>NC_137843.1:28817082-33817082 GCF_948465745.1 Chenopodium album
ACCAATTATGTCATTAACTTGGCAGAGAGAACTTGTAGTTGTAATGCATGACAGGTGACTGGTATACCATGTAAGCATGCTGTGGTAGCCATATGGAGTAAAGTTGACCAACAAGAACATTATGTTAATGATTACCTTAGGAACCACACATATGCAAAGGCTTATGAGCATTTACTTGAGCCATTAAATGGTCCAAAAGAGTGGCCATCTTCAAAGAACATTGTCATTGCCCCCAAGCTGAAAAAGGTGAACAATAGACCCAAAACTAAAAGTAGTTATGGAGTTGGGGAGGTCACTAATTCGGGGAAGTTGAGGAAGAAAGGGGTAGTCATGACATGTAGCTTATGTGGGCTGCTAGGACACAACAAGACAACATGTAGGAATCAAGTGTCAATGCACCTAACACCATTACAGCCACCCCGCATGAACCTTCTCCCACCACGGTCCCAATGCACCAGAGATGTGTGGGTGTCTACACTTATCCCAATGGTTTTCAGAGAGTTGTAATTGTATGTACCACCTAATCCCTTAATGTCTTTTTGGTTATTTGTCCTTAATTGTATAGTTTATGTATTTATATGATTTTTTTTATGTGTCACAACCTATTAGTCGGCCTATGACAACTTCATTAAGAGCTGCAACATTTTACTCTAACTATGAAGGAGAACAGACCATATATTCTTTCTTTCAAGAATATCCATTGTCACAATTGATTTGGGTATTTCTACCCGTCCACGTAGACCTATGAGAGCCCGACACGTGTCACCCCAAGGAGATCCCCAAGTGGACCAACAGGGGGACGACACATGGCAGATGGATATTTGGAGGGGAAATGGCGACCTTCAAGGCCCAAATACATAAATAGCCGCAAAACAGCGCAGCCTAAATCCCTAGGTCATCAAACCCTAGGGCAGGGGCACACTTTTCTAGGACCCTATAAATAGGGAGATTCCCCCAATTATTGGGGCACCTTACAATCATTACATCATTTATTATTCTCAAAAATAGAAAACACACCTGATCTTGGAATCCGAGAAGATATTTTACTTTCTGCACGTTTTTACCCCGATTCTATACTAACTTAACCGTCGGAGGCGGAACTCCGAACATCCGAAATTCCGTTGTTTTGCAGGTACAGGCGGCTTGGATCCAGTCTATGAGTTGTAACTCTCCCAAGGGACACAAAAAACCCTAAAACATTTGGCGCTGTCTGTGGGGAGAGTACCTCAAATATGGTTTCACAAGAACCTGTACCGCCTCCAGAAACCAACCGGCCTCAGGTTGATGAAGAGGTCTATTCAGACCATGACACTGATAACGACTATGAAGTCGAAACCTATGTGGCCCCTAATGGGTCACTCATCTCTAAACGCATTCGTCCCAGGGATAAACTGGAACGGAACAATGACCAGGCGAGTACAAGCAAGCCCCCTAGACAGTCGTCTGTTCAGACACAGGCGGCAGGATCTGCCCCAGTCACCCGAGACGAGCTCATGAAATTCATGACGAGTTTCAAGGATGAAATCAAGGACTTGATCACCAAAAAGATGGCTGCTCCTAGAAAAGAGCAGTCGGCCAAAAAACCAGCTCAATTTGAGAGAGCTAAGTCAGTCTGCAACCAAGGAGAAGGCTCGACCTTTGATTGACCTTTCTAAATTCCGTTTCCCCGAAACGGCAAAACGAAAAGTCATTCGGCATGTTCAGCCGGATGGCAGTAAGAAGACCTTTTTTGATGCTCGACTTTACATCGAGAAAAAGAAGAATCAGCAGCTGTCTGAGTCGGCCTCCACGTCGAATTACCCGGATAGCTTCAAGAATACCTCAATGAGGAATTCACAATCGGTACATGGGACTCCATCAGGAGGTCCTTCCATCCACACGGGTCCTATGTAATTAATTCGGCTAAGTATGCGGCCCAGCCGTTATATAGGCCGGCTGCATTACCTTATATTCATCCTGCCTTCTTTGGAGGACAGGCGGCATACAATTTCTAGCCTATGGAATGGCAGCTCCGGCTGCAAAACCATTGAGAACAACCCTCTGCATTCTCCAGGGAAATAACAGAGGCCAAACAGCCGGCCAAGGTTAAAAACGTGTTGGTGGGCACCTATGATGGTACCACCAACCTAGAAGATCACCTTCTGGCATACACCCACCTCATGTATCTACAGGGGTTAGATGATGTCGCCTGGTGTCGGTGCTTTCCAGCTACCCTGAAGGGCATAGCCTAATAGTGGTTTGGCAATTTGTCGGCTGGATGTACAAATAGCTTCAAGATGCTTGCGTTCTTGTTTGCTTCAAACTTTTCTATGAATATCCCTACAAAGAAAACAAGTCTCGATCTGAGCAATGTGTAGTAGGGAGATAGAGAAGGACTACGCTCCTACGTTAGGCGGTTCAATATGATGAGAATCTAGATTCAAGGGCTATCTGACAAGGTAGCCTATACAGACTTCTTCAAGGGTCTAAAGGATGGGTCAACCTTCAAGTTCGACCTTGTCCGAAAGAAAGTTTTTACCCTCCAGGGAGCTCTAATGGAGGTGGAAGCCTATATACATGCGACCGAACTCTGCTCCTCCAATAAGTAACCGGACCCTAAAAATTCTGATAAACAGAAAGAGAGTCGGCCTGCTCAGCCGGCTTAGAAGTTTAAAGAGAGAAAAAATAGAAAAGAGATATGGGAAGTTGATGACTTTGATCAGCCGTCCTAGAAGAAAAAGAAGGAGTTTAAACCGTATACCAAGCAAATTCGAAAGCAAATTCGAAAGCGAACATCCGGCCAGAGGAAAAGACATCTGGCATTGCAAACAATCGCATAGTATACAGGCAAGTTAAATACTTAGCTTAAATCTATGCATACCAAGCAAATTCGAAAGCTTTAAAAAATTTTATGGCAAAAACGAAATCAATATGATAAAAACAGGTCATGTGACCGGGTGATTCAATAATTAACCAGCAGTCCCTACGAACGACTGCAAATGTTAACCAGTACAACCGGCGAAAATTGTTGATTTACCCAACCCCTTGGTCAGTAAAGATACACAGCACACAGGCCGGAAGTAATAACAGATGGCCATTCGGCCGCAGAAAAGACATAGAAAGCTTAAGTATTAGGAGTGGGGTTTTCAGTGTTAGTAGCCGCATCATCCTTGTTCCCCTTAGGCGGCTGCTCATCAGTTTCCTTTTCCTCCCCCTCCTCCTGATCATCATCCCCAAAGGTTGAGTCCTTTGTAGAGTCGGACGCCTCAGCATCATTGGCCGCCTCTTCCTTAGGTTGCTTCAAGAGCTGGGCGTTGAACTCGTCGTTGGCCTCATCAAACTTGACCTTCCAAGTTTTTTAGTCAGAGCCCGGATTAACGGACTCCCAGGTCATCTGCGTGATGGCGTTGTAATCCTCCATCATTTGCTTGACCAGGGCTTTCTTCTCCTCTTAATTTCAGGACTTATATTTTATCCTAAACTAGGTCGCTTGGTTCTACAGCCGGCCCTTGAGTTTGTCCACCTGCTCCTTCAGCCTATCAGCCTTCTTGTCCGCCTCCTCAAGGGGCTCAAGCTTGGCCTTGAGGCCTTTGACCTCATCTTAAAGCTCGGTTATCCGCCTCCTCGCTCCATCCAAGTCCTGTTTGACCTACAGATTGGCCGACGCCTAGGAATACATCATATCAAGTGTCAGAAGCTCGTTTTGAGCAATCTTAAATACTATATCTAATGTTGAGGCGGCTCGAGCTTTTGCAGCCTTTACCTTTTTGAACTTCTCGTTAAACGACCTTTTAATACCGTTAACGCGCAGTATAGCCTGCATTCGGAAAAAAGTGAGAACCGTTATTATCAAGCGGCCACACACATTATGCAAGATAGAAATAAGTATTGTACCTCACAAAGAAGCGTCAGGATGGCATCAAGGTTGAGGGAGTCGACGCCTCTGACGGATGTCTTGTCCTCAGGGTCAAGCGCCCTCAGCATCTTCTTGGCCAGCTGTTAGACATCCGGCCTCTGAGGGACATCTGCACCTTCAACATTTTGTAAGTGGATGTTATATATCCGGCCGAACGATCGGGTGTCTTCGAAGGTGCTAGACGATTGTTTATTGAACTTTACCCTACAAGGATAGGCTAAAGGGTCAAAAGTGGTTATACCTTCCGCCTCCTCCTCAAGGGGAGCTTTGCTCCCACCCCCTGCTAGGCCGACACTAGTGTTGAGTGGCTTGCCACTCTTCGATACCCCATGGGCATCCGACTTTGTAGGGGTCCTACCAGATGTAGGGTGGGAGCCGTCCATTGCCTTCCTCGCAGGCTTATGGGAAACGTGTTTTCTAGACTTGCTAGACACATCACCCCCCGTTTTCTTTTAAAGCTTTGGGTACAGCTGTGTAGAAGGGGAATCTTTAGACAAACCACCCTGCATAAAACAAACAAAGTTAGAGAGCGGGCGACAATAATAACTTCTATTCAAGTCAAGATGAAAAAAAAAACTTTTACCTTAGGAGTTCTACCTTCTTTAGACTCCTCGTTCTTCCGTGAAGGGACGAACGGTAGTAAGCTGCTGAGTGGGTAGCCTACTTTTTTGTGGCCGAGAGTTTTTCCATTGCTTTGTCTGCACAAGAAAACAATTGTTAGAAACGAATAAGTAAAGATCAAAATTCAGCATGTATTAAAGAACAATTGGCCAGCTACCTCTCGGTCTTTCAGTGCTAAGACTGCAAGCGGCCAAATACATCTCGTCTGATAGCCACTCATGGCGGGGAATATAGCTTTGGGGGGTGACCTCCTTCTCCCCTGTTCTTTCGTTGGATCGTACGGCCACCGTGAATAGGACCCGATCCAAAATTTGCTCCTTCGCCTTCCTTAGGACAGGCGGTAGAGCATCCCTTCCGACTAGGAGGGGAGGGTTCCGATTCCACTTGTTAAATTTTTTATTTCGCAATCGGTCGGGGGAAGAGATTATGTAAAACTTCCTCTTCCAGTCCTTCCATTTGGACTCTTTCCTGACAGTCATCATGTAACCCTTATGACTGGTAAGGGTGAACCGTCCAGTCCCACTTGATTTTGGGGTCCGGCTGAGGTAGTGCATATGGGCGAACACCTCAAAGCTTGGCTCTACCTCAAACATTTCGCAGGCGGCAAGATACCCTAGGATATTAACCCAAGAGTTTGGGGCAAGTTGCTAGACACCCAGTTGGTATCCATCTAAGATCCTCTCCACAGCCGGATGGAGGGGAAATCTGAGACCAGCTTGGATGGCCGCCTTATAGCAGCCAAAGCATTCGTCCTAGTAGCTAGACCCTTCTGGCCATACCACCGTATCAATAGCGTCCGGGACGCTTAGAAGAAAGCCATGTCCCATGACATGGTTAGAGATAAATTTCCCAAATTTATCTTTCATTTTCATTCGCCTGCCTTGGGGAACATGCTGGTAGTAGGCAGTGAACTCCATTCAGCGCGAGGCAGACAGTTCGGCCCAGCCTTCGCCCCTGTCAACTGACAGGGGCTCTCTTACTGCATCCAGCTTAGAGCGCGCCTTCTCCGAATCTATGGAGGCGCTATCAGAATTAGATGACTCAGAGTCGCCGTTAGAGCTCTCGAACTCCGAGTCCGAATTGCCGAACTGAACACAAGGTACACCAATGATTTGAGGCACCTTTACAACCCATTCATTCCCTTTAAACCATTTTCAAACACTCATTCCATTTCTTCATTAACCACTTTGAGCCTCGTCTAACATTTGGCCTCATTTATTCAACCCACATTCACCTAACCACGGGATGGGAAGGTGTGTAATTTGTATAACATTCAAAAGCAAGTAAAAAACAAAGTAGCAAAGCAACAATAAAACAATGTCTAAAGGCAAGTGTTCCAATGTCTTGGATACGAACACGTTTCGAATTGTGTCTCTCATCGAGTGCTTGGTACCATGCCTAAGAAACATGAATGCTAAGTGAGTGATGGACCGCATGATCTGAGATTGCCTACATTGATTCAAAAGAATAAAAAAAATTCAAAACAGAAAAAAATATGACAAAAAAAACTTGCGAATTCAAAATTTTCAAATGCACAATTACACATCTTGGGGGCTTCTCTCGGGTCTTGAGCCTTAGCCTTTTTTTTCTTATTCAAACCATCAACTTAACCACATTACAACCCTTGAAAGACCCTTGAGGTGTACACGTAATTATGCAAAGTTCGGTTAGAGCTACGTTCGGCCTAATTCCTAACGGATACGTAGGCAACCTCACATCGAGGTGCGGCCACATTCATATGCATGATCAAGTCAAAGAATATCCAATGCTTATCCCTATGACCCTATCCATATAAAGCTATACTTGGGGGCTTGAACCCACATCATTTAGCCTACCTAGCCTAAAGAGTCACCATCTCGACTCTTCTCACATCTTTTTCCATCACCATAGCCTTTGCAGCCTTACCTTAGTATCAATCTCACACACATCACACATACATTACTATATCATCCTTCCCTTAGGAACCCCTTATCATGAAGTCTTGTTTCCCTACCACGCATGCTTCATCATCTTTCAAGACAACGTTCATTAGAAGAAACATTATATACTTGCTTTGCTTCTTGACCTGAGCAATGTTCATTGTTTCATGCATCGCATAATGTGCTGAGCAACATTTATATATCAATGATTTGTAATCATACGGAGCATATCGTGCTTAGCTCCTTGACCTAAGCAACGTTCATTAAGCAATAATCACTTCATTTATGTACGTTCTTAGCTTCCAAACCTAAGTGACGTTCAAGATCGCTTTTGTACACCATATATGATGCTTAGCTCCATGACCTAAGTTCATTCATCTGTCATGTCACATGATGTAATTGTTCTTAGCCTCCTGGCCTAAGAACATGCATCATGCATACATTATTTTCAAGACAAGCAATTCAATCCATATTTTCAAGTCTTTCTTTTTCAGGAGAAATTCGGTACCCTCCACTCATGACAAAAATGACGGAAATTTTTACTTTTGCATTTTCGGTTACTTGTATCTGCATACACACTCAAATCATACACATACACACACAACCACAAGTCATACACATGTCAAGTCAAGCTTGGTCAAGTCAGTTGGTCAAGCCAATCACAGTATATACGAGTCCCTTGGCAAATTTTATTTTGCAGGTCTCATCTACAGCCCACGTTCGGGGACAAGTGAACCATCTACAGCTAACGTTCGGGGACAAGCAAACCATTTACAGCCCACGTTCGGGGACAAGCGAACCATATATAGCCTACGTTCAGGGACAAGCGAACCATTTACATCCCACGTTTGGGGACAAGCGAACCATCATCATTTTAGTGATCATCTCCCAGGCGAAGACTATTCACGACGCAAGGTTCTCGATACACAGAGACTTCCAATCTCATCATCAGACAAGTTTTTCCTCAAGCATGGAAAATTGTCAGTCATTGCCACCTCTCAAGACGAAGAAGTCAACGATTATATCATCTATCGACTTTCCTCAAGCATGGAAAGTATCACAACAAACATCATCCAGTGGATTTCTTTAAGCATAGAAAACTACCAAATTTATTTACCATCGATACACTGGTGTCAGATACCATCGAACATATTCGTCACCGATACACTGGTGTCAGATACGCATTCTATCACTTTACTCTTTTATCTGTGGAACTAACATTTTTCTGCAGGTATCGGCGTATAAGAGTGATTTAGGATCGCAGAACGTCTTAAATCATTCTCCGTCCCTATCGATTACTTTGACTATCATTTTCGAAACTGACGTTTCTACAAACTCGGTCAAAGTGGGGCTTCTGTAGAAACCTAAAAATGTCTCCCCAAAACCAAACCCGATGATGAACAACCTTTCACTGCCATTATTGGTCGGGTTGAGTATTTAATCTTAGAGTGCTTAAATCCATATTCAATCTCAATACATTTCTTAAACCAACCCAATACCTAGCTCATTTCCCCAAATCATAACTTATTTTCCTCTTCTCGTGGCTTTAAACCCAAAATAATTCATTTCGTGTCCTTTAAAAACATTCATTTCGTATCCTTTTTATAAAAACGTTCATACCAGTTTACTTGGTCCATAATCTCGGTACAATGATTGAATAGTTGGATGGTGTTTGAAAAGAGCTTTCCAACGATATTTTATAAGCCCAAATCCGAGTTATAACGAATAAGTTATGGCCAAAATACTAAACTAAGTCCTAACCGAACCTAAGCCCACCTTACCTACGACCCAATGATCATGTGGAGGGTCCAAAGACTTTAATCTCATTCCTAAACCAATTAGGATTAATTAGAAGCTTCTATGAGTTTCTAAAAGATATTAATTATCCTTTTTGAAAAGATAAGATTAAAGAGTTTAAAATTGAATAAAACTTTTCTTTTTGAAAGTCCTAATTCTATTCGAATTGAAAGACGTTCAAAGATAGTCAGATATTATTTTTGTGCCTCATAGTTTTTATCCAAATCTTAGATGGTTGGATAGCCCTTGAAATTATATTTCCAATGATACATTATAATATTAATTCCGAGCTATAACGAAAAAGATATGAATGAAATATCAAACTCTATCCAAAACTGACACCGTCTCACTATTTCGGCCATATCTATTATTCTACAAAATATTTTAATCTGAATTCAATTGGGTTAGAAAGTAGACTTCAACAGATTTCCAACTACATATTATTTATCTTATTCCGATTTCTGGATCAAAAGATATGATAACAACAAAACCGCAAAAACTGCTATCAATCGCAATAGTTTTATTCCGATTAAATTCGGATCTTTTCTTGATTCTTCAACCCTTCTTTTTTCCTTATAAATAGAGGTCATATCACCCCTTTTTTGGAATCATCAACAAGCTTGATCACAAATATCATTCTCTTCTCCCTCTTTAGCCTAAACACTAGCCTCCCTATTATTTCATAATACTTCCCCTAAGCACTTCAAGGAGTCCACACTTGACCCGAGGTTCCGTCCTTAAACCAAGGTGTGAAAGGTAGAATTAACTGAGGGTTTGGACCAAATCAACTCTACTTTTATTTAATTTAATTTCCATTTGATTTATATTTTTATTGAAGTTAGTAACAGTTTATTCATGATGTAGCAATTCAAGGAAACGCGGAAAGTGAGTAATTAATCACTTAATTACTCTTATTTTTATTCTTGTTGCTAGTATCATGATTAGGTTTATTATGATTTGATTTGACTAACAATTTATTGTTGAATTGATTCCAATATTAATGTTGATTTTTACTATATTTGTTGATCACTATATTGCATGTTTCAAGGGAATATATAATTGAATATAACGCCTTATAAGATAATTTGGACGACCGGTTTAGGTTCCTTTAATCTTGTTATTAATCAAGTGATCACAATATTTTAGAATTATATGTTGCATTAATATTCAACCAATTTAGCATAATAATAGTTTGGAGCAAATTGAATCTTTGTTTGCATACCTTTGAGATCGAAGGAAATACTTTTCACAATAAGAATCGAGTAGAGGCCAATACGGGCGAATGTGACTCCATGACCCACTTCGTACCATCATCCCCAATCCTCCTTTCGTGGTTCCTAACCATATGGAGTTAGTAATCTCATGGATTATGAATGGGGTGTAACCTTCACGGGTCAATCGTTGTCCCTTTATTTGTGGTTGTCTTTTATGATCCGTGAACGGTTTACAAGTTCCTTAAAAACTTGTTGGCGGCTCCCTACTTTGCTTTGTCCCTAATCGTAATTTCAATTCCCACTTCCTATGAGTGCCAAGCATATTCACACATGCTTTAACGTAGGCACACTTCAAACGATGCCTACACCGGGGTACTAGGAGGACAGGGCGGATGGTTAGAAATGTCATTAACAGGCGCCCTAATAGAGCCCTCTGAATTTTCCGAATGGTACCAAGAACCATCCGGATTATACTTCCTACTTTTCTGCTTTATTCTGGCCATGGTGTCCTGCACAGACATAGATACGGTCGGATTTGGAGAAGTTCGCAAAGGGGAGTCCAAGAATGAGCAGTCGACACTCCTAGTTCTAGATTCAACCGTCCTTGGTGACCGGCTGATCGCTAATCTAGGCCGTGCCGTGCGCGTTTGGGAAACCATTTTTCAAAAGAAAAGAGACAAAAATATAATAAAAGAAAGGAAAACAGACGGTTACCTTACGAGTGAAGGTACAAGAGCCGCTTGGAAGTTGTGGGACGTCTGTTGACAGGCGGACTAGGTGACGAGCGGCGGATGCTTTCACAGAAAATGACAAACTCTCAAAGTCAAAGATTCTCTCAAGGATTTTTCAAACCTGTGAAAATGAATCAGGAGTCAACCCCTATTTGTAGAAGGGTGAAAACCTAAGGTAAAGCCCTAATTTTTACCCTAGATAAACAGTAAAAGCATGCTCCAATGCATGCGTGACACATGTCACAGGTCCCACGTGGCGTGCCACGTCCTGCCTGTGAGGGGCAAATGATTTGGGTATTTCTACCCGTCCATGTGGATCTATGAGAGCCCAACACGTGTCACCCCAAGGAGAGCCCCAAGTGAACCAACAGGGGGACGACACGTGGCAGGCGGATATTTGGAGGGGAAATGGCGGCCTTCAAGGCCCAAATCCCTAGATAGCCGCAAAACAACGCAGCCCAAATCCCTAGGTCATCCAACCCTAGGGCAGGGACACACCTTTCTAGGACCCTATAAATAGGGAGATTCCCCCGATTATTGGGGCACCTTAGGGTCTGTTCTCATTGACTAAACTGAACTGAACTGAACTAAACTGAACAGAACTTATTAATTAGTGATTTTTAACTACGCATTAATGATCTTTGATTATTTATTATTATATATATATGTGTATATACAAATATACATATTAAAATATTTAAGAAAAATATACTATATAAAATATTTATGAAAAATATATTAAAAACATGGAACCCCAAAACATTTTAAAAACATATAATATATAATTAAAAAATAAAATATTAAAATGACAAAAGACACAAAACACTTTGTAAAAAACTATCAAATTTAAAAAATAAATAAATAATTAAAAATAATAAAAAAAAACATAAAACTGGAACAAAATTAAAACAGAGTCAACTATCTTCCAGTCTCTTTATTATTCCCATTAATACATGTATCTAACCCCAAACCAGCTTTCTCTCTCTTTATCCCTTTCTCCTTCCTCCCATAGTCCACCAGATCAGTGGTGCTTAGGCAGGTGTTGAGTGTTATCGGCGGCTGTTCTGCTACCTGAAGGTGTCCAAGCTAAGGTTCGTTTTTTTCCTCTGCCTTTTTTTTTATTAAAACCCCAAAAGGGGCTCAACTTTCATTACTTAAACGCAAATCATTGGACAATAAAGAGTTTACAGTAGATTATGGTTGCTCATGCCCTTGCTCATGAACCACCTTGGATATTAGGTAGTAGTGTTTGGTTAACTGATTGTCCTGCCTTTTGTTTAGTTTTTATTTATTGTTGTTGGTTAGAATTTGAGTATGAATTGAATTATGAAATGAATAATTGAAGAATTGAATTGAAATAATGAAGTATAATGTTGCTGTTTATATGACCAAATTTCTATGTCAATGATTATAAGTTGCTGACTTAATTGCTAATTGCCTAGTTTTTGAATTGAAGTGAAGTTATTTTTTTTTTAATTGAATTTGTTATGTTGATGAATTAATTGCTAATTGGATTTGTTATGTTGGTGAATTAATTGCAAATTGCAAATTGAATTTGTTGTGTTGATGAATAAATTGCTAATTGCGTAGTTTATGAATTGAATTGAAGGTTTTTTTTTTTTATAATTCAATTTGGCAAATCAACTTGCTAGTGACTATTTTACAAGCTTTGGAGTTGTCAGGCAGTGGTTTGTAGTGTAATGTTTATTTTGTTACTTTGGATGATGTTTAGCCATATCTTGTTTGCAATGAGTACCAAACGGACATCTTTTACTCCGGAAATTGTGACCATACTTTTGGGAATCCTACCGAAACATGTCTCCCCAGCTGGTGGGAAAATTGATTGGGATAATGTTGCAAATATTTTAAACACCCAAACTGGAAAGAACTTTGCAGCCTTTTCTGTTAAGAATTGGTTCTCGACTATGAAAGAAAAACACAAAGCTTGGAATGAACTAAAGAAATGGACTAGTATTGGATGGGTGAATGGTTGCCCTCAAGTTGATGTTCAATCAGAAAAATGGCTAGCCTTTTCTAAGGTACTTGTTAACTATTCTTCCTTTTTAATTTCTATAATGTAGACATATATTTTCTCCTTCAACTAATATATTTCTTTGAAACGGTATCCTTTTTCAGAAATATATAGCCAACAGAAGATCCCTTCTTAGGACTCCATTCGAGAATGAGCAAGAATGGAATAGGATTTTGCGTAGTGGTTATGCAACTGATGATTTATGTTTTACACCTGCTTCACTTGGGATGAAACAAAGGAAAGCTGTTGTTGAACATGAATAATATGGTGACTCTGCTGATGTTCAGGAAGATGAAACCCGCAACATTGCCATCCAGTCTTGTGTTGCACCAAGTGACTCAAAAAAGCGTAAAAGCATTGACAGCCAGCCCTCTAGGATATCTAGTAAAAGGTCTAGGGAAGAGGATATTGATGCATGTCTTGATGTATTGAGGCGATCCTCTGTGAGTCAATCTTCTAAACCCAAAAATGCTTTTGATGAAGTTCTCAATATCTTAGAGTCCATGGGGATTGTTGAACAGTATGGGGAAGCCTTTGCTGTGGATATTCTTGATAGCTTTCGCAGTACTCCCGGTGCCATTGATCATTTCACCGCTTTGCGTTCTGATGAAGGGAGACTTCACTTCTTGAGGAAGCATTGTAAGCTTCCAGATAATGTGTATAAGCCATACACCTCTTTCACTCATTGGTAGCTGAAGATGTCTTGATGTATGATAACTAGTATTTTAGGTTGGAATTGTGTGACTGTCTGGTTGCTTTTATGTTTGTGATCAGATTTTCATTGTGGATTTTAGTTACAACATATGTTGTTGTAATATGATCTGATGATTTCGTCTAAAGTATTTCTATTATGTGTGTTTGTATCAACTTTTAATACCATTATGTATCAACTTTTGTTTAGTGTATGTGTAATTTATTTCTCACATATTCCTCGTTTTTTTTTAAAGTTTGTCTAAAGCAATTTGCGTTAAATGTTTTAGTGGTTATGTAGAATGGATGATGAATTGGTGCAAGAAAGTTTGACATGTATAGCATTGCATGAGTTAAGGAGATTGACGCCCCAAGTTGAACGGATACCTGTGCATGTTGGTGGGGAAACGGGAAGTCAATGGATTCATAAGATGCTGAGAGGATATCATAATTTGTGCAAAGAACAACTTTGGCTAAGTAGAGAAATATTTATGTCTTGCTAATGTCCTCAGAGCACAACAATTGTTGACAGATGGTACTGGTAGACATATACACATTAAGGAGCAACTTAGGATAGGTTTGTACATGCTTGTCAAACCTGCTTCCGTTCGTGATGCTGGTGAAAGATTTCAACATGGGGTATGTACTATTTTGAGGTATTTCAAACAATTCGACCATATCAAAGTTTGAATGAAACACCTCCTGAAATTCAAAACACCAACAAATACTGGCCTTTCTTTAAGGTACTCATTCACATTAAATTTACAACATGTTTAGTGTCCATGTAATGACCATGTTAACTTTTGTTCTTAGGATTGTGTTAGTGCCATAGATGGTACCCTTATACATGTGGTTGTTGTCGATGCTGTGGGCAAGGCCTATAGTGATCGAAAAGGGGACAAATCATGGAATGTGATGGCAGTGTTCACATAACATGTTGTTTACTCACATCAACGTTGTAATCCCCCATATTTTCAACCTGATTAAAGTATATTTATTTATTATTTATACAAATACTTTTATTTTAATTTTATAGTATGAATTATTTTGATGAAAAAAGTAGCAATATTTTCATTATTAGTAAGCTAAGTTATTAAGTTTTAGTCTAAATTATAATTCCCTTTTTAAGTTTATATTAGCCCAATATTTAAATCTTACTCAAGCCCAAATTGCACAAATTCTACTCCTAATAAAATTAGGGAACTAAAACCCAAATAAAAACCCTCACCTATTCTTCTTCTCTCACGTAAAAAAAAAAAAAAAAGACCTCACTCTTTCTCTTTCTATTTCACGAACACAGAAGAGAGAAAAAAAAAATTCGAGCTGCTGCCTTCACCGCCAAGCCACAGCCTGCACCACCTCCGTCCACCACCTGCCGCCTGTCAACCTCCGGCCACCACCGCAGCCTACAGTAGTTCGCCCCTCTTTCTTCCTCCCTTTCTTTACTTCTTTTTATTTTATTAAATTGATTTAAAGTTTCAATCTTTATTTAATTTTGATTCTAAATTATTATTATGGGTTGATATTATACATGGGTTATAAAATATTATAAATTTATGAAGTTTAATATATTTTATTTACAATACAAAATTTCAGATTTGTTTAATTGAGAAAATAAGGGTTTAAGTATTGATTTTTCATGTTTTAGGGCTTGAAAACGTGCTAATCAAGTTATCTAATCATATTATGTTTATATTATGTTAAAGTATAATTATTTTGATTATGTATAAAATTTCAGATTATTAAAGTTTCAATTTTTATGAACAAGTTGTGTTAATTTCATATTTTTATGCTTCTAATCTTATAAAATAACTATTGTGGGTATTTCATGATTAAAAAGCCTTGAACTTTAAATTCTAATCTCAAAAATAAATTTTCAGATTTTTATACTTTTTATTTTGAAGCCTCTAATTGCATTGAATTGGTATATTTTTGGGTTTTTAACACACTAACCTACTATAAAGTGATTATTTCAAGTAACTATGTTTATGGGGTTATTTTATATACTTAAACCAAATTTTCAGATTATTCACTTACTTTAAAGTTGCTGGAATTTTATGTTATAAGCTATATTTTTATGATTTTAGCACATAAACTTATAGTGAACTAATGAATTATTAACTTTGACTATTGGGAGTAATTTAAAAGCATTATTTTGATGGTTTAAAAGGTTTTAAAGTACTTTGGTATTGCTGTAAATTCATTTGCTTGGGTGTTGATTTAATTATTGTTGTTTGGTTTAGGAGAGAACTTTGTAGAAGGCGACTTCTAGTTCCTAAAGTGGCCAACCGAATCGTTTACACAAGGAGAGTACGAGTTACAAAACCTTGCCTTTAGATGCATGTTTAGGGATGTATCGAGAACTTAGTATCATGTATAGAGAAGACTGGGCTAAATTGTTTGGTTATACATTGTGATATCCGTATGTTGTGCACTATTATATATTGCAAGTATTGTTTATGCTCTAATTATGCAAGATGCGCTTAGAGGCAAAGGTATGTGATTTGGTGAAATGATTAATTTATTACTCGTTCATGATCATAGAGATAGAATGAGTAAAGGAGGAAATTTAAGTCTTATAAGACGAGGTTAAGATTGTGGGGTGCTTTATGCACTCAAGGTGTTTATACACCGAGGTAGTTAAAGGAATAAATAATAAATATTGCTTGTCACTAATAAATCAAGAATTGAAATTGGAAGCTTGTTTTACTTGATTGAATTGATATTGGATTGATTGTATTGTTCTGCATATGAGTCATCACCAAGTCTAAACTTGTAAATCACGTAAAGTGCAAGATGGATGAGCAATAAAACTCTGGATTTGTGCACATCTGGAGTAATGACAATTAGGGGTTGGGGTACACGGGGTATTAGCCGTGCACTTTTCTAGAGGCCGTTTGATCTACGAGTCTCTTATTTCAAATACTTTTCAAAAACTAGGAGTTAGATGAGATCTCACACTAGCTACGGTCACGGAGTCGCGCCTGTGGTCGTTGGATATTTTATTGATATTTCCGAAAGGAGGCATGGGGTTTTTCTTTTATTGATGTTCCAAATGGAGCATGGGATGGACAACCTTGTCTATTGCTTAATCCAATGAATAAAATGAAATGATTTAACTACTACTAACTAGTGAAGTCTTAGTAAAACTGACAGTGTCTGTGGAGTCTATAATTTAATTGTGTGCGCTGATTGAATGTTAGTAGCATGCTAGGGATTTCTTATTATATTTCGTAGCCTATATGTACTCAGCTTTGCTGATTGCGTGCTTTGTGTGTCTTTCTTTGGTCATGGCCTTCGCCTTTCAATGACCCTGTGACGATCCAATTTTTACATTTGTAATATTGGGGAGCAGATTAACCACAAGTTCTTACACATGCAACATTCGTATCTAGGTGGTGGGATCTTGAGTGGAGTGTTGGTTGCTTTTCTCAAATTATTTGCTATTTACTTTTGAAGTTATTTAAACTTGATTTCATTTTTATACTACTTCTACTGGTTTGAGTTTTGAATAAGGGCCTTAAGGGTTCCAAGTTGTAAAACTTAATTTGGTTTTGTGTTGTTGGTTTTGAAACTTATTTATAACTACTTTAGTTTTTCCGCTGCTAATTTCCGATATAGGCTTAACGTTTGAACACGTGGAAGTAGCACGTCAGTAATTCTCTTGGATATTGTTCAGGGTACTCACAGGTTTAAAGAGAGAATTATTGGGGTGTTACAAACGTAGGTTACGAAGGCAGTGCACATGATAGCACCGTTTGGAAGCGAAGTTTAGGAGATACAAGAATGGGATTCCCTCATCCACCGTCTGGTACAAATTAAATGACATTTTCATGAATAAAATGGGAAAATCCATTAGTTTCGTAAACTAACATTATGATTATTGTACAGGAAAATACTATGTAGTCGATTCAGCGTATCCTAATACACTCGGGTACTTGAGTCCACATACAGGACGTCATTTGAGGTATCATTTGCCTGATTTCAAGAGAACAGGTCCTCCACAAGGAATGTTTGAGCATTTCAATTTCCTACACTCTTCTTGTCGAAATGTAATTGAGCGGATGTTTGAGGTTCTGAAAAATAGGTGGAAGGTTCTACAACCTAAATCGATGCCGTAAATGGAATTACGTTTTCAGTTGCAAATAATCGTTGCTTGTTGCACTCTTCACAATTTTATTCGTTTACATGAACTAGGGATTCCATTCACGCACCAAGTTGAAGTCATGGAGCCAATAGAAGATCATACTATGTACGATCTTAACAGAAAAGCAGCTATGGATATTGTATGATAAGAAATAACTGAGGAGTCAGTTCAGAGGAATGCCGAGGCAATGGAGCACCTTGTTGGACAAGAAGAAGACGAAGAACTAACCGATTATGAAAACTAGTTTAAGTTGTTTAGTACTCTCATTTTGTCAATGAGTTTAACTGTAAAAATGTGTATCAAAAAATATAACCATTGAATTGTATCAAAATTATTATTATTATAATAATTATTATTATTATTTATTAAATATTATTATTATTATTGTTGTTGTTGTTGTTGTTGTTGTTGTCGTTGTTGTAATATAAGCTTAAAAGTACGAAATTTGGCTTTATATCATTAGCAATATCATTAGACATAAACTGAACTGAACTTATTAGAGCTGAACTGAACTTAACTGAAAATAATCTGATGAGAATAGACCCTTACAATCATTACATCATTTATTATTCTCGAAAATAGAGAAAACACCTGATCTCGAAATCCGAGAAGATATTTTACTTTCCGCACGTTTTTAATCCGATTCTGTACTAACTTAATTGGACCTCCGAACATTTGGAGTTCCGTTGTTTTGCAAGTACAAGCGGCTTGGATCCAGTCTGTGAGCTGTAACTCTCCCAAGGGACACAAAAAACCCCAAAACAACAATCATAAACAGAAAGTGCATCTCATCCACAACAAACAATATCCAGTTAGTCATTGCAAGATCTAGCTAGGGCAAAGCAATTAGAGATAAGACACAAGAACAAATTACCAACTTTTTATTAATATATTGTTTAATCATTACATAATTAGTTGACACCGTCAATTGTAAATACAAATATAATTACATAATTACCCAAAAATAATTTTAAAAAAAAAATTTGAAAGACCAATAAATTCAAAAAATTCATGCTATTCATATTACGGTTCCTAATTGATATAATTATGTGTAGGTACTTGGTATTTGAGTTCGCAACGCACTCGCGAGAAATATTTTGAGCATATGAACTTTTTGGATGATCAACAACAATATGAAGAACATACAACAACAATTTTTATTTATTTATTTATTTATAATTGCTATTTTTTTTACAGAATGATTTTTTGGATAATTTGATGTACAAATATGTTAATACATTAAATGCAAATCCTTAAACTATTGACTGATTTAGTTTTTCAGCTTTTTTTCATGTAATTACAAGCATTTTTCTATGGAAGTCCCTAAACTATTGATGACTAAGCAAACAAACAAAAAAAAAAAATGCAAAGTCCCTAAAATATTGCCAAGCATGCATTGCAGGTCCCTAAACTATTGATGACTAGGCAAAGTCCTAAACTATTGGTTGGAAATAGTACTCCTTGGTGGTTGAGGGACCAATTTACCTCACTCAATAGTTGAGGGATTAAAATGTTACAAATAAATTAGTTCAGGAATCGTATTTGATTTTAACTCAAACTAGTATAGTATATATATGTATAAGCACAATAATTTAGAATGACTCAAACTTAAATTAAATCCAACAAACCCAACTCAAACAAACCTGACCCAATTACTCGAATTAACACCACACCCGTCCTACTCCTACAATTGGTACACGCGGGAAAGAAACCCAACTCAACAATATTCGATTGAACAGAGTCGAATTCAATTATTTTAGTTTTGTTTTTTCCCTTTTCTTCAGTCGTGCTTCCAACTACATCACCTCACCTCTACTCTCTCTCTCTCTCTCCTCCTTTTCATCCATGAAGAACCAACGACTACTTCTCCATTTCTCACCATCATTCTCCATTGAAACCCCTTCTCCATTTCTCTCTCTCCCCTCTTCTATCCTCAAAGGGGGAGACATTTGAGGTAAAACAGTGAGAAATTCCATCAATGGCGACCCAGAAATCGGGTAAAGAGAGGCAAACATGGCAGACTTCATCGCCTTCTTCGTCGTCTTCATCATCGTCTAATGTATCGGGTAATTCCCTTAATAAGAGTGTTAATGGTCCTTTAATGCATCAATCCAATCGATCTAAGACGCCTGCTACGGCAAAACGGTCCGTAACCCCGAATTCTAGGGCTCATGATTCGAAACGCTCTGTTACTCCGGTTCCGAGAAGTCATAACAATGGCGGAGATGTTGATTTTGTCAAAGCGCCGAACACCAAGCGCCCTGTTACTCCTCTTAATAGAAGCAATTCTATTGTTGCTCATGACCCAGGTTCGTTTCTAATTAATCGACACGTTTTTTTTTATCACGTTTGTCAATGTAAAAATGCAACTGTAAATTGAACTTATCAATTAGTAAATTATAAAATCTTAGATATCTTGAAATCCCATGTCATTGTATTTATTACGTCTATAAATCACAAAAGCTAATCAAAGTAGAGTGAGAAGCATGTTTTTTAGGCTGATAAATTTCCTAAAATTTGGTTATCATCAAATACGTTTATTGGAGTCGTATTAAGTTGAGAATGTATGACATAATCTCGAGTAATTGGGCGGTATTAATTGATCATTTTTTTTTTTTTTTTTTTTTTTTTTTTTTTTTTTTTTTTTGGTATTATAGGATACACTATATATGATGCTTAATCATAGCTAAGTGCAACTTTTTTTTTTTTTTTTTTTATTATCCATAATTATAGTTAGGTTAAATGATTGATTGGTTTTTTTTTTTTTTTATCTAAATGAGTACAATATGAATTACAATTGAGAGTTGGGGGGGGGGGGGGGGGGGGGTTCAGTGTTAACCACTCGGTGAAGACCTCATTAGTTAAATGATTAAATTGTTGATAACCATTTGATATGTCAACTTTGAAGAAATTATATTATTAGCATTAGAGATTGTATAAGTGTAACCGAATGTTGTGAATTAAATGTACAAGAATATACATTAATCTTTGTAATTTTACTTTGCTTCTTACTTTGTACTGTATTTATAGTGTTATAATAGAGTCTGGATGACGATAATCGTAGCATTGATTAAAGATCGTGATTATCAAATTTTTATTCTTCCCTATTGCTCCATTCTCTCTCTATTTTTTTCCCCCTTGATGTTCATGATCTTGAGTTCAAAAACTAATGAGCATAGCCAACTCTTTTGAGATTTGCTTTTCTAAAAGCCTTATATCAAGCTAGATTATTGTTTGTGTCGATCATCTTGGATTATTGATCAACATATAGTAGTTTAATTTAGTCAAATAAGGAATTTCAATGCAAGCTATAATGGATCATATGAAGAACGGGACAGTTTGACTAAGTTTGAGAGACATTAGTGGACAAAAGGATTGGATATTTGCGTTCATGGACAATAGCTTTGTTTGATTTATCTTTTTTTTGTCAAATTTTGTAAAAGATAAGTAAATGGAGTTTTGTATCATTATTCATGGATTAATAATGATACAAAACTCCATTTACTTATCTTTTACTGATTGATTGATTGATTGATTCATGGATTAAGGATTTGAATGTTTGCACTAAAATAAATGAATAGCTAAGAATAAGAGGGAGGGGGTGGGGAGGATCTTGCCTCATATGGAGAGAAATTAAAGGAAGTAAACAACTATTGTTTATGGATTAAGGGACTACAATGCATGAACCACGGCTATGAATTAGTTGGGGTGAGAGGTATTGGAGCTTTTAGAACTTTTGTAAAATTGAATTTTGAAGTTCAATAACTTTGTATATCATTTTAGTTGCGTATGCTTTAAAACTTTGTTAAATCTAGGGTTGTTGATACAACTTTAATCTTTGAGAAATTCACTTTCATTGTATATAGGGAAATTTTGGATGATAATCAAATTATTTGAATAGTGAAGTAGGACTTGCATGAAATGGGATTTTGTTTTCTTTTTTTCTTCATTTTACTAAACTAGCTCTAATGCTGCCCATTACAGAACCCGGAAGAGTCAGAGTGGCTGTTAGGCTTCGGCCAAGAAATGATGAAGATCTTGCTTCAGATGCAGATTTTGCTGATTGTGTTGAATTATTACCTGAGGTTATTATTTCTCTTCTTTTTTTGTCAAGAATGTAATGATTTTAATATGAAATGCTTTGTTTTTATAGCCTATTCTCTCTTTCTTTCCTTTCTTTCCATAACTAAATTAGATTGTTTGGGAAACCTGAAATTAATACTAATTAGTTGAATTCAGTACAAGAAATATAAACATTGATTTTCATTGTCGTTTTTAATGTTTGGAGAACATCTGGATTTTGAATTCCTAAACTTGTAAATTTATCTGTAACCTAGTACTAAAATTTAAATCACAAACTTTTCTCTCCTTACTTTCTCCACTCCTGCTCTAGCTTCAGTGTCATCTTCTAAGAAAATCCTTGCACTTGCAGGCTATGAAGTTGCCAACTTTGTTAAAACCAAACTTTTAATCTAAAACCCTGCCAGCTTCGTACTTAATTTTAAAAAGTGCTCCTATGCACAAGACACAATCCGACGCAAGAGCTGGCGCCTCAGTTCTGCGAGGCGCAAAGACCTATAAAAGAGCACACCTATGCACTTTTTCTAGGCTGCTTTGTGCGCCTTCACAAATTATGTCGCATCTTATATTGTAAGACGTCAATAGCTAATGTGTAAGATAATTCTTGTAAAAAACACCACGTGACTTTGTGGTGGTCAGGTTTACTTTAATTCTAGAGGAGAGATGAAATCTGTATCCCCCAATTTCATTTGAATTTGAAGAATTCTAGCCATTGATCTCATGGCCCATTCACCTTATTTCAGAATTCTTTTTTTGCCTTATTAAACAAATATTAATATCTTTTCTTATATAAATAAGTTGCACCTCACCTACAAAAGGCGCGCGGTTTTGCCTTGCACCTAGACTCCAAGGTATTTTACCCCTTGGTGCACCTTGCGCCCTCTAAAACAAAGGCTTCATATTTCTAGATGTGTGTATACTCAGAAGACTAAGTTAGGAGGATAATACGGTGAAGATTTGATGCTTAAAGGGTAAAGTATTTTGAATCTTTGTGCATGGACCTAGAACTGTAACATAGAGAGAAAGGTAAACGTGGAGAGATTCAAAGGGGAAGGATGACAAATCTGTACCTGACTTTATCACCAAAAATTTCCATTGCTTGATGGATTGATAACCATGAAAAAGGATCAATTCAATAAATAGTCAATTGCCTAGGATTTTGGACATTGATGAGGCTGCTGTGATTTTGTGACCTGTATCAAGAGCCTAATATTGATTTGATGATAGATACTAACATCTTTAATCACTATTTCTTACGATCTCTCTATTTTCTCCACCAGTAAATTTTTATAAAAATTCTTTCGTCTTTTGCCCACCAGTGTCACCATGTTCTGCTTCTTGGAACAACTGCCTTCTTCCCCCCCCCCCCCCCCCCCCCAACACACACATTATGCTTTTCAGAAGTTTTATTGCTGGTAATGGGCAAAGATGGTGAGATGCTTGGCATAATTTATGAATTCCTTTCAGTAGCTTCTATTATTTACTTTCTTACACAAGGCTTATGTAGAATCCTATTAGTTACTCTGTTTGCTTTGAATAATTTGGATTTTAGAACTAATGTATCTGCATACCTGTGTCCATACTAATCATAAGTCCCCAACCTGCAATTTGAGCTTTCATAATTTGGACACCCGGATACTTACCTGTGCCTGATAGTGTAATGTACATACAAAACTTGTACATAAAGCTAGCCTAGCCAAGAAAATGGATTCCGTAAATGAGCCTTGCTGGGGATATCTTAATTGCTGGTCATTTCTGGAATTTCTTTGTGCAATTTATAGTTTGTTTAGCAGTTCTTTTATGCCAGATCTCTAGGGCACATATTATCCCTTGTTGATTTTGGGAGATTTGCATTTACATGTTCTGTATTGTTGTTTGGCTGGTTAAATATTATTATTATAATTTTTCCTTATTAGGAAAAATTATCAAGAATAATCCCAACTTTGCTCTGCCCGCCCAATATAATCCCAACTTTCGATAATTTTTTTTAATAATCCCAATTTTACACTCCATCCGCCCAAAACAGTCCCAAGTTACCGGTTACCTGTTTAAGATTTTTTTACAGGTTTAATATACATGTGTCACCACGTGATTGGTCAAAAAATAAAAATATTAATATATTATTATTATTAACTAATTAATTTATATTAAAAATAATAATAATAATAATAATAAAAAAAATAAAATGCCACCACCATCCCCCAGCACCTCCCAAAAGGCCCTCCTCTCCGACGGCGCTACCCCCTCCCCTTGCCGACGCCAGGCGCAACTACTAACAGTCGACCTTGACCCTGTCCCTACCCCTATACCGGCCGTCAGCCCTCTCCCTTCCCCATAAACCACCATCCGCCATTAAAGAGATGCGTCAACCGCTCGACGTTCGCATCGAAATTCGTCACAAAGAGCAGCAACATCTCGACAATCATTTAATACCTCAATGTCTCTCTTCAAGTCATCTCCACCTTCAACCATCGTCCTTTCACCCCAAGAAACACCCTCTCGACAATCGAACTAAAACGCCTCCCAAACGGGTCTTGAAATCGGAGGGTGTGCGAATGATGGTTTAGGAAGGGGGAGGATAGTCAGGGCGGCGCTGGCTCGGGGAAAGGGGAGGGTGTTTGGGCAGCGGCCGGCGCCTGGAAGGCTGGGGGTTAGGCTGGGCTTGTGTGGCAGTGGGGGTGACTGGTTGAAGGTCGCTGGTGGTTTTTTTTTTTTTTTTTTTTTTGATTTTTTTTTTGAATTTTTTTTAGCCAATTATAGAATGACACGTGGCTGGTAACTTGTAATAGCAAGTTGGATTACCTATTGGGACTAATTTGGGCGGATAGAGTATAAAGTTGGGATTATTAAAAAATAATCAAAAGTTGGGATTTTTTTGAGCGGATGGAGCAAAGTTGGGATTATTTTTGGCAATTTTTCCTTAATATTAATATTATTATAGTTTTTTTTTTTATTTTTTTAACCAAATTCCAATCTTACTATGGCACAAATGTGTGAGGTTGTAGGGGGTGGGGAGTGAATCTGCCCAGCCTCTATGTTAACACATTTCTGCTTTTGTATGGTGGTGGTTGAAGGGGAGTCCATTAGTTTCTGCTTGTATAGCCTTTTTGTGGATAACATGCAGTGAGGAATGATATGGTTTTTGAAGGATCTTTCGTCAATTTGTTGTTGGTTGGGTAGTTATTTGACAGTTCTTGATCATATGCTTCATGTACTTTTGGGGTAGTTGTATTGTAGTATCATTGTATGGAATGTCGTTTCTGCAGTCTTCTTTGCTCTCCCTTTTGTTTTATTGGATGCCTTCTTTTCTGTAAAGCTTTTTTGGCATGTCAATAAACTCTTGCTCCTAATAATGAAAAAGGAAATAGTCTAGAGTCACTTGTTGTTTCATTATTTGGCAGTCTGCGGTGCAAGTTTGGCTGGGTGCTTTACTGATTAATTGTTCTTTATTAATGCAGCTAAAGAAACTGAGTTTGAAAAAAAACAACTGGAGTTCCGAATCTTATAAATTTGATGAAGTATTTACTGAATCTGCTTCCCAAAAGCGCATTTATGAAGTTGTAGCAAAACCTGTTGTTGAGGTAATTTATTGTTCTAGTCGACTTTAGTACTGTTTCTCACAAACAGAGTAACAGGTAACTTTTACACATCTGTTGGAGTGTTATGTAACTTCCATATTTCATGCCAAAATTTGTATCATTATTAATGATTTAATATCCTAATTTTTATAAATGAACTTTCTCATTCCCATCTAATCTTTTTTTTGAGAGCTCATTCCCATCTAATCTTTTATTATATATCTTGGAAATTTGACAAAATCTATTATATAAATAGAAAAATCTGTATACACTATAAACTTCATAAAAATCAACTTTGCAAGAGTTGGGGTTTTTTTTTTTTTTTTTTTTTTTTTTTGGGGGGGGGGGTGAATGTTGGACAACTTAGGCTACTACACTTTTGAAATATAGGGAGTTTATGTTGTTTTCGTGTGCTCTTCATATGTGCTACAGTGTAGTTACTTTTATAAATGTGCAGTGTCTAAGCCACTGAAATACAGATTTTGATTTCCTCCTTGAACTAGCGAAGTGATTTTCTATTGTATTACTCATATTAAGGAACGTGACCTCTTTTTATATGAGTATTTTTTTTTTTTAAGGGTTTGTTTCTCTACATATATGATTTTAATTGATTATATTTAATTATCCACTTGCTTGGCAGAGTGTGTTGAGTGGCTATAATGGGACAATTATGGCTTACGGTCAGACAGGTACTGGGAAGACTTACACTGTTGGCAGCCTAGGCAAAAATGATGCATCAGAGCGCGGCATCATTGTTAGAGCTGTAGAAGACATAATTGCAAATACATCTCTTTCTAATGAGAGCGTGGAGTTCTCCTACGTACAGGTATTTGACTGCTTTATGCTTTATAGGGTTATATAATGCTGATCCTAATGTATTTTAGTAATGGATTAGCTTGTATAATTTGGGGTACTGGCAAATTGGCAATAGATTTGCTTGCTTAAGTTTCGATATTGGTTAGCAGTAGCATGGGATTGTTGTGAACATCAATATTAAAAAATGTGACTAGTCATGGTGCCACTTTTTATGTTCTTTAATGCATGACATGAGAACTTGGCTACTATAAGGTTATATTTCTAAAGATTAGAATCTTAAGGATAGTACAATACTTGGGTTCGTGGTTTAGTTTTCTTTGTTGAAGTGAAAAGCCACAGCTTGCGATTTAAGGGTCACTCCCTTCTAATTTTTTTAATTGCATCACTCTCCTAAATCGGCCAGTGCATCACTTTCTTTTTTGGACATCTTTTCTTATTTTTTCTACTATATCTCTCCTCATATGGTCCCCGCTTCTATTTTAGTTCCTTTTTTTTTTTTTTTAATTATCTCTCCTCTCACATCCCTTATTTTTTTTTAATAAACTATTACCCCACTATCTCCTTTCTTATTATTTTTTGAATTCCCAACAAATCTCACTTACTCAGTATTATACTCCATTCAACTCACCTTCCTAAAACTTCTTGCCGGTCAAACCGATGCACTTACAAAACCAGTGGAACTAATTAGTAAATTAATTATAATTGCAATTCTGGTTATATAGTGTTCCTCCAGATGCCACTACTGATATGGCCTATTGAAAATTCATTAGCATATTCTCTAACATTTTAGCTGTTACTCATCTTTCGTTTATTTACTCTAGCTGTACATGGAAACAATTCAAGATCTACTTGATCCTGAGAAGGTTAATATTCCGGTTGTTGAGGATGCTAAAACCGGGGAGGTGTTGTTGCCCGGTGCTTCAGTGATTAAAATTCATGATCTTGATCACTTTATGGAACTGCTTCAATGTGGTGAGGCAAATCGCCATGCTGCAAATACCAAGCTCAACACAAGCTCTTCACGCAGTCATGCTATATTAATGGTGAGAATTATTTTAAGTTGTTTCTTTGTTACATATTTCTTTTCTTTCATTTTACATATTACTTGCTGTTTTTGTGTCTGCTTCAGGTTTCTGTGAAAAGGTCCATTGTTGGGAAAGGTAAAAATGTTACTTGTGAAAAAGTGGCTGCTACTGAAGCACAGAGTGATATGGGCATAGATAAGATACGAAAAGGCAAGCTGCTAATTGTGGATCTTGCTGGATCTGAAAGGATTGACAAATCTGGTAAGTTGGTAGAGTGGGTGTTTATATATTATGTTAGCCAAAAAGGTATTGTGTTTGATAAAAGCTAGTATCTGTGAAAGCATCTTTGTGTAATAAGAGCTTCTTTTGTAACTTGAACTTTTAGTTCCTGTAAATATATATTCTGACTGTTTCTCTTTCTATAAGTAATGTACTATCAGCCCCGTCAAAAAAAATATATATATAAAAAAGAAGAAACTGAGATAAGTAATGGTGTATGATGATAGCATGCAACTGACTTGATGATTGTTATCTTTGAAGCTAATGGTTTGATCATACTGTTCTTTCTAAAATCATAGCACCTTTTTTTATTTAGGGCTTGTTTGGCATCATTTTTGGTTTTCAGTTTCCTGCTTTTTTTTTTTTTTTAAAACCAAAAACAGGAAACAAGAAAAAGGTGTTTCCACTTTTTTGTTGTCAGTTTTCAAAATTATCATGATTTTAATAAGTTTAAATAATTTTTGATTCATTATGGACATATATTAATTTGTTTTTTCATGACAGGCAGTGAAGGACTATTGCTTGAGGAGGCTAAATTTATCAATCTCTCTCTCACTGCATTGGGAAAATGCATAAATGCATTGGCTGAAAGCAGTCCTCATATCCCAACTCGAGATTCCAAGTTAACAAGAATTTTGCGTGATTCATTTGGGGGTAAATCTTAAAATCCTTTCTAAATCTACATGTATGGGACTTATTGGTATATGCTGGATACTTTCTCTGTCCTGAAATCACCTGCTCAAATATAAAGTTAAAAGTCTACGTAAGCAATCTTTGGCCATTGGTAATCTTTGAACTCCCAATTTTATCTACTAATGAATTCAGGGTATCACCCCCCTCCTTTTAGTAGGGCTACCTGCAATAAGCTTTCTCATGTTTGCTCTTTACTGAAATAAAATTCTTATTTTGGGATGTCCCACATTCCTACATTTGTGTTTTAACTTCTTGTCTTGGGCCTTCTCTGTTTTCTTATGATATTCTGTTGTTAGTATTTTCCCTGCTTTTATATTATTTCCACATGTAGGGGATGCACTTTTTTTCAGGAGTCCATGTTTAAAGGAGAGAGACAGAGTGAGGGACCCATGTAATAAGGAGAGAGATCTAGCGAATCCATTGCCATATTAGTAATGTTGTTATGAATATGCATCTCCAAATAAAGGAAATGTTGCAATAAATAAACAGAGGAAGTGTATTAGTGTAGAAGGTTGTTTACCCAAATTCGCTGAATCTTTACATTAAATTCTAAATGCCTTTTCCAAATTTTGATGTAGCAGACAGTTGTCGTTTTGAATCAAGAATCAAATGTGAACATCCTCTGTGTTATCACATGGGGGGTATGTTTAAGTTCATATGGACAACCCTACCTTGCCTTGGGTTGGAAGTAATCTTACGTTGATGGTGTTGAGTTTGATTAAGTGCTTTAGGTTATCTCCTCGAAATGAAGGCAGGAAAAGCAAAGTAGTCACCAAAGTTTTTATACCTACTCTAACATCAAAAGCCAAGGAAAAGTTGGTGGAAAGTGGGTAGTAATGAAATCATATAGTATAATAATATAAGTGGATCATCTGGTGGGCTAAGGAAGGTAAAAGAGGATTTCTTTGGCTACCAAAGGAATCTAGCAAAAGTGGGAAGGTAAAAAAAGAACACCCTAGAACGGAAAGCAGGAAGATAAATATAAAGGAGGGACTATCATGCAATCTCTTTGACTTGTCGTATTGTCCATCAGAACTGATCTTGTAATCCTACTATGATATTGCTTGTCCTAATTTTGGTGTGCATCTTTGTTGAATAGGCTCTGCTAGGACCTCTTTAATAATTACAATTGGGCCTTCAGCACGTCATCATGCAGAAACAACTAGCACAATAATGTTTGGGCAAAGAGTAAGTAGCTTCTCTGAGATTATGGTTCAAAATTTCATGGAGCACAAATGTCTGTTTGATACCCCTCTTGAGTTTTTCTTTTTGTTTAAAGATTTATAAGCTTCTTAACTGTGGTGAACTAATTACTTTGATTTTTGAAAAAAAAAAAAAAAACAATGCTTATGTGTCTTAAATAATCCTTTGAAGACAGATGGCTTTTCTCTTGCTTGTGTTTCTAGTCTTCAGATGGTCTGGTACAGTGGTATGAATAATTACAAATTTTTTTAATGTTTGCGTGAGACAAATTTGGATGATGTGTCTCATCTGAAAGTTGATTACTTTGGCAAATAGTTATTTTCTCTGCATGCTTCCTAATTTACCATGTAGTTAAATTTTTCTTCCATTTCAATGGATGATGACTGCTTATTGCTACTGTAATGAATGCTCTCTAATATGCTACTCATCATTGTTTAGTCACTTATGGGATTATGTAATTTTGAAACTGTGCTCTGTGGGAGGGAGATAGCTTCTCAGGTTATGCTCTTTATGCCTAAATTCCCTCTTATGTGAATTTTGGTCTGATATAATCATTATTGAAATCACTAGCCTGTATTTAAACTTACTAAAGTTGTGATTTAAATTCATTAGTCCTCATCCAGAATTTTCAGAAATGGTCTGAATTATAAGCCCTAATTTGAACTTCTCAACTCAATAAACCTGAATGCCAGGCTGTTTCTCTGTGTGTGTGTGTGTGTGTGTGTGTGTGCTTGTTTGTTCTCAATAAATATGCCATTTTCACATTGGTTCTTCTATAAGAGTTCTTTGTTGTTTGTTGTGATTTCAGGCTATGAAGGTAGTAAATGTGATGAAGGTGAAAGAAGAATTTGATTATGAGAGGCTTTCCAGAAAGCTTGAAAGCCAAGTCGACCATCTTACTGAAGAAATTGATAGGCAACAAAAGATGAGGGATAAATATAAAAATGAAATGGAGAAGAAGATCAAAGAGTTTCAACGTTCATCCGCTGAGGAAGAAAAGAGGCTAATTGCAAGGTCTGAGGTAGTTTCCTTGTCTTTTATATTCTTATTATTGTTGTTGCCTAATAGTCTCATACTCTCATGAGATCCATTAATTATCTTTCCATCACCTTTTAGACTGTATTTTGTTGATTTTGTAAATTCTGTCTTATTTACAGTATCAGATTTACTCATTTGTTTGTAGATCCTAGAGAAGGAAAATGCTCGTTTGGAGCAGGATATGAAAGCTATGTTGGATGAATTAAATCATCAGAAAGATTATAATAAATTATTGCATGATGAAGTGGCACATCTAGAAATGAGTATAGAACAATACAAGGTATCTCCTTTAACTTCTATTCACTTAGCCCGATTGTCACAATTTTAATTATTATTTCCCTTCAAATGACATTTTATTGACTTTGTGTGATTTGCTGTAATTTTACTCTATGTTTTCCTTTGGGGTGGTCATTGTATGTATTCTGGAGGTTGAGGCTTTGGAAGTATAAACAATTTGCATACATATATTAAGGGAATGAAATATAATATGGAAGAACAACTTATGATAGTAAATACTTTGTCTATTTGAGAAACTCTCATGGATTAACTCCAACATGATCTTAAAGAACTATATATCTATTAAGCTTTCCCAACAAGCTTTTGTAAATGACTATTTTCTCTTTGGGACTTATCATAAGCCCATGTTTGAGATGAGTTGCATCACTTGCATGTCCACGTTGTTGGTGAAGGTTGAAGTCTCCATGCCCATTTGGAGTTCCAGGTATCAGATATGGATACTTGAGCTGAAATGATGAATGGTTATGATATATTATAGTCATTGAGTTGACATTTCCATGTTTCAAGTATAGTGTGATTTTCATCCTCTTGCACCGCCTCAATTATTCCCTCAGTAATAAGTGTAAATAGTTTATCATCAATCTAATAAATCTTTGGTTCATGAGCTATACTGATTTTGATCTATTGTTGTAGCAAAATCATCAAGAAAACTCGACATATCAGAAAGCTCTTGCAGACACTACTCAGATGTATGAAAACCAAATAGCAGCATTGATTGAGCAGTTGAAGGATGAGCGAGCTCGCTATGAAAGAGCTGGAAATCAATCAGATGTCTTGAAGGCACTTCTGAGTGATCACGAGGGCTCCATGAAGGTCAGTTGCTTTTCCTTTTGATTGCCACACCATAGTGTGGGAGGGGATTAGATTTAAACAATCTGATTTATACAATTGCAAAGACTTTATTGCTAGATCCTTGGTTCAGAAGAAAATTGACTTTTTAACTTCTTCACAGCTGGTAACATATGTAGGAGTGCCTATTGCAATTAGTCTCATTACAGCCCAAAATTTACTATTTTCTGTTTACATATCTGTTTTTTAATTTTATTGTGACATGTAAGCACTGATGGCTCCCATTACTGACTCCTTTATTTACATTTTCCAAACTCGATGTTTTCTTTCTGCTGGAAATTGCTATAATAGAATTTCAATATTGATTTTCATTTTCCAGTTTTTATAATGATAATACAGGTATGCAACTGTATATTTCATTTGATTGTATGTACTCTCAATTTTCGGCATGCTAATTTTGCTGCTTGAAGTTTCAATTTTTCTACTATCTCTTTTGTGATACTAATGTACCTCATGAGTCGTGACTAATGTTGGGGTTTTTTCTTCTTAGTAGCTATTTCAAACAGAAAATTCCAAACTGAAGAAGGAGCTGCTTGATGCCAAGGAAACACATGAGAAGGCAATAGCAGATTTAAGTAAAAAATTAGATGACATGTATTTTCGTTGTGAACATGCTGAGAAGCAAGTGGACTCTCTTAGAAATGTCTCAAGTAATCAGACTACTGAACAGAAATTGCTCTTAGAAACCATCCAGTTGTACGAGGAGAAAATATCCAATTTAGAGAAGCGTTTTGAAGATGAGCATGCTTGTCGTGCACATGCAGAGGAACAGATGGAATCATTGAAGAAACATCTCAGTGAAGAGAAATCAAGTCAGGTAAGTCTTCTAATATATGAATCAAGTCAGGTAAGTCTTCTAATATATGAATCTATAATTTTACATAAACCTTGATTACAGTGGCTTTGATGACGTGTTGAATTGGCTACAAGCCTACAAGTACCAAATTTGGGATGTATCTTAGAGTGTAACATGTAAATTTTTGTCCTTGAAGATACTGGGGAATTATGAGTTTCCAAAATTATGATACAAGGAAAGTATTATTTTATTGGGCAGTATTAAAGTGTAGTGTTGATGCATTTTTGTAGTGTTAATTATCAGACACTAATATTTTTGGATAGTATCATACACTAATAGTTGGGGTGAAATAAAATTTTGTACTATAGAGTGGCTTTTCCCCCTGTTTGCTTCCCCTCTCCTTCCTGAGTTTTTTTAACACAAGTTTGGTAAATACCATTTATTTACTGTTATGAGACTTATGAATATGTTATTATCAGGTTTCTTTTTCTCCACAATCTGACTTCCCAATTTCAAAAATGAAAGAAATATGGAAGATTGTGGAAATTACTACACTTTCTTTCTACTATAGCCTATAGGGAAAACTACTGACTTGTGATGTCTGAAAGGGCTACCTTGGTTGGATTTATCTTGTTTTCAGCTATTCTAACAAGGCAAGTAACTCTTGCTTAACAATTAACCTTATCTATCATGGCTTTTAACCATTAACTAGTTTTTAGGCCCGGGTGATGCCCCGAGGTACTACATTAATTCCATGATTGAAATCCTTATTTATATTTAATTTTGATAGGACATATAATATGGTAATAGCTTAGTGGCTAACACTATACTTTTAAAACTTAAGGTTGTGGGTTAAAACTTCAAATCTTTTACAAGCCATATTTTTCAGTGCGAGAATGAAAGACTCAATTGATTGAGGAAGGGGCCATGTGGCACCTAAACTTCTTTAGGAATGCCTTTTAATATATTGTATATATGTTATTGTGCAAATTTCAAATAGAGGTAAAACATGAGTACATGACACTAGTACATAAGTGCAATTTTATTTATTTACTACTGACAGAAGCTATAAATTAAAAATATTGTACAAAGAAATGACATAGAAGCCTGAAATTTAAAGGTAGTAAAATCAAATGGGCTGTTACATGTTTGTTTATGAACAAGTAATGGGGGAGTTAGTCCTCTTTTATACTGTCTCTACCCCTATAAAATTTCCACACTTTGTTTTTTAATTTTCCCAAACTATATGTAATTCACAATTCCATTTCAATCAAACTCTTTTGGCAGTATTTTTAAATCTCTCCATCACATTAACCTGACTTTCTCTCCATCATAACACTTTGTATACTTCATCTTGTCTCTCTGTCAACAATCAAATTTTTATTGACATTTATAATTTACATCTATACTTTATATATGAGCCAAATTCACTAAATAAAAATAAAAAAAAAAATTAAATAAATAAATAAATTTGGAGGATCAGTTGGAGTAATAGAGTTGAAACTTGAATATAGTCAAAAGATTATTGCTGACATTTTGTTTTTTTAGTAAGTCCATGACGATATTTGACAGGTATTTATAATCTATAAAATTAGCTAATAATTGTTGTAATTTCTTCATAAATTTGTTTTCATGTATAGGATCAGGTGAAGAGCAAGATTAATGATTTGACAGAAAGATTGGAAGAAAAATACCAGAATTATCGAGATGCTGTTGATAAAATGCAGTGTCTGCAACTAGAAAATGTGAATTTGCTATCAGATAAGGTAAAACCCTCTAACTTCAATAGATCACTGTACTGTGTAGCCAATCTCAATGTCTCTCAATTTAGTGACAAGGTTTTGTCATCTGTATTTTAAGGAAAAGTTCAAGGATGAACTTGATACTTTAAAGGAGAAATTCTTGACGGAGGAGAAACAAAGGATGACACTTGAAGCCGAATTGGTCAGGTTAAAGAAATTTTTATCAGCAAATAGCGAAGGCATTGAGGTGACTTGAAGTTATAACACCCTTTATTTATCTCTGATGCCACCTTCCTGGTGAAGAATATGAAGGTTCCAGATTTTTTTGTTTTCAGGACAAGAAATCATATGCCAAACAGCACATGAAAGAATCATCATCATTCCGGTCAGCCATGGGTTTAAATAGGTCTATATCTGGCCAGAGGGCAACAATTGCCAAGATCTGTGAAGAAGGAAAGTTATTGTTTTTTATTTGCATCTTTGTTTTTTGTTAGTGTGAAAAGGATCTAGGTTTCATCCAAAACTTTTATTTCAAAGGTCCTGATTATATGTCCTTCTACCAGTTGGGCTTGAAAGGATACTAAAATTGTTATCATCTGAAGATATTGAAGTTCAAATGCATGCACTAAAGGTTGTAGCAAACCTTGCTGCTGAAGGTAATGTATTTATCTCTTAGCTATGCTCTGATGTGTTCAGTATACATTTGCTGTCTCTTAAATTCGCTTATGTTCATTTTATTGAATGTCCTAAAATAGTGTTCTCTTTCTAAAAACTGTTTAGAGGTGACTGCTTTAATCTTATTGAAATACTCTTGTTGTTTCCTTAAAAAGTCATTAATTAACACTTGTTTAATCAAAATCATACAATTTATAAAATGTGATGCATTTTGGGCAAGAGTGGCATGCTAAAGTGATCCTCAATTGCGCATGCACTTGTTCTTGTGTGTGTTTTTGGTCCACTTCCCAATCTCTCTTTATGAATGATAATAATGGGGATGTTTGCTTTAGTTATTTAGGACCAAAAGAGAGGTTTTACAATTCCAAACCTCTTGTGGGAGTGTCGAGTGTTTGATTGAGAGAGGATTATAAGAGAGGTTGTAGCCTTGTAGGAGATTTATGGAAGTGAGGTTTATTAATGTAGTTGTGAAAATCTAGGATGCTGGGTATAGGTGTCGGACTTGGGTATAGGTCTAAGTGTTAGACTTGGAAAGCTATATAATTAAGGATCCAGGGGCACGTTTCCATGGAAAAAAACCCGTCCATTCCGTTATGTAATGTCCGCTTTGTAACGGGTTTTAGACTTGCCGATCCAAAAAAGGTTGTTATATACCGCCAAATTGACATTCACTCCCAAATAGGCGAGTTGGCCGTTCCGTAATTGTAGAACTCTGTTTTTGAAATTGTTACATACCCGAGTAATTGTTTTGGCCATGCTGAGATGCTCTGAATAGCCTTCATCCCTATGAACCAGTGTTGCCATGGCTATGGAGAAGGAAGAAATTTGAGGGAGCGAGAGGTTAAAGAAGAAAGGAAGTACAAAAAAATCTGAGTGTCAAATGAGTCACATGGTGCTTTACAGTTGTATTCCACCTTTTCCCCCTTTTACTTTTTTATTTTTACCCTTTGTACTGTTGTGACAATTGTTTCCCATCACTTTTTTTACCCCTTTACTTATTTCTCCTTTGTGGTGAGTTACTGAGTTACCTAATAGCGGAGTAATAAGTATTATTGTCATAGTTTTAGCATAATATGGTACAAGTACTAAGACAGTGAGTAAAGAAGCTGTTATTTGAATAAGTGTTATTGCCTTCGTTTGGCATCGATGTGGTTTTTTTATTTTGTTTTTTGTTTTTCAAAATCATATGATATATGTCATATAATGAATCAAAAATTAGTCAAACTTATTAAAATCATGATGATTTTGAAAGCTGATAACTGAAAAGTGGAAACATCTTCTTTTTTTTTCCAGTTTTTGGTTTTTTGTTAAAATAAAAACAAAAAATAAAAAACAAAAAAAACCTGATAACAGTAAACAATGACAACATATGTGATTTTTGTAAAAAAATTCACACCGTGAAATCTGCGATCCGTTCTATTTAACCGTTATAAACCGTTCCCGCGACGTGGTTGTTATTGTAAACGCGACCGCCATGCACATTTCTAAAGAGTTTAAATTTTTGGTATGGACTGGGGACATGGTAATGCATAAAAGTTAATTTAATAATTTGTAGTTTAACAAAAAAAATTGTTTAATAGTTAACTAATTTTTTTTTTTAAGTTATGTGAGAAAAATGAAAGGTAATGGTTGAATATATCCATCAACAAGCATGTAAAATGAAATGTTTCATTTTTAAAGAACGGAAAAAGTATATGATATGGATTAGTTTTCTAATTGGTTATAATTTTTATCAAAAAAATACAAAGATGTTACCACTGTTACTCTACTAATGTTTAACAATTCTTAATATCAAACCAATATATTACAATGTTAGTTACACATAGATAAGTAAACAAAGTTAACAAATAGTTGGTACAAACGAGTGCTTATTTATGAGTTTGTTATTTGAATCAATTTAAGCTCATTGTTAGTAGTTTATAAGGCTAAAACTAATATGTTATGCAAAGCATGCATTACATGAGTTTATAAAATAATTATAAGAATTTAGAAAAAAAGTGAACTTAAATGAGATGATCTAATTGTTTATTTTTCATCTGCTCTAGTCTGATTTGATTTGGTCTATATTAACTAAAAAAAAGGCAGTTATTAGCTTATAAGTTCAATTGAATGCCATAGGACTCATAACCTTCATCAAAATACTTGCAGTAAATATTATCGTTGGGAATCACAAAAAGCTAAAACTTGAAATAGGCTATGCTGAAGGGTCAACATTCGACATGCAGGAAACACCCAATAAGCATGGCTTAAAGACCAAATAATGAAATTAAAATATGTACAAGGAAGATAGGAGAAGTTTGCTAGTGGAGATGCATTACCCATTCTTAAGGGACATTCCATGAAAAGTAAAGCATTAATTTCATTTTTATTCTAAGTAATAATTTAATAGACTCATATGTGAATATTCGATCCAGGTTTTGTTAACTCATGATGAAACGAATTCTTCATACTTGTTAATGAAATTACTTGTTCTATCTTCTTATAAAATTACCTTTTTTTATTTACTTCTGACATCTCTTATATTTTATGACACCTTTTTTTATTTACTTGTTAATGAAATTACTTGTTCTATCTTCTTATAAAATTACCTTTTTTTATTTACTTCTGACATCTCTTATATTTTATGTCAGATATTAACCAGGAGAAGATTGTGAATGAGGGAGGCCTGGATGCCCTGCTTATGTTATTGCAGACTTCTCAAAATACCACTATTCTTAGAGTGGCTTCTGGTGCTGTTGCTAATTTGGCCATGAACGGTATCCTCTTTTACCTTTTCCTGCTAATTGCTGTTTAAAGATCATAATTATTCATTGGAAGAGCCATATATCTTATTATATATAGATCTTCCTAAGATTGAGTTTGTGTGTGTGTGTGTGTGTTTTTTTTTTTTTTTTTGTGACTTCAATGTTATCACCATAATCCGGAGGCAACAGGGGCTTGTTGGTTAATATAACTGTGATATTTACTCAAGGGAGGTGATTTGGATTCTAAAATCAGTAAACTAAGCTCTAGGTTTAGTAGTATGGACTTGATAATATAGCAGCGCCCCTGCTACATATTTGTGTGTGTGTGTGTGGGTGGGTGTGTGTTTGCGCGTGCGTGTGCCTGCGTGTGCGCGTGTGTTAGGTTGTCACTTTGCAAACAGCTTTGATTGATAATTGGAGAATATAAAGGCTCCACTCGGATATGAACTTCTTAGTGTAGATCTAATTGTGATGCATATGGGAAGAATAAGTTGAGTCATGATGTGGGAGGCTGAAGGAGGTGCGGATGGCAGTCTTTGAGTGTTGTCTCAGATAAAGTCCTAAACCAATTTCCAATGGAATGCCACTTTGCAACAACTTTGTTTGATAATGGGGGAACAAAAAGGCTGCAATTGGACAACAACCTCTTAGTAGAGATTAAGTTGTAAAGCAGATAGGAATAATAAAATGAGTCATGATGAGGGAGGCTAGAGGAGATGCCATCATTGACTGCTATTGTTAATGTAAGTGGAGAATTTCCTAATAGTATGTTAATAGAAGTGGTATCTGTTCTTCAGTTAGTAACTAATTATTTTTTGAAGGTGTAATAATTTAGGAGCTCTAGACCATACTAAGGCCCTCTTCTTTTCACCTTAGTTTTGCCAAACTGAAACTATTTTCACTAAACTGAATTTAATTTTACTTCACTGAAATTATATTTACAGATTCTCTATTATATTTCTTCTTTACAGTTACTGATCTACTCAACTGAACTTATTTTTAACAAACTGAAATTATTTTTATAAAACTAAAATAAGTATCTTATCTTCAGATGAATTATGAGGAATTTGTTCAAAAGAATGTTGTATAGGCTGTTTGGTACAGGCAAACCAGCACGCTTATTTAAGGATTTCAGTTCTATAATCTTTTCTTCCTTTACCCACTAATATTCTCTAGTTTCTACTCTTATGTTCAATCTCTTTGTAGCTAACTTAATCAACCTCTCTGTGAACTATATTTTGTCTATATTGAAAGGATTAACGAATGTGCTAGCTAGTTTGCGATTAATGACAATTAAAAACAGTGAAGACGGAAAAATAATAATAAACGAGACAAGGAGAATTTACCGTGGGAAACCCGAGAACCGGGAGAAAAACCCATCAATCCACTATGGAGTAATAGTTTGATGAAGATTAATGTAGTTTACAAGCTTTCAATCATCACGAAAGCTCTCACCCCAGGCTCACCCTCTCAAACACTCAAACCCTAAGTGTTTTGGGTTTACATTGAAGCTCTCTCTCTACGTCTTTCCCTTCATCCTATTACTCTAACAATGACAAAACATGAGTATATATGGTGCTAGATTACAAGGAAGATCAACAACTAAGATTACTTCTCGAGCGAAATAAAAGAAACCGCACGCTGGAACAGGCAGCCGGTTCGACCGAACCTACCCTGAGTTTGGTCGAACCAGGGGTGGTTCAGTCGAACTCTTACCTCCTAGAGGTTCCGTCAAACTCAGGGGACTCAGTAGCTTCTGCTCGAAATCCTGAACTCCCGCACTACACGGACATCTCTTCGTAAACCGGCCATAACTTCCTCGATTCTTGACCAAATCAAGCTTATGACTTGTCGTTGGAAAGCTCTTGAGACGAGCTATCACCTCCAACTTGAATCATCTCAATATCATTTATAGATCTTGAGATATTCTCATTTGAAGTCAGCCCTTGCCTTTAATTATTTCTTTGCACCAAGCAAACAATCCATAGCTTAACTCCAAAGCTATGTACCCCCTTAGCCTTCTTGAACCGTTCTCCACACTTTTCAAACCCAACATATATATATTAGAACTCATGATTGTTGAGGTGCACAATCAACGAATGTCTCCAACATAGCTTGTGCGTGTTTTTCTAAAATATATAAGGTGGAAGATTGACATTAGAAGAATAAGATGACCATGATGATCAATTGGAAATAACTGTGTAATTGAAGGTAGTGCCAGCAGTTTTGTGACTTGGAACTCCCAAAGCTTATCAACTAAAAAAAAAAAAAAAAAAACGTTACAATTACTCTCTCCTACCCTATATATGAATATTCTTATTCCGTTCTCACTCTCCATCTTATTCCTTTTCCCTCAAGCTACCTCTAAAAGCATTATAATGCCATTCCCCATTGTATCCACCCCCTTTGCCTGATGCTTAGCATTTTGCTGCCTTGCTGGGTTTGTGTCATAACAGTATATTCTCCACAGTACAAGTATAAAGTTGAAATCTAATAGATTATGAGTCGAGATATTAGGGCTTCTGTCAGGTAGTATGCAGTTAATTAAGTGGTTCCTTTTTTACCATAGTTAATTTCTGGTCACCACTCTAGCTGTTTTCTTTCCGATGATGAGCAGCTGGATATGCTAGTCTTTTCTGGTAAAGTTTCTTCATAAGCTGCACTGGGATTTGGGCATCCCCCCTTATTACCATTGTGGAGATCATAAAACACACCATATAGTGATCCTCAATAATCCTTGAAGTCTAGCATCTCTGCCATGCTTCTTAATATGCTGATTTTAGTGAAGCCCACAAACTTCCTTAACGTTGGCCACAAAATTTTGAGGCTTTTGTGTTTAATGTTGTTTATTGAAGAAATCAATAAAAAAAAATGCAAAGGGTAGTTTTGGAGTATGTAGATTGTAGGGTTGGTGGTTAACTATTATGAAAAAGAACTTAGAACTTAGAAGGGCAGAATGCAGAAACTTTCCGGAATTAGGCTATCTATTAACTTTATTAGATGAATGGTTGTTAACATGCCTATTGTTAAACAGACTGGATGCAGCTTTGAAAAAGGCAGGTCCATGCTTAGTATTAGGGGATTTTTAAACATGGATGTGGCTGTTTGAGATGAGAATGAGACAAGAAGGGAAAAAAAAAAAAAAAATATGAGCACACAATGTGAAGAAAGAGCGCACAGAACATATCGATGAATAAGATTCTTTTCCCATTTATTCCCTACAATGGAAAATAATATTTAACCGAAAGGGGGGGGGGAGAGGGGGGGGAGGTGAGGTGGTAAAATGCCTCCTTAATGCTTTTTTTTTTTTTTTTTTTTGTTAAACTCCTTTATGCTATAACTTCAGGAACTCAGGAAAGTGAGTGAACCAGGTTCACAATGTCGGATATTGGGCGTGTCACCATGATCTCATGATGAGCTCCTTGATTTATATGCCCCTGTCCTTCCCTTAACACCCTAAAAAAATTTCTGCTAGGAAAGTATGCCAAGAAAACAATTGTAATATATGAGGAAAGTGAAATTTTGGGAGCAAGTGTTATTCAAAGAAATGAAAATAATAGCACTTGTACCCAAAGATGTGGACTGTATTGTCTCACTTTTACCTCCAATCCCTTTCAACTTATCATCATGTACGTCAAATTCATTAATATTGAGTATCTATTGATCATTCGGATTAAGGTCAAAAGAGGTTTGGTTATTCTTAATTTTTTTCAACTTAGGAGAACCTTCTGAATTTTCATCCTTCTTTCCTGCTAAAGTTGTATATTACTGATTGCTACCCTCGTGATTCAAGGAGATGGAATTACTTGGCTATGTACAATCAAATCTATGATGAAGTGTCTTGTTTTGTATTCTAACTTAATGCTATATGTTAGTCGAAGCATGGGGAAGGTGAATGGTTTATTGCATTGCTTATTTTCGACGTTGGCTGTGGTAATGTTGCTTGTTCCCATTAAGATAGATTTTTTGCTGCAATTTGTCGTGTGAAGGGAAAACACAATTTTCTTCACCAAGAAACTAAAGAAGTCATTGAACATGATTGCTCTACCATATCTTAATTAGTTTCATAGGTTCAATTTTTTTATTTTTTTTTCCGTTCTTTCATAACCTTGCTCCAGTGATTAGTTTATATAATCTTACATTTGAACTCAAATATGACATGCTTGAATTTTCTTCAGAGACTAATCAAGGCTTGATAATGAGCAAGGGAGGTGCTCGTCTTTTGGCAGATACAACAACAAAAACAGATGATCCCCAAACTCTTCGAATGGTGGCTGGAGCAATTGCAAATTTATGTGGCAATGGTAAGCAGACATGACCACTTTCAATGACTTGCCATGAAGAAATTTAGTATCACCATTTTTCTTATACAAGTCTAGCATATATATCATTTGTGCCTTTGAGTTGGCTCTTCCTACAATATTAGATGGGGAACATTTTTCCACTAAAACCCTTATAGGAGAAAGATGTGCCCTTGTCTTGTCAATAATAGCAGCAATATGGATTTTGTTCATGCTACTCATCTGCATGATTATACTTGCATACTATTATCATGAATTTCGATGTCTTCGTGATTTGGATTTATTCCAGTTGCATTACACTCGGCACTCAAAGATAATGGAGGGATTAAGGCACTTTTGAGCATGGCCGGTTCTACAAATATTGATGTTGTTGCACAGGTAGCCAGGGGATTGGCCAACTTTGCCAAATGTGAAACACGAGAGGTTATACAGGGTATGTGAAGATTTTCCATCATTTGGTAAATTTATGATCCAATCATCTTCAGCAATTTTAAACATTGAAAGTATTTTCCCCTTCAGGTCATAGAACAAGTCGCTCACTTCTTATGGAAGATGGTGCACTTACATGGTTGATTGTCAACTCAAAGACTGCCTCTGAATCAACTAGACGCCACATGGAACTTGCTCTTTGCCATTTAGCACAAAATGGTATGCTAATTTATTTCATCTGTAAAGTTTGGCAATTTCTTTTGTTAATTTGTTTAAAATATTTTTTTTTTTTTCTGAACTTATGCCCTGTTTGACTAGGATGCTTTCTAGGTGTATAAAGGGATGGTGTTGTTTTGCTTTAGTGTGTAGACCTGGCTTATTGGGTGGGCTGTTGTGGGCCACTATCTGAGTGGACTGATTTTGGGCCTATCAAAATTATTAGTGGGCTGTGATGGCTATGTAACTTAGGGCTAGGGTAAAGCATTGTTATTGAGCTGGGTCAAAATGTCATTTTAATATCATGCTGGTCAAAATTTTTTCATCTGTGAGGATTGTTCAAAAAATACCACTCCCTCCATCCCCAATTACATGTCTAAAACTTCATCTATTCCTTGACTTACTTTTAATCAACCAAAGCCCAATTTTATTTTATTTTTTCCTAAAAATGTGTGGAAAAGGCGAATAATGACCCTTTTATCACAAAACCCTATATTGGCCATATCCAAAGCGGTAAAAGGGTCAAAGCCCTTTCATACATAGTCTGACTATATCACCAATGAACAGCAATGTCCTATAACCACCTCTAGCCATATGTTATTCTTCTCGTGTCAAAAAATCTGGATGGTTAATGCTTTAAATCTTCTTCTAGTTTTCTAATTTTCTCAGGTGTTATTAATTATTCGATGTCTAGAGTGGTAGGGGAGAATATTCATTTTGTTTTAGTTATGTCATGGACATGTTTTATTTTTCTGGCTGGGTTTTTGATAAATGATCTGTTTATTAACTTGGTCTTGCTTGTACTTGAATTTTAGATCATTCAACATAGATGGTTTAAGTATTAGTTGATTACTCAACATAAGCATGTACTTTGTATTTTTGCACCCAATAAAATAAGGAGTATAAGGCAAAAGTTGCAAACTCAAACTTAATAGTGAATCACTCATTGATTTGATCATTTATTTGGAATATTTCTTTTTATATAAAACATTTAAGTTGTGGTTTGCAATGATACACCTTAGTACTGTTACATTATACTTTTCGTGCTCCTTGAAATATTGCTTATAGAGCATCAATATAATTTTTTTTTTAAAAAATCGGGTGGACAAAACTTAGTTTAAAAATTGAAAATAACATATGATGACCAAAAACTTGTTGAATAAAAAACAGGTATTGAATTTCATTTTTGTTCATCATTTGTTATTAGTGAACCTTTGTTTCTTACAACCATAGCGTCAATTTCAATGCTATCACATGCTATATTTTGTGGAGCAAAATGGGGGAGCACAGATTGATTTTGGTTTTGTCCAGCTAAATTTTATCTGTTAATGTACTAATTGTTGCAGAGGGTAACACACAAGACTTCATATCAACTGGGGGATTGAAGGAGGTGATTCGAATATCGTCTGAATCTGCCAGAGAAGATATCCGCAATCTGGCTAAGAAGACATTGAAATTGAATCGAATGTTTCAAGCAGAAATGTCAGCTGACTAATAAAATTTCAGGTGTACTAGAGCGTGGTGCTACATCTTTAGGCTTTTACTTCATATTTGTAAAATAGTGTATATTATTCCTGATAAAGGTTTGCTAGTGATGAAATGTAAATTGTTCGATCAGTATGGTAAACTCTAAACAGAAATAGCTTCTGTGTTGTATTTTGAGGAATTAGCAGGAAATTCAATTAATTTTGGAAAAAATATACTTTAATAATCTCGACTATTGACGATTTACTTTTAATAATCATAATCGCAACTAAGGTTTATTGTCTAATAATCCTAACTATGGGGTCAGTTTGCCTCCAATGGTTCCAATGAACGGTAACCTGTTGAAAGGTTTTTTTTTTTTTTTTAAGAAGCAATGTGTCAGTACTTAATTAGTGTAATATTAAAAAAAATTAAAAAAAAAAATAAATTCGGTTTTCCAGCCACCCCTCCCCTTCCTCGTGAAACCATAAGCCAACCCCAGCCCACCGACAACCGGTCGGCCGACCACCGCCCACCTCCCTAACCCCTAGTTAACGATTGACCGTCCCTTCCTACCCTCGAAATTCGTCCGACTTTCTCAATTCCCGAATTTCCAGCGGCGCATCACTTACAGTTTCACTTCCTTTAGAAGCCTCACTCCGGCTGCACGTTAGGTCCTACTCGCCACCAAGGAATTCCGTCCAACAATAGAAATCAACGCGATCTCGATTTGCTCTTTTCTTGCGAGTTGAGGCCAGCGTTGAAGAGAATTGCGGGCTGGTTAGTTGGTGGGTTTCGGGGGTGGCTGTGCAGTGGTGCAGTGGTTTCGAGGGCTGGTTCAGGTGCAGTGTGGCTGTTTGGGTGGTTTCGGGGGTAGGTTAAATGGGGTGGTCGTCCGATTTCGGTGGTTAATGGGGGTGGGTGGCCGGTTTCTGACGTATTAATTGGTGGGGTTAGGGTTTTGCGGTGGTTGTTGGTGGCTGAGAATTTTTGTGTTTAATTTTTTTTTTTTTCAATTTTGGACCACTCGTGTTGATACATGTCATGGTAACCTATTGTCATGATAACCTATTGTAACAAGTCGTTGACTTGGTATTGACCGGTTGGGACTATTAATGGCAAACACATAGCGACGTATTAATTGGTGGGGTTAGGGTTTTGCGGTGGTTGTTGGTGGCTGAGAATTTTTGTGTTTAATTTTTTTTTTTTTCAATTTTGGACCACTCGTGTTGATACATGTCATGGTAACCTGTTGTCATGATAACCTATTGTAACCAGTCGTTGACTTGGTATTGACCGGTTGGGACTATTAATGGCAAACACATAGCATAGTTAGGATTATTAAATAATAAACCTTAGTTGGGATTATTAGAAATAAATCGTCAATAGTTGGAATTATTAAAGTGTATTTTTCCTTTAATTTTTAATGAACTTAAATAGTTTATAGCCCCGAGCAATACCCCAAGTAAGGCTGGCAAACGGATTAGGTCGGATTCGGGTCGACTAATTTCGGGTCAGCTACCCCTAACCCGAACTTGATCCATTTAAGTTTTCGGGTTAAAAATCCCAACCTGAACCTGATACTTTTGGGCTTTAAACTGAAAGTAGTCTAAAACTGACCTGATTTTTATCTTCAAATAATAATCTGATCAGTGCTTCAATTAGGTGAATCGTATAGATTATATGAATATATAAGACCATAGAAATTATGTAAATCGTATCCATTATATCAACAAAACAACAACAATAGAAATTAATAACAACTAGCATTTTGGCCCGTTCAACGAACGGGTTGAAGTTCATTTTATTTTTCTTGAAATGTGTTACTATACTTATTTGTGTTGTATGTGTAGGTGATTTTTTATAATAATTTGCTTAATTTTCTTACTTATAATTTGCAAGTTAGGAACACATAAAGATTTTAACATTAAATAATTTGTTATTTTAACTTTTACATTAAAAGGGTATAAAGAGGAGTACAACTTTTTTTTGTAGTGAAAATGGAACACTCCATTTCTTACTCAAATTTGTAAGTGAGGAATGCATAAAGACTTTAGCATTCAATAACATTTTATTTTATCTTTTACTTTAGAAGGGAGTATAAAGAGTAAATATTAATTATTGTGTTATGTGGCATATCGCATATGGGTGAATTATGATGACATGTGTCATATAGATGATTGTGGTTTCGCTTTTTAAATACTAAGTATAGACTAAGTATAGATTTTAAGTGTATTAAACTTGAAATTTAATATCACAACAAAAATCTAAAAGCAAAACAATATGTACAATAACGTATAATAAAATTAGACTTAGTAAAAACAACAAGCATTATCCAATGAAACTATGAAAGGGAGGAGCACTTGAAGTTTGAGCACTTGCAACTTGAAGCTTGATGTCCGTGAAGGAGAGGAAGAGGAGCACTTGCAACTTGCAAAGGATTTAGGAATTGATTTCTTGAGAGTTGAAGATAGAGAAAACTGATGTTGACAGTTGATTTGCCTTAGGAGATTGAACTTTGAAGCCCTTGAAGAGATAAGATGAGAAAAAGAGGAGTAGGAAGCAGCGGCTACATCTAATACAAGTAATCCTTAGGGTTTTACTTTTTATAAGAAACATGAATTTGGGCTTGGGCTGGGTACTTTAGAGTTTTTTAAAATGTTTATTCCTGATTTGTTTTCGGATTTTTCAGGTCAGGTTCGGGTTAACCCGACCTGATTTCGACCCAATAATTTTTCCGGGTTGTACGGGTCATTTTCGGGTTGGAATTTTCAACCTTAATCATTTAATTTTCAGGTCGGATTCGTATCAACCCATTTAAGTTTTCGGGTCGAAAATCTCAACCCTAACATTTTCAGGTCGGGTTATTGGGTCGGGTCCGTTTTTGCCACCCCTAACCCCGAGTTATTACATGTATTACAATAATTGAGAATGATATTAAAGATACATATCAAGACATGTTATATAGTAAAAAAAAAAAAAAAAAAAATTGTTGTTGTTGAAAACACATTAAGATATAGTTCAATGGTAAAATTCTCAATTATTAACATTGAGATCAAGGGCTCAATTCTTTTTTATTGTGTAATAACATGGCATAATAGCCAATAAAGAAAGTAGAGAGAGTGCCACGTGACAAATAGATTTGATTCAAAATGCGTTGAACAGTGTCACATGGCATGTCGACTTGATTGAAACGCCCTTTAATATATAAAGTATAGATTAGACTTGAAACAATTACCTACATACGGAGTAGAAAACATATACTCCGTTATTTTTTTATTCTACTCACTATTCATTTTAAGCCGTTCTTTTTTGCTTTATTTTATTTATGGCGTAATTACACTAATAATACACACATTTCAAAGCTTTTTTATTGTGTAGAAAACATATTAACATTCTAAGTAAGAGAGCACATAAAGGATAAAGCCAGTCCAACCAACAAAACCACCAAATACCTAGCCTTTGTACTGGCTATAATTGCAATAAATCAGTAATGCAAATTTATGATAATTAAACTAATAATACAATCTCAAAGCTTCTTCCCAGCTAAATTTTCAAGAGTCAGATTTAAGGAATTAATAGGACCCTTTATCACCAATTCCTCACGGGTAGCAAGAAGGTCCTCAATGCTCCCTGGCTCCCCAAACCATCCAAGTCGATCTGCAATGAGATGAAGATTATCACATCCATCACAACGCACAACAACTACACCCTTCTCATATGATTCACGACAGCACGACTTCACTTGTCTTGTTTCACAAACTTTACATGTAAAAACCATGGCAAGATCATGTCGCGGGGATGTTTTCAATTTGCTCATCATATCTTTGTTCACCGTATTTTGAGCATCAGCCTTTAAGCCAGACGGTGCTTCAGAACTGCAGCAACTAGACTCAGAGCTACTATCTGCAGCATTTTCTGTAAATAGTCTCCTTTGGGAAGTTGCTTCTGAATGTATCTGAAGCACTCTGGTCAAACTAGCGTATTTTTCGCAGATTACATTGGTCATAGGAAGAGGGTGACAAGATGCTCCTGTAAAAATGTATGAAAGAGACATGTAAGATTCCCTTGTATAGACACTTTCCAAGTAAATGCACATGGCATCCTAGGAACACAAAATAAGACCATGTAAATCAGAGTTCAGATTGGGCTACAAACTCAGCAAACCTGATCCAAATCCACAAACATAACACAATGACAGGACATGACACTGGCATATTCCCCCCCCCCCCCCCCCCCCCCCCTCACTAAACATATTAAAATAAAAAAAATAAAAATAAAAAAAAATAAAAAAAAAAGAAAAGGTAGCAACAATATAGCAAACAAGGGATAAGAGGAAGGGGGGGGGGGGGGGGGGGGGAGGGAATGGAGGGAAAAGGAAACAATGTCCCTTGCTTGGTTACGTGAGGAGTGAGAAGGAGAGGGAATACAAATTTTTCTTGTTCATATAGCAGACTTGCAGTAGCTGTGAAGTAGATTATTATTTTTTTATTATTCATTTTGACCTTTTTGTTGTAATTTCATTTGCTTAAGAAGAAAAAAAGAGAGAAAATTATATTTCAAGTAAATCAACACAAGAAAATTATAAGAATAAAGTAATTCAACCTCACTAAGCAGCAAGCCAAATATACAAGTGAGTGTGAATTAATCAAGGATTCAAGGAAGGAGATGGAGATTAGGGCAAATCCCTTAGATTGGGGAAATTTTTCCATCTACAGGATCAAGGGAGAGGAGATCATGAGAGGGAGGAGAGTTACCACATAAAGAGAGGAGAGAGAAGGCTGGGTAGATGTCATGAGTGAGAGCTGTTATCATTTACTTATAATTACGAATTATTATCCTATTTTCTTTCCAAATCATTCCAATTTTAAACATTGGTACATTAAAAAATGAAGGGTCATAAATCCCTCTTAATCTCCCCCCCCCCCCAACTCTTTTTATTTGCCTCCTTCACTTGTAACAATTTGTGTCGTAAAAGAAAAAACAAAGAGAAGTCATTGATTTGTCATGAAAATAGAGGTTTAATTTCTAACAATTTGTATCGCAAAAGAAAACAATTAAAGAAGTAACATTCTTTTTCTTTTTTTTCTTTAGACAATCAAAACAGAAACTTTATTAATCATCAAATTCTCAAGTACAAAATAACAAAGAAGCCACAAAAATCCATCTCCCCGCGTTCTACGAAAGGTTGAAGAGGAAAACCTAGAACAAATAGAAACCCCTACATTAACAAAGCACTCATAGAATTACATTATTAGCAACGGCCTTAGACTTTCACTACAGCAACAAGAAACTCCAAAACTAATTCCCCTAAATACATAAAAAGGATCAGTGCCTTGATTCCTAAAAATAACAGCATTCCTCTGAAACCAAATTTGATATAACAGCAATCCTGTGCAACATTTCCATGTACAGAAATGCTCAGTATCTTTTTATTCTAACCCATTATATATGTGAGGGGGCAGGTTCAGATAAGTTCATACCACCTGATATAGCATTTTCAGTTCCCTAATATATAAATTACTGAACTCAGCCACTATGATTTAGTATAGGATCAACATTCACAAGTCCCCACATTCCCTAACCCCCAAAGAAACAAAAGAATTATAAGGGAAAGCCCATTAAAAAAAAAAAAAAAAAGCAGTAGACCCTACAGTTGGGATTTGTTCCCATCTTTGTAAAAGTACAACAAATGACCAAAGTTTAAACGCCTCTAATGCAAAAGAATCATGCCTCTTTCTTTTGCAATTGATCATCCAATATTGCATAGAAATCCCTTTTAAAAGAAATATAGCTCAACAAGAAATTAAATTTAGTCAAGCACATCTGGTAGCACCAGGCTCTTCCCCATAGAATTTGACAAGAAATTTGCCTATATACTCCAAATCTCCCTTTGGAAAAGAAGCCTTTTAAACAGTGCATTGTTCAATAAAAATACAAAAAACACCACTATTTCATATTTAATATGGTCATATCTTAGATACATTCAAAAACCCCTAGAGTATAAAACTCTAAAGGGCAAGAAGACTGACAAACATCAACTTCTTTTGCTAAGACAATTGAAATAGTGACACAAACTTGCCAAAGACACGAACTGTCAAACATAGATCCTTCAGATAAGTTTAATTTCTCCCTCCTCTGACTTTCTTTCCTGTTTCCTACGATAATACTTCTCATTTCTTTTGTTCCCAAAGAGGTAGCCTCTTAAAGTTTAACTGCTTTAATAGATGTCTCTGTTGTATGGTTATGTATTTTTCACTCACATCTTAATGACTGAGCAACTGGATCTAGTCACCTTAGGTAGATTAGTTTAAAAAATTGTCAGCAAAAATAGGTCATTAATTGGCCTAGATAGCTATTTATAGGGTGCTTGAATATGAAAATTTCTTGGTCACTACAAAATTCTACTCTTATACCGACTGGATAAAATCAAGGAGCGGTGTAACTCTAGTCCTATATGCATAGCATGGTGGCTCTTTCAATCGAACTTAAAAATCCTTCTATATGGCGACTCCTACAAACTAGTAGATTTGCATGCATTCATCTATAACCCAGTTAAGTCCAATTTGTAAATATACCCTTTTTTTTCCAAAACTCTTCTTTCCTTGTTTTTGTGCTTCCATTATGTCTTTTTGTTGGCTAAACTCTTAGGAAATCCCCATGAAAGCATACTTTTCCTTTATAGTGATCAAAGGGTTTAAATGGCTAGTGAATTAGTGTATATTATTTGTTTCAAATCTTGCATCTATACTTTTCCCCTCATTCCTCTCTTTCACCCTTGCTTCAATAAAACCCTTTCCTTTTAACTTTCTTTTATAGTCATTTATCGTCCTTTCCCTATTGATTTTAGTTTCTCTAAACAAATAGGTTGAAAAAAGTTAAATGAGCGACATAGTGTCACTCATTAGCTAGTGAGACAGTAGGTTTTAGGACCATTTTAGGTAATTTTTCCCTTTATTTTTTCGCATGTTTTAATTCATCTTTTACTTCTCCAATCTCTCTAGAAAAACATTTAATGCCCTTATTCTTGCTTTTGCCTATTAGCTTCGTCTATGATGGTTTGTTAATGGCTTTAGGGCATGTGATAAAGGATTCATCAAGCTCAAAGCAAGGATATATCAAAGAAAAATGCAGATATTAAGCCTAGAACAGTTTGCCCACGCAAATTAGGCAGCCGTCCAAGCAAGAGTTCACCCAAGAAATTCATCAAAATTCTAGCTTTGAAGTTATTGGAAAACCAGGAAGGTCCGCAACCTAACCCAGGATCACCAAGATTTTCATACCAAGTTTGCCCGAACATACTCGCCATTCAATTTGTCTGGATCGTCTAATTTTGTGATTTACTATTTAAGGGTCGAGGCCCTCTTGTAATGAACTTTATTTCAATATCATTAGTTTAAAGCTTAGCTTAATTAGAGACAGAAAGACACATTATTAGATTACATGTTAATAATCTTTGTAATCAACTTTGAAGATTCAATTCACCAACTTTAGTATTATTTCTTCCTCCATTATGTTAATCTTCTTTATAGCTCGATTCTTTTCTTGCTTTCTTATTAATGATTGCTTATTGTTTTATGATGGAAATGGTTAAAAAAAACTCTTTACTTTTTCTTTAGTTAAAATAATGCTTTGTGAGTGGTGTTTTGGTTAGGGGTAAGGTTATGGGTAAATTTAGTTTTGTATGAGATTATGGGTTTATGCTTAATAATATTAATTAAATTATTCCCTAGCTGTCTTCTAATACTCATTGCATTAAACTAGCCATTTGCAAGTAATTAGTTTATAGGAGTCCATGTGTAATGCATAGGGAATTTGTATTGAGAAATCATTAGGACTAATTTAGAAGCCAATGATATGCACATGTAATATTTGAGTTTAGCTTGAGTTCTCCTTATCCAATACTTGATTAATTATCCTTGAACCCTATTATGCCCCCGGTGTCTTGTCATTGAATAAAATTCAAGATTTTAGATTTAGTTTACACCTTTATTTCAGTCAATATAGTTAATTTTAAACAACAAATTACCTACTTTTTAAACTAACTTAATTGTATGCAAGTAAGAGTAGTGTCATTTATTGTCCGTCCTCGAGGAACTCAACCCTATCCGCCACCATACTTGGTATAGTTGGTAAATTTAGGATTAATTTGATAGGGAGTTAGCCACGACACTAATTTCTTGCATTAATGACAAATTGAGGTCAAACTATATATCAAAGGAAAAGAGCCAAAACATATTCATGAAGACAATGCACTTGCTTTCTTTTGGAATTCGACCCAAAACACTAATTTCTCTCTCCTCAACCACACCCTTTGTTTTCTCTTTCTCGAATTTTCTACTCTAATTTCCTAGCCAAGCTATGCACTACTCTTCGACCACTTATGGTCATCAGATAGCGTGAGAACATTACCATGGAAACCCCCTCTCTATTGTGACAAAAAAACCCTAATATTTAGAACATCTTCTCTTAAATTGATCTACTAAGATCCAAAACTAGGGTTTCACTAAGCTTGTCGTACCCAACAACAACATGGCGTGTCCATGCCATATTCCATACCAGTTATCCACTAATCCATGTTAGTCGTATCAACCCAAGTATGGTGGCATTTTTGCCGTGCCCCAGTAACACAGACTATAAGGTGCTCTCAAAGGCATCAATCAAATTAAACAAAAGTTATTAAAAGAAAAATTACATCAAAATCAAAACTAAGTAGAATAAGCTATGTAAATATGAGATGAAGCAAGGTAAACAATCAAACTTTCAGCATCAATTTCCAACCCTAGTTTCCCATAAATTTAAATGTTCTTTTTACTTGGACTATTCACTTCATGCCAAGTACCCGCATAAGATCGTTCACACTCTTGCATACCGCATATGTATGGACACTGGACATTTCATTTTGGACCAAAATCATTCACAAGTTAGTTGAACCACACTTAGACACAAACCCGTCTCCAACATTCGTAGCCGAGTTAGAGTAACATAGGCAATCCCCCGAAGAAACCACTACAAATTTTAATAAATTAATAATTCTCACTAGACTAGACTAATTTTCATTCTTCATCATTCAATTAATACTTCATATGATCAAATAAGGAAAAATAAAATTAAAAAAACGAAGTATCTAAGAGATACTCAAGTTCAAAACAATTGTTAATCAAATTTTGCACAATATACTAATTGTACTCTCAGCTAATTAGAACTTAAGTCAGATAATATGAATACAACTACCAAACAATAGTAAACAAATCAACAAAGATTTAAAAGTTGAGAACTTTGAGCAATTAAATTAAAGCCAAATATGAGTAAAATTCGAAAAAAAAAAAAAAAAAAAAAAAAAAAAAAAAAAAAAAAAAAAACAATGTAATACAAAGTGATAAATCGAATAAAAAAATCAAATGGGGATAAATATAATTTCAGTGATATTGCAAAAAAAGAACAAGGAGAGAAAGAGAAGTTACGGGGTTGAGATGTGAGGAGGCGCCACCAAGAACCGCTGCTTGTGATTGCCTTTTTCATGGTTGCTTTGCTGCTTTCGACTTCGGCTTTTTGCCTTTCAACACAGAAATATAAACTAAAAATATTAGAGGAAATGATAAATTTGCGAAGTTTATCGAGTGGCAATAATGTAATAAAATGTTTTGGATTTTGTGAATTGTGAATAAACAAATATTTTTCGTTTGGGGTAGGTCTACTCAAAAAGTGAACTTAACGAAATAAAGAGCGAATTTCCCTCAATAATGTTGAAACAAAAATAAATTCTCATTATGCACCCATTTAAAAATAAAGTCCCAAAATACCGTTCATGTAGAATGGTATTTGGTTTGGCTTGAAACCGCTAATATTGTTAACGGTTTTATGTTAAAACCGCACATAAAACCGCTAGCAATATTAGCGTTTTTTTTTTTTTAGAAGAAGCAAAGAGACCCGTTATTACTGAAATCAGGTCTCTTTTAGCTTAACGGGCATGGTTTCAGAAAAGAGACCGTCTTTTTATTGACAGGTCTCTTTGCCTCGAGACCTGTTAATAGAAAAAGGCGGTCTCTTTTCTGAAACTGCTAACAACAGTAGCGGTTTTAAACTGAACCTAATAAAAAAAATACTCAACACCGATCCTACATGGACGGTATATAGGGAATTAGTTTCTAAATCGACGCACAAAGGGAATTTATTTTTATTCTAGCAATATTGTGGGAAATTGATCACGAAATAAGTTAGGATGTGAAGTAAATATTATAAAACGTCATTATTCCCGTTAGATAGCTAACTCACCCAAGTTAACCTGGGTAAATATTTTGTATTATAAATAATTGTTAAATTTGTGTTTTGTTCATTTGTTGTTCATGACAATGATGAGACGATGGAGGTCCAACGGCCTAGTGGTCGATTTGTTAACCCTCTCGAGTTCTCAAGCGGTAATGGGTCAATTTTAGCTTGAGCTAGCTATATTCATTTTCCATTGTTGTTGAGATACCTTGGTATCATGATTTTTTTTTTCCCTCCCTGAACATATAACTTCCCTATTCAAACACAAAATTAAAATTGGAAGACTTATGCCAATTAGTTTGTATTCAAAGGATTTAATTAGATGATCAATCATATACTTCTCGTAGCTTTCATTATTTAATCAAAAATAAATAATATAATTGAGCATCTAATTAAAGTTCATATTAAATTCAATACAATTAGCTTTCATTAATTCACATATAACTTAAAGTTCACATAAAATCCAGTACAGTTTAATCAAACTAACAATAATTAAACTTCTCAATCTATAGCTTCAATTCAAAAATAAATAATCGCACAATATATTAATATAATCCCTTTCCCTGATTCCCTACATCACACTTTACAATTTTCATACTAAACCCATTGTTTTGTTTTCAGCAATCAGAAACCAGTGTCCAGTCTCCGGCTGCCGAATAAAAACACTCCAATGGTTAAGAATAGCAACCCCGACCAAGCGCCAAGAAATTTAGCTACCGAAACAGATGAACATATTTATTCTCTTATGGTCAGTGTCATACACCTCATAACGCCAATTAACTATGGTTAACTGTCTAACTGATACAACTTGACGACGTCCATATGTTAAGGGAAACAGACGTAAACGATGGATCTTCACAATTTTCTACAAATTACAATAAGCCCCTGACTTAGGTAAGGAAAAAACAATAGTAACCCTTGATAAACTTCCCAAGTTTATCTTGGTGAACCTAGGCAGTGATATGTCTATTTTATATAGTGTTTTACCCCCATCCCTTGGTCATATTTAGGAGTACTTTTGGCTCTACGAAGCCACTTTTATTACTAATATGCGTTTTCTAGTGTTTTTGTAGCTTTGATATTGTTTAATAGGAAATTGCAGATTTGGAGCAATTTTTCCGGACTTATGTGAGCCACTACCAGCATTGGAGTAGGATTGCATTTATATGACCACATTCCAAAGCCCGAGACTGCATTGGAGCAATCGAACCGGTGATTAAGGGCTTGGCGAAGAAGAAGAGACCGAGGCAATGGACCGAGTGTACTGTTAAAGTCCCGAAGAGGAAATGCGGATTAGGCTAAGAAAAAAGCCCAATCGAGAACTCCAAGTTGCCTGAATGCTCGCCCGACTGGGAAAGCCCTCGCCCTAAGGCGCACCCGGCTGGGCGAGGCAGATAGGAAGGAAACACTCTCCACCCGAATGCGTTCCCTACCGGGCGCGAGATGAGATGCCCACCAGCCGAAGGCGGGCTCGGTCGGGCGAGATGGCGCCCGACTAGGCGCATGTTTCTGAGGAGCGTTTTGCGACTTTTACTTTGTTTTAATTTAGGATTTGTTAGCTTAAGTATTTATACACTTTTGTTAAGTGAGACGATTACGTCTTTTCATTAGTTAATTTCCAGATTTTAGTTTTAAGCTATTGGTTAATATTCTTGTTCTCTCAACACTTTTGGTTTATGCAATTCATATATTTCTGTTTACTTTGATAACGATTTCTTTCCCTTTTATTTCAATAATTTAATTGCTTTGATTAATTATCTCTTGCTTTATTGATTTTCTTAGTTTAGATTTTAATATGTGAGAGTAATTCAATTTCTAGGGTTGTGGGGATCCTTGAATATTATGAAGAGGTGATTTATTAATGTTGATTTTCAATGCTTTGATTGATTTCCTATTGATTGATTTAATGCTATGCAATTAGATTTGGCCAGATTTAATTGTATGAATTATGCAATATTGATTTGAGATTCGAGAGATGCAAGAATTGATGTTTAGACTTAGTTTCACTAGGGTGGTTAATTTATAAATGGTTAAGTCAAGATTCGAGAGATGCAATTTAATACCGGTAGATTAATTCTGTGATTGTAATACGTAGCAAAAGTCCTTTATGATCTGATTAATTGATCCATTGATAATTGATTGTTATGTTTTACCCTAGAATATTATTTATTAGTGGGAATACCCTAGGCTTTGATTTATTGATTTCTCCCTAGTTTAAATTATTCCTTAAGTTTATTTATTCTCCTTAGTTTAATTCTCACAAAAACAAATTGTTACTTAATAGTTTAGATTATATTAATTATTTAAGAATAGAAAGACTTGTTTCCCTGTGAATTCGACCCTACTTCTCTATCTACTTTAGTTAGAGCACTTAGGTAATTCTTTAATTAGGTGATACGACTTTAGCCTATCAGGCAGCTCAAAATATTAGGGGTAATGGTAAATAAAACAAAGTCAATACAATTAAAAAGGTAAATCAATCTGTCTATATATCGATAGAGTCCGTATAATACTAAAATAAGAGCTGACAAAAGCTGATACAACATGAATCGGATACGAAAAAATTTGGTTAATTAGTAACTTGGTGTCAAGGGTTTATGACATTGTTACAACCAAAATTAAAATTTCATTGACTTACGTTGACCATGACATATTTAGAGGAGTTTGGCCAACAGGTTGACTATAATTGGGATATTTGACTTCGAATATTAGATGGATTAATGATAAGCAGAGCGTAATGTTGAATGAATGTTGAATATAGGCCTAGTGAAGGAGGCCCAAAATCAAGGAGAACCGGCTTTTGAGAAGATGGAGATGAATTCAAATAGGATGATTCACATCAAGGAAGATCAACCAATTAGCGGTTATAAGGTGATCATGGGCAGATTTTCAAGGGATGTTTTGCTTATAAATAGAAGAAGAACTAGCATATATAGCACTCGTGCTATGCACGACTTTTAAATCAAAATCTTAATTATTCCTAAAAATATTTATAGAAATGACATTGTTAATACAAGTAAAGATTTGTCGAATAGCACATTTTACTCCTATCTTTTCTCATCACCCTCCTAATTTAACTTTATTCTTCCCATTTAGATAGGACAAATATGAGACAATTATTTTATTTCCTCCGTTTTTTAATACTTGCAACACTTCCCTAAAATGAAAATGTCACAATACTTGCAACACACTATAAATGGAAAGTTATGTTAGGGGAAAGTTATACTATTTCCCTTATTTAAAGCACATGGTCCACTAAAATACACTCATAACAACCACTCATCCTGTTTTAAAGTGTATTATATATGTAAACCCTACATACCTTAAATACCGTGATAAAGTGTGTATTACAACTATTAAAAAACGAAGGAAGTATAACTTTGCCTTGTTGATATGTCTAAATTAATCATCAATAATACATATAATGACACAAGAATATTGTAAATTACCTTATTCATTAAAATCTAATTGTGCTTGCATATAATTTTCTTGATGCGAATTATAAATTATCCTGTAGAAATATGAATAATCTTATTCATACCCCGTTTTAACAAGTTTTCACCTAGCTAAATTATATATTAACAGTAATGGCATAGTATAGTTTCGAAATACAGCACCAACGCTCTATAATTTTTACTAATAAACAACTAACAATATTAAGGGTTAAAATTATGCATTATTGAAAAAAAAGGCTACTACCTGTATGGAAAAAATAGAGAAAAAAAATACATTAATAATAAATATACATTTCATTTGTTTAAAGAAATGTTCAGCTCATATAGTGTAGATTCTTGTTTTTAGGACATGTAAAAAAAAGTGAATGTAGTATTAAATCGACGAAAGAAATTGACGAATTAAGGTCATTATTTATAAACTTCATACTCAACTCTTATATGAATGCATGCTTTAATTTAACATTTATTTTTTAAACATGCATATTTTTTTTTTAATTATGCGGAGATATTTGCTATAATAAAGTTTTAATCTTGATAAAAATAATAACCAATTAAGTCTTCCTTATTTCTTATCATTACTTTAAATAATGTACGAGTAACGAAAATGTTTTTTCGTATTTTTAAAGGGTGATTTAATGATTTTCATTCTTTAAAATTTTTACAATAAAAATAATAAGTATTTAATGTTGATTTAATGAATTATATTAAAACATACTTGCGTTAAAAGTTTAAATACACATTTTCTAATATATTTAAGGGAAATAATTTTTTTTAAAATAGATTTAAGGGAGATACAATCAATACTAAATACAATGTGTGAAATAATTTTCACAAATATATTATTAATTATTTTAGTAATGATTCTCCATATTATTTTATTAATATTGTTAGCAATTTATCTCTAACAAAATTCAACAAGTAATTTTGTTTATTTTTCAGCAAAATAGTAATATTAAAATTTTAATATACAAAATTATTTAGTTTCCTTATGCAACTTTATTCTATTTTTTCAAATTATTTTTAATGTAACTTGATGACATTAATATTTCTAGTAGGAAATCATGAAGATTCGATCTTTTGTATAAAAGGTTGCTCTAGAATTGCAATACATACTATTTTTGTTAACAATGAAATCAATACATTTGATAGGAAATTATGAAGATCTTATTATGTATGGAAACTTGCTTTTAAATAATTGATTGATTATATTTAACTTAAAAGTTAGATCATTTGACTTTTTCTTTTTTCTCTCTTTCTAGGGTTTTAGTTTTCTTGGCCGTTTAGGCCGGAATTAGTCTAATTTCTTCGGAAATTAGATTATTTTCAACCCGTTTTCTTTAATTCAATTTAGTTTTTTGTTTTGTTTTGTTCTCTCCATATGTGAGAGTCTGTCCTAATTTTTTGGGTTTTTTTCAATTTTCTGGGATTTTGATTCTCATCCATGGATGAAAATTATATTTTTAGGGTTTTTATAATAATTGGGAAGGTGATTTGGATTCCTATGGGTCTGGGATTTGTCATCAACCAGTCGATCAAAATATCAGCGCAGATTGCTGAGGTCTCAACTTGGAAAGATGCAAACACATCGAAAATCATTGCTCGCGTCAAGCTTGAAGTGGTGGAGTATGAGCTATGCCAAATATGCAAATTAGTTATGATTTTTATTGTAAAGATATGATATTTTCTCTGAATCTGTGGTTTACAGATCTTTATTATTGTAGATGCCGTATGGCTATTATTTAATGATATTATTACTTCCCGTTCAAAAAAAAAAAGTTAAAAGTTTACTAAAAATCATGACAGTTAAATATGTAAATAATAAATACAGAGATTTATTTTATATACAAGACATGCGAATGAGAATACAATACTATCATTTAAAAAAATTTATGTGTTCTCTCTCTTCAAACCCTAAAATTTTCACTGTTTTCTCTCTTGAAACCTAGCCACCATAGTAAAACTTAGGGGCTTCCATTGATTTTTATCGATGGTAAGCCCCAAATTCTTCTTTAATTTAATGTTTTTAGCCAATAAAGATCACCAATAGTACGGTGATTATATATAGTCAGTCCCTCCATATAGGGTTTAGTCAGTTCCCTAATGGTGAGATGTTTACTATTGTTTGTTTGTTTGTTTTTCGTGTGTGCAGGGATACAAATTTGAAAGACTTGTCTGGAAAATTTGTGGAATTGCGGGTCTATTGGTATAGGGATGCAGATTTAGAAGAATCGTCTTGCAAATTTGCAGATTTTGATGACCAATCAAGTTTTTCACTTTTGCACTATCCATCAATGGAGCTCCATTAAGAACGATGCAAATACATCTAATTTAAATTATTCAGGAGCTGTTCAGAAGCGATGCCATTAGTTTAGGGGTGTTTAATTCTTATACTGAGAGTTTAGATCTCTTAAGGGTGATTGTAAGTGCTAAATGACTATTATTATTTAATGAAATCACCCTTCCATATTCTATTTAAAAAAAAAAAAAACAAAAATAAGTCAGTGACATTTGTCATTATTTTTTTTGGTGATTAGAGAGCCAAGAAGACGAGTGATGAGAATCGATCCCAAGAATCGAGAGGGAAGCTCTAACCTCTTGAGATATCTCTCACACTCTGAGTGACATTTGTCATCCTTACATTGATTTGTTTGTCTTATAGTATAATATATAGATAGAAAGATAGATATGAGAGAGAGAGGACATCATCGAATCAACTAACAAAAGCATTTCATTTCCTTTACGCTTTCTTGCTTTATCGCTTACTTAATTTTCCCTTGGCTTAATTAGTAGTCAAGTGATGGTTTAGTTTACTTAGCATGTATTGAAAATCGTTAGTTTGTTCAAATTTTATGGAGATGGAGGTAATCTTTCCTTCTCCCTGTACAATTATAGCCCTAACTTTATCTTTTAATTAATGGAAAGCGTATGCATCTTTTGTCATATAATTGTGTATTCATTTCTTTAGAGATCCAACTTTTTAAAACTTTTTCAAGGATGACTTGTTTACTTTTTTTTCCGTGTTATTTTAGCGAGGTTATCACTTTGAAACCAGTACGTAACAATAGGGGCAACCCTTTAATACTCTAGAGCAAGATAAGGTATTTGACTTGTTGATAAAGAATAAGATTTACCTCAACAAGACATATAAATGTGTTCATAATGTCAATTCCTTTTTCAACAACTGATGTTTTATATAGAAAAACTTAATACTCTTTAATTTATTGCTATAATTTCGAAAGGCCATCTCTTTTGAAGTTACCACGAAACTAGATTATATTGAATAGAATATTACTCCTTTCGTGTTTTAATAAGTGTTACACTCTGACCAAATACGCATGCCAAGACACGACTTTGACCATTATTTATCTAATTATATGTTAGTAAAATTATAGAAAAATTGATAGTGGAAAAAAGAATAAAAGTGTAACAATAATAAAAACACGGAGGGAGTACTGAAGGATTTATGTCTTCGTCATGTGCAATTACTAGATATATAAATGGATCAAATTATGGAGATAATTAAGTTCGTACATTTGGGTCGTTGTAATATCATAGCTAGAGGTACTAACGATCTTTGGGCTAGTAAAATAGGCTAAAGCCCACTTGGATGACACAAAGGGCCTAGATCGAGCACGAGAGGACGAGGCCCATGATGGGCCTCATCCCTAGTTTGGCCGGCCATATGGAGTGATGTGGAGGGTTTTGGGCTTCGTGACTTATTCTAATTATAATAGGATTATAAATAGACTAAGTGCCTAGCTAGGGTTTTCAACAACACAATTCAGTGATCAGTTTGATCAAACCCTAATTAGCAAACACGAGACTAAACCCCTCTCAAACTCTCTTTCTCTCTCACGGCTCTCTCCTCCTCCCTCGGTGCCGGTTGTGGTGGTTCGTGGTGGTCGGTTAGTCTATTAAAGGCGGTGATCGCGGTTTTCCTCTTTCACTCGACCAATCTAGTATTGGTGGATGGCTCGTTCGAAGCTCGTGGACTAAGTAGAGGAGCAATGCTTGGGGCTCTATTCTCTCCCTGATTTGCTTGTCGATTAGCTACGTGGAATTCACACTTCAAAGGTATGATTATGTGTCTTGTATGTTATGCATGCGATCTTGGGATTAGGTGCTTTATGAATATGATTCATGTTTTTCGCTTTATAGTACCTATAAACTCCTACAGGTACACGCACCAACAATACATTTTAGCCTTGATTAGGTGGGAGTTTTTTCGAGAAGGATGGGTGCGGCTTAATACCGATGGTGCTTCGAAAGGGAATCAAGTCCAAGCTGGATTAGGTGGAGTATCGTGGTCAGAGAGGAGAACTCCATGAGCTTTTTTCTATGAATTGTGGAGTATGTTCTTGCACAAAAGCTGAATTGCTAGCTGTTTTGCGAGGTCTTTCCATAGCTTGTAATGGTGGTCATCGCAGAGTTCAAGTTACTATTGGTTTGGAGACTGTCTTGCGAATGCTGGTGGACCCTATTTCGACCACCTTTCCTTATATTCACTTTATTTGCAAATTCAAGTTCTTGATTACACGACGTGATTGGGAGATTACGAGTGGTCATAGGTGCAGAGAGGCTAACCAAGTTGATTGGTCGATCATTTTTTAGGAGATCCGAAAGGTCTTAAGCCGTTTTATTGGAGGACCTTAGGGGTGTTTCTAGGCCTAGGATGGTTCTAAATAATGCACCATGGTTATTGCTAAATGGTGCTTAGGTCTAGTAGTTAGGGCTGTTCTCTTCAACTTATTTTCAGTTCAGTTCAGTTCAACTCCAATAAGTTCAGTTTAGTTCAGTTCAGTTCGTATCTTAATTTCCTTCTCTTATAAAATATTCAGTTTAGTTCAGCTCCAATAAGTTCAGTTCAGTTCAGGCCCTTAGTAGTTTGTTTATATTCTGTTGGTTATTTGTTTTTTCTTTAGTTTGTTTGTTCTTCCTTTTTGGGATTTGTCCCTCGTTTTCACAAAATAAATAAATAAATAAATAAAATAAAGTGAATGAGCTTAGTTAGTTATGCTTACTACCATATCTATTCCTTTTTGTATTTTTTTTCTTTTTGCTTATGTTGCATTGGATTTTGTCATTTAATGTGGAAGCTTTAAAATAGTTTGAATCGCCTATGTACTATAGTGTTGTAACTGTTGTCCACTTGCTCCTCATCTTTTATGGTATAATTTCCTATTGTAGATAAGTCATTTATCTCAATATGCTATTGGGAATTCGGGGTCCATAAAGTTGTAACCGAAACAATTATTTTAGATAACATGATCTTTAACTCTATGTAATTATGAAACTTAGATTCACAAAATTTTACAAAAGTCATATCGACTTAATTGCATAATTAGTTACATAATCGGTTAGTTCTAACTACTCGAAAAAGTTAAAGAACATATAAGATTATTGTTTTGCTTACTTTTTCTTAAATTGTCCACCATTTGCCGAGTGCAACAATGTGATTCTCACATGATCCCATCTTAATGTCTTTTCCTAATCTATAATATTCGTCCAAGTTATACACGTACTCCATATATAACTTTTCCAGTTGGTTTTTTTTTTTTTTTTAATTTTTTTTTTGTTATTATTTTTGATCATATCTCTTATCAAACTGTTGTTCGACCTTTATAATAACCTTATTATACCACCAACTTTTGCAGAAAGACTGCGTGATTTATTCTCTGAATGGACCTCTTCAATACCAACATTACAAAATATCCATCAATAGTTGTTCCATTAATACAAGTTGTTTTTTATATCTTTACTAACTCATTAATCTAGAGACAAACAACTCATACGGAAAGAAAATTTAAAAGAAGCGGGCGAATCTTCAACCCAAAATGACCTGAACTGATGCAACTTGATTAAATTCATTTACAATGAACGTGACCAAACCCAATAACGATTCTTGTTTATGATCAACCTAGTGTGAACACGAGGAACATGTAGTATAAATGAATCGGCTAGTTTAAAGACTCAACATGCAACTCTGCAAGCTACATTTTGAGTTGAAAGTACTTGACCTGATTATAAGTGACCCAACCATCCGAATCCATACAATGAATTGACTAATTTGAATACTCTACATGCAACTCTATAGGTCGCATTTTAACTCGGAAAATAGTTGATCTAATCAAAACTGACCCGACCATCCGAATTCATACCAATAAATGTGAGAGATGCAGGCATCTTGCACCGCTTTAAAGCGTATATAAACATCAAAATTGACCTCAGTCGCTCCCTTCTTCAGTTCTTGTCTCTCTAAAGAATCGCTGCTTCTTTGAAAATCCTCTGAAACGGTTTACTTCAGTTCCAGGTTACGTTAATTTCATACATTTCTACTGTCAATTTTCGTCCTAATTTTAATAAAAATTAATAATTTTTTGTCAGTTTTTCTTCAATTTCATCTCAATTATACTATGCTCTTGGATTCTATATAATCTCATTTAATCATTTGGTGAGTAAAATTGAAACTTGAATTGGAATCTGGGGTTTATGCGAGAATTCTTGATGATTAATCGTAGAATTGCGGAAATTTGATATTGTAGACGACATTGTTATTCAATTTTGATAGTGTAGTGTTGAATTTTGGGTTTTAATGGGTAATGTCGTATTACCCAAATGGCTAAAGGAATTGCCGTTAGCACCGGAATTCCGACCGACTGATACCGAATTCGCTGACCCAATTGCTTATATATCGAAAATTGAGAAAGAAGTTGGTGCTTTTGGTATATGTAAAGTGATTCCTCCATTGCCAAAACCATCAAAAAGATATGTTTTTGATAAACTAAACAAAACCCTTTTGAGAACTCGCGAATTGGGTTTGGATGTGAATTTGAAAGAAACCGTTGATTCGTTGAAGAGGGTAAATCAGGACAAGAAGCATGAGGTTGAGAATAGAGCTGTATTCACTACTAGGCAACAAGAATTGGGGAAAGAGGCAAAGAGAGGCAAGGGTGGGGTTGATGTGTCACAACCGGCGGCACAAAAGCAAGTATGGCAAAGTGGGGAGTTATACACACTGGAACAGTTTGAATCTAAGTCAAAAGCGTTTAGTAGGAGTGTGTTAGGTTCAGTGAAGGAAGTTACTCCTTTAACTATTGAGGCATTGTTTTGGAAAGCCGCTTCAGAGAAGCCTATATATATTGAATATGCAAATGATGTTCCAGGTTCTGGTTTTGGTGAACCAGAGGGATTTTTGGGTCACTTCCGTGCTTGTAATAAGAGGAAGAGAATGTGTGGTCCAAGTCCTGGAGGTAGATCCTACTTGAGGCAACAGGGTGTAAACAAGGAAGCAAGTCCGTGTGCTGGGGTAGAAGGTGAAGAACTAGTGCCGAGTTCAAATCCACTGGAAGCATTAGAAAAGAAATATATTGATTTGGAAGAAGCATCATCACCAGATGATATTCCTCAATCTACTAAGCAGAGAGACCTATGTGCTGATGCTGAACTCGAAGGAACTGCAGGATGGAAGTTATCAAACTGTCTTTGGAACCTACAAGTAATTGCTCGCTCTGCTGGATCACTTACTCGTTTTATGCTGGATGATATTCCTGGTGTTACATCACCAATGGTATACATTGGTATGTTGTTCAGCTGGTTTGCCTGGCATGTTGAAGATCATGAACTTCATAGCTTGAATTTTCTGCATACGGGTTCACCAAAGACATGGTATGCAATTCCGGGGGAGCATGCATTTGCTTTTGAGGATGTTATACGTAAACAGGCTTATGGAGGAGATATGGACCACTTGGGTACGTCATTTTTATATTTGTAGTATTTTGACTTGCTGTTAGTGTTACTCATTCAGGAGTCAGTGATGGTATCCCATGAAGTCATTAATCTATCCTAGTATAGTGATCCCATGATCAGATTGTCCGGCAGATTGGTGTATGTAGTAACTGAGTGTTGGCCTGTTGGCTAACACTATTTGGTTCTGGATGACATAGCTTGCATAGGTAGTTGGCTCTAATAAATTATGGGAGTGATTAATTTTGAATTGTTGGTGATGGATACTGGTCAGTATTATTAACCGTCTAAAACTGAGATATGTGAGAAAATGAATGTCTCATGCTGACAAAGACAGTATGGAATTAGAGAGTGATGTACCTCTCTTCTATTAACTTTCACTTGGTTTAAGAGAAGCTAGATTTTTATGTTATATGACTATCATAACTAGTTGAGATTTTCTTGGAGCAGTGATCATTATATTATAAACATTCTCGAAGTTTATGATGTTATGAAGAGCTTGAAGCAAATTCTTTGTTTGAAATAGGCAATCCTTTCTCTTTTATTGACATCTATTATAGGGTCTTTCCGGGTTGATGGTAGTTGTGTTTTTTTTTTTTTTTTTCTTTTTTCTTTTCCTTTTGATCCATCTGTTGAGAATAATGGTTTGAAAACATTAGCGGTGATTATATAAGCTCATAATGGGCCAGAAAGTGTGTCTAATAATGGGATGCATTTGAAATACACTTAGGTGGATTACCTATATATAAAAGGAGTACTAAGTACCAAGTGTTTCTTCTATTTATGGGTGATAGGTCTGTTGTGGTGGTGGTGGAATAGAGTGCTATGTGGACTAAACTAGTGGGAAACCATGTTGAGGTATAGTTAAGAGAGAGAGTGTATAAGTAATCTGAGTTTGGGCAGTCAAATCTTTGTTATGAATCCAACGTGACCGGAAGGGAGAAAGGATAAGTACCAAGAGTTTGCTAAAGGAGAAAAATAGTGAAAGAGGACACAATAGGATCAACCAAGATTTTGTCGGAGGAGAAAAAATTGAAAGAGGGGGATAGAGCAGACATTAAATAAGTTACAGAAAGGACATATAGAGGGCAGCATAGAGAAGAGGCTAATAGAGAAGAAGTGATTAAAAGATAAAGAAGTGAGGAAAACAATTAGGTATTTGAGTTTCTTAATCTTCTAAATCATACATTCTGTCCAATTAATTCAATACTAATTCAGATTATGTTTGTTTTTGTTTCTTTTAAGCTGAATTTTTTTTTATCCTCCATCAATTAGTATAGATGAATTTGTTTCACAAATTTTGTGTAAAATAACTCTTAAAATAAAAGTTGCTTGTTTTTGTGGTTTTGAGATTTTTGATTGTATAACATCAAGCAAAATTTGCTGTACAAGCATTGTTTAAAATAGTCCCCATCCAAAAATGTTGATATATGAAGAAAAAAAATGCCGCCAACCTTGAATCACAAAGGAAAAGCCATTGACAGACTAGGATTGAAAATTCTATACTAATATCACAAAGAAAGCTAATGGGATTTTTGTCCCATTATGTATTTATATTAGTCTTGATAACATATTTAACCTAAAACATGATAAATTGATAAATTATGTCCCTTAAAATTGTACATGGAGGGTCATGATTCAGATTATGTTTGTTTTAATCTCTATATGATAGGTGCTGGGGAATGCATGGTGGGTCTTGATCTATGATATGTGAACTGTGAAGCTATGGTTGCACACCTTTATGGTATTTTGTTGGTTCGTGCTTGATGTCACATTTTTGTGAAGCACTACTTCGTGGTGGCTCTGCATTGGTAATTCATTTTGGCATAAATAGTGGTGCACTTAGGATCATAAGTTTGTAACCCCAATCTACTAAATCAAGGCAGAGAAACCCTATCTTTAGTGTCACAAATTGGCTTCGTGCATGCCAGCCTGCCAGGGCAATTTTTTTTGTGGTTGTGATATTTGGTGAGAATGGAGCAGTATTATGGGCAGATGAGTTTGGCTGTAGCGACTGTGCATGATTTAAGAGGTTTTTAAAACATTTTATTATGCATCCTAATACCCATGGCTCAATTCCATGCTGAATACCAAATAGCAATGAAACCAATGCTCATCTTTGGGCCTTGAATATAACTCCTAGCATGTTATAGTTTTCCAAGTGTAAGTAAATTTATTCAAATGAGTCACTACAAGCCTATAACATTAATATGTGACTCCCTCCTAAGACTTACACACTTGCCAATGCTTAACTTTGAGCCTTTATTATCTATCAATTAAAATCATGAAAAGTTGATTTGTTGAAATTCTTGAAAACATACATGTAGATAAATCTTTGAATAACTTATATGCTAACAATTGATATTATATGTGATTAGAAATATTATGGTCAAAGAAAAATATGTGAATAGTGGAGAAGTCAACATGTTGCATTTAACCTGAAACAGAGGTAGTACATGAAAATTCTCATTAATTTGATTGATTTGAACACTGATGCTCCATCACTCCATCAGTCATGACAAAGAAAAGACCACACCGTATTCTCAAAGAATTTGGAGCTGTGTTGGCATTTTTCCCCTCTTGTTGGCTTTTTTTAAAAAAATTATTGGTTTTGATTGAGATGGTACGCTTTATGTTTGAGATGTAATCTCTATTGGACAACCGACAACCTACAAATGAATGACATGGAGTTGGTTATTGCTTTTACATTACCAACTGATATCCATTTTTCTATCTTCTTGTATGGATTCTCTTATTGGTTAAATTCTATACTATTGTAACTCAGGTAGTTGTCTCTTGCGCAGCTGCATTAAAAATTCTTGGAGAGAAAACCACTCTTTTGTCACCTGAGATGGTGGTTGCTTCTGGTATTCCATGTTGCAGGTATGTTTATTTTATAAATTTGAAGCTCTGATGGCAAGATCAAGTTCTAGTGGTTTCGCCTACTTTGTTTTTTGTATGTTTTATTCTTGAAGCTATATATGTTACAAATTGCTGCCCATCTTTTTTTTTTTTGTTTTTTTTTTTTTTTAAAATTTTATTTTAGTATTAAATTGTATGCATCTTTTGTAGGTTGGTACAAAACCCTGGTGAATTTGTAGTGACGTTTCCAAGGGCTTATCATTTAGGATTCAGTCATGGTAATTACTTTACAAAATTGTTTATAGATCATTGCAAATTATATGTTGTTGACATCAGCATAAGTTTCCAACCATGTAAAATCCTAATTACTCAGTAGCTTTTCCAGAAAATATGTACCCTGTTTTGTGTCTCTAATGAATTATTTTGTGGCTATAACTTATTCATGTTTAATCCACAGAATATTACGTTATAATTCAACGTGGTGAGTTTTTAGCTTGTGTATGACTGTGCTCTACATTTCCACCATGCCACCAAGTTACCTCCGTAAATGCTGTAGATTATTGCCTTGTCATATTCATTGTTTTTTGCGAGTTATTAACAATACTTGTACGTAAGGAAAATTAATTATTGTAAGAGTATCGTATTATAGTGAGCTATGTGGAGGTTACAATGAAGAAACAAATGATCTGTGTTTGTAACGTCTCTAATACCTTTGTCTCTTGATGCATCAGCTGGATGTGTTTGATAATGTGTTGAGTTGCTGACTTTCATATCATGTGAGGAAGATAGTGGTGGGTGGGGGTGGGGGTGGGAATAACACAAGCCAATATAATGATGCAACAATGTATAAGTTGAATGAAAAGTAAGTATACTATTAAAGGAGTGGGGTGGGTTGGAGGGCATTAAGGGAGCACAACTGCACTAGTCAACTAAGTGATGCAGTAATGTACAAACACATTAGGAGAATATAAGTAAACACAAAGTCTGGCCTCTGTTTTCTCTTTTCATGGTTACTTTGTAATTTAGTTATCTTATACTTATCTTCATATATCCTATACCTTTGGGCAGATGATTGGCCTCTCATAAATAACCCCTCTGTGATTCCATTGAATCTGCTCGTTGTAATGTGTGTAGGTTTTAATTGTGGAGAAGCTGCTAACTTTGGCACACCTCAATGGCTCACCATAGCGAAGGACGCGGCAGTGCGGCGGGCTGTAATGGATCATTTGCCAATGCTCTCCCATCAACAACTGCTTTACTTATTGACTATGTCTTTTGTATTAAGGTCAGCAATGTTTTTAAAATTTTTTGTTTCCTCTGCATATACAATTGAGACATTGTTATGTACTCCTGTGTTTTTTTTTTTTAAAATTTATTTATTTTTGTAAGTGCCCCATAATACCAAGTTTATATCCGTGAAAAACAGAAATGTTTATCTCTGGGGTATTTTTGACTTTTTATTTATGAATGGTAGGGACACTTTTGGATTTTTCAACATTTTGTCATAATAAGAGACCCACCTTCTTCCTCTCCTCTAGGCTGTAGCTACTCCACCACCATCAACACTGTAGATGATCACTAGCACCACCAAACCAAATTTTGTCCCCATTACACGAGCACTAGCTACGGAAATCACCACCACCACTTTTAAGTTTCGTGGCCATAAAAGTTCCGGCGGTTAGAAAAAGCCTTTCCCTAAGGGTTTACTATGGGCCTAATTTATATATTTTGCTACTAGGGTGTCTTTTATTCAGCCAAGCCGGCCGCAAAGCGGCGAGATAGGTGGGTTGATCGGCATGGCCATGGGAGGGGAGGAGAGAGAATGAAATATTTTGGTTTGGTGGTGGAGTAGCTAGAGGAGTCGGAAATGAGGTGAGCTGTCACAATGAGATAAATGTGTTTGTTTCTTACGGATATAAACCTGGGAAGCTCAGTGCTTTATATCTAATGTTAAAGTCGTCTTGGTTTATAGTTTTCAAATATGGACTTTTTATAAACTTTAATTTTTGATAATTAAAGATATTATTGGTCAGAATTCTGCATTGGCAAATATGCTGGTCAAACTGGGGCACTTAAAAAAGACTGCGTGAGTAGTGGTCTAGATGGACTATATTAATCTGTTTTGAGTTCTTGTCACATCTCAAACAAAATAAGTCTAGATACAATGTTTTTTATTGCATTGAAAGGTCAAGATGAAAATAAAATATACCACACCATCCAGTGCTTTTGAGAAGCCAACAACAACAATGTCAAAGCTTTAATTGCCTGCTTGAACCAAATATCTTTATCTTTGGTGGTCGTCAACAAAGTTCCTCGTCCTCCATTCATTTCTATTAAGTGCTATATGCCTTTAAGAAGCCAACAACAACAATGTCAAGGCTTTAATCCCTATCAGATGGGATTGCCTCTTGAACCAAATATCTTTATCTTTGGTGGTCGTCAACAAAGGTCCTCATCCTCTATTTATTTCTATCAAATGCTATATACTCTTTAAGACTAAAGAGGGTATATTTATATAACCATATATGTTAAAAAGTGGGAGGCATTTTTAATTTTATCCCAGTAATCACATAGTGGCTCTTTTGGATCTTTGACTAGAAAGGAGTTTTTTTAGCACTTCACTCTATTCTGTTTTTGGCAAGTCCTTTTTTTATTACCTTACCCGCTTACTCCACAATACTTACCTTTGCACTCACTCTTTTACTTTATCCACCATTTTCTTACACCCATCGTTACACCTTTCCACTTACCCTTACTTACTTTATCCACCTTTTTCTTATACCTAACCAACTTATTACACTCTCTCTAATACTACACTTTCTCTGTTTAATTACATCACCCATCTTTTTGCAGTTTTTCCCCTTAATTCTTGTGCAAAAAGTAAATGTTTAAACATTATGAATTAGGAGTAATAAGTATTAATAGACACTTTAATGAGATGAAAGCTCTATAGTAATCTAAAACTTTACAAATGCCTTTTAAATTTTAATCAGGTGTTCTATGTTTAAACTCACATGTTTTAAATCTAAAACTAGATGTTTTATTACAACTCTTATTTTATAAATCTAAGATAAGATGTTCTAAATTAGTACTCATCTTTTATAAATCTCAAATTAGATGTTCCAATTTTTTACTCATATGTCTTAACTCTGGTTTTCTTAGTTTTAAACCAATTGTTCTAAATTTTAAATCATTTATTCTAAATTTTTAAGTTTATCAACAAGAATAATTCAACCTTTGCCCCCTTCTCCCAAAATAATCCAACCTTTTGATTAACCTTGAATAATCCTAAGTTTACTATTTATTTTCTAATAGCAAGCCTATTTAATTTTATTCCCCTTCCTCAATATCATTGATGTAAAACTCCAACCATTAACAATGGCCTTCCTCTCTCTCTCTCTCTCTCCTTTTCACCTCCCTGAACTTTCCCGCCACCACCTCACCCCTGTCAACCTATCCGATTTCCCTGTCAACCAGCCCGCCCCACTACCCCCCCCCCCCCCCTCCCTCCAATCAGCTCACTACCACAATGTGAACCACACTCTATTTTAATTGATTTGGGGCTGAATTTAAGCTATTTGTAGACTGCTTGTGGACTGAATTGGTTTCCTTGGAGCATGGCATTGCTTGAATTGTTGATTGCCCGTCTAGATTGAATGGTGGCAGAATAGATGCGTGTGGGTGCTGCCGACCTGCCGTGGGTTGTTGCGGCAGTGGGATGAGGATGGTACAGGCGGCAACCTATGGAGAGTGTAGCTGCCACTGTGGACGGGCCGCTGTTGTGCAGGGAGGTGCGTCAAGTTGGTGGTGTGGTGGCGTGGCTCAGTTTGGTGGTTGCTGCCAGCTGTTTTATGGTGTTGCTGGTGGCAATAGAAGGCCGGGCTGCTGCGTGATTGATGTTGGGTGGCTGGAGTGTGGTGGTGGATGGGGTTAATGGTGGCCATGAAAGGGGAGAAGAGAGATAGGAGCAGGATGAGCATGAGGGAGGAGAACAAAGGATTTTTTTTTTTTTTTTTGATTTATAATTATTATTAGAATTAAAAGATTAAATAAATAATAATATGACCAGTTAGGATGTGACACGTGGATGGTAACCGGTTATAATAGGTAGGGAGACCTGCTAGGGTTGTTAGGAGAAAATGGGTAGTAAACTTAGGATTATGCAGGGTTATCAAAAGGTTGGATTATTTTGAGAGAACACAGCAAAGTTTGAATTATTCTTGTTAAATATTCCAATTTTAAATCATATATGTGCAAAAAATTTGACTGAAATTCAATGTGCGTATTTTTTTGTGCATAATGAGCATAAATTTTCGTAAAAAGTAGTAAGTCGTAAATCTAAATTGCATATTTAGTAGAAATAATATGCATATTCATCCTTCTCATTATATATATGTTTAAGTTTGACATTAACTTTTACATTATAAAACAATAAGAAAATTTCATTAAAAATTTGGACCATCATAATATTTAGTTTAGACTAATATTAATTTGAACCTCAAAATTCGCAAATTACTTGAAATTAGGAAATTCTAATAAGTTTGTAATTACCTTGTTGCTTGTAGATGAGTAGGATGAGCAATTGAAAAAGATCAATGTGTAATTATGAATTTCTGATGACTTCGACAATTCTTTCTACACTGAAATTCAAACCACGAATGTATAATTGTTAATACTCGAAATTCACATGATAAAAGCTCGAAATCACAAATCTATACTTACCTTTTTCTTTCACGATATATGTTGGAGATTTCGCTGCTAATTTTTCTCCGTTGAATTTCATGTGACAATTCACGAAATCTAGGGTTTTTCTTTTTACAATTCAAAAATTTGGAGAAATTAGTATGTGTGTAGCCATTTTACTGCATATTATGAATAGTTGTGGGTAAACTTAGGATAAGTTTGAAAATTGTTGATGAAGGATAAAAACTATTGATGAAATTTGAAGAAATTTTTGAGGAATTTCAAGAGACAGAAAATGGGGGAATTTTGGAGAGAGAAAATTAGGGATGATGATATGATCTGATTTAGTGTGTAAGAAATATGTGATTAATTACCATTTTGCTTTAATGATAAGTGAATCTCAATCTTTAGATCTAAACTAATCTAGTGGTTTAGATTGTCTTATATAAGTAGAGTAAGACCTGTTAATTTGGGTCAACGGGTCGGGTTCGGGAAAGTTTTTGGGTCATTTGGGTAGAGTCGTTTGGGTCATTACAAAATGATACATGGATCAAATTGGGTCAATTTGGGTTACTTGGGTCAGGTTTGGGTTCTCTCTTTGTAACTTGTGTTCTGATTCGTGTCAAGTCGGGTTATCGGGTCGGGCCGGGAATTGATAGTTATGGTATTCTCACATACGAACCTATTCTTGGTATATATATATATATATATATATATATATATGTTGAATGATGATAATGATGGTGTGTGTTTGTGTGTGTGTCTCTATTTTGAGGCTGAATGGTTTCATGCTGTCTTATGTTTGTTTTTTATACTTGAAATCTAGCAGGGTCCCAAGAACTCTGCTTCCTGGTGCACGCAGCTCTCGTTTGAGAAATCGTTTGAAGGAAGAAAGAGAGCTGATGGTTAAAAAAGCTTTTATTGAAGATGTTCTCAAGGAAAATCATCTATTAAATACTCTACTAGGAAAAGAATCTGCATTTCGTGCTGTGTTATGGCACCCTGATTCACTTCCATCATTTGCCCAATACTCTCAAGCTGGAACTATTGTGGATGCTGCCCCCATAAAAGGTGTTGATATGTCTGTCCTGCCATATAAGGGTGTGAATGAGGATTTTCTCCAGCTAACCTCACATAGGAAAACTCCTAATGCCTTATGTCTGGATAGTAATGATATTTTGTGTGACTTTCAAGTTGACTCTGGAACCTTGGTGTGTGTTGCTTGTGGAATTCTTGGATATCCAATTATGTCAGTGGTTCAACCATCAAAGAAGGCATCAATGGAAAATTTATCTGCAGTGAAGATGAATGTATCTGGGGTGGTTGATATTTCAAGACAACCAGATTTGCGTCACATTCAATGCAGCACTAAGATCTTTCCTCCAGGTATGTCATCATAATCTTAATTAGTTATAGCATGATTGGGTTGAATTGCTTTTTTCCCTTAACTGCTATTATTCACTTGTTTGCAATAATGGTGAGTTACTACCTCCCCATTTCACTGGATGACCTCTTTCTTTATGTACGCGTACTTGATTGATAGTCCAATAGAATTCGTGTGATTTATTGCAGAAATTCAGTTTTATTGGCAGTCATTATGATATGTTTTTGCTAAAATATAAAAACCAAATGTCTTATAAAAATTTGTTTGAACTTGCATGGTGGTGAGCTAGTCAGCTGATTGCCTTTAAGTTTCTTCCTTTTTTTATTAGGCATTATTTATTTGGTAGCATTGGAAGGGCCGCATGGAATTGCCATGTCACTATAGAGTTAAGGATATAGATATATAGAGTACAAATAATAAATTTTTTACTGTAAGATATTGGACAAAAATATGTTTCCAAAATTTTATTACGATTTCTGTTTGCACACAATTTATTATACAAGGCTATTAGAGAGAGTGTTGATGTTGGAGTGGGTATAAGAAAAAAGGTGTATAAAGTTCTGGAAAGAGTGTAAAAACCAAAAAAGTTACGGAGTATTTTGTATGGAAAAGGTGGAAAAATTAAGGTTGTTGGTTGAATGAAATAGGTAGTAAATGAGGTTTGCCAAAATTTGATAAAGCAAAAAAATGTAAAGAACTTGGAGAAATAAAGATGTGAAGCATACAAATCTTTCTGGAAGGTATAGTTGATTTTAGGAAATAAAATGAACAATTGAACATCAGGGATCATTTGACAATAATAGATCAATAGAGTTTAGGAAAATTTTAAATATCTGTAAATAGGACTATAAAAATTTGTTAGTCTTACCTTCATTTTTTCCTAAAAAAAAAAAACGAAAATAAAAGAAAAAAAAGTATCTTTGTCTGAATAATTCAAAATCTTTTAATATTCATACCATTGGAAAGAGTTTAGGAAACTTATCAATAATTGAAAAAAAGACATTTATAATTTGTAAGCTAAGTTTACATTTTTTATAATAATTCAAAATCTTCTAATATTCATACTATTGGAAAGAGTTTGAAATATACTTTAAAATTAGATCGAATTATGATATATGATATGCAGAAGCAAGGATGTTTTGAATATAAGAAATGATGTCTCATAAGTATGTTAATCTACATATTTTTTATCGTGTACCACACAGGTCTAAAGGTAGTTTAAATGATTTCTTTATTTGGTACAGAGACCAATGATGATGAGACATGGGATACTTCTGGGTTTTTGAGACCAAGGATTTTCTGCTTGGAGCATGCTGTAAAAATTGAAGAGCTTTTAAGACCCAAAGGTGGAGCAAAGATGCTTGTAATCTGCCACTCTGGTAAGCCATTCTTTTGTGTTTCTGTATCATCACTGGTGCATAATATTGCTCTAAACCTTTCATCTGAACATAGTCAGCAAATTGTGGAGTTTTTACATGCTTGTGTTTTTTCAGTCTCACTAGTCTTGGTAGGGGTTTAGATCTGTACAAAGGGCCTCTCAAGATCATTTGAAGTGATGTTAAAGTAGCTCACTAGCATTTTTGCAAATAAGTGCGAATTGTGTTCGTGATGTTCGCACTTTCTTCTTGTTTCTTGCTTTGTTGATTTATGAACATGGGAACATTTTGTATTTTTATATCTAAAATTTGTGTCATATTTCTAGAGAGTTATCTTCTTTAACAGATTGTCTGGCATCAAAGCTTCAAACTTGAATAGTTGCAAATTTGCAATGACTTCCTTGCTTTTGACTTTTACCTCCTAATCTTTTGTTGCCTTTGTACTGCAGACTATCAAAAGTATAAGGCAAATGCTGTAGCTGTTGCTGAAGAACTGAGGACCTCATTTAATTATAAAGAGGTTCGATTTGATTCTGTCTCTCAGGAAGAACTGAATCTAATTGATATTGCAATTGATGAGAAGCTTAATGACTTCGAAGACTGGACATCAAAACTTGGAATCAACCTAAGGTTTAGTGTCAAGACCAGAAAAGATAGTCTCCCAAAGAAGATAGAGCATGCGCTGAATATTGACTATTTACTTTCCATTATGGCTCCTGATTCAAGAATTTCATATATCCAATGGTGTTCTAGAAAATCTCGGACAAAACGGAATTCAAACTGCAGAACTCTTGCTACAAATTGTAATGGCAATCTCTCAAAGAAGGATGAGATTATTCATGTTACCAGTTCTATGGAAAGTAAAGGAAAGGTACTTCTCCAATACTCTAGGAGGAAGTATAGGACTACAACAAGAACTTTTACTGGAGCAAAACATGCTTCTGAGTGTAGCTTGGCATGCCCAACAGGAGTGACTGATGCTGATCGTGGAAAGGTTAATGATCACAATGAGGACATTCCAGGGACTTCCTGTTTCAAGAGTTTGGAAAAACGATTTGAAGTATGTGGGGAAGTTGAGGCGCCTGCTCTGAACAGGGATCCTGTAATTAATGAAGCTTTAACATCTGCATCAAGTGTATTCAATGTGCTCAGAATTTCTGGGGAGACTGATAATGTTAATGAGCACTTGGATGCTGAGAATTATTCTAGTTTAATTGGTTCTGCAGGGATATCTAATAGTGCTAGAAAGGAGGTAGGAGGTGAATATGGCTGCATGGCTAAAGCAAGTGGTCATGCAATGTTGTGCATACCTGAAGAGCTAAATGATGATCAGATTACTGTAGTCCCAGACAACTCCCGCAATAAGCTTGAGGTTTATGCTAATGCAGCGAATAATGCGGGTCAGAGTGAGCCTTGCAAACATGGTACTACTACTGTGGAGGTAGATATGCATATCTTACCTAAGAATAACCTCACTGGTAGTTCTCACACTGGTGGGTGTGCTTCTTCATTGTTGAGCCTGCAGGAAAAACAGGAAATTAAATTGGCTACTGCAAAAATGAGTTCTAGGGATGGAAGTAAAAGAAGAAGAAAAGTAGAGCTGCAAACTGAAGCCCATAAAAACTTTATAAAAAGTCCATGTGAAGGTTTAAGGCCTAGGAAGAATCGAAACGATTTAGTTCACACACTTGATAGCAATGTTGCTGAACTAAAGGAAGAAAAGCCCCCGACTAAGAAACTTAAGAAATCTTCAGGCAGAGCTTCCTGCAATCAAGTGCTAGATGATAAAACTTCTTACAGATGTAGTCGTGAGGGTTGTCAAATGACATTTAGGATGAAGGTTGATCTCTTATCACACAAAAACAATAAATGCCATCAAAGAGGATGCGGGAAGAAGTTCAGATCCCATAAATCTGTGGTTCTTCATCAACGAGTTCATGACGATGAGAGGCCTCTAAAGTGCTCATGGACAGGCTGCACTATGACTTTCAAATGGGCATGGGCTAGGACTGAGCACATGAGACTACACACTGGTGAACGTCCATATCAGTGCAAGATAGAAGGGTGTGGCCTTACTTTCAGGTTTGTGTCCGACTTTAGTCGCCACAGGCGGAAATTTGGGCATCATTTTACACCTGCTTCATGATGCATATTTTATGCATTTGATGAAAGCTAGTCTGCTTAGTGAAGGATGATGCCAAGTTGGCTAATAGCAAGATGTACAAAGAGTAGTTATAGCCTTTATAGGTTTGAACGTGATTATTGAGGATTAGGGTGTTAAATCTTTCATTCTTCTCCAGTACATGATTTAAATTATATCTTTTTTTTTTTTTTTTGTTTTTGGGGGGGGGGGGGGGGGGGGGGGGGGGGTGGTGGTGGTTCTTAATTTTGGGTTCTCATGAACTAAAAAAATTGTTTCATGGGCTATAAAATTTATTGGGTAGTAGCTTTTAGCAATTTGATTCAAACACTACTTTATTTTTTTTGACAACCAAACACTACTTGAAATAAATAAAGTTTTGAAAATCATACCATTTAAAAGGAAAAATTGGTTTTAATAATGGAAAAATACACTTTAATAATCCCAACTTTGCCCAATTTACTTTAAATAATCCTAACTTTTGATTATTTTGCAATAATCCCAACTTTAACATGTGTTTTTTTTTATTCAATCCCCATTACCGGTACCTATAGAAAGGGCTAAATTTTTTGTAAAAAAATTAAATTCTCATGTGTCGCTTGTTTATTAGTTTTTTTAAAAAAAATTTAATAAGTTTATTTAAAAAAAAAAGAAACTTATTTTAAAAAAAGGAAAAAAAATCGAAGGCCCCGGTAATTTCTGGTGATGGCCACGACCTTTGGTTCGTACCTAGCCATGACCACCACCGGTGGTCACGACTTACGACCTCCCTAGCCCAGCCCTACTTCGTACCCAGACTCTCGATTTTCGGCCCCCATAGCTAATTTGCGACGCCGTGACCCTTACTTCCCCCACCGCAACCTAGCTTCGAAACCAATTCTTTGTGTCTTGGGAGTTTGCGATCGATTTTTTCGAAGGTGAGGAATGGAGGAGGTTGGTTTCTGGATTGAGGGAAAGGAAAGGAGACCGGCTTCGGTGTTGTGGGAAAGGATGGGGCTCCGATTTCGGCAGTGTGGGAAGGGGGCTATGTTTTCGGCGATGTAGTGCTAGTGGGGTTTATGTTATTGTTGAGGTAAGAGATGAAGCAAGACTGCTTGTTGCTAGGGCCGGCAAACAGGTCGGGTTGGGTCGAGTTCAGGTCGACCTGTTTACATAAACAGGATAAACAGGTCAGGACCCACAGGTCAAAAATACAACCTGAACCCGACCTGATTTTAAACGGATTGACCTAAACCCAACCCGTCTTGACCTGTTTTTTTTTTTTTTTTTTTTTTATTTTTATTATTATTATTTATTTTTAATTTTAAATAACCCTGTAATTTTCTTAACTTGTAATCTTTTTAAATAACCATTAAACCTGTAATTTTTTTAAATTAACCTGATATTCTTTTTTTAAAATAAACATGTAACATGTAACTGTATAAAATGCAAATTCAAACTTCAAAGCCACAGATATACACCAGAGTTCCAAAATACTTCCAAAGTTCCACATAGTTGGCAAATAAAGGTTTAAGCTAAAAGCTGAAAACATGTCCAAAAGACCACCAAAATACTTCATAAAACAACTATTTTTCAATAAATAAACACTACAAATCAGGTTTGATTCCCCATGGCAGCTGCTAGACTTTGAAGACTTGAAGTGCACTTTTCCAAGGACTTGGTGTATCATCCGCTATCAGCCATCTGTTGATAAAGAATAAATTAAATACATAATTAAGCTTACTCTACCAAAATACCAAATGCAGACTTAGAATCACATAATCAGATTAAGAAATCAAATGAAATCGCATAATCTCACTGATAAACTCATGAAAAATATTGGAAAAAACAAGTAACCTCACTCATAATCAGACTTAGAACTGCAAAATCTCACTCATAAGCAAACTTAAAAGTGCATGAAAATATCAAATGGATTTAGATTAGTAAGATGATGAACAAAATCATAAACGCACATTTGGTCACATAAGCACTCATGAACGCAGGCTATAAATGCATAAATAGAGTGAAAAAATCGCATACACAAAACGCATAAATAGAGAATGAAAAAATCGCATACACAAAATCGCATAACAAACGAACTTAAATCAGATTAAAAGAAGTAAATTGAAGAACTTAAATCGCAAACAAGTAAACGCTTAAAAACAAAAAGAATGTTGAGATGAAATTGATGAATTAAAACGCATAAAATCAAAACAAAATTAAGTAAAGAGAATGAATTAACAATTATTACCTTTGAGAATGTTGAGATGAAGATTCACGAGCTTCAATCAACAATTTTCATAGAAAAAAAATGAAAATAAGAGAGAAGAGAGAGGAAAGACAGAGGAGAGTGAAAGAGAATGAGTGATGAGGAAAGCGGCATGCTACTGGTAAGAAAGGTTAGGGTTTTTCTTTTGTCATTAGATGATTTGGGTTTAGCCCATACTTTAATATTAGGGTGTAAAATCAGGGCTGGTAAACAGGTTTAAGCGGGTTGGGTTCGGGTTGACTCGACCTGAAACCGACTCGATTAATTAAACTGGTTTAGGCGGGTTGGTTTTGTGTTGGGATTTTCAACCTGAACCCGGCCTATTTAACTTGAGGTTGGGTTCGGGTTGACCCAATTACATAAACGAGTTGAAAAACTCTCTCAAAACCCGTTAATTTCGGGTTGGGTTCGGGTCGGGTCAGCTTTTGCCAGCCCTACTTGTTGCTGTTGGTAGGGGTGAGCATGGGACGGGTACCCGTACCGTTAGTACTAACGGTTCGGGTACCCGATAACCAAAATCACTAAAAGTGATACCCATAACCGGAACCGATAAGTTCGGGTACCCGGACTTCGGGTACCCGGATTTTCGGATCGGTTATCGGGTACCCAATAAGATATCCAATAATGATAATTATACTTAATTACGTAGTTATTATGATATAATTTACAACTAATTAACAACAATACCATATGATCTTGACTAAATTATTAATAATATTACTAATCATTGATATAATAAAGTGATTATGAAGTAAAGTAAAAATTTAGATTTATATTAATAGATTTAAGTAGGGAAAAAAAGCAAAAAAAAATGCTTATCGGATCGGATCGGGTAACCGTTAATTTTAAAATGATACCCATAACCATACCCGATAACAAATTATCGGAACGGGTACCCGAACCGTTATGGTTATTGGATCGGGTACCCTAATTTTCGGAACGGTTACGGATCGGTTTTTCGGGTTTTCGGTTTTTCGGGTAGTTTTGCTCAGCCCTAGCTGTTGGTGTTGAGAGGTGGCATGGTTGTAGTATTGGGAATGTTGGTGTTTGAGTAATCAGTCAAGTTAAGAGTATGGATATTTCAGAGGACGAAGGGGCTAATTTAGATGAAGGTGTTGCAGTTAAGATGGACAATTTTGGGAAGATCAAGGTTTAATTTATGTCGGTGCGGATGTTCATTGAAGGAATGAGGGAAAACTCCGTCGCCATTCATGCTGTGGAGGGATATGGTCATGTTGAAGCTGAAATTAAAGGGGATTCGGGCAATGTAGAAGGGAATTTCGTTGAACAGAGTGGAATTGAGGAAGAGGGTGGTTCTGGGGCCGCAATTGAGGAAAACAGTAACAATGAGGCTGAAATTGAAAATGAAGAAGATGATGACATTTAACAATCAAGGGAACAGGTAGAATCAGATACCGAAATAGCCGAGTACAGGGGTGAAGATGAAGGTGAAGGTGGAAATAATGATGAGGACCCATACGGTGATTCTGATGATGGTTTGGGTTATGATAACAGTAGCTCGGGGTTCTGATGATGACAATGGGGGTGATGATATGTACCATGCAGACTACAAGGACGCTTCATCCACAGATTCGAGCGCCTTTTCCGTACTCCAAGAAACTATGATGGAATTGTATAATCGAGTGCCTTTCTCAGTTTTGTTAAACTTTGTAGAACTAATTTCAATGTTTAATTTAAGGGGGCTTAAATGTTGGTAATATTGGATTAAGTAGTGATGCTTAACCAAAGCATTTTGATGGCCATGGTGGAGTTGTATGTAATTATTGTGTTTATTGGCATTTAGCAAGTATTAATAAATATTAAATTTACATTTGATTGCAATTTACAACAGTATGTTTCTACAAAAAAACCGTTTGATTTGGACCCATACAGATAGTGTGAATTATATTCAGAATTAACTGATGCGATAATTAAAATGCATAATATAATAATAATTTAAAAGATAGATTATTATTAAAATGTTAACTATTATAATTACATATTACCTCTTGAATCACCGGACTACATATCGCGCCCCACTACAACACATTTACGCACTTAGTCATATCAACCCCGTAATGCTAAACTAATAACTTAAAAGATTAACTAAACTTAACAACTACTTGCATTAAAATTATCCAAACCCAAGCAAGTAGGCGTAATTAAGCAAACATCAAAATACACCCTCAAAAGTCCATTCTCACTTATGGTCAATCTTCCCAAGCAGCACTTGGTCCGGAGCCCTCACCACCGTCGTCATGGCTGCATACAATAACGTATTCAGTAATTATAATTTACAATATAATTTGATTAAAAAACTTTTGATATGTTAAAATAAAAGTACTATAGGAATTAACCCTACCATTTTTGGCCCAAAAGACCCAAGCATGCGAATAACAGTTGTTGGAGAATGGCTTACGATAACTCTGGAATTGACTCTACTTGCATCCCACATTACAAGCACCCCGTAGTTGAGACCCATGCTCTTATCCAACCTCCAATCCATCGCAGTCAGGTCACATAACCCTCTTACATGTTAGTTCTTGGACACGAGCTTCGGTCAGGATGATAAAAATAGGTTTGTGAGTCTTTACAACCCAACTGAAATCCTCATAGAAGGATTTACGAGTGATGCTCCTTATGTTCCACATAACCATACTGGATCCAACTTCAAGGGTTAGCTTCCCTCTTTTGATTTCAGGCCTCAATTTTATGGTATGGTATCGAGTCCATGGCTCACTTTGTAACAAGTGTTCTTAAGAAACGACATAATTCACTGTTGTTATATCAGCTCTAACATGGAGTATTTGAAATGCATCTGTACAATACCCCATTTCACAATCTATACGCTTTAGGTGGCACATCGCGGGATGGTAAACCGTCCTAACTATAATTGTAAAAAAAATCGTTACAATTAATTTCAGGGGTTTGGCCTCCGCATGCTTGCCATATATAGATAATATTTGGTGGTTTTGCAGGAAAATATCCGGGAGGGCACAGTAAAGGTAGAAGGGTATCCATGAATAGATGGGCGGATGGAAAGGAAAGGGAATGCAAAAGGAAATGGAAGAGTGTGTATGGGAAGACAAGTGGATAGAGGGTTGGATGAGTGTATGGAAAGCAAGTTATTCGATTTTACATATATAAAGATCAGAGTAAGGTAAAAAATGTCAATTTAAGTGTACATATTTGAAGTATTAATTAAGTTCACAAATGTCAAGTTGAGAGAACTTTGTGTCGGTTGCGATTTATTAAAAACAAATGAATTTGACTAAATTAAATTGATTGGCATTGAATTGCACTGAATAGAGTTTGGTAAAGCTGAAATGAATTGTGTATGAAAATAAGAACTGAACTTAACTACTAATTTAAAATTGTTTATAATCCGTAATCAGATATGACCGAACCGTTTACAACCCGTAACTGCATATGACTTAACCGTTATAACCCGTAAGTTTGAACGCGTTATGAAAGAAATTAAAATTGAGATAGAGAGAAAGAGAGTGTTTTGCCTAAAGCGGTAAGGGTGAACATGAGGAATAAGATATGAGGATTTTAGGGATTGATATAAATTTTGGCCGATTTTGATTAGGTTTTTGTAATCCTGACTACGTAATTACTACTAATACAATTCTTACTATAAGTCTATAATTATACAACTAATACAGTAATAATTATTACTATAAGTCTATAACGCGTCTATAACCCAACCTATTACAAGTTTACAACTCGGCTCGTCGTAATTCATTACTTGATCAGTGTAACTTGTTTTAGTCTTTATATCTTGACATGAACCGATTATACCCGATTCGATTTGTTTGAACACAAACGGATCCAATCTGAATCGATTATGATTTGTACTGAATACAACCCCACTCTGAAACCTAAAAACCCGTTTTCAAATTGGGCGAGTTCAACTCGAACCGATTATGACCTAAATCGAGAACCACCCAACCCGATTAGGACCCAATATGTTTCGACCCAGAACCCGCTTGAAACTGACAAAACCTGTTTTGAAACCGATTATGACCCGTACCAATAGCAATCCGCCCCGAAAAGGAATTGTAATAACAAACTAAACCGAAATGACACGAACCTATTTAATTGACCCGAATAGATACCTTAATGATTCCAAATATAATCAACTGACCTGTCAAACCGATATACCGAACCCAAAATCGAATATTTACTAATGTAATCAACTAACCTATAAAACCGATAAACCGAATCCGAAATCGAATATTCACAAAATTGTAGAAAAGTGTTTGGTAAATAGCTGATTGTATAAAACATATTGATTATGTGAAATGACCAATAAGCTAATTGTGGGATAGGTAGTTCATATATAATTTTTAATTTAATCGGGGTATAAGTGTCGTTTCACCATAACAATTGGATAAGCTAAGTGAAAAGGCTCCTAAATAGAGCTTTTTGAAAACGAGCTTATTTAATGGAATAAGCTTTTTAAATAAGCTTCCCACCAAACACCTTAAGTTAGTTTATTTAATTGTGTGTATTCAATAAGTTAATATTGGTCAAATAAGCTAATTACCAAACATGGCTTTAATTTTTTAATAAATTAACTCTCAATAATGTCACAAGGGAGATAAATTCTTTAATTGGGGTCATTTTGCATAATAATAAAATAGGGAATGTCACGGTTGGTGCGTAGCAATACTAGGGTGTAATGTTGATAATTTCCCTTGTTTATTAATTGTCCAATAGGGGCTATCAATAAAAGACTGAAGAAATAATTACTTTTAATAATTAATACAAATAAAAGTTAATATATTTTCAACAAAATAATGTGTGAAAGTGGAGAAAGTTTTATATGAAACTGAATACTTCACAAATAAAAAGTAACCGATAAGCTACTGTTACAAAATCTGGAGAACAATTTTGAGTGCTAGTCTAGAGAGCAATTCACTATTCCTCTCATTTCTTTATAGGACGTCATTATCAAGGGTTCGTCATCACATATACCAACAATCCATAGATTTTGTAGACAATATTTCTGACATTTATCACACGATTTTCAACTCTATGTCTACCGATTTTGTTGTTTGATACTTTGATCTTCCCATACCTTTCTTCATCATAAATGTACTCCAACTACTACTAATTTACTAGCCTACTTATCATCATTACTCTTTTTAAGCTAGTCCCCTACTACTAGTAGTATACTATTCTCATCATTGCACTTTTTCACCTTTTACCTATTTCTCCATGGTAAAGGTTACTACCTTTTTTTTGGTTCATACGAACGAAGTACTCCTTTAGTCCTACCATCTAATAATACACTCGGCAGTTTTTGTTTGTGTTTATCACGATATTTAAGAAATAAGAAGAGAAAGTGGATAAAGTACGTTAATAAAAGTGAAAAGTACAATCTAATCATAGACAAAAGTTAGAAAGAGAAAGTGGAAAAAAATTTAAAGCATGTGCAAAATGTAAGGGTAAAATAGGAAATACAATGAATAAAGTTAAATAAAGGACGGTATAATGGTCTTTACCTATTATCCAAAAATAGAAACAGGAATAACAATTTGGTTCTCCAAAATATGAAAAAGGAATTATATTATGAAACGAAGGGAGTATTATTATTTGAAAAATGGTAAATATAGCCTTTAGGGCTATGTAAGCTCAATAAGAAAATTTTGATTAAAAATTAACATATATTACACCGATATGCGCTTGATTTTGTCATAATTCCCAACTTAATTTCATTTTAGGAAGTATATATAATGCTTATATATAGCCCTAAGTGCTTCGACTTGCCAAAATTGTTTAACCACGACAATTCTTATCCAGCGATATTAAGTTTAACCCTTGGTTTAAACATGTTTTGTTTTACAATGATAGACACTGGTATTTTTTTTTTAATTATCCTAATGACTTGAATTTTTTATTTTAATTATTGAACTTAACGACTGCCAAATCATTTTGCTCGCCAATACGTCATCAAATTGAAGACGTGACTCTTGTACTCCATATTTGCCGATTTTGTTGATGAAATATCCCATATCATCATTATTCCTAGTCGTACTACTAGCCTACTACCATCATCATTACTCCTACTCCTACTACTAGCCTACTACCATCATTATTACTCTTTTTACTACTAAATTGATTTCTATTAATCATCATTGCAAATTTTCATCTTGTCCGATTTTTGTGCATGTTAAAAATTAAATTGATGTCTAAATTTTATGTCATATTGTAATCTACTAATCCATCCCTTGTAAAACTGAATTGAATAAATGTTACTGAGGGCTTGTTCTGAGTTACTGAAATGAGCTGAATTTATTGGAGCTGAAATGAACTGAACTGAATATTTTATGAGAGAAGGAAACTAAGATCAGAACTGAATTGAACTGAACTTATTAGAGCTGAGTTGAACTGAACTGAACTGAACTAAACTAAAAATATGCTGAAGAGAACAAGCCCTGATTATTATTTGTCACGATTACAAACATGTTATGTTGACATGCAATTCCTATTTGCTTAATTGATATACATTGCGAGTTCTTATACATTTTCGTTACCATAATAGAGTGTTGTAATTTAGACGACTAAAATGTCATTATCTCTAAATTGAGACCCAAATTTGTTGGCGTACGTTTACGACCCTTGATGGTGTGCTTTGACTGGGATAAGTTGTCCAACCACGTTGTCCACGTGCATGATATATTTAAAGTATCATTACGTCAATTCTAGTAACACCACGACTTTTCCTAATTACCTATCTCCTAGCATTTGGCAGTTTTGTAAAATATTGTAGCTATTCTAAGGAGACAGAGTCACGTAGCCTCTATTTATATTTATACTACCCCCGATTTTTTTTAGTTGCAACTTTGGGGTAATAAGGAAACTACACAAACACCAGTCTCTAAGACCAACGAAGCCAACCAAACACCACAAAAAACAGCATCAATAACTCTCGATCCAAAAGGATCAACTGAAAAACCCAAATCCAATATCTCCCAGAAATCTAATCCCACCGGATCGACTTCTGCTGCAACCAAAGCGGCGGTGAAGCCAATAGATCCGATAGGGTCTAGTTCTTCTTTTAAGTTCGGGATGCCATTGACTGGCGCGAACAATGAACCCATCATTTCAACTCCAGTGACCCAGAAACCGTAGCCCGTCAATATGCCAGCCATTCTGCAGAACCTCTCTAAGTGCAGTAAAGAGCAGTTGGCAGCCATGACAGCAGTCCTTACCAACTTCGGTAAAGGGGCAGGCTCCCCACCAGTAGCTACAGCTACAGAATCAGCCATAAAGAAGGCGACACCCATAACTCTCACCTCGGAGCAGACAGAGTTGGTCTAGCTGAGGAAGAAGGTGTTGGAACTAGAAGCTTGAAACCTGAATCGAGAGTAGAGTGTAGATGAGGCAACCCAAGAAAAAGGCAGCCCGGAGGCTCAAGTCGCTTGCAGCAGGTCACCGGCCTCTGAGCGAGGACCAAGTTTGGACAGGGAGAAGCGAGCACGGATCCAGGTTATTCCAGATGATTCCCCATTTTACAGGGAGATTCTGGAGGAGCTGATGGAGAAAATAAAGATGCCCAGTTGTAAGTATAATGGAACCACAACACTTAAGAACCATGTTTTGGCGTTTAAGAATTACATGGTGCTGTACACCATGACAGACTCAATCTGGTGTAAGGCATTTCCACCGACCTTTGAAGGGCTGGCGGCTGAGTGGTACGGAGCCATCTCAAAGAGATCCGTTTACTCCTATAATCAGCTGAAGAGAATGTTCATGGAGCACTTTGTCACCCTAGTGGATCGTACAAAATTGACCACCGAGCTGATGTCACTAGTGCAAGGAAAAGATGAACCCCTAAGAGAGTTCATCACCAGATTCAACAAAGAAGCAACAACCATCCCAAATATGAGCCAGGAGGTAGCGCTGCTAGCAATGCAAAGCGTCCTGCTGCCGGGCTCATTGTTCAGAGCGTATATGGGACGAAAGAGTCTTAAAACGCTTGTTAAAGCGCTGGGAAAAGCGCACGAGTTCATAAAAGCAGATAAGACCGACAAGTCAATGCTGAACAGAAAAGAACCAAGTGACCCAGTTAAGTGGGCTGAAGTCACCCGGGCAGAAAATACAGCCAAGGTGGATCAACCCAGCAGAGCTAAACAAGGTCGCAGGGATGCAGACAGGGTGGTGGGAGTAAGAAGATCAGACCAGAAACGAGGAGGCAGGCCTAGAAGGTTTGATCAATACACTCCGCTCACTCATTCGAGGTCCCATATCTTCAGCGTGAACAAGGCTGACAATAAGTGGCAGAGACCACCCAGAATGGTGAATAGAAACCGTGATCCAAGCACATGGTGTGACTTCCACAAGGACCATGGGCACACCACTGATGAATGTACACACTTGAAGGACAACATAGAGGATTTAGTTGGGAGAGGATACCTGAACCAGTTCAAGCAGCATTCTGACTCCTCCAGGAGAAGGGAAGAAGACAGGTCTTGCCATGACTTGTAATCCCCCATATTTTTAATATATTTATTTATTATTTATACAAATATTTTTTTATTTTAATTTTATAATATGAATTATTTAATATAAAAATAATAAGATTTTACTACTAGTAAGCTAAACCATTAAGTTTTAGTCTTATTTATAACCCTTTTTAAGTTACTAGCCCAAACACTTAATGCCTATTCAAGCCCAAATTACAAGTCCATACTCCTAATAAGATTAGGAAAATAAAACCCAAATAAAAACCCCAAAACCCTCACAACTCTTACTCTCTGTCACGTAAGAAAAGAAGAAAGGAAAACCCTCTCTTCTCTTCTCCTCTCTCACGTACACCACAAAAGAAAAAAAAACAACACCTCACGAAGCTGCTGCCCAGCCGACGCCTTCACCGCCGCCCCCCCCTCACCGGACGCCACCGCACCAGCAGCCACCTAGTACAGTCGCCTCTTCTTCTTCCCTCTTTCCTCACTTCTCTTTGTTTTATTTATTTGTTTAAAGTTTCAATAATTAATTAAATTTTGTTCTAAATTATTATTACTATGGTTTGATTATGTACATAAGTTATAAAAGATCATGAATTTATGAGTTTTGATATGTTTAAATTATAATACAAAATTTCAGATTTATGTATGTATAAAATTTAGGGTTTAAACATTGACTTTTCATGTTTAGGGCTTGAAAACGTGCTAATCAAGTTATCTAATTATACTATGTTTAAATTACATCAAAGTATAATTATTTTGACTATGTATAAATTTTCAGATCATTAAAGTTTTGATTTTTGTGAGCAAGTTATGTTAATTTCATGTTTTTATGCTTCTAAGCCTATAAAATAATTATTGTGGGTATTTTATGATTAAAAAGCTTTGAACTTTAAATTACAACCTCAAGAATAAATTTTCAGATTTGTATACTTTTAATTTGAAGCTTCTAATTGCATTGAATTGGTACATTTTTGGGATTTTAACACACTAATTTGCTATATAATAATAATTTCAAGTAATTATGCTTATGGGGTTATTTTATACACTTAAACTAAATTTTCAGATTATTTACTTACTTTAAAGCTGCTGGAATTTCATGTTATACACTATATTTTCATAATTTTAACGTATAAACTTATCGTTGGGATGTTATACTATTAATATTGACTAGTGGGAACAATTTAAAAGCTTTATTTTGATGGTTTAAGAGGTTTTAAAGTAGTTTAGTGTTACTGTAAATTTATTTGCTTGGGTTTTGATTTATTTCTCGTTGTTTGGTTTAGGAGAGGACTTTATAGAAGGCGACTTCTAGTTTCTAAAGTGGCCAACCGAGTTGTTTACACAAGGTACGTACGAGTTACGAAACCTTGCTCTTAGGTGCATGTTTAAGGATGGATCGAGAACTTAATATCATGTATAGGGATGACTGGGCTAAATTGTTTGGTTATACATTGTGATTTCCGTATGATGTGCACTATTCTATATTGCAAGTATTGTTTATGCTATAATTATGCAAGGTGCGCTTAGAGGCAAAGGTATGTGATTGGTGAAATGATTCATTTATTACTCATTCATGATTATGGAAAATAGAAAGAGTAAATGAAGAATTTAAGTCTTATATGACGAGGTTAAGTTTGTGGGGTGCCTTATGCACTCAAGGTGTTTATACACCGAGGTAGTTAAAGGATTAAATAATAAATATTGCTTGTCACTAATAAATCAAGAATTGAAATTGGAAGTTTGCTTTATTTGATTGAATTGATAATGGATTGATTGTGTTGTTTGCAAATGTGTCATCACCAAATCTAAACTTGTAAATCACGTAAAGTGCAAGATAGATGAGCAATAAAACTCTGGATTTGTGCACATCTGGAGTAATGACAATCAGGGGTTGGGGTACACGGGGTATTAGCCGTGCACTTTTCTCGAGGCCGTCTGATCTACGAGTCTCTTATTTCAAATACTTTTCAAAACTAGGAGTTAGATGAGATCTCATACTAGCTACGGTCACGGAGTCGCGTCCGTGGTCGTTGGATGTTTTATTGATGTTTCCGAAAGGAGGCATGGGGTTTCTTTTATTGATGTTCCAAATGGAGCGTGGGTTGGACAACCTTGTCTGTTGCTTAATCCAATGAATAAAAATGATGAGTTAACTACTTTTAATTAGTGGAGTCTTAGTAAAGTGATAGTTGAGTCATGTGTTGAGTCTACAAATTAATGATGCGTGTTGATTGATTATTAGTAGCATGCTAGGGGTTTCTTATTATGATTTGCAGCTTGTATGTACTCAGCTTTGCTAATTGCGTGCTTTGTGTGTCTTTCTTTGGTCATGGCCTTCGCTTTTCAATGACCCTGTGACGATCCAATTTTTACACTTGTAATATTGGGGAGCAGATTAACCACAGGTTCTTAAACACGCAGCATTCGTATCTAGGTGGTGGGATCTTGAGTGGAGTGTTGGTTGCTTTTCTTATTTTTATTGCTGTTTACTTTTGAAGTTATTTAAACTTAATTTCACTTTTATACTACTTCTATTGGTTTGAGTTTTGAATAAGGGCCTTAATGGTTCCAAGTTGTAAGATTTAATTTGGTTTTGGTGATTGTTTTTGAAACTTATTTATAACTGATTTAGTTTTCCGCTGCTATTTTCTGATATAGCCTTAACGTTTGAGCACGTGGCGGTATCACGCCAGTAATTCTCTTGAATATTGTTCAGGTTACTCACAGGTTTAAAGAGAGAATTATTGGGGTGTTACAAAGTGGTGTCTGGGATCTTAGGTTAGATTTAATTACCACTGAAGCCAATTAACTTAGTATGTCTTAGGCGCCTAATTAATAGTTGAAGATTTCGAATTCAAAGGCTAAAATATTTTTTTAATTTTTCAAAACTTAGTATGTTTAAAATGTTTTATTTAAAATAATTTCGAAGTTATTTTGTCTACTTGCTTGGTGAGATTTGGGTAGACTTAAGAAGGGAAGGCATGTATATTTCATACGTTTCTTTCCATTTAATTATCACATAAAGTGTTTATTTTTATTATTATTTAACATGTTGCAATTGGTGTTCTAATTGATTTATTTTTGTGATGTGCTTGTGTTATGATTTTTGAATGTTCGTTGCGTTGGGTTGACTTGGAAAGGAGATGAGAGACTCAGTTATCACGTCTGAAAGCATGAATGGTACTATGAACAACCCCATAGTCGTGTCTGAGGATGAGAATGATACTCGAAGTGAAGATACTCTGGAAACTATGGAAAGGATTCTTACACCAACAATACCTCAACCTGATGAGGAGGATTACCAGAGCTTATATGAGTTTAAGACAGAAAAGAATAGAAAGCATAAGATAAAAACCTATAATAGAATTTTCCACGAGTATACTCTTATTGAATTTCCAGATGAAGATGATCTTGAATGGAAACAACCAGCACTTGAAGATCCAAATGTTGGGAAGAGAGCAACTAGAAACCCGAATCCGCTTTACAAGGCAATAATTATTGAAGACTCAGATGATGAAAATGATCTTGATTTTGATGTTAATACTTATAGTGAGGAGAAAGACAAAAATTGCAATGTGGTTCCTTGAGGATTATATTTGTTAGGGTGGAGTTAGTATGAATAAGGCATCTGCCGTTAATAATGGTTATTAGAACCTCATTATAGTTTGACTTGGATTATTGAATCTTAATAAGTAGCTAGAGCTACAGAATTGTTATTTGGGATTAATATCTTTATTTAAGTTATAATAAGAGTTGTTATTTTATTTTAAGAGCTTCATTTACTTTTATTCGTGAGTAAGAACAAGTTAAATTTTGTGATCATATAATTTTGGGAAGAATTTCTTTGTCTATGATTAAATTTACTAAGAGTGGCGCGGGATGGGGAATTATTTTCTTAACTTCATTTAATCCTGCGCATGAATCGTGTTTATATTGTATGATTTTGCTTGGGACAAAGGGGTGCAATTAGAAGGTACCCTTTTGAACCAATTTAAGTGGTAAAATGTAATATCGTGATTGAATGAATATGTGTGAATGGTATTTGAATTTCATTAAAAATGGAGTGCATATTTATTCTCTTTCAGGCGTAGAACTAGAATGGCTGAAAACGCTGCCTTAGCTGATGCTATTCGTTTGTTGGCTGAAAATCTGAACCAAAATTGGGGAGACCAAGTCGACCCCCAAGCAGAGATGTTTAAGAAGCTGGCCCAAGTTAGGCCACCAGTTTTTAAGGGAGGTGCTGACCCTACTTTCCTAGAAAGCTGGATTCAAGAGTTTGACAAACTGTTTGTGGCACTCAACTGTCCTGAGGGTATGAAAGTGGACCAAGCTACTATGTACCTTAAGGACGAAGCTGATATCTAGTGGAGGGATAATGCTGTGACCGTTAAGGCCAAACCCAAATTTGGGTGGGAAGTGTTTAAGACCTTTTTAAAGGACAAGTTTTACCCTCCATTCCTGAAGAAACAGAAGGCTCAGGAGTTCATAAGTCTGGAAATGGGAGAAATATTAATCTATGAGTATTATAATAAGTTTATGACCCTTTCTAGGTTCGAACCTGAGGTTGTGCCGACTGAAGAACTGAAGGCTCAGAGGTTTGAGCATGGATTGACTGACTAGTTACAGAAAGACCTAGCTGGGAAAGTTTTTAAAACCCTTGACAAGGTATATGAGAGAGCTGCACACATGTACCATCTGAATTCTAAAAGTGTAGGTGAGAGTGCTAAGGCAGGGTAAAAAAGGAAAGACTTTGGGAAATCTGAGAACCAGAGTAACTTTAAGAGGCCTAGGAATGGGAACTCGTTTGATAGGGGTAACCAAAATGTTAGCAATTCTTCTAACGCTAACAATAGAGAGAGAACCTACCACTGTAAGAGGTGTAGGAGAAACCACCCTGGGAGGGACTGTGATGGGAATTTGGCGACTTGCCAGTTTCGCAACAAAAAGGGGCACAGGGAATATGAGTGTTACACCAAACGGAAGCAACAGGGAAATGGTGGGAATACCCTACAGAGGCCCAACAATTTCAACAACCAGGGGAATAAGGGAAATAGTCAGAATGGGAAGTTTGGGAATGGCAACAACAACTCAGGCAACAACAATAATGGTTACCAAGGAAGAAACAACACTCCCGGGCGCTTGTCTGTGATGAGCAAGGGAGAAGCGGAGAGGTCCTCGGATGTAGTTACTGGTACTTTTACTATTCATTCTGTCTCTGTCAACATTTTGTTTGACTTTGGAGCAGCTTACTCTTTCATTTCTACGTCTGTTGTGCGCAAGTTAAACATAACTGAATCGAGTCATGTTGATGTGTCAGTCAGTCTGCCTACAGGTAAACTTGTTCATTGTAATAAAATATTCAAAGGCTTGCCTTTGAAAATAGGGGAAGCTATCTTTCCATCGAATCTTATTGAGTTTAATCTAGGGGACTTAGACGTAATTCTGGGGATGGATTGGCTGAGTTCATACAAGGCCAAGATAGACTGTGAGATGCAGAGGGTGCAACTGAGTGATACTTTGGGTAAGACAGTGTCTTATAGAGTTTAGGGAAGCCTAAGGGTTTTGGGATTATTTCTGCTTTGAAGGTCAAGAAGCTAGTGAATAAGGGGTGTCCGTTGTACTTTTGTTGTGTTCAAGATTTGAATATGATTGAAAATAGGCGGATGGAGGATGTACCCGTTGTGAATAAGTTCTTAGATGTCTTTCCAAAAGAGATCTCAGGAATTCCACCCAAAAGGGAAGTTGAGTTTACCATTGACTTAGTTCCAGGAGCCGCACTTATCTCGAAAGCACCTTATAGAATGGCACCAGCCGAGATGAGCGAGCTAAAGGCTCAATTGTAAGAGTTGTTGGACAAGGGGTTCATTAGGCCTAGTGCATCAACTTAGGGAGCACCTGTTTTATTTGTGAAAAAGAAGGATGGGAGTTTGAGGCTATGTATTGATTACAGAGAGTTGAATAATGTGACTGTGAAGAATAAGTACCCTTTACCTATGATAGATGACTTGTTTGATCAGCTAAAAGGAGCAAGTGTGTTTTCAAAGATCGATTTGAGGTCGGGGTACCATCAGCCAAATGTTGCAGACAAAGACATCCCAAAGACAGCCTTTAGGACTCGTTATGGGCATTACAAGTTTACAGTCATGCCTTTTGGGTTAACCAATGCACCAGCCATATTCATGGACTTGATGAACCGAGTGTTTCATGAGTACTTGGATAAATTTGTAGTTGTGTTCATTGACGACATTTTGGTGTATTTGAGCAATGAGGAAGAACACGCTCAGCACTTGAGAACTACCCTTGAAACTCTTAGGAAGAACAAGCTGTATGCTAAGTTTACTAAGTGTGAGTTCTGGTTAGAGAAAGTTGCATTTTTGGGGCATTACATTTCGAAAGAGGGTGTATCTGTGGATCCTGTGAAGATCAAAGAGGTTAGTGAGTGGCTTACACCTAAGAATGTGACTGATGTTCGTAGTTTCTTGGGATTAGCTGGGTATTATAGAAGGTTTGTTAAAGATTTTTCGAGGATAGCCAGACCCATGACTACCCTTATGAAGAAGTAGAGCAAGTTTGAGTGGAACGAGAGTTGTGAATCAGCTTTTCAAACTCTCAAAGAGCGATTGACCACTACACCAGTGTTAATATTACCCGATGGGAGAGATGGATCCGAAGTGTATAGTGATGCCTCGAAGAATGGTTTGGGATGTAACCTGCAGCAGAACGGAAGAGTGATCGCGTATGCATCTAGACAACTGAAGTCTCATGAGGTCAACTACCCTACGCACGACTTGGAACTTGCAGCCGTTGTGTTCGCCTTGAAGATTTGGAGATACTACCTCTATGGTGTCTCTTGTAAGATTTTCACAGACCATAAAAGTCTGAAATACGTCTTCACCCAAGATCACTTGAATATGCGGCAACGTAGATGGCTAGAGTTTCTCACAGGCTACCATGTCCACATCCAGTATCACGAGGGAGAGGCGAATGTTGTTGCAGATGCCCTTAGCAGAAAGTTAAGTCATAATGTCAATGCTTTGATTGTGGCCAATGAGTTGTGTGAGGATATGAGAAGATTAAACCTTGAGGTTGTTAATCAAGGAGAGTTAGAGGGATTGCTGAGTGCCCTGACAATCCAACCATCCATATTTGAGGAGATTAAAGCGAAGCAGTTGTAAGATGAGTCGTTTCAGAAGATCAGGGATCGAGTGACTAGTGAGGCGGAAACTGAATTCAAGATTCACGAAGATGGGAGTCTAAGATACAAGGAGAGATGGTGTATACCACAGAAGTGTGAGGATATAAAAAGAAAAATCACGGAGGAGTGCCATAATACACCATATTCAGTTCACCCTGGGGGAGATAAGTTGTATAAGGACTTGAAAGAGTTATATTGGTGGCCGAATATAAAGAGAGAGGTTGCTGAGTTTGTATCAAAGTGCCTGACGTGCCAGAAGGTGAAGATAGACCACAAAAGAACCATGGGAAAGGTGCAACCATTAGAAATACCAGGATGGAAATGGGATTCTATATCCATGGACTTTGTGACAGGCTTACCAAAGACTCGTACTGGGAATGACACGATTTGGGTGATTGTAGACAGACTTACTAAGTCAGCGATGTTCATTCTTATCAAAGAGACCTGGAAAAAGAAACAGCTAGCAAGTGTCTATGTGAAGAATGTATTTCGTTTGCATGGAGTTCCCAGGGACATAGTGTCAGATAGAGATTCGAGGTTTCTATCTAAGTTTTGGCAAAAAGTGCTAGAAAACCTTGGAACAACATTGAAGATGAGTACTGCCTTTCATCCTGCAATAGATGGTCAAACCGAGAGAACAAATCAAACCATGGAAGATATGCTGCAAGCCTGTGCTTTAGATTTCCAAGGGAATTGGGAGGATCACCTATCTTTGATCGAATTCTCTTACAATAACAGTTACCATACAAGCATCAAGATGGCACCTTTTGAAGCATTGTATGGAAGGAAGTGCAGAAGCCTAGTGTGCTAGAATGATTACAGTGAACGGGTTACTTTGGGAACAGAGTTTATTGAAGATATGGTGAGCAAGGTGAGACTGATTCAATCACGGATCAAAGCAGCACAAGATAAATAGAAGAGTTATGCCGACTTGAAGAGAAGGGATGATGAGTTTAGTGTTGGGGACAAGGTCTTTCTAAAGGTTTCTCCAACAAAAGGTGTGATGCGATTCGACAAGAAAGGGAAGCTTAGTGCTAAGTATGTGGGTCCGTATGAAATTCTCCAACGTGTGGGGAAAGTGGCTTACAAATTGGCTTTGCCAATGGAGTTCGAGAAAATGCACGATGTGTTCCACATTTCCCAATTAAAGAAGTATGTGCCTAGTGAAACCCATGTGTTGCAACGAGAGACTATTCAATTAGATGAGTCTCTAACTTATGAAGAAAGACCAGTCAAAATCCTAGATCACAAGGTGCGTAGTACTAGAACCAAAGATGTGAAGATAGTGAAGGTCCTTTGGTCGAACCAAGAGTACGAAGAGGCTTTGGGTAGACTTAAGAAGGGAATGCATGCATATTTCATACATATCTTTCCATTTAATTATCACATGAAGTGTTTTTATTTTTATTTTTTTATTTTATTTAACAAGTTGCAATTGGTGTTCTAATTGATTTATTTTTGTGATGTGCTTGTGTTATGCTTTTTGAATGGTCGTTGCGTTGGGTTGACGTAGAAAGGAGATGAGCGACTTAGTAATCACGTCTAAAAGCATGAATGGTGCTATGACCGACCCCATAGTCGTGTCTGAGGACGAGAATGATACTCAAAGTGAAGATACTCTGGAAAATATGGAAAGGATTCTTATACCAGCAATTCCTGAACCTGATGAGGAGGATTACCAGAGCTTATATGAGTTTAAGACAGCAAAGAATAAAAAGCATAAGATAAAAACCTATAATAGAATTTTCCACGAGTATACTCTTATTGAATTTCCAGATGAAAATAATCTTGAATTGCTACAACCACCATTTGAAGATCCAAATGCTGGGAGGAGAGCTACTAGAAACCTGAATCCGGTTTACAAGGCAATAATTATTGAAGACTCAGATGATGAAAATGACCCTGATTTTGATGTTAATACTTATAGTGAGGAGAAAGACAAAAATTGTAATGTGATTCTTTGAGGATTATATTTGTTAGGGTGGAGTTAGTATGAATAAGGCATTTGCCATTAATAATGGTTATTAGAACCTCATTATAGTTTGACTTAGATTATTGAATCTTAATAAGTAGCTAGAGCTACAGAATTATTATTTGGATTAATATCTTTATTTAAGTTATAATAAGAGTTGTTATTTTATTTTAAGAGCTTCATTTTACTTTTATTCGTGAGTAAGAAAAAGTTAAATTTTCGTGATCATATAATCTTTGGGATGAATTTCTTTGTCTATGACTAAATTTAGTAAGATGGCGCGGGACGGGGAATTATTTTCTTAACTTCATTTAATCCTGCGTATGAATCATGTTTATATTGTGTGATTTTGCTTGGGACAAAGGGGTGCAATCTCAAAGTACCCTTTTGAACCAATTTATGTGGCAAAATGTAATATTGTGGTTCAATGAATATGTGTGAATGGTATTTGAATTTCATTTAAAATGGAGTGCATATTTATTTTCTTTCAGGCGTAGAACTAGAATGGCTGAAAACGCTGCCTTAGCTGATGCTATTCGTTTGTTGGCTGAAAATCTGAACCAAAATCGGGGAGACCAAGTCGACCCCCAAGCAGAGATGTTTAAGAAGTTGGCCCAAGTTAGGCCACTAGTTTTTAAGGGAGGTGCTGACCCTACTTTCCTAGAAAGTTGGATTCGAGAGTTTAACAAACTGTTCGTGGCACTCAACTGTCCTGAGGGTATGAAAGTGGACCAGACCGCTATGTACCTTAAGGACGAAGCTGATATTTGGTGGAGGGACAATGCTGTGACTGTTAGAGCCAAACCCAACTTTGGATGGGAAGTATTTAAGACCTCCTCAAGGGACAAGTTTTACCCTCCATTCCTAAAGAAACAGAAGGCTCAGGAGTTTATAAGTCTGGAAATGGGAGGAATGTCAATCTCTGAGTATTATAATAAGTTTATGACCCTTGCTAGGTTCACTGCTGAGGTTGTGCCGACTGAGGAACTGAAGGCTCAGAGGTTTGAGCAGGGGTTGACCAAACAGTTACAAAAGGATCTAGCTGGGAAGGTTTTTAAGACCCTAGATAAGGTATATGAGAGAGTTGCACACCTGTACCATTTGAACTCTAAGGATACGGGTGAGAGTGCTAAGTCTGGGGAGAAAAGGAAAGACTTTGGGAAATCTGAGAACCAGAGTAACTTTAAGAGGCCTAGGAATGGGAACTCGTTTGATAGGGGTAACCAAAATATTAGCAGTTCTTCTAATGCTAACAATGGAGAGAGAACCTTCTACTGTAAGAGGTGTAGGAGAAACCACCCTGGGAGGGACTGTGATGGGAATTTGGTGACTTGCCGGTTCTGTAATAAAAAGGGGCACAGGGAATCCGAGTGTTACACCAAACAGAAGCAACAGGGAAATGGTGGGAATGGTGGGAATACCCAACAGAGGCCTAATAATTTCAACAACTAAGGGAATAAGGGGAATGGTCAGAATAGAAAGTTTGGGAATAGTAACAACAACAACAACAGGTCTGGCAACGGAAACAACAACAACTCCGGAAACAACAACAATGGTTACCAAGTAAGGAACAACACTCCCGGGCGCTTGTCTGTGATGAGCAAGGGAGAAGCTGAGAGGTCCTCGGATGTAGTTACTGGTACTTTTTCTATTCATTCTGTCTCTGTCAACACTTTGTTTGACTCTGGAGCAGCTTACTCTTTCATTTCTACTTCTGTTGTGCGCAAGTTAAACTTAACTGAATCTAGTCATGTTGATGTGTCAAGCAGTCTGCCTACGGGCAAACTTGTTCATTGTAATAAAATATTCAAAGGCTTGCCTTAAGCTATCTTTCCGTCGAATCTTATTGAGTTTAATTTAAGGGAATTAGATGTAATTCTGGGGATGGGTTGGCTGAGCTCATACAAGGCCAAGATAGACTGTGAGATGCAGAGGGTGCAGCTGAGTGACCCTTTGGGTAAGACAGTGTCCTATAGACGTTTAGGGTGGTTTTGGGATTATTTCTACTTTGAAAGTCAAGAAGCTAGTGAATAAGGGGTGTCCATTGTACTTTTGTTGTGTTCAAGATTTGAATATGAGTGAAAGTAGGCGGATGGAGGATGTACCCATTGTGAATGAGTTCTTAGATGTCTTTCCAGAAGAGATCTCAGGAATGCCACCCAAAAGAGAAGTTGCGTTTACCATTGACTTAGTTCCAAGAATTGCACCTATCTCGAAAGCACCTTATAGAATGGCACCAGCCGAGATAAGGGAGCTAAAGACTCATTTACAGGAGTTGTTGGACAAGGGTTTCATTAGGCCTAGTGCATCACCTTGGGGAGCACCTGTTTTATTTGTGAAAAAGAAGGATGGGAGTTTGAGGCTTTGTATTGATTACAGAGGGTTGAATAATGTGACTGTGAAGAATAAGTACCCTCTACCTAGGATAGATGACTTGTTTGACCAGCTGAAAGAGGCAAGTGTGTTTTCAAAGATCGATTTGAGGTCGGGGTACCATCAGTTGAAGGTTGCAGATAAAGACATTTCAAAGACAACCTTTAGAACTCGGTATGGCATTACGAGTTTACAGTCATGCCTTTTGGGTTAACCAATGCACCTGCCATATTCATGGCCTTGATGAATCAAGTGTTTCATGAGTACTTGGATAAGTTTGTAGTTGTGTTCATTGACGACATTTTGGTGTATTCAAGGAATGAGGAAGAACATGCTCAGCACTTGAGAACTACCCTTGAAACTCTTAGGAAGAACAAGCTGTATGCTAAGTTTTCTAAGTGTGAGTTCTGGTTGGAGAAAGTTGCATTTTTGGGGCACTACATTTCAAAAGAGGGTGTATCTGTGGATCATGCAAAGATCAAAGCGGTTAGTAAGTGGCCTACACCTATGAATGTGACTGATGTTCGTAGTTTCTTGGAATTAGCTGGGTATTATAGAAGGTTTGTTAAAGATTTTTCGAGGATAGCCAGACCCATGACTACCCTTATGAAGAAGTAGAGCAAGTTTGAGTGGAATGAGAGTTGTGAATCAGCTATTCAAACCCTCAAGGAGCGATTGACCACTGCACCAGTGCTAGTATTGACCACTGCACCAGTGCTAGTATTACCCGATCGGGCGCAAGATTTTGAGGAGTTCTATTCAGCGGAATTTCTTAGTTTTAATTAGGAGTAATTATTTTGTATAAATATGATTTAATGCTTTTGTTTTGGGACCTCTCTTCTTAGACTTTCTCTCTCTACTTAGTTTTAGATTATTTTCTCTCTCTACAACTTTGTTCTCTACTTTGTTCTTAATTCAACTCTTTAATTCCGATTACTTTGGTAACGATTTCTTCTACTTTAATCTCAGTTATTTACTTTATTTCTTTCATCATGTCTTGTTTAATTGCTTTGATTAGTTTAGTTTTAATTATGTCTGAGTAGTTTTCTTTCTAGGGTTTATGGGGATCCATAAATAATATGAAGGGGTAAATTATTGTTGTTGATTGTCAATGCTTGATTAATTTCCTATTGATTGATTTAATGCTCTGCAACTAGATTAGCGCTAGTCTTTTATGTATGAGTTTAGCAATATTACTTCGAGATTCGAGAGATGAGAACTGATATTTAGGCTTAGTTTCAATAGGCAGGTTAATTTATAAATGGTTAATTTGAGATTCGAGAGATGAGATTTAATACTGGTAGATCAATTTTGTGATTGTAATACGTAGCGAAAGCCCTCTATGATCTAATTAATTGATGCATTGATGATAGATTATTATGTTTTACGCTGGAATGTTATTTATTGGTGAACCTATGCCCTAGACCTTTATTACTTGATTTTCTCTACCCTTAATCTTAGTAGTTTAGTTTCCCTTTGATTATATTATTTTGTACTTAATAATCTAGATTATATTAATTAATTAGGAATAGAAAGACTCGTTTCCCTGTGGATTCGACCCTACTTCCCTATCTATTTTAGTTAGTGGTTTTAGGAATTACTTTTGATTAGGTGATACGACTTTAGCCTGTCAAAATTTGGCGCCGTTGCCGGGGAAACGGTTTTATTTTTATTTCTGATTGTTTTCTGTAGTCTAGGTTATTTCTTCTTGTCTTAGAGAACGTTAGTTCTTTGAGGCAAGTCTCATATTTGCTTTTTAGTTCTTTGTGTATGCCCAGGTGTTTCAGATCAGGTTATATCCCATTCGATCATGAGATCGAACGCTCTTTTCATAAACAAAAGAATCTTTATAGGCAAATCCTGGCGGGTTCTGGGGATAACAATAATTGCCGAGACTCTCCAACTGATTCTAGTGGTTCAGAAGCACCTTCAGATTCGGAATCAGAGATGACGGAACCTAAGAAGCTCAGTGATTATTCGCAGCCGACGCTTACAGATTTTCCACATCTTACTCCCACTCCGGCTCTTGATGGGGTACAACTCGAGATTAAACCCTAATTTATCACGATGATAGAAAGGAAGCAATTCAGTGGAGCTAAGGGTGAAGACCAAAATCTTCATTTTCCAGACTACTGTCAATATTGTAATACCATCAGGCAAGCTGGGGTCACACAGGACCAAATCAGGGAGATTCTCTTTCCTTTTTCTTTATGAAGAAAAGCCAAATTATGGTATAATGGATTAAATAGAACTGCACTTGGTATAACTAACTGGGAGACTCTTGTTTTAAATTTCTATAATAAATATTACCCTACAGAGAGGACAGCTTTGCTAAGAAGCGCAATTCAAAACTTTGCCCAAGAGCTAGATGAAACTTTGTATGAGGCTTGGGAAAGATTTAAAGATCTGCAGAGGGAGTGTCCCCACCATAATTTGGCATAGTGGCAGTTAATCCAAGCCTTTTATAATGGGATTGGAAATTTATCTAGAACAATATTGGATTCTGAAGCTAGTGGGAGGTTTATGAACCTTAATGTTGATGATGCAGGTCAAGTTATCGAAGATATGGCAATCTACAATTCCCAATATGGGAATCCTAGAGGCTTTGCTAACAAAGGGAAACATAGTGTCGACTCTGTATCCTTTTTACAAGCTCAATTAACCTCTATTTGTCAAAAATTAGATAATCTTAGTACTGCAAATATAGCTAATGTTTCTACAATTAATAATAATGCTAATGAGGCTTTCTGTGAAAACTGTGGAATTGTAGGTCATTGGGAGCAAGATTGCAGGAGTTCCGTGGAGCAAGTCAATGCCTTTCAAGCTTATAGGCAGAATGACCCATACTCCAACACCTACAATCCTGGGTTCCGGAATCATCCATATCTTTCTTACCGGAGCACCAATGTTCAGAATCCGCCACCTCCACAACAATCACAGGCGCCACAACAACCACAGCAGAAATATTACCACCCCAATGCTGGCCAGAAGAACCAACCACAACAACCCTCCTCATCTTCCGGCCCTGCTTTGGCAGAAATTGGAGCGATGCTGGCTAGTATGCAAAAGCACATGGAGAGTAGAGATGCTCAAATTGATTTAATCATAGCACATAACAAAATAGTAGATAATCAAATTGCGCAGATTTCTTCTACTCTACAAGCCCGTCAATAGGGAGCCTTGCCAACACAGCCAACCAGGCCTACGGATCAAGTTTTCACAATTACTCTAAGGAGTGGTTCACACTATGAAGGGCCCTCTATGCCCAGAGATGATGAACCTGTTTTTATGAATAATGCTAATCTTAATTCCATTAAACCTAACAATGTTGCTAATAGCCCTACAGGGCTAAAGAGTAGTACTAATATTTCTGATAATACATTACAGGGTACAACTCCAGGGAAGATAGCAGCTCTAGATAAGAGCAGTAATGCTCCAAAGTCGGTTATCAAACTACCATTCCCCAATCGTCACTTAAAAACAAATTTGGATAAGCAGTTTGGTAAGTTTCTGGAGATGGTTAAAGATTTGCAGGTAACGGTTCCCTTCACAAAACTAATTACACAAATTCCTGCATATGCAAAATTCATGAAGGAAATATTGACTAGAAAGAGATCTATTAGTGAGGTAGAGACAGTCGCTTTTACTGCAGAATGTAGTGTCGTACTACAAAATAAATCTCCACCTAAATTGAAAGATCCGGGTAGTTTTTCTATCCCTTGTCATATTGGCAATTTAATGATTGATAATGCATTATGTGATTTGGGTGCTAGCGTTAGTGTCATGCCATTGTCTGTGTGTTCCAAGCTAAATATGGGTAAATTAAAAGCTACTAATATTACTCTACAAATGGCCGACCGTTCTTTTAAATACCCCTTAGGTGTTTTAGAGGATGTTCTTGTTAGAGTAGGTAAATTTTATATACTTGTTGACTTTGTTGTTCTTGATATGGCTGAGGATTTGCAAACTCCAATTATTTTGGGTAGACCATTCCTTAACACTGCAGGAGCAATTATAGATGTGAAATGTGGCAAACTGACACTATCAGTAGGGGATGATAAAATTACTTTCAATTTGAATAATACCCCTAAAGCCCCATGACAGAGGAGAAGTGTTTTAGTGTTAATGTGGTTGATAATTGTTCTAATAAGCCCCAAGCTCTTGTAAAAGATCCCTTGGAGGCGGTATCTTGTGTTGCATCTTCTACAGATGAAATAGACAGATGGCAAAAGGAAGTTGATGCAATAGAAAGAGCCCTCTACACTGTCGGTCTTGGCTTTGAAGATGAGAAGGTGGAAACTAACAAGCAAGTTGCGGAAACTGAGTTTATAGTGTGTGTTCCACCAGATCGAGTTGCAATTGCTCAATCTAGTGATAATTTGAAGCAACCGTCGATCAAAAAGAGCTCTCTTGTGAGTAGTAGTAAAGAACCCCCAGTTCACGACAAGGAGGATCCACCAGATAAGGTGAATTGGCGTCCCACAGGGCATGTCAGGAAGCCGCATTGTGGTCTAAACACCGCTCGACCGGGTGAGAAACCACCCGATCAAGCGGTAGGCCAAGGGTCCTAATTTTTAGTCTTGTGGTAAGAGGATCGTGCAGGACCTACATAAACTACCACTTTGCGGGAGGCAACCCATATTTTCTTGCTTTTTAGTCTAGCTTTCTTTCTTTTTCTTGTGAGAGGAGAGAGGAGGGAGTTTAATGTGTTTATTGAGTTTTTGTACAGGTTTGAAGGTAAAAGATTTAGTCAAATTTAGAAAAAAATAGAAGGATTTTCTCGTACCAAGTCTTGTCACGGGCCCGACCGGGCAAAACACCGCCCGACCGGGCGCGAGAGTACGGGTCCTTAATCAGAAATTTACGCCCGATCGGGTGAAGGGCGCCCGACCGGGCGCGAAATTTGACGAAGTACGGAACTTTTCATCGCTCGACCGGGCGAAGGGCGGCCAACCGGGTGCGAGAGTTGAAGAAAAATCGAGCGTTTTTGTCGCCTGACCGGGCGCGAGAGCTATACAATTTTTGAGTTTTAGATCGCCTGACCAGACGCGAGCTTCTCCGCCTAGCTTTTCTTCTTCTTCCTTCTTTTTTTTCTCATTTCCTTTTCTTTCCACCATTTTTTTCTCTCTCTAAAACCTTAAACTCTCTAACTTCTCTCTAAGATCTCCTCTCCAATTCTCACCCAAATCCAATAATTCTTACATCTTTCTAACCCTCTCTTCATCCTCTACATTTCTATACCAAAGTCCCCCAATTCCAATAAAAAAAAGAAAAAAGAAAAAAAAATCATACCCATTTTGCAAGTATGGCATCAAAGAGGTCAAGGACAATTCTTGGGAGGAGTTGTAGCTCAAGTCAATAATATGATCCGGAATTGCAACTTCCGCAATAGCCAATCATCCGAATTGCAACCCGGGAGCAAAAAGAACGGCTTGAGCAACTCTGCGGGCGAGAGGTGGTAGTGATGGAGGATTCGGCTCCATGGATGAGGATGATGAGGATTAGCCAGCTGAGCTAGTTCCCGAGCTAATGAGGAAATTGTCTGATTCTGGCTAGGGGGAGATTTTTGGATTTGGTATTGTAGACACCCATTTGTGTCTCCCCAAAACCAAACCCAGTGATGAATGCCTTGCACGTTGTGTTATTATCGAATTAGGTGAAAGTGGTTCGAAAGTCGAGTGTTGCGGTTTAGTTTTAATTAAATTTCTTCTCTCTCTGTTTTTGAAAATGACTTTGTTTATTTGAAAACGTCCAATTTAGTTTATTTTGGTCCATGATAAGGGTCCAATAATGGTGTAGTTGGATGGGGCTTGAAAAGACCTTTCCAACGATATATTATAAGCCCAATTCCGATGAATAATGAGGAAGTTATGGCCAAAATACTAAACTGGGCCCAAACCGGATTTTACCTACGACCCAATGATCATGAGGAGGGTCCAAAGGTTTAATCCTATTCCTAAACTAATTAGGATTGATTAGAATCTTCTATAAGTTTCTAAAATATCTTAATTATCCTTTTTTGAAAAGATAAGATCATGGAATTTGATTTGAATATAAACTTTCCTAATTCTATTCGGATTTAAAGATGCTCAAAGATAGTCATATATTATTTTCGTGCCTCATATTTTTTATCCAAATTTTATATGGTTGGATAGATCTTGAAATTATCTTTCCAATGATATATTATAATAATAAATCCGAGCTATAACGAAAAAGATATTAAAGATATACGAAACTCTATCCAAAACTGACACCGTCCTACTATTTCGTCCATATCTTTTAATCTAAAAAAGATTTTAATCTGATTCCAATTGCATTAGAAAGTAGACTTCAAGATCTTTCCAACGACATATTATATGACTTATTTGGACGTCTAGATCAAAAGATATGATAAAAACAAAATCCGCAAAAACTGTCTCTGTCGCCAAACGACAGGTTTGTCGCCTCGCGACAGACTCTGTTGCCTGGCGACAAGATAAATCTTTGGCGACAAGGTCGGTTTGATTAGCGACAGAGTGGAGTTTTATTCCTTATCAAATTCTATGATTTTCCGGACTATTTTCCTATAAATAGGGTCCGAACTTCTGTTTTCATTCATGAACTCTGATCTATTCTCCCAATCAATTCTCCCAATTCTCTAATCAACTCTTCATCAACTTTCATCATCATTCACAACCATCAATTCTCTCTATTCTCTCATTAAGAATTACTTAATTCTTATTTTTCTCTCTATTTCTAAACTAGCTTTTTACATACAATATTCCGCATTCACAAGACTTAGAGTCTCTTAGCTAAGTTCGAAGTTGCCTTCGCCCTAGACGTGAAAGGTTGATATTTTCTGAGGGTTTGGTCCAAAACTAGTCTAAACTTTATTTAATTTGATTTTAATTTAATTCTTTAATTATTTAATTATTCTTTATTATTTTCATTGAAGTTTACTAACTTGTGTATTTTGTTATTAGAAAGAGGTACGAGGCTTCAAAGTAAGTAGATTAGCTTACTCTCTATTTCTTTCACAATGTAGATTGCATGCTTATTATTGTTAATTCCTAGTATCATGTTAGGATGCTTTTAATGCTTTCTAGTATCATGTTAGGATGTTATTTATTGCTTTCTAGTATCATGCTAGGAGATGTTATTAATCTTGTTAGTATCATGCCTAGGATCTTGCTATTATTATTAAGCTTTATTATGCCTTATCATGCTATTATCATCGTTATTATTCATTATTGATTTATTATTATGTTGCTTGTTTTATTTTATTGTTATTGCTTGATCACACCTTTTATGATTGTTAAAGGGAATTTGTACTTGAAATCACGCTTAATAAGATAATTAATAATTTGGTTTAGGCTAATGTGATTTTAATTCAAGTGATCGCCCATAATAGTTTTATTTGTGCATTAATTTCAACCAACATAGATAAACAGGGTAGGTTTAATATAATGTTTGTATGTTATTCGAAAAGCGCACATGAATACGAGTAGAACAAAGTAGAGGCCTATTTTATAGGACGGGTCCTTTCTTTTGTAGATTGGATTCATACCCTCATCCCCGGACCCTGTTTGGTTCAAGACCTTATGGAGTAGTTGATGGTCCTTTTGGATTGTCTTTTGGGTTTACAAGTTCCTAAAACTTGTTGGCGACTCTCTTTTTGCTCTTTGTCTTTCCCTTTGGAACGCCACCGTACTTTAGTGTATGATCACAGTGGGGTTCAAGTTTGGGGTTATCGTAATGCTTGAAATATTCCCTACAGGTATCTTTCTTTTTTTTTCCTTTTCTTTTATTTTTGGTGTGTTTTCTTAGATTAGATATATTGCTTTCTAGTATAGTTTTATTGCTTTCTTATATGAAAAATACAAAATTGAAAAATCAGAAAAATCCAGAAATACGTTTCAATGAATTGTAAATCATGCTTCCCTGTGTCCCATACTTGAAAAAATATTGTTTTGATTCTTGGTACATGATGATGAGCATTGTGGATTTGTTGATCATGATTTGAAGTTTGATTGCTTGGATGCCCTAACATGTGTCAATTTTGTCCAACTGCTTGTGAATATAGTGCTTGACTAGTTGATTTGGTTAGGAATGTATGTTAGTTCCTGGTATGTCAATGAATTTGAGTATTGATTTGCAACTATGAGTAGTGTTTCATGTCTCATTATTATGCACATTATGGAGGACGAAGGCATTTGTTCTTTTAGGTAGCCTTCAGATGATTTTAGATACATTTGTTCCCTTCTTGCAACCCATGTTGCTGCCTTGACTTTTTGTTGTTTATAAACCACATTAAAAGCCTATTTTTCCCCATTATTTAGTAGTCCCAAGCTTGGCTTGGGGGAGCTATTAGTGAGTGAGGTGAGGGAGTTTGTAGTGTGCTTATTATTTGCACAATATGGGTGGGTTTTGAGAAGTTATTTTGTTCTTGATCGTAGTTTATTTTTGATGAGTTTGAAAGTTTAATCTTCTTGAGAAAAAAAATAAAGTATGATGATATGAAGGGAAAAAAAATAAGTGAACTTCAATAGAAAAAGAAAAAAAGAAAAAAAAAATGTTTAATGTTCAAATGTTCTAGTTGGAGGTTGATAAAAAGAAATTTTTTTTTTGAGTTTCAATGAAAATCAGAGTTTGGAAAGTAAGGTTTGTTTATTCACTTAAGTTCTACATTGTTATACTTTTGTGAGTGATATTGTAAATGTTGGGATTATTTGTTATGTTTGGAGTTATATTTGGTGAACTTTTGTTGGAGTTGAGTATGTTGGAGATGATTGGTCATTATTTATTTTTGACCTTGGGTTTATTAGGGTTTTGCTCCCTTAAGCATAGCTTTTCTCTCATTTTTTCCCAAATATTTCCTACCCTTTTATCCTAGCCTTACATTACAAGCTTTAAAGACCTTCCGACCCTGTGCATAGAGTCGTGCGAATGTGAAAGTGTTGCCTATCAATGCAAGGAATGACTTGACATATTTCGAGTCGACTATTAGGTTGAGTGCTTGTCTTTTTAAACACATGAGTGTTGTGAGTTTGGGAGGGCATTGTTCACATAAAGGGGTTGGGATGGAGAGCGATCGAGTACATCTTTTACTCGCCACATAAATGAGAGTTGAGTGTGTGAGCACTAGTCTTGAATTCTATATGCTCTAGTGGTTTGCTCTATTTGACAATTGTTAGGGAGGACGAGTGATTGGATGGATGAGATTGGTTGATGTAGAAGCATGTTTATTAGATTTTCTTTGAATTGTTTGTGCTTGATTTTGATTGTTTGGGGTGAGGCATGTATTTATTTATTCATTGATGAGATCTTTGCTTAGGGACAAGAAAAGGTTTGGCTTGGGGGAGTTTGATATATCCATTTTATATAGTGTTTTACCCCCGTTCCTTGGTCATAATTGGTAGTGTTTTTGGCTCTTTAGAGCCACTTTTATTACTAATTGGTGTTTTCTAGTGTTTTCGTAGTTTTGGTTGACTTTTGTAGGGATTTACACCTTTGGAGCATTTTCCCGGGATTTTTATGGAGCAACTACGAGCATTGGAGGAGCACGACCATCCTTTATAGCCCAGGGCCGGGTAGAGTCATCGAACCGGTGGTTAAGGGCTCAACATTTGAGATTCCGAGGCATTTGGACCAAGTATTCAAGACCCGAAGAGGAAATCCGGATTGGGCCGAAGAATTGGAGCCCAATCGAAGTCCAAGCTTGCCCAAGTGTCCTTGCCCGGCCAAGGAAGCTCCCGCCCGAAGGCGCGCCCGACCAGGCGGGGTTAATGAAGAAAAAGGCCTCGCGCCCGAGCTCGCGCCCGGCCGGGCGCGAGAAACGCTTATGATGGAAGAAAGGCGGGCCCGATCGGGCGCGAGATTTTGAGGAGTTCTGTTCAGCGGAATTTCTTAGTTTTAATTAGGAGTAATTATTTTGTATAAATACGATTTAATGCTTTTGTTTTGGGACCTCTCTTCTTAGACTTTCTCTCTTTACTTAGTTTTAGATTATTTTCTCTCTCTACAACTTTGTTCTCTACTTTGTTCTTAATTCAATTCTTTAATTCCGATTACTTTGGTAACGATTTCTTCTACTTTAATCTCAGTTATTTACTTTATTATTTTCATCATGTCTTGTTTAATTGCTTTGATTAGTTAAGTTTTAGTTATGTCTGAGTAGTTTTCTTTCTAGGGTTTATGGGGATCCATAAATAATATGAAGGGGTAAATTATTGTTGTTGATTGTCAATGCTTGATTAATTTCCTATTGATTGATTTAATGCTCTGCAACTAGATTAGAGCTAGTCTTTTATGTATGAGTTTAGCAATATTAATTCGAGATTCGAGAGATGAGAACTGATATTTAGGCTTAGTTTCAATAGGCATGTTAATTTTTAAATGGTTAAGTCGAGATTCGAGAGATGAGATTTAATACCGGTAGATTAATTCTGTGATTGTAATACGTAGCGAAAGCCCTTTATGATCTGATTAATTGATGCATTGATGATAGATTATTATGTTTTACCCTGGAATGTTATTTATTGGTGAACCTATACCCTAGACCTTTATTCCTTGATTTTCTCTACCCTTAATCTAAGTAGTTTAGTTTCCCTTTGATTATATTATTTTGTACTTAATAATCTAGGTTATATTAATTAATTAGGAATAGAAAGACTCGTTTCCCTGTGGATTCGACCCTACTTCCCTATCTATTTTAGTTAGTGGTTTTAGGAATTACTTTTGATTAGGTGATATGACTTTAGCCTGTCAGTATACCACAGAAGTGTGAGGATATAAAAAGAAAAATCATGGAGGAGTGCCATAATACACCATATTCAGTTCACCCTGGGGGAGATAAGTTGTATAAGGACTTGAAAGAGTTCTATTGGTGGCCGAATATGAAGAGAGAGGTTGCTGAGTTTGTATCAAAGTGCCTGACGTGCCAGAAGGTGAAGATAGACCACAAAAGACCCATGGGAAAGGTGCAACCATTAGAAATACCAGGATGGAAATGGGATTCTATATCCATGGACTTTGTGACAGGCTTACCAAAGACTCGTACTGGGAATGACACGATTTGGGTGATTGTAGACAAACTTACTAAGTCAGCGATGTTCATTCCTATCAAAGAGACCTGGAAAAAGAAATAGCTAGCAAGTGTCTATGTGAAGAATGTAGTTCGTTTGCATGGAGTTCCCAGGGACATAGTGTCGGATATAGATTCGAGGTTTCTATCTAATTTTTGGCAAAAAGTGCTAGAAAACCTTGGAACAGCTCTGAAGATGAGTACTGCCTTTCATCCTGCAACAGATGGTCAAACCGAGAGAACAAATCAAACCATGGAGGATATGCTGCGAGCCTGTGCTTTAGATTTCCAAGGGAATTGGGAGGATCACCTACCTTTGATCGAATTCTCCTACAATAACAGTTACCATACAAGCATCAAGATGGCACCTTTTGAAGCATTGTATGGAAGGAAGTGCAGAAGCCTAGTGTGCTAGAATGATTACAGTGAACGGGTTACTTTGGGAACAGAGTTTATTGAAGATATGGTGAGCAAGGTGAGACCGATTCAGTCACAGATCAAAGCAGCACAAGATAGACAGAAGAGTTATGCCGACTTGAAGAGAAGGGATGATAAGTTTAGTGTTGGGGACAAGGTCTTTCTAAAGGTTTCTCCAACAAAAGGTGTGATGCGATTCGGCAAGAAAGGGAAGCTTAGTGCTAAGTATGTGGGTCCGTATGAAATTCTCCAACGTGTGGGGAAAGTGGCTTACAAATTGGCTTTGCCAATGGAGTTCAAGAAAATGCACGATGTGTTCCACATTTCCCAATTAAAGAAGTATGTGCCTAGTGAAACCCATGTTTGCAACCAGAGACTATTCAACTAGATGAGTCTCTAACTTATGAAGAAAGACCAGTCAAAATCCTAGATCACAAGGTGCGTAGTACTAGAACCAAAGATGTGAAGATAGTGAAGGTCCTTTGGTCGAACAAGAGTACGAAGAGGCTACTTGGGAGGCCGAGGAAGAGATGACGAACAAGTATCCCGAGTTATTTGACGAGGTGAGTTACGAGGGCGTAACTCTTTTCATTTAAAGGGGGTAGAATGCGATGTAATTTCGCGCTTTTACCTCAATTATGCTTTTTATTGCTTGAGTTTGCATGTTTTTGCTTATTATTATGCATCATTATTGTGTTTACATACAATAAAAGTATGTAAACTTTGGCCAAGTATGAGTTCATTGAGTACAAAGTTCAGTTTGTTGAGTATAAGTGTTGAGAATCAAGCAATTTACAGCAATACAAAACATAAAAGTTTGAATGGTTTGGAAAAATTATGGCTTTTGGGTTAAGTTTCGAGGGCGAAACTTCTTTTAAGAGGGGTAGATTGTAATCCCCCATATTTTCAGAATAAATTATTGTATTTTTTTATTATTTAAATAAATATTTTACTTTGTTTTCATTAATTAAATTAGTATATGCAAAATTTATTTAAACTTTATTAGATTATTAAGCACCAACCTAATTGAAATTATTTTTATAAATGGTGTTAGTAGCCCAATTTTGAATAAAGAGAGCCTAAAATTTCTATTCAAGCCCAAATACAACTCCCATTCCCACTTAACTTTGGAGACCAAGCCCACAGAGTATATAAACCCCAAAACCTTTATTTTCCCCTCACTCACGTACAACACAAAGAAAAAAAAAAAGAAAAAAAAAATTCTGCTTGCTGCTAGCCGACGCCCCACCTCCCTGCTCGCCGCCGACCACTACACGCCACCAGGCCGACCGCCGTCCAGCCGCCCCTGCTGCTGCCGTTCGCCCCTTTCCTCCCTCTCTCCCTTTATTTTTTTTATTTTCTTTATTATCCTATTATATTGTTTAAAGTTTCAATCTTTAATTAAAATTTTGTTCTAAATTATATTATTATGGTTTGATAATATGTTTAGATTATAAAAGATTATAAATTTATGAGTTTTGACATGTTTAATTTATTATATAAATTTTCAGATTTGTGTATGTATAAAATTTAGGGTTTAAACATTGAATTTTTATGTTGTAGGGCTTGAAAACGTACTAAATAAGTTATCTAATTATACTATGTTTAAAATTTCATCAAAGTGTAATTATTTTGACTATATATAAAATTTTAAATTATTAAAGTTTTGATTTTTATGAGCAAGTCATGCTAATTTCATGTTTTTTATGCTTCTAAGCCTATAAATAATTATTGTGGGTATTTTATGTTTAAAAACCCTTGAACTTTAAATTACAACCTCAAGTATAAATTTTCAGATTTGTATACTTTTAATTTGAAGATTCTAATTGCATTGAATTGGTATATTTTTGGGTTTTTAACACACTAACTTGCTATATAATGATAATTTCAAGTAATTATGCTTATGGGGTTATTTTATATACTTAAACTAAATTTTCAGATTTATTTAGTTACTTTAAAGCTGCTGGTATTTCATGTTATACACTATATTTTTATAATTTTAACATATAAACTTATAGTTGGGGTGTTATATTATTATTATTGACTTATGGGAACAATTTAAAAGCTTTGTTTTGATGGTTTAAGAGGTTTTAAAGTAGTTTCGTATTGCTGTAAATTTATTTGTTAGGGTATTAATTTAATTCTCGTTGTTTGGTTTAGGAGAAGAGTTTATAGAAGGTGATTTCTAGTGAGTAAAGTGGCATACCAATTCGTTTACTCAAGGTACGTACGAGTTACGAAACCTTGCTTTTAGGTGCATGTTAAGGACGAATCGAGAGCTTAGTATCATGTATAGAGAAGACTGGGCTAAATTGTTTGGTTATACATTGTGATTTCCGTATGTTGTGCACTATTCTATATTGCAAGTATTGTTTATGCTCTAATCATGTAAGGTGCGCTTAGAGGCAAAGGTATGTGATTGGTGAAATGATTCATTTATTACTCATTCATGAATATTGAAATAGAATGAGTAAAGGAGGAAGTTAAGTTTTATAAGACGAGGTTAAGGTTTTGGGGTGCCTTATGCACTCAAGGTGTTTATACACCGAGGTAGTTAAAAGAATCAATAATAAATATTGCTTGTCACTAATAAATCAAGAATTGAAATTGGAAATTTGCTTTGCTTGATTGAATTGATATTGGTTGATTGTATTGCTTTGCAAATGAGTCATCACTAAGTTTAAACTTGTAAATCACGTAAAGTGCAAGATGGATGAGCAACAAAAATCTGGATTTGTGCACATCTGGAGTAATGACAATCAGGGGTTGGGGTACACAGGGTATTAGCCGTGCACTTTTCTTGAGGCCGTCTGATCTACGAGTCTCTTATTTCAAATATTTTTTTTTAAAAAAACTAGGAGTTAGATGAGATCTTATACTAGCTACGGTCACGGAGTCGCGCCCGTGGTCGTTGGATGTTTTATTGATGTTTCCGAAAGGAGGCATGGGGTTTTTCTTTTGTTGATGTTCCAAATGGAGCATGGGTTGGACAACCTTGTCTATTGTTTAATCCAATGAATAAAAATGATGAGTTAACTACTTTTAACTAGTGGAGTCTTAGTAAATTGATAGTAGAGTCATGTGTTGAGTCTACAAATTAATGATGTGTGATGATTGATTATTAGTAACATGCTAGGGATTTCTTATTATGTTTCGCAGCTTGTATGTACTCAGCTTTGCTGATTGCGTGCTTTATGTATCTTTCTTTGGTCATGGCCTTCGCCTTTCAATGACCCTGTGACTATCCAATTTTTACACTTGCAATATTGGGGAGCAGATTAACCACAGGTTCTTACACATGCAACATCCGTATCTAGGTGGTGGGATCTTGAGTGGAGTGTTGGTTGCTTTCTTATTTTTATTGCTGTTTAGTTTTGAAGTTATTTAAACTTAATTTCACTTTTATACTACTTATATTGGTTTGAGTTTTGAATAAGGGCCTTAATGGTTCCAAGTTGTAAGATTTAATTTGGTTTTGGTGATTGGTTTTGAAACTTATTTATAACTGATTTAGTTTTCCGCTGCTATTTTATGATATAGCCTTAACGTTTGAACATGTGGTGGTAGCACACTAGTAATTCTCTTGAATACTGTTCAGGGTCCTCACAAGTTTAAAGAGAGAATTATTGGGGTGTTACAAAGTGGTATTTGGGAGCTTAGGTTAGATTTAATTACCACTAAAGCCCATTAGCTTAGTATGTCTTAGGCGCCTAATTAATTGTTGAAGATTTTGAATTCAAAGGCTAAAATAATTTTTTTCTTTTCTTTTTTTTTTTCGAAACTAAGTATGTTTTAAACCGTTTTATTTAAAATAATTTCGAAGTTTGTTTTGTCTACTTGGTGAGGTTTGGGTAGACTTAAAGAAGGGAATGCATGCATATTTCATTGATTTAGCTACTTAGGGTTTTAGCGAGGGAGAAGGCGGAGTGAGTAAACGAGGTGGCTGCTGCTCAAAAATGAAAATGCCCCTTACAATCCTTTGTTGCTTCAAAGAATCATCTTTCTCATACCTCAAAATAGAAGCTCTTACAATGGAAACTATGGAGTTCTTAATTATTTACCTGGAGTTTGATATAAGAAGTGTTGTCGTTTACGATGAGGCGTTGCTCCTCCCTAAGGTATTCGACAATTTTTTTTCTTGATTTCTCTTATTTTTAATGTTTTTGTTCTGTAATTCTGGTGTTGTATATTTAAAATTGTTAATTTTTTGCATTTCACATTTGTAATTTTGCTCTGATTTTGATTTTTGCTGCTTTGATTTTGATTTATGCTTGTTTATCATTACTCTAACTCATAGGTTACTGTATTATTTTTTTTAAATAATTGGAGTTTTTTTTATTGTATTTTTATTGTTGCGATGGACTATTGACATGCTGTGGTTTGATTAATTTTCATTGCCCTGATGGACTGTTGACATGTTGTGGTTTTGATTATAATTAAGTCTGATTTAATTTTGTATAATAAGATTTGATTATATTTGAATTTAGTTTGTATGTTAAATTATTATTGCTTTAAAGCACTAATAGATGGGGATGTGTAGTTACAATTGAAATTGATTGATACTAGCTTTTGTATCTGCTTCTTGTTAACTTATCAAATGCGATTCCTCTCTTAGAAAAAAATTTATATGATAAGTGCCATACTTTTATGCAAAAATGACATATCAGCTTTATTTAATTGGATATTATGCAGGGCACTTGGCTACTAGTGATTAAAACGGCACAGGGTTATATGCCGATATGGATATCACACCGGGAAAATATTTCATTTTTTTGATGGGGTACTATATGTGTTATGGTTGCAGTCTAATTTTACTAGAACTCTCAATGGGGTGCTAGCCTGCTAGGTGGTGGATGGTTGTTTGGTTAATGAGAATCTTAATGCCACTGTGGATATCACACTGAGAAGAGGAATATTTAATGTGTTTAGAACATTGTACTATGTAGTGCCGCATCCTCCATGACTGGTAAATTACTATCTGCCTTAACTCTTCTAGATATGTTTTTGTGTTGATAACAACAATTTAATGTAACAACTTTTTTCATTTCTTGTCTAAAATTGTTGCAAGGCCTCATTATTGTGTTTCAGTTAAGTACATGCATTTTTTGTTGCTGAGATGATATAATTTCGAGTATTTGTTTGTATATAAATGTAAACACCTTAGATGATTATAAGGTTGTAGGTTCTTGAAATAGAAGATTTTTTTTTTATTGTTAGTTTGCTTCTCTCTATTACAAATCTCTTTATTGCTTCCCCTTCATTTAGAAATGTCCAGATTGCTTTAGCTGATCCTTTTTACCTTCCCTTTAACTGCAGGTTTTACAATAGCTTTCAAGAAGAAGCTAATATGAATACATCAGCTATTCATCCTTCGGCTGAGAAGGTTATCCTTTCATTATATTTTCCTTTTATATGATCTACTAGAAATCCTTTCTTGGTTTGGTAACTATCGGTCTACCTGTGGTATGAGATTTACCATCACCAACAGAATTATGGGCTTGTAATTTGCCCTTATTTCCTTTAGATGGTATGATTTCTCTGGGTTTTGGTTATTAATTTTTATGATAATATTTAAATTTCGATGATAATATAGGGATGTGTTTAGACAAGTATTGGTTTTGTATTAGTCTATAGAACTTATATCATATGCTCTTCAGATTTTTTATCAAACACACTCCCTATATACAGCTTCGTATGTACAAGACACCTGACTTGTAGACTCCTAAATATCGAATACTAGAAAGAACAACACACTTGAGGTTTAATTTTCTGTATATTGAAGTATATAGTGGCTGAATCTCTTCTCTTGTGAGTGCAGTTCCACAAAAGAGCTACTAATGATCTTGGAACATAACTAATAGTTACTATTTGATTATATGAAAATAACTTGATTTGCATGTCATATTTCTTAGCATGACATTTTCAGATTGACCACGAGCTAAATGAAGATAACAAATAGCTCTTCTCTCCTAAATATTATCTCGCTGTTTTTTGGAATTGAATTTCTACTAGATAAAATCATGTAAATGAAGGAATTGTATCTTGTAGCTACTATTGTTTTTAGTTTGGGGATGTTGTTGCTACTTTACTACTTACAATAAGGATAGTAGATAGTTGCTGCTATTTATTTCAAGGTCTTAATATTTCAAGCATGAAAATATAAAAAAGTATATATCCTTATGATTTGGTGTGATCAATTCTTGATGCTGACCAAGTATAATTTGACTTACCTCTTCGGCTCTTCATGGAAGAATAGGTTCCTCCTTCCTAGATTTCTTTACACATGATCTATATATGTTATTTAAGAGATGAGCCATTAAATTTTTTGAGCATCTATTTTTAGTGTTAAAACTGTGCTAAACTCTGTCACACTTGTCTAACACCGATAATCATCAAATGCAGGGCCCATTAATCACATGTGACCTTTAAACTAGCATAAGTGGTAATAGTGACCATGGTCGAAGGCAGCCAACAAGGAGATATCTTGGGGGAACTTTAAGGAGTATAACTATCGCGTGAAGGGGGTTGGGGGGGAAGGATTAAAGAGGTAAGTCAAACTATACTTGGAACATAAATCTTTTGCATAAACTTGAAAGATTTGTAAGCATGATGATCTTGAATTATTACTTTGAATTCTAATACCAATTGAAATCTGTACTGGAATACATGTAACCACAACATCATAGCTCTATATAAAACAATATGGTTGGGTAAATTTAACAATACAGCTAAATTTTTCTTATGGTTATGTCTTTTTTTTTAACGATTGATTGCTTTTTTTTTTGATATAAAATATAAAGGAACTATGCTATGTAGTTGCTGCTATGATGCTGCTTGCTGTTTGTTAACTTGCTGTAGCTTGCTTACATGTGTGTGCTTGGATGGCTGCTCTTGTCTGGTTGTTTACTGCTGGTAGCTATAGGCTCGCTGGCTGGCTGCTGTTGGCTGGGTGTTGCGGTGCTAGCTGGCTCAGTGCTGCTGTCTAGCTAGCAGCTGCTACTGCAAGGCAACTGGTGGCCTGTTAGCTGGCTGTCTGCTGCTGTCTGCTAGTGGCTGGCTAGCTGGGGCTGGCTAATATTTGTTGTGGATATTAATGTGTTATTGTTGCCTTAAAGTGTTACTGTAAGCCTCCCTTCCTCCCTGTTTGTTTTTCTAGTGATGTCTGATGTAGTTTTTTTTTTTTTTTTTTTTTTTTATTGAAGCTTATTAATTTATTTTCAAAATTGTAGCAACCGGTTATTTTCAGGATCTTTGTTCGAAGACAAACCACAATCTGCCGATTCAACAAAGGGAGAAAGAACCTCTGGCACGAATAAAAACAATACTGATCCAGTACTCTCATTCCTGAAGTAGTTATGTTTCTTGTAGCATAGACTGCTAACCTTGTAATTTTTTAAAAACGTTTGTATTTAAAGTATAATGCAAAATTAACAAAAAATTTGTTACAGTAGTACCTTCTATGATAAATTTCATACGTCAATTTGGCTAAAAAAATTTGCAATTTTTTTTTGTTTTAAAAATTGACTATTCGTAACTGGTTGAATTATATGCCAGCTGCAAATACGTACTATTAGCAGCTGGCCTAGTACTCGGCCAGTTGCGAATAACACCTTTTTAAGTTTAAAACAAAATACTATTTGCAACTGGCCTAATTATATGCCAGTTGCAATTAAGTACCATTAGCAGCGGGGCAAACTATATGCTAGATGTAAATATAGGCTATTTGCAATTGGCTAATAAATGTGCCAGCTGCAAATAATGACTATTAGCAGCTAGCAAGTGCCAGTTGCTAATAATATTCCTATTAGTAGCCCCCGCAATAGCAGCCCCATGTGCCAATTGCTAAAAGTAACTTTTTGCCGGTTGCTAATAGCGTTTTTTCCACTAGTGGCCGCCTCTCTCTAGGGAGTCACCTCATCAGCCATTGCATCTCTCTCAAAACGAGCCTGCTGAATCTCCTTATCCTTTTGAGAAAGGGCCAGGCCTTGCTCTGATACTCCTTCTCCACTGTAAGCAAGGCATTAGCCAAGTCGCCAACAGACTTGGTAAGCTGTAAACAAATAAAAGGACGAAAATAAGCCAAGGCAAGAGCAAGGAAAAGCAAGCTAAGGCAAAAAGCAGACAAAAAGCAAGCTAAAGCAAAAAGCAGACAAAAAGCAAGCTAAGGTAGAAGCAAAAGAAAGCAAGTCAAGGAAAAAGCAAAGAAAAATAAGTTGAAGTAGATAAGCAAAGCAACAAAAACAGACTAAGGCAAAAATAAGAAAATAAGCAAAAGGAGGAAACCAAAGCAAAAAGAAAAAGCTAGAAATATAAAAGCTAACCTTCTGCAGATCATGGCACGCAGTGGCAGCAGGGAGACTGACTGAGCTGCTAGTAGAGTCAGCAGGGAGGCGAATGCCCTGAGTAAGACGATAGCCCAATGTGCCACCGTTTTGCGGGTTGTCCACAAAGAAGGACTCATCAGCCCTAACATTCATCAAGGGGCGGAATGGAGCATTCTCAGCCCCAACAGGGCACAACAGAGGGCATAGAGTAGCATCAATGGGAACCTCCCCAAACTTTATAGGTCTAGTAGGACGAAAAGTGCCTCCAGTAGAAATTGAGGTCGTAGAGAGTGGGTTCTCAAAAGCATCACCCAAGAACCGGTGAACACAGTGATTAAGCTCACTGGAGTTCTAGGTGCTAGTCTCCCTAACAGTGTTCTCACCAAGAAGCCCAGTGTTGGCAGAGTGAGAAGCAAAAGGATCAAGAGCAAAAGAAGTACGGGCCTTTTTAGCAGCAGGCTGATCAACATCAGCTAAGGGACAGACCACAACATCATCCTCCAGATTAATAACTGGATGATCCTGCTTGTGTGAACCCCCAGGCTGAGAGTTCCCTCCCCTGCTAGCGCTTCACAGGCGGCCTCGCAACCTAGAAGGACGAGGTGGAATCCTTGGTAGCTCCATAATAGTCTCATCTAGGAGCTGAAAATCAAAAGCTTCAGTAAAAGGACCTGTAGCGTCCTTAGTAGCAACAGTAGTACCAATGCTGGGAGAATAGAGCAGAACATGCTCAGCAGAAGTTGTGGGTTTCTCACCCACCGCAGCAGTAGTCTCAGCCTCCTCAGCGGGAAACTTAAGAACTCTGAGGTGCCACGTGCCCGAATGCCACAGCAGAACGCTTCTCAGGAGAAGCACCCTATGCCACTAATGCCTCAGACCCTGAGGTAACTTCCCTAGTTGCAGGGCGAGTTTCCCGTCGACCCCCAACAGTGGAAAAGGAAGGCTCAGCTTCAACACGACTAGACCCTGCACGATCAGCAGTGGTTATAGTGCCAAAAACAGCCCTCAGTTCAGCTGGGGCTAAGCGAACTTCACCCTTCAAAGATCCAGCATAAACCTCTAGGGTCTCAAAAAGCTCAGGAGGATTATCAGGGGTAGCAATAAGAGGGTCCTTCCAGTTGTCTTTCAGCCCAAGAATTCCCCTATCCAATTTGTCATAACTTGAAAATCAGGCAGCAAAAGAGACAAAATAAAGGACATAAGAGCATAGCATAAACAAAAGCGAGGAGAGAAAAACCCTTACAAATAAAAGGTAGAATAAAAAACAAGACTTACCAGGCTCATGAGTAGAACACAAGCGCATAGCAGAAAGCTGCGCATTGCCCACAATGTACAAGGAGTTAGGCAACTAAAACTTGGGAAACTTAGTGTCACCTGTGCCCGCTCCCTGCAGCATGTCAAAAGCGTCTGTTTTGCGAGCAGCTTCAGTGGGGGAAACAGTAACTCCAGCCATATTAGTGCGAATATCCCTAAAATTGCGTGGCACAACAAAAGAAGAAGGCATTGCAACCCAAAAAAACTTGACAGGCTAGTCCCTAAAACGGCCAAGTTTAGGGTAAGACAAAACTCGGCCCTCTTTGGGAGCCACGTAATACCACCAGACTCAGAACCAGAAGATGACCTCTTCAGGCTCATCAGAGATTTGAATAGATGTAGTGATTCTGGATACCTCCGAAAGCGCAGAAACCACCGTAAGCATATCAAAGTGTGCAGAGAAGCAGGATGCAGCAAAGCAATGCAAAGGTTAAAGGCCCGAAAGACCTTATCCAAAGTAGGGTTAAGAGGGAATCTCAAGCCTAAGTCTAGTTGAGAAGAAAAGACAGCAATATGACCGGTGGGAGGAGTAGATAACTTGGAGCCCTCAGCTGGAAAAACTAGCTTGTAGCCCTGAACAAAACCATAGAACTTCTGCCCCACATCAGCAAGGTCCAACTTCCTTGCATCTTTACGCTAGTTGGAGTCCAGCACGCAATTCTTGGGGCCATGACACCTTTCATCCAGAAAAAAGTCAAGTTTGCCCTCTTCAACGGGCTCCTCCACATAAATGGGCTGACAGTCACAAAAAGCACTCTCACCAGGAGATTCAGCCACCTCGCTCATATTCACAGCTGGAGAATGAGATGGTGAAGAAGTCGCAACGCTGCTACCTCGCACTACATAATGGTCAAACCGATTCACATCAGCCATGTCATCAAGCCAAGCAAAACTGGTTAAAGGATGAACATGGGGAATGGGGCTAACAAGAGAAACATTAGGGGGATTAGCCTTAACCATGTCAGCTAATATCTCATGGCGCAGCGTGCGCCTCATTAAACGAGTGAGATGGGATACAGGTACCCCATCCTCAATAAGTACCCGCTCGCAATAAGGGTCAAAGAAATCAGGACGAGACCTGGACCGAAAAGGACGAAAAGCGCTGCCCTCACCAGGATGACTAATACCTTACCCAGGTGCAGTAGGAGGAGTCTTAGTAGTACTCACCCTGCTCGCAGCAGGTAGAGTCGCAGCAGTAATCGCCCTGCCCGCAGCAGGAGGATAATCGAAAGGCATAACCATTTGTAAAGGAAGGGGGGAGAAATAGAAGGAGTGTGCGCAGAGCGCTCATCTGAATGAGATGACTCGGAAGAAGAGCCTGAATCAGTGGCCATACGAGGCTCACTCATATTCTGACTGTCAGAAACGTCAGACATTCTAAAATCCCCAAAGAAGATGAAGAAAATGGGGTGCCAAAAATCAAAGATCAATCTAATCCCAAAAGAGCGAGTGCAGAAAAGCAACGCAAGAATCGGAAGAAAGAATTGAGAATACAAATACAACAACAGAATGGAATGAATTGGACGAAGACAATTAAAATTGATCAAAAGACGCAATTTTGCAGAGAAAAATACAAAAGGAAATAAAATTGGGCATATACATACAAGAAAAGGTACAAAGTAAGTACCTTTATGACAAGAAGTTGCAGAAGCATCGAAACACAACAACAATGGCGATCCAAGAAACCAAACAGAGAATAGGATTTCAAACTGCAACTAAAAAGTAAGAAAATTCAGTGAAACTAAAGTGTAAGAGAAAACGAGCAAACAAAGCAAGAAAATAAAGCAAGAACAAAGACGAGAAAGATGAGAACTTACAATGGCAATGGAGAAATGACGCGCGTCTATGAAGAAGATGAAGAGCGAGAAATTTGAAAAAAGAAAGGGGAAGATGAAAAAATGAAGAAGGTAAAAAGAAAGAAGCCGAGACAAATTTAATGGGGGAATAAATAGGCGGTTGAGTCAAGCAATAAAGCCAAACTGCCATGTCACTTCAGTAAAATAAACTTACCACTCATATGGCCGACACGTGTCCCATTCATGAAAAACACTGTTCCCACCAAAAAAAAATTTCAGCGGGAGTAATCGAAATTCCGCCCTGCAATCTCATCATTTCTCAGATTTCAGCGGGAATAATCGAAATTCCACCCTGCAGCGGGAGTAATCGAAATTCCTTTCTACAAGCCCATCATTTCTAAAACTTCAACGGGAGTAATTGAAATTCCTCCCTGCAAGCTCGTCATTTCTCAGACTTCAATGGGAGTAATCGAAATTCCTTCCTGCAAGCTTGTCACGTCTTAAATTCCAGGTAGAACAATTAAGGTCTCGTCCATGAAAAATTGTTCCTCTAGCATCAGCAAGAATAAATGAAACATACAACGACATAGAAAGGCGTACACGTCACATGCAGAAAAAAGCCACTATCACCAAGCACAAACGCAACACATCCCCACCAACCTTCAACACGACCACTTAAGTCTCAGAATCGCGTAGTCAATCACTGAGACTTGAGGGGCTACTGGTACATGAGGAAGTTTAGCCAGACGACCCGTTGAGCGACGACCGATAAGACCATGCGCTCAGAATAGCTGGCATGAGCGACCTCATACCACATATTGAGGGGCTAGTTGTAGGGGATAGCTCCTGCTGGGCTATTTCCTCTAGCCGGAACCATTAAAAAAAGGATTCATCGCGCAAGTAAGAGCCGGCATGAGTGACCTCATACCACATCTTGAGTGGCTAGTTGTATAGGATAGCTCCTGGTGAGCTATCACCGGGCTCCTAGAGTGGCACCCAGGGTGCGCACTCACCGTTGGAAGAATAGTCGAAGGGGCTCCTCAGCCCGACAGAGTCAGCCCGCAGGCTGACCAAGTATGACTCACCACAAAGGAGATCGTACACCTATAAATAAAGGACAAAGTATAACGGAAAGGAGGTTAGACACACAAGTTATTTCACTTTCTATATCTCTCTAATTACACTTTCTCTCTCTAAACACATTCTAACTTAAGCATCGGATGGGGGGTTCCTCGAGCCACCCCCGAGGGCAATTTACGTGTGCTGCCTTGCGCAGGTCATCGACGAGACCCAGCTCGTGCCATCAGAACTCTTGGATCCACACCTGGAACATTTATGATACAGGTTTGAGAGATGTTTTTTTCAGCTAAAATTTCCTTGTTCCAACTGCTAATGTTCAACCATTTGTTTCGTTAATTGTAGCGAGGAGGGCACTAGACATTGTCAATCTCCCGGCTACAAACTTCACATTTAGCGGTCGTGAGTCTCACCCAACTACTGTGGCACGAAGACCTTTCTCCCCTATTTCTTTTGTGGCATCATCTAGAGAAAATGGAGATTTCTTTGACGATCAGAACATACTGCAAAACAACAGTGTGCAGAAATCTTTGGCAAAAAATGAGACATCCCAGAAAGTAGCTAATATAAGTAACACTTCATTAATTACTCCTTCAAAGAAGATTCCGACTGGTGATGAAGAAAACCACACTCCCAAAAAAATGTTGTTCCCTCCACCACTTCACCTACAATCCCGATGACAGTCTCAGCTCTTATGCAAACATCGATGACACCAACTCCTCTATAACCTCTTTTTGGTGATAATTTGGTAGAAGAAAAGGATGAAGAGAAAGAATACTCATTTGAGGAAAGAAGAGCTGGCTTTGTGCTGCCTAGCACACATCTAAGAAGATATCTACAAGTATGAAGCCTTAGGAAAACCTTAGTGGATTTTGTTTTTTTATTGAAAAATTGCTGCGAATAATCCCATCTTTGGGGCGTCCGCGATAAATAATCCCACCTTTGGGGCGTCCGCGATAATAATCCCACCTTTATACTCAATCCGCTCAAATGGTCCCAAGTGACATGTAACCGGTTGAATAGGTATTTTTTTTTCATTAAGATTAATGTACACGTGTCACAATTTAATTTGTTCAAAAAAAAGAAAAAATTTAAAAAAAAAAAGTAAAATCAAATTAAGAAAAAACCATCACCACTTAAGCTGCTTCTCCCACCACCATCCTCACCCAAACCCATACCCAAAACCACGATCCCACCCAGCCCCGAAACGACCGCCACCCATAAATCGTCGCTTCGACGACGACCAGGCTCCCACTCTATCCAGCCCTACCCCAAAACCCCAAAGGTGATATTATACCCCCTTCGAAAAATCGAAATCCACCAAACCAAACCCCAGGAAACGGCGTGAATCTTGGTTGGCTCGTCCGGGAAAGGGAGGTGGGTTGGTGGTTTAGGGGTGGGGAGGTGGGTTTCGTGGGTTAATTGGAGCCTAGGTTTTGTGGGGGAAGGAAGTGGGATGGTGGTTTGGGCGGCTGAAATCGGGCGAAATTGCAGCCTGGGTTTCGTGGGAGAGGGAGGCGGGGTGATGGTTTAGGGGAGGGGAGTCAGGCGCCGGGGCCGGTGCTGGGGTTGGGGGCCTGGGTGGCCGGAGCCACGAGGCAGGGGAGTCAAGGGCGGCGGGGTAGGGTGGCTAGGGCTGGTGGGTGGTTTCTCAATTTTTTTATTTTTTCTTTAAATAAATTAACCTTTTTTTAAAAAAAAATTATTTCATTTTATTTTATTTTTATTTTTTGACCAATTACAAGCTGACACGTGTCATGTAACTTTTTATAACAGGTTACATGACCGGTTGGGACCATTTTGAGCGGATTAGGTATAAAGGTCGGATTATTTAAAAAAATCCCAAAGGTGGGATTACTTTTCGCGGACGCCCCAAAGGTGGGATTATTCCCAGCAATTTTTCCTATTTATTTTTGTTGGAAATATACTTTAGATGATGGTGAAGTCAAATTATATTAGGCTGCTTAACCTTTCATCCCACTTGTAATATAGTTTGGATTGCTTCTTGCCTGAACCTGCGAGTTATAAACTCTAAGTTGTTCTAATATTTGATTACTGTAAATGCAGTTAGCAAATCAGAGATTCTTCAAATTCATAATGGAAAAATTATTTCAAGAAAGGTTTGCCAGAATATTTAGCAAATTTGTACAAAAGAATTCGAAGTATAATAATGGTTCCTGTTCAGATAGAAATGCTATTAGGGATGCCACGGCCAATGACTCCCGGACCAGAAGGGGGGTAGAAGCAGTTCATATGGAGGGACACCAACACCAGTTCTAATCCTTAGACTAAAATCCTTATTCCTTCGATGTATTATCTCTTCAATCTCCTTCAGACGAGAGCCGAATCTCTCATACATGTTGCAGTTTAAGCTCGATTACCTTCTCGGCCATTGACTTTATATCAATCAAGCAAAAGTATAAGGTGCCCATTGCCAATTTAGTTGTCAAACAAAGGAAAGACATCTGATCCTGACCCATCTCTTATCACCCACTTTAAGAGTTTAAGATGTGAAAATTCCCTGTAAAAGCTTCTCACTTGTTCCGAAACGAAAACATACTTTCAATAAATTCATTGAAAATCAATTGTCTAATAGAGTGAATAGTTTCCAAAAAGTTCAACATTAACAATTGTATAACTTCAAACACCTCAAAACCCCTCTGTCCTCGGGGTTTAGAAAACCAAATATCCGAGTTAAATTAAGCAGAATTAAGAGCATTACTAAGCTATGGAATCAAGTTCATAGAATTCACACATACTAAGCTCAAAAACAAGAACACAAAATCAATAAAAGTGAAGAAAAAGAAACCCTTCATGCAACTTGAATTCGAACAATTCATTAACCAACAAACTAATAACATATTGTAGTATGCTTCTGTCACTGGCGTAAAAGCTGGTTATTTGCTGATTCCATAGACAGATCCATGCTAGCACGGTCAGCTTACGTTGAGGAAGTGTTGTATGGAGGCCTGACAAAGCATTCATATATCATCGTTAGACACTTCAGCGCATTGATTGGAAGCACAGAACCAATGACAAGGGTAACCGGGCACCAAAATTAGCATGACCAATACCAAAACGCCTGAATTAGTTTCGATCGTTTTCCCCAGTACAGTTTTGGTGGTAATCTTATCGAACATCATAGAATAGAGTTTCACCAAAAAGATGCAGTAGCCAATAGTTACCCCAAGTATAGCGGCAACATCTCTTGTTTCTATCCTGTTATTTGGCCCTCCATTCTTCCACCATTCTCCCCTTTGGCCTCTCCATTTCTTCCGCAGCAAAGACACATCTTAAGACAGTTTCCAATTTGAGATGAACAGGATTTGACTTTACTCTAGATAATTCCTCCCAAACTACCAACCTTGATCCCAAAGGATTTTGCTCATGCAACACATGAAGTCTATATACCAGGTCCAGGTTGACGACCCCCAGAAACATCATCTTCTTGATGGGGAATTTCCATCTCCATAGCATCACGACGAAGGCTAGAAACATCATCATCTACCTCAGAGATTTGAAGGGGATTTTCTTCGTCCACAGCACGAGTGCGACGCCTAAAGTAGCTGGTCAGTTTACTTTGATGGTAGGAAGGATGCTCCGGATTCGAGACTGCCTGTAGGTGCTCTACATTCTGTATGTTCTCAATGTCAATCCTTGACTCTCCATACATTTTGAGAAATTTTCAACCTAAAATATAAACCATTTAGGTAGTAGTCAAAAATTCTGAATGAGGCAGTCTCAAAATTCTTTATAAGACTATAGCTTGTAGAACAGATTCAATTTTACAGATTCTTTAGATTTCTAAATAACACAACCAGAAAATACAAGATCCCACTGCAGCACCACTATATATTACTATATACTTAAATCTTCATACATCTGAAAATAATTGTCACATTGACCACCATATCTTACATAAATAGAAAACTGGAGCTAGGAGTCTCTTTTGCCATTGATTTCATCTTCTTCACAAATTCCATTCAGTGCTTACCAATTTTAACATAGCTAAACTTCACAAATGAAGTGTCGTGACATTTTAAACATCCAAAACTAACAGTAACTGTAAGCAAAAGAAGGGTCATGACATGTTGTTAAAACTATACAAACATACTAAATCAAAGCGTAAACAGAATTACGGTCATCTTCAACTAAATCAAATAAGTGTCTTTAGCCTCTAGGACCGTTTTGCCCCTCTTCCATGGTAACCACCGTATACGGCGGTCATCTTTAGCCGATGATTTCTCCGACCACCATTAAAACGGCCCTCAAAGCGGGAAATATAACTGATATTTCTTCATTATTACTCCCTATTTTAATACTACTCCATACTACATACTACAAGTATATACCTTTTCTTCTTCTTCCCCTATTCACTCTCAAACCTAAATCATAAACCTTCCTTAACCTGAAAGATTAACAATAAAAAACATACATTTCATCTTTTTTTTTAGCAATTTCGTTAAAGAAATGTAGTAAGCAAATAAACAGAATTACGGTCATCTTCAACTAAATCAAACATAATCATCATTAAATTAACAACTTTATTACTTACAAAAATAAATAAAGTTAAGAACTTGACCTCTGTAAAAACCCAAGAGAGAGAAGACGACAGCTCCTTCCGTGCTACTGGTGAAGACTGAAGAGAGGAGAGTGGAGTTTATGAAGGGGGGTGCAAAAGAAAGAGAGTAGTACGTATAAGGAAAAAACAAAAATACGGAATAGTTTACTAGTGTAGTGAAAAATATCCATGCAATTATCTTAAGTGTATTAATCCGATTTTCACCCGACCTAATATTGACTTGACATGATTTCAAACCAACCTAACCCAACTTATTATTTGCCTTTTTTTTTTTAGAAAAAATACTCTTTAATAGTCTCCACTTTGGGTTGTTCGCTAAAAATAATCCCACGTTTGGGTTATTTTTAAATAATCTCACGTTTAACCCCAATCTACTTCCAATGGTCCCAGGTGTCCGATTACCTGTTTTCGAGGGGGATGTTGCTTGGTTTCGTGAGGGCATGAGGCAAGTTGGTGCTTCAGGTGAGGAGCTTCAGGCCAATGTCGGCGCTGTCGCTGGGGTCCTGGTGACCGGAGCCACGGGGCAGGGATGTCAGGGGCGATGGGGAAGGCTTGGGCTAGTGGTGGTTTTGTAAATAATTATTAATTTTATTAATTTTTTCTTTAAATTTTTTTAAACTATTTTAAATTTTATTTTATTTTATTTTTATTTATTTTGACAAATTACAGGCCGACACTCGTCAAGTAACTATGTAACAAGTTACATGACCGGTTGGGACCATTTAAAGCGGATTGATATCAAAGGTGGAATTATTTAAAAATAACCCAAAGGTGGGATTATTTTTAGCGGACGACCCAAAGGTGGGATTATTCTTGGCAATTTTTCCATTTTTTTTTAAAAAAATACACTTTAATGATCACAACTTTTGATTATTCTGCAATAATCCCACTTTCAACTCCGTTTTCCTCCAATAATCCCAAACTAGTCAACAATCTATTATTGTAGGTTACTTGACACGTGTCGATACGTGAGTGGTTCAAAAATAAATAAAAAAATAAAATAAAATAAATAAAGAAAAACAAAATAAATTAAAATAAAAAGAAAAAAATTAAATAAAACTCCCAAACCACCAGCCACCAACGGTGGCCTTCTCCCATGCCTACCCCAGACCAACCAACCACCAGTTGCCAGCCACCGATTTTTACTGTCGAACCACCTCATACACCGGATATTGGCCCCCTCACCCTAACCCTACCTCGAAAACCGCCATCACTCTTCACAACGCCACCAATCAGCCACTATACCAATTCCCTCCCCAATGCAACCCCCCAATTGGACCTCCTCCCTTCCCACACCGTCGAAATCGGCGCCCCCTCCCTTCCCACAACATCGAAACTGGTCTTTCCTCCCTTTTCTCAACCTGGAAACCGACCTTCTCCCTTTCCCACCTTAGCTTCGAAATCTGTCCCCAACCTCCCAAAGTTGCTTACATTTTTGGGCGCTGGAAAACGAAAATTTGGGTTCGAAATTGGGCTGGGTTAGGGAGGTTGTGGCCACCGGCGATGATCATTGTAATACCTCGTATTTTTATACGTATTTTAATTAAAATAAGTATTTTGAGAAGTATTTAATTAAATTGAAATGTTTTATTTATTGTATTTTAATTAATTATTTTAATAAGTTTGGAAATATTTTATAACAGGAAAGTTTATTTAATTAATTATATTAATTAAGTTTGGGTTTAATTTAGGAAAGTTTTATTTTAAGTAAAGTTTTATTAGGGAAGGGATTAGGAAAATTAAAAGAGGAAAGTTTTGGGAGAAGGGTTTCTAGAGAAGGGGTATAAATATCCCACATAAGAGGCAAATCAACTTTGCCTAGAGTGGAGAAAACCCAAGGTAAACTTCTCTCCCTTTTCTCTTTATTTTTCTTTTCTTTTTCTTTCTCTTTTCCCCTTCCCCTTTTTGGCCTCCCCCTTACCGCCGGCCAGCACAACCACCGGAGGGCCGCCGGCGCCAGCCACCAGCAACAACAGCCGGCGGCTGGCGGCAGCTGGCAGTGGTGGCCGGCCATCCACCCTTTTCGAACAAAAAAAAAAATAAATCTTTGTTTTAAAAACCAATTTAATCCTAGATCTAAATATTAATTATGGGTTTTGTGATTTGATTTTTGATATTTGATTGTGAGTCTTATGTTAATTAATTTTCAGATTATGTTTTAAATTAAAAAGCCCCAATTTTGAAACCCTAGGTTCATGATTTATAAATTATTGAAGGGTTATTATGTATAATGGGTTAAACCTTTGATTAAAGTGTTTTAAAGCTTAATTACAGCAATTTTTAATTAAATTATAGTGCTGGAATTTTAAGTAGAGCATTTAAAATCAAGTTTCTATAAGGAATTTTAATTACCCATTAATTGGGATTAGAGTATGATGTTTTAAATATAATTTCAGCTTATTTTAATTAAATTATGAGGGATTTTATAATAGTATATATTGCTGGAAATTTGTGTAGAGAGGATTTTAATACTCTTCTATGATTTTAAATTGTAGGAGACTTTGAAGTGAGTGATTTTTATTAATTGTGGCAATTTTAAGATCGTATACAAGGTACGTTCGCGTACTTAGCATAATTATATTGATGTAGTAGCATGCTAAAGGTGTTTAATTGATTTCAAGTAGTATCATGCTAGGTTTGGATTGGAAATTATGAATTGGATGTTGTTGGTGATTGGATTATGAAGCATGATTTAATTGATCTGGATTATTGGATGGAAAATTATAGTTTTGAATATTGTTTATGAACCACATATTTATTTGTGGCATGTTAGAGAGCATGTTTAATTAAACTAAATGTTTAATTTGATTTGAGATATTGAAAAGGAATTTTATTATGGTTCATATAATTTTATTGATGCTTTAAGCATGAGGAGGGAGCTATATAAGTTTCTATGTACACGAGGAATAAATTGTATGTTGGTGCCTTAGTGCACTTAAGGTGTTTTTAACACCGAGGGATAGGATTTGTGGCGCTTTATGCGTTTAAGGTGTCATTGGCACCGAGGTAGAATTAAAAAGGGTTCAACATTAAATATTATGTGGTCACTAATTATTCAAGAATTAAATTGGTATTTATTGATTGTTTGATTAATTATTGTTGATTGAATGGTTATGGTTTGAGGGTCATCACCAAGTTTAATAATCTGTAAATAATGTAAAGTGAAAGAGATTACACACCAAACTCTTGGAATATATATACCTTGAGTATGAACATATGGGGGGAGTTATGGGGTTTTATATTTAACCATAACTTCTACTGGAGCACAGGACGCTGTACATTCCTTTTATTATTATTATGCGCAGGAATTCCGCCACTTACGAGTGGTTTTTGATGCTGGCACGGTTAGCTCCCGTGTCAGTAACCTCAATTTATTGGGGGAGGTTAGTGGGAAACTCGTTCGATGCGTAATCAACGCTAAATAAATTATTTAGTGTGTAGTGAGAACTTTTATTGAATGTTGTATGCTTGAAAAAGACAGGTGCAACAAGGTAAGTCGTGTGTTGATAGGTAATTGTATGCTAGTGTGTTAACTATGCTTATGTACTCAGCTTTGTTGATTGTGTGTTTGTGTGTTTGTTGGCCTTGTCTTTATCTTGGCCCTATGATGACCCATTTTTAATGGAGAGTAGTGGAAATAGGTAGAGATAAGCTTTTCAGGTGATAAAGCATATTCATGAATGGGCATGAGTGAAGAGCGAATCATGCTAGTTTCTATAAGTATATGATGTGTTTTTTGCCTTAATTATTTATGATATTGATATTATGCATGACTAACGAAAATGTTTTGAATTTGGTTTGGTTTTAATAAGGGTCTATAATGGTTTCAAGTTGCAGGTTGATTTTATTTTACTTCGTTTGACTTTAGTTTGACTTTACTTTCGTTAATTGACTTTTCAAGTTGACTTGTTTTGAAATTAGTCTTCCGCTGTGTGTCTTTGATAGTTGTCTTAGCCGTTTTCACGGTGACGGTAATGTCTTAGATATTCCTATTTAAAGTTTTAAACGGGGCAAAACAGGTATTTGAAAAAGGAAGGAATTTCTAGGGTGTTACAGTCATGGCTTGGGGTTTGATATTTTTTCTTTTAAAAAAAATTATTTTTTTTTGAAAAAAATAAAAAATAAAAAAATAACTTATCAATTTTTTTTAAAACCAATAAACAAGCAACACGTGGCAATTAAATTTTATACTAAAAACTTAACCCTATATCAAGGTTACCGGTAATCGGGATTGAAGAATGAAGAATATAAAATGCAGATGAAAGTTAGGATTATTATTGTAGAATAATCGTATGTTGGGATTATTTAAAGTAAATTGGGCGGATTATTAAAGTGTATTTTTCCTGTTTTTTTAAACTTAAACGTATATAAATGACACGATATGGAAAAATGACACATGAATGAATTGATATCGACCTAATAGCAAGATAATGAAAAAAATATAAAAAAAATTAATAATTACTGTAGTTTGGATTAGATTGAGATATCTAATAAAAATACATAACTATTCTTACTATCCTTTATTCACTCTCTTCTCCTTTTCCTTTTTTATTAAGGGTAGAAATTTCTTTAACCCATTAAATTTAATCCTCATCCCTTATACAACCTCCCATAATTATTATTTTAGAGGGATAACTCCCTTTTAATTTCTATCCCCATTTCTCTAAACAAAACAAAAGACAAGTTATCCTTGTCCCTCCTCTTCTATCCCTCTAAACAAACAAGCTGTCAATGGTGTCACAAGATTCAACCCAAAACTCCAAAATCATAAACACCCCCATCAAATAATTCAACCCAAATCCCAATAATTCAATGAGTATGTTTAGCCTAAGATTCAAATCAGCTGAAGCAATGACGGGTTGGGATGAAGAAACCCTAATTTCTACTCTTGTCGTCGAAGATACCCCTGAAAGAAACTTAAGAGACAAGAAACATTTTGTTTTACTCGTTAAATCTCCTTCTACTAGTTCTAGAAGAAAGAGAAGATGAGTTCACCCTGTGATTCTCATTGCAGTTTTTAATCTTGTTCTTGATGTTGATGATAAATCTTCTAATATCAATCTTAAAGGTAGATAATTCAATTTTTTGGGGGGTTTCACTTTCCTTTCCTCTCAAATTAAGGGGAAAATGAAAGATGTTTCCTTTCTCTTCCCTTCATTAACTTACATTTATCAAACATTGGAAAATAAAATCACTTTACGTTCATTCCCTTCTTTGTTCTTTCTTTCTTTTCTCTTCCTTTCCTTTATTTTCTCTTCCTTGCTTAACTAATATTGAACCAAAAAGGGTCGAAGGGTTAATAATAACTATTAAAATTAGAGTTATGAATTTCAATTTACTGATAAATTTGAGGATATTTATGATAAGTTAGATGCATACAAGGTTAAAAGTGATTTATCAAAGAAAGTTGAAGAAAATACCAAAGAAAAGGAGTAGGAAAATGTTGTTATTGATGCTGCTAATTGTTCAAGTTCTTCAACACTTCCACATTAGTATTAATCAAGCTACTGAAAATAGTAATTCGCGCTTGAGCATAAGACTTATGCTTTGTTTTGATTTATAGAAAATAACTTAAATAAGGAAGGAAATGAAGGGGGGGGGAAAGAGGAGGAACAGAAAGGAAAAGAAAGGGACGGGGGGATGTGAGCTCCATTTTCCCTCCAAATCTCCCAATTTTAGAGGATTATGCTTATTAAACAGAGAGGGAAAATGGATCCCTCCCTCTCCTTTCCCTTCCTCTCCCAATCATTTACCCATTTAAGAGAGTTTGTCCTCTTCCCTTTCTCTTCCCTTCTTTAGCTTCCATTTCCTTCTATTCAAATAAAGTGTTAAGAGTATCAAGAAGATCAGAAGAAGCTAGTTTAATTAGTAGTAGAGTTCCAAATCAAGATGAAAATGTTGTATTATTAGCATTGAGATTATAGAGAGAAGAGTTCATGGAAATTTATAGAGGCCGGGTATATTTTACTTTTGCCCAAGTTTAGAGATAGATTCATCATTGGAGTGCTACTAGGTGCATAGCAGCTATTTATTTGAGATGCATATAGGAGGGCTAACTGGTAAATTCACATGACTATATAGGAGGGTTATTGACGAGTGGCATTTATGCCACGATTAAGAGTTCATTCTAATGAGTTTTCCCCATACTTGTAGCTTGTTTGCCCCCCTTTCTCTTACCTTTAGTTCTCCTTTCTTTTATTTGCCTTCTTTCCTAGATTTTCTCTCTTTTGCCTACTTTCTACTTTGATTTTCTTGCTTGTGTCTTGTAGGAACCAGGGTTTTCAAAGAGGAGAAGGTTTTAGGTTGAAGGGAGCCAAGGGAAGCAAATTCAAGAAGAGGTGTGGTCGAACCTTTCAGAGGTTCGGTCGAACTGAGGTGTAACCGAACCTACTCAAGTGTCCGGCCGAACATTGGAGGCAGAGACATATCAGTTTTCAGCATTTTTGCAGGAGAGGTCGAACCCCAGAAGTTCGACCGAACCAAGAGCAGGGAGGTTCGACCGAACCTACCCTTGGTTCGACCGAACATACCCAGATGTCCGACCGAACCTACCCAGAGTTCGGTCGAACCTTTTCTTGATTTCAGCCAATTTTGTACGGGCTATATAAGCCCCCTTTTTGAACGTTTTAAAGGGGGAGATTAGCTTAGTTTTAATTTTCTGATTTTTAGCTTAATCTAGAGAGAGAAACACCATTAGTTTTGGCATTTTAGAGAGAGAAAGTATGGATTACTTCATTGTTGAGCTTGGAATTTGAAGAAGAAGCTTAGTCAATCTCTTTGTAGAACTTCAACTTCAATGAATGAGCATTTCCTTACCCTCAAGTGAAGACGTAGGTAGTCCTAGTTCTTCACCGTGTTCGAAAATCAATCTTTTTTTTACCTTTGACTTTGAGAGTTTGAAACCCCCAAAAATGGGAGAGAATACACCTTTGAGTCGTCTTGGGGCTCCCGAAGCCTTTAGAGCGCAAAGTGGAATCCAAGATCCCACTACTCAAGCCAATAATTTTGAAATCAAGCCTAATTTGATTGCCTTGATAGAGAGGAAACAATTTTCGGGTGGGAAGTATGAGAGCCCTCATGAACATCTAAAAGAATTTGAGAAGTATTGTGACACAATAAAAGCCAATGGGGTGACTCAAGAATATATTCGACTCAAGATGTTCTCGTTCTCTTTAATTGGGAAAGGTTTAGAATGGCTAGAGAAGGAGGTGCCCCCAAACTCTCTCTCAACTTGGGACCAAGTTACTACGACATTCTTGAGAAGGTTCTATAATCATAGAAAAAACCGCCGAAGCTCTATCCTTGATTCAAGGCTTCCGCCAAAAGAGTGGTGAGTCCCTAAGTGCGGCTTGGGAACGATACAAAGAACTCCAACGCCAATGTCCACATCATGGAATACCTAAGTATCAACTCATTCACACTTTCTATGGTGGTCTCTCACCTCAAGGAAAAACAAGCTTAGATGCCGGAGCCGTTGGCTCAATCATGAACAAAGGAGAAGATGAGGTGGAACTAATCATTGAGGAGGCCGCAAGGCATTATGAAAATTGGTATGAAGGATATAGGGATGCTACATCTAGCAAGGGTGTTTATGCTTTAGAGCAAGCTAACGCAATCAACAACCTCTCCACCCAAATCTCCAAGATGACCAAGCAGATGGATGAGCTAATGAAAGAGAGATCCAATCCTCAAAGGAACACCTCCCCTCCAACTAAGGGAGGCAATGGTATGAACGCCGCCCTTTCTTCTTCTTCTTACAATTCAATGCCTCATGGATGTATGTTTTGTGTTAATTGTGGAACCTATGATCATGATACCTCTCAATGTGTATATTCTTGTGAAGTTCAACCCCCTCCCCAAGAACATGATGATAATGTGGAAGATGTTAATGCTATGAATTTTGCTCCTCGAATGGGGAATATGGGGAACATGAGGCCAAACTCCAATCAAATGGGGAATTGGAATCAAAGTGGAAACCGTGGTTGGAACCAAAGTGATGGTGGTTATGATAACCAATATCATGGTGGGGGAGGCCCTTCCAATTTCAATAGAAGAGGCTACTCCAACCAAAGAGGGTATGGTAATCAAAACCAACAACCTAACTCCCGATACTATGATCATCAAAATCAAAATTTTGGTGATCAAAGTAACATGGAAAACAATCAACAAAGCAATGTTCCTAACCAAGGCACCGGAGGCAATAGGGGTCAATATGTCTCTAACTATGCCCAAACTAATAGGCCTCTGGGTTTCCGTCAACCCCAACTTCCCCCACCTTAACAACCTCTTCAACTTGAAGCTCCTCTAAATGATCCCGTGATGGCTAAACTAGATGCCTTATTGAAATTGCGTGAAGAGGATCAAAGGAGGCATGAAGAGGAACAAAAACGAACCAATGCTCATATGAAAATGCTTGAAACTCAAATAGCTCAACTTGCTTCTAATTCATCCCCTTCTTCTTCTTCTTCCACCATTCCAAGTCAAGGAGTCAACCCAAAACCTTTGTATGTCGTTACAACTAGAAGTGGGAAGGTAGTAGGGAGTGACCCTTTAGTGGAGGAAGAGCCTTAAGAAGAAGTGGAAATAGAGAATGAGGGCGAGAGAGCCAATGAGCCATTGAGTGTTGAAAAAGAAAAGGACGTTGAGGTGCCGAAGGAGAAGGAAGTTACACCCTTGCCCCTAAATCTCCAACATAGAGAGGAAAAGCTACCCTTTCCACAACGATTTGTGAGAGCTAAGCTTGATGCCCAATTTGGGAAATTTTTGGATGTGATAAAGAATTTGCATGTTTCTCTTCCTTTTGTTGATGCTATGAAACAAATGCCCCACTATTCCAAATTCTTGAAAGACCTTTTGAGTGGGAGAAGGGAGTGTGAAACGGTGAGCTTAACCGCCAATTGTAGTGCCATTCTTTCCAACAAGCTTCCTACCAAGTTGAAATATCCGGGTAGCTTCTCTATTCCTTGTTCCATTAATGGTGTCGAGTTTGACAAAGCATTGTGTGATTTAGGAGCAAGCGTGAGTCTTATGCCCTATTCAGTCTACCAAAAGCTTAATGTAGGAACCCTCTCACCCACAAATGTTACTCTCCAACTAGCGGACCGTTCTACCAAGTTTCTCATGGGTAAAATTGAGGACATTCCCCTTAGAGTTGGAAAGTTCACATTTCCCGTGGACTTTTATGTGTTAGAAATGGATGAGGATGAGAGGATTCCTATAATTTTGGGTAGACCATTTCTAGCTACTTCTAGAGCAATCATCGATGTGAATGAGGGTAAGATGACCCTAAAAATTGATAAAGATGCAATTGAATTTGATTTGAATAGTGTCATGCAACAACCTTCTTCAAGTGGTGAATGTTTTCGAGTTGATGTTCTTGATAATGTGCTCAATGAATTTTCTCACTCCCCTTTGCGTGCTACTAATGATCCTCTTGAAAGTGTATTATTGAATGAATCCAAGATAGGTGCTCACAAGAAGGACATGCAATTTTATGAGGATTTGCTTGAGGAAAGCAAAAGGGAGTGCAAGGATGAAAGCATGGAGGAAGAGACTCCTTTTATTCATGATCTCTTTCAATTTGAACAAAGAGAAGAGAGTTTCAATGGTAAGGGAGCACCAAAGGTAGACTTGAAACCTCTACCTTTGGGCTTGAGGTATGCATATCTTGACTCCAATGAGTCCTTCCCCGTTATTATCAATTTTAATCTAACGGAGGAGCAAACCTCCCTCTTGATCAATGTTTTGAGAAAACACAAGAAGGCTTTGGGATATACCATTGATGACATCAAAGGTATAAGTCCATCCTTATGCATGCACAAAATCGATCTAGAGGGAGATGCTAGACCCGTTAGACAAAGGCAAAGGAAGCTTAACCCTTTCATGCAAGAGGTTGTGCGGAAGGAAGTAGCTAAGCTTCTTGATGCGGGAATTATCTACCCAATTGCTCATAGTGATTGGGTATCTCCCGTACAAGTTGTGGCTAAGAAGGGTGGCATGACGGTAGTGAAAAATGATAATGATCAACTAGTTCCTACTAGGCTTGTTACCGGTTGGCGTATGTGTATTGACTATCGCCAACACAATACAAGTACATGCAAAGATCATTTTCCATTACCGTTCATTGATCAAATGTTGGAGAGGCTTACAAAGCATTCTTTCTATTGTTTCCTTGACGGTTACTCGGGATTTTTCCAAATCCCGATTGACCCCGAGGATCAAGAGAAGACGACTTTCACATGTCCCTACGGTACTTATGCGTATCGTAGAATGCCTTTTGGACTTTGTAACGTCCCCGCAACATTTCAACGTTGCATGATGTCAATTTTCAGTGACATGATTGAAGATGAGATAGAAGTCTTCATGGATGACTTCTCCGTTGGAGGAGCCACCTATGAAGATTGTCTATCCAATTTATCTCGTTGTCTAGAAAGATGTGAGAGAGCAAACCTTGTGTTGAATTGGGAGAAATGTCATTTTATGGTAGAAAGTGGAATTATTCTTGGGCACAAGATCTCCCATGCCGGCAATGAGGTGGATAAAGCCAAGGTAGAGGTCATTGAGAAACTTCCTCCCCCCACCAATGTGAGGGAAGTGAGATCTTTTCTTGGCCATGCCGGGTTTTATCGGCGTTTCATTAAAGATTTTTCATTGATTGCTAAACCTCTCACATCCCTCTTGCAACAAGATAAAGAGTTTATATTTGATGATGCTTGCCAAGAGTCGTTTTGTAGGTTGAAAGAGGCACTTTGCACCGCCCCCATCGTCCAAGGACCGGATTGGTCTTTACCATTTGAACTCATGTGTGATGCAAGCGATGAGGCTATTGGATCAGTTCTTGGGCAACGAAAGGGAGAAAAACTTCATTTCATTCACTACTTGTCCAAAACTCTCAATGATGCTCAACGGAATTATACAACTACCGAGAAGGAATTCTTGGCTATTATCCACTCATTTGAGAATTTTAGAACCTACCTCATTGGTTCTAGGACTATAGTGTACACCAACCACTCGGCTCTCAAATATTTGATAAGCAAGAAGGAAGCTAAGCCAAGATTGTTGAGATGGGTTTTAGTCCTTCAAGATTTTGACTACGAAATGAGAGACAAGAAGGGGGCCGAAAATGTGGTGGCGGATCACCTTTCGAGGTTGGGTGGTGCAAGGTTTCAAGACGATGGATTGCCAATAGAGGATGCCCTAAGGGATGATGTTTTATATGCTCTTGAGGTGAAAACAGAACAGTGGTATGCGGATATAGTGAATTATTTGGCTTGTAGTGCCATACCTCCATATTTCACTTCACAACAACGTCGAAGACTCAAGCATGAGGCCAAGAGATATATATGGGATGACCCGATTTTGTTGAAGAAAGGGGTCGGCGGTTTATTGAGAAGATGCGTCCCTAACGACGAGGTTCAAAGTGTTCCTCATATGTGCCACTCTTCTCCTTGTGGTGGGCATATGAGTGCTCAAAAAACCGCCTCCAAGATCTTGCAATCTATGCTCTTTTGGCCCTCTCTATTTAGGGATGCTTGGAAGTTTGTCAAGACTTGTGATCGGTGTCAAAGGATGGGGAACATCTCTAGAAGGGACAAGATGCCTCAAAACCCCGTCCTTGAGCTCGAGGTCTTCGATGTATGAGCTATAAACTTCATGGGTCTTTTCATTTCTTCCCAAGGAAACAAATACATCTTGGTAGCTGTTGATTATGTCACGAAATGGGCGGAAGCCGTGGCTTCTCCTACAAATGATTCAAAGGTGGTAGTCAACCTATTCAAGAAGGTGATTTTTCCAAGATTTGGTGTCCCAAGAGCTATAATCAGTGATGGGGGGTCGCATTTTAAGCACCACACCTTTACCCGACTTCTCGATAAGTATGGTGTATCTCACAAGAGAGGGCTTGCTTACCACCCTCAAACGAGTGGTCAAGCGGAGATCACCAATAGGGAGCTCAAAGTGATTTTGGAGAAGACGCTGGCTAGGACAGGGAAAGGTTGGTCCTCTAAGCTTATTGACTCTTTATGGGCGTATAGGACCGCTTTCAAGACTCCAATAGGGACCACTCCCTATAAGCTTGTCTATGGAAAAAATTGTCATTTGCCGGTAGAAATGGAGCACCGAACTCATTGGGCTATCAAATAAATCAATTTCAATCTCCATATTGCGGGTGAGCAACGACTTCTTGAGTTACATGAGTTAGAAGAGTTGAGAATGAATGTCTATGATAGTGCGAGCATGTACAAGGCAAGGACCAAAGCTTGGCATGATGCTCAAATCGTCAAGAAGGAATTTGTCGAAGGCCAAAGAGCCCTCCTCTACAACTCTCGTTTGAAGCTCTTCCCGGGCAAGCTTAGGTCACGATGGAGTGGGCTATTCGTCATCACAAGAGTGTTTCCCTATGGTGCTTTCGAGATCTCAAATGACAAGCACCCCCCGGTTCAAAGTTAATGGTCACCATCTCAAGCCCTACTATGAAGGACTTTCCGTTGATGAGCCGATTTCTACAGCGCTCCTTGATGTGCATCATCCGTATAATCCTCCTTGATTTAGTTGAAGGGCGTCAAGAAAACGACGTAAACCAAAGGCGCTTCCGGAAGGCAACCCGAGTTTCTAACCCTTTTTCTACTCTTCTCTTCTCATGCTTTAATCTTTCTATCTACAACTTTGAATTGATGGATTTGTGTGTTTTGGTTGTGTTGGCATTTTTTATATGGTTCTTAGCATGATTGTGTGGTGTGTTTTAGTGTGTTTTGAAGAGAAGTTTTTGTGCAAATTTTGAAGCTTTTCTTTTTTGGGGGAAGTCCGACCGAGCTCCATTGAGGTTCGGGCACTCTCAATCTGGAAGCAAAATTGTGCTGCAAACTGAGAATTTTGAAAAATTAGGTGGTTCGACCGAACTCCATGAAGGTTCGGTCGAACCTTCGAAAAAGTGTGACCGAACCTTCTGGAGTTCGGCCGCTCCTATTCTGGAATTGAAATCAGAAATCATTCTGCTAGAATGCTGAAGTTGAAGAATTTGAACAGGTTCGACCGAACCTTGGTGTGACCGAACCTTCTAGAGTTCGGCCGCTCCTGTTCTGGAATTGTAATCTGAAAACATTCTGCCAAAATTACTGAAATTAGAGATTGAGAGTAGGTTCGACCGAACCTTGGGGAAAGTCCAACCGAACCTACCCAAGGTCCGACCGAACTTGTGTCGAGCAAATTTTTTTTTTTTAACATCCAAAAGCCGCAGCTCTCATTCTCCTTCTCACCCAATTCGACACTCTATCTCTCTTCTCTTCTCCTTCTCAGTCTAAAACTCCATTGTCACACCCCCTTTCAACCTCAACCCTCCATCAAAATCACTCCAATATCCTCTATTTCTCACCTATTTTTCATCCTTTACTCAATTTCTACAATCTCCACCCAAAATTCCTCACAAAAATCCATCTTTTCAAAATTTCCTCAATTTCTAGGGTCAGAGTGACTTGGTATTTTTGGGTTTCTACTTGCTTCCAATCAATTGTGGTATGGTAATTCTAGCTTTTTCAAGTTCATTTCTTCAATTTCTCTTAGTTTTACCATGTTTTACATGTTAAAGTATGAATTATGGTATTATTGAAATTGTTAGTAATGGCTTGTTTGATGTTTGTGATTCTTGGGATTTCCTTGTTGCAATTGGTTGGTTGTTGAGAGTAGAACTTGCTTTAGGATGATTATGCATGTATACCTTGATTTTACTTGATTTCAATGTATTTGCTTAAGTATGTTGATTTTTCTCTAGGTTATTCATGCTACCTCTTGATTGAGAAATTCATGAGTTGGATGTAATTTTGTGATTGTTACTTATTGTTCTTGGTTTGATTTTGATGGGTTGTGAGTGATTATCATGAATTTTGGGGGACATCATGCCCATTTTCATCTAGACTTTCTTAGGATTTGCAATTGATAGCCATATGACTTTTCGCTCACGCCTTGGTTTATAAGTGTTCATTAATGCCTTGAATTGTAGTGTTGTTATCCTATACATCTATTTCAAAATTCATGGCTATTTCTTTCATTCATATACTTTTTATCTTGGCAAGCTTCTTATGACACCTCTTGGCTTGAATCTTCCTAATGATAGCTCTTGGTTGTTTTGTAGAGTCAAAATGCTTGGCAAAGGTAAAGGCAAATCTATGAGGAAGAGGGCGAGTGAGCCTTCAACACCCTCTTTCCCACCTCCGCCCAGCAATAACGATCATGACATCATTGCTCCGAATGAGCACTTCTGGAATGTCTACAAAAATCTCATAACTCGTCCTATTCGATCGACAAGATTCTTTTGTGCTACAACTTTAAGGAGACTCAGCATCAAGGATGAAGTCGTCCGTCTAGCACAAAACTTTGGTTGGGGTGATTTCATCGATCTTCACGCTCACACCTATGAGCGAATCACATTAGAGTTCCTTGCCTCTCTTCGCAAGGAGGTCATGAGGAAGACGATGATGGGAATGAAGCTCAAATTGTTCTTCACTTTCGACTGTTTAACGAAGACCATTCCCTAACTAAGGGTGATTTAAATGACATCTTCCATTGGCATGCAACTGGATTTGATCACCCTTCCGATATGACCTCGATGTATCGCATCCCATACAATGAGCAAGAGTGGTGGCGGAGCATCTCCACCAAGGACCATTTTCGCACTAACACCGCAAAGGTCAACAACATCATCCATATTGCTATGAGATACTTTGCCCGACTTCTTCATATGCCGTATTCTTCAAGGCAAACCTCGGCTCTATGGTGAAAGATGAGGTAGCTTGCCTTTTCTTGGCCGAAAACCCTCAGCGCCTGAAGTTCCAATGCTCCTCCACTTTTATCTCGAGACTATTGGACACTCATGATGGCCGCCTTGGTGACAAGATTCACATGGGGGGCATGAATGGTGTGTTCTTCCGGACCCCCCTCACACTTCGGTAGATTATTCAAACCCTCTAAGATGGAAGATCGCTCGGAAGTTCATCCCCGATGAATTGAGGAAGAACCAAGTCCGAGGTGCAATTCCACACCCTCAGTCGGTCTACCATGTGGAGCAACCCGTTCCCCCCCTTAGCGGGGGAGGTGAGGCATCTTCTTCCTCTTCCCTTCCTCCATTTGATTTGAATGTCATCCGTAGTACCCTCGAGGATATCCACCGTGATAATCAAGCTTCCATTGAACAAAGGGGGTACTACGGAAGGATGAATTATGATAATCTTGTGCAAGCGGGCGTTCAAGCGCCCTATGTTAACTATCCTTACCACCCGCCTAAAGAAGGTCCGGTTGCACATTGGGGTCCCTATGACCCTAGCAACACCGCCCCCAACGGCTACCCCTATTGGGAAGGTCCTATCGACCCATCCCAACGTGTTGGTACCCCACCATACAACCCATAACGTGCGGGTGGGGGTGATCCGGCCTATGATCCGGCATTTATTTCAACCCCAAACCCCTTTGATGGTGGATGGGGTGGCCAAGGGTGGCCCTATGAACATTTCAACCAACCTTTCCATCCATTCATGGATACTCCCGGGTTTGATTTCGATAACCCTCCTCCGGAGCAAAGAGATAGGAACCCGTAATGAGGGTTCCCTCCCTTCTCTTCCTTCCCCCGAAATTCCTTGCCTTTAACTTTTGCTCGAGACGTGCAAAAGACTAGTGTGGGGGAGGATGCTCCTTTTGGTAGGTTGAAGTGTACATAGGAGGGTAGTGTGGTAGGATAGTAGCTTGTGCATATGGAGAATCATGGAGGATAGTTGATTTTGTTGTAGTTGGTAATGATTTTTGGTTGGTTTTTGATGGTGATGATGATCTTTTGATGATGATAATGATTTTTATGATGATGATTTTAATTGATAATTGACGAGTTTTGAGTTTTGTGTAGACAAAGATGCTCCCAAGGAGAAAATCCAAACTCCCAACAATCCAAGTTCCCTTAATCCGAACTTTGTAGGTAGCTTTTTGATTCTTCATTTTCTCTTTGTTTATAGCTCTAATCTTTTTCTTTGTTTACTAACTTTTTCTTGTTTAGTTGTAGTTTCTTTTTTTTGGCTCACTTTCCATGTAGCTTGAAGAATGAGGAAAGCTAAGGAGCGGCACAAGCTCCCTCGGTGAGATTGCATAATTTTCTTGTCTTCTAATTCAAGCGGCGTTTGGTGAGACCTTTCCTCTCTTTTATTTTCTCTTGTGTGCATATTTAGTTATATTAGGATGGAGTTGATTGTTCGAGGTTGTATGCATTTGATTCTACGGAATCTGGTGATCGTTGGTTTGATGCCGAACGATCTTTGTTTGTTGATTAGGAATTAAATGTTTACTTGCCTCTTATCACTTTTATTCTCCTTCCTCTTTGGGAAAAAAAAAATTGCTCTTTTTGTTCAAGACAAACCACAAAATCTTTAGTGTTTCATCTTCACTTTGAGCATAATAAAAGTTAACTTGCGTGATTGAATGTCTTTCTTGCTAAGTGCTTAAAGTTTACATGCTTCGGGATTGCCACCGGTTGACTCTAGGATAGGTTCATGCTAAGGTAGCCGGTTTAGAACTCGTAAGACCCATCGAACCCAATTTCACTTGTTTGTGGTAAGAAGGTGTTGCTCTCATTAGGGGATTTGAAGCCCTAGAGGTAGTTTTTGTAACCCGATGTGAGTTTCACTATTCAAGCCTCCAACAATTTTTGTTTGAGCGGCGTAGGATCCTTACCAAGGCATGCTTAGATCTAGAACTTGGTGTTTAGCTTCCCGAGATCGCGACCGAGCTAACTTAGGGATGATAAAGAGCATTCTTCATTCGGTGACTATTTTGTTTTCTAGGATTAGCTTTTATTTTATTTTCTCTTGTATTTTTGGTTGCATTTGCCCCTTTTTCTTGCCATGTTGAGCCTTCCCCTCCTTGACTATAGCACATTACAAGCTCATAACTTTTGTTTTGCTTTCACCCTTAGTATCGTGAAACTCAAGCCGGAAGCTTATCGATGTTTTGATCTGAAATTTAGGAGGCAAGGGTTCTTATGGGAAGCGAAATAGTGATGTTGTGGATTTTTGTTTAAATAAAAGCAAGTGCAATTTATAGAAAAAGTCGTCCATAGTTATGAAAAGGCATGGATGTAAAAAAAAAAAAAAAAAAAAAAAAAAAAAAAAAAAAGATAAAAAAAGAAGAGAGATTTTGCAAGATGAAAAAGAAAAAAATGGGGAAAGAATAAAGAGTTGTTGAATGATGATAGAAATTTGAAAATGTTTGGCAATGTAATTCAAGTTTGTGGCAATATAGTTGAAATTGGTAGAAGTTTGATTTTGGAAACGAGGCTTGATCACCCTTTGTTTCACGATTAGGCTAAGCACCAATTTCCAAATTTTACCACACCTTTACCCACTAGCCAACGTTACAACCCTCTTAATGCTCCTTTGACTTAGGAAAGCTGAGTCACTAGTCGGTGGAGGGAGCTAGACTTCAAGCATATGGAGAAGGCATGACTTGGTAAGATGTCGGGTTTCCCTATTTTGTATTGTTTTACCTTTGTTCCGGCTCCTTCGTGGAGTCATGAGACGCTACCTCCAAGGGTGGATTTGAATCTAGATGAGGGAACGCCATAAGAATGTATGGAATGCGGGGGGAGTGGTGCATGTTAAAGTTCTCTACGCTTAGCATGATTTATCCTTCAATCAACCATTGGCATCCCCTTGCGTGTTTACTTTCACTATTTAGAAAGTTTGGCATCCACTTATGCTTGTTGTCTATAAAAGCTTGATTTGATTATGATTTGCATGTGCTTGATGATCCATATTCTTGTCTTCTCCTTTTGGTTTGTCTTAGACACAATTTTTTTAGAGCTGTGGGGAAACTCTTGGGAAACTCTCACGAGATCACAACTCGTCCTCATCGGCGACCTTGAGGTTTAAATTTCTTGTTGCTTACGCTAAAAGCAAATTCGGTTTTACTTTGTTAGTTTTTCTTCTTCTAGCTTTATTTGCTTGAGGACAAGCAAAAGACAAGTGTGGGGGAAGTTGATGAGTGGCATTTATGCCACGATTAAGAGTTCATTCTAATGAGTTTTCCCCATACTTGTAGCTTGTTTGCCCCCCTTTCTCTTACCTTTAGTTCTCCTTTCTTTTATTTGCCTTCTTTCCTAGATTTTCTCTCTTTTGCCTACTTTCTACTTTGATTTTCTTGCTTGTGTCTTGTAGGAACCGGGGTTTTCAAAGAGGAGAAGATTTTAGGTTCAAGGGAGCCAAGGGAAGCAAATTCAAGAAGAGGTGTGGTCGAACCTTTCAGAGGTTCGGTCGAACTGAGGTGTAACCGAACCTACTCAAGTGTCCGGCCGAACATTGGAGGCAGAGACATATCAGTTTTCAGCATTTTTGCAGGAGAGGTCAAACCCCAGAAGTTCAACCGAACCAGGAGCAAGGAGGTTCGGCCGAACCTACCCTTGGTTCGGCCGAACATACCCAGATGTCCGACCGAACCTACCCAGAGTCGGTCGAACCTTTTCCCGATTTCAGCAAATTTTGTACGGGCTATATAAGCCCCCTTTTTTAACGTTTTAAAGGGGGAGATTAGCTTAGTTTTAATTTTCTGACTTTAGCTTAATCTAGAGAGAGAAACACCATTAGTTTTGGCATTTTAGAGAGAGAAAGTGTGGATTACTCCATTGTTGAGCTTGGAATTTGAAGAAGAAGCTTAGTCAATCTCTTTGTAGAACTTCAACTTCAATGAATGAGCATTTCCTTACTCTTTTCTCTTTACTTTGCTATTTGATTTTGTGTTAAATTGCTTTTGTTTTATTAATTACTCATTAATCATGCATTTGCTTGTTAATATCATGATTGACTTGATGATTGCCATGGATATTGAGTAGTTACTTAGCCAAGGGTGTGGGGATGATGTAGTTGGAGTTTGTTCATGCTTATAGTGTTGGGATTCAAGTTGATTGTGATTAAAGTCTTTACATGCTTCATTGTTCTTTTATCTTCTTGCAAAGTGCACGTTGTTAGTTGATTAAAGGTGAATCTTTGCTAAATGAAACGACGGTTGACTTAGCTAAGTTCATTTCTATCGATTGTTACTTCATAGCACCTCCTAGTATATGGTTCTAATGTGACAACATAGAGGCTATGTTAGGAGAAGCCAATTGACCCCGACAGGTGGCTAGATTGGACCCTCTATATCGATATTCATGCATGTTTAGTTAATTATCGATTCGTTTCTATGCTGTTGCATGTTCAAGTGAAACCTACATCTACCCATTCCCCTTGGTGTTTTCTTTATATTGTCGTTAATTCAATTTGCTCTTAGTTTAATCTCTTAGATATTTCTACTCTTTGTTCCGAGATAGCTTAATTGATTAGTAGTGATTACGGTGTTTAACTTCTCCCTACGGTTCGACCCTGTGCTTACCTTATACTCGTATTAGGTTTGTTTAGGTTTTATAAATTGTATTTGATTTAGGGATATTCGTATGACGACGCGTCTATTTCCCTTTTTCAGTTGTTTATTTGTGATCGTGAATGGGGTGTAACTTCACACTCGTGAACGGTTTACAAGTTCCTAAAACTTGTTGGAGACTCTTTTATCTCTAGCTTCTTTCCCTTTGGACGTCGCCGTGCTTAAGAATAAATTACATATATGGGGGTAACATGAGACATTGTCTTTAATCTTTTTACGTATTGGCCTAGTACATCACTTAATTACTAATGCTAGACAATGTATCATGCTAAATGAAGAGAAAATTATATGTGGCTCTGTCAAGTGGTTTAACTTCTAGACACTTATTATATCGAAGAGAATCACTCAATCACATATACCACAGGTTACCTGCCAGTATAATTAATACATATGTATACCTATCAAAACACTCAGACCAGACAAGGATAAGAGAAACCAGAATCTGAACAAGTGTTCTATTGCAGACTATATTAACAATCCAAAATCATACGCCAAAATAAATAAGACAACCATTCTGCACTGTGATATCTTTTCATGCTTTCTTTTTATCCTAGAACACGTCTCTAGAATATTGAATTCTGCAGTTTTACAACATGTTTGCTATGTGTAATGCATTGGGGATAGCTGGATAGGAGATGGACAAATTAGGAATTGCGTTACAATTCAATTAAAAGTAGCTTTAGCAGCAAGAAGAGGAAGATCAGTTAATCTATAATCAGAGGAATTAGGAAGACATAAATGATGAAGAAATTTATCAAGTTTCATTTTAGTTTCAATTTGTACCTGAGAGAGATACTCTCAAAAGCTCAATATCAATTATATCAAGGGTAATTCTCATATAATCAATCAAGTTCATCTCCCTCTTATTTTTGCCCAGAATTTCAGTTTATTGCACTATATAGAAGAGAATCTAAAAATCTTTGCCAGACAAGAGTTTCAGTTCATTATACTATGATAAGTAAAATGGAAATTATATGCCAGCAGCAGGGCACCTCCAACAGCCACGACCCACAGCAGCAGCACTTCTAATCCCACCAGAGACTACTCTTGTCCTCTTCCTCTTTTAGCATAGTGCAAACAAATGACCAAAGTTGCCTTGTCTGCCCTGTTTCAACGGTCCTCTGCCTGACCTTGCCTTAGCCACGGCTTGTTGTTGTTGCTGATTTGAATTTGCTGCTGTTTCTGCCTCCTCTAATATGTGAGAGTAACGGGTGGTGGCGGTGAGTGTGTTGCATATATTCAATAAGGTACCAGTGAGAGTAGTGGCCTCAAGCCACCATTGTTGCAAGATTTGATCTTTATTGAATGAAACATCTGCCTATTTCCCTCAATGTTCTGTTCTTTATTGCTTTTCTATTTTATTCTTGCATTGATCTAAGTTGAGTGTTGCATAATCATTAGCATAAATTATTTATATATAAAAAATACTAAGCATAAAACTTCATAAAAACAGTAACGAATTTTGTAAACTATATAGGTAGCAGACAACTGTTAAATTAATGCATATTACTCTGTTACCCTTTTGGAGTGTTGGCAAAATTGTGTCTGATTTATACTCTATTGCCCTGTTGGGGTGTTGCTATTCAGATTTAGCGATATACTATGAAAACTGTCTGAAGTTGGGCTGCTTTTTGTTAAATAAATCAGAAATAAAATTATTTATGTATAATATGCTATTTTGAGTTAAAACTATAAGCTTTACATGTTAATTATGTGCAGCGTACATATACTTGGAGAACTGAGTTCAATGCTAAGGCTAGGAGAGAATTTGACAAAAAAGCTGGGGACCGACTTAGGGGCACATTAAACCAAGTTTACAAAATGCCTCTCCATATGGAAGTTAGTTTCATGACTGACAGTGTTCGAGCTGAATTCATAAATAAGCGTAAGCATCCTGATTTTCTGAAACGTTCTAACCAAGCAAGAGATAATCGGTTATCTGGCCAAACATTAGAGAAGTTTGACCCTGGCCATCGCCAAGGTAGCATATCTACTCCTCAAGTGGTTAAAAAAATGGTAAGTGTATGATTTTAGCAACAAACTTATGATTTTATATAAGATTGAAGCAAGTAGAAAATTTTTAGCCACTAAGAGATGACAATAACTAGTCTTTATTACAATTGCTCTGTAGTCTATGTCCCCTATTTTTTGTTGTATATTTTTTAGTGCTAACAACTTCTTCTAATACAAGGCAAAGAAAAAGGATGGAATTTTACCAACTGCTGCTGAAGTTTATGAGAGCACTCATTCTGTTTGTGTGGGCAATGATGAAGTTGAATTGATGGGTGACAAGTCTCAAAAAGTCATGGTATGAGTATACTTCTATATTTTGCTAATATAAGATTACAAAAAAATATATATATATATATGGTAGTTAATGTTTGGAGATATTATAGATTGTTTATTTGTTTGTGTGATTGAGTTGGAGGATGAGAATGATTTGTCGGCATTAATCATATGATTAATATGGTATGGCACAATGTGAATTGAGACAGGTTTATTTTGAAGCCATACCCTATAGGAGGGGATTCTTCAATTTACAAAGAAAATTCTGCCGAAATTTTTACTAATAACTGCTTACATAAATTATTTTTCTATAAGTGTTGCATTTTTTCTTAAATTCTTTTTTTTTTTTTTTGATGTTTTTAGTCTTTTTAAGTTTTAACATTTGAGATCATAGTTACTAATACATATCTTAATGCAGGGAGAATATATGGAAAAACTTGCGGAATATAAGAACAAAGGAATTGAGATAAACCCCGACAAAGTCTATTTGGAGGTTGTAGGTGGGCAAAAGAAAGGAAAAGTCTACGGTTTAGGGAGTGCTTCACAAATGTATTACAAGAGCGATCCCGCTTCTCAACTTACGGCATCATATGAGTTAAATATTGTTTTTTAATACATTGATACAAATTTGATGATATTTTGGATATTTGAATAAAATTAACATTTTGGTTATTTAAATTTATGCGTGGGTACCTTTTTTTTGTGATTGATATTGGTTGTCGCTAAATTATGGTCTCAAATATTGATCGTTAGTCGCAAATATTTAGCGACTGCAAATTTGGTTTAGAGACTGATTGGTTAGTTGCAAAATCATTAGTCTCAGTAGTCTCTAATCTGTCACAAATAATTAGTTTTGTAGTCGCAAAAATTTGTTTCGTAAGTAGTTGCTAATCCGTCGCAAAAAACATTAATCTCAGTAGTCGCAAATCCATCGCAATTAAACTAGTCTCCGTAGTCGCAAAAGTTTAGTCTCGTAGTCGCAAAAGTTTGGTCTTGTAGTCGCTAATCCGTCGCAAAAGTAGTCTTAAAACATTGGTCTAAGTAGTTGCTAATCCGTCGCAAATATTTTGCGACAGACAATAATTTAGTTGCTAAAATTTGAAAGTTAGTCGCTAAATGGTAGTTGCAAAGGTGTTGCAAATCCGTCGCTAAATTTGCGTCTGTCCAAAAATTAGTCGCAAAAATGGATTTGCGACGAGGTCTTTGGCAACGAACCAAAGTAGTTGCAAATCCGTCGCAAATCCATTTTTGCGACGGATTTGCGACTACTTTGGCCATCGCTAATTACCCTTTTTCTTGTAATGTAAGTGCATGATCACAGTGGGGCTCAAAGTTGAGTGTTTAAAAATTCCCTACAGTTTTTGGGGACTCCACTATAGAGGATTTCTAATTTTAATTCCTAAAATTTATTTTGGCAATTGACTTTAGAATGAGTGGATGAGACATGAAACGTTCTAGATATTCATGTTTGTAATTTTGATTAATATTATGGCATAAGCATTAAAAGGTCAGCATCGGAAAGACAATTTGTAATGCGTCAAAAACATGGGAATTTTACACGTAGGAAAATTAGGAAATATCTTTCACAATTAGAATAAAAAATACTACGAAAAACCAAAAATCATTAGAACATAGTAAACTGCCACAAAGTGTAGGAACTGTCGCGAGACGACGGTGTCCATCGCCATGCGACGGCTTCATTGCTATGCGATGGGGTCATCGCTATGCGATGGATCCTGTTTTCTCGCACCGAGTTCTTCTAACATCGAGCCAGAAATTTGCCTTTTTGTTTTGACTGATTCCTAGTACTGTTTCGCCGATTCTACTAATTGATTGAGTTTTTTCCTTCATTTATGAAACCTATATGTGTTCTACATATGGATTTAGCCCTTGGGAATTCACGCTCCATTTACCCAATCGAACGCTCCGTGCAATGACGGGTACATCCGAGTTTGTGAATTCACCAAACCTTGGAAGCAAGTATAACTTTCGTGCGATGCATCCGGACTCATAACCATGGACCCTTTTTTACTATCATAATCCTTGAACTTTAGAGAACTAGAGCCATGGTTAGGTTGCAAACTCATTGCATCATGTTGTGACTACTTGACTACTTGTGCATCTCTTACTTGTGCATAATTATATGGGATTAAACTAACCGTTTGTGTTGACTTATGTTTGTAACTAAAGTCGTAACAAACTAAATAATGACTAAAAGGACTTTGCTTAATTAATTAATTAATTTGAATTATTAAAGTCTAAATATACTTGACTTAGCAAGACTATAGGCTTACCCTTTTCGAAATAAATGTCGAAAACAAGTTAAACTAACGTTCCAGTTCTAGCGCAGAAGTTTGACTTGTGATACGAAGCATCAGCTCTCATCGCCCCACGATACAAATATCGCGCAGCGACGGAGTCAACGCACTGTGATAGTTCCATCGCTGCGCGATTCAGTCTTTTCTTTCCAAGTCTTTGTGTCGAGTCTAATTCATATGATTATTGAATTTTCATTAATAACCGAGGTCCTAACTTGGTCTTTGTTGAGTCTAATCAAATAGTCCCATGATCATTGCACGAGTTTTGAGCATGTCATTTCCACTCAATAGTCAATGCACACACTTTATATATTTTTCACCATGACCATATCTAGAGTCTTGTGTGCATGTTTTTCGTCATTTTTTTTAGGCGGGTAAGTCGAATTATCCTCCAAACATAAACCATGTTGCTTGAAATTTGATTTGATCCTCATACTTGATTTCCAAAATATGCACCTATTTTTTCTTTTTTTTTAAAAAAAAAAAACCAATAAAAAATGAAAGTCAATTCGAGTCAAGTCATTAAAAGAGTCATTAGTTTAATATTTCAACGCTTGGTCAAGGAGAGAAGAGCGTCTAATCAAGGACAACATCTTTGTTCAAGTACTACTTTTTAATAGACCAATTTGACAAAGAAGAAGGTATAGAATAATGGCCAGTCAAGAAGAATTCGAGAAACTTCAAGAAACCATGAATGGACTTGTTGAGACACTTAAGAGGCTTACTATTCAAGTCAATGACCCTAACAAGCAAGTGCGAGTCGACACCATCAAGCGTATAGAAGAAATATTAAGTCAAATATCCAATGACTATAAGTATCATGGGATTAGCTCAAAAGGGGTCTCAGTGGATAAGGAACTTCTTCCGCAAAAGTTCTCTGCCAATGACATCCCTAAGTTCAAACGAAGTATAAACCAACTAATAATCCTTACTTTCACTTAAGAGCTTTTGAAACAATCATGGATATTAAGGGAATTGATAGGAGAGTTTTCCCTTCACTCTTCCCACTTTCTCTTGAAATAGTATGCTAGCAATGGTTCTTCTCTATGGCCAAAGTGAAGATCACTACTTGGGAATCTATTACACATGCTTTCATTGATAGATACAAATGCAATATTCAAGTAAAAATTGATAATAGGGAACTTGAGATACTTAAACAGAAAGAAAATGAAGGATTTACTACTTTCTAAAGTGGAGGGAAACTTCCGCTAAAATTATTGAAGTTCCTTGTGAGAAAGTATTTGTAAGGGATGTTCATTAAGAACCTCCAAGTATAAAAAGCATTTGAAATATCAATTCAATTTAAATACTTTCAAAGCTGTTTACAACATAGGCATTGAAGTTGAAGATGATCTTTCAAAACAGAAAGCTGCTAACAATAGCAACAACAATGGTTGGAAAGGAAAGAAGAACGATAATCCTTATTCTTCCAAGTCCACTCATTCTAGTAACAATGTTAGCACCTCTGACTTAAATGATGTCCTCGCCATGAATAATCAAGGACAAAAGAAGCAGTTTTGGAGAGACTTCACCCTTATTGGGATAAGCTATGACACTTCTTTTAACCGTCTTCATGCCAAAGGACTCATCACTCCTATTGGACCTATTCAAGATCCTGCACCTGAAAAGAGAATAGCTAGTTGGAATCCAAATGCACATTGTAAATATCAGCAAGGAAGGGGCCACTCTACTGAGAATTGCTGGAAATTAAAAGAAGCTACTCAAGACCTGATTGATAACAACAAACTCCCAGTGCCTCCTGCTAGCAAGAAGCCAAGCATCAATAACTCTCCACTTTCGGATTCCTTAGCAATTTCTGACGAACAAGATCCTATGGATCCATCATTCCTTATTAAGCCAATAGAAGAGGTTCATGCCATCGAAGCTGAGGAAGAAGAGACTTTCTTTGATGCCATGAGCGACTTTCAAGAAGAATCTGAGCCCTTAACTATTGGTGAACAGGCTACCACTAGAGGAGAAGTATGTGCCCTTATCAATATAGTAGAAGAGATAAGTCTTGAACTTCAAGCTATTCGCAAGAAAGTAGAGAAAGATGAAAATAAGTGTGCTCTTGAAAAAGAGAACAATACTTCTTCCTCGAGTATCGTTGCGAGAAAACCATTCACTTTCAACGTCGTTACACCACCAATGAAGAGGAACGACAAGATTTATACACCTATTGGTGTCTCTTATGAGAACATGTTCAACATAATCTTCGAGATGGAAAAATCAAACCTCTCGAGCCAAGACCATTTGAATCACTTAAGAGAACAGACAAGTTTTACTGCAAATACCATCAATCTAGGGGGCATACAACAGAAAATTAATTCAAGTTCAAAGATCTTGTTCAAGGATTCATAGATAGTGTAAGACTTGTCCTAACAATAAAGGATTTCTTGAATAAAGTTGTCAGCATTAATGGGATTTGGGACAATGATGATGAGGATGTCTACCTCAAAGACATGGAAGAACCACCACCACTTGTTGCACTTTACCCAGTTGATGATATTTGGGACCGGGTTGAAGAATCCCCATTACTGTGCTTACAAGATCCGGAAGGTTGCAACCACTAGTCACAAATGACCATATCCCTACCACTCAACAAATTCCAGCACCTCTTATAGAGGACAATGATATTATCAAATAACTCAAGAAGACTAAGGTTGATATGAATATATGGAAGCTTCTAGCTTCATCCATGAACATAAAGTTGCAGTAATGGACGCTTTAACAAAAGTAGGGATAGATTATGAGACTACTCCAAAGGGTTTAGCTAACTTTCTTACAAGTGACCTCCCTAGTCCCATTAATTTGATCACCTTTTTTTACAAGGATTTACCCCCGAAAGGTGACAAACACAATAAAGCCTTGAACCTCACGGTGGTTTGCAAAAGAATGAATGTACCAATGACCCTTGTAGACAATGGTTCGACAATCAATGTATGCCCCCTTCGATCTTCAAGGATGTTGGGAATAAAAGATGAAGAATTGTCTCCATCGACACAAGGGATAAAGGCCTATGACAATACTCGTCGCCAAGCTCTTAGAACCATCAATATGAATGTCACCGCATGAGTCATTGAACATACCATTACTTTTCAAGTAGTAAATATCAAGGCTTCATTCAGCTTATTGTTGGGACGCCCTTGGCTTCATGACCTTAAGGTCGTCCCTTCATCTCTCCATCAACTATTCAAGGCTATAGTTGGATAAATTCCTATCATAATCGATGCTTCCCCTATGAGAATCAAGATATACTTTTATATCTTTTTATCTTTTTTTTTATCGCCAATAGTGAAATAATACGACCGTGATAAATATAAATTTGTGTTTTAATAGGGTAAGATAGTTTAAAAGTTTATACTTTTTGAGGTTGTCGGTTAAGGGAATAATTTTTACTCTTAACCATGCCAACTTTATGTTGTACGATTTTACATAGTATATTTTACTTTTGACCACGTCAACATTATATTGTATGACTTTATATAATATGTATGTAAGGTAATTTACACTACTTTATACCTCACCTTTGTTAGTAAGAGTTACATTTTTTGTTTGTAATACTTGTGTTTATAAGATTTTATATAATAAAATGTCCTTTTATGTGTACTGTCTAATAAGGGCAAATGTTAATTTTTTATTTTTATATATAAGCTCTGAAAATATTTTGTCCAATCCTACTAGTGTTGTAACCTTACGTCTTTGAGTAACTTTCAGAGTTGACATTTTGGGGAGATATTTATTTTATAATTATTGTTTTAGTATCTTGCTGAGTATAATGATTAAGAGATTCATGAATAATAATCACTTAGTTGATTTAGGTACTCTGTCTTTATACGTATACCACATGAGTATTTTTGAGTTTTGACATGACATGGCTATATATTTTCTTTTTGTAATACCATGGAATTTTAGAACCTTTTTATTATGTGAATATTAGAGTTTGATTTAGTTACGTTTTTCTTTATTTTATTAATTTAAGTGTTGCAAAACAGATTAAGTAGTTTGTTACATATAAAACAAAAGAATTTAATAAAAAGATTTTCATTATTACCAAAATCTTGATATTTACTATTTAAATCCTTGAATTATATTTTATTTACTTTTTTATTTACAAATTAACCCCTTTATTTTCCTACAAATACCCCCCTAATTTTCTCATTTTAACACACCAAAAAATCCTACTAATTCTCTCTCTAAAAATCCTCCTCTAATTTGTTTCTTTAGTTAAAATTTCTCTAATTTAGCTTTATTTTTTTAACTTGTTAGCTTATAAAAATTATCATCTAGTTAAGTTACTATTTAATTTTATTTAAGTATTTTTAATTATCTTTAATTCCTATAAAAAAACAACCACAAAAAATATTTTCATTTTAAGTTCAAGTATTATTGTTATTTGTTATCTTTGTTTAAACCAAAAATTAATTTAATTGCTTAAGTGTTCCTAGTCTATATTAAAAACCGAAAATAAAGTTTATTTCTCAAGATCTAATTTTATTTTTCAAGTTTTCTTTAATCAAAAAAAAAAAAAAAGGTTCATTAGATTTATTTTCACTAACCTCTCTTAATATCTCAAAAATCCAAAAAAAAAAAAAACAAAAAATATCATTTAAACTCTCTTACTTCATTTTAATTAAGGAAATCTCATCTTTCAATCCTTGGTAAGAAAAAGGGGTTATCCTAAAAATAGCTACATTTAGCTCAAGGTATCATCCTTATTCCTTTCTTAATTTTCTTAATTAGTATCATTATACTAACTAATATGTTTGTTTCCATGTGATGTTACCAATAGGAGTAATGATGATATTTGGTGCTAAATTAGCCCTAAATCTTTCGTTAATCCATATTAGAAAACCAAGCCTACCAGTGAGGTGATAGGATATGAAAAAGGGGGTTTAGATGCATATTGCATTTCATCTTTGTCCAATGCATTTAAATTATAAAGTGTTAATGCATTAATGTGTTTGTCTAAAATATATATTAAGATTAATTTCCTTCTTGAGATGAGTTAAAGATCTAAGGAAGTAAAAGTTTATGTAAAGATTGTTCAAGGATAAAGAGTAACCTACCACGTCCTAAAGATTTCCTATATAACATTTCTTACGTCACAAATCAGTTCCCTTTCTTTAGCTCGGGTGATAGAATTTTTCAAGAGCTTTCCAACCATATCTCACAATAATTTTTCCGATTCTTTTATGATTTTTAATGATTTTTTTCGTGCAAGTAATCTAAGAGCAACTCCAATGGTTGTAGCTAGGGACTTGCTTGTAATATTAAATAATCCCTAGCTACTAGCTTGACCATTAGAGCTAGAAAATGTAATTAATCTGGCTAAGCAAATTAGCTTTGTCAACCTAATTTGCTTGGAGAAAAACTTACCAAAAAAATGAAAAATAGAATCAATAAAATGAAATATAAGAAGTTAATTAAGGAGATGAAATTCATGTAAATTGTAAGCTAATAGCTAGCCATTGGAGTTCAAAATAGCTACAATGACAATTAGCTTGAAAGCTTATATGGCATGCCAAGCTAATTGTCAAATTAGCTTGTCATTGGAGTTGCTCTAAATGAGAAAAAGACACATTTTTCTTAATTACCTTTTTTAAAAATTGTATTAATTTATTTTTAAAGAAACTAATGATGCTATGAAACTTATATATATTATATTATGTAATTTAATTTAAAAGCTTCATTAATTAATTACTTTCTAAAGATGACTTTCGAAATAAAAGAGTTAAAGGAACTTTAATTTTATCTAAAGATGACTTTCGAAATAAAAGTGTTTTAAGGAACTTTAATTTTATCTAAAGATGACTTAGAAATAAAAAGTTGTAACAAACTTTAATTTTTTATTTTAAGACGACTTCATAAATAAAAATTTAACAAACTTTATATTTTATTTTAAGGCGATTTTAGAAATAAAAATATTTTACAATTTTATGAACTTTTTTAATTTAAACCCTTTTTATAAAACAAGAATGAATCATGACCTTGCATACTTGTTTTTAATAATTAATGATAGTTAATGTAAGGTTATCGCTTCCAACCATGAGGTTAAGATTAATTATTTAGTTGTATAAGGTTGTAACAATTTTATCTCCATAAAAATAAGCTTATATCCCATTATAATTACCCGATGGTTTATTAAAAATCGGATATGATTAAATAGTTTATTGTTCCCTTTTATTTGGAAGTAAGGCCTTGACAGGTGTCATGTTTCATTTGTCCAATTCCATTAATCCTAAAACATAACCCTTAAAATCTTACAAAAATTACCCTCGAGTGATTTTAAACCTAAAGTGAGATTATATAGTTAACCCTTATCGTTTCACTCCAAAAAATACCTTGACCCACTAAAAGTAGTCAATTAGGACGCATTTGTTGAATTGTCTTGTTCAAAAGACATTTTTGGGGATCACTAATTGGGGTGATTTTCCTCAACCAAGGTGGCTCATCTTAATTTTATGAGTGAATTCGTCAAAGATCACTAAAATCCCACTTACAAAAATGACGCTCATGTCAACTACCCAAATAAAAAACCCAATGGAATTGGTTACTTAAAACATGGCATCTGTCCGAACTACAAAGGTGTTGATCCGTTAGTGGATTAAAATCCCGCGGTACGTAGTGCAACTTTGGTGCTCAAACCTACTTTATATTAATTATTATATCATTTTATGTGATTAACATGCCTTAAAACTTAACTTAAAACAACGCAATATTAAGAGCCCGTTCTTTAGAACGGAAGGGAAGACGAGTTCCAGACGTTCAATTCTCTTAACCTAAACCCCGAACCCAAGACTTTATGGAGTTAGCAGCTGATTTTTAGTTTTATTTCTTAAAATTGACTATTTTAAAATCCGTCCTTATTCGGGTAAAAATAAGGTGGTGACTCTAAGTTTTTAATTATAAGTCTTATCAGACACACTTAAGTAGAACCTCTAAAGACTAATTTGTCCGCTAAAAACCAGGTACCACAGCATGATAATCTCTTATTGAATTGTTTTAATTCTTTACAATTGGATTATGAATCGAGCAGATGTAATCTGATTGTAAAAGTATAACAATATTGGATTGATGAATCGAGCATATGTTAATTTGATATTAAAGGTTATTTCAATAGGAACTTAGATCTAGTAAATTGCGAGAGCCTGTTAGATCTATGTTGATTAATAAATTGCAAGAGCATGTTAATCATGTTAATTGCAATATCGATTGTTGATTGTTATGTTTTATCCAGGAGTATTAATTATTGGTGAACCTGTGACCCAAGGCTTTTTATTATTGAATTCTTCCTTACTTTAATTCATACAAACCTTATTTGTTTCTTGATAATTTAGATTATGATAATTAATTAGGAATAGAAGAACATTGTTTCGCTGTGGATTCGACCCTACTTCCCTATCTCCTCTAGATAGTGGTTTTAGGAATTACTTTTGATTGGGTGATATGTGTAGGCGTCATTTGAAGTTCGCCTACGTTAAGCATGTTGTGAATATGCTTGGCACTCATAGGAAGTGGGAATTGACATATACGATTAGGGACAAGGAAAGTAGGGAGCCGTCAACAAGTTTTTAGGGAACTTGTAAACCGTTCACGGATCATAAAAGGCAACCACGAATAAGGGACAACAAAGGCAACAATGATTGAACCGTGAAGGTTACACCCCATTCATAATCCATGAGATTACTAACTCCATATGGTTCGGAACCACGAAAGGAGGATCGGGGATGATGGTACGAGGTGAGTCATGGAGTCACATTCGCCCGTATTGGCCTCTACTCGATTCTTATAGCGAAAAAGTGATTCCTGCGATTTCAAAGGCATGCAAACAAATATTCAATTCGCTCCAAACTATTATTATGCTAAATTGGTTGAATATTAATGCAACACATAATTCTAAAATATTTGTGATCACTTGATTAAATAACAAGATTAAAAAGGAACCTAAACCGGTCATCCAAATTATCTTATTAGGCGTGATTTTCAATTACATGTTCCCTTTAAACATGCAATATGGTGATCATAAAAAATATAATAGAATAAACATTAATATTGGAAGCAATTTAACAATATAAAATCGTTAGAAAAATAATAGAAATAAAAGGAACATGATTCCTTACTTTGATTTTGCTTGCTTGCAACTATAAAACAATAAACGAGTTAGTAACTTCAAGGAAATTAATAAAACAATAATTAAAATTAAATTAAATAGAGTTGATTTGGGGCCAAACCCTCAAACAGTTCTACCTTTCACGCCTTGGTTTAAGGACCACTACCACAAAATAGGCTATAGAGGACGCCTGAAATAGGCAATATAGAACGCTTTAGAGGCGTACTGCAAGTGGGGTGCCTTATAAAGTATATAAGGCACCTCTTTCAGGCGTTCTATATTCTATACAATACAGAACGCATATCCAATATAAGCGTCTCTTATCATACGTACACTATATATATAAAACAAGGAAAACATAACGCCTACGTTGTGTTAGGCGTTTTGTATTATTGCATAAAAGAGAACGCCTATGTAAGTTAACAGTTCTCTTTTCATTACTTTTTATTAAAAAAAAAAAATCATTTTTTAAAGCAAATAAATCTAAATATTATTATAAATTAAAAAAATATATATTGAAATACTAAAGTATTATACAATTCGTATAGTGCGGAATTTAAAAATTAAAATTAAAAAATCAACCTTACATAATATTGTATGAAGTACAATTCAATTAAATTATACGAAGTACATGGTAATGGAGAAACAAGAGATAAATTTTATAAAATTAGCTAATCTTCATTTCTTCCCTGGTAATCTGGTATATCTGCATTAAAATAAAAAACAAGAAGATAATCATTATCAAAATTCTTAAACAAAAACTAAAAATCGAACTCAATATATACCAAAAAAGTACTATTCAGTAAGATTATTATTGGATATCAAAGGTCCTTACAAATTTCACTAGTATTGGCAGATTCAAATGTTAATTGGCAGAATTGAAGATGAAAATTTAAAAAAAAAAAAAAAAAAAACAACACTTTAGTTTTCATACCGAACAATTGTAATGTAATAATATTTTCTCCAACTAAGTGACCTCTTCAAATTCTTCCACATTGTCAATCAATGAAAAATCCAAAAGCACATAAACCAAAAACTCAATCTAATTCAACATATCAAATAAAAAAATCATACACAATTAAATTGCAAAATCTAATGGTAAGACGATGCACACTAAGAGAAAGAGATGATAAGACGATGCACACTGCCATCATCATAGTAATGCTTCCAGACTTCCACTATCGGCGCACAGTTTTAGAGCAACCGCACCAAACACCCACAACCACACCATCAGCGCACAAAATTACAACAAATCGCACCAAACAAAAAATTTAGATCTAAAGTAATTTTAAAATGAAAATCATAAATTTTAGATCTAGTAACTGAAAATTAGAAACAAATCTAAAGATGAAAATCAGAAATTACTCAAATTAGAGAGCTAAAGAAATTGAGGATTAAAACGAAATTGAAAATTAAAAATCGAAATTAAAATTAGAATATAATAGAAAACTTTAGATCGAAAAAAAAAAACAAAAATTGATAAACGAAAACTTTAGATAAAAAAAACAAAAAACTTTAATAAATCCACAAAAATTCAGCACAAATTAAAATACCCCAAAAATCTAGTACCCAGAAACTTAAATTAAATCAAGTTAAACAATCATCATCTACAACATTCAAACAGAAAAAACTTCCAAAATGATATTCGATGATAACAAAGACAAAAACTTACCTAGCATCAGATCATTACTAGCTAAGGAGGAGGATGCGAGGCTCCTTGCTCATCACTTCGTCATTGGCTAAAGGAAACATCAATGGCGAATGTGGAGTGCGCGATTCGATTCATCGGTTTGAAATTGTGTAGAAGTGGATGAGAGGATCTAAAGAGGAAGAGAGGAGAATGAGGTGAGAGAAAGAAATTTGTTTGAGGGGAATGAGATAGCGGCAAATCTGATTTTAAATTGAGTTAGTTCTAGGGTTTTTGTCGATTTTTTTTTTAATTATTATTATTTTAGAATTGTTTTATTTTTATTATTTAAAAGCAAATAGAGCGCTTAACTAAGGTTTGCGCTCTCTATTTACAAAGTCACTTTTTATTAAAATAATAATAAATCATATAAAACGTTTAAGTGGGGGAGACGCTCTATAAGTTTCAACTTACAAAACGCTCATCTTACTTAGGCGATCTATAAAATACTAGAGATCGCCTATCCAACTTGATTGTTGTGTATTGTGTGTTACTTTTTCCCATTTTTGTGGTAGTGACAAAACCTCGGGTAAAGTACGGACTCCTTAGAGTGCTTAAGGAATGTATTTTGGAAGAATAAGGTAAGCTAGTGTTTAGGCTAGAGCATAGAAGAGAGAAGAGAATGTTAATTGATGCCTCGAACAACATAAATGAGGGGAGGGAAAATGAACAGAGGGAACACACGGAACCCTAAAAAGATAAAAACCCTAAAAAACAATGTCGCGACACGTCAGCAGCATGCCACGACACGGCAAAATATGTCGTGACACGGTACACTTTAGTGTGACGCGGGGTACTTTGGTGTGACGCGGGACAAAAACAGACCTACAGAGGATAAAACGCGTTTAGGCTTTATGCGGAGAAAACACGGAACAATCCCGTGTCACGGCATGTGCACCGTGGCACTGGAAAATATGCCATGGCGCGGCACAAGTTGCCGTGACGCGGTGGACCCTGCTTCCATTTTTACGTCCAGATTCATTTTAACCCTAATTACGCTCAACATTTTTAAGTGTTGTTTTATAATTTCGGGCTATTTAGGTTTATCATTAATTGGGCTAAAATAATAAATAATATGAAATGAATAAAAAAGGTTTGGGCCAAAATAAAAATTGGATTATGCTTTGACTAAACATTAGGATTGATTTTATGAACTGAGTTTGATTGAATATGAATTTTAAGCACTCCCGGGATTAAATACTCAACCCGACCAATAATGGCGGTGAAAAGTTGTTCATCATCGGGTTTGGTTTCGGGGAGACATTTTTAGGCGTCTACAATATGACTTTAGCCTGTCATTCGTGATCGACTCATTCGATTAGCACCCCTATTAGTGGCATCCTAGGATTTATTATTAATCCGTTTAGTATCATGCCTAGGATCTTGCTAATCATGTTTTAATGATGTTATTATGATGATGATTGTTGAGTTAATTATATGTTGCTTGATTATTTATGATATTATTGTTATTGCTTTATCACGCCCTTCCTGCAGGTATAAAGGGAATTTGTACTTGAAATCACGCCTAATAAGATAATTAATTTAATAATTTGATTTATGCCAATGTGATTTTAATTCAAGTAATCACACATAATAGATTTATTTGTGCATTAATAATCAACCAACGTAGATTAAATATGCTTAGGATTAATTTCATGAATGTATGTTAATCGAAAAGCATACAAGAATATCATAAGAATTAAGTAGAGGCCGATTTAGGGCAGGTTCAATCTCTTTTAGGTTGGATTCGTACCATCACCCCCGAACATCTAGTCATAGTTCCGGACCACTATGGAGTTAGCGATCTCCGTGATTGTGAATGGGGTGTAACCTGTAGGACTTTAGATACTCTAAGCGGAATTTCATGAATCTTATTCATAAGCATCTAATAAAAAAGATCATTGCATAACACATAAAGAACATATAATTGTACCTTTGAAGCGTGATTCCACGTGCAATTGAGCAAGAACAATGGGAGATAAAGAATCCCAAGTGTGATTCCTCTATTTGGTCCACGGGCACAAATTAAAACTCCATTAATGCTAGTTAATCGTGATTGAACCTTTCAATCAACCTCCTATGGAGAGGAGAGAAGACAAGCGAGCCACGAACCACCACCACCACCACCACCGTGAGCAACCACCTTGCTTGGGTGGTCTGTACGATTGTACGGATGAGGGGAGAGAGAGAAAGAGGCGTGTGAGAGAGGGGTTGAGCGAGTTTAGTTTGCTTCACAATTACTATATAAGTGAATTATGACCTATATCAACCCTAGGCATGACCTTTATTTATTTATCACATATATAATTAGAGTCCATGTGAAGCTCAAACTCCTAGCCCACTTCTAACTACACTAGCCCTACTCCTTTCATGAGGCCCAATAATGAGCCTCTTACTTGTATAACCCAATACCCTTGCTGTCTGAACTCATAGGATCTATTCTAGTGGTTTTTGGACTATTTGACTAGCCCAAAGATCATTTATCATATCTAGCAACAAACAATGACGACCCAAAAGAACAAACTTATTATCTCCATAATAGTGACCCTTGATATATCTAGTAATTGTACTTATCGAAGACATAATTCCTTCAATCTCCCACTTGTTTGAGACAAGTGCGCAATATTCAAGTTCCTTAAGTCAATGTGGATCGATTTGATAATATGATTGCATCTCATATCAAGATCATATTAATCTACAAATCTTTTCTTGAAATCTAAGTTAGAATTACAAAACAAATGATTACTATGTGATCCATTTAAGCACGGCTATGCATTTTCTGAATTCTCCCTCTTCAAGGGGTCAAGACACATTCCTAATTAAATAGGTAGACTCAATCCAATCTTGTGGCAACCAAAGCTCCCACTCAACTTTTGAAGTAACCAGGAAACATCCTTTATAATCTCCAGTTACGGGCAGACGTTTGAATGTACCACAGTTAAATCAATCATTGAATGGAATCAGTGTTCCACTCTTGTCGAAGGAATCCACTAATATATCCGGAAGCTCTATACTTGAACTTCAAAGTAGGTCTATAGTTCGATCATGCATCATTCATGCATATCCATGTGATTGACCGAGCATCACTACGCTCCTATAGCCCATGAAACTGCGCTATCCAATCAATCTTACATGCTAGTTGTCCTTTTATTGAAATCATTTATGTCCACTTTAATGATTTCGAACTAGGAACTTAAATAATATTTGAATTTAGTTCACCTGTGGGGTTTCATTCACCAGGTCATCAGCCTGATGAGCCCATCAATTCATAATTATTTTGGACGTGTTATTAATATCAAAACCATAATTAAATAAGATTGAAACTTTGTTTCAATTGATAAACATAATACTGCAAGTTGATGTATTACTCATGTGATATGTTTTTCTCAAAACATACACTACTTAAATTACATAACTTGATTTAATCCAAGAACTTTGGTATGACTCTCATACCTTGGTCATGGAAGGGGTTTAGTAAGTACAATTCATGAGATATTCTCATAAGTATGAATTTTGCAAATTCTAAATTTTATAATAATATTCATCTCCATACACTAAGAATCTTCCTTCGTCCTTTCGCAAGGAACTTAGAATTTCCAATTTGTATTCCAACATTACATTGGATTTCGATCGAAATCTAACATCACTTGTTCTTAAAAAACGTGAATCAAATAGACGAGTATAGTCCATGACATGCATGATGCATCCTTTGCAAGCTGCATAAGGAGCATCACTCAAAACCTTAATTTCATCAACATTTCTCAAAGCATTGAATCTTTAACCAATGTGCCATGTTACATGGGATTGAAACTCCTTTCAATATAATGTCAAACCTCATAAGAATCTTATCAATATAAGCTTCTTAACTAAGCTCAAGCATACTTCAAAACCTATCTCTGTAGATCTTGAATCCCAACTGTACTCATCTTCCCCTTCAAGGGTTTTCATACAAAATGCATTAGCCATTACTTGACTCTTCAAGCAATGAATAATCATACTTTGTACTAGACCAAGAAGACTGTATAGCTCCAACTAAACATCTTGTACAAACAAGACCTTTCTTTTATTTTATGAGAATATCAACTGATTGGATTAACTCATTAAATTGAAGGTTCTAACTCGATGATGCTAACTTCTATCCTTTAAAGGATCTTTTATGCATCACTAGGATTATTGGTTTTTTGAAAATCATTTTGATTGTATCATATACAAAACTTTTTTCATGAACAATTTCAAGAACGTGTTTTGAAATCCATCTACCAAATCTCATAAGGCAGAAATCACTAAAATATCTTTAATAGATCTTTTCAATATGACTTAATGTAAAGGTTTCATCGTAGTCATAGTCATACTATGAATTAGTTGAATCCTTTAAAAAGTCTTTGCTTTGTTTAGAAAACACTTTTCTTTCTTGTCTGTCTTGCTTATAATGGGTCTCACCCAATTAGGCAAATTAATCAAGTGTCATACACTTGCTTACAGACTTAGAATCTATTTCAAATGTCATGGTTTTTAAACCACTTGGAGTTATCATTTGTCAAATCAACTTTATTACTTGCATAATCATCATGTCCCAAAATCAATATTTTAGAACTCTTAGTTAATATGAAATCATATTTCTTTGGCTAAGTTTTACACATGCTAATCATCATAGTGGGTTTCGATGCAACAATTGAAACTTATTCAGCAACTTTGTTTAGTTTTCAATGAGAAACGACAATAGAGGATGTGCACTTGGAATGTACTACCTTCAACACATGGTTATTATTCCCATTACACTTAATGAGACCATGCGTTGTCATTTAAAACTTGAGGTGAATCAAGCTCATATTGTTGCTTTTATTCAATAACTTCTCAAATTTCTTCAAGATTTTCGAATTAACTTTTCTTAGACTCTTTCAAGGCTCTCAAACTTTTCGAGATTCTTATACTACCACTTGCCTTCTTGAAGAGGCACATTTAGCATAGGGTGAACCAACCATATAGTTTGAACCATGTTTGTTTGTTACTTTTCTCGAAATCTTTTGAGATTTACACTAGTGTAGGGAATATTTCAAGCATCCCACACTTGAGCCCCACTATGATCATACACTTAAGCATGGTGGCGTCAAAAGGGAAGGAAGCTAGAGTAAAAGAGTCGCCAACAAGTTTTAGGAACTTGTAAACCGTTCACAGGGTGAAGGTTACACCCCTTCACGATCCATGAGATCGCTAACTCCATAGTGGTCTGGAACCATGACTGGATATTCGGGGATGAAGGTACAAATCCAACCTAAAAGAGATTGAACCTGCCCTAAAAATAGGCCTATACTTTATTCTTCTCATATTCATGTGCGCTTTCTGACTAACATGCAATCATTAGGTTAACCCTAAACCTGTTTAATCTATATTGGTTGAATATTAATGCACAAACAAAACTATTATTGGTGATCACTTGAATTATAATCATATTAGCCTAAACAAGATTATTAGTTATCTTATTAAGCGTGATTACAAGTACAAATTTCCTTTAAACCTGCAAGAGAGGGCGTGATCAATCAACAACAATAATAATAATATCAAGCAACATAATAATAACAATCATCAACATCATAATATTCTCAATAAAGCATAATAATAATATTAGCAAGATCCTAGGCATGATACTAACAAGATTAATAACAAATCCTAGCATGTCACTAAACATTAAAAATCAAAGCTTTAGCCCTAACATGATAGAAAGAAAGAATAGGAAGCATCATAGAAACATACATGATATTAGAAATTTTAGTTATTACCCTAAACATGATATTAGGAATCATAAAGACATCCTAACATTATACTAGGAATCAAAATAATCAAAGCATGAATTCTATATCAAAAGAATAATTAAATTACTTACTTGGATGCCTCGTATCTCTTTCTAATAACAAAATACACACGTCAGTAACTTCAAGGAAAATAATAAATCAAACAATTAAATTAAATAATTAAAATAATGATTTGGGACCAAACCCTAAGAAATTATCAACCTTTCACGTCTAGGGCGAAGGCAACTTCGAACTTGGCTAGGTGTGTCTAGAACTAAGGTATGTGGAATTTTGTAAAAGGGGAAGTTTAGAGAAAGAATAGAGGGAGAAAGCTTCTAGCTTTAGAGAGAAAATAGAGAGAGATGATTGTTGATGATTGTGAATTGTTGATGATCAAAAACGGGGAGATACGACCCCTATTTATAGAAAAATAGTCCGGAAACAAATCAAGTCCTATTCGGAATAAAACTGGCATCTGTCGCCAGGCGACAGACATCAGCGCTAGGCGACAAGATTAGCGCCAGGCGACAGACGTTAGTGCTAGGCGACAGACATTGTCGTTTGGCGCTAATAAAAAGATAAAACGCGTTTGTACGCGGAATCCTCTTCTTAATATGATTAAGCAGCAAATTCCGTGTTTATCAAATTAAAATCAGGTTTATCATAAAACACTTATTTTATTCCAAATAAAACTCTTTAAAATATAATTATTAATCCTAATATCCTTAGAATTAAAAAAAGAACCTTCCAAATATTCTAGAAGATTAAAATCAATCCTAATAACTTTAGGAATAATAACTAATAGGCCCTCCTCTAGATCATTGGGCAGCATATAAAATTCATTTCGGGCCAAATTTAGTTTAAGTCATAACTTGCTCATTATTCATCAGAATTGGGCTTATAATATATCGTTGGAAAGCTCTTTTCGAGCCCAATCCAACTACACTATTATTGGACCCTTATCATAGACCAAACTAAATTTGACTGGCTATCTTCATAAATAGAGTAAAAAAGAAATGTTTTCAAAAACAGAAAGAGAGATATTTTAATAAAAACATCCACATCACTAGACTTTCCACACTTTCACTTCGTTCGATAATCAAATGACATGAAAGGTATTCATCACTGGGTTCGGTTTTGGGGAGACACATTTGGGTGTCTACAGAAGCCCCCACTTTGACTGAGTTTGGAGAAACGCAAGTTTCGAAAACGAAAGTCAAAGTAGCAATAGGGACAGAGAATGATTCAGAACGTTCTACGATCCTAAATCACTCTTGTAACGCCGATACCTGCAAACTAGCGTTAGTTAAACAGATAAAAGAGTAAAGAAACGCGTATCTTGCACCGTCGAGCACACGTCTCTGAAGTAACCAATTTTGTTGTTTGACGATCTTCCTCAAGCTAGGGGACATCACCTGAAGACTGCTCCGCTTGTAGCTGCCTTTAATTTCTACTGTTTTAGTCTTCCACATCTTAGGGAACACCATCGAAGATAACTGCGCTTGTAGCCATCTTCTATTGTTTATGACAACTCTCCACATCATAGGGAACGTCGTCGAAGGTGACTCTGCTTGTAGTAATCTTCACTTGTTTGTGACAATCTTCCACATCCTAGGGAACACCGTCTATCATTGCTGCTACATCACGACCTTTTTTCTTGAATCATGGTGACAACCTTTCCAATCATAGAGAATGTTGTCGAAGACCACCCATCTCGTGCCATCTTCTCAAATCTGGGTGACAACCTCTACAATCTTAGCGAACGTCGTCTAAGACCGCCCATATCGTGCCATCTTCTCAAATCTAGGTGACAACCTCCACAATCTTAGCGAACGTCGTCGAAGACCGCCTATCTCGTGCCATCTTCTCAAATCTAGGTGACAACCTCCACAATCATAGCGAACGTCATCAAAGACCGCCCATCTCGTGCCATCTTCTCAAATCTAGGTGACAACCTCCACAATCTTAGCGAACTTCGTCGAAGACCGCCCATCTCGTGCCATCTTCTCAAATCTAGGTGACAACGTCCACAATCATAGCGAACGTCATCAAAGACCGCCCATCTCGTGCTATCTTCTCAAATCTTGTGATAATTTCCACCATCCTAGCGAAAGCTATCAAAAACCGCTTCATCTCAAATCGTTCTTTTCTCAAATAAAATAATAACCTCCCCAATCATAGTGAAAGCTATCGAAGGTCGTTTCATCTCGAATCGTTCTTTTCTCAAATCAAATAATAACCTCCCCAATCATAGTGAAAGCTATCGAAGGCCGTTTCATCTCGAATCGTTCTTTTCTCAAATCAAATAATAACCTCCCCAATCATAGTGAAAACTATCGAAGGTCGTTTCATCTCGAATCGTTCTTTTCTCAAATCAAATAGTAACCTCCCCAATCATAGTGAAAGCTATCGAAGGCCGTTTTATCTCGAACCATCCTTCTCAAATCTAAGCAAGAGACTCTTTTGGAGCCTTCTGTTGAAAGCTTCTTCATCTTGAATCTTAAAATCTTCTTGTCCTTACTTTTAGGAGTAATCGACCTTTCTAGCTTTGGGAAGAACTTTATCTTAAGATTCTTCGATCTTTAAGTCAATCTCTGTAGAAATCTCCATCATAGGGATCCTTTGTGATTATAATCAATCACTACTCAAATTAGTTTTCAAATTCGCTTAATCGATAATTTGATCGTCATCAAGCCGATCATTAATCAAGATCGTAATCGAGCCGACTACTAATCATATATCTATCAATTGCTCAAATGTTCTTCAAAAAGGCTAGAAATAAAAGTCGTGAGACCATCGAAGGCCGGTGCGAAAAAATCAAAGTCGTCGCGCAGCGATAGGTCTGTCGCGCCGCGTCAAAGAGTATTGTGATGCGCCAAGGTGTATTGTCCTGCGCAGGGATGCATCCTGCTGCATTGTGCTTTAATCCAAGTCCGAGCTTTTTTGTTCATTCATTTGTGCTCAATCCAATTGCTTGTGATTGTACCTGCATCTATATTCTTGGACTGTAGGACTTTGCTCATGTTTGTAATTATCTTAGGGTTGACCTAAGGCTCGGTGTTACTTAACTTAATGTGCAAGACCACATATGACTTGGCATGACTCAAGGTGATTGACACGTGTGTTAGACTCAACTTGATGTGATATGACATGACATGACTCAATGTGCATGACTCGTGTGTGCATTGTTTTGTGATGTGCTTGACTCTAAATGCAGAAAAGCAAAAAATTTCCATCATTTTTGTGGAGAGTACCGACTTTCTCCCAAAAAAGAAAGACGCAAAAAAGGAAAAAATGAAGTGAAGAATTTGAGGTGCATGTTGAATGAACTTAGTCGAATGCATGCGTTAACGTTGTATCTCATAGTGCAAAGGATTAGTTCATCCTAGGCTATCTCAATTGTTGACTTTATGATGCAAGTATTTAGGTAACTTAGGCACGGAGGATAAGCACTTCATACTTTGTGATGCAATGATGAGTGAGTGATGAAGGACTCTAAGATGACGAGGCATGCTTCAACGTCGTGTTGAGATTTCATGACAAAAGGTTCCTAAGGGGAGGATTATTTATCTATGTATCTATGATGTGTGTGAAAGTGACACTAAAGCTAGGCTGCAAAGGCTAAAGGTATGGAAAAATATTATTTCAAGAAGAGTCAAATGATGGTGACTCTTAGGCTAGGTAAGCTCCTAATGTAGGGATCAAGCCCCCAAGTCTAGCTCTAAATGGATAGGGATGAGCATAAGAGATCCCTTGATATGATCATGCATGAATGTGTATATGAATGAATTTTTACTACGGCCGCACCTCATTGTGAGGTTGCCCACGTATACGTTAGGAATCAGGCCGAACGTAGCTCTAGCCGAACCTCGCACAAGTGCGTGTATACCTCAAAGAGGTCTTTGAAGGTTTGTAACTTGGTTAGGCTAAAGGTTGAAGAAGAAGGGGATAGAGGCTCAAGAACCTGGATAAGCCCCCAAGGTGTGCTACCTTGCTTTTGAATCTTTATATTATTATGCTTGAGGTTTTCTCACTTTTTTAACTCTCTTTCTTTTTTATTTTTGCTCTCTCTTTTTTTTTTTCTTTTTTTTTTGCTTTATCATTTTTATTTTGATAAGTGTGGGCAATCCCGATCATGCGTTCTATCACTCACTTGGCATTCATGTTTCTCAGGCACGGTACCTAGCACTTGATAAGAGACGCAATCTGAGACGTGTTCTTATCTATGACATGTTTATATCAAAGACATTGGAACACTTGCCCTTAAGCACACTTTTATATTGTTATTGCTTTTTGCTATTTTAATCTTTTGAAATCATTCAAGTTTTTGTATTTGCATAAGTTGCATACTATCCCATCCCAAGGTTAGGTAGATGTGGGTTGAAAAAATAAAGGTCTATCGTTAGACGAGGCTCAAAGTGGTTTATCAAAAGATGATTGTATAGTTAAAGGGTGAAAGGTAATATGATATGGCTACAAGGGGTGCCTCAAATCATTAGTATACCTTGTGCTCAATTCGACATTTTTTTTTAAATGAAATGCAATGATCATATGCAAGGAAAATAAATGCTCATTTTATTAAAAGGAAAGGAAGAAAAATCCTACAAAATAAAATCTAAGGAAAGGTGCCTATGCTAGACTTATTGGGGAAAGGAAAAAAAAAGATAGAAAAAGAGGTCACGAAATCTTGTCGTTGAAGCTCGCCTCTTGTCTTGTGCCTTATCATCACTCGCTCTTTTTGCCAGCTGGAGGTATGGGAAGCTTGTTATTATCGATCAAATATTAGATGGCCTCTTTTAGCTTCCAACAGCTCTTAGTAGTATGACCCCTACCTTGATGGTACTTGCAATGTGCATCTGGGTTCCAACTAGGCAATCTCTTCTCAGGTGCGGGATCTTGAATAGGTCCAATGGGAGTAATGAGTCCCTTGGCATGGAGTCGATCGAAGGCAATATCATAGCTCATCCCAATAGGAGTGAACTCTTTCCTTAATTGCTTTTTAGATCCTTGGTTATCCATGGCTAAGACTTCATTGAGATCAAAGGTACTAACGTTGTTGCTAGAGTGGGTGTTTTCAGAAGAAGAAGGATTGTCGTTCTTCTTTCCTTTCCAGCCACTGTTGTTGCTATTGTTAGTAGCTTTTTACTTTGCAAGGTCATCTTTGATTTCAATACCTATGTCGTAGACGGCTTTTAAAGTATTCAAATTATGTTGATATTTCAAATGCTTCGAATACTTGTCTGGAAGGTTCTTGATGAACATCTTTACAGACTCCTTTTCAGTAGGGACCTTGACCATATTAGCGGAAGTTTCTCTCCACTTGTTAAAGAAAAAGGTAAACCCTTCGTTTTCTTTTTGCTTTAGAATGTTGCACTTATATCTATCAATGAAAGCGTTTATTATTCCATCCCAAGTAGAGGTCTTTTCTTTGTCAAGGGAAAAGAACCATTGTTGACAAACGGTTTCAAGAGATAAAGAAAACAAAGAATGAAACACTTTCATATTAATCCCTTTAATATTCATGATGGTTTCAAAAGCCCTTAAGTGAAAGTAAGGATTATCAATTGGCTTGAACTTAGGGATGTCATTGGCATTGAACTTCTGCGGAAGAAGCTCCCTGTCCACCGAGACCCCTTGTGAGCTAATGCCCTGGAACCTATAATCATTGGAGAGTTTGCTCAAGCTTTCTTGCATGAGCTCCATTTGTTGTTGCTTCACAGGGTCATTGATTTGAAGAGCCATAGCCTTCATCAATTCGGTTAAGTTGGCCACGTCCTTCCTAAGTTCGTTAGCTTCTTCCTGAGACGCCATTATCTTCTTAGCTTTTCTTTTCCGACTGATTGGTTTGTCAAAAAGTAGTACTTGAACAAAGGTGTTGTCCTTGATTAATCTCCCTTCTCTCCTTGACCAAGTGCTGTGAAAAGGGAAGTTATGGATACTTTTTGTTAATTATTTGACTCAAACTCTACTCAACATGCAGTAGATAGAAGGATGTAGGAAGAATGAAGGTTGTGATATGGAGAAAGCATATAGAGAATGGAAAGACGATGTAGATGGAGAGATATGAAATAATTAGGAATAGGATGTACCCCCAACTCAAATAACGGAAAAATCAACTCATGCATGAACCTAAGACATGGTCATGATGATATATACACAAAGTGTGTGCTAAGACTAGTGAGTGTAGGTGATATGTTTGACTCGTGTCATGACCATGGGACTAGACTATGTGACTAGACTTAATTAAGGACTAAACTGATTAAACCAATTAAGCAAACTGATTAATAAGACTCATCGTGAAGACTCGAGCAAAAACATGGATTGTTGCCGGAGCAACAGGACTGTCGCCATACGACAACATTGTTGCCTAGCGCTAATCATTAGCGCGTGGCGCTACAGTCCAAACCTCTGCGCCATTGCTGGAACATTGGCCTTGAACTGTTTCTAGTATTTTTACTTTAAAGGGACAAGCCTAAAGTCGTACTAAGTCAAGTTCGATCAATTTATTAAGACTTTAATCATTTATATTAATTAATTAATTTAGCAAAGTCCTTTAGTCATTAATTAGTTTATTTAAACTCATTCACAAGTCAAACAAACGATTAATGTAAACACATATAGGTTATGCAGAAACAAATAATGCACAAGTAGTCAAATAGTCACAATATGATGTAATGAGTTCGCAACCTAACCATGGCTCCAGTTCTCTAAAGTTCAGGATATGGGATAGTCAAAAAGGGTCCATGGTTATGAGTCCGGATGCATCGCGCGGAAGACTTACCTTTGGAAGGGTTGGCGCGAGTGGATGGGACCCCGCGAGTTAAACTCGCTTCCACGGTTTGGTGAATTCAACAAACTCAGATGTACCCTTCGTTGCCAGGAGCGTTCGATTGGGTAGATGGAGCGTGAATTCCCAGAGGGTTATGGCCATATGTAGAACACATATAGGTTTCAGAAAAAAGGGAAAAACTCAATCAGGAAGTAAAATCGAGCAAACAGTACTAGAAACTAGTCGAAACAAGAAGGTAAATTTCTAGCTCGGTATTGGAAGAATTCAGCGCGAGACAACAGTGCCTGTCGCCAGACGATGGCACTGTCGCCAGACGACAATTACTGTCGCTAGGCGACAAAGCCATCGCTTGGCGATGGCGCTGTTTTCTCAACGTTAATTCCTACATGCCTCGGCAGCTTTCTGTTCTTGAATTTTCCAGTTGCAGCGTTATTTCGTCTTTAGTTGTGAAAGATATTTTCCTAATTTCCTACGTGTAAAAATCCTATGTTTTTTACGCATTACGGATGGTCTTTCCAATGCGGACCTTTTTATGCATATGCCAATAATGTTAATCAAAATTACGCACATGAAATACTTAGAACTTTTCGAGTCTCATCCAATCATTCTAAATTATTGCCAAAATAAATTTCAGGAATTAAAATAGAAATCCGTCCCCAGCGGAGTCGCCAAAAAACTGTAGGGAATATTTCAAGCATCCCACACTTGAGCCCCACTATGATCATACACTTAAGCATGGTGGCGTCAAAAGGGAAGGAAGCTAGAGTAAAAGAGTCGCCAACAAGTTTTAGGAACTTGTAAACCGTTCACAGGTGAAGGTTACACCCCTTCACGATCCATGAGATCGCTAACTCCATAGTGGTTTGGAACCATGACTGGATATTCGGGGATGAAGGTACAAATCCAACCTAAAAGAGATTGAACCTGCCCTAAAAATAGGCCTCTACTTTATTCTTCTCATATTCATGTGCGCTTTCTGACTAACATGCAATCATTAGGTTAACCCTAAACCTGTTTAACCTATATTGGTTGAATATTAATGCACAAACAAAACTATTATTGGTGATCACTTGAATTATAATCATATTAGCCTAAACAACATTATTAATTATCTTATTAAGCGTGATTACAAGTACAAATTCCCTTTAAACCTGCAAGAGAGGGCATGATCAAGCAACAACAATAATAATAATATCAAGCAACATAATTATAACAATCATCAACATCATAATATTCTCAATAAAGCATAATAATAATATTAGCAAGATCCTAGGCATGATACTAACAAGATAAATAACAAATCCTAGCATGTCACTAAACATTAAAAATCAAAGCTTTAGCCCTAACATGATACTAACATGATAGAAAGAAAGAATAGGAAGCATCATAGAAACATACATGATATTAGAAATTTTAGTTATTACCCTAAACATGATACTAGGAATCATAAAGACATCCTAACATGATACTAGGAATCAAAATAATCAACATGAATTCTATCAAAAGATGTAGGACTCCGAACATTAATTAAGAAGCAGACGCAAGAAAAACCTTTCACCCTCTCTTGGAGCAACAAAAGCCAAGCGTCCAACAACTATTCTCTTATTGCTCCTCTGAAACTATGCCTTTTTCCCATTATCCCATCTATAATGTTCAGTCATATGATTGTACAAATGACATGTACCACCAGCAGTAGCTGCATTCAATCTAAAAAACTCTATTAGAGCAGTACGTGCACGCTTGTCGTTCTGAACCACCGTGTCTAAACGTTCATTAGGGTGCACATGAACAGTTTGCATATTAGGCAAGTGTACAGGTAATAGTTGAACAGGTGGATGCATTTCAAATAGGTCAAACCCAAATATTCTCCAAGCTACTTCACATGGAGAAACCCATCGACCAGATTGGAAGTTATTAATTTCATCCAAGTTTGCATCATGTTGGGCAGTCACATTGAAACATACCCTATCATGACCCTTGTACACATATTTGTACAAGTATTTCACTGCCTGAATCGTTGAACATACCTCAACATTCAAATGGCAATCAAAAAGAGTCGTTAGATAAGGGTTATACGGGATAACCCACCGGTTGTCTAAATTAGCTCCCCAAATGCGGACACTTTCACCAGTGTTTCTCCTCCTATACATTGGGAAACCATCTTCATTGTTTGTTGTGTCACTTGAGAAAGGCTTAGGATAACTATACTTACAAGCAACAGAGCAATCTGTCTGTTTCTTCATGCACCCACACGAAGGATTTCGCAAGCCACAAGGGACATGCATCATATGGGTCAAGATTATCTTCCGAAGATTGTTACATTCAACAGGGATTTCAACACACACAAACTTATCAAAATCTGAAGGTGATTTCACCTTGTATTCATCTTTAAGAATGATTAGGAAGTGGGCATGAGGAAGGCCTCTCTTTTGAAACTCAATCACATAGATCATAGCCTCAACTTCACCAAATACATGTTTCTTCATTATCTGATGTTTAAGATTGATAAGCTTAGACCTAAAAACACGTGCTACAATGTTAGGGCGATTCTGTGCAAGTTCCCCATCAGCAAGTTCAGTTGTTATCTCAGGCCATTTAGCATTGCATGTCATAGTAACAAATAAATCTGGCTTTCTAAAGCACTGAACTAAAGGCATTGCATTTAAGTACTAGTGCTTCATATCACGTGGCCCTCCAATAAAAGTTGGAGGAAGAATACTCTATGCCCGACATTTATAGCACTTGTTTCACCTCCTTCCACAGAATCTAAGATTCCCTGATACAGATCAACACGTATTGTTTGCTGATTTTGCCTAAAGAAATCCAAACGTGTGTTTTCGATTTTGATGTACATGTCTACAATATACTGTTGGAAACAACGGCTTGCACGAAGGAGCATATTGTTTGGGCAATTTTAAAGTTTATATGCATAATACTGCCTCAGAGAAATATGTCTCTCTGAAGTACTGCTGTTTTCTGAAGCACCTGAACATAAAACAAAGTAATTAGCGAACAACAGCATATAAGGCCTGCATCATATTCTGTTTAAATAGCTACATAACAAGGAAGTAGATTAAACCATAACAATATAAGAACTCACGAATAGCCTCCTCTACAAGCAAATCTTCTTCACAAGGTCTATTGCCCTTGATCCATGTTGTTGACTGTCTTTGTAATTCTTGCATATTACCTGTGCCCATCCACAATCACCATAAGGAAATAAAAGAGGATACTGTAATAGATCATAGCATCCATAATAATGATATATTCGATGAGTATTATTATATCTGCCCAGCATAAAGATGAATGGACTCTCTGAGTTGCTAGAAGCTGTACTATCAGTCCATATAACAGCCACTTCATCACTTGTTGGTGCATTGAATACACGCTGATCTAAAAAAGTATGTTGATTGATAACTATCAGTATCCTCAGTTACACTAATCTCTTTTAAGGAAAGGAAAAACCGAGCATATGGATTATCTTTGGTCACTCGCATTAGAATTTCAATAATATCATCTCTGACTTCTAGAAAACACTTAGTTCTATTTGCAGCCTCACACTGGCCATCGTAGAAATATAGCTGTAAATACTTGGACCTTCATCCTTTGGTAAGAGATCAGGTAGAAAATGGTATATTTGACCACACATCTTGAATACATAGATTCCTTTATGGGTCTTAGCATCATGTTCACCTCTAAATGAGCTGAAAGCAAAAAAGTTATTATACAGTCGAGCATATTTCCTAAAATGCACTGCATCTTCATCAGCAGAAGTAAATAAACTTTCTAGTTCAGGAGGGTATTCATTTGAAGCTATTTTGATGTCCCCATCTCCACAACAAAAGTGTAATGTTTCACGTTCAAATTTCTAAGCATCACACTTCAGACAAGAATGTGAACCCTTTAATTGCAAAGGGCCAACTTTTTTTATCATTGATAGGAATTTCTCTTGTTAAGACCCAGCTGGGTAGACTGTTGTGCAATATAAACACTAGTAGAAAAATGGAGATTGGCACTAAGCAATGGCCACCGGTTTTTAAAAACCGATAAGGAAAAAATGGGGGGGATTTTGAGGGAAGGGTATTGGCAACGGTTCAAACCGAACCGGTGGGAAAAATAATAATCCCACCGGTTTGAACCGGTGCCATATTTATAAAACAAAAAGCCCCCCTTTATAAACCCTAACCCTAACTCATCTCTCCTCTCCTCTCTACAGCCTCTCTCCTCCTTCTCTCTCCTCTCTCCCCTCTCCTCCTTCTCTCCTCTCTCCCCTCTCCTCTCTCCCTCTCCTCTCTCCCCTCTCCTCCTTCTCTCTCCGGCCTCTCTTCTCTCTCCTCTCTCCGGCCTCTCTTCTCTCTCCTCTCTCCCCTATCTCTCCTACTCTCTTGCCTATCTCGTCTCACCCCTCTCTCTCCTCTCTCGGCAATCTCCTTCTCTCTCTTTGCCCTCCTCTTCTTTCCCTTCAAAGCCCACCACCACCACCGCCACTAACCACCGCTGCCACCATGGAATCTAGGGTTTTGATTTTAAGAACAAACTACAGGTTTTTCATGTCAAATTCGACCCTAAAAACTCTAGATCTAGAGTTTTTACAGTCAAATTTGACCTTTAACCCAAATTCAAGCCAATGTCGGGGTTTTGGTGGAATTCAAGGTAAGTTCTCTTTTTAATTTCTCTCATTTTGTTTTTTAAGATTTTTTTTATTATTATTTTATGGTGATGTGGTTGAATTGTTGTGGTGGTGGGTGGTTTGTGTTCAGGGTAAAGGTTAGGGTGGGAGTGGGCCAGTTATTTCGGGTGGATCTGGTTGGGGTGGGAGTTTCGGTGGGGCGGGGATGGTGGTTTAGGTGGGGATGGGAGTCGTGGTGGGTGGGAATCTGGTTGGGGTTGGGGTTGGGGTTCTAGTGGATGGGGATGTGGGTTACGGGTTTTGGTGGGGTGGTTCGGTCGTTTTAGGTGGGTGGTGGGGTGCTTCGGTCGTGGGTTGTGGATGGTGGGTCGTGGGTTGTGGGTTGTGGGTTGTGGGTGGGCCGTGGGTTGTGGATGGTTTTTTTTGTTTTAATTTTGCAGATTTAATTTTTTTTGTTAATTTACAATTTTGTTTTAATTTTTTGCAGATTCAAGCGATTTGAAGAACGATTTTTTTTTATATTGTAAATCAACAATTTATTGATGAATTTATATGTAATTTATGTATATTATGATTATATTTAAGTATCTCCTGATTTTTAAGTGAAAAAAAAAAATTAATTTTTTTATTGCATAATTGCCACCGGTTAACCAGTGCCAGAATTAAAGAATTGCCACCAGTTAACTGGTGCCAAATCAAAGAATTGCCACCGGTTTTGAACCAGTGGCATTTTTTTTTTTTTGCATCCCTCAAATGCCCACCGGTTCAAAACCGGTGGCATGGGGGGGTTTTGAACCGGTGGGCATTTGCATTTTTCCACTAGTGAAAAAGTCAATCCATGAGTCAAGCTAATAACATACCATTAAGGAATTGAAAGTTGCTCACTCTTTGGCTTAGGCTTTGGCGTAGGATTCGGCTTTGGCTTTGGATTAGGCTTGGGTTTGTTCTTTGGTTTTTTAGCTACATGTTGCTGTGCACCCTGAGAACTTGTTTCACCAGGCTCACTACAAATGCAAAACATATTAAGCAAGATGCCATTGTACACCACAATGCATTGAAGCTGCTAGCAATGACATCACAAATACAATGTATACCGTATTGACACTGGCTGAACCATAGCATCCAAGGCTCGTGTGCGCTTGCTTGCACGAGCATTAGCAGGTGTTTTATACATGAGGCAACGATCTACATTATATGAAATTCAAAAGAGCTAGACTTAGAAAATGATCAACAACAACTATCTAGAGAGCTAAAAAGGCAACACTTCTTACTCATGGCGATAACACTGCAGCTTTAGTCAAGTATAGGTACTGCTGAACACCATACGCTAAAAATCTAGGAACGGGCAAACAAAATAGAGACAAAATCAACAATTATAAATAAACTTATAATATAGACTGTAAGGAGGGTGAGCCCATCGTAGGGGATCCTTCTCCTTTATGCCCATGGCCCTTTAAAAGCCTAGGACTTTACACTTGTTATGGTGTATTAGGATTTGAACTCATGACTGTTTGGGGGACCTTGAATTAGAGTTGATCATATCATTACGCTTTTTTGTAAGAAACTAGTAAGGAGTCGCTAATAGGTTTTAGGAAAACTCATAACCCTCGTTCATACCTTTCTCCCAAGTAGAGTTCAAGGGATATTTAATTATTCACCTTGTCTTAAGTGATCAATCAACAATTAATTATTCAATTCTACTCTTTAATTTTAACACAAGATACTATGTGAAATTAATTAATTAAAGGTTTGTTTAAAGTGATCAAACAACACTAATTAATTGATTAAAAGTTATTTAAACAAGAAAAGTAAAGGTGATTGATCTAAGTGCTCGGGAATCTACCACTTTTCCTTGCTAGATATTTGTTTAGAACACTTATGGACTACTTCTTGTTCGGGAACCTCCACAATAGTAACAAGTATTGAGAGGGGTGAGTGTTTAGGACAAGAGGGTTGGTAGTACACAAGTTTCACAAAGTTTCTGCCAGTGTTTAGGGTTTTCTGTGTGTTTAAGCCTCGTATTAAGCCTCTATTTATAGGGAATGGATGCGTTAAGGGTTTTGAGTGTTCTTCTGCAGCAGGTGTCGCACGCATTTGAATGAGTTGCGCGCAGCTGCTCAGCGCAAGTGATTTAGATGCGCTGCTATAGGCAGTGCAACTAAATGTCTTGCGTGCTGTATTATGGTAAGATCCGATTTTATATTTTTATGAAATTCTGAATCTTCCGCGAGCGCATCACTAGAGGTTGCGCTGGGTGTCACGCGCAACCTTGTGAGTTGCGCGTGCCAGATCAACACGACTCATCGACATGCACATGGATTTTTCTGCGACAACTTTAATTTTAACCTAGGAGTGCTGCATTTAGCTACAGTAAAGAACGGAGGCAAATGCAACAGTTGTTGAACACCTAAGACACGCTCCTTAACTGCCATAAAACTTTCCTTTGCAAGGGAGCACTTAATCCCAGCGTAAACTACATTTGCATGATTCAAGTCCATAATGTTCAGATTGTAGCATGAACATAAACTCCTTTCTTTGCCGCATCTTGGGCAGCAGTCTTGCATTTCGCAGCCGATGAACTGTATACACACTCTAAGCCACCAAAAGCGAATGGAGTGTGTAATACCCCGTATTTTTATGTACTTTTTATAAAGTATTTAAGTATTAATAAAATGTATTGTTAAGGGCTCAAGTATTTTAATTAAATATTTTAAAGGGTTAAAGTATTTTAAGTATAAGGTTTTATAAAAGTAAAATATATTTTGGACCAAACGTTTATTAATTATTGGGCAATGTAAATTATTCCTACATACTCTTATTGGAATAACCCATTCCAAAACCCATAACTTAAGCCCTATCCCATAACTTAAGCCCACATTTTTATAAGCCCAAATTTAACCCTACACTCCCTAATCTATAAATACACCATGAATCCCCAAAAATTTCCCACACAAAAAGGTTAGTCTTATTTTCTTTCTCCTTTATTTTATTAATTTGTGGTTTTGATTTTATTGTTTGAAATTAATTTAATTAGTATCAAATTGTATTTTGATGATTAAACTTTATAATTTCAGATTTTATAAATGTCATAATTTTCAGATTTTGTAAATTTTATAACCTAGGGTTTTTAATTATTGAAAATCATGATTTTAGGGTTTTTATGAACAATTGATTTAGTGCTTTAATAGTAATGATGTTTTGAAATTTTGGTGATTATAACTAATGATTAGATTAACTTAATTCCAGATTATTTTGAACACGTAAATTCGTGTTTTAATTTTATAACCTAGGGTTTTTAATTATTGAAAATCATGATTTTAGGGTTTTTATGAACAATTGATTTAGTGCTTTTATAGTAATGATGTTTTAAAATTTTGGTGATTATAACTAATGATTAGATTAACTTAATTCTAGATTATTTTGAACACGTAAATTCGTGTTTTAATTTTTAGATTTTCGTTCGTTAATATTAATCCCGTTTTAATCCCGATCAGGTTCTAAACTCATCCGATTTTGATAAAAAAAAGTAGTGTTTTCCATGTGAAAACAACGTTTTAAGAATTACTCTTTACCTATGGTAATGAGTACCACCCTCTCGTGGCCAAATTCAGCCTCTAAATATGATTTTCGGGCAGTTTTTTATTTTTAACGAAGTTTTTTTTATGCTTAAAATTTTATCCTTGAGTTTGATTAATAAAATTAATTATTTTTAAAGTTAATTAAGTATAAATATATGTTTTTATTGAATTTTTAAGAGGTTTTTCATCATATTATAATATTAATTGTTGGTTGTTTTTTTTAGGAAGTGATTATTTCCTAGGAGATTTTTAATTGAGTATAAAAGTGATGTATTGATAAAGTTTTGAAGGGTTTTTAATTAATCTAAAGTGCTGAAAATAGTTTCTAAGTACTACTTTTGATTTTTTATAAAGAGGGTTTAATCACCCATTAAAAAGGGAGATTATTAGGGGTTTTTAAATAATTTTCAGATTTTTATTAAACTTTAAACTTGCTGTAATTTCATGTATAAGAGTATATTTTAAGGTTTTTATGAAGAAAATTTAAAGAACTATATGTAAGCCTTCAATTTTAACTAAAGGGAAGGTTTTAAAGTGTTGTTTAATTGGATTTTGAAGGTTTTTACGTAAGTTAGTATTGCTGTAAATTTATTTGCTTGGGTATTACTTTAATTCTCGTTGTTTGGTTTAGGAGAGGAGTTTATAGAAGGTGATTTCTAGTGAGTAAAGTGGCATACCAATTCGTTTACTCAAGGTACGTACGAGTTACAAAACCTTGCCTTTAGATGCATGTTTAGGGATGTATCAAGAACTTAGTATCATGTATAGAGAAGACTGGGAATAATTGTTTGGTTATACATTGTGATTTCCGTATGATGTGCACTATTTTACTTTGCAAATATTATTTATGCATTAACTTTTCAAGATGCGCTTAGAGGCAAAGGTATGTGAATATGTGGAATGATTTATTTATTACTCATTCATGATTATTGAAATAGAATGAGTAAAGGAAGAATTCAAGTCTTATGAGACGAGGTTAAGTTTGTGGCGTGCCTTATGCACTCAAGGTGTTTACACCGAGGTAGTTAAAGGATTAAATAATAAATGTTGTTTGTCACTTATAAATCAAGAATTGAAATTGGAAACTTGTCTTGCTTGATTGAATTGATATTGGAATGTTTGTATTGTTATGCATATGAGTCATCACCAAGTTTAAACTTGTAAATCACGTAAAGTGCAAGATGGATGAGCAATAAAACTCTGGATTTGTGCACATCTGGAGTAATGACAAACAGGGGTTGGGGTACACGAGGTATTAGCCGTGCACTTTTCTCGAGGCCGTCTGATCTACGAGTCTCTTATTTCAAATAATTTTCAAAAAACTAGGAGTTAGGTGAGATCTCATACTAACTACGGTCACAGAGTCGCGCCCGTGGTCGTTGGATGTTTATTGATGTTTCCGAAAGGAGGCATGAGGTTTTTCTTTTATTGATGTTACAAATGGAGCATGGGTTGGACAACCTTGTCTATTGCTTAATCCAATGAATAAATAAATGAGTTAGCTACTACCAACTAGTGAAGTCTTAATAAAATTGTTAGATGAGTCGTGTGTTGAGTCTATAATTTAATGATGTATGATGTTTGATTATTAGTAGCATGTTAGGGATTTCTTATTTTATTTCGCAGCTTGTATGTACTCAGCTTTGCTGATTGCGTGCTTTTGTGTGTGTCTTTCTTTGGTCACGGCCCTCGCCTTTCAATGACCCTGTGACGATCCAATTTTTACACTTGTAATATTGGGGAGCAGATTAACCACAGGTTCTTACACATGCAGCATCCGTAGCTAGGTGGTGGGATCTTGAGTGGAGTGTTGGTTGCTTTTCTTATTTTTATTGCTGTTTATTTTTAGAAGTTATTTAAACTTAATTTCACTTTTATACTACTTCTATTGGTTTGAGTTTTGAATAAGGGCCTTAATGGTTCCAAGTTGTAAAACTTAACTTGGTTTTGGTTATTGGTTTTGAAACTTATTTATAACTGATTTAGTTTTCCGCTGCTAATTTCTGATATAGCCTTAACATTTGAACACGTGGCGGTAGCATGCCAGTAATTCTCTTGAATATTGTTCAGGTTACTCCCGGGTTTAAAGAGAGAATTATTGGGGTGTTACAAAGTGCATATTGTAAGCCAAGCCGATGCACTTCTTATCAGCTATCTCTAGAACCTCAGCTGACGAAACACGTGCTCCAGTCTCAGTAGACTCCAACCCATGAGGTTTTTCAATAGACTCCAACCCCAAACGTTTCATCTCATATAAGAATTCACAGCGCTCGAGCCTGCCAATCCTCTCACTTGACAAGTCATCAACCTGAACACCAAATTCAGCCCTCAGCCCCCTCACAGCCTGCTTAGATGCTTTTTCAATAGAGGCTTTTAGGGTATCATCTGGGCCGCCATTGTAGACATAGGACCCTAACACGTCACCTGTGTCAAGGTGCAACTCAATAGCATTCCCTCCATTCACAGACAGAGTGTAAAGAGGGGTTGGCAGCTCCAAACATGCCACAACCTGGTTCAACAAACATTGGTAGGAAATATATATTGTAATACCTCGTATTTTTATACGTATTTTATTTAAAATAAGTATTTTTGAGAAGTATTTAATTGAATTGAAATGTCTTATTTAAAGTATTTTAGTTATTATTTTAATAAGTTTGGAAATATTTTGTAAAAGGAAAGTTTATTTTAATTAAGTTGGGGTTTAATTTAGGAAATTTTTATTTTAGTAAAGTTTTATTAGGGATGGGATTAGGAAAATTAAAAAGGAAAGTTTAGGGAGAAGGGTCTTAGAGAAGGGGTATAAATATCCCACATATGAGCCAAATCAACTTTGCCTAGAGTGGAGAAAACCCAAGGTAAACTTCTCTCCCTTTTCTCTTTGTTTTTCTTTTCTTTCTCTTTTTCCCCTTCCCCTTTGTCGCCTCCCCCTTACCGCCGGCCACCACCACCACCGGTGGGCCGCTGGCGCCAGCCACCAGTAGCAGCAGCCGGCGGCTGGCGGCAGCCGGCAGTGGTGGCCAGCCAGCCACCTTTTTCCGAAAAAAAAAATTTTAAACTTTATTTAATCCTCGATCTAAATATTAATTATGGGTTTTGTGATTTGATTTTTGATGTTTGATTATGAGTATTATGTTAATTAATTTTCAGATTATGTTTTTAATTAAAAAGCCACAATTTTTGAAACCCTAGGTTCTTGATTTATAAATTATTGAAGGATGATGATATAGAATGGTGTAAACCCTTGATTAAAGTGTTTTAAGACTAAATTACAGCAAGTTTTAATGAAAATATAGTGCTGGAATTTTTGGTAAAGCATTAGAAATCAAGTTGCTTTAAGGAATTTTAATTACCCATTAATTGGGATTAAAGTATGATGTTTTAAATATAATTTCAGCTTATTTTAAATAAATTATGAGGGGTTTTATAGTAGTATATATTGCTGGAAATTTGTGTAGAGTGGATTTTAATACTCTTCTATAATTTTAAATTGTAGGAGACTTTGAAGTGAGCGATTTTTATTAATTGTGGCGATATTAAGATCGTATATAAGGTACGTTCGTATACTTAGCATAATTATGTTGATGTAGTAGCATGCTAAATGTGTTTGATTGATTATAAGTAATATCATGCTAGGTTTGGATTGGAAATTATGGTTTGGAAGTTGTTAGTGATTGGATTATGAAGCATGATTCATTTATGATGGATTATTGGATGGAAAATAATAGTTTGGAATATTATTTATGAACCACATATTTATTTATGGCATGTTAGAGAGCATGTTTAATTAAACTGAATGTTTAATTTGGCTTGGAATGTTGAAAAGGAATTTTATTATGGTTCATATAATTTTTATTGATGCTTTAAGCATGAGAAAGGAGCTATATAAGTGTCTATGTACACGAGGAATAAATTGTATGTTGGTGCCTTAGTGCACTTAAGGTGTTTTTAACACCGAGGGATAGGATTTGTGGCGCTTTATGCGTTTAAGGTGTCTTTGACACCGAGGTAGAATTAAAAAGGGTTCAACATTTAATATTATATGGTCACTAATTATTCAAGAATTAAATTGGTATATTGAATTGTGCAATTAATTATTGTTGATTGAATGATTATGGTTTGAGAGTCATCACTGAGGTTAATAATCTGTAAATAACGTAAAGTGAAAGAGATTACGCACCAAAACTCTTGGAACATATATACCTTGAGTATGAACATATGGGGGGAGTTATGGGGTTTTATATTTAACCATAACTTCTACTGGAGTACAAGACGCTATACATTCCTTTTATTATTATTATGCGAGGAATTCCGCCACTTACGAGTGGTTTTCGATGCTGGCACGGTTAGCTCCCGTGTCAGTCCCTCAATTTATTGGGGGAGGTTAGTGGGAAACCCGTTCGATGCGTAATCAACGCTAAATAAATTATTCAGTGTCAGTGAGAATTTTTATTGAATGTTGTATGCTTGAAAAACAGGTGCAACAAGGTAAGTAGTGTGTTGATAGGAAATTGTATGCTAGTATGTTAATTACGCTTATGTACTTAGCTTTGGTGATTGTGTGTTTTGTGTGTTATTGGTCTTGTCTTTATCATGGCCCTATGATGACCCATTTTTAATGGAGAGTAGTGGAAATAGGTAGAGATAAGCTTTTCAGGTGATGAAGCATTTTCATGAATGGGCATGAGTGAAGAGCGAATCATGCTAGTTTCTATAAGTATATGATGTGTTTATTGCTTTAATTAATTATGATAATATTGTTATGCGTGACTAACAAAAAGGTTTTGAATTTGGTTTGTTTTAATAAGGGCCTGTAATGGTTCCAAGTTGTAGGTTGATTTTATTTTACTTCGTTTGACTTTGGTTTGACTTTACTTTCGTTGCTTGACTTTATTCAATTTGACTTGTTTTGGAAGGTTTTGAAATTAGTCTTCTGCTGTGTGTCTTTGATAGTTTCCTTAGCCGTTATCACGGTGGCGGTAATGTCTTAGATATTCCTATTAAAGTTTTAAATAGGACAAAACAGGTATTTTAAAGGAAAGGAATTTCTAGGGCGTTACAGATATATCCCGAGGTCGCCCGTTCATCACCTGTCCATATGAATAAGGAACACAATAAATCGTTCATGTCTCTTATGTACATCTTAACAGCAACAACCACATATAAGAAAAGAAGAACACCCAAGCTCTCAACTACAGGTAAACAGGACTAACCTCTCTGCCCAAACCAACTCAACATCTAAGGAAAAATCTTCTCCCTAGCTCAAAGACTCTACAGCTGAAGGCTGAATTCAACCACATGTATACCTTAAGAAGTTAATTACACAACCTATGCCTCTAATGTACATCTTAACACCAACAAGCACATATAAGAAAAGCAGAAAACCAAAGCTCTAAACTACAGGTAAACAGGAGTAACCTCCCTGCCTAAACCAACTCAACATCTAAGGAAAAATCCTTTCCCTAGCTCAAAGACTCTACAGCTGAAGACCGAACAAAGCTACATGTATACCCTAACAAGATAATCACACAACCTATGTGTATGTCACCATGGCGAAGAGCACAAGCTAAGCATAAAACAGCAAAATGGCAAGAATTAAACATGTCCATAAAGAAGCACATAAATATTGCATAAATCACAACATTTAAATCCTCAACATGAACCACAAACTACAGAGAAGGCCACAATATACCACAGCAACAAACTATGAAAATATAGAAAACATGTTGCATACAAGCAAAGTATCATGAAATTAAAAGAACTAACATAATTACACAACCTATGTAGTTATCACCATGGCCAGAAGCGACACAAGCTAAGCATAAAAGAACAAAATGGCAAGAGCTAACCATATTCATAAAGAAGCATATAATATCGCATAAATGACAACATTTAAATCCTCAACATGAACCACAAACTGCACAAATGGTCACAATATTCTATCACAACAACAAACCATGAAAATATGAAAAACATGCTGCACACAAACAAAGTATCATGGATTTAAAAGGACTAAACTGATACATACAGGAACACTTCTTTCTTGAAAGACGAAACAATTGAATCTGATAAAAAAGAAACATACAACATAACATCAGTGTTCACAGGCTGAATCCTCAACATGAACCACAAACACAACATGTAAAATAAACTCCATACTCCACTTAGCCGACCACCAAACCAGAACAGGAGCACCTCAAGAAACCATTTTTTGAACGTATAGAAGGTCAGACAAGGTAACCAAAACTCAGGAAGCTTACCTAGCAGCAAAGGAAAAGAAACCCGCAGTACTTCACCAGCAAACAAAGGCAACATAACTTGCACACCAAAGCAGCTGAAGACAAATTTGGTATATCCATTTATGCAATCCAACTGAAGTAATGAAAGTGTGTACAATGAGCTAGTTTGTTAATTATAGAGTTTAACTTGAAAGCAATTAAACTAAAAATTATACCTCAACCTCAAAATAGAGAAGTTTGTTAATTATGGAGTTTAACTTGAAAGCAATTAAACTAAAAATTATACCCCAACCTTAAGGTATGCTCCCACCTTTTAGAGTGCTCCTTTCTTCCTGCCTTGACTCACTGAACATACACCCTATTTATAAACCCAAAATATATATTTTTTTGATTTTTTTGGGTTTCAAAATTAGCTAAAACGAAAAAAATAAGCTCTGCATACCAAAGCCTTTCAGATGACCACAAAAGCTACTAGAGCAAAAGTCTTTAACATAAATAATAAAGTGATAAGCCATTTTTATCATTACCAATACAAAATCACCCACATAACCAATAGACAAAGGGAGTAACCGCTGGGTTTTAAGCTGACTCCGATAGATCAAACCTACCAAATCACATCCCCAGGTGTTGAATGTCAAACTCAACACAATAAACCTTAAAAAAAAAAAAAGACATTGGTAACTGCTAGCACGCCTTATTAAAATTTGAGTATGGCAGCACAGTCCAAAACAAAAGCAGCCAATAAATTTTAGATTGGATTAGACTAAATCCTCTACCACATAAATTCAATACAATTAGCAAATGAAACCGGCAAGCTAAGTGTTCACTTATTACAAATACAAATGCAGCTTAAAATTAAGCACAATTTCCAATTCATATTATTCCAAACTAAACAAAGTGATTAAAACAAACGACAAATTTGCTCATGACAGTATTTGTATTTGCTCATCCCTAAATATATTGAACAATTTACTTAAAATCAGCACATTATGTGTTCACTAATCATGATCTTTAAATTAAGCACAATTTGCAATGCAAATTATTACAAACTAAAAAAACTAATCTAAAGTAAATCCTCTAGCACAAAAAACCAGCATACAATAAACACCATCAACTTTAAATTTAGCACAATTTGCAATGCAAATTATTACAAACTAAACAAACCAATCTAAACTAAATCCTCTTGAATTTTAACACCATCCGCTAGATTAAAATTGCAATGTAACACAACAAAAATTATTAGAGGAAATTCTTGAATTTTGACACTTAAATATACTGCTTACAACACAATAAAATAATTCTGAATTAATTCTGTTATCAACAAAATTCAGCACTACAAATGAATACAAATTCCTAAAACGTTCCTAATCCTAATACATTCTTATTCCTCTATACATGCAGAACACCATAAGGGAATTCATCTGTACATGTGGAGCACCACAAGGGCAACACCTATGCAATCCAGCCGCCACCTGTACACAACAAAGAAGGCTAAGTTAGCAACCCAAGTAATCAATGGCTAACAGAACACCAGCTAAGCATTTTGGCAGAGAGAAGAATGGGAGCTAACAGATCGCCAACAAGCATAAGGGCAAAATGTACTTATACTTTTTGAGGGGCAAAAAAGTCACTACACTATTACTAAGGGAATTTCATATGGCAAACTTCTCACTTTTAATAGTTATGGATTAATATATGCTCATGAGCGTCATTTGAATATCATACTACATACATTTTAACTCTAATATTGATAGATGTTTATTCGAATTTGATACATAAATGTTTATTTGGAAATTTCTATATTCATACATATATTAATGTATGTTCATTCACATGTTAAAAAATGTTCAAAAATAAATAACCTATTGTTCATTCATCATAAACCTTTGATGATTCAATCTATTTTAAAATATAAGATAATCTTATGGTAATTCATCCACATATAATATCAATACATATTAAGTTGTATTTTGACATACAAGGTTATTATTAATGGCCATTTACATATTAATAGATATTCATTTGGAATTTTGGATTTTGATATATGTTCTTTTTCATATTAATAAATGTTCATTTAAAATTTAATACATGTTCATTTAGATTTTATATGTTTTCATTCTCATATTGAAAGATTTTCATATCTTTATAGTGTGTTCATTTCTGAATTCGTAATTGTTATTCATACATAAATGTTCAATTTTGAATCTTAGATTTCACGTACTTTTGTTTGGAATGTGTTGTTATTATTATTTTCTTAAAAAAACTTGATCTATCTCTTATTGTACAGGATAATCAAGTAAGGCTGCGAAGTTGAAAGCGACATACATATTATGACCAAATTATATTTTCATGGAAAACACACAAATATATTATTAGAGGTATAACAAGGAGGATATTTCAGTTTCATGTTTATAAAATAATTACATGTAGTAAAACTATATAGAAATGCGTTATTATTGTAATTAAATTAAATTTATTTTATATTGGAAATTAAAACAACTAGCTCGTCAAGTTAAGAAAGGCAAGATGGGCATAATATAAAATACACCTATCACTCCTTCTTCTGGGCTATTTGGCTTATGTGTAATCAATGTATTTTCAAGTAAGCGCTTTGGTCCCCTATCACAATCTTTAACTTCTCTACTGATTGGGTTTCTTGAAATACTTAGGCCGGGTTTTTCAAGGTCAGCTTTCCTCCTCCTGTAGGCATCGTTTTCCCTTCCTCGGAATTGAACTTCTTGGTCTAGTTGTCTACGTGGAAGTCCCACTGACCCCCTGCGTTGTTGTCTACTTTTCGATGGTGCTTGAAATTCTCAGGACAATAGTGTGGGTGCCGGTTGGATTTTTAGGTTGGCTCATTCGGATAGGGTTCTTGGTGGATGTGTTAGGGCAGGTAGAAACTCGCTTACTCTTCAGGCGAAACTACAAGCTAGCTTATGGGCTCTTAGGCCTTCTATCCGAAAGGGTTATCTTCGCCTTCTCATCTATACAGATTGTGTTACTCTGGTTTCTCTCTATCAGTTGGCTCGGATTATATTTCTTGTGTTTGGCTGCTTTAAGATATTAGGGAAATTCTTCCACAGTTATCCGTTTGCAGGATTTATAAGGTTGCTTATGATTGAGTTACACCCGCTCATTGGTTGGTTGTGCATGCTCGCTAACAACAATACCTTTGTTGGTCCATTCAAATTTTTATGTGTTGTTATTTTGTGCGTAAAATCCTCTTTAAAAACTAAAACCGAACCGGTTAGGTACCTCCTCAAAGGTTAAAATCAAGACTTCTCTTTTAAGTACGAACTCATGCTCATCTTCCCTTTCTTAACTTGACGAGCTAGTTTGGCTATGGTGGATTAGGGCGTCTTCAATTTCAATTCAAACTCTTCAAATACAATTCTTTTCAATCCCAAAATTTTCCCAATTATTACCAAACAACTGTATACTTGATAAACCCCAAAAATTGTTTTGCAGAAATCAGGCAATTAGTGAAGCTATTTTGAGCTAATCCTTATTCAATTGATCATAGATTTGATAAATTATGTCTCTTCCTTCAATAGAATTTGCGTATTTGACTGGTGATTTTCTTCGTCTATTGAAAGATGGAGACCCTAATTTGAAATTGCCAAATCCCGTTCCTGTTCTTCGCTTCGTTTTCGAGCTCGTTTCGTCTATGGTTTGTTTCTATTCTTTTTCTGTCAATTGAATTGAGTTGAGTTGAGTTATTTTTTTGAAAATTTGAATTATTTTCTAAGTTTAATTTGTGGGTTTTTGATTTTTCAGGTATATGGTACTTTGCCGTTTCAGAAATGTAAAGCGGCGTTGGATGCGGTTGAGTTTTCTGATGTTATTTCAGAGGAAGAGTTAGGTTCTTATTTCGCGGATATTGTTACACAAATGGCTCTTGATGTGAGTACTTGATTTCCATTACTCGTATTTTCACGTCGTAAAGTCTATTATAGATTATGGAAGACTGTACTTTAATCAGGAAACATTGTATGTATTAGCTCGTATAAACTTTCGATTATGACCTGCTTCTTCCTGTTTATTGTTAAATCCTACTCATGTGTGATTACATGTACAATATCCATAACCATTGGTATAAACTATAAAGTATAAACCTGTACTCACCTTTGTTCATCATCTAATTGGATATCTAAAACCTTTAAATACCTACCTATGACTAGGATATCTCATTTACTATTGATCATTTATCAATGTAAAGTATTTCACAAGTATAAACCTAAGAAACCTCATGAACTTTGAGTTTTGTGGCTAAAAGAGTGATGAGTAATATTAATGAGGTTGACATCATATAGGCTTTAGATTAAGGCTCATCAGCTGTCAAGAATGTTGACTTCCATATTTAAGCTTGGATTAGTCTATCTAATTTTTGTGGGTACAAGGTTTTGTTGGGTTGGCAAGCAGTTATGGGCCAAGTGGGTGGGCGAATGAGAGGCGGGTTGAGCTAGATTTGTGGTAGGTGCGGTTTCAAATTTACTAACCTAATGACTATCTATTGTGGGTGTGGTTTTGTATTCATATTCGCCTACTAGGCTACTACCCTTTGAAGTCGTAACAATCCACTTGTGGAATTCCAGAAATTGTATCCACTTGCTGTCCATATCTCCTTTGTTTACCATCCTTTTGATTTTTTAGAGAGAAGAGGGGGATTGTAAGGTGGTACGATCCCTTCTATATTGATTGACCATGCCATATGAAATGGGGTATAAGTTACCTTTTATATTGAATACTCATTGTATGCATTTATCTCTTAGTTTCACTTGCTCTCATGATTGGTTGTTATACATAGAACAGTAAGTATATTTTCTTAGGTGAAATTGATAACATCAGTTATACAACTAGGGTCATTACTATACGCTTGAAATTTTACACTATTTACACACTCCTATGATAATCTTTGATGATTTAGACCTTAGGGAAACCCGAAAAACGTAGTCTTGTGGGATCTTGTTAGATATGTCTCTATATGAAAACATCATTTTTTTTACTAAAAGATAATTATAAGTAAGTGATAATGTAAGACATGGATTGACAAACATGAAACTCCAAACATTAATTAAAACTTAAAAGAATGGAGGAAGTATTAACTAGAGATTATCCCAACTATTTGGGTAATTTCTCTAACCAATCCTTAACTTAATAATAGTTTATATTTCCACATTTTATGTTTTGAACGGTTCTACTTAAAAAATATTTTTTAACCCCTTTGCGTATATTCTGTCTGAAGTCTCTTTATCTATCCACATTTACTTCTCTCCGCCACATCCTCCTAGAACCCAAACTATCTCCAATTTCTAACTCACTTGAACCACCACCTTACTTTTGCTTCCAGCCAATCTCCGCACACCTACCTTCAACCTTGCCTTTGCCTTGCATAGCTTAGACCTTGCAAATCTGACAAAACCCAACAGGAATTTAATTTCTTGAAAGTTGAAGAGAGAGAAAGAAGATCAAAAAAGATAGAGAGAGATAAGGAGATTGAAAGAGTGAAAATATGGGGGAAGATGGAGATGAAGATGAATGATTATGAAGATGGATTTTGGTTAGTTGAATTGAAGATTAAGAGTAGATTAATTAGATTAGGTTGGTTCATTGGTAGGTTGGGGTGAATTCAATTAGGTGAGAAATCTGATCGTAGTTGGTAAATTGTGTGTTAATTGTTTAAATGAGGGTATTTTGTTCAATTTGATAAGGTTTTTTTTTTTTTTTTTTTTTTTTTTTTTTTTTTTTTTACTAAAAGAGGAAATAATTTTTTTTTGTTGCACATAATGTTAAGCGTCCAAGTAAATGTTGCACATAATGTTTAACGGAGGTGGTAGAATAAATGTAGTAATCGGATTGCATTCTTAATATCAAATAATCTTGAGTGAATTAGCATGAAAGACGTACTTGTTCTTTAATTTTGAGAAATAGAGTGTTGTCTTCAATAAACATTGATGGGGATGTTGGAGGAGAATCATAAATCCGCAGAGGGGACAGGAGCGGAGGAAGGGGAGGAGAGAAGAATGAGAGGAGGAAGTGATGTTGGTTGCCCTTCTACAAGGGCAGGTTGGTGGCTTCATGAATCTGGGTAGAGACTCTTCTCATTGTCAAAAAGTTGTTGCAGACTGGCAGTAGGAAGGGGCTGAAAGCGGAAGGGACAATTGATAATTGTTTCGGCACCATTGACACTGGAATGTAAGGGTGGGTGATGGTTACGTGGAAGATACAATGTGGAGATAGAAGAAATTCTTAGAACCTATTTCATCATTTCAAAAATAAAAAATAACCCCATTTAGCCGTTTACAACTCACATGAGACCATGTTGGGAAGATACTTTTATAGTTGAGATTGTCCATATTTGATCGAAAGATGGGATAATCGAATGTGGAATGACTATAATTTGGGGTGATGTTGTCAATTTTCCCACTTTCATATGGCTTCCTATATTCTTTTGATTATGTTAATGCCCATTATGTACAACTGCTCATTGTTTTTCTTATCATTTTGATTTTATTTCTTTAACTGATATCCACAAATGTAATTGCATGCAGCTTACCATGTCCGGAGAAATTCGTGCTCGCCTAATCAAACTGGTTAGTTGTGCATTTGTTGAATTTGCTTTTTTTAATATTGGGCTAGTGATGATATACTCCTCCTTCCAAGCCTTCTAAACATGTCCATTGAACATCATGCAGTTTGGCATTTGATATAGCTCCTCCTTGTTTAAGCCTTTTATGCTCTCTATGGGGTTACCTGAGCTCATAATGCATCTTGTTAAACTCATTTGTTTGAGTTTTTATTAGAGAAAGAAAAGTTGAAAGAATTTTGAGTAGACTTTTTAGGGACTTGGTTAGTCTCGCCGTAATATACTTTTATTTACCTTTCCCATATACTATACCCTTATACCAAAATTTGTGCACTTAACTAGATTTTTATGCTATTAATGTCATTATATACTCTCCCTCTACTATCCTTATGGCCTTAATTCCAGTATAAGAAAAAATAGAATTGGGCACTATAATATGGGGCAAGGGAGTAGTTATTTTACAAACTTGCTGTTGGCTATCTGATGCATCTGCTTTTGGGTTGTCTATGTGATGCTTAAGCTAATTGCATCAAGTGTAACCTCATGTACTGTGTAGCTATGCTTATATTAAATATCCCAGTTGGTTGGAGTTTTGTAGATTACATAATCCCTCTGTATTGTATCACTATGTTCTATTCTTGCATTATTAATTTTGCATTACTAAGGGCTTGTTTGGTAGCATTTTCATTTTCCAGATTTTGGTTTCCTAAAAGTAAATACCATTTTAGTTGTAATAAAAAATAAAACTAAGTTACAGTTATTAAATTAAGTTTATTTTAGGCTGCCTTCAAAAATTAAATTACATAAGCTTGTTAAATTACAACATACAGAATGTGATTGTCGTCATCTGCGCACTTTGTCTTATTCACATGTGTTAAGTTTTTCTTCAACTCGATCCTTGAAGCAAAAGGATGAGTCTGTTCAATCAACGGATCACTGATTCGTTACAGTTGAGAAAGTCTGAGATAGTTTTGAAGCAAAACATCACAGGCAAATTTTTTATGGGGTTTATGTAATTGTAATAGATTATCTTTCTCTTTGTTTTAGTATTTTACATTTTTAGTCGTCAAGATTAGAATTGCAAGGGGGGAGAGAACATGTACAAAATCGCCCTCACCATAAACAACATTTCTGGCCACTTTTAGCAATGATTGCTGGGGTTAATAAAAAAAGGGAAAAAAACCCCAAACCTAATCAAACCACTTAATGTGGTTTTTTGATTTTTGCTTCGGTTTCTTTGTAATTGCTTGGAATTTGTTGTTTTCAACCATTTTACAGAACATGTTTTGTTTCCAAAATGTTAAAAAAACATGGAAGACTAAAGTCTAAACACCAAATATTCCTGAATACCCTCTAAAATGTTTTGTTAGTTACAACTTTTGTTCTATTGGTGTACTTTGCACATAGATGAGTTACATGAATTTTCATCTAAGTTGAGAAGTCCTTTGGCTTAATCGTTGGCCCCCTCTTATTACACATCTGACTTTGAATGTAATTGTCTGTTTGTGCTCTGGCTAGGCAAGGTGGCTCGTGGAGTGCTCACTAGTTCCAGTGAGGTTTTTTCAGGAGCGGTGTGAGGTTTGTTATTGCATTTCTTGTTTCGATTTTGTTGAAGAAGTATATTATGCTATAATTTTTTACTGTTTTATTGCCTATGCTTCAGGAAGAATTCCTCTGGGAGTGTGAAATGGTCAAGATAAAGGCTCAAGAACTAAAATCTAAAGAGGTTTGCAGTTGGGTTATTCTTTTATGTTTTGTCATGCCATCTATCTGTGTTCTTGTCATATATAATTTGTACATACCTTTGTATACATCTGTTTTTTTTTTTTTTTAGTTTTAGTCTGTATGAAAGCAATTCTATTTAGTGTTCTAGCTTACCAGGGTTCATTAGTTTTGATTAGTCCATCTCTCTCTCTTCTTTTAACAATTCTCTTTATTAGATGCAATGAATTTAATATCCACCCACCATTATTTACTTGCTTCTCACTGGGTAGTTGATTGGATTATTAATTCATTATTATGGGAGTTCTAATGTAATTGTTTTCAAAGGTTATCTTGTTTGACTAAATGACTAAGTTTTCAAATTAGCAACCAGTAAAAGTGCTTATAAATCAATTGTTAAAAACAAAAGTACGTATTTGGTGAGACAGTTACTCAGAAAACAAAAATTGAAGCCTGGTGTTCTTTTATAATACTCTATACCATTAAGTTTGATTTTGGCAAAAAGTACTCAACTCTCTCTCTCTCCTTTTTTTTGGTTAGTAATATCTCTTACTGGGATTAAAGGCTTTATTTTTTTTTAATTTTTTAATTTAATTTAATTTAATTTTTATTTATTTAAATTTTTGTTTTTGTCAGCAACATCTCTTATTTAATTGTTGTGTTTGTTGTTTCAGGTTAGAGTAAATACTCGTCTGTTATATCAGCAGACAAAGTTCAACCTCCTTCGAGAAGAGAGTGAGGGCTACGCCAAGCTGGTATGTATCCTGAGAAAAAAAAAAAAACATCAACTGTGATGATGTCGATTATGGGCTTCATTGGTCAGAGTTTCTGATAATAATTAGTCCAAGCAATGTACTGTGAATGAGTTTGTTTTTTTGATTCAATTTACTTTTTTTATAAAGGTAAAATTCGAATGCTGAAATTAGATTAGTTGTGTCAAATGAAAAAACCACTACTCTGCTCCTTGTTTTATCCATGTCTTCAGACATTTTCATAATCTTCTTGTCACTATTTTACTTGGATTTTTTATTTTTATTTTTGTTATTTAAATTAAGGACCCTCTTTCTCATTGTCCATATTGATTGCAATTCTCATCAATTTGGAAGGAAAGAGAAGACGTTGTTAAAGACCTTTACTTGAATGTTTGTTTCATGTGATTTCTTTTTGTGCATTGAAGCAATTATTTGCTGCATGATCTGCCCTGTGTGAGATTGTTTGAATTATCAAAGTTGCTGAGGATTATGTCTTGAGAATGTTGTAATTGCATGACAGTTAGCATGTTCATCATTTGTGTTTCTCACTGCTGCTTATGCTATATGCTCTAGGTAACCCTTCTTTGTGAGGGTTCAGGGGATCCTAACTCATCGTCCTCAAAGATTGGCACTATTAAGGTTGAATTCTTTCCCTTTTTGTGATATTGGCAGTGTTATTATATTTCTGCTTGAGCTGACCATGTTAATTTTGCAGTCCTTGATTGGTCACTTTGATTTGGATCCAAATCGTGTTTTTGATATTGTAAGTTGGTGCTGATTTTCACCTGAAATAGGCCTATGCATATGGTTTTCTATGTTTTGCATTTTTGATTAATTCTATTGTTCATCTTTTTAGGTCATGGAGTGTTTTGAATTACAGCCTGACAATAAACTTTTCTTGGATCTTATTCCAATTTTCCCTAAGGTGTCTAATAAGTCGTTATATTTTGGTTGGTTAGTGTTGGTTTTCTGTTTGTGGTCAAGGCTTACCAATTACCATGTTGCCAACTTTTTGCAGTCACATGCTTCTCAAATTCTAGGTTTCAAATTTCAATATTACCAGCGTATGGAAGTTCAAAATCCTGTACCTTTTGGACTGTATCGGCTTGCTGCTTTGCTTGTCAAAGAAAACCTTGTTGATCTTGATAGCATGTGAGTATTTGTGTCCTAAGCTGAGTATTCCAATGGTACTTTTATGTTTGCTTGTGCCTTTTCTTCTTTGTCTCCTGTTTTAAAAGATCACTGTTGTACTTTTTGCAACTAATGCCCTTTTGGCCTTTATGCATAATAGGGGTTAAAAAAGAAATGAAAAAGGCATTATTAGTCTAAATGAGGAGAAAATAATTGACTTAAGTGTCTCTTACTTTTATTCAGGAAAAGAGCGTAATGTGTATCTTCTTGTTATTTTTTTTGTCTGGTTGCAATTGTTGCCCAACAAATTGCATTGTACATAGATTGTTGACTTTTTCTTGAAGCAGAGTGAGGATGAAACTTTCCTTGCAAAATTTCTAGTTATACTACCTTGGTTTAGTAGTAATCGCAACAATTTGACTTTTGCACTATTCATATGCTTACTTTGACTATAGTTCGTAATAATAGCTAAATTTAAAGATACAATTAAATAATGTGATGTAGTTTGCATACAGCAGTATACAAACGCTTGTAGACTTTAATAAAGACTGCACTCAAACAAATATAGACTTGGGAGCATGATTGGTGTGGAATTATTTGTAACACTTTTTTAGTGCCTATATTGAATTTCGATTTTGCTATTACAGTTTTGTCTGTAATGACTCTATTATGTTGGTTTATGCACATTTAATGATTAACTCTATGCATCTTACTCTGAGATTCCTCTACTACTTTCAGTAGAGGTTGTCTGTGGTATGTAATTATTGGGATGCCAAATTATAGTCATGTAGTAGTCCTTCTCTCTTCTGCATTGTGAGTATGTGATTTTAATTTAGGATGGATGTATCTCGTCTCCCTATCTCTTTTGTCAATAATGACTAAAAAAAGGTACTGTTAGATAGTCAGGATAATCACTTTGGAAATTTTCGGTTATTATGTTCTGCTTTTGGCTTTTTTTTATTTGTTTTATTTCAAGTCCCTGTTCGCTGCTTTGAGGTCTCTCACTCTGGATATAATGTATTAATTCAGCTGGATGATGTATAATCAACAATTTAATATTTGCAGATATGCACATTTAATTCCCAAGGATGAGGAAGCATTTGAAACTTTCAATGCTATTACAACGAAGCACCTTGATGAGGTTTGTTATCAGATTATTAACATGAGTGGACACCCCCCCCAACCACAAACAACAACTAAAGAAAAACAAATCTGCAATTTGTAATGGGCTATTGCCTATTAGTTATCAGCAAATGAGGAAAGTTGGTAAATGTGATAGGGATATTACTTTCCTGGAAATTATAGAAGCGAATCAAATGGAAGGTTTACTTGGTCCTTTAGTTTGTGACAGATAGAATGTATTGTTCTAGTATGTTTCATCCTTAGACATATAGTTCCTTTTTCATTTTTGTTCTACTCACTTTGCTTTAATTTATTTTTCATACTTCATTTACTATCTCACATCTCTTACCCCACAATAATCACCTTTCCACATTCTCTCTTACTTTATTCACCTTTTTCTTACGCCATCCACTATATACATTCTTTTTCTGTTACTTTATTCTACTTCATCTTACACCCATTCACCTTTTTCAATAATTTTTTAGCTTGAACATGAAAGAATGAAGGTAGAACAAATCTAATAGGGACAAGCTGCAATGCCTTTTCTCTTAATAACCTTTCTATAAACACATAATATGTTTTGTACTATTTACTTTTTGGACAAGCAGGACAAATCTGTAGGCATTGGTTTAGAGGGAATTTTACCTATGGACAAGTTTTTTGCATCAAACCTTGCCTGAATGATTTGGCATTGGTTTAGAGGGAATTTTACCTATGGACAAGTTTTTTACCCATTATAAGGTGTTAGATGCCTTTGTTCGTAATCTTTGAAGCCTCTAGCATTTTGAATTTTACCAAATGTAGAAAGAATGGATAAAAGGATTTTGATTTGCAGTTTTTTCCTTCGGTATACCTAGCTCTCACCGTGACATATAGCATGAACCTTGGACTTGTTACTTTTATCTTACACAATCAGTTAGTTGAAGTTGGTGTAGTCACAACTTAAAATTAAGCTACTTGTTGCACATATGGTTAGTGATTTATCCTTTGTAGTTTGCCGTTAAAAAATTAATTTTGATATGTTTAAGTTTTATCTTAGAAAAAGGTGAGATGATACTAAATAGTATGTGTTATGTGTTAAGGGATATTAAATAAATGATCATATAGTGATTAACAACGAACACTTTAGAAGGAATGTTTTTGTGAGCGCTTAAATATTAGTTTGTTCACTTTTAGGCCATGTTCTGTTCACCTTATGAAAAAAAAATTTCGGTAAAAATAATTACAGTTCAATAAAAGTAAGTAAAAATAATTTTTTTTCTGTAAAAATCAGTAATTTCAAAGTACACATATAATTTTATTCAGTTTAGTAAAAATAATTTAAGCAAAAATAAGGTGAAGAGAACTGGGCATTAATCAACCAAATCCACAATCTTGTTATTTATATTCACCTTTATTCACCAAACCCCGCTATCTTGTTTTTTTTATTCACCTTCCTAAATCTTGTGCAAAAGTCAAATGGGACTTCTACTTGGGGATGGAAGGATGAATTTTATTTATTGCACTGGTGATTTACACTCTAAAAATGAAGATGTTGGTTATGATCTCTAAATTGAGTTGTTTCGATTTTTTTCTTTTAGACTTTGCTGCGTTATCTAGGATGTGTTTCATTGTGTTGGCTCATTGTATCAGGCTAACAAGATTGGAAAAATAAACCTAGCTGCAACGGGAAAGGATCTTATGGATGATGAAAAGCAAGGAGATGTGACTGTAGATCTGTATGTCGCTTTAGAAATGGAAAATCAAGCTGTCAATGAATCTGTTTCAGAGCTCGAGGACTGCCAAACACTAGGCTTGCTTACTGGTTTCCTTCTTGTGGATGATTGGTATGCGACTTATCATTACCTCCCTAATGGAAAGAGGGAAACATGCTTGTCGTTTCCCTACTTCGACATTTTTTTCATCGTTCCTTGCACTTAAGTTTGTTACAAGTTACTAGTTTGTTGTTTGCTTTGTTGTGCTATTGTTATGGTTCAATTGTGATTTTAGCTTAATGTGGTAGGTATGATTTGTCTTTTTGCTAACCATATGAGCCCCAAACATAGGCCTTTTGGTTTTGTAATTTTTTTTATTCCAGGTTGCTATTAGATCAATTGTCTCTTTAGCAAAAATACACAAATGTCCCATTTCAAAATAGGTTAATGAAAATATAAAAAAATTAAATTAATGGTTTGCATAAAAAATATTTATATTTATAAACCATAATTGCCATGTCCTAGTACCTTTGGTCAAATATAAGATAGTCTGCTTGCCCTAAGCTTTTTGAATTGCCATATTAGACACTCGGATCCATATCTGAGTCTCCATAGGATAGTGATTACATATTCCCTATCTTACGGCAAGATCTTTATTTGGGTGAGATTTATTGTTTAATGAAGTATTACTTCTATTGCATTTGGGAGGAGACATTTACTATGCATAATGCATTTTCTTACTGTTCCCCTTCTCATGGAGGGCCAAATCAATATGGCTGTCATATTTCTTCTTCTGTTGTAGACTATGTCAAGTGAGTAAACTAGTGGCACAATTGTAGCATGTGCAAACACACTAAATTTCATGGAAAAAGGATAAAAGGTGGCTTATGTAAAACAATGACTGGATATGCTTGGTAATAATTTGGAAAGGGGTTTTGTATCTAGTTATCTACTGTATAGGTTGGTGGAGGCATGGAGTGACTTTTTCTTGAGGAGTTTGATCTCAATGGATATAGTGAGATGATTATACTTTATTTTAAAGTGATGTTCTCTCTTTTGAAAATTTAGTGTTCACTTGGGTATTAGGGATAGGAAGGCTCCTCAAGCTTCTATTATTTATTTATGTTGATAAGCAGTAGTATTGACAAGATCCTGCTGAAAGTGTACATTATATATGGTATTAGATTGCTTGCAAGCCATTATAATATTTAAAGAGGAGAGAAGTATACTGATCTCTTAGGTTCGAGGACTTAGAGGTTCTTAATTACTGAATCGTGGAGGATGGGTAAATAGTGCTTAATAAGGTATAGACTTGTCAATCGGGTCAGTTTCTCAGGTCGGGTCACTTTGGGTTCAGGTCAAGAAATGCTCTACCCCTAACCCATTGTTTTCGGGTTTGGGTTAACCCAATGGGTTTAAGAACTAATTTTTATTTAATTCATTTTTTGCTTATTATTAGAAATATATGATTTTTCAAGCTATATTTGCGGTTTATTTTTCAATTTTGTTAATCGACATTTTCACCATTTATCATTTTTTTCTATTAATTTCTACTACATAATTTAAACCATCAGATTTGTCACCAAAGGAAGAAGCCAACATTAAATATGTGGAGAATAATCTCATGATATAATTTCTTTATATCACTTAATTATCTCTTCAATTATATAATTAACATTGTTAATATAGGTGTATATAATCTTTTTGATTGTGTAAATAATTTCCTTATATAGTTGGTTATTATCTCTCTTACCTAACTTAAAGCATTACGTTATCTTCACTATCTTTGTAGTACATAATATGTAGAGCTTATCAATGCAATACAATTCAACCTTAACATATAAAATAATGATTTAGTGTAAAGGACGTTGGCTGTATAAAATTCAAACTTAACACCATCTGATAGCGGTCAGTGGAGGTTGGTGTGGGCTATGTGGTTGGTGATGTGGTTTGTATTATGCAAATGCAGGTTGTGTAGGTTGGTTGGTTAGTGTGGCTGTGTGGATGGTGGTTGGTATTGATCTAAGAGAGAGAGAAGAGTGTCTTTAAAAAAAAAAAAAAAAAAAAAAAAAAGAGAGAGAGATAAGAGAGAAATGAATGTCGAATGGTAGATGGATGATCAAAATCAATCAAAGAACAAGATATTCATTTTCCAATAAATGTAAATCTTAAATTTTTTTTTAAATAAAAACCCCACAAAAACGGATCAGCGGCTCAGGTCGGGTTTGCCCAACAAATTACGGGTTAAATGTGTTCAAGCAAAGTCGAATTATGGGTAAAAAATGTTTAAAACCCACAAAAAGCGGGTCGGGTCGAGATGGAAAGATAACATCATATTTTGGTAGAGCTTGCTTGAGCTTGTTGCATATCTGGTATCAAGATTTAGCTTCAGTGTGTCAAGAGTCATCTTCTGAGTGGAACTTCAGTTTTCTTGATTATATATATATTACAATGTAGCTTGAGGGTTTCATGTATATTGTCTTTTCCTTATGTTGGTGATACCCCTCTTGGTGTGTTATCATGACATCAATTATTTAGTTAAATATATACAAGTAAAATATGCATATTGAAGCACTTACTGATAATTTTCTCAACTTTTTTTTTTTTTTTTAATTTGTTGCTTGAATGAGCCCATATCAGATAACCCACTTCTGGCCTTCTGGCTTCCTTAACAGCATTGGTTCCTTTATTGTTGTATTACAGGTATCATGCAAATATCTTGTTTGAGCGCCTCTCACCTCTTAATCCAGTGGCATATGCTCAGATTTGTGATGAGCTGTTCAGGTACACAAAGACATGTATCTTGTTTCTGTTGTTTGAGATTGGATACTTTTGATAATTTCATATACTGTCTCCATCTGCTGTTGCTGTGTTTAATATAACATTTTATGCGCTTAGTACTTCAGTAGACATGAATACATAAAGTCTCTGCTGATTGCTGAACATAATGCACACATGGCAAATTTTCCGGCATACCAGTTTTGACACGAGCCGGCTTATCAGTTTTGACATGAGCTGACTTAGACCCTGGTTCAGGGTATACAGCTTAGACCCTTGTAATAACACCTTAGTGTCAACACGCACAAATGAAATGCGTCCTTGTGTTTTGACCTACAACAGGTGCTGGTAAATGCCAGCCGCCTCCGGCAAGAAGAACGTCGCAGCACCACAAAGCTGTTTGTGAACAGGCAATTGATGAGAAGACTGGAGTTATAAACAAAAAAGTTGACCAAGATTTCTTTTAATTTAACCTTACCAGGATTTAAAAGTTAATCTGACCCCTAAGTTATTTTTTTTTTATTTTTATTTTTATAATTTGGTAAAACCTGACCCCAAAATTAAAAGTTGTAATTTTATTTTGAATTCTAATGTGCTAGTCAGTTGAAATTGGTATTGGTTGTTAAGATCCATGGCAGATATTTCTGTATACCTTCTTGGTAGCCCCACTTTGCTGCTCCCATTGTTTTCCTTTTACTTGTTTCTATCTCTAGCATGATTTTAAATCTTGGATGCAGTCACATGTCACAATCATGGTATTGGTCACATAACCACTTCCGCGGGCAATGTGGATGGAATGTGGCTATTGCGGCCTAATATTTCGGTCATGGAAAGCTTAAAATCCTTTACAATACGGTTATGATGCGGTGATGTGGCTGAGATTTCATAAGATGATCCCTAGGGGCTGGACATACCTATGAATGTGGAGACATCAGCCCTCTACAGTCTGACATTTGGTTTTAGATTGTATCTCATGCTTTGACTTTTATCAGAAATCATTTGTATGTTAGTGGCTCTTTAACTGATAAAGGTTGTGATCTCAAGGCCGTAATTTCTTCATGTAGGCTAATGGAACATAATTATTAAAAAAATGTGCACTCTTATATGTGTGTTCTCAATCTGCCTTAGTGTAAGTTAATTTCATACATCACTTATATGTAGTCTTAATCTTTTCCTAGCAGTGTCTATGAAGCATTAGATATTAAGTCATCTCAAAAAGGAAAAAGGCTTTTTATCTGTAGATTTCAATGATAGTATGATGCTATTAGTTATGTTATTGGTGGGCTAGTATTATTAGTATGTTTTACATAATTATTAAAATCATCATCGTCATTAGCACCACCATTATAATAGGTACTCGTATGACGGTGGTAGTAGTGGACTTTGGGCAATAGTAGTAGTAAGTGAGTAGTTCATGTTTCAAAAGTTTTGGAGACATCTTTTATATTTTTGAAATTAACTTATAAAGATTAAGTACTCAACCTGCTAAAGTGCTAATTTTTTTAGGTCTTAATCCATTTGTCACTTTTACTGACTTTGTACATTTAATGTATTTTAGGTTGATTGGAAAATCAATTTCCTCAGCGTACGATATTGTCCACAAAATGCATCTTGAGAGCTTCATGAATGGTCCAAGACTGTTGGAGAATGCAGATTCTTCAAAAAGCTCTCTTATTCTGCTACCTAAAGAGCTTTTTGAGATGCTTACCTGTGCTGGACCTTATCTGTATCGTGATACTTTATTGCTGCAGAAGGTTAGTGTTTTGTTTGCTTTTGTTCTTCAAGGTCCTTTTTGTTGTTAAAGCTTACTAACAATATGCTGCATATGTGTTCTGTGAAGATCTGTAGAATTTTAAAGAGTTATTACCTATCAGCTCTTGAACTCATTAGCAAAGGAGATGGAGCTCCTGGACCTGTTGTTGATTTTAACATTAATCCTCGCTTGCATCTAAGAGAAGCAAGGTCAAGAATTGAGGAAGCGCTGGGATCTTGTCTGCTTCCTTCGTTGCAGTTGGTACCTGCAAATCCTGCCATTGGCCATGCAATTTGGGAAGTGATGAGTCTTCTTCCTTATGAGGTGTGGATTATATAAGTAGCCTAAGCTGTTTTTGATTATTTGGCATTCTTTTGACTTATAATGAATAAGGTTGAATTATGTAGACAAGTGATACCTTTGTTTTGATTAGGCAAGATATCGTCTCTATGGTGAGTGGGAAAAGGATGATGAACGGATACCTATGATTTTGGCAACAAGACAAACAGCTAAGGTGTGCCCAATTACATGTTTGAAAATTATCAACCCAAAACAATAATGTATGTCTAATTCAAATTTTGATTTGTATTTCTAGTTGGACACAAGGAGGATCTTGAAACGGCTAGCAAAGGAAAATCTAAAACAGCTTGGTCGTATGGTTGCTAAGCTTGCTCATGCCAATCCCATGACTGTTCTCCGAACAATTGTTCAACAGGTGCCTCATTATCTTTTTCTAGCAGCATATGTACTCATTTAAATTACATACAGTATATTTTTTGGGGAGAGTTTCACTCATAATGCTCTTGCAGATTGAGGCCTACCGAGATATGATCATGCCAGTTGTAGACGCATTCAAATATTTGACACAGGTGTGGTTGATCAACTAAGGCCATATTATTTTTTATTTTATTTTTGCATACCCTCCTTAAGGTTGTTATCGTCTTTCTGAGAGCAGAATTTGGAGCTTTGTGCTGTGTGGGTTATGTGGAGGGGTTACTAAACTTTTGATTTTGGATGACTATATTCTTAACCGTAAGACCAATACATAATACTGAAACAGTTGGAAGTTAAGATCAATTTAACAAATTACTTTTAATTTTATGACATCATACAAATTTTCTTTTTGAGTCCTTAAGCAATAGCACATGGATTACTTAGGTGTGTTAGAATTAGCTCTAAAACTAAGTTTGAAGTTACTACTTTGATAAATCATTAAATGGTTTTAGTTAGCAATCTCAAAAGTCCAACACGGTTAGTGCAACATGAAAACAGGAAATATTTTTATTTTGCTTGTGAAGGGGCAATGTAGACGATCAAGAAGTGGTTCTTTCAAGGGGGAAGCAGTTTAGTCTGTGACCAACCCGTGGCTAACCACGACCTACCTGCGGCCAACATTTGTGTGGATGTGGCTTTGGCATGGAGATGAGTTTTCTTATGGATGAATTTCTTGCTTGTTTGTTATTAAGTTTCCATAGTTTTGTTTATTTAGGACTAAAGTAGTTATATTGTATTTAATTGTAATTAATTTAGGAAGATAATATTTAGTTTCTTAACATCCTTTGAATTCTAGGTCTACCACAGACTTTAGAATGCATAAGACTTGTTGAAGGGTTAGGTCTTAATGCCCTACAAAAAGGGATCATGGGTCTTTTCTTTTCAATGCACATCAACAAAGGGAGATTAACAACCCTCTTAGGCTTCTAGATTAGGGGCCGTTGGGTTAGGGGTAATTATAAAGGGAAAAGGAATGAACAAGGCTAATTCCCTTTATTGTTGTTTGTAATCCAATTTTAATCATTCCCTTTACCCTCTTCATTCCTTCAAAGTTCTGTACTTTGATTCCCCACACCCCCCATGCTATTTCCATTCCCTTACTTAAACCACCACATACCATCACCACCACTCACACACCGTCACCACCACTGTTCACCAACACTGCACATCCACCACCACAACTCACTGACACTACAAGTCCCACCATCATCACCCTGCTGGCACCACTTACCCAAAACCTATCTCGAAACTAGCCCTCCAACCAACCCAAAACCACCCCCGTCGTCCCAAAAACTTGTCCTCACCTGCAAACCACCCTTATCCATCCCATAAACCACCCCTTCCCTTAATAACATACTCGCCCACTCGAAATCAACCCTCACCCATCTAGAATATGCAAAGCCCTAAAATTCGAAAATAAAATTCAATGGAAGTGTACCTAAAATTATGATTTTAGATGTTTAATTTCAACCATGAAAACTCTAGTTCTAGAGTTTTCGTGGTCGAACTTGACCATTAAAATCCCAAATATAATGTAATGAACTGGAATTCACACCACCACAATTATACTAATTAACACAAATTAAGGCAAACCTTGTTTATTAATTGATAAAGATTTGAATTACAGATTTAAGGGAAGGTAAGTATAGCTTTAGGCTATAACTCTCATGGTAGCTTGAGGCTATTAATCTCACCAAGGGTTCACTCAATTTCTGGATGGTTGCTACTAATACAATTACCTTACATACTTAAGCTACTCTCAAGCAATTACAATTTCCTAATATTAATTAAAGTTGTCATCTAGTAAAAAGCATAACAAAGACATAGCATCAAAGTGTATAACTCCATAGTGCTTTGTCTTCCTTGTCTTCTTTCCCAATTCGGCTTGCCACCCAAAAGCTACTGCTCTTCATGTCTCTCCCCATTCTGGTCTTGCTGGTTGACTTTGTCTGTTCCTCCCTCTTTACCGTTGTGAGTGTACTGCTCTTCATGTTTCTCCCCATTCTGGTCTTGCTGGTTGACTTTGTCTGTTCCTCCCTCTTTACCGTTGTGAGTGTTGTTGACCTTGGCCTGCGCTGATAGCCTGATACACTATGATCAGTGTTTGGGCCCTCCTTGAGTGATGGACCGTATGAATTATTGGGTCCATAACATATGACAATGGTGGTGGTAAGTTGAATAGAGAGAAGAACGGGGCGGTGGCGTGGTAAAATGAAGGAGAGTGGCAGCGGTAAAGAAGGGGTGGCGACTATTAAGGTCGGTGTGTGGTGGTGGGTGGTGGTTATGAAAGTGAATGTGTACATGGTGTTGCAAGGATGAGAGAAGGAAGATATAATAAATTACCAAACATCTGATATCAAAGGGAGTTACATTCCATTCTCTTCCATCCCTTTCTTTAACTCATTCTCTTTTCCTTTGGTTAACCAATCGCCACCTTAGTGGTCTTCGGTGGCACGGGTTGCAATAAGTGTTGCTGATAATTGTAATTGATTTGTGATCGTTGGTGGTTTTATCCCCTATTAGTTTGTGTTTTTTCCCTACTACTTCTGAGGGGATTTTCACATTAAAGGTTATTTGTCATCATCTTTTATATTACACACATTAATTTGTTATATATTGCCTATTATTTGTGTTTTCACTTCCACTGTTCTCAACACAAATTACAAGGGCACTAAGCATTGTAAGCAAATCACGTGCTTTTCAAAATAGACAAGTATGATAATTAAATTGAAGGATACATTATGAATTAATCAGTATGATCAATAAAATAAGGATAAGAAGAATTGAAACAGAGAGGCGATTTAATTTGAAAATAAATGAATTGATAAGGGCCCTAAGAAATTATGAGTTGTGGTCTAGAATTCATCATTCGAATGAGCCGTGAAATTTCTTGGAGGAACTTGAGGTATTGTGAAACCAGGGTTTATCCGATTGAAAATGTGTTGAACTCTGTTAACTGATAGATTTTAAAATTGACATGGGGGTTGATCCTTATACGGATATAGGAAAACTAGTTTAAATGTGCTCTTGAAAAATGTTGCTTTCCAAGCTCTTTTGCTCACAGTCCTCACTCACGCAATGTATATCCCCTCTTTCAGCTAGTTTGCGCTCAGACGTGGAGTGCAGACCTGCCCACAGGACTGTTTCTTGTGTTGGGTGTAGGTCTGTCACATATCAGCTTTACAAAGCACTGGGCATAGGTTTTTATTTTTTTAATTTGTTTTCTGTTTTGATTTATTTATTTATTTATTTTTATTTTTATTTTTTAAAATTATAATCTAATATATATATATAAAGTAGGCATTTTTGGGAAGCATTTAGGGTGCCACATAAGCAAAAGTATTATTTTGACCAATGAAAAATTAGATTTATATTTTATTATAGAATCGAAAAATTCATTCGCCATAGGCATTTTTCACAAGCATTTGGGGTGCGACATAAGCAAAAGTATTATATTGACTAATGGAAAATTAGATTTATATTTTATTATAGAATTAAAAATTCATTCGCCATATGCATTTTTCGAAAGCATTTGGGGTGCCACATAAGCAAAAGTATTATTTTGACTAATGGAAAATTAAATTTAAATTTTATTATAGATTTAAAAAATTCATTCGCCATCTATGCAAAAGTAATGAATGAGATTTAAGAATTATTTGAAAACAACAAACAGTAATTTATAGTTTAAATTATTTGAAAAAACTAAAAATTATCTTTGATGTTAGGATTTAAATTATTTAAAAAACATATTAAAAATTATCTTTTGATATTAGTGATATTTTCATAATTTATTTCAATAAATCCAAGTAAATAATGATCGAGAAAAATTAATCAAATCATTTTAAAAATTAATTAAAAAAAAAAAAAAAAAAAAAAAAAAAAAAAAAAAAAAAAACTACCTTACATTTATGTAAAGAAAATTAGAATAGCAAAAAAAATAAAAATTGTTAGATATTAAGATATTACAAGAAATATACATAAAACTGTAGTTTAATCTATTTCAGCCCTCATAAAAAGTAGAAGTATTGGGTATTTCGGTGAAATGGACAGACTTTTTAGCAATTCTTTGGCCCCCCCTTTTTTATTTTTTTAATTTGAATCAATTTAAGTAGGTCTCCCTCTTTTTTATTTTTAATTTTTTTAACGGCATAGTTTTACCTTCCTTCCCCCCCCCCCCCCCCCCACCCCCGAGTTTTGGGTGGTTGACTTGAATTTGTTGCATTAATTATATGTGGGTTTGTTGGGGAAATAAAAATTACTACCTCTGTTATTATTTGCAACTTTGGAGGGTTGCACGGACTTCTAGGCAAAATTTGTTTGTGAGTGTTAAATTGAGAGAGAAAGATAGAGATGCATGTGATGAGGGGGGAGAGAGAGAATGACAACTGAAAGGGAAAGAAAACTTTTGTTGCAATATTGCAAATAAATATGATGCATTCATTTTTGGCAAGTGTTGCAAATAATATGAAACGGAGGTAGTATATAAAAAAGAGACAGTGGCTTAATAGTTGATTTAATAGTATTCCTAGGGACCATAAGAGGAGTGATACACTGGAAAAATGTAGAGTTTTGCATTAAAAAAAAGGGCCTCCTTTGGAAACTATTGCATATTAAAAAAACGAGTAAAGTTGAATCATCAGACATTATGCACGGACGAGGGAGAGAGAATTTCTTGGTGTCTACAATTGAAATCTTGTAGATTGATCTGTACTTGGGTGTCTGTTATGAGAATAATGCTCTTTCCTATTCAATTTATTTTGTGACATCCTTGATTTGATCTACACTTGGCTGTCACTGTCTGTAAAACATGGGGATATATTACAATTTAGGTTGGGTTAGATATTTGGTTGTCTTCCTGTTGAGGTAATAAAGTTGTATTTCTATACATTTACTGCTGCTCTTCTGGTTTTATATCTTTTCAAATTATTTTCTTGCAGTTGGAGTATGATGTCTTGGAATATGTTGTGATAGAGAGACTGGCGCAAAGTGGTCGTGAAAAGCTTAAAGACGATGGGCTTAACTTGTCAGATTGGCTTCAATCTTTGGCTTCATTTTGGGGACATCTGTATGTGGGCTTTTTGCCTTTTTTTTTTTTTTTTTCGTGTGTGTGTGTGTATATTCTGTTTCCGAAAGTTCCACTCGATTTTGGTTTTGGGTTGAAGTAAATTTGACTCACTTTTTCTTTATTCATTTTTTGTCAAACCCCTTTTACTACCTTACCTCTCTTTCCTGCACTATTTACCCCCTTCTACTCTCTGTCACTTATTTTATCCAACTTTTTTTGTTGCATCCACCTCATGGTTTGAAAATGCGGTTTCGGTCGCGATCACGGAAACGGTCACGGTAATTCGGTAACGGACTTGATGCGTTGGTCGCGGACTTCATCGCGGTTGTCGCGCAATAATTTTATTTTATTTCATTTTTAAGTTTTATGTATATTACTGTTCAAAAAAAAAAAGTTTTATGTATATTAAAAAAAATTAAATTAAAAAATGGACTTTTCCTAAATAAAAATACAAGTAAATAAAATATGGACTTATTTCTAGACTTAAGCATAGTAGCTGACTATAATAAGGGGGTTGGGGGTCACGTGGGAAAGAAATAAAAGGGGGTGGGGGGAAGAGAAGGGGTAGTCAGGTGGTGGGGTCAAGATAAAAATTAAAGAGGAACTAAAGAATATTCTAGGCTAACAGCTGTCATACTTTATTATTAAAAAAAATAAAAAGAAATCTCTTTTATTTAGCAGAAACAGTCGACTTTCATGGAGATGCTGTAAATCCTCGCCGGAAAAGTGGTTCTATAGTTTAAAGTTTGGATTTTTCTTTGAATCTCGGTAAATAACGTTTGATGCGGCCGATTTTCTGTTCAAAACGGCCATACCGGCCAAAATCTCGGGGTTTCAAAAAACAGCGTTATGAATCGGGAAATATCGGATCGGCAACTTTGAAATCCGTTACATCTCGGCCGATTCGCGACGTAACGGCCGAATTTTTCCACCATGATCCACCTGCTTTTTACTCAATTCTCTTAGTATTTTTCCTTTTTCTTACACCCATTCACTTTTAATAAAATTTCCTAGAAGCAAGAGTCTACATTACATAGTCAAATATTCATAAATGGAGGGAGTATTATATTGTTTATGTGCATATTTCTGAAAATTCTGATTTCTAGGTTTCTTAGTAGTGTTTGATAGGAGTTCTATTCAAATATACTTTTTGCTGGAAATATTCGTATGATTTATTAATGAAAGCTTGCCCCCTGTTAATCCGCTATAAATCATAAGACTGTATTAGTGACTATGACTGACACAGCTGGAAGTTACTTTGGGTATAATAGTTTTATTACTAGAAACATGTTTCAGCATCCCAAATCTCGTGTAAATGCCCTGGCTGATTGTTATAGACTAAGATTAGTCTATTACACTGATATCCTTTCAATGCTTGCTTCTAGGCATATCTGAAGTGTAAGATCACACAGCTATTTTGATAAATAATTTCCTTGCAGAGGGTATCAGGGTGATAATTTGTGGCTTGGCAAGAGAGCTTCCTTATTACTTGTTATGGCTTCTCAAACTTCCCACTAGGTGTTTTTGGCTTGCTGCTATGTGATTAATGTCTGAAGTGGGGTCAATGGAATTTCTGGGCTTCTCTTTCTTAATGGTCTACTTTTTAAATTAAGTCCATGTTATGATCAGGTTTCAAGATGTCAGATCTATTTGAGGAATTGAAATATTGCTATATTTCTGGACTGTATGAGCTGTAGTGTTTCCGCTGAATGAGATTAAATGAAGCTTATGTAGATACTTTGAGATTTGTCACTGCTGGAACTAAATACTTGATGGAGCCGTTTTTAGTGAGTGGGTGGAGTTGTGCTGGTAAATTTTTTTTGCCAAATTTGGAGTGGACTCAAAATATAAAACCAACATCTGCTCTCCATCATGTTTCTGTGGTTTGTAGTTTTGGCCTCTTTTTTTCCGCCAAAAAATCTCGTTGGTTAAGTCCCAAGAGAGAACTTGCTTTTGTTTAAGGGCATTTTTTTTAAAAAAGTGGCACTCAGACTAGATGTGCGGAGAAGTGGTTGGTCTGTTCAATGTCTTACATATGGTGGTAATTTGCGAAAATCATTCTTCATTGCGTTTCTGAAAGTTTTAAGGTATCCCAGCTGTAAGTGTGCCAGCCTAGGAATGGAAAGTTTGTTTTGGATTCATTACTTCATAAGGGTTCAGTAGGCTGGCTAGTGGTGAGTTTATTTCTTCTATTTAAAGGCACCTTATTTGGCTGGTTGACTTTGTATCTTTTTGGGAAATGGTGTGTTTGTGTAACTTTCTTCTGCAAGTGGGTGGCACTTCACAAGAGGCTTCCATGTATTGGTGTATCAACAAACTCTCTGACCATATTCGAGTTTCTAGATCATTTGAAGGAAGCTCATAGGAATAAGTCCTAACATTCTTCTTTGAGCTTGACTTGTGAAATCATGGGGTAGATGATCTGCCTACTTTTACAATAGACATGAAGTCCTTCTGAAGCGAAGAAAGGAGTGAAATGGAATAATTCAGTAATTAAAGTGCCCTTTAATTTTTCTTTTTACTAGTTCTATATTAAACCTCCGTTACTTCCTGGTTTGACAAGCTGTTCCTAAAACCCTAAATCTATGAGTGATAAGAGCCAATAACTTTGGATGTCAAAGATTTAAGGTCTGTTTCGCTTAGTTGGTCTATTGTTGTATGCCCTGGCTGTGTGGTGTGTGTGTTGCTCTTGGTTGAGAAGATATACAGAAGTGCTATACCAGTTGGTTTTGTGATTATTACTATTCTTCTTCTGTTCTCCATTACCATGGCATGTAGATTAACTCCATCAAAGTAGGAGCTGATTTGTGTTTTGAGGAAGCAATTATTATTGAATTTTGGAAGGATTGGGATTTTTGGATCTGTCAACAAAACAAAATTTAGATTGTTGAAGTGCGATGATATATTCATACAACACTGACTGCAAGAGAACAACTGGGGAGGTTAACTATCCGTTCACTATTATATATTTTGGGGAAAACCCTTTCCACGTTGGAATCCTTGTTTCATTTGGAAATCCTGGTGAAATTTTCTTAACATTGTGTCTTTTTGACATAAATAAATGGATAATATGTGGCGTCTTGTTTGTTTTGTTGCTAGTTTTGTAATGTCTACTTTTTATAATTCGGCAAAAAGTGTTACTAGAATTATTTTCTACATTGGCAAGTGTAAATATATAAAGTGTAAAGAACTAATGTAGCTGAGGTAATATTTACCATCAAAGTACACCATATGATGAATTCTTTGAATCATGTTCCTTTATACTATTTTGGGCTATATTTGGTGAAATTCTTTATTTAATACATCCTCTGTTTCACAAATATTGAAGGTTGTACTTTAGACAATATTCTACAGTCCTCTTTTAACTAAATATTGGGATTTACATTCAAGGAAAATCAGTCATGCGAGGTCTTGTCGAATTACTCGCAAGTATCAACTTTTTATAATTTTTATCATTATGTATTTAAATATTAGAGGTTAGATGTGTTTTGGGAAGCTTGATTTTCCGATGTTGGAATGTTATGAGAATTAAAGAAGTATTTCTTTGTCATTGAACAAAATTCTGAATTTTGTTAATGCAGTTTATTATTTAACTGGAAAAACATTTGATTAAATTGCTGACTTACCGAAGTTAAGCTATTACTTAACAAAAGACTTTTCCTTATAACAGTATAGCTGGGCTTTTTCTGCATATATATGTTATATCAGCCTCATCTATCTGTTGAGGCTTTTTTGATGCACTCTCTAACAGAATGCTTTGTTTTTCTTACTTTTACATCATTAGCACCTACTAAGTTGTAGTTATAGGATCTAATTTTTTGTTATTACCATGCTTTTTTTTTTTTTTTTCCAATGCCTAAATTTGTTCCTGATTTGTTGATTGTTACAGATGCAAGAAGTACCCTTCAATGGAGCTGAGAGGTCTGTTTCAATACCTTGTCAATCAACTGAAAAGGGGTAAAGGAATTGAACTACTTCTACTGCAGGTATACTATGTTTTAAAGAAGTCTGTGGACATGAATAAAATTAAAGAGACTTTTTTCATACATCTAGTAATGCTCTTTCTAGGAGTTGATACAACAAATGGCAAATGTTCAATACACGGAAAACATGACTGAGGAGCAGCTGGATTCCATGGCAGGTGGAGAGACTTTGCGATATCTGGCCACTTCTTATGGCATTAGCCGAAACAATAAGGTGATGATTCTAGAGATGGTTTTTCTATTTGAGATAAAACAAGTGTAATCTGTTAAAGTATTACTAAGAGTGTAAGCTGTTTTGGTAGAAGAAAAACTGAACACATGTGAACTTTTAATATAGTAAGGCTTTTTAAGAATTCTTGTTTGAGGCAGTGATTAATTTTATGTTATTATTATACTTCGTATAAATTAATAGTTGAACAAAAAAGAATAATTGTAAACTTGAAAGGGGGTGCTTTTGTAATTTTTTCCCATGATAATGCTTAGAGCTGGTGGTTTAGGAGCCATTATTATGCAAAGAATTCAGGTAGATTCATTTGCATCCCATATCTGGACCTTAGTTACGGTTTAATATGTGATATGGTTCATTCGAAAGCTGTTTATACGGTGATTTTGCTTTATAAGATTGTATTAACTAAATTTATTATGAATATCGAAGAAAATTCAATTCCTGGATGTTTTGTAGTCCTACAGTAAATTTGTAATGGATTAACTAACCAATAACTTGTATTTATATAGGTTGTTCTGTTGTATCTTTGGGTGGGTCTGGTTTCTCTTATTTTAACTTGTAGCTCTTTGCAAAGCTAATGCCGTCTTGTTAATTTTGACCTGTTGAAGTTACTACCAAGTACACTGATTGGCTCTTTGACTTTTAACTTTTGTTTTATTGGTTTTTGTTCTAGTCGGCTTATCCTTTTGGTTTTTCAAAAAATATATGCACTGAAAAGAGTCGCCTGTTTACCTGATAGGTTGTGATAGGGGGGTAGGGTTTTTGGCCATGTTATTCGTACAAAATTAGAATTGTCAGACATGTATACATCTTCGAGTGCTAAGGCGCAGGTATTTGTGGTGAAATGTAGAGCTATGAAGCATGGGTATGATGACTTTATGTCGTTTCCCATATCAGGCACGGGAGTGGGATGGGTACAAGTCGGGTGCACTGGAAATGTGTGCCCAGGATGTCTCTTGAACAAGGGGAAAAATTAGATACTGCATGTTGGATAAAAGTGGGTCAAGGCTTTAGATTAACTTTTCTAATTCGAATTATAAATATTGTGGTAGGTTGGTATTGTCTTCCCACCCCAGACTTTATTATGAAGGAGTATTTCTTGTAAGTATTATAATAGTGATCACCAAAGAAGTAAAAAAATATATGTGAGAAACAGATATGACGGAGATCCCTCTATGACAAGGGCCTGTATTGAGCCACTAACATTGAACCCAATGCCTGAATTGCTGTCCTGATAATAGGTTAGTTCTTTGCATTTGGTCAGAACTCAATATTTTTAAACCTCTGCTCGTTCAAGTTTCCACCAAAGGGGGCTTTGTGTTACAATGTTATTCTATCTTTGGATGTATATTCTTGATTCTAGCGATCAGTCTGTAGAATGTTTTTATCAATGATCTTCTCACTTGTCTTAAATTTGGTGCTTTCACCTGATATTATTTGTTAGGAGTCTCTTTCTGTTCTGTTGACAGTCTCCCTTTTTATTCCCATTCTGTTTTGTTGTTTTGTTATTGCTTGCTTTTGAGCTAACTTGGATGGTTTTTACTTTGTATGTCCCATTCTTTCTGCCACCAATCAATCTGGTTATTCTAGCAAAGTGTAATTTTATCCACTTGGGGACTTATTGGAGATACTGATGTGTTTTCGTGGTGACGATCACATATCTTGCAGGCACTAGTCAAATCTACAAACCGACTAAGGGATTCCTTAGTTCCAAAGGAAGAACCAAAGCTGGCTATTCCTCTTTTGGTGCTAATTGCACAGCACCGTTCTCTGTAAGCCATTCTTCTCTGCAGTGAAGTATTTTCTCTACGTTCCTTTGTTAGGCTGTGTGTTTACTGTTAGTACCTGGGTTGGTGTTTTCTTTAGCAGCGACACTGTACCAAATGTATCTTTAGTTGGGCACTCATTGGGTTTTGACCGTCTGCTAGTTATTTCTATCTTGTACAAGGTTTACATGTCCTTGCTAAATTGTTTTTATTTTTTTATTTTTTTAATTTTTTTTATTAGGAAATTCTCAATGGTAACCATGTGGTTTTGCATATTCTCAATGGGAACAAAATATTTGACAAATTCTCTTAAACAACCTTACTTGTTATAAGTTTCACAAATATAACAATATTTTTACAATCAGCAACTAATTAGCTTAATTAAAAAAATTAGCCTCATAATTAACATAAAAAAAAAAAAAAAAAAACCGCACCTCGCTCCCACGTTGCTCCCACCGTCCACCGCGCGCCAACACATACTACCCCTGAAACCCCACGCCGACGCCGGCAACACCTCACCTCAACACCGAATCACACTACCCAGAAGCAATTTGCAGCTCCAACTCCCTCCACTTAACACCACAATCACCCCCACCTCACTGTTCTCACCATTCGCCCACGCAAGCAGCGGCGCTGCTCCACCATGGCTGAAAGCCTCCGGACGACAAACTGCCACCGATTCGAATAGTGCAGCCCCTCAATGTATAATTAACAAAAAGCCCCAATTTGATTTACTTTTAAAGCGGGAGCTTTTCATCTTGTTCAACGGCTGCGATTCATTCTAGATATCCAAGGGCTGAGATTCTTGATGGTAGTTGATGATGAGGCCTATTGATGGTGATTAACGGTGCTGATGAATATGATGATTGATTGGTGATGAAGATAAAAAAGGGGAGCAGTCGAGAAGTGAAAAAGGGGCTGATTACTTTTGTTTTTTATTTCTTTTTTGGTTAATTATTTGGTTTTTATTTGGGATAATGTTAATTATTAGGCTAATTATTTTTTATTTAAGCTAATTACTTGTTAAATACAAAAATATTGTCATGTTAGAGACGCTTATCAAAAGTAATGCTATTTGAGAGAATTTGTAAAAAAATTTGTTACCATTGATAATGTGCAATTTTGCATAGCTATCAATGAGATTGATTTACATAGCTATCAATGCTTATCATAAGTAATGCTATTTAAGCTTCTTTTTTTTTTTCTTTTTTTTTTTCTGCCTTATTTATTTATATGTTAAATCTTGTGATGATTGATTTACGTGGGTGTATATGTTTTACTTTTGCAGGGTTGTTACCAATGCAGATGCACCTTATATAAAAATGCTTAGTGAGCAATTTGACAGGTGCCATGGGGTACTCCTTCAGTATGTGGATTTTCTTTGTAATGCTGTCAGTCCAGTAACTGCATATGCACAACTAGTACCTACTCTTGATGATCTTGTTCATCTATACCATCTTGATCCAGAGGTACGTTCACTCTTCAAGATGACGAGGGCAGGGGATTTCAATAACTGGTCAATTATTACTGTTTTATATAGTTTTATAAATAATTAATACATTGTTTTACATGTTGTAGGTTATCTTCTTGATCTATCGACCAGTTATGAGGCTTTTCAAGTGTAAAAATAGCTGTGTCTCTTGGCCTTTATGTGATCGTGATGTGCCAAGTGATGCTGGCGAACTGGTTTTGGATCTTGGACCTCCACGCAATCCAGTGAGGTATTACTTTCTCATTGCCTGTATCATTTGGTTTCCAGTTGACCAGTTGTGTGCATTTCAAACGTGTGATGTCTTTTTTCTCATTGTTGACAATTGTGCCCTCTCTAGTGCTATGAGGTTCCGATCAACACCTTTGATCCTCACGCCAGAATGCCATCCTTTTTTTTTTTTTTTTTTTTTTTTAATTTATATGTTTTGTATATTTTGAAAATCCAGTGCATCAATTGATTGTAAATTCTGCAGGTGGTCTTTTCTTCTCGATACAGTTAGAACTATGTTGCCAGCTAAAGCATGGAACAGCCTCTCCCCAGATTTGTATGCAACTTTTTGGGGTCTGACATTATATGACCTTTATGTTCCTCGGAGTCGCTATGAGTCTGAGATTGCAAAACAGCATGCTTCCCTAAAGGCTCTGGAAGAGCTCTCTGATAATTCAGGCTCTGCAATCGCCAAAAGGAAGAAAGATAAAGAAAGGATTCAAGAGTCATTGGATCGTCTCACAAGTGAGCTCCAAAAACATGAAGAGAATGTCGCTTCTGTGCAAAGGAGGCTTGCAAATGAAAAAGATAACTGGTTGAGTTCTTGTCCTGATACATTGAAGATAAACATGGAGTTTCTACAACGATGTATTTTTCCACGCTGTATTTTCAGCATGCCAGATGCCGTTTATTGTGCAAAGTTTGTCCATACTCTTCACTCCTTGGGCACACCTTTTTTCAACACAGTCAACCATCTCGATGTTTTAATCTGCAAAACTTTACATCCAATGATATGCTGCTGTACTGACTATGAGGCTGGTAGACTTGGCAGATTTTTGTTTGAAACACTAAAAATTGCGTACCATTGGAAGGTAGCTATTTTACTATAATTACATAATTTTGTTGTTTGCTCCCGATTTGGATTTTAATATGTTGGCTGTTTGGTTTCAGAGTGATGAATCAGTCTATGAACGTGAATGTGGTAACATGCCCGGGTTTGCAGTTTATTATAGATACCCCAATAGTCAGCGGGTTACCTATGGCCAGTTCATTAAGGTGAATTTCAATCTGGGGCTGTGATGGGTTCTTGTTTTATTTCAGTATTCTTAGATTTTGGCTTGAGAGAATTTGCTTATGTTGACGCACATGTGTTCACGAACCAATGCACTGGACACTTGTGTTTTTAGTTGAACTAGTTGTGGATATGTCTTCCTCAACACCCCTCCTCCCTCACCTGCACCTGTTTTTTTGTGTGTGAAAGTGTGAGGGTTACATAAAAGAAATTCCTAAAACACAGGCTACAGGGTGTGACTTATATAAAATAGATGTATATATGATAATGTCAAACAAAGTAATTTTAATAAGTTCCGACAGGCTCACAAATGCATATAATGTAAGTTTAAATAAGGTTAGACAAGTCAATCAAGTAGAAGTAAGAACTCCCTTAACAAATGAGTAGTTGTTTAAATAGAGGAGGATAGGGGGGGGGGGGGGGGTGGGGTGGGAGAGAGAGAGAGATAGAGAGAGAGAGAGAGAGAGATCATGTTGAATAATGTGGAGAGTTTTGAATTAGTGATTTTTTTTAATAATTTTTTTATTTACAGTTTTTTTTACCAAACCCTCGAGTTATTAGCTTATTGTCTTTATACCCTTGGAAATTTAAAATTTTCCATATACGATATTCCCCCGAGTTTTTACAAAAATGCATTATATAATTATAACGACTTCGAGTGGAGTTTGTTTGGTTATGCCTTGAAACCACCCCAGATCCCTTATCTCACCCTCAGATCTCCTTCCCGCACCCCTTCATTAATAGTATGATTGATTTTGGGGTGGGGGAAGGAGATCTGGCTGGTTTCGGTGGTGCGGGAAAGGAGGGAGAGGGTAGTTTCGGGGGTAGTGAAAAGTAGGGAGAGGGTAGTTTCGGGGGTAGTGGAAGGTAAGGGAATGTAAGTGAGGTGGTTTGGGGCATAATTTATTCTAATGACGAACAGAGCCATTAAGGGTCAGAGCCATTAAGGGTATATAATGCATTATTTTTTAAAAAACTCGGGGGTATATGGTGCATTTGAATAAATTCAAAGGTATATGATGAATAAACTGAAAACTCGGGGGTATATGAAGAAAAAATCGTTTTATGTATTTATTATTTTTTTCTAATTTTGAATATTGTGAAGAGTCTAAAATTATTAAGTCTAAAGCATGTAAGAGTTGTACCTATCTTTTTTTATTGCTTATTCCATGTATATAATACAATCAAGCTTCATCTTCTAATCCTCACATTTCTCCTTTTATTTTTCTTTAAGCTATGTCAATCCATAGCATATTTTTTTATTATGACGTCTTCTATTTGGTGATGGGCAGTGACTAATGTTTCCATGAAAAGCCACTAACCATTGTGTATGGTAACTATTTCCTTACTTTATAATGGGACAGGATACTCATTTGCATTTTCTTAATGTGAAGGTGCATTGGAAATGGAGTCAAAGAATCACCCGGCTGTTGATACAGTGCTTGGAATCTGCAGAATATATGGAAATTCGAAATGCACTCATCGTGTTGACAAAAATAACAAGTGTATTTCCAGTCACTAGGAAAAGTGGAATTAACATTGAGAAACGAGTAACAAGATCTTTGAACATTTCTGAATTTGTGAAGCTGATGTTTGTACAAATACATTTTAAAGTGTATTTTTCTTGCCATTTCTATAGGTAGCAAAAATTAAAGGTGAAGAGAGAGAAGATTTGAAGGTTCTAGCCACTGGTGTTGCAGCTGCTTTAGCTGCTAGAAAGGTAAATAAATTGGGCAGTGCAATGGAGTAGCTCATAGTCACTCATTATCTTAAATAATTGTAATTTATACAAAGTACATTCGGTTTCAGCCGTCATGGGTTACTGAAGATGAGTTTGGGATGGGATATCTTGAACTGAAACCTGCACCGTCTGTCGCACCAAAGTCTTCCACAGGTAATGGTTCTTCTCAAAGTGAACCTACTGGGGGAAGAGTTTCCTCTGAAGCTCAGCCGTTGGATTCAGGGAATTCCCTGAAAGATCAAGCATTCCGAGTGAAGATTGCAGATGTCAAGTCAGAAAGACCTGAAAATGTTTCAGGAAATGCTAAGAAAGGTGGTTCACTTGCGAATGGGTCAGATGTGCAGCCAACGGGCGCGCAGGTAGGAGTATCACGATCACTAGATAGTCAAAAGCAGGTAGATGAGCCTTCAAACAAGACTGTGGATGAAAACAATGCCAAAGGAGTGTTAAAGTTATCTACCGACAGTGAGGTATTGCCTATATTCTCCCTTAATCGTTACACCAGTCCTTGGTATCCACTTAAACTGGAAATGAAGTATTAACTTGAAGCAGAAACATTTATTAGTGGCTTTCTGTAACCTTAGTTACCTTAATCTTTCAAAAAGTATCCCACTTAAAGCCTGGCATCTTGGTAAAAGAACCCGTTCAAATTATTGTCTAGCTTCCTTTGTATGCACTTTCTAATTGGTCTCTTAGTCCTAAGAAAGCCAAGATTATTACCTCATTTCTATGGTAGCATTCCCATACATTAAGTGTTTCTAGAGCTTACCTTAGTTGACATCATGGTTTTTAGAATTGTGATTTGAAACTTTGAATCTTATGATTCTATGTTCTCAAAATATGCATCAATTGCCTGATCCCGATTCAAGTAGTATTGTATAATTTTAACATGGATTTTTTGACTTTTACCAAAAAAAAAAAAAAAAAAAAAAAAAAAATCACAAAATTGTTTTTTACTACCAAAAAATTTAAAAGTTTTATTTTACCACCAAAAAAAAAAAAATTTAAATTGTTTTTTACCACCTGCCGTAAAAAACCTAACGGAATTTTTTAAATTCTTCGATTTTCGTGCCAAACACATGGTCTTTAGGGGTTTTGGGGGGCATTTTGGTCCTTTGGATCTCATTTGAGGTTAGAATTGACAAAAAATGATTGGAAATGCTTTCTTTTGCGTGTTTAAAAATACCTCGATTTTTGTGAAACACACAAAATGAGGCATTTTCGATCAACTTCAAATTGGACTCAAAGAGCCAAAATGCCTAAATGTTTTGCGCACGAAAATCGAAGAATATTTTTTTAAACCGTTAGATTTAATTATTTTCTTGAAGATAGGTGGTAAAAAACAATTTTTAGAAATTTTTTAGGTGGTAAAATAAAACTTCTAAAATTTTTGGTAGTAAAAAACAATTTTGTGAATATTTTGGTGGTAAAAGTCAAAAAAACCTTTTAACATTATAGAGTCTTAGGATCCTATGATTTTATGATTCAATTCTACAATAACAACCTGTGATGAAATCACTTCTACATGTTATTAACTAATTAGTTTCTTGTATGATTACATGATCTAGAATTTAATTGTAACAAATTCAAAGCTACGAAATACTAGCAAGCCATGTATATTATTCTATACCTTTAATACCTTAACATAAAGAGTTGATGTTGTCGGTGCTAAAAATATGAAATAAGAAAGATAGAGCGGCTAACAGAAAGAAAGTTTTTGGGAAAGACGTGCATACTTAATAATCAATGGTATAATGATATTTTTAACAAATACATAATACGTTCTGATTTTAAATAGCTTTAGCAATCCGATGTATAGTCCTGATTCTGACAACTTTGCAAGGCATACAATTAAACTAGATTCAATGAGTTAGTATGTTATGTCCTGAACACTAGCAGTTGTTATGGTAGAAACAAAATTCTCTTGTTGCAGAGCACTCCTTGCGAGTCGTGTCCTGAACTCTAGCAGTTGGTATGTGTGTGTGTTTGCATCCCTTTGGTAAAACTGCTACTTATAGATTTTAGTTTATCCATAAACTTGTTTTTGATTCACTAAACAAATCACTTCCTTATGGCTGCAAGCCTGCAAATTCATTTTTTCCTTGAGTTATGGGAAATATCTACCTGTCGCAACTATCATGCTTTGTTTGGGAGCATTTGGGTTAGATCATTAATAAGATATCTGTTTAAGAAGTCTTCTAGGATTAACAATATCTTTGGTCAATTAAGGCGTTCAACATTGGATTTTCTTGTCTTGTTTAAGTCTTAGGTCACAAATTCTGCACAGATCCTGATCTATCATCCCTCAATTGTCAAAAAAGAGAAAAATTAATGTCTGATTTGGATTATGTTTGTACAGCAAAAAACTGCTGCTAAACGTACCTCAGCTGGAGCTGGTTCAAAGCAACTTAAACAAGAGCTTAAAGATGAGGCAAAGTCAGCCAAGGTTGCTAGCAGAACAGGTGGTGCTTCTGCAAGTGATAGAGATCATGGAAGCCATCTTATAGAAGGGAGGCAAACTGGGCAAGCTGCTGTTTTGTCTGCATCTGTTATAAATGGTAATTCAGCTCCTTCATCTAAAGGCTTGGCATCTTCCACTAGAGTTGACTTAGAAGCTAGTGAATTGCGGGGAGAAGTTGGATCCACAAAATCCTCTAATTTAAGGGGTTCTTTGAGGGATGATGGCACAGATCAATCTGATTTTCCTCGGCCTTCACATGCCCGTTCAGCTCACTCTCCGAAGCATGATACTGGTGGGAGGGCTGTAGAAAGACAACAAAAAAGAACTAGTCCTGCAGAAGAATCAGATAGGCTTCATAAACGGAGGAAAGGTGATTCTGATGTGAGAGATACGGATGTTGATGTTCGATTAGCTGATCGGGAGAAAATAGTTGAGCAAAAAGTAATCGACAAATCCTACTCTTCAGAGTTGGATAAGTCCGGGACTGAGGAATCAGCTTTAGGTTGGGTTGCTGATAAACATGTTGATAGGACAAAGGAGAAAAATAGTGAAAAATATGAGAGGGACTACAGAGATAGATCCGAGCGCAGTGATAAACTCCGGGGTGATGATATTTCTGAAAAGGCAATAGACAGATCAATGGAACGGTATGGAAGAGAGCGCTCTGTCGACAAAGTACCAGATCGGAGGATTGAAAGGGGTTTTGATGGCCTTAATGACAAAACCAGGGATGAAAGAAGCAAGGATGATAGAGTTAAATTGCGTTACAATGAAGTATCTGGTGATAAATCTCATAGTGATGATCGGTTTCATTGTCAGAATTTGCCACCTCCACCCCCTTTACCACCTCATGTGGTTCCGCAATCTGTAAATGCTAATCGAAGAGATGATGATGCTGAAAGAAGATTGCCAACCACTAGGCATGCCCAAAGGCTTTCCCCTAAACATGATGAAAAAGAACGTAGACGGTCAGAGGAAAGCCTGTTGACTGTGCAAGATGATTCCAGGCGTAGAAGAGAAGACGAATTTAGAGATAGAAAGCGTGAAGAACGGGAGATTTCTTCGATGAAGGTATGTAATGACAATCAATCATTTGCTGTTACTAAAGTCTCAATTGACCAATTATTGCAATGAGTTTTAGCTAATTAATAAAATTGATATTCCACATTGACCATTTATATTTGGAAATCTCATTATGTAAATGTTATAAAATGTTGGTATTTAGAATGTATAAATTGAGATGAATCTAAAAAGATCCCACATGTATATTTTTCTGTATGTATAAATCACAATAGACGGTCAAAGAAGTTCGTGAATAGTGTATAGTCAACATGGAGCAATAATTGTGGAACAGAGGTAGCATCATCAGCTAAACTAGACTATTGTGGCCTTTCTATATGCTTAATGTTATGTGTTGCTATAGTGGGGATGGCTGCTTGCTATCGATGAACTTGTGATGTGTCAAAAACATGCTTGCACAATTATAATATTATAGGTTTACTTGATCTGTAATACAGCCATAAAATTTTCTTTTTTTGTTACTTGATTTGTAATACAGCCATAAAATTTGCTGTAACCTGTAAGGCACATGTGTAGACGTGTAGTTGCCTATATCTTTCATTAATCATTTTTCTTTTATTTATCTATATATTTTTTTTCTTTTTCTTTTTTTTTTCCCTTCAATCTTTGGAGAAGTGACAAAAGGGAAAATATGAGTGACAATTAAAAGAAAACTGGGAAAAATCAAGTGAAATTAATTTCAATCATAAAAGATACATATGGTCAACAAACCTTTTTATACTACCATGCTTGGTTTTAAAAAGCGCTAGGCGCAAAGGGTCCTCGGAGCCTAGGCGCGAGGCACAAAGCGGAGGCGCGTGCCTCTTGGATACGAGGCGCACCTTAAGTGCCCAAAACCTTATAAATTACTTCTTTACCAAGATATAAGCCTTAAATAATCAAAGTAACATATTATAAATGCATAAATTAACAAAGGCTAGGAAGCTCGGACTCGGGTACGGGTGTCAGACTCGGGTATGGGTCCAAGTGTCAGACTCGAAATATTATAAAATTAAGGATCCGCGGACACGTTTTAAAAGAGTCTAAATTTTGAATTTGGACTCGGGGACACGACAATTTAAAAATTTACAGAGTTTAAGGTAAGTAAAATTAGGTCAAAGTAAATTGTTTACAAAAAATAATAAAAATAAAAAGGTCAAAGTACAAGTATAAGTACAATATTTATTATTCAGCTGTAAAAAAAGAAAAACAGTAAAAAAACAAAAGAAATACAGTAAATAAATCACGTGAGTCTCCCACCCACCCCCACACTAACTTACTATTTCAATTTTCAAGACTACCTACCCCACCACTCCCATTAAAAAAATGAATAAAAGAAATCAGAAATGGCAGTTGAATGGTCGAAAACTCAAAGAACCAATTTCCCGTTGCCGGCAAAGAAATTCGGCAAGTTCTTGGTGTCGGAGTGCTCGTTTTTCACTTTCGATCAAGAAACCTAAGGTTTAAGCTCTTGGTTTAGTGAATCTGCCCTTCTATTTTTAGGGTTTATGATTGACGAGTCTACTTTTTCACCCAAGGATCCGACCCGGATTCCGTGTCCGCACCCGGGTCGCGTCGTGTCGACACCGGTACGGCTGGGTGGTTGGCCGAGTCCGAGCTTCGCAGAACAAAGGAACTACAAGATACCCTTAAAAGGCGCTAATGGCATGAAACTCTTTAACTAAAAAGTAAATCACACATTCAACATAAAAAGTAAATCAAGTAGAAAGAAAAGCAAACATAGTAGGTCTTCAAGCGTGTTATATGGCATACTAAGACACTAGTAATCCATCTCCTCATCCGATGAATCATCATACACATCCTCCTCTTCTTGATAAGAGCATAATCTCCACTAACATCCTCTTCCATCTCATCATCATAGTTCTCATTATCATCATCATCATCATCATCTATCACAATTGAATGACGTGGTTTAGAAGTGGAGCCACTAGCAATTCCCTTTCCTTTATCAACTTTTGATGCTCCTCTAGTAGCATAGAAAGGTTCATTAGCTCCGGAGGCTTTACTAACAGTACTCCAAGTCAAGTCCTCCCCTTCAAATACAAAATCATTCTCCTCCTCCTCTTCTTCCATTCTTCCAAGTAGCCACTCATTGCTTTCATCAATTTCATTTAAGACAATGGGATCAATAGTGTCTTTCCTCTTGTATCACCGTTGCAATGCTCGATTATACTTGACATTGACTTTGTGCCAATCGATTCCTCTTTTTAGAATGAAGCTGTAAAAATAGAATAATATACGCTATATAATGTAATAAAATAAAAACATATTAGGTAAATCAATAAAAAAGAAGGTACAAACCTGTTGAAAAACACCCCAATTTCTTTCACAACCTGTAGCACTATAAGTGAGGCTTAGAATTTTGATGGCAAACTTTTGGAGATTAGGCGTTGTTGCACCATAAGCCGACCACCAATCCGCCGGAGATTTGGTCTTCCTTTGCCTAATTGCCATTGTACGACCAAAGAGACCGGTAGCATTCTTAAATTCATCCAACTCTGCAAGCATTTTATCTTGAGTTTCCACAACCGAAACTAGCCTTTCAATACAATCATACAAACCTTTCAAAACTTCCTCACAATTTACATTTGCGGAATGATCACAATGAAGTTTTGGATTTAGATAAAAACTCACTGCATGCAAAGGATGATGAAGTTGACTATTCCACCTTTTATCAATGATCTCAAATACCTTAATGTAGTGCTCTTCTCTTAATTCAAAAGTCTTCGCTATAGCCTCTTTAGCTCTATCCATGGCTTCATAAATGTATCCTATTGGAGGCTTTTTCTCCCCATCAACAAGTCTAAGCACCTTAACAAGGGGACTTGTTAGCTTAAGAGCATACACCACATTCTTCCAAAAGGTTGCTTGCAAAATATAAGTTGTAATTCTCTTTCCTCCCGCTTCCTTTTGCCACTTGGAAGCACTCCATTCTTGAGAAACTTCTCAAGTTGCCTTTTTGCTTGTGAAATTGAGCTAGTGTAATGAAAGATGTTGCAAACCTAGTAATTGATGGCCTATGCAAATTTCTTTGTTGTGTGAACTTTCTCATCAAGTTCACAAGAGAGGTATGACTATAAATATAGCCATTGATGAACATGCACTTCTTTAGTGCATTCAAAACTCGGTAGTTTGCCAATGTCTTCTAACATCAAATCAATACAATGAGCAGCACAAGGAGTCCAATAAAGATGAGGTCTCTTAGATTCAAGTTTTTTTCCTACCACAAAAAGAAAAAAAAAAGTAATAAATAAAAACTCACGAAGCAAAACAATTAGTAAAATTTAATTGAACATATCACAAGAGTGACAAGACTATTTACTAATTCATACCGGCTTTGACATAATTGGATGCATTGTCCGTCACCACTTGAACAACATTTTCCTCTCCAATTTCATCCACCATCTTATCTAGAAGTTTATACAATAACTCTGCATCTTTCACAACATTTGAAACATGTAAGGATCTTATGAACACGGAACCCTTAGGAGAATTGACAAGAAAGTTTATAATATCCTTTTGGACAACCGAATCACACCATCCATCTGATAAAATTGAACAACCTTTACTTGCCCACTCTTTCTTGTTCTCCTCTACTTGCATCTCAACATCTTTCACTTCTTTGTTCAAGATAGGAACTCTAAGCTCATACATACTTGGTGGTTTTAATCCGGGACCATATTGACCAATAGTTTCAATCATTGCTCCAAAGCTATCATAGGTAGCCGCATTGAATGGAATTCCTGCATCATAAAACCACTTACCAATTGTCCTACAAGTTTTCTCCCTTAACTCCTTATCACAAGCACCAAAAATTCCTTTCCTTTCCTTCCTAGCTTTCATTTCTTCTTTAGGAGCTGAAGTGATAAACATATCCAAAGGATCTTTGTGCCTAGGTTTTTTAACAACTTTTTCATGTTTTGTGACAACATCTTCCTCTTCTTCATCAACATCATCCGTTTCAAGTTGGGACATGCTCGGCATCATTTGACTATCCACTTTTGCTTGAGCTTTGTTTAGCATAAAAGTCTTAACTTCCTCTCTCACATGTTCGGGACATTTAGGACATTTAGTGACATTTCTAAAGCCACCAACTAAGTGTTGTTTTAAACGATGTGCCCCACCCTTTTGTCACTTTACCACAAAAACTACAATGCCAATTAACTCTATTATTAGGTTCCAGTTTTCCATATTTTCTAGCCGTGTCAAGATCGGAAGATCCAGTGGAAGGAAGGGACTCTTCATTCATGTTCCTAGAATCAGAAAACAGTAACAACATAAATATAAACAGAGAAAAACAAGAAAGAAAAGAACTGAAAAAACAGAGCAAGTAGAAACTGGAAAGAAGGAAAAAAAAAAAAACAGACAAACAGAACCCAGAAAAAAAAAAAAAAAAACAAAACAAAACAAAAACAAAAACGACAACAGACTACAGAGAACACGAAAAAACGAAAAAAAATCAAAAAGAACAGCAAGCTAACCTGGTTTCCGGCGAGATCCACCAAAGACCGGTTGTTTCCGGCGAGAATCGGCTGGTTACCGGCGAGACTCGGCTTGTTTCCGGCGAGAATCGGCTGAGACCCAACGAGAATTGGCTGCTTACGGTGGCTAGGGTTTTACTTTTCAAAAGATTTGTTTTCTCTCTCTTTGATTTCTTCTATTAAAGCCTGTTTTTTTTTTTTTAATAAGTTAAAGCAGCACGTGTCTCAAAGCCTCAAGGAAGAAGCTCTGAAGCGCGCGCCTCCTGGACTTCACCACGCTACAGAGCTGAGAGGCGCTTTGGAGGACGCCTCGCTTCGCCTCGCGCCTCAAGTGCGCCTAGGCGCGCTTTTTAAAACTAAGCTACCATGTTACTGGATTTTTTTAGATTACCTACAACAAAGCCTTAGTCCCAAAAATGATTTTGGGTCGCTAACATGAATCGTCATAAAGAACCATCCGATGCATTATTGACCTATTCAATACAGGAGATTATTTTAATTGACCTATCAATTTTTCCTACGTGTGAAATAACAAGCTATTTGGTGTATTCAATAGCATGGCTCTGGTGTTTATCATTGAGACTGTCATTAAGCAGCCTATTGCATAACAATATGTGAAGAATTAATTATTGGATACATAATGTTAAATGAGTTGTTCAGGACAAGACTTATGTTTCTACTTTTTTAAATTTCAAAAATAGTGATAACGGGATGTTTTTATCGAATTCATCTTTCTATGTACTTGTCCAATCTGTTTTTTGTGCATCTCGGCTACTTCTGTTAGTTTCACTATTTAGGGTTTTTGTTGGTGCTATATCTGGTTAGTGGGTGTTTTGACATTGTCACTTGAATGAGTTAGTTTCTACATTTTCATGCAAACTTGAATGGGCTAATGACTAAGTTGTGGGGTTTTAGTATGACATTTATTCTTTTTTGTGCAATTTCTGGCAAACATAATGGATTCACTAACATTACTGATTTCTAAAATATTTATTGAAATGAAATGAGCTTATTAGGAAATCATAAAGACCATAAGTCCATAACAATGTTACGCATTGATTAATGTGGAACTTAAGAGATGTAAATTATATGTACTGAAGAGGATTTCTGCAATGCTGGCGTTTTGTTACGTCCTGGTTTTTCATATCAACTGTTTTTTGTGTCATATCATATTGGCAATTTGGCTAATGTTGAATGACTAATTGTTTAATTGTCATTCCATAATGGTATTTTTGGCCATTAGCTATTAGATATGAATACTAGGTCGAATTTAGTTTTTGTGGCCTTGTAGAAAGGCATTTGACACATTGAAAAGACAGTAAAATGAGTCCCTCTGCTGCTAAATTTTCTTTTCAAGGTTATTTTTATGTGCGCCTCATTGTTTCCTACTACGAAATGACCTAATATTTTCATTGTTGAAGGTAGAGGAGAGAGAAAGGGAGAAGGAGAAAGAAAGAGAGCGGGACAGGGATAGAGCAAACCTTTTGAAAGAGGAAATAGATTCAACTGCAGCCTCAAAAAGACGGAAACTTAAAAGGGAGCATATTCCTGGTGGGGAACCTGGTGAGTATTCCCCGGTTACTCCACCACCCCCAATTTCCATGGGCATTGCACAAGCGTATGATGCCAGGGAAAGAGGAGATCGAAAAGGTACAATGGTTCAGCGTCCAGCATACTTTGAGGAACCAGGTATGAGGATGCATGTGAAAGAACCACCAAGCAAGATGGTACGACGTGATGTTGACCCGTATCCTTTTTTTGAGTCTTCCGCTTTGATTTACAAATGTTACCAGATTTTATACGTAATTCTTTGTGCACTCTCATAGTCTCATGTTAGTCTTTTCGAATATAATCCCCACTTTATGTTATTTGTGCTAGGGCTTCACGTGGAAATTAAGAATGTTAATAAAAGTGAATAGTAAATTGTAAGAGTGAGGGAGAGAGAGAGGGAGAGGGAGAGGGAGAGAGAGAGAGAGAGAGAGAGAGAGAGGAGGGGGGGGGGGGGGAGGAGGTAGGGGGAGAGAGATTTAAGACATCAAGTGAGAACTGTTTTTGAACGCACTGGAAATTTTAATAGTAGTGACTTTTTGGAAATTCATTTTAGTAAAGCCTTAAGAAACATTAAGGGGAAGAGTATGTTAGGGATGAAGTGTTTTAGCCATTATACAAATAAATTAATTAATAAGGTAGAAACTCATACTCCTTTATAAAGTAGAATTTATTGCGAAAATCTGTCTTTTCTTTGCTTGCCCTAGTCTCGTTGCAGCTATTATGACTGCAATTATATTATAAATTTACTAGGGAGCCCAATCAGAAGAATGAAGAACTGTAAAAGCTTGCTGACTGCTGAAGAACTTAGTTTTCTCTTTGAAGGTTTGGGATGCCAGTTCTAATTCTATTGTGCTCTAGTGTTTGTTCTACTAATCTGTAAAAAAATTACTGCGTTTCTATGGATAATTACTGCATTCTTTATCCTCTGACTTAGGGATTTTAATGAAGCGAGCTGAAACTCAAGTTCTACTCACTAGGTTGAAATTATGAAGCTTGTCTCAAATTTGATTTTTCAACTCAGATTTAGCTCAAACTCAACTCTAGGTCAACTAGAAAAAGAATGTTTACATTCTGTTGCTAAAAAATTATGAAAATATTTCATGTATGTTAAAAATGCATAATTTTAAAATATTTATGTAATTTGAATCAATATTTAAATTATTTAAAAAATTTATCACATTGATTTTGTTTGCCTTAATAATAGAAATCAAAGATCAATAAGCAGTGCTAGACGACCATTCTGAAATAATTGAGGGCAGTGATCATCATGCAGCTTCTTGTTTACACCATAAAATCACGAGGCATTAACCTCACACTGGTATAAACTATAAAATGTAGGTAGTTTACCTATTGCAATTTATTGTAGATTGAGTTAATGATAAAATGTGTAGGTTATTTGAGTATGTCAGAAGTTTTTGCTGCTGTGCCATTGTGACTATATCACAATGATGCATATATTAGCAAATTCTGTATGTGGTAGGTACCTGTGAAAGTATAGTTCTATGAGGTGTGGCTACCATATACTTCCTCCATTGTACAGATATTGCACCATATTGACTTTTTCACTGTTCACATGCCCTTGTTTATCCATTTATTGTGATTTATACGCAAGGAGAATTGTAGAAGTATATTGTTAGATTTGTCTGAATTTATACTTTCAAAATATCAATTTTGTTATATGCTTATTGTGAATTAAACTTATTAATCGTCAAAGTTGTGTGTTTGGAACCGTAAAACACTACATGGCACAATATTGTAGAACGGAGAAAGTAAAATTTTGAGCATGCTGCTTTTTGAAACAAATACTTTTTTTTTTTTTTTTTTTAAACATTTGAGCAAATACTTTGTATCACTATCTAATAAGAAATGCAACGATAATTGTTTAGATGGTGCTTGTCTTAACTATACTATTGCTTTCTGTATTTTTATTGATCTATGTGATCCTTTAGCTGTATACTGTTTTATACCTTAATGAGCATGTGACAGAATGTACGAACGTGATTGGGAGGATGAGAAAAGACTCAGAGCAGAAGCAAAACGCAGACACAGGAAATGATTTCAAGCGATCAGAATGTCTGTTTTCATTGTGTTGCTGATTGAGACCAAGTGTCAGTAATTTCTTGTTTTATCAGATCACCTCCTGCGATGTTGAGGATTTATCCAGTGTTTAAATTCTAGTAAGAATCTGCATCTTCAGTTTGACTTAAATGTAGAGAAATCTCTTATGTGAACAGTATTGTAACTGGATCTATAAGTTGTTAGAGCAATGTTCTGATACTAATTACAATTGTAACATAGGGGGATTTGGAATTTCCCGAAATTGAAGTTTATGAATGATCATTGAAATTCAGCTAATGGGGATGAAGCAAAGTTGGATTCTCTTGCCATTGCTTGAGAACTGCTGTGCTAGTGCATGTGTTAACCTCCATATTGCACAAGGGAAGAGGACATATTTAGGACATATTGGAGTTTGATCCTGTGGTAGATTTTTATTTAAAAAAAATTCTGTTCTATTAGCTATTTAGTCACAAATTACTCCAATAGAAATATGTTTCCTGTTTTGTATATACATGTATATTTAAAAACCGGCAATTTTGATATTATTTATGGCTTATCTTATTGCCTCTATATATAAGTGTTCATACATTCTGAAATAATAATTAGCTGTTTTGTTATTTCATTATAGTTTCTCTGTTATTACTTTTTACTCTTTTCTTTAGTACTTTTTCCAATTACTTTCAACATTAATTTGGTAAGAGTTTGAATGTTGAAATGCTCTCCTCACCCTTCCTCCCCTATCTCTCCTCACCCTTCCTTCCCCTCTAACTGAACTTAAACAACAACCACAATCAAAACCACACCTACCAAAGCTATCCCTTCAACCATAGCCACCGGCCAACAACTAACATTCGTTGACGCTTCAGAAAATTCCCCCATACTTTCACCGTTCTTTTAATATTGCACCACTTGCCTTTTAAGGAAACTTCACAAATATTGCACCATTTTCATTTCAGGATAAGAAATATTTATGTTCACACTGCAAATACCCAACATATCCTTTACTTTTTCATACTTATTCTTTATATCTTAACATTACATGGACACTTTTGTGTTTTTACCTTTCTATCTCTTCCTTTTTCTCACTATTAAAATCATTATGCCCAACTCGTATGATGCAAAAATTAAAAAAAAAAACAGAGGAAGTATTAAACATGGCCCTGCCTCTCCTTGTCTTACTCTCATTTAAAAATTCTGTCATACTAAGCATGGCCATGACCCTACCTTTTTAAAGTCAGCATCATGTATGTATTAATAAAAATAAAAAGCATGTTAACAACCATATATCCGATTCCTGGAAGTTTCTGCCTTCCTTTTTTCATAATAGTTAACCACCAAGTACCAAACTACAATCTATTCGGATCCCAAATGTTTTCTGTTTCGAGGAAATTACAAGATCTGAAGCACAATCTTCTCTCTAGGTGTGTTACTCATAACCAACAGTGGGGTATTGAATGGCAAGATTTGCAGAGTTCGGTGATTCTAGTTCTTTAAACTTACTGGATTCGAATGATCGGAGTTCCCTTCTTATGCTTCGAGAGGATAAGGTTTCTCATGTTCGGACCTCCTTCCTATTTTGGAAACAGCGCTGTAAGACTCGATGGGATGCTTTGGGGGAATCCCATTCCCGGCTTCTTTTTAGATCGGTGCAAGCACGTCGCCGAAGGAATAAAATAATGAGTCTACGAGATGAGAATGATACTTGGATTTTGGACCACTCTGGGATATCTACACTTTTGGAGCAACATTTTTCATTAATTTATAACTGCCAAGATACTTCTCCTACGCCTGCTCATTTGGGAAAGCCTGGATATCCCAACTCTATCAGCTTCAAATCATCAGTTTCTTTTGACCCCTTTTCCTTCTTATGAAATTAAGGATGTTGTGTCCATATTGGTGATGATAAATCGCCTAGCCCTGACGGTTTCACGGCTAATTTCTTTAAGTATCACTAGGCCCCCAGATCATAGAGGCTATTCAGTATTTCTTTGCACATGGATACTTATTAAAAGAGTGGGATCGTACCTTTTTGGTTCTACTTCCTAAGGTGGAACATCCGGAAACGCCCTCACAGTTTCGTCAGATGGGTTTATGTAATGTGCTTTACAAATGCATTGTGAAATGCTTGACGAAAATGCTGCAACGGGTCTTACCTTCTCTGATTTCGGATTCCCAAACGGCCTTTGTTCCGGGTGAATTAATGGCGGACGACAATCTGCTGGCACATGAATTGTTGTCTTATATGTCCACTTCTTCTTCTTCTAAGGTGTGTTCAGCAGCCTTGAAACTAGATATGAATAAAGACTATGACAGGGTGAATTGGGATTTTCTCTAGGATATACTCCGCCGATTTGGGTTTCCTCTGTATTAGGTCCACATTTTGTAGCACTGTATAACTATGGTATCGTATCAGAATTTAGTTAATGGTGCTCCCACCTGTCCTTTTCATCCTTTTAGACACCCAAATGTGTCTCCCCAAACCAAACCCAGTGATGAATATCTTTCACGTTATTTGACTATCGGAACGAAGTGAAAGTGTGAAAAGTCTAGTGATGAGGATGTTTTTATTAAAATATCTCTTCTTTTTGTTTTTGAAAATATTTCTTTTCTTACCCTATATATGAAAAACGTCTAGTCCGGTTTAGTTTGGTTCATGATAAGGGTCCAATAATGGTGTAGTTAGATGGGGTTGAAAAGACCTTTCCAACGATATATTATAAGCCCAATTCCGATGAATAATGAGGAAGTTATGGCCAAAATACTAAATTGGGCCCAAACCGGATTTTACCTACGACCCAATGATCATGTGGAGGGTCCAAAGGTTTAATCCTATTCCTAAACTAATTAGGATTAATTAAAAGCTTCTATGAGTTTCTAAAAGATCTTAATTATCCTTTTTTAAAAGATAAAATCAAATAATTTGAAATTGAATAAAACTTTCCTTTTTTAAGTCCTAATTCTATTTGAATTTAAAGATGTTCAAAGACAGTTAAATATTATTTTTGTGCCTCATAATATTTATCCAAATCTTATATGGTTGGATAGATCTTGAAATTATCTTTCCAATGATATATTATAATATTAATTCCGAGCTATAACGAAAAAGATATGAATGGAATACGAAACTCTATTCAAAACTGACACCCTTCCACTATTTTGGCCATATCTTTTTATCTACAAAATATTTTAATCTGATTCCAATTGGGTTGGAAAGTAGACTTCAAGAGCTTTCCAACGACATGTTATATGACTTATTTGGACTTCTGGATCAAAAGATATGATAAAAAAAATCCCCAATAAAGCTGTCCCAGCGCCAAGCGACAACCAAACGACAGGTCTGTCACCTGGCGCTGCTACCTGTTGCTTGGCACTGCTCCTGTCATCTGGCGCTAAATCCTGTCGTTGACGACAGAAGGTCTTTTATTCTGAATGGGACTCGAACTCCTTTCTTTCGATTTCCGGGCTATTTTTCTATAAATAGGGGTCGTATCTCCCCGTTTTTATTCGTTGACAACAATCATCTCTCTCTATTCTTTCTTTAAAGCTAGAAGCTTTCTCTCTCTTCTAAACCATCCCTCATACAAAATTCCACATTCATGAGTTCTACACACACCTAGCTATGTTCAAAGTTGCCTTCGCCCTAGACGTGAAAGGTTTAATATTTCTGAGGGTTTGGTCCCAAATCTCTGTTTCAATTATTTAATTTAATTGTTTTGTTTATTATTTTCCTTGAAGTTACTGACGTGTGTATTTTTTTATTCAAAAGAGATACAAGGCATCCAATTAAGTAATTTAATTGTTATTCTTTTGATATAGAAAACATGCTTTGATTATTTTGATTCTTAGTATCATGTTAGGATGTCTTTTTGCTTCCTAGTATCATGTTTAGGGTTAACTAAAATTTCTAATATCATGTATATTTTATTATGATGCTTCCTATTTCTTTCCTAATATCATGTTAGGGCTAATTGATCTTTATTGTTTAGTGACATGCTAGGGTTTGTTATTAATCTTGTTAGTATCATGCCTAGGATCTTGCTAATATTATGCTTTAATGAGATTGAGATTATTATGATGATGATTGTTATTATGTTGCTTGATATATTTTTATTGTTATTGTTTGATCACGCCTTTTATGGATGTTTAAAGGGAATTTGTACTTGTAATCACGCTCAATAAGATAATTAATAATCTTGTTTAGGCTAATATGATTATAATTCAAGTGATCGCCAATAACAGTTTTGTTTGTGCATTAAATTCAACCAACATAGATAAACAGGTTTAGGGTTAACCTATTGATTGCATGTTAGTCAGAAAACGCACATGAATACGAGAAGAATAAAGTAGAGGCCTATTTAGGGCAAGTTCAATCTCTTTTAGGTTGGATTTTTACCTTCATCCCCGAACTTTCAGTCATGGTTTCAGACCTATAGGAGTTGACGATCTCATGGATCGTTAAGGGGTGTTTACCGGGGTGATCAGATGATAAACTTACAAAAATCCTTTGTCCGATTTATTTCCAACACTCCTGATGATTACCGGGCCTATTTAACGTCTAGCCTTCTACAGGATCGCTTTTCTATAGGTGGCTATTTAGGTCTCCCGATTGATTTATGCCGCAGTAAATGCAATGACTTTCAGTTTATGGTGGACAAGGTAGTTCGACGCCTGTCGTCCTCTGCCTCTGTTAACTTGTTATCAGCGGCTAAATTGGTAATTATTAATTCGATTTTAGTGGCCTCTTTCAACCATATTTTCTCAGTGTTCAAGGTTCCTTCTACTATTTGTGACCGAATTGATTCTCTTCTCTCCCGGTTTTGGTGGAAATCTGGTAAAGATTCTAAGGGTTTGGCATTGACTTCTTCAGCTGCGGTGCATCTCCCTAAAGGGTTAGGTGGTCTAGATATTCGCCATCTTCGTTCTTTCAATTCAGCTTTACTAGCCAAGCAATCCTGGCGTCTTATGCAGCATCCTCAGCTCCTAGTGTATCGGGTCCTTAAAGCTAAGTATTTGACTTTACTTTCTTCTAAACCAATTTTTACTTATTCTCGGCCTTCGTAGGGTAGTCGAGGTTTACTGGAGGGTGGCTCAGTTTTCTTCAAGGGCATTGCTTGAAAGGTTTGGTCGGGAGATAATATTAGTATTCTGAATGACTACTTGGTGCCTAACGTTGAAGTTGCTTTTAAAGATTATATTCCTGAGACAGATAGGCCTACCTTTGTGTCGGAGTTGTTATTATCGTCTTCTTCTACCTAGAATTCTTCTCTAGTTCGGTATCTTTTCCCTCAACCCGTTGCTTTGGCTATTCTTGGTTTAGAATGTCCTAAGTAGAATACTGATGATTTCGTTTATTGGAAATACACTTGGGATGGCTCCTTTACCACTTAATCATCTTACTCCTGTTTACTTTCTCAGCATTTGTCTATAGAGGTTAGTTCACTTCCCGCTGCATGGTGGAAACGACTGTTGAGTTTGCCAATTCTCCCGAAGTGGAAGTTGGTTGCCTGGAAAATTTTACGTAATGCTATTCCAACTGCTACTTTGCTTATGCTTAAGGGCCTTCCTATTGATCCGACTTGTGTTTTCAGTGTCCTGGCATAAGAATTGGTAGAGCATTTATTTCAGGAATGCCAATTCACCAAAATGCTTTAGGGATCTGTTTTCTGGGGTCATCTTCCCAGTCCTTCTTTTACTCTTTTTCCTTTGTGGTTCGCGGATCTTGTGTTTAGTTATGCTGCTACTAGGGACTAGTGTCATTAGGATATGCTCTTCGGGTTATGTTGGGCAATTTGGTTGACAAGGACTAATGTTAGATTTCACTCGGAGGTTTATTCCCCCCGGTCTGTTCTTGATTTAGCTTCTAGTTGGAGTGCTAGAAGTAAGGAGGGTCGCAAGTTGGCAGCTGTCCCAATCTCTACTCCACCGGGGTTCTTTTCTCGTCCCTCGGTTCATGTTCTTCGTGGTAAGTTGTAGGGCGTTTGTGATGTTTCCCTGCTCTTTGATGGTGCATGGGAGCAGGGGAGTCATAATGCTGGGGTAGGTTGGTGCTTTTGAGGCTTTGTTTCTTCTCAATATATAGATGGTGGTGCAAGCGCTTTCATGGCTATTTCTGTGCTTCATTCGTAGTTATTAGCTTGTTTTTGGGGCCTTAAGCATGTTTCTCAGCAGGGGTTTACTCAGATTATGCTGCTTACTGACTGTATGGCTATTCCCCCAATTGCTTATGGATCCCAGGCTTAAGGATATTTCGCTGGTTTGGATACTAGATGAGATTTGAGATATTCTTTCCTCTTTTATCACCTGTCATATTCGGAAGGTTAAAAGGTCTTCAGTTGCTGTTGCTCATTCCCTAGTCGGTGCTGCTTGTCATAGGGATTTGTTTTGTTTTGTTTTTTAGTTTTTTTTCTTTTTTTAGTTACCTTTTTAAAAAAAAAAAATGAAAAATAAAAAATAAATAAAAACTATAATCTACAGACCCTAAAACTACCCTTTGCATTTATGTGTTTTTTATTCTCTAAACGATAGCATGACGGAGCTGCTAGGCTTAAAGGATTATTGAGGATAACTCCATGGTGTACTAGCGTATTAAGTCAAATTCGTTTCAAAAAATTCGCAACGTTTTCACTTTTTGTATTATTCACACTCCTTACATTAACCATGTTTTTTTTAGAACATATATGAAAGCAAATGTTAGCATGTAAGATGCTGTTGAGAACATATATGAAAGCAAAATAATTATTAAAATTTAATATTAAGGTGACTAAGAATAATTAATTGAAGAAAAGTGTATTTTCATGAAAAATAATATGGCAAAAGAGCTTTGCTTGGGGAATAATCAAGAATGATTTAAGGTAGGGAAATAAGATGATCAAATCTTTGTGAGATGGAAAATAGGAATTAAGGAACTAAGGAATTTGAGGAAGATAACTAAAATACAAAACGAACAAAATAATTAACCCAAAATTAGCATATGGTGGCAAAAAATATTGAGCATATCTGTGCTCATATTTTCGGACCTCCACTTATGGTATTAGGAAAATATTCGCTAGATTTTAAGGATTAAAAATGATTGTGTAAATAATATATTTTGTATAAAATAATTAATTAGAAAATTACCAATTATTTACTAATTAATTTAACTAAGAAATCAAATTTTCTACACTTAGAAAATCCGAAAATCCTAGCTAATTAATTAGGAAAATCCGACCCTTTTAAATTAAATAAGAAAATATAATTTTACTTCATTAAAATATCTAAAATATATAACCCGGTTTTGGAAATAAAATAAATGGATAATAAATCTTATCCAAAATAACAATTAAGTTTTAAAAATGTTGTTGGCGCCAAAATTCGAATATCATTTTGGCTCCAAAATACAAATAGCAAAATAAAGTACTTAAAGTACCCTTTTCAGAAAATACTAATTAATAAATTAATTAGAAAATACATTTCAAAAATACGAGATATTTGCAAAACCCTGTATTTTTATACGTATTTTAATTTAAATTGGTATTTCATAAAGTATTTAATTAATTCGAAATGAATTATTTATGGTATTTTATTTATTTTAAAGGAATTTATTTTAATCAAAATACTATTTTTATTTATTTAATAGTTTTAAAATATTTAATTTCATGATTTGGAAACTTTCCCTACTAGAAAATCCATGCTTTTTGGACGCTTTTAAAGCGTTTTTTCGACGCTAAAAAGCATCGAAAATTTCTTTCTCGACTTTGTAAAAAAGTGTCGAGAAAATGTGAGTCGAGAAAATTAGGGGTAGTCAAAAAGCGTCGTAAATCTCGGCGCTTTATTATGTCCAAATTTTTATACGGAGCGTCAAATTTTGCATTAGTTGGCGCACTTTATCAACTTTAGCGACTCTTTTCTTTGTCTAGATTCTTAAAATTGGCAACGCTTTTTGTGTCCTAAGTTTCATATGTTTGATATTTAATATTTTGACGACACTTTTTTCTGTCTATATTTTCTATGTTGGAGACGCTTTTTCTTGTCCATATTCTTCACAAAAATATCTAGAATATATTATCCAAAAAAATTTCACACTGAAAACTGTTAAAAGTATACTAGTATTATATATATATATATATATATATATATATATATATATAGAATCAAGATCATGTGAAAACCAAATCTTATAATAGGAATTAGGAACTAGGAACTCATCGTGACCGTTGATCGCTCTCAATCCAATGGATGATGCTTCACCTGCCTTTTTCAATTTCATTAAGGGTATTTTCGTAATTTCGTCCATTGAATGATCTCCCTTTTTTTCAGGCGCCTTTTCGTTTTCTATCTCTCTCTTCTTCCGCATTTTCTCTCTCTACGTTCGAATTCTCTCATTGGCGATTTTTATCTTCCAAAGAACCTCTACTACGATATTTATCTTTTGTTCTTCGCACATTAATTTCCTTCAAATTTTGATCTTGGATCTTCGTTTCATGATAATTCTGATCAAGTAAGACATTTGATTCGTTTTTCTTTGTTCTCTTTATTCATTTAGGGTTTTGGTTTTTGAAATCTCGATTTTTTGAGTTTGAAATAATTAGGGTTTTTGTTATTTTTTGTTTGATTTATTTGTACTTTTGCGTTTTTTTAATCAGGTTAATGATTACTCATTATTTTGGTAATTTTATGTTCAATTTTCATTTTTGGTGATAGTAATTTGTTTGATTTTGATGTGATTCGAAATTTTCTCTATTTTTTCATATGAGGTCTTCATTTTTATCTATTTGAATTTAGAGTTTTATTTTTTTTTATTTTGTTTGATTTCTCTAATTAGTGGTATGTTGTTGTAGTCTGGTCACATCCTTAGTCCTTTGGTAATATATGAAGGCTAGGATTTGACAGAAAAATATAGTCCTAAGCATTCAATTAGTAGTCCTATAGCAGCTTAGCAAATTGGCTTCAAATATGCTTATAATAGAGTCATAGCATATGAGCATACTGTGGAGCTCAAAGTTATGTTAGCCAAAACTCTGTAGTTAAACCCAAAAGGTTGTATGACTTTGGGACAATTTCAATACTGATTCAGAATAGATAATTAAAGAAACGTTAAGTCATTAATAGAGAAGGAAATTGTGTTAGCCTATTCACAATTTAATCTTCTTACATTATCGGAGTGCCATATTAGGAGTCATGAAAGTAGTATATTATTGGTGTAATGTTGTTGCCTTTGCTTGTTATTCATTGAATCATGAGAGATTTTTGCCATTTAATTGCTTATAGATTTTTGTTTTACTTTTGAGGTAATTATTTTGTACTTCGAGTAATTATTTTGTACTTCGAGTATTTAATATGCAATAGCCTATTAGCTCAATAGGCATAGCATTGTGCAAATGCACGCAGATGTGGGTTCGATTCCCACATAGGTTCACCTATACGGGTTCTTATGCCTACATTGAGTAGGGGTATGCTATGACACTATGACAGTGAAATAAGAGTGTCAATCGTGTAATGAAAGATGATGAATAGTCTTTGATAATGGAAACACCTTTCAGTGCATTTGTGTTCAATGACAGGAACTCTTGTGCTTTAATATTCTAGGATGGAGTAAACTTTTAAGGTATCATGGATATATATTGCAACTCTTTTCAATAATGTGCTATTTATAACTAGATTCCTAATACTGTTGTATTTGGTTTAGTTAGCTTATGTGTTAATAAAACGATAAATTTCTAATACATTCTTTAAAAAAAGTTATAGAAGTTTTGGGGTAAAAAACAATTTTTGTTTTTTTATTTTTTATTTTTTATTTTTTGTGGTAAAAGTAAAAAAAAAAATAATAATAATAATAATTTTATTTTTAGTCATCTATTACTTAAGCAAAAATTTTGATGCAGCAGCTGTAATACTTAATAAATGGAAACTGTGATAGGGAACTTTGATAATTGACAGTTGGATGAAACCTGCTTGATCTGTCATTTGTTCTCATGATATTTCACATTAGTCCATGTCCCATTTGTCTGATATTACTAATGCATGTATGTAAATCCTTTTTTTGTCAAATTAAGTGTAGAATATGTGTCATGTGAAATTATAGATTGATAAATTTTGGTAGAACAAAATGCTACATTTTCAGTTATAGATTGATTAAAATTGCAAGAACAAAATGATGCTAGTATCTCAATACTACCTCTAACACTGATTTTTTGTGCTTATTTTTGAGGTGCATGTTTACTATAAAGTAATGTTTGAGGCCTTTGAACAGCTTAGCTACCTGAACAACTAAGAACTATCTAAACCCCCCAAGTGAGTGTACATATACTTTATAGATTACTTTATTTACCTTTTAGATACATGAATGTTGAATCATATAGGAATTTATCAGATTGTATTGTCTCTGTTTCTTTTCATTATTCTTTGATAAGCTTACAACAATTGAACTTCTCGTATACAATGGTAGAGCATTATACTATACAGATTTTATTTTATTTACTTTTAAGATTTTTTTATTTACTTTTGAGTCATTTTTCTTTACTTCAAATGCTTAATTTATATTAGCCTACTAGCTCAATAGGTAGAGCATTGTACCAATGCACAAAAGATGTGGGTTCGAATCCCATGTAGGTTCTTCTAATACTTCGAAACACTTCGAACCATTTGATTATTGTAAATACACTTTTGAGATTTTTTTATTTACTTTTTGAGTTTTTCTAATTTACTTTTGAGTAAATATTATTTACTTTAAGGTTAATATTGGAGAGGAACCAACAACATTCTGTTTTATGGCATTGACAACATTTGAGGCATCAGATTCCAGCATTATGTTTGTGAAACTAAAACGTCTGGCAATGTGGATTCCATAGCGCACAGCAAGTGCTTCTGCCATCTCAGAGTTGGCAGCCCTTGTTCTCTTTGCTGCACACATAAGAAGGTTGCCATTAAAGTCTCGCAACACCAAACCAAGTCCCACTAGGTTGCCATCTGCAAACTAAGCATCAATGTTGACTTTTGTGACCCCTACAGGCGGGCATGATCACTTGCTCAAGACTAGGATTGTTAAGGTTGCACGTATACAGTTGCCGAGGTTGTAGTTATATGTTTTATTAGATTTCTTCTTTTTTTTTTTGTTTACTTTTGATATAGTTTTATTTACTTTTAATTTGAAAACCTCTATTTCGAACTCAATATATTTATGTCAAAAAAAAAAAAAAAAAATTGACTCATCTTGTAAGGATATGAAAGTCAATGATTCGGAGTTTTTGTGCTATAACAAAGTTTAGTTACTCATTATCATTTCAAGATAATTTTATTATTCATATAATTTAAAGCTAATTTGATTTAATTCAATGATATTTTGTTTTACTTTTAGCATTATTTATTCACTTTTGAGTAATTATGATTTACTTTTGGCATATATTAATTTACTTTTTTTTTTAGTTTTTCTACTTTATAGAGATTTTGATAACCTTAGAGTGTTTTGTAATAACTTTTTAATAACTTTAGAGTGTTTTGTAATTATTTTTTAAGATAACCTATGTAGAAATCAAACCTAAACCTCTATGCATCCGCATAGTGCTCTACCATTTGAGCTAATAGGTTTACTTTTTTTTTGGACACAAAGCAAACAAGCAAATTTATTAAAGAAGACTTGAAATGTCAAGAACCACTACATCCGATAAACCATCGGGCACCTCTACGATTCACATTCTCATTTCAACATAACATTTACTCAAATGTGTTAATATGTGAGCAACCTCATTTCTCTCGTTTGTTGCTCTTGAGATGATGGTACAGTTTATTAGCATTGTCCATCTCCAATATAATTCTATGGAGACCTGCTTCAATTGCGATTTGCAAAGCATTCCTAGCAGCTAGCGCCTCACTAACATCAATTACAAATTTTTCCTGCAACCTGCAACAAGTAGCCTGTCACGAATAATGCCCCCAGACCAAATGAAATATCCTCAAAGCAGGATGCATCGGTATTCAACTTGAACACCCCAATTTCAGAAGTTTCCATCACTGTATAGCAGCTATATGAGCATACAACATGCGATCAGGTTGCATAATAGCTTTCTCATGCTCACCAATTATGCCCATAGCTCTCCGGATTGTATCTAAGTACCCACATCTTTCTTACATAAGAGAAGCCCAGAGATACTTCCAAGCCTGCAAATTACACATATTGGATGAAGAGGCAACTATATATTAGCAATTTTCAACTATATTAGCTCAAATAACACTTGAACTAATAGGTTGTAGCACTTGTATACACATATCGATAATCCAACTATGTTTACTTTCATTAACTTATGAGTCTAACTGGTTTACTTTTATTAACTTTCAATCTACTTTTTAATCAAGAGAAAAAACAAACTTTTAAGACTAATTGATTTACTTTTAACCAACTTCTATCTACTTACAGAATTAGAAAATTACAAGAAGCAATATTCATTTTTAATCAGCATAAGATCCTATCCTTCAAACATAGCAGCAAATTCATATAGACTATGCATCACTTCTTTTCACCTCAGTAAAGACTCTAGCAGCACATGACTTATAGTCATACCTAGTGAAACCTGTAGCTAGAATTATAGGATCGTGTGTTGATGGCTCATGAATGACGTTATTCCTGATAGTCCAAGAGGACCAACATAAGTTTGCAAACATTGAAATCTCATCCCCAAGTAGTCTCTCTGCCACCCAGCTTAGGCAATCCTGAAAAGAAGAGTTGGGAGCTTCTGTAATCAATTCTAAAAATCCACTTACACCCAAATTAGGCTAGCATATGCTTACTTTAAGAGAGGATTAGTTTACTTTTAGATACATATAGTTTACTTTTATGAGATATATACTTTCATTGACATAGGTATGAGACCCAGCACAAGAACATTGTACTTGAAGAAAGAAGTAAATAGCTTAAATTAGCAACTAGGCTTGCAAACCTTTAAACCAGCCACTAAAACAAGCTCACAGAGGGAAAATATTTACTCTTACCTGATTAGAAAATAAAGCAAAGTGTAAAGACCTAAATAAAGATACATAAGTGTGAAGAGGACATTGATTATTTAGTTATTAATCCCAAACCACTCATCCCTATGTGATTTCCTATCACCACAAGAAACAAAATTGCACCTGCCACATCCATAAAAGGACCATATATATCTATTTTTGAAATTGAATAAATAATAGGATTCATTGAGGCATTTTGTCAAACACTTAGTGTGCATTAAGAAATCAACAACAATAATTGAATAATCAAAATTAATTGCAATTTGATTTAAAATTGTAGAAAAACAAGAAATATTAAAATTGAAATTAAATTCAGCTATTTAAAAAAAGACATAAAACATCTTACCTCAGAAGCTGCTTCAATGGAGTATCAAAAGCTCGAAATTCCCTTTAATGGAGAATACAGATGATTAGCTTCAATGAAGCAAAGCAAATTGTTAACGAAATTACAAATGAATGCTCCAAATTGATAGGATATATGATGCGATAAACGTAGAAAAAAAAAATTAAACCCTAAAAATCGAATTATACCAAATTTTCAATAATTACCTCTATAGTTGAGAAATTGTGCAATTAGTTCAGCAAATTATTGAAGAATTGTTTAAATTGTAGCAAAATTCATGACTTTTGAGCTGATGATTGAGGTGAGAAAGCTTGAAAAACGTGAGAGAGAAAATGCTGTCAGCGAGAAAGAGGAGAGAGAAACACAAGTTTTTTTTTTGGCTAATTTTCTGATTTAATCATGACACAATTGCAGCCATCCACTTTGTTTTAATCTGACGGTTGAAATGAGTTCCTAGTTCCTGTTATAGGAGAGGTTCTCATTATAACCTGGTCCTATATATATATATATATATATATATATATATATATATATATATATATATATATATATATATATAACACAACAAAATTAGGCTAACATTTTTTATTTCATATAAATATATTACAGTATATGTACAATATCTCATAGTAATGAGTTTTCTATTATCACATATATAATTTCAACTTATAATTCAATCATGACTAGTTGTAGTGGAATAAATCTACTCAGTGCTTCACAAAAAATCTTTAATTAATCTTTAATTTGCCGCTCCTTGATCTGCTTACAAGAGGGCATAAAGCAAAGTTTAGATTGTGATCAATATCTGCTGCAATCTTAAATTAATCTCCAATGTAGCCGCTCCTTAATATGCTCACTTTCCTATGATGTTTCTGGATCCTTAGGTAGGAATTAGTGGTTTAGTGTGGCTTAGGAAGACAGACAAAAGAAGTATCGTGGATCAACATCAACAGTACCATTATTAATTAATAGCTTACCAACTTAAGTTAAATGCAAGAATATCTAGAATCCATACTCCATGCTCACAAAATCACAAGCCTATTGATTAATATCTTACCTACTTAAGAACTAAGAATGTGATCGACTTAAATGCTGAGAGCTGCAATCAAGGTACTAACTATCTGTGTCAACCTATGATTATATTAAATAGAGTAAGATAAAAATTAACACTAACATTAAGTTAACCCTGCAAGACCACTAATATGAGTAAAAGCTAAAAATCGCTAACGAAAAAAGCATTAAAAGTTTGATACATGTTATGAGAAATGATAAGAGACATCCTGAACCAGTATACATTAAAATTTCCACATCTAATCAGCCATACACATTAGTAGGTAATACTTACACGTAACTACTAGATCAATACATCTTCATATACAAAAGGACTCAAATGTACAGATTATTGTATAAACAAAAGCACTTAAATTTCAATTGCAAAAAATGTTACCACTAGTACACTCTAATTTATCTAATAACATAACACATGAAGAGACAAGAAGTGAAAATAAGATAGATTCAATGGGGAGACTGGAAATAATTTAACAATCCAATCAACCAATTACTTTGGTCCTGCTATGATTTACTACTTGGCAAAAAAAAATAGAATCAGTAACATTTCAATTTGGTCTAGTTATGGTCCTAATTTCAGAGACATTGACCTACCCAGCCAAAACGTTGTGGGTATCATCAAATGAATTTTGTAGGTGAGGCCTTTACCTGAAGACAAATATTGAGTACTTTTGTGAATTCGATAAAATAAAATTAATAACAAAATTCTCAATTCGCTAAAACAAACAAACTTAAACCAAAATGAATAGAATTCAGAAATTACATTCTCAAATAATAGAAAAAAGAATACACAGAGTATACAAGCAGTAAGTTAGATGCAAGAAATTACTCGAAAGTAAAGGCGAGGATGAGCAACATTTGGGTTCGTGTGTAAACAATCGATTGTTTAGCTGTTGTTCACAATCACAACTTTCTTTATCCCTTCTTCCTCCATGATCATTAAAATGGAGATCTAGAACATAGAAGTACAGAAGTTAAGTAGAGTATCAATAAAAGTAGCATGAATTTTCTCAATTTAGTTTAAAAAGGGATAGAGCCTTGCAGGAAATAGCATAAACAGAAGTGGCTGGATAGTTAACTTGTATGTCCAAGAGTGATAGATAAGGAATAGTACAAGTAGAAACTAATGGAAGAAATGATCAGCAACCATTCATCAAATTTGATTGTATACAAAACTAATTAGATATATTGCATGGTTCACGATTCAACTAAACATATATGATCTATATCTCCTGTCTAACTCACATGTCATGAGCTTGTTTTCCACTTAGATATAAGAATGAAACCAATTCTTATCCACCCTTAATTACTTAATCATGCAATAAAATCTTACTTAATTGTGTTTATCGTACTCAATAGTTGTCCTAATAATAATTATATTTTCACGATTACTGTTAATAAACATGTATGCTAGACACATCAAACTTTCCCAACTATTACTCTAATTAATATATCTGTAAAAAAATAATATGATAATGTCCATAGAAATTAAAAAGAGATAAGGATACCAACGATTCTAGTGAGACCACTGCATTTTGTTTTACCATCACATAAGATAATCAACCCAAAACATTACGTTTTCAAAATACCCAACATCAAAATTTGAATTTCAATGAGAAGAGAGATGAAGAACCTCTAGAGAGCTTCAATCCAATTCCAATGACAAAGACAACAATCATAAAGTCCTGTTTATCATTTTCAAACATGAAATCAAATCAATTTAAGTTTGGTATCTCCATAATATATACGTTTAAGTGTAAACTAAAACATAGTTACATAAATTCAATAAAAAGCAGAATTTGAATAAGGAAAAATTGGAATTTGGTACCTCAAAAATGGGTTGTTGAATTTCGGTACCCGTTTAAAACTTTATTTTATTTTGGTACCCATTAAACTTTAAAACTACAGCTTTTGGTACCTCCATCCATGTTCCGTTAAGTTTTCCGTTAGTGGGGTTCTGCCACCTTCCAGCCACCCCTTAGCCACCTTCTAGCCACCCCTTAGCCACGTAGCAACCACACACGCAATCATCTCGTCTCGCCACCACACCACAGCCACAAAAACTACCCCCTTGCACGTAGCCACCTTGTCTCGCCACCACACCACAGCCGCAAAATCTACCCCCTTGCACGTAGCCACCTCGTCTCGCCACCATACCACCGCCACCTAAACTATCCCCTTGCACGCAACCACACACCGCCGCACAGCTGCCCTCCAAAACAGCCACCAACACTACTCCTCCCTTGCATGCAGTTACGCAGCCACCTCCAATTCGCCTCTACACCACCGCCACCACAACTACCCCCTTGCACGCAGCCACCGCATCCCAGTCACCAAAGCCACCGAACATACTCCAGCTGTCACCACCACTATTCGAAACTCCCATTCACCTTCAATTCGCGCATCACCCGCAAAACCAACGTGAAACAACCCAGAAAACCGGGTTGTTTAAAAACCCTAAACGGGTTTTGTTTTTCGAGTTGTTTCAAGTGGGTTTTAGCGTTTCAAGGGGCGGCGAAAAGGGGAGGGTGGTTGTTTAAGGGGAGGGAGGAGGACGTCGAACAGGGGAGGGGTTGTTTTCGGTGAACGGTGGTTGTTTTGGGGGCAATTATGGGGCAGTGTGTGGTGGTTTAGCAATTGTTGTGGCTGAAATTGGAGGAGGGAGGAGGTGGGATCGCCGGTGCCGGAGGAATATTTGGGCACCGACAGCTGGCACGGGGAGGGGGGAGGGTGGCTGACGGGGAGCGTGGAGGGGAGGTCGTGGGTGGTTGTTTTTTTTTTTTTAATTTTTTTAAGTTTAATTTATTATTTATTTTAAATTTTTTATTTAATTTTTTAAATTAAATTATTAGATAATTAGATAATGGGCCCCACTAACGGAAAAATTAACGGAACATGGACGAAGGTACCAAAACCTATATTTTATGACTTTGATAGGTACCAAAATAAAATAAAGTTTTAAATAGGTACCAAAATTCATCAGCCCCCATTTTCGAAGTACCAAAATTCAATTTTTCCTTTGAATAAACTCTATGCAAATTCATTATCCAAAATTTGCCTTTTTTAATAATCTTGAGCCATCAATCCACCCAAATAAACAATTAAACCCAAAATTAACATATAACAATAGAATGTGGAAGAACAAATAAAAGAGATTTTCATAAATTATGTTACCCTGAGCTATAACTCCAATAGCAAGAAGATGGAAAATACATTGAGATGACTGGACAAGATCTGTAAGTGTAGAGGAAAAAAAATTAGAAAATGAAAAGATAGAAAAGAATAACATTGCAAGGCAAACAAACAAAAAGATGAAAGAATCTGTGATACCATATAGATCGAGTCATTGAGTAGCCTCAGTAGATTGGGAAATTTTTCGACAGCATTGCAAGGTTAAATTATAACCGTATATTTAAACTCCCTAAAATCTATATTTTCAAGAATCAGACCCGTATATCTAAAATTATAACCATTATTAATGAAAACTAAATATCTAAAAACTATCTATAAAACTCAATTCAATGAAATAAAATTAAATCTGCAAAAGAAAACCTCAATGTTATCGGCACAGGGAAGACAAAATTGATTACAATTGAATATATGTAGACAAATTTCAACGGCCATGTTTATGAGAAACGCAAGTAAAAGTAAAGTTTGCATTAGAACCAGGCCATGATTCCATAAATCTCTTTACAGAATTCGGAATGAAGAAGAGATGATTATTTAGGGTTAGTAAGGTGAGGAGTAAGGTGTTTTCCTGATCTTAATTAGGCGGTTTCATTTTCCCCCAATTTTTTTTCCTTGGGCTGAGTTAATTTTATTCACGTGGGGCACATGCCAGTGTTCACGACACTTTTTTGCGCCAAAATTATGTATGACAAAGAAAGCGTCGAGAAAACACTCCTTTTGTAGTAGTGTTTACAATTTTAAAAACTCGATCATCTTTTCTCAAAACTTCAAATTCCTCAATCTGGTTGTTATAATCCATAACTTATCTTTAAGGCAATTCATCAAATAACTCAATTGATTCTTCCATCACTAATAACTTCTCTATATTAATTAACTTTGTCGTCAATCCCTTAGAGTAAAATCCTTTAAGTAACCATCCAAACAATCATTCCTTAACTAACTTCAATAAATCCCTTCATAAAGTATTATTCTTCAAAATAAACTTCGATTTAAACAAATCCCTTTTATCTCAATACTATTTCTTATAATTCCTTTCACTTCAATTGACTCAAAATCCTTTAACTTTTGTATTAAGTTTCTTCAAAATTCAACCATCAATAATTTAAATAACCATCACAATATTCATCCTCACAATATGGATACTTCCCACCTTTAGGTAAAAATAATCATAGATTAATGCTAATCTCAATTCATACCACAATTCATATTTCCCAAAAATACATCCTTACTCCAACACGAATCTTTAACTCATTATTACCACAAATAATATTTCCTTGCTCAACGTAAATCATATTCCAAAAATTAGTAAAGACTTGGATAACACAAATTCTCCTAATATTCATGATAACAAACCAAAATAACTCCTCATTTCACATGGCAATCATCGAATCCTTTAAACTCAAAATAACAACTCAACCATATTAAACACATGTAAATTTGTATGATTCAAATACTTTCCACATATTACATAGTTAATTATACCATATAAGATCAAAGAAATTAGTCAATAGACTATATCGAACTCATATAAAATTCACACTTAAATAGATAAACCAATACAACAACTTATTGAAATTCACAATCATATATTCAAAATACGATTTTAAAAAGAAATATTTCACAAAAACACATCTATTTTCCATATTTATTTACCAATTTCAACATTAGGAACACTCATTATATAATTCTCACTCCACCAATAATCTTGGAATTCATATATTTCATCATAGAAACCATGTAAATATCATATATACACACAATTTTATGATGTGCACATGAAAATAATTATTTTCAACTTCCACTTGATATAAGCAAATATGTATCTTCCACCTTGAAATTAAAATTCCATAAAACTTCAACATGCACTCAAAATTCGAACAATTATGTTTCTCATGAAAACTTCACATGAACTTTGAAAATTCAAATGCTATCATAATTCAACTTTTATTAATGAGAGTCGCATAGAAGGATTCAAAAAGCTTGAACAATTAAAACTCTAACAACATAGAGAACATGTTGATTCATTTAGAGCTTTCATGTTCACAATTATTCGTTATGAAAACACGCTCTTAGGAACATTCTTTCCATTGCTACTGGTTCCAACTTGTGGTCCACTAGATTGAAATGGCTTGAATGTGTTCTTACTCTCTTGAACTTTCCCTGCCTTGAAATCAGATTCATTCTTGGAGCACTCATATTTACGGTATCCTAGCTTTTGACAATAATGACAACTCACTAGGTTACCTTCACAATATTTCCAAAGATGGTTCTTCTCGCACATTCTATAAAAAATACTATCTCTTGGGTTTCTCACTGTTTCCTTGTGTTGGGTTTCGATAAGTCTAACTCACCACGGAACAAAACCCGACCCAAAGACCCGCTCACAATTAATATAACTAAATGACATAAATAACAAGAAAGAGAAAAAGATGATCTTACCCTTTTCGCGTGCTTCGCTCACACCCGGAGCTCTTACTTCAAAGCCAAGTCTTGCAAGTGCAGAGACCTCCTACAATATCCACCCGCAACTCGACCCGATCAGTCTTTTACTCGGAGTTTATCCGAGTCGGACCAAAACACTACTCGAGTATTATATGAACTTAAAGGTTTTCTCTCAAGTGGAGATGCCTTATTGAGTTCCTACTCAAGTGAACAATCCCAAGGTATTTCTTGGCTATTTATAAGGAGTGCTTCCTTGTGAATTCCTCTCATCTTTCAATGTGGGACCTTTTCATAAAAAGATCCCACATGGAAAGAATGTTGAATTCAATTCCTAGTTAAATAAACCAAGGAATCACTAAGTAACAAGTGTCACATGGTTAGGTGAGGACCACTTCCTCACTTGCTCCCAAAGGAAACTCACATCCATTGTAAGAGAACCATGTGGCACCCAACCTTGAGCCCCAAGATCGGTTCGGTTGGGCCGCCACCCTTCGGCCCGCGTCCATGACCCGTCACCCAAGTCCGCGGCTCACTGTCACATGCCGCTGCCAACGTGGCGCGCTGGCACGCTGCCACATGGAGTGCTTCCATGTGGCGCGCTTCCCTGGCCTTTCGTGTGGCTAGGGTTTTTACTTGTTACTTGAAGCATTTTCCCGTCTCGCCAATTCCTAAATTTTGGCTCAACTTTTGAGATTCAGTACCGACACTTTAAGCTCGAAATCTGACGTCTTTGTTCATAATACTCGAGTGACTCATTAATTCCTTTCGGATTAATTCGTTGTATTGTATCATTAGTTGCTTGGGTGTGACCCAAAGGGTTCAGTTAAGATTAAGTTATAATATTAATTATGGATTAATATTACTAATCGGAAGCGGCCTCTAACTAGGCATTCCAATCACTTGACCTCACTAAATAATTAGATTTCTAATAATTCTGAACCCTCTATCGGAATAATACACTTGTTCGAAGGACACCATTCCTATCAATCTCCCACTTGTCCATCCGGACAAGTGTGGTTTTTGTGTATAGCCTATTTCCTATGTCACTTAATGTCTCTTCATGAAGTATAAGGTAAGATTATTCGTCATCCTTATTACGTCCTGAAGTGTTTCTCAAAATCTGAGTTCGACTGTTAATAAGCAGATGATTTCTAAAAATCTATCTGAGCACGACCATGCAATTTCACAGTCTCGCTCTTCGAGAGGCCTTGTAAACAACAAAGACATGTTCCTTATTGTTAGTAGGGGGACATTCCCAGTCTTGTAATGTCAGCTTCTCTTACTAAGAGGACCTAGCCGCCCGAGTATTACCGTTATAATCCCCATGTATGACAGACGTTTGACGAACATCAAAGCAGACTAGTAATCAAACAAGAGAACTCACAATACTCATGGTCGAGGAAAGAGGTTCCGATAGCCATAATGAGAAGTGTACTTATGAAGATTTTTAAATCTCTTAAAGTATTCTCATAGGTCGATCCGGTATGGTTCTAAACTAATACCCGTGCAAATGATTTATGACAATTATGTCCTTGTAGCACAAGAAACGGTGCTATAAATCAAACTACACACTAATCTCAAGTGGTCATTAATCGTCTATTACTTAAATGACCTCGATTAGGGATAATTTTCGATTACAATATTCAATGTTCACTTAATAGGTGTTTCTTTATCCAAGACTGGTCTTGATACCCTATTTTTAATATTCTCAAAGTCAAATGGACTCATAATTTAATTCTGAACTATAATTAAATAGTTTTGTGGCATAATTAGAAAAATTTTATTCCACTATGAAACTTTACATCGTTTCATCTTATGATAAATGGTTTTACCAAATGTTTTAAGAGTAATACTCTTTATAAAACATTTATAGAAATCACACCTATATTTAATATGCTTGATTTCTTTCGTGCAATTGTGGGAATGTTGTCATTCACTTATTGCATAGGTTTAGTTATGATTACTTTGCAAATCTTAGCATCTTCATTATCTACCACTTTTATAATAAGATGATAAAATTCGAGAGTGTTATGGATTATATGTGATTTAGGATTTATTGTCCAAGTGATGACTCCCACTCATTTTCATGATCGAGATCTTCAACTTGACAACCTACAATCATCAAGGTTCAATAACGAACTTTCCATTTAAAATCTTCCTTATTATTGCCTTTAAGGCAACAATATTCTCAACATATATTTTAGTAAACTTCCTGATGATGCTTTGCTTGGGTTTCACTCCAAACGGCTCACAACGATTTAGGATACCCTAATCACTTGTGATCATGAAAATTTACCTTAAATTTCCGCACATTATACATGGATGCACATCCATGTTACCATTCTCAAGCAACGATGCTTCTTAGCTCGTGCTTATAAATGGCTTTCTTGTTAAGGATCTGATCCTTGTTAAGGTTTATGCTTGCAACATTAATGCTTAAATTATATTTGTCTCCATGCCTCAAGAACCTATCCTCTTACTTATTCAAGTACTTTGGATGTTCTTGATCATAATCTAACTTAGATTCAAGTTGATTGATACTTCACATTCTTTTAGCAAGTAAGTTGTGTGACGATTCCATATCGTAGCATTCATGATGGATTTAATTGTAGAATGATTATTCTCAATCTTATTCCATCCATGTGACATTTTAGCTCATCCAATTTCACTGAGTCTTGCTAAACTATTTGCTATGTGATGCGGTTGAAAGTCTCTACTAGAGTCTTTGTCGTTTGACTTAGTATTTAGCCTAGCTTATACTTAGTTCAAACATTTACTTAGTTTTATACATATGGGTCAAAAGCCTTTTAAAGTCCTTCATGTTTAACATGGTAAATTTCTTTACTCATTTTAAACATTTATTTAAGTCTATACCATAGATCTTAATTCCCAATATGTACTAAGTATTGTCTTTAGCTTGGTCTATTATCGAAAACACTTTCAAATCTGAGCATTGAGCATTTGATAGTTATTTCACAATAGAGCTCATAAACTTCTTGTTGGACCATATAAGATTGACTTTTGCTCCCACTAAACTTCTTATCCATAAGTATTTCTATGTTTCTCCATAAGCCAATCCTTTGATTAACTTTATGAGAAAATACGTTCCAATTCCTTTATGCAATGCTTCCTTCAATCCCATCATGGATTTCCTGAGCCTGCTTTCAAATCTAGCATTATTTAGATTTTCAAAACCCTTAGACTATTTTCATAGTCACTTCCAAAATCTTATTTTAGGAAGGCAGTTTTGGTATCTATTTTGCCATATTACATATGTGCAATATTACTAGAATAATCGCGAAAAGACTTGAGCATTCCGATTGGTGAATAGGTTTTTATCAACTCCGTGAATTTAATTATATCCTTTTCAACCAATCTAGCTATGTATACATATACATTTCCACATTTGTTAGTTTTCTCATTGAAAACTTATTTGCGATCGATAGGTCTTTCACCCTTCATGCAAATTAATCAAGTTTTAAACATGATTTTCAAACATGGAGTCTATTTCGGATTTTATAGCTTCTAACCATTATTCGGAATTTGGATTTGTCGTAGTTAATTTACAAGACATTATTCCCTTACCATTTAATAGTAAATAGTATGCTTGTAAGTCTTAGGTTTATTTCTAACTTAATAGAAATTTATAGGATTCAATCTAAACCTTTGGTGAATTCTATACCTATACGAGGTAATTGCATCAAACACTAAGTTTCAAGGCACTTTTAAAGCCCTTTGATTATCAATCCAACATTTCTGATATTTTGTGAGTAATGAATTCTCTTTTAAGGCACTTGTAAAGTCCTTTTGAGTATTCTTGATCAAGCATTCTCATGAAGCCCTTTTAAGGTCTTCTGAGATTCTCAATTCTAGTTTGTTGCTAATCTCGATGGTCATCAAGTTCATTTTCGTCCCACTTGTCGTTTTGAAAATGTGTTACTTTTTAGAAAGACACCACTTAGACCAACAAACATTATGTTCTCAATTAGGTTGTGGAGGTAATGCCCATAGTCTTACTTTTATGCTTACAAAGAGACAGTATATTGTCTTTGGGTAAAAGTTCGTTGTGAAACAAACAGTTAGCTCCCACTTGAGCTATCTTAGCCTTTAATGAGCCATTGAGCTCCCACTGAGCCACCTAGCTTCCATTGAGCTAGTGGGCTCCCACTGAGCCAGTGAGCTCCCACTTAGGCTAAGAGTCTTAGACATATAGTTGAAAATACGTTTAGAAGTTATTTATATCCAAAACTGAATATGGCGTCCTTTCTTAGCTTCGACATTTTATTTAGTGTAACATTAGTCATTTGTGCAAATCTTTAAGAATTTTATAGGAAGGGATGTGATCCATCATCGTTCGAGTCCTTTTCAAATGACATCGAGGTCTCCGTGAAGACATACTGTGTTCTTTGCAGAGTTATTTATGAAAATTTCCATTCATAACTTTGTGATGGTCACGCTTGGCTCAAGAAAACATCGCTCGATCTAATCTAGACGTTTTGATATCTTGCCAAGTCGATTCCGTACTTCACTGAACTCTTGAGCTACTTAAGTCAAGTTTGTTCACATTTGATGAATATAGCCATATTCTTTCAAATTCTTTGTGAAACGTTGAAGTAACTGAATCCTCTTTAGCTTTCGGAGTCAATTGTCTATACCAAGAACAATAGCTCTTTGCTTTGCCGGTTTCAACAAGTAAGACTTGCTTGTCTTAGAACGATTCCGAATCGATCAACTATCAAGAGCCTATCTAATAGAGCCTTAAGTACGTTCTTGTCGATGTGACATTGCTAAAGATGTTCGGAACACAAATCATGCCCATGACTTGAACTTTGTGAGTTTATCATGTTAGGGAAATGTTTGTTTATAATAATGCATTCTTGACTCATGGCTTAGATAACCATGTATCTAAATAAATTCACAACTATTGCTATTTACTTTGAATGTGAGTCTTTCCGTGTGTACACTACTACAAAATAGTCCAAAGAGACCATCTCAAAATGGCCAAGCCGCCCAAAAGACCATTTTAGGTGTGGTCTCTAGCTAAGAGGTTTCTTTGGCCAAAGAGACCATTCCATCAAAAATGGTCTCTTGTTTTAAAAAGAGAGACCACTTATATAAAATAGGTGGTCTGAATTTTGTAAATTGAGACCACTTATTTAAAATAGGTGGTTTTAGTTTTTGAAAACCCGAGACCACTTATTTAAAGTAGATGGTCTCAGTTTTTGAAAACGTGAGATCACCTATTTTAAATAGGTGGTCTCTTTCTTTCTTTTTTTAAAAAAAAGAAAAATATATTTTTATTTTAATACATTTAATTTCAATTAAACAGAAGTACAATTCCTCTATTTAACATTAATAATGAAATACAAGTAGTTTATACTTAAAAGAAATTTTTACAAACCCATACTAAAAACATACTCATAAAAATTACAATCAATATTCTTATTAAAAACTTTACAAAACCAATACTAAAAATTAAATCAAATGCTACTATCAATATTCATTAAATAAAAAAATAAAAAAAAAGTCTTCTTAGCAGATCTTGTGCACACTTTTTATTACCTGAAAAATTTTCCAAGACATCCAAAATTAGCAAACAATTATAATAAAGAAATATTTAACAAATACTTTAGATTAGCCGCAATTAAATTTAAAAAAGCAGAAATTAAAAAGTTAATTAGAAGAGAAAAAAAAAACAGAAGTAAAACTTAAAAAAGAATAATTTAAATCCAGCCACAACCCAGCTAAGTCGAACTAATGCGATTTCAGAAAGTAGAGTAATTTGATACCTTCATCACAATGTAGTTCTTCAATTCTCCAAATTTAATCATGTACTCCTTCAACCCATTGGTGTCGACGTCCTAAGGGATACTGAGAACCTGAAGAAATAGCCCAAATTCGATAAATTTGAAAACCACCACACTTCAAACATTATTCCAAGCATGATACACATCAACTTATATAGCTCATTGATAAGCACTTACCACAAGCTTTCTGTCCGTGATTGAAACGGATCGAAACGGGGCAAAACAAAAACCCTATACGGGGAATTATGCAAAAAGGAGCGAAAAAACAATATGGAATATGTAGGCGTCGTTTGAAGTGTGCTTACATTAAACATTTGTGAATATGCTTGGCACTCATAGGAAGTGAGGATTGTCATATACGATTAGGGACAAGGAAACTAAGGAGCCTCCAATAAGTTTTTAAGGAACTTGTAAACCGTTCACGGATCATTTAAGGCAACCACGATAAAGGGACAACGATAGGCAACAACGATTGACCTGTGAAGGTTACACCCCATTCATAATCCATGAGATTACTAACTCCATATGGTTCGGAACCACGAAAGGAGGATCGGGGATGATGATACGAAGTGAGTTATGGAGTCACATTCGCCCGTATTGGCCTCTACTCGATTCTTATAGTGAAAAGTGATTCCTGCTATCTCAAAGGCATGCAAACAAAGATTCAATTCGCTCCAAACTATTATTATGCTAAATTGGTTGAATATTAGTGCAACACATAATTCTAAAATATTAGTGATCTCTTGATTAAACAACAAGATTAAAAAGGAACCTAAATTGGTCCTCTAAATTATCTTATTAGGCGTGATTTTCGATTACATATTCCCTTGAAACACGCAATATGGTGATCAATAAATATATAATAGAATAAACATTAATATTGGAAGCAATTTAACAATAAATTGTTAGTCAAATCAAATATAAATTAACCTAATAATGATACTAGCAATATAAAAATAAAATAAGTAAGTAAATTAATTAATTACTCACATTTCGTGCGCTCTTTTAAATTGCTACATCATGAATAAATCGTTAGTAAATTCAATAAAAATATAAATCAAATTGAAATTAAATTAACTTAAATTAAATTAAAAGCAGAGTTGATTTGGTCCAAACCCTCAGTTAATTCTACCTTTCACACCTTGGTTTAAGGACGGAACCTCAGGTGTTGTATGGACTCCTTGGAGTGCTTAAGGAAGGAATGATGTAGATAGGAATATAAATTTAAGGCTTAGAGTATGAGAGAGAGAGAAGAGAATGATTATTTTGGCATAGAAGAGAGGAAGAGAGAATAATTTTGTGATCAACCTTGTTGATGATTGAAAAAGGGGTGATATGACTTCTATTTATAAAGACAAAAAAGAAGGGTAGAAGAATTAAGATAAAATCCAAATTCGAATAGGAATAAAACTCTTGCGATAGGCAGTAGTTTTTGCGGTTTTTGTTTTTATCATATCTTTTGATCCAGAAATCGGAATAAGATAAATAATATGTCGTTGGAAAGATCTTGAAGTCTACTTGCTAACCCAAATATAATCAGATTTAAATAGTTTTTAGAATAAAACATATGGCCAAAATAGTGGGATGGTGTCAGTTTTGGATAGAGTTTCGTATTTCTTTTATATCTTTTTCATTATAGCTCGGAATTAATATTATAACATATCATTGAAAATATAATTTCAAGGTCTATCCAACCATCTAAGGTTTAGATTAAAAAATATGAGGCACAAAAATCATATCTGACTATCTTTGAACGTCTTTCAATTCGAATAGAATTAGGACTTTCAAAAAGAGGAGTTTTATTCAATTTCCAAATCTTTAATCTTATCTTTTCATAAAGGATAATTAAGATCTTTTAGAAACTTATAGAAGCTTCCAGTTAATCCTAATTGGTTTAGGAATGATCATTGGGTCGTAGGTAAGGTGGGCTTCGGTTCGGTTTAGGCTCAGTTTAGTATTTTGACCATAACTTATTCGTTATAACTTGGATTTGGGCTTATAATATATCATTGGAAAGCTCTTTTCAAACCCTATCCACTATTCTATCATTGGACCTAGATTATGGACTAAAATAAACTGGTCTAAACGTTTTTATAAAAAGGACACGAAATGAATGATTTTATGGGACACGAAATAAATTATTTTGGGTTTAAAGGCACGAAAAGAGGAAAATAAGTTATGGTTTGGGGAAATGGGCTAGGAATTGGGTTGGTTTGTGAAATTTATTGGGATTGAATATGGATTTAAGCGCTCTAAGATTAAATACTCAACCCGACCAATAATGGCGGTGAAAGGTTGTTCATCATCGGGTTTGGTTTTGGGGAGACATTTTTAGGTGTCTACAGAATAATGAATTCCTCTGTCTCGAATTAACAGGTGTTCACCGGCCACCGGTTTCGGGTGGGTCGCAAGTAGTCGCCGGATTCGATTGGAGGGTCGCAACCTACGTCGCCTCCGGCCTTCTCTACAAAGAATCAAGCCCCAACCCACACCATCAAACCCATCCACACCCACGCCAACAAAAAAACACCAACCCCAGCAGATCTTAAGAGGAAGACAGGAGAGAGAAAGAAAGGGGAAATGAGAGAGAGGATGAAGGAGAAAGAGAAAAAGAAGGAGATCGAAGAGAAAGAAAAATGAAACGAGGGAGATGGAAGTATGGAACAGCTGGAGGGGATATGGAAGAGATAGAATAAGGAAGCTCTAGGGTTTGATCATTATACATGTTGGCAATCCGTGTGATACTTAATGCTTTTTTAGTAAAAAAAATTAAGAGAGAGACCATTTATTTAATATAAGTGGTCTCTCTTTCTTTTAATTAAATAAATAAATGAGGGAGAGGCCATTTATTTAAGAGAGACCATGTATTTAAGAGAAGTGGTCTCTTTCTTTTTTTTTTATTAAAATAAAAAAGTAAAGAGAGACCATTTATTTAAGAAAAGTGGTCTTTCCTTCATTTTAATCTTCCTAAGATTTTACCTAAGAGACCATTCATTTGAAATATTGGGTCTCTAGAAACAAAGAGACCATTTATTTAATTAATGGGTCTCTTATTTAAGGTCTCTTTGAGCAATTTTATAGTTGTGGTAAACGGATCATTTGCTTATTATGGAACATAATATATAATAACCATTATTCGTTCCAGCCTTTGCTTAAAAGGTCTTTAAACAAAGCATGTGACCTTACAACTGATTTAGCTCTCCTCGCTTCATTCTAAGCTTGTAAGTCAATAACTGAGCTTATCTTCTATGGTTTGAGGTGACTTTCAAAGTGGAACCCTCAAGCAGTATCCGATACTTGTGAAGATAACGAGTTGCTAAGTTAACTACAATAACATGAACTCTTTACTAGAAATGGAATCTTATTCCTTTTCTTTGTTCCTCGTTTCCTATATTTCTTATCATACTTTATCTCATAATCTTTCAGAATCATTTCTTTAAGAGTTTTTACTTTTATACTTTGTTAGGCATAATTAAGCATCTAGTGCGCCGTAAAACAAAGTTCCATCTTTTCCTTTAATTCATGCTTGAATTACTACATTAATGAGTCCTACTCATCTATGTATGAAGCGAAAAGATATGTTGGTTGTCAAAATTGACAATTTGAGTTTGCAACTCAATACTTCATGTTTATCAAAACTACCTAGAATTTTGAATACATGATGTCCAACCTTCCTTTTGGTCTTAGTTATAAAAATCATTTATGAGAGTTGATTTTAGAAATGCCTTTCCTTTCTTTGAGAACGACCCTCAAAGATTTCCTTTATCAATCATGGAAAACAATATAATTTGATTTAGAATACTACAAATATAAGTGCAAAGTATAACCATTTATCAAGATAATAACATAATAAGTTCAAAATTTAAAGCATTCATGCAAATTTCAAGCTTATTTAACGTCTTATTCACGCATTAAATTTGTCCCCATTTGGCGAGAATAAGTCGATTCCAAGATCCAAAGAATCAATGAGTAGTTAAACATGCTTTGGCTTGTCTTAAAACTTAATATTCTAAGGTAAGCAACACTTTGCTAATGGCTCCAAGCGACTCTTGGTTAGATAAATCGTCACAATTAATGCTCTCTCAACAACTTATCCACTTTGCCACGACATGTTAGGACTCCATCACTCATATCGTTGAATATAACCAAAACCAACATGCATACTCGGTATGCTTTACATTTCCTAGGAGTAATAGTGATGCCTCGCGTTGGCGTAGCCCATCACTACTCTCAATAGGTCGGTAAGTGTTGTTTTGGAATGGCAAGTTTTACTCAATATTTTAGGGACCTAGGGTTTCTATGTTGGTTGATTTAAGTGAACTTAATTAATCATCACAATATTCGAAAACCTAGACATGCATCTAACATATCTTTCATATATATAAGCATAAATAATATATATAGAAAACATAAGTAAATGATGCATTTGACAACTAGCATGACCCCTTGAGTCTTCAAATCTTCAAGGGTCTTCACTTGCAACTTCATGGCTTCGTCTTCCAAGAACCTCCATCTTCAAGACTTAACCAAAATTATGCAACTATTAGTATCTACGATTAGGAATAATCTAAATATTAAGGTACAAAAATACTCAATGGTTCGCAGACCGTATTTTCTATCCTAATAGGGCCCTACTAGTTGCCATTTTATAAAACCTGTGAGAGAATATACATTCCATTTATCCATTCACTATATGTGAATGGCCCATGCATTTTACAACGATAGACAAGTAACAATGCATAAACACGCGTAAACTAGTAAATAACTTAGGTGGTTAATCCGATTAACGCGCCTAATTAAAACTAGTCAAACTTGTTTAACCGATTATGTGATTAAGCGCAATTAAAATTGAAGTTCCCACTAAATTCCGTATCCAACTTAATTATTCCAATTAATTAAGCCGGTAAACCCAAAATTTTGCCAAAATAAAATTTTGCAAGTGCCGCTCAAAACCGAGGTCTAGCCTCCAAAATTTAATTAAAATAATTTAAACATAATCAAAATAATTAATATCGGCAAAATGCAAAAATAATATAGCCTTAAAACCCCCAAAGTGCCTAACATCAAGCCTCTCGGCTTGGTGTGCTAGGCACTGGGGTAATAAAATCATTCAAGTGCACTAAATCAAATTAATTCCAAGAACTATTCTTTGATGAAATTTGGTTCAACTTGATGCAGCATAAAATGAAAAAGGACTATTCTCACCATTAATTTAACTAAAGGACTATTCTCACCATTAATTTAACTAACATAAATTAATTATGAGATTTGACCAAATTAAAAGAGAGTTGGAATTATGAACATATTCAAATAAAGATTCCAACTTTAACTTGTGAATCCTTGAAAAATTATATCTTCCAATATGAAGATTAATGAAAATTCTATCACAAGTTTGAAACTTTATGATTCCAATCAACTTAATAATGATTAAATAAAAAAAGTTCAATTAACATACATGGAATTTAGTAACACAAAGTTTCAATCACTTAAAATAATTAAAGATTGAATCTTTAGAACTTAAGAGCCTCAAGATACAAACTTTTCACACTTAAAGCAATTTATTTGCAATTATGTGAAAATTTGAGCCATTTATTAAGCACCAATTACTACCAAGTAATTAAGCTCAAAAGTGGTCTAAAATTGCAGAAGCATAAAGGAAAGAACCAAATGCATAATCACAATTAATATGCCATTAAGATTCAAGGTTTAGAAGATTTAAAATTTTTCGTCAAAACGAAAAACCCCTAGAAACAGGCATTTCTGGGCAGAATTTGGCTTTTTCGAAAGCCGAAAAGGAACAGAATGTTTCCAAAATATCGATTCCACCCAAAATTCGCTAGTCTTGGGTGAAAATCTGGGTTCTAGAGCCAAAGTTCTTAATAAAACGAGATTAAAAATTAATAAAATCGAGCTACTAATCTAATTAGCAACACAACAAGAAATTAAATCCATTTTAAAACCTTGAAAATTTTAGTTACAAAAATAAATGAGCAAGGCTCCGATACCGTTGTTGGGTTTCGGTAAGTCTAACTCACCGCGGAACAAAACCCGACCCCAAGACCCGCTCACAATTAATATAGCTAAATGACATAAATAACAAGAAAGAGAAAAAGACGATCTTACCCTTTTCGCGTGCTTCGCTTACACCCGAAGCTCTTACTTCAAAGCCAAGTCTTGCAAGTGCAGAGACCTCCTACAATATCCACCCCCAACTTGACCCGATCGGTCTCTTACTCGGAGTTTAGCCGAGTCGGACCAAAACACTACTCGAGTATTATATGAACTTAAAGGTTTTCTCTCAAGTGGAGATGCCTTATTGAGTTCCTACTCAAGTGAAAAATCCCAAGGTATGCCTTGGCTATTTATAAGGAGTGCTTCCTTGTGAATTCCTCTCATCTTTTAATGTGGGACTTTTTCTCAAAAAGATCCCACATGGAAAGAATGTTGAATTCAATTCCTATTTAAATAAACCAAGTAATCACTAAGTAACAAGTGTCACATGGTTAGGTGAGGACCACTTCCTCACTTGCTCCCCAAGGCAACACACATCCATTGTGAGCTAACCATGTGGCACCCAACCTTGAGCCCCAAGATGGGTTCGGTTGGGCCGCCACCCTTCGACCCGCGTCCATGACCCGTCACCCGGGTCCGCGGCGCGCTACCACATGGCGCTGCCAACGAGGCGCACTGCCAGATGACACTGCCAACGTGGCATGCTGCCACGTGGCACGCTGCCACGTGGTGTGCTTCCATGTGGCTGCTTCCCTAGCCTTTTGTGTGGCTATGGTTTTTACTTGTTACTTGAAGCATTTTCCCGTCTCACCAATTCCTAAATTTTGGCTCGACTTTTGAGATTCGGTTTCGACGCTCTAAGCTCGGAATCTGACGTCTTTGTTCATAATACTCGAGTGACTCATTAATTCCTTTCGGATTAATTCGTCGTATCGGATCGTTAGTTGCTTGGGTGTGACCCGAAGGGTTCAATCAAGATTGAGCTGTAATATTAATTATGGATTAATATTACTGATCGGAAGCTGCCTCCAACTAGGCATTCCGATCACTTGACCTCACTGAATAATTAGATTTTTAATAATTCTGAACCTTCTATCGGAATAACACACTTGTTCGGAGGACACCATTCTTATCACCTTGACCCCTATTTCCTCGAACATTGTTTTCTTGTCCATCATTTCCCTTCCAAAAGTTCCCCTTATTCTCCCTCCTTCTCTTAAAACCTCCATTTCCATGAGAATTCCCATTTGTCTTGTGTTTCTTTTCACCTCCATGAACAGACTTAGAACTCTTTCTTTTCTCTCCTTCATAACTCTCAATCTCCCTTCCCTTAATCCCGTACAAATGGGTAGCACGATCATAAAATTCATCCAAGGTTTCCAAAGTTACTCCCCCTAGATTCCCTTACAGGGATAAGGTTAGGCCAGGCCTTGCTCGAACCTTTGGGCTTTGATAGTTTCAGTTGGGACAATTTCAGGTGCAAACCTCATTAGTTCAATGAATATGTTTGTAGACACCCAAATGTGTCTCCCAAAATCAAACCCGGTGATGAATACTTTTCACGTCAAATCATAATCGAATGAAGTGAAAGTGTGGAAAGTCTAGTGTTGCGGTTAGTTTTTATTTCTCTTCTGTTTCCGAAAACCTATTTTATGAAAAACGTGCAGTCCAGTTTTTGGTCCATGATATGGGTCCAATAATAGTGTAGTTGTATGGGGTTTGAAAAGACCTTTCCAACGATATATTATAAGCCCAATTCCGATGAATAATGAGGAAGTTATGGCCAAAATACTAAACTGGGCCCAAACCGGATCTTACCTACGGCCCAATGATCATGTGGAGGGTCCAAAGGTTTAATCCTATTCCTAAATTAATTAGGATTTATTAGAAGCTTCTATAAGTTTCTAAAAGATCTTAATTATCCTTTTTGAAAAGATAAAATCATAGAATTTGAAATTGAATAAAAACTTTCCTTTTTTTTAATCCTAATTCTATTTGAGTTTAAAGATGTTCAAAGACAGTCAGATATTATTTTTGTGTCTCATAATATTTATCCAAATCTTATATGGTTGGATAGATCTTGAAATTATCTTTCCAATGATATATTATAATATTAATTCCGAGCTATAACGAAAAAGATATGAATGGAATACGAAACTCTATCCAAAACTGACACCATCCCACTATTTCGGCCATATCTTTTTATCTACAAAAGATTTTAATCTGATTCTAATTGGGTTAGAAAGTAGAATTCAAGAGCTTTTCAACGACATATTATATGACTTATTTGAACTTCTGGATCAATAGATATGATAAAAAAAAATTCGCAAAAACTGCTAATCAACGAGTTTTATTTCGATTCGAATTCGGATTCTTTTCTATTCCTTCGACCCTCTTTTACCTATAAATAGAGGTCATATCTTCCCTTTTTTTCAATACACAATCAAAAATTATCTCTTCTCTCTCTCTAAAAGCTAGAAGCTTTCTCTCTCTCTATTCTTTTTTCTAAACCTTCCCTCAAACAAAATTCTTCATACATTAGTTCTAGACACACCTAGCCAAGTTCGAAGTTGCCTTCGCCCTAGACGTGAAAGGTTATAATTTCTGAGGGTTTGGTCCCAAATCTCTACTTCAATTATTTAATTTAATTGTTTTGTTTAATATTTTCCTTGAAGTTACTAACGCGTGTATTTTGTTATTAGAAAGAGGCACGAGGCATCAAAGTATGTAGTCTTATTGCTCTATTCTTGTAGAAAGCATGTTTATTATTTATTAATACCTAGTATCATGTTAGGATGTTATTATTGCTTTCTAGTATCATGTTTAGGGTGCTTCCTATGCTTTATAATATCATATCAATATCATGTTAGTATCATGTTAGGGCTAAAGCTTTAGATTTTTATTGTTTAGTGACATGCTAGGGTTTGTTATTAATCTTGTTAGTATCATGCCTAGTATATTGCTATTAATATTATGCTTTAACATGATTATGATAATTATGATTATTATGATTGTTATAATGATTATTATTTTTATTATTATTATGTTACTTGATATATTTTATTGTTATTGCTTGATCACGCCTTTTATGCATGTTTAAAGGGAATTTGTACTTGTAATCACGCTTAATAAGATAATTAATAATCTTGTTTAGGGTTAATATGATTATAATTCAAGTGATCGCCAATAATAGTTTTATTTGTGCATTAAATTCAACCAACATAGAAAAACAGGTTTAGGGTAAACCTATTGATTGCATGTTAGTCAGAAAGCGCACATGAATACGAGTAGAATAAAGTAGAGGCCTATTTTATAGGGCGAGTTCTTTCTCTTTTAGATTGGATTCGTACCCTCATCCCCGAACACCAGTCATGGTTCCAGACCTATTGGAGTTACGATCTCATGGATCGTTAAGGGGTGTAACCTTCGCCCTGTGAACGGTTTACAAGTTCCTAAAACTTGTTGGCGACTCTTTTGCTCTAGCTTCCTTCCATTTGGACGCCACCATACTTAAGTGTATGATCACAGTGGGGTTCAAGTTTGGGGTAATGCTTGAAATATTCCCTACAATGTTATAATACTCATTGATAGACATGCTTCCCATCATGAGATTGGTAAACTCCATACTTCTTTTGCTTTCTTAGTTAGGTTGGGTAAAACTTCTCTCTCAAGGCTTCTTTGAACTTATCCCACCCAAAGTTAGGTCTCTTCAACAACTCATCCTTCCTTTGGGTCCACCACAAATCAGCTTCCTCCCTTAGATAATAAGCACCATTTTTCACCCTCAACTCACTTGGGCAATAGATGGCGTCAAACATCTTGTTAAACTCCATAATCCAGTTTTCAAAACTGACTGGGTCCTCTTTTCCCAAGTACACAGATGATTTAGCTGCGGCTATCCTTTTAAAGGTTTCACTATAAGAATCTAAGTCAAAATGATAGTTTCCTTGGTTCACCACTTGCGTGATGTTTTCAGCTATGTTGGTTAACTTTCTAAGGACCTTGCCTACTTTGGAACCAGATCGCTTATTTCCCGCTCTTAAAGATATAATTCCTAATTATTCGTTCCATCATTAAAAAGGAATACATCATGAAAACGCTTAATTCATTCCAAAACATAGAAAAATTGAAATAATAATAACCTCACTTGAGACATTTATTGAAAGCATATAAAAGTAATTCAACCACTTAATCTGAATTCTCATAATCAAATTCTTCTTTGGAAGGATCATAATCTAGATCATCAAAGTTTTCCTTTACCATCCACTCAATAAGCTTCAATAACTGGGCCAATTTTAGTCTGACTTTTTTTTTTTTTGGTTGGGTAACCTGGGTTGTAATCACTGTAATTTAGAGCATGGCTTGAGCTTTGAATTGGGTTATAAATTGGGCTATAGTGTGGGCTATCAAATCCACCAATTGGCTTAGAAGAAAAAATGTTGGACCTTTGGAAAAGGTGGATGATACTTTAGGCTTGGTAATCTTTTAGATGAATACGTGTAACACCCCGATAATTCTCTCTTTAAACCTGTAAATATCATAAACAAAATGTGAGAAAATTATTGATGTGCTACCGCCATGTGTTCAAACGTTAAGGCTAATTTAGAATTTAGCAGCGAAAAAACTAACTCTGTTCAAAACAAATTTCAAAACCAATGAACAAAACAAAATTAAGTCTTACAAGTTGGAACCATTAGGGCTCTTATTCAAAACCCAATAAAAATAGCAAATAAATCAACGAGAGTTTAAATAAATCCAAACTTATGAAATGAAATAAACTGTGAACAATATCCAACACTCCACTCAAAATCCCACCACCTCAATGCAAGTTCTGATTATGTAAATAAAAACTTATGATTAATCTGCTCCCCAATATTACAAGTGTAAAAATTGGATCACCACGGGGTCATTGAAAGGAAAAGGCCATGACCAAGAATAAGACATACAAAAGCACGCAATCAGCAATGCTAAGTACATACAAGCTACGAAATATACTAAAGAATTCCTAGCATGTAACTAATAATCAATCATCACGCACAATTTAATTATTGACTCAAACACATGACTCAACTATTGGAGATACTAAGACTTCACTAGTTAATAATAAATAATTCATTTCATTTTATACATTGGATTAAGCAATAGACAAGGTTGATGCTCCAATTTGGAACATCGATTAAAGAAAAACCTCATGCCTCCTTTCGGAACATCAATAAACATCCAATGGCAACGGGCGCGACTCTGTGACCATAGCTAGTATGAGATCTCATCTTACTCCTTATAATTTTTAAAAACTATTTGTAAACAAGAAACTCGTAGATCAGACGGCCTCTAGAAAGTACACGGCTAATACCCCATGAACCTCAACCCCTGATTTTCAATACTCTAGATGTGCACAAATCCAAAGTTTTATTGCCCATCCATCTTGCAATTTACGTGATTTACAAGTTTAAACTTGGTGATGACTCAAATGCAAAACAATTCAACCAATCAAACATTTATCATTCAAGCAATTCAAATTTTCAATTCAATTCTTGATTTATTTGTGGCAAACAATATTTATTATTGAATCCTTTAACTACCTCGGTTTATAAACACCTTAAGTGCATAATACACCTCAAATCCTCAACTTTGTCTTATAAGACTTTAATTTTCCTTTTACTCGTTTCATTTCAATAAACATGAGCGAGTAATAAGATAGTTCATTCCACATATTTACGTACCTTTGCCTTTTAGCTCATCTTGAAAGTTAATGCATAAATAATACTTAAAAGATAATTCAATACGCATTTCTCATACATGAATCAAAATCAAACATCACATTAATCACCAATTCAAACTTACTACCATACAATTTCAACCAATCCACAAGTTTCCTAACATGATTCTAAATTTTCCAAGTCCTTAAACATGCTCCTAAAGTCAAGGTTTTTCGTATCCTTATATGTACCTTGAGTAAACGAATTGGTAGGCCACTTTACCAACTAAAACTCGCCTTCTATGAATTCTTCTTCTAAACCAAGTAACAAAAACTCAATCAAGAACCAAGCAATAAAATTTACAGCAATACTAACTCACTTTAAAATCTCCAAAATCCAATTAAACAACACTTTAAAACCTTCCCTTTTACTAAAATTAAAAACTTATGTATAGTTTTCTAAATTTCTCACATAAAAACCTTAAAATCCATACTTATTCATGAAATTACAGCAAGTTTAGAGTTTTATAAAAATCTAAAAATTTACTTTATACATAAGATCTTAAAATTATGGTAATATTTGAAACTATCTACATTATAGATTAAACTAGTAGGCTCTAAACCCAAAAATTCACCAATTTAATGTAATTAGAGGCTTCAAAATATTCAACAAGAATCTAAAAATTAATTGTAATCACAAAAAATATAATTTTAACATAATTTAATCACTATATATATAAGTAACTTGGTTAACACGTTTTAAGCCCTAAAATCATGAAAAATCAAGATTTAAGCCCTAATTTTCTTAACTAATTAAATCTGAAATTTCATTTCATAGTTTAAACATAATAAAGCTCATAAATTTATAATATTTTATAATTCATATACATAGTCAAACCATAATAATAACAATTAAATAACAAAATTGATAGAGATTTAAACTTGGATTGAATTAAAAAAAGAAGAGAAAACAAGAGGGAGAAAGGAGAGAGGGGAGAACTGCTGTCGAGGGGGGCCGTGGTGGACGCCGGAGCAATAGGGGTGGCATCGGTGGTGGCTGGTGTCACCGAGCAGCGAGCAGAAGTTTTTTTTTTTTTTTGGTTCATGAGCAGCAAAGAAGGAAGGGAGGAGTGAGATGACGTGAATAAGGGTAGAGTTTTGATGGTTTTTGAGGTTTATATAAGTGTATGAGCTTAAGTGTCTGAGCCCTTATTCTAATCCTAGTAAGGTTTTGACTTGTTTTTGGGCCACAATATGTTGGATTAGATGGAAATAAGCTCAATTCACTTAAAATTGGGCTACTAACACCATTGATAAAATATGTTGGTGTATAGAAAAAGAGAATTTCAAGTAGATTAGTGCTTATTAATTTAATAAAGTTCAAATAAATTTTGCATAAAGTAATTTATTTAATGAAAACGAAATAAAATATTTATTTAAATAATAAAGAAATATATAACAATTTATTCTAAAAATATGAGGGATTACAATACGAAGCATCATGAACTTTAAGCCTTTTGCAATGTGAAAATTGGTTGTTGGGCTTGGACGCCTACATGAGGTAGGAGTCTCATAACTTGGAGTAGGGGAAGGAGAAGGATAATTCTTATGTCTATCAAAAGGTGGTATGGATTCATCAATGGAGGAAACAAACTCCTTGTAAAGTCTTGGATAAACAAAAGAGTAATTGGGAGTTCAAGTAATGAAGTTGGTCAAATACTTTCAAGGTTTGGTGCCCAACTTTGTTAGTTCTACAACTCTCCTCCTAGGTTCATAGTCAAATTTAAGGTGGTACAAATCACTTTTGAATCGAGTCAAGGTTGCTAGCCACTTTCCCTCATGATGATGCTTCCCATTTTCAAAAAAAGATTCATACTTTTTAACTTTAGTTAAATGGGCTAGAGGTAATAGAATAGTCATGGTGGTTGAGCAAACACTTAGGTTCAAGGTCAAACTTCTCATAAAGAGGTAGAACAAGGGTGGTTATTTAAGTCAAAAAACCATTAACATGTATTAATCCCTTCACCTTTTAAGTAATATTAAAGAATATCTTTCTCATTTCATTGAACATCTTTTTAACCATATATATAAATAAATCACTTCAATAAACACATGAATATTATTCCCCATGAGCAATTCAAATCAAAACTCAATGAATTCCATTTGCATGAAGCAATACATATAAATCAACAAGTATAACTTAAGATGACTCAACTATGATCATCAAAACACCAAAATTTCGGACCTCTGATCTCATCACCTTTCAAATAATTCAAATCAAAGAGTTTCTTACTCATATCATTGGTCATTTTTATCTTGTTTACACATATAAATTTATCAATTCAATGGTATTTCACATAAGCAACTCAACTCATAAATTTCATTTGCATAAAGCAATACATAACTCAATAATAAACCAAGCATAACTCAAGATCACCCAACTATGAGCAATAAACTCAAAAATTCGGACCTCTTGACCATAGACCAAGGTGTTATAACACCAACTTAATGCAGAACCAATCACACAGACTCAAGCTTTGAAATAGTTTCAATTCCTTTTTGTTTGCGAAAATAATAATAATTTACTTGAGTCATGATATAGGAAGGTCAAGCCCGCGTCTCCCAAGAAAGTTACCTATAGCGTTGAGGCGAGCCTTTCCTAGGCAGAGAGGCGTGCTCATTATAGGCCTCCATAGAGAACCCGAGCATCCTTTTCTCAGTTATCTTTCCACAAATTGGAAAATAGTTTTTATTTTAAAATAATGCTTTTAACCTTCACACACAAATGCGAAACTCTATCCTATACGTCCTCTTAAGTCTACCCACAATTTTTTATTTTATTCCAAATTTTAATCTTTTTAGGACCGGAAAATCTAGTACCACTTTGTAGCACCCCTAAATCTCCCTCTACGGAAATACTAGTATAATACGCATAATTTTACCGTGAGATAGACTTAGGCATATTACCGCCGTGTGATTACGCAAGGCTATTAAAAATACTTAACACAATAACAAAACTTGCAGCGGAAACTCAACTTTCTTTTGTTAATGCTTATAAAAATAGTAACATTGTTATGAGTACTCAAAATAAAGACAAAACCAATATTCCTAAACTAGGTGAAGCAAATCCCAGGACACTCATATGCTTATTCATGACACCACCTGAAAATAGTCAACACTGCTTACCATTAAGGTAAACAAGATGAACAAAACAAATAGAAAATACGGATTAGCAAAATATGATAAGTACGATAAGTGCAAAATAATGTAATAAACTCAATTTATTTGCAAACATGCTTTTAAAACCAATTCCAATAATTAATCCAACAATTTCCAAAACTCATGATTCAAAACTAATTCTCAATATTCTCAAAACAATTCCAATAACTCAATAATAATGATTAATAAAATCAATTATTTTCAAAAACTCAATTTCCTCTCTAAGTGTGCACACCCCCCAAGCTAGTCTCCTACAATTTAAAGGCTCTTCTTGAGGAAAGACTAGGTCATACAAAGTCCATAGTCTTCAATGATTCCACATAGTGGGATTAATATAATAATCATGCTTGTAAAGCTTTTTAATAAATAAATCAATAAATCCTCCTAAAATTCCTCTTTGAATAAAATCAACCTTTATAATAGGGTTAACTCAAAACTCCTTTTGTATTTAATTCAAGATGTTTCAAAATCAACCTTTTTAAAAATACTTGAGAATTAAATCTTATATTAATAACTTTTCAAAATAAATAATTCTTCCTTTGAAAAACCTTTTATTTAATTCAAAAAAACTTTTCAAATCAATTTCTTTAATTCGAACCATTCAAAACATGATATGAAAATCAATCCTTTTAAAATACATTTATTAAAACAAATATTAAAATCAATACCTCTAAACATACTTTATTTCATAAATTATAATTCAAATCAACTTAATTCAATCACCGATAAAATCATATAAAACATGCTATTCAAACCAATTACTTTCAAAAGTATATAGCCACCTAAACGTACCTTGATTTCGAATATCAATCAACAATTCACACTTTCAAAGTTCAATCACGAATACACCTTGCAATTAACTTAACCATAAGATTATCATAACATCTTTAAACGTAAACCCATATTTAATGTGCATGGACTATAAAACTCTTTTAAAAATAATACCTTAACATAAAATTATAACTTTGAAATAGGTATATATATTTTAGAAAACTAACCATGAAGAAAATAAAGGAATAAGATTAAAGAGAATTAGATTTGCATTAGAAAGAATAGGCAGAACTTGCAGAGGCCATAACTCCTTTAATATTACTCTAAATTGGGTGATTCTTGAGCCTAACCTCAAGGATATTCCGAGAGGAACAATATTTTGTGAAACATTAAAACCCTAAAAACTAACCAAAAGTGCGTGAAAATTGGCTTCAAAGGTATATGGGCTGATTATGTATGAAAAGAGTAAAAAGAAAAATATGAAAAGCTTTAGAGAAAAGAAGAAGGAAATTTATCAAAAATAATTCAACCTTTCCATGGTAAGCCCAAAATAAGCTAACCTTTTGATTAACTCAAAATAAGTTGACTTTTAAGAGTATTTTATTTTAATAGGTCCAATGACCTATAACTTAATAAATTAAACAAGTTAATTTTTTAATTAAAATTAATTATTAAATGTTAATTACATTAAATATTCTTTCAAAAAAGTAATCAATCAATCAATCAATTAACCTATACTAAAAGCGAACCTAAAATGACACTTGTCACGATATCATTAATAATTTTCCCTCCTATTTGCACTTTCCTTTTTTTTTTTTTTTTTTTTTTGCCAAATTTTAATGACTTCCATTTTATAAGATACAATAATACTTATTTCTATTTTGAAACATAACTAATCCAATCATACTCAATTAATTTCTTTTAACATATATTCTATACACTATTAATCTTTTAGTTACAAATATATTAACATAGACTAAAAATAAGGTATTGAAATATATCATTGTCCAAGATTTATTATAATATTAATAAGGTGTAACACCCCAATAATTCTCCCTTTTTCAAACCACTTACTTTAAATAAAATAGTGGAGAACCATTGACATGTTACCGCCACGTGTTAAAACGTTAAGGCTTTATCAAAGTATCGCAGCGGAAAAATCAAACTTAAGTATTTAAAATAACACAATTTAGAAAACGAATAAGTCAAAGCTTACAAATTGGAACCATATAAGGCCCTTATTTAAAACCAAACCAATATTAAAAATCCAAAACATAAACGAAATAGCAAAGCATAAATAAGTTCAACACAAGAATCGAATACTCTCAATCACACCAATCCCTTGACAATGCGTTTGTCAAATCCCTTAACTTCACATCATCAAGCTAACCTGTGCATACTGCTCCCCAATAATACAAGTGTAATAATTGGATCATCACAGGGTCATTGAAAGGCGAAGGCCATGACCAAAAGAAAACACACACAAAAGCACGCAATCAGCAAAGCTGAGTACATACAAGCTACAACGTACCAAACCTAGCATGCTCAATTAATTAAAGTAATTAAACATACAACACGAATTCATTAATCAAGTCTCCACACTTAGACAATTCAATTGACTCAACATACTTACTAACCAATTCCAAACACTTGACTCATCATATTCAATTTAATAAATTTAATTTAGTTTGGAGTAAGCAATAGACCAGGTTGTCCAATCCAGGTCCCAAATGACCATTTGAAATAAAAGTTTAGCGCGATGCAAGAATGGGCGCGACTCCATTCTCACAAAGTTAGTCTAGGATCCCATCTAACTTTCATTATAAAATAAAATGTAAATACCAAAAGAGAAGAGGACATGTTGATCAAACAAGCCTCGAAAAGCCACGGGCTACCACCGTGTACCCCAACCCATAATTGTCAATACTCTAGAAGTGCACGCTTTCCAGAGTTTTATTGCTCATCCATGTTTCACTTTACGTGATTACAATTTTAATTAATAGCCGACTCAATCAAGAAGACCATACATAACAATCATACATCAATTCGTTTTTAATCTTATTTAAGACAATGGTGATCACATCACAAATTAACCTTTAATTCCATTAAACTTCCAAATTATCCAAAATTGTTGAACATAGTCAACTCACCTAGCCATTTCGGCTTAATCCACCTTTACTCAACATACTAACAAGTTATGATTGAGTAATAAATAAATAATAATAACCTTGTGGAATAATTAATAAATTCATTCCACTTAAACCATTCAATTCCAATCCTTTAATAAACCAAATGTGGTTAACAAACCAATCCAATAAAATTATGCTTGTATCAACATTCCATACAAACATTTTATCCAATATAATTCAACATGTTTGCATCCATAATTCCATACAAACATAATCAATTCACCAAAACATGTTTCATAAACATAAGCACATGAATTAAATCAATGTGTAACCAAACAATTTCCATCCAAGTGTTCCCTAATCATGAAACTAAGTTCTTTCCTTTTGGTACCTAAACATGATACTACTTATAACGAAGTAGACATGTACGTACCTCATACAAACAATCCTTTTGAGCCACTTTTAATCACTTAAAATTCTCCTAGGGAATAATCACTTCCTAGAAAACAACCAACAATTAATATTACTATCCCAAGTAATTTCCAACAATATAATATGATGAAAAAGTTATTAAAATAAATAAAACATATATTTATATGCTTAATTAACTTTAAAAATAATTAATTTTATTAATCAAACTCAAGGATAAAATTTTAAAAATAAAAAACTTCGTTAAAAATGAAAAACTGCCCGAAAATCATATTTAGAGGCAGAATTTGGCCACGAGAGGGTGGTGCTCACTACCAAAGGTAGTGAGTCTTTCTTAAAACATCGTTTCCACATGGAAAACACTACTTTTTTGTCAAAATCGGATGAGTTCAGAACCTAACCGGGATTAAAACGGGATTAATATTAACGAACCGAAATCTAAACATTAAAATACGAATTTACGTGTTCAAAATAATCTGGAAACTAATTAGTAATATAATCACCAAAATTTCAAAACATCATTACTATAAAAGCCCTAAATCAATTGTTCATAAAAACCCTAAAATCATGATTTTCAATAATTAAAAACCCTAGGTTATTAAATTTACAAAATCTGAAAATTATAACATTTATAAAATCTGAAATTATAAAGTTGAATCATCAAAATACAATTTGATACCAATTAAATTGATTCAAACAATAAAATCAAAACCCATAAATAATTATAATTACACAAATTAATAAAACAAAAGAGAAAGGAAATAAAACTAACCTTTTGTGTGGGGAAATTTTGGGGATGTATGGGGTATTTATAAGAGAGAGAGTGGTGTAGGGTTAGTTTTAAGGTTGGGCCTCATAAAATTAATGGGCCAATTAAGAAAGGAAAATGGGTTTGGTTTGTTGGACATAAATTAGTGAAGAAAGGTTCATAAAAAGTTCTTTGTAATAAAATCGTTCATCAAACCCAAAAATAATTTGAAACTTTTGAAATTAAATCCGAAAAAAAAAATACAAATAAAAATTATGAATAAAACATAATTTCATTACTAATATATTTAAAAATACGGGGGATTACATAAGGAGTATTAATATTTTCCTCCAACATTAATCATTTGACAATAAAATTTATTTTAATTAAAAGTAGAAAAATCATTTTGGTAGCGTAATTTGTATGAATCTTAAAATTATACATAACGTTTATACAAACAACTGAACAAAATTATTTTATTATATAATACTCCCTCCGTTTTTTATAGGCTAGAGTTGGATTTGCACATTTTCCAAGACACAACTTTAATTATCAACATCTTTAATTAGAGATTATTAAAAATTATGATTTTTTTTTATATATAAAAGCAGACAATATGAAAAATCCAACAACATAATATATGATCATATTTATTTTGTATATTGGTAAAATAAATTAAGTAAATGATGACACATGAATAGGGTAAAATATTTTAACTCAACATATATTGAAAACTTCAATCTAATTACTCTACACATTTTATGCAATGTGATTATTAAAATAAAAATAAAAACCGCTACTGCTCACTATAAATATATTTTTAAAAAGTTGATTACGGAATACTGATTATCCTAAAATAATATAAAATCAACTAAATTTTCATTTAATGCCGGTCAAAGTGTGTCAACAAAAATATAAGGACAAATGTATGTATATGAGTTCGTATACGGGTACTAACCTTTTTCTTCTTCTGTTTTTTTTTTTTTTTTTTTTTTTTTGAAGACATATACGGGTACTAACCTAAGCTTATATTTTCATTTTCTTATATAAAACCTAATAGCTTCTAAATTTCTATTACTAAATTATTTTTTTATAAAATTCAAAATAATAACCTTTATGCACTTGGTATAAATTAAAATTCAAGTTATTTTGTCACAAATATTTTTTTTTTGGATAAATTATTGTTAAATTAACAACCATTCTTTATTCCCCTCAAAAAAAAAAAAAAAAAAAAAAAAAAACCATTCTTTATAATTTTTGTTGTAAAGTTTAATTATAATCGTGTATGGCACGGGACTTAACCTTATAACTCAAAATAAGTTGACTTTTAAAGAGTATTTTCTTTTAATAGGTCCAATGACCTATAACTTAATAAAGAAGTTAATTTTTAATTAAAATTAATTATTAAATTTTAATTATAATTACATTAAATATTCTTTCAAAAAAATAATTACATTAAATAAACTATAAACTACTCCCTCCGTTTCATAATGTTAGTCTCATATACTATTTTGGGCGTTTCAAAATGATCTACCCATATTGAATCTTTTCCTTTTTTTTATTTTATTTTATTTTCCTAATTTGGTCTTATAATTTCTAATTCCATTAGTGGATTGATGACATGACAATAATTAAATATTTTGATTGGTCATTAAATATTTGACAATAATTCCACTAATGGGATTGATGACATGGTATTTGATTGATATTCCTCACGTTAAACAAGCATTGTAATTGATGCTTTCCAAAGAAAAAAATCAGAACATTTAATAAGATAGAACTAATTAAGCAAAATTTGTACTAAAATGTAAGATTCCAAATATTATTCATTCTCTTATTTTTTGTAATTGATTATATATAGAACTAACAAAGTGAAACGGAAGGAGTAATTAAATTTTCTTCAAAAAAATAAATAAATAAACTAATTAAAAAATAAAAACCCCACCTATCCCTTACCCACGCCAGCCCCCTCCCCACTAGTTCCCTTGCCGCCGGCCGGTTGTCGGAGACCACCCCTCCCCTGGTGCCGGCGACCCCACCTTTTCCATTTTCCCCACCCATGAAAACCCCATCCTCCCTTTCCCCTTTCCCGTTTCCCCACTTCGACCCCTCTATCTCCTTTTCGATAGTTCGCCGGAAATTAATTGAAACTCAAGTATTCCATGGCTGAACTTGAGAAGACGCTTAACAGGTTGGAAATCTACTGTCATAATCTTAAATCTAGGCTTGAGATTTGTAACCAAACCCAAGCCCGATTCGGTTCAGTTCTCAAGCCCGAGAAGTTTCTTAAACTTTCCTAGCAATCATAACAACCATGATCTCATCGTCAAGAATTTCCTCGTTGCAATATCTGATGCGCGTTCTTCGATCCGTTTTCCGGCGAACTAGAGAGCGAAAGACGAGAGAGAGAGGTCGGGGTGGGGATGTGGGGAAACGGGAAAGGAAGGGATAGGGGTGTTGTGGGTGGGGGAAAGGGAGGAGGTATAGTCACTGGCGCTAAGGGAGGAGTCGATCTCCGACCGGTAGCTGGTGGCAGGGGATCTGGTGGCAGGGGAGCTGGTGGGGAAGGGATTGACAGTGACTAGTGGGTAGGATTTTTTTTTTTTTTTTATTTGATTGTTAATTGAGAAAAAAGTTTTTTTTTTTTTTTTAGTAATTAATCGAAAATAAATCTTAATTATTATTTTATAAAAAAGACTAACTAAGTAATGACACGTGACATAATTTACCTAAACAACCGGTTATCCCAAAAATTATTAGGTCATGACTCATTTTGAAAGATAACCTATTAAGGTCGACTTATTTTTAGTTAATAAAAAAATTGACTTATTTTGAGTTAATTGGACAAAGGTTGGCTTATGTTTTGACAAAATTTTCAAAGAAGAATAAGAGAGAAGAAGAGAATTGGGTTTTGGTGTGAAGAACATGAGATGTATGAGGGGGTATTTATAGGCTCATGAATGAAAGAATTATGGTAGGAGAATGTAGGAAGAATTATGGTAAAAAGAATTAAAAAATTACTTGGAGAAGATAGTTACAGAATTATGGAAAGTTTAATATTAAGGTGACTAAGAATAATTAATTAAGGAAAGTGTATTGTCATGAAAAATAATATGGCAAAAGAACTTTGTTTGGGGAATAATCAAGAATGATTTAAGGTAGGGAAATAAGATAATCAAATCTTTGTGAGATGGAAAATAGGAATTAAGGAAATAAGGAATTTGAGGAAGATAATTAAAATACAAAACTAACAAAATAATTAACCCAAAATTAGTATATGGTGGCAGAAAATATTGAGCATATCTATGCTCATATTTTCGGACCTCCACTTATGGTTTTAGGGAAATATTCGCTAGATTTTAAGGATTAAAAATGATTGTGTAAATAATATATTTTGTATAAAATAATTAATTAGAAAAATACTAATTAATTTAACTAAGAAATTAGATTTTCAACACTTAGAAAATCCGAAAATCCTAGCTAATTAATTAGAGAAATTCGACCCTTTTAAATTAAATAAGAAAATATAATTTTCTTAATTAAAATATCCGAAATATATAATCCGATTTTTGAAATAAAATAAATGGATAATAAATCTTATCCAAAATAAAAAATAACAATTAAGTTTTAAAAATGTTATTGGCGCCAAAATTCGAATATAATTTTGGCTCTAAAATTCAAATAGTAAAATAATGTACTTAAAATACCCCTTTTAAAAAAATACAAATTTATTAATTAATTAGAAGATACATTTCAAAAATACGAGGTATTACAGATTTTGAGACCTTTTAATTAAGGGAGGAGAAGCTATATTTAGAAGGTTGACATATGTGGAGAAAACAATGGAGCAAAAAAATACAATAATTATCATTATATAGTTGTACAATAGCGGGGTTCATTGGGAAAAAAATATAAAAACATTTCTATTCATGTGAAGGAATTATGTCTTCGATAAGTGCAATTACTAGATATATCAAGGATCACTATTATGGAGATAATAAGTTCATTCTATTGGGGCGTCATCCTCTGTTGCTAGACTATGAGAGATGATCTTTGGGCTAGTCAAATGGTCCAAAGCCCTTTAGAATGGATCCTATATTGGTCACACACAAGGGTATTGGGTTAAGCAAGTAAGAGGCCCATTAATGGGCCTCATGAGCAATTAACTAACCATGAATTGGATTGGGCTAGCATAGTTGGATTGGAATTAGGTTTTGGGCTTTTGACATGGGCTCTTATTTAGAGATGAGATCTATAAATAAGATCCATGCCTAGGGTTTGCAAGAAGGAGTCATAATTCACACACTGTGAATTTTGACATCAATGCAACCAATCCCAAAACCCTAATCTTCTCTCCAACTCACGGCCCTCATCCTCCCCTCACGTCCGTACGGCCGGCCACCCCTTGGTGGCGCGTGTGGTGGTTATCGTGGTGGTTCTTGGTTAGTATGTCTCTCCTCTCCGTTGAAGGTTGATTGAAGCGTTCAGTCACGACTAACTAGCATTAGTGGAGGTTTTAATCTGTGCCCGTGGACCAAGTAGAGGAATCACGCTTGGGGTTCTTTATCTGTTCTTGCTCGATCGCACGTGGAATCACGCTTCAAAGGTACAATTATTTGTGCTTTATGTGTTATGCATTAGATCCTTGGATTAGGTACTGTATGAATATGATTCATGTTATTTCCGCTGCGTAGTACCTATAAAACCCTACAGTGGTATCAGTTAGCCTATTGCATTTACGCATATTGCCAATAATTCTTTGATAATCCACAATTTTAATTCAATTAGGAGGGAGAATATTTAATTATGGTTCAATTGTTATATTTAATGGGATTAAACTTTTGGAATAGATTAAATGCGATTTAATTATGCTCAAAATAGCCATGAAAGGACCGAATTTATGCCCTAATATGTTCGAATTTTCGAATCCCTAACCCTAATTATTCGAATAATTTCGAAAATCCTAGCCCTAAAATATGATTTTTGTGCTTGATTTTGATTTAATTCGATTTGTTTTATGTTTCATAATTTTAATTGGGTTGATTTATGCATAAAAATGTTTTATGTATGATCATAGATTTAATTTTAAATGTTAGAATTAAATTGGGATAAATTTTATGATGAACCCTAATTTTAAAGTTGAATGTGATTTAACTTTAATCTTATGGACTGATTTAATTTAATTAGGATAAATGTTATTTTAATTAAATTAAAACACAACAAAAAAAAAAAAGGAATTTTAGCAGCGGCAACCGCGGCTGGGTGGCGCAGCCACGGCGGCTGCCGCTGCAGGTGGTCCGGAGGGAGGGGTGGGGTGGGCAGCAGGTCGGGTCAGCAAAAGCAGCAACAGCAGCACCGTGCAAGGGTTGCGCGGCACTGCTGCTGCTGCTGTGCACCGCTGCAGTGCAGCGTACACCTCACGGTGTACGGCCACCGTGGCCGGCTTCGGCTGACCACACCACGGTGGCTGGTGCATATTTTCAAAAAAAAAAAAAAATCAGTTTTTAAAATTTATTTCAAGATAATTATGAATTATTTTGGGATAAAATCAGTTTTATTTTGGATAAGTTAAAATATTTTGAAAATATGATCTTTTATTTTAAAAGATAAAATTGGTTTTATTTGGATAAGATCTTTTATTTTAGGATAAAATCAAATATTCAAAAGTTGTTATATTTGATATTATCCATATTTAAGTTGTTAAATTGGTAATTATCCTAAATTAAAGTGGTTAATTATGGATAAGATTTGTTAGGATATTCTGAGCATATTCCAAAAGGATAATAATTGATTTAAATAATGTGATTATCCCATAATTATTTTTTGGATATAATTGATTTAAAATATTGTGATTGGCTAGTAATTAGGATAGAATTTCCTAACTTTCTTAGGATAATCTTTGAGGATAAATATGATTTATCTTTTAAGATTAAAATAAGATTTGATTCTATCTCATGACTAATTTAGAATATATGATATTTTATTGATGATCATGAATAATATATGATATTATCTAATTGCTTTAATTAAAATATGAGATTTTTAGATGCCATGTTTCCTTAATTGTGAACATTCGATGTTGTAGTTTAGGAAAGCATGATGAGTGATTTATTATGTGGCAATTTTATAATATATGATGTTGTTTATTGCTATATAATGACTAGTATAGCCCAGTAGATTGCTAAATACGATCTGCGCATCGTGATGTATTTTTGTAATCTTAGTACGGTCTACGTACCGATAAAGTATTTTGTAATTTTATTTTATTTTATTTAAGTAGTAGATAGAATAGAGTAGAATTACAGGTTGCAGTTAATCCAAGAAGCCCATGAAGTGAAGGCCCAAAGGAGCAAGGTGGATGCGATCCATGATGATTCAAGTGGGAGCATTTACTTTATTAGTTTTCTTAGGATTAGGGGCCATGCTATGTCTTATTTATGCATTCAGTATTTTATGCATGTTAGATTTTATTGATGTTTTGTGATGATGCGCTAGAGTTCACTATTTAATCACAACATAATAAATCTAGGTCCCAGTAATATTGAGGCAGCTTTTCCAATTAAAAACCCGATGAAACCTTTGACATTTATGATGGGTCATGCCAAAGCTGGGCATCATATTTTTCATTGGGGAGTGGGGGTAGGACAAATTCTACACTTTTAATTGGTTATACTCAACAAGGTTACCTAAAGATAAAGTTTAGAACCTTGAAGCTAAGGGTAATAATTAAACATGTGATGGTTAATTATTCAACCAAGAATTACAAAGAGTTGTAATCAGTAAAGAGTTTACTCACCTTGAAAATGTAATGGTTGATGGCAGGGCCAAAGTCCGGTCAATTATTGCACGAATAAAGGATCTTGGAATCATTTAATTCAATTGGGATCAATTAACATTGAATAAATGCTTTAAAGTTACCAATTTAATTCGCTTATGGTACTTTAAATTTAATAAACATAATTGAATTTTTCGTTTACTTATTAGTAACATGTCGTTCTAATTTTATTATTATAATCTCCTCGATTGAAAAATAAAGTTGAGAAACGTTCTCAAAAGGTTAAAAGATAATCCATAAACCTATATTCCAATTTTGCTAAGATGGTTCTAAAAGGCAAGTTTTAGAAATTCATGTCACATGTCTAAGGTTGGTTTTATTCAAAATGTTTGAGTAAAATAACAACACATCTTCATTTTGAAAAATGTTTCAAGGGATATAATGAGATGAGAGGAACAATCCCTCAAAAGACAAGTGTACAAGTCCAATAAAATCTCTTATCTTCAAAATGATTGAATATAAGAAAGTGATTGGAAATCTCTATGATCAAAAGTTGATCAAATAACAGTATTCTTCATCTACTTTATATAGAGTTTAATACTTGATTAAACTCAAATATAAATAATGATAGAATAAACTTAGCAGAATCATGAAAAGTGCTTAAAATAGTTGAGCAAAGTATCATTTTGAACCTAAGAGAAATGTTCTAAGTGGCTCAAAGGGAAAGGTTTAGGAATATATGAGGAATGCATTAAGAAGTTATAGGCCAAGAAATGCAAACAAGTTGCTACTTCTCAAACCTAAAACTACTTACATGCTAAAAGTTGTTATGAACAACAAATGTTTCAAATTAAATGGACCAATTCCAATTGATTAGAAACTACCTCATATAGTTGGAAGGTAAAAGAATGGAAATGTTCCAATTTAAGAATTATATTATAGAAATTAATTTAGCATATTGCTACTTCTTGGACATATGATGTCCTGTTTAGATCATTCATTGCACAATTTGGTTGAACTAAAGGAAGAAATTAGCTAAAGGAGGAATAATCTACAAGTTTAGAAGCAAATGTTGCTACTTCACATGTAGAATCTACAAGTTTGGAAGCAAAAGTTGCAACTTTACAAGTAGAACCAGTATTTCACCAATAATAATTGGCTAGAGTTAAATAAATGTTATCTATTCTTGCCATTATCAAAACACCATTCAATGTTAGTAATGACTAAGCATCGAAGATTCAAAAACGTGGAATAAATGTTATTCTATGCTTCATTGAGTCATAATATGTTTTGAATTGCTAAATAGGTTTAAAGTTCTATATGATAGAAATAGTTAAACCATTTCTATGTATATAAATTGTCTCTAATATGTCAATTAATTCGAATGAAAATGAAAATTGCATGCGAAAGATCCAAAGGGATGGACTTTCAATATCATTGAATTATGAATCCATTGATATATGTAATTATCATTCTAATTTGAAATTTTGACTAAGTCACCATTTAGAGAAATGATGATGCGAACTCAATGTCGAATACATATCGATGTAAGAAAACCAAAGGTTCAAAGGTTAGAGACGACAATGAAACTTCATTTGTGATATGATCACTACTTGTGCTTAGTTGAAACATAAGGGCGAAAATTTTGAAATGTTCAAAATGTTCAGTATGAAGTTCAGTATCAACTTGACAAGATAATGATTACACTACAATATGATTGTAATTGTGAAAATTTAAGTCAAGACATGTACTTGGCAACACATTCGAAATATTGCGATATGATCGTAATAATGAGAATTTAAGCCAAGACATTGATAAACATCCAATAGTTGTGAAATCGTTTTACAACAAACTCCGAAAGAAAACCTTGTGAAGTGTTTACGTAGGAAGTTATCAATCTATATGAGATATAATTTGATAATGGATGTAAATTACCTATCTTCCAACCATTGTTCAAGGGATATACTTTTAAGAAAAGCTACAAAACTAAACAAACTACATACGTCAAGTCAAAAGTAGCAAAGACTTCATATGTGATATGGATAAGAAGAGTTCTTATTAAGTCTTTCTACAAAGCAAGGAATAAAACATGTATTAAACCATTTGATGCACGTTCGATTCCTATATAGAGCACAGGGTACTACTACACAAACCATACTTAGCACAAAATGTTTGTTGCTCAAGTAGGTGCCCTTATGGAAATTGTTCCAAAAGGTCAAGTGGGAGTAGTGTAAATCTCAAAAGAGTTCGAGAAAAGCAACAAACAAACATGGTTCAAAACCTTGGTTGGTTCACCCTATGCTAAATATGCCTCCTCAAAAGGCAAGTGGGAGTATAAGAATCTCGAAAAGTTCGAGAGCCTTGAAAGAGTTTAAGAAAAGTGATTTCGAAAATCTCGAAGAAATTTGAGAAGTTATCGAATAAAAGCAACAATATGAGCATGATTCACCTCATGTTACAAATGACAACGCGTGGTCTCATTATGTGTAATGGGATTAATAACCATGTGTCGAAGGTAGTACATTCCAAGTGCACATCCTCTATTGTCGTTTCTCATTGAAAACTAAACAAAGTTGTTGTATGAGTTTCAATTGTTGCATAAAAACCCACAATGATGACTAGCATACGTAAAACTTAGCCAAAGAAATATGATTTCATATTGACTAAGAGTTCTAAAATATTTATTTTGGAACATTATGATTATGCAAGTAATAAAGATGATTTGACAAGTTATGACTCCAAGTGGTTTAAAACCAGGAAATCTGAAATAGATCCTAAGTCTGTAAGCAAGTGTATGACAATTGAGTAATTTGCCTAAATTGGGTGAAACCCAATATAAGCAAAGCAGACAAGAAAGAAAAATGTTTTCTAACTAAAGCAAAGACTTGTTAATGGATTCAACAAATTCATAGCATGACTATGATTACGATGAAACCTTTACATTAGTCATGTTGCAAAGATCTATTAAAGATACTTTAGTGATTTCTACCTTATAAGATTTGGTAGATGGATTTCAAAACACTTTCTTGAAATTGTTCATGAAATAAGATTTGTATATGATACAGTCAAAAGTTTGGAGATCCAATAATCCTAGGGATGCATAAAAGATCCATAATGGATTGAAGTTAGCATCAGGGAGTTATGTTCCTAATTTTGTGAGTTAATCAAATCGTTTGATGTTCTCGTAAAATTAAGAAAAGGTCTTGTATGTATAAGATGTTTAGTGGGAGCTATGAAGTCTTCTTGGTCTAGTATAAAGAGCAATTATTCATTTCTTGAAGAGTCAAATGGTGGGTAATGCATTTTGTATGAAAATCTTGAAGAAGAAGATGAGTACATTTGGGATTCAAGATCTATATAGATAGGTCTCGAAGGATGTTTGAGTTTTGGTTAAGAAGCTTATATTGATAAGATTCTTATAAGGTTCAACATTATATTGAAAAGAGTTTCAATCCCATGTGACATGGCACGTTGATTAATGATTCAATACCTTGAGAAAGGTTGATGAAATTCAGACTTTGAGTGATGATCCTTATGCTATTCGCAAAGGATTCATCATGCATGCCATGGACTATACTCGTCTATTTGATTCACGTGTTTTAAAGAACAAGTGATGATAGATTTCAATCGAAATCCAATATAACGTTGGAATACAAATTAGAAATTCCTAAGTTCTTTGCGAAAGGGCGAAGGAAAATTCTTAGTGTATGGAGATGAAAATGATTATAAGATTTAGAAATTGCAAAGTTCATGTTTATGAGAATGTCTCATGAACTCTACTTACTAAACCCCTTCCATGACCAAGGTATGAGAGTCATACTAAGGTTTTTGGATTGAAGCAAGTTATGTAATTTTAGTTGTGTATGTTTTGAGAAAGCATATTACAAAAGTAAATACATTAGCTTGCAGAATTATGTTTATCAATTGAAACAAAGTTTCAATCTTATTTAATCGTGGTTTCAAGATTAAATAAAATGTCCAAAATAATTATGAATTGATGGGCTCACTAGGTTGATGACCTTTTGAATGAAACCCCACAGGTGAACTAAATTCATACATTATTTAAGTTCCTAGTTCGGAATCATTAAACTGGACATAAATGATTTCCAATAATGGACTAGCATGTTAAGATTGATTGGATAGCGTAGTTTCATGGGCTATAGGAGCGTAGTGATGCTTGGTCAATCACATGGATATGCATGAATGATGCATGATCGAACTATAGACCTACTTTGAAGTTCAAGTATAGAGCTTCCGGATATATTAGTGGATTCCTTTGACATGAGTGGAACATTGATCTCATTCAATGATTGTTTTAACTGTGGTACATTCAAACGTCTGGCCGTAACTGGAGATTATAAAGGATGTTTCCCGGTTACTTCATGAGTTGAGTGGGAGCTTTGGTTGCCATAAGATTGGATTGAGTCTACCTATTTAATTAGGAATGTGTCTTGGCCCCTTGAAGAGGGAGAATTCAGAAAATGCATGGCCGTGCTCAAATGTGTTACATAGTAACCATTTGTTTTATAATTCTAACTCAGATTTCAAGAAAAGATTTGTAGATTAATATGATCACGACATAAGATGCAATCATATTATCAAATCGACACACATTGACTTAAGGAATTTGAATATTGCGCACTTGTCTCAGACAAGTGGGAGATTGAAGGAATTATGTCTTTGATAAGTGCAATTACTAGATATATCAAGGATCACTATTATGGAGATAATAAGTTCATTCTATTGGGGCGTCATCCTCTGTTGCTAGACTATGAGAGATGATCTTTGGGCTAGTCAAATGGTCCAAAGCCCTTTAGAATGGATCCTATATTGGTCACACACAAGGGTATTGGGTTAAGCAAGTAAGAGGCCCATTAATGGGCCTCATGAGCAATTAACTAACCATGAATTGGATTGGGCTAGCATAGTTGGATTGGAATTAGGTTTTGGGCTTTTGACATGGGCTCTTATTTAGAGATGAGATCTATAAATAAGATCCATGCCTAGGGTTTGCAAGAAGGAGTCATAATTCACACACTGTGAATTTTGACATCAATGCAACCAATCCCAAAACCCTAATCTTCTCTCCAACTCACGGCCCTCATCCTCCCCTCACGACCGTACGGCCGGCCACCCCTTGGTGGCGCGTGTGGTGGTTATCGTGGTGGTTCTTGGTTAGTATGTCTCTCCTCTCCGTTGAAGGTTGATTGAAGCGTTCAGTCACGACTAACTAGCATTAGTGGAGGTTTTAATCTGTGCCCGTGGACCAAGTAGAGGAATCACGCTTGGGGTTCTTTATCTCCCTTTGTTCTTGCTCGATCGCACGTGGAATCACGCTTCAAAGGTACAATTATTTGTGCTTTATGTGTTATGCATTAGATCCTTGGATTAGGTACTGTATGAATATGATTCATGTTATTTCCGCTGCGTAGTACCTATAAAACCCTACATCATGATGTTTTGAAATCTTATGAAATAATAATAATTAAGTTAACTAGTTTTCAGTTAAATATTCTCTAATAATTTTACCAACTTATAACTTCTCTTTCCTTCAAAAAATCTATTACGGAGCAAATATTACTCCAGTCATGCTTACATCGATCTTTTTAGACATATGTCAAGCTATCATTACAAATTTTTTTGCCAACACAATATATGATGTCAGCCTTAGGGTTTTATTATTATTATTATTATTATTATTATTATTATTATTATTATTATTTGTTATTATTATTATACTACGTACTTATTTTTTATTTTTTTATTTTGGAAGTACATTGTATAATTTAATTTTTTTTTGAACTAAATTAATTCATTAAAAAACCATACAAAATCTACATTGTATAGTTTTATTGGAAAAAACATGCAACATTGATGTAATATAATGTATACTAGCTATTTTTAAATATTTTCAACACAAGTAATCGAAAATAATATATATATATATATATATATATATATATATATATATATATATTTCTCAAGTGTAGTTTTAATAATTTTCGCCTTACTATTTCATCCTTTTATATATGCATTGCATTTGATTATTCCACGTGAGTTGCCTCATTTTTTTTAATATTATATCACAAATTATGGAAATTTTTTTTTTAGTACATGTAGGCGTCATTCGAATCGCGCCTACGTAAGCATGTGGTGAATATGATTGGCACTCATAGAAAGTGGGAATTGACATACAATTAGGGACACTCCTAGTTACAACCTATTACAATTAGACCTTTCTCACAAGTTCCTGACTAAACTTGCTACTTGATAAGACCCTATCTTACCCAACCTAAGTCCCGGACTTAGATTCACACAACACTCCTACAGTACTATTCACTCGGCCTTTCACTAGAAGCTCACTCGGCTTCACCTTAATTAGAAGCTCACACTTTGCACTCTTATAAATATAATAACGAGAATCTCATGAGCTCTCACACCCCAATACATAAAACACTCAAAACCTCGACTTTAAATGAATACATATGAGCATATTTATAGTATGCCCAAATTATTCTTTTCGTAAAAGATAAGTTTTATCAAAAGATATGTTTAAAAGATATTTTCCAAAAATAAGTTTTCTAAAAATATATCTTTTTGTTAAGAATATATTCTGTCAATAAGAGCAACTCCAATGGTTGTAGCTAGGGACTTGCTTGCAATTTAGAAAATTCCCTAGCTATTAGCTTAACCATTGGAGCTTAAAAATTAAATTAGCTTGGTCAAGCAAATTAGCTTAGCTAAGCTAATTTGCTTGAGAATAAACTTGCCAAAAGATAGGTTGTTTAAGATAATAAAATTAAATGTAAAAAGCTAATTAACAAATTCAGCCTCAATTAAATTACAAGCTACTAGCTAACCATTAGAGCAAAAATTAGCTACAAATGATGTTAGCTTATAATCTTATGTGTCATAACAAGCTAATTTGTTAATTAGCTTACCATTGAAGTTGCTCTGATAATAAGATATATTTACCACAAAATCATATTTTATTTCAAACTTATATTTTCCAAATATACTAGCTTATCTTTTACAAAAAGATATACTGATAAGTGCATAATATACCATATTTAGTCCCTAATATTAGTCCTATAGTCGTTTTCTATTAGTTATTTTTTGAAATTATTCACTTTATAATCTTAGTTCTATATTATGTTAGTATTTTATTTTATAGCTATTTTTATAATATAATGTTATACTGTGTGTTTTTGGTAGGAAAGCAAGGGGAAATTAAGTGGACTTGAAGTGACAATTGCAAAATAGCCATGGAATACAAGGAACCCACTTGTGTTAGACCAAGGTCACGTGCCATCACAAAGAAAACAAAAGAGAAAATAAAAAAGGAAAATAAAAGATAAAGAAGAAAAGGAGAAAAAGGTGCGTGAAAAACAAAGAACAAACTCACCATTATCAAGTTCCATCTCCAACAAGAATTACAATTATCCTCCGAATTCAAGAGCAAGATACGGAGAAAATGAAATTCTATCCTATTTCACAATTTTATCTTCTCAAAACCAGAAAATTTAGGTCATTCTTGGTCTATAAAAATCCTCAATTATTCCTGCTAAATACACAACTTAGCCAACAATTATACAAAGAGCGAGATAGTTTGATTGAGTTCGTAATTGGGCGATTGGTGAAGAGAAGATAGCCATTGGAGGGCAGCTTAGTCTCGCATCCAAGGTAGAACGAGAACGAAGGTGAATCGCGGGGTCGAAGCCGTGTTTATTCGGGTGTTCTTGAGAGTATATTTCATAAGTCTTCTTCTTAACTTAATTGTTCCATGTTACTAATTTATTTGATGTTCTTTGCTAATTTGATGAGATACTTTTATTGGATTATTGGTATTATAATTGATTCTTGATAGTACTTGTTTTGGGTGTTTTTGTCCCTCGGGAGAGTTACAGCTCGAAGAATGGTGAATGCGGCCTATACCTGCAAAAAAACGGAGACTCCGGGTGGTTAGAGCTCCGCCTCCGACGATCAAGTTAGTACTTGAATGAGAGTAGGAAAAAGGTGCGGAAATTAGGTGAGATCTTCTCGGATTCCGAGATCAGATGTTTCTCTGATGTAAGAGAATGTAGGGTATGCTGTAATAAATTGTAGGTGCCCCCAAAATGGGGGAAATCTCCCTATTTATAGGGTCATCGGGAAATGTGCCCCTGATTAGTTCACTCTGACCTAATCCTGCTGGGCTACGCCGAATTACAACTTTCTCGGGATTTGGGCCCTTGAAGGCCGCCTTTTTCTCCTAGATTCTGGGAGTGACACGTGTCAAATGGAGATTGATCCGATTTGGACCAATCAGGGTATGACACGTGCCACAATCTGGTTAGCCCACGCGACATGGGTAAAATTACCCAAAACATTTGCCCCTCACAGATGTGATGTGGCGTGCCACGTGACATCTGTGACACATGTCACTCAGCCACCTAAAATAATTTTTTTTTCACTGTGAAAATTTAACTTTTCACATTCCGGGGAAAATTGCATGATTACCCCTACTTTTACCCCTCTATAAATACACAATTTACCCCCCCCCCCCTTATTTTGGACGTTTCCAAAACCTTTTAGAGAGAGAAAGTTAAAAGTTTTAGAGAGAGAGAGAGAGTCTGACTTCCGTCTGTGTGTGAACTTTAACTTTGCTTCTTTTCCGCCTGCCCCAGCCGGTTTGACAACCGCCTGTGCCCCACACAAGCAAGGTCGTCTTCAACAGCATTTCTCAGCCGGTCATCACCTCTTGCCCCTATTTCAGAGACAAAGGTACCGCCTCTACCCTCTTCAGCTCATTCTTTACATTTGTATCATTTCATTCAATAAATGGACTCATCACCAACACACACGGCACGGCCTAGGTCAGTAGTCAGTCGGTCTCCTGGTACGGCTGAGTCTAGGACTGGGAGTGTCGGCTCTAGGTGCATGGAGCAATTTTATACTCCCCAACCGACCATCTATGTGTCTGTGCAGGACACGATGGCTAGAACTAAACAGACAGCCACTAGACGGCGTTGAAGAGACGGTACACTGGAAGTGCCGTCTAGTGAAATAACCCCAGTTGAGGGATCAGAGAGGAGTGAAGAGTCAGGGGAATATTCCCCGTTTGGGATCCCTAAAACCACAAGTGGTACAATCTTGGGTGAAGTTGAGGGTAGAGACGGTAAGGAAGCCGTCTCCCAAATAGAACTAGATGAGGCTGGCCCCGAAGACAGAGACGGGGAAGAGTCTGCATCAGGCTCGGGGTCAGCCGGCGAGGAGGTCTCCCAAGAAGGAGACGTGGAGAGCTCCGCCTCAGGGTCTAGCTCTGAGGATGATAGCGATGTCCCTCTTTCCCCGCTTGAGGATATCGAGGCTGAAGAGGGGAAAAAATGGGAGGCTAAGGATGATCCCTTTAAAATCCATATCTCTGCTAAGGATAGGAGGATCATGCTAAAAGGAATTGAAAGCTTTGTATAAAAGCAACCTCTAGGAGAAGGATACACCATCCGGGTGCCACCTGAGCTTGGCACCATCTCATGGAAGAATGACCAGGAGAACGAAAATGCCTATTTTGGTTGTTACGAGGCGGTGTTCCTGGCTGGTCTCCGGTTTCCGCTTCATGATGCTGTGAAGGCCATACTTAGGGGTTATGGCCTGGGCGTCTGACAGTTATCCCCAAACTAGTGGGCTAAAATTCTTGGGTATGTTGCCGCCTGCGAAATGCAGAATTTGAACCCCGGCTGGGAGGCGTTTGCACATATGCACTATCTCAGTCGCAACCCAGGCGGGTGGAAAGCGTGGTACATATTGATCACCCTCCCTCAATATCAGATGACCTTGGACAAGGTGTCCAAATATGACGGTTGGAAAAATTGTTTCTATTTGTTGTCTGCCCCCACCCATCATGAAAACCGGGAGTTTCGCCGATATAATAAAAAGCCCACCTTCTGGGTCGCAAATGCGCCCTTCCCCGGATCCCAGGGGATGATTATGACAAAATTATGGAAACCAAGTTCTTTGAGCTCAGGCCAGAGACTCTCTCAACCGGGGATGTAATAAAGGTTCCTAATAACTGGATTCCCATGTGCACATGGTTTAGAGACGAGGCGTTCTTGTCCGCCTGCGGGCTAAGCACGATGTTTCCAAAGCGTATGTTTGCTACACATCTAGAGGAATGCCGCTTGTACTATTGCTCTGTTAACTAATTATGATTTTGTACTAAGTGTTTGTTTATTATTTTTGCAGAAAAAGCTTTGAAAATGGTCGCAGACGAGAAAACTCCCAAACGGTCTTCTGCCCAAATCCAAAAGGACCTGGCGGAGGCTAAAGCCGCTAAGCTAAAGGCTGAGGTAAAGAACCATCTAGCCCCCTGACCTGATTTTCAAACAGATATTGTCGGTTGTATGCTTAACACATCTTTACTTGCAGGGTGGAGAGGCTCCCATGTCCTTCACCAAGAACCTTTTCAAACGGGGACGGGATGACAGCGCCTCCACTCCAATTAAGCCTGTAAAGTCTGCCAAGGCAGCTTCAGGTAAGACGGGCCAAGAAGGCTCTTCTAGGAAACACCGCCTGCGCATCGGGGGGAGGAATATGACGATTGGAGGCTTCGGAGTGGGCTTTGATATGGTCCCATCCGGCCTCTCTGCGCCTGTGGGTGGTGCAAATCCACTAACTTCTGAAGGTATATATAATCCTTTTAAACCTTCGCCTGAGCTGGGATGGCCCTTGCGAGTGAAATCTCACTCTCAACAAACCTCTTCGTCAGACAACCGGCATCAAGCTGGTGCCGCCTATATAGCTCACTCACCCCCTTTCACATATGGTGCAGATCAATCCCCCCAAAGGCCGGACGTGCAGGCGCATGCCAAGGCCATGCTAGAAGTCGTCCCCAAGAAGGAGAAGGACGCCATCCCTGGCATTGAGACGTTCAATGTTGAACGGATCACTGCACTCCTGTCTGAGATATGATTAATTCCTTTTCGAGAAATATAGTATATAATTTTTTCCCACATGGTTCACACCGTTTGCGTTTGCAGGCTATGCTCAGGGTTGATGGGCTCAAGCGGCCGTATGCCCGGAAGAGAGAGGAGGTAAAAAGAGCCACAAGATCAGCTAGGGATTCTTAGGATGTTGCTGAATATCAATGTATAATTAATGAACTTGAAACTAAAGCTGTCTTGATGCAACAGGCAGATCAAATCAGAGCCCTGAATACTGCTTTGAATTAGGCTAAGGAGAAGGCCAATACGGTTGAGACCAACCTCAATAAGGCACAGGACGATCTCAAGGCCTTACAGGGTGTTTCCAAGGAGAATGCAGATCTCAAGGCGGAGGTTGAGCAACTGAAGAAGGATGCGGAGCAGGTCCAAATGAACATCAAAGCAACAATTGAGGCGGAGCAAGACCGCCTGGTTGCTGAGAATGAAGAGGACTCCGACACCCGGATAAAGATCGCCTGGAATGCGCTCTACCCAAACAAGGATTATGGCATTTGGGCTTTGGCTTTCCAATACGCTGAGGATATTGTGTATAAGAGAGAGAAAGGAGAGCCGGAGCCTGAGTCCTTTGAAGCCTGGGAAAACGCCGAGCTTGAGGAGCCTGCCAAGGAGCTTCCCAAAGAATGAGAAGCAATTGATCTTCAATCAGATGGGGAGGATCCCAAGAAGGAGGACCAGGCAGCCCAACCCTAACTTCCAGCCGCAGTATGCCAATTTTTAGTTTTTTCCGGCCTGCGTGCCGGGTATTTGAACGCTTCATCAATAATCTTTATATTTTCCACCAGATTGTTATCCGGTTAGACAATTCTCCCCGGGTCTTAGTGGCTGGGTTTATATATGAAAATACCGACTGGGTCGGTTTTCTTTGCAACTTTAATTTTAAATTTTTCTCTTTAAATTTGACTATATATATTTGAGTTTGCCTATCTTATTAAAAGCATGCAGCAGTCAGTATACTGGCTATTCTTGCCCCTGGCGGCTGTGTGGTTGGTTTCAGTACTTCTTTGATTGATTGACTTAGGGATTTTTGATACTTTAAGGAGTATGGAATGTTCCTAAGTCAATCAATCACAGTAGTGATTGCCCCAAACCAAGTACACAGCCGTCCACAAAACTAATATGTAGCTGCTTTACCCAGCCGAGGAATTAGACAGACTATTAGCCTTACTCCTCCGCTTGGGGTATTCGCAATTCGACTAAGCTGTTTTTTAGTAAATCAGGCGGCAAATTGCCGCCTGGCAGTTGATGAAATGGGGGACAAATTGTCCGCCTGACAGATGGTCCCTAGGCAACTTTAAGGCCATCTAAGGTACCCGTAATCCATTGCACTTGACCCACTGCCCCATTGGGGGAACTTGTACAATTTCGTCGAATAGTCTAACTCAGAACTTCGGTTATTAACCGGCTGATGTCATTTGACATCTGGTTTTAAGCTTAATCATTCTTTTGACTATTTTGGTTAGACAACTATGAGTTGACCAATTAGGTCATTCAATCTTTGCCGTCTGCATATGCTTGTAGAGCAAACGATAGAATGCCCTGTGCGACGATAACACCCGGAGGGGCGTCGCCGGATGCCATACTCATGTTGGAGCAGACGGATTTATAAATTTGCATCCGGCCATTGGCCTCAATTTAAATATCGATTTAGTCACTAAGTTTTTAACTTAGCTTAATTTATTCAATGGACCGTTTGTGTTTTGAACAGACGGTAATTTATTGTTGCGCATGTATATATACAAGACAATTAAAGGATTTAAAAACAAAAAGCAACTTTTTTCATTGATAGGCTTTTCATTTACAAAAATTTTCAAGTCTCAGAAGTAGTACTTTTTCAAATTGTCTACATTCCAAGTTCTGGGCAACTACCTGCCGTCTAGAGTTTCCAGGCGGTAGGTGCCGTTTCTTAATTCCTCATAGATCCGGTAGGGGCCTTCCCAATTAGGAGTTAGCTTCCCTTGCTCATTGGCCATACCGGTTGCCTCCATCTTACGTAACACAAAGTCCCCAACTTTCAAGGGTCGTTTGTGCACTATCTTGTTATAGGCACGAGTCATTCTCAGATGGTAAATCTCATGACGCAAGGCACAATTGCCCCTGCGCTCCGGGAGTGAGTCCAACGCTAACCGCATGGCCTTCCAGTTTGCCTCTTCATCGTATAGCATGACTCGTAGAGTCGGCTCATAATGTTCTATAAGCAGGACGGCTTCAGCACCGTATACCATGAGAAATAGGGTTTCACCAGTTGCCCCTTTTTCAGTTGTTCGGATGGCCCATATGACATGAATTAACTCCTCTGCCCATAAACCACCAGCTCTTTCAATTTTCTTTTTGATATCATCTGAGATGAGTTTGTTGAAGGCTTCAACTTGGCCGTTTGCTTGGGGTCGGCCGACTGATGCAAAATAATGTGAGATCCCTTGATCTCCCAACCAAGTTTTAAGCTGAGGCGGCTCAAACTGAGGTCCATTATCAAACACCAAAGACATAGGTACCCCAAACTGGGTGATAATGTTTGTCCAGATGAAGGAGATGACATCCTTTGTCTTGATGCCCTTGACCGCCTCTGCTTCCACCCACTTAGTGAAATAATCCACAGCCACCAAAATATAGCGTTTTCCGCCTGGTGCAGGCGTATAAGGACCTAGAATGTCCATGCCCCATTTAGCAAACGAGACTGGGCTGTGGTTTGCCGTCAGATCAGTAGCCGGCTGATGGATTAGCTTGCCAAACCTTTGACACTTGTCACATTTTGTAACAAACTCCATGGCATCTGACTCAAGAGTGGGCCAGAAATAGTGCCGCCTGGTTTTGACGGCCAAAGATCTGCCGCCTGCATGAGAGGCGCAGTATCCCGCATGCAATTCCTCGAGAACTTCTTTCCCCTTTCTAGGGTAACACATTTCAATAGAGGCTTCAAAAACCTTTCTTTGAAGAGTTCTCCTTTTCTCATCTCGAAGTTTGGAGCCCTCTTCTTTATGACGGCTGCCTCTTGGGGTGAATCAGGGAGCATGCCATTTGTCAAATATGCCCTGATGCCATCCATCCAGGTGGAGCTCCGGTCAAGTACTCCAATGGGCTCTTCATCAGATATGCTTTGTTTTTCCATCACTTCCCAGAAGACTGACCGAGGCGTATCACAGGAGGCGGAGGATGCCAATTTTGACAGAGCATCCGCCTGATTGTTTTCAGACCTAGGCACTTGACTTAGATGAAATTCCTCAAGTGTCCCAGCTTCATCTTTGACTGCCTGCAGATATTTGATCATTGCCGGATGGGTGGCTTCATACTCACCATGGTATTGGCTAACGACCAACTGAGAGTCAGAGTAGGCGTCAATTTTTGTTGCCCCTGCCGCCTTGCACATGCGGATGCCGGCTAGCAGGGCTTCATATTCCGCCTTATTTTTTGAGGCCCGGAACTTGAACCGTAGTGCATATTCATATTTGTCTCATTTAGGAGACTGATAGATTATACCTGCACCACATCCGTTCATAGTAGAGCTCCCGTCTACACGTACCTTCCAAACCTGATCAAGGTTGTCCGGGGCAACTGGCCTTGTCATTTCAACAATGAAGTTGGCAAATGTCTGACCCTTCACTGCCTTTCTTGGTTCGTAGGTGATTTCAAGAGATTGAATTTCAATAGCCCATTTGAGAATTCTACCGGATGACTCTAAGGTTGTCATTGGCCGCTTGAGAGGTTGATCTGTATAGATTACCACCGGATGTCCCAAGAAGTATGGTTTCAACTTCTTGACATCCATGTAAAGGGCAAGGCCAAAATTTTCAACCATGGGGTACCGGAGTTCAACATTTCTGAGTACATGGCTAATGAAATAGACCGGGAGCTGAATACCGTCTCTCTCAACAAGGCAAACGGCACTGAGGGCATGATCTGAGATGGCTAGGTACATGTAAAACGTCTCCTTTGGCAGAGGGCTAACAAGCCTTAGCAACTTTTGAAAGGCCGCCTTAGCATCATCTCCCCATTCAAATCTAGTCTTTTTCCTGATTACTTGGAAGAAATAAAGGCACTTGTCACCTGACCGGCTGAGGAATCTCCCAAGTGCAGTTAGACAACCGGTAAGCCTCTGAGCTTCCTTGATAGTGCGTGGTGATTTCATGTCAATCACCGCTTGTATCTTCTCGGGGTTAGCCTCTATCCCCCTTTGATCAATCAGGAATCCGAGAAACTTCCCAGACTCAACACCAAAAACACATTTTTTGGGATTTAACATGACATTATGCCGCCTGAGTGTGGTGAAGGTTTCTCGGAGATCAGCAAGGTGATCCGTCTACAGCTTGGATTTGACTATCATGTCATCAATATACGCCTCTACATTCCTCCTAATCTGATTAATGAAGACTGTATTAATCATCCGTTGGAAAGTAGTCGGTGCATTCTTCAAGCCAAACGGCATCACCGTATAACAGAATAACCCCTGATTAGTGACGAAGGCCGTCTTCTCTTGATATTTTTTCCAAAGGGGTATCTGGTGGAAGCCGGAGTAGGCATCCATAAAACTCATCAAGGCATGCCCGGCTGTAGAGTCGACCAGGCTGTCGATTTTGGGAAGCGGGTAACTTTCCTTTGGACATGCTTTGTTCAATTTAGTGTAGTCAACACACATACGCTAAGTACCATTCGGCTTCTTTACAAGCACCACGTTCGCAACCCAATCAGGGAAATTACATGGCCGAATGAACCCGGCGTCTAACAGCTTTTTGACCTCGGCAGCTGCCACCTGACTTCTCTCCTCGCCATGATTTCTCTTCTTTTGCTGGATGAGCTTATTTTTTGGATCCACGGCGAGTTTGTGGACAGCAAGATCCGGGCTGATGCCTGACATCTCTTCCACTTCAAAGGCAAAGATGTCTTTGAATTATTTCAGCAGGAGGTGCAAGTCTACACCCAACCTTTCAAAGGCAGTTGTCCCCACCTTAACAGTTCGCTCTGGACAGCTGTCGTCCAGAGGAATATCAATGTGCTCACCAGCCGGCTGGGGACGGAGATCATCTGACCGTTCCTCGGTCAGTGATTGCTATTTCTTCTCCTTCTTCACCTCCACCAGCTGATCAATTTTTCTTTTCTTTGCGGCTGCTGGAGGGAGTGAATCAGGATCCTTGACATTGTCAAGGTCTATTGGCTCCTTCGGTTGTCCGACTGCAGCAGCCGTTGGTTTGACGTCTGAGAGGTAACACTCCCTGGCCGTCTTCTGATCCCCATTGAGGGAGCCAACATAGCCATCATCATTTTCATACTTGAGAAGCATAAGAGCTGGGATGATGACGGCCTTGCACTCGTTCAGAGTGGGTCAGCTAAGAATGATGTTGTAGGCGGTCAGCTCTTTAACCACCAGGTCCCGAACGATCATATGTCGCCCTTTTCCCTTCTGCCGGATGGGTAGATTAATTTGTCTGACTGGGTGCACGACCCCTCCACCAAAGCCAATTAGTGGATGGGAGACGTCGCACAGGTTGTCTAGCTTGTAGCTAAGCTTAGACAGACACTTGTACCTGATGAGATCAGAGGAGATACCCGTGTCTTTAAGAATTCGGCCAACCAGCTGGTTGGCGATCTTACATTCAATGACGACTGGGTTGTCATGCGGTCGACGGACTTTACCCCGATCCTTCTCAATGATGAGGACATCTGGGAATGTTCTGCTGGTAGACGCCTGTCCATCATCAACCGAGTGAATCATCTTCTTCAAGTGATCCTTGGTGCCTCGGATGGTCGGGCTACAGCATGCGAATCCGCCTGCTATAGTGTAGACCGGATCCTTGTCGGTGTCCGAGCTACTAGTAGTAGTAGGCTGGACAGTCTAAGATGACTGCCCTGGATTCGTCTTAGAAGCCGCTTTGGACTTCAAAACATAGGACTTCAGCAAGCCCTTGTTTGCCAGACGGTCCAACGTCCGCTTGAGGCTATAGCAGTCATTGGTGTCATGGCCTACTTCCTCATGAAAGTGACAAAATTTATTCTTGTTCCGTACTGAACGGAACTCTTCATAAGATTCGACTTCTCAATGACCAGCCGGTCCTTCACCTCTGTAAAGATGGTGTAGCAGTCTTTATTGAATTCATACCTTGAGACATACGGCTTGAATTCTTTCTTTTTCTTTTTGGACGGCTGATCAGGCTCATCAACTGCCCAAACTTCTTTTCTCTTTTTTCTCTCTTCAACTCTCTGAGTCGGCTGAGCAGACCGACTCTCTTTTGGCTTGTCAGACTTCTTGGAGTCCGACAGATGGCTGGATGAGCAGAGGTTGGTGGCTTGAATAAAGCTCTTCGCTTCTATCAACGCCTCTTGAAGGGTGAAGACCCTCTTTCGGACAAGGTCAAACTTAAAGGTCAACCCATCCTTCAGACCCTTGAAGAAGTCTATATAGGCTACCTCGTCAGACAGCCCTTGGATCTGGATTCTCACCGGGTTGAATCGCCTAACATAGGAGCGGAGTCCTTCTCTTTCTCCCTGCCGGATGGTACTCAAGTCAAGACTTGTTTTCTTGGCAGGGATGTTCATTGAGAAGTTGGAGGCAAACAGGAAGGCAAGCTTCCTGAAGCTGTTAATGCATCCGGCAGGCAAGTTGCCAAACCATTGTTGGGCGATGCCCTTCAATGTAGCCGGGAAGCAGCAACACCACATAGCGTCTTCCAACCCTTGCATATGCATAAGGTTGGAGTAGGCCATGAGGTGGTCTTCCGGGTTAGTGGTACCGTCATAGGCACCTACCAACACATTTTTAACTTGGTCGGCTGTGCCGCCTCGGTTATCTCCTTGGTGAACGCAGAAGTCTGTTCACCAAGTTTGAGTAGACGGGCTACCAGTCCAGAGGTTGGACATTATATGCCGCTTGACCCCCAAAGAGGGCCGACTGTATGAAATGCGGAGAATAAGGACTGTAGACCATAGGGGTACGTACGGTGCATTCCCAATCATCTGAGGGCTAGAATGGACGGTATTACCGCCTGTATGGCTCTCATGCAAGGATTGAGTATTCCTTGCAGATATATTTTTGAAGCTGTCTGGAAAGCTCGAAGTAGAGGCAGACTCAGACAGCTGCTGACTTCTCCTGCGCTCGATGATTTCTCGAGCGTCAGAAGTAGATTTTTTTGTTACCCCTCGGTTGATCCTGCCGGTGGGGCGGACCCTTCTAGGGCAGGAGGATCTTGGACCAGTCAAGTGTTGCGGCTGCCTTCTCCTTTGGATGTGGAGTTGGCTGCCTGTCCCTGATTGGCTTACTCCTCTTAGCCCGAGGAGTCTTCTTTGTCGACTGACCCTTGCTTAGGCCAGCCTTGATTTTACTGATCAGATTCTTGATTTCACCCTTGAAACTAGTCATGAATTTCAGGAGTTCGTCCCTGGTGACTGGGGTTGATCCGCTTGCCATCTGGGTTTCCCCTTCCTGCTGCCCAGGGGGCCTGCTTGTACCCGCCTGGCTTTCACCTCGTTCCAGGTTATCTCTGGGACAAAGGCGCCTGGTAATGAGTGACCCATCTTTGGCCACATATGTTTTAACCTGAAGGTCATCATCCTCCTAATCTGTAAAGACCTCCGGTTGATGACTATTGGGGTCAGGAGGCGGTACAGACTCTTGAACAATCTTTGAGGTACTCTCCCCACAGACGGCGCCAAATGTTTTGGGTGTTTTTGTCCCTCGGGAGAGTTACAACTCGAAGACTGGTAAATGCGGCCTGTACCTGCAAAACAACGGAGACTACGGGTGGTTGGAACTCCGCCTCCGACGATCAAGTTAGTACTTGAATGAGAGTAGGAAAAAGGTGCGGAAATTTAGGTGAGATCTTCTCGGATTCCGAGATCAGATGTTTCTCTGATGTAAGAGAATGTAGGGTATGCTGTAATAAATTGTAGGTGCCCCCAAAATTGGGGAAATCTCCCTATTTATAGGGTCATCGGGAAATGTGCCCCTGATTAGGTCACTCTGACCTAATCCTGCCGGGCTACGCCGAATTACGGATTTCTCGGGATTTGGGCCCTTGAAGACCGCCTTTTTCTCCCAAATTCTGGGAATGACACGTGTCAAATGGAGATTGGTCCGATTTGGACCAATCAGGGTATGACACGTGTCACGATCTGGTTGGCCCACACGACATGGGTAAAATTACCCAAAACAGTACTAATTTTCGATTTAATGGGTATTTGAGATTTGCTTGTTCTTGATTGTCAAATTTGCAATTCGACTTTGATTGTTATCTTTCATGTTGTTAGTTGTGAATTATTGCTATCTATATGGTTTGGCTTAGTTTACATCATATAGTGGAGTAGTGTCTAATTTTATATCGAGTCTGCGATTACGATTTGGTTGAAATTAGTGAGCAAATTCAGTCTAAGTAATCTGACATTTATGTGTTTAGATTGGTTAGGACTAATGAGGTCTCTTAGATATCAATGCTTCCAAGATTAATTAATACAAGTTGCGACCATATTTGTGTTAACTAGGTTGGTTTAGAATCGATTTCGACTTAGTTCGGAATTGGTTTCAAGTACGGGAGATAGGGAGCCTTTGTTACTAAAGTCTCTTCAATTAGTCTAATCGTTAAATTGAGTAATTTTGCAGAATCAGTCAATTATTATTATCAATAATTTAGTTTGAGTAGAGTTATGAAGGGAATTGGTTAAGCGTGTCATCGCTTAGATTATGATTTAATTCTTGTTTAGTCTAGTTGATCGTTCACGTTAAACCCCCCAATCTCATATAAATAACGTAAATAGGATTTTTTATGTATATATAATTTACGTTTCGAGTTGATTTTGAGTTTATAGAGTTAGTTAATCTCCTCGTGGGTTCGACCCTTACTTACCCTTTTACTAGTTGTTAATATTTTTGAAGGTTGAAGTGAGGTAATTTATTAATTAATTTTATACGGTAAACGACTCGTATCAAATTTTGGCACCGTTGCTGGGGAGTTTATTTTTAATATTCTATGAATTCATGGTTTAACTAATGTTCTATATTTATGTATTTGTGCAGAGTAGATAGTGGCCAACTGTAACTTTTTGACATTTCTGATTTTTTGCTTTTATAGTTTAGGATATATCTCAGTTCACTTATGCTAATGGATAATGAAAGATTGTAATGACCTTGGTTGTTCCAATTAGTATATATTGAATTTGAGGTATGTGTGAAAGTGCTTATCAAGGAGTATGTATGAAATACGGTAAACTAATATATATTACAAATCACATGCATGCCACTAGCTTAACTATTGCTTGATTTTTATAGCTTTATTAATCTGAAAAAAAAAAAGCTAAAGTTGTCTGGTCAATATGGTTCTCATTGATTGAGGTATGCAAGGGTATAATAGGGCTGGTGTACTAATTAGTATGTTTATCATCAGAGAATATGAATTATCAAGCTATTTGATTGCAACAATATAAAGTGGTTGGTACACTTATCAATAGAATGAGTTTATTCTCAAATCTGGCTTAACTTGTGGTAATTAGTATCATCTGTCAATGAGTTAGTTTTACTGAATTTATTGGACAAGTTGCAAGCATAATCTAAATTAACTCACATAATAGTGTGCATATTGACAAGTTCATGTCATGTTTGCTAACAACTTTTTGCATGATTTGTGCTTGTTATCAGTGAGGAAAATGAACTCTACAAGGACTTATTTGCTAGTATTAGTGAGGTATGTTATGCTTGTATCCTTATTCTTGCTGCATATTGTTTGGTCAGATTATTATTGTGCACCTTGGAAATCATGTGGCCTCATAAAATATGAACTGTATGTGAATTAAAATTCAAGTGAGAGTGCAAGAATTCCCCTATTTTATGATAGTAATATCCTGAGTTGCACATCATATATTGTTGTACCTACTGCGTGACTCACTTGAGTTTTTTGCCTCCAGAAATAATGAATATTGGAAAATATTTTATGTAGGTAGTATTATCTACATTATAGAATAGAGACCTTGTTTCTTACACATTCTATTTTAAGGTCAAACTTGTTCTGCCAACAATATTGTGCTTCAAATGCATCTGATATAATTCAAATTATATGGCTCTGATGCAGGTTTAGTTTATGTTCTGATTAGACTACTCAAAAGGATTCTTGTACTTGTTTACTTTCCCACTTATGTTTTTGCAAGTATTGACAACTTTGGATGAGAAATCTGATAAAAGTACTATAAACAAATTGAATTATGCATGTTATAAAAGTGTTCTAATAAGACCTAGCAGAAGTAATCTGACATAATAAGATTGGCAATTAGCTAGCTTTATATGTCAAATTTTGATTTATAGGTGCATGAGCATTAGTACGACTAATCCTAAGTTCAAAAGAACCATATCATTTTGCCAATCTGTTGGATTACTAATTTGGTCACATCATTACTCGTCTGATGTTGAATTGCTGATTTACTACTGAAAATTTAGTATAATCACTGCCAGTTACATGAAATTTAAAATTTCTTGTCTGAATACCTGATCTCATTGCTTCAAAACTGCTAAAGCTATAATTCTTGCTTAGTTACAAATCTGTCCAGAAATTGATTATTGAACTCTATATTTCTGCACTAATATTTCAAGCTCATTTCTCATTAATTTCTGTTTTCTTTATAGGTGCATGTACGCGTACGATACAGAAGCAAGACTTCAACACATAAAAGCGTACGTAGGCTTCCTAAATGAGGCAGAACTAGAGAAGCTACTTCACATTTTTAGTGCAGAAGCTGAACTTGAAGTAGAAGATCCACTACCAATCAAATACACATTTATGACTGAACGGACGTTGAAAAAGCTAGGAGCTCCAAAGCTGGACGATGAGCCCTTGTGCATTGTTTTTCCTACTCTGGAAAAACCATTGAAGCTCAATTCAGGTTTTCTTAATCTTCTCCCTAAATTTTATGGGAACGCAGGTGAGGATCCACACAGACATCTAAAAGAATTTATTGTTGTGTGTTCCACTATGAAACCGGAAGGAATTGATCAAGATCATATTCGAATGCTTGCTTTTCCATTCTCCTTACATGATATAGCTAAAGATTGGTTGTACTCTCTCTCTTCTGGATCCATCACAACTTGGGAGGCTGTCCAAAAAGCTTTTCTTGAAAAATTCTTTCCCGCAAGTCGTGTTGGGTCCATTAGAAAAGAAATATGTGATATTAGACAACATGGTAATGAGTCACTATATGAGTATTGGGAACGCTTTAAAAAGTTATGTGCTTCTTGTCCCCAACATTAAATTAGTGACCAACTTTTAATTCAATATTTCTACGAGGGATTGCTGCCTAGTGATAGGGGAATGATTGATGCTGCTAGTGGGGGTGCTTTAGTTGACAAAACACCATCCCAATCTAAGACCCTAATCTCCAATATGGCCCAAAACACTCAACAACATAGTAGTAGGAGTGATGTTAGAAGAGTTAATGATGTGGATTTAAGTGGTATTCAAAATCAATTACAAGAAAATGCACAACAAATTGCTACTCTAAACCACCTTAGTGTCAAAAATTGTTCCTGGTAATGAGTCTAGAGCTAGAGTATGTGGTGTTTGTTCTGATTTTTCTCATGCTACTGATGAATGTCCTACTTTACAGAGTGAAGATGTTAATGCTTTAGGGGGTTTTTCTGGTCAACAAAATAGGAAGTATGATCCTTTCTCACAGACTTATAATGAAGGCTGGAAAGACCACCCTAACCTAAGGTATGGAAATAGACCACAATTTCAACAGTTTAATCAATTCAAACAACATGGTCAACAAAACCCACCACCTAAACCTGCTAGCCCTTCATTAGAAGATTTGGTGAAATAGTTAGCAAACCAAATAGGACAGATTCATGATCATGGTGTTGAATATCAAAAGAAAACTAACATTCACCTACATCACATTGATACTCAAATAGGTAAAAAAAGCACTACTTTTAGTAATTTGGAATCTCAACTCTCAAATAGACTTCTTTCTCAAACACTTGCCAATCCAAATGAACATGCTAAAGCTGTAACACTTAGGAGCGGTAAAGAGTTAACAGAACCTAAAATAAAGAGTAGAGCAGTAGAGAAAGAGGTAGAAGTCAGACCTAAGGATGTAGTTGGTGAGAGTAAGGAAACACATGATAAAGAGAGTGAGAAAGAACCTGTAGGGAAGAGTAATTCTGATGTGAATTTTGATGTTTCTCGTTTTAAAAATGTTCCCCCTTTCCCCTCTTGATTTGCTAAAGCTAAGAAAGAAGCTATGGACAATGAAATTCTAGAGACTGTTAGGAAAGTTGAAGTTAATATTCCTCTTCTTGATGCTATTAAGTAGGTACCACGCTATGCAAAGTTTCTTAAGGAACTTTGTACTAATAAAAGACAATTTCGGCCTTATGAAAAGGTAAGTATTGGGGAAAATATTTTAGCAGTAATTCAAAAGAAACTTCCTCCTAAATGTAAGGATCCTATCATGTTTTCTATTCCATGTAAGATTGGAAATTCTATTTTTGAAAGATGCATGCTAGACTTAGGTGCTTCAATCAATGTCATGCCTAAATCTGTATATGACACCTTGAATGTGGGTCCGTTGTCTAAGACTAATGTTGTTATCCAACTAGCTGATAGATCTAATGCATTTCCTATGGGAGTTTTAGAAGATGTACTTGTTCAAGTGAATGAATTAGTTTTTCCTGCTAATTTTTATGTGCTTGATATGGGTGAGAGATCTGACAGTGTTCCTTTATTGTTGGGTTGACCTTTTCTAAAGACTTCCAAAATTAAAATTGATGTTCATGAAGGTAATCTAACAATGGAATTTGATGGTGAAATGATTAAATTCAACATATTTGATGCTATGAAATACCCTAATGATATCAACAATGTTAGTTCTATAGATTCTTTTGATGCATGTGATTGGATGGCTCAAGATTTTTTTGATGAGTGGTGTGAAAATTTGTTTGAAAATGGTGTTTTTGGTGATGTTGAAAAAACAGAAATGGTTGATTCCTTTGTAGCTTCGTCTGATGTGATTGAATCTAATGTGCTTGAACCTGATGTTTCTGATGGCTGCCAAAAATCTTGCCTTCTGTTGTGCCTAAATTGATTACTTCTAAGCCTCCTGAATTAGAATTGAAACCCCTTCCCTTTAATCTGAAGTATGCTTATTTGGGTGATAATGAGACTCTACCTGTGATTATTCTTTAAATGAATCTCAAGAGATTAGGTTATTGAATTTGCTTAAAAATCATAAGGAAGCCTTAGGATGGACTTTAGTTGACATAAAAGGCATTAGCCCCGCTATGTGCATGCATCAAATTTTTCTTGAAAAAGATGCTAAACCAACTAGAGAGGCTCAACGTAGATTAAATCCTTCAATGATGGAAGTAGTTAAAAAGGAAATTTTAAAGTGGTTAGATGCATGAGTGATCTACCCTATTTCTGATTCCCAATGGGTAAGTCCAATTCACGTGGTACCTAAAAAGAGTGGAATAACTGTTGTAGAGAATAATAAAGGAGAACTTGTCCCTACTAGAGTTTCTAATAGATGGAGAGTTTGTATCGACTGTAGGAAACTTAATCAAGCTACTAGAAAAGACCATTTTCCCCTACCATTTATTGATCAAATGTTAGAAAAACTTGCTGGACAATCTTTTTTCTGTTTTCTTGATGGTTATTCTGGCTACACACAAGTACCCATTGCCCCTGAAGATCAAGATAAAACCACTTTTACTTGTTCTTTTGGTACATTTGCTTTTAGAAGAATGCCTTTTGGTTTATGTAATGCTCTTGGAACATTTCAAAGATGCATGATGAGTATATTTTCTGATTTGATTCAACAAGATATGGAAGTGTTTATGGATGATTTTACTGTGTTTGGTGATTCATTTGATAGATGTCTTCATGCTTTATCTCAAGTTTTGAAAAGATGTGTTGAAACTAATCTTGTTTTGAATTTTGTAAAATGTCATTTTATGGTTGAACAAGGTGTAGTTCTTGGTCATATTGTTAGTGCTAAAGGTTTAGAGGTTGATAAAGCTAAAATTGATGTCATTAGTTCTTTGCCTTATCTTACATGTGTTCGTGAAGTTAGATCATTTTTAGGACATGCCGGCTTTTATAAACGTTTTATCAAAAATTTCTCTAAAATTGCTTCACCTTTATGTGCCTTGCTTGCTAAAGATATTGTTTTTGACTTTAATGATGAATACAAAAAGGCTTTTGATGATTTAAAAGACAAATTGACAAGTGCTCTTGTGATTAGACCCCCTGATTCGTCTTTGCCTTTTCAAATTATGTATGATGCTAGTAATAAGGCTGTAGGAGCAGTTTTAGGGCAAAAGAAGGATAAAGAGTCTTATGTGATCCATTATGCTTCTAAATCACTTGATTATGCCCAATGCAATTACATTGTAACTGAAAAGGAGATGTATGTGGTTGTTTTTGCTTTAAAGAAGTTTAGGCCCTACTTACTTGACACTCGTGTGATTATTTATTTTGATCATGCGGCTCTTAAATATTTGTTAAAGAAGAGTCACTCAACACCTAAGTTGCTTAGGTGGATGCTTCTATTACAGGAATTTCACGTGGAAATTAGAGATAGAAAGGGTGTTCAAAACCCAATTGCTGACCATCTAAGTAGAAGTGTTTATGGATGCTTTCTATTCTTACTTTTTGTCATAATCTTGAAAGTGGAGAGCATTTTGGTCCTCAAAGGACTGCTCATAAGGTACTTGAATGTGGTTTATATTGGGCTACTATTTACAAAGATGCATATTTGTTTTGTAAATCTTGTGAACGTTGTCAAAAGACTGGAAATCTGTCTAAAAGAAATGAAATGCCTCAATCTGGTATCCTTATTTGTGAAATATTTGATGTGTGGGGTATAGATTTTATGGGCCCCAATCCCTCTTCTTTTAGTAAAGTTTATATCATTCTTGCTGTTGATTATGTATCTAAATGGGTAGAGGCAAAGGCTATGATAACCGATGATGCTAGAACTGTTGTTAAATATGTTAAGAGTCATAGTTTTAATAGATTCGGCATGCCTAAGGCCATCATAAGTGATAGAGGGACTCATTTTTGCAACAAAACCTTTGGTGCACTTTTGGAGAAATATCATGTAACCCATAGAGTTGAGAGGAAATTACAGTTGCTTAAACTAGAAGAATTGAGGTTAGAGGCATATGAAAATGCCAAAATCTATAAAGACAAAACCAAAGCCTTCCATGATAAGAACATATCTAGGAAATCATTTCAGGTTGGACAGAAAGTTCTTCTTTTTAATGCTCGCTTGAAATTATTTCCAGGAAAACTGCAAACTAGATGGCTTGGCCATTTTGTTGTTACTAACGTTTTTCCTCATGGTGCAGTAGAAATCAAAGATTTCAATACCAACAAAGTCTTCAAGGTTAATGGTCACATGTTAAAACCATTCTATGATCAAGCTTATGTGACCATGATTGAAGACGTATTCTTCGAACAAGCATGAAGAGAAGCATGTCGAGCCAACGACTCTAAACGGAGGCGCTGCTTGGGAGGCAACCCAAGAATAATTTTATCTACTTTGCTTTCTAGTTTTACTGTTTTATTTTATTTTATTTTATCTTAGGTGTTGCTTTCTATTTGCTCAAAGAATCACTCTTTATAATGATTATATGCATGCTTATGAGCTTAATAGATAGACCTTTCTTGCAAACACATTCACACATCCAAATAAATCTAGATACTCTCGGATAATTTAATCATGCTGCAACCTGAATGTTAGGCAACCTATCACTCCTCGCCAGTACTATATAATATGACGATTCAAGGTGGAGCAAACGCGCAGAAGCAATAAAAAAAATAAAAAATAATAAAAAAAGAAAACCAAACTGATTCAGCAGAAAGACAGATAGAATGATATCCACACTCTGATTAGATGTCCAGAACATTTCTAGAAACCAGCTAAGTTTCTGCTTTCTCTTCTTAAATTTGTGTTTTCATTGAGGACAATGAAACGATTAAGTGTGGGGGAGGAAAAATACTAGTTATTTGTTGTGTGGCTCTGAAGTATTTTGTTTTTGTTTTGTTTTTTTTGTTTTTAGAGACGACTTTATGTCGGGAATTAGTCAATTTATTGGGGAGATGCTGCCAAAATTATCATTTTTGTTTTTCATTTAAGCTGGCAGCATGCTTCCTGATAATTTAGAAACGAAAAAAAAAAAAAGAAAAAGAAAAAGAAAAACAGTTTGTTTAGTGAATTTCCAAAAATGATTGTGAACTGTCAATTAAAGAAAAGAAAAATGTTTTCCTCTTTGTCACTAATTGACTTGCATTGGATCACTAAATGGTACATCCCTTCGTTAACACTGTTTGTGGTAAGATGGATTGCCTTCCCTTTGTAAGATGAAACCCGAAAGGAGGGCCACGAACCTCGTAAGACTCAAATTCATCCATATTCACCCTCCTTCTTGATTGCTCAAATTAGGACTTGCATTTTAGCTTCCTGAGGCCGATGACCAAGGTGTGGAAAAATTGATTAAAGGCATATTTTTCTTCATTAGAGCTTTCAGAAATTTAGGCTTGTTATTTATTTTACTTTGCAAATTATTCCCGTTGCTTAGCCCTTTTGTTCCTAAATGTCCTATTTTTGGCTTGCCTACATTACAAACTTATGGCCTTTTACCCATGTTGTGCTAATTGGAGTATTATTATTTGGGTTGTTGTAAGTTGTTGAATGAAAAGAAAAAGAAGGGAAAGAATTGTTTACATGAAAGAAAAAATGTAGAAATATAATGAGTTGGGAAAAAAAATCTAAAGGTTGAGGGAAAAAAAAAAGCAGTTACATCTCATATGTGAAAAAAGAAAATGGAAAAAAAATTACCAGTATAAGAAGGTTATCATTTGAGTTTGGAGTGTGGTTTGATATTCTAGTTGGAGTTGTGTATGATATTTATACTAAAAAAATGGCGGAGTTTTATTTGTTAAATGCTCCCTTAGCACGACACTTTTATCACCACAATTCCAAATAATTTCCTACCCTTAACCTTAGCCCCATTACAACCGAATAAAAGTCCTTTTTGATTTTCCATTACATTATTGGTCTCCGAACGGTGGAGGGTTAGATTTTGTGCAAGTCCTGACGAGGGTCATCAAACCGAAGTGAGGCTCGAGCTAATATGGTTGAGCATCCCTAGGGTGGATTCAAACATAGGGGAGAGAAGCGGTAAAATTGATTGGTTAATGAAGGTGCAAAAAGTCTTGTTTTGTATCATGATCCATTGTTGTTAATTTTGAGATCAAAATAATTTGTGAAAGAAAAATTGAGTTTATACTTGAGAAATAATTTATTCATCAATTGGTTTGGAATTTCACTTTGATTGTAAGCCTTGATTTTGATCGAGGGCGATCAAAGACTAAGTGTGGGGGAATTTGATAAGTGCATAATATACCATATTTTTAGTCCCTAATATTAGTCCTATAGTTGTTTTCTATTAGTTATTTTATGAAATTATTCACTTTATAGTCTTAGTTCTATATTATGTTAGTATTTTATTTTATAGCTATTTTTATAATATAATATTATACTGTGTGTTTTTGGTAGGAAAGCAAGGGGAAATTAAGTGGACTTGAAGTGACAATTGCAAAATAGCCATGGAATACAAGGAACCCACTTGTGTTAGACCAAGGTCGCGTGCCATCACAAGGAAAACAAAAGAGAAAATAAAAAGGAAAATAAAAGATAAAGAAGAAAAGGAGAAAAAGGTGCGTGAAAAACAAAGAACAAACTCGCCATTATCAAGTTCCATCTCCAACAAGAATTGCAATTATCCTCCGAATTCAAAAGCAAGATACGGAGAAGATGAAATTCTATCCTATTTCACAATTTTATCTACTCAAAACCAGAAAATTTAGGTCATTCTTAGTCTATAAAAATCCCCAATTATTCCTGCTAAACACAAACTTAGCCAACAATTATACAAAGAGCGAAATAGTTTGAGTGAGTTCGTAATTGGGCGATTGGTGAAGAGAAGATAGCCATTGGAGGGCAGCTTAGTCTTGCATCCAAGGTAGTACGAGAACGAAGGTGAATCGCGAGGTCGAAGCCTTGTTTATTCGGGTGTTCTTGGGAGTATATTTCATAAGTCTTCTTCTTAACTTAATTGTTCCATGTTACTAATTTATTTGACGTTCTTTGATAATTTGATGAGATACTTTTATTGGATTATTGGTATTATAATTAATTCTTGATAGTACTTATTTTCGATTTAATGGGTATTTGAGATTTGCTTGTTCTTGATTGTCAAATTTGCAATTCGACTTTGATTGTTTTCTTTCATGTTAGTTGTTAATTATTGCTATCTATATGGTTTGGCTTAGTTTACATCATATAGTGGAGTAGTGTCTAATTTTATATCGAGTCTGCGATTACAATTTGGTTGAAATTAGTGAGCAAATTCAGTCTAAGTAATCTGACATTTATGTGTTTAGATTGGTTAGGACTAATGAGGTCTCTTAGATATCAATGCTTCCAAGATTAATTAATACAAGTTGCGACCATATTTGTGTTAACTAGGTTGGTTTAGAATCGATTTCGACTTAGTTCGGAATTGGTTTCAAGTACGGGAGATAGGGAGCCTTTGTTACTAAAGTCTCTTCAATTAGTCTAATCGTTAAATTGAGTAATTTTGCAGAATCAGTCAATTATTATTATCAATAATTTAGTTTGAGTAGAGTTATGAAGGGAATTGGTTAAGCGTGTCATCGCTTAGATTATGATTAAATTCTTGTTTAGTTTAGTTGATCGTTCACGTTAAACCCCCCAATCTCATGTAAATAATGTAAATAGGATTCTTTATGTACATATAATTTATGTTTCGAGTTGATTTTGAGTTTATAGAGTTAGTTAATCTCCTCGTGGGTTCGACCCTTACTTACCCTTTTACTAGTTGTTAATATTTTTGAAGGTTTAAGTGAGTTAATTTATTAATTAATTTTATACGGTAAACGACTCGTATCATATACTTATCAAAAAATCAGATTTTATTCAAAACTTATTTTTGCTGAAAATACTTTCCAAAAATAACTTATCTTTTTCCAAAAGGGATTTATTAGAAAATAAATATCTTTGTTATGTAAAAGCAAATCCCTAAAAGATATGCGTGTATTAGATAAATATTTATACCATTAAAACCGACTCTTAAAGACGTGCAGACTTAAGTTCCTATTAGGTTTCGGAACTCTGACAGTCTTTGAGTTCCTGACAAGTCAGTAACTCTAATTTCATTGACTGTATGGATTTCAACCTTGGTTTTATAGACTTGTTCCAGACTGACGTTTATGTCCAACATACTTACATGAATCCTAGAGCGATATACGTTGATTTCTCCGTCTTCATGTTGTTTCTGTCAAACTCTTGTTCTGGAATCTTGTAGTATTGATGTATTCTTAATCTTGGGGCAATATTCCACATCTGGAACCGTAGTCTAAGTTCCTAACTGGAACTTGCTGTCACTCTTGTTCATTCCTTATTGGAACTTGCAGACCAGATTCATTTATGGAACATACTGTCACTTACACTCCTATTAGGGAGCTGTCCACCGTGTACCTGTTAGGGAACACCTCATGTATCAGTTAGGGAACATGCTTCGGCTCTCATGGGAAAGCCTGCCGAAAGTTCCTTCTAAATCTCATTGGAGAATACCTTCAGGTTCCTTCGTGGTTTGGTTCTCATCGGAGAACCTGCTTTAGGTTTATTCATTCTCTTTTGTTCCTCTTGAGGTCTTCTATGTTCCAACCCATTGGCTTCACCTAAATCAATTCTTGTCTTCACATAAACACTTAAGAGAACATTAGATTGAAGTTTGTTTGTCATAAACAAACTTCAAGTGAGAGAACTAATTAAACTTAAAGCAACATAAATACTCCTACGCATATACAACTCATGTATGCATAGAGTACTTACCTCATGAAACTAACATATGCAAACACCTATTTACATAGTTACCCTCATGGTTCATTTGCCATCATCATGCTTATCAACCATAACGCTCATCATTGTTCTTTTTCCTCTATTGCTTATCCTATATTGCTCAAGTTCCTTATATATATATATACTTGTCAATACTCTGGTTCCTTTTATCTTGTTCCAAGCATAACTTGTTCTTTTTATGTACAACTTAACAAACACGTTAGATAGATAATCATCATTAGTTTACAATCATCAAAACTTAATTACTCAACAATAAGATTAAAGAGGAACCTAAACCGGTCATCCAAATTATCTTATTAGACGTTATATTTAATTATATATTCCCTTTAAACATGCAATATGGTGATCATAAATAAACAATATAATTAACATTAATATTGGAAGCAATAAACCATAAATCCAACAATTAATGCATAACAAACATAACAAAATTGTTAGAAATATAATAGGAACAAAAGGAACATGACTCCTTACTTTGATTGTGTTTGCTTGCAACTATAAAACAATAAACGCGTTAGTAACTTCAAGGAAAATAATAAATAACAAGGGAAATCAAATTAAAGTGGAGTAGTAGAGTTGATTTGGGGCGAAACTCTCAAACAGTTCTGTAACATCCTAGAAATTTTTTTCCTTTAAAATACTTGTTTTGCCCTTTTTAAAATACGAAATAGGAAAATCTAATACATTACCGCCACCGTGAAAATGGCTAAGGCAATTATCAAAGACACACAGAGGAAGGCTATCCTTAAAACCGTTCAAAATAAGTCAACTTAAAAGTCAAGTCAAACGAAAGTTAAGTCAAACAAAGTCAACCTACAACTTGGAACCATTATAGGCCCTTATTAAAACCGGAATAAAACTCAAAACCTTTGCGTTAGTCTCACAAATAAAATAAATAATATTCAAAGCATTAAACCCCATCATATTCCTATGGAAACTAAGCATGATTCGCTCTTCTTTCATGCGTATCATGAATATGCTTCATTACCTGAAAAGCTTCTCTGATCTTTATTTTGTCCCCACTACTCGCCATTAAAAATTGGTTGTCATAGAGCCAAGATAAAGACAAGGCCAAACAAACATACAAACACACAATCAGCAATGTTGAGTACATAAGCGTAAACAAAATACACTAACATGCTTTATTCCTATCAACACAAACCTTACCTTGTTGCACCTGTATATAAGCATACAACACAATCAACAATAGCTAAATAAATATAATTGCTCATTTAATTTGATTACGCGTCGAACGGGGTTCCAACCAAATCCTTGCCCTAAATAAATTGAGGTAAACTACACCAGGAGCTAACCGGGTAGGCAAATGTCACATGATGTGATGGACGTCCTGCGCATAATAATAATAATATTAAAAGGAAAATACAGCGTCCTGTACTCCCAGTAGAAGTTATGGTTAAATATAAAACCCCATAACTCCCCCCATATGTTCATACTCAAGGTATATGGTACGACTGTCGCGTGTCTACCAAAAATAAACCTAACTAAAACCTCCTAAAATGCAGCAGGTTAAGCTAGGGTCGATGCCACAGAGAATTGGATTATCAAATTATTACTTGAGTAAGTTAGAACCCCTATTTTGAATTGAAGAAATAATAATAGGATCTAATAAATAAGCTACAAACCAAAAAATGAATAAAATACGGGATATAAACTAATAAAATTGAAATACGATAAAACCAAGAATAATGAAATAGGGAACTGGGAGACGCGGGAACTGGGAGACGCATTATAGGATTGGAGTTTCAATTGATCATCGAATCATATATAATCATGATTATATCTTAATGTTAACCAATGAACACAAAGAAGCATTCGAAACTTCCCTTAATTGCAAATAAACCAAACAAGCTCTTGGAACATTGTCTTACCAACTAATAATCTAGAACAAGCTCTCTAGACTCAATTAATTAGTAGCATTAATCACAAAGAAGTAGTTAACTTAAGCCACAAATCTCACAAGCTCGGAGTTGTGCAACTCAAAAGATTGATAATCTTAGGTATTACGACAAGTTTTAGTCACCAATCAAACACCTAATCACTACTAATGGTATCAGCTAGGACAATTACGGATCACAAGTTAATACTCTAGTTGTCAAACTAGCAAATTATACTAAAGATGGCCGGTGTAATACCCTGGAAATTCCCTTAATTTAAATTACTCTTTTTATTCTAACTAAAACTATTTTAAGGAAATAACCAAAATATTACCGCCACTGTGATAACAGCTAAGGCTATTTTTCAAAGTCACACAGCGGAAGTCTAAAATAAAAACCAACTTTCAAAATAAAACTTGAGTTCACAACTTCAAAACAAAATAAAAATAATTAAATCACAAGTTGGAACCATTCCAAACATGACCCTTTTAAAAATCCAACTTTAAATAACACATAAAGGTTAGTCCATAATAAAATAATTCAAAATATAAAATAAGGAAAGCATAACAAGTAACTCTCGGCACTCATTCCCATCATACTCTTCATGCTTCAAGTACCTGTCACTTCTCCTTTATTTCAACCCTCTACTCACCATATAAATGGGTCATAGTAGGGCCAACCAAAGGAAAGCCAAACACAAAAGTACGAGTCAGCAAAAGGTGAGTACATATGCACACACTAACATAAATATCCTATCAATAAGAATAGTAATAAAACATGCTTGACATACAATCACAATCAACTTACCTTTGACTCATAACTAACAATATTAATTATTAATTAATATCTTTGGATTACGCATCGAACGGGTTTCCTTCCTTAAAAATGTAGCCCATTAAAAATGGAGCTACCCCAATTGGAACCTACTATGTCACACCTTGGTGACGGAAATCCAGCTCATAAATAATAATAAAAGAAAGTATAGCGTCATATGTACCCCTGTAGAAGCTATGGTTAAATATAAAACCCTATAACTCCCCCCATATGTTCATACTCAAGGTATATACGTTCCAAGAGTTTTGGTGTGTATCCTCTTACACTTTACGTGATTTATCAATTTAACATGTGAAGACTCTAACCAATCAATCAAGAATAAACATAATAATAATCAACACATACTTTCAATTAATTTTTGAATTAATTAGTGAGCACATATTATTTACTTTAATTAAGATTCTTTGCCTAGTTTTGTGCACAAAATTGCACGATTACTACCTTGGTGCATAGAATGCACTAATAAAATTTCTTGACTCGATCTCGACTTACTTGAATGAGCATAATAAACTAACTTCCTTGACTCAACACCAATTATAAATGGGTGAGAATAAAATTCATGAATCATGTTCAATAATTCTAATTATAACTGTTTTAAACATACATAAGCCTTGCTTATTATTTTCATGCTTCCTTGATACTCAAAAATAAAACATACTTCCATGATTCACATATATTCAATTTATATCATGCTTCAAATATTATACTCACATGCTTGCATAATAATTCATGTTCAACCAATATCAATTCCAAGCATATAATCAACCAAACATGCTACTAATTCATCACTTCAAACACAATTCACAAACCTAGCATGATACTACGCATACACAAATATTCTTGTGCACATACGTACCTTGAATATCGCCTAAACTCGGCCACACTTGCTAGAAATCACCTAGCTCGAAACTTTCTACAATTAAAAATACATAACTATAATTAATCCACTATTCTCACAAGTTTTCTGCAACTATAATACTATTTAAACCATACTAATTAACCCCTTTTATGACATAAAAGGCATAAAACCTTTTCTTTAAGTGGGTACTTTAAATCCTTTCAAAAAGACTTAATTTTTATGACTTAAATAAAATTCCAGCATACGTATTTAGTATAAAATATCACTTTTAGACTAGAAAATCATATATAAATCATTAAAACCTTTTCCCTTTTATGGGTAATCAAACCCTAACTCAATAATTAAAAAGTAGTGTGTGTAAATAATTTCCAACATTAAATTGAAGGCTTTAAACACATCAAAAACATGATTAGACCATGAATTAATCAACAACAACAACCTAGCCTCAATCCCTAACCAATTATACAAAATCCCCAATTTCTAGGGTTTATAATTTGGGGTTTTTTATTAAATAAAAAATCTGAAATTTATATCAATAAATTAGCAACATCAAAATCCCAAAATCAACACCAAAACATAATAAAAAACATGCCTTTAAAACAATAAATCAGTAGAATTAATTTTAGGATTCAAGATTTTTTTTTTATATACACAAACCGAAAAGAGAGAGAGAGAAGGAGGAGGGAGGCACCGGCCGGCTGAGCTGCCGGCGCTGCTGCCACCACCGGTGGTGGTGGTGGTGTCGGTGGTCGACTGTGCAAGTGGAGGGAGAAGGAGAGAGAGTGTGCATGGGATTTTAGGGGAAAAAAAGAGGAAAAAGAAAATTAAAAAAAAAAGAGAGAAATAAAGAGAAAACCTTTGAATTTTTGTGAAATCTAACAATTATGAACTTGTGTTGAAAAATCTTGAGGTTTTAAAGTATTTATACTTTGCTTTTAAAATTAAAATTCATATTTACAACTTTGTCATTACTAATTCCTAATCCCTTACAAATTCTCCCTTTGGGCCAACTTATTAGGCCCCTAAATTCCCAATAAGTTGGTCCGCTCTTTTAAATAGGATTGACCTAATTAAAAATACTTTTGTTGCCTCAATTCACGATCCATTTTATTTACACACTTATAATTTATTTAAATAAATAATTTCATTTTAAAAGGAAATAAATCATTTTAATAAATAAAATAATTAATTTATATATATAAAAATATAATAAAAATACGGAGTATTACAGCTGGTCACAAATATAATCAACCAGTTTGTAATATTCAAACGGATTATCAAACCAATTAAGAATATAAACATAATACCCAAGAGTTACAACATATCAATTTTCAAAATCCAATAATCCAATGCATAATTGATCTCCCTACCCCACTAATAATTTAGCCTGACATAAAAAATATTGAGGTAACTATAATATAATGCATAAAAATCATAATCAAACTAATTAATTGATGTGGATTTAAACCCTCTTGATTCACATCATTAACAAAAACAAATAAATGAAAATAGAACTAATAATTAAATTAATCTAGCAAATTGTATACTAGCTTAGTATACTGTCGCATTCAAGCAAAAATAACAAAGTGAAAGCACTGACTTTCATTTTTATTCTCCAAAAGCAAAACTAATACTACTACTTATCCAAGATAAACTAAGACTGACAATCGAATGAAAAGAAAATGAAAACATAAATACAGTACCAAATCTTCCAGTGAGAATCAGAGTAAACACAAGCTGAACCGAGTCGCCTTCTAGTCCGTCTTACATATTACCTGTTCGCTAGATACCGCGCAAAATTCAGATGAAGCCCATCAATTTGCTGCCCTGAACCTAGCCCAGAAAATCCCCAAAATAAAACTATGATAATCCCTCCAATTCGGCATCCCCATGTATATCCGTAGGAGTCTTTGATCCCTAGCAAATCCAAGTTTTTTGCTCCAACAATTATCCAATTCCATCTCTATCTTCACTATTGTTATGATTGATACTCGCAAAAATCGCTCAATGGTTTACTTTGTATCTTACCCGCAAGAACAGTGAGTGAAACTCTCAATTTTCCTCTTTTCTTTTGTTTTGCTGAGTGAAACGTTGGTGTACCTCGAGGCCCATGTGGCTATTTGCACTCAAACATCATTGGGCTTAAAATATGTGACTTAATTCAGTCTTGTGAGCTCTGCTTCTTTTGATCCAAGTAGTGGCTAAATGCATTTTGCTACCATAATCATCTTTCCTACAAACAAATGAATAAAAATAGTAGTATCTCGTATCCGGGAAAGAAAATATTATAATACTCTTAAATTATCAAATGTCGATATAAAATCAAGAGTTTAATATATATAAATAATATACTTTTACGATCCTATCAGTATATACGTTCCAAGAGTTTTGGTGCGTAATATCTTTCACTTTACGTTGTTTACATATTGTTAGACTTGGTGATGACTCTCAAACCATATCACAATCAATCATTATAATCATTCAAACAATCAAACATACCAATTTAATTCTTGAATAATTAGTGACCACATAATTAAATGTTTGACCCTTTTTAAAACTACCTCGGCGTTAAATAACACCTTAACTACATAAAGCACTGCAAATCCTATCCATCGATATTTAAAACACCTTAAGTGCACATAGGCACCGCAATATAATTTATTCCTGTGTACTGGGACACTTGATAGCTCAATTCCCATGCTTAAAGCATCAATAAAAATTATACAAACTATAATTAATTAAACATACTCTCAATCATGCCAATAATAAAAGCATGGTTCATATTAGACATGCCAACATAATTAATTCCAATCATCTATTCACCACAAATAATCCATACTTCACAAATCATTCATCAACATCAATTCATACAACAAATCCAATCAACACCTATCATGATACTACCTTGGAATTAATTAATCAAAGCCTAGCATGCTTCTACATACTTAAATAATTACCAAGTACGCGAACGTACCTTGAATATGATCTCAAAATCGACACAACTAAATGAAATCACTCACTTGGAATTCTCCTACAACCAAAAATTACAAAGAGACATTAATACCTACTTAATTTAAATTTCCAGCAATATATACACTCTTTAAATCACTCATAAATCCTATAAAACAAGCAGAAAATTAATTTAAAACCCTTACTTTTATTCCCAATTAAATGGGTAAATAAAAATCCTTTCAAGAAACATAATTATAGCTTATATATAAAAATTCCAGCTTCATTAAAACATGTAAAATTACTGTAATCGTGTTTTAAAACACTTATTTCAATAATTTCAATCATCCATAATCAATTCTCATCAATATACATTAATTTAGAAACCTAGGGTTTTCAATTTAGGGCTTTTTAATTCAAAAACTAAATTTGAAAATTATATACATAATAATTATAATTAAACATCATAAAAATCATCACACAACCCAAAAACAATAATTAAATCAAGGCTAGATTAGGATTAAAATAAAATGAAGATTTTTTTTTGTTCGAAAGCCGTGCAACCATGACACACGGCTGGGCTACTGTCGCACGCCCGCCGATGTCGCCGCTGCTCCTGGCGTTCACTAGTGGCTACGGTGTCTCTTGACTTTCTGTAAAAATCCCATTGACTTTAAAATTTCCTTTTATAAATTATATGCCCCAAAGTTTCTAAATAATGAAATAAAATATTTTCAAGATTGTTAAATAATTAAAAATAGACTTTTAATTAAAATAATTCTTTTTAAATTAATGAAATACCATAAATAATTCATTTCGAATTATTTAAATACTTTATGATGAAATACTAATTTAAATTAAAATACGTATAAAAATACAGGATATTACAAGTTCTACCTTTCACGCATTGGTTTAAGTGTGAAATTTTGGGTAAAGTATGGACTCCGGGGAGTGCTTAATGGATGTATTGTGAGATAATAAGGAAAGGCTAGTATTTAGGCTAGAGCATTAGAGAAAGAGAGAATTATTCGGTGCCTCGAAACTAAGGAAATCAGCCTCGTATTTATAGAGAAAATGTGAAGGGTGAAGCACAGAACCCTAGAATTGATATGCGCCGCAGATAAACCCTTGAAAATTGCCGCGTCGTGGCAGAATTTGCCACAACACGATGCCATTTTCCGTGACACGGCAGAGATTGCTGTGGTGCGGCATTTCTACCGTGAAACGACAATTCTCCTTTCCAGAATTCCGTCCAAATTCAATTTAATATTTTACTTAAGCATTATGCACGTGATATTTAGGCGTCGTTCAGCTATTTTGAACTTATTTCAGGTTTAGGTTTTATTATTTATTAATGGGCTTAATTAATAAATAAAACAAAATGAATTAAAAAGGGTTTGGACTGAAATGTGAGTTGGACTGAGCTTGACTAAATGTTTGGATTGATCTGTTTATTGTTGTGTTTGATTGAATATGGATTTTAAGCACTCCCAAGATTAAATACTCGACCCGACCAATAATGGCAGTGAAAAGTTGTTCATCATCGGGTTTGTTTTTGGGGAGACGTTTTTAGGTATCTACAGTATCGTACATCGCACAGAAACTAATCTATATAATATTAAAAAAGACACTAAGAATGACACATGTTAATTCTTGGTGTTGTTTTTCCCCTCCAAACCTATATTTGTCTTCTTTTTTTTTCTTTTTCCGTTTACCTTTTTGTTAATTTAAACATTTCTGGAAAAGTTTTTATTGTAATTGGATAGACTCTAATTATTTCCTTTTATTATAATTGTTTCAACTTTTCAGTTACTTCCTTTGTTTCGTAATAATCACAACGCTTTGGCTTTTGCACTATTCATACGCTTACATTGGCTATATTTTTTTATTGATTTAAAAAAAACATATATTGCCATGTAAAATATTTTTAGATTAGTCTTCATGTGTATTTTCATTAGATTATGCTTTTATACTTCTAAATAATATATCTATAAACCTTATAAAATATGCAAAACTAAATACTGTTGTTATGAACAGTTTACTGTGGTGCTATTACAAAGACACCCCTATATTTAATGAATTGCCGAAATTGCCCTTTCTTAGCCAATTGCATTGTGTATGACAGCTGTAATTGCTTATCACCGACTTCCCTCTCTCTGTTGTCATCTCAGAAGGAAAGGGTCAGAGCATTTCCTTAGAGGAAACAAGGAGAGAGAAACCTAGAGAGAGAAAACTTCAGCAGCTCTTGACCACTGATCATCCCTTTCGACGATGGTGCTTCGAATTCTTCGAGTTTGCGGTTTTGGAAGACAATTTTTGGATCGTCACATCCATCAGGTTTGATCTCGTTTCTCTTTCTCGATTTAATTTCAATTTTTTGGGTTATACTTGTTCGATTGTCGTGGATTTATTGCATATATGTTCATGTTGATTTCGATATGTTATCGAATTTTTTGGGTTGAATCTTTGTGGGTGTATTTGTGCGAAATCGTTTCGTATTAAACGGGTTTATTTGATCGATTTGTTTTCGATTTTTTGGGTTCATTTGTTCGATTGTTTTTCGGTTTTTTTAGGGTTTATTTGTTCTATTTATTTTCGTTTTTTTGGATGAATTTTAGTGTTTTCTTCGACTGTGTGGTTGTTTTATTTGGGTTGAATTTGAGTGATTCATCGTTTTTTTGGATTGATTTTTTATATTGTCAGTAGCATTATTGTCTGATTTTGTAACAAAATGTTGATCTCCAGGTACAATTCTATCTCCCCTTTCTCATTCTTGTTCTAATTGGTTCAACTTTCATCTATGTTTAGGTATTTTTTTTATTTGTTATTTCTCCTTTTTTTTTCCCCCTCATCTCCAAGTTTCTCTGTTTTCTTTCTAAAATAGGCGGAAGGGGTAAGACATGGAGCAAGGTTTGGTGGATTCGAGTTTTTGAGGTGAAGAAACTCAGATATTATTGCATGGTCGATTTGTTATTCATGTTATTTATTTAATTTCTAGAATGTAATGATTTATTTATGATCTTTGCTGTGATTAGTGTGTTGTTGTTGATATTTGTTTGTGTTTTGTAGAATTGATGGAATTTTAGTTTAATTGATTGAGAAACAACCTCAGTTGATGTTAGGATTTTTTTTGTCAAATCTGAGGTGTTTATAGTAAACTGGTAAATAAATTGGTGAGAGTTTTGAGTGGTAATTTTACACATTGATGAAGTGTTTTGTTGTTCAAGAATCAAAATAATCAATTTGTGAAATTTGTTTTTGTATTGTTTAATATCAAATTTTTTTTATTTTTCTCTTGTAGGTTTTGGCTTGGTTCATCCTTTGTGATGGGAGGCTATTTGTTAAATCAATTGCCGAAGAATAATATCGTCTTATTTGGCTGATTTTTCTGTTTGTTTTCCCGAATAATCTTACCTGGTTTGTTGTTTCAGGGCTGCTATAGCAAATGCGGAGGCTTGTTTCCGTGGATTATACATGACAAAAAAATATGTTTTAAAGAATTCTTAATGGTTAAGGCCTCAGCAAACCAGCAGTAGTTAAGAATTGGGTGGTAAGTGATCCCATCCATCTCTAATTTTGTTTTAATATTCAACTACTTGATGTAAGCTACGTAGTAGCTTATTTTGTCAAAGCACTTGCTTCCAAATTGAAATTTCTAAGGGGAGCAAGGTTGGCTAGCAAAACTAGGATAAAAAAATCTTTTCACAAAGAAATTCGATGTTAGTGGTATGTTTGAGAGTGGGTCACATTTTTTTGATGTTAGGTGTGAAAACCGAAATTTGAGGCAGGGCAAGTATAAGTATATGTATAATGATGGTTAATACATGAAGTAGGATTGTGCAATTATACTTTGCTGACTAATTTGGCTGGAAAACTGCGGCCTGTTTGTATTGGTCTAACCATAATTTTTTTTCAATGTGGCAACATCTCAAAGTCCAGTATGTATCAATTGTTGCAACCACGACTTGATGTTCTCCTTTTTGAATTAATTTTCCCCTGATGTGTTTTAACAACAACGATCAAAGACTTTGGGATGAAGACCCTCATGAGTATGTAAGAAAAGGCTATGGTGAGTATTATGGGCTTTTCTACAGCTCTAAATTGTTTAGCTTCCATTTATTTTCAAAAAAAATTATGTTTGTTTTTGTTATATTGACTACTGAAAAAAAATGGTTATATATCTTTTTATATTGAGTAGATATTATAGAAGATCTATATAGTCCAAGAACTGCAGCTATGGACTTTGTCGGTGAGTTGGTCAGAAAGCGTGCCAAAGAAATCTTGCAAAAGTTCATTCAATATGTTGTTCAGATTTTAAAGGGTTATATATTTCTTCGGTTTATGTTATATTTGTTTCATTATAGATGATTTATGCTGGTGTTATGAACTTACATTTGCTGTACCGATCACTCCACTTTCAGGTATGATGACTTCCCAGTGGAACAAAAGCCATATCGGCAGAAAGATGGTGCCCTTCTTGCTATTGGTGCACTTTGTGATAAGCTGACACAAACTGCACCATACAAATCTGAGTTGGAGCAAATGTTAGTGCAATATGTTTTTTCCGAGTTCAATAGCCCTGCTGGTCACCTAAGAGCTAAGGTTTGTAGATTTTTTGCATCTTTTTTATTGGTGAGTTGTAGCTAATGTTTTGCGAAGATAGCCATCTGTGTAGGTTGTAGCTAATATTAAGGGGAGATGACCATCCTTGTATTTTCTTACATCTGAACCATGCGACCTGGTAGTTTTCTTAAATTATTCATTGTGGCTAATATGGACAAGCTGTAAGTTTAGTAAACTAAGTTTGGAGAGTGGACTATAATTGGAAGATAATCCAAATATAAGTGTGCTCTGTTATGTAGAGATGCAAGGAGTTATCTTTTTTCTATATGGTTTCTTTATTATAATGGATCCCCATGAATATGGAACCAAATCCTGGCTTGATGTCTGGGCTTGCTTCTAGAGATTCCTGCGGAACCTATTTATATAGACGCAGCAAATGGGACTCAACTTTCTACTATTTTTATCTCCTTCCGCCTATTTTACCTACACGCCCTCAGCAGAGTGGTCAGTATACCCTTTTCCAGAGACACGGACTCTTATTGCTGGCTATTTCCCTTTCGAAATATCTTGAAATAATCTCTTACCTCTCTCACAAAGTTAGTACTGTGTTTTTGAGTTAATGTGTTTTCCCCCTTATTAAATTTGATTCATTTTTTGTTATATAACATTGCTCAAGTTATCACTATTTACTAGGCTATTTAGCTGACATGCTTGCTTATCCAAATGCATTGGTTTTTGCTAGAGTTGACATTTGTAACCAAGCATAATTAATTCATATTTTTAGGATTGTTCCGATTCAATTCCATCAGTTCATAATAGGAAAAAACTTTTTTATCCAATTTGTTCAAATTTTTTGTTGTTCACTGGAGTTTTATCATTATATGCATGTTTGTTGACCTTGTTTGTTATAATTTGATTTTGCTTCACTTGATTTTTTTGCAGAAATCTTTTGCTTTTACAATTAGGGATTCATTGATAAAATTTTGGTCCTCTGAAGCCTTTCTCATATGGTATAAGGATCAATGCAAACCCAAATGCCGCAAGAATGGCTAAGTAGAGTAACTATGAAATGGTCAATTCTACTATCCGTCCTGGGCTGATTTGAAATAAGGGCTTTGGAATAAACCTCATTATTTTGGGGAGGGGGTGGAGGTAATAAGATCAGAAGGTCTCATGAATAGTCCTTCCAGTTATGGAAAAGTTGGATTTATGTATAATGTTACTCTTTGAGCAGATTTCCCTTGCCAATATTATTTGCTACTTATTATAGTAATGTTTTTCGTGCAGGTTTGCTGTTTTGGATACAGAAAGAATGGTGCACTTTGCGTTATTCAGCGCTCAATTCGGCCAGAAACGATTAATGAGGTGTGTTCTGTAGATTTATATGGAATTTACTATTTATGCTTTCCTATCTGTGCTGGCACTTTTATTCAGGGTGGGATGGGATGTTTCTAGATGTTTGTGCTTGATTTATGAAACTTTGTATTGCAATCTCACTTAATATGGTAGTTAAGTCACTTAATATCGTGTTAAAATACTTTTGATCATTGTGGTAATTAATTCAATTTATTGTCACATGATATAACTCTTAAATTGGGGTCACTGGATTTATTGAATCCCATGCAGCACTAAGACTTTAAAGCCTTATATCGTCCGACAATTGTGGTATCCTTTCCCTTTAATCATCCTTGCTGTCCAGTAATTATTTAGTTCGATCTTGAGGTTTCAAAGTGATCATTTTTTAAAAATGTGTAGGATATTCTTTCACGTAGGAACGTAGCTGCGACTGTTAAGATTTTGCAACAAGTATTTCCTGGACAATGACATCAGTATATGCTGACTAAATAGATGGTGTGATCATCAAACCACTTTGACTGAAACAGAGCATGTTGCTTTTCGACAAAATCACATGTTTGATTAGGAAGTGTGGTTTTTTGGGCTTGAATTTTTATTAATTTGTGCATTTTTGTTTATTGATTATTTTTCTCATCTTCTGAATTCATTTTGGTCCTTAAATTGAGTGCATTTTTGGTGATTTTAAACATCAAAGTGCATTTCGGTGATTTTTAAGTCAGATTGGGTATGAGTCCTTCTAACTAACCCCATGTTTGATGGTAAATACTTAAGTATAATTTAGATTTTTTACTAAAATAGTTGTTTTTCCACTTAACATATACAAGCATAGCCTGATTTGAGGTAGAGAGTGGTGTGTAATATTGCTGTTAATTTCGAACTTCCAGAAATTTTACATTTTTGTCTTCCAGCCCCAAAAATGGAGGAACTATTGTATGTCTTTATGTATCTTTGTATCTTGTTTTTGCTAAAGTTAAAATGGAGTATACTCGATAGAAATTATAATCGCATTTACTCTCCTTGTTGTTTGATTAATTATGCTAATACTATAAAAGATTTTGACTATTTGACCTTTTCCAAGTAATACTACTATATATGAACATTGAATCTTTGATTGCCAAACTAAACTAATTAAAGATCATATTTGCAAAGTACATTCATGATTTAGTTAATACTGCTTAATTCTGTGATACGTAGTATTTTGTTGCTGAAAATTGGCCAATGAGAGGGAGAGAGAGTGGGTGGGGGGGTTGTGTATATGTTTTCTAGAAATACTTCCTTAGTATCCCAAACTGATATGATTAGATTTTTGCTGTTTGTACAACAACATAATCCCATAGCTGAGGTGAGAGGCAAGTATTAATTGAAATTTTAAATTAAATATATTTGATTCAAAATTCTTTGCTCGTATCGTGTTGCTATTCTAATTTCTTCATATCATGTGCAATTTTTATTTCTTTGCGTTTATTGGGAGCCATTAGGCAAAGAAGAGTGCAAGAGGCAATGGCTCAGCGCTACGGAGATGGTTCGATATAAATACTTTTGTGTCAGTTTATCGAATTTTCAAGCCTTAAATGTAATATTGGTTGTATTAATGTAGTATATATAGTCTTATGTTAGAGAAATGACTCATTGTTCTACAATTTTGTTTGTTCGCCTAAATTTTTCATATTTTGGCTTAATGTTAGAGATAGTGACATTCTTTTATTTGTCGTTAGTAGTATTCCAAGTTTTTTTATGCTCTTTTGGCTTATATAAACATTCAATGAAGATAAAATCTTATGATAGTCTAGGAAATGAGTGAATTTGTTGGAGGCTCATCCTACTGTGAAAGTGTGAATTACTTGCTACAAAATACATTAGAGAGAGAGAGAGAGAGAGAGAGAGAGAGAGAGAGAGAGAGGAATGACCAAAGAAAGAAGGGTTTGAGTGGGTAAATATTTAAGCTATCATATTTAATTTGTTTTTAAAAAGTAGAATTCAAAAGAGAGATTTAGGAAAGGAAACAGTGGTGCAAACCCTTTTTAGAGTATAAAATTAATAAAATTATAACTTTATAAGAGGGAGAGAGAGATCGAGAAAGAAAAAGAGAGTTTGAGGAAAAACTTTTTAGGGTGTAATTAAGGAGATGAAAATATTTTATAGAAACTTTCTAAAATGCTCAAAATTATAACACATAAATGAAAGTTAAAGGAATAGAGAATCAGATTGACAATAGAAATCGTCAATAAGATTTGGACAAACTTTAATTCTTTCAATAAATATTATTCGTAAACAAATGTGGTTTTGTGAAAATTATGGAAATGTTAATTAATTTGTAGAACTTTTAGAATAAAATGTTCAACTTTGTGGTGGAATTGTGCTAGATCCACAAGTAAATGTTTTTTTTTTGACAAAACAAGTAAATGTTTTGTTACTACGTAAATGTTAATATAACAATAGTAAAAGAGAGAGAGAGAGAGAGAGAGAGAGAGAGGGACGAGAGATAGATAGATGGATATAAAGAGAGGGTGAGAAAGAGAGAAAGAAGGGCCGGGATAGAGAAAGAGATAGAGATGAGTCGGGAGGAGAAGGAGAGATTGAGAGGCTGGGAGAAAAACAGATCAATAAGGGTCGAAAGAGAAATAAGTAGAGCATTTAAGAGAAAGAGAGGCAGGGAGAGAGAGAGATGAGTCTAGAAAGAGAGATGGGTCGAGAAAGAGAGAAGGTTCGGGGGGGAGAGAGAGAGAGAGAGAGAGAGAGGCTTACTAATCCACTCAAACTATTAGGGTTGTACACAGTTTGGTTTGGACCGTAACCAAAGCAGACCAAGCCGCATTTTAGCGGTTTGGTTTGGTTTACGGTTTGGAAAAATATGGTTTGGTTTCGATTTTTGGGGAAATATGGTTTGCGGTTTGGTTTGGTTTGGTTTTTCGAAAATTACAAACCAAACCAAATCGTAAACGAGTAAACCGCATTTTAATATTTATATAATTTTTAATTAAATTAAAATAGTTATTATATATTATTAAAAAATTGAAAAAACAAAAAAAAAACATGAAAAATCATTAGAAGACTATACGGTCAGTATACTACTATACTCTATGCTCATTATCAAATATCAATACTTAAAATTCAATAGGTGATATAACTCATATTGCTCTTATTGTATTAGCACTTGATTAGTTGGTTGTTATTTATATTAAAACTTTGTAGTAAAATTTAATCCCTTTGGGTTAATTATTTAAACTTTATTATAAATTTATTAATATTTGACAATTTTTTAGGAAAAAATATCGTCTCATCATAAACCGCAAACCAAACCGCACCAAACCGCATTATTACAGTTTGGTTTGGTTTGGTTTCAATACTAATATGGTTTGGTTTGGAATGGAAAATTGACCAAACCGTATTTTGCGGTTTGGTTTGGTTTAGACGCAAACCGCACCAAACCAGACCATGTTCACCCCTACAAACTATTCAAGAAGAGTGGATAAGGATGAGAAAAAAGGAACCAAAAGGAAAAAGAAAGCAAGGATGAATAGAAAAGGGAAATGAGATAAGACAAGGAAGAAATATAAGAGAGAGGTATATTATGAAGGAAGAAGAGATATGAAGAACTTAAAAAAAGTTAATGTTTACCACACAAATAAGATCCCCTAATCATAATGTTAATAACATCCCAAACAACGAAATACGATAACAACCAGGAATCTGACATATTTTAATCGGGGGGTACTCAATAAGAAACCATGTTGCGTTCTTAAATAATACCTAAAACAATAGTATAACTTTTTATAAAAAAAAATAAATCTTTAAATTATAACAAATTCAAAATAACTTCACTTATAACCATTGTTTTTCCATATATATGTCCCCATAGAAACTTTATCCTTACTCCTTGTTAGTACTTACAAATTCATGTATCCTTGTATTATAAAACCCAAACACAACCAACGAGTATCTCGACAATCAAACACAACCACGAATTTTACTTATCTTACCGGTTTTTTTTTTGGGGGGGGGGACACGCGCGATGTAACAAAAGATGGATAGAGAGAACAGAATGAGTGAGAACTGTGGAATTCAAATAAAGATTAACTTTATAAAATTTGAAAATTATAAGGTCGGAAAGGAAAGGAGAGAGGGAGGGGGAGAAAGTGATGGTCAATTGTGAAATTGTTAAAAATTCAATACTAATTGATAATTTGTATAGCGAGTCAATCTGATTGATAATATTTAGAAAATGAATTTAACCTTAAGGTAGAACGTATTGGATTCATACGTAACCTTTTCTTTATTTTGCATATACCATGTTGTTTCTTTGCAAAGACATTAAATCCCATTATTTTGTTCATCTTTTACCTTCCAAAACTATCTCAATCATGTATAAAAAAACACACAAAGGATAAATAAGCCATAAAAATATCAAAAACATAAATAAAGACACTAAATTTTAAAGGAACTAACCTAAAATCTAGGAAAATGACTAGAAAATAAATATCAAAATGACACTCATCACATACGAGAGAGAGAGAGAGAGAGAGAGAGAGAGAGAGAGAGAGAGAGAGTTAGGAACGAGAAGGGCAAGGAGACAGAATGGGACCGAGAGAGAGGTGGGCTGGTAAAGAGAGAAAGTAGGCTAAAAGAGGACGGAAAGGGCATGTGAAGATAGGAGAGAGGATGAGAAAGTGAGGGGGAAGTGAAAGGGGCAGGGAGGGATCGGACGAGAGAGAAAAGGAGGGAGAAAAGGGATAGAGAAGAGGACGGAGTTGGGAAATAGAAGAGTCGAGAGAGAACGTGGGCAGAAAAAGAGACAAAGGGGGTTGAGGAGATAACGTAAAGGAGGATGAGAGAGAGGAGGTCTAGGAGAAAGTGAAAGAAATAAAGGCCATGAGATAGGAGCTAAGAGAAAAGAGATAGAGAAAGAGAAAGAGGACCTAAGAGGAAGAAAGTAATAGAAAGAGGCGCAGAAGAGGGAAAGAAAGGTCAAAAGAGGAAGCCATAGAACAATAAGATATAAATGGGACTATAGACATATATAGAGAAGGGGGAAGGAGGCCGAAAGAAAAAGAGAATTGTAAAGAAAAGCTGGGAAAGATAAGGAAGCCGGAGGATTTGGATTGGGAGAACAAGTGCAATTTATAATTTTCAAAGCCTTTTTAAGAAGGAACAAGGACAAGAGGGATTAGGAAAGAAAAAAATGAAAGCGGTTGAGAAAGAGTTTCAACCAATAAAAAAGAAGGAATGATTGAGAGAGGAGCAATTGGGGCTTGTAATTTTCAAAGCTATAAAAAAATGAACAAGGAGACAAGGCCAAGGGAAGAGAGAGAAAAGAGAAGGCGGGATGAAAAGAGATCTAGAGGGAGGGGAGGTCGGGAAGAGAGCGAAAGAAAATTCATTTTACACCTTATTATTGAGAAACATTACGTTTTTTTGCCAAGACAATTACTTTTGCCCAAATTAGATTGTATATTCACTCAGGAAAAACAAATTCCGAGAATAAAAATAACACTAAAATTCATTATGCAACTCGAAGAAAAAATATACAAATACAAAAACAAGCTTTGAAGAAGTGTAGATCACACCAATTATGTAGACTAATAACAAAGAAATAAACAATTTTTTCATATGTTTTGCATTTAATCCATTTTAAATAACTTTAACCTTTAAAATTGCATTTCTTTATTACTGTTCCTTATTATCACAATCATTTTAAGATAGAGTTGTTTGAAAATTATTAAGTTACTCAGTAAGAAACCATATTGCGTTCTAAAATAAAATCTAGATTAATCGTTCCTTATTATCACAATCATTTTAAGATAGAGTTGTTTGAAAATTATTAAGTTACTCAATAAGAAACCATATTGCGTTCTAAAACAATATATAAATTAATCGGTTTTTTTTTTCCAAAATCTTTAAATTCTAACAAATTCTAGATAACTTTACTTATTAAAATTGTTTATCCATAAATATTTCTCCGTAGAAACTTTGTCACTACTCCTTGTTAGTACTTGTAAATTCTTGTATCCTTGCTACTACCCACGTTAACTTTTAGTTGCAAGTTTGGGGTATTATTTGTGAGATATAAAATATTCCAATGTTGCAATTACAAGTTAACGGAGGGAGTATTACAAAACCCGAACACAACCACGAATATCACAAAAATCGAATATAGCAACGAAATTTACTTATCTTGTCGTCGGGGGGGCACGCGCAACGCGCGTGCTCCAACGACTAGTAATTACAAATATTGGAACAAGGGCCTTAGGTTACACCTCATCCTTCAGCATTTGCAGCTTTATCTCCTAATGTGTGGCATTCTCGTTTAGGTCATCTTGAAAATGCAATTCTTATGTCTTTATTTTTACACAACAATGTAGGGAATATTTCAAGCATCCCACACTTGAGCCCCACTATGATCATACACTTAAGTATGGTGGCGTCCAAAGGGAAGGAAGCTAGAGCAAAAGAGTCGCCAACAAGTTTTAGGAACTTGTAAACCGTTCACAGGGTGAAGGTTACACCCCTTAACGATCCAGGAGATCGTTAACTCCAATAGGTCTGGAACCATGACTGGAAGTTCGGGGATAAAGGTACAAATCCAACCTAAAAGAGATTGAATCTGCCCTAAAAATAGGCCTGTACTTTATTCTTCTCATATCCATGTGCGCTTTCTGACTAACACGCAATCAATAGATTAACCCTAAACCTGTTAATCTATGTTGGTTGAATATTAATGCACAAACATGATATTTAATTATCTTGAATTATAATCATATTAGCCTAAACAAGATTATTAATTATCTTATTAAGCGTGATTACAAGTACAAATTCCCTTTAAACTTGCAAGAGAGGGCGTGATCAAGCAACAACAATGATAATATATATAATAAGCAACATAATAACAATCATAATAATAATATTCTCAATCTCAAAGCATAATAATATTAGCAAGATCCTAGGCATGATACTAACAAGATTAATAACAAACCCTAGCATGTCACTAAGCATCAAAGATTAAAGCTTTAACCCTAACATGATACTAACATGATATTAGGAAAGAAATAGGAAGCATCATAACAATATATATGATATTAGAAATTTTAATTAAACCCTAAACATGATACTAGGAATTAACAAAATAATCTAAGCATGATTTCTATATCAAAAAATTTAAAGCAACCACTTACTTGGATGTCTCGTACCTCTTTCTAATAACAAAATACACACGTTAGTAACTTCAAGGAAAAATATTAAAACAGTAAATCTAATCAAAGAATTGTAATAAAGTTTGGGACCAAACCCTCAGAAATTATCAACCTTTCACGTCTAGGGCGAAGGCAACCTCGAACTTGGCTAGGTGTGTCTAAAGCTAATGTATGTGGAATTTTGTAAAAGGAAAGGTTTAGAAAAAGAATAGAGAGAGAAGGAAAGCTTCTAGCTTTTTTAGAGAGAGAATAGAGAGAGATGATTGTTGTGAATTGTAGATAATTGAAAATAGGGAAATTCAACCCCTATTTATAGAAAAAATAGCACGGGATCAAAGCAATTCATATTCGGAATAAAATACCTCATTTCGCCAACGACAGGAGTCAGCGTCAGACGACAGGCTCGTCGCTAGGCGACGAAGGCCAGCGCCAGGCGACGAAAGTCAGCGCCTGGCGACGACGTTGTCGTCTCGCGCTGGTTTGAAAGTCAACACGCTTTTACACGCGTAATTACCTTTAAAACTGGTTACAAGTAATTATGCGTCCAAGCAAATTTAATATATTTTATTCAAAATAAAGCATCCTTTAAAAATATCATTATCAATCCTAATATTATTAGAATTAAAGAGAACCTTCTAAATATTCCAAGAAGATCAAAATCAATCCTAATTACTTTAGGAATAATAATTAATAGGCCCTCCTCTAGATCATTGGGCCTAACTTAAAAATCATTGGGCCTAATTTAATTTAATCCATAACTTTCTCATAATTCAGCGGAATCGGGCTTATAATATATCATTGGAAAGCTCTTTTCAAGCCCAATCCAACTACACTATTATTGGACCTTCATCATGGACCAAGCTAAATTAGACTGACTATTTTTATATAAATAGAGTAAGAAAAGAAATATTTTTGAAAACAAAAAGAGAAATATTTTAATAAAAACATCCTCATTACTAGACTTTCCACACTTTCACCTCGTTCGATAATCAAATGACGTGAAAGATATTCATCACTGGGTTTGGTTTTAGGGAGACACTTTTGGGTGTCTACAAACAACTTAATGGGTAAATTAATAAAAATGTCTTTTTACAATTCTTTGTCTTTTACTACTATGCCGTTTGATACAATTCATAGTGATTCATCTCCCATTTTTAGTTCTCTTGGTCATAATTATGATCTATTTCTTGACAATTAAACAAGCTTTCTTTGAACTTTCCCTGTGTCTTCTAAGATCTCAAGTGTTTATTTGTTTATTCGAATATGGACATATATTATGACTCAATTTGAAAGAGAGGTAAAAGCTTTGCAATATGATAATGGTCCAGAATTTGTAATGGTCCTTTTAAAAAAATTTTGTCACCAAAATAGAATGAGCTTTCCTCTTTCATGTCCTTACACTTCTCCTCAAAAATGACAAGTATAATGAAAGATAAGAACTTTAAAATACATTATTCGTATTTGACTTTGTCATGCCTCTACTACCTTCTTTTTGGCATCATGCCTTGGAAATGCAGACATAACTACAAAACTCTTTCACTATAAATCTACAACTCAAATTGTAAAAGCATCCCGATTATTCACATCTTAGGATGTTTTGTTATTTGTGTTATCCTCTTTTTCCTTCCTAAATAATCCACAAACTCTAATCCCGTTCCACCCCTTATGTCTTTTTTGTGTATTCTTCCTATCATCAGGTTTATAAATGTTTTGATATATCGAGTCAGAAAATTATAAATTTATAATAGCCGAGCATGTTTGGTTTGATGACTTGGTTTACCCAATCTGTGAGCTTCATTTCTTACTTCTCACACAGACGATTTTCTCAATGACCAATCAAGTCCTCTTGACAATCCTATGTTGAGACAACAACTTGACTCGGATTTTACACCAAGTCACCAACCCATTGTGTAGCAGCAGTCGTACACTCCTCTCTTTGCGCTAGTAGCTCATACCGAAACAACCAAATATTATACAACTAGTTTAAGGCCTGTGCCATGCACGGTAAGTAAAATTTTTGTAAGAAAACTAATTATATCCAACAAATAAAATTTGATAAAACATACAAATCAAATATAGAGAATTATAATGTCATAATAAATTTTAATATGCAAAGCAACAAATTATCTAAAAAATGGATTTTTTAGTCTGCCCGAACTCGAGAAATTTTCAAGCGCGGCTTGATCAGAGTGGTCATATTAGTGAACACTTATTTATAAATGCATTTTTAATAAACATCAAAAACCAATCGAACAACAAACTAAAATCTCCACTAAAATTATTAGCAAAAGTGCAAACATACACAAAATTACAAATAATATATCACCTTTATATCTAAAAAGTCATTTGTTAAACACAACATTTATTTTATAGCTATACTATACTCTAGAAATCAATTTGTGATAATATGTAGGTATAATAGTAAAATTTCATAAACAAAATTGTAATTAACTTGAATATATAGTTATATCGAATTGAAATAAAATATTAGATAGAGGTATTTGAAACATAAAAAATTTAAGTGATGTTTTAAAGTAATTTCTTTAACATCTATTATATGAATTAATTAATTATAACTTTTTTGGCAAAATCTAATAATACCCCATTTAAAAGATAGTAAAAAAGGAGTTGAAATAATTTTATTTATTATTATTTTTTTTTTTGAAAGAAGTTGAAATAATTATTTAGGTAAATGTATAGAATAATTATGAACACCAAATAAAAAGGAATATATATTTGTCATAAAGATAATATAACTCTCCAACTCAAATTGTAAAAGCATCCCGATTATTCACATCTTAGGATGTTTTGTAATTTGTGTTATCCTCTTTTTCCTTCCTAAATAATCCACAAACTCTAATCTCGTTCCACCCATTTTGTCTTTTTGGGTATTCTTCCTATCATCGGGGTTATAAATGTTTTGATACGTCGAGTCAGAAAATTATAAATTTATAATAGCCAAGCATGTTTGGTTTGATGAGTTGGTTTTCCCATTATGTGAGCTTCATTTTCTTACTTCTCACACAAACGAGTTTTTCAATGACCAATCAAGTCCTCTTGACAATCCTATGTTGAGACAACAACTTGACTCGGATTTGACATCAATTCTGAGTCCTTCTCCTTCTCCATTCGCAAGCACACAATCTGCTTCATAACCCCCTTGTGGCACTACCTCTGACAGGCTAAAGTCGTATCACCTAATCAAAAGTAATTCCTAAAACCACTAACTAATAATAGATAGGGAAGTAGGGTCGAATCCACAGGGAAATGAGTCTTTCTATTCCTAATTAATTATTATAATCTAAATTATTAAGTAACCAAAAGTTGTTATTTAAACGAACTATACTACGAAGAATATGAGTAGGGAGAAATAAAAATAGGGAGGAATCAAATAATAAAAGACCTAGGGCATAGGTTCACCAATAAATAATATTTCAGGGTAAAACATAACAATCAAACATCAATGCATCAATTAATCAGATCATAAAGGGCTTTCGCTACGTATTACAATCACAGAGTTAATTTACCGGTATTAAATCTCATCTCTCGAATCTCGACCTAACCATTTATAAATTAACCTGCCTATTGAAACTAGACCTAAACATCAATTCTCATCTCTCGAATCTCGAATCAATATTGTCAAACTCATGCATAAAAGATCAGGCCTAATCTAGTCACAGAGCATTAAATCAATCAATAGGAAATTAATCAAGCATTGACAATCAACAACAACAAATTACCCCTTCATATTATTTATGGATCCCCATAAACCCTAGAAAGAAAACTACTCAGACATAATTAAAACTAAACTAATCAAAACAATTAAAGGAGACATGATGAAAGAAATAAAGTAAATAGCTGAGATTAAAGAAGAAGAAATCGTTACCAAAGTAATCGAAATTAAAGAGTTGAATTAAGAACAAAGTTGTAGAGAGAGAAAATAATCTAAGTAGAGAGAGGAAGTCTCAAGGAGAAGGTAAAAAAAGAGTCTAAAAAGAAAGATCCTAAACTTGCTTAACGGAAAAGTATTTATATTAAGCGAGAATCCTAAACTAAACAAACTTAAACGACGATTAAAAATCTACTAATGCCAATGCGCGTCCGATCGGGCGAGGCACCGCCTGATCGGGCCCGCCTTTTTACTCCCAATGAATGTTTCTCCTCTCGCGCCCGATCGTGGGGAGACCCTTCGGGCTACTTGGACTCCTTGTTTAGACTTGTAACTCGGCCCAAACCAAATATCCTCCTTGGTTTAATCATTCGGTTCAATGCTTCATCTCCTCATAAGTCAAGCCCTTAATCACCGGTTCGATGACTCTAACCGATCTTGGGCTACGAAAGATGGTCGTGCTCCTCCAATGCTCGTAGTTGCTCCATAAAATCCCGGGGAAATGCTCCAAGAGTGCAATTCCCTATAAAACTCAACTAAAACTACGAAAACACTAGAAAACACATATTAGTAATAAAAGTGGCTCTAAAGAGCCAAAAACACTACCAATTATGACCAAGGGACGGGGGTAAAATACTATATAAATTGGACACATCAACCTCCCAGGCCGCGGGCAGCCTATAGAGCAACATTACACCAACCCATTGTGTAACAGCAGCCCCACACTCCTCTCTTTGTGCTAGTAGCTCATACTGAAACTACCAAATATTATACAACTAGCTTAAGGCATGTGCCGTGCACGGTAAGTCTAATTTTTTTTAAGAAAACTAATTATATCCAACAAATAAAATTTGATAAAACATACAAATCAAATTTAGAGAATTGTAATGTCATATTATATATTAATAGGCAAAACAACAAATTATCTAAAAAATGGATTTTTTAGTCTGCCCTAAGTCGCGAATTTTTCAGGCGGGGCTTGATCAGGTCTATTAGCCATATTAGTGAATACTTATTTATAAATGCATTATTAATAAACATTAAAAACCAATCGAATAACAAACCAAAATCTCCACTAAAAGTATTAGCAAAATTGCAAACGTACACAAAATTACAAATAATATATCACCTTTATATCTAAAAAATCATTTGTTAAACATAACATTTATTTTATAGCTATACTATACTCTATAAAAACAATTTGTGATAATATGTATGTAACAAAATTGTAATTAACTTGAATATATAGTTATATCGAATTGAAATAAAATATTAGCTAGAGGTATTTGAAAAAAAATAAATAAAAATTAAGTGATGTTTTAAAGTAATTTCTATAACATCTATTATATGAATCAATTTATTATAACTTTTTTGGCAAAATCTAATAATACCCCATTTAAAAGATAGTTAAAAAGGAGTTGAATTTTTTTTTTTTTTTTTTGAAAGAGTTGAAATAATTATTTAGGTAAATGTACATAGAATAATTATGAAAACCAAATAAAAAGGAATATATATTTGTCATAAAGATAATATAAAAGATTTGGAATGATATTATTAATTTATTATATAGAATCAAATTATTAACAAAAAAAAAAAGTTAAAAAAAGAAGGGAAGTTTTGGAGGAAAAAACAGCATCAGGATGTGACATGTATCACTCCCGGTGTCTATTTTAGTATTAAGTTATTGATTAATGATGGTACTATCTCAATTCATTGTACCTTACTATACAAATCTCCTCAAACCCCTTATTAACTTCATATTCATGTATTAAGTAAAACTTGGTTTAGTGAGAATATTTGTATCTCACAACTATGAAAAATTGGAGCCGCACTCCCAATAGACGTACTCATATTGGGCCTCACATTTAATTTCCGCAATTGTTTTTAATTCTCTTTGTTCTAGTCTTAAAAACAAGTCAATTGAGTTCAAGGCGTTCGAGTGTTCGACCACTTCAACCCGTGTTATCAACGCTCAAGTGTTCAACCACTTCAGCACCTTATAGCTGGCCGCTTGACCCCACAACTATGAGGCTTTGGGAGTGGAGATTCTCTTACTCTTTGGAGGGCCTACTCCATATCCCACTAACTTGATCAGTAGACCTGTCAGAAATTCCGTTTTGATAAAAAAATATACAATCCCAAAATAACCAAATCTTACAAAAACCGTCTCAATACATTGTATCCTACTATACAAACCCTATCAAAGGCCCTAATAAAAATAAGGTAGACCAAACTCCAAACTCCAAACCAGTATGTGTGACACTCTAATCATGCACATGATAATACTAATACTACCTCCGTTTCATAAAATCTGCAACAATTTCCTAAAACGAAAGCTACACATTATGTGCAACAAAAAAAAACTTTCCTAATATATTAAATTTTTTTGTGTGAATTTACCAACCTACCCTTACTTAACTTTAATAAACTACTTATTAGCTTATTAACCTAAATTAATCAATCCATAATTTAAACCTTAAACCATAATCTCTCTCCTCCTCACAGCCCACATCCACCACCAACATCACCAACTTTTCTCTCTCCTCCCTCTCAACCACCAGTAACACCATTTCTCTCTCTTCTTTCACAAGTCACAACCACCACTCCACGTCTCCACCACCACCACTCATATCGATCCAATCGCCGCCCCACACACTCAATTATACGTGAGATCTAGTCGCCGCCCCTCACACTCCGATCCAGTCGCACCTCTTACTCGTGACAGTCGTCGGCGCTTTCTCCTCCCTTGGTCAAAGTCGTCAGCTCCTTTCTTCCCTTGTCAAAGTCTTCGCTCCTCCCTGTGGGTAAGTTTTGGTGGTTGTGAGTTGGGTGGAGTAGGGTTTTTGGTGGTTATGGTACGTGAGGGTTTCGGACCTTGGTGGTGGTAAGAGGGTGAGGTTTTGGTTCGTTGGTGGGGCTGAGATGGGGTTTCAATTGGTGGTGATGAGGTGGGGTTTCGAATTATAGTGGTGGTGAGGTGAGGTTTAAGATCTTGGTGGTGGTGGTGGTGAGAGGGCGGTGGGTTCTCAGGATTTTGTTCATGGTAGGCTTTCGGGTGGTGGCGGTGTAAATGGTGGTGCGAGTTAATTGGGTGAAGTTGGTTTTGGGTGGTTATGGAGGGTTTCATATCTGGATTGTGTTGAGAGTGATTACAGGATGCGGTGTAGTGGTGGTGCGAGTTGGCTGGTGCGTGGTGCTGCTGGTGGGTGGTGCGGTGTTAATGGTGCTACTTGTGGGTGGTGTCGAGGAGAAGATGGCAGTTGGTGGTGGACTAGGGGTGGCCCTTGATTATTTAATTATACCATCTTTCTCTCTCTTACCCTTAATCACATATCCTTCACTTTGTTAATCAAGTATTATCAAATTTTGTCTTAGAAAACGTACAGTCAAATTTGTTGCATATTTTATGAAATGGAGGTAGTATAAGTAATTTAATCCTTGGGCTATGTTGTGCTACACCATGTGGCCAAATCACTAATAAGTCCAATATCACATCAACCCAATATTTGTACATTACCACTTTTGCCGTTTTGCGCGCTTTCATTATTTATTGATACTCATTTTTATTTCCTTGTTTTATTTATATATATTACATATTACATATATTACCTTCGCAAATGCTAAGTGATTGATTGACTCTACTTCAATACTGTCTGACAAACGGCTAAAGTTGATTTGCAGAGAGAAATCTCAGTCACGAACTCCGCAATTCGACGACGTTAATCCAAGGTAAAGGTTTAATTGTTGTCTTTTTCTATCAAGGGTTGAAAGTTTTTTGTTGTTATTTGTTTTTTTGTAATTGGTTGATTGTTTTATTATTTAGTTATTTTTTTTTTATTTTATTGATTGCTGATTTTATGATTTAGATCTGTGTTTGGCTTGATTGAATTATTGGTTTTGGTTTTCTACTAGAATTTGGGATTTTGATGGAATTTGGAAGTGAAATTGAGTTTGATTTTAGTGTTTTGCTTTTGAATTTGATTCAATTGTAACGGTCGTTGATTTTGGAAAATCAGATTTTTTTTTATTTATCTTTTTTTTTTTTCGATTGAACGTGTTACATTTTGTTATGAGAAGTTTATGATTTTTGCTGAATTTTGATTTTTTGGTCGAGTTTGTATGAGTTCAATTTGTAAGTTGAGGATTTAGGAAAAGGAATTACTAACGTTTAGTATAATTTGATGTTAAATTTTTTGATTAGGGTGTATTAAATTTTCTGATTTTTTTTAAAAAAAATAAATTATTGAACGTCGTATATGGTGGAATGAGAAGTTTTTGATTTTTTTTTTCTGAATTTTGATATTTTGGTATGGTTTTTTAATGAGTTTGAATTGAGGAAAAGAAATCAGGAATATTTGATATAATTTAATGCTAAAATTTTATTAGGGTGTTTTTTGATATAAAGTTGTTTGATTAGGGTGGAATGATGAAGAACTCATTGTCTGATCATTGCTTTAATTACATTGAGAGTGATGAAGAAAATGAAGAAAAAGTATCAAACCTTGATGAAGATGAGGGTAGTTATTCAGATTCTTCGTCGCATTCGTCCATGGAAATCCAGCAGCAAAGCAAACCCAATTCATATACTACTTCTTGGCCTCAGAGTTATAGGTAATCTTTTGTGTAAATTTATCATAAATAGTTCAAGTCCCGTGCATTGCACACGATCATTTTCAGATTTATATACTACCTCTGTTACATATTATTTGCAACGATTTGACATAAAGTAGGAAAAATGTCTAATCTTTGCAAATAATATGAAACGGAGGTTGTACATATTTTAATTTTTTTTAACAATAATTAATACTCAATTTAATTAGATCTAATTTTTGTTTTACAAGTTTAATTTGTATGTGCTACACTACTACCTATACTCTATATTAAATGACATATTTGAATGTTTATACTACTCACGTAATCTACTTGACTATCTATGGTGATTTATCCTCAAAGAAAATAACAGTTTTATGAGATTTATTAGATTCATCTCAATCTAAGATACAAAATTTCTTAGCATATTCTAAAGGATGTTTTTTATGGCATAAGAATAATAAATATATAATAACAATACACACACAAAAAAAAAGGGTTTTTGGCGGGAAGAAACACCGGAAAATGACATGTGTCATTCCTAGTGTTTGTTTTGGTTTTATTTTATTGATTTATAGACCTTTGGAGACTGAAAGATCTATACAGAAGTCAAAATGGGGAGTAATCTAGATCTACCCTGCTTTTGGTTTTACTGTGAGGGTTATGTATATATGATTTTAATTGATTTGTCTAATGTGATGCTTATGTGTCCTTGTAATTGAATTTCAGGCAGTCCATTGATTTGTATAGTAGTGTGCCATCTCCAAATATTGGATTTCTGGGCAATTCTCCTTTGTCAAGGTTTGGTAGTTCATTTCTGTCTTCATCATTAATTCAGAGGCATGCTTCTGACGTAACAAAACCTCTCCTACCAACAACAGCGGATGGCCAGCACCACCATCAAAAGCATAGCTCTCTCTCTGCTCTTCCTCCTGTCCCATCAAGGAAGTCTTCTTCTTTGAAGAAGGCAGATTCTGAGTACAAACCGTCTATCATATCACATGAGTTTCATGCTACTCCTGATAGCACATTTGGACAAGCTGTAATAAATGGTGAGTACTTCAATTACATTGCCATCTGAGTTCATTTATTCACTTGTCTTTTTCTTAGTCAGTGTATGTGTATGCTGATGAAATTATCTAGGCGTGGCTTATATCAGGATGAACTTGATTTTTTCTGTTTAATACATATATATATATACTTGGCAATGTATGATATTCCTGTGATCCTGTCTCCTTGAATATATTTTCTTGGTTGATTGAAAAACTTCCTGTTTTAATTGCAAATTTGCAACAATGGGATATTCACAATTTCCAAAGCCCATGATATAACATTCATTTCTCTAATTATACTCTACTAAATTATAAAAATTAATATGTTAAAAGTACGAGTCTATATGAAGATGAATCTAACAAGACTCCCACATGACTATGTTTTTCCTAACGTATAAATCACAAATGATGGTCAAAAGAGTTTGTGTGAATAGTGTAAAATTTTTAACGTTGCAGGTTAATAAAGAATGGAGGAAGTATATTTCTAAAGTTTAAAGTTGGAATTAATCTAAGAGGATTTGTGGTGTGATTCATGTTAGATTTTTGATCCAACTCTTACAATGCTTAGACTATGTGATCTAATTTGCTTATAACTTGTATTTTAGGTATTTGGTACCATTGGTAATGTTGTTGTCAGGTCTGTCAATATTAATTAGATATCAAATCTTTGGTAGGATCTTGATTCTTTTCCTTATTCTGACAAATCCTGTTGGGATGCTTTAAAATTGATTTGAAATTTATTTAAACACTTATTTCTACGACTAATAGACATGGTTGTCAAAGTTGGCAATTTTTCTTTGTATGATCAAGAGATTTGTATAAAATCCTCGGTTATAAAAGTCTCGCTATCTTCTGCTTACAAACATTGATGAACCTTAATCAAATACTGAAGGCTGCACATCTTTTAGTCAACTCTATTCTTGATTGTTTTCCTATGCAGGTAAGGTGATAAGATCTGAAGAGTAATAGTCTTTTAAGATTTTCACGTACTTTATTGTCACAAACTATATAAAATGTGCGAATCAAATGTTATATATTTGAAATACTATTGAAAGTCATTTATTTTGATACATAAGGATGGTTTTCTAAAGAATCAAGAGATGTAATAATTATTTCTTACAATGTATACGCTGTTGAGGTACATATAGATCCTTCTAACAGTATGTTTATAGAACAGGATTATCGTATTGGGTAAAGCTTTATTGGTGGTGACATCAATGAATCTTATTTATCATTAGCTCTGTTGAAGATTTTTAGGCATATATTCAAGCTGTATACCTGGGATATTAAAGAGCCAGTAGTCCTTTTCTTTCATGTATTTCAATCTTTTTTCTGTTGAAGTGCTTTATTTGCATTCAGTTGGTTGACATGTATAGATCTTATTTATGTTTCCCACTTTGACGATCTAACCTTTAAACAAATTCACCTTAATAGCATATACCTGAGAAAGTTAATAACTTGCGGGTATAACGATGTTTTACAGGTGTGAATGTTTTATGTGGGGTAGGAATACTTTCTGCTCCTTATGCTGTTAACCAGGGAGGATGGCTTAGCCTTTCCATACTACTTGTCTTTGCTATTCTCTCTTTCTACACTGGACTTCTTTTACGTCATTGCTTGGACAGTGCTCCTGGATTGCAGACCTATCCAGACATTGGTCAAGCTGCATTTGGCAGGACAGGAAGAATTGTAATCTCGGTATTAATCTATTTCCAGTCTCTTTTCTTTTTGAACTATTGTAACACAAATGATCCGTGAATATACCAATGTGGATGCATGGAGAATTTTCTTAAAGAACATATTTTCTTGTTAATGATGATTAAAATTGCAAAATGGAGCAATAAAACAGCTAACTTTGAATCACAACTAACAACTAGACTTGTTAAGAATAGACTTAAGTTGACTAAATCCTTAAAAATATAAATCAGAAAATAACAAGAATTCAAGAAAGATGAAAGCTCAATGTCATGCAATAACTTCTTTGGTTATTGGCAAAGCAACCCATGTACCATGTACCACTCAACAAAACCTCAATGCTAAGCCCATTGAGGCTTTCTCCATGCTTGACACTACCTTGTGCCCAACAATACACAAGCAAGCACACACCTTTGTTATAGCTAATTATTCAATTCATTTCAAAAAAATATTATGATATTTTCTGACTGTTTTCCTTACTTCTGGCATGCAGATTATATTATACATGGAATTATATGTGAGTACAGCTGTTCAACGACAATTCTTTATTATCCTCCTTAAAATATAAGTTGCACATATTTTTATTCGCTGCTAGCTTTTACTCATATTGTCTTCTGATTGATGTTGCTATCCATCATGGTTAGGTATTCCTAAATTTTCTGTAGTAAAGTATATTACCTATCCTAGTTACGAGTTAGACAACTTTCTTTGAACTTATGAATTGTGTGTCTACTTAAAACTCATACAAAGCAATTAAATGTATGGGTTAACTAAAAAATTGAATTTGATTTTTCTTTGACTTTTTAGTATGCTAGTGGATTTAAAATTGTAGAATAATCCCTCTGTACAAATTTAATTGTTCCTCTTTGACTTTCATGTTTGCCAATATGAAAATTTGACAATTTATATTTTAATATACATATACAAGTCAAAAATTATAAAAAGTTGATAGATTAAAATTATATATTGAGACAAATCTAATAACGTTTTACACAATAACATTTGTTTATATATATTGGTAGAGTTATTATTGTCAAGACTTGTAAATGGTCAAAAAGTCAACCTGGAATTATTAATTGTGGGTGGAGTGAGTATTTTGTATGGGTGAGGACGGGGTTGGGTTTCTTTGTTTGAATGGAGTTCCAATGAGTAGAAGTGGAAAGTTTATTATATATGTGTGTTTGGTTCTATCCAAGAGATTTGATGCATAATGGTATCTTTTTTTGTACAGGCATGTTGTGTTGAGTATATAATATTGGAGAGTGATAACTTATCATCAATATTCCCAAATGCACATTTGAATCTGTTTGGTTATGAGCTGGGTTCCCACCTTCTATTTGCATTAGCAGCCACTCTTGCTGTGCTTCCTACATGTTGGCTGCGTGATCTTAGCCTTCTGAGCTACATATCAGGTTAGAATGTTAACTATATCATTTTTTTTTATAAAATGTTTATACTATTTTTGAAGTCCATGCAGTGAACATGTTATAAACAATATGATTGTGTCTGAGTTATCGATCATAGTTAGGCCTATAAATAAACAATAGATCTTTATTGATCATTTGATCTTAGCCTTGATATTTATAAAGCGACTTTTATGTATCTATGTCAGTAGTGGTTGGGTGTCATGCTGTCTATATACCATGTTTGGTTAAGTGTTGAATTAGTAACTTCCTTAGATTAAAGGATAAAAAGAGAAACAAATCCATTCATTAATGAATTGTATAGCAAAAACTATGTTCGCTGTATCAATGATTAACATGCGGTTTACCTTTTTCAATATGTCTAAATTTACTTTCAAATTGGAATGTGTATAATAAAAGAAATGAAACTTGCTTTGGCAGTTTGGAAGCAAGACTCCTAATTGCTACAGGAGCTATATGGCTCCGTAAGAGTTATGGTTTTATATTAGTCTCATAACATTAAAATACACTTCTCTTCCATGCAAACTTGACTTCTTAAGTGCCTGAGGTGTCCTCAAATTATTGTCATGCATTATAAAAAACAAAAGTAATAATAAAATAGTAAAGATTAATATTTCCGCTAAAAACCTTGTTCACTTCAACTTAAAAAAAAAAAAAAAAATATTCACTAAAAGTAATTTTAGTTCATTAAAAATAAGTTTAGTTAAGTTAATTTCAGTTCAATAAAAATAAGTTCACTTCGGTAAAAATCAGTAACTTCAAAGAAGAAATATAATAGAGAATCAATAAAATTAATTTTAATTCAGTAAAATTAATTTCAGTTCAATAAAAATAACTTAAGTTTAGTAAAAAAAAATTTAAGTTAACAAAATTAATTTCAATTCAATAAAAATAATTTAAGTTGGTGAACTGAATAGGGCCTAACTCTCTTTATATCTCTTGTGATGTGGGATTTCCATCAATTCCTATGTTACTTGGACTCGGGTACCCATGTCCGACACGGATACGCATCCAAGTGTCCGACCCGGCTATTTTTTGAAAAATTTCCATGATTTTTAACTAAAATGAAGTGTCTACGTGTCCCACCCATGTCCGAGTGTCAAGGGTCCGACACGGGTACGTGAGATGAAATGAAGAGTCCGAGTAACATAGATCAATTCTATCTCCTTTGATTAGATTTCTTCTTACATTTCCACTATCTATCAAAATACTACACTACTCCACTATTACTCTTAATTTGCGTACCTAAGAGCATTTGTGAACATTTAGGCTTGCATTACTTGAAGTCTACTTTTTATTTCAATATATTGTTGGATGTTTTTTTTTATATTTCCTCCGTTCTCTTTTAATTGCAATGTGGAGGGGATGGACGGTTTTCAGGAGAGGAGAGAGATAGAGAGTAATAAAAAGAAAACCCATCTATTGAGAAGAGGGATACAGAACATCAATTCAAAATTTGGAAGATAAGGTTGTCTCAACACCTTCTTAAAGATTTTGTGCCCATGTTATTTGGTCACAACCCTGCATCTCTTGTCTAAGCATCTAATCAAAACTATAATGTGAACATTTCTTAATAAACTAATGTGTTCTAATGCTGAGATATGTGCTTGTGACATATTTATCTGTTCATTCCAGAAAAATATCACTGTACTTTTTTTCTTGGCTAGATCCACACTCAATATGCCTCTAATATCGAATTGGAAGGCCTTTGCTTGGTTTTTTTTAGCCATCTTGTTTTTTTTAGTGAGTTGGTTTATTGATCTTTTAATATTTGTATGGAAACAGGTATCTAGAGATGAAGGAGGACTATGTATACTGGGATGCCTTTATGATGTCTATTAACTTATGAAGTTGCCGATGTATTAAGTGTGGATCCATCAAACTTATTCACTATTTACTATTTCATGGTTTTCAGTTGGCGGAGTCATTGCATCCGTATTGGTAGTCCTATGCTTGTTTTGGGTTGGCTTGGTAGATCAAGTCGGTTTTGTTGGCAAAGGATCACAAATAAATCTATCAACTCTTCCTGTTGCAATTGGTCTTTATGGATATTGCTACTCAGGACATGCTGTTTTCCCTAACATTTATACTTCTATGGCAAATCGAAGCCAATATCCCACTTTTCTTCTAACCAGGTAACTTTTATTGACCGAGACTTTTGCTTACATTTATGAACTGCTCAATTTGTGTTAGCAGATTGATTGGATGAGGACCAGGCAAGCGCTAGTGTGGATTTTTAGATCAATACGGCTATTTAGTGGTTTCCTCTATTTTTTAATCTAATTTTAATGCATGATAGTAAACAAGAAATTGAATTTCAGCTTTGCATAATTCATGAAACACTAGTTAACTGAAGTTAGAATCATTAAATATCATCAATTGCTAGCTGTTACATGATCACAGAAGCTATTATTGTCTTTTACTATATTCATTATGCTTTAGAATGTACAGTTCCCATCTTCTCATCCATTGTCATTGTTTTTCTTTACTTGGTGATTTTGTACTCATTCAACCTTTTACATCTTTTAAGTGTTTTTTTATTTATTAATATTTATTTTTTTGGTCTTATTAGTACTGATAAATCGGTGTATTCTAATGTTAGATTTAATTATGGTAATTGGATTAAAAGTCAAGATATAAGGATTTGAGAAGTCACAATTAATTACATTCTTTCTAGGTATAATATAATTGAATGTATCCTGCTAGAGTTTAGATAGAAAGCTTTGAATATTATTTTAGGATCTTAAACACACAATATTCTTAATATAGTGTACCCTTTGCATGAATTTCAAAGAATATCCTCCATCGATGGACGTTTAGTTAGTGTTGGTCGAGTCAAGTACAAATTTAATTTAGGATATTGCAATTAAATGCTTTTCATTGTGTTCATTTAGAAATGCTTATATATATATATATATATATATATATATATATATATATATATATATATATATATATATATATAAGGTTGGGATCTAATGAGAAGGACCTTAAAATAGGAAGAATAGGAAGCAATCTAGACCATTGGTTTAAAACAATCCAACAACTAAGATTAAATTTCTATCTTTTTCACGCTACTCTGCTTCTTCCTCTGTTCAATTTATGAATCATTTTCATCTTTCATTCTTTGCAAGCCTGCAATTCAATCGAGCGACTTCCTTAAAAATATAAACTCTAAAATGGTGAATCGTCATCGATCTACCTTTACTTCACGAATCATTATACCACCATCAACATTCTCACAGTAATACTACTACAATCATCATCAGCAACAAAATTTTCTCATTTTTGATTTCATAATTGCATTGCTCACCAATACTTAATCTCTCTCTGTAATGACAATGGGGTTTCCTTAAGTTTTCTCTCTCTAAACAACAATGGCATTCTACAACAACGTAGGTGAAAATCTAGGTGGAATTAGAACTTTAGAAGTGAAATATATATGCTAGTAATGCTACTGCCAAAAATTAATACAATGTATAGATTAATGAGTATTAATTATTAATTAGTTCAAATATATGCATCATCAGCTTTATAATTATGCACATTCACTTAAAAATTTATGCATATTTATTTTGAAATTCATGCACATTGATTTATAGAAAATATGCACATATAAATACAAAAATATGCACGTTTACTTACAAAAATATGCACATACAATTAAAATATATGTATTTCAACCACATCCATTGGATTAAAAATGTAAGGTCAAGATTCCTTCCCATCCTTCTCATTATAGCATCCTTTTCATTTGACCCTAAATCTATATATATATATATATATATATATATATATATATAATATTTATTTAGCAGTGTTCTCACCATTTTGGACTTCAGTACCTTAGACTTCATTCCTTTCACTTGAAAAAACTTCATCTGAATTTTTCTGAATTTATCAAAACTTATCTGAACTTCTATGAACTTCTTCGAACTTAATTTTAGATTAGTTTTGGGCAACCTTTATTTGAATTTTGTGGGTTTTATCCAAAATTATCATAATTTGTTAAAACTTATCCTTTAACTTATTATTTTGAGGTGAAAAGAACAAAGTCCTGATCATGCAAGCATAATAAGCTAACTGTTATAAAATTCCTCATCTAACATTTATGGTGGTCTTATTGATGGTGACCATATGCATTGTTTGCAAGATATAGCTTGTGTGACATCATGACTTAATCTTCTTTGTGATATAATTGCAAATGTCTCTATGAGTTTCAGCATGTAAATGTCTTATTATATTTGTGGTCATGTGAGAATCAATTTTAATTGTTTTGTAGTAGTATATTGTTTGGCCAACAGATCTGCATCAAGTGGGGTGCAATGGAGTTTAGCCTAGCCACTGTTGTTTGCTGTAATAGTGGCCACATTGAGCCAAATGATGTTTTATGTCGATTGAATAGGATTGATGTATGTAATATAGACTAACCAAGAGACTTTATGGCTGATGCAGCTTTATAATCACTACTTTAATGTGTGCTGGAGCTGCTGTTGTTGGATACCTCATGTTTGCAGAATCAACAGAGTCACAGTTCACCCTTAACATGCCCTCAAATTTGGTTGCATCTAAGGTGGCCATTTGGACTACGGTATGGGATTTATGCACTCTATCTATATTTCTGTTACTGATGTAGTTTCGAAAGAGGACTAGAAACACATAATGGAAGGATCTAATCATGTGATTCACCAAATTATTATTCTATGCTTAGGTATATAGTAACAAAATCTTTAATTATAAGAAATTTTGAAGCAAATAAGATATTTACGTGAATCACTTTTTTCCTAACCTTTTTTACAAAATAAATTCTGTTTTGTGATACTTATGTAATAGTCCTTCATGTAAAACTATTAAATGATTTAACAATTGACATTATTATGCCCACAAGCTATGCACATAATTGAATAGAGGAAATGAATAAGTGAGGGTGAAGGGATAGTGGGTTAAGATATAATAGAGACAAGAAATTAAATGAGGGAGATTGGGGAATAGGCATTTAACAACCTATTGATGATATATAAAAGTCCGGGAAAATATAAAAAAAAATTAAAAGAAACCAAAATTTCAGAACATAGTTCAGTTTTTCTGGATGTGAGACGTGGTAGATAAGCAGCCTAGGTGAGGACCACATTGACCCCAGACGACCCTAATTTGTCTAAAATAAAAATACAACATTTCAGGTTCCCCCAACTCCAACCAACACAAGCAAATTAAAATATAGCGTTTCAGGTTCCTTTGTACAAAAGTGATTCCTAAAAAATTGATCCTTCGAAATTTTGCATCATTTTCTTGATCCAATAGATTGGTCACTAGGAGCATCTTCCTGATACAGAAGGATAAACCCAATAATGAATACTAAATGTCTTGATAATTTGGCCTAAATAGCGGCACATACTTTCAACCTTGAATCTTAGGCATGTATATAAAGAGTTGCTGACAGCTGATTTGCCTACTAGTATGGGCAGACCATGATGGATCTAGCCATCTTTATTCTTCGACAGAGTCAGTAAGTTGCTGTTAGGCAAAATTCTCTAATTGAATGAACTAGTCGACCAAAAGATTTGAACACCATCAGCCAATTCTGTAAAACATAAAACATCAAATTTCATGCAAGAAAGGAAGAAAATCTTTGAGAGGAATCTCATTTCATTTGAAGTCAATCTCCGAACCATATGAACAAAAACAAACAGATACAAATGGAAGATGCATTTCATAAAGAAACCACAAAGAAATTTGTCTGATGTAGCTGTATTTTAAACATGTTTAATCAGCTACAATTGTTTCACAGATCTGAGACTAGACTTGTGGAGATGGTGAAAGGGGGGGGGGGGGGGGGGGGGGGGGGGGCAGAGTCTAAAATTTTGTTTCTCTCATGCCTTCCAAAGAGTCAAACTAAATTATTTGCTGTACTGAAAGATCCATATTAAGTGGTTGGTATGTTTTGTGGAGAAGGATAGTTGTTTATTAGTATTTGTGCATTGAACACTCATTCATCTCTGGTTAGAGATGAAGCAGCTTTTTCCATTTTTGGAGTGCTCAGTGGCCCGATGGCATACTTGTATTTTTTGTCACTGATGCTAATAGAAGATACATTGTCACTCTTGGCTCATTTTTCTTCACTTGTCACGACATCCTGCCCCTCAATCAGTATTGATCCCATCATTGGGGATTTAGCAGAATACTGAGTGTAATTTTAGTATTCTATTACATACGCTTCTGTCATTTCTTCAGGGTGTGCGAAATTTTTATAATGCTACATTAAAAACTCCATTAAACTTTCCGAATTTTAATATATTACTCTCTATATTTTTTATTCTGCAATCTATGCAATTGATCGTTAGGGATGGAGGAGGAAGATTTTTGGCGATGACTACACGGAATAATCACTTTTGGTTCATGTAGCCGATCCAACCCCACTTATGGGATTAAAGCTTTGATTGATTGAATCTATGCAATTAAAGTTTGAGTCATTTTATCTGGGGAGAGGAAGTACATAGATTAGTATAGTGACATAAAAAATAAATTTCCTTAATTGTTCAACAGTATTGGTGGATGTAGAAAATCTATGCATGGACTTCATAGTTAAACTTTACTTAGATAGATATTTCAGTACCTTACTCAATGCTTCAATAGCAGTGCTACAGTTTAATTCTGGGAAGTTTAATATGATTATCCTTTCTCTATTCACCTACCGATTCTGATGTTCTAATCAACATTCTTTTTACTTATTTATTTTTATTAATTATTGTGGTTACACTGTAAATTATTCCTCAATAAGAGTATTGACACTGTTTCCTATTCTGATTGCAGGTGGTCAATCCATTTACAAAATATCCTTTGCATTTGCTATTTAAAATTTAGCGTGGTGTTTTACCCTGCGGAAAGAGACATCTTTCATTGTTATTTCCTTAATTATAGCCACATACGCTTTGACCATGTCACCCGTGGCTATGTGTCTGGAGGAGTTGATACCATCTCGCCACCAAAAATCTCATATATACCCAATTCTTATCAGAACTGCTCTGGTGATATCAACCTTATTGGTTGGTCTCACTATACCATTTTTTGGTAATGTTCTGCCCATTGAAGTTATATAGTTTCTGTATAAGATCATTGTTGCTCTGTTTCCAAAAAATATCATGAAATAAAATGGAATTTCAGTTATTTATGAATCTTTATCTACTGGTAATTATCATCCGGGGATAATTTTGCTTCTCTTATACAACAATATCGCAGGTCTTGTAATGGCATTGATTGGATCCTTACTAACAATGCTTGTGGTAAGCCCTTTTACAAATTTTTTTATGTTCTTTTGTGATGCATTATTTCGATCAATCTTTAGGACTCTTCCAAATAATAACAATAAAAAATCCTTTATATGTGTCATATGTCATTTTTGAACTTTTTCTTTGTTCTTTTAGCTTGTTCCATATTTGGAGGTCATTTAATGAGAGTTGGACTCTTAATTGTATGAGAGTGGGAATCTTAGTTGGAGAGAGGAAAATTTTTTTGGAAAGTGAGGATCACGGGTATCTTAAGATAGTAATATTTATGCTCTATATTAAGGACTAAACGGAGTTTGGTTCATGTAGCCAACCCCACTTATGGGATAAAGTCTTTGATTGATTAAAGACTAAAGGAGATGAACATAATAAAAATATTCTCACAAACCTAAACAAATGTGAAGAGTGTTTGTTACTTCAATGAATGAAAAAACATGACTACAATATGCACATTACGAGTTCATACAATTTTTACAACCTATTAATGTCTCACAAGTTTTATCATTTGTGCCCTATCACTCATGTATAATTATTAATTAACTGCAGGTATGAATATGTCAAATTTTAATGTTACATTATAAAGCATTAAAATCAAACTTATTTGCATCACACGGGCTTGATAACTAGTTTTTATAATTGTTGATCATAATGCGCATACTGTATTGTTTCTCCATGAAAGGAATTGTGGACAATCAAATGGTTAGTACCATGCCATATAGATTGAATAAAAATTTAACACAAAATGCATCAAATGGTTAGCAATTGTAGGTTTCATGTTTTGCTCAGATTATTTACTAATAGATATTTTTGGCAGACTCTAATATTGCCTTGCGCATGCTTCCTAAGCATCTTGTGGGAAAAGGTGACATACCTTCAGGTATGTTTAATCATTAGTTTGCTTCCAGTATTTGATGATTAAGTTTCATGATTGTATAAATAACTTGATGTAAAGTTCTGGCTCCTGTCCTGCTCAATTTCTATCTTTACTGTTAAGATTTTTTTTTTTTAATTTTTTTTTTTTTCTGATATGGAGCTGACATGTAGTCTGCCTTTCCTGAATAAATTTGAACCCAGAAAATAATTAATTTCTTCTATGGGGTGTTTTATAATAATGGTTGTTTACTTGACTACCCAAAATCCATATGTTTAACTTCCCAAATCTTTATGTTAGATTTTCAGAGACATTGGACTTGTATAATAATTTAAAAACAATGAACAAAATCACGTTAACAAATAACAAGCATAAGTACAGGTACAAAATGGAATGACTTCTAATTGGCTACACACAAAGAATAGTCTTTCTTACTGTTTCAATCCGACCATTAAAATTTGCAGGATCAATCTTGTCCATTTATCTAACTATAGGCTATAGATCAATCAGTTCAGTTTCAAAAATTTTATGAATCATTGAAACATTGGTTCTCTGGTACTACAACGAACAACTTTTGCTCTGGTATTTTTAGAATTGTTCTTGAAAAATATAATGGTGTGTGGGGCTTCATCCCCTCTCTACATCTATTTGTGTACATTCTTTATGTTCCTAAATTCAACCATTTTAAATCCATGTAATAAATATAAGCCTGTAGATATATTAATTTGCTTACGAACTTTCTCAATCATTGGAACGGGGGGTGTTTTAGGTACATATAATGTTATGCAGATAAAGTTCTATGTATTGGATATACATCTATAATTTCTCTATAATAACCTTTGAGATTATAGTCAATGTTTGTATGCTCTCTTTTATAATAGGTTAGTCCCACTTGGGAACAGTCATCTGACTGACTACCTAAAGAAACCATGCAGACCAACATTTAAATTTGGGGCAATTAGCTTAGCCTCGGTCATGTGTCAAAAAGTTGCACTTGGGTTTTCCTTAGCTAAAAAAGCTCTAAAAGGCTGATAGATATCTGGGAACTCTTTCTTGACTTAAAAAACGTTGTAGTACAATAATTGTTCAATGATTATTGCCATCTCTGATTTCCTAAGTATTATGTTCTGGGTTTGAAAACTTCGAGAAATGATTTCAACTGAGATTCACATGTGTATGCTTGCTCACAGTATTGTGTATGTGGCTGTATTTTTGTACTGTGTACTTGTGTGAGAACACGCACTTGCCCGTGTATGTATATTCTTTCTAAGCCACCTGAGGAATGTAAAGTTTTGACAATCTATTTAGTCTAGTTTTAGCTCTGGTTATATTCTTAGTATCCCAAATTTGCTTTTTTTTTTTTTTTTTCCTTCTTTTCCTTCAGTAATCATTTTCCATTTTTCAGGTGTCAGCTTGTGTTGTGATTATTGCTGTTGGCGCGGTCTCATCGGCTTTTGGAACATATTCTGCTCTCTCTAAAATTATTGAGAGCTTGTCATGAATTATTCAGATCCTGTATAATTCAATCAATTTTGATTACAAACTGCTAAGCAATTTTGTAACTTATATCTCTTAAATTTATCTGTCAAAGATATGAATCTTCCCCGCCTTAAGTTGGTCTCGGGTGAGTTAATTGTTATTACCTATTTGAGGTGGATAGCTATTTAAATGGTGAAAACTTGACTCTGCTATCGCAATGTTCTTGCATATTGTTGCTTTCCCCTTTAAAAAAAAAAAATGTTCTTGTATCTATTTATATATCATATCATATTCTTAACACATGAAGTATTAAATATGCGAGTTTGTCTTTTAAATCTTAATTATTTTTAAAAAAGTTCTTTAAAAAAAATTAATTGACATGGTTCTGTATCCTTTTAAATCATCCAATGTATAGTGTATCTTGATGTGTGCTATTTTACACTAACTGCTATTCCACAATGTTAGAAAAATATAGTTAATCTTTATGATTGACAAATCTTGTCAATTTGTTAGCAAAATTGTAAATAAATGCAACTTTTTTTTATTTTTTTATTTTTTATTATTATTGTTTATGGTGACAAACGCTGCTTATAATAGATATATCCTAATACCGCTACTTGAAATATTTCGTAGCAGTTTTGCCCATAAACAGTTTTAAAAAAACTGTTCTTATTTACAATAGTGCCACTAGATTGACAAAATTTGTCAATCATAAAAATTAAAAAAAAAAAATTAAAACTAATACTCGTATTAAACAAGAATAAGAAAACTAAGTAAAGCATTAATAATAATAAGCTAAAGTAAAATAAACATTAAAATAATAGAAATATTAGAAAATAAAAACTAAATAAAACAAAGATAATAAAAAGCATTAAATTCCAAAGTTAGAAAAACTAAAGTATCAAAATCCTAAGCTGGGAAAAGCAAAAATTTTCGAGTAAAACAAAACAAAACGACAAAAGCCCTGAAATGAGTCAATGCCTAAAAAAATTAAAACCTAACAAAACTTAAATTCAAATTAAATGTTGTGTGAATTTGGGTATTTATATCAACCCATTCATGAACCAAAGACTGACATTAATAAAGCAAACAAATTCAGGCTCGAATTAGCGCGTCCAGATGGAACACTCCCGCCAGATTTAGCATTGGGCCCGGTCAGCCTTCACGCCCAGTAGGAGCTGCTTTTGCTTGGAATTGGGCTCCTCTTGCTTTGGGCTCAAAATTCTCTCTACCGACTACTTGGTTCATTCTAGTAAAATTGGATCCACTTTTATTTCAACTTTTAAACAATTTTTTTTTTCCATCTCTCACAATTAAGAACACAAAACTTCTCTTTCTACACCCAACTTGATATTTAACTCTCTCACCTCCCTCACTAATAGCTCCTCAAGTCAAGCTTGAGAATAGTAAACAATGGGGCAAATTAGACTTGTAATATGGCTAAAAACAATAAAAAGGGCACAAGCAACTACATGGGTAGCAAGAAGGGAATAAAGTATCTAAAATCATGCGAAGGCTACCTAAAAGAACAAATACTTTCGTTCTCCTCAATGTGCATATATGTGAACCATACAACATTACTAATAGTGTAAACTAATACTCAAATTCAAGGATATACAAGAAGGAACTAACAAACAATTCCTAACCAACTCAACTAGCACTAGTAGAAAAACATAAATGAACCAGTGCGAATATTCTCACTTATTTGCACCCCTCAAATCTAAACCGGTTCAAAACCGATGCGTAAAGCCGGTTTTGAACCGGTGCTCATTTATATTTTTCTACTAGTATAATCAAGCATCTCACATGTGAAAGAATTTACTCATGTCAGGGCTTCTAAACAATCAAACATCAAATCAACCCTAATCCTCGATATTCATCATCAATAACCATGATTCAAAACAATTTTCAAACATTTTCATCAAAGGCATGGGAAAGCATGGTTTATATTCATTGGAATGTATATTTGGACTATTTTTATGATTATGAAAGCAATAAATTATCCTAAAAAAGAAAATAAAATCTAAACTAAGAACACCAAAAAAAAAAATTGCTTTATTCCAACGATAGTTCATTGTATCACATGAAAAAATTCCAATAAGAGACGAGAAAGTTATGGCATTAATTTCATAAACATAAGTTCTAACCTATCAATAAAAAATCAGACATTAAGGGTTATCAATTTTATTGAAAACTTATTATAGGTCTGAGCTTTTACCAATTTCATCCATTCCTATTTTTAAATATAAGAATTTCATTTGCTATTTGGAAACTAGGTTCCGTAAGCTTTCTAATTTGGAGTCACATGTCCTCATAGGATGTATACTTTTTTTTTTTTTTTTTTTTTTGTGTGTGTGTGTGTGTGTACAAAATAGAGTAATAAAATAGTAACTTTGTTCAAGAATGATCTTTCATATCAAGAGTATTACTTTTAACACTCCCTCCATCCCCAAAAGAATGACCTTTTATGACAAAAATCTAGTCCCTAAATGATCATCACATTTACATTAAAATACACTTCAATTTACTACAATATTTGTGCAAAGTTAGCTTCACCATGTAAATTGTTTTTCCATGTACTTTTATTAATCTATCTCTCTTTGCATTTTGCAAACCCCACGTGAATTTCACATTCCAATGTATTTTTACTACTTCCTCTTTCAGGGAGAGAATAGGGGTACACATAGTGTACAAAAGCATATTGTACACAAGCATCCCATTGGTGGAATGAGAATCTTTTTTATGTGTGGGACATCCTTATTTTCATTTGAATTTCAAACCTTATTTTTTAAATTTTGAAGTTTGAATTTCAAATTTATCATAACCCTTCAACTACCTAATTTAATATAGTATATAATCCCAAAAAGAATTGCCTTTGTTTTTTTTCCCCTCAATTTTTTTTTTTCTCTACAATATTTTCTTTGTCCAATTTTTTTTCTCTCTCCATAGATAGCAATAACGAATGAAGAACATTCAAGAAATCTGGAATTCTTAGTTTCGTCATGCAGTCATTTGCCCCCGGTGTAATTATCACTGATTTTGCCGGTGAATTTTTTTCTTCCGCTTGTTTACCGACCGTTTTTGCCGATGCGTTACAATTATTAAAATGAATTTTAATGATAGTATTTTTGAAGAATAAAATTATTTGAATACAAATTTGTTTGATACATTAATTTTGTAAAATTTTCATAGAATTTGTAGTTGGAAATTGGTTTAATGTTGCTGTAGGAATTGTAATTGGTGATAGGGTCATTAAAGTATATTATTTTTATATATTAAACTCTTGATTTTTTTATCAATATTTGATGATTTAAGAGTATTATAAATATTTTCTTTCCCGGACACGAGATACTGCTATTTTTATTTATTTGTTTGTAGGAAAGAAGATTATGGTAGCAAAATGCATTTAGCCATTACTTGGATCAAAAGAAGTGGAGCTCACAAGACTGAATTAAGTCACATATTTTAAGCCCAATGATGTTTGAGTGTAAATAGCCACATGGGCCTTGAGGTACACCAACATTTCACTCAGCAAAGCAAAAGAAAAGTGGGAAACTGAGAGTTTCACTCACTGTAAACCATTGAGCGATTTTTGCGAGTATCAATCATAACAACAGAGAAGATAGAGATGGAATTGGATAGTTATTGGAGCGAAAAACTCGGATTTGCGGGAGACCGAAGACTCCAATGGATATACATGGAGATGCCGAATTGGAGGGAGATCCGTATTTTTGGGGATTTTTCTGGGCTAGGTTTCACCAATAAATGGAGGAATTTATCTCAAATTTTAGGGGGTATCTAGCAATGAATAGAGAGAAGTGATAGGAGAAGAAACAAACAGAGAACCCAAGCTGAGGGCAACGAACAAGAGGCAACTCAGTTCAGTTGATGTTGACTCTGCTTCTACTAGAAAATTTAGTATTGTAATTTTGATTTGGATTTTCTTGTTATTGAATTATCAGTTTCTCGTTCACTTTTGGTTAGTTTGCTAGTTTAGATGATTTGCTTTGATAATTAAAAAGAAAAAGTTAGTGCTTTGAACTCCTTTTATTAATTCTTTGCTACGTTAGTTTAGTGGAATTTGGCTAATTAATTTAATTTATCTAGCTATAATATGTCAGTACTTCTTGCTTGGATCATTAGTTATAATATGAATTGTATAATTCTACTTTTGTTATTCAATTTTCGTATCTTAGTATGTCAGGCTAAATTATTAGTGGGGTAGGGAGATTAATTATGCATTGGATTATTGGATTGTGAGAATTGATATGTTGTAGTTCTTGGGTATAATGTTTATATTCTTAATTGGTTTGATAATCCGCTTGAATATTACGAACTAGTTGATTATGTTTGAGACCGGCCATCTTTAGTATAATTTGCTAGTTTGACGACTAGAGTATTAGCTTGTGATCCGTAATTGTTCTAGTTAATACCATTAGTAGTGATTAGGTGTTTGATTGGTGACTAAAACTTGTCGTAACACCTAAGATTATCAACCCTTTGAGTTGCACAAGTCCGAACTTGTGAGATTTGTGGCTTAAGTTAACTACTTGTTATTAATGCGGCTAATTAATCGAGTCTAGAGAGCTTGTTCTAGATTATTAGTTAGTTAGACAATATTCCGAGAGCTCATTTGGTGTATTTGCAATTAAGGGAGGTTTTGAATGCTTGTTTGTGTTCATTGGTTAATATTAAGATATAAACATAATTTGTATATTTGATGAGCAATAATTGATACTCCAATGTTATAATACATCTCTCGATTCCCTATTTTATTATTCTTGTTATTATCGTATTTCATTTTTTATTAGTTTATTTCTCCGTGCTTTATTTGTTATCTAGTTAGTATTTTATTTATTAGATCATATCATTATTTCTTCAAAACAGGGGTTTCTAATTTACACAAGTAATAATTTGATAATCCAATTCTCTGTGGGATCGACCCTAGCTTACCCTACTACATTTTAGGAGGTTTTAGTTAGGTTTATTTTTGGTAGACACGCGACATTCGTGTCAATTGGACACACAAAATTTTGCCGGAATTGTAATGGACATCAAAGTTTCGTCGGAATTGTAGTTGGAGACACCAAAATTTCGCTGGAATTGTCATAGATACATTTTAATAAATAAATCTCTTTTCGCGTAATCAACGTGCTTATACCTCTTAGTCCAATGGTCTAGAATACAAGTTTCGTGTGTAAATATGTATAGGATACCAGAGTTCGAACTATGTGACAGTACATAATTTTTTTTTTTTTTTGATTTGATAACTTTTTTAATTTTACGGAATCATATTTAATTTTAAAATATCAAAATAACAAAAACATACTGTTTTTTTTTTATTTCTTTGAAGGGAACAAAGATATACCTTTAGATGTGTTACTTTTATATTTAATAACTAATATTTAATAACTATTTTATCTTTCTCAAAAAAATTAAGAAAGTATTTTCTTAAGTAACAATTGTTCAAATTTAAGAAATGTAAAAAGAGAACCTCTTCATTTAATACCACCAGATTTAATAATATATATTAATAGTTGATCCAATGAATATGCTGATACCCCCTTAGTCCAATGGTCTAGACATTATCGAAATTGTGTATTATACAAAGTCATTCAGTGTTCGAACCTTGCGACCTTAAAAAAAGACAATTAAAAAAACAATATAACGGCGCTGTAACATAACGTAATATAATCAGGCAAACAAAATGCGTTATATTTTGGATATAATGCGTTGTGTAGCCGTATAATAATTAACAATCAAATTCAAACATTTTTATTGATAAGGTTATTATTTTTTATTTTTTTGAAGGCATGTTATTTTTTTTTACAAATAATTTATATTCTAGATATCGATTATACTATGATAAATTTTCCACCTATTTATTTTTTTATTTTTTTAAGTCAAAGTTGCATATGAATTTTATACAGAAAACTTTTGGCATAAATTTTTCCTTGTGCACATATGCTAATGTAAACCTTTGACTGAAAATATCTTTAATAATAAAAATTATAACAATTGAATATTAATAAATTTTTCGTTGAGACGATTCCAACAAGTACTCACATGCTATATTTATTCTAATGTATAAATCACAAACATTTGTCAAAGTGAACTAGACTACTTGTGTAAAAAGTCAAAACATTTCATTTACTTAAACACAGATGGAGACATCATGGAGTAATAAAAATAATTGCAATAAATATTATGTAATGAAAATGAGAAGAATGTCATCGAATATGTATTTCATATTAATATAAGGATTGTTTATAAAAGGTGTGAAAATGAAAAAAAAAATTATCTTGGAAAGATAGTAAAGGTAATAGCTTATCCTTGTGTTGATGAAAGTGGAAAAAAGTGGAAATTCATTTGGGTTAAAAGGAAAAAAAAAAAAAGACACTAAGGGGCTCGAACCCATGACCTTGAGATCAAATACATTTCACCAATCTTCTCCCTTACCACTGAACTAATGTTGAAGATAGTTAACATATATTTAGATTATAATCTTTACATACATATCAGGTAGCTTTTTTCAGTTTTAATTAAATTTTTTTTTTTTTGGGGGGGGGGGGGGGGGTAGGTACACGTGCCCCCCCAGGCGTCAACATGGATCCGCCACTGCAGTACACACTATGGTTTTAAAAAAATTACTAAAATTAATGGTATATATTGTGGAACATGTGGACCAACTTCAAATCGCCATCTCCAATGAATCCATTTTGCTCTTTGTTTTCCTATTAAATATTTTTCTCTTTCTTAGATTCGGTTTTAGTACATGCATTTTATAGTTTAGAATGGTAGGGTCAAATTCCATAAGCTGTACAATCTGGCATGGTGGGAGGCTTGCATATTATCTCAAGTTGAAGTACAAAGATGGAGAACACCTTGTTGTTAACATCTTTGACAATGATTTCGAACCAGACAAATTGGCTGCCGTAATTGAAGGGCTTGGATATGAACAATGTAATGTAAGTTATATTCCTTCGTTTGATTGTTTCATGAGTGAATTATTTGATCTAGTGGATGAGGATGATTTCATCAACTTGAAAAGGGTTGCATTGTCAAATAGATCTTTGCATTTATTAATCAAACATAACCAAAAATTAAAGGGAATAGGGTACAAAGATCTGAAAAGCATATGGCGGTCCGAAAACCAAATCCAAAATTAAACCTCCCCACAAAGCAGATACACATTTGAATTGATGCATTTCAATTATAAATTTGAAATTTACTTTCAAATTCGTATCCAAATTTGCATGTTAATTCAAAATTCACTTTCAATTTTAATGTTTTTGTAACACTGTAGTTTTATTGAATGATTGTTGTTTATTTTATGACTGGTAATTAAGATAAGCTCCTTACACTAAGTAATTTATGATATTGTAAAAGAAATAAATTATTTATTGTTTACAGTTAATTAGGAACTTATGATCATGTAAAATAAATTAAGATTTATTTTTTTACAGTAAGTAAATTAATTACGATGATGGTAAAGAAATAAATTATTTGTCCTGTATAATAACTAACTTATGATTTCATTAACTAACTTATGATACTGTAAAAAAAAAAAATTATTTGTTCTGTATAGTAACTAATTTATGATTTCATTAATTAGCGTATGATACTGTAAAAGAAATAAATTATTTGTCTTGTATAGTAACTAACTTATGATACTTTAAAAGAAATAAATTATTTGTTATTCTAGTGGGTGTGTGTTGATCAATTTTATTTTTTGTAAAACTTGTGGTACAATACTCAACTTGCAAAAAGAATCTAATTCTTTGTTGAACTCGTTGGGAAGCTGAATCCTAGTCAAGAGGTTGGGTTGAGGAAATGGGATTTGTCAATCTGCTCCATTTGTCCATTACAAGTATAGACCCATCCTTTATAAGTTAGATTGTTTCAAGATTTGATCCCGTTTCACACACCCTAAAAATTAGGAATAACTTATATGTTGTTGTTGATTTTGAGATGGTTGGGTGGATCCTCGGAGTTCCTAGTTCCAATTTTTTGTTTTATGCCGAAAAAGCTTCTACTGAAACATTCAAAGATGTGAAAAAAATGTACAAGGGTCATTCCTTTCGCGATCCTATCAAAGAGTCTAAAGTGTATGCTGACATATGTGCTGAGAAATATTATAAGGCCATGTTAAAGCAACACTTTCTACTCTACACCTTAGGTGTATTGCTTTGTCCAATGTTAAAAGATACCTGGATAAGTTCTGCTCATGTTTATGTACCGCACTATGCAAATATGGCATATAAGTATAACTGGGGCAAGTATATGTTGGATTGGCTTACCATGTACAGTGACAATTGGGATAAGAAAGGCTACGGAATACTTCTAATCGTGGTTTGTTTACTTGAAGTTTTTCTCTTGGTTATTATTTATGCACAAAATAGATGATATAAATAACTTTTTTGGTGCAGCTTATATACTTAGATAGGATTAGTCATGCAAGCAAGGTGGAGTGGAATGTTAATGATTGCAGGATTTGTTCATGGAGCCAAGATAATGTTTCTGTGGCAATACAGTGAATAATAGATTAACAGTAAACGTATTTAATACACTGAATAATAGATCAACGGTTGTACTAAGAACCTAATACTTGTATTTTTTCAAATTCAAAGTAAACACTTTTGATTCTGTAACAAACATAATAATGCCGTAAACTAAATTATTTTACATGACATATTTGTAGTTTTTAAAATTGTATTTTTCACCCAACGGTAGCTGTATTAATTGCTTTCATTTCAAAATCCAAATTGTCCATGTTTCCTACCTATAAATTAGTAGAGATTGAATGCCAACAAATTCGTATTGTGAGTGAAGATGACAGTTGTAGAGGAAAAAAATAAAAAAAAATGAATCATGTTCATCCTCTACTTGGAACATGAACGTTGGTGAACGTGTTATTGTATGCAATCACAGTCTTCTAGCTAAGGTACAAGTGTGCAAAAAAAACCGAAAATGTAGGGCACAAGTTTTAGTCATGTTTGAATTGGAAGGTAATTTCCGGTGTACCTATTTTTTCCCCTTTATTTTGGTTTATGAAGTGCTATGGAGTATCTTATCCCAAATGTTTGATTTCTTTGATAGGATGATAATTGTGGATTTTTTTTGCTGGGAAGAAGAAGCAAACCAACATGAATCCTAAAGCCTAAGTGATCTAGTGGCTCAAATGAAGGAGCAGTGTATGGCGATGAACTACGAGGTGGTCAATTTAAAATTTGTGCATAAGCTCCTTTGAGACAAAATATTGAAAATGAGGGTTGATAGTGAATTATTACGTATAAAGCTATCCAAGTGCATAGAGACCAACATGAAACTCTCTAGGATGGGGTTGATAACATCAATTGTTTTAAGTATTGTAGTTATTATTGTTACGTTGTTGAGGATGTAAGTAGTTTTCAAATTAAGTGGTAATCTTTATGTAATAAAATGATATTTTAAATCTCATTCTGATGCCATACTCAAATCCATAAAAGTTAATCTATTCCATAAATGTCATATTGATTCCATAAATAAGTAAACTACATGAGATGTTTTAGATGCATCTAAAATAAACAATATAAGTAACACACATAGGAGTATTACATAACGGGTGAATCACAAACCCAAATTCAAATCTAAATCTTTCCTCTCTTGATTACTTGGTGGCACTAGTAATCTTCATACCATGTACTTCCTGAAAACCATGTCATTCTTTCCCGTCCCATACAACTGCAATTCGGATGTTTTTTTAGTAATTGGCATAACATAAATATTATAACTGTTAAATAAACAAATTTTATGTAATAATCATCACCTGTAGGCTCGAAAACATTGCTTCTTGAGTACTTATCAGGAACAAAATGCAAATCATGCCAGTCTCTGATACTGCTTTTGCCTTTGGGATGCCAGGACACTTTAAAAGCTTATAAGTCTCAACATTTGGTTTTTCGAGTGGCTGTTCTGTCGTACGAAGAATCTGTGCAGTGTGCTTCATATGGCTCATAGATAAGACGGGCATTAGGACATTTTGTTTTTAAAAAACTGTAGTAGGGTCTAAATTATGTGCACATACGAGTTACATACCAATGTTTTTTATCCTTTTTACATGCATTATGGTTTCTTCTTTATCATCTTCTTTATTCAAGTCATTGAAATCCATTATGAACACTTTTCTATGTTCCATATTGAAGACATAGATGAACCACCCATCATCCAGGTACACCAGCATATACAGCTAGATGTCATCATGATCAACACATACGATGTGTTAGTTCCCATCTTCAACAATCTTATATTTAATGTGAGAAGTATTAAAATAAAATAATGATTATACAAACTCAAAGTTTAACCTATAAACAACATAATGATCCTATAAATATTACTCCCTCCGTTACATATTACTCGCAACAAAGGGGTATTATTACTCGCAACAACATATGTAATACCTTTCTCTTATCTTTAAGCTTGTAGCTCTCTTCAAAGAAGAAGTTGTTGATCAACTTAAGTTCATAGCTTACCAACTCTTCTACAGGTTCTCCCTTAATTTCCTTCGCCAGAATCGTGCACTACAATTGAGTTTATCAGAAGGTTATTTTAATTATTATTACTACACATTATTTTGTAGAATATAGTTAGCCATAAAACCATACCCAAAAATGATGGTCTGAGAACGTAATCCCAAATAACTCCACAGTGCTTGTTCCACCAGAGGCCTGATAGTTGGTGTCGGCCAGATACGCATCCATGATCTGAAATTGGATTGAACACGGGTGTTAGAATTATTTGTAGATTGGAATGTGGCGTGATAAGCATCACATTAAGTCATTACCTCTAATGGTATTTGAGTTTTCCGCTTTAGTGCAATGTGGAAGGTTTGACGGACCACTTTTGACGTCAAATACCTGTATAATACCTGATCCTTGAACCTGTTTGAATGAAAATATTAATTACGTACTTTTGAAAAGTATAATAATCTCAAGTATGATAAACATCAAAAACCCATTTGCTTACTCTTTTTTGTTTGACTTTTTGTGGTGAGTTATTAGTGCAAGCCTTTTGTCAGCATGCATTTCAATGTTAGGCATTTTGTCATTGGACTCTAACTCTTCAATGTCACTATATGGGGACTCAACAACATCATTAGCTTTGTCAGTCTTCGGGGATTCTGCTTTCTTTTCCTTTCGCTTAGCACCAATTGCCTCTGAGGCTGAAACTGACGCCCCTTTGCTACCCTTAGGGGTTTTTTCAGAAGCGGACACTTAAGCCCCCTTCAAACCCTTCCCATCATCATATTCGTCTTTGTCACCACCTTTACCTTTCTTACCATCATGCACATCATCCTCTTCGTCAGTTGATTCGGCGTCTTCATCGTCTTCAGTTGATTCCTCGTCACTAGTGGATTCATCCACCTTTGTTTTTTTTATTTTTGGACTTGATACCTAAATTTTGAAATTAAGATAAGTGGGATATTGAAATGATATGTAATTCAAAATAATAGATTCTAATTCTTTTAATTCAGAAATGACCTTCATAAGTTAAAAATAATTAAACATTTCATATAACATGGTATCACATATAATTACTAATAATTAGATATGATTATGTTATTATAAAAGTCTGAAATTATTATTATTATTATTATTAATTAGTTATGATTCTGTAAATGCTAAAAAGATTGTTATTATTAATAAGTTATGATTTTGTGAGGTCTAAAATGATTATTATTAATAATAAGTTATGATTCTGTGAAGTGTAAACTGATTATTTTTATTAATAAGTTATGATTCTGTAAAGTCTAAAATGATTTTTTTACTAGTAATAGGTTACGATTCTGTACAGTCTTTAATGATTCAATAAAATATATCAGAATTCTTGTAAGTTTATAATGATGCAATAAAACATATATTCTTGTATTATGACACTTGAGGTTTGTTTACCTCTTTTGGAATCTTGTCAAGAGGTTCTTTTGACTTAGATGAGGCCCTAGTTAATGTCTGTCTTGGAGGAACAACATCGCTCTCTTTAACTCTGACATTTTTTGTTGCAGGTTTAGGTCCTCCATCATCATGCTCCTTTTAAAATTGCAAAACATAGAAAAGGTTTAGGTTTCAACAACGGTAGAAATACAGAAAGATTATAAAGTGAAAAGAATGTACCTCATCGCTTGAGATTATGTGATGAATGCCTTTGTAGCCTTTCAGCTCTCTGACTTTGGGTTTACACGTGGTAGTTTTTTTTTCAGCTCTACCGTAGTTTGAAATGCATCGTTTGATGTTTCGGATGGAACTTGCAACCACGGCGGAATATTACTCGATGGGCCAATGGGGTATTCCTTACCATAAACATCTTTGACAACTTTCAGATATGCGGAATTATGTAACTACATAAGTACGCTATAATTACAAAAATTTTATATAGTTGATATACAGAGCAAACACAAACCTCTACCACACCGTACGAACCATCTTATGAAGTGTTTGCTGTAATATCTTTATCGATGTCTCGCTGTTGCCACATCCCTAGCCTTGGAACGTTTACGTCTTATCGATGACCCTTTCCATCAACGTTTAGCCTGTCAAGGTACATAATCTATACATGGAAGAACTAATCAACACATCATCACAATTCTATTAAAAGTAAACCGTAAACACAATTATCTATTACCATGAGTACTATGGGAGATCCTTTCACTTCACCCTTCTCCGATTCTATTTCACCAACTGTGTGGATCATCCAATCAAGTACAACTGTACCCAGTTCCACTTTCTTGCTTCTTTTATGTTGTGGTTTTTTAATACCCAACAGAGAGTGGAACTAATCCAATTGTTCAACGTCGTACAAATCATACTTCCAAATACAAATAAAATGAATGACTGCATGAATCGGTCTTTGTTGTACAAGTTCTCTCTTACATCTTTCTCAACAATACCATGACCAATACCCCCTTTGTTAGAGTAAGAGGTCTTCAACTTCTTGTACTCCTTGTCACCTACATCCATTTGTTATCACAATGAGGGTGTGGGTGAACTATATTTAGGGTAATAGTAATTTTAATAAAGAAAAATAATGCTATTGTAGGTGTCGTTTGAAGTGTGCCTATGTTAAAGCATGTTGTGAATATGCTTGGCACTCATAGGAAGTGGGAATTGACATATATGATTAGGGACAAAGTAAAGTAGGGAGCCGCCAACAAGTTTTTAAGGAACTTGTAAACCGTTCACGGATCATAAAAGGCAACCACAAATAAAGGGACAATGATAGGCAACAACGATTGACCCGTGAAGGTTACACCCCATTCATAATTCATGAGATTACTAACTCCATATGGTTCGGAACCACGAAAGGAGGATCGGGGATGATGGTACGAAGTGAGTCATGGAGTCACATTCACCCGTATTGACCTCTACTCGATTCTTATTGTGAAAAGCATTCCTGCGATCTCAAAGGCATACAAACAAAATATTCAATTCACTCCAAACTATTATTAAGCTAAATTGGTTGAATATTAATGCAACATATTATTCTAAAATATTAATGATCACTTGATTGAACAATAAGATTAAAAAGGAACCTAAACCGGTTGTCCAAATTATCTTACTAGGCCTGATTTTCAATTACATATTCCCTTTAAACATGCAATATTATGATCAACAAATAATAATAGAATAAGCATTAATATTGGAAGCAATTTAACAATAAATCCAACAAATATAAAATCGTTAGAAAAATAATAGAAATAAAAGGAACATAATTCTTACTTTGATTCTGTTTGCTTGCAACTATAAAATAATAAACGAGTCAGTAACTTCAAGGAAAAATAATAAAACAATAATTAAATTAAATTAAATTAAATAGAGTTGATTTGGGGCCAAACCCTCAAACAGTTCTACCTTTCACGCCTTGGTTTAAGGACAGAACCTCGAGTAAAGTATGGACTCCTTGGAGTGCTTGAAGAGGGAATTTTGAAAGAAGAAGGGTAGGCTAGTGTTTAGGCTAGAGCATAGAAGAGAGAAAAAAAAGAGAGTTCCTTGATGCCCCGTACATCAGAAATGAGGGGGTATTTATAGAAAAAATGAGTAGAGGAAACACACGGAACCCTAAAAAGATAAAAACCCTAAAAAATAATACTGTGACACGGCAGTGCACACCGTGACACGATGCCCAACACCGTCAGACGGGGCAAACTCTTGTGACACGGTGGAAAACAGAGTGACGGGAAATAATTAGGTTACGGGAGATAAAACGCGTGAAGGGTTTACGCGAAAAGGACACGGAGATGCCCCGGGTCACAGCACTGGCATCGTGTCACGGGGATGCACACCGTGGTGCGACATTGTGCCACGGGACACGGTGCTTTTTGCTGTGACGCGGGAAACTGTGCGTCCATTTTTCCGTCTAAATTCATTTTTGCCCTAATTTCGTTCAGCCTTTTTAAGTGCCGATTGATAATTTAGGGCCATTTCTGATTTATTATTTATTAATTGGGCCAAAATAATAAAATAAAATAGGTTTGGGCTAAAATAATAAAGGTTTGGGCTAAAATTAAAAATAAACTATGCTTTGACTAAACATCAAGACTGATCCATGGATTATTAAAACTAATTAAATACGATCTTTTAAGCACTCTCGGGATTAAATACTGAACCCGACCAATAATGGCGGTGAAAGATTGTTCATCATCGGGTTTGGTTTCGGGGAGACATTTTTAGGTGTCTACAGAAGCCCCCACTTTGACTGAGTTTGTAGAAACGTCAGTTTCGAAAACGATAGTCAAAGTAGTCGATAGGGACGAAAAATGATTTAAGACGTTCTACGATCCTAAATCACTCTGTATACGCCAATACCTGTAGAAATATGTTAGTTTTATAGATAAAAGAGTAAAGGGATAGAATGCTTATCTGACACCAGTGTATCGGTGACAAATGAGTTTGGTAGCTTCCTATGCTTGAAGGAATCCACCAGATGACGTTTCGCTGAAATACTTTCCATGCCTGAGGAAAGTCGACTGATGAACTTGGTAGCTTTCTAAGCCTGAAGAAACCTACCGGATGATACATTCCATGCCTGAGGAAAGTCGACATATAATTTTGGCGTCTTTCTATGCTTGAAGAAATCCACCGAATAATACTTTCCATGCCTGAGGAAAGCTGATAGAATAATTTGGCGGTTTTCTATACTTGAAAAAAAATCCACCGATAATGCTTTCTATGCTTGAGGAAAGCCGACTTGGTGGTTTTCTATACTTGAAGAAAGATCCACCGATAATGCTTTCCAAGCTTAAGGAAAGCCGACTTGGCAGTTTTCTATACTTGAAGAAAAATCTACCGATAATGTTTTCCATGCTTGAGGAAAACCGACAACTGATAAAATCGCTGACTTCTTTACTTTGAGAGGTGACAACGACCGACAATTTTCCATGCTTGAGGAAAAAACTTGTCGAATGAAATTTGCAAGTCTCTGTGCATTGAGAATTATGCACCATGAAATAATGATGGTTCGATTGTCCCCGAACGTGGGCTGTAGATGATTTACCTTCAAGTCGACTATCCGACCATATTAGGTGTTTAAAATGTCGAAAATGTGACCCTGACGCTTGTTAGGGGTAAACTGGTAATTTCGGCACCCTATAAATACTAATTAAAATTTTTCGTGCAATTCCGGTAAGAAAATAAACGTTCAAGAGTTGCGGAAAATCGTTCAAAAGCCATCGAAAATGCCAAAATATTTGCCAGGAGGTTTAAAAATGTGTGCAGGGCGCACAGCTAAGCACCGTGCCACGTGGACAATTCTCGCGACACGGTGTCTGACCCCGTCAAACGGTGGGGAATCCCGTGTCGCGGGATTTTTTTTTTTTTGGGTGCTGGAATTGTCCACGCGCCTTGATATTTTCACCGTGCCACGCGCAAATATGCCGTTACCAGGTAACGGGATTCGTGGCACGGGAAATGTGTCGCTTAACGGGAATTTTTGGACTTTAAATATTAGCTGCTTCTTCCCCATTTTTGATACTTCTTCTTCACCATTTTCATTCCCAATCTCTTTCTGTTCTCACTTTTTTTTTTTTTTTTTTCAGTAGAGGTGGAGATTGCACTGAGGAAGATGAAACCTAAGAAGGCGGTTGGCCCTGATGGGGTACCGATAGAGGTGTGGAGGTGTTTGGGTAAGATTGGTATTGATTGGTTAACAAACCTTTTCAACAAGATATGGACGGCTACAAGGATCCCACAAGATTGGAGGAAGAGCACCTTGGTCCCGGTTTATAAAAACAAAGGAGACGCTCAAGATTGTTCTAACTATCGAGGAATTAAGCTTATGAGCCATACTATGAAGTTGTGGGAAAGGGTGATTGAACAAAGGTTGAGGGCATGCACAAGCATTTCAGATAACCAATTTGGTTTTATGCCTGGGGGATCTACTATGGAGGCAATCCATTTGATAAGACAAATGATGGAGTTTTATAGGGTAAAGAAGAAAGATCTTCATATGGTCTTTATTGATTTAGAGAAGGCATATGACAAGGTGCCAAGAGAGATACTTTGGTGGGCAATGTTGAAGAAAGGTATCCCACGAAGGTATGTAGACCTAGTTAAGGATATGTATCGGGATGTGTCAACAAATGTGAGGACATGCGGAGGGTTGACAAAAGATTTCCCTATTACAATCGGATTGCATCAAGGGTCTGCATTAAGCCCTTTTCTTTTTGCAACGGTTCTAGACGAATTAACTAGACCAATTCAAGATGAGGTTCCATGGTGTATGCTGTTCGCAGATGATATCGTTTTGGTGGATGAGACTAAGGATGGGGTTAATGTCAAGTTGGAGCAATGGAGGCAAAGGTTGGAATCTAGAGGGTTTAAGCTAAGTCGGAGTAAGACTGAATATTTGGTATGTCGTTTTGGCACTCAGAGGGGGACAAGCAATGAAGTGGTGAGTTTGGATGGAAAGGATTTGACCATGAGTGAATGTTTTAAGTACCTAGGGTCGATCATCCAGAAGAATGGTGACATTGATCAAGACGTGACCCACAGGATTAAGTCAGGGTGGCTTAAATGGAGAGCGGCCACGGGAGTGCTATGCGACCGCAGCATTCCCTTAAAGTTGAAGGGAAAATTCTACAGGACTGCCATAAGACCAGTGTTGCTCTATGGTACAGAATGTTGGGCTTCTAAGAAAGAGCATATTAAAAAGATGGAGGTTACGGAAATGCGCATGTTAAGGTGGATGTGTGGAAACACTTTAAGAGATAGAATCAGAAATGAGGTTATTCGCAAGAAAGTAGGTGTGGCGGGCATTGTAGATAAATTAAGGGAAAATCGTCTGCGTTGGTTTGGACATGTAAGACGGAGACCCGAGGGTGCACCGGTGCGAAGAGTGGAAGAGTGGGACCATGGAGGGATTAAACGAGGAAGAGGGAGACCAAAGATGACTTGGTTGGAAGGAGTGAGGAAGGATATGAAGTGCATGGATTTACGTGAGGATGAAGTTTTGGATCGTAAGGGATGGAGGAGAAAGATTTATGTTGATGACTACACGGAATAATCAAATTTGGTTCATGTTAGCCGACCCCACTTTTGGGATTAAGGCTTTGATTGATTGATTGATTGATTGATTTCATTTTTAACATCTCCGGTCACCGTGCACGAAGCCCAGCACCAGCGCGCGGAGGACACCACCATGTCACGGCGTCTGTTCCCGCTCCAAGGCCGTTCTGATTCGCCGTTTTTCTGCCGCTGTTGCTGTCAGACGTTTGCCGTTGCTGTTAGAGTATCACCGTGACACGGGGAAGCTCTACCATGGCGCGGCATTAGACCATCGTGTCGCGGTGGTTGCGCTGCAGCATTTTCGCGTTTTTTCGAGCTTTTGGAGTTCAAATCTCCACCAAATTCGCTCCAATTTTTTGCTATTTTCCTCATTTTCGACTTCTCACAAAGATCTATGTAAGTTTCCTTTGCTTTTGTCTCAAATTTTGTTGTAAATTCCATATTTTCTTGAAACCCTAAAAAAATCAAATTGGGGGTTTTTGATTTTGAGCTTCCATGTCAAAATTCTTGCTATGAACTAACTTGTATATGAATGTATGTGTGTTTGTGAACAATTTAAGACCTAGTTTGTGTGATTTGGTGAAGAATTGAGCAAATCACCATTTTTTTGGTACTACTTGTGTGAAATGGTGTTCTTGTTGTTCATGTTATTTTTTCTTTTGCACTTGAAATGGTGATATATTGGTTGTAGATCTTGTAACATATTCCATGATGTGTCGATCTATTGTTCTTGTGCAATTTTGAAACATGATCTGTTTTGTATGTACTATATTGTCATGGAGAACATTGTATCATGCAATTAGGAGAACTGTAGTATTAGTTCGTCATGGAGAAACTAAATACTAGAAATAATTCTATTATTTTTTTAATTTTTAGCCTTGAGGTAAAAATTTTGCGTATAATAGAAAATGCAACTTGAGGTAGCTGTTAAGCCGCTTTTGAATAAATAACTAAATAACTTAGGAAATGATGCTAAGCATTTAGATTTTTATTTTTGTAATAGCATGCCCAGACAACGGGATCGCGATCTTTCTACTCGTGGCCGGCGTCAGGCTTTTCGAGAGGATACTCCCACAGTTCCTGAGGGCATGGACGACAATGCCTTAGAGACCGAGCCTCACCCTTCTTCGAGTAGGGGTAGGTGGATTCCACCTCCGTGGACACCATACGAGTTGGTTTTCTGTCGTGAGAACCACGTTTCTCACCGTCCACTTGCCGGCATAGTCGATGGCACGCTTCGCCATCATGGATCTGGAGCTGGAGATTTGATTCCCCGGCTACATGGGATTATCACGAGTGATGAGCGTCGTTTATGGCGCTCAAAAGAATAAGATTTAGGTTCATTTTATTTATTTTCTTTCATCATTTTCATATAATTCTCTTAGTTCTATTTGATTTTCCATTTTTATAAATCACTTTAGTTCTCGATTGGTTTTTACGAGTTTTTCATATTTTTAGTTGATAATTCATAATTTTAGTTTTAGTTTTACCTTGCTATGCTTTTTCTCTTTGTTTTATTTGTGTTTTGTAGGTAAATAATCAAGTCAATTTGCTCATTTTGGGACTGCCATGTTCGCAGGCATCATCTCGAGTGCACTGATGATGGGGATGCTCGGGAGCGCGTAGTTTGATCAAGCAAGCGAAGGAGCCAAAGCCTAGTGCATCGCACAGGGGTGCATGCGCGCAGACCCAACTGTGTGCGCGCGCGGCGGGTCTGTGCGTGCGCACGGCCTGTGCGGCCCCCTTCGCTCGATTTTTCTTATTTATAGCTTTTAACTTTCTTTTTGAGGACGACTCAACTTTTGTACTAGGGAGAGAATTTTTCCAGAAACAGTAGAGAGAGAAAGTAGAGAAAGAAGCTTAAGATTTACTTGTTTATACTTGAATTTGATCTTAGATTTCAATTTGATCTTGAAATTCCTTCTTCAATTCAATGAATGTTTGTAAGATTTCTTTCCCTTGATTTACTTTTAATGCAATTCCTTCTAGTTTCTTGGATTTTGATTGAGATTACATTCCTTGCTTTAGAATTTGTTGATTGATTGATTTTCTTTTGATTAAGCTTTAAATAAATATGAATTTGATTGAATTTATTTTGTTTCTTAATTTCACCATGTTTAGTGAGTAGATTAGTTGCTAGGGAGAAGGGGAAGCATGCTTGATTGATGATTTTTGCTAGTTGATGATGCTAAATTTATTTGAATGGTGCAATTAAATTGGTTGACATAGTTGTGCATGTGATTAATTAGACTAGGAGTGATCAACTTATAAGATTAGTCTAGATTGCATTACAAATTTCAATGACATGAACCCTTGATTTGAGAATTGCTTTAATTGATTGAATTTGATTGTGATTTTCCTAGGTAGCCATTCATAGTGAACCCTAGCTTGGCTTATAGGAGATAGCTTTTGAATTTTTTTGGTTGCAACTATTGTTTGTCCTTTGTAATGTTTGGATTGATTGAGTGATCCTTCAATTAGCATAATCATTGAGCTTGCATGTGGAACCTATATCCCTAGTGTTTAGTATATTGAATTTCTCGATTTATCTAGTTTTCTCGATACCTTAGTTACCAACCGCATCTTCCCACAATTTTCGAAGTAGCTTGACCTAGGCTATAGCTTACACCTACTCATTCCCTTGGGTTCGACCCTTGACTTACCATATACTCGTATTAGGTTGGTCGAGTGTTTATAAATTTTCTTTGGCTCTAGGAAAGGGTAGAGAACGACCTACATTTTCTTCGTGTCAACGAGGGATCCTGTTACGAACGCCTTGTGGGAGTCTGCTGGTTTAGGAGATTTCTATTCGGCGGTCGTAGGATTTCGCAGCCCCCGGGGTTGTGGCCCGACAGTTGTTCGTGCGTTGTTGAAGTATTTTTGGGATACTACCAACACTTTTCATTTTGCTTGGGGGGAGATGACAGTGACCCCTCTGGATTTTAGCATAATCAGCGGCTTACGCTTCACCGAGCGAGCCGTACGACAGATTCCTGACCTCACTTGGGGGCATCTGAGGTAGCAGATTTGTTAAGTCCGGTCGTTCAGCACATTAGGACTCAGCCAGTGCCTTGAGGTGGTCCTAAGAGCGGGCGATCAGAGTTGGATTCTGTTCTTACCCATGACTTTGACATGGCTGAGACGACACCCGAGCAGCGAGTGCGGATCTTTGTCTTGATTCTCATTTCCGGGGCTCTTTCTCATGATAGGAGTTCACGCGCGCTCGTTTGCTACCTCCCTTTTCTGGTTAGGATCGGCGATATAAGATAGTTGGGCTAGCCTTGGGTATACTGATCTACTCTCGTAGCTGCGTCATGGCTGCAGGCAGCTGAATGACCAGGCCCTTGTTTATGGAGAGTCGTAGAGGTGACGGTCTACGGTTTATGGAGAGTCGTAGAGGTGACGATCTTTCTTCTTCCTATTTTGTTTTAACCTGTTTAACTCACGTTCTTAGAGATTAATTTTCATTGCAGTTGTGGTTCTATGAGTACTTTTCGGGATTGGCCCCTCGACGGTGTCGCGGAGCGGTCTATGATTTCCCTGTCGGAGTCAGCTAGCGTGACCGAGGCGAGTCACAAGTGGAGTCCGTATCTATGCTGCGCTGGCTGCTGCGCCGAGGCACCCCTTCTGTTGGTGTAAGAATTGATTTTGCAGCATGTTATTCTCTACCTTGATTTTATTTTTCGGCATTCTTTGCAACTTTTTATGGTTTTCAGGTTGCTGTTGAGATCCAGTATCGGCCTTGGGCTGGGATGACTGATCTTCCCGAGGCCTTGGAGCTTTCGGCGTACCGTACTGTTTTTGTTGGTACTGCACGCTTTGTTTGGTATCTTGCGGAGCGTGTTGTTCGTCAGCACAGCGCTGACCGCTTTGTGGTGCCTTTGCCTCCACCGGAGTCGATGCTGGACTGACGTTTGCTTGGGGCGTTGGTGAACAGGGGGGAGCGCTACACATTTCCTTGGCAGGAGCTTGTGCGTATGGGGGGCGATTATTCACAGGATTTGCTTCCTTCTTTGGCTCCTCCGCCTCGTCTTCCCGAGGTATGATATCTCTTGAGAATTTTGTCGCTAGTCTTTGTTTAAACCGTCGAATAACCTGATTATTCGATCATATTTTCGGACGACTGCTCGTCATAGGGGGAAGATTAAGGTCCCGCCTCAATCTGTCCGTTACCCGGGACCAATCATTATTACTGAGGATCATATTGCTGATGCGCCATAGGGTTTTAGACAGGCACAAGAGTCTCTGCCTGATGTGTTTGAGCCGGTAAGCTTTTTGACACGTTATTCACCCTTTTTAATACCGCTTATTACTGATTTTTCTTTGTTCTCAGCCTACGCACTCGGACATGATGGGATTTATGAAGTTGGTTGACGCTTTGAAGTACTACATCATCAAGCTTCGACGTGGTGCGAGTTGTCGGGGCGGTTCTGGCGATGTTCTTGAGCTATATTCACCTGATTTCCCATATTTACCATTTGTTCTATCTTGCACTATTGACATCTTTTCATTTTGTGTCTTTTAGGAACGACGGAGGTCTCGCTCGCGCTCGAGGCACAGAGACTCGGACGAGGGGGAGCCTAGTCGCCGCAGATGATCTCCTGAGGTTCGTCAGCATTCTCAGTCTCAGCGGCAGCCTCGACCTTCTCAGCCGTTTCAAGAGGCTCAGTGGCAACAGCCTCAGTCTTCTCAGCCATTCCAGCACTTTCAGGGTCAGTGGCAGCGGCCTTCATCTTCCCAGCCTTCGCAGCCTGAGTTTAGGCCAGTCATTACTCTTGTGGGGGGTTTATACTCTGTTCCATTGTTTGGGGGGCTGCCTCCACCGGTGCAAGGCTTATTTTTAGTTCCATTGTTTGGGACGATGCCTCCACTGACGCTTCTTACCTCTTGGAGTCAGCCTACGTTGTTCTCCAGTTGGACAGGTCCTACTTTGAGTTTGTTTGCTACTGGAGCTATAGGGACTAGTAGGGATACTACTCTTCGTACCCGGATGATGGAGGGACTCTTTGGTCCGCCGATCCCGTATTCGCAGGCTGGAGATGACACTAATCCTCACTCTTCTAGTTCTACAGATTTTTGACCGAGGGTTTTTATTATGTACTTTGGTTGATGACACTTGACACTATTTATGTATCATGATTCACTTTGTATATTTTATTCACAGTTTATGCATTTATTAGTGTGTATTAGTGTGTGCTTGAGACTCATTGTGTGTGATTGTGTATTTATTAATGATGCGAAGAAAATCGTGAGTGGAGGGTACCGACCTTCCCCAAAAGAAAAAAGAAAATGAAAAATGGGACAAATTTTACAATTTCCCCAAAAGAAATAGAAATAAAAAAGAAAATGGGACAAGTTTTACAACTTCCCCAAAATAAGAAGAAAAATAAAAATAGAAATAAAAATAAAATAAAAATGGGACAAGTTTTACAACTTCCCCAAAATAAAAAGAAGAATAAAAATAGAAATAAAAATAAAATAAAAATAAAAAATAAAGAATAAAATAAATGGAGGATTTTATTAGGAATGAAACTCTCAAAAAACAAGATTAGAAGATAAATGGTGAAGGCAAAACAATAAAAATCCGGATAAAAATAGGTAAAGGATTAAAATATGAAGACGCGTGGGCACCGCGACACGGCAGTATATACCGTGTCACGGAAACACATGCCGTGTCACGGCATTAATTCTCGTGACACGGTGGGATTTCCCTTGTCACAGTGCTCGTGTTCTGCAGTGGTGTAGTTTGCCCGCACAGAAAGATAGATTTTGAGTATTTCCAAGCGTTTTGACTATAAAATAGGACCAGTTTATTCGTGATATGCATAATTACGAAACATAAAATAATTAGAATTTCATATTTCAATAATAATGTCTCAGAATTTTGATAATACATTGCGTGATTGGTCCTATTCTTTGACCAATGCGGACAAAAGAGAGCTGAAATTGTTTCATGTCAAAGGCTTATTAGCTTTGAGGCATGTAGCAATTGAACATGATTTTCTTAGGGCAGCGTTAGATTATTGGAGTCCAGAAACGCATTGTTTCAAATTTGATTATGGTGAAATTTGTCCCCTGCCGGAGGAATTCGGTGCTATCTTTGGTTTTCCTGCCAGAAATCTCATTGCCATGCCTACCCTACGTGAGTATTATTACCAAGACTTTGAACGCCATCTGAATCTGACAGATCCAGATTTAAATAAAATTGTGTGTGGTAATGAAGTAGATTTAGAAAAGCTTGCAAACTTGTATTTCAATCATCCTGTCTCTGAGTCTTATAACGTATATCGTAGAAGGGCTTATATTTTTTGCATGTTTAGCAAGCTTTTATTTGCAAACGGTAGGGTAGGACATGCTTGTTTAGCGTCTGTGCTTGAACATGTTGAATCTGGGAGATCTTCTATGCTTACTTGCCTTGGAGAAACTTTGCGCGGCCTTGACGAAGCAAAAGCTGACCGGAAAGCCATCAGGAAGGGCTCCCTAGTACTGTTGTAGGTAAAAACGCGCTCCAATTAGCCCCCGTGACACATAGCAGGCATTGTGTCACGGTGCTTGTCTGCCGTGACACGGTGCATTCTGCCGTGTCACGGTGGTTTTCTGCCCCTTCTTTTTTTTTATTTTTTTATTTTTATTTTTTTTGACTAATTTATTTTTTTTATTTTGCAGATTTGGTTGATGGAGCGTTTAGAACTTTTTGAAGCCCCCGACGATATTGAAAAATATGGTCCCAATGATTTTGTCCGTAGGAAGAAGAATTACCCTGCGAACATGTCATAGGATGATTGGAAGGTCTTCTTTGCAAAGAGAGAATTTTCCATTCGGTGGGTGGTGCCTTGGTGGAGGCTTACTAGGATGGTAGGCACGAATGATACTCTGTATTGTCGCGTTCCTAGTATTTCAAAGTTGACTTTTTATTGTCCTTCTCGATTGATGCGACAATATGGACTTGAACAGTAGTTCCACGCTATAACGATAGTCCTCGTGAGGTATCGTTGCATGAAATTAACGTTAATAAGTACGAGGCTTATTGGATTGGAAGACCGTTGTGGACCGTTTCTGCGAGTAACCAAGCTCCTCCTCCCTTATCTAGTGCATACAAGGCATGGTTGAATCCTAGAAGTAGAAGGGATCGAGTTGGATCACGCAACTTTGATGTGAAGGGACGTCTTGGAAGTAAGAAGGCGCCTCCTAAAGATCGTCTAGGTCCGAGAACACAAGGAATTGAGTTTAAGACTCCGATAATGCCTAAAATTAAAAATTATGTGAAAGGAAAGGGTAAGGAAAAGATGGTTTATAGAGAGAAGCAATCAAAGAATTCTAAGAAAGGTTAAAGGGGTGAAAGTTCAACTAGAGGTGTGACGGTTCGGGCTACAAAAGACACATTAATGGTGAAGGCCGACCTAGTTGAAAAAGAGAAGGAGGTTCCTAAAGTGAAGAAGGATTAGATCGATATTGCTTTGCTTATATGATTTAAATTTTTAAATTTTAAATAAGGCGCATGATGCCAATAATTGTAGTCACATTTATTTCAATAATAATAGCACATTTATTTTCGCCTTAAATAAAAATTACAATGACTTCTTTTTTTTTTTATTGTTTTATTATTATCCGAGTCAAGAAGTCGGACACAATGGAAGAATAATAACGATCGTCGAACAAATATTCGTAAAACAATAAAATAACAGAATTTGCAAAGTCCAGAGTTTGTCGCGCCACGGAAAAATCTGCCGCGTCACGCTGGAAAATACCGTGACGCGGGAAATGTGTGTTGTATTTATTTTTTGCTGGAAATTCCATCGTGCCAAAGTGAAAATTGCCGTGACACGGTAACAATTCCCTCGGCGCGGAGGATGCTGACGTGGCACGACACCTTCTCCTTTTTTTATTTTTTATTTTTTTTACCGTGCCATGGGGTATTCTGCCGTGCCACGGTGGCTGCTGCCGTGGCGCGGTAGATGCTGAACTGGCGCAATGTATGATTTTCTTGATTTTAGCTCCGTTTTACTGTCTTGTGTGTTATACTTGGTCGACGGAGGAAGGATTTTATTTTTTAAAGTGGCCGGGCCCCCTTAAGGGGTTGCCTATGTATCCTTAAAAAGGAATCAAGCCAAACGTAGCTCTATCGGGTCATGAACCCATGCAACTAGGCATAAAATTTCTTGAGTTGATCCAAGTTGGTTAAATTGTGGAAACCATTGCCATCCATGTCTACTAGTTGTGTCGCTCCGCCAGACAAAATGGATTTAACAATGTATGGACCTGACCAGTTTGGTCTAAATTTTCCCATTGGATCTAACACATTTTTGCTAAGTGCCTTGAGCACCAAGTCACCTTCCTTGATGTTTCTAGTCTTGACTTTTTTATTGAAATGTCGCACCATACGCTGTTGGTAGGTTTGGACATGATGCAAAGCTGCCAAGCGTTTTTCGTCAAGTAAGACTAGTTCATCATATCTTGCTCTAATCTAGTCGACTTCATCTAGTTGGCTTTCCAACGCAATTCGGAGAGAAGGGATTTCGAGCTCTATTGGTTGTACAGCTTCAACTCCATAGACTAAAGAGAAAGGGGTGGCCCCCGTTGATGTACGAACAGAGGTTCGATAACCCCAAAGGGCGAAATGTAGCTTACTTGGCCAATATTTGTAATTTTCCGTCATCTTTTCGATGATAGTTTTCACATTTTTGTTGGCTGATTCAACCGCACCATTTGTTTGTGGCCCGTAGGATGATGATCTGTGATGCTTGATATGATATTTCTTTAATAGTTCTGCACACTCGGCTTGGAAATGCGTTCCATTATCACCGATCATTTCATGAGGTACCCTATAGCGACATATGATATTTTTCTCAATGAATTGAGCTACATGTTTTGCTGTTAGCTTAGCATATGAGGCAGCTTCGACCCATTTAGTGAAGTAGTCGATCGCTATAAAAATGAATTCATGTCCCCCTTGTCCTGGTGGCGTTATCTTCCCAATGATGTTGATACCCCAAGTAGAGAAAGGCCATGGAGAAGTATATGTGTAGAGAAGCAAAGGTGGAACCTGTTGCAAATTTGCGTAGACTTGACACTTCATACATTTCTTGACGTATTCATGACAGTCTCTCTCCATAGTAGTCTTATAATAACCTTGTCGTTGAATCTTTTGGACTAACATCTTAGCATTCATATGCGTTCCACATATTCCGGCATGAAGGTTTTCCATGGTTTTGTGTGCTTCTTTCTTAGCTATGCATAAGATATTTCTCCCTAGTGTAGTCCTCTTGTAGAGTTCTCCCTTGATGAGCACATATTGTGAGGCCACGAGCCTCAAAGCACGGCGTGCCCTTTTATCAGTGTTAGGAGGGTATTCTCCTTTGGTCACGTAGTTAAGGATATCCGTATACCATGGCTCTTCATCTTCTTCTTGTGATTCTTGTTCGTCATCAAGTGCATGAACGTAAGCTGGTTCATATCTTCTTTCTATGGTCAATGGCGTTTTGATTGTGTCTGTTGGAATTCGCACCATTAATGCTAACTTAGCCAGCGCATCGGCAAACTGATTTTCTTCTCTAGGCAAGTACCTATATTCCACTTCATCTAGTTGCTCCGTGAGAGTTTCCAGATGGGCTTGATACGTAGTGAGACTTTCACTTCCCACCTTCCATCTCTTGGAGATCTGGTTAATGATTAGTGACGAATCACCGTAGATTCTAAGCTTCTTAATTCCAAGGGCCACAGCTGTTTCCAATCCTAAGATGCATGCTTCATATTCTGCAGCATTGTTGGTGACATCAGAGTCGAGCTTCATGGGAATCGGAATGTGTTCTTCGTTTGGTGATACGAGCAAGACTCCCACACCACAACCCTTTTGGTTCGAAGCTCCATCGAAATAGAGCGTCCAGCTATCATCTTCGGTCATGAGTAGATCTTTATCAGGGAAATCATACTCTTCTTCTTCTTTCTCAATTTCTTCTAGTGGAAAATCTACTAAGAAGTCAGAAACCGCAGAACCTTTGATGGCTTTTGTGGTACAAATTTCAAGTCACACTGAGCAAGGTTGACTATCCACCTTGATAATCTGCCATTGAGTGTTGCTTTTTCGAACAAGTACTTGAGAGGTTCCATCTTAGACACGACATGCACTGTATGAGTGAGCATGTAATGTCTTAATTTCTGCGCGGCCCACACGAGTGCGAGACACAACTTTTCAAGTGGTGTGTATCGCGTCTCATATCCTTAAAGCTTCTTGCTCAAATAGTAAATTGCATTCTCCTTGCTTTCGATCTCTTGTGCTAGCATTGCCCCCATCGTTTCCCTTGTGACTGTAAGGTAGAGTCGAAGAGGAAAGTCAGGCATTACTGGTGCTAGCACGGGTGGGTTTGCCAGGTACTCTTTGATTTTGTCGAAAGCTTTTTGGCAATCATCATCCCATGTGACTGGAACATTTTTTTAAGCTTCTTGAATATAAGTTCACATATCGCCGTGAGTTTTGATATGAACCTACTTATATATTGCAGCCTTCCGATGAAGCCTCGAATTTCTTTCTCAGTCTTGGATGGTGGCATGGCCATGATTGCTTTGACTTTTGTGGGATCTATTTCAATCCCTCGAGAACTGATCACATATCCAAGTAGTTTGCTTGACGTAACTCCGAATGCAAACTTTGCTGGATTTAATCTTATGTTGTACTTGCGGAGTCTTTCAAAGAACTTGCGAAGTGCAATGATGTGCCCTGGGCGATCCTTTGACTTGACGATCATATCATCAACATAGACCTCCACCTCTTTATGAATCATATCATGTAACAATGCAGTGGCTGCTTTTTGGTAGGTGGCACCCGCGTTTTTCAACCCGAATGGCATTACCGTATAGCAATATGTACCCCATTGTGTGATGAATGTGGTTTTCTCCATGTCTTCCTCGACCATTAATACTTGATTATATCTGTAGACACCAAATTTTGATCCCCTATTTTCCATTTTTTTTACTTTCAATTCACTAATAAATTTTGTGTAATTTCATAATTATAATAATAAGATCTGATTTTGCTAACGACAACCGCAATAATTAGACATAAGAGACAAATTCAAGTAGTGTTTATTTATAATTTTGGAGTATACAAAACTCTTACAATTTGTACTCCTAATTTACGAACAAAATACGAGATTAATTCGAAGCATAACTCGAACCTTGTACACTTCGTGCCGAGAACTTCAAGTCGTCATTTATTCATGATTATGAAAATCATTAACGCCATTAGTAGCACCAATAACGCCATGATCAAAGCTAAATATAAATTTAGCACTCGAAAATGCTCGTCGAACGGAGATGGAACTTGACGATTTTGGTTGCCAGGAGCCATGGAAACCGAAAAGGAAAAGGCAAGAGGTGTGTTTTTCGGGTAAAGGGTGATTTCGGATGAGGGAAATCTCCCTTTTATAAGGGATAAATCTTATCCGTATTTTTGTCGTATCCCAATTGTATAATCGTTTAGTCTAATAATAGTAGTAAGTGTATCTTTCAAAAATAACATAAAATAAAAAACAATGTTGTTACCAGTGACATATGTAATAATCATGTCGTTTGACATATCCTGGTCAATAGTATCAAATTTTGACCCTTTAATCTGTACATTTTTTTTTAAAAAAAACCGTGACCATTTCTAAAGTATCACTTTCTAACCCCAAATAAATTTTTAGTACTTCTGATTCTTTTTATCCTATTGTTATTATAATTATTCTACTATTTTTATATTATAAGTGGGTTCATCATATGTTATGTAAATAATTGTTACATTGTTGTTGGATTTTGTTTGACGACATGCCTAACCCATTAACATATTCATGGCTTTTGTTTCTTTATAAGTTTATTTTTTTTTTTTTAAAAAAAAAAGGAAAAATACAAATCATAAAAAACATAGTAGCATATTTTGATAAGGGCAAAATCATGCCAAGCATGCATGAAAATATGCATGCATACTACCAAAGTCACGGCTCTTTTTTTCTTTTTTTTTTTTATTTTTATTTATTTATTTTTTTTTTTTTTTACAACTTATTTAATTTTAACTTGTTTTAATCCTACCATTTTACTTTGCTAATAACTTACTACTACTTCATTTTTTTCATCTTCTTCCTTCCTTTCAACTTCTCACCAAAACACCATTACCACAATGCCTTCATGACTCACCCTTTTTTTTTTTCTCTATTTTATACACTCAAAAACAACAAATGTAAGGTATGCATGTTATTTTCTTCCCGATTAATAATGCAATGACGACAATGTTTAACAGTGAAAGAGTGGTTATGAGTAAAGATACCTCTGCCATAACCACTCATTTGTTATGTCAAATCCATGCAAAAGAAGAAAATGGTAAGTCATAGTTGTAATTTAGCAACGAGAATCAGAAAATGGTGTGATGTGACAATACGTTGTATCACTGAGCTGTGTTTCTTCCCAAACGGTAAGGTGATATGACCATCCACAATCCATGGCAAGCAACTTTTTTTTTTCTCCTTGTTATTTTCTGATAAGTGGGTTTTGTAATAATCTTGTTTAGCTATGGTAAGTTTGAAATACGAAGAGTAAATACACTCTTCGAAGGAAAGTAGTACTAATTAACAATTGTGTTAAAATTATATTAGTACTTTTAATTATTTTTAGTCATTAATAATATTGTCATGTGTTCAGTCAAATTAATTAAGCTAAGTTTTGCATGAAGTAGTAAGCTAATTCTATTTGTCCTCTACTTCATTAAGTTGAATTTTGGTTACAATTTTTACCTAACTCTTGTATTTGTACGTATTTATTTCGTATAATAGTACGTTCTTTGTATTTTGTATCTTAGCTTCCATTTGCTCCCATATATATACCACCCCATTCTTCACGAAAAGGGAGAAGAAAGAGATCGAAGAGAATAGTAAAAAAAAAAAAACATAAAAGAAGTATAAATTATTTCAGCATTATTATTAGACTAAAAAAAAAGCAATCAAAAATTTTTATTTTCCGTAAAAAAAAAAATTAAAAAAAAATATTGTAGAAAGACTTGGCCTAATTTTAATTCGATCTTTTTTGACACTATCTACTCTTACTAACTCCTCAAGATAGCTACTCAAAGTCAAAGGTAATATTTTCTTTCTTTTTATTTGTGATTTCATATTATTTTTACATACATTTACTAACTTTTCTACTTTTGTGTGTTCCATAACCTCCTAGGGCACTATACGTGCCGGTTTCCTAATTTGGAAACCAAGTAGAATTTGACCGACCGCGAGCGAGTTTGAGAGTGAGTATACATGGCTTGTGTGATTTTCTTTTCTTGTATGTATCATCATTATGTAGAGTATGAAATGGAAGCAATGATAATTGTACAAAATGCATAAGGAAGCTCCAAATAATGAATGATGGAATTCTAGCAAGATAGCATTTTTGACCACTTTATTTTATTATGTAAAAAATCGTTTTTTTTATCATAAAATTAAGAAATAAATTTTTACAGTAAGATTATGTATTTAGGAGTGTATAAGACTTGGAATTTCATAAAAATTAAATTTTAACCAATCCACAAAAAATCAGACATGAAGACATAGTAAGACCACAATTTTTTTACTACAGGTCTGTCTATTTGCCAATTTTCGACCAATATCCTTTTTAATAATAAAAGTTTAATTGACTATCTAGAAAGAATATTCCTTAAGCTTTGTAAATTGGGGTCACACGTTCCCATAAGATAAATACTCTATTGTTTATGATTTTTACAAAACAAGGTAACAAAATGATAAACTGATTTGAGGTTGTCTTCCCCAACCAAGCATACTCTTTTTATTTGGCATATCAAATGACTTTTAAAAAGGGAGAATTTTCTACAGAGCATTTATATACTTGTCCTTAACATACCATTAAAAGGATCATGCCAATTTCGAAGTATTTTGACCATTATCACCCGATTCCCCATGAATGTCTCAAACTGGAGTGTTTTTAAAGAAAATTCATTATTTTTCAATTCAACCGTTGGATGAATCCCAATTTTTGATATGTTATAGAAGACTGATAGACCGTTCCAGGGATCTATCATATGCTCAAATCCGACCGTTACAACTTGGGTTATGGTGTCCGAAACATTAAGGAATTTGTTTTTTTAAACCCTTAAGTTCTTTTTTTTAAGAAAGAATGAACTTTATTATATAATTTGTGTCACCCTATTATATAAACCTCAGGTACTCTTTTTTTAAAAGATTTAAATTTAAGTTATGTGAGTAAGCTATAAATTACTCATGCCTCAAGTTTATATTAATCCAAAAAAAGAGACACATATGTATCACTTTAAGACTAACACTTTTTTTTCTAAAAAAAAAAGTCTTCTTCCTCCTTTGGCTATATGAAAGGAGCGATATAAATAATTCATTTATTTCGGAATAGAATGTCTTATTTTTTTTATATATAAATCTTGTTTAAGTTTTAATTCCATCAACGTTCGGAGGAGCAAAAATTTCCTTATGCATTTCTTAATAAAGAGACAACTAATTTTTAATTAAGTAAAATATGGCTTTGCATGCTTGTATCATTTTATTAATAAAATAAACCTTTCAAGTTGTGGTTTATGGCTTGTATTTAAATAAGAGGGTAAAATTGAATATTCAATCATGATAGGTTATGCGATGATCTTTTGCCACAGAGAACTATACTTTTAAAGTTTTATTATCTCTGATAGATCGTTTACGTAATCTGACATGATCAAGGTTTTCAATTCACTACCTATCATTTAGATTTAAGCCATATGGAATGTCCATTTTGCATAAGTCAATTTCCTACAACCCAAATACATTTCCTTTGTATTCTTCTAGATTCATACCAAGTAAAATACCTCTTTTTATCAGACTCCAATAAAGCCCATGCGATCTCTTTTCAGAAGTTGGTCAACCCTAAGTAAAGCCGTTGATTGAAACGCATTTTCCAAATAAAAAAGCATTCTCCTCAAAGAAACTCCTATGGTGTCGCTAATTCTAGTGACTTCCTCAACCTTGATAAATTGACCTCCATCTTGAAAGCAAGATTGCTCAGCCTCATTCAAATAACCCCATACGGATCGACCACCCTTCCCAAAAAAAAAAATATAAACTTTCTTGAAACCTCGTATGGAATCTTTGACCTTGTACAAATGGACGTTCGTAAGAACTATGTAGGGTTTTGATCCGGGAGTGGATTCAAATCCCACAATGAACGGTACGTAGGGCAACTTTAATGCTCAAACCCACCATATATCGTAAGGTTTAATTCACTTTTATTTTACATTTGAGTGTGATTGACAATGTGGAAATTTTCGTGTTTTTGTGCATTAGTTTAAGGCAAAGTATGTGAATAACCATAACCAATTAGCAACGTACTAGTAAGAGCCTGTTCATTAGAATAGAGGAAGAGACGAGTTCCAAACGTTCGATCTTCCTAACTTATACCCCGTACCTAGATCTCTAATTTTCCTAAGACCATACTTATATAGTGCCTCACCTAATGGAGTCAATGTCGTTTTCTATTTGAAAGGATCATGAACAAAAAGACCGTCTCTATTCGGGCAAAAATAGAGTGGCGACTCTAATTTCTTTTTTTAGTCATATTATCGACTAACGTGGGATTTTGACTTCTAATTCTAATTAGTCAAAAATGGGGTACCACAGGCTGGCGACTCCACTGGGGATTTTTTTTTATTCTAAGAGGTATAAACCTGAAAATACGAAAGCATATATGTATAAATTTATATGTTATTGATTATGGTTATTCGCATGAAGTACTTTTTTTTTGATATCATGATTTATGTGAAAATATGTGTCTTTGGGTATGCTTACGTGATCTGTGTCCGCACACGAGCACCGACTTGGTCGTAACCTAGGCTCTGAGCTGCTAATTTGCGATGTTCAGAGAGTTTAGACAACTTATAATGAATTAAGGACGTAAACCTGTATCCGTGCGTTAATTACAATCGGCTATGCAGGAACGTTCAACCTCGAAAGAGGCCATATGGTTAATTATTACCTTAAATGATTAATCCTCTTAAATTGTGTGTTAGGACACATGGACAAATGCATGCTTGATTTTATTACATGTTCCTTTGTTTTTTATTATTATAATTCATGCATGTCTTATTATTTTCATCTTCCTTACATAAAGTTTTTTTTTTTGTGTGCATAAGTTTTCACCTCCAACTTTGATTGTACCATCTCTTTAAAAGCATTACACGCTCTCTTTAAAAGCATTATGTGCTTTCTTTAAAAGCATCCTATGCTCAACTTTTTTTTCCTTTTAGTCTTTTTTTTAAATTTGACCATTTTATTTTTCTTCTCATTTTCCCATTAAAACCATAATAAGATTAACTTATTCTGACTGGTAAGTCCCTAAAATCCCTAATGCTTGACCTAGGCTATGAAACCTTAGAAGATAAGTCTTTCAAGTCCCTAAACCGCAGAGGTAAAAGAATAATGATTTCAATAATTCCCGACCCGACAAGTTTGCATACCCTTATGATCCTTCTTTGCACCACCTGCCTTCAATTAATCGCAAATTTCTGTAATCATGGAAAAGTCTTTCATTGTTATCTTTTCTTTCCACCAATAAAAAAGAGGGGCGATTATTTTATGTATGAGATGCTTTTTTCATTTCCCGCCAATATTCATTATATGTTTATCACCACTCAAACTATTGATACTGATAATGTTCTTATATGAAATGACAGGTTTGTATTTGCATTTCAATATGGGATTCAATGCACCAGGGAACAATCATGGAAATAATGGAGGGCGATGGACATCCGTCAACCCCATTTGCTTTGAAAAATGTGAATCTATGAAGGATATGTACTATCGTCTCAAGTCACAAGGGTTCATTGAAGCAAAACATCATAATTGTATTTTGCCATCTCCGAAAATAAACATGGGGAAATATTGCTCTTACTGCCACGACTATGGACATGATATAGAAGGTTGCTTCGATGTGAGACATGTGGTGCAACAACTAATTGATGACGGAAAGATCCCAATTCCTAAAGGATGGATCCCACCTATATTGTCCTTCACTAATGCGGATTTACCAAGGGTCATCAATTTTAGCCAACCCTTGTGTATCACTTTGGGGTGTAATTATCGTCAGATTTCAGGCATTTTAGTTGATAACAGATCAAATTTCAACACTTGCTCCAAAGAGTCTTTAAGCAAGTTAGGGCGAAGAAGTGCGCCTATGGGATTTTCTAATGCGATCGTAGTTACACATGATCACATCCAGAGGAAGGCAATAGGGACTATTAATCTGCAACTACGACATGGAGATTGGACATGTGATGTAGAGTTTCAAGTGGTTGAAGCTCCTAGCAACTTCTCTCTTATCTTGGGAAAACCTTGGCTCCACGGCACTCAAGCTATTGCTTCTTCTCTTCATCAAAAAGTAAAATTCTCAACACCGAAAGGAGTGATGATTATCCATGGTGACATGCCAGCGGCAAAAGTGCCCCCAATATACTGCAACGTGGTTAGATCAATGGAAAACCCCACACTTCAACACAATCAGCCAAAATCTTGGAATAGGGGCAATGCGATGTCATTATGGGAGTTAATCTCTAGTTCACAAACTCATCTAGATGCCCTTATTCATCACCTAAAGGAAACTACAATCGACCTATTTGAGGAATCAATTGACATCAAAGCATTCATGTCTAAGGACATACTATGCAATCAAGAATACACTCTTCCGGTAATTGAGCTAGATTTTGCTTTCCTAAAGGCAAAAACATCAAGAGATGAGAAGGATTGTCCTAAAGTATCTACTATTGGCAATTCAGGAATGAGTCATAACCATTTTGATCTTTGCCAACCATATTCTGATCAATTGGTTGATTCATTTGATACCATACTACCCAAACATGAATCTTATTCTGGTGTTCTGTGTCATGGGAATAGGCTCAGTGAGTCTTCGATGATTCTCCAACGTCAAACCAATCATCAAGAGTGGACATTCACCGAAGCTGATTTACCCCCGAACCCATGGCATACGCAAGAACTGCACATCACACTAAGACATGGACGAAGCTACATAAATCACATATTGGTCGACAATAGGTCTGCATTAGACATATGCTCTCGAGGCTTCCTTTATAGTTTGGGTTACACCGATTCATATATCAATCCTTTGTCTTACACAATTCTTGGTTTTGATGATACGCCACGAGAAGTAACTGGGTACATCAACTTGCCCTTAAGTTACGAGACCATGGTTTTTTCTGTCAGATTTATGGTCATTAATTGTCCGACTTCATACAACTTACTCTTAGGACGGCCTTGGCTACACGAGTATAAAGGGGTTGCATCGACTCTCCACCAAAAAGTAAAGTTGGTAACGCCACTTGGGGTGATTACAATTCCCGGAGACCTTACAAACGAAGTGTATAATTGAGGGTGGATCAATCCTCAAAGGTATAGGATGGGTAATATCTTCATTTTGATGGAAAGAAAGCAACCCAATCTACATGGAAAGATGCAAAGGGAGTCCACAACGACGTCTAGCAAATCAAGGGTTTACCACATCAAAGTTACAAGCTTTAGAAACTCCATCGAAGAACTTTATATGTATTATGTATTTATTTTTCAGTTAAAAAAAAATGTATGACTACTAAAAAAAAAAGAACCAAAATAAAAAAAAATAATAATAGTAATAAGGAATAATAACATGCTTCATAGAGCTACGTTTGGGCCTGATTCCCGAAGAATACCCTTGTTCCGGGATACGTAGGCAGCCTTCGGGCGCGGCCTTTGCACTTATCGAATTTTAATTTTTGTTGTTTCAGGATGCACGGTGCTAAAGCTTTGATGATTTACATTACCAATAATGTTTTCATATGTAACAGGGACACAGGCCCTATTTCTATTTCCGTCTCTCTTTATATATACTTTTTGCAAAGCGGGAAATGAAAAAGTAAAAAGAACTTTTGACAATGATTAAGTAATTCGCGATTGAACCCCATAGTTGAACCAATCCTCCATTTTAAAAAAGCTTTAGGATGACCCAAACCCGTACCTTTTCTTAATTTATATAATTTAAGGACCAAGTACAAAAGCTATTAAGGACCAAAGCTAATAAGGACCAATTAGAATTTTAGTGGACGGAGGAATTTTAAACTCTTCATGATGACCCCAGGGGAATCTTTGACAGTGCTCAGCAAGAAATAAAGCCCCTTTTAGATCCCCTTGTAAGAAATGTCGTATACTAATTTCCCAATCATGTGAGCACATCATTTGGAGTATATCGCATAACATTAACTCAACCTCCGTGGTAGAGATGTCTAAACTAGCCAAGGCTAGATTATAAATACCAACATCTACCAGCACTTCCAAATGTTTCACTCGTAGCAATCGAGCCTTTTTCAAACCTTGTTGTAATAACGATAAGACAAAGAGCGATAGGCCAGGCCCTTTAACCTTAGAACCAAACCCGATCACCCAGTTTTCCTCAGCATTCCGTAATGTGAACCCACCCCTACTTTTGAATGCACCATCGGAGATGGCTGCGAATGAGAGTGTGTAAGGTTTTATGTGCACCCAAGGATCGGTAATCTGTGCCTTTGAAAATATGTCCATTAAAGAAAATAGACCCCTCTGGCCTATTGTCCATAATGTTTCCGGAATCGCGAATGAAGGAATTCTATATTCAGGTATTTTTTGGAGGAAACTTTCTTTATAACGCAAATAACTCGACGGCCCACCCAGTGCTGCCTTTAAGCGATCATGTGAAACAAAATCCGATAAATTTAACCAGGCATGGTTAGCAGAACTTTGGCTCGGACCCTTCCCTTCTCGTAATGGAACCTCTAAGGAAGTCTTACGATGTGAAACATAGGCAGATAAACTTATTAAATCTGCAGTTACTTGATTCAAAGAAAAGAAACATGTTTCACTCCACAAAAATAAGATTGGTGGGAGTGAGCCAGACCCACGGAAGACTGAAAATGTTCGGATACCGAAACTCTTTGCTACCTCTTCGCCTATTCTAGGGTCTGAAAGAAGAAGCACAAAACAAGTAGGTTGGTATGTTTTGAGTAGCATAAGGAGATGACCGGGAAGTCGAGTCATAGGTTGATCTCGAACGTCCCACAACAACAACCTATGTGCCCTATGACTTGTAAGGTTGACAGGTAATGGGGATGTCGAGCTAGAAATTTCTCCGGAGTTATAAGGAAAAGGGAGTGTTTTGTGACTTATGATAGCCAAAATAGAATAAGTCAAGCTTAAAGGGAACTGTAGACTTAGAGACATGGCCAAAACTGTAGTGTCCGCCACGAATAGAACTAAGGACTCTAAAGGATCACTCATACGAAACGTTTGAGAGAAATTACCTACCAACACAGGCCTCACTAACGGAGTAGGAGAAGTAGTTGTGGGGAGAATTTGGTTAGAAAATCCCGTAGGAAAATCAACGACTAAGCGGTCCTCCAACGACATGGAAGCAAGAGCCGCTTCATGTTCCCTATCCCTTAAGTTTTGAAGAGAAGGAGTAGGGTCTTCTGAGAAAAATTGGATCAACCTCCTCACACGGGATGAACGAGAACCTTGAGGAGGCAAATTAAAATCCATGGGAAATACTCCTATAAAAAAAACTTGTATGAGTTCTTACTTTTGTTGTTTTAATTTTAGGAAGGATAAGGTTATATTATCCCTAGGATAACTGATGAACTTATATATAGGCTAGAGTTTATAATGGACCCACCGATAGCGTGTCACGAAATTCAAGACACAAGGAGATAACAAACAAAATCTCAAAACTTCTAACACAAGCTAGAGGCAAACCTATGAATCTCGACAAAACTTCTTTTAAAGAAAAGGGAATCTTTTCAAACAAGTTTATATAATCATATTAATTGGTATTTAGGTGTTCATCTCTCAGTTAAATATTCATTAGTCGTATTTCTTTTATGTTTACTTGTTGCGATCATGAATACTAACGTCTTTCCTTTTTTTCTTCTCTTATCACACTATCATGTCATTTTCATTTACAGGAGTTCTATATGGACCCGTGCTGGATCTAGACTTGTTTGCCAAGCCCCTTTTAATTGCAGAAGATCCCTTTCTGCAGAGTTCTCCCCTTGCCCGATATCAGTCATATTCTCCTCCCCCAGCTGTAGTAGCATGGCTGGAACCTCAAACAATGAGCAACAAAATTCGAGCTTCAGCTTAGATCCTTTCGTGGAACTTAAGGGGATGATGCAAGCCATAATCGAACGACAAGATACTGTAGAGCAAACTGTGGTGAATTTCATAAAACAAAACACACAGATGCATCCTAATGTGCCAGAATCGGAAGTAGCCTCACCATTCCCACTGGAAGTTGGAAACAATGACAGGGAAATTCCCACCAAGATTGAAGAGGAAATGACCAGGATGAAAGAAGTGTTGAAAGGTATCACTCAGGCCGAACCATGGATGGACATCCATGGGCTAACTCTCTTTCCTAAAGCGCGCCTCCCATATGGTTTTAAGATGCCTGTTCTTTCACACTTTGATGGAACAGGAAGTCCTACCAACTTCTTAAAACTCTGCGTTGGCGCTATGAGCCCTTGGGGTGTAGATGAACCACTGATGGCTCAGTTATTTCAACAATATCTTGATGGAGCTGCTTCACACTGGTTTTTGAATCTGGAAAATTAAAAGAAATCCACTTGGGTCGACATAGTGAAAGAGTTTTCCAACCAATATAAATACAATGAGGAAGTTGATATCACGAGAAGGGATTTGGAGACAACTGCACAGAATATTAATGAAACATTTTCTTCCTTCATTACTAGATGGAGAAATAAAGCAGCTAAAATGATAAATAGGCCAAATGAAGAAGAGCAATTGCAGATGATTGTGAAGAATCTCCTTCCTGTATATCAAAAGCAGATGGCATATCAATACTTCCCCTCTTTTAAAGCTCTTATCTCAACTGGGTCATTAGTTGAAGATGCCATAAAGAAGGGAGAGATCAAGAAGGAAGACTTTAACAATGGCAACTCATATAATTCAAGGTTCGGGGCTAATAAGAAGATCACCAATAATGATGCATCTGCTTCAAAGCCTACCAACATGATATACAGCATTGGGGCAACCTCGGCATTTCAACTCGGACCCCAAAGAGAATTCACTCCTTTAAATATGACATATGCCCAGGCATTCTCCAAACTGAAAAAGGCCAATCTCATCCAACCTTTGAACCCAAGACCTCCACCAAGGAACCCGCCACCAACGTACAACCCAAACAAACATTGTGAATTTCATCAAGGAGCCGGGCACGACATTGAAAGTTGTACGGCATTCAAGCATCGACTACAGGACTTGATAGATGGTGGAAGACTCTCTGTTGGAACCTTAGCCAACAAACCAAATAACACGCAACGTAGCATCACAAATAACCCCCTTCCAAATCACAAAACCCCTACCTCCATAAATGCCATCTCCACCTACACAAATGATTTTGACCCAACCCAATTGATCACCAGAAATGAATCTTGTGAATGTGAAGCACCAGCGACTGAAATAGGCAGGTGTCTAGATAATGAGCTTGCTTCCCATAAAATCATCAAGATAAGGGGTCACGACTATACCTTCCGCAAGGATCCTTTTGCTATGATGTGTGGGGCTATAGATTACGACAATGCATACTTTATATTGGACCGTGAGGAAGATGAAGATGCTGCATCTGTAATGGCTATTGTTGAAAGAAACACGGGAGCTTATTTCTCCACTCCAAACAACTATAGGCACCCTATATGCCTTGATGACCTTAGTGATGATGAAGTAGTGGAAGTATCCCATTTAACTCGAGCAGGTCGACACTTCAAGCCCTCTTACCTTGAAGAAGATAATCCATTAGATGCCTTACGAAGAAAAGAAAAAGGGAAAGAACTAATGGTAGATGAAGTCAACATAGAAGATGATGCTATCAAGCGAATGAAGGAGGTCAATGCTAATGTTTCTATATGGAAGTTGCTTATGCACTCACAACCACATCGAAGTGCGGTCCTTAAACATTTGAATGAAGCTTCGGTTGACCCATCCATTACTCCAGATCAGATTGTAGGCCTTATTCATGGTGTAGACCGTACTCTCATGTTCACGGACGAAGATCTCCCTGAAGTTTCAAACCATAATAATTCATTACACATCACTGTTCGATGCAATGGATGGACGATACCTAGAGTTCTTGTGGATAACGGATCTGCAATCAATGTATGTCCCTATCGAGTGCTCACTAAGCTTGGTCATTCGAAAGATGATTTAGCACCATCAAGCCAAGTGGTTCGAGCCTATGACAACGCCACCAGAGAAGTTTTGGGTTCCATCGAATTACTTATAGAATATGGCCCAATGGCTAGGAAAGTAGACTTCACAGTGATTGACATCAAAGCATGCTTTAACTTCTTGCTAGGAAGACCTTGGTTACATGAAAACAAGGCTGTAGCCTCAACGTTACATCAAAAAGTGAAATTAATGACCGATCAAGGAACAGTAACCATCCCCGGAGATCCAGATATCATGAACATCTCACCTATCGGGAAATCTGTGCTACACCTAGATGAAGAAGAAGGGAGTCGCTTGGATGGTTTTAATGTCTTTTGCATTCAAAGTGGTGGGTGGATAGAGGTATCTGATGAGGATGGTAATGAAGAACCAGAAGACCCAATTGAGATCCCAGAAGAAGGCGATGAACCTCTGTATCAAGAAAAGGAAGAAGAACCTAGAACCCCAGAGGATAGAATTAACAATGAACAACAAGAACGAGAAGGAGAGTCGTGGACTAGTAGCGATAGTCGTGCAAATAGCAATGACGCACGCGATGACTTTGATTTAGATTTTGATGTCCCAATGTTTAGAATGCCAATTTTCCCAGAAAAATTAATTTTGTTTCCGGGCTATAAACATGAACCAAGATATCAAGATCTACCAAAGTTGGAAAAATTTGATGGCACAGGTGACCCAATGATCCATCTCAATAAGTTCGTCAATGTCCTTGCTCCCTTGGATGTCCCTGAAGAGCACCTCCCTACATTATTCGATCGTAGCTTGGAAGGCGAAGCGTTAGCTTGGTATTATAGCTTCGAACGCATTGGTGAAGCGACTTGGAAAGAGATATCACAAGCTTTTGTTAATTGGGCTTATAATTTTAGTCAAACGGACCCTCAGAAGTTGGTCTTAGTCACAACCCTACAGACAAATCAAGAAACATTCTCCCACTTCTGCTCTCGATGTTCTGTTGTACGATCCAAGCTCCGAAATCCTATCACAGATAAAGAGTTTATGCTCATCATGCTTAAGAACCTTAATGATTTCTATTACCGTCAAATGGTTACAATGAGATACAATGTTCTTGGGCATATGGAACAACATGGGTTCGATATCGACACATATAAATTACTAGACCATAGGCCAAGGGTCAATCCATGTGCCGAAACATCTAACAGAAGATCATTTACAGAAATTAATGAGCCTCTAAGTGCGGTGTATCGTCGTTTGCACAGGCAAGGCCTTATAAGAACAAAGGGATACGTATGTGCAATCCCGCCACCTGAAGTAAATATGGAAAGATACTGTAGTTATTGCAATCAGTTTGGCCATACGACTGATTCATGTTATGATCTTCGATGCTCTATCCAAGACCTCATTGATCGTAGGATAATCGAGCCAATCCACACAAGGCCTAGGACTGGACACAATCTTGTGCGTCGTTTTTCATCGCAACAATGGTCGTCTCAATCTGCAATCTTTCGAGGATTACTCGATGAAGGCGCTATTAGACCACTTCCTCGACGACCTGGAGCTAGCCCTATAGGAGTAGACCTCCACAAATATTGTCATTATCACCAACTTCACGGTCACGACACCGATGGATGTCACGCTCTTCGCTTGCGCATCAAACATATCACCAAGATATCACATTTGAGTCGTAAAAGGTCAATATCCATTAATGTCTTATCAACTTCTAATGGTGAAGAAGACCCTACGAATCTCATGGCATACGATCCTCTAAGTGAAGAAATGGGACGGATGAATGTGAATGAACGGTTATCTCCAGCACCACAATCCGATGGGTCATCCAGTGATGAAGAACCCTTTTGGATGAAAGATGAGGAATTTGCCGTGACTGCGGATGGAGAAGATACATCCGCAACAAAAGTAGCTTCTATTCAATCAATCATGGAGCCACATATCTTTCTAAGACGAATCGACAATGAAACCAAGAAAGCATGTACTCAAGTATGTAAAGCATGGGCTAGATGGTTGTATAAAATGAAGCAGGATGGTTATGATGAAGAACCTAGCGAAGGTTCAGGACATTAACAAAGAAATAATCATGATCCACACTTCCGTTCATTCATAGCCAACCTCGTTTAAACGCAACTTCTAGAAAACCCACAAAAAAAAAAAATAGAAAACCCACAAAAAAAACAAAAAAATAGAAAACCCACAAAAAAACCAAAAAAATAGAAAACCCACAAAAAAACAAAAAAAAATAGAAAACCCAAAAAAAAAAAAAAAACCAACAAAACAAGAAAAACCCAAAAAAACCAAAAAATAAGAAAAACCCACAATAAAAAAAACTAAAAAAAAATCCACAAAAATGCCTCCTTTTACTACCCTAAGAACTACGTGCAGCTTGATCCCCCATGGCACACTATAACACTGAAACTCCTATAATCACCATACCCTTCACCACGCCATTGGGGGTACGTAGGCAACTCAAGCATGAGTTCAGCTGCTTAAACACAAAACCAACCTTCCACTTTATATGTGTATTGCAAACAGAATAGAGATTATGCAGAATTTGGACTCAAACAAGGTACAAGGAGATACGCAAGCGCGTAAGAAAATTGTTGAGTTTCTTGACGTCCGCTGAAGAAAATTATTAAAGGGATATAGGCCCATGTTCTACATCTTTGCCCTTTACTTTATTTTATTTTATTTTATTTTTTAAGTTGGTATAACATGAGAGATGAACACCTATAAACCCTTTTGTTAACTCAGATCACTTCTCGTTATTGATTAATCATAATACATCTCCGTGTTTGCATACCAAAATGGTTTCAGTAGCATGGATGAATGTCAAACAATGAGCGAGTTCTAACATCTTGAGAAGCATCTAATCTAACACCTTAATCAACGGCCCTTACTGACCTTTTCTTTCCTTTATCAAAACGTCATTTACTTTTTTTTCCAAACAAAAATTCATACATATGCATTTCTTAAGTTTCCTTTTTTATAAAAAAAAAAAAAAAGTTTTCTTATTTGGCATATGAATTTGCATGATTCATACATATCTTTTCTTTCCAACTTTGGTTGACTTTAATACCCCTTGTATAGGTAACCACCCAGGATAAACAGACGTCTGATTTGGAAGCCTTCTCTTTACAAATATGACCAATCCCTCTCAACAAACCAGCCTTTCAGGCCGACTAGAAAATCCCATCCTTAAAAACCAAGGTTTGATGCCCCAGCCACTTACTAAGGGTCTACAATTAATGATGAAAATGGGTTATATACCTGGTCAAGGTTTAGGTCGAAATAATGAAGGAAGGAGGGACCCTATCCCCATCATTAACAAGAAGAATCGCCATGGTTTAGGATATGATCCTAGCCACGACTTTCACACTCACAAAAGATCATCTTTAACACTCAATGGACAGTTCGTTTTACAAAATGATACCGAGCCATACCATGAATTCCCTGAGCCGTGGTATGACTTTACCTCACGAAAGATACTCCCTGGACTGGAAATCTTCTTCGCTGAGGCTAGAGACGAGGATGTGGTAGAAAAGTGGTTTTATGAGAAGCCTAAACAAAAGGAATACATTGATTGGATAGAGTACTTGAAGCATGGCGTTCTGAGAAATTTATTTTCTACAAAATTTGGAGATATTGAAGACATAGATCCATTATCACTCATAGTACCAGTTGAGGGTGATGTTCAACTCCAAATGAAAACCGAAAAGACTCAAAACCAACCCTACCTAAAAGACCCTTCCCTTAAATTTTTTTCAAAAACGAGTGAGATTCATTTCTCCCACTCAAATGGCTATGAAACGGATAGTTCCTCATCCAGCCAACTTTCCCTCCACACACAATCTGACTTTTCTGATCATGAAGACTTTGAAGCTCATGTAGAATCTAAACATGTTTGTATGCAAGAAATTAATGTTGATTATCATGAGTTATCTGACAATGAATCTTTCAATGAGCCTAAATTATGCATGACACCTATAGAAGAGTCCATAGTCATAGATATAGGCATAGAAGGTGACATAAGAGAGGTTAAATTAGGATCTTCCCTCTCCCCTGAAGAACAAGTTGCATTCATTTCATTACTTAAAGACTATGTAGACGTGTTTGCATGGTCATACGCTGATATGCCAGGTGTGGACCGTAACATAGCTGAACATCGTATTCCTCTCTATCCAGACAGCAAGCCAAAACAACAAAAGTTGCGAAGAATGATGCCAGAAGTCATTCTTAAGGTCAAAGAGGAGATCTAGAAGCAGCTTGATGCAAAATTCATTCGACCAATTAAACACCCTGAATGGTTGGCTAATGTGGTAATAGTTCTTAAAAAGGAAGGAAAGGTTCGAGTATGCATAGACTTCAGAGATTTAAATGCAGCATCGCCAAAGGATTATTTCCCACTACCCCACATAGATGTCTTGGTGGATAGTACTGCGGGACATGCAATGTTCTCATTCATGGATGGTTTTTCAGGATATAATCAAATACTGATGACGATGGATGATACACCAAAAACATCATTTATTACCCCATGGGGGACATTTTGCTACCAAGCGATGCCCTTCGGACTAAAAAATGCTGGGGCTACTTATCAACGTGCTGCAACAACCATCCTACATGACCTCATTCATGACACTGTTGAAGTGTACGTGGATGATATGATTGTTAAAAGCCATGACCGTATGGAACACATATCGGCATTGAAGTCTTTCTTCGATAGAATTCGGAAATACAACTTAAGATTAAACCCCCAGAAATGTGTGTTTGGGGTAACTTCCGGAAAACTTCTAGGATTTATTGTAAGCCAAGAAGGAATCAAGGTTGATTCAGATAAGGTTAAGGCCATTAAGGAATTGCCTCCTCCAAAGAATGAAAAAGAAATAAGAGGTTTTTTTGGGAAGAATTCAGTACATCAGCAGGTTCATATCACAACTTACAACTAGATGTGAACCAATTTTCAAACTTCTTCGGAAAAATGTGCCAAAAAAGTGGAATGATGAGTGTCAAGCTTCATTTGATTCAATGAAAAATTATCTTTCTAATCCTCCAGTTTTGATGCCACCCAAGCCCGGGGAACCTTTGCTCTTGTACCTTACAGTGACAGAAACTGCCATGGGTGGATTGTTGGCGCAATATCAAGAAGGTACCAAGAAAGAAATTGCTATTTATTATCTAAGCAAAAAGTTCTTAGAATATGAGACTAGATATACTCCCTTAGAAAGGGCATGCATCGCTCTAATCTACGCGACAAAAAAGCTCCGACATTATCTACAAGCTCATACAACATTCCTTATCTCAAGATTAGACCCTATCAAATATATCTTTGAGAAACCTATTCTGAGTGAAAGATTTGCAAGATGGCATGCTATTCTCTCAGAATTCGATATTCAATGTGTTAGTAAAAAATCTGTTAAAGGGAGAGCCATATCTGAAGCGTTAGCGGAGGGCCTATATCAGGAGATGAATTCAATAACGACTTTCCGGATGAACACTTATTCAATATTAGTACATCACAATGGAGGATGTACTTTGATGGAGCATCTAATAGAAGGGGGAATGGTGCGGGTGTGTTACTTATTGATCCACAAGGAGTTCATATTCCCTTTTCAATAAAACTTAGTTTTCCAACAACCAATAACACCGCTGAATATGAAGCTTGCATCTACGGTGTAAAGGCAGCCTTAGCAGCAGGGGCAAGAAATCTTATAGTGTATGGTGATTCAAACCTCATTATATCTCTAACAATTGGAGTGTGGAGGGTTCGAGATGAAAGGTTGCAAATGTATACTGACCATCTCCAAAAACTTATCCCCTGCTTTGAGGAAATCGATTTCAAACATCTCCCTCGAGAACAAAATAGTTTCACTGACGCGCTAGCAAATCTGGCAGTAAATTTAACCTGGGAAGATAACGTTAAAGTTCGGTCTGTAACTGTAGAAGAAAAAAGTTCCCCAGTGATCATGGATGAAGAAATGATCGCATCATTAACTATACAAGACGAAGAGGACGCTTGGTATAGCGACATAAAAAATTTCTTGGCCACTCGAGAATATCCCGAAGGGAGTCATAAAAAAGATCAACTTGCAATTCGAAGGCTAGCCGCTCATTTTGTGATATTAAAAGATCAATTGTACCATAAAGGTTTTGATGGAACCTTGCAACTATGTATTCATGGTGAACAAGTCCGAAAGGTCATGGGAGAAATCCACGGAGGAGAATGCGGACCACATATGGACGGACAAATGTTGGCTCGTAAGATTTTGCGAGCCGGGTATTATTGGACCACCTTGGAGACAGATTGCATACACTTTGTAAGGACATGTAAGAAGTGTCAAATCTTTGCAAATCTCAACCATATGCCACCCGTCTCACTACATAATCTCACCTCACCGTGGCCATTCTCAAGTTGGGGCATCGACATCATTGGACAAATTCATCCGAAAGCTTCAAATGGGCATCAATACATTTTAGTAGCGATTGATTATTTTTCAAAATGGATTGAAGCAACATCATTTTCCAAGTTAGGTGCAAAACAAGTCTCGAAATTCGTGATAAATAACATTATTTGTCGCTATGGAGTACCTTTTGAAATGATTTCGGACAATGGGTCGCAATTCGAGGGACAATTGAAAGAAACTCTTGAAAAGTATAAAGTTAGACATCATCAATCTTCTCCTTATCGCCCTCAAACCAATGGAGCAGTTGAAGCAGCCAATAAGACCATTCGGACAATAATCGCAAAAATGACTGAAAAGACAAGGGAATGGCCTGACAAGTTGCCGTATGCTCTTTGGGGGTATAGAATCTCTATTTGAACCCCAACAGGAACTACTCCTTACTCCTTGGTGTATGGGATGGAGCCCATCCTTCCCATAGAAATTGAAATTCAATCCTTACAGGTCATGAATGAAAGTGAAATCTCTGAGGATCAATGGCTCAAACTTCGGAATGATGAACTTGCCTTAGCAAATGAACGAAGGTTACGGGCTCTTCACAATACCCAACTTTACCAACGACGCATTGCTCGAGCCTTCAACAAAAAAGTTCGAGATAGAGACATCCAGGAGGGTGATTTGGTGCTAAAAGAAAATCGCGCTCCTCTTCATGATCCTCGGGGCAAATTTAAACCAAATTGGTCAGGACCATTCTTGGTCAAACATATCACTCCTGCCGGGGCAGTACAGTTAGTCGACATGAATGGTGATACTTTCCTCCACTTCACCAATCTTGATCAGCTCAAAAAGTATTACGCTTAGTATCCATACCCAAGTCAATACGGGTAAAAAAAAAAAAAAAAAAAAAAAAAAAAAAAAAAAAAAAAACGGGAAATTTCTTGTCAATGTATGACATTCAATCAACTCTAAGATTGCATACGAATTATATTTTTTATAATCTCGTCTCCTTTAGATTTATCGATTGTATATTTTTAATGTCATTGTCTAAACTTTGGACCTCCTTTTACGGTTAAAATACATGATTGGGCTCATAAAATGGAATATTCTAAATCATGATCTCGTGATCATAAACTTTAAATTTCAAGTAACAAATGTCAAAGTTTAGAGCAACAATTGAGTTGACTTTTAAAGAAAAACTTCATTCCAATGACAAATTCCAACCTTAAAAACACAATGTTACAAAAGATGACATTCGATCCTAATTCGACGCTTCAAATGCCCATAGTGCTAAGGAAACCCTAGACTTATTACGTAAAAGGTTCAAGTGCAAAAAAAAAACAAAAAAAAAAAGGGCATTTGAATCTTTCCGTTCTTGACTTTATCATTTCTCTTCCTTAATCCTCTTCGAATTGCTGATCGAGGGTTCATCCTCTATCTTTGGCCTTTTAAAAGAACCCACATCTTTGAGAAGCCACCCTTCATAATAAACATCAATAGTTGAATCTCTTAAGACAGGGAGAAATGGAATTTTCTTAACCCGTTCCCAAACTTTGAACAGATCCCTCAACAAGTTGGTATCTATCCAATGAGTAGTACATTCATCAGTAGGAAGATCCTTTAGGAAGGTTTGTCGCTGCCCGAGATGCCGAAGACACCTCCACGGATAATAAAAAGTGATCTTGTTGATGCTTGGAAGCACTACACCCCTTTTGTTAGCAGTACTGTATATGACTTCTTTGATCCCCAAATGAGAGGTTACCCATTGGATTTCACCTTCAAGGGTAAAGCTCCAAGCATTATTTTTCTTTACCTTATGATATAAGAGTGAACAACCCCTACTAAGGATAATCTTAGGATGGTACTTGATTTCGTTCAAAGGTTTCACCAACTTAAACTTCTCCATCAGCCACAAGTGAAGCACTAGTGGGCTCCCCTTCATAAAGGTGTATGGATGTTCCTTTTTATGATCAAGACTAAGGACCAATTCCCCCAAGATCAATGGCCCTAATCGGCCCCCATAAACCATTTGTAGTGCATAGCTAGCTACATTGTTATGACACAACCCAAGATCTTCCTTGAACAACAAAAGACCCATGAGGGCAATCAAGCATGCTCGACTCCGTACGGAGCCATATGAAATATCAAGTTTAAGACTGGTACCTTTTGCTTTAAAAGGTTCGAGGACACAATTGATAAGGATGGAATATTCATGATGGAAAGTCATACCATCATGATAAGATATGCCTAAAGCCTCATGTAAATAACCACTAGTAGAAGTACACTTTTTTGTGGTAACCGATGGTCCACTCATAGCAAAACCCAAAAGGCCTTCAATTTCTTCTACCATTGGCACCATCTCCCCACCTTTAAACCTAAAAACATGCTTTTTCTCATCCCAATATTTTGTAGAAGCATAAATAAGGTCATAGCAAAGTGGAAGTTTGAGAAGAGGAAGAAGGGAATCAAAGAAGATTTTTGCATAACTTTTCTCTCCTAAAGCAACCTCTACCCCCATGGAAAATAAAGTGTTTTTGTAGTCTACTTCATTGATTTCATTCAAGTAGCTGGGTTCTTTTTCTTTCATATCCATAATTTTGAAAGAAAATTTGATGAAAAGGAGGAAAGGGAAACAAGAAAACTAAGTATTCTTGTTTCAAAGGAGAATAGTAGTGAATGATTATGATCACCCAAACTCATGTCTTATATAGGTAAAGAAAAACCCCACCTTACATTGAAACACTTATAAGATTTCATGCATTTAGTCCCATCACAACATGCAAAAATCCCACTTATAAGATTTCATGCATTTAGTCCCACCACAACATGCAAAATTCCCACATATAAGCTTTCATGCATTTAGTCCCACCACAACATGCCATTTTTCTTCATGCAAACTTTATTTACATACATGTGTTATGATACCAATCAATTGTTTTTTTTCTACTCCATATTCTCATGATTTTAGTACCGTGAAACTTGCTTTTTTTTGTACATGAATAGTATAGTCAAACAGAATCAAATTAATCCTTAGAATGTCATTTTAGCCAATTTTACGGTTACATTTTGATATGCCTCAAGCTGTTTATTATTATCTCCGTCCTAGCTATATAGAGTCTTTCAAGCCGATTTTTTTTTCAACCATGAGTAATGAACGATTAAGTTCTTTATCGAAATTTCCAAAGCTGGTTTTTCAACCACAACTGATCAATAAATCAAAATTTTCGAGTCGGTTTTTCAACCACAACCAAAATTCCCAAAGCTGGTTTTTCAACCACAATTGATCATTGGTTAATTGACCAAGACTCTTTAAGCCGGTTTTTCAACCGCTGTCGAGATTTTCCAAAGCTGGTTTATCAACCACAACTGATCAATAAATCAAAATTTTCGAGCCACTTTTTCAACCGCAACCAAAATTCCCAAAGCTGGTTTTACAACCACAATTGATCATTGGTTAATTGACCAAGACTTTTTAAGCCGGTTTTTCAACCGCAATTGAGATTTATCAAAGCTGGTTTTTTAACAACAACTGATCGTCAATCAATTATTCAATTTTATTTAAGCCATTTTTTTAACTGCAAATAATTGGCGATTAAGTTTTAACCATAGTTAATACGTTGTATCTGACCGCAAATATTCTTACGCCACATTTCAGCATATGCTTGATGATTATTAGCATTTTGTTTTCTTTTACTCTAGTTTCTTTATAAGTTCTATTTAAGGATCAAAATTTACTATCTTTTTCTAATCATTGATCATCGTATGTTCCAAACTCGATCAATGAGGGGCATTCTGTAGACACCAAATTTTGATCCCCTATTTTCCATTTTTTTTACTTTCAATTCACTAATAAATTTTGTGTAATTTCATAATTATAATAATAAGATCTGATTTTGCTAACGACAACCGCAATAATTAGACATAAGAGACAAATTCAAGTAGTGTTTATTTATAATTTTGGAGTATACAAAACTCTTACAATTTGTACTCCTAATTTACGAACAAAATACGAGATTAATTCGAAGCATAACTCGAACCTTGTACACTCCGTGCCGAGAACTTCAAGTCGTCATTTATTCATGATTATGAAAATCATTAACGCCATTAGTAGCACCACTAACACCATGATCAAAGCTAAATATAAATTTAGCACTCGAAAATGCTCGTCGAACGGAGATGGAGCTTGACGATGTTGGTTGCCGGGAGCCATGGAAACCGAAAAGGAAAAGGCAAGAGGTGTGTTTTTCGGGTAAAGGGTGATTTCGGATAAGGGAAATCTCCCTTTTATAAGGGATAAATCTTATCCGTATTTTTGTCGTATCCCAATTGTATAATCGTTTAGTCTAATAATAGTAGTAAGTGTATCTTTCAAAAATAACATAAAATAAAAAACAATGTTGTTACCAGTGACATATGTAATAATCATGTCGTTTGACATATCCTGGTCAATAGTATCAAATTTTGACCCTTTAATCTGTACATTTTTTTTAAAAAAAAACCGTGACCATTTCTAAAGTATCACTTTCTAACCCCAAATAAATTTTTAGTACTTCTGATTCTTTTTATCCTATTGTTATTATAATTATTCTACTATTTTTATATTATAAGTGGGTTCATCATATGTTATGTAAATAATTGTTACATTGTTGTTGGATTTTGTTTGACGACATGCCTAACCCATTAACATATTCATGGCTTTTGTTTCTTTATAAGTTTATTTTTTTTTTTAAAAAAAAAAGGAAAAATACAAATCATAAAAAACAAAGTAGCATATTTTGATAAGTGCAAAATCATGCATGAAAATATGCATGCATACTACCAAAGTCACGGATCTTTTTTTCTTTTTATTTTATTTTATTTTATTTTATTTTATTTATTTTTTTTTTACAACTTATTTAATTTTAACTTGTTTTAATCCTACCATTTTACTTTGCTAATAACTTACTACTACTTCATTTTTTTCATCTTCTTCCTTCCTTTCAACTTCTCACCAAAACACCATTACCACAATGCCTTCATGACTCACCCTTTTTTTCTTCTCTATTTTATACACTCAAAAATAACAAATGTAAGGTATGCATGTTATTTTCTTCCCGATTAATAATGCAATGACGACAATGTTTAACAGTGAAAGAGTGGTTATGAGTAAAGATACCTCTGCCATAACCACTCATTTGTTATGTCAAATCCATGCAAAAGAAGAAAATGGTAAGTCATAGTTGTAATTTAGCAACGAGAATCAGAAAATGGTGTGATATGACAATACGTTGTATCACTGAGCTGTGTTTCTTCCCAAACGGTAAGGTGATATGACCATCCACAATCCATGGCAAGCAACTTTTTTTTTTCTCCTTGTTATTTTCTGATAAGTGGGTTTTGTAATAATCTTGTTTAGCTATGGTAAGTTTGAAATACGAAGAGTAAATACACTCTTCAAAGGAAAGTAGTACTAATTAACAATTGTGTTAAAATTATATTCGTACTTTTAATTATTTTTAGTCATTAATAATATTGTCATGTGTTCAGTCAAATTAATTAAGCTAAGTTTTGCATGAAGTAGTAAGCTAATTCTATTTGTCCTCTACTTCATTAAGTTGAATTTTGGTTACAATTTTTACCTAACTCTTGTATTTGTACGTATTTATTTCGTATAATAGTATGTTCTTTGTATTTTGTATCTTAGCTTCCATTTGCTCCCATATATATACCACCCCATTTTTCACGAAAAGGGAGAAGAAAGAGATCGAAGAGAATAGTTAAAAAAAAAAAACATAAAAGAAGTATAAATTATTTCAGCATTATTATTAGACTAAAAAAAAAAAGCAATCAAAAATTTTTATTTTCCGTAAAAAAAAAAAATTAAAAAAAAAAATATTGTAGAAAGACTTGGCCTAATTTTAATTCGATCGTTTTTGACACTATCTACTCTTACTAACTCCTCAAGATAGCTACTCAAAGTCAAAGGTAATATTTTCTTTCTTTTTATTTGTGATTTCATATTATTTTTACATACATTTACTAACTTTTCTACTTTTGTGTGTTCCATAACCTCCTAGGGCACTATACGTGCCGGTTTCCTAATTTGGAAACCAAGTAGAATTTGACCGACCGCGAGCGAGTTTGAGAGTGAGTATACATGGCTTGTGTGATTTTCTTTTCTTGTATGTATCATCATTATGTAGAGTATGAAATGGAAGCAATGATAATTGTACAAAATGCATAAGGAAGCTCCAAAGAATGAATGATGGAATTCTAGCAAGATAGCATTTTTGACCACTTTATTTTATTATGTAAAAAATCGTTTTTTTTATCATAAAATTAAGAAATAAATTTTTACAGTACGCTTATGTATTTAGGAGTGTATAAGACTTGGAATTTCATAAAAATAAATTTTAACCAATCCACAAAAAATCAGACATGAAGACATAGTAAGACCACAATTTTTTTACTACAGGTCTGTCTATTTGCCAATTTTCGACCAATATCCTTTTTAATAATAAAAGTTTAATTGACTATCTAGAAAGAAGATTCCTTAAGATTTGTAAATTGGGGTCACACGTTCCCATAGGATAAATACTCTATTTTTTATGATTTTTACAAAACAAGGTAACAAAATGATAAACTGATTTGAGGTTGTCTTCCCCAACCAAGCATACTCTTTTTATTTGGCATATCAAATGACTTCTAAAAAGGGAGAATTTTCTAAAGAGCATTTATATACTTGTCCTTAACATACCATTAAAAGGATGATGCCAATTTCGAAGTATTTTGACCATTATCACCCGATTCCCTATGAATGTCTCAAACTGGAGTGTTTTTAAAGAAAATTCATTATTTTTCAATTCAACCGTTGGATGAATCCCGTTGGAGTGTTTTTAAAGAAAATTCATTATTTTTGATATGTTATAGAAGACTGATATACCTTTCCAGGGATCTATCATATGCTCAAATCCGACCGTTAAAAATTGAGTTATGGTGTCCGAAACATTAAGGAATTTGTTTTTTTAAACCCTTAAGTTCTTTTTTTTAAGAAAGAATGAACTTTATTATATAATTTGTGTCACCCTATTATATAAACCTCTGGTACTCTTTTTTTAAAAGATTTAAATTTAAGTTATGTGAGTAAGCTATAAATTACTTATGCCTCAAGTTTATATTAATCCAAAAAAAGAGACACATATGTATCACTTTAAGACTAACACTTTTTTTTCTAAAAAAAAAAGTCTTCTTCCTCCTTTGGCTATATGAAAGGAGCGATATAAATAATTCATTTATTTCGGAATAGAATGTCTTATTTTTTTTTATATATAAATCTTGTTTAAGTTTTAATTCCATCAACGTTCGGAGGAGCAAAAATTTCCTTATGCATTTCTTAATAAAGAGACAACTAATTTTTAATTAAGTAAAATATGGCTTTGCATGCTTGTATCATTTTATTAATAAAATAAACCTTTCGAGTTGTGGTTTATGGCTTGTATTTAAATAAGAGGGTAAAATTGAATATTCAATCATGATAGGTTATGCGATGATTTTTTGCCACAGAGAACTATACTTTTAAAGTTTTATTATCTCTGATAGATCGTTTACGTAATCTGACATGATCAAGGTTTTCAATTCACTACCTATCATTTAGATTTAAGCCATATGGAATGTCCATTTTGCATAAGTCAATTTCCTACAACCCAAATACATTTCCTTTGTATTCTTCTAGATTCATACCAAGTAAAATACCTCTTTTTATCAGACTCCAATAAAGCCCATGCGATCTCTTTTCAGAAGTTGGTCAACCCTAAGTAAAGCCGTTGATTGAAACGCATTTTCCAAATAAAAAAGCATTCTCCTCAAAGAAACTCCTATGGTGTCGCTAATTCTAGTGACTTCCTCAACCTTGATAAATTGACCTCCATCTTGAAAGCAAGATTGCTCAGCCTCATTCAAATAACCCCATACGGATCGACCACCCTTCCCAAAAAAAAAAAATATAAACTTTCTTGAAACCTCGTATGGAATCTTTGACCTTGTACAAATGGACGTTCGTAAGAAATATGTAGGGTTTTGATCCGGGAGTGGATTCAAATCCCACAATGAACGGTACGTAGGGCAACTTTAATGCTCAAACCCACCATATATCGTAAGGTTTAATTCACTTTTATTTTACATTTGAGTGTGATTGACAATGTGGAAATTTTCGTGTTTTTGTGCATTAGTTTAAGGCAAAGTATGTGAATAACCATAACCAATTAGCAACGTACTAGTAAGAGCCTGTTCATTAGAACAGAGGAAGAGACGAGTTCCAAACGTTCGATCTTCCTAACTTATACCCCGTACCTAGATCTCTAATTTTCCTAAGACCATACTTATATAGTGCCTCACCTAATGGAGTCAATGTCGTTTTCTATTTGAAAGGATCATGAACAAAAAGACCGTCTCTATTCGGGCAAAAATAGAGTGGCGACTCTAATTTCTTTTTTTAGTCATATTATCGACTAACGTGGGATTTTGACTTCTAATTCTAATTAGTCAAAAATGGGGTACCACAATATCCAGCGTAGCCGTCCATGAATGATAGGAGTGCATGATTTGCTGTGTTATCGACCAGAATGTCAATGTGAGGCAGAGGGAATTCATCTTTCGGGCTTGCCTTGCTGAGATCCCTGTAATCAACACACATTCTAACCCTTCCATCCTTCTTCGGAATTGGAACCACATTAGCTATCCATTCTCGATACTTGGATACTTTGATGAAACCTGCAGCCAATTGCTTTCTGATTTCTTCCTTGATTTTGAGAGCCACATCTGGTTTCATACGGCGCAACTTTTGTTTGATAGGCTTCATACCTGGAATGAGTGGTATTGTATGCTGAGCTATATCCCTGTCAATTCCTGGCATATCTTGGTATGACCAAGAAAATACATTAACAAATTCACTAAGCAAGTTAATTATCTCTTTGCGTTCGTCTTGACTTAGTGTTAATCCAATTTTTACTTCTTTGATAGTCGTATCATTGGAAATATTAACTATTTCTGTATCTTCGATGATTGCTGTTTTATTTTCGTGTTCTTCCATTGATTTTATTATTTCTTAGTCATTTTTATTATTAGCAAAGCAACATTTATCAGGGTTAGGGGAATGACACGCATCGTAAGCAAAGGTACTCATTTCATTGAATTCATTAGTCATTACATTAAGGAGGGTAAGGTCAGCTGCGACCTCGCTGGAATTATTTGGGATAGAAAGAGGAGACTTAATAAGAGACTCCGCATTAAGGGGAACTACATTAGATTCTATGACAGAAAGGGGGTCGGCCTTAAATCCTAAAGACTCGTCTACATACTCAGACTCGGACTCGGACCCAGACGATTTAGATTCATTAAACATAGGACCTTCGCTAGTGGTCACTTCCAACTTCTCTCCACTTGGCGTAGTGATCTTCACCGTCTTGCGCTATCCCTTTGACACATCATCAGCCGGGACGATTAACTCAGAGGGGTCAAAATCTTTTCTTGATATGACAGCTTGAATGAGCTCAGAATCACCATTGCAGACAGGCTTAGCTTCATTCTTTTCTAGTCCAAAAAGAAGATTAATGTTCATATCATCAAAGCTTGGACTAGCTGGTTGCTCAGTTGTGAAGAACTCATCGACTTCGTCGACAAAGTCACAATAAAAAACATCTCTGAAACCTAGCTCAAGCTTCCCATTGTGGACGAAAGGCTCAGGGAATTTATAGCATGGGAAGTTTTTCCCCTTCTTTGATGTACTGGCCGTTGAGAGTGAAAGGGTATGGGTCCATGGCCATTTCCATCTTCATGGTTCGAGCATTATTGCGAGCCTTCAATTTCAGGAGAGCTTGCTTCATATCTTCTTTTGTTGGCTTGAATCCCAAGCCAAAGGTATCCTTCTTAGGTGCACCAGGATGGCCCCAAAGTTCAGCCATTTTCTTTTTGAGTCCGAGGGTTATTCCAGGGAAATGCCCTTGCTTCTTCATAATGGCATTGACATTGGTGTTTGAATAAGGATCAAAGTCGAGGTGACACTTCTCCTCTTCTTCAATCATGAGAACATCATCCAACAAAAACCCCCCAGAGATATTCATCTTCCTCGTCATGTTCGACATGGACGATGGGAGTATCAATAACTTGAATGCGCATGGGGGAGGCATCAATGGTAATTGGGACCCCTCCAACTATAACTTTCACCTTTTGGTGCAACGATGATGGGATCGCCTTTAGCTCATGAAGCCAAAGACGACCTAACAGCAGATTGAAAGAAGCCTTAATGTCCACCACCTGAAACTTGGTGCGACGTTCAATGGCTCAAGTAGTTATATTTAGCATGATGGTACCCACGGCTTGACGGTGAGTATTATCGTAAGCACGAATCCCTTGAGTAGAGGGGATCAATTCTTCATCTTTTATGCCCAACTTCTTTGCAGTGCGGAGTGGGCATACATTGATTGCAGAGCCATTATCAACCAGCCTCATAGGAACATTCATCTACCTACACACCACAGTGAGGTGTAAGGCCTTGTTATGTTGGTTCCCTTTCGGGGGCAGATCCTTATCAGAGAAAGAAATCAGATTACTGGTACTTGGCAATTCAGTAGTGAGAAAGTTGACCAGTCTTTGAGGAGTCATATCATTATCAACTCCTATTTTTACCAGAGCATTCATCACAACCTTTCGATGCTCGTGGGAGGTGGCCAAAAGCTTCCATAAGTTCATTTCCACCTTAGTCTTTTGTAATTGTTTGATCACATCGTTGTTCACAGGGTCGATGGGATCAACTATTGGTTGTGATTGCGGTGGAGGTGGACTAGGCTGTTGCAACCGTCCATTCCTGGTGAGAACCTTGACCTCAAGGTCTCCCCAAACATCTTCACTAGTGCTAAGAGATGAACAGGCTATATCTTTGAGATAGACGTCTTCATCGTCACTATCCCAAATTCCATTCACTTCGTCATAGTTTGAAACGAATACAATTTCCGGTAAAGGTTCATTCACAGGTTGAATGAGTATTAACGGATCAAAGGAGACTTCATCTCCCATGATAGCCAAAGTATCAGAAAGGGGAACTATTTGAATATTGGGCTTCTTGCCCCCGGGAGGGACAGGAAGTTGATTAGCATCAATCAGGTTTTGGATTGCATCCTTCAACCTCCAACACTTCTCAGTAGTATGACCTTTGCCTTGATGAAACTTGCAATGAGCATTGGGGTCATAGCTAGCAGTTCTGTTCTCTGGTCGAGGTTCTGGAAAAGGTCCAATTGGCATAATCAGTCCTTGACTATGCAAACGATCAAAAGCAGCATCGTAGGTCATTCCGAAAGGCGTGTAAACCCTCCTTTTCCTTTGGAATCTCTGAGGGGGAGCATTAAGAGCTAGCACATCATTGACATTGATATTGTAGGTAGCATTATTGGGCTTGGAAGACGAAGAAGAAGGAGTGTCGTTCTTCTTGTTTTTCCAAGTATTGTTGTTGTTGTTGCTACCAGCAGTCTTCATCAGTTCATCTTCGATATCAATCCCAATATCATACACAGCTTCGAAGGTATTCAAGGGAAACTTCAAGTGCTGCTTGTATTTATGAGTCAGATTTGCAATAAATAGGCGAACCATCTCTTTCTCCTTGGGAGGATCCACCAAGAGTGCAGCTGTTTCTCTCCACCTACTTAGATAAGTAGTGAAGCCTTCATTCTCCTTCTGTTTGAGAATGGAGAGTTTACGTTCAGAATTCTTGGCTTGGATGTTACATTTGTAACTGTTCATAAAGCTTTCAGTAACATCCTCCCAAGTCGCAACATGTTTAGATTCCAGAGAGTAGAACCACTATTGACAAGCATGCTCCAAGGAAAGAGGGAATACAGTAGGGAAGAGTGTCACATCTAATCCCTTAAAAGCCATGCTTGCAGAAAAAGCCTTCAAGTGGAAGAGCGGATTATCGGTAGGCTTGAACTTGGGAAAGTCAGTAATGGAAAACTTTTCAGGAAGTTTGTCTCTTATGGACGAAGAGGTGACAGGTTGGTCAACATGGGTGAACTCTTCAGAGATCTTACTCATCTGTTCTTTGATCTTGTCCATTTCAGCGGCAGTGACATTGTTTTGATTGTCTTGCTCTACCGTGTTGACTCTGGTGGTGAATGTTTGCATCATGTTAGACAACATCTCAATGGTCCTGTTGATGTTCTCAATATCCTCCTTAGTAGCCATTGGTTGAAAGTAGACTGGAGACAGACTTTATGGAGATGATTGTGGTGGTTTCCTTGTACGCCTCTTTGGTATAAGAGGTTGTTGTGGTATTGACTCGAACCGTAACAATCTACCCCTGGTTCTTGACCAAGTGCTGTGACATTGAAACAAACACACCTTTAATGACTTAACCTTGACCCATCCGGAAAAGAAAAAAGTAATTTTTTTTTTTATTTTCAAAATTATTTATTTTCTAAAAACAAAAAGTATGGGAGGATACCATCCGACTTACTCCGAAAAAAAACGAAACAAAAAAAAAACGACACAAGACCATCCTAAAGTACGGTCATAAAATGGTGCACGACTAAAGGGAAAGTGTGTGAACTTGACACGACATGTGAGTGATTAAGTGAGGTTATGGACACGTGTTATGACCGTACAGCTAGACATGACATCAAACCAGACATACGGACCACCAAGCACGCACAAAGACCAAAAAAAGACTGTCTGGACAGAATCCGGGGCACCGTGTCACGGTGCTGACTGTTGTGACACGGTACAGAGAACCGTCAGACGGCAAACTGCATCGTGTCACGGCATTGCACACCGTGGCGCGGCAGATCTGCCGTGACACGGTGCACAATTCCAGGTTTTGATCAATTTTAAGTCCGTACTAATTACTATGTGGAAATAAAAACCCTCGGTCATAGGTTAAACAAAATGAGCAAACACATGTGGGTTAGCACCGAATAAACCACGTAGAATTTAGTCACGATGATGTAAAAAGAGTTCGCAACCTAAAGTCAAGATCTATGTTCAACTATTGGTCCAGCTTTGGGTGTCAAAAGGGTACCATGGTTAAGAGTTTGGACGCGTTAGCAAGGCAGCCTCCCTTGAGGGTGTATGCCAACGGGCGGCTCCGCAAGTTCGTGATGAAATCGAACTCGACTCCATGGTTTGGGTGGATTTAATAACTCGAATGAACCCTTATTTCCATGAGTGTTTTTGGGTTGATAGAGCTTAAATCCCTCGGGGCTAAGACGTATGTAGAACATACACGTTTTTCAGAAAAACCGAAGGAAGTTGACTGTGAGAAGAGAAAATAAGCCACCAGACTCATTTAAGAACTGCCGTGACACGGCAGAGTGCACCGTGTCACAATGCCCAACACAGTCAGACGGGGCAAACTCCCGTGACACGGTGGAAAACAGAGTGACGCGGGAAATAAATAGGTTGCGGGAGATAAAACGCGTGAAGGGTTTACGCGGAAAGGACACAGAGATGCCCCGTGTCACAGCACTGGCACCGTGTCACGGGGATGCACACCGTGGCGCAGCATTGTGCCCCGGGACGCGGTGCTTTTTGCCGTGACGCGGGAAACTGTGCGTCCATTTTTCCGTCTAAATTCATTTTTGCCCTAATTTCGTTCAGCCTTTTTAAGTGCCGATTGATAATTTAGGGCCATTTCTGATTTATTATTTATTAATTGGGCCAAAATAATAAAATAAAATAGGTTTGGGCTAAAATAATAAAGGTTTGGGCTAAAATTAAAAATAAACTATGCTTTGACTAAACATCAAGACTGATCCATGGATTATTAAAACTAATTAAATACGATCTTTTAAGCACTCTCGGGATTAAATACTGAACCCGACCAATAATGGCGGTGAAAGATTGTTCATCATCGGGTTTGGTTTTGGGGAGACATTTTTAGGTGTCTACAGCTGTAAATAATTTACTTATGCTGTATATTTCATAATTGATTTACTAGAGAACGATTCATTGAAACTTTTAACAAATGTAATGATTCTGTAAATAAATTATAGATGCAATTTATTAGATAAGTATTCACCTGCGTTTGGTAAGCCATATACCCACCCCACAATTTCATCTGTTATTTTTATCTCATAATCATCCCTAATGCGCAACATTTGGGTCTTGGGATCCCACCTTCCTATGACCCATGAAATAAAGTATCTGTCAACAGAGGTGAACTGAAAATCAAGGAACGTTTTAAAACCTACCCTGCTGACCCATTCCTTTTCTTTGTCCAATTTATTCACTAATTTGAAGATCTTGTCTGGATATATCCTTGTAAGGAGGGTGTGCCCATTGTAGAGGATCCTTCTCCTTAAATGCCCACGACCCTTTAAAAGCCTAGGACTTTACACTTGTTAGGGTGTATAATTTGAATTCCTGACTGTTTGGGAGACCTTAAATTAGAATTGATCCTATCATTAAGCTTTTTTGTAAGAAACAAGTAGGAGTTGCCAATGAGTTTTAGGAAAACTCATAAACCTCGTTCATGCCTTTCTCCCAAGTAGAGTTCAAGGGATATTTAGCATGAATCGTAAGTTTACCCATGCCCAAATTGGTCTACATGTACCAGAAATGACTTCGGGAGCGAGGGTACTAAAATAACGTTCCTTTTAGGGAGGAATCGCTATTCTATCCCTAGTGCGGCCTCTACTAGCTCTTCATTTTTTACAATTTCATCACCAAACAATATATGCAACGTGATACCTAAAAACTAAGTTAATTTTATTTACAAGCATCAATCACTGTAGGCGTCGTTTGAAGTGCGCCTACCTTAAGCATGTTGTGAATATTCTTGGCACTCATAGAAAGTGAGAATTGACGTATACGATTAGGGACAAATAAAGTAGGGAGCCGCCAACAAGTTTTTAAGGAACTTGTAAACCATTCACGGATCATAAAAGACAACCACGAATAAAGGGACAACGATAGGCAACAGAGATTGACCCATAAAGGTTACACCCCATTCATAATCCATGAGATTACTAACTCCATATGGTTCGGAACCACGAAAGGAGGATCGGGGATGATGGTACGAAGTGAGTAATGAAGTCAAATTCGCCCGTATTGGCCTCTACTTGATTCTTATAGCGAAAAGTATTCCTGCGATCTTAAAGGCATACAAACAAAGATTCAATTTGCTCCAAACTATTATTAGGCTAAATTGGTTGAATATTAATGCAACATATAATTCTAACACTTCTATTTATAACAAGATTAAAGGAACCTAAACCGGTTGTCCAAATTATCTTATTAGTTGTGATTTTCAATTACATATTCCCTTTAAACATGCAATATGGTGATCAATAATATAACAGAATAAACATTAATATTGGAAGCAATTCAACAATAATCCAACAATTAATATATGACAAAACATAACAAAAATCTTTAGAAAAATAATAGAAATAAAAGGAACATGATTCCTTACTTTGAATTTGTTTGATTGCAACTACAAAATAATAAATGCGTTAGTAACTTCAAGGAAAACCAATAAAACAATAATTAAAATTAAATTAAATAGAGTTGATTTTGGGCCAAACCCTGAAACAGTCCTACCTTTCACGCCTTGGTTTAAGGATGGAACCTCGGGTAAAGTACGGACTCCTTGGAGTGCTTAAAGGAAGTATTTTGGAAGAATAGGGAGGCTAGTGTTTAGGCTAGAGCATAGAAGAAAGAAGAGAAAATTAATTGATCCCCGAACTACAGAAATGAGGGTCATATTTATAGAAAAAATGAGTAGAAGTAACACACAGAACCCTAAAAAGATAAAACCCTAATTCTAGGACATGACAAAAAGTGCCGTGACACGGTATAGATTACCGCGTCATGGTGCAATAGATGCCCAATGATATAACGTGTGCAGGTTTTGCGCGGATAAAACACAGAAAATTCCCGTGACGCGGCATGGGTATCGTGACACGGCAGAAGCTGCCGTGGCACGACAACTTCCACCGTGGCGCGGCACATGGTGCCGTGTCACGGTGCACTGCTTTTCTCGAAATGCGTCTAAATTCATAAACGTGTGAGAAAAAAGCAGAAAATACACGAAAAAAGCACCGTGACACGATGTAGATTACTGAGTCATGGCAATATGCACCGTGCCACGTCATCTTTTGCCGCGACGTGACATTTTAGCTGCTGCACGGTAATTCCAGTTTTTTTTACGCGTTTTTAAAACTATGATAACTTTTGATCCGTAACTCGGAATAAGGCATATACTTATCAAGTCTACTTTCCAACCCAATTGGAATCAGGTCTAAATCATTTGTAGATTTAAGTTATGACCGTTTTAGTGAAAGGGTGTCGGTTTTGGGCTGAGTTTATTATTTTTCTCATATCTTCTTCGTTGTAAATCAGAATTGGGCTTATGATATATCATTGGAAAGCTTATTGAAAGGCCTATCCAACCAAATAATAATTGTATCAAAATTATAGGGCCAAAAAATCAGTTTCTCTCGGTTTTGTGATGTGAAAACAAAAAGTGAAAAAATAAGTTATGGTTTAGGGAAATGAGCTAGAAATTGGATTGGTTTATGAAATGTATTGAATGAAAACATGGATTTAAGCACTCCAAATATTAAATACTCAACCCGACCAATAATGGCGGTGAAAGGTTGTTCATCATCGGGTTTGGTTTTGGGGAGACATTTTTAAGTGTCTACAATCACGTAGGAATTACATTACAAAAGTCGTTATTCTTATTTAATCAATATTCGTGAATAGAAAATAAATAAACAAGATTCGCCTTGACTTAGGTGATCAATCAACAATTAATTATTCAATTCTATTCTTTATTTAATACAAGATACTATGTGGAATTAATTAATTAAAAGTTCGTTTAAAGTGATCAAACAACACTAATTAATTGATTAAAAATTATTTAAACAAGAAAAGTAAAGGCGATTGATCTAAGTGCTCGGGAATTTACCACTTCTCCTTGCTAGAGCTTCATTTAGAACATTAAAGGACTCCTTCTTGTTCGAGAACCTCCACCGTAGTAAAAAGTATTAAGGGGGTGAGTGTTTAGGACAAGAGGGTTAAGAGTACACAAGTTCACAATGTTTCTGCCAGAGTTTCGAGTTAATTTCTGTCTCTTTCAACCTCGATTAAGCCTCTATTTATAGGGAATGGATGCATTTAGGGTTTTGAGTATTCTGCCGCAGCAGGTGTCGCGTGCATCAAAATGGGTTGCGCGCGACAGCCCAGTGCAAGTGATTTAGATGCGCTGCTATGGGCAGCGCAACTGAATGTCTTGCGCGCAGTATTATGGTAAGATTCGATTTTATATTTTTATAAAATTCTGAATCTTCCGCAAGCGTATCATTAGTGGTTACGCTGGGTGTCATGCGCAACTGTGTTAGTTGCGTGCGCTAGACCAGCGCGACTCATTGAGATGCGCGCGGATTTTTTTGCGGCAGCATTGATTTTTAACCTCGGCGCCTCTAAATCCGTCATAATTAGGTTTTAACCTCGGGCTTAAGCTTAATTATGATCGGGCTTAGTTAGTTTGGACCTTAATTTATTTTATTTTGGGTTCGGCTAGTCATTCTGCATTCTTGTGACTTAACCAGTTGTCCATAAGCATTTTTCACGTTGATCCAACACAAAGATGGTTTTAATTATCGTCATAGCACTTTTTATCGGGACAGGAGGCCAAAAGTAGATGTCTACAGTTAGCCCCCACTGTGATCAAGTCTAGAATAGACGAGGATCAAAGTAGCCAAGGAAATAAATCCGAGACTCATTCTGCGAAGTTCCCTAAGAATAGAGAATCTTTCAGTAGTGTTAAGGATGTCGAAACGATCCTTGATTCACTAAGTGTTTGAGACAAGTAACTATTAAGGCTAGAAAAAGTATTTTCCAGTCTTAACGCGCTAAAGAATCTAGATTGATCCTTTGAAAATGTAGAACGCTTTTACAAGTAAAGGCTGTTATGGGTGATGTCATGTCATGAGAAGATATCGATTTAAAAAGATTAAAGAGGATGATATCCTCTTAATTATGGCATCGTTGATCTAAAGTCCCTCGATATGTCATTTAAACTTTAGTCTATGATTTTAACAAGTTAATAGATGATAAAAGGAGAGGTGTTTCGGCATTCGTAGCCTAACACGTGAATAAAGTTCTTAACACTCACTTGCCAAAACACAGTATTCGGGGTCCACAAGATAGAAATACATGTCTCAAGACTAGAGGCATAAATCCAAATCTAGTGAGAGAGGATAAAATCGGCAACTCTCTCAGCAGTTTTGTCCACAAGATGAAAACACGTGTCTCTGGACTGGGGGCACGTGTCTGAACAGATGCGACATCGCACGTCGCTCTTTATACAAGGGGTGGACGGACACCCTAACTGTCCGGTAAGCCAGTAAGCTCACTAACCACCGTATTTGCTTCCAATTGAGAATGTGCCTTGTCCTCGATGGTTTGGCGTGCCAATCTAGTAGTTTAGCTAACGCCTAAAGGCAGAAATTCTACCGTTTTAGTTACGAGAGGTAGATCACGTTGCTGGGAAGAGGTGAAATTTTGTGCAACACAAACGCCATACAATTTTACGTTGTATGATACGCCATCCTTTTTGCTGTGGACGCCAAAAAGAAAGAAAAGAACGTGACATTTCTAAAGTCAGTACAGTAAAGTAACAAACCTGTCTATGGGAGATTTTATGTAAAGCACCATTACAGAACATTTTAAGACACGCTTACAAAAAACGTCCAAAATGTATGCTTAGGGAAGGCACAAAGCACGGTGTGCATGTAGGATGATGCAAAAAAACTATCAAAAAAAGAAAATAAACTACAAGATGCAAAGAAAATAAAAGATTTCAATAATTTGCGCCCCATTACGTCTAACAACGAGCAAAAACCGTTAAAAATAAATCAAACGGATCGAATTCAAAGTACTGGCCATTTAAGTGACCAGCATCCGCGCGCAACTTAGTGGGTCATGCTAGCCAGGCGCGCGCATCGTTCTGAGTTGTGCTGGGATGGCACGCGCAACTGATTGAGCTTCGCACGACATTTAACTCAGCAAAAAGAAAAATCATCGGGCGCGATTTTTCATTTCGCTTTCTCTCTTTCCTTCCTTCGCCATTTTCGCTTATTTCTCTCTCTAAAAAGCTCGAAAAACTTTGTTTCTTGAAGCTAAAGGAAGTAGATCTCGTCCCCTATTCATATTTTCCATAATCCAATGGAATTTTTTTTCCTTTTTCCTTCGTTTTTTTGCTAAACTTGGGGAATTTTCGAACCATAAAACCCCAAAATTCGAATTTGGGGGATTCCTATTTGCTCCATAATTCTTGAAATTGTTTGTCCTATATTGTTATGCTATGTTTAAGGAGTTTTTTGCAACAAATTTCACGAAAAATGGTTGAGTATTGAACCTTGTATGAGCATTTCTTTGTTTAAGTTCGTTCTTGGCATATTTCTTCGAATTTTGGTTCGAATTTGTTGTTTTGCTTGCTCATTTTGGTTATACTTGTTGATTATGAAGTGAATTATAGTATTAGAACTACTATTAATTTCATGAATCACGTTTTGAAAATTTTAAATCCGAAAAATGGCACGAAGTTTAGCTTGTTTTTGCCATGTTTGAACCTCAAGATTGTTTGGTAGACGATAATTATGTTTATGTTATTATCATTCGTCTAAAAGTAGTTGATTCTTTGAGACTTAGGAATGTAATCTCTAGAATACTTTAGTTGAAACTGGTATAAGATGGCTTTTGTGGGTGTTAAAGCCCTCATTTACTGAGTTTAACTACAAGTATTGTAGCCCCCAAGCTTGGGTGGCATTCGATCTTTTTGTTTTGCCCTTTCGGCAGCCGTTATGTTACCAAAATGAGTCTAGAACACATTTACTAGTCTTTTTAGGAAAAAACAAACTAATAAGGAATTTTATCCGTTATAGCATGGATTCCCCTCCATTCGTCGATGCTGAGGAGGACTTAGGAGTGCCTATGCCTGACGAGGCGGTTTGCCCTCCAAAGAGGGTGAAACGTCCTCGTGAGGAGGTTCGAGAGCGATGCGTCAGAGCTGATCGACGTCGCCATGATGATGTGGTCTGGGAGGCTCCTCCCAACTGGGACCCTCAGGTCCTTAAGTGGGACCCAGACCATCACGTTTCAATTAGGAGTTGGCGCGGCATAGTGAGTTCTTTTGCGTTTTTGTTGTTTCATCGTGTCTTTCTTTTTTTTGAAAAGTTATGACTGTATATTCTCGTATATATTTTTTTTAGAGTGAGCCTAGCATGCATCTGTACGGCTCGAGCGACTTGAGAGGCCGTTTCGAGAGTTTACCCGACGCAGTAAAGGAGGTGGTGGAGCTTTTGGGGAACAGCCCCCTATTAGCGGCTCTTTGGGACTTGTCGAGTTAGCCTGCATCGTCAGCTTTCCTTCGTGGGTTGTTGGAGTTTTGGTGGGATTCCACCAACACTTTCCACTTCCCATGGGGAGAGATGACGGTTACACCTTTCGACTTCTCTATGATAACGGGTTTTCCTTTCGGAGGCGAGCCTGTGGTTATGGAGACCATGAAGGGGTCAAACGAGAGATTGTGCGACCTCGTGGGGGACCGTCTTATGGCGACCCTTCATATGTACGCGCAGCCTTGTCCGTACTTGGTTCTTGCCGACGAGATGTCGGCTGACGAGTCAGATCGACAGTGTAAACCTGAGCAACTGGCTCGGATATACATTGCCCACGTTTTTTCCGTCACTATTCTGAGTGATAGGGGAGAGCGTTTCGCTATCGGGTTACTTGTTTGCCTTAGTGATTTGGGGCAAGTGACTAACCTGAGTTGGACGGAGGTGTCGTATGCCCGTATGCTTACAGCTATGGGCAAGGCAACCCGAGCGATGGATTCTGCGGCAGATACTAAGGTGCCTCGGATCTCCATTTTGTGGCATGGTCGTATCCTCGAGGTGCGTATCTTAATCTTTTATATATTTTTTCATCATCATTTCGGCTTTCGATGAATTGTATTCTTTTTCTTTAGGCTTTGGGTTACTCGTACCTGCCTTTTCTAGTCCAAGACACTTGGGGAGGTTGGTTTTCCTATCGGACATTGTCTGCTCACGACTAGGAAAAGACAAGCAACTTCAGCCGGCGACTTCCGCCAGAGGATTATTTCGGCGACTCGTGCGTTTAATCAACCTTGGATATCTTGAAACGTGCACTCCCTTACTTGTTTAGAAAGAATTGCATCCATTTGTGCTTGTTCATTTGTAAAAGTCCACTCACGAACATTTGTTTTGTTTTCTTTTCTTTTTGCTTCTTTTTCATGCTTTTCCTTGTTTGTTTGGTTTGTGAGAGTTATGGGTTAATCTCTTAGGAAACCCTTACGAGAGCATCACTCGTCCTCTACGGCGATCTAGGGGTTTAAATGGCTTGTCTTTAGTTGCTAAAATTGACCATGATTCCAACGAAAGTGAGTAAGTGTATATTCTTGTCTCCTCTCTTTTCCTTTTGTTTGTTTGAATAAGCTCATCATTTTTCCCTTACTTGTTTTGGTTTTGCTCGAAGACAAGCAAAAGTTAAGCTTGGGGGCATTTTATGAATGCCATTTATGGCACTCATTTGATGAGTATTTAGGCTGTTTTTACCTTCTTTTCATAGCTTTCTTTCTTAATAAATGCTTAGTTTTATGCGTTTTCTCTTAATTTTTCTTTTCTATTTTCTTTTGTGTTTTTTATGGTTTTTTTTTATGGTTTTTCTTGTGTTTTCTTTTTTATTTCTTCTCTTTTCGTGGTTGTAGGTATTGAACGAGGTTTGGGACTTGATATTGGTAGTTTTCTAAGGTGGAAGATGCTTTTGGAGTAAGCTCAGATCATTGAGAAAGCTCAAGATGCAAGGAAGTGGATGTTCCAAGTTCTAGCTCTTGCGCTCTCAAGTCGTGCTCCCATGAAGAGGTGGTGTTGAACCCACCGTGGAGGCCTTTAGAAACTACCACTATCAACATGCATCATCCGGAGCTCACGAGGTCATTTTCGAGTGCACGAAATTAATGGTGAGAAAGTCGGAAGAAACCCAGAAAAGAGCAGGCGCGCAACCCTCTTGCGTGGGCTCGCTTCCCAGCCGCGCGGGCGCGCCACCCCTGTACGCGGACGCGCGTACCTCGTGAGTGGGTGCACGCCCTTGCCCGTGAGTGGGCTTTGCTCGATTCCTTCTTCGCCCCTCTTATAAATACCCCTTTTCAGCCGATTATCAATGAAGTTTTAGACATAATTTTGATCATAATTTTAGCTTAGTTGAGAGTTTCTTTCTTTCGTTTTAGGGTTAGTTTTAGGAGTAGATTTAGAGAGAGAAAGTGAGAGATTTCATTGGGGATTTGAGAGATTGAAGATTCAAGGTGACAATTGCACTGAAGATCTCCATAATCAATCAATGAGGATTTCTAACTCTATCTCATTTTATTGCTTTGTTTAATTTCATGTTTGTTTGGTTTGATTTTGATGTTTGATCTTGATTAGTGTTATTGTTCTTCATATTTTGATGATTCTTGATTTCTTTAGTTGTTTGTTGATAGATGATGATTCTTGAGTAGTTGTTTGGCTAGGAATTGGGGGAAACTTGTATGATTGATTGATTGTGATTAATTTGGGAATTGTGTTGATTGATTGTTGAGATTAAAGTGATTAATGTAAAATGAGTGTAATTCGATTAGGCCTTGAGAATTATGCTAGATTGCATTGTGATTGCTAATGACACGACCAATGGATTTCGGAATTGCAATTATCGATTGGTTTGGATTGTGATTCTCTTAGTTTGTTATTTGTAGAGACATCTAGCTTAACGATTAGGAGATAAATTTTTGATTCCAATTGATAGATCTTATCATTAGTCTTCGCAACCTTTGATTGGCATGTTCTTCCCAAGTTGTTGCAATTGCCATGATTACTTGTTGATCCCCATTCCTAGTGCTTTATTTGTTTGGTTGTTTGTTTTAGTAGTTGTTAGTGCTACCTCTTTACTCTTGGCCTTGACCTAGCTTAGGCACCCAAATTGAAAACACTTGAACATAACCGTTCCTTTGGGTTCGACCCTTACCTCTATACTTGTATTTAGGTTTGTTAAGTGTTTATAAATTTAGTTTGACTTAGGGAGGATTAGTCAACGACCTAGTTTTTCCCCCATCACTTGGCCAACCCGAAGCACCTAAATTCTCTCGATTTTATTATTTTGCTTTTTCCCAATTTAATTATTTTAATTTTGATTATTTATTTTAATTAAATATTGGAGGCTAGGCCTCAGGTTTGAGCGGGATTTGTAAATTTTTATTTGGCAAAATTTTGGGTTTACCAACTTTATTAATTGGATTAATTAAATTGGATGTGGAATTTAGTGGGAGCTTCATTATTTACTTGAGCTATTTTATTGTGCTTAATCACATAATCGGTTAACAACTTTAACTAGTTTTAATTAGGTGCGTTAATCGGATTAACCACCTAAGTTAGTTACTAGCTAGTTTACGCATGTTAATACATTGTTACTTGTTTTGCGTTGTAAAATGCATGGGCCATTTACATATAGTGAATGGATGAATGGATTGTATATTCTATCATAGGCTTTATGAAATGGTAACTAGTGGGGCCTGAATAGGATAGAAAATACGGACTGCGTTCCGTTATGTATTTTTGTAAATCTAAATACTATCTACGAACCGTTGCGTATTTTTGTACCTTAATATTTAGATTAAGATTAGTCCTAATCGTAGTTACTAGTAGTTGCATAAATGATGGTAATGTCTTAAAGACAGATTTTCTTACAAGACGAGGCCATGAAGTTGCAAAGAAGACCTTTGAAGACTCAAGGGGTCATGCTACTTGCCAAATGCATCATTTACTTATGATTTCCAATACATATTTATGTTTATATACATGAATGATATGTTAGATACATGACTAGGATTTCGAAATGTTGCGATGATTTATTAAGTTCACTTAAATGAACTAACATAGAAACCCTAGGTCCCTAAAATATTGAGTAAATCTTACCATTCCAAAATAACACTTACCGAACTAATGTGCATAATGATGGGCTATGCCAAAGCTAGGCATCACTATCTCCCTAGGAACGTAAGGTATGTTGATTGGTTCACAAAAGCTAAACATCACATACACGTTGATTTTGGTTAACTCAACGATATCAGTAAGGGGTTCTTAGATATCGTGGCAAAACAGATAAATCGTCACGAGAGAATTAGATGCGACGATTTATCAAACCAAGAATGGCTTGGATCCATTAGCAAAGAGTTGCTTACCTTGGAATAATAAGTGTTAAGACAAGCTACAGCATGCTTAATTACTTATTGATTCTTTGGATCTTGGAATCGCCTTATTCACACCAAATGGGGACATATTTAAATATGTGAATAAGACGTTTAAATAAGCTTGAAATTTGCATGATTGCTTTAAAATTCTATCATATTTGGTTTTATGAATGGTTTTTCATTTCAAAATTCTTTTAATTGTAGAAACATGTATGCGAATAACTTAAACAACCAATTTTCGTTACGCTCAATTCTCGACAAGGGGAAAATGAGTGGGCCAAATTTTCTTGATTGACAATGGAACTTGCGTATGGTTCTCATGCAAAAACAAAAGGAATACGTCCTTGGTGAGGAAATGCCCGAGGCTCCCAATGAGGAAGTGACTCACACTGCCCTAAACTGATGGCAAACTGCCAATCAGGATGTCGAATGCATCATGTTGGCCACGATGTCTCCTGACCTTTAACAGAATTTCTTTGAGATGGAGACAACTTTTAAGATCATCTCTAAACTTCAAAATATGTTCCGAGAGCAGGCACGAATTTAAAAGGTTCGAAATCCACAGGCAGTTCCTTGAGATCAAGCTCAAGAAAGGAGACCAGTCAGTCCACATGTACTCAAAATGATATGATTATTTGAGAACATAGAAAGGCTTGATGCAGGGTATTTAAACGAGATGGCAATTGACATCATTCTCCATTCGGTGCACAAAGGCTATGATTAGTTCAAGATTAACTATAACATGCACAACATGGAGAAAACCCTCACTGAGCTTCATGGTATGTTGAAGCAAGCCGAGCAAACGATCAAGGATGAGGGGAAGCATGACATGCTTATGATAAAGAAGGGAAAGACATTCAAGCACACGAGCAAGAAGAAGAGAGGCTTTAAAGGGAAGGGTAAGAAGACCTTTCCGCCTAAGCCAAAAGCTACCAAGGAGCGCAAGGAGAAGAAGGTAGCCTCTTCTAAATCTGATTCCGAATTTTTCTACTACAAGAAGAAGGGACATTGGAAGAGAGATTGCCTCAAATTCAAGGAATATAAGAAGAACGACACCGTTACTTATGAATTAGGTATTTTTGGTATAAAGTTAAACTTCGCTAGCAAAACATCATGGGTATTAGATACCGGATGTGGCTCACACCTTTGTTCCAATACACAGGGACTAAGGATTAGCAGGAGGCTAGAGAAGGGAGAGGTTGAACTCCGGATCTTCAACGGAGCCAACACTAGTAGAAAAACTCATTTTGGCACCGAGTCATTAGCACCGGTTCTTAAAAACCGGTGGCAAAAAAATTAGGCGGGAGTTAGTATAATAGAAATGGCACCTTTTCGAACTAAACCGTTGCCAAATTAGTGAAATGGCACCGGTTTGAACCGGTGGGAATTATAAAAAAAAACCGCCTTTATCATGTTACGGAGTATATAATAACATTTACCCTACCTTCTTTCTCTCTCTTATCTGCCGCTCTCTCTTAGCTTTCATTCATTCATTTCTAGTGTTCTCTCATCTCATCCTCTTTCTCTAATCCTCTCATCCTTTTCTCTATTTCTTTCATTCATTACTCATCCCTTTTTTCTTCCTCTTCTCAACAACCACGCACTGGCTGCGCGTCATTTTCCATGCAAGCATCAGCTACCAACGCCGTTGTCGCCATCAATTATTCGAACCATGCCTTATTTTTTTGGGTTTCTGGGTTTAATTATTCGAGGTTAGGGTATCTGGGTTTAATTATTAATGTTCAATGCCTTGATTTTATTGAGTTTAATTGTTGTAATATTGTTCAAAATTGCTAGGTTTAATTGATTTTGGAATTTTCTGGGTTTCTAGGTTAATTTGATTTTGGAATTGCTGGGTTTAATTGATTTTGGAATTTTCTGGGTTTCTAGGTTTAATTGATTTTCGAAATTGCTGGGTTTAATTGATTTTTATTGGTTTCTAGGTTTAATTGATTTTGGAATTTTCATGAATTATCTGGGTTTATTTCGCTATTTTTTTGGGTTTTTTTTGCTGATTTCTGCGTTTTTTTTTAATTATTTTGAGATTTCGAATTTGAAGGGCTTTAATTGAGGTTTTTTAGTTTATTGTGAGTTTTATTAATTTTGGTGTTTTAACTGCTGCAGGTATTAGTTTATGACTCCACATAGAAGAAGCTAAGGATTCAAGATGTTGATTTTTTAATATTGATTTGATGTTGTAATTTTTTTTTCTATGTATTGTACAATAACAATTTAATGATGAATATATATGTGATTAATGTATATTATGATTATATTTCATTGTTTGCTTCTACGCTCATATTGTTCTGCTACTGTGCTCCTATTGTTCTGTATATAACAGTTTGTAGATAAATTCAAGTGAAAAAAGCAAAAAAAGAAAAAAAGAAAAAAAACACAAATAAAAAAAACAAGAACAAAAAGGGAACCGGTTAACCGGTGCTAATGACCATATATGGGCATCAGTTAACCGGTGCTATTGTGCACTTTTCCCACCGATTTTGAACCGGTGGGAAAAATATTATTTATTGGCATCCCTCAAATACCCACCGGTTCTGAACCGGTGGGTTAAGCCGGTTTTGAACCAGTGCAAAAATGGTATTTTCTACTAGTGCAAGATGTCAGCCGTATTCGTTGGAACTCTCAATTTGTCTTTGCTCTCAGGGCTTGTGTTAGAACTTTAAAATTGCTAACATGTTCTTAGAGTTACCAAAAACATTATTTCTATTTCGGCATTGGGCGCCAAAGGATTTGTGTTTCGAGTAAAAGACAATGCAGGTTCATTTTACCTCGACAATGTTTATAAGGTATAGCACTTTCAGAAAATGGTTTATATGTGCTCTCTCTAGACAAACACTTTTATAATGTTGAAAATACCGCAAAGAAAGCTAAGACAGTTGAGGCAAATCAGACAAACTTGTGGCATTGTCATCTTGGCCACATTAACATCAAACACATCAAGAAACTTCTATAAGAAGGTATTCTTTACTCATTTGATTTGCAATCATTTAAGAACTGCGAAAGATGTTTATTAGGCAAGATGATAAAGCAGCCATTCTCCAAGTTAGGAGAAAGGGCAGGTGTAGGGAATATTTCTAGCATCCCAAACTTGAGCCCCATTGTGATCATGCATTCAAGCATGGTGGCGTCCAAAGAGAAGGAAGTTAGAGCAAAAGAGTTGCCAACAAGTATTAGGAACTTGTAAACCGTTCACTAGGTAAAGGTTACACCCCTTCACGATCCTAGAGATCGCTAACTTCATAGTGGTCAGGAACCATGACTGGAAATTCGGGGATGAAGGTACGAATCCAACCTAAAAGAGATTGAATCTGCCCTAAATAGGCCTTTACTTTATTCTTCTCATATTCATATGCGTTTTCTGACTAACATACAATCATTATGTTAGCCCTAAACGTGTTTAATCTATGTTGGTTGATTATTAATGCACAAATAAATCTATTATTGGCGACCACTTGAATTAAAATCATATTAGCCTAAATCAAATTATTAATTATCTTATTAGGCGTGATTTCAAGTACAAATTCCCTTTAAACCTGCAAAAAAGGCATGATCAAGCAATAACAATAATATATATCAAGCAACATGATAATATTGACACAATAAATCATCATCATCATCATAATAATCTCAATAAAGCATAATAATATTAGCCAAATCCTAGGCATGGTACTAACATGATTAATAACAAATCCTGGCATGTCACTAAACAAAAATCAAAACTTTAACCCTAAACATGATTCTAACATAACATTAGAATAAGAAGCAACCTAAACATGATACTAGAAAGCATTAGAAAACATTCTAACATGATACTAGAAATTAATAAAATCTAAGCATGCTTTCTAAAGATATAGAGTAATTAAATTACTCACTTTGTTGCGTCGTATCTCTTTCTATCAATAGAATACACACGTTAGCAAACTTCAATAAAAATATTAAATCAAAAAATTTATTTAAATAATTGAAATAGAGATTTGGGACCAAACCCTCAGAAATTATCAACCTTTCACGTCTAGGGCAAAGGAAAATTCAAGCTTGGCTAGGTGTTTCTAAGTCTCGTGATGGACGTATAGTGTATTTGAAACGGCTAGGCTTAGAAATCAAAAGAGAGAAAGAAAGAATAAGCTTTAGCTTAGAGTAAGAAGAGAGAGATGGTGATTGTTGGTGATCAAGATTGTTGATGATTTGAAAACGGGGAATAACGACCCTATTTATAGAGAAAAATCGTCCGTAAACGATCGGAAATGAGTCAGAATTTAAATCGGAGTAAAACTGGTACCATTGCGACGCGATAGGGTTATCGCGACGCGATGGACCTATCGCAGCGTGATGGTTGATGTACGATAAAATTTTGTGCGGAGTCTGTTCTCTCATTAAATTGGGTTAATTAGAGTCTGTACTTATCTTTTATTAAATCAGATTTAATCCTTGTGAAAACACACTTGTGACATTCCAAATTAAATTCTTTAAATTATCTTTTTAGAATCAAATAAAAATATAATTATTAATTCTAATCTCTTTAGAACTGAAAAGAACCTTCTAGATTATTCTAGAAGATTAAAGTAAATCCTAATGAATTTAGGAATAATAATTAATTAGTAGATGAACCCTCCTCATGATCTAGGGTCGTACATAAAAAACCAGTTTAGTCCCAGTTTAGTATTTTGGCGATAACTTCCTCGTTATAACTCATATTTGGGCTTATAATATATCGTTGGAAAGCTCTTTTCAACCCCATCCAACTACACAATTATTGGACCCATATTAAGGACCAAACAAAACTAGACTAGAAGTTTTTCATAAATAGGGTAAGAACAGAAAGATTTTCAAAAAAAGAAAGAACTATTTTTTATTAACAACAGAGAAGTTCACAAGACTTTTTCACGTTTCACCTCGTTTGATAATTAATGACGTGAAAGATATTCATCACTGGGTTTGGTTTTTGGGGAGACACAATCAGGTGTCTATAGAAGCCCCCACTTTTGTTGAGTTTGGAGACACGTAAGTTTCGAAAACAAAAGTCAAAGTAGCGATAGGGACGGAGAATGATTCAGAACGTTCTGCGATCCTAAATCATTCTTGTAACGCCAATACCTACAAAGTAGCATAAGTTTAAACAAATAAAGGATTTAGAAACGTGTATCTTGCACCGTCGAGTACACGTCTCTAGAGTAACCGATTTTGTTGCTGCATTTTGTTGTGATGACCGCCACAGTGCCTCGTGAATTCCATCTGAAGGTAACAGTGCCTTGCTATCTCCATTTGCTGTGACAATCCTCCACATCCCAGGGAACATCGTTGAAGGCCGCTGCTTGTAGCCATTTTCAATTTTGCTGTGACAATCTTCCACATCCTAGGGAACATCGTCGAAGACCGCTGTTTGTATCCATCTTCAGTTTTTTCTGTGATGATCTTTCACATCCTAGGCAACATCGTAGAAGACCGCTGCTTGTAGCCATCTTTAGTTTTGCTGATGCTTCGTTTTGTTGAATGTGTGCTTTTGGGGCGATGACAATCCTCTTTTCTTTAGGAACAGTTGTCAACGCAACTCTTGATGAGCGACAATCCGGTTTAGGGAAAGTTGTCAATGCCACGTAACAATCTGTCCTAGGAAATGTTGCTACGATGAAGCGACAAGCTGTATCTTGGAAAACTTGCCAAAATCCAACTTGGGAAAATTTGCCAATGCCGCGTAACAATCTATCATAAGAACCTTGCTACGATTGACAATCCATGCCTTGGAACATAACTCTTGAAAGCAATCCACCTTGGAAATTTGCCAATGTTATGCGACAATCCTTTTAGGAAAATATTGCAACAATCGATGATCTGCATTTTGGAACATTTGCAAAAAAGAGTCGATCGACAATCTGCTTCAGGAAAATTTTCCACTACTAAAATGAATGACAATCCATGTTGAGGAACTTTTGTCGAAATATTAAGTTGAATAAAGACCTATAACAATCCTTTGGGAAATTTTGCCATAGAGAATCGGGTGTATGACAATCTAATCTCGGAAAAGTTGCCAAAGGTTTATTTTATGAACGTATGACAATCCGAACTTGGAAAAATTTGCTAAACAAAGAAGGAGCATGACAATCCACGCCTGAAAATATTGCCAATTTGAGATGACAATCCAATCTTGGCGAAATTGTCGAAGATTTGATGAATGTATGACAATCAGAACTTGAAAAAATTTGCCAAATAGAGAAGGAGCACAACAATCCACGCTTGGAAACATTGCCAGAGGTGACAATCCAATCTTAGAAAAATTGTCGAAGATTTGAAGAAGATGTGCGACAATCCATTCTTGGAAATATTATCAATTGAGATGTCAATCCAATCTTAGAAAAATTATCGTTGAAGAAGATGCTCTTAAACCCTGCAAAAGAAACAAAATTTTGCCAAAGGACCTTGACAGTTGATTGGCTTAAGGTTGACTCAAGGTTCAGTGTTTACTCGACTCATTGTGTAAGACTTAATGTTTGCTTGACTCGATGTGTAACTCAACGTACTCAAATCGACTCGATGTGATGACCCGACATGACTCAATGTGTACATGACTCGTGTGTGCATTGTATTGTGATTGTGCCGTGCGACTCGTAAATGCAGAAAAACAAAAATTTTCCGTCATTTTTGTGGAGGGTACCGACTTTCTCCCAAAAAAGAAAGACGTGAAAAGAAAGAAGGCATGCTTCAACTTAGGCACGGAGGCTAAGTACTTCATACTTTGTGATGCAATAATGATTACGAGTGATGAGTGATTTTGATATGACATAGCATGCTTCAACGTTGTGTCAAGATTTCATGACAAAGGGTTCCTAAGGGAAGGATTATTTGTCTATGTATGTGTGATGTGTGTGATAGTGACGCTAATGTTAGGCTGCAAAGGCTAACAGTGTGGAAAATATTTTGAGAAGAGTCAAATAATGGTGACTCTTAGGTTGGGTAAGCTAATGATGTAGGGATCAAGCCTCCAAGTCTAGCTCTAAATGGATAGGGATGACATTGGAGATCCCTTGATATGATCATGTATGAGTATAAATGTGAATGTGCATGTATAATTATTACGGCCGCACCCCATGTGAGATTGCCTACATATCCGTTAGGAATCAGGCCGAACGTAGCTCTAGCCAAACCTCGCACAAGTGTGTGTATATATCAAAAAGGTCTTTGAAGGGTTGTAACGGGGTTAGGCTAAAGGTTGAAGAAGAAAGGGATAAAGGCTAAAGATCCTAGATAAGCCCCCAAGGTGTGCAACCTCGCTTATGAATCTTTTTATTTGTACACTTGAGGTTTCTCACTTTTGAACTCTCTTTTGTTTATATAATTTTTTGCTTTCTTTTTCTTTTTCTTTTTGCTTTTGCATTTTTTATATTCAATCTTTATTGATAAGTGTGGGCAATCCCGATCATGCAGTTCAAAACTCACTTGGCATTCATGTTTCTCAGGCACGGTAACGAGCACTCGATATGAAACGCAATCTGAGATGTGTTCATATCAAAGACATTGGAACACTTTCCCTTTCACACACTTTTGAAATTTTTGCAACATCACTCAAGCTTTTGCATTTGGAAATTGTATAAGTTGCACACCATCCCATCCTAAGGTTAGGTAGATGTAGGTTGAAAAAAGAAAAGTCAATCGTTAAATGAAGCTCAAAGTTGTTCATCAAGAAAGGATTATGTATTTGAAAGGTGAAGGTGATATGATAGGCTACAAGGGGTGCCTCAAATCATTAGTATACCTTGTGCTTAGTTCGGCGTTTTTTTTTATTTTATTTTATTTTTTTATTTAGTGCAATGCAATGATCATATGCAAGAAAATAAATGCTCATTTTATTGAAAGGAAAAAAGAAAAAACACCTGTGGAATAAATTTAAGGAAGACAAAAGGTGCCTATGCTAGACTTATTAAGGGGAAGGGTTTGAAAAAAAGAAGAAGAAAGCATGAAATCTTGTCGTTGAAGCTTGCCTCGTGTCTTGTGCTTATCATCATCCAGTCTTCTTACCAGCCGGAGGGAATGGAAGCCATCTTGCATCGATGAGGTCTTGAATGAGGTTTTGAAATTTGTGACATTGATTTGTAGTATGACCCTTGCTTTGATGGTACTTGCAATAGGAGTCGGGGTTCCATTCGAGTGTTCTCCTTTCAGGAGGAGAATCTTGCATAGGTCCAATTGGTGTGATGAGTCCCTTAGCAAGGAGTCGATCAAAGGCGATATTGTAGCTCATCCTAATTGGGTGAACTTTCTTTCTGATTCTTTGTTCTTTAAAAGCATTTTTATCGATGCAACTTCCATTTTGATAGGAAGAAGCGGAAGAAGGATTGTCGTTCTTCCTGCACTTGCCATCGTTGTTATTGATTTTGACCTTCTTGTTGCTCGGAGGAACACGAAATTAATTTGAATTAATGAGGTCTTGAATACGATCTTTGAGGGCAAAGCACTTTCCGGTTGTGTGACCATGGCCTCTATGATATTCACAATAGAATTTTGTCTCCCAATTGGGAGACCGTTTCCTAGGTACCGGATCTGGGATTGGACCGATGGGGTGAATGAAACATTGGCCGTGGAGGTAGTTGAAAGCTTCATGATAAGGCATCCCTATTGGTGTGCATTCATCAATGGTCCGTTTTGCCCGCGGCTTAGGAGCATTGAGTTTTTCATTAAATCCTTGATGGGAAGAAGAAAAAGGATACTCGTCCTTTTCACTTTTTCGTTCCTGACAATGAGAGTTTTTTTCAATAACTATCATCCGACTCGCTAGTCCTTCAACCGCACTCATACAACAGAATTTCGTAGCTTATGAACGTCCCCTTTCAGACTTGACGAGTTTTCCTTGGTATCACCTAAGAAAACTTCTTATTCACTAGACATTATTACGAACCTTTTTCTTTTATCAAAGAGTGATACTCGAACAAAAGTGTTATCCTTGATTAAACGCTCTTCTCTCCTTGACCAAGTACTGTGGAAAGGGAAGTCATGGATACTTACTGTTAATTATTTGACTCAAACTCAATTCAATATGCATAGATGGGAATAGATCATGGAAGAATAGGGGAACGATATGTGGAAAGTGTGAGATATTTAATGTATGGAGAGGTGATGTGAATGGAGAAGTATGAAATAATTTGGGAATAGAACAAACCCTCAACTCAAATGACAGAAATGACGACTCATACATGGGCCTAAGACATGGTCATGGTGACATATACACAAAGTGTGTGCTAAGACTAGTGAGTGTAGGTTACATGCTAAGACTCGTGTCATGACCATGTGACTAGATATGTGATTAGACTCGATTAAAGACCAAATTATGACCTCGGTTATTAATTAATTAACCAATTAGACTCAACGTCAAGACTTTAGCAAGGAACTAGACCATCGCATAACCAATGGCACTATCCTGACGCACCAGAGCCATCGCAGCGCTATATCACTATCGCGTCGCGATGGACACTTGCGTGTCGCGCCACAGGGCAAACTTCTGCATCAACATTGAAACGTTAGTTTGAACCTGTTTCCAGCGTTCTACTCGAAAAGGGTGAACCTACATTTGTTCTATGTCGTGTTTAGTCAATTTTATTAGACTTTAATTACTCTAATTAATTAATTAAATAATTAATTAAGCAAATTCCTTTAGTCAGTAATTAGTTTATTTAAACTTATTAACAATGACAAGTCAAAGAAATGGTTAGCTTAAACACACATAGGTTATGCACAAGCAAATAATGCACAAGTAGTCAAATAATCACAACATGATGCAATGAGTTTGCAACATAACCACGGCTCTAGTTCTCTAAAGTTCAAGGACTAGGGTAGTCAAAAGAGGGTCCATGGTTATGAGTTAGGATGCATCGCGCGGAAGCCTTACCTTTGGAAGGGTTGGCGTGTATGGATGTGACCCCGCAAGTTAAACTTGCTTCCATGGTTTGGTCAATGCACAAACTCGGATGAACCCTTCGTTGCAAGGAGCGGTAGAACACATATGGGTTTTAGAAAAGAGGAAAAAACTCAATCAGGAAGTAGAATCGGCCAAACAGTGCTAGAATTGGTCAAAGCAAGAAGGCAGATTTCTGGCTCGATATAGGATGAACTCAGCGCGAGAAAACATGGACCATCGCGAGGAGATGGCCCTGTGGCAACGCGATATTGATTTTGCACCGCGACAAGGCCATCGCACTACGATGGGTACTGTTCTCTCAGCGACAGTTCCTACATGCCTCAGTAGCTTTCCGTGTTCTCAAAATTTTCCGATTTTTCGCAGTATTCTTTCGATTCTAGTTATGAAAGATATTTCCCAAATTTTCTATGTGTAATAATCCTATGTTTTTAACGTATTACGGACGGTCTATCCAATGCGGACCTTTTTATGCTTATGCCACAATGTTAATCAAAATTATGCACATGGATATTTAGAACTTTTTGAGTCTCATCCACTCATTTTAAACTATTGCCAAATAAATTTTAGGAATTAAATAGAAATCCTCCCTAGCAGAGTCGCTAAAAACTGTATGGAATATTTCTAGCATCCCAAACTTGAGCCCCATTGTGATCATGCATTCAAGCATGGTGGCGTCTAAAGGGAAGGAAGCTAGAGCAAAAGAGTCGCCAACAAGTTTTAGAAACTTCTAAACCGTTCATAGGTAAAGGTTACACCCCTTCATGATCCTAGAGATCGCTAACTCCATAGTGGTCTGGAATCATGATTGGATATTTGGGGATGAAGGTACAAATCCAACCTAAAAAATATTGAACCCACCCTAAATGGGCCTCTACTTTATTCTTCTCATATTCATATGCGCTTTCTGACTAACATACAATCATTAGATTAGCCCTAAACCTCTTTAATCTTTGTTGGTTGATTATTAATGCAAAAATAAATCTATTATTGGCGATCACTTGAATTAAAATCATATTAGCCTAAATCAAGTTATTAATTATCTTATTAGGCGTGATTTCAAGTACAAAGTCCTTTTAAACCTGCAAAAAAGGCGTGATCAAGCAATAACAATAATATATATAAATCATCATCATAATATTGACCCAACAAATCATTATCATAATAATAATTTCAATAAAGCATAATAATATTAGCAAGATCCTAGGCATGGTACCAACATGATTAATAACAAATCCTAGCATGTCACTAAAAAAAAACTCAAAACTTTAACCCTAAACATGATTCTAACATGACATTAGAAATAGGAAGCAACCTAAACATGATACTAGAAAGCATTATAAGACATCCTAACATGATACTAAAAATTAATAAAATCTAAGCATGCTTTCTAAAGATATAGAGTAATTAAATTACTCACTTTGTTGCCTCGCATATATTTTTATATAAAGAATACACACGTTAGTGAAATTCAATAAAAATATTAAATCATACAATTAATTTAAAAAATTGAAATAGAGATTTGGGACCAAACCCTCAGAAATTATGAACCTTTCACATCCAGGGCAAAGGCAACTTCGAGCTTGGCTAGGTGTGTAGAAGTCTCGTGATGGACGTAAAGTGTATTTGAATAGGCTAGGCTTAGAAATCAAGAGAGAGAAAGAAATAATAAGCTTTAGCTTAGAGAGAAGAGAGAGATGGTGATTTGAAAACGGGGAATAATGACCATATTTATAGAGAAAAATAATCCGTAAACGATCTGAAAAGTGTAAGAATTTAAATCGGAGTAAAACTGGTTCCATCGCGACGTGATGGCTCTATCGCGATGCGATTGGCCTATCGTGACGTGATGGACATGTCGCAGCGCGATGGTTGCTGTGCAAAAAAATTCTGTACGGAGTCCGTTCTCCCATTAAATAGGGTTAATAATTAGAGTCTGTAGTTATCTTTTATTAAATCAGATTTAATCCTTGTGAAAACACACTTGTGATATTTCAAATTAAATTCTTTATCTTTTCTAAATAAAATAAAAATATAATTATTAATCCTAATCTCTTTAAAACTTAAAAGAATCTTCTAGATTATTCTAGAAGATTAAAGTCAATCCTACTGACTTTAGGAATAATAATTAATTAATGGACTGACCCTCCTCATGATCATTGGGCCGTACATAAAAAACCGGTTTAGGCCCAGTTTAGTATTTTGGCCATAACTTCCTCATTATAACTCGGAATTGATCTTTTAATATATCATTGGAAAGATCTTTTCAACCCCCATCCAACTACACAGTTATTGGACCCATATTATGGACCAAACTAAACTGGACTAAACATTTTTCTCAAACAGGGTATAAAAAGAAAGATTTTCAAAAACAGAAAGAACTATTTTTATTAAAAACAGAGAAGTTCCCTAGTCTCTTTCACATTTCACCTCGTTTGATAATTAATGACGTGAAAGATATTCATCACTTGGTTTGGTTTTTGGGGAGATATAATCAGGTGTCTATAGCAGGTGACTTATTGGGCCTAATACACACCAATGTATGCGGGCCAATGAGCACACTCGCATGAAATGGTTATCGATATTTTATTACCTTCACACACGACTATAGTAGAAATGGATATGTCTACCTTATGTCAAACAAATCTTAATCGTTTGAGAAATTCAAGGAATTTCAGTGTGAAGTTAAAATCAGCTTGGAAGGAAAATCAAAGCCCTTCGATCGGATCAAGGTGGTGAATACTTTAGCCATGAATTCGATGACCATCTAAAAGAACATGGTATACTTTCAGAATAGACATCTCAAGAAACTCCACAATGGAACGGAGTATCCGAAAGGAGAAATCGATCCTTGCTAGACATGGTACGATCAACAATGGGTCTTTGTGATCTTCCTATCTCTTTCTGGGGACACGCACTTCTAACTGCGGCACTACACTGAACCGCGCTCCGTAAAAAGCTTTAGAAAAGACTCTATATGAATTATGGACGAAGAAACCTCCTAGGTTGTCTTTTCTCAAGATTTGGGGTTGCGAAGCATATGTCAAAAGGTTAATTTTCTGACAAACTTCATTCTAAATCTAACAAATGTTTCTTTGTGGGATATCCAAAAGAAACCAAGGGGTATTACTTCTACAACAAATCCGAGAACAAAGTGTTTGTTGCTCGCGATGGTGTCTTTTTGGAGAAAGAACATCTTTCCAAAATGACAAGTGGGAGGAAAATCAAATTGGACGAAGTTCGGGAAGACGAGCTACAAGGTCAAACTGACAATCAAAGTGCTCCAGAAGCAACTGTTGATTTTGGTCAGAATCAAACCGACAATGTGCAAAGTCAAAATGACAATGCAAATGCTCAGTCTATTACCCTACGTAGGTCGCAATGGCCAAGATCTCAAGCAGACAGATCTAGTAGTGGATGAAAATGAGCCAGCGACATACAAGTAAGCTATGACGAGCCCCGACCTCTGCAAAATGGCAAGAAGCCATGAAATTCTAGATGGACTCCATGTTTGAAAATCAAGTATGGGACTTGTTTGATTTACCTGAAGGTTACACACCTATCGGGTGTAAATGGATTTTCAAATTGAAAACCAACAAAGATGGAAATGTATTCATTTACAAAGCTAGATTGATAGCAAAATGTTACAGGCAAATTCACGGCGTTGATTCTGATAAAACCTTTTCTCCAGTTGAAACTGTTGATTTTGGTCAGAAATGCGTATCTTGCATCGTCGAGTACATGCCTCTGGAATAACTGATTTTGTTGTATTTTGTTTTGACGACCTTCCACGCCTCGAGAATTTTATCGTGAACCACTACGTCTTGAGCGATCCACTAGATGACGATCTTCCATGCCATGGGAATTCTTATTGTAGGTGTGCAACCTTGCATTTGAATCTTGGTATTTTGTATGCTTGAGGTTTCTCACTTTTAAACTCCCTTTTGTTTATTTTTTTCGCTCTCTCTTTTTTTTCGTTTTTCTTTTGCATTTTTTATATTTGGATAAGTGTGGGAAATCCCGATCATGCGATCTATCACTCACTTGGCATTCATGTTTCCCAGACACGGTACCGAGCATTCGATAAGAGACGCAATCTGAGACATGTTCATATCAAAGACATGATCATATCAAAGACATTGGAACACTTGCCCTTTTGCACACTATTATTGTTATTTTTAAACTTTTGGTAAAATCACTCAAGCTTTTGTTTTTGAAAATTGCATAAGTTGCACACCATCCCATCCCAAGGTTAGGTAGATGTGAGTTGAAAAAGAAAGGACTATCGTTGGACGAGGCTCAAAATGGTTTATCAAGAAAGGAATTTGTAATTCATAGGGTGATGGTGATATGACATGGCTACAAGGGGTGCCTCAAATCATTGGTATACCTTGTGCTTAGTCCGACAATGATTTTTTTTTTTTTTTAATTGCAATGCAGTGATCATATGCAAGGAAAATAAATGCTCATTTTATTAAAATGGAAAAGGATAAAATCAAACCCTAATAAATCTAATGAGAAAGATGGGGAATGTCTATGTTAGACTTATTGGGGAAGGGGGGAATAAAAAAATAGAAAAAGAGATTACGAATCTTGTCGTTGAAGCCCGTCTCGTGGCTTGTGCTTTATCATCACTCGGTCTTCTTGCCTGCTGTAGGTATGGGAAGCTTTTTATTATCGATCAAATATTGGATGACCTCTTTTAGTTTCCAACAACTCTCGGTAGTATGACCCCTACCTTGATGGTATTTGCAATGGGTGTTAGAATCCCAGTTTGGTGATCTATTTTCGGGTGCTGGATCTTGAAGAGGTCCAATGGGAGTGATGAGTCCATGGCATAGAGTCGATAGAAAGCAGTATCATAGTTCATCCCAATAGGTGTGAACTCTTTCCTTAGTTGCTTTTTAGGTATTTGGTTATCCATGGCTAAGGATATCATTAAGATCAAAGGTACTAACATTGTTACTAGAGTAGGTGTTTGGAAGAAGAAGAATTATCGTTCTTCTTTCCTTTTTGTAGGGAATATTTCAAGCATCCCAAACTTGAGCCCCACTATGATCATACACTTAAACATGGTGGCGTCCAAAAGGAAGGAAGCTAGAGCAAAAGAGTCGCCAACAAGTTTTAGGAACTTGTAAACCGTTCACAGGGTGAAGGTTACACCCCTTTACGATCCCTAGAGATCGCTAACTCCATAGTGGTCTGGAACCATGACTGGATATTCGGGGATGAAGGTACAAATCCAACCTAAAAGAGATTGAACCCGCCCTAAAAATTGGCCTCTACTTTATTCTTCTCATATTCATGTGCGCTTTTTGACAAACATACAATCATTAGATTAATCCTAAACCTGTTTAATCTATGTTTGTTGATTATTAATGCACAAATAAATCTATTATTAGCGATCACTTGAATTAAAATGATATTAGCCTAAACCAAATTATTAATTATCTTATTAGGCGTGATTTCAAGTATTCATTCCCTTTAAACTTGCATAAAAGGCGTGATCAAGCAATAACAATAATATATATATCAAGCAACATAATATTACTAATATATTGACACAACAAAGCATCATCATCATAATCTCATCATTAAAGCATAATAATATTAGCAAGATCCTAGGGATGATACTAACATGATAGAAGAAATAGGATGCAACCTAAACATGATACTAGAAAGCATTAATTAAATCTAAGCATGCTTTCTAAAAGAATAGGAAGTAAGCTAATTACTTACTTTGATGCCTCGTACCTCTTTCTAATAACAAAATACACGCGTTACTAATTTCAATGAAATATTAAATTAAACAATTAAATTAAGTAATTGAAATAGAGATTTGGGACCAAACCCTCAGAAAGTATCAACCTTTCACGTCGAGGGCGAAGGTAACTTCAAACTTGGCTAGGTGTTTCTAGAACTTGTAAATGCAAAATTGTGTTTGTAAAAAGGCTAGGCTAGAAAGCATGAGGGGGAAAGAATAAGCTATTGCTTAAGAGAGAGAAGAGAAAGATGAGAGTTGTTGGTGAATTGAAAACTGTGAATAACGCCCCTATTTATAGAGAAAACTGTTCGGAACGATAGAAAAGAGTCTGAATTCGCCTCGGAGTAAAACTGCTCTTATTACGATACGACAGAGCTATCGTGATGCGACAAGGTTGTCGCAGCGCGATAGCGCGTTTATGATAAAAACTCTAGACGGAGTCCTTTTCCTAATATAATTAAGTAATTAGACTCCGTAATTATCATTACTAAAGTCAGATTTATCATTAAAAATACTTGTTTTATTCCAAACTAAATTCATTATCTTTTCAAAATAAAAGTATAATTATTAATCCTAATTTCACAGAAATTTAAAAGAACCTTCTAGATTATTCTAGAAGATTAAAGTCAATCCTAATTAATAGACCCTCCACTTGATCATTGGCCACTTATAATACTCATTTTGAGCCTAGTTTAGTAATTTGACCATAATTTCCTCATTATTCATCGGAATTGGGCTTATAATATATCATTGGAAAGCTCTTTTTGAGCCCAATCTAACTACACTATTATTGGACCCATATCATGGTCCAAACTAAACCGAACTTTGACATTTTCATAAATAGGGTATAAAAAGAAATATTTTCGAAAACCAAAAGAAGTATTTTATTAAAATACCGCATCACAAGACTTTTCACATTTTTGCTTTGTTCGATAATCAATGACGTGAAAGATATTCATCACTGGGTTTGGTTTTTGGGGAGACACAATAAGGTGTCTATTGAAGCCCCCACTTTGACTGAGTTTGGAGAAACACATGTTTTGAAAACAAAAGTCAAAGTAGCGATAGGGACGGAGAATGATTCAGAATGTTTAGCAATCCTAAATCACTCTTATAACGCTGATACCTACAAACTAGCGTTAGTTAAACAGATAAAAGAGTTAAGAAACGTGTATCTTGCACCGTCGAGTACACGTCTCCAAGGTAACTACTTTTACCGCTGTATTTGTGACGATCTTCCTCAAGCTAGGGGATATCGCCGAAGATCGCTCCGCTTATCGCTGTCTTCAATTTCCGCTATGACAGTCTTCCGCAAGCTAGGGAACACCATCGAAGATTACTCCGCTTGTTGCGATCTTCTGTCGTTTTGTGACCATCTTCCACATCTTAGGGAATACGATCGAAGATAACTTCACTTACAGCCATCTCCCGTTTTCTGACAATCTTCCACATCCTAGGGAACATCATCAAAGATAACTCCGCTTGTAGCCATCTTCAGTTGTTTGTGACAATCTTCCACATCCTAGGAAAAATTGTCGAAGATCAGCGTTTGTTGATCCTCAGTTTGCTAGTGCTTTTCTTGAATGTTGTTTTGCTATTGCTTGTGATTTCTTTATGAACCAATATCTTGGTGCTTGCGATGAACCAATGCTTAGGCGCTTAAGCTCAGTGAAACGATCGTCTCCAGGCCGACCACTTACTGCGATTGTAATCAAGCCGACTACTAATCATATCAATTTGCTTATAGGGGCTAACTGGCGTACCAAGGAACCCAATTTGCTACATAAGGTCTGCATAAACCAATAGGGGGACCTCAGGATTGCATCACTGAAGATAGAAGAGTCAGCGCATGCTATCACGGCGCGATAATGTTATCGTTGTGCGATGGAGTCGGGTTTTTCAGATTTAAACCCCTTCTCCTTCCTCATTTCGCTGCTGCTCACATTTTGCATTTTCGCTCGAAAATTTTTCACTTTGCTCGTTCTCCTTCGTTTATCAACGAAACTCGCTCAAATCTTTTACAAATCAAAGCTTGTCATCTCTAGTTTGCCGATCTATGTATGTTTTGCTCAAACTTACTTTATTTTTGACGAAGTTTGCTTAGGTTCTTTGCGAATTTCCAGAAAATCCAAAAATGAACTTGCTTGTTTTGCTTTGTTTGTCAAATTTCTTATCATGAATTTGTTTGCATATATTTGTATGTTGCCTTGGGAGTATTTTAAGACTTGTGTTGACTCAATTTGGTGAAGAAACGAGCAATTTGTCGTTTTTGGACACCTTGAGTTCGTGAGAACAATGTGACCCGTTCTTCATGTTTTTACTTGCTTTTCCTGCTTAGTTTGTCACAATATTTGTCACAGTATTGTAAGAAATTGCTTAATAATTCTCTTATTGCTTGAATAAAAAACATGCTCTATCTTAATACTACGTACTTTGTTTTTGAAAAACATAGTATCATGCGGCTAGGCGAACCTTAGATACTATAGAACCTTTAATTTACTGTATTTTATGTTTTGGAACATATCTAGAATAGTTCGACGTCGTGGCTCTGGCTCTCGTTCTCACGGGGCTCACCGAGAGGACGAGCCTGTCGACACAAGCGAGGGGACTTCCACTAGTCTAGGGGACTTCCCTGAGTGGGACGGGCGTACTCTGTATTTTGCGCCTCAATTCCATATTTCGGAGCACGTTTGGCGTCGTATGACTGACGAGCGGGTTCGTTGCCATGCTTCGAGCAACGACTCCATCAATCATTTGTGTGATACTTACTTCACCAACAACGCGGAGCTGCGCGCGTTGTGGGAGTCATGTGGCTTGACTCCTTTGCTACAGGCTACTAGGGCTCTCTATTCCTTAGGGTCGAGTCGCTACATCATTCGGGCTTTAGTGGAGTTCGTTTGGGACACCACTAACACGTTCCATTTTTCCGTAGGGCGAGATGACCATCACTCCCCTCGACTTCTCTGTCATTACCGGTTGGAGTTCTAGTCGATCGCGGTTCCTTTTGATAGGGATATCGCCCTAATGTCACCTAAGGTGGATGAGCTGCTGGGTCCTATCGTTGTTCGGGCCCGAGCTGAGTTGATATCCATACAGATGAGCAGCCGATCCATTTGCCGAGCTCTATTAGTAGAGGCCTTTCGAGATGACGTGACCTCCCCCGAGCAGCGGGTGAGCATCTTCGTTTTGATTATGCTGTTAGGGACATTTTCTCCTAACAAGGGTAGTCAAGTGCTACTCTACTACTTGCCTGCTCTTCGTGACCTTCGAGTGGTCATGACATATGACTGGGCCAGCTTAGCCTACGCTGACTTCCTGCTTGGATTGCGACTTGCCTGTCGCCATCGTAAGTATGAGGAGGAGGTCACACTTTCTATCTTTTGGAGGATCGTAGAGGTATACTCTTTTTCCTTCGACAAAAGTTCTCTTCTGATAGGTGTTAGCATTTGCTGACACTTTCCGTCGTTACAGGTGTGGTTCTACGAGTACTTCCTTTCTTTGTCGCCATCCAGGCCTTCACCACGAGGGCTCCCCATTGCTACTAGTTGGGGAGGCTGTTATGCTGGCTTGACCACTACCGTGCTTGTTCGAGAGGCGCTTCTCTCGGTACGTATTGTTGTCGCCTTTTATGTTCTTCCTCTTTAGCAGGATTTTGATTTAGGGATGTTTCTTTTTCAGGAGCCTCAGGTTCTTTTCCGTTCATGGGATGGATGAGATGTTCCTGCGCGAGCTGTCGCGTATTCGACTTAGCGTCGTTACTTTGAGGGGACATACGACGCTGTGGTGTATCTAGGTGAGAGAGTTGCAATTCAGCACTCTATGGAGTTCTTTATTGTTCCGAGATGTCCTCCATCATATGATGGACTAGGATGGTCTCATGACTCATATGGAGAGATCTCCTGCTGGCAAGGATTGGCTCCACCACCTTGCGTTCTGGAGGAGGAGGAGGTGTTTTAACATCCTTCGGTTTGTTTTTCTTTTTGTAGCCCTCGACGATTTTTAATTTGCTTAAAGTTTTCTTTTTGCAGGTTGCGGCTGCTGCGAAGTTCATACCTCCACTTATGTTTATCACCTACTAGGGGTCATCTGGGCCTATAGAGGAGATGGTACCTCCAGCCCCCGAGGAGTGGCGTCTGGTTGAGCGGTCGATCCCTCGACGTTACACTTGGGTGAGTTAGCTCTACTGTTTTGTTTTTGCATGCATGCTTTGATTATTTCTAACTTCTTTTGCTTTTGCAGTTTTCTCATGAGGTGATGACGAGGATGGCAAGAGCTATGGGCGTCTTCCGGTATCAGCTCGTGAGGTTGAGCCACCTGGGATCGTGTCGTCGTGATGGCGGTGTGGCAGAGGTATATCTCTTTACTTGTATTGGATTGTCTTTGGTTATTTCATTATATTTGACTTTGTTTACTCTTCTATTTCAGCCTATTCCCCCGACGCGTACTCGTACGAGGCCTGAGGTAGGAGGGAGATATCTGGATATGGATCGAGGCATTGCCGCACCTCGGTTAGGCTCTAGATGGGAGAGAGGGGTTGGACCGCACTGTTGTTATAAAGGGTTATGGTTTCTCTACTAAGGAGGAGGTGAGGCAACCCCCTTGCCCGGGAGGTGTCACGTTGGCTCCTTTCTTGGATGGTGGGACGTACGAGGTTGGCTCGTCGTCGCGGCAACCACAGTAGCCGGGACCGCAGCAGGGTAAGCCTGGATGGGCTGGCCCTTCTCTTTCGTTCCTGACTATTAGTGATTTTGAGGCCGATGGAGTGACTCCTCGGACTGCGCAGTTTTATGGTGCTTTGGGTATTCGTCCTCCAACACCCTAGTTATACTTGTATTTATTTATTTATTTGACCATGTAGGACTTTGCTTTTTACGTTGTACTATTGACACTTATGTTAGACATATTGTACATACCTACTTGTATTATTATGTCTGTTTCATCTTTGCATTTTATTTTTCATTTTATGTGCATATGATTCTGTGCAAAATAGTTGTGACTTAATTTTCGCGCAAAAATTTCCATCTTTTTTATTATTATTGGAGGGTATCCGACTTTCTCCCCCAACAGAAAAAATGTAAAAATAATGAAGTTTGACCAAAATTAAGCTTAAAATTAATTAGAATTAAAATAATCAATAGGGGATAAGTGTTTGAGGGAAAATTGCCAAAAATATAATTGGATAAGGCTTTGAAAGGAACAAAACCGTAAACAAATCTGAGTCAAAGTAAGAAAAACGCGGTCAGCATAACGCGTTGCTCTATCGCAAGCGAAAGTAGGCTATCGTGGCGCGATGCGCCTGTTGCGTCGCAATAATTTTAAACCTCTGAATTAGATCAGAATTCGGTTTGCGTCGATTTCTGTTTATAAATAGCCCCCCAAATGCACCGATTCCAGCATAATTCGAGAAGAATTAAAAAAGAACTTAGCTTATAATTTTTAATCAAGTAGTCATGGTTAATAGTTTTAGTGATATCACTTGTGAGTGGTGCCGGTCTTTGACCACCAAGGAGAGGAAAGAGCTTGACTTTTTCCACTTGGGGGGTTTGTATGGTATTAAGGGGGTGGATCTTGACATAGACTGTATTCATACCGCCTTAGAATATTGGGATTCAAACACCCATTGCTTTAGACTAGGTCATGATGAAATATGCCCTTTACTAGAAGAATTTGGTGCCATTCTTGGCTTTCCTTCTTTAAATCTTGCGGTAATTCCTAAGGTGAGCGAATATTATTATAAAGATTTTGAACTTTTCCTTAACCTTAGGGATAGGGACTTAAAAGACATAATGCATGGGAATGTGGTCAATTTGAAAGAATTTGCGTGTTTTTATTTTGATAGGCCACGATCTAAGTCTTTTCATGTTTATTATAGGAGGGCTTTCTTCTTTTTCATGTTTAGTTAATATCTCCTCACTAGTGGGAATATCCATGAGGGTCAAGCAATTTTAGCCTTTGTCATGGAGCAAGTTGAATTAGGGAGAAATCCAATGCCATTAATTGTTGGAGAAACTATGCTTAGTTTGGATGAATTAAAGAAGGACCCAAAAGCACCTCTTTGAGGTTCTCCAATTTTATTATAGGTAGAAAATCAATACGTTTAATTACAGAAATAAAAAATATTTAATTTTGTATAGTAATATTAATTATTTGCATTGAATTTTTGCAGATTTGGCTAAAGGAAAGGCTTGAATTAATTAGCCCTCCTGACAACATTGAAAAGTATATACCAAATTGTCTTGTGAGAAGGAAGAAGCGTTTCTCCATAAAGAAGGGTCGCCGGGAGTGGGGTAGAATCTTTAAAACTCGCGACTTTGCCGTCAAATGGGTTGTTCCTTGGTGGAAAATTCAGAAGATGGTTGGTGTCAATAATCAACCTTTTTGTCGTCTTCCAAGTTTGTCCAAGTTAACATTTTACTACCCTTCTAGAGTAAAAAGACAATTTGGCCTTGCTCAAATCGTTCCTTCCGAGGATCTTCGTCGCCCTTATGAATTTCCAGTTTCACAAGATGTAGAAAGATTTGATGACTATTGGTGTGCTAGACCTTTGTGGGAAGTTGTTACCCACAAAGTTCCTCCATTGTCTAGAGATTTGAAGTAGTGGTTACTTCGTAGATCTCAAAAGGACAAGAACAAAGTCCGAAACATGTACAAAATTAGTGTTAAAGATCGCTTAGGTCATAAGAAAATTATTCCTAAAGATCGCCTAGGTACAAGAGTTGAATTCAAGAATCCTATTATGCCTAAGAAGAAGAGTACTACTAAAGGCAAAGAGAAAAGAAAATCTAACTCTACATAAAAGAAAGTGTGGGTTGAAAAGAAGATTGGGGTGCTAGCGAAAGGAGAGACTATTAATACTAAGATTGTGTGTAGATATACTAAGGGATCCATATTGGTGAAAAAGATGGATGATGAAGAAGATGCAGACAAGATATGGAAAAGGGCTAGAAAAGAGAAGACAGATCAGAGCATTACTTTTACTTTCAATTTATTAGACAATTTTTTTTTCAAGTCAATATTATTTTTAAGCTTTCTTTTAATTACAATAATAATGTAATTTTACTTTCATTTATTATTAATGCAATTTTCAGCTTTTAAATTAAATCAACTTTTTAAATTAATTTTTTTTGAAAGCAATGAAAAGATCTTGAATTTACTTCGATGAATAATTCGAGTACGGAAGTCAAAAATTCCCGAAATACACCGAAACTTGCTCAGATTGATGAAAAAAAGATTGGCGCCGGAAGTTTGACTTTATCGCGGTGCGACAAGGCTGTCGCGGCGCGATAAGTGCTGTTATTGCGCGACAGCTTTGTCACGGCGCGCTGGGCTTGGATTTTGCGCGATGTTTGCTCTATGATGGCGTGCTGATGTAGAAGTGCGAGATTTGTAAAATTAAAGTGGCCGCACCCTGTAACGGGTTCCCTACGTATCCTTTCCTTAGGAATCAGACCAAACGTAGCTCTTTTGAGTATGTTACCCAAGTTATCATGGGTATAATTTTTTAAGTTGGTCAAGATTCGTCATATTTGAGAATTCGTTACCATCCATATCAGTTAATTTTGCGGCACCTCCTGATAGGATAGTTTTGACGATGTATGGTCCGGACCAATTAGGCCTAAATTTACCTCTTGGATCTAGAACATTTTTCCTTAATGCTTTTAACACCAAGTCTCCTACTTTGATGTTTCTTGTCAATTCTTATTAAAGTGTCTAGCCATGCGAGTTTGATAGCATTGAGTATGATGTAGAGCTTCTAGTTGTTTTTCATCGAGTAGAATTAGCTCTTCATCATATCTTGCTCTAGTCCATTTGACCTCATCGAGTTTAATTTCCAACGCGATGCGTAGGGAAGGTATTTCCAACTCTACAGGATGTACGGCATCCATTCCATAGACTAAGAAAAATGGCGTATTTCCTGTGGAAGAACGAATTGACGTGCGATAACCCCGAAGAGCAAAATGGAGTTTGTCAGGCCAATCTTTGTAGTTTTCTATCATTTTTTTGATGATAGTCTTTAAATTCTTATTAGCTGCCTCTACTGCACCATTTGCTTGAGGTCTATATGGGGAAGAGTGATGATGTTGAATGCCATATTTTTGAAGCAATTCTTCACATTCCGCTTGAGTAAGTTCCATTGTCACTTATCATTTCATGTGGGACTCCGTATCGACATATGGTGTTCCTTTCGATAAAGAGTGCTACATGCTTTACGGTGAGTTTTGCATACGATGCTGCTTCAACCCATTTTGTGAAATAATCAATTGCTACAAGAATGTATTCATGGCCTCTTGTCCTTGGAGGAATGATTTTTCCAAAAATGTCTAATCCCCATGTTTAGAATGGCCATGGTGATGTATAGGTGTAAAGGAGAGATAGAGGAACATGTTGCAGGTTAGCATATATTTGGCATTTAGGGCATGTTTTTACATATTGATGGCAATTCCTATTTATGGTAGTCCAATAATATCCTTGGCGCATTATCTATTGGACTAGCATTTTGCCATTCATATGAGTTCCACATGCTCCTTCGTGGATTATCCTCATTGTCCTTTGGGTTTCCTTTTTTCCTACACATAGAAGAGCTCTACCTTTAGGTACCCTTTTGTGTAGCTCATCGTTTTATGAGCACATATTGGGAAGCCAAATGTCTTAGAGCTCGTTTCGCTTTTCTGTCAGCGTGAAGTGGATATTCTCCTTTGGTGACATAGTTGAGGATGTCAGTATACCAAGGTTCCTCTTCTTCTTCTTTTTCTTGAACTACTTCATCATCTTCTATAGCTTGAATGTAAGCCGGTTTATGCCTTTTCTATATTGTTAAAGGCATTTGCTCAATTTCCTTAGGAATTCTAACCATCGAAGCTAGTCTTACCAAGGAATCAGCGAATTGATTTTCTTCTCTTGGTAGATATGTATATTCTACCTTTTCTAGTTGATTGGTCAGAGTTTCTAAATATGTTTGGTAAGGAGCCAAGCTTTCACTCCTCACTTTCCATCTTTTGGAAATCTAATTGATGATTAAGGAAGAATCTCCGAATATTTGAAGTTTCTTTACTCCCAATGCCAAAGCTGTTTCGAGGCCTACCACACATGCTTCATATTCCGCGGCATTGTTGGTAACGTCGAAATCTAACTTTATAGAGATTGGAACGTGTTCTTCTTTAGGTGATACTAATAATACTCCTACGTCACATCCTTTTTGGTTAGAGGCTGCGTCAAAGTATAATGTCCAAGTATCATCTTCTGTAACCATCAAGTCCTCGTCTAGAAAATCATTCTCATGCATTGGTGTCGAATCTTCTATCAGAAAGTCCGCTAAGAAGTCCGAGACCACTGATCCTTTAAAATCTTTTTGAGGCATAAACCTTACATCAAATTGGGCTAGGTTACCTATCCATCTTGATATTCGCCCGTTAAGTGTAGATTTCTTGAAGAGGTACTTAAGTGGGTCCATTTGAGGTACTACATAGACTGTATGGACGAGCATGTAGTGTCTTAGCTTGGTTGTGGCCCACACTGGTGCGAGGCACAATTTCTTAACTGGTGTGTAGCGTACTTCATACTCGAGTATCTTTTTACTTAAGTAGTAGATGGCGTTTTCTTTTCCTTCTACTTCTTGTGCAAGCATAGCTCCCATGTCTCTTTAGTGACTGTTAGGTACAATCGAAGAGGGATTCTTGGAAGCGCTGGTGCTAATACAAGAGGATTAGCGAGATAGGCTTTGATCTTCTCAAAGGCTTTTTGACAATCATCGTCCAATATCACTGGCACATTCTTTTTAAGTTTCTTGAATATTGGTTCACATATTGTGGTTAGCTTGGATATGAACCTACTTATGTATTGCAACCGGCCAATAAATCCTTGAATCTGTTTCTCGGTCTTGGGCGGCGACGTTGACATGATTGCTTTGATATTGGTTGGGTCTATCTCTATTCCTCTAGAGCTAATGACATAGCCTAAGAGTTTTCCCTAAGTGACTCTAAAAGCACACTTGGCTAGTTTTAGCCTCATGTTGTATTTCCTTAGCTTTTCGAAGAATTTTCTTAAGGTTACTTGGTGTCCTGGACAATCTTTTGATTTTACAATCATATCATCCACATAGACTTATTTAACCTCTTTGTGCATCATGTCATGAAGTAAGACAGTCGCTGCTCTTTGGTAAGTGGCACCCGCGTTCTTCAACCCGAATGGGATTACCGTGTAACAGTAAATGCCCCAAGGTGTTATGAATGTAGTCTTTTCCATGTCTTCTTCAGTCATGAGAATCTGGTTGTACCCTGCGTACCCATCCATAAATGAGAGAAGTGCGTGATTCGCTATGTTATCTACTAAAATGTCGATGTGTGGTAAAGGGATGTCGTCCTTTGGACTTGCCTTATTTAGATCTCTGTAGTCGACACACATTTTTACGCTTCCATCCTTCTTTGGAACTGGCACCACATTTGCGAACCATTCGAGGTATTTAGATACCCTGATAAAACTTGCAGATATTTGTTTTTGAACTTCTTCTTTTATTTTAAGAGCTACGTCAGGTATCATTCGACGTAAATTTTGTTTTACAGGTGTCATTCCTCGAATTAGTGGTATTATGTATTAAGCTATTTCTTTATTTATTCCTGGCATATCTTCTTATAACCAAGCAAACACATCAATGAATTCTTTTAGTAGATGGATTAAATCAGTCCTTTCTTCTTTATTAAGAGTTAGACCAATTTTAACTTCTCTTTTAATGGTTGGATCTTTTGAGATATCAACCGTTTTCAATTACTGGTGTTTTATTTTCAAGTGTTTCCATTGCCTTAATTATTTCTTTTTCACTTTCATTGTTTGTTAAGCAATGCTCGTCATCTTGGGTGAGAGAATGACATGAGGAGTAAGCAAATGAAGACATGTTATTGAATTCGAAAATCATTACATCAAATAAGGTGGTGTCCGTTGAGACTTGACTACTATCTATTCTAGGAGTAGGTGCTAAGCTAAAGGAATTAGAGGGAGGTGTAACAACTAGAGATTTGGAAGACTCAATAGGGGAAGACTCGGACTCAGAGTCAGACTCAGACTACTCTTCGTACATAGGTCCTTGTCCTGTTGTTATGGAGATCTTTCTTCCACTTGGTGTAGTCACCTTCACAGTCTTTCACCATCCTTGGGCTAATCCCTCTACAGGAGTGATAAGCTCCGAGGGGTCAAACTTTTCACTTTGTATTACTGTTTGAATGAGCGTGGAGTTGTCTTTGACACGTGTGGGCTCATTCTTCTCGTAGCCAAAGAGGAGTCCCATGACATTAAAGTGAAAGCATGAGGGTGCTTTCTCCTTATAAATAGGAGTTGGGATATCATCTAAGAAATTGCAATCCAAAAAGATCTCGAACCCTGGTTGTCTTATTCCATCTTTGACAAAGGGTTAAGGAAATTCATGGCATGGATAATCCTCACCGTCTTTTTCGATTGACTGTTTAGAATGAGAGGATATCGGTCCATTGGGATTGCTTTCTTTTGGGTACGACCATTCTTTCGTGCATTGGTCTTTTCCCGGGCTCGTTTGAGGTCTTCTAGAGTTGGTTCAAAACCAAGTCCAAAAGTATCTGATTTAGGGAGGCTAGGTAATCCCATTCGTTTTGCTATCTCTTTCTTCTTTCCTAGAGTCATTCCAAGAAAGTGCCTTTGTTTCCTAAGGATAGCGTTTACTGTAAGATTGGAATGGAGGTCGTATTAAAGAGGGGTTCTTTCATCTTCTTCGAGTAAGGAGGCCTCTTCTACATTAAAGCCCCATAAATCTTCATCATTTTCATCGTGCTCCACATTTATAATAGGTTTGTCAATTACCTTAATTCTCTTTGGGGAAGCATTGATTGTGATAGGAATTCCTCCGACAATGGCCTTCACTTGTTGATGAAGGGATGAAGGGACGACCGAGGTCATGGAGCCAAGGGCGTCCCAACAATAAGTTGAAAGAGGCTTTAATGTCTACTACTTGGAAGGTAGTAGCATGTTCAATAACTCCTGCCGTAACATTCATTGTTATGGTTCCAAGAGCTTGGCGACGAGTATTTTCATAAGCTCTTATGCCTTATGTCGATGGAAACAAGTCTTCGTCCGTTATTCCTAACATCCTCGCGGTTCGAAGTGGGTAAACATTTATTGCTGACCCATTATCTACAAGAGTCATTGGGACGTTCATTCTCTTGTAGATTATAGTAAGGTTTAAGGCTTTATTGTTCTTATCACCTTTTGGAGGTAAGTCTTTGTCAGAATAGGTGATTAGATTGATGGGGCTAAGGAGATCACTCGTGAGGAAGTTAGCTAACCCCTCAGGAGTGGTTTCTAAGTCTATTCCTACCTTAGCCCAGACATCCATTACTGCGACTCTATCCTCATAGGATGTGGCTAGTAATTTCCATACATTCATCTCGACCTTAGTCTTTTTAAGTTATTTGACAACATCATTGTCTTCTATGATTGGTATGGGAACTTGTTGGGTAGTAGGAATGGGTTGAGTTGTGACAAGAGGTTGCTGATCTTATGAAGACATCTATGGGTGAGTCTTCTTCATCCCAAATGTCATCTACTGGATAGATTGTGGAAAGTGGAGTTTTTTCCACATCTTTTAGGTAGACGTCCTCGTCATCACTTTCCCAAACTCCATTGATGCTAACATTTTTTTCTAGTGGAATTTGGACCAACTTTTTACTGTCAATCAATCCTTGGATTAGATCCTTGAATTTGAAACAGCGTTCTATGGTATGTCCTCTTGATTAATGGTATGGACAATAAAATCAATCCGTTCTTTTTAGTGATTGTAGTTGAGTCATTGCGGCTTTCATTGTACTTATAAGCACCAACATTTCTTCTTTAGAAATTGGTTCTCTATTTGGAGAGAAATCACTCATGACATCGAAGAAGATTTCCTCCTCTTCTTCGCTGGCATGAGTTTCTTTAACTGGTTTGATGAGGAGTGATGGATCGATATGACCTTCCTCATCAGAAATTGCCAAGGAGTCTGAGAGTGGAGCACTATTGATACTTGGCTTCTTGCTTGCAGTAGGCAATGAAAGTTTATTTCTATCAATTGAATCTTGAATAGCTTCTTTCAACTTCCAGCAATTCTCAATGAGATGGCCCATGCCCTGGTGGTATTTGCAATGTGCATTGGGGTTCCAATTAGTCGTCCTCTTTTCGACTAGTGGGTCCCCAAATGTGAAAGGAATTGAGTCCTTCGAACAAGTGTATTATTCCGATAGAGGGTTCGGAGCTATTGGAAAGCTATTTATTCAGTAAGTTCAAGTGATCGGAATGCCTAGGTGGAGGCCACTTCAGATCAGTAATATTAATGTATAATTAATATTACAGCTTAGTCTTGACTGAACCCTTCGGGTCACACCCAAGCAATTAACGATCCGACACGACGAATTAATCTGGAAGTAATTAATAAGTCGCTCGAGTATTATGAACATAGACGTCGGAAATCGAGCTAGGAGCGTCGAGACCGAACGTCGCAAGTCGAGTCGAATTAATAAAAGACGAGACAATAAAAATCAAATAATCAACAATTACCAAAATACCCCTAACATCGGAATGCCTCGAGCAAACCGAGTTCTAGGGGAAAGTGGTGTAGCATGCGCACTGCACCAAGCCAAGGGTGCTGGGTGTGCATGGCTAGTTAGCTGGCACATTAATAGCAATACTAGCAGCACCAGCCGCACATAAGCGCACCAGCAGCCCGCATGTGATTGGCCAAAGCGAGGCATCACTATTTTTCCCTATGATACGTAAGGTATGTTGATGGGTTTGCCAAAGCAAGACATCTCATACATGTTCTCCATGATTGGTAAAGGAAATCTTTGAGAATAGTTCTCAAAGAGAGGAAAGGCATTTCTAAAATACAATTCCAATAAATGACTTTTATAACTAAGTCCGAAAGGACAGTTGGACATCATGTATTCAAAAAACTAGGAAGTTTTGATAAACATAAAGTATTCAGTTGAAAACTTAAATTGTCAATGCTTGACAACCAACATATCATGCGTGGTAATCTAGGTAGTTGAAAACTAAGCACCACCAATCAAACAATTAAGAAAATCAAACTTATTCCTAGTATAGGACAAGTCCGAGTCGATCCACGAGGAATGAGAGGGAGATTGCTATAGTTTATGATCAAGCTACTTTGAAGAATGAGAGGTAAGGTGAATTGAATTGTAACTAAAGTATCAACTAGCTAATCAAGTCAAAGAAAATCAATATGCTAAACGCTAGGGATATAGGTTCCACATGCAAGCTCAATGATTATGCTAATCGATGGATGACTCGATTGATTCAAACATTACAAAGGACAAACAATAGTTACAATTAATAGAATCCAAAAGCTATCTCCTATAAGCCAAGCTAGGGTTCACTAAGAATGACTAACAAGGAGAATCACAATCGAATTCAACCAATTAAAGCAATTCTCAAATCAAGGGTTCATGTCATTGAAATTTGCTATGCAATCTAGATTAATCTTATAGGTTGATCACTCCTAATCTAATTAATCACATGCACAACTATGTCAACCGATTTAAATGCAACAATTCAATCAACCAAGAATCATCAACTAGCAATAATTATCAATCAAACATGCTTCCCCTTTTCCCTAGCTACTAATCTACTCACTAATCATGGTGGAATTGGAAAACAAAGCTAATTGAATCATAAACATCATCATTTCATGCTTAATCAAAAAGAAAATAAAGCTCAACAAATTCTCAAACCAAAGATCAACAATCAAATCAAACATTCAAGAATTAAAGGAAAGAGCAAGCAAAAGTAAATTCAAAGAAAAAAATTCTCACTAATATTCATTGATTGAAGAAGAAATCCAAGCTCAAAGATGTAATTTGAAGTACAAAACAAGTAATGTAAAATTTCTCACTCTACTTTCCCTCTCTACTAAATATGAAATTAAGTCTCAAGTACAAGTGAAAACGTCATCCCCTAAAAAAGGAAAAGTCGAGGCTATTTATAATAAATCGAGTGAAGGGAAGCGGAGCAGGCCTGTGCGCACGCAAAGCAGGGTCTGCGCACACGCACAGAGGGGCCTGCGTGCGGGCACCCCTGCTGTGGTGTTGCGTGTGCTCGGCTTCCCTTGCTCGCTCGTAGATCCTTGTGCAAAGCCTTTGCCCCTAGTGCTTTCGTGCGTCCCCATCATCAATGCTCTTAAGGTGATGCCCGCGAGGAGGGCAACCTTTAATCTTCAAAAAAAATTGCACATTCCCGACCTAAAATTAATAAGAAAATATCTGTAAGAGAGCGGCAAAAAAGATTTCAAAACTTCACTTGCAAGAATTCAAGTAAAAGTAAGAGAGAAAGCAAAAAGGATGGAAATTAAACTAAAATAGCTAAATTAGAACAAATATTATGAAAAACTCATAAAAGTGAACGAAAAAACCAAAATGAGCTATAAAGAAGGAAAATAAAAGAAAAATTAGAAAGATTATAAGAAAATAAAGCGAGAAAGTAAAGAAAAAGGAATAAAAAACTACTCTATTGAGCGCCACAAATGACGCTCATCACATACACTAGTGAGAACAACTCATTGATGTACTAATTCAAGTACGAATTAAAGGAAAAGATGGAACTTTGTTATACGGCGCACTAGATGCTTAATTATGCCTAACAAAGTATAAAAGTTAAAGACTCTTAAAGAAATGGTTCTTAAAGATTAAGAGATGAAGTATGATAAGAAATATAGGAAACAAGGAACATAGAAAAGGAATAAGATTCCATTTCTACTAAAGAGTGCATGTTATTACAGTTAACTTAGTAGCTCGTTGTCTTCACAAGTATCGAATACAACTTGAGGGTTCCTGTAGACACCTGATTGTGTCTCCCCAAAAACCAAACACAACAATGACAATCTTTCACGTCATTGATTATCGAACAAGGTGAAATATGAAAAGTCTTGTGATGCGGTCGTTTTAATAAAAATACTTCTTTCTGTTTTCGAAAATATTTCTTTTCGTACTCTATTTTATGGAAAATGTCCAGTACAGTTTAGTTTGGTCTATGATAAGGGTTCAATAATGGTGTAGTTAGATGGGTCTTGAAAAGACCTTTCCAACGATATATTATAAGCCCAATTCCGATGAATAAGGAGGAAGTTATGGCTAAAATACTAAACTAGGCTCAAATCGGATTTTACCTATGGCCAAATGATCATGTGGAGGGTCCGAAGGTTTAATCCCATTCCTAATCTAATTAGGATTAATTAGAATTTTCTATTAGTATAAAACATCTTAATTATCCTTTTTGAAAAGATAAGATCAAAGAATTTGAAATTGAATAAAACTTTCCTTTTTTAAGTCCTAATTCTATTCGAAATGAAAGACGTACAAAGACAGTCAGATATTATTTTTGTGCCTCATATTTTTATCCAAATAGTATATGGTTGGATATATCTTGAAATTATCTTTCCAATGATATATTATAACATTAATTCTAAGCTATAACGAAAAAGATATGAAAGAAATAGAAAACTCTATCCAAAACTGACACCGTCCCAATATTTCGGCCTTTTTTTTTCTACAAAAATTTTAGTCTGATTCCAATTGGGTTGAAAACTAGACTTCAAAAGCTTTCCAACGACATATTATATGACTTATTTCAACTTCTGGATCAAAAGTTATGATAAAAACAAAATCCGCAAAAAACTGTCTCAGCACGCCGCGACAGCCCTGTCGCGCCGCGCTGGACCCTGTCACTCTGCGACAAAACCAATTTTATTCCGATTCAAGTTCTGACTCTTCTCTATCGTTTCCGGACTGTTTTCTTATAAATAGGGTCGTATTTCCCCGTTTTATATTCATTTACAATCATGTAATTCTCTTTCTCCTTTCTCTCAAGCTAATATCTTTTCTTTCTCCCTCTTTCTAAGCCTTCCCTTTTACAAATACAATACCGTATTCAGGAGTCTTAGACACAGCTAGCCAAGCTCGAAGTTACCTTCACCCTAGACGTGAAAGGTTGATAATTTCTGAGGGTTTGGTCCTAAATCCCTATTTTAATTATTTATATTAATTCTTTAATTTAATATTTTCCTTGAAGTTACTAACGTGTGTATTGTTTTGATAGAAAGAGATACGAGGAAACAAAGTAAGTTGTTTTAATTGTTTTATATCTTTAGAAAGCATGCTTATATTATTTTAATTCCTAGTATCATGTTAGGATGCTTTTATTGCTTTCTATTATCATGTTTAGGTTGCTTCCTATTTTCTTCTATCATGTGAGCATCATGCTTGGGATAAAGCTTTGATCTTTATTGTTTAGTGACATGCTAGGATTTGTTATTAATCTTGTTAGTATCATGTCTAGGATCTTGCTAATATTATTCTTTGATGAGAATATTATTTTTATGATGATGATTGTTATTATGATGATTTGTTAATATTATTATGTTGCTTGATATATTATTGTTATTGCTTAATCAAGCCCTCTCTTACAGGTTTAAAGGTAATATGTATTTGTAATCACGCTTAATAAGATAATTTTAATTTTATTTAGGCTAATATAATTTTAATTCAAGTGATCGCCAATAATAGATTTGTTTGTGCATTAATATTCAACCAACATAGATTAAATAGGTTTAGGATTAATATATTGATTGCATGTTAGTCAGAAAGCGCACATGAATACGAGAAGAATAAAGTAGAGGCCTATTTTTAGGGCGAGTTCAATCTCTTTTAGGTTAGATTCGTACCATCATCCCCAAATATCCAGTCGTGGTTCCAGACCACTTTGGAGTTAGCGATCTCTAGGATCGTGAAGGGTTGTAACCTTCACCCTGTTAACGGTTTACAAGTTCCTAAAACTTGCTGGCGACTCTTTTACTCTAGCTTCCTTCCCTTTGGACGCCACCATGCTTAAGTGTATGATCACAGTGGGGCTCAAGTGTGGGATGCTTGAAATATTCCCTACAGTTTTTGTCCACTCCACTAGGGAGGATTTGTATTTTAATTCCTAAAATTCATTTTGGCAATAATTTAGAATAAGTGGATGAGACTCGAAAAGTTCTAAATATTCATGTGCGTAATTTTGATTGACATTATTGGTATATGCATAAAAAGGTCCGCATTAGATAAGACCATCCGTAATGCGTCAAAAACATAGGATTTTTACACGTAGAAAATTTGGGAAATATCTTTCACTACTAGGATCGAAATAACACTGCAAAAAACTGGAAAATTCAAAGAACAGAAAGCAGTTGAGGCATGTAGGAACAGGCCCTGAGAAAATAGAGCTCGTCGCAGCGCGATGGCTCTGTTGCTGTGCGACAGCAATGTCGCGTGGCGACAGAGTCATCGTCTCACGACAGACTATGTTGTCTCACGCTGTGTTCTTCCAATACCGAGCTAGATATCTACCTTCTTGTTTCGCCCAGTTCTAGTACTGTTTGCTCGATTCTACTTCTGATTGAGTTTTTCTCACTTTTCTGAACCCATTTGTGTTCTACATATGGCCATAACCCTCTGGGAATTCACGCTCTATCTAACCAATCGAACGCTCATGGCAATGAAGGGTACATCCGAGTTTGTGAATTCACCAAACCGTGGAAGCATGTTTAACTTGAGGGGTCCCATCCATACGCGCCAACCCTTCCAAAGGTAAGGCTTCCACGCGGTGCATCTGGACTCATAACCATGGACCCTCTTTGAATAACCCTTATCCTTGAAATTTAGAGAACTAGAGCCATGGTTAGGTTGCAAACTCATTGCATCATATTGTGACTATTTGACTACTTGTGCATTATTTACTTGTGCATATTTATATATGATTAACTAACCGCTTGTTTAACTTGTGATTATAAATATGCTTAAATAAAATAACCTATGACTAAAGGAATTTGCTTGATTAATTTGAGCTAATAAATATATCTAAAATCGAGTCATAGTTCCTTTGAGTCAACCCGGATTTTTATTCCTATATACTGCACAAGCGTCAACTTGTTTTGGTCATAGCCGGAGTTCTAGGAAGAGTTACGAGTCGTACAACCTATGGATCTGTAGCCCCGAGTTTTATCTTTCCTTTGGCGTTAGTTCGCTCAATTCAGAGTCACAGATGAAACATTATGACTAAAATACTACAGCCTGTCCAATTTAGTGCACATACGTGAGGTCTTAACTTAGCCTTTGTTTGAGTCTAGTCACATAGTCTAGTCACATGGTCATGACACGAGTCTTGAACATATCACCTAAACTCACAAGTATTCACACACTTTGTACATGCTCTTTTCACACACCATGATCATGTCTTGGGTTCATGCATAAGTTGCTCTTTCCGTCATTTGAATTGGGGGTCCGTCTTATTCTGGAAATTTCTATAGCTTTCCACATTCTTCCACATCACTTCTCCATACATTAAATATCTCACACTTTCTTTCTTTTACAATTTCCACATTCATACACCACTTTCATCTTACATGCTTTCCCATTATATATCATGCTCCCACATTCTTCCATGATCTCTTCCCATCTATTGCATGTTGAATTGAGTTTGAGTCAAATAATTAATAATAAACATCCATGACTTCTCTTTCCACAGCACTTGGTCAAGGAGAGAGGGGAGACTAATCAAAGACAACACTTTCGTCCAAGTCTTACTATTTTATAAACCAATTTGACAAAGAAGGAAAACTAAGAGAATGGACTCAGGCAAAACCTTGCTAGTTTAACTGATATGATGAAGATCATTACTCTTCAAGTCAATGACCCTGCGAAACAACAACAGATGGAGCGAATAGAAGAAAGCTTGAGTAAGCTCTCCAATGATTATAAGTATTAAGGAATTAGCTCACAAGGGGTCTCGGTGGACAAGGAACTTCTTCCGTAGAAGTTCAATGCCAACGACATCCCTAAATTCAAACCAACTGATAACCCTTACTTTCATTTACGAGCTTTCGAAACTATAATGAATATTAAGGGAATTGATAGGAAAGCTTTCCACTTGTTGTTTTCACTATCTTTAGAAATCGTTTGTCAACAATGGTTCTTTTCCCTTGAAATGAAGGAGACCTCTTCTTGGGGCGCCATAATAAATGCTTTCATAGATAGATACAAATGCAACATCCAAGTCGACATAGACCATAGACAACTTGAGATGCTAAAGCAAAAAGAAAACGAAGGATTTACCTTTTTCTTCAACAAGTGGAGGGAGACTTCCGCTAATATGGTAGAGGTTCCTACTGAAAAGGAGTCTGTAAGGATGTTCATCAAGAACCTCCAAGAAAAGTATTCAAAGCACTTAAAATATCAACATAACTTGAATACTTTCAAGGCTTTCTATGACATAGGCATTCAGTGAAGATGACCTCGGAAAGCAAAAAGCTACTAACAATAGTAACAACAGTGGCTGGAAAGGAAAAAAGAACGACAATCCTTCTTCTTCCGAAAACACCCACTCTAGTAACAATGTTAGTACCTTTGACCTCAATGAAGTCTTAGCCATGGATAATCAAGGATCTAAAAAGAAACCCAAAAGAGAGTTCACACCCATTGGAATGACCTACGATGCTGCTTTCGATCGTCTTTATGATCGAGAATTAATCAAACCTATTGGCCCTACATCTACCTAACCTTGGGATGGGATGGTGTGTAACTTATGCAATTTCAAAAGCTTGAGTGATTTCAAAAGATTAAAATAGCAAAAAGAGCAAATAAAAATAATAAAAGTGTACAAAAGTGTTCCAATGTCTTTAACATAAACATGTCTTTGATATGAACACGTCTTTGATGTGAACACGTCTCAGATTGCGTCTAAATTCGAGTGCTCGGTACAGTGCCTGAGAAACATGAATGCCAAGTGATTGATAGACCACATGATCGGGATTGCCCACACATATCAAAATAAAAAAAATGATAAAGCAAAAAAGAGGGCAAAAATATGAACAAAAGATAATTCAAAAGTGAGAAATCTCGAGCATACAAATATAAAGATTCAAATGCAAGGTCGCACACCTTGGGGGCTTATCTAGGGTCTTGAGCCTTTATCCCCTTCTTCTTCAAACCTTTAGCCTAACCACGTTACAACCCTTAAAAGACCTCTTTGAAGTGTACACATACTTGTGCGAGGTTCGGCTAGAGCTACGTTCGACCTGATTCCTAACGGATACGTAGGCAACCTCATATTGGGGGTGCGGCCATAATAAAATGCATTCACATTCACATTCATACATGATCATATCAAGCGATCTTCAATGTCCATCCCTATCCATTTAGAGCTAGACTTGGGTGCTTGATCCTTACATCATTAACCTACCCAGCCTAAGAGTCACCACTATTTGACTCTTTTCAAAATACTTTTCCACACTCTTAGACTTTGCGGCCTAACCTTAGTGTCACTTTCACACACATCACAGATATTTAACCAAATAATCTTCCTTTAGGAACCCTTTGTCATGAAATCTTAACACAACATTGAAGCATGCCTTGTCATATCAAAATCACTCATCATATGTAATCATCATTGCATCACAAAGTATGAAGTACTTAGCCTCTGCGCCTAAGTTACCCTAATACTTTCATCATCGAGTCAACAATTGAGATAGCCTAGGATGAATTAATCCTTGCACTATGAGATACAACGTCGATGCATACATTTGACTAAGCTCATTCAACATGCACCACAAACACTCAAACACTCATTTTGATTCTTTTCGTGTCTTTCTTTTTCGGGAGAAAGTCGGTACCCTCCACAAAAATGACAGAAAATTTTTGCTTGTTTGCCTTTTCGAGTCGCACAATCACATTACAATGCACATGAGTCATGCACATCGTGTCATATCACATTGAGTTGAGTCTAACACATGTGTCAAAACACATTAAATCACAAGAGTCAAGTACACCAAACCTTAGGTCAACCCTAAAAACATGAGCAAAGTCCTATAGTCCAAAATATAGATGCAGGTACACTAAGTCCCTGATGGACGAGTAACCTTTACAAAAAATTTGAAGCAAAAGGACGCAAACAACTTAGCAAATCAGCTGGAGTCAGCCTAATTGCAATCATATTTGATTGCCGATCAACCTGCCGAAGGTCATATTGATTGATTGGGTTCCTTGGTACGCCAGTTAGCTCCTGTAAGCAAATTGACATGATTAATAGTTGACTCAATTACAATCACAATCAGTGATCGGCCTGACGACGATCATCTCACTAAGCTTAAGCGCCTAAACATTGGCTCATTACAAGCACCGAGGCATTGGTTCAAAAGCAAGTACATCACCTATACGACAATTTTCCAAGATTGGATTGTCATCTCAAACCGACAATATTTCCAAGAGTGGATTGTTGCGTAACTTCTTCAACGACAATTTTTCCAAGATTGGTTTGTCACCTCTGGCAAAGTTCCCAAAGGATTGTCGTACTCCTTCTCTGTTTGGAAAATTTTTCCAAGTTTAGATTGTCATGTATTCATAGAAACCTCGGCAATTTTTTCGAGATTGGATTATCATACACCCAGCTCCCTATGGAAAAATTTCCCAAAGGATTGTCGTAGGCTCTATTCATCTTAAGATTTTGGCAAAGGTTCCCCAACGTGGATTGTCATTCATTTCAATAAGTGGCAAATTTTCCCGAAGGGGATTGTCGATCGACTCTTTTTTGTAAATGTTCCAAGACGGGGATTGTTAATTGTGGCAATATTTTCTCAAAAGGATTGTCGCATAACATTGGCAAATTTCCAAGGTGGATTGATTTCAAAAGTTATGTTCCTAGACGTGGATTGTCGATCGTAGCAAGGTTCTTATGACAGATTGTTACGAAGCATTGGCAACTTTTCCCAAAATTGGATTTTCGCAAAATTTCCGAGATACGGATTGTCGCTTCATCGTGGCAATATTTCCTAGGATGGATTGTTACGTGGCATTGACAACTTTCCTTAAATCGGATTGTCGTACATCATTCAAGAGTTGTGTTGGCAACTATCCTAAAGAAGAGAGGATTCTCATTACCCCCAAAGCATCAACACAACAAGCATTCTAGCAAAGCACTAGCAAACTAAGGATTAACAAGCAGTGATCTTCCATAATTTTCCTTAGAAAGTTATAATGCAAAACTGAGGATCGTTACAAGCAGAGCGATCTTCGACGATAATCCCTAAGATGTGGAAAATCGTCATAAAGGCTGAAGATGGTTACAAGCAGAGCTATCTTCGACAGCTTTTCCTAAGACGTGAGAAATTGTCAAAAATTTGAGAATGACTACAAGCAGAGTTATCTTCGACTATGTTCCCTGGCTTGCGGAAGATGGTCACAAAATGGCAGGAGAGTGCAACAAGTAGAGCAATCTTCGATGGTGTTCCCTAAGATGTGAAAGACTGTCACGGCAGAAATTGAAGGCAGCTACAAGCAGAGCGGTCTTCAGGCGATGTCCCTTGGCTTGTGGAGGTCGTCACAACAAAATGCAGCAATAAAATCGGTTAACCCAGAGACATGTACTGGACGGTGCAAGATACGAGTTTTTTAAGTCTTTTATTTGTTTAACTAACGCTAGTTTGCAGGTATCGACATTACAAGAATGATTTGAGACAGAACGTTATGAATCATTCTCCGTCCCATCGCTACTTCAACTTTTGTTTTCGAAAGATGCGTTTCTCCAAACTCAGTCAAAGTGTTGGCTTCTCTAGAAACCTGATTATGTCTCCCCAAAAACCAAACCCAGCGTTGAATATCTTTCACGTCATTGATTATCGAACAAGGTGAAATGTGAAAAGTCTTGTGATGCGGTCGTTTTAATAAAAATACTTCTTTCTGTTTTCGAAAATATTTCTATTCGTACTCTATTTTATGGAAAATGTCCAGTCCAGTTTAGTTTGGTCCATAATAAGGGTCCAATAATGGTGTACTTGGATGGGGTCCAATATTCATACTCTATTAAACCTTTCCAACGATATATTATAAGCCCAATTCCGATAAATAAGGAGGAAGTTATGGCTAAAATACTAAACTGGGCTCAAACCGGATTTTACTACGGCCCAATGATCATGTGGAGGGTCCAAAGGTTTAATCCCATTCCTAAACTAATTAGGATTAATTAGAAGTTTCTATTAGTTTCTAAAAGATCTTAATTATCCTTTTTGAAAAGACAAGATCAAAGAATTTGAAATTGAATAAAACTTTCCTTTTTTAAGTCCTAATTCTATTCGAAATGAAAGACGTTCAAAGACAGTCAGATATTATTTTTGTGCCCCATAATTTTTATCCAAATATTATATTGTTGGATAGATCTTGAAATTATCTTTCCAATGATATATTATAATATTAATTCTGAGCTATAACGAAAAAGATATGAAAGAAATACGAAACTCTATCCAAAACTGACACCGTCCCACTATTTCGGTCATATCTTTTTATCTACAAAAGATTTTAGTCTGATTTTAATTGGGATGGAAATTAGAGTTCAAGAGCTTTCCAACGACATATCATATGACTTATTTAGACTACTGGAACAAAAGTTATGATAAAAAAAATTCCGCAAAAATTTGTCTCAGCGCCGCGACAACCCTGTCGCGCCGCGTTGGACCCTGCCGCGTTGGACCCTGTCGCTCTGCGACAAAACCAATTTTGTTCCGATTCGAATTTTGACTCTTTTCTATCGTTTCTGGACTATTTTCTTATAAATAGGGTCATATTTCCCCGTTTTTTATTCATTCACAATCATCTAATTCTTTTTCTCCTTTCTCTCAAGCTAATAGCTTTTCTTTCTCCCTCTTTCTAAGCCTTCCCTTTAACAAATACAATGCCGCATTCACGAGTCTTAGACACACCTAGCCAAGCTCGAAGTTTCCTGCGCCCTAGACGTGAAAGGTTGATAATTTCTTAGGGTTTGGTCCTAAATCCCTATTTCAAGTATTTAAATTAATTCTTTGATATAATATTTTCCTTGAAGTTACTAACGTGTGTATTGTTTTGATAGAAAGAGATACGAGGAAACAAAGTAAGTTGTTTTAATTATTTTATATCTTTAGAAAGCATGCTTATATTATTTTAATTCTTAGTATCATGTTAGGATGCTTTTATTGCTTTCTAGTATCATGTTTAAGTTGCTTCCTATTTTCTTTTATCATGTTAGTATCATGCTAGGGATAAAGCTTTGATCTTTATTGTTTAGTGACATGCTATGATTTGTTATTAATCTTGTTAGTATCATGCCTAGGATCTTGCTAATATTATGCTTTGATGAGAATATTATTTTTATGATGATGATTGTTATTATGATGATTTGTTAATATTATTATGTTGCTTGATATATTATTGTTATTGCTTAATCACGCCCTCTCTTACAGGTTTAAAGGGAATTTGTATTTGTAATCACACTTAATAAGATAATTAATAATTTAAAGTGATCGCCAATAATAGATTTGTTTGTGCATTAATATTCAACCAACATAGATTAAACAGGTTTAGGATTAATATATTGATTGCATGTTAGTCAGAAAGCGCACATGAATATGAGAATAATAAAGTAGAGGCCTATTTTTAGGGCAGGTTCAATCTCTTTTAGGTTTGATTTGTACCTTCATCCCTGAATATCCAGTCATGGTTCCAGATCACTATGGAGTTAGCGATCTCTTGGATTGTGAAGGGGTGTAACCTTCACCCTGTGAACGGTTTACAAGTTCCTAAAACTTGTTGGCGACTCTTTTACTCTAGCTTCCTTTCCTTTGGACGCCATCATGCTTAAGTGTATGATCACAGTGGGGCTCAAGTGTGGGATGCTTGAAATATTCCCTACAGTTCCACTTTAAAAGTGACCTCAAACTATTGAAGAAAAGCTAAGTTATTGACTTACAAGCTTAGAATGAAGCAAGAAAAGCTACATCAGTTGTAAGGTTGTAAGCTTTGTTTAAAGACCTTTTAAGCTAAGGCTGGAACAAATAAATGGTTATTGTTTCCATAATCAGCAAACAATCCGTTAACACATGTAAAGACTCACATTCAAAGTAAAGAGCAATAGTTGGGAATTTATTTGAATGGAATGGTTGTCTAAACCAAGAGTCAAGAATGCTTGATTATAAACAAACATTTCCCTAACATGAAAACTCACAAAGTTCAAATGTACATGTCTCTTTGTAAGCATTCCAGGGAGACTATGGGCATTACCTCCACAAACCTAAATGAGAACATAATGTTTGTTGCTTTAAGTGGTGTCTTTCTAGAAAGTAACACATTTCCAAAACGACAAGTGGGAGGAAAATGAACTCGATGACTATCGAGCTCAGCAACAAACTAGAACTGAGAATCTCGGAAGACTCAAAAGGGCTTCATGAGAAGGATTGATCAAGAATACTCAAAACGACTTTACAAGTGGCTTAAAAGAGAATTTATTACTCACAAAAATTCTGAAAAGTTGGAGTAAGATCAACATAACCAAAGGGCTTTGAAAGCGCCTTGAAACTCAATGTTTGATGCAATTACCCCTTATAGGTATAGAATTCACCAAAGGCTTGGATTGAATCCTATAAATTTTCTATTAAGTTAGAAATAAACAAAAGACTTACAAGCATACTATTTACTATTAGATAGTAAGGGAATAATGCCTTGTAAGATTGCTACGACAAATCCAAATTCCGAATAATGGTTAGAGGCCATAAAATCCGAAATAGACTCCATGTTTGAAAATCATGTTGAAAACTTGATTAATTTGCATGAAGGGTAAAAGACCCATCGATCGCAAATAAGTTTTCAAGGAGAAAAGTAATAAATGTGGAAATGTATATGCATACATAGCTAGATTGGTTGAAAAGGATATAATTAAATTCACGGAGTTGATTTTAATGAAAACCTATTCACCAATCAGAATGCTCAAGTCTTTTCGTGATTATTCTAGCAAAATTGCACATATGAAATATGGAAAAATAGATACCAAAAACCGCCCTCCTAAAATAGGATTTAAGAAGTGACTATGAACATAGTCTAAGGGTTTTGAAAATTTACATAATGCTGGATTTGAAAGCAAGCTCAAGAAATCCATTATGGTATTGACGGTTGCATTACATAAAGGAATTGGAACGTGTTTTCTCATAAAGTTAATAAAAGGATTGACTTATGGAGAAACATAGAAATTCTTGTGGACAAGAAGTTTAGTGGGAGCAAGAGTCACTCTTGTAAGGTTCAACAAGAAGTTTATGAACTCTGTTGTAAATTAACTATCAAATGTTAAATGCTTAGATTTGAAAGTATTTTCAACAATGGACCAAGCAAAAGACGATACTTAGTACATATTGGGAATTAAGATCTATTATATAGACTTAATAAAATGTTTGAACGATTAAAGGAATTTACTATGTTAAACATGAATTGAAGGACTTAAAAAGGCTTTCGACCCGTATGTATAAAACTAAGTAACTGTTTAAACTAAGTATAAGCTAGGCTATATACTAAATCAAACAAGAAAGACTCTAGTAGAGACTTTCAACCATATCACATAGCAAACAGTTTAGCAAGACTCGGTGAAACTGGATGAGCTAAAAGGTCACATGATTGGGAAAAAATTGAGAATAATAATGCAATTGAAACCATCATGTATGCTATGGATTCGTCACAAAATTTACATGTTTAGAGCATGAAAGAATAAAGTACCAATCAAAATAAATCTAAGTCATGGACCGTTAGATTATGATCAAGAACATCCAAAGTACTTGGATAAGTAAAAGGGATGGGTTCTTGACGCATGAAAACAAATGTAATTTGAGAATTGATGTTGCAAGCACAAACCTTAACAAGGATCAGATCCTTAACAGGGAAGCCATTTATAAGCACAAGCTAACAATGAGTCGTGGCTTGATAATGGTAACATGGACATGCATCCATGTGTAATGTTCGGGAATTTCAGGTAAATTTCCATGATCACAAGTGATTAGGGTATCCCAAATCATTATGAGCCGTTTGGTGTGAAACCCAAGCAAAGCATCATCAAGAAGGCTACTAAAGTATATGTTGAGAATATGGTTGCCTTAAAGGCAATAATAAGTAAGATGTTAAATGGAAAGTTCGTTGTTGAACGTTGATTATTGTAGATTGTCAAATTGAAGATCTCAGATCATAAAGATGAGTGGGAGCCATCACTTGGACAATAAATCCTAAATCACATATAATCCATGACACTCTAAAATCTTATTATCTTATTATGAAAGTGATCGAATATGAAGATGCTAAGATTTGCAAAGTAATTATAACTAAACCTATGCAATAAGTGAACGACAACATTCACAATTGCACGAAAGAAATCAAGCATATTAAATATGGGTGTGATTTCTATAAATGTTTTATAAAGAGTATTACTCTTAAAGCATTTGGAAAAACCATTCATCATAAGATGAAAGGTTGAAAGGTTTCATAGTGGGATAAAAATTATTACTAATTATTCCACAAAACTATTTAATTGTGGTTTAGAATTAAATTATGAGTTCGTTCGATTATGAGAATATTCAAAATAGGGTATCAAGACCAATCTTGGATAAAGAAACACCTATTAAGTGAACATTGAATATTGCAATCGAAAATTATCCCTAATCGAGGTCATTTAAATGATGGACGGTTAATGACCGCTTGAGATTAGTGTGTAGTTTGATTTATAGCACCGTTTCTTGTGCTACAAAGACATGATTGTCATAAATCATTTGCACAGGTATTGGTTTAGAACCATACTAGATCGACCTATAAGAATACTTTAAGAGATGTAAAAATCGTCATAAGTATACTTCTCATTATGGCTATCAGAACCTCATTCCTCGACCATAAGTATTGTGAGTTCTCTTGTTTGAGTACTAGTCCGTTTTGATGTCTGTCAAACATCTGCCGTAATGGGGATTATAACGGCAACACTTGGACGGCTAGGTCCTCTTAGTAAGAAAAGATTATATTATAAGACAGGGAATGTCCCCCTATTGAAAAAATAGGGAACAATGTCTTTGTTGTTTACAAGGCCTCTCGATGAGCAAGACTGTGAAAATGCATGGCCGTGCTCAGATGAATTTTAGAAATTATCTGCTTATTTACAGTCGAACTCGGATTTCGAGAAACACTTCTGGACGTAATAAGGATGACGAATAATCTTAACTTATAGTTCATGAAGAGACATTAAGTGACGGAAGGACAAGTGGGAGATTGAAATGAATGGTGTCCTTCGAACAAGTGTATTATTCCAATAGTGGGTTCGGAGCTATTGGAAATCTATTTATTAAGTAAGTTTAAGTGATCGGAATGCCTTGGTGGAGGCTGCTTCCGATTAGTAATACTAATGTATAATTAATATTAGAACTTAATCTTGACTAAACCCTTCGGGCCACACCCAAGCAACTAACGATCTGACACGACGAATTAATCCGGAAGGAATTAATAAGTTGCTCGAGTATTATGAACATAGACGTCGGAAATCGACCTATGAGCGCCAAGACCGAGCGTCGCAAGTCGAGTCGAATTAGTAAAAGACGAGACAGTAAAAATCAAATAATCAACAATTACCAAAATACCCCTAGCATCGGAATGCCCCGAGAAAACCGAGTGCTAGGGGCAAGTAGTGCTAGCATGTGGCCCGCACCAAGCCAAGGGTGCTGAGTGTGCATGGCTAACCAGCTGGCACATTGCTAGTAATACTAGCAGCATCAGCAGCAGATAAGCGCACCAGCAGCCCACATTGCGTGCGTGGTTTATTGCGCATGTGCGGGTTGGTGCACTGGCCAGCAAGCTGTGGCACGCATGTACCCGCACAGCAGCACCCAACAGCCCGCATCATTGCGTGGCTTGCTGGGGCAGGGTGACGAGGCTTACGGCATAGCATCAGCAGCAACAAGCAGCCTGCGTGTGCGTGGCTTGCTATTACGGGATAGTGTTAGAATGCCCAGCTGGCAGCCCAGCCGTGAGCTCAAGGGATGCCCACATGGCACCCTTGTTACCGATGACAAAGGAATGACATGTGGCACATGCTTAGAGGGGAGAGTTTTTGTTTGGGGATCAAGGAGACCAAGTGGTCCTCCTTGTGGTCCTCTCCTAACCACTCCCATGTGTGTGCCATGTGTTGTTTGATTATTTGCCTTGCAATTTAATTTATTTTGGAATTAAAGTAATTGCTTATTTTTCTCACACTATCATTTTCTCCCATATGGAAAAATGATGGGACTTTTGGAGAGCCTTTGCCTATAAATACCAACCTTAGGAGTTGGGATTATTCACTTGAGTAAGAATTCAATTAGGCATCTCCACTTGAGAGAAAACCTATAAGTTCATTAATTACTCGAGTAGTGTTTTGGTCGGACTTGGTTAACCTCGAAGTAGTAGACCGGTCAGGTCGCATTGTGGGTGGACTTCGTTGGAGGTCATCACCCTTTGTGCTCGGCTTTCTCAAGTAAGAGCTCCATTCGGTTGAGCGAAGCACACTACAAGGGTAATTTAGTCTTTTCTCTAATTTGTTATTTATGCATTTTTTTGTTCTTGGGCTCGAGTTTTATTTTCCACAATGAGTCGGACTCATCGAAACCCAACAAAATGATCCTATAGGAGTTATGAGACCTTTAGCATGAAGACGACCAAATGTTGTGTCATAACTCATGCCAATAAGTGCGAAGTTTCTGCTAAATGGCTTCTTTTGTCCTTGATTATTCATAGCTAGGACTTCATTCAGATTGAAGGTGCTTACGTTGTTTGAGTGGGTAGTTTTGGAAAAAGAAGGATTGTCATTCTTCTTTCCTTTCCAGCCACTGTTGGAGTTGTTAACAGCTTTTTATTTTGCAAGGTCGTCTTCAATATTGATCCCTATGTCATAGACGGCCTTGAAAGTATTCAAATTGCTTTGGTACTTGAGATGCTTTGAGTATTTTCCTTGGAGGTTCTTAATGAACATTCTTACAGATTCCTTTTTAGTAGGAACTTCAACCATTTTGGCAGAAGTTTCCCTCCATTTGTTAAAGAAGGAAGTAAATCCTTCATTCCCTTTTTTTTTCAACATCTGAAGTTCCCTATTGTCAGTTTCAACTTGAATGTTGCGTTTGTATCTATCTATGTAAGCGTTTGTTATAGAATACCAAGAAGAGATCTTCTCTTTATCAAGGGAAAAGAACCATTGTTGACAAACGGTTTCTAAACATAGTGAAAATAACGAATGGAAAGCTTTCCTATCAATCCCCTTAATGTTCATTATTGTTTCAAAATCTCTTAAATGAAAGTAGGGGTTGTCAGTTGGCTTGAATCTAGGGATGTCATTGGCATTGAATTTATGTGGAAGAAATTCCTTGTCCACCGAGACCCCTTATGAGTTAATCCCCTAGAACTTGTAGTCATTAGAGAGCTTTCTCAAGCTTTCTTCCATTCGTTCCATCTATTGTTGTTTCACAGGGTCGTTGACTTGAAGAGCGATAGTCTTCATCATGTTAGTTAGACTAGCGAGGTTTTGCCTGAGTTCATTAACTTCTTCCTGAGTTGCCATTTTCTTCTTAGCTTTTCTCTTTTGTCAAATCGGTTTATCAAAGAGTAAGACTTGGACGAAAGTGTTGTCCTTGATTAGTCGCCCTTCCTTTCTTGACCAAGTGCTATAAATTAAACCATTTTTGACTTAATGACTTGACTCAAATTGACTTTGACTTTATTGGTTTTAAAATGCAAAAATAGGGTGCATATTTTTTGGAATCAAGTATGCATATTTTTGGGAATCAAGTATGGGGTTCGAACAACATGGTTATTTTTGGAGGATTAATATCCGACTTACCCCCCAAAAAAATGACGGAAAACACGCTCACACAAGACTCTCTAGACATGGTCAAGGTGAAACACATATACAAAGTGTGTGCTTAAGAAAGCGAGTGAAAGTGGCATGCTTTGACACTTGTGTAAGACCATGGGATTATGTGCTTAGACTCAAACAAGGACTAAATACAGCTTCTTCTGTTAATAAATATGTTAATTAGACTCAGCGTGAAAACTCAAACAGAAAACTAGACTATCGCGCAAGCAATGGGACTGTCGCGATGCACCAGCACCATCGCAATGCGATATTGCTATCGCGTTGTGATGGACACTTGCATGTCGCGCCACATGTCAAACCTTCGCGTCATTACTGAAACATTGGTCTGGGTCTTTTTCCAGCATTCTACTTTAAAAGGACAAACATATAGTTGTACTAAGTTAGTTTAGTCAATTTATTAGACTTTAATTACTCATATTAATTTGTTAATTAATTAATTAAGTAAAGTCCTTTAGTCATTAATTAGTTTATTTAGACTCATACACAAGTCAAACAAAAGGTTAGTGTAAATATGCACAAGCAAAGGATGCACAAGTAGTCAAGTAAGCACAATATGATACAATGAGTTTGCAACCTAACCATGGCTCTAGTTCTCTAAAGTTCAAGGATTAAGGTTAGTCAAAGAGGGTCCATGGTTATGAGTCTGAATGCATCGCACGGAAGCCTTACATTTTGAAGGGTTGGCGCGTACGGATAGGACCCCGTAAGTTAAACTTGCTTCCATGGTTTGGTGAATTCACAAACTCGGATGTACCTATCGTAGCAATGAGCGTTCGATTGGGTAGATGGAGCGTGAATTCCCAGAGGGTTATAACCATATGTAGAAAACATATGGGTTCTAGAAAAGAAGGAAAAACTCAATCAGGAAGTAAAATCGAGCAAACAGTATTAGAACCGGTCAAAGTAAGAAGGCAGAAAACTGGCTCAGTATTAGAAGAACTTGGCGCGAGACAACAGGGACCATTGCGACACGATAGCCCTTTCGCGACGCGATATTACTATCGCACTGCGACAGAGCCATCTCACTGCTAGGGCACTGTTTTCTCAATGCCAGTTCTTACATGCCTCAACATCTATCGTTGTTTTTAGAATTTTCCAGTTTTTCGTAGCGTTTTTTCGAATCTAGTTGTAAAAGATATTTCCCAAATTTCCTACGTGTAAAATCCTATGTTTTTGACGCATTACGGATGGTCTATCCAATGCGGACCTTTTTATGCTTATGCCAATAATGTTAATCAAAATTACGCACATGAATACTTAGAAAGTTTCGAGTCTCATCCACTCATTCTAAATTATTGCCAAAATAAATTTTAGGAATTAAAATAGAAATCCTCCCCAGTGGAGTCGCCAAAAACTGTGGGGAATATTTCAAGCATCCCAAACTTGAGCCCCACTGTGATCATACACTTAAGCATGGTGGCGTCCAAAGGGGAGGAAGCTAGAGCAAAAGAGTCGCCAACAAGTTTTAGGAACTTGTAAACCGTTCACAGGGTGAAGGTTACACCCCTTCACGATCCTAGAGATCGCTAACTCCAACGTGGTCTGGAACCACGACTGGATATTCGGGGATGAAGGTACGAATCCAACCAAAAAGAGTTTGAACTCGCCCTAAAAATAGGCCTCTACTTTATTCTTCTCATATTCATGTACGCTTTATGACTAACATACAATCATTAGATTAATCCTAAACCTGTTTAATCTATGTTGGTTGATTATTAATGCACAAATAAATCTATTATTGGCGATCACTTGAAGTAAAATCATATTAGCCTAACCAAATTATTAATTATCTTATTAGGCGTGATTTCAAGCACAAATTCCCTTTAAACCTGCATAAAAGGTGTGATCAAGCAATAACAATAATATATATATCAAGCAACATAATATTACTAATATATTGACACAACAAAGCATCATCATCAAAATCTCATCATTAAAGCCTAATAATATTAGCAAGACCCTAGGTATGATACTAACATGATAGAAGAAATAGGAAGCAACCTAAACATGATACTAGAAAGAATTAATTAAATCTAAGAATTCTTTCTACAAGAATAGGAAGTAAGCTAATTACTTACTTTGATGCCTCGTACCTCTTTCTAATAACAAAATATACGCGTTAGTAAATTTCAATGAAATATTAAATCAAACAATTAAATTAAGTAATTGAAATAGGGATTTGGGGCCAAACCCTCAGAAAGTATCAACCTTTCACCTCGAGGGCGAAGGCAACTTCGAACTTCGCTATGTGTGTCTAGAACTTGTGAATGCAGAATTGTGTTTGTAAAAAGGCTTAGCTAGAAAGCATGAGGGAGAAAGAATAAGCTATTGCTTAAGAGAGAGATGAGAGTTGTTGGTGAATTGAAAACGGGGAATAACGCCCCTATTTATAGAGAAATTTGTCCGAAATGATAGAAAAGAGTCTGAAATCGACTCGGAGTAAAACTGCTCCTATCGCGATGCGATAAAGTTGTCACAGCGCGATAGCGCGTTTATGATAAAAACTCTGTACGGAGTCCTTTTCCTAATATAATTAAGTAATTAGAATCCGTAATTATCATTACTAAAATCATATTTATCATTAAAAATACTTGTTTTACTTCAAATTAAATTCATTATCTTTTCTAAATAAAAGTATAATTATTAATCCTAATTCCACCAGAATTTAAAAGAACCTTCTAGATTATTCTAGAAGATTAAAGTCAATCCTAATTAATGGGCCCTCCACTTGATCATTGGGCCGCATATAATACTCATTTTGTGCCCAGTTTAGTAATTTGGCCATAACTTCCTCATTATTCATTAGAATTGGGCTTATAATATATCGTAGAAAAGCTCTTTTCGAGCCCAATCCAACTACACTATTATTGAATCCATATCATAAATAGGGTACGAAAAGGAATATTTTCGAAAACAGAAAGAAGTATTTTATTAAAACAACCGCATCACAAGACTTTTCACATTTTCGCTTTGTTCGATAATCAATGACGTGAAAGATATTCATAACTAGGTTTAGTTTTTGGGGAGACACAATTAGGTGTCTACACTTTCAAGTCATTGTTGTTACTATGGTTAGTAGCTTTCTGTTTAGCAAAGTCTTTAGTCTTCTCATATCCTTCGCAACACCTAATAAGACATCATTATGAAGGTACAAATCCAATCTAAAAGAGATTGAACCTACCCTAAAATAGGCCTCTACTTTATTTTTCTCATATTCATGTGCACTTTTCGATCAACATACAATCATTAGGTTATCCCTAAACCTGTTTAATCTATGTTGGTTGATTATTAATGCACAAATAAATCTATTATTGGCGATCACTTGAATTAAAATCATATTAACCTAAACCAAATTATTAATTATCTTATTAGGCATGATTTCAAGTACAAATTCCCTTTAAACTTGCCGAAAAGGCGTAATCAAGAAATAAATATAATATATATCAGGCAACAATAATAAAATATTGACACAACAAATCATCATCATCATCATAATCTCAAAGAATAAATAATATTATTAGCAAGATTGACAGGCTAAAGTCGTAGTCACCCAATCAAAAGTAATTCCTAAAACCACTAACTAATAATAGATAGGGAAGTAGGGTCGAATCCACAGGGAAACGAGTCTTTCTATTCCTAATTTAATTATTATAATCTAAATTATTAAGTAACCAAAAGTTGTTATTTGAAGGAACTATACTACGAAGAATATGAGTAGGGAGAAATCAAATGATAAAAGACCTAGGGCATAGGTTCACCAATAAATAATATTCCAGGGTAAAACATAATAATCAATCATCAATACATCAATTAATCAGATCATAAAGGGCTTTCGCTACGTATTACAATCACATAGTTAATTTACCGGTATTAAATCTCATCTCTCGAATCTCGACCTAACCATTTATAAATTAGTCTGCCTATTGAAACTAAGCCTAAACATCAATTCTCATCTCTTGAATCTCGAATCAATATTGCTAAACTCATACGAATTAAATCTGGCCAAATCTAACCGGATAGCATTAAAACAATCAATAGGAAATTAATCAAGCATTGACAATTAACAATAATAAATTACCCCTCTATATTATTTATGGATCCCCACAACCCTAGAAAGAAAACTACTCACACATAATTAAATATAAACTAAACAAAGAAATTAAACAAATCATGATGAAAAAGAGAGAATAAATAACTGAGATTAAAGGAGAAGAAATTGTTACCAAAGTTAAAGGAAACAAGAGATGGAACTAAACAAAGAGTTGTAGAGAAAGAAAATAATACTAGAGTTTAAGAGAAGAGAGAGAGAAAAAAGCTAGAGAGAGAAAGAGAGAGAGAGTAAGGAAAAGGGAGAAAAAGAATACTAAACTCGCTTAACAAAAGCGTATATAAACTAAGCTCGAAAATCCTAAGTTAAAACAACTTAAACGACGCTTAAACTTCTCCTCAGAAAACAAGCGCCTGATCGGGTGCGGCACCGCCCGATTGGGCCCGCCCTTTTTTTACTTCGTGAGCTTCACTTCTCGCGCCCAATCGGGCGCGCCTTCGGGCGGAGACCCTTACACCAAGCGATGACACTTCGGGCTACTTGGACTCCTTGTTTAGGCTTGTAACTCGGCCTAAACCAAATATCCTCCTTGGGGCTTTAATCATTCATTCCAATGCCTCATTTTCTCATAAGTCGAGCCCTTAATCACCGGTTCGATGACTCTAACCGATCTTGGGCTACGAAAGATGGTCGTGCTCCTCCAATGCTCGTAATCGTTCCATAAAATCCCGGGAAAATGCTCCAAGAGTGCAATTCCCTAAAAAACTCAACCAAAACTACGAAAACACTAGAAAACACATATTAGTAATAAAAGTGGCTCTAAAGAGCCAAAAGCACTACTAATTAAGACCAAGGGACGGGGGTAAAATACTATATAAAATAAACGTATCAAACCCCCCCAAGCCGAACCTTTGCTTGTCCCTAAGAAAAGAGCTCATCAACGAATAAATAAAACATGCCTCACCCCAAATAATCAAAGTCAAGACCAAACAATTCAAGGCAAATCTAATAAACATGCTTCAACATCAACCAATCTCATCCATCCAATCACTCATCCTCCCTAACAATTGTCAAGTAGAGCTAACCACAAGAGCATATAGAATTCATGACTAGTGCTCACATACTCGACTCTCATTTATGTGGCGAGTAAAAGATGTACTCGATCGCTCTCCAACCACCCCTTTATTGTGAACAATGCCCTCCCAAACTCACAACACTCGTGTGTTTAAAAAGACAAGCACTCATCCTAATAGTCGACTCGGAATACATCAAGTCATCCCTTGCATTGACAAACAACTACTTTCACATCTACACAATTCTATGCACAAAGGTCGAAAGGTCTTCAAAGCTTGTAATGTAAGGCTAGGGTAAAGGGTAGAATATATTTGGGAAATGTGAGAGAAAACCCATGCTTAAGGGAGCAAATCCTAATAAAACCAAGGTCAAAAATAAATAATGACCAAATCATCTCCAATCACAACTCAACTCCAACAAAAGTTCACCAAATATAACTCCAAACATATCAAACAATCCCAACACTTACAAATTTCACTCATAAAGATATGATATTATAGAACTAGAGTAAATAAACATACTTCGAACACAATTTTGATACTTTTTTTTTCTTTTTTTTTTTTTCCTTTTGAGTACCCCTCACATAGAACACTTGATCATTGAAACATTTTTTTTCTTTTTATCTCTCATTGGAATTTAACTTTGAAACACAAATTCTTATTTTTTTTTCCAATCACAAAACCAAAGAACAAATTACTCATCTTATATTCCCACATTGTGCAAATTATATGCACACTAAAACTCCCTCACCTCACTAACTAAAAGCTCCCCCAAGCCAAGCTTGGGACTAGTAACCAATGGGGCTAAATAGGCTTGTAATGTGGCTAAATAAACAATAAAAGGGCACAAGAAACAACATGGGTAGCAAGAAGGGAACAAATGTATCTAATATCGTCTGAAGGCTACCTAAAAGAATGAACGCCTTCGTCCTCCACAATGTGCATAATGGTGAGCCATATAAATATTACTCATAATTGCAAACCAATACTCAAATTTATTGACATACCAGGAACTATCATACATTCCTAACCAAATCAACTAGTCAAGTACTATATTCACAAGTAGTTGGACAAAATTGACGCATGTTAAGGCATCTAAGCAATCAAACTTCACATCATGGTTAACAAATCCACAATGCTCATCTTTATATACAAAGAATCAAAACAAATTTTATTTTTTCAAGTATGGGGCACAGGGAAGCATGATTCACAATTCATTGGAACGTATTTTTGGATTTTTTATTTTTTCAATTTTTTTGAAAGCAATAAAACTATACTAGAAAGCAATAAAATAAAGAAACCATACCTCAATCCGAAAACTCCCCCAAGCCAGAATCAGACAATGTCCTCATTGGCTCAGGAATTAGCCTAGCATGGCTAAACGTCATCTGGTTTTAAGAAAGAGACAAGGCAAAGAGGGAAAAGATAAAAAGAAAAAGGAAAGAAAAGGAAAAAGAAAAATAAAGCAGGAAAGGGGGGATATGGCGCGCCCGGTCGGGCGAAAATAAGGACATAAACTCGTTAACCTCGTGCCCGATCGGGCGGCTCTTCGCCCGGTCGGGCGATTTTGTGTCCTCGATAAAGTTCTTTCACGCGCCCGGTCGGGCGCCATCTCGCCCGGTCGGGCGAAATTTGTCGTATACGGACCTCTTCTCCCGCCCGATCAGGCGGGAGTTCGCCCGATTGGGCGAAATTAAGGCCACAATCTTTCTTCTTCTCGCGCCCGATCGGGCGGATCTTCCGTAGCTTGTACTGGGGGTTCTTTATCATTGATTGCAAGGGGCACCTTCTTAGGCTCAAATTGCCTTGGTTCCCCACTCAGAGCCACTACTACTCGATCAGTGGGGACTCTCATTAAGGGCTCAATTATCGCAACCTGTTCACCTTGCTCCTCATGCTCATCATCAAAACCAAGCCCTTCACAATATAGAGCTCATTCTATTGCATCCACTTCTTCCTTCCATGTCTTAGTTTTACCTGTAGAAGATGCAACACAAGATACCGCCACCAAGGGATCTTTAACAAGAGCTAGGGGCTCATTAGAACAATTGTTTTCAATCACATCAATGCTTAAACACTTCTCCTCAATCATGGGGCTTTTAGAGGCATTATTCAAATTAAAAACAATATTGTCATTCCCTATTGATAGTGTCAATTTTCCACCTTGTACATCTATAATTTCTCCCGCAGTATTAAGGAATGGTCTACCCAAAATGATTAGAGTTTGCAAATCCTCAGCCATATCAAGAACAACAAAGTCAACAGGTATTAAAAAATTTACCTACTCTAACGGGAACATCCTCTAAAATACCTAGGGGGTATTTAAAAGAACGGTCGGCCATTTGTAGAGTAATATTAGTAGATTTTAATTTACCCATATTTAGCTTTGAACACACAGACAATGGCATGACACTAACACTAGCACCCAAATCACATAATGCATTATCAATCTTCAGATTGCCAATATGACAAGCATTAGAAAAACTACCGAGGTCTTTTAGTTTAGGTGGAGATTTATTTTGTAGTACGGCACTACATTCTGCAGTTAAAGCGACAGTCTCTACCTCACTAATAGACCTTTTCCTAGTCAATATTTCTTTCATAAATTTTGCATATGCAGGAATTTGTGTAATTAGTTCTGTGAAGGGAACCGTTACCTGCAGATCTTTAACCATCTCCAGAAACTTACCAAACTGCTTATCCAAATATTTTTTTAAGTGACGATTGGGGAATGGTAGTTTGATAACCGGCTTTGGAGCATAAATGCTCTTATCTGGAGCTGCTATCTTCCCTGAAGTTGTACCCTGCAATGTATTATCAGAAATATTAGTACTACTCTTTAGCCCTGTAGGGCTATTAGCAACATTGTTAGGTTTAATGGAATCAAGATTAGCATTATTCATTAAAACAGGTTCATCATTTCTGGGCATAGGGGGCTACTCTCTTCATTCTCTACTCCTTCACCATCACTCGAATGCTCTCTAATGGGATCCTCACTCATATGGGGAAGAGAAGAAAAAGGAAGGGCATTTTCTTGAGAGTTGGCTAATTGAAGAATTTGGCTCTCAAGCATCTTCATTCTAGCTTCCACCTCCCTATTCTCAACTTCCCTCATCTCGTTATACCTCTCCATCATCTCCATTATCTTCATTATCTTCTCTTCCTTCAAATTTTCCATAGAATTACCCTCATAAAAGGATTCATTAGAAGCATAAGGGAAATCATTTGGAGCCATGTAAGAACAAGAAGATGAGGAGGGAGGATCATTCACATTATATACATGAGCATCATCATATTGGGGAAAGGGGGCATAATCAAGCACATGAGATTCATTATCAACAATACGAGAAAAAGAGTTGAAATCACTTGTACTAGGTTCACATATAGGATCACAAGACAAATCATGGGGATTCATGCCACCAATAAAACTATTATCACATTGAGAATCAAAATTAGCAACATTACATGCCCTATTGCGTACATCCTTAGCGAACCGCACAAAAAAGCTCCAAGCACTATGAACCGTTAATGCTTGAAATTCACCATTAAACCTACTCTCAACTTCATATCTCGTTTGTTCATTCATGCCACAATAACAAATCTCACAAGCTTCACAAGGATTACAACCATTATAGTTCAAAAACTCTACAAGTCTATGGAAATAAACATAAAAAGGCTCACCATCATATTGAGGAAAAGAAAAACGTGCCATTTTTCAACAACAAAAACAAAACAAAGAGAAAAAAAAATAAATCAAAGGAAAAATATATACAATGGACTAGTCTCAGTAAGATAACACAACGGTAATGGAAGCCGTTCCCCGGCAACGGCGCCAATTTGACAAAGGAATAAACGCGTCATCAATTGTCTATCCCTAGATCAAATACAATTTATACAACCTAAACAAACCTAATACCAGTATAAGGCAAGCATCGGGGTCGAACCACAGAGAACGGTTAAACACCACCAAATTTTATCGACAATTAAGCTAGTCCAGAATAGGAGATAAATAAACTAAAGTCTAAAAATGCTAAAACAAGAAATAAAACATTAAGGGAAATGGTTTAGGTATAGCATTCACTTGAACACAAACAAAAGCATAGAAGTTGAATTAATTATGAACTAAACATGCTCAAATATCGAAATAAAGGATCCAATCTAGCCGCCTTCCGGGGTCAATTGGCTTCTCCTAACATAGCCTCTATGTTTCCACATTAGAACCATATACTAGGAGGTACTATTAAATAACAATCGATACTAATGAACCTTAACTAAGTCAACTTCCGTTCCTTGTTAGCAAAGATTCACCTTTAATCAACCAACAATGTGCACTTGCAAGAGGATTAAAGAATATCAAGCATATAAAGACTTTAATCACAAATAAATCAACTCTAAACCTAGAACATGCTCAAGATCCAACTACACCACAACCATCCCCTCAATGGGGAAATTACTCACTAATCATGATAATAACAAGATTAATCAACAAATAATCAAGAATCAACATGATCAACAAGAAATATCAACAACAAAAATAATAATCAAAATAAAACAATAAAAATAGAGGAGAGAGAGTTAGAAATTCTCATTGATTGAAGATGTAAATCTATAGAAAAGATGATCAATTTCTTCTTCAAAATCCAAGTTCAACAATGGTGAAACCCTCACTTTCTCTCTCTAAACTACCCTAATCCTAAGCTAAACCTAGAGAGAGAAGCTCTCCTAAAACTAATTAGAGAATAGAATAAAATTATGGGTGATTGAAAAGTTATTAGGAGGAAATAACCCCAAAGGGGTATTTATAATACAAGCTAAAAATAATAAAGAAAATAAAAGAAAACAAATAAAGAAAATAAAATAAAACAAAAGAAAAGAAAAGAAAAGGAAAATAGAAAAAGGGAATAAAAAAGAAATAAAATTAAAAGAAAATAAAAATCCCAAAATCCCCAATTCCCATCAGACCCACACGATCATCAAACCCCAATTCCCTTCTTCTTCTTCGTGGCTGCTCTTTGATCATCCATCATCACCATCACGCATCATCAATTATCACAATCATCACCGTTCATCAACTACAATCATCTAGCATCAAATCGTGGCCCTTCGATTTTCATTAAAATCACGTGAGAAACTCGTGATTGAACCCACATTTGCGCGCCCGCGAAGACATCGCACAGAGGTCGCGCAAATGCTACTGCCTCCAATCTGTTTTGGACTCCAATTTGTGCGCCTTCTGACAGAGCTGCGCGGCCGCGGAGTTCTGGGTAGCTTGGGGAATGCAATTGTTGCGGATTCGGGTTTGATTAACGCGCTGATTGTTGTTGGTGTAGTGGGAGATGCGAATTGGTGGTGGTTGCGGGGTTGCGTAAGATGGATGAAGGTTGTTGTTGTTGCAGTTGCTGTTGTTGATGGTTGCTGTCGCTGCTGTTGGTGTTGTTGATGTTTGCTGTCGCTGCTGTTGGTGTTGTTGATGGTTGCGGGGTGGCTGCTGGGTGGCTGGTGCAGTGGTTGCGTGGTGGTTAATTGGGTGAAGTGCGGTGGAAACAGGGGAGTTGATTTGTGGTGTGCGTGAGAACAGGGGGTAGTGGTGGCTGTGATTGGTGGAGCTGGTGGTGCGTGGCTGCTGGGTGTGGCTGATTGTGGTGGTTTTGGCGGTGGTTGGTGCTGGTGTGTGTGGTCTTGCTGCTGATTGTGGCTGTTGTGTGGGTGAGGGAGTAGGGGAAGCGAGGTGAAGAGTGTGTGGTGAAGGTTAGTGAAGGGTGTGGTGATGGTTAAGCTGGCAGCAGGGGTTGGCTAAGCAAAGGAGGGTTAGGGGCAGCAGCTTTGGGGCTTAGAAGCTTGTAAATCGTGCTTGGACCTCGAACACGAATATGACTTTGAAACTCGGAACACACTTGAGCTTTGAACCTTAATACGATCGCAAACCTACACACAAAGAAAACCGAGGAGAGGATCGGGACATGAAATAAAATAAATAAAATAGAAATAAATAAAATGAAATAGAAAATAAGAGGCATAAAACTAAACTAATAAAAATAAAACAAAAACTAAACGAGCAAATAAAGTAAAATAAAATACGGAAATAAACTAAAGCTAATAAAATAAAGAAAATAAACTAAAACACTCCAAAATTACCAAAATAAACTAGAAACTTTATTAAAGAGAAAACAAGAGAATAAAAGGAAAAATAAGGGAAAACAAACACGAAAATAACCTAAACACTACCCCTAGGAGTGACATAAATGTCACTTATCAAATTCCCCCAAGCTAAACCTTTGCTCGTCCTCGAGCAAAGCTAAGGCAAAAGAGAACAAGATGGAATTATTGAAAGCAAAAGAAACAAAATAGAAACAAGGAGAAAGAATGTACACTAACTCACTGTCGTAGGAATCACGGTTGTTTTTAGCTACAACAAGCCCTTAAAACCCCAAAGTCGCCTATGAGGACGAGTGAGGTCTCGTGAGGGTTTCCTAAGAGCTTACCCCACAACTCTCGACAAAATCCAAGGCAAGGCAACAAAAGGAAAAGGAAAAGAAACACGAAGAGAAAAAGCAAATACAAGCTCATATATGGACAAGAGATAGGGACAAGTACTAATGAATGCAAACCTTTCTAAATGGACAAATGTATGCACGTTCCAAGATGTCAATGGTTGATTGAAACATAACACATGCTAAGCATAGAGAACTACTTAGGACTCAATCCACCCTAGCCCCAACTAATCGGGCCACGTTCTCTCCACTAGCTTCAAATCAACCCTTTTGCTAGCTTCTCAAGATTCCACGAAGGAACCAGAAAAAGAAAAAGAAATGAAAAACTTTGAGAAGGTAATCCCGACGTCTCAACTATGCATACTCTTTCCATAGGTTTGAAGTCTATCTCCCTCCACCGTTCTTTTGACCTAACCCACTAGAGTCTAAGGGTCTTTTTATTGGTTGTAACGTAAGGATAAGGGTTAAGGCGGGGTAAAAATTTTAAATTTGGTGAGATTTCCTAAGTGAAGCAAAAAGTGCGGCCGACACTCAAAAATAACTCAAGAATTCACTAAATATCAAGCAAAAATACCACTAATGCCATTCCCCCAAGCTTATTCAACACAAACACACAATATTCCCCCCAAGCTTGAACAAAGCATTGTCCTCAATGCTTAAACTAAGGAAGAAAATGAAACCAACTAAAATATTTTTGTTGTTTTTGTTTTTTTTTTTTTCAAATTTTTTTTTCAATTTTTTTTTTTTTAAACTTTATTCATTGTCCTTGCCTTTTTTAAATTTGGACGGCTTTTTCTTGAAATTTCATTTGATTTTCATAAATTTGCATATTTCTTTACAAGCTCAACTCTAACCAAATCTCAAAGTGCTTCTTGTTTATGATCAACAACTCAAAACTTCAAACCTCACATGCCAATGCTTCACTAACTAAAAGGTTGGTAAACATAGGTCATTAGGTTTGTAATGTGGTTTAAACAAGAACGGGAAACATAAGGCTCAAATTGGTTAGCAAGTAGGTTTATGCAAAATAGAAAATCAAATTTGTAACAAAATAAAAAGAAGATAAAGAAAAATGAGAAAGAAGTGCCCTTTTCCTCCCCTAGAGTGCTTCGGTCACGATCTTGGGAGCTATAAATCAAAACAAGGATCAAGACATGCATACCTAAGGATCCAAATGTGCCACACAACAAAGTGATGAAGGCTAGAACAATGTTACCTCACACGGGATTATAACTAAGCAAATACCAACTAAGGGTGCCAAATCCACTATAGAGAGCAACACCATCTTACCACATACCACGTGAACTAGGGCTTCATGGATTCCTAAAAGTTCTTAACCCGGCTACCTTAGAATGTAATATCCTAGAGTCAACCAATGACACTCTCAAACCGTGCACACATTAACCACTTAGGAAGAAAGGCATTCAAGAGTAAACAAATCCAAAAGATATAATGTCCAAAATAAGTACAAACAAAACACATTTTGCTAAACTTGCCTTGAAGTAAACAAAAATATTTTTGGATTTTCCAAAAGCATGAAAAACATGGAAATGCATATACTCAAGTGCATGACATATATGAATCAACATCCCACCAAACATGATAGAATACCCTCCCCCAAGCTTGAATGAAACCAAGCTTTCAAATCATAAACGATGAAACCAAGGAGGGGAAAACAAGGAAAAATTAATCCAACATTACCAACACATGATCTTCAAGTCACAATAAGTAAGAGAGAGAGGGAAAAGAATGATATTACCGGATATGGGATAAATGCAAAATCACACAAAAAAACCCGAAATAACCTCATATGAGCCACAATCTCTACAAATAAGGCTTGAATTCCACATAATAGATAAGTTGAGGCACATTTCCTTGATTCTTGATCATCACCAATGCGCAAGAGTATATCACAATATTGACAGTAGTCTGCAATATGGATATTTGGGTCTTCACCCTTAGCTCCACTGAATGGCTTCCTTTCTATCATCGTGATAAATTGGGGTTTAATCTCGAATTGCACCCCATCAAAATCCGGAGTGGGGGTAAGATGTGAAAAATCTGTAAGCGTCGGCTGCGAATAATCACTGAGCTTCTTAGGTGCCGTCATCTCTGATTCTGAATCTGAAGGATCTTCTGAATCACTGGAATTAGTTGGAGGGTTTTGGTGATTATTGTTATCCCCAGATTCCGCCAGGATTTGCCTGTAAAGATTCTTTTGTCTATAAAAAGAGCGTTCGATATCAAGATTGAATGGGATATAACCTGATCTGGAACACCTGGGCATACACAAAGAACTAGACGACAAATATGAGAACTGTCCCAAAGAACTTACGTTCTCTAGGACGGAAGAAAATAATCTAGACTATAGCAACAATCAGAAATAAAAATAAAACCGTTTCCCCGGCAACGGCGCCAAATTTTGATAGGCTGAAGTCGTAGACACCCAATCAAAAGTAATTCCTAAAACCACTAACTAATAATAGATAGGGAAGTAGGGTCGAATCCACAGGGAAACAAGTCTTTCTATTTCTAATTTAATTATTATAATCTGAATTATTAAGTAACCAAAAGTTGTTATTTAAAGGAACTATACTACGAAGAATATGAGTAGGGAGAAATCAAATGATAAAAGACCTAGGGCATAGGTTCACCAATAAATAATATTCCAGGGTAAAACATAACAATCAATCATCAATACATCAATTAATCAGATCATAAAGGGCTTTCACTACGCATTACAATCACAGAGTTAATTTACCGGTATTAAATCTCATGTCTCGAATCTCGACCTAACCATTTATAAATTAGTCTGCCTATTGAAACTAAGCCAAAAAATCAATTCTCATCTCTCGAATCTCGAATCAATATTGCTAAACTCATACGAATTAAATCTGGCCAAATCTAACCACATAGCATTAAAACAATCAATAGTAAATTAATCAAGCATTGACAATTAACAATAATAAATTACCCCTTTATATTATTTATGGATCCCCACAACCCTAGAAAGAAAACTAGTCACACATAATTAAATATAAACTAAACAAAGCAATTAAACAAATCATGATGAAAAAGAGAGAATAAATAACTGAGATTAAAGGAGAAGAAATCGTTACCAAAGTTGAAGGAAACAAGAGATGGAACTAAACAAAGAGTTGTAGAGAAAGAAAATAATACTAGAGTTTAAGAGAAGAGAGAGAGAAAAAAGTTAGAGAGAGAAAGAGAGAGAGAGTAAGGAAAAGGGAGAAAAGAATACTAAACTCGCTTAACAAAAGCGTATATACACTAAGCTAAAAAATCCTAAGTTAAAACAACTTAAACGACGCTTAAACTTCTCCTCAGAAAATACGTGCCCGATCGGGCCCGCCCTTTTTTTACTTCGTGAGCTTCTCTTCTCGCGCCCGATCGGGCACGGCACCGCCCGATCGGGCGCGTCTTCGGGCGGAGACCCTTGCACTGGGGGATGACACTTCGGGCTACTTGGACTCCTTGTTTAGGCTTGTAACTCGGCCCAAACCAAATATCCTTCTTGGGGCTTTAATCATTCGGTCCAATGCCTCATCTTCTCATAAGTCGAGCCCTTAATCACCGGTTTGATGACTCTAACCGATCTTGGGCTACGAAAGATGGTCGTGCTCCTCCAATGCTCGTAGTCACTCCATAAAATCCCGGAAAAATGCTCCAAGAGTCAATTCCCTAAAAAACTCAACCAAAACTACAAAAACACTAGAAAACACATATTAGTAATAAAAGTGGCTCTAAAGAGCCAAAAGCACTACTAATTAAGACCAAGGGATGGGGGTAAAATACTATATATAATAAACGTATCAAAGATCCTAGGCATGATACTAACATGATTAATAACAAATCCTAGCATGTCATTAAAGATCAAAGCTTTATCCTAAACATGATACTAGAAAGCAATAAATGCATCGTAACATGATACTAAGATACATAAAGACATCCTAACATGATAGTAGGAATTAAAATAATATTCTAAGCATGCTTTTTAAAAGAATAGAGTAATTGAATTACTCACTTTGTTGTCTCGTATCTCTTTCTATCAAAACAATACACACGTTAGTAAACTTCAATAAAATAATAAATCAAACAATTAATTTAAATAGTTGAAATAGAGATTTGGGACCAAACCCTAAGAAATTATCAACCTTTCACGTCGAGGGCAAAGCCAACTTTGAACATGGCTAGGTGAGTCTAAGTCTCGTGATGGACATATAGTGTATTTTGAAAAGGCTAGGCTTAGAAATCAAGAGAGAGAGAAAGAAAGAATAAACTTTAGCTTAAAGAGAGAAGAGGGAAAAGAGATATGGTGATTGTTGGTGATTAGGTGTGATCAAGCTTGTTGATGATTGAAAAAGGGGTGATATGACCTCTATTTATACGGAAATAAAAAAGGGTCGGAGGATTAAGAAAAGAATCCAAATTCGAATCGGAATAAAACTCTATAAAGAACAGTTTTTGCAGATTTTGTTTTTATCATAACTTTTGAGAAGTGGGAATAATATAAATAATATGTCGTTGGAAAGGTCTTGAAGTATACTTTCCAACTCAATTAGAATCAGATTAAAAATCTATTTTTTAATGAAAGATATGGCCAAAATAGTGAGATGATGTCAGTTTTAGATAGAGTTTGATATTAATATTATAATATATAATTAGAAAGATAATTTCAAGAGTTATCCAACCACCCAAGATTTGGATAAAAATTATGAGGCACGAAAATAATATCTAACTGTCTTTCAACGTCTTTTAATTCGAATAGAAATAGGACTTTCAAAAATAGGAGTTTTATTCAATTTCAAATTCATTGATCTTATCTTTTCAAAAAGTATAATAAAGATCTCTTAGAAACTTATAGAAACTTCTTATTAATCCTAATTGGTTTAGGAATGGGATTAAAGCCTTAGGATCCTCCACATGATCATCGGTTCGTAGGTAAGATTCGATTTGGGCCCAGTTTAGTATTTTAGCCATAACTTTTTTGTTATAACTCAGATTTGAGCTTATAATATATCGTTGGAAAGCTCTTTCCAACCCCACTCAACTACACAATTATTAAACCCAAATTATAGACCAAAATAAACTGGTTTGGACACTTTTATAAAAAGGACACGAAATGAATTATTTTGGGTTTAAAGGCACCAAATGAATGATTTTAGCTAAAAACATTTTAGGTAAAGTTAGAAAAGGGGAAATTCACGAGACTCTTCAATATTTCACCTTACTCGATAATCAAAGACATGAAAGGTACTCATCACAAGGTTTGGTTTTTGGGGAGACACAATTAAGTGTCTACAATTACACATGGATGCGAGTCCATGTTACCATTCTCAAGCCACGACGCTTCTTAACTCGTGCTTATAAATGGCTTCCTTGTTAAGGGTCTAATCCTTGCTAAGGTTGTGGTTGCAACATCAATGCTCAAATTATAATTATTTTCATGCATCAAGAACTCATCCTCTTACTTATCCAAGTACTTTGGATGTTCTTGATCATAATCTAACATTCCATTTCTTTTCTTCAAGTCGATTGGTATTTTATACTTCTCATGCTCTAAGCATGTAAGTTGTGTGACAATTCCATGTCGTAGCATACATGATGGATTCAATTGTAAAATTATTCCAAATTTTATTCCATTCATGTGACGTTTTAGCTCATCCAGTTTCACTGAGTCTTGCCAAACTGTTTGCTATGTGATACGGTTGAAAGTCTCTATTAGAGTCTTTCTTGTTTGACTTAGTATTAGCCTAGCTTATACTTACTCCAAACATTTACTTAGTTTTATACATATGGGTCGAAAGCCTTTCAAAGTCCTTCATGTTTAACACGGTAGATTCTTTTACTCGTTTAAACATTTTATTAATTCTATATAATAGATCTTAATTCCCAATACGTACTAAGTATCGTCTTTAGCTTGGTCCATTGTCAAAATACTTTCAAATCTAAGCATTTAGCGTTTGATAGTCATTTCACAATAGAGTTCGTAAAATTCTCATTGGACCTTTACATAATGACTTTTGCTCCCACTAAACTATCTATAACAATTTTTATGTTTCTGAATAAGCCAATCCTTCTATTAACTTTATGAGAAAACACATTCCAATTCCTACATGCAATGCTTCCTTCAATCCCACAATGGATTTCTCGAGCTTGCATTCAAATCTAGCATTACTTAGATTTTTTAAAAACCCTTAGACTATTTTGATAGTCTCTTTCAAAATCCTATTTTAGGAAGGCGGTTTTGGTATCTATGTTGCCAAATTTCATATGCACAGTTTTGCTAGAATAATCACGAAAAGACTTAATCATTCCAATTGGTGAACAGGTTTTTATTAAAAAAAACTTCGTGAATTTAATTGTATCCTTTTCAACCAATCTAGCTATGTATGCATATACATTTTCATATTTGTTAGTTTTCTACTTGAATACTTATTTGCGATTGATGGGTCTTTACCCTTCATGCAAATTAATCAAGTTTCAAACATGATTTTTGAACATGGAGTCTATTTCGGATTCCTCTAACCATCATTCGGAATTTGGATTTGTCATAGCTAATTTACAAGACATTATTCCCTTACCATCTAATAGTATATAGTACGGACATTTCACCAAATGCCCCTGAGTTATTTTTTTATTCACCATATACCCATGAAAATTTCAAAATTCACCACATATACCTGTATTTAACAAAAATTTCATCATATGCCCAACTGACTAACGGACTTTAACTCCGTTAGTCATTAGAGTTAAGTATACCAAGTGGAAACATCTTATAGGTTGTCTTTTTAATCGGCTATTTCACCTAATGCCACTGAGCACTTTAATAATTCACCAAATGCCATCAAGGTTTTCAAAATTCACCAAATGCCACCGAGTTTTTAAAAAATTCACAGAGTGCCATTAATGACTAACGGTCGTTAACTCCGTTAGTCATTAGGGTTTAATCATGACACATGTCATGATATGATTGCTTCATTTAAATTATTTATTTTAATTAATAAAAATAAATTTTTTTTCTTGATTTTCGTGAGACAAAAATTGTTCGGGTAAAGTTTTGGGGGTTATTTTGAACCTTTATGGGATCAAAATAAACTCGGAATTGGCAAAAAAAAATAACGTTAATGCCCCGTTTTATGTGTCAATTAATATCTTGATTAGCAAGTCATTATTTTTTAAACATGAAAATTGATCGAGTAAGGTTTTGGATGTTATTTTGACCCTTTATGGGTTCAAATTAAGCTTGGAATTGGCAAAAAAATAACGTAAATGCTCCGTTTTGTGTATTAAAAAATATCTCAATTAGTGGGTTGTTTTTTTAGCCATTAAATTAGTCGGTTAAGGTTTTAGGAGTCCTTTTGACCCTTTAAAGATCTAATTTCAGCTCATCTTTTGCTAAAAATTAACGTAAATGCCCCGTTTTGCAATTTTTTTGGTAAAATAATTACGATCTTAACACGCAAAATAGGGCATTTACATTTTTTTTTTGTCAATTTCGAGCTTATTTTGGACATATAAAGCGCTCAAATGACTGCCAAAACCTTACCTGGACAATTTACACAATTAAAAAAAAAAGACACGCTAATCGAGATATTTTTTAACACATAAAACGGGGCATTTATATAATTTTTTTGCCAATTCCGAGCTTAATTTACACCCGTAAAAGGGTCAAAATAACCTCTAAAACCTTACCCCGATCAATTTTTATGGTTATAAAAAATGACTCGCTAATTGAGATATTTTTTCGACGCACAAAACGAGGAATTTACGTTTTTTTTTTTGCCAATTCCGAGCTTAATTTGAACCCATAAAGGGTCAAACCCAAAACTTTTCCCGAATAATTCTCATCACAAAAATCGAGAAAAAATGTTAATTTTATTAATTTAAATAACTAATTAAAATGAACCCATCATATCGTGACATGTGTCATGATTAAACCCTAATGACTAACGAAGTTACCGGTCGTTACTCATTAATGGCACTCGGTGAATTTTGTAAAAACTCGATGGCATTTGGTGAATTTTGAAAACCTTAATAGCATTTGATGAATTATTAAAGTACTCAGTGGCATTTGGTGAAATAGCCGAGATATCGCTTTTTAATTCATTAAATTTTAAAATATTTTTTAAAAAAAAACTAACCCACCATAGTCCACAACCTGTCACCGCCACTGCCACCACCAGCCTATTACCGCCACCACCGCTATCGTCCCTCAAGCCCTGTGTCGGCGACCCTGCTTAGCTACCCCGCACCGGCGACCCAGCCCAGCCACCTTTCTCCCTCGAAAATCCACCCCCTTCTCCCTCGTAAATCCACCCCCTTCTCCCTTGAAAATCCCTCACTCCCCACCACCGACATCCAAACCTCTCTCCTTGTGCAAGCAAACCCAAACCACACGTTCCCCTGCTATCTCCTTCCCCTAAACCACCTCACTGAAACCCTAAAATAAAAAATCCCCAAAATTGAAACCCATGATTTGATTTTTAGGGTTTTGATTATGGGGTTTTAGGGTTTCAAGGTGGTGGTTTTTGGTTAAGGTGAGCGGCGGCGACGTGAGGGATGGAACACAACTGCCGAAGAAGGGGTTTCGGGGTGGTTGGTTGCGAGTTTAGGAGTTTGGAATCAGGGGTTGCGAATTTAGGAGCTTGGAACCGGGGGTTTTGGGTGGTTGGTTGCTGGAGAAGGGGTTTCGGGTTAGGTGGTTTGTCGATTTAGGGGAGGTGGTTGGGCTGGTGTTTGGTGGTTGGCGGAACGTGGCTGTTAGGGTTAGAGGTGAGTTTTTATTTAAAAAAATGAATTAATTAAAAAAATAACCTATCAAATGCCACCTCGTGGAAAATTTAGCCGTTAGTCATTAAAGGCATATCGTGACATTTGTGTGAAACTTAAGTGTATATGGTTGTAAGGAGGGTGTGCCCATCGTAGGGGATCCTTCTCCGTTATGCCCATGGCCCTTTAAAAGCCTAGGACTTTACACTTATTAGGGTGTATTAGGATTTGAATTCCTGACTGTTTGGGGGACCTTGAATTAGAGTTGATCCTATCATTACGCCTTTTTTGTAAGAAACTAGTAAGGAGTCACCAATAATTTTTAGGAAAACTCATAAACATCTTTCATGCCTTTCTCCCAAGTAGAACTCAAGGGATATTTGGTACGAATCAACCCATGCCCAAATTAGTCTACTTATACCAGAAATGAGTTCAGGAGTGCGGGTACTAAAATAACGTTCCTTTTAGGGGGGAATCGCTATTATAGCCCTAGTGCGGCCTCTACTAGCTCTTCCTTTTTCACAATTTCATCACCAAACAATATATGCAACGTGATACCTAAAACTAAGTTAGTTGATTTTATTTACAAGCATTAATCATATAGGAATTACATTGCAAACTCGTTATTCTTTATTTAATTCAAGTTCGTGGAAAGAACAAAAATAAACAAGATTTGCCTTGACTTAGATGATAAAACAACTAATTTTTCAATTCTAGTCTTTAATTAACGCAAGATACGATGTGAAATCGATTAATTAAAAGTTTATTTAAAGTGATCAAACAACACTAATTAATTAATCAAAGTTGTTTAAACAAATAAAAAGAAGGTGATTTGTCTAAGTGCTCGGGAAACTAACCACTTTTCTTTGTTAAACCTTCGTTTAGAAAACGTATAGACTCCTTCTTGTTCGGGAACCTCCACCGTAAGGACAAGTAATAAGATGGGTGAGTGTTTAGGGCAAGAAGGTTAGTAGTACACAAGTTCACAAAGTTTCTACTAGTGTTTCAGGTTAATTTGTGTCTCTTTAAACTTCGTATTAAGCCCCTATTTATAGGGAATGGGTGCGTTTAGGGTTTTGAGCATTCTGCCGGTGGCGCGCGCATCTCAAAGGGTCGTGCGCGCTTCCTGCGCGCAAGTGATAACGAAATTCTGAATCTTCCGTGAGCGCATCACTAGATGCTGCACTCGATGTCACGCGCAACCGAGTGTGTTGCGCGCGCCATACTAGCGCGACTCGTTGAGATGCGCGCGGATTTTCCTGCGACAGCTTCAATTTTATAACCTAGGCGCCCCTAAGTCCGTCAAAATTAGGTTTTAACTTCGGGTTTAAACCTAATTATTAATCGGGCTTAGTTAATTGGACTTTAGTTCATTTCGTTTTGGGTCAAGCTAGTTGTTTTGTATTTTTGTGACTTAATAAGTAGTCCATAAGTATTCTTCATGTTGATCCAACACAAATATGGTTTTATTTATCGTCATAACACTTCTAGTCGGGACAAGAGGCCAAAAGTAGATGTCTACAGTTAGCCCCCACATTGATCGAGTCTAGAATAGACGAGGATCAGAGTAGCCAAGGAAATAAATCCGAGACTCATTCGGCGAAGTTCCTTAAGAATAGGGAATCTTTTCAGTAGTGTTAAGGATGTCGAAACTATCCTCAATTTGCTAAGTGTTTGAGACAGGTAGCTGGTAAGTTTAGAAAAGGTATTTTCTAGTCTTAATGCGCTAAAGAATCTAGATTGATCCGTTGCAAGTGTAGAATGCTTTTACAAGTAAAGGCTATCTGAATGATGTCATGTCATGAGAAGATATTGGTTTTAAAAAGAGTAAAGAGGATGATATCCTCTCAATATGGCATCGTTGATCTAAAGTCCCTCAATATGTCATTGAAACTTTAGTCCATGATTTTAACAAGGTAAAAGATGATAAAAAGAGAGGTGTTTCGGCGTTCGGAGCCTAACACGTGAATAGAGGTTTTGACACTCCCTTGCCAAAACAAAGTACTCGGGGTCCACAAGTTAGAAAAAAATGTCTCAGGACTAGGGGCATCTACCCAAATCAAGTGAGTGAGGAGAAAATCAGCGACTCTCTCAGCAGTTTTGTCCATAAGATGAAAACACGCGTCTCAAGACTGGGGGCACGTGTCTAAATAGGTGCGACTTCGTCACGTCGCTCTTTATACGGGGGGTGGACGAACACCCTAACTTTTCGGTAAGCCAGTAAGCTCACTAACTACCGTATTTGCTTCCAATCGAGAATGTGTTTGTTCTCGATGGTTCGGCGCTAGTCGACTCGTAAAGCTAACGCCTAAAGTTGTAAAGAAGCTCTACCGTTTTCGTTACGGGCGGTAGATCACGTTGCTAGGAAGAGGATGCAATTTTATACATCACCTACGCCATAAAATTTTACGTTGTACGATACACCATTCTTTTTGCTGTGGAAACCAAAAAAAAAGAAAAAACGTGACATTTCTAAAGTCAATACATTAAAATGACAAACCTATCTATGGGAGCTTTTTTGTAAAGCACCACTACGGAACGTTTAAGACACGCTCACGAAAAAAATCCTAAACGTATGCTTAGGGCAGGCACAAAGCACGGTGTGCATGCAGGATGATGCAAAAAATTATCAAAGAAGAAAATAAACTATAAGATTCAAAGCAATTTAAAAGATTTCGACAATTCGCGCGTCATTATGTCTAATGACGTACAAAACCGTTAGAAAAAATTCATAACAGGTCAAAATCTAAGTACCGGTCCTTAAGTGACCAGTATCCGCGCGCAACTCAGTGGGTCGCACAGGCCAAGCGCACGCATTGTTTCGGGTTGCGCTGGGATGTCATGCGCAACAAATGCAATTGCGCTCGACATTTAAATCAGCAAAAAGAAATCGTGAAGCGCGATTTTCATTTTCACTCTCTCTCCATCCTTTTTCGCCACTTTCGACTCTTTCTCTCTCTACAAAGCTCAAATTTCTTTGTTTTTTGAAGCTAAAGGAAGTAGATCTCATCCCCCATTTGTACTTTCCATAATCCAAAGTATGTATTTCACTTATTTTTGCTTGTTTGTTTTATGGTCAAATTTGGGAAAATCCGAACCGAAGAACCCTTGATTTCGAAATTAGGGGTTTTTTATTCAGTTTATTTTTCGTAAAATTGCTTACTCGATGTTGTTATGCTATATTTAAGGAGTGTTTTGCAATGAATTTCATGAAAAATGGTTTAATATTGAGCCTTGTATGAGCATATTTTCTTTTGAGTGCATTCTTGGCGCTTTTTTTTTTAGTTTGAATTTGCTGTTTCCTGCTTGCTCATTAGGTTATACTTGTTGATTATGAAGTGAATTATAGTGTTGGACCTACAATTACTTTCATGAATCCTTTTTGGAAAATTTTGAATCTGAAAAAATGGCGCGAAAATGTGTTTCATCTTATTTTTGCCATCTTCTAACCTCAAAATTATCTGGTAGATGATAATTATGTTTGTATGATTATTATTCATCTTAAAATAGTTGATTCTTTGAGATTCATAGAAACAATCTCTACAATTCTTTAGTTGAAATTGGTATAGGATGGCTCTATGGGTGTTACAAGCCCCTATTTACTAAGTTTAACTTCAGGTATCGTAGCCCCCAAGCATGGGTGGCATTCGATTTTTGAGTTTTTCCCTTTCGGTGGTCGTTATGCTGCCGAAATAGGTCTAGAACTCGTATATTTGTTTTTATCAAAAATTACCTGATTATGTAAAAATTCTATCTATTATAGTATGGATTCCCCTCCATTTATTGATCCTGAGGAGTTGTTAGGGGGACCAGTGCCTGATGAGGAGGTTCACGCACAAAAGAGGGTGATGCGCCCTCGCGAGGAGGTTCGAGAGCGACATGTCGGAGCTGATCGGCGTCGCCATGAGGATGTGGTTTGGGAAGATCCTCCCAACTGGGAGCCTCAGGTCCTTAAATGGGACCCAAACCATCACGTTTCAGTCCGAAGTTGGCGCGGCATAGGGAGTTTTTTTGTGCCTTCGTTTTTTAATCTTCATCATTTTTTTTATTGAAAGGTTATAACTGGATTTTCTCTCTATATTTTTTAGAACGAGCCTAGCATGCGTCTATATGGCTCGGGTGACTTGAGAGGTCATTTCGAGAGTTTACCCGACGTGGTAAAGGAAGTGGTGGAGCTTTCGGGGATTAGCCCCCAGCTGGCAGCTCTTCAAGATTTATCGAGTCAGCCTACGTCGTTAGCTATCCTTTGCGGGTTGCTGGAGTTTTGGTGGGATTCCACCAACACTTTCCACTTCCCGTGGGGGGAGATGAGGGTTACCCCTTACCACTTCTCTATGATTACGGGTTTTACTTTCGGAGGTGAGTTCGTGGTTATGGAGATCGTGAAGGGGCCAGACGAGAGACTGCGTAACCTGGTGGGGACCGTTTTACGACGGTCCTTCACATGTATGCGCAGTCTTGTCCGTACTCGGTTCTTGCCGACGAACTGTCGGTTGATGAGGTTGATCGGCAGTGTACTCATGAGCAGTTAGCTCGGATATACATTGCCCATGTTCTTTCTGTCACTATCCTGAGTGATCGGGGAAAGCGTTTCGCCATCGGGTTACTTATTTGCCTTAGTGATGTGGGGTAAGTAGGTAACTTGAGTTAGGCGGAGGTGTCGTATGCCCGTATGGTTATAGCTATGGGCAACGCGACCCGGCTGATGGATTCCGTGGCAACTACTGAGGTGCCTCGGATCTCCATTTCATGGCTTGGTCGTATCCTTGAGGTACATGTTTAGTTTAACCTTTTATTGTTTATCTTTATTATCATTGTAACACCCTAGAAATTCCTTTCCTTTAAAATACCTGTTTTGCTCTTTTTAAAACTCAAAATAGGAAAATCTAAGACATTACTGCCACCACGAAAATGGCTAAAGCAACTATCAAAGACACACAACGGAAGACTATCTTTAAAAACATTCAAAATGAGTCAACTTAAAAAGTAAACAAAACAAAAGTAAAGTCAAACAAAGTTAACCTACAACTTGGAACCATTTGATAGAGGGTAATATTGTAAGCCTGAGTTTTGGCGGGAAAATTAGTTAAGCCATTCTGTTATTTCATTTTTAGCCTGTTTTTGCAATTTTTTTCTTTTCTGTTTTTGGGTTAGGATAGCTGGCTAAAGAATCTTTTCTGTTATGAGGTCATGCCTTATTAATGCATCAATAGTTGTAATTTAAGGGATTATGAAATGAATTACTGACACGAGGAAAATGTAGGTCGTTCTCTACCCTTTCCTAGAGCTAAAGAAAATTTATAAACACTCGACCAACCTAATACGAGTATATAGTAAGTCAAGGGTCGAACCCAAGGGAATGAATAGGTGTAAGCTATAGCCTAGGTCAAGCTACTTCGAAGTTTGAGGGAAGATGCGGTTGGTAACTAAGGTATCAAGAAATCTAGATGAATCGGGAAATTCAATATACTAAACACTAGGGATATAGGTTCCACATGCAAGCTCAATGATTATGCTAATTGAAGGATCACTCAATCAATTCAAACATTGCAAAGGACAAACAATAGTTGCAATCAAAGGAATTCAAGGGCTATCTCCTATAAGCCAAGTTAGGGATCACTATGAATTGCTAGCTAGGAAAATGACAATCAAATTCAATCAATTAAAGCAATTCTCAAATCAAGGGTTCATGTCATTGAAATTTGTAATGCAATCTAGATTAATCTTATAGGTTGATCACTCCTAATCTAATTAATCACATGCACAACTATGTCAACCAATTTAATTTCACCATTCAAATCAATTTAGCATCATCAACTAGTAAAAATCATCAATCAAGCATGCTTCCCCTTCTCCCTAGCAACTAATCTACTCACTAAACATGTTGAAATTAAGAAACAAAACAAATTCAATCAAATTCATATTCATTTAAAGCTAAATAAAAAAAAAAAAAAAAAAAAAAACAATCAATCAACAATTTTTAAAACAAGGAATGTAATCTCAATCAAAATCCAAGAAAGTAGAAGGAATTGCATTAAAAGTAAATCAAGGGAAAGAAATCTTACAAACATTCATTGAATTGAAGAAGGAATTTCAAAATTAAATTGAAATCTAAGATCAAATTCAAGTACAAACAAGTAAATCTTAAGCTTCTCTCTCTACTTTCTCTCTCTACTATTTCTGGAAAAATTCTCTCTCTAGTACCAAGTTAAGTCGTCCTTCAAAAAGAAAGTCAAAAGCTTTAAATAAGAAAAATCGAGCGAAGAAGGCCGCACAGGCCGTGCGCACGCACAGCCCAGCCACGCGCGCGCACAGCTAGGTCTACGCGCACGCACCCCTGTGCCGCGCGCCCGCACCCCTATGCGATGCATAGGCTTTGGCTCCTTCGCTTGCTTGATCAAACTCCGCGCTCCCGAGCATCCCCATCATCAGTGTACTCGAGATGATGCCCGCGAACATGGCAGTCCCAAAATGAGCAAATTGACTTGATTATTCACCTACAAAACACAAATAAAATAAAGAGAGGAAGCGTAGCAAGGTAAAACTAACACTAAAATTATGAATTATCAACTAAAAATATGAAAAACTCGTAAAAACCAATCGAGAACTAAAGTGAATTATAAAAAATGGAAAATCAAATAAAACTAAAAGAATTATATGAAAATGATGAAAGAAAATAAAGAAAATGAACCTAAATCTTATTCTTTTGAGCGCCATAAACGACGCTCATCAAATTCCCCCAAGCTAAACTTTTGCTCGTCCTCGAGCAAAACAAAATCAAACCCAAGGGAAAATGATGACACTACTCAAGCAAAGAAAGAAACAAGAAAATTAGGGAAGATGAGAATATACACTAACTCACTTTCGTAGGAATCACGGTCAATTTTAGCAACTAAAGACAAGCCATTTAAACCCCTAGATCGCTCTAGAGGACGAGTGATGCTCTCGTAAAGGTTTCCAAAGAGGTTAACCTATAACTCTTTTTATTAAAAAGGAGGAAAAGTAAAAAGAAAAGAAAAGAAAAGGTTTAAAACCTTAAAAAGAAAAGAAATGCTTATACAAAGGCCTTTTGCACATGATCAAGGCACAAAGGATATCAACCTTTCTAAAACAACAATGGTAAGCACGTTCTAAGATATCAAGGGTTGATTGAAACATAGGGTATGCTAAGCGTAGAGAACTAATGAGGCGCAATCCACTTTCATCCCAACCAATCTAACCGCGTTCTCCCTAATGGCCTCAAATCTTCCCTTAGTAAGCGTCTCTATGGTTCCACGAAGGAACCGGAAAAGAATAGAATTTGAGGGTTCTCGACATCTCGACCTTGCATCCTTTTTCTTTAGGCTTTAACTCATTATGCCCTCCCTCGGTGCATGACTCAACCACTAGGTCGAAAGGACTTTCCCAAAGGTTGTAACGTAAGGGCAAAAGGTTAGGGGTAGGCTTAAAATTTAGAATTTGGTGGTACACCTAGATTATGAAGCAAAGATTGGCCACACCTCAACACCAAAACCAAGAAGTCACCAAACAAAAACAAACTAATACCCCCAAGCTTATTCAAAGCTATATCCACAAGCATAAATACAAAAAGCGTAAACGCTTCTCCCCCAAGCTAAAAGGAAGCATTGTCCTAAATGCGAGAAAAGGGAAAAGAAACACATCAAACTATTTTTTGAAATTTTCATTTTCTCTCTTTTTTTTTGTGTAATTTTCATTATATCATAGCAATTGTCCTCGCCTCTTTTAACTTTGGACGGCTTTTCGAGTATATTCATTTGCCATTATTCACAATATGTATAAAAGACGAGTTCGCATACAAATATAACCAATTTCCAACTTTTTAGATCACAAACTCCAAAAGCATGACCATTTGCTTCACAAAAACCAATAAAGGAACGAAAAGAAACAAAAGGTACAAAGTTCTAAAGATGTGGCTTGAAAAGAAGGGGAATGGCTCAAATCGTTAGCAAGATGGCAAATGTAAACCCCAATGAACTAAAAAGAAAGAAGAAAATCCTAGAAATGAAAAATTACCACCCCGAAAAATGGCCTTTGTCCTTCCTAGTTGGTTCGGTCACGTGTTTGAGAATTATGAGTCCAGATTCAAGAGTAAAGATGCAAAGGTGGACGATCCACGCCGCACATTCAAGAATGATGAAAGCTTGAAAAAGAGAAACCTCACATGGTTGTAGCAAAAACTTACTAAAGGTGTCAAATCCACCAAAGGAAGCAACTCCGTCTTACCACAAACCAAAAGAATCCGGCTTCAAGGCCCCAAAAGGTCTAAACCGCTACCTTAGCATACTCTATCCTAGAATCAACCAAAGATACTCTCAAACCGTGCAAACCATTGTATTTAGGAAGAAAAATAGCCAATGTGCAAGTTCAAGTGGTATTAAATCCAAAGTAAAAGCAAAAACATTTATTCATTTTCACAAAAACAAGGTTTTTTATTTATTATATTTTTAAATTTAATTTTTTTTTTTTTTTTTTTTTTTTGAAAAGAGATAACAAAAAAAAAGAATAAGAAGAAGAGAAAAAGGAAAACATGAAGGAAGATGAAAACAAAAGAAAAAGAAAAAGAAAAAGAAAAAGAAGAAAAGGAAAATGAAATGAAAAATAGAAAGATATAGGAGAAGCAGAATGCAAAAAGGAAATAATGCTAACACACATAAGTCCCAATCAACAAACAAGTGAACATTCGACCACAACGCCAATGTTCCCAAACACACTAGGGTGTTAAAAAGCAAACAACCTCGAACCATTCAACTTCTCCTAGAACTAATCCTAGACTAAGCAACCAAGAAAAGAAAAAAAAAAGAAGTAGAAAGATCTCACCAGGCGCCAAAGCTATTGCACATTAAACAAGGAGAAAGAGCACCTTTATGAATCGTCGAAATCCAAAGCATAAGCAATAGAGCAAGGTGAGAAATAACAAAAAAATATATACAAATAAAATTTTTAGTAACTTCAATACAAAAGAAAAGAAGAAAATAGAAAAGAAAATGTAGGAAAACAAAGAAAAATCCAGTAATAGCAGCAACAAGGGGCAGAATCATAAGACTAAAATAGTATCAGGAGATAAGAACTCAGACAGTCATCGGCAGGAATCATCATAATAAAGACACAGAGAAACTCAACGGACAACAAACAGCGAAACAAACAACAAACCAATAACCGGGCAGAGGAATCAGCAGAAATACAGCAGCATCATCATAAAACCGAACAACAGAAAGATCAATACCAGAAGCATAGGAGACCAAGAATGAACTACAAAAGCAGGGGGGGAAATATGGTGAAGCACAGAAAAAGATGCAGAAAGCACCGCCAAGCTTAGACTGGACCACCCCCCTAACTCTAAACCTAAAGGCATATAGGCAATCGAGAAACATCATAAAAAGCACAGAAGAAGGAGGGGCCATGGTAGTATCACTCCGCACTATGGTAAGGGGTAGAATGAGAACTCCCCTCACCGGTCTCCATCACATGACTAGAGCTAGCCATCTCACTCACGTCCATGGGAGCCTTACCCTTTAACCTACCATTCCTCCTAGCTCTATCATCCTCAAAATAATGAGACCAATCATCTAAGACCAGCTCACCCAACCTACCCCACCGCCCAAAAGTCTCAGGGTCCGGAAAGGGCGAAGGATTAGCCGGATCATATGTGTAATCACAACCACCGGGCCGCCGATAGTCGTAAGTGGCCGGGGTGGTGCCTATGATAGAACTAGGGTGAACATGAGGGCCCTCCCAATAAGGGTAGCAAGGCCGAGGACCAATGGTAGGATCAAAAGGTTCCCAATGAGGAATAGGTCCTTATTGGACCGGGAGATAAGGGTAGTTCACATAGGGCTCAATTTCCCCTCTCCGAACATGCATATCGTACAATTGATTTGTATGATAGTCATAACCAAGATGAGAGGGTTACATAGAAGGCATAGAATATAACACATTAGCAATAGAATCAAGCCTAGCATGAATGGTTGACAAATCAAAAGTAGAAGGAGTAGAAGAGGGGGAAAGAATAGGTGTACCTTCCGGTTCAACTGTGGGAATAGTTTGAAAATTCTATGAGAGAGCATTGGTCGAGCGGCCTCTTGTATGATTCGTCCTACGTTGAATAGAAGGGTCAATATCTCGCATCGGAGGCCGCCAAGATAGGAGTCTTTCTCTCTTGGTCGGGTGGTTGCCTCTTTGCATGGGATTAAGAACCATTCTTTAACCCGAGAAACTTTCCAAATGAAGACATCATCCTTCTTCGTACGATCGAGGAACTTTTGGTTCACAAGGGCGGAGATGTTGAGGAAATGAGAGGAAGATTTTTCTCGAGGATCAATAATTGGGGGAAGCTCATTTAACAAAGTCTTATAGTCGTCATTGATGCAAAGAGCTAGGATAGAAATCATCCCTCCCAATTGGATGCTCCCCGATAGGCTAACTCCATCACGAATATCCAAGAGTCGATTGATAAAGTGCTCTGTGAAATCCACCAACTCAATCTCAAAGTCATTTTGGTCGGCTATCCATAACCAACAAAGCTCCTCTCGAGAGATAGCTCCCAAAGAGTCTTTGGAGCAAATAGCGTAAGTGAGGAGACGGTTGAAATACCGCATAGCCGGATGAATCATGGAGGCGGTCTTGGAATTTTGAGGCTCATACTTCCCTTCCTCCGAGATACTTCTCCACCAACGTTGCTCATTATATCCATGATCCTCTGCCATCCTACCATGTGCTGGGTAGATACATTGCTCTGCATCCGCGGCCCAAAGAAACTTGAAGTAAGAACATAGTTGAGAATCCGTCAATGAGTGATCATGATTGAAAAGTTGGAAAGTCAAAATCCTTGAGGAACCGTCACTCGATTCTCGGACTACCTCAAGAGAAGAAAGAAATTCATAGGTCACCCTAGCATAAGTAGGGGCGCTCAAATCCAAGAACTCTAAAAGATTAAGACCTTTTGCAAGAAGCCGAACATCCTCATCTATGCCGAGAAACTTGGTTGTTGCTTGATCGTAAAATCTTGTTGGTCTAAGCTTTCTCTTGGATAGACGCTTGAAACGATCCCAATGTGATTCTTTAGAAAACTCAATGCCATATGTCTCTTCTACCTCGGGTGGAGGTGGAACAACATGCCTTGGTTTGCTAGAACTTGATCTTGCCCGCTTCTTGTGACGGATTGGAGCCATCTACAAGAAGAAGAACAACTCATGAGCAAATCTTACATATGTCATATTTCAATAAGAAACATAGGTAATTGCTCAAGAATCAAGCACAAAAGCAATTATCTCAAAGTAGAAACAAGTAAGAGACCAAATCATGATATGGCTACATATAAACAAAATGCCATTAATATAGAATCATAAATTTGAAACAAGTAAGAATGGATTAAAGGCAAAAATGAACATAAGAGACCAAATCATGAGTCAAATTGAGCAAAATAACCTCAAGCATTGAATTATCAAAGCAATAAAACCATTATAAAGAATACCCATGAGAGAGAAAATGACCAACAATGGTGAATAAAAGAATCAAGCAAATTATACAAATTCATCATGAAAAAGCTTCAATTTAACACTCAATGATATCATTCAACACAAATTACAAGTTAAAGGAACCAACAATGGAGTTCTGCCATGAAAGCAAAAACAAGGTTTCAAGCTTGAACAATGAGGAAGAAGATGACTAGAAAATAAGAAATTATACCTCAATGTAGCCTTGAATTACTTACAAATTGCCCAAAATGAAGATTTAAGAACAAATAGAACACCCAAAGATAAGTTCCGAACCTCAACACAAATCCTCAAAAGGTCAAAAATAAAACCAAAATTTTCGAATTTTTGGTTCGAAAATCTGGAATTTTTCTTGTAAAATTCGAAAATGAGATGAGTTAAATGTAATTTGATGTTAGAATGAGAATAAAAGAGGTGAAATTGATATGCTTTTGCAAGAAAGATAATAGGGTTTGATGAGAGAATAGAGATGGGAAAGTTGGGGAAAAAAAATCAGGGAGAGAGAAAGGGGGTATAAGGCGATGCTCTTGGGGTTATAAGGGGCCTGGCACGCGCCAGGCTGCTGCGGCTGGTGCGTGCGCACCAGCGCAGGGGCTGGTCTTGCATTGGGCGACGACAAATGGTAAAAACCCCTGCCTACCTGGTACGTGCGCGCAAGCAGGGGGTGCGTGCGCACCAGGTAAGGCTAGTTATGCTCAAAAATTCAAGCTAAACTCTGACCCCTGTGGTGCGCACGCGCAGAGATGGGGTGCGTGCACACTAAGGGGGTACGGGGATGATTCAAAAACTGTCAATTTTTGCCAAAGTAAGTGAAAAATTTCTGACCCTTTGGTGCGCGTGCACCAAGCAAGAATATTTCAGCCATGAATATACTCTCGTGTTTGCATAATGGGATATTTGAAAGCGCATTCGAAAAAGAGAAGAAAATCAATAAAAATACAAACATGAGAGCATAAAACCCCAACAATATTCCACCTAAACTTAACAAAACCTCGAGAAAGCTTGAAATAACACCAAAATTGTTTGAAATTGTCTCCGAACCAATCTCATGGTACCTAAAATTGCGAAAACAAATAAAAAGAAAGAGAAATAAGAAAAATCTCAAGGATAAAAGAAATATAGAAAAATGTAAAATCAAAAGAAAAAGGTTAGAAAACCGGGTTGCCTCCCGGGTAGCGCTTGTTTAATGTCAAAGCTCGACGTCCTCCACTAATTAAGGTGGTTGCCGGAAAAGCAATAAGTGAACAAGGCCAACAAAAGCACCATCGAAATACTTCTTGAGACGATGGCCATTGACCTTAAATGGAGAAGAAGAATCCATCATTGAGACCTCTACAACACCACTTGGAAAAACATTCTTAACCAAATAGGGACCGCTCCATCTTGACATGAGCTTTTCGGGAAACAACTTCATTTTTGAATTGTAGAGAAGAACCTTATCGCCAACACAAAAATCTTTCTTCTCAATAAGCTTGTCATGTGTTTCCTTGGAACGAGCTTTATACACACTAGCACAATCATAAGCATCAAACCGAAGCTCCTCTAACTCATGAAGATCTAACCACCTTTTCTCCCCCGCACTTGCCAAGTCAAAGTTTATCTTCTTGATTGCCCACAAAGCACGGTGTTCAATTTCAACCGGGAGATGGCATGACTTGCCGTAGACTAGGCGGTATGGAGTGGTACCTATGGGGGTCTTAAAAGCCGTTCGATAGGCCCAAAGAGCATCATCCAACTTATCCGACCAATCCTTTCGATTTCTTGCAACCGTCTTTTCGAGAATAAGTTTGATTTGACGATTAGAGACTTTCACTTGACCGCTTGATTGAGGATGATATGGGAGGCCGAATCTTTGATGGACCCCATGCTTTCTCAACATCTTTTGAAAGGCATGGTGAATAAAATGAGAACCGTTGTCGCTTATCACCGCCTTGGGAACCCCAAATCTTGGAAAGATTATCTTCTTAAACAACTTCATAACCACCTTGTGGTCATTAGTTGGGGAGGCAATGGCCTCAACCCACTTAGACACGTAATCGACCGCCACAAGAATATATTGATTTCCGAAAGATGAGGGGAATGGTCCCATAAAATCAATACCCCACACATCAAACACTTCTAACTCAAGTATGGGTTGTTGAGGCATTTCATTTCTCTTGGAGATGTTCCCAACTCTTTGACATCGGTCACATGTCTTGACAAAGCCCCATGAATCCTTAAAGAGGTGTGACCACCATAATCCGCATTGAAGGACCTTAGTGGCGGTCTTAGAGACACCCATATGGCCCCCGCTTGGATCCGAATGGCACATTTTCAAGACACTAGGCACTTTTTCGTTTGGCACACAACGTCTAAGTAAACTATCGACCCCACGCTTGTATAAGATGGGATCATCCCAAACATAATGCCTTGCCTTTCTCTTGAGCTTCTTTCTTTGATTCTTAGAAAAAGGAGGAAACTCCCCACATGCGAGAAAGTTCACTAAATCGGCAAACCATGGGAGTTCCCTTGCTTCAATAGCATACAAGAAATCATCAAGCATTCTATCCTCAACCAAAGAACCATCATCTTGAATTTGAAAATCTTCCAAACGAGAAAGATGATCCGCCACAACATTTTCCGCTCCTCTTTTATCCCTAATCTCAATGTCAAAGGTTTGGAGCTCAAGAACCCACCGAATCAACCTTGGCTTGGACTCTTTCTTGTCAAAAAGATACTTGAGAGCCGCATAATCCGTGAAGACAATGGTTTTGGAACCCAATAGATAATAACAGAATTTCTCAAAAGCATGAACTATAGCCAAAAATTCCTTCTCCGTTGTAGTGTAATTCCGTTGAGCTCCATTTACAGTGTGTTTGGATAGAACTTTTGGAAGGAAAGGGAGGGGAGGGAAGATGAAGGAAGGGGAGGTGAAGGAAGGGGAGGGGTGAAGAAAACCAAATCCCTCATTTGGATAACAGAGAAAATGAAGGAAGAGAGAGTGAGAGAATTTGCTTGTTCTTATGAATTTTACCTATGGCTGAATGTGCTTGATAATATGAACTGAAGTTCTCAATTTTACAAAATCAATAATTCACATATCAATTTCCATAAAATAAAATTCTGGAAATATAAAATTATTACATATAAATTTTCCCAAAAAAAATCTGGAAATTAAAATTTCTTCTCGATTTTCCAAAACCAAATTTTCTGAAAATAATTTTCCGAAAATTGATTTTTGAAAATTAAAACCAAAATTTCTGAAATTTAATTTTCGAAAATCAAAACATTTTCTAGAAAATCGATTTTTGAAGATCATAATCATTATTATGAAATTTGATTCATGAAAATAAAAATCAGATTTCATGAAAAATTGATTTTTGTAGATCAAAACCAGAATTTTTATATCTCAACATTTGAAATTTTTATAATTTAAAATCAATTTCAGAAAAGAAAAATAAAATTAAGATCAATTTTTAAAAGGAAGAAGATGACGGCGGCGGACATGGCGGAAGAAGATGACAGCCTGCGGTGGAGGCGACAAACAGTCGTAGGTGCTGGAGAAATTAAAAATCAGTTTTCCTTCTAAATCTTCTCTAATTTGAAAAGATTTGTTTCTTAATTGTGGAAGGAAATAATTTCCTTCCATTTCTCTTCCTCCCAATTCCCTCACCTCCCATTTTTACTATCCAAATGGAGGAAAACTCATCCCTTCCTTTCCCTCCCCTTCCCTTCCTTCCATTTCTCTCCATCCAAACAAGCCGTTAGAGTCTTAGACATATAATAGATCACATGAAGTTTCTTGTCCACTCTTTGACCCAAGACACCTCTTATTGCCGAATCACTTGCATCACACATCAACTCAAATGGTAAATCCCATCTTGGAGCTTGAACAATTGGAGTAGAGATTAGAGCTTTCTTCAACTTATTGAATGCCTCCAAACACTTATCATCAAACACAAAGCCGGCATCTTTTTGAAGAAGATCATTAAGAGGTTTTACAATGAGTGAGAAATCCTTGATGAATCTTCTATAAAACCCGGCATTCCCTAAGAAAGATCTCACTCCCTTTACGTTCACCGGAGGTGGAAGCTTTTCAATGACTTCAATTTTAGCTTTATCCACCTCTATCCCCTTATGAGAGATCTTGTGGCCAAGGACTATGCCTTCCTCCACCATGAAGTGACATTTTTCCCAATTCAAGACCAAGTTCATCTTCTCACACCTTGCAAGACATTTTTCAAGGTTTTCAAGGCATGCCTCAAATGAAACACCTCCTACGGAGAAGTCGTCCATAAAAACCTTCATCTCCTCTTCCAACATATCTCCAAATATACTCATCATGCATCTTTGAAATGTCGCGGGAGCATTGCAAAGGCCGAATGGCATTCTCCTATAAGCAAATGTACCATATGGACAAGTGAAGGTTGTTTTCTCTTGGTCATCCGGGTGGATAGGGATTTGGAAAAATCCCGAATAACCATCAAGAAAACAATAGAACTTGTGCCTTGTTAGTCTTTCAAGCATTTGATCAATAAAAGGAAGGGGGAAATGATCTTTCTTTGTTGATGTGTTTAGACGTCTATAGTCTATACACATCCTCCATCTCGTGATCGTCCTCGTCGGGATGAGCTCACCTTTCTCATTCTCAACGACGGTCATACCTCCCTTCTTTGGGACAACGTGAATGGGAGAAACCCACCTAGAACTAGAAATGGGGAATATGATTCCCGCATCCAAAAGTTTGGTGATCTCCTTTTTCACTACCTCTCCCATTTGGGGGTGTAGCTTTCGTTGCCTCTCAATAGAAGGTAAAGCACCCTCCTCAAGAGTTATGTGATGTGTACATAAAGCGGGGCTTATACCTTTGAGGTCATCAATGGTATAACCCAAAGCACCTCGGTGCTTTTTTAAAACACCACACAACTTTTGAGCTTGATGCTCACTCAAAGAAGAGCTAACAATCACGGGAAAAGTGGAGTTGGGTCCCAAAAATTCATACCTAAGGTGTGATGGAAGAGGTTTGAGCTCAACCATTGGAGCACCTTTACCTTCCTTCGATGTTGCCACTTGCAACACTTCTTGGCTAGAAATGCTCAAACACATTTGCCCTTCAACATCCTCAAAGCTTCCATTGAGCAAATCTTCATACAAACCCATCTCCTTGTTTGGAGTACCTATCTTCTCCTTATTTAACAAAACATTCTCAAGAGCATCGTTAGAAGTGAGCAATTGCTCATGCATGGAAGACACAATATGATCAAGAGAATCAATTAACATATAATTTTCTAGAGAAGAACTTGGATACTTCATGCTATCATTCAAATCAAATTCTATCACTTCATCCCCTACTTTGAGAGAAATTTTAGCACTTTTTACATCTATCAAAGCACCCGAAGTAGCAAGGAATGGTCTCCCTAGAATGATGGGGATATTAGCATCTTCATCCATCTCAAGCACAACAAAATCCACCGGAATAACAAATTTCCCGACCCTTAAAGGAACATCCTCTACCTTACCCTTAGGGAACTTAATTGACCTATCGGCCAATTGCAAAGTGATGTTAGTAGGTAAGAGTTCTCCTAGCTCAAGTCTTTGGTACACCGAGTATGGCATAGGCTAACACTAGCTCCTAGGTCACACAAGGCATTCTCAATTTGCATTTTATAAATGGCACAAGGGATAGAAAAGTTTCCGGGGTCTTTTAGCTTAGGTGGCATCTTGTTCATTATGATAGCACTACAATTCTCGGTCAAGTTCACTGTCTCTACACCATCACATGTCCTCCTACCACTCAAAATATCTTTGAGGAATTTTGCGTAGTTGGGCATTTGGGTGACAACTTCGGTAAATGGTAAAGAGAGGTGAAGTTGCTTAAGCATGTCTATGAATCTTCCAAATTGTTCATCTAACTTGTGTCTCATGAATTTTTGTGGATAAGGAAGCTTGGGTTTCACAATCTCTTTCTCCACTCACGCTTCACTAGGCTTCTCAATCTCAACCTCACTCAAAGATGCACCATCTCTCTCATCTTCAACCAAAGCCCCTTTTGTGCCCTCTTTAGTCTCACTCATCCTAGGCAAACTCTCCTCAACGATCTTACCACTCCTTGTGACAATAGCATTAACCGGTCTCTTAGGATCTAGGCCTTGGAAAGGTAAAGAAGAAGGACTAGCATGGTCTTTCAAAGCATTAGCAAGTTGAGAAATTTGATTTTCAAGCATCTTATTATGAGCCATCATTTCATTAAATTTCTTATCACTTACGATCATGTAAGTGTTCAACAACTTTGTTTGATTTTCAATGATTTCTTCCAAATTTGTTCTATGTGAAGAAGAAGAGGATTGAACATAGGAATTATCATTTTGGGCCTTTGGAGAAAATCCGGGTGGAGGGCCTCTTTGAGCATTGTTTTGAAAATTGCCTCTACCTTGATTGTTCCAATTACCCCTACTTTGATTTTGACCATAACCTTGATTATGGTTACCACTACCTTGATTATGATTCCCATAACCTTGGTTTGGATTACCATAATTTTGGTTTTGATTTTGGCTACTATAACCTTGATTGTTATAGTTACCTCGAGAACCTTGGTTCCCTTGCTTCCTATAACCACCACACCTTGGTTATAGTTGTCAAAATTGCCATGATTGTTGTAATTCCTATTCCATTGACCTCTTTGATTCTCAAACCTAGAATCATGATTATTTGACACATAGTTCACATACTCATTCACATTTCCATCTTGATCATCACAAACACCCATACATGCATGAGGGCAACTAGAAACATCATGCTCATACGACCCACGATCATCACAAAATAAGCATCCACTAGGCATGTTACTAGAAGAAGGAAGGGGTTGAGAATTTGAAGACGTACCTCTCCCCTTAGTTTGGGAGGGAAGACTTGAAACTTGGTAGGTAGCACTTTCCAACTTTGCCTTGATAGTGGACATCTCCTTCCCCAAGTTTGTCATTTGAGAGGATAGATTGTTGATTGCATTTAGATGATCAATCGAGTACACCGAAGAGCTACTCTTTCTAGTTGACTCTCTTTCTCCATCTTGCCAATCTCTATAATACCTCACTACATCCTCAATTATGTCCACCACTTCCTCTTCCGTTTTGTTCATGATAGGACCTCCGGCTCCTCCATCTAAACATGATTTTCCTTGAGGGCTAAGACCTCCATAGAAGATTTGAATGATTTGATAGGTTAGAATTCCGTGATGAGGACATTCTCTTTGATACTCCTTGTATCTCTCCCATGCTTCATAGAGGCTCTTATTTGGCTTTTGCTTGAAACCTTGAATCAAAGCTCTAGCTTCCGCCGTTTTCTTTTGAGGATAGAAATGGGATAGAAATTCCTTTGTGACCTCATCCTATGTCCTTAGAGAATTTGGCTTAACCTCCTTGTCTAGCCATTCCAAGGCACGCCCTATAAGATAAAAGGGAAAGAGCTTGAGGCGGATGAATTCTTGGGAAATTCCGTTCACCTTGATAGTATTGCAATACTTCTCGAACTCCTTGAGATGCTTTAGTGGGCTTTCATGCTTGGCCCCACTAAATTGTCGCCACTCTATCAAAGTGATCATTGCCGGTCTTATTTCAAAATCATTTGCCGGTGTTGTAGGTGGAGCAATCCCACTCTCAAATATATATGCACCAGGAATCCCCAATTCTTTCAATGCCACTCTCGGATTTTCTCCCATTCTTGCTTGTTCTTCTTGTTGTGGCTCTTCTTCACTTGAAATGCTAGGGCTCAAAGATCGTCCAGCACTCCTCAACCTTGCAATAGTTCTCTCAATTTCCGGATCAAATGGCACTAGTGAATGATCACGTGCTCTATGCATAAAATCTCAAAAGAAATGGTTAGTAGCACGGCTACAAATGTAGCCTAAAAGAAAATATTTTTGTATTTTCAATTAATGGTGAAATAGACTCAACAACTATAACAAAGCACCAATATCATGTCCCCGGCAACGGCGCCATTTTTGACACGAGGAAAATGTAGGTCGTTCTCTACCCTTTCCTAGAGCCAAAGAAAATTTATAAACACTCGACCAACCTAATACGAGTATATAGTAAGTCAAGGGTCAAACCCAAGGGAATGAATAGGTGTAAGCTATAGCCTAGGTCAAGCTACTTCGAAGTTTGAGGGAAGATGCGGTTGGTAACTAAGGTATCAAGAAATCTAGATGAATCGAGAAATTCAATATACTAAACACTAGGGATATAGGTTCCACATGCAAGCTCAATGATTATGCTAATTGAAGGATCACTCAATCAATTCAAACATTGCAAAGGACAAACAATAGTTGCAATCAAAGGAATTCAAGGGCTATCTCCTATAAGCCAAGCTAGGGATCACTATGAATGGCTAGCTAGGAAAATCACAACCAAATTCAATCAACTAAAGCAATTCTCAAATCAAGGGTTCATGTCATTGAAATTTGCAATGCAATCTAGATTAATCTTATAGGTTGATCACTCCTAATCTAATTAATCACATACACAACTATGTCAACCAATTTAATTGCACCATTCAAATCAATTTAGCATCATTAACTAGCAAAAATCATCAATCAAGCATGCTTCCCCTTCTACCTAGCAACTAATCTACTCACTAAACATGGTGAAATTAAGAAACAAAAAAAATTCAATCAAATTCATATTCATTTAAAGCTAAATCAAAAGAAAATCAATCAATCAACAATTTTTAAAACAAGGAATGTAATCTCAATCAAAATCCAAGAAACTAGAAGGAATTGCATTAAAAGTAAATCAAGGGAAAGAAATCTTACAAACATTCATTGAATTGAAGAAGGAATTTCAAAATTAAATTGAAATCTAAGATCAAATTCAAGTACAAACAAGTAAATCTTAAGCTTCTCTCTCTACTTTCTCTCTCTACTATTTCTGGAAAAATTCTCTCTCTAGTACCAAGTTAAGTCGTCCTTCAAAAAGAAAGTCAAAAGCTATAAATAAGAAAAATCGAGCGAAGAGGGCCGCACAGGCCGTGCGCACGCACAGCCCAGCCGCGCGCGCGCACAGCTGGGTCTGCGCGCACGCACCCCTGTAGCGCGTGCGCACACCCCTGTGCCACGTGCGCACACCCCTGTGCGATGCATAGGCTTTGGCTCCTTCGCTTGCTTGATCAAACTCCGCGCTCCCGAGCATCCCCATCATTAGTGCACTCGAGATGATGCCCGCGAACATGGCATTCCCAAAATGAGCAAATTGACTTGATTATTCACCTACAAAACACAAATAAAACAAAGAGAGGAAGCGTAGCAAGGTAAAACTAACACTAAAATTATGAATTATCAACTAAAAATATGAAAAACTCGTAAAAACCAATCGAGAACTAAAGTGAATTATAAAAATGGAAAATCAAATAAAACTAAAAGAATTATATGAAAATGATGAAAGAAAATAAAGAAAATGAACCTAAATCTTATTCTTTTGAGCGCCATAAACGACGCTCATCAATTACGGCTTCTCTCTCTAATCTATTCTCTCTCCTCTCTTTCTCTCTCTATTCTGTTACATTCATCTTCTTCTTCTTCCTTTCTTATTATATTTTCTTGAAAACTCCAGCTGATCCTAGTTAAGGATAAGCTCAGGTAAGGTTTCATCCTTATCAGTGGTATCAGAGCCTCTACTATGGCTTCTCTCTGGTGGTTTAATTCTAGCACCATCTGTTACTACTCATGTCAGGAGAATGGAGACTCAATTTGCAAAACTCAAGCGAAAAGTTGAGGCTCAAAATCTGAGGTTTGATGAACTTGTCCGATTGATACAGACTATGAAGGATAGTGTTCCTGTGCCCAGACTTGAAGGTCGTCCAACTTAACCAAAGTTGAGGTATAATCCTAAAATTGAATTTCCTAAGTTTGATGATAGTAATCCTAGATTGTGGATTAAGAAATGCTTGAAGTATTTTAATCTTTGTAAAATTCCTGATGATCAAAAGGTAGATTTAGCCTCCCTTAATATGACAGATAAGGCTGAAAACTTGGGTAACAATTATTTATCAACTCGTTCTGCTGTTGATTGGAATGACTTTGTTATTGATGTTAATGGTCGATTTAAAGCTGAATTTTGAGTTAATGTGGTAGAGGAATTCAATAAGCTAAGTCAGGCTGATTCTCTTGAGGTATAAGTAGATGAATTTGAGAACCTCAGGGCTGTTATGTTGTAGGACAACTATGTTTTACCTGAAAAATACTTATTGGAAAGCTTCATTAGTGGGTTGAAGCCTGGTATTCGACCTTTTGTTAGAGCTTCCAAACCCCGGACTATCACTGCTGCTATTGAGTATGCTAGATTTCAGAGTGAATCTATCTCTGCTAACTTCCAGAAACCTATCAGACCCCTATTTACCTACCAGAAACCCACATATAATTCTACCCTTTCCAATTCCTTAAAACCCCCCTCTGGCCTACCCCATCCCTGAAGCCAAACACATCCCCTAAACACAATAAACTTAACAAATATGTCCCTGCACCTGAAGCAGAGAAAATTGCTAAGGGACTCTGTTGTTACTGTGATGCCCCCTATGACAGAAACCATACTTGCCAATTCAAGGAACCTCAGCTTTTTCAAGTTGAAATTCCTGGGTTGGATGCTGCAGATTCTGCTGTGGTGGAATTGGAGGAGCAGGATGTGGATCCTCGCGTTTCTTTGTGTGCTCTTAATGGTAGCCAGAACTTCCACACTATGAGATTGAAAGCAATGGTTAAGGATACACCATTACACACTTTAATTGACTATAGGAGCACCCATAACTTTCTAGATATTCATCTAGCTGAAACCTTGGGGTGTAAGAGTGAGAATATTGTGGGCCAATCTGTCTTGGTAGCTGATGGAAATCATTTAATGTGCTAGGCAGTTTGCAAAGGCTTTACTTGGACTATAGGTGGTCATGATTACACAGCTGATGTTATGCTCATCCCTTTGGGCAGCTGTGACATGGTGTTGTGTATCCAATGGTTGAGCACCTTGGGATCTATATCTTGGGACTTCAAACAGTTGACTATGAAGTTTACCATAAATAATGTTGAGGTGATGCTTAAGGGTATGGCAATTCAGAAGCTTAAAGTGCTTTAGGATGCTCCTTCCCCAAAGTTATTATCTAGTGCTGCTCAACTTTGTTTTTTGCAGGTCTCAAAGGTTTCTAAAGTGTGTCCACCTACTTGTCTGATCCAAGTTTCTAGTGAGGAAGGAGAACATGATGAGCATACTGCACTCAAAGCTAAATTTGTAGAGGTCTTTGAGGAACCAAAAGCACTTCCACCTAGCAGAGGAGTATTTGATCACAGAATTGAGCTAGAACAAGGTTGTGGTGCTGTGAATATTAGACTTTACAGATATCCCCTTAAGCAGATTAACATCATTGAACAACTTGTTCATGAAATGTTTGAGAGGGGAATAATTCAGTCTAGCTCCAGCCCCTTTGTTTCCCCAGTTGTATTGGTGGGAAAGAAGGATGGTACTTGGAGACTTTGTATTGATGATAGGGAACTGAACAAGAGAACTGTGAAAAAAAAAATTTCCCATTCCTATCCTTGATGAGTTAATAGATGAACTGTCTGGGACTATGGTATTCAACAAGCTAGATCTCAGAGCTGGCTATCACCAGTTGAGAATTCACCCAAACGATGTATTTAAAACAGCTTTTAAGACACATGAGGGCCACTATGAATTCTTAGTAATGCCATTTGGTCTTACTAATGCCTTTCCTCATTTTAGTGTTGGATGAATGCTATCTTTAAACCCTTATTAAGGAATTGTGTTTTGGTGTTCTTTGATGATATTTTGGTCTATAGTAAGAGTATTGGTGAGCATTGGATACATTTGGATCAAGTTTTCAGTTTAATGGATGTAAACTCTCTGTATACCAAGCTCACCAAGTGTTCTTTTGCTGTTAGAAAAGTGGAATACTTAGGAAATTTTATTTCTGAAAAGGGAGTGGAAACAGATCAAAGCAAGATTGATGTTGTTAGCTCTTAGCTTTGTCCTAAGTTTGTCAAAGAGCTCAAGAGTCTCCTTGGATTGGCCGGGTATTACAGGAAATTTGTGAGAGGTTATGCTAGTATTAGCAACCCACTTACTGAGTTGTTGAAGAAAGGAGCATTTGAGTGGAATGATGTAGCTCAATCTTCTTTTGAGCACTTGAAAACTGCTCTGGTGAGTGCTCCAGTATTGGCACTACCAGATTTCTCTTAGCAGTTTGTTGTAGAAACTGATGCCTCAAAATGTGGCATTGGTGCAGTTTTGATGCAGGATGGTCACCCATTGGCTTTCATTAGTAGAGGTTTGGGCTCCAAATGGCAGAGACTTTTAGTTTATAAGAAAGAGTTATTAGTCATGGTGTTTGTTGTACAAAAATGGGAGCAATACCTTATCAGTGCCCCATTTGTTGTCAAAACAGATCAAAAAAGTTTGAAATGGTTGCTACAACACAAAATCTCTACCCCTTTTCAGCATTTTTGGCTATCAAAACTCATGGGGTTCAATTATGAAATATAGTATAAGGCAGGCAAAGACAATACTGCAGCTGATGCTTTTCTCTAGGTTTCCTGGTTCTGAAATTTTGCTGAATGCAATTTCTGTAATAGACTCTGATTTATTTCAGCAAATTCAAGCTAGTTATGTGCTTGATATGAACACTCAGGCTATTTTTCAAAGCTCTTGCAAGGTGAATCTATTGCTGGATTTAGATTGGTGGATAGTTTGCTGAGAAAACATGGAAAGATTATCATTGGCCCTGATGCTAGTTTGAGAGAGAAACTAATCTCTTGGCATCATTCTTCAATGGAAGTTGGACACTCAGGTAGAGATCAGACCATTAAAAGGATGCAGGGTTTGTTTTATTGGAGAGGCATGAATAAGGATATTAGTCCGTTTGTGAGGAAATGTGTGGTGTGTCAAGCCTCTAAATATGACACATTAGCCAAACCTGGTGCTTTACAACCTCTCCCTATTCCTAAGAGTATTTGGACTGATATTTCCATGGATTTTATCACTGGTCTTCCCTTATCCATGGGATTGAATGTCATCTTTGTGGTGGTGGATAGGTTGAGTAAGTATGCTCATTTTATATGCCTTAAACATCCTTTTACTGCTTTAGAAGTTGCTCAAGTATACTTAGATTATGTTTTTAAACTCCATGGGTGGCCTAGGAGTATTGTGAGTGACAGGGATTCTGTTTTTCTCAGTCAATTTTTGAAGGGGTTATTCACACTACAAGGAACGGAATTCCTACTGTCCTCTGCATACCATCCTGAGACTGATGGGCAGACTTAGGTGGTTAATCGTTGCTTAGAGTCTTATCTGAGGTGTATGACAAGTAATAGGCCTAAGGAATGGTTTAAATACTTACCCTTAGCTGAGTGGTGGTATAATACTCATTTTCATCCTACAATTGGGATGACTCCTTATGAAGCTGTTTATTGCCAAGCTCCACCCTTGCATCTTCCCTACTTGCCTAGAGAATCTAAGAATAAGGTAGTGGATCTTTGTATGCAAAAAAGGGAATTAGTCTTAAGATAACTTAAGGATAATTTGATCAAGGCACAACATAGAATGAAGATGCAAGCAGATAAGAAAAGGTCAAAAAGGCAGTTTGATGTCAATGACTGGGTTTGGTTGAAGTTGCAACCCTATACAACATTCTATCTCTCATAGGAGTAATACTAAGCTTGCTGCTAAGTATTATGGCACTTTCAAAGTCACTACAGCTGTTGGAAAGGTGGCTTACAGGCTGCAGCTTCCTAATTTAGCCAGGATTCACAATGTTTTCCATGTCTCCCAGCTCAAACCATTTAAGGGTATGTTGCCTGAAACTGTAGCTGTGCCACCTGATACACCACAGGATGATCAAGCTTTGTTGCTGCCCTCTCTCATTCTTAAGACCAGTAACATCAATACTCCTGAAGGATCTAAGGTTAAGCGTTTAGTTCAATGGCCGAACAAGCTAAGGCATGATGCCACTTGGGTGCTGATGGAAGATTTTGAAGCCAGATTTCCTGGTTTCTTTAGTGATGAGACTTGAGGACAAGTCTATTAAAGGGGGAGGGTATGATACAGGATAATATTGTAAGCCTGAGTTTTGGCTGGAAAATTAGTTAAGCCATTTTGTTATTTCATTTTAAGCCTGTTTTTGCATTTTTGTCTTTTCTGTTTTTGGGTTAGGACAGTTGGCTAAAGAATCTTTTTTGTTATGAGGTCATGCCTTATTAATGCATCAAGAGTTGTAATTAAGAGAATATGAAATGAATTACAGCTTCTCTCTCTAATCTTTTCTCTCTCCTCTCTTTCTCTCTCTATTTTGTTTCATTCATCTTCTTCTTCCTTTCTTCTTATATTTTCTGGAAAACTTGAGCTGATCCTAGTTAAGGATAAGCTCAGGTAAGGTTCATCCTTATCAGTTGACTATGAAAACAAAACCAACTTAAAACCTTCGCGTTAGTCTCACAAACATAATAATAAAACATTCAAAGGAATAAACCACATCATAAACTTATGGAAACTAAGCATGAATCGCTCTTCACTTATTGATGAGCATCATTTATGGCGCTCAATAGAATAGTTTTTAGTTCCTTTTTCTATATTTTCTTGCTTTATTTTCAATTAATTTTCTTAGTTTTCTTTGTTTTTCCGCCTTAATAACTCATTTTTGTTTTTCGATTACTTATATGAGTTTTTCATGATTTTAGTTCTTAATTTGTGATTTTAGTTTAGTTTCATTTTATTTTGTTTTCTCCCTTATTTTTACTTGTAATTTTGTAGGTGAAGTTTCAAAGTTTAAGTTGTCGCGCTCTCACGGTTACGCTCTAATTGATTTTAGGTGATGAACACGCAATTATGTGAAGATCAAGGGCTGCCCTCCTCGCGAGCATCATCACGAGAGCGTTGTCGATAGGGATGCACGAGAGCGCTATGAGCAAGACTTCACGCAAGGGGCCACTAGCTAGCAAGAGGAACCGTGTGCGCCGCAAGAGTGCAGCAGGGGTGCGCACGCAGGCCCCCCTGTGCACGCGCACGGGGCTGTTGTGCGCGTGCACCGCCGCCTTCCGTCCCCTTATGTTCATTTTACTATTTATACCCCTTGACTTTTCCTTTTTTGGCAGATAAAGTTTTTTCTAGTATTAGAGACATTTTTCCAGATTTAGTAGAAAGAGAAACACTAGATTACTTGATTTGTACTTCAAATTACTTCATTAAGTTTGGATTTCTTCATTAATCAATGAAAATTAGTGAGAATTTCTTCCATTGAATTTACTTTTTACGTGATTCTTCCTTCAATTCTTGAATGTTTGATTTGATTGTTGATCTTTGGTTTGAGAATTTGTTTGATTTGATCTTCTTTTTTATTAAGCTTAAAATGATGATATTTGTAATTCAATATGCTTTATTTTTCAATTTCATTATGTTTTGTGAGTATATTAGTAGCTAGGGAGAAGGGAAAGCATGCTTGATTGATGATCTTTGCTAGTTAATGATTCTTGGTTGATTGAATTGTTGCAATTAAATTGGTTGACATAGTTGTGCTGTGATTAATTTGGTTAGGAATGATCAACCTAGATGATTAATCTAGATTGCATAGCAAATTTCAATGACATGAACTCTTGATTTGATAATTGCTTTAATTGGTTGAATTTGATTGTGATTTTCCTTGTTAGTCATTCATAGTGAACCCTAGCTTGACTTATAGGAGATAGCTCTTGAATTCTATTAATTGAAACTATTGTTTGTCCTTTGCAACGTTTGAATCAATTGAGTTCTTCATCGATTGGCATGATCATTGAGCTTGCATATGGAACCTTAATCCCTAGTATTTATCATATTGATTTTCTTCATTGTTTAGTTTATTGAAACTTTAGTTACACCTCATTTTACCTCTCATTCTTCGAAGTAGCTTGACTATAGGCTATAGCATTCTCCCCCTCATTCCTCGTGGTTCGAATCAGACTTGTCCTATACAAGGAGTAAGTTTAATTTTCTTAATTGTTTGATTGGTGGTGCTTTAGATTTCAACGACCTAGATTACCACACATCACTCATGCCCCATCATGAATATGCTTCATCACCTGAAAAGCTTCTCTCTACTTGTCTCCACTACTCTCCATTAAAAATGGGTCATCATAGGGCCAAAGTAAAGATAAGGCCAAACAAACATACAAACACACATCAGAGCTGAGTACATAAGCGTAAATAAACCACACTAACATGCTTTCATCCTATCATCACACAACTTACCTTGTTGCACCTGTTTACAAGCATACAACATACAACATGACTCTACAAATAAATAACTAATAATTTATTTAGCTTGATTACGCATCGAACAGGTTTCCCCCCTAACCTGCCCCAATAAAGGGGTACTAATATGGGAGCTAACCGTGCCAGTATAAAAGAACCACTCGTAAGTGGCGAAATACCTGCGCATAATAATAAAAAGGAATATACAGCGTCCTGTACTCCCAGTAGAAGTTATGGTTAAATATAAAACCCCATAACTCCCCCATATGTTCACACTCAAGGTATATACGTTCCAAGAGTTTTGGTGCGTAATCTCTTTTACTTTACGTTGTTTTACATATTTTTAGACGTGGTGATGACTCTCAAACCATAACAAAATTAGGCATTACAATTACTAAAGCAATCAAACATACCAATTTAATTCTTGAATAATTAGTGACCACATAATACTTAATGTTGAACCCTTTTAAAATCTACCTCGGTGTCAAAGACACCTTAAACGCATAATGCGCCACAAATCCTATCCCTCAGTATTAAAAACACTTTAAGTGCACTAAGGCACCAAAATATAATTTATTCCTCATGTACAAAGACACTTAAATAGCTCTTTCCTCATGCTTATAGCATCAATAAAAATTATATGAACCATAATAAAATTCCTTTTCAATAGTCCAAACTCAATAAAACATGTAATTTAAATAAACATGCTTTCTATCATGCCAATAATAAAAGTGTGGTTCATATACAACATGTCAAACAATGATTTCCAATCATCAATCCATCACAAATAATTCATGCTTCATAATTCAATCACCAATATCAATGAAACCACAAATTCTAATCATAAACTAGCATGATACTACTTGGAATTAATTAATCAAAGCCTAGCATGCTCCTACATAATCAAATATATGCCAAGTACGCGAACATACCTTGAATACGATCTTAGAATCGCCATGACTATGCGAAATCACTCAATTGGAAATCTCCTACAATTTAACATCATAAGGAGACATTAATATCTACTCCACACAAATTTCCAATAATATTTACACTCATTAAATCACTCATAAATTAACTAGAACAAGCTGAAAATTAATTTAAAACCCTTTACTTTAATCCTAATTAATGAGTAATCAAAAGTCCCTTCAAGAAACTCAATTATGGCTTACTAACCAAAATTCCAGCTTTATTAAATTATTAAAACATGCTCTAATTTTGTTTTAAAACACCCTAATCAAAGATTTAAAACAATTATAATTAAATTCCATCATTATACATTAATTAAGAAACCTAGGGTTTTCAATTTAGGGCTTTTTAATTCAAAAACAAAATCTGAAAATTAACTTGCATCATACTTATAATCAAACATCATAAAATCATCACAAAACCCATAAATCAAAATTAGATTGAAGAATTAAAGCAAAAGAATTAAGAAAATATATTTTTTTCGGACGGCCGCAAGCAGTAACAGCCACCACGGCACACGGCTGGGCTGCTGATGCTTGCGCAGGTGGCTGTGGTGGTCGGCCGGTGGTGCGTGGTGGTTGTGCTGGTCGTGTAAAATAAAAGGGGGTGTGGAAAAAGAAAGAAAGAAAAGAAAAATAAGAGAGATGGGAGAGAAAATTTACCTTGGGTATTCTCCACTCAGGGCAAAGTTTAATTTTCCCACGTGTTAAATATTTATACCCCTTTTTCTCTAGAAACCCTCCTACCCTTGAATTCCCTTTTCTATCCTTACTAATCCCTTTTTTATTCAAACTTGTTTTTGACTTTGACTTTTAAAAACTTCCTTTTATAAAATACTTCCTTTTATAAAAATCACATGCCCCAAAATATATTTAAAATTATAAAATAAAGAAAAATACTATAAATAATTCATTTCGAATTATTTAAATACTTTACAAAATACTTATTTAAAATAAAATACGTATAAAAATACAGGGTATTATAATCATTTGGCTCTTTTAATCACGTTGTGTTCTTTTTTAGGCTTGAGAATACTCGTACTTGCCTTTCCTAGCCCTTAGTATACTCGGGGAGGCTCGTTTCCCTATCTGCCATCACTTGGTCACGACAAGGAAGAAGCGAGCAACTACAGCTGGTGACTTTCGCCATAGGATTCTTTTGGCGACTCGTGCGTCGGTGAGTATGATTTTAAAAACACACATTTTTTATTTTATTATATATATATATATATATATATATATATATATATATATATCGAGTGACGTTCTCATATGGTTGTGTTTTCATAGATCGATCTCCGTCCTTGGAGTTGGATCATTGGGGTCCCTGAGGCCGTCCGGGCAGGCACAGTTCATTGCCGTTTCCAGGCCCTTTATCAAAGACTTTCCATGCTTTAGCGAACGGACCCTTGGTTTTTAGGCGAGCACGTCTTCTAGCAGTTTTCGTTCGAGGAGCCTTTGGTTCCTGCGGAACCTCCGATCCGAATGCTGCATTCGGACCTGCTGTCTACCGAGGATCGAGCTCAAGCGATCCTTGGTTATCTAGCGGAGCAGCTGGTGCTGCCGGGTGCATCTTACCCGGCGTTCGTTGCATCGAGGCTGACTCCTTTTCTAGCTTTCATTCCGATTAGTGTTATTTTTTCTTCTCTCTTTTTTTCTTTATATTTATGTATTGTTCGGAAATTTGAATCCTTTTGTTATACCATTTTTTAGCGGGTCGAGCTAGGTGTTTGGGTGCCTCCTACGGCGGAGGTCACGTATATCGATGCTTTCGGGTCGGTAGTTCGTGAGATTCTTTCGGCGGCGGAGGATGAGGATATACCGTTCATACCAGAGACAGTTCAGTCGGTATGTGTATTCCGTACATGTATATTTCTCTTTTTCATATATCATATACATTTTTTATGATTGTCTTTTTTTTTAAACAGGTTCCACGGGAGACCGTGAACGGCATGGTGAGGTTTCCGAGCTGCTTATCGGAGAGCCCTCGTGGCTTTGTCATGCTGTGATCATCGGATGGTCGCGGTAAGTTTTATTTGTTTTCTTATCAAAGTTATTACACATACGTGTATTATTAATCTTTATTTTGGGTTTTGCAGGATGTATAGCAGCCTTCTAAGAGTCGCCGAGCACCTTGACTCCCATTTCTTATTTTTTCCAATGCCTTATGGAAAATTTATATATTTATTATTTTGTACGTTGTTGTAAATATGACATTTTTTTTGTATATATCGTATTCTATTTTCATTTCCATAAATGTTTAAAAGAAAAAAAAATTCCGGGGAGGGAAGGTTCCCGACTTACCCCCCTAGAAAAAATAACGAAAAAGAAAAGAAATAAATAAAAACAAAAGAAAAAAAACAAGGGGAAAGAAAAGAACAAAGAACTCAAAAGAATAAAAGAAAAAGAAATGAAATAAAATAAAAAGTTAGGAAAAAGGAAAAAAAAAGAAAATAAAAAGAAAGGAAAATAAAGAAAAAGAAAGGAAAAAACAATAAAAAGGCAAGCGTATGGATTATCCATAAGATTCCGTTGATATTCCGTTATTTTAGTAGTCCGAAATACGAACTAACCCAAAAACATGTCACGGCAGAATAGATCGTGCGCGACTGCATGGGTTGCGCGCGACTATCGCGCGCATGTAAATTAGTTGCGCGCGGCTGGCGCGTGCAACTTATGTGATGCGCGCGCCACCTGCGGGTTAACTTTTCTTTGGGCGAAAATTGCCGAATTATTGTGTCATTTGGGTTTATTTAAGCGTGGTTTCTTATAGGCTTTTGATCATCTCATATTCATTCATTAGTAGTGTTATTCACAAAGAAAATTATTGCTCTCTTTTGTTCTCTCTCGTTTCTTTTTTAACAATGGTGAAAAATTTTGAGCAACGTTTGAAACAATGGGTCACTTTCCTTTCTACTGAGGATAAATTAGCTTTTAAAATATACCACCTTGACCCCCTATTAAGTTATATGCAACTCAATATAAATTTTGATTTTCTCTATGCTGTGGTTAATCATTGGGACTCAAACCATCATCTTTTTCTTTTTAAGGGGGATGAAATTGTTCCATTACCCGGTGAGTTTGAGGCTCTTCTAAGCTTCCCTGCAAATAATGTTCCTTTGACTTATGCTACTAACTTGTTAGATTCAAAACCTTCGTTTCAGTGATTTTTTGGCTTGAATGACAATGATATGGCTAAAATTGAGACAGAGGAAGGCGTGAATTTGATTCAACTTATTGGTCACTTCGTCGCTTCTCATGACAACTTGACTAAACAACGATTTAAAATTCGTGCTTTGTGTTTTTGTCTTGTTGTTAATTATTTACTTATGACAGGCAAAGAGTATGGGGATTATTCAATGGTGTCCATAGTGGAGCAAATAGAGGGATGTCATTCACCCGCTCCATTGGCTTTAGGAGAAACCGTACTTTGCTTTAACTGTCTTAGAGGAGATCTAAACGAGAACGGTTTCATGGGAAGTCCACTCCTCTTACATGTACGTATTTTTTTTTACTCGTAAATTAGCGTAACTCTAAAAGTCGCGCTGGTCTGACCAGCGCAATCTACCAGGATGCGCGCGGATGGCGCGCACGACAGTTTGTCTTGCGTACGCCACCTGCTTTTATAATGCTGCAAGCTAAATATTTTTTTTTTATTTGTTTTTCAAATTAGGCTCATGGAGCTCTTGCGAATCGTTGATCAACCACAAAATCTTGAGGTTATCGGAGTGAGAACATTCCCTGGTCGTCATATTCTTTACAAGCATAAGAATGAAGAATGGACGTCCTTTTTTTGTCACGGGATTCCTAACATACGCTTTGTGATTCCTTGGTGGAACATAAGTATTATGATTGGCAATAGTTTCAATTGTCCCTATATTAGGCTTTTAGGCCTTTCAAGTACTACTTATATTTTCCCTTGCAAGGTCATGAGACAATATGGGATAAAGAAAATCATTTCTCCACAGGATTGTGATGCTCCCAAGGATGTGAATTTTAGGGCCAAAAGGATTCCTTGTTGGATGGAATATTGGTCTAGTCTTTCCAAGTGAGTGGTACAAAATCCCACGGCGAGTATAGTGTTATCTTCCTTTTATAAGGCTGTAAGGAGGGTGTGTCCATCGTAGGGGATCCTTCTCCTTATAGGCCCATGGCCTTTTAAAAGCCTAGGACTTTACACTTGTTAGGGTTTATTAGGATTTGAATTCTTGACTATTTGGGGGACCTTGAATTAAAGTTGATCCTATCACTATGCCTTTTTTTTAAGTAACTAGCAAGGAGTCGCCAATGAGTTTTAGGAAAACTCATAAACCTCGTTCACGCCTTTCTCCCAAGTGGAGTTCATGGGATATTTAGCACGAATCATAAGTTTACCTGTTTTGGGTGTTTTTTGTCCCTCGGGAGAGTTACAGCTCGAAGACTGGTCCGGTGCGGCCTGTACCTGCAAAACAACGGAGACTCCGATTGGTAGGAGCTCCGCCTCCGACGATCAAGTTAGAATGTGTAGGAGAATGTAAAAAGTGCGGAAAGGTAAAGTGAGATCTTCTCGGATTCCGAGATTAGGTGGTTTCTCTGATGTGAGAGAATGTAAGGTAGTTGTAATAAATGAACGTGCCCCAGAGTTGGGGGAAATCTCCCTATTTATAGGGTCGTTGGAGAATGTGCCCTCTCTTAGGTCACTCTAACCTAGATTTGGTGGGCTGCTCCGTTTTACGGCTTTTTTTTAGAATTGGGCCTTAAAGGCCGCAATTATAGCGGACATCTGAGGTTGACACGTGTCAGATGTTGAATGGCCCATGTTGGACATGTCCAAACTTGACACGTGTCCCTCTATAATTGGGCCACGTATCTAGGGTATTTTTACCTTAAACATTTGCCCTTCACAGGGGTGACGTGGCAGGCCACGGGACGCTAGTGACACGCGTCGCCCCGTGAGTGGTGAACAGTAAAAAGACTATTCACCTTCTGATAGAGTGACGGGGATGCCCCCGTTTTCACCCTTCTATAAATAGGATTTTAAACCCCTTCTTTCACCCTCATCTTTGACCCTTCTTCAAGTCTAGAGAGAGAAAGAGAGAACTTTTCTAGAGAGATAGAGACTCTGATTTCGCTTGCAATTGATTTCTTAAGCTTCCGCCTGCTTTTTCTGTGAACACAACCGGTCACCGTTTAAGGCAGTTTTCAGAGTTTTTCAGAGTTAAGTAAAAGGTAACCCACCTCTCCTCTCTTCCATTTTTTTACATTTTTTCCGTTTGTATACATACTTTTTAAAAAAAAATGGATTATCCATCAACACACACGGCACTGCTTAGGTCATTCAGCCGGTCTCCTGGTACGGCTAAGTCTAGAACCGGGGGTGCCTATTCTGGACATTTGGAACTACTTTGCTTATCCCCGAATCCCTCCGTCCATGTTTCTATGCAGGACATAATGCTAAGACTAAAACAAACGGTAACCAAGCCAAAGAGGGGGCGTGCTCAGGAAGTGCCCTCCAATGAAGTTACTCCAGTTAAGTGGTATGAGAGGTCTGATGAGCAAGCGAGGTCTTCTCCGGGTGGCACCCCAACCATACCTAGTGATGGAATATTAAGGGAGTCAGACGGCGAGGAATCCGCCTCTACACAAAATTCAAATGATAAGTCAGACAGCGAAGAGGCCGCTGAAAGATCTGGCTCAGAGGCCTCGAGCTCTTACCATGAAGATGTTGTTGCTGATTATCAGTAGTCGGCCAAGGGGCCATCTATGACAAACCCTACATAGACCTCATTGCCAAGGGGCCATCTATGACAAACCCTACATAGACCTCATGGCTCATAGGGACATTGCTACTTTGAAGGGTAGCTTCCAATCCTTCCAGGATAAGTACCCCATAGGAGATGGGTGGCATATAGAGGTACCGCCTATGGAGGCGACGGTTGCCTGGGAAGATGATATTAAGAACTTCGATAATTACTTCGGCTGCTATGAGGCTGTGATTAGAGCCGGTCTTCACTTCCCTCTACACTGGGGAATCAAAAGAATTTTGAAAGGGGAATCATCAATAATATGCTAAGTACGCGAACGTACCTTGAATACGATCTTAAAATCGCCACGACTAATAGAAATCACTCACTTCAAAGTCTCCTACAAACCATAATCATAATAGAGCATTAAAATCCACTCTACATAAATTTCCAGCAATATATACTCTTATTAAACCACTCATAATTTAATTAAAACAAGCTGAAATTTTATTTAAAACCTCATACTTTAATCCCAATTAATGGGTAATTAAAATTCTTTTAAGAAACTTGATTTTTAGCATACTACCAAAAATTCCAGCAATATATATTGATAAAAACTTAAACCCTTAAATTAAAGGTTTAAACCACCCTAAATCATAATCTTTCAATAATCAATTATTTATGAATCTAGGGTTTCAAAATTGGGGCTTTTTAATTAGGATTAAAATCTAAAAATTAATTTGCACCATACTTAATATCAATCATCATAAAATTAACACAAAACCCATAATTTATCATTAGATCTAAGATTTAAATAAAAAGATTTAATTTTTTTTTTTAGAAAATAGTTTGGCCGAACAACAGGCTGGCACCACAGCCGGCTGCTGCTAACCTACTGGTGGCACCGCCGTTGCTGCCAGCTGGCGCTGGTAGTGGCCGGCGGCCCACCGGTGGTGGTGGTGGCCGGCAGCGGTGAACCAAAAAAGGGGAAGGGGAAAAACAAAGAAAAAGAGAGAAAAAATAAAGGAGAAGGGAGAGAAAGTTTACCTTAGGTATTCTCCACTCTGGGCAAAGTTTTAATTTGTCCAAGTGTTGAATATTTATACCCCTTTCTCTAGAAACCCTTCTTACCTAAACATTCCCTTTTTACTCTTTCATAATCCCTTTCCTAATTAAACTTTACTAAAATAAAACTTTCCTAAATTAAATTCCAACTTAATAAAATAATTAATTAAATAAAACTTTCCTTTTATAAAATATTTCCAAACTTGTTTAAAATAAATAATTAAAATATCATAAATAATTCATTTCAAATTATTTAAATACCCCACAAAATACTTATTTTAATTAAAATACGTATAAAAATCGGGGCATTACGTGTAACCCTTCTACTTCACTTGCAGAGTGGCAGTAGAGCCATTCCACGCTCCATAACCAAGACACCCTACAACCGGTGGTAAAGGACCGGCTGTCTTGAAGGCTCTGAGCGAAAGCTCAGAGCGCATTGGGAAATTGTCGGACACTTCCAGGGCATCGAAGAGTGGCGTGCCACTCAATGCTGCAGTCGGCATTGCAACGGCTGAGGGGGGAGAGACTTCCCAGCCTAAGGCCCAAGGTAAGATTAATCGTATTGAAATTCCTTGGCCGCTTGACTTTATGCGAGTCAAAACTTGAGTCGGCCCATCTGGAGGTTCGCTCAGCAGCTGGCAATAAATGGATACCGCCTATGCTGCTTTCTCACCAAGTACTTCTTATTGTGCAGATGCTAACTCCGACCAACCTGACATCCAGCTGTTTGCTAAGAGGATGTTAAGGACTTTAACTAAGTTAGAGAAAAGCATGGTGCCTGGTCTGCAGGTGGTAAACTTTGATTAGATCCTGGCCCTGCTGGTTGAGGTAACTTAGAATTTATTTTGTACTTCATTCTTTTTTCTTTCTCATTCAAATGCTAATATGCCGCCTACACCCCACAGGCGATGCTGAGGGTAGACGGGCTTAAGGTCCCCTTCAGGTGGAAGGAAGACGAGGTAAATGATGCTAAACAGAAGGCCTCAGAAGGCCTCAACTCTGCTGAATACCAAAATACAATGAGTGACATTGAAATTAAAGCAGTGGAGTTGAAACAGAAGGAGCTTATTAAGACTCTAACGGCTGCAGCGGATGAGGCCAACGCCAAAGCCACCAAACTGGATTTCAAGTTAAAAAATGCTAAGTCTAATCTGAAGGCGTTGGAGGAGGCGGACAAGGAAAATACCCAGCTCAAGGAGGAGACTAGCCGGCTCAGACTTGAGATTGTTCAGATGAAGAGAAATCACCAAGAAGAGCTTTCTAAGGAGCAGAACCAGCTGGTGGTAGAGAATGAAAAAGACATTGAGGCCCGCCTGAAGCTGGCTTGGGATCTTGTCCACCCGGGCTCTGACTTTGAGTATTTCCGCTTGAGGTATGACTATGCCACTGCGGTGTATGATGCTCAAGTCTTGCAAGATGAGGCACCGCCTCCGTTCAAGGAATGGGCCTTAGATCAAGGCATTGAGATCGTCTGTGACGGGGAGGAAGAGAAGGAGGGGGATCAGACTGATCAGGCTCCGGTTGACCCTAACTTGGGCCAGCCTGAGCAAACTGAAGCCAACCTCCCAATCGGTCAAGACTAGCCGGAGCAGACTCAGCAACTATAGACACCTAAAAATGTCTCCCCAAAACCAAACCCGATGATGAATGACCTTTCACCGCCATTATTGGTCGGGTTGAGTATTTAATATTTGGAGTGCTTAAATCCATATTGGTTCCCAATAAATTTCATAAACCAACTCAATTCCTAGCTTATTTCCCTAAACCATAACTTACTTTCCACTTTTCGTGTCCACATCACTAAACCGAGAGAAACTGATTTTGTGACCCTATAATTTTGATCCAATTATTATTTGGTTTGATATGCCTTGAAATAAGCTTTCCAGCAATATATCATAAGCCCAATTCTGATTTAAAACAAAGAATATATGAGCAAAATACTAAACTCAGCCCAAAACCTACACTCTTTCACTAAAACGGCCATATCTTAAAATCTGTAAAGGATTTTTTTACCTGATTCCAATTGAGTTGGAAATTAGACTTGATAAGATTTCCAATGATATATTATATGCCTTATTCCGAGTTACAAATCAAAAGTTATCGTAGTTTTAAAAACGCGTAAAAAACTGGAATTACCGCGCAGCAGCTAAAATGTCACGACACGGGAAAAACTGACGTGGCACGGTGCATATTGCCGTGACATGGTACTCTACACCATGTCACGGTGCCTTTTTCGTGTATTTTCCTCAAAAAAAACAAGTACACCGTGACACGGCACCACGTGTCGCGCCACGATGGACTTTGCCGCGTCACGACATTTTCTGCCGTGTCGTACGGTACATGTGTCATGTCATGGGATTTTCCAGTGTTTTCTCCGCATAAAACCTGCACGCGCTTTATCATTTTAGGGCAACTATTGCACCACGACGCGGTATTATGTACCGTGTCACGGCAACCTCGGCGCCCCAAAACTAGGGTTTTATCTTTTTAGGGTTCCGTCCGTTCCCCTATTCATTTCCTCTATAAATACCCCCTCCTTTCTATAGTTCGGGGCACCAAATCATTCTCTCTTCCTTTCTTCTACACCAAAAATCATTCTCTTCTCTCTCTCTCATACTCCAAGCCTTAAACCTATATTCTTAACTACATCATTCCTTCCTTAAGCACTCCAAGGAGTTCATACAATACCCGAAGTTCTATACTTAAACCGAGGCGTGAAAGGTATAATTAACTGAGGGTTTGGATCAAATCAACTCTACTTTTTATTTAATTTAATTTCAATTTGATTAATATTTTTATTAAAGTTACTAACAATTTATTCATGATGTAGCAATTTTAAGGAACGCGAGTAATGTGAGTAATTAAATAATTTAATTACTTATTTTATTTTTATATTGGTAGTATCATGATTAGGTTAATTTATATTTGATTTGACTAACATTATTATGGTTGAATTGCTTCCAATATTAATGTTTATTCTGTTTTATTATTGATCACCATATTGCATGTTAAAGGGAATATGTAATTGAAAATCACACCTAATAAGATAATTTGGACAACTGGTTTAGGTTCCTTTTTAATCTTGTTGTTTAATTAAGTGATCACAATATTTTAGAATTATGTGTGTGCATTAATATCCAACCAATTTAGCCTAATAATAGTTTGGAGCAAATTGAATCTTTGTTTGCATGCCTTTGAGATCGCAGGAATCACTTTTCACTATAAGAATCGAGTAAAGGCCAATACGGGCGAATGTGACTCCATGACTCAATTCGTACCATCATCCCCGATCCTCCTTTCGTGGTTCCGAACCATATGGAGTTAGTAATCTCATGGATTATGAATGGGGTGTAACCTTCACGGGTCAATCGTTGTTGCCTTTCGTTGTCCCTTTATTCGTGGTTGCCTTTTATGATCCGTGAATGGTTTACAAGTTCCTTAAAAACTTGTTGGCGGCTCCCTACTTTATTTGTCCCTAATCGTACACGTCAATTCCCACTTCCTATGAGTGTCAAGCATATTCACACATGCTTAACGTAGGCGCTCTTCGAACGACGCCTACAGCAGCCTTAGGTTTTTCTGCGGCAGTATGCCAATCACATTTCTCCAGCATGTGTGCCGTGTATCTTTGTATTTTACCGACTAAGGAGTCGGGTTACTCAACAATTTTTATTTTTGCTTTTGTCCGGATGTCTATCCAATTAACAATATCACCCGGCCTTTTGGTCGGTTTTGAATTTATGAAGTATGCCGACTGAGTCGGTTTTGTTCAATTTGTTTCAACTTTTACACTTGAATTTTGCATACATATATACTTGAATTTTTTCCTAAACTCTTTAATAGCATGCGACAAATGATAATCTGGCTGTACTTGCCCCTGGGCGGCTGTGTGGTTAGTTTCAAGGTTTGATTGATTAATTGACTTGGGAACTTTTGATAGTTTAAGGAGTATGAGATGTTCCTAGGTCAATCAATCACAGTAGTGATTGCCCCAAACCAAGTACATAGTCCTCCAATACCACAAGCGGATCAGCCTTTTGCCCAGGCGGTTTGAGTAGCTATATCGAACTACTTTCCCACCGTCTGGGAAATCTGCAATCCAATTATACTCAATGTCCTTTTTCCCCATTGGGAGGACTTGCATAATTTCGAAAAATAATCTAAGTTTGAACTTCAACCGGTCACTGACTGATGTCTTTGAACATCCGGTTCTCGAAAACTTAGTCGTTCTTTAGATTATTCTGGTCAGACAAATATGAGTTGACCAATTAGGCCGTTCAATCTTTGTCATCTGTATGTGTTCGTAGAGCAATGAGAAATGCTCTCTGCGACGATTCCACCCGGATGGGCACCGTCGGACGCCATACTCATGTTGGAGCAGACGAATTTATAAAATAAATTATCATCCGACCATTGGCCTCATGTCTTTTTAAGACGGTTGTATAGCCACTAAGTTTTTAACTTAGCTTATTATTTGTGTATAAAGGAGAGCCATCTGTGCATTGCACAGGCGACACTCGAGACAATACACATGCATATAAAGCAATAAATAACAGAATTGAAAAAAAAGCAACTTTTCATTGATAGGCTTTTCATTGACAAAAATTTATAACTCTCAGATGTAGTACTTTTTTTAGTTATCTACATTCCAAGTTCTGGGCAACCACCTACTGTTTGGAGTTTCCAGGTGCTAGGTGTCGTCTCTTACTTCTTCATAGATCCGGTAGGGGCCTTCCCAATTAGGAGTTAGCTTTCTCAACTCATTGGCCTTACCGGTTGCCTCCATTTTTCGTAACATAAAGTCCCCAACTTTCAAGGGCCGTTTGTGTACTTTCTTGTTGTAGGCTCTTGTCAATCTCAGACGATAAATCTCATGACGTAAGGCGGCATTGCCCCTGCGCTTCGGGAGTGAGTCCAATGCTAGCCCACATGGCCTCCCAGTTTTCCTCTTCATCGTATAGCATGACTCGTAGAGTCGGCTCATAATGTTCGATGGGCAAGACAGTTTCAGCATCATATACCATGAGAAATGGGGTTTCACCGATTGCCCCTTTTTAAGTTGTTCGGATGGCCCATAGGACATGAATCAATTCCTCTGCCCATAAATCATCGACTCTTTTAATTTTCTTCTTTATACCGTCTGAAATGAGTTTGTTAAAGGCTTCAACTTGGTCGATTGCTTGGGGTCGGCCGACTGATGCAAAACAATGTGAGATCCCTTGATCTCCTAACCAAGTTTTGAGCTGAGGCGTCTTAAATTAAGGGCCATTATCAAACACCGTAGACATAGGTACTCCAAACCGGGTGATGATGTTCTTCTAAATGAAAGAGATGACATCCTTTGTCTTGATGTTCTTGACTGCCTCTGCCTCCACCCACTTGGTGAAATAATCCACAGCCACCAAAATATAGCACTTTCCGCCTAGAGCAGGCGTATAAGGACCCAGGATGTCCATTTCCCATTTAGTAAACGGGACTGGGTTGTGGATTGTCGTGAGGTCAGTTTAATTAATTAAAAGTTTATTTAAAGTGATCAAACAACACTAATTAATCAATTAAAGTTATTTAAAAAAAAAAAAAAAAAAAAGTGATTTATCTAAGTGCTCAGGAAACTAAGCATTCTTCTTTTATGCTAAATCTCCGTCTTATGCGTTTATGGACTTTTCTTCTTCGTACCTTCAAGGGATTCAATGGATGGATTAGGGTTGAAGAGTAGTTGGGAAGAGAGAAGAAAATTAGTATGATAATAAGAGGGTTTGAGAGAGATTAGGGGTTTCAGAATTTAGGGTTTTGATTTCTGATTTTCTGTGTGTCTAGGGTTGAACGAAGACCCTTATTTATAGGCGTAAGAACCTAGGTTTAGGGTTTTAGAGCCGTGGTGTCAGGTGGCGCGCGCAAATCTTTGAGACGCACTGGGTGCCACGCGCATCTCAATGACTTGTGCGCGCCTGGCGCGCGCAACTCACAGAGTTACGCTCGGAGCGGTTTGCCTTATACGAAAAAGCGTTTTTAAAACTTCCATAACTTTTTATTGCGAAGTTGGATTAAGGCATGTGAGATATCATTGGAAAGTTGTGAATTTCTACTTTCTAATGACGTTAGAGTTAGGTTAAAATATGTTATGGATCAAAAGATATGGGCCGTTGGAGTGCAAGGGTGTCGGTTTTAGTGCCCGATTTAGTGTTTTGATCATAACTTCTTTGTTTTAACTCGAAATTGGGCTTATAATATACCGTTGGAAAACTCTTTGAAAGGGCTACCCATTTGTATAGGCCTTGTATGGAAATTTGATGGTTGGCTTATCTGTTTGGCTCAGTTTTCATCAATGTAGGTTCCATTGGATTCAATCATTGTATTTGACGCATTTAGGTCTGTTATTAATCAAGTTTAAACATGTATGAGCATGTTTTAGGCCTAATTAGTAATCGTAAAAGGATCTAAGATAACTTGGTCTCGAATATAGGTTTAACTTACTTCATAATACGTTTCGTAGTCCATAAACACTTCAACTTTGATCTAGCATGAAGAATGGGTTTTTGTAACATCATCGGACTTCCTGTCGGGGCAGGAGGCCAAAAGTAGGTGTCTACAAAGGCTTGGATGAATAAGGCTGACAATGCAGAATTAAACAAGGCTCGTCAACAAAATCAAGCTGCCTTGGCTCGTAATCCACCCAAGCCTTCTATGCAATCGGCCACTGCTACTCCCTCTAGTGGCCAAAACAAAGGAGTGAGAAGAAAACTGGATTTCTCCACATCACCTAAGGCTCATCCAAGAGAACCCAAAAGGAAGGTTGCTCCTAAACCCGCGCAACAAGGCATAAAGATTAAAGAACCTTCATCAAAACCCCGCAAGAAGGCTCCGTCAAACACCAAAGATAAGGGAAAAAGAGTTGAAAGGGCCCCTATACCTAAGTTGATGAACAATGTTTGGGTCAAAAAGAAGGGAGAAGGGGAAAGCTCTAAGGTTGCAGAAAACACTAGGATGGAAACTACTCCTCCTTCAACTGTGACAATCGAGGACAAAATAAAACCTTAGGGTGTTACACAATAATAATAGTCTTTTTTTTTTAATAAAGTGTAATCACTACTAGTGTTTTTTTTATTATTTATTATCTAGTTCTACAATTTTCTTTTAAATATTATGTGTGGAATAAAAAGAGCTCTTCTATTTATATGATAGAATCAAAAGATTGTCTACGTATTCGTATTAAGAAATCAGGTCTTTGCGTAGTTCTTGCGTAAAAATATTTAATTTATTATTATTTTTTATTATTTTTTTCTTTAATTCTACTTGTAAAAATTAAATGAAAAATTAATCAAACTTTGTTTAATAATCTAAATCAAAGTTTAATTTGTTGTTTTCCGAGTATATGAAACGTTCGAAATACCCTTATTTTATCGCTAGTAAAAATCGAAATTCAAGCGTAAAAAATCCCGAGTCCGTAGTTCGTCATTAGGTGGCGCGCGCAACATCCAAGGTTGCGCGTGTCGCGCGCAACTCGTTTGGTTGCGCGCGACATCCGTGCACAACCTTTTAAGTTGCGCTTGGCACCTGTGCTACGAGCGTTAAATTTTTTTTTTTTTTTGAGATCATTATTATTATTACCCTCCAAGTGTGAAGAGATTTCGTGATGTTCGAAAAAACCTGAACACTTTGAATGGTATGTTTTGTGGCTACCCCCCAAGTGTTGTGAATTTTACCGTGTGATTCGGTAAAGTTCATAACACTTAGAATCTTTTATTTGAATGCTAAGAGACATGATTGTCAATTATGAATGAACGAGTTTAGCCGGATTTTTTTTATATGTAATATTTTTTAAGTCGATCAATGTTTATTAGTTGATGGATTTCGTCACCACCAATATCCATTAATCGAATGGCTCCTCCTGATATAATTTCAATTACACAGCATGGTCCTATCCAATTAATGTTACGGGGTCGTACCCGTTTGTTAAAGTGTCGCACGATGCATTGTTGGTAGACTTGTACATGATGCAAAGCTTTTAATCGTCGTTCATCGAGAAATAAAAGCTCTTCATACCTGGCTCGTACCCATTCAGCTTCTGGTAGCTTACTTACAAGTACGATGCGTAGGGATGGTCTATACACAATAGGCTTTGACCATTAGGCCCTTTCATGCATAATTGACCATTTACTAATCCATATTGGGATGCGAGCGTTCTTAAAGCTCGTTGGTCTTTTGATGAAGTATTTGTAAGGTATGTGCCATGGGTAATATATTGGAGGATATGATCATACCAAGGATTTTCTCCTTCAATATCATTTATTTCCTCTATTCCTTTGCAATAAGTTGGTTTGTCTCTTTTGTCAACGCATAATGGCATCATATTTAAGTGATCAAGAATGTTGATCATTGAGGCTAATTTTGCTAGCGCATCGGCAAATTGATTCTCATCCCTCGGGAGGTATTTGAAGTCAATATAATCAAGGTGCTCGATGAGTTGCTCTAGGTGTTCTTGGTATAATATCATTGTGGAGTTTTTGATTTTCCATTTTTTGAGTATATGATTTATTATTAAGCTGGAATCTCCATATACTTCTAATTTTTGCACACCTATGCTAGCTGCTGCTTCTAATCCAATAATGCACGCTTCGCATTCCGCGGCATTATTAGTATCCTCAAAATTTAGTTTGGCAGAGATTGGAGTATGTGCTCCCTCTGGACTTATGAGTAACACTCCTACACCACCTCCTTTTTTATTGGATGCACCATCGAAGTACATTACCCATTTGTCATCTTGTGTCATGAGAATCTCTTCATCCGAAAGATGAGTAGTTTATGCATGACTTGTTTGAATAGGGTGTTGAGCCAGAAAATCGGATTTCATTTTTCCTTTCATTGATTTTTCAAGAATATGTTTTAATTCAAATTCGGCCAACTCACCAACTACTTGGATATCCTTCCTTGTATGGGTGGTTGTTCAAACAAATAATTTATCGGATTATGTTGTGAAATCACATGAGAAGTGTGGGGTAGCATATAATGTCGTAATTTTTTAGTTGCCCACACTAATGCTAAGCTTGTTTTTTCCAAGGTGCTATATTTTGTTTCATATTGGATGAATTTTTTGCTTATATAGTATATTGCACGCTCTACTTTTTCTACCTCATGTGCTAACATGGCTCTTGTGGTTGTATCTGTAACGGTGATGTATAGTCTAAGAGGTAGTTTGGGTACTGGTGGTGTTAAAACTGGCGGACTTTTGGGATAGTATTTAACTTTCTCAAAGGCCTCTTGGCATTAGTCGTCCCATTCATGTTTTTCTTCTTTTTTCAATTTTTTGAATATTGGCTCGCAAGTCATTGTCAATTTATTGATGAATCAACTAATGTAATGTAACTTGCCAAGGAACCCCCTAATTTGTTTTTCTGTTTGAGGGGGAGGCATATCAATAATTGTCATTATCTTAGAAGGATCGATCTCAATGCCATGTGTACTTACTACGTATCCGAGTAACTTGCCGGAAGTTACTCCGAAGGCGCATTTTTGTGGGTTCAATCTCATTTTATATTCTTTTATACGAGTGAAGAATTTGTGTAAAGATTTTATATGTCCCATTCTATCTTTAGACTTCATGATCATATCATCCACATATACTTCTATTTCTTTATGCATCATATCGTGCAAGAGAGTCATAGTCGTTCTTTGGCGCGTAGCTCCTGCATTTTTGAGACCAAATGGCATGACTGTATAGCAATACGTACCCCAAAGGGTAATAAAGCATGTATTTTCTTCGTCTTCTTTTGCCATTAGAATTTGGTTGTAACCTGCGTACCCATCCATAAAGGATAACGATGCATGTTCAACCGTGTTATCTACCAATATGACAATATGAGGTAGAGGGAAATCGTATTTAGGATTATTTTGGTCCATAATATGGGTCCAATGATTGTATAGTTGGATGGGGCTTGAAAAGAGTTTTCCAACGATATATTATAAGCTCAATTCCAAGTTATAACGAGGAAGTTATGACTAAAATACTAAATTGGGCCTTATTTGAGCCTTATGTACGGACCCAATGATCATGTGGAGGGTCCGTTATCTTTTAATTTTTATTCCTAAAATTATTAGGATTTATCTTAATTTTCTTGAAGTATCTAGAAGGTTGTTTTAAGTGCTAATGTCCTTAAGATTGATAATTATCTTATTTTTGAAAAGATAAGGATTAAAATTTCTATGTCGGATAAAACAAGTGTTTTTAAAAAATTAAAACTGATTTAATAAAGATAAGTACGGACTTTAGCTAAACTAATTTAATTGGAAGTTGGATCCTGTACGGAACCTTATCATCCAGATTCTATCGTGTCGCGTCACAATCCACGCCGCGATGGTGTTATCGCTATGCGATAGCGTCATCGTGTCGCGATACAGCTGTCGCGCCGCAATAAATCCCGTTTTACTCCGCATCGGATTTAGATTAAAATCTGATCTTTTCAGTCGTTTTTTCTCTATAAATTGAGACGATTTTCCTCCATTTTCATTCACCAACAACCATCTAATTCTGTCTATAAGATAGAAGCTTTCTTATCTCTTTTTTCTAAACCTTTCCCCTAAACACATCATACCTCATTCACGAGATGCTAACGCACCTAGCCAAGCTCGAAGTGGCATTCGACCTAGACGTGAAAGGTTGATAGTTCTGAGGGTTTGGTCCCAAATCTCTATTTCAATTATTTAAATTAATTGTTTGGTTTAATATTTTATTGAAGTTTACTAACGTGTATTCTTTTGATAGAAAGAGATACGAGGCAACAAAGTGAGTAATTCAATTACTCTATTCTTTTAAAAAGCATTCTTAGATTATTTTATTAATTCCTATTATCATGTTAGGATGTCTTTAATGCTTTCTAGTATCATGTTAGTTTGTCTTTAATGCTTTCTAGTATCATGTTAGTATGTCTTTAATGCTTTCTAGTATCATGTTTAGGATGCCTAATATTTCTTATATCATGTTAGTATCATGTTAGGGTTAAAGCTTTAATTTTTATTATTTAGTGACATGCTAGGATTTGTTATTAATCATGTTAATCATCATGCCTAGGATCTTGCTAATATTATTATTATGCTTTATTGAGATTATGATGATGATGATTGTTGTGTCAATGTCATTATGTTGCTTGATATTATATTATTGTTATTGTTTGGTCACGCCTCTCTTGCAGGATTAAAGGGAATTTGTATTTGAAATCACGCCTAATAAGATAATTAATAAATTTTTTTGGCAATTATAATTTTATTAAAAAGCCAAAGAACATGCTATAGAAGCATGGCAGTACAAACCAGCCAACAAAACACCAGCACCCCAAAATAAAGCCTGAACATAGGACAACACAAAGAGCCTACACTAACTATCTCCTCATTTCTTCATTACAATTACAAGCTACATTAAACATGACTCTTCTAATTATAACATCTTTTGCTTCTGAACTTCTCTTGAACACTTAGGCATTTCTCTGCACCCACACTTGATAAACGGTCTCAGCAAAACACATTGTGTAGAGCTTAGCTTGAAATGTCACTTTCCTGCTCATCATAACAGCTAGTCTCAACTTTTCCTTAAAATGCAAACTGCTTCTCTGTAATCTAATAGCTTGAAGAACTCCATTCCAAATCTCAGCTGAAAATTGACATTCAAAAAATAAATGCTCAACAGACTCAGGCACAGCACCTTGGCACATCACACAATTAATAGAACATTCAACACCCCAAGCACTCAATCCGTCAGTAGTAGCAAGCCTATTCTGAGCAGCAAGCCAAAGAATAAACTTACTTCAAGGGCTAGCCTTGGAATTATAAATAACTCTTCTCCAGGGAACTTTCTCAAAAGGACCCTACAACTTTCGGTACAGCTTGCCAATAGAAAACTTGTTCTTCACCATAACCTCGGGCCAAGATATACTAGATAGGTGCTCCTTGGACTGAAAGATCTTCCTAAAAGCCCAAGAATAGGACTTAGGACTAGGCATAGCGAAGATATCCCTTCCTTTTACATAATAACTATCAACCCATCTAACCCAAAGCTTATCTTTCTTGTAACCTTAAGCCCAAAGAAGCTTAGCAATAGCAGCTTTATTCCACATGTCAATATTCTTGATATTCCATCCTCCGGCTACCTTAGGAAGCATTAGTTTTTCCCAGGCAACAAGAGCTTTCTTTGAGGCATTGACATTACCAGTCCAAAGGAAGTACCTATAATAAGACTCCACCTCTTTGATAATCTTTTTTGGTAAAACGAAAATCTAGCACCAGAAAGTTTGCATCCCAAAGAGAATAGACTTTATCAACTGTAATCTAGCAGCATAGCTCAAAAATTTATTAGCCCAAGACTTAGCTCTATTAAGCACCTTCTCCACAATTGGATTACATTGAGCATAAGAGAGCTTTCTGGAAGATAAAGGAACACTTAAATATCTAAAAGGAAAAGTTCCTTCAGAGATATTTATAGCTTTAATAATAGCATCTTTCTCAGCAGAAGACACTCTAGCTAGGTAAATATTGCTCTTGTCTAAATTAGCTTCAAGACCTGAAGTCTTAGAAAACTTCATAAAAGCTTGCATCATCAAAGAAACTGAGCCTAAATCAGCTATTGCAAACATCAAGAGGTCGTCTGCAAACATTAAATGAGTCACATTTAACCTCTCACATCTCGAGTAATAGTTAAAATTAGGGTCCTGCTGCAATTGGTTCATACACCTTGATAAGAATTCTATGCCAATGGCAAAGAGGAAGGGAGACATTGGGTCCCCTTGCCTCAACCCCTTCTTAGCTGGAAACGGCTTACAAGGAAAACCATTAATCAAAATCCAGTAAGAAACAGTAGATATACAAGTCATGATCCACTTGACAAATATGCTAGGAAAACCCAACTCATGCAATACAGTCTTAAGAAACCTCCACTCTGTTGGGTTTTGATAAGTCCGACTCATCGCGGAAAATAAAACCCGAGCCAAGATCAAACTCACAATTAATATAATCAAAAGACATAATTAACAAGAATTAAGGAAAGACGAAATTACCTTTGAAGCGTGCTTCGCTCGTTCACCGAGCTCTTACTTGAGAAAGCTTAAGTCTCACAACGGACGAAAACCTCCTATGGTATCCACCCGCAACACGACCCCGACTAGGTCTATTACTTGGAGGTTAGCAAGTCCGACCAAAATACTCGAGTAATTATGAGTTTAAAGGTTTTCTCAATGGAGATGTCTTTTCTAACTCTTACTCAAGTGAGTTTTCCTATACCCAAAGTTGGGTATTTATAGGGAAACTCATGAGTGAAATCCCCTCTCCCATCAATGTGGGAGGGTTGGTAAAATTAATATTTTCCTTTTATTTTTAAATATAAAATAAAATTAAATAGCCAATAACTAATTAATCAACAAGTGTCACACTTAGAGGAGGTGTTAGGTAAGGACCACAAGGGAAAAGGGGGGGGGGACCAAACTTGATCCCCAAGCTCTCCCCATAACCGGCCACCTACACCCAAACACCCCCAATCACTCACTGCCACGTGGCACCCACCCTTGGGTGCCAAGGCAGCTTGGGTGTGTGCTGCTGCCTCGGCCCAGCAAGCTGCTGCTGCCCTTGGCCCAGCAAGCCACACATGCTTGCGGGCTACTGGCCAAGGTGCGCGCTGTTGTTGCTAGCTACTAGCCGCTGCGCACCCAGCACGCATGTACGCGCAGCACGCCACGCATCAATGCGGGCTTCTGCTTGCGTGCGTGCGGCTGGTGCTGCCAGCTCGGCCAGCTGCGTGCCACAGCTAGCTAGCCATGCACACCAAGCACCATTGCCTTGGTGCGGTGCGCATGCTAGCACCAATGGCTCCTAGCACTCGGTTTGCACGGGGCATTCCGATGTTAGGAGTATTTTGGTAATCTTGTTGATTAATTATTGATTTTACCGTCTTGTCTTTAATTAATTCGACTCGACTTACGACGCTCGGTTTCGACGCTCCAAGCTCGATTTCCGACGTCTAAATATTAATTACTCGAGCGACTCATTAATTCCTTCCGAATTAATTCGTCGTGTCGGATCGTTAGTTGCTTGGGTGTGATCCGAAGGGTTCAGTGAAGATTAAGCTGTAATATTAATTACTCATTAATAATACTGATCGGAAGCGGCCTCCACTTGGGCATTCCGATCACTTGACCTCACTGAATAATTAGCTTTCTAATAATTCCGAACCCTCTACCGGAATAATACACTTGTTCGAAGGACACCATTCCTATCACACTCGATGGAATCATAGGCCTTTTTCAAGTCTAAAATCTAGGAGAATTATGAGATCTGTCATACCCTTTTATCAGTTCAGAAGCAAGAAAAATAATATCAACTATCGGTCTTCCAGGTTTAAACCCAAATTGACTTTCACTAACCACCTCAAAGATCACACCTTGAACTCTATTAGTGATAATCTTAGAGATTATTTTATACACTACAGAATAACAGGCTATAGGTCTAAAAGACTTTACATGAGAAGCATTCTCGACCTTAGGAACAAGAGTAACTGCAGTAATATTGACTTTGGAGCACATCCTGTTATTATAAAAAAAAAATCCAGTACAGCAGCATAAATATCAACTTTGACTATATTCCAAGTTTTTTTGAAGAAAACTGAATTATAACCATCCAATCCAGGGGCTTTAGAATCATCTATAGCAAAAAGAGCAGTATCAATTTCAAACAGAGAAATAGGAGCATAGAGAAGATCATCAAATTGTTTAGAAAGCCTAGCCCCAGACCTAAGAGTCACAAGATCAACCATAGGAAGAGACCTAGCAACAGAGCCAAGAAGATTTTTATAAAAGCCAACAATCTCTTTTGTGATGTCAATAGGATCAGTAAGCTTAATCCCAACATCATCATAAAAAGAAGTGATTCTATTAATATGTCTTCTTTGTTTAACAAAAGCAAAAAAAAAAAAAAAAAAAAAAAAAAAAAACTTACTATTAGAATCACCAGAATAAATCCATTGAATTCTGGATTTTTGCTTCCATGCGTCCTCATCAATTTTCAACCATTTCTTCAAATTATCAATACAAGCTTTCTCTCGTGAGTGCAAGTCAATGTCAGAACAATCACTAACCAGCTGAGACTGAATATCATCAAGATCAATCTTAGCTTGCTCAATTTTTGAAGTAATTCCAGTAAATTCTTCCTTATGTAAAGTCTTCAAATGACCTTGCAATCTTTTCAGCTTATACCACACTTGTTGCATAGGAAAACCTGTACAATCTTCATGCCAATTGGACAAAACAACCTGACCAAAGGTACTATGATCACTCATAGTATTAAAAAATTTAAAAGGTCTCCCTTCATTTCTAATCTCCACCCCACAATTAATCGGCAAAGGAGTATGGTCAGAAATATCAAAGTTAAGGTACTCAACTTTAACATTTTCCATCTCTTGAATCCAATAAGTATTTCCCAGAGCTCTATCAATTCTGCCTATCACCTTATTGTCACCCAACCCCTTGTTATTCCAAGAGAAAAAGTGACCAATACTTTGAAGCTCAACAATACCAGAAGTAGAAAGAAATTGATCAAAATCATGAGTTTCTGCATTAGTAACAGTATTACCATTAACTCTATCACTTGAATAGAGAATTACATTAAAGTCACCAGAAAGAAGCCAAGGAAAACTATCACAACTAGGAGCCAAAGCTAGCAGACTTCTCCACAAAGCCTTCCTAGTTTCAATAGAATGCAACCCATAAATAGCAGTAAACATACTATAGAATTTACCAGTCTGATCAAACAATTCACAATGTAAGAATCGTTCATGCTTCATCACACATTTAACATCAACACACCTGGTATCTCAGCCCACCCAAATCCTCCCTTTAGGACTGTGACAATAGTTATCAGACCAAAGCCACCTAGCCCCAAATTTATTTCGAATTCTAGCCACATTCTTAAGTCTGACTCTAGTTTCTAAAATAACCATAATATTGATTTTATTATGACTAATCAACCTCCTAACTTCACTAATTTTACTAGGGTCATTAAGACCTCGAATATTCCAAGTACAAATAATCATCTAACAACAAAATCATCATATACCTCCTCATGAACCTCCTCATCTTCCTCATCTTGCTTCTCCTCAAGCTCATCTTCCTCTTTTGGCTGTAAAATTGCGAAGTTGTTTTGGATAGGGGTCTCTAATCTAGTCACTTCTTTAACAGGAGATTTATCTTTATCCTTCTTACTTACCACTTTCCAACCCACATCATCATCAGAGTGGACTGGTATTGATGTATTTGCTAGAGTAGCAAGCAGTTGAATCTTTTCTTGCCGTTTCTTAGGAACCCACTTCTGCACCACTCTAGGCGGCGTTGGCTTAGGCTGAGGTTTCCTAGCAGCACAATTATGGCCAACAACATTACATTTAGCACAAAAGGAAGGTTGCCATTCATAAGACACCTTTTGCACAAATTCCTCACCATCCGGGCTAGCAACTACAACAGTCCTTGGCAAAGGCTTTGTGACATCCACCTTTATGAGAATTCTAGCAAACGACATACGTAATTGCTGTGTAGTGCATTCATCAGCATACAAAGGGATGCCAAGAATACTCCCAAACCTGCTCAACGAGTCACTACCCTAGCAGTTCAATGGCAGATTTGGGAACGTCACCCAGAGAGGGATCACCTTCAAAATCTCTCCATGAAAATCAAAATTATCAGCCCATGGCTTGATAATCATTGGTTTCCCAAAGAAAAAATAAAGGCCTGCATATAAAATAGTGTTCCAACCTTCAATTGAATTAAATCGAATCACAAAGTATCCATCATCATGCAAAAACACCTCAAGTTGAGCTACTGATTTCCATTCCTTAGCTATGAATCGATTAACAGAGGCAATAGTAGGCATATCTCCAATAACAAACATCACAATCACATTCAACCATTTTGAAGTACCAGAATCAATCTCATCCTTTTGCAATTGTGCAATGGATTTTCCATCCTTCACCATAAGAGAAACAAAATTAAGCGTTGCTCCTTTCGAAGCTAACTTTCTACCCTGAACCCTACCAGCCCAACTATCCTCCTTAGAACCCTTCCGACCCTCATTAACCAAGTCTAATCAACGATTAACAACACGCTGAGAAGATGAAGCAACAGACTTACCCAGATTATCAGGTAGGGGAGCAACCTCTATTTCTCCGGTTGGTCTCAATGAGCTTAGCACTGCATTCATCTCTTTAATCGCCTCAACAAGCCTGACAGGGACCGGTCCAGCACTTGGGTGAACAAGCGACGGGTCTAGAATCACCTCAGGTTCCTTAATTTCCAAAGGTTCGATGTTCGTCAATGGAATAGTAATCGAGCTGGGTTGTTCATTTCTTTGGCTACCAGTCAAAACTTGAGTTCCCACTTGGGCAGATTTCCCATGATTTGCTAATTTCCACAGCAATCACTTTCTTCTTTCTCCCCATCAATGGCGGCGGCGTACGACAGCTTAGCACCTTATCGGGCGTAGGAAACCATGAGAGAGAGAAAAAAGTAGCTTAATTTCTCTTAATAATTTGTTTTAGGCTAATATGATTTTAATTTAAGTAATCGCCAATAATAGATTTATTTGTGCATTAATAATCAAACAACATAGATTAAATAGGTTTAGGGCTAACTTAATGATTGTATGTTGATCGAAAAACGCATATGAATATGAGAAGAATAAAGTAGAGGCCCTATTTAGGGCGAGTTCAATCTCTTTTAGGTTTGATTCGTACCATCATCCCCGAATATCCAGTCATGGTTCCGGACCACTATGGAGTTAGCAATCTCTGTGATCGTGAATGGGGTGTAACCTTCACCTTGTGAACAGTTTACAAGTTCCTAAAACATGTTGGCGACTATTTTGCTCTAGCTTCCTTCCCTTTGGACACTACCATGCTTAAGTACATGATCTGAGTGGGGCTCAAAGTTGGTTGTGTGAAATATTCCTTACAGTTTTTTGGCGACTCCACTGGGGAGGATTTCTATTATAATTCCTAAAATTTATTTTGGCAATTGATTTAGAATGAGTGGACGAGACTCGAAAAGTTCTAAATATTCATGTGCGTAATTTTGATTAAGATTGTGGCATAAGCATAAAAAGGTCCGCATCGGATAGACCATCCATAATGCGTCAAAAACATAGGCTTTTTACATGTAGGAAAATTGGAAAATATCTTTCACAACTAGAATCGAAAAAATACTACGAAAAATCGGAAAATTATGAGAACACAAAAAGCTGCTGAGGCATGTAGGAACTATCGCTGAGACAACAGTGTCCATCATTATGCGATGGCTTTATCACGATGCGATGGACCCTGTTTTCATCGCGCCGAGTTCTTCCAATACCGAGCTAGAAATCTGCCTTCTTGCTTTGACCGATTCTAGTATTGTTTCGTCGATTTTACTTCCTGATTGACTGAAACCCATATGTGTTCTACATATGACCATAACCCTCTGGGGATTCACGCTCCATCTACCTAATCGAACGCTCCGTGCAACGAAGGGTACATCCGAGTTTGTTGAATTCACCAAACCATGGAAGCAAGTTTAACTTGCGGGGTCCTATCCATACGCGCCAACGACCCTTCCAAAGGTAAGGCTTCCGCGCAATGCATCCAGACTCATAACCATGGACCCTCTTTGACTACCATAATCCTTGAACTTTAGAGAACTCAAGCCATGGTTAGGTTTCAAACTCATTGCATCATGTTGTGCCTACTTGACTATTTGTGCATCTCTTAGTTTATTGCTTATATGTGATTAAACTAACCGTTTTGTTCTGACTTGTGTTGTAAATAAGTCTAAATAAACTGACTAATGACCAAAGAACTTAGCTTAATTAATTAAATTAGATTAATAAAGTCTACACGTATCTAATTTAACTTAGCACGACTGTAGGCTTACCCTTTCGAACAAAACACCGAAAACAAGTCAAAACCAATGTTTCAATTTTGACGCGGAGGTTTTGATTTGTGACGTGAAACGCCAATGTTCATCGCCCCGTGATAGAAATATTGCGAGGCGATGGGCTTGACATGACGCGACAGTTCCATCGCCTCGTGATGGTTCGGTTTTTTGTTCAGGTCTTCACGTCGAGTCTAATGTGTTAATTAATTAATAATTAAAGTCATAATTCAGTTATATTTCGAGTCTAGTCACATAGTCCCATGTTCTTACATAAATGTTAAGCATGCCACTTTCACTCACTATTAAAATGCACACACTTTACATATATGTCACCATGACCATGTCTAAGAGTCTTGTGTGCGCTTTTTTCCGTCATTTTTTTAGCGGGTAATTAAGTCGGATATTATCCTCCCAACATAACCAGCTGAACTGAACTGATTGGAGCCGAACTGAATAGAATTGAACCGAAATGAATATTTTATGAGAGAAGGAAATTAGGAGTTGAATTGAACTGATTGGAGCTGAAACTGAACTGAAATTAAGATGAAGTGAACACGTCCTCAGTTTCGGAACCTCATTTGGTGGATTTAATTAGAAACTTAACGAAAAAAAATCAGAAATAAATTTACTGATAATGTAATACTCAAAGAAACACAGAAATGTGATCTCTCTCACAATCACTGGGTCATGTCTGCTTAACAGCAAAGCGTCCCAGCTTAATTAATTCCCTCTCTTTCTCTCTCCTCTCTCACTCTCTCTCTGCTTAACTCTTTCTTACTGTAATTACTGTCTATCCTAAAAAAAACAAAAACAAAAACAAAATCAAAATCAAACCCCATTAAATAATTAAATTAAAAGTAATAAATAAATAAAAATGAAAAAAACCCAAAAAACAAAAACCCAGATTTGAAATACCTCCATTTCAATCCTATTCCTCTGCCACATTGCAGAGAGAGAAACAAAAACAGAAAAGTAAAGGAAGAATTTTTGTGGGTTTTTCATTTTGATCTTCAAAAACAAAAAAAATCTAGTTTTTTTTTAAGGGGGTTTTCTTCCCCATTTCACAGCAATGGCTGAACATCATCATCTGGGTGATGAAGAGCTTAGTATTTCAATGGCTTCTTCTGAAAATAGTACTGAAATTTTACCAACAACAACTACCTCAACTATTCATACATTGTCACCGACAAACCCAACTCCTCCGCCGCCTCTTGCGGTGTCTGGATCGTTTAAAGAAGGCAAAAGTTCTTCCCGTCGACGCCCTTCTCGACGTCCGAGTCTTGATGCCGATGAGTTCTTGAATCTTCTTCATGGGTCGGATCCGGTTAAAGTGGAGCTAAATCGGCTTGAGAATGAAGTCAGAGGTCATAATGCCGATTTCGATTTCGAATTTGATCTTTTATTTTCTTCTGCTGGATTTTATTTTGATTTGAAATTTCGGGTTTTTGTTTTTTTTTTTTTTTTTTTTTTTTTTTTTTTTTTTTTTGAGATTTGCAGATAAAGAGCGGGAACTTGCTGAAGCACAAGCTGAGATCAGAGCATTGAGGCTGTCTGAACGCCTTAGGGAGAAAGCTGTTGAAGAGGTTAATTAATTTTTATTTATTTTTTTACTTTATTGATTAAATTGAAAATTTGATTACACTTGTGGATTTTCTTCTATATTTGAAATATGCTATGTTTGGTAATTTCTGTCCGATTTTTGTGTTGAGGATTTTGTGAGATCTCATTGCTAAAATGTTAATTGGGTATTTTTTGCGAGAAATTCGGATTTGGGAAAATTATATACTGTAAAACTTGCTGCATTGTATTAATAAAATGGTATTATTATGTGAAAATGGGTGGAAATTTTGAGACGTGTGTGACTCATCAAAGATTTTCTGAGATTAGCCGCGAGCACCTGGAAAAGGACAGTGTTGTGGGATTACTTGAGGGATTACGGTTTGTGCTCTATGGTAATGAGTGGATTGTCCAACATGGAAATATTATGTTGACCGTCGAAGCTTGGAGTGGTAGATATGTGAATTATACTAGAAGATGCTTTGGAAAAAACCGCAAAGCAATCCGTCTTGTCTATACCTATAACGAAAGGGTTATGTGGTTCAGGACCATAGATTCAAGGAAAATGGATACTAATATTATGATGCCTCTAATATGTTCGAGAGGTTTCTAGAACTGATTTCAAGGTTGGTCTACTTGTGAGGTTCTGGCGCTTTGATGCTCTCAGATTAGTAATTGACATTGACTGTAACGACTTGAAGACACATTATCCTCTACGGCTGGGGAAGAGGAATTACCTTTTGTTCTGGGTAGAAGTATGGGAAACTTAAAACAGTATTGGTTCCTACCGTGTTTAGGAGAATTTAAAAGCCACATCAGGATGAATAATGAGCTGTTTCAGAAAATCGATGAATTAGGAATGTAACTGTGTAACGTGTTATCTTGTTGAACCTTGTTTGTTTAATTACTTCATTTGGGTACTCTGAAGGATAACGTCTCTGATTGTCTTCTTACTTTTCTACGTAGTCCTTTGTTGTTTCAAAACTGACTCTCTTGTCTGTATTTCCCTGAGAAATAGCTCACTGATGAACTGACGAAGGTGGATGAAAAACTTAAACTTACGGAAAATTCTTTAGAAAGCAAGGTAATGTATTAATATATGTTGTCCTATTGGTATGTCATGTAAATCTGTGTTTACTTCTATCTAAATAACAGTTGCTTTCAGAATCTAGAAATTAAGAAAATCAATGAAGAGAAGAAGGCTTCTATGGCAGCTCAATTTGCGGCAGAAGCTACCCTTAGAAGAGTCCACGCTGCTCAAAAAGATGATGACATGCCTCCAATTGAGGCCATTCTTGCACCTTTAGAAGCTGAGCTTAAAATTGCTCGACAGGAGGTAACTAGCTGGGGCCTTCCATCAATTTCTGATGACTTACTGCAGTTTTCATTCCAGGATTTATTGAAAAGTTCATCAATATTTGCAGATTGGGAAGCTGCAGGATGACAACAAAGCTTTAGATCGTCTTACCAAATCAAAAGAAGCTGCTTTATTGGAAGCTGAGAGGACAATTCAGTCGGCCCTTGCTAAAGCTTCAATGGTAGATGATCTTCAGAACAAAAATCAAGAATTGATGAAACAGATAGAAATATGTCAGGTATTTTTTGGTGATTAATTGCTTTTATATTATTCATCCTGATGGCCTTTTCACTCTATGGAGTCTGTATTCAATGAGTTATGAGTAGATTAGATTTACATGTAAAATGCGTGTGTTTGGCAGGAAGAAAATAAGATCTTGGACAAAATGCATCGACAGAAGGTTTCAGAAGTAGAAAAGCTAACCCAAACAGTACAGGAACTAGAGGAAGCTGTTCTTGCTGGTGGTGCAGCTGCTAATGCAGTGAGGGATTACCAGAGAAAAATGCAAGAAATGAGTGTACGTTTATTGTTTTTGAATTGTCCACTGAATGATACTAAATATTATACTTCCTCCATTCTTTTATTATTGCACCATAAGGGTTTGGCACAAATTTTTTGGTAGTGGAAAAAATGATGAGAGTAAGGTAGAAATACAAAATTGCCCGTGTGATTGTATACACAGAATAAAAATTAAGCGTTGAAAAGCAAGGGTATATTAGGTGTTTTGTGGTGTGAACACAAATATCTCTTTACCTAAAATGGATATGGTGCAATTTTCGTGAAATATCCTTAAAAGGCAAGTGGTGTAATATTAAAAAAACGGAGGAAGTATATACTTATTTATTTTTTCTCTGACAAGGCTTAAAAATGCCTTTGTTGTGACAAGAGACATTTCTGAACCTAGAGTCTCTGCTTTCTTCTGATCTGCAGGAAGAAAGAAAAACCCTGGACAGGGAGCTAGCTCGTGCGAAAGTAACTGCTAACAGGGTGGCCACAGTTGTAGCCAATGAATGGAAAGATTCAAATGATAAGGTGATGCCTGTTAAGCAGTGGCTTGAAGAGCGGCGATGTTTACAGGTATTTCTTGGATCTGTTAAATGCTTAACTACCTAAGGCTAACTGTACTTGGCTCATTTGCTCTTGATCAAGTTAGTGCATGTGCACATGTATGCACTCACACAATAAAGAAAAAAGGAGAAAAGAAAATTGTTGTTAACTTTTACATAGTCAGTGTACTCCTTATAAAATATCATTTCAGGGAGAAATGCAGCAGCTTCGGGATAAACTTGCTATATCAGAGCGAGCAGCAAAATCTGAAGCCCAGTTGAAAGTAAGATAACCTCTTTGCAAAAAGGTGCTTTGATATCTGTTGTATCCTGCCTAGTTAAAGGTAAAACTTCTCTCTGCACTCTGCAGGAAAAGTTTCAGCTACGCCTCAAGGTGTTAGAAGAGAACCTGAGGGGAGTTTCAACTAATAGTAACCGATCTACACCTGAGGGAAGAAGTGTAAGTAATGGGCGTCGTCAATCCCTTGGAGGAGCAGATGTCATGTCCAAAGCTAATGGGTTTTTACCCAAGAGATCACCGAGTCTTCAATCAAGATCTTCTTTAACTTCAAGTGCTAGTATGATGTTAAGACATGCAAAGGGGGTCTCAAAATCATTCGATGGTGGTACAAGGTCATTAGACAGGGGTAAAATCTTATTAAATGGAAGTAGCTCAAACTATGCTGCCAACCAATCTTCTGAAGTATCAAAGGATTGTGAGCCTCAAAGTACTTCCCAGGAAAATTCTGATGAAAAGCCAAGTGAAGTACCGACAGCTGCTAAGGAAGATAGTGTCCCAGGTGTATTATATGATTTGTTACAAAAGGAAGTCGTTGCTCTGAGGAAGGCTGGTCTTGAAAAAGATCAAAGCCTTAAGGACAAGGATGATGCCATTGAGGTTGGTATTTATCGCTTGCTACATCATTCTTTATCCTTCAATTCATTATCTCTTTTCTTGTTGGTAAAAGGTTTGTATTTTTTTATAGATGCTAGCAAAGAAAGTAGAGACATTGACAAAAGCTATGGAAGTTGAGGCCAAAAAGATGCGAAGAGAAGTAGCTGCTATGGAGAAGGAGGTTGCTGCCATGCGCTTAGAAAAGGAGCAAGAGAACAGAGCTAAGCGCTTTGGTAGTTCCAAAGGTCCCATGGCTAGCTCCCAGTTACTCGCTGGAAGGTCAGTGTTTTAAACTTCTATAGTTCAGGCATGTTACAATTTTTCATTACTCTAATGGATAAAGATTGGCCTATTCTAAAAGGAACAGAAAAAATTTACCTGATCGGCTGACCTTATTCTTTTCTACAATAGAATGAAAACATGTTTTTTCTTAGGGATCATAAAAATTAGAAAACTTTGATAATAGGCTCCACTCTATCAATTTGTAAAATACAAATAGTTAGGTTATGTTAGGACTACAATGCCAAAAATTAGAAAACTTTGATAATAGGCTCCATTCTATCAATTTACTATGTTTTACGGAGCAAGTCTCTATTCTGCATAACGTCTGGTCCGGTATAACATGAAATGAAGTACATATATGTGGGACTTTATACGGAGTGCTTGATTGACATGTTCTCACTCTAGAATTCCGCAGAATTTGTTTCTTGGAAGTTATGCAGTGGTTTAGGCATTAAGCTCCTTTTATTTATTTTATAAACCATATGCTATTACTTCACTGAGTATTTGTTTAGGATTACTATGAATAACCCAGCTAAATAATCACCTGCTTGCGCTGTACAGGTCTAAGAAATTTGGTGATGGGAACAGATATAAATCTGTTCATTTGTCCGTTTTGTCATATCCTTGCTACTTATTTTTTCCAAACCTTCCTTTAATTACGTTCTCTACCCTTCTGATTCAGTAAGACTGTGGAGTACCATAAACTTATTGTACTTAAGGGGTGTTTGGCTAAGGGTGTATGGAAGAGCTTTCAGAAAATTTGTGCTCCTATCTTTGATCTTTTGAATGCTTTAATTTAAGTCATATGAAGGTAGCATATTTAATATGCATGTTGACACCAATTTTTTGCATGAAATTTCACCAGACTTTGTTACTTAGCTTATCAGCCTCAGTAGGTAAATTTGTAAATAATTTAATATTCTTAGTAAGTTGCTCATCACTCATCCATCTTTTACAGAATCTGTTTTGTTATGTTGAAGAGGATCTGTCAGACAAGGCCTTAATTGATAATTCTAAAATCTATAGGATCTATCTAACGTGTTGCCCAATCTGTTTAGTGTTAATTGCTAATGCTATCAAAAAACCTTAGAATAGCGCAAGTTGTCTGTTTGACATATGAAGCAGTGTTATAATATTGCTGTGTTCCAAGTAGTGGCTTAACATCTGAGTGTCTAAAAATCATTGTGCACTCTTGTGCAGTTATGCCCTTGTTTACTGTCGTTTTTCCCTATGTTTCTAACTCTTACTTTTTTGCAAAAGTATATTATCCATTTAAAGTTGATTGCTAGTTCTTACACTAGTTTTATAATAAATCGTTGTAAACTTCCATTTACCTTTACTCTTAGTTATTATTAGCCTTAGGCTTTCTGGAGCAGTAACCAACATCTTCTAGAAGTATTCTGTAGGTAAGTTAATCTCACTCATTGAAGACGAAACTTGCTCCAAGAAACAGAGATATCAAGGAAACATTACTTAAAAATATTATACCTTTACTGAGTAAAGGTTATCATAGTCCCTTCCCTCCATTCACTAAGACTTCCATGGCCTCACCTGTTCTCCAATAGTTATGTCATTTTCTTAAACTCTAGTGACTGCCTTCTCCATCTCTTACCAAGTGCAATCATCCACATTTGATACACACATTTCTGCACGCATGGAGTATTTTGAGTATATACTTCATATCCTTCCTAACTCCTTTCAACCAAGTCATTTTCGGTCTCCCTCTCCCTCGTCTAACCCTTCCATGGTCGCACTCTTCGTACTAGTTACATATTTGGTTATTTGCTTTTTTAAATACATAGGGTCATTCACTTATTCATTGTTGCTTTTCCCATTTTTTCTTGTATTTTCCCCTTACGTAAGAGCTGCAAAATGGTATATTATCAAATTATTTCTTGCATTCCCTCCCTAACAAAACAGCTATGAAAATGGATGATAACTAACAGCAGAGAAGATAACTGACATTCCAAAAAAAAAAAAAAAAAAAAAAAAAAGAAGACAACTGACCTTAACATTTAGCAAAGAACAAAATGTTTTGTGTTCCTTGATATAGAGACATTTCACATGTTTCCTAAGGAGCTTTGAAAGTTTTGGGCAAACTATAAGAATCTTCTTTGAATGTCACAGTTGTGTTTAGTGAGAGTTGAAAAGGTTGGGTTTAAATTAGGTGTATAGTCAGAGAGGTAAAAAATCTAAATATTGTCCACTTTGGCCGTCTCAACATTATCAAAGTGGGGAATTCCGTGTATTTGCAGATCCTTATATCTATTTTCATCTTATTCCAACGGCATAGTCTTCCCAAAATACTGCTTCCTTTGTTTGGTTTCACTATAGAAAAAGATATTTTTGAAAATATACTTTGAGGTAAATCTAGCATGATCCCACTTAACTATATTTTTCCTTGGCATAAATCACTAATAAAAAAATAAAAAAAAGTAGATTGTAAAAATTTAAATGTTATCTGAAAAAAATGAAGTATACCTGTGAAGATTAGATTAAGGTTAGACTAATATTTATTGCATCGAGATCATTTTAACGAGGAACATGTGGAGTTCTAATGCTTGAAGCAGATTGGTTGTCATGACTCATGATGGCAACGTTATGCGGTGACCTTGTCTGTGCAAGTCTAACTTTTGAACCACCAATTGTAATTTGTGCAGGGCTGCTGGACGAGGTGGTTTAACACGCAGCACTCAATAACAGCTAGCAAGAACAGCTTTAGGAGCTCTTTAGGAGTGAAACTGGACAGTTCTGCTCCAATGTGTCCTTTTCTTATTCTTTATATATCTTATTTGGTGATTGATTATAATATTGCAATCAGCATCCCAGTTATTCTGTATTAAGTGGAAATTATGGCATCCTTACTTGGTATGCTTCTGACGTTGACTGCTATCGCCGTATCGCATGCTGAGACTTTCGGGTTAAGGATATCGAAGTAACTAACCTTATGGCAAGAGTATTTTCAAATGGCAGTGGTGTGCTTGTTGTATAGATAGGGATATTAGTCTTCTAGCTCATGTGCTGGAGCCCTTTGTATTTGTAGTCAGCTAGTGTGATGTTTTTCAGGTTTGTTAATATTTTTGGAATCAGATCAAAATCAGAGTTGCAGTTTCTATTACCGTTTCTTATTGTTCCGTCTGCTTTCTTCTGTTGGTATTGTTTAAGCTAACAATGGAATCATATACGAGCGAAAATTTAATTTATTTTAGATTTTAATATGTAGAACTATCAAAAATTGATCCGATCCAAAGATACTAAACCAATGGATGCATTAATCTATTCTCAAGTTTGATCTGTATGGACTCACTGACTTGATACAGCCATTTTCTAACCTAGACCCAATTTGAATATGCTTGATTCACAATCTCGAGTTTCAAATATAAATTTTTGGGTTAAAATTGGCTCTAGTTTACTAGTATCTCCGTTTCTAAAAGTTCTTTTCATTTTGACTCTCCATGTTTGACGATGCATTACTTTGAGAATATTCACTAATGATTTAGGTCTTAAACACTCATGATTCAGGCCTTTTTCTGAAAACATTAAGTGATGAGGGTAATAAATCATTAAAAGTGATTGAGATTAGGCCTAAGGGTTAGTAAATCATTAAGAGAAGTGAAAATAGAACATATGAATAATGCAAGAGTTAAAGTGCTAAAAGTGAATAAAACGAAGGAATGAGTAGTTGAAATGGAAAAGAATAACGCCTAACTTTTGGGCGAACAAGGCAAATACATAGCTTCTTCACCTACGGTTATATAGATTTAGACTCTTCCTTTTGTTTTTGCCAAATTGAAATGGTAAAATCTCCACTCTAGTTTTAGGCTTAGTCATGAAGATGGTTCTAACACTTCTAAGCTTAATGTCGAAAAGACCATGCTAAACTCCATCAATATCATTCATGCATCTTAAGCATACTTTATTAAGTTACTAGGTTGCCACGTACCCCTCATTTTTCAACACAAAATAGGATTAGGCTAAAATTTTTAGCTTCCTTTACTTTTGGTCATGTTTGGGATGGATGAACTTGAAAGATTATCATTTACCCTTATTTTATATTATCTCAACTTATCAATTCCTATATTAATTTGATGTAAACTTATTAACCCTTATCTTGTTTCTTCTAATTTGTTTTGAAACCATCCTCGTTTTTGTTTACTTGCAACACTTTGAATTACACACTATTTATGTATTCCACTTCAGCCGTTTTGATAATTTATTGTTAAGAAAAACTATAATTATTTAATAACTTGGTAGATTTGTCTTGATTTCGTGTTGTAAGTGTAAAAAATTAGAGGAAGTATTCTCTTATCTTATATAATTTGAAATAATTTAAGCTTATAAATCTTAAAAAAATTAAGAATAAAATAAATTAAAATCGGGCCTAAATAAGAATTAATCCCTTTTTAGTCTTTGAGCATGGCCAATATTTCCCAACTTTCTTGTATAGTGTAGTGCTCTAGACCTCTAGTCCATCCAATAGTACAATATTATTGGATCCCAATCTTACAACTTAAGGTAAGAAGAATACTTTATACTTACTCCATGTACAACAAAGTCAAGCTACTTATTATTCAACATTTCAACTGGAATAAGATATATATCAATTTTTAATTGAAATAACACACACAATAAACAAACAAATGATTTTTGTGTGCATCGCACATGCAAAATGCACATATCATAACATAAACTCGTCCAACCAACAATCCAACAAACTCAAAGAATAAGTTACACTTTCATCACTTCAATAATACGACTATGTTTGTATGCACAACCCAGAAAAAAAAAAATATATACTACAATTTTAAAACACCAGAAATTCACAAGAATAAAACATCTCAATAATAGCGAGATAAGGCGATAACTAGATCAACGCTAATGCCAAAGATCAGAATCGCGAGGCCGGTAAAGTTGATCAATCGACCCTCATTGCTGCTTGCCAATTTAAGGATAGTAAACAATTGCATAAGCCCTGTTTCAGCTGTGCATATTGCGAAGTACAGCAATGCTCTCCCGAAGCACACATGCCACGGTGCTAACCTTGCTCTTGTAGCGCCTGGCCTTGGTAACCAAAATGTGACAAACCCGAAGAACCACTGCAATTGTACAATAATTGAATTGTAACAAGTCTGAATTCGAGACGAATCCAATAATAACAATGCAAAAATCATGGATGGAGTTTAGATTTTATTTTACCTGGATTCCGTAAACAATGAAGGTTCCGAGACCTATCCAAGAATGCAAGCTGTACATGTTGGTGACGTTTGCCTTGTAATGGTACTTAAATGCAGCATATACGCCAATAATTCCCAGTGTAATCGCTATTACGTGCATTAACATGTGTGTCAACTTTTGCATCCGTGCTTCCGCATTTATGCTCTTGTACACCATCATGGCTACCCAAATTATTTATACATGCAACAAAATTTTAGGATTAAATATGGAAAAACCAAAATATATACTTCCTATGACTTACTATTGCGATACAATATGGGGCTCATATATAATAATAATATGAACTTTAGAGCAATTAAAACTAACTATGGTTTATTATGTACTCGTAAATTAAAGTTATCCGTTCAATTGTGACCTTATAATGCAAATAGCATTCTCTGGTCCAAGATATGTTTATGTACTCTATCATTGTACTTGTACTATTCGTATTTAATAGATTAAAACTAGGCATGCGTGTTTTGGGCGGATTTTATCGGCTGAAAATTTTTATTTTTTGGACGGGCTTGGGCATACATTTTTATGTATTCTTAGTTATTTTTTTGGACCGGCCCGAAAAAACCTGCATACCTCAGCCATTTTAGGCAGATTTGGACATGTGATATCTGGCCCAAATCTTGGCCGGACCTGAGAAATGAATTGAATTTTTTTTTTTAATCTCTGGCCCGACCCGACCAGCACTTTGATCAAGTCTAATTAAACTAAGACATAGGGAGCTGAGGGGGTGCTGAGGGTGGCGTAATTACCTTGACCAGCAAAGAATATGAAACCAAAGAACATGAGAAAAATATGAACCTGCACAAAAATATTAGTCATCGTACTTAGTCAAGCAATAATGAATTCATCAACAAACTAAGCTAAAATCAAAATTATAAGAAATCAGCAACTAACATTGAGAATACGGTATGGATTATCGGAATCAAGACCAAGACCGCCACGATAATGCAACAGCCAAACTAACAACAAGATAATAGACAAAATTCCGAAGAAATGTGCCACCGGTGTAATGCTAGATGCTCGTCTTCTGTACCAATCTCTCTCGATAGCATCCATGGTTGTATTCGTGAATGTACGTATCACTTAGTTTTTTCTGTATGTTAGTAATGAATTGGTGGTGATTATAGTGGTAAGAGTTATAGTATATATATGGAGAAATAAAGTAAAAATTCTTTAGATATAAAATTATGGAAAGTATAGTAATCAAGGAGCAGGTTGCTGATTTTTCAGCTTTGGGATTGCTTTTATAACAGGTTTGGCATATTTATGTATGCTGCAAAGTTACTATATTATGAATTTAGCTTTTGTAAACAACAAATTTTACTGTACACTGGCCTTATAATCTTAACTGTAGGTTCATATGTAAAATATTCCTGAGCTGATCTTATCAAAGAAGGATTGTAATTCTAATACTTCCTCTGTAAACAAGTAATGCATTCATCCCGAAATAATAGATCAGATTGATCACGTGTTAAATATTTATGGCTCGTTCGGTTAGTTTGTTAATTAAGGTCATTTAAAAAAAAAAAAAAAAAAACATAGGTCACTATTTCTAGAGGAGGTGTCAAAACCGAACCAATCCAAAAAACAATCATCCATTTTGAACTGTAACCGATCCGATTTGATTTGAGAAATTTAGGATCCAAATCCGATCAGTAACCGACCTGAACTTAATCCGAATTCGAATTTAACCCCATCTGAACTTAACTGACATCGATTTGACCCGACTTGAACTCAACCTAAATCCGATATGACCTGACTTGAACTCAAACCGAACCAATTTGACCCGACTTAAACTCAACCTAATCCGAAAATGACCCGATAAATAAATGATTTAATCCGATCTGTTTTAACCCGAACTGATATTAACCAGACCTGACTATAAACCGATCAGTTTTAACCCGGCCATAATTTCATACCTAACCTATTATTGACTTTTTTTTTCAAGTTCTTATACTATTATAAATTTACAAATTTACTAATTATTAATAAGTTAGAAAGTCTAAAACTCTAAAGGGGTATTTGGTTCAAGTATATTAGGTATAAGGTATGGGTTTGGAATGACAAAAACCATTACCTTTTTCAAACTCATACCTCAAACTCCCAAGGTATGGGTTTTTGAAACCCAAGGGGGAAGGTGAGTATGGCTCATACCCATACCTTTAGGTTTAAAATTAAAAGAAAAACTGTCATTCCTAGATAAAAACCAAACACATGAAATCAAGTATCAAGTTCCAACCCCATACCACCCACGTTTCATTCCTCATTCTAAACCCATGCCATTGTGTTGGACTTAATAATTTTGATGATGACACAACCTCACTTATTTACAGACTAATAAGAACTTGATTGTTTAAGTGTGTGATCAGTTGCAAAGACCAGGAGAACTAAGAGTCTTGTAAAGATACCATGAGGAACAATGACAGGGTAAAGTCGTATCCCCTAATCAAAAGTAATACCTAAGTCCTCTAACTAAAGTAGATAGGGAAGTAGGGTCGAATCCACAGGGAAACTGGTCTTTGTACTCCTATAATTAATATAATCTAAATTATTAAGGTAACCAATTTATTGTGTTTAATATGATATTATACTACGGAGATTAAGTTTAGAGAGAAAGTCGATAATAAGAAGGCTTAGGGTCATAGGTTCACCAATAATTAATATTCCGGGATAAAACATAACAATCAATTAATTAACATTGCACGGATAACATGATTAACAGGCTCTCGCAATTTATTAACCAACATAGATCTAACAGGCTCTCGCAATTTACTAGATCTAAGTTCCTATTGAAAATAGCCTTTAACATTAAATTAACATCTGCTCGATTCATCAATTCAATATTGCTAAACATTCCCAATCAAATTACATCTGCTCGATTCATAATCCAATTGCAAAGAATTAAAACAATTCAATAAGAAATTATCATGAAATATCAATAATCAACAATAACAAATTATCCCTTCATATTAATTATGGATCCCCATAAACCCTAGAATTAAACTACTCGGACATAATTAAATCTAAAGCAAGCAAAGTAATAAAACAAGTCATAAGGAATTGAAAGGAAGAAATTACTGAAATTAATTGAAATAAAAATCGTACCAAAGACGGCGGAATTACAAAGTAGTCAAGAACAAGAGAAGGGTAGAGAGAAAAGTCTAGAGAGAGAAAATATTGAGTAGAGAGAGAAAGTAAAAGGAAAGAGTGAGTAATAAAATACAATCCTAAAACGTACTTAAACGAAAATAATTAACGATCCTAATTAGAAACTAAGTGCCTCGCCAACTCAGCTCCCCAGAAACATGCGCCCGATCGGGCTAAGGGCCGCCCAATCGGGCGCGCCTTTTGCTCGATGCCCTTTGCTGCGCACCTCGCCCGATCGTGCTAGGCCTCGCACGATCGGGCGCGCCTAGCACTCGAGGCTTGGTGCTGCGTTGCCTTGCCCGATCGGGGCTATGCTTGCCCGATCGGGCCCTTGTGGCTCCTCGAGGCTTTGGACTTCCGATTGGGCTCGACTCCTCGGCCCAATCCGGATCTCCTCTTTGGGTCTTGAGTACTCGGTCCAAACCTCGGTATTCTAGATACCGAGCCCTTAATCACCGGCTCGGTGGATCTAGCCGGCCTTGGGCTTCAACGACGGTCGTGCTCCTCCAATGCTCGTAGTTACTTCATAAAATCCCGGGAAAATGCTCCAAAGATGCAATTCCCTACAAAAATCAACCAAAACTACGAAAACACTAGAAAACACATATTAGTAACAAAAGTGGCTCTAAAGAGCCAAAAACACTACTAATTATGACAAAGGGACGGGGGTAAAATACTATATAAAATGGACATATCAAACTCCCCCAAGCTAAATCTTTGCTTGTCCCTAAGCAAAGAGCTCCTCAATGAACAATAAAACATGCCTCACCCCAATATAAAAATCAAGCACAAATGATTCAAGGCAAATCAAGTGAACATGCTTCAAAATCAACCAATCCTATTCATCTAATCACCCTTCCTCCCCAACAATTGTCAAGTAGAGCAAACCACAAGAGCATATAGAATTCAAGACTAGTGCTCACACACTCAACTCTCATTTATGTGGCGATTAAAAGATGCACTCGATCGCTCTCCGTCCCAACCCCTTTATGTGAACAATGCCCTCCCAAACTCACACACTCGTGTGTTTAAAAAGACTTACACTCAACCTAATAGTCGACTCGGAATATGTCAAGTCATAACTTGCATTGATAAACAACACTTTCACATTTACACAACTCTATGCACAAGGTCAAAAGGTCTTTTAAAGCTTGTAATGTAAGGCTAGGGTAAAAGGGTAGGATAAATTTGGGAAAATGTGAGAGAAAAGCTATGCTAAAAGGGAGCCGTATCCTAATAAACCCATGATCAAAAATAATGATCATACACATCTCCAACATAACTAACTCCAACACAAATCCACCAAATATACTCCAATCATAAAATCAAACCCAATACTTACAAAATTTCACCCCTAAAAATATGATAATAAAGAACTTGGGTGAACAAACAAACTTTGAACTCAAACTCAAATATTTACAATGAAACTCAACTTTTCTTTTGATAAACCTTCACTTAGACCATTTGAACATCAAACACTTTCTTTTTTTCTATTTTCTCACTTTTTTTCTTTGAACTTCTCTTTTTTTTCTTTTTCATCACACTTTTATTTTTTCAAATATATACACTATTAAACTCATCAAAACAAAAATATGATCAAGAACAAATAACTTCTCAAACCCACCCAAATTGTGCAAATAATGTGCACACTACAAACTCCCTCACCTCACTCACTAGTAGCTCCCCCAAGCCAAGCTTGGGACTAGTAACCAATGGGGCAAACATGGCTTGTAATGTGGCTATAAACAACAAAAAGTCAAGGCAACAACAGGGTAGCAAGAAGGGAACAAATGTATCTAAATAAATCTGAAGGCTACCTAAAAGAACAAATGCCTTCGTCCTCCACATGTGCATAATATTGAGTCATGAAACACTACTCATAGTTGCAAACCAATACTCAAATTCATTGACATACCAGGAACTAATCACACATTCCTAACCAAATCAACTAGTCAAGCACTATATTCACAAGTAGTTGGACAAAATTGACGCAAGTTTAGGAATCCAAGTAATTAAACTTCAAATCATGATCAACAAACCCACAATGTTCAAAATCAAATACCAAGAATCAAAACAATTTTTTTTCAAGTATGGGGCACAGGGAAGCATGATTTACAATTCATTGGTTCGTATTTTTTTTTATTTTTGATTTTTTTTTAATTTGTTTGTGTTTTTTAATATAAGGAAAACAATAAAACTAAACTAGAAAGCAAATAAAAACTACACTAGAAAGCAAGTAAATAGAGAGAAAGGAAAGAGAGTTACCAAGCGAAAGAAACCCCCCCAAGCCAAATCAAGCAATGCCCTCATTGAATTGGGAGTGTAACCTACTCCTCATCCTCATCCATCCTCGAATAGCCGCTACCACCATGACTAGGACCGGCCCCTCCATGGCTCGAACCACCACCTCCATAACCCGAACCACCTGCAAAATAGTTAGGGTCTACATTCCCCCCAAGCCCACCAAAAGGAGCATCGGTCCCATATCCATGGACCTATGAATAGTCCACATAGGTACCGTAGGCACTTGGGTCCGTGTATCCCCCTTGGGGATATTGGAACCAATCGGGAACAAGTGATTCGGGGGGAATAGCCCCCTGACGGGCATAATCATCGTACATGGGGTATAAACCCCGCCCTAGGTTCCTCTCCACCACCCCAACCCTAGCATCTAGGGCTCCTACCCTAGTGTCCAAGTTCCTAACCATACCCTCCATCCTCCCTTGCCCACTCTCTATCCGGTCCAATTGGCTTCTAAAAGCCGAAAAGTCATATGGGGCGTTAAGGTCGATGTTGTAGTTGGTTGAGGAAGTGGGAATGTTATGTGTGTAGTGTTGGGGTGATGGTTGGTGGAAATGTTGTGGTGGTGAGGGAGGTGCTTGGTGGTGTGGTTGGGCCTTTCCTTGGTTTCCTAATTCAAAGGTATAGGAGGGAAGACCCTTCTCAAATTTGGTCATGGCCGGGTTAGGCAAGGTGAAAGCATTGTCCCTTCTACCCGACTCCCTATGAATCACCCACCAAGTCTCACCCCCTATCACATTTATCCAATTAAGGCCTCCTAAGTAGGGTGCGTCCACTAAGGTTGGGCCGGCTACCTTACCATCACCGCTAGGGGTCCAACCAAGGTGTTTGACCGCTATGTGGGTTACTAACCCACCAAAATAAATTGGGACCCTAGACCTACCCGATTCGGCCGTGTTGGCCAACCTTTGGAAGTGTTGGGCCATCCTATGAACTATGTTTAGCTTGTCACTCCTAGGGATCATGTAAGACCCTAATAGTTCTAGTTCATCCCTCCTCACATTTGCGGGTTCATGCCTCCCAAAGATGGTGAGGCCAACAAACCGTTGCCAAAGTTTTGGCACGGGATGTTTAATCCAAGTGCCCTTGGCATGTTGGAGGTTCAAGTTAGGATTCCCCGTTAAAGCATGGTAGACAAAGGTAATGTTGTCTTGGGGTGGTTCAATTGGTCTATCGGCTTTCAAATCAAACATTTTTCCAAAATCTTTCAAAGACAATCTAATATCATTATTAAACAATCGAAATTGAACATGAGAGATTAAAGCATTTGATTTTATGACATTAAAACTAGAAATGAATTCTAAAGTCAAATAATCATAAGTATCATAGTGTAATTTGAACAAACCACTCATGCCAATTCCCTTGAATAATTTTTCAACATGCTTATCAATTCCTAGTCTAGAGAGTGTTGGGTGATGAATAAAGCGGGTAGGAATTACCTGCCGTGAGATGAGGTTGAGCATCCTTTGCTTTTGCTCTTGGGTGGTGATGACCACCCTCTCCCACCCCGGAATTTGCAAATCCGGGTCAATACTAGGTGCTTGTTGCCTCGATCCTTCACCCCTTTGCATTCTAGACCTTTTTGATGCCATTTTCTTTGTAAATTGGTAGGAATTGAAGCTTTCTCTCTCTTAGGGTTTGAGTGGGAATTGAGAGAAAGTGATGAAAACTTAGTGTAGATTGTAGAGGGAGATGAGAGGAGTTGGAAAATGAAAGAATTTTTTGAGTTTGGATGGAAGAATTGGAGAAGATTTAGGATTGAAGTATGAGTTGAAGGTTTGAAAATGGAGGTTTTAGAGAAAGAAAGTGAGATGAAGAAGATGAAATAAGGAGAAAGTGAGGAAAGAAAGAAGAGGAAAGAAGATAAAGGGAGTCGTGATTGATGACGCGCCCGATCGGGCAAGCCTCGCCCGATCGGGCGAATTTCCAGAAATCCCAAACTGCAGTTGCGCGCCCGATCGGGCGAGATCCGCCCGATCGGGCGCGAACACGAACTTAATTTTCGCCAAATTTCTCGCCCGATCGGGCGAGCTTCGCCCGACATTTCTTTTCCTTCACTCGATTTTCCACAAAAATGCGCCCGATCGGGCGAAATTATCCCCGAAAACAACTATGCTTGCGTGCCCGATCGGGCAGATTCGCCCGATCGGGCGAATTTTGCTCGATTTCTCAGCTTCACTTGCGCGCCCGATCGGGCGTGGCTTGCCCGATCGGGCCCGTACCAAGCCCTGGAGTTCATGCTTTCTCCGATTTCTTTTCTTCTTCAAATTTTTCTAAGTCTTTTTACCTGTCGAATTCATACCTGTACAACAACACTTATAAATGGTAAAATATCACTCTCCTCAGCTCTCTAATAAAAATAAAAATAAGAGAAAAGGAAACTAGTCTAGAAAGCAAGAAATACGGGTTGCCTCCCGCAAAGCGCTGGTTTATCTAGGTCCCGCACGACCCTCTTACCACCTTTGAGCTCATTTTGGTAGTGGAGTTAGGAGAGTCTCCTCCACATCTCTAATGGTAGCACCTTCGTGATACACCTTCAACCTTAGGCCGTTAACTTTGAACTCTTTGCCTTTATCATTCACCAACTCCACCGAACCAAACTTGTTCACCTTTGTAACAGTGAAGGGACCGGACCATCTAGACTTCAACTTTCCTGGAAAAATCTTTAATCTAGATTTAAAGAGAAGAACCTTTTCACCCGGTGCAAACTCTTTTGGTAGGATCCTCTTGTCATGCCACTTCTTGGTCTTCTCCTTGTAGATCCGTGCACTATCATATGCTGCCAATCTAAACTCATCCAACTCATTGAGTTGGAGAAGTCTCTTCTTACCCGCGGCCTTAGAATCCATATTAAGCTCTTTGATTGCCCAAAAAGCTTTGTACTCCAACTCTACGGGAAGATGACATGCCTTACCATAAACTAGTCTATAAGGTGAAGTACCAATCGGTGTCTTAAATGCTGTTCGGTATGCCCAAAGTGTGTCATCAAGCTTCAAACTCCAATCCTTCCTAAACTTGGCTACAACCTTTTCTAAGATCGCCTTGATTTCCCTATTAGAGACCTCAACTTGACCACTAGTTTGGGGATGGTAACTAAGCCCGGTTCTATGATACACACCATACTTCCTAAGTAGGTTATCCAATTGTCTTTCATGGAAGTGGGTACCCCCATCACTAATAACAGCCCGTGGAACACCAAACTTGGGAAATATGATCTTTTTAAATAGCTTGATGACTACCTTAGAATCGTTTGTTGGTGAGGCTATGGCTTCTACCCACTTGGACACATAATCTACGGCTATAAGTATGTAACAATTCCCATTGGAAGATGGGAACGGCCCCATATAATCGATACCCCAAACATCAAATATTTCCACTTCAAGAATCCCAGTTTGGGGCATCTCATGCCTCCGCGAAATGTTGCCAGTCCTCTGGCAAGAGTCATAAGCCTGCACAAAAGTGTTAGCATCTTTAAACATGGTAGGCCAAAAGAAGCCTGACTCATTAATCTTAGCCACCGTTTTAGTGGGGCTGTGATGTCCACCATAGGGTGAAGTGTGACAACTTGTAAGAACTCCGTGAACCTCCCTTTCGGGAACACACCTGCGAAATAATCCATCTGCACACTCACGAAACAAAAAAGGATCATCCCAAAAATAATGTTTAACATCAGAAAGGAATTTCTTTTTCTGTTGGTAGGACAAGTCAGGAGGTAGAGTACCACCCACTAAATAATTAGCAAAGTCCGCATACCAAGGGTGATGCTCTACTACTACATACAGGTTGTCATCAGGGAATGAATCATCTATAGGAAGAGAATCCTTACCCTCATCATACCTGATTCGTGACAAGTGGTCTGCCACTACGTTCTCTGCTCCCTTTTTTTCCTTTATCTCAATATTGAAATCTTGGAGCAAAAGAACCCATCGGAGTAGCCTTGGCTTGGATTCCGCCTTAGCTATTAGGTATTTCAAAGCTGCATGGTCAGTAAAAACAATGACTTTAGAACCAACAAGATATGATCTAAATTTTTCTAAAGCATATATAACAACAAGAAACTCCTTTTCCGTGGTGGCATAATTGACTTGGGCCTCATCCAAAGTTTTGCTTGCATAATAGATAGCATGCAAAACCTTGTCCTTCCTTTGTCCAAGCACGGCTCCTAGAGCGAAGTCACTTGCATCACACATGATTTCGAATGGAAGATTCCAATCGGGTGCACATATGATGGGTGCCGATATCAAAGCCTGCTTAATCCTGTCAAAAGCCTCAAGACACTCGTCAGTAAAAACATAAGGGGCATCCTTAAGCAAAAGCTGAGTTAGTGGTTTAGCAATTTTAGAAAGATCTTTGATAAAACGGCGATAAAACCCCGCATGACCCAAGAAACTCCTAACTCCCTTAACATTAACTGGGGGAGGTAATTGCTCAATCACTGAAATCTTAGCTTTGTCTACCTGGATGCCCTTATCAGATACAATGTGACCAAGGACTACTCCCTCTGTCACCATAAAGTGACACTTCTCCCAATTTAAAACCAAGTTGCATTCTTCACATCTTTTCAAGATTTTAGCAAGGTTAATTAAGCATGCATCAAATGAAGAACCATAAACACTAAAATCATCCATAAAGACTTCCATGATAGACTCTATGAACTCAGAAAATATGCTCATCATGCAACGTTGAAAAGTAGCAGGTGCATTACATAAACCAAAAGGCATTCTACGATATGCAAAAGTGCCATAAGGGCATGTAAATGTAGTCTTTTCCTGATCGTCAGGGTGGATCGGGATTTGGAAAAATCCCAAATACCCATCCAAATAGCAGAAGAACTTATGATTCACTAACCTCTCAAGCATTTGATCAATAAAGGGGAGAGGGAAGTGGTCCTTTTTAGTGGCGATATTTAATCTACGATAATCAATACACATACGCCACCTTGTAACAGTTCTAGTGGGAATTAATTCATTTTTATCATTTTTTATAACAGTCATCCCACCCTTCTTAGGAACCACCTGAACAGGACTTACCCATTTAGAGTCAGAAATAGGATAGATAATACCTGCATCAAGTAATTTCATAACCTCTTTCTTGACTACCTCTTGCATATCGGGATTCAACCTCCTCTAGGGTTGAATGCAGGGCTTGTAGTTTTCCTCTAAGTGTATCCTGTGCATACAAAAATCTGGGCTTATACCCTTGAGATCATCAATACTGTCCCTATTGCCCTTTTGTGGGTTCTGAGAACCTCTAGAAGTTGGGAAGTTTGTGGGTCATCAAGTGCAGTACTAATGATCACAGGGTACAATTCCTGCTCATCAAGAAAAACATATTTTAAATGAGAAGGGAGAGGTTTTAGTTCAGGTTTCTTCACCTCTGCAGGTTTTGATTCCTGAACCAAATTTACTACCTCCACACAATCATTAGCATCAAATTCCTTGGTGGAAACGGCGCCAAATTTTGACAGGGTAAAGTCGTATCCCCTAATCAAAAGTAATACCTAAGTCCTCTAACTAAAGTAGATAGGGAAGTAGGGTCGAATCCACTGGGAAACTGGTCTTTCTACTCCTAATTAATTAATATAATCTAAATTATTAAGGTAACCAATTTATTGTGTTTAATATGAAATTATACTACGGAGATTAAGTTTAGAGAGAAAGTCAATAATAAGAAGGCTTAGGGTCATAGGTTCACCAATAATTAATATTCCGGGATAAAACATAACAATCAATTAATTAACATTGCACGGATAACATGATTAACAGGCTCTCGCAATTTATTAACCAACATATATCTAACAGGCTCTCGCAATTTACTAGATCTAAGTTCCTATTGAAAATAGCCTTTAACATTAAATTAACATCCGCTTCATCAATTCAATATTGCTAAACATTCACAATCAAATTACATCTGCTCGATTCATAATCCAATTGCAAAAGAATTAAAACAATTCAATAAGAAATTATCATGAAATATCAATAATCAACAATAACAAATTATCCCTTCATATTAAATATGGATCCCCAAAAACCCTAGAATTAAACTACTCGGACATAATTAAATCTAAAGCAAGCAAAGTGAAATAAAAATCGTACCAAAGACGGCGGAATTACAAAGTAGTCAAGAACAAGAGTAAGGTAGAGAGAAAAGTCTAGAGAGAGAAAATATTGAGTAGAGAGAGAAAGTAAAAGGAAAGAGTGAGTAATAAAATACAATCCTAAAACGTACTTAAACGAAAATAATTAACGATCCTAATTAGAAACTAAGTGCCTCGCCAACTCAGCTCCCCAGAAACACGCGCCCGATCGGGCTAAGGGCCGCCAGATCGGGCGCGCCTTTTGCTCGATGCCCTTTGCTGCACACCTCGCCCGATCGTGCTAGGCCTCGCACGATCGGGCGCGCCTAGAACTCGAGGCTTGGTGCTGCGTTGCCTTGCCCGATCGGGGCTATGCTTGCCCGATCGGGCCCTTGTGGCTCCTCGAGGCTTTGGACTTCTGATTGGGCTCGACTCCTCGGCCCAATCCGGATCTCCTCTTCGGGTCTTGAGTACTCGGTCCAAACATCGGTATTCCAGATACCGAGCCCTTAATCACCCGCTCGATGGATCTAGCCGGCCTTGGGCTTCAACGACGGTCGTGCTCCTCCAATGCTCGTAGTTGCTTCATAAAATCCCGGGAAAATGCTCCAAAGGTGCAATTCCCTACAAAAATCAACCAAAACTACGAAAACACTAGAAAACACATATTAGTAACAAAAGTGGCTCTAAAGAGCCAAAAACACTACTAATTATGACCAAGGGACGGGGGTAAAATACTATATAAAATGGACATATCAAACAAGAAGGCCAGAAGCAAAGCTATCCAAAAAGAAGAGTTCCTTTGCAGGAACTGGTGCTTCAGAAATGAAGACTTGAGAAGAGAAGGTTCCCCTCAGGGAACAGAAGCTTCAGAGCAGATGCTTCACTAGAGAAGAGAAGTTCCCCTTGAGGACTAGAAGCCTCGGAGTAGAAGCTTCATCAGAGAACATGAAGACTAAATATATTTTTATACTTTAGGATTTATGTAAGTATAAGGATAGAATTATACTCGAAAATTGTTGTGTGGAATTGGTCTAAATAGTGCTAGCATGTTTTTAGGAAAACAGTTTTTCAACGTTTATCTTTTCTAATAAAAAGGATTTTATTTTATTCTGATTTTCAAAATATCTTTTTAACAAATAAAATCTGATTGTATGTTTTCCAAAACTTGCGGCCTACTCCCCATGATCTTCATGTCATGGCCAAGCACATTGAGGAGTTTATGTTTCCTTGAATTAAGGAACATGATCTTAATGGGTTGGAGTAGTGGCGTAATGGGATTGCTGCACAAAGAAAGTTTTCCAAAGAGTGTATTGCTCTATAAATAATTTTCGATCTAAGTTAGAAAAACTCACCCTTGCTCAATTAAGTTTTCAGCTTTTTCTTTCTTTATTCGAGTGAAGAGTCCAATTCCACATTAGTGAAATAGAGTGTTCTTATGTTCTTATACTAGAGTTATTTCATTCGAGTTGTATTTTGGGGAATGGGTAAGTTTGAGTGAATTTCTGTTTTGTAAGAAAGAGAAGAGAGAAAGAGAAGAGAAAGAGAAGTGAGAAAGAGAAAGAAAGATAGAGAAGAGAAAGAGAAGAGAAGAGTAACAAGTTGGGTGACTTGTTCCTTGGGGCTTTGATTCGTTGAGGAACTTGAAGTTAGAGTCTTTAGTTTGTAATAGGACCATTTGCCCTATTCTAGTGAAGATTCTTTTCTTAAAATCCCAAGTGATCGTGGTTTTTCTCCTTGTTAGGGCCAAGGAGTTTTTCACGTAAAAATATCTCTTGCACTTTTTAGTTCCTTAAGCTTATCTTTCTATTCCTCTAGCTTACTTAGTTTAAATTCCGCAAAAAGTTTGACTATTCGGTCATACTACAATTCAATCCTCCCTTCTTGTAGTATTCATTGAAACAACACATTGTTTGAACCAAATGCCCCTAACAAATATCTTATACAAATTGAATTAATTAGTAATAAAGCAAACTAATAGTACTTGTAGCCTCATGAGATTCAACAATTGAAGAGTAGTATCTTTAAAAGAGGACATTCTTTTTTGTATATCACCATTCACCATGTGTGAAATGCTGAAGAGTCTCGTGAATTTCCCCTCTTCTAAAAATGTTTTAAATAAAAAATAATTCATTTCATATTTCGAAAATCATCCATTTCGTGTCCTATTTATGAAAAACGTCCAATCTAGTTTAGTTTGATCCATAATCTGGGTCCAATAATTGTGTAGTTGGATGGGTTTGAAAAGATCTTTCCAACGATATATTATAAGCTCAATTCTAAGTTATAACGAGGAAGTTATGGCTAAAATACTAAAATAGGCCTAAATTGAGGTTTATTTGCGGACCCAATGATCATGTAGAGGGTCTATTAACTTTAATTATATTTCTAAAGTCATTAGGATTAATCTTAATTTTCTAGAATTATCTAGAAGGTTATTTTGAGTTTTAAAGGCATTAGGATTGATTATATTTATTATGAAAAGATAATGATAAAAAATTCTACATTGGATAAAACTAGTGTTTAGAAAATGATTTAAATCTGGTTTATTAAAGATAAGTACAAACTTCGGCTCACCCAATTTGATTAGAAGTCGAATTCTGTAAGAAATCTTATCATAAAGAATCTATTGCACCGCGATAAAGCTATCGCGTCGCGTATTGCGCTGCGATAAAAGCTGTTTTACTTCGACTCGAATTTCGACTCGTTTTCTGATCTTTTTTTTATCGTTTTCTCTATAAATAGGGGCGATTTTCCCCGTTTTCAATTCACCCACAATAATCATCTCTTCTCTCTCTCTCTCTAAGCTAAAGCTTATTCTTTTTCTCTCTCTTGATTTTCTAAGCCTAGCTGTAATACCCCGGAAATTCCCTTTATTTATAAATTACACTTTTTATTCTAATTAAAATTATTTTAAGGAAACATCCAAAATATTACCGCCATCGCGATAACGGCTAAGGCTATTTTTCAAAGTCACACAGCGGAAGTCTAAATTAAAAACCAACTTTCAAAAATAAAACTTGAGTTCACAACCTCAAAACAAAATAAAATAATTAAATCACAAGTTGGAACCATTCAAACATGGCCCTTTCAAAAATCCAACTTTAAATAACACATAAAGGTTAGTCCATAATAAAATAATTTAAAACATAAAACCAAGAAAGCATAACAAATAACTCTCAGCACCCATCCCCATGCTCTTCATGCTTCAAGTACCTGTCACTTTCCCTTTATTTCAACACTCTAATCACCATATAAATGGTTCATAGTAGGGCCAAACAAAGGAAAACCAAACACAAACACAAAAACAAAAGTATGAATCAGCGAAAGCTGAGTACATATGCACCACACTAACATGAACATCCTATCAATAACAATAGTAATAAAACATGCTTGCCATATATTTACAGTCAACTTACATTTGACTTATAAGTAACAATATTAATTATTAATTAATAGCTTTGGATTACGCATCGAACGGGTTTCCTTCCTTAAAAATATAGCCCATTAAAATGGAGCTTCCAACCAGGGAGCTACCCCAATTGGCACCTACTATGTCACACCTTGGTGACGGAATTCCAACGCAAAAATAATAATAATAAAAGAAAGTACAGCGTCTGTAGACACCTTAAAATGTCTCCCCAAAACCAAACCCGATGATGAACAACCTTTCACCTCCATTATTGTTCGGGTAGAGTATTTAGTCTTGGAGTGCTTAAATCTATATTACATTTAATACAATTCATACACCAACCCAATTCTTAGCCCATTTCCCCAAACCGTAACTTATTTTCCACTTTTCGTGTTCACAGCACAAAGCCGAGCTGAACTGATTTTGTGTCCCTATAATTTTGATCCAATTATTATTTTTTTGTATAGCCCTTGAAATAAGCTTTCCAACGATATATCATAAGCCCAATTCCGATTTAAAATGAAGAAGATATGAGCAAAATACTAAACTCGACCAAAAACCAACACCCTTTCACTAAAATGGCAAAAAAAAAACTTAAAATCTACAAATGATTTGACATGATTCTGATTGGGTTGGAAAGGAGACTTGATAAGATTTCCAACGACATATTATATGCCTTATTCCGAGTTACGCATCAAAAGTTATTATAATTTTAAAAACGCGTAAAAAAACTTGAATTACCGCGCAATAGCTAAATTGCCGCGTCACGGCATAAGCTGATGTGTCACGGTGCTTGGTACCATGACACGGTATTCTGCACCGTGTCGCGGTACACATACCGTGACACGGTGCTTTCCCGTGTCTATTCTGCGTTTTTTCTCAAGCGCTTATTAATTTGGACGCATTTTTAGACAAATTATACACCGTGACACGGTGTGCTTCACTGTGCCACGGTGGACTGTATTGTGTCGCGGTACCTGGTACCGTGTCACGGTGCCCAATTAGGGTTTTTCTGCGGCTCTTATCTCTTCTAGGGTTCCGTGCATCCCCCTATTCATCTCCTCTATAAATACAGACCTGGTTTTGCAGTTTCGGGGCACAAAAAATCATTCTTTCTCTCCTTACACCAACAATCATTCTCTTCTCTCTTTCCCTCTTTAGCCTAAACACTAGCCTCCCTATTATTCCATCATACATCTTTTAAGCACTCCAAGGAGTCTATACTTGACTTGAGGTTCTGTCCTTAAACCAAGGCATGAAAGGTATAATTAACTGAGGGTTTGGACCAAATCAACTCTACTTTTTATTTAATTTCCATTTGATTTATATTTTTATTGTAGTTACTAACAATTTATTCATGATGTAGCAATTTAAAGGAACGCGCGGAATGTGAGTAATTAATTAATTTAATTACTTATTTTTATTCTTGGTGCTAGTATCATGATTAGGTTTATTATTATTTGATTTGACTAACGATATTATGGTTAAATTGCTTCCAATATTAATGTTAATTTTATTATATTTATTGATCACCATATTGCACGTTTAAAGGTAATATGTAATTGAAAATCACATCTAATAAGATAATTTGGACAACCGGTTTAGGTTCCTTTTTAATCTTGTTGTTTAATTAAGTGATCACAATATTTTAGAATTATATGTTGCATTAATATTCAACCAATTTAGCTTAATAATAGTTTGGAGCAAATTGAATCTTTGTTTGCATGCCTTTGAGATCGTAGGAATCATTTTTCAATATAAGAATCGATTAGAGGCCAATATGGGCTAATGTGACTCCATGACTCACTTCGTACCATCATCCCCGATCCTCCTTTCGTGGTTCCAAACCATATGAAGTTAGTAATCTCATGGATTATGAATGGGGTGTAACCTTCACGGGTCAATCGTTGTTGTCTTTTGTTGTCCCTTAATCGTGGTTGCCTTTAATGATCCGTGAACGGTTTACCAGTTCCTTAAAAACTTGTTGGCGGCTCCCTACTTTCGTTGTCCCTAATCGTATATGTCAATTCCCACTTCTTAAGAGTGCCAGGCATATTCACCACAAGCTCACGTAGGCGCGCTTCAAATGACGCCTACAACGTCCTGTACCCCTGTAGAAGCTATGGTTAAATATAAAACTCCATAACCCCCCCCATATGTTCATACTCAAGGTATATACGTTCCAAGAGTTTTGGTGCATATCCTCTTACACCTTACGTGATTTATCAATTTAACATGTGAAGACTCCAACCAATCCATCAAGAATAAACATAATAATAATCAACACATACTTCTGATTAATTCTTGAATTAATTAGTGTGCACATACTATTTATTTTAATTAAGGTTCATTGCCTAGTTTTGTGCACAAAATTGCACAATTACTACCTTGGTGCATAGAATGCACTAATAAACTTTCTTGATTCAATCTCAACTTACTTGAGTGAGCAAATAAATAAACTAACTTCCTTGACTCAATGGCAATAAATAATGGGTGAGAATAAAATTCATGAATCATGTTCAATAATTCTAATTATAGCTCTTTTAAACATATATAAGTTTTGCTTATTATTTTCATGCTTCCTTGATACTCAAAAATAAAACATACTTCCATGATTCACATATATTCAACTTGTATCATGCTTCAAATATCATATTCACATGCTTGCATAATAATTCATGTTCAACCAACTTCAATTCCAAGCATATAATCAACCAAACATGCTACTAATTCATCACCTAAATCACAATTCACAATCCTAGCATGATACTACGCATACACAAATATTCTTGTGCACATACGTACCTTGAATATTGCCTAAACTCGGCCACACTTGTTAGAAATCACCTAACTCGAAACTTCCTACAATTAAAAATACATAACTATAATTAATCCACTATTCTCACAAATTTCCAGCAACTATAATACTATTTAAACCATACTAATTAACCTTTTTTGATGACATAAAAGCCATAAAACCTTTTCTTTAAGTGGGTACTTTAAATCCTTTCAAAAAGACTTGATTTTTATGACTTAAATAAAATTCCAGCAAACTTATTTAGTATAAAACATCACTTTTAGACTAGAAAATCATATATAAATCATTAAAACCTTTTTCTCTTTTATAGGTAATCAAACCCAAATTCAATAATTAAAAAGTAGTGTGCGTAAATAAATTGCAGCATTAAATTGAAGGCTTTAAAATCATCAAAAACATCATTAGACCATGAATTAATCAATAACAACAACCTAGCCTCAATCCCTTACCAATTATACAAAATCCCCAATTTCTAGGGTTTATATTTTGGGGTTTTTAATTAAATAAAAATCTGAAATTTATATCAATAAAATAGCAACATCAAAATCCAAAAATCAACACCAAAACATAATAAAAATCATGCCTTTAAAACAATAAATCAATAGAATTAATTTTAGGATTAAAGAATTTTTTTTTTTTTTTTGTATACACCAACCAAAAGAGGAGAGAGAGAGGCGTCGGCCGGCTGGCTGTCGGCGCTGTTGCCGCCGTCGGTGGTAGTGGTGGTGCCGGAGCCGGTGGGCTGGCCGTGCGTGAGGAGGGAGAAAGAAAGTGGACAGTGCGTGGGATTTTAGGGGAAAAAGAAAAGGAAAAAAAATAAAAATAAAGGAAAAAGAAGTAAGAGAAAATAAAGAGAAAACCTTTGAATTTTTTGTGAAATCTGACAATTATGAACTTGTGTGGAAAAATCTTGAGGTTTTAAAGTATTTATACTCTCCTTTTAAAATTAAAACGCATATTTATAATTTTACCATTACTAATTCCTAATCCCTTACAATTCTCTCTTTGGGCCAACTTATTGGGCCCCTAAATTCCCAATAAGTTGGTCCACCCTTTTAATTAGGATTGACCCAATTAAAACTACTTTTGTTGCCTCAATTCATGATCCATTTTATTTATACACATTTACAGTTTATTTAAATAAATAATTAGGTTTTAAAATGAAATAAATCATTTTAATAAATAAAATAATTAATGTATGTATATATATATATATGTATATATATAGTAAAAATACAGAGTATTACAGTTTATCCCCCTTAAAAAAAGTTTCGTCCTCGAACTTGAGCACGAAAACCATAAAACTTTGTTCAAAACTTATTTAAGATCAAACTTTTTACCCACTTAATAAAAACTTTTCTTAATACTTATAGTTGCTGTACTTTTTGTAGCCTTTCTTGAACTTTTTCTTTCTAAACTTTGCATAAAATTGTGCAAAATATACTAAAAATGCACAAAAATGGTTGAAAATAAGGTAAAAATCGCGAAATTCTACTGCATTTTACCCCCCTTACAGAAAACGAGTTACGTCCCGGTAACTTAACTAACCTCAAACAATTCAGGGTACTTCTTTCTTATCTCATCCTCGGCTTCCCAAGTCGCTTCCTCAGTCTCTTGGTTTGACCACAAAACCTTTACTATCTTGACATCTTTCTTGCGTGTACTACGCACTTTACTACCAAGGATCTTTCCAGGTCTTTCCTCATAGGTTAGGCTTTGGTCTAGTTCTATTGTCTCAGGTTGAAGGACATACGGCTTGTTCGGGATATGCCCTCTCAATTGAGAAACATGGAACACATCGTGCACTTTGCTAAGGTCTATAGGTAATGCTAACCTATAGGCAAATTTTCCTATTCGTTGCAAAATCTCATATGTTCCAACGTACTTTGGACTCAACTTCCCTTTCTTTCCAAATCTCATAACTCTCTTCATTGGTGAAACTTTAAGTAAAACTTTATTACCAATTAGGAGCTCTTCTTCTCTACGCTTTAAATCTGCGTAACTCTTTTGTCAATCCTGAGCAGCTTGGATCTTAGCTTGTATTTCTCTCACTTGCTTTGTTGTTTCTTCTATCAATTGAGGACCTAGAATTATTGTCTCACTAATGGCACTGCAACACAGTGGACTTCTACACTTTCTTCCGTACAAGGCCTCAAATGGTTCCATGTCAATACTTGCATGGTAACTATTATTGTAAGAGAATTCTACCAAGTCTAAGCTATATTCCCATCCACCTTGGTAGTCAAACACACAAAATCGTAGAATATCCTCTAAGGTTTGGATAGTTCTCTCAGATTGCCCATTCGTTGCAGGGTGAAATGCTATACTCATCTTCAATGTCGTACCAAAGTTTTTCCGGACGCTTTTCCATAATTTAGAAAGAAACCTAGAATCCCTATCAGAAACGATATCCTTAGGAACTCCATGTAGCCTCACAACATTCTTAATGTAAGCCTTCGCAAGTTGTTCCATTTTCCAGGTCTCTTTCATTGGTATAAACACTGGTGATTTGGTAAGTCTATCCACCACAACCCAGATGGTATCATTCCCATTCCTAGATTTAGGTAAACTAGTGACAAAATCCATCGAGATACAATCCCACTTCTAAGCCGGAATCTTGAGTTGTTGTACTATTCTTTGAGGTCTCTTATGCTCTATCTTAACTTTCTGATAAGTTAGGCACTTAGCTACATATTCTACTACTTCCTTTTTCATCTTAGGCCACCAATACACCTTTTTCAAGTCTTTGTAAAGCTTATCCCCTCATGGATGTATTGAATATGGTGTATTATGTCCCTCTTCCATCAACTTTTTCTTTAACTCTTCACATTTCTGTGGTACACACCACCTCCCTTTAAATCTAATACTTCCATCATCATGGATTTTGAAATCAGTTGCTTTCCTTTGCTTAATCTTCTCCCTTATGCGATCTAATTTTACATCCCCTACTTGATTTTCCTTAATCTCATCATATATCGTTGGTTTGATACTCAAATTATTAAGCATCCCTTCCAACGTTCCATGTGGCACTACCTCGAGGTTTAACTTACTAATTTCTCTACATAGTTCATCTGCCACAACCAAAGCATTCAATCCATTAGTTGCTTTGCGACTTAAAGCATCTGTAAACTGCATTTGCTTTACCCTCGTGGTATTGGATATCTAGTTCATAATCATTGAAGAATTCTATCCATCTACGTTGCCTCATGTTCAAGGTTGATTGTGAGAAAAGGTATTTCAAACTTTTATGGTCTGTGAATATTCTACATGTCACTCTATATAAATAATGTCTTCATATCTTCAATGCAAACACTATAGCAGCAAGTTCTAAATCATGAGTAGGGTAATTAACCTCATGTTTCTTCAATTGCCTTGATGCATACGCAATCACCTTCCCATGTTGCATCAAAACACATCCAAGCCCATTCTTAGATGCATCACTATATACATCATAAGAACCACTTCCATCAGGCAAGGTCAACACAGGTGCCGTTGTCAAACTCTTTTTCAAAGCTTGAAACGCTTCCTCACACTTATCACACCAGATGAATTTGGATTCTTTCTTCATCAACGAAGTAATAGGTTTAGCTATTTTTGAGAAATCCTTCACGAATCGCCTATCATATCCTGCTAAACCAAGAAAACTTCGAATATCCGACACATTCTTAGGTGTAGGACACTCTTTTACTGCTTCAATCTTTTCAGGATCTACCTCCACTCCATCTTTGGATATAAAATATCCCAAAAATGCTACCTTCTTTAACCAAAACTCACACTTTGAGAATTTGGCATACAACTGGTTCGTCCTTAAAGTAGCTAACACCGACCTTAGATGTTCTGCATGGTCCTCTTTGTTTTTGGAATAAATCAAAATATCATCAATAAATACTACCACAAATTGGTCTAAGAATGGTTGAAACACTCGATTCATCAAGTTCATAAAAATTGCAGGTGCATTCGTTAAACCAAAAGGCATTACTGTAAACTCATAGTGCCCATATCTTGTCCTAAATGTCGTTTTCGAAATGTCCTCTTTCGCAATTCGCAATTGATGATACCCTGATATTAGATTAATCTTAGAAAATACTGCCGCACCTTTTAGTTGGTCAAACAAGTCATCTATCCTAGGCAAAGGGTATTTGTTCTTGATGGTTACTTTGTTCAACTCCCTATAATCGATGCATAGCCTCATGCTACCATATTTCTTCTTCACAAACAATACAGGTGCTCCCCATGGTGATGCACTTGGACGAATATATCCTTTTTCCAACAAATCTTGCAGTTGGTTCTTCAGTTCATTCATCTCCGCAGGTGCCATCCTGTATGGTGCCTTAGACATAGGTGCTGTTCTAGGGACTAAGTCGATGATAAAGTCTATAGTTCTCTTGGGTGGCATCCCTGGGATATCTTCTGGAAACACATCTAAAAACTCCTTTACTTCCTCAATATCCTCAAGTTTAGACAGTTCCTCATATTCCAAGTTTCTCACACTACAGAAATATCTCAGCCGGATTATGGAGGCGTACATTGATGACATGATTGTCAAATCTAAGGAGTCGGCCGAACATCTGAAAGATCTTCGAGAAACTTTTACCGAACTCAGGAAGCATAAGGTGATGCTGAATCTAAAGAAGTTTGTCTTTGGTGTTGAGTCCGGCAAATTGTTTGGATTTCTGATCGATCAATGAGGAATTGAGGCCAACCTTGAGAAAATTCAAGCTGTCTTGGACATGAAGTCGCCGAGGACAATCAAGGAAGTGCAAAGATTGACGAGTTGTTTAGCCACCCTCGGCCGATTCTTGTCAAGATCAGGGGATAATTGTCGATACTTTTTGAAGAAGAGAGATGGGTGATTTGGTCCTAAGGAAAATAGAAGCGGTCATGAAGAGAGGATAATCAAGGAAGTGCAAAGAGAGATGGCTGATGAAGAAGAGAGCGGCTTGGTTTGAAATGAAGAGAGGGGAATTGTTCAAGAAAGCTTTTGTGAAACCATATTTGAAGTGTATCACCCCGAAAAGAGGGCATGATGTATTGGGCGACCTCTACCAAGGGTATTTTGGATCCCATATAGGCGGACGTGCCTTAGCAGAAAAGGCCACCCATCTGGGGTATTATTGACCGAGCATGAATATGGACGCCATGAAAATGGTGAAAAAATGTGACAAGTACCAGAGGTTTGCAACCCTGATTCATCGTCCGACCAATAGCTTATAGGCAATAAGCAGTCCCCTCCCTTTTTCAAAATGGGGCATGGACATCTTAGGGCCGTATACTCCAACATCCGGTCAAAGGCGGTATGTGCTTGTAGCTGTCGACTACTTCACAAAATGGGTTGAGGCCGAGGCCGTCCGAGGGATTAAGTGGATGGACGTATCAGCCTTCATCTGGAAGAATATTATTACTCGTTATGGAGTACCTTAGTCCATGGTATTTGACAACGGACCTCAGTTAGAAACACGCCAACTCAAGGAGTGGCTAAGTGACCAGGGCATCACTCACTATTTTGCCTTGGTCGACCGTCCCCAAGCCAACGGCCAAGTTAAGGCCTATAACAAGCTGATCTCCAACGACATCAAGTGGAAGCTTGAGAAAGAAGGCGGCCTATAGGCGGATGAGTTGGTTAATGTTTTGTGGTCCATACGTACTATAGCAAAGAGTTCAACTGGAGAAACCCCATTTTTCTTAGTTTATGGCACTGAGGCGGTGCTCCCAATTGTGATGTACGAGCCCACTCTTCGAGTGATGTTGTATGATGAGAATGCCAATTGGGAAGCAATGAAGACTTCCTTGGAATTTCTTCCTGAGGCAAGGGGCAACACGACGCTTAGACATGAACTTTACCGTCTAAGAATGACGAGAGCTAACAACCGCAGAGGGTCGCTGAAGATGGGTGATTTGGTCCTAAGGAAAATAGAAGCGGTCAGCCGGGCAAATGAGGATGGACAGCTAACCCCAAAATGGGAAGGACCGTACCGAATTAGAGAAGAAGTCCGAGACGGCACTTACCGTCTCGAAGCCTTAGATGGCCTTCTGATTCCCCGAACCTGGAACACGGACAATCTGAAGAAGTACCATGTTTAAGTTTTCTTATACTTAGCCAAAAGCTGTATATATAGCTAGGTCTTGATGACCGAGCAATGTAACTAAGGCCTTATGGCCCCAACAATGTAATTTTGACAAGTTAATGAAAAAGTCAAGCATTGTTATCTTATTCAGTTTATTTATGTCTCTCTATTATTTAGTAGAAATGCCGAGTGAAAACGATAACGATGTTGCTTGCAACATAGCAGTTCGGCCTTTAAAAGACTAAACAAAAATGCCGAATAAAAACAATAACAAGGATGCTGGCAACATCACAGCTCGGCCGCAAAAGTTACAACCTAGCGGCTGCATAGTCGCCTAAGCAAGAGCATCCCAATGTAAATAACTGTCTGACTGCACCCAAGACGGACGGTCTAGCACAAAGGTAGCCTAAACCTCTCTAAGGCATTTTATGCCCAAAAAGGGAGCAAGGGCATACCAAGGCGTCCTAGCCCAGCCAAAATTTAGAAACTTTCAAGTTGAGATATTACTTATGTTGAGTTTCGGTGAGTCCGACCCACCGCGGAAGGAAACCCAAGCCAAGATCACACTCACAATATTTATAACCATAAAGCATAATTAACTTAAACAACAAGATTAAGAAAGAGATTAATACCTTTGTCACGTGCTTCGCTCACTTAATTGAGCTCTTACTTTCGAAAGCTCTTAGCCCTGCTCACACGAGGACCTCCAACGAAGTCCACCCTCAACCTGAGCACCGAAAATGGTCTATTGCTTAGGAGTTAGCTAAGCCCGACCTAAAACCCGAGTAATTAATTGTGTTCAAAGGTTTTCACAATGGTGATGCCTTTTTCAACACTTACTCAAGCAATTTTCCCAATACCCCAACTTGGGTATTTATAAGGAAAAATAAGAATGAGAAAAGCTCACCCATCAATGTAGGAGATTTGATTTTTTCCATTTTATTTTAAATTAAAAATAAAATTAATAATCAAGCTACTAATAAATCAATATGTGGCATGCTCACAAGAGAGGTTAGGTGAGGACCATTTGGAGAAGGAGGGACCAACTTTGCTCCCCACTCCCTCTCCCATAGGGCAACATAACACCCCAAACCCAATTGCTTTGCGCCATGTGGCAACCCCCCACACTTGGGAACCAAGGCACCCAAGGTGGGCTGCCTTGCTGTTGCCACCCTTACGGCCCAGCAGGCCACGCACATATGTGCGCGCGGCTTGGCCGAGGCCTGCTGCCAGCAAGCCACGCACCAATGTGTGGGCTGCTGGTCGTGGCCTGCTAGCATGCCTCGCACATTTGTGTGGGCTGCTGGCCAGGCCTGCTAATAGCAAGCCACACACATTTGTGCGGGCTGCTGGCCGAGGCTGCTAGCACGCCACACACATATGTGCGGGCTACTGGCCAAGGCCCTGCTAGCATGCCACGCACATATGTGCGTGCTGCTGGCCAGCCTAGCTAGCCAAGGTGCGCTAGCACGTACCAGTAGCCTAGGCTCGGCTTGGTGCGCTTGCTAGCCACCTTGCTAGGCCATATGCCCCTAGCACTCGGGAATTCCGATGCTAGGGGTATTTTAGTCATTTTGTTGATTTATTAGTAATTTTCTCGTCTTTTATTATTTTCGACTCGACTTCCGACGCTCGGTTTCGATGCTCCAACCTCGAATTTTCGACGTCTAAATATTAATTACTTGGTCGACTCGTTAATTCCTTCCAAATTAATTCGTCGCATCGGTTCGTTAATTGCTTGGGTGTGACCCGAGGGTTCAGTCAAGATTAAGCTGTAATATTAATTATACATTAATATTACTGATCGGAAGCGGCCTCCACCTAGGCATTCCGATCACTTGACCTCACTGAATAATTAGCTTTCTAATAATTCCGAACCCTCTATCAGAATAATACACTTGTTTGAAGGACACCATTCCTTTCAATCTCCCACTTGTCCTTCCGGACAAGTGTGCTTTTAGTGTATAGCCTTTTTCCTATGTCACATAATGTCTCTTCATGAATTATAAGGTAAGATTTATTCGTCATCCTTATTATGTCCAGAAGTGTTTCTCGATCCCGAGTCCGACTGTCAATAAACAGATGATTTCTAAAATCCATCCGAGCACAGCCATGCATTTTACAGTCTCGCTCTTCGAGAGGCCTTGTAAACAACAAAGACATCTTCCCTATTTTAGTAGGGGGACATTCCCAGTCTTGTAATGTAGTTTCTCTTACTGAGAGGACCTAGCCGCCCGAGTGTTGCCATTATAATCCCCTTTTACGGCAGACGTTTGACAACATCAAAGCGGATTAGTACTCAAACAAGAGAATTCACAATACTCATGGTCGAGGAAATAGATAGCCATAATGAGAAGTATACTTATGAAAATTTTTAATCTCTTAAAGTATTCTCATAGGTTGATCCAGTATGGCTCTAAACCAATACCTGTGCAAATGATTTATAACGATCATGTCCTTGTAGCACAAGAAACGGTGCTATAAATCAAACTACACACTAATCTCAAATGGTCATTAATCGTCCGTCATTTAAATGACCTTGATTAGGGATAATTCTCGATTATAATATTCAATGTTCACTTAATAGGTGTTTCCTTACCAAGATTGGTCTTGATACCCTATTTTGAATATTCTCAGAATCGAATGGACTCATTATTTAATCCTAAACCACAATTAAATAGCACATGGAGTAACAAAATATTGCATGAAATTTAAATTACTCAAAAACTTGAATGGTGTTTCTTAGTGTCTTACATTAAATGTTCAAAAATTAACTAAAAAACTAAATAGGGAAATCAAAGCCAGTCTCCAACGTGCCTGATTCCCATTGCCTCAACGTGCTTTTTGTGCTTCACTTGAGGCAAAGGTTTAGTAAGTGGATCGGCTACATTGTCATCCGTTCCAACTTTACAAATTCTGATTTCACCTTCTGATTTCCGTTCTTGAATCATGTTAAACCACCTGAGCAATAGCTCCATTGTTGTCACAATAGAGGGCTATTGGACCCTTTATTGAGGGTACAACATCAAGTTCACCAACGAACTTACGAATCCAAACAGCCTCCTTAGCTGCTTCAGCAGCTGCTAAGTATTAGGCTTCAGTTGTAGAATCTGCAGTTGTGCTCTTCTTGGCACTCTCCCAACTAAACGCTCCTCCATTTAGACAGAACACATATCCAGATTCCGATTTGAAATTGTCTCTGTCTGTCTAGAAGCTCGTGTCGGTATAACCTTCAACAACTAATTCCTCTTAACCACCATACACTAGGAATTTATTCTTGTTCCTTTTCAGGTACTTTAGGATATTCTTGGCCGCAGTCCAATGGGCCTTTCCTGGGTCTGATTGGTAACGGCTCGTAGCACTCAAGGCATACGATACATTGGGCCTAGTACATATCATTGCATACATGACCGATCCAGTTAGCGAAGCATATGGAATCTGATTCATCCTTTCTCGCTCATCAGGTGTCTGTGGACACTACTTCTTGCTTAGGGTTATGCCATGTGACATGGGTAGGTGACATCTCTTGGCCTCCTCTATGCCGAATTGAGTCAGTACGTTATCAATATAAGTACTTTGGCTCAATCCAATCATCCTTTTCGATCTATCTCTATAGATCTTGATGCCTAGTATGTACCGAGCCTCTCCCAAGTCTTTCATTGAGAAACACTTTCTGAGCTAGGCCTTTACAGACTCTGACAACGGAATGCTGTTTCTAATGAGCAATATGTCATCGACATATAAGACTAGGAAGGCAATGTCACTCCCACTGACCTTCTTGTAAACACAAGATTCATCTAAATTCTTGATAAAACCAAACTTACTGATGGCTTCATCGAATCGCAGATTCCAACTTCTGCTAACTTGCTTTAGCCCATAAATGGACTTTCTAAGCTTACAAACTTTCCCAGCATTGTTTTGGTCGACAAAACCTTTAGGCTGTGTCATATACACAGTTTCTTCCGAAATACCATTGAGGAAGGCAGTTTTGACGTCCATCTGCCATATTTCATAGTTGTAATATGCAGCAATCGCTAGGAGGATCCGAACAGATCTAAGCATTGCGATTGGAGAAAAGGTTTCATCGTAATCAATACCATGAACTTGCCTGTAACCTTTTGCTACCAATCTAGCTTTGTAAATGAATACATTTCCATCTTTGTCGGTTTTTAACTTGAAAATCCATTTACATCCGATAGGTGTGTAACCTTTGGCTAAGTCAAACAAGTCCCAGACTTGATTTTCAAACATGGAATCCATTTCAGATCTCATGGCCTCTTGCCATTTAGCAGAGTCGGTGCTCGGCATTGCTTGCTTGTAGGTTGTCGATTCATCTCCATCCATAATCAGGATGTCCTGATTCTTGGTTAATATTATACCAAGATATCTATTAGGTTGAGATCTTGGCCTCTGAGACCTACGTAGGGTAACGAACTGAGCATTTGCATTGTCGGTTTGACTTTGCACATTTTGACCATTTTGACCAGCGTCAACAGATGCTGTTTGAGCACTTTGACTATCAATCTGATTTTGTTGCTCATCCTCTCGAACTTCATCGAGTTCGATTTCCTCCCACTTGTCATTTTGGTAAGGTGCTCCTTCTCCAAAAAGACATCATCGCGAGCAACAAACACTTTGTTCTCTGATTTGTTGTAGAAGTAATACCTTTTGGTTTCTTTTGGGTAAACCACAAAGTAAATCTTGTCAGATATGGGATGAAGTTTGTCAAAAATCAATTTCTTGACTTATGCTTCGCATCCCCATATCTTTAGAAAAGACAACCTAGGAGGTTTCTTCGTCCATAACTCGTATGGAGTCTTTTCTACAGGTTTTGATGGAGCACGGTTCAGTGTTAGTGTCGCAGTTAGAAGTGCGCGTCCCCAGAAAGAGATATGATGATCACTAAGACCCATTGTAGATCGTACCATGTCTAACAAGGTTCGATTTCTCCTTTCGGATACTCCGTTCCATTATGGAATTCCTGGAGGTGTCAATTCTGAAAGTAAACCCTTATCTTTCAGATTGTCATCGAATTCTTGGCTTTAGTATTCAACACCTCGATCCGATCGAAGGGCTTTGATTTTCTTGCCAAGCTGATTTTCAACTTCACTCTGAAATTCTTTGAACTTTTCAAATGATTCAGATTTATGCGACATGAGGTAGACATAATCATATCTACTATAGTCGTCAGTGAAGGTGATAAAATATCGATGTCCGTTCCTTGTGGCGGAGCTCATTGGTCTACATACACCGGTGTGTATTAGACCCAATAAGTCTCCTGCCCTTTTTACCAATTTGGAGAATGGCTGCTTAATCATTTTTCCTAATAAACATCCTTCGCAATTCTCAAATGATTCTAAATCGAAAGAGTCAAGAACACCTTATTGTAGAAGTTTCTTGATATGTTTGATGTTAATGTGGCCAAGACGACAATGCCACAAGTACGTTTGACTCGACTCAATGGTCTTAGCCTTTTAAGCGGTATTATTCACATTATAAACTTGTTTGTCTAAAGAAAGCACATAAAGACCATTTTCAGAATGTGCAATACCATATAAAACATTATCGAGATAAAACGAACATTCATTGCCCTTTAATCGAAATTCAAAACCCTTGGCGTCCAACGCCGAAATTGAAATAATGTTTTTGGTAATGTTGGAACGTAAAAACAGTTTTCAAGTTCCAAAACAAGCCCAGAGGGCAAAGACAAACTAATAGTTCCCCAGATACGGCTGCAATTTTGGCTCCATTACCGACTCGGAGTTCAACCTCTCCCTTCACTAGCTTCCTAATGTTCCTTAGTCCTTGAGAGTTGGAACAAAGGTGTGAGCCACATCCGATATTCAATACCCATGATGTTGAGCTAGTGAAGTTTAAGTCTATAACGAATATACCTGATCCAGAAGCAACGGTTCCGTTCTTTTTATCTTCCTTGAACTGAGGCAATCTCTCTTCCAATGTCCCTTCTTCTTACAATAGAAGCATTCGAAATCAGATTTTAGAAGATGCTACCTTCTTCTCCTTATTATCCTTGATAGCTTTAGACTTAGGCGGAAAGGTCTTCTTCTTACCCTTCCCCATAAAGCCTTTCTTCTCCTTTGTTGAGAATTTGAACGGCTTGCCCTTTTTGATCATGAGTATGTCATGCTTCCCCTCATCCATGAGCGTTTGCTCGGCTTGCTTCAACATACCATGAAGCTCGGTGAGGGTTTTCTCCATGTTGTGCATGTTATAGTTCATCTTTAACTGATCATAACTTTTATGCATCGAGTGGAGAATGATGTCAATTGCCATCTCCGTTGAATACCCCGCATTAAGCCTTTCCATGTTCTCAAACAATCCTATCATTTTGAGTACATGTGGGCTAACTGGCTGTCCTTTCTTGAGGTTACTCTCAAGGATCTGCCTGTGGGTTTCAAACCTTTCAGTTCGAGCCTGCTCTTGGAACATGTTCTATAGCTCAGAAATGATCTCAAAAGCTGTCTCCTTTTCAAATAAAGTCTTTTGAAGCTCGGGAGACATTGTGGCCAACATGATGCATTTGACATCCCGATTGGCACTTTGCCATCGGTTTAGGGCAGCCTGAGTCACCTCCTCATTGGAAGTCTCGGGCATTTCCTCATCAAGGACATATTCCATTTGTTCTTGCATGAGAACTATATGCAAGTTCCTTTGCCAATCAAGAAAGTTTGGCCCACTCAACTTCTCCTTGTTGAGAATTAAGCGCAACGAGAATTGGTTGTTTGAGTTACTTGAAGACATGATTCTACAATTGAAAGAATTTGAAATGAAAAACCATTCATAATACTTAAATAAGGTTGAAATCATGCATATTAATCAAACTTATTTAAACGTCTTATTCACACATTAAAATTATCCCCATTTTGGTGAGAATAAGTCGATTCCAAGATCTAAAGAAACAAAGAGTAGTTAAGCATGCTTTGGCTTGTCTTAACACTTTATCTCATAAGGTAAGAAATGCTTTGCTAATGGCTCCAAGCCACTCTTGTTGGATAAATCATCGCATCTAATGCTCTCTCAACAACTTATTCGCTTTGCCACGACATGTTAGGACTCCATCACTCATATCGTTGAGTATAACCAAAACCAACTTGCATTCCCGGTATGCCTTACGTATCGTAGGGAGTAATAGTGATGCCTCGTTTTGGCGTAGCCCATCATTACTCTCAATAGGTCAATAAGGGTTGTTTTGGAATGACAATTTCACTCAATATTTTAGGGACTTAGAGTTTCTATGTTGGTTGATTTAAGTGAACTTAATTAATCATCACAACATTCGAAATCCTAAACATGCATCTAACATATAATTCATATATAAATATTCATAAATATATATATATATCAAAAACATAAATAAAGATGCATTTGGCAACTAGCATGACCCCTTGAGTCTTTAAGTCTTCAAGGGACGGCTTTTGCAACTTAATGGCTTTGTCTTCCAAGGACCTCCGTCTTCAAGACACGACCATAATTATGAAAATACTAGTATCTACGATTAGGTATAATCTAAATATTAAGGTACAAAAATACTCAACGGTTCGCAGCCCCACTAGTTACCATTTTACAAAACCTGTGAGAGAATATACATTCCATTCATCCATTCACTATTTGTGAATGGCCCATGTATTTTACAACGACAAAACAAGTAACAATGCATAAAACGCACGCAAACTAGTAACTAATTTAGGTCGTTAATCCAATTAACATACCTAATTAAAACTAGTCAAAGTTGTTTAATTGATTATGTACTTTAGCGCATTTAATAATTGAAGCTCCCACTAAATTCCGCATCCATCTTAATTAATCCAATTAGTTAAGCCGGTAAACCCAAATATTTGCCAAAATTAAATTTTGCAAATGCCGCTCAAAAACCGAGGCCTAGTCTCCAACATTTATTAAAATAATTAAAACCAAATTAAATTAATAAAATAATTAAAACGGCAAAATAAGCAAACATGAAGCCAACCACATTCAAGTGGCTCACGCACTAAGTACGTGCCATATGCAAGCCAAGGTCGTCTAGCAACCCCGGACTATCAAACTTGGTGCATATGCCTCCACCACCCCACGTAGCACTAGCTAGGCCGAGCCTAGTAGCGTTTGCTACGGGTTACCTAGAGCTAGGCACACGCACTAAGGCTGCTTGCCCCTTCGCACCAAGAACCAAGCACCAAGCAACGCACACACACTCGCTCAATGCACGCACCAGCCATGGCTAGCCACGGCCAGCACAGTAGCACGCACGGTGCGCGCGCACATCACGATGTTGCTGCCGCACCATGCTGTTGCTCATTACTGGCTGGCGTACCATGATGCTGGCAGCGAGCAACAGCCATGCCAATCACAGCCGTACCAAGCTTCAGCCAGCCCACTTGGCAGCCACATATGTGCTGCTATGCAGCCCGGCTAGCCAAGTGAGGCACTTGCCTCGACTTGCGTGCCATAGCTTCGGGTTTCCAACTCGATTTTTGCGTGACATGTACTTAATTCTAAATTAATTTTAGAACTAACTTAATGAGCAAAAATGAAAAATAAATAAAAGTCCAACTTAAATTAAAATTCATTATGGTGCACTTAACCAAAATTATTTCCAAGAACTATTCTTTAATAAAATTGGTGTAACGTGGAGCAGTAAAAATAAATAAAGGGCAATCACTCACTATTAATTTAATTAATTTAAATTAATCATGAGATTTTGACAAAATAATAGGGAGTTGGAAATATGAACACAAAGTTCAATTTAAAGATTCCAACTTTAACACTTGTGATCCTTGAAAAATTATAACTTCCAATATGAAGATAAATGAAATTTCTATCACAAGATTCAAACTTTATGATTCCAATCAACTTAATACATGATTAAATCAAAAGTTCAACCAAAAATTCATGGAATTTGGTAACTCAAAGTTTCAATCACTTAAAATAATTAAAGATTGAATCTTTAGTACTTGGAAGCAATGATGTGTCCAATTTATATAGTATTTTACCCCCGTCCCTTGGTCATAATTGGTAGTGTTTTTGGATCTTTTGGGCCACTTTTATTACTAATATGTGTTTTCTAGTGTTTTTGAGTTTTGGTTGAGTTTTATAGGGAATTGCACTCTTGGAGCATTTTCTCGGGATTTTATGGAGCGACTACGAGCATTAGAGGAGCACGACCATCTTTCATAGCCCAAGATCGGTTAGAGTCATCGAACCGGTGATTAAGGGCTCGACTTATGAGAAGATGAGGCATTGGCCGAATGATTAAAGCCCCAAGGAGGATATTTGGTTTGGGCCGAGTTACAAGCCTAAACAAGGAGTCCAAGTAGCCCAAAGTGTCACCTCCCGGTGCAAGGGTCTCCGCCCGATGGCGCGAGAAGAGAAGCTCACGAAGGAAAAAAAAGGCGGGCCCGATCAGGCGGTGCCTCACCCGATCGGGCGCGTGTTTCTGAGGAGAAGTTTAAGCGTCGTGTAAGTTGTTTTAATTTAGGATTGTCGAGCTTAGTTTTATATACGCTTTTGTTAAGAGAGTTTAGTATTCTTTTCTCCCTTTTCCTTACTCTCTCTCTTTCTCTCTCTAACTTTTCTCTCTCTCCTCTTAAACTCTAGTATTATTTTCTTTCTCTACAACTCTTTGTTTAATTCCATCTCTTGTTTCCTTCAACTTTGGTAACGATTTCTTCTCCTTTAATCTCAGTTATTTATTCTATGTCTTTCATCATGACTTGTTTAATTGCTTCGTTTAGTTTATGTTCGATTATGTCTGAGTAGTTTTCTTTCTAGGGTTTATGGGGATCCATAAATAATATGAAGGGGTAATTTATTGTTGTTGATTGTCAATGCTTGATTAATTTCCTATTGAATGATTTAATGCTCTGTGACTGGATTAGGCCTGATCTTTTATGCATGAGTTTGACAATATTGATTCGAGATTCGAGAGATGAAAATTGATGTTTAGGTCTAGTTTCAACAAGCAGATTAATTTATAAATGGTTAAGTCGAGATTCGAGAGATGAGATTTAATATCGGTAAATTAACTCTGTGATTGTAATACGTAGCGAAAGCCCTTTATGATCTGATTAATTGATGCATTAATGTTTGATTGTTATGTTTTACCCTGTAATATTATTTATTGGTGAACCTATGCCCTAGGTCTTTTATTATTTGATTTCTCCCTACTTTTATTTCTCCCTACTCATATTCTTCGTAGTATAGTTCCTTCAAATAACAACTTTTGGTTACTTAATAATTTAGATTATAATAATTAATTAGGAATAGAAAGACTCGTTTCCCTGTGGATTCGACCCTTCTTCCCTATCTACATAGTTAGTGGATTTAGGTATTATTTTTGATTAGGTGATTACGACTTTAGCCTGTCAAGCAACAAAGAACAAATATTTCACACTTTAATGCAATGGATTTGCAATTATGTGAAAATAAAAGCCAATCATTCAAACACCAATTATTACCAAGTAACGATGCTTAAAGAGGTTTAAAATTGCATATAAATTAAGGAAAGAACCAAATACATAACCACCATAAATATGCCATAAAGATTCAAGGTTAGAAATACTTAAAATTTTCGTCAAAATGAAAAATCCCTCGAAAAAGGCATTTCTAGTCGTTTTTTGGCTAAAAACACTTCCTTGATATATCAAAATCATTTCCAGAATGCATTTTCCACCAAAAATTCACTATTTTTGGGCGAAAATCTGGGTTTAGGGCTGAAATTAGCTATAATACGGGCTTTAAAATAATAAAACCGAGCTACTATTCTAATTAGCAACTTAAAACCAGAAAAATTAAGCCACAAAAACACCTTAAAAATGTGATTATAAAAATAAATGAGCAAGGCTCCGATACCGTTGTTGAGTTTCAGTGAGTCCGACCCACCGCGGAAGGAAACCCGAGCCAAAATCACACTCACAATATTTATAACCATAAAGCATAATTAACTTAAACAACAAGATTAAGAAAGAGATTAATACCTTTGTTGCGTGCTTCGCTCACTTAATTGAGCTCTTACTTCGAAAGCTCTTAGCCCCGCTTACATGAGGACCTCCAACAAAGTCCACCCGCAACGCGAGCACTGAAAATGGTCTATTGCTTAGGAGTTAGCTATGCCCGACCTAAAGCCCGAGTAATTAACTGTGTTCAAAGGTTTTCAAAATGGTGATGCCTTTTTCAACACTTACTCAAGCAATTTTCTCAATACCCCAACTTGGGTGTTTATAGGGAAAAATAAGAGTGAGAAAAGCTCATCCATCAATGTAGGAGATTTGATTTTTCCATTTTATTTTAAATCAAAAATAAAATTAATAATCAAGCTACTAGTAAATCAACAAGTGGCATGCTCACAAAAGAGGTTAGGTGAGGACCATTTGGAGAAGGGGGGACCAAACTTGCTCCCCACTCCCTCTCCCATAGCCGGGCAACATAACACACCAAACCCAATTGCTTTGCGCCACGTGGCAGCCCCCCACACTTGGGCACCAAGGCACCCAAGGTGGACTGCCTTACTGCTGCCACCCCTACGGCCCAACAGGCCACGCACATATGTGCGGGCTGCTTGGCCGAGGCCTGCTGCCAGCAAGCCACGCAAATTTGTGGGGGCTGCTGGCCGAGGCTACTAGCACGCCACGCACATATGTGCGGGCTGCTTACCAAGGCCCTGCTAGCATGCTACGCACATATGTGCGGGCTGTTGGCCAACCTAGCTAGCCAAGGTGCACTAGCATGTACCAGCCATCCTAGGCTCGGCTTGGTACGCTTGCTAGCCACCTTGCTAGGCCATATGCCCCTAGCACTCGGGCATTCCGATGCTAGGGGTATTTTAGTCATTCTGTTGACTTATTAGTAATTTTCTCGTCTCGTCTTTTATTATTTTCGACTCGACTTCCGACACTCGGTTTCGACGCTCCAAGCTCGAATTTCCGACGTCTAAATATTAATTACTTAGTCGACTCATTAATTCCTTCTAAATTAATTCGTCGCATCGGTTCGTTAGTTTCTTAGGTGTGACCCGAAGGGTTCAGTCAAGATTAAGCTATAATATTAATTATACATTAATATTACTGATCGAAAGCGGCCTCCATCCAGGCATTCCGATCACTTGACCTCACTGAATAATTAGCTTTCTAATAATTCTGAACCCTTTATCAGAATAATACACTTGTTCGAAGGACACCATTCCTTTCAACTTGAACTTTTCTGAGCATGTCTGAGCGATAGTTTCAACGAACGTTTCCTACAAAGCCAACTAAATGGCCGTATACTTAGTGTTGATTCGGTGTTCACCTAGTCCAAGGGCAATCATGATATAAGATTTGATTAACTTGTTAAGTATTCATACCCTTTAAGGCATAAATCTACCAATTTTATCAAACCACTTAAAATTTGGACTAGAAGATCGCCGAATAAAGGGGCATACCCCCCAGTGCTCGTATGAAAGCAATAAAAAGCATAGTAAGGGGCGCAAAAATTGTTAAGCATTGAAAAAGCATAGAAAACCGCTCAAAAGGCGGCAAAATTTAAATTAAATAAAACCGCTCAACAGGCGGCAAAATATCTTAATACAAACTGCTCAAACCAGGCGGCATTGAAATCTTAAAATTGTTCAGAAACAAACAAAATAAATTAAGTACTGAAGAGCCGAAGCTTGGTAGTTACCGTTGGAGGACCTGAACTCTACTTAGCCAAGTTGTCATCTTTAGCAGGCTCCTCCGCTGCGAGGGTGGACAGATCCTCAGCTGGCTTCTCCTCCCCAATCGGCCCTACCTCTTTCTCTTCCTCGCCCTCGCTCCCGTCCGCCTCCTCTTCATCGTCCTCATCCTCGTCGGATCCGGTCGGAGTCACAACCAGCTCGGGAGAGGGCTGCCCGGCCTTCTTGGCCTCATCTCTAAGGAAGACAAAGTTGAGGCACTTGGTAAAGAACTCTTGATAGTAGGCGGCCTCCCCCTTCTCCACCATCAACTCGAAAGCCTCAAAGAAATGGCTCTTCAGCCTCTCCTCGGCGTTATGCTCAATCCGGACGATTTAAGTAGGGCCGAGTGGCCGAGGTGCCTTCAGCTATTCGGTTAAGTCTAAAACAGACTTTTCCAAAGAATCAACCTCGGCCTTGAGGGCGTCCGCCTCTTTGAGAGCCATCTCAAGGTTTAGCTGGGCTAGGGTCAGATCTCCTTTCAGGTTTTCAGAGGCTTCAAAGCCCTCTTTCCATTGCTGGGCATCAAGGATCGCCGCATCCCTTTCATGCCGAAAGGTCTCCCTCGCCAAGGTCTCTTTTTCAAGAGCCTTTCTCGGCTTCACCAGATCCTCAGCTTGCAGCGCCGCTTTGTCAAACAGCGCGGTGATCTGGGTCTCAAGGTGAATCCTTTGAATGGAGGCCGTCCTAGTGACCGCATCCTCTGCCTGCTTGACCTCGTCCCAGGCCCGTTTTAACCGCTCATTCTCCTTCTCTTTCCACTCCAAGAAGGCAGTGAGCCTGAGAAAGAGCTGCACCCGGACGAAGAGTAGTTAGTAAAAACGAATTAAGGAATATGTTCAAAGTATGAAAGCTAAAATGGCAAACAATCATGAAAGGTTACCTCGGCACTACAGTTTAGCATGGGGCTGAGGAAGCCCTCGTTGATCCCCCCTCAGCTTGTCCTGCTGCTCCTAGGGTATGGCCCTAGCCATGGCTTCTCTCATGGCCTTCATGTCCGCGCCAGTCAGGGACTGGCCAGGTAGCTTCATATTCATCTCCTCTGCAATATCTGCGTGCGGTCGCAAAAGGTGTTAAATCAAGCCAACAAAAAGCTTGCAAGAAAACAAAAGTATGAAACTCTGACTAACCGTTTGAGAAGCTGGGAGGAGATGGAAGGTTGAAGGTGAATGGAAGAGGTGGTTGAGGTTCGTCCTCCCCTTCACTTGTGCAACCGGGTAGTTCTTCAGCCGTATGACTGGCAGCCTCTTCCCAACATACCAAAACGGACGTAAGGAAGCGTCCGTATAAAGAAGGGAAGGAACCCCTTCCCAGCATACTAAAACGGACGAAAGGGAGAGTCCGTATAATGAAGGAAAGGAGTCTTATCCCAACAAACCTACTCGGCAAAAAAAAAAAAAAAAAAAATGAAGAGAAAAACAGCAGGTTCCAAGGCAATGGTCCATACCTCCTTCGTCTGCTCGTACGCCTTTTGCCGAGGCTTGTACTGAGCCAAATCGATCTCGGACATATCAATCTCCCCCTTTTGATCTTGGTCTAGCATGGCGTACGCTTCCTCTGCGAAAAAAGAAGGAAAAGAGTTAGAAAACTTTTCAAAAAGGTAGCATGCGCACGTCGGAAAGTTTCAAAGCCCTACCTTGGGGAAGGTTCATGTATAAGCCGCATGCCGACATAAATATTGGGTCCCGATGCCAGCTAGCCAATGGGATCCAGTTTTGGGGCATGTCCACCATTTTACCGTCCCTCCTAACCTTCTTGACCCTAAAGTAGTTAAGTTGGTGTGCTTGGCTTGGGTGGACGAGTGGTTTGTATGGTTTATGATTCCCTCGGCCAAGCTAGATTGGCTTGGCATTGAACTGATTCATCCGCAGGTTGAATTCCGCTTTCTTCGTCTTGATGCAGTAGAATCGGTTTTTCCAGTCTTGCCATTTCGACACACGGTCCATCACCATGGGGCTGAGGAAGCCCTCGTTGATCCCCCTTAGCTTGTCCTGCTGCTCCTAGGGGATGGCCCTGGCCATGGCTTCTCTCATGGCCTTCATGTCCGCGCCAGTCAGCGACTGGCCGGGTAGCTTCATATTCATCTTCTCTGGAATATCTGCGTGCGGCCGCAAAAGGTGTTAAATCAAGCCAACAAAAAGCTTGCAAGAAAACAAAAGTATGAAACTCTGACTAACCGTTTGAGAAGCTGGGAGGAGACGGAAGGTTGAAGGTGAATGGAGGAGGTGGTTGAGGTTCGTCCTCCCCTTCACTTGTGCGACCGGGTAGTTCTTCAGCCGTATGACTGGCAGCCGCTTGCTAATTTGACGTTTTGATTCTCCTGACAGGGCCGCTATCGTCCTCCTCTGCGGACACATCATGGATCGACCTCGCTGTCGGATCCACGGACATGGAGACCCCACTTGGTGACATGTGGGGTTGCTCTACTTGGGATTGCTTTGAAGCAATCTGCGACGTCGTCTTAGCCTCAGGGGTCTCAGATACGACTGACTTCCTTGTTTTGGACGCCTTGTCCTTAGAAGCAGTGGCCGGCTGCTTTCATTTTGACCTTGGGGTAGGAGTGGCCAACTGGAAAGGACAAGAAAGAGAAGAAAAAGTTAGTATAAAAGGACATTAAAATAAATACGTGTCCGCGTAAAGAAAGGAAGGAGCCTCTTCCCAACATACCAACACGGACGTAAGGAAGCGTCCGTATAAAGAAGGGAAGGAACCCCTTCCCAGCATACTAAAACGGACGAAAGGGAGAGTCCGTATAGTGAAGGAAAGGAGTCTTATCCCAACAAACCAGCTCGGCAAAAAAAAAAAAATGAAGAGAAAAACAGCAGGTTCCAAGGCAATGGTCCATACCTCCTTGGTCTGCTCGTATGCCTTTTGCCGAGCCTTGTACTGAGCCAAATCGATCTCGGACATATCAATCTCCCCCTTTTGATCTTGGTCCAGCATGGCGTACGCTTCGTCTGCGAAAAAAGAAGAAGGAAAAGAGTTAGAAAACTTTTCAAAAAGATAGCATGCGCATGTCGGAAAGTTTCAAAGCCCCACCTTGGGGAAGGTTCTTGTATAAGCCGCATGCCGACATAAATATTGGGTCCCGATGCCAGCTAGCCAATGGGATCCAGTTTTGGGGCACGTCGACCATTTTACCGTCCCTCCTAACCTTCTTGACCCTAAAGTAGTTAAGTTGGTGTGCTTGGCTTGGGTGGACGAGTGGTTTGTATGGTTTATGATCCCCTCGGCCAAGCTCGATTGGCTTGGCATTGAACTGATTCATCCGCAGGTTGAATGCCGCGTTCTTCGTCTTGATGCGGTAGAATCGGTTTTTATAGTCTTGCCATTTCGACACACGGTTCATCACCACCATATAGTCTTTGGTGGTGCTGAGAATGAACCAGCCGTCCGTGTGCTTCTCTAGATGGGTCATGGCGTGCATCCCGCATAAAACCGAAAAGTTCGGCTTCAAGCCTTTTCAGATGCACGTCACAAAGTACCCAAAAATATTTACCCAGCTATTCGGCATCAGCTGGAAAAGAGCAATGTTGTACTCGTCCAGGACGGTACGAATAAAGGGATGGAGGGGAAAGCAAAGTCCAACATCCAGAGCGGCACGATAAATGCTGAAGGATCTGCGGCGCGGCCGCTCGTCTTCCTAGGTGGCCACAGAGAGAGATCTTTTGGGGGCCACCAACTCAAACCCTTCTCCCATTTGGAGAAATGCCTTGTTCTCATCCAGACACTCGTTCAGGTATCCTAAGGCTGTGCTATCCACCGTACAGGCGTACGGGTCCTTGAAGGTGTCAATGTTGGCGATGGCCTCCTCTGCCGCCGCCTCACCCTCAGCCTCGTTCTCTACTTCTGGAGCCCTGGCCGCCCCTAGACATGGCCGCGCCTTCAGGCGCCAACGGACCTTTGCCCTTATCTCTTGCAGTGGCCGCCTGATTTCCCAAAGAAAGAGCAATGCGAGGTGGCAGGTAAGACGGTTCAGTAATAACGATGCCAGCCCTAGGTCTGTCTGACCTGCTATGCTAGAGATAGGGTGGTTTAGGAATAGGTACGGACGGTCCAGCCCTGTTTGTCACTACAGAGGAAGGAGGTCTCTCCAGAGTTAGCAACTCGGCCGGGTCCATGACCGAGTTGGCATATTGGGGGAACCTTAGTTCCGGGGTTAGCCCGGACGCACCCCTAGAGGAAGAAACTCCCTGTGTTCTTTGGCGTTTTGCAAATGAGGCGGTCACTTTGACCACCGAGCATCCAGTACCACCAGTAGAGGCCATGTTAGTGGTGGATTCGGTCTGTGAGTTCACATTGTTTATGTCATAAGGGGCCCTTGGATGTACCAGACTGCCGTCCGGATTTCTTGCAACGTTCATATCGTACGTTTGCCTCGTACGGGTCATTTTCGACTGTAGGGACAGAGAAGAATAGGTGGATGAGAGTTGGTACGCACTGGAAATAGACCCACTCCATGAAGGAGACAACTCGTCTCCGTCCACTCTAGACTCCTCAGTCCCAGGCAAACGGCGGGCCTCATGAGGAGAAACGGACGAAGCCAAGTGTAGAGCCAATTTTTTTATTTAAAAAAAAAGAAAGCAAATAGAAAAGCAAGAAGAACAGTCCGCCTACCTCTGTACGTGTAGAAAACTCTGGAAGCTTTGGAAAGTTTGGGAAGTTAGCCGGAAAACTCAAACTACGGTCGAAAAACTCAATCAAACGACAGAGCTCTTGAAGATTCAAGGGAAAGGCACTTTCTCTCTCTAGAAGCTCTGACTTCTCTCTTAAATGCTTAAAGTTCCAAAGTGCCAAAATTCGGTCAAAGCTCTTCTATTTATAGGCAAAATTTTATGGGGGCAAAATGGTAAAATCATCTTTCCAGCTCAGGAATTTGAACGGTTACTTTTTAAAAAAGTTAACCTAGAATTAAAAAAGGATTAAAAAGAGACTTTGTTAATTTGGATGGAAAAAGACACGGATGGGTAACGGCATGACCAAATAGACGGCCACGTCAGCAGGATTAAAACTGCCACCCTAAAAGGCAGGGTGGCCGAGCTCTCCTTTAAAAGATGATGCGCCGGGTTTCATCCGCCTATTCCACCATGTGCTCTATTCCCTCTTACTCGGACGCAATAAGATGAGTAGAAAATCAGAGGAAGGGGCCCATGGAGTACGAGTCACCCCCTCTGAGGGGCAAATGTTTAGGGTAAAAATACCCCTTATACGTGGTCCAATCCCGTAGTGACACGTGGCCTAATCAAAGGACGACACGTGTCCCTATGGGAAGATGACGCGTGTCAAGCTTCAAGAGAACACTTGAAATGAGAGAAAATGGCCTTCTTACCTCAGAAGGCCCAAATCCCGAGAAAGCCGTAAAACGGCACTGACCCCTAGACACGTAGCATTACTTGATTGCGCCGCCAATCAAATCGCGTCATTCTAGGGCAATAACCCTAAAGGGCACTGTTTCCCACCCTTATAAATACCCAAATCATTTATGATGGGGGGGGGGGACTATGACATAACATTAAACAGAGCACTAAATAACTCCAACTTCTCTCTACTTACTCTCTCTAGTCTTTTCGATTCCCGGTTACTAACTTAACCATCGAAGGGGAATATTCCGTCACGGGAATATTCGTGTTTTGCAGGAGTCCGAGTCTTGCTGCCAGGAAAAGCGTGACCAATGTCCCGAGGGATTCCAAAAAACCCCGAAACAGTTCCCACTATTATTCGGGCACGCGGTGAGTCTCGACCGCTACAAATGAGTAGCTGATCCATTCGTCGGACTATGCTAGTAAAGGCTTTTTGGGATGATGCAACCACCTCGGAGCAGTGGGTGCGCGTTTTTGTTTGCTCTCCGCGATTTTCGAGTGATCGAGACTTTTGATTGATCCAGCTTGGCCTATGGTGACTTCCTGCTAGGGTTGCGACTCACCTATCGTCAGCGTACCTTTGACGAGGATGTCATACTCTTAGCTTCTGGAGGGTCACAGAGGTATACTCCATTCCTCTTGGTAATAGGTTTCTTTTGACTTTAGCTTTTGCCGACATTTCCGTGTTACAGGTGCGGTTCTACGAGTATATGCCATCTTTGGCGCCAGCCAGGCCTTCACCTCGAGGGCTTCCGGCTGCTGCTAGATGGGGTGGCTGTTATACCGACCAGACTGCTGTTGCTGTTGTTCGAGAGTCGCTTCTCTCGGTATGCATTACTCGCAATTTTCATTTACTCTTCTGAATAGGATTCCTACTCATGAGTGTTTGTCTTGTGGGGACCTGAGGTTAACTTCCGTCCATGGGCCAATTTTAACGTCCCCGCGCTACCTGTTCAGTACACAGCTCAGCGACGCTACTTTCAGGGAACGTATGATGTTGTGGTGTACCTGGGCGAGAGAGTTGCGATTCAGCACTCTTCGGAGTCTTTTGTCGTTCATACCCGTCTTCCACGACATATGATGGATCAGACGGACTTGAGAGTCTATATGGGTAGGTTGCCAGCTGGTATGGAGTGGCAGCGTCATAGCCATCCGAACCGAAGCTATGGTGAGAGGCTTGTACCGCGGTTGGCTCTACCACCTTGCCCATCAGAGGAGGCGGAGGTATATTTCGCATCTTTTGATTTGTTCTCTGGTAGCCCTCAGGAAATTCTAATCACTTAGATTTTATTCTTGTAGGCTACGGCGACGGCTGCGGATTTCGTACCTCCACCAGTGTCTATTACTTATCAGGGGTCTTTCGGCCCGGTTGAGGAGATGATTCCTCTAACCCTTGAGGAGTGGCGTTTTGTGGAGAGGTCAATACCTCGCCACCAGGCCTGGGTGAGTTATCTATCATCATTTTATTTGTATGCATGTTCTTTGACTGTTTCTGATGTTTATTGCTTGATAGTTTTCCCGCGAGATGATGACGAGAATGGCGAGAGGCATGGACGCCTTTCGTTATCAGCTCGTGAGATTGAGTCACCGAGCTAGTTGTCGTCGTGTGAGTGATGGCACAGAGGTATTTCTCTTTTATTTTTACTTTATTTTGCTTCAATTATTTTTCTTTTATTTGACTTGGCTTATTTTTCTATTTCAGCTTGTTCCTCCATCACGTACTCGTACGAGACCCGAGGATTGGAGAGAGAGATTAAGGTCTGGCTTGAGGCGTTGTCATACTTCGGCCGGGAACCAGGGCGGTCGAGCGGAGTCGGATCAGACGGTGGTAGTGGAAGGTTCCTGTTCTTCTTTCGAAGGTGCATCGAGGAGGCCGACTGGTCAAGGAGACGCAACATCAGCTTCTTTTGTGGGTGGTGGGACGTACGAGGTTGGCTCGTCGTCGCAGCAGGCACAGCAGCCTCAGTAGGCGGGACCTCAGCAGGGTGAACCAAGATGGGTTGGCCCTACTCTTTGGCTCTCGACCACAAGTGATCCTGATGTTGGTGTGGGATTGACTCCGCGGACTGTGCAGTTCTTGGATACATTTGGTGTTCCTCCGCAGTTGCGTCTTTTGGCACCGTAGTTGTACCTGTATTTTTTTATTTGACTTTGTAGGACTTTGTTTTATATTTTTGACACTTATGTTAGATATATTGTATATACATCCTATGATTATTATGTTATTTATCTTATATTTTTATTTTTCATTTTATGTGCATGTAAGTGTGCAAAATTGTGATTAATTTTTGCGCAAAAAAAAAAAAAAAATTCCGTCATTTTTATTACTAATAGAGGGTATCTGACTTCCTCCCCCAAAAAGAAAAAATCAAAAAATAAAATTGGGTTTGATAAAAAGCTTAAAATTAATTAAACTTAAAATAATCAAAAGGGGATAAGTGTTTGAAAGAAAATTGCCAAAAATAAGGTTGGATAAGGCTTTAAAAAGAATCAAAACCGTAAAGTAAAAGTACAAATCCGAGTCAAAGTCGGATAATACACGGTCAGCTTAGCGCGTTATTCTGACGCGGTAACCAGTGAACCACCGCGGTGCGATGGACCTGTCACGGTGCTACAGTCCTGTCGCGGCGCGATGGTCTTATTTCTCCGAATTCTCTTGGGATTCGGTTTTCGTCAGGTTCTATTTATAAAAAAACCTCTAAATTCGTCAATTACAGCATAATTCGAGCAGATTAAAAATATTTAGCTCATTAATTTTCACTCAAAATAGCCATGTCTAAGACTTTTAGTGATTTTACTCGTGAGTGGTGCCGGTCTTTGACTACCAAAGAGAGGAAAAAGCTTGACCTTTTCCACTTGGGGGGTTTATATGGTATTAAGAGGGTAGATCTTAACATAGATTTTATTTATATCACCTTAGAATATTAGGATTCAAATACCCATTGCTTTAAATTTGGTTATGATGAAATGTGCCCTTTACCGGAAGAATTTGGTGCCATTCTTGGCTTCCCCTCTTTAGATCTTGCGGTAATTCCTAAGGTGAGTGAATAATATTACAAGGATTTTGAGCATTTCCTTAACCTTAGAGATAGGGACTTAAAAAACATAGTGCATGGGAATGTAGTAAATTTGAAAGAATTTGCATGCTTCTATTTTGATAGACCACGCTTTGAGTCTTTTCATGGCTATAGGAGAAGGGCTTTCCTCTTTTGCATGTTTAGCCAATATCTCCTTACTAGTGGAAACTTTCACGAGGGTCAAGCAATTTTAACATCTATCATGGAACAAATTGAATCAAGGAGAAATCCAGTGCCATTAATTGTTGGAGAGATTATGCTTAGTTTAGATGAACTAAAAAGAGATCCGAAAGCACCTCTTAGAGGTTCTCCAATTTTATTACATGTAGAAAATCAATACTTTTAATTATAGAAATAAAAAGTATTTAATTTTGTATAGTAATACTAATGTTTTGCATTGAATCTTTGCAGAATTGGCTAATGGAAAGGCTTGAATTAATTAGCCCTCCTGACAATATTGAAAAGTATACACAAAATTGCCTTGTAAAAAGGAAAAAACGCTTCTCCATAAAGATGGGCCACCGGGAGTGGAGTAGAATCCTTGAAACTCGCGACTTTGCCATTAAATGGGTTGTTTCGTGGTGGAAAATTGAGAAGATGGTTGGTGTCAATAAACAACCTTTTTGCCGTCTTCACAGGTTTGTCTAAATTGACCTTTTACTACCCTTCTAGATTAAAAAGACAATATGGCCTTGCCCAAACCGTTCCTTCCGGGGATCTTCGTCGCCCTTATGAATTTCCCGTTTCACAAGATATAGAAAGATTTAATGACTATTGGTGTGCCAGACCTTTGTGGGAAGTTGTTACCCAAAAAGTTCCTCCTTTGTCTAGAGATGTGAAGTAGTGGTTACTTGATAGATCTCAAAAGGACAATAACAAAGTCTGAAACATGTACAAGACTAGTGTTAAAGATCGTCTAGGAGATAAGAAAATTCCTCCCAAAGATCGTCTAGGTGCAAGAATTGAATTCAAGACCCTTATTATGCCTAAGAAGAAAATTACTAGTAAGGACAAGGAGAAAAGAAAAAATTGACTTCACAGAAAAGAAAGTATGGTTTGAAAAGAAATATAGTGTAATGGCTATAGGAGAAACTATTGACACTAAGATTGTGTGCAGATCTTCTAAGGGATCCCTATTGGTGAAAGAGATGGATGATGAAGAAGAGGAGGAGAACAATTAGAAAAGGGCCAGAAAAGAGAAAACAGATTAGAGCATTGCTTTTACTATCAATTTATTAGTCAATCTATTTTCAAGTCAATTTATTTTTAAGCCTTTGTTTTAATTTCATCAATAATGTAATTTTACTTTTATTAATGCAATTTTCAGCTTATAAAATTAAATCGACTTTTTTACATTGAATTATTTTGTTAAAGCAATGAAAACAACTTGAATTAATTTCAAAAATTGTTCGAGTACGGAAGTCGAAAATTTCCCGAAATACACCGAAATTGACGAAAACGAACTGGCGCCGGAATTTGGGATTCATCGTCGCGCGACAAACCTGTAGCTGTACGACAGATCCCTGTCCCAGCGCGCTAGACTGGAATTTTGTGCGTAGTTCGTACTGTGTTGTCGTGTCGACGAGGGAGTGCGAGGTTTGTAAAACTTAAAGTGGCCGCACCCTATAAAGGGTTTTCTACGTATCCTTTCTTTAGGAATCAGGCCAAACGTAGTTCTCTTGAGTATGTTACTAAAGTCATAATGGGTAGAATTTCTTAAGTTGGTCATGATTCGTCATATTTGAGAATTCATTACCATCCATATCAATTAGTTTTGCGGCACCTCCTGATAGGATAGTTATGACGATATATGGTCCGGACCAGTTAGGCCTAAATTTGCCTCTTGGGTCTTGAACATTTTTTCTTAATGCTTTTAACACCAAGTCTCGTACTTTGATATTTCTTATCTTGAGCTTTTTATTAAAGTATCTAGCCATGCGAGTTTGGTAGCACTAGGTATGATGTAGAGCTTCTAGTCATTTTTCATCGAGTAGAATTAGCTCTTCATATCTTGCTCTAATCCATTCGACTTCATCGAGTTTACTCTCCAACGCGATGCGTAGGGAAGGTATTTTAATTCCACAGGTTGTACGACATCCATTCCATAGACTAAGGAAAATGGCTTACTTCTATTGTATGAACGAATTGACGTGCGATAACCCCAAAGAGCGAAATGGAGTTTGTCAGGCCAATCCTTGTAATTTTCTGTCATTTTTTCGATGATAGTCTTTAAATTCTTATTAGCTGCCTCTACTGTGCCATTTGCTTGAGGCCTGTATGGAGAAGAGTGATGATGTTTAATGTCGTATTTTTAAAGCAATTCTTCACATTCCGCTTGAAAGTGAGTTCCATTATACTTATCATTTCACGTAGGACTCCATATCGACATATAATGTTCCTTTTGATGAAGAGTGCTACATTTTTTGTAGTGATTTTTGCATATGATGTCGCTTCAACCCATTTTGTGAAATAATCAATTTCTACTAGAACGTATTCATGGCCTCCTGTCCCAGGATGAGTGATTTTTCCAATAATGTCTATTCCCGATGTTGAGAATGGCCATGGTGATGTATAAGTGTAAAGGAGAGAGAGGGGAACATGTTGCAAGTGAGCGTATATTTGGCATTTAGGGCATCTTTTTACATATTGATGGCAATCCCTATTCATGGTAATCCAATAGTATCCTTGTCGCATTACTTTTTTGGCTAGTATTTTGCCATTCATGTGAGTTCCACACACTCCTTCGTGGATTATTCTCATTGGTCTTTGAGCTTCCTTTTTTCCTACACATAGGAGAGCTCTACCTTTAGGTACCCTTTTATGTAGCTCGTCATTTAGGAGTACATAGTGGGAAGCGAAAAGTCTTAGCGCTCGTTTCGCTTTCTTATCAGCATGGAGTGGATATTCTCCTTTGGTGACATAGTTGAGGATGTCAGTATACCAAGGTTATTCCTCCTCTTCTTCTTCTCCTTGAACTACCTCATCATCTTCTATGGCTTAAATATAAGCTGGTTTATGTCTTTTCTCTATTGTTAAAGGCATTTGTTCAATTTACTTAGGAATTCTAACCATTGAGGCTAGCCTTTCCAAGGCATTAGCAAATGATTTTCTTCCTTAGGTAAATATGTGTATTCTACCTTTTAGAGTTGATCAGTAAGGGTTTCCAGGTATGTTTGATAAGGAGCTAAGCTTTCACTCCTTACTTTCCATCTTTTGGAAATCTGATTGATGATTAAAGAAGAATCTCCGAATATTCGAAGTTTCTTTACTCCTAATGCTAAAGCTGTTTCGAGGGCTACCACGCATGCTTCATATTCCGCAGCATTATTGGTAACGTCGAAATCTAACTTTATGGAGATTGGGACATGTTCTTCTTTAAGTGATACTAGTAATACTCCTACGCCACATCCTTTTTGGTTTGCGGCTCCATCGAAGTATAATGTCCAAGTATCATCTTCTGTAACCATCAAGTCTTTGTCTGGAAAATCATTCTCATGTATTGGTGTCGAATCTTATATTGGGAAATCTATTAAGAAGTCTGAGACCACTGATCCTTTAATAGCCTTTTGAGGCACAAATCTTACATCGAATTGTGTTAAGTTTACTATCCATCTTGATATTCGTCCGTTAAGTGTAGATTTCTCGAAGAGATACTTAAGTGGGTCCATTCGAGATACTACATAGACTGTATGAACGAGCATGTAATGTCTTAACTTGGTTGTGGCCCACACTAGTGCGAGGCACAATTTTTCAAGTGGTGTGTAGCGTACTTCATACTCGAGCATCTTTTTACTTAATTAGTAGATGGCGTTCTCTTTACCTTCTACTTCTTGTGCAAGCATAGCTCCCATTGTCTCTTTAGTGACTGTTATGTATAATCGAAGAGGGATCCCTGGAAGCGCTGGTACTAATACGGGAGGATTAGCGAGATAGGCTTTGATCTTTTCAAAGGCTTTTTGACACTCATCGTCCTATATTACTGGTACGTTCTTTTTACGCTTCTTGAATATTGGTTCACATATTGTGGTTAGCTTGGATATGAACCTACTTATATATTGCAACTGGCCAATAAATCCGAGTTTCCCTGAGGTGACTCCGAAAGCACACTTGGCTGGGTTTAGCCTCATATTGTATTTTCTTAACCTTTCGAAGAATTTTCTTAGGGCTACTTCGTGTCCTGGACGGTCTTTTGATTTCACAATCATATCATCCACATAGACTTCAACTTCTTTATGCATCATATCATGGAGTAAAGCAATCGCTGCTCTTAGGTAAGTGGCACCCTTTTCAACCCGAATGGCATTATCATGTAACAGTAAGTGCCCCAAGGTGTTATGAATGTAGTCTTTTCCATGTCTTCTTCAGCCATGAGAATTTGGTTGTAACCTACGTACCCATCCATAAACGAGAGAAGTGCATGATTTGCCGTGTTATCAACTAAAATGTCGATGTGTGGGAAAGGGAAGTCGTCCTTTGGACTTGCCTTATTTAGATCTCTATAGTCGACACACATTCTTACCCTTCCATCTTTCTTAGGAACTGGCACCACATTTGCGACCCATTCCGGGTATTTTGATACCCTAATAAAACCTGCAATTATTTGTTTTTAAACTTCTTTTATTTTAAGAGCTACATCGGGTTTCATTCGATGTAACTTTTGTTTTACATGTTTCATTCCTAAAATTAATGGTATTGTGTGTTGAGCTATTTCTCTATTTATTCTTGGCATATCTTCATATGACCAAGTAAATACATCGATGAATTCTTTTAGTAGATTAATTAAATCGGTTTTTTCCTCTTTACTAAGAGTTAGACCAATTTTAACTTCTCTTTTAATGGTTGGATATTTTAAGATATCAACTGTTCCAGTGTCTTTGATTACTGGTGTCTTGTTTTCAAGTGTTTCCATTGCAATTATTTCTTTATCACTTTCAATGTTAGTTATGCAATGCTCGTCATCTTGAGTAAGGGAATCACACGAGGAGTAAGAGAAAGAAGACATGTTATTGAATTCAGAAATGATTACATCAAATAAGGAAATGTCCGTTGTGACTTGACAACTAACTATCCTTGGAGTATATTTTGAAGTAGAAGGGAGATAAGAAGATGCTACTATAGAAGGTTTAGAGGACTTGACTACAGAAGACTTGAATTTAGACTCAGACTCAGAATCAGATGATTCAGACTCGTCGAACATTGGTCCTTGTCCTGTTGTTATGGAGATCTTTCTTCCACTTGGTGTAGTCACCTTCACATTCTTTCGCCATCCTCGAACTAATCCTTCTGCCGGAGTAATGAGCTTTATGGGATCAAAATCATTGCTTTGCAAGGCCGTTTGGATAAGCGCAGAATTATCGTCGATACGCTTAGGCTCATTTTTCTCGTAGCCAAAGAGTAATCCCATGACATTAAAGTCAAAACATGGGGGTACTTTCTCTTTGTGAATAGGGGTTGGAATCTCGTCTACAAAATTGTAATCCAAGAAGATTTCGAATCTTGGTTGTCTTATCCCATCTTTGACGAAGGCCTCAGGAAATTCATGACATGGATAGTCCTCACCCTCTCTTATGAATTGACCATTTAGAGTGAGAGGATATTGGTCCATTGGGATTGCTTTCTTTTGAGTACAAGCATTCTTCCGTGCATTAATCTTTTCCCGGGCTTGCTTATAGTCTTTCGGAGTCGGTTCGAAACCAAGTCCAAAAGTATCTAATTTAGGAAGGCCAGGGAATCCCATTTGTGTTGCTACTCCTTTCTTCTTTCCTAGAGTCATTCTAGGAAAGTGTCCTTGCTTTCTGAGTATTCCATTCACTATCATGTTTGAATTGTGGTCGTAGTGAAGAAGGGTCTTCTCGTCTCCGTCAATGAAAAAGACCTCTTCAGCATTGAAGCCCAATAAATCTTTATCATTCTTGTCATGCTCCACATTTATGAGGGGTTTGTCAATTGCTTTGATCCTCATTGGGGAAGCATCGATTGTGACAGGAATTCCTCCAACTATAGCCTTTACTTGTTGATGAAGGGACGAAGGGACGGCCTTAAGGTCATGAAGCCAATAGCCTCCCAATAAAAAGTTTAATAAGGCTTTAATGTCTACCACTTGAAAAGTAGTAGCATGCTCAATAATTCCTGCCGTGACATTCATCGTTATGGTTCCAAGAGCTTGGCGACGAGTGTTGTCATAAGCTCTTATGCCTTGCGTAGATGGAGATAAATTTTCATCTCTTATTCCTAACATCCTTGCAGTTCGAAGTGGGCAAACATTAATTGCTGACCCATTATCTACAAGAGTCATTGGGACATTCATCCTCTTGAAGATTAATGTGAGGTTTAAGGCTTTATTGTGTTTATCACCTTCAGGAGGTAAATCCTTATCAGAAAAGGTGATTAAATTAATGGGACTAGGGAGATCAATCGTGAGGAAGTTAGCTAACCCCTCAGGAGTGGTTTCTGAATCTATTCCTACTTTAGCTAAGGCATCCATTACCGCAACTCTATGCTCACGGGATGTGGCTCGTAATTTCCATACGTTCATCTCGACCGTAGTCTTTTTAAGTTGTTTGACAACATCATTGTCTTCTATGATTGATATGGGAACTTGTTGAGTAGTAGGAATGGGTTGCATTGTGACAGGAGGTTGCATTCTCCCTGATCTTGTGACGACGTCGATAGGAGAATCCTCTTCATCCCAAATGTCATCAACCGGATATATTGAGGAAAGTGGAGTGTCTTGTATATCTTTGAGATAAACATCCTCATCATCACTGTCCCACACTCCATTAACCATGAAAGTACCTCTTTGTTTGGTCATATTTGAACCAATTTCTTACTGTCAATTAATCCTTGAACTAAGTCCTTGAATTTAAAACAGTGTTTTATGGTATGTCCTCCTGATTGATGATAGGGACAGTAGAACCTATCTGTCCTTTTAAGTGATTCAAAAGGTCTTGGCTCGAGAGGTTTGATCTTCCCATTCTCGAAGAGCTTTTGAAACATATTTGCATAAGTAGTCCCAATAGGTTTATATGCCTTGTTACTCCTTTTGGGCGTTTCGACTACATTGAGAGAAAAGTGTTTTCTTTCAATAGTCTTAGTGGGTGTCATCTTTTCGGCCATGCATCTTTTCTCCATCTCCTTTGTTTCTTGGAGAGTATGGTGAAGTTGGGCCATCGCTGCCCTTTGTTGGGTCATTGCTGTCCTCATTGTGCTTATGAGCACCCATGTATCTTTCTTAGAAGCTGGTTCCCTATTTGGAGGAAAATCACTCATGGCATCGAAGAAAATGTCCTCCTCTTCTTAACTGGCATGAGTTTTTTTAAGTGGTTTGATGAGAAGTGATGGGTCAGCGTGACCTTCCTCGTCAGAAATAGCCAAGGAATCCGAAAGTGGAGCATTATTGATGCTTGGCTTCTTGCTTGCAAGAGGTAATGAAAGTTTATTGCTACCTATTAGATCATGAATTGCCTCCTTTAACTTCCAACAGTTTTCAGTAGGATGTCCCCTGACTTGATGATATTTGCAATGTGCATTAGGATTCCAATTAGCCGTCCTCCTTTCGACTGGTGGATCTCCAAATGGTCCAATAAGAGTTATGAGACCTTTTGCATGAAGACAGTCAAATGCTGTATCATAACTCATGCCAATAGGTGTGTAATTTTTCATAAATAGTTTCTTTGGTCCTTGATTATTCATAGCTAGGACCTCGTCCAGATTAAAGGTGCTAACATTGTTTGAGTGGGTAGTTTTGGAAGAAGAAGGATTGTCGTTCTTTTTTCCTATCCAGCCACTGTTGGAAGTGTTAGCAGCTTTTTGTTTAGCAAGGTCGTCCTCAATGTTGATTCCTATGTCATAGACGGCCTTGAAAGTACTCAAATTGCTTTGGTATTTGAGATGCTTAGAGTACTTTTCTTGGAGGTTCTTGATGAACATCCTTACAGATTCTTTTTCAGTGGGAACCTCAACCATTTTGGCAGAAGTTTCCCTCCACTTATTAAAGAAAGAGGTGAATCCTTCATTCTCCTTTTGCTTCAACATCTCAAGCTCTCTATGGTCAGTTTCAACTTGAATGTTGCATTTGTATCTATCTATGAAAGTGTTTGTTATTGAATCCCAAGAAGAGATCTTTTCTTTATCAAGGGAAAAGAACCATGGTTAACAAACGGTTTCTAAAGATAGTGAAAACAATGAATGAAAAGCCTTCTTATCAATCCCCTTAATATTCATTATAGTTTCGAAAGCTCGTAAATGAAAGTAGGGGTTGTCAGTTTGCTTGAATCTTGGGATGTCATTGGCATTGAACTTCTGTGGAAGAAGTTCCTTGTCCACCAAGACCCCTTGTGAGCTAATCCCCTAAAACTTATAGTCATTAGAGAGCTTGCTCAAGCTTTCTTCCATTCGTTCCATCTGTTGTTGTTTCACAGGGTCATTGACTTGAAGAGCAATGGTCTTCATCATCTTAGTTAAACTAGCAAGATTCTACCTAAGTTCATTAACTTCTTCCAGAGTTGCCATTTTCTTCTTAGCTTTTATCTTTTGTCGAATAAGTTTATCAAAGAGTAAGACTTGGACAAAAGCGTTGTCCTTGATTAGTCGTCCTTCCTTTCTAGCCCAAGAGTTTGTAAATTAAACCATATTTGACTTAATGACTTGGCTCGAATTGACTTTGACTTTATTGGTTTTTAAGGCAAAAAAGCAAAAATAGAGTGTATATTTTTGGGAATCAAGTATAGGGTTTAAGCAACTTGGTTTCGTTTAATTTGGAGTATTAATATCCAACTTACCCCTCATAAAAAATGATGGAAAATACGCGCACACAAGACTCTCTAGACATGGTCATGGTGAACATAATTACAAGGTGTGTGTTTAAAAAAGTGAGTGAGAGTGACATGCTTTGACACTTGTGTAAAACCATGGGACTATGTGCCTAAACTCAAACAAGGAGTAAATACAACTTCTGCCGTTAATAAAAAGGTTAATTAGACTCGGCGTGAAGACTCGAGCAGAAAAATGGACCGTTGCTAAAGCAACGGCATTGTCGCGAAATACCAGAAGCCATCGCTGCGCGATAAGGGTATTGCGTCGCGATGGGCACCATCGTGTCGCTTCACAGGTCTGACCTTCGCGTTATTACTGATGCGTCGGTCTGGGCCTGTTTCCAGTGTTCTGCTTTAAAAGGACAAGGCTAAAGTCGTACTAAGTCGGTTTAATCAATTTATTAAACTTTAATTATTCATATTAATTAATTAATTAATTAAGCAAAGTCTTACTGTAGGGAATATTTCAAGCCATTAACCCCAAGCTTGAACCCCACTGTGATCATACACTTAAGCATGGTGGCATCCAAAGGGAAGGAAGCTAAAGCAAAAGAGTCGCCAACAAGTTTTAAGAACTTGTAAACCGTTCACAAGGTGAAGATTACACCCCTTAACGATCCATGAGATCGTCTACTCCAAAAGGTCTTGAACCAAATAGGGTTCGGGAATGAAGGTACAAATCCAACCTAAAAGAGATTGAACCTGCCCTAATAATAGGCCTCTACTTCATTCTTCTCGTATTCATGTGCGCTTTCTGACTAGCATGCAATCAATAGGTTAACCCTAAACCTGTTTATCTATGTTGGTTGAATTTAATGCACCAGCAAAACTATTATTGGCGATCACTTAAATTATAATCATATTAGCCTAAGCAAGATTATTAATTATCTTATTAAGCGTGATTTCAAGTACAAATTCCCTTTAAACATGCATAAAAGGCGTGATCAAGCAATAACAATAATATATATTAAGCAACATAATAATAATCATTATAATAACAATCATAATAACAATCATAATAATCATAAAGATAATCATGTTAAAGTTAAAGCATAATAATATCAAGATCCTAGGCATGATACTAACAAGATTAATAACAAACCCTAGCATGTCACTAAGAAATAAAGATCAAAGCTTTAAACCTAACACGGTACTAACATGATATTGATATGATATTAGAAAGCATAGGAAGCACCCTAAACATGATACTAGAAAGCAATAAAGACATCCTAACATGATACTAGGAATTAAACAAATTTAAACATGCTTTCTACAAGAATAGAGCAATAAGATTACATACTTTGATGCCTCGTGCCTCTTTCTAATAACAAAATACACGCGTTAGTAACTTCAAGGAAAATATAAAATCAAACAATTATAACCTTTCACGTCTAGGGCGAAGGCAACTTCGAACTTGACTAGGTGTTTCTAAATCTAGTGAATGCGGAATTTTGTTTATGAAAAGCTAGAGAGATGAGAGCATAGAGAAAATAGATGATGATTGTGAATTGTTGATGATTGATGAATGTTGATGCCTTTTAAAAACGGAGGTTTTAGGACCCTATTTATAAGAAAACAGTCTGGAAATAGATAGAATTTGATAAGGAATAAAACTCCACGCTGTCGCTGCAAAACCGATCTTGTCGCCAGGCGACAGGGTCTGTCGCGTGGCGACAGCCTGGATTCCTACGCGCTTTCAAACACGGAGTCCACTTATCAATCAAAATCGATTTGTAAAATTCGTATGAAAACTGAAATCGTATTTTTCATAAAATAATATTTTATTCCAAATAAAACTTATCAAAATATAATTATTAATTCTAACTCTATTAGGATTTAAACGAACCTTCTAGAGAATTCTAGATAACTATAATTAATTCTAATAACTTATGAATAATAATTAACATCGGGCCCTCCCCCAGATAATTGGGCCGCATGTAAAGATCAAACGGGACCTAGTTTAGTATTTTGGCCATAACTTCCTCATTATTCATCGGAATTGGGATTATAATATATTGTTGGAAAGCTCTTTGCAATACCCATCCAAATACACTATTATTGGACCCTTTTCATGGACCAAACTAAACTGGATTGCCTGTTTTCATAAAATAGAGTTGTTTTCGAACTACACTTTCACCTCGTTCGATAATCATTCGACGCAAAACGTATTCATTACTGGGTTTGGTTTTGGGGAGACACATTTGGGTGTCTACAGAAGCCCCCACTTTGACTGAGTTTGGAGAAACGCAAGTTTCGAAAACGAAAGTCAAAGTAACAATAGGGACGGAGAATGATTCAGAACGTTCTGCGATCCTAAATCATTCTTGTAACGCCGATACCTGCAAACTAGCGTTAGTTAAATAGATAAGAGAGTTAAGAAACGCGTATCTTGCACCGTCGAGCACACGTCTCTGAAGGTAACCGATTTATTGCATTTTTTTGAAGACTGCTCTGCTTGTAGCTGCCTCCTATTTCAACGAAGACGACTCTGCTTGTAGTCATTCTCTGCCGCTTGTGACCATCTTCCACATCCTAGGGAACACGATCGAAGATAACTCTGCTTGTAGCCATCTTCAGTTGTTGGTGACCATCTTCCACATCCTAGGAAACACGATCGAAGATAACTCTGCTTGTAGCCATCTTCAGCCGCTTGTGACCATCTTCCACATCCTAGGGAACACGATCGAAGATAACTGTGCTTGTAGCCATCTTCAGTTGTTTGTGACAACCCTCCACAAGCTAGGGAACGCTGCCGAAGATAACTCTGCTTGTAGCCATCTTCAGTTTTTGCGATAATACTCTGAAGAATATCACCGAAGACCAATGCCTGTTGATCCTTTAAAGTTCGCTTGAACTTTACTTCCGCTACGCCAGTACGTCGGCACTTTTGCTGCTTGTAAATCCATTACGTCGGTGCTTTTGCTGTTTATGAACCATTAAGTCGATGCCTTTGAGCCAATTTTTAGGCGCTTTAAGCTAAGTGAGACGATCTTTTCATCAGGTCGATCACTTGATTTAATCGTGATCGAGCCGATCATTAAATCTTGTCAAGTTGCTTATAGGGGCTAACTGGCGTACCAAGGAACCCGAAATTGCTGCACAATGTTCACATAACCATATTATGGAGCCCTGTACTCTGTCGCCGCTCCAGCGCTAACCAGAACTACTTGTCGCCGCTTTTTCTGTTTGTCGCCCGGTGATAGGCTTTGTCGCCAGGCAACAAACTTGTCGTTTGGCGACAGGGTCGGGTTTTTTCAAATACCCTCCCTTTCTTCTTCATTTCCCGTTGCTGTTGTTCTGTTTTTTTGCATTCACCTAAAACTTCGATCTTCTTGTTCTCGCTCAATTCTCAACCGAATTCGCTCAAACTTGTTGCAAATCAAATCTTATTTCATCTACCTTCCCGATCCATGTAAGTTTTATTCAAACTCAACTCGGTTTTTGCTGAATTTTGCGTTCTTTATTCACGAATTTCCCGAAAATTCGAACATGTTTTTGCTTAGTTCGCTCCTTTTGCTGAATCTTATGCCTTGAACTTGCTTGATTATGCTTTTGCATCGCCTTGGGAGTGTTTTGAGACTTGTTTGACTCAATTTGGTGAAGAAATGAGCGATTCACCATTATTGGTCCTCTTGAGGTCGTGAAGAACAATGTGATCCGTTCTTTGCGTTTTTACTAGTTCTTCTTGTACAATTTGTCACAATATTTGTCATGGTATTGCAAGAAATTGTTCGGTTGCTTGAGAATGCTAATTATGCTCATATTGAAATTGTGCTCTGTTTTTGTACTACGTACTCCATTTTTGCGAACATAGTATCATGCGGCTAGGCAAACCTTAGATACCATAGAGCCTTATTCTTTATTATTTGCATAATATAGCATGGTTAGGCAACGCGGCTCTGGTTCTCAGTCGAGGGACATAAGCTAGGAGGACGAGCCCGTCGGCGAGGGTGAGGACCCTTCTACTAGACTTGGACCTCTTCCAGAGTGGGATGAGCACACTCTTTTCTTTTCTCCCGAGCACCATATCTCTGAGCGCGTGCGACGCGGGCTTATCGGTGGGAGGACTCGCAGTCATGGCTCTGGCAACAACGTTATCGGTACGCTATATAAAGCGTATTTCAGTAGAGACGAGGTGTTGCGACAGCTCTGGGAGTCCTGTGGGTTGACTCCCCTCTTTCGGGCTACTCAGGCCATGTACTCCTATGATGGGGGTAACCTCGTTGTCCGAGCTTTGGTGGAGTTCTTTTGGGACACCACCAACACCTTTCACTTTTCCTGGGGTGAGATGACGGTCACTCCTGCCGACTTCAGTCTCACCACAGGTTTGGAGTTTCGTTCTTCTCCTCTGCCATTTGACAGTGATATTACTGTTTACTCACCGATAGTTTCGGAGTTATTGGGTCCAATTGTTGTTCGGGCCCGTGCTGAGGCTCAGCCGGGACACCTTAGTTCCCAGTGCATCCGTCGTTCCACCTTAGTAGCGGCTTTTGAGGATGATGCGACCACTCGCGAGCAACGGGTGCGCATCTTTGTTCTTATTTTGCTGTCAAGGACCTTTTCTCCTGACAAGGGTAGTCGAGTGCTCCTCTACTACCTAAGAGCTGTTCGCGACCTTCACTTGGTCAGGACGTATGACTGGGCCAGCTTAGCCTATGCTGACTTTCTTCTGGGCTTGCGACGTTCCTGTCGTCACAAGGCCTTGTCTGGAGAGATCGCACTTTCCAGTTTATAGAGGGTCGTAAAGGTGTATTTCTATCCTTTTGAAATTAGCTCTAGACTCGTGCAAGCATTTGCTGACTTTTCCTTATCTGTGTAGATTTGGTTCTACGAGTACTTCCCCTCGCTTGCGCTGGTGAAACCTTCACCTCGCGAGCTCCCTATTGGCGCTGGTTGGGGAGGTCGCACGGGCCAGATCGAGATTGCACGTATTCGAGATCTGATCCTCTCGGTAGGTTCTCGTGAACACTTATTTTTTTGATACTACCCTTTTGAGTGCATTGATCTTACATAGCTGTTTTGTAGGAGCCTGACGTGTGACCATGGGCTGATTTGGCTATACCTGTGCTGGCCGCGTGGTATACTACCGAGCGTCGTTATTTTCAGGGGACGTATGACGCTACCGTGTATCTTGGCAAGAGAATAGCTATTCAGCATTCCTCGGATGCTTTTGTCGTCCCTGCTTGCCCGCCTCAACATATGTTTCACGAGGCGTTGATGCGTGACTGCGCGAGTCGGTCGTCTCCTGGCACTCCCTGGTGGTCTCATGTCCATTTAGGGCAAAGTTACGAGGATGACTTGCTGCCTTTGCTAGTGTCGGCCCCTATTTTGTCTGAGGAGGCAGCGGTATGCTTTACTTTTTATTTTTCTTTTAGTAGCCCCCAAGCGAATTCTGATCATTTGAATTTCATTTTATCAGGCTGGGCCTAGGGAGTTCGTCCCTCCGAGGCTGTCTATCTATTACTTGGGTACGTTCGGACCGATCGAGGAGATGATTCCTCCAGCCCCCGAGGATCAACGTTTTGTGGAGCGCTCCATTCCTCGTCACCAGACTCGGGTGAGCTTATCTATTTTCTCGCTTTTGTATTTGTTCTGCATTATCACTGACTTTATTCCTTTGACAGTTTTCTCGCGAGGTGGTGACAGCTATGGCGAGGTGTATAGACGCCTTTCGTAGCCAGCTCGTGAGGTTACGGGACCGAGCTACCTGTCGGAGGAACGACGTTGAAGAGGTATCTCTCTTGTTTTTTCTTTTGTATCACCTTTCATTGTATTCTTTCATTAGTGTCTGACTTGATTTACCTTTGCAAGGACAACCTATTCCTTCGCCCCGCACTCGGTCGAGACTTGAGGCTAGGAGAGAGCCGAGTAGATCTGGCTCAAGGCGTCATCGCACTTCTGACAGTGGTCAAGGTGGCCGGTTTGAGGCTACTCCGACCGAGGGTTCGGCTTCTTCACCTGAGGATGTTTGAGGTTGGGCTGACGGGCCAAGGAGGCGCGACATCGGCTCCTTCGATGGGTGGTGGGACGTACGAGGTCGACTCGTCATCGCAGTAGCCCTTGCAGCCTCAGCCGTTGTTGATTGGTGAGCCTGGGTGGACTGGCCCTGAGCTGAGGTTTCCGCCGACTGACGGATCAGGATATGGTAAGGGGCATACTCCCCGGTCTATAGCGTTCTTTGATATGATGGGCGTACCTCATCATTTACGGCCTCTGGCGCCATAGTTTGTACCTGTGCTCATTTATTTATTTCACTTCATAGGACTTTGTCTTTTGTATTAGATGACTCATATTGTATATACAAACCTTTCATATTAAGCCTGTTTTATCTTTGCATTTTATTTTTCATTTTATGTGCATGTGAGTGTGTGCAATTGTGACTTAATTGCGCAAAAATTTTCATCATTTTTATTATCGATGGAGGGTATCCGACTTTCTCCCCCGAAAGAAAAAATGAAAAAAAAAATGATGTCGACTAAAAATAAGCCTAAGCTCAATTTAATCAAAAAGAAAAAAGCAATATGGATTGGAATTGTATATGAGGGTATTGAGTAACGGGGTGTAATGTGCAAAATCAAACTCGAATCGAAGTAAGAAAAAACGCGGTTTGCGTGGCGCGTAATTGTCGCTGGCTCAAACGCGTTGTCGCCACATGTATCCTTTTGTCGCCAGGCGACAAGCTTTGTCGCCAAGCGACAGACGTTGTCGTAAGGCGACAAGCTTGTCGTTTGGCGACATACTTAGTTTTCCAAATCCTTACAGAATTCGAAATCTGCCAAAAATTTGTTTATAAATAGCCCCCCAAATCTGACGATTTCTGTATAATTCGAACAGATTAACTCAAAAATTAATCATGGCTTTAATTAAAAGAGTTTTATTGATTTCACTCATGAGTGGTGTCGTTCTTTAACTGCTAAGGAGAGAAAAGAACTTGACTTTTTCCACATGGGGGTATTTATGGCATAAAGGGGGTAGATCTTGATATAGACTTCATTCATACCGCCTTAGAATATTGGGATCCTAATACTCATTGTTTTAGATTAGGCTATGATGAAATTTGCCCTTTACCAGAAGAGTTTGGTGCCATTCTAGGCTTTCCTCCATTAAATCTTGTGGTAATGCCTACGGTGAGTGAGTATTATTACAAAGATTATGAGCGTTTCCTTGACCTTAGGGGTAAAGATCTAAAAAACATAGTGCATGGTAATAATGTTGATTTAATAGAATTTGCACGTTTTTATTTTGATAGACCTCGCTCTGAATCTTTTCATGTCTATAGGAGAATAGCTTTCCTCTTTTGCATGCTTAGCCAATATTTTCTTACTAATGGTAAAAATAATTATGGTCAAGCAATTATAATATATGTGCTAGAACAAATCGAATTTGGGAGAAATCCAATGCCATTAATCGTTGGAGAGACTATGCTTAGTCTTGATGAATTGAAGAAGAATCCAGAAGCACCTATTCGAGGCTCTCCAATTTTATTACAGGTAGAAAAATAGTATTCTTAATTACAGAAATTAAAAATATATTTTTGTATAGCAATACTGATTATTTGCATTGATTTTTACAGATGTGGCTCATGGAGAGACTAGAATTAATCAGTCCTCCTGATAATATTGACAAATATACCCCCAATTGCTATGTTCAACGAAAGAAGCGTTTCTCCTTGAAGATGGGTCGCCATGAGTGGGGCAAAGTGTTTGCCTGTTGTGACTTCTCCATTAAATGGGTCATTCCCTGGTGGAAGCTTGAAAAGATGATTGGTTGTAATACCCAACCCTTTTGCCGTCTTCCTAGTTTGTCAAAATTGACCTTTTATTATCCCTGCATAGTAAAGAGGCAATATGGGATTGCGCAAACCATTCCTACCGGAGATCTTCGTCGCCCTTATGAATTCCCGGTTTCACAAGATCTTCGTCAAGGATTGCCGCATCCCTTTCATGCCGAAAGGTCTCCCTCGCCAAGGTCTCTTTTTCAAGAGCCTTTCCCGGCTTCACCAGATCCTCAGCTTGCAGCGCCGCTTTGTCAGACAGCGCGGTGATCTGGGTCTCAAGGTGAATCCTTTGAATGGCGGCTATCCTAGTAACCGCATCCTCCGCCTTCTTGACCTCGTCCCAGGCCCGTTTTAACCGCCCATTCTCCTTCTCTTTCCATTCCAAGAAGGCAGTATGCCTGAGAAAGAGCTGCACCCGGACGAAGAGTAGTTAGTAAAAATGAATTAAGGAATATGTTCTAAGTATGAAAGCTAAAATGGCAAACAATCATGAAAGGTCACCTCGGCACTACAGTTCAGCATGGGGCTGAGGAAGCCCTCGTTGATCCCCCTCAGCTTGTCCCGCTGCTCCTAGGGGATGGCCCTGGCCATGGCTTCTCTCATGGCCTTCATGTCCGCGCCAGTCAGCGACTGGCCGGGTAGCTTCATATTCATCTCCTCTGCAATATCTACGCGCGGCCGCAAAAGGTGTTAAATCAAGCCAACAAAAAGCTTGCAAGAAAACAAAAGTATGAAACTCTGACTAACCGTTTGAGAAGCTGGGAGGAGACGGAAGGTTGAAGGTGAATGGAGGAGGTGGTTGAGGTTCGTCCTCCCCTTCACTTGTGCAGCCGGGTAGTTCTTTAGCCGTATGACTGGCAGCCGCTTGCCAATTTGACGTTTTGACCCTCCTGACAGGGCCGCTATCGTCCTCCTCTGCGGACACATCATGGATCGACCTCATTGTCGGATCCACGGACATGGAGACCCCACTTGGTGACAGGTGGAGTTGCTCTACTTGGGATTGCTTTGAAGCAATCCACGACGTCGTCTTAGCCGCAGGGGTCTTAGATGCGACCGACTTCCTTGTTTTGGACGCCTTTTTCTTAGAAGCAGTGGCCGGCTGCTTTCATTTTGACCTTGGGGTAGGGGTGGCCAACTGGAAAGGACAAGAAAGAGAAGAAAAAGTTAGTATAAAAAGACATTAAAAGGAAGGAGCCTCTTCCCAACATACCAACACGGACGTAAGGAAGCGTCCGTATAAAGAAGGGAAGGAACCCCTTCCCAGCATACTAAAACGGACGAAAGGGAGAGTCCTTGTAATGAAGGAAAGGAGTCTTATCCCAACAAACCAGCTCGGCAAAAAAAAAATGAAGAGAAAAACAGCAGGTTCCAAGGCAATGGTTCATACCTCCTTGGTCTACTCGTACGCCTTTTGCCGAGCCTTGTACTGAGCCAAATTGATCTAGGACATATCAATCTCCCCCTTTTGATCTTGGTCCAGCATGGCGTACGCTTCCTCTGCGAAAAAAGAAGAAGGAAAAGAGTTAGAAAACTTTTCAAAAAGATAGCATGCGCACGTTGGAAAGTTTCAAAGCCCCACCTTGGGGAAGGTTCTTGTATAAACCGCATGCCGACATAAATATTTGGTCCCGGTGCCAGCTAGCCAATGGGATCCAGTTTTGGGGCACGTCTACCATTTTACCGTCCCTCCTAACCTTCTTGACCCTAAAGTAGTAAAGTTGGTGTGCTTGGCTTGGGTGGACGAGTGGTTTGTATGGTTTATGATCCCCTCGGCCAAGCTGGATTGGCTTGGCATTGAACTATTCATCCGCAGGTTGAATGCCGCTTTCTTCGTCTTGATGCGGTAGAATCGGTTTTCCAGTCTTGCCATTTTGACACACAGTCCATCACCACCATATAGTCTTTGGTGGTGTTGAGAATGAACCAGTCGTCCGTGTGCTTCTCCAGACGGGTCATGGCGTGCATCCCGCATAAAACCGAAAAGTTCGGCTTGAAGCCTTTCCAGATGCACGTCACAAAGTACCCAAAAATATTTACCCAGCTATTCGGCATCAGCTGGAAAAGAGCAATGTTGTACTCGTCCAAGACGGTACGAATAAAGGGATGGAGGGGAAAGCAAAGTCCAACATCCAGAGCGGCACGATAAATGCTGAAGGATCTGCGGCGCGGCCGCTCGTCTTCCCAGGTGGCCACAGAGAGAGATCTTTTGGGGGCCACCTACTCAAACCCTTCTCCCAATTGGAGAAATGCCTTGTGCTCATCCAGACCCTCGTTTAGGTATCCCAAGGCCGTGCTATCCACCGTACAGGCGTACGGGTCCTTGAAGGTGTCAATGTTGGCGATGGCCTCCTCTGCCGCCGCCTCACCCTCAACCTCGTTCTCTGCTTCTGGAGCCCTGGCCGCCCCCAGACATGGCCGCGCCTTCAGGCGCCAACGGACCTTTGCCCTTATCTCTTGCAGTGGCCGCCTGATTTCCCAAAGAAGGAGCAATGCGAGGTGGTTGGTCAGACGGTTCAGTAATAACGATGCCAGCCCTAGGTCTGTCTGACCTGCTATGCTGGAGATAGGGTGGTTTAGGAATAGGTACGGACGGTCCAGCCCTGTCTGTCACTGAAGAGGAAGGAGGTCTCTCCTGAGTTAGCAACTCAGCCGGGTCCATGACCGAGTTGGCATATTGGGGGAACCTTAGTTCCAGGGTTTGCCCGGACGCACCCCTAGAGGAAGAAACGCCCTGTGTTCTTTGGCGTTTTGCAAATGAAGCGGTCACTTTGACCACCGAGCATCCAGTACCACCAGTAGAGGCCATGTTAGTGGTGGATTCGGTCTGTGAGTTCACATTGGTTGTGTCATAAGGGACCCTTGGATGTACCAGACTGCCGTCCGGATTTCTTGCAACGTTCATATCGTACGTTTGCCTCGTACGGGTCATTTTCGACTGTAGGGACAGAGAAGAATAGGTGGATGAGAGTTGGTACGCACTGGAAATAGACCCACTCCATGAAGGAGACAACTCGTCTCCGTCCACTCTAGACTCCTCAGTCCCAGGAAAACGGCGGGCCTCATGAAGAGAAACGGACGAAGCCAAGTGTAGAGCCAGATTTTTTATTTAAAAAAAAAAAAGAAAGCAAATAGAAAAGCAAGAAGAACAGTCCGCCTACCTCTGTACGTGTAGAAAACTCTAGAAGCTTTGTAAAGTTTGGGAAGTTAGCCGGAAAACTCAAACTACGGTCGAAAAACTCAATCGAACGACAGAGCTCTTGAAGATTCAAGGGAAAGGGACTTTCTCTCTCTAGAAGCTCTGACTTCTCTCTTAAATGCTTAAAGTTCCAAAGTGCCAAAATGAGGTCAAAGCTCTTCTATTTATAGGCAAAATTTTATGGGGGCAAAATGTTAAAATCATCTTTCCTGCTCAGGAATTTGAACGGTTACTTTTTAAAAAATTTAACCTAGATTTTAAAAAGGTTTAAAAAGAGACTTTGTTAATTTGGATGGAAAAAGACACGGACGGGTAACGGCACGTCCAAATAGACGGCCACGTCAGTAGGATTAAAACTGCCACCCTAAAAGGCAGGGTGGCCAAGCTCTCCTTTAATAGATGATGCGCCGGGTTTCATCCGCCTATTCCACCATGTGCTCTATTCCCTCTTACTCGGACGCAATAAGATGAGTAGAAAATCAGAGGAGGGGGCCCGTGGAGTACGAGTGACCCCCTCTGAGGGGCAAATGTTTAGGGTAAAAATACCCCTTATACGTGGTCCAATCCCGTAGTGACATGTTGCCTAATCAAAGGACGACACGTGTCCCTATGGGAAGATGACGCGTGTCAAGCTTCAGGAGAACACCTGAAATGAGAGAAAAGGGCCTTCTTACCTTAGAAGGCCCAAATCCCGAGAAAGCCGTAAAACGACACTGACCCCTAGACACGTAGCATTACTTGATTGCGCCGCCAATCAAATCGCGTCATTCTAGGGCAATAACCCTAAAGGGCACTGTTTCCCACCCTTATAAATACCCAAATCCTTTATGATGGGAGGGGGGACTATGACATAACATTAAACAGAGCACTAAATAACTCCAACTTCTCTCTACTTACTCTCTCTAGTCTTTTCGATTCCCAGTTACTAACTTAACAATCGGAGGCGAATATTCCGTCACCGGAATATTCGTGTTTTGCAGGTGTCCGAGTCTTGCTGCCAGCAAAAGCGTGACCAATGTCCCGAGGGATTCCAAAAAACCCCAAAACAGTCCCCACTGTTATTCGGGCACGCGGTGAGTCTCGACCGCTACAAATGAGTAGCTGATCCATTCGTCGGACTGTGCTAGTAAAGGCTTTTTGGGATGATGCAACCACCTCGGAGCAGTGGGTGCGCGTTTTGTTTTGTTTTTTATGTCAGGGTCCTTCTCTCCTGACAAGGGTTGCCGAGTACTACTCTACTATTTGTTTGCTCTCCGCGATTTTCGAGCGATCGGGACTTTTGATTGATCCTGCTTGGCCTATGCTGACTTCCTGCTAGGGTTGCGACTCACCTGTCGTCAGCGTACCTTTGACGAGGAGGTCACACTCTCTAGCTTCTGGAGGGTCGTAGAGGTATACTCCATTCCTCTTGGTAATAGGTTTCTTTTGACTTTAGCTTTTGTCGACATTTCCGTGTTATTACAGGTGCGGTTCTACGAGTATATGCCATCTTTGGCGCCAGCCAGGCCTTCACCTCGAGGGCTTCCGGCTGCTGCTAGATGGGGTGGCTGTTATACCGACCAGACTGCTGTTGCCGTTGTTCGAGAGTCGCTTCTCTCGGTATGCATTACTCGCGATTTTCATTTACTCTTCTGAATAGGATTCCTACTCATGAGTGTTTATCTTGCGGGGACCTGAGGTTAACTTCCGTCCATGGGCCGATTTTAACGTCCCCGCGCTATCTGTTCAGTACACAGCTCAACGGCGCTACTTTCAGGGAACGTATGATGTTGTGGTGTACTTGGGCGAGAGAGTTGCGATTCAGCACTCTTCGGAGTCTTTTGTACTTCCTACCCGTCCTCCACGACATATGATGGATCAGACGGACTTGAGAGTCTATATGGGTAAGTCGCCAGCTGGTATGGAGTGGCAGCGTCATAGCCATCCGAACCGGAGCTATGGTGAGAGGCTTGTACCGCGGTTGGCTCTACCACCTTGCCCATCAGAGGAGGCGGAGGTATATTTTGCATCTTTTGATTTGTTCTTTTGGTAGCCCTCAGGAAATTCTAATCACTTAGATTTTATTCTTGCAGGCTACGACGACGGTTGCGGATTTCGTACCTCCACCAGTGTCTATTACTTATTAGGGGTCTTTCGGCCCGGTTGAGGAGATGATTCCTCTAACCCCTAAGGAGTGGCGTTTTGTGGAGAGGTCAATACCTCGCCACCAGGCCTGGGTGAGTTATCTATCATCATTTTATTTGTATGCATGTTCTTTGACTGTTTCTGATGTTTATTGCTTGATAGTTTTCCCGCGAGATGATGACGAGGATGGCGAGAGGCATGGACGCCTTTCGTTATCAGCTCGTGAGATTGAGTCACCGAGCTAGCTGTTGTCGTGTGAGTGATGGCACAGAGGTATTTCTCTTTTATTTTTACTTTATTTTGCTTCAATTATTTTTCTTGTATTTGACTTGGCTTATTTTTCTATTTCAGCCTGTTCCTCCATCACGTACTCGTACGAGACCCGAGGATTGGAGAGAGAGATCAAGGTCTGGCTTGAGGCGTTGTCATACTTCGGCCGGGAACCAGGGCGGTCGAGCGGAGTCGGATCAGACGGTGGTAGTGGAAGGTTCTTGTTCTTCTTCCGAAGGTGCATCGAGGAGGCCGACTGGTCAAGGAGACGCAACATCAGCTTCTTTTGTGGGTGGTGGGACGTACGAGGTTGGCTCGTCGTCGCAGCAGGCACAGCAGCCTCAGTAGGCGGGACCTCAGTAGGGTGAACCAAGATGGGTTGGCCCTACTCTTTGGCTCTCGACCACAAGTGATCCTGATGCTGGTGTGGGATTGACTCCGCGGACTGTGCAGTTCTTGGATACATTTGGTGTTCCTCCGCAATTGCGTCTTTCGGCACCGTAGTTGTACCTGTATTTTTTTATTTGACTTTGTAGGACTTTGTTTTATATTTTTGACACTTATGTTAGATATATTGTATATACATCCTATGATTATTATGTTATTTATCTTATATTTTTATTTTTCATTTTATGTGCATGTAAGTGTGCAAAATTGTAATTAATTTTTGCGCAAAAAAATAAATAAAATTCCGTCATTTTTATTACTAATAGAGGGTATCTGACTTCCTCCCCCAAAAAGAAAAAATCAAAAAATAAAATTGGGTTTGATAAAAAGCTTAAAATTAATTAAACTTAAAATAATCAAAAGGGGATAAGTGTTTGAAAGAAAATTGCCAAAAATAAGTTTGGATAAGGCTTTAAAAAGAATCAAAGCCGTAAAGTAAAAGTACAAATCCGTGTCAAAGTCGGATAATACACGGTCAGCTTAGCGCGTTATTCTGACGCGGTAACCAGTGAACCACCGCGGCGCGATGGACCTGTCACGGTGCTACAGTCCTGTCACGGCGCGATGGTCTTATTTCTCCGAATTCTCCTGGGATTCGGTTTTCGTCGGGTTCTATTTATAAAAAAAACCTCTAAATTCGTCAATTACAGCATAATTCAAGCAGATTAAAAATATTTAGCTCATTAATTTTCACTCAAAATAGCCATGTCTAAGACTTTTAGTGATTTTACTCGTGAGTGGTGCCGGTCTTTGTCTACCAAAGAGAGGAAAAAGCCTGACCTTTTCCACTTGGGGGGTTTATATGGTATTAAGAGGGTAGATCTTAACATAGATTTTATTTATATCACCTTAGAATATTAGGATTCAAATACCCGTTGCTTTAAATTTTTTTATGATGAAATGTGCCCTTTATCGGAAGAATTTGGTGCCATTCTTGGCTTCCCCTCTTTAGATCTTGCGGTAATTCCTAAGGTGAGTGAATATTATTACAAGGATTTTGAGCATTTCCTTAACCTTAGAGATAGGGACTTAAAAAACATAGTGCATGGGAATTTAGTAAATTTGAAAGAATTTGCACGCTTTTATTTTGATAGACCACGCTTTGAGTCTTTTCATGGCTATAGGAGAAGGGCTTTCCTCTTTTGCATGTTTAGCCAATATATCCTTACTAGTGGAAACTTTCACGAGGGACAAGCAATTTTAACATCTGTCATGGAACAAATTGAATCAAGGAGAAATCCAGTGCCATTAGTTGTTGGAGAGATTATGCTTAGTTTAGATGAACTAAAAAGAGATCCGAAAGCTCCTCTTAGAGGTTCTCCAATTTTATTACATGTAGAAAATCAATACTTTTGATTATAGAAATAAAAAGTATTTAATTTTGTATAGTAATACTAATGTTTTGCATTGAATCTTTGCAGATTTGGCTAATGGAAAGGCTTGAATTAATTAGCCCTCCTGACAATATTGAAAAGTATACACAAAATTGCCTTGTAAAAAGGAAAAAACGCTTCTCCATAAAGATGGGCCGCCGGGAGTGGAGTAGAATCCTTGAAACTTGCGACTTTGCCATTAAATTGGTTGTTTCGTGGTGGAAAATTGAGAAGATGGTTGGTGTCAATAAACAACCTTTTTGCCGTCTTCACAGGTTTGTCTAAATTAACCTTTTACTACCCTTCTAGATTAAAAAGACAATATGGCCTTGCCCAAACCGTTCCTTCCGGGGATCTTCGTCGCCCTTATGAATTTCCCGTTTCACAAGATATAGAAAGATTTAATGACTATTGGTGTGCCAGACCTTTGTGGGAAGTTGTTACCCAAAAAGTTCCTCCTTTGTCTAGAGATGTGAAGTAGTGGTTACTTGATAGATCTCAAAAGGACAATAACAAAGTCTGAAACATGTACAAGACTAGTGTTAAAGATCGTCTAGGAGATAAGAAAATTCCTCCTAAAGATCGTCTAGGTGCAAGAATTGAATTCAAGACCCCTATTATGCCTAAGAAGAAAATTACTAGTAAGGACAAGGAGAAAAGAAAAAACTGACTCCACAGAAAAGAAAGTATGGGTTGAAAAGAAATATAGTGTAATGGCTATAGGAGAAACTATTGACACTAAGATTGTGTGCAGATCTTCTAAGGGATCCCTATTGGTGAAAGAGATGGATGATGAAGAAGAGGAGGAGAACAATTAGAAAAGGGCCAGAAAAGAGAAAACAGATTAGAGCATTGCTTTTACTATCAATTTATTAGTCAATCTATTTTCAAGTCAATTTATTTTTAAGCCTTTGTTTTAATTTCATCAATAATGTAATTTTACTTTTATTAATGCAATTTTCAGCTTATAAAATTAAATCGACTTTTTTACATTGAATTATTTTGTTAAAGCAATGAAAACAACTTGAATTAATTTCAAAAATTGTTCGAGTACGGAAGTCGAAAATTTCCCGAAATACACCGAAATTGACGAAAACGAACTGGCGCCGGAATTTGGGATTCATCGTCGCGCGACAAACCTGTAGCTGTACGACAGATCCCTGTCCCAGCGCGCTAGACTGGAATTTTGTGCGTAGTTCGTACTGTGTTGTCGTGTCGACGAGGGAGTGCGAGGTTTGTAAAACTTAAAGTGGCCGCACCCTATAAAGGGTTTTCTACGTACCCTTTATTTAGGAATCAGGCCAAACGTAGTTCTCTTGAATATGTTACTAAAGTCATAATGGGTAGAATTTCTTAAGTTGGTCATGATTCGTCATATTTGAGAATTCATTACCAACCATATCAATTAGTTTTGCGGCACCTCCTGATAGGATAGTTATGACGATATATGGTCCGGACCAGTTAGGCCTAAATTTGCCTCTTGGGTCTTGAACATTTTTTCTTAATGCTTTTAACACCAAGTCTCGTACTTTGATATTTCTTATCTTGACCTTTTTATTAAAGTATCTAGCCATGCGAGTTTGGTAGCACTTGGTATGATGTAGAGCTTCTAGTCATTTTTCATCGAGTAGAATTAGCTCTTCATATCTTGCTCTAGTCCATTCGACTTCATCGAGTTTACTCTCCAACGCGATGCGTAGGGAAGGTATTTTAATTCCACAGGTTGTACGACATCCATTCCATAGATTAAAGAAAATGTCTTACTTCTATTGTATGAACGAATTGAAGTGCGATAACCCCAAAGAGCGAAATGGAGTTTGTCAGGCCAATCCTTGTAATTTTCTGTCATTTTTTCGATGATAGTCTTTAAATTCTTATTAGCTGCCTCTACTGTGCCATTTGCTTGAGGCCTGTATGGAGAAGAGTGATGATTTTGAATGTCGTATTTTTAAAGCAATTCTTCACATTCCGCTTGAAAGTTAGTTCCATTATACTTATCATTTCGCATAGGACTCCATATCGACATATAATGTTCCTTTTGATGAAGAGTGCTACATTTTTTGTAGTGATTTTTGCATATGATGTCGCTTCAACCCATTTTGTGAAATAATCAATTTCTACTAGAACGTATTCATGGCCTCCTGTCCCAGGAGGAGTGATTTTTCCAATAATGTCTATTCCCGATGTTGAGAATGGCCATGGTGATGTATAAGTGTAAAGGAGAGAGAGGGGAACATGTTGCAAGTTAGCGTATATTTGGCATTTAGGGCATCTTTTTACATATTGATGGCAATCCCTATTCATGGTAATCCAATAGTATCCTTGTCGCATTACTTTTTTGGCTAGTATTTTGCCATTCATGTGAGTTCCACACACTCCTTCGTGGATTATTCTCATTGGTCTTTGAGCTTCCTTTTTTCCTACACATAGGAGAGCTCTACCTTTAGGTACCCTTTTTTGTAGCTCGTCATTTAGGAGTACATAGTGGGAAGCGAAAAGTCTTAGCGCTCGTTTCGCTTTCTTATCAGCATGGAGTGGATATTCTCCTTTGGTGACATAGTTGAGGATGTCAGTATACCAAGGTTATTCCTCCTCTTCTTCTTCTCCTTGAACTACCTCATCATCTTCTATGGCTTAAATATAAGCTGGTTTATGTCTTTTCTCTATTGTTAAAGGCATTTGTTCAATTTACTTAGGAATTCTAACCATTGAGGCTAGCCTTGCCAAGGCATTAGCAAACTGATTTTCTTCCTTAGGTAAATATGTGTATTCTACCTTTTAGAGTTGATCAGTAAGGGTTTCCAGGTATGTTTAATAAGGAGCTAAGCTTTCACTCCTTACTTTCCATGTTTTGGAAATCTGATTGATGATTAAAGAAGAATCTCCGAATATTCGAAGTTTCTTTACTCCTAATGCTAAAGCTGTTTCGAGGGCTACCACGCATGCTTCATATTCCGCAGCATTATTGGTAACATCAAAATCTAACTTTATGGAGATTGGGACATGTTCTTCTTTAGGTGATACTAGTAATACTCCTACGCCACATCCTTTTTGGTTTGAGGCTCCATCGAAGTATAATGTCCAAGTATCATCTTCTGTAACCATCAAGTCTTTGTCTGGAAAATCATTCTCATGTATTGGTGTCGAATCTTCTATTGGGAAATCTACTAAGAAGTCTAGACCACTGATCCTTTAATAGCCTTTTGAGGCACGAATCTTACATCGAATTGTGTTAAGTTTACTATCCATCTTGATATTCGTTCGTTAAGTGTAGATTTCTCGAAGAGATACTTAAGTGGGTCCATTCGAGATACTACATAGACTGTATGAACGAGCATGTAATGTCTTAACTTGGTTGTGGCCCACACTAGTGCGAGGCACAATTTTTCAAGTGGTGTGTAGCGTACTTTATACTCGAGCATCTTTTTACTTAAGTAGTAGATGGCGTTCTCTTTACCTTCTACTTCTTGTGCAAGCATAGCTCCCATTGTCTCTTTAGTGACTGTTAGGTATAATCGAAGAGGGATCCCTGGAAGCGCTGGTACTAATACGGGAGGATTAGCGAGATAGGCTTTGATCTTTTCAAAGGCTTTTTGACACTCATCGTCCCATATTACTGGTACGTTCTTTTTAAGCTTCTTGAATATTGGTTCACATATTGTGGTTAGCTTGGATATGAACCTACTTATATATTGCAACTGGCCAATAAATCCGAGTTTCCCTGAGGTGACTCCGAAAGCACACTTGGCTGGGTTTAGCCTCATATTGTATTTTCTTAACCTTTCGAAGAATTTTCTTAGGGCTACTTCGTGTCCTGGACGGTCTTTTGATTTCACAATCATATCATCCACATAGACTTCAACTTCTTTATGTATCATATCATGGAGTAAAGCAATCGCTGCTCTTAGGTAAGTGGCACCCGCGTTTTTCAACCCGAATGGCATTACCGTGTAACAGTAAGTGCCCCAAGGTGTTATGAATGTAGTCTTTTCCATGTCTTCTTCAGCCATGAAAATTTGGTTGTAACCTACGTACCCATCCATAAACGAGAGAAGTGCATTATTTGCCGTGTTATCTACTAAAATGTCGATGTGTGGTAAAGGGAAGTCGTCCTTTGGACTTGCCTTATTTAGATCTCTATAGTCGACACACATTCTTACCCTTCCATCTTTCTTAGGAACTGGCACCACATTTGCGACCCATTCCGGGTATTTTGATACCCTAATAAAACCTGCAATTATTTGTTTTTGAACTTCTTTTATTTTAAGAGCTACATCGGGTTTCATTCGATGTAACTTTTGTTTTACAGGTTTCATTCCTAAAATTAATGGTATTGTGTGTTGAGCTATTTCTCTATTTATTCTTGGCATATCTTTGTATGACCAAGTAAATACATCGATAAATTCTTTTAGTAGATTAATTAAATCGGTTTTTTCCTCTTTACTAAGAGTTAGACCAATTTTAACTTCTCTTTTAATGGTTGGATATTTTAAGATATCAACTGTTCCAGTGTCTTCGATTACTGGTGTCTTGTTTTCAAGTGTTTCCATTGCAATTATTTCTTTATCACTTTCAATGTTAGTTAAGCAATGCTCGTCATCTTGAGTAAGGGAATGACACGAGGAGTAAGACAAAGAAGACATGTTATTGAATTCAGAAATTATTACATCAAATAAGGAAATGTCCGTTGTGACTTGACAACTAACTATCCTTGGAGTAGATTTTGAAGTAGAAGGGAGATAAGAAGATGCTACTATAGAAGGTTTAGAGGACTTGACTACAGAAGACTTGAATTTAGACTCAGACTCAGAATTAGATGATTCAGACTCGTCGAACATTGGTCCTTGTCCTGTTGTTATGGAGATCTTTCTTCCACTTGGTGTAGTCACCTTCACATTCTTTCGCCATCCTCGAACTAATCCTTCTGCCGGAGTAATGAGCTTTGTGGGATCAAAATCATTGCTTTGCAAGGCCGTTTGGATAAGCGCAGAATTATCGTCGATACGCTTAGGCTCATTTTTCTCGTAGCCAAAGAGTAATCCCATGACATTAAAGTCAAAACATGGGGGTACTTTCTCTTTGTGAATAGGGGTTGGAATCTCGTCTACAAAATTGTAATCCAAGAAGATTTCGAATCCTGGTTGTCTTATCCCATCTTTGACGAAGGCCTTAGGAAATTCATAACATGGATAGTCCTCACCCTCTCTTATGAATTGACCATTTAGAGTGAGAGGATATTGGTCCATTGGGATTGCTTTCTTTTGAGTACGAGCATTCTTCCATGCATTAATCTTTTCCCGGGCTTGCTTATAGTCTTTCGGAGTCGGTTCGAAACCAAGTCCAAAAGTATCTAATTTAGGAAGGCCAGGGAATCCCATTTGTGTTGCTACTCCTTTTCTTCTTTCCTAGAGTCATTCTAGGAAAGTTTCCTTGCTTTCTGAGTATTCCATTCACTATCATGTTTGAATTGTGGTCGTAGTGAAGAAGGTTCTTCTCGTCTCCGTCAATGAAAAAGACCTCTTCAGCATTGAAGCCCAATAAATCTTTATCATTCTTGTCATGCTCCACATTTATGAGGGGTTTGTCAATTGCTTTGATCCTCATTGGGGAAGCATCGATTGTGACGGGAATTCCTCCAACTATAGCCTTTACTTGTTGATGAAGGGATGAAGGGACGGCCTTAAGGTCATGAAGCCAATAGCGTCCCAATAACAAGTTGAATAAGGCTTTAATGTCTACCACTTGAAAAGTAGTAGCATGCTCAATAATTCCTGCCGTGACATTCATCGTTATGGTTCCAAGAGCTTGGCGACGAGTGTTGTCATAAGCTCTTATGCCTTGCGTAGATGGAGATAAATTTTCATCTCTTATTCCTAACATCCTTGCAGTTCGAAGTGGGCAAACATTAATTGCTGACCCATTATCTACAAGAGTCATTGGGACATTCATCCTCTTGCAGATTAATGTGAGGTTTAAGGCTTTATTGTGTTTATCACCTTCAGGAGGTAAATCCTTATCAGAAAAGGTGATTAAATTAATGGGACTAGGGAGATTAATCGTGAGGAAGTTAGCTAACCCCTCAGGAGTGGTTTCTGAATCTATTCCTACTTCAGCTAAGGCATCCATTACCGCAACTCTATGCTCACGGGATGTGGCTAGTAATTTCCATACGTTCATCTCCACCGTAGTCTTTTTAAGTTGTTTGACAACATCATTGTCTTCTATGATTGATATGGGAACTTGTTGAGTAGTAGGAATGGGTTGCATTGTGACAGGAGGTTGCATTCTCCCTGATCTTGTAAGGACGTCGATAGGAGAATCCTCTTCATCCCAAATGTCATCAACCGGATATATTGAGGAAAGTGGAGTGTCTTGTATATCTTTGAGATAAACATCCTCATCATCACTGTCCCACACTCCATTAACCAATTCTGAAAGTACCTCTTTGTTTGGTCATATTTGAACCAATTTCTTACTGTCAATTAATCCTTGAACTAAGTCCTTGAATTTAAAACAGTGTTTTATGGTATGTCCTCCTGATTGATGATAGGGACAGTAGAACCTATCTGTCCTTTTAAGTGATTCAAAAGGTCTTGGCTCGAGAGGTTTGATCTTCCCATTCTCGAAGAGCTTTTGAAACATATTTGCATAAGTAGTCCCAATAGGTTTATATGCCTTGTTACTCCTTTTGGGCGTTTCGACTACATTGAGAGAAAAGTGTTTTCTTTCGATAGTCTTAGTGGGTGTCATCTTTTCGCCATGCATCTTTTCTCCATCTCCTTTTTTTCTTGGAGAGCATGGTGAAGTTGGGCCATCGCTGCCCTTTGTTGGGTCATTGCTGTCCTCATTGTGCTTATGAGCACCCATGTATCTTCCTTAGAAGCTGGTTCCCTATTTGGAGGAAAATCACTCATGGCATCGAAGAAAATGTCCTCCTCTTCTTCACTGGCATGAGTTTTTTTAAGTGGTTTGATGAGAAGTGATGGGTCAGCGTGACCTTCCTCGTCAGAAATAGCCAAGGAATCCGAAAGTGGAGCATTATTGATGCTTGGCTTCTTGCTTGCAAGAGGTAATGAAAGTTTATTGCTACCTATTAGATCATGAATTGTCTCCTTTAACTTCCAACAGTTTTCAGTAGGATGTCCCCTGCCTTGATGATATTTGCAATGTGCATTAGGATTCCAATTAGCCATGCTCCTTTCGACTGGTGGATCTCCAAATGGTCCAATAAGAGTTATGAGACCTTTTGCATGAAGACAGTCAAATGTTGTATCATAACTCATGCCAATAGGTGTGTAATTTTTCATAAATAGTTTCTTTTGTCCTTGATTATTCATAGCTAGGACCTCGTTCAGATTAAAGGTGCTAACATTGTTTGAGTGGGTAGTTTTGGAAGAAGAAGGATTGTTGTTCTTTTTTCCTTTCCAGCCACTGTTGGAAGTGTTAGCAGCTTTTTGTTTAGCAAGGTCGTCCTCAATGTTGATTCCTATTTCATAGACGGCCTTGAAAGTACTCAAATTGCTTTGGTATTTGAGATGCTTAGAGTACTTTTCTTGGAGGTTCTTGATGAACATCCTTACAGTTTCTTTTTCAGTGGGAACCTCAACCATTTTGGCAAAAGTTTCCCTCCACTTATTAAAGAAAGAGGTGAATCCTTCATTCTCCTTTTGCTTCAACATCTCAAGCTCTCTATGGTCAGTTTCAACTTGAATGTTGCATTTGTATCTATCTATGAAAGCGTTTGTTATTGAATCCCAAGAAGAGATCTTCTCTTTATCAAGGGAAAAGAACCATGGTTGACAAACGGTTTCTAAAGATAGTGAAAACAATGAATGAAAAACCTTCTTATCAATCCCCTTAATATTCATTATAGTTTCGAAAGCTCTTAAATGAAAGTAGGGATTGTCAGTTGGCTTGAATCTTGGGATGTCATTGGCATTGAACTTCTGTGGAAGAAGTTCCTTATCCACCAAGACCCCTTGTGAGCTAATACCCTAAAACTTATAGTCATTAGAGAGCTTGCTCAAGCTTTCTTCCATTCGTTCCATCTGTTGTTGTTTCGCAGGGTCATTGACTTGAAGAGCAATGGTCTTCATCATCTCAGTTAAACTAGCAAGATTCTACCTAAGTTCATTAACTTCTTCCAGAGTTGCCATTTTCTTCTTAGCTTTTCTCTTTTGTCGAATCAGTTTATCAAAGAGTAAGACTTGGACAAAAGCGTTGTCCTTGATTAGTCGTCCTTCCTTTCTAGCCCAAGAGTTTGTAAATTAAACCATATTTGACTTAATGAATTGGCTCGAATTGACTTTGACTTTATTGGTTTTTAAGGCAAAAAAGCAAAAATAGAGTGTATATTTTTGGGAATCAAGTATAGGGTTTAAGCAACTTGGTTTCGTTTAATTTGGAGTATTAATATCCAACTTACCCCCTATAAAAAATGATGGAAAATACGCGCACACAAGACTCTCTAGACATGGTCATGGTGAACATAATTACAAGGTGTGTGTTTTAAAAAGTGAGTGAGAGTGACATGCTTTGACACTTGTGTAAAACCATGGGACTATGTGCCTAAACTCAAACAAGGAGTAAATACAACTTCTGCCGTTAATAAAAAGGTTAATTAGACTCGGCGTGAAGACTCGAGCAGAAAAATGGACCGTTGCTAAAGCAACGGCACTGTCGCGAAACGCCAGAAGCCATCACTGCGCGATAAGGGTATTGCGTCGCGATGGGCACCATCGTGTCGCTTCACAGGTCTGACCTTCGCGTTATTACTGATGCGTCGGTCTGGGCCTGTTTCCAGTGTTCTGCTTTAAAAGGACAAGTCTAAAGTCGTACTAAGTCGGTTTAATCAATTTATTAAACTTTAATTATTCATATTAATTAATTAATTAATTAATTAAGCAAAGTCTTACTGTAGGGAATATTTCAAGCCATTAACCCCAAGCTTGAACCCCACTGTGATCATACACTTAAGCATGGTGGCGTCCAAAGGGAAGGAAGGTAGAGCAAAAGAGTCGCCAACAAGTTTTAGGAACTTGTAAACCGTTCACAAGGTGAAGATTACACCCCTTAACGATCCATGAGATCGTCTACTCCAAAAGGTCTTGAACCAAATAGGGTTCGGGAATTAAGGTACAAATCCAACCTGAAAGAGATTGAACCTGCCCTAATTTAGGCCTCTACTTCATTCTTCTCGTATTCATGTGCGCTTTCTGACTAGCATGCAATCAATAGGTTAACCCTAAACCTGTTTATCTATGTTGGTTGAATTTAATGCACCGGCAAAACTATTATTGGCGATCACTTGAATTATAATCATATTAGCCTAAGCAAGATTATTAATTATATTATTAAGCGTGATTTCAAGTACAAATTCCCTTTAAACATGCATAAAAGGCGTGATCAAGCAATAACAACAATATATATCAAGCAACATAATAATAATCATTATAATAACAATCATAATAATCATAAAGATAATCATGTTAAAGCTAAAGCATAATAATATCAAGATCCTAGGCATGATACTAACAAGATTAATAACAAACCCTAGCATGTCACTAAGCAATAAAGATCAAAGCTTTAAACCTAACACGGTACTAACATGATATTGATATGATATTAGAAAGCATAGGAAGCACCCTAAACATGATACTTGTAGACACCCATTTGTGTCTCCCCAAAACCAAACCCAGTGATGAATGCCTTGCACGTTGTGTTATTATCGAATTAGGTGAAAGTGATTCGAAAGCCAAGTGTTGCGGTTTAGTTTTAATTAAATTCTTCTCTCTCTGTTTTTGAAAATGACCCTATTTTATGAAAGCGTCCATTTCAGTTTATTTTGGTCCATGATAAGGGTCTAATAATGGTGTAGATGGATGGGGCTTGAAAAGACCTTTCCAACGATATGTTATGAGCCCGATTCCGATGAATATTGAGGAAGTTATGGCCAAAATACTAAACTGGGCCCAGTTATTTGTTTTAATACGGCCCAATGATCTAGAGGAGGGCCCAATATTAATTGTTATTCCTAAAATTATTAGGATTAATTATAGTTTTCTAGAAGTTCCTAGAAAGTTCCTTTTAATTCTAATATTGTTAGATTTAATAATTAATTATCTTTAAAAGATTTTTATTTGGAATAAAATATTGTTTTGTTATCTTAAAAATACGTATTTTATCTTCTGTACGGATTCCGTAGATCAAGTTGATTAAAGATCGGATTCCGCGTGAAGAAAAACGCGCTAATACAGGCTGTCGCCAAACGACAAGTCTGTCGCCGCGCGACAGACCCTGTCGCCTCGCGACAGACATTGTCGCGTCGCGACAGAGTTAGTTCCTGGCGACAGCGTGGAGTTTTATTCCTTATCAAATTCTATGTTTTTCCGGATTATTTTCATTATAAATAGCGTCCGAGTCCCTGTTTTCAAAATCATCAACTATCAACGATCAATTCTAATAATCAACTTTCATCAATTCTCTCATGATCTCTCATCAACTCTCATCCTCAATTCTCTCTATCAACTCTCATTAAGAATTACTTAATTCTTTCTTTTTCTCTCTCTTTCTAAACTACCTTTTTACAAAATAAAATATTCCGCATTCACTAGACTTAGAGTCTCTTAGCCAAGTTCGAAGTTCCCTTCGCCCTAGACGTGCAAGGTTTGATAATTTCTGAGGGTTTGGTCCAAAACTAGTCTAAACTTTATTTAATTTGATTATTCTTTAATTCTTTAATTATTCTTTATTATTTTCATTGAAGTTTACTAACTTGTGTATTTTGTTATTAGAAAGAGGTACGAGGCTTCAAAGTAAGTAGATTAGCTTACTCCCTATTTTATTAACAATGTAGATTGCATGCTTATTATTGATTAATTCCCAGTATCGTGTTAGGATGCTTTTTATGCTTTCTAGTATCATGTTAGGATGTTATTTTATGCTTTCTAGTATCATGTTTAGGGTGCCTTTAATCTTTTCTAATGCCATAATATCATGTTAGTGCCATGTTAGGTTTAAAGCTTCGATCTTTATTGTTTAGTGACATGCTAGGATTTGTTATTAATCTTGTTAGTATCATGCCTAGGATCTTGCTATTATATTTAAGCTTTATTATGCCTTAACATGATTTTGACTATTATCATCGTTATTATTATTATGAATATTATGATCATTATTATTCTTTATTATTTATGTTGCTTGATATATTTTATTGTTATTGCTTGATCACGCCTTTTATGATTGTTAAAGGGAATTTGTACTTGAAATCACGCTTAATAAGATAATTATTAATTTGGTTTAGGCTAATGTGATTTTAACTCAAGTGATCGCCAATAATAGTATTGTTTGTGCATTAATATTCAACCAACATAGATTAAACAGGGTAGGTTTAATATAATGTTTGTATGTTATTCGAAAAACGCACATGAATACGAGTAGAACAAAGTAGAGGCCTATTTTATAGGGCGGGTCCTTTCTTTTGTAGATTGGATTCGTACCCTCATCCCCGGACCCTGTTTGGTTCAAGACCTTATGGAGTAGTTGACGGTCCTTTGGATTGTCTTTTGGGTTTACAAGTTCCTAAAACTTGTTGGCGACTCTTTTTGCTCTTTTTCTTTCCCTTTGGAACGCCACCGTACTTTAGTGTATGATCACAGTGGGGTTCAAGTTTGGGGTTATCATAATGCTTGAAATATTCCCTACTGTTTTTGGCGACTCCACTGGGGAGGATTTCTATTTATATTCCTGAAATTTATTTAATTTTGGCAATTATTTAGAATGAGCGGATGAGACTTGAAAAATTCTAAGTATTTCATGTGCGTGATTTGATTAACATTATTGTCATATGCATTAAAAGGTCCTCATGGGAGTACCCCATGAGTCAATCCATAGGAATTTTACACGTAGGAAATTTGGGAAATATCTTTCATGACTAGAATCGAAAAGATGATGCGAAATCTGGAAAATTCGAAGGACACAGAAACTTGCCAAGGCATGTAGGAACTAGCGTCTAGAAAACAGGGCTTGTCGCCCGTAAAAAGTTTCTGTCGCCTGGCGACAGAAGCTTTTTTGCGGCGACAGTCCCTGTAGTCTGGAGCCAAGTTCTTCCAATACCGAGCCAGGGGTCTGTCTTCTTGCTTTGACCATTTCTAGTGTTGTTGGCTCGATTTTGCTTATTGATTGAGTCATTTTCTCATTTTTCTGAACCCATATGTGTTCTACATATGGAAATAACCCTCTGGGGGTTCCTGCTTCACCTGCCCAATGGAATATCCCACGATCATGTGCAAAGTTCAGATTTGGGTACGTGTAATGTTTGTGAATCCACCAAACCATGGAGTCGAGTCCGATTTCATCTCGCACTCGCGGAATCCTGTCCATTCGCTCCAACCCTCCCGGTAGGCTTGTGTGCAATGCATATGGATTCTTAACCGTGGAACCTTTTTGACTTAACCCATATCCTCGAACTTTAGAGAACTAGAGCCATGGTTAGGTTGCAAACTCATCTTGTGACTATGTGAACTACCTGTGCACCCTTGCTTGTATTTATTATATGTGCTAACCGTTTGTTTGACCTATGATTAAGACTAAATAAATTGACTAATGACTAAAAGGACTTTGTCTAATTAATTAATTTTGAATTAATTAAAGGCTAATAATTTAATCGATTCGGCTTAGTACGACTTTAGGCATGTCCATTTAGAGTAAAATCACTGGAAACAGTCCAGATTAATGTTCCAGCAATGGCACAGAAATTTGGACTGTGGCGCTGCAGTTTAGTGTATGTCGCCTGGCGACAGTTTTGTCGTCTGGCGACAGGCTCTAAACAGTGGCGACAGTCCTGTTGTTTTAGCGACAGTCCAGTTTTCTTGCTCGAGTCATCACGACGAGTCTAATTCACAGTCTACTAATCAGTTTATCGATTTATTAATGGTTCAAACCACGTTTAAGTCTTTAATTGAGTCTAGGCACTTAAAAGTCCAATGGTCACACACTAGGAGTCAAAGACCTTGTTTAATTAATTAATTAATTAATTTGAACTAAAAAAAAAAGCCTAAAATCGAGTCATAATTCCTTTTAGTCAACCCGGATTTTTATTCCCGTATACTGCACATGTGTCAACTTGTTTTGGTCATAGCCGGAGTTTTAGGAAGAACCACGAGTCGTATAACCTATGGATCTGTAGCCCCGAGTTTTATCTTTAATGTGGCGTTGGTTTCGTCCCAATTAGAGTCACAGATCAAAAGTTATGACTAAAATACTGCAGCCTGTCCAGTTTAGTGCACATACGTGAAGTCTTAATTTAGTCTTTGCTTAAGTCTAGTTACATAGTCTAGCCACATGGTCATGACACAAGTCTTAACGTGTCACCTACACTCATTAGTCTTAGCACACACTTTGTACATGTCACCATGACCATGTCTTAGGTTCATGCATAAGTCGTTTCTCCGTCATTTGAGTTGGGGGTCCAATCTATTCCTAATTCTTCAATATTTCTCCATCTCCATCATCTTCCCACTCACTACATACTTCCTCCACACATATCATTCCCTTCATTCTTTCACAATCTCTTCCCATCTATGCATGTTGAATCGAGTTTGAGTCATGTGATTGACAATAATAATAATAAAAAAAAGAGTAATGATGAGACAAAATACAAGGCAAGCTTCTCACCAAGATTTCATGCTTTCTTCTTCTTTTTTTTTAGACCTTTCCCCATAAGTCTAGCATAGGCACCTTTTGTCTTCCTTAGATTTATTACATAGGTTTTTTTTTTATTTTTGTTCCCCTTAATAAAATGAGCATTTTATTTTCTTGCATATGATCATTGCATTATTAAAAATAAAAAAAAAATCGCCGAATTAAGCACAAGGTATACCAATGATTTGAGGCACCTCTTGTAGCCATATCATATCTCTCACCCTTTAAATATATAATCCTTTTCTTGATAAACCACTTTGAGCCTCGTCTAACGATAGACCTTTCATTTTTTCAACCCACATCTACTTAACCTTGGGATGGGATGGTGTGTAACTTTTGCAAGTTCCAAATATGAAAGCTTGAGTGATCTTAAAAAAATAAAATAAAAATAAGCAAAAATGAATAAAAGTGTACAAAAGGGCAAGTGTTCCAATGTCTTGGATATAAAAATATCTTTGATAAGAACATGTCTCAGATTGCGTTTCTTATCGAGTGCTCGGTACCGTGCCTGAGAAACATGAATGCCAAGTGAGTGATAGACCGCATGATCGGGATTGCCCACACTTATAAAAATAAAAAAAAATGCAAAAGCAAAATAAATAGAAGTGCAAACAAAAAAAAAAAGAAAAAAGCTCAAAAATGAGAAACCTCAAGCATAAAAAATAAAAAAGATTCAAAAGCAAGGTTGCACACCTTGGGGGCTTATCTAGGGTCTTGAGCCTTTATCCCCTTCTTTCTCTAACCTTTAGCCTAACCACGTTACAACCCTTAAAAAGACCTTTTTGAGGTATACACACACTTGTGCGAGGTTCGGCTAGAGCTACGTTTGGCCTGATTCCTAACGGATACGTAGGCAACCTCATATTGAGGTGCGGCCATAATAAAAATGCATTCATTCACACACTTACACCATGATCATATCAAGGGATTTCCAATGCTCATCCCTATTTACTTAGAGCTAGACTTGGGGGCTTGATCCTTACATCATTAGCCTACCTAGCCTAAGAGTCATCATTATTTGACTCTTATCAAATAATAATTCTCCATACACTTAGCCTTTGTAGCCTAACTTTAGTGTCACTTTCACACACTGCACAGATACATGACCAAATAGACTTCCAATTAGGAACCCTTTGTCATGAAATCTTAACATAACGTTGAAGCATGCTTTGTCATATCAACATCACTCATCACTTATAATCATCATTGTATCAAAGTATGAAGTGCTTAGCCTCCATGCCTAAGTTACCCAAATACTTTCATAATCGAGTCAACTAAGATAGTTTAGGATGCATTAATCCTTATACCTTGAGGGATAGTATCAAACGCATATACTTGATCAAGCTCATTCAACATGCACCATCAAACACTTCGATTCTTTTTCGCGTCTTTCTTTTTCGGGAGAAAGTCGGTACCCTCCACAAAAATGACGGAAAATTTTTGTTTTTGAGTCATGTACACATCAAGTCCAGTGCACACACGAGTCACACATAGTGAGTCATCATTAAGTCAAAGTTCACATCGAGTGGAGTCTAACACATGTGTCAAAAGCTTTGAGTCGAGTCATGTCAAATCAATGAGTCAAGCAACACTAAACCTTAGGTCAACCCTAAGATAACAAACAAATACTAATAATAAGCAAAGTCCTATAGTCTAAAATATAGATGCAGGTACATTCCAGCGAGCAAGAATGTTCCCGGATTTTTTCGAAAAAAAAACCGCGAGTATAGATATATGAGATTCTTTCAAGATGAGAGAAGTTTGAGCAAAATTATATGGAGATGAAGAGCCTTAATTTGCAAAAGATTTGAGCAGATTTGGTTGTAAGGAAACGACCAAATTGAAAGTTCGGAGCGATATCGCGGCGACAGGCACTTTTGGCTTGCGCTGGTGCAGCGACAGGTCACGTGGCTTCATGATGTGGTCATATAGACCTGGCTCAGCAATTTTGGGTTCCTTGGTACGCCAGTTAGCCCCTCTAAGCAATTTGACATGATTTAGTAATCGGCTCGATTACAATCACAATGAGTGATCGACCTGACAAAAGATCGTCTCACTTAGCTTAATGCGCCTAAGCATTGGCTCATCGCAAGCACCGAAGTAACGGTTCACAACGATTTCCTAGGATGGAAGAAGATTTGAAGATTCGAGATGACGAAGCCTTCAACAGGGGGCTTTAAGATTAAAAAGAGTCTATTACTTGGATTTAAGAAGGACGGTTTGAGATGAAGCGACCTTCAATAGCTTTCACTATGATTGGGGAGGTTATTATTAGATTTGAGAAGAACGATTCAAGATGAAGCGTTCTTTGATAGCTTTCGCTAAGATTGTGAAGGTTATCACTTGATTTGAGAAGATAGCACGAGATGGGCAATCTTCGACAACGCCCGCTAAGATTGTGGAAGTTGTCATCAAGATTTGAGAAGATAGCACGAGATGGGCAATCTTCGACAACGCCCGCTAAGATTGTGGAAGTTGTCATCAAGATTTAAGAAGATAGCACGAGATGGGCGGTCTTCGACAACATTCGCTAAGATTGTGGAGGTTGTCACCTAGATTTGAGAAGAGCGGTTCGTGATGAGGCAGTCTTCGACAACATTCGCTAAGATTGTGGAGGTTGTCACCTAGATTTGAGAAGAGCGGTTCGTGATGAGGCGGTCTTCGACGACATTCGCTAAGATTGTGGAAGTTGTCACCTATATTTGAGAAGAGCGGTTCGTGATGAGGCGGTCTTCGACGACATTCGCTAAGATTGTGGAAGTTGTCACCTATATTTGAGAAGAGCGGTTCGTGATGAGGCGGTCTTCGACGACATTCGCTAAGATTGTGAAAGTTGTCACCATGATTTAAGGTAAAGCTCGAGATGTGGCAGCAATGATAGACAGCGTTCCCTAGGATGTGGAGAGTTGTCACAAATCTTGGAGATGGCGAAGTATGGTCACCTTCGACGGTCCCTCAAAGTAAAGAAGAGATTGTCTATAGCGGCGATGCACTGCCGTGGCGATGTACGGCCACACCCAGGAAATGACGACATACAGTTATTTTCGACGATGTTCCCGAAATACTGTGGAGGATTGTCACCAAGAATATTGAAGGCGACGACATACGGTTATCTTCAATGATGGCGTTCACGAAATACTGTGGAGGTTGTCACAAACAACAAAATGCAGCAACAAATGGTTACTTTCAGAGACGTGTGCTCGACGGTGCAAGATACGCGTTTCTTAACTCTTTTATCTGTTTTAACTAATGATTGGTTTGCAGGTATCGGCGTTATAAGAATGATTTGGAATCGCAGAACGTTTTGAATCATTCTCCGTCCCTATCGATACTTTGACTTTCGTTTTTCGAAACTTAAGTTTCTCCAAATTCAGTCAAAGTGGGGGCTTCTGTAGACACCCATTTGTGTCTCCCCAAAACCAAACCCAGTGATGAATGCCTTGCACGTTGTGTTATTATCGAATTAGGTGAAAGTGATTCGAAAGCCAAGTGTTGCGGTTTAGTTTTAATTAAATTCTTCTCTCTCTGTTTTTGAAAATGACCCTATTTTATGAAAGCGTCCAATTCAGTTTATTTTGGTCCATGATAAGGGTCTAATAATGGTGTAGATGGATGGGGTTGAAAAGACCTTTCCAACGATATGTTATGAGCCCGATTCCGATGAATATTGAGGAAGTTATGGCCAAAATACTAAACTGGGCCCAGTTATTTGTTTTAATACGGCCCAATGATCTAGAGGAGGGCCCAATATTAATTGTTATTCCTAAAATTATTAGGATTAATTATAGTTTCTAGAAGTTCCTAGAAAGTTCCTTTTAATTCTAATATTGTTAGATTTAATAATTAATTATCTTTAAAAGATTTTTATTTGGAATAAAATATTGTTTTGTTATCTTAAAAATACGTATTTTATCTTCTGTACGGATTCCGTAGATCAAGTTGATTAAAGATCGGATTCCGCGTGAAGAAAAACGCGCTAATACAGGCTGTCGCCAAACGACAAGTCTGTCGCCGCGCGACAGACCCTGTCGCCTCGCGACAGACATTGTCGCGTCGCGACAGAGTTAGTTCCTGGCGACAGCGTGGAGTTTTATTCCTTATCAAATTCTATGTTTTTCCGGATTATTTTCATTATAAATAGCGTCCGAGTCCCTGTTTTCAAAATCATCAACTATCAACGATCAATTCTAACAATCAACTTTCATCAATTCTCTCATGATCTCTCATCAACTCTCATCCTCAATTCTCTCTATCAACTCTCATTAAGAATTACTTAATTCTTTCTTTTTCTCTCTCTTTCTAAACTACCTTTTTACAAAATAAAATATTCCGCATTCACTAGACTTAGAGTCTCTTAGCCAAGTTCGAAGTTCCCTTCGCCCTAGACGTGCAAGGTTTGATAATTTCTGAGGGTTTGGTCCAAAACTAGTCTAAACTTTATTTAATTTGATTATTCTTTAATTCTTTAATTATTCTTTATTATTTTCATTGAAGTTTACTAACTTGTGTATTTTGTTATTAGAAAGAGGTACGAGGCTTCAAAGTAAGTAGATTAGCTTACTCCCTATTTTATTAACAATGTAGATTGCATGCTTATTATTGATTAATTCCCAGTATCGTGTTAGGATGCTTTTTATGCTTTCTAGTATCATGTTAGGATGTTATTTTATGCTTTCTAGTATCATGTTTAGGGTGCCTTTAATCTTTTCTAATGCCATAATATCATGTTAGTGCCATGTTAGGTTTAAAGCTTCGATCTTTATTGTTTAGTGACATGCTAGGATTTGTTATTAATCTTGTTAGTATCATGCCTAGGATCTTGCTATTATATTTAAGCTTTATTATGCCTTAACATGATTTTGACTATTATCATCGTTATTATTATTATGAATATTATGATCATTATTATTCTTTATTATTTATGTTGCTTGATATATTTTATTGTTATTGCTTGATCACGCCTTTTATGATTGTTAAAGGGAATTTGTACTTGAAATCACGCTTAATAAGATAATTATTAATTTGGTTTAGGCTAATGTGATTTTAACTCAAGTGATCGCCAATAATAGTATTGTTTGTGCATTAATATTCAACCAACATAGATTAAACAGGGTAGGTTTAATATAATGTTTGTATGTTATTCGAAAAACGCACATGAATACGAGTAGAACAAAGTAGAGGCCTATTTTATAGGGCGGGTCCTTTCTTTTGTAGATTGGATTCGTACCCTCATCCCCGGACCCTGTTTGGTTCAAGACCTTATGGAGTAGTTGACGGTCCTTTGGATTGTCTTTTGGGTTTACAAGTTCCTAAAACTTGTTGGCGACTCTTTTTGCTCTTTTTCTTTCCCTTTGGAACGCCACCGTACTTTAGTGTATGATCACAGTGGGGTTCAAGTTTGGGGTTATCATAATGCTTGAAATATTCCCTACAATACTAGAAAGCAATAAAGACATCCTAACACGATACTAGGAATTAAACAAATTTAAACATGCTTTCTACAAGAATAGAGCAATAAGATTACATACTTTGATGCCTTGTGCCTCTTTCTAATAACAAAATACACGCGTTAGTAACTTCAAGGAAAATATAAAATCAAACAATTAATTTAAATAATTAAAATAGAGATTTGGGACCAAACCCTCAGAAATTATAACCTTTCACGTCTAGGGCGAAGGCAACTTCGAACTTGACTAGGTGTTTCTAAATCTCGTGAATGCGGAATTTTGTTTATGAAAAGCTAAAGAGATGAGAGCATAGAGAAAATAGATGATGACTGTGAATTGTTGATGATTGATGAATGTTGATGCCTTTTAAAAACGGAGGTTTTAGGACCCTATTTATAAGAAAACAGTCCGAAAATAGGTAGTATTTGATAAGGAATAAAACTCCACGCCGTCGCTGCAAAACCGATCTTATCGCCAGGCGACAGGTTCTGTCGCGTGGCGACAGGCCTGTCATCTGGCGACAACCTAGATTCCTACGCGCTTTCAAACATGGAGTCCACTTATCAATCAAAATCGATTTGTAAAATCCGTATGAAAACCGAAATCGTATTTTTCATAAAATAATATTTTATTCCAAATAAAACTTATCAAAATATAATTATTAATTCTAACTCTATTAGGATTTAAACGAACCTTCAAGAGAATTCTAGAAGACTATAATTAATTCTAATAAATTAGGAATAATAATTAACATCGGGCCCTCCCCTAGATCATTTTGGCCGCATGTAAAGATCAAACCGGACCTAGTTTAGTATTTTGGCCATAACTTCCTCATTATTCATCGAAATTGGGCTTATAATATATCGTTGGAAAGCTCTTTGCAAGCCCCATCCAACTACACTATTATTGGACCCTTGTCGTGGATCAAACTAAACTCGATTGGCTGTTTTCATTAAATAGAGTTGTTTTCGAAAACAGAAAGAAAGAATTTTTAATAAAAACCAATCGCAACACTTGACCTTTCACACTTTCACCTCATTCGATAATCATTCGACGCAAAAGGTATTCATCACTGGGTTTGGTTTTGGGGAGACACATTTGGGTGTCTACACTTACATAGTCATTAATTAGTTTATTTAAACTCTTAAACAAGTCAAACAAACGGTTAGTGTAAATATGAACAAGCAAAGATGGACAAGTAGTCAAGTAAGCACAATATGATGCAATGAGTTTGCAACCTAACCATGGCTCTAGTTCTCTAAAGTTCAAGGATAAGGGTTAGTCAAAGAGGATCCATGGTTATGAGTCCGGATGCATCGTGCGGAAGCCTTACCTTTGGAAGGGTTGGCGCGTATGGATGGGACCCCGCAAGTTAAACTTGCTTCCATGGTTTGGTGAATTCACAAACTCGGATTTACCCTTCGTTGCAATGAGAGTTCGATTGGGTAAATGGAGCGTGAATTCCCAGAGGGTTATGGCCATATGTAAAACACATATGGGTTCAGAAAAGTGAGAAAAACTCAATCAAGAAGTAAAACCGAGCAAACAGTACTAGAACCATTCAAAACAAGAACGCAGATTTCTGGCTCGATATTGGAAGAACTTGGCACGAGACAATAAGGACCATCGCGAGACAATAACCCTGTCAAGCTGCGATATTGCTATCGCGCCGCGACAGAGCCACCGTACTCCGAGGGCACTGTTTTCTCAGCGTCAGTTCTTACATGCCTCAGCAGCTATCATTTTTTTTTTAGAATTTTCTAGTTTTTCGCAGCGTTTTTTCGATTCTAGTTGTGAAGATATTTCCCAAGTTTCCTACGTGTAAAAATCCTATGTTTTTGACGCATTACAGATGGTCTATCCAATGCGGACCTTTTTATGCTTATGCCAATAATGTTAATCAAAATTACGCACATGAATACTTAGAACGTTTCGAGTCTCATCCACTCATTCTAAATTATTACCAAAATAATTTTAGGAATTAAAATAGAAATCCTTCCCAGTGGAGTCGCCAAAAAACTGTAGGGAATATTTCAAGCATCCCACACTTGAGCCCCACTGTGATCATACACTTAAGTATGGTGGCGTCCGAAGGGAAGGTAGCTAGAGCAAAAGAGTCGCCAAGCCAACAAGTTTTAGGAACTTGTAAACCGTTCACGGGGTGAAGGTTACACCTCTTCACGATCCATGAGATCGCTAACTCCATAGTGGTCCTGAACCATGACTGGATATTCGGGGATGAAGGTACAAATCAAACCTAAAGAAACTGAACCTGTCCTAAATAGGCCTCTACTTTATTCTTCTCATATTCATGTGCGTTTTCTAACTAACATAAAATCAATATATTAACCCTAAACCTGTTTAATCTATGTTAATTGAATATTAATACACAAACAAACCTATTATTGGCGATCACTTGAATTAAAATCACATTAGCCTAAATAAAATTATTAATTATCTTATTAAGCGTGATTTCAAGTACAAATTCCCTTTATACCTGCAAATAATATTCTCATCAAAGCATAATAATATTATTAGCAAGATCCTAGGCATGATACTAACAAGATTAATAACAAACCCTAGCATGTCACTAAGCAATAAATATCAAAACTTTAGCCGTAACATGAGACTAACATGATAGAAGAAATAGGAAGTAACCTAAACATGATATTAGGAAGCAATATAATCTAAGCATGCTTCCTAAAGATATATAACAATAAAACAACTTACTTTGTTGCCTCGTATCTCTTTCTTTCACGTCTAGAATGAAGGCAATTTCGTGCTTGGCTAGGTGTGTCTAAGTCTCGTGAATGAAGAATATTTTATTTGTAAAAGGGCTAGGCTAGAAAGAGAGAGAAAAAGAATAAGATATTGCTTAAGAGAGAGAAGAGAATTGGATTGTTCATGATTGTGAATCAATGAAAACGGGGAAATACGACCCTATTTATAAGGAAAAAGGTCCCGAAACAATCAGAAAAAGATCGAATTCGATTCGGAGTAAAACTACTCCCATCGCGGCACGACAGCTCCATCGCGACGCGATGGCTCTGTCGTTTCGCGATGGTTCACGCTGCGCTAACTCAAAGCCTTACAGAGTCCTTAATCTAATTAAACTAGACTAATTAACGTCCGTATAATCTTTTGCATGGACAACACTATTGATTACCCATAGAATTTGAATTACTATATTTGAAATTCTTATGTTTCCCAAACAAAGATTTTGAATTTGAACTTCACATTTTCAATTCCAGAAATTCAATTCAAGTATTTGAAATGAATTCCTTGTTTCCAAACGCAACCTAATTACTAATCCTAATCCCACTAGAATTTAAAATAAACTTCTAGATTATTCTAGAAAATTAAAATCAATCCTAATGACTTTAGGAATATTAATCAATGGGCCCTCCACTTGATCATTGGGCCATATACAAAACTCATTTCAGGCCCAATTTAGTATTTTTGGCCATAAATTCCTCATTATTCATCGGAATTGGGCTTATAACATATCATTGGAAAGCTCTTTTTGAGCCCAATCCAACTACACTATTATTGGACCCTCATCATGGACCAAACTAAATTGGATTGGACATTTTCCATAAATAGAGTAAGAAAAGAAACATTTTCGAAAACAGAAAGAAATATTTTTTATTAAAACAACCGCACCATAAGACTTTTCACGTTTTACTTTGTTCGATAATCAAATGACGTGAAAGATACTCATCACTGGGTTTGGTTTTTTGGGAGACACAATCAGGTATCTACAATTACAAATTATTTAACAAATTACAAGGCTGGCTTGTATGTTAAAGAAACACATTAGCAACAACGTCCAAGCACAACAACATTAATGGGAAGTAGCATTCTTGGTCAATGTAGTTAACGCCAAGGAAGTAAGTAGCAAGAAAATTAAAACAGCAGAAAGATGCAAGTTAATTACAAGTTAAATTATTACTAGTATAAAGATAAAGATATTACTTCATTCATAACTTTCTTTACCCTATTCATAAATCATAACTAAGGCCTTACTATTTTCACGGGGCTTGCCCAGTTGATCTTCATGATTAACATATTTTGTTAATCTAGTGCTTACTCATACTAGCCAGCTCATACTTGTGCTTTGTCAGCCGCTTAATCACCAAGAACGCAGGCCTAGATCCTAACTCCGTTTACTAATGGTAACAGTAGTAGTGTTCAAGCTGCTTCCTCCATTGAAGCTACCATACCACAATCTTCATCATCTCCAAGCTGCAACTAATAAACTGACCACCGACACCATCAATACCACCATTTCCAACAACTTCGCTGCTGAATTAAACGAAAAACCGAAGAAGAAAAGGTGAAATTAAGGGCTTGGTCAACCCCAAAGGTTAAAGGTGACCATTTTTCCTTGAAATTAATAACCTAGGGAGCTTTTTCAAGTATCTCTTGGACATAATTCTTGCCGACGTTAGCAGATGAGAGATCGATTTAAGTACGGACACCACCACCACCACCCTCCGTCGCCGGAGTCATAGCTAGTTGTTGCCCAGCACTAGTTTCAGTTTCATTGTCACCGCTACACCCTCCATCACCGGAGCTACTACACACCCGCCATTGTTGGGACTTTGAGCGAGAGGAGGAGGAAGTATAAATGTAGGGTTTGAGACAAATGAAAATGTCTCACAACATAAAATAATGGGAAAATCCCAGTTAATCTTCATGATTGTTGAACTTTGTTAATCTAGGGGCATTTATGGTATTTCAACCTATTACTATGAGGATGCAATGGTAACTTCCGTGTGTTGACTTGGCAAACTATAATGACTAAGAATCCACATAATATTACTGATTGCTGTTTGGGGTTAACGCCATATGACAACCGTTGTTAACGTCAAGTCTTCACTGTCAAACACTTAACTCTCTCTCCCCTTTGTATTTGGTCAATCATGTGTTTATTATCGCAAGAAACTAGTAAAACTCACCTCCAACTCCAAATCAAGAAATGTTAGAGCACTGACTATGTTTTTGCAAAATATTTTAACACTCACGACTTCACTTTTGCAAATTATTGGAAAACACAATTACAATGGGATTATACCAATTGGTTAAAAGGAGGTGTCCGATTATTGAAGACAACGAAGGGGAAATCAACGTGGATCAAGTCATGGTAAGTTGCAAAAGTTATACCCTCAGTTTTAACAATGAATATGGAATAATGCAGTTTCATGTCTGATTTGAACTGTAGATCTTGAATTTGTTGAAAGTTTTTTAAATTTTATTTTTTTTGGATTTACATGCGGGTTGATTGGGTATTTTGTAAGGAGCTCTTAAAATTATTTGACCATTATAATATAGAATAAGATCATCACCCGGTTCAGCAGATCGAACTGGCTTGATTGATTTTTTGTAAGGAGTTCTTAATTTTTTTATTTTTTTTTTGTCTTGTTTTTCTGGGTTGCTCTAAGAATGGTGGATTTATTTTTTTGGGGTGGATGATTGATTATTTTGGGATTTTGTTCTTTATTTTTTGACTGGTTAAATAGGTGTGGTGAAATTAATTTTGTTTTAAGTTATACAGTATTATTGATGAAATTTGTATGTATATTGTCGTGTTCAAGCAAAGAAGAATGAGGTCAGTTTTTCTCTTAAATTTTGCCTAATTTTCTTCGTTCAATCTATCCGATGCATTTCCTTTTTTTAATAACTTGCTTTTCTTATTAATTTGTTTTTAATTATGTATTCTGTTCAATTTTTTACATTGTGTAGTTATTATGATTAATTCTTTGATTTTTATAATACCAGATTTGATTCAAGGACATCTAAAATGAAGAGACCAAATATGGAGCACTCAAGTCATACTGATTGCAATTATAATTGTAAATATGCAATAAGTGTATACATTTATTGTTGGAATTTCAAAGAGTTTATTTTGTTTATATACTCGTATTATTTATTTTTACTTTTTTAGTTTGAAATTACCATTTTTTCGCCATTGGAATGAAGCGTATAAATTCAAATTTCAAAATTAAAATAAGAACAACATGATAATATTAAAGTGGATTTTTTTAAAAAAAAATAATAAGGATAGGAGAGACCCGTTGTAAGACATAAGAGGTTTGTTAAATACAACTACACAGATTCTAACATTTCAAATAACAGGTCCCTTCATTCCCCTTAACAAATATTCACTTCGTACCACACATAACAGACCCCCTATCTTTAATAACGGGTCTCTTTGCCTATTATCAAACTAATCCCTAGGATAGAGACTCGTTCAAAGGTGGCCTTTAAGACATATTTATTTCACTTTGGATCGGGTCATTTCGAATTCGATTAGATCTCGGTTCAAATTAATTCAGTTTCAATTAAAATTTGAATCTGGTTACTTTAATTATTAGCTCATTCTTAGTTAAAATTACTTTAGTTTTGATATTTGAGTCGACTAATTTGAATTCAGGTCAATCTCAGTTTAAGTCGTTATAGACTTTTAGCTATACTTGAATACATGTCATGTCAATTTTGTTATTGGAGATTTTCACACATATATAGTCTATTGGGTTTCATTTATTAAGTTCCATATTGCCTTATTAGAATTGTTAAATTATAAGATTGAAAACTCAATTTATTACAAAAAATGACTATTTATCGCCTTGATCGAGTGATTATCACATCATTGTAAAATGACTTTTTCCTTATCACATCATCGGTTTTGCATTTATCATCATCTTTGCAACTATTTATCATCGTCAATTCATTGGAAACTTGATCGTTAGAAGTATTAAGATTGTTTATTATATGTTAGCATCTAAATCGTGATTAAGAATACAAGATTTTCACATTTTAGTAATGTTTGAATTTTGTTTTTGATAATAAAGTTATACCCATCCATTGGAGCTGAACTGAACTGAACTGAACTGAACTAATTGGGGCTGAATTGAACTAAACTGAATAGAGCTAAAATAAATATTTTATGAGAGACGGAAATCAAGAGCTAAACTAAATTGAATTGAATTGGACTGATTGGAGCTGAACTGAACTGAACTGATTGGAGCTTAACTGAACTAAAATTAAGCTAAATTGAACAGGCCCTAAATTTTTCAGGGTTTTTTGGAATCCCTTGGGATACTAGTCACACTCTGCCGGCAATGAGACTCGGACACCTGCAAAAACACGAATCTTCTGTGGTCGGAGATCCGCCTCCGACGATCAAGTTAGTGACCGAAAACGGAATAAATGTAGAGAGAGAAGTTGGAGCTTTTAGTGCTCTATTGAATGTTATGTCACAATTCACCCCTCCCATCATCAATGATTGGGGTATTTATAGGGATGGGGATTTGTGCCCTTTAGGGTAAATGTCCTAGAATTTAGTGCCCTGATTGGCTGCGCAATCAGTGAAGGACACGTGCCCCTTTGGGGGCGCCGTTTTTACGGCATTCCTAGTATTTTGGGCCTCCTAATGTAAGGAGGCCTTATGTCATTCTCCCCTTTTTAGGTGCTCCATTCTTCTTGGTACGTGTCATCTTCCTATAGTGACACGTGTTGCCTTTTGATTGGGCCACGTGTCACCATGGGATTGGATCACGTACTTGGGGTATTTTTTACACTAAACACTAAATGTTGAAGTGGTATAAATAATTAAATATAATGCTAATATTACAAATAAGTATGTAAATGGTACATCAAAAATATTATACCACTGTGAGATATAATAGTACTACTAAAGTACTAAGACATAATGGTACAATATACATGCATAATAGTACAAAAAATATACCACTGACCATTGTAACCATTAAAAGTACCATTCTGGATGTCAAAACTCAGTGATTTTCCACTTTTGCCCTCCTATATGCATTTTTGCACATGGGGACTATGCAACTAGTGGGACTCCTCTTATAATGTACTCCTTCCGCCCCTTTATTTTTGCCCCATAGCCATTTTTTAGGTCAAACTTTAAAAACTTTGACCATAAATTACCATTAATCTATAAAATATTATATAGTCATATGATGAGTGGTCTTGTTAGATTCGTCTCATTGTATATTTTATTAATATCACATTTTTATAATTTTTACGTCTATGAAAATGAAAATATAAACGTTTTAAGATGCATCTTGGAGACCGTGTACAGTCAAATGGGGCAAAAATATAGGGATTGAGGGAGTAATAATATATCTTTACCCACTAATGTCCCCACTCATATTTAATTTATCATTTCTCACTCTTCCAATGGTCCACACATTATTGAATTGCCACTTTACTTCTCAATAAAATAACTTTATCTACCACACTAACATCTTATTTTAATAAACTTCCTAAAATTCCGAGCAAACTCATCTCCAGTTTATTAAAAAAAGGGAAAAAGTATGTGTTTATATAAAAGGCGGATTATACTAACAAACACCAATATTGGTGTACGATTTTCACCTATGGAGTTATAATGTAATTAAATATTATTAACTCCCTCTTTTTTGTGTTTATAAATGTTAAATTTAACAACCGTGTTTCATTAAGAGTTACACTTACGACCTTTTTTTTTTTTTTTTTCTTTTTTGAGAAAATACACTTATGACTTACCACATGCGTTTGTGTTTTAAAAAGATTTGGAGGTGAGTTTTTTTTTAGCAAAAACCTACATAATATTATATCAATATCCTCTCATTGTCTTCACTAAATCCAACTAATAAAATTTAAAGATAATTAAGATAAATAAATAATATGGCTACTGTCCATCTTTCCAAAATCTTATGAAAGCTAGGTACGGAGTAATTTTTTTTAAAAAAAATATTTTATATTACATCTGTTTCATATTATGTGCAACATTTACTAAAAGTAGTTGTTATCTTATGCATTATGTGCACCAATAACAACCAATTGGTTGTTGGTGCAGTGGTGATTGGGACTACACTTGGTAAGGAGGACACCAAAAAAAAATTGTTGAAAGTATAAAAAATTTCATTTCTTTTAATGTTTTTAAGTCTTTGGTCAGTTCATCCATATTCAATTCATCAAATTTGATATGAATACTTTAATCTAACTAATTAAATTTTAACCATGAGTATATTTTAATAAATTTAATACGGCCTCTATTTTTTAAAACGTGTAACACTTTCCTAAATTAGATTCATAATACTTGTAAGTTGCAACACACCATATTTGAATTTTATTTTTTTTTTTTTTATTATTTTTTTTTTTAAGTTGTAAAATTTTCTTATTTAAAGCTCATGACCCACATACCCTTATCAATCATTTAACCCTATTTTAAATCATGTGAGGTACATTTTTCATAAACACCGTGAAAATGGGTATGTTACATATATTAAAATAAAAGTACAAAGTATATAGTTTTCCAAAAAAAAAAAAAAAAAAAAAAAAAAAAGTACAAGTATATATTTTGAATGGTAAATTTATTTTTTAATAAAATAATAATAATAAAGCATAAAACATTTACATAAGATATTCAAATTTAATATCTTATTTTTTAACACTTAACATTTACAAGTATATAGTTTTCAAGAAAAAAAAAAACAAAAAAAGAAGTACAAGTATATATCAAATTTAATATCTTAAGTACAACTTGTAACACTTAAGATATTCAAATTTAACGAACAAACAAGTAACAGCCCCTGTAAGAAGACAATTAGTGCAATAATTCTGTATTTTTGACTTTTTGTGTTTTAGATTCAAAAGTTTATTTCAATTTGAGGGTCAAATTCTAGGGGAATGGAGCAAGAAGACAATTATTACATCACTTGCAAAATAACAAATCAGTAAACCACCACCTACCAACATTGAATGCAAACACAAAATTCATCTTCCACCGTCAATCAAGTAACATCCCCTATAAGTAACAGCAGCGAGCGCCGTTTACAAATAATATGCCAATGTGTATCGTTCTACTTCTGACTCGGCTGCTGAGTCAACATCCACTTACTCCAACTTAAGACATGGCATAAAAGATTGACGAATTTCGTTAATCATGAAGATTAACTGTGCATTCCCCTACATAAAATGTGGATACTATTATTGTTTTTTATTTTATACATGCATACAATTGTAATTCTGTTGATGGAAAAAAAAAAACAATATCATTATGAAAATAATTGTAGTTGTGCTTTCATAGCTTCCTTTTCGCTGATATGTAATTGTAACTGGAATTTTTCTGTAAACTTATAATTTATCATTAGTTAACTTTATTTGTTTACCCTTTATTAAACATGGTGTGTTTTCATACTCTGCAAAAATTCTCATACTCTTCCTTCAATTTTCCCCTTGTATTACCTCTGTTCTTGTCTGTTCTTCTCACTTATTATTGATACGCAGTTTAAGAAATTGTTGAATGAAGTGGGTGTAAGATAAAGTAAAAAAAAGTATGGAAAGGTGTAATTATTGTGGAGTTAAAGAGAGATATTGTAAAAGGAGACGTTATGAATAGAATATTATAAGGTGGGTTTGTCTAAGAAAAAGGTGAACAATGTAAGAAAAAGTATAGAAAGGTGTAATTATTGTGGAGTTAAAGAGGGAGATTGTAAAAGGGGATGTTATAAATAGAATTAATCAAAGTGAGTAGAACATAAAAGAACGGGGCAAGCATTATATAAAAACCCAAGGTTTTGCTAACCTAACAGGAGCAAAGGCTGCAAAGCCATTTAACTTTTCTTTATTTATGTATTTTCTATTGTATCTCATTTACTCAACATAATTCTACTCTCTAAACAAAAGAACTCTAGATAATCGTATCTCAACTAAGTTTGACAAGTAAAGGACAAGCACATCAAGACATTTTAATTAAAGTCGAGGGAGCCAGGGAGGAACAATTGAAGGCACTTTAAGTTGTGAAGTTGAATTTAAATCGGGAAATTCCCAGTTTCTCATGGTGAGAAACGAAATTTGTTTCTCATAGGGGCATTTTCGTGAATAAATCAACAACTTTTTCAATATTGTGGGCTCCACAGTTGAAAAAGTTGTTGATTTATTCACAAAAATGCCACCATGAGAAACGAATTCGTTTCTCACCGTGAGAAACTGGGGCATCCTCATTTAAATCACTTGTTAAACACTTTCTTTTAGCCCTCCTTGATTTTGCATGACCCCCTCATTGAAATTGTGTTTTAATATTAACGCTTAGCTTGATTAGTAAAAGTCTATTATTTTTAACAATTTGAATGAATTGAACTTATTTATTTATTTATTTATTTTTGATATAATGAATGTTGGTCTTTTGCAGTTTCCTGTTAAATATAATATGAGCTCGTTTATGAATGGAGGCAGGATGCTTATTTCATTTATTTGTGTCCCACAGGTTACTCAGTTATTGACAAAGATGCAATTGCATGCAAAGAAGTCTGATAATCAATGTAATATATGTGTTTTTGTTCCTCCTACCAGAAGCAATGTTCTTCAGATGTGATGGAGGTATGTAGCTAATTTTGGCTGATCAGTGTGCATTACATTTGGAAAACAACAGTAAAATTTCTCTCTTTGTTTTTAGGATGTTGCTATTGCATTTGGATACAATGAAATCCCAAAAAGAAGGACGGCATCGATAGAGCCACTTGCATTGAATAAACTAAGTGATATGATAAGATCTGAGGTAATTATATGTGCATGTGCATATATTTGTCTATTGATATGCCCATACTTGGTCAGCTAATCTTGTTGTCATGTTTTGCATTTGTGCTTGTTCTGGTTAAGGAGTGATGTTTCAATCTACATCTTTTTTGGGATAATACTGGCCAAAGCATATTTTCATTTTAATATTCTCGGACCACCCAGTACATGGTATTCAAGTAAGAATATCATAAACAATGTAGTAGCTTTGATCATGGTTGCAAACTGGAAATTGTCTGTAATTCTTTCTATGAAGATTGATATTCATGCTAACATGGTGATCAGCAAATCATTTGGATGCGGTCTGATGATCCTTAGCTTTTAACTGCAGTTTAAATGTGATAAGGGCATAGGGCAGTGAGATTTTAACTATTTGCATCAGAAAAAATATTGACATGGAACAGAGATTGATTTGTTAGTAAACCTCAAGCTTGAATTAAATAATACATTTTGGGTGAGTTAATGCTTGCATCACTCTTGTTGTATGCATACCCCAAATTGCTCAAGGTTTTTTAAGCAGTAATAATTTTCTATGTATAATTTTCTTCATTTATTTATTTATTTTTATATAAATTTATGCTTGCTTCTTCATGATCCCACAGCTGATTCATATTATTTTATATACTTCCTTTTTTGTTTTGTTCCCCCAGATTGCAATGAATGGGTTCACTGAAGTTTTGACATGGATACTGTGCTCTTACAAAGAGAATTTTGCCATGTTGAATCGTAAGGATGACCGATCAACTGCATTCATTATTGCCAATCCTACTTCTTCTGATTTTGAGGTTAGTGCTTAAATCACATGAAATAAAGTAGTTGGATTTTCCCCATTGTGCATATCTATCTGTGTGAATTGACTTGTGGAATATGAATGGTACAAATAAAATCCAAGATTTTGTTGTTGTTGAAGTACTAATATACTCGTAAGAGCTTCTAACTGGAATGATTATATTCATTAGTAAGCACTTTATAAGAATACTACTATCTTCATCCTAAATGTTCTTTATACTTTCTTCATAAGTCCGCTCCGTAATGCTCTTTAGACTTTTACTTTATTTCGCTTTTGGACGGAGTTGTTATTTATTTTATACTCCTTTGGCCTTCAACTTACACACTTGCAATTTTCTAATATATGATTTGACTTATTTGCATTATTGGCCAATTGATGGGCAATCATTTCCCCACTTGTTATCTCACCTTTACAATGTCTACTCTATAGTGCTTTAATTCTTGTGCTAATAACTGACAAGAGCGGAACGGAGGTTGTACTTCATTTATGAGGTATTCATTGCTCATTCTCTACCGACATAATGAGATAATTCCTTGGTTATGTGTCAAGAACTCAAAATAATCAGTGTTTTTATTTGGAAAAGGGGTTAGGGGTTTCAAGTATTCCATGTAATAAGTTTTAGTGTTTTTAAGTTTCAAAGAATATTTTGGCCTTCATGAGATTTTTCATGCATTGAAGGAATATTACTTGTGATAATTAGCGTTGTTATATGCACTGATGTGCCTAGTATTAAAATGCCACCTTTCATTGGCAAGATGCACCTTTTTACCCCATTTTATGGTATACAAAAAATAAGTATTCCACTTTTTTTTTTCCCCTTTCCCTTATTGCATTTTATGGTACTACCTCCGTTTTATATTTTTTTCAACTTTGGGTATTATTTGTTAGACATAAAATATTCCAAAGTTGCAAAAAATATGAAATAGAGGTAGTATAATATTTCGGCATACAAGCTTCAAAATTAGTAAAATTGAAGGCAAAATTTTATTTCTATTTTTATTTTTGTAGACATTTAAAACCTCTCTAAAATTAGAAAATTTTGCCAATTACAGCCATTTAAAGTTTGTATTTTGCAAATTGCAGCTATTTAAAAAAAATTGCAAATTGCAGCCCAAAAGTTCTTATCAATTGTAAATTACAGCCCGATTTAACTTTTTCATCGATTTACGTGTCGAAAAATATTCGGTTAAAGTTTTAGGGGCCATTTTAATTCTTAATGGGTCCGAATTGAGCTCGGAATTAGCAAAAAAATAACGTAAGTGCCTCGTTTTTGCGTAGCAAAAATGTATTGATTTGTGGGAAACTATTTTTTGTTACGCAAAACGAGGTACTCACGTGGTATGATCATGGAATTAAAACTCGGTCGTTCCATTCTGTAACGACTGCTTTGTAATGGGTTTGGGCCTCCTGGTTCCGCGAAAAGCCGTTATATAACAGTACATTGAAAATCACACCCACTCGCCGCGACGACCGTTACATAAACTGATAAAAGGCGTTATAAAATTGTTCTATAATTCTAGCGGTCGTTAAATGTAAAAAATCAATCCTCACTGTTTGCGAAGAATAGAAAGCCAAAACAAGAAGATAAATTTTAGAAGGGGGGTGGTAGGAAACAGATTCGACATATGTTTGAAAATAAAACCCTAGATCTGTAAATTATCGACTAGACTAGCTATAAAAGGAAGAAAGATATTGGGGCTTTAAGTAGTGATAATTAGGCGAGCTGAAAGCAGTTTATAATCCGGCCAAATTTCTTTCCCGGTGATGGCAATTTGCAGCTCTTATTTTCGCTCTCCTCCCTGATGCGGCTGGCTTCCTTGCTTGTATTATCTTTTCTACCTTTTTACTTTTGTTATCACATGGCCTGACATTCTCTCAATTCTTTCTTTCCTTTTCTTGTACTCCCTCCGTTTCAGAATGATGTTCCTGTTTCGCAAATCGATGTAAATATTTACCCATCTTTGACCGCAAATATCTTTAATCTCACACTAGCAAAAATTATAAAAGTTAGATTTTAATAATCTACTCACCAAGACGAATCAAACTAGATCCCACATGACTATGTTTGTTCTTATAGATTAAGAGAAATTTAGAAGATTCTCTCTTTTTTAAAAAAGTCAAAGATTCCAAACAAGAACATCATTGTGGAACGGAGAGAGTATTTTTTATTTTTATTTGCGGTTTGAAGGGTTAGCTTTTTCTTACATTAGAATATGTTTGGAGTACTATACAATGCTAACTGTAGCTCTTATTTTATTTGAGTGTAGCAAAAAATAAAGCTCAAATAATGTTAAAATAGTTTATAAATGCCATATCTCATATATTAGGCTGTATTTAATGTAGTTTTGGCAATAATATTGTATAAAATAAATAAATAAATAAATAAATAAATAAATAAATAAAAGCTCAAAAAATGACGTATGAAGTTTTTTAAAAAAATCATGTCGCATAATACACGATTTGCTCTATTTTACCGTTACAAGCCGCTTCCTCGACAACGCATCCGTTATCACAAATGCGATCGCAACCACAATTTTCTCCCATGGGTATGATTTAATAATACTTTCAAAAGAAGTGCTAACGAAAAACTATGAGCAGAAGAAACAAAGAAATGAAGGATTACCTTGGTTGTCATGCAAAAGCTTAATCTTAGCTTCTCAGGGGGGGTCACAAACTCGCAATAAATACATTAAGAGAAACTAGAAAGAATTGGAGCTGTCGTAACAAGAAGAAAGGAGAATTGGTTACAGAGAGAAGAAAATTAATCTTTAAAAACTTCACTGGCAATGGCTACTGCAGGATTTTAGTCCTCGTAACCATTTAGGAAGACTGGTTGGAAACTTCTGTCATACCACTGACTTCAATTGTTAGCTTTATCAAACATTGCAAATTATGGTTTTTCTCATATCTAGACTTTTTAATTTAGGGAGAACATTGTAGCAAGGGTAACGATTGCAATTGTAGACACCTAAAAATATCTCCCTGAAACCAAACCCGGTGATGAACAACCTTTCACCGCCATTATTGGTCGGGTTGAGTATTTAATCCTGGGAGTCCTTAAAGTCCATGTTCAATCAAACTCAGCTCACAAAATAGTCAACGGGTCAGTCCTAATGTTTGGTCAAAGCATAGTCCAATTTGTATTTTGGCCCGAACCCTTTTTAATTCATTTCATATTATTTATTAATTGAGCTCGATTAATGAATAATAAACCTAAATAACTCGAAATTATGAAACGGCATTTAAAAATACTGAGCGTAATTCGGTTAAAAATGAAATGTGGAAAACCTGTACACCGTGACACGGCGCCATGTGTCGCACCATGGTGGACATTGTCGTGTCGCGACATTCTTTGTCGTGTCACGATACACATATTGTGACATGGGATTTTTTCGTGTTTTCACCGCGTACACAACTGTACGTGCTTTATCATTTTAGGACAAATTCTGTACCGCGCTACGGTGAATTATACCGTGTCACGGCACCCATTGCCGTGTCATGGCAGACATGCCGTGTCACGGTGCTCAAAATTAGGGTTTTTATCTTTTCTAGGGTTCCGTGTGATCCCCTACTCATTTCCTCTATAAATACAAGCCTCATTTCTGCAGTTTGGGGAATCAAATAATTCTCTATTCTCTCTTCTATGCTCTAGCCTAAACACTAGCCTATCCTATTCTCTCACAATACTTCCCCCAAGCACTCCAAGGAGTCTATAATTTACCCGAGGTTCTATCCTTAAACCACGGCGTGAAAGGTAGAACTATTCGAGGGTTTGGCCCCAAATCAACCTTAATTTAATTTTATTTCAATTATTGTTTTATTAATTCCCTTGAAGTTACTAACGCGTTTATTATTTTGTAGTTGCAAGCAAACAAAATCAAAGTAAGGAATCATGTTCCTTTTATTTCTATTATTTTTCTAATGATTGTTATTATGTTTGTCATATATTAATTGTTGGATTATTGTTGAATTGCATTCAATATTAATGCTTATTCTATTATTATGATCACCATGTTGCATGTTTAAAGGAAATATGTAATTGAAAATCACGCCTAATAAGATAATTTAGACAACCGGTTTAGGTTCTTTTTAATCTTGTTATAAATTGAAGTGATCACAATATTATAGAATTATATGTTGCATTAATATTTAATCAATTTAGCATAATAATAGTTTGGAGCGAATTGAATATTTTGTTTGTATGCCTTTGAGATCACAAGAATGCTTTTCACTATAAGAATCGAGTAGAGGCAAATATGGGCAAATGTGACTCCATGACTCACTTCGTACTATCATCGATCCCCGATCCTCCTTTTGTGTTCCGAACCATATGGAGTTAGTAATCTCATGGATTATAAATGGGGTGTAACCTTCACGGTCAATCATTATTGCCTTTCGTTGTCCCTTTATTCGTGGCCTTTTATGATCCGTGAACGGTTTACAAGTTCCTTAAAAACTTGATGGCGGCTCCCTACTTTGCTTTGTCCCTAATCGTATTATGTCAATTCCCACTTCCTATGAGTGTCAAGCATATTCACACATGCTTAACGTAGACGCATTTCAAACGACGCCTACAGCAATCAAATGAGAAAATTTGTCAAATCCAAGTCTTAACGCCTTGATAACATCAATCTTTTTATGTACAGTGCAAAAGTGTCATAGAGGTGTTCAATAATGGAGTTCAAATACTATTTCGTTTTATAAAAAAAATAACATGGACTATATTGTTAAATTTTGATATCATGGCATTGATAAGACGCATAGTAGGAGTATTAGTGATTTAATATCTAATTTTAATAATATGTGATTTTGAACAACTCTGTATATTCGATTGAATGAGTAGTTCCTCACTTTAACCAGGTGTGAAGTTTCAACTCTTATTTAGGGCATATAGTGCTTTATGAAACACTATGGTGTCTGTCACTCTGTCCTTTCAATTTTGTTAATGTTCTCTTATTGTATTCCTGGCCTGTTTTATAATATGCATATTTATGTTTACATCATGTAATTATATCCAGACCCTAAATATATTTCATGTTATCTTATTATGTTTGCAATTTCAGGTGGTGCGTAGTAGTCCTATGGCTGGTATACTGAAAACCATTGGGCACAATAAAGATCATCGGAAGCCTATCAAGGTAATCTATTGTGCTTATGTAAAAATTCTGGTCATGCTTTTATTTAGTTGTATAGTGTAGTTTGTACTTTTGGCTCTCCTTTGTTATCATTTTTCAATTTATCTTTTTAGATCTTTAAAGTTGGTGATATAGCGATCCTGGATAATTCAAAAGATGTTGGTTCCAGAAATTCTCGTCAACTTGCAGCACTTCATTGTGGTAATAGCTCTGGTTTTGAGGTGAGCTTCTGACTTGTCAATAGCTCAAATTGATTAGTGAAGATGAAATTCTTGTGAGCTTCTGACTTGTCAGATTTGGTTTAAATTTTCGGTGTTTTTCTAGTTGTGGTAATAAGCTATCGGAAAGTGTAATACTTAATATTATTTACTAAATGATATATGGATCAAATCAGGTTCAATTTTGGTTGGGATCAGGTCCTCTTAGAAACTCCAGGGCAGTTATCGGGTCAGATCAAGAATTGCCAAGCCTTAAGGGTGAAGATGTCATGTTTAGATTGTTGTAAAACTCTGAGTAGGTCTTTAGATTTTATGGAGGGCTGCCAGTTTATCTCTTTTATTGCTGGGGTTTGTCAATCTTGGGCGACAACTCAGCAATTTTGCTTACAGCCGGATGAGTCAGCTTTGGAAGTTGACATGTAGGCAAGCGAAAATGACCACATAGGAAACCGAATTTATAACGGCAACAACAGACGGCGTTACACTTTCTGTTTTGCAAGTTGCTAGAAAATTAATTTTTTAAGTTTAGCAGGGAATTTAATGTAGGTAGTTGGTGGCTTAGGGTCTTCAAAATAGTTGTGTTCTTCGTTGTTTGACCATCAAGTTTGAAGTTAGAGGGAGTAAAAAATTCCAATTTGATACTTATGATTTGGAGAAGAAGCTTGTGACGGACTCGGATCAGATTTGAAGGTGTTTCTAAGGTTAGTGCAGTGACACAAAAACTTGTAGCAAACTAGCTTGTATCATGCTTGGTTTTTGTTAGTGTCTGATATTAATTTGCATTATGTCTTGTAACATCAGTGTATTGCAATTGAATTTAAACATTTCTTAATGGTTGATAATCGTGTTTAGTTTTGCATCCTCTGTTTTGAGATGATATGATATTTAATCAATGTAGTACATAAATTCAATTTTTAGTATGATAAAATCCAACACTATCAAATTAATTTGGTGGAGTTTGTACAAGAGTCCTAGAAATAAACCTTAAAATCACTTACAAATAGGAAAACCAACATTGATACACATAGTAACTACACGCTGGATTTCAATCGAACCGTATTTTTCGTCTGTCTTAGAGGCTAGGATCAACCTCAGAAACTTTACTTAAGAAAAAAAAATTTAATAAAAAAATAAAACCACAAAAAATAAGAGGAAAACCTGAAATTTAAGTAATTAAGGAGAAAAAGCTAATAAGTAATACTTCAAACACTTTTCAACATGATTATTAATACAATAAAAGTAGCAGAAATTTCTCAAAATCATAATACAAAAACTGTTCTCTCTTTAAACAGACTGAAAATACTAGAACCATCATATGGAACTCACCTTTATTTATCTATATCATCTAAAATACCAACAAACTCATCAAACCAACCAAAAAACTTAACCAGTTACTGATTTGATTATATACTACATCAATCATCAACACTCAATTGTAATTTAACATCAAAAACAATACGCTTCCCCTGCCGATATTGTAGTATAGCCCCTTCATTAACCTGGACTTCATAATAATCAATTAATCTATCAACTCCATTCTTAATAACACACTAGATCATCTTATTGTCATTAGCCTTAATCTTGAGTTTAGCTTTGAACTCATCATCATATAGTTGAAGCAGAGCATTAGTTGTTTTCCCGAGCTTGTGAAAATGTTTCCTAGCGAAATCTAGAGGAACATTCTGCAAAAAAAAAAATATAAAAAATAAAAAAAATAAAAAATAAAAACAAGTTATTAACACAACAAACAGAACAAAACAATAGGATTGACAGTCACATAGTATAAACAATCTACATGTATTTAAAGATATACAAACGAGACATACAATAATTTCCTGCGAATGATACGAATAAAAAAAAAAATGGAAAATTGCCCCTTCATATCTTGCTGACATAGCATTTGCCCAAGAATTTGCCTCTTTCATTGTCGGTGAAGATCCTTGTATCAAAGGCTTACAATCACGCCCACGCCTTGTATTGCAAACAGGACTTGTTCTCGGCATCCTTACGAAAATAACTAAAAACACACAAAAAAACACACACTGTAATATTGAATTTAATTTTTTTTAAAGGAACTTGTATTGTTGAATAAATTATACATTAGCTTATATATACAGAATATTAAACACTAAACCTATAACATAAATTTAGAAGTCATAAACGTTACATTAATGTTTGACTAGAAATGCATGAAATTAAGTGATTGTTAACTAAATGCATAATTGAAAATGCGATTAAATGCCATAATAAGAAAACGGCCAAAATAACTGGTTAGATGTGAACACAATCGATTGAATTCCTTCATACCATATCTTAAAATCACCACATTTTATAGAAAACCAAATAGCTTTATAACATACAACCATGTTTAGGTATTCCCCAAATTATCTTAATTTGTATTGAAAACTGTAAATCTTACTATGTCATTTTGACTAACCACATATTTTCCCATGTTGAAACTCAACTATTCAAAAGCACTAATCACTATATCCATTTGACTACCTCGTAAATCACTTTAAACATAATCAGAAATGCAATATTCAAAAGTAATCAATTCCACAGAAAAACAACAACAAAAAAAAATAAATTAAATATAAATTAAATAAAAAAACATTTAGTTCTTAACGCCCCTAATTTCATAGATAAAATATGAAATCATCAATTTTTCTAGCCCATTGTACATTTATAATATTAATTTCAATGCAAAAATAAGCAGCGTTTTGGAATCATCAATTCCTAAAAAAATCATAAACCTTAACCTCCTGAATTTGATAAATTTAATAACTACTCAACAATTTCAAAGAACAAATACACTAAATTGAGTAGATTTAATAAAATAAACAACTCAATTTCGCATTAAATCAACCCAACATGTTAACAATTATTGTAAAATATGAAATTAAAAACTCCAAAATCTATTAATTTACATAGCTGAGTCGAATGGCAAGAAGGTTGTTGGAGTGGAGCGTGGCTATGCTGTTGTTCGTGGGTGATGGTGGTGGATGGTAGTTGCGGCTTCCGGTGGAGCGGTGGCTGGTCGGAGCGGCGGCTAGTGGCACCTGTGTGGCAATTTCCATGATGTAGATTTTATGGACTAGAGACAAGAGTATTGTTAACATGTTAATGTTTTTAATTTTTTTCAGCTTTCAATTCCTTCGTTACAGCTGTTTATGTAAAATTTTCTTATTTTTCTTATATGTCATGTAATGGTCTAATAATGTGACACATGTGATGCAGGTTTGGTTGAGATAAACGTGGAGGTTGTTATTATGGATAACGATTTTGAAGGTGGGTCTGGAGGTGGCCATGACACTGACTCCCCTAGAATGTCTATTGATGAGATGGTCCAAGACGGTGATGGTTTAAACACACCAAATGGGTCTAATAACCAAAACTGTGCACAATATCTTACCCCAACCGAAACAATCGAGACAACAGAGACAGTTGTTGCTAGTAATCACGTGACTTTACTATCTTATGTTGAACCTCCTAAGGTTGGGATGGTTTTTAAGAGTTGGCAAGAGGTTGAGACTTATTACAAAACATCTGCCGAGCAAAAGGGGTTTGGTGTCACTAGGGTACAAGGTGTGTATTCTAAAGGAGAGGGAAGGGATCGAATTACAACCACTTGGCGGTGTGAATGTTGGGGAAGACCGGACATGAGGGAAATAAGGGAAGTAAAGAAGAGGTCCAAGGCTATGGGCGTGTATGGCACTGGCGGGGTAGTTTGTGGTATAGTGTGTGCTGACGAGCTGAGCAATCGTAAGCGGAAGTCAAAAAAATGTGAGTGTAAGGCGAAGATCTATGCTGGCATGAATCGTGAGGGGGAGTGGGTGATTAGGACAGTGGACTTGGAACATTTGAATCACACCCCAAATCTTGCAGATGCAAAGCTTGTCAAAGAGTATCGAATGAAGAAATTTACAACTAATGTTCGAAGGAAGTTGATGAAATTTTTCGATAAAGGTGTACCTGTGTCACAAATTCATGGTTGCTTGGCCAGTGACATTGAAGGGGAAGATGACTTAGAATATAGTCTAAAAGACCTGGCGCATGTGGTTTACAAGGCAAGGGAGCTGAAAATGGCCAGGGGCGATGCTGCAGCCATGATGTCTTGTTTTAAAAAAATGCAAGAGGGTAACTAGCATTTTTATCATGCACAAAGATTAGACCAACAGGGTAGGTTGAAAGATGTACTATGGGTAGATGCGCGAAGTCGTGCGGCTTATGAAGAATTTGGTGATGTTGTGTGTTTTGACGCTACATATTTGACAAATGAGTATGAATTGCCCTTTGTAAATTTCGTAGGTGTAAACCACCATAGACAATCTATATTGTTTGGTTGTGCATTGGTTTCTCATGAAAATTCTGACACTTTTGCATGGATATTTAAGGAATGGTTGTCATGTATGAATAACCGAGCCCCCGCTGCTATTCTCACAGACCAGGCTACGGCTATGAGGAAGCCCATTAAGGATGTCATGCCTTCGACGCGTCATCGATGGTGCATTTGGCACATAATGAGGAAAATTCCTGAAAACTTGGGAAATGTGAAGGGTAAGCTTTCTCAACTATATATTATTCTTTTATACACTTTCTATAGTTACGTTTACTCTTGATTACTTACTACTTTCAAGTGTTTTATTGTACAGTTGCAAAGACTTCAAGGGAGTGCTGAAGGCAATTGTGTATGAAAGTTTGAATGAAGAAGAGTTTGAGAGAAGGTGGACTGACCTACTTATTAATTTAATTTGAAAACTAATGATTGGTTGAAAGGGTTGTACAAGGAGCGGTATATGTGGGTCACCGCGTATATGAGAAATTATTTATGGGTAGGAATGAAGACTACCCAGCGTGTGGAGAGCATAAATAGTTTTTTTGATGGATTTGTCAATCGCCACACCAAATTATATGAATTTCCTATTAAGTATGCTCAGGCCATGGAGAAACGGGTGCATGATGAGACAGCTGCTGACGCGAATTGCAGTAAATATGTTCGGAGGCTAATTACTGGCTTCCCAGTTGAAAAGTTTTTTCAACGACTGTACACCGACACCAAGTTTCAAGAGGTATAAACTGAGTGTACTCGAATGATGTATTGTTATTGTATCGTGGAGAAGATGTTGGATGAAAATACAATTCAGTACGCAGTTGAAGACCGTGTATGGGTTGTGCCTGAAGGTCAGAGTGAGGAAATTTTTACTGATCGAAGGAAGTATTATTCAGCAACCTTTAACATGGAAACCAACAAGGTCTCATGTAACTGCAGGAGATTTGTTACTCATGGTATTATGTGCAAGCATGTGATGAGCATACTTGATCAGAATTGTGTGGTTGACATACTAGAAAAATATATTGTGAATCGGTGGCGCAAGGATATCCTAAGAAAACATACTAAAGTTCGTGTTTCTTACCACGACCCTAATACGAGTGTTGTTGTGAAAAGATACAATAAGTTGATGAGTGAGTTTGAAACACTGTGTGATGAAGCTGTTATGGTAAATAATGAAGCTATTGATTTGGTAAGTAGAGCTTTGTCGAGTATACGGGCTGAGGTGGAAAATTGCAAGATACTAAAGGCAGATGAATGTACTATCCTTTCTTTTCCAAACGATACAAACACTATATCCACTGTTGAGCAGACACAAAATGAAGTCGATCAAGTGAATGAATTTGATATCCACCTCACAGATTATTGTCCTCCACAATGTGATAGAATCATACAAGATCCACTGATAACAAATAAACCTCGAGGCCGACCGAAGGGCTCAAGACACAAGACTTTAGCTGAAATGGGCTTCAAGAAACCGGTGGTAAGGAAAAGGAATAGGTCGGTGGTCACCATTCACAGTGGAAAGGACAATGGAGAGGACATTGCCAAGGGATACAAGAAAAATGCATCGACCGTGGATAAGGCGTCAACAAAAGGCATCATCAAAAAACCTACAAACAAAGGAGTTGACACCAATCTCTCCAATGTCAACAACAAACCACCGGCCAAAAAAAAGGGTTGGAAAGGCGTCGATAAAAGGCACCACCAAAAACATTCCTCCAAACAAAGGAGGTGACACCAATCTCACCAATGTCAACAACAAACCACCGGCAAAGAAAAGGGTTCGAAAGGGTAAAAAGGTCCAAAAAGGCAAAAAATTTGGAAAAGGAATGGTTGGGACCACAAAGATCAACAACAATCTTAAAAACCCCATAAAACACAGGAAGGTAGTACCCCAACTCGGTAAATGGTTGATTAAGTAATTGTCAATTGTGGCCTTAAATTAATACCTTCTATATATGAAACCCACTAACGTTTTTCCATTACTGAGTTTTCAGGTAGTACCAAAGGTGAAACTGATTACTGAATTGGTCCCTTTGTCAAATTCAGATGGAAAGACCACTTATGTGTCATTCAATTACTTATCCATCCTTTATGCCCTTTATTCTTTGATTGTTTAACAGTTTTTCATAATAGCTACTGTTAATGCAGACAAAACGCAAGCGAACTAGTGGTAATCTATCAGCAGTTCCTCCTTCAAAGGCAGCAAAAGTTGGTTATCAACTAAGTCTCCGTTTAGTGTATTAATCAAGCTCTTTAAGTGTACTATTATTTTTAGTTTTTTTACTTTTATTTACTAGCTGGACAATATACCAAGTCTTTTGTTGTGTGTTTTATTATGTAGTTGACAATCTACTTTTATTTATTTTGATTGTGTAATTTCTTTATTAGATGTGTAAAACTAATTATTTTCTTCACTAGCTGAAACAACTTTTACACATCACTTTGGAGACTTACACAATGTCATGGTTGTTAACAGAATTACTTAGCATGTAAAACAATCACATAATTCCATCCTTAATAAGGCACCTAGGAAATGTAATGTTAAATTCTAGGGGGTTGTTGTATACCAAGGTAATGAATATTGTTTCTCCTGGTTGAATTCCTTCGGCCTGAATCATTTTGTCAATTCCATCCTTAATAATGCACGAAACAATTTTCCCCCCTTTGTCATATGCGATGCGCATTTTAGCCGTCCATACTTTGTCCGTGCAAACTTCAACTGATGTTGTGTCATCAAGCCCGGTGAAGTGATTTCGTGCAAATTCTACTGGTACATATTGCAATTAAACAAAACCATCAATTGACAATGAACTCAAACATTATACACGTAAATCACATATTTTTTATAAAACACATACCATCCTACCACATTTTATGTGGTGTTTTGTGAATGTTGCTTTGAACTCATGGAATCCGTCTCCAAGGACTTCCATTGGGACGAATTTCGTACTGTCTGCATCACTTCTCGTCCCATCATTCTCAATGATCACATGTGGGTCAACTATTGTTATTGCGTGGTCATTCCGCCAAATTCTAACCCTAAATAACCACTCCTGCCAATCCTCTATTTCAACCTCAATATAGTCACCAATTACAAGGCTACTAGACCTCACAAACTCACTCCAACCTTCCGTGATACGTGTTTCAACCCCTGTCTTCGTTCTCACTTCATGCATATGAACTACATATATCTTCTCTTCTGTGCCTCGGTGAAGTTTGAGTAAGCTATCACCGCCTTTCTTTTCTAGTAGATCTTTGATCTGCTTAGCCATCCGCTTTGATATAGGCTGTTATACACACACGTACTTATAACTATTGTACTTACTATTTCTATGAAAATTCAAAGAATTTATTAGTTTAGAATGCTAACCAGATAATGTTTCCTCCTACGGTCGAGGGTGAACGCACATCGTGTATTAATATGCCACATGTCCCCTAATTAACAAATATTGTAAAATTAAAACAATATTCATAGATCGCATCATTAATCAAACAAATCAATCGATCTAAGTAAACAACAATTTAATCTGATCAATTAAACAAGCAAAATTGAAATTCAACAATCAAACCGATCAATCAAAACATTCACCAAAATGCAGAAAATCAAAGTGAACATTACAAAATGAAATTAAGTCTTAAAATTACCTGAAATTGCAAGAGGTTTGAGGAGAGACAAAGTGACAGTGAGTAATCAGTCACCGACCGCAAGACAGATAAAAACCCCCACCTACGACGGCTTAGAAACCCTAGAGAGACAAAAAAATAAGGGGGAGAAAGAGAGAGAAAGCAGAGACGCGGTTGTGTTTAATACTTTTAGTATATAATCACAAGCCCCCAAATTACGGTAGCTAACATTACGGCCTACACATTTCTAGGTTAAATCAACCCTTAATTTTTCATTATCTAAGTTCGTATGTGGTCTTAATCAACTCAGATTACCAAAAAAATTCAACTATTTACGACTTTACATTTACACCACATTTCAAATTACAAATCAACCCACAAAACACATATCGAACCAAAACTACGAATTCTTTCAAACATTAGATCACAAATCAACACATTACCACATCAAAAATTAATACACCTAATTCAAAAGCTACTCATTCCCACAAATCTGACTATTTTCGAAACATGCCTCAGACGGCTGAAATTAGCGAAATAGCAATCACGAAACCACCATTAACTAACAACTAGTACTAAACCATCATTACTTTAGCTAAAATAGATTTGCATTTCACACGCAGCATTGCATTTGGGAAAATCCTTAATATCAATTCAAAACTTTGAAACATATATACTGAACAATCAATTGAATACATATGCAATTAGATTTACTCACCTCTTTGTATCACGCCGAATTGCTAAGGTTCTATGAGGTCAGGCCGCCGGGAGTACCGGAACAATTGAACCCTGATTTGTATGTCGGTGATTGTTTCACCGATGTTTCGCCTTCTCACCTACAAAGACAAAGGAAGGTATTTTTTGGGTATAATTATGTTTTGTTATTTTCATTACCATAGTTCAGTTTTAACATAGAAATATGACAAAAACGTTATGAAAATAACAACAACAAAAAAAAAGTCCTAATATAACTACTGGGCTACTAGGCTTCTGGTTTGGCATTACAATTAGATGGCCTAGGCCCATCAACTAAGTCATCTAACACTATTTTTTTAAAGAATAGGATATACTAGACCGTAAAGTTTTACGTAGTAAAATTTAGGTTTTGATAATTTTGGTTTTGATTCGGTTCCAGCTCGAAATAATCTTAACTCAAAATCGTAAACAAAAAACTATATCCCAATTCGACACCAAAAATCTGGAGGTCTTTAAAAAATAATATGTAGTGCGAATCGAACCTGTTAACCAATAGATTCATCTTGACACAATAGTGAATTCCTTAGGCCTATAACCAAAATATATAGTTCTTTTATTTATACTTACCCTAAGATATGCAAAAAATTTCTATCTAGAATCGACTAGAACTATAACACTTCAATCAAGGGCTAAGCCAGCCCGGAACAAGGGGGCCCACCCACGTAAATACATATACATATATATTTCAAATATACAATATGCGGTAAAATCTACGGTATAACTTAGTATAAGCAGTGGTACTTCCCCCCCTACATGATCACCGCCACGCGGGATCAAACCCCACAACATGCAACTATGCAACCTTTTCCATTTCCTTATATTTTTATAAAATGATAAAAATCTGACAAACATCCTAACGTAGTACAAATAAATTCGTAAAATATTATCAATTGTGACAAACAAACATATTTGAGTACACCATACACAACGCTGTTGTGATAAAATTTAGAGAATAATACAACGCATCATTAGCAACTGAATTCTACATTTTTCAAGTTAGAATGAATGTGATCCATTTCCCTCCTTCTGGTCATCGACTTCATCATCTTTACAAGCCTTGTTGATCTCCGTACCCCACTCCGAACCTAGATCTTCCCATAGCCTCTTCCGAGGACAAATTGGTGCTAGACTCTTTAAACCTCTATGACTACCAAGGGGAACCCTGACCTTATTAGTGTTTTCATTGGTGTTTAACTCAGCGACATCCCCAGTCTCTTCCTAAAAATTGGACTGTAGTGTATCACAATAAATTGTCCTGACTTTCTTCTTTCGCCTACGTTTCCCTAGTTCACCCACAACAGGGGAGTCTTCAGAGCTACTACTTGAATCACTGCTCTCGCAATTTTGTTTTTTCCTTTTAATCACTCTCTCGGGTCTCCATCTCTTGTAATTGACCAAATTGATACAGGAATTTTTATACATCCTAGACCGTTTAAGCCCAATGAGCTTTTATGAGAACATGGTAGTGTGATTATCTTCGTACCTCACATTGTCTTGGCTTTTGGCCACCATCCCCATTCTTCTACCAAGGATTTTCTGCATATCACTCACATACACCTTACATCCACCTTCCTTATGTCCAATTCTCCCACAAACTTTGCAAAACACAACTAGATGTTCATATCGAAGGAAAACCCACACAAACTCCCCTAGAATTGCTTTGAAATAAAACCCCAGAAATAGAGAGAGTTCCAAAGGCACTCTCATTTTAACTCTTAGAAATTCCATGATTCCGGGCTCCATCGATTCATCATCAAAATAGAGTACTCTCCCTATTTCATTCAGCATGGGCTTTGCAAATGCTGGTGTAGCTGCAGTGAGCGGAAGGCCCTCAACACGGACCAACAGGCAAGACTCTTTGAACTTGAATGCCTGAACAGATGCCTGAGGGAACCACGGTGTCATCACAAATAAGGCTCCGTTTAACGCCGCAGTCTCTTGGTCAACTAAATTATCCCTATCTCTAATGTTAGAGCAATGAAGCATGAACACTAACCTAACTTTCTCTATAACAATTTTTCCATGAGTTCGCCATCTCGAATTAATCCATTCCTATACTCTTCTCATTAAAAAGCTCCTTTCATCAATAAACTTAGCCACCACTATCATTGGCAAAATGCGATGACCAGATCTCGGTGGTTGTCTGATAAACGAAAAACAGGGCTGTGCCGTGTCAAACTTCTAGGTGATATTCGTATATTACTGTAGGTATTATTGGATTTTGCTGCCATTTTTTATTTTTATGTGTCTCACAAAGATACAATGGGCGTGCTTTTGCTAGGGAAACGTCTATGTAGGTAACAATCAAACATACAACTAGACAAGCAATTATGTCGTGGGCTTCTAGGATTTAATTGATGGCCCAAAACACTTCGGTCCAAGGTCCATTTGAAAAAATGATATCAAATTCATATTTCATATCCTTTACTTTCATAATTAAAAGGGTTGAATACTTGGTCTTACTGTCACATAACAATTTAATTGCCTTAAATACAGTAACAACTAAGTGATAAGCATAAGATATTATAATACAGGGGGTGGTTTAAATCGCCCTCTGAAATTCAAATTTCACCCTATTAGGCAAAGAGGACGCTTTTAAAATCGCCCACAAGTCGCCCTATCGGCTTCATCCTTTCATATTGAAAGAGCATACTAAATTTTTCCCCCTATTTTATCAAATCAAATAGTCCAAAATTTATATATTCAATGATTTTGTTCCCTTGTCAAAACATACAAATATCATCTAGAAAGGAAAAAAAAAAATTCTTATGATCTTATTCATCTATAAGGTTTCATATAATACTCCATATCATGTTATTAACTGAAATCATAAATATGAATTGATCTAGTAGAAGAATATAATTATTTAAAGGATGCGCGAGATTAATATATAATCTAAACAACGCACATGATGGTTCATATTTTGGATCAATCATGTGTATATCCACAGGTGTAATTCCTTTCCTTAATTAAGGGGGAGCTTAAGAAACTGATTAGTGCCCTCTATTGAGTTTTATAAAACATGTAATGTGCTCAATTATTTATATATTTATTATAACAATAACATAACAATTGCCAAATTGAGTTGATTTATAGTTTAATAATTTAGTAATGAGTATTAGTATTTCAATAAGCTTTTTCATGTATCCTTGTGCCTAGGATCAACAATCCAATTACCCAAATTAAGTTGATTTATAGTTTAATATTCAAATAATAAGATTGTCAGTTTGTCTAATAGCTAATTATGTGATTTAAATAACAATTAAATTAATCAGTCCCTAACTTTTAAATCCTTGTGCTTTTCATAAAAAAATAGTATGTAGTGCCTAGGATTACTCGTTTATTTTATGATTGTATTCCTGTGGTAATAATCTGCAAGATTAAATCGTTCTAGAAAATATGCAATAAATATCTATTGTAAATTTGTACTGTTCATAGTAGTACCTACTAATGTACGGAGTACTTATTTAATAAGCTACATACCTTTTTTTTCATTGATTTCCCCAGCATCACTGAAGCCGTAATTGAAAAAATTTAGCATAACGCAACCATCTCTATTACCCTTCAATTAATCATACAATGAACTAGGTCCAATTTCAAACACATGTAGAAATTCAACCAGATATCATACTTTGACGTATGATGTGTAAGAATAACTAAAACAGAAACTTCAGCCACATACATATATAAATTCAACAAAGTCATTCATCATTAGCTAGTATGGGTACTTTAATTAGAGCAAGTACTCAATCATCAAAAGCATAACAAAAACTACATTCATTCCTAACTTGCTTCACAGTAATCAATAGTCCAACAACGAATCGATAGCTCATACAAACAAACCAAAATAAATTACAATTATCACAATTCACGGTAATCAATACCTCATACAATTAAGAAATTAAGCAATTGATTCGATAAACAACTCATAAAATACGAATAATCACTAATGTAACATTCATCGAGACAATACCTGAAACTTCCGATTTATGTGATATTCGAGCAGATTCGATCCGAGAAAATGATGCGACCCTCAAATTCGAGAAGTTGAAACGGGCAGATGATTCGAGAAAGAAAGTATTGCTGAAGAAAATTCGAGCAATCAATTTGGGCGTTTACGGTTTACCATTTTTTAGTAGAGAGAGACTGAGCCTTTTTTTTTTTTTTTTTTTTTTTTTGGTTAAGGGAAGAAACAATGACCTTTCAGATATCCACTTACTTGAATTTGGTTTTAATTTTGGCATATTATTGGATTACATGTAGTATTTTAATCGAAGGCGAATTTAAATTAAAGCCCACTTTGCTCTAAAAAATAACATTTACTATTTCAAATGTACACATTTTCCACTTACTATTTACTATACAAAGAAATAATTGATAACACAAACTTTCAACAACATTACAAATTGTGCATCAAAAAAAATAAAAGTACAAAAAAACAACATTACAGATTTATCTGTTAGTACATTTTACTATGTTGTCTTGAAACGGATAAGAAGTTTAAAATACCAGACTACACTAAATACTATGCTTTTTTATTAACGAATGATAGGACTAGGTAACACTTTTGAAAAATAAATAACAAAAGGCCGAACTCAATTAGGTACGACAAACCTATCTTTCGAAGACATATAAAAAAATATTAACCAACAAACAAAACTCAAATTTAAATAATATAAAACAAATAACATAAATAATAAATAATAATAATTAAAACCCTTAGTAAACAAACGTATAACATTAATAGTTTAACATGATACAACTTCTTAAATATACAAAAATAGAGAAACATTATGTCTATTTTCCATAATCCCAAGTTTGGCCGGTTCCTTCAAAATAATCCCAAAATTAGATTACGTATGAAAAATTCCCAACTTTAGGGGGTATGCATGCGCTCAAAATGGACCTACCCGATATAATAATATGCTATACTAGGTTAGATTAGGTGATGGACAACGTCACATCCTCTGATTAAAGAAAAAAACTTACACCAATTACTTTAACATTATGGAAAAATTAGAAATAATAATCCCAACTTTTATCAATTTTGCTACAATAATCAAAACTTTGATATTCTGTAATAATCTGAACTTTGGGGGGTCTTCTTTTTTCTTCATTGGTAGAGGAATAATCGGTCGTTGGACAATCACCCTAAACCAAACAATATTTCTACCTAAACCAACCTAAGACAAGTATAGGGTAAGTAGAGGATCGTATCCACAGGGAATGTGTAAAGAACAACAAGAGTATGAAACGGTTGTAAGCTAATTCAGTCACAATTTGGGTTTTTGATTAGTTAAATTCTATATAGAGGAACGCTAAGGGAAACGGGATTCAACACCAACCAAACCAAAGAATCAATAAGAAGGTTTCCACATTCTGGAACACCCCTGCACGGTCGTGCAAGAGTTAGCACGGCCGTGCAGGATCTTCTTGGCCTTGATTTCTTTTCTTTCATCGACCTTGCTTCTTTCTTCTTCGAATTTGCTTCACTCCATTTCCTCATTGCTCAAAATTCCTTGACATACTTCCCGGGATGCTTCGTAGTGCGTTCATTGGACCTAAAATGTCATCAAAAACAATAACAACCCCAGTGAAGCACGTAATACACAAAAATGCATAAAAATAGAGTGAATGACGAAATAAGGCATCAATTCCTCACACATTCAACGTTAAAAACCACTCTATAATCATACAAAATAGAATGCTATCATTCATTCCCAAAAACCGGTGACCGGTTGAATGGGTTATTTTTTTAAAAAAAAATTTAAAGTGAAACATGTTAAAACTGAATTAGCTAAAACAATTTATAAACACAATTTTTAAATAAAAAAAGATAAAAATAATAAAAACAAAACCTAACAAAAAATCCCAACCACCATGCAACCCCAAAAACCATCAGGCAACCCCAACAACCACCAGTCTAACCCTAAACGGCGACGCTAATTCCCCTCCCCCTGCGCAAGTATCCCTTTCCTCCTCCCCCTGGATCGGTCCCACTACCAACTCGCCGGTTTCCCCTTCCCTTTCCCCTACTCTGATTTCGAAAATTGCTGCTTCATAACCCCCCAAAAACTCCACTCCCACTCCCAAAAACTCATCCCCGCCGTCGAAATCACTAGTTGGTTAGGGATTCGGGTGGTGGGAGGAATGATTGGGGGTTTTTGGGTAGTGAGTAGGGGTTTTGTTGGTGGAATTGGGGTATCAGGTGGTGGTGGATTCGGGTTTTCGAGGTGGTGGTTTCGTGAGAAATGGCGGGTGTTTTGGGGAGGAAGGAAGACGACAACGCGGTGGAGGTTGCTTCAAGCGGCTGGCCGGCGTCAAAGGGGCGGAAGGCTGGGCATTGAGGTGGTGGTTAGGGTGGGCGGTGGGGGAAGGAGAGGTTGACTGGTGGTTGGTAATTAACATTATTTTATAAAATATAAAAATAAAAAAAGAAAAAGAAAAAGTAAAACATAGAAAGTGTTGTAGCAACTAATTACCATTTTCCAATATAGGAAATTGTGGCAACTAAAAATAAACGGAGGAAGGAAAAACAAAGAAGTAGTCAGGTTGGGTAGGGACCATGAGATGACTTGAATGTAATATTTTACAAGTGGCTTTGTGCTGTAAAAGGAAGTGTTACACTTACTAAAACACGGCTGGATGTGGAAAGTGAAACAATTATTGAAAGAAGGAGGGAGTAATCCTTTTATTTGATTGTCCATGAATGTGTGTCCTCACTATGGCCATTACTACCATTAACTCTAATTGATTTCCACTTCTCAATTCATCTTTCAAATTAAAATTTGATAAATGTGATAATTATAGCCCATGTGTCATGCATGATCCTTATTTGAATAAGTGTTACGATTTTAGTTGACGCTCATATAGTTGTATTCAATTTAATTACATTAAATAAGAGGTAAGTGCGATAGTTAGATTATTAAAAAAAAATTGCATTTGGGTAGGAGACATATAGAGAGAAAGAAATGTAAAACACATAAAGTAAATGAAAATAAAGAAGAGTAAAACAAAGAACAAGTGTTTTGTTTATTATTTAGTATGTTCATGTGAAAATTCAAAAAGCGCTTATATAGGGGTGGTTGGATTCAATAAGCTTGAATGCATTGGTATAGAATCTCATAAAGTTTTGTGATATGGAATCTATAACCCATAGATCACAAAGATTTGTTAATGTTTAATCATTGAATAGGGGCTCAAATTGAAAAATTATTACATGTGACATTTTAATGACTAAATTAGATATAAAGTAAATGAAATTAAAGAAGATTAAAACCAAAAAATGTTATCTTTTGTAACAATTTATGCGTGATTAGGTATGATTAGTTGAATATTTATGTAATAAACATGTGAGGTATCTTATGAACATTGAAAATAAAGAACTATTCCCTTCATAAGTTTGTACTTATGAGTTTATTTTGAATGCACTTATATTTTATAAGTGTCGAAAATTTATATATTCAATGATTTGTTCCCTTGTTAAAACATACAAATATCATCTAGAAGGGAAAAAAAAATTCTTATGATCTTATTCATCTATAAGGTTTCATATAATACTCCATATCATGTTATTAATTGAAATCATATATATGAATTGATCTAGCAGAAGAATATAATTATTTAAAGGATGCGCGAGATTGATATATAATCTAAACAACGCACATGATGGTTCGTATTTTGGATCAATCATGTGTATATCTACAGGTGTAATTCCTTTGCTTAATTAAGGGGGAGCTTAAGAAACTGGTTAGTGCCCTTTATTGAGTTTTATAAAGCATGTAATATGCTCAATTATTTATATATTTATTATAACAATAACATAACAATTGCCCAAATTGAGTTGTTTTATAGTTTAATAATTTAGTAATGAGTATTAGTATTTCAATAAGCTTTTGCATGTATCCTTGTGCCTAGGATCAACAATCCAATTACCCAAATTGAGTTGATTTATAGTTTAATATTCAAATAATCAGATTGTCAGTTTGTCTAATAGCTAATTATGTGATTTAAATAACAATTAAATTAATTAGTATCTAACTTTTAAATGCTTGTGTTTTTCATAAAAAATAGTATGTAGTGCCTAGGATTACTCGTTTATTTTATGATTGTATTCCTGTGGTAATAATCTGCAAGATTAAATCACTCTAGAAAATATGCAATAAATATCTATTGTAAATTTGTACTATTCATAGTAGTACCTACTAACGTACGGAGTACTTATTTAATAAGCTACATTTTAGTTTGATCCTCTAATTAATTTAATGTTTGTCATTAAGAAGTTCTAAATTTTTGTTTTTGTTTTTAAAATTTGAAACATTAACAAGTTGTTAATTAGTGAACACTTTATTGTATTCCTCATACTCCATATTTATTATTTCATCTATTCCTTTTCAATCTTCAACTAATCCATTTATTTAAAAATAAATACAATAAATTCGATAATGTATGTTTAATATTTTACTTGAATACAATATTGCAAAATTGAGGGAAATTATTAATTAAAAAACCCCTCAATCCCTTGACAATTTAATGTGGTCTTAATATAATTGATAACACCATAATTAAAATTTATAGATGTAAACTTGTAAATAATACATTAATTCAATTATCATTTTCGATCGAATGTACTAGTAACTTATTATGAAGGGATGATATTAACGATTAAACGGTACTCCATTTCTCATATTTAATTATTTTTGACCTTTTTGTTTCTTAAAAGATACACATTATTATTGAAGATATATATAGGCAAAAAAATCATCCCAAAGTGTAACAAAGACTACAGTTAACTACGGAGGATAATTGCCAAGTCAGCTACCAAGTGGGTTGTTGCCTTTAAATTAAGTTGATAACATGCAAATATGGCAGCGCCGTTGTACCTTTAAATAAGGGTTATAATGGCGTCCAATTATAAACCTACTTAATGCTACAAATAGAAACTAGTGTATCCCCCACTCTATAGTGGTGTTCCATACATTATACATCTTTCTACTTCGTTAGTTATTTACTAATCATAATACAAGTACATGATAATATATGATGCATTGACATTTATCGAGCACCCCATAGTTGAGGGTGCATTCTGTTTACTTTAAATTATTTATGATCGGACATAATCAACTTTGGTTATATATTCTATAGAATATTTGACTATAACACATGGTGAAACTTGATTACTCATAAAACTCCCTAATTGTTATAATAATGAAAGAACAAAGGAAAACAAATAACAATCATTAAAGTAATTGATAAATGTATAAACCTAAGATCAACCTTGATTACTCATAAAACTCCCTAATTGTTACAATAGTGAAAGAACAAAGGAAAACAAATAACAATCATTAAAGTAATTGATAAACGTATAAACCCAATGAAAGAATGATTATTACATAATTATTCAAAAACTCGTGTTTTGTCTATTGTTTAGTATAATCTTGTGAATATATATACAAATATCGCTTATATAGGGTATGGAATCAAAATCCCATAAGACTATCAATTTGTTGAGGTTTAATTATTGAATAGGGCCTCAAATTAGACAGTTATTAGATGGGACATCGTATTGACTAAATTAGATATAAATATTTAAAGTAAATGAAATTAAAGAAGATTAAAACCAACAACGCGTGTTTTGTCTAATGTGTAGTATTTTTGTGTAAATACACAAATAAATAGATCTTATATAGGGGTTGTTGTATTCACTCAGCTGGAATGGGTTGGTATGTAACGTCATATTTAACTCGTACTTCAGTATATGTTCACCATGCAATTGAGTTGTACTTGTATGTGGTTTAAAATGATATCCGGAATAATTTTGGCTCATTTCCTCCATTTTCATTTTATTAACATACAATGTGTTATTGGTCTTGTTGTAATTGATTTAGAATCACCACTAGTGTGACCGTTGAAAAAAAAAGTACTCTAATCTTTACTAGTAGGGAGACTATAGTATGTTTATTTTTATTTACCTATTTTAATAATTATTATCTTGTTATAATTTTTTTTTTGTAAAGATCTATTTTTAAAGATTTTATTTTGTTTTTAAATTTTTTAACCGAAACTTTCACAAAGGACTTTAGAAGGACATAACACTGTTTGTAAACTTATCCATCCCTCTTTGAATTGTGTATCAGATCTTAAACATCTTAGTCATTGTCTCTTTAACATCAAACCCTAGCCGTTCAAAACAAATTAAAAAAACAATTAAAATAAACAAACAATTTATTCTATTTTATTCCATATAAATACAAATTCTTTCTCCATAAGACAAAGAGAACTTCCTCAAACTATTACAAAATATAAAACCCTCATCAAATTACCCTTCATTTTACCCTCAATAACTCAACAATGGCTACAACACCATCAACTCCGGCCAAATCAACTTTAAGTTGACCCGGGTTTCCAGTCCTTCCCGTTATCTCTTCGTTAGTGATCGTATATAGTGGATATTGCGCCAAGTACGGTAACTTCCACACACAACTTATTTTGCAATTTTGTTTTTAATTTCCATAGACCTATCTACAATTGAAACGAGGTGGTTGTACAACTTGTGATTAAAGATCCGGATTGTTTGAATTTGTATGTAGTACTTGGGATGCTTGAAATTGGATGTTGCATATACTAGATTTATGCAATTCTTCAAACATATGTATGTAGATCTGCTCACCACACATATGGCGTGGTTAATTTTGGATATAATTTTTGATGTTTATCTGTGTAGCTCTTCTCCTTTAATGTCCGGTTCAAAGGTTTTTTTTTTTTTAAAGTTATTTGCTTTTATTTATTTTTATTTTTTTTTAACCAAAAAAAATTTAGTATTAAGTTGTATCTTCAAATAAATACTTATCGCAAAACGTATTTATATAAATTTGTAAGGAGTTTTTGATTTTGTCTGAAATTAGAATGACCATGTAAAATATTCTGTAATTTAATTTTTGTCTCTAATATTTTTTAAATAAAAAACTATATATTTTTATTTATAAATTAAAATTATTCACAATATTATATTGCTTATAAATTATTTTCAAATTATGTATACGTTTTTTTTTCCTTAAAAGAATTATGTCCATTTTTTGACGTTATATAAATATTCATATCGGTTACCTTTATTTATTTATTACACATTTTACCAACTGTTGATGCTGAGTGGTCACATCACTACATCATTATGCTCCCTACTTATTTAAATCTATTAATTAAGTTTGATAAAATATGGTTTGTGTATTGATTGAATTATAAACGTAATATTAAAAGGACTAATTTCATGTTAGGTGAAACAATTATTCTAATTATTTTTATTTACATATATTGAGGGAGAGGTATGCTTGATCGTGGTCAAACATGGTTCACCGTGAGGATTGATGATGAGAAGAAGGATATTTTGGTGAGCAATTTAATTATATTTAGTGTTTTTGTATATATACTGACAAAGTCTTATTATAATAATAAAATTCACATTTACTTTAAAAAATTCCTACCAGTTTGTTCCACATCGAATAAGTAAACTCTTTCGTAAAAGTAGTAAAGTTGTTAAAAGTACGAAGAGGCAATTGTACAAGGATTTACAAAGTTAAGTGGATAGAGGTTAGAGATAAATCAAGGTTAGATGTATACTTTGAGAAGGGATGGCATGAATTCGTCAAGGACAATGGCATAGAGATTGGTGATGTACTGGACTTGTTGTATCTGGGTGATAGGTTATTCAAGATACTCATTTGGCGTGATGGCATTGATATCACCACTCGTAACTCTATTGTGATATCATCAGATTCTTCGGATGGGAGTGACTTAAGTGACAATAATGCTGAAAAGAAGTTTCATAGCCAACCAGTACCTACGTTTGAAGTCACTTTCACAAAGGCTTACAGTGCAGTTGGTAGGATGGTATGATGTGTTTGTTATGCTTATTTCTAGATTTCAAACTATAGTGTTATCTTAACATCACCATGACGCTTATGCTTATGTCAAATGTGTGCAGAATGTACCACTTCACTTTGCTAGACGTCACTTCAATCGATTTGGTGCCACCAAACCTGCTGATCTATGGGTCAACAACCAAAAAAAATGGAACGCAACTCTTTTCATAAAACGAGGCTCCAAAAACCAAATTACCCTATGCAACATAAAACGGGGGGTCAAAGAAATGGTGCTTGATCAAAAATCAAGGTTGGGCAGAGAGTCATTGTCCAGTTGCTCAGAACGGCTCCCCTGGCATTTAGGGTGTCAACCAAAGCAAAGTAAGATTGGTATATCGTAGTTATCCACCCTCCTGCCTATGATGAATGTAGACTATGTTTATTTTGGGTAATGAAGACTATGGCTATCTTTTAGTGTCTTTGGTAGTTAATTACTTGATTTTGGGTAATGTAATTATGTAAACATAAACTATGGCTTTATTTTAGTGTCTTTACTAGTTTCTGACTTTCTTCCTTATGATGGGGGTGTGATCTAAGGAAGAGGGTGAATTGATAATGATATATGACACATGAAAGCTCAATCCTCGATTCTACCATGCATGCCAACATAGGTTTTTTTTTTATTTTTTTTCTTTTTGACGAGAACATAGGTTCTTGTATATAGCAGGGTGTGCCCTCAAACGACTTCCCTTAAACGAGTATAAACTATACAATTTTATAAGATTCGTCGTAAGCCCAGTCGATGAAAATAATTAACATTAACCAATATATTCACTTGTAAAACATAACAATTGTGATAAAATAGCATGGGAATAAAAATACATAACACTTGTCCGTGCTGCATTGAACATTTGGACTCCTAATATACTTGGACTAACAATTGTGCATGATGCAATGAATATTTGGACTCCTAATAAAATTGGGCTTCAAATTTAATTAGGCTTCTAATATACTTGGACTCCTAAAAAACTTGGGCTTCTAATTTACTTAGACTTGAAATATATTTGGACTTCTAATATACTTGGACTTCTAGTAAATTCATTTAAACAAGTAGTGCTATTATAAGATGAGTGTTTTATTTTTATAAATTGGGCATAAAAAATGTTGATAAGATTAAACAATTCTTGTTTACAAATTATATACTTGAACTTGTAATCTGGGCCAAAAACAGTGATAAAAACTGTGAAAGTTAATTAAAAAAACTTGTGTGTAACATTATTAACCTTTCTTTAAAAAAAACAAAATATACTGATTAATGAATTAAATAACCCATAAATACTACCTTAGGATTTGCTTACTTATCAACGAATCCAATTTACACAGAAGTAGCCTCAACAGCCCTGATATTACAATTAAACTACGATTATCCTCAAGTAATAATCAGACGAAATACATGAATTTCCATTACATGTTTTGTATAATTTTAGAACCCCACATGAAGATCATTATTTTTTTGAACTACATTTCTAATTTTGAAACAAACCATCGGACTTATACGACAATTCATCCTCATGGGAGGTGGATGCAGAATGTGTACGATTCGTATAACCAAGGAGGGCACATAAATCGGCACGTTTACGCCTATCTTTAGTATTTGCAACGAGAAGCTTTGAAACATCCTACAATTATGCACACACATTCGACATTATACTAGAAATTCAGAATCAAACAACTTGTACATGTTCGAAAATTTTTATTCCCTTAATAACATACATCATACGTTGGAAAGTCCGGGGGTCCAAAGGTATCCCTAACTACCCTAGGGTGTCTTTCACCATACGCCACATCCATTAACTGTAAAACAAATTAATGTCCATTAGACTTATCTTAACTACTCAATGTCACTCATCAAATACTAGTTTGAAATCTATACCTTACCCCTAATTTTCCATAATCACCAAAAGTGGTGCGGTCGAGCTTCCCTGCAATGCTTATCCTCTTTATGCTCCATGCCTTAACTCGGGGAAATATATCCTAGTCGTTGGGATCCAAATTTAGTCGGTCAAGGTACAATATCTGCAACACGATATTAGTGCTTGTGTAAAACTGGAGCAGCCTCTACATAGATAATAAGGCAAAAGATAATTTACTCACCACACCAAATATTGCACATCCGCCACATCCACCAGCATATCCATTAGCATAAAACCGCCTTGCAAAGGTTGACACACTATCTATGAATTTAGACAAAACCAACTCACACCAATCGTATGATGTGCAATCCATGGCACAACTAACAGCCGATAACAAATCAGATGCCAATCTAGGTGACTGAGTTGGACATAATATCATCTGTAAAGCAACAATTAGGAATAAAATTTTGAACTCCTCTTCCTCGTGTGCATCAAAATGCCCCTCCAATCTATCCATCATCTTTGTTGTTACAAGTATGCCCAATGAAGTGTATGTCCGACCATATTCTTCTTTAGGTTTCGTCTCCCATGTCCTTCCATATTTCATTATTACGTCTTGCACTTTAACACGAACTTCCCCTGACATTTGTTTGTTTGTTGGAACTGGTTTAAACCCGCTAGGAATTCCTAAAATCCAATGAACCTAGTTCTTAGATAATTTGAATGAACGACCGTTTGTACCACACAAGGTCCTACAAATGAGATCAATACGCGTCATGATCCAATATGCTAATTGACGTGGTAGATGCATATGGGAAGCAAAATGAAGTAGTCCCCCAAATCCCATCTTACATACCCATCTTGCTCGCCTTTCATCAAATTGCTGGCATATTCTACCAAAGGATTCTACTCGACAGTTCATATTTGGGGGCTGTCACATAATAACATCATTGATATTTTAACAGATTGGGAGTTTAATTAAAAATATAATAACAACCAACACAACCATGTCTGTACAATCAAGGCATGTTACTCACTCTGCGAATTGTAGCTAAATATTCACGAATCACTTGCCCATTTGCTTTCACATAACCACCCATACTTAGCGAGTTATCCTATAATTTAAAATCATCTACAGTGTCAGGCCGAACAGTTCTTTACATTAGACATATGGATAACACCCATTAACATAAAAAACATCATCACCTTAAAAATTCCTGAATGTAAAACAATTGTTTTGTGGACTACTCCATTTTGAGGTGGTCCTATCTGCATTAACACGAGCAAGTCGTCTAAGCATGAATTACGAGCAAACATATTTATTTCCACTTTTGGAAAACAGACATTTTCAGATACTAGTTTAATAGCACATAAATTGGATTGGTTAATTGCTTAGGACCCGACCCGGTGAAATCATGTACCCTTTACCGAGTCGGGTCTACCTGAGAATCCGGATACTCGAAAACCCAGGTACCTAGATCTAAACATTCCTAATTCTTAGTAAGACAACATAAAAAATAAAAAAAATATATAAAAAAGGGAAATTCTCACTGATAATCACAAACTTTTATTTTTTCTCAGTGGTAACGTCTGAAAATTTTAATTATTAAAGGTAATCACTAATTAATAAGATTAAACAAATGGTAACCTTAATGATATTAAAACATCATTTAATGTTTAACCAGAGTTAATTATTGGTTAAGTAACAATGAATTTACATTAATACCCTTAAAATTTCTTAAAGAAAAAACAAAAAAAATCCAACCCCTCCCATGCCACCACAACCGCCAGCCCCCCTCCCCTGTCACCAGTCTCAATCCATCCCTTCCCTCGCCGGAGACCCCACCACCAACATCCCAATCCCAAAACAAACACCCCCTCCCCCTGTTCCTGACCCACCTTCTCTCCTTTCATCACCACCAAAACCACTTCTCGAGGACGCCGGAATCAGTCCCCAGCTTGCCCGATTCCCTCTTATCTCCTCCTCGATTCCCTCTCCTTCAATTCCCCGATTCCATCTCCTTCCTTGTTTTCCTCTCCTTCCCCGATTTTTTGGTTGAAATAGGTTTCGGGGGCGAAATTATCAGTTATTTCCAATCGTTATTTGCCCAATTCAGGTATTATAGGAGGTTTTGGGTCAATTTTTGCTCGAAAATAGGGGGTTTTGGTTCGAATTTGCTCGAATATTAGGGGGTTTTGGCTTAGATTTGCTGGGGTTTTCGGTTGGTGGTCGAATTATGTTGATTTTGGGGTTGATTTGTTCATTTTGGGTTGAATTGGTCGGGGCTTCGATGTTGAATTAGCTGGGGTACGGTTTTGCTGGGTTGGTCGTCCGAAGGTGCGGGAGGCTGAACGCCGACAGGGGAGGAGGTGGCTGGTGGTTTGGATAGGTGGGGGAGGAGGTCTGTTGGGACGGGGGATGCGGTGGTTGGTGGCTAGAAGTGCAGCGGGAAGGAGGAAAGAGAAAGGAAGAAGAAAGGAAGAAGAAAGAATTGGTAGGGGGTAATTGTGTCTTTTTGTAGTTCAATAGCTAAACCATGGTTAAGGAATTAACAAATTGTTTAACTTAAGTTACTATTGGCTTAGTTACGTTAATTTGTGATTTTTATTGATAATAAAAAAATTTAGACTTTACCATTGAAAAAAAAATATAAGTTTGTGATTACCAGTGAGAATTTCCCTATCTTAAACAAAACAAACAAACAAAAAAAAATCAAATTCAAACAATTACTGTTTTTTCTAAATAAATAATTTTTTTTTTAAAACAACACACAATTTACTGCTTTTAGAGACTTTTATTCTAAAGAGAAGAATCACAAAGTTTTAAAAATTGACAAAATTGGATAAATCACTTATTTAAAATAAGACTACAAAGGTTGAGTGATGCTTCCATCAATAATTCAAGTTGGCTGGAAATAACCAATAACCAATTATCAATTTCACAACGTTATAAGAAGCACTCTATATTAAGCTCCACATATGAACAAGGATCTGAGATATCAAAGTTGCTCAAAACCTGAAACCACATGTTACAAGGATTATAAAAGTATAGATCACAATTACAAAGTAACACCTAAATACTGAAAATACAAGTCTATCTAAATGGTGCACATGATTTTTGTTAACTGGAAATTAGGGTAACAAAAAATCAAACTCTACAAGAACCAACCATGAAAAGGTAAGTAGAGTTTCACATGTATCGTGTGATTTTTCATGCATGTAAACCAACCATTAATACACATTAATTACAATCCCTAACCATGTTTGTAAATAGCAGCCAACACATTTGCAAGATCTTATGAGCTATGAATAGATTTTTAACATTCAAAAGCAGGTGCAGCTTTATGATAGTCAAGTTTTTTTTTTTTTTTTTTTTTTTTTTTTTTTTTTTTTTTTTTTTGGGGGGGGGGGGGGGGGGTATGTCTCCTAAATTGTACATTTGTACTCCCAAGTTGCTATGTAAGTACAGATGAAACCATGACATGAAATCAAAAACTTAAGGATAAAGACTGAAACAACATAGAAACTCAATTAGCTATATAACATGAAAATAATCTAGACATACCTCATGATGCACAATGCCAAAGGAGCCTAAGTACCTCCCTTTGTGCATGATGTTGGCTTGTCTTCCTGGAAGAAACTCAGGGTTCTTCAACAAAAAAGCAAACAATCAAAACATAAAAAATAAAAAATTAACACTAGGTAAAATTCAATTGCAGTGCCACAAAATCTTACATCTGCACGCTTTATGTAGTAGCCAGATTTATCCCCTTCTGCAACAAAAGGAGTGCCAACTATTTCCATAACTCTGTCAACTAGGGAGTGTATAATCTGTGAGGCCCAATTATTCAGAGAGCATTAGATCTGCGGATAATAAAGACCTATTAACTCCACTGCAGGAATTAAGTCATTAAAGCAACAGAGTAAATATGCAAGCTAAAGGATCAACAAGCCTCAAAAAAATGAGATAGTCAAGCAGGATTCCTGGTAGACTTGTAAGGAGTGAGGCACATTTAGGCACAAAGGGTCTATAAAATCGAAGCATAGAGGTAAAGGCAATCACATCAGCACGAGCTAAGTTCATCTAACATGATTAAATGGCAGAAACATGTCTCATACCTGTTTCAGTCTACAGCAGAGCATATCTCATGATAAGGGAAAATCTGTATGACACCTTCCGGCAATTACTAAAGTACCACAATACGTGGAGATTGGGGAATTTAATTGTGGCATAAGCTAGCTATTAGAAAGTACAAAACAATACGGAGTATTTCATTTCAAAGGAATATCTTCCAAAAAGTTACCTTGAACATAACATTTAGTACTGGAATTCTATATGGTATTGACATGAATAGCCTTGTATTCAGAACCCCAAGTCCCACTTCTTCTTTATTTTTATCCAAGTTCTTTCAAATTTCTACCGACTTTTATATTTCTTACTTAAAATACTCATAAAACTCATCTTTTTGGTCCATAGCTCAAAAATAAAGGCATGGTGTAATTAGCTTATGCCATAATTAAATTCTACTTCCAAGCCTAGTAAAACTCATCTTTTTTTCCAAGTCTTGTATAGTTATCATTCAAGCCTAAGTTCTAAACATATTAAGTTAGTAGCTGCATAATGTTTCTGTATTGCACATGTTAACGAATTATCACATAAAATCCGCCAATTTCTAGTTTATCTCTTTGATTGAAAAAGTTTGTCAATCTAAGGGTAATTCTGGGTTTTCACTCATTTAATATGGGGACCACATCGTCAATTTATCATGATGACAAGCTCAATTTGCCATGTCACTGCCCAATCACAGGTACAAGTCATTAGACGGAAATTGGCAGACAATTAACGCCGGTCGACTCCGTCAATAAACTTCATCCATTGAATGTAAATCATAGTCAATATAAATGATTTGCCACGCCTAGGGTTAGCTCAGCTCAGCTTCGTCCATTACCTTCGCTCCCATAAGCGGCCGCAAAAATTGTTATCATTATCGTAAGGTATGGGAATTCAATTTAGTTAAGTACATATTGTATCAGTATAGTCGGCATTGATGTGGCTTCCAATAATTTATTTCTCAGATTATTGATTCTTAATGGGTCTCAGTCATCTGGGTAAAAGGAGGCGTGTAATGGACGATGATGTTGTTGATGATGTTAACCTGGAAGATGATTCGGTAAGTGTTGAGTTAATTCATGTTTAATTTTACCGTTACATATTAAACTCTGGGAAGAATATGAAGCAAATTGGTTTATTTGAATATCAATTACTGGTTAACTGTTTATAAAATTTTCGTCGGGTCGGTCCGTTTGTTGCTTGGGTGTGACCCAAAGGGTTCAGTCAAGATTAAGCAGCAATACTAATTATACATTGATATTACTGATCGGAAGGGGCCTCCACCTAGGCATTCCGATCACTTGACCTCACTGAATAATTAGCTTTCTAATAAATCCGAACCCTCTATAGGAATAATACACTTGTTCGAAGGACACCATTCCTATCAATCTCCCACTTGTCCTTCCGGACAAGTGAGCATTTAGTGTATAGCCTACTTTTGGCTAGATATCTGCTGCAAGTAAAAACCCTAATCAAAGAACTATAAGATGGCTTTCTTTAAAAAAAATAAAAAGCATAGCGCAACTCCAATCATGAATAAAGTTAATCAACTATAAGATGGCTTTGAATAAAACTCACAATTAATCATCAAAAACACTTGAATAAACAAAAAAATTTGAAATTATCCCGAGTAAATTAGTAATAATACTCATCAGAGCTAAAATATAGACAAAACTTAATATTAGAGCATCTCCAATGGCAAGCTACAATGCTTTGTAGCTTGCTTTTCCACATAAATTTCTAAGCTACAACACTTTTTAAGCAACAACTTGTTTTAATGGTAAGCCACAACATATTGTAGTTTGCAGAAAAATAAAGTTTTAAAAAAAAATAGATAATTATACACATGTTCCAATATGAATGGAGATTATTTGTCTCTTTTTCAATCAAGCATGTAGCTTGGTTGGGCTACAATTGCTAGCATGTTGCTCAATTTTTTATTCTCCAATGGTAAGCATGTAGCTAGCAACTTTATTTAAATTGCAAGCAAGTCCTTATAATTGAACCATTGGAGATGCTCTTATATATTTAATTAATTGATTAAGTAGGACTAATCTCTTGTACATGAATTTATGTATCCTTCATCTGTATTTTGAATATGATCCTGAATGTGCTTAAATACTTCGCCAATTCGGTTTTTTTTTTTCTTCGTTGTTGTTGCTGCTGCTGTAGATCTTTCCATTTTGAACCTATCAATATAGAATGGCTCGCCTTTGAGATAATGACTATCATTGGCAAGTGGCCTATGGCCCATGATGATAAATTGATAAGTAAAGTTAGGAAAAAAAAAAAAAAAAAAACTCACGAGTCATTTGGTACGTGTCAAGCATAAGGGGTGGCCCATGACCAACCTGATTTCAGAAAGTTTTATCCGGTTGGATACTTGAACTGTTTATTTCTCAAAATGGAAAAATTAATGCCCAGCTAAAATGAACTGGTCAACGGGTCGGGTATTTTGGAACACCCCTACTAAAAATGTTAGAATATAATGACAACTCACTGGAAAATTTTTAATAGGATTAGTGTATAGATGTTGATAAAGTTTATCAAATTTGGAAATCAAATCAAGCAAAAAAAAAAAAAATAAATAAATTAAAAAAAAATTAATACTTATTTTAACCTATCCAGTGAATTGAATATAATACGAATATTAAATATTTTAATTAACCTCTTTTCAATTCCCATTTATTAACTCTAAAGCATACATATTTAAGTAATAATTTTGAGACTGAGATGGATAAATAAGTGAGTATGGTTAATAAGAAAACTTTGTATTGCTTGAGCGAGTGTTTACAAATTTGCTTAGATGATATAAAACTAAGAGGGAGACTTCGTATTTATAGTGCTCCATACAACTTGCAACATTACTCTCTAGAGTATTCTTAAGCTCTTCAAATGGTGGGTATTACACATATAAGTCCTAGATAATCACAGGATACAAGTGAAATTGTTTTTTTTTTTTATAACCCTAGCTATCTAGCCAACAGAATTCATATGTGCACCAGTTAGATAGACTCGTATTTCCTATAGTTATTTCATTGTAATTACGATCTACACTTTGATCATATGTGATTTTAGGTGTTGAGCAACTTTGATTTTTCAAATCCTTGTTCATATGTGGAGCTTAACTAGAGTGTTTTCCTATATTGTTGTTAGCCTGGTAGTTGGTTATTTCCAACCAACTTGAATCATCAATGGAAGTATCACTCAACCTTTATAGTTGACTGTTAGGCATATTCTTTGGTAATATTGGAATTTACTCGTATATCAAAATATAATGTAGTCTTTGATTAGGTGATTTATTCAATTTTGTCATTTTTTTAAAAAAAAAACTTAGTGATTCTTCTCTTTTTATATACAAGATATATTTCTAAAAGTAGTAATTTTTTTTTTTTCTCCCCCGTATAAAAAGCAGTAAATGGTTTGAATTCGATTTTTTCTTCTTTCTTATAATTTAAGGACTATATTTGTTAGAAAGTTCAATTACATATTAAAAATTTCCCATAGTTTATCAAATTTGGAAATCACTCCCAAAAAACATAAAAATAAAAAATTACATCATACTTATATTAGTCTATCGGGTGAAGCAAATATATCATTAGTCTCTTGGATTAATTAAATCTTGGTTCTTGTCTTTATCAATGGTACACAAGCTACTCTGTATTGAGATATGTGATTGATTTAAAATTAATACGAATATTAAATAGTTTAATTAACCTATTTTCAACTTTCATTACTTAAACTTCAAAGCGTATCCAATTTATAAAAAAATAAAAAAAATTAGTAATAACAATGAGATTGAACTGGATGCACGTGTGAGTACAATAATTTGTGATTGTTTTCATTCCATTAGCATACTAAACTTATAGTAAAGGTAACATTTATCATTTCCCTTTGCCGTATTTATTTAAATCCTTTCCATTCCGTTTACGATGTGTATAAATCAAACACCCCTCAAATTGTTTCTATTCCATTAGCATACCAAACATATAATAAATGTAATGTTTATCATTACCCTTTCCTCTATTTATTTAAATCCTTTCCATTCCATTTACGCCCCTTAGTATATAGATCATAGTGAAGGAAAGTTACTTAAGTCTAGAATACTGACTATATATAGAGTTAGTGCAAATCAAAATACGAAAATTTGGCAAAACAAGGCAAGAACAATTGTTTTGTTTGTTCTGAACTGTACAACCACACCAGATGAGCAAGTTATATTATACTAGTAATCAAAGTGATATGAATTTGTTGAATCTCAGCCAGCCAGCCTATTTTTCATTCACACTAAATTTGTTGAATCTCCTCAAAAAGATCAATGAACAGAAAATTTATTGAAATGTACCTCCACACGAGATGAGCAATGTATGTATACATGACAGGCTGAAAGAGATGAAAAACATTCAGCTGTACATATTCATAAAATTTACACAAATTTTATGAGACATATCCACCAGTACCAGCCATTGATATATGAAAAATTTACACAAATTTGTTACACTGGTGACAATGCTTATGACCTTTGTACAGACATGAATATATATGAGACATATGACCTGCTACATTCCGTCTATTCTTGCCACCAATTTGGTCTTCGGCATCTTCAGTACATTAACAACTGGATAGACCAGAACATCATTGAGCTTGTACTCCAATCCTCAGAGCTGTAAATACATAAAAAAAAGTATTCTGGTAGATGTCCTATTTATCAGCCGCTATTTAGGTATTACTTCTGAGAGCCCATTCAAAACCAGTCTACATGCTCAGTAGATGTTTTAGGCTGCTTCTTTGGTTTTTGGTATCTGTTATTCTCAAACTTAGCTTTTATAATAAGAGAATAAAGCAAGTCAGCTTCGGCAGAGGTATCGTATGGAGTATTCAGAATACTGACAAAACGAAACAAACAAGATGAGTACGTGGATGTCAGAGTCATACATCAGTGTCTGAAATATTAAATCAAGTTGCCTATTAGGCATAACTATGATAGAAAAAACTTTGGTGTGCATAACAGGCATATGATACTGTTAACAGATTATCCTGCTTTCTCTCCGCATTCTAGATGATGCACTCCAAAGTTGGAAGCAACAATTTTTCCATGTAGAAAATACGATGCTGGAAGTATAGAGAGATTAGTTTCATTTCACAGTGATAATAGTAGCTTGCTATTGGCTTCTTGTGTTGCTTGTAACCAATACTATAAGAGCTCATGCAGTGAAATTCAATGGAGTGACTTGTGCGTTAAACAATCACGCTAACTAAATGCGAGTTCCACAACATTGTGAGTATCTCAAAACAATTAGTACAGTGTTTTTTATACTTATAATTGTCCTCTTTGTAATAAAATTGTATGAAATTTAAAGTTTGTTTACAATACCAATTGGGTCAATTATACTTTACATTAGGTATCATTGCCTGCAATTAGAAAACGTAGACCCTTAGCACTCAAGCTAGCCAGAAATATTTCCAGTCATATATGGTCCTAGGACAAATATATGGAACTTTCCCTAAACTATAATAGGAATTTCTTAAGATCATTAATATGGGATCAAGCTACTGGGTTGACTGCAAATCTATGTCACATATGACATTTTATATGGTTGATTTAGTAAACACTTGGAGTCTTGGAGTTGTGCGGTAGTATTAGCTATCATATACTATTGGTCTGGGCATGATATATAGGGTGTTAATGGAAGTTTTGGTAAAACACAGACTCTTAAAAAGTAAAAGGAGTAAAAAATCACAGAAAACCTGGTTCGTATTATGAATCACAATGGAAGCCAAGATCTAGCATTAGATCAACCATACAAGGATCTTGAAGAAGGCTTGGGACACCTCCACATCAGGCCTCCCCCTCCCCCCCCCCCCCCTCTCTCTCTCTCTCTCTCTCTCTCTCTCACTTCATTCACCTTTGCAATAATTCAAGTATAAGAGGTGATCTAAAAAACGGGCTACAAAATTATAAATTGATGTTGGGTCTAAAATCAACCTCAGCAACAAAGAAGACATAAAGGACGAACTTGGCTTAGTCAACACCGGCTATGGATCCTACATTGGTGGGTACCATGGACACCTGTGGCCATGGGATGGTTGCTTTGGAAGGACCTTGGGATGGTCTAGCAATGACTACCTTAAGAGGACCATAGTAATAGGAATTCCTTGACAGTTAACTTAGTCATTGTGGGAAGCATATGCGGTTGCCTTGACTTTAGGATGGGGTGAGTAGTGGGATTGTGGGCGGTTATGGTAACCACCCACGTTGCCCCACTCTTCCAAAAATGGCAGAACGGTTTCAGTGGGCACGTGACTAAGTATGGATCTTAAAATATAGGTGTTCCGGGGTGCGGATCCAAGGGTTTAGGAGCACAAGCTGGGTCCGGTTGACGACCTGCGCAAGGCAACACACGTAAACTGTCCTTGAGGGTGGCTCGAGGAACCCCCCTCCGATGTCTAAGTTAGAATGTGTTTAGAGAGAGAAAGTGTACTTAGAGAGATAGATGATGTAATAGAATGTGTGTCTAACCTCTTTTCAGTTGTACTTTATCCCATATTTATAGGCGTGTGGTCTCCTTTAGGTGGAGTCCCACTAGCTTAGCCTACGGGCTGATTACTGTCGGCTGGTGAGCCCCTCTAGGCCCTCCTCCAGCGGTGTCTGCGCACCTCGAGAGTGAAGCCAGGAGCCTGGTGATAGCTCAACAGGAGCTATCCCGTACAATTAGCCCCTCAAGAGGTGGTATGAGGTTATTCATGCCGACTCTTATCTCAAAACAGTTTCAGCTGAGAGGGAATAGCTCAGCAGGAGTTATCCCATACAACTAGCCCCTCAAGAGGTGGTTTGAGGTTACTTATGTCAGCTGTTTTAAACGTACACTTCTGTCACTGCTCTATAGGTCGTCTGACTGAGTCTTCCTACATACCTCTAGCCCCTCAAGTCTCAAGATTGGTCACACAATTTTGAGGCTTAAGGTGATGTTTAAAGTGCGGAGTTGGAGTGTGTTTCCGTGCGATGACGATGCTTGACTTTGCTTAAGGGAGTTTCCCTTACTCCCGCTGAAGTCTGAGAAATGACGAACTCGCAGGGAGGAATTTCGATCACTCTCGCTGATGTTTAAAAAATGACTAGCTCGCATGGAGGAATTTCGATCACTCCCGCTGAAGCTTGAGAAATGACGGAGTTTGCAGGGAGGAATTTCGATCACTTCCACTGAAGTCTCTCTGGTTTTTTGTTTTAGGCAGGAATAATGTTTTGCATGAATGGGACACGTGTCGGCCATTTGTGGGTTAGTTTATTTTTACTGAAGTGACATGGCGGTTTGGCTTTATTACCTATCTAACCACCCGTTTACTTTGTCATTTAATTCACTGTCCCCCCCCCCTCTTTTTTATTTCTTCATTTTTCAAATTTCCTGCCTTTCATCTTCCTCGCAGACGCTCGTTGCTCCCGCATTGTTGTTGTAAGTTTCTTTCTATTTCGTTCTTTTTGTTATTGTCTTTGTTTTGCTTTGTTGTTTTGCTTGTTTATTTTCTCCCGCTCTTCGTTGTACCTTGAGATTCTTTGCTCTTTTGACTGTAGTTCGAAACCCTGTTCTTCGCTTGGCTTCCTGGTGTCTCCATTGTTGTTGTGCTGTCTTGCGTCTGCAGCTTTTGTCATAAAGGTACTTTCTTTGTACCTTTTCTAGTACTTGAGTGCCAATTAATTTCTTTTTGCGTTTTTTCTTCGCAAAATGACGTATTTTTATTGAATTTGATTGTTTATGTCCAATTCTTCCCCTTTTTGTTGTTCTATATATACTCATAATTCTTTTTATCCAATTCTTGCGCTGTTTTTCTTCGTTTACTCTTTGGGATTTGACTGATTTTTTATTTTCTGGCACCCCATTTTTTTCGTCTTCCTTGGGGGGGCTTTTTTGCCTTTGTAGATCTTAAGATGACTTATGCTACTCACAGCCAAAATGTGAGTGACCCTCTTGTGGGTGCTAAGTCAGATTCTTCTCTTGAGTCGTCTCACTCAAGTGAGCGCTCTGCGTGCGCTTCCTTTACTTCTCCTGCTTCTCTCCCTATTCCCTTGCAAGTAGTTATGTCGAGCGATTTCGCTCCTGCTGAGGGGAGGCCGAGTACTGTTGCGTCAGGGTCGGGCAATAGTCGCCCTGCTGATGGCAGCGCTTTTCGCCCTTTTCGGTCTAGGCTCCGTCCTGATTTCTTTGACCCTTATTGTGAACGGGTGCTTACCCATGATGGGGTTCACATGCCTCATCTTCTCCGTTTAAGGATGCGCGCTATGCGCCATAAACAATTAACTGACCAAGTTAAGGCTAATCCTCCTGATGTGTCTTTTATTAGCCTCATTCCCTATGTTCAGCATTTAAACAGTTTTGCCTGGCTTGATGATATAGCTGATATGAATCGATTTGATCATTATGTAGTGCAGGGTGGACGTTCTGCAACTTCTTCACCATCTCCTCCTCCAACTACGAATATGAGTGGGGTGGCTGGATCTCCTGGTGAGAGTGCTTTCCATGAATGTCAGCCCACTTACGTTATGGAGCCCGTGGAAGAGGGTGATCCTGATTTCTTCTTTGATGAGAGGTGCCATGGTCCTAAAAATTGCGTGCTGGATTCCATCTGGCGTAAGGACGCTGAGATGTTAGATCTGGCCATCGTTAGTCAACAGTTTACGGGTTTAGCTCGGGCTACCAACTGACTAAAAGCTATATGCTCCCCCTGCTGGTCACGTTGTTGTATTTGCTTCTCACCATGACTTGGGCTTGCGGTTTCCCTTAGACCCTACTTTAGATAAGGTTTTTCGTGCTTTTAACCTTTGTATTGCCCTGCTGCACCTGTCTCTCTGCACACCTTGATATGCTTGTTGTGGTTTCTGCGATTTCGGCGGTACCTCGAGTCGCTACACCTATTCAAGTCTTTGATGAGCTTGAAGAGGTCATCATGTGGTGGTTCTTCTGAGTCTGGCTAGTACTACATAGCCCCTAAAGAGGGTAGGGTTTTGTCTTATCCCAAGCTTGGCCGCTTCAAGGACTGGGTGGCAAATTTTTCTGGGTTGTTGTGCCTTCCTCCTTTGCTGTGCTCCGTAATTTACGACAGATTTGTACTAACATGGCTGGAGTTACTGTTTCTCCTTCTGAGTCTGCACGAGAAACAGACGCTTTTGATGCATTACAAGGAGGGGGCACAGGTGATTCCAAGTTTCCCAAGTTCTGGCTGCCCAATTCCTTGTACATTGTGGGTAATGCACAGCTATCTGCTATGAGTCTGCCATGGAGCTTCCCAAGATCACACCCCGTTCTATTGGGCTTCGAGGCCGTCTGCAAAGTACTAGCAGGGGAGGGTACACCGGGATTCACACAAGCAGGATCACCCAGTTATTGACTTAGAGGATGATCCTGTGATCTCTCCCTCAGGTGACACTCTAACCAACCTTTTGCCAAAAGGGCTCGTACTTCTTCTGCGCTTAATCCCTTTGCTTCTCATTCCGCCAACACTGGGTTTCCTGATGAGAACGCTGTTAAGGAAACTGGCACTCATAATTCCAGTGAACTTAATCACTGCGTTCACCAGTTCTTAAGTGATGCGTTTGAGAATCCTTCTTCTACAACCTCAATCTCGGTTGGAGGTACTTTCCGCCCTACCGAACCCATAGAGTTTGGGGAGGTGCCTATTGATGCCTCTCTTCGTCCCTTGTGTCCTGTTGGGGCTGAGAATGCCCCTTTTCGCCCTTTGATGAATGTTCGGGCTGACGAATCTCTGTTTGTGGATAACCCGCAACAAGGTGTTACTTTAGGGTATTGTCTTACTCAGGGTATTCGTCTTCCTGCTGATTCTACCGGCGGTTTAGTCAGCAGGCACCACTCCGTGTCATGACTTGAAGAAGGTTAGGTTTTGTATCTCTAATTTTCTTATTTGCTTTAGCTTTCTTTTTCTCCTTCTACTCTTGTTTTTGCCTTAGCTTATTTTTATTGTTTTGCTTGTTTGCAGCTCACCAAGTCTGGTGGCGACTTGGCTAATGTCTTGCTTATAGTGGAGAAGGAGTACCAAAATCAGAGTGCAGCCCTTATTCAGAAGGACAAGGATGTTCAGTTGGCTCGCTCTGAGAGGGATGCAATGGCCGGCGAGGTGGTTCCCTTAAGAGAGAGCAGATGCCCTGCAACTTCAGCTAGGGAGTTCCAGCTCATCAAGACTAAGCTAGCAGACTATGAGGGGTAACTGGAAGCGTCTCAAACCAAGGTGCAAGGGCTGGAGGTTGAGAAGGCCGCAAGATAGGAGGGAAAATGAGATTAAAGCTGCTAAGAAGGAGGCACTTAAGTCCTTTGCGCTTTCCCCAGCCTTTGCTAAATTGCTTGCTGATCGTCATGACGGGGGCTGGGAGGCTGCAGCTCGTTAAATGAGTGGCCTCTCTGCGGAGAGTGTGGAATGTCAGGCTCGCTTCAACGCCTTTTGGGCTAAGGTTAATGCTGATGGTGAAGCTGAATACTATAATCTACCTGCTGACCACCCTCGCGTTGCTAACTACAAAGTCCCTAATCACGTAGTGCTGATTTTGGAATTGCCTCTTTGTGTTGATGTTGCTGCTGCCATTGGAGTGGAGACTCTGGCTAATGAGCAATAAAGGTTTTGGCTGCTGTCTCCCCCTTCCTCCAGCAATTCATCGAAGTTTCCCTCACCAAGATCTGTAGTTACTATTGTTACTAGGTAATGCTTGTTGTTGTCTTTGGGGTGTATAGCCGCCAAAGATTGTATTTTCTGTATATTTCTACTTAACACTTTATATTTCTACCTGCTGGGTTTGTCCAACTTAACTTGAATTCTTTTTCTTTTCTGACTGTTTTTGCTGAATGTTCCTTCATCTTGGTGGATGAGGGTTCAGCTTTGTGAATGTTGTGACGTGGTGGATGAGGGTTCACCTTTGTGAATGTTGTGACTTTGTGAATGTTTTCTCGGTGGACAGTGAGCCTGTAGTGTATGCATTAATAACTTTTCTGTTACTTTGCTTATTGTTTATTTTGTTGCCAATATACTTGCTTGCTGCTGAGTCATGGTAAAGCGGTACCTAAACCTTGACTCAGCAGCCCTTTCATTATACTAGGTAAAACCTCGCAGGTTGTGTTTTTCTATTGCGTCTGCTTTTATTGCTCCCTATCGTGGTTGTATAGGACTTCACTATTTTTTGCCTTTCACTTCACTGGGTAGGAACTCTTAAGCGTATGCCACTCAAATTTTTGCGACGAAGGCTTATTCGTATGCCATACAGCTTACTTGGCTATGACTTATGCATATGTCATTCAGCTTGTTTGGCTGCAACTTATTCATATGTCATACAGCTTGTTTGGCTGCGACTTATGCGTATGTCATACAGCTTGTTTGGCTGTGACTTATCGCTCATGCTCCATACTTATCTCTCGTTAGGGCTTGTTGTTGATCTACCTCTTCTCTTCCCACAAAAGAGTTGCGTTGGGTGAGATCAAGAGAGCCTTGGTGTTACCCGCTCAGCCCGCTCTTTTGCCTTTCGTTCACTCCTCCCTATTCAAGTTGAACGTGCTAAGCCTCCTCCTCAGGCAGCCGTCCCCAAGGTGGCGCCCTGTTTTACTTTGAGCAGGTAGGTCAAACATAGGGAAATGTGATCTTCACAAGTTTAACGATGTCTTGCTGCATCCTATTTTGATGCTTTTTGCTTTGACTTTTACGCATGTTATGATGTTTTTTGCATGTTAGTGCATGATGCAAAAGCATAGCTTAACAAATAAACATGTTTAGGCGAACTTATACAGTATACTCCTTACATAGAGGCTCGTATTTCATTGAATTTAAATGGCTTAAAATGCCTTGATTAACACAACATAACATAAACAGAGTTTTGCATAACTTTAAACAAAGTTTTTTAGTTTCTACTTAGCCACACATGCCCTTTAAACAAAATATTTCTTTAACACATCTGCTTTGAAACTATTCCTTAAGACCTGACCTTCTTGATCTGCGAGGAGGAAAGCACCTGACCCTACTTGCTCATGGATGAGAAAAGGGCGTTCCCAATTTGTTGATAGCTTTCCATGCTGGTTTCCTCTTCCTACTGCTGCGGTCCTTCTGAGAACCAAGTCTCCAGGTAGCATTTCAAGACTCTTTTGTTGAAGGCTTTTGAGATTCGGCTCTTCCGGGCTGCTTTTAGTCGCATCTCTGGAAGGAAGTCTAGCTCTTCCAGCAGGCGCTTCTCATTCCCTTGCTGCTCATGGTGCTGGATTCTCAGGGTGGGTATTTACACCTCCACTCGAACCACTGCGTCTGCTCCATAAGCCACACAGACTTTTCCCGATAGATTCCTTCTCTGTTGTCCTGTTTACCCACAATACCTCTGGGACCAGGTCAGCCCAGAGGCCCTTATGCTCTTCTAATTTTCTTTGCAAGGCTATTAGGATCAGCTTGTTTGTTGCCTCTGCTTGGCCATCGCTCCGCATATTTGGTACCCATCTCTTCCAGGTAGGTAATCCTTGATGGCTGAGAGTCGATTTGACATCCATGGTCAAAGACTATGCATTGCGGCACCCCGAATCTGGTTATGATGTTCCTCCATATGAATGTCCTTACTTGGGAAGCATTTATGTACTTTGTGGGCTCAACTTCAATCCACTTGGTGAAATAATCCACTGCTACTATGAGATATTTTTGGCCCGCTGACCCAGTGGTGAAAGGTCCTAATATGTCCATTCCCCACTAGGCAAACGGAATCGGGCTAAGAATCGGGGTCTGATCATTCGCTAATTGATTTATAACTGGAGCATACTTTTGGCACTTTTTGCAATTTTTAACGTATGCTAAAGCATCTTGTGTCAAGGTTGGCCAGTATGCTTCTCTTCGAAGTACTTCAACTCCTAGGGCTTTTCGCCGATATGGTTGGCGCAGATTCTTGAGTGCGCTTCTTCCATAATTCTTTCTTGCTCCCACTCTGGAATACACCTCAGAAGTGGCTTAGAGAAGCCCTTTTTGTTTAGCTCGCCATTTATCACCACGTACCAATTGACATCCTTTTTTACTTTCTTAGCTTGTGCCTCGTCACTAGGCAGCGAGCCATGTACCTTATAGGCCAATATGTCAGAGAACCATGCTCGCTGCTGCCTGGTACAATTCACCTGTTTGCTTTCTGCAATGCTGCTTTCCTTCAGGACTTCCACCATGACAGTCCTTGTGAGGCTTTGGAAAGTGGAACTAGCCAACTTTGATAATGCATCAACTTGAGAATTTTCAGGGGACTAAATCCCCAAATCTATCTGAAAATGCATTAGTTTGGCTACTAGCTCCTTCACCTTGGTTGTGTACTTCAGCAGGCTCTCTAGCCTCATAGTCTGCAGATGCACCTTCTTGGCTCCTGCTGCGATACTCATCCTTAGGGTGCTAGAGTTGCTTCGTATTCTGCCTCGTTGTTCGATGCTTTGAACTTGAACTTAATAGCATACTCGAATACATTGCCTTGTGGCGATGTTATTATTATTCCTACTCCGCTTCCTGTTTAAGCCGAAGATCTATCTACTGCCACCTTCCATACTCCAATTTCACCCTCCTTCTCTTCGTAAAAGGCTTCCACTATGAAGTAAGCTAGAGCTTGAGCTTTAATGGCGGCTCTAGGCTTGACCTCGAATTCGTACTCGGAGAGTTCTATCGCCCATTTTGGGAGCCAACCCGAAGCGTCCGTTTTCTGCAGGGCTTTTTCCAATGGGTGATGTTTAAGGATCTAAATTGTGTGCGCATTGAAGTAGGGTTTTAACTTTCTTCCTGTTGTCACCACTGCGAAGGCCAACTTCTCTACCAGTGGGTATCTCTATTCAGCATCTATGAGCACGGGACTTACAAAGTACACTGGTTATTGTTGTTTCTGCCTTTCAACTAGGAGAACTGACCAATTGTCTGCACTGAGGCGGAAATGTACAACTGGAGCTTTTCGCCGGCTGATCATGGTTGGGAGCTTAGTTAAGTGCTCCTTGATCCCCTCAAAAGCTTCTTTTTCTGCTTCCCCCCACTTAAATTCTCTGTTTCCTTTCAACAACTGATAGAATGGCAAAGCTTTGTCAGCTAACTTGGTGATGAACCGAGTTAGTGTTGTCATTCTCCCCGTTAACCGCATAATATCAATTCCCCTCTCACCCTGACAATGCATTTCTTTGGGTTGAGTTTGATATAATATTTATTCAATGTAGCAAATGTCTCCGCCAAGTCTAGAGTGTGCCCTGCATGTGTGACGCTTTTGACAATAGAGTCATCAACATACACCTCGACATTTCGCCCCTTCTGGTGCATGAACACTCTGTCCATTGTTTTTTGGAATGTAGCCCCTACATTCTTCGGTCCAAAGGGCATAGTTATGTAATTGTACACTTCCCCTTCGGTGATGAACGCAGTCTTCTGTCAGGCTTGTGTAGGCTGATTTGGTGATACCCTGAGAAGGCATCTATGAAGCTCAGCAAGGCATGACCGCTGGTTGAGTCTACCAACTAATCTATCCGTGGCAGCGGGTAGCAATCTCTTGGACATGCTTTGTTGAGGTCTATGAAGTCAACGTACATCCTCCACTGACCATTTGCTTTCTTGACCATGACCACGTTGGCTAACCACTCTGGATAATAGCAAGGCTCAATGAACTTAGCTTCCAGCAACTTGTCCACCTCTTCTTGAATGGCCTGATTTTTCTCCGTGGAGAAGCTTCACTTTTTCTGCTTGACTGGTCTTCTTTCACATTAAACCTTTGGACCATAACCTCGGGGTCAATTCCTGGCATTTCGTCCGCTGAAAATGCGAAGATGTCCTTGTTTGCTCTGAGCAGCTCTATGAGGTGCACTTCCACTCTAAGGTCAATATCTTTTCCAATTTTTACTGTCCTTGTGCTATCACCCTCTGTGAGTTAGACTGTAACATGCTCTCCGCTGGGTAATGGCCTGGGTACCTCTTCTTTTGCGGGCTCAAAGTTCTCCATTGCTAGCTTCTACTTGTCCTTCTCCCTATGGTACTCTTCTCGCTTCCTTTTTCTTGATTTCTTTTCACCCTGATCCTCAAACCCTGGCTCTGAACCAGACTGCTGGTTGCTTCAAGGCTGTGATATAGCATTGTTGCGCTGTCTTTTGATTTCCTCAAAACTTTGCGGATCTTCCATCATTGGCTGTATATGCTATGGCAAGGTGATAAGTGGAGACCACCCCACCTACTTTATGGATGAGTGGCCTTCCCACAATTACATTGTAGGGTGATGGGGAGTATATTACTAAGAATTCAGCTCGGACATCGCGCCGTCTTGATCCCTCTCTGACACGAACTGACAGCTCTATTATGCCCTCAGAGACCGGTCCTGACCCATTGAACCTGGTGACTTCATAGCTCACCCTTTTCAAGTCTCTCTTATCCAGCTTCAGCTCTTTGAACGCGCTGATGTATATGATGTTGGCTGAGCTGCCACCGTCAATTAATACTCTATCCACCTCCCAGTTCGCAATTCTCATTGTAAGTACCAGAGGGTCGTCATGCGGGTAAATTATGCCTTTCTGGTCGTACTCATGAAATGTGGCTTATGGCTGCGAGGGAAGTGGTGGCCATCTACGCCTTTCATTGTAGCCTATCTAATGGATCATTCCTCGTAAGTCAGCACTTGCTCTGTTCACGGTTCCCTTGTGTACAAGTCCACCATTGATTACATACACCCTACCCTCTAGCTTACTATCCCGATCTCTGCCCTCAGCTGGGCCTCTATGACCTCCTCTGCAGTCGTGACCAGACCTATCCTCTTCCTTCCGCTGGGAGGAGTCAGCATACTGCCTAAACTGGTTCAAATACCCTCTCCACACCAAGTCCTCTATATTGTCTTTCAAGTGTGTACACTCATCTGTGGTATGTCCGTGGTCCTTGTGAAAGTCACACCACTTGCTAGGGTCACGGTTTCTATTCACCATCTTGAGTGGCATCTACCATTTGTCATCAGCTTTGTTTACGCTGAAAATATAGGACCTCGAATGAGTAAGCGGAGTATACTGATCGAACCTTCCATCCCTGGCTCCGCGCTTCTGGTGTGATCTTCTTACTCCCACTGCCCTCTCTGCATCCCTACGACCTTTGTCAGCTCTGCTGGTCCGATCCACCCTGGCTATATTTTTTACCCGGGTGATTTCAGCCCGCTTGACTGGGTCACTTGGTGCTTTTCTATTCAGCATGGCTCTGTTAGTCTCGTCTGCTTTTATGAACTCATGCGCTTTACCTAGCGCTTCAGCCAATGTTCTGAGGCTCTTTCGCCCCGTGTACGCTCTGAATGGTGAGCCCGGCAGTAGGTCGCTCTGCATTGATGGCCCCATTGCTAACAGCGCTACTTCCTGACTCATATTTGCGATGGTGGTTGCTTCTTTGTTGAATCTGATAATGAACTCCTGTAGGGGCTCATCTTTTCCTTGAACCAATGACATCAGCTCGGTGGTAATTTTTGTACGATCTACCAGCGTGACGAAGTGTTCCATGAACATTCTCTTTAGCTAATTTTAAGAATAAACGGATCCCTTTAGGATGGCCCCATACCATTCGGCAGCCAGTCCCTCTAAGGTCGGTGGAAATGCTTTACACCAGACTGAGTATGTCATAGTGTATAATACCATATGGTTCTCAAATGCTAAGACATGATTCTTAGGTGTTGTGGTACCGTTGTACTTGCAACTGGGCATCTTGATTTTCTCCATTGGCTCTTCCAAAATCTCCCTGCAAAATGGGGAATCATATAGAATCACCTAGACTTAGTCCCCGCTCAAAGGTCGGTGATTTGCTACGGGCGACTCGAATCTCCGGGATGCCCTTATCCTGGCTGCCTCCTCCACACTTCATTCTCGATTTAGATTTTAAGCTTCCAGTTCCAGCACCTTCTTTCTCGGCTGGACTAGCTCTTTCTGCTCCGGGGTGAAAGTCACAGTAACACCTTCTTCGTGGCTAAATCTGTAGCTGCAGCTACTGGTGAGGAGCTCGTTCCTTTACCAAAATTGGTAAGGACTGCTGTCATGGCTACCAACTGCTCCTTGCTACACTAGAGAGGTTCTGCAGAATGGTGGCATGTTGACAAGCTGCGGTTTCTGGGTTATTGGTGTTTGGATAATGGGTTCATGGTTTGTGGCTATCACTGGCATTCCGAACTTAAAGGAAGAACTAGATCCTACCGGATCTACTGGTTTCGCCGCCGCTTTGATCGCAGCCGACGTCGACCCAATGAGGTTAGTTTTCTAAGAGATACCAGATTTGGGTTTTTCGGTTGATCCTTTAGGATCGATGGTTAGTGACGCTGTTTTTGTGGTGTTTGAATGGTGTCGATAGCCTTGGAGACTGGTGTTTGTATAGCTTCCTCTCCGGCCATGGCGGTCTACCAACTAGTCCCTTGCTCAGCCAGCGAACCTCATGTGATCCTTCCCCTCCTTGTAGCGCCAATTGATCCGGGGTGCGGATCCAAGGGTTCAAGCTGGCACGAGCTGGGTCCAGTTGACGACCTGCGCAAGGCAACACACGTAAACTGCCCTTGAGGGTGGCTCGAGGAACCCCCCTCCGATGCCTAAGTTAGAATGTGTTTAGAGAGAGAAAGTGTACTTAGAGAGATAGATGATGTAATAGAATGTGCGTCTAAGCTCTTTTCAGTTGTACTTTATCCCATATTTATAGGCGTGTGGTCTCCTTTAGGTGGAGTCCCACTAGCTTAGCCTACGGGCTGATTACTGTCGGGTTGGTGAGCCCCTCTAGGCGCTCCTCCAGCGCGACTGCGCACCTCGAGAGTGAAGCCGAGAGCCCGGTGAGGAGCTATCCTGTACAATATGACCAAGATGTTAGTGGGTTGACTAACAATTATGTTCACTGGAAGCCAAACGGTAAAGTGGTTATGCCACTAACAAGGTAGTTCCTATAAAATAGAAGCACCAAGTTAGTGGAGCATTTTCTTGGACGTGGCCAGTTTTTCTAAGAGAATGATGCCACGTATGTTACATGGACTCCGGTAGCCATGTCCAACACGAGTATATGTCCAAGTGTCCAACTCGGCTATTTGGTGAAAAAAAACCATGGTTTTAAACCAAAAGTGAAGTGTCCAAGTGACATACCAATGTCTTAAAGTCTGACATGAGTACTTGAGGTGAAATGAAGAGTCCATGTAATATAGGATGCCACACCACCTTGAAGTTATGCCACTAACTTAGTTGTTCCAAGAAAGTAGGAACACTAAGGGGAAGCGGGATTGGTTGGGCAATTGGATGCCACATAAACACTACTGACGCATGACTCTGATAAAGTAGGACCATGGCATAGTGTGGTGCGATAGTTACTTGGTCAAGCAAAACGTGGATAGCTTCCTCCTTGTACGTAGACAAGGCTATCCAAGCTGTTATAAAAGTAGTGGGAAATTACTTAGATTGTGGGTGTAATGGAAAGTTATCCTAACTGACTCGGTTGTTGTCGGCACCTATAAATAGCCCATCGGCATTTATTGGCTGGGGAGAGAGAATTCTTAGAGCTCTAGAGAGAGAAACTCCTGGTTGTATTTGTGAGCCACGAATTAATAAAAGTGTTCTTATTCTTACTTGTGCTTGTGTGCTTATCTTACTTGTGTGTCGTTTATACTTTGAGTATTACTTGTGTGTCTGTAGACACCTGATTGTGTCTCTCCAAAAACCAAACCCAGCGATGAATACCTTTCACGTCATTGATTATCGAACGAGGTGAAATGTGAAAGAGTCTCGTGATACGTCTGTTTTTAATAAAAATACTTCATTCTGTTTTCGAAAATATTTCTTTTCGTACTTTATTTATGGAAAACGTCCAGTCCAATTTAGTTTGGTCTATGATATGGGTCCAATAATAGTGTAGTTGGATGGGGCTTGAAAAGAGCTTTCCAACAATATATTATAAGCCCAATTTCGATGAATAATGAGGAAGTTATGGCCAAAATACTAAATTGGGCCCAAAATGGTTTTATATGGCCCAATGATCAAGTGAAGGGCCCATTAGTTATCTTTCCTAAGGTTATTAGGAATTACTTTAATTTTCTAGAATAATTTAGAAGGTTATTTTAAATTCTAATAGAGTTAGGATTAATAATTATAGTTTTATATTATTTAGAATAGATAAAGAATTTAATTTGGAATAAAACAAGTGTTTTAAAAGATAAAACTGATTTTAACTAAGATAATTACAGAGTCTAATTACCTAATTATATTAGGAAAAGGACTCCGTAAAGGATTTTTATCCTGATCAAGCCATCGCGCTGCGGAGAGCCTATCACGGCCATCGCGATAGGGTCTGTCGCGTCGCGATGGGGTCTATTTAACTTCGAGTCGAATTCTGACCCTTTTCTAAGCATTTTGGATATTTTCTCTATAAATAGGGGCGTTATTTTCCCGTTTTCAATCATCAACAATCATCTATTCTACTCTTTTTTTCTCTCTTTGAGCTAGAAGCTTGTTCTTTCCCCCTCTTTCTAAGCCTTCCCTTTTCAAAACACTATTCCTCCATCACGAGACTTAGACACACCTAGCCAAGCTCGAAATTGCTTTGCTCTAGATGTAAAAGGTTAATAATTTCTGAGGGTTTGGTCTCAAATCTCTATTTCAATTATTTAAATTAATTGTTTGATTTAATATTTTCCTTGAAGTTACTAACGTGTGTATTGTTTTGATAGAAAGAGATACGAGTCAACAAAGTAAGTTGTTTTTTCGCTATACATTTATAGAAATTATGCTTATATTATTTTAATTCCTAGTATCATGCTTAGGTTACTTCCTATTTATTCTATCATGTTAGTATCATGTTAGGGTTAAAGCTTTGATTTTTATTGCTTAGTGACATGCTAAGATTTGTTATTAATCATGTTAGTAACATGCCTAAGATCTTGCTAGTATTATTATGCTTTATTGAAATTATTCTTATGATGATTTGTTGTATCAATATTATGTTGCTTGATAGTATTGTTATTGCTTGATCACGCCCTCTCTTACAGGTTTAAAGGGAATTTGTACTTGAAATCACACTTAATAAGATAATTAATAATTTTATTTAGGCTAATATGATTTTAATTCAAGTGATCGCCAATAATAGATTTGTTTGTGCATTAATATTCAACCAACATAGATTAAACGGGTTTAAGGTTAATATATTGATTGCATGTTAGTCAGAAAGCGCACATGAATACGAGAAGAATAAAGTAGAGGCCTATTTAGGGCAGGTTCAATCTCTTTTAGATTGGATTTGTACCTTCATCCCCGAATATCCAATCATGGTTACAGACCACTATGGAGTTAGCGATCTCATGGATCGTGAAGGGGTGTAACCTTTACCCTGTGAACGGTTTACAAGTTCCTAAAACTTGTTGGCGACTCTTTTGCTCTACCTTCCTTCCCTTTGGATGTCACCATGCTTAAGTGTATGATCACAGTGGGGCTCAAGTGTGGGATGCTTGAAATATTCCCTATAGTGTCGTTTATACTTTGTGTGTCATCTAGATGTGACGCCATCACGGGAACCTCTAAGGCCCCTAACTAATGAAAAAAAAAAGTTAATCCACAATATATACCTCATCGGCAAAGAAAAGTTAAATAACCACATGTTAACTCCACATCAAGGATGAAGATACAACTCTCATTAGTAAAATTGGAAAAGTACATTTGGAGAGAAGCCTATCACAATTCATGACATTGGCTCATTGCATCCCGTTCAAAAACTATAAAAGAAGCCCACATAGTGCATTTCAACAAAATGAGTTTTTAAGTTAATCAAGTTCACTGAGTATGGCTTCCACATAATGATGTGCATACAAAGAGTGTGTGAGACATACTAAGTGACTATTTTCATAAAATAGCCTAGTGATTTCCAAAATTTTGAGAAGTACATAGTTTTAAAAATGCACTATCTACCCCTAAGGTTACTCAACTCCCTAAAATATAAAATCTCTCACTTAAATTTAAGGAAAATTTGTTAATTAATACCTCAAAAAGAAGGCCTTAGTGAATTACTACCCCTAAAAAAAAATAGTTGTTAATTACTATCCCTAAAACTGATTAATTCTAGTAACTACTACCTTTTTTCTAATCACCCTACTTAAACTCTTAATGACATTATTTTTCGTCTAAATTGTAATTAATAACTTTTAAACCTTAATTAATTAGATAAACCCTTGCACCACCTACCCACCACCTCTGGTAGCCCCCCTTTACCACCTCCGGTAACTCCCCACCACGAAATCTGCCCCCCCCCCCCCTTCATCATCCACCACGAAACTCACCCCAACTCGTTCCCCCACCACGCGTTTTCCAACCCTTAAAATTTATTCCCTCCCCTTTCCCCAACCTCAATTTCCGCCCCTCCTATGATGGGGTTGTGTTTCGTTCGTTGTGGAGAACGGGAAGAGAATGGGTTTCGTGGTGGGCATAGGGGAAGGGGTGGGAATTGTGTCGGGGAAGCAAGAGGGTGTGGGAATCATGGTGGGGGAACGGGAGGAGGTGGATTTTGTGTTGGGGGAACAGGAGGGGTAGGTTTCATGGTGGGGGATCGAGTGCGGGAAGTGGATTTCACGATGAGAGAGGTGGTACAGGGGTTACCGGAGGTGGTGCAATGGTGGTGGGTAGGTGGTGCAAGGTTTTTATCTAATTAATTAAGGTTTAAAAGCTATTAATTATAATTTAGACGAATAATGATGTCATTAAGAGTTTAAGTAGGATGATTAGGAAAAAAGGTAGTAGTTATTAGAATTAATCAGTTTTAGGGACAGTAATTAATAACTTTTTTTAGGGGTAGTAATTCACCAAAGCCTTTTTTTTTAGGTAGTAATTAACAAATTAAATTTAAATTAAGAAATAAGAAGTTTATGTACCTTTAATAATTAATTTATTTCAACCCAAAGTAACAGGTAAGAGGGGTTTGGAGAAAAAAAAAGGGTAGAGTGAATTACTTTTTCTGGTAGCGGGTGAATATGTTCACTTTTGCATGTTTTGTAACTAAGGGTACCTCATTAACAATCAATCTAAAGTGTTATCTCATGAAAATTCACCCAAAATTTCTAAGCACCAATCATCACCACCCATTGTCTGGACATACAGCAGGAGGCGACAGGGCAGGGGGGACAAGGCAATGGCACTAACACACCACAACAACCACAAGGAACAGTGCACTAAAGCTGTAGAAGAGAGTTCAGCTTATTAGCTGACTTTTTTAGTACCTATAGGAAGAAGACAACAACTAACAATGGTAACAATTAAGGCTTGATGCCACATCATGTTGGTAGTAGAGTAATATAAATAGCAGTGGAGTAGTAGCAGATAATTATTCAGAAAATTATATTGGAAAAACTTGGAGTATTATGGCCTAAAGCCATTATTTATGACTTGTTAACCTTTTGGTTACTTTTATTACAATCAATCCAACAATTGTCTTCCTTAATTTTTGTGTTATTAGTTCTTGCGAGTGTAGTATATTGCGAAAATATTTAGTGGATTTGCTCAATGAGAAATCTGTTCACTTTGAAATATGTTTTATGCGTCATAACCTGTGCAAGGAGAATGGAATATAGCAAGAAACATACAAACAACAAATGTGGATTACCAATCAAGAAGTTCCTCTAGTATGATTCTCTGTGAAGGTGTAACATAGTGAATGCAATTTCTAGGGCACTGACCCACAGCTATCTGGACTCTGTAATCTTCACCATATCCTGTGCCTGTCCAATAGCAATTATAGTTTCATATCAAAACTCAAATATCCAACTAACTCTCCTGATTTGTCTTCTGATCCTCTGTACAATATTTCTGATAATAAATGGCATTTACTGAGCTGATTCACAAACCTTGATAAGTTGCACGGGCAGTTCCCAGTGAAGAAAAGAAAAACGCATGAGGGGCCTGTTTGACACATGAATATGGGCATCCTGCAAATACTTCAACTTGTTCAGACAAGTGAAAGCCAATTTTTATACAATTCATTTCACAGCTAGCTGCCTGAAGGTTTCCACCTGTGGAGGGTCTAAAGTTCTGGTTTCAATAGCCTTTGTCTCTCCCAATGAGAGAAGCTGTGCATATTTGATTGCAGATTAAAAACACAACGAAGGTGCTTAATGACAAATAAAAAGGAAACACATCACTTAGACAATATTAAATTTAGTTCAGATTGAAACCTGTTACCTAAAGATAAAATAAATCTGGAATTATTTACACAATATAAATGCATGGATAGCAAAAAAGTGAATCCAGGTTTCCTTTTCGGGTAACATGCAGGTGGAATAGATCAATTTTGGGTGGGAGGGGAAACATCAGAAAGTGCACTGGATATGTGATGAGTCGCAATTATACAACAATTTTAGCTTAGTTTTGATTCAATTCCCCTTCGTTTATTAATTTATAACATATTTGACCAAGTGGAATATCAAAGAAACATAATGGCAAAAAAGTACAGAAATATAATAGTGAATTAAATATTTCCAATGAAAATTTGGCAAAAGTATACTTTTTCCGTTTTTATTTACTCACAAGTCACAACATTTTAATAGTGTTTATCTGTTTACTATTTACATACTCAGCTTAAATTGCTTTTTTTTTTTTCATTTATTCTTAATGAAAAATATAGTCAGATGTGACCTTATTAGATTCGTCTCAATGTCTTCTTTATTAAAATCTAATATGTATAGTTTTTTACAAATACATACATAATTGAAAATATATACAATTGAAAGTTATGCACCGGTTGAGGCTCCCTAATTCAATGAGCATTTAAACTACCAATGATGCCTAAGATATTAATTAAACAGGTACTGAATTTTGTTCCACCAAGAATTAATCATGTTGAACTCTACTTCATATTGGAGTTTACAAGGAGATAGAGAAGATTTTAGTACCTTTGCCAGCACACACAACTTCATTGACAAAAATATTGAATGCTTCACATTCTGGATTGTCAAAAGGATCTAAACATTCGCTGCAAACACGAGTGCAAGTAATAAGCATGCAGTAAAATCTTTAGGAAACAAATAATTAAGCGAAATACAGGACTCGTAGAATAATAATAATATATATATATATATATATATATATATATATATATATATATATATATATATATATATATATATATATATATATATATACGAAATTTTCACAAATATGATGTTAAAATTAAAATTTCTGCAATAGTATGTACTATAAGTAGCTAAACTTATAGGAATAATTAACTACCAAATGAAGAGAAATCTGTCAAAGATCATACAAGATATAAGAACTCCTGCAAAACTTATAGTCTTTTAGCACTGAAAACAAATCCCAGGATTCTTTTCAAACAGGATAAGCCAATAAACCCTCAATTTGTTCAGATCGAGGACTCAGTATGTTGATGCAATCAAGTAAGGAAGATTTTCTGTTTAGAACACTGCTAAATCAGGATATTATCTTTCTGAGCAAAGGTTTTCTTCGTTGGTGAAAATCACCAGCTCAGAGAAGGCAAGAAAGGAACAAGTACTGAAAACAATAAAATTCCTAGTCCAAACACTTTGGAGACCGCAATATCAGAAAATAATTTTAGAGATTTGACAATGTAACAAGAAAGCGTGTGAAAGTGAACACAATAAAGACAAATGAAAACCTAAGAATTTTGTAGGCGATGGGAAAATTTAGATGCAACAACACAACGGTAGAGACCAATATGGCAATATGGTATATCCATACATAAGATTATACAAGAAGATTCTACCTTTCAATTATATCTGACCTGCTGATATTTGAGAGAATCTGCATCATTATAAAGTTTTAATCGTCAGCAGTTAAATAGTATCCGAGCAAGCAAGAAACGATGCAGAATTAGATTGAACAATATATATAAACATTGGCGCAGCAAGTTGACTCCAAAAACCATGTATATGCAACCTTTATAATATTCTCATACATGCCTGATGCAAAACTATTTTTTCTTCTGTTCCCAAAAGTTCTTGATAGTTACTACTGTTTACATACAAATTAAGCTAAATGGAGAGAGAGTGTAGATGTGGTGAGTGAGTGTAAAAAAGGGTGGGAGGATTAAGAAAAAAAGTGTGCAAATGTGTAGATATTGTGGGGTAAGTGGAGTAAGGTAGTAATTGGGGTTTGTCATAAATAAAATAAAGCAAATTAAAGTGCTCTTAGGAAACTAAAATAGAAAAGCGTAAATAATTAAAGACCTTCACAAACAAAGGTAGTAGTTCACAAGGTGAACAAAAAGGAAGCAAACTTAATTCCCAATTTAACACTATTTTTTCTATTATTCTCTCTTGTTTGAACATAATAAAAGCTCACTAAATAAATATAAGTTGGATTACCTCATATGCTTGAATCACACGGCGAATCATCAAATCAGAATTGTGTTGATTGCTCCTCACATCAGGGTGAAATTCCTTCACCTGTTCCAGATATTAATTGACCCTCAAATTTATAAAAGGTATTACTATGAATTATTAAAAGAAAAGAAGAGAATTACTACAGACTAGTATTTTATTGACATGTCTTACTTTACTTGCTTGATCTTTGAGCTCATGTTGCTGTTTACATGGTTTTTGAATATCCAAATAATCCACTATAATACAATTATCTTACAGTATTTACACTTGTATTATCAATTCCAAAACATTCTCAATTTGATGGGTGACACTTGGGATTATTCATGTCAATTTTCCTATAATATTGGCAAGAATAACTCCAACTATAGCTGATTTGCTTACGATTACTTCAACTTCCCTTTCAGTGACTTAAAGCAACTGATTTAGAAGCATGAATGGGGAAAGAAGCTTTGGTTTACAGAGTGGTATGGGTTCGCAATCAAAAATGAAACCACAGTGAGTTGGGATTGAAACTTCTTATTTGGTTGTAGTTTGGAAATGAATTTTGTCTTTTATTTGATTTCTTTAGGGAGGGGGGTGATTGGTTTGCATACTTTTTGAATGAATTATGGTTTTACAATGAATGAAACCCATACCACTTGTTTGTTTATGAAAATTTCAATTTCTAAACCCGTACCTCAAACCATCAAAGTATGGGGTCTAAAATCCAAGGGGGAGGTGGGTATGACTTATACCATACATTCAAAATGTCAATTTCCAAACAAAACCAAACACATGGCATTACGAATCAAATTCCAGTCCTACAACACTTTGGTTTCAATTCTAATTCCAAATTAATATCACCTACCGAAACAAACACTCCCTGATAGGTTGATATGAGTCATACCCACCTCCCATACTTAGTGCATCTGAGGTGTCTTGAAATTTTCTTAAACAAACACTAGATTTGGATTGTACTCATTCCAAACGACCAAACCCATACCCCATACCAGAAAAAATTGCGAACCAAACACCCCCTAAGTTTCAATCTCTAATTGGCCAGTTCTTTTCCAACCTCTACCTAGTCTCTCCTCCCCCCTCCTCCCTTGTGCAGCCACTCCGCTCCCAATCCCAAGTCAAGCCACCCCGCCACTACCCAGCTTGCCAGCCTTCTTAACCACCTTAATACCTAATAACTGTTAGTAAATAAGCAAATATAATACGATTAATACTTATCTCAACGTTGTGTAGACCAAATTGATAATTGCCGCGTCGTGGAGAACCACTGACCTAAAAGACGATTCCGCGCTACCTCCCGGTGCAGTAGACTAAAAGCGGTCGCCCTCCAGGATAAGCACGGCGCCGGAGTTTATGTGCACTCACAAACCCGACTGGAACCAGAATACTTGCCCAAAAATCGAAGGGATAATTTTATGAAGAGAAGATAATATTTCTGAATTTTGTGTGTATCTTGTGGAAGCCAAGGATGTGCATAGATCAGAGAAGAAAGCAACGGCCAACATCTATTACAAAGGGAAACTGCCAGCTTTTATAAAGAGGAGTATCATGTGCCATTGACCAACTAATAAAATGGGTAATCAAGGAGGTAACGGCTAGGCATTAATAAGATCATGAATGAGCGTAACCCCCGAATTATGAATGGCATTCTCAACAACTTAATTCAAACGAATAGACCATGAATATTGTAATAGATACAAAATATTCCAATAACAATAGCCCATAACCCGATTACCGCTTCTCAATCAAATAGTGCAAAACTACTCCAAAGAATAAATGACATGGAGTTTTGGTAAATTATCAAAGTGGGACTCTCTCTATTATTTCCTCACCTTTATTTGTGTTTCACTCAAGAACTTCCAACAATAACTCACAAGATCTCGAACCCATTTCCAAAACCCACATCCATGTACTCAAACCCAACCCCCCAATTTTCAATATATACCCTAATTAAACCCTTTCTACCAAACCCCAACAAAATTTGACAAGCAAGAACTTACAATTCAATAAATATGACCATTTTTTGTAGCTAATAAATCCGACCCAAAAAATCATCTAAAATATAAATTATTCAAATAATTTGTAACCAAAAAAAAAAAAAAAAAAAAAAAAAATCAAATTTAACTAATTAATCAATTAAAACATTATATCATTTCAATTAAAAGACAGAAGTAATGAACACTTACTTTAGCTCTGAAAGCAGCCTTGAGTTGGGCAGCAGAGCAGTGGGGTTCGACACCGAGAATGTCGTAAGCAGCAGCAGTGGTGGTGGGAGAATCATTATCATACCAGAATTGGTCTCTAACTCCACAGTTGAGTCTAGATGACAACGATGAAGAAAGACTATAAGGTTTGGATTGAAGAGGTGACAAAATTGGCGCGTAATTTGGTTGTAGAAAGTAGTTATGACAGTTAAAATTGTTTGGGATGGATTTCAGAAAAGGGGAGAAGATGGGAGTTGGAATTGCAGCTCCTCTTACTATGTAAGCCATAGAGTCATCTAACTTCGTTTTTTCTCTATTTTATTTTCTACCTCCTTTAAAATAAAGAAATTTTGTGTTTTATCGTTATAAAATCATGAATTGTTTTTTACCACCAAAAATTTTCAAAGTCTTAGGGCCTGTTCTCTTCAGCTAAATTTCAGTTCAATTCAGGTCCTAATTTTCTTCTCTCATAAAATATTCATTTCATCTCCATTTAGTTCAGTTCAGTTGATTCCCCAACATCACCTGCGAATTCCCCAGCCACCACACCTTAGCTGATTCCCCAGCATCACCTGCGAATTTTGCTCTCCCTTCAAAAATCTGCGGCCACCACCTTCGCCGGCAGCCCAAACCCTCTCTTACACGTCACCGCCGCCCATCTTGCCGAAAACACACCCACAACCCCCGAAACCTAACCACCCTTCCCAATTTTAGATATGACAATGATGAACAACGGATGTAGTTGTGGTACAGTGACAATGAGAAGAAGATGACAAGAAGAATCAATTCCAATCGAAGGAGTGAGAAGTAGATGAAATTGGGTTGTTTTGTGGTGGAGATTTGTAGGTTAGGGTTTGGCTAGGTATGTGGTGCAACGAGGGAAGGGGGATGGCCGGAGGTAAGCAAGAGTGGGTCAGCCAGCGGTGTAACGCTCATGTGGCTGGTCGACAGAGTGGGAGAAGGGGTTGCTGATTAGTGGAGGTGTGGGAGCGGGTGAAAGGAATGGTGTCCTTCGAACAAGTGTATTATTACGATAGAGGGTTTGGAATTATTAGAAAGTTAATTATTCAGTGAGGTCAAGTGATCGGAATGCCTAGATGGAGGCCGCTTTCGATCAGTAATATTAATGCATAAGTAATATTACAGCTTTATCTAGACTGAACCCTTCGGGTAACACCCAATCGAGTAACCGATCCGAGACGATGAATTTATCCGAATGATTAAATGAGTCAATAGAGTTATTACGAACAAAGACGTTGGATTCCGAGCTTAGAGCGTCGAAAGCGAGCGTCTATCGTCAAGACGATTCTAAAAATCGATGAGACGTAAAATAATCAAACGACACGACATATTAGGCTAACACAAGGCTTTGCCGCACCACTCCAGTGGAGGTAAAGACAAACCGCGACCCCAGCCCTCGCAAAGGCATAACATGGTGCTGGCAGGGGCATGTGGGGTTGGGCGTGCTATGGCCGCACAATCCCTCGCACACGCCGAGCAACATGCAAGCCGAGTGATGCGGGGCTGTGCATGTTGGCCCTTCGCATGGCCTAGCAGCCAGCCAAGTTATGGCCAAAATACTAAATTGGGCCCAAAATGGTTTTATATGGCCCAATGATCAAGTGAAGGGCCCATTAGTTATCTTTCCTAAGGTTATTAGGAATTACTTTAATTTTCTAGAATAATTTAGAAGGTTATTTTAAATTCTAATAGAGTTAGGATTAATAATTATAGTTTTATATTATTTAGAATAGATAAAGAATTTAATTTGGAATAAAACAAGTGTTTTAAAAGATAAAACTGATTTTAACTAAGATAATTACAGAGTCTAATTACCTAATTATATTAGGAAAAGGACTCCGTAAAGGATTTTTATCCTAATCAAGCCATCGCGCTGCGGAGAGCCTATCACGGCCATCGCGATAGGGTCTGTCGCGTCGCGATGGGGTCTATTTAACTTCGAGTCGAATTCTGACCCTTTTCTAAGCATTTTGGATATTTTCTCTATAAATAGGGGCGTTATTTTCCCGTTTTCAATCATCAACAATCATCTATTCTACTCTTTTTTTCTCTCTTTGAGCTAGAAGCTTGTTCTTTCCCCCTCTTTCTAAGCCTTCCCTTTTCAAAACACTATTCCTCCATCACGAGACTTAGACACACCTAGCCAAGCTCGAAATTGCTTTGCTCTAGATGTAAAAGGTTGATAATTTCTGAGGGTTTGGTCTCAAATCTCTATTTCAATTATTTAAATTAATTGTTTGATTTAATATTTTCCTTGAAGTTACTAACGTGTGTATTGTTTTGATAGAAAGAGATACGAGTCAACAAAGTAAGTTGTTTTTTCGCTATACATTTATAGAAATTATGCTTATATTATTTTAATTCCTAGTATCATGCTTAGGTTACTTCCTATTTCTTCTATCATGTTAGTATCATGTTAGGGTTAAAGCTTTGATTTTTATTGCTTAGTGACATGCTAAGATTTGTTATTAATCATGTTAGTAACATGCCTAAGATCTTGCTAGTATTATTATGCTTTATTGAAATTATTATTATGATGATTTGTTATATCAATATTATGTTGCTTGATAGTATTGTTATTGCTTGATCACGCCCTCTCTTACAGGTTTAAAGGGAATTTGTACTTGAAATCACACTTAATAAGATAATTAATAATTTTATTTAGGCTAATATGATTTTAATTCAAGTGATCGCCAATAATAGATTTGTTTGTGCATTAATATTCAACCAACATAGATTAAACGGGTTTAAGGTTAATAAATTGATTGCATGTTAGTCAGAAAGCGCACATGAATACGAGAAGAATAAAGTAGAGGCCTATTTAGGGCAGGTTCAATCTCTTTTAGATTGGATTTGTACCTTCATCCCCGAATATCCAGTCATGGTTACAGACCACTATGGAGTTAGCGATCTCATGGATCGTGAAGGGGTGTAACCTTTACCCTTCGCATGGCCTAGCAGCCAGCCAAGTGATCAATAACTCACAAGATCTCGAACCCATTTCCAAAACCCACATCCATGTACTCAAACCCAACCCCCCAATTCTCAATATATACCCTAATTAAACCCTTTCTACCAAACCCCAACAAAATTTGACAAGCAAGAACTTACAATTCAATAAATATGACCATTTTTTGTAGCTAATAAATCCGACCCAAAATATCATCTAAAATATAAATTATTCAAATAATTTGTAACCAAAAAAAAAAAAAAAAAAAATCAAATTTAACTAATTAATCAATTAAAACATTATATCATTTCAATTAAAAGACAGAAGTAATGAACACTTACTTTAGCTCTGAAAGCAGCCTTGAGTTGGGCAGCAGAGCAGTGGGGTTCGACACCGAGAATGTCGTAAGCAGCAGCAGTGGTGGTGGGAGAATCATTATCATACCAGAATTGGTCTCTAACTCCACAGTTGAGTCTAGATGACAACGATGAAGAAAGACTATAAGGTTTGGATTGAAGAGGTGACAAAATTGGCGCGTAATTTGGTTGTAGAAAGTAGTTATGACAGTTAAAATTGTTTGGGATGGATTTCAGAAAAGGGGAGAAGATGGGAGTTGGAGTTGCAGCTCCTCTTACTATGTAAGCCATAGAGTCATCTAACTTCGTTTTTTCACTATTTTATTTTCTACCTCCTTTAAAATAAAGAAATTTTGTGTTTTATCGTTATAAAATCATGAATTGTTTTTTACCACCAAAAATTTTCAAAGTCTTAGGGCCTGTTCTCTTCAGCTAAATTTCAGTTCAATTCAAGTCCTAATTTTCTTCTCTCATAAAATATTCATTTCATCTCAATTTAGTTCAGCTCAGTTGATTCCCCAACATCACCTGCGAATTCCCCAGCCACCACACCTTAGCTGATTCCCCAGCATCACCTGCGAATTTTGCTCTCCCTTCAAAAATCTGCGGCCACCACCTTCGCCGGCAACCCAAACCCTCTCTTACACGTCACCGCCGCCCATCTTGCCGAAAACACACCCACAACCCCCGAAACCTAACCACCCTTCCCAATTTTAGATATGACAATGATGAACAACGGATGTAGTTGTGGTACAGTGACAATGAGAAGAAGATGACAAGAAGAATCAATTCCAATCGAAGGAGTGAGAAGTAGATGAAATTGGGTTGTTTTGTGGTGGAGATTTGTAGGTTAGGGTTTGGCTAGGTATGTGGTGCAACGAGGGAAGGGGGATGGCCGGAGGTAAGCAAGAGTGGGTCAGCCAGCGGTGTAACGCTCATGTGGCTGGTCGACAGAGTGGGAGAAGGGGTTGCTGATTAGTGGAGGTGTGGGAGCGGGTGAAAGGAATGGTGTCCTTCGAACAAGTGTATTATTACGATAGAGGGTTTGGAATTATTAGAAAGTTAATTATTCAGTGAGGTCAAGTGATCGGAATGCCTAGATGGAGGCCGCTTTCGATCAGTAATATTAATGCATAAGTAATATTACAGCTTTATCTAGACTGAACCCTTCGGGTAACACCCAATCGAGTAACCGATCCGAGACGATGAATTTATCCGAATGATTAAATGAGTCAATAGAGTTATTACGAACAAAGACGTTGGATTCCGAGCTTAGAGCGTCGAAAGCGAGCGTCTATCGTCAAGACGATTCTAAAAATCGATGAGACGTAAAATAATCAAACGACACGACATATTAGGCTAACACAAGGCTTTGCCGCACCACTCCAGTGGAGGTAAAGACAAACCGCGACCCCAGCCCTCGCAAAGGCATAACATGGTGCTGGCAGGGGCATGTGGGGTTGGGCGTGCTATGGCCGCACAATCCCTCGCACACGCCGAGCAACATGCAAGCCGAGTGATGCGGGGCTGTGCATGTTGGCCCTTCGCATGGCCTAGCAGCCAGCCAAGCATGCTAGGCATGCTGGCCATGCGAGGCACGCTTGTGCGAGCATGCTTGCGGAGGCTGGCAGTGCTGCTAGTGCAAGCCCGCTAGCGAGCTTGCACTAGTAGCATAGGCAAGCAGCAGCGCAGCTAGCAGCATGCTAGCGTGCTCGCGAGCACTGGACCAGCCCACCAGCCAGTTGCAAGCTGACGTTAGTCATTTGTGGCATGTCATGACATTTTCATAAAACGTGATGTTATATGGTGAATTTGAAAAATGCTGGTGGTATTTGGTGAATTATGTTAAAACTCAATGGTATTTGGTGAAAAAAAAAACATTTAAGCTAACGAAATTTTGAAAATTCTATCGTGCCAAAAACATGTTCACTACAGGTTTTGGGGGTCATTTTTTCCATTTGAATCCAAATTGAGTTTAGAATTGATAAAAAACTTGTCATAAATGCCTCGTTTTGGCTAATAAAAAATATCTCTATTGCGTGAAACACACAAAACGAGGCATTTATAATATTTTTTTGTCAATTCTGACCTCAATTCGGATTAAAGAACCAAAAAGACCTCCCAAAACCTCTAGAGATTAGAGAACATATTTTTGACAAGAAAATAAAAGATTTTTTTAACCGTTAGATTTAACGGCTTTCTTGACGGCATTCGGTGAAAAACAATTTTTTAAAATGTTTTGGTTGTAAAATAAACTTTGTGAAGTTTTGATGGTAAAAACAATTTCTTGATTTTTTTTTTTTTTTTTTTTTTTTTTTTTTTTTTTTTTTTTTTGTGGTAAGAGTCAAAAAAACCTTGAAATAATAGTATTATTTTTGTGCCGTAGGCGATGCTCGGGTTATTTATTAATAAGATAAACACTTTATCTATATGCCTATTTTAAAAATATATCTATGTGAGATAGTTAGTGGTGTATATCTATATTGATTTAGGATATTTTGACGTCGAAATACCATTAATTTTTGTAAAACCACAATACTTATTATAGATTTATTAACTCTTATGAAAAGAAAAAAAAAACATTTATGTTATTTAAATTTTCTACTCATTGATTAATAACCACTTGACAACCATATTCATCGGTCATAAAGTTGTACCATTGCTATGAAGTTGTGATTATATGCAGCCTGATGGACCACTACCAAGTATGTGGACTCCCTTGGTCCAACCATACCTAGGGGTAAAAGTGTTCTTTTACATAAATGTTTAGATAGTAAATTGGGCTGTAAAAAATATCTCTCCTCTTTCTCTCCCTCTCCTCTTTCTCCATCGGAATTCTTACTGGAAAACCCTTTTGGTTCATTCTTGTAGGTTAAATATGTTATTGGTGGTGGTCGTTAGACCAGTTAATTCAGGTAAACGGGTCAGGTTAGTATGGGTCGAGTAAACTCAGGTCGGGTCAATTCAGGTTAATGTCATACCTATGTGGGTCGGGTTCGGGTTGGGTCATGCTTGAGTTGGGTCAGGTCAAGTCATACATCTTATCAGGTATGGGTCGGGTTTAGGTCGGGTCAATAAAAGGTCAGGTTATATTCATGGCGGGTGACGCGAGGCTGACTAGGTCGTTGGGCTAATCCTCCTAGGTCAAACAAAATTTTATAACCAAACCTACTTCTAGTATAGGGGCAAGTCCGAGTTGAACCACGAGAAATGGGTGGGAAAGATAGCCTAAGGTCAAGCTATTTCGAAGAATAAGAAGGAGTTGGAAGTATAAATAGGGTCTCAACAACTAAACAATATAGAAATTCAATATCACAAGCACTAAGGATTTAAGATCTACACACATTCATGATAGAAACGCTAATTAAGGGGGAAATTGATCAACCAAACGTTGTAAGGGAAGGATAGTAATTGCAATCAAGAGAATTTAAAAGGTTATCTCCTAGAATTCAAACTAGGTTTCCTCTATGAATGACTAGCTGGAAGAATCACAAATCAAATTCAATCAATAAATGCAATCCCTAAATCAAGGGTTCATTTCAGTAGAGATCACAATGCAATCTAGCTTAAAAATCAAGGTTAGCTACTCCTTATCAATTCAATCACATGCACAATTCTATCAACCAACTTAATCACAATATTCAATCAATCAAAATCTATCAATTAGCAGTGATCCATCATTCATGCATGCTTCACCATTTCCCTAGCAAGGAATCTACTCACTTAGCATATTGAGATTGAAGAACAAAGCTAAACTAATCATCAAAATCATCATCATCATTGCAAACAAACTATTAAGAATCAAACCAATCAACAAGATTGAAATTGCAACATTTAATCAAAATAAAATGCAAAAGATTGAATTAAATAGAAGAAGATTCTTACAAACTTTGATCAAATCAAAGGAATTGTGCTTGCATTCAAAGTAGAAGGAAATCAAATGTAGAAATCCCCAAGTTCTCTCAAGTTTCTCTCTCTAGAATCTAAGGACTAAAAACTAACTCTAAAACTTCTCCCTCTAGCTTCTAAAAAATTCCTCAAATAAATTCTCATTTAAAAATAGAAGGAGAACATATATATAGTATAAGTGTATAACTAACTAAGTAGAAATAAAATGGACGTCCAAAAGAAACCCGTACAAGCGCGCCTGACAGGCTAAAGTCGTATCACCTTATCAAAATTAATTCCTAAATCTCTAGCTAAAGCAGATAGGGAAGTAGGGTCGAACCATAGGGAAACAAGTCAATTTATTCCTTAATTAATTAAAATAATCTAAATTATTAAGTAACCAAATTGTTTTTGTAAAAAGAATTAAACTAAGGAAATTAAAGTAGGGAGAAATCAAATAATAAAAACCTAGGGCATAGGTTCACCAATAAATAATATTCCAGGGTGAACACAATAATCAACCATCAATGCATCAATTAATCAGATCATAAAGGGCTTTTGCTACGTATTACAATCACAGAATTAATCTACCGATATTAAATAGCATATCTCGAATCTTAACTCAACCATTTATAAATTAACCTACCTGTTGAAACTAAGCCTAAACATTAATTCTCATCTCTCGAATCTCGAATCAATATTGAATAACTCATACAATTAAACCAGGCCTAATCAATTACCCCTTCATATTATTTATGGATCCCAAAGAACCTTAGAAATAAACTACTCGTGCATAATTAAACTAAACTACTCAAAACAATTAAATTAAACATAATTAAAACATTAATAACGAAACAATAAAATTTAACAAAAGTAAAAACAAAGGTATTGATAAAAGTAATAGCAGTGAGACTACAAAATTACGAAGCTGAAGGAAAATAATTATAAAGCTAATAACTAATAAAATCTAAAAGTATCATAATTAAAGAAAAGCTTCAATTAGAGAACTCAAGAACTAACTAATGAGAAGTAGCGTAATACGAAGTATATAATTAATGAAATCCAAAAGCTCATAAACAACTAAAACTAAAACTAAAACTAAAACTAAAACTAAGTCCACTCAAAACAACGAAAGCTGCTCCTAAAAAAACTAAGCTAAAAGCATGATAAAACTAATAATAAAAGCTTGCCTAGCCCCTCTAACAACCCACTAATTGGGTATTTATAATTTCCCATCAACCGACGACCTCAATCAGCGAAAATCAGCGCCCGATCGGGCCCGATCAGTTGTTATAAAGTCACAGCTTATTGTTGGGGCGTGGATTTGTGATTGGGCTTCTAGCTTTGACGACCCAACTTGCATATTCATTACTTGATCCATAATAACTTGTAAAAGTTCGGATTTCTTCACTACACAAGCTACTAATCACCGAATTAAATTCCTTTAGCTCTATCTCGGATTTCTAATATATGGCCATAAAATACAAAATGTAATCCAATATCTTTGTAGTGGTTCAATAAGTCGGGAATTGTCATAAATCTGCAAATTCTTACAAAATAATACCAACTCTACAAAAACACTAGAAAATGTATATTAGTAGTAAAAATAGCTTCGCAGAGCTCAAATAAACATTAATATGACCACGGGACGAGGAATAAATATACATATAAAATAGACTCATCAGCGGCCTCTCTCTAGAATGCGTGGCCGCGAAGATCAGGGTACAGAACAAGAGGCTCAAGTGGCGCGCTCGCACGCGGAGGTTGCGCGCCCGCACCACTGGAGTAGGGGATCTCCTCCGTGCATTCTTCAATGCAAGTGGTGTGCTCCTCTTGATCAACATTGGGTATGGCAGTCCCCAAATGAGTTGACAATGGGTTCAAACCATATTTTCATGTAAGCGTAGCATGAGGGCACAAGCATCAAGTCTTGGAGTATGTAATCCCTTGCTTTGTAAGCTATATAAGAGCTTCCACCTTGCACTTTGAGCATTTCCAACCCAAGGAATCACCATGAAGGGCCTTGGACTTCACCTTAGTCTTGGAAAATAAAGAAAGGAACAAGTAAAAGGGAAAAGATGATAAAATGCACGAAAATACAAGAAAAAGGTAGAAAATACTAGAATGAGACCAACTAGAGAATAAAAGACTAAAACTAAGGAAAAAAGCATAAAGAAAGCTATTAGAGCAACTAAAATCATCCCAAAATTATGCAATTTGAGTGAATAATGGGTAAGGATTAATTCGGGTTTGTTACAACGAGTTAGGGTCATTTTCGGGTTTGAGCCAGGTTCGGTTCAAGTCAATAATTTGCGGGTTATAATCAAGTCGGGTCATTATCGGGTTTGTGTTGGGTTCAGTTCAAGTCAATAATTTGTGGGTTATAATCAGGTCGGGCCATTTCCAACTTGGGTCATGTTTGGGTTCGGGTCTTAAATATTGGGTTAATTTGGGTCTTTGGGTTGATTTCAGGTTGGGTCATATCGAGTTCGGGTACATAGAGTAGTTTTAGCCATACGAAGTTAAGACTTCATGAGTAACTTAGAATATATTTAGCATATATTCTCAAATTATTTTATATATCTTTATTTATGTTGTCAATATCTACAATAATAAAGATATATACAATAATTAAAGAATATATGATAAATATATTTTAACACTTAGAAATAAGCAAATAGATATAATTAGTCTATGTAAGGAACTATTGAACTTCTCATAGTAACTCGTTTGCACAAGCACACAACTACACAAATGACACACACAAGATGTCATTGATTTCATATAATATAATCTAATATTCTTATTTGCGTGGCGAACATCATATTCTTAGGAGAAATAATTTAGAAATGAGTACATAAATATACAACTATATATTGATAAGGTCGTCTAAATTGAATTTAAGGTGATTTGAAATCGGGTCTGGTCAATGACAAGTTAGGTTGAGTTCGAAATGGGTTAGGAACAATTCAGGTTGAATTTTACTCGGGTTAATAACAAGTTGTATTGATTTCGGGTGAGGTTAGGAACAGATCAGGTTGAATTTTGGGTCGAGTTAGTAACAGGCCGGGTTAAATTTGGGTCGGTTACTGACAAGTCGGGTTAGTAAGAGATCGGGTTAAATTTGGGTTTGGACGGGTTAAAACGGGTTTGGGTCAATCTCGGTTCAGGTCGCGTTCGGTTCAGGTCAATAATTTATGATTATATTCAGGTTGGGTCATCTCTAGGTCGGTTAAATTTAGGTCGGGTTAATGACAAGTCGGGTTGAATTCGAGTCGGGTTAGTAACAGGTCGGGTTAAATTCGGGTTTTAAGGGGTTAAAACGGGTTTGTGTCAATCTCGGTCCAGGTTAGGTTCGGTTCAGGTTAATAATTTACTGGTTATATTCAAGTTGGGTCATCCCTAGGTCGGTTCATGTTCGGGTTCAGATCTCAAATCCTCGGGTTAACTCGGGTCTAGGGTTGTCTTCAGGTTGGGTTATACTGGGTTCGGGTCACCATTTTTCTGGGTTCAAACGGGTCGGTTAATAATCGCATTCAGGTAAATTAATCGGTCGGGTCAGCTTTTGACAACTCTAGTGGTCGTAAAGTTTGTAATTCGACCGGAATTCTCACCGAAAAACCAATTAGAAAACCTTTAAGTAAGAGTAGAGAGAAAATCACCATCATCATCTTCGTCTTCATCAAGTACATTGTGTCTGTAACACTCTAGAAATTCCTTTCTTTTAAAATACCTATTTTGCTCTGTTTAAAACTCAAAATAGGAAATCTATAAGACATTACTGCCACCATGAAAACGGCTAAGGCAACTATCAAAGACACACAACGGAAGACTATCTTTAAAAACATTCAAAATGACTCAACTTAAAAGTCAACCAACGAAAGTAAAGTCAAACCAAAGTAAAACAAAATCAACCTACAACTTGGAACCATTGTAGGCCCTTAACAAAACTGTACCAATTCACAACCTTTGTGTTAGTCTCACAAACATAATATAATAAAATAATGAAAGCAATAAACACATCATGGACTTATGGAAACTAGTATGATTCGCTCTTCACTCATGCCCATCATGAATATGTTTCATCACGTGAAAAGCTTCTCTCTACTTGTTTCCACTACTCTCCATTAAAAATGGGTCATCATAGGGCCAAGGTAAAGACAAGGCCAACAAACACACAAACACACAATCAGCAAAGCTGAGTACATAAGCTTAGTTAAACACACTAACATGCTTTCACCTATCAACACACAACTTACCTCGTTGCACCTGTTTACAAGCACACAACATACAACAAGACTTCTCAGCTAAGTAACTAAATAATTTATTTAGTATTGATTACGCATCGCACGGGTTTCCCCCCTAACTTGCCCCAATAAAGGGGTACTAACACGGGAGCTAACCGTGCCAGTATAAAATAACCACTCGTAAGTGGCGGAATTCCTGCGCATAATAATAAAAGGAAAATGCAGCGTCCTGTACTCCCAGTAGAAGTTATGGTTAAATATAAAACCCCGTAACTCCCCCCATATGTTCATACTCAAGGTATATACGTTCCAAGAGTTTTGGTGCGTAATCTCTTTCAATTTACGTTATTTACATATTATTAAACTTGACAATGACTCTCAAACCATAACAAAATCAAACATTTCAATCATCCAAACAATTAAACATTCCAATTTAATTCTTGAATAATTAGTGACCACATAATATTTAATGTTAAACCCCTTTTAAATCTACCTCGGTTCAAAGACACCTTAAACGCGTAATGCGCCAAAATTCCTATCCCTTGGTGTTAGAAACACCTTAAGTGCACTAAGGCACTAACATATAATTTATTTCTCGTGTACATGGACACTTAAATAGCTCTTTCCTCATGCTTATAGCATCAATAAAAATTATATGAACCAAAATAAAATTCCTTTTTAATATTCCAAACCAAATTAAACATGTAGTTTAATTAAACATGCTCTTTATCATACCAATAATAAAAGTGTGATTCATATATAACATGCCCAAAATAATTATTTCCATTCAATAATCCATCACAAATAAATCAGGCTTCATAATTCAATCACCAATATCAAAATCTAGCATGATGCTACTTAGAATTAAATAATCACGCCTAGCATGTTACTACATCATCAAAAATATGCTAATTACGCGAATGTACCTCGTATACGATATTAAAATCACCACAGCTAATAGAAATCGCTTACTTCAAAGTTTCCTACAAACCAAAATCATATTATGGCATTAAAATCTACTCCACACAAAATTTTCAGCAATATATACTCTTATTAAACCACTCATAATTTAATTAAAACAAACTAAAAATTAATTTAAACCTCATACTTTAATCCCAATTAATGGGTAGTCAAAATTCCTTCAAGAAACTCAATTTTTAGCATACTAACAAAAATTCCAGTAATATTAATTAATGAAAACTTGCTATAATTATACTTTAAAACCCTTAAATTAAAGGTTTAAACCACCCTATATCATATTCCTTCAATAATCAATTATTTATAAATCTAGGGTTTAAAAAATTGGGGCTTTTTAATTAAATTTAAAATCTGTAAATTAATTCACATCATACTTAGGGCCTGTTCTCATACGTTTATTTTCAGTTCACTTCAGTTCGGTTCAACTCTAATCAGTTTAGTGCAGTTCAGTTTAGTTTAGTTCAGTTCAGCTCTAATCAGTTCAGTTTTAGTTCAGTTCAGTTCAGTTTATGTCTAATGATATTGCTAAAGATATAAAGCCAAATTTCATTCTTTTAAGCTCTTATTACAACAACTACAATAATAATAATAATAATAATAATAATAATAATAATAAATTAATAATAATAATAATTAATAATAACATTGTACTAATTAGAATAATAAAGAGAGTGGTATACAGTTGGGGGGGTTGGCTCTGTTTAATTTCATTCCAGCTTTTTCCTTTTTTTCCTTTTTATTTATTTTTTTAACTGTGATAATTTTTTACAAAGTGTTTTGTGTTCTTTTGTCATAATAATATTTTATTTTTTTTAATTATATAGTATATGTTTTAAAAATATTTTGGGGTTTCATGTTTTTAATATATTATCCATAAATATTTTAATTATATAGTATATTTTTCTTAAATATTTTAATATGTATATTTGTATATACACATATATCAAAGATCACTAATCCGTAGTTAAAAATCACTAATTAATAAATTCAGTTCAGTTCAATTCAGTTCAGTTTAGTTCAGTTCACTTCAATTCAGCTCAGCTCAGCTCAGTTCAATTCAGGTCAATTCAGTTCAGTTCAGCTCAGTTCAGTTCAGTTCAGTTTAGTTCAGTTTAGTTCAGTTCAGCTGAGTTCAGTCAATGAGAACAGGCCCTTAATATCAATCATCATAAAACCATCACAAAACAAATAATTTATAATTAGATCTAATATTAAACAAAATAAAATAAAAAAATATTTTTTTTTTGAAAAGGGGTGGCCGGACAACAGCCACGACACCACAGCCGGCTGCTGCCGTGCTGCTGGTGGCGCCGCCTCTGCTGCCGGCTGCTGCTGCTGGTGGCCGGCGGTGGTGAGTGCCGAAAAAGGGGAAGGAGAAAAAGAAAGAAAAAGAAAAAGAAAATAAAGGAGAAGGGAGAGAAAGCTTACCTTGGGTATTCTCCACTCTAGGCAAAGTTTAATTTGCCCAAGTGTTGAATATTTATACCCTTTTCTCTAGAAACCCTTCTTACCTAAACTTTCCCTTTTTTAATCTTTCCTAATAAAACTTTACTAAAATAAAACTTTCCTAAATTAAATTTCAACTTAATAAAATAATTAATTAAATAAAACTTTCCTTTTATAAAATATTTCCAAACATATTTAAAATAAATAATAAAAATGCCATAAATAATTTATTTCAAATTATTTAAATACCCCACAAAATACTTATTTAAAATAAAATACATATAGAAATACGGGGTATTACAGTGTCGCTGGGTTGCAATATACATCTTATAAAACAACGATATAAAAATGAATAACAACATTATAATTGTGAGGAGGATAGCTCGTCGTTGGGGATCCCTCTTCCTCTTGCGGTACCTAGTTTTTAGTGGACAAATTAGTCTATAGAGGTTCCACTTAAATGTCTGATAAGACTTATAATTAAAAATTTAGAGTCGCCACCTTATTTTTACCCGGATAAGGATGGATTGTAAAACAGACAATTTTGAGAAATAATACTTAAAACTAACTGCTAACTCCATAAAAAGAAAATTTAAGGCACAGTCTTGGGTTCGGGATTTAGGTTAAGAGAATCGAACGTTTGGAACTCGTCTTCTCTTCTGTTATAAAGAACGGGCTCTTACTAATGCGTTGTTTAAAGTCAAGTTTTAAGGCATTTGGTCACATAAAATGATATAATAATTAATATAAGGTAGGTTTGAGCACCAAAGTTGCACTACGTACCGATCATAACGGGATTTGAATCCACTCACGAATCAAAACCTTCGTAGTTCGGACTGATGTCGTGTTTTAAATAACCAATTCCATTGGGTTTTTAATTTGGGCAGTTGACATAAATGTCATTTTTGTAAGTGGGATTTCAGTGATCTTTGACAGATTCACTGATAAAAGTAAAATGAACCACCTTGGTTGAGGAAAATCACCTCGATTAGTAATTACCAAAAATGTCTTTTAAACAAGACAATTCAACAAATGTGTCCTAATTGACGACTTTTTAGTGGGTCAAGGTATTTTTTGGAGTGAAACTGTAAGGGTTCACTATGTAATCTCACTTTGGGTTAAAAATCACTCATCAAGGGTAATTTTTGCAAGGTTTTAAGGGTTATGTGTTTAGACTTAATGGAATTGGCCAAATAAAACACGACACATGTCAAGGCCTTACTTCCAAATAAAAGGAAACAATAAACTATTTAATCATATCCGATTGTCAATTAATCCATCGGGTAATTATAATGGGATCCGGGCTTATTTTTATGGAGATGGACAATTGTTATAATCTTATACAACTAAATAATTAATCTTAACCTCATGTTTGGAAATGAGGCCATAACCTTATATTAACTATCATCTATACTAATATATTAAAAGGCGTTTCTAACAACGTCCACGTGTCACGTAGACTCTCCTCACTACGCCACGTCACCCATGCAACTATTCATAACGCCACGTGGCTCTCCCTTCCATTTGTTTTCATGTCATGCATGTATAATAATCTATACTTAGTATTTAAAAAAGCAAACCAAAAAAGACATATGTCATCTTTCTATTACACTTCCTTATCATCTTCTTCAACTCAATGTGCCACATGTCGTTTTATATTTTATATTTTTAATTATACAATTCTTCTTAACTCTTTCATTAAACACTTTATCTTCATCTCCCCTCTTTAATTCAACCTTTTTTTTTTCTCTCTTTGATTTTAGTCCCTCCATCTTCTTTCTATTAAGTCTCATTTTAAATTAAAGTCCCAAAATTTTTATTTCTTTAATTATGTTTTCAGTTACATATTACACTCATAATTATTTATTGGTATTTCCTCACTCATCACTCAATGCAATTTTCTATGGACAAGCCGTGCATTGCACGGGCCAGAAGGCTAGTTAAAAAAAAAATTTCACCACAAGATTTGAACTCACAACCTCTAACTCTAGAATTAATTGTCTTACCACCAAGCTATGTAACTTTTTATGTGATCTTTTGAATACAAAATACTAATATGTAACAAATGACAATTTGAACAACAAATTTAATTACAAGAAAATTGAATCATAAATTACAACATATATTACTTATTAGTTCCATGTAATAATCTGGGACATCGCTCGGGCCCAGAAACTAGTAAATTATTAAAAACAAGTATGCAAAGTTATTATTCATTCTTGTGTTATGAAAAGGGTTTGAGATAAAAAAGTTAATAAAATTATAAAAGTTTTTATTTCTAAAATTGTCTTAAAATAAAGTTAAAGTTTCTTAAAATATCATTTATTTCCGAAGTCGTCTTAATATAAGATTAAGTTTCCTCAAAAACAATCATTTAAGAACAAAAATTAAAGTTCATTAAAACTCTTATTTCTAAAGTCATCTCTAGATTAAAGTTCCTTAAAACTCTTTTATTTCGAAGTCATCTTTAGATTAAATTAAGACATCCTAATAATAATAATAATAAAAAAATTAAGGTTCCATAAGTTAAAATTACATACTATAGTGTAATATAGGTTTCCTTCCATTAGTTTCTTAAAAACAAATTAATTCAATTTTTTTTGAAAAGGTAATTAAGAAAAACGTGCCTTTTTCTCATTTTAGATATCTTGAACGAGAAAAAATCATTAAAAATCATACAAAAATCGAAAAAATTATTGTGAGATATGGTTGGAAAGCTCTTGAAAATAAAATTCTATCACTTGAGATAAAGAAATAGAACAGTTTCTGGGCGTAAGGGCTGTTGCATAGACCATCTTTAGGATGTGGTAAGTTACACTTAATCCTTAAACATCCTTTACATAAACTTTTACTTCCTTAGGTCTTTAGACTCACTTAAAAAGAAAATTATTCTTAATATATATCTTAGACAAACATAAAAAAAGAAATGAAATGCAAAATGCAATTAACTCCCTTTTTTTATAACCTATCACCTCACCAGTAGATTTGGCTTTCTAATATAGAGTACTGAAACATTTAAGGCTAATTTAGCACCTAATATCGTCATTACTCCTATTGGTAACATCACATGGGAACAAACATATTAGTTAGCATAATAATAATTAAAGAAATTGAGAAAAGTAGAAAATAATACCTTGAGCTAGATGTAACTATTTTTTAGATGACCCATTTTGCTTACCAAGGAATAAAAGATGAGTCTTCCTTAATTAACATGAAATAAGAGAGGCTAAATGATATTTTTTTTGGAATTTTTGAGATATTAAGAGAAGCTAGTGAAAATAAAGCTAATAAACCTTTTTATTTTTTTTATTTTTGATTAAAGAAAATAAACTTGATTTAATAAAACTAGATATTGAGAAATAAACTTTTTTTTATTTATTTTTTTTTTAAATATAGGCTAGGAACACTTAAGCAAGTAAACTATTTTTTTTAACAAAGATGATAAATAACAATAATACTTGAACTTAAATTTTTTTTTGTGGTTTTTTTTATAGGAATTAGAGAAATAATAATACTTAATAAAAGTAAAAACAACCACTTAACTAGATGATGCTTTTTATAAGCTAATAAAGCTAGATTTGAGAGATTTTAACTAAAACAAAAGATTAGGAAAATTTTTTAGAGAGAAATTTTAGAGAGAGAATTAATAATATTTTTTTGGTGTGTTAAAATGAGAAAATTAGTGGGCTATTTATAGGAAAATAAAGGGGTTAATTTGTAAATAAAATAAAATAAATAAAAGGTAATTCAAGGATTCAAATGGTAAATATCAAGATTTTGGTAATAATGAAAATCTTGATATTAAATTCTTTTGGTTTATATGTAACAAACTACTTAATCTGTTCTACAACACTTAAACTAATAAAATAAAGAAAACCGTAACTAAATCAGACTAATAATGATATAAAAAAAATGTTCTAAAATGCCATGGTATTACAAAAGGAAAATATATAGCCAAATGATGTCAAAACTCAAAAAAATACTCATGACAGAATACCTAAAACTATTAAGTGATCATTCATGAATATCTCAATTCATTATACTCACCAAGATACGAAAACAAGACTTGTAAAATAAAAATCTCCCTAAGATGTCAGTTCTGAAAGTTACTCAAAGACATAAGGTTACATACTTGTAGGGTCAGACAAAATATTTTCAGAGCTTATATATAAAAATATAAATTAATCTTTGCCCTCATTAGCAGTACATATAAATTTACAAAATAACATCTAACCATACGATAAAATCTTATATGCATGAGCATTATAAACAATGACCCTTACTAAAAAAAAAGTTAGGTAAATTCTATAAAGTCATAAAATTGATGTGGTTAAAGCAAAATCATACTATGTGAAACTATACCATATAAAGTTGACATGGTTAAGAGTAAAAATTATTCCCTTAACCGGGCAACCTTGAAAAGTATAAAAGTATAAACTTTTAAACTATCTTACCTTATTTAAACACAAATTTACACTTATCACGGTCGTATTATTTCACTTGGCGAAAGATTGATAAAAAAGATACAAAACTAGATCAAAACAACAGAAAAGCGAATAAAACAGAGATCTAAGTTCATGTCAGCGACATAACTAATCATAATGGTGAATAGTAATTTAAATAGTGTCAAATAGTGTTTGAATAGTAATATGCAATATGTGATGCGTACGAAATTCAGCTGTTTCAATTACCGTCAGATAATTTTTAATATAGTTGGTCCAAATTGAAATTAATTGGATACAATATTAACCATGGGGGATAAAAAAAAAGGTAGCATTATTTCACTATTGACAATTGTTCATCAAAATTGACGAAAGGATACAAAAACTAAACCGAAATAAGCAAGACATAAAAAAAAATAAGATAAAAAAAATGGAAAAGAAAAGGGAAAGGAAAAACGAAACAAAACAAAAAAGGAAAAAAAAAGGAATGCCAGAAGGTAGAACCCATAAAAGCACCAACATTCAAGAGAAAGCCCCAATTTCTCTCTCCTTTCCTCCCACTTGACACATCACACTCTCTTTGTTCCACATCACTTCCCACTATCTCCATCCTTTTACTTATCCTCTTTCTTAAATATTTCCAACATCAATGAGTATCCTTTCCCATTTTCTCTCTCCTACTTACATATACCCCACCTTATATTCTCTCTCCTATTTACTCACTTAATTATTATTAAAGTTTGTAAAATATTATTATTATTATTATTATTATTATTAATCGAACAAAAATACGTCAACTAATACATTTTCACATTAATATACAAAATAAGTAAAATACGAAATACATGAATTAAAAGACGTAAATTAAAAATATGAAATGCACTGATGAAATATAAGCAACGAAAATAACACACATAATTTAAAATTATTGAAATGCTAATTTTCAACCGAGCTCCTTGACCTTGCCCATAAATGCTCAACCAAGTCGTTCTTTAATGCCTCATGAACTTGTCTATCGCGAATCTCCCCTCTTGAAGCTATCAATCTACTTAAATTATCAGGATCATACTGCCTAGGAGTTACGGTAAATGTTGTTGCATTTCTAGTTGAGGACGACCCTGGCATATTTTCAGGCTGTTCTTGGGCGAATGCAAGTGGATATTTATAGTTTAAATATGTATCACGCTCGTCTTCAACTATCATGTTGTGGATGATGATGCAAGTCATCATGATTTTCCACATCAACTTTACACTCCATGCCAAAGCAGACTTCCTAATTATTGCAAACCGAGCTTGTAACACACCAAAATGCACGCTCAACATCCTTTCTAGCACTCTCTTGACGTGTAGTGAACAATTTATCCTTTAAGGTTTGTGGGGCTGCAATAACGTCTATGAATGTCGACCATTTTGGATAAATCCCATCTGTGAGATAATATCCTTTGTTGTAATTATTTCCGTTAACAGTGAACAGAACTTGTGGAGCACGATTATTTATTATATCATCAAACACCGGAGAACGTTGAAGTACATTAATGTCGTTGCAGGATTCAGACGTCCCAAAGAAGGCGTGCCAAATCCATAAATCCCTGGAAGCAATCGCTTTTAAAATAATAGTCGCCATTTTAGATCTTCCTTGATACATTCCTTTCCATCGAGCTGGACAATTTTTCCAAACCCAATGCATGCAATCAATGCTGCCCAACATGCCAGGAAAACCTCTATCCTCCCCTTCTCTAAGGAGGTGTTGGATATCTTCCAATGTTGGCTTACGAAGGTACTTAGTTGCAAATTGAGCAATTACTCCGTCGACAAACTGTGCAAGACATTCTCTAGCAGCACCGAGCTTCTGATACTCATCTACTTGATCAGCAGAACAACCATAAGCTAACATACGTATGGCTGCTGTGCATTTCTAAAGGGGTGAAGCACCAATACGCATGGTAGCATCTGGGTGTTGTTGGAAGTAACGGTTAGTTGCACTTAATGTGTTGACAATGCGAAGGAAAAGGGGCCTTCGCATACGAAACCTCCTTCGAAATGTGGTTTCATCGTATACTGGTTGGTCACTAAAGTAATCTGAAACTAAATTGTCGTGAGCTGCTTCATGATTTCTCGGCACAGTTATTCTTCGTTTTCTTTGACGTTTTTGTTCATTTTGCTGTACTAAATTGTTTACAGATACAAGTACTGCATTTTTCATTACTTGTAATCAATGAATCTTGTAGATAAAATTCATGACCATTTGATCATAGATTTCATCAGTTGAACTTGAAGACGAAGAAGAACTTGAAGAGTTTGAATCGAAATTCATATTATGTTTATTACCAAACAATATTTGAAATAGAAGGTTTTGGGTTTTTTTTATTTTTTATTTTAAAATGCTAAAGGGAATATAAGGTTGATATTAATAGATGTAATGTTATTGGGAGTAATATTATGAATTTTATAGATAAAAATAGGATAAGGTTAGTCAGAAGATAAGATTTCTGATAAGGATATGTGGTCATAAAACAAAGGATGTCAGTAGATAAGATTATGGTTAGATGAAATTTCATGGGAGCAATCTAATAAATTATCTAGACAAAAAAACAATAAGGTTAGTCAGAAGATAAGATTTCAGATTATGATATGTGGTCATAAAACAAAGGATGTCAGAAGATAGGATTTTGGTTAGATGAAATGTCATGGGTAGCAATCTTATACATTATCACAATAATATAAAGTAACATTAACAGACTTGAACTCAATTTAGAAAAAATAAAGTCCATATTAATACATAGAAATTACATTCATATTAAAATGGTACATTGACAATAATTCTGCAAAGTTACAATAATAATAAAACATACAACTCATAATCTTAATAACAAATCATGATTACTCGGTACAATCAGGTAAATTAAATCAAATCGAAAATCTACTACTAAATTCATCTCTAAGTTTCTTATACATTTCTAATTCAACTTCATCCAGAACGGGCTTCTGCATTAACATTCTAAACTTCATGGCCTCGTCCTTTTTCCTTTTCTTTTCTTCAACTTGTGCTTTTTTAAGTTCATCTCTTTCCTTCAACTGATCCAGAAGTCGCCCACCCAAATCATTCAACTTATCACCAACTTCGTTAAAATTTGTGTTTAATGCTTCAAGATTTATACTTGAAGATGAAGTAGTAGATGCTTTACCTTTCATCTTTGTTTGTTTTATGCCAGCAGGTCTTTTACCTCTTCCTCTAACCTCGAATGGTGAATCAGGTTGTGATCTTTTACTGCTTTCCCCACTTTCGGTTGACGTTTGTTGGCCACCGGGTAACATATTCGATTGATCTTTGGCCAAAGATGAATCCCATTTCAGATATTTTCTCAATTCCTCAAAATAGTGCAATAAACAAAACATCTTGTTATTAGTTGCATAATAATCTTTGTGAGCAAATTTCTCCAAATTTTGCTCGGACTCACCACTACCCTTGGTTCGATAATGATACCCATATGCATCTACCCATTTACTACAATGTAAATTGATATGATACCATTGATTTTGCATAGATTTAATGTTTCTTACCTTTATTTCATCAGGGTTCGCTATTCTAGAACGTTCGTAACGGTTATAGATGTCAACCCATAACCCACTTCTCTTTGTCTTGGTTCCTCTCACTACGTCACCCCTTGCGTTTATGTAGGCCGATACAAGTGCTTTGTCTTCAGCTATGCTCCATGATTGGTTTTTCCTTTGCCCGGTGGTGTTGACATTTTGTTCGGGAATAATTTCGACATCAACATCGTTAATGTCTTCTAGATGTTGCGCCCCCACTAATTGTTCCACATGTTCATCACCACTCTCCTCTATTGGAGTTGCATTGCTACCACCAAAACCTCCCAGTGATTGATCCATGTTCTGAGTGAAATGTTCTGAAATGGGAAAACCGGCATATTACCAAGAGATTGTTGAGATGACGAGCTACTTTGAGGAAAAGGGAAAGAAGGTTGACATTGTGGAATATTATTGACATTTATTGGTCTTGATTGACTATTAAACCATTGCAAAGCAGCTTGAAAATGAGGATTACTCAATAAATTTGGGTCAAAAGGAGGATTATTTTGATTATATTGATAGTTTGGATTATTTGGAAAATTCATATTATTCCCGTAATTTGAATTATTACGATCTATATTGAAGGGTATTTGAAATTGGAAGTGATATGTTGGTCAAAAAAAGAAATTAGCAATAGAAGTGTTATGGAGAAAAAATGACTTGGAGATATGGAACTGAAAATATGAATTGGAAATATGGAAAGTAATTTCTAACTGAAAATGAAAGTTTGTGAAAATATGGACAAATTATACTCATTTTATAGAAAAAAAAATTTCATGACCGTTGGTGTTTTTAGTTTTCCCAAATAAGTTACCGCTTACATATTATAGCCGTTATACAAAATTGAAGCAAAAAAAATTCAAATGCAATAATATCATGACAAGTGTCATGAAGCAAATTCAATTTACCATTGCAATGCAATGAATTAACATGCCTTGCATGTCAGCTAAGTTACCGTTGCAATGTAAAATTCTTCCACTTTTTGTCAAATACAGGACCCACTTTTTGTCTTTACTTGCTCAATCTTGCGCTTGGGCCGAGGAAGTTATCCTTTCCATGGAAAAGAAACAGTGTATTCCTTTGTGTAAAAGGATCCTCCTAGATAAACCAACATTGGTAAGGATACCAAAAAGTATCCTAAAGTGGCTCTAAAAAGATTACAATCCTTGCCACTGCTGGTGCTCTAACCTCTTGTTACAGTTTCCACCAAAGATAAAAGAAAAAAGATAAGGAAAAGTCAATGATAAAAGAGCATCGAAATATAACTGATCAGGCGCAAGATCCGATTTTAGCATCGATTTCACTATTCCCAAATACTTATTACTATTCTTCTACGCGTGTATTCATACATCCCACAAGTATTTTTCTTTTACTCTCGTCCATACAATACTGAATTATCCTTAGATAAATATCGATGTGTTTGGTTCGAACTTGTACTTATCGGATCAAGTATTAACTGCGGGACAAAAAGACAATGTTATTTTGGTCTGCGGTAAAACAAGTGTATAAAAAAGGAGATCCCTTTAGTACTATGACGTGTAATACTTTTATAGGTGTGACAAACTTTATTGCAGGAAAAGGGATATTTGTCATTTCCCTACCTTGGTTGGGCATGAGTCTTTGGAGTAGTGGACTTTTTACAGGTAAGTTGATCAAATAATTGAGTATTGCACCAGTCGTAAAAATCACTAGATAAAATAAAAAAAGTACTCTAACACTCTAAATGAACATGCCAATATAATTACTATATACTCTAAATGGTTAAACAATACTTGTTTATAAAGGAAATGACATATTTCTTTGGCGAGACAAAAAACTATTGTACTTTTATACTATACGATTGTTATACGTATACAAAAAAATACGGTATAAAATACCCACTTTTTACTATAAAAAGAAGATTACCCTTATCCGAATCTCCATTCACCACTTGTTTCTTATCTTCTTCTATCTCCCTCCTTACCCGAAAAACCAAATAAAACCACCATTAATTTCGGCCACCATGTTTCAAGACAACCAAGAGGATCAGCTTGTCTTCTCCTTCGAGGAAGACATGAGGATGATACGGGTGTACTTTTATGTACATTGTGGGGCTAGTGATCCTCCTAATGGCTGCATTAATTTACTTGTTAATCCACTAGTGAAGCCCGAAATTACTTCGGAGGAGTAGGGTAAAAATACATGTGGTGTTAGCTGTACTTCAAAGTTTTGTAGTTAGTAGTTTAGAAGTACAAATTGTAACACGTATTTTTGAAATTATGAAATAAAATCATTATTATTACTCGTTTCTTTACGTTTTAAATATTTTTTTTTTAAAAAGAAGTTATTAAGTTATAAAAATATTTTAGCATATACTTACCACATAATTATAAAAAAAAAATAAGAAGCAAAATAATGATGATTGTTGCAAAAAAAAAAAAAAAACAATTATAATGATAAAAATAATAAAGAATAATATTAATGGTATTATAAATAATAATAATAATAATAACAATAATAATAATAATAACAATAATAATAATAATAATAATAATAATTAATCACAACAATAAGATCAAAATTTGGTGTCTACACCTCTATGGCCACAACCCTTTATAAGCCTAGGATTTTACAATTTTTTTAGGTGTGTTAGGATTTGAATTCCTGATTGTTTGGGGGGCCTTGAGTTAGAATTGATTTTATCATTACAATTTTTTATAAGAAACTGATAGAGAGTCGTCAATGAGTTTTAGGAAAACCCATAAAACTCGTTCATGCCTTTCTCCCAAGTAGAGTTCAAGGGATATTTAGCACGAATCATAAGTTTACTTATACCCAATTTGATCTACTTGTACCAGAAATTAGTTCGGGAGCGAGGGTGCTAATATAACGTTCCCTTTCTTGGGGAATCGCCATCCTGCCCCTAGTGCAGCCTCAATTATCTCTTCTTTTTTCATAATTTCATCACCAAACAATATATGCTACGTGATACATAAAAGTAAGTTAGTTGATTTTACTCGCATGGAATTTTTACGCCTCACCCTACATGTGGGTCATGATTTTAAGCAAGGCGGCGCTCCAAGGAAATGAAGCTAGAGAAAAAGTGTCGCCAACAAGTTTTAGGAACTTGTAAATCGTACATGATTACGAAGGTTACTGTTGTTTTGCTGCTGTGTTGTTGTTTTGCTGTTGCGTTTTGCTCTTTTTCTGCTACAATGCTGCATTCAACGCTACTATAATGCTAATAGAGATAAGCACTGAAAGCTAAAATAGGGAACGAAAGACCGAAGAGAAAAACCCGTAGTTTTAAAGTTAAATTAGTTGCGAATTTGAATAATTTGTGTTGGTGCAGAGTTGATTTCAAAAAGGGAAAAGTTTGTGACAATTAGATTGATCAAGCTATCAAACTTTTTAATTTGAGTGACCAGTTTCTTGTCACTAAAATGAGCCAATATCCGATCCTAAGTTTTTTATATAGTGAATAATGTTGAATTTGATAATGTATGGGAATGCAAGAAATCCGGACTTAATCTTATTATAGCTCAATTTAGCACATGTAATGTGCAGGTAGCTTGTAGTTATTTGGATTCTCCCTTGATTTGGCGATGCATATAGGTCTTCTCAAAACCTTTGATTTTGCAATAGCTCCAGAACTAAGCTTATCGATGATGTACTGTTGGTATTGTAGCGTGTATAATCCATGTTCCAATGCCTTACCTTCGTCATTCATGTACATATATACTTAGCTCAATTAGCTGCTCTAAAGTGTTTGTTGATGTAATTTACGTAAAAAGTAGTCTACATTACTGCTGTAGCAGTGCGGCTGCTTCTGCAGTGTCGCTAGAACGCTGATTATTTTCAAGTATGGTTGTTGCAATGTTGTTGTTACTCACTTTTGTATTGTTGATGAAATGCTTGTATGCTTTTTTTAAGTGTTTTTTTGTGCAATATTAATTTGGGAAATTCTCTTTGGTAATCACAAACTTCTTTTTTTTCTCAATGATAAAGTCTGAAACTTTTGATTATCAATGGTAATCACAAAATAATATAAGTAAGTCAATGATAACTTAAGTTAAACAATTTGTTAATTCTTTAACCATAGTTAAGCAATTAAAGTGCAAAAAGACACAATTACCCCCAACCCCCCTTTCTTCTTCCTTTTTCCCCGCTGCAACTCCCATCCAGCCACCTACGCCGCTGCTGAGCACCCCCGCCGCTGTCTCACCTCCCTTCCCCGCATCCCTTCTCCTGCCTCACTGTACAACTTTCCCCGTCGAAACCCGTAAAAAAATCCACCACCTCCTCGAAAACAACTTAAATCCATAGTCAAAATCAACAAATTCGACCCCAAAAATGAATCAGACCCTCGTTTCCTCCCTTAATTGAACAACTATCATCATCAACATTACATACACTTGTAGTCGTATGAATTGATGATTATTCATTCATATTTCCATATTATTATTTCATCACTGTATGTTTGGTTTTATTGTATAAGTGATAGAATTCTTGCGACGTTTTTGGAGAAAATAAAGACATTTTATTGAAAAGTTAAATCCCAATTATTTATTTATTTATTTATTTATTTTTTGCATACTTTGCCCTGTTTGGTGAAGAGAGGTTTGGGGTCCAATTAACGAATTGAGTTCAGTAAAATTGAAGCTTGTGGCTGCGAACTGAGTGCGATAAAGGCTGTTGTGGGACGAATTAGAGGCGCTGGTGGTTCGGGTGGTCTCTACAGAGGCGGTTCAAGTGGGCAGCGCGGAGGAGAGTGAAAGAAATAAGGGGGATGAAAGAGGGGAAACAGGAGAAGGGGGTTTCGTGGGTAATTGTTTGTGGTGGTTGGTCGGAGGTATTTATCTTCGTCAAGGGAGGGAATTGAGACGCCATCTGCCGACAAGGGGGGAGGGTCTGGTTGCTGGGTGGTGAGGAGGGGTTTTGATTTAATTTTTTTTAAAATAACAATGTAAAGCTAAGGGTATTAATGTCAATTCATTGTTATTAAACCAAGATTAACCCTAGTTAATCATTTAATGATGTTTTATTATCATTAAAGTTACCATTTGATTAGTAATACAAATTGTTAATTACCATTGATAATCAAAAGTTGCACACTTTACCATTAAGAAAAAAAAAATAGTTTGTGGTTACCAAAGAGAATTTCCCTATTAATTTTAGGGGAGTGGTTTTTATAACATTTTTAACATTCATAAATTTATGTGTTTTTTACTAAAAATTTATTGTCCATCAAAATTACAAATATTATTTTCCTGTTAATGCTAATGTGACTAGATAAGATTGTATACAATTAGCTTTTGTAGTTTATTTCGTGTTAAAATAACATTGAGTTTTTTTTTTTCTTTCTCTCTCTTGACATGAGTAGGAAATAAAAAACTACAGCGTGTGCCTACTATAGCTGAGTTGTATTATAAATGTCATGTTAAAGAGAAGTAAGGTTTTGTGGATAAGACGACACAAAAAGTTTGGGTAAGTATTTAAGTTTGTGATAAAACATTATGCTTGTTTTGGGAACATAAGAGAATACTCACACTAACCACAATTATTTAATTACTTTTTAGGATGATTTTCAGAACAAGAAAGCCTCTAATTTGGAAAGTGAAGATCCTAAAACGAAGGACGAATTACTTTTGGAAGCCTAAGGTGGATGAAAAAAAGGAAGAATATATGGTCTTGGAAGTGCTACTGATAATTATTATGTGAAACCACGTAATGAACCTAGTTTGAAGGCCCGAAATGAGTTGGTGACTAATTTGCAAAATCATGTTCAAGAAATCAATACGAAAAATTTAGAACAAGCAAAGAAGCTTGAAGAGACAAAGGCAACTCTTGTTGAAGCTACTACAAAGCCAAATGAAACAACAGTAAAAATTAATGAAACTAGGGCTGCTATGAAGACTATTCAAGCTCAAGTTCAATTCTTGATTCAAAATGTAGTTCTTTGTTGAATTATAGATCTTCGTCATCTACAAACTATTCACATTTTCTAAGTAGTTAAACAAACAAGTATTTGGTTGTTTATTTTGAGTATTACCTATTTTATTTAAATTATCTCTAACTTTAGCCTTTGATGTACAAATATTTTATAGGTATGATTTCTGTTTTATTGGCTTTGGATTTAATTTTAATATAATATTTTCTAATTAATTTAATTGTTGTACAAAAATAGAAATTTAAGTTATTTTCATTTGACACTGAATAATCACTACAAAAAAAATGAGAATAGGCAACACTTAAGATTGCAATACTTACAGAAATGTTACTCTTAATAATCTAACGCAAAAATATTTATTTGTTACCTTGAACTAAAGTAACAAAAAAAAAGTGTTGCTCTAGACTATATAAGGCAACAGTCGCTTAAAGTGTTACCTTTTTCTTGTCTAAGACAACAAACATAATAATTGTTGCATGAAAAGATAACAATAACAAAACTATTAAAAGACAACGGGGGCATATATATATGTCCAGAGTGTGTGTGTTATTGACAAAACCATTTATTAACAAAACATAATAAATAGTTTCATGCAATAACAAAACTATTAAATAACAAAACTATGAAAAGAGAACATAATTTAAGATGTTGCTTTTATGGCGAGAGAGTGTGTGTGTGTGTCTATATATGTGTGTGTGTGTGTGTGTGTCTGTGTGTGTATATAAGCAAGTTTGGTGGAGTTGGTGGGGAACTCACCTTGTGACTTTGAGGTCATAAGTTCGAGTCTTACCAACTACTAAATGCTTGGGAGTGGCAATTTTTAGAAACATTTTGAATTGTCTCCTTAGATGGAAACATTTTTCATTTGTTGTTTTTGTAAAAGTGTTGCCTTATGTATCATTTTACCTTGGCTTTCAAAATTGTTGCCTTTGAATAAAAATGTGTTGCCTTATGAATAGACAACGGGGGCATATATTACGCCTCATATGTGTTGCCTTAGCTACAAGGAAACACTTTTTTATATTAGGCAATGGTTTTGCACTGTTACCTTTGCTTTATTTTGTTGTAGTAACAATTATAATAATAATAATAATAATAATAATAATAATAATAATAATTTTGTTGCTACATTTGGCAACCAATTATAATAGATTGGTTGCTAATATTGTTGTAATATTTAGCAACAAAAAAAAAAAAAAAAAAAAAATCATTGCCACTTTAAGGAACTAAAGTGATAATTTTGTTCCATTTTCAAGAACCTATTTCAATAATTTGTTGACATTACTAACAAGCATTATACTTTATTGTTTGCAACAAACAATACAAATCAGTTACCAACATTAGCAACAATTGTTAAAAAATTGTTGCCATAGTTGGCAACGAATGCACAAGACATAGCAACTATTGTAGCAACCATATATATATAGATGTGATATAGCAACAATTTATTTTAGAATTTGGTTGCCAAAATCACATGGCAACAAGCATTTTAGCAACCAGTAATTTTTGTTTCCAATTTGTTGCCAAGTCAAGTTAGCAACGAATTTATGGTGTGTAGCAACAAATTTTGATTGTTGCTAAAATGTTCTTTTTTTTTTTTAGTAGTGAGGGGTTGGTGGATTCATTATTAATCCTTTCGGGGGTAAGGGTAATCCCCCTCTAGTGCCACGATTCTTCTTACATGTAACATAAGAGGTCTTAATGACCTCAATAAAGTTGCTGATGTTAAGCAACTGCTCTCTCAGTGATGTTATTGGTTTGTTTAAGTATAAAGTAAATCAGAAAAATGTTGTTTCTTTGCAGAGAAGTATTGGTTTTAGCTGGTCTTGGGTCACTAACTTGTCTTGCAGCTATAAGGTAGAATATGGGTTGGTTAGAAGGATGGCAGGCTTAATTTAGATGTGAACAAAGTTCATGAGTAAGTTATTGTAGGCGTCATTCGAAGCGCGCCTAGTTAAGCAATGTTGTGAATATGCTTGACACTCATAGGAAGTGGGAATTGACATATACGATTAGGGACAAGGAAAGTAGGGAGCCGCCAACAAGTTTTTAAGGAACTTGTAAACAATTCACGAATCATTTAAGGCAACCACGATTAAGGGACAACGATTGACCCGTGATGGTTACACCCCATTCATAATCCATGAGATTACTAACTCCGTATGGTTCGGAAAAACGAAAGGATGATCGGGGATGATGGTACGAAGTGAGTCATGGAGTCATATTCGCCCGTATTGGCTTCTACTCGATTCTTATTGTGAAAAGTAATTCCTGCGATCTTGAAGGCACATAAACAAAGATTCAATTTGCTCCAAACTAATATTAGGCTAAATTGGTTGAATAATATTAATGCACATATATTTCTATAATATCGTGATCACTTGATTAAACAACAAGATTAAAAAGGAACCTAAATCGGTCGTCCAAATTATCTTATTAGGCGTTATATTCAATTATATATTCCCTTTAACTTGCAATATGGTGATCATAAATATAATAAAGTCAACATCAACATTGGAAGCAATTTAACCATAACATTGTGAGTCAAATCAAATAATATTAAACTTAATCATGATACTGTAGACACCAAAATTTGATTAATTATTAATATTATTATTAATAATGCCATTAATATTATTATATATTATTTTTATCACTATAATTGTTATTTTTGCAACGATTATCATTATTTCGCCTTGTTTTTTTTATGTGGTATATGCTAAAATATTTTTAAAAATTTAATGACAATTTTTTAAGCTAATTTAAAAAAAACGAGTAATAATAATGATTTTATTTTATAACTTCCAAAATATATGTTACAATTTGTACTTCTAAACTACTAAATTACAGAACTTTGAAGTACAGCTAACACCACATGTATTTTTACCCTGCTCCTCCGAAATAATTTGGGCTTCACTTGTGGATTAGCAAGTAAATTAATGCAGCTATTAGGAGGATCACTAACCCCACAATGTACATAAAGTACACCCATATCATCCTCATGTCTTCCTCGAAGGAGAAGACAGGTTGATCTTCCTGGTTGTCTTGAAACATGGTAGCCGAAATTAATGGTGGTTTTGTTTGATTTTTCGGGTAAGGAGGGAGATAGAAGAAGATAAGAAACAAGTGGTGAATGGAGATTCGGATAAGGATAATCTTCTTTTATAGTAAAAAGTGAATATTTTATACCGTATTTTTTTTGTATACGTATAACAATCGTATTGTATAAAAGTACAATTTTTTTGTCTCACAAGGAGAATATGTCATTTTCTTTATAAACAAATATTGTTTAACCCTTTAAAGTATAGTAATTATATTGGTATGTTCATTTAGAGTGTTAGAGTACTTCTTTTATTTTATCTAGTGATATTTATGACTGGTGCAATACTCAATTATTTGATCAGCTTACCTATAAAAAGTCCATTACTCCAAAGACTCATGCCCAACCAAGGTAGGAAAATGACAAATATTCCTTTTCCTGCAATAAAGTTTGTCACACCTAAAAAAGTATTACACGTCATAATACTAAAGGGACCTTCTTTTATATACACTTGTTTTACCGCAGACAAAAATAATATTGTCTTTAGGTCCTGCTGTTAATACTTGATCCGATAAGTACAAGTTTGGACCAAACACATCGATATTTATCTAAGGATAATTAAGTGTTGTTTGGATGAGAGTAAAAGAAAAATACTTGTGGGATGTATGAATACAACGCATAGATGAATAGTAATAAGTATATGGGAATAATAAAATCGGCGCAAAAATCGGATCTTACGCTTGATTTTATAATCTATTATGTTTCCACGCTCATTTATTCACTCACTTTGCCTTGTCTTTTTTCTTTTTGTTCTTTTCTCTTTTTGGTGGAAGCCATAACCGTACCTCTCGTTATGGGCTTCTGACATTCTTACTTTTTTTTTTATTGTTTTGTTTTTCCTTTTCCTATTTCTTTTCCAAATTTTGTTTTATCTTATTTATTTTTTATGTCTTGCATATTTCGGTCTAGTTTTTGTATCCTTTCGTCAATTTTGATGAACAATTGTCAATAGTGAAATAATGCTATCTTTTTTTTTTATCCCCCACGGTTAATATTGTATCCAATTAATTTCAATTTGGACCAAATGTATCAAAAATTATCTAACGGTAATTGAAACAACTGAATTTCGCACGCATCACATATTGCATATTACTATTCAAACACTATTTGACACTATTCAAACACTATTTGACACTATTTAAAACACTATTCACCATTATGATTAGTTATGTCGCCGACGCAAATTTTGGATCTCTGTTTTATTCGCTTTTATGTTGTTTTGATCTAGTTTTGTATCTTTTTATCAATTTTTCGCCAATAATGAAATAATATGACCGTGATAAGTGTATATTTGTGTTTTAATAGGGTAAGATAGTTAAAAAGTTTATAATTTTATACTTTTTAAGGTTGCCTGATTAAGGGAATATTTTTTACTCTTAACCATGTCAACTTTATGTTGTATGGTTTCACATAGTATATTTTTTACTTTGACCACGTCAATTTTATGACTTTATATAATTTACCTTACTTTATACTTTTTTTTCTTCAGTAAGGGTCATTGTTTGTAATGTTCGTGTGTATAAGATTTTGTCGTATGGTTAGATGTTTTTTTGTAAATTTATATGTACTGTCTAATAAGGGAAAAAGTTATTATCATTTTATTTTTAAAAAAAAACTTTGAACGTATTTTGTCTGACCCTACAAGTATTGTAACCTTATGTCTTTGAGTAACTTTCAGAGCTGACATCTTAGTGTAGACATCCACTTTTGGCTTCCTGTCCCGACAAGAAGTGCTATGACGATAAATAAAACCATCTTTGTGTTGGATCAACGTGAAGAATGCTTATGGACAACTGATCAAGCCACAAGAATGCAAAATGATTAGCCTAACCCAAAACAAAATGAATTAAGGTCCAAACTAACTAAGCTCGATCATAATTAGGCTTAAGTCCGAGGTTAAAACCTAATTATGACAGATTTAGAGGCGCCTAGGTTAAAAATCAATGCTGCCGCTGAAAAATCCGTGCGCATCTTAATGAGTCGCACCGGTCTGTCACGCGCAACTCACAAGGTTGCACGTGACACCCAGCGCAACCTCTAGTGATGCGCTTGCGAAAGATTCAGAATTTCATAAAAATATAAAATCGAATCTTACCATAATACTACGCGTAAGAAATTCAGTTGCGCTGTCCATAGCAGCGCATCTAAATCACTTGCGCTGGCTGTCGCGCGCAACCCGTTCTGATGTGCGTGACACCTGCTGTGGCAGAATACTCAAAACCCTAAATGCATCCATTCCCTATAAATAGAGGCTTAATACGAGGCTGAAACAAAAAGAAATTAACCTAAAACTCTGGCAGAAACTTTGTGAACTTGTGAACTCTTAACCCTATTGTCCTAAACACTCACCCCCTCAATACTTGTTACTACGGTGGAGGTTCCCGAACAAGAAGGAGTCCATAAGTGTTCTAAACGAAGATCTAGCGAGGAGTAGTGGTAATAAATTCCCGAGCACTTAGATCAATCACCTTTGTTTTCTTTTTTAAATAACTTTTAATTAATTAATTAGTGTTGTTTGATCACTTTAAACGAAGTTTTAATTAATTAATTCCACATAGTATCTTGTGTTACATAAAGAATAGAATTGAATAATTAATTGTTGATTGATCACCTAAGTCAAGGGGAATCTTGTTTATTTATTGTTCTTTCACGAATATTGATTAAATAAGAATAACGACTTTTGCAATGTAATTCCTATATGATTGATGCTTGTAAATAATATTAACTAACTTAGTTTTTAGGTATCACGTTGCATATATTGTTTGGTGATGAAATTGCGAAAAAAGGAAGAGCTAGTAGTGACAGGGTAAAGTCGTATCACCTAATCAAAAGTAATTCCTAAAACCACTAATTAAAATAGATAGGGAAGTAGGGTCGAATCCACAGGGAAATAATATTCTTTTATTCCTAATAAATTATTATAATCTAAATTATCAAGAAACAAGGAAGAATTGTGAGAATTATACTATGACAATAATTAAAATAGGGGAATAAGCAATAATAAAAAGATCTAGAGTCATAGGTTCACCAATAATTAATATTCCGGGATAAAACGTAAGAATCAATTATCAATGTAAAATTAAGCAGGTTATAAAGGGCTTTCGCTACGTATTACAATCACAGAATTAATTTACCGGTATTAAAACACATCTCTCGAATCTTGACTTAACCAATAATAAATTAATTCTACCTATTGAAACTAGGCCTTAATATTAATCCTCATCTCTCGAATCTTGAATCAATATTGCGTAACTAATACAATTAAACCTGCGCAAATCTAATTGCATAGCATTATAACAATCAATAGGAAATTAACCTAAAACATTGACAATCAGTAATAGTAAATCAACCCTTCATATTAATCATGGATCCCCGCAATCCTAGAATTAAACTACTCGTGCATAATTAAATCTAAACTAAACAAGCAATTAAATTAAACATGATTAATCAAAGCAATTAAAATAAGCGTAATTAAAAGAAAGAACAAGAAATTAAAGAAAACAATAATGATAAAACTAATTATAAATTCGTAACAACATAACAAATAAAAACTAATAATATAAAAAGTATAATAATGAAAAGCGTAAAACGAAGTAATGGTATCCTAAACTACGGAGTAATAACGAGATAAAGCTTAAAAGTTAAAACTACTTAATTAAAAAACTAATACTAATACCCTCCCTGACTTCTACGTACTCTAATCCCCTTATAACGTGGAAAAGGAGTTTTAGATAAACTCAACTTTCTAAACCCACTAAAACAGGATTAGTAACAACTTACAACTCCACTGGCCCGATCGTGAATAGGGCCGCCTGATTGGGCCCATTAAGTTGAGGAGCGAGCTGGGCTATTTGTATCTTATGCTTTTCTTGGTCCGTTAATTCACAATTATATTTTGGAGTATTGGACCTATCTTTGCTCTAATCGAGCCTTTAATCACCGAACTCAATTTCTCTAACTCGGTCCTGGGCTTAAATATTCAGTCATAAAATACGATCGGACTCTAATGCTTTATAGTGGCTCAATGAGCTCAAGAATCGTTATAAGTCTGCAGATTCCTACAAAATTTTACCAACTCTACAAAAACACTAGGAAACGTATATTAGTAATAAAAATAGCTCCGCGGAGCTCAAATAAGCACAAATATGACCATGGGACGGGGAATAAAAATATATATAAAATAGACTCATCAAACTCCCCCAATCTAAACCTTTGCATGTCCCTAAGCAAAGCAATGAATAAATAAATCAATACTTCACCCCAGAAATAATTTAAATCAATAAATACGATTCAAGGTAAATCCGACAAACATGTATCAAAGTCAATCAATCAAATCCATCCAACTACCAATCTTCCCTAACAATTGTCAAATAGAGCGAACCACAAGAGCATATAGAATTTAAGACTAGTGCTCACACACTCAACTCTCATTTATGTGGCGAGTAAAAGATGTACTCAATCACTCTCCAATAACCACCCCTTTTATATGTGAACAATGCCCTCCCAACTCACGCACTCGTGTGTTCAAAAAGACAAGCACTCAACCTATATAGTCGGCTCGAAATACGTCAAATCATTCTTTGCATTGATAAATAACTAATTTCACATTCACACAACTCTATGCACAAAGGTCGGAAGGTTTTTAAAACTTGTAATGTAAGGCTTAGGGTAAAGGGTAAGAAATATTTGGGAAAATGTGAGAGGAAAGCTATGCTTAAGGGAGCCAAAATCCTAATAAATAAAACCAAGGTCAAAAACAAATAATGACCAAATCATCTCCTACATAACTCAACACTACAAAAATTCACCAAATAACCAATCCAATATTAACAATATTTCCAATACTTACAACTTCACTCATACAAATATAATATTATAGAAATTGAGTGAAACAAACAAAATTTAAACTCTCTTTTTTCTTTCTTTCTTTGAAACTATGTTTTTTCCTTGAGCAACCTTCAACTAGAACACTTGAACATTGAAACGATTTTTTTTCTTTTTTTGGTTCTTTTTTTTCTTTATCTTACATTGGAATTTTTTCAAATTTGAACACAAATTCTCATTTTTTTTTCCAATCATAACATAAGAACAAATAACTCCTCATATTCACCCTATATTGTGCAAATTATGTGCACACTACAACTCCCTCACCTCATTAACTATTAGTTCCCCCAAGCCATGCTTTGGACTAGTAACCAATGGGGCAAAATCGGCTTGTAATATGGCTAAATAAACAACAAATAGTCAAGGAAATAACATGGGTAGCAAGAAGGGAACAAATGTATCTAATATCATTTGAAGGCCACCTAAAAGAATAAACGCTTTCGTCCTCCTCAATGTGCAGAATAATGAGTCATACAAACATTACTCAAAGTTAAAAACCAATACTCAACTTCATTGACATACCAGGAACAAACACACAATTCCTAACCAAATCAGCTAGTCAAACACTATATTCACAAGTAGTTGGGCAAAATTGACGCATATTAAGAAATCGAGACAATCAAATATCAAATCATGATAAACTAATCCTTAATATTTATCATCAAAACCAAGAATCAAAACAATTTCGAAAATTTTTCATTAAGGGGCAAAGAGAAGCATGATTTTTTTATTCATTGGAACGTATTTTTGGATTTTTTATTTTTTTGAAAGCAATAAATCTAATCTAAGAAATAAATAAAATCTATATTAATAAAGCAATAAAATCTAGACTATAAAAGCATTAAAACTAAACTAGGCACACCAAAGAAAATAAAAAGAAAAGGGAAAGAAAGAGTACCTATATATACAAGAAGTTCCCCCCCAAGCTAAATCAGACAATGTCCTCATTGGCTTAAAGGGAATTAATAATCCAAGTGACTACCCCTCATCATCAAACTCGTATCCACCAACATCCCAAGCATTGTAATTCATCACCTTTGTACAATTTTGGACAAAAAAGGAACAAAGTGTTAGTAAGAAAAGAGGCAAAAACGAGTCATGTTCACTATTTTGCTCATAACTTTTTTTATACAAATGATAATGGAGTGATTCTAATTGCATTGGAAAGTAGACTTGAAGAGCTTTCCAATACGCAAAATTCCGTTAAGAAACGCAAAAGTTATAGCAATTTGAAGTTGGTCAGTTTTGCTGACGCGCTCTCGCGCCCGACCGGGCGAGCGTGGCCCGACCGGGCCCGCCCCTAGAGTCCGATCAGCTGGTGTTTCACGACTTGTTGCACGAGACTCCTTTTTTGCCTTGATTTTCTTCGTATTTTTGCTTTATTGAGCAAATGCCACCCGATCGGGCAGGACTTTCACTACGGGCTCAAACTCTACAACTTGTTTCTTAATCTCCACTTGTTCATCTTCAAACCCGAGCCCTACACAATTTAGAGCTTTTTCTATAGCATCCACTTCATCTTTCCAAGAGTTAATATTTCTTTCGGAAGATGCAACACATGATACCGCCTCCAAGGGATCTCTAACGAGAGCTTGGGGCTTATTAGAAAAATTATTTACATCAACCACATCAATACTAAAATTCTTTTCCTCTAACATGGGACTTTTAGGGACATTATTTAGATTAAAAGTAATATTATCATCCCCTACACATAATGTAAGTTTACCACTTTTCACATCTATTATTTCCCCTGCAGTATGAAGAAATGGTCTACCTAAAATAATCGGAATTTGCAAATCTTCCTCCATATCAAGAACAACAAAATCAACAGGTATATAAAATTTACCTACTCTAACAGGAACATCCTCTAAAACACCTAAAGGGTATTTCACAGAACGATCGGCCATTTGCAGAGTAATATTGGTATCTTTTAAATTACCCATATTTAATTTAGAGCTTACAGATAATGGCATTATAATATAGCATTCTACAGTAAAAGCAACTGTCTCTACCTCACTAATAGATTTTTTTCTAGTCAAAATTTCTTTCATAAATTTAGAATATGCATGCAGGAACTCGAGTAATTAAATATGTGAAAGGAACTGTTACCTGCAAATTTTTCACAACCTCCAGAAACTTAGCAAATTGCTTATCCAACTTACTCTTTAAATGTCTATTAGGGAATGGAAGTTTGATAGCAGGACCCTTCACATCTCCACTCTTATCCTGGGGTTTCCCTACAGAGAATTATTAGAAGAGTTAGTTTTACCCTAGAGCCTTGCAGGGCTAGTAACAACATTGTTTGGTTTAACAGAATCAAGATTAGCAATTTTTATTGTAACAGGTTCATCATCTTTGGGCATAGGAGGCCCATCATAGTGTGAACCACTCCTCAGGGTAATTGCATTTGCGTATGTTGGTTGTACTGGCTGTGATGGTAGGGATCCCTGCTGGCGAGTTTGCAGAGTAGAGTAAAGTTACGCAATTGATTATCTATGATTTTATTATGTGATAGGATCGAGTCAATTTGCACATCTCTACTTTGCATCTGCTTCTGCGTATTGGCTAACATCGTTTTGATTTCTGATAGGCCAGAATTAGAAGGAGGAGTAACAATCTGTTGTGGTCTCTGATGTGGAGGTTGGTAGTACCTCTGATGTGGTTGTTGTACTTGTGGTGGAGGGTTAAGCACATTCGTACTATTATACGACATATTTTGGTTATTTTTCAACCTGCATTGTAGGTGTTAGAGTATGTACTAATTTGCTTATAGGTCTGAAAAACATCAATTTTCTCAAGTGAACTCCTACAGTTCTGCGCCCAATGACCTACAAGACCACAATTATCACAAAATATTACAGAGTTAGTACCAATAGCAGAAACATTAGTAACGGAAGATAAATTAGAATTATTAATATTGTCTAATTTCTGGCTAATAGAAGTCAATTGTGCTTGCAAAAAGGATATAGAATCGACTTGGTGTTTTCCCTTGTTTGCAAATCCTCTGGGATTCCCATATTGAGAATTATGAATAGTCATCTCTTCGACAAAATTGCTCGAAATATTCTCATTCAAATTCATAAATCTCTCGTTAGCTGCAGAGTCCAAAATCATTCTTGAATTATATCCAAGCCCGTTATAGAGAGCTCGGATTATCTGCCACTGTGCTAGTCCATGATGGGGACATTCTCTCTGCAAATCCTTAAATCTCTCCCAAGCTTCATATTAACTTTCATCATCTTCCTGGGCAAAATTTAGGATCGAACTCCTTAACAAAGATGTCCTCTCTGCAGGGTAATATTTATTATAGAAATTCAAAGCAAGAGTACTCCAGTCAGTAAATACCAAGGGCAGTTCTATTCAATCCATTATACCATAATTTAGCTTTACCACATAAAGAAAAGGGAAAAAGAATCTCCCTGATTTGGTCCTGCGTGACCTCAGTTTGCCTTATAGTGTTGCAATATTGGCAGAAATCCAAAATATGAAGATTTGGATCTTCACCCTTAGCTCCGCTAATTGCTTCCTTTCGATCATAGTAATAAACAGGGGTTTAATTTGAATTGTACTCCATCGAGATTAGATGTAGGAGCAAGATGGGGAAAATATGTCAGGGATGGCTGCGAATAATTGCTCAGCATGCGAACAGGAGGAGGTGGTGGTGGTGCAGTCATCTCTGATTCTTGATCTGTACTAAACAAATAAATATGAGAAACTGTCTCGAAGAACTTGCGTTCTCTGAGATGAAAAAAAAATAAAAAAAAAATAAAAATAATCTAGACTCTAATAACAACTAGAAATAAAAATAAAACCATTTCCCCGGCAATGGCGCCAAATTTTGACAGGCTAAAGTCGTATCACCTAATCAAAAGTAATTCCTAAAACCACTAACTAAAATAGATAGGGAAGTAGGGTCGAATCCACAGGAACCAATGTTTTTTTATTCTTAATAAATTATTATAATCTAAATTATCAAGAAACAAGGAAGAATTGTGAGAATTATACAATGACAATAATTAAAATAGGGGAATAAGCAATAATAAAAAGATCTAGGGTCATAGGTTCACCAATAATTAATATCCCGGGATAAAACATAAGAATCAATTATCAATGTAAAAATTAAGCAGGTTATACAGGGCTTTAGCTACGTATTACAATCACAAAATTAATCTACCGGTATTAAATCGCATCTCTCGAATCTTAACTTAACAAATTATAAATTAATTCTACCTATTGAAACTAGGCCTTAATATTAATCGTCATCTCTCGAATCTTGGATCAATATTGCGTAACTAATACAATTAAACTTGCGCAAATCTAATTGCATAGCATTATAACAAACAATAGGAAATTAACCTAAAACATTGACAATTAATTATAGTAAATCAACCCTTCATATTAATCATGGATCTCCACAACCCTATAATTAAACTACTCGTGCATAATTAAATCTAAACTAAACAAAGCAATTAAATTAAGCATGATTAATCAAAGCAATTAAAATAAGCGTAATTAAAAGAAAGAACAAAAAATTAAAGAAAACAATTATGATAAAACTAATTATAAAATCGTAACAACATAACAAATAAAAACTAATAATATAAAAAAGTATAATAACGAAAAGCTTAAAATTAAAACTACTTAATCCAAAAACTAATACTAATACCCTCCCTGACTTCTACATACTCCAATCCCCTTATAACATGGAAAAGGAGTTGTAGATAAACTCAACTTTCTAAACCCACTAAAACAGGATTAGTAACAACTTGCAACTCCACTGGCCCGATCGTGAATAGGGCCGCCTGATCGGGCCCATTAAGTTGAGGAGCGAGCTGGGCTATTTGTTTCTTGGATTTGTCTCTTATGCTTTTCTTGGTCCGTTAATTCACAATTATATTTTGGAGTATTGGACCTATCTCTTCACTAATCGAGACTTTAATCACCGAACTCAATTTCTCTAACTCGGTCTTGGGCTTAAATATTCGGTCATAAAATACGATCGGACTCTAATGCTTTGAAGTGGCTCAATAAGCTCGGGAATCGTTATAAATCTGCAGATTCCTACAAAATAATACCAATTTTACAAAAACACTAGGAAACGTATATTAGTAATAAAAATAGCTCCGCAGAGCTCAAATAAGCACAAATATGACCACGGGACGGGGAATAAAAATATATATAAAATAGACTCATCAAGTAGAGATCGTACTAGGGCTAGGATATCAATTCCCCTCTAAAGGAAACATTATTTTAGTACCCTCGCTCCCAAACTCATTTCTGGTACACGTAGACCAGTTAGAGCATGGGTAAACTTACGATTCGTGCCAAATATCCCTTGAACTCTACTTTGGAGAAAGGTATGAACAAGGTTTATGAGTTTTCCTAAAACTCATTAGCGACTTCTACTTGTTTCTTACAAAAAAGCGTAATGATAAAATCAATTATAATTCAAGGTCCCCCAAACAGTTAGGAATTCAAATCCTAATACACCCTAACAAGTGTATAGTCTTAGGCTTTTAAAGGGCCATGAGGATTTAAGGGGAAGGATCCCCTATGATGGGCACACCCTCCTTACACTTAGGGGGGGGGGTATTTATTTTATAAGTGTTGTTTTAGTGTCTTGGTGAGTATAATGAATTGAGAGATTCATGAATATTCACTTAATAGGTTTAGGTACTCTGTCATATGTATACCACATGAGTATTTTTTGAGTTTTGACATGAGTTAGTTATGTACATTTTTCTTTTTGGTAATACCATGACATTTTAGAACTTTTTATTTTTTTTTATTTATTTTTTTATATCATTATTAGAGTATGATTTAGTAACAATTTTCTTTATTTTATCAGTTTAAGTGTTGCAAAACTAATTAAATAGTTTGTTACATAAAAAACAAAAGAATTTAATATAAAGATTTTCATTATTACCAAAATCTTGATATTTACAATTTAAATCCTTGAATTATATTTTATTTAATTTTTTTATTTACAAATTAACCCCTTTATTTTCCTATAAATACCCCTAATTTTCTCATTTTAGGACACCAAAAAAATCCTACTAATTCTCTCTCTAAAATTTCTCTCTAAAAAATTCTCCTATAATATTTTGTTTTAGTTAAAATCTCTAATTTAGCCTTATTTTTAAGTTATTAGCTTATAAAAAGCATCATCTAGTTAAGTTGTTATTTTTACTTTTATTAAGTATTGTTATTATCTCTAATTCCTATAAAAACACAAAAAAAAAAAAAAAAAAAAATTTTTTTTAAGTTCAAATATTATTGTTACTTCTTATCTTTGTCTAGAAAAAAAAAATAGTTTAATTGCTTAAGTGTTCCTAGCCTACATTAAAATCAGGTGAAAAAGTTTATTTCTCAAGATCTAGTTTATTAATTCAAGTTTATTTTCTTTAATAAAAAATCCAAAAAAAAAAAAAAGGTTCATTAGCTATATTTTCACTAACTTCTCTTAATATCTCAAAAATTCCAAAAAATATCACTTAGCCTCTCTTATTTCATTTTAGTTAAGGAAGGCTCATCTTTTAATCCTTGGTAAGCAAAAGGAGTCATCTAAAAAATAGCTACATCTAGCTCAAGGTATTATTTTCTACTTTTCTCAATTTTCTTAATTATTATTATTATGCTAATTAATGTGTTTGTTTTCATGTGATGTTACCAATAGGAGTAATGACGATATTAGGTGCTAAATTAGCCCTAAATCTTTCATTACTCCATATTAGAAAGCCAAGCCTACTGGTGAGGTGATAGGTTATAAAAAAGGGGGTTAATTGCATTTTGCATTTCATCTTTTTCTAATGCATTAAAAATATAAAGTGTTAATGGATTCATGTGTTTGTCTAAGATATATATTAAGAATAATTTTCTTCTTAAAGTGAGCTTAAAGATCTAAGGAGTTAAGGGTTTATGTAAAGAGTGTTCAAGGTTAAAGAGTAACTTACCACGTCCTAAAGATGGCCTATGTAACAGCCCTTACATCCAGAAAGGTATGAACGAGGTTTATGAGTTTTCCTAAAACTCATTGGCGACTCCTACTTGTTTCTTACAAAAAAAGCGTAATGATAGAATCAACGTGAAGAATTCAAGGTCCCCCAAACAGTCAGGAATTCAAATCCTAATACACCCTGACAAGTGTAAAATTCTAGGCTTTTAAAGGGCCATGAGCATTTAAGGAGAAGGATCCCCTACGATGGGCACACCCTCCTTACAATGGCGACTCCATTGGGGACTTAGAGGTTACAAGATTAATTTTTAGTTATGGTCCAAGGTTTCCAACACTAGGTTGCCTATGGGTTGTGACGGGAATTAACATGGATAATCTCTAGTTAGAGAGCGAGACTTGAATGCATAATATCTTCCTTTTTCACAAAAATAAAAGCCAAACAAGCAACATTGCATCATGCATAAATCATAGCACACTATACCCTTTGGGGATTGGCTCATTGACTAGGGGTTGCCAACACTAGGCTTCTATCCCAAAATCAATAACAATCATCCGACCCATATCGCCAACAAAATATTGGGAGGGCTATGTCATGAGTCAACACGTTGAGTGATTGATTTGTGCATCGTTCCTTAAGATATGGTACCTTTGGACACCCAACCTTTTGACCTTAGAAAGGCATTATGTGAATCTTGGCTTATGGTATGCTGCTTTGATTATATAACTATATGCGACGTGTTTAGGATAGCTTTTTTAGTTTAGTTAGGTTCCAAATTGCGAAGTTGTCCCTTCGTAATTTTGAGTCGCATTTGAAGGGTATCATAAAAAAAACCGTTAAAAAAAAGAAGACACAAACATAAAAAAAAAAACTGCTCGTAAAAAAATAAAAATTTGCATGAGCAGACGGCACGCAACTCATGAAGTTGCGTGACCACGACCAGCACAAGAGCCAGGGATGCGCGCGCCTTCCGTGCGCAACCTGGTTACTTGTGCACGCCTACTGTTACGAGGTCCTTTTGATTACTCAAGAACAATTGACTCTTACAAACAATATCATTATTAATGAATTTTTTAAAGGCGATGTTATCCATTCAAATGCATATTGTGTCTTTTTTCCTTTTCTTCTTTTTGTCCTCTAAACAAGCGTATCGATTTCCTTAACCTTTTGTACTTCCTTTAGGGCCGGTTTGGGAACGAAGACTCCCGGGCACTAGCATTCTACGTTTACCATCAAACAATTCACCCCTTTCAAACCATTTTCCCTCAACAACTTACTCTAGTCCAACAATGATGTCAACCATAGAGCAACTCCAAGAAGAGATTGGTCGCTTGAGAGAGGAAAAGGCTCAAGAGGCCGAGGATAGAAGCATTAAGAAACTAGAAAAAGCTGAAAAGAAAAATGCCGAAGCTTTGGCTTTGCAACAAAAGATGGATGAACTATCCATAAAAGAGAAGTCGTTAGAAAAGTTTGTTCTTCGTTCCATAATAGGGAACAAGTACTTTGACGTAGAAAAGTTTGCTCCTCCTACAGGATTCACTTTACCAGAAAAGTTCGTAGCTACGGACTTGCCAATATTTCAAGGTGACCAATAATCTGAAAAATCATATAATGAGTTTTACTGGCACCATGGCTTTAAAGGGATTTGATCCTAAGCTTTATGCTTTGACTTTCCCTTTATCTCTAGACCTAGTCGCGAGAGAGTGGTACTGTGGGCTAGATGCTAAGTTCAAAACATCATGGGAAGGTGTAGTTTCGGCTTTCATTACCCAATATGAGAGTAACGTAGAGTTCAAATCAACTTTGCGTGAACTTGAAATGCTTAAGTAAGGCAACGATTAAGGTTTCCTTGCTTTCTATGGTAGATGACGAGAAAAGGCGGCCCACTTTGTGATGGGTGTCATAAATGACACCTATTTGATGAGTATTTAGGTTGTTTTTACCTTCTTTTCATATCTTTTCTTCCTAATAAATGCTTAGTTTCATGCTTTTGCTCTTTGTTTTACCTTTTCTCTCTTATTTTGTGGTTTTGTGCATTTCTAGGGTTTTTCTAGTCTTTTCTCCTTTATTTGTTCTCTTTTCGTGGTTGTAGGTATTATACGAGGTTTGAGTCTTGATATGGATGGATTACTAAGGTAGAAGATGCATTTGGATCAAGCTTATAGCATTGGGAAATCTCAAGGTGTAAGGAAGTGGATTCTCCAAGTTCTAGCTCTTGCGCTCTCAAGCCGTGCTCTCATGAAGATGGGGTGTTGAACCCACCGTCAAGTGCTTTTTGAAATTGCCACTCTTAGTGTTCATCATCATCATTCGGTGCGCTCATTCGAAGCCATTAGTGAACATACGAAGCCTCGAGAAGAGCCGAAGAAACCCAGAGGAGTGCGGGCGCGCAACCAACGGGCACGGGCACGTTGCCCAGCCGCGCGGGCGCACAACCCTGCTGCGCGGGCGCGCCTCCCTGGGTCCCTGATTTGCTCGGTTTTGTTTCGCGCCTCCTATAAATATTTACTTGTAACCCGATTTTTGAAAGGAGAATTAAGAAGTAGAATTAGAATTAGAATTCATATTCTTAGCTTAGTTGAGAGCTTCTCTCTCTAGTTTTAGGGTTAGTTTAGGAGTAGATTTAGAGAGAGAAAGTGAGGAATTTCAATGGTGATTGAGAGATTGAAGATTCAACGGTGACAATTGTGTTGAAGATCTTCTCTATTATCAATGAGCATTTCTAACTCCATCTCATTTTATTGCTTTGTTTAATATTCTTGTTTGTTTGGATTGATTTTGATGTTTGATGCTTAATTAGTGTAGTTGTTCTTGATATTTTGTTGATTCTTGATTTCCTTAGTTGTTAGTTGATTAGATGATGATGTTAGAGTAGTTGTTTGTCTAGGGATTGGGTGAAACTTGTATGATTGATTGATTGTGCTTAATTTAGGGATTATGTTGATTAATTGTTGAGATTAAAGTGATTAATGGAAATTGTGCATGTGTGTAATTCGATTAGGCCTTGAGAATTATGCTAGATTGCATTGTGAGTCTATATTGATACGGACCATTGATTTGTAACTTGCAATTGTCGATTGAGCTTGGTTTGTGACGTTCCTAGTTAGAGTCTCTCGTAGTTGGCGCTAGCTAGACCTCTAGGAGATAGCTTGTCGAGCTCTTTTGATTGCTCTTACCATTAGTGTTCGCAACCATTGATTTGCATGTTGTTCCCAAGTTGTTGTAATTGTCATGATTACTTGTTGATCCCCATTCCTAGTGTTTCATTTGTTTGGTTGTTTGGTTTGTTAGTAGTTAGTGTTCTCTCTTTATCTTTGGCTTCGATCTAGCTTAGGCGCCCAAATTGAAAGCGCTTGAACATTACCGGTCCTTTGGGTTCGACCCTTGACTTGCCTCTATACTCGTATTTAGGTTTGTTGAGTGTTTATAAATTTAGTTTGACCGAGGGAGGATTAGTTAACGACCTAGTTTTTCCCTTTGTCACTTTGCCCAAAGGCCACCTGAACTCGAGTTGGTACAAAAGTTCATTGACAATTGTCTTGAAAAGTACAACAAACATCTACGCTACCTTGGTTTAGACACTTTTCAAAAGGTATATTCTGTGGCTACTAGGATTGAAGATGATCTTTTTAAAGAAAAGGCAAACAAGCCTCATCATCATCAACCTAAGAACAACTACAAAAAGGGGAATGATAACACTTCATCCTCTATTGATGTATTTGCAACTTCCGCGCAATATAATAGCACAATGCGATATAATGACCCTCGGAGAACCTAGACAAAAGAAAGAAGGTTTACACAATTTCTTGTGAGCTATACAGAATTACTAGAAAAACTAAATGAAAAAGGATTGCTTGCACTAACAAGGACAACGCCACCCACTCCTCCAGAAAAAAGAAACTCCTAATGGGATGGCAATGCCTATTATGCTTATCGTAGAGGTATTGGACATGATACTGAACGTTGCTTTGTCCTAAAACACAAAATACAAGATCTAGTGGATGATGGGAGAATTCCCACGCCTAAACCCAACAACACTGTATCCCCATTGGGGACATCTCACATTGATGAGGATCATATGGTAAGCGATACGTTCAATCCTTTGAATTATATCACTCCCATAGGGAAGCCTCTAACCACAACACTCATAGGGGCAACTAATGAAGTGTGTGGGTTATGGGGCGATGACTTCCAAGACTTATATGTCTCTAAGTATATCGCCGTCCCATATCCACCTTGTCTACAAAACGAAACAAGTGGAGTGCTTGATTGAGATCATTTCTTGGGGAAATCACAAGATTTATCGAATCTCTCCTTGGATAAACAATGACATCAAGCACAACTCATGGAGCATCTTGAAATGGAGGCACATTCAAAGCCTCTAGAAGAAAGTTGTTTCATGAGTCCTACAACTAACCTAATAGAGATAGATCATCTAACTCGTTCTGGGCGAGTTTATCAAATACAACCAAATGGATCTTCGACCACTCAAAATCAATTTCAAAATCTAGTACCACCCCCAACTGAGGTGGAAAATCCATTGGTCAAACAACTTCGCCAATCTAAGGCAAATTGTAGAATTTGGGAACTCCTAAGTACTTTTAAAGAACATAGGAATTCTCTTATGAATGCTCTAACGGCTTTGTCTGTAAGTACAGACACAACTCCTCATGGTCTCGTTAGCTTGCTTACTAGCGAAAAATCCGACAAATCAATTACCTTTACTAGTGATGATTTTCCCTCAAAAGACACTACCCACAACAATGCATTATACCTAACTGTGGGGTGCAAGGGATACAACATCCCTCTTACTTTAGTTGACAATGGGTCTTCCATAAATGTATGCCCATTACGAACTGCGAAATATTTAGGCCTTAATCCAGAAAAAGATTTTCAATCAACAACACAAAGCATTAGGGCCTATGACAATTTAAGGAGATCGGTGTGTGGGACTGTTAAGCTACCAATTACCACAGGCCCAATACTAAAGATGGTTGAATTCCATCCCATGGACATTAAACCTACATTCAACCTTCTTCTTGGACGTCCTTGGATACATGAGCTTGGAGCAATACCATCCTTGCTCCATCAAATGATTAGGTTGAACTATCAAGGTCTTCCTATGACTATACATGCTTCTCCTCTTAAAATAGCAATAAATGATCAATCACTTCTAGAAATAAACCATGATAATGATGAAGAGGATACGTGGGGATTCGCCGTGGAGGCAATTTGTGTTGGGGTTTGGTGAGTCCGACTCACCGCGGAAACAAACCCAAAACTAAGACCGCACTCGCAATAAATAAAACCATAAACATAATTAACTTAATGACAAGATTAAGATAATAATTATACCTTTGTCGTGTGCTTCGCCCGACCTCGAGGGGCTCTTACTTCGAAAGCTAGCCTCGAAAATACGACGACCTCCAACGGAAGTCCACCCACAACTCAAACACCGACTAGGTCCAATGCCTTGGAGTTAGCAAGGCCCGACCGAAACCCGAGTAATTGAGTTCAAAGGTTTTCACAATGGTTATGCCTTTTTCAACTCTTGAGTTCAAAGGTTTTCACTACTAGTGATGCCTTTTTCAACTCTTACTCAAGTGAAGTTTTCCAATACCCCAACTTGGGTATTTATAGGGAAAATAATGAGTGTGAAAAGCTCTCCCATCAATGTGGGAGAATTTGATTTTCCCATTTTATTTTAAAGCTAAAATAAAATTAATAATCAAACTAGTAATAAATCAACAAGTGGCAAGCTCGTATGAGAGGTTAGGTGAGGACCATTTGGAAGGGGGGGGGGACCAAACTTGCTCCCCACTCCCTCTCCCAAAACCGGCCAACACAACACCTCACTACCCTCTCACCTTGCACCACATGGCACCCACACTTGGGCATCAAGGCACCCAAGGTGGGCTGCCTTGCGCTGTTGTCCATGCTTCGGCCAGCAAGCCATGCATTGCTTGCGAGCTGCTAGGCAGAGGCCCAGCTTGCTAGGCAGCACTCAATGGCCCAGCCATGCTGCTGCTATCTGCTGCGGGCTGGCGCGCCTAGCGTGTTAGCTGCTGCAGCTTGCTGCTGCGGCATGGTTGCTAGCCAATGCACGCACAAGGCAGTGCCCAGCAATGCGATGCTAGCATTGGTGCGCTAGCACGCACCAGCCAGCCTAGGCTCGGCTTGGTGCGCATGCTAGCCACTATGCTAGGCCATATGCCCCTAGCACTCGGTTTGCTAGGGGCATTCTGATGCTAGGGGTATTTTGGTCTTTGTTGATTTATTATTATTTTCACGTCTCGTCTTTTACTATTTTCAACTCGACTTTCGACGCTCGGTTTCGACGCTCCAAGCTCGAATTTTCGACGTCTAAATATTAATTACTCGGTCGACTTATTAATTAATTCCTAATTAATTCGTCGCTTCGGCTCGTGAGTTGCTTGGGTGTGACCCAAAGGGTTCAGTCAAGATTAAGCTGTAATATTATGTATTAATATTACTGATCGGAAGCGGCCTTCACCCAGGCATTTCGATCACTTGACCTCACTGAAAAATTAGCTTTCTAATAATTCCGAACCCCCTATCGGAATAATACACTGTTCGAAGGACACTATTCCTTTCAATCTCCCACTTGTCCTTCCGGACAAGTGTGCTTTTAGTGTATAGCCCTTTTCCTATGTCACTTAATGCCTCTTCATGAAGTATAAGGTAAGATTAATTTGTCATCCTTATTACATCCAGAAGTGTTTCTCGATTCCGAGTCCGACTGTCAATAAACAGATGATTTCTAAAATCCATCCGAGCACGACCATGCATTTTTACAGTCTCGCTCTACGAGAGGCCTTGCAAACAACAAAGGCATCTTCCCTATATTTAATAGGAGGACATTTCCAGTCTTGTAATGTAGCTTCTCTTACTGAGAGGACCTAGCCGCTTGAGTGATGCCGTTATAATCCCCTGTTACGGCAGACGTTTGACAATCATCAAAGCGGACTAGTACTCAAACAAGAAAGCTCACAATACTCTTGGTCGAGGAAAAAGGTTCCGATAGCAATAATGAGAAGTATACTTATGACGATATTTTTAATCTCTTAAAGTATTCTCATAGGTCGATCCAGTATGATTCTAAACCAATACCTGTGCAAATGATTTATGACGATCATGTCCTTGTAGCAATAAAACACTAAAATAAGGAAATCAAAGCCAATCTCCGATGTGCCTGATTCCCATTGCCTCAATGTGCTTGTTGTGCTTCACTTAAGGCAAAGGTTTAGTCAGTGGATCAGCTACATTGTCATCCGTTCCAACTTTACAAATTCTGATTTCACCTTCTGATTTCCATTCCCGAATCATGTGAAACCGCCGCTTGACATGTTTGACCTTCTAATGTTCTCTTGGCTCTCTGGCCTGAGCAATAGCTCCATTGTTGTCATAATAGAGGTCTATTGGTCCCTCGATGGAGGGTACAACACCAAGTTCACCAATGAACTTGCGAATCCAAACTGCCTCCTTAGCTGCCTCAGATGCTGCCAAGTATTCGGCTTCAGTTGTAGAATCCGCAGTTGTGCTTTGCTTAGCACTCTTCCAACTAAAAGCTCCTCCATTTTGATAGAATATGTATCCAGATTGTGACATGAAGTCGTCTCTGTCTGTCTGGAAGCTTGCGTCGGTATAACCCTCAACAACTAATTCATCTCTGCCACCATAGACCAGGAATTTATCCTTGTTCCTTTTCAGGTACTTTAGGATATTCTAGGCCGCAGTCCAATGCGCCTCTCCTGGGTCTGATTGGTATCGGCTCGTAGCGCTCAAGGCATACGATACATCTGGCCTAGTACATATCATGGCATACATGATCGATCCAATAAGCGAAGCATATGGAATCTAATTCATCCTTTCTCGCTCATCAGGTGTGTTTGGACACTGATTCTTGCTTAGGGTTATGCCATGCGACATGGGTAGGTGGCCTCTCTTGGCTCTTTCCATGCCGAATTGAGTTAGTACCTTATCAATATAAGTACTTTGACTCAATCCTATCATCCTTTTTAATCTATCCCTATAGATCTTGATGCCTAGTATGTACCGAGCCTCTCCCAAGTCTTTCATTGAAAAACATTTTCCGAGCCAAGCCTTTACAGACTCTAATAACAGAATACTGTTTCTAATGAGTAATATGTCATCGACATATAAGACTAGGAAGGCGATGTCACACCCACTGACCTTCTTGTAAACACAAGATTCATCTGGATTCTTGATAAAACCAAACTTACTGATGGCTTCATCGAATCACAGATTCCAACTTCTACTTGCTTGCTTTAATCCATAAATGTACTTCTTAAGCTTGCATACCTTTCCAACGTTGTTTGGTCGACAAAACCTTCAGGCTGTGTCATATACACAGTTTCTTCCAAAATACCATTTAGGAAGGTGGTTTTGACGTCCATCTGCCATATTTTATAGGTGTAATATGCAGCAATCGCTAGGAGGATCCGTCCGAACGGATTTAAGCATTGGGACTAGAGAAAAGGTTTCATCGTAATCAATACCATGAACTTGTCTATAACCTTTTGCTACTAATCTAGCTTTGTAAATGAATACATTCCCATCTTTGTCGGTCTTCAACTTGAAAATCCACTTACATCCGATAGGTGTGTAACCTTCGGGTAAGTCAACCAAGTCCCAGACTTGATTTTCAAACATGGAATCCATTTCAGATCTCATGGCCTCTTGCCATTTAGCAGAGTCGGTGCTTGCCATCGCTTGCTTGTAGGTTGCCGGTTCATCTCCATCCATGATCAAGATGTCCTGATTCTCGGTTAATACTAAACCAAGATATCTATCAGGTTGAGATCTCGGCCTTTGAGACCTACGTAGGGTAATATACTGAGCATTTGCATTGTCGGTTCGACTTTGCATATTTTGATCTCTTTTGACTTTTGTCAACAGATGCTGTTTGAGCACTTTGACTGTCATTCTGATTTTGTTGCTCATCCTCACAAACTTCGTCGAGTTCTATTTTCCTCCCACTTGTCATTTTGGAAAGGTGCTCCTTCTCCAAAAAGACACCATCGCAAGCAACAAACACTTTGTTCTCCGATTTGTTGTAGAAGTAATACCCTTTGGTTTCTTTTGGGTAGCCCACAACGTAAACCTTATCAGATTTGGGATGAAGTTTGTCAGAAATCAATTTCTTGACATATGCTTCGCATCCCCATATCTTTAGAAAAGACAACCTAGGAGGTTTCTTTGTCCATAACTCGTATGAAGTTTTTTCAACAGCTTTCGATGGAGCACGGTTTAGTGTTAGTGCTGCAGTTAAAAGCGAGTGTCCCCAGAAAGAGATAGGAAGATCACTAAGACCCATGGTTGATCATACCATGTCTAACAAGGTTCGATTTCTCCGTTCGGATACTCCGTTCCATTGTGGAGTTCCCGGAGGTGTCAGTTCTGAAAGTATGCCATGATCATTCAGATGGTCATCGAATTCTTGGCTCAAGTATTCACCACCTCGATCTGATCGAAGGGCTTTGATTTTCTTGCCAAGCTGATTTTCCACTTCACTCTGAAATTCTTTGAACTTGTCAAACGATTCAGATTTATGCGACACGAGGTAGATATAGCCATATCTACTATAATCGTCTGTGAAGGTGATGAAATATCGATGTCCATTTCTTGTGGCGGAGCACATTGGTCCACAAACATCGGTATGTATTAGGCCCAATAAGTCACTGGCCCTTTCTCCCAACTTGGAGAATGGCTGCTTAATCATCTTGCCTAATAAACATCCTTTGCAATTCTCAAAAGATTCTAAATCGAAAGAGTCAAGAACGCCTTCTTGTAGAAGCTTCTTGATGCGTTTGATGTTAATGTGGCCAAGACGACAATGCCACAAGTAAGTTTGATTTGAATCCATGGTCTTAGCTCTTTTGGTGGTTTTATTCACATTATAAACTTGTTTGTCTAAAGAAAGCACATAAAGACCGTTTTCAGAATGTGCAATACCATATAGAACATTATCGAGATAAAACGAACATTCATTGTCTTTTACTCGGAATTCAAAACCTTTGGCGTCCAACGCTGAAATTGAAATAATGTTTTTGGTAATGTTGGGAACATAGTAACAACTTTCTAGTTCCAAAACAAGCCCAGAGGGCAAAGACAAACTGAGAGTTCCTACGGATACGGCTGCAATTCTGGCTCCATTGCCGACCCGAAGTTTAACCTCTCCCTTCGCTAGCTTCCTAACGTTCCTTAGACCTTGAGAATTGGAACAAAGGTGTGAGCCACATCCGGTATCTAATACCCATGATGTTGAGCTAGTGAAGTTTAAGTCTATAACGAATATACCTGATTCAGAAGCAACGGTTCCGTTCTTCTTATCTTCCTTGAATTTGAGGCAATCTCTCTTCCAATGCCCCTTCTTCTTACAATAGAAGCATTTGGAATCAGATTTAGAAGATGCTACCTTCTTTTCCTTGTTGCCCTTGGTAGCTTTCGGCTTAGGCGGAAAGTTCTTCTTACCTTTCCCCTTGAAGCCTTTCTTCTTTTTGCCCGTGCGTTTGAACGGCTTGCCCTTTTTGACCATGAGCATATCATGTTTTCCCTCATCCTTGAGCGTTTTCTTGGCTTGCTTCAACATACCATGAAGCTCAATGAGGGTTTTCTCCATGCTGTGCATATTATAGTTCATCTTGAACTGATCATAGCCTTTGTGCAGTGAGTGGAGAATGATGTCAATTGCCATCTCGGTTGAATACCCTGCATCAAGCCTTCCCATGTTCTCAAATAATCCTATCATCTTGAGTACATGTGGGCTGACTGACTCTCCTCTCTTGAGCTTGCTCTCAAGGATCTGTCTGTGGGTTTCAAACCTCTCAGTTCGGGCCTGCTCTTGGAACATATTCTGCAGCTCAGAAATGATCTCAAAAGCCGTCTCCTTCTCAAAGAAAGTCTTTTGAAGCTCGGGAGACATGGTGGCCAACATGATGCATTTAACATCCCGATTGGCACTTTGCCATCGGTTTAGGGCAGTCTGAGTCACCTCCTCATTAGGAGCGTCGGGCATTTCCTCATCAAGGACATATTCCTTTTGCTCTTGCATGAGAACAATTCGCAAATTTCTTTGCCAATCAAGAAAATTTGGCCCACTCAACTTCTCCTTATCGAGAATTGAGCTAATGAAAACTGGTTGTTTGAGTTACTTGAAGACATGATTCTACAATTGAAAGAATTTTAATGAAAAACCATTCATAATACTTAAATAAGATTGAATTTAATTCATGCATATTTCAAACTTATTTAACGTCTTATTCACACATAAAATTGTCCCTATTTTTGTGAAAATAAGTCGATTCCAAGATCCAAGGAAACAAAGAGTGACTAAGCATGCTTTGGCTTGTCTTAGCACTCAATCTCCTAAGGTAAGCAACGCTTTGCTAATGGCTCCAAGCCACTCTTGGTTAAATAAATCGTCGCATCTAATGCTCTCTCAACAATTTATTCACTTTGCCACGACATGTTAGGACTCCATCACTCATATCGTTGAGTACAACCAAAACCAACTTGCATACCCGGTATGCCTTATGATTCTAGGGAGTAGTAGTGATACCTCGCTTTTGCGTAGCCCATCACTACTCTCAATAGGCCAATAAGTGTTGTTTTGAAATGGCAATTTTATTCAATATTTTAGGGACCTAGGGTTTCTATGTTGGTTGATTTAAGTGAACTTAATTAATCATCATAACATTCGAAATCCTAAACATGCATCTAACATATAATTAATATAAATGATCATAAATATGTAAAGCATAAGCATTTGATGCATATTTGGCAACTAGCATGACCCCTTGAATTCTTCAAGTCTTCAAAAGGTCTTCTTTTGCAACTTCATGGCTTTGTCTTCCTAGAACCTCCATCTTCAAGACTTGACTAAAATTATGCAACACTAGTATCTACGATTAGGACTAATCTAAATATTAAGGTACAAAAATACTCAACGGTACGCAGACCGTATTTAGATTTACAAAAATACATCACGGATCGCAGTCCGTATTTTCTATCCTAATCGGGCCTCACTAGTTGCCATTTTATTAAACCTGTGAGAGAACATATATTCCATTCATCCATTTACAATTTGTGAATGGCCCGTGCATTTTACAACGATAAAACAAGTAACAATGCATAAACACGCGATAGCTAGTAACTAATCTAGGTGGTTAATCCAATTAACACGCCTAATTAAAACTAGTCAAAATTGTTTTAACCGATTATGTAAATAAGCGCAATTAATATTTGAAGCTCCCACTAAATTCTGCATCCAACTTAATTAATCCAATTAATTAAGCCCAAAATTTGCCAAAATTAAATTTTGCCAACGCCGCTCAAAACCGAGGCCTAGCCTCCAAAATTTTAATTAAAATACACAAGATTAATTAAAATAAATAAACGGCTAAAATGCAAAATAACATCGCCTTAAAACCGGGGTATATGTGCTAATTAAGGGGAGGTGCGCATAGCCGTGACCCATGCTAAGCGTCACACCCATAGATTAGAATACCGCATACGCGTCGACTCTTCTACGGGGTGTGCAAGAACACAAGCCACGAGGCCGCACAAGCTTGCTAGCTATGCGCACCATGCCGCAAGCTCGCAGCACAGCCCACACGCACACCCCTGCCGCACCAAGCCACAGACTCGAAATGCTCGCACACCCTACCGCACCACAGCAGCCATGTGCTGCGCTACAGCAGCAGCACGCACGCACGTAGCACAGCTGCAACATGCTGCTGCTTGGCTGGTACTGCTGCGTTGCTGCTGTGGCTGAGCGCGCATGCCACGCACAAGGCTGCACGCAACCATCGAGCAGTCCCTTTGGCAGCCATATGCGGGCTGCTATGTAGCCCGGCTAGCCAAGGGAGGCTTTGCCTCGATTTGCGTGTCATAGCCTCGGGATTTCAATCCCAAATTTCGCGTGACAATTTATTAATTCTAAATTAATTTTAGAACTAATTTTAATGAGCAAACAATTGAAAATTAAACAAGCCTAACTCAAATAAAATTCATCCAAGTGCATATAACCAATATTATTTCCAAGAACCATTCTTTAATAAAATTGGTTTAACTTGGTGCAACAAAATAAGGCAATTTCTCACTATTAATTTAATCAATTTAAATTAATCTTGAGATTTTGACAAAATAAAAGGGAGTTTGGAAAAAAAAAATGAACATAAGTTCAATAAAGATTCCAACTTTAATACTTGTGAATCCTTGAAAAATTATATCTTCCAATATGAAGATAAACAAATTTCTATCACAAGATTCAAACTTTATGATTCCAATCAACTTAAAAATGGTTAAATCAACAAAGTTCAACAATATTCATGGAATTTAGTAACTTTAAAGTTTCAATCACTTAACATAATTAAAGATTGAATCTTTAGTACTTAGAAGCCTCAAAGAACAACAATTTCACACTTAATGCAATTAATTTGCAATTATGTGAAAAATAAAACCAAGCTTTCAAACACAAATTACTACCAAGTAATCATGCCTTAAGAGTTCTAAAATTGCATATAAAATATGTATTGAACCAATTACATAACCACCATAAATATGTAATTAATTTTCAAGGTTAGAAAGACCAGAGCCCTAAGAGGGTAAAACCATTTCCAGAACGCCTTTTCCACCCAAAATTCACTATTTTTGGGTCGAAATCTGGGTTCGGGAGTTGAAGTCAGCTCTAATACGAGGTTAAAATGGATAAAACGAGCTACTAATCTAATTAGCAACTTAAAGCCAGAAAATTAAGCTATAAAACACCTTGAAAAATAATATGATTTTAAAAATAAACGAGCGAGGCTCCGATACCGCTGTTGGGGTTTGGTGAGTCCGACTCACCGCGGAAACAAACCCAAAATCAAGACCGCACTCACAATAAATAAAACCATAAACATAATTAACTTAATGACAAGATTAAGATAATAATTATACCTTTGACGCGTGCTTCGCCCGACCTCCAGGGCTCTTACTTCGAAAGCTAGCCTCGAAAATACGACGACCTCCAACGGAAGTCCACCCATAACTCGAACACCGACTAGGTCCAATGCCTTGGAGTTAGCAAGGCTCGACCGAAACCTATCGACGCTCAAAGAATTCAAAGACGTGTTCGCTTGGTCATACAAGGACATGCATGGAATAGATAGGGAAATTGCGGAACATACCATTCATTGAACCCTACCTCTAAACCAGTAAAACAAAAATTTCGACGAATGAAACCCGACGACGCTTTGAAAATAAAAGAAGAAGTACAAAAGCAATTAGACGCAGGCTCCATTCGTGTATGTAATAACCCAGAATGGGTAGCAAACATCGTCCCAGTCCCTAAAAAGGATGGACGAGTTTGCATGTGTGTCGATTTTAGGGACCTCAACAAGGCTAGCCCTAAAGAAGATTTTCCTCTTCCTCATATTGACATATTGGTAGATAATACGGCTGAACATGCGATGTTATCCTTTATGGATGGATACGCAGGTTACGACCAAATTCTAATGGAAAAAGAAGACAAAGAAAAGATATGCTTTATCACCCCTTGGGGTACATATTGCTATACAGTCATGCCATTTGGTCTAAAAAATGTAGGAGCTACGTACCAAAGAACGGCTACGACTCTCTTGCATGATATGATGCATAAAGAAATAGAAGTATATGTGGATGACATGATTGTGAAGTCCAAAGATAGAATGGGACACATAAAAGCTTTACGCAAATTCTTCACTCGCATAAAAGAATATAAAATGCTATTGAATCCACAAAAATGCGCCTTCGGAGTGACTTTTGGCAAGTTAATCGGATACATAGTTAGCACACGTGGTATTGAGATCGATCCCTCTAAAATAAACACAATTGTTGATATGCCTCCCCCTCAAATAGAAAAAAAAATTAGGGGGTTTCTTGGCAAACTACAGTACATCAGTCGATTTATCAATAAGTTGACAATGACTTGTGAGCCAATATTTAAAAAATTGAAAAAAGAAGAAAAACATGAATGGGACGATCAATGCCAAGAGGCCTTTGAGAAAATCAAAGATTATCTCAAAAGTCCACCAGTTTTAGCACTACCAGTACCCAAATTAGCTCTTAGGCTATAGATCACCGTTACAGATATGGCCACAGGAGCCATGTTAGCATAAGAGGTAGAAAAAGTAGAGCGTGCAATATATTATAGGCAAAATTGTCAAAAATAATACAAACTTTGAGCAATTCGCCAAAAACAAGTCAAACTTTTAATTATTTCTGAGTAATACAAACTTTGAGGGTTATCTGCTTTAAACAAGTTAAAACCGATTAGTTACCTCATGAATAGGTTATAAGGAATACGTGACATTGTATTATTTTTTTAAACCTATTAAACAACTTTATAAGATAAATAAAAAAATTAAAAGGCTAAATAAGTTGTATGTAAAATAACTTGTTTAAAGCGGATATCCCTCAAGGTTTGTATTATTTAGAAATAATTAAAAGTTTTACCTGTTTTTAGCGGATTGCTCAAAGTTTGTATTATTTTTGACAATTTTTCCTATATTATTTAAGCAAAAAATTCATCTAATATGAAACAAAATATAGCATCTTGGAAAAAACAAGTTTAGCATTAGTGTGGGCAACCAAAAAATTACGACATTATATGCTACCACACACCACTCATGTGATTTCACAACAAAATCCGATAAAGTATTTGTTTGAACAACCACCCATACAAGGAAGAATATCCAAATGGTTGGTAATGTTAGCCGAATTCGAACTAAAATATATTCCTGAAAAATCAATAAAAGGAAAAGTAATATCCGATTTTCTGGCTCAACATCCTATTGGAACAAGTCATGCAGAAACTACTCATCTTCCGGATGAAGAGATTCTCATGACACAAGATGACAAGTGGGTAATGTACTTCGTAGGTGCATCCAATCAAAAAGGATGTAGTGTGGGAGTGTTACTAATAATGCTGCGGAATGTGAAGCGTGCATTATTAGACTAGAAGTAGCAGCTAGCATAGGTGTGCAAAAACTAGAGGTATATGGAGATTCCAGCTTGATAATAAATCATATACTTAAAAAATGGAATTAAGAACTCCACAATGATACTATACCAAGCACACCTAGAGCAACTCATCTAGCATTTTGATTATATTGATTTCAAATACCTCCCAAGGGATGAGAATCAATTTGCTGATGCGCTAGCAAAATTATCCTCAATGATCAACATTCCAGATCACTTAAATATGATGCCATTGTGCGTTAATAGAAGAGACGAACCAGCTGATTGCAACGCAATAGAGGAAATAAATGACATCAAAGGAGAAAGTCCTTGGTATGATCATATCCTCCAATACATTACTCATGGCACATATCATGCAAACACTTCATCGAAAGACCAACGAGCTTTGAGAACACTCGCAGCCCTATATGGTTTATTAAATGGTCAATTATGCAAAAAAGGACCCAATGGTTAAAGCTTATTATGTATAGACCACCCCGAATCCACACGCCTTATGGAGAATACTTATAAAGGTGTTTATGGACCTCACATCAATGGAAAAATTCTTGCTAAAATAATCTCTCGATAAAGGTACTTTTGGTCCACAATGAAACATGATTGCATACAATATGTCAAGAAATGTCTAGAGTGCCAAATGTTTGCTAATTTACAACACCTCCCACCATCTGAACTATATAATCTCACTTCCCTTTGGCCCTTTTCTACTTGGGGAATTGACATAATTGGTAAAGTTTCTTCAACGGGAGTAGGAGGACACGAGTACGTACTAGTAGCCATCGATTGTTTACTAAGTGGATCGAGGCCGCTTTTTACGTTAACATCACTTCTAAACATGTCACAAAGTTTCTCGAACGAAACATATTTTGCAGATATGGAGTTCCACATGAACTAATTAGTGACCAGGGATCTCAATTTAAAGCAGAAGTTGAGACCCTCTTGGCTCGTTATAAAGTAAAACATCATCATTCGTCTCCATATAGACCCCAAATGAACGGAGTAGTAGAATTGGCGAATAAAAACGTAACAGTATTCATTAAGAAAATGGCAGAAAACTATAAGGACTGGCCGAACAAACTACACTTTGCTCTATGGGGTTATAGAACATCCATACAAACATCAATAGAAGTGACTCCATACTCCTTAGTTTTCGTCATGGACGCAGTTCACCAGTTGGACTAGAAATACCATCACTACGCATCGTACTCGAAAGTAAGCTACTGGAAGCTGAATGGGTACGAGCAAGGTATGAAGAGCTTTTATTCCTCGATGAGCGACGATTAAAAGCTTTGCATCATAAACAAGTTTACCAACGACGCATCGTGTGTCACTTTAACAAAAGGGTACGACCCCGTAATATTAAAGAAGGTGACTTTGTACTAAAAGAGGTTAGGGGTCCACCAACCGATCCAAGAGGGAAATTCAAACTTAATTGGATAGGAACATACCGCGTAATTGAAATTCTATCAGGAGGAGCCGTTCGATTAATGGATATTGGTGGCGATGAAATCCGTCAATTAATAAACATTGATCGACTTAAAAAGTATTACATATAAAAATCCGGATAAAATCGTTCATTCATAATTAAAAATCATGTCTATTCGCATTCAAATAAAGATTCCAAGTGTTATGCACTTTACCGAATCACACGGTAAAGCTCATAACACTTGGGGGGTGGGGGAAATCAAAAAATATATACCGTTCAAAGTGCTCAGATTTTTTCGAACATCACGAGAAAACTTTTCACACTTGGGGGGGGGGGGGAATAATGATTACATTTTTTTAAAATGCTCGTAGCATAGGTGTCGCGCGCAACTAAATCAAAATCAGTTGCGCGCTGATGTCACGCGCAACAAAATCAGTTGCGCGCGACAAGCACATGCAACCTTGGACGTTGCGCGTGCCACTTGATGACGAACTACGAACCCAGAATTTTACGCTTGAACAGAATTTCGATTTTTACTAGCGATAAAATAAGGGCGTTTTTCAAACATTATGTATACTCGAAAAATAACAAAATTAAACTTTGATTTAAGTTATTAAACAAGGTTTGATTAATTTTTTATTTGATTTCTACAAGTAGGATTAAAGAAAAATTTTAAAAAATATATATAACTCTTTTTTGCAAAAGAACTACGCAAAGACCTGATTTCGTAATACGAATACGTAGGCAATCTTAATGATTCGGTCATATATATTAATAAAAAAAAAGAAAAAAAAGAGAGCTCTTTTTTATTCCAAACAAAATTCAAAATTCAAAAAAAAAAAAAAAAAAAACATCATAGAACTAAAATAATAAATAATTTGAAAAAAAACATAATAGTGATTACACTTTATTCAAAAAAAAAATAATTATTATGAAACTACTAATATTGTGTAACACTCAAAGGTTTTACTATGTCTTCAATCGTCACAGTTCACGGAGGAGTAGTTTCCATTGCAGTACTTTCAGTAACCTTAGAGCTTTCCCCTTCGCCCTTTTTTCTGACCCAAACATTATTCTTCAACTTAGGAATAAGGGCCTTTTCAACTCTTTTTCCCTTGTCCTTGGTATTTTTTGGAGCCTTTTTGCGAGGATTTGATGAAGGTTCCTTCATCTTCACACCTTGTTGCGTAGGTTTAGGAGGAGCCTTCCTTTTGGGTTCCCTTGAACGAGCCTTAGGCGATGAGGAGAAGTCTAACTTTCTTCTCACTCCTTTGTTTTGGCCATTAGAAGGAGTAGTAGTGGCCGAATGTATCGAAGGCTTGGGTGGATTGCGAGCCGAGGCGACTTGATTTTGTTGATGAGCCTTATTTAACTCTCCTTTATCCGCCGCATTCATCCAAGCTTTGTAAAAGGAAGATAGTACTATGCTCGCCGTGGGATTTTGCACCACCCACTTAGGAAGACTAGACCAATATTCCATCCAAGGAGGAATCCGTTCAGGTTTATGAAATGAATGGTGTCCTTCAAACAAGTGTATTATTCCGATAGAGGGTTCAGAGCTATTAAGAAAGCTAATTATTCAATAAGTTCAAGTGATCGGAATGCCTAGGTGGAGGCCGCTTCCGATAAGTAATATTAATGCATAATTAATATTACAGCTTAATCTTGACTGAACCCTTCGGGTCACACCCAAGCAACTAACGATATGACACGACGAATTAATTCGGAAGGAATTAATGAGTCGCTCGAGTATTAAATATTTAGACGTCGGAAATCAAGCTAAGAGCGTCGAAACCGAGAGTTGCAAGTTGAGTCGAATAAATATAAGACGAGACGGTAAAATCAATAATTAATCACCAATTTACCAAAATACCCCTAGCATCGGAATGCCCCGAGCAAACCGAGTGCTAGGGGCACTTGGTATAACAAGGTGGCTAGCATGTGCACTAAACCGAGCCTCGCTAGCTGGTTGGTGCTGTGGCATGCTAGCACACCACACCTAGCAGGGCTGCTAGCACATGGCTAGCAAGCTATGCTATCATGTGCGGGCAGCAGCAGCAGCATCGAGCTAGCAGTGCTAGCTAGCTAGCAGCGTGCTAGCATGCTAGTACTGCTAGTAGCGTGGCGCGCAATGCCCTCAGCCATCAGCCCGCAAGCAATGCGTGGCGTGTTGGGTCGAGGCAACAGCACTGCCGCACAAAGCAGCAGGCCCAACCACATACACCAAGCGCCAACAAGGCTGCTTGGGTGCCAAGGCTTGGCCTGCCACGTGGCAGCCGCTCATTGGAGCTAAGGGTGATGAGTGGCGGTTTTTGGGAGCCTTCGGGATCTAGTATTGGTCCCCCCCTTTCCCTTTGTGGTCTTTACCTAACCTCTCCTCTTAGAATGCCACTTGTTGATTAATTAGTTGTTGGCTATTTTATTTTATTTTTGATTTAAAAATAAAAAGGGAAAATTGATTTTACCAACTCTCCCACATTGATGGGAGAGTGGATTTCTCACTTGAGTTTCCCTATAAATATCCCACTTGGGAATTGGGAAAACTCACTTGAGTAAGAGCTCAATAAGGCATCTCCAATTGAGAGAAAACCTTTAAGCTCATTAATTACCCGAGTAGTGTTTTGGTTCGACTTGGCTAACCTCCAAGTAAGAGACTGGTTGGGGTCGCGTTGCGGGTGGATATCGTCGGAGGCCGTTGCGCTTGCGAGGCTTAAGCTTTCTCAAATAAGATCTCCACTTGGTCAAGCGAAGCACGCTACAAGGGTAATTTAGTCTTTTCTCTAATCTTGTTGTTTATGCATTTTGGTTATATTAATTGTGAGTTTTTCCTTGGGCTCGGATTTTATTTTCCGCGGTGACTCGGACTCAACGAAACCCAACAGCGGCATCGGAGCCTTGCTCATTTATTTTTATAACTAAAAATTTTCAAGGTGTTTTTATGGCTTTCTTTTTCTGGTTTTATGTTACTAATTAGATTAGTAACTCGGTTTTTATAATTTTAATCCCGTTTTAATGAGATTTTTGGCCCCTAACCCAGATTTTCGCCTTAAGATAGTGAATTTTGGGTGGAAACGGCGTTCTGAAAAGTTTTCAACCCTTTTAGGACTGTGAAAAAACCAAAACACGACCACAAATGCCTTTTTTCGAGGGTTTTTCGTTTTGACGAATTTTTATAATCTTTTAACCTTGAATCTTAATGGCATTTTTATGGTGATTATGTATTTGGTTCTTTCCTTAATGTTTCTGCATTTTTGGACCTCTTTAAGCATGGTTACTTTGTAGTGATTAGTGCTTGAAAGATTGGTTAAATTTTCACATAATTGCAAATCCATTGCATTAAGTGTGAAAAATTTATTATTTGAGGCTTCTAAGTACTAAAGATCCAATCTTTAATTGTTTTAAGGGGTTAGAACTTTGAGTTACTAAATTCCATGAATTTTTTTGTTGAACTTTTGATTTAATCATTTATTAAGTTGATTGGAATCATAAAGTTTCAATCTTGTGATAGAAATTTCATTTATCTTCATATTGGAAGATATAATTTTTCAAGGATTCACAAGTTAAAGTTGGAATCTTAATTTGAATTTTGTGTTCATAGTTCCAACTCCCCTTTATTTTGTCAAATATCATGATTAATTTAAGTTAATTACATTAATAGTGAGAATAGCCCTATTCTTTTTATTGCATCAAGTTGAACCAATTTTATTAAAGAATAGTTCTTGGAAATAATTTTGGTTTTGTGCACTTGAATGAATTTATTAAGTTGGACTTGTTATTTTTCATTTTGCTCATTAAATTAATTCTAAAATTAATTTGGAATTAATTAAATAAGTCACGCAATATTCGGAATTAATCCTGAGGTGTTGGCACGCAAACCAAAGCAAAACCACCCTTGGCTAGCCGGGTTGCACAGCAGCCCGCATGTGGCTGCTGCTTGGTGCGTGCAGCCAAGCGTGGCTGGCTCTTGCTGACCAACAGCATGGCGCGCCACGGCCAGCAAGGTAGCAGCAGCTAGCATGCCGTGCGCGCCATTCGCGCTGCTGTGTGTGTGTGTGTGTGGCTGTGCGGGGGACGTGCGGCTGGGCGAGCGTGAGCATGTGCGTTTGCTGCTTGGTGCATAAGGGAGGTTAGTGCTCGACTAACCGAGGCTTGGTGCCTAGCAAACTAAGCATTGTTTCTTGGTGCTAGGCACACAAAAACGTTGGGCTGTTTTGCGTTTTGCCGTTTTATTTATTTTAATTATTTTAATCATGTTTATTAATTTTAATTAAAATGTTGGAGGCTAGGCCTCGGTTTTGAGTGGCACTTGCAAAATTTTATTTTGGCAAAATTTTGGGTTTATTGGCTTAATTAATTGGATTAATTAATATGGATGCGAAATTTAGTGGGAGCTTCAATTTTAATTGCACTTAATTACATAATTGGTTAAACAACTTTGACTAGTTTTAATTAGGCATGTTAATTGGATTAACCACCTAAGTTAGTTACTAGTTTACGCGTGTTTGTGCATTGTTACTTGATTATTGTTGTAAAATGCATGGGCCATCACATATAGTGAATGGATGAATGGAATGTATATTCTCTCATAGGTTTTATAAAATGGCAACTAGTGGGGCCCGATTAGGATAGAAAATACGGACTACGTTCCGTCATGTATTTTTGTAAATCTAAATACTGTCTGCGAACCGTTGAGTATTTTTGTACCTTAATATTTAGATTAGTCCTAATCGTAGATACTAGTATTTGCATTATTTTGGTCATGTCTTGAAGAAGAAGGTTCTTGGAAGACAAAGCCATGAAGTTGCAAAAGAAGACCCTTGAAGACTTGAAGACTCAAGGGCTCATGCTAGTTGCCAAATGCATCATTTACTTATGTTTTCGATATATATTTATGATTACGTATATGTGAATTATATGTTAGATGCAGGTTTAGGATTTCGAATGTTGTTATGATTAATTAAGTTCACTTAAATCAACCAACATAGAAACCCTAGGTCCCTAAAATATTGAGTAAAATTTTCCATTTCAAAACAACACTTACCGACCTATTGAGAGTAGTGATGGGCTACGCCAAAGCGAGGCATCACTATTACTCCTAAGATACGTAAGGCATACCGGGTATGCATGTTGGTTTTGGTTATACTCAACGATATGAGTGATGGAGTCCTAACATGTCGTGGCAAAGTGGACAAGTTGTTGAGAGAGCATTAGATATGACAATTTCTCTAACCAAGAGTGGCTTGGAGTCATTAGCAAAGAGTTTCTTACCTTAGAATATTGAGTGTTAAGACAAGCTAAAGCATGCTTAACTACTCATTGATTCTTTGGATCTTGGAATCGACTTATTCTCACCAAATGGGGACTATTTAATGTGTGAATAAGACGTTTAAATAAGTTTGATAAATATGCATGATTTCAATCTTATTTAAGTATTATTGTAGACACCTAATTGTGTCTCCCCAAAAACCAAACCCAGTGATGAGTACCTTTCATTTAATTGATTATCGAACGAAGTGAAAGTGTGAAAAGTCTAGTGATGCTGTTATTATTAATAAAAATACTTCGTTCTGTTTTCGAAAATATTCCTTTTCGTACCCTGTTTATGAAAAATGTCCAGTCCGATTTAGTTTGGTCCATGATATGGGTCCAATATATGTGTAGTTAGATGGGGTTTGAAAAGACCTTTCCAACGATATATTATAAGCGCAATTTCGATGAATAATGAGGAAGTTATGATTAAAATTCTAAACTGGGCCCAAACCGAATTTTACCTACGACCCAATGATCATGAGGACGGTCCAAAGGTTTAATCCCATTCCTAAAATAATTAGGATTAATTAGAAGATTTTATAAGTTTCTAAAAGATCTTAATTATCCTTTTTGAAAAGATAAGATCAAAGAGTTTGAAATTGAATAAAACTTTTCTTTTTTAAGTACTAATTTTATTTGAAATGAAAGACGTTCAAAGACAGTCAGATATTATTTTCGTGCCCCATAATATTTATCCAAGTCTTATATGGTTGGATCGATCTTGAAATTATCTTTCCAATGATATATTATAATATTAATTCTGAGTTATAACGAAAAAGATATGAAAGAAATACAAAACTCTATCCAAAACTGACACCCTTCCACTATTTCGGCCATATAATTTATTCTACAAAATATTTTAATCTGATTCTAATTGGGTCGGAAAGTAGACTTCAATACCTTTCCAACGACATATGATATGACTTATTTCAAACTTCTGGATCAGAAGATATGATAAAAACAAAATCCGCAAAAAACTGTCTTAGCGCGAAACGACAGCTATGTCGCGCAGCGTGATTTCTGTCGTTTCACGACAGACTCTGTCGCGCGCGATAGAACCAATTTTATTCCGATTCGAATTCTAACTCTAATTTATTGTTTTCGGACTATTTTCTCTATAAATAGGGTCGTATTTCCCCGTTTTCAATCATCAACACTCATCATCAATCTTCTATTCTCTTCTCCCTCAAGCTAATAGCTTTTCTTTCTCCCTCTTTCTAAGCCTAGTCTTTTTCTAATAAAATACCTCATTTACAAGTTCTAGAAACACCTAGCCAAGTTCGAAGTTGCCTTCGGCCTCGACGTGAAAGGTTGATAATTTCGGAGGGTTTGGTCCCAAATCTTATTTCAATTCTTTGATTAGATTTACTGTTTAATATTTTCCTTGAAGTTACTAACGTGTGTATTGTTTTGATAGAAAGAGATACGAGGCATCAAAGTAAGTAATTCAATTATTTACTATTCTTTTGATATAGAAATCATGTTTATGATTTTATTTTAATTCCTAGTATCATGGTTAGGTTACTTCCTATTTCTGTTATCATGTTAGTACCATGTTAGGGATAAAGGTTTGATCTTTATTGTTCAGTGACATGCTAGGATTTGTTATTAATCTTGTTAGTATCATGGGGATCTTGCTAATATTATTATGCTTTGATGAGATCGAGAATATATTATTATTATGATAATGATGAATGTTGTCATATTGCTTGATATTATTATTGTTATTACTTGATCACGCCCTCTCTTGCAGGATTAAAGGGAATTTATATTTGTAATCACGCTTAATAAGATAATTAATAATCTTGTTTAGGCTAATATGATTATAATTCAAGTGATCGCCAATAATAGATTTGTTTGTGCATTAAATTCAACCAACATAGTTAAACATGTTTAGGGTTAATCTATTGGTTGCATGTTAGTCAGAAAGCGCATATGAATACGAGAAGAATAATGTAGAGGCCTATTTTATAGGGCGAGTTCAATCTCTTTTAGATTGGATTCGTACCCTCATCCCCGAACTTCCAGTCTTGGTTCCAGACCTATTGGAGTTGACGATCTCCTAGATCGTTGATGGGTGTAACCTTCACCTTGTGAACGGTTTACAAGTTCCTAAAACTTGTTGGTGACTCTTTTTCTCTAGCTTCCTTCCCTTTAGACGCCACCATGCTTAAATGTATGATCACAGTGGGGCTCAAGTGTGGGATGGCTTGAAATATTCCCTACAATTATGAATGGTTTTTCATTTTAAATTCTTTTAATTGTAGAACCATGTCTGCAAATAACTCAAGCAACCAATTCTCGACAAGGAGAAGTCGAGTGGGCCAAATTTTCTTGATTGGCAAAGGAACTTGTGTTAGTTCTCATGCAAGAGCAAAAGGAATATGTCCTTGATGAGGAAATGCCCGAGGCTCCCATTAAGGAAGTGACTCACGCTGCCTTAAACTGATGGCAAACTTCCAATCGGGATGTCAAATGCATCATGTTGGCCACAATGTCTCCCGACCTTCAAAAGACTTTCTTTGAAAAGGAGACAGCTTTTGAGATCATTTTTGAGCTACAGAACATGTTCTAAGAGCAGGCCCAAACTAAAAGGTTTGAAACCGACAGGCAGATCCTTGAGAGTAAGCTCAAGAAAGGAGAGCCGGTTATCCCACATGTACTCTAAATGATAGGATTATTTGAGAACATGGAAAGGCTTGACGCAAGGTATTCAACCGAGATGGCAATTGACATCCACTCGCTGCACAAAGGCTATGATCAGTTCAAGGTCAACTATAACATGCACAACATGGAGAAAACCCTCACCGAGCTTCATGGTATGTTGAAGCAAGCTGAGAAAACGCTCAAGGATGAGGGGAAGCATGATATGCTTATGATAAAAAGGGCAACCGTTCAAGCACTCAAGCAAGAAGAAGAAAGGCTTTAAGGGGAAGGGTAAGAAGACCTTTCTGCCTAAGCCAAAAACTGCCAAAGATAACAAGGAAAAGAGGGTAGCATCTTCTAAATCTGATTCCAAATGCTTCTATTGCAAGAAGAAGGGACATTGGAAGAGAGATTGCCTTAAATTCAAGGAAGATAAGAAGAACGGAACCGTTGCATCTAGATAAGGAATATTCGTTATAGACTTAAACTTCACTAGCTCAGCATCATGGGTATTAGATACCGAATGTGGCTCATACCTTTGTTTCAACTCAGGGAATAAGGAACACTAGGAGGCTAGGGAAGGGAGAGGTTGAACTTCAGGTCGGCAATGGAGCCAGAATTGCAGCCGTATCCGTAGGAACTCTCAGTTTGTCTTTACCCTCGGGGCTAGTTTTGGAACTTGAAAACTGTTATTATGTTCCCAACATTACCAAAAACATTATTTCAATTTCGGCGTTGGACGCTAAAGGTTTTGAATTCCGAGTAAAGAACAATGAATGTTCGTTTTATCTCGATAATGTTTTATATGGTATTGCACATTCTGAAAATGGTCTTTATTTGCTTTTGTTAGACAAACAAGTTTATAATGTTAATAATACCACCAAGAAAGCTTAGACCATTGAGTCAAATGAGACGTACTTGTGGCATTGTCGTCTTGGCCACATTAACATCAAACGCATCAAGAAACTTATACAGGAAGGTATTCTTGACTCATTCGATTTACAATCGTTTGAGAATTGCGAAGGATGTTTATTAGGCAAGATGACAAAGCAGCCATTCTCCAAGTTGGGAGAAAGGGCAGGTGAATTGTTAGGCCTAATACACACCGATGTATGTGGACCAATGAGTACGACTACAAGAAACGGCCATCGATATTTTATCACCTTCACAGACGACTATAGTAGATATGGATATGTCTACCTTATGTTGTACAAATCTGAATCGTTTGAAAAGTTCAAAGAATTTCAGAGTGAAGTTGAAAATCAGCTTGGCAAGAAAATCAAAGCCCTTCGATTAGATCAAGGTGGTTAATACTTGAGCCAAGAATTCGATGACCATCTGAAAGAAAAGGGTATACTTTCAGAATTGACACCTCCAGGAACTCCACAATGGAATGGAGTATCCGAAAGGAGAAATCGAATCTTGCTGGACATGGTACGATCAACAATGGGTCTTAGTGATCTTCCTATCTCTTTTTGGGGACACGTACTTCTAACCGCGGCACTAACACTGAACCGTGCTCCATCAAAAGCTGTAGAAAAGACTCCATAGGAGCTATGGACGAAGAAACCTCCAAGGTTGTCTTTTATCAAGATATTGGGATGCGAAGCATATGTCAAGAAATTAATTTCTGACAAACTTCACCCCAAATCTGATAAGGTTTTCTTTGTGGCTACCCCAAAGAAACCAAAGGGTAATACTTCTACAACAAATCCGAGAACAAAGTGTTTTTTGCTCGCGATGATGTCTTTTTGGAGAAGGAACACCTTTCCCAAATGACAAGTGGGAGGAAAATCGAATTCGATGAAGTTCGAGAGGACGAGCAACAACATCATATTGACAGTTAAAGTGCTCAAACAGCATCTGTTGACGATGGTCAAAATGCGCAAAGTTAAACCGACAATGCAAATGCTCAGTCCGTTGCCCTACGTAGGTCGTAGAGGCCGAAGTCTCAACCTGATAGGTATCTTGGTGTTGTATTAACCGAGAATCAGGACATCCTGGTAATGGATGGAGACGAACCGACAACCTACAAGCAAGCGATGGCGAGCACCGACTCTGCTAAATGGAAAGAGGTCATGAGATCTGAAATGGATTCAATGTTTGAAAATCAAGTCTGGGACTTGGTTGACTTACCCGAAGGTTACACACCTATCGGATGTAAGTGGATTTTCAAATTGAAAGCCGAAAAATATGGAAATGTATTCATTTACAAAGCTAGACCGGTAGCAAAAGGTTATATACACATTCATGGTATTGATTATGATGAAACCTTTTCTCTAGTCCCAATGCTTAAATCCGTTCGGATCCTTCTAGTGATTGCTGCATATTACAACTATGAAATATGGCAGATGGACGTCAAAATCGCCTTCCTCAATGGAATTTTGGAATGAACTGTGAATATAACATAGCCTGAAGGTTTTGTCTGAACTGTGAATATAACCATGTTGTGTCTTCTATGCATGAGCAATTGCTCACTTCTAACGATGCTCTTGAGAATGTTTTGTTCAATAAGGAAAAGATAGGTGCTTCTAGCAAGGAGATGGTTTTGTATTAAGATGTGCTCAATGGAAGCCTTGAGGATGTTGAAGAGCAAATGTGTATGAGCATTTCTAGCCAAGAAGCGTTGCAAGTGGCTACATCAAAGGAAGGTAAAGGTGTTCCAGTGGTTGAGCTCAAACCTTTTCCATCACACCTTAGGTATGAATTCTTGGGACCCAACTCCACCTATCCCGTGATTATTAGCTCTTCTTTGAGTGAGCGCCAAGCTCAAGAGTTGTGTGATGTTTTGAGAAAGCACCAAGGTGCTTTGGGTTAAACCATTGATGACCTCAAAGGTATAAGCCTCGCTTTATGTACACATCACATAACCCTCGAGGAGGGGGTTCTACCTTCTATTGAGAGACAACGAAAGCTACATCCCCAAATGGGAGAGGTAGTGAAGAAGGAGATCACCAAACTTTTGGATGCGGGAATTATATTCCCCATCTCGAGTTCTAAGAGGGTCTCTCCCGTTCATGTTGTCCCAAAGAAGGGAGGCATGACCGTCATCGAGAATGAGAGAGGTGAGCTCATTCCGACGAGGACGGTCACAGGATGGAGGATGTGTATAAACTATAGACGTTTAAACACATCCACCAAGAAAGATCACTTCCCCCTTCCTTTCACTGATCAAATGCTTGAGAGACTAACGAGGCACAAGTTCTATTGTTTTCTTGATGGTTATTCGGGATTTTTCCAAATCCCTATCCACCCGGATGACCAAGAGAAAACAACCTTCACTTGTCCCTATGGAACATTTGCTTATAGGAGAATGTCGTTTGGCCTTTTTAATGCTCCCGCAACATTTCAAAGATGCATGATGAGTATATTTGGGGATACGTTGGAGGAGGAGATGGAAGTGTTTATGGATGATTTCTCCGTAGGAGTCCGTAGGAGGTGTTTCATTTGAGGCATGCCTTGAAAACCTTGAGAAATGTTTGGCAAGGTGTGAGAAGGTGAACTTGGTTTTGAATTGGGAGAAGTGTCATTCATGGTGGAGGAAGGCATAGTCCTTGGCCATAAGATTTCTCACAAGGGGATAGAGGTGGACAAAGCAAAAATTGAGGCTATTGAGAAGCTTCCACCTCCGGTCAACGTGCAAGGAGTGCGATCTTTCTTAGGACATGGCGGGTTTTATAGAAGATTCATCAAGGATTTCTCGCCCATTGCAAAGCCCCTCAATGATCTTCTTCAAAAGGATGCCAAGTTTGTATTTGATGATAAGTGTTTGGAGGCATTCAATAAATTGAAGAAGGCTCTAATCTCTACTCCTCTTGTTCAAGCCCCAAGATGGGATTTACCTTTTGAGTTGATGTGCGATGTGAGTGATTCGGCAATTGGAGGTGTCTTGGGTCAAAGAGTGGAAAAGAAGCTACATGTGATCTATTATATGTCCAAGACTCTAAATGGTGCTCAAAGGTACCACAACGGAAAAGAAGTTTTTTGCTATTGTTCATGCTTTTGAGAAGTTCCGTTGTTATTTGTTGGGTTCTAAGACTATTGTCTTCACGGATCATACGGCTCTCAAGTATCTTTTTGCCAAGAAAGAGTCCAAGCCTAGGTTGACCCGGTGGGTACTTGAACTTCAAACCTTTGACATTGAGATTAGGGATAAGAGAGGAGCGGAAAATGTTGTGGCGGACCATCTCTCTCGCCTAGAGGATTCTCAAATTCATGATGATGGTTCTCCAATTGAGGATAGGATGCTTGATGACTTCTTATATGCTATTGAGGCAAAGGAGCTCCCATGGTTCGCCGACTTAGTGAACTTTCTTGCATGTGGGGAGTTTCCACCTTCCTTTTCTAAGATTCAACGAAAGAAGCTCAAGAGAGAAGCAAGACACTATGTGTGGGATGATCCCATCTTGTACAAGCGAGGAGTCGATGGCTTAGTTAGGCGATGTGTTCCAAATGAAGAGGTGCCTAGTGTTTTGAAGATGTGCCACTCGGATTCGAGTGGTGGCCATATGGGTGTTTCTAAAACCGCCACTAAGATTCTTCAAAGCGGTTTATGGTGGCCACATCTCTTTAAGGATTCATGGGGTTTTGTTAAGTCATGTGATCGTTGTCAACGAGTTGGGAATATCTCCAAGCGAAATGAGATGCCTCAACAACCCATACTTGAGTTGGAAGTGTTTAATGTGTGGGGAATTGATTTTATGGGACCGTTTCCCTTGTCCTTTGGAAATCAATAAATCCTTGTGGCGGTGGATTACGTGTCTAAATGGGTTGAGGCCATTGCTTCCCCAACTAATGACCACAAGGTGGTAATGAAGTTGTTCAAGAAGGTCATTTTTCCAAGGTTTGGTGTACCAAAGGCGGTGATAAGCGATAATGGTTCCCATTTTATTCATAATGCCTTTCAAAAGATGTTGCGAAAGCATGGAGTTCATCAACAATTTGGCCTTCCATATCATCCTCAAAACGGCGGCCAAGGTGAGGTTTCCAATCGTCAAATCAAGTTAATCCTTAAAAAGATGGTTGCAAGAAATAGGAAGGATTGGTCGGACAAGTTGGATGATGCTCTTTGAGCCTATAGAACGGCTTTCAAGACACCCATAGGTACCACTCCATACCGCCTAGTCTATGGCTAATCATGCCATCTCCCGGTAGAACTCGAACACCATGCTTTGTGGGGAATCAAGAAGATAAACTTTGATTTGGCAAGTGCGAGGGAGAAAAGGTGGTTAGATCTTCATGAGCTAGAGGAGCTTCGATTTGATGCTTATGATTGTGCTAGTATTTACAAAGCTCGTTCCAAGGAAACTCATGATAAGCTTATCGAGAAGAAAGAATTTTGTGTTGGTGATAAAGTTCTTCTCTACAATTCGAAAATGAAGTTGTTTCCCGGAAAGCTCATGTCAAGATGGAGCGGTCCTTTACTTGGTTAAGAATGTCTTTCCTAGTGGTGTTGTAGAGATTTCAATGATGGATTCTTCATCTCCATTTAAGGTCAATGGCCATCGACTCAAGAAGTATTTCGATGGTGCTTTTGTTGGCCTTATTCACATATTGCTTCTCCGACAACCACCTTAATAGGTGGAGAACGTCAAGCTATGACGTTAAACATGCGCTTCCAGGGAGGCAACCCGGTTTTCTAAACCTTTTCTTTTGATTTTTCAATTCTCTATATTTCTTTTATCTTTGAGAACTTTTCTTATTCTTCTTTGTTTTCTTGATTTTAGGTACCATGAGATTGGATCGATGAATATTTCCGACAATTTCGGTGTTATTCAAGGTTTTATAAGGTTTGGTTAAACTTAGGTGAAGAAGTTTGTTGGGGTTATATGCTCTCGTGTTTGCATTATTCATTGATTTTCTATTCATTTTCGAATGATTTTTGAACTATTTTTGTGTAATTTTTAAGCAATCAATCATGACGCTCGTTAGCGCCGATGAGCATGTTCAAGGGCAAAAATTTCTCCCCCTAGCCTTTATTTGGTGCGCACGCATCATGGGTTGCGCGCACGCACCTGAGGGGTCAGAAATTTTAACCCATTTTAATGAAAATCGGAAAATTTTTGAACCCCCCATTCCCCCCTGGTGCGCACGCACCACCCTACCTGCGCGCGCGCACCATAGGGGTCAGAGCTTGGCTTTGTTTTGGTGCGTTTCAAGGCTAATTTCAGCCCACCCCCCCCCAAGACCCTACATGGTGCGCACGCACCACTAGGCTGCGCGCACGCACCAGGTAGGTCAGAGTTCCGAGCAAAAATAAACCCCCCTGCCGTAACTAGTGCGCACGCACCAACCTTGCTGTGCGCACGCACCAGTCATAGCAGCCCACCCCCTTTTTCGTGCCCCTCTTCTCCCAAGCTCACCCTTTTTCACCTCCATTTTCTCTCTCCCTGATTTCCCCCTTATTCCACCACTCATTCTTCTCCTTTCAAACCCTTCCTAACCCTTGCAAATTCACGCAAATACAACTTTTTAATTTCATTTATTCACAAATTACATTCAACCATAATCAAATCTTTTCAAAAACAACAAAAAAAATCTAAAATTTTCGAATTGAAATTCAAAAATTTGGGCTAAAATTTGACTTTTGAAGGTTTTGTTTTGGTGCTTGGAACTTATATTTGGGTGTCCTAATTGTTCTATATTCTTCAATTGTGCAATTTGCAAGTAATTCAAAGCTTCATTGAGGTATAATTTCTCACTTTCTAGTCATATTTTTCCTCATTTTTGAAGCTTGAAACCCTTGTTTTTGCTTTCATGATAGAACTCCATTATTGGTTCTTTTAGTTTGTAATTTCTTTGAATGATGTTATTGGATGTTATATTGAAGTTTTTTTTCATGATGAATTTGTATACCTTGCTTGAATCCTTGAATCACCATTGTTGGTCATTTTCTCTCTCATGGGTATTCTATATGATAGTTTCATTTCTTTGATAATTCAATGTTTTGGGATTAATTTGCTCATAATGATTCATGATTTGGTCTCTTGTGTCCAATTTTGCCTTTAATTCATGACTAGTTGCTTCAAGCTTATGTTTCTATATTCATGGCATAATTCATGTGTGACGATTTCTTGTTTCATTTTTGATTGAATAATGTTTGTGCTTGATTTTAGAGCAATTTCTTATGAATCTTTTTGAATAATGATAATTATAAATGAATTACTCATGAATTTCTTTAATTCTTGTAGATGGCTCCTATTCGTCATAAGAAGCATGCTAGATCAAGTTCAAGCAAAGCTCGGCACGTTGTTCCACCTCCTCCCGAGGTGGTAGAAACGTATGGCATTGAATTCTCCAAAGAAATGCATTGGGATAGGTTCAAGCAACTTACCAAGAGGAAGCTTAAGTCAACAAGATTCTATGATCAAACAACTACCAAATTACTTGGAATTGATGATGACGTTCGCTATCCTGCCAAGAACCTCCGTCTTTTAGAGTTCTTGGATTTGAGTGCCCCTACCTATGCTAGAGTGACGTATGAGTTTCTATCATCCCTAGAAGTAGTACGAGAGTCAAGTGGTGACTCTTCACGAACTTTGACCTTTAAACTTTTCAACAATGATCATCGGTTGTCGGAGTCACAACTTTGTTCCTACATCCGGTTTCCTTGGGCCATCGATGAAGACCATCTTGTCTATCCGGCCAATGGTAAAATGACTAGCGACCATGGGTATGATGAACTCAAGTGGTGGCGGCGTATCTCCGATGAAGGGAAATATGAACCTCAAACTTCCAAGTCCGCATCGATCGTTTATCCGGCTATGAGATACTTTAATCGTATTCTCACCTATGCCCTATGCTCTAAAGACTCTTTGGGAGCTATTTCCCGTGAGGAACTTTGTTGGCTATGGATTGCCGACCAAGAGTCGCATGAGATCGAGCTTGTAGATTTCACTCAACATTTGATCAACCGATTTCTAGACATCCAAGATGGTGTTTCGCTTTAGAGGAGCATCCAAATTGGAGGCATGATCTCTATCCTCGCACTTTGCCTCAATGACTCATATAAAGATTTTCTATGCGAGCTCCCTCCGATAGTCGACCCTCGGGAGAGGGCACCTTCTCATTTCCTCAATGTTTATGCCCTTGTAAACCAAAAATTCCTTGATCGTGCCAAGAAGCATAATATTTTCATATGGAAGGTATCCCGAGTAAAGGATTGGTTCTTGATTCCGAGCAAGGAGGCTACAAACCGTAAGATAAAGAAGGATTCTTTGACTTGGAGACCTCCAAGATGCAACATCGACCTCTCTGTTCGGAAGAAGACTAATCATATAAGAACCGCCTCCAATGATGCCCTCTTGACGGACTTCCAAGCTTTACCCCCGGTTGAACGGGGAGGTACTCCTATCCCTCCTTCTACTTCTTCTTCTACATTTGATTTATCTACTATTCATGCCAAGTTAGATTCCATCACTAATGTCTTGTTTTCCATGCCTTTGGGGCGGGATTCTTCTCTTGGCTATGATTTTCATGCTAATCAATTGTATGACTACCATGTGAGGAGGGGGGAGATTGAACCTTACTTGAACTACCCATACCTCCCGACCCAACAAGGACCTATCCCTCAATGGGAACCCTTTGACCCATCCATCGGACCTAGACCTTGTTACCCCTATTGGGAGGGTCCTCACATCCATCTTAGTGCTATTGTTGGCACCACCCCGGCCACTTACGACTATAAGCGGCCCAGTGGTTGCGATTATACTTATGATCCCGCGAACCCTATGCCTTTCCCGAACCCCGAGACTTTTGGTAGGTGGGGATTATCGGGCGAGCCGGTTTTAGATGATTGGTCTCATTTCTTTGCGATAGACCGTGCTAGGAGGAAGGGGAGGTTAAGGGGAAAGGCTCCTATAGAGGTGAGTGAAATGGCTAGCTCGGTTCATGTTTTAGAGACCGGTGAGGGGAGTTCTCACTCTACCCCTTACAATAGTGCGGAGTGAGACTATTGTGGCTACCCCCCTCTCTTATCTGCTTTATATGATGTTCTCTTTTGCCTATATGTTATTAGGTTTAGAGTTTGGGGGGTAGTTCATTTCGAGCTTGGGGGTGATTTATGTTGTTTGTGTGCTTCACTGTTCCCCTCTTCGCTTTTGTAGTTGGCTCTTGGTCTCTTTTACTTTTGGTATTGATCAATGTGTATATCTTGCTTCTCTAATGATGATGATGATGTACTTCTGCTGATTTCTCTGTCCAGTTCTTGGTTTTGTTGTTTGTTTCGCTAATCGTTGTCTGCTGTGTATCTCTGCTTCTTTATGATTATGCTTCCTGATGATGATTTTGATATCTTTTTTCCTAACTCCGCTTCTATCTGATGATTTTGTTTCCTGATTTCATTACTTGACCCTATTCCTGATGCTATCATATATTGCTTTTTCCTTATTTGCATCCATTTTCTCTTTTATATTTTTCTTTTCTTTTGTATTGAAGTTACTAACAATTTTCTTTGTATATAGTTTATTTTCTTTCTCACCTTGCTTCGTCGCTTATGCTTTGGATATTGATGCTTCATTAAGGTTCTCTTTCACTTTGTTTGATGTAGCATAGCTTCGACGCCCGGTGAGATCCTTCTAATCTTCTTCTTTTAATTTTTCTTTTCTTGGATGTTTAGTTTAGGTTTAGATTAGGAGAAGTTGAATGGTTCAAGGATGTTTGTTTTTTAACACCTTAGTGTGTTTGGGAACATTGGCGTTGTGGCCGAATGTTCACTTGCTTGTCGATTGGGACTTATGTGTTCACTTACTTCCTTGTTGCATTTCTACTTCTCCTTTGCTTTTCTATTTTTCATTTTATATCTTTTTCCTCATTTTCTATTTTCTTATGGTTTTCCTTTTTCTTTTTGTTTCCTTTTTCTCTTTTCTTCTACTTTCCTTTTTGTATTTTGTTTTCATATGTTTTGATTTTAAACTTTTCTTTCCTTTGAAAAAAAAAAAGAAAAAAAAGAAGTTTTTCTAAATAAAAATAAATTTTTTTGAGGCATTGCTTTTCTTACTTCATTATTTTGCTTTTGCTTTGGTCTTAGTACCACTTGGACTTGCACATTGGCTATCACTCTTCCTAAAAACAATGGTTTGCACGGTTTGAGAGTATCTTTGGTTGACTCTAGGATAGAACATGCTAAGGTAGTCGTTTAGAACTATTGGGACCTTGAAGTCGGATTCTTTTGTTTTTGAAAACTCGCAATCGTTCCCCTTTAGTGAATTTAAGCTTTTAGTGAGTTTTTGCCACATCCTTGTGCGACTTCATAGTTTTCAAGCCTTCTACAATATCTTGCATGAGAGGCATGGATCCTTGACTATTGCGAACCTAATCTTGAATCTTGACTCATAATTCTCAAACACGGGACCGAACCATCTAGGGAGAACAAAGGCATCTTTTCAAGGTGGTAATTTTTCTTTTTTAGGATAATCTTCATAATTTTTAGTTCTTGGGATTACAATTGCCTACTTGCTAACCATTTGAGTTTTTTCCCTTCTTTTCAAGCCACATCTTTAGAACTTTGAGCCTTTTATTTCTTTTTGTTCCAATTTTGGTTTTTGTGAAGCATATGATCATGTTCTTGGAGATTGTGGTATATGAGTTTGGATATTAGTTCTTATTTGTAAGCAAGTTTGTGTTTTGTATATCTTGTGAATAATGGCAAATGATAAATGAAAAAGTCGTCCATAGTTAAAAGAGGCAAGGACAATGAATAAAGTGAAAAATGAAAAATTGATAAAATAAGAAAAAGCAAAGCAAATTCAAAAAGCTTTGGCTAAAATTGATAAAAAAAGTGAAAAAAATGAAAAAGTTCAAAAACATTTTGATGTAAATGCTTCTTCCTATCTTACGAATTGAGGACAATGCTTTGTTCAAGCTTGGGGGGAAGCGTCTTACGCTTTTTGTATATATGATTGTGGTTATAGCTTTGAATAAGCTTGGGGGTGTTAGTTTGTTTTTGTTTGGTGACTACTTGGTTTTGGTGTAGAGATTTGGCCAATCTTTGCTTCACAACTTAGGTATACTACCAAATTCTAAATTTTAAGCCTACCCTCAACCTTTTGCCCTTACGTTACAACCTTTGGGAAAGCCCTTTAGACCTAGTGGTTGAGTCATATACCGAGGGAGGGCATTATGAGTTAAAGCCTAAGGAGAGGGGATGTAAGGTCAAGATGTCGAGAAAACCTCAAATCTATTGTTTTTCCGGTTCCTTCGAGGAACTATAGAGATGCTTGCTAAAAGAAGATTTGAAGCTAGTTGGGAAAATGGGCTAAAATTGTTTTAGATGAAAGTGAATTGCGTTTTGGTAGTTCTCTATACTTAGCATGTCCTATGTTTCAATCAACCCTCGATATCTTAGAACGTGATTACCTTTGTTGTTTTAGAAAGTTTGATATCCTCTCGTGTTTTGACCATGTGCAAAAGTCCATTGTATAAGCACCTCTTTTCCTTTTAAGTTTTAATTTTCTCTTTTCCCTTTTATTTCTTTGCCTCCCTTTTCACTTAAGAGTTATGGGTTAATCTCTTAGGAAACCCTTACGAGAGCATCACTCGCCCTCTAGAGCGATCTAGAGGTTTAAATGGCTTGTCAATTGTTGCTAAAATAGACCGTGATTCCTACGAAAGTGAGTTAGTGTATATTCTTTTATTCTCTAGTCTTTCTCATTTCTTGCTTGCCTAAATAATGTCATCATTTTCCTTTAAGCTTCATTTTGTTTTGCTCAAGGAAGAGCAAAGGTTTAGCTTGGGGGAATTTGATGAGTGTCATTCATGGCACTCTTAGGCTAGGTTTTCTTTGTAGTTTTATGCTCATTTTTAGTCTTTTATGTCGTGGTTTTGCATAATAATGCTTATTTTGCATGTTTGTGCATAAGTTTAGAGAAATGTGTGCTTTTGATGGTATTCTTTCTATTTTATTCATTTCTCGGTAATCTTTTCTCGCTTCTTCATTTCTTTGACTTGTTTTGTAGGTGTGTTGAGTTTCCCGAGGTTTAATTATCAAGAAGGAAGCTCGAGCGCATTCAAAGAAGTTGATGGAGCTAAGTTCGGGAATCCAAACATGCAATTCAAGCTAGCTCCGCAAGCACGAGAACCTTGGAAGCAATGCTTTGGCTCGAAGTGTTCAAATGCTTGGAAGATAAAGGAGCTACCCTTCTCACGAGCATCGCCTCAAGTGCACCAATGATAGGGATTCTCGGGAGCGCGTAGATCGATCGAGCAAGTGAACGAGGCAAGGCCACGAGCACCAAGCAGGGGTGCGCGCAGCGTAGGTGGTGCGTGCACGCAGACCCACCTGTGCGCGCGCGCGGCCTGGTGGTGCGCACGCACCAGGCGCCCCGTTCCCCTTCGCTCGATTTTCTATATATACCCTTAGACTTTTACTTTTTCGGGGGGGACGACTTATTTTGTACTTGACACTTATTTTCCAGAAATAGTAGAGAGAGAAAGTAGAGAGAGAAGCTTAAGATTACTAGATTGTACTTGAATTTAATCTTTGATTTCAACTTGATCTTGGATTTCTTCTTCAAATTAATGAAAATTTGTGAGATTTCTTTCCTTTGAATTTACTTTTATTGCTATTTCCTTTAATTCTTGAATGTTTGATTTGAATTCCATTCTTTGCTTTAGAATTTGTTGAGTGATTGAATTTCTTCTTGATTAGACTTAAAATGAATATGATTGTGATTGAATTTATTTTGTTTCTCAATTTCACCATGATTAGTGAGTAGATTAGTTGCTAGGGAGAAGGGGAAGCATGCTTGATTGATGATTTTTGCTAGTTGATGATCCTTGATTGATTGAATTGTTGCAATTAAATTGGTTGACATAGTTGTGCATGTGATTAATTAGACTAGGAGTGATCAAACTATAAGATTAATCTAGATTGCATTGCAAATTTCAATGACATGAACCCTTGATTTGAGAATTGCTTTAATTGATTGAATTTGATTGTGATTTTCCTAGAAAGCCATTCATAGTGAACCTTAGCTTGGCTTATAGGAGATAGCTTTTGAATTTTTTTGGTTGCAACTATTGTTTGTCCTTTGTAATGTTTGGATTGATTGAGTGATCCTTCAATTAGCATAATCATTGAGCTTGCATGTGGAACCTATATCCCTAGTGTTTAGTATATTGAATTTCTCGATTTACCTAGCTTTCTCGATACCTTAGTTACCAACCCTATCTTTTTACAATCTTCGAAGTAGCTTGACCTAGACTATAGCTTGCACCTACTCATTCCTTTGGGTTCGACCCTTGACTTACCATATACTCGTATTAGGTTGGTCGAGTGTTTATAAATTTCGTTTGGCTCTAGAAAAGGGTAGAAAACGACCTACTTTTTCCTACGTCAAAAAATCAATAATTAATCAACAATTTACCAAAATACCCCTAGCATCGGAATGCCCCGAGCCAACCGAGTGCAAGGGGAACTTGGTATAGCAAGGCGGCTAGCATGCGCACCAAACTGAGCCCCTCAATACTTGTTTCTACGGTGGAGGTTCCCGAACAAGAAGGAGTCCATAAGTGTTCTAAACGAAGATCTAGAGAGGAGAAGTGGTAAATTCCCGAGCACTTAGATCAATCACCTTTGTTTTCTTTTTTAAATAACTTTTAATTAATCAGTGTTGTTTGATCACATTAAACGAAATTTTAATTAATTAATTCCACGTAGTATCTTGTGTTAAATAAAGAATAGAATTGAATAATTAATTGTTGATTGATCACCTAAGTCAAGGCGAATCTTGTTTATTTATTGTTCTTTTCACGAATATTGATTAAATAAGAATAACGACTTTTGCAATGTAATTCCTATATGATTGACGCTTGTAAATAAAATTAACTAACTTAGTTTTTAGGTATCACGTTGCATATATTGTTTGGTGATGAAATTGTGAAAAAGAAAGAGCTAGTAGAAGCCGTACTAGGGCTAGGATAGTGATTCCCCTCTAAAGGGAACGTTATTTTAATACCTTCGCTCCTGAACTCATTTCTGGTACACGTAGACCAATTTGGGCATGGGTAAACTTACGATTCGTGCCAAATATCCCTTGAAATCTACTTGGGAGAAAGGTATGAACGAGGTTTATGAGTTTTCCTAACACTCATTGGCGACTCCTACTTGTTTCTTACAAAAAAAGCGTAATGATAGAATCAATTCTAATTCAAGGTCCCCTAACACAGTCTGGAATTCAAATCCTAATACACCCTAACAAGTGTAAAGTCTTAGGCTTTTAAAGGGCCATGGGCATTTAAGGGGAAGGATCCCCTACGATGGGCACACCCTCCTTACACTTAGGGGGGTATTTATTTTATAAGTATTGTTTTAGTGTCTTGGTGAGTATAATGAATTGAGAGATTCATGAATAATCACTTAATAGGTTTAGGTACTCTATCATATGTATACCACATGAGTATTTTTTTGAGTTTTGACATGAGTTAGTTATGTACATTTTTCTTTTTGGTAATACCATGGCATTTTAGAACTTTTTTTTTTTTATCATTATTAGAGTATAATTTATTTACGATTTTCTTTATTTTATCAGTTTAAGTGTTGCAAAACTGATTAATTAGTTTGTTACATAAAAAACAAAAGAATTTAATATAAATATTTTCATTATTACCAAAATCTTGATATTTACAATTTAAATCCTTGAATTATATTTTATTTACTTTTTTTTATTTAGAAATTAACCCCTTTATTTTCCCATAAATACCCCCTAATTTGTTCATTTTAGGACACCAAAAAAATCCTACTAATTCTCTCTCTAAAATTTCTCTCTAAGGCGTTGGTGCTTCTGAAAGACATGGAAAACAACATAGAAGAAAAAAAATGGTTTTCTTTTTGTTCTTTTTTAGTGCAGAAGAGAGAAAATGGTAAATTAATAAATAATATTATTTTAATTTTCTTTGTAAAAGAAAAATGGTTAACCCAAGGACTTAACTTATTTAACCCAAGGATCTAACTTTTTTTTAATTGTAGTTGTTTAATTTTGGTCGGAAAAGTGAACATAGAGTGAAAAAAAAAGTGAGAAGTCCTTAACGGTGAAAAATGTGAAAAGTGAAGTCCTAATTGTATTATTAACTCTTATTAATCTTATTAATAAAAAGGAAAAAAAACATTTAATTCAACTCATTGCTTATTCTTATTCCTTGTTCTTCTAATTTAATAAGAAAACCCTAAAAATCTAAAACACCAAAATATCATGAATTTAATCTAGAAAAAATTACTTATCCTTTCATAATTTTTTTAATTAGAAAAAAATAATATAAGGAAAAAACATCTCTTCCTTCTGCCACTCAACCTCTTTCTCCACCACCACCTTTGTCGCCGCCTCCTCCGCCGTTGCAGTCTTTCCTTACATTACAACCACCGCCATTATGAGCCTAAAGAGTTTCATCGACCGAAGCAATTTTAATCCTAGATTCAGAAGTCCTTGTAATCGTACACCATTAGGGAACAATTATCACCATTATTGTTTTTCTTAACATTCCTAAACACCCTAAATTGCCATTGTTGATGCAAGCAATTGCGGGATGATGGAGGGACGATTGAGCGAAGATTTCGAAATGGGAAAATAGGTTTGTTCATTGTTTTGTTTGGGAGAAAGTTATGGAGGACGAACAAGAAGCAAGCACTGCCCTAAAAATTCTACTGTAATCCAATTTTCTCTCTCCTAAATTTGTTAATTTTCAGGTTTTGATTTTGAAAATTGTGGAAATATTAAGGAAGGAGAAGTTTGTGGTAATTTACTACGAGTAGAGAGAGAAGTCATTGGAGAAGGAGAGGAGGGAGTACGTTGGAAGCCATGGGAGAAGGGAGGAGAGTGAAAATCGGGGGATAATAGGGAAAAGGGGGAGAGAGACTGAGAGACTGTGTAAGCCATGAAATATAAAGCTTAATTTTTTTTTGGTTTTTAAAGAAAATTGTTGTTTTTAATTACTTTAGATTTTTTAATTAATGTTGTGTCAAAAAAAAAAAGATTTTTAATTAATGTTGATGGAAAAAACAATGCTATAAAAAATGACAAATAATGAAAAGATTTTTTTTTTTAAAATTAAATTCTGTCAAAAAAAACAAAAAAAAAAAAAAAAGAGTCATAGTTCCTAAACTTTTGCTGACTAGGCTAAGTCTCTCAACTTTTTCGTTAAAAACACTAAGAATAGTAGTTGAGGGATCAAAAGTGCACAAATAAAAGTTGAATGACTAAAAGACTAAAAGTGCATGATACAAAAGTTCACTAGCCATATTATACTTTACTCAAGTATTGACTATTGCGATGGATGCAGTATTATCAATATATCAATACAGGAAAGCGGAAAAAGCCGTGTTGGATATGGTCCAAATTAAAAGGAACTCCATCTGTCGTCAGGAAATTAAAAGGAATATCATCAAACATAATCGAATAACATTTGTGAGCCTCTTTCATCTCATCTCATCTCATCTGTGATCAACATCAAACCTCATCCGATCCCATGACATCAGGTATGGTGGCAGTGATGTCAGCATCAATTGCAACACGACCTCTCTTCACTGCTATTATGCCCAACAACAACTTCAACAACAGCTCACTCACACTCACTAATACTAAGTGTAGAACTAGAAGACTATCATCAATATGCTGTGAGGTGGCTTTGAGATCTGACTCCGTTGACCATGATGAAGATTTGAAGACCAATTTGGACAAAGTGGGGTGTAAGATTAAGGTGAAAAGGCCACTAAAAGTGTACCATGTTCCCAAATTGCCAGAGGTTGAATTGACTCCTGATATGGTTGGTGTTGTTAAGCAGTACGTTGGGTTTTGGAAAGGAAAGCGTATTTCCCCTAATTATCCTTTCAAAGTTGAGTTCTTTATCGATGTCCCCGGCCGCGGTTCGGTTAAACTCTTTGCTCATTTGAGGGAAGATGAATTCGATATCGTTTAATATAATTTCACTTATGTATGTATCAGCCTGTTTGTCAGTTGTATTGATGAATTGGAATACACTCTCTTTTTATCATAACTTCTAATTAGTGACTGTTATTAGGGTTTTATTTTTTGTTATGATTGCTTTGTGTGTTGATGACTATACGGAATAATCACTTCTTTTGATTCATGTAGCCGACCCTAGTTATGGGATTAAGGCTTTGATTGATTGATTGCTTGCTTTGTTTGTTGAATTGAATATGAATGTCTATATGTGTTCAACGGAATTTGAGGGGAACTGAATGGGATGTGAAAATAACTAGGTTTTATGTGAGTACAGCACAAAATGTGAATTTTAGGGCTTGTGAGAGTGATGTACACATAATTATTTTGTATAAGCGAGCTCTCGAGTTTAAGGTTACAATTTAGAGACAATGTTTTGTCAATATTGCTAGAAATTAAGGAATAAGGATTATGGCTGTGGTAGTTCATGTATGTGCTCCCATTAGATTTTGCTTGGTCCTATAGTGCAGTTGTTTCAGGTCTATGTTAATCAGAATTTAGGCTAAACAATCAAGTGTCGGACACAGAGATAGTATGAATACTTTGCATGATTTTGGTTCAGAATGAAGTGTTGAACTGTCATACTGATGTCCAAGTGTTGAGTACCTGACTTGGGTACTTGAGGTAAAAAGAAGAGTCTTTGACATGCTTTGTAGAAGTTTGGGATTCCCTTTCTGTCTGGTGATATGTTGACAGTGTAATATGAACTAGACAACTAAATCTGTCCAGAGGGAGTAGATAATAAGCCAACTGTGGCTGAGTATCGGTAGATATATGGTACGGTAGGAGTACTTTTTGTTTTTCTGGAGATTGAATTCTACTGTATGTGATCTGTGTTAAACAGTCAGTTGTTAATTTTCCTCTGGACCAGTTCTTAGCTTCAGCTGTTGTGTGCTGTACTTCGGGAATAATGTTACATGTTGCCATCCTGAACTTTTGTGTTCTAGGTTCTTCATGTGTGTGTTGTTTAACAAAGAGGAATACTACAGGATGCAAAATCTCCTAGCTTGTGTTGAAATCTATGTGAAAGGCTGAGAAATCTGGTGAGATCTCAATCTCCTGTTGACTTATCTGGATTATTTCTGATTTTTTTTTTCAAGCGCACTTCCCTGACCCGTTTCTATACAGTATGGCTAGAGAGATATCCAGCAGGTATCATATGTGTTTCTATGTAAGCAATATAATGCATAATTGTTCAGGATAACATATGATTTAAAGGACGCTTAGCTTTTCTAGTTGTTCAGTCACATACTGACATCATTATAAGCTAAAAGAGTGCTTCTTGAAGCCTCTAGTTATGATTTTTATATTGGTGCTGACCCAAAGTAGTTTAAGCGGTGAACTACTTCGGTCTTCTTTGTTTCTTCAAAATCTATTGTACATTTCTGATATACTTGGTGCACAATGTTGTGTGCTTGCAGGCACTGATTTTGTTAGTGTGTACACCTCATGAGCTGTTTAAGCACTGCAGGCACCGTTTTTGTTAGTGTGCACACCTCATGAGCTGGTTATGTGCTCCTCATTTACCGACATTCGTGCTGTACATAGGTCCTTGCATTTGCCCAAATTTTGTAGCACTGTGATCATATGAAATAATTATGTGTACTTGAAGAGGAAAAGGTGGTGGGATTATTTGCCTCCTAGAGATGCTGGTTGTGGCTGGAAATAGATGCGCGTGGTCAAATATATCTTCAAAAATGGCTATAATGAAAATAATTTGATAGCTGGTGAAAATAAGCCATACACATAGCTAGTGGCTATGCCTACTTGTGCCGGCAATACCTATTATTGAGCTGGTTAGTACCCATGCACAATTTCATCTTTTGGTTAATCATGTTGGGGAGAATTAACACAGGGCAAAGATTAGCCCGATATAATATCTGTTCGGACAATTCATGTCTTTTGTTTGGCAGTGCTTCTTAGACAGTTCCTCATTTGTTCTTTGAGTGTGATTACTCTCAAAAATTTTGCAGTCCTTAACTGGATTGGCTAAAATCTACTATTAATAGCTTCGAGACTTGGAGAGATGCGCTAAAAGCCTGTTGACCCTTAACAAAGGATGGTTCAGGAAAAAAAGTCAGTCAATCATTTAAATGTGCAGTCAGCTCGTCATAGCCTCGGTGTACAGCAGGCTGGAATAACACTCTGGTTCTCCCTGTCAAGGATGTTAAAAGGCTCAGGAACACTGTTAAATCCAGGATTTTATCTTTTTTCTAGACAGTGTAAGTTGCTGATAGTAGATGGCTATAAAATTTGTTAACTTGTGATTGTTTAATTAGTTTGGACTTTGGAGTATGTTCAGTTTTTGTTGTTGTTTGTTCTTTTGGATGCTAGGTGGCCTGGTCTGAATTTGTGTACCTATACATAATTGGTTCCTTTTCAGCAAAATTCTTTCCCTTGCTGATAAAAAAACAGAGAGATTATGCCGTGTGAAATAAAGATTGGCGTCAAAATACTTCCTCAGCAGTTACTCATACATTTGATTTGGTGTTTGGCGTGCAATGTCATTGTAACTCTCTCCTTATAACCAATGTTTTTGGTGAACGAGACAGGGCATCTCATGCTTTTTATGAAAATAAATTTGTAGAGCACAACAAATCTGAGAAAAATAGGTATTTTCAATACAAACTTTGTTGCTTAGTAGTCATTCTTGTGGGGAGTATTGTACAAGGTATTTATAGAAATTATATTTCTTAATCATATATTATATGTAAATAGCAGAGTACAATTGTTAAATTACTTGCAAGCTTAGTATCTTTCATTCTGTTATAAGGAATTGTTTAAGTCATAGTATGATCTTACTTCAGATACTTTAGTTGATATGTATACCAGTTGATGATCAAGGAGAGTACTTTTTGGATTATATGGTGATATTGATTTCATCTATAGCAAGTTCCATTACTTTTGTAATGGTTTTGGGATCTTGTAATGGTTTTAGAGGAGAAAATCTGTCATGATCAATACAAAAGTTGGTTGGTTCTTGAAGTTTAGAACTATGTTAAAATTTTTTTCAATTCATAATTTATTCAAAGCATCTCTTTTTGCTGCTGAAAATTTACAAGTATCTACTTATTGCTTACTAAAAATTAACTAAATATTGATGCTTTTGCACTTTTGATTTGTAGTTCTCGTATTTCGTCAGGATGTGCAGTGCTTGCAGCCTGAGACTTGGCATCAGTTTGAAATATTTGGTTACATTGTTGCTCTTTGCTTATGTTGTATTGGTCCGTCTTAGATTGGGTATTAGGGTACTTCTTATGTTAAATTATGCAATTCAGATTGTACAGCATATCACTCTGGTCTTATCTTAAAATTTTAATCACTTACTTAAAGTCTATTTGCTGGTTGTAGGACTGCAAGAGTTTTAACTTCTTGACCTATGAGAGCTTCCTCGTGCCAGAGATGATTTTCCACCCTGCGAATTTAGGTTTAGTACGTTTCATATTGCTTTGACATAACACAGTAGACAGTTCAATGGTTTGTCTTGAAGTATGAACTGATTGTATTATTTATTACAAAGATAAGGGAGTGAAATAAAGAACGTAGTAGGGGGAAATTATAAAGTTTATTTAAGATATCATTCTTTTATAGTGTGTTTGGATAAAAAATGGAAAAGAAAGAAGGGAAAGGAAGAGAAAAAGGAAGGGAGGGGAAAAAGCTGAGTTTTGCTTCCAAATCTCTCAATTGTTGGAGAGATTAAATTATTACGATTAAATCCCTTCATTTCCTTCCGTCCAAACAAAATGTTAAAGTTATTTTTTATCATCGAGAGAGAGAGAGAGAGAGAGAGATGTGAAGAGGGAGGAGGGAAGGGGAGGGACCAAGGAACAGAGTCACAAAGATCACATTTATAATCATTTATTCTATAAACATGTAGGAATAGTTTAATAATTTGGAAAGAATGTGTGAATGAAAGTTGTTTAAGGGTTTCTTGATATGTCCTGCGGGAGAATTACAACTCCAAGACAGGATCTGCTGGCGCCTGCACTTGCAATAAACGAATGCTCCGATTGTTAGGAGTTCCGCCTCTGACAATCAAGTAAGTAACTGTCGAAGTTGAGTAAAGTGCGAATAGTAATTCTCGGATCCTCAAATCTAGGAGATTTCACTGTTGTAAGAATAGATGAATAATGTAGTATTTGTAAGATGTAATCAATGTAAGAAAATGTCCCCTCCCAAGGTAATAAATTTCCTTATTTATAGGGTATGGGAGTGTGTGTCCTTCCGTAGGTCACTATAACCTAGAAGTTTGAACTGTGCCGTTTTGCGGCGCCTTGTGATTTGGGCCTTTTGAAGGCCGTCAATTCTCTCAATTTTGAGGGGTGCCACGTGTCTTATCTTGATTTGTTCCATCTGAACGCCTCATAGGGTGACACATGTCACGACCTGATTAGTCCATGTGTCTAGGATATTTTTACCCTAAATATTTGTCTTCACTGTGTCACGTGGCAGGCCACGTGGCACATGTGACACTTGTCAGTCATGCATAAGTGACAGTTAATTTAACCGTTTCACCTTTCTAGGGAAATTATAGGGATGCCCCTGGGTTTTCCCCTCTATAAATAGATTTTTACCCCCTTTATTTTCTCACTTTTACGAAAATTTTTAGAGAGAGATTATGTGATCATTTAGAGAGAGAAAGTTACTGCTGTCACATGTGTTTAATCCGCATGTATTACAATTGTCAACAATTCATTTCTTTTCTAAGGTAACCACGTCTTTCCCCTTCTTCTTGTTTATTTATTGCCTGTAATTGCCTTGTATTTTTAAAAAATGGTTTCACAAACACAGAGGACACGACCTAGGTTAGCTGTCAGTCGGTTACCTGGAACGGCAAAATCTAGGACTAGGAGTGTCGTATGCCCCTACTTGGACTCTCCCTTGCGTTTGTTCTCAAATTCGACCAAGTTACTCTATTTTAAAGGAGTCTGAGTACTGTCTGTGCGGGACACTATGGCCAGCACAAAGTAGATGACCCGCGAGGATTAGAGTGGCCGTAACCTTAGGGTGCCAGCTGTAGAAGTCTCTAACCATCCGCTCAGCCCTCCAATATGCTGGGTGACTCCATTTTAAATGAGTCTGAAGAGAGGTCTTGAAGTAGAAGTAGTACTTTCGGCTTTGTAAAGGGGCTGCTTTGCTCTAGAAGCAAAGAAATTTGACCCTGAGCAAGGGTCACTTCCCCTGGATGAGGACTTTGACGGTTCTGAGGCTTGATCAGAGTCGTATGTGTCGGCAGAAGAGGCCGACGCTGAATTTGAAGAGAGGGAAGGAGGAGAGATCTTTACCTCTGATAAGGGAGAGTTGGCCCCCTGTTTTCACCACATCTCTCCACACAGACGTCCATGCTCAAGAACCTAGATGAGTTCAAGGTCGCCCATGTAATACGATACGGCTATGAGATACATGTACCTGAGCTAGATGACACAGTCATCTGGCCGCATGAGTCTGGGTACGAGAATCAAGGCTTTGGCTGTTACGAAGCTGCCATACAAGTGAGCCTTAGATTCCCTCTGTATTTGGCTGTGGAGAAAATTCTTGATGGAAACCGCCTGGGTATCTAGCAACTTGACCCCAAGGCTTGGCTGATCATATTGGGGTATGTTACCACCATTAAGATGCTTAAGGAGAGCCGGGCTTCGAAGATTTTGCTGAGATGCACTACCTTAACAGTCAAGGCTCCTAAGGCAGGAGGCTGATACACCTTGACTACTCACAAGGGATACATAATGATCGTCTGCAAGGAATACATTGGAAAGATTGGAGAAATAGGTTTGTAATTAAAAGGAATGGTGTCCTTCGAACAAGTGTATTATCTCAATAGAGGGTTCAGAATTAAATAGGAAATTAATTATTCAGTAAAGTCAAGTGATCAGAATGCAATGCCTACTTGGAGGCCGCTTCCGATCAGTAATATTAATGTATAATTAATGTTACAACTTACTCTTGACTGAACCCTACTGGTCACATCCAATTGTGTAACCGAACAAAGGCGGCGAACTAATCCGAAGGATTAAATAAGTCGATAGAAATTTTATGAACTATCACGTCGGAATCCTAGCTCAGAGCGACGAAACCGAGCGTCAAGTGTCGAGTTGATTTCAGGAATCGACAAAGGCGAAAAAATAATTTAAACGACACGAAGGTCAAAACCTTGGTCCTAGCCTCGTATCGGTCTAGCATGGTATAAACCATGCGTGTGTGTAATACCCCATATTTTTATATGTATTTTTAATTTAAATAAATATTTCTTAAATTATTTAAATAAGTTGAAATTAATTATTTATGGGGTTTTATTAATTTAAAGAGTTTTATTAAAGGTCCAATTTATTTATTTAATAATTTTGAAAATACTATTTTATAATTTAAACATATTAGGGCATATTATTTTATAAAAGTTAATTTTTAAAGTCAATAGTATTTAAAGGAAAGTCAAAATAGTAGTTGGAATAAGAAAGGGATCATTAAGGGTAGGAAAGGAATTTTAAGTAGAAGAGTTGTTGAAAGAGGGTATAAATACCCATCATATGAGCAAAATCAAACTTTGCCCAAGGTGGAGAATACCCAAAGGTAACTTTCTTTCTCTCTCTTATTTTTCCCCTTCCCCTTTCTTTTTATTTTTTGATTTTATTTCACCATCACACACACCACCACCGCCGACCACCACCACGGCAACCCACCGGCCGGCGGCCACCACCACTAACACTCGTCGGCGGCAACAGCCACCAGGCAAGCGCGGTAGTAGCTGGCCATGGTGGTTTATGCGTTGGTGGTGTTAAAAAAATATATTCTTTTTGTTTTTAATCCTTAATCTAATTGTTGTTTTTGGGTTTTGTGATGATTTTATGATGTTTGATTATAAGTATGATGTATATAAATTTTCAGATTTAATTTTGAATTAAAAAGTCGACGACGGGAAAGACTATGTCGTTGTTATAAGTAATCTTCCTATAACCAAACAAGAATTCCAAGCATAAACTTTCTCTCTCTAAAACTTACAATCTAATTCTATTCTCAATTTCTTCTCTCTGTAAAAATAGGAAGAAAATATATATATAACAAAACTAACTAAGGAGAAATTAGTTAGTCGTCCTAAAAAGACCCGTAAAGGCACGCCCTCACTCAAAAATGCACGGCCGCAAAGAAGAGGGTATGGAAGGGAGATAAGGGCTGCGCGCCCGCGCACAGGTGGTGCGCACCCACGCCGGCTGGTTGCGCGCTCGCGCCTGGGAACAGGGGATCCTTCGTCGTGCGACCATTGATGCAACCCGTGCGCTCCACTTGACGAACATTGGGGGTGGCAGTCTCTAAACGTCCCCACGGTGGGTTCAACACCACTTCTTGATGCTAGCGCAGCATGAGGGCGCGACCTTGACTTGGAGCTTGCACACCTTGACTTTTGAGCTATGAAGGGAGTGATAAGCTTGCATCTTGAGCTTCATAAAACCTGAGAAAGAACCATGGAGAGCCTTGGACACCACCGTTCTCCTGTAAACAAAGAAAAGCAAACAAATAAAAGAGAAAAGGCAAAATAAACTAAGAAATGCAAGAAAACGGGAAAACAACTAAGAATGAACAAACTAGAGAAATAAAGGTTAAAACTAGAGAAAAAGAGATAAAAGGAGCTATAAAAGTAACTAAAGATCATCCCAAAAGAAGCTAAATGAGTGCCATAAATGACACTCATCAAATTTCCCTAAGCTAGACTTTTGCTCGTCCTCGAGCAAAACAAAAGCAAGTAGGAATAGGATAAAAACTTATTCAAATAAGAAAAAGGAAAGAAGAGGATAAGAATGTACACTAAGACTCACTTTCGTAGGAATCACGGTTGTTTTTAGTTACAACAAGCCTTTTAAACCCCAAAGTCGCTAATGACGACGAGTGAGGTCTCGTAAGGGTATCCAAAGAGTTTGACCCATAACTCTTAAAGGTAAAATGAGGCAAATCATAGAAAGGAAAGTAACATCAAAAAGGAAAAAGTAAAACCAAGAGCTTTCGAAATGGACCTTTACAAATGACCAAATACAAATGAATAAACAACTTTCTAGACAATAAGGGTATGCACGTTCCAAGATATCCAAGGTTGATTGAAACATAAAATATGCTAAGCATAGAGAACTAATAAGACACAATTCACCTTCATATGAACCAATCTTACCGCGTTCTCCCTACTAGTTTCAAATCCACCTCTGGTGAGCATCTCAATGATTCCTCAAAGGAACCGGAAAAGAAGAGATTTTCAAGGCTACTCGACATCTTGACTATGAAAACCGCTCCATAGACTTGACTCCCATCTCCCTCCACCGACTTGTGACTCAACCAAAAAGGTCAAAAGGTCTTGAAAAGGGTTGTAATGTAAGGGCGAAAAGGGTGAAGGTAGGCTAAAATTTGAAATTTGGTGGTATACCTATATTGTGAAGCAAAGGATGATCAATCCTCAACACCATAATCAAGAAATCACCAAACAAAAACACCAACACCCCCAAGCTTATTCAAAGCAAAAATCACAATCATATATACAAAAAGCGTAAGAACAATTCTCCCTAAGCTAAAATGGAGCATTGTCCTCAATGCTCTAAATAGGGAGAAATACGCTTACATCAAAATATTTTTGAGCCTTTTCATTTTTCTCATTTTTTTCACTTTTGCCAAAGCATTTGCATGTGCTTTCCTTTTCTCATTTTCTCATTTTTTTTATTTTATTGCATTGTCCTTGCCTCTTTTAACGATGGCTTTTTCAACTTTGCATTTGCCTTTATTCACAAAATATTCACAATACAATCTTGCTTTCAACATGAGAATCAAATAACTAAATTCATACACCATAATCTCTAACAATAATGATCAATTGCTTCACAAAAACCAAGAATGGAACAAGAATGAAACAAAAGGCTTAAAAGCTAAAGATATGACTTGAAAAGAAAGTATATGGCTTAAATGGTTAGCAAGTAGGCAAATATAAACCCAAAAAAAAGAAATAAAATTTATCATAGAAAAAGAAAAAACCACCCCGAAAAGATGCCTTTGTCCTTCCTAAATGGCTCGGTTGCGATCTTTGGAGATCAGAGTCAAGTTCTAGGTAAAGCAAGCAATAGTCAAGGATCCATGTGCCGCTCATGCAAAATGTGTAGAAGGCTAGAAAAGAATGAAACCTCACATGGTTGTAGCAATAACTCACTATTAGTTTCAAATTCACCATAGGAAGCAACACCTTCTTACCACAAACAAATAGACTTCGGCTTCATGGTCCCAAAAGTTAGAAACACACTATCTTAGCATCTATTCTAGAATCAACCAAGCATACTCTCAAACCGTGCACACCGTTATCATATAGGAAACCATTTATTCAAAAGTAAAAGTTCGGATGGTATTATGTCTAAATCATAAGCAAAACATCAAAAGAAACCAAAAATAATGCCTCAAAATCATCATTTTTTTTATTTGAAAAGAAGAAAAGAAAAAGAGAAAAGAGAAAAGAGAAGAGAAGGAAAAGAAAAGGAAAAGAGAAAGAAAAGTACAAAGATGCATGCTAATCATATAAATCCCAATCGACAAACAAGTGGTCTTTCGACAACAACGTCAATGACCCCAAACACCCATATGGTGTTAAAAGCAAACATCATCGAACCATTCAACTCATCTTAAACTAATCCTAATCTAAGAAAACAATAAAAGAAAAGAAAAGAAAAGAGGAAAAATAGAAAGATCTCACCGATTTATCCAAGCTAAGCCATTATAAACGAGGTAAGGGAAAGTACCACCTCCATGGAGCTCCATAAAGCTTAAGCATGAAGTTCAAAACCAAGTGAGAATAAAAGATAAAAGGAAACTATATACAAAGAAGAAGGTTAGTAACTTCAAAACAAAATAACAAAATAAAACTGTACACTAATTGTAGCACCCTAGAAATTCCTTTCCTTCAAAATACCTGTTTTGCTCTTTTAAAAACTCAAAATAGGAAAATCTAAGACATTACCGCCACTATGAAAACGGCTAAGACAACTATCAAAGACACATAGCAGAAGACTATCTTTAAAAACATTCAAAACAATTTAACTCAAAAAGTCAACCAAACGAAAATAAAGTAAAACCAAAGTAAAACGAAGTCAACCTACAACTTGGAACCATTGTAAGCCCTTAACAAAACAGAACCAACTCAAAACCTTTACGTTAGTCTCACATGCATAATATAATAAAATAATTAAAGTAATAAACACATCATAAACTTATGAAAACTAGCATGATTAGCTCTTCACTCATGCCCATCATGAATATGCTTCATCACCTGAAAAGCTTCTCTCTATTTGTTTCCACTACTCTCCATTAAAAATGGGTCATCATAGGGCCAAAGTAAAAACAAAGGCCAAACAAACATACAAACAAACAATCAGCAATGCTGAGTACATAAGCGTAATTAAACACACTAACATGCTATCACCTATCAACACACAACTTACCTTGTTGCACCTGTTTACAAGCATACAACATACAACATGACTCTCAATTAAAATAACTAATTGATTTATTTAGCATTGATTACGCATCGAACGGGTTTCCCTCTAACCTGCCCCAATTAAGGGGTACTAACACAAGAGCTAACCGCGCCATTATAAATTAACCACTCGTAAGTGGCGAAATTCCTGCGCATAATAAAAAAAGGAAAATACAGCTTCCTGTTCTCCTAGTAGAAGTTATGGTCAAATATAAAGTCGCATATTTCCCTCCCATATGTTCATACTCAAGGTATATATGTTCCAAGAGTTTTGGTAAGTAATCTCTTTCACTTTACGTTATTTACATTTTATTAAACATGGTGACGACTCTCAAATCATGACACAATCAAACATTACAATTATTCAAATAATTAAGCATTCTAATTTAATTCTTGAATAATTAGTGACTACATAATATTTAATAATGAACCCTTTTTAATCTACCTCAGTGTCAAATACACCTTGAACGCATAATGCGCCAAAATTCCTATCCCTCGGTGTTAGAAACACCTTAAGTGCACTAAGGCACCAATATATAATTTATTCCTCGTGTACAAAGACACTTAAATAGCTCCTTCCTCATGTTTATATCACCAATAAAAATTATACGAACCATAATAAAATTCCTTTTCAATATTCCAACCCAAATTAAACATTTAGTTTAATTAAACATGCTTATTATCATGCCAATTATAATAGTGTGGTTCATATACAACATTCCAAATTAACTATTTTCAATCACCAATCCAATCAATAATTTATTTCAACCAATCATGCTCACGAATAGTTCACAACCATTCTTAATTCAATCAATCCAATTCATATCACCAATCTCATTTCAATTCAACCATTCCAACCAATTCCTAGCATGACACTAACTTGGAATCACTTAAATAAATCCTAGCATGTTTCTACACGCTTAATAAATTTCAGAGTATGCGTACGTACCTCAAATAAGCTCTGAAAATAGCCGAGTACACTACAACAATTCCAGAACCAAGTCTCCTAAATAAAGGGACAATAATACTATATTAATTAACCTTGTATACACAATTTCCAGCAAGTTAAAATCACTTTAAACAACTTATAATAATCTGAAAATTATCTTAAAACCTTTAATTAGTCTCTCTTTTAATGGGTAATTAAACCCTTTTGTTAAAATCACAATTCTACTACTTTAAATAAAATTCCAGCAATAATACTTTGTTAAAAACTCCTTAAAACTCATTAAAATCATATCTTTATACATTGTTAATAATCAAAATTAATGGGTATTCAAAACCCTCAAATCAATTTTTGAAAGAACCCTAAAAATACCATCTTTAATATTTCAAAAACCCAAACCTTATAAAGTAGGAAATATGAATAATAAAACCAAACCAATAATTTGAAACTTATGTTTTACATCACTAAAAACTCATTATGATACTAATTAAACTTGTCTTGAAGTATAAAAACCAAAGCTAACAATATATATACATAAAAAGAAACCAATGCAAAATAAAATGAGAAGAGAGGAGATAATGATGGTGATGGTGATATGCGGCTAAAAACAGGCGGTAGGTTGGTGGCACCGATTTCCGACAATGAAGGGCAGTAGTAGCAGCAGTCACGCAAGAACAGAGCAAGCTAAGTGAGAAGTCGGCATCTCACGTAGGGAAAAGAAAGGAGGAAAAAGGAAGAAAGAAAAAGAAAGAAAAAGAAAGAAAAATAAAGGAAAAATAAAATAAAGAAAATAAAGAGAAAAGAAAATAAGACTAACCTTTTGTGTGGGAAAAATTTGGAGATTGAAGGAGCATTTATAGTGTAGAGTAGATTAGGGTAGGTTTTGGGCTTCATAGAAATTATGGGCTTGAATAATATAATAGTTGGCCCAAATATAAAAATAAGATGATTGGTTTTATTTTTAAGATGGGTTACATTTGGGTTAAATAGTTATTGACCCAAAAATTAAAACATGTTTTATTCAAAATCCAATAATTTAAAATAGGTTGACCCAAAACATAATTTATAAATAAATAAATAATTTATAAAATACATTAAAAATACAGAGTATTACAGTCTACCCTCCTTAAAAGAAGTTTCGTCCTCGAAACTTAGGTATAAAAACAAGAAAAACTCATTTGAAAACGAATAAATGCTTGTAAATTTAAAAAAAAATTCCTTGATATTTTAGTTGTTGTACTTTTGTGCTACTTAATTTCTACTTCAACCATTCATTCACACACAAACTAGTGTGTAAATTGACCAACTTACTAACTAACTTACACAAACTAGTGTGTAAGATCACAAATTCATTCCTAAATTTACACAGACAATTGTGTAATTTACACCCTTAAACAAAATCTTACACAAACTAATGTATAAGTTTTCCAAACAAATCAACAAAGTCAATGCAAAACTGATTGAAAAAGCATTATAGTGCTGAAATTAAGGGAAAAAGTGCGAAGTTCTACCTCACTCTACCCTCCTTAAAGAAAACGAGTTACGTCCCCGTAACTCTACTCAAATCAACTCAGACAACTTAAGTCGTTCCTTTCTCATTCAATCCCTGGTTAGATCATATTACTTTCAACTTATCAGCATCCATGTTGTGTGTACTCGCCGTATAACCAATCCTTTGTTCAATTCTACTTAAATCGTTCCATCGCAACCCTTTTAATAGAAAAATGCGTTATGCACTCTTTGTGTCAAGAATCCTGCAAGTTTTCCTTGTAAGTTCGACATTGGTCTGACTCAATAAATTCGAGATTATACTTGCACCATTTCTTTTGACTTGGGACATGCGAAAACACTTGTACTTTACCAAGGTCGTTGTATGGCTAGTCTATTAGCCACCTTTACTAATCCTTTCCCAAATTTCATATAAGCATGAACACTTTGGTCTCCATTTCTCTTCTTTATCAATTCTCACGACTCGTATCTTGGGTGAACTTTTACAAATACCTTGCCCACAACTTCGAATATGTTCTTTTTTTCGTTTAAATCCGTGTAACTCATATGTTTGTTATGCACATTCTTGAGCTTCAATTTAATATCACTCGTCATATTGTAACCTTACATAATTGAGGTTTTGAAATCTTTATCCCACTTACGTTACTCAACATATTTGACTTCTTCTCATTAAAAATTTTACATTTGTGTCATGACTATGTTTCTAGGACAGAGACTGTTATTAGAATAATTCAAATAAATCCAATATGCTTCTCCAATTGTCCTTGAAAATCCATTATAAAGGCCCTTAATATGTCTTTTCTCATGACACTTATTTCCAAATGGTCCCCCAAGGTTCTTGGCACACTTCTCCATGGAGCTTCATCACCTTCTTAACATAACTTCATACAAGTTCATCCACTGCACTTTAACTACATCATTCCTTTTTTTAACTTAAATCAATTTGCATTCAAATATATTAAGATGCAAATTATCCTTTACCCGTATCTCGAGTGATGTATAATCCTCTTGGTTCTCCTATGCTCAACCTTTACTTCTTGCCAAATCCAATGTTTGATCACATTATTACCAGTTCATTAATCATTCAAGGCTGCCAACACGCTTTCTCAACTCTTCATACACTTCTAGCTTCTCCTTGTGGGTGCACCCAAATATGATGAGTTGTGTCCATCCTCCATGAGTTTTCTTTTAAATTCATCACATTGATTACCTACCTTCTTTCACCAAGGTTCCATCTTCGTTAATATTAGCATAGTCAACCTTCCTTGATTAATTTTTTTTTTTTTTTTTAAACAATGCTGAGCTTTCCTTTATCTCCTCCAATTATGTGAAGATCTCTTCCTTTACCAAATTTCGTAGCGATTCCCTAATGATCTCTTCTTACACTATTTCAAGCTTCAACCTTTCCATTTCTTAAACAAATTCCAAATTACAATCATTGTATTCACTATAGACTCGGCTTTCGACTACGACAGTCCCAACTGCGTAGGTTTTCCCTTCAGTGATATTGAATGTCCAACTAGTATTCCTTAATGGCTCTAACAATTTCAATTAATAATGTCCGCATCCTTCTTCCACAAAAATACACTTTTCATTCTTGTGATCCTCGTGAGATTTTAAATTTCACACCAGAACCCCTTCGTTATGTAATCCTCTCTTCTTCCAATGATGACATACTGAACAAAGAACTTTGAATCCCAAACACCCATAAGGTGTAGGTTAATCCTCAACAACTTTCATCTTTTCGTGGTCCAAATCTATGCCTTCCTTTTCGTAACAAGTACCATCTGAAATTCAGCTTTCTCCATCTAAAACCCACACAATTGTTTACATCCCCTCGCATTATCTTCCATATCCTCAAAAATTTACAAAATGTTTTCAGTGAACTACTATGAATTTATTCCAAGAATAAAGATTCTCGATTACTCAAATCATAACAATACAAATGCAATCACCGCCTAAAAACACACAATATTAAACTTAACTCATTGTGCTATTAATGTTCAACTTCGTTCCATCCTTATAACTATCATCGTTCTTTCTCATTGACCAACCAAGTGATAATCTTTGGTAGAAATTACTCAATGCATTAATATCACCTTGTTCCACTCCTTCAAACTCCTACACAACCTCTTACCTTCACCATTATCCTTCAATCAAGCACACTTATACAAACGCTTCCCACAGCGATGTAACTTCTTTTTAACAATTCCTGACAATTTCACTTCTCAACTCCCTTAATTTCTCATCAGTCGATAAAATTTTATCCTTTTCTCTACAACAATTCCAATATTCATTCACAATCTTTAAATTCCAGGATTTGCTTCTCGCAATTTAGTATCTTAACACTATAAAGTTTCAAAAAGCCACAAGCTTTCCTTTAATGTTCCATTTATATAAACCTGTTTATGACTCACCAAGAATCTCATAGCATAATCACCATGTCAAGATTTCCTCCATCGAGTTCGACATTAAACTTCCTCCCAATAAAAACCCAAATTCACGATTAAGCCATTTTCATCCGTTTCATTTTCTATCAATTCAAGAAATTTTCAAAGTTCAAGAATCGTTCACGCTAACTCTGCCATATTTTCACCCTGAAAATACAATATATGCTCATATATTTATTCTTAAAAATTCACGTGACTATCTTCTTGGTTGTTACCATTTCATTCTTAAACGCCTTATTTCTTGTATATTCCATCCTTAAACTTAACACTTGTACTTCCAAGAGTATATAAACAAGATGTTTCTTCATATAAATCATTCTAGTCTAAAAGACTTACTCTTAACAACTTTATCAATTGAAATCCATATTCAATCCTCTTCCAAGTTTGTTCAGTTGTTCATCCTAGCCTCCTTAATAGACACCACCTCCTCGAGTGTACCCTATGCAACTTAATGAACTCCAACTGTTATTGTTGTCAAAGACGATTCTTTAATTCCAAATCCATTATAACTTGTATACCTTTCCTTATAACAACCATGGATAAGCAACCATTTTCTGAGTTTTGCCTTAAAGCTTGCCAATTATAATTGGGCGTGTCCATCACTGCACCGTTCTTTCATTCTCTTGTGTTAGCTCTCAAGGGGTCTTTTATAATTATGTTCATGGTTATCTTTTAAGTTAGACACCCATCTAACTAACTTATACCTTTTATGTACACACATTTAATTTAAGCTAACAAATTGAGGTTGCAAAATTACAACTTCCAAATTTTACAGCCCGATCAATCAAATTTTTGATTGCTAACCACCATACATTTAATAAAGCATCACAAATTAAATAAAAATAATTCCCTTGTATTCCCAGAGTTTAGAAATGAATTATTGGAATATTTGAGTACGAAATGGCTCATTTGAGTAGTAATATGAAATGAATGATTTGGAAATGAAATGAATCATTTGGCAGTAAGACGAATTCATTGGCAAGGACATGAATAAAATTTTATTGGTGAGAAGGAAAAAATTTTATTAGTGAGAAGGAGAATGACTGGAAATGAAATAAAATGAGTTCGAATAACCTACGCAACTCAATAGGTTTATTAACTCACTGTGGCCAAGCCACTTATGACTTTACTGAAAAGGAAATAATGAAATTGCGGAAATGAAACTAAGAATCCTAAAAGAAATGAAACTACAAAAATCCAGTTCTTTCGAACATTGTCTTTCTTGTCCTTCGATTGTTTGTAGCTTCCAGGATCGAATTCAGGGTCATCTTCCTCCTCCATTGCTTGGATTTTGCTTCACTTGAATAAACTATTCATCTTTTTCATCGTTAGATGACATGTCAATTATAATTAGATTAGGGGGGGGGTGGATTTGGATTGGAGATCTCCATAATGGAACTATTAACAATATGGTTACTCTCATCCATTAGCTCTCCTTTCTCTTACCCTCTATATATTTCTGCTTGATTACTCGATGGTGGAGAAGAATTTCCTGATTGATGACTAGTGAAAGGGGATTCATTCTCGATTGTATTATCATAGTAATATTTGGGATATGGAATATGTAAGAGTTCCCAGTGATATTTCTCAACTGGAAAGAGATAAGAAATCAAGTATTTGTAATTAAGGTACCACTGTCCATCATAACCTTTATATTTGGAGTAATTTGGGATCTCCCTAGGTAAGTAAAAATTCGAAAACATTTCTTTGATATCAAGATATGGGGGTTCATATGGAAGACAATGAATGATCATAGCTGAAACACAATTAGGAAGGTCATAATACTTGTCTCTTAAGACATTGCTCATTTGAGAATAATGGAATCGGATTTTCTCGACAAAATCAAATGGATGTTCATTGTTTTTCTTAATTAGGGTACCAATTTGGGAATGTTTGCTAGGAAAGATTGGCATTCTGTAAAGGAGAAGACTCAGAAAAGAGTTCCCTTCCCAAAGAAAGTAAAAATAATACAGTTCTTGCATGAGTTAGGTTCAATGTTCAATCAAACAATGTGCTTACTTCTAATCACATAATTACATGCTCACAAGCAATCCATTCACATAATTAAACATCACAACCTAAATATTAATGCATACAAGAACATGATTATTTCTAACTTATATGCCCAAATTCTTTCCTACCCAAACTCACCAACATGCTTTTAAAAGCTTTTAACACATAATACTTACCTCAATCCTTGCTTTCCTGTAAAATGAACAAACTAAAAATATTTTTAACTCCTCTTTTAACAATTTTCAAAAATAAGCTCCGAAAAATACCGGAAAACTTTCGGCCATCATAAAAAATTCGGACACCCACAATAAAAAAAAAAAATTTTTGGGTGACACAAAGAAAAATAAAATTTTCGGACCTCTTCATTAAAAAAATATAAAATTCAGCTTTTAAAAATGATTAAATAAAATATTCGATCTTCTTAAAAAAATATTAAATAAAATAACTCACTTCAGAAATTACACAGTTAAATAAGCACTTGTCAAAGTTTCAAAACACAACACTTTAAAACACGTTTTTGGCTTTATTGGTAATAAAATCTTAACCTAAACTCCCAAATACCACTTTGTAATACCCTAGAAATTCCTTTCCTTTAAAAAACCTGTTTTGCTCTTTTAAAAACTCAAAATAGGAAAATCTAAGACATTACTCCACCGTGAAAACGGCTAAGGCAACTATCAAAGACACACATCGGAAGACTATCTTTAAAAAAATTCAAAACAATTCAACTCAAAAAGTTAACCAAACGAAAGTAAACTCAAACCAAAGTAGGCCCTTAAAAAAACAGAACCAACTTAAAACCTTTACGTTAGTCTCACGTGCATAATATAATAAAATAATTAAAGCAATAAACACATCATAAAATTATGGAAACTAGCATGATTCGCTCTTCATTCATGCTCATCATGAATATGCTTCATCACCTGAAAAGCTTCTCTCTATTTGTTTCCAGTACTCTCCATTAAAAATGGGTCATCATAGGGCCAAAGTAAAGACAAGGCCAAACAAACATACAAACACACAATCAGCAATGCTGAGTACATATACGTAATTAAACACACTAACATTCTATCACCTATCAACACACAACTTACCTCGTTGCACCTGTTTACAAGCATACAACATAAAACATGACTCTCAATTAAAATAACTAATTGATTCATTTAGCTTTGATTACGCATCGAACGGGTTTCCCCCTAACCAGCCCCAATAAAGGGATACTAACACGGGAGCTAACCGTGCCATTATAAATTAAACACTCGCAAGTGAATGAATTCCTGCGCATAATAAAAAAAGGAAAATACAGCGTCTTGTACTCCCATTAGATGTTATGGTCAAATATAAAGTCGCATAACTCCCCCTATATGTTCATACTCAAGGTATATACGTTCCAAGAGTTTTGATGCGTATTCTCTTTCACTTTACGTTATTTACATTTTATTAAAATTTGTGATGACTCTCAAACCATGACACAATCAAACATTACAATTATTCAAATAATTAAGCATTCCAATTTAATTCTTGAATAATTAGTGACCACATAATATTTAATGTTGAACCCTTTTTAATATACGTTGATGTCAAAGGCACCTTAAACGCATAATGCGCCAAAATTTCTATCTCTCGGTGTTAGAAACACCTTAAGTGCACTAAGGCACCAATATATAATTTATTCCTCATGTACAAAGACACTTAAATAGCTCCTTGCTCATACTTATAGCACCAATAAAAATTATATGAACCAAAATAAAATTCCTTTTCTATATTCCAACCCAAATTAAACATTTAGTTTAATTAAACATGCTCATTATCATGCCAATAATAAAAGTGTGGTTCATATACTACATGCCAAATTAACTATTTCCAATCACCAATCTAATGAATAATTTATTTCAACCAATCATGTTTCACAAATAGTTTACCAAAACCATTCTCAATTAAATCAATACCATCCATATCACCAATCTCATTTCAATTCAACCATTCCAACCAATTCCTAGCATGACACTAACTTGGAATCACTTATATAAATCCTAGCATGTTTCTATACACTTAATAAATTTCCAAGTACGCATACGTACCTCAAATAAGCTCTTAAAATAGCCGAGTGCACTACAATAATTCTTGAACAAAGTCTCCTACATAAAGGGACAATAATACTATATTAATTAACCTTGTATACACAATTTTCAGCAACTTAAACTCACTTTAAATAACTTATAATAACTGAAAATTATCTTAAAACCCTAAATTAGTCTCTCTTTCATTAAACCCTTTAATTAAAATCACAATTCTTCTACTTTAAATTAAATTCCAGTAATAATACTATATTAAAAACTCCTTAAAAACTCATCAAAATCATATCTTTATACTTGGTTAATAATCAAAATTAATGGGTATTCAAAACCCCCAAATCAATTTATGAAAGAACCCTAAAAATCCCATCTTTAATATTTTAAAAACCCAAACCTTATAAAGTATGAAATATAAATAATAAAACCAAACCAGTAATCTGAAATTTATGTTTTACATCACTAAAAACTCATTATGATAATAATTAAACTTGTCTTGAAGTATAAAAACCAAAGCTAACAATATGTATACATAAAAAGAAACCAATGGAAAATAAAAAGGGAAGAGAGGAGATGATGATGGTGATGGTGCTTCGCGGCTAACGACCGGCGGCAGGTGGGCAGCGCCGATTTCCGACGGTGAAGGGTAGCAGTAGCAGCGGTCACGCAAGAACAAAGCAAGCTAAGTGAGAAGTGGGCATCTCACGTAGGGAAAAGAAAGGAGGAAAAAGGAAGAAAGAAAAATAAAGAAAAAGAAAAGAAAAATAAAGGAAAAATAAAATAAAGAAAATGAAGAGAAAAGAAAATAAAACTATTCTTTTGTGTGGGAAAAATTTAGGAATTGAAGGAGTATTTATAGTGTAGTGTAGATTAGGGTAGGTTTTGGGTTTCATAGAAATTATGGACTTGAATAATATAATAGTTGGCCCAAATATAAAAATAAGATGATTGGTTTTATTTTGAAGATGGGCTACGTTTGGATTAAATAATTATTAATTCAAAAGTTAAATCATGTTTTATTCAAAATCCAATAATTTAAAATAGGTTAACCCAAAACATATTTTATAAATAAATAATAAAATACATTCAAAATACGGGGTATTACACTAATCTATGAAGTATTTGGATTATAGGGATTGGATTTAAGGGGTTTGGATTAAAGGGATTAGGATTAGAAGGGAGCAAAGTCATCATTATTCACCTCGTCATCATGAAAATACCTGTAGACACCAAATTGTGTCTCCCCAACTAAACCCAGTGATGAATATCTTTCGCGTCATTGATATCGAACAAGGTGAAATGTGAAAAGTCTTGTGATGCGGTTGTTTTAATAAAAATACTTCTTTTGGTTTTCGAAAATATTTCTTTTCTTACTCTATTTCTATGGAAAATGTCCATTCCAGTTTAGTTTAGTCCATAATAAAGGTCCAATAATAGTGTAGTTGGTTTGGGCTCGAAAAGAGCTTCCAATGATATATTATAAGCCCAATTGCGATGAATAATGAGGAAGTTATGGCCAAAATACTAAATTGGGTTTGAAATGAATTTTATATATGACCCAATGATCAAGTGGAGGGCCCATTAATTAATATTCCTGAAGTCATTAGGATTGATTTTAATTTTCTAGAGTAATCTAGGAGGTTAACTTAAATTCTAGTGGGATTAGGATTAGTACTTATAACTTTTAGAAAAATAAAGAATTTTATTTGGAATAAAACAAGTGTTTTGAAAGATTAAATTTGATTTTAAAAGATAAGTATGGACATTAATTAGTCTAATTTAATTAGAGTAATGACTCTGTACAGCCTTAAGTTAACGCGTGGACCATCGCGAAACGACAGCTCCATCGCACCGCGATGAAGCTGTCGCGCCGCGATGGAACCATCGCGCTGTGATGGACCCTGTCGCGCCGCGATGGGAGCAGTTTTACTCCGATCGAACTCGATCTTTTTCTTATCGTTTCGGCACCTTTTTCCTTACAAGTAGGGTCGTATTTCCCCGTTTTTATTCATTCACAATCATCAACATTCATCTTTATCTTGAGCAATAGCTTGTTCTTTCTCCCTCTTTCTAGTCTTCCCTTTACAAATACAATATACCGTATTCAAGAGTTCTAGACACACCTAGCCAAGTTCGAAGTTGCCTTCGCCCTAGATGTGAAAGGTTGATAATTTCTGAGGGTTTGGTCCTAAATCCTTATTCCAATTATTTAAATTAATTGTTTGCTTAATATTTTCCTTGAAGTTACTAACGTGTGTATTGTTTTGATAGAAAGAGATACAAGGCAACAAAGTAAGTTGTTCCCTTAGAAAGCATGCTTAAATTATATTAACTCCTAGTATCATGCTAGAATGTTATTTATTGCTTTCTAGTATCATGATTAGGTTGCTTCCTATTTTCTTCTATCATGTTAGTATCATGTTAGGGATAAAGTTTTGATCTTTATTCTTTAGTGACATGCTATGATTTGTTATTAATCATGTTAGTATCATGCCTAGGATCTTGCTATTATTATTATGCTTTATTGAGACTATGATGATGATTGTTGTGATGTTGCTTGATATTATTGTTATTGCTTGATCATGCCCTCTCTTGCAGGTTTAAAGGGAATTTGCACTTGTAATCACGCTTAATAAGATAATTAATAATTTTATTTAGGCTAATATGATTTTAATTCAAGTGATCGCCAATAATAGTTTTGTTTGTGCATTAATATTCAACCAACATAGATTAAACAGGTTTAGGATTAATATATTGATTGTATGTTAATCAGAAAGCGCACATGAATATGAGAAGAATAAAGTAGAGACCTATTTTTAGGGCAGGTTCAATTTCTTTTAGATTGAATTTGTACCTTCATCCCCGAATATCCAGTCATGGTTCCGGACCACTATGGAGTTAGAGATCTCATGGATCGTGAAAGGGTGTAACCTTCACCCTGTGAACGGTTACAAGATCCTAAAACTTGTTGGCGACTCTTTTGCTCTAGCTTTCTTCCCTTAGGACGCTATCATGATTAATTCTATGATCACAGTGGGGCTCAAGTGTGGGATGCTTGAAATATTTCGTACAGTTTTTTGGCGACTCCACCGGGGAGGATTTCTATTTAATTCCTAAAATTTATTTTGGCAATAATTTAGAATGAGTGGATGAGACTCGAAAAGTTCTAAGTATTCATGTGTGTAATTTTGATTGACATTATTGGCATAAGCATGAAAAAGGTCCGCATTAGATAGACCATCCGTAATGCGTCAAAAACATAGGATTTTTACACGTAGGAAATTTTCGAAATATCTTTCACAACTAGAATCGAAAAAACGCTGCAAAAAACTAGAAAATTCTAAGAGAAAAGATAGCTGCTGAGGCATGTAGGAACTGGCGCTGAGAAAACAGTGCCCACTGAAGCCCGACGGCTCTGTCGAGGCGCGATAGCAATATCACGGTGCGACAGGGCTATCATCTCGTGATGGTCCCTGTTGTCTCGCACCAAGTTCTTCCAATACCGATCTAGAAATCTGTCTTCTTGTTTCGACTGGTTCTAGTACTGTTTGCTCGGTTTTACTTCTTGATTGAGTTTTTCTCACTTTTCTTAACCATATGTGTTCTACATATGGCCATAACCCTCTGGGAATTCACGCTCCATCTACCCAATTGAACGCTCCTTGCAACGAAGGGTACATCCGAGTTTGTGAATTCACCAAACCATGGAAGCAAGTTTAACTTGCAGGGTCCCATCCATACGCGCCAACCCTTCTGAAGGTTAGGCTTCCCCGCGATGCTTCCGGACTCATAACCATGGACCCTCTTTAACTAACCCTTATTCTTGAACTTTAGAGAACTAGAGCCACGGTTAGGTTGCAAACTCATTGCATCATATTGTGCTTAATTGACTACTTGTGCATCTTTGTTTGTGCATATTTACACTTACCGTTATTTGACTTGTTTAAAAGTTTAAATAAACTAATTAATGGCTATGTAAGACTTTGCTTAATTAATTAATTAATTAATACGAATGATTAAAGTCTAATAAATTGATTAAACTAATGTAGTATGACTTTAGGCTTATCCTTTTAAAGTAGAACACTGGAAACAGGCCCAGACCGACGCATCAGTAATGACGTGAAGGTCAGACCTGTGGCGCGACATGATGGTGTCCATCGCGACGCGATAACCTTATCGCGCCACGATGTCCTCAGGCGTTTCGCTACAGTGCCGATGCTTCGGCGACGGTCCATTTTTCTGCTTGAGTCTTCACGCTGAGTCTAATTAACTAATTTATTAATGGCAGAAGTGGTATTTAGTCCTTGTTTAAGTTTAAGCATATAGTCCCATAGTCTTACACAAAGTGTCAAAGCATGTCACTTTCACTCACTTTTTTAAACATACTCTTCGTAAATATGCTCACCATGATCATGTCTAGAGAGTCTTGTGTGTGCGCGTGTATTCCGTCATTTTTTTAGGGGGGTAAGTCGGATATTAATCCTCCAAATTAAAACCAACCATGTTGCTTAAACCCTATACTTGATTCCCAAAAATATACACCCTATTATTTCCAAAAATATACACCCTATTTTTGCCTTTTGCCTTTAAAACCAATAAAGTTAAAGTCAATTTCAGTCAAGTCATTAAGTCAAATATGGTTTAATTTACAGTTCTTGGGCAAGAAAGGAGTGGCAACTAATCAATGACAACGCTTTCGTCCAAGTTTTACTCTTTGATAAACCGATTCGACAAAAGAGAAAAGCTAAGAAGAAAATGGAAACTAAGGAAGAAGTCACTGAACTTAGATAGAATGTTGCTAGTTTAACTGAGATGATGAAGCTAAGACCATTTCTCTTCAAGTCAATGACCTTACAAAACAACAAGAGATGGTACCATAGAGCACTGTTTTAAATTCAAGGACTTAGTATAAGGATTAATTGACAGTAAGAAATTGGTTCAAATACGACCAAACAAAGGGGTACTTTTAGAATTGGTTAATGGAGTGTGGGACAGTGATGACGAGGACGTTTACCTCAAAGATATAGAAGACACTCCACTTTCCTCAATATATCCGGTCCCTGACATTTGGGATGAAGAGGATTCCCTTATCGATGTCCTCACAAGATCAGGGAGAATGCAACCTCCTGTTACAACGCAACCCATTCCTACTACTCAACAAGTTCCTATTCCAATCATAGAGGACAATGAAGTTGTCAAAAAACTTAAGAAGACTAAGGTCAGATGAACTTATGGAAACTACTAGCCACATCTCGTGAACATAGATTCGCGGTAATGGATGCCTTGGCTAAGGTAGGAATAGAATCAGAAACCACTCTTGAGGAGTTAGCCAACTTCCTCACGAATGACCTCCCTAGTCTAATTAATCTAATCACCTTTTCTAACAAGGACTTACCTCCTGAAGGTGATAAACACAATAAAGCCTTAAATCTCACAGTAATCTGCAAGAGAATGAATGTCCCAATGACTCTTGTAGATAATAGGTCAGCGATTAATGTTTACCCGCTTCGAACTACAAGGATGTTAGGAATAAGAGATGAAGACTTATCTCCATCTATGAAAGGCATAAGAGCTTATGACAACACTTGTCGCCAAGCTCTTGGAACCATAACGATGAATGTCACGACAGGAGTTATTGAGCATGCTACTACTTTTCAAGTGGTAGACATTAAAACCTCGTTCAACTTGTTATTCGGACGCCCTTGGCTTCATGACCTTAACGCCGTCCCTTTGTCCCTTCATCAACAAGTAAAGGCTACGGTCAGAGGAATTCCCGTCACAATCGATGCTTCCCCAATGAGGATCAAGGCAATTAACAAACCCCTCATAAATGTGGAGCATGACGAGAATGATGAAGATTTATAGAGTTTCAATGCTGAAGAGGTCTATTTCATAGAAGAAGATGAGATGACCCCTCTTCAATATGTCCTCCATTCAAACATGATAGTTAATAGCATACTCCGTAAGCAAAGAATGACTCTAGGAAAAAAGAAAGGAGTAGCAACACAAATGGGATTGCCTAGACTTCCTAAATTAGATACTTTTGGACTTGGTTTCGAACCGACTCTGAAAGACTATAAGCAAGCCCGGGAGAAAATTAATGCACGAAAGAATGCTCGTACTCAAAAGAAAGCAATCCCAATGGACCAATTGATGAGTGTCATTTATGGCACTTATTATATCCCTTTTAGAGTGATTTTCATTCTCTTTTGTAGCCCTTTTTATTCCCTTTTCCTTAATTTTTCTCTTTATTTCTTTAGTTTGCATTTTCCTTAGTAGATTTTCCATTTTCATGCATTTCTTGGTTTATTTTGCCTTTTTCCCCTTTATTTTTTTGTTTTCTTTTATTTTCAGGAGAAGTTCGTTCCCGAGGTCTCTTCCCGAGTTTTGCATTGATTGGGATGCTTAGTGTCTTCCATTTGAAGCCTAAGATTGGAAATCTGCAAGTTTCATGCTTCTTTAGGCCGTGCATTCAAGCCGAGGGGGCACCGATTCTGGTGTTGAACCCACCATCATGGTGTTTTATATATGGCCCAATGATCAAGTGGAGGGCCCATTAATTAATATTCCTAAGTCATTAGGGTTGATTTTAATTTTCTAGAGTAATTTAGGAGGTTATCTTAATTTCTAGTGGGATTAGGATTAATACTTATATCTTTTGGAAAAATAAAGAATTTTTTGGAATAAAACAAGTGTTTTGAAAGATTAAATCTGATTTAAAAAGATAATTACAGACATTAATTAGTCTAATATAATTAGATAAATGACTCCATACGGCCTTAAGTTAATGCGTGGACCATCGCAAAACGACAGCTCCATTGCGCCGCGATGAAGCTGTCGCGCCGCGATGGAACCATTGCGCTGTGATGGACCCTGTCGCGCCACGATGGGAGCAGTTTTACTCCGAATCGAACTCGAATTTTTCTGATCATTTCGAGACCTTTTTCCTTATAAATAGGGTCGTATTTCCCCGTTTTTATTCATTCACAATCATCAACAATCATCTTTCTCTTCTTTCTTGAGCAATAGCTTGTTCTTTCTCCCTCTTTCTAGTCTTCCCTTTACAAATACAATACACCGCATTTAAGAGTTCTAGACACACCTAGCCAAGTTCGAAGTTGCCTTCGCTCTAGACGTGAAAGGTTGATAATTTCTGAGGGTTTGGTCCCAAATCCCTATTCCAATTATTTAAATTAATTGTTTGCTTAATATTTTCCTTGAAGTTACTAACGTGTGTATTGTTTTGAGAGAAAGAGAGACAGGGCAACAAAGTAAGTTGTTCCCTTAGAAAGCATGCTTAAATTATATTAATTCCTAGTGTTAAGTTTCTTATCTCCTAGACAATCTTTAACACTAGTCTTGTACATGTTTTGGACTTTGCTCTTGCACTTTTGAGATCTATCAAGTAACCACTGCTTCACATCTCTAGACAAAGAAAGAGGAACCTTTTGGGTAACAACTTCCCACAAAGGTCTTGCACACCAATAGGCATCAAATCTTTCTATATCTTGTGAAACGGGAAATTCATAAGGGCGACGAAGATCCCAGGAAGGAACATTTTGAGCAAGGGCTTATTGTCTTTTTACTCTAGAAGGGTAGTAAAAGGTTAATTTGGACAAACTTCGAAGACGGCAAAAAGGTTGTTTATTGACACAAACCATCTTCTCAATTTTCCACCACGGAACAACCCATTTAATGGCAAAGTCGTGAGTGTAAAAGATTCTACTCCACTCCTGGCGGCCCATCTCTATGGAGAAGCGCTTCTTCCTTCTCACAAGGCAATTGGGTGTATACTTTTCAATATTGTCAAGAGGGCTAATTAATTCAAGCCTTTCCATTATCCAAATCTGCAAAACTTCAATGAAAAAAAAAAAAAACAAATTAGTATTACTATACAAAATTAAATATTTTTGATTTCTATAAATAAAAGTATTGATTGTCTACCTGTAATAAAATTGGAGAACCTCTAAGTAGTGCTTTCGGATCTCTCTTTAGTTCATGTAAACTAAGTATACTTTCTCCAACAATTAATGGCATTGGATTTCTCTGATTCAATTTGCTCCATGACAGATGCTAAAATTTCTTGACCCTCATGGATATTTCCACTAGTAAGAAGATATTGGCTAAACATGCAAAAGAGGAAAGCCCTCCTCCTATAAACATGAAAAGACTCAGAGCGTGGTCTATCAAAATAAAAGCTTGCAACTTCTTTCAAACTTACTGCATTCCCAGGCACTATGTCTTTTAAGTCCCTATCTCTAAGGTTAAGGAAACGCTCAAAGTCCTTATAATAATATTCGCTCACCTTAGGAATTACCGCAAGATCTAAAGACGGGAAACCAAGAATGGCACCAAATTCTTCCAGTAAAGGGCACATTTCATCATAACCAAATTTAAAGCAATTGGTATTTGAATCCTAATATTCTAAGGTGGTATGAATTAAATCTAAGTCAAGATCTTGAACCCCACTGTGATCATACACTTAAGCATGGTGGTGTCCAAAGGGAAGGAAGCTAGAGCAAAAGAGTCGCCAACAAGTTTTAGGAACTTGTAAACCGTTCACAAGGTGAAGATTACACCCCTTAACGATCCAGGAGATCGTTAATTCCAAAAGGTCTTGAACCAAATAGGGTTCGGGGATGAAGGTACAAATCCAACCTCAAAGAGATTGAACCTGCCCTAATAATAGGCCTCTACTTTATTCTTCTCGTATTCATGTGAGCTTTCTAACTAACATGCAACCAACAGATTAACCCTAAACCTATTTATCTATGTTGGTTGAACTTAAGGCACAAATAAAACTATTATTGGTGATCACTTGAATTATAATCATATTAGCCTAAACAAGATTATTAATTATCTTATTAAGCGTGATTACAAGTACAAATTCCCTTTAAACCTGCAAGAGAGGGCGTGATCAAGCAATAACAATAAATAAGCATTAAGCAACATAATAACAATCATCACAATCATAATCATGTTAACGCTAAAGCATAATAAATGCAAGATCCTAGGCATGATACTAACAAGATTAATAACAAATCCTAGCATGTCACTAAGCAATAAAGATCAAAGCTTTAGCCCTAACATGGTACTAACATGATATTGATATGATATTAGAAAGCATAGGAAGCACCCTAAACATGATATTAGAAAGCAATAAAGACATCCTAACATGATACTAGGAATTAAACAAATTTAAACATGCTTTCCACAAGAATAGAGCAATAAGATTACATACTTTGATGCCTCATATCTCTTTCTAATAACAAAATACACGCGTTAGTAACTTCAAGGAAAATATAAAATCAAACAATTAAATTAAATAATTGAAAGAAAAATTAGGGACCAAACCCTCAGAAATTATAACCTTTCAAGTTTAGGGCGAAGGCAACTTCGAACTTGGCTAGGTGTTTCTAGATCTTGTGAGTGCGGAATTTTGTGAGAGGGAAGGTTTAGAAAAAGAATAGAGAGAGAAAGCTTCTAGCTTTTGAGAGAGATGATTGATTGTTGTAGATTGTAGATGATAATTGATGATTGTAGATGATTAAAAACGGAGGTTTAGGACCCTATTTATATGAAAATAGTCCGGAAATAAGTAGAATTTGATAAGGAATAAAACTCCACTATGTCGCTGTAAAACCGACCTTGTCGCCAGGCGACAGGGTATGTCGCGTGGCGACAGGCCTGTCGTCTGGCAACAGCCTGGATTTCTACGCGCCTTTCAACACGAAGTCCACATATGAATCAAAATCGTTTTGTAAAGTCCGTATGAAAACTGAAACCGTATTTTTCATAAAATAATATTTTATTCCAAATAAAACTTATCAAAATCTAATTATTAATTCTAATTCTATTAGGATTAAAGAGAACCCTCTAGAGAATTATAGAAGATTATAATTAATTCTAATAACTTTAGAAATAATAATTAATATTGGGCCCTCCCCTAGATCATTGGGCCGCATGTAAAGATCAAACCGGGCCTAGTTTAGTATTTTGGCCATAACTTCCTCATTATTCATCGGAATTGGGCTTATAATATGTCGTTGGAAAGCTCTTTGCAAACCCCATCCAACTACACTATTATTGGACCCTTTTCGGGGACCAAACTAAACTGGATTGGCTGCTTTCATAAAATAGAGTTGTTTTTCGAAAACAGAAAGAATGAAAAATTAACCGCAATACTTGACTTTTCACACTATCACCTCGTTCGATAATCATTCGACGCAAAAGGTATTCATCACTGGGTTTGGTTTTGGGGAGACACATTTGGGTGTCTACAGAAGCCCTCACTTTGACTGAGTTTGGAGAAATGCAAGTTTCAAAAACGAAAGTCAAAGTAGCGATAGGGACGGAGAATGATTCAGAACGTTCTGCGATCCTAAATCATTTTTGTAACACCGATTCCTGTAAACTAGCGTTAGTTAAAACAGATAAAAGAGTTAAGAAACGCGTATCTTGCACCGTCGAGCACACGTCTCTGAAGGTAACCGATTTGTTGCATTTTGTTTTGACGAACTTCCACAAGCTAGAGAAAGTCATCCCGCCATTGTTGATGTTGTGGTCGTTCTTCGTCGCCGTTGAGGTTCACTCGTCTCTGAACAAAAGAGCTTCTTTTTCAGGAATGTTCACTCGTCTTTGAACGAAGGAGCTTCTTTTTGAGGAATGTTCACTCGTCTCTGAACAATGGAGCTTCTTTTTGAGGAATGTTCACTCGTCCCTGAACAAAAGAGCTTTGAATGAAATGTCCACGCGTCCCTGAACAAAAGAGCTTTGAATGAAATGTCCACGCGTCTCTGAACAAAAGAGCTTTGAAAGAAATGTCCACGCGTCTCTGAACAAAAGAGCTTTGAAAGAAATGTCCACGTGTCTCTGAACAAAAGAGCTTTGATACTTGAATGTTTGTTGAGATCGTTCGATTGGCTGCGAACAGGAGCTTTGCTAAATGGTTGTATCCTGTAAAAATCAAAAGATTGCCAAAAGACTTTGCTAGTGTTTTTCTTAGGGTTGACCTAAGGTGATTGACTGACTTGAGGTTGAATCAATGTGTTTTGACACGTGTGTGACTCTTATGTGACTTAATGTGTTTTGACACATGTGTTAGACTCAATTCGAGGTGACATGACTCAACGTACATGACTCGTGCGTGTATTATAATGTGATTGTGTGACTCGAGAAATGCAAAAAAGCAAAATTTTCCGTCATTTTTTATGGAGAGTACCGACTTTCTCCCGAAAATGAAAGACGCGAAAAAGAATCGAAGTGAAGTTTTTGAAGGTGCATGTTGAATGAGCTTAATCCGTTAATGTTGTCTCTCACAATACAAGGATTGTAACATCTTAGACTATCCTAGTTGACTTGATGATGAAAGTATTTAGGTAGCTTAGGCACGGAGGCTAAGTAGTTCATACTTTGTGATGCAATGATGATGGATCTTGATTTTGACATGACAAGGCATGCTTCAGCATTGTGTTAAGATTTCATGACAAAGGGTTCCTAAGGGAAGGACTATTTAATCATGTATATGTGATGTGTGTGATAGTGACACTAAAGTTAGGCCGCAAGAGCTAAGTGTGTGGAAAAAATACTTTGAAAAGAGTCAAATGATGGTTACTCTTAGGCTGGGTAGGCTAATAATGTAGGGATCAAGCCCCCAAGTCTAGCTCTACATGGTTAGGGATGAGAATTGGAGATCCTTTGACATGATCATGGTGTGAGTGTGTGAATGTGAATATGAATGCATGTTTATTACGGTCGTACCTCGATGTGAGGTTGCCTACGTATGCGTTAGGAATCAGGCCGAACGTAGCTCTAGCCGAACCTCGCACAAGTATGTGTATACCTCAAAGAGGTCTTTTAAGGATTGTAACGTGGTTAGGCTAAAGGTTTGAAGAAGAAGGGGATAAAAGGCTCAAGACCCTAGATAAGCCCCTAAGGTGTGCAACCTTGCTTTTGAATCTTTGTATTTTTATGCTTGAGTGTTTTAACTCTTTTTTTGCTTTTGCATTTTTTTGTTTTTATTTTTATAAGTGTGGGCAATCCCGATCATGCGGTCTATCACTCACTTGGCATTCATTTTTCTCAGGCATGGTACCGAGCACTCGATAAGAAACGCAATCTGAGACGTGTTCATATCAAAGACATTTTCATGTCAATGACATTGGAACACTTGCCCTTTTGTACACTTTTATTGCTATTTTATTCTTTTTGAAATCACTCAAGCTTTTTATGGAATTGAAAATTGCATAAGTTGCACACCATCCCATCCCAAGGTTAGGTAGATGTAGGTTGAAAAATGAAAGGTCTATCGTTAGACGAGGCTCAAAGTGGTTTTTCAAGAAAGGATTATATATTTGAAGGGTGAAAGGTGATATGATGTGGCTACAAGGGGTGCCTCAAATCATTAGTATATCTTGTGCTTAGCTTGACGTTTTTTTTTTTTTTTTTTTTTTTTTTTTTTTTTTTTTTTTTTTTTTTTATGAATGCAATGCATTGCGATGATCATATGCAAAAAAATAAATGCTCATTTTATTAAAAGGGGAAGAAATAATGATCCTACAAAATAAATCTAAGGAGAATAAAACGGTGCATATGCTAGACTTATTGGGGAAAGGAATAAAAAAGAAATAAAAAAAGAGGTCACGAAATCTTGTCGTTGAAGCTCGCCTCTTGTCTTGTGTCTTATCATCACTCGGTCTTCTTGCCGACTGGAGGTATAGGAAGCTTGTTATTGTCGATCAAATATTGAATTGCTTCCTTTAGCTTCCAACAGCTCTCGGTAGTATTACCCCTACCTTGACGATATGTGCAATGTGCATTGGGGTTCCAGCTAGTCGTTCTCTTCTCGACAGGTGGGTCCCCAAACGGTCCTTTTGCATGAAGGCGATCGAATGCTGTGTCATAACTTATGCCAATAGGTGTAAAGGTTCTCTTTTGCTCTCGTTTGTTCAAGGCAAGGACCTCATCCAAGTTAAGCATGCTAACGTTGTTCGAGTGGGTAGCTTTGGAAGAAGAAGGATTGTCGTTCCTCTTTCCTTTCCAACCACTGTTATTATTGTTACTAATCCTGGCCTTCTTGTCACGCGGAGGAACATGAAGGAAACTTGAATCAATGAGGTCTTGAACACAATCTTTGAGACCGAGACATACTTCGGTGGTGTGAGCACGACCTCTATGGTATCGGCAATAAGATTTTGGGTCCCAATTGGGATACCGTTTTTCAGGCGGAGGGTCTTGACTGGGACCAATGGGGAAAATGAGGCCTTGATCGTGGAGACAGTTAAAAGCTTCATTGTAAGTCATTCCTATTGGTGTGTATTCTTCAATGGTCCATTTTGTCCGTGGCTTAGGAGCATTGAGTTCTTCATTAGATCCTTAGTGAGAATTTTGTTCAACAACCATCATCCGATTTGCTAATCCTTCTACCACATTCAAGAGCATGGCAATGACATCTTGCAGTTTTCGAACGTCTTCTTTTAGACTTGACAAGTCTTCCCTGATATTATCTAAGATAATACTTTCATCCTCCTCAATCACGGCCACTTCAACAAGAGAGGTTATATATGTTGTCTCGATCATGGGCTTACCTACAGGTGTGATGAGGAGTGAAGGATCGAAGGATGTTTGATCTTCTGTGATGGCTAGAATCTCGGAAGTTTTATTGTCATCGATTAGATCTTGAATAGATTCTTTGAGTTTCCAACACTTCTCAGTGTCGTGACCCTTTCCTTGGTGATATTTGCAGTGCTTATTAGGATCCCACTTGGGTGGCCTTACTTCTGGAATTGGATCTTTGATAGGCCCTATGGGGATGACTAGTCCTTTGTGGTGTAATTTTTCGAAAGTTGTTGCATAACTCATACCAAGTGGAGTGAACACTCTTTTCGACCTTTGGATTCGTGGTTTGGAGGTGATCGTAGCATGTACTTCATTAATGGGAGAGGAAGAAGATGGATGGTCGTTCTTCTTTCCTCTCGCACAATTATCTTTCAGAAGGTCATCTTCAATGTCAATGCCTATATTATACACGGCCTTGAAAGTGTTCAAGTTGTGTTGGTATTTTAAGTGCTTTGAATACTTTTCTTGTAAATTTTTGATGAACATCCTTACGGATTCTCTTTCAATAGGGACTTCAACCATCTTTGCAGAAGTTTCCCTCCATTTATTAAAGAAACAAGTAAAGCCTTCATTCTCTTTCTGCTTGAGTATTTCAAGTTCCCTATGATCAGTTTCAACTTGAATATTACATTTATATCTATCAATGAAAGCGTTTACAATTGACTCCCAACTAGAGGTTTTCTCTTTATCAAGAGAAAAGTACCATTGCTCACAAACGGTTTCTAATGATAGAGAAAACACCGAATGAAAAGCCTTCTTGTCTATTCCCTTAATATTCATTACAGTTTCGAAGGCTCTTAAATTAAAATAAGGGTTATCCATTGCCTTGAATTTCGGGATGTCGTTGGCATTGAACTTCTGCGGAAGAAGATCCTTGTCCACTGAGACCCCTTGTGAGCTAATGCCCTACACTCTATAGTCATTGGACAATTTGCTCAAATTTTCCTAGATGAGCTCCATTTGCTGTTGTCTCACAGAGTCATTGATTTGGAGAGTCAGATTCTTCAACATTTCAGCAATGTTAGCCACTTGTCCCTTGAGTTCGTTGACTTCTTCATGACTTGCCATTATCTTCTTAGCTTTCCTTTTTCGACTGATTGGCTTATCAAAAAGTTGAACTTGAATAAAGGTCTTGTCTTTGATTAATCGTCCTTCTCTCCTTGACCAAGTACTGTGGAAAGGGAAATTAAGGGATATTCATTGTTAATTATTTGACTCAACTCTATTCGACATACAATAGGTGGAATAAGATAGGAAGAATGAATGTTGTGATATGGGGAAAGCATGTAGAGAATGGAAATATGATGTAGATGGAGAGATATGAAAAAATTAGGAATAGAATGTACCCCTAACTCAAATGACGGAGAAAACCGACTCATGCATGAACCTAAGACATGGTCATGGTGACTCTATAAAGTGAGTGCTAACACTAGCGAGTGTACGTGACATGCTTTGACTCTTGTGTATGACCATGCGGCTAGACTATGTGACTAGACTCAATTAAGGACTTAACAAAGGTATTGTTTATTAATAAAATAATCGAACTGATTAGTAAACTGTTTAATTAGACTCGTCGTGATGACTCGAGTAAGAATCTGAACTGTCGCCAGAACATTAGAACTGTCGCCACAGTTTGAAGCTTGTCGCCAAACGACAAATTTGTCGCCAGGAGACAAACAATAAACTGTGGCGCCACACCCCAAACTTCTGCGCCATTGCTGGAACATTAATCTGGGACTGTTTCCAGTAAGTTTACTCTAAGGGGACATGCCTAAAGTCGTACTAAGTCAGATTAATTACTTCATTAGTCTTTAATTAGTCAAATTAATTAATTAGACAAAGTCCTTTTTAGTCATTAATTGGTTTATTTAGACTTAAACACAAGTCAAACAAACGGTTAGCCCATATAAGGTATGCACAAGCAAAGAATGCATAAATAGTCAAGTAGTCACAACATGATGCAATGAGTTTGCAACCTAACCATGGCTCTAGTTCTCTAAAGTTTAGGATATGGGTTAGTCAAAGAGGGTCCATGGTTATGAGTCCGAATGCACCACGCGAAAGCCTTACCTTTGGAAGGGTTGGCGCGAATGGATGGGACCCCGCAAGTTAAAAACTTGCTTCCATGCTTTGGTAGATTCACAACCTCGGATGTACCCGTCGTTGCCAGGAGCGTTTGATTGGGTAGATGGAGCGTGAACCCCCAGAGGGTTATGTCCATATGTAGAACACATATGGGTTTCAGAAAAGTGAGAAAAACTCAATCAGGAAGTAGAATCGAGCCAACATTGCTAGAAATAGTCAAAACAAGAAGGCAGAGTTCTGGCTCGGTATTGGAAGAACTTGGCGCCAGAGTACAGGGACTGTCGCCACAAAAGTACCCCTGTCGCCAAGCGACAGAACTGTCGCTAGGCGACAAGCACTATTTTCTAGACGCTAATTCCTACATGCCTCAGCAGGTATCTACCTTCTTAGAATTTTCCAGATTTCGCAGTATTATTTCAATTCTAGTTGTGAAAGATATTTCTCAAGTTTCCTACGTGTAAAAAATCCTATGTTTTTGACTCATTTCAGGTGGTCTATCCAATGAGGACCTTTTTTTATGCATATGACAATAATGCTAATCAAAATTACGCACATGAAATACTTAGAACTTTTCGAGTCTCATCCACTCATTCTAAATCATTGCCGAAATAAATTTCAGGAATTAAAATAGAAATCCTCCCCAGTGGAGTCTCCAAAAACTGTAGGGATTATTTCAAGCCATTAACCCCAAGCTTGAACCCCACTGTGATCATACACTTAAGCATGGTGGCGTCCAAAGGGAAGGAAGCTAGAGCAAAAGAGTCGCCAACAAGTTTTAGGAACTTGTAAACCGTTCACAAGGTGAAGATTACACCCTTAACGATCCAGGAGATCGTTAACTCCAAAAGGTCTTGAACCAAATAGGCTTCGGGGATGAAGGTACAAATCCAACCTAAAAGAGATTGAACCTGCCCTAATAATAGGCCTCTACTTTATTCTTCTCGTATTCATGTGAGCTTTCTAACTAACATGCAATCAACAGATTAACCCTAAACCTGTTTATCTATATTAATTATCTTATTAAGCGTGATTACAAGTACAAATTTCCTTTAAACCTGCAAGGGAGGGCGTGATCAAGCAATAACAATAAATAAGCATCAAGCAACATAATAACAATCATCACAATCATAATCATGTTAACGCTAAAGCATAATAATAGCAAGATCCTAGGCATGATACTAACAAGATTAATAAGAAATCCTAGCATGTCACTAAGCAATAAAGATCAAAGCTTTAGCCCTAACATGGTACTAACATGATATTGATATGATATTAGAAAGCATAGGAAGCACCCTAAACATGATATTAGAAAGCAATAAAGACATCCTAACATGATACTAGGAATTAAACAAATTTAAACATGCTTTCCACAAGAATAGAGCAATAAGATTACATACTTTGATGCCTCGTATCTCTTTCTAATAACAAAATACACGCGTTAGTAACTTCAAGGAAAATATAAAATCAAACAATTAAATTAAATAATTGAAAGAAAGATTAAGGACCAAACCCTCAGAAATTATAACCTTTCACGTCTAGGGCGAAGGCAACTTCGAACTTGGCTAGGTGTTTCTAGATCTTATGAGTGCGGAATTTTGTAAGAGGGATGGTTTAGAAAAAGAATAGAGAGAGAAAGCTTCTAGCTTTTGAGAGAGATGATTGATTGTTGTAGATTGTAGATGATAATTGATGATTGTAGATGATTAAAAACGGAGGTTTAGGCTCGAGCCAGACCCGAATCTCTCTCTTCGATCCTTAGGTCTCGTATGAGTATGTGATGGAGGATTAGGCTGAAATAGAAAAAATAAGCCAAGTCAAATACAAGAAAAATATTTGAAGCAGAAAAAAAAAGTCAAAGAGAAATACCTCCATGCCGTCACTCGCACGACGACAGCTAGCTCAGTGAGTCAACCTCATGAGCTGACAACGAAGGGCGTTCATACCTCTCGCCATCCTTGTCATTACCTCGCAAGAAAACTGTCAAGCAATATAGTCAGGAACAATAAAAGAACATGCATGCAAACAAAATGATGATAGATGGCTCACCCAGGTCTGGTGGCGAGGTATTGACCTCACCACAAAGCGCCACTCCTCAAGGGCTAGAGGAATCATCTCCTCAACCAGGCTGAAAGACCCCTAATAAGCAATGGACACCGGTGGAGGTACAAACTCTGCAGTTGTCGCCGCAGCCTGCAAGAATAAGATCTAAGTGATTAGACTTTCGTGGGGGCTACCAAAAAGAAAAAATCATAAAATGCAAAATATACCTCTGCCTCCTCTGACGAGCAAGGTGGTGGAGCTAACCGTGGCAAAAGCCTCTCACCATAACTTCGGTTCGGATGGCTATGACGCTGCCACTTCGTACCAGCTGGTGACCTACCCAGATAAACTCTTAGGTCCGTCTTGTCCATAATATGCTGTGGAGGATGGGTAGGAACGACAAAAGACTCCGAAGAGTGCTGAATCGCGGCTCTCTCGCCCAAGTACACCACAACATCATATGTCCCCCGAAAGTAGCGCCGCTGAGCTGTGTACTTGGCAGCTAGCGCGGGGACGTCAAAATCAGCCCAAGGACGGAGGTTAACTTCAGGTCCCTGCAAGAAAAACACTCATGAGTAAGAATCCTATTCAGAAAAGTGGACAAACTAACGAACAGTGCATACCGAGAGAAGCGACTCTCGAACAAGGGAAGTAGCAGTCTGGTCCGTATAATAGCCTCCCCAGCTAGCAGCAATATGGAGCCCTCGAGGTGAAGGCCTGGCTGGCGCCAAAGATAGCATATACTCGTAGAACCACACCTATAACAACACGAAAATGTCAGCAAAAGCTAAAAGTCAAAAGTAAACTTTTGTCAAGGGGAATAGAGTATACCACTACAACCCTCTAGAAGCTAGAGAGTGTGACCTCCTCGTCAAAAGTGTGCTGACGACAGGAAAGTCGCAACCCCAGAAGGAAGTCAGCATAGGCAGCAGCTGGCCCACTCAAAAGTCCCGACTGCTAGAAGGTCGCGAAGAACAGGCAAATAGTAGAGCAGTACTCGGCTACCCTTGTCAAGAGAGAAGGACCCTGACAAAAGAATCAAAATGAAGATGCGCACTCGCTGCTCTGAGGTGGCCGCATCATCCTAAAAAGCCTCTACTAGCACAGACCGGTGAATCGATCGACTACTCATCTATAACGGTCGAGACTCACCGTGGGCCTGAATAACAATGGGGCCTTGTAGCTCCTCTACCTCAAGAGAGGTAAGGGTAGTATCGCTACCAAAAGGAACTGCAGCCGACCGGAATTCCAATCTGGTGATGACAGAGAAGTACAGGGGAATGACAGTCATCTCACCCCAAGGAAAGTGGAACGTGTTAGTAGTGTCCCAAAAGAACCCTACCAAAGCGCGAACCAAGAAACGGCTCCACTTCAAAGAATAGAGAGCCCGAGTAGTCTGTAACAATGGAGTCAAACCACAAGAGTCCCATAGCGCAAGCAACTCTTCGTTGTTGCGAAAGTAAGAATCGAACAGCTGCCCTTGGTGTCGTTTCTTGAACCGTGGCAACGAACCCGCTCGTTAGTCATCCTGAGCCAAATGCACTCTGAGATGTGAAATTGGGGCGTGAAGTAAAAGGTATGCCCATCCCTCTTAGGGAACTCCCAAGGCTAGTGGAAGTCCGCTCGCCGGCATCGACGGGCTCGTCCTCTCGGTGAGCCCCACGAGAACGTGAGCCAGAACCGCATCGTCGAGACATGCTAATTATGTAAGTAAATAGTAAATGAAAGGTTCTATAGTATCTAAGGTTCGCCTAGCCGCATGATTACTATGTTTGTAAAAGGATAGAGTACGTAGTACTAAAATAGGGCATGTTTATGATTCAAGCAAAAATGGCATTCTCCAGCAATCAAACAATTTCTTGCAATACTATGACAAACATGGTGACAAATTGAGCATGAATAGCTAGCAAGGACATGAACAACAATCCACAATGTTCTCACGAGCTCAAAGTGCCCAGAAATGGCAAATCGTTCGTTTCTTCACTAAATTGAGTCAAACAAGTCTCAAAATATTCCTAAGGTGATATACAAGAATAAACAAGCAATTTTATGAAATGAAATTTGACAAACGAAGCAAAATAAGCAAAACAAGTTTCGAATTTTTCGAAAATTTGCAAATGAACACACAAAATTCTTCCAAACTAGGAGGAGTTGGAGCTAAACTTATGTAGATCGAAAAACTAGAGATCGAGAGCTTCGATTTACAGCAAATTTGAGCGAATTTGGTTGAGAAATGAGCAAGAACGAGTGACTTGAAGTTTTGAGCGAAACCGAGCAAAAGAAAGCAACAACGGCAAAATGAGAAAGAAGGGGTTTTATTCTGGAAAACCTGACTCCATCACGTCGTGACATAACTGTCGTGCCGCGATGACACATGGCAGCGTGCGCTGGCTCTCCTCTCTTCAGCGATGCAATTATTGGGCACCATAATGCTTATGTGGACCTTATTCAGCAAAAAGGGTTCCTTGGTACGCCAGTTAGCCCTTATAAGCAAATTGACATGATTAGTAGTCGGCTCGATTACAATCGCAGTAAGTGATCGGCCTGACGACGGTCATCTCAGTTAGCTTAAAGCGCCTAAGTATTGGCTCATCACAAGCACCGAGGTATCGGTTCACAAGCAAGCTCAAGCGCCAAAGCACCGACTCATTAAAAAATGCGCCTTGGTACTGGCACATCAAGCAATCACAGCAAAATATCACTAGCAAACGGAGGATGAACAAGCGATGGTCTTTGATAAATTTCTTTAGGACGATTGTCACAACAAAACTGAAGATGGCTAAAGCAGCGGTCTTCGACGATGTCCCGAATTAGAGACGAGATTATCTATAGCGGTGAGGTACTGCCACAACCCTGGAGATGACGAGGTACAATCACCTTCGACTATGTTCCCAAGGCACTGTTGAGGATTGTCACAATCAAATGGAGATAGCGAGGCATTGTTACCTTCAGATGGCATTCACGAGGCATTGTGGAAGTCGCCACAACAAATACAACAAAATTCGGTTACCCTAGAGACGTGTGCTCGACGGTGCAAGATATTCGTTTCTTAACTCTTTTATCTGTTTTAACTAATGCTAGTTTGTAGGTATCGGTGTTAGAAGAATGATTTTGGATTGCGGAACGTTTTGAATCGTTCTCCGTCCCTATCGCTACTTTGACTTTTGTTTTCAAAACTTACGTTTCTCCAAACTGAGTTAAAGTTGGGGCTTCTGTAGACACCAAATTTTGTCTCCCGAAAAACCAAACCAATTGATGAATATCTTCGGCGTCATTGATATCGAACAAGGTGAAATGTGAAAAATCTTGTGATGCGGTCGTTTTAATAAAAATACTTCTTTCTGTTTTCGAAAATATTTCTTTTCTTACTCTATTTTTATGGAAAATGTCCATTCCACTTTAGTGTGGTCCATAATAAAGGTCCAATAATAGTGTAGTTGATTTGGGCTCGAAAAGAGCTTTCCAACGATATATTATAAGCTCAATTGCGATAAATAATGAGGAAGTTATGGCCAAAATACTAAATTGGGTCTGAAATGAGTTTTATATATGGCCCAATTATCAAGTGGAGGGCACATTAATTAATATTCATAAAGTCATTAGGATTGATTATAATTTTCTAGAATAATCTAAGAGGTTATCTTAAATTCTAGTGGGATTAGGATTAGTACTTATATCTTTTAGAAAAATAAGGAATTTTATTTGGAATAAAACAAGTGTTTTGAAAGATTAAATCTGATTTTAAAAGATAAGTACAGACATTAATTAGTCTAATTTAATTAGATAAATGACTCCGTACGGCCTTATGTTAACGCGTGGACCATCGCGAAACGACAACTCCATCGCGCCGCTATGGAACCATCGCGCCATGATGGACCCTGTTGCGTCGCGATGGGAGCAGTTTTACTTCGAATCGAACTCGCTCTTTTTCAGATCGTTTCGAGACCTTTTTCCTTATAAATAGGGTCGTATTTCCCCGTTTTTATTCATTCACAATCATCAACAATCATCTTTCTCTTCTTTCTCTTGAACAATAGCTTGTTCTTTATCCCTCTTTCTAATCTTCCCTTTACAAATACAATATACCGCGTTTAAGAGTTCTAGACACACCTAGCCAAATTCGAAGTTGTCTTCACCCTAGATGTGAAAGGTTGATAATTTATGAGGGTTTGGTCCCAAATCCCTATTCCAATTATTTAAATTAATTGTTTGCTTAATATTTTCCTTGAAATTACTAACGTGTGTATTGTTTTGACAGAATGAGATACGAGACAACAAAGTAAGTTGTTCCCTTAGAAAGCATGCTTAAATAATATTAATTCCTAGTGTCATGTTAGGATGTTATTTATTGCTTTCTAGTATCATGATTAGGTTGCTTCCTATTTTCTTCTATCATGTTAGTATCATGTTAGGGATAATGTTTTGATCTTTATTGTTTAGTGACATGTTAGGATTTTTTATTAATCATGTTAGTATCATGCCTAGGATCTTGATATTATTATTATGCTTTATTGAGACTATGATGATGATGATGATGATTGTTGTTATGTTGCTGGATATTATTGTTATTGCTTGATCACGCCCTCTCTTGCAGGTTGAAGGGGAATTTTTACTTGTAATAACACTTAATAAGATAGTTAATAATTTCTTTTAGGCTAATATGATTTTAATGCAATTGATCGCCAATAATAGTTTTGTTTGTGCATTAATAATCAACCAACATAGATTAAACAGGTTTAGGATTAAAATATTGATTCTATGTTAGTTAGAAAGCGCACATGATATGAGAAGAATAAAGTAGAGGCCTATTTTTAGGGCAGGTTTAATTTCTTTTAGATTAGATTTGTACTTTCATCCTCAAATATCCAGTCATGGTTCCGGACCACTATGGAGTTAGCGATCTCATGGATCGTGAAGGGGTGTAGCCTTCACCTTGTGAACGGTTTACAAGTTCCTAAAACTTGTTGGCGACTCTTTTGCTCCAGCTTCCTTCCTTTTGGACGCCACCATGCTTAATTGTATGATCACAGTGGGGCTCAAGTGTGGGATGCTTGAAATATTGATTGACATTATTGGCATAAGCATAAAAAAGGTCCGCATTGGATAGACCATCCGTAATGCGTCAAAAACATAGGATTTTTACACGTAAGGAATTTGGGAAATATATTTCACAACTATAATCGAAAAAACGCTGCGAAAACTGGAAAATTCTAAGAGCAAAGATAGCTGCTGAGGCATGTAGGAACTGGCGCTAAGAAAATAATGCCCATCACAGCGCGATGGTCCTTGTTGTCTCGCGATAAATTCTTCCAATACCGAGCTAGAAATCTGCGTTCTTGTTTCGACTGATACTAGTACTGTTTGCTCAGTTTTACGTCCTGATTGAGTTTTTCTCACTTTTCTAAACTCATATGTGTTCTACATATGGCCATAACCCTCTGGGAATTCACGCCCCATCTACCCAATCGAACGCTCCTTGAAACGATGGGTACATCCGAGTTTGTGAATTCATCAAACCATGGAAGCAAGTTTAACATGCGGGGTCCCATACGTACACGCCAAGCCTTCCAAAGGTAAGGCTTTCGCGCGATGCATCTGGACTCATAATCATGGAGCCTCTTTGACTAACCCTTATCCTTGTTCTTTAGAGAACTAGAGCCATGGTTAGGTTGCAAACTCATTGCATCATCAAAACAACCAACAACACTCAACAACATCATCCAACAATCAATAAAGGCGATCAGAAAACATCAAGGTAATAAAAAACAAGGAAGTTCATAACAACTAAATGGGCCCACCGGTTCTTTCCCACAAAGAGAATAAAAATGAAGGAAAACCCGGATGGATGACCATAAGGATCCCATCCCCCGGTATAGCCGGGTGGCCAATCATAATGGCCCCTAAAGTTATCTTGTTGCCAAAGGGCCAAGGGAGTGAATTGCTCGGGCAACTCAAGTGGAAGAGGATGGGTGGGGTCGACATATAGGTAGTTGGGATCACCCCTATAGTCGCTCCCACTAGGTATACGGTAATCGTAGTTACCATGCTCATCTGGGAAAGAACGGGTCTCGGTGTTAGATCCTTGCGGACCTTGCCAATAAGGATATGTTGGCTTGCCATCACGCCCACTAGCACCATGCAATTGTTGTTGTTGAATGAACATACCTTGTTGCATTTCGGAGATGCCTCTCATTTGGTTGTAGATTGCTTCGAAATCGTGATCCTACATCCCCTTCATGCGTAGTTGCATGCCTTGCATTTGAACAATTAGGTTGCTTTTTAGGTCTTTGATTTTCCATGGTTAAGACCTCATTAAGATCAAAGGTACTAACATTGTTACTAGAGTAGGTGTTTTTGGAAGTAGAAGGATTGTCGTTCTTCTTTCCTTTCCAACCACTATTGTTAGTAGCTTTTTGTTTTGCAAGGTCATCTTCAATGTCAATTCCTGTGTTATAGACGGCCTTGAAAATATTCAACTTGTGTTAGCATTTCAAATGATTTGAATACTTCTCTTGGAGGTTCTTGATGAACTCTTGGAGGTTCTTGATGAACATCCATACAAACTCCTTTTTAGTAGGGACCTCAACCATCTTAGCAGAAGTATCCCTCCTGTAAACACTTACTTTTGGCCTCTTGTCCCGACATGAAGTGCTATGACGATAAACAAAACCATCTTTGTGATGGATCAACGTGAAGAATGCTTATGGACAACTAATTAAATCACGAGAATGCAAAATGACTAGCCTAACCCAAAAAAAAATGAATTAAGGTCCAAAATAACTATCATAATTAGGCTTAACCCCGAGGTTAAAACCTAATTATGACATATTTAAAGGCGCCTAGGTTAAAAATCAATGCTGCAACAGAGAAATCCGCGCGAATCTCAATGTGTCGCGCTGGTCTGATGCGTGCAACATAATCAGTTGCGCATGACATCCAGCGTAAATGCTAGTGATGTGCTTACGGAAGATTCAGAATTTCATAACAATATAAAATCGAATCTTACCATAATGCAGCACGCAAGATGTTCAGTTGTGTTGCCTAAAGCAGCGCATCTAAATCACTTGCGCTGCGATGTCACCCGCAACTCATTCAGATGCGCGCGGCACCTACTGCTGCAGAATGCTCAAAACCCTAAACGTATCCATTCCCTATAAATAGAGGCTTAATACAAGGCTTCAACAGACAAAAATTAAGCTGAAACTCTGGCAAAAACTATGTGAACTTGTGTACTATCAAACCCTCTTGTCCTAAACACTTGCCCCCTCAATACTTGTTACTACGGTGGAGGTTCCCGAACAAGGAGTCCATAAGTGTTCTAAACGAAGATCTCGCAAGGAAAAGTGGTAAATTCCCGAGCACTTAGATCAATAACCTTTATTTTCTTGTTTAAATAACTTTTAATTAATTAATTAGTGTTGTTTAATCGCTTTAAATGAACTTTTAATTAATTAATTCCACATGGTATCTTGTGTTAAACAAAGAATAGAATTGAATAAATTTATTGTTGATTGATCACTTAAGCCAAGGCGAATCTTGTTTATTTTTGTTCTTTTTACAAATATTGATTAAATAAAGATAATGACTTTTGCAATGTAATTCCTACATGATTGACGCGTGTAAATAAAATCAACTAACTTAGATTTTAGGTGTCAAGTTGCATGTATTGTTTGGTGATGAAATTGTGAAAAAGGAAGAGCTAGTAGAGGCCGCACTAGGGCTAGAATAGCGATTCTTCCCTAAAAGGAACGTTATTTTAGTACCCTCGCTTCCAAACTCATCTCTGGTACACATAGACCAATTTGGCCATGGGTATATTTACGATTCGTGCTAAATATCCCTTGAACTCTATTTGGGAGAAAGGAATGAACGAGGTTTATGAGTTTTCCTAAAACTCATTGGCGACTCCTTACTTGTTTCTTATAAAAAAGCGTGATGATAGGATCAACTCTAATTCAAGGTCCCCCAAACAGTCGGGAATTCAAATCCTAATACACCATAACAAGTGTAAAGTCCTAGGCTTTTAAAGGGCCATGGGAATTTAAGGAGAAGGATCTCCCCTACGATGGGCATACCCTCCTTACAGTGGTGACTCCGCCGGGGACTTAGAGGTTACAAGATTAGTTCTTAGTTATGGTCTAAGGTTACCAACACCAAGTTACCTATGGGTTGTAACAATGGCTAACTTGGATAATCTCTAGTTAGAGAGCGAGACTTGAACGCATAATATCTTCTTTTTTCGTAAAAGTAAAAACCAAATAAGAAACATTGCATCATGCATAATCATGGCACACTATCACCCTTGGGGATTGGCTCATTGACTAGGGGTTGCCAACACTAGGCTTCTATCCCGAAATCAATAACAATCATCCCACCCATATTGCCAACAAAATGTTGGTTGGGGTATGTCATGGGTCAACACTTTGAGTGATTGATTCGTGCATCGTCTTATAAGATATGGTACCCTTGGACACCCAAGCCTTGACCTTAGAATGGCATTTTATGCTTTCACGGTTCCTTTTATGTGCTTATGACTACACGAATATATGGTTAAATTCTTCGTATCTAATCAAATTCCAACTTGTTACATAGGGATATTAAAAAAAAAAATAAAAAATTATGGTTCGGCAAAAAAAAAATAAAAAAATAAAAAAAATAAAAAAAAATTGTCGTACCTACCAGGTGGCTCGCGCAACTGTCAAATTCGCGAGCGCCCTCCTAGAGCAAGTTCAGAAGTTACACGCAGCCCTTCCGCACAACTCTTAGTCTTGCGCGGGCCCTCCAAGCGCAAGTTCAAAAGTTGCACCTAGCCCTTCCGCGCAACTCTGAGTCTTACGCGCGCCCACTGTTCAACGTTACTTTTTGACTCGTTACGAGCAATGATATACGGAGAAAACGATATTACCTGTAGACACCCATTTGTGTCTCCCCAAAACCAAACCCGGTGATGAATGCTTTTCACGTCGAATCATAATCGAATGAAGTGAAAGTGTGGAAAGTCTAGTGTTGCGGTTAGTTTTTATTTCTTTCTCTCTGTTTTCGGAAACCTATTTTATGAAAATAGCCAATCCAATTTAGTTTGGTCCATGGCAAGGGTCCAATAATATTGTATTTGGATTGGGCTTGAAAAGAGCTTTCCAATGATATATTATAATCCCAATTCCGATGAATAATGAGGAAGTTATGGCCAAAATACTAAACTGGGCCCGGTTTTACCTGTATATGCGGCCCAATGATCTAGAGGAGGGCCCATTATGATTTATGATTCCTAATGCAATTAGGATTGATTATAGTCTTCTAGAAGGTTCTTTTGAATTCTAATGTAATTAGCATTGATAATTGAGTTTTTTTAAGTTTTATGAATAAAAGAAGTGTTTTAAATAAAATCACAGTTTTACCCCTAGTGCGCTTAATTTTATCAAAAATATGAAAACGTGTGAAAAACTGCCTGCAGCGCCGCACCATAGCCTGTCGCTCGGCGACAGATGCTTGTGTGGCGACAGCGTCGTGTTTTATTCTTCTTGAAACTCTGATTCTTTTTTATCATATTCCGGCTGATTTTCGTTATAAATAGCCTCCTTAAACCTCCGTTTTTAATTACCAACTCTCATCAATAATTTCTTGATATTCTCTCTCTCTTTCTAAACCAACTTTTCACAAATAAAATTCCGCATTCACAAGATCTAGACACACCTATCCAAGTTCGAAGTTGCCTTCGCCCTAGACGTGAAAGGTTTGATATTTCTGAGGGTTTGGTCCCAAATCTCTATTTCAATTATTTATTTTAATTGTTTTATAATTTTCCTTGAAGTTAGTAACGTGTGTATTTTGTTATTAGAAAGAGGTACGAGGCATCCAAGTAAGTGCTTTAATTGTTTAATTGATCTTATGATATAGAAATCATGTTAAGATTGTTATTTTGGTTCCTAGTATAATTGATCTTATGATATATAAAATTTTCCCGATGTGGATTGTCTGTCGACTCTTTTTTGCAAATGTTCCAAGATGCGGATTGTCAATAGTGACAATATTTTCCTAAAAGGATTGTCGCATAGGTTTGGAAAATTTCCAAGGTGGATTGCTTTCAAGAGTTATATTCCAAGATATGGATTGTCGATCGTTCTTATGACAGATTGTTACGAAGCATTGGCAACTTTTCCAAAAATTGGATTTTGGTAAATTTTCCGAGATACGGATTGTCGCTTCATCGTGGCAACATTTCCAAGGATGGATTGTTACATGGCATTGACAACTTTCCCTAAATCGGATTGTCATACATCATACAAGAGTCGTGTTGACAACTGTTCCTGAAGAAAAGAGGATTCTCATCACCCAAAGCATCAACAGCAAAATTCAAGCAGCATTAAGGATCGACAGGCGTTGATCTTCGGTAATTTTCTTCAGAGTATTATCGCAACAAATGTGGATGGCTTCAGGCGAAGCAATCTTCGATCATGTTCCCTGGCTTGCGGAAGATGGTCACAAAGTGGTAGAAGATCGTTTCAAGCGAAGCAATCTTCGATAGTATTCTCTGGCTTGTAGAAAACTATCACAGCGGAAATTAAAGGCAGCTGCAAGCGGAGTAGTCTTCAGGCGGTATCCCCTAGCTTGTGGAAGATCGTCAAAGCTCTTTGTTCAGAGACGCGTGGACATATCAAAGCTCTTTTGTTCAGAGACGAGTGAACATCCCTCCAAAAGCTCCATTGTTCAGAGACGAGTGAACATCCCTCCAAAAGCTCCATTGTTCAGAGATGAGTGAACATCCCTCCAAAAGCTCCATTTTCAGAGACGAGTGAACATTCCTAAAAAAGAAGCTCTTTTGTTCAGAGACGAGTGAACATCAACGGCGACGAAGCACGACCACAACAACAAAAACGGCAAGATGGCGTTCCCTAGCTTGTGGAAGGTTGTCACAACAACAATGCAACAACAAAAATCGGTTACTCTAGAGACGTGTGCTCGACGGTGCAAGATACGTGTTTCTTAACTCTTTTATCTGTTTTAACTAACGCTAGTTTGCAGGTATCGGCGTTACAAGAATGATTTAGGATCGCAGAACATTCTGAATCATTTTGCGTCCCTATCGCTACTTTGACTTTCGTTTTCGAAACTTGCGTTTCTCCAAACTCAGTCAAAGTGGGGGCTTCTGTACACACCCATTTGTGTCTCCCCAAAACCAAACCCGGTGATGAATACTTTTCACGTCGAATCATAATCGAATGAAGTGAAAGTGTGGAATGTCTAGTGTTGCGGTTAGTTTTTATTTCTTTCTCTTTGTTTTCGAAAACCTATTTTACAAAAATAGCCAATCCAGTTTAGTTTGGTCCATGGAAAGGGTCCAATAATAGTGTAGTTGGATTGGGCTCGAAAAGAGCTTTCCAACGATATATTATAAGCTCAATTCCGCTGAATAATGAGGAAGTTATGGCCAAAATACTAAACTGGGCCCGGTTTGACCTTTATATGCGACCCAATGATCTAGACGAGGGCCCATTATGATTTGTGATTCCTAATGCAATTAGGATTGATTATAGTCTTCTAGAATCTTCTAGAAGGTTCTTTTGAATCCTAATGTGATTAGCATTTATAATTGAGTTTTTTTTGAGTTTTATGAATAAAAGAAGTGTTTTAAATAAAATCACAATTTTACCCCTCGTGCGCTTAAATTTTATCAAAAATATGAAAACGTGTGAAAAATTGCCTGCAGCGCCGCACCACAGGCTGTCGCCTGGCAACAGGCCTGTCGCGCGGCGACACACCTGTCGCTCGGCGACAGATGCTTGTGTGGCGACAGCGTCGTGTTTTATTCTTCTTGAAACTCTGATTCTTTTTTATCATATTCCGGCTGATTTTCGTTATAAATAGCCTCCTTAAACCTCCGTTTTTAATTACCAACTCTCATCAAGAATTTCTTGATACTCTCTCTCTCTTTCTAAACCAACTTTTCACAAACAAAATTCCGCATTCACAAGATTTAGACACACCAAGCCAAGTTTGAAGTTGCCTTCGCCCTAGACGTGAAAGGTTTGATAATTCTGAGGGTTTGGTCCCAAATCTCTAATTCAATTATTTAATTTAATTATTTTATACTTTTCCTTGAAGTTACTAACGTGTTTATTGTGTTCTTAGAAAGAGGTACGAGGCATCCAAATAAGTGCTTTAATTGTTTAATTGATCTTATGATATAAAAATCATGTTAAGATTGTTATTTTGGTTGCTAGTATCATGTTAGGATACTCTTGAAGTTGCACTTTCCACTTTAGCGCAAGACGGAAAATTGCATGCGACACTATTTTTGATTATGATGATTCGTTTACGTACTTTATAGTCGAACTAATGACATTACTTCTTACGAGGTTCGTAATTAAAAGTTCGTATCCCTTAATAGGACGTCATCAATATGTTTATTCTTAAACATGCCTATTTTCGTGTAATTGATCAACCTTGATTTAAGAGTATAATTTATTTACCTCTTCTGTGGTTTAAAAAGAAAATCCCGAGAACCTTACTTGGGATGTTTGCCTCACACACAAAAAAAAAGAGAAAAATAGAACGAAAGCAAAAAGAAAAAAGCGTTCTTAAAATTTTTTTTAAAAAAAAAAAAAAAAGAGTATGATACAAAAAAAAAATTATTATTCTAAAAAAAAGAGAGAGAAGATAATGAATGATAAACCGAGAAAATGATTTAATTATTTCTTAGATTTTACATTCGGAGGCCATCATTCTGTTTAAGCAAATAGTAATATATTATCCTTCAAACATGAGCAATATGAGAATCATAATTAAAAAAAAAAAAAACGATATAGATCTCTATTGTAATCCAAATGATCAACAAATACCATCGTATATTTTGATCATTTTAAGGAGTTTTTTTTGGTCGATTAATATTTCTAAAATTTGATGAGCATTTTCAATCCAACTTTCTTGTCTTTCTCTTCTATCTTTTTTCGAAAACACTTCATTTAAAGTAAAATCCTTAGATGATTACCTTGTTGAAGTCAACACAAATCATGACATTCCATTAATGATTATTCGTGAATTTTTTTACATTCTTCATCAGCAAACTTGCTTAAAGTGAATTCGTATTACAACGATTAAAAAAAAAGAAATAAAACAATCATTTTGACTTTGATTCATTGTTTGAATGCTTGGCAGAAAAGGTTTAAGTGAACGCACGCAATTTCTCGTGATATACATACTGGGTCATATTCCATACTCGCATACTAGTCCAATCATGGGTGACAAAGCAGCATTATTGGAGTAACCTAGAAAGGAACTCCAAAACCTTAAGGCTCTACGAGAAGAAGCCCAAATGAAGGCTCATAAAAAAGTAGAAAAGGCTAAAATAAAAGCAGAGAAAGAAAAAGAAAACATTCTGCAAGAAAAGCAAGAGCCGAAAGAGTAGAGGCCTTAGAGAAACTTGTCCTTCGAGCTAGCTAAGGGAATAAGTACTTCAATTATGAGCTTGCACCACAACCTAGTGGCAAGACTCTCCCAGAAAAGTTTTTGACTATGGATTTGCCAACCTTTAAGGTTACAAGGACTCACTTAATGAGCTTTATTAGAATTATGGCATTGAAAGGGGTGGAGCAAAGATTATATGCATGTACTTTTCCTCTTTCATTGGACCCAACTGCTAGATCATGGTTTTATAACCTCGACGCAAAACAAACTTCCACTTGGAGTGACGTTGTAAAAGCGTTTTTAGCCCAATATGGAGACAACATCGAGCTCACAACTACCTTACGCGATCTTGAATTGCTTAAGCAAGAGGAAGAAGAAGGCTTTATTGACTTCTTTTCCAGGTGGCGATCAAAGGTTGCTCTTCTTTCTCAAAGACCTCCGGATCATGAACTTGTCCCAAAGATCATAGACAATATGTCTCCACCATACAAGTGCCATTTACAATACCTTGGTTTAGACACATCTCAAAAGGTCTATACTGTAGGAACATTAATTGAAAGGGACTTGATAAATGAAACCATTAATCATATAGATAGACTAGATTTTTAGAGATGATTTCACCTACGTTGGAAACGGACAAAGCTCGAAGACGCAATCTCAAGAAGTTGTCAACAATTCAAGATGTATCACCCTAGGTCTTGTTTTGTTTCTTTCCTTTTATGATAGACTAAGAGATTCATGCTGTCGAATCTACTTATTTTGTACTCTCATTAATTAATGAATAAAAAAATTATATTTTCAAGTACGTCTATCTTGTTCTCTAATAAATTTCTTTATTTTTATTAGCTCAAATTAAATGAAACATATACATACAAGCAAACAATATCAAAAAGGCATACATACTTAACACTTTAAGAATCTTGATGAGTTTTAGCTTACTAGATTTATCGAATGAAAAGAGGCCCATCTTTGGCCCATAAAGAAAGGATATGATGGTTTCACCAGCACAGGAGGCAACTTGAAACTCCACAAAGATAATCCCTTGTTCTTAACCTTAGAGAAAATCCATCTTTTTGGCAGCCCTTTTGAGCCTCGTCAGTTGAGCCTTAGTTATTCAACCTACATTATTCCATACCTTGGGATGGGAATGGTGCAAAGAGATACAAATAGGAAATTGGGGGAACAAAACATAAGAGGGGACACAAATTTAGTCTAAACCGAAAGACCCAATGCAAAAGAAAGAAAAAATCGTTCTAAACCCAAAACAAAAATGGTTAAAAAAAAAAAGAAAAAAAAGAGAGAGAGAGAGGGTGAGGAAGGCACCTAATGTAGGATTTGCCACACAGAGCAGAAAGGTTTTAATTTGAGAAGCACTAAAAGTAAGGGATTTTGGGAGTATACTTGAGCCTGTCCATTCTTCATAACCCCAAGCCTAGCCACGTCACAACCTTGGAAAGACCCTCCTGGAGGTAGACCCTAACCATGTACCAAAATCATCATTCCATGAAAATATAGCCAACCTTAGGCCTTTGCACATATGGACCTACTATTGAGTAGTCATGCCCATATATAAAATGCATGAAGTGTTGAGTTATGATTACAAAATCATATAAAAAAAATAAAATGATTTGGATGATTTGATAGTGTAGGGAATATTTCAAGCATCCCACACTTGAGCCCCACTCTGATCATACACTTAAGCATGATAGCTTCCAAAGGGAAGGGAGCTAGAGTAAAAGAGTCGCCAACAAGTTTTAGGAATTTTTAAACCGTTCACAGGATGAAGGTTACACCCGTTAACGATCAAGGAGATCGTTAACTCCAATAGGTCTGGAACCATGACTAAAAGTTCGAGGATGAAGGTACAAATCCAACCTAAAAGAGATTGAACCTGCCATAAATAGGCCTCTACTTTATTCTTCTCGTATTCATGTATGATTTCTAACTAACATACAACCATTAGATTAACCCTAAACCTTTTTAATCTATATTGGTTGAATTTATTGCACAAGCAAAACTATTATTGGCGATCATTTGAATTATAATCATATTAACCTAAACAAGATTACTAATTCTCTTATTAAGCATGATTACAAGTACAAATTCCCTTTAAACCTGCAAGAGAGGGCGTGATCAAGCAATAATAATAACAAATATCAAGCAACATAAATAACAAATCATCATCATAATCTCAATAAAGCGTAATAATATATTAGCAAGATCCTAGGCATGATACTAACAAGGTTAATAACAAATCCTAGCATGTCACTAAACAATAAAGATCAAAGCTTTATTCCTAGCATAATACTAACATGATATTAGAAAGAATAGGAAGCATCATAATAATATCAGAAATATTAGCTAACCCTAAACATGATACTAGGAATTAAAAATAATCAAAGCATGATTACTATATCAAAACAGCAACAATTAAAGCAATTACTTATTTCGATGTCTCGTATCTCTTTCTAATAACAAAATACACGCGTTAGTAACTTCTAGGAAAATAATAAATCAAACAATTAATTTAAATAATTGAAAATAGAGATTTGGGACCAAACCCTCAGAAATTATAAACCTTTCACGTTTAAGGCAAAGGAAACTTCGAACTTGCCTAGGTGTGTCCAGAACTAATGAATGTGGAATTTTGTGAAAGGGGAAGTTTAGAAAAAGAATAGAGAGCGAGAAAGCTTCTAGCTTTAGAGAGAAAGAAGAGAGAGATGATTGTGAATTCTTGATTGTTGATTCTTTATTGCTGATTGAAAAACGGAGGTCTAGGACCCTATTTATAGAAAAATAGTCGGGAAACAAATCAAGTCCTATTCGGAATAAATCTGGCATCTGTCGCCAGGCGACAGACATCAGCGCCAGGCAACAGCCATTAGCGCCTGACGACAGACATTGTCGTTTTGCGCTAATTAAAAGATAAAACGCGTTTTTGTACGGAATCCTCTTCTTAATATGATTAAGCGAAAAATTCCGTGTTTATCAAATTAAAATCAGGTTTATCATAAAACACTTATTTTAATCCAAATAAAACTCTTTAAAATATAATTATTAATCCTAATTTCATTAGAATTTAAAAGAACATTCTAGATAATCTAAAAGATTAAAATCAATCCTAATAAATTTAGGAATAATAATTAATAGGCCCTCCTCTAGATCATTGGGCCGCATATAAAATCATTTCGGGCCAAATTTAGTTTAAGCCATAACTTCCTCATTATTCATCGGAATTGGGCTTATAATATCTCATTGGAAAGCTCTTTAAGAGCCCAATCCAACTACACTATTATTGGACCCTATCATGGACCAAACTAAATTGGATTGACTATTTTCATAAACAGAGTATAAGAAAAAGAAATGTTTTCAAAAACAGAAAGAAAGATATTTTAATAAAAATAACCACATCACTAGTCTTTTCACACTTTCACTTCGTTCGACAATCAAATGACGTGAAAAGATATTCATCACTGGGTTTGGTTTTTGGGGGAGACACATTTGGGTGTCTACAGATAGCCATTGTCTTGATGACACCATTTTAGTAAAGCAATGGAATCAAACTAAATTCGATGTTTTTCATATCTTTTGCCAAGAAAAATGAGATAACTATCACTTTAAAAAAAAAAACAATCATCTTATTTTCTTTAAATAATAGGACTATTTATTACCAAGGTAATTCAAGTTCTATATACATTGCCTAGAACGAAAAAGAGTTAATACAATAAATTGATTTGATATATCGACAGCCTCGACGTCAACTTTAGATGTCTTTTACAAATCTTGAGCATTGGTCTTCTCACTTATCATGAGCAACTAATATGTTCGCCTGCGTGCGATATCTCCATCTTATCTAATAAGTGAGGAACACTGATTGAACATGATCGCTACATGAAAAAATGATCGTTATCGCTATCACATGTATACCTCACTGTCAAATCATCACGATGATTCAAATATTAAGTCAATAATCCTTTCTTTTCGAAATATGTCTAATTCTCTTTCTTTATTCTTCTATGGGAAAGTTGGATTTCCTTTCCTTTTTATGCAAATCCGTCTTTTTTGTTCATTTCTTTTTTGGGGGGGTAAGTCGGGATGATCCCTCTCATTTGGCAACTAAAATACTTGAAACATAGTATAATTTTTTCGCTCTTTGCCTCAAAATGGGGGCTAAAAAGGCCTGGACATCCCCACTTCTCTCTATTTACAGATTTGAACATGCTATTTATGTTGTGCAATCAATGTCATGCAAAGCTTATTAAGAACCATCTTAATAACTTTAAATGACAAAGGGAAGAATACCACTTCCTATTATTTGACCAAGATAATTAATTATGTTACTTGATCAAACAATTCATGATAAACATATGCAATATTCCACAAATTAAAAATATAAATCTTGGTGCTTTAAATAAACATGAGAAATATCCCGTAGCATGTGTATACATGAATTGCAAAATCCTCCTAAGGTTACACTTGGGGGCTACAAAAATATAGGTCTCACCTCAACTTTAGTTTTGAAATAAGACCATATTTTTGAAAGTGATTAGAACGAATTTATAAATTATTCTAACACTCCACCAAACCTAAGTTTGATAAACATTCATTTTCAAACTACGGTGCTTATTTAATTGAAAGAACTTCACTTTCAATTAGCAAAAAAAGAAAATGACAATGATGACAAACGCTAAAAAGAAAAACATAAACAAAATTAATATACGAAAGTTTGCTCACATTTTCATATCTTTGTTGAAATAAGTTGCAAATTACAACTTACCTTCATCAATCTTGGACAAAAAAAGTCACACTCAATTCTGAGCTAAACTTTTCTTTCCATTTTGGGTGCAGTTTTGAAAGAACCATGATTATGAATTTTTCCTACTAGAAAAGTTGCTTTTCAAAACAAATTTTTTTTCAAATTTTTAATTCTAGTTCGAAATAGCATGTGTCTAATAAAAAATAGTATTCAAAATTTCCTTTTTGAATTTTTGTTTCTTTTTTTCAAATAAATAAATTTTCATATTCTCAATAACCGTTTGGGTAATACATGTATATACATAAATATTTCCAAAAGGAATGAACTTAGATTCGACTTCTTCTTGACTCAAACTTGTTCTCGCCTAGTCCTCCTGCGAATATTGGCTTAGGGATGGTAAACGAGCCACCTACATGACCAAAATCAAAGATCGATAAGAACAAAGAAAATACTTGATGTTCTAAATCAATTTTGAGAATAATATCACCGCAATGATCTTTACAAACGTTTAGACATTAGATAAGATTACTAATCCTTAAACACAATTGTTTTTGGTTTGTAAAAAAGCAAAGAACTAACTTGCTTCCTTGAACATGACTTTAACTAAAATGCGAAAGCCATGTCATTGTCCTAAATATCTCAAAACAAAAATAGGATATATACATAGGTCCATCTCAATATCATGATTATATGAATGTCCTAAACAATAGCAAGTCATTAGAACTACCCCAAATTGGGGGCTCTAAGTCTTGTGAAATAGCAAGAATTTTCATAACTCGACACATGGGGGCTCCAATATCCACAAAAAACAAAATGAGATATTCATGTCATTCGAGCTACTTTCGAGAATCGCCTAAACTACAAATGGTTTACGTAGATGTCGAGCCTTACAATTTTCAAATGCATCACAATGATTTAAGAATCATTTTGTTCCTTTGAAAACTAAGTTCGCAACAAAACTTGGCCATAGAAATAAACTACAAACATAAAACATATTCGAGCCATTTTCTAGTTCAACGTCAAAAACTAATCGTAGTGCATTATTGTTGTTTGAGTACTTTAATTTACTCTAAAGGTTAGAGAGTATGACTAGTATAGAGCAAAAGAAACAAAATCATGAGTTTCAAAATAGAATTAAAAAGCATACAACATACTTACTCATACGAAAGTTTAGTACTCAATCATTTATCATGAAAATTGTATCAAAACACTTCATTAACATAAGACAAACAATTTCATGAGTTAGACTCCTAAATTCTAAATTAAGAGGACTTCATTTTTCTCCATTGTTGCACACAAGGAGGATAACATCTACTTTCTCGAGATTCAAATCATTAACAAAATTTGAACTCAAAGAATTCGAAAGTAGCGAGAATAGAGGAAAAAAATTGAACAACATTTCATTTTCCCTCTTACTGGTTCTAACAAACGACCAATATTATTGGACTTAGCAAATTTCATTTGTTAAAGCTATGAATGGACGAAAACAGTTTAAAAGCACTAGTTTAATCGTTTCCAAGATCCTAGTTGTTATCATAATAAGACGAAACACAGGATTTCTAGACCCATTTCAAGCAACATGAAAGGGTCTAATTATTAAAAATAAATAGGTCATCGAAGTCACCCAACATTGAGGGCTACAATATTCGAAAAACATAAAATGGGGGCTCAAAAGCCCGAATTATAGCCAAACTACTATAGTTCGATGATGTCTTCAAGAATTTCCTAAACTAACTAGTTTTGTGTAAGTCTTGAAATCACAGTTTTATAAGGGAATAATAATATCAATAGGTTATTTTATCATTGATAAAACCAATTTTTGCAACTTACGCGTGAAATTTTTTTATAAACATGAGTCGCAAGAACTATTTCATGCTATTATCAAAGTTCAAAATTTCATTTATAATTTTAATGCATAATTGTTGTTCTAAACACATCAATTTACATTGAAATTAACAAGTATAGTCTATGTGAGCAAAAAGAAAAGAGAAATAAAGTTCAAGCACAAATTCAAAATTAAATGAACAAAAAAAAAACACATATATGCTTGTACATGCTCATATAGGATCAATACTTTACCACTTCACATGAAATTTGTTGCAATATATTGCTTAAACATGTCACAACAACAAGCAAACAAATTCATGAAAATAAGTCGAATAAAAAAACCCAACTTCTAGTTAGGGTTCTTCATTCGACTTTGTCCATTTTATTGACCAAGTTCAAAGTCTGGTAAAATAAAAGGAGTAAGATTTACTTTCCTTAGCTTCAAAAGACAACCAAAAAATGGAAAGAGATCAAAATTGGAGAAAGAGGAGAAGAAGAGAGTGAGCTACAGATCGCGCTTCTCTAACTCTTTTTACAAATTAAAATATTGTGCGCAACTCATCAAGTTGCGCGTGGCATCCCAACGCAACCTAGTTTCTTGCGCGCACCAAGCTAATGCGACCCACTAAGTTGCGCACGGACACTGGTCACTTAAAAGACCAATACCAGATTTGGATCCGTTTGATTTATTTTTAACGGTTTTTGCTCTTTATTAGACGTAATGGCACGCAAATTATCGAAATATTTTTAATTGCTTTGCATTTTGTAGTTTATTTTCTTCTTTGATAGTTTTTTGCATCATCCTGCATGCACACCGTGCTTTGTGCATGCCCTAAGCATACGTTTTGGACGTTTTTCGTGAGTGTGTCTTAAAACGTTCTGTAGTGGTGCTTTACGTAAAAGCTCCCATAGACAGGTTTGTCATTTTACTGTACTGACTTTAGAAATGTCACGTTCTTTTCTTTCTTTTTGGCAGTCATAGCAAAAAGGATGGCGTTATCATACAGCGTAAAATTGTATGGGATAGGTGTTACATAAAATTTCACCTCTTCCTAGAAACGTGATCTACCTCCTGTATTTAAAACGGTAGAATTTCTAACTTTCTTTAGGCGTTAGCTAAACGAGTCGACTGGCGCGCCGAACCATTCGAGAACAGACACTTCTTGATTGGAAGCAAATACGGTATTTAGTGAGCTTACTGGCTTACCTGACAGTTAGGGTGTTCGTCCACCCCCTGTATAAATAGCGACGTGCGATGTGACATCTATTTAGGCATGTGCCCCCAGTCCTAAGACACGTGTTTTCATCTTGTGGACAAAACTGTTGAGAGAGTTTCCGATTTTATTCTCCCTCACTGGATTTGGATGTATGCCTCCAGTCCTGAGACATGTATTTCTATCTTGTGGACATCGAATACTACGTTTTGACTAGTGAGAGTCAAGGACTTTATTCACGTTTTAAGCTACGAATGACAAAACACCTCCCCTTTTTATCATCTTTTAACTTGTTAAAATCAGTCTAAAGTTTCAATGGCATATCGAGGGACTTTAGACCAACGATGCTATAATTGAGAGGATATCATCCCTTTTAATCCTTTTTAAACATATTTCTTCTCATAACTTAAAATCACCCAGGACAGCCTTTACTTGTAAAAGCGTTTTACATTTGCAAAAGATCAATTTAGATTATTTAGCGTGTTAAGACTAGAAAATACTTTTTCCAGCCTTAATAGCTACTTGTCTCAAAACACTTAGCATATCAAGGATCGTTTTGACATCCTTAACATTACTGAAAGATTCTCTATTCTTAGGGAACTTCGCAGACTGAGTCTCGGATTTATTTCCTTGACTACTTTTATCCTCGTCTATTCTAAACTCGATCAAAGTGGGGGCTAACTGTAGACACCTACTTTTGGCCTCCTGTCCCGACAGGAAGTGCTATGACGATAAATAAAACCATCTTTGTGTTGGATCAACGTGAAGAGCGCTTATGGACAACTGATTAACTCACGAGAATGCAAAATGATTAGCCTAACCCAAAAAAAAAATGAATTAAGGTCCAAAATAACTAAGCTCAATCATAATTAGGCTTAAGCTCGAGGTTAAAAACTAATTATGACGGATTTAGAGGCACCTAGGTTAAAAATCAATGCTCCCGCAGAGAAATCCGCGCACATCTCAATGAGTCGCGCTGGTCTGATGCGCGTAATTGATTGATGCTCGTGATAGCGCAACTGCTAGTGATGCGCTTGTAGAAGATTCAAAATTTCATAAAAATATAAAATCGAATTTTACCATAATGCCGCACGCAAAACGTTCAGTTGCATTGCCTAAAGCAGCGCATCTAAATCACTTACGCTGGGATGTCAAACGCAACTCATTCAGATGCGTGAGACACCTGCTGCGACAAAATGCTCAAAACCCTAAATGTATACATTCCCTATAAATAGAGGCTTAATACGAGGCTTCAAAAGACATAAATTAACCTAAAACTCAGGCAGAAACTTTGTAAACTCGTGTACTATCAAACCCTCTTGTCCTAAACACTCGCCCCCTCAATACTTGTTACCACGGTGGAGGTTCCCGAACAAGAAAGAGTCCATAAGTGTTCTAAACGAAGATCTAGCAAGGAAAAGTGGTGAATTCCCGAGCATTTAGATCAATCAACTTTATTTTCTCGTTTAAATAACTTTTAATAAATTAATTAGTGTTGTTTCATCGCTTTAAACGAACTTTTAATTAATTAATTCCACATAGTATCTTGAGTTAAATAAAGAATAGAATTGAATAAATTTATTGTTGATTGATCACTTAAGCCAAGGAGAATCTTGTTTATATTTGTTCTTTTTACAAATATTAATTAAATAAAGATAACGAATTTTGCAATGAAATTCCTACATGATTGACGCGTGTAAATAAAATCAACTAACTTAGTTTTTAGGTGTCACGTTGCATGTATTGTTTGGTGATGAAATTGTTAAAAAGGAAGAGCTAGTATAGGCTGCACTAGGGCTAGAATAGCTATTCTTCCCTAAAAGGAACGTTATTTTAGTACCCTCGCTCCCGAATTCATCTCTGGTACATGCAGACCAATTTGGGCATGGGTAAACTTACGATTCGTGCTAAATATCCCTTAAACTCTACTTGGGAGAAAGGCATGAACGAGGTTTATGAGTTTTCCTAAAACTTATTGGCGACTCCTTACTTGTTTATTATAAAAAAGCGTGATAATAGGATCAACTCGAATTCAAGGTCCCCCAAACAGTCAGGAATTCAAATCCTAATACACCCTGAAAAGTGTAAAGTCCTAGGCTTTTAAAGGGCCTTGGGCATTTTAGGAGAAGGATCCCCTACGATGGGCATACCTCTTTACACCTCCACTTGTTGAAGAAAGAAGTAAATTCTTCGTTTTCTTTTTGTCTCAACATCTTGAGTTCTCTATAGTCAGTTTCAACTTGAATGTTGCACTTATATCTATCAATGAAAGCGTTTGTTATAGAGTCAAAAGAAGAGATTTTTTCTTTGTCAAGGGAGAAGAACCACTATTGACAAACGGTTTCTAAAGATAGCGAAAACAATGGATGGAAAGCTTTCCTATCAATTGCCTTAATATTCATTATGGTTTCAAAAGCTCGTAAATGAAAATAAGGTTGTCAGTTAGCTTGAACTTAGGGATGTCATTGGCATTGAACTTCTGCGGAAGAAGTTCCTTGTCCACCGAGACCCCTTGTGAGCTAATCCCTTGAAATTTGTAGTCATTGGAGATTTTGCTCAAGTTCTCTTCCATTCGCTCTATCTATTGTTGTTTTATAGGGTCATTGACTTGAAGAGCAATGGTCTTCATCATCTCAGTTAAACTAGCAAGGTTTTGCCTAAGTTCGCTAACTTCTTCCTGAGTTGCTAATTTCTTCTTAGCTTTTCTTTTTTGTCGAATCGGTTTATCAAAGGGTAAAATTTGGATGAAAGTGTTGTCCTTGATTAAACGCCCTTCTTTTCTTTCCCAAGAGTTTGTGGAAAGGGAAATCATGGATGTTTATTATTAATTATTTGACTCAAACTCAATTCAACCTGCAATTGATGGGAAGAGATCATGAAGAATGTGGGAGTGGTATGCATGGAGAAAGCATGTAGAGAGTGGAAAGATGATGTAGGTGGAGAGATATGGAAAAATTAGGAATACAGTGGACCCCAACTCAAATGACGGAAAGAGCGACTCATGCATGAACCTAAGACATGGTCATGGTGTGAAAAGAGTATGTACAAAGTGTGTGAATACTTGTGAGTGTAACTAATATGTTCAAGACTCGTGTCATGACCATGTGACTAGACTATGTGACTAGACTCAAACAAAGACTAAGTATAGCTTCTGCCATTAATAAATTGGTTAATTAGACTCAGCGTGAAGACTTAAGCAGAGAACTGGACCGTCACCGAAGCAACGAAACTGTCGCGAAACGCAGGGGCCATCGCGATGAAATGGACATTGCCATTAATGATGCGCCGATCTGGGCCTGTTTCCAGTGTTCATCTTTAAAAGGACAAGCATAAAGTCGTAGTAAGTCAGTTTAGTCAATTTATTTGACTTTAATTAACAATCAATTAATTAATTAAGCGAAGTCCTACATAGTCATTGGTTAGTTTATTTAAACTTATTTACAAACACAAGTAAAAACAAAAGGTTAGTTTAATCACATATAAATATGCACAAGCAAGAGATGCACAAGTAGTCAAATAAGCACAATATGATGCAATGATTTTGCAACCTAACCATGGCTCTACTTCTCTAAAGTTCAAGGATAAGGGTTAGTCAAAGAGGGTCCATGGTTATGATTCAGGATGCATCGCGCGGAAGCCTTACCTTTGGAAAGGTTGGCGCGTATGGATGGGACCCTGCAAGTTAGACTTGCTTCCATGGCTTGGTGAATTCACAAACTCGGATGTACCCTTCGTTGCAATAAGCGTTCGATTGGGTAGATGGAGAGTGAATTTCCAGAGGGTTATGGCCATATATAGAACACATATGGGTTCAGAAAAGTGAGAAAAAATCAATCAGGAAGTAAAACCGAGCAAACAGTAACAGAACCGGTCAAAGCAGGAACGCATATTTCTTGCTCGATGTTGGAAGAACTTGGAGCGAGACAATAGGGACCATCTCGAGACGATAGCCCTGTCGCGCTGCGATAATGCTATCGCGCCACGACAGAGCCATCACGCTGCAATGGACACTGTTTTCTCAGCGCCAGTTCCTACATGCCTCAGCAGCTCTCTTTATTCTTAAAATTTCCCAGTTTTCGCAGCGTTTTTTCGATTCAAGTTGTGAAAGATATTTCCCAAATTTCCTACGTGTAAAAAAACCCTGTGTTTTTGACGCATTACGGATGGTCTATCAAATGCGGACCTTTTTATGGTTATGCCAATAATGTTAATAAAAATTACGCACATGAATACTTAGAACTTTTCGAGTCTCATCCACTCATTCTAAATTATTGCCAAAATAAATTTTAGGAATTAAAATAGACATCCTCCCTAGCGGAGTTGCCAAAAACTGTGGGGAATAACTTCAAGCATCCCACACTTGAGCCCCACTATGATCATACACTTAAGCATAGTGGCGTCCAAAGGGAAGGAAGCTAGAGCAAAAGGGTCACAAACAAGTTTTAGGAACTTGTAAACCGTTCACAGGGTGAAGGTTACACCCCTTCACGATCCATGAGATCGCTAACTCCATAGTGGTCCTAAACCATGACTGGATATTCGGAGATGAAGGTACAAATCCAACCTAAAAGAGATTGAACCTGCCCTAAATAGGCCTCTACTTTATTCTTCTCATTTTCATGTGTGCTTTCTGACTAACATACAATCAATATATTAATCCTAAACCTGTTTAATCTATGTTGGTTGAATATTAATGCACAAACAAACCTATTATTGCAATCACTTGAATTAAAATCACATTAGCCTAAAATAAAATTATTAATTATCTTATTAAGCGTGATTTCAAGTAGAAATTCCCTTTATACCTGCAAGAGAGGGCGTGACCAAGCAATAACAATAATATATATCAAGCAGCATAATAATATATTGATACAACAAATCATCATCATAATAATCTCATCAAAGCATAAGAATGATAGCAAGATCCTAGGCATGATACTTACATGATTAATAACAAATCCTAGCATGTCACTAAACAATAAAGATCAACGCTTTAGCTTTAACATGATACTAATATAATAGAAGAAAATAGGAAGCCACCTAAACATGATACTAGAAAGCAATAAAAGCATCCTAACATGATACTAGGAATTAATATAACAATCCTAACATGATACTAGGAATTAAAATAATCTAAGCATGCTTTCTAAAGAAATAGAGCAATAAAACAACTTACTTTGTTGCCTCGTATCTCTTTCTATCAAAACAATACACACGTAGTAACTTCAAGGAAAATATTAAACCAACCAATTAATTTAAATAATTGAAATAGGGATTTGGGACCAAACCCTCATAAATTACCAACCTTTCACGTCTAGGGCAAAGGCAATTTCGAGCTTGGCTAGATGTGTCTAGGTCTCATGAATGCAGTATTGTATTTTGAAAAGGCAATGTTTAGAAAGAGGGAGAAAGAAAAAATAAGCTTTAGCTTTGAGAGAGAAGAGAATAGAAGGATGATTATTGATGATTGTTGGTGAGTAAAAATGGAGGAAAAAAACCCAATTTATAACGAAAAAAGGTCCCAAAACGATAAGAAAAGATCGAATTTGATTCGGAGTAAAACTGCTCCCATCGCGGCGTGACAGGCTCCATCGCAACGTGATGGGTCCTGTCGTTTCGCGATGGAGAACGCGTTATCTAAAATCCGTACGGAATCCTAAATCTAATTAAATTAGATTAATTAAAGTGCATACTTATCTTTTAAAAACAGATTTAATCTTTTTATAACACTTGTTTTATTCCAAATAAAATTCTTTATTTTTCTAAAAACATATAATTATTAATTCTAATCCCACTAGAACTTAAAATAACCCTCCAGATTATTCTAGAAGATTTAAATCAATCCTAATGACTTTAGGCCTCCACTTGATCATTGGGTCGTATGTATATAAAACTCATTTCAGAACCAATTTAGTATTTTGGCCATAACTTCCTCATTATTCATCGGAATTGGGCTTATAATAAGTCGTTGGAAAGCACTTTTCGAGCCCAATCCAACTACATAATAATTGGACCCATATAATGGACCAAACTAAACTAGACTGGACATTTTTCATAAATATGATACGAAATGAATGATTTTCGAAAACAGAAAGAAATATTTTCATTAAAACAACTGCATCACAAGACTTTTCACATTTCACCTTATTCGATAATCAAATGACGTGAAAAGTATTCATCACTGGGTTTGGTTTTTGGGGAGACACAATCAGGTGTCTACAAAGAGATTTTCATGTAGGTGATTTTGTGTAGTTTGGCCGATTTAGAGATCATATTCAAGGTACGTTCGCCTACTTGGTAACTATTTGATGATGTAGAAGCATGTTAGGCTTTGATTTATTAATTCCAAGTAGTATCAGGATAGGTATTGATTAGAATTGTCGATTGGTTTAATATTTGTGATTAAATTGTGAGGTATGGACTATTTGTGGTGATTTGATGATTGGAATTAATTATGTTGGCATGTTGGATATGGACTACACTTTTATTATTGGCATAATTGAGAGCATGTTTAATTAAACTAGCTGTTAAATTTGGTTTGAAACATTGAAAGAGAATTTTTATTATAGTTCATATAATTTTTATTGATGCTATGAACATAAGGAAATAGCTATTTAAGTGTCTAAGGAAACGAGCATTAAATTACATTTTTTGTGCCTAAGTGCACTTAAGGTGTTTCCAACACCGAGAGATAGGATTTGTGACGCGTTATGCGTATAAGGTGTCTTTGACACTAAGGTAGATTAAAAAGGGTTCAACATTAAAGATTATGTGATCACTAATTATTCACGAATTAAATTGGTATATTTGATTGCTTGAATAATGTTATTTATTGATTTTCGTTGTGGTTTGTGAGTCATCACCAAGTCTAATATCATGTAAATATCGTAAAGTGAAAGAGATTAGGCACCAAAACTCTTGGAACGTATATACCTTGAGTATGAACATATGGGGGGGGGTATGCGACTTTATATTTGACCATAACTTCTAGTGGGAGTACAGGACTTTGTAAATTCCTTTTTATTAATGCGCAGGAATTCCGCCACTTACGAGTGGTTCTTTTATACTACAACGGTTAGCTCCCGTGTTAGTACCCTTTTACTGGGGCAGGTTACAGGGAAACCCGTTCAATGCGTAATCAAGCTAAATAAATAATTTAGTTATTTATTGAATGAGAATGTTGTATGTTGTATGTTTGTAAACGGGTGCAACAAGGTAAGTTGCGTGATTGATTAGATGAAAGCATATTAGTGTGTTTTATTACGCTTATGTATTCAACTTTGCTAATTGTGTGTTTGTATGTTTGTTTAGCCTTGTTTTTACCTTGGCTTACGACGACCCATTTCTAATGGCGAGTAGTGTGAACTAGTAGAGAGAAGCTTTTCAGGTGATGAAGCATATTCATGATGGGCATGAGTGAAAAGCGAATTATGCTTAGTTCTCATAGGAATATGATGTGTTTAATTGCTTTATTATCATTGATTTATTACGCTTGCAGACTAACGTAAAGGCTTTGGTATCATTAGGTTTTTAATAAGGGCCTTCAACGGTTCCAAGTTGTAGGTTGATTTCGTTTGACTTTACTTTTGTTGGGTTTTGACTTTGATGTTGACTTAGCTTGTTTTGAATGGTTTTAAAAATAATCTTTTACAGTGTGTCTTTGATAATTGCCTTAGTCGTTTTAATGGTGGCGGTAATGTATTAGATTTTCCTATTTTGTATTTTAAAAAGGGCAAAATAGGTATTTTAAAGGAAAGGAATTTTTAGGGTGTTACAGTGTGTAGGCTAAGAATAGCTAGCCAATGGCGCAAGCATGGCAGCTAGGCCAACTAGTCATGCACGCGACATGGCATCCAACCTAACACTCCATGCGGGGCATGGGTAGTAGCGTTATATTGCTTGTGCACGCCAGCTTGCACGCTAGCAACTAGCTAGTAGGCTGGTACGCACACCAGCCCACCAGCCAACCGCATGCGCTGGGCTGGTGATAGCTGGCAGGCCTAGTGTAAGAATCTGACTCTCTTTGATGTATTAGATGCCCTTTACATGCTTTAGGGTTTACTTTATGTTTTCTAGGCTTGAGATCCCATTAGTGTAGTGTTCAATAGGGATTCTCCTTGTAATCATATTAAAGCTCTTTAGAAGGTGAATGATTGAATGAAATCTTAAGCCTTCTACCTACTGTTTACTTGCTATTATGCTTGTTTGCTGTCAGACCTTTATAGATATTGTGTCTTACTTACAAAATTGCTCTTCTCCAAACCAACTTGGTGCACTATGGACTCGTAGTTCAGGCCCGCTTGTGCCCGCCTTGAAGTACCGGCCGTCACAAGCCCCGACAACCCACACTCCGTCGCCTAAATAGACGAGAATGTTCATTGGATTCAATTGCCCACTTGTGTTGCTTTGTGTTCACAAGCCCCTCTTCCGCACAAGGTTAGCGTTCTAGCCGGCAAAAGGCTAGAGCGCGCTGCACATTGCGGGGCTCAAACTCCCTGACCGTGACACCTAGCAAGGGGGCCAGGTCGCTGGCGTGGCGTGCTTTGGAGCCCAAGGCTGGGGCTGCCAGCTAGACGAAGATCATGGGGGTTGGGTATGCTTGGTGAGAAAGGTTGAGGAAGTGGTCCTCCTCCCTTGTGGTCCTTACCTACTCCCTCCTTAGTTTGGTGCCAAGTGTCGTTTAATATTTTCTTCATCTTATTTTCTCATTTCATCAACTCTACTATATGAAAGATGATTGAGGTTTTTGGGAGCCTTTGCCTATAAATATCAAAAACAAAAAAAAGAATTTTAAAAAAGGATTTTTTGACTTTTACCACTAAAAAAATCAAATAATTGTTTTTTACCACCAAAAAAAAAATCCTTAAAATTTTTTTTTACCACCTACCGTTAAGAAAATCGTCAAATATAACGGTCTAAAAAGAAATTCTTCGATTTTCGTACGCAAAACATATTCTTCATAGGTTTAGGGGGGCATTTTTGTTCAAAGGGTCCAATTTGAGGTCAGAATTGACTAAAAATGATCGGAAAGATCTCATTTTGGGTGTTTACACAAATTGAGATATTTTTAAACACGCAAACGAGGCATTTTCGATCATTTTTTGTCAATTCTGATCTCAAATTGGACCCTTAAAGCCAAAACGCCCCCCTAAACCTTTGAAGAACATATTTTGCGCACGAAAGTCAAAGAATTTAAAAAATTCCGTTAGGTGGATAAAAAATTTGGTGGTAAAAAATTTTTTTTGGATTTTTTAGTGGTAAAAGTCAAAAAATCAAAAAAAAAAAAAAGCAAAAAGAATTATTTTATCACCAAAATGGAACAAAATTACAGTACAATCTGCATCAAAGCAGAACATAGAGACCTTACTAGACCGTACTACAAACAATCTGTCCAAACATCTAATTACATAGCAGATCCCTAAACCGGTTCATGTTATTCCTGCAGGAATAACACATCTAATTCTCTAGAAAACTTCAAATCTCAGGTCTCTAACCACAGCTTCAGGAGTTCTCAGACATTTATCCCACACCATCTTGTTCCTCTGCTACCATATACAATACATTAGCCTCGAAAAACAACTCTGAATAACTCTTCTTTTGAACCTACTTGTAATTTGCTCTAGCTTAGAGTTACAGTCTTGAATATGCACAAGGTTAACCTACACTTCAATCATCTTCAGCAGTTGAGTACAACATCTCTTACTGTATTGACACTCAAAAATGAGATGACCAATGGTTTCAAGCTCAAGATTGCAAAGAGGACAAATATTATCACTGATAATACCCCATTTAGCAAGCCAAGTTTTAACTTTGATCCTTCTCCATATGATATCCAACAAATAAATCTATGCTTGGGAATACTAAAACGATTGTAAACTGATGAGTGCCATTTATGGCACTCATATATCCTCTTGTATGATGGATTTTAAATCGCTTTTATAGCTCTTTTTATCTCTTTTTCTTTAGTTTTACTAGTTATTTCTCTACTTTGTGTTTTCCTTAGTTGTTTTCCCGTTTTCTTGCATTTCTTAGTTTATTTTGCCTTTTTCTCTTTTATTTGTTTTCTTTTATTTGATTTCAAGAGATTGGTGATGTCCAAGGAGTTCAATGGCTTTTTCTCGGGATTTGTAAGGCTCAAGATGCAAGCCGATCTCTCCCTTTGAAGCTCAAGTGTTAAGGGGTGCAAAGTCCAAGTCTTATAAGCCATGCTCTCAAGCTGCGTGGGCATCAAAAATGGTGTTGAACCCACCGTGCAGGCCCTTGGAAATTGCCACCCCCAATGTTCATCAAGTGGAGTACACGGAGGCATCAATGAACGCACGAGAGGAGATGCCCTGCTCCTAGGCGCAGGCACGCAGAGTAGAGGCGCGGCCGCGTAGGTGCGAGGTGCAGCCGCGCAACTCTACTCCTTGTTCCATACCCATTTCTCCGCGGCCGTGCATATTGAAGAGAGGCCGCGCCTATTGGGGTTCATTTTAGACGTCTAACTAACTTCTTCTTTGTTAGTTTTACTATTTATAGATTTTCTTCCTTTTAGAGGAGGAGGAGGAGAACTGAGAATTTGCTTTAGAATAGATTTTTAGAGAGAGAAGCTAAAGATTTTGGGAAACTTTATTCTTAGATTTTACAGAGAGAAACTTGGTAATTGATGATTGCTCCATTTTGATCTCCATTCTCTTTGATATTGATCAAAGTTTTGTAAGAATTCCTTTTTCTTTGCAATTTTAGTGTTTGATCTTTGATATATTGTTGAATTTCTATTGATTGTTTGATTTAATTGTTAATATTTTTATTACAATGTTGATGATAAAATTGATGATTAGTTTAGTTATGCTTTTCAATTCTACAATGTGTAGTGAGTAGATCCTTAGAGAGGGATGTGGTGAAGCATGTATGAATGATAGACTATTGCTAAATTGGGGATTTTGATTAATTTGATATTGTGATTAAATTGGTTGATGGAACTTGTGCATGTGTTTGATTTGTTGAGGAGTAGCTAACCTTGATTATCAAGCTAGATTGCGTTGAAGTTTTCATTGATATGACACATTGATTTGGAACCTACTATTATCGATTGAACTTGTCTTGCGATTTTCCTTTGGTAGTCATTCGTAGAGACCACTAGTTTGACCCTAGGAAATATCTTTGTAAGTGATTTTCATTGCAAATACCATTTTCCCTCGCATTATTTGATTGATCAACTCCCGTCAAATTAGCATGTTTATCGTGAATACATGTGAATCCTAAATCCCTAGTACCTTGATATTGATTTCTATTGTTAGCATTTATTGTGTTGATTTGCTTGCTCTAGACCAAACCGTTTGCTTAAGACTTCGGAATAGCTTGACTAGAGACCATAGCATATACCTCCATTCTCTTGGGTGCGACCCGGACTTATCCCTATACTAGGGTTAGGTTTGGTTATAAATTTGGTTTGATCAAGGGAGTTTTAGAACTCAATGACCTAGGATTTTCCTCCCATCACAAACCCAATTACACCAGCCTACCTCACTTGAATTCTGTGTTAACTTAGCATAGTCACTAGCAATTGAGTATCCTTTGGGATTTGCTAGCTAAACATCTTCTGAAGCCATTCTTCAGCTTTTCACCCACCAGATGTGCTTCCAATTCCAACTACTATCTAAGGGGCACTTGTAACACCCCCAAATCTCTCTCTACGAAAATACTAGTAAATTACGTATAATAATACCGTAGAGATAGACTTAGGCGTATTACCGGTGCATGATTATGCAAGGCTGCTCAAACTTACTAAATAAAAACCAATAATTTGCAGCGGATAACTTCAATACTCTTTCTTTATTAATGAAAACCATAAATAGTAACTATTGTCATATGTACTCATAATTAAAACAAGGACCAACATTCCAAGTCTAGATGAAGACATTCTCGGGACTCCATATGCTCATATATTGAGTCCTCCTTTAATTAGTCAACATTGCTTACTATTAAGGCAAACAGGGCGAATCAAAACAAATAAGAAATACAGATTAGAAAAATATGTTAAGTACGATAAGTGCAAGATAATTAAACTCAATTTATTAGCAAATATGCTTTTAAAACTAATTCCAATAATTTAATCCAATAATTCCAACTCATGATTTAAAACCAATTCTCAATATTCTCAAACAATTCCAATAACTCAATAATAATGACTAATAAAGTCAATTATTTCAAAATCTCAATAACTCAATCATAATGATTTATAAATCAATTATTTCAAAACTCAAAAACTCAATCTCCACTCTAAGTGTGCACACCCCCCAAGCTAGTCTCCTATTATTTCAAGGCTAATCTTGGAGAAAAACTAGATCATACAAAGTCCATAGTCTTCCATTAATATGCATAGTGAGATTAATATAATAAACATGCTTGTAAACCTTTTTAAATAATCAATAAACCTCTTTAACACAATAATTCCAATAAATACTTCAAACTCCTTTTTAATTAAATTCAACATGCTTTTAAAATAAATAATTTTAATCATCCAATATATGGTATATAAATTAATACTTTAATTTATTTATGAAAACCAATTATTTAAACATGCTTTATTTCATAAATCATAATTCAATTCAATTTAATTAAATCATCATACAAATCATATAAAACATGTTATTAAAACCAACTTTCAAAGGTATCTAGCCACCTAAACTTACCTTGATCCTTGCTAGCAATCACACAAAAGAACTTCAAGAGCTCTTGTCAAAGACACCTTACAAATAAATATAACCGTAATTAATATAAGGTTAACAAATAATTATACAACAATTAAATAAAAAACCCAAAACTATATGTACATGAACCTTTTAAATTATTTTCTCATAAACATAATTAAAATCTGATTTTATTTAATTAAAACTACTCACAATAATTTTCATAAATCCCCCGTAATAAAAATAATTAATTAAATAAGAGAAGAAAAGAAAAGATAGAAAACCAAAGGAAAGAGAGGAAGAGAGGTTGCGGCAGCAGGTGGCTGCCGCGGCTGGAGGCGGTGGTCAGCGGCTGGTGTCAGCTATAGGTGGAAGCTGGTAGTGGAGGTGGTGGTTAGCACAAAAACGAGAAGAAAAAGAAAAGAGAATCAAGAGAATTGGGGTGAGTGTTTGTTCATGAATTAAAGGGTATTTGTAGGCTAGCTCATGGGGAGTTATAGTTGTAAAATATTGAAAGAATTATGGCAAGAAGAATTAAGGAATTACTTGGAGAAGAGAATAAAGAAATATGAAAAGTTTTGATATTAAGGTGATTAAGAATAATAAAAATAAGGAAAGTTTGTTGTCATAAAAATAATATGCCAAAAGAGATTACTTGGAGAATAATAAGGGAGATACAAGGTAGGAAATAAGACGATCAAATATTTCGAAGATGGAAAAATAAAATTAAGGAAAATATTAATTTTGAGGAAGATAATTAAAAATACAAATCACCAAAATAATTCCTCCAAAAATCACCTAAGAGGGCCGAAAATATTGAGCTTCCATAGCTCAAATTTTTGGGCCTTATTAGTGTATTTTAGGAAGTTTTTTTACTAGATTTAAGAAATTAAAAATAATTGTGTAAATAATATTTATTGTGTAAAATAATTATTAAATAAAATACCAATTATTCGCTAAATAAATTAACCTAGAAAATCAGATTTTCCACACTAGGAAAATCCGAAAATCTTAGTAAAAAATTAGGAATTTTCGGACCTTATTAATTAAATAATTGTAGGGAATATTTCAAGCATCCCACACTTGAGCCCCACTGTGATCATACACTTAAGCATGGTGGCGTCCAAAGGAAGGAAGCTAGAGTAAAAGAGTCGCCAACAAGTTTTAGGAACATGTAAGCCGTTCACAAGGTGAAGATTACACCCCTTAACGATCCAGGAGATCGTTAACTCCAATAAGTCTGGAAGCATGACTGGAAGTTCGGGGATGAAGGTACAAATACAACCTAAAAGAGATTGAACCTGTACTAATAATAGGCCTTTATTCTTCTCGTATTCATGTGCGCTTTCTGACTAACATACAACCAATATATTAACCTAACCTGTTTATCTATGTTGGTTGAATTTAATGCACAAACAAATCTATTATTGGCGATCACTTGAATTAATCATATTAGCCTAAAAAATATTATTAATTATCTTATTAAGCGTGATTACAAGTATCAATTCCCTTGAAACATGCATAAAAGGTGTGATCAAACAATAAGAATAATAATAAATATCAAGCAACATAATAACAATCATCATAATTATAATCATAATCATAATAACAATCATAATTAAAATAATCATGTTAAAGCATAATATTATTAGCAAGATCTTAGGCATGATACTAACAAGATTAATAACAAACCCTAGCATGTCACTAAACATTAAAGATCAAAGCTTTAACCCTAACATGATACTAGGAAAAAAAATAGGAAGCATCATAATAATATACAAGATATTAGAAATTTAATTAACCCTAAACATGATACTAGGAATCATGAATATATCCTAACATGATACTAGGATTTAACAAAATAATCTAAGCATGATTTCTATAATAATAAAGCAATTAAATTACTTATTTGGATGCCTCATACCTCTTTCTAATAACAAAATACACGCGTTAGTAACTTCAAGGAAAATAATGAAACAAAACAAGTAAATTAAATAATTGAAATAGAGATTTGGGACCAAACCCTCAGAAATTATAACCTTTCACGTCTAGGGCGAAGGCAACTTCGAGCTTGGCTAGGTGTGTCTAGAACTAATGTATGAGGAATTTTGTAAGAAGGAAGGTTTAGAAAAAGAATAGAGAGAGAAGGAAAGCTTCTAGCTTTCAGAGAGAGAAAGCTAATTGTAGATGTAGATCCTTGAAAAAAGGGGAGATATGACCTGTATTTATAAAAAAAACAGAGAGTCGAAGAATAAGAAAAGAATCCGAATTCGAATCGAAATAAAACTCGTCGGTCAGCAGTTTTTGTTAATTTTGTTTTTATCACAACTTTTGATCCAGAAGTTCAAATAAGTCATATAATATGTCGTTGGAAAGCTCTTGACGTCTACTTTCCAACGCAATTAGAATCAGATTAAAATCGTTTTTAGATAAAAAGATATGGGCAAAATAATGGAAGAGTGTCAATTTTGGATAGAGTTTCGTATTTCTTTAATATCTTTTTCGTTATAACTCGGAATTAATATTATAATATATCATTGGAAAGATAATTTCAAGATCTATCCAACCATATAATATTTGGTTAAAAATTATGAGGCACGAAAATAATATCTGAACAAATTCCATTTCACACAGAACAAGGACTCTCAAAAAGAGAAGTTTTATTCAATTTCGAATTCTTCGATCTTATCTTTTCAAAAAAGGATAATTAAGATCTTTTAGAAACTTATAGAAGATTCTAATTAAATCCTAATTAGTTTAGGAGTAGGATTAAACCCTTGGACCCTCCACATGATCATTGGGTCGTAGGTAAAATCCGGTTTGAGCCCAATTGAGTATTTTGGCCATAACTTCCTCATTATTCATCGAAATGGGGCTTATAATATATCGTTGGAAAGATCTTTTCAAGACCCATCCAAATATACTATTATTGAACCCTTATCACGGACCAAATTAAACTTTATTGGACGTTTTCCTAAATAGAGTATAAAAAGAAATAATTTTAAAAACAGAAAGAGAGATATTTTAATAGAAACAACCACATCCCTAGGATTTTCACACTTTTCACCTCGTTCAATAATCAAATGACGTGAAAGGTATTCTTCACTGGGTTTGGTTTTGGGGAGACACATTTGGGTGTCTACAGAAGCCCCCACTTTGACTGAGTTTGGAGAAACACAAGTTTTGAAAACGAAAGTCAAAGTAGTGATAGTGACGGAGAATGATTCAGAACGTTCTGCGATCCTAAATCATTCTTGTAACGCCGATACCTGCAAACTAGCGTTAGTTAAAAAAGATAAAAGAGTTAAGAAACGCGTATCTTGCACCGTCGAGCACACGTCTCTAGAGTAACCGATTTTTGTTTGACGATCTTCCTCAAGCTAGGGGTTATCGCCTAAAGACTGCTCCCCTTGTAGCTGCCTTCAATTTCTGCTGTTTTATGACCATCTTCCACATCCTAGGGAATATGATCGAAGATAACTCCACTTGTAGCCATCTTCAGTTTCGCAGGTGTTGATGTTGTGGGGGTGATGACAATCCTCTCTTCTTTAGGAATAGTTGCCAACACAACTCTTGAATGATGTATGACAATCCGATTTAGAGAAAGTTATCGATGCCACGTAACAATCCATCCTAGGAAATGTTGTCACGATGAAGCGACAATCCGTATCTCGGAAATTTTGCCAAAGTCCAATTTTGGGAAATGTTGCCAATGCTTCGTAACAATCTATCATAAGAACCTTGCTACGATCGACAGTCCACGTCTTGGAATATAAATCTTGAAAGCAATCCACCTTGGAATTTTGCCAATATTATGCGGCAATCCTTTTGGGAAAATATTGCCACAATTGACAATCCGCATCTTGGAACATTTGCAAAAAAAGAGTCGATTCAACAATCCCTTTTCGGGAAAATTTGCCACTACTGAAATTAATGACAATCCACGTTGGGGAACCTTTGCCGAAACGTTAAGATGAATAGAAACCTACAACAATCCTTTGGGAAATTTTGCCATAGGGAACTTGATGCATGACAATCCAATCTCGGAAATATTGCCAAGGATTTGATGAATGTATGACAATCCGAACTTGGAAAAACTTGCCACATAGAGAAGGAGCACGACAATCCATGCTTGGAAACATTGCTAGTTTGACATGACAATCCAATCTTGGAAAAATTGTCGAAGATTTTATGAATGTATGACAATCCGGACTTGGAAAAACTTGCCAAATAGAGAAGGAGTATGACAATCCATGCTTGGAAACATTGCCAATTTGAGATGACAATCCAATCTTGGAAAATTTGTCGTTGAAGAATGATTCTCGACAATTCACTCTTGGAATTATTGTCGTTTTGGTGATGTGCTTCTTTGTGAACCATTACTTCGGTGCTTGCGATGAGCCAATACTTAGGCGCTTTAAGCTATGTGAGACGATCATTTGTCAGGTCGATCACTTACTGCGATTGTAATCGAGCCGACTACTAATCATGTCAATTTGCTTATAGAAGCTAACTGGCGTACCAAGGAACCCAATCAATCAATATGACCATTTGACTCTAGTTGATTTGCTAAGTTGTTTGCGTCCTTTTGCTTCAAAATTTTTGTAAAGATCACCTGTCCGTCTGGGACTTAGTGTGCCTGCATTTGTATTTTGGACTATATGACTTTGCTTATGTCTTTAAGGTTGACTTTGTGTGACTTAATGCTATTGCCTGACTCGACGTGTAACTCGATGTACTCAAATCGACTTGTGCGTAGACTTAACTCAATGTGATAACACGACATGACTCAATGTGTACATGACTCGTGTGTGTGTTGTGTTGTGATGTGTTTGACTCAAAATGCAGAAAGCAAAAGTTTTCCGTCATTTTTTTGGAGGGTACCAACTTTCTCCCGAAAAAGAAAGACGCAAAAAGAAGAAGTAAAGTTTTTGATGGTGCATGTTGAATGAGATTAGTCAAATGTATGCATTGATGTTGTTTCTCATGGTGCCAGGATTATAACATCCTAGGCTATCTCGATTGTTGACTCAATGATAAAAGTATTTGGGTAACTTAGGCACGGAGGCTAAGTACTTCATACTATGTGATGCAATAAGAATTATGATAATGAGTGATCTTGATATGACAAGGCGTGCTTCATCGTTGTGTTAAGATTTCATGACAAAGGGTTCCTATGAGGAGGATTATTTGTCTATGTATTTGTGATGTGTGTGAAAGTGACACTAAAGCTAGGCTACAAAGGCTAAGTGTATGGAAAAAGTATTTTGAAAAGAGTCAAATAGTGGTGACTCTTAGGCTGGGTAGGCTAATGATATAGGAATCAAGCCCCCAAGTCCAGCTCTAAATGGATAGGGATGAGCATAGGAGATCCCTTGATATGATCATGTATGAATGTGATGAATGCATTTTTATTACGGACGCACCTCAATGCGAGGCTGCCTACGAATCCGTTAAGAATCAGGTCGAACGTAGCTCTAGCCGAACCTCGCACAAGTTTGTGTATACCTCAAAGAGGTCTTTGAAGGGTTGTAACGTGGTTAGGCTAAAGGTTGAAGAAGAAGGGGATAAAGGCTCAAGACCCTAGATAAGCCCCCAAGGTGTGCAATCTTGCATTTGAAATCTTTATGCTTGAGGTTTCCTCTCTTTTTAATTTTCTTTTGTTTTATTTTTTCTCTCTTTTTCCTTTTTCTTTCTTTCTTGTGCCCCCCTTTTTTTATTTTGATAAGTGTGAGCAATCCCGATCATGCGGTCTATCACTCACTTGGCATTCATATTTCTCAGGAACGGTACCGAGCACTCGATAAGAGACGCAATTTGAGACGTGTTCTTATCAATGACATGTTCATATCAATGACATTGGAACACTTGCCCTTATGCACACTTTTATTGTTTTTGCTTATTTTAATTTTTTTGAAATTACTCAAGCTTTTGTTCTTTGAAAATTGCATAAGTTGCACACCATCCCATCCCAAGGTTAGGTAGATGTGGGACGAAGAAAGAAAGGTCTATCGTTAAACGAGCCTCAAAGTGGTTTATTAAGATAGGATTATATATTTGAAGGGTGAAAGGTGATATGATGTGGCTACAAGGGGTGCCTCAAATCATTGGTATACCTTATGCTTAGTTCGACATGGATTTTTTTATATATATATATATATATATATATATTTAATGCAATGCGATAATCATATGCAAGAAAATAAATGCTCATTTTATTAAAGGGAAAAAGAAAGAACCTACAAAATAAAATCTAAGGAAAACAAAGGGTGCCTATGCCAGACTTATTTGGGGAAAGGAGGAACAAAAAAGATAGAAAAAGAGGTCATGAGATCTTGTCATTGAAGCTCGCCTTGTGTCTTTTGCTTAATCATTACTCGGTCTACTTGCTAGTTAGAGGCAGTGAGATCTTGTTTGCTTCTATGAGATCTTGAATGAGATTTTGAAATCTATAACATTCATCCGTGGTATGACCCTTTCCTTGATGGTACTTGCAATAAGAGTTGGGATTCCATCTTGAAGATCGCCTTTCTGGCGTGGGATCTTCAGTGGGGCCAATAGGTTTGATTAATCCTCGATCATGGAGACGATCAAAAGCAGCATCATAAGTTATTCCAATGGGCGTGAACTCTCTTTTTGGTTTCTTTTTAAATCCTTGATTATCCCATGAGAATTCTTCTCTCCCATCAATGTTCAAGCTTTTGGTGATCCTTTCAAGCTTAGAACTCAAAGTGGGTTTTCTAAAATTCCAAAGCTTGGTATTAAAGAGAAATCCCATGAGAATTCTTCTCTCCCATCAATGTGGGAGATTTGGTAAAATTCATTTTTCTATTTTAATTTTAAACCAATAATCAAAAGAAAAAGGCAATGCAATCAAGAATCAACAAGTGTCATCACATGGCAAAAGGGTAGGTGAGGACCACAAGGGGAGGGGACCATTTCCTTCCTCCCCAAGAATACTCACAAACCGCCCCTCATAGAGGCTCGGGCCTATCCCCACGCGCCAGCTGGCCGCAACCAGCCTTGGGCGCCAAGGCTGCTACGCTGGAGCCTGACTCCCTTGGCTGGGACTGCTGGCTGGTCGCATGGGCCAACAGCCAGCACAAGCAAGCCGCGCATTAATGCGGGCTGCTAGGCGCTGCTGCTCGCTGCCATGCGCGCAAGACCAGAAAGCTATGCTAATTGCGAGCTGCGGGGCTGTGCTATGCTACGCGTATGGCGCTAGTAACAACTAGCAAGGCCCTGCACGTTACTAGCTTGCTAGCACGTTAGCACGCACATGGTGCGCCAACATGCCAGCCATGCACACACACTAGCTAGCTAGTAAGCGCTACTAGCTTACGATTGTTAGCTTGCGCTTGTTGCTAGCTAGGCATGGTGCGGTTGCCATGCTAAGCCTTGTACGGCCCTTAGCCCTCAAAATGCTTGGGGAATTCCGAGGCTAGGGTCATACTTGTAACTTGTTGATTGCTTGATTTATTGTCTCGTCGTTTCCTTAATCCGACTCGACTTGTGACGCTCGCGCGATTTCGATGCTTCTAGCTCGACTTCCGACGTGTATGCTCATAATACTCCAATGACTCATTAATTCCTTTCGGATTAATTCATCGTCACAGATCGGTTACCTGATAGGGTGTGACCCGTAGGGTTCAGTTAAGATTCAGCTGTAATATTAATTATACATTAATATTACTAATTAGAAGCGGCATTAAACTAGGCATTCCGATCACTTGACCTCAGTGAATAATTAGATTTCTAATAATTCTGAACCCTTTATCAGAATAATACACTTGTTTGAAGGACACCATTCCTATCAATCTCCCACTTGTCCTTCTAGATAAGTGCGGCTTTTGTGTATAGCTTATTTCCTATGTCACTTAATGTCTCTTCATGAACTATAAGGTAAGATTATTCGTCATCCTTATTACGTCCATAAGTGTTTCTCGATCTCTGAGTTTGAATGTCAATAAGAAAATTATTTCTAAAATTCATCTAAGCACGGTCATGCATTTTCACAGTCTCGCTCATCAAAAGGCCTTGTAAACAACAAAGATATGTTCCCTATTTATTCAATAGAGGGACATTCCCAGTCTTGTACTGTAAGCTTCTCTTACTAAGAGGACCTAGCCACCCGAGTGTTACCGTTATAATCCCCATGTACGGCAGAACTTTGATAAACATCAAAACGGACTAGTACTCAAACAAAAGAACTTGCAATACTCATGATCGAGGAAAAAGGTTCTGATAGTCATAATGAGAAATATACTTATGACGAGTTTTAATCTCTTAAAGTATTCTCGTAGGTCTATCCAGTATGGTTCTAAACCAATACCCTTACAAATGATTTATAACGATCATGTCCTTGTAGCACAAGAAACGGTGTTATAAACCATACTACACACTTATCTAAAGTGGTCATTAATCATCCAATATTTAAATGACCTTGATTAGGGATAATTTTCGATCATAATATTTAACGTTCACTTAGTAAGTGTTTCTTTATCCAAGACATTATCTTGATACTCTATTTTGAATATTCTAAAAATCTAATGGACTCATTATTTAATTCTAAACCACAATTAAATAGAATTCGAGTGATAAAATTGCATAAAATTTAAATTACTCCAAAAAGTGAAAGGTTCAACATAGTGTTTTACATTAAAATATCCAAAATTAATTAAAATACAAAACTATGGAAATCAAAGCCAATCTCCAACGTGCTTGATTCCCATTGCCTCAACGTGCTTGTTATGTGTCAGTTGAGGCAAATGTTTAGTGAGAGGATCGGCTACATTATCGTCCGTTCTAATCTTACAAATTCTTATTTCACCTTCGAACTGTTGACATGTTTGACCTTTTGATGTTCCCTTGGCTCTCTGGATCGAGCAATAGCTCCATTGTAGTCACAATAAAGGTTTATTGGAACCTTGATGAAGGGTAAAACACCAAGTTCACCAACGAACTTGCGAATCCGAACTTCCTCCTTAGCTGCTTTAGAAGTTGCCATGTACTGGGCTTCAGTTGTAGAATCTGCGGTCGTTCTTTTCTTAGCACTCTTCCAAGTAAACGCTCCTCTATTTAGACAAAATATGTATTCTTATTGCGACTTAAAGTCGTCTCTTTCTATTTGGAAGCTTGTGTTGGTGTAACCTTCAACAACCATAGACCAGGAATTTATCCTTGTTCCTTTTCCGTTACTTTAGGATATTCTTGGCCGTAGTCCAATGAGCCTCTCCTGGGTCTGATTGGTATCGGCTCGTAGCACTTAAAGCATACGATACATCAGGCCTAATACATATCATGGCATACATGATCGATCCAATAAGCGAAGTATATGAAATCCGATTCATCCTTTCCCGCTCATCAAGTGTCTTTGGACACTGCTTCTTCCTTAGGGTTAAGCCATGTGACTTGGGTAGGTTACCTCTCTTGGGCTCTTGCATATTGAATCGTGCCAGTTCTTATCGATATAAATACTTTGGCTCAATTCAATCATCCTCTTTGATCTATTCTTATAGATGTTGATGCCCAATATGTACTGTGCCTCTCCTAAGTCTTTCATTGAAAAACATTTTCCAAGCCAGGCCTTTAAAGACTCTAACATTGGAATGCTGTTTTCAATGAGCAATATGTCATCGACATATAAGACGAGGAAAGCAATGTCACTCCCACTGACTTTCTTGTTAACACAAGACTCATCTGGATTCTTTATAAAACCAAACTTGCTTATAGCTTCATCGAATAGCAGATTCCAACTTCTGCTTGCTTGCTTCAACCCATAAATGGATTTCTTAAACTTGCATACCTTCCTAGCATTGCTCGGATCAACAAAACTTTCGGGCTGTGTCATATACAATGCTAGCTCATTACTGCGGCTACCCCCGCACATGCTAGCATGGCTTGCTAGCCATGTGCTGGCAGCCTAGCTAGCTATGGTGCGCTAGCATGTCGTAGCACCAGCCAACTAGCCTAGGCTCGGCTTGGTGCGCATGCTAGCCACCTTGCTATACCAAATGCCCCTAGCACTCGGTTTTCTCGGGGTATTCCGATGCTAGGGGTATTTTGGTAAATTGTTGATTAATTATTGATTTTACAGTCTCGTCTTTTATATATTTGACTCGACTTGCGACGCTCAGTTTCAACGCTCCTAGCTCGATTTCCGACATCTAAATATTTAATACTCAAGCGACTCATTAATTCCTTCCAAATTAATTTGTCGTGTCGGATCGATAGTTGCTTGGGTGTGACCCGAAGGGTTCAGTCAAGATTAAGCTGTAATTTTTATTATGCATTAATATTACTGATTGGAAGCGGCCTCCACCTAGGCATTCCGATCACTTGAACTTACTGAATAAATATCTTTCTAATAGCTCCGAACCCTCTATCGGAATAATACACTTTTTCGAAGGACATCATTCCTTTCAATCTCCCACTTGTCCTTTCGGACAAGTGTGCTTATAATGTATAGCCTTTTTCCCATGTCACTTTATGTCTCTTCATGAACTATAAGGTAAGATTATTCGTCATCCTTATTACGTCTATAAGTGTTTCTCGAAATCCGAGTTTGACTGTCAATAAACAGATGATTTCTAAAATCCATCCGAGCACGACCATGCATTTTCACAGTCTCGCTCTTCGAGAGGCCTTGTAAACAACAAAGACATGTTTCCTATTGTTAGTAGGGGGACATTCCTAGTCTTGTAATGTCAGCTTCTCTTACTAAGAAGACCTAGCCGTCCGAGTGTTGTTGTTATAATCTCCATGTACGGCAGACGTTTGACTAACATCAAAATGAACTAGTACTCAAACAAGAGAACTCACAATACTCATGGTCGAGGAAAGTGGTTTCGATAGCTATAATGAGAAGTATACTTATGACGATTTTTAAATCTCTAAAAGTCTTCTCATAGGTCGATCTAGTATGGTTCTAAACCAATACATGTGCAAATGATTTATGACAATCATGTCCTTGTAGCACAAGAAACAGTGCTATAAATCAAACTACACACTAATCACAAGCGGTCATTAATCGTCCATCATTTAAATGACCTGGACTAGGGATAATTTTCGATTATATAATTCAATGTTCACTTAATAGGTGTTTCTTTATCCAAAACTGGTCTTGATACCCTATTTTGAATATTCTCATAATCAAATGGACTCAATATTTAATTCTAAATCACAATTAAATAGAAACGGAGTGATAAAATTGCATAAAATTAAATTACTCCAAAACTTGAATGGTTCATCTTAATGTCTTACATTAAAATGTTAAAAAATTAGTTAAAACACTAAACAGGGAAATCAAAGCCAATCTCTATCGTGCCCGATTCCCATTGCCTCAACGTGCTTCTTGTGCTTCACTTGAGGTAGAGGTTTAAGTGGATCGGCTACATTGTCGTCTGTTCTAACTGTACAAATTCTTATTTTCACCCTCTGATTTCCATTCTCTTATCATGTGAAATCGCCGCTTGACATGTTTGACCTTCTGATGTTCCCTTGGCTCTATGGCCTGAGCAATAGCTCCATTGTTGTAACAATAGAGGGCTATTGGACCCTTGATGGTGGGTACAACATCAAGTTCACCAACGAACTTACGAATTCAAACTGCCTCCTTAGCCACTTCAACAGCTGCCAAGTATGCGGCTTCAGTTGTAGAATCTGCAGTTGTGCTCTGCTTGGTACTCTTCCAACTAAACGCTCCTCCATTTAGACGGAACACATATCCAGATTGTGATTTGAAATCCTCTCTGTCTATTTGGAAGCTTGCGTCGGTATAACCTTCAACAACTAATTCTTCTGAGCCACCATATACCAGGAATTTATCCTTGTTCCTTTTCAGGTACTTTAGGATATTCTTGGCCGCAGTCCAATACGCCTCTCCTAGGTCTGATTGGTATCGTCTCGTAGGACTCAAGGCATACGATGCATCTGGCCTAGTACATATCATGGCATACATGATCGATCCAATAAGCAAAACATATGTAATCTGATTCATCCTTTTGATAAGTGACTTTTATGTCACTTTTAGGGTATTTTTATGCTTATCTTTCGGTTTATTTTCCAATAATTTTCCTCTTTTTAATCTTTATTTCTCTTATTTTCGTCTTTAGTCTTCTTATTTCGAGTATTTTAGTAGTTTTAAATACTTTTTAGTTTATTTTCGTAATTTATTTTATAATTCTTAATTTATATAATTCTTAATTTATAATGTTCTTAGTCTAGGTTCTTATTAATATTTTTCTTCTCGTTTTCCTCCTTTTATTTTCTTTTATTTTCAAGTTTGCTTTCTTTATTTTATTTAATTTCATTTGATTTTCTTTTATCTTTAAGTTATTTTATTTTATTTTATATTTTAATTATTTCTAGTTTATTTATTAATTTTTGTTTTATTTATTTTGTCGTAAATCAAGTTTCTAGTTTATTTCATAATTTTGATATGTTTTAGTTTAATTTCTTTATTTAATTGATTTCTAGTTTATTTTTGTATTTTATTTGCTTTTGACTTATTTTATTTCGTTCCTTTTCTTTGTTACTTTCATAGTTTTTATTAGCCTTATGTTTATTTTGTTATTTTATTTGATTTTATTTACTTGTATAGTTTTATTTAATTTCATTAGTTTTAGTTTTATTTCTCTCATTTTTATTATAGTTTATTTATTTCTATTTTATTTTATTTATCCCATTTCTCCCCTGGTTTGTGTTTTGTGTACGGGAATGCTCGTGGGTTCGAGGCATGTGCTACAAAGTTCAAATGAAGTGAGTTCAAGTCTCGGTTAGGAGTCAACAACTCCCCTGCTCCAATACACCAAGCTTCTCACCAATTCGCACCACCCACCTGGGAGCACAGCTCCACCAGCGCATCACAGCACACCACCATTTCAACCACCATTCACCACCAACTCCCCACCAAACAACAGTGCAAACCAGCCGCAACTCCCCTGTTTCAACCAGCCACCACCAATCTCCGCACCTACAGCCGCAATTAACCACCTCCAATCACCACCGTTAGCCACCAAAATCACTCCACCCACAGCTTCGCAGCTCACAGCCCTCACCACGCATTTCAGCCCACAACAACTCCAACAACAACTCCAATCAGAGCAGCCCGCAACCCGTACCACCAATTCAGTCCCTATTTCGATGACCCATTAGAGCGGGCGCTTTTTCATACGAAGCGGACGCTCCCCTTTCATTCTATTTTCCCCAATTCAAAGCAGAAGCTCGGAGCGGATGCTCCGATTGGGTTGTGCGGCCGCTCTTATGGGTCATTAAAATCACGTGACTTTCTCGTGAGTACTTAGCGGCTTGGAGATCCAACGGCTCTGATGATTTTGATTGTGATGATGCGTGGTGATGTTGATGATGATGGTGATGTGCGGTTGTGATTGAAATCCGAAATCAGAGCAGCCAAAACGAAAAGGCGAAGAGGGTGGGGGTCTGATTTTGGGTGGTGATTTTCGTGGGTTTTGATTTCTGTTTTTCCCCTTTTTATTTTATTTTTCCTTTTAATTTCTTTTAATTTTTTTAGTTTTGTTATTTTATTAATTTGTTTAGTTTTATTTCTTATTATTTTTCTTTATTTATTTTCTTTATTTTTAGCTTGTATTTAAATATCCCTTTTGGGGATTATTTCTAACTCAACTTTTAATCAACTATTATTCTAATTAGATTAGATTAGATTAGTTTAGTCTATTTCTTATTTTTCTCTTTCTTAAGGTTAGATGGTGATTTGCTCCATTGTAGAACTTGGATCTTCCCCAAGATTTGTCAATTCAAGTATTCATTTAATAACCTCTTTTTCCCTATCTCTTTACTTTAGTTTATTGCTTTCATTTGTTTTGCTTATTGTTTTGTTGATTCATTACTTGCTTATTTGTTCTTGCTTGTTTGATTTTCATGTTCAACCTTGTTAATTATGCTTTCTTACATTGTTTAGTTTTCATGGTTAGTTTCTCTTCCCTAATCTAAGTTTTTAGCTAGGGGAAGGGGGTGAATAACATGGATTATAATTGATGATTAATGATGATTTGATTGAACTCATGCCATAAATTGATGAAAGATATGATTTTTGATAGGTTGAGATTATTAGTAGCACATTATTTGATGTTCCCTAATTTAAATGCATGAGAATGATTTGAATTAGATTAAGATCACCTTTACTTTGATGATTGCATGAAAATGAATTATTTAAGTAGAGTTTTATGTATTGTGCACTCTTAATCTCTCGATTTTCTTAGAGTCTAATTGGATGCGCGAAAGTGATATCGATTAGGCCAAGATCTCATTCATTGATTTGCTTAGATAATTGCATGAGAGTGAGTTGTTTTGGTAGAATTTAGTATTCTATGGCATGTTCTTCATGATAATTATCGTTGTCCACCTTTGTTTAATCGTGTTTGACACCCCCATACCCCCTAGCGTCGTTTCCCTTTGGTTTAATCCTTCTTTATCTTTCTTTTTTTTTTTTTTATTGTTTTAGAGTCTCTTTTCAAAGAAAACCAACAAAAATTTACTCTCCTTTGACTCTTGCATTAGTGAATTTGGTGTTTAAACTCGTGTGCTTCCTTTTGGGTTCGACCCTTTACTTTCCACTAGCTAGTTTAGTGAAGGTCTAGGTTTATAAATTATTAATTTGATTAGGGTAGTAGATTCAACAACCTACTCCACCTCGATCACCTTTCTCGCTCATCAGGTGTCTTTGGACATTGCTTCTACTTAGGGTTATGCCATGTGACATGGGTAGGTGATCTCTTTTGGCCTCTTGCATACTGAATCGTGCCAGTACCTTATCAATGTAAGTACTCTGGCTCAATCCAATCATCCTTTTAGATTTATCCCTGTGGATCTTGATGCCCAATATGTACTGAGCCTCTCCCAAGTCTTTCATTGAAAAACATTTTCCAAGCCAGGCCTTTACAGACTCTAACATCGTAATGCTGTTTCCAATGAGCAATATGTCATCGACATATAAGACTAGAAAGGCGATGTTACTCCCGCTGACCTTCTTGTAAACACAAGATTCATCTGGAATCTTGATAAAACCAAACTTACTGATGGCTTCATCGAATCGCAGATTCCAACTTCTGCTTGCTTGCTTTAGTCCATAAATGTACTTTTTAAGCTTATATACTTTCCCAGCATTTTTTTGGTCGACAAAACCTTCAGGCTATGTCATATACACAGTTTCTTCTAAAATTCAATTGAGGAAGGCAATTTGACGTCCATCTGCCATATTTCATAGTTGTAATATGCAGCAATCGCTAGGAGGATCCAAACAGATTTAAGCATTGCGATCGAAGAAAAGGTTTAGTCGTAATCAATACCATGAATTTGCTTGTAACCTTTTGCTACCAATCTAGCTTTGTAAATGAATACATTTCCATCTTTACCGGTTTTCAATTTGAAAATCCACTAAGATCCGATAGGTGTGTAACCTTCGAGTAAGTCAACCAAGTCCCAGACTTGATTTTCAAACATGGAATCCATTTCAGATCTCATGGCCTCTTTCTATTTAGCAGAGTCGGTGCTCGCCATCGCTTTCTTGTAGGTTGTCGGTTCGTCTCCATCCATTACCAGGATGTCCCGATTCTCGGCTAATACAACACCAAGATACCTATCAGGTTGAGACCTCGGCCTCTGCGACCTACGTAGGGCAACGGAATGAGCATTTGCATTCTCGATTTGACTTTAAACATTTTGAAAAGCGTCAACAGATGATGTTTGAGCACTTTGACTGTCAATCTGATTTTGTTGCTCGTCCTCTCGAACTTCATCGCGTTCGATTTTCCCCCCACTTGTCATTTTGGAAAGGTGTTCCTTCTCCAAAAAGACACCATCGCGAGCAACAAACACTTTGTTCTCGGATTTGTTGTAGAAGTAATACCCTTTGGTTTCTTTTGGGTAGCCCACAAACAAAACCTTAGCAGATTTGGCATGAAGTTTGTCAGAAATTAATTTCTTGACATATGCTTCGCATCCCCATATCTTTAGAAAAGACAACCTTGGAGGTTTCTTCGTCTATAGCTCGTATGGAGTTTTTTCTACAGCTTTTGATGGAGCACGGTTCAGTGTTAGTGCCGCAGTTAGAAGTGCGTGCCCCCAGAAAGAGATAGGAAGATCACTAAGACCCATTGTTGATCGTACCATGTCCAGTAAGGTTCAATTTCTCCTTTCAAATACTCCATTCCATTGTGGAGTTCTTGGAGGTGTCAATTCTGAAAGTATACCCTTTTCTTTCAGACGGTCATCGAATTCTTGGCTCAAGTATTCATCACCTCGATCCGATCGAAGGGCTTTGATTTTCTTGCCAAGCTAATTTTCAACTTTACTCTGAAGTTATTTCAATTTTTCAAACGATTCAGATTTGTGCGACATAAGGTAGACATAGCCATATCTACTATAGTCGTCTATGAAGGTGATAAAATATCGATGGGCGTTTCTTATGGTGGAGCTCATTGGCCCACATACATCGATGTGTATTAGGCCCAGCAAGTCACCTGCCCTTTCTCCTAATTTAGAGAATAGCTTCTTTATCATCTTGCCTAATAAACATCCTTCGCAATTATCAAACGATTGTAAATTGAATGAGTCAAGAACACCTTCCTGTATAAGTTTCTTGATGCGTTTGATGTTAATGTGGCCAAGACGACAATGCCACAATTACATCTGATTTGACTTAATGGTCCTAGCTTTCTTGGTGGTATTATGAAAATTATAAACTTGTTTGTCTAAAGAAAGCATATAAAGACCATTTTCAGAATGTGCAATACCATATAAAACATTATCGAGATAAAACAAACATTCATTGTCCTTTACTCGGAATTCAAAACCATTAGCGTCTAACGCCAAAATTGAAATAATGTTTTTGGTAATGTTGGGAACATAATAACAGTTTTCAAGTTCCAAAACTAGCCCCGAGGACAAAGACAAACTGAGAGTTCCTATGGATACGGCTGCAATTCTGGCTCCATTGCCGACCTGAAGTTCAACCTTTCCCTTCGCTAGCTTCCTAGTGTTCCTTAGTCCCTGAGAATTGGAACAAAGGTGTGAGCCACATCCGGTATCTAATACCCATGATGTTGAGCTAGTGAAGTTTAAGTCTATAACGAATATACCTGATCTAGAAGCAACGGTTCTGTTCTTCTTATCTTCTTTGAATTTAAGGCAATCTCTCTTACAATGTCCCTTCTTCTTGCAACAGAAGCATTCGGAATCAGATTTAGAAGATGCTACCTTCTTATCCTTGTTATCCTTGGTAGCTTTTGGCTTAGGTGGAAAAGTCATCTTACCCTTCCCCTTGAAGCCTTTCTTCTTCTTGCCTAAGTGTTTGAACGACTTGCCCTTTTTTATCACGAGCATATCATGCTTCCCCTCATCCTTGAGCGTTTGCTCGACTTGTTTCAACATACCATGAAGCTCGGTGAGGGTTTTCTCCATGCTGTGCATGTTATAGTTCATCTTGAACTATGCAGCGAGTGGAGAATGATTTCAATTGCCATCTCGGTTGAATACCCAGCGTCAAGCCTTTCCATGTTCTCAAATAAACCTATCATTTTGAGTACATGTGGGCTGACCAACTCTCCTTTCTTGAGCTTACTCTCAAGAATTCCTCTGTGGGTTTCAAACCTTTCAGTTCGGGCCTGCTCTTGGAACATGTTCTGTAGCTCATAAATGATCTCAAAAGTTGTCTCCTTCTCAAAGAAAGTCTTTTGAAGGTCAGGAGACATTGTGGCCAACATGATGCATTTGACATCCTAATTGGCAGTTTGCCATCGGTTTAGGGCAGCCTGAGTCACCTCCTCATTTGGAGTCTCCTCGTCAAGGACATATTCCTTTTGCTCTTGCATGAGAACAATGCGCAAGTTCCTTTGCCAATCAAGAAAAATTGGCCCACTCAACTTCTCCTTGTCGAGAATTGAACGCAATGAGAATTGGTTGTTTGAGTTATTTTCAGACATGGTTCTACAATTGAAAGAATTTGAAATTAAAAACCATTCATAATACTTAAATAAGATTGAAATCATGCATATTAATCAAACTTATTTATACGTCTTATTCATACATTAAATTGTCCCCATTTGGTGAGAATAAGTCGATTCCTAGATCAAAAGAATAAATGAGTAGTTAAGCATGCTTTGGCTTGTCTTAACACTCAATATTCTAAGGTAAGCAACTCTTTCCTAATGGCTCCAAGCCACTCTTGGTTAGATAAATCGTCGCATCTAATGCTCTCTCAACAACTTATACACTTTTCCACGACATGTTAGGACTCCATCACTCATATCGTTGAGTATAACCAAAACCAGCATGCATACCCGGTATGCCTTACGTATCCTAGGGAAAAATAGTGATGCCTCGCTTTGGCGTAGCCCATCACTACTCTCACTAGGTCGGTAAGTGTTGTTTTGGAATGGCAAATTTTACTCAATATTTTAGGTATCTAGGGTTTCTATGTTGGTTGATTTAAGTGAACTTAATTAATCATTCGAAATCCTAACCATGCATTTAACATATTATTCATATATATAATCATACATATATAACGAAAACATAAATAAATGATGCATTTGGCAACTAGCATGACCCCTTGAGTCTTCAAGGGTCTTCATTTGCAACTTCATGGCTTCGTCTTCCAAGAACCTCCGTCTTCAAGACAAGACCAAAATAATGCAAATACTAATATCTACGATGAGGACTAATCCAAATATTAAGGTACAAAAATACTCAATGGTTCGCAGACCATATTTAGATTTACAAAAATACATGACGGAACACAGTCCGTATTTTCTATCCTAATCGGGCCCCACTAGTTGCCATTTTTATATAACCTGTGAGAGAATATGCATTCCATTCATCCATTCACTATTTGTGAATGGCCCATGCATTTTACAACGATAAACAAGTAACAATACACAAACACGCGTAAACTAGTAACTAATTTTAGGTGGTTAATCCAATTAACGCGCCTAATTAAACTAATCAAAGTTGTTTAACCAATTATGAAATTAAGCGCAATTAAAATTGAAACTCCCACTAAATTCCGCATTCATCTTTATTAATCCAAATAATTAAGCCAGTAAACCCAAAATTTTGCAAGTGCCGCTCAAAACCGAGGCCTAGCCTCCAAAATTTAATTAAATAATTAAAATAAACAAACACAATTAAATTAATTCGAATAATTAAAACGGAAAAATCGCAAAATTAACAAATCCCTAAAATCTGGGCATGAGTGCCTAGTAAGGGGTTGTGCGAGTCGTGCCGTAAGCTAGCAGACACCCCACAAGCACAGCCACCAGCCGCACCAAGCAGTGCACACGAGCAGCTCGCACCAAGCAACAACATGCGCGCACAACCGCAACATGATGTTGCTTTGTGGCGCACCAGCCACGCAATTGAGTGTGGCATGCACCAAGCACCCATCCCTTGGCAGCCACATGTGGGCTGCTGAGCAGCCCGGCTAACCAAGGGTGGTGTAGTCTTGGTTTGCGTGCCGTACTCTCAGGATTAATTCCGATTTTTTTTGCATAACTTAATTAATTAATTCCAAATTAATTTTAGAATTAATTTAATGAGCAAATTGAAAATTATAACAAGTCCAACTTAAATAAAATCATCAAAGTGCACAAAACCAAAATTATTTCCAAGAACTATTCTTTAATAAAATTGGTTCAACTTGATGCAATAAAATGAATAAGGGCTATTCTTAACTTAAATTAATCATGAGATTTGACAAAAATAAAGGGGAGTTGGAATTATGAAGACAAAAATTCAAATAAAGATTCCAACTTTAACTTGTGAATCCTTGAAAAATGTATATTCCAATATGAAGATAAATTAAAATTCTATCACAAGATTGAAACTTTATGATTCCAATCAACTTAATAAATGATTAAATCAAAAGGTTCAACAAAAATTCATGGAATTTAGTAACTCAAAGTTCCAATCACTTAAAACAATTAAAGATTGGATCTTTAGTACTTAGAAACCTCAAATAATAAATTTTTCACACTTAATGCAATGGATTTGCAATTATATGAAAATTTAACCAACCTTCGAGCATTAATTACTACAAAGTAACCATGCTTAAAGAGGTCAAAAAATGCAGAAACATTAAAGAAAGAACAAAATACATAATCACCATAAATATGCCATTAAGATTAAAGGTTAAAAGATTTAAAAAATTTCGTCAAAAACGAAAAACCCTCGAAAAAAAGCATTTCTGGTTGGATTTTGGCTTTTTCACATTTCTGAAAGGGTTGAAAACTTTTCAGAACGCTATTTCCACTCAAAATTCACTATTTTTGGGCGAAAAAAATCTGGGATCGGGGCCAAAAATCAGATAAAAATGGGATTAAAATTAATAAAACCGAGCTACTAATCTAATTAGTAACATAAACCAGAAAATTAAAATCATAATAACACCTTGAAAATTTTTAGAGCAAGGCTCCGATACCGCTGTTGGGTTTCGATGAGTCTAACTCACCGCGGAAATAAAACCCGAGCCCAAGGAAAAACTCACAATTAATATAACCAAAATGCATAAATAACAAGATTAGAGAAATGACTAAATTACCCTTGAAGCGTGCTTGTGGGGAATATTTCAAGCATTACCCCAAACTTGAACCCCACTGTGATCATACACTGAAGCATGGTGGCGTCCAAAGGGAAGGAAGCTAGAGCAAAAGAGTCGCCAACAAGTTTTAGGAACTTGTAAACCTTTCACAGGGTGAAGGTTACACCCCTTAACGATCCATGAGATCGTCAACTCCAAAAGGTCTTGAACCAAATAGGGTTCGAGGATGAACGTACAAATCCAACCTAAAAGAGATTGAACGTGCCCTATAAAATAGGCGTCTACTTTATTCTTCTCGTATTCATGTGTGCTTTCTGACTAACATAAAATCAATAGATTAACTCTAAACCTGTTTATCTATGTTGGTTGAATATTAATGCACAAGCAAAACTATTATTGGCGACCACTTGAATTATAATCATATTAGCCTAAACAAGATTATTAATTATCTTATTAAGCGTGATTACAAGTACAAATTCCCTTTAAACATGCATAAAAGGGGTGATCAAGCAATAACAATAATATATAAATATCAAGCAACATAATAACAATCATCATAATTATAATCATAATAATAATCATAATTAAAATAATCATGTTAACGCTAAAGCATAATAATAGCAAGATCCTAGGCATGATACTAACAAGATTAATAATAAATCCTAGCATGTCACTAAGCAATTAAGATCAAAGCTTTAGCCCTAACATGATATTAGAAAAGAGTAAAAGGCACCCTAAACATGATATTAGAAAGCAATAATAACATCCTAAGCATGATGCTAGAAAGCAATAATAACATCCTAACATGATGCTAGGAATTAATAAATAATAAACATGCTTTCTACAAGAATAGAGCAATAAGACTACATACTTTGATGCCTCGTACCTCTTTCTAATAACAAAATACACGCGTTAGTAACTTCAAGGAAAATATAAAATCAAACAATTAAATTAAATAATTGAAATAAAGATTTGGGACCAAACCCTCAAAAATTATAACCTTTCACGTCTAGGGCGAAGGCAACTTCGAACTTGGCTAGGTGTTTCTAGATCTCGTGTATGCGGAATTGTGTTTGTGAAAAGAGAGAGATGAGAGCCTAGAGAGAATTTAGAGAATAGATTGATTGTAGATGAGAATTGATGATTCTTGATGAATAAAAAACGGAGGTTCAGGACCCTATTTATAAGAAAACAGTCCAGAAATAGGTAGAATTTGATAAGGAATAATACTCCACGCTGTCGCCGCAAAACCAAACTTGTCGCTTGGCGACAAGCTCTGTCGCGTGGCGACAAGGCTTGTCGCGTAGCGACAGGCCTGTCGTTTGGCGACAGCCTGGATTCCTACGCTCTTTCAAACACGGAGTCCACTTATCAATCAAAATTGACTTGTAAAGTTCGTATGAAAACTGAAATCGTATTTTTCATAAAATAATATTTTATTCCAAGTAAAACTTATCAAAATATAATTATTAAATCTAATTTTATTAGGACTTAAGAGAACCTTATAGAGAATTCTAGAAGACTATAATTAATTCTAATAACTTTAGGAATAATAATTAACATCGGGCCCTCCCCTAGATCATCGGGCCGCATGTAAAGATCAACCGGGCCCAGTTTAGTATTTTGGCCATAACTTCCTCATTATTCATCGGAATTGGGCTTATAATATATTGTTGGAAAGCTTTTTGCAAGCCCCATCCAACTAAACTTTTATTGGACCCTTGTCATGGACCAAAATAAAGTGGATTGGCTATTTTCATAAAATAGAGTTGTTTTTCGAAAACAGAAAGAAAGAATTTTTCATAAAATAGTCTTTGCAAGCCCCATCCAACTAACCGCAACACCTGACCTTTCACACTTTCACTTATTCGATTATCATTCGACGTAAAAGATATTCATCACTGGGTTTGGTTTTGGGGAGACACAAATGGGTGTCTACAGAAGCCCCCACTTTGACTGAGTTTGGAGAAACGCATGTTTCGAAAACAAAAGTCAAAGTATCGTTAGGGACGGAGAATGATTCGGAACGTTCTGCGATCCCAAATCATTCTTGTAACGCCAATACCTGCAAACTAGCGTTAGTTAAAACAGATAAAAGAGTTAAGAAACGCGTATCTTGCACCGTCGAGCACACGTCTCTGAAGGTAACCTATTTGTTGCATTGTTGTTGTGATAACCTTCCATAATCTATGGAACGCTATCTTGCTGATTTGAAGTTCACTCGTCTCTGAACAATAGAGCTTTGATAGGATCCTCCTCAAGCTAGGGGATACCGCCTGAAGACTGCTACGCCTGTAACTGCCTCCAATTTCTGCTGTGATAGTCTTCTGCAAGCCAGAGAATACTATCGAAGATTACTTCGTTTGAAACGATCTTCTACCGCCTTGTGACCATCTTCCGCAAGCCAGGGAACATGATCGAAGATTGCTTCGCCTGAAGTCATCCTCAGTTGTTGCGATAATATTCCGAAGAAAATTACCGAAGATCAACGTTTGCTTGAATTTTGTTGTCGATGTTTTGGGTGATGACAATCCTCTTTTCTTCAGGAACAGTTGTCAACACGACTCTTGTATGATAATCCGATTTAGGGAAAGTTGCCAATGCCAAGTAACTATCCATCCTTGGAAATGTTGCTACGATGAAGCGACAATTCGTATCTCTGAAAATTTGCCAAAATCCAATTTTGGGAAAAGTTGCCAATGCTTCGTAACAATATGTTATAAGAACTTTGCTACGATCGACAATCCACATCTTGGAATATAACTCTTGAAAGCAATCCACCTTGGAAATTTGCCAACGCTATGCGACAATCCTTTTAGGAAAATATTGCCACTATTGTTAATCCGCGTCTTGGAATATTTGCAAAAAAAGAGTTGACCAACAATCCACTTCGGGAAAATTTGCCACTTACTGAAATGAATGACAATCCACATTGAGGAACCTTTGCCGAAATTTATGATGAGTAGAGACCTACGACAATCCTTTGGGAAATTTTGCCATAGGGAACTATGTGTGTGACAATCCAATCTTGAAAAACTTGCCAGAGATGACAATTCGAACTTGGAAAAAATTGCCAAACAGAGAAGGAGCACGACAATCCACGGTTGGAAACTTCGCCAGAGATGACAATCCAATCTTGGAAAAATTGTCAAAGATTTTATGAGTGTATAAGAAGATGCACGACAATCCATATTTGGAAATATTGTCAGTTGGGGATGACAATCCAATCTTGGAAAAATTATCGTATAAGTGCTTGCTTTTGAACCGATGCCTTGGTGCTTGTAATGAGCCAATGCTTAGGCGCTTAAGCTAAGTGAGACGATCGTCATCAGGTCAATCACTTACTGCGATTGTAATCGAGCCGACTACTAATCATGTCAATTTGCTTATAGGGGCTAACTGGCGTACCAAGGAACCCGAAATTGTTGTATGAGGTCCGCATAATTTAACTTGGGGCCATGCATTGCGTTGCCGCACTGGCGCGTGCTGGAAGACTCTGGCGCCGCGCTTTTCTTCTGTCGCCAGGCGACAGCCTTGTCGTTTGACGCTGGAGTCAGGTTTTCATTCGCGGTTTTTCGAAAAAATCCGAGAATGTTCTTGCTCACTGAAATGTACCTGCATTTATATTTTTGACTATAGGACTTTGCTCATGTAATTTAGGGTTGACTTAAGACTTAGTGTTGCTTGACTCGATGTGTAACTTGATGTACTCAAATCGACTCGTGTGCTTAGACTTAACTCGATGTGATAACACGACATGACTCAATGTGTACATGACTCGTGTGTGCATTGTAATGTGATCGTGCGACTCGAAAATGCAAAAAAAAAAAACCAAAACTTTCAGTCATTTTTGTGGAGGATACCGACTTTCTCCCGAAAAAGAAAGACGCGAAAAAAGAAAGAAGCGAAGTTTTTGAAGGTGCATGTTGAATGAGCTTATTCCGTTAACGTTGTCTCTCACAGTACAAGGATTATAACATCTTAGACTATCTTGGTTGACTCAATAATGAAAGTATTTAGGTAACTTAGGCGCGGAGGCTAAGTACTTCATACTTTGTGATGCAATGATGAGTGATGAGTGATTCTGTTATGACAAAGTATGCTCCAACGTTGTGTTAAGATTTCATGACAAATGGTTCCTAAGGGAAAGACTATTTGGTCATGTATCTGTGTAGTGTGTGAAAGTGACACTAAAGTTAGGCCGTAAGGGCTAAGTGTGTGGAAAATTATATTGAAAAGAGTCAAATGATGGTGTCTCTTAAGCTAGGTAAGCTAATGATGTGAGGATCAAGCCCCTTAGTCTAGCTCTAAGTGGAAAAGGATGAGCATTGGAAATTCTTAGATATGATCAATTATGAACGTAAATATGAATGCATTTTTATTACAGCCGCACCCCAATGTGAGGTTGCCTACGTATCCGTTAAGAATCAGGCCGAACGTAGCTCTAGACGAACCTCGCACAAGTATGTCTATTCCTCAACGAGGTCTTTTGAGGGTTGTAACGTGGTTAGGCTAAAGGTTATAGAAGAAAAGGATAAAGGTTCAAGACCCTAGATAAACCTCCAAGGTGTGCAACCTTGCATTTGGATCCTTGTATTTTTATGCTTGAGTGTTTTAACTCTTTTTTTTTTTTTTTTTTTTTTTTTTTTTTTTTTGCTTTTGCATTTTTTTATATTTTTATAAGTGTGGGCAATCCCGATCATGCGGTCTATCACTCACTTGGCATTCATGTTTCTCAGGCACGATACCGAGCACTCGATAAGAAACGCAATCTGAGACGTGTTCATATCAAAGACATGTTCATGTCAAAGACATTGGAACACTTGCCCTTTTGTACACTTTTATTGTTTCTATTTTGCTATTTTAATCTTTTGAAGTCACTCAAGATTTTTATGAAATTGAAAATTGCATAAGTTGCACACCATCCCATCCCAAGGTTAGGTAGATATGGGTTGAAAAATTAAAGGTCTATCGTTATACGAGGCTTAAAGTGGTTTATCAAAAAAGGATTGCATATTTGAAGGGTGAAAGGTGATATGATGTGGCTATAAGGGGTGCCTCAAATCATTGGTATATCTTGTGCATGGATTTTTTTCTTTTTTTTTAGTTTTTTTTTCTTTTTTTTTTAATGCGATGTAATGAAATGATCATATGCAAGAAAATAAATGCTTATTTTATTATAGGGAAAAAGAAAAAAAACCTACAAAATAAATCTAAGAAAGGTGCCTATGCTAGACTTATTGGGGAAAGGAAAAAATGAAAAAGAAATAGAAAAAGAGGTCATGAAATATTTTCTTTGACGTTCGCCTTTTGTCTTGTGTCGTTTGCTTCAACATCACCCAGTCTTCTCGCTAGCTAGAGGCAATGGGATCTTGTTTGCTTCTATGAGATCTTGAATGAGATTTTGAAACCTGTAGCATTCATAGGTGGTATGACCATTTCCTTGATGGTACTTGCCATAGGAATTGGGATCCTATCTTGAAGATCGCTTTTCTGGCGTTGGATCCTCGGTAAGGCCAATGGGTTTGATTAATCCTCGATCGTAGAGACGATCAAAAGCAGCATCGTAGGTCATTCCAATAGGTGTGTACTCTCTCCTAGGTTTCTTTTTATATCCTTGATTATCCATAGCTAAGACACCGTTATTGTCAAAGGTGCTAACATTGTTACTAGAGTGGGCGTTTCTAGAAGAAGAAGGATTGTCGTTCTTCTTTCCTTTCCAGCCACTGTGGTTACTATTGTTAGTAGCTTTTTACTTTGCGAGGTCATCTTCGATTTCAATACCGATATCATAGACGGCCTTGAAAGTATTCAAATTATGTTGATACTTTAAATGTTTTGAATACTTCTCTTGGAGGTTCTTGATAACATCCTCACAGATTCTTTTTCGGAGGGCACCTCAATCATCTTAGCGGAAGTTTCCCTCCACTTATTAAAGAAAGAAGTAAAGCCTTCATTCTCTTTTTGTCTTAGTATCTCAAGTTGTCTATAATCGGTTTCGACTTGAATATTACATTTATATCTATCAATGAAAGCGTTTACAATAGCATCCCAAGTAGAGGTTTTCTCTTTATCAAGAGAAAAGTACCATTGCTGACAAACAGTTTCTAAAGATAGCGAAAACACAGCATGAAAAGCTTTCTTATCTATTCCCTTAATATTCATTACAGTTTCAAAGGCTCTTAAATGAAAATAAGGGTTATCCATTGCCTTGAATTTCGGGATGTCGTTGGCATTGAACTTCTGCGGAAGAAGATCCTTGTCCACTGAGACCCCCTGTGAGCTAATGCCCTGGAATCTATAGTCATTGGATAATCTGCTCAAACTTTCTTGCATGAGCTCCATTTGTTGTTGTCTCACAAGGTCATTGATTTGAAGAGTCAGATTCTTCAACATTTCAGCCATGTTACCCACTTGTCCCTTGAGTTCGTTGTCTTCTTCCTGCCTTGCCATTATCTTCTTAGCTTTCCTTTTTCGACCGGTTGGCTTATCAAAAAGTTGAACTTGAATAAAGGTGTTGTCTTTGATTAATCGTCCTTCTCTCCTTGACCAAGTACTGTGGAAAGGGAAATTAAGGGATATTCGTTGTTAATTATTTGACTCAACTCTATTCAATATGCAATGGATGGAAGAAGGTAGGAAGAATGAATATTGTGACATGGGGAAAGCATGTAGAGAATGGAAAGATGATGTACATGGAGAGATATGAAAAAATTAGGAATAGAATGTACCCCCAACTCAAATGATGGAAAAAACTAACTCATGCATGTACCTAAGGCATGGTCATGGTGACTATATAAAGTGTGTGCTAACACTAGTGAGTGTATGTGACATGTTAAGGCCCTTGTGTAAGACCATGCGGCTAGACTATGTGACTAGACTGAATTAAGGACTTAACAAAGGTACTGTTTAATAAAATAATCGAACTGATTAGCAAACTGTTTAATTAGACTCGTCGTGATGACTCGAGTAAGAATCTGGACTGTCGCCGAAACAACAGAACTGTCGCCACAGTTTGAAGCTTGTCGCCAAAGCCCAAACTTCTGCACCATTGCTGGAACATTAATCTGGGACTGTTTCTAGTAAGTTTACTCTAAGGGGACATGCCTACAGTCATACTAAGTCAGATTGATTACTTTATTAGTCTTTAGTTAGTCAAATTAATTAATTAATTAATTAGTTAGATAAAGTCCTTTTTAGTCATTAATTAGTTTATTTAGACTTAAACACAAGTCAAACAAACGGTTAGCACATATAGGGTATGCACAAGCAAAGAATGCACAAATAGTTCAAATAGTCACAATATGATGCAATGAGTTTGCAACCTAACCATGGCTCTAGTTCTCTAAAGTTCAAGGATATGGGTTAGTCAAAGAGGGTCCATGGTTATGACTAAGATGCATCGCGCGGAAGTCTTACCTTTGGAAGGGTTGGTGCGTATGGATGGGACCCCGCAAGTTAAAAACTTGCTTCCACGGTTTGGTGGATTCAACAACCCGGATGTACCCGTCGTTGCCAGGAGCGTTCGATTGGGTAGATGGAGCGTGAACCCCCAGAGGGTTATGTCCATATGTAGAACACATATGGGTTTCAGAAAAGAGAGAAAAACTAAATCAGGAAGTAGAATCGACCAACAGTGCCAGAAATGGTCAAGTTCTGGCTCGGTATTGGAAGAACTTGGCGCCAGATTACAGGGACTATCGCCGCAAAAGTACCCCTGTCGCCAAGCGACAAAACTGTCGCCAGGCGACAGAGGCACTTTACAGGCGACAAGCCCCGTTTTCTAGACGCTAGTTCCTACATGCCTCAGCAGGTATCTACGTTCTTAGAATTTTCCGGATTTGGCAGTATTATTTCAATTCTAGTTGTGAAAAATATTTCTCAAGTTTTCTATGTGTAAAAATCCTATGTTTTTGACTCATTTCGGATGGTCTATCTAATGGGGACCTTTTTTTATGCATATGACAATAATGCTAATCAAAATTACGCACATGAAATACTTAGAACTTTTCGAGTCTCATCCACTCATTCTAAATCATTGCCGAAATAAATTTCAGGAATTAAAATAGAAATCCTCCCCAGTGGAATCGCCAAAAACTATGGGGAATATTTCAAGCATTACCCCAAACTTGAACCCCACTGTGATAATACACTTAAGTATGGTGGCGTCGAAAGGGAAGGAAGCTAGAGCAAAAGAGTCGCCAACAAGTTTTAGGAACTTGTAAACCGTTCACAGGGTGAAGGTTACACCCCTTAACAATGCATGAGATCGTCAACTCCAAAAGCTCTTGAACCAAATAGGGTTCGGGGATGAAGGTACAAATCCAACCTAAAAGAGATTGAACCTGCCCTATAAAATAGGCCTCTACTTTATTCTTCTCGTATTCATGTGCGCTTTCTGACTAACATACAATCAATAGATTAACCCTAAACCTGTTTATCTATGTTGGTTGAATATTAATGCACAAGCAAAACTATTATTGGCGATCACTTGAATTATAATCATATTAGACTAAACAAGATTATTAATTATCTTATTAAGCGTGATTACAAGTACAAATTCCCTTTAAACATGCATAAAAGGCATGATCAAGCAATAACAATAATATATAAATATCAAGCAACATAATAACAATCATAATAATTATAATCATAATAACAATCATAATAAAAATAATCATGTTAACGCTAAAGCATAATAATAGCAAGATCCTAGGCATGATACTAACAAGATTAATAACAAATCCTAGCATGTCACTAAGCAATAAAGATCAAAGCTTTAGCCCTAACATGATACTAACATGATATTAGAAAAGAGTAGGTCACCCTAAACATGATATTAGAAAGCAATAGTAACATCCTAAGCATGATGCTAGAAAGCAATAATAACATCCTAACATGATGCTAGGAATTAATAAATAATAAACATGCTTTCTACAAGAATAGAGCAATAAGACTACATACTTTGATGCCTCATACCTCTTTCTAATAAAAAAATACACGCGTTAGTAACTTGAAGGAAAATATAAAATCAGACAATTAAATTAAATAATTGAAATAGAGATTTGGGACCAAACTCTCAGAAATTATAACCTTTCACGTTTAGGGCGAAGGCAACTTCGAACTTGGTTACGTGTTTCTAGATCTCGTGTATGCGGAATTGTGTTTGTGAAAAGAAAGAGATGAGAGCCTAGAGAGAATTTAGAGAATAGATTGATTGTAGATGAGAATTGATGATTCTTGATGAATAAAAAACGGAGGTTCAGGACCCTATTTATAAGAAAACAGTCCGGAAATAGGTATAATTTGATAAGGAATAAAACTCCACGCTGTCGCCGCAAAACCAAACTTGTCGCTTGGCGACAAGCTCTGTCGCGTGGCGACAAGGCATGTCGCATAGCGACAGGCCTGTCGTTTGGCGACAGCCTGGATTCCTACGCGCTTTCAAACACGGAGTCCACTTATCAATCAAAATTGACTTGTAAAGTCGGTATGAAAACCGAAATCGTATTTTTCATAAAATAATATTTTATTCCAAGTAAAACTTATCAAAATATAATTATTAATTCTAATTTTATTAGGAGTTAAGAGAACCTTATAGAGAATTCTAGAAGACTATAATTAATTCTAATAACTTTAGGAATAATAATTAACATCGGGCCCTCCCCTAGATCATCGGGCGGCATGTAAAGATCAACCGGCCCCAGTTTAGTATTTTGGCCATAACTTCCTCATTATTCATCGAAATTGGGCTTATAATATATCGTTGGAAAGCTCTTTGCAAGCCCCATCCAACTACACTTTTATTGGACCCTTTTCATAGACCAAACTAAACTGGATTGGCTATTTTCATAAAATAGAGTTGTTTTTTGAAAACAGAAAGAAATAATTTTTCATAAAAACTAACCGCAACACTTAACCTTTCAAACTTTCACTTATTCGATTATCATTCGACGCAAAAGGTATTAATCACTGGGTTTGGTTTTGGGGAGACACAAATGGGTGTCTACAGTGCTTCGCTCGACCACCGGAGCACTTACTTGAGAAAGCTAAGCCTCGCAAGTGCAATGGCCTCCGACGATATCCACCCAAAATACTACTCGAATAATTAATGAACTTATAGGTTTTCTCTCAAGTGGAGATGCCTAATTAATTTCTTACTCAAGTGAGTTTTCCCAATTCCCAAGTGGGATATTTATAGGGAAACTCAAGTGAAAAATCCACTCTCCCATCAATGTGGGAGAGTTGGTAAAATTAATTTTCTCCTTTTATTTTTAAATTAAAAACAAAAGAAAATAGCTAACAACAAATTAATCAACAAGTGGCATTCTAAGAGGAGGGGTTAGGTAAGGACCACAAGGGAAAGGGGGGACTAATACTTAATCCCCAAGGCTCCCAAAACCGGCTCCTTTATTGCCAAATGCGGCAATGGGCTACTGCCACGTGGCAGGCCAAGCCTTAGCACCCAAGCAGCCTAGCTTAGTTTTGTGCGTATTTAGGTTGTTTTTACCTTCTTTTTATAGCTTTCTTTCTTAATAAATGCTTAGTTTTGTGCGTTTTTCTCTTTACTTCCCTTTTCTCTCTTATTTTGTGTTTTTATGGTTTTTCTTGTGTTTTCTCCTTTATTTCTTCTCTTTTTGTGGTTGTAGGTATTGAACGAGGTTCGGGTCTCTATATTGGTTGTTTTCTAAGTTAGAAGATTCTTTTTGAGTAAGCTCATAGCATTGAGAAAGCTCAAGATGCAAGGAAGTGGAAGCTCCAAGTTCTAGCTCTTATGCTCTCAAGCCGTGCTCTCATGAAAGATGGTGTTGAACCCACCGTAGAGTCCATTTGAATCGTCCATGCTTAGTGTCTATTATCATTATACCTCGTGCACTCGAAGACCCTAATTGCAAACACATGAAGCGGCGAGAAAGTCGAAAGAAACCTAGAAGAGCACGGGCGCGCAGCCCCTGTGCGCGGGCACGCATGGCTAGTGCGCGGGCGTGCGCCTTTGCCCGTGCGGGCGCTTCTCTTTGTTTTTCGGCTTCGCTCGATTTCGTTTTCCCACCTCTTATAAATATCTCTTTTTTAGCCGATTTTTGTAAAACGTTTTTAGACATAATTTTGATCATACTTTTAGCTTAGTTGAGAGTTTCTCTCTCTAGTTTTAGGGTTAGTTTTAGGAGTAGATTTAGAGAGAGAAAGTGAGAGATTTCATCGGGGATTTGAGAGATTGAAGGTCCAAGGTGACAATTGTATTAAAGATCTACATAATCAATTAATGAGGATTTCTAACTCTATCTAATTTTATTTCTTTGTTTACTTTCATGTTTGTTTGGTTTGATTTTGATGTTTGATCTTCATTAGTGTAATTGTTCTTCATATTTTGTTGATTCTTGATTCCTTTAGTTATTTGTTGATAGATGATGATTCTTGAGTAGTTGTTTGGCTAGGAATTGAGTGAAACTTGTATGATTGATTGATTGTGATTAATTTGGGAATTGTGTTGATTGATTGTTGAGATTAAAGTGTTTAATGTAAGTTTGCATTTGTGTAATTCGATTAGGCCTTGAGAATTATGCTAGATTGCATTGTGATTGCAAATGACACAACCAATTGATTTAGGAATTGCAATTATCGATTGGTTTGGAGTGTGATTCTCTTAGTTTGTTATTCGTGGAGACACCTAGCTTAACGATTAGGAGATTGCTATTTGATTTTAATTGATAGCTCTTATCATTAGTCTTCACAACCATTGATTAGCATGTTTGTCCCAAGTTGTTGCAATTGCCATGATTACTTGTTGATCCCCATTCCAAGTGTTTTATTTGTTTGGTTGTTTGTTTGTTAGTTTTTAGTGTTCCTTCTTCACCTTTGACTTTGACCTAGCTTAGGCGCATAATTGAGAGCGCTTAAACGTTACCGTTCCTTTGGGTTTGACCCTTAACTTACCTCTATACTTGTATTTAGGTTTGTTAAGTGTTTATAAATTTAGTTTGACTTAGGGAGGATTAATGAACGATCTAGTTTTTCCCCTCGTAAAAAATGGCGCCGTTTCCTGGGAACAGTGTCTACGTTTGAGTGTTTTTTATTGCTTGAGTCTAGGTCTTTGTATATACTCTTCTTTTATTCGATTTTTGCTTGTTTTGAAAAAAAAATGGCATGTCTCTCGTTTCCTCAATATGATAATGAGCCTTTTGTGAATATTTCAATAGACTAGAGGGATTTTTAGACTATAATTGTTGTAGTCTTTGGGTGGCTTGTGAGATTTGTTATTTTGGGTTGAATGAGAAAACTAGGAATGTAGTTGAAAGCATGCATAATGGTGAATTTAGAGAATTGTCAATTGATGATGCTTGGGATTTTTATGTTTGGCTTGGTTGGGATGTATATAATAGGGGTAATCATGATTCTATTGTTGATGTACAATGTCTTGATTCTTCTAATGTTAGCATGATTTCCAATGATTTGTCACATGATCCCATTAGTGAACCTAGAACAAATGTTTTCAATTCTATTTCCCCTTTAGTCATGATGATGAGGTGCATGCTCAAGTTGATGCTAATGGTGTGTTTCAATTTTCTTCATTATTTACCGTGCCTTCTTGTGATGTGCTTCGTTCCCTCAATGACGAATTTCATATGTTTGATTCTGCCCCCACTCCCCATTGTGATGAATATGCTCATGATTTTAATGTTGATGATCCTACCCTTGGTTGTGACTCTTCTTATACTCTCGATCCTCAAGCCTCTTCACCTTTTCATTCTCCAAACTTTTGTGATGAGTCTCTAATCCCTTATAGTCAAATTGATGAATCTTTGAGGGAATCGGAGGTGAGTCCTAATCTTAGGCCCTTGGAAAGACAAATGATGGAAACTTTAAGGAGCCAATTGGGGATGATTAGAGAGCGTGAGGAAATTTTTAATGAAGAATTGAAAAGAAAAGAAGATCTAGAAAGCCAACTGTCATCCTTGATGCTTGTTTGTGAAAATTCAAAATCCAATGCGTAGGTTGAGGATGATGATGATGATTTTGAGCAACCAAAAGAGTGTGAGGATCGCATTGGTGAGCATTTGAGGGATGGAGAAGGAGTTGGGAATGAAGCTAATGTGGAATTTGTGAACACTAACCCCCTCTACCATCTTGATGAGTCTCAAGTGTATGTTTGTGACCCTTCAATCTATGAGTATATAGACTCTTTTGAGGTAATGTCCCATTTGTATTTTGAGAGTTATATAAGGACTTATAGATTTTTAGATGATTTCATCGAGAACGCTTCTTGGGATTTAGATGAGTTTGAGATGAATCTACCTCCATTATGCACGGTTCTAAGGCCTTGGGTTTTGATATAGTTGAAAGAAAGATTGTTTATTGTGGTGGAAAGGAGGTTGAGGTTGATTCCGTTGGAGTTTTAGAGCTTGAAGGAGGTGTAGATTGTGAGAGTTCTTCATTTGAGGCCTCTATGATTAATTTTCATGCCCTCATTAGCGATGTGAGACCTTATGGTGAGGGAGTAGCTACCCCTTTTCCCGTTTCTCATACCCCTTTTTTTCAAAGGTTTGACCACATATTTTTCTCCCTTCCTACCTCAAAGTGCCTATTGGGAAGCCCTTTTCTATGGATGATTTTCATGCCCCTCATTTCATCAATGTTGAATAAAAGAGGAATTATGCCAACAAAAATTTTAGTGAGGAGGATTTGCCTTTTTCTTTTTCTTTCCATTCTTCTTTTCCCCCTTCTACTTCTTATTTTCTTGAATTTCCTTTTGATCCCTCTTCTTCTTTCTTTTGGCATCTCCCTTCTCACTTGCGTGCAATGATCTTGTTACACGTTCTCTTTTTGTCATGTGCCTACTTGTTATCTTATGAAATGTGTAGTAGTGCATTTGACAAACTCTTGCGTGCGTTAAATTATTATTTTCTGGAGCGGTCAAGCTTGGACCTTAAGCAAGCCTTTCTCGGGAAGTAATCCGTGTTTTATTGCTTTCATTTTCTTTTCTTTTTAGAATAGATTTTCTCTAATGGAAATGTTTGTGTGCCTTTTGCTAGGTACATGACTTGACATACTTTGGTGCATTGGTTTGAATCAAGAATCAAAGAAGATTGACTCCTATTTTGCTAGCATATGGAAAACAAGATTCAATAATAGAGGAAATTGGCTTTGAAAGGTTTAATTGGGTCATTTGCGGGTATTTACACCCACCTAAATCTGGTAATATCTTTCCTTGCTATTTCTCTAATGGTTGGTGACTTGTTGGACATGTGTTGGTTTATTGGATTTATTTCTTTCTTTTGCCCTCCCATGGATTCTTTGATTTATTTTTGAGCATGTTGTCTCATTCATGCTTGGGGGAGGGTATTCTATCATGTTTTGTGGGATTTTGATATGTCATGCACATTTGTATATGCATTTCCATGTTCTTTATTTTGAAAAACTCCAAAAAGATTTTTGTTTCCATCAAGGAAAATTTGCAATGTGTTTGTTTTGTTCTTACTTTGGACATAATACTTTTGGACTTGTATAGTTGAATGCTTTTCTTCTTAAATGGTAACGGTGTTCACGGTTTGAGAGTATCTTTGGTTGATTTTAGGATAGAGTATGCTAAGGTAGCGTCTTTAGAACTTTTGAGACATTGAAGCCGGATTCTAATTGTTTTTGAAAAGTTGAAATTGCTCCCTTTAGTGGATTTGAAGCTATAGTGAGTTTTTGCTACAACCATGTGAGGTTTTATTTCTTCTTGCTTTCAACATTTCTTGATTGAGCGGTGCATGGATCCTTGACTATTGTATGCTTTATCTAGAATTTGACTTTCATTTCCCGATATCGCGACCGAACCATTTAGGAAGGACAAAGGCATCTTTTCGGGGTGGTAATTTTTATTTTCTAGGATAGTCTTCTTTTCTTTGTTTTGGGTTTACATTTGCTTTCTTGCTAACCATTTGAGCCTTATACCTTTCTTTTCAAGCCACATTTTTAGCTTTTGATCCTTTTGTTTCATTCTTGTTTCCATTATTGGTTTATGTGAAGCAATTGATCATTTTGTTGGAGAATATGGTGGATGAGTTAGATATTGGTTCTTTTAATGTAAGCAAGTTTGTATTGTAAATATCTTGTGAATAAAAGAAAATTGAAATTTGAAAAAGTCGTCCAGAGTTAAAAGAGGCAAGGACAATGAAATAATGTGAAAAATAGAAAAAAAATAAAAAAAATGAAAAATGAGAAAAAGCAAAACAAATTCAAATGTTTTGGCAAAAGTGATAAAAAAGTGAAAAATGAAAAAGTTCAAAAATATTTTGATGTAAATGTTTCTCGCTATTTCAAGCATTGAGGACAATGCTTCATTTTAGCTTGGGGGGAAGCATTCTTACGCTTTTTGTATATATGTTAGTTTGTGATTTTGGCTTTGAATAAGCTTGGGGGTGTTGGTGTTTTTGTTTGGTGATTACTTGATTTTGGTGTTAATATTTGGCCAATCTTTGCTTCACAATTTGGTATACCACCAAATTTCAAATTTTAGCCTACCTTCACCCTTATCGCCCTTACATTACAACCCTTTTCAAGACCTTTTGACCTTTTTGGTTGAGTCAAAAGTCTGTAGAGGGATATGTGAGTCAAGCCTATAGAGCGGTGTGCAATAGTGTAGATGTCGAGTAGCCTTAAATCTCTTTCTTTTTCCGGTTCCTTCGAGGAATCATTGAGATGCTCGCTAGACGTGGATTTGAAGATAATTGAAAGATTGTGGTAAAATGTTTTGAGATGAAGGTGAATTATGTTTCATTAGTTCTCCATGCTTAGCATATTTTATGTTTCAATCAACCTTGGATTTCTTGAAACGTGCACTCTGTTACCTGTTTAAAAAGAATTGCATCCATTTGTGCTTGTTCATTTGCAAAAGTCCACTCCTGAACATGTCTTTTCTTTTCTTTTCTTTTTGCTTCTTTTTCATACTTTGCCTTGATTGTTTGGTTTGTGATAGTTATGGGTTAATCTCTTAGGAAACCCTTACGAGAGCATCACTCGTCCTCTAGGGCGATCTAGGGGTTTAAGTGGCTTGTCTTTAGTTGCTAAAATTGACCGTGATTCCTATGAAAGTGAGTTAGTATATATATTCTTGTCTCCTCTTTTTTCCTTTTGTTTGTTTGAATAAGCTCATCATTTTTCCCTTACTTGTTTTGGTTTACTCGAGGACGAGAAAAAGTTAAGCTTGGGGGCATTTGATGAGTGCCATTTATGGCAATCATTTGATGAGTATTTAGGTTTTTTTTACCTTCTTTTCATAGCTTTCTTTCGTAATAAATGCTTATTTTTATGCGTTTTTCCCTTTACTTCCCTTTTCTCTCTTGTTTTGTGTTTTTATCGTTTTTCTTATGTTTTCACCTTTATTTCTTCTCTTTTCGTGGTTGTAGGTATTGAACGAGGTTCGGGTCTCTATATTGGTGGTTTTCTAAGTTGGAAGATGCTTTTTGAGTACGCTCATAGCATTGGGAAAGCTCAAGATGCAAGGAACTGGAAGCTCCAAGTTCTAGCTCTTGCCCTCTCAAGCCATGCTCTCATGAAAGGTGGTGCTGAACCCACCGTAGAGTTCATTTGAATCTTCCTTGCTTATTGTCTATCATCATCATACCTGCTGCACTCGAAGACCCCAATTGTGAACACACGAAGCGGCGAGAAAGTCAAAAGAAACCTAGAAGAGCGCGGGCGCTCAACCCATGTGCACGGGCGCTTCTCCCTATTTTCCGGCTTTGCTCATTTTGTTTCGCACCTCTTATAAATACCCCTTTTTCAGCCAATTTTTGTAAAAAGTTTTTAGACATAATTTTGATCGTAATTTTAGCTTAGTTGAGAGTTTCTCTATCTACTTTTAGGGTTAGTTTTAGGAGTAGATTTAGAGAGAGAAAGTGAGAGATTTCATTGGGGATTTGAGAGATTGAAGATCCAAGGTGAAAATTGTATTGAAGATCTCCATAATCAATCAATGAGGATTTCTAACTCTATCTCATTTTATTGCTTTGTTTAATTTCATGTTTGTTTGGTTTGATTTTGATGTTTGATCTTCATTAGTGTAATTGTTCTTCATATTTTGTTGATTCTTGATTTCTTTAGTTTCTTGTTAATTAAATGATGATTCTTGAGTAGTTGTTTTGCTAGGGATTGGGTGAAACTTGTATGATTAATTGATTGTGATTAATTTGGGAATTATGTTGATTGATTGTTGAGATTAAAGTGATTAATGTAAGTTTGCATGTGTGTAATTCGATTAGGCCTTGAGAATTATGCTAGATTGCATTGTGATTGCTAATGACACGACCAATTGATTTAGGAATTGCAATTATCGATTAGTTTGGATATTGATTCTCTTAATTTGTTATTCATAGAGACATCTAGCTTAACGATTAGGAGATAGCTCTTTGATTCCAATTGATAGCTCTTATCATTAGTCTTCACAACCATTGGTTAGCTTGTTTGTCCCAAGTTATTGCAATTGTCATGATTACTTGTTAATCCCCATTCCAAATGTTTTATTTGTTTGGTTGTTCGTTTGTTAGTTGTTGGTGTTCCTTCTTCACCTTCGACTTCGACCTCGCTTAGGCGCATAATTGAGAGCGCTTGAACAATACCGTTCCTTTGGTTTCGTCCCTTGACTTACCTCTATACTTGTATTTAGGTTTGTTAAGTGTTTATAAATTTAGTTTGACTTAGGGAGGATTAGTTAACGACCTAGTTCTTTCCCTCGTCAGTGGCTGGCCTGCTGCCATGTGCGGCTGGCCGAAGCCCCATGTGCGCAACGCTGCTAGCTCATTGCTGCGGTGCCCCAATACATGCTAGCATGGCTTTCTAGCCTTGTGCTGGCAGCCTTGCTAGCTGTGGTACGCTAGCATGCCGCAGCACCAGCCAGCCAGCCTAGGCTCGGCTTGGTGCGCATGCTAGCCACCTTACTATACCAAATGCCCCTAGCACTTGGTTTGCTCGGGGCATTTCGATGATAGGGGTATTTTGGTAAATTATTGATTAATTATTGATTTTACCGTCTCGTTTTTTGTTTATTTGACTAGACTTGCGACGCTCGGTTTCGACGCTCCTAGCTTGATTTTCGACACTTAAATATTTAATACTCGAGCGACTCATTAATTCTTGGGTGTGACCCGAAGGGTTTACTCAAGATTAAGCTTTAATATTAATCATGCATTAATATTACTGACCGGAAGCGGCTCCACCTTGGCATTCCGATCACTTGAACTTACTGAATAAATAGCTTTCCAATAGCTCCGAACCCTCTATCGAAATAATACACTTGTTCGAAGGACACCATTCCTTTAATTTCAAGCAGAGTTGGGGCCCGTCATAGTTTGCTTGTAGGTCGTAGTCTTATCTCCATCCATAACTAGGATGTCTTGATCCTCAGTTAATACAATGCCGAGATGTCTATCTGGTTGAGACCTTGGCCTTTATGACCTACGTAGGGTAATTGACTGAGCATTTGCATTGTTTGTGTGACTTTGCACAGTTTGACCAACGTCAACAGATGCTGTTTGAGCACTTTAACTGTCAATTTGACTTTGTTGCTCGTCCTCTCGAACTTCATTGAGTTCGATTTTCCTCCCACTTATCATTTTGGAAAGGTGTTCCTTCTCCAAAAAGACACCATCTCGAGCAACAAACACTTTGTTCTGGAATTTGTTGTAGAAGTAATACCCCTTGGTTTCTTTTAGATATCCCACAAAGAAACACTTGCCAGATTTAGGGTAAAGTTTGTCAGAAATTAATCTTTTAACTTATGTTTCGCATCCCTAAATCTTGAGAAAAGACAACCTTAGAGGTTTCTTCGCCCATTATTCATATGGAGTCTTTTTGACAGCTTTTGATGGAGCACAGTTCATTGTTAGTGCCGCGGTTAAAAGTGCGTGTCCCCAGAAAGAGAGAGGAAGATCACTGAGACCCATTGTTGATCATACCATGTCTAGCAAGGTTCGATTTCTCCTTTCAGATACTCCATTCCATTGTGGAGTTCCTGGAGGTTTTAATTCTAAAAGAATACCATCTTCTTTCAAGTGGTCATCGAATTCATGGCTCAAATATTCACCACCTCAATCCGATTGAAGGGCGTTGATTTTCTTGCCAAGCTGGTTTTCAACTTCACTCTGAAATTCTTTGAATTTCTCAAATAATTCAAATTTGTTCGACATAAGGTAGACATATCCATATCTACTATAGTCGTCCGTGAAGGTGATGAAATATCGATAACCATTACTTACGGGTGTGCTCATTGGTCCGCATACATCGGTGTGTATTAGGCCCAATAATCACCTGCCCTTTCTCCCAACTTGGAGAATGACTGCTTTATCATCTTGCCTAATAAGCATCCTTTATAATTCTCAAATTATTGTAAATCAAATGAGTCAAGAATACCTTCATGTAGAAGTTTCTTGAGACGCTTGATGTTAATATGGCCAAGATGACATTACCACAAGTATGTTTGATTTGACACAATGGACTTAGGTCTTTTGGTGGTATCATTAACATTATAAACATGTTTGTCTAAAGAAAGCACGTAAAGACCATTTTAAGAATGTACCGTACCATAAAAAACATTCTCGAGATAAAATGAATAAACATTGTCTTTTACTTGGAATTCAAGTCCTTTGGCGTCCAACGCCGAAATTGAAATGATGTTTTTAGTAATGTTTGGAACATGATTACAGTTTTCAAGTTCTAAAACAAGCCCGGAGGGAAAAGACAAATTAAGAGTTCCCACGAAGACAGCTACAATTCTGGCTCCATCGCCGACCTAGAGTACAACCTCTCCCTTTTCAAGCCTTCTAGTTCTCCTTAGTCCCTGAAAAATGGAACAAAGGTGTGAGCCACATTCGGTATCTAATACCCTTGATGTTGTGCTAGCGAAGTTTAAGTCTATAACAAAAATACCTGATCCAAAAGCAACGGTTCCTTTCTTCTTATCTTCCTTGAATTTGAGGCAATCTCTCTTCCAATGTCTTTTCTTCTTGCAGTAGAAACATTCGGAATTAGATTTAGAAGAGACTACCTTCTTGTCCTTGTGGTCCTTGGTAGCTTTTGACTTAGTCGGAAAGGTCTTCTTACCATTCCTTTCTTGTTGTTGCTCGAGCGCTTGAAATACTTGCCCTTCTTGACCATAAGCATATCATGCTTCCTCTCATCCTTGAGCCTTTGCTCGGCTTGCTTCAATATACCATGAAGCTCGGTGAGGGCTTTCTCCATGTTGTGCATATCATAGTTCATCTTAAACTAATCATAGCCTTTGTGCAGCGAATGGAGAATGATTTCTATTTCCATCTTGGTCGAATACCCCGCATCAAGCCTTTCCATGTTCTCAAATAAACCAATCATTTTGAGTACATGAGGGTTGGCTGGCTCTCCTTTCTTGAGCTTGCTCTCAAGGATCTACCTATGAGTTTCGAAACTTTTAGTTCGAGCCTCCTCTTGGAACATATTCTGAAGCTCATAAATGATCTCAAAAGTCGTCTCCTTCTCAAAGAAATTCTTTTGAAGGTCGGGAGACATTGTGGCCAACATGATGCATTTGACATCCCGATTGGCAGTTTGCCATCGGTTTAGGGCAGCCTGAGTGACTTCCTCATTGGGAGTCTCAGGCATTTCCTCATCAAGGACATATTCCTTTTGCTCTTGCTTGAGAACTATATGCAAGTTCCTTTGCCAATCATGAAAATTTGGCCTACTCAGTTTCTCCTTGTCAAGAATTGAGTGTAACGAAAATTGGTTGTTTGAGTTATTTACACACATGTTTCTACAATTGAAAGAATTTGTAATGAAAAACCATTCATGAAACAATAATTTTGAATTTTTAAAGCATTCATGCATTATTTCCAGCTTTTTAAGCGTTTTATCCACACATTAAATTTGTCCCCATTTGGCAAGAATAAAACGATTCCAAGATCTAAAGAATTAATGAGTGATTAAGCATGATTTGGCTTGTCTTAACACTTATTATTCTAAGGTAAGAAACACCTTACTAATAGCTCTAAGCTATTCTTGGTTCAATAATACATCGCATCTAATGCATTATGACGTTTATGTCCATTGCTACGACATCTAAGGACTCCTTACTGATATCGTTGAGTTTAACCAAAAATCAACATGTATACCTGGCATACCTTACGTTCCTAGGAAAGTAATGATGCCTTGCTTTGGCGTAGCCTGTCACTATTCTCATTAGTTCAGTAAGTGTCATTTTTGGAATGGTAAATTTTGACTCAATATTTTAGGGACCTAGGGTCTCTATGTTGGTTGATTTAAGTGAACTTAATTAATCATCGCAACATTCGAAATCCTAAACATGCATCTAACATATCATTCATATATAATTAAGCATAAATATGTATTGAAAAACATAAGTAAAAGATGCATTTTTCAACTAGCATGACCCCTTGAATCTTCAAGTCTTCAAGGGTCTTCATTGCAACTTTAAGGCTTCGTCTTCAAAGAAACGCCGTCTTCAAGAAATCACCATCATTTATGAAACTACTAGTAAGTAGTACTAGGATTAATCTAAATATTAATGTACAAAAATACGCAGCGGTTTGCATATCGTAATTAGATTTACAAAAATATATAATGGATCGTAGCCCGAATTTTCTATCCTAATCGGGCCCCACCAGTTGTCATTTTAATAAAACCTGTGAGAGAAATATACATTCCATTCATCCATTCACTATATGTGAATGGCCCATGCATTTTACAACGAAAAACAAGTAATAGTAATGCAACATTCGCGTAAATTAGTAACTAATTAAGATGGTTAACCGATTAACGCGCCTAATTAAAACTAGTCAAAGTTGTTAATAAATTAATTGATTAAACGCAACAAACAACGAAGCTCCCACCAAATTCGGCATCCATCTTAATTAATCCGATCAATTAAGCCGGTAAATCCATAATTTTGCCAAATAAAATATTTTGCAAATGTCGCTCATAACCCGAGGCCTAGCCTCCATATTTAATTAAAATAATTTAAACACAATTAAAATAATTAAATCGGCAAAACGCAAAAACGCAAACACGCAAAGCGACCGCACGCGAGTAGCATGCGCACCTAAAATAGCTAGGCGCACGCCATTGCTAGCCACGACAGCTACCTAGCAGCTGGGGCCATACGGCATAGTGCATGTGCCCGTACCTCACCAACGCAACACATGCTTGGTGCTCCCGTGGGCATCCTAGTAACGTTTGTTGCGGGCTGCACGGTGCGAGGCTACACGCACCTGCCTTGCTAGCCCTTCCACGCACCAAGCGCACAATCACATCACCAAGCATGCAGCCCCACTCACACCATGCTCGAGCATCGCCCAGCCGAGGAACCAGCCCGCATCCCTCGGAAGCCACATGCAGGTTGCGCAAGCAGCCCAGCTGGTCGAGAGATTTGCGTGGGTGAGTGCTTCGGTTTGCGTGCTCTCGCCTCGGGATTTTTATCCCGATTTTGTGTAACGTATACAATTAATTTTATTTTAATTTTAGAACTAATTTTTGGCAAAATGAAAAATAAAATAAGTCTAACTCAAATAAATTCAATTTCAAGTTTATAACCAAAATTAATTTCAAGAACCTAACTTTAAATTATTTTTGTTTAATAACTTGGTGCTACAAAATTGATAAGGGCTAACCTCATAATCAATTTAATCATACATAAATTAATAATGAGTTTTGACAAAATTAAAATAAGTTGGAAATATGAACTCAAAAATTCTACAAAAAATTCCAACATCCACTTATGCATACATGGAAAAAATTAGATCTTCAAATATGAAGACTAATTACATTTCATTCACAAGTTTGAAACTTTATGACTTTAATCAACTTGGATAAATGATTAAATCAAGAAATTTCAATAAACAATTATGGAATCCAGTAATATATAAAATTTCCATCATTTAAAATAATTAAAGATTAGAACTTTAATACGTGAAAGCTTCAAACACAAATTTTTTCACACACAAAGCAATTAACTTGCAATTTGTGATAAAAAATAGCCAACTACTTGAGTACTAATTATAACTTGATAAGAATGCTCAAAATAGGCTTATATATGTAGTAGGTTAATAATAATAACCATACATATAATAAACAATTAATATGCCATTAAACAAACAAGGTTAAAGATTTAAAACATTTTGATAAAACGAAAAAAGACTCGAAAATAGTGTTTCCGAGCAGAATTTGGCTTCTGAACAATCATAAAAGGGTCAAAAGTGTTCCAGAATATCGATTCCACCAAAAATTCACTAGTTTTGGGTTTAAATCTGAGTTCTAGAGCTAAACTTCGATTTAAAATTGAGCTTAAAATAAACAAAACGAACTTCTAATCTAATTAGCAAGCATAACCAGAAATTTAAAGCCATTTAAATTACCTTGAAAAATAGTTATTAAAATTAAATGAGCGAGGCTCCGATACCGCTGTTGGGTTTCGTGACGTCCAACACCACGCGGAAACAAAATCCGACCCCAAGACCCGCACATAAATAAATGCAACTAAACATAAACATATTAATTAACATATTTAATAACATAATTAACAAGAGAAAGGAAATACGATTTTACCCTTGTAGCGTTCTTTGCTCCTTAAAGAGCTTGTACTTGTAAAGCTACTCGAGTTTCGCATATACAAGAACCTCCTACGAAGTCCACCTACAAGCACGACCCGTACGGCCCCTAACCCGGAGCTTAGCCGGGGCTAGACCAAAAGAACTTAAATTATTACGAGCGAAAGGGTTCATGCTTTTAGTGATCCTTTCAAGCTAACAACTCAAAGTGGGTTTTCTCAAATCCCAAAGCTTGGTATTTGATATGTCCATTTTGTATAGTGTTTTACCCCCGTCCCTTGGTCATAATTAGTAGTGTTTTTGGCTCTTTAGAGCCACTTATATTACTAATTGGTATTTTCTAGTGTTTTCGAGTTTTGGTTGAGTTTTGTAGGAAATTGCATCTTTGGAGCTTTTTCCCGGGATTATTGCGGTACAACTACAACCATTTGAAGGCATGAACGATTGCATTTGGACACCGAGTATTCAAGACCCGAAGTGAAGATTCGAATTGGGCCAAGAACAAAGCCCAATCCAAGTCCAGCATATAGCCGGGCCCGATCGGGCGAGCTTTGGCCCGATCGGGCGGATGCCCAGAACGAGTGGGCGAAGAAAAAGGCGGGCCCGATCGGGCGGTGCCTCGCCCGATCAGGCGCGTGTTTCTGAGGAGAAGTTTAAGCGTCGTTTAAGTTATTTTAACTTAGGATTTTTGAGCTTAGTTTATATACGCTTTTGTTAAGCGAGTTTAGTATTCTTTTCTCCCTTTCCCTTACTCTCACTCTCTTTCTCTCTCTAACTTTTCTCTCTCTCTCCTCTTAAACTCTAGTATTATTTTCTCTCTCTACAACTCTTTGTTTAATTTCATCTCTTGTTTTCCTCAACTTTGGTAACGATTTCTTCCTCTTTAATCTCAGCTATTTACTTTATTTCTTTCATCATGACTTGTTTAATTGCTTTGTTTAGTTTATATTTAATTATGTGTGAGTAGTTTTCTTTCTAGGCTAATGGGGATCCATAAATAATATGAAGGGGTAATTTATTATTGTTAATTGTCTATGCTTGATTAATTTCCTATTGATTGATTTAATGTTATGCGGTTAGATTTGGCAAAATTTAATTCGTATGAGTTTAGCAATATTGATTCGAGATTTGAGAGATGAGAATTGAGGTTTAGGCTTAGTTTCAATAGGCAAACTAATTTATAAAAGGTTAGGTCGAGATTCGAGAGATGAGATTTAATACCGGTAAATTAACTTTGTGATTGTAATACGTAGCGAAAGCCTTTTATGATCTGATTAATTGATGCATTGATGATTGATTGTTATGTTTTACCCTGGAATATTATTTATTGGTGAACCTATGCCCTAGGTCTTTTATTATTTGATTTCTCCCTATTTTTATTTCTCCCTACTCATATTCTTTGTAGTATAGTTCCTTCAAATAACAACTTTTGGTTACTTAATAATTTAGATTATAATAATTAATTAGGAATAGAAAGACTCGTTTCCCTGTGGATTCGACCTTACTTCCCTATCTATTATTAGTTAGTGGTTTTAGGAATTACTTTTGATTAGGTGATACGACTTTAGCCTGTCAAAATTTGGCGCCATTGCTGGGGAAACGGTTTTATTCTTATTTCCGATTGTTTTTATAGTCTAGATTATTTTCTTTCGTCTTAGAGAACGTAAGTTCTTTGGGACAGTTCTCATATTTGTCGTCTAGTTCTTTGTTTATGCCTAGGTGCTCCAGATCAGGTTACATTCCTTTCGATCCTGAGATCGAGCGCTCTTTTCATAGACAAAAGAATTTATACAAGCAAATACTGGCAAGTTCTGGTGGTAATATTCCTAGCGGCCCTCCATCTAATTCAGAAGTACCTTCAGATTCAGAATGAGAGATGACGGCACCTAAGAAGCTCAGTGATTATTCGCAGCGGACGCTTACAGATTTTCCACATCTTACTCCCACTTCGGCTCTTGATGGGGTACAATTCGAGATTAAACCCCAATTTATCACGATGATAGAAAGGAAGCCATTCAGTGGAGCTAAGGGTGAAGACCCAAATATCCATATTGCAGACTACTGTCAATATTGTAATACCATCAAGCAAGCTGGGGTCACACAGGATCAAATTAGGGAGATTCTCTTTCCTTTTTCTTTATGTGGAAAAGCCAAATTATGGTATAATGGATTAAATAGAACTGCACTTGGCATTACTAACTGAGAGACTCTTGTTTTAAATTTTTATAATAAATATTACCCTGCAGAGAGGACAGCTTTGCTAAGAAACGCAATTCAAAACTTTGCCCAAGAGCCAGATGAAACTTTGTATGAGGCTTGGGAAAGATTTAAAGATCTGCAGAGGGAGTGTCCCCACCATAATTTGGCACAGTGGCAGTTAATCCAAGCCTTTTATAATGGGATTGGAAATTCATCTAGAACAATATTGGATTCTGCAGCTAGTGGGAGGTTTATGAACCTTAATGTTAATGATGCAGGTCAAGTTATCGAAGATATGGCAATCCACAATTCCCAATATGGGAATCCTAAAGGCTTTGCTAACAAAGGAAAACATAGTGTCGACTCTGTATCCTTTTTACAAGCTCAATTAACCTCTATTTGTGAAAAATTAGATAGTCTTAGTATTGCAAATATAGCTAATGTTTCTGCAATTAATAATAATGTTAATGAGGCTTTATGTGAAAACTGTGGAATTGTAGGTCATTGGGAGCAAGATTGCAGGAGTTCCGTGGAGCAAGTCAATGTCTTTTAAGCTTATAGGCAGAATGACCCATACTCCAACACCTATAATCCTGGGTTCCGGAATCATCCATACCTTTCCTACCGGAGCACCAATATACAAAACCCTTCACCTCCACAACAGACACAACAAGCACAACCACAACCACAGCAGAAACACTACCACCCCAATGCTGGCCAGAACAACCAACCACAACAACTCTCCTCATCTTCTGACCCTGCTTTGGCAGAAATTAGAGCGATGCTGGCTAGTATGCAAAAGCACATGGAGAGTAGAGATGCTCAAATTGATTCGATCGTAGCACATAACAAAATACTGGATAATCAAATTGCGCAGATTTCTTCTACTTTACAAGCCCGTCAACAGGGAGCCCTGCTAGCACAACCAACCAGGCCTACGGATCAAGCTTTCGCAATTTCTCTAAGGAGTGGTTAACACTATGAAGGGCCCCCTATGCCCAGAGATGATGAACCTGTTTTAATGAATAATGGTAATCTTGATTCCATTAAACCTAACAATGTTGCTAATAGCCCTACAGGGCTAAAAGGTTGTACTAATATTTCTGATTTTACATTGTAGGGTAAATCTCCAGAGAAGGTTGCAATTCAAGATAAGAGTAATGATGTTCAAAAGCCAACTATCAAACTACCATTCCCCAATCGACATTTGAAAACTAAAGTGGATCAGCAGTTTGGTAAGTTCCTGGAGATGGTGAAAGATTTGCAGGTAACAGTTCCTTTCACAGAATTAATTACACAAATTCCTGCATATGCAAAATTTATGAAAGAAATATGTACTACAAAAAGGTTTATTAGTGAGGTAGAAACTATCGCTTTAACTGCAGAATGTAGTGCCGTACTAAAAAATAAATCCCCACCTAAACTAAAAGACCTCAGTAGTTTTTCTATTCCTTGTCATATTGGTAATCTGAAGATTGATAATGCATTATGTGATCTGGGTGCTACTGTTAGTGTCATGCCATTGTCTGTGTGTTCAAAGCTAAATATGGGTAAATTAAAATCTACTAATATTACTCTACAAATGGCCGACCATTCTTTTAAATACCCCCTAGGTATTTTAGAGGATGTTCCCGTTAGAGTAGGTAAATTTTTTATACCTGTTTACTTTGTTGTTCTTGATATGGCTGAGGATTTGCAAACTCCAATCATTTTGGGTCAACCATTCCTTAATACTGCAGGAGCAATTATAGATGTACAAGGTGGCAAATTGACAATATCAGTAGGGGATGACAATATTGTTTTTAATTTGAATAATGCCCCTAAAGGCCCCATGATTGAGGAGAAGTGTTTAAGCATTGATGTGGTTGAAAATAATTGTTCTAATGAGCCCCAAGCTCTTGTTAAAAATCCCTTGGTGGCGGTATCTTGTGTTGCATCTTCTACAGGTAAAACTAAGACATAGAAGGAAGAAGTGGATACAATAGAACGAGTTGTATATTGTGAAGGGCTTGGTTTTGATGATGAGGACGAGGAGCAAGGTGAACAGGTTGCGATATTTGAGCCCTTAATGAGAGTCCCACCTGATCGAGTAGTAGTGGCTCAGTCGAGTGGGGAACCAAGGAAATTTAAGCCTAAGGAGGTGCCCCTTGCAATTAATCATAAAGAACCTCCAGTACAAACTACAGAAGATCCGCCCGACCGGGCGAAGTGGCGCCTGATCGGGCGAACCCCCGCCCGATCGGGCGGAAGAAGAGGTCCGTATACGACAAATTTCGCCTGACTGGGCGAGATGGCGCCCGACCGAGCGCGTGAAAGAACTTTATCGAGGACACAAAATCGCCCGACCGGGCGAAGAGCCGCCCGATTAGGCGCGAGGTTAACGAGTTTATGTCTTTATGTTCACCCGACCGGGCGCGCCATACCCCCCCTTTCCCGCTTTATTTTTCTTTTTCCTTTTTCTTTTTATCTTTTCCCTCTTTGCCTTGTCTCTTTCTTAAAACCAGCTATTGTTTAGCCATGCTAGGCTAATTCTTGAGCCAATGAGGACATTGTCTGATTCTGGCTTGGGGGAGTTTTTGGATTGAGGTATAGTTTCTTTCCTTTATTGCTTTCTAGTATAGTTTTATTGCTTTCCTATATGAAAAATACAAAATAAAAGAATTGAAAAAAAAATCAAAACTTCCAAAAATACGTTCCAATGAATTGTAAATCATGCTTCCCTGTGCCCCATACTTGAAAAAATTTGTTTTGATTCTTGGTATATGACGATGAGCACTGTGGATTTGTTGATCATAACTTGAAGTTTGATTGCTTGGATACCTTAACATTCGTCAATTTTGTCTAACTACTTGTGAATGTAGTGCTTGACTAGTTGATTTGGTTAGGAATGTGTGTTAGTTCCTGGTATGTCAATGAATTTGAGTATTGGTTTGCAACTATGAGTAGTGTTTCATTGCTCATTATTATGCACATGAGGAGGACGAAGGCATTTGTTCTTTAGGTGGCCTTCAGATGATATTAGTTACATTTGTTCCCTTCTTGCTACCTATGTTGTTGCCTTGACTCTTTGTTGTTTATTAGCCACATTACAAGCCATATGGGCCCCATTGGTTACTAGTCCCAAGCTTGGCTTGGGGGAGCTATTAGTAAGTGAGGTGAGGGAGTTTGTAGTGTGCTTATTATTTGCACAATTTGGGTGGGTTTTGAGAAGTTATTTGTTCTTGATCGTATTTCATTTTTGATGAGTTTGGAAGTTGAATTGTCTTGAAAAAATAAAGTACGATGATATGAAAGAAAAAAAAAAAGTTCGAAGAAAAAGAAAAAAATGTTTAATGTTCAAGTGTTCTAAGTGAAGGTTGATCAAAAGAAAAGGAAGAAAAAATTGAGTTTCAATGAAAATTCATGTTTGATAGTTTAGAGTTTGTGATTCACTCGAGTTCTAAATTATTATATTTTTATGAGTGAAATTGTAAGAGTTGGGATTGTTTGATATTTTTGGAGTTGTATTTGGTGGATTTTTGTTGCAGTTGGTTATGTTGGAGATGTTGATCATTATTTATTTTGATCATGGGTTTTATTAGGTTTTGGCTCCTTTTAAGCATTGCTTTTCTCTCACATTTTCCCAAATATTTCCTACCCTTTACCCTAGTATTACATTACAAGCTTTGAAGACCTTTCGACCTTTGTGCATAGAGTTGTATGAATATGAAATTAGTTGCTTATCAATACAAGTTATGATTTGAAATATTTCGAGTTGACTAGTAGGTTGAGTGTATGTCTTTTTAAACACACGAGAGTGTGAGTTGGGAGGGCATTGTTCACATAAAGGGGTTAGGATGGAGAACGATCGAGTATATCTTTTACTCGCCACATAAATGAGAGTTGAGTGTGTGAGCACTAGTCTTGAATTTTATATGCTTTTGTGGTTTGCTCTATTTGACAATTGTTAGGGAGGACAAGTGATTGGATGGATGAGATTGGTTGATGTTGAAGCATGTTTATTAGATTTGCCTTGAATTGTTTGTGCTTGATTTTGATTATTAGGGGTGAGCCATGTTTTATTTATTTATTGATGAGCTCTTTGCTTAGGGACAAGCAAAGGTTTGGCTTGGGGGAGTTTGATATGTCCATTTTGTATAGTGTTTTACCCCCGTCCCTTGGTCATAATTAGTAGTGTTTTTGGCTCTTTAGAGCCACTTTTATTACTAATTGGTGTTTTCTAGTGTTTTCGTAGTTTTGGTTGAGTTTTGTAGGAAATTGCATCTTTGGAGCTTTTTCCCCGGATTATTGCGGTACAACTACGAGCATTTGAAGGCATGATCGATTGCATTTAGACACTGAGTATTCAAGACCCGAAGTGGAGATTCGAATTGGGCCAAGAATGAAGCCCAATCCAAGTCCAGCATATAGCCGGGCCCGATCGGGCGAGCTTTGGCCTGATCGGGCGGATGCCCAGAACGAGTGGGAGAAGAAAAAGGCGGGCCCAATCGGGCGGTGCCTCGCTCGATCGGGCGCGTGTTTCTGAGGAGAAGTTTAAGCATCGTTTAAGCTGTTTTAACTTAGGATTTTCGAGCTTAGTTTATATACGCTTTTGTTAAGCTAGTTTAGTATTCTTTTCTCCCTTTCCCTTACTCTCACTCTCTTTCTCTCTCTCTCCTTTTAAACTCTAGTATTATTTTCTCTCTCAAATACTCTTTGTTTAATTCCATCTCTTGTTTTCTTCAACTTTGGTAACGATTTCTTCCTCTTTAATCTCAGCTATTTACTTTATTTCTTTCATCATGACTTGTTTAATTGCTTTGTTTAGTTTATATTTAATTATGTGTGAGTAGTTTTCTTTCTAGGGTTATGGGGATCCATAAATAATATGAAGAGGTAATTTATTATTGTTAATTGTCTATGCTTGATTAATTTCCTATTGATTGATTTAATGCAATGCGGTTAGATTTGGCCAGATTTAATTCGTATGAGTTTAACAATATTGATTCGAGATTCGAGAGATGAGAATTGATGTTTAGGCTTAGTTTCAATAGGCAGACTAATTTATAAATGGTTAGGTCGAGGTTCGAGAGATGAGATTTAATACCGGTAAATTAACTCTGTGATTGTAATACGTAGAGAAAGCCCTTTATGATCTGATTAATTGATGCATTGATGATTGATTGTTATGTTTTACCCTGGAATATTATTTATTGGTGAACCTATTCCCTAGGTCTTTTATTATTTGATTTCTCCCTATTTTTATTTCTCCCTACTCATATTCTTCGTAGTATAGTTCCTTCAAATAACAACTTTTGGTTACTTAATAATTTAGATTGTAATAATTAATTAGGAATAGAAAGACTCGTTTCCCTGTGGATTCGACCCTACTTCCCTATCTATTATTAGTTAGTGGTTTTAGGAATTACTTTTGATTAGGTGATACGACTTTAGCCTGTCAGTATTTATAGAGAAATCCCATGAGCATTCTTCTCTCCCATCAATATAGGAGAGTTGGTAAAATCCATTTTTCCATTTTAATTTTAAATCAAAAGAAAAAGGCAATGCAATCAAGAATCAACAAGTGTCATCACATGGCAAAGAGTAGGTAGGGACCACAAGGGGAGGGGACCATTTCCTTCCTCCCCAAGCATACTCATCAACCGCCCCTCAAAAAGGCTTGGGCCTATTCTCGCGCGACAGCTGGCCGCAGCCAGCTTTGGGCGCCAAGGTTGCCACGTTAGCGCCTGGCTCTCTCGGCTGGGCCTGTTGGCTAGTCGCATGGGCCATCAGCCCGCACTAGGAACCGCACATCAATGCGGGCTGCTAGGCGCTGCTGCTCGCTGCCATGCGCGCAAGCCCAACAACCTATGCTTATTGAGGGTTGCGGGGCTGTGCTATGCTACGTGTGTGGCAGCGCTAGCAGCAGCTAGCAAGGCCTAGCACGTTGCTGGCCTGCTAGCGCTGCTAGCACGCACATGGCGAGTCAGCATGCCGACAATGCACACACATTAGCCAGCGCGTGATGCTAGCTAGGCATGATGCGGTTGCCATGCTAAGCCCTCTATGGGCGTTAGGCCTCGAAATGCTCGGGGCATTCCGAGGCTAGGGATGTACTTGTAACTTGTTGATATTGTCTCGTCATTTCATTAATCCGACTCGACCTGTGACTCTCGCTCCTAGCTCGACTTCCGATGTTTATGCTCATAATACTTTAATGATTCATTAATTCCTTTTGGATCAATTGATCATCACGGATCGGTTACTTGATTGGGTGTGACCCGTAGGGTTCAATCAAGATTAAGCTGTAATATTAATTATACATTAATATTTCTGATCTGAAGCGGCCTCCAGCTAGGCATTCCGATCACTTGACCTTACTGAATAATTAGCTTTCTAATAATTCCAAACCCTCTATCGAAATATTACACTTTTTCGAAGGACACCATTTTTATCGGACACGTCTAGAGAAACCGACTCAGGACTTTCTAACTCGAGACTTCCAACTTCTTTCTTAGAAATATAAAAGAATGGGATGCCCTCGAATTTAACAAGACTTTCATAGGCAAAGAACTTATAAGGAAAACACCAATTGCCACATCATTATCAGACTCAGCCTTACGGTTGTTCATCACGAACACACGACCCTTTGGGGCACCTCCCGCACCGCTACCGATTCCAACCTTGGCTATAGGTCTACTAGACTAGGGTGTTTTCTAGGAACACTAAACTCTTTCACCTTTCTTGACTTTACGTCAGCCTCTTTCTTGTAACACTCGTACTCACGGTGTCCCAACTTCTGATAGTAACGACAAGTTACTAGCTTCCCTACACAGTCCTTCCCTGGGTGGTCTTTCTCACACCGCTTGCAGAAATACTTTCTCTAAGGCTTCTCACTCCTTTGGTTCCGTTTCCCCTAGCATTAGACGACTGACCTCCATTCCCCTTCCTAAATTTTCCCTTGTTGTCCCTTCTATCTTCAGAATTCCCTTGGTAGTTACCATTGGGCTTACGCCTCTGTTCACCCCCGTGAAAAGAGTGGGTGAAAAGATTTCAGGTCCTTCCTTTTCTCTCCAACATGCTCCATTTCCCTCCCCTTGATTCCGTACAAGTGGGCTGCACGGCCATAGACTTCATCTAGGGTCTCAAAGGTCACTCCTCCTCCTAGCTTCCTTTGGAAGGTCAAGGTTAGACCTTGCTCAAATCTTTGAGCCTTTATGGTTTTAGTAGGGACTACTTCCGGGGAAAACCTCATCAACTCAATGAACTTGTTGTAGTATTAGACATGTTCCGTATTCTCAGGTTGGTAAACTTCATGCATTTCTACTTCCTCAGATAAGAAGGGTAAAACTTCTCCCTCAAGGCTTCCCTAAAATCCTCCCACCAAAAGTTTGGTCTTTTAAACAGCTCATCCTTTCTATGGGCCCACTATAAGTCAGCTTCGTCCCTCAAATAGTAAACACCATTGTTCACCCTCAATTCACTTGGGCAATTGATTGCGTCAAACAACTTGTCAAACTCCCTAATCTAGTTTTGAAGGCTTGCTGGGTCTTCCTTTCCGAAGTAAATAGGTGGTTTGGCTACAGCGACTCTCTTAAAAACTTCACTGTAAGAGTCAAGGTCAGGATTTTGGTTTCCCTTGTTCACCACTTTCGTGATGTAACTTTCTAAGGACCTTTCCCACTTTAGAACCAGTGCATTTACTTCTCACTTGGTCTCTCATTCTTGCAGTCATACTTCCTGGGTATAATTATCATACTTTGAAAATTAAAACAAGTTCTACTCACATAAGCATTTAATTCACTTAGTAACATAGAGAAAATTTCAATAAAATTACTTCATTTCATTAATAATCAAAGAAAAGTACAACTTTGTAATCTAAGGCAATTCTTGAAAGCAATAAACATAATCATAGTTCAGTTATTTAAGCAACACTTTCAGCATAGCCGTCTTCAATTGGATCATAATATGGATCATCTCGTTTATCACTTGGTTCGGCCCTGGAAGTTGAGTGATAGCCACTATAGCTTGGAGTAAGGCCTAGTGAACTTGACCTAGATTCACTTGAGTTATTGTCCGGGCCTGGAGTGCAACTTGGGCTTTTGACTGGGCTCACATTACCATGAGGTTGGCTAGGAGAACCATTGGACTTTTGGACTTTTGGATTTCATTTTTTCAGCTTAGGCACGAGTTTTGGGCCTTTTTAAAATATGGAAATGAACTTTTAGGCGAGGAAGTTTTGGAGGTTCATAGCTTGGAATACGATAGGAGAAGGGTAATTCTTGATCCAACCAAGAGGTGGTATGGACTCATCACTAGATTCAACAAACTCATTATGGTCTTTGCGGTATGAAAAAGGGAATTGGGCATTCAAGTAGAACATTTGCTCATCCTCTCTCATAGTAGTGTTTTTTGGGAGTTTAGGAAGTTTCACAATTCTCCTTCTAGGTTCAGACTTACGCTCCACATAGTGCAAGTCTCTCTTTAGGCTATACATGCTTGCTAACCTCTTCCCTTCATGATAATGTTTTTCATTCCACAACCCATTCTTCTTGATCACATTCCCATACTTGTCAAAGAGAGGTTAATATTTAGGAACTCTAGGTAGATGGGCTAAGGCCAAAAGGACCATCAAAGGTGGTTGGGTCAAACATTCCAAATTATACTTCTCATTGAGGATTAAGGCCAAAGTAACAATTCCAGTCATGAACTCACTAACTGTGACTCCATCATTTTTCAAGTAATGCAAGTTAAAGTAATTCTTTCTCATGTCACCTATCCTTTCCATTTGTTTCACATACACATGCAAAACGATCAATTCAATCCTAAATCACATATAAACAATTCAATTCAAAATCCATTTGCAATAAGCAATTCATAACTCAATCAACCACGTATAAATCAAGATCACCCAACCATGAGTAAAACTAAAACATTTCGAACCTATGTCCATAATTTAAGGTGTTTTAACACCAACTTTAATGCACACATAATCACACACTCAACTTTCAGATAATTTCAATTCTATTCATTTTCGAATAATAATAATAATGTACTTGAGTCATAATATAGGACGGTCGAGCATTCGTCTCCTAGGAAAGTTACCTACAGCGTCAAGGTGAGCCTTTCCTAGACAGAGACGCGTGCCCATTATAGGCCTCCGTAGAAAACTCGAGAATCCTTTTCTCATTCATCTTTCCACAAATAGGAAAATAGTTTTATATAAAAATAAAGCTTTTGACTTTCACACACAAATTTGAAACTCTATCTAACCTATATGCCCAATTATGCCTACCCACAAATTTAATATTTTACCCAATTTTAATCTTTTTAGGACCGAAAACTGATACCACTTTGTAACACCCCCAAATCTCCCTCTATGGAAATACTAGTAAATTACGTATAATTATACCGTAGAGATAGAATTAGGCGTATTACCGTCGCGTGATTACGCACGGCTACTCAAACTTACTAAATAAAAACTAATACTTTGCAGCGAAAAACTTCAATACTCTTATGAAACCCATAAATAGTAACTATTGTCATGAGTACTCATAATTAAAACAAGGACCAACATTTCTAGTCTAGATGAAGACATTCCCGGGACTCCATATGCTCATATATTGACTTAACATGAAATTAGTCAACACTTCTTACTATTAAGGCAAACAGGGAGAACGAAAACAAATAAGAAATACGGATTAGAAAAAAATGCTAAGTACGATAAGTGCAAGATAATTAAACTCAATTTATTAGCAAACATGCTTTTAAAACCAATTCCAATAATTAATCCAATAATTCCAAAAGTCATGATTTAAATCAATTCTCAATATTCTGAAACAATTCCAATAACTCAATAATAATGATTATTAAAATCAAATTTCAAAATTTCAAAAACTCAATAACTCAATAGTAATGATTAATAAAATCAATTATTTGAAAACTCAAAAACACAATCTCCTCTCTAAGTGTGCACACTCCCCAAACTAGTCTCCTACTGTTCAAGGCTATTCTTGGAGAAACTTTAGGTTATAAAAAGTCCATACTCTTCAATGAAATCGCATAGTGGGATTGATATAATAAACATGATTGTAAAGCTTTTTAAATAATCAATAAACCTCTTTAACTCAATAAATCCAATAAAGAACTCAAACACCTTTTTAAATTTAATTCAAAATTCTTTTAAAATCAAGCCTTTGAAACATGATAAATAATTTTAATCATCCAAGATATGATATAAAAATCAATACTCTAATTTATTTATTAAAAGCAATTATTTAAACATGCTTTATTTCATAAATCTTAATTCAATTTAATTTAATTCAATCATCATAAAAATCATATAAAACATGTTATTCAAACCAATAACTTTCAAAGGTAACTAGGCACCTAAACGTACCTTGATCCTTGCTAGAAATCACACAAAAGAACTTCAAGAGCTCTTGTCAAACACACCCTGCAAATATATATAACCTTAATTAATATAAGGTTAACAAATAATTACAATAACTAATTTAAAATTTCTCAACTATATGTACATGAACCTTTTAAATTATTTTGTCATAAACATAATTAAAATGTGATTTTATTTAGTTAAAACTATTCATAATAATTTTTATATATCCCCCATAATAGAATAATTAAATAAATAATCATCCTTAGAAAGATTCTTAACACTCACATTTACCCCTAAATATTTGAAAGGGAGCCGACCTTCAACAAACCTAAGCTTCTACTAATTTGGTCCCTAACATCTTAACTAACATTGCAGCAGTAAATGTTAGACTTGCCCTCATTAACCACTAATCCAAATGCTACAGCAAAAGTAGCTAGGCTTCTAATGATTAAACTAATATACTCCTTATCTTCTTTATAAAAAATAATTAAATCATCTGCAAAAACTAGATGATTTAATTTCAATCTCCTGCACTTAGGATGAAAACCAAAATCAGGACTATTACCAACTTTGAAAAGAATTGTAGGCAAATATTCCATACAGAGCACAAAAAGCAAAGGAGAAATGGGATCTCCCTGCCTCAAACCTCTTTTCCCTTAAAAAAACCATCCACTCTACCATTGATGCGTATAGAATAAGGAGTAGTCACACAAGCTATAATAAGATGAATAAACTTTCCAGGAAAGTTAAAAGCATTTAATATTTCTTCCAGGAAACCCTACTTCACTGAATCATAAGCCTTCCTAATATCCACTTTGAGCATGCACCTATTGGAAGCATTTTTCCTTCCATATTTCAAAACTAAGTCCTGGACTATGCTGATATTCTGAACTATTTGCCTTCGTTCCACAAAGCTCGTCTGGTTTTGAGAGATTAAGTGAGGCAACACTCTCTTCATTCTAGAACAAAGAAGCTTAGTAATACACTTATAAATCACATTGCAACATGCTATTGGTCTGAATTCTGTAACAAAAGTAAGGTGATCTACTTTAGGAACAAGAGTCAAAGTAGTACTATTGACCTCTTTAAGAATTTGCTTATTATCAATCTGCAATACAACATCAATAACATTCACCAATTACATTCCAGGCTTTCTTATAAAAGGTATTATTATACCCATCTATCCCAGAAGCCTTGTCACCAGGAATGGAGAACATAGCATCCTTAACTTCCTGCCTTAAGAATGGAGCACTCACGGCCAATACTTGCTCCACCCTCAAAACAGCCCCTTCCTTGACAATATCATCTTGAAAAGGCACTCTATTTCCCATCTTAGAGCCTAGAAACTCATTATAATAGAAACAAAAGCCTTAGATATGTCTTCAGGATTGTTACACCAAGTCCCATTAGACCTTTGAGAGCCTGTTTGGTTAGAGTATTTTTTGGAAATAAGAATGGATTCAATTAAACATTATTATTACTAAGTGTTTGGTTAGAAAGTTTAGGTAACGATTACCATTACCTAGGAGTAATGGTTTCCACTATTTGTTACCTTGTTAAAATCTAGGGTAACAATTACCATTACCTTCCTTAAACAAAAAGAAAATGAGCTATGATTAATTGATTCTTTTCCATGGTTAAACAAAACAAATTGAAAGGTAAGTGTTAAATAATTCCTTTCCTTCCTCTCATTGTTTCCTTTCCACCCCATTTCAAATATCTATACCAAACTCCCCCTGAATACCAATCACTTTCTTCCTAAACTTCCACATCTTCAGATATCTATGAAAATAAGTTGAGTTTTCATCTCCAATCTGCAACAATTTTTTCTTAGCTCTTTAACTAAGATAAGAAAAATAGCTCTTCTTCACCTTCGGGAACTCTTGCAAAATTCTTCATTCGGATTCTCTCAAAATTTCATCCTGACAACCACCGTGCTGAACATGATGCTGAGCCTCAATAAGATCTTTTTTCAACTAGAAATAATGCTCTTCAATGTCAGCAAAATCAGATCTATGCAAACCTTTAAGAGCATTCTTCAACAACTTTAACTTCTTTGTAACTAGGGCTGAGCAAAACTATCTTATAATCCAAAACTCCAAAATTTCGATCCGCATTCGATCCAAAAATTTAGGATAACCGATCCGAAAACATTTTCGGATCGGATATCCGATCTGAAAATTTTAGATATCGGAATTTCGGATTTTGGATATTCGATATCCGAAAAAAAGTCAGATATCGGATCGAATATTCGATCCGAATCCAAAAAAAACACATACTGTTACACTATAATTTTTGAGTGAAGAATTGTTGATTACTTTAATACTCCCCAAAGGCCCATGACCCAAATCAGCTAACCCTAATTAATAATCATTCCCTCATACCCCCCCCCCCCTCAACCGCCTCTCTTCTCTCTTCTCTCTTCTCTCTTCTCACCATTTCTCTAACGTTTTCTCTCCCTTTCTCATTTATCTCTCTAACTTTCTCTCTCCTCTTCATCTTCTCTAATATCTCATTTCCATCTTACTACCTTTGCGGTTTGTTCCCTCAAAAATAGTACCCATTGCCTCTCACTCTCTCTCTCGTTATATCTTCTCTCTCCTCTTAGATCTAAAATCAAACTCCCTCACTATCAGCGGCAGCGTGACCGCCTTTCCTCCTCCGGTCACCATCATCAACCGCAACAACAACGATTATTGACTGTAGACACCCAATTGTGTCTCCCCAAAAACCAAACCCAGTGATGAGTACTTTTCACATCGCTTGATTATCGAATAAGGTGAAAGTGTGAAAAGTCTTGTGATGCGGTTGTTTTAATAAAATCTTTCCTTCTGTTTTCGAAAATCTTCCTTGTTTATGAAAATAGCTAGTCCAATTTAGCTTGGTCCATGACAGGGGACCAATAATAGTGTAGTTGGGTCGAGCCCGGAAAGAGCTTTCCAATGATATATTATAAGCCCAATTCCGATGAATAATGAGGAAGTTATGGCCAAAGTACTAAATTGGGTCTGAAATGGTTTTATGGCCAAATGATCTAGTGCAGGGCCCATTAATTATTATTCCTAAAATTATTAGGATTGATTCAAATTTTCTAGAGTATTATAGAAGGTTATTTTTGAGTTCTAATGGCGTATGGTTTAATAATTATCTTTTGAAAAATAATGAATTCTGTTTGAAATAAAACAAGTATTTTATTTTGATAAAATCTGATTTAAAATTGATAAACACGGAGTTTAGTTGCTTAATTATATTAAGAAGAGGATTCCGTACAAAAGTGCATTTTATCTTTTAACTGTCGCCAAACGACAGAGCCTGTCGCCATGCGTGATTCTTGTCGTTTCGCGTTGGGCTCTGTCACTGGGGACAGGGGTCAATTTTATTCCGATTCAAATTCTGATTCTTTTCACTCGTTTCCGGACTATTTTCTTTATAAATAGGGTAGTATTTCCCTGTTTTCATTCACTCAGAATCACTGAGAATCATCAACAATTAACAACCATCCTTAATTCTCTAAAGCAATAGCTTATTCTTCTATCACTTTCTAAACCTTCCCTTTTACAAAATTCCTCATTCACGAGTTCTAGACACACCTAGTAAAGTTCGAAGTTGCCTTCGCCCTAGACGTGAAAGGTTGATAATTTCTGAGGGTGTGGTCCAAAATCTCTATTTCAATTATTTAATTTAATTATTTAATATTTCCCTTGAAGTTACTAACGCGTGTATTTTATTATTAGAAAGAGATTCGAGGCATCGAAGTAAGTAATTTAATTACTTAATTATTCTTTTGATATAGAAAGGCATGCTTATGTTATTTTAATTCCTAGTATCATGTTAGGATGCTTTTATTGCTTTCTAGTATCATGCTTAGGTTGCTTCCTATTCTTTCTTATATCATGTTAGGGATAAATATTTAATCTTTATTGTTTATTGACATGTTAGGATTTGTTATTAATCTTGTTAGCATCATGCCTAGGATCTTGCTATTATTAAGCTTTATTGATTGTTATTATGATGATTATTGTTATCATGTTTCTTGATATTTATTGTTATTGCTTGATCACACCCTCTCTTGCAATCACGTTTAATAAGATAATTAATAATCTTGTTTAGGCTAATATGATTATAATTCAAGTGATCGCCAATAATAGGTTTGTTTGTGCATTAATATTCAACCAACATAGATTAAATAAGTTTAGGATTAATATATTTATTGTATGTTAGTCAGAAAGCGCACATGAATATGAGAAGAATAAAGTAGAGGCCTATTTAGGGCAGGTTCAATCTCTTTTAGGTTGGATTTGTACCTTCATCCCCGAATATCCAGTCATGGTTCCAGACCACTATGGAGTTAGCGATCTCATGGATCGTGAAGGGGTGTAACCTTCACCCTGTGAACGGTTTACAAGTTCCTAAAACTTGTTGGCGACTCTTTTGCTCTAGCTTCATACTTAAGTGTATGATCACAGTGGGGCTCAAGTGTGGGATGCTTGAAATATTCCCTACACTGACCTACTCCCTCCTCTACATCTCACAGTTTCCTTAGCGGCATCGCTCCAGTTCATCCAGCCACCATCATCAACAATTGGAACGACGACGACTTACCTACCCTACTGCCTCGAACTTCCAACCTGCAACGCCAACATCTATAATCTTTTTCGTTGTTCAAATTGTTGCAATGATTCAATGAAATAGTTTTTTTTAAGAGAATTTTGGCAGTGAGTTCATTTGTTTTTCTAGCCACCATCATCAACAATTTGTTTACATCAATTTGCCCTATAAAAATTCACTTTTGCCATTTTTTTTTTGCCTTATAATACTTACTTAGTATTTAAACAATATTCTGTTAAGAAAAAATATTTAAACAACAATATTGAAAGGTCGGATATTGGATATCTGGATGTCGGATATTGGATATCCGGATGTCGGATATCCAAAAATTTTCGGATCGGATACGGATATCAAATTTTTGGAATTTCGGATATCCAATCCGTGCACACCCCTATTAGTAAGTCTGTACATCTTAACACCATGCAAATCAGTCTCCCAAACTCCCTTCACAACTAGCTCAAAATCAGCATGATTAGCCCACATATTCCGAAATTTTAAGGATCCTTTCCCAGCCTTCACCATTCTATTCAAATGAATCACTATAGGACTATGATCAAACAAAGACTTAGGTAAATAGTGAACATAAGACTCTAGCAGTCTAAGAATCCACTCTTCATTCACTAAAGACTTGTCAATCTTAGAATATACCTTACTGTCACCATGTTGCTTATTATTCCATGTGTATTTACAACCTGTCTGAATCAAATCAGTCACACCACAATTATTAATACGATTCCTGAATGGATCCAGCTCATGAAAAGTAATTTCCTTCCTACTCTATCATCAAATTTCATAGGGCAATCAAAATCACCTGTAATTAACAAGGGCCCCTGAATACCTTCACCAATCTCCACTAAACCTGCCCAAAGACTCTCTTTACTAGTAATATCATTCATACCATATACAAAAGTGCAATGAACTCAACTTTCAAAGCCAAATTTTCCACTCTCAAATGCAAATATTGATCCTTCACCTGTAACACCTGAACTATGAAGAAATCAGACAACCAAGCTACTAAAATCCCCTACTAGCTACAACAGAAATTAGAAGAAAGACACCATCCTTGGAACAGATTGTTCTGAACAGTTGGAAAGTTCTCTCTCTTTATTTTAGTCTCCACCAAAAAACACAAACCCACACTCTAGCACTCTTAATTTCATTCTGTTTTGAGAGGCCGTTAAGACCTCTCACATTCTAGCAGAGTACTTTATCCATTCAAACCTTTGTCCTACCCCTTACTTGGGGCTTCATCATTCAGTGCCACACCAAACTCCAAGTCTTCAACATTCTGCAATTCATCAAATGAGTTTCTCAAAACAACCCCTTCCTTGATGTAGACATCTACTTTTGGTCCCCTAGCCTGATCGGAAATGCTATGACGATAAATAAAACCATCTTTGTGTTGGATCAACGTGAAGTATACTTATGGATTGCTGATTAAGACTTAAACACATAAAACAACTAGCTCCACCCAATAAGAAATGAATCAAAGCCAAATAAAACTAAGCCCGATCAGTAATTAGGCCTAATCCCGAGATTAAACCTAATTTTGACGGATTTAGAGGTGCCTAGGTTAAATACCGAGGCTGCCGCAGGAAAATCCGCGAGCAACTTCAAGAGTCGCACGCTGGCCTAGCTCACGCATTTCACAAAGCTACGTGTGACACCTAGCGCAACCTCCAGTGGTGCACTCGTGGAAGATCCCGTATTTTATAAAAATACTGAATCGAATCTTACCATAAAGCCACGCGTAAGAAGATAAGTTGTGCTGTCACAAGCAGCGCAACTCAATCACTTGCGCGCAGCAGCCGCGCGCGACCCTACGAGATGCGTGTGCCACCTGTTGCGGTAGAATTCTCAAAACCCTAAACTCACCCATTCCCTATAAATAGAGGTTCAATACGAGGCTTTGAACACATAGAAATTAACCCGAAAGTCAATAGAAATTTTGTAACTTATGCTCTAATCATCCTTCTTGTCCAGAACACTCACCCCTTTTATTGTCTGTTCTTACGGTGGAGGTTACAGAACAAGAAGGAGTCCATAAGTGTTTTAAGCGAAGATCTATTAAGGAAAAGTGGTAAATTCTCAAGCACTTAAATCAATCACCTTTTCTTTTCTTGTCTAAACAACTTTTAATTAATCAATTAGTGTTTGATCACTTAAAACGAACTTTTAATTAATTAATTCACATAGTGTTTTTCCATTAATCAAGACTAGAATTCGAAAAATGAATTCATTGTTTTATCATTTAAGCCAAGGCGAATCTTCTTTATTTTTATTATTTCACGAATTTGAATAATTAAAGAATAACGACTTTTGCAATGTAATTCCTACGTGATTAAATACGTGTAAATAAAATAAACCAACTTAGGTTTAGGTATCACGTTGCATACGTTTTTTGGTAATGAAATTGTGGAAAAGGAAGAGCTAGTAGAGGTCGCACTTGGGCTAGAATAACGATTCCTCCCTAAAAGGAACGTTATTTTAGTACCCTTGCTCCCGAACTTGGGCTAGAATAGCGATTCCACCCTAAAAGGAACTCTACTTGGGAGAAGGCATGAACGAGGTTTATGAGTGTTCCAAAAACTCATTGGCGACTCCTTATTAGTTTCTTACAAAAAAGCGTAATGATAGGATCAACTAAAATTCAAGGTCCCCCAAACAATTAGGAATTTAAATCGTAAAACGCCCTAAAAAGTGTAAAGTCATAGGCTTTTAAAGGGCCATGTGCATAGAGGCCTAGGATCCCTTACGATGGGCACACCTTCCTCACAAGATCGGCCAGAACATGGAGGCTTATATGGATGATATGATTGTTAAATCAAAGAGGCCGACCGATAATCTGAAGGACCTCCGAGAAACATTTACCGAATACAAGCGGCATAAGATGATGTTATATCCAAAGAAGTGTGTATTTGGTGTTGAGTCCAAATTTCTCAGCTTTTTACTTGAATAGCGCAATATTGAGGCTAAACCTGAAAAGATCCTAGCGGTCTTAGACATGAAATCGCCTAGGACCATAAAAGAAGTCTAAAGATTAACAGGTTACTTAGCCGCACTCGGACAATTTTTGTCAAGATTAGGGGATAAGTTCCGCTACTTTTCCCAGGTTATCAAGAAGAAAGCAATGTTTAAGTGGACAGAAGAGGCCGAGGAAGACTTCGTACAATTGAAAGATCATTCCTTAAGTGTCGTCCTGCTTGCTGAAAGGGACGACCATCTAATCCCTAGGTATTTCATTAGCCATAATTTGCACAATGTCGAGCTTAGGTATCCACCCATTGAAAAGTTAGGCTTGGCATTGTTCATGGCATGGAAGAAACTAAGGCCATACTTTCTTGATCACTCGATTGTGGTCTACACGGACTAACAATTGAAGAAGTTGTTCACAACCATGTGAAAGGATTGGTGTCCTTCAAACAAGTGTATTATTCCGATAGAGGGTTCGAAATTATTTAGGAAAGCAAATTATTCAATGAGGTTAATTGATCAGAATGCCTAGCTAGAGGCCACTTTCGATCAGTTAATATTACAGCTTGCTCTTGACTAAACCCTTTGGGTCACACCCAATCGTGTAACCAAACTAAAGCGACAAATTAATCTAAAGAATTAAATAAGTCGATAAGATTTTACAAACTAAGACGTCGGATTCCGAGCTTAGAGCGTCAAAGCCGAGCGTTGAAAGTCGAGTTGAATTTAGGAATCGATGAGACGGAAAATTAGTCAAAAATAAGTCAACGCGCGCAAAAGTCCAAGCCTCACAATGGCCTAGCCATGCAAGGGCTAGGAATGCTAGTCTTGCAAGGCTGCTAGCCATGCCCATGGCTTAACCACTTGCCCAGTTGCCATGCATGTGTACTGCGTGGGCGAGCTAGCCGAGCGCACATGCTAGCAACGCTAGCCCCGCAAGCATGTGTGGTGGCATGCTAGCAACGCCAGCATAAGCCCGCATGCGCTACACATCCTCGCATACAAGCGCCAGAAGCAAGCAATGCTTGCTGGGGCCTTGCGCGAGGTAGTAGCACCAGCTCATTGGGGCTGGGCTAAAATAGCAGCGCACAGCAGCCTGCATTGATTCAACGCCTACTAGTGTGAGGTTGATACCTCATGGACCGGCTTGCAGGCGCAGCCTAGGCACCAGGCGCCAACAAGGTAGCCTTGGTTGCCAAGGAAGCCCACCCACTAGCGGCTCCTTATTGCACCTGGTTTCTTGATAGGGGTTGTCTTGGGGAGCAAGGGAAGTTTGGACCTCCCTTATGGTGCTCACCTACTCCGTTATTCTCCTTATGACACTATTTTTTTGCTAATTTCTTTTCCATTTTAATTTAATTCAGAATTAAATTAATTCAATATTTTTGGCATTTCACCTACCCTCCCACATGGAAAGTTGATGGGAACTCTTGGGAACAATTCCCTATAAATACCTACCTTAGACTTCTTCACTAGAGTTGGTGAACTCTTATTTATTTTGGTCTAGCCCTGTCTAAGCTACGGGGTAGGGACCAGTTCGGTGATCGAGGGTGTGAGACGTTGAAGGTCTTGCATTTGCAGGGCTTGAAGTTTTCCATGTCCGAGCTCGATTAGCAAGCGAAGCATGTGTCAAGGGTAAGCTTCTTTCTCTCTCTTCTCTTTATATGTTTGTGTCTTATTTATTTGCATGCTACTTTGTTATGTTGTAATTATTATGCATGCGATCCAATTTTCGGGTTTTGTTTCCGGGCGGTGTTGAAGACCGCAAAACCCAACAGCGGTATAAGAGCCTCTTATATTTAATTTTTACAACTAAAAATAAATTAAGGTGATTTAAATGGATTTAAATTTCTTGTTTACCATCCTAATTAGATTTGGACCTTGTTTTAATTAAATTAAACCGTATTTATGCTATTTTTGGCCTACGAATCGCGATTTTGACCAAAAAATAGTGAAATTTGGGTGGAATCGTCGTTTTAGATCATTCTTTACACACAAAGTGTTTAAAAATGACCTTCTAGATGCTAAAATCCACCCATAAAGTGTTTTTTCGAGGGGTTTTTAGTTTTGAACGAAAAATTTCAAATCTTTAAACCTTGATCAAGGGCCTGTTCACATGTATTAAACTGAACTGAACTGATTAGATCTCAACTAAACTGAACTAAATAGAGCTAAAATGAATATTTTATGAGTGAAGAAAATTAGGAGCTGCATTGAACTGAACTGAATTGATTGGAGCTGAACTGAAATAAATTGAATCGAACTGAAATTAAGCTGATATGAACAGGCCCCAATTCTTGCATGCAATTGTTGGATCATATGTTTGATTATACCATTAATCTTGTGCAATTTTACACTTTATTAAGCATGCTTATGAAGTCATATTGGTGCTTAATTTGGTGAGCTCTTAATTTTACATAAACTTGAAATTTCACATTCTTGCAAATAAATTGCTTGTATTGTGAAAGTTTATGGTGAATATGATTTTTGAAGCCCTTAAAGTGTTAAAGATTTAATCATTAATGGTTTAAATGGTTGAATCTTAACTTGCTAAAATTCATAATGAACTAATATTTGGTTTTAATAAATTTGGAAGTTGATTAAAATCTTAAATATTCATACTTGTGCTTGAAATATTATTGTTCTTCATATTTGAAGGTTATAGTACTCAAATGTGCATAAGTGTTGGATAAGTTGTTTTCATTGGATGATTTATTACTTAATTAACTATTTTGTCAAATCTCATTATTAATTTATTTTGATTAAATTAATTTCGAGAATTACACCAAGTTGAGCCACAAAAATAACTTAAAGAATAATTCTTGAATTAATTTTTGTTTGTCCACTAAATTTGAAATTTATTTAAGTTGGACTTGTATTATTTTTCAATATTGCTCAATATTAGTTCTAAATCAATTTAGAATTAATTTTTTGACACATAAAAATTCAATAAATTCCCGAAGCACAACAAGCACAAAATCAAAGCCTAACGGTTCGAACACCTAGGCTCGGCTAGCAGGGCAGCTTCCGCAGCCCACATGTTGTCGCTAAGCCAAAGGGGTGTGTGTGTGTGTGTGTGTGTGTGTGTGTGTGCACGCGCGCATTGTGTGTGAGTAGGTGCGTAGAGGGTGCGGCAAGTCAACCCGCAAGCGTTGCTAGGCAGCGCACGCTAGCAAGCATAGCAGCAAGCTTCATAGCATGCAGCGAGGCTGCTGGTGCGAGTAGCTGTGTCATGTTGTGCACTGCTAGCTTGGTGTACCAGCACCTACGTGTGGTTACTTGGGTAGGTAACCTAGAATCCCTAGCCCCTTGGCTTGGATGCTAGGCACTCAGCCTTTTAGGGCTTTGCTATTCAGCTAATTTTGCGGTTTTACTTTAATTAAAACGTGGCTAGGCTTTGGTTTTTCCGGCACTTCCAAAATTATTTAACAAAATTTTGGGTTAACTGGCTTAATTAATTTTAATTGGATTAATTTTAATATGATTAATTTTAATTAAGTTGAATGTGGAATTTAGTAGGAGCTTCATTTATCGTTTTGAGCTTAAATTTGCCTTGATTGTGCTATTATTATTGTGTTAATTCACATAATCGGATAATTACTTAGACTAGTTTTAATTAGGTGCGTTAATCGGATTAACCACCTAAGATAGTAACTATTTTGGTCTCCTCTTGAATTATTTGTAAAATGCATGGGCTAATGAATGGATGAATGGAATATATATTCTAATGCAGGTTTTACAAAATGGCAACTAGTGGGGCCCAACTAGGATAGTAAATACGGACTGTGTTCCGTTTTGTATTTTTGTATATCTAATTACGGACTACATGCCGTTATGTATTTTTGTACTTTAACTATTTAGATTAGTCCTAGTTTTTCTAGTATTGCATAATTTTTAGTGATGTCATTAAGACGGTGTTTCTATGAAGACAAAGCATAGAGAATGCAATGAAGGCCCTTAAAGACTTGAAGATTTAAGTTTCAAGGAGTCATTCTAGTTGCCAAATGCCTCTTTATTTATGCCTTATTTATTTTCCTATATATAATTGCAATGTTAGATGCATGTTTAGGATTTTGAATGTTTAATGAGTGCTTTAGTTCACTTCAAACAACCAACATGGAAACCCTAGGTCCCTATAAAGTTGAGTTAAAATATACCATTCCAAAATAACACTTACCGAACTAATGAGAATAAAAATGGACTATGCCAAATTAAGGCCTTACTACTTTCCTAGGAACGTAAGGTATATAAGGTATACACATTGATTTTGGTTAAACTCAACGATATCGGTAAGGAGACCTTAGATGTCGTGGCAAAGGAAATAAATGTCATGGAAGCATTGGATGTGACGTTTTATCAAAGCAAGAATATCTTAGAACTATTAGTAATTTGATTTCTTACCTTAAAATATTAAGTGTTAAGACAAGTCAAAGCATGCTTAATCACTTTTTTATTTTTGGGGTCATGGAATCGTTTTATTCTCGCCTAAAAGCGACAAATTTTAATGTCTGGATAAAATGCATAATTAGATTGAAAGTTTGCATGTATGCTTTAAAGTTCAAACTTATTGGTGTTATGAATGGTTTTTCATTGCAAATTCTTTCAATCGTAGAAAAATGTCTGCAACTAACACCAACAACAATTAGTTTTGCTCCGTTCAATTCTCAATAAAAGGAGAAATTGAATGGGACAAACTTCCTTGATTGGTAAAGAACTTGCAAATAGTTCTCATGAAAGAGTTAAAGGAATACGCCCTTGATGAGGAAATGCCCAACGCTCCAAATGCGGAGGTCACACAGCTGCCCTAAACCGATGGGAAGCTTCCAATCGGGATATCAAGTGCATCATGTTGGCAACAATGTCTCTAGATCTCCAAAATACTTTCTTTAAGAAGGAGACGACTTTTGAGGTCATTTTAGAACTTCAAAATATGTTCTAAGAGCAGGCCCAAACTGAGAGGTTTGAGACCTATAGGCAAATCCTTGAGAGAAAGCTTAAGAAAGGAGAGCCCGTTAACCTTCATATACTCAAAATGTTTGGATTATTTGAGAACACGGAAGGCTTGATGCAAGGTACTCAAATGAGATGGCAATTGACATCATTCTCCACTCGTTGCACAAAGGCTATGATTAGTTTAAGATGAACTATAATATGCACAGCATGAAGAAAACATTCATCGAGCTTCATGGGATGTGTGTTGTGTGGGCGAGCTAGCGGAGCGCGCATATGTCAAAAGACTCTTGTTCGAAAAGCTTGCACCAAAATCTGAAAAACGTTTCTTTGTGGGGAATCCAAAAGAAACAAAGGGGTATTACTTCTACAACCAATCTAAGAACAAAGTATTTGTTGCTTGAGATGATGTCTTTTTGGAAAAGGAGCATCTTTCCAAACTGACACGTGGGAGGAAAATCGAACTTGATGAAGTTTGAGAAGATAAGAAACAAAGTTAACTTGAAAAAACTGATAATCAAAGGGCTTTGGAAGCAGCTGTTGAAAATGGTCAGAGTCAAACCAACAATGGTAAAAGTCAAAAAGCTAATGTTCAAAGTTAAAATGATAATGCAAATGCTCAATCTATTACCCTGTGTAGGTTGCAAAGGCTAAGATCTCAACCAGACAGATACCTCGGTGTTGTCTTAACTAAGAATCAAGACATCTTAGTTATTGATGAAGATGAGCCAACAACATATAAACAAGCTATGACGAACCCCGACTCTACAAAATGGCAAGAAGCCACGAAATCTGAGATGGACTCCATATTTGAAAATAAAGTATGGGATTTGGTGGATTTTCTCGAAGGTTACATACCTATCGGTTGCAAATGGATTTTCAAGTTGAAAACCGATAAAGATGGAAATGTATATGTAGGGCTGTCAAAAGCTGACACGGCACGATAACCCGACATGAACCCGACACGAAATAAGCGGGTTTGGGTCAAGAATTCTCTACCCGTTTACATAATTGGGTCGACACGGACACGACAAGAAAGTAAATGGGTTAGGTTTGGGTTGAAATTTTCAACCCGAAACCGACACGTATAACTCAATTATATAAATGGGTTGAATGACAACCCGTCAACCCGAACCCGACACGCTTAATTTGTTAATTGAGTAGTAAAAAAAACTGAAAATTTTTATTCAAAACTTGTAATTTTGTAAATTACCGTGACACCATTTATACACTTTGGTAATTTTTTGGCGGTTAATTTGGCGAAAAAATTATAATTTTCATCTTTTGTAAATTAAATCTAATTTTGCGGTTAATTTGAAACAATTCTTATGTATGGTTATATAGTTAAAACTACTAATTTAAACCCTTGTGGTATATATTGTTAAAATCACTAACTTAAAATTGTTGTAGTATCTTTAATGAACTAATGATGTCTTTTTTTTTTAATTGAATATTAGTTAGTTTATTACATACTATTTGGGTAAAAGGTTACACGGGTAACCCATTTAATAAGCGGGTTAGGTTTGGGTCAAGGGATTTCAACCCGTTTAATAAACGGGTTAGGTTTGGTTCAAGGGTTTTTCAACCCGTTTAATATCGACACGAACACGAACCGACACGACACGACCCGACCCGTTTGACAGCCCTATGTATATGTATACAAAGCTATACTAGTGGCAAAAGGTTACTGGCAAATTCATGACGTTGATTATGATGAAACTGAAGGAATTATGTCTTCGATAAGTGCAATTACTAGATATATCAAGGATCACTATTATGGAGATAATAAGTTTGTTCTTTTGGGTCGTCATTATCTGTTGCTGGACTATGATTAATGATCTTTGGGCTAGTCAAATAGTCCAAAGCCCGCTAGAATGGATCCTATGAGGTCACACACAAGAGTATTGGGTCAAACAAGTTAGAGGCCCATTATTGGGTCCCATGAGTTTATGACATGCTACATTGATTGTTGGGCTAGAATAGTTAGAAGGGCTTAATATGTTTTGGGCTTGATGTGGATTCATTTAGAGATGTGATCTACAAATATAATCCATACCTAGGGTTGTATGACACACAACAATTAACAGTTAATTGTGAATTAAGCAACCAAGACCAAAACCCTAATTCTCTCTCTCTCTCCTCCCTGTCCGTACGGTCCACCTCTTTGGGTGGCGCGTGTGGTGGTGTCGTGGGTGGTTTGTGGCATGCTCGTGACTCACATCTCCGTCAAAGGTTGATTGAAGTGTTCGATCACAACTAACTAGCATTAGTGGAGGTTTGATCCGTGCTCGTGGACCAAGTAGAGGAATCACGCTTGGGGTTCTTTATCTCCCTTTGTTCTCGCTCGATCACTTGTGGAATCACGCTTCAAAGGTATTAGTTCTAGTTCTTTATGTGTTATGCATGATCTTGGGATTAGGTGCTATATGAATATGAATCATGTTTTCCGCATTCGTACCTATAAACTCCTATAGAAACCTTTTCGCCAGTCGTCATGCTTAAGTATGTCCAGATTATCCTAGCAATTGCAGCATATTACGATTATGAAATATGGCAAATGGATTTTAAAACTGCCTTCCTTTATAGGATTTTGGAAGAAACTATGTTTATGACACAGCCCAAAGGTTTTGTTGATCCAAACAATGCTGGGAAGGTATGCTAGCTTAAGAAGTTCATTTATGGATTATAGTAGGGAAGCAGAAGTTGGAATATGCGATTCGATGAAGCCATTAGCTAGTTCGGTTTTATCAAGAATCCAAATGAGTCTTGTGTTTACAACAAGGTTAGTGGGAGTGACATCACATTCATTGTCTTATAGGTCGTTAACATATTGCTCATTGGAAACAGCATTCCAATGTTAGAGTTTGTAAAGGCTTGGCTTGGAAAGTGTTTTTCAATGAAGGAATTGGGAGAGGCGCGCAGTTCGTATTAGGCATCAAGATCTATAAGGATAAATCTAAGAGGATGATTGGATTAAACCAAAGTACTTATATCGATAAGGTATTGGCACGATTCAATATGGTGGAAGCACAGGGAGGCCACCTACCCATGTCTTATGGCATAACTCTCAACAAGAAACAGTTTATGCAGACACCTGATGAGCGAGAGAGGATGAGTCAGATTCCATATGCTTCGCTTACTGGATCAATTATGTATGCCATGATACGTACAATTCTAAATGTATTGTATGCCTTTAGTGCTATGAGTCGATACCAATCAGACCCAAGAAAGGCGTATTAGACTGCAGTTAAGAATATCCTAAAGTACCAGAAAAGGAAAAAGGATAAATTCTCGGTCTATGGTGGGAGTAAGGATTTGGTTGTTAAAGTTTATACCAACACAAGCTTCCAGAATAACAGAGACGACTTCAAATTGCAATTAGGATATGTGTTCAAAATCTTAATGGAGGAGCGTTTAGTTGGAAGAGTGTTAAACAAAGCACGACTGCAGATTCCACAACTGAAGCCGAATACTTGGCAGCCTCTGAAGCAGCTAAGGAGGGAATTTGGATTCGTAAGTTCGTTAGTCAACTTGTTGTTGTGCCCTTAATAAAGGGACCAATAGACCTCTATTGTGAGAATGGAAGACCGAGGGTGAAATCAAAATTTACAAGATTGGAACGGACGACAATGAAGCCAATGCACTCACTAAACCTTTGCGTCGAGTGAAACACAATAAACACATTGAGGCAATAGAAATCAAGCATATTGGAGATTGGCTTTGATTTCCCTGTTTATGTGTTTTAATTATATAATGAGTCCATTTGATTTTGAGAATATTCAAAATAGGGTATCAAGACAGTGTCTTGGATATTGAAACACTGCTAAGTGAACGTTGAATACAATATCGAAATTATCCCTAATCAAGGTCATTTGAAAGTTCAACTAATGTCCATGTGAGATTAGTGTGTAGTATGATTTATAGTACCGTTTCTTGTTCTACAAGGACAAGAATGTCATAAATAATTTGCACAGGTATTAGTTTGGAACTATACTGGATCGACCTATGAAAATACTTTAAGAGATTTCACATTCGCCATAAGTATATTATTCATTATGGCTATTGGAACCTCTTTCCTTAACCATGAGTATTGTAAGTTTTCTTGTTTGAGTACTAGTCCCTTTTGATGATGTCAAACGTCTGTCGTACAAGGGGATTAGAAAGGCTACACTCGGGCGGCTAGGGTCTCTTAGTAAGTGAAGCTAACAATGCAAGACTGCGAATGTCTCCCTTTTAACAGTAGGGAACATGCCTTTTTTGTTTACAAGGTCTCTCGAAGAGTGAGACAGTGAAAATGCATAGCCGTAATCATATGGATTTTAGAAATCATCTACATATTAACAGTCATACTCAAAAATCGAGAAACACTTCTGGACGTAATAAGGATGACAAAGAATCTTACCTTATAGTTCTTGAAGACGCATTAAGAAAAGACAAGTGAGAGATTGAAAGGAATGGTGTCCTTCGAACAAGTTTATTATTCCAATAAAGGGTTTGAAATTAATTAGGAAAGCTAATTATTCAGTGAGGTTAATTGATCGAAATACTTAGCTAGAGGCCACTTCCAATCAGTATATTAATTTATAATTAATATTACAGCTTGCACTTGACACCCAATCGTGTAACCAAACCAAAGTGACTAATTAATTCGAAGGATTAAATGAGTCGATAGAGATTTTACAAACTAAGACATCAGATTCCGAGCTTAAAGCGTCAAAGATGAGTGTCGAAAGTCGAGTCAAATTTAGGAATTGACGAGACAAAAAATTAGTCAACTAACAAGTCAGCGCGCGCAAAATTCCTAGCCTCGCAATGGCCTAACCATGCGAGGGCAAGGCATGCTAAGCTAGCAAGGCTGCTAGCCATGCGTTTGGCTTGGTCGCAAGCCCAGCAGCGACGCATGTGTGCTGCATGGGCGAGCTGGCCGAGCGCACATGCTAGCAGTGCTAGCCCCACAATCATGTGTGCTTCCATGCTAGGAACGCCAGCACCAGCCCGCAAGTGCCAGGCATCCTCGCAAGCAAGGGCCAGCAACAAGCAATGCTCGATTGGGCCTTACGCGAGGTAACAACAATAGCTTATTGGGGCTTGGCTTGCGATAGCAGTGCCTAGCAGCGCACAGCGGCCTTCATTTATGTGAGGCTTGCTAGTGCGAGGCTGCTAACGTGTGGGCTGGTTGGCAAGCCAAGCCTAGACACCAAGAGCCAACAAGGCATCCTTAGTTTCCAAGGCAGTCAGCCATCTATCGGCTCCTTATTGCATCGGGTTTCTTGTGAGGGGTTGGCTTGGGGAACAAGGGAGGTGTGGTCCTCCCTTGTGGTCCTCTCTTACTCCCTTGCTCTCCTTGTAACACTTGTTATTTACTAATTGCTTTGCAATTTTAATTTAATTTATATTTAAATTAATTGATTCTTTTAAGCATTTCACCAACTCTCCCATATGGACAAAAGATGGAAATTCTTGGGAACAATTCCCTATAAATTCCTACCTTGGGTATTGGGAATTCTTCACTTGAGTTTGTGAACTCTAAGGAATCTCCCAAAGTGTGAGAAAGCCTTAGTTCATAAACTCTAAGTAATATTTATCTAGCCCCGTCTAAGCTACGAGGTAGGGGCAAGTTTTGTGATCAAGAGTGTGAGACGTTGGAGGTCTTGCATTTGCGGGGTTTGAAGTTTTCCAAGTCCGAGCTCGATTAGTAAGCGAAGCACACATCAAGGGTGAGCTTATTTCTCTCTCTTCTCTTTTTGTGTTTATATCTTATTTATTTGTATGCAATCCGGTCTTTGGATTTTTTTTTAACGCAGTGGTTGACACCGTAAAACCCAACACCTTATCTGGTAATGCTTGGCTACTTCATAACTTTGGTCGCTAGAGCAGGTAACGCTTCAACTTGAAGTCAGCCATGTCCGCCTCCCTTCTTTGCTCTATATCCAGCCAAGACATGGCTTACTCTGTTAAGGAGAAGGAATAAAAAGTTAGATTATATTCCCATCAAAAACACATTCGGACGGTCATGTCATGAACATCCACCTAGGGTATAGTTATAAAGCAGGCCGAATGACGACAAAGTTTGGATCCCTGAGCCAGTCGATCATGGGATTCCAACAAGAGACAATGGTCACTTGCTTCCCATCCCGGTACACCTTCTTAACTTTGAAGTAGTCAAGCTGATGAGCGTGGTCTCCTCGTTCGGTTGGTGATCTACCCCTTCGAGCTAAACAGGCTTGGCATTGAATACGTTCATCTTACGGTTGAAGCGCTTGTCTTTGCTCTTAATGAAATAGAAGTGGTGCTTCTAGTCACGCCACTTGGACGGCTTATGCAAAACTACTAAATAGTCTAAACAGGTGTTCAGGATAAACCAGCCGTTTGTGTGCGCATTCAGCCACACCATATTATTGGGAAGTTAGGGGTGAATCCCTTCCTAAGGAAATTCACCAAATACCCAAAGATATTGGCCTAGTTGTTCGACGCCAGTTGGAACAAAACAATCTGATATTCGTCCAGCAACTCGTAGACGAATCAATGGAGGGGAAAGCGAAGCCCACTTATAAGGCGACCCTATAAAATTAAAGCCCCGGCGTTGGGCTCTTTCATCATCAAAAGCGACCACCAAATTAGAATTTTAAGGTTGCTGAATCTGGTACTCCTCCCCGAGCATGAGGAACTTCTCAGACTTGCCATTAAGAAATCCAAGGGAAACGTCACCAACGGGGCAGGCATACAGGTCATTCAAATTGACTGTATTTTTACCCTCGTCCGCCTCCTTGGCGTTAGGGTTTTCAACTTCTTGCTCGGCCTGTGGTGTTTCGGGAATCTTGGCCGAACCAAAGTCAAAAGTACTCTGTCCAATTCAGTCGCGTCGGCCGAGATGCCATCAATCGAGCCTTACCCTGGCTCGGCCATCACCAAACCTTCGAGCACTATAGGTCTCTTTCCCTTATCTTTCTTCCCTTCAGCGTCCTCCTAATTTCCCGAAGGAGGAGCACTACGAGGGAGCAGGTCGTTCGGCTCAACAATATGAATGCTAGTTCTAGTCCTAGCAGACCTATTGTGTTGTGTAGGGGGTGGTTGAGGATTTTGGACGGACGCCCCAATGTCCTCGTGAAAGAGGAAGGATGCCTATCAGTAGATGGCAACTCAAACAGCATTAAGGCCGAGCTGGTAAATTGTGAGAGGCGTGGTTCCGGATTTTGCCAAAACGCCTCCTTGGAAGAAGAAGTGCCTAACTGATTCTGGCGCTCAGAAAAGGAGGTCGTTACTTTTATCACGGAGCATGCACTACCACTAGCAATGGTTGTGTTCGTGTCCTCCCCGTCCGTGTTACTCGGATCGTAGGGGACTAGGGGATCCACCATACTTCCATCCGGATTCCTTGGGGCATCTTTGTCGTTCGTTTGTTTCGTACGCGCCATGTTTGACTGTAGGGACAGAGAAGAATAGGTGGAGGTGAGTTGGTACGCAATAGAAATGGACCCAGTCTATAGAGAGGACTCATCCGTGTCCACTCTAAACTCCTCAGTCCCAGGTGAACGGCTGTCCTCATGAGGAGAAATGGACGAAGTTGAGTGTTATGCCAATTCATGTTTAAAAAATAAAATAATTATAGAAAAAAAGGAAGAAGTAAAGGAGAGAAGATGGTTACCTCTATACGTGTAGAAAGTCTTTGTAAATCTATAAGGTTGACCAGAAAACTCAAAAACACGACAGAGTTATTGAAAATCACTTTCTTTATCAAAAAGCTCTGATCTTTCTCTAGAAAACGAAAAGATTCAAAGTAAAAAAGTGAAGTCAAACAAGTCCTATTGATTGGAAAAACTTATAAGGGCAAAATGGTAAAACCACTTTTCCCGCCCAGAAGCTCAAAAAACAACTTTTGAAAAGTTTAACCTAGAAGCCTAACCGGTTAAAAAAATAAAGAATAAAAAATAAATAAAAAATAAAAATAAAAATAAAATAAAAATAAAAAAAACTGCTTCGTCATTAAAGACAGGGAGACGGACAGTTGCCTTAACAGCTCATTAAATTAAACGGTCAAGTCAGCAAATTTGAACCGTCAGCCCGGAAAATACGGAGGACAGGTGTTTCACCTTAAACCAGTCGGCACAACCCGTCCGCCTAATTGTAAGACTTAAGTCCACTAATAAAATCAGGCGGACCAATCAAGGCAGCTAGCCCAAAGGAGAAATCCCATTGATGAACGGAAGGTGATGTCCGTCTCTTATTATTGAAGATGCTACAATCCGCCTGAAATTCAGATGATTTTGGACAAATAAAGATCAGAGGAGGGGGGCCATATGGTACAAATCAACTCCTTTGAGGGGCAAATGTTTAGGGTAAAAAATACCCCAACACGTGGTCCAATCCCATAGTGACACATGGCCCAATCAAAAGGTGACACATGTCCCTATAGGAAGATGACACGTGACAATCCCAAGAGCACCTAAAATGAGAGAAAAAGGCCCCCTTACATCAGGTGGCCCAATTCCCGAGAAAGCCACGAAACATCGCCCCCAAGAGACACGTGACCTCACTTGATTGCGCTGCCAATCAGAGCTCACCATAGTAGGTCATCAAACCCTAGATGGCACACTTTCCCACCCCTATAAATACTCCAATTTTTTATGATGGGAGTGGTTGATTAAGACATATCATTCAAGAGCATTAAATAGCTCCAACTTCTCTCTAATTTTTCTCTCTACAATTACTTCGTTTTCCAATCACTAACTTGATCGTCGGAGGCAAATATTCCGTCAATCGGAATATTCGTTGTTTTACAGGTGTCTAAGTCCATCTGACCATGCTCAAGACCTGTATACCAAGGGATTCAAAAAACCCCGAAACAAGAGTAGAGGATAACATTAAAAGTATGTACAAGGTAAGAATTTATTTTGGAAAATAATGATGTCCTGCAAAATAATGATTTTAAATTTTTGGAAAATAACAAGAGCGAGAAACAAGGCACGTTTTTGCATTTTTCACATTTTAACACCTAATACAACGGTCATTTTTGAAGCGTTGCAGTAGCCTAAAATTTCGTTGCATTTGATAGGCTAATGTAACGATTATGTTAGGACTGTTGCAATAGCCTACAAATACATTGCATTAGTCTTATCCGTTGCATTAGCTATCACCGTTGCAGCAGACCGTTACATCAGACCGTTGCATTAGCTTTAATCATTGCATTTGACCGTCGCTTTTGCTCGTTTATGTTGTAGTGAGAATATACTGGAAATTATGGGGGGTAATGAGATCTCCATTGTTTTACATTTTCTAATTCACAAGTTCAATGTGTGTTGTCAAGAACTAATTAATTATGTGTTTGATGGAAAATTGAAGACACATTCAATTCCATGAGTTGCAAGCCCTGAGGGCGGTTCTTGTGAAGTGATGATATGAAGCCGGAGAAGAACCATACGAATCCTTAAATAAGGAATAAAGTATGACTTGGTGTGAGTTTGTCGAGGGGAATGAGCTAAAAAAATCACGTGGTATGTCATTCCTATGGTAATTAGTTGTTAGGGTGAGCTTATGCTCTTAATGTGTCTATAGCCCAAATTAGGTGGTCTTGTTGTGAAGGACTTGATGGACGCACCGCAAATTTACTTTTGAGATGAATGTTATTGTTCATGATGAATCTATATCCCCAATTGAGTGGTTCTATGAGAGAACTTGATAGATTCACCATCGTTGTGAAGTTGAGCTTCATGACATGCAAATGCGTCTAGCCTTATAGTCATCCAAGAAGGGGTGGAACTATAGGAAGCCTAGATAGATGTACCCTTGTGTTTTCAAGGATTGAACATCAGTGTTTGTTCTTGATGTATCCATAGCTTCGTTAAGTGGTCCGAGTGATCGGAGATACACCAATAGATGGTTGAACGTTATCCTTCATGTTTTATATCCCTTTTAGGTGGTCTATGGGGTATATAGACTTGATGAGACACCTATGTGAGTGAGCACGGTTGGCATCGTCCTATGGAACCTAAGTAGGTTCCTAACAACACTCACTAGAAATCCAAGGGAAAGCTGGCCTCATATCACGTTTCATACGGACGCGAAATTATTTAAAGCTTCTAAAGGTAAAGTGTGTGGTGTCGGGATCTTTAAATTGTCTTGAAGTTAAATTTATACTTTAGAGATTATTAAACACCTCACTCCACTAATGTTTTAGTTTAATCCTTACGGGTTATATTACTTATGCGCTGAACCTTTCATTTACTGCTCAGATTTCTAGATCTCTTGTTTGATTGCATTAATGGGGGATTGTTGGGAGTAATTCAAGTCAAACGATTCGATCAATCGATTGTATAAAGCTATTTTGATGTTAAGTTTCTTAATCTCATATGGCCTGTCGGGCAAACATACCCTGGGCTAAGGCAGTGAGAATAAGGCTTGTCTTCGAAGTAAACACCTACTTTTGGCCTCCTGCCCCGACAAGAAGTGCGATGATGTTACAAAAACTCGTTCTTCATGCTAGATCATAGTTGAAGTGTTTATGGACTACGAAATGCACTATGAAGTAAGTTAAAACCTATATTTGAGACCAAGTTATCCTAGATCCTTGTCCGATTTATAATTAGGCCTTAAACATGCTCATACATGTTTAAACTTGATTAATAACGGACCTAAATGCGCCAAATGCAATGATTGGATCCAATGGATCTTACATTGTTAAAAACCGAGCCAATCAGATAAAGAAACCATCAAATTTCTATGCAAACCCTATACAGATGGATATCACTTTTAAAGAGCTTTCCAACGGTATATTAAAATACCAATTCCGAGTAAAAACGAAGAAGTTATGATCAAAACACTAAACCGGGCCCTAAAATCGACACCCTTGCACTCCAACGGCCATATATTTTTATTAATAACAAATTTTAACCTAATTCTAATGGAATTGGAAATTAGCCATTCACATCTTTCCAATGATATCTCAAACGCCTTAATCCGACTTTGCAATCAATAGTTATGGAAGTTTTAAAAACCACATTTTCGTATAAGGCAAACCGCACCGAGCGCAGCGCCTGGCGCGCGCAAGTCACTGGATGCGCGCGGCACCCAGCGTGACTTAGAGATTTGCGCGCGCCACTTGACGGCGCGGCTCTAAAACCCTAAACGTAGATTCCTACACCCATAAATAAGGGTCTTCGTTCAACCCTAAACAGGACAGAAAAATCAGAATTCTAAACCCTAAATTCTAAAAACCTTAATCTCTCAAACCCCGTTACTATCATACTACATTTCCCTCCTCTTTCCAACTACTCTTCAACCCTAATACATTCCGTTGAAGTCCATAGAGGTACGAAGAAGGAGGCAAGTCCATAGATGCATAAGACGGAGATTTAGCAAAAGAGAAGAACAATTAGTTTCCTGAGCACTTAGATAAATCACTTTTCTTTTATTGTTTAAATAACTTTAATTGAATAAATAGTGTTGCTTGACCACTTTAAACAAAATTTTAATTAATTTAATTCACATAGCATTCTTGTGCTAATCAAGACAAGAATTTGAATAATTAATTGATTGTTTTATTATTGACGTAAGGAAAAGTGGGTCGTTTTCTACCCTTTCCTTGAGCCAAAGAAAATTTATAAACACTCGACCAACTTAATACGAGTATATGGTATGTCAAGGGTCGAACCCAAGGGAATGAGTATGTGCAAGCTATAGCCTAGGTCAAGCTACTTCGAAGATTGAGGGAAGATGCGGTTGGTAACTAAGGTATCGAGTAAACTAGATTAATCGAGAAATTCAATATACTAAATACTAGGGATATTAGTTCCACATGCAAGCTCAATGATTATGCTAATTGAAGGATCACTCAATCAATTCAAACATTGCAAAGGACAAAAAATAGTTGCAATCAAAGGAATTCAAGAGCTATCTCCTATAAGCCAACCTAGGGTTCACTATGAATGTCTAACTAGGAAAATCACAATCAAAATCAATCAATTAAAGCAATTCTCAAATCAAGGGTTCGTGTCATTGAAAATTGTAATGCAATCTAGATTAATCTTATAGGTTGATCACTCCTAGTCTAATTAATCACATGCACAAACATGTCAACCAATTTAATTGCAACAATTCAATCAATCAAGGATCATCAACTAGCAAAAATCATCAATCTAGCATGCTTCCCCTTCTCCCTAGCAACTAATCTACTTACTAATCATGGTGAAATTGAAAAACAAAACAAATTCAATCAAAATCATATTCATTTCAAGTTTAATCAAGAAGGAATTCAATCTCTCAACAAATTCTAAAGCAAAGAAAGAAATTCAAATCAAACATTCAAAATTAAAGGAAATTGCAATAGAAGTAAATTCAAAGGAAAGAAATCTCACAAACTTTCATTGATGAGAAGAAGAAATCCAAGATCAAATTGAAATCCAAGATCAAATTCAAGTATAATAAAGTATCTTAAGCTTCTATCTCTACTTTCTCTCTCTACTAAATCTGGAAAAATATATGTCAAGTTCAAAAATGAGTTATCCCCCTAAAAAGGAAAATATTAAGGGTATAAATAGAAGAAACAAGCGAAGGGGGCGTGGCGCCTGGTGCGCGCGCACCACCAGGCCGCGCGCGCACAGGTGGGTCTACGCGCACCACTGCTCGGTGCTCGTGGCCTTGCCTCCTTCGCTTGCTCGATCAATCTCCGCGCTCCCGAGCATCCTTATCATTAGTGCACTCGAGGCGATGCTCGTGAGAAGGGCAGCTCCTTTATCTTCCAAGCATTAGAATGCCTCAAGCCAAAGCATAACTTCCAAGGCCCTCGAGCTCGCGGAGCTAGCTTGAATTGCGCTTTCGGAATCCCGAACCTTGCTCCATCAACTTTCTTGAATGCGCTCGAGCTTCCTCCTTGGTGATCATACCTCACGAAACTCAACACACCTACAAAACAAATCAAGGGAACAAAGAATCAAGAGGAATAGTCAAGAAATTAACAAAATGACAAGAAAACCATTAAAAGTATGCATTTCTCTAAACTTATACAAACACGCAAAGCAAGCATTATTATGTAAAAATCACGGCAAAAAGGACTAAAAATGAGAATAAAACTATAAAGAAAACCCAGCCTAAGAGTGCCATAAATGACACTCATCAAATTCCCCCAAGCTAAACCTTTGCTCGTCCTCGAGCAAAACAAAATCAAGCTTAAAGGAAAATGATGACATTAATTAGGCAAGCAAGATACGAGAAATACTAGAGAATGATAGAATATACACTAACTCACTTTCGTAGGAATCACGGTCAATTTTAGCAAGAATTGACAAGCTATTTAAACCTTTAGATCGCCCTAGAGGACGAGTAATGCTCTCGTAAGGGTTTCCTAAGAGGTTAACCCATAACTCTTTATTAAAAGGAGGCAAAACATAAAAGGAGAAAAGAGAGAATCAAAACCTTGAAAAGAAAAAGAAAGCTTATACAATGAACTTTTGCACATGATCAAAACACGAGAGGATATCAAACTTTCTAAAACAACAATGGTAAGCACGTTCTAAGATATCGAGGGTTGATAGAAACATAGGACATGCTAAGTATAGAGAACTACCAAAACGCAATTCACCTTCATCTAAAAATAATTTTAGCACATTTTCCCAATTGGCCTCAAATCTTCTTTTAGCAAGCGTCTCAATAGTTCCTCGAAGGAACCGGAAAAACAATAGATTTGAGGTTTTCTCGACATCTTGACTTTGCATCCCCTCTCCTTAGGCTTTAACTCATAATGCCCTCCCTCGGTATATGACTCAACCACTAGATCAAAAGGGCTTTCCCAAAGGTTGTAACGTAAAGGCAAAAGGTTGAGGGTAGGCTTAAAATTTAGAATTTGGTGATACACCTTAGTTGTGAAGCAAAGATTGGCCAAATCTAAACACCAAAACAAAGAGATTACCAAAAAAAAAACAAACTAACACCCCCAAGCTTATTCAAAGCTATAACCACAATCATATATACAAAAAGCGTAAGACGCTTCCCCCCAAGCTTGAACAAAGCATTGTCCACAATTCTTATAATAGGGAGAAACATTTACATCAAAATGTTTTTGAACTTTTTCATTTTTTACTCTCTTTTTTTTTCAATTTTTGCCAAAGCTTTTTGAATTTGCTTTTCTTGTTTTCATTTTTTCAAGTTTTCAATTATTCACTTTATTCATTGTCCTTGCCTCTCTTAATTATGGACGGCTTTTGCTTTCATTTATTCACTTGCCATTATTCACAATATATACAAATCACAAGCTTGCTTACAAATAAAAACCAATATCCAAACTCATATACCACAATCTCCAAGAAAATGATCATTTGCTTCACAAAAACCAAAAATGGAATAAAAAGAAACAAAAGGCCCAAAGTTCTAAAGATGTGGCTTAAAAAGAAGGGAAAAAGGCTCAAATGGTTAGCAAGTAGGCAAATGTGAACCCAAGAAATAAAAAAAAAAGAAAATTAACCTAGAAAGGAAAAATTACCACCCCAAAAAGATGCCTTTGTCCTCCCCAGATGGTTCGGTCTCGTGTTTGAGAATTATGAGTCAAGATTCAAGATTAGGTCCGCAAAGTTCAAGGATCCATGCAGCTCATGCAAGTAATTGTAGAAGGCTTGAAAAACAATGAAACCTCACATGGTTGTAGCAAAAACTCACTAAAAGCTTCAAATTCACCAAAGGGGAACGATTGCGAGTTTTAAAAAACAAAAGAATCCAGCGTCAAGGTCCCAATAGTTCTTAAAGGACTACCTTAGCATACTCTATCCTACTCTCAAACCGTGCAAACCATTGTTTTTAGGAAGAATAATAGCCAATGTGCAAGCTCAAGTGGTACGAAGTCCAAAGCAAAAGCAAAAGCAAAATTTTAAGAAAGAAAAGCAATGCCTCAAAAAAAAACATTTTATTCATATTTACAAAATCCTTTTGGTATTTAATTCTTTATTTTTTTACTCCTCTATACTCTCCTTTTTTTTTTCTTTTTCATTCTTTTTTTTATCTTTTTCTTTTTTTTTTTTTTTTTTTTTTTTTTGTCTGCAAAGGAAAGTATAAAATCAAAACGTAAGAAAGCAAAGTGTAAAAAAAAAAAGGAAAGTAGAAGAAGATTGTAGGGAATATTTCACGCCATCCCACACTTGAGCCCCACTGTGATCATACACTTAAGCATGGTGGCGTCCAAAGGGAAGGAAGCTAGAGCAAAAGAATCGCTAAAAAGTTATAGGAACTTGTAAACCGTTCATAGGTTGAAGGTTACACCCCTTAACGATACATGAAATCATCAACTCCAATAGGTCTGGAACAATGACTGGTGTTCGGGGATGAAGGTACAAATCTAACCTAAAAGAGATTGAACCTGCCCTAATAAAATAGGCCTCTACTTTATTCTTCTCGTATTCATGTGCACTTTCTGACTAACATTCAATCAATAGATTAACCCTAAACCTGTTTATCTATGTTGGTTGAATTTTAATGCACAAACAAAAATTTTATAGGTAATCACTTGAATTATAATCATATTAACCCTAAACAAGATTATTAATTATCTTATTAAGCATGATTACAAGTACAAATTCCCTTTAAACATGCATAAAAGGCGTGATCAAGCAATGACAATGACAGTATATATATATCAAGCAACATGATAATCATCATAATTATAATCATAATAATAATCATAATAATTATAAAAATAATCATGTTAAAGCATAATAATAGCAAGATCCTAGGCATGATACTAACAAGATTAATAACAAACCCTAGCATGTCACTAAACATAAAAATCAAAGCTTTAGTCCTAGCATGATACTAACATGATATTGATATGATATTAGAAAGCATAGGAAGCACCCTAAACGTGATACTAGAAAGCAATAATAACATCCTAAGCATGATGCTAGGAATTAATAAATAACAAACATGCTTTCTACAAGAATAGAGCAATAAGACTACATACTTTGATGCCTCATATCTCTTTCTAATAACAAAATACACGCGTTAGTAACTTCAAGGAAAATATATAATCAAACAATTAAATTAAATAATTGAAATAGAGATTCGGGACCAAACCCTCAGAAATTATAACCTTTCACGTCTAGGGCAAAGGCAACTTCGAACTTGGCTAGGTGTGTTGATGAGTGGCATTTATGCCACAATTTAGTGTTCTCTTTACGGGCTTTTCCCTCCCATTTGTAGCTTGTTTGCCCCCTTTTCTCTCCTTTTTGTTCCTCTTTTCTTTGTTTGCCTTTCTCCTTGTTTTCTTTGTTTTTGTTTTGTAGGAATCAAGGCATTGGAAGAAGAGCAATTCACCCCCAAACTCCCCTGTGTGCGGGCGCGCAGCACTGTGAGAACCCGCGCAGGAATGCTCCAAGAACAGAACACAAACAGAAGATTTTGTGCGCCTTGTGCGCGCTTTGTGCGCGGGCGCGCGACCTTGATGTGTGCGGGCGTGCAGCCCTGGGAGAACCCGCACAAAACAGCAGCAGAAGCAGAACCAAAATAGAGAGTTGTGTGCGCCCTGTGTGCGCCTTGTGTGCGGGCGCACACTCTTCAAGCGCGAGCGCGCAGTATTGCTGGGAGAAGGCGCGCATCCATGGGTCTAATTCCCCGTACCCACAGATCTGCGGGCGCACAAGATCTGCGAGGGCGCACGCACAACTTCTGCGCGGGCGCGCAGTGTATGTGCACGGGTGCGCACCGCTGAGTTGCAGTTTTTTTATTTCGTATTTTTTGTATCTTTTAGAGGACCTATATATATAGGTTGTAGGGAGATTAGTGGGGGAGATATCATTACTTAGAAACATTTTAGCCCTAATCTAGAGAGAGAAACTTCATTAGTAGAGAGAGAAAGTGTGGATTTCCATTGATGAACTTGGATATTGAAGAAGGAGCTTGATTGAATCTTTGTAAATCTTCATCTTCAATTAATGAGAAATCTCTTACTCTCTTTCTTTACTTTTGTATTTAGTTTTGTTTGCTTATTTTGATTTTCCTTCTTTGGTTATTGATCATATTGATGCTTATTGATTTGATGATTGATATTGTCTTCAATATGATTTGTGAGTAGTCACCTAGCCAAGGGTGTGGGGATGGTGTAGTTGTTAATTGATTTATGCTTATGATGTTGGGGTTTTGTTAATGGTGATTAAAGTCTTTGTATGTTTGATATTCTTTAATCTTCTTGCAAGTGCACATTGTTAGTTGATTAAAGGTGAATCTTTGCTAACAAGAAACGGAAGTTGACTTAGTTAAGGTTCATTGTTATCGATAGTTCATTGATTGCACCTTCTAATATTTGGTTCTAGTGTGGAAACATAGAGGCTACGTTAGGAGAAATCGATTAACCCCGGAAGGCGGTTAGATTGAGCTTTTATTTCGATATTCTTGCATGCTTAGTTTACCATTGCTTTGCTTCCGTGTTATTGCATGATCAAGTGGCAACTACATCTACCTACTTCCCTTGGTGTTTAGTTATATTGATTTTAATCATCCTTAATCTCTAGTTTAATCTCTTAGTTATTCACACTTCTTGTTCCGAGGTAGCTTAAGTCTTAAGTAGTGAATGTGGTGTTTATGCATGTCTCCTTGTGGTTCGACCCCTATGCTTGCCTTATACTTGTATTAGGTTTGTTTAGGTTGTATAAATTATATTTGATCTAGGGATAGACAATTGACGACGCGTTTATTCCTTTGTCAAATTGGCGCCGTTGCCGGGGAGACGGCTTCCATTGCTTTTTCATTACTTCATTTGAAACTATCTCATTCCTTGTTTGTTAGTATTTGCTACTACTTGTTACTTGTCAGTGCTTACGTTCTCCTTAGATTTGTTGTATGAACAGAGGACGAACCCGCTCAAGGTCTTTGATTCCCATCGATTCGGAGCTAGAGATATCTTTGTCCTTACTTTGAAGAGAAGCGAGAGCGAGGAGTAGAAATTCTCACACCCCAACGAAAGAAGGAGTAAGAGAATTGGAAGATACTCCACCATCTTCACCCTCAAGTGAAGACTTAGATAGCCCTAATTCACCATCAAGTTCGGAAATCAACCCCTGTTCAATCCTTAAGTCCGAAAGTGAAGAAGGTTCTAAAATGGGAGAGATTATACCTTTGAGTCGTCTTGGGGCTCCCGAAGCCTTTAGAGCACAAAGTGGGATCCTAACTCCTACCACTCAAGCCAACAATTTTGAAATCAAGCCCAATTTGATTGCTTTTATAGAGAGGAAACAATTCTCGGGTGGAAAATTTGAGAGCCCTCATGAGCATTTGAAAGAATTTGAGAAGTATTGTGACACGATCAAAGCCAATGGAGTGACTCAAGAGTATATCCGCCTCAAGATGTTTCCATTTTCTTTAATTGGGAGAGGTCTAGAATGGCTAGAGAAGGAGGTGCCCCCTAATTCTCTCACAACTTGGGACCAAGTAACTACGGCTTTGTTGAGGAGATTTTACAACCATAGGAAGACCGCCGAGGCTCGGTCTTTAATTCAAGGTTTTCGCCAAAAGAGTGGTGAGACTCTAAGTGCGGCATGGGACCGGTACAAAGAGCTTCAACGTCAATGCCCACATCATGGGATACCCAAGTATCAACTCATCCACACTTTCTATGGAGGTCTCTCACCTCAAGGGAGAACAAGCCTAGATGCCGCAGCCGGCGGTCCAATCATGAACAAAGGAGAGGATGAAGTGGAATGCATCATAGAGGAGGCCGCAAAGCATTATGATGATTGGTATGAAGGAGAAAGGGAGGCCACTTCTAGCAAGGGTGTCTATGCATTGGAGCAAGCCAACGCAATCAACAACCTTTCTTCCCAAATCTCCAAGATGGCCAAGCAAATGGACGAAATGATGAAAGAAAGGTCCAACCCTCATGGTAATACCTCCCCTTCAACCAAGGGAGGCAATGGTATGACCACTTCTTCCCCCTCTTCTTATAATAAAATGCCTCAAGGATGCATGTTTTGCTCAAATTGTGAAACCTATGATCATGATACCTCCCATTGTGTGTATGCTTGTGAAGTTCAACCCCCTCCCTATGAACATGATGATAATGTAGAAGATGTCAATGCTATGAATTTTGCTCCTAGAATGGAACATGTAGGGAACTTGAGGCCAAACTCCAATCAAATGGGGAATTGGAATCAAGGTGGAAACCGTGGTTGGAACCAAAGTGGTGGTGGTTATGGTAACCAATACCATGGTGGGGGAGGCCCTTCCAATTTCAATGGAAGAGGCTACTCTAACCAAAGGGGGTATGGTTATCAAAACCAACAACCCAACTCCCGATACCATGACCATCAAAATCAAAATTTTGGTGATCAAGGTAACATGGGAAAAAATCGACAAAGCAATGTTCCCAACCAAGGCACCGGAGGCAATAGGGGCCAAAATGTTTATAACTATGCCCAAACCAATAGGCCACCGGGTTTCCATCAATCCCAACTTCCTCCACCTCAACAACCTCTTCAAATTGAGGCCCCTCCTAATGATCCCGTGATGGCTAAGCTAGATGCCATCATGAAAATGCATGAGGAGGAAAAGAAGAGAAATGAGGAGGATAAAAAGCGAGCCAATGCTCATATGAAAATGCTTGAAACCCAAATTGCTCAACTTGCTTCTAATGCCTCTTCTTCTTCTTCTTCCACTATCCCTAGTCAAGGAGTCAACCCAAAACCTTTGTATGCCGTGACAACAAGGAGTGGAAAGGTAGTAGGGAGTGACCTCTTAGTTGAGGAGGAACCTCAAAATGAAGTAGAGTTAGAGAGAGGGGATGAGAGAACCAAAGAGCCTTCTAATGTTGTGAAGGAGAAGGATGTTGAAACCGCCCCCTTGCCCCTAAATCTCCAACCTAGAGAGGAGAGACTACCTTTTCCCCAAAGATTTGTGAGAGCTAAGCTTGACGCTCAATTTGGGAAGTTTTTGGATGTGATTAAGAATTTGCATGTTTCCCTTCCGTTTGTTGATGCCATGAAACAAATGCCCCATTACTCTAAGTTTTTGAAAGATCTATTGAGTGGGAGAAGGGAGTGTGAAACGGTGAGCTTGACCGCCAATTGTAGTGCAATCCTTTCCAACAAACTTCCCGCCAAGTTGAAGGATCCGGGTAGCTTTTCCATCCCTTGTTCTATTAATGGCATTGAATTTGACAAAGCTTTGTGTGATTTAGGAGCAAGTGTGAGCCTCATGCCCTACTCCGTCTACCGAAAGCTTAGTGTAGGAACCCTTTCCCCCACTAACATTACTCTCCAACTAGCGGATCGGTCCATTAAGTTTCCCATAGGTAAGGTTTAGGACATTCCCCTTAGGGTAGGAAAGTTCACATTCCCCGTGGATTTTTATGTGCTAGAGATGGATGAGGATGAGAGGATTCCTATTATCTTGGGTAGGCCGTTTTTAGCCACCTCTAGCGCCATCATTGATGTGAAGGAGGGTAAAATATCTTTGAAAATTGACAATGATTCAATTGAGTTTGATTTGAATAATGTCATGCAACAACCTTCCTCAAGTGGTGAATGCTTTAGAATAGATGTTCTAGATACCATGCTTAGTGAATTTTCTCGTTCCCATTTGCATGCTTCTAACGATCCCCTAGAAAGCGTATTGTTGAATGATTCTAAGTTAGGTGCTCACAAGGACGACATTCAATTCTATGAGGATTTGCTAGAGGAGAGCAAGAGCGAGTGCATGGATGAGAACATGGAGGAAGAGGCTTTTCACACCCATGATCTCTTTCAAGTTGAGGAAAGAGAGGAGAGCACCAATGGTAAGGGAGCACCAAAGTTAGACTTGAAACCTCTACCTTTGGGCTTGAGGTATGAATTTCTTGGTTCTAATGAGTCTTACCCCGTAATTGTTAATTCCAACCTAACGGAGGAGCAAACCTCCCTCTTGATCAATGTTTTGAAAAAACACAAGAAAGCTTTAGGCTATACCATTGATGACATCAAAGGTATAAGTCCTTCTTTATGCATGCACAAAATTGATCTAGAGGGAGATGCCAAAACCGTTAGGCAAAGGCAAAGGAAGCTTAACCCTTCCATGCAAGAGGTTGTGCAGAAGGAAGTGGCTAAGCTTCTTGATGCGGGAATTATATACCCAATTGCTCATAGTGATTGGGTATCTCCCGTGCAAGTTGTGCCTAAGAAAGGGGGAATGACGGTAGTGAAAAATGATCATGATCAACTAGTCCCCACTAGGCTTGTAACCGGTTGGCGCATGTGCATTGACTATCGCCAACTTAACACAAGTACATGCAAAGATCATTTTCCATTACCGTTCATTGATCAAATGTTGGAGAGGCTTACAAAGCATTCCTTCTATTGTTTCCTTGATGGTTATTCGGGATTTTTCCAAATCCCGATTGACCCCAAGGATCAAGAGAAGACGACTTTCACTTGTCCCTACGGTACTTATGCGTATCGTAGGATGCCTTTCGGGCTTTGTAATGCTCCCGCAACATTCCAACGTTGTATAATGTCTATTTTCAGTGATATGATTGAGGATGAGATAGAGGTCTTTATGGATGACTTCTCCGTTGGAGGAGCCACCTATGAAGATTGTCTATCTAATTTATCTCAATGCTTGGAAAGATGTGAGAGGGCTAACCTCGTGTTGAATTGGGAAAAGTGCCATTTTATGGTAGAAAGTGGGATTGTTCTTGGGCACAAAATTTCCCATGCCGGCATTGAGGTTGATAGAGCCAAGGTAGAGGTCATTGAGAAACTTCCTCCCCCCACCAACGTGAGGGAAGTGAGATCTTTTCTCGGCCATGCTGGGTTCTATCGGCGTTTTATAAAAGACTTTTCTTTGATTGCAAAGCCTCTCACATCCCTATTGCAACAAGATAAAGAGTTTATATTTGATGATGCTTGTCAAGAATCTTTTTGTAGGTTGAAAGAGGCCCTTTGCACCGCCCCTATTGTCCAAGGTCCGGATTGGTCTCTTCCATTTGAGCTCATGTGCGATGCAAGCGACGAGGCTATTGGTTCGATTCTTGGGCAACGGAAAGATGGGAAGCTTCATGTCATACATTATTTGTCCAAAACTCTCAATGATGCCCAACGAAACTACACAACCACCGAGAAGGAATTCTTAGCGGTTATTCACTCATTTGAGAAGTTTAGAACCTACCTCATTGGTTCTAGGACAATTGTGTACACCGACCATTCGGCTCTCAAATATTTGATAGGGAAGAAGGAAGCTAAACCAAGGTTGTTGAGATGGGTTTTAGTTCTCCAAGACTTTGATTATGAAATGAGAGACAAGAAGGGAGCCGAGAATGTGGTGGCGGATCACCTTTCAAGGTTGGGCGGTGCAAGGTTCAAGGATGATGGTTTGCCAATAGAGGATGCTCTAAGGGATGATGTGCTATATGTTCTTGAGGTGAAGTCGGCTCCATGGTATGCGGATATTGCGAATTACTTGGTTTGTGGTGCCATACCTCCGGATTTCACTTCACAACAACGTCAAAAGCTCAAGCACGAGGCAAAGAGATATATTTGAGATGAACCGATTTTGTTGAAGAGAGGGGTTGATGGGTTGTTGAGGAGATGCGTCCCCAACGACGAGTTTCAAAGTGTTCTCCATATGTGCCACTCTTCTCACTCTTCTCCTTGTGGTGGGCATATGAGTGCTCAGAAAACCGCCTCAAAAGTTCTTCAATCAATGCTCTTTTGGCCTTCTTTATTCAAGGATTCTTGGATATTTGTCAAGACCTGCGATAGATGTCAAAGGGTGGGGAATATTTCGAGAAGGGATGAAATGCCACAAAACCCCATCCTTGAGCTTGAAGTTTTCGATGTGTGGGCTATAGACTTCATGGACCCTTTTATCTCCTCAAATGGGAACAAATATATTTTGGTTGCCGTTGACTACGTGTCCAAATGGGCGGAGGCCGTAGCTTCTCCAACAAATGACTCAAAGGTGGTGGTTAACCTTTTCAAGAAAGTGATCTTCCCAAGATTCGGTGTTCCAAGAACGATTATTAGTGATGGGGGGTCACATTTCAAGCACCACACATTCGTTCGACTACTTGAGAAATATGGGGTATCTCACAAGCGGGGGCTTGCTTACCACCCCCAAACAAGTGGTCAAGCGGAGGTCACAAATAGAGAGCTCAAAGTGATCTTGGAGAAGACAGTTGCCAGAACGAGGAAGGATTGGTCCTCTAAGCTCATTGATTCTCTATGGGCTTATAGGACCGCCTTCAAGACGCCAATTGGGACCACCCCTTACAAGCTTGTATATGGGAAGAATTGTCATTTGCCCGTGGAAATGGAGCATCGTGCTCATTGGGCGATCAAGCAAATCAACTTGGATCTCCATAGTGCGGGGAGAGCAAAGGCTTTTAGAGTTGCATGAGCTAGAGGAGTTGAGGTTGAGTTCCTATGAGAATGCAAGTATGTATAAGGCAAGATCAAAAGCGTGGCACGACGCTCAAATCATCAAGAAAGACTTTGTCAAAGGGCAAAAGGTGCTCCTCTTCAACTCAAGGTTGAAGCTCTTCCCGGGCAAGCTCCGATCAAGATGGAGTGGGCCATACATTGTTACGGAGGTATTCCCGTATGGAGCTTATGAAATTTTCCAAGATGGCCACTCCCCTTTCAAAGTCAACGGCCACCGCCTCAAGCCTTATTTTGAAGGATCCCCAAGTGATGAACCAATTTCAGTTACTCTAATTGATGTGCATCGTCAATTCCACCCTCCTTAATCATCTCGAAGAACGTCGAGCTAACGACGCTAACCAAAAGCGCTTCCGGGAGGCAACCCGAGTTTCTAACCCTCTTCTACTTTCTTCTCTTCATGTTGCTTTCATTTTTCTATTTACAACTTTGGATTATTGGGATTTGTGAGTTTTGATTGTATTTGAGTCTTTGATAAACGGTGCATCTAGCATGATTGTATGGAGTTTAGATGTGTAATTAAGGACTATTTTTGCAGGCCGTTTGGTGTTATATTTGGAGCTAAGTTGGGGTTTGGAGACTTGGAAGTGAGTGAGGAGCATTTCAAGAGAGGATTTTGATGAAGACCCTGTGCGCGGGCGCGCGGGCCTGGGAGAACCCGCGCACAGGGAAGCTCAGAAAACCAGAACCTGGCAGAAACTTTTGCGCGACATGTGCGCGACATCTGCGCGGGCGCGCAGAAGAAGGCTGTGCGGGCGCGCAGGCCTGGGAGAACCCGCGCAGATTGAAGGCAAAAATACAGATTTTGGCAGAAGGTTTTGCGCGACATGTGTGCGCCATCTGCGCGGGCGCGCAGTTCACTTGCGCGGGCGCGCAGTATACCTGCGCGGGCGCGCAGATCTGGGTTTATCGGGGCTTAAGTCTCATTTTTCCCCGATTCTTTCTTCATTTCCTCACATTCCTTCACGATTCTCACTCTCTCTCCTCAAGAACTCAAACCCTAACTTCCCAAATCTCCTCTAATCTCACTTATTTCCTCGAAATCTCAACAAATCCCTTACATTCCCTCAATTTTCTCACAAATTCATCACTTTCCCCTCTAAAAATCACCCATTTTTCACCAATTTCGGGATTGCTCCTTGGTGGCCGAAGTGGTGGTGCGTGAGTGGTCGTGGTGGTCTTCATGCTCTTCAATTGTGGTATAATCCTAAACTTTGACTACTTTGTGGCTTTAATTCATTAGATAGTACCATGTTTTAGGATTGTTAAGCAAAAATTGAACTTGTATGAATTTTGTGTGATTTTGAGATAGTTTAGCTTATAATTGTGGATTTTGTTGAGATTTTCTTGGTGATTTGTGTGTATTGTTGATGAAAATTGTTGTTTTCATGAAATTTGGCTAGCAATTACTTGACTTGGATATTGAGAATTGTGTGTGTAATCACTAGTTTGATTTTGAGCATTGAAGATTGTTAATGTATGAGAGATTGAAGATGCATGTTGATTGAAAGTTTTTGATGCTTGATTTTGAAATTTGCCTAGTGATTCTCCCTTTAGCGATTGAGTATTGCGAATTTTGGCCTGGATTTTTGTTGTTCATAGTTGTTTCTTGCTTGCGATATTTGTATCTTGGAAAGATTGTTGCTCCTAACCCCTTTTCAGGTAGCAAAATCAAAGGCTTCATTTGTTGTTGTGGGAAGGTTTTGGTATTTTTGAGTGTTGGAATCACTCCGTGGTGTTCTCGGTATCTCTTTGGGTTGTGAGAAAAGTTGGTGAAGATGAGTGGTAGGAGAAGGAGTAGAAAGGAGCCTAGAATATTAGTTGATGAACCCCAACCCTCCTCTCAAAATCTAAACCAAGCACAATCCTCTCTTCCCGCCTTAAAATTTGTGAACCGACACCATTCCCCATTCCATCAAACACTCCTCAAACGCAAGCTTAACCCCACCCGACACTACTATCAACGCTCAATGCGTGACTTGGGGATAGATGAGGACCTTCGGTCCCTTCTTGACAACCTTGGGATGAGTGAGTTCATCAACCACCAATACCCAACCTTCAAGGAACCCACCTACGAGTTCCTAGCTTCCTTTGAGAAGGAACCCGTTGGAAACAACGAGTTCCAAATCTCCTTCCAACTCTTCAATGCCCGCCATGTCGTCTCTCTTCGGCGTCTAAATGAACTCCTAGACTTTAACCCCGACGCCGATCTTCTTGCCCCATCCACCAAGCTCTTCCCCGAGTACGATGCTTTCCGTTGGTGGCGGACAATTACCGATATGGATGAGTTTAGTACTCAGTAATCGGTGGCAAGCCAAATTATCCATCCAGTACTCCGCATCATCTTGGGGTTTTCGGTGTTTAGCAAACAGGATTTGAGTAAGCTCTATCATGAAGAGCTCTTCACTCTTTGGGTCGCCACAAAGGAGGAGTTGAGTGGGCGGCTCAACATGGGGTATTGGTTTGTGCTATGTTGTGAGGCAATCAAGAATGGGAACAAGACGGGAGAGATTGCCTTAGGAGGGATGATTTCAAGGATCGCCTCGAAGCTAGGGGGTGAGGTTCTTTTCCCTTTTTGCACAAGGGTGGGAAAAGACAGAGATATGTTCGTGGACATCTCTTACATGCGGAAGTTGGTCTTCATCCAACCGACCGACGATGTGAACAACTTCCACGATTAGTGCGTTGAGAGGGAGCACCATTGTATACTTCCATTCCCGAGCTGCACTTCCTTGGAGAGGAACACAAGGAATGTGTGGAAGATTCCTAAGGACAATGGTGTCCTTCCCAACGCTCTTGGAGGTGAGCGAAACATGATCATCCGCGAGCGGCATCAACAGCAACAACAACAACAACAACAAGAACAAGAAGAACAACAACAACAATTCCAGCAACAACAACAATTTCAGCAACAACAGTTTCATCAACAACAACAACAACAACAAGGATTTCAACTACAAGGTTTTCAATATGGGGAGGGATCCCAAGGTTTGCGCGTCCCCTCCTCTAGCGAGGGAGGTATGGCCTCTTCCTCTTCTTTTAACCTTGAGCGCGCTTTCCAAAACCTTTCAATGCAAGTAAACCGGTTGACGGAGGCCGCCGATGGGTACTCGGTTTACAATGCCAACATTTATGATTGGCATGTAAACCAAGGACACTTTGACCCACCGGTGAACAATCCGTATTTTCCGCCCCAACAGGGGCCGGTTCCTTCTCATGAGGAACCGCATGTTGACGGCACTCCCCGTCAACCGGTTTGGCCCTATTGGTCCGGGCCTTCATCTCAAGGGGCCCCCCAAGTGAACTACCCCACCTCTGAGGGGTACGATTACAAGGCACCGGGGGGGTGTGATTACCGTGGGGACCCCAACTACCCCATGTACACATCCGAGCCTCTTGAGATGCCCCCTCCCTTTGACCCTCTTCCGGACTACCAACAAGAGTTGTACCGGAACCGCGGTTTTCCACCGGGTTACACCGGTGGTTGGGACCCCCATGGCCCTCCTATCGACGTCGACTACGAGTGGCGTCCTTATGGAGAGGGCTCTAGTTCTCACATGGAGGACTAGGGCCCTCGGGTCGAGTTTAGCCCTTCCTCCCAACCCATTCTCCACTTTGTTCAAACCGAGGACGGTTTTCCGTTCAAGTGTGGGGGGGGGTGCTTATTTATTGTTTCATTTAAGGGCTTTGTTCTCATGGGGCGCAATTTTGGGCCAATAGGTGTCTTTTTGGAAGGTTCCTTCCCCTCTTTTCAAAAAAATGATGACGATGATGTTTTTAATGAAACCTTGTGTTGTTTTGGCTCCCGTTTTTCTCGAAATCCAAACTCCCCTTTAGTCCAAACTTTTTTTTCTTCCTTTGTTCTTTTTCTTTAGTAGTTTCTTTTTTTTTCTATTTTGTTTTCTCTTTATTTCTTTGTATATATTTCTCTTGCTACTAACCAAATATTTGCCGAGTTGTTTTGGACTTTGACATTTTGTAGGGCTTATGGGCGCATTCCCCAAATTTTTCCGAGCATTGGAGTTTCAACGATTGTGGATTTGCGTTTGCTAAGCGTAATTGGGTGACAAATTCTCCTTCTCAACTCTTTAAATATTTGATTGGTTGCATAGCTTAGGTTAGTTTAGGAAGGAGTTGAATGGTTCGAGGTTGATTGATTTGGTTCTAAGGAACCTGGGATCGTTGATGTTGTATTCAACGATCATTGTATGTCGACTGGGATTTATATGATTTACATGCCTCATTTACGAACCTTTTTCATTTCTTCCTTTTTCTTTGTGTGTTGCTTTTCTTCTTTCCTTTATGTGACATTCATAATCATGACAAGAGAAAAATTTTTGAAAATTGAGAATTTGCTCGTTCATTTGGAAATGTGGACCTAAATGCTTTTGTTATGACATATTTTTGAATGCTTACCTTCCTAGTTGAAGAGGGTCTTCACGGTTTGAGAGTGCTTAGGGTTGAACTAGATACATTTTAAGCTAAGGTAGTCCGGTTTAGAACTCTTGAGGACGTTTGAACCCCTAGTTCACGGGAAAGTGGTAAGATGGTGTTGCTCTCCGTAGTGAATAGGATTCCCTTGGTTGGCAATTTCTTATTTTCATATCCTATGTGAGCGTTTATTGTTCAAGCCTCCATCACTTTTTTTGAGCGGCATTTTGGATCCTTAACTATGCGTATCTTAATCCTTGTGTTGGTTTCTAGCTCCCAAGACCGTGATCATATAACTCTAGAGGAGGAGGAGGGCATCTCTTCTCATTTTTCTTTGTTTCCTTGTGTTTTGTTACAAATTTGGTTTTTATTTTACATATACCTTCTTCCTAGCCATGTTGAGCCTTATTTCCCCTTTCTTGGTTAAACCACATTACAAACCTAGCGGCCTATGTTCTACCGACCCTTGTAGTTAGTGAAGCATCGGCTTGTGAGGTTCGAGTTTTAGAGTCTTGATTTTAAGCAAGGAAGTTGTGCAATTTGGTTCGAATGAGGTCTTGAAAGTCTATTCATGAAAAAGTGTGCAAAAGGTTTGGCAAGGAAGTTGTAATTTATGAAAACCAAACACCATTCAAAAAAAAAAAAATGAAGAGGAAAGAAAGAAAGGAAAAAGAGAAGGAAGAATTGAGTTGAATGAAAAAAAAAAAAAAAAAAAAAAAGAGTAGTATTGTCATGTAATTTGTATTGAAGGTTATGATTTGAAATTTAGGTTAGATTCCTATGTTGTTATTTAGAGATGGCCACTCTTATGCTTCACTTAGGAGTTTCCACCAAAGTTTTCAAATTAATTCCCTACCTTAACCTTTAGCCATGACATTACAACCTTAACTAAGACCCTTGGACTCTAGAGGGGCGTGGTCAAGGAAACGGTGGAGGGAGATGGATTTAACCCTATGGAGAGAGTATGCATAGTTGAGATGTCGGGATAGCCTCATTGTTCCACATAGAATTATATTTTTTTTTTCGGTTCCTCGCGGAATCATGAGGAGCCAACTAGGGGATGAATTGAAGCTAGCGGAGAGAACGTGGACCGTCTTGGATGGGGCTAGGGCGGAGGATGAAATCATTAGTTCTCTATGCTTAGCTTAGGTTTGTCTCTTTCAACCTTAAGCATCTTAAAGTGTGTTTTCCCTCTTGAATTGAGAAAGGTAGGTATTCTTTGATCAATGTCATTATATTTGAGTCCGAATTGAGCATTTCTCACCGTGGTACTTGATTGATTTTCTTGAACCTTGTCATGTTGTGTTTGTTGTGTATATTGTCTTTTGCCTTGGGTTCCTTTGCTTGAGGACAAGCAAGAAGCAAGTGTGGGGGAATTTGATGAGTGGCATTTATGCCACAATTTAGTGTTCTCTTTACGGGCTTTTCCCTCCCATTTGTAGCTTGTTTGCCCCCTTTTCTCTCCTTTTTGTTCCTCTTTTCTTTGTTTGCCTTTCTCCTTGTTTTCTTTGTTTTTGTTTTGTAGGAATCAAAGCATTGGAAGAAGAGCAATTCACCCCCAAACTCCCCTGTGTGCGGGCGCGCAGCACTGTGAGAACCCGCGCAGGAATGCTCCAAGAACAGAACACAAACAGAAGATTTTGTGCGCCTTGTGCGCGCTTTGTGTGCGGGCGCGCGACCTTGATGTGTGTCGGCGCGCAACCCTGGGAGAACCCGCACAAAACAGCAGCAGAAGCAGAACCAAAACAGAGAGTTGTGTGCGCCCTGTGTGCGCCTTGTGTGCGGGCGCACACTCTTCAAGCGCGAGCGCGCAGTATTGCTGGGAGAAGGCGCGCATCCATGGGTCTAATTCCCCGTACCCACAGATCTGCGGGCGCACAAGATCTGCGAGGGCGCACGCACAACTTCTGCGCAGGCGCGCAGTGTATGTGCGCAGGCGCGCAGTGTATGTGCGCGGGCGCGCACCGCTGAGTTGTAGTTTTTTTATTTCGTATTTTTTGTATCTTTTAGAGGACCTATATATATAGGTTGTAGGGAGATTAGTGGGGGAGATATCATTACTTAGAAACATTTTAGCCCTAATCTAGAGAGAGAAACTTCATTAGTAGAGAGAGAAAGTGTGGATTTCCATTGATGAACTTGGATATTGAAGAAGGAGCTTGATTGAATCTTTGTAAATCTTCATCTTCAATTAATGAGCAATCTCTTACTCTCTTTCTTTACTTTTGTATTTAGTTTTGTTTGCTTATTTTGATTTTCCTTCTTTGCTTATTGATCATGTTGATGCTTATTGATTTGATGATTGATATTGTCTTCAATATGATTTGTGAGTAGTCACCTAGCCAAGGGTGTGGGGATGGCGTAGTTGTTAATTGATTTATGCTTATGATGTTGGGGTTTTGTTAATGGTGATTAAAGTCTTTGTATGTTTGATATTCTTTAATCTTCTTGCAAGTGCACATTGTTAGTTGATTAAAGGTGAATCTTTGCTAACAAGAAACGGAAGTTGACTTAGTTAAGGTTCATTGTTATCGATAGTTCATTGATTGCACCTTCTAATATTTGGTTCTAGTGTGGAAACATAGAGGCTACGTTAGGAGAAATCGATTAACCCCGGAAGGCGGTTAGATTGAGCTTTTATTTCGATATTCTTGCATGCTTAGTTTACCATTGCTTTGCTTCCGTGTTATTGCATGATCAAGTGGCAACTACATCTACCTACTTCACTTGGTGTTTAGTTATATTGATTTTAATCATCCTTAATCTCTAGTTTAATCTCTTAGTTATTCACACTTCTTGTTCCGAGGTAGCTTAAGTCTTAAGTAGTGAATGTGGTGTTTATGCATGTCTCCTTGTGGTTCGACCCCTATGCTTGCCTTATACTTGTATTAGGTTTGTTTAGGTTGTATAAATTATATTTGATCTAGGGATAGACAATTGACGACGCGTTTATTCCTTTGTCATGTGTCTAGTGCTAATGTGTGAGGAATTTTTTTTGAGGGAAGGTTTAAAAAAAAAAAGAGAGAGAAGAAAAGCTTCTAGCTTTTAGAGAGAGAAAGAATTAGATGATGATTGTTGAGAGTAGATTGTAGATGAGATTTGATTGAAAAAATGGGAGATATGACCTCTATTTATAAGGAAAAACGAGAGTCGAAGAATAAGAAAAGAATCCGAATTTGAATCGAAATAAAACTCGTCGCTCAGCAGTTTTTGCGAATTGTTTTTTTATCATAACTTTTGATCCAGAAGTCCAAATAAGTCACATAATATATCTTTGGAAAGCTCTTGAAGTCTACTTTCCAACAAAATTGGAATCAGATTAAAATATATTTTAGATAAAAAGATATGGCCGAAATAGTTGGACAGTGTCAGTTTTGGATAGAGTTTCGTATTCCTTTCATATCTTTTTCGTTATAGCTCGGAATTAATATTATAATATATCATTGGAAAGAAAATTTCAAGATCTATCCAACCATATAATATTTGGATAAATATTATGAGGCACGAAAATAATATCTGCCTGTCTTTGAACATCTTTAAATTCGAATAGAATTAGGACTTAAAAAAGGAAAGTATTAAAAAAAGGAAAGTTTTTATTCAATTTCAAATTCTTTGATTTAACTTTTCAAAAAGGATAATTAAGATCTTTTAGAAACTTATGGAAGTTTCTAATTAATCCTAATTAGTTTAGGAATAGGATTAAACCCTTGGACCCTCCACATGATCATTGGGTCGTAGGTAATTAATATTGGGCCCTCCCCTAGATCATTGGGCCGCATGTAAAGATCAAACCGGGCCTAGTTTAGTATTTTGGCCATAACTTCCTCATTATTCATCGGAATTGGGCTTATAATATATCGTTGGAAAGGTCTTTTCAAGCCTCATCCAACTACACCATTATTGGACCCATTTCATGGACCAAACTAAACTGGAATGCACGTTTTCATAAAATAGGATGAGAAAAGAAATATTTTCAAAAACAGAAAGAAGAGATATTTTAATAAAAACATCCTCATCACTAGACTTTTCACACTTTCGCTTTGTTCGATAATCAAATGACGTGAAAGGTATTCATCACTGGGTTTGGTTTTGGGGAGACACATTTGGGTGTCTACAGAGATGGAAAAGGGAAACAAAAAGAAAAAGAAAAACATAAGAAAATAGAAAAGGAGGAAAAAGAAATAAAATAAGAAATAGAAAAGCAAAGGAGAAGTAGAAATGCAACAAGGAAGTCATGCTAACACACATAAGTCTCAATCGACAAACAAGTGAACATTCGGCTACAACGCCAATGTTTCCAAACACACTAAGGTGTTAGAAAGCAAACATCCTCGAACCGTTCAACTTCTCCCAATCTAAACCTAAACTAAGCATCCAAGAGAAAAGAATAAAAAGAAAATAAGAAGGATCTCACCAGGCGTCGAAGCTATGCTACATTAAACAAAGTGAGAGAGCACCTTAATGAAGCATCGATATCCAAAGCATACGCGACGAAGCAGGGTGAGAGAGAATATAGACTATATACAAAGAAGATTGTTAGTAACTTCAATACAAAAGAAAAGAAGAATATAAAAGATAAAATGTATGTAAATAAAGAAAAAGTAATATATGATAGTATCAGGAATAGGGTCAGCAATGAAATCAGGAAGCAGAATCATCAGACAGAAGTAGAGTCGGGAAACAAGATATCGAGCAGTCATCATCAGGAATCATAATCACAGAGAAGCAGAGATACACAGCAGACAGCGATCAGCAGAACAAACAAAAATACCAAGAACTGGACAGAGAAATCAGCAGAAATACATCATCATCATCACCAGAGAAGCAAGAGATACACAGAGAGCAATATCAGAAGCAAAAGAGACCAGGAGTGAACTACAATAGCGAGGAGGGAAACAGTGAAGCACAGAAATAACATAAATCACCCCCAAGCTTAGAATGAACTACCCCCCAAACTCCAAACCTAATAACACATAAGCAAGAGAGAACATCATATAAAGCACATAAGAAAGGGGGGTAGCCACAATAGATTCACTCCGCACTATGGTAAGGGGTAGAATGAGAACTCTCCTCACCGGTCTCTAAGACATGAACCGAGCTAGCCATCTCACTCACCTCAATAGGAGCTTTCCCCTTTAACCTCCCCTCCCGCCTAGCACGGTCTATCTCAAAGAAATGAGACCAATCATCCAAAATCGGCTCTCCTGATAATCCCCACCTACCAAAAGTCTCAGGGTTCACGGGATCATCTATATAATCGCATCCACCGGGCCGCTTATAGTCGTAAGTGGCCGGGGTAGTGCCCATGATATATAGCACTAGTAGGGATATGAGGACCCTCCCAATAGGGGTAACAAGGTCTAGGACCCACGATAGGGTCAAAGGGTTCCCATTGGGGGATAAGTCATTATTGGACCGAGAGGTATGGGTAGTTCAAGTAAGGTTCAATCTCCCCCTTCCTAACATGGTAGTCATACAATTGATTAGCGTGAAAATTATAGCCAAGAGAAGAATCATGCCCCAAAGGCATGAAAAACAAGACATTACTGATAGAACCTAACTTGGCATTAATAGTAGATAAATCAAATGTAAAAGAAGAAGTAGAAGGAGGGATAGGAGTACCTCCCCGTTCAACCGGGGGTAAAGCTTGGAAATCCGTCGAGAGAGCATCATTGGAGGCGGTTCTTGTATGATTTGACTTCTTCCAAAGAGAGGGGTCGATGTAGCATCTTAGAGGTCTCCAAGTCAAAGAATCCGTCTTTGACTTACGATTTGTAGCCTCCTTACTCGGAATCAAGAACCAATCCTTTACTCGGGACACCTTTCATATGAAAACATTATGCTAGAGTTGTAGAGAGAGAAAACAAGAGAGAATTTAGCTAATGAAAGAGAGGTAATTGTATCAAAACTAAATAAAACGTATTTATAAAAAACATAAAATTCCTAATTAAAATCTAAGTAAAATTCGTTGAAATCCTTCTCTAAAACACGCGCCCGGTTGGGCACCATCTCGCCTAGCCGGGCCCGCCTTTTTTGATGCTCGAGTCTTCGCTCGCGCCCGGTCGGGAGCGAGATAGGACGAAGGATGCCTTTGTTCTCTTCAGCCTCGCCCGACCGGGCGCGCCTCAGGGCGAGGGCTGCCCGATCGGGCGGACTTACTTTGGCATTGGCTATGCTTCTCGTTTGGGCTTCAATTCTTAGCTCAATCCAGATTTCCTCTTTGGGGCTTGATAACTCGGTCCAATGCCTCATTTCCTTCTAAGTTGAGCCCTTAATCACCGGTTTGATGACTCTAACCAGCCTTGGGCTATAAAAGACGGTCAATGTCTTCTAATGCTCGCAATGGCTCCAAATAAAACCGGGAAAATGCTCCAAATCTGCAAATTCCTATAAAATACTACCAAAACTACGAAAATACTAGAAAACACATATTAATAATAAAAGTGGCTCGAAAGAGCCAAAAATACTCTTAATTATGACCAAAAAACAGAAGTAAATCACTATATAAAATAGACATATCATTACAACATCATTATTCCAAAAATTAACATTATATGATAATTCCCTAAAACATCCATTTCTATTGCCAAGACAATATTTCGTCATAAACAGAGATATTTCTCATGCATTAGCAATTTAACATACACATGTTCTTATATTTGAAATTGAAAGGCTATGAAACTCAAATCACATTGTGAGAGTTGTTTGACTTTTTTGGTAACACATTTTTTGTACCTTAAATTCGACATTTTAACCAAAATGTGGTCAGGTTTGGTCAAGGGTTCTAGATCTAAACCACTATACCTCCATGCCGTTGTTTTTTATAAGAAAAATTACTCTTGCGCAACAGCAATCGATAGAGGATCCAATTTTCTCCCTCCTCTCCTTTTTTAAACCTTGGGGATGGTTCTGGTTAGATTCTTCATTTTTTTTCCCCTAAAATAGGAATTTTAGATCTGGGACTACTGAATCCTAAGTACTTTTATGGATTTGATGTTAAATTCAAATTTTATAACCAATACAACGACGGTTAGAGTTGTGGTGGTAGTAATCGAAGATACATTTACACTGGTGTGGTAAACAATGAAAATAGAATAAACAGTGGTGGTGTAAACAGCTATAGTAGTTTTGGGTGGTGGTGCAAACAATGGTAGTGGGGTTGCTTATTTGTGACTACGAACAATAATTGCTAATTGGTAAAGGAAACTAGTTTAATGGATAAGGTGGATTACAGTCTATTATCATTCTTTAACACACTTTCCTTTTGTATACACCCGGTTTACACTAATATTAGTATATATCGAGCAATATAAGGGTAACTTTTAGGTAATTTAGGGTAATTTTTTGCCTTTTTTTTAGTAACTTAAACATAATATAATTCTTTATATAAATATACAACAAGAAAAGTTTTATAAACGTAATTTAATTACATTCAACCACTAATAATTGATTTTTAGTCATTTAAAATGTGATTCTTTATTAATAAAATGTAGATAATTTTTATTTATATTGGGTTACTTTTATGCATATTAGGATAACTTTTATTCATTTTAGGGGTAACTTTTAATTATTTTAGGCTATCTTTATAATTGATGTACAATAATTATTGTACACCCGATTTATTTAAAAGTTTGTGTATTTATTTACCAAAATAAAGAGTGTCAACTAATAAAGAACGAACGAGCCCCATTTTCTCCTCTTAAAAAGAGAAACATGTGTTTTACCCATAAAGAACAAAGTATCAATTTTGAGGAGATTTCTCTTCAACAATTAATGAAAAATCTCCTTCCATTCTCCTCCCATCCATTTCTCTCACTCCCACACTAAAACAATGGAAAATGCCTTAGTTTCTTTTTCTTATCACTCCACCCCACCCCCCACATTCTCCCCAATCCAAACACACTACAGAGAAATAAATCTTACAATTATGCAATGAAAAATCTAAACAACCTGAAATGATAACAGTGGAAGTATCAAATAACTGAAATAAGATGGTTGGCTAACAAAACACATATTTATACATAGATATTATGGTACTGCTGTTTGCAAAAGAATGAGAAAAAATTGTAATAGTAGTCTAACGCTAGAAAATTACTTGGATAGTAAAATAAGAGGGAAAGGAAGGGGAGGGATATAGGAGGAAGAGGAAGGAAGAGAAAGGTGGAGAGGTGGAGTTCATTTTCCTTTCGAATTCCAGTTTTGAAGAGAGAGTGTTTATTAAAGAGAGGAAATATGGACCTCTCCCTCTCCCTCAGCTTCTTTCGTCCAACCCCTTATCCTGTTAATCTGTTATCCATACAAGGGAACTTATTCGTGTCAATCTAACTCATCAAGTTTGACTTCATATTGTTCGCCTGTTGAGAGTATTTTTACAGCCACTGTACTTCTTTCCCACTCAGATTTTCCGATCAATATTAAGCGCTGAGCATTTATTCGTGCAGCTCGTTTAAATACCCTGAAAAATGTAGGATATCAACACTCAGCAACTTAAGAATTTAAAACACTTTTCAAACCTTCAAATATAAATTTCTGATTCATTATGAAGAATAAAAATGACAGCCATTAAACAAATCAAAGTAATTGCTTACCACTTCATCGGCTTGCTCTCCAACACCAAATCAACACTCTGACCTTTTCCTCTAAGAGTAGAAGCAACTAATGCTGCTGCACCTTGAAGTTCAGGATCAAGTGAGCATATTATGTTGTTGACCTCGAGGCCAAGTTCTGGAAGAAGGCTTTTCTCCTTAAGCAGCTGAGCAAAATATCCAGGGCACAACATGCAGTAAAATTGTGAAAATAGATAATGCTGGGAGATAGTAACCAGAGTATGGGCTAAGGGCTTAAGATGTAAACAGGTTAACCTGTTTTAGGATAAGAAGTTGATATGACTATAAGCGACAAATATAATACTTACCAAAACAAGGTAATTAAAAAACCTTAACATTACATTTTGGTGCCAGGAAGAAAGAGTGAAATGCAATTAACCACAAGTTACTGCAACCAATTTTGCAGACCCTAACTGAAGGCGGAAAATATGGTTGTGTCCACCAAAATTTTTATTATGCATGGTTTAAAAACAGACAGCCAAAATAGGGTAATTTGAAAGAAAAGTAAAATGAAGTAAAATTATTAGTAAAAGAAATGAGGGAGAAAGCTGAAAGTATATATTCTCAGTTCTATCTTCCCATTCAACACCCAGACCAACATGTATAGAGGTGAAATTCACGTTGTTCTAATTTCGGGTCAATTCATTGCCATAACTGGATAATGAATCACTCAATTAGTTCGTTTGTTGTTCAGTGACTCAGTGAGGGTTAATTTGATAATAAATCATTACTTAGTAATTACTTTTCATTTTTCAGATATGGTTGGGTCTAAATTTGATTCGCCAAAGTTGGGATGATGTCAGGAATTCAGGTACAAGCTGGGGTTTTGAGTCAAGTAATTGGTAGTTAGGTTAGAAAAGTTTGGAAAACCTTGCGAGTAAAGTTTCCTTAATTTACTTTGCAACTAATAAAAAACCAAACAAGCAATACCAGATATTGGACTGTAGCTAGTATACAGCTACTTTATATGAACAGATGAACTCTATTAATGTCTGTAAAAAAATTATCAAATCAACAAAATCACAAGGAAAATGCTTACTTCCATAATGACTGCATCACCGAATCCAAAACCGCAGGCTGGAACATCATCACCTCCGAATGTAGATAGCAGTCTATCATAACGTCCTCCACCACAAATGGCTCGTAACACTCCCTTTCTATCAAAGCCCTGGATGATAGAAAAATGAATGTTTTTTTTTCAAGGAACTCCACTGCAAATGAAACAATAATAACAATAACAATAACAATAACAATAACAATAACAATAACAATAACAATAATAATAATAATAATAATAATAATAATAATAATAATACTAACTAATTTGAGACATCCAAGCAAGATAAGGAACAAACAACACAAAATAATGTTTAATGACAGTGCGATTATCAAGGAAACCCTGTCACAACCCTGGAAAATCGAATTAAAAGAAGCAAAACATCAGTTGGGTGACTAGGGTCATAGGTGGTATGTGCACAAGAAAACTGCAACCCACTGCTGCTTGCGTTACTTTACCAACAAGCAATCAATAACTCATTAATCCCTCAAGAAATCATCTGAACCAACTTTCACGGGAATTACACTGTTTAAATGCCATTGTTAAGTTCATGATCACCTTAATGTGCTGATTAGTTGAACTAGGCATATACCAGACCTTATTACTGCATACCTCATTATCAATGAGCATTTTGGTTCTACTATGCACGTCAATTCTAATTTAGACTTGAGATATTCTATGTATTGATGACTTTATCCAAACAAGTCATTTACAATCTTTACATAGCTTAACTTTGGCCAGAATTTGCCCATATTTTGTGTAATTTTACCATAAAGCATAGAAGCCAAATTTATACACCCTTTTCCACCGGTATAATCCTATAAGAAGAGTCAAATGAACAAGCTATGACCCTACACTAGTTACCCAGCAGTAGAATTTACTGCTACTAGTTCCTACCTACAGCACATCCATGCAGAAAATATGCCCTTACTTCGATACAAGATTGAGGCCTTACTGCCTTAGCCAACAGCTTTGCATTAGTATATTGTACATGCTTTTACTTATTAAACTCGATATCTGAAGGAATAGACCAGTCACAATCCTCAAATTACATCCAAATAAAGAACAAAATCAATCAATTGTACATTTCGAGACAAGTGAAGTAGTTGCATACATAGAGGGAAAAAATTTTACATCAACTATTGTGGGTAACTAAAGGCAAAGCCACAGAACTTACAAGTTTCACAAATTCATTCAATTGTCCAAAGAAATAAAATTGACCAAATTATATTGAAGCATATACTACCTCCGATTTTTTTAGTTGCAACTTTGAAATATTTTATCTCTCTCAAATAATACCTCAAAGTTGCAACTAAAAAAAATCGGAGGTAGTATATTTAGCAAATGGGCAACGATATGGCAACAAGGCGGCAATATCTAAAGAAAGCAAGACACTAAAATATTACAAGTTCTATATAAATGGAAACAAAGATAATGTTTATTAAAATTATAGAGCCAATAAGAACCAAATACAGCAAATACCTCAAACACAATGCCAGTATAATAGGCCAGACCACGGACAATGGATGCATCAAACTGGATCCAGTTAGAATAACCAAATTTCTCAGCAAGAGCAAAAAGTTGTTTAAGTTCACAAACAACTTGACCAGAAGTTCCAAGTTTCTCTGCATTTATCATGAGCAGTGTCACAAAGACATATATAAAATCATCCTATAATAAAGCCATGATATATCCATAAAAATTTATCAGGATTCAGAAATGTTAAATATCTAATCCGTGGAAATTGACACTCCAGGTAGCCAAAGCCATATGATGGCTAAGGCTTCCTCCCGGCAATCCAAATGACCCAACTTAATCACCCAACCTGTATCAAAAATCGGATGATCCAAATTGACCTAAAGATCAAATATGACTGAAATCAATACATGTCCCATAATAAGCTGACCCAACAAAACTGGACAACCTCCTAATTCAAAAATGACCTGAACTGAACCGGAACAACCCATTTTCAACCAACTCATAAATTTCTTCTTAACTATAAATTTTGTCATTACAAGCACTGCAAATTTCCTTTCTTTTCTTCTTTTAGTTTCCTCTCCTCAAGGTTTTATCTAATATCCTTTACACAGCTCAAAATTATACTACCTCTGTCTTCATAAGTTCTACTCAATTTCTATTTTCATATGTATTTCTAAGTTCTGCTCACTTTTTTATTTTTTATTCTGAGGGGATTTTACTCACTTTTACTGCATTCCATTTATGTCAACGTTTTATTCATATTTGTCATCTTCCATTCCAATTTTTGTCACCCACTTATATTTAATAATTATCATACTCTATCACTTTCTTCCTAAAAGCAAAAGTACCCACATGAGTGGTCCCCTATTGAGTTCACCTTAGTTTCTGCTGCGATTGTAACTACTCATGAAAATGGAGGTAGTAATACACACCATGTAAGGTTTCAAAAAAAAAAAATACACACCGTGTAAGTATGGCATCAAGTAAAATATCAAAAGCAATATACATGATTCGGTAGTTTCAGGATTTCATTGCAATTGGTTGATCACATTTCTTTACATATTGTAAATCTATTTTGGGAAATTTTTAGGACATTTATTTTTACAGTACCTATTTGCATTGATTAATTAATCATGCTCTAAGTAATGTAAAGACTTTTGCAGGACCAATGAAGCATAATTCAAGGTATGAGTATCTGACCAATATTCTAAGGAGTACAACTTAAACATTGAATCAATACTTTTAATAGCCCTAAAAAGAGACAAAACCTTTACATATATAGTCATACAGGTGGCTAACCTTCCAACTTCGTTAAAGACTTGATAGAAAGGACCTCCAGCAGTTCCTTAATTGCTTCATCAGACATTCCAATAGACTTCAACTCTTTCTTTATCTCGTCAAGAGGGATCTTTTCAAGCTGTTAGTCAAATTTTACAAAGAAGGAACTTAAGCATGAAAACTCATAATTTGGAAAATCAAATAATTAAATTCCTAAAATTCTTACATACGCCACAAGACTGGATCCCTTATTAGGCAAAAGGCAGAGCAAAATTGGTATCATTTAAAAGTAATCTTCACAAATCATGAAATTTGTTGGAATAAAAAACAATACTCCCTCCTTTTTTAAAAAATGTTACAATTGTGAGTGCACGGAGTTTTAGGGACTTTCATATAATAATCTGTTAGTGGGGTAGGTAGGATAACAAAAAATTGTAAGAAAAGATAGTGGATTTTTTTTTTTTTTTTTTTTTTTTTTGATAAGTAAAGGGATGTGAGAGGGAGTGAGGAGTTGAGGACAATTGAAGGAGTGAGAAATGATAAAGTAAGAGAGAGTGGGGACCATTGGTGGATAACGTGTTATTATTAAAATGTACTTCCTCCGTTTTTTAATACTTGTAACACACCCCTTTTCACGATATTTAAGAAAAGTGGGTCTCATGTGATTTAAAACAATTGAAATGGAGAGAGATAGTTAAGAGTATAATTTAGTGGGCCATGAGCCCATGAGATTATAATAAGGATAATAGTATAACTTTAGACATAAAATACTTTCCAATTATAGTGTGTTGCAACTATTGTGACATTTCCATTTTAGGGAAGTGTTGCAACTATAAAAAAACGGAGGAAGTAAGAGATTTCCAAAAGAGGAAGTGAGTCATTTAAAAAATAACGTAGAGGGAGTACCATAAAACAACGTACATCATTGATTGAAAAAAATATAACTTTCAAATGACGTAAATAAAGTAGTTTTTTGCTCTTTTTTTCTCATTTTAAGAAATCTTTTTTGTTCATTTAAAATCTCATAATGAGCAACAAAAATATCAAATGAACAAAAAACTACTCTTGGGTGCACCTACCTCTATGTGCACCCGAGTGTATATTAAAGGTGTTGCAAATGATCTTACTGGTTATTATAATTAAATTTTGGAAATTTATGCATAAATTATTTGTTAGTACATGATTATATGTAATAACTCCTCTAAGTAACATTGTTACAAGGAAATAATTAGAATTGAATATTCCTTCTGTTCTCTTTGCACTTCCCTAAAATAGAAGTTTTTTTCAGTTGCAACATTACTAATTTTAGTATGCTTTCCCCACCAAAATGCCAAAACTACCCTTACTCACTTTTACTAACTGTCATAGTTACTTCCAATTAATTTTTTTGTTAACTACTATTCAGTGTACAAAAAGGCACGGCTAAGCGTTGAGGTGGTAGGCAAATAGAGTAGAGCGCCTTTTTTGCTCTAAGCGAGGTGCATTCAAAGAGGCACACATAGGCAAATTTCATTAATCGTTTATATTGTGCGCCTCACTTCAAAGAGGTGCACTAAAGGCGCAACAGGGCCTTCATTGCCTCATTACGCCATAAACCTTTTAATAAAGGAAAAATTAATAACAAAGGTCTCAACTATGGGCGATTTTCTTTAAAAGGTCTCACCTTTCAAATAACTAAGGACAATCCCAACTATAACACCTTCACAAAACAGTCCATGTTAAATCGGTAATATATTTAAATTACAATAATTTACTCTCAATTTCCCTCCTTTCACGGCATAACCCGCTCCTAGTCTTCACCCTCCACACTCCAACCACTAGTCCACCACCCCAATCGTCATCGGCCACCATCAATCTTCTTCTACCTCCAACTATCTCCTCTTATGGCATCTGAGTTGACTTAATAGACCTTGATCCATTTCACCTAATCTCTCAAGCTCACTAACCATGAAGCCCGAGCCACGGTTGCAATTCTCCTCCAAATCTTGATTTTTATATAGTAGGAGCTTTTGATTTTTGCATAATTTATGTAGTATATTGGTGGGATTTAGGGTGATAATTTTGCAGTGTGGGTTGTGGGTGGATTAGTTGGTGGTTATTTTGGGATGAGGGTAGGCTAGACGGTATGGTGGTGGTTTCATGTCTTTGTGGTGTGAGTCGATTGTTTTTTTTGTGGTGTGGCTTGTGTGGGTGGCCTGGTTGGTGGATTTGTGGGGGTGGCATAGCTTGGGTTGGTGCTTTTGAGGTTTGGGTAGGTTAGAAGGTGGTGATTTTGTGGTGGGCTAGTTGGAGGTGGCTGTTCTACCAAGGTGTAGTGTTGGTAGGAAACTTAGAGAGAAGCAGCAAAAAAAAAAAAAAAAAAAAAAAAAATGAAATAACGCCAACATGGTTTATTTAAATGGTTTAGCTGGTAAGTTCACGTCACGGACAGTTGGAAGAAATATGTACAATAGTTAGGACTGCCCTTAGTTATTTGAAAGGTGAAACCTTTTAAAGAAGACCGGAAATAGTACCTTTGTTGTTAATTTTTCCTTTAATAAATTGCTCCTATTACAACTAATCCCACCTACCATTATTAATTAACCCCTTCATACAAAAATCACGGCTTTAGAATTTTCCGCTTAAAGATGGAGGTTCAGAATTACGCATGTTAAGATGGATGTGCGGGAACACTTTAAAAGATAGAATAAAAAATGAAGTTATTTCCAAGAAAGTGGGTGTTGTAGGCATTGCAAAGAAATTAAGGGAAAATCATCTGCGTTGGTACAAAGGTGTGTAAGACGGAGACCCAAGGATGCACAAAAATTGTGATCATGGAGAGCTTAAACGAGGTAGAGGGAGACCAAAAACGAATTGCTTGGAAGAAGTTAGGAAGGACATGAAGCAAAGAATTTGCATGACAATGAGGTATTTGATCATAGAGATGGAGGAGGAAGACTTTTGTGGATAACTACACGAAATAATAACTTTTGGTTCATGTAGTTGACCCCGATTGATTGCTTGAATATCTACATCCCATCTTCTCACTCTTCATTTTCCCCAAATTAATGAAGAATCCTAGCACAATTCTTCATCAAATCAGTCAAAATCTCTGATATTCACCAAAGAAATTTTATAACAACTTTAAATTACAGCACCAATTTACAAAATTGAAAAATTATTGTGAATTTTTTGGTGTTTGATCCAAAATTCTCCAAAGATCGACGGCGACCTCAAGGAAGAAAGTACGTTTTGGGGGAAACTGGAAAGCATATTATCTACAATATTATTTTGATCTTTTTTTTTCCTTTTCTTTTTGCTCATCTATCACCATCATCATAGTCATCAATACGTCTAAGGTTTGATTTTCTCTCTCTTTTGTTTTAATGGTGACCTCTCCCGAAAGTGAGCGACGAAGGGGTAAGCAGATGATCTAAAGACGGTGTTCAAGGAGATTGAGGGGCTAATTGTAGTTGTTAAAGAAGCTATGGGCTAATTAAGGCTTAAAATTCGAAACACTATAACGGTGTACATTTATGCTATGTTACTTGGACTCGGGTACCCATGTCCAACACGGATACGTGTCCAAGTGTCTGGCTATTTTTTGAAAATTTTTAATGATTTTGAACTAAAATGAAGTGTCCGAGTGTTAAGGATCCGACATGGGTACGTAAGGTGAAATGAAGAGTTCGAGTAACATAACATTTATGTACTCCAATACACATCCAAGCACCCAAGTGCTTGCGTGGTTGTGTGAGCATATTTATGTTTACCTAATGCCGCGTGAGCTTGCCCAAGCAACAACCTAAAGGGTCATGCAACCTATTTTAACGATCAATTTGATTCGCTCTTTGTTTGTAGCCACATAAAATAGCCTTGAAACCCTATTTTCATATTTTCATATTGCCAACATCATTATCATTAAATTATTTTAAGCTTATAAATGAGAGATAAAATAATAGAGTAATAGATCTTCAATGTTTAACTACCCTCTCACTTCATTAATTCAAGTATCTATTTTCTTCTCAGTTCTCTTGTTTCATTTCTATGATATCTTTAGTTATTGTATTATTTTTTGTTTATTTGATTATGGTATCTTGTTTGGAGTGAGTTTGAGCCCCTAATATAGATTGATGTCATGAATTAGTCCCGAATCTCTAATGTAATTTGTTTGTTATATTTCTTCTCTAAAGTTGGTTTTATTATAATACTTCGACTAAAAAAGTGTTTGATGAATGTGATTAGCTCACAACAAAAATATGGTTCTTGATTGACTTTAGAACTAAAAGTAGGGAGCATCATTACAAAAGTAGCTGATAGAAGTTGATAAGAATTAATACAGAATGCAAAGTCTTTAATCAGCATGACTACAAAAGTAGGCATGATTGTATCTTATAAGAATCAATTAATTAATCAAAATAAATTATTGTTACTAGTATAGGGCACATCTATCTCGTTGGATTTAAACTGGTTTTTACAGGGTAATTATGAATTGCATTGATTTATATATGGGGATACTTATTTCTAGAACTTATATTCATAGATATATTTTATTAGCATAATTTACTCAACTCCTTATTTGATTCTACTAATTGTGATAGATACCAACCAATTGTTTAATTGAACCATACGTGTGATCAACCTCAACTTGCAATTACATATTAAGAGAACTATTTAGCTTTTACTTTTGTTGGTTGGACAAGCTCATCAAGAAAAGTTGGTCCAAAGAAAGGCAGGTGAGAGATGAAAGGAAAAATGATAACCACTCAGATCTGTCTTAAAATAAAGCAATCCACTTGCAAAATAGCCATGCTAAGATATAACTCTCAACTGACCTTGTCAATAACAATACAAACTCTTCCAAATAATTCTTCAGGTAAATTGTAGCACCTCAAAACTTCCTGCAAAACCTGAATAAAAGGAATAGACTCAACATACATACTTTGAAAAAGTATAATAAACGACTAATAGTTAACATTTGAATAAGAAGATGATGTAATATGGAAGAGAGGACAGCTAAGGAGAAATTGCAGAGAAGACTAGAAAACTGTTCCTCGCTCATCTTCAGCAAATTCAGTCAAAGACAAGTCATAATATTTGTCAAAAAAAAAAAAAAAAGTCATAATATAAGAAACCACAACCAAAATATGGAAAAATAACTGTCACAACAATTTTTCAGACTTTTAAGAAAAATTAAGAAATTACATAAACAATAAACTCAGAATGCATGATCCATAGAGTTTTTTTTTTAAAAAAGAAAAGATAAATGTACTTCCAATCTTTCACAATGTCCAAACCAGGTGACTAAGTTACAAAGAGATATAAAAATATCAGTAAGAAAAGGTTTCCAGGGATAAGCACATAAAAACCATCGACAGAACATTGACAATAAGAACATTTAATTTGAAGCAAATTAGAGAGGAGAAAGAACATTATAAATACAGAAGTACTGAAAATCTAAAAATGGGAGATCGAGAATGCATCACTTGACAGCAATGAGACCTCCATATAGGAAAACGAGCACAAGATCACACTTTACACCTAGCCAAACAAGACAATCATCATAAGCAGCTCCTATCCTTCTTATTTCTATATTGCAAGCAAATAACCTACAATTCTATAAAATCATATATCACACTTTACACATAGCCAAACAAGACAATCTTCATAAACACCTTTTACCCATTTTAGTTTTATATTGCAACAATCCTAAAAAAATCACAGTTGACTGCAACTGTAAGAACCTTATAACTTTAGATAACCTGTTACACAAAATTCCATCACCTAATAAAGAAAGATTTCTAATTTCCCATTTTGCAATAACTAATATACATACTTGAAGAAATAAACCTATTTGGGTGCCAAATCCTTTAAACCCCAATCATCAGTTTCACTTCCAATATCTCAATAGAATTCCCACAACCATACCTATCCTTCTTATTTCTATATTGCAAGCAAATAACCTACAATTCTATAAAATCATATATCACACTTTACACATAGCCAAACAAGACAATCTTCATAAACACCTTTTACCCATTTTACTTTTATATTGCAACAATTTAAAAAAAAAATCCAGTTGACTGCAACTGTAAGAACCTTATAACTTTAGATAACCTGTTACACAAAATTCCATCACCTAATAAAAGAACGATTTCAAATTTCCCATTTTGCAGTAACTAAATATACATATTTGAAGAAATAAACCTGTTTGGGTGCCAAATCCTTCAAACCCCAATCATCAGTTTCACTGGAAATATCTCAATAGAATTCCCACAACCATACCCTCCACTTCTTGCTACTCCCTCTGTTGTTTTTTTTTTCAAAGAGTTATACTTTGATCGGCACAAAGTTTTAGGTATATTAATTAGTTCAACTTTATAACTACTACTAATGTATAACTTATTATACTTAGAAAGTTGCTTGCTTTGTACTTTCAATACCAATTAACAATACTTCTATCCCCGCCCAACTAGACGGTAGTTTTATGAAAAACCTAAAAAGTCCCTTATTGGATTTGAACTGATAACTAACACCTTACCATGGCGTTATTCTTCCACGGAGTTAAAAAGGGCCCTTGTAGCCAAAACTTGAATATAATAAGATGTAAGTGGGGTTGTTGGGGTATTAAAAAATTATAAGAAAAGAAAGTGGGTTTAAGTGTTTGATATTTTATTGAAAAGTAAGGGATGTAAGAGGGAAAGAAATAACCAAAAAAGTAATAGTGGGTTTGAGTAGGGATCATGAGTGGGAAGAGAATTAAAATTAAATGAAGTAGGTTGCCAAAAAAAGGACTTGTACAATTTGTAACACTTAAAATAAAAATAATAATAATAAATAATAAATTAAAAAAAAAAACGGCCGCAGAAGGAAAGTGTAACACTTATAATAATAATAATAATGATAATAATAATAATATAAAAAAATAAAAATAAAAAGAGGAAGTACTATGTTTCCCCCTAAATATTGACATACTCAACATAATGACTGGATAACCCTACAAAATTATTAATTAAACAAACATGATCTTGGCTGTATAAAAATGTAAAACTTTAAACCTTTTAATATTTTATACAGAAAAATAAAATCAAGCCTGACCAAACATGTCAGCGTACATTTATATTTTTAAGAAGTAGAGGAGGTCAAAAGGATCGAGGTTCATAAGTGAATGAATACCTCATGAAAAGCAGTTCATACCTTCCTGCTCGAAACCTTGAATCCAACATCTGCCTCTGTTATCCCTAGTCTCTTGAAGAAGGTGACTATAGCAGAAATAAGCTCCGCCTCAGCCTATTTGCATGAAATTATAATTTAAACTTCAGCAAGAGGAAGCAGGATTCTACCAAATACATACGTCATAGCCAAAGATAAGATCAAACAAAAGACATGGTTTTGACGATGGAACTTGCAGGAGACATAGCATGAACCAATTGAATTGAAACAACTTTTGAAATAAATGGATTATTCTGGAAATGAATGAGATGTTAAATAAAATTATCATCAGATTGCCAGGGTTAGACTTATTTAGGCCTGTTACCAGTACAATATCATGAGCACAATGAGATTTATGTATCAAACCAAACAAACAGCAGTAAATAATAAAATTTACATAGATAGATTATTGAGGGTATTCTGCAGGTATTTAAGATAGCACCTCCACCAGCTTAGGATAGATGGCATTAAAGGTGCCATATTCTAGAATTTTATTGATGATATATGATGGCCCAATTTGAACTTTACAAGATCATAGCAAATGGTCCACTAACACACACATACACTTTAATATATCATGATCAACACAGTACGGTAACTTAAGGATATGTAGACAGTATAAGGAAATCAAACAAATATTAAACAAAAGGAACAAAAGCAAGCACAGTTCTAATTCTACACATCACATAAAACCTCACAGGCTTAAGAACCTGTTCTCTTCTGAAATAAAGTGTTTTGGTCTGATTATACTAAGGTGGTCTGGCAGGTTTGAATAATTATCTTTATGATGTATTGGTCTAACTAAACTTAAACTGTACATCAACACTAATGTATAACAAAGAAACATTATCAAGTAAGAACTTCTTAGATTTATCATAATCTTAAACTGTATATCAACACTAATGTATAACAAAGAAACATTATCAAGTAAGAACTTCTTAGATTTATCATAATCTTAATTTTCAAAGGTGTGAGGCACACTGAGGTGCAAAGGGTCCCTACTCCCTAGAGCTTAGGCACACGGTGAAGGCAAGCACCTTTCAAAGAAGGGGCACACCTTTTTTCTTGGAATATTTTTTCATAAAAAACCAACTAGAGAGGGGGATAAAATATTAATTACAATGAAATGAAGGTCCTCATAAAAGATAGAGAAGAGGGGGAGCTAGAAAGGGGTTCACATGACTTTTTAGCAGTTGACTCGCTGTTTTAGAGAAAGTGGGGCACATAACTAGATGAGAGTGATTGAAAGAGACTATAAAAGAGGGGGGGAGGAAAAAGTACTTTATAATTGACTTAATGGTGATGCTTCCAAATCAAATAGATCTAAAAAAATAGAGAAGAAGCAAAAGACAGATCGAGACGAGAAAAAGACAAATCGAAGAGAAAAGAATAATGAAGCAGAAAGTAGGTGAGAAAAGAAAGATGAAAAGAGAAGCAAGAAGAAACAAGAGATTACATACTTCTGATCAATAGGATGGTAGTCACCAAGAAAGTTACAATTGAAAATCGAACTTAGGATTTTAAGGAATTGTTGTTTTCCTCTTTCCTCTAATCTTTGCAGACTAATTTTGACCATAGTAAATACGTCACATGATAATTTTTTAATTTTGAAGTTTACAAAAATCTGCCACATCACCCACCCACCTTAAACCACAAATGAGAGAGGCATAGTGCCTTGCACCTAGGCTAAGGCGCTTTGGGATTGGAAATGCACCATGGCACACAAATGAACACGCCTTCAGCTTGCTTTTAAAACTAATGTCCTCTCAATGTGCACTTTCCAATTATGTAGATTTCATCTCCATCCCAAAACGATTATTTTGCAATATTCACAAACCCCGCCTTAACAAATGTTAGTATGTAAGAAGTTGATGGGTTTATCTTAATGTATATATTCAAAATATTAACTTTTTAAAATTTTACTTATAGATAATAAGGATATTGATAGTCAAATGTGCATAGACAAATTTTGTACCGTCAAAGAGATACAAGTAATCTGTGCTAGAGTGTGTAATTTTAATTAGTGAATATTTTTTCACTGATCCAAATCTAAGCTAGTCACAAGAATAAATAATAAGTTTATGAAACAAGTTGAAGAATGCAAGATCTAACATATCAAATGCTAAGTCTCTACAACGACGTAAATTAATATGTAATAAGAAAACGTTCAACCATAGTGCAACTAATCAGTGAACAATTTACTTACTAAATCTCTCCAATGAAAAACTCAAGCAGGCTCTACTTGTATCATTTCACTCACTACCTTTGGGAACACTTTACTTACTTTTTCCTAAGAAAACATAAAATAATAGGATCCCCACTTGCACCTCTCAAAAATAAATTGTACACTTTCCACTATATATATGTTGATTGTTTTTCTGTAAAATCATGCGACAGTCAAACTAGTGCAACTAATCCGCGATGAGGGAGTAATAAATCATTGAGTAAATATTACTAAAACGCAGGAATTTGCAGAAGTGATGCACACACCATAACTTCAGGAACACCAATAATATCCATATTCCACTGATAATGTTCACGGCGACGACCTCTAGTCATTCTTTCATAACGCCAACATTGTCCAATAGCAAACCATTTCAATGGCAAGGATGCAGATTTTCTGGACAGAAAAAAACATGGGGATCAAATTGTGGCTGGTGTACCTGAACACAAAAATCATAATAATAAACAAACTAATTAAACATTTTTATTTGATTACCAGCTCTAAGCACAAGCCAAAGTGAACAATGGAATAGGCATTGGAGAAACCAATAAAAATAATTGAACACTATTCCATGACAACATGACCAAATGCTCAAAAATGGCAAGTTAAGTACCCTTTCTGCAAGACTAGCCTTGCCAATGATGGAGTAAGTTCCGGCCTCAATGCAACCCGGCGATTTCCTCGATCCTCAAAACAATATAACTGCAAAACACAGATTTCAGTCAGTCTTCCATGAACAAATTGCAGTGAGCAAGTAACAATGAAAGGAAACGTATGCAAAACGGAGAATAGAAGAAGATGGAGATAGAAGGGGATAACATTAGCATCAATTCTCTAGCTTTCCAAAAGAAATGGGGTGCAGTGAGATTGACACTCATACAACAAGAGGCAATTTTGAATGCCAATTTAACGGATAACTTAAAGAACTACAATGTAGACATGAAATAACAAAAACCAAAAAAAAAACAAAAGTGTTTTCGCCCTCACTTTCCTGACGGACCCCACGCCCTATACAGACCTATGGCTGTTGAACCCTCGGTGGCTTCCTTCCAGGCACTGGTGAGCCTGGTTTTGCACCGTATTTTCCAACCAAATCATTATGTCCGGCATTGTTGAGTGTTTGTTCCAATTAAGTTTGAAATGGTTTAAGCATGCATGCTAGGTTCGCCCATGGGAGGGAGTTGTCCCCCATGTGTGCATTGTGTTTATACTATTGTGTTATAGTTTATAGTCCAAGTGTTAGGCTGGTGGTTAGTACGTTCTAATGCCATCACAATAAAATTAAATAATTTGCTGTGACGCTGATACTTGCCATAAAAATTGCTCAAAGTCATTAAATCACCCAAAAGTCGAAAACAAATCATACATTCTACTTCAATATCACATAATTCAGCAAAATAAAATAATAAAAAAAAAATACAGTTCATTTGATTTCACCATCATATAATGCAAAAGTATTTAAAATTTATTAATAAAACAATGTGAAATGATAATAAAGATGAATTTAGACGAAATACCTGGTCCCTGATTTCTTCTCCAGCTTTCCTAATAAACAACGCCTCTGATTCCAGCACCGGAAAATCAACCTCTTCAAAACCAAACAAATGCGACACCTACGATTGCAAATTGCAAATTAATGAAAACAAAATTCCACAAATTCATTGGAAAAATATTCAAAATTTCAGCTAAGAAAACCTCTCTAAAATTCTGAAACAACCAGCTTCGCAACCGCATATCCTCAGGAGGAAAATCTCTGGTTCCTTTGGGCGGATTTACATCGATTTTCTGCTGCGTTTGGGCAATCGGAGAAGGCATAATTCCGCCAGTACGTCCGGCATTTTCAGAGGAATTAGGGTTCAAAATTGACGAGGATGATAGCGAAGACAAACATCGGGTTCCGATAGAGAAGCAATGTCTGCGACGAGAGGCGAGGAGAAAGAATGCAGGCCCGTCCCTGAGGCAGGGCAGCGAAAAGAGGTCTAATTTCATACTTCAATCCTAGCATTAAAGGGTTTTGCAATACATTAGCAACCAAATTTCATTCAATTATCTCGAAAAATCACATAATTTTAGAATTCAATAATCAAATTAGGCTCATAATTTTCTTTTCTTTTGGTTATCCTAGAATTTAGAAGCAATAGTTGAGATATTCGAACCCTACGCTTAATGCACTGACAAATAAATTAGATTGTGAAATTGATATGATGATAACAAGAACAAGCAACTTACCCCAGAAGCTGCTTCAATGGCGGATATAAGTAAGATTCAACGAAGAACGTCAACTGCGTTTCAATGGATAACTGAGAGGGTCCAACGAGAATAAAATTATAGAAGTCATGACCCGCCACAGTTATAAATAGACCTGGCAATCCTGACCCAAACCCGATGACCGGACCCGAATGACCCGACCTATGACCCGAAATTGACCCAAAATCCGAATCAACCCGACCCGACCCATACCCGACCCGAAGTGGAACTGACCCGACCTTGACCCGAAACCCGAAATGACCCGACCCGAAGTTGACCCGAGACCCGAAATGACCCGACCCGAAGTTGACCCGACCTCTAACTAGAATTAATTGACCCAAATAGACTCGAAACCCAAAGTGACCCGAACCAATTGGTATTCTATGCACCATGGTGCACAGTAAACTACATGTTCCAGCCCACACGCGACCCAATAAACACAGCCCAAACAAAAAACACGCCCAACCCAGAAAAAAAAACGGAGTTCCGTTTTTCAGTTTTTTTTTTTTAAAAATAACCGCCACTTTATTTTTTTAATCATTTTAAATCATTCTCTCTCTTCTCATAAATTATAAAGCTTCATCTAATAAATTCATTTGCAATTCTCTCTTCATTTCATTTTTCTCACTCAACTCTAAATTTCTCTCTCTAAAAACTACTGCAATTCCATGGCGAACGAAGAAGATTCACCGAAAACACCTTCAAAAAGGTGAACATCTCTCCAATAACTTTGATTTTTACTCGATTTTGATCAATTTGTTAAGTTTTTATTGTTTAATTTTTTGAAATGTTAAATAATAGATATAATTTTGTTTTTTTCTTTGTAGAAAATCGCAACAAAGTTCGTCTGATGATGAAGACGATAATATGTAAGTAATATTTTGTTCTAATTACTAACAAAACGAGCAATTTAAACCCTAATTTTTGAAATTGAAAAATAATTTGGTACAAAATTTTGTTAAACAGGACATTAATTAAGATGTTCAAAACGAAAACACCAAAAACGAAGAAATTGGAAGATATAAAAGCAAGTCCAATTGTTGATCACAAAATTTTGCAAGAATTAAACAAAGTAATTTCAGAAAGTCCATCAAACAGGTATATTTTGAACTTTTAATTCATATGATTCCTGTTCAATGTGAATATATGTTATTTTTTTGAAGAAGAATTATAAATACTCAACTGAAAAACCCAGAATTTTGCATTTATGTTTGTATATATGCATGCATGTTTATCAATTTTAATTATGTATTGATATATTTTTGAACAACCCAGAAAAATCTTTTGAACAACAATGAATAGCCACTGAACATATTTCATTTAACTTTGTAATGGAATTATAGATAATAATTAATTATTAAGTTTTCAGATGAAAACCCTTTAAAAAATTTTGAACAATAAAAAAAAAGCACTGAACAAACCACAATATTATAACTATATTTGATTGTATATTGATGAATTATGATAATTTTTTGAACAACCCATGAAATACATTTGAATGACAAAAAATAATAACTGAACACCTACAAATTTAGTTTGATTTACTTAAAAATAATAACTGAACACCTACAAATTTAGTTTATAGCAAAATATTAATCAGAAATAATATGTAAATTTGGTTTATATTCATATAAAATTTAGTTTATATTCATATAATATGTTGATTTTGTTGTAATTTTACTTTATTAACAGTCCAAATGCTGGAGAACCCACTGAACAGCATCCTGAAGCATCTGAACAACATCCTAAAGCATCTGAACTACCATACCAACCCACTGAACACCAAGAACCAAAAAAATCTTCTGATTTACCTCCACAAATGACTGAAATCCCATCAGAAAATCAACCAGAAACTTATGTACCCTCATCAACAATTTCTGAACTACAAAAAGGAACTTCTGAACTCCAACCTGAAATTTCTGAAAAACCTCAACCAAATTCTGAAAATCCTGTTCAACCTCAAACAGGTGCTGTGGTCCCAAATGAAGAACAAGGAAATCCTGTTCAACCTCAAACAAGTGCTGTGGTCCCAAATGAAGAACAAAGAAATCCTGTTCAACCTCAAACAAGTTCTATGGTCCCAACTGAAGAACCAGGAATTCCTGAAGAACCTACAGGACATATTGAACAACCTATAGGAAATCCTGAACCAGAAGAAAGCAATGGTGACAATAATGGTCAGCCCAATAGTGACCAACCTACAGGAAATTCTGAACCAGATGGAAGCAATGGTGACAATAATAGTCAGCCAAAGCCTAGGTAAATTATTAATATGTGTTTGATCATTTTATTATATTGTAATGTTCATTTAAATACATAAATGTAAATATTTTTTTAACTTATATAAATAATTTAAATAGGAGAAGGAAGCACGTAGCTACAAAAAAAAGGAAGAACACAACACCTACAACAACAAGAGTGTTGCGCAGCCAAAGTACCCCAGAAGGGCCAAAAAGTCCTGTTGAAGCAGAGGTAATTCCAGAATCAGAGTTTAATAGAGTTCAAAACATTAGAAAGGGGGTTCAAAAAACACAGAAGGGGGTTCAGATCAGAGAAAAAACTGGTGGAAAGGAAGGAGGACAACCTTCAGGAAAGGTTGTTAAAAAGGGAGTTCAGAAGAAGGGAAAAGAAGTTCAGAAAAAGGCTGAAGAAGTTCAAAAAAAGGACAAAGGAAAACAAGTTGAGAAGATTGAGAAAAAGAGAAAGAGAAAAGTTGATGAAGATGAGCTGATTGATGATAATGTAGTGAACTTGAGTGATGATGAGGAGGTTGAAGATGATAAGCTAACTGTTAGAGTGGGTCATGTTAAGTTTATGAAGTTTGTAAGTAACTTAACCCCACTACAAAAACAAGCAGTTGAGGATATGGGATTTGGGGCATTTCTTTCTGTGAATTTGCCTCAAAATGATGCAGTATTTTGTGCTTGGTTGTTAAAACATTTTGAAGAAAACAGCAGCACTCTTTACTTTCCACTTAACAAAACAGTGGAGATCACTGAACAAGATGTTCAGATTGTATATGGAGTACCTAGAGGTAACAAAGTTGTTACAGAAAAAGAGCCAAAGAAGACAGAAGAAGAAGATGAAGATTTGGAGTTAGTGACACCATTGATGAGGTGGAGGGAAATGTGGGGGTGCAAAACTGGAAGCCCTAGAACACAGTGGATATTTGAGAAGTATGAAAGTGAGGAAGAAAAGAAGAACAAGAGGGATCAGCAAGCTTTGCACAGGAGGAAATATGTCGCGGCAGACATAGAGTCAAAAGAGAAGAACACAGGGGAAGCAACTGAAATGTTCAAAATAGATTTCCTTGTGCTTGCTGTGAACTCAATGATGAAAACAAGCCAAAACCTTCACTGCCACTACAAATTCCTACACTCAATTCAAGATTGTGATGAAATAAAGGAATTGAATTGGTGCAAATATGTTCTACAAAGTCTGATTTCCACAGTGCCTGAGTGGAAACAAAACACCAAGGGTTTTTTCAAGGGACCACTGCCTTTCCTGTTGGTATGCTTCTGACTTTTGTTATTTAAAATTTTTTGTTCATATTGTATTGCATAATGTTCAAAAGTTATACCTATTAGTTCAAAATTAAAAAACGCATATGATCAAAATGTGTTTGCCTTATTAAAGAATTTAAATTATAACTTTTATTCTTATGTTCAAAAGTTTTTGTATGACTGTTCAAAATTTAATTTCTTATTTTCCTGTGTTTGTTTAAAGGTTTTTTCTTATGAGTGTTCAAAATTTTAATGCAATATATTAATATGTTAAAAATTCAAGGTTTTTAATTATGTTTGTTCAAGATGTTAATGCATATCTTGGTTTCATTTTTTAAAAAATTTGTAATGGAAATAATGTTTTGGTATGCTTTTGTCATGGCACAGTTGTTGTATTGTGATCGAGTGCAAAAAAGAGGTATTGAGCAACCAAGGACATACCCAATAATTTCAACTTGGAATAGAGATATGATTCAAGAGAGAATGAAATTAGAGGGAAAGTCTACATTTGGATTGGGAAGTGTGCTAGAAAGAATACAAATACCTGGACAGCAACAACCAAAAGTTCAACAACAAGAAAGTGCTGAATCATATGAGAATTTGCCAACCAAGGTTCATTTTATTTTCTGTTCAAAATTCTTTTCCAGTAGTTCAGATTGTTATGAAACATGTTCAAATGCTTTCGTCAACTTATAATGAATTATAAAATCAGTCATAACATCATTAAAGAATACTTTAAATTAAGTCCATTTACTTTTCTGTTCAAATTTTATTTATAATTGTTCAGATTGTTATGATAAATGTTCAAATGATTTAGTATAAAGTTCAAATAATAAAGGACACTTTAATACTTGATAATCAGATCAGTTACATATTCATTCTTTATATTTCTGATGTTCATCAACTTATAATGCATGTTGAAAATACTGTAAACTTAAGTGAATGATTTTATATTGAAAACAGGAGGAATTTATGGATGATTTGATGGAGATTGTCAAGACTTTGGGAACTTGTGTTTCAAAAATGTCTGAGAAGCTGAAGCTAGGGAAAAATCTGTTCCCTAACAACATGATAATCAAAAGTGTTGAAGGTCTTATTGGGAAAAGAATGAGTGATGCTTCCAATTTGAGTGAAGATGAGGCTTTCTTTGGAACTGAGGCTTTCTTGAAGGCTATTGATCAGATTGAAAGAGAGTATTTGGAGAAGAAGGAAGCTGAGAAAAAAGAAACAGAAAGAAGAGAAGCTGAGAAAAAAACAGAAAAGGAGAAAAGAAGAGAAAGAGCAAAAGAGAAGATGGGGGAGGATTATAACATGGAAAGTGCTTTTAATTTGGAACTTCAAACTCCTCCAACACCAACTGCTCCTTTTTCTATGGAAAGTGCAGATCAAGGGGAAGAGAGTACTGTTGTTGGGAAAAGTACTCTTGACCTAACACTTACCATAGGCAGAGGAGAGAAAGGTCATGAGAAAAAAGTGGATGATATTGGTGGAAAGGGAAAGGCAAAGGAGGTGCCTTTTGAAATGGCAGCAGCTGATGCACATGGAAAGTCAACAGATGTGCCTTTTGAAGACATATTTGATGATCCCACTGACTTTACCAATATATTTGAAACCAATGATGCAACACTTGATGATATTTTGAGGAACCCACTTTCAAAGGACTTTCACTATCAAGGGTAATGTAATTCTATCTGAACATCTAAGTGTAATTTTTTGGGCAGTAGGTTAGTAAAGAAAAAGAAAAACATATGTAAATATTTTGGAAGTAATGTAACGAATCTGTAATTTTTTGGACAACTAGGATAGAAGCTGAAAAGTCAGCATAAACATTTTGGATGAAATCAGAACAAGTACAAATAAATATGTATTTATGAATTATTGAATGATATATTTACTATATTATTTTTCTGTGTTCAAATAATTGTATTAGATGCTCATATGTCTTTGTTGTATGTTCAAATCTACAGATCTAAAGAAGAAGCAGGAAAAGAAAAACAAGTTTCTGAAAAATCAAAGGGGTAACTGTATAAGAGCATATATATTCAATAGAAGTTCATTAGCAATTCACATACAGTTCAGTTATATAAACGTATAGTTCAAAAAAACTAACAATACTTTTATATTGTTACAATAGACCAAAAACAAAACAGGTTGTGGATGCAAACAAAAGACCACGAAGAGAAGTTACAAAGTTGCCAGCTTGCCTAAAATCCCCATTCATGATTAAATATGTGGATTTGTTCAAAAATGTTAGTGCAATGCAAGCAACTTTATCTGATTATGCATTCAGTGAAGGTCCTAAAGAGTAAGTTTTCTAAAATAATTTCGTTGTTCAAAAATTAATTTACTTTGTTCAAATATTTATTTATATAATTCAAGTAATAAATTGAAGCTTAACTTAATTTGTTTTTTTTTCTTGTATTGGCAGTGAAGTACTGTACCATGATGGAGAAAATAGTGTCAATAGGGAAGAAATGAGGACACTTGGAACAGATGAAGAGGTGGACACTGCAGTTATCGATGCTTGGGCTCATATTCTGAACACCAAAGACAAAAAACATAGCATTTACTTCTCCACAATGCCATACGTAAGAAAAAATATATTCAATATTCTTAAATGAACCTTATTTAATATTTTTCTACAAACTGTTCAGTATATTTTGACAAGTGTTCATTATATTTATAATAACTGTTCATTATTTTAATGGTTAATTGCAGTTGATTGTCTGCACAAACAAGGGTGAAAGTGTGAACACCACAAAAGAAGTAAGACATGAGAAGTTTGTTGAAAGACTGAATTATGAAATGGCAAACAGTGGTATCTCCAACACAAAAAAATATAGGGAATTCTTCTTTCCCGTGGCTGCATTTGGTCACTTCTACTTGCTATGTATCAACATGTACAATAGCACAGTTGATTTGATTGATAACAGGAAGCTTCCAATGAATATCAAAGCATCTACCAAATATGAAGATAATCCTCAAAAAATGGTAAAAGTACTAAATTATTTTTTGTTCAATTTCTTCTTAGACTGTGTTCAGTATATTCAGTTGAGATGTTCAAAAAGTATATTTTTATGTTTTACAGCTAGAAGCTTTTGCATATTTTATGCGAACAAAGGATTATACAGGAAGCGATGTTGCTAGAGTCTTAAGTTTCAAGACTGATTTAATCAAGATGAAATGGAGAAGCAATTTGGATTCTAAAAATTGTGGTGTTTACTTGATGAAACATATGGAAACATACACAACAGAGCCTTTAGTAGAATGGAATTGTGATTTGAAAGCAAATAATGTGAGTATCAAAAATACTGCTCAAATGTTTTCTTGTTATGTTCAAAGAATTTCATATATTGTTCAAAACTATATAATTTCGGGTTTAATGTTCAGGTTGATCAAATAAGGAAGCTTAGAGTTCAATATTGTTCAGAAATAATATTAAGCCCCACCAACAAAGAAGGATACAGAGTGAAAATGGCAGCAAGAAGAAGAATGGAGGAGAATTAAAATTTAGATTTATTGACATTTCAAAAGACAGTGATTTTATGTAATTTGTTTGAATTTGATGTTTGATGAAGACAAATGTTGTTTGAATTTTTAATTTGGATTGAAATTGACATAAATATGTAAAATTTGTAGTAAATGTTGATATTAACATTGTGTTCAAAAATTAATCCTTAGTAGTTCATTTTATAAAACAAGTTTGTCAATATAAAATTTGATTAAAAAATAATAACAAAAACTTTATCATGCAAAAATTTTCAAATATATTGAAAATATATAAGAATTTGAATATTATTACATATATTGAAAAATTATGAATTACTTGTCTTGTCAAAAATTGATAACATTGCATCATAACTTGAAACATTCGAAGATCCAGAAGCATGAGACCCTTCATTCCTTGCATTGCGACCGGCTTCAAAATACTAAAAACACAAAAATTAAAAGAACAATAATAAAAATAAAAAAAAAATTTATACAAAAAAACAATAATACAAAATAAAAATGTTCACACTTACTTGAGCCCATTTACTAGTTTCATATCGAAAATTTTTGTTATGATTCACTTCAGATACCTTCCTTTTTTTAGCCTGAGAACCACTTGAAACCTAAAAAAAAATATATAGTTCAGATTATAATGCCTTAAGTTCAAATTAAATGAAAGAAAGTTCAGAACAAAAAAGTTACATTTCTTGCAGAAGACTGAGTTGCAGGAAAATTAGTTGAAACATGATGACCATGAACCTAAAGAAAAATAAGGTTAGTTCAGAACTTAAAGTTAATAGTTCAAAAAAAACATTTGTCAGTTCAAAATATAGTTCAGAATCTAAAAACAAAAGTTCAAAAATAATCTCGAAAAGTTCAACAAAAAAAATTACATTTGATAAAGGTGGCTTAGTTGTTGGAAAAGAATTTGAAGCTTTAGATGAGGATGGCTGAGTAGAATTAGTTGAAGCTTGATAACCAAAAACCTACAGGAAATTAAAAATAGTTCAGAAACTGAAAACAAAAGTTCAAAAATAATGTCAAAAAGTTCAGCAAAAAATATTACATTTGATAAAGGTGGCTTAGTTGTTGGGAAAGAATTTGAAGCTTTTGATGAGGATGGCTGAGAAGAATTAGTTGAACCTTGTTGACCAAAAACCTACAAGAAATTAAAAATAGTTCAGAAAATGAAAACAAAAGTTCAAAAATAATGTCAAAAAGTTCAGAAAAAAAACATTACATTTGATAAAGGTGGCTTAGTTGTTGGGAAAGAATTTGAAGCTTTTGATGAGGATGGCTGAAAAGAATTAGTTGAACCTTGTTGACCAAAAACCTACAAAAAATTCAAGTTAATTTAGAATAATAAAACAAAAATTCAAGAAAAAATTAAAAAAATTCAACAAAAAAAATTACATTTGAAAAAGATGGATGAGTAGCTCTTGAAATATTTCCAGAGGAAGGCTGAACATTAGTTGTATTTGAAGCTTTTGATGAGGATGGCTGAGAAGAATTAGGTCTTGCAAAATTGTTGGATGATTCACCTTCAGGCATTAAGTTCAAATTAAATGAAAGAAAGTTCAGAACAAAAAAGTTACATTTCTTGCAGAAGACTGAGAACCAGTTGCAGGAAAATTAGTTGAAACATGATGACCATGAACCTAAAGAAAAATAAGGTTAGTTCAGAACTTAAAGTTAATAGTTCAAAAAAAACATTTGTCAGTTCAAAATATAGTTCAGAATCTAAAAACAAAAGTTCAAAAATAATCTCGAAAAGTTCAACAAAAAAATTACATTTGATAAAGGTGGCTTAGTTGTTGGAAAAGAATTTGAAGCTTTAGATGAGGATGGCTGAGTAGAATTAGTTGAAGCTTGATGACCAAAAACCTACAGGAAATTAAAAATAGTTCAGAAACTGAAAACAAAAGTTCAAAAATAATGTCAAAAAGTTCAGCAAAAAATATTACATTTGATAAAGGTGGCTTAGTTGTTGGGAAAGAATTTGAAGCTTTTGATGAGGATGGCTGAGAAGAATTAGTTGAACCTTGTTGACCAAAAACCTACAAGAAATTAAAAATAGTTCAGAAAATGAAAACAAAAGTTCAAAAATAATGTCAAAAAGTTCAGAAAAAAAACATTACATTTGTTAAAGGTGGCTTAGTTGTTGGGAAAGAATTTGAAGCTTTTGATGAGGATGGCTGAAAAGAATTAGTTAAACCTTGTTGACCAAAAACCTACAAAAAATTCAAGTTAATTTAGAATAATAAAACAAAAATTCAAGAAAAAATTAAAAAAATTCAACAAAAAAAATTACATTTGAAAAAGATGGATGAGTAGCTCTTGAAATATTTCCAGAGGAAGGCTGAACATTAGTTGTATTTGAAGCTTTTGATGAGGATGGCTGAGAAGAATTAGGTCTTGCAAAATTGTTGGATGATTCACCTTCAGGCATTAAGTTCAAATTAAATGAAAGAAAGTTCAGAACAAAAAAGTTACATTTCTTGCAGAAGACTGAGTTGCAGGAAAATTAGTTGAAACATGATGACCATGAACCTAAAGAAAAATAAGGTTAGTTCAGAACTTAAAGTTAATAGTTCAAAAAAAACATTTGTCAGTTCAAAATATAGTTCAGAATCTAAAAACAAAAGTTCAAAAATAATCTCGAAAAGTTCAACAAAAAAAATTACATTTGATAAAGGTGGCTTAGTTGTTGGAAAAGAATTTGAAGCTTTAGATGAGGATGGCTGAGTAGAATTAGTTGAAGCTTGATAACCAAAAACCTACAGGAAATTAAAAATAGTTCAGAAACTGAAAACAAAAGTTCAAAAATAATGTCAAAAAGTTCAGCAAAAAATATTGCATTTGATAAAGGTGGCTTAGTTGTTGGGAAAGAATTTGAAGCTTTTGATGAGGATGGCTGAGAAGAATAAGTTGAACCTTGTTGACCAAAAACCTACAAGAAATTAAAAATAGTTCAGAAAATGAAAACAAAAGTTCAAAAATAATGTCAAAAAGTTCAGAAAAAAAACATTACATTTGATAAAGGTGGCTTAGTTGTTGGGAAAGAATTTGAAGCTTTTGATGAGGATGGCTGAAAAGAATTAGTTGAACCTTGTTGACCAAAAACCTACAAAAAATTCAAGTTAATTTAGAATAATAAAACAAAAATTCAAGAAAAAATTAAAAAAATTCAACAAAAAAAATTACATTTGAAAAAGATGGATGAGTAGCTCTTGAAATATTTCCAGAGGAAGGCTGAACATTAGTTGTATTTGAAGCTTTTGATGAGGATGGCTGAGAAGAATTAGATCTTGCAAAATTGTTGGATGATTCACCTTCAAACAACTACAAAATTAAAAGGTTCAAAATATAACATAGAAAGTTCAAAACAATGACAGTTTAAGTTCAAAACAGAATAAAAATTACATTAGCTGAAGATTGCCGAGTAGATTTAGTTGAAGGATTACTATTTTTGAATCCTTTTCCATTTGAAGCTTGAGAACCAGTTCTGAACCCATCACCAAAAACCTAAAAGAAAGAAAAATGAAATTAAACATATATAATACAAAACAGTTCAAAAAAGACAATTAAAATATTTTTTAAAAAAATACTTACATTTGTTAATGAAGAATGAGAAGCATTGTTAGTAGCTTTACTATTTGTACTCTGAACATTCTTTTTCTTAGAAAGTACAGAGAGATTAGGTCCTTGTGTTGTTGGATGTGAATAAACCAAAGGATCTCCATCATCATCTAAAACCTACAAAATTTTAAAAAATTATAAACTGTTCAATAAGAAAAAACAAAAGTTCAAATACAAAGAACAGAGGTTCAAAATTACCTCAACAACTAATTTTTGGACAGTAGCTCTGGCTTCGTCTTTGTATTTATCTACTTTCTTTTTCCAACCCTTAGCTTTATTACATGCTTTCTCAACAGTACTCTTTGGCCTGTAGTTCCTCTCACCCTTCTTCCTAGCTATTTTTGGATTGTTTATGAACCCTTCTTCATCACCATCTTCTTTAGCTTCTTCACCAACTTCAACCTCATCAATATGAATTGGACCCATCACACTTTCCACCTTTTCACGTAGCATTTGAAAAGTATACTCAACTTCGTTTCTTGCTAAAAGATCATCATGACATGATGTCACTAACTGAACATACTTCCTAACCATTTGAACTCTCCAAACAGCAGAAGGGACAACTTTAACATCTTCACATGGCTCTTCATCAGAAACATGACTACACATAGCCTTCTTAGTCCACCTCTTCACTATATACTGTTCTGGTATTTTTTGAACACAGTGAATATTATATATACGAAGAGAGTGTCCACATAACAACCCCATCTCACTCCAATACTTACAAGTGCAATTGATGTTAAAGGTGAATTTCTCATAAGTAACTTCATGCCTTATAATGTCCTTATTTGGCCTCCAAACATAATAACAAATAGTCTCATCATCTTCATGCTTTCGCTCTTGACAACATGAAATACCTTTTGCAAATTGATCCTCAAATACCACATACACAGAAATAGTATAAATCTTCCTAGCGTGTATGAGCAAACTAACATTAGCTACTGCAAGATGACGGTTACCCCTCAGAAAACGGAAATCTTGCTTACTTTCTTTACTCCTCCATTCTGATATAACATCAAGAAAAGTACTATAAAAGTCACTCAAACCATCTGTTTTATTCAATCTATTAGAAACAGAATGATTTGTTGTTTCACTCCTTTGGGATGACAATACTCCACCCGAAAAATAATCCTTTGAATAAGCAGGGCACCATTTCTCTTTGATATCATACAAGTGATTTAACCAATCATTTTCTGAACACTTGTATTTTGTCATCATTCTATTAAAAACAAAAAAAAGATACCAATAAACAAAATAATAATATAAAAGTTCAAAAAAAAAACAGCAAAGTTCAAAATATATTACATACAGTTCATATATACTTGTTAAACAAAAAGAGTAAACAGATTGAAATTAAATAATTATTAATTCATATATAAACAAAGGTTCAAATCCTAAAAAAATAAATTCAAATAATTAACAGTAATGTTCAAAACGAAATAAGTCATGTTAAATTCAATAAAATTAAGTCCACAAATACGTAAATATCTGAGTTCAAATTAAGACATAAGAAGTTCAAAATATAAAATAAATAGTTCAAAGAAAATTAAAGAAAGCTTACCTTGGCCAGTAATGTTCAAATTCAGCAGGACTTTCACAGTACTTGAGCAAATAATCAAATACTTCTGGAAACCCTTTCAATATTCTGAGCCCTCCTATATTGGTCTTTGAATTCTCACCGAGGTGCCAAGTGCACAAACGGTGCCGAGTACTTGAAAAAATTTCTCGTATTGCTGCAGCAATTGAAGGGGCTTGATCAGTCATTAAGGTTATGGGGTGTCGACATTCTCCCATAGATCTCATAAAAGCCTCAAACAACCATACAAAACTGCTGGTCTTTTCATCAAGAACAAAACCCATTCCAAACATCACATTATTACAATGATGATTCATACCAACAAAAGGGGCACAAATCATGCCATATTTGTTGGTTCTATAGGTAGTATCGAAAACCATCAAATCACTAAAAGCTTCATAATCCCTTCGCATTCTTCCATCCCTCCAAAATACACTACAAAGCACATGATTTCCATCAACCTCAAACTCATAATAAAAGTCACTCTCTTTGGCTTGTCTTGCAGCAAATGACTTGATCAAAGCATTACAATCACCACCTTCTAATCTGCCAGCTTTTTCAGTAGCTAAAGCATTGTAAACATCAGTAACAGTGTAGCATAGATTAGGAGATCCACCAACTTCTTTCCTCAAAGCACGAAGAGAATCCGTAACCCTAACACCACTAGCCTTCATAGTACTTATGAACTTCAAATGCTCACCTTGCATTTTCCTTTGAGACCTAAGGAGATGTCTTTTCTCAACAGGTATCATAGCATGATTGTGATCCATATTGTGTTTAACAGCAGTCCAAACACCTTTCTCATCAATAACAAAATCAATATAGGCTTCACAACAAGTACGATAATCCAACTTAGAATACTTCTTAGGCACCTTAGAAGAAGTATCCTTCAAACCAGCATTTGAACACACATAATTTCTGCCTCTCCAAACACTAGAATTACCAACATATCGAACTTTCCCTTTCCTAATACTAAATCCATGCTGAAATGCATAATCATTGTACATTTCATATGCCTCCGCATCACTTTTGACTTGTTTCCACTGCAATTCAGACTTTTCACTTTCCTTATAAACAACTTCATACTTATAAACTGCAATAAACAAACAAAATGCATAACGAACATTATTATAGTTCAAATATAAAAGAACATAGTTCAAATAACAGAATTAGATTGTTCAAATAAAAGAATAGCATGTTCATAATTACTTGTACAATTCTATATTAAAAAATATAGAGAATCAAAGGTTCAATAAAATGAAATAAAGGTTCAAAAATAACATGACAGTGTTCATAATATAGTTAAACTACGAAAAAAACGACTAATACAAATTATAAACAAATAATATTCATAAAATTCATCAAAATATGATAAAATTAATCACAAATTAATAAATTCCAGAAGATAATTTAATTAGTCGATCAATTATGCAATGTACAAAAGCACATTAAAATTCATAAATCAGCAATCAAATTCAAAACACTTTGAACAACACATACGTATATCTAACAAATTCTGGACATAAATTGTTCAGCAAGAAATTAAAAGAGGCGAAAGTTCAAAATCAAGAATTAATGAATAAATTAATCAACAAATGATCAAAATCATCACAAATTACTAAAATACTATTGCAGAATCATATTAATCACAATCTAATAAAAAATTACAGAAGATTAAAAATAATCTCATCTCCATTATAAGTAACTTTAAAAAACCTAATTATACAATGAATTGTTCAAAAATCAAATTGAAAAAACCTAATTAACAAAAATAATTGAATTCAGAAATCTTACCTCCACTCTCAAGAATTTCAGGAACAGAAATCAAATCCATGGCAAAAACAAGATTGAAGAACAGAGTAATCAACAATGGTGAGAAAAGCACTGAATAAATCGAATCGAGAAAGTAATATGAGAGAAAAAATTGATGAGAGAAAACTAGAGGAGAGAGAAAATCAACGAAAGAATATTTTCGAATGATATTTGAAAAGGAAAAATGGAGAAATAAGGAAGGAATTGAAAATGGAAAGAACGCTCGAAAGACGTTGCAAAATAAGGAAAGAACAGCTAGGTAAGCAGAAGCTACGTGGCAGAAGCTAATTGGTGGTGCACGTAGTTCTGTGTGCACAAGGGTGCATATTATAATTTGCGGACCCGAACCCACATTATCTTATGCCTGAAATGACCAGAATCTATTTAAGCTAAAGACTTGACCTTAGCAAACTGAAATTGAAAAAAACCGCAATCAAATTGACTTAATTTTTTTTTTATTAATTTGTAATGTGTAACATTGTAAGTAATTTACATATTTTGAGCATTACTTTTCTTGATTTTTTCGGCCTTTTATCCCTATAAGTTATTAGAAATTCGTAAAAAGATTGAAATTTAATGACTACTCTACAGTCTACACTACGGAGTTTATCCATAAGATTAAAAAAAATTAACTATAGCTCGGAATAAAAGTCACAATTCTCACAAGTCTAGAAAAAAAAATAGTACAATAATAATGCATACATAACATATTTTTTTTACACATAATAGACGATTATATTAATTAGTTAGAGTTTTACATAAACCAAAACCAACCTCATTCCGCAAACAAAATGAGAGGTTGGTAAATAGCTAGAAGCATAAGACCATATCCTAAAATGAAAATTAATGGCCTTAACCCTTAAGGCTAAGATTACACACTGTGCCCCACCGAAAAGCAAATAAAACCAAGTTTATAACAGCAACTATAGTAGAGATTAGAGATACATGCAGCAAGTTACTCCTCGTCAGAGTCCTCATTAGCATTCAGAGCAGCTATGGCAGCTAACTCCTCGTTGTAGATAGGCAGAATATCATCAGGACAAGAGAGATATAGGCGATGACCAACACTCATAACCATCCCAAGTTGAGCTAACTCGTGAAGTCATGAGCAACAGCATTGTTGTTTCTTTTCAAATGCATACATAACATAATGTTCAATACCAAATGAAATTACAAAACATTCTAAAAAATTATACTCCAATATTCGAGTCTTAGAATTGTTGACAAACAGTTGGAGCAACCGCCCAATCCACATACGAACCAAAAAATCCATCATCCTCATTTGCTACATAAGTACAAAAACAATAATATAAGCAAATACACTATAAATGCAAAAATAAAGAAATAAGAATGTACAGCTCTAAAAATGTAGGAACATGAATATGCATATTTTGAAAAAAATACTTACTTTCAAAAGAGTAAATCCAACTACGAGTTGTTATTAAAGCCTCCACATTTTCAGGAATTGATGAACTTTTCCATTTATTCAATACTCGACTCCCAATGCTGAAAGTTGATTCGGAAGCGACGGTTGTCAGAGGTACGGCCAAAATATCTCTAGCCAAATGAGAAAGGCCTCTATATCGATGCTCATTTTCTTTCCAAAAAGCTAATATGTCGAGCTCCGCTTTCCAATCTAGTTTAGGGTCCTCAAGGTAATCATCCAATATTGACCTCTCACTAAAAGAAGATGAGGCCTCTTTATCATCATATTCCTGAATTTAACACAACTAGTAAACGAACAAACCAGTAATTGACAGAAAAAAAAAAAAAAAAAAAGTAATTGACAGAAAAAAAAAAAAAAAAAAAGTAATTGACAGAAAAAAATAAAGTAAACACAAGAAAAACAAATGGCAAATATGTAAAAAACAGTCTAATCAATAGATTAAGAATGAAGGATAATTAAAATAACAAAAGAACAATTACCGCAAAATAGTCGAATTTTCGCTTGCGGTTTCCAGTTGGAGTGCTGCTTATGGAGGCTCTGGAATGTGAGGCATGTGCCATATCAGTGTTGTTGTTCAATGTCGATGATGTTCTAGTTTGGGCATATAGCTTATAAAATTTCTCCAACTTAAGATGGAGATCACTAACTCTCAAGGTAGCCTCCACATCTCCAAATATGTTTTCATAACAAAACTTAAGCACTGATAATTTGCAACGAGGATCAAGAATCATAGCAAATGCAAATAACATGCCATAATCATCTTGTTCCGAGTTAAACCAATACTTATCAAACTTGCTCTTCATTTCTATTGCCATTGTCCTCAAAACATCATCATCATCGTGCTCCAACTCTATCAAAAGCATGAGAATCTTCCAAACATTCCCAAAATAAAGATTTGAGGTAGGATACTCACTTCCCGAAAACATCTTAGTTATCTCATAGAAGGGTTCTAAAACATCTCGAATCTTCTCAAGAAAATCCCACTCTTCGAAGGTAGGACACCATTTTTGAACTTCAGACATCTCCCTAAAAGCCTCACGATATAAGATAGCCCTATCAAGCATCATGTACGTAGAGTTCCACCTCGTAGGAACATCAAGCCACAATGATTTTGTTTCTTTTATCTTAGCTAGACTTACACAAGATCGAAAAGTGTTTTTTCTTATTTCAGAATATTTTACCTTCTTCACACAATGTCTTACTTTCTCAACTATATGTTCAATGACCTTAAGTCCATCTTTAACAATGAGATTTAATACATGTGCTGCACATCGTACATGAAAAAACTCACCATTATACAACAAAGCATCTCGTGCAAGTAGAGTTTCCTTCAAATAATCTTGCATTCTATCATTACTAGAGGCATTGTCTAATGTGAAGCAAAAGATCTTATCATCAATACCCCAATCTTGAAGCATGGACAACACAGCAGCATACATAGTCTTTCCCGTGTGTGGTGAATCAATATGACTAAAGTTAAGCACTGTACTAATCAATTTCCAATTATCATCCACATAGTGAGCTGTCAAACACAAATACCCCTCAGTTTGACAAGAGGTCCACATATCACATGTTAATGAGATACGACTACAGACTTTACTAAGAGTTTCCTTTAACTGAAGCTTCAAAGTTTTATGCATTTTTAAACAATCAGCTTTGGCAGTGTTCCTACAAATGAATTTCACATCATCACTTAAATATGCATGAATTTCTCTATTACCATCATGCTCAACCCAAGAGAAAGCATACCCATGTTTTATTATTGCTTTAGCTACCAGATTTCTGTACACAATTTGGTTAAAGATTTTACCTTTGTTTGAACCGTTTCCTCCTTGGTTTTTCATATATTTCTCATATGCACTGCACTTTCTAAGATGTCTTTGCATATTTTGTGTTCCATACTGGGGGTCAGATATGAAGGATGCTTTCTGGCAGTGTTTGCAAATTCACCTCTGTTTCCCATCACTAGATTCTTTCTTGTCAAGCGTGAGGAATTCCGGCCAAACTAGACTCCGTTTCTTTTCTACAGCTTGAAATCCAGATTCCATAGTGCTCACATTGTTGTTTTCAACTGTAATTTCAGGATCACCAGCTTCTTCCTCTTGTGTACACTCATCCTCTGTTCCCTCTGGTGAAAAAATAGGCTCGTCATAAATAATATGATCATCCATTGCTGCAAAAAAAGCAAGAATAATATCATTAGTTATTGTCAGGTTAAGATAAGGCTAACAACATTACAGGGTATAAAAGTCTTCAATTTTATAGAACTTATAAGGCTAAAACCTATAATCAATCGAATGGACTCTTCCATTTGCATACCAAACCACATAATGGACAATTGAAATAAGCAATACTGTCAAATTCAATGGAAGGAAGAAATCAGCATTCACAAATTAAGTTGATTTGCAGAGGGAAAACTCGAAAAAGGCTAAATGAGCCATATTAGGTAAATGTAAAAGAGAATCACCATACTGTACCAAACTGTCATTTTTTAGACTAAATAATCCTAGATTGAATCACCATACTGTACCAAACTGTCATTTTTTCAAACTTGACACCTCAAAAGAGAATCAGTTTCCATTCGAATTAAGTCAGTTTAATGTAATATAATCAATGTAGAGAAAAAAAAATGCTTAGCATACTCAAATTAGGTGATAGAATACTCTACAAACAGGGAGAACACATGCATAGTAATCCTGCTTTAAACAGTCGTGTGTCCAAATGTAAACTTTACTCTCAAATTGAATAATCCATCAAAGAAACTCAACACATATTAAATCATACCAATTTAGATGATTACACACTACCTACATTTTGGAGTCAGATATAACAGAGATTCAGTGAACATTTTAGAAGGATGGGTTGGTTTCGAAGGTACTCACCTTATAAATGGAAGCATGCAGGATCTGATATGCTGCTTGGTTGCCAATTAGTGGAAGACAAATTGTGTATTTTCTGGCAGAATCCCAATTGATGTCAGGAATGGTAAATATTAGCAAAAATGATAAATTGCAGAAAAAATAAATTGTGTAAATCAAACGAGCCATGTGAAACTTGAGATACTATATAATTTCCAGAGACAAGAGCACATAATCGAATGGACTCAATCACTCAAGCACAATTCTTTGCACAGGGAAAATAAAGAGGACTTTACAGTGATATTGCTACTACCACAGAGAAAAGTCCTATAATTTGCAGATGAAGTAAAAGCAAAACCTATAATCAATCGAATTGACTCTTCCATTAGCAATAAAAAGTCTTCAATTTAGAATGAGTGAGAAATACCGTCAGAATTTATCTAATGCATTAAGATTTATCCCATGGAAACCCCCAATTGAATTTTTTTTTTTTTTAAAAAAAACCTAATTTTAGACAGACAACATATATCAGATCTAAGAAATGGAAGTAAATTACCTAAGATTCTGGGAAAACGAAATCTTCTAGGCCACTTGAGTAAAAAACGCTTGAATGGAAAATGTGATGAAGTGTGTAGAGGTTAGAGAAGAGAGAAGACAAAAGAGAGTAATGGATGGAATGAAAAAATGAAAACGGCTGAGGAAGATTCTAGGGCTGTACCGCTGTAGTATTACACTATTACTTGTGGAAATTTGGAGGGAGAATTCCCGCTAATAATTTACTTCTTGTCCTCAATTCTCATAATGAAATACTTTTGGAGCTTTAGCCAATTGGGGGGGGGGGGGGGGGGGGGGGGAGAATTTCCCACAGTTTTTAATCAAGTTAAAAGTTTTATTTTGATTTCCTATTAAATTTTCACTTTTAAGTTGTAACTTTGTTAAAATTGAAATTTTAAAAATTTTTAATTGATCAACAAGTGTGTCCGTAATCTTACATCTAAATATAAGAATATTTCACTTAATTAATAATACCTCCGCTTTTTTAGCTGACACATTTTGACTTTATTGACACACTCCTCTTTAAGTCTTTAACCGTATTTTGTGTTTTATATGTAATGGAAAATATAGTCATGTAGGATCTTGAGTTCTTTAATTAGATAGTAGACTAGTAGATAGATACAAGCATAGTGCATAACTGCAATACTTCATAATTCATTAGATCAGTATATACTAATAGTGATGACACATCCTATGAAGTAATTTAGACTGGAGAGTCGGAGACTGAGCTATTAAGTAGCCCAGAAAAGGTTTAATCTAATCCTATCAAGTTTGAATTAGAGATCAAATTACCTTAAATAAGAAAAACCTTGTTATGACTTATGAGTTTCGTTTGAAAAAAATTGATTGGAATCGGATAGGTTTACATAATGTTGTTAATCAACTTTATAATAAAATTTTGTTTCTTTTTCCACTCTTATGTTTAAGTACTTGATCACATATATTATTATACATTAAAGCATGTAATTTTAAGAACTAATTACAAGTTTACAACTGAGTTTAAGTATACTTGTTTGAATTCCTAATTAACAATAAAATTTTTATCAAACGAAGCATGTTATAACCTATTTTTGGTTGAATCGGTCACAAAAATAAAATTGAGTATATGTTTGTTGGTTTGACGGTTTGACCTCTTATTTGTAATTTAGCGGTAAATTTAATTTAGCGGTAAATTTAATTTCAAACGAAGCATGTCATAACACATATTATTTGATCGAATCGGTTAAGAAAAGTTCACAGCGCGAGTAAGTGTACTTGGCGTCCATCCACAGTTCTACACTACTACAGTACTACTCTTTAAGTCTTTATTAGAAAAAATATAGTTTTGTCACTCTTTGTCATTGTGCGTACTTGTTGAAATCGCCACCATAATAATTATTTTAAGAATATTCAATTGGTAAAATTCTATGATGTGAATTACTGATAATTATAATAGGAAGTCTATTATTGATCAATTTCCTACACCAGCATGCGTGCATACATGTATCAATGTATGTCCACTTAAAATTAATAGAGCACTTAAAAAACATAGATTATATTATAGATTATTAATCGTATAAGAATAATACAAAGAAATTATTACAACAGTGAAAATGATAATAAGAGTATTAAAAGTTTAAAACTAAGATCAATAAGAGAGTGAGGTATAACTCAATTAGTAAGAGCATCCCTCTCTAGTTTCAAGAGATCCTGAAATTGATTCTCAATCTAAACACATAAAAAAAAAAAAAAAAAAAAGGTCAATAAAAGTCAAACAATTACTATATTCCATGAAAAAAGTAGCCTTAATAAATATAGTGAGTTTTTCGTCAAAAAATAAATATATATATATACAGAGTTGAATTTAACCCAATGTATCGACCCGAATATGACCCGACCCGAAGTTGACCCGAAAATTGGACCCGAAAATTGACCCGACCCGACCCGAAAATCGACCCGAACTGACCCGACCCAAACTTGACCCGACCCGAACTCGACCCGAAGTGTTGACCCGATACCCGACCCGACCCGATTATCAATCAACCCGAAACCCGAAAATGACCCGACCCGACCCGATAACCTTTTGACCCGAACTTGACCTGACCCGAAATGACCCAACCCATACCCGACCCGGCTCAGCGCACTTTCGATGGGACTCTTCGATCTTACTTGGAGCGTATTGTTACTGCTTCGGGGCCTGAGTTTGGCGACTGGCAGTGGCGGCTTGTCAACTTACCATTTGCGTTTGGAGGGCTTGGTGTTTATTCAGCAGGTGATGTTCGTCACTATGTTTTTCTTGCTTCTCGGTTGCAGTCTGATGGGTTGCATACACAACTTCTACGGCATGTTGGTATAGTTAGTCTTGGACGAGCCTTTGAGGTTGTGTTGGGTCTGTTTAATGAACGGTGGAATCTGACATTTTGAGTAATCCTAATGAGGTCGCTGCCCCAAAACTCATGAAGAAATTGGCAGATATATATTTCACAAAGGTTACCACTTCTGCAGAATCTATTTATTCTTTAACTCCTCGACAATCAGCATTATGGAAATCACAGCAGGGAGATCACACCTCTGCTTGGCTTTGGGCGGTCCCTATTTCGGGGTTGGGTTAGACGATGAACGCCAAAACTTATCGCTGTGTGTTGTGCTACAGGTTGGGTGTTCCATTGTTCTCTATCACGACACCGTGCTCTGCTTGTTCAAGGGTTCTTGCCGGGAATGTATTCGGTGATCACGCAATGTCTTGTATTGGTATTGTGGGCATAAACATCGGCATAATGTTGTTTGGGATACACTTTTTGATGTTTGCTATCGGTTAGGGATTTCAGCAAGAAAGGAGGTTGACATAGGGTTGTCTGGAGGGAATGGCGAGGCTCTCAGACCTGCAGATGTGTTACTTTATTCATGGGATCATGGTCGTGATGTTTGTGTTGACTTGACAGGGTCTTCTCCATTGACACAGTCTGGGCTTTCTGACTTTGTTCCCGGATGGGTAGTGACTGATGCGGCCAATCGGAAGCGGGTCAAGTACGAATCCAGTTGTCGAGCAATTGGATATGGTTTCTTTCCTTTCTCTTTCTCTTCTCTTGGGGAGTTAGAAAAGGAGGCTTTTGCATTACTGAAACGGATCCAGAAGTTCTCGAAGACATAAGACATTGGGGCGCGTGCTCATATTTTTACTAGGATCGGCTTTTCTATAGGTAGAGGAATGGGGGCCTAATTTGTATCTCGGCTCCCCACCAATTTCTTGTAAATTGATTGACTTTGTAGGTTTTTTTGATATTTTTATAATAATAATAATAATAATAATAATAATAAATAAATAAATAAATAACAATCAAAGTGAGCATTTCTTAAAAAAAAAAAATCAAAGTGCATTCTCAAAAATAAAAAGATTAATAAAAATTAATTTCTGAAAGTAACTATCAAGATAAAAGTAACAAGATTGTAATTGACAAATTTTCTACACTATAACATTCAAATCACAAGTAGTTAAGGTAGAGTGTTTTTTTTTTTTTTTTTTTTTTTTTTTTTTTGACAAAGGGAACACACCACAAAAAAACTAAAAAAAAAATAAAAATAAAGCAAATCCCTACACCTAGGCCCTAGCAGCAGCAACAAGAGAGTTAGCATCTGCAACTGAAGTCCTTGAAACTTCAGAATATGACAAGTAACAAAAGAGGACAAAATATCCCGGATATCCTATAAAACCCAGACCACCGAAACATCCTTAGACCCAAGTTCCATAATCAATTGAGGAATAACCATATAGTCAGTGAGCAGGCTAATCCGAGTAAAATCCCGTTGGCAAGGATGCTTAAGCCCAAAAAGACAAGCCAACAACTCATAATGAAGAGCTGAACTAGCCATACAAGCCCGTGCGCCACCCCTAAACCTGGGACGAAGAGGAGTCCCAAAAACACCAACTTGTACACCATTATGATTCCGCTGCTCCCAGGTACCATCAAATAGCAATCAAATAGCATAAAGATATCACAAACAATTTGTAGGTCACCTCGAAGAACCTGACTCAAAGGAGAGCAAGAGAACCCAAGGGGAATACCATCGTGATAAACTGTCAACTCACGAACCTTTTTACTTCTGTCGCACCAGTTAGAAGCTAAGTCCAAAACAGATTGGGGAGAGTAAACCGCCGATTGAAACCTAACATTATTCCGGGTTAACCAAATGGCCCAACAAATCCCAAAGAAGCGGTCTAAATTAGACCAATCCCTGAAAGTGGCATAACTTGAAATAAGATCCGAGAACCAGCCATGAAAAGGAAGTGGAGTGTCAAACCTGGGAAGAGGGCCCCAAGAAATAGAATCCCAAAGGCGTCGGGAGAAAGGGCAATCCCGAAACAATTAGTTAAGGTAGAGTTAGTTAAACTAGATATGGAGCAATTAGTTAAAAATGAACACCTATAGATGATGACATATATATAGAAAAAAGTTCTCGTAGTAACACTTCCAGCCGTACAAAATATGTAATGAATCAAGAATGAAATCAGAAAATACATGACAGAAAAAATGGAAATGAAAAATTGAAACCTATGTTACAACACTACTATGCAAATCCTATATAACATCACCATGCAACGGTGTGAACAATTTGAGAGGATAAAAAACAGCCAAAAGACTTTGCAACCTAAACTAAATTTATACGACTAACCAAATTAGAAGAGTATTTGAACATTTTCAGGAAACATTAATAAACTTTCGTGTCTCTATCCTTGCACAATACATGCCACTCCTGAAGAACTGCAGCTTGAAGAGCAAGATGCTCCACCTCTTCTGCTGTTAGTTTTGACAAAGTGGAAGGTCCTTTACTTTTTTCTTCCTCCTCGGCTTTTTTCTTTTCTTTCTTTTCCTTTCTCTTTTTCTTCTTCTCCTCATCCTCCACCTCTTCCCCACTACTTCTTTCGTCCTCTTCACTTTCAAGCCCGGTTTTGGGGCGTGGCTTGGCAGCCTTCAGAAGTGCTATTCGCTCCATTGATACTTTTAGGCTTTCAGCAGCAGCAGTTTTAACCTCATCTTCAGGCATGTATTCACAGCCTCCCTCTGTAAGGTCATCTAGCCAACCTTGCAAGTCTGATTCAATTTCCTTTGTGATCGAGGCATCAGATGCTCGTACTACAAATTTACACATCATGGTAGTTGTTTCATCACCCAAGTCAACATTTCTGCTCACTTCACTAGCACCAAATATCATCATCCACAAAAAGCCCCCATGCCATGTTTTAGCAGCAAAGCATAGCTGTTACAATAGACAGATGGTAAGCACGGAGGACCCTGATACTATCAAAAAATGTGAAAATGAAAAGAGGAACTATATGGAAGGTCAAGAAATAAATGAGTACAGAACACCTCCCTACCCCCAACCCAAAACTATGATTAATAAATAAATAAATAAAACAAAACACGCACACATGCACAAGCATACAACAAAGTAAGCTCTAATTGTAATTTAAGAGTGTCAAGAGCACCAAACTGGTGGGTATGAGGTAAAATAAAATTGCACAGGTGCAACTGCCATATTGTTTAGGTCTAACATCCTATAAAGCAGTTTAAAAACCAAGGTTTCATCTTGTGGTCAAGATTCACAGGGCTAAGCAGTCTCCAGTTTGAAGTATATTACAAGGCTTTCCCATTCCCTTCAAGTCTAAGAGCTCTAACCTCAAGTAAAGAATGTTTCGGTAGTAATAAATTGTAAAACTAACAGGCAACTTAGGAACTTCCAAGAGCTACTGGTTCTAGAAAGTCCTTGTTTCAACTTTATGTTTTACAGCCCATTGAAATTGGTTGAAGAGTATTCAAGCCGCTAGGAATTCAATAAGAAAAAGAAATATAAAAGGGGTAAATCAAATTCCCTTTCATTTCCTTTCATTACCCAAACATTGGAAAATCCATACTTTCTTTTCCCCTCCCTTCCTTTCTCTTCCTTCCTATTACTTTCATTAAACCAAATAAGACCTAAATCGAACTACTCCGTAGTTAATATTTGAGCATGCTCAGCCTTGTAAATTACGATATATAGGTAATTGATTGAATACATACTTATAAATTTATAATCCCATAATTAAATAAATAAATAAATAAAGGAGTTTCCAAAAACTTAATGATATGCAATTGAATTATTAAGTTCCCATATTGCATTAAATATGACTTACTTCTCCAAAAGATATGTATTTCAGCAGACATAGCTATTAGCTACAACAGACAAATACAAATATAATAATGAAATGTTTTTGGACAGATTACTTCATGAGAGGAGCATAATTCCAAACTCTTATTTCCAAGGGTGAGGTTAAATTTAATGAGTGAGGGTTTGGAAGGGACTCGAATTCGATGAACTCTATTAAGCTCCAAGTGTGTATGACTATGCGGAATAATCACTTTTGGATCATGTAGTTGACCATACTTATGAAATTAAGGCTTTGATTGATTGATTGATATTATAGTAGATACTGCAGACTGTTATTTTCACAACCTTGGGTTTACAGATTTGCATTTACAGTAATAAAAAGAAAATTTTGCAAATTACCACCCACAAAATACACCTATTTTGAAATTACCACCCAAAAAAAATTTATTTTAAATTACCACCCCTTAAATTAAAAAACCAATTAAATTGCCACCTTTTTCAAATTTCCGGTGAAGTTTCCGGCAGTGGGTCCCACATAACGACTAATAACGGCTATTTTGACCCTCTTATTTTTTTCCTCGATTTTCTTATATATAAAACTGCTCTTCAAACTCATACACAATTTCTATCAAATTCTCACAAATTTTGCAAGGTTGTATTAGGATTGAAGAAAACTCCCCCAAAGTGCATACTCTTAATTCGCTATCAGGTTAGATCAATTTTTTAGGGTTCTTCGCATATTTATATTGGGTTTTTTTATTTTTTATTTTTTTTTATTTTTTTTATTTAGGGTTCTTTGCACAATTAAATTTGGGGTTTTCCACAATTAGGGTTCCTGCTACAAATGAATTGGGGGTATTTTGAAATTAAGGTTCCTGCTAAAATTGAATTGTGGGTTTTCCGAAATTAGGGTTCTTGCTTTGATTGAATTAGGGCTTTTCTGAAATTAGGGTTCCTGATTAGTGGTTGTTATGAAATTAATGTTCCTTCCTCTTTCCCCTATTCCAGAAATTGCAAATACAAACTAGCTAATTATGTGGGATTTTGGGAGAAATTGCAGTATAACACCTAATTGATTTTAGGGAAGTATTTTATTGGAAAAAATCAAGGGTTAAACTACTATAAAGCTATATGTAGTTGTTAATAGCCCTCAGGTGGGGCCCACGGAAGGAAAAACCACCGGAATTTTGAAAAAGGTGGGAATTTGAGTAATTTTTAATTTAAGGGCGGTAAAATAAAAAATAAAATTAAACGAGTGGTTATTTTGAAATAGGTGTCATTTTTGGGTGGTAATTTAAAAATTTTCCTAATAAAAAAGGCTAAATTTCATGGTAACCAATTTGTCAGCTATTGTATCATTTTCCTTCTGCTTCAGAAACTTTAGTGAACAGATCTTTTATAGCATAAAATAATGTAATTTGTACTTCAAAATCCAATATGTTCCACATACAATTATAACTTGAGAACATCTTTATTTTACAATAGAACAAAAGAGAACCTCTATAGTTTGTTTGGGTAATAAAAAGGGAAGGAAAAGAAGGGGAGAGAGGGGGAGGAAAAAAAAGAGTTTTCCTTCCAAATCTCTCCACTATAGGAGAGATCATTTTCTTACAATTTAATTCCTCCATTTCTCTCCCCTCCAATTCCCTTCATCCCTCATTTGTTATCCAAATGAAAGATATTCCATCCCTCCATTTCCCTTCCCTTCCCTTCCTTTCCCTCTATTTCTTTCAATCTAAACACAGTCCTAGGGAGGGTGAGGGTGAGGGTGAGGGTGAGGGTGAAGGGAAGGGGAAGGGAGGGGATAAAAGAATGAATACTTTCCTTCTGCTTGAATTTGCATTTGAGTCTACAAGAGATTTTCACCGAGAAATAATACCAAAAAAAATATGGTAAAATAATATAAAAATTTTAATACTTCTCCGGTTCTTATTCACTTGCAACATGCCTATTTCACAAGCTATAAAGCACACTCTGGCCACTAAAATATCTAATTCTGTGTAAGTAAACATAATAAAAAGTTTCTACTTCTATAACACACATGAAATCAAAGCTAACGAGATTTCACAAGATAATAAATTTTTTTATTACATTGTTAAAGCAAACAGTCAAAGAACAGTTTGACCACCAAAATATATGTTGCAATTAATAAAGCTGAAGTACAGCTATTTGATAAATTTAGCGAAAAATATGAAGCAAAAAATTTATGGTATGATTGCCACTAATCGAGTAAAACATAATATCCAGCACGAGGTACTGGCAATTTGTATCCTAAAACTGAGGTGCGCACTTATCTTTGTTAAGCCCCAGGGTTATGGCAAAAACAAATTGTTGACCCAATGTTACAAGTTGATAGACCCATTGTGTCATGTTCACAAACTTTAAGGCTTATAATGAACATTATCACTTTTCCTAGAACTAAAAAATAAAGAACCTCATGTTAGCAAAGTGATTTTGTTTAACCTCAAGTTAGCCTACTGCCTATGTATTGTCCCTAAGCTAAACATCTAGTTCTATACAAGCCAAATCCACAAGAAACTGATGCCAAATGGACAAATAGCCATAAATGAGAGCGGCAAAGTAAGCAGAAGAAATATGGAATTATTGACCAAACAACCAAAATAATACGTCATAATGTCTCTCATACCTGGAATCCAGCAACTGTGCGGATAATGTGGGAGCAAACTTTATGGAAAGGCTTGGATTCCAGAGCCTTCAATCCGCTCAAAAATGGTGAAGAGTCATATTGCTTAGCAGCAGTAGCCATAAAACCACTTCCCTCATAAGTATAGGTGCCCGTGTACTCCACAATAGCTGGTAAGCTTGGCCATAACCGAAAGTATTCCACAGGAGAGATTTTGTGAGGTAGAAGCAGCTCAGTCAATGGAATTTTATAAGGCTGGCACCTCAAGATAACAGGTTCTCCTAGCTCTGGCTTGGAACTCTTTTTTTGTCGTACAATTTGGGGATCTTCTTCAGCATAATCACCTTCATAATGTAGAGGACCAGTTCCATAGAACGGATAATACAGTACTTGTAGCCAAAGGGCACATCTCTCAAAATGAGAAGCTCCTACAGTAATGCTACAAGGTACAGGATCCTACATGATGACAGAGTAAAAGTAAATGGTGATGCAAACACAAACAAGCAACAAGATAGAAGATAAATGTATGAAAACACAAACAAACAGACAAATTCACGATAACCAGCAGCACAGTCCCTTTTAGCAACACAATTGAAAACAAATAAAGCAAGTACACTGTCCAGAAAATGACCAGGACTAGCATCATTATGGATGTCTTTCAGTCTACTTCCATTATTTCCCTATGCTATTCATTGTTCAATCCACCAATTCATCTCCATCTGGTATTTAAAATTGTTGTACTACCCAGAATTAATTGCTATATCCCAACCAATCTTTCAAGAATAGATTACCTTCATAATTAATGAAAAATAGCTCAGTATCGAAAACAGGGACTGCAAAAAGTGTTGTGATACTTTTAAAATTCAAAAATAATCATTATAAAAAATTTGAATGGTTATTTGCCTAGAAAATAAAAAGAAAACAAACCAGCAATTTTTAAAAAGCACTTGACAATACAGCATTTAACAATTAGGTCAAACAGAACTGAAACAACAGTCTCTTCACAACACATTTATCCTATAAGATAAGATGGATATAATTAGATGATTTTGAAGTCACATATTGAACAAGGTTTGGCAAGAGAACCTGTGAAACAAGGTTACGCAACTGCCGCACTGCTTGTGGTGAACCATCCATGAAATATAATGCCCCCGTCAGGCCAACTCGAATATCAGCTCGGTTAAGTTCAATGTCAGTTAGATTTATAACCTGAAAGAATCAATTGCTTAGCTTTTTGATAGGCCACATAGGAAGTCGGAAAATTCATGGGGGAAAAATCAACCTTCAGATGCAATGTGATCCTCCCATCACTGGGATCTGCCAAATGATAAGCTTCAACATAGCATGGATCACTACTGCCAGTCAACGTAAATGCTCTTGGTGGAATCTTAAGTAGAGTTGAATCTATTTTACTTGACAGCATGAGTGTCAATTCACTGGGATCAGGCCTCCAAAGCTCTAAAATTGCTTTATGTACCAACCCTTCCAGTTTTCTGTCCTGAGCTGCAGCTACTTCATAGAACTGAACGGTCAACTTGTGGTGGCTAAAAGGATAGTCTCCTTTGGCTTCACTAACCCCAGCCCATCTGAGAAAAGAAAACCACCAAGTAACATGTTTGAGCTTACACTTATCAATGTTTATTCTACACAGTTTAATTCCCCCCCCCCCCCCCCCCCCAAAAAAAAAAAAAAAAAAAAAAAAAAATTATAATAATAATAATTATTATTATTCTACAGTGACCAGGAGTAGGAAATTGCAAATAAAGATAGACCACTTAGCATGCGAGATACGCTGCAAGTACTGAAACAATGGCAAACAGATATTACCGTCGGAGATGAAAGAGCATTTTCCTGGAATAGAGAAGAGTGATATGTATTGGGAAGAGAAAAAAGGTTTTGATTAAGTGATGTCTTCGTTATAGGTGAGAATGTGCCCTTTGCATTTTCTGATTCATTTACACTACATGCAAAAAGTCGAAAGACAAATGTAGATACAGCTAGTTAATAGTACTTCAAGTTCATGGTAGTAGCCTAGTAGGTGATCCATAAATATCCTGTACATGTCATATATTCTAATTTTTCTAATCAGTGGCAAACATCTTACTTTTGAAGAATCCTATTCAGCAGTAACTGCAAGTTGGAGCATGTTAAAATCAAATCTTTTCTTCATTAATGCCTTATCTAGTTTTTATCATTGACTTGGTGAAATACATTTAACATATAACTCTATTAAGAAAAAATTTCATGGAAGTGTAAAACTAGGGATCCCTACTAATTGCGCTACTACAGATAAGTGCAAGAGCTAAAGCACCACATAGAGACAAAACTTTATTCATCTAAATTGTCCTCTTCATAATTGTTTAAGGATGAGACTACCAAGGCTATTATATAGTATATTTATTTCTCTATGATGTAGTTTTAATGAATATGGTGTACGGAGGCATGAATGACAAATAATTCAAGAGATGCCTTATAAATTTACTCGAGTATAGTAAGACTGCATTCTTGTCACCTTAGAATAAGTCTTAGGAACAAAGTTCAAATGACTCCAAACTCCAATAGAGGGTACTTAAGTTCAGTTCACAGCTACAATAAGCTCTAGTAAGTTTTGATACGCCTAGATACGTAATTCAATTACAGGTTAAAACACAAACACTAAGATAGAGAATTTGGAATGTGAGTTAGCCAGTTTAGGGAAAAAAGTCTTTGACATAATCAAGATTTAGGTCAATGATCCACGGTCAGCGCATTTGACGAATTGAGAATGTTGAAATTACAAATAACAAAGCTCTATGCTTTAGTCGCAACAAATATTTAAGACCTCTCAATTATGAACAACCTAACAGCACATATTTCAATTAGTATACTCAGCAAAAAGTTCAGATTATAGACTCAACTTCAAAAGAGAGTGAAAGAGAAACAACACAGGTGAGAATAGGTCAATGAACTTGACAGAAACGACCGGGGAGGGGGGGATTATGCCCTTAATAGGAAGAATATTGCCGTATTTATAAGGATAGAGAGAAAAATTTACCTGTCATCTGGATGCAAGGTGGCATACTTAATCCTCTGCAATATCAAACGACATTGATGCTTATTGACAGAATCTGCCGAGCCATTTCGGAATTCTTCAAGCTCTTTACTCAGCAACTGACCAGCCCTTGAATTTCGAGACCCCAATCGCTGAGCACTCAGAAGAACTGCCTGGACATCTTGCAGCCTGTTTGTCATCATTGCAGATGAATCCATATTGAGCAACACTTTATGAATATTAGTCACAATAATGTTCAGCGGATCATCAGGGTCATCAGCCAAAAGGGGATCTAAACCTTCAAGATCAATGTGCTCAGCTAGAGACCAAATGAGACGGGCAGATATTCTTGGTGTATTCACCTACAAAATGAAACAGTAAGGGAGGTAATTCTGTAAACCACATCTAGTCCACTAACTTTATGATTTTCTTACACATAATAACTCTTTGGTATACAACAAAATAAATATTCTGTAGCTAGAAAGCAAATCTTTATGGTTCTCAGACTTCTCAGTTCTCACTGTAGGGTCTATAGCCAAACGAATAACTAGAAAACTAATAAATGTGTCCACGTCTCAAATACAGCTGCGTATGACAATAAGAAATTACATATATGGGCTGCAACAAGCCTATATAGTTTTCAGAAAATGGCATCAAAGGACATCATATGATCTTTATCCATCTAGTGCGTCGGACCTAAATATGAACTCCTTGAACAAAAACTACAACTCCCATTTTGATTTGTATGCAAATGCATGCATTAGAATGAACTCAACACCAAGTTAAGAGGAAACAAAACATTAAAGCAAAAATTAAAGGCATGAAAGCAGTAGCAGGTACTAAACAAGCCAAATGCAGCCTATGATAGTACCATCTTTGACAGCCAAAAAAAGTTTTGAGACAAGTGCACCAACCTCACGCAGATCATTGACAAGCTCACGCTGAAGGTTTTGCAGCCTAGTCTCATTCAGAATCTGATCTTGTGAAGCACCATCTTTCACTCGTTTTACACCACCTCTTGTATCATATATATGGCAAAGTCTGACAAGTAACTTGAGATAGCAATCAATTGCATAAGTTCTACCATCACAGTCCCACTTAACACAGGGTCTACACACTTCTACGACTTCCAAAGCAGGCTCAGTCCAATTTAAAGCCCCATACCCAGTACCATAAGCAAGGGCACCAATGACTCGGCTCTCCATTCCTGAATTCTTTTGCTCTGGAAGAGGCAGAGACAACTGAAAGCAGCTTTCTACTAGTGAAGCCACCAATTCTTCCCTGAACAAGCTTTTACTAGTGACACTATTAAGATCTTCTTTAATCCTCACATCTTCAAATAAAGAAGCAATGTCAGTTCCAGCTAGTGGCTTCTGACCTCTGCGTACACTTTCCTTGGCAAAGAGATCAACACAAAGAGCTGTACGACAGATGCATGCTAAAGCGTGCATGCGATCTGATTCTGCCCTCAAGTTTCTCACCATAAGAAGCAACCTCTTAAACAATGAGACCTGTTGCAGAGAAGCCGCAGAGTCAGACACTTCCAGTGGTTGCATAATCAAAGGGCAACACAGGTTTTCTTTTATCAAATAAATCAATACAAAGTAATTATTAAAACGCTAGAAATCCAGAAAAGTCCGTCGCCTTTCTTAAATCAGTATGAAAGTAACAGCTTCTAATTAATGGGCTTTCCCAACATATTTTTACTAAACTGATTAATGGAGACTTGGGGAGAATGAACAAACAATCTACTGATAATAATTGATACTTCTCTAATACAGATGTTAACCACAAACAAGAATAGCAACCTTTTCATCCGAAAACATAATTTTGTTCATCATAATCGGCTTTCCCAACAAATTCTTACTAAACTGATGAATGGGGACTTGGGGAGAATGCACAAACAATCTACTGATAATAAATTAATACTACTCTAAAGCAACTTTTCATCCGAAAACATAATTTTGCTCAATCATAATCTATATAAAAAAAAACATTCAATAAGTGAACATAAACAAAACCAACTCGACTACATAAACAATTTTTGAGTAAAAAAACAGCTATGGACCTGCATAGTAAGATCAAGGAGATGAAGATTAGTAACAACAGCTCGAACGATACTCTCCCGAGCAGACGAAAACTCCTGTCGATCCCATAGCGTGAGAATGGCGATAATAGAACCCGAAGCCCACTCAGGCTTGCCACCAGGAACATCAGCCAAATAAAGCATATTGATCGCCACTTCAAAGATCAATGCAGGATCCAAAGACTCGAGAAATGGGGACAAATGCATAACCACATCTGATACACCCACAAACTTCTCAGCATTCCCAGTAACCAGCAACGCCGCCCCATCCCCCACTCCACCCCCCTTCGACGAAAGCTTCCGAATCGCCTCGACAGACCCGGAAGCCACAGCTTTAACCCCGTAAACCAACGGAAACACGGTAGCACGAAAGCTCTCAACAGGAAGAACAAAAGCCCTAGACATAAGCGAATTCCTCCTCTTCCACACAAAATCAACCATTGAAGACACCCAATTAGACCGAATCGCAACCGAATTCTCGCTATCGACGAGCTTATCCCCAGCCAAACGACTCATCTTCTTGGATTCAAACTCCTTAAACAATCTCCCAACAGATTCAAACGCGACCTTAGCAACAGCATCAGAAGAATCCAACATATTAACCCCAATTCTCCTCCACCAACTGGAAACACGATCGAGCAAATTGACATTATTCTCGCAAAGAACAACAAGATCGTCTCTAGCTAGAATACACCCAAGAGTCTCGGTGATCGAGAAGCGGAGATTGCTGCTGGGAGAATCGAAGCAAGCAGTGATGTGCTGGTGCGAGAGAGTGATAAGGGAAGCGAGAAGATGCGAAGGGATGGCAGAGAGGAAGGAGACAGCAGCAGCGGAGACGTCGGGGTCAGGGAAGTCGAGGTCGGATTTGATGCCGGAAATGACGGAGTCCCAGAGGTCGGGAGTAAGGCGAGGAGTTGAGCGGATGAGATCGAATGCGAGTTTTTTACAGACGGCGGAAGCGGGGGAAGAGACGATTTCTTCGACGGAGGTTTTGGCGATGATGGAAGTGTCGCGGCCGGCGGCGGATTGTTGGAGGGCTTGGAGGAGGGCGCCTGATTGACGGAGGGCGTCGTTAGACCGGAGATCGGCTTGGATCTGCGCGAACAGGATGTCCATTGTTATTGATGATGGTATGAGGATGAGTGAGGAAGTTGTTATGGAGGAGTCATTGAAATGTAGAAGCAGTGCTAGTAAGCTTGCAAAGGACAGGGGGGAAAGGAAAGAGAGTGAATGATTGATTCACACCTTTAACGGTTTGGTTGTACTATTGAAATTTTTGGAATAATCTTCTTTCAAAAAAAAAAAAAGAAATATTTGGAATAATAATTAGAGTGAATTCCAAGAAAAATGTAAAACAAAATAAAAAAAAACAACAACAAAGCTAAAAGGACCAAAAACGAAAATTCTCACCGCCTACCTTGAATCGCCAACCAGTGACTTAGAGTAACCCACTGACGAGGAACCTTACATAACTTGCAAGCTGAAAATTGTTAGATAGTAGGTCGAATATCATTTATAAACCAACAGCATGAAAGATCATCCGAACAATGGCCACACAAAATATCAAACAAGATTGCACAATCTGTATAAATAAGGAGACGACGAAAACCCTTGCGAGCAACTACCCAAAGGGACTAGAGACAGGTCTGAAACTCAACCTAGAGAGCCGAGGAAGAATGACAAGCTCAAGAGCACCCACCTAGAATCAAATCTGAACAAAACCTTCCTGAGAATCCAACCAGCACCGGCATTGCAGTCCTGAACTTGCCAAGCACCATCAAAGAGAAGACAAGCATCGAAAGCCGCAGAAGACTCACCCTTTAGTTAGAACCTAGCCTCAGAAACTCGCCGAGGAGGCACGGAACCCTTAGAAGAACAGGCAGAAAAATGAAGTCTTGGGCTTTTCTGCTCGGTAAAACCCTGTCCTCATGAAAAAGAAAATTCATGCTAGGAGAAACCACTGCCTGTCTAAAAAAATTTTGATTACGGGCAAGCTAGATAGCCCAAAAGAAAGAAATAAAAGAAACGCCTTCCCAATTCTTAGACATGCGGAACTCCGTGATGGAGTCGACATTCCACACAAAAAATGGCTTTACCTATAACTAATCAGAAGAAAACGAAACAAATCACAGGCCTAGAGGCCAGAAGAGAAGGAACAATCACGAAAAAGATGGGTAGCTGTTTCCAAGTGAGCATGACAGAAAGACAGGTACCATCCACCGGGTGTCCGCGTAATTGTAAGTTCGCAGAAAGGGGCAAGCATTATGAAGAAAGTTCCAACAAAAACTTTGTAACTTAGGGAGAAGATGCAGACCCCCAAAAACGTTTCCACCAAGCAGGAGGAACAGTACCAAAGATCCTCGAGAATTTTAGGCTTCTGAGAAGTAAAGTATACGCTGACTTCGTAGTGAACGACCCATCCCTAGAATACTTCCAGTAAACGAAATCATTCATCAGTTGGAGCGAATGCTCCAAGGCAAAAATGCGAGATGCCGAAGAATTATCAAAATACTGATGAACCAAATTCGGATCCCATGCGTAAGAACGCAGATTAATGATAGAATAAACATAAGTCGAAAAATCTGACCCACCTTAATGTGCAATCACTAGGCGAAAAATAGGGTTGGCCACCGGTTCAAAACCCCCCTTTGCCACCGGTTTTGAACCGCTGGCCAGTGGGGGGGTGGCAAAACCTAGCACAAAAGGCCACCGGTTCAAAACCGGTGGCAAAAACAAGAATTGCCACCGGTTAACCGGTGGCAGTAACCCTTCCCGGGTTTTTTTTTAAGGGGTTATTGGCACCGGTTCTTGTTCAAAACCGGTGCCAATAATGGCCAAAAAAATAATTTTTTTTTTTTTTTTTTTTTTTTGCATTTTTTTCACTTAAATTGATATATAAACACTAACATATACATAAACTTGCATATTTTTATAAAAAAATGATGTAATATTACAATTTTTGTCCAAAAAAATAAAATAAAATACAAGGTTACAAACAAAGTGGCTGCAGAGTAGCAACATAGCAACACAGAAGCAGATTAGCAGCAGCGAGAGTTGAACAGCAGTGGCGTAGAGCATAGCAGCAGCATCAGGAGCATAGAAGCAGTAGCGTAGAAGCAAAAGAAGTCTTCACAACAATCACCAAGTCATTACAAACCAATTTCAAATCTGCAAGGAAAGCACCATCAAATCTCTAATTTCAGACTTTCAGTCATCATTCCCAGCTAAGTCTTGCTCTTGCAGTTATTAATAGTTTAATACAAAGATTGGTTCAGCCTCTACCACTAACAGAAGATTTGGGAGGCAGCAAATAAGAGTCGTAATAGCATTGAGACTGTAGTTCATATTTTTCTTTACAAGAAATACACCATTCTAATGTAGACTGTAATGCAATCCAACCCCTTTATGTCACCCAAGTGTGTTCTTTTCTTTAGAATTTCATTACAACTTACTATGAAGGAAATGTAAGAAGAAAATACTGTTTGTAAAGGCAGAGATGATTTGTCACAGAGAGTCCATGACATTTTTCTTAAAAAGATTACTTATCAAATGAGCCGTAAGAAATTAAAGAAAATAAATTTTTTAAACAATGGGAAGACCAATTATCTACTGACAAGCCACAAGGACAAATAGTTTAATATGCAAAGGAATATGCATAAGGTTCTCAAAGTACAACTTCAAGTTCTATCTTTCCAGCCTAGTAACTAACAATTATCAATAACTAAAGGGTCAGAATTTGAGCAAAGAAACTTCAGCTAAACAAGGCTCAGCATCACTAAACTGTACATAATAACCAAAGCTCAAAAACAACGGCAAAAATTTCCTTAATTACTCTCTCACTCCACCATTTCAAACCACAGACCAAATGAATCCTCAAAAACTCAAATATTGACATGCAAACAACTTTCTTTCTTCATTTCTAATCACAATACTAACATATTCTCAATAATATTATACCAGTCTATACTTTCAAATACCTGTTCATTAGAACATTGCAGAGCAACTTTAACTGAATTGTGTATTATTAATACCACTATGATTAATCATGACTGCAATAAATTACCAATAACAACATATTATATGATAAAATTCAAATAAGTGGAAAAGGAGAGTATACCAGTGGCCTTGAGGATACGGAGGATCTTGCTGCCAGTAACACTCCTAACCTGAGCAATACCGTGAGAATCCCTAAGAATCACACCAATCTGAGATGGTGTAAGACCCTTCTTTGCAAACTTGCAAATGTTATCCTCCACCTGCAAACAAATATACCAATCAGAAATTAACACCAAAAAAAAAAAAAAAAAAAAGGGCATTGAAAATATTGATAAATTTATAGACTTTTTCAATCATTTTTCAAAGTACACATTAGTGTGCATTGCACAATTATATAAATTCAAACAAGTTTTACAATAATTTTTCCAATTGCGCATCATTCAATTAATTTTATCCAGGAAAAAAAAAGTGGGGTATTGCACATAAATTGATTGATATAACCCACATTTTTAATCAATTCTCGAAAAAATCTTAACCCAACCAAATTTACCCACAGAAAATTCATGGGTACTGCAAAATTAATGAATATAACTAACATTTTCAATCATTTCTCAAATTAACCATTACTCAACCAAATTTACCCAGTAAAAATAAATCATGGGCATTACAAAAATCAATTAATTCAAACAATTCCTTCAATCCTTTATCAAAATACCAATAACATAACCAAATTTAACCAGGAAAAAATATACATTGCATAAATTAACAACTTTAAACACCTTTACAGTCATTTCCATAAACACCCACAATGCAAAGAACCCAGAAACACTAACCTTAGATTTTCGATTACCAACGAGCTTGATTAACGAGCCCTGGCTTCAATGGGGAGAGAACGGATCTAGGCTTCAATGGAGAGAGAAGGAGTAATATTGAATTAAATCGAAATCCATAAAACCCTTGGTTTCCGAAAACATGAAATTGTAAATTTGACAAAAATGAAAACTCAAAAAACACGAAATAATGAAATTATTTACAGAGAAAAGAAGAAAAACGCACGAACCTTCAGGGAAAATCATTTCGCGAGAGGAAAACGACGAGAGTTGGGTTTGTATCAGCTCCTAGTGCCACTGCCGCCGTTGCTAGGACATGAATAGAGGGAAGCGGGAGGAATGGACGACGGCACGGTGGAGAGAGGAAAGAGAGAGAGATGAGAACAGAGAAGAGAGGGGAGAGGGGAGAGGAGGAGAAGGAGATCGAAGAAGGGGAAGATCGAGAAAGAGAAGGAGATGAGAACAGAGAAGAAAGGGGACAGCAGGAAAGAGAAAGAGGAGAGAGAAGGAGGCGCGGCTATGAGAGGAAAAGGGTAGGGTTTGGGGGTTTAATTCGGGTTTTTTTTTTTTTTTTTTTTAATCTCACTATTACCACGGGTTCAAACCGGTGGCCTTTCCAATTTTTGCCACGGGTTTGGTTGAACCGGTGGCAATTGTTCTTTGCCTCATCCCGCCACTTAATTAAGCCACCGGTTTACAAAAACCGGTGGCCAATGAGCGTTGCCTTTTTCAATTTTTCTACTAGTGAATAAAAGAAACTAGGCCCCCTAGAACCCATTCATCCTCAGCTAGACGAACTTGGCCACCTGGAGCCCAATCCAACCTTCCAAACAACGCCCTGAGTAAGAGTGGACAAACCATTCAAAAGACTACGGCAACCCCAGGGCAACCCAGGAATCCGACGAAGGATACTTAGCACCTAAGAGCTATGTGAGGGATTTAAGTCTTTGTCAAGTGCAATTACTAGATATATAATGGATCAAATTATGGAAATAATTAAGTTAATTCTTTTGGGTCGTCGTATTATCATAGCTAAAAGTACTTACGATCTTTGGGCTAGTAAAATAGCCTAAAGCCCAATTGAACGGATCCTATAAGGTCACACAAAGGGCCTAGATTGAGCATAAGAGGAAGAGGCCCATGATGGGCCTTCTCCCTCTAGGTGGCCGGCCATATAGAGGAGTTTAGGTGGATTGGGCTTGCTTCCTAGTCTAGTTATAATATGATTATAAATAGGCTAGGTGCCTAGGGTTGAATATGAGATTCAGTGATCACTAGATCAAACCCTAATTAGCAAACACAAGCCAACCCCTAACAAACTCTCTCTCTCACTCTTGATCGTTCTCTTTGGTGTGCGTCGGTGGTGTGTGCACGATGGTGGTGGTTCGTGGTGGTGGCCGGTTGTCCGCAAAGGTGGTGATCATGGTTTTCCTCCTAACGGGAGGAAAACCTAGGTCGTTGAGTTCTAAGAATTCCCTGATCAAACTCAAATTTATAACCAAACCTAACCCTAAGTATAGGGGTAAGTCCGGGTCGAACCCAAGGGAATGAGGTATAAGCTAAAATCTCAAGTTAAGCTATCCGGAAGTCTAGGTAAGGGTTGGTCTAAACAAACTAAACAATTCTACTAAATGAATACAAGAACGATATTAAGGATGCTAGGGAATTAGGATCCACATGCACTCACGACAATCATACTAATTGGGCAAGAATTCAACCAATCGAACAATGTGAGGGAAGGTAGCAAATGCAATCAAAATCACTTGTAAACCTATTTCCTAGGGTCAAGCTAGAGGTCCCTACGAATGACATTCAAAAAAAAATCGCAAAACAAGATCAATCGATAATAATAGCTTCCAAATCAATTTGTCATATCAATGAAAACTAATATGCAATCTAGCTTGATAGTTAAGGTTGATCACTCCTCATGACATCAAACACATGCACAAATTTCACCAACCAATTTAATCACAATGTTGATCAATGAAAATCCCATAATCAGCCATGAATTATCACTCATACATGCTTCAGCACAACCCTAACAAGCAATCTACTCACTACACATTGCAAAATTGAATAGCAAAACTAAGCTAATCACCAATTTCATCATCAACATTGTATTCAAAATATACTCAAGCTATCAAAAATCAAATCAAATCAAACAACAAGTAATTCAACCAAAAATCAAGAATCAAATACTAACATTGCATTAAAAAGTAAAGAATTCTTACAAAACTTTGATCTAAATCAAAGAGAAAGAAGATTGAAAGTAGTGTTGGGTTTCGATGAGTCCGACTCACCGCGAAAATAAAACCCGAGCCCAAGAACAAACTCACAATTAATATAACAAAATGCATAAATAACAAGAATAGAGAAAAGATTAAATTACCCTTGTAGCGTGCTTCGCTCAACCAGATGGAGCTCTTACTTGAGAAAGCCGAGCCTCACAAATGGCAAGGACCTCCAACGAAGTCCACCCACAACTCGACCCGACCGGTCTACTACTTGGAGGTTAGCCAAGTCCGACCAAAAAGACTACCGGAGTAATTAATGAGCTTATAGGTTTTTTCTCAAGTGGAGATGCCTAATTGAGCTCTTACTCAAGTGAACAATCCCAAGGTATGCCTTGGCTATTTATAAGGAGTGCTTCCTTGTGAATTCCACTCATCTTTCAATGTGGGACTTTTTCACAAAAAGATCCCACATGGAAAGAATGTTGAATTTAATCCTTAGTTAAATAAACCAAGGAATAACTAAGTAACAAGTGTCACATGGTTAGGTGAGGACCACTTCTTCACTTGCTCCCCAAGGCAAACCACATGCATTGTGAGCTAATCATGTGTCACCCAACCTTGAGCCCCAAGTTGGGTTCGATTGGGCCGCCACCCTTTGGCCCGCGTCCATGACCCATCACCTGGGTCCGCGGCTCGTTTCCACATGACACTGCCAACGGGGCACGCTGCCACTTAGTGGCTGCCAACGTGGCGCGCTGCTATGTGGCATGCTGCCACCTTGGCGCGCTGTCACTTGATGGCTGCCGACGTGGCGTGCTGCTATATGGCATGCTGCCACCTTGGCACGCTGCCACTTGGTGGCTGCCAACGTGGTGTGATGCCACTTGGTGGCTGCCAACGTGGCACGCTGCTATGTGGCATGCTGCCACCTTGGCGCGGCATGCCACCTTGGCGCGGTGCCACTTGGTGGCTACCACGTGTGCTGCCATGTGCGCTGCCACGTGGCGCGCTTCCATTTGGCGCACTTCCCTATCCTTCGCGTGGCTAGGGTTTTTACTTGTTACTTGAAGCATTTTCCCGTCTCGCCAATTCTTAAATTTTTGGCTCGACTTTTAAGATTCGGTTCCGACGCTTTATGCTCGGAATCCGACGTCTTTGTTCACAATACTCGAGTGACTCATTAATTCCTTTCGGATTAATTCGTCGTGTCGATCATTAGTTGCTTGGGTGTGACCCGAAGGGTTTAGTCAAGATTAAACTGTAATATTAATTATGCAATCATTAATATTACTGATCGGAAGCGGCCTCCACCTAGGCATTCCGATCACTTGAACTTACTGAATAAATAGCTTCCCAATAGCTCCGAACCCTCTATCGGAATAATACACTTGTTCAAAGGACACCACTCCTTTCAATCTCCTAGTTGTCCTTCCGGACAAGTGCGCTTTTAGTGTATAGCCTTTTTCCTATGTCACTTAATGTCTCTTCATGAACTATAAGGTAAGATTATTCGTCATCCTTATTACGTCCAGAAGTGTTTCTTAAAATCCGAGTTTGATTTTCAATAAACAGATGATTTCTAAAATCCATCCGAGCACGACTATGTATTTTCACAGTCTCGCTCTTCGAGAGGCCTTGTAAATAACAAAAACTAGTGAAAAAAGGCTATTCGTAACAGGCAAAAACAACCTATCCGTAATGGGCGACGGGCGTTACGTATGCGGCAGTTACGGATAGGCAATGTTATTTGTAACGGGCAGTGCCCGTTACAAATAAGTGGTTATCCGTAATGGGCATTTCAACGGGCAGGTGAAATGCCCGTTACGGATAACCACTTATTTGTAACGGGCAGGTACAATGCCCGTTATGAATAACCACTTATTTGTAACTGACAGGTGCAATGCCCGTTACGAATAACCACTTATTTGTAATGGACAGGTACAATGCCCGTCACGAATAACCACTTATTTGTAACGGACAAGTTCAATGCCCGTTACGAATAACCACTTATTTGTAATAGGCATTTATGTTTCCCGTTACAAATAATGTCTAAAAAAGGCAAAATTTAAGGGGAATTTGTAACAGGCCCATTAAAGGTGCCAGTTACAAATACCCCTATTTTTTATCCATTCACCATCTAAAAATTAATTATAATAACATATGTCAAATCCAATCATACATATTATCAAAGACCAAATCCAATTTTACAAACACCAAATCCAATTTGCATATTATCAAGCACTAAATCCAATTTTACATTTCAATAAAATTGTAAAAAAAAAAATATATAGTAAATAACGAAAAACAGCAGCATCCAAACAATAGCAGCATCCAAGAGAAAGAGTAATCGCTGCTCCAACTGCAGCAACAACCGTAACCATTGAAGCAACCATAAGCAAAATTTACAATGTTTAGAGAAAGCAACGTCCAAAGTAGCAGCTGCATCATCATAGAAAACACCATATTTAAAAAATTAAAAAAAAGGAAGAAAAAACTATTAGGGATCAACGTGTAAGTAGTATACAATCAGGTTAGAACAAATAAAGTCACCTGGGAATCATTCGCAAAACATGTCTGTACAACAAGGCATCCCATTTTTCAACTGAATTCCGAGCTGGCCGCTGAACGAGACGCGCAAGCTTACCATCTGTAACAACAAGATATTGAAGCAATCCTATTTCAGTATACAATCTGTGCCAAAAGAAAACTAAGCAGATAAACAGTAACGCACCAAATTGTACTATTGACCAAGGGAAATGAAAAAAAAAAGATATCTTCACTTAGGTCTCAAGATCTAAGAGAGAAGCAAGAAATATAGCAAGCAACTTATTTGACAAGCGAGCGAAGAATGTGCAATGAAAAAGTCGACGTAACCGTTGCATTAACTCAACAATGGTTGGACTAGAGGCACTCGTTGCTCCCACAATAACCAAAAACCTAAAGAAAGGGCCACCGAGTTACTGAAAAGACTCAATGTTTAATCCGCTAGCATATGGATAACATGAACATTGTACAAAAGCAATTTAACCGGAACTAATATGCTTACATGTTAACCATTAGTCATATAGCAAAAATGATGCTCAGCAGAAACTTGTTTAGAAAATATGCTGCAGGTTCAAGATATAGGTAGAGTAAAAAGCTATTTAAGAGATACTATTCTTAGGCATGTAGCATTATTCTTGGATGGAGAGTATTATTCACTAGTGGAAAAAATGCTATTTAGCAACTAACGTTAAATGCGTTAGTTACTAAAACACTAATTGCAACTGGCCTATTTAATGCCAGTTGCAAATGTTATACCACTTGCAACTGGCGTAGAAATGCCTGTTGCTAATAACAAGTACTTTAAAATTGGTATTTTTATTAGCAGCTGGCCCGTTTAATGACAGCTACAAATACTAGGTTAAATAAAAATTGACCATAATAATTGTAACTGACCTAAAGCTCCCGCTGCTAAAGAAATTAAAAGGTTTTTTTTTCTTTTTTTTGAGAAAGAAATTAAAAGGTTAAAACTCCATTTTCTCACTACTCCATTTTGCATTTCGCTGAGCCTCACTCTCCACTTTCGCTCTCCTCCATTTCCCCACAGCTTCACTCTCCTCCAATTTTGCGCACCTTTGCTCTTTACTCTGAATCCTCTCCTCTCTATTGAGGTCGTACTTTGAATTCACTATTGAAGCCGCACTCTTAATTATCAATTGAATCCGTAAGCTTAATTCTCCCTTGAAACGGCTGCTGAGCCTTTAGTTCTCCATTGAATCAGCTTCTCAGGTAGATTTTGTTTTTTTCCTGTTAAATCGTCATTGACCATCATTTTCACAATCTAGGGTTTGCTTTAATTTTATTTTCATTATTTTTTTTTTAATTTTAGGTGACTGATTTGTAAGTTATTATTAAGATATTGCTGCAAACCTCAATTGGAGACTAGGGTTTATCGAACCCCCAAATTAATTTTTATCTGCAGGTTGTTCACTACTTTAATTACAGTTGCTATCATTAAGGCTTGTTATCATGTCTTCCGGGAGAGGTGAAACTGAGAAACTAGGTTTTTTTTTTTATTTTAATTTCGGAAATCATCTTTAATTAATTGTTATATGAAGCGCTTGTTTGTGAATTTCTAGATGTCGCATTTGCTGAGTATTGGATCTTCTTCTTAGGTTAAAGTTATGTGCTGTCATATGTTATTTAATGTAACAGATTAATTAGTTACTTCTGTTTTAGGGTGTTTAAGATATTGAAGGTGAGGTATCAAACTATCAATTGTTTTCCCATCTTTTTAAACTCAATTTTGCTGCTGATTGCTATGCCATATGATATTAACACAATAATAACACAACTCATCCAAATTATCAAAGAAATTTCTTCATTTCTTGAATGCAAAAACACTTCCAAGAGATTATACTCGAAGTTGGTGCGTAGAGTTAAGCTATTGAGCCCACTTTTCAAGGAATTAGTTGATAGAGAAGATGATGAAATTGAGTTGCTTCCTATTGACCAAGTCAAAGCCTTTGAATCACTTTTAATCGTGCTGAAATCTGCCAAAGATTTGCTGAAATGGGTTCAGGAATCCAGTAAACTTATCAGGTTTAATTTAATTTATGTGTCACTTTGTTGGGTTTTTGTTAATTTTTTATTTAATGATGTGGGGTTATGGTTTTTTATTGAGTATTTTGATTTGATTTGGATTTTAGTGCAATTCAATTAGAAATAGTGCATTTTTTAGTTGGTTTAAGAAGTACAGATTTGCTTGATTATTGATGATATATTCATTTAATCAAATTATATTTGCACATTTTGATCCATGTTAGTAAAGTTATTCTGTATTCTATGGAAAATTTGCTGTGCTTGATTTTGTATGTGAATAAAGGAGATATGAACTTGGTTTATGAACATAACATAAGGCAAATCTCGATCTAAGAACGAAACACAATTATATTGTTCTAAGCTAGAATGAACTGAATATATTGGGAATGAGCTCATTGAAAGGAATCGGTATCATCTGAAGAAATGAAGAAATTTCTGTGATAATAACACAATGTAAGATTGCTATTATCTGTCTCTTTTTAGTAATTTATACGAAGATGTTCTAAATTAAGGATGGGCTTTTTCCATGCTCAGATTTGCCTATTTGGGTTAGCTTTAATAATGTCGGTTTAGCTGTAAAAACCTATTGATCTTTATTGTAATTGCAATGCCTTGGTTTATGCCCACCAACTGTTCAACAAAATGCCCAAAATATTTTGTTTTTATGGAATGTTATGATTCATGTATGCGTAGGATAGGCAAAGCACATCCCTATTAAACCAATTCATACCAAATTTTTGCCCGTCATCATTCTGCTCATTTCAATTTATTTAAGCTGCTTGATTAGACAAGTGTTTTGGTCTACTTCTCAATTTATACACTTATAGGTTAGAGATACTCGATCGTTACCAAAGATGTATATTAATTTATATTTGGTTTATTTGAAGGGAAGGGATATGGATCCCTCCCCTGCCCTCTGCCTCAAATTATTTCCCCTTCTCTCTCAATTTCTCTTCCTTTTCATTCCCTTATCTTTCTCACACTGTTACAGACTAGTTGTAATAAGATTTGCAGAGATTTATGATTTTATTCTTATATTTTATCTTATTCTTGAGTGACACAATATGACATTGATTATTTTCTATTTTGATGGTTCTTTATGAAGGCTAATAAATAGGGGTTGTAAGCTAGTGGGTAGTTGGGTTGCTGTACCCAAGCTGTAGATCTCTAATGAGGAATGGATATCTACTCGAAATTAGGTGAAACTGAGATTCATCACTCTCAACTTCAGCAAAATGGGCACTTCCCATTTCTTCAAATGCTTCTCACTCCTCTGTTTCCCCTGATGTTTTAAATCCTCTCACTGGCTTTCTCTCTCTTCCCCAAGTTATCTTTGGTCCTAAGAGGTCTGCTTTCTTCTATCTCTTTTTTCTTTTATGATCATCATATTTGTGCTAATGTATTTTATATATTTTATTTGTTTTTTTTTAATGTATCAAATTTATGTGCTCATCTCATTTTTGGGATTCGGGGGATAGGTTAATTAGATAAAGTTCTTTTCTTTGGAAATATAAGCCACTGATTACTATAATTGTGAAACCATCTACTTTTATTTTTACTTTAATATGTAGGAAAATTGAAGCAATTTTATAGTATGTTTATACTATAATACGACTTCAAATTCTAACTTGAAGGTGTAGTATGATAAAAATCAAATGAGTAGTATCTTACATTGTCCTGCGTTGCCACAGAGGTTGGGTCTTATCAATGTTTTTCATGTAGAGAATATTGCAAAGGGCAATGATATAAAGATGATCATAGTCAATGTCATGGTTTGGATGCAGGTGGCAATTGCCGACAGCACAGTCATCGGTTACAGCATCAACAACTAATGACTTGCGCCTCCAACATCAAACACACATCAATCTTGAAAAAGCAAGAGCTGCAGCCGAAGGTCTTGTACACAGTATGCATTCTTTTCCTTGTTACTTGTCTTCATCCTTTAGTCATTTCTGCCTCTAAATTTTGTTTCTTGAATTGAGTTTTATATAGCAGACCCCATGCTACATTGAGTAGATATGATATATGCTATCTGCAAAAGAAGAACATGTCAAAGTATTGGATTTTAAAACATTTTGTATGCCCATTTGTTTAGTAATATGCTAATTAATTAATTTTGCTTGTAGTTGGGACTTGCTATTATGTATGTCTAACTAAACTGTGCTAGGTCATCAAGACCCTTGATCTGATTGTAAACTCATGAATTTCAATAGGAGTTGTACTAGCTGAGAGAGATAGGGATTCTGGTTGTCTGCCTACGATTTATTCCTTGAATTATTAGTTTGTATACCTATCCGAATTTTAGGTTTTTGTTTCTATATTGTAGGTGAGGATACCTTGGTGGGCTTGGCCACCGAACCAGCAAGGAATGCTCTTCAGATGGCTAATGTTGACCTTGATGATATTGAACTTGTCGTAATGTGCACCTCTACACCTGAATGCTCTTGATGTCAACTACTCTTGAGTTTATTTATTTCAGCTTTGTTGGTTGTGTAAATTTTTAACATTCAACTTAGTGTAACTGTTAGTTATTTTTTGGTGGAGTATCTAAGCTTATTAAAAGCCTTGTAATTTATTTTTTAATTTGTAATTAATGTATACTTTATAATTAACATAAATTTTGTTAAAATAGTATTTAATATAGTTTGTATATCATTTTGGAAAAATTGCAATTTTTTTTTTTAAAAAAAGACTATTAGCAACTGGCTAAGGACTATGCCAGCTGCAAATAACCACTATTAGTAGATGGCCTAATACTACACCAGCTACAAATAACCACTATTAGCAACCGACCTAGCACTACGCCAGTTGCGAATAATTTAATGACTATTAGCAACGAACAAGCGCCAATTGCAAATAATATTCTCATTAGTAGAACCCGCTATAGCAGCCCCACATGCCAGTTGCTAAAAGCCACTTTTCGACAGTTGCTAAAAGCCACTTTTCGCCAGTTGTTAATAGCATTTTTTCCACTAGTGATTTTCAAAGGTATAACTAACACATAAGTCAGATTTGATTATATTTCAATAATACATGTATGTGCTTCAGCATGACAAATACATACCCCAAAATGACGGTATATCTTGCCCATCATGTTATCATATTTACTTGATAAGCTTTAATTTCAATCAAAACAAGTTTTAACTACTACCTAAGTCAAAGTATTTCAGTATACTACTTAATTCTCATTTCATTAACATAAATCTCACAATAACATAATCAATCAACAAATCCAAACTATCTAAAAGATTCAATTGTAGCACAAAAATATAATTTAGCCCAGAAACTTGAAAATTTGCAAGTTCATATCAAGACCCAGAAATATAAATTGATAAAAGAATCGAGAAAAAGTAGAAAATTAAACTTACTTACGCATCTACCTCCTAACCTTCTTCAGTTCTCCTTAGCACTAGTGGCACGCCTTTTGAACAAAGAATCACGAGAAATACTTGTAACAAACACCTGAAATCAATAAAGTCATGACCAGTAGACAAGTAGATGGCCAGACATAAAACATTTAACTAGCTCACATCAATACCATGACCAGTTACTATTTTCCAAACATTAACCAATAAACTGTTATCACCCATTACCCAACACACACATCAATTCCATACCCATTTTGAGTACTAAATCCTACTATATATGAGTTAGGTAACACTGATTCACACATCACAACCATATTTACACCATTTCATATTTAGCAAATTGCATAAAAATAAGCAAGAAGAAGCTAAGATAGGGTAGCAGCATCCAAATATTCTAACAATTAATACTATAAAAAAAAATTAAACAACAGAGTAAGGAATTCTCCCAAAGTAAAGTAAACAAAACATAAGCATAAGAAGAAATTATCTAGCACACAATATCAACAACCAAAACTAAATCCTTAATAAGTCAAATTCATTGAATCATTATAGGAAAAAAAAATCGATTTAACCTCAAAAGATAAGGCAATATTGAATAATATATGATGAAATTGAGAGATCGAGGGAGCGATCTAAACCATGTGTACCTTCATAGTCAAGAAATCATTTCCGCTCCATCAACCGGCGGGTCAATTCAATTCAAGAAAATTCAAGCAAATTAACAAAACTAATAGAAATACAAAGAAATTTTCTAAAACAACATGAAATTGATGAAATTAATCAGAGAAAGAACCTTCTCAAAATACTGACAGGAAACGCAAGGACTAGAAGGGGAGCATTCAAAAGTAGTATTCGAAACATCTGGTTTCTCTTTAAACCCTAAAAGTTTCCAACGCCCAAATCCTTCTTCTTCTTCGTTTGTTCTGCTTCAAAAATCAAAATTGATAACAACCCATTAATCTACAGATAGAGAGAGTGAAGATGGTGGTTGATGATCGGAACTTACAGTTGGATATTTCACACAAAATTAACACCATCTCTATTCCTCCTTGCCAATTATAATCATTATCTTTTCAATAGTTATCACTAAATATTATCATTCCTAGCAAAATAAACACCTAAAATACCACTAAACATTCAACAATCGCTCGTTCAACTTAAAAGCAACAACAAATTCACCATCCTTAAAGCCGGAAGAAAATCAAATATGTTTAAGCAAGCAAAATACAAATCTACATAATAAAACGTGAAGAACACTCTGGTTATAATCACAAATCAAAAATTAACAACTAAAAATCACAAGTGTACAACGAAATCAAACAGGGAAATATATTGAATTCACAACTCTAAAACCTGAAAAAATTAGGTCAAACAACACAAATAGCAGAAAAACATGAATAAAAAAAAACCAGTAAAAGCTAGGTTCAGATAGAGGGAGAAAATACCAGCGAGAGAAAGCGCTGCCGTCCTTAGCACGCTTAAGAGAAAGAGTAGTAGAAGGCGAAGAGTCAACATTTGGAGACTCAGCTTCAACTCTCTTCCTCTGCTTGGGAGGGTTCCTGCCCATTAATATTATCAAATCTCTTCTTATATTATCAACTCTCTTCTGGGTGATGAGATTCGCACATCCGACATTCCAAATTGGGTCCTCCGCATGCCATTGATGCGATTCGGAGGACAGAGAAAGAGGGGACACTAGGAGTTTTATAGGGAAAGTTGGAGAAGAAGATGATTTTGAGAAGGGCCGGTGGTCAAGTGCGGCTGCTGGGTTGTTCAAAACAAACAAAAATGGAGGAGATTGAGTACATTGAGTAAGGTCGTGAGGAGAAGAGAGAGAGAGATATTGGATGAAACGAGAGAGGAGAGAGGAAAGAGAAGGGAGTTTGACGGCTGAGGAGAAGTAAAGTGTGAAGCCCTAGTATCTAATGGGCTCCTCTCATTAGCTAGACCAATTATTCGTAATGGGCCCATGATGTCCGTTATAAATAGTATAGTATTCGTAACGGGCAGTATTTTGCTCGTTACAAATAATATAGTATTCATAACGGGCAATATTTTGTCCATTACGAATATTATATATTTGTAACGGACTGTTATTTGACCGTTACGAATATATTTAACGTAACGGGCGTAGCTTTGCCCGTTACAAATGACAATTTTTCCACTAGTGAAAGACATGTTCACTATTATTAGTAGGGGGACATTCCCAGTCTTGTAATGTAAGCTTCTCTTACTAAGAGGACCTAGCCGTCCATTATAATCTCCATGTATGGTAGACGTTTGACTAACATCAAAACAGACTAGTACTCAAATAAGAGAACTCACAATACTCATGGTCGAGGAAAGAGGTTCCGATAGCCATAATGAGAAGTATACTTATGTCGATTTTTAAATCTCTTAAAGTATTCTCATAGGTCGATCCAGTATGGTTCTAAACCAATACCTGTGCAAATGACTTACGACAATCATGTCCTTGTAGCACAAGAAACGGTGCTATAAATCAAACTACACACTAATCTCAAGTGGTCATTAATCGTCCATCATTTAAATGACCTCGATTAGGGATAATTTTCGATTATAATATTCAATGTTCACTTAATAGGTGTTTCTTTATCCAAGACTGGTCTTGATACCCTATTTTGAATATTCTCAAAACCGAATGGACTCATAATTTAATTCTAAACCACAATTAAATAGAAACGGAGTGATAAAATTGCATGAAATTATATTACTCCAAAACCTGAATGGTTCATCTTATGATAAATGGTTTTTCCAAATGTTTTAAGAGTAATACTCTTTATAAAACATTTATAGAAATCACACCCATATTTAATATGCTTGATTTCTTTCGTGTAATTGTGAATGTTGTTGTTCACTTATTGCATAGGTTTAGTTATAATTACTTTGCAAATCTTAGCATCTTCATTATTGATCACTTTCATAATAAGACGATAAAATTTAAGAGTGTTATGGATTATACGTGATTTAGGATTTAAAGTCCAAGTGATGGCTCCCACTCATTTTCATGATTGAGATCTTCAACTTGACAACCTACAATCATCAACATTCAACAACGAACTTTCCATTTAACATCTTACTTATTATTGCCTTTAAGGCAACCATATTCTCAACATATATTTTAGTAGACTTCTTTGTGATTCTTTGCTTGGGTTTCATTCTAAACGGCTCACAATGATTTGGGATACCCTAATCACTTGTGATCGTGGAAATTTACCTTAAATTCCCGCACATTACACATGGATGTACGTCCTTGTTACCATTCTCAAGCCATGACTCATTGCTAGCTCGTGCTTATAAATGGCTTCCTTGTTAAGGATCTGATCCTTGTTAAGGTTTGTGCTTGCAACATCAATTCTCAAATTACATTTGTTTCCATGCGTCAAGAACCCATCCCTTTTACTTATCCAAGTACTTTGGATGTTCTTGATCATAATCTAATAGTCCATGACTTAGATTTATTTTGATTGGTACTTTATTCTTCTCATGCTCCAAGCAAGTAAGTCGTGTGGAGATTCCATATTGTAGCGTACATGATGGATTTAATTGTAGAATGATTCTCAACATTATTCCATCCATGTTACATTTTAGCTTATCCAGTTTCACTGAGTCTTGCTAAACTGTTTGCTATGTGATATGATTGAAAGTCACTACTAGAGTCTTTCTTGTTTGACTTAGTATTTAGCCTAGCCTATACTTAGTTCCAACATTTACATAGTTATATACATATGGGTCAAAAGCCTTTCAAAGTCCTTGAATTCATGTTTAATACGATAAATTCCTTTACTCGTTTAAACATTTTATTAAGTTTGTACAATAGATCTTAATTCCTAATATGTACTAAGTATCGTCTTTTGCTTGGTCCATTGTCGAAAATACTTTCAAATCTAAGCATTTAGCATTTGATAGTTAATTTACAACAGAGTTCGTAAACTTCTTGTTGGACCTTACAAGATTGACTCTTGCTCCCACTAAACTTCTTATCCATGAGAATTTCTATGTTTCTTCATAAGCCAATCCCATTTATTAACTTTATGAGAAAACACGTTCCAATTCCTTTATGCAATTCTTCCTTCAATCCCATAATGGATTTCTTGAGTTTGCTTTCAAATCTAGCATTATTCAGATTTTCAAAACCCTTAGACTATTTTCATAGTCACTTCCAAAATCCTATTTGGGGAAGGCGGTTTTGGTATCTATTTTGCCATATTTCATATATGCAATTTTGCTAGAATAATCACGAAAAGACTTGAGCATTCTGATTAGTGAATAGGTTTTTATTAAAATCAACTCCGTGAATCCTTTTCAACCAATCTAGCTTTGTATGCATATACATTTCCACATTTGTTAGTTTTCTCCTTCAAAACTTATTTGCGATCGATGGGTCTTTCACCCTTCATGCAAATCAATCAAGTTTTAAACATGATTTTCAAACATGGAGTCTATTTCGGATTTTATGGCCTCTAACCATTATTCGAAATTTGGATTTGTCGTAGCTATCTTACAAGGCATTATTCCCTTACTATCTAATAGTAAATAATATGCTTGTAAGTCTAAGGTTTATTTCTAACTTAATAGAAAATTTATAGGATTCAATCCAAACCTTTGGTGAATTCTATACCTATACGGGGTAATTGCATCAAACACTGAGTTTCAAGGTGCTTTCAAAGCCCTTTCATTATGTTGATCTTACTCCAACTTTTCAGAAGTTTTGTGAGTAGTGAATTCTCTTTTAAGGCATTTGTAAAGTCCTTTTGAGTATTCTTGATCAAGTATTCTCACGAAGCCCTTTTAAGGTCTTCCGAGATTCTCAGTTCTAGTTTGTTGCTAATCTCGATGGTTATAGAGTTCATTTTTCTCCCACTTGTCATTTTGGAAATGTGTTAATTTCCAGAAAGACACCACTTAGAGCAACAAACATTATGTTCTTAATTAGGTTCTGGAGGTATTTCCCGTAGTCTCACTTGAATGCTTACAAAGAGACATGTATATTGTCTTTGGGTAAAAGTTTGTTGTGAAACAAACAGTTAGCTCCCACTTGAGCTATCTTAGCCTTTAATGAACCATTAAGCTCCCACTGAGCCACCTAGCTCTTGCTAAGCCGGTGAGCTCCCATTGAGTCACTTAGTTCCCACTGAGCCAGTGAGCTCCCACTGAGGCTAAGAGTCTTAGACATATACTTGAAAAGACATTTAGAAGTTATTTCTATCCATAACTGAATATGGTGTCCTTTCTTAGCTCCGACATTTTGTTTAGTGTAACATTAGTCATTTGTGCAAATCTTTAAGAGTTTTATAGGAAGGGATGTGATCCATCATTGTTCGAGTAATTTTCAAATGGCATCGAGTCTTCGTGAAGACAAACTATGTTCACTTTGTGGAGTTATTTATGAAAATTTCAATTCATAACTTTGTGATGGTCACGCTTGGCTCAAGCAAACATCGCTAATCTAATCTAGACGTTTTGATATCTTGCCAAGTCGATTCTGTACTTCACTAAACTCTTGAGCTACTTAAGTCAACTTTGCTCACATTTGATGAATATAGCCATATTCTTTCAAATTCTTCGTGAAACATTGAAGTAGTTGAATCCTCTTTAGCTTTCGAAGTCAATTGTCTATACCAAGAACAATAACTCTTTACTTTGTCGGTTTTTAACAAGTAAGACTTGCTTGTCTTAGAACGATTCCGAATCGATCAACTGACAAGAGCCTATATAGCCTTGAGTACGTTCTTGTTAATGTGACATTGCTAAAGATGTTCGGAACACAAATAATGCCTATGATTTGAAATTTGTGGGTTTATCATGTTAGAGAAATGTTTGTTTATAATCAAGCATTCTTGACTCATGGTTTAGACAACCATGTCATTCAAATAAATTCGCAACTATTGCTCTTTACTTTGAATATGAGTCTTTCCGTGTGTTAACGGATTATTTGCTGATTATGGAACATAATCACCATTTATTTGTTCCAGCCTTAGCTTAAAAGGTCTTTAAACAAAGTATACGACCTTTTCTTTGTTCCTTATTTCCTATATTTCTTATTTATACATTATCTCATAACCTTTAAGAACCAATTCTTTGAGTATCTTTAACTTTATACTTTGTTAGGCATAATTAAGCATCTAGTGCGCCGTATAACAAAGTTCCATCTTTTCCTTTAATTCGTACTTGAATTAATACATCAATGAGTTGTACTCACTAGTGTATGAAGCGAAAAGATATGTTGGTTGTCAAGCATTGACAATTTGAGCTTTCAACTCAATACTTCATGTTTATCAAAACTACCTAGTATTTTGAATACATGATGTCCAACCGTCCTTTCGGACTTAGTTATAAAAGTCATTTATGAGAATTGTATTTTAGAAATGCCTTTCCTATCTTTGAGAACTATTCTCAATGATTTCCTTTACCAATCATGAAAACAATATAGTTTGATTTGGAATTCTACAAATATAAGTGCAAAGCATAACCATTTATCAAGAAAATAACATAATAAGTTTGAAATTTAAAGGCATTCATGCAAACTTTCAATCTTATTAAGCGTCTTATCCACGCATTAAATTTATCCCTATTTGGCGAGAATAAGGCGATTCCAAGATCCAAAGAATCAATGAGTAGCTAAGCATGCTTTGGCTTGTCTTAACACTCAATATTCTATGGTAAGCAACTCTTGCTAATGGCTCCAAGCCACTCTTGGTTAGATAAATCGTCGCATCTAATGCTCTCTCAACAACTTATCCACTTTGCCACGACATGTTAGGATTCCATCACTCATATTGTTGAGTATAACCAAAACCAACTTGCATACCCGGTATGCCTTACCTATCCTAGGGAGTAATAGTGATGCCTCGCTTTGGCGTAGCCCATCACTACTCTCAATAGGTCGATAAGTGTTGTTTTGGAATGACAATTTTACTCAATATTTTTGGGACCTAGGGTTTCTATGTTGGTTGATTTAAGTGAACTTAATTAATCATCGCAACATTCGAAATCCTAGACATGCATCTAACATATTATTCATATATATAGGCATAAATATATATCGAAAACATGAGTAAATGATGCATTTGGCAACTAGCATGACCCCTTGAGTATTCAAGTCTTCAAGGGTCTTCTTTTGCAACTTCATGGCTTCGTCTTCCAAGAACCTCCGTCTTCAAGACATAACTAAAATAATGCAAATACTAGTATCTACGATTAGGACTAATCTAAATATTAAGGTACAAAAATACTCAACGGTTCACAAACCGTATTTAGATTTACAAAAATACATGACGGAACGCAGTCCGTATTTTCTATCTTAATCAGGCCCCACTAGTTGCCATTTTTATAAAAGCTGTTGGAGAATATACATTCCATTCATCCATTCACTATTAGTGAATGGCCCATGCATTTTACAAAGATAAACAAGTAACAATGCATAAACACACGTAAACTAGTAACTAATTTAGGTTGTTAATCCGATTAACGTGCCTAATTAAAACTAATCAAAGTTGTTTAACCGATTATGTAATTTAGCGCAATTAAAATTGAAGCTCCCACTAAATTTCGCATCCATCTTAATTAATCCAATTAATTAAGCCGGTAAACCCAAAATTTTACAAGTGCCGCTCAAAACCGAGGCCTAGCCTCCCAAAAATAATTTAATTTAATAAAATAATTTAAATAATCAAATCGGCAAAAATCGCAAAATGAAATCGAGAGAATTTAGGTGCATCGGGTTGTCCAAGGCAAGCACCCCGAGCACTCGTACGCACGCATGTGCTGTGTGCTGCCTAGCAGCCTCGCACACCATGCGTGCCGAGCTGCTGCTTGGCTGCTTAGTCAGCCCGCACACCCTACGCACCATGGCCGCAGCTGCTGCTGCACCATGGCCCTCCCTTGTATGCCCTTCTCGCACCAAGTCGCGCACAGCCCCACACACACCCTTAGCACAACACGCATCAAGCGCACCAGCCTGCGTCCTCGGCAGCCACATGCGGGCTGCGCGTGCAGCCCAGCTGGCCGAGTGATGCTCGTGGCTATTGTGCCTTGGTTTGCGTGTAAGTGCCTCGGGATTATTTCCCGATTTTTTTGTGTGACATTTTAATTAATTCTAAATTAATTTTAGAATCAATATTTTGGGCAAAAATGAAAATAAAACAAGTCCAACTTAATTAAATTCAATTTAAGTGCACAAAACCAAAATTATTTCCAAGAACTATTCTTTAATAAAATTGGTTCAACTTGATGCAACATAAATGAAGGGCTATTCTCACTATTAATTTAATTAACTTAAATTAATCATGAGAGTTGAAAAAATAAAAGGGAGTTGGAATTATGAACACAAAATTCAAATAAAGATTTCAACTTTAACTTATGAATCCTTGAAAAATTACATCTTCCAATATGAAGATTAATGAAATTTCTATCACAAGATTGTAACTTTATGATTCCAATCAACTTAATAAATGATTTAAATCAAGAAAATTCAACAAAATTCATGGAATTTAGTAACTCAAAGTTCCAACCACTTAAAATAATTAAAGATTGGATCTTTAGTACTTAGAAGCCTCAAATAATAAATTTTTCACACTTAATGCAAAGGATTTACAATTATGTGAAAATTTAACCAATCTTTCAAGCACTAATTACTACCAAGTAACCATGCTTAAAGAGGTCCAAAAATGCAGAAACATTAAGGAAAGAACCAAATACATAATCACCATAAATATGCCATTAAGATTCAAGGTTAAAAGATTTAAAAGTTTTTGTCAAAAACGAAAAACCCTCGAAAAAGGCATTTCTGGTTGGATTTTGGCTTTTTCACAGTCCTAAAAGTGATGAAAACTTTCCAGAACGCTGTTTCCACCCAAAATTCACTATTTTTGGCAAAAATTTGAGTTCGGGGCCAAAAATCACATAAAAACAGGATTAAAATTAATAAAACCGAGCTACCAATCTAATTAGCAACACAAAACCAGAAAAATAAAGCCATAAAAAACTTAAAAATTTTAGTTACAAAAATAAATGAGTAAGGCTCTGATACCGCTGTTAGGTTTTGATGAGTCCGACTCACCGTGGAAATAAAACCCGAGCCCAAGAACAAACTCACAATTAATATAACAAAATGCATAAATAACAAGAATAGAGAAAAGATTAAATTACCCTTGTAGCGTGCTTCGCTTAACCGGATGGAGCTCTTACTTGAGAAAGCCGAACCTCACAAATGGCAAGGACCTCCAATGAAGACCACCCACAACTCGACCCGACCGGTCTACTAGTTGGAGGTTAGCTAAGTCCGACCAAAAAGACTACCGGAGTAATTAATGAGCTTATAGGTTTTCTCTCAAGTGGAGATGCCTAATTGAGCTCTTACTCAAGCGAACAATCCCAAGGTATGCCTTGGCTATTTATAAGGAGTGCTTCCTTGTGAATTCCACTCATCTTTCAATGTGGGACTTTTTCACAAAAAGATCCCACATGAAAAGAATGTTGAATTCAATCCTTAGTTAAATAAACCAAGGAATAACTAAGTAACAAGTGTCACATGTTTAGGTGAGGACCACTTCCTCACTTGCTCCCCAAGGCAAACCACATGCATTGTGAGCTAAACATATGGCACCTAACCTTGAGCCCCAAGTTGGGTTCGGTTGGGTCGCCACCCTTCGGCTTGTGTCCATGACCTGTCACCCCGAGTTCGCGGCCCATTGCCACATGGCACTACCAACATGGCACGCTACCACTTGGTGGCTGCCAACGTGGCGCGTTGCCACGTGGCATGCTGCCACCTTGGCGCGCTGCCACGGGCACACTGCCACCTTGGCGCGGTGCCACTTGGTGGCTGCCAACGTGGCGCGTTGCCACGTGGCATGTTGCCTACGTGGCGTGTTGCCACATGTCATGCTGCCACCTTGGCGCAGTGCCACTTGGTGGCTGCCACGTGTGTGCCACATGGCATGCTACCAGGTGCACTGCCACGTGGGGCGCTTCTATTTGGTGCGCTTCCCTAACCTTCGCGTGGCTAGGGTTTTTACTTGTTACTTGAAGCATTTTCCCGTCTCGCCAATTCCTAAATTTTTTGCTCGACTTTTAAGATTCGATTCTGACGTTCTAAGCTCGGAATGCGACGTCTTTGTTCACAATATTCGAGTGACTCATTAATTACTTTCGGATTAATTCGTCGTGTCGGATCGTTAGTTGCTTGGGTGTGACCCGAAGGGTTCAGTCAAGATTAAGCTGTAATATTAATTATGCATTAATATTACTGATCGAAAGTGGCCTCCACCTAGGCATTCCGATCACTTGAACTTACTGAATAAATAGCTTTCTAATAGCTCCGAAACCTCTATCAGAATAATACACTTGTTCAAAGGACACCATTCCTTTCAAGTAGCATTCATCAAAATCACCAAGTTTCTCTCTCTAGAATCTAAGAACAAAAGTTTCCCCAAATGGAGCTTCTCTCTCTAAAAATCCAATCTATTACAAATTTTAGTCTAATTCTGTCTCTAAAAATGAAGAAATTCTATATATAGTAAAACTATCAAAGGAGAAGTTAGTTAGATGTCCAAAAAGAACCCCAATAGGTGCACCCTCTCCTCTTCTTGCGCGACCGCAAAGAAGTGCGTACGGAATAGGGGGAGAAGGGTTGCGCGGCCGCACCTCCCACTTGTGCGGCCGTGCCAATGCTCTGTGCGCCCGCGCCTGGGAGTAGGGCAGCTCCTTCTCGTGCATCCGTTGATGCTTTCGTGCGCTCCACTTGATACATGTTGGGGGAGGCAGTTTCCAAAGGCCTCCACGGTGGGTTAAACATCGATTTTAATGCCCACGTAGCTTAAGAGCGCGGCTTTGAAGACTCGGTTTTTGCACTCCTTCACATTTGAGCTTCAAAGGGAGGGATCGACTTGCATCTTGAGCCTTACAAATCCCGAGAAAAGGTCATTTAGCTCCTTAGACATCACCAATCTCCTGAAATCAAAGAAAAACAAATAAATAAAAGAGAAAAAGAAAAGTAAACCTAAGAAATGCAAGAAAATGGGAAGAACAAATAGAAAGCACAAACTAGAGAAAAAGTCATATAAAACTAAAGGAAAAGGGATAAAAGAGTTACAAAAACGATTGAAATTCATCCTAAAAGAGGCAAATGAGTGCCATAAATGACACTCATCACCTCTTCACTCGACCAATCTAGTATTGGTGGACGGCTCATTCGAATCCCGTGGACTAAGTAGAGGAGCAACGCTTGGGGCTTTATTATCTCCCTAATTGACAGTCAATCGCTTGTGGAAATCACGCGTCAGAGGTATGTATTATGTGATTCTTTATGTGTTATACTTGTAGATCCTGTTTAGGTGCGAACGAATAAGATTCGTAAAATTCCGCTTAGAGTACCTAAAACTCTACAGTGGTATCAGTTAGCCATTTGCATTTACGCATATTGATCATAATTCCTTGATGTTCACAAATTTTAATTCAATTAAGTGGGAGAATAATTTAATTATGGGTCAATTATTACTTTAAATGTGATTCAACATATGGATCGTTAAATATGATTTAATTGCTCAATTATTTTCTATGCCTTAGTCGAATTATTTTAAACCCTAAAGCCCTAATTAAATTTCGAAAGTTTTGTAGTGTTATGAACCCTAATTTTTCGAATTTAATGTGTCAATTTCATATAATTTGATCTATTTTTCATACTTAAAAGTGTTTGGTGTGATTAATTAATTCATGAAAAAGACAAAGAGTTTTATGTGAATTAAGGATAAAATTTTGTGAAAGCCCCAAATTAATTGAAATGAAGATTTTGGATTAATTTTATGTACTAGGAATTTTATGTTTAATTAACTAGACCACTAAATAAATTTTGCAAAAGTTGTAAAATTAATTTCATTCAAAAAAAAAAAAAAATAACAAAAAAAAAATAATGTAAAGGTTGAGTGGCACTACTACAAAAAACGCCTAGTAAGTCGGACTTTTAGAGTCATCTGTACATAAGGTGTGACTTATAAACCTATCGAGTCACCTCATACTTATTAGGCGACTTGTTTAGTTGGGGTTAAAACCAACAAAGCACCTAACGAGTCGCCTAATATATATGAGGCGACTTGATAGGCTAACAAGTCACCTCATATATGCATGCGACTCTATAATCCGACTTATTTGGTGGTTTAAATTAGATTTTCAAAGTCACTTGTACATAAGGTGCGACTCGAAAACTTGTCAAGTCGCCTTATACATATTAGGTGACTAAATAGGTGAGTTTTGATAGCTATAACTCTCACCTAATGAGTCGCCTAATATGTATAAGGTGACTTAATAGGTTAATGATCGTACCTTTTATACATGTGACTTTGAAAATCTAATTTAAGCCATTGATTAAGTCAGGTTATAGAGTCACATGCATATATGATGCAACTTGTAAACCTATCAACTCACCTCATGTATATTAGGTGACTCGTTAGGTGCTTTGTTGATTTTAACTCCAACTTAACAAGTCGTCTAATTAGTATGAGGCGACTCGATATGTTTACAAGTCGCACCTTATTTACAGGCAACTCTAAAAGTCCGACTTGTTAGGTGCTTTAATATGTGACCACTACCTAATAAGTCACCTAATACGTAAGACACAACTCGATAGGTTGATTCTTACAATATATTTAAAATAGTTACAATATTATATTATATATATATATATATATATCATGTGAGGACCTAGGTCTATAATAGGAACTAGGAACTTATCTGAGCCATTGATTCATTTGATCCAACGGCTGGGATGTTGTCCGCCTTTTTGCTTGAGTAATGGCATTTCGGTAAATGTCGCATACTAGCAAAATGACTACCCTAAATTATCCCTGTTTCCATTATCACTTTCTCTCTCCTCCTACAAACTCTCTCTTCTCCTGTAATTTCTCTAATCTCTTCACGCACCCTCAATTTTTCACATTTTCATCTTATCATCTTTGTGCATCGTTCTAGAAAGTTTATGGACAAGTAAGTTGATTCGGTTGTCATCATCAGTATTGCTTTCTTTACTTTAATTCGATTTTGAATCAATTTTTTGCAATTTTGATTGCGAAATTAGGGTTAACCCAATTATTTGTTTGAGTATATTTAGTTTCGATCAAATTTAAAGTTAGAGATTTTGCTATTTTTGTTTGATTAATGTGTGTTTTCTCTATAATTTATAATCTGATCAATATTTATTGCGATTTATTTATGGTTTTCTTTGATTGGAATTATTGTAATTTTATTTTGTTTTGTAGTTTAGAGAACTTACTTTTCTTTCATATGCATGAATGAATAAGGAATTTCAGTTATATGTTTATGTTGGTTATTTTAGCTTATGTGATAACTAAATTCGAACCATATCAATATATTTTGCTTATGTAATTTACTTTTGAGTTAATATTATTTACTTTTGCTGAGTCGAAGGAAGTGGTGTTGAGTTTAATATTTAGTTGTGTGGTTTTGACATTAATGGCCGCGTGGAGAGTTCCTGTGTGGGGTTCTGTTGTGTAGAAGTAGCAAAGGTTATCGCAGTTTTTATGTATTGTGGATGGCCCTGGGTGTTGTGTGAATGGTGTGGGTTGGCCAAGGAGCAAGGGTGTGATGCTTTTTCACTAGATGTTGTTGTTGAGTGGGTTAGGTAGTTGGGCATGTGGTGTGTTCCAGGATAGTTGAGGCTAACAACTGAGTAGTAAAAAAATGGTGTACTCTAAATTGCTAGAGGTGCATATCTTTGCCCTCTATAAAAGCTAGCTGTGAATGCTACTTTATCTTTTCAATTATATTACTTTGTATGCTAAATGCAATATTGTGTAATTTTTTTTTTTTTTTTTTTTTTTTGATATGGCATTTTAACATATCCACTTTGGATTCCAGATTCTTTGTTAGCTTTAAAATTCTTGTTTCTTATAGGAGATGTTAAAGAATTGTACTTAGTAAACACTTCATCACCACTGTTTGTCTTACTAATGTCAAAATGAAAAGGCTTGTGGAGATTGTAAAATCCTTGGTCACTTTACAAATGTATATGTATATCATAGTCTTGTTGCTTATGAAGTTTTATGATAATCATCTATTGTATAGTTTTTTTTTATTTACTTTTGAGATTTTTGTATTAGCTCAACTATGTGAGTAGCCAGAAATGATCCAAAACAAGAAGTGTGTATGAAGAGATATCAAGGAGATCCACCCCTAGGCTTTTGTGCTTCTGCATGCATTTGACCAGAACAAGCTTTTGTATTAGTTTTTTTTTTACATCTGAACTTCTCTAACAGCCTTTAGATGTGTTTTTGGCCTGGTGTTTGGCCTTTTGTTAGATTCACTTTTGTTGTTGAATCTTTTCAATCAAGTAATTTATAATACTGACTTCTTTTCACCCGTAAAAAAAGTGATACTACATGTTGATTTTGTGAAGGGAACACTTCATCTTTTCATTTGATACTGCTGTAGAATTAGAAAATGATAATATATATATATATATATATATATATATATATATATATATATATATATATATATATATATATATATATATATATGCCTATTTTCTTTTCTTCATTTGAGCAAAGGAAAGATCCAAAACCCTCAAATGATTGTGCTTTTGTATTTACTTTTTTGAGATATTTTTGCATTAAGTAATTTTTATTTACTTCAAATATTTAATGTACACTACCCTACTAGCTCAACGAGTAGAGCATTGTGTAAATGCACAAAAAATGTGGGTTCGAATCCCACGTAGGTTCTTTACTTTCTTTATACGCTGAATTTTTGATTTAGCTCATCTTGTACCCATATAAAAGTCGATAACTTGGTTTCTACGCTCAGTTATCTCGTACAATGATTTCATTATAGATATACCTTTTGATTTTTTATTTACTTTTTCTATCGTTGTCTTTACTTTTAATTTGAAAACCTTTACATAGAGCCCCATATACTTTATACTCATAACTTGATTAGTTTTTTAAGGATAGGATATGAAATTCAATAACTAATAAATTATGTGCAATTCCAAAGTTCCCATAGTCATTACTCATCAATTGTTCGTATACATCAGAGCTAATTTGACTTACTTTTTTTTTGTTATTTTGTTTTACTTTTAAGGTATTTTGAATTACTTTAAGTGTTTTATCCTTGGCTATAAGTTTTTTGTTATTTTGATTTACTTTTTTGTTATTTTGATTTACTTTTAAGGTATTTTGAATAACTTTAAGTTTTTTTTTTATCCTTGGATGTATAAAAATTATCCCTAGCTTGATATAGTCTATTTTTATACTGTATATACTTGAGCTATTTTGATTTACTTTTGAGATATTTGGGTTTACTTTTGAATTTTTTTTTATTTACTTTTAGAAACAACCTATGTAGGAATCGAACCTACATCTTCTATGAATTTGAATAGTGCTCTACCATTTGAGCTAATAGGTTTAAGCACACCTTGTGGTAATTCAACGTATACTCAACAAAGGCCACACTAGGAATTAATTGATGAGACTTCAAAATTAATAGCAACTTCCTTATATATGATAATGATGTAAAAGTGAATTAGATCACTAGCAATACTACTAAGATGAGACAAACCTCTGTTTTCTTATAACCACTAACAATAGTTGTTCCTTTCTATATTTTGGTTAGGTTCTAACAAGAAAAAAGATTGAGAAGAAATAGATGCAGGGACAAGAAACTAAAGTGCAGAATGATAACCGAGGAAATCTTGGCTTTGATATATAAGGGTTATGGTTTCTTACAAATAAAATAGTCACACATCATCACCTAAAACACTACCTAAACAATCACATTCTCTCTTACATACAACAACCCATTTATAGGCAAACTCACAAGTCTGCACATCACAACACACACCAGTGTGAAAGTAACACACTTACAAGCATAAACTATTGAATTATCTACTTTGGGAGCTGTTTAGTCTACTTTTAAAGATAACAAGTTAACTTTAAGTGGAATAATTATATTCAAGGCCACTTCTAGGATAAAAATTCAGCCTACACCAACGCTTTACTCTACTTTACTTTCATAAGTCTTGCTGCCAGCTTATACTACATCCCAAACCTAATGCTAACCTACACTACACCACAATAACAACGTAGAGTAGTCCACAAGCATATATCTTCCTTATCCATGGCCTCCTCTAAACCACAAACCCCCTACCATTGTGTAATCCCCCGTATTTTTAAATATTTTATAAATGAAAATTTATTTTATTTATAATATTTATTTTTATTTTTCCGGATTTTATTTTAAAAAGTTTCAAATTATTAATTTGGGTTGAAAATTATTTTAGTACAAATTATTTTATAAGCTTTCATTCTACAATCTATGCCATACAAACAAAGCCTAGTCCATTTCATTTACCTAATTGGTCCATTAATTTTATGAGGCCCAATACTCCTACTTACCCTACAACTCTCTCCCCTATAAATACCCCATACATCCCCAAAATTTTCCCCACACAAAAAGGTTAGTCTTATTTTCTCCTTTGTTTTATTAATTTGTGTAATTATAATTATTGATTTATGGGTTTTGATTTTATTGTTTGAAATTAATTTAATTAGTATCAAATTGTATTTTGATGATTAAACTTTATAATTTCAGATTTTATAATGTTATAATTTTCAGATTTTGTAAATTTTATAACCTAGGGTTTTTAATTATTGAAAATCACGATTTTAGGGTTTTTATGAACAATTGATTTAGGGCTTTTATAGTAATGATGTTTGAAATTTTGGTGATTATAATTACTGATCAGTTTAACTTAATCCCAGAATATTTTGAACACGTAAATTCGTGTTTTAATTCTTAGATTTCCATTCGTTAATATTAATCCCGATTAGGTTCTGAACTCATCCGATTTTGATAAAAAAGTAGTGTTTTCCATGTGGAAACAATGTTTTAAGAAAGACTCACTACCTTTGGTAGTTAGCACCACCCTCTCGTGGCCAAATTCAGCCTCTAAATATGATTTTCGGGCAGTTTTTGATTTTTAACGAAGTTTTTTTTTATGCTTTAAATTTTATCCTTGAGTTTTAAAGGGTTTTTGATTAGTTTAAAATGCTGGAATTTTATTTAAAGTAGTATAATTGTGATTTTAATGAAAGGGTGTGATTACCCATTAAAAAGGAGTTTAATTAGGGGTATTTAAATAATTTTCAGATTTTTTTTTAAATAGTCTAAAGTAAATTTAAGTTGCTGGAAATTTGGTTGAGTATTAATTTATTGTTATTGGTTGTTTTCTAGGAAGTGATTATTCCCTAAGAGACTTTTAAGTGATTAAAAGTGGCACAACGGATTGTTTATACGAGGTATGTACATGTCTACTTCGTTGTAAGTAGTATCATGTTTAGGTACCAAAAAGAAAGAACTTAGTTTCATGTTTAGAGAACACTTTGATGGAAATTGTTTGGTTATACATTTAATTAATTCATGTGCTTATGTTTATGAGACATGTTTTGGTGAATTGATTATGTTTGTATGGAATTATGGATGCAAGCATGTTGAATTATATTGGATTAATTGTTTGTATGGAATATTGATACAAGCATATTTTTATTAGATTGGTTTATTAACTACATTTGGATTATTGAAGGATTGGAGTTGAATGGTTTAAGTGGAATAAAGTTATTAATTATTCCACAAGGTTATTATTATTTTATTTATTACTCAAGCATGACTTGTTAGTATGTTGAGTAAAAGTGGATTAAGCCGAAATGGCTAGGTGGGTTGACTATGTTCAATAATTTTGGATAATTTGGAAGTTTAAAGGAATTAAAGGTCAATTTGTGATGTGATCACCATTGTCCTAAATAAGATTAAAAGTGAATTGATGTATGATTGTTATGTATGGTCTACTTGAATGAGTCGGCTATCAATTAAAATTGTAATCACGTAAAGTGAAACAAGGATGAGCAATAAAACTCTGGAAAGTTTGCACTTCTAAAGTATTGACAATTATGGGTTGGGGTACACGGTGGTAGCTCGTGGCTTTCCGAGGCTTGTTTGATCAACATGTCCTCTTCTCTTTTGGTATTTACATTTTTATTTTATAATGAAAGTTAGATGGGATCCTAGACTAACTTTGTGAGAATGGAGTCGCGCCCATTCTTGCATTGCGCTAAACTTTTATTTTAAATGGTCATTTGGGACCAAAATGATTTGGTGGGTTGGACAACCTCGTCTATTGCTTACTCCAAATTAAATTAATCAAACTAAATATAAAGAGTCAAGTGTTTGGAATTGGTTACTAAGTATGTTGAGTCAATTGAATTGTTTAAGTGTGGAGTCTTGATTAATGAATTCGTTTTGTATGTTTATTTACTTTAATTAATTGAGCATGTTAGGTTTTGTACGTTGTAGCTTGTATGTACTCAGCTTTGCTGATTGCGTGCTTTTTTGTGTGTTTTCTTTTGGTCATGACCTTCGCCTTTCAATGACCCTGTGATGATCCAATTATTACACTTGTATTATTGAGGAGCAGTATTGCACAGGTTAGCTTGATGATGTGAGGTTCGGGGATTTGACCTACTCATTGTCAAGGGATTGGTGTGATTGAGAGTATTCGTTCTTTGTGTTGACTTATCTATATTTTAATATTTCAATTATGTTTTGGGATTTTAAATATTAGTTTGATTTAATAAGGGCTTTTATGGTTCCAATTTGTAAGCTTTGACTTATTGGTTTTCTAAATTATATTATTTTAAGATTTAAGTTGGATTTCCGCTGCAATACTTTGATAAAGCCTTAACGTTTTAACACGTGGCGGTAACATGCCAATGATTCTCCACTATTTTATTTAAATTAAGTGGTTTGGAAAAAGGGAGAATTATTGGGGTGTTACACATTGATGCTACTACGACGAGTTGAAGACCAACACAACAGCAACAACAGAGTTCCTATATGACCACAAACTCCATGACTCTAATATCCCTGTTCTTCCATGACTTATTAAACACAATATAGTTCCTATATGACCACACACCCCATGCCAAAGACACAAACAGCAAAAAGTTCTCATTGTTGGCTTTAGTTTACTTTAAGAGATAATTAATTTACTTTTAGAGACATTTAGTTTACTTTTATGAGATGTATGATTAAATCAAAATTCTTTGAATGAAATGGACCTCAAATCTAACATCAAGTGTGTTTAATTAAGACTTTTAACCACCATCAAAAGACAATATATATGATCCCTCACAAGACTTTCATCGAACAGTTGGTATGCAAAGTTAGTATGAGCATTATTTTCATCCATCAAAAGTTAACATATATACCCTCACAATAATTTCATCGAACAATTGGTATACAAAGTTGCAAAATAAGAAACTTCTTTTCTAATTCTTCTTCCAATTACATTTACTTCTGAAATTAAAGTTAAAAAGAAAATTATACAATGATGAGCCTAATTTCCAACAGGATTCATGGCTATAATTAACATCTAAGAAGGAACAAAATAACACTACATTGAAGAAAACAGAGAATAGTACAATATATAACAAAAATATCAGAACAACGAAATCGCAAAAATAAAAAGAAATATAAACGCTGTTTATTATGTACTAATAACAACGAAATTAAAAGAAAAATTCAAAAATATTACTTGATTTCGCAAAAAAATATTGACTTCAAACATCTGTAATTTCTCACAACCTCAATCTTTCGCAACCTCGACTTTACGCAACTTCAATTTGAGCGAAATTCAACCTGAAATCACTAGAACAAGTAAGTAATTGCATTAAAAAAACAGTTAACGCATTAAAATCTTCAAATGATACATGATTTTTTGAAATTTTTTTTGAGAGATTTTCCTCAAAACGAATGAAATTTATTGATTAATTTACTCGATTGAAGAGTTAAAACAACCAGAATGGAAGATTTTGAGCATCAATTGCAGTTGCAAGTGAAGAATTGCGTGAGGAGAGAGAATAATTGTGGAGAGAGAAATTGCTTGAGGCGAGAGAAAAGACGTGAAAATATGCTGGTTCTGGTGACCCTCAATTGCCAGATTGAACCTCGGTCGTTTATCGCGAGTGAGTTTGCTTTTAATCTGACGGTTGTAATGAGTTCCTAGTTCTTATTATGGCGTTAGTTCTCATTATAACCTGGTCCTATATATATATATATATATATATATATATATATATATATATATATATATATAACTTTGGCACAATGGCAAGAACTTTAACCTTTCAGGCAAAGAACCAGAGATCAAGCATGCTAAGTAGCATAAACATTGACATTATATGAGCTAATAAAAGTAGTTGGAAAATAATGTTGATTTTTTTACGTGTCGCCTCTTTCAACATAAGCGACACCATAGATTAACCTATGGAGTTGCCTCTTTCAACACAAGTGACACAATAGCTTAATCTATAGAGTCGCCTAATAACTAATAGGCGACTTATATAAAAGCTATCGATTCGCTTATGAGGCGACTCCTAAAGTTGGAAGCTATTGTGTCGGTGGCTATAGAGTCGCCTTTGAGGTGACTCGTTAGGTCATTTACAGGCGACTCGATAGGGGTTTTTTGTAGTAGTGTGGGAGCAGCCACAGCTGGGTGGCAGAACCACCTACTGGTGGGCCATGGTGGCTGCTCCGGTGGTCAGGTGGGTGGAAGGCGATAAGGGAGGTGCAGCTAAGGGAGGGCAGTGGCAGGAGCGTACAATAGTTGTACTGCTGCCTACTGCTGCTTGAGTGGCTGGGCACTCCGTCTAGCTACGCAGCTGGTTGCGGCTGGGCTTCGGCTGGAGATGCTGTGGCTAGGCGGATTGCTCAGTCATGGAAAAGTAGCTCAGACATTTTTTAGGCTCGGTGGTGGCTGGATGATGTAAGTGTTGCACGTCCTAGCTGTTGCCTGCTGCCTGCATGGCTCGGCTTGTGGCCTGGCTGCGGCAGCTGGTGTTGTTGAGGCCGGGCTTCGGCCTGGTCTTGGTGGCAGGACTGCTGTTCTGGCTGGGGCAGTGGCAGTCACCTGGCTGGGAAGCTAGCTCAGCCACGGTTCAACCCCAATTTTCAAAAAAAAAAAAAAAATTTTATTTAAAAATTCAAAATAAAAATTAGATTTTATTTTTGGGATAATATCAAATTTAAAGATTGTTATATTTTGAATATTAAGTTTTAAATATTAAGTTGTTAATTTCAATAAGAATGGTAGGATATTTTGAGCAAAAGATTCCATATGGATAATAATTGATTTAATAATTAGATTATCCCATAATTATTTTAGGAGATAATTGATTTAAAATTTTGTGATTGGCTAGTAATTAGGATAGAATTTCCTACTTTTGTTAGAATAATCTATGAGGATAAATATGATTTATCTTTTAAGATTAAAATGAGATTTGATTCTATCTCATGCCTAATTTAAAATATATGATGCATTATTAACGATCATGAATAATATATGATACTCCCATAAGGAATCAATCACATAAAATAAGAAAAGAAGAATATTTGGAATCTAACATTAAAATAAAAAAAACAATTCATAAACAGTTTTGCCTTATTTTTTTATTTTTATTTTTTAAGGAAACCGTCAAACATAATTGCATAATTCAAGGGAATAATTCTTTACTTAGAGTCATGTCATCAATTCACAATCAATTAATTTAACCAATTAGAATTTAATATGTACAAAATAGGGAATAAAAACTAAGTTATAAGTGGATTACATCAATTCAATATGGGTAGATGTAGACACCAAATTGTGTCTCCCCTAAAACCAAACCCAGTGATGAGTATTTTTCACATCATTGAAATCGAGTAAGGTGAAATGTTGAAGAGTCTTGTGAATTCTTCTGTTTTCTAAAATGTTTTTAATAAAAATAATTCATTTCCGTTTTCAAAAATATTTCTTTTCGTATCCTATTTATGAAAACTTCTAATCCAGTTTAGTTTGGTCCATAATACAGTTCAAACAATTGTGTAGTTGGATAGGTCTGGAAAAGAGCTTTCCAACGATATATTATAAGCCCAATTCCAATGAATAATGAGGAAGTTATGGCCAAAATACTAAACTGGGTCTAAACGGGTTTGATGTGTGACCCAATGATCATGTGGAGGATCTATTAATCTTAATTATATTCCTAAACCAATTAAGATTAATTAGAAGCTTCTATAATTTTCTAAAAGATCTTAATTATCCTTTTTGAAAAGATAAGATTAAAGCGTTTGAAATTGAATAAAACTTCTCTTTTTGAAAGTCCTAATTCTATTCGAAATGAAAGACGTTCAAAGACAGTCAGATATTATTTCCGTGCCTCATAAATTTTATTCAAATATTAGATGGTTGGATAGCCCTTGAAATTATCTTTCCAATGATATATTATAATATTAATTCCGAGCTATAACGAAAAATATATGAAAGAAATACAAAACTCTATCCAAAACTGACACCCTTCCACTATTTCGGCCATATCTTTATTCTACAAAAGATTTTAATCCGATTCCAATTGGGTTGGAAAGTAGACTTCAAGAGTCAAACGACATATTTTATGCCTTATTTCGACCTCTTGATCAAAAGTTATGATAAAACAAAATCCGGAAAAAAACTGTTTTTATCGCGCCGCGTCAAAAGAAATTTTATTCCGATTCAAAGCCTAACTCTTTTCTATCTTTTACGGATGATTTTTCTCTATAAATAGGGTCGTTATTCCCTATTTTCAAATCATCAACAATCGATCAAAAATCATCTTTCTTTTCTTTCTCTAAAAGCTAGAAGCTTATTCTTTCTCCCTCTTTCTAAGCCTGGCCTTTTTCAAATACCATTCCTCCTTCACGAGACTTAGACACACCTACCCAAGCTAGAACTTTCCTTTGCCCTTGTAGGGAATATTTCAAGCATCCCACACTTGAGCGCCACTGTGATCATACACTTAAGCATGGTGGCGTCCAAAGGGAAGGAAGCTAGAGTAAAAGAGTCGCCAACAAGTTTTAGGAACTTGTAAACTGTTCACAAGGTGAAGGTTACACCCCTTCACGATCCATGAGATCGCTAACTCCATAGGTCCGGAACCATGACTGGATATTCGGGATGAAGGTACAAATCCAACCTAAAAGAGATTGAACCTGCCCTAAATAGGCCTCTACTTTATTCTTCTTATATTTATGTGTGCTTTCGGACTAACATACAATCAATAGATTAACCCTAAACCTGTTTAATCTATGTCGATTGAATATTAATGCACAAATAACTCTATTATTGGCGATCACTTAAATTATAATCATATTAGCCTAAACAAGATTATTAATTATCTTATTAAGCGTGATTACAAGTACAAATTTCCATTAATCCTGCAAGAGAGGGCGCGATAAAGCAATAACAAATAATAATATCAAGCAACATAATAATAACAATCATCATCATAATAATAATGTTAACAATAGGGCATAATAATAATAGCAAGATCCTAGGCATGTTACTAACAAGATTAATAACAAACCCTAGCATGTCACCGAACATTAAAGATCAAAGCTTTATCCCTAACATGATACAAACATGATATTAGGAAAGAAATAGGAAGCATTATAAACATACATGATATTAGAAATCTTAGTTATTACCCTAAACATGATACTAGGAAGCAAAAAGACATCCTAACATGATACTAGGAATTAAAATAATCAAAGCATGATTTTTATATAACAATTAAATTACTAACTAAGATGCCTCGTACCTCTTTTTAATAACAAAATACAAACGTTAGTAACTTCAAGGAAAATAATAAATCAAACAATTAAATTAAGTAATTAAAATAGAAATTTTGGACAAAACCCTCAGAAAGTATCAGCCTTTCACGTCTAGGGCGAAGGCAACTTTGAACTTGGCTAGGTGTATCTAGAACTAATGAATGTGGAATTTTGTATGAGGGATGGTTTAGAAAAAAAATAGAGAGAGGGAAAGCTTCTAGCTTTAGAGAGAGAATAGAGAGAGATGATGATTGTGAATAATGATTGTGAATTGTTGATGAATGAAAACGGGGAGATACGACCCCTATTTATAGAAAAATAGTCCGAAAACGATAGAAAATACTTTCAAGTTCTATACGGAATAAAACTGGCATCTGTCGCCAGGTGACAGACATCAGCGGCAGGCGACAGGATTAGCGCCGGGCGACATACATTAGCGCCAGGCGACAGACGCTGTCGTCTGGCGACAAACTCTTTCGTTTGGCGCTAATTAAAAGATAAAACGCGCTTTGTATGGAATCCTTTTCTTAATATGATTAAGTAGCAAATTCCGTGTTTATCAAATTAAAATCGGATTTATCATAAAACACTTATTTTATTCCAAATAAAACTCTTCAGAATATAATCAATCCTAATACTATTAGAATCTAAAAGAACCTTTTATATTATTCTAGAAGATTAAATTCAATCCTAATAAATTTAGGAATAAGGATTAATAGACCCTCTTCTAGATCATTGGGCCACATATAAAACTTATTTCGGGCCCAATTTAGTATTTAGGCCATAACTTCCTCATTATTCATCGGAATTGGGATTATAATATATCGTTGGAAAGCTCTTTTCGAGCCCAATCTAACTACATATTATTGGACCCTTATCGTGGACCAAACTAAATTGGACTGGATATTTTCATAAAATAGAGTATATAAAAGAAATATTTTAAAAAACAGAAAGAGAGATATTTTAATAAAAACAACCACATCACATACTTTCCACACTTTCACTTCGTTCGATAATCAAATGACGTGAAAGGTATTCATCACTGGGTTTGGTTTTGGGGAGACACGTTTGGGTGTCTACAGAAGCCCCCACTTTGATTGAGTTTGGAGAAACGCTAGTTTCGAAAACAAAAGTCAAAGTAGCGATAGGGACAGAGAATGATTCAGAACGTTCTGTGATCCTAAATCATTCTTTTAACACCGATACCTGCAAAGTAGCGTTAGTTAAAACAGATAAAAGAGTTAAGAAACGCGTATCTTGCACCGTCGAGCACACGTCTCTAGAGTAACCGATTTTTGTTTGACGATCTTCCTTAAGCTAGGGGATATCGCCTGAAGACTGCTCCGCTTGTAGCTGCCTTCAATTTATGCTATTTTAGTCTTCCACATCTTAGGGAACACCATCGAAGATAACTCTGCTTGTAGCCATCTTCTATTATTTATGACAACTCTCCACATCCTAGGGAACGTCGTCAAAGGTGACTGATTGTAGCCATCTTCAGTTTTACTGCTGTTGATGTTGTGGTCGCGCTTCGCTACTGTTGATGCTCACTCGTCTCTAAACAAAAGTGCTTCTTTTTTGAGGAATGTTCACTCGATGGATCTTGAAAGGAATGTCCATGCATCTCTGAACAAAAGAGCTTTGATAGGATGCCCACGCGTCTCTGAGCAAAAGAGCTTGAAAGGAATGTCCACGCGTCTCTGAACAAAAGAGCTTTGATAGGATGCCCACGCGTCTCTAAGCAAAAGAGCTTTATGATACTTGAATGTTTGTTGAGATCGTTCGGTTGGCTGCGAATAGGAGCTTTGCTGAATGGTTGTATCCTGTAAAAATCAAAAGATTGCCAAAAGACTTTGCTGGTGTTTTTCTTAGGGTGACTTAAGGTGATTGACTGACTTGAGGTTGACTCAATGTATTTTGACACGTGTGTGACTCTTGTGTGATTTAATGTGTTTTGACACATGTGTTAGACTCAATTTGAGGTGACATGACTCGTTTGTGCATTGTATTGTGATTGTGCTTGACTCAAAATGCAGAAAAGCAAAAATTTTCCGTCATTTTTGTGGAGGGTACCGACTTTCTCCCGAAAAAGAAAGACACAAAAAAGAATCGAAGTGTTGGAGGTGCATGTTGAATGAGCTTAGTCAAATGTATGCATTGATGTTGTATCTCATAGTGCAAGGATTGTAACATCCTAGGCTATCTCAATTGTTGACTCGATGATGAAAGTATTTGGGTAACTTAGGCACGAAGGCTAAGCACTTCATACTTTGTGATACAATGATGAGTGATTTTGATATGACAAAGCGTACTTCAACGTTGTGTCAAGATTTCATGACAAAAGGTTCCTAAGAAGAGGATTATTTGTCTATGTATCTGTGATGTGTGTGAAAGTGATACTAAAGTTAGGCTGCAAAGCTAAGGTGTGTGGAAAAAAATATTATTTCAAGAAGAGTCAAATGATGGTGACTCTTAGGCTAGGTAAGCTAATGATGTAGGGATCAAGCCCCCAAGTCTAGCTCTAAATGGATAAGGATGAGCATTGGAGATCCCTTGATATGATCATGTATGAATGTAGAGATGAATGCATTTTTATTACGGCCACACCCCAATTTGAGGTTGTTTACGTATCCGTTAGGAATCAGGCTAAACGTAGCTCTAGCCGAACCTCGCACAAGTGTGTATATACCTCAAAGAGGTCTTTGAAGGGTTGTAACGTGGTTAGGCTAAAGGTTAGAGAAGAAGGTGATAAAGGCTCAAGACCCTAGATAAGCCCCCAAGGTGTGCAACCTTGCTTTTGAAATCTTTATATTCGTATGCTTGAGTTTTCCTCACTTTTTTTCTTTTGTTTATTTTTTGCTCTCTCTTTTTTTCTTTTTTGCTTTTGCATTTTTGATAAGTGTGGGCAATCCCGATCATGCGGTCTATCACTCACTTGGCATTCATGTTTCTCAGAAACGGTACCAAGCATTCGATAAGAGACGCAATCCAAGACGTGTTCATATCAAAGACATATTCATATCAAAGACATTGGAACACTTGCCCTTTAGCACACTTTTATTATTTCTATTTTTTTTTGCTATTTTAAACTTTTGAATCACTCAAGCTTTTGTTCTTTGAAAATTGCATAAATTGCACACCATCCCATCCCAAGGTTAGGTAGATGTGGGTTAAAAAAAGAAAGGTCTATCATTAGACGGGGCTCAAAGTGGTTTTCCAAGAAAGGATTTATATTTTTAAAGGGTGAAAGGTAATATGATATGGCTACAAGGGGTGCCTCGAATCATTGGTATACCTTGTGCTTAGTTTGACATGGAAATTTTTTATTTTTTATTTTTTTTTATGCAATGCAATGCGATGATCATGTGCAAGAAAAGAAATGCTCATTTTATTAAAGGGAAAAGAAAGATCTTACAAAATAAATCTAATGGAAAATAAAAGGTGCTTATGCTAGACTTAATGGGGATAGAAAAAAATAAAAAAAGAAAAAGAGGTCATGAGATCTTATCGTCGAAGCTCGCCTCGTGTCTTGTGCCTTATCATCATTCGCTCTTCTTGCCAGCTGGAGGGAACGAGAGTTTGTTTGCATCGATGAGGTCTTGAATGAGATTTTGAAACTTATAACATTGATTTGTAGTATGACCGTTGATTTGATGATACTTGCAATAGGAGTCTGGATTCCATTTAGATGTTCTCCTTTCAAGAGGAGGATCTTGTATAGGTCCAATTAGTGTGATGAGTCCCTTAGCAAGGAGTCAATCAAAGGCGATATTATAGCTCATTCTATTAGGGGTGAACTTCCTTTCTTGTTCTTTAGTCTTCAAAATCTTTTTATCGATGCAACTTCCATTCTGATAGGAAGAAACAGAAGAAGGGTTGTCGTTCTTCCTGCTCTTGCCACCATTGTTATAGATTTTGATCTTCTTGTTGCTCGGAGGAACACGAAGGTAATTTGAATCAATGAGGTCTTGAACATGATCCTTGAGGGCAAAACATTCTTCGGTGGTGTGACCATGGCCTCTATGATATTTGCAATAAGAGTTTGGATCCCAGCTAGGAAGCCGTTTCTCAGGTGGTGGGTCTTGGATTGGATAAATGGAATGGATAAGGTTTCGACTGTGAAAATAGTCAAAAGCTTCATCATAAGTCATTCCTATTGGTATATATTCTTCAATGGTCCGTCTTGCTCGTGGCGTAGGAGCATTGAGTTCTTCATTAAACCCTTGGTGAGAATTTTGTTCGATAACCATTACCCAAGTTGCTAGTCCTTCTACCACGTTCAAGAGCATGGCAATGACATCTTGTAGTTTTCGAACGTCTTCTCCCAGACTTGACGAGTTTTCCCCGGTATTACTTAAGAAAACTTCTTCTTCACTAGCCATTATTACGACCCTTTTTCTTCTATCAAAGAGTGATACTTTAACTAAAAGTGTTTTCTTGGTTAAACACTCTTCTCTCCTCAATCAAGCACTGCGGAAAGGGAAGTTAGGGATAAGTTGTCTTTTTTTTTTTTTTTTTTTTTTTTTTTTTTTTTTGACTCAAGCTCTATTCAAAATGCAATAAGTGAGAAGAGAACATGGAAGGAAAAGAAGAATGATATGGTTGAAAGAGAAGTATGGGAGAATTAGGAATAGAATAGGCCCCCAACTCGAATGACAGAAATAACGACTCATGCATGAACCTAAGACATGGTCATGATGACATATACAGAAAGTGTGTGCTAAGACTAGTGAGTGTAGGTGACATGTTTGACTCGTGTCATGACCATGGGACTAGACTATGTGACTAGACTTAATTAAGGACTAAACATGACTATTGTCATTAATAAACTGGTTAAAATGATTAAGTAAACTTATTAATTAGACTCGTCGTGAAGACTCGAGCAAAAACATGGACTGTCGCCGGAGCAACAGGACTGTCGCCAAACGCTAAAGACCAGCGCCGGACGACAACAATGTCGCCTGGCGCTAATCACTAGCGCGTGGCGCTACAACCCAAACTTTTGCGCCATTGCTGGAACATTGGTCTGGGACTGTTTCCAGTAGTTTACTCTAAAGGGACAAGCCTAAAGTCATACTAAGTCAAGTTCAATCAATTTATTTAGACTTTAATCATTTATATTAATTAATTAATTTAGCAAAGTCCTTTAGTCATTAATTAGTTTATTTAAACTCATTCATAAGTAAAACAAACGGTTAGTGGAAACACATATAGGTTATGCACAAACAAATAATGCACAAGTAGTCAAATAGTCACAATATGATGCAATGAGTTTGCAACCTAACCATGGCTCTAGTTCTCTAAAGTTCAGGATATGGATTAGTCAAAGAGGGTCCATGGTTATGAGTCCGGATGCACCGCACGGAAGCCTTACCTTTGGAAGGGTTAGCACGAGTGGATGGGACTCCGCGAGTTAAACTCGCTTCCACAGTTTGGTGAAATCAACAAACTCGGATGTACCTTTGTTGCCAGAAGCGTTCGATTGGGTAAATGGAGTGTGAATTCCCAGAGGGTTATAGCCATATGTAGAACACATATGGGTTCAGAAAAAAGGAAAAAACTCAATCAGGAAGTAAAACCGAGCAAACAGTACTAGAAACTAGTCGAAACAAGAAGGTAGATTTCTGGCTCGGTATTGGAAGAATTCAGCGCGAGATAACAATGCCTGTCGCCAGACGACAATTACTATTGCCAAGCGACAGAGCCATCGCTTGGCGATGGCGCTGTTTTCTCAGCGTTAATTCCTACATGCCTCGGCAGCTTTCTGTTCTTGAATTTTCCAGTTTTTTTGCAGCGTTATTTCGACTTTAGTTGTGAAAGATATTTCCCTAATTTCATACGTGTAAAAATCCTATGTTTTTGACGCATTACGGATGGTCTTTCCAATGCAGACCTTTTTATGCATATGTGACAAGGTAATAATCGCGTCGTCAAACGACTACACCTAGATCAAATACAATTTATACAACCTAAACAAACCTAATACGAGTATAAGGCAAGCATAGGGGTCGAACCACAGAGAACGGTTAAACACCACCAAATGTTATCGACAATTAAGCTAGTCCGGAATAGGAGATAAATAAACTAAAGTCTAAATATGCTAAAACAAGAAATAAAACATTAAGGGAAATGGTTTAGGAATAGCATTCACTTGAACATAAACAAAGGCATAGAAATTGAATTAATTATGAACTAAACATGCTCAAATATCGAAATAAAGGATCCAATCTAGCCGCCTTCCGGGGTCAATTGGCTTCTCCTAACATAGCCTCTATGTTTCCACATTAGAACCATATACTAGGAGGTACTATTAAATAACAATCGATAATAATGAACCTTAACTAAGTCAACTTCCGTTCCTTATTAGCAAAGATTCACCTTTAATCAACCAACAATGTGCACTTGCAAGAAGATTAAAGAATATCAAGCATATAAAGACTTTAATCACAAATAAATCAACTCTAAACCTAGAACATGCTCAAGATACAACTACACCACAACCATCCCCTCAATAGGGAAATTACTCACTAATCATGATAATAACAAGATTAATCAACAAATAATCAAGAATCAACATGATCAACAAGCAATACCAACAACAAAAATAATAATCAAAATAAAACAATAAAAATATTGGAGAGAGAGTTAGAGATTCTCATTGATTGAAGATGAAAGTCTACAAACAAGATGATCAATCTTCTTCTTCAAAATCCAAGCTCAACAATGGTGAAACCCTCACTTTCTCTCTCTAAACTACTCTAATCCTAAGCTAAACCTAGAGAGAGAAGCTCTCCTAAAACTAGGGAAAAAGATCTAAAAGAATGAAGTCCCCCTTTTACAAAACAAGCCCCGCAATATATAAAGAATCGCGCAAAAACGCTGAACAGGACCCGCTGTGCGCCCGCGCAAGGATCTGTGCGCCCGCGCATGGTATCTGTGCGCCCGCGCGTGCGCCCTCGCAGCGGCCTGCGCTCCCTCGCAGCGGCCTGCGCTCCCTCGCAGCGGCCTGCGCTCCCTCGCAGCAGCCTGCGCGCCCGCGCAAAGTAGCTACGCGCCCGCGCATTTGTGGGTTGCGCGGCTTGTGCTTGGGTGTGCGCGCCCGCGCGGTGTGGGTGTGCGCCCGCGCACATGTCGCGCAAAACTTTCTGCCTCGATTCTGCAATTTCGCCAATTTTGCGCGGGTTCTCACAGGGCTGCGCGCCCGCACATTATTTGCGCCCTTGCACCTTGCTTTCTTCGATTCTTCTCTCATGCTTCCTTGGCTTCTTCTTTGCAATCCAAGACTTCAAATACCTAAGCACAAACACCAAGGGAAGCAATAAGGTATAGGGAACGGTGCAAACACGCAATGAAGGCAAGCATACAACAATATACGCGATTTCATTAAAATCACATCGAGACATGTATGCACGCATTATTTGAACAAAACAACTACAAAACACCCTAAGACAATCTAAAATAAGGCATAAACACTATCCTAGGAGTGACATAAATGTCACTCATCAATATGCCAATAATGTTAATCAAAATTACGCACATGAAATACTTAAAACTTTTCAAGTCTCGTCCACTCATTCTAAATTATTGCCAAAATAAATTTTAGGAATTAAAATAGAAATCCTCCCCAGTGGAGTCGCCAAAAAACTATAGGGAATATTTCAAGCATCCCACACTTAAGACCCACTGTGATCATACACTTAAGCATGGTGGCGTCCAAAGGGAAGGAAGCTAGAGTAAAAGAGTCTACAACAAGTTTTAAGAACTTGTAAATGTAACACCCTAGAAATTCCTTTCTTTTAAAATACTTGTTTTTCCCTGTTTAAAACTTTAAACAGGAATATCTAAGACATTACCGCCACCGTGAAAACGGCTAAGGCAACTATCAAAGATACACAGCGGAAGACTAATTTCAAAACAATTCAAACAAGTCAATCTTGAAAAGTCAATCAACGAAAGTAAAGTTAAACCAAAGTCAGAAGTAAAAATTAAATCAACCTACAACTTGGAACCATCGTAGGCCCTTATTAAAACCAAAACCAAACTCAAAACCTTTCATTAATCATGCATAATAATAAAGTCATAAATAAATAAAGCAATAACACACATCATATACTTATAGAAACTAGTATGATTCGCTCTTCACTCATGCCCATTCATGAACATGTTTCATCACCTGTAAAGCTTATCTCTACTCGTTTCCACTACTCTCCATTAAAAATGGGTCATCATAGGGCCAAGATAAAGACAAGGCCAACAAACACACAAAACACACAATCAGCAAAGCTGAGTACATAAGCGTAATTAACACACTAGCATATAATTCCCTATTAATACATAACTTACCTCGTTGCACCTGTTTTTCAAGCATATAGCAATCAATAAAAGTTCTCACTAGACACTACATAATTTATTTAATGTTGACTACGCATCGAACGGGGTTCCCACTCAACCTCCCCCAAATAAATTGAAGTTACTGACACGGGAGCTAACCGTGCCAGCATCATTAACCACTCATAGGTGGCGGAATTCCTGCGCATAATAATAATAAAAGGAATGTACATCGTCCTGTACTCCAGTAGAAGTTATGATCAAATATAAAGTCACATAACTCCCCCCATATGTTCATACTCAAGGTATAACGTTCCAAGAGTTTTGGTGCGTAATCTCTTTCACTTTACGTTATTTACAGATTATTAAACTTGGTGATGACTCTCAAAACATAATCATTCAATCAACGATAATTATTCAGTCAATCAAATATACCAATTTAATTCTTGAATAATTAGTGACCACATAATATTTAATGTTGAATCCTTTTTAATTCTACCTCGGTGCCAATGACACCTTACACGCCTAAAGCGCCACAAATCCTATCCCTCGGTGTTAAAAACACCTTAAGTGCACTAAGGCACCAACATACAATTTATTCCTCGTGTACATAGACACTTATATAGCTCTTTCCTCATGCTTAAAACATCAATAAAAATTATAAGAACCATAATAAAATTCCTTTTTAATATTCCAAACCAAATTAAACATTCAGTTTAATTAAACATGCTCTCTAACATGCCATAAATAAATATGTGGTTCATAAATAATATTCCAAACTATTATTTTCCATCCAATAATCCATCACAAATAAATCATGTTTCATAATCCAATCACCAACAACATCCAAACCATAATTTCCAATCCAAACCTAGCATGATACTACTTGTAATCAACCAAACACATTTAACATGCTACTGTATCAATATAATTATGCTAAGTACGTGAACGTACCTTGTATACGATCTTAAAATCGCCACGACTAATAAAAATTGCTCACTTCAAAGTCTCCTACAATTTAAAATCATAGAAGAGTATTAAAATCATCTCTACACAAATTTCCAGCAATATATACTATTATAAAACCCCTCATAATTTAATTAAAATAAGCTGAAAATATATTTAAAACATCATACTTTAATCCCAATTAATGGGTAATTGAAATTCCTTAAAGAAACTTAATTTTTAATACACAACCAAAAATTCTAGCATTATATTTTAATGAAAACTTGCTGTAATTTAGCCTTAAAACACTTTAATCAAAGGTTTAAACCATTATATATCATAATCCTTCCATAATTCATAATTCAAGAACCTAGGGTTTCAAAAATTGGGGTTTTTTAATTAAAAACATAATATGAAAATTTATTAACATAATACTCATAATCAAACATCAAAAATCAAATCCCAAAACTCATAATTAATAATTAGATCTAGGATTACATTAATTTTTAAAAATTAAGTTTCAATTTTTTTTTGTATGTTCGAAAAAGGGGGAGAGAGAGCAGCGGCAGCCACCACGTTGGTTGCCAGCGTCGGTGGCTGCCTGCTGCCGGCGGCTGACGCTGCTGGCGGCGGCCACCTGTTGCCGGTGGTCCAGCGGTGGTGGTGAAGGGGGCAGCAGAAAAAAAAGAAAAGGGGAAGGGGAAAAGAGAAAGAAAAGAAGAAAAATAAAGAGAAAGGAGAGATAAGTTTACCTTGGGTTTTCTCCACTCTGGGCAAAGTTTGATTTGCCTCCTCTATGGGATATTTATACCCCTTCTATAAGACCCTTCTCCCTAAACTTTTCGCTTTTTAATTTTCCTAATCCCATCCCTAATAAAACTTTACTAAAATAAAACTTTCCTTAAATTAAACCCAAACTTAATTAAATTAATTAATTAATAAACTTTCCTTTTATAAATACTTTTAAACTTATTAAAATAAATAATTAAAATAGTTTAAATAAAACATTTCAATTTAATTTAATACTTCCCAAAATACTTATTTTAATTAAAATACGTATAAAAGTACGAGGTATTACAGTAAACCGTTCACAGGGTGAAGGTTACACCCCTGCATGATCCATGAGATCGCTAACTCCTTAGGTCCGGAACCATGACTGGATATTTGGGGATGAAGGTACAAAACCAACCTAAAAGAGATTGAACCTGCCCTAAATAGGCCTCTACTTTATTCTTCTCATATTTATGTGCGCTTTCTGACTAACATACAATCAATAGATTAACCCTAAACCTGTTTAATCTACGTTGGTTGAATATTAATGCACAAATAACTCTATTATTGGCGATCACTTGAATTATAATCATATTAGCCTAAACAAGATTATTAATTATCTTATTAAGCGTGATTACAAGTACAAATTCCCTTTAATCTTGCAAGAGAGGGTGTGATCAAGCAATAACAAATAATAATGATATCAAGCAACATAATAATAACAATCATCATCATAATAATAATGTTAACAATAGAGCATAATAATAATAGCAAGATCCTAGGCATGATACTAACAAGATTAATAACAAACCCTAGCATGTCACCAAACATTAAAGATCAAAACTTTATCCCTAACATGATACTAACATGATATTAGGAAAGAAATAGGAAGCATCATAAACATACATGATATTAGAAATCTTAGTTATTACCCTAAACATGATACTAGGAAACAAAAAGACATCCTAACATGATACTAGGAATTAAAATAATCAAAGCATGATTTCTATGTAACAATTAAGTTACTTACTTGGATGCCTCGTATCTCTTTCTAATAACAAAATACACACGTTAGTAAATTCAAGGAAAATAATAAATCAAACAATTAAATTAAGTAATTGAAATAGGAATTTGGGAGAAAACCCTCAGAAAGTATCAACCTTTCACGTCTAGGGCGAAGGCAACTTTGAACTTGGCTAGGTGTATCTAGAACTAATGAATGTGGAATTTTGTATGAGGGATGGTTTAGAAAAAAAATAGAGAGAGGGAAAGCTTCTAGCTTTAGAGAGAGAATAGAGAGAGATGATGATTGTGAATAATGATTGTGAATTGTTGATGAATGAAAACGGGGAGATACGACCCCTATTTATAGAAAAATAGTCCGAAAACGATAGAAAATACTTTAAGTTCTATACGGAATAAAACTGGCATCTGTCGCCAGGCGACAGACATCAGCGGCATGCGACAGGATTAGCGCCGGGCGACATACATTAGCGCCAGGCGACAGACGCTGTCGTCTGGCGACAAACTCTTTCGTTTGGCGCTAATTAAAAGATAAAACGCGCTTTGTATGGAATCCTTTTCTTAATATGATTAAGTAGCAAATTTCGTGTTTATCAAATTAAAATCGGATTTATCATAAAACACTTATTTTATTCCAAATAAAACTCTTCAGAATATAATTATCAATCCTAATACTATTAGAATCTAAAAGAACCTTTTATATTATTCTAGAAGATTAAAATCAATCCTAATAAATTTAGGAATAATGATTAATAGACCCTCTTCTAGATCATTGGGCCACATATAAAACTCATTTCGGGCCCAATTTAGTATTTAGGCCATAACTTCCTCATTATTCATCGGAATTGGGATTATAATATATCGTTGGAAAGCTCTTTTCGAGCCCAATCCAACTACATATTATTGGACCCTTATCGTGGAACAAACTAAATTGGACTGGATATTTTCATAAAATAGAGTATATAAAAGAAATATTTTAAAAAACAAAAAGAGAGATATTTTAATAAAAACAACCACATCACAGACTTTCCACACTTTCACTTCGTTCGATAATCAAATGACGTGAAAGGTATTCATCACTGGGTTTGGTTTTGGGGAGACACATTTGGGTGTCTATAGCCCTAGATATGAAAGATTGATAATTTCTGAGGGTTTGGTCCTAAATCCCTATTTCAATTATTTAAATTAATTATTTGATTTAATATTTTCATCGAAGTTACTAACGTGTGTATTGTTTTGATAGAAAGAGATACGAGGCAACAAAGTGAGTAATTTATTACTCTACATCTTTAGAAAGCGTGCTTAGATTTTATTAATTCCTAGTATCATGTTAGGATGTTATTTATTGCTTTCTAGTATCATGTTTAGGGTGCTTCCTATTTCTTATATTATGGTAGTATCATGTTAGGGCTGAATCTTTGATCTTTATTGTTTAGCGACATGCTAAGATTTGTTATTAATCATGTTAGTATCATGCCTAGGATCTTGCTAATATTATGCTTTACTGAGAATATTGTTATGATGATGATGTTTGTTGTGAATTTATTATGTTGCTTGCTATAGTATTGTTATTTCTTGATCACGCCTTCTCTTGCAGGTTTAAAGGGAATTTGTACTTGAAATCACGCTTAATAAGATAATTAATAATTTTATTTAGGCTAATATGATTTTAATTCAAGTGATCGCCAATAATAGATTTGTTTGTGCATTAATATTCAAGCAACATAGATTAAAGGTTTAGGGTTAACCTAATGATTGCATGTTAGTCAGAAAGCGCACATGAATATGAGAAGAATAAAGTAAAGGCCTATTATTAGCGCAGGTTCAATTTCTTTTAGGTTGGATTGTACCTTCATCCCCGAATATCCAGTCATGGTTCAGGACCACTATGGAGTTAGCGATTTCATGGATCGTGAAGGGGTGTAACCTTCACCCTGTAAACGGTTTACAAGTTCCTAAAACTTGTTGGCGACTCTTTTGCTCCAGCTTCCTTCCCTTTGGACGCTACCATGCTTAAGTGTATGATCACAGTTGGGTTCAAGTGTGGGATGCTTGAAATAATTCCCTACAGTAGATCTTTTTGAAACGCCTAAAATAGTATATGGGACTAACAAATTGAAACGGAGGGAGTATTATCTAATTGCAGTAATTAAAATATGAGATATTTAGGTGTCGTGTTTCCTTAATTACGAAAATTCGATGTTGTAGTTAGGAAAGCATGACGAGTGATTTTTTATGTGGCAATTTTATGATATATGATATTATGTTGTTATATAATGACTAGTATGACCCAATGTATTACTAAATACGATATGCGCATCGTGATGTATTTTTGTAATCTAAGTACGGTCTACGAACAGATAAAGTATTTTTTTTTGTAATTTTATTTATTTATTTAAGTAGTAAATAGAATAGTGTAGAATTACAAGTTGCAGTTAATTAAAGAAGCCCATAAAGTGAAGGCCCAAAGGAGCGAGGTGGATGAGATCCATAGAGGTTCAAGTGGGAGCATTTACTTTATTAGTTTTCTTAGGATTAGGGGCCATGCTATGTCTTGTTTATGCATTCGGTATTTTATGCATGTGTAGACACCCAAATGTGTCTCCCCAAAACCAAACCCAGTGATGAATATCTTTCACGTCATTTGATTATCGAACGAGGTGAAAGTGTGAAAAGTCTAGTGATGTGGATTTTTTTAAAAATATCTCTCTTTCTGTTTTTGAAAACATTTCTTTTTTACTCTATTTATGAAGATAGCCAGTCCAATTTAGTTTGGTCCATGATAAGGGTCCAATAATAGTGTAGTTGGGTTGGGCTCGAAAAGAGCTTTCCAGCGATATATTATAAGCTCAATTCCGATGAATAATGAGGAAGTTATGGCTTAAACTAAATTTAGCCCGAAATGAATTTTATATGCGGCCCACTGATCTAGAGGAGGGTCTATTAATTATTATTCCTAAAGTTATTAGGATTGATTTTAATCTTCTAGAATATTTGGAAGGTTCTTTTAAATTCTAATAGAATTAGAATTAGTAATTATATTTTAAAGTGTTTTACTTGGAATAAAAATAAGTGTTTTATGATAAACCTGATTTTAAAAACCACGGAATTTGCTGCTTAATCATATTAAGAAGAGGATTCCGCGTACAAACGCGTTTTATCTTTTAATTAGCGCCAAATGACAGAGTCTATCGCCTGGCGCTAACATCTGTCGCCTGGTGCTAATCTTGTCGCCTGGCGCTGATGTTTGTCGCTTGGCGACAAATGCCAGTTTTATTCTGAATAGGACTTGGTTTGTTTCCGGACTATTTTTCTATAAATAGGGGGCGTATCTCCCCGTTGTCATGAACAATTCACAATTCACAATCAACAATCAACAATCAACAATCAACAATCATCTCTCTCTATTCTTTAAAGCTAGAAGCTTTCTCTCTCTTATTTTTCTAAACCTTCCCTCTTATAAAATTCTACATACATTAGTTCTAGACACACCTAGCCAAGTTCGAAGTTGCCTTCGCCCTAGACGTGAAAGGTTTATAGTTTCTGAGGGTTTGGTCCCTAATCTCTATTTCAATTATTTAATTTAATTGTTTGATTTATTATTTTCCTTGAAGTTACTAACGCGTGTATTTTGTTATTAGAAAGAGATACGAGGCATCGAAGTAAGTAATTGCTTTAATTGTTGTTATTTTGATATAGAAATCATGCTTTGATTATTTTTGATTCCTAGTATCATGTTAGGATGCTTTTATTGATTTCTAATATCATGCATGTTTCTATGATGCTTCCTATTCTTTCTAATATCATGTTAGTATCATGCTAGGAATAAAGCTTTGATTTTTATTGTTTAGTGACGTGCTAGGGTTTGTTATTAATCTTGTTAGTATCATGCCTAGGATCTTGCTATTATTATGCTTTATTGAGAAGATTATGATTGATAATGATTGTTGTTATTGTTGCTTGGTATATATTATTGTTGTTATTGCTTGATCACGACCTCTCTTGCAGGTTTAAAGGGAATTTGTACTTGTAATCACGCTTATTAAGATAATTAATAATCTTGTTTAGGCTAATATGATTATAATTCAAGTGATTGCCAATAATAGTTTTGTTTGTGCATTAAAATCAACCAATATAGGTTAAACAGGTTTAGGGTTAACCTATTGATTGTATGTTAGTCAGAAAGCGCACATGGATATGAGAAGAATAAAGTAGAGGCCTATTTTTAGGGCAGGTTCAATCTCTTTTAGGTTGGATTGTACCTTTATCCCCGAACTTCCAGTCATGGTTCCAGACCTATTGGAGTTAACGAACTCCTGGATCGTTAAGGGGTGTAACCTTCACCGTGTGAAGGGTTTACAAGTTCCTAAAAACTTGTTGGCGACTCTTTTGCTTTAGCTTCCTTCCCTTTGGACGCCACCATGTTTAAGTGTATGATTACAGTGGGGTTCAAGTGTGGGATGCTTGAAATATTCCCTACAGTTTTTTGGCGACTCCACTAGGGAGGATTTCTATTTTAATTCCTAAAATTTATTTTGGCAATAATTTAGAATGAGTGGATGAGACTCGAAAAGTTCTAAGTATTTCATGTGCGTAATTTTGATTAACATTGTGGCATATGCATAAAAAGGTCCACATTGGAAAGACCATCCGTGATGCGTCAAAGACATAGGATTTTTACACGTAGGAAATTAGGGAAATATCTTTCACAACTAAAATCGAAATAACGCTGTGAAAAACTGGAAAATTCGAGAACAGAAAGCTGCCGAGGCATGTAGGAATTAGCGCTGAGAAAACAACGCCATCGTCAAGCGATGGCTCTGTCGCCTGGTGACAGAGGCATCGTGTGGCGACAGACGCTATTTTCTCGCGCTGAATTCCTCCAATACCGAGCCAGAAATCTACCTTCTTGTTTCTACTAGTTTCTAGTACTGTTTGCTCGGTTTTACTTCCTGATTGCGTTTTTCCATTTTTTCTGAAACCCATATGTGTTCTACATATGGCCATAACCCTCTGGGGATTCACGCTCCATCTAACCAATCGAATGCTCCTAGCAACGAAGGGTACATCCGAGTTTGTTGAATTCACCAAACCGTGGAAGCGAGTTTAACTCGCGGGGTCCCATCCACTCGCGCCAACCCTTCCAAAGGTAAGGCTTCCGCGCGGTGCATCCGGACTCATAACCATGGACCCTTTTTGACTAACCCATATCCTAAACTTTAGAGAACTAGAGCCATGGTTAGGTTGCAAACTCATTGCATCATATTGTGACTATTTGACTACTTGTGCATTATTTGTTTGTGCATAACCTATATGTGTTTCCACTGACCGTTTGTTTGACCTGTGAATGAGTTTAAATGAATTAATTAATGACTAAAGGACTTTGTTAAATTAATTAATTAATTAATATAAATGGTTAAAGGCTAAATAAATTGATCAAAGTTGACTTAGTACGACTTTAGGTTTGTCCTTTTAGAGTAAAATATTGGAAACAGTCCCAGACCAATGTTCCAGCAATGACGCAGAGTTTAAGACCGTAGCGCCACGCGCTAGTGATTAGCGCCAGGCGACAATGTTGTCGTGTTTTTGCTCGAGTCTTCACAATGAGTCTAATTAATTAATTAATTGGTTTAATCAGTTTGTTAATGACAATAGTCATGTTTTTTCCTTAATTAAGTCTAGTCACATAGTCTAGTCCCATGGTCATGACACAAGTCAAACATGTCACCTACACTCACTAGTATTAGCACACACTTTGTGTATATGTCATCACGACCATGTCTTAGGTTCATGCATGAGTCGATTTTTCCATCATTTGAGTTGGGGGTACATTCTATTCCTAGTTCTTTCATATCTCTCCATCTATATCGTCTTTCCATTCTCTACATGCTTTCTCCATATCACAACCTTCATTTTTCCTACCTCCTTCCATCTACTGCTTGTTGAATAGAGTTTGAGTCAAATAATTAACAAAAAGTATTCATAACTCCCTTTTTCATAGTCCTTGGTCAAGGAGAGAAGGGCGATTAATCAAGGACAACACCTTTATTCAAGTACTACGTTTTGACAAACCAATCAGTCGGAAAAGAAAAGCTAAGAAGATGATGGCGTCTCGGGAAGAAGTTAACGAACTTAGGAAGGACGTGGCCAACTTAACTGAATTGATAAAGGCTATGGCTCTTCAAATCAATGACCCTCTGAAGCAATAACAAATGGAGCTCATGCAACAAAGCTTGAGAAAACTATCTAATGACTATAGATTCCAGGGCAATAGCTCACAAGGGGTCTCAGTGGACAAGGAACTTTTTCCGCAGAAGTTCAATGCCAATGACATCCCTAGGTTCAAGCCAACGGACAATCCTTATTTTCACTTAAGGGCTTTTGAGACCATAATGAATATCAAGGGGATTGATAGGAAAGTTTTTATGCATTGTTTTTTCTATCTCTTGAAACTGTTTGTCAACAATGGTTCTTTTCCCTTGACAAAGAAAAAACCTCTACCTGGGATGCTATTGTAAACGCTTTCATTGATAGATATAAATGTAATATTCAAGTTGAAACTGACCATAGACAACTTGAGATGCTAAAGCAAAAAGAAAACAAAGGGTTTAACTCCTTCTTCAACAAGTGGAAGGAAACTTCCGCTAATATGATTGAAGTCCCTACTGAAAAGGAGTCCGTAAGAATGTTCATTAAGAACCTTCAAGACAAGTATTCGAAGCATTTGAAATATCAACATAATTTGAATACTTTCAAGGCCGTCTATGACATAGGTATTGAAATTGAAGATGACCTTGCAAAACAGAAAGCTACTAATAATAGCAGCAACAGTGGCTGGAAAGGAAAGAAGAACGACAATCCTTCTTCTTCCGAAAACGCCCACTCTAGTAACAGTGTTAGTACCTTTGATCTCAATGAAGTCTTAGCCATGGATAGTCAGAGACCTAAGAAACAGCTAAGGAAAGAGTTCACCCCCATTGGAATGAACTACGATACCGCTTTCGATCGACTCCATGCCAAAGGACTCATCGCTCCTATTGGACCTCTTCAAGATCCAGCACCCGAAAATAGGTCACCAAACTGGAACGCTGACGCTCATTGCAAGTACCATCAAGGTAGGGGACACACTACTGATAGTTGTTGGAAGCTAAAAGAGGCCATCCAACATTTGATCGATAATAACAAGCTTCCCATACCTACAGCTGGCAAGAAGAACGAGTGATGATAAGGCACAAGACAAGAGGCGAGCTTCAATGACAAGATTTCATGACCTCTTTTTCTATTTCTGTTATTCATCCTTTCCCCAATAAGTCTAGCATAGGCACCTTTTATTTTCCTTAGATCTTATTTTGTAGGTTTTTCCTTTATACCTTTTAATAAAATGAGCATTTATTTTCTTGCATATGATCATCGCATTGCATTGTATTAAAAAAAAAAAAAAAAAAAAAAAAAAACGCACAAGGTATACTAATGATTTGAGGCACCCCTTGTAGCTACATCATATCACCTTTCACCCTTGAAATATACAATCATTTCCTTGACAAACCACTTTAAGCCTCGTCTAACGATATACCTTTATTTTTTCATCCCACATCTATCTAACCTTGGGACTAGATGGTGTGCATTTATGCAATTTCAAAATACGAAAGCTTGAGTGATTTTACATAGAACTCAAAAATTCAAAAAAGCAAATAGCAATAAAAGTTTACAAAAGGGCAAGTGTTCCAATGTCATTGACATGAACATGTCTTTGATATGAACACGTCTCAGATTGCGTTTCTTATCGAGTGCTCGGTACCGTTCCTGAGAAACATGAATGCCAAGTGAGTGATAGACCGCATGATTGGGATTGCCCACACTTATCAAAATAAAAAATGCAAAATAAAAAAAAAAGAAGAAAAAGATAAAAGAAAGCAAAAAATAATAAACGAAAAAGAGTTCAAAAGTGAGAAATCTCAAGCGTAAAAGTACAAAGATTTCAAAAGCAAGGTTGCACACCTTGGGGGCTTATCTAGGGTCTCGAGCCTTTATCCCCTTCTTCTTCAACCTTTAGCCTAACCACATTACAACCCTTAAAAGATCTCTTTGAGGTATACACACACTTGTGCGAGGTTCGCTAGAGCTACGTTTGGCATGATTCCTAACGAATATGTAGGCAACCTCAAATTGAGGTGCGACCGTAATAAAATGCATTCATTCATATACACATTCATGCATGATCATATCAAGGGATCTCCTATGCTCATCCCAATCCACTTAGAGCTAGACTTAGGGGCTTGATCCCTGCATCATTAGCTTACCTAGCCTAAGAGTCACCATCATTTGACTCTTCTTGAAATAATATTTTTCCATACACTTAGCCTTTGCAACCTAGCTTTGGTGTCACTTTCACACACATCACAGATACATAGACAAATAATCCTCCTCTTAGGAACCTTTTGTCATGAAATCTTAACACAACGTTGAAGTACGCTTTGTCATATCAAAATCACTCATCGCTGTAATCATCATCGCATCACAAAGTATGAAGTGCTTAGCCTCCGTGCCTAATAAGTTACCTAAATACTTTCATTGAGTCAACAATTGAGATAGCCTAGGATGTTATAATCCTTGCACTATGAGATACAACGTAAATGCATACATTTGGTTAAACTCATTCAACATGCCCTCAAACACTCACTTTGATTATTTTTCGCGTCTTTCCTTTTCGGGAGAAAGTCGGTACCCTCCACAAAAAAAATGATGGAAATTTTTATTGCTTTTATGCATTTTCAAGTTGCACTATCACAATACAATGCACACACGAGTCATGCACATTGAGTCATGTCATGTCATATCGCATCAAGTTGAGTCTAACACACGTGTCAATCACCTTGAGTCAACCTCAAGTCAAAAAAATCATAATGTCAACCACAAAAAACCTTAGGCCAACCCTAAGGAAAACATAAGCAAAGTCTTGCAGTCTAAAACATATATGCAGGTGATCTTTACAAAGAACTAAGAAAAAAAACGCAAATTTTCAAAGACGTGTCAAGCTATCACTTCCAAGGCGTAGTGGTCTTTGATGACATTCCCTAGGATGCGAAAATTGTCACCCTATTTGAAAAAGATAGCTCAAGACGAAGAAATCTTGGGCGGCGCTCCCCAAGATGTGGAGGTTGTCAAATAAAACAACTTTGATTCAACAAAAATTGATTATGTCCTAAGGCACGGACGGCTTGCATAGCAAGTTTCTCAAGACGAAGAGACTCATAATTATTGGACAAGTTTTCCCAAGACGGAGAAAAATTGTCGATTGATACACACTTTCCGAGGCATAGAAGTTGGCGATCGCATCCCAAGGCGTGGGTATTTAGCGGAATTTCACTCAAGAGCTACTCAAGGCGTAGGAGCTCACGACAGGATTTTCAAGGCGTGGAAACTGTTACACTATTAGGCTTCCCAAGGCGAGGAAAATCATCATTCGGAAGACTGCTCAAGACGAAGGAGTCTACGACATGTTACCCGAGGCGAGGAAATTTTTCATTGTTCATTTGTGAGTTGCTCGAGGGGCAGAAGCTCATGATAAAAAATCCCCAAGGCATGGAAGACCGTTATTCAGTGAATCGCTCAAGACGTGGTGGCTTGCTATAGAATTCCCAAGGCATGGAAGATTGTCGTTTAATGGATCACTCGAGGCGTGGTGGTTCACAATAGAATTCCCAAGACGAGGAAGGACGTCATAGTAGTAGTGAAGATGACTACAAGAGGAGTTATCTTCGATCATATTCCCTAGGATATGGAAGATGGTCATAAAAAAGCAGAAATTGAAGGCAGCTACAAGCGGAGCAGTCTTCAGGCGATATCCACTCATTCACACTTTCTGTGGAGGTCTCACACCTCAAGGAAGAACAAGCCTAGACGCCGCGGCCGGCGGTCCAATAATGAACAAAGGAGAGCATGAAGTGGAGTGTATTATAGAGGAGGCCGCAAAGCACTATGATGATTGGTATGAAGGAGAAAGGGATGTCACTTCTAGTAAGGGTGTTTATGCATTGGAGCAAGCCAACACAATCAACAACCTTTCTACCCAAATCTCCAAAATGACCAAGCAAATGGATGAATTGATGAAACAAAGGTCCAACCCTCATGGTAATACCTCCCCTTCAACCAAGGGAGGCAATGGTATGGATACTTCCTCCTCCTCTTCTTATAATACAATGCCCCAAGAATGCATGTTTTGTTCTAATTGTGAAACCTATGATCATGATACCTCTCATTGTGTATATGCTTGTGAAGTTCAACCCCCTTCCCATGAACATGATGATAATATGGAAAATGTCAATGCTATGAATTTTGCTACTAGAATGGGAAATGTAGGGAACTTGAGGCCAAACTCCAATCAAATGGGGAATTGGAATCAAGGTGGAAACCGTGGTTGGAACCAAGGTAGTGGTGGTTATGATAACCAATACCATGGTGGGAGAGGCCCTTCCAATTTCAATGGAAGAGGATACTCTAACCAAAGGGGGTATGGTAATCAAAACCAACAACCTAATCCCCGATACCATGACCATTAAAATCAAAATTTTGGTGATCAAGGTAACATGGGAAATAATCAACAAAGCAATGTTCCTAACCAAGGCACCGGAGGCAATAGGGGTCAATGTGTTTCTAACTATGCCCAAACTAATAGGCCTCCGGGTTTCCATCAACCCCAACTTCCTCCACCTCAACAACCTCTTCAATTTGAAGCCCCTCCAATTGATCCCGTGATGCTAAATTAGATGCTCTTTTGAAAATGCGTGAGGAGGATCAAAAGAAACATGAAGGGGCCCAAAAACGCACCAATGCTCACATGAAAATGCTTGAGACCTAAATTGCTCAACTTGCATCTAATTCATCCCCTTCTTCTTCTTCTTCTTCTTCTCACATCCCAAGTCAAGGAGTCAACCCAAAACCTTTGTATGCCGTGACAACTAGGAGTGGGAAGGTAGTTGGGAGTAACCCTTTAGTTGAGGAAGAACCCCAAGAAGAGGTGGTGTTAGAGAATGAGGGTGAAAAACCCAATGAGCCATTGAGTGTTGAAAAGGAAAAAAATGTTGAGGTGCCAAAGGAAAAAGAAGTCACCCCCTTGCCCCTAAATTGCCAACCTAGAGAGGAGAAGCTACCCTTTCCACAACGATTTGTGAGAGCTAAACTTGATGCCCAATTTGGGAAGTTTTTGGAAGTCATTAAGAATTTGCATATTTCCGTCCCTTTTGTTGATGCTATGAAGCAAATGCCCCACTATTCCAAATTTTTGAAAGATCTTTTGAGTGGGAGAAGGGAGTGTAAGACGGTGAGTTTGACTGCCAATTGTAGTGCAATTCTTTCCAACAAACTTCCTACCAAATTGAAAGATCCGGGTAACTTTTCCATCCCTTGTTCTATCAATGGCATTGAATTTGATAAAGCCTTGTGTGATTTAGGAACAAGTGTGAGTCTCATGCCCTATTTTGTCTACCAAAAGCTTAGTGTAGGAACCCTCTCCCCCACTAACATTACTCTCCAACTAGCGGACCGTTCCGTTAAGTTCCCCATGGGCAAAGTTGAGGACATTCCCCTTAGGGTAGGAAAGTTCACATTCCCCGTGGATTTCTATGTGCTAGAGATGGATGAGGATGAGAGGATTCCTATAATTTTGGGAAGACCATTTCTAGCTACTTCTAGAGCTATCATCGATGTGAAGGAGGGTAAGATATCCTTGAAGATTGACAATGATTCTATTGAGTTTGATTTGAATAATGTCATGCAACAACCCTCCTCAAGTGGTGAATGCTTTAGGGTAGATGTTCTTGATACCGTTCTTAATGAATTTTCTCGCTCCCACTTGCATGCTACTAATGATCCTCTTGAAAGTGTGTTGTTGAATGAATCAAAGTTAGGTACTCACAAAGAAGACATACAATTCTATGAGGATTTGCTTGAGGAAAGCAAGAAGGAGTGCAAGGATGCGAGCATGGAAGAAGAGGCTCCTTACATTCATGACCTCTTTCAAGTTGAAAAAAGAGAAGAGAGCCCCAATGGTAAGGGAGCACCAAAGGTAGACTTGAAACCTCTACCTTTAGGCTTGAGGTATGCATTTCTTGGTCCCGATGAGTCTTTCCCCATGATTTTAAATTCTAACCTAACGGAGGAGCAAACCTCCCTCTTGATCAATGTTTTGAGAAAACACAAGAAAGGTTTGGGTTATACCATTGATGATATCAAAGGTATTAGTCCATCTTTATGTATGCACAAAATTGATCTAGAGGGAGATGTCAAACCCGTTAGGCAAAGGTAAAGAAAGCTTAACCCTTCCATACAAGAGGTTGTGCGGAAGGAAGTGGCTAAGCTTCTTGATGCGGGAATTATTTACCCAATTGCTCATAGTGATTGGGTATCTCCCGTGCAAGTTGTGCCTAAGAAAGGGGGCATGACGGTAGTGAAAAATGATCATGATCAACTAGTACCCACTAGACTTGTTACCGGTTGGCGCATGTGTATTAACTATCTCCAACTTAACACAAGTACATGCAAAGATCATTTTCCACTACCGTTCATTGATCAAATGTTGGAAAGGCTTACAAAGCATTCCTTCTATTGTTTCCTTGATGGTTACTCCGGATTTTTCTAAATCCCGATTGACCCCAAGGATCAAGAGAAGACGAATTTCACATGCCCTTACGGTACTTATGCGTATCGTAGGATGCCTTTCGGGCTTTGTAATGCCCCCGCAACATTACAACGTTGCATGATGTCCATTTTTAGTGATATGATTGAGGATGAGATAGAAGTCTTCATGGATGACTTCTCCGTTGGAGGAGCCACCTATGAATATTGTCTATCTAATTTATCTCGTTGCTTAGAAAGGTGTGAGAGGGCTAAACTCGTGTTGAATTGGGAAAAGTGCCACTTTATGGTGGAAAGTGGGATTGTTCTTGGGCACAAAATTTCCCATGCTGGCATTGAGGTTGATAGAGCCAAGGTTGAGGTCATTGAAAAACTTCCTCCCTCCACCAACGTGTGGGAAGTGAGGTCTTTTCTTGGCCATGCCGGGTTCTATCGGCGCTTTATAAAAGATTTTTCAATGATTGCTAAGCCTTTCACATCCCTATTGCAACAAGATAAGGAGTTTGTGTTTGATGATGCTTGTCATAAGTCCTTTTGTAGGTTGAAAGAAGCCCTTTGCACCGCTCCTATTGTCCAAGGTTCGGATTGGTCTCTTCCATTTGAGCTCATGTGCGATGCAAGCGACGAGGCCATTGGATCGGTTCTTGGACAACGAAAGGATGGGAAACTTCATGTCATACATTATTTGTCTAAAACTCTCAATGATGCCCAACGAAACTACACAACTACCGAGAAGGAGTTCCTAGCGGTTATCCATTCATTTGAGAAGTTTAGAAACCTCTTTGGTTCTAAGACAATTGTGTATACCGACCACTCGGCTCTCAAATATTTGATAGGGAAGAAGGAAGCTAAACCGAGGTTGTTGAGATAGGTTTTAGTCCTCCAAGACTTTGATTATTAGATGAGAGACAAGAGGGAGCCGAGAATGTGGTGGCGAATCACCTTTCAAGGTTGGGCGGTGCAAGGTTTGAAGATGATGGCTTGCCAATAGAGGACGCTCTAAGGGATGATGTGCTATACGTCCTTGAAGTGAAATCGGAGCCATGGTATGCGGATATTGTGAATTACTTGGCTTGTAGTGCCGTACCAGCGGATTTCACTTCACAACAACGTCGAAAACTCAAGCACGAGGCCAAGAGATACATTTGGGATGATCCCATTTTATTGAAGAGAGGGGTCGATGGTTTGTTGAGGAGATGCCTCCCCAACGACGAGGTTCAAAGTGTTCTCCATATGTGCCACTCCTCTCCTTGTGGTGGGCATATGAGTGCTTAAAAGACCGCCTCAAAGGTCCTACAATCTATGCTCTTTTGGCCTTCTCTATTCAAGGATGCTTGGATTTTTGTTAAGACTTATGATAGATGTCAAAGGATGGGGAATATTTCTAGAAGGGATGAAATGTCGTAAAACCTCATCCTTGAGCTTGAAGTTTTTGATGTGTGGGCTATAGACTTCATGGGCCCTTTCATTTCTTCACATGGGAACAAGTATATTTTGGTTGCCGTCAACTACGTATCTAAGTGGGCGGAGGTCCTAGCTTCTCCAACAAATGACTCTAAGGTGGTGGTCAATCTTTTCAAGAAAGTGATCTTCCCGAGATTTGGTGTTCCAAGAGCAATAATTAGTGACGGGGGATCGCATTTCAAGCACCACACCTTCGTTCGACTACTTGATAAGTATGGGGTGTCTCAGAAGCGAGGGCTTGCTTACCACCCTCAAACGAGTGGTCAAGCGGAGGTCACCAATAGAGAGCTTAAGGTGATTTTGGAGAAGACGGTTGCTAGGACGAGGAAGGATTGGTCCACCAAACTCATTGATTCTCTATGGGCTTATAGGACCGCCTTCAAGACTCTGATAGGGACCACTCCCTATAAGCTTGTCTATGGGAAAAATTGTCACTTACCCGTAGAGATGGAGCATCGAACGCATTGGGCAATCAAGAAAATCAACTTTGATCTCCATAGTGCGGGTGAGCAAAGGCTTCTAGAGCTACATGAGTTAGAGGAGTTAAGGATGAATGCCTACAATAGCGCAAGCATGTATAAGGCGCAGACTAAGGCTTGGAACGATGCTCAAATTGTCAAGAAGGAATTTGTCAAAGGCCAAAAAGTCCTCCTATTCAACTCCCGCTTGAAGCTCTTCCCGGGAAAGCTTAGGTCAAGGTGGAGTGGGTCGTACATTATCACGGAGGTGTTCCCATATGGCGCCTACGAAATCTCCCAAGACGGCCACTCTCCTTTCAAAGTCAACGGCCACCGTCTCAAGCCCTATTCTGAAGGATTCCCAAGTGATGAACCGATTTCTGTGACTCTACTTGATGTGCATCGTCAATTTAACCCTCCTTGATCAACTCAAGGAACGTCGAGCTAACGACGTTAAACAAAAGCGCTTCCGGGAGGCAACCCGGATTCTACACTCCTTTCTTCTCTATTTTTCTTATTTTTGTAGTTTTGGTTGTTTCGCCTTTTGTCTTATGGATTTTGCTTGCTATTTGTAGGTACTTGCCAATGGAGCATGTATGGTTGGGTTTTGGAGGCCATATGATGATGTTTATTGAGCTAAGTTTGGGTTAAGAGAGAAAGAAGGAAAGGAATTCAATGTGCAAAAGAAGTAGTGAAGCCGCGCCCAAGGAGAGGCCTTTCCAAGAACCCGCGGGCGCGGCTAAAGGAGGAGAGGGCGCGGCTAAGGGAGTTGGAGTTCCACTCCAACTTTCGGTAGATGCCTGGCCGCGCCCCTGGAGAAGGCGCGGCCTCATTTCAGACCCGCGGGCGCGGCCCTCTAGCCGCGGGCGCGGCTCGCCGGGTTTCGACCCCTTTTTGTTTTCGAAAGCATCTAGCCGTGCCATTTTTCACTCTCTTTCTCACTCCCTTTCTCACTCTCTCTCTAAAAACCCCAAAACCCCAACCCTAACTACTACAAAATCCATCAAATTCATCCCAAATCTCACAAAATTTCCTTCTCAAACATCAAATTCATCAACAATTTTGAATTTCCATCATCAAAAATCCAAATTTTTTTTTTTTGATTTTCCACCATTGTTGCTCCTTCAAACATCTTGGAGTTCAAAGTTCTTGGGGGCTATTTGGAGGTGATTCCTTGCTTCATTGTTGGTATAATCCCTTCCTTTCTAGTTTTTATTGAACTATTTTGCAAGTTTGAATGAATTTCATGACAAATTTTTTGTGATTTTTGTTGGTAAATTGTTCATGTGATTTGGTGAATTTGTTGTTACTTTTGTTCTAATCTTTGGTTGAGTTGTTTTGTGAGTTGTTTGTTGGAATTATTGTTGTGTTCTTGGTTAAGTGGTGGTTGCTTGGCTATTCTTGTGGTGGTAGCTTGGTTGTTCATGTGGTGGTTGATTGGTGCTACTTGAAGCTACTAATTGATTTGGAGTATGGAGTTGGTGTTGTTTTCTTGAAAAAAAAGGAAGAAAAGAAATGGAGGTTGGTACTAGCTCAAAGAAGAGAAAGAGTGGAAAGGAACCACGAGGTTCATCTTCACAAACACCTCAAAATGTGGAACCCCCACCACCTTTGCCTCCAACAAAATTCTCTAATCGAAACCACAAAGCCAAATTCGATGCCCTCCAATCACGAAAACTCCTCCCCACCAAACACTACAATCAAACCATAACCACCAAGCTTGGCATTGACGAACAATGTTGGTTCTTTTTCAACAACCTTGGGTTAACCGAATTCGTCTCAAAGGCATACAACACTTACCGTGAACCCACCCTAAAGTTTCTCGCCTCTGTTGAGAAACATACCTTGGGGAACAACAACATCTCCGTTTCCTTCCAACTCTTTAACAAGAAGGAAACAATGTCCCTCCGCAAATTCAATGAATACCTTAACCTCAACCCCAATGCCGACATCCTCTTACCCGAATATGCCCAACTCCCGGACTACAACCCCCGCCAATGGTGGAAGCATATCTCCCGAAACTACAACTTTGATGCAAAGTATTCTTTGGCTAGTGAAATCATGCACCCCGCCTTGAGATTGCTACACCGTATACTTGGGTACATGGTCTTCAAAAAGCAAGACTTGGGGAAGATAACTTTGGAGGAGATTAGGATCCTTTGGCTTGCATCAAGGCCGGACTTGGGGAATAGAGTTAACTTGGGGTTCATCTTCACTCAATGTATCGAAGCCATTGTCTCGAGTAGCAAGAGTGGGGAGATCCATTGCGGAGCTATGGTGACTAGGTTGGCCATAAAGTGTGGCCATGAGGAGAAGTTGAGGTCATGCACCATAGTAGGGAAAGGGGATGGTAGTGATATTTTGCTTGATGAGAAGCAACTCAAGACAATGCAATTCATCCGGGGTGTCAAAGGGGTTGAGGGACTTTGGAGTCTCCTTGTATCTCGCCAACACCATTGCTTCCTCCCGAGGCCGGAGTACACCTCCCATACCAGAGAAGGAGTTCAACAGCCTTGGTGGGTGAGGAAGGACTCGGGTGTCCTCCCCAACAATGTGCAAGTGAATTTGGAGGAGGTGTTCGAGGAGGATGATGTAATAGGAATGGAAGGGGAAGAGGAGGATGAGGTAGCGGAGCAACAACAACAACAACTTCAACAACAACAACAACAAGGAAGAAGAAGAAGGCCACAACAACAACAACATCAACAACAATCCGACTTCCAACAAGACATGGCGAGCATGAGGGCTCAAATGGAGAGCATGCAACTTTGCATGCAAGGTATGTACGCTTCTTACCAAAACAATGCTTTTCAAACAAACGCCTTATATGACTTGAGTGTGCGTAGGGGGGAGGTCACCCCTCCGGTCAACTATCCATACACACCGGCCCAACAAGGGCCCGTGGCTTCATGGAATGGTGACAACCTCCCCACGTACCCCTACTGGCAGGGTGTTGAGAACCCTGAAGTGCCTAGGCGTAACTTCCCCGACGAGTCCGGTCATTATGGAGGTGACCCTGGCTACCACTATGTTCACCCCGATCACCCCGCACCTTATGCGCAACCCGAGCCCTATGATAAGTTGACCCCATCCCAGCTTGACCTTTTCAGAGGTCACTATGGGTTTCCCCCCGGTTATACCAGAGGATGGGACCCTTATGGGCCACCACCCACCCCCCTGCAGCATCGAGGACGATGCTCTCATTTAGTGTGGAGGGGTGTTTGAATCAAAAGGGAGTAGTTTCGAGTCAGTGTGGGGGAAGGCATCAAGGACTCGTGGGAAGGTTTGGAAAGCTTTTGTTGGGTAATTTTGTTGTTAAGCGTCGGGTTGTCTAGCTTCTTTATGGGTCTAGTTTGTCGTTGTGTGGTATTGCTTTTGATGATGATGATGATGAGATGATGATGATTTTGGTAGTTAGTTTTGTCCATGGGCCAAGTTTGTAGCTTTTTGTTTTTCTTCCCCGTTCTACTAACTCTTTTTCTTTGTCTAGTGTTTTCTTTTGTTTTCTTTTCTCTCTCTTTTGTAGCTTTGAAGACCGATGGAAGCAACTTTTGAAGCTTTGGATCCTTGGTAAATAGTTTGGTTGCTCTATCTTTCTTTAAGAGACATTTGGGTGAGATCTTTCCTTTCCCCTCTTTCCTTTCTCTTTGAGTGCTTAGTTTAGGTTTAGTTTAGGAAGAGTTGAATGGTTCGAGGTTAATTGATTTTGGTTCTAAGGAACCTGGGATCGTTGATGTTGTTATCAACGATCACTTGTATGACGATTGGGACTTATTTGATTTACATGCCTCGTTTATGAACCTTTTTAATTTCTTCCTCCTTCTTATGTGATTTTCTTGTTCCCTTTTTGTGTAACAAACATGACTATGACAAGTTGAAATATTTTTTATGTGGATTTGCTCATTCATTTGGATTTGAGGATTTGGGTGCCTTTTTGATGACATGTCTTCGAATGCTTACCTTCCTAGTTGATGAGGGTTTGCACGGTTTGAGAGTGCTTAGGGTTGAATTAGACACGTTATAAGCTAAGGTAGCCCGGTTTAGGACTCTTGAGGACGTTTGAACCCCTAGTTCACGGGAAAGTGGTAAGATGGTGTTGCTCTCTATAGTGAATAGGATTCCCCTGGTTGGTATTTGCTTGTTTCTTATCCCGAGTGAGTTTCATTTGTTCTAGCCTTCATCATTCTTGTGAGCGGCGCTTTGGATCCTTAGCTATGCATGTCTTGATCTTTGTGTTGGTTTCTAGCTCCCGAGATCGTGACCAAACAACTTTAAAGGAGGAAGAGGGCATTTCTTCACATTTTTCTTTGTTTTCTTTGTATTTTGTTACAAATTTGGTTTTCATTTTTACATCCACCCACTTGCTAACCAATTTGGGCCTTATTCCCCTTTCTTGATCTAGCCTTATTACAAACCTATCGGCCTATGTTCTACCAACCCTTGTAGTTAGTGAAGTATTGGCTTGTGAGGTTTGAGTTTGAGAGTGTTGGTTTTGGGGCAAGAAAGTTGCGAATATTGGTTCAAGTGAGATTTTGAAAGTTGTTCATGAAAGAAAATTTATGCAAAAAGTTTGTGAAGAAGGATGCAACGTATGAAAACCAAGCAAAAAAAAAAAAATGAAAAAAATATAGAAAAAAAAGAAGAAAAAAAAGGGGGTGAAAGAAAGAAAGAAAAAAAAGAGAATGATGAGAGAAATGAAGTAATGTGGTGAAATTTGTATTGAAGGTTGTAATTTGAATTTTGGTTCAATTCTTAGGTTTTTCTTGAGAGATGGCCACTCTTTTGCTTCACTTAGGATTTGCCACCAAAATTTTCAAATTGATCCCCAACCTTAACCCCTAGCCATGACATTACAACCCGAGTTAAGACCCTTGGACTTGGAGAAGTGCGGTCAAAGAACGGTGGAGGGAGATGGATTTCAACCCTATGGAGAGAGTGTGCATAGTTGAGATGTCGGGATAGCCTCATTGTTCCGCATAGAAATATCTTTTCCGGTTCCCTCGAGGAATCATGAGGAGCTAACTAGGGGATGAATGGAAACTAGTGGAGAGAACGTGGACCGTCTTGGTTGGGGCTAGGGCGGAGGATGAAATCATTAGTTCTCTATGCTTAGCTTAGGTTTGTCTCCTTCAACCATGAGCATCTTGGAACGTGTTTTCCCTCTTGAATTGAGAAAGGTAAGTATTCTTTGATGCATGACCCTACATTTGAATCCAACTGGAGCATTTCCTACCTTGTGGCTTGATCGGTTTTCTTAAATCCTTGTCATGTCATGTTTGTTGAGTTTGTTCTTTGTTTTAGTTCTCCTTGCTTGAGGACAAGCAAGAGGCAAGTGTGGGGGGGATTTTGATGAGTGGCCTTTATGCCACTTTTCCACCCCTTTTCTCTAAGGATTCTCCCCTCATTTGCACTTGTTTGAGCCTCTTTAAGCGTTTTTACCTTAGTTTTGCTTTTTCCTTTCTTTTCTTGTGTTTCCTTTCTTTTTCCCTTTTGTTGGTTTTTCTAGCGCCTCTTCGTTGTTTTGTAGGTTTTTGGCCCTTTCGGATGAACCCTTGGATGCATGGCGAGGCATGGAAAGGAAATTTGATGCTCAAGGAAGGCACTAGAGCAAGGAGCAGAGCCGCGGGCGCGGAGCTGTAGGAATGCAATCACCTCAAACTTTTTGTAGATGCTGAGCCGCGCCTCAGGAGGGGGCTCTCCTCTATGGCCCGCGGGCGCGGCACTTGGAGCCGCTGGCGCGGCTCTTCGAGGCTTCATTCCCCAGTTTGCTGGCCGCGGCCTCTCTTCAGCAGCAGATAGCATCTCTTTTCTTTGGCTGCGGGCGCGGGTTGCTTGGTTAAGCAACTCCGTACCCAGACTGGAGAGGGCGCGACTGCTAGCTAGAGGGCTCTCCTAGGCGTTTTATTTCCGTCTTTTATGATGCATATATATAGCCTCCTATTTCAAGTTTGGAGGATGATCTATCTTATCAACATTTTAGCTTAATCTAGAGAAAAAAAACATTATTAGTCTTCATTGGTAGAGAGAGAAAGTGTGGTTTCTTCATTGATGAACTTGGATTTTGAAGAAGGAGTTTGTTCAATCCTTTGTAGACCTTCATCTTCAATTAATGAGCAATCTCTTACTCTTTCTCTTTACCTTTGTTTTTTATTTTGCTTATTTGCTTTGATTTTTCTTCTTTGCTTATTAATCATGTTGATGCTTATTGATTTGATGATTGATATTGTCTTCAATATGATTTGTGAGTAGTCACCTAGCCAAGGGTGTGGGGATGGTGTAGTTGCTAATTGTTCATGCTTATAATGTTGGGGTTATGTTAATGGTGATTAAAGTCTTTGCATGCTTGATATTCTTTGATCTTCTTGCAAGTGCACATTGTTAGTTGATTAAAGGTGAATCTTTGCTAACAAGTAACGGAAGTTGACTTAGTTGAGATTCATTACTATCGATAGTTCTTTGATTGCACCTTCTAATATATGGTTCTAGTGTGGAAACATAGAGGCTATGTTAGGAGAAACCGATTAACCCCGGAAGGCAGTTAGATTGGGCCTTACTTCGATATTCATGCATGTTTAGTTTACCATTGATTTTCTACTTTGTTATTGCATGATCAAGCAGCATCTACATCTACCCATTTCCCTTGGTGCTTAGTTATATTAATTTTAATCCATTTCGTTCTTAGTTTTAATCTCTTATTTATTCACACTTCTTGTTCCGAGATAGCTTAGACTCTAGGTAATGAATGCGGTGTTTATGCATTTCTCCCTGTGGTTCGACCCCTCTACTTGCCCTATATTTGTAATAGGTTGAGTCGAGTGTTATAAATTGTATTTGATTTAGGTGTAGTTGTTTAACGACGCAATTATTACTCTATCAGGTGTAACCTTCACCCTGTGAACGGTTTACAAGTTCCTAAAAACTTGTTGACGACTCTTTTGCTTTAGCTTCCTTCCCTTTGGACGCCACCATGCTTAAGTGTATGATCACAGTGGGGTTCAAGTGTGGGATGCTTGAAATATTCCCTACAGCATATTAGATTTTATTGATGTTAATGATGATGTGCTAGAGTTCACTAAATTAATCATAACATAATAAATCTAGGTCCCGGTAGTATTGAGATTGCTTTTCCAATTACATACCCAATAATCCTTCGATCGTAAGTGATGGGTTGGCCTTAGCAGAGTGTCACTTGTTATCTTGGGTAATTTGGGATAGATTACGTTCTACACATTTAATTGGTTGTGCTCAACAAGGTTACCTAAAGAGTTTAGAACCTTGATGCAAAGGGTAATAATTAAACATGAGATGGTTAATTATTCAACCAAGAGTTGCAGGAATCGCAATCAGTAAAGAGTTTACTCACCTTCAAAATGTAATGCTTGATAGTAGGGCCTCAGTCCGGTCAACTATTACACGAATAAAGGAATTTGGAATCACTTAATTCAATTCGGACACACCTTTTCTGAATAAAGTGTTGAAGTAACCTATAATTTTAATTTAGGTACTTCAAAGATAAACATAGTTGAATTTTGAGTTTATTTATAAGTAATATTTCGTTCTAATTTTATTATTATATAAATCTCCACGATTGAAAATAAAGTTGAGAAACGTTCTCAAAAGGTTAATAGATAATCCATAAGCATATATTCCAATTTTGCTAAGATGGTTGTAAAAGGCAAGTTTCAGAAACCCATGTCACATGTATAAGGTTGGTTTTATTCAAAATGTTTGAGTAAAATGCCAACACATCTTTACTTTGAAAAGTGCTTCAAGGGATATAATGAGATGGGAGGTACAAACCCTCTAAAAGACAAGTACAGAAGTCTAATAAAATCTCTTATCTTCAATATGATTGAATATAAGAAAGTGATTAGAAGTCTTTATGGTCAAAAGTTGATCAAAAGACATTATTCTTCATCCATTTCATATGGAGTTAAATGGTTGGTTAAACTCCAATATGAATACTGATTGAATAGACTTAGCAAAATCATGAAATGTGCTTAAAGTAGTTAAAGAAAAGTATCATTTTGAACTTGAGAGAAATGTTCTAAGTGGCTCAAATAGGAAAGGTTTAAGAATATATGAGGATTGCATTAAGAAGTTATAGGCCAAGAAATGCAAACAAGTTGCTACTTCTCAAACCTAGAACTACTTACATGCTAAAAGTTGTTATGAACAACAAATGTTTCCAATTAAATGGACCAGTTCCGATTGATTAGAAACAACCTCATAATAGTTGGAAGGTAAAATAATAGAAATGTTCCAATCAAAGAAGTATATTATAGAAATTGATTTAGCATATTACTAGTTCTTGGATTGTGATGTCATGTTTAGTTCACTCTCATTGAGAATGTGGTTGAACTAAATGAATAGGTATGACTAAGGGATAAATAAATCTACAAGTTTAGAAGCAAATGTTGCTACTTCACAAGTAGAATCTACAAGTCTAGAAGAAAAAGTTGCAACTTTACAAGTAGAAGCTTACTTTTTCCACCTTACCTAGTAATTGGGTAGAATTAAATAAATGTTATTTATTCTTGCCATTATCGAAATACCATTCAATTTTAGTAATGACTAAGCATTGAAGATTAAAAAACATGGCCTGAATGTTATTCTATGCTTTATTGAGTCACGATATGTTTTGAATAACTAAATAGGTTTAAAAGCTCTATAAGGTAGATTTAGAAAACCAGTTCTATATATATAAATTGTCTCTATATGTCAAATGATTCGAATGAAAATGAACATTGCATGCGAAAGATCCAAAGGGATGGACTTTCAATATCATTAGATTATTAATCCATTGATATATGTAAATATCATTCAAATTTGAAATTTTTGACAAAATCACCATTTAGAGAAATGATGATGCAAACTCGAGGTCGAAAACATATCGATGTAAGAAAACCCAAGGTTCAGCGATTGGAGACGGAAAATGAAACTTCATTTGTGATATGATCACATGTGCTTAGTTGAAGCTGAAGTGTGAAAATTTTGAAAAGTTCAAAAGGTTCAGTATGAAGTTCGGAATCAACTTGATAAGATAATAAATACATTACAATATGATTGTAAAATGAAAGTTTGAGTCAAGGCATTAACTTGGAAATATATTCAAAATATTGCGATATGATCGTAATGATGAGAATTTAAGCCACAACCTTGATAAACATCCAAGGGTTGTGAAATCGTTTTACAACAAACTTCGATAGAAACCCTTATGAAGTGTTAATAAAGGAGCTATCAATCTATGTAAGATATATTTTGATAATGGATAAAATAAATACCCTATCTTCCAACCATTATTAAAGGGATAAACTTTTCATATAAGCTACAAAACTAAACAAAACTACATATGTTAAATCAAAATGTAGCAAAGGCTTCATATGTGATATGAATAAGAAAAGTTCTTATAAAGTCTTTCTACAAAGCAAGAAATGAAAGTTGTATTAAATTGTTTAATGCACGTTCAAGTCCTATATAGAGCACGGGGTACTACTACACAAGTCATACTTAGCACAAAATGTTTGCTTCTTAAGTAGATGCCCTTATGGAAAACACGTCATTTCCAAAAGGTCAAGTGGGAGTAGTGTAAATCTCGAAAGAGTTTGAGAAAAGAAACAAGCAAACATGGTTCAAATTATGGTTGGTTCACCCTATGCTAAATGTGCCTCTTCAAGAGGCAAGTGGGAGCATAAGAATCTCGAAAAGTTTGAGAGCCTTGAAAGAGTTCAAGAAAATTTAATTCGAAAATCTTGAAGAAATTCGAGAAGTAATCGAACAAAAGCAACAATATGAGCATGATTCACCTCATGTTATAAATGACAACACATGGTCTCATTAAGTGTAATGGGAATAATAACCATGTGTCAAAGGTAGTACATTCCAAGTGCACATCCTCTATTGTCGTTTCTCATTGAAAACTAAACAAAGTTGTTGTGTAAGTTTCAATTGTTGCATAAAAACCCACAATGATGACTAGCATACGTAAAACTTGGCCAAAGAAATATGATTTCATATTGACTAAGAAATCTAAAATATTTATTTTGGAACATGATGATTATGCAAGTAATAAAGATGATTTGACAAGTTATAACTCCAAGTGGTTTAAAAACCATGGAAATCTACATAGATTCTAAGTCTGTAAGCAAGTATATGATACTTGATTAATTTGCCTAATTGGGTGAAACCCATTTTTATCAAAACAGACAAGAATGAAAAATGTTTTCTAAACAAAGCAAAGACTTGTTAAAGGATTCAACAAATTCATAGTATGACTATGACTACGATGAAACTTTACATTAGTCATGTTAATTGCCAAGATTTATTAAAGATATTTTAGTGATTTTTACCTTATGAGATTTGGTAGATGGATTTCAAAACGCTTTCTTGAAATTGTTCATGAAAGAGTATTTGTATACGATACAATAAGAATAGTTTTGAAAATCCAATAATCTTGAGGATGTATAAGAGGTTCATTTATGGATCAAAGAAAGCATCATGGAGTTAGTATTCTTAATTTTGTGAGTTAATCAAAATTATTTGATGTTCTCATAAAATGAAGATGTTATGTATACAAGATGGTTAGTGGGAGCTATGAACTCTTCTTGGTCTAGTACAAAGAGCAATTATTCATTGCTTGAAGGGTCAAGTAATGGCTAATGCATTTTGTATGAAAAATCTTGAAGAGAAAGATGAGTACATTTGGGATTCAAAATTTGTAGAGATAGGTTTTGATGGATTTTTGAGCTTAGTTAAGAAGCTTATATATTGATAAGAGTCTTATGAGGTTCAAAATTATATTAAAAAGAGTTTCAATCCCATATAACATGGCACATTGCTTAAAGATTTAATGCTTTGAGAAAGGTTGATGAAATTAAGGTTTTGAGTGATGCTCCTTATGCATTTTGCAGAGGATGCATCTTGCATGTCATGGACTATACTCGTCTATTTGATTCACGTGTTTTAAGAACAAGTGATGATAGATTTCAATCAAAATCCAATGACACGTTGGAATACAATTGGAAATTCCTAATTTATAGTGAAAGGATGAAGGAAGATTCTTGGTGTATGGAGATGAATATTATTATAAAATTTTAGAAGTTGCAAAATTCATATTTATGAGAATGTCTCATGAATTGTATTAACTAAACCCCCTCCATAACTAAGGCATGAGAGTCATACCAAGGTTCTTGGATTGAAGCAAGTTATGTAATTTAAGTTGTCTATGTTTTGAGAAAACATATTATATAAGTAATACATCAACTTGCAGAATTATGTTAATCAATTGAAACAAAGTTTCAATCTTATTTAATTATGGTTTTCGATATTAAATAAAATGTCCAAAATAATTATGAATTGATGGGCTCATCAGGTTGATGACCTGGTGAATGAAACCCCACAGGTGAATTAAATTCATACATTATTTAAGTTCCTAGTTTGAAATCATTAAATTGGACATAAATGATTTCAATAAATGGACTGGCATGTAAGATTGATTGGATAACACAGTTTCATGGGCTATAGGGGCATAGTGATGCTCGGTCAATCACATGGGTATGCATAAATGATGCATGATGGAACTATTGACCTACTTTGAAGTTCAAGTATAGAGCTTCCGGATATATTAGTGGATTCCTTTGACAGGAGTGGAACACTGATTCCATTCATTGATTGATTTAACTGTGGTACATTCAAACGTTTGCCTGTAACTGGAGATTATAAAGGATGTTTCCTGGTTACTTCAAGAATTGAGTGGGAGCTTTGGTTGCCACAAGATTGGACTGAGTCTACCTATTTAATTAGAAATGTGTCATGGCCCCTTGAAGAGGGAGAATTCAAAGAATGCATGGCCGCGCTCAAATGTATTACTCAATAATCATTTATTTTGTAATTCTAACTCAAATTTCAAGAAATGATTTGTAGATTAATATGATCTCGACATGTGATGCAAATATCAAATAGACACATATTGACTTAAGGAATTTGAATATTGCACACTTGTCTCAGACAAGTGGGAGATTGAAGGATTTATGTCTTCGTCAAGTGCAATTACTAGATATATAATGGATCAAATTATGGAGATAATTAAGTTAATTCTTTTTTTGTCGTCGTATTATCATAGCTAGAGGTACTTATGATCTTTGGGCTATTAAAATACACTAAAGCCTAATTGAACGGATCCTATAAGGTCACAAAAAAGTCCTAGATTGAGCATAAGAGGAAGAGGCCCATGATGGGCCTTCTCCCTCTAGGTGGCCGGCCATATGGAGGAGTTTAGGAGGATTGGGCTTGCTTCGTAGTCTAGTTATAATATGATTATAAATAGACTAGGTGCCTAGGGTTGAATAAGAGATTCAGTGATCACTAGATCAAACCCTAATTAGCAAACACAAGCCAATTTCCTAACAAACTCTCTCTCTCACTCTCGATCGTCCTCCTTGGTGTGCGTCGATGGTGTGTGCACGATGGTGGTGGTTCGTGGTGGTGGCCGGTTGTCCGCAAAGGTGGTGATCATAGTTTTCCTCCTTCACTCGACCAATCTAGTATTGGTGGATGGCTAATTCGAATCCCGTGGACTAAGTAGAGGAGCAACGCTTGGGGCTCTCTTATCTCCCTAATTGATAGTCAATCGCTTGTGGAAACCACGCGTCAAAGGTATGTATTATGTGATTCTTTATGTGTTAGCTTGTAGATCCTAATTAGGTACGAACGAATATGATTCGTGAAATTCTTCTTAGAGTACCTAAAACCCTACACTATGAAACCAAAAGTTGAGAAAACTGATGGATGCGCCAACACAGACGAGCAAGAAGCACAGAGCTAAAGCTCTCCAACCTATGCACACCCAAACCTCCCATCCCCTTAGGAAGATAAAGAAGGGATGCAAAACGATCGCTAAATCCCGAGACGAAGAGTCTGACTTCCACCAAAACCTTGCTAATAAATTATTGATATGAGAACAAATTGAAGCAGGAACCTTGAACACCGACATAACATGATTGAAGGAACCGACCAAGATTAAGTTGATGATAACCAGCTTAGCAACAGAAGATAAACAAAGTGATGCAAAGTCGGAAAGACGCTTGATGACCTTTTCAATTAAATAACTGAAACCAAACACTTTGCTACGACCCAAATCAACAGGCAGACTAAGATACGAACCAAGAGACAACCTGCACTGAAGCCTCATACTAAAAGAAAGATACTCTCGATAATCCTCCAAAGTATTAGAACTGAACTTGACAAAGGAATTTTGTAGATTAATAATTTGGCCCCACAAACCACAAAAATATGAAAAATCCGCCATAAGGTTGTCACGAGATGACAAAGTTAACTGAAAGAACAACAGAGAGTCGTTCATAAAGAACATATCTGAAATAGAAGGAGCGCCCTACGAGATACGAATACCTTTAAAAAGTTAAATTTCCTTTGCTTGTCATAACATGGCAAACATAATCTCCATATATAAAACTAATAAGTAAAACGAGAGAGGATCCCCCTAACGAAGACTACACTAAGGCTGAAAAGTAGGAGAGGGGTTTCCATTGACCAACACTTGATACGACACCGTTGAAACACACTAATGAATAATATGAATCCAATAAGAAGGGAAACCAAACACCCGCAACACGCAAAACAGGAAATCCCAACGAACCCAATCATAGGTCTTGTTCATGTTGTTGTTTCAATGAATACTACGAGAAGGGGGGTTGAATTGTAGTATGAGAGTTTAGCCAAACTTTTTGCGGAATTAAAACTAAGTAAGCTAAAGGAACAGAAAGATAAACTGAAGGAACTAAAAGATGCAAGAGAGATTTTTACGTGGAAAACTCCTTGGCCCTAACAAGGAGAAAAACCACGATCACTTGGGATTTTGGGAAAAGAATTTTCACTAGAATAGGGCAAATGGTCCTATTACAAACTAAAGACTCAAACTTCAAGTTCCTCAACGAACTTGAAACCCCGAGGAACAAGTCACCCAACTTGTTACTCTTCTCTTCTCTTTCTCTTCTCTATCTCTCTTCTCTTTCTCTTCTCTATCTCTCTTCTCTTTCTCTTCTCTTTCTTTTCTCTTTTCTTTCTCTTCTCTTTCTCACTTCTCTTTCTCACATACATAAATTCACTCATACTTCCCCATTCCCCAAATTACAACTCGAAAAATAAATAACTCTAGTATAAGAACATAAGAACACTCTATATCACTTATGTGGAATTGACACTTAACTCGAATTAAAGCTTGAAAACTTATGTGAGTAAAGGTGAGTTTTTCCAACTGATTTCAAAGACTATTTATAGATTAAATTCGTTTAGGGAAAACTTATTTGTGCAGCAAATCCACTACGCCACTACTCCAACCCACTAAGAAGATCATGTTCCTAAAATTAAGGAAACATGAACTCCTCAATGTGCAAGACCATGACTTGAAGAAGATCATGGAGGAGTAGGCCGCAAGTTTTTAGAAAACGTGGAAGATTTTATTTTGAAAAGATATTTTCAAAAATCAGAATAAATATAATCTTTTAGTTAGGAAAAAGATAACCGTTAGAAGATAACAGTTTTCCTAAAAACTAGCATGCACAATTTTATCAACTTAGACCAATTCCACACAGCTTTTTCAAGTGTAACTAATTTCTTATACTTACATAAATCCTAAAATATAAAAATATATTTAGTCTTCATGTCTTCTAGTGAAGCTTCTACTCCGAGGCTTCTGTTCCTTAAGGGAAACTTCTCTTCTCTGGTGAAGCTTCTGCTCTGAAGCTTCTGTTCCCTGAGGGGAACCTTCTCTTCTCAAGTCTTCATTTCTGAAGCACCAGTTCCTGCAAAGGAACTCTTCTTTTTGGATAGCTTTGCTTCTGGCCTTCTTGTTCCTCATGGTATCTTTACACGACACTTAATTCTCCTAGTCATTGCATCTGATCACACACTTAAACAATCAAGCTCTTATTAGTCTGTAAGTATGTGAGGTTGTGTCATCATCAAAATCATTAAGTCCAACAATATTCCCCCTTTTTGATGATGACAAACAAACCAAACTTACTTACAAGGAAACAGAGATAATCCAACTTATTCTTAAAGAAAAGAAAATGCAAAAACAAAGTACAATGCAAAAAGGGAACTAATGCTGCTAAGGAAGTAAAAACTATACTTAAATAAATAACTTAAGGAAAAACTGAAAAACTTAAAAAACTTGTATATACAATATACCTGTTTTAGAGAGTAGGCAGCTTGTGAAGATTTCGAACAGAGACCATAGAATGATTAAGTTTCCTTGATAGTTTGCATCTCTTCCCCCTTTTGGCATTATCAAAAACCAACACACAAGCAATAGTATACCGTAACACAGCACCATCTAAGTGGTTTGGTGTTAAGACAAGAAGCATGCATAGAGAGAAAACATTCACAAAGCATATATGCAGAATAAACATAGGTATTAATCATCCAAAACAGATTTAAAACATCGACCAAATGTACCAAATTTGCAAGTTTACCAAGAGAAATTTAAAAAGTGCCCAAAATATTACAGACCAAAATAAAATTGTTCCCAAAAGCAGATAAAATAGAGTTTCATCAAAATAAACATGCAGCAAGGTAAGGTGAAATCATGAAGCAGCACTCTGGTCATCATCAATAGCAAGATCCTCCAGCTTCTTGCTAATTTGAGACACAATGTCCTTGATAATGGATTGTCTCCCTTTATCAGTGCTTGTGACCAGCTTCTTCACATCAGCATTAAGAGTGATCACACTCTTCTTCAAATCCTTCATCTTTGCTTGGAACTTCTCCTGTTCCTTGAGCACTTTCTGGAGTAGTTCCTTCACCTCTTTAAAGCTCTCTACAACTGCAAAACCTGCAGATGCATGCCTAATAGAAGTAGGAGTACTAGGGAGCTTCTACAATTCCTCCTGGGCACCAGAAAGATCAATGCACACTAGAGATGGATTCTCCTTCTTTTTCAACAACCTTAAACTTTTTCTCTTTTTCCTTCCCCCTGTTTCCAGTATCTCCCCTACATCTTCTCTTTCCTCTTCCTCCTGCTCTCCCTCATTCTGAATATCTTCAACAACCTTCTCAATAGCCCCTATTGCTTTCTTTTCTTCCCCCTCAACTACTACACTCACTTCCTTTGGCCTTTTATCTTTTTCTTCTACCACCACTTCAAAACATCCATTCACAATCTTTAGCTTATGGTTTTCAAGAAATATGGGTTGTATGAATTCGATGTTTTTGAGAGGCAGGGGTTCTTTCTTGGCAAAGGAAATGCCAAAGCTTTCGAAGACAAAGGTGAGTAAGTTTCCATATCCAACCTTCCATCCTTTTGGAACACAGTGGGTAAGGTGTTGGATCATGATTGAGGGAAAATTGATAGGTATTTTTCTGCCTAGGCAGTAGATTAGGACAGAGTCAAGCTTGTTGGCACTGTCTCTCTTTTGAGAATGAGGGATTATGTCATTGAACACAAATTTTAGCAGAATTTTGTCAAGAGGGGTTAGGTCATTATGGTTTATGTAGGGTTCCTCAGGGTCACCTCCTAAATGCTCAACAATTTCATCAATGTTAGCTTCAGGAATAGGGTTTCTAATGACATTGGTTTTTAAATACAAATCATACCCAGCATTCGGCACATCAAACAACTCAGCCAAATACACAGCATCAAATTCAATTTCCTTCCCATACACCATGCTACGAATAATACCCTTAGAGTACTTAAAATTTTTGCAAAAATCTTTCATAGCATCAACATACATACTTCGATTAAAACATTCACTCAGCAAGTTTACCCAATTTTGAAACTCAAGTAAATCAAGCAATTCATATAATTTTACAGATCTACACCAAGGTAAATTGAGTGCCAAACCTATCACAAAATGTTCGCCCATCTTCTCTTGCTTTTTCATAGCAGCAGGTTTGTCTCGATAATTCACACCCAGTTCCGGAACACTTTTCTCTTTCTCTTGCATGTCATTGGCTTTCCTTTTGCGAGAGGACTGAGATTCGGTGGTTGATTCATTCTTTGGAGGTTCAGAGATCTCTTTGGTTGAGTTTTCCGAAAGATTTTCCATGGTGATGTCTGGGATAGGGTTTGCTTCGGTTTCAGCTTGGGATTTTGGAGAAGTAGACATTGGAGAGTAATTTTGATCGGAGTGATGAGAGAGAAGGTAATTTTTGTGTGGTGTAAATTTTTGTGTGGTGTAAATTTTTGTGAGGCTGACATTTCTTTTATGGTGGAGGTAAATTGATGAAGTGAGGTGTCTCTTGGAAGGTGAAGTGAATTAAGTTGATTTGATAATCATATTTATTGCTTAGGGAAATGCAAACTGTGTTTTAAGAGAGTAATGTGAGTGGGCTACTTTTGAACAAATATTAGGTGTATTCATCCGAATTTTGTGTTTAGATAAAAAGAACTTGAAATTTTGAAGGATAGATAAACACAGCAATTTTATCTCTTGAATTTAATTAGTAAAGACCACTTGCAAATGCAACTTGATACACGGAACAGTTCAACAAGGCTCATGCAACCAATTTTGGACTTTCATATTCTATGCCTTTCAAATTTACATGCCTTTAACAAATGTTACTCCTGCTCACAACCTGTCTTAACTATGTAATTAAACATATAACACTTGTGCACAGTATACAATGATTAAGCACGTCAGTTTGAGTTTCATACCTGAGGGAACTTGATACATTTTTCTTAATATAACTTAATCATCCCAAGTTCCATTCTCATCTTCTTATGCCTTTCTCTATTCAAGGGTTTTGTAAAAAAAACTGCAATTTGATTGTCAGTTTGGCAGAAATCTAATTTAATCAAACCCTTTTCAACATTATCCTTAAGGAAATGATGCCTTATATGAATATGCTTGACTCTTAAATGATGGACTGGATCTTTAGATATGCAAATTGCACTAGTGTTATCACAATAAATAGTAATGCAATTAAATTTAATACCAAAGTCACACAACTGTTGTTTGATCCAAAGGACTTGAGTGCAACAAGCAGCTGCTGCTACATACTCAGCCTCTACAGTCGACAATGCAACAGTATTTTGTTTCTTGGAACCCCAAGAAACTAGACAAGAGCCAAGGAACTGAACCATACCTGAGGTGCTTTTCCTGTTGACTAAGTCACCAGCATAGTCAGCATCTGTAAATCCTCTAAGCATAAAGTCATCACTTCTAGGATAGAACAGACACAGGTCATCTGTTCCTTTGAAGTATCTTAAAATTCTCTTAACAGCCGTTAGATGTGATTCTTTAGGATTAGACTGAAATCTAGCACACAATCCAACACTAAAAGAAATGTCAGGCCTACTGGCTGTTAGATATAGCAATGAACCAATCATATCTCTGTAAGTGGTTTAATCCACACTTGTTCCTTGTGGATCCTCATCAAGTCTTGTTGTTGTTCCCATAGGTGTGTGATTTGTCTTGGCATTCTCCATGTTGTACTTCTTCAGAAGTTCCTTGACATACTTCTGTTGGTGAATCATAATTCCTTCTGCTGTTTGCTTTATTTGAATTCCAAGGAAGAAATTTAATTCACCCATCATGCTCATTTCAACTCACCACCCATTAGCTCAGCAAAATACTTGCACAAACCATTGTTAGTAGCACCAAATATAATATCATCTACATAGATCTGTACAACTAACAAATCAGTTCCTCGAGATTTAAGAAAAAGAGTTTTATCTACTTTTCCTCTTTTAAAATCATTTTTCAGTAGGAACTTTGAAAGCCTTTCATACCAGGCTCTTGGAGCTTGTTTAAGCCCATAGAGAGCTTTATCAAGCTTAAAAACATGATTTGGAAATTTAGGATTTTCGAAACCAGGAGGTTGTTCAACAAATACCTCCTCATTTAAGAAACCATTTAGAAAAGCACATTTCACATCCATTTGATAGAGTTTGAAACCCATAAAAGAGGCAAAAGCTACTAGGATTCTAATAGCTTCTAATCTAGCTATAGGAGCAAAGGTTTCATCGAAATCAATACCTTCCTATTAGTTGTAGCCCTTCACAACCAATCTGGCCTTGTTCCTTACTATAGTGCCATGTTCATCAAGCTTGTTCCTGAACACCCATTTGAGCCCAATGACTTTCTTATCCTTAGGCTTTGGCTCAAAGTGCCAAACTTTGTTCCTTTCGAACTCGTTTAGTTCCTCTTGCATGGCCACTATCCAGTCAGCATCTCCCAAGGCTTCTTGATGATTTCGAGGCTCTAGGATGGACAGAAATGCATGGAACGCACAGAAGTTCCTCATCTGCGATCTTGTTTGAGTTCCTTTTCTTATGTCACTGATTATGAGATCATTTGGATAGGAACTTTTATACTTGAATGTCCTAGGTTGAAATTCTTTAGCAAGAACTCCAATTTGAGGAGCTTCTGGATCTGTTCCTTCTGCTTCTTCTGCTAGGTCCTCATTCGCCTGTTCATCTGGTTGAGGAACTTCCTCATTCTCTTGATGATCCTCTTCTGGAGCAGGCTGCTTTTCTTTGGTTTTCTTCTGAGTCTCTTCTTCATCCCTGTCTCTTATCAATCCAATTTCAAAATCATTATCATCTTCTTGTTCCTGCAAACTCACAAACTGGTTAACTTCATCAAAGATTATGTGAATGCTTTCCTCAACACACATTGAACTTTTATTGTAAACTCTATAAGCTTTGCTATCAGAGGCATACCCAAGAAATATGGCCTCTTCACTTCTTTCATCAAATTTCCCTAGGTTTTTCTTACCATTGTTATGTACAAAGCACTTACAACCAAAGGCTCTAATATGAGATATGCTTGGCTTCCTTCCCTTGAATAGTTCATAGGGAGTCTTGTTGATGATACTTCTGATTGTTACCCTGTTAAGGATGTAACATGTTGTATTCACGGCTTCAGCCCAGAAGTTCCTTGGCAATCCACTTGCAATCAGCATCGTTCTAGCCATTTCCTTAAGGGTTCGATTCTTTCTTTCTACAACTCCATTTTGTTGGGGAGTCCTTTGAGCTGAGAAATTATGATTCATGCCATTTTCCCTGCAAAACTCATCGAATCTTGAGTTCTCAAATTCAGTTCCGTGATCTGATCTGAGATGGACTATGGAGTGACCACTGATTTTCTGTATTTTCTTGGCAAAAACAACAAACTCGTTAAAAGTTTCATCTTTACTAGCAAGAAATATAACCCAAGTGAATCTGGAATAATCATCAACAATAACCAAAACATATTTCTTGCCACTCCTGCTTTGAATCCTCATGGGACCACACAAATCCATATGGATTAATTCCAGAGGCTTTGTAGTGCTCACCATTTTCTTCAATTTAAAAGATGAACGAACATGCTTGCCTTTCACACATGCATCACAAACTTTGTTCTGTAGGAACTTGATTATAGGAAGTCCCACAACCAGGTTCCTTGACCTTAGCTTGTCCAGTAATGAAAAGCTAGCATGTCCAAAACGTTTATGCCATAGCAGGGGATCATCTTCAACAACACTCAGACATGTAAGGTTGCTCCTTGGGATTAAGTTGAGGTCAACTGTATAAGTATTCCCTCTTCTTGTTCCTTCTAGAACAACCTTTCCTGACTTGTTGTTGATGATGTTGCAAGAGTCAAAAGTAAAACTTACAGAGTTTCCTTTATCACAAAACTGTGATATGCTAAGCAAATTGTGCATTAAGCCCTCGACCAGGAACACATTATCAATGGAATGAGATTTTGATCTTCCAATTTTTCCTTTTCCAATGATCTCGCCCTTCTTATTATCCCCAAAGGTTACTGTTCCTCCAGGGTAGTCTTCTAGTGAGTGGAATTTTGATTTATCCCTGTCATATTCTTTGAACACCCGCTGTCGAGATACCACGAGTTGTTCCCCCTCACTAGGACCTGCAAGAAAACTAAGCATTAGGATAAGGAACCCAGGTTTCCTTGGGTTCCCTAGACGTGGATGCAATATCAGTTTTCTTGACCCACACTTGTTTTACATTTCTTTTATCAGCTTCTTCTCTTATTCTACATTGATCATAGAGATGTCAAGTCTTACCACAAAAAGTGCATACCTTCATGCTAGGAAGCTCAACATATTTCTTTTGCTTACCTTTTCTCTTGGTCATGTAACCAAGGCCTTCAGTTCGTTTTCCTTGAGCTTCAGCTATCTACTTAGGTATGACCTTTGGGTCAATACTTCTATCCTTTCTAGCATTCAGTTCCAATTCAAGTTGATCCTTTTGAGTTTTTAAAGTAGAAAGTTCATTTTTCAAATTTTCAAAATCAACATTGAATTTAAGCAACTGATCGCTTGAGGAACTGCTAGAACTGATATAAGAATTCATGAGCTTATACTGAGTTAATTCAACATTCAGAAGAATACTTTCATTCTTGATTCTATTAGCTATCTCTGTTATGTGTTTATATTTAAAATCAAGCTCTCTTAATTTGCTTTGAGACTTTGCATAGGCTGTTTCCAACCAAGCACCATGTTCTTTGCAAACCTTAAGAGCTTTTTCACATTTGTTCAGTTTCACACAAGTATCTCTAAAGAATTCTTCTTCTTCTAGACATATATCTATTAGGACATCTTTAGAGAGAGTCTTAAGCTGTTTAGGATCAAGAAATACCTCTTTCTGGAGTTCCTCAAGGTAGGCCTTTTCATCATCTGATTTAGCCATCAGACAAAGATTAGCCGTCTCCTCTTCTGGTTGGTCATCCTCTTCTTCTTCACTGTCTGAGTCTCCCCATGCTGCTATCATGGCCTTCCTCATGTCTGACTCTTGGTAGTTTGCTTTGCTGAATTTTTCTCTTCCTTGTTCCTTAGCCTTTCCTTTTCCTTTATCATTTTCCCAGAGGGGACAGTCTCTGATAAAGTGATCTGGGGATCCACACTTGTGGCAGCTGTAGTCAGGTTTTGGATTTGAGGTCTTTTTCCCGAAGTTCCTTGAGGTGCGGCCTTTCTTGAACATCTTCTTGAATCTTCGCACAATTAGGGCAGCCTCATCCTCATCTACTTCTGAGTCTCCCTCCTCATCAGCCTTTAGAGCCAATCCCTTGTTCCTCATGGATTCGTTGTTGACTCCAAGGTGCAGCTCATGAGTCATGAGAGAACCTGCTAGTAGTTCAATGTTGAACTTGGTAAAGTCCTTAGTTTCCTAAAGGGCTGTCACCTTAGCTCTCCATTTCTCATCTTGCGGAAGACTTCTAAGAACCTTCCTAACCTGCTCATCTGTAGGAATCTGTCTACCAAGGGAAACCAACTCATTTATGATGTTAGTAAAACGGGTTAGCATCTCTTGGATGGTTTCCTTAGGTTGCATCTCAAATCTTTCATACTTTGACATAAGCAGATCGATTTTTGAGCGTTTAACCTCATTGGTTCCTTCATGAGTAATCTGTAGCAAATCCCAGATTTCCTTAGCGTTCTTGCACCCCATAACACGATTGTGTTCGTGAGGTCCAAGTCCACAATGGAGCAATTTCACAGCCATAGCATTGATTTCCATTTTATCAAAATCCTCTTTCTCAAATTCAGACATAGGCTTAGGGATTACCTCATTTTGAGCATTTGTTTTGGTGACATCGAAATCACCAACCTCGATGACCCTCCAGACTTGGTAGTTCTCCTCCTTGATAAAGATTTCCATGCGGTTCTTCCAATAGGTATAGAACTTGTCGTTGAACATAGGAGGCCTCTGAGTTGAGTATCCTTCCTTGAGCTTTTCATGAGTATTCATTTTCTCCAAGACCTTTCTTCTTCAGGGTTTCCTGATTTTCCTAGAAGTTAGGCTCTAATACCAATTGTTGTTTCAATGAATACTACAAGAAGGGGGGGTTGAATTGTAGTGTGAGAGTTTAGCCAAAATTTTTGCGGAATTAAAACTAAGTAAGCTAAAGGAACAGAAAGATAAACTGAAGGAACTAAAAGATGCAAGAGAGATTTTTACATGGAAAACTCCTTGACCCTAACAAGGAGAAAAACCACGACCACTTGGGATTTTGGGAAAAGAATTTTCACTAGAATAGGGCATATGGTCCTATTACAAACTAAAGACTCAAACTTCAAGTTCCTCAACGAACTTGAAACCCCGAGGAACAAGTCACCCAACTTGTTACTCTTCTCTTCTCTGTCTCTTCTCTATCTCTCTTCTCTTTCTCTTCTCTTTATTTTCTCTTTTCTTTCTCTTCTCTTTCTCACTTCTCTTTCTCACATACATAAATTCACTCAAACTTCCCCATTCCCCAAATTACAACTCGGAAAATAAATAACTCTAGTATAAGAACATAAGAACACTCTATATCACTTATGTGGAATTGACACTTAACTCGAATTAAAGCTTGAAAACTTATGTGAGTAAAGGTAAGTTATTCCAACTGATTTCAAAGACTATTTATAGATTAAATTCGTTTAGGGAAAACTTATTTGTGTAGCAAATCCACTATGCCACTACTCCAACCCACTAAGAAGATCATGTTCCTAAAATTAAGGAAACATGAACTCCTCAATGTGCAAGACCATGACTTGAAGAAGATCATGGAGGAATAGGCCGCAAGTTTTTAGAAAATGTGGAAGATTTTATTTTGAAAAGATATTTTCAAAAATCAGAATAAATATAATCTTTTAGTTAGGAAAAAGATAACCGTTAGAAGATAACAGTTTTCCTAAAAACTAGCATGCACAATTTTATCAACTTAGACCAATTCCACACAGCTTTTTCGAGTGTAACTAATTTCTTATACTTACATAAATCCTAAAATATAAAAATATATTTAGTCTTCATGTCTTCTGGTGAAGCTTCTACTCCGAGGCTTTTGTTCCTCAAGGGAAACTTCTCTTCTCTGGTGAAGCTTCTGCTCTGAAGCTTCTGTTCCCTGAGGGGAACCTTCTCTTCTCAAGTCTTCATTTCTAAAGCACCAGTTCCTGCAAAGGAACTCTTCTTTTTGGATAGCTTTGCTTCTGGCCTTCTTGTTCCTCATGGTATCTTTTCACGACACTTAATTCTCCTAGTAATTGCATCTGATCACACACTTAAACAATCAAGCTCTTATTAGTCTGTAAGTAAGTGAGGTTGTGTCATCATCAAAATCATTAAGTCCAACACATGTCCAGCTTAAGAGCCGCAAGAAATGCTTCTTAGCTCGTGAATTATTCATATAAGAAATCACCTCATGAGCTATCAAAGCATTATCTGATAAGAGTCGCCTCGGGACAAAAGCATTCTGACTATCAGCTACCAAAGTCGAAAGAACTAAGCGAAGCCGACCTGTAGGACACTTGTCAATGCACTTATAGATGCACATTGCGAAGACCAATAGGATGGACCTGAGAAATTTTCTCTGGATTATCAACCTTTGGAAGAAGATAAGAAAGTTTTTTTTCATTCCTTCAACATGTAACCATGAGAAAAGAAAAACTTAATCACTAAAACTACTGAGGGGCCAAAAGAATGCCAATGACACTAAAAGAAAGCCGAAGAAAAACCATCGAGACCAGGGGATTTGTTATTGCCAATGTTGAAAATTGCATCATATCCCTAATCTCCTTAGCATAAAAAGGAACCAACAACTGATGCTGCTGATCAGCAAATAAAGACGGCAAATGTAATTGATCCCACCAAGCAAAATCCAGAGAAGAGGAAGAGTCCAAAACCATGTAAAGCTCTTTATAAAAGCTCAGAGACAGAGAAGCAATACTCTCATAATCATTAAGCCAAACAGCTGACTCATTCCTTAACCTATAAGTTTTGTTCTGTTACCGTCTAATTGTACTAAAGAGAAAAGAAGATGGGAGTGGGAATCTCTAGAACTGTGTCACTTAATCTTAGCACGCTGACGCCAGAAAAGGTAGGTGACTGAGCTTCCGCTATCTTTTCTTCCTTTGTAGTGATAAAAAGACATTAACCAGGATAAGAGGATAAATTTGACGAAGCTTGCACAAAATCTGAAGCTAGAGCCTTCCAATTAATCCCCCAAACTAACCTATAAGAAACACAACACGCTTGAAGGAGCTCGCAAATGACTGATAATCTTCGCGATAGAGAAGACATTGATGATCCCAGCAAAAACAAGGTGAGAGCGGAGTGAATCATGTCACCAACCTCTTTAGCAGACAAACACAGTTCTCAACACGGTGTGGACGCTTAACATAATTAGGAGCAGCCGAATCAGACAGTATAATAGCTGCATGGTCCGAAAACAGAATAAGTTGATGGGGAGCAGTAGTATTAGGATGATTAAGAAACCAAGAAGACATAGCATAAGCTCTATCTAGCCTTTCGAATATAGGATCCAAATCACCCATATGGCCATATTGTTTGTCCAATTATACTGCGGACCCGAGAAAGGCGCTTCCTCCAAGCCTAATTCCATACGTCGTTGAATAAAGTCTAATTAAATATCCTGGAATATAGGTGCTACCACCAATTCTACTTGATTAAAATCTCCAATTAAAACTATGTCTGGTATAGTTTCAATGAAATTAGTAATGGTATGTAACACCCCCTATTTACTAACTAATAATAAATAAGAATTAAAGGAAAAATTAACAACCTTTAAATAAAATTGCGGAAGCATACACCAAATCGGAGGTATCACCGCCATACTCAACAACGTGTCAAGTGTTAAGGCTTACAAACTCCCAACTGTACAACTCAATAAATCTAGGTAAGCTATTAATACAACTTTACAAACCTGTTTTAAAATGTTAATCAAAACACTTGAACTTCTTTAGCTTGATCACTTTATTAACATGTTACAACCTTGATTGCTCACCATTAAGGACAAATTCCAAAATAGATCATTGAGGGCCACCATAAGAAAAAGACATGGCCACAAACACAAGTAGCACAATAAAACAACATACACGTCAGCAAAAAGCTGAGTAATCATCATCACATATCAGAATACGAAGAATGAAATAATAATTAACATTATTAGCTCAATTAAACAATGTAGTTCAAAACTACATCACACATCTGTACCTCAAGGGTAAATAATTCACTTTGTACTCCGAGAACAACATTTGTCAAACCAACCTCGAATAATAATACAAAACTTTACTCAATTAACTCATTTATCCCATAAGTGTGCTATGCTCTTTTTCCTATACCTAGCCTTGGACATGGGTAATTCGAATAACAAATCAACATGTATTAAAACTTGAATACTATCGATCAATAACCAAAAAACGCCTTAAACCATGAACAATATGGGTCAAATCCCACTGTAGGGGACCATAGAAAAATGTAAAAAAAAATTGCACCTCATTCTTAACTAATAATCATTATCTACTTACCAATATGCCAAGGACTAAGGTGTCTAACGTCAAGTCTCAAACCAAGAACAAAATATAATTCTCAACCTTTTGATCTCATACTTTGATCAAATAATCATTCATAGACTAATAATAATATCTCAATAATGGCACGGGTACCCAAATAATATAACTTGATGTACTCGTATCATAAAATATCTCAACTCTTACGGGGCAATAACACTAATAACCAAATATTATTAGTTCTCAACCTAAAATGTTATCAATAACCCTAAAATCTTAAGAACAATACTTCCTAGAGCAACAATATTAAAACCCTATAGTAAAAAACATAATCAATCGATTAATATAATAAGATAATACAACAATTAAATCATATATCACCATAAATTTATATCTACAAACATGATCATATGAATAACGAATCATAAAATTTACATACAATAATACAGAGTACAATCAATACAAATAAATTGTAACTAGTATTTGGCCCGGGCGATGCCCCGGGTCTATATGGATATTTTTTTCTGACAAATATATTGAAATTGAGCTTTTAAAAGAAAATTTATGCAATTATAAATATAGATTAATTTAGTTATATTTACTTCGTTACTCGTACTATTTATAATATATTTTTCCAATCATTATTGAAGATCAAATATATTATCCAATATCTAATATTATAAAAATATTAGTTTAGTTCGATCTTCAATTGTTATAGAACAAAAAAAAAATTATCTTTAAAGTTTCAATACATATTTTGAGTTACATATATAAAATAGCAATACCTAAAGGTTTTATGTATGAGCAAATAAAAGAAATGAGATTGTTTTTTTTTTTTTTTGTTATTGTTAATTGTTGTTAAATATACATGTATAATGTTAAACATTAAATCTTCAAGTGTATATATATATGATTAACTCTTTCTAACAAAAACTTGAACATATAAGATGTGTTTTTGGGTTAGGAAAAAAAAAAAAAAAAAAAAAAAAAAAAAAAAAAAAAAAAAACATTAGCTTAAAAAGTTCAACACATTTTTTAGGTTTTATATAATAGCTATAGGTGTTATTTTATGTATGAGCAAAAATTAAATTGAATTTTGTTATTACAGATTTTTGTTGAATATACATGTGTAACAATGAATATACATGAATATGATTAACTTTTTTTAAGAAAACATTTAAGACATAAAACATGCTATTGGAGTAGTGGTTAAAGTTAAAGTATAAAGAACATGCGGACATGGGTTCAAACCTTAATACTAACAATTTATCTTATATATATATATATATATATATATATATATATATATATATATATATATATATATATATATATATATATATATATATATATATATATATATATATATATATATATATATATATATATATATATATATCAAACAACTCCAAAGGATTAATAGTGTGATTACTAAACAAAAGTACATAAATTAAACATACGACTCCAAAGAATTGATATAGTGTGATTACCTTTCGGAAAATAATACTCCAAGATTTATCAATGAAACTAAGGTCTAGCATGAACAATATTCTGCACACACATACTACTTTTTTCAACTTTTGCTAATGAACTTGCATATAAAACGATATCACGAAAGTGAAAGTCATCAAAAGAACTTGAATGCCCCCACGAATTAAGGTGTTTTGCGTGAAACAATTAGGTTCGTGGAAGCAATTTGCAAAGATTAGAGTTTTGATATAAACCACGGCCGGCTGCACTAATCAGTAAATTATATACGAAGTACAAAACTCTTAGGGTTTAAAATAGTTAATATAGGATAAAATAAGAGTCCTATATAAATTATATTAAGATATTAAAATAAAATACTCATAAAATAATTTTAATAAAATCTAATTTTAGCCATAAAATATTAGATAAAATCATAAAATATTCGGGTATTACAATCTACCCTTCTTAAAACAAGTTTCTTCCCCCGAAACTTAAAGTTAGGAAAATTCGGGTATTACATAGTATTCCAAACCTCAATCCGAAACATGAGGCGCTCCATACACAAATTATCATGTTTGATTTCCTCTCCTTAAACCAATTTACAGAGAAAAACATTCTGAGAAATATATACGGGGACAAAACCCAATGGAGCAAACCAAAAGACAACCATGCATCCCGTCACTAAGACCTAAAGCATTAATGCCACAACTTCCCAAAGAGGACAAAGAAGCAATCTTTTGCACAACATTATCAAAAGCATTGTTTCCATAAGACAAACTAAATCTGAACTATGAGAGCGGACTAAAGACGAGATATATAGAACTTTAGGGGAGTCCACCAGTCCTAAGCCCCTACAATTTCAGACCCCAACTCTCATCTAGACCCTGGTGACCTGGTTCGGGAGGTCACCAATCCCTTAGAAAAAGCCTTGAACGAAGAACTCGAGTGTGCCTTGCGCTTATGTAGTTATAAGCAAGGAAAACATTTAGAGCCGCTAAATTGCTGAACATTTAGAGGTTGGGCAAAAGGCTCAAGTCATTCAACTGTACTACATAACCGTTTCCTAGGACATTGCTTCTTGATCCTATCCCACGATTTTTCACCACTTCTCCTCAAAGTCTGACTTGAGTAGGAATTCAGCTCACTTACCCCCTGTCTTCTTAAAAACAGAACAACGAGAATGCTTGACCAGATCGTCGACTACAATATCCAAACTGTGATAATTCCTTACCAAACCATTAGCCCTAATGGTAGAGGCAAAAGCAGAATCAACCAGAGTCGAGGCAAGAAAGGTCCCAAAAGTAGATTTGACTTCATAACTTGAATGTTGTGATCGTGATGCCAATAAAGCACCAACCGTTGATCTCAAACTTTTTTGGTTTGTTGGATATCCAGGATTAGGAGGCTCACATTTTCTTGGTAAGATGATATTTAGATGATGAAAATTAAGGTTTGATGTAAGGTTCGCAGAATTTTGAATAGGTGTTCTAGTCATGGAGGACTGTGAGGCTTGGTTTTTTAGTTTTTTTGGTTCAGGTTGGTTGAGAACTATAGTGTCCAGACTGCTATTTGATGGATGCTTTGCCTCTAAAGTGGGGAAGTACCTAGGAGAGCAAGTAGAATACCTCTATTCTTTATATTAGCGAGGAAGTTTAAAGGTTATGAAGAGATTCAGTTTGGAGGACCTAAATTTATCAATCCTTTGTAAGCCAATGTTCTGATTTGAGAGTGTAAGACTCGAACCGTCACTAATATCACAAAAAAGCACTAATGCAACTAAGAAAAGCCAAAATCATTCTTGAACAAGCTTTGCAATTCCTTTTCTTATGGCCAATTCTTCCACAAGTAGAACAAAGAATGAACACACTTCATATCTAAAGTTCATCCACTTAGGCTCAGAGTCCAAATTAAATGATCTAGGAAGAATCCCAGGGGTAAAGGCTTTAAAACAAGATTACTCAACTTTTCTCTTAATGAACAAATAATGTCAGCAAAGGGGGAAAGAACTTATAAGCAATCAATTCGTCCCAATTTCTCAAGAAATAGCTCAATAGGAAGTACCTCGCGTAAATTTAACGTCAAATCATCCAATCGAACCCACAAGGTTGCATGATCGAACATGATGTCTTGAATCGAATTACCCAGGTTCCATGGCTTGAATACGAGGAGAGCGGCTTGATACGTGGTTGTCCCAAGGTTGAGTAAGGCATACATATCCCTTTTATCAGTACAATTAAAAAGAAAGCGATCTCCGACCTTGACTAGTGAGATGAGTCCAAATTTTTTCCATTCATCGGAAACCCACTTTTGGATTTAGAGCTCCAAGAAACTACGGGAATCCACAAATTATCCAATCACTAAATGATTGTGGAAGGTGAAGGGGTCTTGGGATTTCCGAGTGGAATTAAAGTAAGTATGATTTCTTGATGTCGCCATGAAAGAAGTCGATGTGGCAAATTTAGCTTGAGTGGCTGTGAGAAAGATGAAAAGGTGGCTCTAGAAAGCTAGAGAGAGAAAGTTATATTGTATTCTATTAGTTTGTGTAACTGATATTCACGTTTCATGAAAAATGTTTTAAAAGACCAAAATTCCATAAATCCGTCACTTTTTACAAAATTCCCAACGTATTGTCCACGTTAGTGAAGATAAATTTTTATAAATCGCTTCAAAACAAAATCGCTAATTGAATTAGCGATTTACTAATGTAAATCGCTAATTCAATTAGGGGTTTTATACAATGTTAAACCGCTAATTCAATTAGCGTTTTATATTATTAGTAAACCACTAATTGAATTAGCGGTTTTGTTTGGTTATTTTCCGGCATGCAAAGTCTATAATACCTGTATTACCTGTACAAAACCAATATTTTCACTATCAATTAACTATCGTAAATACTTGTAAAAAAATCATATTCACTAATAATTTCACAAAAATTAATTCCATCAATTTCACAAACACAGTCCAAAAACATCTTCTAATTCATATGTTCAGTTCACATCATCCATGTTATGTAAATGTTTTACAAAGAACCAAAAAACTTCACATTCCCAAGACTTCACAAATTACATTGTTTCTACTTGTGATGTGATAATTCAAGTGTTGACTCATCTTCCTCAAAAGTTGTAGTGGGAAAGCTGGAGGAGGGGCGATCCTTTCGTCTCTTGTACATGCGCCTAATCAAGGATGGAGATGCAACTGTTGTAGCAGCGGAGAATGAAGATGTAGTAGTAGTGGTAGAAGACTGTTAAGAGATGGAGTTGTAGTGCTAGGAGGACGAGTAGTAGTATTAGATGGAGAAGTACTGATAGTTGGTGTACTAGAGCGACTAGTAGTACTAAGAGGAGGAGTGCTAGTAGCTGTAGTGGTAAGAGGAGGAAGCCTTGGAGAACGATGCATACATGGTGGTTGAGGGGATATGCTAATATGTGACGTAGACGTGTTGACCGTAGACTAAGCAAGTAAATCATATTGTTGGAGGATATGGGTTTGCCCAACTCTAGATAAGGTCTCCATGCAAGATAAACTTAAGGTATGTAACATCTCCACAGTAAAGGAAAGGGCTAACTCCGGCGGCAACTCACGAGGAGACTCCACCGTTTGAGTAGTGCATCTTCTTACAACATCAGCTAATGCATGCGACTACAAAAAACATAAAAAAGGAAAAAATTGAGGCTACATTAAAATGCAACACTATTAGTAATGAAAATTATATTTTGCCGAAAATGGTAACATTACCAACACAATGTCGGAGGACGATGGCTGATAATGGATGGAGGGGCGTGGGTGTGTAGGAAGAGTAATGAAGAGTCTCGTGATGCGAAAATATCATGCCATGTACTTCTCCATGATCTCACGATGACCAGTAAAGGGATTTCCTGTTACAATCGTGCTCTCATGACGAACCCACTAAATGGCTCCCATGTCATCTACATTAAAATAAAACAACAAACTAACTGAGCTTTGCGTGTAGGGATAAAATCTAACTAATCCAAAATAATCAGCCAACTAACTAACTAACTAAAAATATACATAAAATTTATTACCAAAAAAACAAATCAAATATAATACCTGTGTATCTTTTTGATGGTCAAGAAAGGTGAACACGAAGCCAACTAACATTTATCAAAGAATAAAAGTGTTACCAAAATCATATATATTCAAGTACTTTACATGTATAAATTAATGTAATGCAAAAATTGTGGCTACCTGCATGCTAAGGGATCAACACCACGACGATGCCGCAAACCAATAATACATGAATCATCCTCATTGGGATGCTTAGGTCCTCTCGAGGAGGATCTCGAACCCTAGAAATCTACAGGCAACCTATGTGGATGTGCTTCCACGACCATAGCTTCAACAACATCAATGAACCCCCTGCCTCACGGGCTCCTCTCTTAGATACTCGACATAATTGTCGATACAAGTAAGCAAGTGTGGCACTACACCAACTATACCTATAAGCGATATCCAAGTCATGTAGTAATTGAAGGTAGATGAGATGTACTACATTGCCAGTCTTGTCAGGAAAAAGAATGGAACCAATCAATGCTAGAATGTAAGCTCTACTATATCTATGGATAGTCGTATCATCCGCATCATTAAGGGCCTCGAGAGAAATGTGTATGTCCTCAACAAAGTCATTTATAATGAAGAACCCTGAAGTACTGGTTTATTAGTCTTGTCTTCAACCCCTAACAACTCCTCCATTAACTCTGACCACTTCCCAAGACCAATGCCCCAGGAGCTCCATGAACTCTCAACCCAAACAAAACAACATCTTGTAATGTAACAGTCACCTCACCAATGACCAAATGAAAAGTGTGTGTTTCTTGTCTCCATCTCTCAATTAATGCCGTAAGTAAAGGTCTATATCTAACTCTAAACGACCTCCAACCAACCTATGTACACCATAGAACCCAGCTAACTTTACATAATGCTCTACTTGATTGTCTACTATCCACTGTCCTAAACTAAACACATGCTCCCTACATGACATAACCTATCTTGACCTCCCTTCCACACATCCTAACTTCTATGCTCCGCCTACAACGTCAAAACCAAAGGATCAATAGGGCCTAGACCGATCACTGGCTCCATGAGACTTGCAAAATACGATAAAAATCAATTAAATATTGACAAGACTCTTATTATTTCAGGGTTTTTTTAAATTCCCTCGTGATACTGGTCGCATATTCAGCCAGACGGTCTTGACACCTGCAAAAACAATGAATATTTTGTTTGACGGAATATTCACCTCTGACGATCAAGTTAGTGGTCATAAAACGAAAAATCTAGAGAGAGAAAGTAGAGAGAAGTTGGATCTCTTTAATGCTCTTTTAATGTTATGTCACAGTCCACCCCTCCCATCATAAATGATTGAAATATTTATAGGTGTGGGAAATATCAAGAGCGAGCACGTGTCCATCTAGGGCGTCGTTTTTACGACTTTCTCGGGATTTGGGCCTCATGATGTAAGGAGGCACTTTTACTCTCTTTTCAGGTGCTCTTTATGCCCTAACACGTGTCATCTACGCCCATAAAGACAATGATGAGTGTCATTTATGGCACTCATTTAGCTTTATTTTGGATGATTTTTATTCGTTTTTATAGCTTTCTTTATGTCTTTTTCTCTAGTTTTAGCCTTTTATTCTTTAGTTGGTTCATTCTTAGTTGATTTTCCCTTTTTCTTGCATTTGCTTAGTTTTTATCACTTTTTCTCTTTTATTTGTTTATTTTTCTTTGTTCTCAGGAGAGAGGTGGTGTCCAAGACTCTCCATGACTTTTCCTTAGGATTAAAGACGCTCAAGATTCAAGGATGATGCTCCATTATGTCTTACAAGGCAAGAGATGCTAGTTCCAAGACTTGGTGCCTACGTTCTCATGCCGCGTTTGCATGAAGATGTGGTGTCGAATCCACCGTCGGCCTGTTTTGGGACTGACATACCCAATGACAATCAAGTGGAGCGCACGAATTGCATTGGTGATTGCACGGAGGAAGTCCCTTGCTCTAGGGGCACGGGCGCGCATCTCCTATGCGCGAGCGCGCCGCTCCTGATCCCTGTTCCGTACCCTTTTTTTCACAGTTGCACATTCCGGAAAGAGGGCGCGCCTGTAACGGTTTTATTTGGACGTCCTACTAATTTCTCCTAAGTTACTTTTACTATATATAGATTTTTCCTTCTATTTTTAGATAGTAGATTTTAGAGAAAGAATTTTATTTTGGGAACTTCTAGTTCTTAGATTTTAGAGAGAGAAACTCTTAGATTGTAGAGAGAGAAACTTTGAGAATTTGATGATTGCTACATTTAATTTCCTTCTTCTTTGAATGCAAGCACATTTCCTTTGATTTTAATCAAAGTTTGTAAGAATCTTCTTCTCTTTAATTCAATCTTTTGCATTGATTTTTATAATTTGTTGAATTTTCAAGTTTATTAATTGATTTGATTGTTGATAGTTTGATTGCAATGATGATGATGATTTTGATGATTAGTCTAGTTTTGTTCTTTATTTTCACCATGTGTAGTGAGTAAATTCTTTGCTAGGGATATGGTGAAGCATGCATAAATGATAGATCATAGCTAATTAGTGGATTTTGATTGATATGATATTTAATTAAATTGGTTGATAGAAGTTGTGCGTGTGTTTAATTTGTTAAGGAGTAGCTAACCTTGATTTTCAAGCTAGATTGCATTGTGACTCTCCAATAACACGACACATTGACTTGGAGATTACGTTTATTGATTGAACTTGATTTGTGATGTTCTTAGTTAGTCATTTGTAGAGACCCCTAGTTTGGCGCCTAGGAAATAGCCTATCAAGTCCTCTTGATTGCAATACTATTTTCACTTGCAATGTTTGATTGATCAATCTCCCATTCAATTAGCATTTCTATTGTGAGTGTATGTGGATCCTAAATCCCTAGTGCTTGTGATATTGATTTTTCGTATTTGATTAGTTGCTAAGTCTTAGTTTACACCAAACCATTTCATTCTCTTCGGAATAGCTTAACGAAAGACTATAGCATTTAACCCTCCATTCCTTGTGGATCAACCTCGACCTACCTTATACTATGTCTAGGTGTAGTCGAGTCTATAAATTTTGTTGATGAGGTTTGATCGAGCAATTAATGACATGCTTGGATCCCCCCCACCCCTATCAGACACATGTCGCCTTTGATTGGGCTATGAGTCACTATGGGATTGGACTACGTGTTGGGGTATTTTTTACCCTAAACATTTGCCCCTCAAAGGGGGTGGCTCATACCATACGGGCCACCTCCTCTAATCTACTACTAGTTCGGATACATCCAAGTACTTAGGCGTTTGAGCATTCTTCATTCATAATGGGCAGATAGCTCCGTTCGTCTATCAAAGGGATTTCTCCTTTGGGCTGGACGCCTTATTTAGTCCGTCTGATTTCTTTAGAGGACTCTTGAGTCTAGAAATCAGACGAATGGGTCATGCTGATTGGCTTGAGAGGGGATACCTCCTCCTCCGTACTCTTCGGAGTGACAGATCAAATCTTGCTGACCTGGCCGTCTATTTTGACGCTCCATTAGGGTGTCCGTAGTTCTTCCCGTTTTAATTGACGGAGCGATTTTTTAACCGTTCAACTTCTAGGTTAAACTTTTCAATAAGTTACCATTCGAATTCTTAGGCGGGAAAGATGGTTTTACCATTTTGCCCTTATAAACTCAACCTATTGATGAGTGGCATTTATGCCACTATTTAGCCCTTTTAGTAATGATTTTCCCCCATTTGTCACTTGTTTGCGCCTTCTTTTGGTTATTTTTGTTCTTTCTCGTGATTTTCCTCTTCTTTTATCTTTTATGTTGTTTTATATCTTTTCTTTGTTGATTTTGAAGGTTTTTATCACTCTTTGATAGAGTTAAAGGAGCAAATTTAGCTAAGGAAGAGGAGAAAATGCTCAAGAAAGAGAGCGCGCAGCTCTGCAGGGAGCCGCGGGCGCGGACAAGCTGAATTGGAGCTCAACCTTTGAAACTGTAGAAGGCTGGCAGCTGTAGGCGTCCTTTGAAGTGCACCTACGTTAAGCACGTGTGAATATGCTTGGCACACTTAGGAAGTGGGAAATGACATATACGACTAGGGACAAGGAAAGTAGGGAGCTTCCAACAAGTTTTTAACGAACTTATAAACCGTTCACGGATCAATAAAGGCAACCACGATAAAGGGACAACGAAAGGCAACAACGATGGACCCGTGAAGGTTACACCCCATTCATAATCCATGAGATTACTAACTCCATATGGTTCGGAACCACAAAATGAGGATCGAGGATGATGGTACGAAGTGAGTCATGGAGTCACATTCGCCCGTATTGGCCTCTACTCGATTCTTATTGTGAAAAGTGATTCCTGCGATCTCAAAGGCATACAAACAAAGATTTAATTTTCTCCAAACTATTATTATGCTAAATTGGTTGAATATTAATGCAACATATAATTCTAAAATATTTGTGATCACTTAATTAAATAACAAGATTAAAAAGGATCCTAAACCGGTTGTCCAAAATTATCTTATTAGGCGTGATATTTCAATTACATATTCCTTTTAACATGCAATATGGTGATCATAAAAAATATAATAAAATCAACATTAATATTGGAAGCAATTTAACAATAATATTGTTAGTCAAATAAAAAATAAACCTAATCATGATACTAGCAATATAAAATAAAATAAGTAATTAAATTAATTAATTAATTACTCACATTTCGTGCGCTCCTTTGAATTGGTACATCATGAATAAACTGTTAATAACTTCAATAAAAATATAAATCAAATTGAAACAATTAAATTAAATTAAAATAAAGTTGATTTGGTCCAAACCATCATTTAATTCTACCTTTCACGCCTTGGTTTAAGGACAGAACCTCGGGTGTTGTATGCACTCCTTGGAGCGCTTAGGGGAAGTAATATGGAAGAATAGGGAGGCTAGTGTTTAGGCTAAAGAGGAAGAAGAGAATGATTTTGTGATCAAGCTTGTTGATGATTGAAAAAGGGGTGATATGACTTCTATTTATAAAGAAAAAAGAAGGGTCGAAGAATTAAGATAAAATCCGAATTCGAATCGGAATAAAACTCTTGCGATAGGCAGCAATTTTTACGGTTTTTGTTTTTATCATATCTTTTGATCCAGAAATTAGAATAAGATAAATAATATGTCGTTGGAAACATCTTAATGTCTACTTTCTAACCCAATTAGAATCAGATTAAAATAGATTTTATAATAAAAGATATGGACGAAATAGTGGGACAATATCAGTTTTTAATAGAATTTCGTATTTCTTTTATATCTTTTTCGTTATAGCTCGAAATTAACATTTTAATATATCATTGAAAACATAATTTCAAGAGCTATCTAACCATATAAAATTTGGATAAAAATAATGAGGCACGAAAATCATATCTGACTATCTTTGAACGTCTTTCAATTCGAATAGAATTAGGACTTTCAAATAGAGGAGTTTTATTCAATTTCAAACTCTTTAATCATATCTTTTCAAAAACGATAATTAAGATCTTTTAGAAACTTATAGAATCTTCCAATTAATCCTAATTGATTTAGGAATGGGATTAAATCCTTTGGACCCTCCACATGATCATTAGGTCGTAGGTAAGGTGGGCTTAGGTTCAGTTTAGGCTTAGTTTATTATTTTGACCGTAACTTATTCATTATAACTCGGATTTGGGCTTATAATATATCGTTGGAAAGATATTTTCAAACCCTATCCAACTATTTAATCTTTGACCCAGCTATGGACTAAAATAAACTGGTCTAAACATTTTTATAAAAAAGACACGAAATGAATGATTTTAGGGGACACGAAATGAATTATTTTGGGTTTAAAGGCAGGAAAAGAGGAAAATAAGTTATGGTTTGGGGAAATGAGCTAGGAATTGGGTTGGTTTATGAAATGTATTGGGATTGAATATGGATTTAAGCACTCCAAGATTAAATACTCAACCCGACCAATAATGACGGTGAAAGGTTGTTCATCATCGAGTTTGGTTTTGGGGAGACATTTTTAAGTGTCTACGGAAACCCCCACTTTGACTGAGTTTGTAGAAACGTCAGGTTCAAAAACGATAGTCAAAGTGGTCGATTGGGACGGAGAATGCTTTAAGACATTCTACGATCCTAAATCACTCTTTATACGTCGATAGTTGCAAAAAAATGTTAGTTCCACAAATAAAAGAGTAAAGGGATAGAATGCTTATCTGACACCACTGTATCGGTGGAAAATATGTTCGATTGCATCTGACACCAGCGTATCGGTGGCAAATGAGTTCGATAGTTTTCTAAGCTTGAAGAAATCCACCGGATGAAGATTGTTGTGATATAATCACTGACTTCATCGCCTTGACAGGTGGCAACGACCGACAATTTTCCATGCTTGAGGAAAAGCATGTCTGATGATGAGATTGCAAGTCTCTGTGTATCGAGAACCTTGTGTCGTGAATCGTCTTCGCTTGGAGATGATCACTAATGTTTGAAAAATGATGATGGTTCGATTGTCCCCGAACATGGGCTGTAGATGGTTCGCTTGTCCCTAAACGCGGGTTGTAGATGGTTCGATTATCCCCGAACGTGGGCTGTAGATGGTTTGCTTGTCCCCAAACGTGGGTTATAGATGGTTCGCTTATCCCCGGACGTGGGCTGTAGATGGTTCGCTTGTCCCCGAACGTGGGCTGTAGATGGTTCGCTTGTGTAATACCTCGTATTTTTATACGTATTTTATTTAAAATAAGTATTTTGAGAAGTATTTAATTGAATTTAAATGTTTTATTTAAAGTATTTTATTTATTTATTTTAATAAGTTGGAAATATTTTATAAAAGGAAAGTTTATTTAATTAATTATTTTAATTAAGTTGGGGTTTAATTTAGGAAAGTTTATTCTAGTAAAGTTTTATTAGGGATAGGATTAGGAAAATTAAAAAGGGAAAGTTTAGGGGGAAGGGTTTTAGAGAAGGGGTATAAATATCCCACATATGAGGCAAATCAAACTTTGCCCAGAGTGGAGAAAACCCAAGGTAAACTTCTCTCTCCTTTTCCTTATTCTTTTTTTTTTCTTTTCCTTCTCCCCTTCCCCTTATTTTTTTCGGCCACCCCCACCACCACCGCTGCCAGCCGCCGGCAGCAGGCAGCCACCGGCGCCGGCAGCCGGCTGGTGGTGGCTACCACCTTCTTCCTCCCTCTTTTTTTTCGAATAAAAAAAAATTAATTTTGTTTTAAAAATCAATTTAATCCTAGATCTAAATATTAATTATGGGTTTTGTGATTTGATTTTTGGTGTTTGATTAGAAGTATTATAGTAATTAATTTTCAGATTATGTTTTTAATTAAAAAGCCCCAATTTTTGAAACCCTAGGTTCTTGATTTATAAATTATTGAAGGATTATGATATATAATGGTGTAAACCTTTGATTAAAGTGTTTTAAGACCAATTTACAGCAAGATTTAATTAAAATAAAGTGCTGGAATTTTTGGTAAAGCATTAGAAATCAAGTTTCTTTAAGGAATTTTAATTACCCATTAATTGAGATTTAATTATGAGGTTTTAAATATAATTTCAGCTTATTTTAAATAAATTATGAGGGGTTTTATAATAGTATATATTGCTGGAAATTTGTGTAGAGTGAGTTTTAATATTCTTTTATGATTTTAAATTGTAGGAGACTTTGAAGTGAGTGATTTCTATTAATTGTGGCGATATTAATATCGTATTCAAGGTACGTTCGCGTACTTAACATAATTATGTCGATGTAATGGCATGCTAAATGTGTTTGATTGATTACAAGTAGTATCATGCTAGGTTTGGATTGGAAATTATGATTTGGATGTTATTGGTGATTGGATTATGAAGCATGATTTATTTGTGATGGATTATTGAATGGAAAATAATAGCTTGGAATATTATTTATGAACCACATATTTATTTATGGCATGATAGAGGGCATGTTTAATTAAACTAAATGTTTAATTTGGTTTGGAATATTGAAAGGAATTTTATTATGGTTCATATAATTTTTATTGATGCTTTAAGCATGAGGAATGAGCTATATAAGTGTCTATGTACACGAGGAATAAATTGTATTATTGGTGCCTTAGTGCACTTAAGGTGTTTTTAACACCGAGGGATAGGATTTGTGGCGCATTATGCATTTAAGGTGTCATTGGCACCGAGGTAGAATTAAAAAGGGTTCAACGTTAAATATTATGTGATCACTAATTATTCAAGAATTAAATTGATGTATTTGAATTGTTTGAGTAATTATTGTTGATTGAATGATTATGGTTTGAGAGTCATCACCAAGTTTAGTAATCGGTAAATAACGTAAAGTGAAAGAGAATACGCACCAAAACTCTTGGAACGTATATACCTTGAGTATGAACATATGGGGGGAGTTATGGGGTTTCATATTTAACCATAAATTCTAATGGAGTACAGGACGTTGTATATTCCTTTTTATTATTATTATGCGCTGGAATTCCGCCACCTATGTGTGGTTTGTTATGCTGGCACGGTTAGCTCCCGTGTCAGTAACCTCAATTTATTGGGGGAGGCTAGGGGGAAACCCGTTCGATGCGTAATCAATGCTAAATAAATTATTTAGTGTCTAGTGAAAATTTTTATTGAATGTGGTATGCTTGAAAAACAGGTGCAACAAGGTAAGTAGTGTGTTGATAGGAAATTGTATGTTAGTGTCTTAATTACGCTTATGTACTCAGCTTTGCTGAATGTGTGTTTTGTGTGTTTGTTGGCCTTGTCTTTATTTTGGCCCTATGATGATCCATTTATAATGGAGAGTAGTGGAAATAGGTAAAGATAAGTTTTTCAGGTGTTGAAACATATTCATGAATGGGCATGAGTGAAGAGCGTATCATGCTAGTTTCCATAAGTTTATGATGTGTTTATCTCTTTAATTAATTATGATGATATTATTGTGCGTGACTAACGAAAAGGTTTTGAATTTGGTTTGGTTTTAATAAGGGCCTATAATGGTTCCAAGTTGTAGGTTGATTTTATTTTACTTCGTTTGACTTTGGTTTGACTTTATTTTCGTTGATTTACTTTTTAAGTTGACTTGTTTTGAAAGGGTTTGAAATTAGACTTCCGCTGTGTGTCTTTGATAGTTGCCTTAGCCGTTATCACGGTGGCGGTAATGTCTTAGATATTCCTAATTAAAGTTTTAAACAGGTATTTTTAAAGAAAGGAATTTCTAGGGTGTTACAAAGTGGTATCTGGGAGCTTTGGTTGAGATTTTATTACCACTAAAGCCAAAAACGTGTTTTAAAGTGTTTTAAATTTAATCTTGGCCAAGTACTTATTTATTGGTGAAATTTTTAGAGAATTAATTTCTGTTTTATTTTATTTTATTCTGATTATTTTATTTTTGGAAGATTAAATATTTATTGATTTAATTTAAAACCAAAATTTTTTTTTATTTAACTGGTTCGAATTTTTTTTAAAAAGAAAGGTCGAAATTTTTATTTATTTTATTTGGTGGTCCGAAATTTTTTTTTTTAGAAGGAAGATTCGAAATTTTTTTTTTTTAGGGAGGTTCGAATTTTGTCTTCTTTCTTATTTAATTTCAAAAATTTTAATTAAAAGGAGTCAAAAATATTTTTAGTTTGCTCATTTTGCAGGAAAGCGAGGATTAAGGTAAGCATTATGTGTTAATAGCTTTAAAAAAAAGCATGTTGGTGAGATTGGATAGGAAAGAAATTGGGCATATAAGTTAGAAATAATCATGTTCTTGTATGCATTAATTTTTAGGTTGTGATGTTTAATCATGTTTATGGACTACTTGTGAGCATGTATTTATGTGGTTAGAAATAAGAAAATTGTTTGATTGAACATTGAACCTATTTCATGCAAGAACTGTATTATTTTGTTTTCTTTGGGAAAGGGAATTCTTTTCTAAGTCTTTTCCTTACAGGATGCCGAATCTTCCTAGCAGATACACCGAACTAGGCACTCTCACTAAGAAACCAAATGAACATCCCTATGATTACGTTCAAAAGATTCGCTTTTATTGTTCCTACAGGAGCAATGTTTTAAAGGATAGAGTTTTTGATAGCCCTGATCATATTTCAGCTATGATTGTCCGTTGCTTGCCGGATGAGCCCCCTTATTATGCTGTCAAATCCAAATTTTCTGATTTCTATTTACCAGGGGACATCCCAAACTACTACAAATACAGGGACTATTATGGACAATGGTACCCGGATTACAGATTTTTAATTTCCTACCTTGTTAGGGTCGAGAAGGCCCATTGCCGACAACTTCACCTTCCATACCATGATTATTATTTCGAAAACCCAGTGGGGCAAAATCCACCCTCTCCTAGTCATCAATCAGAAAGTTCTTCTTCTTCTTCTCATTCTTCAGGGGGAAATCAAGCGGAAAATGAGGAACAACATCAGGGAGATATTTCACTCATGGAAATTTCTAATCCATATCCACCTCCAACTCCAGTCATTATAGAAGTTTCTTCTGATGAGGAGGAAGAGGGAGAGTTCGTACAGGTGGAACCTGAACCAGAATCACCTGAGCCAATGGAGGAGGAAGATGATTCGGAGTTCGACCCTGGTAGCTACAAGCAGTCGGTCGACAAGAGAGACGGTGTCCGGAAGGATTAGATTTTTATAGCTTTCCACGTCGTAAATTTTCGGTTTCTATTTCAGTTATTATCACTCTAGTTTTAATTTAATAAGTGGCATGACCACATAAGTTTTTAGAAAAATAATTTTATTTTAGTAATTCCCGTTTATTTTAAATAATAAAATTTTTATTTATTTCTTTATCGAAAATTTTATATGATTAATAAAGAAATTCAATTAATTTCCAAAATCGCCCTTTTCACATCACTATTCCAATAGCCAAAATTCCAAGCAAATTAAACCCAATGACTTATTTCTAAGCTATGGGAATCTATGGGAATTATTTTTCTTTATCTATGTGATGCTTTATTAAGTGTATGGTTGATTAGCAATCAATAATTGATTGACAAAGCTACAAATTTAGGGAATTCTTAGCTTTTGCTATCCCAATTTGTTAGCTTCAAATTTTATTGTGAATGTTTCAAAGGGTGTTAAGTGATAGATGAGTGTATGTCTTAAGAGTTGACCATAGCCATCCTCTAATATAGACCCTTGTTCTTAATTTAGGAGGAGCAAAATGGCAGGGGGAAATAATTCTGGGAGTGAGTTGAATGAGGTTGTTAGGCAGTTAGCAGTTATAGCTCAGCAGTTGGCAAGGAATTCATCCACCAACGGGGATGCTCAAGGAGAACTTTTTAAGAAGGTAGCTCAAATCAAACCACCAACCTATCAAGGAGAGCCTGACCCTACCATACTGGAAAATTGGTTAAGGGAATTTGAGAAACTGTTTGGGGCAGTTGGGTGCCCAGAAAATTCTAAGGTGGGCTGTGCTACTTACTACTTGAGAGGTGAAGCTGATCTTTGGTGGCAACAAAATGAAACAACTATTAGAGCGCTGCCTGGATTCAATTGGACTAAGTTCCAAGAAAGGATGAGAGACAAGTTTTACCCTAGCTTCTTACAGAAGCAAAAGGCTGAGGAGTTCTCAAACCTTAAAATGGAGGGCATGTCAGTGACTGAATACTATACGAAGTTTATAGAGTTGTCTCGTTTTGCTGAAGAGTCGGTTTCTACAGAGAAAGCAAAGGCTAGGAAGTTTGAGAGTGGGTTGACTACTGATTTGCAGCTGAAGTTATGTGGTCAAGTGTTTGAAACCTTGGATGAAGTATATGGCAGAGCTGCGCACTTGTATGCTTTGGAGTTGAAGAAAAAGAAGGAACTGACGGATGTGGAAGTGAAAGAGAAGAGAAAAGAGATGGGACAGAACTCTGGGAATCAACAAGGTAACCAGAATAGCTTCAAAAAGCAAAAGTACTACCATAACAACAACAACTTCCACAACAACAACAATTCCCAAGGTACAACAATCGTCAAGGAGGACGTAACTTCAATGGAGGGGTTAGAAATAATAACCAAGGGAATAACAGAAATGAGAGGCGTTATTTTTGCAGGAGATGCAAGAATAACCATCCTGGAAAAGATTGTGAGGGCAACTTGGTTGTTTGTCGTGCTTGTAACAAGCTTGGACATCGAGAGTATGAGTGTTTCTCTAAGGGTTCTAATGGGAGTAAACCAAGCAATAATTCAGGAGGGACCCAAAGGAACTTTCAGGGAAACAACAACAGCTTCAATGGGAATAAGGGAGCGCAGCAGAACGGAGCAAGGAATAATACCAACAACAGTAGTGGGAACAATCAGCAAAAAAGTGGAGCTGTAGGAAAATTGAATGTGTTGAGTAGGCATGAGGCGGATTCCACGAAAGATGTTATCACTGGTACTTTTTCTATCCACTCTATTCCTGTTAAAGTTTTATTTGATTCTGGTGCAACTTTTTCTTTCATTTCGAAAAGAATTGCTTCGAAACTTAAAGACCGTTTGAAAACAGTAGAAGTAGTAGATTTACCAATAACCATTCCAACGGGTGGGGTAGTGAACTGTACCAAAACCTTTAAGAATGTACCTTTAGAGATCGAAGGGAAAGAGTTTCAGTCAGATCTGATTGAGTTTGGGTTAAAGGATTTTGATGTCATCCTAGGAATGGATTGGTTGAGCAAGTACAATGCAGAAATAGGTTGTCGATCGCATAAAGTAAAAATGACGGCAAGTGGGAATGAGGCAGTGGCGTATTGGATGCATGGCAAAGTCAAATGCCCTAGATTGATTTCTGTATTGAAGTTGGAAAAGTACATGAAAAAGGGGCATCCAATATACTTTTGTAGTGTGAGGAACATGGATCATGAGGAGACAGTTAAGCCAGAAAATATAGAAGTAGTAAATGAATTTCTGGATGTATTTCCGGACGAGATCCCTGGGATGCCACCTAAGAGGGCAATCGATTTCACTATAGACTTAGTCCCAGGAACAGCACCAATATCCAAGGCACCATATTGGATGGCACCGGCAAAAATGAGTGAGTTAAAGGAGCAATTGCAGGATTTGTTGGACAAAGGGTACATCAGGCCGAGTGCGTCCCCTTGGGGAGCACCAGTTCTGTTTGTTAAAAAGAAAGACGGAAGAATGAGGTTATGTATTGATTATAGGGAACTGAATAAGGTGACAATAAAGAACAAGTATCCACTTCCAAGGATTGATGATTTATTTGATCAATTGAAAGGCGCAACCGTATTTTCTAAGATTGACTTGAGGTCTGGATATCATCAATTGAGGATTGCAGATGAAGACATCCCTAAAACTGCTTTTAGGACGAGATACGGACACTATGAGTTTACGGTGATGCCATTTGGATTGACCAATGCTCCGGCAATCTTTATGGATTTGATGAACAGGGTGTTTCATCAATTTATGGATAAGTTCGTTGTGGTATTCATAGATGACATATTGGTTTATTCTTAGAGCAAAGAGGAACATGTGGAAAACCTGAGAGCAATTCTGCAAACACTGAGAGAAAACAATCTTTATGCAAAGTTCTCTAAGTGTGAATTTTGGTTGGAAAAGGTAGCATTCTTAGGTCATTTCGTGTCTAAGGATGGCGTGGAAGTAGACCCAGCCAAGATCGAAGCTGTGAAGGGTTGGCCTACGCCCAGAACGGTGTCTGACGTTCGGAGTTTCTTAGGTCTAACAGGATATTATAGGCGTTTTGTGAAAGATTTCTCGAAAATTGCTAAACCTATGACTACTCTAATGAAGAGAGACAAGAAGTTTGAGTGGGATGATAAATGCGAAGAGGCATTCCAACTCTTGAAGCAGAAGCTGGTTACAGCACCAGTGCTTACCCTACCAGACGACAGTGGTACCTATGATGTGTATAGCGATGCGTCAAAGAATGGTCTAGGGTGTGTGCTTATGCAAAATGGGAAGGTAATTGCATACGCCTCAAGGAAGTTAAAGACTCGTGAAGTGAATTACCCAACCCATGATTTGGAACTTGCTGCGATTATCTTTGCACTAAAGATCTGGCGTCATTACTTGTATGGAGTGAAATGTAGAATTTATACAGACCATAAGAGCTTAAAATACATTTTCACTCAAAAGGATTTGAACTCTCGACAGAGGAGATGGTTGGAATATACGACGGATTACGACCTGGACATACAATACCACGAAGGGAAAGCAAACGTAGTTGCAGATGCTCTAAGTCGTAAAACCAGTCACGGATTAAATACCTTGATAGTGGTTGACGAGTTATGTAGGGAAATGAGAAAAATGAATTTAGAAGTAGTAGAATGGGGAGTACCAGCTGGCATTCTAGCGAATCTAACTATCCAACCAACCATATTCGACGAGATAAGGGAAAACCAAGTAAGAGATGTGAAATTGGATAGGATTCGAGAGAAAATAAAGCAAGGCAAAGCTACGGATTTCAAAATTCATGAAGATGGAAGTTTGAGGTATAAGGGTCGATGGTGCGTACCTCAAAAGTGTGAGGAAGTAAAGAGAAAGCTAATGGAAGAGGGGCACAATACGCCCTATTCAGTATACCCATGAGGGGATAAGCTGTATAAAGACTTGAAAAGGGTGTATTGGTGGCCTAGAATGAAGAATGAAGTTGCGGAATTCGTAACAAAGTGTCTGACCTGCCAAAAAGTGAAAATAGAACACAAGAGGCCATAGGGAACGGTGCAACCATTGGAAATTCCTGGATGGAAGTGGGATTGCATTTCGATGGATTTTTGCCTTCCAAAATCGAAGAGTGGAAATGATACCATTTGGGTAGTGGTGGACAGACTGACAAAATCTGCGGTATTTATACCAATGAAGGAGACTTGGAAGATGGAGCAACTTTCAAAGGCTTACATCAAGAATGTTGTGAGGTTACATGGAATTCCAAAGGATATTGTGTCTGATAGAGATTCCCGATTTCTCTCAAAATTTTGGAGAAGCGTACAGGAAAATTTTGGTACGACACTTAAGATGAGTACAGCGTTTCACCCTGCCACAGATGGGCAAACAGAGAGAACCATTCAAACCTTGGAGGACATGTTGCGAGCTTGCGTTATAGACTTCCAAGGAGGATGGGAGGATAGTTTGGATTTGATTGAATTTTCTTACAATAATAGTTATCATGCAAGCATAGGAATGGCTCCATTTGAGGCATTATATGGGAGAAAGTGTCGTAGTCCAATTTTTTGGAACGATATAAGCGAAACAATGATCCTAGGGCCTCAAATGATCGAGGATACAGTGAAGCAAGTAAAGGAAATTTAAACCAAGATTCAAGCAGCTCAAGATCACCAAAAGAGCTACGCAGATTTAAAGCGTAGAGAATAGGAGTTTGATGTTGGTAATAAAGTGTTATTAAAAGTATCACCAATGAAAGGAGTAATGCGATTTGGAAAGAAAGGGAAACTGAGCCCAAAGTACATTGGTCCATATGAGATACTGCAAAGAATAGGCAAAGTAGCTTATCGGTTAGCCTTACCTATGGAGCTAAGCAAAGTACACGATGTATTTCACGTGTCTCAATTAAGAAGGTATATACCTGATAAATCCCATGTACTGCAACCCGAAACCATAGAGCTAGACCAAAGTTTGCACATATAAGCACATTGTCACGGATGATGCAATGAATTTCGCAACCTATAGTCAAGTTCTATGTTCCACTATGGTTAAGCTTTTGGGTGTCAAGAGTAGGCACGCAGCACTCAAGAGTGGTGCACACCAACTTTTAAAAACTCAAATAAAATAAAGTTTAATAAAATCAAACTCTGACTTTAAAACCAACTTACATTAAACCAATAACTTGGAACCATCAAAGGCCCTTTTTTAAACCAAACTAAAATATAATTAATAATTAATGTTAGTGTCACAATCACATAAATAATTCAATGAATAAATAATAAACAATGAAATATATAACCCTCTTCGCTCAATCCAATACAATAATTAAAGTTAGTGTCAACAATTATATAGATAATCCAATACAATAAATAATAACAAATAAACATATAACCCTCTTCGCTCAATCCCATCATGCTTGATATGCTTCTTCTACCTGTACTTCTCTTTATTTCAACCTCACTACTCGCCATATAAAATGGGTCATAGTAGGGCCAATACAAAGAAAAGGCAAACACAAACAACAAAGTACGAATCAGCAAAAGCTGAGTACATATGCACCAATAGGAAAAACCACACTAACATGAATATCCTAGCAATAGTCAATACATAAATAAATGAATAAATAAATAAATAAAACATGCTTGGCATAAAACACAAGTCAACTTAACTTTGACTCATGACTCTACATAATCTATTAATATATATAGTTTTTGGATAACACATCGAACGAGTTTTCTTGCCTTAACTATCCCTCAAAATAATAAGGGACCCTTCACTTGGGAACTAAACAAGCGAGTATCAACTAGTGTCACATTGTGACGGAATTCCAGCGCATAATAATAAATAAAGAAAGTACAACCTCATGTACCCCTATAGAAGCTATGGTTAAATATAAAACTCTATAACTACCCTCATATGTTCATACTCAAGGTATATACGTTCCAAGAGTTTTGGTGTGTATCCTCTTACACTTTACGTGATTTACCAATTTAACTTGTGATGACTCCAACCAATCAATCAAGAATAACATAATAGCAATCAACACATTTACTTCAAATTCATTCTTGAAAATTAGTGAGCACATGCTATTTATTTTAATTAAGGTTCTTTGCCTAGTTTTGTGCACAAAATTGCACAATTACTACCTTGGTGCATAAAATGCACTAATAACTTGCTTGACTCAATCTCAACTTATGTGAGTGAGCAATAAACTAACTTCCTTGACTCAACCTCAACTATGTGGGTGAGTAAATAAATAAACTAACTTTCTTGACTCAGCTCCAATAATAAATGGGTGAGAATAAAATCATGAATCATGCTCAATAAATATAAGTTTAGCTCTTTTAAACATGTATAATCCTTGCTTACTAAAATTATGCCTTCTTGATAATAAATAATATAACATGATTCAATCTCTTTCAACTTGTATCAAGCTCATAATAATAATTTCAACATATTCACATGTTTACATATAAGACATGGATAATCAATCAAACATTCCAAGTATCACAATAACAACTTAATATTATACTAATCTCATACTTGATACCAATTTAACTTCCTAACATGGTACTACGCATAATTAAAATATCCTACGCGCATACGTACCTCAACTCGTCTTTTCAACTAGCCTGAATGCTAGAAATTACTCAACTTATAGCCTCCTACAATTTCAATTATATAAACTCAATTACTCCCTTAATTACACAAATTTCCAGCAACTTTTAAACACTTTAAAACCTCTCTAATAAGCTGAAATTTTGGTGAAAAACCTTTAAAACTTTTTCTTAAAGTGGGTTATTAAAACCACAAAGTAAAAACCCAATAACAGTGTGTATATAAAAATTCCAGCATACTCTTTGAGGTTTAAACTTCTCAAATAAATCTTAAAATTATATTAAAACCAATTAAAACCTTCTCTACTTATGGATAATTAAATCCTTTTTTATTAAAACATAATAGTAGTACGTAAAATAAAATTCCAGCAATATAATATTAACAAAAACTCATTAAAGATACAATCTTTAAGCTTTATTAACATTTACAATCAATAGGTATATGAACGCGCGGGAAATTAGGTCGTTGACTAACCTCCTCACAGTCAAACAAATTTATAATAATCCTAAACTAACCCCTAAACAATTCTAGTGGTAAGTTCGGAGTCGAACCACAAGGAACGGTAATGTTAGATTGTTCTCGATCTAATGCTTAACCTACGCCGAAGTCGGTTTATGGATAGAGGATACTACAACTACACTAACACACATATAAATTAAAAAACAAGATATTATAAAGTCTACTAGGGGAAAAGATCCACTTTGAACAATTAACAAGTTAATAAGAATCAATTTAATAGTCAATCATGCAAAGAAAGAATTAAAATGGGAATTAATTACACACAAGAGCAATCTCTAAAATTCCTAGCCTAGATCCCTCATTAACTAGATGCATAGAAGAAATTTACCCAAAATGCAATTAAATATATCAATTCTAATTCTCAATCCCTTGTCAAACTAGAAAAAATAGGCAATTAAGTTTGCTATCATGGGAGATCAATGCAATCTAAAACATGCAAACAACATACCATCATCAATTCAATCGATTTAATCACACAATTATCATCAAATTTATCTCAAATAACTCAATTAACTAACCATTACAAAGCTTCACTCAACACCTAGTAGAAGGAAATCTACTCAAACATGATTACAAAGAAATTAAAGAAAGCATAAAGAGAAAAGAGAGAAAGAATGTTCATTGATATAAGATAGAGATCTTCAAATCATCAAATTCCTTCTTTGATTATATAAAATCCATGAAAACCATTGTGTTTTTGACTTTCTCTTTCTAAATATTGAGAGTTTCTCTCTATAAAAACCTAAATCTAACCTAAAAACTACTGAAAAAAATGAATTCCCCCTCTAAAATGAGCAAAAAACACTATTTATATTCCTTACTAAATTGCGTAGGAAGCTCCGCAAAAAGTCGAGCAGCACGTATAGGAGCGGGGGCTCCAAAGGTTGTGCAAGGGCGCTCTTAGCTGCAGCAAAAAGAGGTCGAATCGTTCCCGAAATTTTGGAGCGGGCGCTCCTCTTAGACTGAGCGCCCGCTCCTATGCGCTAGACAAAACTGCTCAGCTTCAAACGAACATTACTCCCTCGGTTTACATCGAAAATGAGCATATGACCTGTTGTTGGAAAGCTCTCGAGATAAGCTTTCATCTCCAATTAGAATCACTCCAAAATGTTTTGTAGATCAAACGATATAGGCATTTGAAGTTCAACCTTTGCAAATCAAGTGCACATTTCTTCATTACTTGTTCTTTATGTTTTATATTTCTTCAATCTTGAACAATGAACTTATCCAAGTGTTCCCAAACATAAGAACAAATCAATAAAGTTTAATGTAATGGAATAAGCAACCAAAATATGCAAGAAAAGCCAAAATTGAGCAATAACGACATTTCACACGCAAACATGACAAATGTAATAAAACGTTATTAAAACCAAGTAAAATGATATCAAAACTATGAAAAACTAACTAGAAAATCCTACAAAATAGTGACATAAATGAAACTTATCAGTATATAAAACCCCCAAATTAATTGCAAGTTAGAACACTAAAAATCAACACTTTAATAATTAAAACCCTAACTTTTTAATACTTTATAAAATCAGAAAGTAAAACACTTTATACTCTAAAATTTACAATCTTTAATTACCAAAACATAATTACAAAACATATTAATCATGTTTTAACAATTAAAATCAAAATCCCAAAATATAAATTATAGGAATAACAAATAAAACAAGAGGGAGAGAAAGAGAACCACCGTGGTGGTTAGGCTAGCCACGGGTCGCCGGCGGTGGCAGGGCATCCGGTTAGGTGGCTGGTGACGTGACAGTAGCCGACGTGATGTAGCATGGTGGAGCGCGAGTGGTGGGTTTGTTCCCCGATGTTTCTCACGTATGCATCAAGCACTTTAAACCCCTTAGTTCGCTCTAGAGGATGGGTATGCTCTCGTAAGGGTATCCTAAGAGTTTAACCCATAACTCTTGACAAAAATCAAGGCAAAACAATAAATGAATAAAATAAAATCAATAGAATTTAAATAGAGGTTATAAGCGTTCTAGAGTGGACTTTTATGATGGAACAAGCAATAATGAATGTCAATCTTTCTTAAATAATAAAGTTATGCACATTCTAAGATGTCCAAGGTTGATTGAAACATAACATATGCTAAGCATAGAGAACTAACGGAAACACATTTTACCTTTTGTTCCAATCAATCTTACCACGTCCTCTTTACAAGTTTCAAATCCACTTTCAAGTTAGCTCTCATGATTCCACGAAGGAACCAAAAATAAGTAAGAAATTCAATTCAAAACGTGAGAAGGTTATCCGACATCTTGGCTATGCAAACCCGCTCTATAGGCTTAATACCTATCTCCCGCCACCAATAAATGACTCAACCCTTTAGGGTTAGAAGGACTTTTAAGGTTGTAGCATATAGGCTAGGAAAGTAAAGGTGTGGAAGGCTTTTGAAATTGGTGGTAAACCTATATGTGAAGCCCGGGTGGAACTTTATCCACAAGATCCAAACCAATCCAAAACAAAAGTACCAACTATGCTCATAAAATAAATTTCCCCCTAGATTATTTAACACAAAATAAAAAAAAAATAGGGAAAAACAACTATAACAAAATCTTTTCGTGCTTTTCGTTCTTCTTTTATTTTTTTTCGATTTTATTTTTCAAGCTTTTGCTTTTTTTTCTTACTGATGAATGTCATTTATAGCACTCATATGGTAGCATTTTAGGACGTTTTTCTTATATTTTATAGCTTTTATCTTCAAATAATGCTTTAGTTTTGATCTTTTATGATTTAGTTTCTTCATTCCCATTACTTTACAATTTCTTGCATTTTAAGGGTATTTTCATCTTTTCCTTTTTACTTGCTCTACTTTATTTCTTTACAGGACTTGCTCAGCCTCGGGATTCATTTTGGAAGGCTTTCCAAGTCTTTTGAATGCTTAGGGCAAGCTTTCGCATTATTCGGTTGGCATATGTGCAAGTTAAGAGGCAAGCTCCCACGTTTGGCTTTGGCGCTCTCGTGCATCACCATCATCTCATGTCTTGGTCATGAACACGCTAAAATGAATTTTTCAAGGCTTCCCTCCTCGCAGGCATCACATGAGAGCGTCGACAATAGGGATGCATGAGAGCGCTAGGATCGAAGCTTCACACGAAGGGGCCACGAGTTAGGAACGAGAGGAACCGCGCCACAAGATTGTAGCAGGGGTGCGCGCACGCAGACCCCCTTGTGCGTGCGCGCAGGCCCCTCTGTGCGCGTGCACAGGCCTGTTGTGCGTGCGCACCATTGCTCTCAATCCCTTTGTTTTTCTTTTGTTATATATACCTTTGAGGGGATGACGTTTTTCTAGTACTTGATATATTTTTTCCAGATTTAGTAGAGAGAGAAAGTAGAGAGAGAAACACTTGAATACTTGATTTGTACTTCAAATTACTTCATTAAGCTTGGATTTCTTCCTTAATCAATGATAATTAGTGAGAATTTCTTCCCTTGAATTTAATTTTTTGCTTGATTCTACCTTTAATTCTTGAATGATTGATTTGATAGTTGATCTTTGGTTTGAAAATTTGTTTGATTTGATTTTCTTTTTGATTAAGCTTGAAATGATGATATTTGTGATTCAATTCGCTTTGTTTTTCAATTTCATTATGTCTAGTGAGTAGATTAGTAGCTAGGGAGATGGGGAAGCATGCTTGATTAATGATCTTTACTAATAGATGTTTCTTAATTGATTGAATTGTTGCAATTAAATTGGTTGACATATTTGTGCATGTGATTAATTTGATTAGGAGTGATTAACCTTGATGATTAATCTAGATTGCATAGTAATTTTCATTGACATGAACCCTTGATTTGAGAATTACTTTAATTGATTGAATTTGATTGTGATTTTCCTTGTTAGTCATTCATAGTGAACCCTAGCTTGACTTATAGGAGATAGATCTTGAATTCTATTGATTGCAACTATTGTTTTCCCTTGCAACGTTTGAATCTATTGAGCTCTTCGTCGTTTAGCATGATCATTGAGCTTGCATGTGGAACCTTATTCCCTAGTGTTTATCATATTGATTTTCTTCATTGTTTAGTTAATTGAAACTTTAGTTACACCTCAATTTACCTCTCATTCTTCGAAGTAGCTTGACTATAGGCTATAGCATTCTCCCCCTCATTCCTCGTGGTTCAACTCGGACTTGCCCTATAATAGGAGTAAGTTTGATTTTCTTATTTGTTTGATTGGTGGTGCTTTAGATTTCAACGACCTAGATTACCCCACATCAAAATGGCGCCGTTGCCGGGGAATGGCGTTGGTGCTTTGTTATAGTTATTGAGTCTAATTCATTTTATTTGAAAAATACAAAAAGATTTTTCTCTTTTTGGCTACATTTGTAGTCGTGCTACTAATTATTTCTTTTGAGATTGTATGCATAGAGCACGTGGTCGTTCTCTAGTGCCATTTGATCCCAAAATGAATAGGACAATTACAAGGATAAGATTTGATAGACGTTCTTTGAGTTCTAGCCCTCCAAGTGAACAAGAACCACAACAAGAAGAACAAGCAAGCATGGGAGAAAATCCAAGAGTGGCATTGAAGGAATTGGGGATTCTAGGCACATATAGGTTTGAAAGTGGGAATGCTCCACCTACAACACCGACGAATGACTTTAAAATAAGACCGACGTTGATCACTTTGATAGAAAGACGACAATTTAGTGGGGCCAAGCATGAGAGTCCGCTAAGCCCTCTCAAAGAGTTCGAAAAATATTGCAACACTGTCAAAGTGAATGGAATTTCCCAAGAGTTCATCTGCCTCAAGCTTTTCCCCTTTACTCTCATAGGGTGTGTTTTGGAATAGTTAGACAAGGAAGTCAAACCAAAACTCTAAGGACATGGGACGAAGTGACCAAGGAATTTCTATCCTGTTTCTATCCACAAAAGAAAACGGCGAAGGCTAAAGCTTTGTTTCAAGGTTTCAAGCAAAAACCTAGTGAAAGCCTCTATGAAGAATGGGAGAGGTACAAAGAGTATCAAACCTCACCACGGAATTCCTACCTACCAAATCATTCAAATCTTCTATGGTGGCCTAAGTCCTCAAGGGAAATCGTGTCTTGATGGAGGAGCCGGAGGTCCCATTATGGATAGAACGGAGGAGGAAGTGGTAGACATCATTGAAGACGTAGTGAGGTATTGTAGAGATTGGCAAGATGGTGAAAGGGAACCAACTAGCAAGAGTAGCTCTTCGGTGTAGTCGGTTGATCATCTTAATGCCATAAACAACTTGTCCTCACAAATGACAAACTTAGGGAAGGAAATGTCTGCTATCAAGGCGAAGTTGGAAAGTTCTACCTCCCAAGTTTCAAATCTTCCCACCCAATTTAAGGGGAGAGGTATGTGTAGACACCTAATTGTGTCTCCCCAAAGAACCAAACCCAGTGATGAGTACCTTTTGCGTCATTAATATTGAACAAGGTGAAATGTTAAAAATTCTCGTGAATTCTTCTATTTTCTAAAATGTTTTAATAAAAATAATTCATTTCTATTTTCGAAAATATTTCTTTTTGTATCCTATTTATGAAAAACGTCCAATTCAGTTTAGTACAGTCCATAATCAGGGTCCAATAATTATGTAATTGTATGGGGCGTGAAAATACCTTTCCAACGATATATTATAAGCCCAAATTCCGATGAATTATGAGGGCGTTATCGCCAAAATACTAAACTGAGCCCAAACCGGATTTTACCTACGACCCAATGATCATGTGGAGGGTCCAAAGGCTTTAATCTCATTCCTAAACTAATTAGGATTAATTAGAATATTCTATAAGTTTCTAAAAGATCTTAATTGTCCTTTTTGAAAAGATAAGATCAAAGAGTTTGAAATTGAATAAAACTTTGCCTTTTTAAGTCCTAATTCTATTTGAAATGAAAGACGTTCAAAGATGTTCAAATATTATTTTCGTGCCTCATAATTTTTATCCAAATTTTATATGGTTGGATAGATTTTGAAATTATCTTTCCAATTATATATTATAATATTAATTCCGAGCCATAACGACAAAGATATGAAAGAAATACGAAACTCTATCCAAAACTGACACCCTTCCAATATTTGGGCCATATCTTTTATTCTACAAAAGATTTTAATCTGATTCTAATTGGTTTGGAAATTATACTTCAAGATATGTCCAAAGACATATTATATGCCTTATTTGGACTTCTGGATCAAAATATATGATAAAAACAAAATTCGCAAAAAAACTGTTCCATCGCGAAACGAGGGTCCCATCACATCGCGATGGAGCCATCGCGTTGTGATGGCTCTGCGACAGAACCAATTTTATTCCGATTCAAATTCTAACTCTTTTCTAATCATTTTCGGATGTTTTTCTCTATAAATAGGGTCGATATTCCCCGTTTTCAAATCACTAACAATCATCTAATTCTATTCTCTTCTCTCTTTAAAAGCTAAAGCTTATTCTTTCCTTCTCTCTCTTAATTTCTAAGCCTATCCTTTTCAAAATACAATATTATTCATTCACGAGACATAGACACACCTAGCCAAGCTCGAAGTTGCCTTTGCCCTAGACGTGAAAGGTTGATAATTTCTGAGGGTTTGGTCCCAAATCCCTATTTCAATTACTTAAATTAATTGTTTGATTTAATATTTTTCATTGAAGTTAATAACGTGTGTATTGTTTTGATAGAAAGAGATACGATGCAACAAAGTAAGTTATTTTATTGCTCTATTTTGTAGAAAGTATGCTTAGAATATTATTTTAATTCCTGGTATCATGTTAGGATGTTATTTATTGCTTTCTAGTATCATGTTTAGATTGCTTTCTATTTTCTTCTATCATGTTAGTATCATGTTAGGCTAAAGTTTTGATCTTTATTATTTAGTGACATGATAGGATTTGTTATTAATGTTGTCAGTATTATGCCTAGGATCTTGCTAATATTATTATTATGCTTTGATGAAAACATTATTATTATGATGATTTGTTGTGTCAGTATTATTATGTTGCTTGATATTATTTTTATTGCTTGATCACGCCCTCTCTTGCAGGTTTAAAGGGAATTTGTACTTGAAATCACGCTTAATAAGATAATTAATAATTTTATTTAGGCTAATGTGATTTTAATTCAATTGATCGCCAATAATAGTTTTGTTTGTGCATTAATATTCAACCAACATAGATAAAACAGGTTTAGGATTAATATATTGATTGTATGTTAATCAGAAAGCGCACATGAATATGAGAAGAATAAAGTAGAGGCCTATTTTTAGGGCAGGTTCAATCTCTTTTAGGTTGGATCTGTACCTTAATCCCCGAATATCCAATCATGGTTCCAGACCACTATGGAGTTAGAGATCTCATGGATCGTGAAGGGTTGTAACCTTCACCCTGTGAACGGTTTACAAGTTCCTAAAACTTGTTGGCGACTCTTTTGCTCTAGCTTTCTTCCCTTTGGACGCCACCATACTTAAGTGTATGATCACAGTGGGGCTCAAGTGTGGGATGCTTGAAATATTCCCTACAGTTTTTTGGCAACTCCACTGGGGAGGATTTCTATTTTAATTCCTAAAATTTATTTTGGCAATAATTTAGAATGAGTGGATGAGACTCGAAAAGTTCTAAGTATTCATGTGCGTAATTTTGATTGACATTATAGCATAAGCATAAAAAAGGTCCGCATTGGATAGACCATCCGTAATGCTTCAAAAACATGAGATTTTTACACGTAGGAAAGTTGGGAAATATATTTCAAAACTTGAATCGAAAAAAACGTTGTGAAAACTGGAAAATTCTAAGAACAAAGAGAACTGCTGAGGCATGTAGGAACTGGCGTTGAGAAAACAGTGCCCATCGCAGTGCGATGGCTCTGTCGCGACGCGATAGCATAATCGCGGTGCGACAGGGCTATCATATCGCGATGGTCCTTGTTGTCTCGCGCTATGTTCTTCCAATACCGAGCCAGAAATCTGCATTCTTACTTTGACCCGTTCTAGTACTATTTGCTCCATTTTACTTCCTGATTAAGTTTTTCTCACTTTGACCCATATGTGTTCTAGTACTATTTGCTCCATCTACCTAATCGAACGCTCATTGCAAGGAAGGGTACATCCGAGTTTGTGAATTCACCAAACCATGGAAGCAAGTCCAACTTGCAGGGTCCCTTCCATACGCATCAACCCTTCCAAAGGTAAGGCTTCCGTGGGATGCATAATCTATGTGTGTTACATTAACCATTTGTTTGACTTGTGTATAAGTCTACATAAACTAACCAATGACTAAAAGACTTTATTTAATTAATTGATTAATTAATTTGAGCTAATAAATATGACTAAAATTGAGTCATAGTTCCTTTGTGTTAACCCGCATTTTTATTCCCGTAGACTGCACAAGCGTCAACTTGTTTTGGTCATAGCCGAAGTTTTAGGAAGAGTTACAAGTCGTACAACCAATGGATCTATAGCCTCGAGTTTTATATTTAATTTGATGTTGGTTTCGTCCTATTCGGAGTCACAAATCAAAAGTTATGACTAAAATACTACAGCCTGTCCACTTTAGTGCACATACATAAGGTCTGAGCTTAGTCTTTGTTTGAGTCTAGTCACATAGTCTAGTCTCATGGTCATGACACGAGTCTTGAACATATCACTTACACTCATAAGTATTCACACACTTTGTACATACTCTTTTCACACCATAAACATGTCTTAGGTTCATGCATGAGTCGCTCTTTTCGTCCTTTGAGTTGGGGATCCACTCTATCCCTAATTCTTCCATATCTCTCCATCTACATCACCTTCTTCCTACATGCTTTCTCCATACATATCATTCTTCACATTCTTCTATGATCTCCTCCCATCCATTTCATGTTGAATTGAGTTTGAGCCAAATAATTAATCCATGACTTCCTTTTCAACAGCACTTGGTCAAGGAGAGAAGGGCGGTTAATCAAGGACAACACCTTCATTCAAGTATTACTATTTAACAAACAAATTAGACAAAAAAGGAAAGCTAAGAAAATGGCATCCCAAGAAGAAGTTAATGAACTAAGGAAAAACATGGCTAGCTTGACCGAGATGATCAAAACTCTCGCTCTTTAAGTTAATGACCCTGCGAAACAACAACAGTTTGAGCGAATGGAAGAGAGCTTGAGCAAAATCTCCAATGACTACAAATTTTAAGGGATTAGCTCACAAAGGGTCTTGGTGGACAAGGAACTTCTTCCGCAGAAGTTCAATGCCAATGACATCCCTAAGTTCAAGCCAACAGATAACCCTTACTTCCATTTGAGAGCTTTCGAAACCATAATGAATATTAAGGGAATCGATAGGAAAGCTTTCCACTTGTTGTTTTCACTATCTCTAGAAAATCGTTTGTCAACAATGGTTCTTTTCCCTAGACAAAGAGAAGATCTCTTCTTGGGATTTTATAACAAACGCTTTCATTGATAGATATAAATGCAACATTCAAGTTGAAGCTGACCATAGGGAACTTGTGATGTTGAAGCAAAAGGAAAATGAAGGATTTCCTTCCTTCTTCAACAGGTGGAGGGAAACTTCTGCTAAGATGGTAGATGTTCCTACCGAAAAAGAGTCTGTAAGGATGTTCATTAAGAATATCCAAGACGAATACTAAAAGCACTTGAAATATTAATGCAATTTAAATACCTTCAAAGCTGTTTACAATGTAGGTATTGATATTGAAGACGACCTTTTAAAAGTTGATAATGCGAAAGGAAAGAAGAACGACCATCCTTTTTCTTCCACTTCCATTAATGAAGTACATACTACAAACACGTCTAAACAACAAATCCAAAGGTCGAAAAGAGTGTTCACTCCACTTTTCACTCCACTTGGTATAAGTTACGAGACAACTTTCGAAAAGCTACACCACAAAGGACTAGTCATGCCTATAGGACCTATCAAAGACCTAGTTTCAGAAGCCAGGCCACCTAAGTGGGATCCTAATAAACACTGCAAATATCACCAAGGAAAGGGTAACGATACTGAGGAGTGTTGGAAACTCAAAGAAGCTATTCAAGCCCTGATCGATGACGATAAAATTTTCGAAGTTCTACCCATCGCAGAAGATCAAATATCTTTCGATCCTTTGCTCCTTATCACACCTGTAGGTCAGCCCATGATCGAGGCAGTCTATATAACCTCTATCGAAGAAGTGACCATGATTGAGGAGGATAAAGGAATTTCCTTAGATGATACCAAGAAAAACTCGTCAAGTCTAAAAGAAGATGTTCGAAAACTGCAAGATATCATTGCCATGCTCTTGAGTATGGTGGAAAGCCTAGCAACTCGGATGTCAGTCATTGAACAACGCTATCATCACCATGACCATAAGAATGAAAAAGACAAGCATCCTCCTTCTTCTTCTTTCCATAAAGAACTTAAGGAAAAATTTAATGAGCCACGGGAAAAACGGACCATTGAAGAATACACACCAATAGGAATGACTTACAATGAAGCTTTTAACTATCTTCACGATCAAGGTCTCATTCATCCCATTGGTCTAAGTCAAGACCCACCATCTGAGAAACGATCTCCCAATTGGGATCCAAAATCCTATTGCGAATATCATAAAGGCCATAGTCACACCACTGAAAAGTGCTTTGCCCTCAAAGATCGCATCAGGATCTTGTTGATTCAAATTACCTTCGTGTTCCTCCGAGCAACAAGAAGGTCAAAATTTATAACAATGGTAGCAAGAGCAGGAAGAACGACAATCCTTCTTCTGTTTCTTCCTATCAAAATGGAAGTCGCATCAATAAAAATGTTTTAAAGGCCAAAGAACCAGAAAGGAAGTTCACCCCAATTGGGATGAGCTACAATATTGCCTTTGATTGACTCCTTACTAAGGGACTCATCACTCCAATTGGGCCCATACAAGATCCTCCTCCTGAAAGGAGAACACCCTAATGGAATCCAGACTCCTATTGCAAGTACCATCAAAGCAACGGTCATACTACAAATCAATGTTGCAAGTTTCAAAATCTCATTCAAGACCTCATCGATACAAACAAGATTCCATTCCCTCCAACCGGCAAGAAGATCGAATGATGATAAGCGTAAGACGAGCTTCAACAAAAAGATTTTGTGACTTCTTTTCTTCTTTTTGATTTTCCTTTCCCCAATAAATCTAGCATAGGCACCTTTTGTTTTCTTTAGATTTATTCCATAGGTTTTTATTTTTCCTTTAATAAAATGAGCATTTCTTTTCTTGCATATGATCATCGCATTGCATTGCATAAATAAAAAAATAAATAAATAAAATAAAATAAAATAAAAAATATTCCATGCCGGACTAAGCACAAGGTATACCAATGATTTGAGGCACCCCTTGTAGCCATATCATATCACTTTTACTTTTAAAAAATACAATCCTTTCTTGATAAAACAGTTTGAGCCTCATCTAACGATAGACCTTCATTTTTTTAACCCACATCTACCTAACCTTGGGATGTGATGGTGGGCAAATTATGCAATCTTCAAAAATACAAAAGCTTGAGAGATTTTACAAAAATTTCAAAAATTCAAAATAGCAAAAATAATAAAAGTGTGCAAAAAGGGAAAGTATTCCAATGTATTTAATATGAACATGTCTTTGATAAGAACACGTCTCAGATTGCGTCTCTTATCGAGTGCTCGGCACCGTGCCTGAGAAACATGAATGCCAAGTGAGTGATAGACCGCATGATCGGGATTGCCCACATTTATCAAATAACAAAAATAAAAAAAAATGCAAAACCAAAAACGAAAGAGCAAAAATATAAACAAAAGAGAGTTCAAAAGTGAGAAACCTCAAGCATACAAATATAAAGATTCAAAAGCAAGGTTGCACACCTTGGGGGCTTATCTAGGGTCTTGAGCCTTTATCCCCTTCTTCTTCAACCTTTAGCCTAACCCCGTTATAACCCTTCAAAAGACCTCTTTGAGGTATACACACACTTGTGCGAGGTTCAGCTAGAGCTACGTTCGGCCTGATTCCTAACGAATACGTAGGCAACCTCACATTGGGGTGCGGCCGTAATAAAAATGCATTTACATACATATTTACATTCATACATGATCATATCAAGGGATCTCCAATGCTCATCCCTATTCATTTAGAGCTAGACTTGGGGGCTTGATCCCTACATCATTAGCTTACCTAGCCTAAGAGTCACCATTATTTGACTCTGCTCAAAATATCTTTTCCACACACTTAGCTCTTGCGGCCTAACCGTAGTGTCACTTTCACACATCACAGATACATGACCAAATAAACCTTCCCTTAGGAACCTTTGTCATGAAATCTTAACACAAGAAGCATGCCTTGTCGTATCAAAATCACTCATCATTGCATCACAAAGTATGAAGTACTTAGCCTCTGTGCCTAAGTCACCTAAAATACTTTCATTATCGAGACATCAATCAAGATAGTCTAGCATTATCAATCCTTGCACCATGAGATACAACGTCAATGCATACACTTGACTAAGCTCATTCAACATGCACCCTCAAACACTTCACTTCTTCCTTTTAGTGTCCTTTTTCGGGAGAAAGTCGGTAGCCTCTACAAAAATGACGGAAAAATTTTGCTTTTTTGCATTTTGAGTCAAGCACATTACAAAGCAATGCACACACGTGTCATATCACATCGAGTTGAGTCTATACACACGTGTCAAAACACATTGAGTCAACCTCAAGTCAGTTAATCACATTGAGTCAACCTCAAGTCAAAGTAATCATAATGTCAAGCACACAAAGCCTTAGGTCAACCCTAAGGAAAACACCAGCAAAGTCTTTTGGCAATCTTTGATTTTATAGGATACAACCAATCATTGAAGCTCCTATTCGCAGTCAATCGAACGATCTCAACAAAATATCAAGCTCTTTTGTTCAGAGACACGTGGACATTTCAATCAAGCTCTTTTGTTCAGAGACGCTGGACATTTCAATCAAGCTCTTTTGTTCAAAGATGCGTGGACATTCCTATCAATCAAGCTCTTTTGCTCAGAGACGCATAGGCATCCTATCAAAGCTCTTTGTTCAGAGACGCGTGGACATCTCCCTTAAGCTCCATTGTTCAGAGACGAGTGAACATCCCTCATCAAAAGGCTCTATTGTTCAGAGACGAGTGAACATCCCTCATCAAAAAGCTCTTTTGTTAAGAGACGAGTGAACATCCCTCATCAAAAGGATCTTTTGTTCAGAGACGAGTGAAAATCAACAGCGGCGAAGCGCGGCCCCAACATCAACAGCAGCGAGGTACTTCCATAGCAAAACTGATGATGGCTACAAGCAGCGGTCTTCGACGATGTCCTGAAGTATCGAGGAGATTATATATAGCGGCGAGGTACTGCCACAACTCTAAAGATGACGAGGTACAGTCACCTTCGACGATAATCCTGAGGTATTATGGAGGATTGTCACAAACGGATGAAGATAGAGAGGCACTGCTATCTTCAGATGGCATTCACAAGGTAATGTGGAGGTCGTCACAACAGCATGCAACAACAAAATTCGGTTACCCCAAAGACGTGTGCTCGACGGTGCAAGATACGCGTTTCTTAACTCTTTTATCTGTTTAACTAACGCTAGTTTGCAGGTATCGGCGTTACAAGAATGTTTTAAGATCGCAGAACGTTCTGAATTATTCTCCGTCCCTATCGCTACTTTGACTTTTGTTTTTGAAACTTACGTTTCTCCAAACTCAGTCAAAGTGAGGGCTTCTGTATACACCTAATTGTGTCTCCCCAAAAAACCAAACCCAGTGATGAGTACCTTTCGTGAATTCTTCTATTTTCTAAAATGTTTTAATAAAAATAATTCATTTCTATTTTCGAAAATATTTCTTTTTGTATCCTATTTATGAAAAACGTCCAATTCAGTTTAGTACAGTCCATAATCAGGGTCCAATAATTATGTAATTGTATGGGGCGTGAAAATACCTTTCCAACGATATATTATAAGCCCAAATTCCGATGAATTATGAGGGCGTTATCACCAAAATACTAAACTGAGCCCAAACCGGATTTTACCTACGACCCAATGATCATGTGGAGGGTCCAAAGGCTTTAATCTCATTCCTAAACTAATTAGGATTAATTAGAATATTCTATAAGTTTCTAAAAGATCTTAATTGTCCTTTTTGAAAAGATAAGATCAAAGAGTTTGAAATTGAATAAAACTTTGCCTTTTTAAGTCCTAATTCTATTTGAAATGAAAGACGTTCAAAGATGTTCAAATATTATTTTCGTGCCTCATAATTTTTATCCAAATTTTATATGGTTGGATAGATTTTGAAATTATCTTTCCAATTATATATTATAATATTAACTCCAAGCCATAACGACAAAGATATGAAAGAAATACGAAACTCTATCCAAATCTGACACCCTTCCAATATTTAGGCCATATCTTTTATTCTACAAAAGATTTTAATCTGATTCTAATTGGTTTGGAAATTATACTTCAAGATATGTCCAAAGACATATTATATGCCTTATTTGGACTTCTGGATCAAAATATATGATAAAAACAAAATTCGCAAAAAAATTGTTCCATCGCGAAACGAGGGTCCCATCACATCGCTATGGAGCTATCGCGTCGTGATGGACCCTATCGCATCATGATGGCTCTGCGACAGAACCAATTTTATTCCGATTCAAATTCTAACTCTTTTCTAATCGTGTTTGGATGTTTTTCTCTATAAATAGGGTCGATATTCCCCGTTTTCAAATCACCAACAATCATCTAATTCTATTCTCTTCTCTTTTTAAAAGCTAAAGCTTATTCTTTCCTTCTCTTTCTTGATTTCTAAGCCTATCCTTTTCCAAATACAATATTATTCATTCACGAGACATAGACACACCTAGCCAAGCTCGAAGTTGCCTTCGCCCTAGACGTGAAAGGTTGATAATTTCTGAGGGGTTTGGTCCCAAATCCCTATTTCAATTATTTAATTTAATTGTTTGATTTAATATTTTTCATTGAAGTTAATAACGTGTGTATTGTATTGATAGAAAGAGATACGAGGCAACAAAGTAAGTTATTTTATTGCTCTATTTTGTAGAAAGCATGCTTAGATTATTATTTTAATTCCTAGTATCATGTTAGGAAGTTATTTATTATTTTCTAGTATCACGTTTAGGCTGCTGCCTATTTTCTTCTATCATGTTAGTATCATGTTAGGCTAAAGTTTTTATCTTTATTATTTAGTGACATGATAGGATTTGTTATTAATGTTGTTAGTATTATGCCTAGGATCTTGCTAATATTATTATTATGCTTTGATGAAAATATTATTATTATGATGATTTGTTGTGTCAATATTATTATGTTGCTTGATATTATTGTTATTGCTTGATCACGCCCTCTCTTGCAGGTTTAAAGGGAATTTGTACTTGAAATCACGCTTAATAAGATAATTAATAATTTTATTTAGGCTAATGTGATTTTAATTCAATTGATCGCCAATAATAGTTTTGTTTGTGCATTAATATTCAACCAACATAGATTAAACAGGTTTAGGATTAATATATTGATTGTATGTTAGTTAGAAATCGTACATGAATATGAGAAGAATAAAGTAGAGGCCTATTTTTAGGGCAGGTTCAATCTCTTTTAGGTTGGATTTGTACCTTTATCCCCGAATATCCAGTCATGGTTCCAGACCACTATGGAGTTAGCGATCTCATGTATCGTGAAGGGGTGTAATCTTCACCCTGTGAACGGTTTACAAGTTCCTAAAACTTGTTGGCGACTCTTTTGCTCTAGGTTCCTTCCATTTGGACGCCACCATACTTAAGTGTATGATCACATTGGGGCTCAAGTGTGGGATGCTTGAAATATTCCCTACGGCATATCTTCTAACGCTTAACCCCTTCGCTTTTCTAATAACATGCCTAGTGGTTGCTTGTTTTGTGATGGATGTGGTTCATATGATCATGATGCTTCTAATTGCCCTCATGAATGTATGGATGTGTGTAATGATTAAGATGGTAATGTGAATAAACGTGTGAACTATGTGTCAAATAATAATGATTCAAGGTTTGATAATGAAAGGAGTCGATGGAATAGGAATTATCACAACCAAGGCAATTTTGACAACTATAACCAACGTGGTGGTTATATGAACCAAGGGAACCAAAACTCTCAAGCAATTCATGATGAAGCATTCTTTGACGACGTTCGTTATGATTGTGAAGGTTGTCACCTTGATTTGAGAAGACGTTTCATGATGTAGCAGTCTTCGACCACTTTCACTAGGGTGTGGTGGTTGTCAGCATTAATTGGTCGAGTCGAAGCAATGGCGAGATTACGAAGATGGCGACATACTATGGTCTTCAACCATGTCTCGAAGCATGGAGGAGATTGTCAACAGCGGCGAAGCATTGCCGTGGCGAAGCAAGGCCACAACAACAACAATGGAGCGGCGAAGCACTACCATGGCGAGGTACTACCACAAAACTGAAGATGGCAAAGTATGGTCACCTTCGACTATGTTCCCTTGGATGTGGAAGATTGTCACTGCAAAACTGAAGATGGCGAAGCACGGTCACCTTTGACGATGTTCCCTATAGGATGTGGAAGATTGTCACAGTAAGTGAAGATGGCGAAGCATAGTCTCCTTCGACGATATTCCATAGGATGTGGAAGATTGTCATAGCAAATGAAGATATCAAAGCACTCTTACCTTCGGCGGCGTTCACGAAGCATTGTGGAGGTTGTTAAACAAATGCAGCAAAAGATGTTACCCAAAGGCATGTACTCAACGGTGCAAGATACGCGTTATTAATTCCTTTATTTGTATAACTAACGCTAGTTTGCAGGTATCGGCGTTAAAAAGAATGATTTAGGATCGCAGAATGTTCTGAATCATTCTCCGTCCTTATCAACTACTTTGACTTTTGTTTTCGAAACTTACATCTCTCCAAACTCAGTCAAAGTGGGGGCTTTTGTAGACACCTGATTGTGCCTCCCCAAAAAACCAAATCCACTGATGAGTACCTTTCACGTCATTTATTAATGAGTAAGGTGAAATGTTGAAGAGTCTTGTGAATTTCCTTTTTAAAAATAAATCATTCATTTTGTATTTCAAAAATCATTCATTTCGTGTCCCATTTATGAAAAACATCCAAACTAGTTTATTTTGGTCCATAATCTGGATCCAATAATTGTGTAGTTGGATGGGGCTCGAAAAGAGCTTTCCAACGATATATTATAAACTTAATTTCGAGTTATAACGAAGAAGTTATGGTCACAATACTAAACTGGTCCATAATTTGGACCCAATGATCATGTGGAGGGTCCGTTAATTTTAATTATATTTCTAAAACCATTAGTATTATCTTAATTTTTAAGAATTATCTAGAAGGTTGTTTTAAGTTCTAAAGGCATTAGGATTGATTATTATCTTCTATAAGGTTCTAATTTATCCTATTTTGAAAAGATAACGATTAAGAATTTTATGTCGGATAAAACAAGTATTTTTAATAGATTTAATTCTGATTTAATAAGGATAAGTACAGATATTAGACTAACCTAATTTGATTGAAACTCAGATTCCATATGAATCTTATCTTCTAGAAAATATCGCGCAGCGATGGATCCATCGCACAACGATAGAAATATCGCGAGGTGATGAAGCCATCGCGACGCGATGAAACCTGTTTTACTCCAGATAAGATTCAGATCATCTCTGAGATAAAGCTTATTTTCTCTCTCTTTCTCGATTTTTCTAAACCTTTTCATAAACACACACCATACGTCCTTAACGAGAAACTAATACACCTAGTTAAGCTCGAAGTTGCCTTAGACCTCGACGTGAAAGGTTGATAGTTCTGAGGGTTTGGTCCCAAATCCATATTTCAATTAATATTATTTTGATTTTTTAATTTAATATTTTCATTGAAGCTACTAACGTGTGTATTCTTTTAATAAAAAGAGGTACGAGGCTTCAAAGTGAGTAATTTAATTGATCTATTTCTTTAGGAATCATGCTTAGTTTATTTTAATTCATAGTATAATGTTAGGATGCCTTTATTACTTTTAGCATCATGTTTAGGATAAAGATTTGATTTTTATTGCTTAGTGACATGTTAGGATTTGTTATTAATCATGTTAGTATCATGCCTAGGACCTTGCTAATATTATTATGCTTTAATGAGGATATTATTATTATTATTATTATGATGACTTGTAGTGTCAATATTATAATATTATTATGTTGCTTGATATATTATTGTTATTGCTTGATCACGCCCTCTTTTGCAGGTTTAAAGGGAATTTGTACTTGAAATTATGCTTAATAAGATAATTAATTATATTATTTAGGCTAATATGGTTTTAATTCAAGTGACTACCAGTAATAGATTTATTTTTTCATTAATAATCAACCGACATAGATTAAATATGCTTAGGATTAATTTATTGGTTGTATGTTAATCGAAAAGCGCACATGAATATGAGAAGAATAAAGTAAAGGCCTATTTAGCGCGGGTTCAATCTCTTTTAGGGTTGATTTGTACCATCATCCCCGAATATCCAATCATGGTTCTGGACTACTATGGAGTTAGCGATGTCTGTGATCGTGAATGGGTTGTAACATTCACACCTATGGACGGTTTACAAGTTCCTAAAACTTGTTGGCGACTCTTTTGCTCTATCTTCCTTCCCTTTGGACGCCACCATGCTTGAATGCATGATCACATTGGGGATCAAAGTTGAGTGTTAGAAATATTCCCTACACAAGCCATAAGGTGGAAATTTAGAAGAAAGGCATAGTCATAGAACTCATATTAGAAATTTTTAATCCAGAGAAGTAGTAGGGGAGCACAGAAAAGAGCAGCAAAATGGAGGAGGGGCATAACAAAACATAGCATGGAAGACAAAGAAACTGAGCATAAATAAAACCAGAAAGGTTTAAGTAACAAAGAATTGATATCTATAACAAGTAATACACAATGGGATGATATGATTAGAGTCCCACAATACTAATAAACTATAAACAAGTTATAGAGATCAAAATTCCAAAAGGGAATAAAGGGCATATTGGATATAAAGGTAACATAATAAGACATGTGCAGACAAGTGAAATAATGAATAGGGAAAAAATACCAAGTAGCAACAGGGGCATGGCACATATAACAATGAACACAAAGCCAATAGATCTGCATAGGACAGATTCAATGAGATACATACAAGTAGTCAAGAGCATAATACTGTAAATAAGTAACATGACCAAGATAAGGAGACATAGTGTAAAAAGAATACAGTGGGAGGAAATAATTAACCCCATTAAATAGGTTGAAGCGGTTGTGTTTGGGTATTGGGTTAATAGAAAATTAAAATTGAGCCATGTACAAGAATAAGAGGATAAAATAACAGGAAGAAGGACAGTAAGAAATTAAAATCCCAGTAGCAGGAAGATAGAAAGATACACCCCTGAAGATCTTGAAAGATAATTGATATTGAAATTGAAGCCCGAATCAAAGCCCGATTGAAGAAAGTTAATAGCTCTTGAGAGAATACGCTTAGGGTTTTTGAGATTGATGCCCGACTTAAGGCCCGAACCAAGACCCGAAGCTTGATGTTAATCGGAATCTTTGGAAACAGTCGTAGATCGACGTATTTGAGATCCACCCCCCGAGAAGAGAAGTAAACCACATATTTAAGAAGAATCCCTTTAAATTGGGAATATATCTGCAGCAATTTTAATTTCAAGAACCCAATTGACTTGGGTAAGGGTCTAACACTTTAAATTGAAAAAATTTAGGCATAGGATTACAATCCAAGAAACTGAGGGGGTAAGAACATAGGAGGTAAACATATAAGGAGAAAGCAGCCATGAAAAGGTTCAAAGAAAAGAAAGCGGCGGAAGAGTAGTATTGCATAAGGTCGAAGGGTTGACAGGGATGAGAGCACTATCTCTCTCTCTAAAATTTCTCTCACTAGAGACTTCATGTTTTTGGTATCCGAAAGATAGTAATAAATATTTTGTATTTAATATTTTTCTTTCACTTATTTTTTCAACATTAGCCTTCTTTAATTAATTTTAATGAAACTTATAAATTTATGATGTATCGGGACATCGCCATGGCCAATAACTAGTTTACTTTAAACCGTTATAAGGCCCATCCTGTCCCATAATTGAACGATGTTATATAGAATTTTTAGGTTAGGTCACATGCTATGCACGATAATATTAGATACTTATTCTTAGTTAAAACTACATTTAATTAAAGGGAAATTGTTCTATATACCCCCAAGGTTTTAAATAATGAACTGCGTACCCCTGAAAACTTTCAAACGCACCGTGTACCCTTGATGGTTGTAAAAAAATGCACCAAATAACTTGATCATCTAACAAATGCACATATCATTGACTTATCAAACTAAAATCATGCCCACATACTTACTCTCTTATAGTACTTTATATTTATGCAATGAAACTGCCTAAAAGCAAAAATTACATCCATATTTGAACTCTATCGATCATTTGAAATCCTAAACATTTGGGTGTTAAAATTTGATTTATTAACTAAGTTTATTTGATAATTAAATGGTTTAGCATTACATTTGTAACACCTCAATAATTCTCCCTTTTTCAAACCACTTAATCTAAATAAAATAGAGGAGATCTATTGGCATGTTACCCCCACGTGTTAAAACGTTAAGGCTTTATCAAAGTATCGCAACTGAAAATCCAAATGAAATCTTAAAATAATATAGTAAAGAAAACCAATAAGTCAAAACTTACATACTGGAACCATGAACGCCCTTATTTAAAACCAAACCAATATTCAAAATCCCAAAACATAAATGAAATAATAAATATAAATAAGTTCAATACAAAGAACGAATACTCTCAATCATACTAATCCCTTGACAATGTGTATGACATATCCCCGAATTTCACATCATCAAGCTAACATGTGCAATACTGCTCCCCAATAATACAAGTGTAGTAATTGGATCATCACAGGGTCATTGAAAGTAGGGGTGAGAAAAAATTCAGGGTACCCTGAACCGGATCCGGAACCTGTTTGGAACCGCAGGTTCCGGTTCTGGAACCTGTTGCAACAGGTTCCAGTTTCGGGTAATAAAATTTTGGACCCAGAACCTGTAGGGTACCCTATTAGAATAGGTTTAGGTTCCGGGTACCCTGTTACCCTGTAGGGTACCCAGAACTAGAACCGAAACCTGTAATTTAAGCCAAATATGCAAGCCCAATATCAAAATTACATATATAAGTAACCCTAAAAGCAAACAAAAACCCTAAGCTCATTTCTCATTTTTCGTTTTCACCGGCCGTCACCTACTACAAAACCCTCTTATTGGTATGTAATCTAATAATCTGTCATTTATGTATGATCTCCTTCCCTTATATTAACTTTTATGCTATGTAAGTATCAAAAGTCTTACTTCATGGGCTATCACGATTCAAAATGCGAATATGAGATTGTGTAATAAAATTTATATTTTTATCCTATAAGATAAGTATTTGTATTAAATATACTAGACAATTAGTGTTGGATTGTTATACTTATATTTGTATTAATTAAAGTTGTAAGCTTTTAATTTTTGGTAAACATCCATTATTTTAATAACTTTGGAACAATTTAATAATTTTGGAATAAAAGACAAGGTACCCGGTTCCGAAACCAGAACCTGCAGGTTCTGGTTCCGGGTAATAAAATTAGGAACCTGTTGCAACAGGTTCCGGTTCCGGGTAATTTAGGAACCTGTTGCAACAGGTTCCGATTCCGGGTAATGGGATTTGTACAAGGTACCCTGCTACGCTCACCCCTAATTGAAAGGCGGAGGCCATGACTAAAAGAAACACACACAAAAGCACGCAATCAACAAAGTTGAGTACATATAAGCTACAACGCAACAACATAAAATTCTCAACTAATTAAAATAAATAACAATTCAACATGAATTCATTAACCAAGACTCCATACTAAAATAGTTCAATCAACTCAACATACTTACTAACCAATTCCAAACACTTGACTCTTTATATTTAATTTTATTAATTGAATTTGGAGTAAGCAATAGACGAGGTTGTCTAACCCACCAAATTATTTTGGTTCCAAATGACCATTTAAAATAAAAAGTATAGCGCGATGCAAGAATAGGCGCGACTCCAGTCTCACAAAGTTAGTCTAGGATCCCATCTAACTTTCATTATAAAATAGAAATGTAAATACCAAAAGAAAAGAGGACATGTTGATCAAACAAGCATCGAAAAGCCACGGGCTACCACCGTGTACCCCAACCCATAATTGTCAATACTCTAGAAGTGCACGCTTTTCGGAGTTTTATAGCTAATCCATTTTACACTTTACGTAATTACAAATTTAAATAATAGCCGACTCATTCAAGTAATTCATACACAACCATACATAGAAATTCACTTTTAATCTTATTTAGGACAATGATGATCACATCACAAAATTGACCTTTATTAATTCCATTAAATTCCAAAATATCCAAAATTTTTGAACATAGTTAACTCACCTAGTCAATTCGGCGTAATCCACCTTTACTTAACATACTAACAAGTCATGCTTGAGTAATAAATAAAATAATAATAACCTCATGGAATAATTAATAAATTCATTCCACTTTATTCATTCAATTCCAATCCTTCAATAATCCAAATGTGGTTAACAAACCAATCCAATAAAAATATTCTTGTATCAACATTCCATACAAACAATTAATCCAATATAATTCAACATGCTTGCATCCATAATTCCATACAAATATAATCAAGCAATTCACCAAAACATATCTCATAAACATAAGCACATAAATTAATTTACATGTATAACCAAACAATTTCCATCCAAGAGTTCCCTAAACATGAAACTAAGTTCTTTCCTTTTTGGTACCTAAACATGATACTACTTACAACGGCACAACTTACATGGAGTAGTTCGATTACATGGAGTGCCTAAGGACATCATCTCCGGTCAAGATTCAAGGTTCTTGTCCAAATTTTGGCAAAAGGTCCAAGCCAACTTGGGAACAACATTGAAAATGAGTACTTAGTTTCACCCATCAACAGATGGACAGACTGAAAGGACCAATCAAACCATGGAAGATATGCTAAGGGTACGTGCCTTGCACGTGCCTTGGATTTCAAGGTACTTGGGAACATCATTTGGATTTGATTGAGTTTTCTTACATTAATAGTTATCATGCTAGCATTGGCATGACACCTTTCGAAGCATTATATGGTCGAAAGTATAGGAGTTATGTATGTTGGAATGATTACAGTGAGAATCTTGTTTCAGGAATAGAGTATATTGAGGAAATGGTGAATAAAGTGAAATTGATTCGCTCGAAAAATCCAAGCTGCACAAGATAGGCAGAAAAGCTATGCCGATTTGAAAAGGTGAGATGATGAGTTTAATGTGGGTGATAAGGTCTTTTTGAAGGTCTCACCTATAAAAGGAATGATAAGATTTGGAAAGAAGGGCAAATTGAGTGCCAAGTATGTATGTCCTTATGAAATTTTGGAATGTGTAGACAATGTTGCTTACAAATTGGCATTACCTATGGAATTTGAGAAAATGCATGATGTGTTTCATCTCTCAATTGAAAAAGTATGTTCTTGATCCAAAGCACGTGCTACAACCTAAATCGATTCAATAGGATGAGATATTAACTTATGAGGAAAAGCCTGTGTAAATTTTGGATCATAAGGTGCGTAGTACACGCAATAAGGATGTGAAAATTGTGAAATTTCTTTGGACAAACCAAGAGTATGAGGAGGCTACTTGGGAGGCTGAGGATGATATGAGAAAGAGATACCCTGAGTTATTTAATAAGATGAGTTACGAGGGCGTAACTCTTGTTCTTTAAGGAGGGTAGAATGCGTATAATTTCGCGCCTTTTGCCCTATTTTGTGCTATTTTGTGGTATTTTTCTGTTTTTCATAGCTATTTTATTGTTTACGTATCTAGTGAAGTACGTAAATTGGGATGGTGATAAGGTATTAGTATTGATATAATGACACAATTGGAATTCCAGCAACATAATATTGAAAATTTTGAAATGATTTTATGCAAATGTTTTGCAATTTATGGGATTTTGTGTAAGTTTCGGGACGAAACTTCTTTTAAGAGGGGTAGATTGTAATCCCCCGTATTTTTATATAATTTATAAATGAAATTTTATTTTATTTATAATATTTATTTGTATTTTCCGGAATTTATTCTACAAGTTTCAAATTATTTTTGGGTTGAGATTTAATAAATTTTGGGTACTAGTATTAGCCCTATAAGAGTTGAGATATTTTGTGAATCGAGTATGTCGTCATATATGAATTGGGAACCTGTGCCAATATTGAGATATTATTTATTACCATGTGAAAGATTATTTGATTGATGTATGAGATCAAAAGGTTGAGATTATTATTTTGTTCTTTGTTTGAGGCTCGGCGTATAGACCTTAGTCCTTGGCATGTTGGTAAGGAGACAATAATCACGAGTTAAGAAATGAGGTACAATCTTTATTTATATTTTTCTATGGTCCCCTACATTGGGATTTGGCCCGTACGTGGTCTGGTTTAAGGTGTTTTTTGGTTATTGAGAGTATTCAAGTTTTTATACTTGTTGGTTTATTTATTCGAATTACCCATGTCTAAGGCTAGGTATAGAACAAAGAGCACGACACACTTATGGGATAGATGGGTTAATTGAGTAAAAGATCATATTATAATTCGAGGTTGGGTTTGACAAAGATTGTTTCCAGAGTACAATGTGTAATGTAGTTTTGAACTACATTGTTTAATTGAGCTAATAGTGTTAATTATTCTATTATTCTCATCATTCTGATATGCGATGATTACTCAGTTTTTTGCTGACGTGTGTGTGTTTGTTTATTTGTTGTGCTACTTGTGCTTGCGACCATGTCTTTTTCTTATGATGGCCTTGCAACGATCTATTTTGGAATTTGTCCTTAATGGTGAGCAGTCAAGATTGTAACAGGTTGATCAAGTGATGATCGTAGCTAAATAAGCTCAAGTGTTTTAATTAGTTTGTTATAACGAGTTGTAAAGTTGTATAAATAGTTCACTTAGATTATTGGGTTGTACAGTTGGGATTTATTAAGCCTTAACACTTGATATGTTGTCAAGTGTGGCGAGGAAACCTCCGATTTAGGTGTATGCTTCCGCAATTTTATTTAAAAGTTATCTATTTTTCCTTTATTTATGATTTTTTTATTAATTAGTAAATCGGGGGTGTTACAACATTAGCATTACACTGTAATAATTTAATAGAATTTGATGCTTAGAGGGTCTTAATCTTACAAAATTACCATTTCTTGAGTCTAGGGGTATTTGGTGCCTTTTTTTGCAAACCTCAGGGCACACGATGCATTTGAAAGTTTTTAAGGGTATACGGTGCATTTTTTAAAACCTCAAGGGTACACGAAACAATTCCCTTAATTAAAATAAAAAAACATAAATTTGTCTAAAATACTATAACGTATTTATTATGAAAGAACCTGTTAGCCAGATAGGTATTTTAATGTACACATTTGACAATATCTATACATATTTTTGTATATTTCACTAACAAATTGGTATATATATATATATATATATATATATATATATATATATATATATATTTGTGTCTTATAGACCAAATGAATTTTTTAAAACTGTGTACTACGTATTTAGAAAGTACATTGGTGTTGTAATTAACGTAGTACATTACACTAATATGTCACATGTTAATAAGAATCCGATTTTTTTTTCTTAGATTTACGCTCCGTAATTGTTAATATTTTTTGTGAAAAGTTTTATCAAATCTTTTATATTAAATAATTAATATTCTAATTACTTTCTTATAGAGCTTCTAATATACGGTATTATTTTATAAAAAATATTTTATTGAAGTACATGACACAATGTTTGGCAAAATTATGTCGAAGTTTGATTTTTTTTCTTTTACTTTTTTTTAAGGAATGTTAGGCGAGTAATAATATCATTAAATCAAATCAAATTTCGCCAAAGTTAGGAAGCTTTGGGGAAAATTGTCAACCATACAAGCATCACTCACTATAATTATATCTAGCAACAAGATATGCTAAAGTATTACCCGCCTTACGAACATGACTACACTTAAAAGAAGAAAAACCATGCTTCAATCGCTTAATATCTTCATAATAAAGCATCAAAGGGAAGTATCCTGCAACCTCTTGTTCAATGTTATACACAACATTGTATGCATCGCTTTCCAATTCAACATTGTCAAACCCATTTTTTACATAAATTTATATACTCTGTAGTTGTCAACTTTAAGATTTGTTTTCTAAGTAGATTAAAAAAATAAAAAAACTAGGGGACACATTAAAAAATGACACAATGACACGCTTGCTAATGTGTCTTTTAGTATACAAAGTTGATTGATTGATGATAAAACTCGCCCTATTAATTTATATATGATGGATCTAACCCATTTATAACCGGGCGGGTCATGGGTTTTAATAGTTGATAATTGAATGAAATGTCCCCCATTGAATCCAAGGCCTCCAAGCTTCAACCCTACCTGTGTCTCTGAGTTCATTGAAGCGCACTCAACGTTCTCCATTGAAGCCATTGAAGCGCACCCAACATCGCACTTGATGAAATCAGACCTCAGAGACGGGCCTGCTGCCCTTTCTCAAGGAATCTTTCAACCCTTTAGAGCAATTGGTTACATCACTAGCTCTGTTCCTTTCTCTGTTCAAAGGCTTGGCACTGAAACTTTCGTCACTGTTAGCGTTGGAAAAGCTTGGCAAATTTACAACGTACTCACTTTTTTTTTTCCTTCTCTTTTTTTGTTAATGTTATTCAATGAAGAGCTAATTTTCCAATATTTTTTTTGGTGAGCAGTGTGCGAAGCTTAATTTGGTCCTAGTTGGTAAGTGGACATCTTTTCTATTATTACTCCTCTTTTTCTTTTGGGTTATTTTTATATAGCTATTGGAATTATTGATTATATAAATATAGTTTTTTCTCTTTGTTTTATGAAATTTGGTGTATTTGAATTTTTTGGGTTTTTGGTGTATATGATTGTAAGGGGTGAAGGATAAATGAAATGAATGAAGAGTTTTTTTTTTTTTTTTCTCGAATGGTTCAGAATAAGGTGCTCATGTAATTCTTGCAAAGGTCTTAATTTGTTGGTTTTTTTTTTTTTTTTTTTTTCTCAAAAATAATTTTATTTATTTTTTAGCCAATTCCTGAATGCATGAATATCATATTATGTGTCGCATCTTTGGTTTCTTGCAAGAAGGCATAAAACTAATCTGTCTCATGTAACACCTGAAATTGAAGTGTTGTGTTTTATTTGCTCTTAGAAGAAATAAATTGTTAGCTGACTTATACCTAATTGTTGATGCTAATACTTTTTTTTTGGTGATTCATAGAACAAATGATGAATTTACAATGTGAAACGACCAACTTTATTTATTGTAGCTTTTTTTTTTTTTTTTTTTTTTTTTTTTTTTTTTTTTTTTTTTTGGCAATTAAAGTGACATTTTGTTGGTCTTTACTCTCTAGGATTGCTGAAATGTTTTGGTGAGGAAAATTGTATTGTTTAGTTGCTTAGAGTTTAAGTAGAGTAGTGGGGAGGTAAGAAGCGAAATTTTCTCTTGTTTAAAATAATTGAAACTTGCATACTTTAAATGCTGAATAAAAAGTTTAATTACTGCAGTTAACTGTAACTAATAATAAAAGCTTGGTGATAATGCACCTTCTTTTTATTTGTTCACTTTCCAATTGCTTTTCATTCTAAGAAAGTTAAGTGTTTTTTTAATTAGTTGGAACAAAATCAGTAGAAAATAAATTGAAGCCATGTTGAAGAGTGCAAATGACGACTAGGTTTTTATATGAATATGACCTTTAAATCATAGACCAAGATATGCACTTTTTTTTTGTTTCTCTTCTTTGGGTGTGCCTCATTACATCTCCTATATAAGCACCAGTATTGCCAATAATATGACTCGAACAACTACAAGATCTGTTTGTAGTGGTTCCAGTTATTGTTGTTTGGGGTTATAATAATTGGCATACACATCCAAGAACTATGTAAATTTGTGTTAACTCTATGGCATTGGCCTCCGGCCCTCCACCTCTACTTCGTGCTCACCTTGTTTTAATTTGTTACTACAATATACACATGTCGGTGCTCTATGTCCTAACAACCTTGATTCCCTAAATCTTACACCTTACTACCTTTGTATATATATTGATGATTGGAAAAAAAATAATTAAAATAACGAGTAATGTACTTGGTGTTGGTCTGATTTAATTTAAATTGAGACTCAATTGGTTTAGGATTCAGTCAAATTGTGTTCTAGCTATGTTTTAACAGTGTGTGACTAAGGCTCACCAAGCTGGCATGCCTTAGTTTGAACTCTACATGTGTTTCTTGGCATCTTGCTAAGATCTATATGTATTATTGGATTTTACATGAGCTGACTACTATTACTGTATGAAATTATCCAAAAAGAAATAAAAACTATTACTGTAAGAACTGTAGGGTTCAGTTGATTTGACTGTGTGAGAGAACTCTCGTGTTTTGCATGGTTATATGAGCTGATTATTGTTAGTCTATTACTCTCGTGTGGATGAGTAGTTGAGCACCTATGTTTCCCAACACCCCGCTGTATGTCGGGTGTCGTGTCTTGGATCCTTTGACAATTCGATACGACATGACACCCAAATGTGGTAATGTTGGTGGTATTGTAGCGGGGAAGTAAAAGTACCAAGTAAGGATATTTTTGTACCAAAGTCACATATTTTAGTACAATTTGTACCAATTTTGGTAGTTATTTGGTACCATGTGAGATACAGTGAGGCACGTCAACCGACTCTTATTGTGGCCAGATAAATGTTGTGAAAAACTCAAATGTGTAATAATGGAACTAATTAGCTTTTTAAAAGAGATTAGGCCCTAGATTGAATGTGCTGAAGCTGTTCACAATCCTTAGTATGCTATAGTCTCTTAGTACCTTTGAATCTTTGATGCTCTTGTTGGTTGCTGTCACTTTGCCGAGCACTGGTTTTCTAATGCTTTTCTTATCTTTTTTTTTTTTTTTTTTTCAAAATTACTGAAGGTCCTCAACTTCCAAAGAAAATCCGGGCTCTTGCTTCCTACCGTGATTATACTTTTGCAGCTTATGGGAACAAAATTGCAGTGTTTAAGCGTGCTCATCAGGTTTTTATTTTGAGGCTCTGTATTAAGTGTGTCCTTTATTATGATTCCATTTCTAATTAGAAATTACTGTCTGGTAGTTCTCTTAGTTTAATGTTGCTGTAAGCATTAAATATGCCCTTATAGCATAAGCATACACTATGTTATGTGCATAGAACTGTCAATTCGTGTGATCAGGCTAGGTTCAAGTTGGCTCAATGTCTCCAAATCAAGTTCTGGTTTGGGTTATGACAAGTTATTTATCTTTTCGGTTGTAGGTCGGGTACGATTCAATTCAAATTCAGGTTGGTTTGTTTCAATTTTGGTTTAAGGTGGATTATGATAGATAAATTTAGGTTTTGTTAGGGTTGGTTAATTATTGGGTTAGATTAATTTCAAGTCAGTTCATTTATAGGCTTGGGTCAACTTTGAATCTGATTATATTTAGGGGAGTCAAGTTTGGATCGAGTTATACCGCCATTAGGTCGTGTTAAGTTTGGGAAACAAGTGTGGGTTAAGTTATCAAAATACTCCACATTTTTTTTTATTGGAAGTATATAGATTATTAAACTCTATAACTTTTTTATTTAATAAAAATCTATCATAAGTGTCATAATAATAATTATTTTACAATGACGGTGAAAAGTTGGAGCGCTAAGTGTCTCTGTCTCATGACCTAACATCTTTATATATTAGTGATTAGTTATATGATGTGATATACCAAGAGTTAATTAAGGTTCAATTGATTTTATTATTTATTGATTGGCAGGTTGCAACTTGGAGCTCTCATACGGCAAAGGTCAAGTTATTGTATCTGTTTGGTGATCACATCTTGAGTGTTGATGTTGATCATCATTTGTTTATATGGGCCTTTAAAGGAACTGAGCAAAACTTAGAGCCAGTTAGCCATGTCGTTTTGGAAGGAAAATTTTCTTCTACTTGTATTGTTCATCCAGATACTTACTTGAATAAGGTACGTACATATCCTCTTTCTTAAATTCTGTGTAGATTGCTTCTCCTTTATCCTTCTTGATTTATTTACTATAGGAAGGGGCTTTTAGTATGGAGTAATCAGGAAATAACTGTTGTTGTTTGTAATGCTATTTTTATTCACCCCTTTACCTTCTTATAATTCCCAACTCCTCTATTTTAATTCCCCGCACCCCCAATGTCCAAGGGAGGGTCGGTGACGATGGTGGGGAGTGAATGTGAAGGAGGGAAGGCAGTGAGGGAAGGAGGGAGAGAGATAATGTTTGGTTAAGGAGAAAGGAGTGAGATGCTGGTTAGTGAGGGAGGTTGGTGGCGACCGGTGAGAGGAAAAAATGATGTGTAAGGAAAAATAAGTATCCAAAACAACACATGATATCAAAGGCAATTGTTTTCCATTCTCCTTGATTCCCTTTCTTAAACTCTTTCCCTTTTACGAACCAAATGGTACTTAGACAATATCTTTTATTACTCATGTCTTAGTTCTGTTGGAGAGCTTTTGAAGTTCTGTATTTTATTTTTTTTCCAGGTTATTTTGGGTAGCCAAGAAGGAAATTTGCAGATTTGGAATGTTAACACTAAGCAAAAGCTATATGATTTTAAGGGATGGGATTCTCCCATATCTTGTTGTGTCTCATCTCCAGCTCTAGATGTTGTTGCTGTGGGTTGTGCTGATGGGAAGATCCATGTCCATAATATACGTTATGACGAAGAGCTTGTCACATTCACACATTCTATGCGAGGTGCTGTGACTGCACTATCTTTTAGCACTGGTAAGAGTTCTGGAATATTTGGTTACTTTTTTATGTGAATGCAGGTTAAAAAAATTATAAGGTCATCTTGAATTTTTATGATCATCTATATCTTTTAGGGAAACCTTTTTAGCTAGCTTATTCATAGTTATGTGATTGTGTGAATTCTTTAGTCATCATTTTTTTTTGGGAAGTTGTCTTGAACTTCTTTGACATGCTCTCTCTCTCTTTGGTAAAGGTGGCCAATGCTATATAAAATTTCCAGTTTAATTTAAGTTGTTGGCCTTGGGCATGACAAGATGCATCAATGTTGATGTCTCACTTATGTTTAGTTTGGTTAACGTGTGAAGCTTTTACAACTTTTGGTAGGTATTTGCTGCTGAAGTTATGTCATCTTATTGTCATGAATGAACTTTCCTTTACCAAACTTGTATTCATAATTGTGGATACTAATTTGTTTTTCACTCGTAAGAAGTCATGATTGTGGTTGCATTGTCATTCAGTGTTGTGGAAGTGTTATATTGTAGGTGTCCTGTTGTGCATTGTTGCTGCCGGCTATTGAGAGGCATCATTTTACTAATCGAAAATATTTACTTTATATTATTGTAATCTAGAGTATTGGAACCTTTTTTAATTTACACCTTGAAACATATTTTTACTGACTTTAATTTCTTAACAATATCAATTTATAACATTTTGGAATGGCAAAATATGAATCTATATTTGTCTTATGTGTATATTTCTTCATTACGGAGTATTTATTTGTACAACTCTTAATGGGTTGGTGACTGTTGTGATTTTATTATGGATGTTGTCTTGTGAATTTAGAACATGGTGGCTTATTAAGAAAAGATATTTACATAACCTGTTGACCTTGAAATGATACTGTGTTCCTGTGTGAATGACTATCCTTCCATTTTATTAATCCATTTTTACTGTCCAAAATTAGATGATCTCAATGCTAAGTCTTGCATTGTATCGCTCCTATTGTACCTACTATGGGTTAAATCCTCTATGAGATGACTTATGAGTTAAACTTGCTAGCATGCATGAGATTCTATGATTAGTCTCTTTAGGACACCTGAACATGAGCATTTTTATTCTTCAAAACCACAAATAAGTAGGCCTTACTATTCTTTGTGTTTTATGGCTCGAGTGGATTGATAGATTTTCTGCTATAGATGAACCTCATGTGAGCTTTAGAGTGTCTTTCCTCCTTTCATTATGGTAACACTTTGTTGTGTGTGTGTGGGGGGGGGGGGGGTTGTTCTTGGTCTTCCCTTGATGATGTAACTCGTAGTTGGCATTGCCATTTTCTTGTATTGAATATTTTTTGAGGATAACTTGTCTTCCATGGATGTACTAAATACTTTTTTTTGTTTTTGTCTGTTAACATTCCCCTTATCTAAGAAAAGGGCAATTGGCCAAGTGATCTAGATTGCTAGTGAAAGGGATATATGTATGAGATGGATGGAGCCCATGGAGGATCTTTATAATGTGCTGCTTGGTGGGGGTTAGAAGTTGTGTTTACTTTATTGAATATGCACTAGAATGTGCCTCTCCTAAATATAGAAATAGGCACCGGATAGCATATACTAGGAATGTAAGAAGAATTGGATGCATAAATCTGGCTCATGGGTAGTTAGAATGTATATCTTTTAATTATACACTAGTGGGGGATGCCAAGATGTGAAGTGGATGCATGGCATGGTTGAAGCATGTGTTTTCAACTCTGGGAGTATGATTGGAAGTTCACAATCATGTGAGTGGCTGCAAAAGAAATGATAGAGTTCAAGTTATTTGTTTGAGAATATGATTGTCCAAATGGGGCGACATCATCAAGCAAGCTGATTATTGATCACGTTAGTCATTGAAGAAGAATGTTGGATGTGTGGGAACACTCTAAATGATGGAATCAGAAAGGAGGTTGTTTGCAATAAAGTAGGTGTGGCTGGCATTACAGACAAACTAAGGGAAAATCGCCAATATTGGTTTGGGCATGTGAGACGGAGACCCGGGGTGCATCGGTACAAAGAGTGGAGGAGTGGGACCATGGAGGGGTTGAACGAGGGAGAGACTGAAAATGACTTGGTTGGAAGGAGTTAGGAAAGACATGAAGTATATGGATTTGCATGAGGATGAGGCATTGGATCGTAAGGGATGGAGAAGGAAGATTTTTGTCGATGACTACACGGAATAACCACTTTTGGTTTATGTAGTTGACCCACTTATGGGATTAAGGCTTTGATTGATCGAAAGTCATTGAAGAAGAATGTTGTGGTTTTATAATATTAAGATTAACATGTTTAAAAATCTTCAATATCTTCACATGGATGTGTTTAACCTTTTCTGCTTTTGCATTTTTTTTAAATCTCAAAATTCTGGTGTTCCTCTTTGTGGGGTTTTTATTTATTTTCCGTGTTGGTAAAGTGCCCACATCCACACTTATAGAAGGATGATTGAACTAATCACTTGGGCTGTGTTTGGTAACTATCTTATTTGACCAACATTAGCTTATTCACAATTAAATAAGCTAATTCAAGGTGTTTGGTGGGAAGCTTATTTAACGAGTTTATTCCGCTGAATAAGTTTTTTCGAAAAGCTTTTTCGAAAAGCTCCTTTTAGGAGCTTTTTCAATTAGCTTATTCAATTTTTATGGTGAAATGATTCTTATAACCCCATTAATGAAAAATCCTATATGAATTACCTACCCCACTATTAGCTTATTGGTTATTTCACATAATCAATCGGCTTTAAACAATCAATTATTTACCAAACACTTTTCTAAAATAAGCTAATAAAATAAGTTAGTCAAATCAGTTACTACAATCAGTTAGTTAAAATCAGGTAACACAATCAGCTTTCAGCTTTTCCCCAAACACGGCCTTGGTCTCCCTAGTCCCCACCTTTTCTCTGACTTATTTTGATTCAAAAAAAAAAGTTATTCTCTTATATTAAGGCTTGTTTTATGGAAGGCATACGTCTTTGCCTCACACCTATGCTTCGAGGACCTTTTCCCCCTGTAGGCTTTTACAACTAAGGTGCTTTATTTGTGCTTGTGTGTAATTTATAAGCCCTTGCTTTCAGCTCATGTCATGCATGGAAGAAAATCCTCAAAGTAACTAATGTCTTTTACTTGCTTGATTATTTCTGAATATTTTGTATTTGTTCTTTTATGGAGAACTGAAATGATTATGGTGCCAAAGAAAATGCAGTGATTGTAACCAACCTCTTATATATTGTGTTGAATTCTATATCGTTTTTGCCCTGTTGAAATTTCTTCAGGGCTTGCAGAAATGAATAGACAACTGCTCTAGAATTGTAATTTAATCCCTTTTAATAAGCAATCAACTAAGCGACTGCATACTTCTTGCAGAAGTCTTCCTTAATAACATGTTTGCAAGCAACACCTTTTATTTCGTGCATTTCGTTTTTAATTCAATATTACCTCATAGTAACCTATTTTGTAATGTTTTCACGTAAACATTGCATCATGAAAAAAAATTGCACTGTCACTAGCCTCTTTTATGCAAAAACTTTACAGACTTATATCTGTTTGTTTAAGGGCCTTTACAGATTTTGAAATGATTGATAATTATGCAATATTTTTATAGTGTCATCTGACTGGGTAGTCAAGGAAATATAGCTGTATATTTGAAAAGGGTACTCATATATTATCCTTTTTTTTTTTTTTTTTTTTTGATGTTAATATACTGCATCCTGTAGATTGTCCATTTATGTAGTTGGGAAGTTCTGACTGAGTTTCTTGATCTTAAAATTTGGGAGAACGTATCATCAAACTAATTGGTATAATCTTCTGTAGGCTCTCAAAGTTTTAGTTATCTGCTGGGAATAAAAAGCTTTATTATTAGAAGCTATCTGTTTTATCAGGGATTGTACAAATTCATTTTCTGTTATCTTGTTGCATCATTAGCTAAAAAAAATGTGTGTTACAGATGGACTGCCTCTTTTAGCTTCTGGAGGCTCTTCTGGTGTCATTAGCATATGGAATCTTGAGAAACGAAGGCTTCAGTCAGTTATAAAAGATGCTCATGACGGTGCAATTATTTCACTCCACTTCTTTGCGAATGAGCCTGTGCTGATGAGTGCTTCAGCTGACAACTCTATAAAAGTAAGACAATTTTTCTAAAATTTTGACTTCTCTATACCTGGCTTTGCATGGCTTCTTTGACTTCCTTCTACATCTATGATTGGATTGTCAAATGTTCAAAATACATTGCATGGAAATAGTTATGTGTAAAGAACTAGGGTCTTAAATTAAATGACTCTTGGATGTTTGTAGAGATCCAGGTCATGGTCAGTCAAAGGAACAATTTTCAAGCCCCTTGAACTTGATGTGCTTTATTTTTGTGTGTGTATGCTGAGGTTATGTGAAACTGACTGGCCCTTCTTGAGTCTTTCATGTTGGCACCTGAATTGTGCAATTCAATGTGTCAATCCTATTTTTTCCCAATATTTATAGATACTGCTCCAGTTTCCTTTCATTAATTTCCTCACTCGAACATTTTTTGTTCTGTTTTAACTTTGCAAGGTATTGGCTGTCAACCTGATGGAATGTTAGATTTCTATTTAAAATATAACAATGATTAAGATTATATGTAAAATCTTGAGGTTGCTGTTAGAAGAACCTTTTAATATCTGATCCTGCCTATGTGTTTTGGATGCCGGCACTAAAATTTCGTATAATCATCATTTTTAACAATATGTGGATTTTTTTTCTTTGGTTTGATTCAATCACCTCTATTTAAGCTTGGCTTAAGCTCTACCCATGCTACCTCTCTTTAATCATCACTCCACATTTGGTTTGAAGTTAGCTAGAATTGGTTAGAAATGCTGTAATTACCTTGATGATTTATTTAGTTGAGAACAATCATCTTATTTTGATAATATGAGTCAAATCCCTAAAAACATTATAGTTTTATGGGAAATATCATAATTTGACTTTCTAAATTTAAAAGAGTGGCCATTTTTTTTTTTTTTTTTTTTTTTTTTTTTTTTTTTTTTTGTCTCAAAGTAGAAATGTGGCCTATCAGAATGTGAAAGAGGGAATATCTGTTGGATATATTTTTGCCTCATCTTCCTCTGCATTCAAAGGTATTTGGCTGTCATATCAACAGGGTGGTTATTGATTACAATTGTTATAGGCTCGTATTAGGTTAGTGCTAGATGAACGTGTTGTCAATGAGATAAATTAATTTTGTAGTGTGGAATGTAGTGGATATTGATCTTTCTGTTTAACGTATTCTCTTATAACCTCTGTCTCATGAATATTGTTGTAATCATTGATTTTTTTTTTCCTTAACGCTCCACACATTGATCTAAGTTTGAGGACCTACAAGCAGTTTGTATTTGACAAATGACCCATTTTAACCACTACCTCCATTTTTTTTTTCTACTCACCGTAGATTTGTAAACCGAAGAATTTTTGAAAGAGGTGGGTGGTGCAAGATAATTGTGGTTAAAATAAGAGAGATGGATTAAAAAGGTGAATGGGTGTGAGAAAAAAGATAGTTAGAGTAAGAAAGAGAGTTTAAAGGTTGATAAATTGTGGGGTAAGAGGGGTAAGGTGGTGAAGGGTTTTTTTTTTTTTTTTTTTAATTATTATTTTTTTTTAAAAAATTTTTAATCTAAGAGGAGAAAAGTAACATCGGGTAGAACCGAAAAAAAAAAAAAAGAAATCACCCTAATATGAAAAGTGTACAACCTTTTTTATATACACCAGGTGCACATAAATTTTTTTTTTAAAATTTTTTAGGAAGGTGCACATAGAGGTAGGTGCACCCAAAGGTGTTTTTCTTGCTCTTTTTAAATTTAGAAATGAGAAAAAAAAAAAAAATTAAATGAGCAGAACTACCCTTGGATGCACCTTGCAACTGGGTGTATATAAATTTTTCACGAAAAGTGGGTATAACAAAAGAAAGAGGAGTTAGTATTTCTTCTATTTACTGTTATACCTCTTATAATTCTCCATTTTAATTAATCCAAGATGCCTGTTGGCGTCACTATGTTCTTTGGCTAATGTATGCAAAGATTGAGTCATTAAAAAGTCTTGCTTGAAATATTACTGAAAATGGACAATAAAGTGTGATTGTGGAATAATATTGTGGGTGTTGTGGCATGAACCTGATAAAATTCTATGCTGATGTTGGGCAGGGTGCAATTAAGACCTGCTTTTGATTTTCATGCTTCATTTTGAACATATAAAAGCTGTTTCTAGATTTACAGACTGTTTATTCTCCTTTAAATTCTCCCTTTCTCTCATTTGCCAGATGTGGATATTCGATACCAGCGATGCGGATCCTCGTCTTTTACGATTCCGAAATGGACATAGTGCACCTCCACTTTGTATAAGGTAGAGTGTTATATAGAATAAAAATTTTAGATGTTTGCAGAACTTTTCTAGAATCATTGATTTTGCACTTTATCATATGCTATTTATTTTTTGCACGTTGTAATGTATTTGTTACTTAAAAAATTCATATTGCTCTTCACTTAGAGAATTAAAGGGTGTAGTAAATTTCAATGTAACATTTATGTAAAACTGTAAGAGAGTAATTGTAAAAAACTACCTCTTTCATATCAGAGAATTATTTAATAATTACCAAGTATGAGGTTTGTGTAAATTATGCCGCCAAACTCTTATGATTTAAAAATTCCCAAGTATACCCTCTGGTTAAGAAAGTAACTCAAAACTTCCTTAGAAAAGGCCTTATTTAGGAGAGGAACCTATTTCTATTTGTTCTATGGCAATGAAGAAAATGTTCAGACGCTGTTAATTGTGCCTGTAAAACTAGCTTCCCCACCCATGTTCTTCTGGGTTGGGATGACTAGCAGGTAGGGTGTCACACATAAAGAGAAGTAGAACTAAAGCTTCGATACGAACTGATTTTTACCTGTGTCATGACTTTAATGATGGATATTGTTAGGATTGAGAATTTAAAATCTAAACAGTTGTTTTTAGTATCTTTATTTTTTCATCAGGTCACCTGCTTTTGTTCCCCCCCCCCCCCCCCCCCCCCCCCAATTTGCGTGAAATAGTGTTTGAAATTGGATCTATATGATGAGTTTTCATGTGCAGATTGCATGTTCCATGTTGTAGAATTTGCTGTTAAATTCCATTTACAGCTTGGTCTTAGTTTTGACCCTCTTTTGTTTTAAGAATAAATCTGAAAGACCATAGTAGAGATTAAGGATTTCAAAAAAATTCTTTTGGGGACCTCCAAGTGGGTTAATATAGATTTCGAGGCCAAATAGCGAGCAAAGAATCAAAGGGCTTCTACTCAAATCTCTTGGTAGAAGTTAAAACTAGGTTGACCTGATCTTTATTCATTTGATAAGAGCCGATCATATTTCCGTAGATGATAGTCAAATAAAATTTTTTAGGTTATGGTCGCTTGATATAACTGTTAGGGGAAGACTCTCGTGAGAACCCGTCTAATATATGAGAACTCTTTCATATGTGAGAACACTCTCATGTTCTAAATTTTTACTCGTATGTTTTAAGTTATTACTCACATGTTTTAAATTTAACTTATATGATTCAAAAATTGTGTTCTAAGATTTTTATTCAAATGTTTTAGATTTTAAATCATAGTCCCTTCATTTTTAAATACTTGCTTCACTTTCCTTTTGCAGCCGTTTTTTGAAATACTTGCTCCATTTCCTTATTTGGAAAACTTTTATAATATTCAATTCATTTCTTTCAACTAGTGGGACCCAATTTTATTACTTTTATATTCACTCTCCTCCAATTTACCTTCCACTAACCTCACTATCTCTATATTTTATTATTTTCTCCAATTTCTCCTAAAACTCCGCGCATGGAGAAATAAAGCAAGTATTTAAAAACGGAGGGAGTATGTTTTAAATTTTACTCATATGTTCTAAATTTTAAATAAGGTGTTCTAAGTTTTTACTCGTATGTTCTTAATTTTAAATTAGTTATTCTAAAATTTTACTCACATGTTCTAAATCTTAAATCAAATGTTCTATATTTTTACTCACATGTTCTTAATCTTAAATAAGATTTTTTAAAATTTTATCACAATAACTAAATTTAAAATCAGATGTTCTAAATTATTACTTACATAGATGTTCTAAAGTTTTATTGATATGTTCTAAATTTTAAATCACGTGTTCTAAATATTTAATCACATGTTCTAAATTTTTACTCATATGTTCTAAATTTTAGATCAGTCCTCATATAAGTATGATATCTCACATATGGATCCATTCTTACTGGATCCCTCCCCTACATATATGAAAGGGATCGAGATTGGAGTATGAAAGAAATATGCAAAGTTAATTGTTTTTTAGATATTATCTTAATAGAGAGTGTATTCTATTCACTTGATTTTCACACATTTGAACTTATGATATGGTTATAATCCTAATTATTTCTCCTTTAACATCAAATATAAACATATCTTCATTTGCAAGGGTACCGAATGTACCATAGATTAGGGAAAGTTTCCCCCTTTCACCGTACTTTATCGTTGCATTGTTGTATATTGAAAAAAAAAAAAAAACTAGACCACTTTGATGTGGTTGTGTTGCTGGTATTTATTTCAAGTTCTGTTTCGTTTTCTTTTAAAGGTCAAATTGGGTTTAGGAACTACTTGGTTTACGGGTTAGGGAAAAAATGTCACCAGGAAGGGGAAAAGCCCTTTTATTTATTATAGAGGAAATATGGATTTAAGTTTGGGAAATTCTCAATGGTAGCCCTCTTCAAATTGCGTAATTCCAATGGTAGCAATTTTTTCATTCGATTCTGAATGGTAGCCCTCTACTTTAATTGTTGTACAATCGTATCCTTATTGATGATTTTTCCATTGCATTTCCGTGAAATCTAACTAGGTCAACTATTTTAATTGAATAATTAAAAGAAAAATTATTTAAAAAATAAAATAAAATACCCCAACCCCTAACCTTCATTGACAACCCATTGACAATCACCCTAACCCCTTACCTCCATTGACAACCCCAGGTGGCCACCTTCAATCAACACCACCATTGGCCACCGTCAACCGACACCCCCTTCCCTTCGCTCACCTTCGACCAACCCTCATGTTGGCAATTCAAATCAAACAGCACGACCTGACCCCAACCCGACTCTTTCTCTCTCCACAAAACCTGACCCCAACCCGTCTCCTACCCCCACCACCGACCAACACCTTACCGGCTCCCTTCCCACCATCATTCTTGAAAGGGGCGATTCATGGGTCAAGTCTTGCTTGCTGGATGTGGGTTGATTTATTGGGAAGTGTGTCAATGAGAAGATGGGTTGGTTTTTCATGGGTTGCCAGTTTTGCGGATGGGTTTTGGTTGGTGGTGGACTGGTGGTTTTCGTAGATTGGGGGGTTTTGTGGGTGGTAGGAGAGGACTTTTCGTGGTTTATATTGAGGTGGGTGGTGGCAGATTTCGTGGTGGGTTTTGGGGTGGGTGGTGGCCGATTTCGGGAGGGGTTGTTGCGATGGAGTGAAGGGGTGACAGAGAGGGGTGACTGCAGACGTAGGGGAAAGGGTGGCTGGGATAATGGTGGGGGAGCAGTAGTTTTAATTTTTATATATATTTTATGCATTATTTTTTTTTTTTAAAGTTTACCTTAGTTTATAATAAGGTTAGATATAACAGAAATTTAATGGAAAAACATAATTTAGGTTGCGGTTGAGAATTTGAAAGTATAGGGCTACCATTGAGAATCGAAATAAAAATTGGCTATACCATTGGAATTACGCAATAGTAGAAGGCTACCATTGAGAATTTCCCTTTAAATTTTTATGTATGGTCTATGATTTTAATTTTAATCCCACAACCCATAATCTCTTCCCTGCGCATATCCGAACTGTAAACCCCTTATTGCTCATATAGCTCAACCCTTATTGTGGTTCATCATTATTCCATAAATTGATCTCTGTCCATATCCTAACTTAAAACGCCCTATTGCTCCTACAGCCCAATCCTTATTGTGGTTCATCTTTATTTCTTTAATTGATCTCTGCTATGTTGTACATTACAGTATCTTAAAACCCATTCTCTATCAGTCAAGTACTACAGGACCGTGGCTACTAGATATACTGCTGCTTAGCTGTTCTACTTCGGTGAGAAGTTGGGTGGGGAGTGTATGGAAAATTGATGACCGGGTTGCCTATATCCCTGATATTAAAGTGTTGGAGATCCAGATCTAGTGAATCCCTATGGGTTGATCAATTGATGTGGATTTTGGAGTCAGCACAATGGCCATATTCATTTGATTTTTCAATTTTAAAAAAGTAAAATATGGCATTATGACTAATCTAAACTTTTATGACTTTTATTTATTGGTATACCCAGTCTATTGTATTATTGTGCTTTACAAATTCAAACATATATCTTATTGCAGGTTTTATGCAAATGGGAGGCACATTTTATCTGCTGGCCAGGACCGAGCTTTCAGGCTTTTTTCTGTAGTCCAGGTTGATAGCTTCTTAATTTTTATCAGCCTGTCATGTATTCTCTAGGGTTGTACTTGACTGCAGTTCCGTATTATATTATAATGCCATCCTAAGTATGGTGCTATTTGCCTGTTATCTTCAGTAAACTAGATTAGCAATATTCTTTACAGCTGTTAGTTCATCAGTTGTCGCTGTGTACAAGCAGCAATTAGTCGTGGGTACTGAGTTCTTGGTAGGTTCAAAAGGACATGACAAAGCTTTACGCTGATTTTTTTCCAATGTAGTTCCTCACCTTTATTATGCTTTGGACAGACAATAAGTGACAGAGGAGCACTCATAGGTGGAGTTACTAATTTTTAAAAATGTTTTTCTTGCAACTCAGAGTGGATGCTCTGGTTGGCATTTGGTGGGTAAAGTTGACACTAGGTTTTTCTTTTGTTGTCTTAGGTCTAATGACAGTAGCTTTGAGGGTAAACATGCAGCAGATGTGTTCATCTTGGCCAATTGAGTGGATTTTATCCATTCATAGATTGTGAAATATAATAGTTGCTAGTGAGCCCATCTATCATTGATTGATAAATTATTCCCAGTTTGATTCTGGTATTGTACATATGATTGATACGAGCAATCATAAAATTTCCAATGTCTGTTTAGTAAAATCTGATCAAGACTGTTTTCTAGCATATTAAGTTGGGTATTGCTTCTCTGTTGTAAAGTATAACTAGTGTGTAACCCGGGCGTTGCCCCGGGATGTTACTTTGAGTAATTTTTTTTTAATAATAAAGTGTTTAAAGTATTAATAATTTGGAATGTAAAGTTGAATATTGAAGAGAATATAAAGAATAATATGTCTCTTTGTTTTTGAGTTTAGATGCAATTTTGTATTACGTGGAAGAGTTGAGCATAACTTATTGGTAGTTAAGATGGTAAGACATGTAGTGTAATTCCATGAGGTTAGGAGTTCAAACCTCTTTATATGTGTTTTCAATTAACATTGCCATGAATTATTGAGTGGTGATGTGGCACGATGATATGGATATTGAGTAGTGACGTGGCACATGTGGCACATAAACGTTTTTAGGAACGCTTTTTAATATATAAGTATAGATTATAATAATTTGTAGGAGCTTTTCTGGAAATATGTATGTTGAGGCCTAGTTTTGAACTCTCTGTTTTGTTGTTCTCTCTGTATATCCTTCTTCATAATCACCATCTTGGTGACATCTTTTTTTTTTTTTTAATTTATACAACAATAGCTACATTTTTGAAATGTTGATTTGATATCATGAAGGAGTAATTGGGTATTATGTAATTGGCTGCATATTTTTGTTTTGAAATAGTCTTTTTAAAAGAGTTAGTGGTTGTCACCATCTATATTATGGCTGAACGTTTTGGCTATGATCAGGATCAACAAAGTAGGGAGCTTTCACAGCGTCATGTGGCTAAAAGAGCCAAGAAACTCAGGATAAAGGTATAAATTCTATTCACCTATATTGGCTTGTTTCAATTCTTCTGAATTGTCTACATAATCTTGACTCCTATATGCTTGTTTTTTCTTTTTAATTTCTTGTTTTTTATGTTGGCTGGGAAAGAAATACAGGAGAATGTTTTCTAAGATGAACATTTGAATAGTAAAATAATTAACAATAACAGTGACTGTAGCAAGCCATTGAAGATCTTGCCAAGGGCAATGTTTAGGGAGTTTAATATGTATATAGCCTTTCATCATAAAAAATGGGTTTCTGGGAGAGACCCTCAAATACAATAGATATAAAAGTAGATTTTTGAAAGATGATTGGTAGCAATTGGGCATTTCATGATGATCTATAATATTATTAAAACTCTAAGAGACAACATGCTACCGCCACGTGTCACGTTCCTTCAATGTGATTTGGCGCCACATGAATATTATGTGTCACCTTATATGTCATCACTTATTACCCTAAAACTCTTCATATGTGTAACCTTTGAATTTAATTTTCCAATAGAATGTAACTTTTAAGTAAGGAAATTTTGACTTTTGCTACCACTAAAATACACCATTTTGATTTTTACTATCCATCTAAAAATTTATTTTATTTTACTACCACACAAAACCCAAAAATATGGATTTTGCTACCACTGAACCACTTTCTGTTAATATTTCCGTCTGTGGGGCCCACTTAGTTCATTCCTTCTATTTTGTCCTCAATCCCCACGAGTCCAGTCATAAACCCCCAATTACAGCAGCCTCCCCATCCAAAACCCAGCTCTTCCGGCAGCCCCTCCCATTCTCCGGCAGCCCCCCATCCCTTAACAGCATCCACCTCCAAAATTCAATAATCATATTTCAATTAAACTAACAAATTACTTTGAAAATAAAGCACATCAACTCATCAATTGAACACTTGTAGATTACACACACACACACAAAAAAAAGAAAAAAACTATATATATATATATATATATATATATATATATATATATATATATATATATATATATATATATATATATATATATATATATATATATATATAAATCAAGAACAAATTCAATCAACAAGATATATTTCATAATAAAGCTTCACAACGTCATGAATCAATTTTAATAAAAAAAATAATCCAAATGTAAATCCTAAAATCCATAACTAAAATATTCCTCAATTTGTTGTTGACCTTATTCCATCCCTCCTTACTGTCATTCAACGTTGATGCTTTTCTTGAAGAAGCTCTTCAATTCTTGGGCTCTTGTCTTGACCTGCTGCTCAAATCCACCCATATTTGAAAATTGAACAAGATCTATAATTTGACGGCAAGTAGTAGTGGTGTGAATGATGTCAATTAAGTAAAAGAGGAGAGAGAGAAATGGGTTTTAAAGGGAGTGGAGTTTAGGGATAACCCACTTGGAATAAGATCTCGAAAGTCGATTTTGTAAAGGTGACAACAATTAATTTCCCTTTCTTTGCACATGAAATTAAATCGCAAATCGGTAGAAGTACTTAACTGAGGTTTCGGGAAAGGGGAGGGGTTTTGGGGAAGGGGTGGTGGTGGGGGTGGGGCTGCCGGGGAGAGGTGGGGTTTCTAATGGGGCTGCTGTAAATGGGTGAGGTTGTGAGGGTTTATGACTAAGCTTTGTGGAGAGAGAAGGAGAAATTGGATGGAAGTAATTAAAGTGGACCCACTAACGGAAATAGTAACGGAAACTGTTAAATGGTAGCAAAACCTATATTTTTTGGTTTTGGGTGGTAGTAAAATAAAATAAAAATTTAGATGGGTAGCAAAAATCAAAATGGTGCATTTTAGTGGTAGCAAAAATCAAAATTTCCTTTAAGTAATTGCACAATAATTTACAATTTAATTTGTAAGACATTAATCACACAATAGTGGTTGTTGATTCCTTGGATGCTAATTTTCTAGATTTAATACCAGTGAAGCAATTATACAAAGTAATATTTAAATAAGTTGTTATTTTATCATGTGAAGTGAAGTGAATAAAAACTAGCACCCATTAATCTTAAATTTATTATTATATCTTTTATTCACCGATAAATATTGTTGAACATTAACCTTATAAATTTAATTTTGATTAAATTTTACAAATTTATAGTAATTCGGGGCATTGCCAGTTGTTATTATATGATTTGATGCTATGGATATGTACATTTGCTAAACACTATGAGCCTGTTATCACATTCCATTTTTTTGATGGTTAGAATGTGTGGGCGATAATTGTTTCTTTGTAGCTAGAGAACAACCCTTGGATGGTGATTTTGAGGGTGCCTGGTTGGCACAAATGTGAGTAAATGAGCACGAATTTGTGTTAAATTAACACTAGGGACAGATCAAAAGATTAATTCCTTGCTGACTCTAGTGTTAATGAATTTTCAAGCTAGCTGGGAAGGCTTTTCATTGTCAATACTTCATACCCTTGCAAAGAGACTGATAGGTGTTTGCTTTGGTATCTTGTTGCATACCTATCATACTTCAAGAAGATATGAATTTTGTCTTGTTCTAGGATCAACAAGAAAGAGTGCTTAACATGCGTGAGTGCATGACTCTAAATACAATGCAAAATAGGTGGCTTTTAACACTTATTTAACATAACATGTAATCTCCTGCCCCTCTCTGCAGTTGTACATCTTGTAGAAATTGGTTAGTGGGACCCACCATGATGTCTTATAGGGGAGTCGGGCAAAAGTGGGAGTAGTTTTTAGTGTTTTTGATAAAAGTAGGTGGTAAAATACAATAAAAAAAAAAACTTGAGGTGGTATTGTACAAAATGACAACAATAGATGGTGGTATTTTTCAAATTATCCTATTTTTTATGTTCTATAGTAGCTTTTGTGTAATGCAAGTTTTATTTACTCAAGTAATTTGGAAGTCTACTAATCGTATCCCGAATCCTCAATTCTAGAATGTCTGACCCTCGGATCCATACCCAAGTTCAACATCCAAAGTTCATTTCCTTCAAATTTAAAGATTTTGTTTTGAGGCTGCCCCAGTTATTCTCCATGATAAACAAATTTCGTTTGTCATGGAGTAAAACAGCAACCCTTGTAGCAGTTACTTGACCGCAAAATTACACTTTTGTCCCCGTGATAAACAAGTTTTGTTTATCACGGCGATAAACTTGTATTTTCTCTTTTATTTTTGGTTTAATTATTGATCTTGATTATCTGCTTGCATCTGATATATAATGTATATTGCGTTCACCTTGTCACTTCATTGTTCTTTGTACTGTCTTGGTAGGAGGAAGATATAAAGCTGAAGCCTGTTATTGCATTTGATTGTGGTAAGTTGCTCTCTCTCTCTCTCTCTCTCTCTTACTCATTCTCTATCTTGTACAAAAATCAATACATGTATCTCTTTTCATGTCCAACTTACTATAGAGATCAGTGAAGATGGGATAAATTCTATTTTCTAATGTTTTTTCACTAATTGCCCCCTTATTACTTTCTGCCCTCATCAGGCTACAGGTTTCTGATGGTAGTAAAATATGATTAAAGGCTTAAAGCTAGTATACGAGAAATGTAAAAGGTTGCAACTAATAAAATCCGAGGAACTAAATAGATCTTGCTTTCTGTTATTTATTAATTAAAGTTGTTTATGTAGAAGCTTGCTGCTCTTCAAATCTCAAATGTGTTAGTAAGATACATTGTTCCATGCCCCTTGTCTTTTAATTGATGAAGAATCTTGTTTGCTAATTTTGCTTGGTTTGAGTCTTTATAATTACTGGGTACAAGGAACTGGTTTAAGTCTATAAATGCTGGGTTCAAGGAATTGCTTGTGGATGAATCCTTTTTTGACAAATGACTAATACAGTATATAATAATTTGGCAAAATATGATTAATTTGTTCAATTTTAGACAAACTTTTTGGTGCAACTACTGTGTGATTGTCAAAAAATTACTCCAGGTAGTTTTAAAATCATTACTTTACGCAACTAGTTACTTTATTTGTATTTGGACCACAGAGTATGTTTGAGTATATGAGTTTTGATATTTGTTAATTGTCATAGTGTTTTATATCTTTTGTTTATCTACTGGTGTATCTGAAGATTCTGAACTCCCCATGCTTTTATAATCGTGGTGCCCACACTAGCTTGTTTGTATTACTGCTATGTTCATATTGTTATTCATATTGCTAAAACCACTGTTCAGCTGAAATTAGGGAGCGTGATTGGTGCAATGTGGTTACTTGTCATGTGGATACAGCTGAGGCATATGTGTGGAGACTGCAGAATTTTGTGCTTGGAGAGCACATATTGAATCCTTCAGAAGAAAATCGTACTCCAGTTAAGGTATTGAGATTGTGCTCCCCTCATCTCTCTCTCTCTCTCTCACGCACACACACACACACGCGCGCGCACGCGCACGCACAATCACAATCACATCACAATGAAAAGTGGTTTAAAAAACAAGAGGGTAAATAAATCCAGTGATGTTGAATCTTGGACCATATCACTATGAGTTTACTCTCTGTGTTTTTTTTTTTTTTTTATAGATGCGTCACTTGCTACTTTTTTCGTTTTTGTTTTTTGGGATTTGAATATTTTTTTTTTTTTTTTGAACTTTTATTATTTTTTTTATTCACTTACATATTTGGTAACTTCATACCATTTCTCTGTCTTCCCTAAAGCCCCACTCAAAATATTTTATTATTTTTCTTTCTTTCATTGTCCTTAAAAAAATAATTGCTCTCTCACATACTATCTCTTTTATGGTCCCTATTCATTTTCCCACTTGCATAATATAATATTAGAACAAGTCAACTCCAAAAAATTTGTGTAAATGCAAGTGATGCATTTTTTTTAATTTAGGAAAAATACACGTTAATAATCCCAAATTAGCCCGATTTACTTTAAATAATCCCAACTTTTGATTATTCTGCAATAATCCTAACTTTCAACTCCGTTTTCCTCCAACAATCTCAAACCGGTCAACAAAAGTCAACAACCTATTATTGTAGGTTACTTGACACGTGTTGATACATGAGTGGTTCAAAAATAAATAAAAAACAAAAAAAAAAAAAAAGAAAAAAAATACATTAAAAAACAGAAAAAATAAATCAAAACTCCCTAACCACCAGCCACCAACGGTGGCCTTCTCCCCACCCAACCAACTACCAGTCGCCAGCCATCGATTTTCGCCGCCGAACCACCTCAAACACCGGAAATCGCCCCCCCACCCTAACCCCACCTCAGAAACCGCCATCACCCTTCACAACACCGCTACTGTACTAATTCCCTCCCCAACGCAACCCCCTAAATGGACCTCCTTCCTTCCCACACCTCCAACATCGACGCCCCCTCCCTTCCCACACCACCGAAATCGGTCGTTCCTCCCTTCCCTCAACCCAAAAGCCTTTTCCCTTCCCTCAACTCTGAAATTGACCTTCTCCCTTCCCCACCTTAGCTTCGAAATCTGTCCCAAGCTCCCAACGTTGCTTACAGTTTCGGGGCTAAGTTAATCGGGGTGGAGATGTCAGAAATTGGTGGTGGGCGTCGGAAAACGAAAATTTGGGTCGGAAATTGGGCTGGGTTAGGGAGGGCGTGGCCATCGGCGGTGGTCATGGCAGGCTTGGGGTTTGATTTTTTTTTTTTTTTTCTTTTTTAAAAAACTTTTAACCCTTCTCCAGGTTACCGGTAATCAGGATTGAAGAAAGAAAACGCAGGTGAAAGTTGGGATTATTTAAGTAAATTGGGCAAAGTTGAGATTGTTAAAGTGTATTTTTCCTTTTATTTATTACTTTATTTTGTTTTAAATCTTGCAACACACTTTTGGGTGTCATTGACCTTCTTCAATTAATATGGAAAGTTTGACAAAAGTTGATGAGCGAGTAATTGTTGAATTATTTTTATTTTATTTATTTAATTTTTTTTTTTGCTTTTTTTTTTTTTTTTTTTTTGGGGGGGGGGGGGGGGGGATTGTTTCAGTCATACTTGAAAAATTTGTGGATGTTTCTTTCATTTGTTGTATTTCCATGTGATGCTTGAAAGTCTTCTGTTGTTCCTGATGGAGACAAGGGTATTACAGAAAACTGAGAAGAGTTAGTTTTATCATATCATACACCTGTATAGAATGGCTTTGTGAATGGATTCTGCTATGAAAATACTGTTGTTATGGTATTTTATGAGCTGTGCTGAATTACCTGGATAAACTATGACGCTTTCTTCAGTTTTCTTAAAATATTTCTAATTTTCAACTAGCTCTTTGTCTTCCATCCTTTGCTATCTCGCTTGTTCTTTGGAAGTATCCTGTGACATTTTAACAATAATCTTCAGGCTTGCACTATCAGTGCATGTGGAAACTTTGCTGTTCTTGGGACAGCAGGTGGTTGGATTGAGCGATTTAATCTCCAGTCTGGGCTGAGCCGAGGTAGTTACTTGGATAAGTCTGAAAGAAGGAGCTGTGGCCATTATGGAGAAGTTGTTGGAGTAGCCTGTGATTCAACAAATACATTGATGATAAGTGCAGGATATCATGGTGATATAAAGGTATATATACTTCTTCAATTTTAGTTTTTTTAATAACTTCCAATAGGCACCAGATTATGCCGAAAAAGTACCTTTACCTGAAACTGATATGGCTGGTCCTATTTGATAAGTTTTGGTCATTCCTTGTTTGCAAAATTTTCCTTTCTAAAAAACTGAAGAACTTTTTACAGTGGATGGCTGGATGGCTTTGCATGATATTAACAATCATATTTCTTTGGTAGAGTTTTTCTATGAACGCATACATCTATGCCTGATTTATTCCTTATATTGTGCACTGGTTTTGTTATCTTAGCTGTTTCTAAGCTTCCAATACTAGGCGTTCACCCATGTTCTGGCCTTGTAATAAAGTTAACATCATCTTCTTATCTCTCTAAGTTAAATTTTGCTGAACTTTCTCCTCTTTTTGTGAGCTGAGAGGGGGAGGGGCAGGGGTGTTGGGAGTGGGTTTGTGAGACAGTTTCCACTCAAAACAAAAAAAAAAAAAAGTTCGTTTTGAATTTAGAATCTGGATACAATTGTTATAGAGGGGCCAGGGATGATCATCATGTTTATGAATGGCTAGCCTTTAAACCCCATGTGATGCATGGGGCTAAATCTATGGAGAATAAGAATATAAAATTATGTTTGGCTTAAGGTATTCTTTTTCCTGGCTGTACTGGTTACATGATGTATGGATCTAATTTAAAGCGATATATGGCCAAAATTTATTAATTATAATTTAATCCCGGATATGGCCAAAGTTATGCTCTCTTCAATCCTATTTCTTCTTCTTATTTAGAATCAGGAAGTAAATAAGGAAATAAAATCTTTACGAGAGAGACAAATATATAATAGTGACTAAATTTTACATTAAATAATCTCACTTTTCAAAACAAAAAAATTAAGAAAGAAAAAAGACAAGGTAATTAATGTGGCAATTGGGAAAAAGAATGATGATTAATGTCGAGAGATAGGTGGTGTATGTTTTGATGTGGAGCAATAGTGAATGAACTAATAAGAATAAACAAAGAACACCAAGATTTATGTGGTTCGGTCTACTCCTTTAGCAGGGAATTCGAGAGCTTTTTATCTCTATAATGGAGAAAACAGAGGAACATACAAGGAATCCTAATAATTAAACGGCTTAAAGATGTAAGGGTGTCAACAATATGATCATTCAATGGTATAATTTGTGCTAACAATATAATCATTCAATGGTTCCCTGCGAACATATTTGTCATACTTCACATCACTTTTCATATTTGTGTTGGCAATTGATATGCGGAAAGATTTTCTTCATCAATGATACGTATGTCATTTTCTTGCTTTCTACTGTGATGATTTGGGTTCTGCATAAATTTTCCTAAAGGATTGTGTTGCAGGTATGGAATTTCAGGGGACGTGAGCTGAACTCCAGATGGGAAGTGGGATGTCCCGTGGTGAAGATAGTTTATCATAGACCCAATGGTAAGTGTACATTTGTTTCTTTTAGTTAATTATACCAACTGTTATTTTTTGTCTTTCATTCCTCTACGTATGTTCCATTGAATTTGATTGCAGCATTCCAATTCTTTCAGGGTTGTTAGCTACTGTTGCTGATGATCTAGTGATCCGTATATATGATGTTGTGACTCTAAGTATGGTCCGGAAATTTGAAGGCCATAATGACCGTGTCACTGATTTGTGCTTTAGTGAGGATGGGAAATGGCTTTTATCGTCTAGCATGGATGGAACACTTAGAATTTGGGATGTTATTCTAGCTAGACAAATAGACGCAGTTCAGGTTGATGTGGCTATCACTGCACTGTCTTTGTCACCCAATATGGATGTTCTAGCAACTACTCATGTTGATCAAAATGGAGTCTACCTATGGTAAGAGGAGATGGCTTCCTTTTAGATGTCCACATATGAAACTAACTGTGAAGAATTATGACCTTGCTACACTATTCATTGATTTACTAGGCTTGTTTGATCAGCTTCTGATATTGACTTAGAAATAACTAAATTATTAAGGCTTGATTAGTAAATTATAGAGTATGTGATTTACTAGGTCGACAAGAGAGTGGGGATGATTACTAATCCACCATATCATCACCACCATACACCACACCACCCACCAGTTGCCCCACTTGTACCCCACCCTTACCACCGAAACAACTTGAAACCCCAATTGCACCCACCACACCTCCAATGAGATCCCAAAACCCACTTCTTACTCAACCGAAACCCCAGTAGATATCCCAAAACCCACCATCCCACCCACCACACACCAACCAGAAATAATGAGATCATTGTCTTGCATCTTGAATTCGAACATTTTCTGTCAAAAATTAGCCCTAATTTTTTCCCCACTTTGATATTTTAGATGTAAAACTCAAAGTTTAATTTGATTGAAATTAAACACCAAAAAAACTCTTATGAGAATTGTCGAAAATAGCTGGAGCGTGAATTTCTGGGGACAAACGACCACAGCTGGTGACTGCGTCAATGTGAGTTGACAGTGCAGGACAACTGGGTTCTAGCACAGTGAGAAGGATGGTTTCAAGTGGGAGGTAAATCAAACACCACAAAGAGTTGCAGGTTAGGGTACGGTGCAATTGAAATTTGCCATGGCTGCTGTCCATATGAGATTTGCAGGTTAGGGGGGGGGGGGGGGGGGATGTGGAGGTGGTGGTGGTGGTGGTTGTGAGGGTTAAGAAAATATGTTGGTGGTGGTGTGGTGGTTGTGAGAAAAAAGTGAAGAGAGAGAAAAGTGGTGGTGGTGGCTGGGAAGGAGGAAAGAAAGAACGTGTATCAAGGTTTTAAAATTTTAATGAAGGATGAATTAAGTTAGGTTATAACATTTGATTAAATTTGTTAATTGAATCAACATAAGGGTATGTTGATAATTTCATTTAAAAATTTACTAAAGAAAGGAAAGTTTTATTATTGCATGTAATGTGTAGTTTCCATATATAGTATATGTTGCAAGTAAAAAGAAATGGAGGTAGTATGACCAATAAGCTGCTTCAATTAGCTTTAATTTCCTCTACCAATTGAAAAGCCAATTACCTATCATTTATTTAGGTTATCTGACAAAGTTAAAAGCTTCTAGTATATGTTGCAAATAAAAAGAAACGGAGGTAGTATGACCAATGTGCTGCCCCACTTGTTTCTCCATTTTTTTCTCAACCAATTGAAAATCCATTTACCAATCATTTAGTTTGGTTATTTGATAAAGTTAAAAGCTAAAAGCCAAATTCAGTCTAGAAGCTTCTTAAAAACATTTGCGAAAAAAGGTCTATGGGAATGCAAGGTCTACTAAGAACATTGTGGAAAGCAGGGGATGTTATTGTACAGTTTGCATTAATAATTGCAGGTCATGGCCAATCATTTGTTTTGGTGACATTTTTCTATGTGTGTTACAGGGTGAATCATGCAATGTTCACAGGTTCATCTAGTATTGATTCTTATGCTAGTGGGAATGACATTCGACATGTCAATTTGCCATCTGTTAGTGCAGCTGAGGGAAATAAAGTGACTGATTTTGAGAAAAGAAATACCGACTATTTACATGTTAAAGAGACTGGCATAATGCAATTCGACCAGAAAATTCCTGATTTGATTACACTTTCGCTCTTGCCTAAGACCCAGTGGCAAAGCCTGATCAATCTGGACATTATAAAGGTTTGTTTTCTCCCTTCTGATTAACACTACTAATAAATATTTCTGGAAATACTTAAAGAGATGTTGATTTGTCATGATGCTTATTATATGATTACTTAGTATCTTATGCTAATGTAAATCATTTGCGATTTCCAGGTTCGAAATAAGCCGATTGAACCTCCTAAGAAGCCTGAAAAAGCACCATTCTTTTTACCTTCAGTTCCATCTCTTTCAGGAGACATAATGTTTAAGCCTAGTGAGGAGACAAACGAAGAGTTGAAGGATGGAGATGCTGAGCAAAATTCTGATTATATGACTAATTTACTAGCATCGCCATTTTTGCAAGTGCTTCAGTCTGCAGTAGAATCCAAAAATTGTAAGTTTATACTTTTAATTGGCCTATGGCAGTACAAAGGTTGCTTTTATACCTCTGAGGAAGAGGAAACTATCATTGAAGTACACCCTTAAAATATTTTATCTTCTATAACTGCTCTTTCCAAATACAAAGAAATTGTACAGTACTGTTTTCACCCAAGATTTAGCAATTAACGCCTTCATATGATGCATGAATCCAGCTTCAAGTTGTCGATAAAAGTGAAGTTTTTAATGCATTGATGGCCACTTCCAGGCATTTTGTTTCTTTTTTTGGTCTAAGTTGATTGTTGTGCCTGTATACAACCACCCCTCTCTCAGGCTAAAAAGCTGAGATGGGAAGTAAAAAAGATAGTTACTCAGAAAATAAAAATATACGAAGTATAAAAGGGGATCTTGTGCAATTTTATTCCTGGTCTAACAAGGAAACTAAAAATTCATTCGAGCCATCTAGCTATTTTGCTAAATGTCTTTCATGACATGCAGAGTATATCTAGATATGTAGTTACATAACTATGTGAGTGTGCTTGGGTAGAATCAAATTATTAATATCCTTGGAGGACTTTGACGTCTAATCAGGATATTCTTGCAGTTTCAGCATTCACCGATTATATTAAAGGTCTTTCTCCATCTTCTTTGGATATGGAGCTTCGGATGATTCAAATTATAGATGATGATGATGAGTTCTCAGGGCTCAGTAAAAGACCAGAATTGCTCTCACTTGACATGCTTTTGGATTACTTCATTCACGAAATATCTTGCAGAAACAACTTTGAGTTTGTGCAGGCTGTTGTGAGATTGTTTCTAAAGGTTGGTTCCTGTCTTGGCTGATTTTATTTATCCTTGCATCTTGTGTTTTATACTGTTATTTATGAGGACAGTATGTGTGGTTCCTTAGGAACTAGCACTTCTAATGTCCCAGCAATTTATTGGCGACGTAGTGTGTAGTAACGGCCATGATCACTTCAGTTTTTGTCCTCCAGCTGATTATGTTGATTTAGCTTAATTTTGCTGAAAGTTGTTTAAAGAGGCTGAGAACAGAGCCAAAGTATCACCCTTCTCCTCCCACACACACGTTTAAGCAATATATTGACGTAGTTTGGAGCACATAGCCATGATCATTTTGTTGTCCTCAGATAATTAATGTTGAATTTAACTTATTTCTTATGACAGTAAACCTATTTTTGCTGATGGATATAGCCAAACCATCCCCCACACCCCCATACCCACAATTTTTTATTTTAAATTTTCTTACAAAATAAAAAAGAGAAAAGTATATATTTATGGCAACATTGTTTGATATTCTAGTTTGTTTTGAATGAAGAAGCTAAATTTTTTGGTTTACAGGGAAATCCATTAGAAAACCTTAAAATAGTAGCAACACTTGAATATGTTTGTTTCAGTTTTCTTTTCATCTATAGTGGTTGGAGATAAAAAGGCTTTGTTGATGTAGATTTGTTTTGAAAGTTTTCATGAAATTTTCTTTGCAGATTCATGGGGAAACAGTGAGATGTCAATCACAACTACAGGAGAAAGCACAAAAGCTATTAGAAACTCAGTGTGCAGTGTGGCAGCGAGTAGATAAATTGTTTCAGAATGCTCGATGTATGGTTGCATTCCTTAGCAATTCACAGTTTTGAGAATCAGGTTATTTTTCAGTCTACAATTTTGAGGCTAACCGAATTAGAGTATTTAGTTCTTCTGTGGTTTAAGGCTTGTGTTTAGGTGGAAGTCAACTGCCATAATATGTCCATAGAAGGGTGGCTATTTCATAGCAATCTCATTGTCTCGGAAACTCTTATTGTATTTGTAAGATATGACTGATAGAAATCTGCTTTGTAGTGGCAACAAGATGTATGTAAAAGCTAATCTGCGTTAGCAATTTTGAATATGCAAATTTTGTGCTATTATAATACTCCTAACGTTTTTAAATATTTGTTTTACTTTCTATTTCCGGCCGTTTTTAAATGCTTGCTCCATTTCCTCATTTGGAAAGTTTTTACATTATTTAATTCATTTCTCTCAACTAGTGTACCCAACATATTTTATCAATTTCATCTCTCCTCTAATTCTCTTAACTATTTTTGCTTTTTACAATTTTTTATTTTTTTACCAACCCTAATATCTCCATATTTTATTACTTTTTCTATTTTCTTCTAAAAGTTCGCACATGATGAAATGAAACGGAGGGAGTATGTTAGAAGCTCTCTAGTTGATTTGACTTTAGTTGAAGTGCCTTTTACCTCCTTACTCCCCCTTTTCCATCAACAATAAAGTCTTAATCTTAAAATGATTTAACGGCTATTTTAACAAATGACATTGGGTACTTTAAAAATTCACTAAATACCATCAAGGTTTTTAAAATTTACCAAATGCCACTGACAAACAATACAATAACACCTCGGTGCTATTAATTACATATGGATGTTAGTTCTCTATTAATGCAATTTTTATTTCACCAAATGCCACTACTTTGGAAAATTATTTCACCAAATGTCATTATTTTTTAAAATTCATACACAATAATAATTTATTTTAATGAATAAAAATAATACTTTTTTCTCGATTTTCGTGATGAATATTACTCGGGTAAAGTTTTGGGGTCATTTTTTCTCTTTATGGAAACAAATTAAGCTTTGGCAAAAAGCATCGTAAATGCTCCGTTACGGGTGTCGAGAAATTTCTCGATTAGCGTGTTGTCATTTTTTAACCATGAAAATTTATAGGGTAAAGTTTGGGGGTCATTTTGACCCTTTATGATTTCACATTAAGCTTGGAATTGACAAAAAAATTAATGTATATGCTCCGTTTCGCAATTATTCTGGCAAAAAAATTACGATCTCGACATACAAAACGGGACATATATGCTATTTAGTCAATTTAAAGCTTAATTTGAATCCATAGAGGATCTAAATGACCCCTAAACCTTGCCCAATCAATTTTTCATGATTAAAAAATAACGACACTCTAATCGAAATATTTTTTGACACACAAAACAGAGCATTTATGTTATTTTTTTTTGCTAATTTCGAGCTTAATTTGTACCCAAAAAGGTTTGAAAGAAAAATAATAAACAAAAGAGAGTTCAAAAGTGAGAAACCTTAAACATAAAAATACCAAGATTCAAAAGCAAGGTTGCATATCCCGTGGGCTTATATTGGGTCTTGAACTTTTATCCTTCCTTCTTCAACCTTTAGTCTAACCCCCCCTCCCCCGGTTACAATCCTTCAAGAGACTTCTTTGAGGTATACACGTACTTGTGAGAGGTTCGGCTAGAGCTACGTTCGGCCTGATTCCTAACGGATATGCAGGCAACCTCACAATGGGGTGTGGCCGTAATAATTATACATTTTCATTCACATTCACATTCATACATTATCATATCAAGGGATCTCCAATGCTCATCCCTATCCATTTAGAGCTAGACTTGAGGGCTTGATCCCTACTTCATTAGCCTAAGAGTCACCATTATTTGGCTCTTCTCAAAATATATTTCCACACCCTTAGACTTTGCTGCCTAATCGTAGTGTCACTCTCACACACGTCACACATACATGGCTAAATAATCCTTCCTTTAGGAACCTTTTGTCATGAACTTTTGATACAACTTTGAAGCATGCCTCGTCATCTTAGAATCGTTCAGTACTCAAATCATCATTGCATCACAAAGTATGAAGTACTTAACCTCCATGCCTAAGTTACCCAAATCATCGAGTCATCAACTGAGATAGTCTAGGATGTTACAATCCTTGCACCATAAGATACAACATCAAAACATACATTCGATTAAGCTCATTCAACATGCATCATCGCTTGATGCAATCTTCGCATCTTCTTTCCTTTTAAGAAAGATCCAACACTTTGCTTCTTTCTTTTCACGTCTTTCTTTTTCGGGAGAAAGTCGATACCCTCCAGAAAAATGACAGAAATTTTTTTTTTTTTGCATTTTCGAGTTGCACGAGCACAATCACAATACAATGCACACACGAGTCATGTACATTGAGTCATGTCGTGTCATATCACATCAAGTTGAGTCTACACACACGTGTCAAAACACATAGAGTTACACAAGAGTTAAGTACACTAAACCTTGAGTCAACCTCAAGTCAAGTTAATGAGTCAAAAAACACCCAACCTTGGGTTAACCCTAAGATAACTATAAACATAAGCAAAGTCCTATAGTCCAAAATATAGATGCAGGTACACTAAGTCCCTGACAAACGAGTAACCTTTGAGGCAAATTGATGAGAGGAAAGACAGGAGTCTTCCAAAGACATGAGAAGCTATCACTTCCAAGGCGTGAAGATGAGAAGATTTGACAAGACGGCTCGAGAAGAAATGGTCTTTGACGACGTTCTCTAGGATGTGAAGGTTGTCACCCGATCTGAGAAGATAGCTCAAGACGTAGCAATCTTGGATGGCGTTCCCTAAGATGTGAAGGTTTTCAAACAAAACAACATTGATTCAACGAAAAATTGATAGTGTCTTGAGGCGTGAACAATTCCCACAACAGGTTTCTCGAGGCGTAGGGACCAATAATTACCAACAAATTTTCCGAAGACGAAGAAAATTTTCAATCGATGCACACTTCCCAAGGCGTAGAAGTTGGCAATTGCATCCCAATGCATGGGTACTTAGTAGAATTTCACTTGTGAGCTACTTAAGGCGTAGGAGCTCACGACAGGACTCTCAAGGCGTGGAAACTATTAAAGTATTAGACTTCCCAAGGTGTGGAAAATCATCATTTAGAAGACTATAATACCCCGTATTTTTATACGTATTTTAATTTAAGTAAGTATTTTGTGAAGTATTTAAATAATTCGAAACGAATTATTTGTGGCATTTTAATTATTTATTTTAATAAGTTTGGAAATATTTTATAAAAGGAAAGTTTTATAAAAGGAAATTTTTATAAAAGTCAAAGTCAAGAACAAGTTTGAATAGGAAAGGGATTAGTAAGGATAGAAAGGGAATTAAAGAGTAAGAGGGTTTCTAGAGAAAAAGGGGTATAAATATTTAATACATGGGCAAATTAAACTTTGCCCAGGAGAATACCCAAGGTAATTTTCTCTCCCTTCTCTCTTATTTTTCTTTTTCTTTCTTCCTTATTTCCCCTTCCCTTTATTTTTTTAGCACCATCGCCGCCACCACCACACCACCGGCGGGCCGCCGTACCACCAGCAGGCGCCGACGGCAGCAGCGGCACCACCGGCTGTGGTGTTAGAGCTGCTGCCCGACGCACCCACATAGAAAAAAAATTATTTTTTTTAATTATTTTGGTTTAATTCCTTAATCTAATTATTAATTATGGGTTTTGTGATGATTTTCATGATGTTTGATTATAGGTAAGTATGTAAATAAATTTTCAGATTTGATTTTTAATTAAAAAGCTCCAAATTGAAAACCTTAGGTTTCTAAATTATTGCATATTAAAGGAATTTGATTTTGGGTGGTTTAAATATTTGATTTGAGGGGGTTTTAAAACATATTTACAGCAAGTTTTGATAATTTAATAAAGCTGGAAATTTTGATAGTAAGTCATGATTAAGTTTCTTGAAGGAATTTTCGATTACCCATTAATTGGGATTAAAATAAGGGGTTTTAAATTAATTTTTTTTTTCTTGTTTTAAATAAATTATGAGTGATTTAAGGAGGGTTATATATAGCTGGAAATTTGCGTGGAATAGATTTTAAAGGCTCTTTATAATTTTGGATTGTAGGAGACTTCCAAGTGAGTGATTTCATATAGTCGTGGCGATGTTAAGATCGTATTCAAGGTACGTTCGCGTACTTGGTATTTATTTGGTGATGTAGGAACATGGTAGGCTTTGAATAATTGATTCCAAGTAGTATCATGATAGATTTTGATTGTATTTTATTATTTAGTTGATGTTGGTGATTGAATTATGAAGCATGGATTATTTGTGAGGGATTAGTGATTGGAAATAATTAAATTGGCATGTTGTATATTGTAGGGAATATTTCAAGCATCCCACACTTGAGCCACACTGTGATCATACACTGAAGCATGGTGGCATCCAAAGGGAAGGAAGCTAGAGAAAAAGAGTTGCCAACAAGTTTTAGGAACTTGTAAACCGTTCACAGGGTGAAGGTTACACCCGTTCAGGATCCATGAGATCGCTAACTCCATAGTCGTCAAGAACCATGATTGGATATTCGGGGATGAAGGTACAAATCCACCTAAAAGAGATTGAACCCGCCCTAAATAGGCCTCTACTTTATTCTTCTCATATTCATGTGCGCTTTCTGACTAACATACAATCAATATATTAATCCTAAACCTGTTTAATCTATGTTGGTTGAATATTAATGCACAAACAAATCTATTATTGATGATCACTTGAATTAAAATAATATTAGCCTAAATCAAATTATTAATTATCTTATTAAGCTTGATTTCAAGTACAAATTCCCTTTAATCCTGCAAGAGAGGGCGTGATCAAACAATAACAATAATATATCAAGCAACATAATAATATGGAAAAATTGCTCCTATTAATTTGAACTTTGCCTCGTCCACCCAAATTAATCCGTACTTTCCATTATTATCTACCACTCCCAACTTTAGGAGGTATTAATTTCTATTGCACCCAACAGGTCATCCAACTTGATGTAGCAGGTTATCTAGACACGTGTCAACATGTGATAGGTCCAAAAAAAATTAAAAAAAAAAAGAAAAAAAATAAAAACAAAATTTTAAAAAAAAACCAAACCCAACCCAGCTCCCCACCCCTATATTGTAAAACACTCAATCACCACCCCCACCCCGCCGGAATTCGCCCCTCCCCCCAAAATCCCCTCCCCCGCTGCCGGAAAACGGTGCCCACCACTCCCCCGCCCTGAAAACCGACCTTATCTTCCCCATCCCCCGCCATTTTCGCCCCTTCTCCACCGAATTTCAAACCCTTTAATTTAAATTGGAGCATAAATTGCTAATTGTTGCTGCTTGTGTGCCAAATTGGTGATTCGGGGGTATGAGTGTGTGTTGGGCGAGTTGGTAGAGGCGGTGCTGGGCGAGTTGGAAGAGGTGGTGTGTGAGTGTGTGCGGTTTGGGGTGCTGGGCGAATTGGCAGAGGTGTTGTGTGATTGTTTGCGGTTCGGTGGTGGTGTTGGGCGAGTGCAGCAGGTGGGTTGTGGGTGCGAAGGTACAGTGATTAATTGAGGTTGATGAAGATCGGAGATGAGAGGTGACGGTGGTGGTTGATGTTCTCATTTGGTGGTGTGTTGTTGCCGAGAAGGTGGCGTCCAGCGTCGAGGTGGGCCAGGGAGGGGGTGCGTCCGGCGTCGAGGTGGGTCAGGGATGCGCTGCGCTTCTTGTGGTGTTGGTAAGGTGGCTGGGTTCACTAGTGGTTGTGGCTGAGAGAATCTAAGGGGAGGTGGCGGTGGCGGTGGCGGTGGTGGTCTGGTGGAAGGGGATGGCTGTTGGGTTTTTTTTTATATTTATTTTTCATCCAATTACATATTGACACGTGTGCAAAAAAAATTAATTCACAAATGTTTACCTGATTATCCGGTTGCAAGTCATTTGGGTGCAATAGAAATTAATACCCCCTAAAGTTGGGAGTGATAGATAATAATCGAAAGTACGGATTAATTTGGGCGGACGAGACAAAGTTCAGATTAATGGGAGCAATTTTTCCTAATAATATTGATATAACAAATCATTATCATAATAATATTCAATCTCAAAGCATAATAATATTAGCAAGATCCTAGACATGATACTAACATGATTAATAAAAAATCCTAGTATGTCACTAAATAATAAAGATCAAAACTTTAACCCCAACATGATACTAACATGATAGAAGAAATAGGAAGCAACCTAAACATGATACTAGAAACATACATGATATTAGAAATATTAGTTAATACCCTAAACATGATTCTAGGAATCATAAAGACATCCTAACATGATAATAGGAATTAAAATAATCTAAGCATGATTCCTAAAGAAATAGAGCAATAAAACTACTTACTTTGTTTCCTCGTATCTCTTTCTATCAAAACAATATACACGTTAGTAACTTCAAGGAAAATATTAAATCAAACAATTAGATTAAATAATTGAAATAGGTATTTGGGACCAAAACTTAGAAGTTATCAACCTTTCACATCTAGGGCGAAGGCAAATTCGAGCTTGGCTAGGTGTGTCTAGAACTCGTGAATGCGGTATTGTATTTGTAAAAAGGCTAGGCTCAGAAAGAGAGAGAAAGAACAAGCTATTGCTTAAGAGAGAGAAGAGAATTGAAAGATGATTGTTGATGAATGAAAACGGAGAATAAGGACCCTATTTATAGAGAAAATCAACCGAAAATGATAAAAAAGAGTTAGAATTCGAATCGGAATAAAATTGGAGCCATCGCGGCGCGACAGAGTCCATTGCGGCGCGATGAGACAGTTTTTTGTGGATTTTGTTTTTATCATATCTTTTGATCCAGAAGTTGAAATAAATCATATAATATGTCGTTGAAAAGATCTTGAAGTCTAATTTCCAACCCAATTGGAGTCAGATTAAAATCTTTTGTAGATAAAAAGATATAGCCGAAATAGTGGAAGGATGTCAGTTTTGGATAGAGTTTCGTATTTCTTTCATATCTTTTTCGTTATAGATCTGAATTAATATTATAGTATATCATTGGAAAGATAATTTCAAGGGCTATCCAACCATATAATATTTGGATAAAATTTATTAGGCACGAAAATAATATATGATCATCTTTGAACGTCTTTCATTTCGAATAGAATTAGGACTTAAAAAAGGAAAGTTTATTCAATTTCAAACTCTTTGATCTTATTTTTTCAAAAAGGATAATTAAGATCTTTTAGAAACTCATATAAGCTTCTAATAAATCCTAATTAGTTTAGGAATGGGATTAAACCTTTGGACCCTCCACATGATTATTGGGCCGTAGGTAAAATCCGGTTTGAGCCCAGTTTAATATTTTGGCCATAACTTCCTCATTATTCATCGGAATTGGGTTTATAATATATTGTTGAAAAGGTCTTTTCAAGCCCTATCCAACTACAAAATTATTGGACCCATATCATGGACCAAACTAACCAGATTAGATGTTTTTCATAAATAGGGTACGAAAAGAAAGATTTTCGAAAACAGAAAGAAGTATTTTTATTAAAAACAAGTGCATCACGAGACTCTTTCACATTTCAACTCGTTCGGTAATCAATGACGTGAAAGATATTCATCACTGGGTTTGATTTTTGGGAGACACAATCAGGTGTCTACATGATAGGTGAAAGCATGTTAGTGTGTTTTATTTACGCTTATGTACTCATCATTGCTGATTGTGTGTTTGTATGTTTGTTTGGCCTTGTCTTTACTTTGGCCCTACGATGACCCATTTCTAATGGAGAGTAGTGGGGACAAGTAGAGAGAAGCTTTTCAGGTGATGAAACATATTCATGATGGGCATGAGTGAAGTGCGAATCATGCTTAGTTTCCATAAGTTTATGATGTGGTTTATTGCTTTGATTATTTTATTATATTATGCTTGTGAGACTAATGCAAAGGTTTTAAGTTGGTTTGATTTTGATAAGGCCCTACAATGGTTCCAAGTTGTAGGTTGACCTCGTTTTACTTTGGTTTGACTTTACTTTCGTTTGGTTGACTTTTAAAGTTGAACTGTTTTTAATGTTTTTAAAGATAGTCTTCCGCTGTGTGTCTTTGATAGTTGCCTTAGCCATTTTCACGGTGGGGGTAATGTCTTAGATTTTCCTATTTGGAGTTTTAAAAGGAGCAAACAAGTATTTTAAAGGAAAGAAATTTCTAGGGTTTTACAAAGATTGCTCAAGACGTAGGACTCTACGACATGTTGCCCGAGGCGAGGAAATTTGTCATCATTCACTTGTGGGTTGCTGAAGACGTAGTAGCTCACCATAAGAATTCCCAAGACATGGAAGACTATCATCCAATGGATCGCTCAAGACGTAGTGGTTCACAATAAGAATTCCCAAGGCGTGGAAGATCGTCATTCAATGGATCGCTCAAGGCGTGGTGGGTCGCGATAGAATTCCCGTGACGTGGAAGGTCGTCACAACAAAATGCAGCAACAAATTGATTACTCCAGAGACGTGTGCTCGACGGTGCAAGATACACGTTTTTAACTCCTTTATTTGTTTAACTAACGCTAGTTTGCAGGTATTGGCATTACAAGAATGGATTTAGAATTGCAGAACGTTTTGAATCATTTTCCGTCCCCATCGCTACTTTGACTTTTGTTTTTGAAACTTACGCTTCTCCAAACTCAGTCAAAGTGGGGGCTTCTGTACACACCTGATTGTGTCTCCCCAAAACTAAACCAATTGATGAGTACCTTTCACGTCATTGAATATCAAACAAGTTGAAATGTTGAAGACTCTCGTGAATTCTTTTGTTTTCTAAAATGATTTAATAAAAATAATTCATTTCTGTTTTCGAAAATCATTCATTTCGTATCCTATTTATGAAAAAAATGTCAAAACTAGTTTATTTTGGTCCGTTATATGGGTCTAATAATTGTGTAGTTGGATAGGGTTTGAAAAGAGATTTCCAACGATATATTATAAGCACAATTCCGAGCTATAACGAGGAAGTTATGACCAAAATACCAAACTGGGTCCTAAATGAGTTTCATGGGCAACCCAATAATCATGTGGAGGTTCCGTTAACTATAATTGTATTCCTAAAGTCATTAGGATTTATCTTAATCTTCCAGAATCCTCTAGAAGGTTATTTTAAGTTCTAATGGGATTAGGATAATTAATTATAATTGTATTTAATTTTGGAAAGATAAAGAATTCTATTTAGAATAAAACAAGTGTTTTTAAAAGATTAAATCCGGTTTGATTAAAGACAAGTACGGACTCTAAGTAACCTAATTTTATTAGGAGAAGGACTGCGTACAGAAATTTTATCGTACAACAACTGTCGCGCCGCAATAGGTTCATTGCGCTACGATGGGCTTATCACCATGCGGTGGAGCTATCGCATCGCGATGGAGCCAGTTTTACTCCGAGTCTGATTCAAACTTTTTTTTTTCTGTCATTTACGGTCGATTTTTCTCTATAAATAAGGTCTTTTTCCTCCGTTTTCAAATCACTAAATATCATCAAAAATCATCAACAATCATCTACAATCATCAACAATCATCTATTCTCTTTCTCTCTCTCTATCTAAGCCTAGCCTTTTCGAAATACATCATTCCTCATTCACGAGATTTGAATACACTTAACGAAACTCGAAGTTGCGTTAGACCTCGACGTGAAAGGTTGATAGTTTTGAGGGTTTGGTCCCAAATCTAATTTCAATTCTTATTCTTATTGTTTAATTTAATTTTGTCATTGAAGTTACTAACATGTGTTTTGTTTTTATAGAAAGAGGTACGAGCATCAAAGTGAGTATTTCATTACTCTATTTCTATAGAAATCATGCTTAGAATATTATTTTGATTCCTAGTATCATGTTAGATTATTTTATTAATTTCTAATATCATGTTAGGGATTAAAGCTTTGATTTTTATTGTTTAGTGATATGTTAGGATTTGTTATTAATCTTGTTAGTATCATGCCTCGGATCTCGCTAATATTATCGTGCTTTGAGATTGAGAATATTGTTATAATGATGATGATTGTTGTATTAATGTTATTATGTTGCTTGGTATTATTGTTATTGTTTGATCACACTCTCTCTTGCAGGTTTAAAGAGAATTTGTACTTGAAATCACGCTTAATAAGATAATTAATAATTTGAATTAGGCTAATATGATTTTAATTCAAGTGATCGCCAATAATAGATTTGTTTAAGCATTAATAATCAACCAACATAGATTAAACTGGTTTAGGGTTAATTTCTTGATTGTATGTTGATTGGAAAGCGCACATGAATATGAGAAGAACAAAGTAGAGGCCTATTTAGGGCAGGTTCAACCTCTTTTAGGTTGAATTTGTACCTTCATTCCCGAATATCCAGTCATGGTTCAGGACCACTATGGAGTTAGCGATCTTTGTGATCGTGAAAGGGTGTAACCTTCACCTCTTGAATGGTTTACAAGTTCCTAAAACTTGTTGGCGACTCTTTTGCTCTAGCTTCCTTCCCTTTGGACGCCACCGTGCTTGAATGCATTATCATAGTAGGGCTCATGTTTGGGATGCTTGAAATATTCCCTACAGCTACCCGTTTTCTGGATCATCCTACATTGATTTGTTTGGGAATAGATAAACAAGTGGAAAAATTGTTTAAGGGATTTTTCATGTCTAGTTTCTTCAATATGCATCGTGATACTTATGATTATCTAACGGTGGAATTTATTTCTACTTTTAGTTGAATAAAAACCGAAATAAAATGCTTTTCATGTTGAATTCCGCTTGCTAAACAATGATGTGAGATTATCTATAGATTTTGGTAAATTATTTGAATTGAAAGCCAATAGACCACCCACTCCACCTAGAGATTCTAATGAAGAGGTTTATATGGCCCTCACGGGAGAGGTTTTTGAGAACCTCCAACATCCCAGAGGCATTGCTTGATTTAGCTTGGGGGAGATGGTTTTGTATATATGGTATTCTTTCTCTCTTCTCTATTTTATTGATTTCTTAGGTTAGATTTATTGCTTTAAAAAAAAATCTAAAAATACGTTCCAATGAAAAGATGAATCATGCTTCCTTGTGCCCTGATATGTCCATTTTATATAGTGATTTACCCCCGTCCCTTGGTCATATTTTGGAGTATATTTGGCTCTACGGAACTACTTTTATTACTAATATGCGTTTTCTAGTGTTTTCGTAAATTTGGTATTGTTTTATAGGAAATTGCGGATTTGGAGCATTTTTCGGACTTATTTGAGCCACTACTATCATTGGATTAGGAGCGCGTTCATATGACTGTATTCAGTAGCCTAAGATCGGTTAGAGTCATCAAACCGGTGATTAAGGGCTTAGCGAAGAATAGTTCAGGGCATTAGACCAATTCATAAAGACTTAAGAGAAAATTCGGATTTGGCTTTTTAAGAGCCCAATTGAGATATCCAATTTGCCCGGAAGTTTGCCCGACAGGGTAACCCTCGCCCTGAGGCGCACCCAGCCGGGAAAGGCATATAAGAAGAACGGATCAAATCCTCCTCCCGAAGGCGCACCCGACCGGGTGCGAGCGAAGTACACTCCTAGCGAAAGGCGGGCCCGACCAGGAGCATGTTTCAGAGGGGTGATTAGCAATTCTTTCACTGCGATTAGTCTTAGGATTTTTCAGCTTTTGTATAAATACGCTTTGTTAAGCGAGATTTTTATTATATCTTTCATTAGTAAAATTCCAATTTTTTTAGTTTTAAGCTTTTGGTTAATACTCTTGTTCTCTCAACAATTTTGGTTTATGCAATTCCTTATTTCTTTCCCTTTGTATTTTCAGTGATTTAATTGCTTTGATTAATCATGTCTTGTTTATTTTCTTTGCTTAGTTTAGATTTAAATATGTGTGATTAGTTTTATTTCTAGGGTTTGTAAGGATCCATAAATAATATGAAGGGGTAATTTATTATTGTTAATTGTCAATGCTTGATTAATTTCCTATAGATTGATTTAATGCTATGCAATTAGATTTGCCCAGATTTAATTGTATGAGTTATGCAATATTGGTTCAAGATTCGAGAGATGAGAATTGATGTTTATACTTAGTTTCAATAGGCAGGTGAATTTATAAATGGTTAAGTGACAAGGGAATAAACACGTCGTCAAGTGCCTAACCCTAAATCAAATAAAACTTATATAACCTAAACGAACCAAATACAAGTATAAGGCAAGCAAAGGGTCGAACTACAGGGAGAAGCTAAACACTGCGATCACTACTAACCAATTAAGCTATCTCGGGACGAAGAACGAAATTATCTAAGAGATTAAAGCTAAGAGTAAAATGAACTAGAGACAATATAAAGAGAACACCAAGGGGAATGGTTAGATGTAGGTTTCACTTGAACATGCAATAACATGGGAACAAATCGATAATGAAGTAAACATGCATGACTATCGATATAAGGGGTCCAATCTAGCCACCTTTCGGGGTCAATTGGTTTCTCCTAACATAGCCTCTATGCTCTCACATTAGAACCATATATTGAGAGGTGCAATCAAGTAATAATCGATACAAATGAACTTAGCTAAGTCAACTATCGTTTCATTTAGCAAAGATTCACCCTCAATCAACAAACAACGTGCACTTTGCAAGAAGATCGAAGAACAATCAAGCATGTAAAGACTTTAATCACAATCAACTTGAATCCCAACACTAAAAACATGAACAAATTCCAACTACATCATCCCCACATCCTTGGCTAGATAACTACTCACTGTCCATAACAACCAACAAGTCAATCATGAAATTAACAAGCAAAATCATGATTAATGATTAATTAACAAAGAAAAAGCAATCTAAAGCAAAATCATATAGCAAAGTAAACAGAAAAGAGTAAGAAAATGCTCATTCATTGAAATTGAAGTTCTACAAAGAGGTTGATTAAGCTTCTTCTTCAAAATCCAAGCTCAACAATGGAGGAATCCTCACTTTCTCTCTCTAAAATGCCAAAACTAAGGGTGTTTCTCTCTAGATTGAGCTGAAAATCAGAAAATTAAACTAATATAATCTAATTACATACAAGGGAGAGTACGGACTATATATATATGTGTTCGAAAAAAGAAGAAATCAATGACTTAAACCTAGCGATGCGCGGCCGCACACGCTTATACGTGCCCACGCAGAGCTTATGCGCACCCTCTCCAGCTTACGCGGGCCTGTAACTTTGTGGGTACGGAGAATGGAGACCCAGACAGACGCGCCCGCACAGGGGATTGCGCACCCGCACAAGGGTCGCGCAGCAGGCGCGCAAACTTCCTAACTTGTTTATGATTTTCTCCCTTCATCTGCGCGCCTTCTCACAGTGTTGCGCGCCTACGCAGCATGAGTGCGCGCCTTCTCAATGGTCGCGCAAAACAGTCTGCCTTGCCTCTTTGAGTTCATGACTTGCGCGCCTTCTCAGAGTGCTACGCGCCCGTGCAGGCCTCATGCGCGCTCTCTCTAGGGGGGTCGTGCACGCCACATCCTTTAGCTTAAACCTTCTTCTTTTTAAGACTACGACTCCTAAAAAAATACAAACAAAGGAACCAAGGTAGAAAATAGGCAAAGGAGGTAAAAAATAGAAAAGAAGATGAACAAAAGAAAAGAGGACTAAAGATAAGAAAGAGGGTACAAACAAGCTACAAGTACGGGGAAAAACCATTAAAACAAGCCCTTAATTGTGGCATAAATGCCACTCATCAATTTCCCCTACACTTGCCTCTTGCTTGTCCTCAAGCAAAGAAAGCTAAAAGAGGCTAAAGCTAACAAAGAAAAATCGGATTTGCTTTTAGCGCAAGCAACAAGCCATTTAAACCTCAAGGTCGCCAATGAGGACGAGTTGTGATCTCTTGAGGGTTTCCAAAGAGTTTACCCCAAAACTCCCACAAAATTGCGTTTAAGACAAACCAAAAGGTGGAAACAAGAAGATGAATCAATAAGTACACGCAAAGCATAATAAAATCAAGCTTTTAAAGACAACAAGCATAAGTGGATGACAAGCTTTCTAAGTGGTAAAAGTAAGCACGCAAGGGGATGCCAATGGTTGATTGAAGGATAAATCATGCTAAGGATAGAGAACTCTAACATGCACCACTCCTCCCGAATTCCATACAATCTTACCGCGTTCCCTCATCTAGATTCATATCCACCCTTGGAGGTAGCGTCTCATGACTGCACGAAGGAGCCGGAACAAAGATTAAACAATACAAAATAGGGAAACCCGACATCTTCCAAGTCCTGATCTCTCCATATGCTAGAAATCTAGCTCCGTCCACCGACTAGTGACTCAACTACCCTAAGTCAAAAGAGCATTAAGAGGGTTGTAACGTTGGCTAGGGGTGAAGGTGTGGAAAAATTAAGAAATTGGTGATTAGCTTAATCGTGAAGCGAAGGGTGATCAAGTCTCCTTTCCAAAATCAAACAACTACCAATTTTCAAACTACATTGCCACAAACTTGAATTACATTGCCAAACATTTTCAAGCTTCCGTTTTTCCTCTTTTATCATCATACAACAACTCTTTATTCTTCTTTTTTTTTCTTCTTTTTTTCATTTTGCAAATTTCTCTCTCTCTCTTTTTTTTTTCAATGTCCTTGCCTTTTATAACTATGGACGGCTTTTTCTAGGATTTTCACTTGCTTTTATTGAGCAAACATTCGCAACATTACTGTTTCACTTTCCATTTAGAACCATTACCTTCCACATTTCAAATAAAAACTTCAATAAGCTTTTGTGGCTTGAGCTTCACGATCCTAAGGGTAAAAGTAAAACAAAAGGCCGTGGGCTTGTAATGTGCTATAATCAAGGAAGGGAAGGCTCAACATGGTAAGAAAAAGGGGCAAATGCAACCAAAAATACAAGAGACAACAAAATAAAAGCTAATCCTAGAAAATAAAATAGTCACTGAATGAAGAATGCTCTTTGTCATCCCATTAGTTCGGTCGCGATCTCGGGAAGCTAGACGCCAAGTTCTAGAGATAAGCATGCCTTGGTAAGGATCCTTTGCCTCTCTTACAAAAATGGTTAGAGGCTTGAACAATGAAACTCACATCAAGTTACAAAAACTACCTCTAGGGATTCAAATCCCCTAATGAGAGCAACACCTTCTTACCAAAAAACAAGTGAAATTGGGTTCGATGGGCCTTACGAGTTCTAAACCGACTACCTAAGCATGAACTTATCCTACAGTCAACCAATGGCAATCCCGAAGCGTGCAAACTTGGTAACATTTAGGAAGCAAGACATTCAAACACATGAGTTAACTTTTATTATGCTTAAAATGAAAATGAAACAACTAGTGTTTGCATAGTTTGTCTTGAACAAAAAGATAAGATTTTTTTTTTCAAAAAGAAAAGAGTATAAAAGTGATAAGAGGTAAGTAAGCACATAGTTCCCAATCGACAAACAAAGATCGTTTGGCATCATACCAACGATCACCAGATTCTGTAGAATCAAATGCATACAACCTCGAACAATCAACTCCATCCTAGTCTAACTAGCTATGCACACAAAAGGAAATAAGAGAAGGTAAGGAAAGGTCTCACCTGACGCCGCTTGAATTAGAATACAAGATAATTGTGCAATCTCACCGGGGTCTCTAGAGCTTGAGTCGCTCCTAGCCCTTCTCTTGTGTATCCTTACTTCAAGCTATAATAAGAGTGAGCCAAAATAAAAGAAACTACAACTAAACCAGAAAAAGTTAGTAGACAAAGAAAAAGATCAAAGTTATAAACAAAAAGAAAATAAAGAATAAAAAAGCTATATACAAAGTTTGGATTAAGGGAATTTGGATTAATGGAAGTTTGGATTTTCCTCCGTAGGAGCACCTTCGTCTACACAAACACTCAAAACTTGTCAAATTATCATTAGAAACTCATCATCAAAATCTCGAAATCAACATGCAAAATCATCATCAAAATCAAGAAACGTAACAACAACCAACATCAATAAGGCTAGAACCAACCAATCATGCAAACTCTACCACCCAAAGTAGAGTTCCCCCACACTAGCATGCCACTATACCTCCCCCACATCGTACAAGAACATCCATTTGCCACTTACATCCCCCCCACACTAAAATAAAGCACCGTCCTCGGTGTGACACACAAAAACCATGGGAAAGGAGGGCAAAGGGGAAAAAAACAATCAAGGGGGGGGGGGGGGGGGGAGCTAGTGGCCACTCTGGACGGCTCCATCATCATTCCCATCCCCCATTGAATCATATGAAAACCCTCCCGGGGGGACACCATGAGGGTCCCAACCACCGGTGAAATCGGGGGGCCAACCGTAGTGACCTCGAAAGAGGTCTTGTTGCCACTGAGGCAACGGGTCGAAGGGCAGGGGCAGCCTAAGAGGGTCGGGGTGAGAAGGATCAACATATGGGTAATTGGGGTCACCCCTAAAATCACTCCCACCCAGGGCAGTGTAATTATACCCGGTCTCGGTCGGGTAGTCTACTCGGGGAATATCAAGGGAGGAAGGCCCTTGCCAATAGGGCCAAGTAGGGCGCGATCCACTCCTTTAAGGGACCGGGCCTTGTTGGGGAGGCCAATAAGGATAATTGACCGGGGGATAACCTCACCTTTCTCTACGGCCGCACCATAAAGAGCTTGAGTTTGCATGAACATACCTTGTTGGTTCTCAAGCTTGCTTTGCATGGCAAGTTGCATGCTCATCATTTGTTGTTCAAGGCTACTTATGCCTTGTTGATGTTGATGTTGTTGATGATGATGATGTTGTTTTTGTTGTCGTCGTTGGTGTTGTTGTTGTTGTTGTTGATGTTGTTGTTGTTGTTGTTCTTCTTCTTCTTCTTCTTCTTCTTCTTCTTCTTCTTCTTCTTCTTCTTCTTCTTTCGCTTCTTCCGCGTCCTTGCCAACTAACATGTTTCTTGCTCCTCCCAAGGCGGTAGGCAACACACCATTATCCTTGGGAATCTTTCATACATTCCTAGCACCCCGACCCCAAATAAGTTCGACTGGGATACGACAAGATGCAATGGCGGTTCCTCTCAACATGCCAATCATGAAAGTTGATGACATCCTCAGTTGGTTGAATGAAACCTAACCTCCTACTACTACAAAATCCTTGCTTTTACCAAACTTTTTCCGTGTTTTTTCGACACATAAAAGCGTCGAAAAATTTACTACTGACGCTTTACTAAAATGTCGGAATTTCACCGAGGAAGAGATCATTGTCGTTCTTAATTTGAGTGCAAGCCGGAAAGAAGCGCTCATACCCAAGGTTCTTAGCAATCCTCGTTATCATTCCACCAAGAGCTATCTCACCCGTTTTGTTGCCAGTTTTGATTTCATCGTAACATAGCGCAAACCAATAGCCCATGTTGAGCCACCCTCTCAACTCCTCCTTAGTTGCGATCCAAAGGGTGAATAACTCTTCCCTTGAGAGCTTGCTCAGATCTTGCTTACTGAATCCCACTAGTGGAAAAAACTTCATTTGTAACGGGTCAATTATAACGGGTATTATGAATTCGTTACAAAAAGAGTATTTATAACGGGCAATATTTATTATGTCCGATACAAATAATCACTATTTGTAACGGGCGAAATTTGACCGATACAAATACTCACTAATTGTAACGGACAAAATATTGACCGATACGAATAATCAAATATTTGTAACAGGAAAATAACGCCCGTTACGAATAGGTCACGTGCTAGGGTTTTAAGTTTTTTTTCATTATTCTATCATCCGCCATTTTCCTCATTATGTCTCTCTTCTCTCTCCTCTCTCCTCTCTCCTCTCCCCTCTCCTTTCTATCCTCTCTCCTCAACGTCTCCCTCTATAATCTAAACTTTTGTAATTCTAATATTCTCAGATCTTCATTTATAAATTTGAAATATGAATTTCTGTCAATTTATTTGGACTAATTGCTCAACGATCTACATTTTAAGTATGTTTTCTTTGATATTTGTGCATAGCTGAGCTCTCAATTCCGATTCATTTGTTCTTCCATGGAGAAAATGATATTGGATCTCCGTTTTAGCAGCTTCTGAGCTTAACCCTCACTGAAACAAAATCTGAGGTATTTTGTATATTTATTAATCTATGGTAATTTTACAAAATACTAGCTAAGGTTCGTCACTAATTTAATTTAAGCTTATGAGGTGATTATTGAACTATTGGTTATATTGCTGAATTTATTAAAGATTATAACAATCAATTTTGCTGCTAGATTATGTTACAGAGAAATTATCGGTCGGAAGTGGAAACCAAGAGGAATTGTCGGTCGAAAGTGGAAAACCACAGCTTACAAGGCTGCAAAGGTTCTAAGATCTAATTTATTTATCATAATATTTTATAATTTTTTGTTAATTTGGTTGGATTTGGTTTTTGTTAGTTTTGTTACTTTAATAATTGTATGATACGTCTATACTTATAAGTTTTTTGAAATTAATGTGAAATTTTATTGTTATTCTCTTCTTAGTAAGTTAATTGCTTTTTTTTTTGATAATTTTGTAAACTCATTTCTTGAATTGTATGATTTTTTGTAGGTACTTTCGAGCGCAATGATTTTTCAGGGTTTTTTTTGTTTTTCCCCTCATTTTAGTTTTCATTCACTTTGGTAGTTTAAGAGATCTGTAAAATTATTGATGTTCAGAACAAGAAATTTTTTATGATGTAACAAAATAGTTGAGTATAAAATTTTTTTCCCCTTTATTTTCATGGTTTTTTCGTCCGATTATAATTTCATCTTTTCCTTATTAGTTAGTTTAGTTGAAGCTCGTTTGTTTCTTAAATTTGCAGAAATTACAGCTACCAAATTGATATAACTTTTCAATTTTTCAATGGAGTTTTTTTTTTTTTTTTTTTTTTTTTCCTTCCAAATTTGTCATCTTATAATTTAGCAGTATGTTTCTAATTAATGGTATGTTTTGTAACTTAATTGGCATTTTTTGTTTTATTTTTTTGAGTGATTATACGTTTTGAGGGTTATTGATAAAGAGATCATCTTTCAAGGAGGTCTGATCAGATCACTTGGATAATGCTTCATTTTCTCTTGTTTCATGATTTCATTGCACATGGGATAAGATAGCTAGTTGATAATAATAATAATAGTTGCATCAACTGTGTATATTTAGCTACTTAGTATCTAATTGTTCTTCCAACTTAATTAAAACAAGTCTGCTTGGGAGCTTCTATGTAGCAAATTACCAATTCTGTTATAACTTCTCATTTTGATGCAAATTTCCTTGATAAATTTTTAATGTTATATGTTAACTAATTGAATTGATAGTGAGAACTTCGGATATCCCATGTAATATGTGTCACAGATCAATTGATCGCGTTAGTTTGAGTTTTGTTTCCCGTGACACTTGCCTTAGTACATTTAGGCTCTCTGATAATATCTTGTTAGTCTTTGTTTTTCATCCAAGTAATTTCTCAACTATCTTCCATGAAATGCATCTCTAGATTACAATTTCCTGTATCATGCCTCTTTACTAGTCTTGATTAGCTTAAGCATCAAGAACAAATCTTGATTTGCTCTTCTAACTTCTCATTTTGCTACAGATTCCTTCAATGAAGGTGGAGATACATTTGGCAATTCAGGTGTATATAGCAATTATGTGGAGTACTCTTACAAAGAGCTTGCAAAAGTGACAGGGAATTTCAATTGAGATTTGTTTTTGCTCTTTTTAATTTTTGTTTTAGTTTTAGTTATTAGGCAATAATGAATTAATGAAAGCACTGATTGTATATGAAGTGTACACTATACTTGTATAAAATATAATTTTTCCTTATTTATTTATAAAATGATTTGTGCTAGCTTAGCTGTCCAACATGTGCTGGAATTTTCATTTTTTTTAATTGGGTCACACATTATTTGTAACGGGCATGACAGGTGCCCGTTACGAATAACGGTGATATTTGTAAAGGGTGGTTGAAATGCCCGTTACAAATAACCCGTTATTTGTAATGGGCACTCGTTTTGTCCGTTACAAATAATGGGTTATTTGTAACGGGCATTTTAACTGCCCGTTACAATTAATCACTTATTTGTAACGGACTTTGCCCGTTACATATAGACAGGGGTTATTCGTAACGGCCGCATACGTAATGCCCAGTGCCCGTTACGAATGACCCTTTTTGCCTGTTACGAATAGGGTTTTTTCTACTAGTGACCCCAAAAGGCGGTGGAGAATTCGGAGCATTGGATGAATGATCTGATTTGCCACCGAATACCAAGTACTAAACTCCCGAACATCTGAAATTGTGTGCCACCAATTGAATGCGTTGTACACGGGAAAGAGACTTGTTGCCGGAGCAAGAAGGTCTGCATCGGGGTGGAAGTCTAACAAGGCATTGAAATCCCGAAGCCTCATGGTGTGACGGGCATTAAAGAGTTGGAAGGATATTTGGAAATTATTGTTCCCACAAGGTTCTTTTTCGAAGGAGGCGAGGAATTCATAGGTGAGCTCTTTATAGGTTCGGTGGTGGTGTTTGATGAATTCACTCATCCCTAGGTTGCGTAGGAGCGACCTAAGGTCCTCATCTATTCCCAATTTTTCCATAGCCCTCTGACAATAGTGCCTTGTGGGGTTTAGCTTGTGCTTCTTTAGCTTTTTCTAGTAAGGGGAATGGTTTTTGTTGACGAATTCTAAGGCGGGAAGAGAAATGGGTGGTTGTGTTTGGTTTTGAGTTTGAGCTTTAGGCTCATCAACTGAAAACCGTGGCTCCTTTCTACCCTTCCTTTTACTCATTTTGAGAACACACAAAGTCCCAAAGAACACCACAAATAATAAAGACCCAAGAAGGAAGCACAACCTTCCAAACCAACCAAATTTGAATCTCAACAACAACAAAACTAGGCTTCAATTGAACAATCTGCAAATGAGGTTAGTAGCAAGAAACAAACCTCACAATTATAGCACCTAGTACAAGAAAGATCAACAACAATGACCAAAATTACAAAATTTTATCACTAGTATCAAGTCATACCAACGTGAATACCAATTTCCATGAAAATTGAATTCAACTCAAACAATTCCAATAACATTGCTTAATTCACATAAACATTGTATCAAAATCAATCAATTCCAACAACTGTGTTCCAAAACCACACAATTATACACCAAAACCCAAAAATTCTTAGCAATGATATTCAAAAATCACACATAATCACACAAATTCCATACTTAAGCTAAAACATGCTTAATAACATAAAAACTTTGCATAATCTAGTAGAATTGAACAACAAAGTAACAAAGTTAGAAGTTATACCACAAGGATGAAGCTTTAACTCAACCACGAACACCCACGAGCACCTAAGTTTCTTGACCACGAAAATGGGGGAAAATGGGTATTTTGGAGAGAGAAAGTAAGAATTTTTGTGAGAATAGTGAATAAATGTGGTGGATTTGGTGAAAAATCAAGCTAAATTGTGAGTTTTGGATGAAATTTGTAGAGCTTGAGAAGATAGGGTTTGAGTTTTTGAGGAGAGAGAAGTTGAATCGAAAATGGAGTGTGAGAAATGAGGGAAATCGGGGGAAAAGAAAGACTTAATCCCCGTGAAACCCAGCGATGCGCTCCCGCACATGCCTCTGCGCGCCCGCGCACTACACTGGGTGCCCGCGCACAGTTCGCATAAAAGTTCCTGCCTTAAATCTGGAATTTTGAAGTTCATCACTGCACGCCTTCTCACAGTCATGCGCACCCGCGCACAGGTGGCTGCGTGCCTGCGCACAAGGCACGCATAGGGCGCACAGAACTTCCTGCCTCGAATGTCTTCTCTTGAATAACCCTTGTGCGCGGGTTCTCACAGTCCTGCGCGCCCGTACACAGGGTCTTCAAAGTTCCTTGATTTTCAATCCTCTTTCTCTCATAAAGGAACATGAAAAATTCTCAACCAAGTAATCCAATCACCTATCAATTAAAATTGACGAAAATAAGACTAAAATAATAGAAGAGGGTAGAAAGAAGTAGAGAAAGAGTTGGAAACACGGGTTGCCTCCTGGAAGCGCTTTTGGTTTATGTCGTTAGCTTGATGCTCTTTGAGCTAAATCAAGGAGGCTCAAACGAATGATGCACATCAAGAAGTGTTGTTGAAGTCGGCTTATCAATGGATATCCTTCATAATAGGGCTTGAGTCGGTGACCATCAACCTTGAATGGGGGATGCTCGTCCTTAGAGATCTCATAAGCGCTATATAGGAACACTTTTGTAATGACGAATGGCTCACTCCATCTCGATCTAAGCTTGCCCGGGAAAAGCTTCAAGAGGGAGTTGAATAGGAGAACCTTTTGGCCTATGGCGAACTCTTTCTTGATAATTTAGGCATCGTGCCAAGTCTTGGTTCTTGCCTTATACATGCTTGCACTATCGTAGGAATTCATTCTCAAATCTTCCAACTGAAGCTCTAGGATTCTTTGCTCACCCGTACTATGGAGATTGAAGTTGATTTGATTGATAGCCCAATGAGTCCGGTGCTCCATCTCTACGGGTAAATGACAATTTTTTCCATAAACAAGATTATAGGGAGCGGTCCCTATTGGAGTCTTGAAAGCGGTCCTATATGCCCATAAAGAGTCAATGAGCTTAGAAGACCAATCTTTCCTAGTTCTAGCCACCGTCTTCTCCAAGATGACCTTGAGCTCTCTATTGGTGATCTCCGCTTGACTCCTCATTTGAGGGTGGTAAGCAAGCCCTTTCTTGTGAGATACACTATACTTATCGAGAAGTCTACTAAAGGTGCGATGTTTGAAATGCGACCCCCCATCACTAATAATCGCCCTAGGGACACTAAATCTTGGAAATATCACCTTCTTAAATAGATTGACCACCACTTTTGAATCATTCGTAGGAGAAGACACAGCTTCTGCACATTTAGAGACATAGTCAACGACTACCAATATGTACTTGTTTTCTTGAGAAGAAATGAAGGGTCCTATGAAATCTATAGCCCATACATCGAAGACCTCGAGCTCAAGGATAGGGTTTTGAGGCATTTCATCCTTCCTAGAGATGTTCCCCATCCTTTGACATCTATCACAAGTCTTGACAAATTGCCAAGCATCTTTAAACAAAGAGGGCCAAAAGAGCATTGATTGCAAGATTTTGGAGGCGATCTTTTGAGCACTCATATGCCCACCACAAGGAGAAGAGTGGCACATATGGAGGACATTTTGAATCTCATCGTTAGGGATGCATCTTCTTAACAAACCATCAATCCCCCTTTTCAACAAAATGGGGTCATCCCATATATATCTCTTGGCTTCATGCTTGAGTCTTCGACGTTGTTGGGAGGTGAAGTCCGGGAGGTATGGCACTACAAGCCAAATAATTCACTATATCCGCATACCATGGATCCGTCCTCTCCTCAAGAGCATATAGAAAATCATCCTTTAAAGCATCTTCTATTAGCAAACTGTCTTCATGAATCCTTGCACTGGCCCAACCTAGAAAGGTGATTCGCAACCACATTCTCGGATCCCTTTTTATCTCTCATTTCATAATCAAAATCTTAAAGGACCAAAACCCATCTCAATAATCTCGGTTTAGCCTCCTTCTTGCTTATCAAATATTTGAGAGCCGAGTGGTCAGTGTACACTATTGTCCTAGAATCAATGAGGTAGGTTCTAAATTGCTCAAATGAATGGATAACGACCAAGAATTCCTTCTCGGTAGTTGTATAATTCCGTTGCGCATCGTTGAGAGTCTTGGACAAGTAATGTATAACATGAAGTTTTCCTTCCTTTCGTTGTCCAAGGGCCGAGCTAATGGCCTCATCGCTTGCATCACACATTAGTTCGAATGGTAGAGACCAATCTGGTCCTTGGACTATAGCAGCGATGCAAAGTGCTTCTTTCAACCTACAAAACGATTCTTGACAAGCATCATCAAACACAAATTCTTTATCTTGTTGCAAGAGGGATGTGAGAGGTTTGGACAAGAAAAGATCTCACTTTCGATAAAACCCGATAAAACCCGGCATGACTAAGAAAAGATCTCACTTCCCTCACATTGGTGCGAGGAGGAAGTTTCTCAATGACCTCTACCTTGGCTCTATCCACCTCGATGCCGGCATAGGAGATTTTGTGCCCAAGAACGATCCCACTCTCTACCATAAAATGACACTTTTCCCAATTCAACACAAGGTTAGTCGTTTCACGTCTTTCCAAGCAACGAGATAAATTGGATAGACAATCTTCATAGATGGCTCCTCCAACGGAGAAATCGTCCATGAAGACTTCTATCTCATCCTCAATCATATCACTAAAGATTGACATCATACAACGTTGGAATGTTGTAGGGGCATTAAAAAGCCCGAAAGGCATCCTATGATACGCATAGGTACCGTAGGGACATGTGAAAGTTGTCTTCTCTTGATCCTTGAGATCAATCGCGATTTGGAAAAATCCCGAGTAACCGCCAAGGAAACAATAAAAGGAGTGCTTTGTACGCCTTTCAAACATTTGATCAATGAACGACAATGGAAAATGATCTTTGCATGTACTTGTGTTGAGTTGGCGATAGTCAATGCACATACGCCAACCGGTAACAAGCCTAGTAGGAAGTAGTTGATCATGATCATTTTTCACCACTATCATGCCACCCTTTTTAGGCACAACTTGTACGGGAGATACCCAATCACTATGAGCAATTGGTAAATAATTCCTGCATCTAGAAGCTTAGAAACTTCTTTCCACACAACCTCTTACATGGAAGTATTAAGCTTCCTTTGCCTTTGCCTAACGGGTTTAGCATCTCCCTCTAGATTAATTTTGTGCATGCATAAGGATGACTTATACCTTTGATGTCATCAATGGTATAAACCAATGCATTCTTTTGTTTTCTCAAAACATTGATCAAGAGGGAGGTTTAATCCTCCGTTAGATTAGAATTGATAATTACAGGAAAAGATTCATTGGAATCAAGATATGAATACCTTAAGCCCAAAGGTAGAGGTTTCAAGTCTACCTTTGGTGCTCCCTTACCATTGAAGCTCTCTTCTCTTTCTTTAACTTGAAAGAGGTCATGAGTGAAAGGATCTTCTTCCTCCATGCTTGTATCCTTGCACTCCCTTTTGCTTTCCTCAAGCAAATCCTCATAAAATTGCATGTCTTCCCTTTGAGCACCTATCTTGGATTTATTCAATAACATTCTTTCAAGAGGATCATTAGTAGCATGAAAAGGGGAGTGAGAAAATTCATTGAACACATTATTAAGAACATCAACTCTAAAACATTCACCACTTGAGGAAGGTTGTTGCATGACACTATTCAAATCAAATTCAATCGAGTCTTTGTCAATTTTTAGGGTCATCTTACCTTCCTTCACATCGATGATTGCTCTAGAAGTAGCTAGAAATGGTTTACCCAAAATTATAGGAATCCTCTCATCCTCATCCATCTCTATCACATAAAAGTCCACGGGAAATGTGAACTTTCCAACATTAAGGGGAATGTCCTCAACTTTACCCATGGGAAACTTGGTAGAACGGTCCGCTAGTTAGAGAGTAACATTTGTACGTGACAAGGTTCCTACACTAAGCTTTTGGTAGACATAATAGGGCATAAGACTTACACTTGCTCCTAAATCACACAATGCTTTGTCAAACTCAATCCCATTAATGGAACAAGGAATGGAGAAACTACCTGGATCTTTCAACTTGGTAGGAAGTTTGTTGGGAAGGATGGCACTACAATTGATGGTTATGTTCACGGTTTCACACTCCCTTCTCCCACTCAAAAGGTCCCTCAGATTTTAGAGTAGTGGGGCATTTGTTTCATAGTATCAAAAAAGGGGAGGGAAACATGCAAATTTTTAATGACATCCAAAAACTTCCCAAATTGAGCATCAAGCTTGGCTCTTACAAATCGTTGTGGAAAGGTTAGCTTTTCCTCTCTAGGTGATTTATGGAAAGGGGGTAACTTCTTTCTCCTTTTGTTCCTCAACAACATCCCTTTCTTTCTCACCACCCAATGACTCATTGGCTTTCTTAATCTCATCCTCTTACTCCACCTCTTCTTGAGACTTCTCCTCAATTAAAGGGTCACTCCCCACAACCTTTCCACTAATAGTTGTCACGACATACATAGGTTTAGGGTTGACTCCTTGACTTGGAAAGGTTGAAGAAGAAGAAGAAGAAGAAGAAGGGGATGAATTAGATGCAAGTTGAGCAAATTGAGTTTCAAGCATTTTCATGTGAGCATTAGTTCATTTTGGTCCTCTTCATGTCTCTTTTGATCCTCCTCACGCAATTTCAATAAAGCATCAAGTTTAGCCATTACGAGATCATTTGAAGGAGCCTCAAGTTGAAGAGGTTGTTGAGGTGGGGGAAGTTGGGGTTGATGGAAACCCGGAGGCCTATTAGTTTGGACATAATTAGAAGCATATTGACCCCTATTGCCTCCGGTGCCTTGGTTAGGAACATTTCTTTGTTGATTGTTTCCCATGTTACTTTGATCACCAAAACTTTGATTCTGATGGTCATAGTATCGGGAGTTAAGTTGTTGGTTTTGATTACCATACCCTCTTTGGTTAGAGTAGCCTCATTAAAGTTGGAAGGGCCTCCCTTACCATGGTATTGGTTATCATAACCGCCACCACTTGGTTCCAACCATGGTTTCCACTTTGATTCCAATTCCCCATTTGATTGGAGTTTGGCCTCATATTCCCCATATTCCTCATTCTAGGAGAAAAATTCATAGCATTAATATCTTTCACATTTTCATCATGTTATTGGGGAGGAGGTTGAATTTCACAAGAATACACACATTGAGAGGTGTCATGATCATAGGTTCCACAATTAGCATAAAATAAACATCCTTGAGGCATTGTATTGTAAGAAGAAGGCGAGGAAGTGTTCATACCATTGCCTCCCTTGGTTGAAGGGGAGGTGTTACCTTGAGGATTGAGTCTCTCCTTCATTAGCTCATCCATTTGCTTGGTCATTTTGGAGATTTGGGTAGAAAGGTTGTTAATTGCGTTAGCTTTCTCTATTGCATAAACGTTTTTACTTGATGTAGCATCTCTATCTCCTTCATACCAATCCTCATAGTGCTTTGCAGCCTCCTCTATGATATGCTCCACTTCATCTTCTCCTTTGTTCATGATTGGGCCACCGGCTCCGGCATCTAAGCTTGTTCTTCCTTGAGGTGTAGACCACCATAGAAAGTGTGAATGAGTTGATAATTGGGTATTCCATGATGTGGACATCGGCATTGGAGTTCTTTGTATCTTTCCCAAGCCGCACTTAGGTATTCACCATTCTTTAGGCGAAGGCCTTGAATCAAAGATCGAGTTTCGGCGGTCTTCCTATGATTGTAGAACCTCCTCAAGAATGCCGTAGTAACTTGGTCCCAAGTTGTGAGAGAGTTAGGGGGCACCTCCTTCTCTAGCCACTCTAAACCTCTTTCTCTAGCCACTCTAAACCTCTCCCAATTAAAGAGAACGGGAACATCTTGAATCGAATGTATTCTTGAGTTACCCCATTGGCTTTTATTGTATCACAATACTTCTCAAACTCTTTTAGATGTTCATGAGGACTCTCATACTTTTCACCTGAGAATTGTTTCCGCTCTATCAAGGCAATCAAATTGGTCTTGATTTCGAAATTATTGGCTTGAGTAGTAGGAGCTAGGATTCCACTTTGAGCCCTAAAGGCTTCGGGAGCCCCAAGACGACCCAAAGGTGTATTCTCTCCCAGTTTGGGGGGTTACACACTCTCAAAATCGAAGGTTGGAAAAGAGTTGATTTCCAAACTTGATGAAGAATTAGGACTACTTACGTGTTCACTTGAGGGTGAGGAAGGTGGAGTATCTTCTTCTTCTCTCACCCCTTCTCTTATAGGAGTATGGGAGTTTCTACTCCTTGCTCTCGCATCTCTTCTTAACAAGGACAAAGACCTCTCGAGCTCGAGATCGATGGGGACCAAAGACCTTGAGCATGTTTGACCTCTGTTCATACAACAAAACTTAGAAGAAAGTGAGCACTAACAAGTAACAAAAGTAACCAAAACTAGCAAGTAAAAGGTGATATAGTCTCAATAAAGCAATGAAATAGCAATAGAAGCCGTATCCCCGGCAACGGCGCAAATTTGACAAGGGAATAAACACAACATCAAGTGTCTAACCTTAAATCAAATAAAACTTATATAACCTAAACAAACCAAATACAAGTATAAGGCACGCAAAGGGTCGAACCGCAGGGAGAAGCTAAACACTGCGATCACTACTAATCAATTAAGGTATCTTGGGACGAAGAACGAAATTATCTAAGAGATTAAAGCTAAGAGTAAAATGAACTAGAGACAATATAAAGAGAACACAAAGGGGAATGGGTAGATGTAGGTTTCACTTGAACATGCTATAACATGGGAACAAGCCAATAATGAACTAAACATGCATGAATATCGATATAAGGGGTCCAATCTAGCCACCTTTCGGGGTCAATTGGCTTCTCCTAACATAGCCTCTATGCTCTCACATTAGAACCATATATTGGGAGGTGCAATCAAGTAATAATCAATACAAATGAACTTAGATAAGTGATAACTTGTTATTTGGTATGATTTTAGGGTACTTTTGAACCTTGTTTTCGTTATTATTCGGCATCAAAGTTCATTATTTATCCTATTCTTATGCAAATTTTGTATCATCCATGCTTCACGAGTTGTTTGTGTTTTTGATGTAATGTAGCTGTTTTTAGCACTATGGATGTGATCAAGCATGAGTGAGCAAGGAGAAGGGAAAGCTTGTTTAATAGAGCAATGGAGGAAGAAGGATGAGTGCCTTAAAGAGAAATGAAAAGCTTTTGGAAAGCCTTGAAGGGTTGTTTGCACAAGGGTCAACTTAAATTGACTATAACTTTTGTTCTACTCAACATTTTGAAGTGATTCAAATTGGAGATTAAAGTTCATCACAAGAACTTTCCAACAATTGGTTACAAGTTCATTTCCGGCGAGAAACAAAGAAGTTACAACCTCTCGAAGTTAAGTTGTTCATGCAGGGGTTTCTGCATGGACGTGCAACAAAATGGCACGTCCATGCAAGGCTGCATGTCCGTGCCAAAATATACACGTCAGACCTGCTTCATTTTTACCTCTCTTGCACGTCTGTCCTAAAGTTGGCACGTCCGTGCAAGACTGTTTTCGGGCTTTTTTCTCGTTTTCTCCGTCCTTTCTATTTGGGGTAATATAAATACCTTCTTAGCTCCGAAATGTGAGGGGGACCTTCTTATTGTAGTTTTAGCCTAGGTTAGGGTTTTTATAGAGAGAAAATCTCATTTTATAGAGAGAGAAACTCTTATTTTGTAGAGAGAGAAAGTGTGAAAAACTTGTTGAAAGCTTGGAATATGAAGAATTGAAGGAAGGAGACTTGAAGATTTGATTATTTCTTGCAATATCAATGAGAATTTCTTACTCTCTGTCTTGTTTTATTGCTTTAATTGCTTGTTTTTGTATCTTTTCTAGTTTCATTACTTGTTTATGTTAAATTACTGTTTGATTTCATGTTCTTAGTTGTTAATTATTCCTTTAGTTTTGCAATTTATTATGATTTGTGAGTAGTTCTTTTACTTGGGATGGTTGAAACCACTGATGAATTCACAAATACTTGTTTGCATGTGTTGATTTAGCTAATATGGGATGTTAATTTGTTGAGCTTAAGTGGTTTCATTGTTAATTCTTGTAAGTGGCCATTGCTAGAACTATTTATCTAAGCTTTCTCAACGAAGGATCGAGAGATGAACTTGAGTTAGCTCCCTTATGCTTAATTGACTTCAAATGCCATGAGAATAGGAATTTCCAGTCAAGGGAATGTTTATGTCATCGTGATTATGCTTTAACACTTGTTTTATGCTTTGTAACCACGAGAGTAGGTTGTATTCATGACTCAAGTAATTCTTCTAGCTTGAGAGAGTAGTTAGGTGCCTTAGATGACTTCTTCTAATTTATCCCCAAATTGCTATGTTTTGTATGTTAAATTGTAGTTTGTGAATGACTTATTTGGTGGATACCTTCCCAAGATCCTTTTTATTATTGTTTATAGTTTTTCCTTATAGCTCAAAACCCAAAAAGACTTGACTTAGCTTATCACAAATCGATATTTGTTAGTTCTCCCCTTAGTCCTTGTGGGATCGACCCCTTACTTGCCCTTTCTACCCATTAAAGAGACCAAGTTAGGTTTTTATCTTTGGTAGGCTCGACGACGGCCTATCACTAAGTCAACTATCGTTTCATTTAGCAAAGATTCACCCTCAATCAACTAACAATGTGCACTTTGCAAGAAGATCGAAGAACAATCAAGCATGTAAAGACTTTAATCACTATCAACTTGAAACCCAACACTAAAAACATGAACAAATTCCAACTACATCATCCCCACACCCTTGGCTAGATAAAACTACTTACTATCCATAACAATCAACAAGTCAATCATGAAATTACCAAGCAAAAGCATGATTAATGAGTAATTAACAAAACAAAAGCAATCTAAAGCAAAATCAAATAGCAAAGTAAAGAGAAAAGAGTAAGGAAATGCTCATTCATTGAAGTTGAAGTTCTACAAAGAGGTTGATTAAGCTTCTTCTTCAAAATCCAAGCTGAACAATGGAGGAATCCTCACTTTCTCTTTCTAAAATGCCAAAACTAAGGGTGTTCCTCTCTCTAGATTAAGCTAAAAATAAAAAAATTAAGCTAAGATAATCTAATTACATACAAGGGAGAGTATGGACTATATATATGTGTTCGAAAAAAGAAGAAATCTATGACTTAAACCCAGCGAAGCGCGCCCGCACACGCTTATCCGAGCCCGCGCAGAGCTTATGTGCGCCCTCTCCAGCTTACGCGCGCCCGCAACTTCTTAGGTACGGAGAATGGAGACCTAGACAGACGCACCCGCATAGGGGACTGCGCGCCCGCACAGAGGATTAAAGATAAGATAGAGGGTACAAACAAGCTACAAGTACGGGGAAAAACCATTAAAACAAGCCCTTAATCGTGGCATAAATGCCACTCATCATTAAGTCAAGATTCAAGAGATGCGATTTAATACTGGTAGATTAATCCTGCGACTGGAATTTGTAGCGAAAGCCCTTTATGATCTAATTAATTGATGCATTGATGATTGATTATTGTATTTTACCCTGGAATATTATTTATTGGTGAACCTATACCCTAGGTTTTGATTTATTCATTTCTCCTAGTTTAATTTGCTTTAGTTTAATTATCTCCTTAGTTTAATTCGCATAAAAATAATTTAGTTACTTTATAGTTTAGATTGTATTAATTAATTAGGAATAGAAAGACTTGTTTCCCTTTGGATTCGACCCTACTTCCCTATCTGCTTTAGTTAGAGGACTTGGGTAATTCTTTTCATTAGGAGATACGACTTTATCCTGTCATGCCCCTTGATGAAAAAAAAAAAATTGACTCTTGGTTACTGATGATGAACATTGTGGATTAGATGGTCATGATTTGATGTTTGATTGCCATGAAACCTTAACATGCGTTAATTTTGCCCAACAGCTTGTGAATTTAAAGCTTGACTAGTTGATTTGGTAAGGAATGTGTGTTAGTTCCTGGTATATCAATGAAGTTGAGTATTAGTTTTTAACTAGTTCCTGGTATATCAGTAATGTTTATATGATTCACTATTATGCAAAATAAGGAGGACAAAGGCATTTGTTCTCTTTTTGATATCTATGTTGTTGCTTGTGCCATTTTATTGTTTTTTAGCCACATTACAAGCCAATTTAAGCCCCATTGGTTACTAGTCCCAAACTTAGCTTGGGGGAGCTAATAGTTAGTGAGGTGAGGGAGTTGTAGTGTGCACATAATTTGCACAATGTGGGTGAATAAGAGGAGTAATTTGTTCTTTTGATATTATGATTGGAAAAAAATGAGAATTGTTGTTCAAAGTTGAAAATTTTCCAATGTGACCAATGTGAAATATAACGGAAAAAAAGAGCTAAAAGAAAAAATTGTTTCAATGTTCAAGTGTTCTACTTGAAGAGTTGAAGGTTGTTCAAGAAAAAAAAATCAAGTTCAAATGGAAAAAGAATGAAGTTCAAAGTTTGTTTGTTCATTCATAATATTATATTTTTATGAGTGAAGCTGTAAGTGTTGGAGAATTTTTGAAAAATTGCTTTGGTTGTTTGTTGAACTTTTGTAGTGTTGAGTTATGTTGGAGGTGATCGGTCATTATCTATTATGACCTTGGTATTACTAGGTTTCGGCTCTCTTAAGCATGATTGTACTCTCACATTTTTCCACATATTACCTACCCTTTTACGCTAGCCTTACATAACAAGCTTTGAAGACCATCAAACCTTTGTACATAGAGTAATTGTTTATCAATGCAAACAATGATTTTATATATTTCGAGTCGGCTACTAGATTGAGTATATGTCTTTTAAACACACGAGTGCGTGAGTTGGGAGGGCATTGTTAACATATAAAGGGTTGGGATGGAGAGCGATCGAGTACACCTTTTACTCGCCACATAAATGAGAGTTGAGTGTGTGAGCACTAGTCTTGAATTCTATATGCTATTGTGGTTTGCTCTACTTGATAATTGTTAGGGAAGATTGGTAATGAGATGGATTTGAGTAATTGATTATGATGCATGTTTGTTGATTGGCCTTGAGTTGTATCATGTTTTTGAAATGGATTTGGGGTGAAGTTTTTATTTGTCTTATTCATTGCCTTGCTTAGGGACAAGCAAGAGTTTGGCTTGGGGGAGTTTCATATATGTGTTTTATATGCTATTTTATCCCCTGTCCCATTGTCATTTTTATGAATATTTGAGCTCTTCGGGGTTACTTTTAGTACTAATGTGTGGTATCGAGTGTTTTGTAGAGTTGACAATTGTTTTGTAGGAATTTCCCAAATTTGTTGGTGGTTTCTATGGTTTTCCGACCACTTCGAGGTATCGAAGTTATTATCACATTCATGACTGTCATTCGTAGCTCAAGATCGATTATCTCGGTGACTAAGGGCTTGATTCATGGAATTGATCTGAGAAATGGACCAAGGAAGAGGTTAATTTGGGCCACAAGTGTTGGATCCCAAAGGAAAAGAAGAAAGAAAACTCGGCCAAGAAAAGACTGAACTCGATCAGGCAGAAGCCTAGAAACGTGATCTGAAGAAAAAGGCGGGCTTCGCTTGATCGAGTGCGTGTTTTTACGTAGGCTTTTAGGATTTTTCATTTTGGTTAATTTGGGGTTTAGTATTTAAACTCTTTTGTAAGCTTTATTAGCTACGTTTTTAGATTATAATTTCCATTCTTAAACTTTTAGAGAGATTCTATAGTGAGAGATTATTGTTGAACTCAAGTTTTCCCCTTTTAGTGCAATTTCCTATTTCCTTCATTCGGTATTATTTCTCGTTTCTTTAAGGAAAAATTGAAAAGAATAATCCCACCTTTGGCACATCTTCTCAAAATAATCCCACCTTTGTACCCCTTATTCTCAAAATGGTCCTTTTTACCTTCAACCTGTTTTACAGATTAGATTTTATTTTATTTTAATTATTTTTCTTTAATCCCTCTTCTCCCACCTCACCCCATTCCTCCATGTCCACCACCATCACCACCACCATTACATCACCACCCACCACCGAACTAACCACCACCCCAAAACCTTATCTGAATCAAGGAGGAGGGAAGGGGAAGGGGCTTCCATGTCCAATCCCCACCCCAAATCCTCTCTTAACTCCCAAATCGATAAAAAGAGTGTTAAGTTCAAGAGTGTTTCTCGGCGTTAGGGCGGCCTAGCAACGGTAGTAACAATAACACCTATAGCACCGCCGCTTCCATTTTGGCCGCCATTTATACCGCTTAAGAACAGGGATAGTCCATCAATGCTACTGTATAAGCTTGAAGATTGAACGTTGTTCATCATTGGAGGAGAGAGAAAATAAAGGGTAGTGTATAAATTGCCCAAAAATGGTGGATTTATGCAAGAAAATTATAGTAGTTTTGATAAAGAAGATGATGAAATGGGTTTTTTTTTTTTTTTTTTTTTTTTTTTCCTTTCTCTCAAATTTCTGCAATTTTTAATTTGTATTTATTTTTAAATTGTCTATTTCTATAGAGGAGAGAAAGTAGGAATGCAAGGAGGAAGGAAATGGGAAGTGAGAAAGGGAGGGCGGCTGGCCGGCTGGTCTAGCTATTCCAGCGGCGCGGCTAGGTCTGGGCGGTCGGCGGGCGGCTCCGACAGGGGAAGGAAGAAGAAGGTTTTTTTTTGTTAATTATTTAATTTTAAAAAACTTATATATAAAACCTAATTAAAAGGTGACACGTGTCAAATTACCTTTTAAAACAGGTTACCAATTTAAAGAACCGGTCAATAAAATAAAAAGGATCATTTTGAGAAAATAGGGTACAAAGGTGGGACTTTTTTCTGGAATATGCAAAGGTAGGATTATTTTGAGAAGATGTGCCAAAGGTGGGATTATTCTTTTCAATTTTTCCTTTCATTTATTGTTTTGATTTTAATTGCTTTGTTAATTTGTGCTTTGATTTCAATCATGTTTTCTTTATGTGCTTTGATTAATTTAGATTAAAATATGTGTGAGTAGTTTAATTCTAGGGTTCTTGGGGGATCCATAATTAATATTAAGGGATAATTTGTTATTATCATTAGTAATATTGCTGTAGACACCTGATTATGTCTCCCCAAAAACCAAACCCAGTAATGAGTATCTTTAACGTCATTGATTATCGAGTAAGGTGAAATGTTGAAGAGTCTCGTGAATTTCTCTTTGCAATTAATGTTAACCAAAATTACGCACAAGAATATTTAGAACGTTTCAAGTCTCATCCTTTGAGAAGATCAAAGCCTATCTTGCGAATCCTCCCGTATTAGCCCCAGCACTCCCCGGAATACCCTTAAGACTATACTTAACCGTCACAAAAGAAACAATGGGAGCTATGCTCGCACAAGAGGTAGAAAGCAAAGAAAATGCTATTTACTACTTAAGTAAAAAGATGCTCGAATATGAAACACGCTATACACCATTGGAAAAGCTGTGCCTCGCATTGGTGTGGGCCACAACTAAATTGAGACATTACATGCTCGTGCATACCGTTTACGTAGTCTCACGAATGGATCCCCTAAAATACCTATTCGAAAGATCTACACTTAATGGACGAATCTCAAGATGGATAGTAAATTTGGCCCAATTTGACATAAGGTTTATGCCTCAAAAAGCAATTAAAGGATCAGTGGTCTCGGATTTTCTAGCAGATTTCCCAATAGAAGATTCAACACCCTTAGAAGAGAATGAATTCCCGGACGAAAATTTAATGATGACAGAGGATGATACATGGACTCTATATTTTGATGGAGCCTCAAACCAAAAGGGGTGCGGCGTAGGAGTCTTATTAGTATCACCTAAGGAAGAACATGTCCCTATATCCATCAAATTAGATTTCGACGTCACCAACAACGCAGCTGAATATGAAGCATGCGTGGTAGGCCTCGAAACCGCTTTAGCCCTAGGTGTAAAGAAACTCCGGATATTCGGAGATTCATCCCTGATTATTAATCAAATCTCCAAAAGATGGAAGGTTAGGAGTGAAAGTTTAGCTCCTTACCAAACATATTTGGAAACTCTCACCGATCAATTAGAAAAAGTGGAATACACTTACCTACCTAGAGAGGAAAACCAATTCGCCGACGCCTTGGCAAGGCTAGCCTCAATGGTTAGAATACCTAAGGAAATTGAGCAAATGCCTTTAACCATAGAAAAAAGGCATAAACCAGCATACATTCAGGCCATAGAAGACGACGAAGTAATTCAAGAAGAAGAACCAGAGGAGGAACCATGGTTCGTAGATATATTAAATTATGTCACCAAAGGAGAATATCCTCCTCATGCTGACAAAAGAGAGAAAAGAGCATTAAGACTCTTAGCTTCCCAGTTTGTACTCATAGGAAATGAACTACACAAAAGGGTACCTAAGGGACGAGCTTTATTATGTGTAGGCAAAAAAGATGCTCAAAGGGCTATGAGAATAATCCATGAAGGTATATGCGGAACACATGTTAACGGCAAAATGCTAGTCCAAAAGATAATGCGAGAAGGATATTACTGGACTTCCATGAATAAAGATTGTCATCAATATGTAAAAAGATGCCCAAAATGTCAAATTTACGCAAATTTGCAACATATCCCACCATCTCTTCTCTACACCTACACTTCACCATGGCCTTTCTCTACATGGGGAATAGACATAATTGGAAAGCTTACACCTCCCGGAACAGGAGGCCATGAATACATCTTGGTTGCAATAGATTACTTCACAAAGTGGGTGGAAGCACAATCATATGCTAAGCTCACCGCCAAGCATGTAGCACTCTTTATCGAAAGAAACATAATTTGTCGACACGGAGTCCCACATGAAATGATAAGTGACAATGGAACTCATTTTCAAGCAGAATGTGAAGAATTGCTACAAAAGTATGGTATTCAACATCAACATTCTTCCCCGTATGTCCCACCACCCATCCCACCTCGAACGGTCGGCCCGGTCGAAATGTCCTCAGGTGATGACGCCGAATCCTCTACAGCGGCGGCCTCAGAACGACCACCTCGACCACCAGAAGTAGTCCGGCGACGCCTCGAGTCGGACCTAGTAGTCTCCCTCCTAGGCTCGGGCCTCGATCGAGTGCGTGGGGAAGGAATAGGCTGCCCCTGCAAAAGTAAATCAAGGTTAGCAAATGCAACGAAAATAAAGCCAAAAGCAGTAAAAGTAAAAGTAATACCTCCTCAGCGTCGTTGCTACGACAGGTAGCACGGTTCCGCAACCTCACAAGCTGGCTGCGAAAGGCGTCAATGCACCTGGCCATAGCCGTCACCACCTCACGAGAGAACTGCCAAATAGCTAAAGTCAATAACAATTATAAAGCCCAACATAAGGATGGTATATAAAAAGAAAAACTACTTACTCGAGTCTGGTGACGAGGAATAGACCGCTCCACAAACTGCTCTCCCGCTGGAGCTGGCGGAATAAGCTCCTCGATCGGTCCATACGTACCCTGGTAGCGTATAGACATCCTCGGAGGGATGAACTCCCTAGGACCAGCCTACTAAAGGTACAAGTTAGAAAGATACTTGGGGGCTATCTAAGAAAGATAAACTAAACGAATAAAAGCATACCGCTGCCTCCTCTGAAGGGACAGGAGCCGGCGCTAGCAACGGTAGCAGGTCCTCCTCATAGCTCTGCTCGAGGAGAACGTGTGACCTCCAGGGAGTACCTCGCGGAGGCCCACCAGCACGATCCCGCTGCAAGGCATCGTGGAACATATGCCGAGGTGGAGGAGCGGGAAGAACGAAAGTATCCGAGGAGTGTTGGATGGCCACCCTCTCCCCTAGGTAGACCACCGCGCCATATGTCCCCAGAAAGTAACGACGCTCAGCCGTGTACTGCGCCGCCAGCGCAGGGATAGGAAAAGCAGCCCAAGGCCGATATACCGGGCTAGGCTCCTGAAACATCACTAAGTAAGATACTAACGCTAAAAGGTGATAAAAGAGAAAGTAAGAATTAAAGAAAAACCTACCGTGAGGATCATCTCTCGAAGGCGTAACACCTCCGGCAGACCTCTGCGGCCTCCCCAGCTAGCAGCAATGGGGAGCACGCGAGGAGAAGGCCTCGCAGGCGCAAGAGAAGGGAAGTACTCGTAGAACCAAATCTATACAGAAAGTGAGAATCAGTAAAAATTGTGCTTCTAAATAGGGAAAAGGAGATGTACCTCTACGACCCTCCAGAAACTGGAAAGGGCTATCTCTCCAGACAAGGCCTTGTGACGACAAGAACGCCGCAAGCCCAGTAAAAAATCAGCATAGGCCATGCTGGCCCAGTCATATGTCCCGACCAACTGGAGGTCGCGAACGGCGGACAGGTAGTATAGAAGTACTCTACTACCTCGATCAGGGGAAAATGTCCCTGATAGCAAAATCAGCACAAAGATGCACACCCGCTGCTCTCGGATAGTCGCATCATCCTCGAAAGCTGCAGCCAACGTGCCGCGACGGATACATCGGGAACTCAGCTGTCCCGACTGAGCCTCAGCCTGGGCCCGAATAACGATCGGCCCCAATAACTCCAAAACCTCCGGCGAGTAAACAGTAACGCCAGCATCGAAAGGTAGAGGAGTAGATTGGAACTCTAGCCCCGTAATGAGACTAAAGTCAGCTGGAGTGACTGTCATCTCACCCCAGGGAAAGTGAAAAGTGTTAGTGGTGTCCCAAAAGAACTCCACCAAAGCTCGGACGACGAGGTTACCCCCATCGTATGAAAACATGGCCCGAGTGGCCTGCAGTAGAGGAGTCAACCCACATGACTCCCAAAGACGACGAAGCCCCTCATCGTGGCAGATGAAGTTGTCGTACAGGGAAATGATGGTGGAGTTACCCGAGCCATGGCTACGGGTCCTCCCACTCGCTATACCTCGTCGGATCCTCTCCGACAGATGATGAACTGGCGCGTGAAATAGAGTGCGCTCGTCCCAATCAGGCATGACACCCAGCCCGGAAGTAGAAGGCACGTCCTCGCCCTCGCTGGTGGGCTCGTCCTCTCGACGTGTGTCCCTCGACCGAGAACCGGAACCACGTCGTCTAGCCATGCTAAAGTATGTAAAAGTAATTAAGTTTAAGGCTCTACAGTATCTAAAGTTCGCCTAAGCCGCATGATACTATGTTATAAAAAAAAAAACAGAGTACGTAGTACTAAAACAGAGCAAAATCTCAAACAAGCATGGAAGTGTTTCTTTGAGCAAAAAAGCAATTTCTTGCAAACATATGATGAATATTGTGACAAATTGTACAAGTAAAAGCAGTCAAAATGCAAAGAACGACTCACATTGTTCTTCACGACCTTAAGAGGTCCTACAATGGTGAATCGTTTATTTCTTCACCAAATTGGGTCAAACAAGTCTCAAAATACTCCCAAAGTAATATACAAGCATAATTAAACAAATTCAAGGCATAAAATTCAACGAGCAAAGCAAATTAAGCAAAATGAGTTTCGAATTTTTCGAAAATTCGCGAATTAGAACGCGTAATTCATCAAAAACCGAGTAGAGTTTGAGCAAAACTTACATAGATCGGGAAAATAGATGAGAAAAGCTTTGATTTGCAACAAGTTTGAGCGAATTTGGTTGAGAAATGAGCAAGAACGAGTAATTTGAAGTTTTTGCGAAGTTTGTGAAGAAGAGCAGCGAAATGAGAAAGAAGAAGAAGACGGGTTTAAAACCCCGATTCTGTCGCCAAACGACAGAATTGTCGCGTGGCGACAGATGCAAAAGCTTGCGACAGGCACTTCTGGTCAGCGCAGGAGCGGCGACAGAGTGCTGGGCTCTTCCTTATGGTTTTGTGGGTCCATTTTAGTAATTTGGGTTCCTTGGTACGCCAGTTAGCCCCTTTGAGCAATTGACATGATTTAGTCAGCTTGATCAAAATGCACTGAGTGATCGACTTGATGAAGATCGTCTCACTTAACTTAAGGCGCCTAAGTATTGGCTCATAATAAGGCACCGAAATAATGGTTCAGAGCACCGAAATAATGGTTCAAAGCACCGAAATAATGGTTCAAGGCACCGAAATAATGGTTTAGTAGATGCACCAAAGTAGTGGTTCACAAAGGCAAAAGCACCAAAGTACTGGCACAAATATAAAAAAACAATGATAAATAATGATATTAAGGGTCAATAGGTAAAGTGATTCTTTGGCAATGTCTCAACATAGAGAGGAATTGTTTAGCGGCGAAGTACGGTCGTGACGAGGTAGTGTCACAAATAGTGGAAATGGCGAAGCAAGGCCACCTTCGGCGGTCCCTCAAGGTAAAGAAGAGATTGTCTATAGCGGCGACATACTGCTGTGGCGATGTACGACCACACCCAGGAAATGACGACATACAGTTATTTTCGACAATGTTCCCGAAATACTGTGGAGGATTGTCACCAAGAATATTGAAGACGACGACATATGGTTATCTTCAACGATGGCGTTCACGAGGTACTGTGGAGGTTGTCACAAACAACAAATGAAGCAACAGCAAAAATGGTTACGTTCAGAGACGTGTGCTCGGCGGTGCAAGATACGCGTTTCTTAACTCTTTTATCTGTTTTAACTAATGATTAGTTTTGCAGGTATCGGCGTTATAAGAATGATTTGAAATCGCAGAACATTTTGAATCATTCTCCGTCCCTATCGATACTTTGACTTTCGTTTTCGAAACATAAGTTTCTCCAAACTCAGTCAAAGTGGGGGCTTCTGTAGACACCCATTTGTGTCTCCCCAAAACCAAACCCAGTGATGAATACCTTGCACGTTGTGTTATTATCGAATTAGGTGAAAGTGATTCGAAAGCCAAGTGTTGCGGTTTAGTTTTAATTAAATTCTTTTCTCTCTGTTTTTGAAAATGACCCTATTTTATGAAATTGTCCATTTCAGTTTATTTTGGTCCATAATAAGGTTCCAATAATGGTGTAGATGGATGGGGTTTGAAAAGACCTTTCCAACGATATATTATAAGCCCGATTCCGATGAATATTGAGGAAGTTATGGCCAAAATACTAAACTGGGCCTAGTTATTTATTTTAATACGGCCCAATGATCTAGAGGAGGGCCCAATATTAATTGTTATTCCTAAAATTATTAGGATTAATTATAGTTTTCTAGAAGTTTCTAGAAAGTTCCTTTTAATTCTAATATTGTTAGATTTAATAATTAATTATCTTTAAAAGATTTTTATTTGGAATAAAATATTGTTTTGTTATCTTAAAAATATATTTTATCTTCTGTACGGATTCCGTAGATCAAGTTGATTAAAGATCGGATTCCGCGTGAAGAAAAACGCGCTAATACAGGCTGTCGCCAAACGACAAGTCTGTCGCCACGCGACAGACCCTGTCGCCTCGTGACAGACATTGTCGCGTCGCGACAGAGTCAATTCCTGGCGACAGCGTGGAGTTTTATTCCTTATCAAATTCTATGTTTTTCCGGATTATTTTCATTATAAATAGCGTCCGAATTCCTGTTTTCAGAAATCATTCACAATCATCAACTCTTTCTCAATTCTCTCTATTCCCTCTCAAGAATTACTTAATTCTTTTCTTTCTCTCCTTTTTTCAATACAATATTCCGCATTCACAAGACTTAGAATCTCTTAGCCAAGTTCGAAGTTGCCTTCGCCCTAGACGTGCAAGGTTTGATAATTTCTGAGGGTTTGGTCCAAAACTAGTCTAAACTTTATTTAATTTGATTTCAATTTAATTCTTTAATTCTTTAATTATTGTTTATTATTTTCATTGAAGTTTAGTAACTTGTGTATTTTGTTATTAGAAAGAGGTACGAGGCTTCAAAGTATGTAATCTTATTACTCTCTTTCAATGTAGAAAGCATGTTTAGATTTGTTTATTATTGTCTTATAATTCCTAGTATCATGTTAGGATGTTTAATATTCCTAGTATCATGTTAGGATGCTTTTAATGCTTTCTAGTATCATGTTTAGGATGCCTTTAATCTTTTCTAATATCATGTTATCATGTTAGTGCCATGTTAGGTTTGAAGCTTAGATCTTTATTGTTTAGTGACATGCTAGGGTTTGTTATTAACCTTGTTAGTATCATGCCTCGGATCTTGCTATTATTATTGAGCTTTATTATGCCTTATCATGTTATTATTATTATTATTATTGTTTGTTATTCATGTTGCTTGATTATATTTCATATTGTTATTGCTTGATCACACCTTTTATGATTGTTAAAGGGAATTTGTACTTGAAATCACGCTTAATAAGATAATTAATAATTTGGTTTAGGCTAAAGTGATTTTAAGTCAAGTGATCGCCAATAATAGTATTATTTGTGCATTAATTTCAACCAACGTAGATTAAACAGGGTAGGTTTAATATAATGTTTGTATGTTATTCAAAAAGCGCGCATGAATACGAGTAGAACAAAGTAGAGGCCTATTTTATAGGGCGGGTCCTTTCTTTTGTAGATTGGATTCGTACCTTCATCCCCGGACCCTGTTTGGTTCAAGACCTTATGGAGTAGTTGATGGTCCTTTTGGATTGTCTTTTGGGTTTACAAGTTCCTAAAACTTGTTGGCGACTCTTTTTGCTCTTTGTCTTTCCCTTTGGAACGCCACCGTACTTTAGTGTATGATCACAGTGGGGTTCAAGTTTGGGGTTATCGTAATGCTTGAAATATTCCCTACAGGGTGCAATTCTTGGTTATCAAGAAATACATATTTTAAATGTGAAGGAAGAGGTTTAAGTTCAAGTTTCTTTACCTCCGCAGAGTACGATTCCTAAATTAAATTTTTTACCTTATCATTCTCATCAGGGATAAGTTGCTCATTTGATAGAGCTTGCTCGATTTCATCTAACTCTTTACTCTATATGTCAACATCACCTGTAGTTGATCACAACATAGTACCTCCTCCAAAGGATCTCGGATGAGAACTTGGGGTAAGCTATCACGGCATAGGTCCTTTCATAACTCTCCCTAAATTGAAGGTAATGTTATCATCCCTGTAAATTAAGGTCTTCCTAAAATAATAAGAATTTGTATATCCGTAGTGTAGGAGTTTATAGGTATTATAATGTGGAAACCATGAATCATATTCATAAAGCACCTAATCCCAAGATCGCATACATAACATACAAGACACATAATCATACCTTTGAAGCGTTAATTCCACGAAGCTAATCAATTGGCAAATCAGGGAGGGAATAGAGCCCCAAACGTTGCTCCTCTACTTAGTCCACGTGATTCGAACGAGCCGTCCACCAATACTAGATTGGTCGAGTAAAAGGGAAAACCATGATCACCACCTTTAATGGACTAAACCGACCACCCCAAACCACCACCACCATGAACCACCAAGACCGGCGCCGGGGAGGAGAGAGTGTCGTGAGAGGGAGAGAGAGAGTTTGAGAGGGGTTGGGCTCATGTTTGCTAATTAGGGTTTGATCAAACTGATCACTGAATTGCTGTCTTGAAAACCCTAGGCACTTAGTCTATTTATAATCCCATTATAATTAGAAGAAGTCACGAAGTCCAAAACCCTCCTTGTTCCTCCATATAGCCGGCTGTACTAGGGGATGAGGCCCATCATGGGCCTCGTCCTTTTATGCTATAGATTTAGGCCCTTTGTGTGACTTTAAAGGATCCGTCCCATTGGGCTTTGGCCTATTTTACTAGCCCAAAGATCGTTAGTACCTCTAGCTATGATATAACGATGACCCAAATGTACGAACTTAATTATCTCCATAATTTGATCCATTTATATATCTAGTAATTGCACATGAAGAAGACATAAATCCTTCAATCTTCCACTTGTCTGAGACAAATGTGCAATATTCAAATTTCTTAAGTCAATACGTGTCAATTTGATAATATGATTGCATCACATGTCGAGATCATATTAATCTACAAATTGTTTCTTGAAATTTGAGTTCGAATTACAAAACCAAATGATTACAAATGAAAACTGAGTAACGCATTTGAACGCGGCCACGTATTTTCTGAATTCTCCATCTTCAAGCGGCTAGGACACATTCCCTAATTTAATAGGTAGATTCAATCCAATCTTGTAGAAACAAAGCTATCACTCAACTTTTGAAATAACCAGGAAACATCCTTTATAATCTCCTGTTATGGGTAGACGTTTGAATGTACCACAGTTAAGTCAATCATTGAATAGAATCAATGTCCCACTCATGTCAAAGGAATCCACTAATATATCCCGAAGCTCTATACTTGAACTTCAAAGTAGGTCAATTGTTCGATCATGCATCATTCATGCATATCCAAGTAATTGACCGAGCATCACTATGCCCTTATAGCCCATGAAACTGCATTATCCAATCAATCTTACATGCTAGCCCGTTTATTGAAATCAATTTATGTCCACTTTAATGATTTCGAACTAGGAACTTAAATAATATATGAATTTTGTTCACTTGTGGGGTTTCATTCACCAGGTCATCACCCTAATGAGCTCATCAATTCATAATTATTTTTGACATTTTATTTAATTTCCTCAACCATAATTAAATAATAGAAATGATAATTTCTGTTTATAGACATAATTCTGCAAATATATATGCATTCCTTATGTAATATGTTGTCTCAAAACATAAACAACTTGAGTTGTATAACTTGCTACAATCTAAGACTTTAATATGACTCTCATACTTTAGTCTGTGGAAGGGGTTTAATGAATTATGTTCTCATTCATAATAAAATTCTGCAGATTACGACATCCCGCTTGTCATTGATCTCAAAAATGAGGTGATATCTCTGTAGACACCTACTTTTAGCCTCCTGTCTCGACAGGAAGTGCTATGATGATAAATAAAACCACCTTTGTGTTGGATCAACGTGAAGAATGCTTATGGACAACTGATTTAATCGCAACAACACAAAATAACTAGCCTTACCCAAAACAAAATGAATTAAGGTCAAAAATAACTAAGCCTGATCATAATTAGGCTTAAGCCCGAGGTTAAAACCTAATTATGACGGATTTAGAGGCGCCTAGGTTAAAAATCAATGCTGTCGTAGAGAAATTCGCACGTATCTCAATGAGTAGCGCTGGTCTGGCGCGCGTAACTTCTTCGATTGCGCGTGACACCCAACGCAATTGCTAGTGATGCGCTTGAGGAAGATGTAGAATTTCATAAAAATATAGAATCGAATCTTACCATAATACCACACGCAAGACATTCAGTTGCGCTGCCCATAACAGCGCGTCTAAATCACTTGCGTTGGGCTGTCACGCGCAACCCTTTCAGATGCGCGCGACACCTGCTGCGGCAAAATGCTCAAAACCCTAAATAGAGGCTTAATACGAGGCTCAAACAGACGAAAATTAACCAAAAACTCTGGCAGAAACATTGTGGACTTGTGAACTATCAAACCCTCATAGTATCTTGTGTTAAATAAAGAATAAAATTGAATAATTAGTTGTTGATTGACCACTTAAGCCAAGGTGAATCTTGTTTATTTTGTTCTTTTGACGAATATTGATTAAATAAAAATAACAAATTTGCAATGTAATTCCTACATGATTGACTTGTGTAAATAAAATCAACTAACTTAGTTTTTTAGGTATCACATTGCATGTATTGTTTGGTGATAAATTGTGGAAAACGAAGAGCTAGTAGAGGCCGTACTAGGGCTAGGATAACGATACCTCTCTAAAGGAAACGCATCTTGGTACCCTCGCTCCCGAACTCATTTCTGGTTCATGTAGACCAATTTGGGCATGGGTAAACATACGATTCTTGCTAAATATCCCTTGAACTCTACTTGGGAGAAAGGCATGAACGAGGTTTATGAGTTTTCCTAAAACTCATTGGCGACTCCTACTTGTTTCTTATAAAAAAAGTGTGATGAAAGGATCAATTCTAATACAAGGTCCGCCAACACAGTTAGGAATTCAAATCATAATACACCCTAACAAGTGTAAAGTCCTAGGCTTTTAAAGGGCCATGGGCATTTAAGGAGAAAGATCCCCTACGATGGGAACACCCTCCTTACAGTGGCGACTCCACTGGGGAACTTAGAGGTTACAAGATTAATTTTTAGTTATGGTCCAAGGTTTCCAACACTTGGTTGCATATGGGTTGTAACAGGAATTAACTTGGATAATCTCTAGTTAGAGAGCGAGACTTGAACGTATAATATCTTCCTTTTTCGCAAAAGTAAAAACCAAACAAGAAACATTGCATCATGCATAATCATAGCACACTATAACCCTTGGGGATCGGCTCATTAACTAGGGGTTGCCAACACTAGGCTTCTATCCCGAAATCAATAACAATCATCCTACCCATATCGCCGACAAAATGTTGGGAGGGCTATGTCATGAGTCAACACGTTGAGTGATTGATTTGTGCATTATCCCTTAAGATATGGTACCTTTGGACACCCAAGCTTGTGAGAACCTTGGCTTATTGTATGCTTATATGATTACATGACTATGTGTGACGTGTTTAGGATAGCTTTTCCCTTTTTCTTTTTAGTTTGGTTTAGGTTCCCAATTACGAAGTTGTCCCTTCGTAATTTTGAGTCGTGTTCGAAGGGTGATAAAAAAGTAAAAAATCGAAAAAAAAAATGAGAAACAAACAAAAAAAACTGCTCGAACAAAAAATCGCATGAGCAGGTGGCGCGCGCACAACTCATTCAGTTGCGCGACCACTACCAGCGCAAGAGCCAAGGATGAGCGCGCCTTTCGCACGCAACCTAGTTACTTGTGCGCGCCTGCTGTTACGAGTCCTTTTGATTCTTTAAAGAACAATTGACTCGTTCAAACAATATCTTTATTAAAGAGTTGTTTAAAGGTGATGTTATCCATTCGAATGCATTTTGCGTCTTTTCTTCTTCTTTTGTCTCCTAAACAAGCGTATCGATTTACTTTTCCTTTTGTACTTCTTTTAGGGCTGGTTTCCAAGCTTGGGAACGAAGACTCTCGGGCGCTCGCATTCTACGTTTACCATCAAACAATTCACCCCTTTTAAACCACCTTCCCTTAACAACTAATTCTAGTCCAACAATGATGTCAGCTATAGAGAAACTCTAAGAAGAGATTGTTCGTTTGAGAGAAGAAAAGGCTCAAGAGGCCGAAGAGCTAAGGATTAAGAAACTTGAAAAAGATGAAAAGTGAAATGCTGAAGCTTTGGCCTAGCAACAAAATATGGAGGAACTATCCATCAAAGAGAAATCATTGGAGAAACTTATTCTTCATTCCACAATGGGGAACAAGTACTTCGATGCAGAAAATTTTGCTCCTCCTACAGGACTTACTTTACCCGAAAAATTCGTAGCTATGGACTTGCCAATATTCAAGGTGACTGATAACCCAAAAAATCATTTAATGAGTTTTACTGGCACCATGGCTTTAAAAGGAGTTGATCCTAAGCTTTATGCTTTGACTTTCTCTTTATCTCTAGACCCAGCCGTGAGAGAGTGGTACTATGGGCTAGATGCTAAGTTGAAGATGTAGTTTCGGCTTTCATCACCCAATATGAGAGTAACGTAGAGTTTAAATCAACTTTACATGAACTTGAGATGCTTAAGCAAGGCGACGATGAAGGTTTTCTTGCTTTTTACGGTACATGGAGAGAAAAGGCGGCTCACCTTGCCCAAAGGCCACCTGAACTCGAGTTTGTACAAAAGTTCATTGACAATTGTCATGAAAAGTACAACAAACATCTACGCCACCTTGGTTTAGACACTTTTCAAAAGGTCTATTTTGTGGCTACTAGGATTGAAGATGATCTTGCTATAGAAAAAGCAAATAAACCTCATCATCATCAACCTAAGAACAACTACAAAAAGGGGAATGATAACACTTCATCCTCTATTGATGTATTTGCGACTTCCACGCAATATAATAGCACAAGTCAATATCATAGTAATGACCCTCGAAGGAGATGGACAAGAGAAAGAAGATTTACACAATTTCCTGTGAGCTACAAAGAGTTGTTAGAAAAATTAAATGAAAAAGGATTGCTCACAACGCCACCCACTCCTCCAGAAAAAGAAACTCTTAATGGGATGACAATGCCTATTGTGCTTATCATAGAGGTGTTGGGCATGATACTGAACGTTGCTTTGTCCTAAAGCACAAGATTCAAGATTTAGTAGAAGATGGGAGAATTCCCACGCCTAAACCCAACAACGATGTAACCCCATTAGGGACTATGGGAAGTGATACGTTCAATCCTTTGAATTATATCACTCCCATAGGGAAGCCTCAAACCACAACACTCATAGGGGCAACTAATGAAGTGTGTGGGTTATGGGACGACGACTGCCAAGACTTATACGTCTCTAAGTATGCCGCCGTCCCACCTCCACCTTGTCTACAAAACAAAACAAGTGGAACGCTTGATTGGGATCATTTCTTGGAGAAATCACAAAACTTGTCAAATCTCTCCTTGGATGAACAATGGCATCAAGCACAACTCATGGAGCATCTTGAAATGGAGGCGCACTTAAAGCCTCTAGAAGAAAGTTGGTTCATAAGTCCTACAACTAACCCAAACGAGATAGATCATCTAACTCGTTCTGGGCGAGTTTATCAAACACAACCAAATGGATCTTCGATCGCTCAAAATCAAGCTCAAAATCAGCTTCAAAATCCAATACTACCTCCACTTAAGGTGGAAGATCCATTAGTCAAACAACTTCGCCAATCTAAGGCGAATGTTAGCATTTGGAAACTCCTATGTACTTCTAAAGAACATAGGAATTCTCTTATGATTGCTCTATCGGTTTTGTCTGTAAGTACAAACAAAACTCCCCAGGATCTTGTTAGCTTACTTACTAGCGAGAAATCCGACAAATCAATCACTTTTAATAGTGATGATTTTCCTTCAAAGGACACTACCCACAACAATGCGTTATACTTAACCGTGGGGTGCAAGGGATACAATATCCCTCTTACTTTAGTAGACAATGGGTTTGCTGTAAATGTGTGCCCATTACGAACTGTGAAATACTTAGGCCTCAATCCAGAAAAAGATTTTCAATCAACAACACAAAGCATTAGGGCCTATGACAATTCAAGGAGATCGGTGTGTGGAACTTTTAAGCTACCAATTACCATTGGCCCAATACAAAAGATGGTTGAATTTTATGTCATGGACACTATACCTACAATAAACCTTCTTCTTTGACGTCCTTGGATACATGTGCTCGGAGCGATACCATCCTCGCTTCATCAAATGATTAGGTTGAACTATCAAGGTCTTCCTATGACTATACATGCTTCTCCTCTCAAAATAGCGATAAATAATCATAGCGATAAATGATCAATCACTTTTAGAAATAAATCATGATAATGATGAAGAAGACACGTGGGGATTCGCTGCAGAGGCAATTTACCCACTAGAAATGGAGGAAAGCCTTGAAGAACCATTCAAGCTTGATCCATATTCAACCCTAATAGTAAACAACATCTTATGCAAGAGTAGTTACTTTCCTGGGATGCCCTTGGGAATAGGAATAAAAAAAATCTCTTTTACTTCCTATCCCAAGAAAAGCTTCTCTTTTGGATTGGGATATAAACCAACCAAAGAAGAACTAGAGTCTCACGATGCTAAAATCAAAGCACGTAGAGACAACAATAAGAAAGGGATAATCACTTTACTCCCATCCTACAATCAAACCCTTAATGGACAATTCATTAGGGAGGGAGAATATTACCCATGCTATGACTTTCCAGAACCATTAGCTCTAGAAGGTATCAAGAAGCCTGGATTCGAAATATTCCACGATTGCTACTTCTTGAATGACGATTTTGAAATCGTTCAATCAAAATACCCAACTCTAGGGTGCTATGATAGGCAAGCATTCAACTTGCTATTTGGACTAGAGCAAAACCATGTTGCTACAATGACTAATCAGAACGCCATCCAAGATGAAGATTTTGACCCAACCTCGTTGATCACCTCTTCTAATGAAACCTTCGAGTATGGATGGAGGAAGTATTTCAAATGGATATTAACTATAAAGGTGATAAGCTGGAAATCATCACTAGCGAAGGGAAGATGTTTGAAGAATCTGACGATGAGTCTAGTTTAGATTTTAAGGAAGCTGAAAGTTTAGGCCTTGTGGCCATTGATGAGTCTTTATTTTCTAGTCATAAGGTTGAAGATCCCAAAAAGGATTCTTTTCTTGATGTACTTTCTTTTGATTTCAATAATATGAGCTCTATTTCCGAGTATATGCCTTCTCTTGAATCTTTTGAATGCTATAATAATCAATCTAATGAAGATGATAATATTAACAAATTGGTTGAATTAATGAATGAACGAGAACAAAAGAATCATGTATTTGAAGAAACTAAAACAATCAATACAGGAACTAAGAAATAAAAGGGAAGTCAAAATTGGCTTAACTGAAACAATCGATCCTTATATAGACGCTCCAAGAATTCGAAGACGTGTTCGCTTGGTCATACAAGGACATTCTTGGAATAGATAGGGAAATTGCGGAACATACCATTCCTTTGAACCCTACTTCTAAACCAGTAAAACAAAAACTTTGACGAATGAAACCTGATGTCGCATTGAAAATAAAAGAAGAAGTACAAAAGCAATTAGACGCAGGCTTCATTCGTGTATGTAGTTACCCAGAATGGGTAGCAAACATCGTCCCAGTCCCTAAAAAGGATGGACGAGTTTGCATGTGTGTTGACTTTAGGGACCTCAACAAGGCTAGCCCTAAAGACGATTTTCCTCTACTCATATTGATATATTGGTAGATAACACGGTTGAACAAGGGATATTATCCTTTATGGATGGATACGCAGGTTACAACCAAATTCTAATGGAAAAAGAAGAGGAAGAAAAGACATGCTTTATCACCCCTTGGGGTACATATTGCTATACGGTCATGCCATTTGGTCTAAAAAATGCAGGAGCTACATACCAAAGAACGGCTACGACTCTCTTGCATGATATGATGCATAAAGAAATAGAAGTGTATGTGGATGATATGATTGTGAAGTCCAAGGATAGAATGGGACACATAAAAGCCTTACGCAAATTCTTCACTCGTATAAAAGAATATAAAATGCGATTGAATCCACAGAAATGCGTCTTCGGAGTAACTTCTGGCAAGTTACTCGGATACGTAGTAAGCACACGCGGTATTGAGATCGATCCCTCTAAAATAAAGGCAATCGTTGATATGCCTCCCCTTCAAACAGAAAAAGAAATTAGGGGGTTCCTTGGCAAGCTACAGTACATTAGTCGATTTATCAACAAGTTGACAATGACTTGTGAGCCAATATTTAAAAAATTGAAAAAAGAGGAAAAACATGAATGGGACGATCAATGCCAAGAGGCCTTTGAGAAAAACAAAGATTATCTCAAAAGTCCACCAGTTTTAGCACCACCAGTACCCAAGCTACCTCTTAGGCTATACATCACAGTCACAAACACGGCCACAGGGGCCATGTTAGCACAAGAGGTAGAAAAAGTCGAGCGTGTAATATATTATATGAAACAAAATATAGCACCTTGGAAAAAACAAGTTTAGGATTAGTGTGGGCAACTAAAAAACTACGACATTATATGTTACCCGACACCACTCATGTGATTTCACAACAAAATCCGATAAAGTATTTGTTTGAACAACCACCCATACAAGGAAGATTATCCATGTGGTTGGTAATGTTGGCCGAATTCGAACTAAAATATATTCCTGAAAAATCAATAAAAGGAGCAAAGATGCACAAATAGTCAAGTAAGCACAATACGATGTAATGAGTTTGCAACCTAACCATGGCTCTAGTTTTCTAAAGTTCAAGGATAGGGTTAGTCAAAGAGGGTGCATGGTTATGTACCCTTCGTTGCAATGAGTGTTCGATTGGGTAGATGGAGTGTGAATTCCCAGAGGGTTATGGAAATATGTAGAACACATATGGGTTCAAAAAAGTGAGAAAAACTCAATCAGGAAGTGAAATTGAGCAAACAGTACTAGAAATGGTCAAAGCAAGAAGGCAGATTTCTGGCTCGGTATTAGAAGAACATAGCGCGAGACAATAGGGACCATCGCTAGACGATAGCCCTGTCGCGCCTCGATATTGCTATCGCATCGCGAAAGAGCCATCGCACTGCGATGGGCACTGTTTTCTCAGCACGAGTTCCTACATGCCTCAGCAGCTCTCTGTGTTCTTAGGATTTTCCAGTTTTCGCAGCGTTTTTTCGATTCTAGTTGTGAAAGATATTTCCCAAATTTCCTACGTGTAAAAATCCTATGTTTTTGACGCATTACAAATGGTCTATCCAATGCGGACCTTTTTTATGCTTATGCCAATAATGTCAATCAAAATTACGCACATGAATACTTAGAACTTTTCGAGTCTCATCCACTCATTCTAAATTATTGCCAAAATAAATTTTAAGAATTAAAATAGAAATCGTCCCCATTGGAGTCGCCAAAAACTGTAGGGAATATTTCAAGCATCCCCCACTTGAGCCCCACTGTGATCATACACTTAAGTTGGTGGCGTCCAAAGGGAAGGAAGCTAGAGCAAAAGAGTCGCCAACAAGTTTTGGGAACTTGTAAACCGTTCACAGGGTGAAGGTTACACCCCTTCATGATCCATGAGATCGCTAACACCACAGTGGTCCTGAACCATGACTGTATATTTGGGGATGAAGGTACAAATCCAACCTAAAAGAGATTAAACCTGCCCTAAAAATAGGCCTCTACTTTATTCTTCTCATATTCATGTGCGCTTTCTGACTAACATACAATCAATATATTAACCCTAAACCTGTTGAATCTATGTTGGTTGAATATTAATGCACAAACAAAACTAATATTGGCGATCACTTGAATTAAAATCATATCAGCCTAAAACAAATTATTAATAGTCTTATTAAGCGTGATTTCAAGTACAAATTCCCTTTAATCCTGGAAGAAAGGGCGTGATCAAGCAATAACAATAATATTAAGCAACATAATAATATTGATACTACAAATCATAATCATCATAATAATATTCAATCTCATCAAAGCATAATATTAATAGCAAGATCCTAGGCATGATACTAACATGATGAATAACAAATTCTAGCATGTCACTAAACAATAAAGATCAAATATTTAGCCCTAACATGATACTAACATGATAGAAGAAAATAGGAAGCAACCTAAACATGATACTAGAAAGAAATAAATAACATCCTAATGTGATTCTAGGAATTAAAATAATATAAGCATGCTCTCTAAAGAAAATAGCAATAAAACAACTTACTTTGTTGCCTCGTATCTCTTTCTATCAAAACAATACACACGTTAGTAACTTCAATGAAAATATTAAACAGTAAATCTAATCAAAGAATTGAAATAAGATTTGGGACCAAACCCTCAGAAAGTATCAACCTTTCACGTCTAGGGCGAAGCCAACTTCGAACTTGGCTAGGTGTGTCTAAAACTCGTGAATGCGGTATTGTTTTTGTAAAAAAGGCTAGGCTTAGAAAGAAGTAGAAAGAATAAGCTATTGCTTAAGAGAGAGAAAAGAATAGAATTAGATGATTGTTGATGATTGAAAACGGGAAATAAAGACCCTATTTATAGAGAAAATAGTCCTGAAATGATAAGAAAAAGATCGAATTCGATTCAGAGCAAAACAACTTCCATCGCGACGCGATAGAGTCCGTCGCGGCGCGATGGAGCTGTCGTTTCGCGATGGTGAACGCGTTAATTTAAAACTGTACGGAGTCCTTAATCTAATTAAATTAGACTAATTAACATCCGTACTTATCTTTTAAGAATCAAATTTAATCTTTTAAAACACTTGTTTTATTCCAAATATAATTCTTTATTTTCTAAAAGATATAATTATTAATCCTAATCCCACTAGAATTTAAAGAAACCTTCTAGATTATTCTTGAAAATTAAAGTTAATCCTAATGATTTAGAAATAATAATTAATGGGTCCTCCACTTGATCATTGAGCCATATATTAAACTCATTTCAGGCCCAATTTGGTATTTTGGTCATAACTTCCTCATTATTCATCGGAATTGGGCTTATAATATATCCTTGCAAAAGCTCTTTTCAAGACCAATCCAACTACACCATTATTGGACCCATATCATGGACCAAACTAAAATGGAATGGACGTTTCCATAAATAGAGTACTAAAATAAATGTTTTCGAAAACAGAAATAAGTATTTTTATTAAAACAACCGCAGCACAAGACTTTTCACATCTCCTTGTTCGATAATCAATGACGTGAAAGATATTCATCACTGGGTTTGGTTTTTGGGAAGACATAATCAAGTGTCTACATTATTATTTTCTTTTTAGTTTCGTTATTTTTTCAAGGGGGGTAAGTTGGGAACCCTTTCCCTCCCTCAGAAACTTTTTCTTTTTTGCTTTAAAACACTTATGGAAATGAAAAAAAACAAGACATGATATTTACAAAAAAAGTGTAATATGTACAACAATAAAAAATAATAATAACAATGCACATATACATTTTTCATAAAGCAAAAAAAAATTTAATAAAAAAATGGGAGTCATGATGCTCGGCGGCTCCCAGAAGGCTCTTGTACATCCTGCAAAACCCCAAAACAAAGATTAATACACTATGTGTAATAACTTTGATAAGAAAATAAACAAGACTTACCGCGACCATCGGATGATCACGGCATGACAAAGCCACAAGGTCTCTCCGATATGCAGCTCGGAAAGCAAGCATTGTCTTCACCATGCCGTTCACGGTCTCCAGCGGAACCTGTTCCAAAAAAATAATAATAACAAAGGACAGTTATAAAAAATGTATATGATATATGAAAAAGAAAAGATATACATGTACAGAATAAACATACCGACTCAACCATCTTTGGTACGAAGGGTATGTCCTCATCCTCCGTCGTCGGAAGCGCCTCACGAATTACCGACCCAAAAGCGTTGGTATACGTCACCTCCTCCGTAGGAGGCACCCAACCACACAGCTCGACTCGCTATAAATATAAAATAAAAGGAGTCAAAGTTTCGAACAATAGATAAAGAAAGAAAAATAGAAAAGAAGAAAAATGCTAACCAGAACGAAAGCTAGAAAAGGAGTTAGCCTGGATGCAATGAACGCCGGGTAAAATACATCCGATAGCACCAGTTGCTCCGATGGATAACCAACGATTGCCTAAGCTCGATCCTCGGTAGACTGCAGATCCGGACGGAGCATCAAGATCGGAGGGTCCGCAGGAACCAAAGGCTCCTTGGACGAAAACTGCCAGAGAACACGCTTGCCTAAAAACCAAGCATCTGTCCTCTAAAGCACAAAAAGTCCTGATAAAAGGTCCAAAAACGGCAGCGAACTGCACCTGCCTTGACGACCTCAAGCACCCCGACGATCAAACTCTAAGGATGGAGATCGATCTACAAAAAAACACCACCACATGAGAAAGTTACTCGAAAAAAAATATATATACCTATAAAAATGTGTGTTGTCAAAATCATACTCATCGACGCACGAGTTGCCGAAAGAATCCTCTAGCGAAAGTCGCCAGCTATAGTAGCTCGCTTCTTCCTTATCGTGCCAAGCGATGGCCGATAGGGAAACAAGCCTCCCTGAGAAACCTAAGGGCTAGGAAAGGCAGGTACGAGTACCCCCAAGCCTAAAAAAGAAAAAAAATGTACAATGATCAAAAGAGCCAAAATTGTGATAAAAAATAAAAGATTAAGGTAAATACGTACTTCGAGGATACGACCATGCCACGAAATGGAGATCGAAGGCACCTTAGTAGCTGCCGTGGAATCCATCACCCGGGCCGCCTTACCCATAGCTGTAAGCATACGGGCATACGACACCTCCGCCCAACTCAAGTTATCCACTTGCCCCAAATCACTAAGGCAAATAAGTAACCCGATAGCGAAACACTCTCCCGGATCACTCAAAATAGTGATGGGAAGAAGGTGGGCAGTGTATATCCGAGGTAGCTGCTCAGGAGTACACTGCCGATCAACCTCGTCAGCCGACAAGACTGCGCGTACATATGGAGGGCCACCGCGAGACGGTCCCCGACAAGGTCACGTAGTCTCTCGTCTGACCCCTTCACGGTCTCCATAACCACAAGCTCACCTCCAAAAAGAAAACCCGTGATCATAGAGAAATCGTAAAGGGTAATCGTCATCTCCCCCCATGAGAAATGGAAAGTATTGGTGGAATCCCACCGAAACTCCAGCAACCCGCGAAGGAAAGTTGACGACGCAGGCTGACTCGATAAATCCCGAAGAGCCGCCAGCTGGGGCTAATCCCCGAAAGCTCTACTACCTCCTTTACCACGTCAGGTAAACTCCCGAAACGATCCCTCAAGTCACTTGAGCCGTATAGATGCATGCTAGGCTCGTTCTAAAGAAAATGTATAAGAAAATATGGTTATGACCTTTCAAAAGAGAGAAATGATAAGAAAAACAAGGGAAAAATAAAAAAACTCACTATACCGCGCCAGCTTCGGGTCGAAACATGATGGTTTGGGTCCCACCTAAGGACTTGAGGGTCCTAGTTGGGAGGAACCTCCCAGACCACATCCTCATGAAGACGTCGAGCAGCCCCAACGTGTCACTCCCAAACCTCCTCACGAGGACGCGTCACCCTCTTTCAAGGGTGAACCACCTCGTCAGGCACTAGTCCTCCTAAATCCCCCTCAGCATCGACAAATGGAGGGGAGTCCATACTATAATCGATAAAATTCGTTATTTGTTTACTAAGGAAATAGTATGTGTGTTCTAGACCCATTTCGGCAGCATAACGACTGCCGAGAGGACAAACCACAAAAATCAAATGCCACCCACGCTTGAGGGCTACGATACCTGCAGTTAAACTCAGTAAATGGGGGCTTTTAACACCCACAAAGCCATCGTGTACCAGTTTCAACTAAAGTATTCTAAAGATTATATTCATAAATCTCAAAGAATCAACTATTTTTAGATGAATAATAATAACATAAACATAATTATCGTGTACCAAAAATTCTTGAGGTTCGAACATGGTAAAAAACAAGATAAAGTGTATACTTCGCGCCACTTTTCGGATTCAAAAATTTCCAAACATGATTCATGAAAGTAATTGTAGGTCTAATACTATAATTCACTTAATAATCAACAATTATAACCAAATGAGCAAGCAAAAACAACAAATTCGAACTACAACTTGAAGAAAAATGACAAAAATGCTCTCAAATGAAGAAATGCTCATACAAGGTTCAATACTCAACTATTTTTCGTGAAATTTGTTGCAAAACACTCCTTGAACATAGCGTAACAACATGGAACAAACGATTTCAAGAATAACGGACCGAATCAAAAATCCCAAATTCTAAATTTGGGGTTTTACGGTTCGATTTTCCCTAAATTCAGCCAAAAAAATGAAGTAAAACAAAGCAAAAACTACATTGGATTGTGGCAGATATGAATAGGGAACGGGATCTACTTCCTTTAGCCTCATAAAGCAGAGAATTTCGAGCTTTGTAGAGAGAGAAAGAGTCGAAAATGGTGAAAAGGGAAGGAGAGAGAGCGAAAATGAAAATCGCGCTTCGCGATTTCTTTTACTGACTTAAGTGTCGCGCACAATTGAATTTGTTGCGCGTGACATCCCAGCGCAACTCAGAACGATTCGCGTGGTTGGCCAGCACGACCACTGAGTTGCGCGTAGATACTGGTCACTTAAAAGACGGGTTTTGGAATTTCGATCCGTTTTGATTTATTTTTTAACGGTTTTTGCTCGTCATTAGACGCAATGGCGCCCAAATTATCAAAATCTTTTTTTTTTCTTTGCATCTTGTAGTTTATTTTCTTCTTTGATAGTTTTTTGCATCATCCTACATGCACACCGTGCTTTGTACCCGACCTAAGCATACGTTTTGGACGTTTTTCGTGATTGTGTCTTAAAATGTTCCATAGTGCTGCTTTATGTAAAAGCTCCCATAGACAGGTTTGTCATTTTACTGTACTGACTTTAGAAATTTCACGTTCTTTTCATTTTTTTTTACGTCCACAACAAAAAGAATAGCGTAGGTGCTGCGTAAAATTGCATCCTCTTCCCAGCAACGTGATCTACCTCCTGTAACGAAAACGGTAGGATTTCTTTCTTTAGCTTTAGGTTTACGAGTGGATAGGCGCGCCGAACCATCGAGGACAAGGCACATTCTCGATTGGAAAAAAATACGGTAGTTAGTGAGCTTATTGGCTTACTGGACAGTTAAGGTGTCCGTCCACCCCCTGTATAAAGAGCGAACAAAGCAGAGTCGCACCTATTTAGACACGTGCCCCCAGTTCTGAGACATGTGTTTTCATCTTGTGGACAAAACTGATGAGAGAGTTGTCGATTTTCTTCTCTCTCACTAGGTTTGGATATATGCCTCTATTCCTGAGACATGTATTTCTATCTTGTGGACCCCAAATACTTCGTTTAGGCAAGCGAGTTTTAAAACCTCTATTCACGTGTTAGGCTCCGAATGCCGAAACACCTCTCTTTTTATCATCTTTTACCTTGTTAAAATCATAGACTAAAGTTTGAATGACATATCGAGGAGATTTAGATCAACGATGCCATAATTGAGAGGATATCATCCTCTTTACTCTTTTTTAAACCGATATCTTCTCATGACATGACATTACTTAGGACAGCCTTTACATGTAAAAGCGTTCTACATTTGCAAAGGATCAATCTGGATTCTTTAGCGAGTTAAGACTAGAAAATACTTTTTTTAGCCTTAATAGCTACTTGTCTCAAACGCTTAGCGAATAAAGGATAGTTTCGACATCCTTAAAACTATTGAAAGATTCTCTATTCTTAGGGAACTTCGCAGAATGAGTCTCGGATTTATTTTCTTGGCTACTTTGATCCTTATCTATTCTAGACTCTATCAAAGTGGGGGCTAACTGTAGACATTTACTTTTGGCCTCCTATCCCGACCGGAAGTGCTATGACGATAAATAAAACCATCTTTGTGTTGGATCAACGTGAAGAATGCTTATGGAAAACTAATACAAAACAACTAGCCTAACCCAAAACAAAATGAATTAAAGCCCAATAAACTAATCCCGATCAGTAATTAGGCTTAAACCCGATGTTAAAACCTAATTTTGATGGACTTAGTGGCGCCTAGGTTAAAAATTAAAGCTGTCGTAGAAAAATCTGCGCGCATCTTAATGAGTCGCGCTGGTCTGGCGTGCGCAACTCATAAGGTTGCGCATGACACCCAGCACAACCTCTAGTGATACGCTCGCGGATGATTCAAAATTTTATAAAAATATAAAATCAAATCTTACCATAATGACGCGCGTAAGACATTTAGTTGCGCTGGCCATAGCAGCGCATCCAAAACACTTGCGCTGAGCAGGCGTGGGCAACCTATTCAGATGCGCACGATACCTACTGCGGTAGAACGCTCAAAACCCTAAATACATCCATTCCCTATAAATAGAGGCTCAACACGAGGCTTAAACAAACAGAAATTAACCCGAAATATAATAATGGCAGAAACTTTGTGAACTTGTGTACTATCAACCCTCTTGTCCTGAACACTCACCCCCTTTATTTCTTGTTACCACGGTGGAGGTTCCCGAACAAGAAGGACTCCATAAGTGTTCTAAACGAAGATATAGCAAGAAAAAGTGGTAAATTCCCGAGCACTTAGATCAATCACCTTTTCTTTTCTTATTTAAACAACTTTTAATGAATTAATTAGTGTTTTTTTATCACCTAAAATAAAATTTTAATTAATTAATTTCACATAGTATTCTATTGTTAATCAAAGATTAGGAATTGAATAATTAATTGTTGTTTGATCACCTATGCCAAGGCGAATCTTGTTTATTTATTGTTATTTTCACGAATATTGATTTAACAAAGAATAACGACTTTTGCAATGTAATTCCTAAATGATTAACGCTTGTAAATGAAATCAACTAACTTAGTTTTAGGTATCACATTACATGAATCGCTGTTAGCATGAATCATAAGTTTACCCCATGCCTAAATTGGTATACATGTACCAGAAATGAGTTCGAGAGCGAGGGTACTAAAATAGCGTTCCTTTTAGGGGGAATCGTTATTCTAGCCCTACTGCGGCCTCTACCAGCTCTTCCTTTTTCACAATTTTATCACCAAACAATATATGGAACGTGGCTTTTTAAAACTAAGTTAGTTGTTTTATTTAAAAGCATTAATCACGTAGGAATTATATTGCAAAAGTTTTTATTCTTTTGTTATTCAAATCGTGAAAAGAACAAGAAATAAACAATGTTCGCCTTGACTTAGGTGATGAAACAATCAATTAATTATTTAAATTCTAGTCTTGATTAACGCAAAAATTCTATGTGAATTAAATTAATTAAAAGTTTAATTAAAGTAATCAAACAACACTATTTATTCAATTATAGTTATTTAACTAAGAAAAGAAAAGTGATTTGTCTAAGTGCTCAAGAAACTAACCATTCTTCTCTTATGCTAAATCTCCGTCTTATGCATTTATGAACTTTCCTCCTTCTTTGAACCTCCAGGAACTTCAATGGAATGTATTAGGGTTGAAGAGTAGTTGGAAAGAGGAGGGAAAAGTAGTATGATAGTAAGAGGGTTTGAGAGATTAAGGATTTCAGAATTTGGGGTTTAGAATTCTGATTTTTCTGTAGTGTTTAGGGTTGAACTAAGACCCCTATTTATAGGCGTAGAAATTTATGTTTAGGTTTTAAGAGCCGCGACGTTAGGTGGCGCGCTCAACTCTTGGAGTCGCGCTGGGTGCCGCGCGCGCAACTCATTGAGTTGCTCTGGGTGCGGTTTGCCTTATACGAATACGCGTTTTTAAAACTTTCATAAATTTTGATTCCAAAGTCGGATTCGGGCTTTTGCGATTAATTTAAAGCTCTGAATGTCTACTTTCCAATGCCGTTGGAATTAGGTTACAATGTGTTATGGATAAAAAGATATAGCCGTTGGAGTGCAAGGGTGTCGATTTTAGGGCCCGATTTAGTGTTTCAGTTATAACTTCTTCGTTTTAACTCGGAATTGGGCTTATAATATACCGTTGGAAAGCTCTTTGAAAGGACTATCCATATATTTAGGCCTTGCATGGAAATTTAATGGTTTCTTTATTTAATTGGTTTTTTTAACAATGTATGATCCACTAGATCCAATCATTGCATTTTACGCATTTGGGTCCGATATTAATCACGTTCAAACATGTTTGAGCACGTTGAAGGCCTAATTAGTAATCCGACAAGGCTCTAAGATAACTTGGTCTCAAATACAGGTTTAAATTCATAGTGCATTTCGTAGTCCATAAACACTTCAACTTTGATCTAGCATGAAGAACGGGTTATTGTAACATCATCGCACTTCTTGTCGGGACAGGAGGCCAAAAGTAGGTGGCTACATTTAGCCCCCACTTTGATCGAGTCTAGAATAGATGATGATCAAAGTAGTCAAGGAAATAAATCCAAGACTCATTCTTCAAAGTTCTTTAAAGATAAAGAATCTTTCAGTAGTGTTGAGAATGTCAAAACTATCCTCAATTCGCTAAATGTTCAAGGCAAGTAGTTGTTAAGGAGAAAAAGTACCTTCTAGTCTCAACACGTTAAAGAATCTAGATTGATCCTTTGCAAGTGTAGAACGCTTTTACAAGTAAAGGCTGTCCTGGATGATGTCATGTTATGAGAAGATATCGGTTTTTAAAAAGAGTAAAGAGGATGATATCCTCTTAATATGGCATCATTGATATAAAGTTGACGCGGGTGAAACCTAGGTCGTTGGTTACTTAGATTCCCCAATCATAACAAAATTTGAAACCAAACCCAACCCTACGTGTAGGGGTAAGTTTGGGTCAAACCCAAGGGAATATGGTATTTGCTAAGGTCTCAAGCTAAGCTACTCCGAAGTCTTAAAACAATGGGTAGGTCTAAGCTATACTATCGAATCAACTCAATCAAAACTAACAAATAGAATTCAAATATCAAAGCACTAGGGAATTTAAGATCCACATGCACTCGTGATAAACTTGCTAATTTGTCGCGAATTTGATCAATCAAGCAATACGAGGGAAGACGACATTTGCAATCAAAATCACTCAAAGAGCTACTTCCTAGGGTCAAGCTAGATGTCTCTAGAAATGACTTCAAAGGAAAATCGCAAAATAAGGTTAATCGATAATAATAGCTTCCAAATTAATTTTTTGTGTCATTGAAAACTATTATGCAATCTAGCTTGATAATCAAGGTTAGCTACTTCTCATCAAATCAATCACATGCACAAATTTCATCAACCAATTTAATCACATCATCAAATCAATCAAACACCCCAAATTTGCTATAGATTATCACTAATACATGCTTCACCACTTCCATAGCAAAGGAACTACTCACTACACATAGCAAATTTGAAAAGCATAACAAAACTAATCATCAATTCCATCATCAGCACTGTAATCGAAATATCAACAATCAAATCAAACAAAACTAATGAAATTCAACAATATATCAAAAATCAATCAACAAATTGCATTGAAAAGGAAAGAATTCGTACAAATCTTTGATCAATATCAAAGAGGAATGAAGATCAAAATATAGCAATCATCAAACACCAAGTTTCTCTCTCTAAATTCTACGAACCAAGTCTCCAAAATCTTGAGCTTCTCTCTCTAAAATTCTAATCAAAATCTCATCAAAAACTAAATCAAAAAATTCTCCTCCCTCTAGAAATGAAGGAATTCTATATATAGTAAAGCTAACTAAAGAAAAGTTAGTTAGACGTCCAAAAAGAATCCCAAATGGCCCGGCCTCTCATCCCATTTTGCGGCCGCAACAAAATGGGTACGGAACAGGGGACAGCAGGGTGCGCGGCCATGCTAGCCACCTACGCGGCCGCTTCTCCCTCGTGCGCGCGTTGATGTTCCCGTGCGTTCCACATGATACATGTTAGGGGAGGTAGTCACTAGATGCCTTCACGGTGGGTTCCACACCGACTTTGATGTCCACACGGCATGAGAGCGCGGCCTTGAAGACTTCGCTTATGAACTCCTTTACTTTTAAGCTTTAAGAGGGAGAACCGGGTTGCATCCTCAGCTTTGTATGCCCTTAGAGAACGCCAATGAGCTTCTCGAACATCACCATTCTCCTAAAATCAAACAGAAGGAAACAAGTAAAGGAAAATGCAAAATAGAGAAATTACAAGTAAAAGTAAAGAAAAAGAGATAAAAGAGATGTAAAAGCATTGAAAAATCATCTTAAAAGAAGCTAAACGAGTGCCATAAATGACACTCATCAAACTTCCCTAAGCTAGACTTTTGCTCGTCCTCGAGCAAAACAAAAGCAAGAAGAAATAGGATGAGATACTTATTCAAACAAGAAAAAGGAAAGAAAGAGACAAGAATGTACACTAAGACTCACTTTCGTAGGAATCACGGTTATTTTTAGCTACAACAAGCCCATTAAACCCCAAAGTCTCCAATGAGGATGAGTGAGGTCTCGTTAGGGTATCCAAAGAGTTTGACCCATATCTCTTGGTAAAAATGAGGCAAAACAATAAAAGAAAGTAAAATAAAAAATTCAAACAAGTAGCATTTGCAACGAACTTTTACAAATGATCAAATGCAAGTGAATAAACAAATTTCTTTAAAATAAGGGACGTTCCAGGATATCTATGGTTGATTGAAACATAAAATATGCTAAGAATAGAGAACTAATGAAACACAATTCACCTTCATCTCACACATTCTTATCACGTTCTCCCAATTAGCTTCAAATCCACCTTTAGTGAGCATCTCAATGATTCCACGAAGGAACCTGAAAAAGAAATAGATTTAAGGCTACTCGACATCTTGACTAATGCACACCGCATTATAGGCTTGACTCACATCTCCCTCCACCGACTTGTGACTCAACCACAAAGGTCAAAAGGTCTTGAGAAGGGTTGTAATGTAAAGGCGAAAAGGGTGAAGGTGGGCTAAAATTTAAAATTTGGTGGTATACCTAAATTGTGAAGCAAGGGTGATCAATCCTCAACACCATAATCAAGCAATCACTCAACAAAAACACCAACACCCCCAAGCTTATTCAAAGCCAAAATCACAAGTATATATATATAAAGCATAAGAACTCTTCCCCCCAAGCTAAAATGAAGCATTGTCCTCAATGCTTAAAATAGGGAGAAAACATTTATATCAAAATATTTTTGAACATTTTCATTATTCACATTTTTTCAATTTTGCCAAAGCTTTTTGAATTTGCTTTGCTTTTTCTCATTTTTTTTTCATTTTTTTTAATTTTTCACATTATTTCATTGTCCTCACCTCTTTTAACTATGGACGGCTTTTTCAAATTGGTATTTGCCTTTTATTCACAAGATATTTACAACACAAACTTGCATACATTACAAGAACCAATATTCAACTAATCCACCATAATCTCCAACAATAATAATCAATTGCTTCACAAAAACCAATAATGGAAACGAGAATGAAACAAAAGGCTCAAAATCTAAAGATATGGCTTGAAATGAAGGTTTATGGCTCAAATGGTTAGCAAGTAGGCAAATGAAAACCCAAAATAAAGAAATAGAAAACTATCATAGAAAAGGAAAAATCACCACCCCGAAAAGATGCCTTTGTCCTTCCTAAGTGGCTCGATTGCGATCTCCGGAGACAAGAGTCAAGTTCTAGATAAAGCATACAATAGTCATGGATCCATTTGCCGCTGATGCAAAATATGTAGAAGGCTTGAAAAGAATTAAACCTCACATGGTTGTAGCAATAACTCACTATTAGTTTCAAATTCACCAAAAGGGAGCAACACCAACTTTCCACAAACAATTAGAATCCAGCTTCAAGGTCCCAAAAGTTCTAAAGACACTACCTTAGCATACACTATCTTGGAGTTAACCAAAGATACTCTCAAACCGTTCATACTGATACCGCATAGGAAACCATTCATTCAAAAGCAAAAGTTCGGATGATATTATGTCCATAACATAAGCATAACACAAAAAGAAAACAAAAAGAAAGTAGAAAAGAGAAGAAAAGGAAAAGATAAAGAAAAGTGCAAAGATGCATGCATGTCATATAAATCCCAATTGTCATACAAGTGGTCATTCGACAACATCGCCAATGACCCCAAACACCCTTGGTGTTACAAAGCAAACAACCTCGAACCGTTCAACTCTTCCTAAACTAATCCTATTCTATGCAAACAATTAAAGAAAAGAAAGAAATGAAGGAAATAAGAAAGATTTCACCGGGAATCCATGATAAGCTAAGAAAAGCGGGGCAATGAAAATACAACCTCCATGAAACTCCAATCAAGTATAGCATGAATTGTCAAAACCGAGTGAGAATGAAAAAGAGAAAATGAAACTATATACAAAGAAAACAGTTAGTAACATCAAAATAAAACAATAAGAAAGCAAAATCAAAAATGAAAAACAAAGAAACAAAATCAAACTAATTAACAAAATCAAACTAAATCAAAACAAACCAATCAAAATATCAAAATCAACTATACACTCAAAAAATAGGAAAATTAACTATACACCTAAACTACAATCATTTGGATCAAAGGGATTTGGATTCAAGGGTTTTGGATTTAGGAATTTGGATTCAAGGGAGCAAAAATCACCAACTCATCATGAAAGAACAATCATCATCAAAATCAATCATCAAAAGATTTTCAACATGAAAACCATGATATGATCATGGAAAACAACAACACTAAACAACATCAAGCATAGATCAAGACAAGTAATCATAAACCATCAAGGCATGAAAAATTAAGGATGTCCAACAACAACAAAATTGGCCACCGAGACCCTTTCATAAGACTAGTGTCCCCCCAAGCTAATAAAAAATACAGCTCAACATCCCAACAATACAAAACAAAGATCACATAATAAAAGGGATGGTGTTAAAAGCACAAAGAGGGGGAACTAGTTACCACTAGGCCCGACACAATCATCATCATCCTCCTTATCATATGAAAAGCCGGATAGGGGACCATAAGGATCCCATCCCTCGGTGTAGCCGGGTGGCCAACCATAATGACCCCTAAAGTTATCTTTTTGCCAAGGGGCCAAAGGAGTGAATTGATCGGGCAACTCAAGTGGCAACGGATGGGTGGGTTCGACATAGGGTAGTTAGGATCACCCCTATAGTCGCTCCCACCAGTGACACGTTCATCATAGTTACCGTGCTCATCCGAAAATGAACGAGTCTCGGTGTTGGACCCTTGAGGTCCTTGCTAATATAGGTAGGTAGCCCTTTCATCATCTCCCCAAGAAGGTACGGGACTGATTTTATGAGGGAAGTACGGGTAGTTAACCGGGGGAGTGATCTCCCCACGGTTAACACTCGCATCATAGAGTTGTTGTTGTTGGAGAAACATACCTTGTTGCATTTCGGAGATGCCTCTCATTTGGTTATAGATCGTATCAAAATCTTGATATACATCCCCTCCAATTGAACTTGCATGCCCGCCATTTGGGCACTCAAAGCCTCCATGTAGGGGTTGGAGAATCGATGTTGTTGATGTTGAGGTTTAGGCACTTCATGCTCTTATTTTTGTTGTTGTTGTTGTTGTTGACGTTGATTTTGATTTTGTTGAATTTGTTGCTCTTCGTTGAGGACATCTTGCATGTCTTCATCTTCACTGGGGATGTGGTTGCTAATGGGAACAAACCACACATTCTAGGCATGCTGGTGGAGGGAGGTCAAGGAGGGGTTTGGAAGATAACACCGATGAGCATTCCTCACTAGCCAATCAAACACCTCATCGTCATTGCCCTTTGCTATGAATTGCACTTGCCGGAGTTGCAATGTCCAGGTAGAGGGTGTCGGCATCCCCCACCAGAGTACAAGAGAGGAGATATCTACCATAACCAAGGTTGGTGGCCAACCTAGTCACCATGCTACCACAAGGGATGTCTCTCGACTTCTTGCCCTGCATATCCATACAATTCCTCAAGAATATGTTCCCAAAGTTCAACCTCCCACGCAACTCTTCCCTAGTTGTCATCCAAAGAACTCGCAACTCGGCTTGCGACATCTTTCCCAAGTCTTGCTTTGGGAAAAACGAGTACCCCAATAACCGATGAAGCACTCGAAGACATGGTTGAAAAATGTCTCTTACAAGAGAATAACGGGCGGTGAACTTATCCAACCCCGAGATATTAAGCCACCTGACGAGGAGAAAAACTAGGCCGTTAACTAATCCTCCCTAATTCAAACTAAATTCATAAACACTTAACAAACCTAAATACAATAATAAAGGTAAGTCAAGGGTCGAACCCATAGAAATGGTTATGTTCAAGCGCTTTCAATTAGGCGCCTGAGCTAGGTCGAAGTCGAAGGTGAAGAAGTAACACTAACAACTAACAAACAAACAACCAAACAAATAAAACACTAGGGAATGGGGAACAACAAGTAATCATGGCAATTGCAACAACTTGGGACAAACGTATCAATCAATGGTTGTGAAGACTAATGATAACAGCTATCAATTGGAATCAAAGAGCTATCTCCTAATTGTTAAGCTAGATGTCTCTACGAATAACAAACTAAGAGAATCACAATCCAAACCAATCGATCATTGCAATTCCTAAATCAATTGGTCGTGTCATTAGCAATCACAATGCAATCTAGCATAATTCTCAAGGCCAAATCGAATTACGCACATGCAAACTTACATTAATCACTTTAATCTCAACAATCAATCAACACAATTCCCAAATTAAATACAAACAATCAATCATACAAGTTTCACCCAATCCCTAGCCAAACAACTACTCAAGAATCATCATCAAACAATAATCAACTAAAGAAATCAAGAATTAACAAAATATGAAGAACAATTACACTAATCAAGATCAAACATCCAAATCAAATGAAACAAACTTGAATCTAAACAAAACAATAATATGAGATTGAGTTAGAAATGCTCATTGATAATAGAGAAGATCTTTAACACAATTGTCACCCTTGTATCATCATTCTCTCACATCACCATTGAAATCTCTTACTTTCTTTCTCTAAATCTACTCCTAAACTAACCCTAAAACTAGAGAGAGAAACTCCCAACTAAGCTAAAATTATTATCAAAATTATGTCTAAAACTTCTCACAAAAATCGGGTTTAAAATAGATATTTATATGAGGCGCAAAACAAAACTGAGCGAAACCTGAAAACCCATGCTTGCGCGCTCTCGCACAGGGCTTGCACGCCCGCTCAAGGGAGGTGCACACCCGCGCACTTGGCTGCGCCCCCGCGCGCGTTGGCTGCGCGCCCGCCCTTTTCTGGGTTTCTTCCGACTTCTCCGATGCTCAATGCGTTCGCAAAAGGGTCTTGGAGTGCACGCGGTATGATGATGATAGACACTAAGCATGGCAGATTCAAATGGACTCCACGGTGGGTTCAACATCACTTCTTCATGGGAGCACGGCTTGGGAGCGCAAGAGTTAGAACTTGGAGCATCCACCTCCTTGCATCTTGAGTTTTCCCAATGCTGTGAGCTTACTCCAAAAGCATCTTCCAACTTAGAAAAGAACCAATATCGAGACCCGAACCTTGTTCAATACTACAACCACGAAAAGAGAAGAAATAAAGGAGAAAACACAAGAAAAACCATAAAAAGACAAAAAAAAAGAGAAAAGAGAAATAAAGAGAAAATGCATAAAACTAAGCATTTATTAAGAAAGAAAGCTACGAAAAGAAGGTAAAAACAACCTAAATACTCATCAAATGAGTGCCATAAATGGCACTCATCAAATGCCCCCAAGCTTAACTTTTGCTCGTCCTAGAGCAAAACCACAACAAGGGAAAAATGATGAGCTTATTCAAACAAACAACAAAAAAAGAGATGAGACAAGAATATACACTAACTCATTTTCGTAGGAATCACGGTTGTTTTTAGATACCACAAGCCCTTCAAACATTAAAGTCGCCAATGAGGACGAGTGAGGTCTCGTGAGGGTTTCCTAAGAGGTTAACCCACAACTCTCGAAAACCAAACAAATAAGGCAAAGCATGAAAAAGAAACAAAAAGAAAAGAAAAGAAAACAAATGTTCATGAGTGGACTTTTGCAAATGAACAAGCACAAATGGATGCAATTCTTTCTAAACAAGTAAGAGAGTGCACGTTTCAAGATATCCAAGGTTGATTGCAACATAAAATGCTAAGCATAGAGAAATAATGAAACACAATTCACCTTCATTTCAAAACATTTTACCACAATATCCCAATTAGCTTCAAATCCACCTCTAGCGAGCATCTCAATGATTCCTCAAAGGAACCGGAAAAATAAAGAGATTTAAGGCTACTCGACATCTCGACTAATGCACACCGCTCTATAGGCTTGACTCACATCTCCCTCTACCGACTTGTGACTCAACCAAAAAAGTTAAAAGGTCTTGAAAAAAGTTGTAATGTAAGGGCGAAAAGGGTGAAGGTAGGCTATAATTTAAAGTTTGGTGGTAAACCTATATTGTGAAGCAAAGATTGGACAAATATTAACACCAAAACCAAGTAATCACTAAACAAAAACACAAACACCCCCAAGCTTATTCAAAGCTAAAATCACAAACATATATATACAAAAATCGTAATAAGGCTTCCCTCAAAGCTTGAACAAAGCATTGTCCTCAATGCTTAAAATAGAGGGAAAGACACTTACATCAAAATATTTTTGAGCTTTTCATTTTTCTCATTTTTTCACTTTTGCCAAAGCAACGGCGCCATTTTGACGAGGGAAAAAACTAGGTCGTTGACTAATCTTCCTTAAGTCAAACTAAATTTATAAACACTTAACAAACCTAAATACAAGTACAGAGGTAAGTCAAGGGTTATGTTCAAGCGCTCTCAATTATGCGCCTAAGCTAGGTCGAAGTCGAAGGTGAAGAAGTAACACTCACAACTAACAAACAAATAACCAAACAAATAAAACACTAGGGAATGGGGATCAACAAGTAATCATGGCAATTTAAACAACTTGGGACAAATGTATCAATCAATGGTTGTGAAGACTAATGATAAGAGCTATCAATTGGAATCAAAGAGCTATCTCCTAATCGTTAAGCTAGTTGTCTCTACGAATAACAATCTAACAGAATCACAATCTAAACCGATCAATCATTGCAATTCCTAAATCAATTGGTCGTGTCATTAACAATCACAATGCAATCTAACATAATTCTCAAGGCCTAATAAAATTACACACATTCTAACTTTCATTAATCACTTTAATCTCAACAATCAATCAACACAATTCCCAAATTAATCACAATCAATCAATCATACAAGTTTCACCCAATCCCTAGCCAAACAACTACTCAAGAATCATCATGTAACAACAATCAACTAAAGAAATCAAGAATTAACAAAATATGAAGAACAATTACACTAATCAAGATCAAACATCCAAATTAAATGAAACAAACATGAATCTAAACAAAACAATAATCTGAGATAGAGTTAGAAATACTCATTGATAATAGAGAAGATCTTCAACACAATTGTCACCCTTGTATCATCAATCTCTCACATCACCATTGAAATCTCTCACTTTCTATCTCTAAATTTACTCCTAAACTAACCCTAAAACTAGAGAGAAAAACTCTCAACTAAGCTAAAATTATTATCAAAATTATGTCTAAAACGTCTCACAAAAATCGGGTTTAAAATAGATATTTATAAAAGGCACAGAACAAAATCGAGCGAAACCAGAAAACCCACGCTTGCGCGTCCTCGCGCGCCCGCGTAGATGGGTTGCGCGCCCGCGTCTTTCTAGGTTTCTTCCAACTTCTTTGATGCTCAATGCGTTCGCAAAAGAGTCTTCGAGTGCACGCAGTATGATGATGATAAACACTAAGAATGGCAGATTCAAATGGACTCCATGGTGGGTTCAACACCACTTCTTCATGGGAGCACGGCTTTAGAGCGCAAAAGCTAGAATTTGGAGCGTCAACCTCCTTGCATCTTGTGCTTTCCCAATGCTATGAGCTTACTCCAAAAGCATCACCAACTTAGAAACCACCAATATCGAGACCCGAACCTCGTTCAATACCTACAACCACGAAAAGTGAAGAAATAAAGGAGAAAACACAAGAAACCATAAAAACACAAAACAAGAGAGAAAAGGGAAATAAAGAGAAAATACATAAAACTAAGCATTTTATTAAGAAAAAAAGCTATGAAAAGAAGGTAAAAACAACCTAAATACTCATCAAATGAGTGCCATAAATGGCACTAATCACCACCATGCATTTTGGGCGTACCTATCCAAGTAATTATGCTTAGAGAAAAGGATATCCGCCCTCGGATTGAAATCAAGAGCCGCATTGAATTTGGCCAAAGACATGATATGCTCCACATTGAAAAGCTGGAAGGTTATTTGGTAGTCCTTGGTACTAACCGGAGTAGTAGTCAAAGAAGCTAAGAACTCCCTAGTTGGCTCAAAGTAGGTTCGGTAGCGTTTGTTGACGAATCTACCCAACCCAAGGTTGTCAAATAAGACCCATAAGTCCTCATCAATTCCCAATTTAATCATGCTCGATTGATGATAGTGTCGTGAGGGCTTTATGGTTCTTTTCTTGAATTCATTCCAAAGTGGTTTATGGTTTGGATTGACGAATCGTGTTTTGGGTAAATGTAGAGGGTCTACATTTTATGTTTGGGAAGAAGGTGTGCTTGAGGGAGAAGGTTCTTCAATGGTTATGTTTGTTTTTCTCTTTTTGGAAGTGAGGGCTTTCATGATCTAAGACATTTTTTCTTCACCAAATTCACAACCAAAACTCAATCACAACTTCACAATTCACCACAATCACAATACAAGCACAACAGTACCACAATACTTGGTTCAACCAACCAATACTCCAATCATCACTTACTACCAACAATATCAAAATTCAACCTTTCACAAATAAGCTACACAATCAACAACAACACAATGTAAGGCAAATTTAATCAACAACACATATAATCAACCAAAATACTCAATCAATCATCATATTCAACCAAAATAATACTACTACTATTCACAAGTATGCATAATCAAACTCTTGCTACAAATTGATGTAATAATGTAAAATAGAGGTAAAGAAGAAGATTATACCATACAAGAAGCAAGATTGATCAAGTTTAAAGCACCAAAATCCACCACACTAAAAATCCCCAACTTGCTCTTCAATGGAGGAAAGAGATTGGAGAAGAAGAAATGGAGGAAGGTAGTATGATTTTTGATGAAAATGATGAAAATTGAGTAGGAATTTGTTGAATTTGTGAGTTGTTTGAAGGATTTGAGGGATGAATTTTGTTGTTTAAGGGTTAGGGTTTCGGTTTTGGGAGAGAGAGGAGTGCGGACGAGGGTGGGTATGAGACTGAAATAAGGAAAAGAAAGGAGAAAGAAGAAGAAGTAGGTGCGGTTGGGCACCTGCGCAGCCGCGCAGCAGGTGTGCGCGCCCGCGCCCCCGTGCCCCTGATGCTCCTTTTTTTCTTGCTTCTTGTTCTTGGTGCATTCATTTATGGGCTTAATGATCTTTATCATCCCGGGCTTATTGAACCCACTAAACGCATCAGGTTTTAAACCCCTTGACAGCGGGTTCAACATCCCAAAATAATGAGAGCACCATAGTGAACCCACCAAGCACAAATTTACTTCACATTTAAACACAACTTTTCCAATCTTACCTCATTGATGACCTTACCCATTTAACTCGAAATTCAATAATATCGAGCATACTCTCACCAATTACCACGAAACACCTTCCCATTGCTCATGCTCGTTTGAAGGGGGTCCAATGCCTATGAATTCAACCTATTAATCCAAATACAAAACAAGTGAAATAAAGAAAAATAATTTAAAGAAAACTAAGAAAGATAGAATCAAAAGAAAAAGTTAGAAAACTGGGTTGCCTCCCAGGAAGAGCTTGCTTAAGGTCCTTAGCTCGACCCTTCCTCCAAATCATGGAGGGTCAAAGAACACCACCTTGTTCAAAGTGGTAGAGGAAACAAACTTTTTCTCATTCCTTGGCAACTTCTCATCATTGTTTGATGTATTCTAATTTGTTAAAACTTCCAAAACAAGCTCACTTTGCTTCAACCTCATTTTCTTCTTCATAAAAGCTCTCTTTTTCTTCTTTGTCTTCTTGCTCCTTTTAGTGGACGACTTCCCACCATCAACACTCTTGGAGTCAATCTCATCCTCTTGAGGGTAGAGCTCAAACCATGGAGGAATATCAATCACCTCCTCATCCACAAGCTTTAAAGGCTCCTTGTTGTCTTCACTAACCTTCTTGCTTTTAACACTCAAAGGCACATCATCACAAACCTCAAGAATATTGATATTCGAAGAAACAATCATGCATACATTATCATTGGAATGAGGTGAATTGATGCACATAATTCCATTCATAAAAGACAATGATTCATGCATCGATTTAAGCTCAAAACTAGCCTTATTGTTACCAACCCTCAAAGTAATAAGGTCATCCTTCACATCTATTAAAGCTCCCGAAGTAGCTAAGAAAGATCTCCCTAAGATGATAGGTATGTTGTCATCTTCCTCTATCTCAAGCACAATAAAATCAAACGGAATTGTGAACTCTCCTATCTTGAGGGGGACATCCTCAACCCTTCCCTTTGGAAACTTAATAGATCAATCGGCCAATTGCAAGGTCATGTTGGTTGGAAGAAGCTCACCTAGCTTAAGTTTCCTAAAGACCGAATAAGGTATGATGCTCACACTAGCACCAAGATCACAAAGAGAATTTTGAAACAATATTCCATTGATTTTTCAAGGGATAGAGAAATTACCCGGAACTTTCATTTTCTTGGGTAAATCATTGTGAATCAAAGCACTACAACACCCCCCAACCTTTACTTAATCAATCTCATTGCACTCTCTCTTGCCACTCAAAGATTTCCTTAAGGAACTTAAAATACCTTGGCATTTGGGTCATGGCTTCGGTGAAAGGGATTAAAAGATGAACTTACCAAATCATATCAAGAAATCTCCCAAAATGTTCATCAATTTTTTTCTCAAAAACTTTTGGGGATATGGGAGTTTAGGCTTGATTACCTCCTCTTGCACTTTTTCATCACTCTTCTCTTCCTCTTGGGCTTCTTTGCTCACCTTCTTTGACACATCCATCTCTTTTACCTCACTTGAATCACTCACCTTCCTACCTTCCTCACTCTTCCTAAAAACTCTCTCTTCAACCACTTTCCCACTCCTTGTGGTGATAGAATACACAGGTTTCTTAGGTTCAACTCCTTGTGAGGGTAAAGAAGAAGGGCTAGCATTCACACTTTATTTCAAGGTATTAGATAATTAATTGATTTGTGTTTCAAGCATCTTGTTGTGTGTCATCATCCCATTGAAATTTTTATCACTTACTGACATGTAAGTGTTTAAAATTTTAGTTTGATTCTCGATGATTTCTTCCAAGATAATTCTAGAAGATGAAGGTTGAGCATAGGAATTCTCACCATTACCTTGAGTTCTTGGAGCAAATTCGGGTGGGGGTCCCCTTTGAGAAAATTCCCCCGATTTTGGTTGCTCCAATTACTTCGGTTTTGATTTTGGCCATTGTTTTGGTAGTGGTTACCACAGCCTTGACCTTGGCTTTGATTATTATAACCTTGATTATTATAGTTGCCTCAGAAATTTTGATTTCCTTGGTTTCTATAACCACCATTGTCATAATTATCAAAGTTCCCTTGTTAGTGAGCATTTCTATTCCCAAATTTCCTTGGTCCATCAAATCTTTGTCCATTGTTGTTATTTGAAACAAAATTCACTTTCTCACTATCATTATTTTCAACATCATAACAATTTTCAAGTGCATGTGGACAATTAGAAGTATCATGGTCATATGACCCACATACATCACAAAACACACATCCATTAGGCATATTGTTCGAAGTTGAAGGAGGAGTAGAGTTAGAAGATGTACCTCTCCCCTTATTGTGGGAGGGAAGAATTGGTGCTTGTGAAGAAGCACTCTCGAGCTTTGCCTTTATTGAGGTCATCTCCTTTCCCAAGTTTGAGATTTGTGAGGACAAATTGTTGATGGCATTGAGATTGTCGATTGAATACACCGTAGAACCGCTTTTGCTTGTCGACTCTCTCTCGCCTTCTTGCCAATCCATGTGATACCTTACCCAACTTCAATTAAGTCCACCACTTTATCCTCCGTTTTGTTCATGATAGGGCCTCTGGCACCGGCATCCAAGCAAGACTTTCCTTGGGGCTTAGACCTCCATAGAAGATTTAGATGATTTGATAGGTGGGAATCCCATGGTGTGGGCACTCTCTTTGGTTATACCTTTCCCATGCCTCATAAAGACTTTCATTTGGCTTTTTCTTGAATCTTTGAATGAGAGCTCTTGCTTCGGCCGTCTTCTTTTGTGGATAGAACCGAGATAGAAACTCCTTCGTCACTTCATCCCATGTTGTCAAAGAATTTGGCTTCGCCTCTTTGTCTAACCACTCTAGAGCACGTCCAATAAGAGAGAAAGGGAAAAGTTTAAGTCGAATGAACTCTTGAGAAACGCCATTCACCTTGATGGTACTGCAATACTTCTCAAATTCCTTAAGATGGTTGAGGGGACTCTCATGCTTTGCACCACTATATTGACGCCGCTCTATCAAAGTGATCATCGCCGGTCTTATCTCAAAGTCATTTGTCGGTGTCGTAGGAGGAGCAATTCCGCTTTCAAACCTATAAGCTCCGAGAGTTCCCAACTCCTTCAATGCTACTCTCGGATTAGCACCCATGCTTTCTCGTTCTTCTTCTTCTTCTTGATGGATTTCCTCTCTTGGGGGACTTGAGCTTGAGGAACGATTGGCAACCCTTATCCTTGTTATGGTCCTCTCAATTTCCGGATCAAATGGCACTAAACTTCGATCTCGTGCCCTACACATACAAATCTCAAAGCAAAATATCAATAGCACGGCTACAAATGTAGCCTAAAAGAAAGAAAATCTTTTTGTGTTTTTCAAATAAATGGATAGACTCAATCAACATTAGCAAATCACCATGCCATTCCCCGGCAACAGTGCCATTTTTGACGCGGGTGAAACCTAGGTAGTTGGTTACTAAGATTCCCCGATCAAAATAAAATTTCACTAGGTGAAAAATAGAGATCCCCACCGACCTATGCCCACCGATTTTGAAAAACCGGTGGGGAAAATATGGCGAAAAAAATTGAATTGTAATGTCCACCGGTTCAAAGGAAAACCGGTGGGATATAGGCCAAAGGCCACCGATTCAAGCAAAACCGGCGGCAATAATAAAAAAAAAAAAAAAAAACCCCGCCCTTTCCCCCTTTTCCTTTTCTCCTTCTCTTTCCCCTTTCCTTTTCATTTTCCCTCGAATTGAACGGAAGCCCTTCTCCCTCGAACCTCACTAAATTCCGCCCTCCACCACTGCCGTCACCTGCAACGCCGGCCACCACAGCTGTTGCCTCCTCCACCACTGCCGCCACCTGCAACTCCCTCCACCACTGACGCCTACTCTCTTCACTCTCACTGCATTCCTCAGTCTCAAACCCCCTCCACCAGTGACGCCACCATAGAACCGCCGCGCCTCCTCTGACTCATTCCCTGCACCAGTGACGCCACCCTAGCACCGCCGTCGCCGCTCTGCCGTCGAGGTTAGCCACAACCCGGTTTTCCTTCTCTTTCCCTTTTTTTTTTTTGTTTACTTATGAAGAATGTTATAATGGCTGCTTTGCATTGTGTTATGATTGTGTCCTAAGGTGTGAAAGAACACCTTGCTTAAACTAGGACTGAATGGTTAGAACATAAAGGAAAGCTGCTGTAATTTTGTGCTTGTATTGTGTGGGTTAGATGCCTTGTATATGATTATTTCCAAGCTTTTAAGCCTAGAATCTTGCTGGGATTTATAAGCTTACTATTCCCTAATTTAATGGTATGATTGACAAGTGTTTTAGATGAGTTTAAGATGCTTTTATGCACTTGAAGAACAAAAAACGCTGCTGTAATTTCTTCCTGGCAGCCATGTATTATGGGTGTTGTTTGATAGATTTTACTCCCTTTCATGCTTAATTTTGTGTAGGATCATGTTAAGGATGTAATAACCTAGATATATATATGAGTTTAAATGGTTTAATTTCATGTTTAAAGCCCTATTATGAACTTTACTATGCTAAAACCATAATCTGAAATTTTGCTTTGTTTAGTTCATGTGGCAGCAGCTATAAGAGGTCTTTAACCCTTGATTTTAATGGGTTATGTTGGTACAAATTATGTATATTAATGCTAAGGTTGTTAGGAATTTTGATTGATGACTTGAGTAATTTGTTTGGTTGAATTGTGAGATTAATTAGGCCCAAAAAATATGTCCTTGTAAGCTCTAGTTAGGCGTGTGTACAGCTGCCTTTAGGGTTTTTTTGCTTGTTAAAAACACCTATATATTATTGTATAAAGAATGAGGTAAGTTTTATATTTTTATTTTATTTTTTTTATTACTCAAATTAATTTTATTATTACACTTGTGAATTGTTTGATAAAGATATAGATTAGTGATATAATAATTTAAATATAAAGTTATACTCCATTTTAATTCAAGAATTAAATTGGGGAATGTTAGTGATTATTAGTTTGGAATTTTAGATGAGATACATGGAAAAGATGTCATACATGAGGTAGTTTCAAATCTATTAGTTTAGAAATATTGAGTTATGTGAGATCTAAGGTGGCATTATTGATGAACAATTGCAGGTTGCTACTCCTACACATGCAGACTCGAGGGAGCTTGAAAATCCAACACCGCATAAATTTCCAGATTTATAGGTGATTTGTCTGGTTCTAGCGTATTGAATTTCTTTATATTATTTATTGTGAAGGAAAAAACCTCTTTTGATAACTTCTGTTTTTACAAGTGTAGGAAGATACCCGGTGTGCACTTCTAGGCCCGAGGCTATCAAATAGTGGAGAATTGCATTTGGTGGCGTATGGTAGTGCACAAGAGACGACCAGTGATACGGTTAGGCCACAACATTACTCGGTTAGGATTAATTCGGTGATTGCGGGGTTCGAAGACATCCCCCTATCGGTGACCATAGAGGAGGAAGGGATAACTAAGCTTTGGCAAGCTCAAGGTGGCTTTGTGGATTGGCCTCGTGCGTGGGTAAGGTTGATCAAAGAGGTAATATTTTTTTTATTTATTTTTTGTGTTAAAGAACCAAACTGCACTCTCTAACTTGTTCTAAAAAAAAAAAACGCAAAACATCACTCACTCATGACTCCCCGGCCCCCATCTCCGATGTCAAGGCTGCTGCAACCTCGGCTGTAGCTGGCCTGGGCTGCTGCGGCCTGGGCAGCAGCTGCCCGGGCTACTGCAGCCTCGGCAATAGCTGCTCGGGCTGCTTTGGCCTCGGCAACAGTTGCCTGGGCTACTGCAGCCTGGGCAGCTGCTGTCTGGGCTGCTTCGGCCTCGGCAGCTGCTTCGGCCTTGGCAGTTGCTGCGGCCTGGGCAGTTGCTGCCTGGGCTACTGCGGCCTTGGCAGAAATCACCCTGCTGTTTTTTTTTATATCACTCACTCGTGATTGTTTGATCAGATTTCGAATCAAAGTGTAGCTTTAAAGAGAAGGCGGGTGGAGAAGCCTAAAAGCAATGATCAACCTACAAAGAAGATGAGTGAACAACGGTCCAAGAGTGTAGAAGCGTCAAAGAAGAACTCTTCGAGAGGTTCAGCCATGCAACCTACTCCACTTGTTAAGACATTGTACTTTAATCGCTCTCTAAGGATTTAACGTTTCTACACAATCGTGTTAGCCATTTGGTCGATCCCATTGAAGTTGCACTTCCTAAGGCAATGTTCCATTATGATGAGGATGCAGTAGCATGGATTAGCAAAGAAGATATGAAGGAATTTCTACGTGGTTCAATGCTTAATATTTCCCTCATTCAAACATTCATGAGGTACTTTAACCGCTTAAATTATGTTATTCAGATTAGTGGTGATTATCATTCATATTTCCAATAACTTTTTCTAGGTTCATGCACACAGAGCACTACAGGAGCACTTAACTGACACTGATTCTCCTTGTAAAGTTGGGTGGTCATGACCCGAGCAGTTACCCACGCCTAGAATCTTAGCAACCACCTTGACGTGATGTATTATGTTGAACAGAGTATCAAGGAATCAATTCGTGCAGGAGAAAAGTTCATATTCGCCCCATGTTATGATGAGTATGTCTAACACTGTCAAATTCAATCGATACCCCTTAATATATGTTGACTCATAATTAGTGATTTGTTTACGCAATGTGAATTTATGTAGGTTGCATTGGACCCTCATGGTGATTTATTTTTCCAATAACACAATCTATCACCTTGATTCAGCTCGATCAACAAAGAAGTTGCTCCTGAAGGTTATACTGCAAAAGTAAATATAGCTAGTGTGATTATCATTACCCAACTCATTTAGACGTCAGACGACTAATCAAATTAGAATTGACTTACGTACAATGTTATGAAGAAGCTAATTTGTCGTGCTTCTAAGGGTCCTACATGGAAATCAGCGATGGTAATGCCACACGATATTGTTAATATCTTATTAAACATTGCGTAAAATATTTGTTGGACTTAATGATTTTGATGATGACACAACCTCACTTACTTACAAACTAATAAGTTTTTGATTATTTAAGTGTGTACTCATTTGTAAAGACCAAGAGAATTAAGTGTCTTGTAAAGATACCATGAGGAACAAGAAGGCCAGAAGCAGAGATATCCATAAAGAAGAGTTCCTTTGTAGGAACTGGTGCTTCAGAAATGAAGACTTGAGAAGAGAAGGTTTCCCTCAGGGAACAGAAGCTTCAGAGAAGAAGCTTCATCAGAGAAGAGAAGTTCCTCCTAAGGAACAGGAAGCATCGGAGTAGAAGCTTCATCCAAAGACATGAAGACTAAATATATTTTTATATTTTAGGATTTATGTAAGTATAAGAAATTAGTTACACTCGAAAAAGCTGTGTGGAATTGGTCTAAGTTGATAAAATTGTGCATGCTAGTTTTTAGGAAAACTGTTATCTTCTAACGGTTATCTTTTTCCTAACAAAAAGATTTTATTTATTTTTATTTTTGAAAATATCTTTTGAAAATAAAATCTTCCATGTTTTCTAAAAACTTGCGGCCTACTCCTCCATGATCTTCTTCAAGTCATGGTCTTGCACATTGAGGAGTTCATGTTTCCTTAATTTTAGGAACATGATCTTCTTAGTGGGTTGGAGTAGTAGCGTAGTGGATTTGCTGCACAAAGAAGTTTTTCCTAAACGAATTTAATCTATAAATAGTCTTTGAAATAAGTTGGAAAACTTCACCCTTGCTCAAATAAGTTTTCTAACTTTTAATTCGAGTAAAGTGTCAATTCCACACAAGTTAATTAGAGTGTTCTTAATGTTCTTATACTAGAGTTTGTTTTTCTTTCGAGTTATAATTTGGGCAAGGGGAAGTTTGAGTGAATTTATGTATGTGAGAAAGAGAAGAGAAAGAAAAGAGAAAGAGAAGAGAAAGAGAAGAGATAGAGAAGAGAAAGAGAAGAGAGATAGAGAAGAGAAAGAGAAGAGAAGAGTAACAAGTTGGGTGACTTGTTCCTCGGGGTTTTAAGTTCGTTGAGGAACTTGAAGTTTGAGTCTTTAGTTTGTAATAGGACCATTTGTCCTATTCTAGTGAAGATTCTTTTCCCAAAATCCCAAGTGGTCGTGGTTTTTCTCCTTGTTAGGGCCAAGGAGTTTTCCACGTAAAAATCTCTCTTGCATCCTTTAGTTTCTTTAGTTTATCTTTCTGTTCCTTTAGCTTACTTAGTCTTAATTCCGCAAAAAGTTTGGCTAAACTCTCATACTACAATTCAACCCCCCCTTCTTGTAGTATTCATTGGAATAACAATATTGATGATTTGCTATGGACTCATGTAATTTGTTCCTATGGTAGTGCGCACAACAAGATAATGGAGTTGTTTGTGGCCTGTATGTGATGAGATTCATGCTTGACATAGTGACTCATTGTACGGCCAATCTACACCTTGATGAGGTACGTCCTTAAATTTTGAAAAATGTTTTTTAATGTGATTTCAAGCCTTAAAACCCTAAAACTAGGTATCATAGAAATGTTATGAGAAAGAAATAGGTCATTTGAAAAGAAATGTAGAAAATGGGCAAATTAGAAGTCATATAAGCCATATTTGGGCCATTTAGAGTAAAATAGGACCTAAAACTTAGTAAATGATCTATCAATGTGATTTCAATCCTTAGACACCTAAAACTAGTTAACATAGAAATATTATGAGAAAGAAATAGGCGATTTGATAAGAAATGTAGAAAATGGGCAAAGTAGAAGTCATATAGGCCATATTTGGGCCATTAGGAGCAAAATGGGTCTTTAAACTCAATAAAATGAACTTTTAATGTGATTTAAAGCCTTAGACACCTAAACCTAGGTAACATAGAATTGTTATGAGAAAGAAATTGGCCATTTGATAAGAAATGTAGAAAATGGGCAAAGTAGAAGTCATATAGTCCATATTTGGGCCATTTTGAGTAAAATGGGTCTTAAAACTCAATAAAATGAACTTTTAATGTGATTACCAGACTTAGACACCTAAAACTAGGTAACATAAAAATTTTATGACAAAGAAATAGGCCATTTGATAAGAAATGCAGAAAATGGGCAAAGTAGAAGACATATAGGCCATATTTAGGACATTTTGAGTAAAACGGGTCTTTAAACTCAATAAAATGCACTTTTAATGTGATTTCAAGCCTTAGACACCAAAAACTAGTTACCATAGAAATTTAATGAGAAATAAATAGCCATTTGATAAGAAATGTAGAAAATGGACAAACTAAAAGTCATATAGGCCATATTTGGGGCATTTTGAGTAAAACGGGTCTTAAAACTTAGTCAAATGATCTTTTAACGTGATTTCAAGCCTTAAACACCTAAAACTATGTATCATATAAGTGATATGAGTAAGAAATAGGTCATTTGATAAGAAATATAGAAAATGACCGAATTAGAAGTCATATAAGCCATATTTGTGAAATTTTTAGTAAAATGGGTCTTAAAACTCAATAAAATACACTTTTAATGAGATTTCAAGCCTTAGACACCTAAAAATAGGTAACATAGAAATTATATGAGAAAGAAATAGGCCATTTGATAAGAAATGTAGAACATGGGTAAAGTAGAAGTCATATGAGCCATATTTGGGACAATTTCAGTAAAATGGTTCTTTAAACTCAATAAAATGCACTTTTTAACGTGATTTCAAGCCTTAGACACATAAAACTTATTAAAATAGAAATGTTATAAGAACCAAAAATGCCATTTAATTAGAAATGTAGAAAATGGGCAAAGTAGAAGTCATATAGGCCATATTTGGCCATTTTGAGTAAAATGGGTCTTTAAACTCAATAAAATGCACTTTATAACGTGATTTCAAGCCTTAGATACCTAAAACTAGGTATCATATAAGTGATATGAGTACGAAATAGGTCATTTGATAAGAAATGTAGAAAATGACCGACATAGAAGTCGTACAGGCTATATTTGGGTCATTTTGAGTAAAATGGGTCTTAAAACTAATTAAAACGCACTTTTAATGTGATTTCAAGCCTTGGACACCTAAAACTAGATAACATAGAAATGTAATGAGAACAAAATAAGTCTTTTTGATAAGAAATGTAGAAAATGGGCAAAGTAGAAGTCATATTTGGGCCATTTTGAGTAAAATGGGTCTTTAAACTCAGTAAAATAAAATTTTAACGTGATTTCAAGCAATAGACACCTAAAACTAGGTATCATATAAATTATATGAGTAAGAAATAGGTCATTTGTTAAGAAATGTAGAAAATGACCAACAAAGAAGTCGTACAGGCTATATTTGGGCCATTTTGGGTAAAATTGGTCTTAAAACTCAATAAAATGCACTTTTTAATGTGACTTCAAGCATTAGACACCTAAAACTAGTTAATATAAAAATGTAATGAGAGAGAAATAGGCCATTTGATAAGAAATGCAGAAAATGGGCAAAGTAGAAGTCATATAGGCCATATTTAGGAAAATTTTTAGTAAAATAGGTCTTTAAACTCTATAAAATGCACTTTTAATGTGATTTCAAGCCTTAAACACCAAAAACGTAGTTACCATAAGAATTTAATGAGAAAGAAATAGGCCATTTGGTAAGAAATGTAAAAAAGGGACAAATTAGAAGTCATATAGGCCATATTTGGGGCCGTTTTGAGTAAAATGGGTCTTAAAAGTTAGTCATATGATCTTTTAACGTGATTTCAAGCCGTAAACACCTACAACAAGCTAACATAGAACTGTTATGAGAAAGAAATAGGTCATTTGATTTGAAATGTAGAAAATGACCGAATTAGAAATCACATAGGCCATATTTATGTGATTACAAGTCTTAGACACCGAAAACTAGGAAACATAGAAATGATATGAGAAAGAAAAAGGTCATTTGATAAGAAATATAGAATATGGGAAAAGTAGAAGTCATATAGGACATATTTAGGACATTTTGAGTAAAATGGGTCTTTAAACTCAATAAAATGCACTTTTAATGTGATTTCAAGCCTTAGACACAAAAACATAGTTACCATAGAGATTTAATGAGAAAGAAATAGGCCATTTGATAAGAAATGTAGAAAATGGACAAAGTAGAAGTCATTTAGGCCAAATTTGGGGCATTTTGAGTAAAACGGGTCTTAAAACTTAGTCAAATGATCTTTTAACGTGATTTCAAGCCTTAAACAGCAACAACTAGGTAACATAGAAATGTTATGAGAAAGAAAGTGGCCATTTGAGTAGAAATGTAGAAAATGATCGAATTAGAAGTCATATAGGCCATATTTGGGAAATTTTGAGTAAAATGGGTCTTAAAACTCAATAAAATACACTTTTAATGAGATTTCAAGCATTAGACACCTAAAAATAGGTAACATAGAAATGATATGAGAAAGAAATAGGCCATTTGATAAGAAATGTAGAAAATGGGCAAAGTAAAAGTTATATAAGCCGTATTTAGGACATTTTGAGTAAAATGGTTCTTTAAACTCAATAAAATGCACTTTTAATGTGATTTAAAGCCTTAGACACATAAAACATATAAACATAGAAATGTTATAAGAATGAAATACGCCATTTCATCAGAAATGTAGAAAATAGGCAAAGTAAAAGTCATATAGGCCATATTTGGGCCATTTTGTGTAAAAGAGGTCTTTAAACTCAATAAAATTCACTTTTAACGTGATTTCAAGCGTTAGAAACCTAAAAATAGGTATCATGTAAGTGATATGAGTAAGAAATAGGTCATTTGATAAGAAATGTAGAAAATGACCGACATAGAAGTCGTAGAGGCGATATTTAGGTCATTTCGAGTAAAATGAGTCTTAAAACTCAATAAAATGCACTTTTAATGTGATTTCAAGCCTTGGAAACCTAAAACTAGGTAACATAAAATTGTTATGAGAAAGAAATAGGCCATTTGATAAGAAATGTAGAAAATGGGAAAAGTAGATGTCATATAGGCCATAATTGGGACAATTTGAGTAAAATGGGTCTTTAAACTCAATAAAATGCACTTTTAACGTGATTTTAAGCCTTAGACACCTAAAACATGTTAACGCGGAAATGTAATGAGAACAAAATACACCATTTGGTAAGAAATGTAGAAAATGGGCAAAGTAGAAGTCATATAGCCCATATTTGGGTCATTTAGAGTAAAATGGGTCTTAAAACTCAATAAATTGCACTTTTAACGTGATTTCAAACCTTAGACACCTAAAACTAGGTATCATATAAATGATATGAGTATGAAATCAGTCATTTGATAAAAAATGTAGAAAATAACCGATATAGAAGTCGTATAGGCTATATTTGGGCCATTTTGATTAAAATTGGTCTTAAAACTCAATAAAATGCAATTTTAATGTTATTTCAAGCCTTAGACACCTAAACCTAGTTAACATAGAAATAATATGAGAAAGAAATAGGCCATTTGATAAGAAATGTAGAAAATGGGCAATGTAGAAGCCATATAGGCCATATTTTGGACATTTTGAGTAAAATGGGTTTTTAAACTCAATAAAATGCACTTTTAACGTGACTTCAAGCCTTAAAAACCTAAAACTAGTTAACATAAAATGTTATGTGAAAGAAATAGGCCATTTGATAAGAAATATAGAAAATGGGCAATGTAGAAGTCATTTAGGCCATATTTGGGACATATTGAGTAAAATGGGTCTTCAAACTCAATAAAATGCACTTTTAACGTGATTTCAAGCCTTAAACACCTAAAACTAGTTAACATAGAAATGTAATGAGAACGAAATAAGCCTTTTGATAAGAAATGTAGAAAATGGGTAATGTAGAAGTCATTTAGGCCATATTTGGGACATATTGAGTAAAATGGGTCTTTAAACTCAATAAAATGCACTTTTAACGTGATTTCAAGCATTAGACACCTAAAACTAGGTATAATATAAATTATATGAGTAAGAAATAGGTCATTTGTTAAGAAATGTAGAAAATGACCAACATAGAAGTCGTACAGGCTATATTTGGGCCATTTTGGGTAAAATGGGTCTTAAAACTCAATAAAATGAACTTTTAATGTGACTTCAAGCATTAGGCACCTAAAACTAGTTAACATAAAAATGTAATGAAAGAGAAATAGGCTATTTGATAAGAAATGTAGAAAATGGGCAAAGTAGAAGTTATATAGGCCATATTTAGGAAAAATTTTAGTAAAATGGGTCTTTAAACTCAATAAAATGCACTTTTAATGTGATTTCAAGCCTTAGACACCAAAAAAGTAGTTACCATAAAAATTTAATGAGAAAGAAATAGGCCATTTGGTAAGAAATGTAAAAAAGGGACAAATTAGAAGTCATATAGGCCATATTTGGGCCGTTTTGAGTAAAACGGGTCTTAAAAGTTAGTCAAATAATCTTTTAACGTGATTTCAAGCCTTAAACACCTACAACTAGTTAACATAGAAATGTTATGAGAAAGAAATAGGTCATTTGATAAGAAATGTTGAAAATGACCGAATTAGAAGTCATATAGGCCATATTTGGGCCATTTTTAGTAAAATTGGTCTTAAAACTCAATAAAATGCACTGTTAATGTGATTATAAGTCTTACACACCTAAACTAGGAAACATAGAAATGTAATGAGAAAGAAATAGGTCATTTGATAAGAAATATAAAATATGGAAAATGTAGAAGTCACATAGGACATATTTAGGACATTTTGAGTGAAATGTGTCTTTAAACTCAATAAAATGCACTTTTAATGTGATTTCAAAACTCAGACACAAAAACATAGTTACCATAGAAATTTAATGAGAAAGAAATAGGCCATTTGATAAGAAATGTAGAAAATGGACAAAGTAGAAGTCATATAGGCCATATTTGGGGCATTTTGAGTAAAACGGGTCTTAAAACTTAGTCAAATGATCTTTTAATGTGATTTCAAACCTTAAACACCTACAAATAGGTAACATAGAAATTTTATGAGAAAGAAAGAGGTCATTTGAGTAGAAATGTAGAGAATGACCGAATTAGAAGTCATATAGGCCATATTTGGAAAATTTTGAGTAAAATGGGTCTTAAAACTCTATAAAATAAACTTTTAATGAGATTTCAAGCATTAGACACCTAAAAATAGGTCACATAGAAATGATATGAGAAAGAAATAGGACATTTGATAAGAAATGTAAAAAATGGGCAATGTAAAAGTTATATAAGCCATATTTAGGACAATTTGAGTAAAATGGTTCTTTAAATTCAATAAAATGAACTTTTAATGTGATTTCATGCCTCAGACACATAAAACATATAAACATAGAAATTTCTTAAGAAAGAAATACGCCATTTCATCAGAAATATAAAAAATAGGCAAAGTAGAAGTCATATAGGCCATATTTTGGCCATTTTGAGTAAAATGGGTCTATAAACTCAATAAAACTCACTTTTAACGTGTTTTCAAGCGTTAGACACCTAAAACTAGGTATCATATAAGTGATATGAGTAAGAAATAGGTCATTTTATAAGAAATATAGAAAATGACCGACATAGAAGTCGTAGAGGCGATATTTAGGTCATTTCGAGTAAAATGAGTCTTAAAACTCAATAAAATGCACTAGTAATGTGGTTTCAAGCCTTGGAAACCTAAAACGAGGTAACATAAAAATGTTATGAGGAAGAAATAGGCCATTTGATAAGAAATGTAGAAAATGGGCAAAGTAGGTGTCATATAGGCCATATTTGGGACATTTTGAGTAAAATGGGTCTTTAAACTCAATAAAATGCACTTTTAACGTGATTTTAAGCCTTAGACACCTAAAACTTGTTAACATAGAAATTTAATGAGAACAAAATACGCCATTTGGTAGGAAATGTAGAAAATGGGCAAAGTAGAAGTCATATAGGCCATATTTGGGCCATTTAGAGTAAAATGGGTCTTTAAACTCAATAAAATGCACTTTTTAACGTGATTTCAAGCCTTAGACACCTAAAACTAGGTATCATATAAATGATAAGAGTATGAAATCAGTCATTTGATCAGAAATGTAAAAAATAACCGATATAGAAGTCGTACAGGCTATATTTGGGCCATTTTGATTAAAATGGGTCTTAAAACTCAATAAAATGCATTTTTAATGTGATTTCAAGCCTTAGACACCTAAAACTAGTTAACATAGAAATGTTATGAGAAAGAAATAGGCCATTTGATAAGAAATGTAGAAAATGGGCATAATAGAAGTCATATTTTGGCCATTTTGAGTAAGATGGGTCTTTAAACTCAATAAAATGCACTTTTAACGTGATTTTAAGCCTTAGACACCTAATAATAGGTAACATAGAAATTTAATGAGAACGAAATAAGCCTTTTGATAAGAAATGTAGAAAATGGGCAAAGTAGAAGTCATATTTTGGCCATTTTGAGTAAAATGGGTCTTAAAACTCAATAAATTGCACTTTTAACGTGATTTCAAGCATTAAACACCTAAAACTAGGTATGATATAAATTATATGAGTAAGAAATATGTCATTTGTTGTGAAATGTTGAAAATGACCAATATAGAAGTCGTACAGGCTATATTTGGGCCATTTTGGGTAAAATGGGTCTTAAAACTCAATAAAATGCACTTTTAATGAGATAGGCCATTTGATAAGAAATATGACATTTGATAAGAAATGTAGAAAATGGGCAAATATGCCATTTGATATGAAAGGTAGAAAATGACCGAATTAGAAGTCATATACGCCATATTTGGGCCATTTTAAGTAAAATGGGTCTTAAAACTCAATAAAATGCACTTTTAATGTGATTTTAAGCCTTAGACACCAAAAACTAGTTAACAAAGAAATGTTATGAGAAAGAAATAGGCTATTTGATGAGAAATGTAGAAAATGGGCAAAGTAGAAGTCATATAGGCTATATTTGGGCTATTTTAAAACTTAGTCAAATGATCTTTTATTGTGATTTCTACCCTTTAAAGCTACAACTAGCTAACATAGAAATGTTATGAGATAGAAACAGGTCATTTGATATGAAATGTAGAAAATGACCGAATTAGAAGTCATATAGGCCATATTTGGGCCATTTTGAGTAGAATGGGTATTAAAACTTAATAAAATGCACTTTTAATGTGATTCAAGCCTTATACACCTAAAACTAGTTAACATAAAAATGTTATGAGAAAGAAATAGGACATTTGATATTAACTGTAGAAAATGGGCAAAGTAGAAGTCATAGGGGCCATATGTGGGACATTTGGAGTAAAATGGGTTTTTAAACTTAATAAAATGCACTTTTAATGTGATTTCACGCCTTAAACACCTAAAACTAGTTAACGTAGAAATGTTATGAGAAAGAAATAGGTCATTTGATAAGAAATGTAGAAAATGACCGAATTAGAAGTCATATAGGCCATATTTGGGCCATTTTGTGTAAAATGGGTCTTAAAACTCAATAAAATGCACTTTTAATGCGATTTCAATCCTTAGATACCTAAAAGTAGGTGACATAGAATTGTTCAGAGAAATAAATAGGCCATTTGATAAGAAATGTAGAAAATGGGCAAAGTAGAAGTCATATATGCTATATTTAAGCCATTTTGAGTAAAATGCGTCTTAAAACGTAGTCAAATGATCTTTTAATGTGATTTCAAGCCTTAAAAACCTACAACTAGGTAAATATAAATGTAAAGAGATAGAAACAGGTCATTTGATAAGAAATGTAAAAAATGACCGAATTAGTAGTCATATAGGTCGTATTTGGGCCATTTTGAGTAAAATGGGTCATAAAACTTAATAAAATGCACTATTAATGTGATTTAAAGCCTTAGACACCTAAAACTAGGTAATATATAAATGTTATGACAAAGAAATAGCTCATTTGATAAGAAATGTAGAAAATGGGCAAAGTAGAAGTTAGATAGGCTATATTTAAGCCAATTTAAGTAAAATGCGTCTTAAAACATAGTCAAATGATCTTTTAATGTGATTTTAAACCAAAAACACCTATAACTAGGTAATATAGAAATTTTATGAGATAGAAATAGGTCATTTGAAAAGAAACGTAGAAAATGACGGAATTAGAAGTCATATAGGCCATATTTGGGCCATTTTGAGTAAAATGGGTTTTAAAACTCAATTAAATGCACTTTTAATGTGATTTCAAGCCTTAGAAACATAAAAATAGGTAACATAGAAATTTTATGAGAAAGAAATAGGCCATTTGATAAGAAATGTAGAAAATGGGCAAATTAGAAGTCATATAGGCCATATTTGGGACATTTTGAGTAAAATGCGTCTTAAAACTTAGTCAAATGCATTTTTAATGTGATTTGACGCCTTAGACACCTAAAAATAGTTACCATAGAAATTTTATGAGAAAGAAATAGGCCATTTGATAAAAACTGTACAAAATGGGCAAAGTAGAAGTCATATAGGCCATATTTAGGCCATTTTGAGTAAAATGGGTTTTTAAACTTAAAAAAATACACTTTTAATGTGATTTCACACCTTAGACACCTAAAACTAGGTAAAATATAAATGTTATGAGAAAGAAATAGGTTATTTGATAAGAAATTTAGAAAATGACCGACATAGAAGTCATATAGGCCATATTTGGGCCATTTTGGGTAAAATGGGTCTTAAAACTCAATAAAATGCACTTTCAATGTGATTTCAATCCCTATACACCTAAAAATGGGTAACGCAGAAACTTTATGGGAATGATTTAGGCCATTTGATAAGAAATGTAGAAAATGGGCAAAGTAGAAGTCATATAGGCCATATTTGGGCCATTTTGAGTAAAATGCGTCTTAAAACTTAGTCAAATGATTTTTTAATGTGATTTAAACCCTTTAAAACCTACAAATAGGTAAAATAGAAATGTTATGAGATAGAAACAGGTCATTTGATAAGAAATGTAGAAAATGCCCGAATTAGAAGTCATATAGGCCATATTTCGGCCATTTTGAGTAAAATGGGTCTTAAAACTCAATAAAATGCACTTTTCATGTGATTTCAAGACTTAGAAACCTAAAAATAGGTAACATAGAAATGTTATGAGAATGAAATAGGCCATTTCATATGAAATGTAGAAAATGGGCAAAGTAGAAGTCATATAGGCCATATGTGGGACATTTTGAGTAAAATGGGTTTTTAAACTCAATAAAATGCACTTTTAATGTGATTTCAATCCTTAGACACCTAAAACTAATTAACATAGAAATGTTATGAGAAAGAAATAGGCCATTTGATTAGAAATGTAGAAAGTGGGCAAAGTAGAAGTCATATAGGCTATGATTATGCCATTTTGAGTAAAATGGGTCTTTAAACCTAATAAAATGTGCTTTTAATGTGATTTCAAGACTTAGACACCTAACACTAGGTAACATATAAATGTTATGAAAAGAAATAGGTCATTTGATAAGAAATGTAGAAAATGACCGACATAGAAGTCATATAGGCCATATTTGGGCCATTTTGAGTAAAATGGGTCTTAAAACTCAATAAAATGCACTTTTATTGTGATTTCATGCCTTAGACACCTAAAACTAGGTAATATTGACATGTTATTAGAAAGAATTAGGTCATACATGCATAATGTTTAACCTAAGTAATTAATTCTAACTTAATTTTTATGTATTCCAAGTTTCGCAAGGTACAAAAGGAAGATCCGTTGACAAGCAAAGAACTTAATGAAGTTCGAGACATGTTGGCGTCTTTCCACACCTTTAATTTGTAAATTTCACTTCTATTTGAAATTATATTTTGTTAACTTTTTAACTACATTATTAAGTAATAATTAATATTGTTTGTATATATGTATACGACACTTTTTTTTTCTTGTATTGCATTTGGGATTATTAATATCTATAATATATGTATCATTATTTTTCATTGTTATTTCAATTTAGATATTAGTATAATTATTATTAATAATTATATAATAATACAGAATTAATAATTATTACAGGGTTTCTGAAAATTTACAGGGTTTATTATATAATTATTATTAATAATTATAAAATATTGTAGGAAAAAAAAAACCTTATATGCCACTAGTTAACTGGTGGCTTTTCTCTTCAATACCGGTTAACCGGTGGCTTTTCTCCTTATTTGACTAACCCTAGGTATAGAGGTAAGTCTGGGTCGAACCCAAGGGAATGCGGTATTTTCTAAGGTCTCAAGCGACGGTATTCTGAAGTCTTGAAATAATAGGTTGGTCTAAGCTATACTATCAAATCAACTCAATCAAAACTAACAAATAGAATTCAAATATCAAAGCACTAGGGAATTTAGTATCAACATGCACTCGTGATAAACTTGCTAATTTGTCGGGAATTTTATCAATCAAGCAATGCGAGGGAAAACGACATTTGAAATCAAAGTCACTCAAAGAGCTATTTCCTAGGGTCAAGATAGATGTCTCTACAAATGACTTCAAAGGAAAATCGCAAAATAAGATTAGTCGATAATAATAGCTTCCAAATCAATTTTTCGTGTCATTGAAAACTATTATGCAATCTAGCTTGATAATCAAGGTTAGCTACTTCTCATTAAATCAAACACATGCACAACTTTCGTCAACCAATTTAATCACATCATCAAATCAATCAAAAACCCCAAATTAGCTACAGATTATCACTAATACATGCCTCACCACTTCCCTAGCAAAGAAACTACTCACTACACATTGCAAATTTGAAAAGCATAACAAAACTAATCATCAATTCCATCATTAACATTGTAATCCAAACATCAACAATAAATTCAAACAAAACTAATGAAATTCAACATTATATCAAAAATAATCAATCAACAAATTGCATTGAAAAAGAAAGAATTGTTACAAAACTTTGATCAATATCAATGAGGAATGAAGGTCAAAATATAGCAATCATCAAACACCAAGTTTCTCTCTCTAAAATCTAAGAACAAAGTCTCCAAACTCTTGAGCTTCTCTCTCTAAAATTCTAATCAAAATCTCATTATAAACTAAATCAAAAACTTCTCCTCCCTCTAGAAATGAAGGAATTCTATACATAGTAAAACTAACTAAAGAGAAGTTAGTTAGACGTTTAAAATGAACCCCAAATGGCGCGGCCTCTCATCCCATTGTGAGGCCACAACAAAATGGGTACGGAACAGGGGAGAGCAGGCTGCGCGGCCATTCCAGCCACCTGTACGGCCGCTCCTCCCTCGTGCGTGGCCACGCCTAGGAGCAGGGGAGATTACTTTCGTGCGCTCGTTGATGCTCCCGTGCGTTCCACATGATACATGTTGGGGGAGGCAGTCACTAGAGGCCTTCACGGTGGGTTCAACACCGAATTTGATGTCCACGCGGCATGAGAGCGTGGCCGTGAAGACTAGGCTTATGCACTCCTTCACTTTTGAGCTTCAAGAGGGAGAACCGGGTTGCATCCTAATTTTTGTATGCCTTGAGAGAACGCCAATGAGCTTCTAGAACATCACCATTCTCCTAAAATCAAAGAGAAGCAAACAAGTAAAGGAGGAAAGGCAAAATAAACTAAGAAATGTAAGAAAATAAGAAAGCAACTAAAAAAAATGCAAAATAGAGAAATTACAAGTAAAACTAAAGAAAAAGAGATAAAAGAGATGTAAAAGAAATGAAAAATCATCTTAAAAGAAGCTAAATGAGTGCCATAAACGACACTCATAAAAAGTCCCTCGATATGTCATTGGAACTTTAGTCTATAATTTTAATAAATTAAAAGATGATAAAAGAGAGGTTTTTCGGCATTCAGAGCCTAACACGTGAATAGAGGTTTTGACACTCACTTGCCAAAACAAAGTATTCGGGGTCCACAAGATCGAAATACATTTCTCAGGACCGGAGGCATATATCCAAATCCAGTGAGAGAGGAGAAAATCGGCAACACTCTCAATAGTTTTGTCCACAAGATGAAAACATGCGTCTCAGGACTGGGGGCACGTGTCTAAACAGGTGCGACTTCGTCATGTCGCTCTTTATACAGGGGGTGGATGGACACCCTAACTGTTGGGCAAGCCAGTAAGCTCACTAACTACCGTATTTTCTTCCAATCGAGAATGTGTCTGTTCACGATGGTTTGGTGCGTTAGTTAACTCGTAAAGCTAATGCCTAAAGTTTGAAAATAAGTTCTACCGTTTTCTTTACGGGAGGTAGATCACGTTGCTGGGAAGAGGATGAAATTTTATGCAGCACCAACGCCATACAATTTTATATTGTACGATACGCCATACAATTTTACGCTATAGGATATGCCATTCTTTTTCCTGTGGATGCCAAAAAAATCGAAAAGAACGTGACATTTCTAAAGTTAGTATTGTAAAATGACAAACCTGTCTTTGGGAGCTTTTACATAAAGCACCACTACGGAACGTTTTAAGACATGCTCACGAAAAACGTCCAAAACGTATGCTTAGGGCAGCCATAAAGCATTGTGTGCATGCAGGATGATGCAAAAAACTACCAAAGAAGAAAATAAACTACAAAATGCAAAGCAATTTAAAAGATTTCGTTGACTCGTGTGTTATTACGTCTAACAACGCACAAAACCGTTGGAAAAGTTTCAAAACGGATCAAAATCTGAGCACTAGTGTTTTAAGGGACCAGTATCCCGCGCGCAACTCAGTGGGTCTCGCTGGCCAAGCGCGCGCAAGAAACTTGGTTGCGCTGGGATGCCACGCGGAACTTGATAAGTTGCGGGCAACATTTGAATTAGTAAAAAGAGTTGGAGAAGCGCGATCTGCAGCTCACTCTCCTCTTATCCTCTTTTCCCATTTTAGCTCTCTTTCCATTTTTATTGTCGTTTGAAGCTAAGGAAAGTAAATCTTACTTCTTTAATTGTACCAAACTTTGAACTTGGTCAATAAAATGGAGAAATTCGAATGAAGAACTCTAACTTTTAGAGTTGGGGACTTTGATCCAACTTGTTTTCATTAATTTGTTTATTCTATGTCATTGGGACATGTTTAAAGAGTATATTGCAACAAATTTCATGTGAAATGGTAAAATATTGATCATGTATGAGCATATACATGTGTTTTTTCTTTAATTAATTTCGAATTTTTGCTTGAGCCCCTTTTATCGCTCACATGGACTATACTTATAAATTTAAATGTAAATTGAAGTGTTAGAATGACAATTATGCACTAAAATTATGATCGAAATTTTGAACTTTGATAATGGCAAGAAATTGTTCTTGCGACTCATGTGTATTTTTGTCATGCCTAAGTTGCAAAATTGGTTTTAGCAATGATAACAATAACCGAAAGTTATTATTATTCACTTATAAAACTATAATTTCAAGATTTGCATAAACTAGTTAATTTAGAAAATTCTTGAGGACATCATTGATCTGGTGTAATTTGACTATATCTCGGGATTTTGAGCCCCCATTTTATATTTTTGAATGTCGTAGCCCCTAATATTAGGTAGCTTTGATGTCTTGTTTGTTTTTAAGAATTAGATCCTTTCATGTTGCTCGAAATGGGTCTAGAAATCCCGTATTTTGTCTCATTATTACCACAACTAGGATCTTTGAAACGTTTAAACGAGTGTGTTAAAATCGTTTTTGATCATTCATAGTTTTAACAAATAAAATTTGCTAAGTCTAGTAATATTGGTCATTCGTTGGAACAAGTAAGAGGAAAAATGAAATGTTAGTCAATTTTTCTCTATTCTCGCTACTTTTGAATTCTTTCTCTTGCTTTCAAATTTTGTTACTAATTGAAGCTTGAGAAAGTAGATATTATCCTCTTTGTGAAATTCTAATGTGCAACAATAGAGGATGAAGACCCCTTAATTTTTTACTTATGAGTCTTTTATTTACGTTTTAACTCATGAAATAGTTTGTCTTAATAAAGTATTTTGATACAATTTTCATGATGAACGATTGAGTATTAAACTTTTGTATCAGCAAGTATGTTGTATGCGTTTGAATTCTATTTTGATACTCATGATTTTGTTTCTTTTGCTCTATACTAGTCGTACTCTCTAATCTTTAAAGTAAATTGAAGTATTGAAACAACAATTATGCACTAAGATTAATATTTAAAGTTAAACTTGAAAATGGCTCGAATATGTAGCTTGTTCTATAGCCAAGTTTAATGCAAACTTAGTTTTTAAAGGAACAAAATGATTCACCAAATCATTGTGATGCATTTGAAAATTATAAGGCTCGAGATCTACACAAACTATTTATAGTTTAGGTGATTCCCGACAATAGCTTGAATGTCATGAATATCTCATTTTATTTATTGTGGACATTGGAGCCCCAATGTGTCGGATTATGCACATTCTTGTTATTTCTCAAGTCTTGGAGCCCCCAATTTGGGGTAGTTCTAATGACTTGCTATTGTTTAGGCTCTTCATATAATCATGATATTGAAATGGGCTTATGTTTATATCCCATGTTCTGTATTTTGAGACATGTAGGATAATGACATGACTTATACGTTTTTAGCTAAAGTCATGTTAAACGAAGCAAGTTAGTTCTTTGCTTGTTTATAAACCAAAAACAATTGTAGTTAAGGTTTAACAATCTTTACCTAATGTCAAAACATTCATAGAGATCATTGCGGTAATATTATTCTTCAAAGTTGATTTAAAAGATCAAATGATTGCATTGTTCTTATCAATCTTTGATTTTGGTCATGTAGGTGGTTCGTTTACGATCCCTAAGCCCATATTCGCACGATGACTAGGCGAGAACAAGTTCGAGTCAAGAAGCTAAAGAAGTCAAATCTTAGTTCACTCTTTTGGAAATATGCATGTATTGTCCAAACGGTTATGGAAAATCTGAAAATTCATTTATTTTGAGAAAATGAAACAAAATTCTGAAAGGTAATTTAAAAGACTATTTTTTAGAAACACGTTATTTCAAATTAGAATTCAAAATTTTAAGAGGGTCTAATAATTTTAATGAAATTTTGTTTTGAAAATAAAGTGAAGCTATTATTTCATAATTATATTATTTTCGAAACTAGACCCAACAAGGATTGAAAAGCCTAGCTCGTAATTGTGTGTGATTTTTTTCGTCCAAGATTGATGAAGGTAAGTTGTAATTTTCAACTTATTTCAACAAAGATATGAAATGTGAGCAAACTTTTGTATATCTAATCTTGTTATCTTTCCCTTTTAGTGTTTGTTATCATTGTCATATTTTGTTAATTGAAAGTGAAGTTCTTCCAATTAAACAGGCACCGTAGTTTGAAAATGAATATTTATCAAACTTAGGTTTGATGGAGTGTTAAAATAATTTATAAAATCATTCGAATCACTTTCCAAAATATGGTCTCACGACAGTTAAGGTGAAACCTATATTTTTGTAGCCCCCCAGTGTAGACTTAGGTGGCTTTCGGAATTCATGTATACATATGCTAGAGGATGTTTCTCATGTCTATTTGAAGCACCAGGATTTGTATTTTCAATTTGTGGAATATTGCATATATTTATCATGAACTGTTTGATCAAGTAACATAATTATCTTGGTCAAATAATAGGAAGTGGTATTCTTCGCTTTGTCATTTAAAGTTATTAAGATGGTTCGTAATAAGCTTTGCATGATATTGATTTCGTAGCATAAATAGCGTGTTCAAATCTGTAAATAGAGAGAAGTGGGGATGTCATGGCTGTTTTAGCCCCCAGTTTGAGGCAAAGAGCGAAAAAATTATACTATTTTTCAAGTGTTTTAGTTGTCAAATGGGAGGGATCATCCCGACTTATCCCTTAAAAAAGAAATGAACAAAAAAAGACGGATTTGCATAAAAAAGAAGGGGATCCAACTTTCCCATAGAAGAATAAAATAAATAAAAATAGACATGTTTTCAAAAAGCAAGGATAATTTTGAATCATCGTGATGAGATATACGTGTGATAGCGATAACGATCATTTTTTCATGTAGCGATCATGTTCAATCAATGTTCCTTGCTTAGAGAGGATGAAGATATCCCACGCATGCAGACATATTAGTTGCTCATGATAAGTGAGAAGACCAATGCTCAAGAGTTGTAAAAGACATCTAAAGTTGACGTCGAGACTGTCGATATATTAAATCAATTTATTGTATTGAATCGTTTTCTTTCTAGGCAATGTATATAGAACTTAAATCACCTTGGTAGTAAATATCCTATTATTAAAAGAAAATAAGACGATTGTTTTTTAAAATGATAGACATCTTATTTTTCTTGGCAAAACATACGGAAAACATCGAATTTAGTTTGATTCGATTTCTTTACTAAAATGATGTAATCAAGCCACTGACTATCAAATCATACGAATTATTTGATTTTTTTTTTATATAATTTTGTAATCATTTACTCAACACTTCATGCATTTTATGTATGGGCATAACTACTCAATAGTAGGTTCGTATGTGTAAAGGCCTAAGGTGGACCATATTTTCGTAGAATGATGATTTTTGTGGTACATGATTATGGTCTACCTCAAGCAGGGCCTTTCTAGGGTTGTAATGTGGCTAATCTCAAGGTTATGAAAAATGGATAGGCTCAAGTATACTCCCTTAAACCCTTACTGTTGGTGCTTCTTAAATTAAAACCTTTTTAATTTGTGTGACAACTCCTACATTAGGTGGCTTTTCCTTGTCTTCCCTCTTTCTCTTTCTTTTTTTTCTCTCCTTTTTGACAAGTTTGGTTTTGGGTTTAGAAGGATTTTTCATTCGATCTTTCCTTTTTTGGGTTTAGACTAACATTGTATCCCCCTCTTATGTTTTGTTCCTCCAATTTTTTCATTTGTATCTCTTTGCACCATTCCCATCCCAAGGTTTAAAATAATGTAGGTAGAATAAGTAAGGCCCAATTAACGAAGCTCAAAAGGGCTAACAAAAGATGGATTGGTATAAGGTTATTAACATGGAATTATCTACGTGGAGTTTCAAGTTGCCTTCTGTGTTGTTGTAATCATCATATCTCTTCTTAGTGGGACAAAAGAGGAGCCTCTTTTCATTCGGTAAATCTTGTAAGCCAGAGCTAATCAAGATTCTTAAAGTGTTGAGTATATATGCCTTTTTTATTTGCATGTTTATTGGTGTATTTCATTTAATTCAAGCTAATAACAACAAAGAGATCGAAAAGAGAACAAGATTGACGTACTTGAAAATATAAGTTTTATTCATTAATTAATGAGAGTACATAATAAGTAGATTTGATAGCATGAATCTCTTACTTTATCATAAAGAAAAAAAAAAGAAAAAGAAACAAAATAAGACCTAGGGTGCTACATCTTGAATTGTTGACGACTTCTTAAGATTGCGTCTTCGAGCTTTGTCCGTTTCCAACGTAGGTGAAAACCTCTCTAAAAGTCAAGTCCATCTATATGATTCATGGTTTCATTTATCAAGTCCCTTTCAATTAATGTTCCCACATTATAGACTTTTTGAAATGTGTCTAAACCAAGGTAAATGGAACTTGTATGGTTGAGACATATTGTCTATGAACTTTGGGAAAGTTCATGATCTGAAGGTCATTGTGAAAGAAGAGTAACCTTTGATCGCCACCTGGAAAGGAAGTCAATAAAGCCTTCTTCTTCCCCTTGCTTAAGCAATTCAAGATCGCGCAAGGTAGTTGTGAGCTCGATGTTGTCTCCATATTTGGCTAAAAATGCTTTTGCAACGTTACTCCAAGTGGATGTTTGTTTTGCATCGAGGTTATAAAACCATGTTCTAGCATTTGGGTCCAATGTAAAGGAAAAGTACATGCATATAAGCTATGCTAAACCCCTTCAATGCCATAATTCCAATAAAGCTCATAAAGTGGATCCTAAAATTGTCTGTAACCCTAAAGGTTGGTAAATCCGTAGTCAAGAACTTTTCTAGGAGAGTCTTGCCACTAGGTTGTGGTGCAAGCTCATAATTGAAGTACTTATTCCCTGAGCAAGCTCGAAGGACAAGTTTCTCCAAGGCCTCTACTCTTTCGGCTCTTGCTTTTTCTTGTAGAATGTTTTCTTTTTCTTTCTCTACTTTTTTTAAGCTTTTTATTATGAGCCTTCATTTGGGCTTCTTCTTCTTGTAGGGCTTTTAGGTGTTGGAGTTCCTCTCTAAGTTTCTCCAATGCTGCTTTATCACCCATGATTGGACTAGTATGCGAATGTGGATGATGATCTAGTAACGTGTACCACGAGAAATTTAGCGTGTTCACTTAAACCTTTTCTGCCAAACATTCAAACAACGATCAAAAGTCAAAATGATTGTTTATTAAATCCTTGTAATACGAATTCACTATAAGCAAGTTTATTGATAAAAATGTCAAAAAATTCACAAACAATCATTAATAGAATGTCAGAATTTGTGTTGACTTCAACAAGGTAATCATCTAAGGATTTTACTTAAATGAATTGGTTTTCGAAAAAAGGGAGAAGAGAAAGAAAAGGAAAGTTGGATTGACATGCTTATCAAATTTTTAGAAATATTAGCCAACCTTAGTACACTCCTTAAAATGATCAATATACTATGGTATTTGTTGATCATTTAGATTACAATAGAGATCTTTATCATTTATTTTTTATTATTTGATTCTCATATTGCTCATCTTTAACGGATAATTACTATTTCTTTAATAAGAATGATTGCCTCAAAATGTAAGATCCAAGAAATAATTAAATCAAATTTCTCGGTTTTATCATTCATAATTTTCTCACTCTATTTTTTTCGTTTTTTTTAAGAACGATTTCTTGATTTTTTTTCGTTCTATTTCTCTTTATTTTTGTGTGGGAGGCAATCATCCCAAGTAAGGTTCTTGGGATTCTCTTTATAAACCATAGAAGAGGTAAATTATGATCTTAAGTCAAGGTTGACTAATTACAACTAAAAGATGATTACCATGAAAATAGGCATGTTTAAGAATGGGAATATTGATGACATCCTATCAATGGATGCGAACTTCTAATGACGAACCTTATGAGAAGTAATGTCATTAGTTCGATTATAAAGTACGTAAATGAATCATCATAATTGAAAACAGTATCGCGCGCAATCTTCCATCTTCTGCTAAGGTGGAACGTGCAACTTTGAGAGTAGCGCCTGCCACACGCGTTTTTTTTTTTTTTTTTTTTTTTTTTTTTTTTTGTTTTTGCGAAAAAACACATAAAGAGCTATAAAGGACTTATTTTTTTGGGAAAAGAAAGAAAGAAAAGGACGATTAAAAGACATGTGTTTTGATTTTTTTTTTTAACAAAGAACGATTAAAGATTTTTTTTTAGAACAATAAAAAAGAAAAACATAGACTACATTCTTAGCCAAAGAGATATTATTAGCACCTACTTAACGATTAACCTTGAAACGCTAATATCGTTTTCTTAGTATAACATTGCTCGTAATGAGTCAAAGTCAACGTTGAACAATGGGCGCGCACAAGACAAAGAGTTGCGCAGAAGAGCCGCGAGCAACTTCTGGACTTGCGCTTGGAAGGGTGCGCGCAACTTTGATAGTTGCGCGCGCCACCTGGTAGGTTAGACATTTTGATTTTTTTTTTATTTTTTATTTTTTTTTTATAAATATCTCTAGGTAACAAGTTGGAATTAATTAGATTAGACACGAAGCATATAATTAAACACATATCCATATAGTCACATAATAACATAAAAGGAACCATTGAATCATACAATGTCATTCTAAGGTCAAGGCTTGGGTGTTCGAAGGTACTATATCTTAAGAAACAATGCACAAATCAATCACTCAACGTCATGACCCATGGCATAGTCCTCCCAACATTTTGTTGGCGATATAGGTGGGATGATTGTTATTGATTTCGGGTAGAAGCCTAGTGTTGGAAACCCCTAGTCATTGAGCCAATCCCCAAGGGTTATAGTGTGCTATGATTGTGCATGATGCAATGTTGCTTGTAGGGTTTTTACTTTTGTGAAAAAGGAAGATATTATGCTTTCAAGTCTCGCTCTCTAACTAGAGATTATCCAAGTTAACCATCGTTACAACCCATAGGTAACCTGGTGTTGGAAACCTTGGACCATAATTATGAACTAATCTTGTAACCTCTAAGTCCCCAGCGGAGTCACCATTTTAAGGAGGGTGTGCCCATCATAGGGGATCCTTCTCTTTTATGCCCATGGCCCTTTAAAATCGTAGGATTTTACACTTTTTAGGGTGTTTTAGGATTTGAATTCCTGACTATTTGGGAGACCTTTGAATTAGAGTTGATCCTATCATTATGTATTTTTGTAACAAACTAGTAAGGACTCACTAATGAGTTTTTGGAAAACTCATAAAATGCCTTTCTCCCAAGTAGGGTTCAAGGGATATTTATCATGAATCATCAGTTTACCCCATGCCAAAATTGGTCTACGTGTACTAGAAATGAGTTCGGGAGCGAGGGTACTAAAATAATGTTCATTTTAGGGGGAATCGCTATTCTAGCCCTAGTGCAACCTCTACTAGCTCTTCCTTTTTCACAATTTCATCACCAAACAATATATGCAACGTGGCTCCTAAAACTAAGTTAGTTGATTTTATTTACAAGAATTAATCACGAAGTAATTACATTGCAAAAGTCGTTATTATTTTGTTATTCAAATTCGTGAAAAGAACAAGAAATAAACAATGTTCGCCTTGACTTAGGTGATAAAAAAATCAATTAATTATTCAAATTCTAGCCTTGATTAACACAAGAATGCTATGTGAATTAAATTTATTAAAAGTTGGTTTAAAGTACCAAACAACACTATTTATTCAATTAAAGCTATTTAAACAAGAAAAGTAAAGTGATTTATCTAAGTGGTTAGGAAACTAAACGTTCTTCTCTTATGATAAATCTCCATCTTATGCATTACTCCTTCTTCATATCTCCAAGGACTTCAATGGAATGTATTAGGGTTAAAGAGTAGTTGGAAAGAGGAGGGAAAAGTAGTATGATAGTAAGAGGGTTTGAGAGATTAGGGATTTTGGAATTTAGGGTTTAGAATTCTGATTTATCTTTCGTATTTAGGGTTGAACGAAGACCCCTATTTATAGGCGTAGGAATCTAGGTTTAGGGTTTTAGAGCCGCGGTGAAAGGTGGCGCACGCGAATCTTGAAGTCGCGCTAGGTGCCACTCGCATTTCAATGACTTGCACGCGCCAGGAGCGCGCAACTCATTGAGTTGCTCTCGGTGCGGTTTGCCTTATATGAAAACGCATTTTTAAAACTTCCATAACCTTTTATTGCAAAGTTGGTTTAAGGCTTGTGAGATATTATTGGAAAGCTCTGAATGTCTACTTTCAAATTCCGTTATAATTAGGTTAAAATCTATTATGGATCAAAAGAAATGGCCGTTGAAGTGCAAGGGTGTCAGTTTTAGGGCCAGATTCAGTGTTTTGATCATAAATTATTCGTTTTAACTTGGAATTGTGCTTATAATATACCGTTGGAAAGCTCTTTAAAAGAGCTATCCATCGTTTTAGGCCATGAATGGAAATTTAGTGGTTGATTTATCTGATTGGCTAGTTTTATTTAACAATGTAAGATCCATTGGATCCAACCATTGCATTTGACGCATTTGGGTCCGTTATTAATCATGTTTAAACATGTATGAGCCCTTTTAAGGCCTAATTAATAATCGAACAAGGATCTAAGATAACTTGGTCTCAAATATAGGTTTTAACTTACTTCATAGTGCATTTCGTAGTCCATAAACACTTCAACTTTGATCTATCATGAAGAACAGGTTTTTGTAACATCATCGCACTTCCTGTCGGGACATGAGGCCAAAAGTAGGTGTCTACACCTGGCCTTATAAAAGAATTTCTTCTTTTGTTTAGACGAGTAGCCGTGAGGCAATACACCTGTGGGCAAGAAATTAGTTAAATCAGCATACCAAGGTGATTCAATTTTAGAAAGTGCTAATAGGTGTTCATCTGGTAAAGAATCCTTAAAAGAGAGGTCGTCTCCAACCCCCTTATCGAGGAGGAGGTGAGAAAGATGGTTTGTGTAGACACCCAAATGTGTCTCCCCAAAACCAAACCCAGTGATGAATACCTTTTGCGTCGAATGATTATCGAATGAGGTGAAAGTGTGAAAAGTCAAGTGTTGCGGTTGGTTTTTATTAAATTCTTTCTTTCTGTTTTCGAAAACAACTCTATTTTATGAAAACAGCCAATCCAGTTTAGTTTATTCCACGACAAGGGTCCAATAATAGTGTAGTTGGATGGGGCTTACAAAGTGCTTTCCAACGATATATTATAAGCCCAATTCTGATGAATAATGAGGAAGTTATGGCCAAAATACTAAACTGGGCCCGGTTTGATCTTTACATGCGGCCCAATGATCTAGGGGAGGGCCCAATGTTAATTGTTATTCATAAAGTTATTAGAATTGATTATAGTCTTCTAGAATTCTCTAGAAGGTTCTCTTTAATCCTAATAAGATTAGAATTAATAATTAGATTTTGATAAAGTTTTATTTGGAATAAAATATTATTTTATGGAAAATATGATTTCAGTTTTCATACGGACTTTACAAATCGATTTTGATTGATAAGTGGACTCCGTGTTTGAAAGCGCGTAGGAATCCAGGCTGTCGCCAAACGACAGGCCTGTAGCCACGCAACAGAGCTTGTCGCCAAACGGCAGGATTTTCGCCTCGCGACAAGGTCGGTTTTGCAGCGATATCGTGGAGTTTTATTCCTTATCAAATTCTACCTATTTTCGGACTGTTTTCTTATAAATAGGGTCCTGAACCTCCGTTTTTATGGAATTCACAATCATCAATCATCAACAATTTCTACAATCATCTCTCTCTAAAGCTAGAAGCTTTCTCTCTCTTTTTCTAAACCTTCCCTCTAACAAAATTTCGCATTCACGAGATTTAGAAACACCTAGCCAAGTTCGTAGTTGCCTTCGCCCTAGACGTGAAAGGTTATAATTTCTGAGGGTTTGGTCCCTAATCTCTATTTCAATTATTTGATTTGATTGTTTGATTTTATATTTTCCTTGAAGTTACTAACGCGTGTATTTTGTTATTAGAAAGAGATACGAGGCATCAAAGTATGTAATCTTATTGCTCTATTCTTGTAGAAAGCATGTTTAAATTTGTTCAATTCTTAGCATCATGCTTAGGATGTTATTATTGCTTTCTAGTATCATGTTTAGGGTGTCTTTTACTCTTTTCTAATATCATGTTAGTATCATGTTAGGTTTAAAGCTTTGATCTTTAATGCTTAGTGACATACTAGGGTTTGTTATTAATCTTGTTAGTATCATGCCTAGGATCTTGCTAATAATATTATGCTTTAACATGATTATTATTGTTATAATTATTGTTTTGATGATTATTATGTTGTTTGATATATATTATTGTTATTTCTTGATCACACCTTTTATGCATGTTTAAAGGGAATTTGTACTTGTAATCACGCTTAATAAGATAATTAATAATCTTGTTTAGGGCTAATATGATTATAATTCAAGTGATCACCAATAATAGTTTTATTTGTGCATTAAGTTCAACCAACATAGATAAACAGGTTTAGGGTTAATCTGTTGATTGCATGTTAGTCAGAACGCGCACATGAATACGAGAAGAATAAAGTAGAGGCCTATTATTAGGGCAGGTTCAATCTCTTTTAGGTTGGATTTGTACCTTCATCCCCGAACCCTATTTGGTTCAAGACCTTTTGGAGTTGACGATCTCCTGGATCGTTAAGGGGTGTAATCTTCACCTTGTGAACGGTTTACAAGTTCCTAAAACTTGTTGGCGACTCTTTTGTTCTAGCTTCTTTCCCTTTGGACGCCACCATGCTTAAGTGTATGATCACGGTGGGGTTCAAGCTTGGGGTTAATGGCTTGAAATATTCCCTACAGTTTTTGGCGACTCCACTGGGGAGGATTTCTATTTTAATTCCTAAAATTTATTTCGGTAATGATTTAGAATGAGTGGATGAGACTTGAAAAGTTCTAAGTGTTTCATGTGCGTAATTTTGATTAGCATTATTGTCATATGCATAATAAAGGTCCTCATTGGATAGACCATCCGAAATGAGTCAAAAACATAGGATTTTTACGCGTAGGAAATTTGAGAAATATCTTTCACAACTAGAATTGAAATAACACTGTGAAATCTGGAAAATTCTAAGAACGTAGATACCTGCTGAGGCATGTAGGAACTAGCGCCTAGAAAACAGGGCTTGTCGCCTGTAAAGTGCTTCTGTGGCCTGGCGACAGTTCTGTCGCTTGGCGGCAGGGGTACTTTTGTGGCGACAGTTCCTGTAGTCTGGCGCCAAGTTCTTCCAATACCGAGCCAGAACTCTGCCTTCTTGTTTTGACCATTTCTAGCACTGTTTACTTCCTGATTGAGTTTTTCTCACTTTTCTGAAACCCATATGTGTTCTACATATGGACATAACCCTCTGGGGGTTCACGCTCCATCTACCCAATCGAACGCTCCTGGCAACGACGGGTACATCCGAGTTTGTGAATCCACCAAACTGTGGAAGCAAGTTTTTAACTTGCGGGGTCCCATCCACTCGCGCCAACCCTTCCAAAGGTAAGGCTTCCGCGCGGTGCATCCGGACTCATATCCTGAACTTTAGAGAACTAGAGCCATGGTTAGGTTGCAAACTCATTTGCATCATATCGTGACTATTTGAACTACTTGTGCATTCTTTGCTTGTACATACCTTATATGTGCTAACCGTTTGTTTGACTTGTGTTTAAGTCTAAATAAACCAATTAATGACTAAAAAGGACTTTGTCTAATTAATTAATTAATTAATTTGACTAATTAAAGACTAATAAAGTAATTAATCTGACTTAGTACGACTTTAGGCATGTCCCCTTAAAGTAAGCTTACTGGAAACAGTCCCAGATTAATGTTCCAGCAATGGTGCAGGAGTTTGGGCTGTGGCGCCACAGTTTACTTCCTGTCGCCTGGCGACAAGCTTCAAATTGTGGCGACAATTCTGTTGTTCCGGCGACAGTCCAGATTCTTACTCGAGTCATCACGACGAGTCTAATTAACCAGTCTACGGATCAGTTTAACCAATTTGTTAAGTCCTTAATTGAGTCTAGTCACATAGTCTAGCCGCATGGTCTTACACAAGAGCCTTAACATGTCACATACACTTACTAGTGTTAGCACACACTTTATATAGTCACCATGACCATGTCTTAGGTTCATGGATGAGTCGGTTTTTTTCGTCATTTGAGTTGGGGGCACATTCTATTCCTAATTTTTTCATATCTCTCCATCTACGTCATCTTTCCATTCTCTACATGCTTTCCCCATGTCACAATATTCATTCTTCCTACCTCCTTCCATCTATTGCATGTTGAATAGAATTGAGTCAAATAATGAACAACGAATATCCCTTAATTCCCCTTTCCACAGTACTTGGTCAAGGAGAGAAGGACGATTAATTAAAGACAACACCTTTATTCAAATTCAACTTTTTGATAAGCCAGTCGGTCGAAAAAGGAAAGCTAAGAAAATAATGGCAAGTCAGGAAGAAGTCAACGAACTCAAGGGACAAGTGGCTAACATTGCTGAAATGTTGAAGAATCTGACTCTCCAAATCAATGACCCTATGAGACAACAGCAAATGGAGCTCATCCAGGAAAATTTGAGCAAATTGTCCAATGACTATTGATTCCAAGGCATTAGCTCACAAGGGGTCTCGCTGGACAAGGATCTTCTTCCGCAGAAGTTCAATGCCAACGACATCCCGAAATTCAAGGCAATGGATAACCCTTATTTTCATTTAAGAGCCTTTGAAACTGTAATGAATATTAAGGGAATAGATAAGAAAGCTTTTCATTCGGTGTTTTCTCTATCTTTAGAAATCGTTTGTCAACAATGGTACTTTTCTCTTGATAAGGAGAAAACCTCTACTTGGGATGCTATTGTAAATGCTTTCAATGATAGATAAAATGTAATATTCAAGTCAAAACTGATTATAGACAATTTGAGATGCTAAGACAAAAAGAGAATAAAGGCTTTACTTCTTTCTTTAATAAGTGGAGGGAAACTTCCGCTAACATGATCGAAGCCCCTACTGAAAAAGAATCCGTGAGGATGTTCATCAAAAATCTACAAGAAAAGTATTCAAAGCACTTAAAATATCAACACAACTTTAATACTTTCAACGCCGTCTACGACATAGGCATCGAGATCGAAGATGACCTCGCAAAGCAAAAATTTGCTAACAATAGTAACCACAGTGGCTGGAAAGGAAAGAAGAACGACAATCTTTCTTTGTTTAATGTGTTTGACTTTCATTTGATTCAAATATCTTTGTAGAATGAATTCGACTTTCATTTGATTCAAAAATCTTTGTTTGAATGCGTTTGACTTTTGTTTAATTCAAATACCTTTGTTGAATGCATTTGACTTTTATTTGCTTCAAAAATCTTTGTTTGAATGTGTTTGACTTTCATTTGATTCAAATAGTCTTGTAGAATGCATTCGACTTTCATTTGATTCAAAAAGCTTTTTTTAATGTGTTTGACTTCTATTTGATTCAAATAGCTTTGTTGAATGCATTTGATTTTTATTTGCTTTAAAAAGCTTTGTTTGAATGTGTTTGACTTTCATTTGATTTAAAAACCTTTGTTTAAGGTGTTTGCCTTTCATTTGATTCAAATAACTTTGTTTGAATATGTTTGACTTTCATTTGATTTAAAATCCTTTGTTTGAATGTGTTTGAATTTCATTTGATTGAAAAACCTTTCTTTAATGTGTTTGACTTTCATTTGATTCAAATAGCTTTGTAGAATTCATTCGACTTTCATTTGATTCAAAAAGCTTTGTTTGAATGTGTTTGACTTTTATTTGATTCAAATGGCTTTGTTGAATGCATTTGACTTTTATTTGTTTCAAAAAGCTTTGTTTGAATGTGTTTGACTTTCATTTATTTCAAATAGCTTCGTAGAATGCATTCGACTGTCATTTGATTCAAAAAGCATTATTTAAAAGTGTTTGACTTTCATTTGATTTAAAAACCTTTGTTTAATGTGTTTGACTTTCATTTGATTCAAAACGATTTGTTTCAATGTGTTTAACTTTCATTTGATTCAAATAGCTTTGTTGAATGCATTTGACTTTTATTTGCATCAAAGAGATTTATTTAAAAGTGTTTGACTTTCATTTGATTTAATAACCTTTGTTTAATGTGTTTGACTTTCATTTGATTAAAATAGCTTTGTAGAATTCATTCGACTTTCATTTGATTCAAAAAGCTTTGTTTGAAAGTGTTTGACTTTCATTTGATTTAAATAGCTTTGTTGAATGCATTTGACTTTAATTTCCTTCAAAAAGCTTTTATTGAATGTGATTGACTTTCCTTTGATTCAAACAGCTTTGTAGAATGCAATCGACTTTCATTTGATTCAAAAAGCTTTGTTTGAATGTGTTTTGACTTTCATTTGATTCAAATAGCTTAGTTGAATGCATTGGACTTCCATATGCATCAAAAAGCTTTGTTTAAAAGTGTTTGACTTTCATTTGATTCAGATAGCTTTGTAGAATGCATTCGATTTTCATTTGGTTCAAAAAGCTTTGTTTGAATGTGTTTGACTTTCATTTGATTCAAATAGCTTTGTTCAATGCATTTGACTTTTATTTGCTTCAAAAGGCTTTGTTTGAATGTGTTTGACATTCATTTGATTCAAATGGCTTTGTTGAATGCATTTGACTTTTATTTGCTTCAAAAATCTTTGTTTGAATGTGTTTGACTTTCATTTGGTTCAAATAGCTTTGTAGAATGCATTCGACTTTCATATGATTCAAAAAGATTTGTTTGAATGTGTTGAACTTTCATTTGATTCTAATAGCTTTGTTGAATGCATTTGACTTTTTTTTGCTTCAAAAAGCTTTGTTGAATGCATTTGACTTTCATTTGATTCAAAAGATTTGTTTGAATGTGTTTAACTTTCATTTGATTCAAATAGCTTTGTAGAATTCATTCGACTTTTATTTGATTCAAAAACCTTTGTTTGAATGTGTTTGACTTTCATTTAATTCAAATAGCTTTGTTGAATGCATTTGACTTTTATTTGCTTCAAAAAGCTTTATTTGAAAGTGTTTGACTTTCATTTGATTTAAAAACCTTTGTTTAATGTGTTTGACTTTCATTTGATTCAAATAGCTTTGTAGAATGCATTCGACTTTCGTTTGATTCAAAAAGCTTTGTTTGAATGTGTTTGACTTTAATTTGATTCAAATGGCTTTGTTGAATGCATTTGACTTTTATTTTCTTTAAAAAGCTTTGTTTGAATGTGTTTGACTTTCATTTGGTTCAAATGTCTTTGTTGAATGAATTTGACTTTTATTTGCTTCAAAAAGCGTTGTTTGAAGGTGTTTGACTTTCATTTGATTTAAAAACCTTTGTTTAATGTGTTTGACTTTCATTTGATTCAAAAAGCTTTGTTTGAATGTATTTAATTTTCATTTGAATCATATCGCTTTGTTGAATGCATTTGACTTTTAATTGCTTCAAAAAGCTTTGTTTGAATGTGTTTGACTTTCATTTAATTCAAATAGCTTTGTAGAAAGCAATTGACTTTCATTTGATTCAAAAAGCTTTGTTTGAATGTGTTTAACTTTCATTTGATTCAAATAGCTTTGTTGAATGCATTTGACTTTTATTTGCTTATAAAACCTTTGATTGAATGTGTTTGTCTTTCATTTGACTTTTATTTGATTCAAATAGCTTTGTAGAATGCTTTTGACTTCCATTTGATTCAAATAGCTTTGTTGAATGCATTTGACTTTTATTTTCTTCAAAAAGCTTTGTTTAAAAGTGTTTGACTTTCATTTGATTTAAAAACCTTTGTGTAATGTGTTTGACTTTCATTTGATTCAAATGGCTTTGTAGGATGCATTCGACTTTCATTTGATTTAAGAAGTTTTGTTTGAATCTGTTTGACTTTCATTTGATTCGAATAGCTTTGTTGAATGCATTTGACTTTTATTTGCTTTAAAAAGCGTTGTTTGAATGTGTTTGACTTTCTTTTGATTCAATTAGCTTTGTAGAATGCATTCGACTTTCATTTGATTCAAAAAGCTTTGTTTGAATGTGTTTGAATTTCATTTGATTCAAATAGATTTGTTAAAGGCGTTTGACTTTCATTTGCTTCACAAAGCTTTGTTTGAATGTGTTTGACTTTCATTCGATTTAAAAACCTTTGTTTAATGTATTTGACTTTCATTTGATTTTAAAACATTTGTTTAATGTGTTTGACTTTCATTTGATTCAAATATCTTAGTAGAATGCATTCGACTTTCATTTGATTCAAAAATCTTTGTTTGAATGTGTTTGACTTTCATTTGATTCAATTAGCTTTGTTGAATGCATTTGACTTTTTTTTGCTTCAAAAAGCTTTGTTTGAATGTGTTTGACTTTCATTTGATTCAAATAGTTTTGTATAATGCATTCGACTTTCATTTGATTCAAAAAGCTTTTTTTAAGGTGTTTGACTTTCATTTGATCAAATAGTTTTCTTGAATGCATTTGACTTTTATTTGCTTCAAAAAGCTTTGTTTGAATGTGTTTGACTTTCATTTAATTTAAACACCTTTGTTTAAATGTGTTTGCCTTTCATTTGATTCAAATAGCTTTGTAGAATGCATTTCACTTTCCTTTGATTCAAAAAGCTTTGTTTGAATATGTTTAACTTTCATTTGATTCAAATAGCTTTGTTGAATGAATTTGACTTTCATTTGATTCAAAAATCTTTGTTTGAATGTGTTTGACTTTCATTTGATTTAAAAACCTTTGTTTAATGTGTTTGACTTTCATTTGATTTAAAAATCTTTGTTTAATGTGTTTGACTTTCATTTGATTCAAATATCTTAGTAGAATGCATTCGACTTTCATTTGATTCAAAAATCTTTGTTTGAATGTGTTTGACTTTCATTTTATTCAATTAGCTTTGTTGAATACATTTGACTTTTTTTTGCTTCAAAAAGCTTTGTTTGAATGTGTTTGACTTTCATTCGATTCAACTAGTTAAATGCATTCGACTTTCATTTGATTCAAAAAGCTTTTTTTAAGGTGTTTGACTTTTATTTGATTCAAATAGTTTTCTTGAATGCATTTGACTTTATTTGCTTCAAAAATCTTTGTTTGAATGTGTTTGACTTTCATTTAATTTAAACACCTTTGTTTAAATGTTATTGCCTTTCATTTGATAAAAATAGCTTTGTAGAATGCATTTCACTTTCCTTTGATTCAAAAACCTTTGTTTGAATGTTTTCGACTTTCATTTGATTCAAATAGCTTTGTTCAATGCATTTGACTTTTAATTGCTTCAAAAAGCTTTGTTTGAATGTGTTTGACTTTCATTTGATTTAAAAACCTTTGTTTAATGTGTTTGACTTTCATTTGATTCAAATAGATTTGTAGAATGCATTCGACTTTTATTTGATTCAAAAACCTTTGTTTGAATGTGTTTGACTTTCATTTGATTTAAATAGCTTTGTTCAATGCATTTGACTTTTAATTGCTTCAAAAAGCTTTGTTTGAATGTGTTTGACTTTCATTTGATTTAAAAACCTTTGTTTAATGTGTTTGACTTTCATTTGATTCAAATAGATTTGTAGAATGCATTCGACTTTTATTTGATTCAAAAAGCTTTGTTTGAATGTGTTTGACTTTCATTTGATTCAAATAGCTTGGTTGAATGCATTTGACTTTTATTTGCTTCAAAAAGCTTTGTTTGAATGTGTTTGACTTTCATTTGATTCAAATAGCTTTGTAGAATGCATTTGGCTTTCCTTTGATTCAAAAACCTTTGTTTGAATGTATTTTACTTTCATTTGATTCAAATACCTTTGATGAATGCATATGACTTTTATTTGCTTCAAAAAGCTTTGATTTAATTTGTTTGACTTTCACTTGGTATAAAAACCTTTGTTTAATGTATTTGAATTTCATTTGATTCAAATAGCTTTGTAGAATGCTTTTGACTTTCATTTGATTCAAAAAGCTTTGTTTGAATGTCTTTAACTTTCATTTGATTCAAACAGCTTTGTTGAATGTATTTGACTTTTATTTTCTTCAAAAAGCTTTGTTTAAAAGTGTTTGACTTTCATTTGATTTAAAAACCTTTGTTTAATGTGTTTGAATTTCATTTGATTCAAATGGCTTTGTAGGATGCATTCGACTTTCATTTGATTCAAAAAGCTTTGTTTGAATTTGTTTGACTTTCATTTGATTCGAATAGATTTGTTTAATGCATTTAACTTTTATTTGCTTCAAAAAGCTTTGATTGAATGTGTTTGTCTTTCATTTGATTTAAAAACCTTTGTTTAATGTATTTGAATTTCATTTGATTCAAATAGCTTTGTAGAATGCTTTTGACTTTCATTTGATTCAAATAGCTTAGTTGAATGCATTTTACTTTTATTTTCTTAAAAAAGCTTTGTTTAAAAGTGTTTGACTTTCATTTGATTTAAAAACCTTTGTTTAATGTGTTTGACGTTCATTTGATTCAAATGGCTTTGTAGGATGCATTCGACTTTCATTTCATTCGAATAGCTTTGTTGAATGCATTTGACTTTTATTTGCTTCAAAAAGCTTTGTTTGAATTTGTTTGACTTTCTTTTGATTCAAATAGCTTTGTAGAATGCATTCGACTTTCATTTGATTGAAAAAGCTTTGTTTCAATGTGTTTGAATTTCATTTGATTCAAATAGCTTTGTTAAATGCATTTGACTTTCATTTAATTCAAAAAGCTTTGTTTCAATGTGTTTGACTTTCATTTGATTTAAAAACCTTTTTTTAATGTGTTTGACTTTCATTTGATTCAAATAGCTTTATAGGATGCATTCGACTTTCATTTGATTCCAAAAGCTTTGTTTGAATGTGTTTGACTTTCATTTGATTCAAATAGGTTTGTTGAATGCATTTGACTTTTATTTGCTTCAAAAAGCTTTGTTTGAAAGTGTTTGACTTTCATTTGATTTAAAAACCTTTGTTTAAAGTGTTTGACTTACATTTGATTCAAATAGCTTTGTTTGAATGTGTTTGACTTTCATTTGATTTAAAAACTTTTGTTTAATGTGTTTGACTTACATTTGATTCAAATGGCTTTGTTTGAATGTGTTTGAATTTCATTTGATTGAAAAACCTTTGTTCAATGTGTTTGACTTTCATTTGATTCAAATAGTTTTGTAGAATTCATTCGACTTTCATTTGATTCCAAAAGCTTTGCTTGAATGTGTTTGACTTTCATTTGATTCAAATGGCTTTGTTGAATGCATTTGACTTTTATTTGTTTCAAAAAGCTTTGTTTGAATGTGTTTGACTTTCATTTGATTCAAATAGCTTCGTAGAATGAATTTAACTTTCATTTGATTCAAAAATCTTTGTTTGAATGTGTTTGACTTTCATTTGATTCAAATAGCTTTGTAGAATGCATTTGACTTTCATTTTATTTAAAAAGATTTGTTTGAATGTGTTTAACTTTCATTTGATTCAAATAGCTTTGTTGAATGCATTTGACTTTTATTTGCTTCAAAAAGATTTATTTGAAAGTGTTTGACTTTCAATTGATTTAAAAACCTTTGATTAATGTGTATGACTTTCATTTGATTCAAATAGTTTTGCGGAATGCATTCGACTTTCATTTGATTCAAAAAGCTTTGTTTGAATGTGATTGACTTTCATTTGATTCTAATGGCTTTGTTGAATGCATTTGACTTTTATTTGCTTCAAAAAAGCTTTGTTTGAATGTGTTTGACATTCATTTGATTAAAATGGCTTTATTGAATACATTTGACTTTTATTTTCTTCAAAAATCTTTGTTTGAAAGAGTTTGACTTTAGTTTGGTTCAAATAGCTTTGTAGAATGCATTGGACTTTTAAATGATTCAAAAAGCTTTGTTTGAATGTGTTTGACTTTCATTTGAAACTAATAGCTTTGTTGAATGCATATAACATTTTTTTGCTTCAAAAAGCTTTGTTGAATGCATTTGACTTTCACTGGATTCAAAAGATTTGTTTGAATGTGTTTAACTTTCATTTGATTCAAATAGCTTTGTAGAATTCATTCAACTTTTATTTGATTCAAAAACCTTTATTTGAATGTGTTTGACTTTCATTTAATTCAAATAGCTTTGTTGAATGCATTTGACTTTTATTTGCTTCAAAAAGCTTTATTTGAAAGTGTTTGACTTTCATTTGATTTAAAAACCTTTGTTTAATGTGTTTGACTTTGATTTGATTCAAATAGCTTTGTAAAATGCATTCGACTTTCATTTGATTCAAATAGCTTTGTAGAATGCATTCGACTTTCATATGATTCAAAAAGCTTTGTTTGAATGTGTTTGACTTTCATTTGATTCTAATAGCTTTGTTGAATGCATTTAACTTATTTTTGCTTCAAAAAGCTTTGTTGAATGCATTTGACTTTCATTTGATTCAAAAGATTTGTTTGAATGAGTTCAACTTTCATTTGATTCAAAAAGCTTTGTTTGAATGTGTTTGACTTTCATTGATTCAAATAGCTTATTTGAATACATTTGTCTTTCATTTGCTTCAAAAAGCTTTGTTCGAATGTGTTTGACTTACATTTGATTTAAAAACCTTTGTTTAATGTGTTTGACTTTCATTTGATTCATAAAGATTTGTTTGAATATATTTAACTTTCATTTGATCAAATAGCTTTGTTTAATGCATTTGACTTTTATTTGCTACAAAATGCTTTAATTGAAAGTGTGTGACTTTCATTTGATTTAGAAACCTTTGTTTAATATGTTTAACTTTCATTTGATTCAATTAGCTTTGTAGAATGCATTCGACTTTCATTTGATTCAAAAAGCTTTGTTTGAATGTGTTTGACTTTTATTTGCTTCAAAAGGCTTTGTTTGAATGTGTTTGACTTTCATTTGATTCAAATAGCTTTGTTTGAATGTGTTTGACTTTCCTTGGATTTAAAAACCTTTGTTTAATGTGTTTGACTTTCATTTGTTTCAACAAGCTTTGTTTGAATCTGTTAGACTTTCATTTGATTCAATTAGCTTTGTAGAATGCATGCAACTTTCATTTGATTCAAAAATCTTTGTTTGAATGTGTTTGACTTTCATTTGATTTTCATAGCTTTGTTCAATCCATTTGACTTTTATTTGCTTCAAAAAGCTTTGTTTTATTGTGTTTGAATTTCATTTGATTTAAAAAACCTTTGTTTAATGTGTTTGACTTTCATTTGATTCAAATATCTTTGTAGTATTCATTCGACTTTCATTGGTTTCAAAAAGCTTTGTTTGAATGTGTTTGACTTTTATTTGATTTCAATAGCTTTGTTCAATGCATTTGACTTTCATTTGCTTCAAAAAGCTTTGTTTTAATGTGTTTGACTTTCATTTGATTTAAAAACCTTCGTTTAATGTGTTTGACTTTCAAATAGCTTTGTTTGAATGTGTTTGACTTTCATTTGATTCAAATAGCTTTGTTCAATGCATTTTACTTTCATTTGATTCAACAAGCTTTGTTTGAATGTGTTTGGCTTTCATTTGATTCAAATAGCTTTGTAGAATGCATTCGACTTTCATTTGATTCAAAAAGCTTTGTTTGAATGTTTTTGACTTTCAATTGATTTCAATAGCTTTGTTTAATGCATTTGACTTTTATTTGCTTCAAAAAGCTTTGTTTGAATGTGTTTGACTTTTATTTGATTTAAAAACCTTCGTTTAATGTGTTTGACTTTCATTTGATTCAAGTAGCTTTGTAGAATTCATTCGACTTTCATTGGATTCAAAAAGCTTTGTTTGAATGTGTTTGACTTTCATTTGATTCAAATAGCTTTGTTGAATGCATTTGACTTTCATTTGTTTCAAAAAGCTTTGTTTGAATGTGTTTGGGGTATTTTTACCCTAAACACTTGGTCTAATGAGGGCCTGCCACGTGTCAAAGGCTAGCAAGTCACCTCTGACCAATCCCCAGCTCACACGTGGCACTCCTAGATCAATTCTCTGAATTGCGGCTTTCAAGGGCCCAATTCCCGTTATCCGCACTTTTGCGGCGCATCCCACCTGCCCTAGGTCAGACTGACCTAGTGGAGGGCACTTTTCCCCATGACCCTATAAATAGGGAGATATTCCCTCATTTTAGGGACAATTGACAATCAATTATTACATCCATTTTCTCTCACATTAGAGAATATCTGAGCTTGGAATCTAAGCAGATCCCCACCTTAAATTCCGCACTTTTTATCCTTATTCAAGTTACTAACTTGACCGTTGGAGGCGGAGCTCCACCCAACCGGAGTCTCCGTTGATTTTGCAGGTACAGAGCCAGTCGGACCAGTCTTCGAGTTGTAACTCTCCCGAGGGACAAAAACACCCAAAACATTTGGCGCCGTCTGTGGGGAGAGTACCTTAATATGGTTCAAGATTTAGTACCGATTCCTAACTCTACTACTCTGCAGCCGGTTACCCAACTGGGTAACCTTGATAATGTTCAGCCGGTTATTCAACCGGATAGCTTTGAATTTCCTCGGCTTTCTTCCCAACCTCATCCGGAGGTCTTTACTGAGGAGGAAGATGATGAGGATGATGATGTGGAGACCTATACAACCAGGGATGGCTCCCTCATCTCTAAGTCCATGCGTTCCAGGGATCAAATGGAACGTGATGAAGACCAGGCGGGTCCAAGCAGGCGGCCCCCTGGGCGGCCAGAAGGGGAAACCCGGAAGGCCAGAGGAGAAGCTCCAGTCACCCGGGATGAGCTCATGAAATTCATGAACTCCTTCAAGGGTGAAATCAAGGAGATGATCAACAAGAGCAAGGCTGGCTCTAGCAAGGGTCAGCCGGCTAAAAAGACTCCCTCTGTCGGGAGGAAGAAGCCAGTCAGGGATAGGCAGCCAACTCCTCATCCCAGGGAGAAGGCAGCCGCAAAACTTAACTAGGCTAAAATTCTGTTGCCCAAGAGGCAGGCCCGGCAACAACAGCCGGAGGCTAACAAGGCGTCTGCCTCCGACGCTCGACATATCATTGAGCGGAGGAGACAGCAACAGCTATCTAAGTCGGCTTCTACATCAAGTTTTCCAGACAGCTTCAGAGAAACTTCTGCAAGGAACTCATTATCCTTGCATGAGAGTCGGACAGGCGGCAAGACCGTCAACACCGAACCTCAACTCATGATAGGGTCTATGTCATACGCACCCCAGGCGCAGTATGGGCAATATGGCCTCCAATTTATGCAGCTACCCCCATTCGGAGGTCAAGCGGCATACCACAATGTCCAGCCACTGGACTGGCAGCTCCGGCTGCTGAAGCTTGGTGAACAACCTTCTGCGTTCGACAAGAATATAACCGAGGCGGCCCAGCCGGCCAAGGTTAAGAATGTGTTGGTGGGTACTTATGATGGTACCACCAACCCTGAAGACCACCTGATGGCATACACCAACCTTATGTGTTTACAGGGTTGGACGATGCCACCAAGTGTCGTTGTTTTCCGACTACATTGAAGGGCATTGCCCAACAATGGTTTGGCAACTTGCCAGCCGGATCTATTGATTGATTCAAGAAGCAAGCCTTCTTGTTTGCCACCAACTTCTCAATGAACATCCCTGCTAAGAAAACAAGTTTAGACTTGGGCACCATTAAGCAGGGAGAGAGAGAAGGGCTACGCTCATATGTAAGGCGGTTCAACCTGATCAGAATCCAGATCCAGGGGCTGTCTGACGAGGTAGCATTTACAGACTTCTTTAAGGGTCTGAGAGACGGGTCGAACTTCAAGTTCGACCTTGTCAGAAAAGGGGCATTTACGCTGCAGGCGGCCCTGAGGGAGGCGGAAAGCTATATTCAAGCAACCGACCTCTGCGCGCCTGGTAGCCAGTCGGACTCCAAGAAGTCCGACAAGCAAAAAGAGAGCCGGTCTGCTCAGCAGGCAAAGAAAAAAGAAGAGAGCAAGAAAAGAAAAGAAGTCTGGGCGGTCAGTGATTCTGAGCAGCCGTCCCAGAAGAAGAAAAAGGAGTTTAAATCGTACGTTCCCCAGTACGAGTTTAACAAAGACTGCAACTCCATCCTCATGGAGGTAAAGGACCGGCTGTCTATTGAGAAGCCGAATCCAATGAAGAGTTTCGTCCAGTCACGGAACAAGAACAAATACTGCCAATTCCATGAGGAGGTAGGCCATGACACCAACGACTGCTTCAGTCTTCAGCGGGCGTTGGACCGTCTGGCTGACAAAGGGATGTTGAAGTCCTACATTTATAAGTCCCCAGCCGGGGCAAAGAAGAAAAATAAGGGTCAGTCCTCCAAGACAACCCACCAGCCTACTAGTAGCTCGGATACCGATAAGGATCCAGTCTACACTATAGCTAGCGGATTCTCATGTGGTGGCCCTACCATCCGGGGCACCAAAAGCCATCTTCGAAAGATGGACAAGGATGATGACGAGCAGGCGTCTGCCAGTTCCACCTTCCCAGATGTTCTCATTACTGAGAAGGACAGGGGCAGCGTCCGCCGTTCGCATGACGACCCGGTCGTCAATGAATGTAAGGTTGCCAACAAATTGGTTGGACGCATCCTTATTGGTACCGGCAGCTCGTCGGACATCATCAGCCTCCGGTGCTTGCAGAAGCTGAAATACAACTCCAGCAGCATGCATCCGGTCACCCACCCCTTGGTTGGTTTTGGGGGTGGGATGGTCTACCCAGCCGGAAGAATTGACTTACCCATTCAGCTGGGAGAAAAAGGCTAGGGACGACATATTGTCGTCAGATTCTTGGTCATTGAGGAGTTAACCGCCTACAACATTATTCTTGGCAGGCCAACCCTTAACGAAGCCAAGGCGGTAATCATCCCGTCTCTCATGCTCATCAAGTATGAGCGGAATGATGGCTCTGTTGGTTCCCTGAAAGAGGATCAGAAGACGGCCCGAGAGTGCTAACTCTCAGCCGTCAAAGATATTGTGGCCGCAGACGGCCAAGGGAAGGAACCAATAGACCTTGACAATGTCAAGAATGCCAGTCCACCCCCACCAGCACTCGGAAAGAAAAGCAAAGCTGCACAGTTGGTGGAGGTGAAAAAAGAAAAGAAATAGCAATCACTGACCGGCGAACGGTCAGAAGAGCTCTGTCCCCAACCGCCTGGTGAAAGTATTGATCTTGCTCTGGATGACAGCCGTCCAGAGCGAACGGTAAAGGTTGGGACGGTTGCTCATGCTGTTCTGGGTGTAGATTTGCACCTTCTGCTGAAAGAATTCAAAGACATTTTTGCCTTTGAAGTGGAAGAGATGCCTGGCATCAGCCCGGATCTCGCTGTCCACAAACTCGCCGTGGATCCAAGAATGAAGCCCATCCGACAAAAGAAAAGAAATCACGGCAAGGAAAGAAGTCAAGCAGCAGCTGCCGAAGTAAAAAAGTTGCTGGATGCTAGGTTCATTCGGCCATGTAATTTCCGCGACTGGGTGGCGAATGTTGTGCTTGTAAGGAAGCCGAATGGTACCTGGCGGATGTGTGTAGATTACACAGACCTCAACAGGGCATGCCCGAAGGATAGTTACCCACTTCCAAAGATTGACAGCTTAGTCGATTCTACAGCCGGTCATGCCTTGATGAGTTTCATGGATGCCTATTCCGGCTTCCATCAGATACCCCTGTGGAAAAAAGATCAAGAGAAGACGGCCTTCGTCACTGATCAGGGGTTATTCTGTTATACTGTGATGCCATTTGGCTTGAAGAATGCGCCGGCTACGTTCCAACGGATGATTAATTCAGTCTTCATTAATCAAATTGGGAGGAACGTAGAGGCATATATTGATGACATGATAGTCAAATCCAAGCAGCAGGAGGATCACCTTGCTGATCTCCAAGAAACCTTCACCACACTCAGGCGGCATAAGGTTATGTTGAATCCTAAGAAATGCGTCTTTGGTGTTGAGTGTGGGTAGTTTCTCGGATTCCTGATTGATCAAAGGGGGATAGAGGCTAACCCTGAGAAGATACAGGCGGTGATTGACATGAAGTCACCCCGCACTGTCAAGGAAGTTCAGAGACTCACCGGTTGCCTGGCCGCATTGGGGAGGTTCCTCAGCCGGTCAGGTGACAAATGCCTTTACTTCTTCCAAGCAATCAGGAAGAAGACTAGGTTTGAATGGGGGGATGATGCTGAGGCGGCCTTCCAGAAATTGAAAGAACACTTGCACTCTTTGCCAAGGCTTGTTAGTCCTTTGCCTAGAGAAAAGTTGTACATGTACCTAGCCGTCTCAGATCATGCCCTCAGTGCTGTTCTCCTTGCTGAACGAGACGACATCCAGATCCCGGTATATTTCATTAGCTATGTGTTAAAGAATGCTGAACTCCGGTACCCCATGGTTGAAAAATTTGGTCTTGCTCTATATATGGCCTTCAAAAAGCTAAAGCCATACTTTCTGGCACATCGGGTTGTAATTTACACCGACCAGCCCCTCAAGCGGCCAATGTCTACCTTGGAGTCATCCGACAGAATGTTAAAGTGGGCTATTGAAATGCAAAGTCTTGAAATCACCTATGAACCAAGGAAGGCAGTGAAAGGTCAGGCGTTTTCCGACTTCATTGTTGAAATGACTCGACTGGTTCCTCCGGATAATATTGATCAGGTTTGGAAGGTGTATGTAGATGGGAGCTCTACAAAGAACGGCTGTGGTGCAGGCATTATCTATGAATCTCCGGAAGGAGATAAATTTGAGTATGCACTACGGTTCAAGTTTTAGGCCTCAAACAATGAGGCAGAGTATGAAGCCCTGCTAGCCGGAATCCGCATGTGTAAGGCAGCAGGGGCAACAAAGATTGACGCCTTCTCTGATTCTCAGTTGGTCGTTAGCCAGTATGAGGGAAAATATGAAGCAACTCACCCGGCTATGATCAAATATCTTCAGGCCGTCAAAGAAGAGGCTAGGTCACTTGAAGAGTTCCGACTGAGTCAAGTGCCCCGGTCCAACCAGGCGGATGCATTGTCAAAATTGGCATCCTCCGCCTGCCATGATACGCCTCGGTCAGTCTTTTGGGAAGTTCTGGAAAAAAGAAGTATATATGAAGAGCCCATTGGAATTCTGGACCGAAGTTCTACCTGGATGGATGGCATCCGGGCGTATCTAACAGCCGGCACGCTCCATGATTCACCACAGGAAGCAGCCGTCATGAAGAAGAGAGCAGCTAACTTCGAGATGAGAAACGGAGAACTCTTCAAGGCTGGATTTCTCAAGCCCTTGCTGAAGTGTGTTACCCCAGAAAGGGGAAAGAGGTTCTCGAAGAGCTGCATGCGAGATTTTGCGCCTTCCACATAGGCGGCAAGTCCCTAGCCGTTAGAGTCAGGCGGCATTATTTTTGGCCTACCCTTGAGGCAGACGCCAAGGAATTTGTGAAGAAATGTGACAAATGCCAAAGGTTTGGCAAGCTTATACATTGCCCGGCTACTGATCTGATTGCAATCCACATCCCAGTCCCGTTTGCTAAATGGGGGATGGACATTTTGGGTCCTTATACGCCTGCTCCAGGCGGAAAGCGCTATATTTTGGTGGCTGTGGATTACTTCACCAAGTGGGTGGAGGCGGAGGCAGTTAAGAATATCAAGACAAAGGATGCCATCTCTTTCATTTGGAAGAACATTATCACCCGGTTTGGGGTACCTATGTCTATGGTATTTGACAATGGCCCTTAGTTTGAGACGCCCCAACTCAAGACTTGGTTGGGAGATCAAGGGATCTCAAGTTACTTTGCCTCAGTCGACCGTCCTCAAGCAAATGGCAAGGTTGAGGCTTTCAACAAACTCATCTCAGACGGCATAAAAAGAAAATTGAAAGAGCTGGTGGTTTATGGGCAGAAGAATTGATTCATGTCCTATGGGCCATCCGGACAACTGCCAAAGGGTCAACCGGGGAAACTCCATTTCTCATGGTGTACGGTGCTGAAGCCGTCTTGCCCATTGAACACTATGAGCCCACGCTCAGAGTGATGCTTTATGATGAAGAGGCAAATTGGGAGGCCATGCGGCTGGCATTGGACTCCCTCCCGGAACGCAGGGGCAATGCTGCCTTGTGTCATGAGATTTACCATCTGAGAATGACCAGAGCCTATAACAAAATAGTACACAAATGCCCTTTGAAAGTGGACGATTTTGTGTTACGCAAAATAGAGGCAACCGGTAGGGCCAATGAGCTTGGAAAGCTAACTCCGAATTGGGAAGGCCCCTACCGGATCTATGAAGAAGTAAGAGACGGCACCTACCGCCTTGAAACCCCAGACGGTAGACGCCTGCCTAGAACTTGGAATGTAGACAACTTGAAAAAGTACTACTTCTGAGACTTGTAAATTTTTGTAACAAAGAGTATTAATGAAAAGTGCTTTTTTGTTTTCAATTATGTTTGTTCTTAGTTCCGTCTGGGTTTTCCCCATACGGGTCATTTTCTTAAAGGGATAATGTCTAAGTTTTAGTATCCCACTTAAACGTCTGAATGACATGAGGCCAATGGCCAGATAACTAACTAAGTTTGAAACTTAGTATTAAATTCAAATGTCCATAGTGACACGCGGCCTATGGCCAGATCCTAAAGCTAGGCACAAAACCGCCTAGTGGCTACGCAGCCGGTCTCCAACTAGACCAGAGGCCAATGGCCGAATGGTTGTCTTTTTCATAAAATCGCCTATCCCAACATGGATAAAGGCGTCCGGCGACACCCCTCCGGGTGCAATCGTCGCAGAGAACAGCCTACCTGCTCGTTCTACGTATCCATACAGACGGCGAAGATTGAACGGTTAAATTAGCCAACTCATAGCCGTCTGACTTGAATTGCTCCTAAGAGCGTTTAAGATTGTGAATTTCCGGATGTCCCTAGACATCAGCCGGAGTATTATCACAAGCTCTTAGGATTATTACGTACCCCCCCCCCCAATTCGGGCAAAACTTTTCGTGTAATGGCTATGATTGTTACCCAGACGGCCAAACACCGCCTGGGGCAGAGGTTGTGTGCCTGTTATTTGTTCGGCTGTGTACTTGGTTTGGGGCAATCACCATTGTGATTGATTGTCTTACAAACATCTCATACTCTCTAAAGTATGAGAAGTTTTCAAGACAATCAATCAGTTTCAGATGAAACCAACCACACAGCCGCCAGGGGCAAGGACAGCCGAATTTATACCTGCCGTATGCTTTTCATAAGTTAGGCAAAATCACAAGTATATATCAAGTATATATGCAAAAGTGACAAATTGAAAAAATTGTGCAAATATGAAAAACTGACCGAGTCGGTATACTTCATAATTAGTTGAAATTGGCACAAAGGCCAAAATAATTGTTAACCGGAATCACATCCGGTGAAGAAACCAATGTTACCCGACTCCACAGTCGGTAAAAATACATAACATACTCGACACACAGGCCGAAAAGACAAAGAAATTTGGCATACTGCCGCAGAAATACAAGAAAAGGAGAGCTACTCAGTGGGCTGCTCCGGCTGGACCTGACCTGCAGGGGGAACTCTCTCCGGATCAGCAGCCTCTTCAGGCTGGACATCCTTGTTTCCCTATTCCCCCTCTTCCTCCTCCGGCTCCTCGTCATCCGAGACCTCAGCCCCCTGCTCAGCTGCCCAAACCTTGAAGCGAGGTGGAGCTGGGTCACCAAGGACTTCGGCATCGTACACCGCAGTGGCGTATTCATACCGAAGTTTGTACAGCTCGAAGTCAACATCCGGGTAGAGGACTTGCCAAGCCATTTTCAGGCGGACTTCATTGTCCCGCTCATTTACATTGATGAGCTGGCTCTGCTCAGCGTCGAGCTCCTCTTTGTGCTTGGCCTTCAGGGTGGCCAGCTCAACAACCAGCCGGGAGTTATCCTTCCGGAGATTCACATTCTCCTTATCGGCTCCCTCCAAGGCCTTGAGATCCGAACCGACATTTTTCAGCTGCAGCTCAAGATCATTGATCCGGTTGTTAGCCACGTCGTTAGCAGCCGTTAGGGTCTTGATCAGCTCATCCTGTTTCAACTCCACTGCTTTAATGGCAAGATCAGACATATAATATGCATATTCAGCAGAGTTGAGGTTTTGTTGAGCCCTCTTCTTGGCATCATTTACCTCATCTTGTTTTTTCCTGAAGGGCACCCGGATCCCATCCACCCAGACCATAACCTACATAGGGTCAGTCGGAAAATCAAACAAAAAAAAAGAAAGAAGAATGAAACGAAAAGAAGTCAAGTGTCAAGTCCAACTTACCTCCGCCAGCTGACCCATGATTTGGTCAAAATCTACCTCATGGCGGTTGGGGATGGAGTTCTTCTCCGACTGGGTGAGAGTTCTCACCATTCTCTTTGTAAACCCCGCCACGTCCGGGGGCCCAGAAGTAGCATCTGCACCATAAGAAGTACTTGATGAGAGACTAGCAGCGTATATGGCATTCATTCTTTGCCGGCTGCTAACTGACCCCCCGGAAGGGTGAACCATTGTCTTGACTCTCATAAAGTCAAGCGGTTTACTAGCCGTTTGTTTTACTCTAGCCATTGTGTCTTGCACAGACATAGAGAGGGAGGAAGCCGGAGATGAGCAAAGCATTTCTGAAACTCCAGACAAGGCACCCCCGGTTCTAGACTCAGCCGTACCAGGAGACCGGCAGAATGTCCTAGGCAGTGCCGTGTGTGCGGATGGAGAGTCCATTTTATTTTTTGAAAAACTAATGTATACAGCCGGAAATGAATGTATACAAGCTAAAAGAAGAAAAAACTGAAAGAAGGGAATGGATAGTTACCTTACTTTAAGTTCTGAAAATCTGAAAACAAGCAATAACCGGTGACTGGGTGACTTTGAGAAAGCACGCGGAGATCTTGAATTTGCTAGAATGCAACTGGGATCAGAGTACCTCTCTCTAGAATCTCTCTTTCTCTCTCTAAAAAGTCAATGAAAATTGAAAAGTGAAGAGGAGAAAGGGGGGTAAATCCCTATTTATAGGGGTGTGAAACGGTGGAATCCCCGTCACACCTCCGTTAAAAGAGTCGTTTTTACTGATTAACCTTTCACGGGTGGACACGTGTCACAGGCGCCACGTGGCCTGCCACGTGCCACCTGTGAGGGGCAAATGTTTGGGGTATTTTTACCCTAAACACTTGGACCAATGAGGGCCTGCCACGTGTCAAAGGCTGGCAAGTCACCTCTGACCAATCCCCAGCTGACACGTGGCACTCCTAAATCAATTCTCAGAATTGCGGCCTTCAAGGGCCCAATTCCCCAAATCCGCACTTTTGCGGCGCAGCCCACCTGCCCTAGGTCACACTGACCTAGTGGAGGGCACTTTTCCCCATGACCCTATAAATAGGGAGATATTCCCTCATTTTTGGGACAATTAACAATCATTTATTACATCCATTTTCTCTCACATTAGAGAATATCTGAGCTTGGAATCCAAGCAGATCCCCACCTTAAATTCCGCACTTTTTGTCCTTCTTCAAGTTACTAACTTGACCGTTGGAGGCGGAGCTCACCCCAACCGGAGTCTCCGTTGATTTTGCAGGTACAGAGCCTGCCGGACTAGTCTTCGAGCTGTAACTCTCCTGAGGGACAAAAACACCCAAAACAGAATGTGTTTGACTTTCTTTTGATTTAAAAACCTTTGTTTAAATGTGTTTAACTTTCATTTGATTCAAATAGCTTTGTTGAATGCATTTGATTTTTATTTGCTTCAAAAAACTTTGTTTGAATGTGTTTGACTTTCTTTTGATTTAAAAACCTTTGTTTAATGTGTTTGACTTTCATTTGATTTAAATAGCTTTGTAGAATTCATTAGACTTTCATTTGATTCAAAAAGCTTTTTTAATTGTGTTTGACTTTCATTTTATTCAAATAGCTTTGTTGAATGCATTTCACTTTTATTTGCTTCAAAAAGCTTTGTTTGAATGTGTTTGAATTTTATTTGATTTAAAAACCTTTGTTTAATGTGTTTGACTTTCATTTGATTCAAATAGCTTTGTAGAATGCATTCGACTTTCATTTGATTCAAAAAGCTTTGTTTGAATGTGTTTGACTTTCATTTGATTCAAATAGCTTTGTTGAATGCATTTCACCTTTGTTTGCTTCAAAAAGCTTTGTTTGAATGTGTATTCAAATAGCTTTATAGAATAAATTTGACTATTATTTGATTCAAAAAGCTTTGTTTGAATATGTTTGACTTTCATTTGACTCAAATTGCTTTGTTCAATGCATTTGACTTTTATTTGCTTCAAAAAGCTTTGTTTAAAAGTGTTTGACTTTCATTTGATTCAAATAGCTTTGTTGAATGCATTTGACTTTTATTTGCTTCAAAAAGCTTTGTTTGAATGTGTTTGTCTTTCCTTTGATTTAAAAAACTTTGTTTAATGTGTTTGACTTTCATTTAATTCAAATAGTTGTGTAGAATGCATTCGACTTTCATTTGATTCAAAAGGCTTTGTTTGAATGTGTTTGACTTTCATTTGATTCAAATAGCTTTGTTCAATGCATTTGACTTTTATGTACTTCAAAAAGCTTTGTTTGAATGTGTTTGACTTTCCTTTGATTTAAAAACCATTGTTTAATCTGTTTGACTTTCATTTGATTCAATTACCTTTGTAGAATTCATTCGACTTTCATTTGATTCAAAAAGTTTTGTTTGAATTTGTTTGACTTTCATTTGATTCAAATAGCTTTGTTGAATGCATTTGACTTTTATTTGCTTCAAAAAGCTTTGTTTGAATGAGTTTGACTTGCATTTGATTCAAATAACTTTGTAGAATTCATTCGACTTTCATTTTATTCAAAAATCTTTGTTTAAATGTGTTTGATTTTCATTTGATTCAAATAGCGTTGTTTGAATGTGTTTGACTTTCCTTTGATTTAAAAACCTTTGTTTAATGTGTTTGACTTTCATTTGATTAAAATAGCTTTGTTGAATGCATTTGACATTTATTTGTTTCAAAAAGCTTTGTTTGAATGTGTTTGATTTTCGTTTAATTCAAATTGATTTGTAGAATTCATTCGACTTTCATTTGATTCATAAAGCTTTGTTTGAATGTGTTTGACTTTCATTTGATTCAAATAGCTTTGTAGAATGCATTCGACTTTCATTTAGTTTAAAAAGCTTTGTTTTAATGTGTTTGACTTTCATTTGATTCAAATAGCTTTGTTCAATGCAATTGACTTATATTTTCTTCAAAAAGCTTGGTTTGAATTTGTTTGATTTTCAATTGATTTAAAAACCTTTGTTTAATGTGTTTGACTTTCATTTGATTCAATTAGTTTTGTAGAATTCATTAGACTTTCATTTGATTCAAAAAGTTTTGTTTTAATTTGTTTGACTTTCATTTGATTCAAATAGCTTTGTTGAATGCATTTGACTTTTATTTGTTTCAAAAAGCTTTGTTTGAATGTGCTTGAATTTCGTTTGATTCAAATAGCTTTGTAGAATTCATTCGGCCTTCATTTGATTCAAAAATCTTTGTTTGAATGTGTTTGACTTTCATTTGATTCAAATAGCTTTGTTGAATGCATTCGACTTTCATTTTATTCAAAAAGCATTGTTTGAATATGTTTCACTTTCATTTGATTCAAATAGCTTTGTTTGAATGTGTTTGACTTTCCTTTGATTTAAAAACCTTTGTTTAATGTGTTTGACTTTCATTTGATTCAAATAGCTTTGTTGAACGCATTTGACATTTATTTGCTTCAAAAAGCTTTGTTTTAATGTGTTTGTCTTTCCTTTGATTCAAATAGCTTTGTAGAATTCATCCGCATTTCATTTGATTCTTAAAGCTTTGTTTGAATGTGTTTGACTTTCATTTAATTCAAATAGCTTTGTAGAATACATTCGACTTTCATTTGATTCAAAAAGCTTTGTTTGAATGTGTTTGACTTTCATTTGATTGAAATACCTTTGTTCAATGCATTTGACTTTTATTTGTTTCGAAAAGCTTTGTTTGAATGTGTTTGACTTTCATTTGATTTATTAACCTTTGTTTAATGTGTTTGACTTTCATTTGATTCAAATAGCTTTGTAGAATACATTCGACTTTCATTTGATTCAAAAAGCTTTTTTTGAATGTGTTGGACTTTCATTTGATTCAAATAGCATTTTTGAATGCATTTGACTTTCATTTGCTTCAAAAAGCTTTGTTTGAATGTGTTTGACTTTTATTTACTTCAAAAAGCTTTGTTTGAATTTGTTTGACTTTCATTTGATTTAAAAACCTTTTTATGAATGTGTTTGACATTCATTTGATTCAAATTGCTTTGTTAAATGCATTTGACTTTTATGTACATCAAAAAGCTTTGTTTAAATGTGTTTTACTTTTCTTTGATTTAAAAACCTTTGTTTAATGTGTTTGACTTTCATTTGATTCAAATATCTTTGTAGAATGCATTCCACTTTCATTTGATTCAAAAAGCTTTGTTTGAATGTGTTTAACTTTCATTTGATTCAAATAGCTTTGTTGAATGCATTTGACTTTTATTTGCTTCAAAAAGCTTTGTTTGAATGTGTTTGATATTCATTTGATTTAAAAATCTTTGTTTAATGTGTTTGACTTTCATTTGATTCAAATATCTTTGTATAATGCATTCGACTTTCATTTGATTCAAAAAGTTTTGTTTGAATTTGTTTAACTTTCATTTGATTCAAATAGCTTTGTTGAATGCATTTGACTTTTATTTGCTTCAAAAAGCATTGTTTGAATGTGTTTGACTTTCATTTGATTCAAATAACTTTGTCGAATGGATTCGACTTTCATTTGATTCAAAAAGCTTTGTTAGAATGTGTTTGACTTTCATTTGATTCAAATAAGCTTTGTTCAATGCATTTGACCTTTACTTGCTTCAAAAAGCTTTGTTTGAATGTATTGGACTTTCATTTGATTTAAAAACCATTGTTTAAAGTGTTTGACTTTCATTTAATTCAAATAGCTTTGTAGAATTCATCTGACTTTCATTTGATTCAAAAAGCTTTGTTTGAATTAGTTTGACATTCATTAGATTCAAATAGCCTTGTTGAATGCATTTGACTTTTATTTGCTTCAAAAAGCTTTGTTTGAATGTGTTTGACTTTCATTTAAAAAGCTTTGTTTGAATATGTTTAACTTTCATTTGATTCAAATAGATTTGTAGAATGCATTCGACTTTCATTTGGTTCAAAAAGCTTTGTTTGAATGTGTTCGACTTTCATTAGAATCAAATAGCTTTGTTCAATGTATTTGACTTTTATATACTTCAAAAAGCTTTGTTTGACTGTGTTTGACTTTCATTTGATTTAAAAACCTTTGTTTAAAGTGTTTAACTTTCATTTGATTAAAATAGCTTTGTAGAATTCATCCGACTTTCATTTGAATCAAAAAGCTTTGTTTGAATGAATTTGACATTCATTTGATTCAAATAGCCTTGTTGAATGCATTTGACTTTCATTTGCTTCAAAAAGCTTTGTTTGAATGTGTTTGACTTTCATTTGATTTAAAAACCTTTGTTTAATGTGTTTGATTTTCATTTGATTCAAATAGCTTTAAAGAATGCATTCGACTTTCATTTTATTAAAAAAGTTTTGTTTGAATGTGTTTGACTTTCATCTGATTCAAATAGCTTTGTTCGAATGAATTCAAAAGCTTTATTCGAATGCATTGGACTTCCATTTCCTTCAAAAAGCTTTGTTTAAAAGTGTTTGACTTTCATTTGATTCAAATAGCTTTGTAGAATACATTCGACTTTCATTTAGTTCAAAAAGCTTTGTTTTAATATGTTTGACTTTCATTTGATTCAAATAGCTTTGTTCAATGCAATTGACTTATATTTTCTTCAAAAAGCTTGGTTTGAATTTGTTTGATTTTCATTTGATTTAAAAACCTTTGTTTAATGTGTTTGACTTTCATTTGATTCAATTAGCTTTGTAGAATTCATTAGACTTTCATTTGATTCAAAAAGTTTTGTCTTAATTTGTTTGACTTTCATTTGATTCAAATAGCTTTGTTGAATGCATTTGACTTTTATTTGTTTCAAAAAGCTTTGTTTGAATGTGTTTGAATTTCGTTTGATTCAAATAGCTTTGTAGAATTCATTCGGCCTTCATTGGATTCAAAAATCTTTGTTTGAATGTGTTTGACTTTCATTTGATTCAAATAGCTTTGTTGAATGCATTCGACTTTCATTTTATTCAAAAAGCATTGTTTGAATATGTTTGACTTTCCTTTGATTCAAATAGCTTTGTTTGAATGTGTTTGACTTTCCTTTGATTTAAAAACCTTTGTTTAATGTGTTTAACTTTCATTTGATTCAAATAGCTTTGTTGAACGCATTTGACATTTATTTGCTTCAAAAATTTTTGTTTTAATGTGTTTGTCTTTCCTTTGATTCAAATAGCTTTGTTGAATGCATTTGACTTTTATTTGCTTCAAAAAGCTTTGTTTGAATGTGTTTGACTTTCATTTAATTCAAATAGCTTTGTAGAATACATTCGACTTTCATTTGATTCAAAAAGCTTTGTTTGAATGTGTTTGACTTTCATTTGATTGAAATACCTTTGTTCAATGCATTTGACTTTTATTTGCTTCGAAAAGCTTTGTTTGAATGTGTTTGACTTTCATTTGATTTATTAACCTTTGTTTAATGTGTTTGACTTTCATTTGATTCAAATAGCTTTGTAGAATACATTCGACTTTCATTTGATTCAAAAAGCTTTTTTTGAATGTGTTGGACTTTCATTTGATTCAAATAGCTTTTTTGAATGCATTTGACTTTCATTTGCTTCAAAAAGCTTTGTTTGAATGTGTTTGACTTTCATTTGCTTCAAAAAGCTTTGTTTGAATGTGTTTGACTTTCATTTGATTTAAAAACCATTTTATGAATGTGTTTGACATTCATTTGATTCAAATTGCTTTGTTAAATGCATTTGACTTTTATGTACTTCAAAAAGCTTTGTTTAAATGTGTTTTACTTTTCTTTGATTTAAAAACCTTTGTTTAATGTGTTTGACTTTCATTTGATTCAAATATCTTTGTAGAATGCATTCCGCTTTCATTTGATTCAAAAAGCTTTGTTTGAATGTGTTTAACTATCATTTGATTCAATTAGCTTTGTTGAAAGCATTTGACTTTTATTTGCTTCAAAAAGCTTTGTTTGAATGTGTTTGACTTTCGTTTGATTCAAATAGCTTTGTAGAATGCATTCGACTTTCATTTTATTCAAAAAGCATTGTTTGAATGTGTTTGACTTTTATTTGATTCAAACAGCTTTGTTCAATGCATTTGACTTTTATTTGCTTCAAAAAGCTTTGTTTGAATGTGTTTGACTTTCATTGGATTCAAAAAGATTTGTTTGTATGTGTTTGACTTTCATTTGATTCAAATAACATAGTTGAATGCATGGGACTTCCATTTGCTTCAAAAAGCTTTGTTTAAAAGTGTTTTACTTTCATTTGATTCAAATAGCTTTGTAGGATGCATTGGACATCCATTTGCTTCAAAAAAGTTTGTTTAAATGTGTTTGACTTTCATTTTATTCAAATAGCTTTGTTGATGCATGAAACTTTCATTTGCTTCAATAAGCTTTGTTTGAATGTGTTTGATAGTCATTTGATTTAAAAATCTTTGTTTAATGTGTTTGACTTTCATTTGATTCAAATATCTTTGTATAATGCATTCGACTTTCATTTGATTTAAAAAGTTTTGTTGGAATTTGTTTAACTTTCATTTGATTCAAATAGCTTTGTTGAATGCATTTGACTTTTATTTGCTTCAAAAAGCTTTGTTTGAATGTGTTTGACTTTCATTTGATTCAAATAGCTTTATAGAATGCGTTCGACTTTCATTTGATTCAAAAAGCTTTGTTTGAATGTGTTTGACTTTCATTTGATTCAAATAGCTTTGTTGAATGCGTTTGACTTTCATTTGCTTCAAAAAGCTTTGTTTGAATGTATTGGACTTTCATTTGATTTAAAAACCATTTTTTAAAGTGTTTGACTTTCATTTGATTCAAATAGCTTTGTAGAATTCATCTGACTTTCATTTGATTCAAAAAGCTTTGTTTGAATTAGTTTGACATTCATTAGATTCAAATAGCCTTGTTGAATGCATTTGACTTTCATTTGCTTCAAAAAGCTTTGTTTGAATGTGTTTGACTTTCATTTAAAAAGCTTTAATTGAATGTGTTTAACTTTCATTTGATTCAAATAGCTTTGTAGAATGCATTAGACTTTCATTTGGTTCAAAAAGCTTTGTTTGAATGTGTTCGACTTTCATTAGAATCAAATAGCTTTGTTGAATGTATTTGACTTTTATATACTTCAAAAAGCTTTGTTTGACTGTGTTTGACTTTCATTTGATTTAAAAACCTTTGTTTAAAGTGTTTAACTTTCATTTGATTAAAATAGCTTTGTAGAATTCATCCGACTTTCATTTGAATCAAAAAGCTTTGTTTGAATGAGTTTGACATTCATTTGATTCAAATAGCCTTGTTGAATGCATTTGACTTTCATTTGCTTCAAAAAGCTTTGTTTGAATGTGTTTGACTTTCATTTGATTTAAAAACCTTTGTTTAATGTGTTTGATTTTCATTTGATTCAAATAGCTTTAAAGAATGCATTCGACTTTCATTTTATTAAAAAACTTTTGTTTGAATGTGTTTGACTTTCATTTGATTCAAATAGCTTTGTTCGAATGAATTCAAAAGCTTTATTCGAATGCATTGGACTTCCATTTCCTTTAAAAAGCTTTGTTTAAAAGTGTTTGACTTTCATTTGATTCAAATAGCTTTGTAGAATACATTCGACTTTCATTTAGTTCAAAAAGCTTTGTTTAATGTGTTTGACTTTCCTTTGATTCAAATAGCTTTGTTTGAATGTGTTTGACTTTTCTTTGATTTAAAAACCTTTGTTTAATGTGTTTAACTTTCATTTGATTCAAATAGCTTTGTTGAACGCATTTGACATTTATTTGCTTCAAAAATTTTTGTTTTAATGTGTTTGTCTTTCCTTTGATTCAAACAGCTTTGTAGAATTCATTCGCATTTCATTTGATTCAAAAAACTTTGTTTGAATGTGTTTGACTTTCATTTAATTCAAATACCTTTGTAGAATACATTCGACTTTCATTTGATTCAAAAAGCTTTGTTTGAATGTGTTTGACTTTCATTTGATTGAAATACCTTTGTTCAATGCATTTGACTTTTATTTGCTTCGAAAAGCTTTGTTTGAATGTGTTTGACTTTCATTTGATTTATTAACCTTTGTTTAATGTGTTTGACTTTCATTTGATTCAAATAGCTTTGTAGAATACATTCGACTTTCATTTGATTCAAAAAGCTTTTTTTGAATGTGTTGGACTTTCATTTGATTCAAATAGCTTTTTTTAATGCATTTGACTTTCATTTGCTTCAAAAAGCTTTGTTTGAATGTGTTTGACTTTCATTTGCTTCAAAAAGCTTTGTTTGAATGTGTTTGACTTTCATTTGATTTAAAAACCATTTTATGAATGTGTTTGACATTCATTTGATTCAAATTGCTTTGTTAAATGCATTTGACTTTTATGTACTTCAAAAAGCTTTGTTTAAATGTGTTTTACTTTTCTTTGATTTAAAAACCTTTGTTTAATGTGTTTGACTTTCATTTGATTCAAATATCTTTGTAGAATGCATTCCGCTTTCTTTTGATTCAGAAAGCTTTGTTTGAATGTGTTTAACTTTCATTTGATTCAAATAGCTTTGTTGAATGCATTTGACTTTTATTTGCTTCAAAAAGCTTTGTTTGAATGTGTTTGACTTTCGTTTGATTCAAATAGCTTTGTAGAATGCATTCGACTTTCATTTTATTCAAAAAGCATTGTTTGAATGTGTTTGACTTTTATTTGATTCAAATAGCTTTGTTCAATACATTTGACTTTTATTTGCTTCAAAAAGCTTTGTTTGAATGTGTTTGACTTTCATTGGATTCAAAAAGATTTGTTTGTATGTGTTTGACTTTCATTTGATTCAAATAACTTAGTTGAATGCATGGGACTTCCATTTGCTTCAAACAGCTTTGTTTAAAAGTGTTTGACTTTCATTTGATTCAAATAGCTTTGTAGAATGCATTGGACATCCATTTGCTTCAAAAAGCTTTGTTTAAATGTGTTTGACTTTCATTTTATTCAAATAGCTTTGTTGATGCATTAAACTTTCATTTGCTTCAATAAGCTTTGTTTGAATGTGTATGATATTCATTTAATTTAAAAATCTTTGTTTAATGTGTTTGACTTTCATTTGATTCAAATATCTTTGTATAATGCATTCGACTTTCATTTGATTCAAAAAGTTTTGTTTGAATTTGTTTAACTTTCATTTGATTCAAATAGCTTTGTTGAATGCATTTGACTTTTATTTGCTTCAAAAAGCTTTGTTTGAATGTGTTTGACTTTCATTTGATTTATTAACCTTTGTTTAATGTGTTTGACTTTCATTTGATTCAAATAGCTTTGTAGAATACATTCGACTTTCATTTGATTCAAAAAGCTTTTTTTGAATGTGTTGGACTTTCATTTGATTCAAATAGCTTTTTTTAATGCATTTGACTTTCATTTGCTTCAAAAAGCTTTGTTTGAATGTGTTTGACTTTCATTTGCTTCAAAAAGCTTTGTTTGAATGTGTTTGACTTTCATTTGATTTAAAAACCATTTTATGAATGTGTTTGACATTCATTTGATTCAAATTGCTTTGTTAAATGCATTTGACTTTTATGTACTTCAAAAAGCTTTGTTTAAATGTGTTTTACTTTTCTTTGATTTAAAAACCTTTGTTTAATGTGTTTGACTTTCATTTGATTCAAATATCTTTGTAGAATGCATTCCGCTTTCTTTTGATTCAGAAAGCTTTGTTTGAATGTGTTTAACTTTCATTTGATTCAAATAGCTTTGTTGAATGCATTTGACTTTTATTTGCTTCAAAAAGCTTTGTTTGAATGTGTTTGACTTTCGTTTGATTCAAATAGCTTTGTAGAATGCATTCGACTTTCATTTTATTCAAAAAGCATTGTTTGAATGTGTTTGACTTTTATTTGATTCAAATAGCTTTGTTCAATACATTTGACTTTTATTTGCTTCAAAAAGCTTTGTTTGAATGTGTTTGACTTTCATTGGATTCAAAAAGATTTGTTTGTATGTGTTTGACTTTCATTTGATTCAAATAACTTAGTTGAATGCATGGGACTTCCATTTGCTTCAAACAGCTTTGTTTAAAAGTGTTTGACTTTCATTTGATTCAAATAGCTTTGTAGAATGCATTGGACATCCATTTGCTTCAAAAAGCTTTGTTTAAATGTGTTTGACTTTCATTTTATTCAAATAGCTTTGTTGATGCATTAAACTTTCATTTGCTTCAATAAGCTTTGTTTGAATGTGTATGATATTCATTTAATTTAAAAATCTTTGTTTAATGTGTTTGACTTTCATTTGATTCAAATATCTTTGTATAATGCATTCGACTTTCATTTGATTCAAAAAGTTTTGTTTGAATTTGTTTAACTTTCATTTGATTCAAATAGCTTTGTTGAATGCATTTGACTTTTATTTGCTTCAAAAAGCTTTGTTTGAATGTGTTTGACTTTCATTTGATTCAAATAGCTTTGTAGAATGCGTTCGACTTTCATTTGATTCAAAAAGCTTTGTTTGAATGTGTTTGACTTTCATTTGATTCAAATAGCTTTGTTTAATGCGTTTGACTTTCATTTGCTTCAAAAAGCTTTGTTTGAATGTATTGGACTTTCATTTGATTTAAAAACCATTGTTTAAAGTGTTTGACTTTCATTTGATTCAAATAGCTTTGTAGAATTCATCTGACTTTCATTTGATTCAAAAAGCTTTGTTTCAATTAGTTTGACATTCATTAGATTCAAATAGCCTTGTTGAATGCATTTGACTTTCATTTGCTTCAAAAAGCTTTGTTTGAATGTGTTTGACTTTCATTTAAAAAGCTTTGTTTGAATGTGTTTACCTTTCATTTGATTCAAATAGCTTTGTAGAATGCATTCGACTTTCATTGGGTTCAAAAAGCTTTGTTTGAATGTGTTCGACTTTCATTAGAATCAAATAGCTTTGTTGAATGTATTTGACTTTTATATACTTCAAAAAGCTTTGTTTGACTGTGTTTGACTTTCATTTAATTTAAAAACCTTTATTTAAAGTGTTTAACTTTCATTTGATTAAAATAGCTTTGTAGAATTCATCCGACTTTCATTTGAATCAAAAAGCTTTGTTTGAATGAGTTAGACATTCATTTGATTCAAATAGCCTTGTTGAATGCATTTGACTTTCATTTGCTTCAAAAAGCTTTGTTTGAATGTGTTTGACTTTCATTTGATTTAAAAACCTTTGTTTAATGTGTTTGATTTTCATTTGATTAAAATAGCTTTAAAGAATGCATTCGACTTTCATTTTGTTAAAAAAGTTTTGTTTGAATGTGTTTGACTTTCATTTGATTCAAATAGCTTTGTTCGAATGAATTCAAAAGCTTTATTCGAATGCATTGGACTTCCATTTCATTTAAAAATCTTTGTTTAAAAGTGTTTGATTTTCATTTGATTCAAATAGCTTTGTAGAATACTTTCGACTTCCATTTAGTTCAAAAAGCTTTGTTTTAATGTGTTTGACTTTCATTTGATTCAAATAGCTTTGTTCAATGCAATTGACTTATATTTTCTTCAAAAAGCTTGGTTTAAATTTGTTTGATTTTCATTTGATTTAAAAACCTTTGTTTAATGTGTTTGACTTTCATTTGATTCAATTAGTTTTGTAGAATTCATTAGACTTTCATTTGATTCAAAAAGTTTTGTTTGAATTGGTTTGACTTTCATTTGATTCAAATAGCTTTGTTGAATGCATTTGACTTTTATTTGTTTCAAAAAGCTTTGTTTGAATGTGTTTGAATTTCGTTTGATTCAAATAGCTTTGTAGAATTCATTCGGCCTTCATTTGATTCAAAAATCTTTGTTTGAATGTGTTTGACTTTCATTTGATTCAAATACATTTGTTGAATGCATTTGACTTTTATTTGCTTCAAATACCTTTGTTTGAATTTGTTTGACTTTCATTTGATTCAAATAGCTTTGTTGAATGCATTTGACTTTCATTTTATTCAAAAAGCTTTGTTTAAATGTGTTTGACTTTCATTAGATTCAAATAGCTTTGTTTGAAAGTGTTTGATTTTCCTTTGATTTAAAACCTTTGTTTAATGTGTTTGACTATCATTTGATTCAAATAGCTTTGTTTAATGCATTTGACTTTCATATGATTTAAAAACCTTTGTTTAATGTGTTTGACATTCATTTGATTCAAAAAGTTTTGTTAAATGTATTTGACTTTCATTTGATTCAAATAGCATTGTAGAATGCATTCGACTTTCATTTGATTCAAAAAGTTTTGTTTGAATTTGTTTGACGTTCATTTGATTCAAATAGCTTTGTTAAAATGCATTTGACTTTTATTTGCTTCAAAAAGCTTTGTTTGAATCTGTTTGACTTTCATTTGATTCAAATAGCTTTGTAGAATGCATTCGACTTTCATTTTATTCAAAAATCTTTGTTTGAATGTGTTTGACTTTCATTCATTCATATAGCTTTGTTGAATGCATTTGACTTTTATTTGCTTCAAAAAGTTTTGTTTGAATGTGTTTGACTTTCATTTGATTCAAATAGATTTGTAGAATGCATTCGACTTTCATTTTATTTAAAAAATTTTGTTTGAATGTGTTTGACTTTCATTTGATTCAAATAGCTTTGTTGAATGCATTTGACTTTTATTTGCTTAAAAAAGCTTTGTTTGAAGGTGTTTGACTTTCATTTGATTAAAAACCTTTGTTTGAATGTGTTTGACTTTCATTTGATTCAAATAACTTTGTAGACTGCATTCGACTTTCATTTTGTTCAAAAAGCTTTGTTTGAATGTGTTCGACTATCATTTGATTTAAATAGCTGTGTTGATTGCATTTGACTTTTATTTGCTTCAAAAAGCTTTGTTTGAATGTGTTCGATATTCATTTGATTTAAAAACCTTTTGTTTAATGTGTTTAACTTTAAATTTATTCAAATAACTTTGTAGAATGCATTCGACTTTCCTTTGATTCAAAAAGTGTTGTTTGAATTTGTTTGACTTTCATTTGATTTTAATTGCTTTGTTGAATGCATTCGACTTTCACTTGATTCAAAAAGCATTTTTTGATTGTGTTTGACTTTCATTTGATTCAAATAGCTTTGTTGAATGCATTTGACTTTTATTTGCTTCAAAAAGCTTTGTTTGAATGTTTTTGACTTTCATTTGATTTAATAACCTTTGTTTAATGTGTTTGACTTTAATTTAATTAAAAATGCTATGTTTGAATGTGTTTCACTTTCGTTTGATTCAAATTGCTTTGTAGAATTCATTCGACTTTCATTTGATTCATAAAGCTTTGTTTGAATTTGTTTGACTTTCATTTGATTCAAATAGCTTTGTAGAATGCATTCGACTTTCATTTGATTAAAAAAGCTTTGTTCGAATGTGTTTGACTTTCATTTGATTCAAATAGCTTTGTTCAATGCATTTGACTTTCATATACTTCAAAAAGCTTTAATTGAATGTGTTTGACTTTCCTTTGATTTAAAAACCTTAGTTTAATGTGTTTGACTTTTATTTGATTCAAATAGTTTGTAGAATTCATTCGACTTTCATTTGATTCAAAAAGCTTTGTTTGAATGTGTTTGACTTTCATTTGATTGAAAAAGCTTTATAGAATGCATTCGACATTTATTTGCTTCAAAAACCTTTGTTTGAATTTGTTTGACTTTTATTTGATTCAAAAAGCTTTATAGAATGCATTCGACTTTCATTTGATTCAAAAACTTTTGTTTAAATTTGTTTGACTTTCATTTGATTCAAATAGCTTTGTTAAAATGCATTTGACTTTTATTTGCTTCAAAAAGCTTTGTTTGAATGTGTTTGACTTTCATTTGATTCAAATAGCTTTGTAGAATGCATTCGACTTTCATTTTATTCAAAAATCTTTGTTTGAATGTGTTTGACTTTCATTTGATTCAAATAGCTTTGTTGAATTTATTTGACTTTCATTTGATTCAAAAAGTTTCGTTTGAATGTGTTTGACTTTCATTTGATTCAAATAGCTTTGTAGAATGCATTCGACTTTCATTGGATTCAAAAAGTTTTGTTTGAATGTGTTTGACTTTCATTTGATTCAAATAGCTTTGTTGAATGCATTTGACTTTCATTTGATTTAAAAACCTTTGTTTGAATGTGTTTGACTTTCATTTGATTCAAATAGCTTTGTAGAATGCATTCAACTTTCATTTGATTCATAAAGCTTTGTTTGAATGTGTTTGACTTTCAATTGATTCAAATATTTTTATAGAATGCATTCGACTTTCATTTGATTCATAAAGTTTTGTTTGAATGTGTTTGACTTTCATTTGATTCAAATAGCTTTGTTGAATGCATTTAACTTTCATTTGATTCAAAAAGTTTTGTTTGAATGTGTTTGACTTTCATCTGATTCAAATAGCTTTGTAGAATGCATTCGACTTTCATTTGATTCAAAAAGTTTTGTTTGAATGTGTTTGACTTTCATTTGATTCAAATAGCTTTGTTGAGTGCATTTGACTTTCATTTGATTTAAAAACCTTTGTGTGAATGTGTTTGACTTTCATTTGATTCAAATAGCTTTGTAGAATGCATTCGACTTTCATTTGATTCAAAAAGCTTTATTTGAATGTGTTTGACTTTCATTTGATTCAAATAACTTTGTTCAATGCATTTGACTTTTATATACTTTAAAAAGCTTTGTTTGACTGTGTTTGACTTTCATTTTATTTAAAAACCATTGTTTAAAGTGATTGACTTTCATTTGTTTCAAATAGCTTTGTAGAATTAATCTGACTTTCATTTGATTCAAAAAGCTTTGTTTGAATGTGTTTGACTTTCATTTGATTCAAATAGCCTTGTTGAATGCATTTGACTTTTATTTACTTCAAAAAGCTTTGTTTGAATGTGTTTGACTTTCATTTGATTTAAAAACCTTTGTTCAATGCATTTGACTTTTATATACGTCAAAAAGCTTTAATTGAATGTGTTTGACTTTCCTTTGATTTAAAAACCTTTGTTTAATGTGTTTGACTTTCATTTGATTCAATTAGCTTTGTAGAATTCATTAGACTTTCATTTGATTCAAAAAGTTTTGTTTGAATTGGTTTGACTTTCATTTGATTCAAATAGCTTTGTTGAATGCATTTGACTTTTATTTGTTTCGAAAAGCTTTGTTTGAATGTGTTTGAATTTCGTTTGATTCAAATAGCTTTGTAGAATTCATTCGGCCTTCATTTGATTCAAAAATCTTTGTTTGAATGTGTTTGACTTTCATTTGATTCAAATACATTTGTTGAATGCATTTGACTTTTATTTGCTTCAAATAGCTTTGTTTGAATTTGTTTGACTTTCATTTGATTCAAATAGCTTTGTTGAATGCATTTAACTTTTATTTGTTTCAAAAAGCTCTATTTGAATGTGTTTGACTTTCATTTGATTTAAAAACCTTTGTTTAATGTGTTTGACCTTCATTTGATTTAAGTAGCTTTGTAGAATGCATTCGACTTTCATATGATTCAAAAAGCTTTAGTTGAATTTGTTAGACTTTCATTTAATTCAAATAGCTTAGTCGAATGCATTGGACTTCCATTTGATTCAAAAAGCTTTGTTTAAAAGTTTTTGATTTTCATTTGATTCAAATAGCTTTGTAGAATGCTATCGACTTTCATTTGGTTCAAAAAGCTTTGTTTGAATGTGTTTGACTTTCATTTGATTCAAATAGCTTTGTTCATTGCATTTGACTTTTATTTACTACAAAAAGCTTTGTTTTAATGTGTTTGACTTTCATTTGATATAAAAACCTTTGTTTAATGTGTTTGACTTTCATTTGATTCAAATAGTTTTGATGAATGCATTCGACTTTCATTTGATTCATAAAGCTTTGTTTGAATGTGTTCGACTTTCATTTGATTCAAATATCTTTGTAGAATGCATTCGACTTTCATTTGATTCAAAAAGTTTTGTTTGAATATGTTTGACTTTCATTTGATTCAAATAGCTTTGTTGAATGAATTCGACTTTCATTTGATTCAAAAAGCTTTATTTGAATGTGTTTGACTTTCATTTGATTCAAATAGCTTTGTTCAATGCATTTGACTTTTATATACTTCAAAAAGCTTTGTTTGACTGTGTTTGACTTTCATTTGATTTAAAAACGATTGTTTAAAGTGATTGACTTTCATTTGATTCAAATAGCTTTGTAGAATTCATCCGACTTTCATTTGATTCAAAAAGCTTTGTTTGAATGTGTTTGACTTTCATACAATTCAAATAGCCTTGTTGAATGCATTTGACATTTATTTGCTTTAAAAAGATTTGTTTGAATATGTTTGACTTTCATTTGATTCAAATAGCTTAGTTGAATGCATTGGACTTCCATTTGCTTCAAATAGCTTTGTTTAAAAGTGTTTGACTTTCATTTGATTAAAATTGCTTTGTAGAATGCATTCGACTTTCATTTGATTCAAAAAGCTTTGTTTCAATGTGTTTGACTTTCATTTGATTCAAATAGCTTTGTTCAATGCACTTTACTTTTATTTGCTTCAAAAAGCATTGTTTGAATGTGTTTGACTTTCATTTGATTTAAAAACCATTGTTTAATGTGTTTGAATTTCATTTGATTCAAATAGCTTTGTAGAATGCATTTGACATTTATTTGCTTTAAAAAGCTTTGTTTGAATGAGTTTGACTTTCATTTGATTCAAAAAGCCTTGTTGAATGCATTTGACTTTCATTTGCTTCAAAAAGCTTTGTTTGACTGTGTTTGACTTTCATTTGATTTAAAAACCATTGGTTAAAGTGATTGACTTTCATTTAATTCAAATAGCTTTGTAGAATTCATCCGACTTTCATTTGATTCAAAAAGCTTTGTTTGAATGTGTTTGACTTTCATACAATTCAAATAGCCTTGTTGAATGCATTTGACTTTCATTTGCTTCAAAAAGCTTTGTTTGAATGTGTTTGACTTTCATTTGATTTAAACACCATTGTTTAATGTGTTTGACTTTAATTTGATTCAATTAGCTTTGTAGAATTTATTCGCATTTCATTTGATTCATAAAGCTTTGTTTGAATATGTTTGACTTTCTTTTAATTCAAATAGCTTTGTAGAATACATTCGACTTTCATTTGATTCAAAAAGCTTTGTTTGAATGAGTTTGACTTTCATTTGATTGAAATACCTTTGTTCAATGCATTTGACTTTTATTTGCTTCGAAAAGCTTTGTTTGAATATGTTTGACTTTCATTTGATTTAAAAACCATTGTATAAATGTGTTTGACATTCTTTTGATTCAAATTGCTTTGTTGAATGCATTTGACTTTTATGTACATTAAAAAGCTTTGTTTGAATGTGTTTGACTTTCCTTTGATTTAAAAACCATTTTTTAATCTGTTTGACTTTTATTTGATTCAATTAGCTTTGTAGAATTCATTCGAATTTCATTTGATTCAAAATGTTTTGTTTGAATTTGTTTGACTTTCATTTGATTCAAATTGCTTTGTTGAATGCATTTGACTTTTATTTGCTTCAAAAAGCATTGTTTGAATGTGTTTGACTTTCATTTGATTTAAATTGCTTTGTTGAATGCATTCGACTTTCATTTTATTCAAAAAGCTTTGTTTGAATGTGTTTGACTTTCATTAGATTCAAATAGCTTTGTTTGAATGTGTTTGATTTTCCTTTGATTTAAAAACCTTTGTTTAATGTGTTTGACTATCATTTGATTCAAATAGCTTTGTTGAATGCATTTGACATTTATTTGTTTCAAAAAGCTTTGTTTGAATGTGTTTGACTTTCGTTTGATTCAAATAGCTTTGTAGAATTCATTTGCCTTTCATTTGATTCATAAAGCTTTGTTTAATGTGTTTGACTTTCATTTGATTCAAATAGCTTTGTAGAATTCATTCGACTTTCATTTGATTCAAAAAGCTTTGTTTGAATGTGTTTGACTTTAATTTGATTCAAATAGCCTTATTGAATGCATTTGACATTTATTTGCTTCAAAAACCTTTGTTTGAATTTGTTTGAATTTCATTTGATTCAAAAAGCTTTATAGAATGCATTCGACTTTCATATGATTCAAAAAGCTTTATTTGAATGTGTTTGACTTTCATTTGATTCAAATAGCTTAGTCGAATGCATTGGACTTCCATTTGATTCAAAAAGCTTTGTTTAAAAGTTTTTGACTTTCATTTGATTCAAAAAGCTTTGTTTGAATGTGTTTGACTCCCATTTGATTCAAATAACTTTTTTGAATGCATTTGACTTTTATTTGCTTCAAAAAGCTTTATTTGAATGTGTTTGACTTTCATTTGATTCAAATAACTTTGTAGAATGTATTCGACTTTCATTTTATTCAAAAAGTTTTGTTTGAATGTGTTTGACTTTCATTTGACTCAAAATGCTTTTTTTCAATGTGTTTGACTTTCATTTGATTCAAATAGCTTTGCTGAATGCATTTGACTTTTATTTGCTTCAAAAAGCTTTGTTTGAATGTGTTTGATTTTCATTTGATTAAATAACCTTTGTTTAATGTGTCTGACTTTCATTTGATTCAAATAGCTTTGTAGAATTCATTGGACTTTCGTTTGATTCAAAAAGATTTGTTTGAATATGTTTGACTTTCATTTGATTCAAATAGCTTAGTTGAATGCATTGGACTTCCATTTGCTTCAAATAGCTTTGTTTAAAAGTGTTTGACTTTCATTTGATTAAAATTGCTTTGTAGAATGCATTCGACTTTCATTTGGTTCAAAAAGCTTTGTTTGAATGTGTTCGACTTTCATTTGATTCAAATAGCTTTGTAAAATTCATCCGACTTTCATTTGATTCAAAAAGCTTTGTTTGAATGAGTTTGACTTTAATTTGATTCAAAAAGCCTTGTTGAATGCATTTGACTTTCATTTGCTTCAAAAAGCTTTGTTTGAATGTTTTTGACTTTCATTTGATTTAAAAACCTTTGTTGAATGTGTTTGACTTTCTTTTGATTCAAATAGCTTTGTAGAATGCATTCGACTTTAATTTGATTCAAAAAGCTTTGTTTGAATGTGTTTGACTTTCATTTGATTCAAATAGCTTTGTTCAATGCACTTTACTTTTATTTGCTTCAAAAAGCATTGTTTGAATGTGTTTGACTTTCATTTGATTTAAAAACCATTGTTTAATGTGTTTGAATTTCATTTGATTCAAATAGCTTTGTAGAATGCATTTGACATTTATTTGCTTTAAAAAGCTTTGTTTGAATGAGTTTGACTTTCATTTGATTCAAAAAGCCTTGTTGAATGCATTTGACTTTCATTTGATTCAAAAAGCTTTGTTTGAATGTGTTTGACTTTCATTTGATTCAAATAGCTTTGTTCAATGCACTTTACTTTTATTTGCTTCAAAAAGCATTGTTTGAATGTGTTTGACTTTCATTTGATTTAAAAACCATTGTTTAATGTGTTTGAATTTCATTTGATTCAAATAGCTTTGTAGAATGCATTTGACATTTATTTGCTTTAAAAAGCTTTGTTTGAATGAGTCTGACTTTCATTTGATTCAAAAAGCCTTGTTGAATGCATTTGACTTTCATTTTCTTCAAAAAGCTTTGTTTGAATGTTTTTGACTTTCATTTGATTTAAAAACCTTTGTTGAATGTGTTTGACTTTCATTTGATTCAAATAGCTTTGTTGAATGCGTTTGACTTTCATTTGCTTCAAAAAGCTTTGTTTGAACGTGTTCGACTTTCATTTGATTCAAATAGCTTTGTTGAATGCATTTGACTTTAATTTACTTCAAAAAGCTTTGTTTGACTGTGTTTGACTTTCATTTGATTTAAAAAGTTTTGTTTCAAGTGTTTGCTTTCATTTGATTCAAATAGCTTTTTAGAATTCTTCCGACTTTCTTTTTATTCAAATAGCCTTGTTGAATGCATTTGACTTTCATTTGCTTCAAAAAGCTTTGTTTGAATGTGTTTTACTTTCATTTGATTTAAAAACCTTTGTTTAATGTGTTTGAATTTCATTTGATTCAAATAGCCTTGTAGAATGCATTCGACTTTCATTTTATTCAAAAAGCTTTGTTTGGATGCGTTTGACTTTCATTTGATTCAAATAGCTTTGTTCAATGTATTTGACTTTTATTTGCTTCAAAAAGCTTTGTTTAAATGTAATTAACTTTTATTTGATTTAATAACCTTTGTTAAATGTGTTTGACTTTCATTTGATTCAAATACCTTTGTAGAATTCATTCGACTTTCATTTGATTCAAAAAGCTTTGTTTGAATGTGTTTTACTTTCATTTGATTCAAATAGCTTTGTTGAATGCATTTGACTTTTATATATTGTAAAAAGCTTTGTTTGAATGTGTTTGACTTTCATTTAATTTAAAAACCTTTGCTTAATGTGTTTGACTTTCATTTGATTCAAATACCTTTGTGGAATGCATTCGACTTTCATTTGATTTAAAAAGCATTGTTTGAATGTGTTTGACATTCATTTGATTCAAATAGCTTTGTTAAATACATTTGACTTTTATATGCTTCAAAAAGCTATGTTTGAATGTGTTTGATTTTCCTTTGATTTAAAAACCTTTGTTAAATGTATTTGACTTTCATTTGATTCAAATAGCTTTGTGGAAGGCATTCGACTTTTATTTGATTTAAAAACCTTTGTTTAATGTGTTTGACTTTCATTTGATTCAAATAGCTTTGTTCAATGCATTTGACATTTATTTGTTTCAAAAAGCTTTGTTTGAATGTGTTTGATTTCCGTTTAATTCAAATAGATTTGTAGAATTCATTCAACTTTCATTTGATTCATAAAGCTTTGTTTCAATGTGTTTGACTTTCATTTGATTCAAATAGCTTTGTAGAATGCATTCGACTTTCATTTGATTCAAAAAGCTTTGTTTGAATGTGTTTGACTTTCATTTGATTCAAATAGCTTTGTTCAATGCATTTGACTTTTATTTGCTTCAAAAAGCTTTGTTTGAATGTGTTTGACTATTATTTGATTTAATAACCTTTTTTTAATGTGTTTGACTTCCATTTAATTCAAATAGCTTAATAGAATTCATTCGACTTTCATTTGATTCAAAAAGCTTTGTTTGAATGTGTTTGACTTTCATTTGATTCAAATAGCTTTGTTGAATGTGTTCGACTTTCATTTGATTCAAATAGCTTTGTAAAATTCATCCGACTTTCATTTGATTCAAAAAGCTTTGTTTGAATGAGTTTGACTTTCATTTGATTCAAAAAGCCTTGTTGAATGCATTTGACTTTCATTTGCTTCAAAAAGCTTTGTTTGAATGTTTTTGACTTTCACTTGATTTAAAAACCTTTGTTGAATGTGTTTAACTTTCATTTGATTCAAATAGCTTTGTAGAATGCATTCGACTTTCATTTGATTCAAAAAGCTTTGTTTGAATGTGTTTAACTTTCATTTGATTCAAATAGCTTTGTTCAATGCACTTTACTTTTATTTGCTTCAAAAAGCATTCTTTGAATGTGTTTGACTATTATTTGATTTAAAAACCTTTGTTTAATGTGTTTGACTTTCATTTGATTCAAATAGCTTTGTAGAAAGCATTCGACTTTCATTTGATTCAAAAAGGTTTGTTTGAATTTGTTTGACTTTCATCTGATTAAAATAGCTTTGTAAAATGCATTCGACTTTCATTTGATTCAAAAAGCTTTGTTTGAATGTGTTTGACTTTCATTTGATTCAAATAGCTTTGTTCAATGCATTTGACTTTTATATACATCAAAAAGCTTTGTTTGAATGTTTTTGACTTTCATTTGCTTCAAAAAGCTTTGTTTGAACGTGTTCGACTTTCATTTGATTCAAATATCTTTGTTGAATGCATTTGACTTTAATTTACTTCAAAAAGCTTTGTTTGACTATGTTTGACTTTCATTTGATTTAAAAACCTTTGTTTAAAGTGTTTGACTTTCATTTGATTCAAATAGCTTTTTAGAATTCATCCAACTTTCTTTTGATTCAAATAGCCTTGTTGAATGCATTTGACTTTCATTTGCATCAAAAAGCTTTGTTTGAATGTGTTTTCCTTTCATTTGATTTAAAAACCTTTGTTTAATGTGTTTGACTTTCATTTGATTCAAATAGCTTTGTAGAATGCATTCGACTTTGATTTGATTCAAAAAGCTTTGTTTGGATGCGTTTGACTTTCATTTGATTCAAATAGCTTTGTTGAATGTATTTGACTTTTATTTGCTTCAAAAAGCTATGTTTGAATGTAATTGACTTTTATTTGATTTAATAACCTTTGTTTAATGTGTTTGACTTTCATTTGATTCAAATAGCTTTGTAGAATGCATTTGACATTTATTTGCTTTAAAAAGCTTTGTTTGAATGAGTTTGACTTTCATTTGATTCAAAAAGCCTTGTTGAATGCATTTGACTTTCATTTGCTTCAAAAAGCTTTATTTGAATGTTTTTGACTTTCATTTGATTTAAAAACCTTTGTTTAATGTGTTTAACTTTCATTTTATTCAAATAGCTTTGTAGAATGCATTCGACTTTCATTTGATTCAAAAAGCTTTGTTTGAATGTGTTTGACTTTCATTTGATTCAAATAGCTTTGTTCAATGCACTTTACTTTTATTTGCTTCAAAAAGCATTCTTTGAATGTGTTTGACTATTATTTGATTTAAAAACCTTTGTTTAATGTGTTTGACTTTCATTTGATTCAAATAGCTTTGTAGAATGCATTCTACTTTCATTTGATTCAGAAAGGTTTGTTTGAATTTGTTTGACTTTCATCTGATTAAAATAGCTTTGTAGAATGCATTCGACCTTCATTTGATTCAAAAATCTTTGTTTGAATGTGTTTGACATTTATTTGATTCAAATAGCTTTGCTCAATGCATTTGACTTTTATATACTTCAAAAAGCTTTGTTTGAATGTTTTTGACTTTCATTTGATTTAAAAACCTTTGTTGAATGTGTTTGACTTTCATTTGATTCAAATAGCTTTGTTGAATGCATTTGACTTTCATTTGCTTCAAAAAGTTTGTTTGAACGTGTAGACACCCATTTGTGTCTCCCCAAAACCAAACCCAGTGATGAATACCTTGCACGTTGTGTTATTATCGAATTAGGTGAAAGTGATTCGAAAGCCAAGTGTTGCGGTTTAGTTTTAATTAAATTATTTTCTCTCTGTTTTTGAAAATGACCCTATTTTATGAAATTGTCCATTTCAGTTTATTTTGGTCCATAATAAGGGTCCAATAATGGTGTAGATGGATGGGGTTTGAAAAGACCTTTCCAACGATATATTATAAGCCCGATTCCGATGAATATTGAGGAAGTTATAGCCAAAATACTAAACTGGGCCTAGTTATTTTTTTTAATACGGCCCAATGATCTAGAGGAGGGCCCAATATTAATTGTTATTCCTAAAATTATTAGGATTAATTATAGTTTTCTAGAAGTTTCTAGAAAGTTCCTTTTAATTCTAATATTGTTAGATTTAATAATTAATTATCTTTAAAAGATTTTTATTTGGAATAAAATATTGTTTTGTTATCTTAAAAATATATTTTATCTTCTGTACGGATTCCGTAGATCAAGTTGATTAAAGATCGGATTCCGCGTGAAGAAAAACGCGCTAATACAGGCTGTCGCCAAACGACAAGTCTGTCGCCGCGCGACAGACCCTGTCGCCTCGCGACAGACCTTGTCGCCGCGCGACAGACATTGTCGCCTCGCGACAGAGTCAATTCCTGGCGACAGCGTGGAGTTTTATTCCTTATCAAATTCTATGTTTTTCCGGATTATTTTCATTATAAATAGCGTCCGGATTCCTGTTTTCAGAAATCATTCACAATCATCAACTCTTTCTCAATTCTCTCTATTCCCTCTCAAGAATTACTTAATTCTTTTCTTTCTCTCCTTTTTTCAATACAATATTCCGCATTCACAAGACTGAGAATCTCTTAGCCAAGTTCGAAGTTGCCTTCGCCCTAGACGTGCAAGGTTTGATAATTTCTGAGGGTTTGGTCCAAAACTAGTCTAAAACTTTATTTAATTTGATTTTAATTTAATTCTTTAATTCTTTAATTATTGTTTATTATTTTCATTGAAGTTTACTAACTTGTGTATTTTTTTATTAGAAAGAGGTACGAGGCTTCAAAGTATGTAATCTTATTACTCTCTTTCAATGTAGATTGCATGTTTATTATTGTTTTATGATTTCTAGTATCATGTTAGGATGTTATTTTATGATTCCTAGTATCATGTTTAGGATGCCTTTAATCTTTTCTAATATCATGTTATCATGTTAGTACCATGTTAGGTTTAAAGCTTAGATCTTTATTGTTTAGTGACATGCTAGGGTTTGTTATTAACCTTGTTAGTATCATGCCTAGGATCTTGCTATTATTATCAAGCTTTATTATGTCTTATCATGTTATTATCATTATTTATTATTATGATGCTTATGTTGCTTGATATGTTTTATTGTTATTGCTTGATCACACCTTTTATGATTGTTAAAGGGAATTTGTACTTGAAATCACGCTTAATAAGATAATTAATAATTTGGTTTAGGCTAATGTGATTTTAAGTCAAGTGATCGCCAATAATAGTATTATTTGTGCATTAATTTCAACCAACATAGATTAAACAGGGTAGGTTTAATATAATGTTTGTATGTTATTCAAAAAGCGCGCATGAATACGAGTAGAACAAAGTAGAGGCCTATTTTATAGGGCGGGTCCTTTCTTTTGTAGATTGGATTCGTACATTCATCCCCGGACCCTGTTTGGTTCAAGACCTTATGGAGTAGTTGACGGTCCTTTGGATTGTCTTTTGGGTTTACAAGTTCCTAAAACTTGTTGGCGACTCTTTTTGCTCTTTGTCTTTCCCTTTGGAACGCCACCGTACTTTAGTGTATGATCACAGTGGGGTTCAAGTTTGGGGTTATCGTAATGCTTGAAATATTCCCTACTGTTTTTTGGCGACTCCACTGGGGAGGATTTCTATTTATATTCCTGAAATTTATTTAATTTTGGCAATTATTTAGAATGAGCGGATGAGACTTGAAAAATTCTAAGTATTTCATGTGCGTGATTTGATTAAAATTATTGTCATATGCATTAAAAGGTCCTCATGGGAGTACCCCATGAGTCAATCCATAGGAATTTTACACGTAGTAAATTTGGGAAATATCTTTCATGACTAGAATCGAAAAGATGATGCGAAATCTGGAAAATTCGAAGGACACAGAAACTTGCCAAGGCATGTAGGAACTAGCGTCTAGAAAACAGGGCTTGTCGCCCGTAAAAAGTTTCTGTCGCCTGGCGACAGAAGATTTTTTGCGGCGACAGTCCCTGTAGTCTGGCGCCAAATTCTTCCAATACCGAGCCAGGGGTCTGTCTTCTTGCTTTGACCATTTCTAGTGTTGTTGGCTCGATTTTGCTTATTGATTGAGTCATTTTCTCACTTTTCTGAACCCATATGTGTTCTACATATGGAAATAACCCTCTGGGGGTTCCTGCTTCACCTGCCTAATGGAATATCCCACGATCATGTGCAAAGTTCAGATTTGGGTACGTGTAATGTTTGTGAATCCACCAAACCATGGAGTCGAGTCCGATTTCATCTCGCACTCGCGGAATCCTGTCCATTCGCTCCAACCCTCCCGGTAGGCTTGTGTGCAATGCATATGGATTCTTAACCATGGACCTTTTTGACTTAACCCATATCCTCGAACTTTAGAGAACTAGAGCCATGGTTAGGTTGCAAACTCATCTTGTGACTATGTGAACTACTTGTGCCCTTTGCTTGTATTTATTATATGTGTTAACCGTTTGTTTAACTTGTGTTAAAGACTAAATAAATTGACTAATGACTAAAAGGACTTTGTCTAATTAATTAATTAATTTTGAATTAATTAAAGGCTAATAATCTAATCGATTCGACCTAGTACGACTTTAGGCATGTCCATTTAGAGTAAAATTACTGGAAACAGTCCAGATTAATGTTCCAGCAATGGCACAGGAATTTGGATTGTGGCGCTGCAGTTTAGTGTCTGTCGCCTGGCGACAGGCTCTAAACTGTAGCGACAGTCCTGTTGTTTTAAGCGACAGTCCAGTTCTTTTGCTCGAGTCATCACGACGAGTTTAATTAACAGTCTACTAATCGGATTAATCAGTTTGTTAATGGTTCAAACCATGTTTAGGTCTTTAATTGAGTTTAGGCACTTAAAGTTCCATGGTCATACACTAGTAGTCAAAACATGTCACTCACATACACATAAAGCACACACATAACATGTTTGTCACATTATGACCTTGAATGCGTGTTTTCCGTCATTTTTTTTTAGGGGGGTAAGTCGGATATTAATCCTCCAATTTTTAAGTTCCCTTAAAATATATACCCCATTTTTTCACTTTTTCTTTTAAATCTTTTAAGCATAAAGTCAAGTCAATTAGAGTCAAATATTAAAACAAATATGGTTTAAATTACAGCGCGTGGTCAAGAAAGGAAGGGCGCTTAATCAAAGACAACACTTTTGTTCAAGTTTTACTTTTCGACAAACCAGTCGGTAGGAAAAGGAAAGCTAAGAAAGCAATGGCTAGTCAAGAAGAACTTAATGAAGTCAAAGGACAGGTAGCCAACCTGGCTGAAATGCTGCAAAACCTATCGCTGCAAATAAGTAATCCTGAAAAACAAAAACAAATGGACCTAATCCAGGAAAGCTTGGGCAAATTGTCCAGCGACTTTAGATTTCAAGAGATTAGCTCCCAAGGGGTCTCGGTGGATAAGGACCTTCTTCCACAAAAGTTCAATCCCAATGACATCCCTAAGTTCAAGGCCATGGATAACCCCTATTTTCATTTAAGAGCTTTTGAAACTGTAATGGGTATTAAGGGGATAGATAGAAAGGCATTTCATTCTGTATTTTCACTATCCTTAGAAGCCGTATGTCAACAGTGGTACTTTTCACTTGATAAAGAAAAGACTTCTAGTTGGGAATCTATTGTGAGCGCTTTCATTGAAAGATATAAATGCAATATACAAGTTGAAACCGATCATAGAGAATTAGAAATGCTGAAACAAAAAGAAAACGAGGGTTTTACCTCTTTCTTTAATAAATGGAGGGAAACCACTGCAAAAATGGTTGAAGTGCCTAGTGAAAAGGAATTCGTCAGGATGTTCATTAAAAACCTCCAAGAGAAATATTCTAAGCATCTCAAATATCAAAGCAGCTTAAATACTTTCAAAGCGGTATATGACATTGGAATTAACATTGAAGATGACCTTGCTAAACAGAAAATTGCTAATAACAACTCAAGTAGTGGCTGGAAAAATAAGAAAAACGACAATCCTTCTTCATCCGAATCTACCCACTCAAATAATGTTAGCACTTTTCCTCTTAATGAAGTATTGGCAATGAATAATAATCAAGGATAAAAGAAACCATTTAGGAAGAATTATACTCCTATTGGTATGAGTTATGACACCGCATTTGATCGCTTACATGCAAAAGGTCTTATAACTCCTATTGGACCATTTGGGGACCCACCTGTCGAAAGGAGAACGGCTAGCTGGAACCCAAATGCACATTGCAAATATCACCAAGGTAGGGGTCATCCCACAGAGAATTGTTGGAGATTAAAGGAAGCCATTCAAGATTTGATTGATAGTAACAAGCTCCCATTGCCTCCTGCATGTAAGAAGCCAAGTATCAATACTGCACCGCTATCGGATTCTTTGGCTATTTCCGACGAAGAAAACCAAGAGGATCCATCTAGCCTCATAAAACCTATCGAGACCATTGAAGAAGAAATCTTTGAAGATGCTCTCGAATTCCATGGCCAGGAACCCGCAACTAAGCAAGAAGTATTGGCATTGACATTAATACTTTCGGAATTAAAAGAATTAATCTCACAAACCTTCGAGGCCATAAAAGAGAAAAATGAGTTGCTTAAAAATAAACCTCCTCTTAAGCCAAAGAAACCATTTTCCCTCCAAGTAATTGACACTCCCAAAAAGAACAATAGGAAATATACTCCAATTGGGACATCATACACAAACATGTTCAAAATGCTCTTCGAGAATGGAAAAGTTCAACCTCTCGAACCAAGACCATTTGAATCACTGAAAAGGACAGACAAATATTATTGTGCATATCATCAATCAGGAGGACAAACAATAGAGCAATGCTTCAAGTTTAAGGACTTGGTTCAACGTTTGATTGATGAGAAAAAGTTAGTTCGACTTCCACAAGATGCCATGATTAATGGAGTATGGGACAGTGATGATGAGGATGTTTACCTTAAAGACATTGAAGAAACTCCTCTATCAACAATATACCCAGTAAGTGACATTTGGGACGAGGAGGACTCACCCATAGATGTTCTCACTAGGTCCGGGAGAATACAACCTCCCATTTCAACACAACCCATACCTTCTATTCAGCAAATTCCCGTGCCTATTATAGAAGACAACGATGTTGTCAAACAGCTAAAAAAGACTAAAGTAGAAATGAATGTATGGAAACTTTTAGCCACATCTCGAGAACATAGAGTCGCAGTTATGGATGCACTGGCTAAGGTAGGCATAGATTCGGACACCACTCCTGAGGGACTTGCAAACTTCCTCACGAGCGATCTCCCAAGTCCAATTAATTTGGTCACCTTTTCGGATAAAGATCTACCACCGGAAGGTGACAAACACAATAAAGCTCTAAACCTCACAGTCATATGCAAAAGAATGAACGTCCCTATGACTCTTGTGGATAACGGTTCAGCAATTAATGTGTGCCCACTTAGAACCGCAAGAATGTTAGGAATAAGAGATGAGGATTTATCCCCGTCAACCCAAGGAATAAGAGCCTATGATAATTCACGTCGTCAAGCATTATGGACGATCACTATGAATGTAACTGCAGGCGCAATTGAACATGCTACTACATTTCAAGTAGTAGATATCAAGGCATCTTTTAACTTGCTATTAGGACGCCCTTGGCTTCATGATTTAAAGGCCGTCCCTTCGTCTCTCCATCAACAAGTAAAGGCTATAGTTGGAGGCGTTCCAATAACCATTGATGCTTCATCTATGAGGATTAAAACAGTAGAAAATCCACTAATTAATGTGGAACACGACGAAAACGATGAAGATTTGTGGGGCTTTAGCGAAGAGGTCTCCTTAATAGAGGAAGATGAAAGGACCCCTCTTCATTATGACCTCCACTCAAACATGATAACAAATGCTATCCTAAGAAAACAAGGACACTTTCCTGGAATGACTCTAGGAAAGAAAAAAGAAGTAGCTAAACACATGGGCTTACCTGGCCTCCCTAAATTGGATACTTTCGGACTTGGTTTTGAACCAACCCTCGAAGACCTTAAACGAGCCCAGGAAAAATCAAAAGCACGAAGAAATGCCCGTATACAAAAAAAGGAAATACCCATGGATCAATATCCTCTCACTTTAAACGGGCAATTTATAAGAGAAGGAGAGGATTACCCTTGTCACGAATTTCCTGAACCTTTTGTTGTGAATGGTATAAGGCAGCCTGGATTCGAAATCTTTTTAGACTGTTGTTTCCTAGACGAGATCCCAGCCCCAACATATAAGGAAAAAGCACCCCCTTGTTTCGACTTTAATGTCATGGGACTCCTCTTTGGAAGAGAAAAGAACGAATCAAGATATGCGGAAGATGATTCTTCACTTATCCAAGCAGTTCTCCAAAGCGAAAATTTCGATCCCTCCGAACTTATCACTCCAATAGAAGATCAAGAGCGTGGATGGCGCAAGACAGTGAAGATAGTTACTATAAATGGAAAGAAGATTTCAATAACTACAGGGCAAGGACCAATATTCGAAGAGTTGTCTGAGTCAGAGTCTGAGTTAGAGTCTTCCCTCATCGAGTCTTCTAAGTCTTTAGTTATAGCACCCTCACCTTCTTTTTCTACTCCTAGGATAGTTAGCAATCAAGTCCCGACGGACATGTCTTTATTTGATGTAATGATTTCTGAGTTCAATAATATGTCTTCTTCCCCTTATTCCTCTTGTTTTTCTTTATCTAAAGATGACGAGCATTGCTTAACTAATGATGAAAATGACAAAGAAATAATTAAAGCAATGGAAACACTTGAAAATAAGACACCAATAATTGAGGATACAGAAACAGTTGATATCTCAAAAGATCCAACCATTAAAAGTGAAGTTAAAATCGGACTGACACTAAACAAAGAAGAAAGAACCGATTTAATCAATCTACTTAAAGAATTTATCGATGTATTTGCTTGGTCATACGAAGATATGCCAGGCATTAATAGAGAAATAGCTCAACACACTATACCATTAATTCCAGGAATGAAACCTGTAAAACAAAAGTTACGTCGAATGAAACCCGACGTGGCCCTTAAGATAAAAGAAGAAGTACAAAAACAAATAACTGCAGGTTTTATCCGGGTATCCAAATACCCCGAATGGGTCTCCAATGTTGTCCCGGTTCCGAAAAAAGATGGTAGAGTTCGAATGTGTGTCGACTATCGAGATTTAAATAAGGCAAGTCCAAAGGACGACTTCCCTTTGCCACACATCGATATTTTGGTAGATAACACAGCAAACCATGCACTTCTCTCATTTATGGATGGATACGCAGGATACAATCAAATCCTCATGGCCGAAGAAGATATGGAGAAAACAACATTTATAACACCTTGGGGTACTTATTGCTATACGGTAATGCCATTCGGGTTAAAAAACGCGGGTGCTACTTACCAACGAGCAGCAACTGCCCTACTCCATGATATGATGCATAAAGAAGTGGAGGTCTATGTGGATGACATGATTGTAAAATCAAAAGACCGCCAAGGACATCCAACAGCCTTAAAGAAATTCTTTGAAAGATTAAGAAAATACAACATGAGGTTAAATCCCTCTAAATGTGCTTTTGGAGTTACCTCAGGGAAACTCTTGGGTTATGTCATAAGCTCTAGAGGAATAGAGATAGATCCCACCAAAATTAAAGCAATCATGTCCATGCCACCGCCCAAAACCGAAAAGCAAATTCGAGGATTTATTGGCCGGTTGCAATACAAAAGTAGGTTCATATCCAAGTTAACCACGATATGCGAACCAATATTCAAAAAGCTTAAGAAAAATGTACCGATCATATGGGACGATGAGTGTCAAAAAGCCTTTGAGAAGATCAAAGCCTATCTTGCGAATCCTCCCGTATTAGCCCCAGCACTCCCCGGAATACCCTTAAGACTATACTTAACCGTCACAAAAGAAACAATGGGAGCTATGCTCGCACAAGAGGTAGAAAGCAAAGAAAATGCTATTTACTACTTAAGTAAAAAGATGCTCGAATATGAAACACACTATACACCATTGGAAAAGCTGTGCCTCGCATTGGTGTGGGCCACAACTAAATTGAGACATTACATGCTCGTGCATACCGTTTACGTAGTCTCACGAATGGATCCCCTAAAATACCTATTCGAAAGATCTACACTTAATGGACGAATCTCAAGATGGATAGTAAATTTGGCCCAATTTGACATAAGGTTTATGCCTCAAAAAGCAATTAAAGGATCAGTGGTCTCGGATTTTCTAGCAGATTTCCCAATAGAAGATTCAACACCCTTAGAAGAGAATGAATTCCCGGACGAAAATTTAATGATGACAGAGGATGATACATGGACTCTATATTTTGATGGAGCCTCAAACCAAAAGGGGTGCGGCGTAGAAGTCTTATTAGTATCACCTAAGGAAGAACATGTCCCTATATCCATCAAATTAGATTTCGACGTCACCAACAACGCAGCTGAATATGAAGCATGCGTGGTAGGCCTCGAAACCGCTTTAGCCCTAGGTGTAAAGAAACTCCGGATATTCGGAGATTCATCCCTGATTATTAATCAAATCTCCAAAAGATGGAAGGTTAGGAGTGAAAGTTTAGCTCCTTACCAAACATATTTGGAAACTCTCACCGATCAATTGGAAAAAGTGGAATACACTTACCTACCTAGAGAGGAAAACCAATTCGCCGACGCCTTGGCAAGGCTAGCCTCAATGGTTAGAATACCTAAGGAAATTGAGCAAATGCCTTTAACCATAGAAAAAAGGCATAAACCAGCATACATTCAGGCCATAGAAGACGACGAAGTAATTCAAGAAGAAGAACCAGAGGAGGAACCATGGTTCGTAGATATATTAAATTATGTCACCAAAGGAGAATATCCTCCTCATGCTGACAAAAGAGCGAAAAGAGCATTAAGACTCTTAGCTTCCCAGTTTGTACTCATAGGAAATGAACTACACAAAAGGGTACCTAAGGGACGAGCTCTATTATGTGTAGGCAAAAAAGATGCTCAAAGGGCTATGAGAATAATCCATGAAGGTATATGCGGAACACATGTTAACGGCAAAATGCTAGTCCAAAAGATAATGCGAGAAGGATATTACTGGACTACCATGAATAAAGATTGTCATCAATATGTAAAAAGATGCCCAAAATGTCAAATTTACGCAAATTTGCAACATATCCCACCATCTCTTCTCTACACCTACACTTCACCATGGCCTTTCTCTACATGGGGAATAGACATAATTGGAAAGATTACACCTCCCGGAACAGGAGGCCATGAATACATCTTGGTTGCAATAGATTACTTCACAAAGTGGGTGGAAGCACAATCATATGCTAAGCTCACCGCCAAGCATGTAGCACTCTTTATCGAAAGAAACATAATTTGTCGACACGGAGTCCCACATGAAATGATAAGTGACAATGGAACTCATTTTCAAGCAGAATGTGAAGAATTGCTACAAAAGTATGGTATTCAACATCACCATTCTTCCCCGTATAGACCTCAAGCAAATGGAGCAGTTGAGGCCGCTAATAAGAATTTGAAAACGATCATTGAGAAAATGACTGAAAATTATAAAGATTGGCCTGACAAACTTCACTTCGCACTGTGGGGTTATCGCACGTCAATCCGAACATCAACAGGAAATACGCCATTCAACTTGGTATATGGAATGGATGCCGTACAACCTGTAGAGTTAGAAATACCTTCTCTGCGCATTGCGTTAGAAAGTAAACTCGATGAATTCGAATGGACTAGAGCACGATATGAAGAGCTAATCCTACTCGATGAAAAGCGACTAGAAGCTCTACATCATACTCAATGTTATCAAACCCGCATGGCTAGACATTTCAACAAAAAGGTCAAGACCAGAAATATCAAGGTTGGGGACTTGGTATTAAAAGCATTAAGGAAAAATGTCTTAGATCCAAGAGGAAAATTCCGGCCTAATTGGTCTGGACCATATATTGTCAAAACAATCCTGTCAGGAGGCGCGGCTAAATTAACTGATATGGATGGCAATGAATTTTCAAACATGACAAACCTTGACCAACTTAAGAAATACTACCCATAAGTACTTGAGTAAAATACTCAAGAGAGCTACGTTTGGCCTGATTCCTTAAGCAAAGGATACGTAGGCAACCCAGACAGGGTGCGGCCGCTTTAATCTCTTCAGATTCGGTATCTCCGAAGTAAAAAACTCATGTCTGCAAAATTTCAAAACTGGCGCCAAACGATAGTCTCTGTCGCCAGACGACAATTTTGTCGCCAGGCGACAGAGCCCAATCGTCAGCGACAGTGCATCAGATAGCAACGCCAGTCTTCTGCGAGTGTCTAGACCAGTTTCTCATGTTCTGGAAATTTATTCGACTTTCGTACTCGAATTAATTCTCCGAAAAATAAATGTTGTAATTGTTTTCATTGCTCTAATTGAAAGTTAATAAGAGCTGAAATTTTATTGATTAATAAAGAAAGGACATTATTGATAAAATAAAAGCTGAAAAATTAACTAAAACAAATTAACTTTGTCTAATAAATCAAAAGAAAAGCAATGTTCTAATCCTTTTTCTCCTTCTTCATTCTTTTCCAATTTGTGTCTTCATTCTCTTCCTCTTGATCCATAACCTTCGCTAGGAGACAACCGTTAGAAGATCTACACTCTATTTTAGTATAGATAGTTTCTCCTTCCGCTAGGACTCCATGCTTCTTCTCTACCCAAGCTTCCTTCTTAGTAGAGTCGACTTTTCTTTTTCCTTGATTCTTCTTGGCACTCTTCTTTCTAGGCATAATAGGAGTCTTGAACTCAATTCTTTCCCCTAGGCGTTCTTTAGCAGGGACCTTCTTGTCACCTAGACGATCCTTCACATTGGTCTTTTCAATTGTACCTTGAGATTTTTGAAATCTTCCATCAAGCCATTGCTTCACTTTATTTGACAAGCAAGGTGGTTCCTTATGGGTAATCACCTCCCATAAGGGCCTACCACTCCAGTATCCATCAAAGCGCTCAATCTCTTGTGACACAGGAAATTCATAAGGACGGCGAAGATCTCCTGTAGGGATGGTTTGTGCGAGACCATATTGTCTCATGACTCTACAAGGAAAGTAAAAGGTTAGTCTCGACAAGCTCGGGAGACGACAATATGCTTGGTTACTACAACCAATCATCGCCTCAATCCTCCACCAAGGAACAATCCAGTTTATGGTAAAGTCACCGGCGGCAAACACCTTGCTCCACTCATGGCGACCGATTTTCAAAAATCGTTTCTTTCGGCGGACTATGCAATTTGGAACATATGTGTGAATATCATCGGGAGGATTAATAAGCTTCAGCCTCTCCATGAGCCATATCTGCAAATATGTATTTAAATTAACATTACAGTGTAAAAATAATATTCTTTAGTTCTTGATAAATTAATAATAATATTATTTTATACCTGTAATAAAATTGGAGAACCTCTTAAAGGTGCCCTTGAATCCTTTCTTAGTGCATCTAACCACAGCATAGTCTCTCCAACAATTAATGGCATTGGATTTCTCCCAGTTTCAACTTGTTCTATAACAGATATAATTATCGATTGCCCTTCATTATCTTTGCCACTCACTAAGAGCAATTGGTTAAATAAACAATAAAGGAAAGCCCTCCTTTTATAGACACGGAAATCGGGATTGGGATTATCATAAAAATAATGTGCAAATTCTGTCAAATTAACTATGTTACCATGCACTATGTGTTTCAAAGCCGTCCCCCTCAAGTCAAAAAAGTGTTCGAAATCTTTATAGTAATATTCATTGATTCTAGGCATTACCGCAAGGTCTGTGGAATAATAACCTATGATGGCCCCAAATTCTTCCGGTAAAGGACATATTTCATCATGAAAAAATCTAAAACAATGAGTATCAATATTCCAATAGTCTATGGCAGAATAAATAAAGTCAATATCAAGGCTCATCCCCTTGACTCCAAACATACCCCCCATATGAGAAAGATCTAATGCTTTTTTATCTTTAGCAGTCAAGTGACGACACCATTCATCCATGTACCCACAAAAGGTTCTTTTAGCTAAAGGCATGATTACTAGTTCATTAACTATTTAATAAGCTGGTTAAATTATGCAGTAAACGGATGATTCGGGGGCTATTTATAACTTTTTCTACAGTATCTAAAGTAATTAATGGCATTGGATTTCTCCCAGATTCAACTTGTTCTATAACAGATATAATTATCGATTGCCCTTCATTATCTTTGCCACTCACTAAGAGCAATTGGTTAAATAAACAATAAAGGAAAGCCCTCCTTTTATAGACACGGAAATCGGGATTGGGATTATCATAAAAATAATGTGCAAATTCTGTCAAATTAACTATGTTACCATGCACTATGTGTTTCAAAGCCGTCCCCCTCAAGTCAAAAAAGTGTTCGAAATCTTTATAGTAATATTCATTGATTCTAGGCATTACCGCAAGGTCTGTGGAATAATAACCTATGATGGCCCCAAATTCTTCCGGTAAAGGACATATTTCATCATGAAAAAATCTAAAACAATGAGTATCAATATTCCAATAGTCTATGGCAGAATAAATAAAGTCAATATCAAGGCTCATCCCCTTGACTCCAAACATACCCCCCATATGAGAAAGATCTAATGCTTTTTTATCTTTAGCAGTCAAGTGACGACACCATTCATCCATGTACCCACAAAAGGTTCTTTTAGCTAAAGGCATGATTACTAGTTCATTAACTATTTAATAAGCTGGTTAAATTATGCAGTAAACGGATGATTCGGGGGCTATTTATAACTTTTTCTGCACGACAGACTTCAATTCCTATAGGAAACAGGAAAGCGCGTCTGTCGCCAGGCGACAAAATTGTCGCGTGGCGACAGAGCCTGTCGCGTGGCGACAGGATGGTTTACGCGGCGCCAGTTGTTTTCTTTGCAGCGTCACCTATTGCGCGTAGGAAACCGTGTTTTTACGCATTTGATTTCGACTTTGACTTGACTTACTGTTCTATTCCTCTTCTCATACCCTCAATATTTTTATTTTTATTATTATTATTATTATTATTATTATTATTATTATTATTATTATTATTATTATTATTATTATTATTATTATTATTATTCTATTAAAGCTTAATTAATTTTAAACTTTCCTTCATTTTCTTTTTTCTTTTTTTGGGGGAGAGAGTCGGTACCCTCCATTAATATTAAAAATGACGGAAAAATTTTGCGCAAAAATTACACTTTCTCACACACTTACATGCACGACACATTTGTTATACAATAATAAATCAGGCAAATAGAATGTTCAATAAATAAAAAATGCATATATATATACAAGTGTCTGGTACATAAGTCATATAAATACAATAGGCAAAGTCCTACAAAGGTCAACAATAAATAAACACAGGTACAGCTATGGCGCCGGAGGTCGCAAGTCGCGAGGGATGCCGAATGTATCGAAAAATGTCCTACTCCGTGGAGTATGTCCATCATCGCCCCCTGGACCACCAGACGGCGCAAACTGCAGCTCAGGACCAGGCCATCTAACCTCGCCCTGAAACCCGACGGAAAGAGGCTGGGGCTGCAAAGGCTGCTGCGACGAGGAGCAAAACTCGTATGTCCCACCACCCATCTCACCTCGAACGGTCGGCCCGGTCGGAATGTCCTCAGGTGATGACGCTGAATCCTCTACAGCGGCGGCCTCAGAACGACCACCTCGACCACCAGAAGTAGTCCGGCGACGCCTCGAGTCGGACCTAGTAGTCTCCCTCCTAGGCTCGGGCCTCGATCGAGTGCGTGGAGAAGGAATAGGCTGCCCCTGAAAAAGTAAATCAAGGTTAGCAAATGCAACGAAAATAAAGCCAAAAGCAGTAAAAGTAAAAGTAATACCTCCTCAGCGTCGTTGCTACGACAGGTAGCACGGTTCCGCAACCTCACAAGCTGGCTGCGAAAGGCGTCAATGCACCTGGCCATAGCCGTCACCACCTCACAGGAGAAATGCCAAAATAGCCAAAGTCAATAACAATTATAAAGCCCAACATAAAGATGGTATATAACAAGAAAAACTACTTACTCGAGTCTGGTGACGAGGAATAGACCGCTCCACAAACTGCTCTCCCGCTGGAGCTGGCGGAATAAGCTCCTCGATCGGTCCATACGTACCCTGGTAGCGTATAGACATCCTCGGAGGGATGAACTCCCTAGGACCAGCCTGCTAAAAGTAAAAGTTAGAAAGATACTTGGGGGCTACCTAAGAAAGATAAACTAAACGAATAAAAGCATACCGCTGCCTCCTCTGAAGGGACAGGAGCCGGCGCTAGCAACGGTAGCAGGTCCTCCTCATAGTTCTGCTCGAGGAGAATGTGTGATCTCCAGGGAGTACCTCGCGAAGGCCCACCAGCACGATCCCCGCTGCAAGGCATCGTGGAACATATGCCGAGGTGGAGGAGCGGGAACAACGAAAGTATCCGAGGAGTGTTGGATGGCCACCCTCTCCCCTAGGTAGACCACCGCGCCATATGTCCCCAGAAAGTAACGACGCTCAGCCGTGTACTGCGCCGCCAGCGCAGGGATAGGAAAAGCAGCCCAAGGCCGATATACCGGGCTAGGCTCCTGAAACATCACTAAGTAAGATACTAACGCTAAAAGGTGATAAAAGAGAAAGTAAGAATTAAAGAAAAACCTACCGTGAGGATCATCTCTCGAAGGCATAACACCTCCGGCGGACCTCTGCGGCCTCCCCAACTAGCAGCAATGGGGAGCACGCGAGGAGAAGGCCTCGCAGGCGCAAGAGAAGGGAAGTACTCGTAGAACCAAATCTATACAGAAAGTGAGAATCAGTAAAAATGGTGCTTCTAAAGCTAGAGTTAAAATCTAAATAGGGAAAAGGAGATATACCTCTACAACCCTCCAGAAACTGGAAAGGGCTATCTCTCCAGACAAGGCCTTGTGACGACAGGACCGCCGCAAGCCCAGTAAAAAATCAGCATAGGCCATGCTGGCCCAGTCATATGTCCCGACCAACTGGAGGTCGCGAACGGCGGACAGGTAGTATAGAAGTACTCTACTACCTCGATTAGGGGAAAATGTCCCTGATAGCAGAATCAGCACAAAGATGCGCACCCGCTGCTCTCGGGTAGTCGTATCATCCTCGAAAGCTGCAGCCAACGTGCCGCGACGGATACATCGGGAACTCAGCTGTCCCGACTGAGCCTCAGCCTGGGCCCGAATAACGATCGGCCCCAATAACTCCAAAACCTCCGGCGAGTAAACAGTAACGCCAGCATCGAAAGGTAGAGGAGTAGACTGGAACTCTAGCCCCGTAATGAGACTAAAGTCAGCTGGAGTGACTGTCATCTCACCCCAGGGAAAGTGAAAAGTGTTAGTGGTGTCCCAAAAGAACTCCACCAAAGCTCGGACGACGAGGTTACCCCCATCGTATGAAAACATGGCCCGAGTGGCCTGCAGTAGAGGAGTCAACCCACATGACTCCCAAAGACGACGAAGCCCCTCATCGCGGCAGATGAAGTTGTCGTACAGGGAGATGATGGTGGAGTTACCCGAGCCATGGCTACGGGTTCTCCCGCTCGCTAGACCTCGTCGGATTCTCTCCGACAGATGATGAACCGGCGCGTGAAATAGAGTGCGCTCGTCCCAATCAGGCATGACACCCAGCCCGGAAGTAGAAGGCACGTCCTCGCCCTCGCTGGTGGGCTCGTCCTCTCGACGTGTGTCCCTCGACCGAGAACCGGAACCACGTCGTCTAGCCATGCTAAAGTATGTGAAAGTAATTAAACTTAAATTTCTACAGTATCTAAAGTTCGCCTAAGCCGCATGATACTATGTTAAAAAAAAAACAGAGTACGTAGTACTAAAACAGAGCAAAATCTCAAACAAGCATGGAAGTGTTTCTTTGAGCAAAAAAGCAATTTCTTGCAAACATATGATGAATATTGTGACAAATTGTACAAGTAAAAGCAGTCAAAATGCAAAGAACGACTCACATTGTTCTTCACGACCTTAAGAGGTCCTACAATGGTGAATCGTTTATTTCTTCACCAAATTGGGTCAAAAAAGTCTCAAAATACTCCCAAAGTAATATACAAGCATAATTAAACAAATTCAAGGCATAAAATTCAACGAGCAAAGCAAATTAAGCAAAATGAGTTTTGAATTTTTCGAAAATTCGCGAATTAGAACGCGTAATTCATCAAAAACCGAGTAGAGTTTGAGCAAAACTTACATAGATCGGGAAAATAGATGAGAAAAGCTTTGATTTGCAACAAGTTTGAGCGAATTTGGTTGAGAAATGAGCAAGAACGAGTAATTTGAAGTTTTCGCGAAGTTTGTGAAGCAGAGCAGCGAAATGAGAAAGAAGAAGAAGACGGGTTTAAAACCCCGATTCTGTAGCCAAACGACAGAATTGTCGCGTGGCGACAGACTCTGTCGCGTGGCGACAGATGCAAAAGCTTGCGACAGGCACTTCTGGTCAGCGCAGGAGCGGAGACAGAGTGCTGGGCTCTTCCTTATGGTTTTGTGGGTCCATTTTAGTAATTTGGGTTCCTTGGTACGCCAGTTAGCCCCTTTGAGCAATTGACATGATTTAGTCAGCTTGATCAAAATGCACTGAGTGATCGACTTGATGAAGATCGTCTCACTTAACTTAAGGCGCCTAAGTATTGGCTCATAATAAGGCACCGAAATAATGGTTCAGAGCACCGAAATAATGGTTCAAGGCACCGAAATAATGGTTCAGTAGATGCACCAAAGTAGTGGTTCACAAAGGCAAAAGCACCAAAGTACTGGCACAAATATAAAAAAAAACAATGATAAATAATGATATTAAGGGTCAATAGGTAAAGTGATTCTTTGGCAATGTCTCAACATAGAGAGGAATTGTTTAGCGGCGAAGTACGGTCGTGACGAGGTAGTGTCACAAATAGTGGAGATGGCGAAGCAAGGCCACCTTCGGCGGTCCCTCAAGGTAAAGAAGAGATTGTCTATAGCGGCGACATACTGCTGTGGCGATGTACGGCCACACCCAGGAAATGACAACATACAGTTATTTTCGACGATGTTCCCGAAATACTGTGGAGGATTGTCACCAAGAATATTGAAGACGACGACATATGGTTATCTTCAACGATGGCGTTCACGAGGTACTGTGGAGGTTGTCACAAACAACAAATGAAGCAACAACAAAATGGTTACTTTCAGAGGCGTATGCTCGACGGTGCAAGATACGCGTTTCTTAACTCTTTTATCTGTTTTAACTAATGATTAGTTTTGCAGGTATCGGCGTTATAAGAATGATTTGGAATCGCAGAACGTTTTGAATCATTCTCCGTCCCTATCGATACTTTGACTTTCGTTTTCGAAACATAAGTTTCTCCAAACTCAGTCAAAGTGGGGGCTTCTGTAGACACCCATTTGTGTCTCCCCAAAACCAAACCCAGTGATGAATACCTTGCACGTTGTGTTATTATCGAATTAGGTGAAAGTGATTCGAAAGCCAAGTGTTGCGATTTAGTTTTAATTAAATTCTTTTCTCTCTGTTTTTGAAAATGACCCTATTTTATGAAATTGTCCATTTCAGTTTATTTTGGTCCATAATAAGGGTCCAATAATGGTGTAGATGGATGGGGTTTGAAAAGACCTTTCCAACGATATATTATAAGCCCAATTCCGATGAATATTGAGGAAGTTATGGCCAAAATACTAAACTGGGCCTAGTTATTTATTTTAATACGGCCCAATGATCTAGAGGAGGGCCCAATATTAATTGTTATTCCTAAAATTATTAGGATTAATTATAGTTTTCTAGAAGTTTCTAGAAAGTTCCTTTTAATTCTAATATTGTTAGATTTAATAATTAATTATCTTTAAAAGATTTTTATTTGGAATAAAATATTGTTTTGTTATCTTAAAAATATATTTTATCTTCTGTACGGATTCCGTAGATCAAGTTGATTAAAGATCGGATTCCGCGTGAAGAAAAACGCGCTAATACAGGCTGTCGCCAAACGACAAGTCTGTCGCCACGCGACAGACCCTGTCGCCTCGTGACAGACATTGTCGCGTCGCGACAGAGTCAATTCCTGGCGACAGCGTGGAGTTTTATTCCTTATCAAATTCTATGTTTTTCCGGATTATTTTCATTATAAATAGCGTCCGAATTCCTGTTTTCAGAAATCATTCACAATCATCAACTCTTTCTCAATTCTCTCTATTCCCTCTCAAGAATTACTTAATTCTTTTCTTTCTCTCCTTTTTTCAATACAATATTCCGCATTCACAAGACTTAGAATCTCTTAGCCAAGTTCGAAGTTGCCTTCGCCCTAGACGTGCAAGGTTTGATAATTTCTGAGGGTTTGGTCCAAAACTAGTCTAAACTTTATTTAATTTGATTTCAATTTAATTCTTTAATTCTTTAATTATTGTTTATTATTTTCATTGAAGTTTAGTAACTTGTGTATTTTGTTATTAGAAAGAGGTACGAGGCTTCAAAGTATGTAATCTTATTACTCTCTTTCAATGTAGAAAGCATGTTTAGATTTGTTTATTATTGTCTTATAATTCCTAGTATCATGTTAGGATGTTTAATATTCCTAGTATCATGTTAGGATGCTTTTAATGCTTTCTAGTATCATGTTTAGGATGCCTTTAATCTTTTCTAATATCATGTTATCATGTTAGTGCCATGTTAGGTTTGAAGCTTAGATCTTTATTGTTTAGTGACATGCTAGGGTTTGTTATTAACCTTGTTAGTATCATGCCTCGGATCTTGCTATTATTATTGAGCTTTATTATGCCTTATCATGTTATTATTATTATTATTATTGTTTGTTATTCATGTTGCTTGATTATATTTCATATTGTTATTGCTTGATCACACCTTTTATGATTGTTAAAGGGAATTTGTACTTGAAATCACGCTTAATAAGATAATTAATAATTTGGTTTAGGCTAAAGTGATTTTAAGTCAAGTGATCGCCAATAATAGTATTATTTGTGCATTAATTTCAACCAACGTAAATTAAACAGGGTAGGTTTAATATAATGTTTGTATGTTATTCAAAAAGCGCGCATGAATACGAGTAGAACAAAGTAGAGGCCTATTTTATAGGGCGGGTCCTTTCTTTTGTAGATTGGATTCGTACCTTCATCCCCGGACCCTGTTTGGTTCAAGACCTTATGGAGTAGTTGATGGTCCTTTTGGATTGTCTTTTGGGTTTACAAGTTCCTAAAACTTGTTGGCGACTCTTTTTGCTCTTTGTCTTTCCCTTTGGAACGCCACCGTACTTTAGTGTATGATCACAGTGGGGTTCAAGTTTGGGGTTATCGTAATGCTTGAAATATTCCCTACAGGGTGCAATTCTTGGTTATCAAGAAATACATATTTTAAATGTGAAGGAAGAGGTTTAAGTTCAAGTTTCTTTACCTCCGCAGAGTACGATTCCTAAATTAAATTTTTTACCTTATCATTCTCATCAGGGATAAGTTGCTCATTTGATAGAGCTTGCTCGATTTCATCTAACTCTTTACTCTATATGTCAACATCACCTGTAGTTGATCACAACATAGTACCTCCTCCAAAGGATCTCGGATGAGAACTTGGGGTAAGCTATCACGGCATAGGTCCTTTCATAACTCTCCCTAAATTGAAGGTAATGTTATCATCCCTGTAAATTAAGGTCTTCCTAAAATAATAAGAATTTGTATATCCGTAGTGTAGGAGTTTATAGGTATTATAATGTGGAAACCATGAATCATATTCATAAAGCACCTAATCCCAAGATCGCATACATAACATACAAGACACATAATCATACCTTTGAAGCGTTAATTCCACGAAGCTAATCAATTGGCAAATCAGGGAGGGAATAGAGCCCCAAACGTTGCTCCTCTACTTAGTCCACGTGATTCGAACGAGCCGTCCACCAATACTAGATTGGTCGAGTAAAAGGGAAAACCATGATCACCACCTTTAATGGACTAAACCGACCACCCCAAACCACCACCACCATGAACCACCAAGACCGGCGCCGGGGAGGAGAGAGTGTCGTGAGAGGGAGAGAGAGAGTTTGAGAGGGGTTGGGCTCATGTTTGCTAATTAGGGTTTGATCAAACTGATCACTGAATTGCTGTCTTGAAAACCCTAGGCACTTAGTCTATTTATAATCCCATTATAATTAGAAGAAGTCACGAAGTCCAAAACCCTCCTTGTTCCTCCATATAGCCGGCTGTACTAGGGGATGAGGCCCATCATGGGCCTCGTCCTTTTATGCTATAGATTTAGGCCCTTTGTGTGACTTTAAAGGATCCGTCCCATTGGGCTTTGGCCTATTTTACTAGCCCAAAGATCGTTAGTACCTCTAGCTATGATATAACGATGACCCAAATGTACGAACTTAATTATCTCCATAATTTGATCCATTTATATATCTAGTAATTGCACATGAAGAAGACATAAATCCTTCAATCTTCCACTTGTCTGAGACAAATGTGCAATATTCAAATTTCTTAAGTCAATACGTGTCAATTTGATAATATGATTGCATCACATGTCGAGATCATATTAATCTACAAATTGTTTCTTGAAATTTGAGTTCGAATTACAAAACCAAATGATTACAAATGAAAACTGAGTAACGCATTTGAACGCGGCCACGTATTTTATGAATTCTCCATCTTCAAGCGGCTAGGACACATTCCCTAATTTAATAGGTAGATTCAATCCAATCTTGTAGAAACAAAGCTCTCACTCAACTTTTGAAATAACCAGGAAACATCCTTTATAATCTCCTGTTATGGGTAGACGTTTGAATGTACCACAGTTAAGTCAATCATTGAATAGAATCAATGTCCCACTCATGTCAAAGGAATCCACTAATATATCCCGAAGCTCTATACTTGAACTTCAAAGTAGGTCAATTGTTCGATCATGCATCATTCATGCATATCCAAGTAATTGACCGAGCATCACTATGCCCTTATAGCCCATGAAACTGCATTATCCAATCAATCTTACATGCTAGCCCGTTTATTGAAATCAATTTATGTCCACTTTAATGATTTCGAACTAGGAACTTAAATAATATATGAATTTTGTTCACTTGTGGGGTTTCATTCACCAGGTCATCACCCTAATGAGCTCATCAATTCATAATTATTTTTGACATTTTATTTAATTTCCTCAACCATAATTAAATAATAGAAATGATAATTTCTGTTTATAGACATAATTCTGCAAATATATATGCATTCCTTATGTAATATGTTGTCTCAAAACATAAACAACTTGAGTTGTATAACTTGCTACAATCTAAGACTTTAATATGACTCTCATACTTTAGTCTGTGGAAGGGGTTTAATGAATTATGTTCTCATTCATAATAAAATTCTGCAGATTACGACATCCCGCTTGTCATTGATCTCAAAAATGAGGTGATATCTCTGTAGACACCTACTTTTAGCCTCCTGTCTCGACAGGAAGTGCTATGATGATAAATAAAACCACCTTTGTGTTGGATCAACGTGAAGAATGCTTATGGACAACTGATTTAATCGCAACAACACAAAATAACTAGCCTTACCCAAAACAAAATGAATTAAGGTCAAAAATAACTAAGCCTGATCATAATTAGGCTTAAGCCCGAGGTTAAAACCTAATTATGACGGATTTAGAGGCGCCTAGGTTAAAAATCAATGCTGTCGTAGAGAAATTCGCACGTATCTCAATGAGTAGCGCTGGTCTGGCGCGCGTAACTTCTTCGATTGCGCGTGACACCCAACGCAATTGCTAGTGATGCGCTTGAGGAAGATGTAGAATTTCATAAAAATATAGAATCGAATCTTACCATAATACCACACGCAAGACATTCAGTTGCGCTGCCCATAACAGCGCGTCTAAATCACTTGCGTTGGGCTGTCACGCGCAACCCTTTCAGATGCGCGCGACACCTGCTGCGGCAAAATGCTCAAAACCCTAAATAGAGGCTTAATACGAGGCTCAAACAGACGAAAATTAACCAAAAACTCTGGCAGAAACATTGTGGACTTGTGAACTATCAAACCCTCATAGTATCTTGTGTTAAATAAAGAATAAAATTGAATAATTAGTTGTTGATTGACCACTTAAGCCAAGGTGAATCTTGTTTATTTTGTTCTTTTGACGAATATTGATTAAATAAAAATAACAAATTTGCAATGTAATTCCTACATGATTGACTTGTGTAAATAAAATCAACTAACTTAGTTTTTTAGGTATCACATTGCATGTATTGTTTGGTGATAAATTGTGAAAAACGAAGAGCTAGTAGAGGCCGTACTAGGGCTAGGATAACGATACCTCTCTAAAGGAAACGCATCTTGGTACCCTCGCTCCCGAACTCATTTCTGGTTCATGTAGACCAATTTGGGCATGGGTAAACATACGATTCTTGCTAAATATCCCTTGAACTCTACTTGGGAGAAAGGCATGAACGAGGTTTATGAGTTTTCCTAAAACTCATTGGCGACTCCTAGTTGTTTCTTATAAAAAAAGTGTGATGAAAGGATCAATTCTAATACAAGGTCCGCCAACACAGTTAGGAATTCAAATCATAATACACCCTAACAAGTGTAAAGTCCTAGGCTTTTAAAGGGCCATGGGCATTTAAGGAGAAAGATCCCCTACGATGGGAACACCCTCCTTACAGTGGCGACTCCACTGGGGAACTTAGAGGTTACAAGATTAATTTTTAGTTATGGTCCAAGGTTTCCAACACTTGGTTGCATATGGGTTGTAACAGGAATTAACTTGGATAATCTCTAGTTAGAGAGCGAGACTTGAACGTATAATATCTTCCTTTTTCGCAAAAGTAAAAACCAAACAAGAAACATTGCATCATGCATAATCATAGCACACTATAACCCTTGGGGATCGGCTCATTAACTAGGGGTTGCCAACACTAGGCTTCTATCCCGAAATCAATAACAATCATCCTACCCATATCGCCGACAAAATGTTGGGAGGGCTATGTCATGAGTCAACACGCTGAGTGATTGATTTGTGCATTATCCCTTAAGATATGGTACCTTTGGACACCCAAGCTTACGACCTTAGAAAGGCATTGTGAGAACCTTGGCTTATTGTATGCTTATATGATTACATGACTATGTGTGACGTGTTTAGGATAGCTTTTCCCTTTTTCTTTTTAGTTTGGTTTAGGTTCCCAATTACGAAGTTGTCCCTTCGTAATTTTGAGTCGTGTTCGAAGGGTGATAAAAAAGTAAAAAATCGAAAAAAAAAAATGAGAAACAAACAAAAAAAACTGCTCGAACAAAAAATCGCATGAGCAGGTGGCGCGCGCACAACTCATTCAGTTGCGCGACCACTACCAGCGCAAGAGCCAAGGATGAGCGCGCCTTTCGCACGCAACCTAGTTACTTGTGCGCGCCTGCTGTTACGAGTCCTTTTGATTCTTTAAAGAACAATTGACTCGTTCAAACAATATCTTTATTAAAGAGTTGTTTAAAGGTGATGTTATCCATTCGAATGCATTTTGCGTCTTTTCTTCTTCTTTTGTCTCCTAAACAAGCGTATCGATTTACTTTTCCTTTTGTACTTCTTTTAAGGCTGGTTTCCAAGCTTGGGAACGAAGACTCTCGGGCGCTCGCATTCTACGTTTACCATCAAACAATTCACCCCTTTTAAACCACCTTCCCTTAACAACTAATTCTAGTCCAACAATGATGTCAGCTATAGAGAAACTCTAAGAAGAGATTGTTCGTTTGAGAGAAGAAAAGGCTCAAGAGGCCGAAGAGCTAAGGATTAAGAAACTTGAAAAAGATGAAAAGTGAAATGCTGAAGCTTTGGCCTAGCAACAAAATATGGAGGAACTATCCATCAAAGAGAAATCATTGGAGAAACTTATTCTTCATTCCACAATGGGGAACAAGTACTTCGATGCAGAAAATTTTGCTCCTCCTACAGGACTTACTTTACCCGAAAAATTCGTAGCTATGGACTTGCCAATATTCAAGGTGACTGATAACCCAAAAAATCATTTAATGAGTTTTACTGGCACCATGGCTTTAAAAGGAGTTGATCCTAAGCTTTATGCTTTGACTTTCTCTTTATCTCTAGACCCAGCCGTGAGAGAGTGGTACTATGGGCTAGATGCTAAGTTGAAGATGTAGTTTCGGCTTTCATCACCCAATATGAGAGTAACGTAGAGTTTAAATCAACTTTACATGAACTTGAGATGCTTAAGCAAGGCGACGATGAAGGTTTTCTTGCTTTTTACGGTACATGGAGAGAAAAGGCGGCTCACCTTGCCCAAAGGCCACCTGAACTCGAGTTTGTACAAAAGTTCATTGACAATTGTCATGAAAAGTACAACAAACATCTACGCCACCTTGGTTTAGACACTTTTCAAAAGGTCTATTTTGTGGCTACTAGGATTGAAGATGATCTTGCTATAGAAAAAGCAAATAAACCTCATCATCATCAACCTAAGAACAACTACAAAAAGGGGAATGATAACACTTCATCCTCTATTGATGTATTTGCGACTTCCACGCAATATAATAGCACAAGTCAATATCATAGTAATGACCCTCGAAGGAGATGGACAAGAGAAAGAAGATTTACACAATTTCCTGTGAGCTACAAAGAGTTGTTAGAAAAATTAAATGAAAAAGGATTGCTCACAACGCCACCCACTCCTCCAGAAAAAGAAACTCTTAATGGGATGACAATGCCTATTGTGCTTATCATAGAGGTGTTGGGCATGATACTGAACGTTGCTTTGTCCTAAAGCACAAGATTCAAGATTTAGTAGAAGATGGGAGAATTCCCACGCCTAAACCCAACAACGATGTAACCCCATTAGGGACTATGGGAAGTGATACGTTCAATCCTTTGAATTATATCACTCCCATAGGGAAGCCTCAAACCACAACACTCATAGGGGCAACTAATGAAGTGTGTGGGTTATGGGACGACGACTGCCAAGACTTATACGTCTCTAAGTATGCCGCCGTCCCACCTCCACCTTGTCTACAAAACAAAACAAGTGGAACGCTTGATTGGGATCATTTCTTGGAGAAATCACAAAACTTGTCAAATCTCTCCTTGGATGAACAATGGCATCAAGCACAACTCATGGAGCATCTTGAAATGGAGGCGCACTTAAAGCCTCTAGAAGAAAGTTGGTTCATAAGTCCTACAACTAACCCAAACGAGATAGATCATCTAACTCGTTCTGGGCGAGTTTATCAAACACAACCAAATGGATCTTCGATCGCTCAAAATCAAGCTCAAAATCAGCTTCAAAATCCAATACTACCTCCACTTAAGGTGGAAGATCCATTAGTCAAACAACTTCGCCAATCTAAGGCGAATGTTAGCATTTGGAAACTCCTATGTACTTCTAAAGAACATAGGAATTCTCTTATGATTGCTCTATCGGTTTTGTCTGTAAGTACAAACAAAACTCCCCAGGATCTTGTTAGCTTACTTACTAGCGAGAAATCCGACAAATCAATCACTTTTAATAGTGATGATTTTCCTTCAAAGGACACTACCCACAACAATGCGTTATACTTAACCGTGGGGTGCAAGGGATACAATATCCCTCTTACTTTAGTAGACAATGGGTTTGCTGTAAATGTGTGCCCATTACGAACTGCGAAATACTTAGGCCTCAATCCAGAAAAAGATTTTCAATCAACAACACAAAGCATTAGGGCCTATGACAATTCAAGGAGATCGGTGTGTGGAACTTTTAAGCTACCAATTACCATAGGCCCAATACAAAAGATGGTTGAATTTTATGTCATGGACACTATACCTACAATAAACCTTCTTCTTTGACGTCCTTGGATACATGTGCTCGGAGCGATACCATCCTCGCTTCATCAAATGATTAGGTTGAACTATCAAGGTCTTCCTATGACTATACATGCTTCTCCTCTCAAAATAGCGATAAATAATCATAGCGATAAATGATCAATCACTTTTAGAAATAAATCATGATAATGATGAAGAAGACACGTGGGGATTCGCTGCAGAGGCAATTTACCCACTAGAAATGGAGGAAAGCCTTGAAGAACCATTCAAGCTTGATCCATATTCAACCCTAATAGTAAACAACATCTTATGCAAGAGTAGTTACTTTCCTGGGATGCCCTTGGGAATAGGAATAAAAAAAATCTCTTTTACTTCCTATCCCAAGAAAAGCTTCTCTTTTGGATTGGGATATAAACCAACCAAAGAAGAACTAGAGTCTCACGATGCTAAAATCAAAGCACGTAGAGACAACAATAAGAAAGGGATAATCACTTTACTCCCATCCTACAATCAAACCCTTAATGGACAATTCATTAGGGAGGGAGAATATTACCCATGCTATGACTTTCCAGAACCATTAGCTCTAGAAGGTATCAAGAAGCCTGGATTCGAAATATTCCACGATTGCTACTTCTTGAATGACGATTTTGAAATCGTTCAATCAAAATACCCAACTCTAGGGTGCTATGATAGGCAAGCATTCAACTTGCTATTTGGACTAGAGCAAAACCATGTTGCTACAATGACTAATCAGAACGCCATCCAAGATGAAGATTTTGACCCAACCTCGTTGATCACCTCTTCTAATGAAACCTTCGAGTATGGATGGAGGAAGTATTTCAAATGGATATTAACTATAAAGGTGATAAGCTGGAAATCATCACTAGCGAAGGGAAGATGTTTGAAGAATCTGACGATGAGTCTAGTTTAGATTTTAAGGAAGCTGAAAGTTTAGGCCTTGTGGCCATTGATGAGTCTTTATTTTCTAGTCATAAGGTTGAAGATCCCAAAAAGGATTCTTTTCTTGATGTACTTTCTTTTGATTTCAATAATATGAGCTCTATTTCCGAGTATATGCCTTCTCTTGAATCTTTTGAATGCTATAATAATCAATCTAATGAAGATGATAATATTAACAAATTGGTTGAATTAATGAATGAACGAGAACAAAAGAATCATGTATTTGAAGAAACTAAAACAATCAATACAGGAACTAAGAAATAAAAGGGAAGTCAAAATTGGCTTAACTGAAACAATCGATCCTTATATAGACGCTCCAAGAATTCGAAGACGTGTTCGCTTGGTCATACAAGGACATTCTTGGAATAGATAGGGAAATTGCGGAACATACCATTCCTTTGAACCCTACTTCTAAACCAGTAAAACAAAAACTTTGACGAATGAAACCTGATGTCGCATTGAAAATAAAAGAAGAAGTACAAAAGCAATTAGACGCAGGCTTCATTCGTGTATGTAGTTACCCAGAATGGGTAGCAAACATCGTCCCAGTCCCTAAAAAGGATGGACGAGTTTGCATGTGTGTTGACTTTAGGGACCTCAACAAGGCTAGCCCTAAAGACGATTTTCCTCTACTCATATTGATATATTGGTAGATAACACGGTTGAACAAGGGATATTATCCTTTATGGATGGATACGCAGGTTACAACCAAATTCTAATGGAAAAAGAAGAGGAAGAAAAGACATGCTTTATCACCCCTTGGGGTACATATTGCTATACGGTCATGCCATTTGGTCTAAAAAATGCAGGAGCTACGTACCAAAGAACGGCTACGACTCTCTTGCATGATATGATGCATAAAGAAATAGAAAGTGTATGTGGATGATATGATTGTGAAGTCCAAGGATAGAATGGGACACATAAAAGCCTTACGCAAATTCTTCACTCGTATAAAAGAATATAAAATGCGATTGAATCCACAGAAATGCGTCTTCGGAGTAACTTCTGGCAAGTTACTCGGATACGTAGTAAGCACACGCGGTATTGAGATCGATCCCTCTAAAATAAAGGCAATCGTTGATATGCCTCCCCTTCAAACAGAAAAAGAAATTAGGGGGTTCCTTGGCAAGCTACAGTACATTAGTCGATTTATCAACAAGTTGACAATGACTTGTGAGCCAATATTTAAAAAATTGAAAAAAGAGGAAAAACATGAATGGGACGATCAATGCCAAGAGGCCTTTGAGAAAAACAAAGATTATCTCAAAAGTCCACCAGTTTTAGCACCACCAGTACCCAAGCTACCTCTTAGGCTATACATCACAGTCACAAACACGGCCACAGGGGCCATGTTAGCACAAGAGGTAGAAAAAGTCGAGCGTGTAATATATTATATGAAACAAAATATAGCACCTTGGAAAAAACAAGTTTAGGATTAGTGTGGGCAACTAAAAAACTACGACATTATATGTTACCCGACACCACTCATGTGATTTCACAACAAAATCCGATAAAGTATTTGTTTGAACAACCACCCATACAAGGAAGATTATCCATGTGGTTGGTAATGTTGGCCGAATTCGAACTAAAATATATTCCTGAAAAATCAATAAAAGGAGCAAAGATGCACAAATAGTCAAGTAAGCACAATACGATGTAATGAGTTTGCAACCTAACCATGGCTCTAGTTTTCTAAAGTTCAAGGATAGGGTTAGTCAAAGAGGGTGCATGGTTATGTACCCTTCGTTGCAATGAGTGTTCGATTGGGTAGATGGAGTGTGAATTCCCAGAGGGTTATGGAAATATGTAGAACACATATGGGTTCAAAAAAGTGAGAAAAACTCAATCAGGAAGTGAAATTGAGCAAACAGTACTAGAAATGGTCAAAGCAAGAAGGCAGATTTCTGGCTCGGTATTAGAAGAACATAGCGCGAGACAATAAGGACCATCGCTAGACGATAGCCCTGTCGCGCCTCGATATTGCTATCGCATCGCGAAAGAGCCATCGCACTGCGATGGGCACTGTTTTCTCAGCACGAGTTCCTACATGCCTCAGCAGCTCTCTGTGTTCTTAGGATTTTCCAGTTTTCGCAGCGTTTTTTCGATTCTAGTTGTGAAAGATATTTCCCAAATTTCCTACGTGTAAAAATCCTATGTTTTTGACGCATTACAAATGGTATATCCAATGCGGACCTTTTTTATGCTTATGCCAATAATGTCAATCAAAATTACGCACATGAATACTTAGAACTTTTCGAGTCTCATCCACTCATTCTAAATTATTGCCAAAATAAATTTTAAGAATTAAAATAGAAATCGTCCCCATTGGAGTCGCCAAAAACTGTAGGGAATATTTCAAGCATCCCCCACTTGAGCCCCACTGTGATCATACACTTAAGTTGGTGGCGTCCAAAGGGAAGGAAGCTAGAGCAAAAGAGTCGCCAACAAGTTTTGGGAACTTGTAAACCGTTCACAGGGTGAAGGTTACACCCCTTCATGATCCATGAGATCGCTAACACCACAGTGGTCCTGAACCATGACTGTATATTTGGGGATGAAGGTACAAATCCAACCTAAAAGAGATTAAACCTGCCCTAAAAATAGGCCTCTACTTTATTCTTCTCATATTCATGTGCGCTTTCTGACTAACATACAATCAATATATTAACCCTAAACCTGTTGAATCTATGTTGGTTGAATATTAATGCACAAACAAAACTAATATTGGCGATCACTTGAATTAAAATCATATCAGCCTAAAACAAATTATTAATAGTCTTATTAAGCGTGATTTCAAGTACAAATTCCCTTTAATCCTGGAAGAAAGGGCGTGATCAAGCAATAACAATAATATTAAGCAACATAATAATATTGATACTACAAATCATAATCATCATAATAATATTCAATCTCATCAAAGCATAATATTAATAGCAAGATCCTAGGCATGATACTAACATGATGAATAACAAATTCTAGCATGTCACTAAACAATAAAGATCAAATATTTAGCCCTAACATGATACTAACATGATAGAAGAAAATAGGAAGCAACCTAAACATGATACTAGAAAGAAATAAATAACATCCTAATGTGATTCTAGGAATTAAAATAATATAAGCATGCTCTCTAAAGAAAATAGCAATAAAACAACTTACTTTGTTGCCTCGTATCTCTTTCTATCAAAACAATACACACGTTAGTAACTTCAATGAAAATATTAAACAGTAAATCTAATCAAAGAATTGAAATAAGATTTGGGACCAAACCCTCAGAAAGTATCAACCTTTCACGTCTAGGGCGAAGCCAACTTCGAACTTGGCTAGGTGTGTCTAAAACTCGTGAATGCGGTATTGTTTTTGTAAAAAAGGCTAGGCTTAGAAAGAAGTAGAAAGAATAAGCTATTGCTTAAGAGAGAGAAAAGAATAGAATTAGATGATTGTTGATGATTGAAAACGGGAAATAAAGACCCTATTTATAGAGAAAATAGTCCTGAAATGATAAGAAAAAGATCGAATTCGATTCAGAGCAAAACAACTTCCATCGCGACGCGATAGAGTCCGTCGCGGCGCGATGGAGCTGTCGTTTCGCGATGGTGAACGCGTTAATTTAAAACTGTACGGAGTCCTTAATCTAATTAAATTAGACTAATTAACATCCGTACTTATCTTTTAAGAATCAAATTTAATCTTTTAAAACACTTGTTTTATTCCAAATATAATTCTTTATTTTCTAAAAGATATAATTATTAATCCTAATCCCACTAGAATTTAAAGAAACCTTCTAGATTATTCTTGAAAATTAAAGTTAATCCTAATGATTTAGAAATAATAATTAATGGGTCCTCCACTTGATCATTGAGCCATATATTAAACTCATTTCAGGCCCAATTTGGTATTTTGGTCATAACTTCCTCATTATTCATCGGAATTGGGCTTATAATATATCCTTGCAAAAGCTCTTTTCAAGACCAATCCAACTACACCATTATTGGACCCATATCATGGACCAAACTAAAATGGAATGGACGTTTCCATAAATAGAGTACTAAAATAAATGTTTTCGAAAACAGAAATAAGTATTTTTATTAAAACAACCGCAGCACAAGACTTTTCACATCTCCTTGTTCGATAATCAATGACGTGAAAGATATTCATCACTGGGTTTGGTTTTTGGGAAGACATAATCAAGTGTCTACATTATTATTTTCTTTTTAGTTTCGTTATTTTTTCAAGGGGGTAAGTTGGGAACCCTTTCCCTCCCTCAGAAACTTTTTCCTTTTTGCTTTAAAACACTTATGGAAATGAAAAAAAACAAGACATGATATTTACAAAAAAAGTGTAATATGTACAACAATAAAAAATAATAATAACAATGCACATATACATTTTTCATAAAGCAAAAAAAAATTTAATAAAAAAATGGGAGTCATGATGCTCGGCGGCTCCCAGAAGGCTCTTGTACATCCTGCAAAACCCCAAAACAAAGATTAATACACTATGTGTAATAACTTTGATAAGAAAATAAACAAGACTTACCGCGACCATCGGATGATCACGGCATGACAAAGCCACAAGGTCTCTCCGATATGCAGCTCGGAAAGCAAGCATTGTCTTCACCATGCCGTTCACGGTCTCCAGCGGAACCTGTTCCAAAAAAATAATAATAACAAAGGACAGTTATAAAAAATGTATATGATATATGAAAAAGAAAAGATATACATGTACAGAATAAACATACCGACTCAACCATCTTTGGTACGAAGGGTATGTCCTCATCCTCCGTCGTCGGAAGCGCCTCACGAATTACCGACCCAAAAGCGTTGGTATACGTCACCTCCTCCGTAGGAGGCACCCAACCACACAGCTCGACTCGCTATAAATATAAAATAAAAGGAGTCAAAGTTTCGAACAATAGATAAAGAAAGAAAAATAGAAAAGAAGAAAAATGCTAACCAGAACGAAAGCTAGAAAAGGAGTTAGCCTGGATGCAATGAACGCCGGGTAAAATACATCCGATAGCACCAGTTGCTCCGATGGATAACCAACGATTGCCTAAGCTTGATCCTCGGTAGACTGCAGATCCGGACGGAGCATCAAGATCGGAGGGTCCGCAGGAACCAAAGGCTCCTTGGACGAAAACTGCCAGAGAACACGCTTGCCTAAAAACCAAGCATCTGTCCTCTAAAGCACAAAAAGTCCTGATAAAAGGTCCAAAAACGGCAGCGAACTGCACCTGCCTTGACGACCTCAAGCACCCCGACGATCAAACTCTAAGGATGGAGATCGATCTACAAAAAAACACCACCACATGAGAAAGTTACTCGAAAAAAAATATATATACCTATAAAAATGTGTGTTGTCAAAATCATACTCATCGACGCACGAGTTGCCGAAAGAATCCTCTAGCGAAAGTCGCCAGCTATAGTAGCTCGCTTCTTCCTTATCGTGCCAAGCGATGGCCGATAGGGAAACAAGCCTCCCTGAGAAACCTAAGGGCTAGGAAAGGCAGGTACGAGTACCCCCAAGCCTAAAAAAGAAAAAAAATGTACAATGATCAAAAGAGCCAAAATTGTGATAAAAAATAAAAGATTAAGGTAAATACGTACTTCGAGGATACGACCATGCCACGAAATGGAGATCGAAGGCACCTTAGTAGCTGCCGTGGAATCCATCACCCGAGCCGCCTTACCCATAGCTGTAAGCATACGGGCATACGACACCTCCGCCCAACTCAAGTTATCCACTTGCCCCAAATCACTAAGGCAAATAAGTAACCCGATAGCGAAACACTCTCCCGGATCACTCAAAATAGTGATGGGAAGAAGGTGGGCAGTGTATATCCGAGGTAGCTGCTCAGGAGTACACTGCCGATCAACCTCGTCAGCCGACAAGACTGCGCGTACATATGGAGGGCCACCGCGAGACGGTCCCCGACAAGGTCACGTAGTCTCTCGTCTGACCCCTTCACGGTCTCCATAACCACAAGCTCACCTCCAAAAAGAAAACCCGTGATCATAGAGAAATCGTAAAGGGTAATCGTCATCTCCCCCCATGAGAAATGGAAAGTATTGGTGGAATCCCACCGAAACTCCAGCAACCCGCGAAGGAAAGTTGACGACGCAGGCTGACTCGATAAATCCCGAAGAGCCGCCAGCTGGGGCTAATCCCCGAAAGCTCTACTACCTCCTTTACCACGTCAGGTAAACTCCCGAAACGATCCCTCAAGTCACTTGAGCCGTATAGATGCATGCTAGGCTCGTTCTAAAGAAAATGTATAAGAAAATATGGTTATGACCTTTCAAAAGAGAGAAATGATAAGAAAAACAAGGGAAAAATAAAAAAACTCACTATACCGCGCCAGCTTCGGGTCGAAACATGATGGTTTGGGTCCCACCTAAGGACTTGAGGGTCCCAGTTGGGAGGAACCTCCCAGACCACATCCTCATGAAGACGTCGAGCAGCCCCAACGTGTCACTCCCAAACCTCCTCACGAGGACGCGTCACCCTCTTTCAAGGGTGAACCACCTCGTCAGGCACTAGTCCTCCTAAATCCCCCTCAGCATCGACAAATGGAGGGGAGTCCATACTATAATCGATAAAATTCGTTATTTGTTTACTAAGGAAATAGTATGTGTGTTCTAGACCCATTTCGGCAGCATAACGACTGCCGAGAGGACAAACCACAAAAATCAAATGCCACCCACGCTTGAGGGCTACGATACCTGCAGTTAAACTCAGTAAATGGGGGCTTTTAACACCCACAAAGCCATCGTGTACCAGTTTCAACTAAAGTATTCTAAAGATTATATTCATAAATCTCAAAGAATCAACTATTTTTAGATGAATAATAATAACATAAACATAATTATCGTGTACCAAAAATTCTTGAGGTTCGAACATGGTAAAAAACAAGATAAAGTGTATACTTCGCGCCACTTTTCGGATTCAAAAATTTCCAAACATGATTCATGAAAGTAATTGTAGGTCTAATACTATAATTCACTTAATAATCAACAATTATAACCAAATGAGCAAGCAAAAACAACAAATTCGAACTACAACTTGAAGAAAAATGACAAAAATGCTCTCAAATGAAGAAATGCTCATACAAGGTTCAATACTCAACTATTTTTCGTGAAATTTGTTGCAAAACACTCCTTGAACATAGCGTAACAACATGGAACAAACGATTTCAAGAATAACGGACCGAATCAAAAATCCCAAATTCTAAATTTGGGGTTTTACGGTTCGATTTTCCCTAAATTCAGCCAAAAAAATGAAGTAAAACAAAGCAAAAACTACATTGGATTGTGGCAGATATGAATAGGGAACGGGATCTACTTCCTTTAGCCTCATAAAGCAGAGAATTTCGAGCTTTGTAGAGAGAGAAAGAGTCGAAAATGGTGAAAAGGGAAGGAGAGAGAGCGAAAATGAAAATCGCGCTTCGCGATTTCTTTTACTGACTTAAGTGTCGCGCACAATTGAATTTGTTGCGCGTGACATCCCAGCGCAACTCAGAACGATTCGCGTGGTTGGCCAGCACGACCACTGAGTTGCGCGTAGATACTGGTCACTTAAAAGACGGGTTTTGGAATTTCGATCCGTTTTGATTTATTTTTTAACGGTTTTTGCTCGTCATTAGACGCAATGGCGCCCAAATTATCAAAATCTTTTTTTTTTATTTGCATCTTGTAGTTTATTTTCTTCTTTGATAGTTTTTTGCATCATCCTACATGCACACCGTGCTTTGTACCCGACCTAAGCATACGTTTTGGACGTTTTTCGTGATTGTGTCTTAAAATGTTCCATAGTGCTGCTTTATGTAAAAGCTCCCATAGACAGGTTTGTCATTTTACTGTACTGACTTTAGAAATTTCACGTTCTTTTCATTTTTTTTTACGTCCACAACAAAAAGAATAGCGTAGGTGCTGCGTAAAATTGCATCCTCTTCCCAGCAACGTGATCTACCTCCTGTAACGAAAACGGTAGGATTTCTTTCTTTAGCTTTAGGTTTACGAGTGGATAGGCGCGCCGAACCATCGAGGACAAGGCACATTCTCGATTGGAAAAAAATACGGTAGTTAGTGAGCTTATTGGCTTACTGGACAGTTAAGGTGTCCGTCCACCCCCTGTATAAAGAGCGAACAAAGCAGAGTCGCACCTATTTAGACACGTGCCCCCAGTTCTGAGACATGTGTTTTCATCTTGTGGACAAAACTGATGAGAGAGTTGTCGATTTTCTTCTCTCTCACTAGGTTTGGATATATGCCTCTATTCCTGAGACATGTATTTCTATCTTGTGGACCCCAAATACTTCGTTTAGGCAAGCGAGTTTTAAAACCTCTATTCACGTGTTAGGCTCCGAATGCCGAAACACCTCTCTTTTTATCATCTTTTACCTTGTTAAAATCATAGACTAAAGTTTGAATGACATATCGAGGAGATTTAGATCAACGATGCCATAATTGAGAGGATATCATCCTCTTTACTCTTTTTTAAACCGATATCTTCTCATGACATGACATTACTTAGGACAGCCTTTACATGTAAAAGCGTTCTACATTTGCAAAGGATCAATCTGGATTCTTTAGCGAGTTAAGACTAGAAAATACTTTTTTTAGCCTTAATAGCTACTTGTCTCAAACGCTTAGCGAATAAAGGATAGTTTCGACATCCTTAAAACTATTGAAAGATTCTCTATTCTTAGGGAACTTCGCAGAATGAGTCTCGGATTTATTTTCTTGGCTACTTTGATCCTTATCTATTCTAGACTCTATCAAAGTGGGGGCTAACTGTAGACATTTACTTTTGGCCTCCTATCCCGACCGGAAGTGCTATGACGATAAATAAAACCATCTTTGTGTTGGATCAACGTGAAGAATGCTTATGGAAAACTAATACAAAACAACTAGCCTAACCCAAAACAAAATGAATTAAAGCCCAATAAACTAATCCCGATCAGTAATTAGGCTTAAACCCGATGTTAAAACCTAATTTTGATGGACTTAGTGGCGCCTAGGTTAAAAATTAAAGCTGTCGTAGAAAAATCTGCGCGCATCTTAATGAGTCGCGCTGGTCTGGCGTGCGCAACTCATAAGGTTGCGCATGACACCCAGCACAACCTCTAGTGATACGCTCGCGGATGATTCAAAATTTTATAAAAATATAAAATCAAATCTTACCATAATGACGCGCGTAAGACATTTAGTTGCGCTGGCCATAGCAGCGCATCCAAAACACTTGCGCTGAGCAGGCGTGGGCAACCTATTCAGATGCGCACGATACCTACTGCGGTAGAACGCTCAAAACCCTAAATACATCCATTCCCTATAAATAGAGGCTCAACACGAGGCTTAAACAAACAGAAATTAACCCGAAATATAATAATGGCAGAAACTTTGTGAACTTGTGTACTATCAACCCTCTTGTCCTGAACACTCACCCCCTTTATTTCTTGTTACCACGGTGGAGGTTCCCGAACAAGAAGGACTCCATAAGTGTTCTAAACGAAGATATAGCAAGAAAAAGTGGTAAATTCCCGAGCACTTAGATCAATCACCTTTTCTTTTCTTATTTAAACAACTTTTAATGAATTAATTAGTGTTTTTTTATCACCTAAAATAAAATTTTAATTAATTAATTTCACATAGTATTCTATTGTTAATCAAAGATTAGGAATTGAATAATTAATTGTTGTTTGATCACCTATGCCAAGGCGAATCTTGTTTATTTATTGTTATTTTCACGAATATTGATTTAACAAAGAATAACGACTTTTGCAATGTAATTCCTAAATGATTAACGCTTGTAAATGAAATCAACTAACTTAGTTTTAGGTATCACATTACATGAATCGTTGTTAGCATGAATCATAAGTTTACCCCATGCCTAAATTGGTATACATGTACCAGAAATGAGTTCGAGAGCGAGGGTACTAAAATAGCGTTCCTTTTAGGGGGAATCGTTATTCTAGCCCTACTGCGGCCTCTACCAGCTCTTCCTTTTTCACAATTTTATCACCAAACAATATATGGAACGTGGCTTTTTAAAACTAAGTTAGTTGTTTTATTTAAAAGCATTAATCACGTAGGAATTATATTGCAAAAGTTTTTATTCTTTTGTTATTCAAATCGTGAAAAGAACAAGAAATAAACAATGTTCGCCTTGACTTAGGTGATGAAACAATCAATTAATTATTTAAATTCTAGTCTTGATTAACGCAAAAATTCTATGTGAATTAAATTAATTAAAAGTTTAATTAAAGTAATCAAACAACACTATTTATTCAATTATAGTTATTTAACTAAGAAAAGAAAAGTGATTTGTCTAAGTGCTCAAGAAACTAACCATTCTTCTCTTATGCTAAATCTCCGTCTTATGCATTTATGAACTTTCCTCCTTCTTTGAACCTCCAGGAACTTCAATGGAATGTATTAGGGTTGAAGAGTAGTTGGAAAGAGGAGGGAAAAGTAGTATGATAGTAAGAGGGTTTGAGAGATTAAGGATTTCAGAATTTGGGGTTTAGAATTCTGATTTTTCTGTAGTGTTTAGGGTTGAACTAAGACCCCTATTTATAGGCGTAGAAATTTATGTTTAGGTTTTAAGAGCCGCGACGTTAGGTGGCGCGCTCAACTCTTGGAGTCGCGCTGGGTGCCGCGCGCGCAACTCATTGAGTTGCTCTGGGTGCGGTTTGCCTTATACGAATACGCGTTTTTAAAACTTTCATAAATTTTGATTCCAAAGTCGGATTCGGGCTTTTGCGATTAATTTAAAGCTCTGAATGTCTACTTTCCAATGCCGTTGGAATTAGGTTACAATGTGTTATGGATAAAAAGATATAGCCAATGGAGTGCAAGGGTGTCGATTTTAGGGCCCGATTTAGTGTTTCAGTTATAACTTCTTCGTTTTAACTCGGAATTGGGCTTATAATATACCGTTGGAAATCTCTTTGAAAGGACTATCCATATATTTAGGCCTTGCATGGAAATTTAATGGTTTCTTTATTTAATTGGTTTTTTTAACAATGTATGATCCACTAGATCCAATCATTGCATTTTACGCATTTGGGTCCGATATTAATCACGTTCAAACATGTTTGAGCACGTTGAAGGCCTAATTAGTAATCCGACAAGGCTCTAAGATAACTTGGTCTCAAATACAGGTTTAAATTCATAGTGCATTTCGTAGTCCATAAACACTTCAACTTTGATCTAGCATGAAGAACGGGTTATTGTAACATCATCGCACTTCTTGTCGGGACAGGAGGCCAAAAGTAGGTGGCTACATTTAGCCCCCACTTTGATCGAGTCTAGAATAGATGATGATCAAAGTAGTCAAGGAAATAAATCCAAGACTCATTCTTCAAAGTTCTTTAAAGATAAAGAATCTTTCAGTAGTGTTGAGAATGTCAAAACTATCCTCAATTCGCTAAATGTTCAAGGCAAGTAGTTGTTAAGGAGAAAAAGTACCTTCTAGTCTCAACACGTTAAAGAATCTAGATTGATCCTTTGCAAGTGTAGAACGCTTTTACAAGTAAAGGCTGTCCTGGATGATGTCATGTTATGAGAAGATATCGGTTTTTAAAAAGAGTAAAGAGGATGATATCCTCTTAATATGGCATCATTGATATAAAGTTGACGCGGGTGAAACCTAGGTCGTTGGTTACTTAGATTCCCCAATCATAACAAAATTTGAAACCAAACCCAACCCTACGTGTAGGGGTAAGTTTGGGTCAAACCCAAGGGAATATGGTATTTGCTAAGGTCTCAAGCTAAGCTACTCCGAAGTCTTAAAACAATGGGTAGGTCTAAGCTATACTATCGAATCAACTCAATCAAAACTAACAAATAGAATTCAAATATCAAAGCACTAGGGAATTTAAGATCCACATGCACTCGTGATAAACTTGCTAATTTGTCGCGAATTTGATCAATCAAGCAATACGAGGGAAGACGACATTTGCAATCAAAATCACTCAAAGAGCTACTTCCTAGGGTCAAGCTAGATGTCTCTAGAAATGACTTCAAAGGAAAATCGCAAAATAAGGTTAATCGATAATAATAGCTTCCAAATTAATTTTTTGTGTCATTGAAAACTATTATGCAATCTAGCTTGATAATCAAGGTTAGCTACTTCTCATCAAATCAATCACATGCACAAATTTCATCAACCAATTTAATCACATCATCAAATCAATCAAACACCCCAAATTTGCTATAGATTATCACTAATACATGCTTCACCACTTCCATAGCAAAGGAACTACTCACTACACATAGCAAATTTGAAAAGCATAACAAAACTAATCATCAATTCCATCATCAGCACTGTAATCGAAATATCAACAATCAAATCAAACAAAACTAATGAAATTCAACAATATATCAAAAATCAATCAACAAATTGCATTGAAAAGGAAAGAATTCGTACAAATCTTTGATCAATATCAAAGAGGAATGAAGATCAAAATATAGCAATCATCAAACACCAAGTTTCTCTCTCTAAATTCTACGAACCAAGTCTCCAAAATCTTGAGCTTCTCTCTCTAAAATTCTAATCAAAATCTCATCAAAAACTAAATCAAAAAATTCTCCTCCCTCTAGAAATGAAGGAATTCTATATATAGTAAAGCTAACTAAAGAAAAGTTAGTTAGACGTCCAAAAAGAATCCCAAATGGCCCGGCCTCTCATCCCATTTTGCGGCCGCAACAAAATGGGTACGGAACAGGGGACAGCAGGGTGCGCGGCCATGCTAGCCACCTACGCGGCCGCTTCTCCCTCGTGCGCGCGTTGATGTTCCCGTGCGTTCCACATGATACATGTTAGGGGAGGTAGTCACTAGATGCCTTCACGGTGGGTTCCACACCGACTTTGATGTCCACACGGCATGAGAGCGCGGCCTTGAAGACTTCGCTTATGAACTCCTTTACTTTTAAGCTTTAAGAGGGAGAACCGGGTTGCATCCTCAGCTTTGTATGCCCTTAGAGAACGCCAATGAGCTTCTCGAACATCACCATTCTCCTAAAATCAAACAGAAGGAAACAAGTAAAGGAAAATGCAAAATAGAGAAATTACAAGTAAAAGTAAAGAAAAAGAGATAAAAGAGATGTAAAAGCATTGAAAAATCATCTTAAAAGAAGCTAAACGAGTGCCATAAATGACACTCATCAAACTTCCCTAAGCTAGACTTTTGCTCGTCCTCGAGCAAAACAAAAGCAAGAAGAAATAGGATGAGATACTTATTCAAACAAGAAAAAGGAAAGAAAGAGACAAGAATGTACACTAAGACTCACTTTTGTAGGAATCACGGTTATTTTTAGCTACAACAAGCCCATTAAACCCCAAAGTCTCCAATGAGGACGAGTGAGGTCTCGTTAGGGTATCCAAAGAGTTTGACCCATATCTCTTGGTAAAAATGAGGCAAAACAATAAAAGAAAGTAAAATAAAAAATCCAAACAAGTAGCATTTGCAACGAACTTTTACAAATGATCAAATGCAAGTGAATAAACAAATTTCTTTAAAATAAGGGACGTTCCAGGATATCTATGGTTGATTGAAACATAAAATATGCTAAGAATAGAGAACTAATGAAACACAATTCACCTTCATCTCACACATTCTTATCACGTTCTCCCAATTAGCTTCAAATCCACCTTTAGTGAGCATCTCAATGATTCCACGAAGGAACCTGAAAAAGAAATAGATTTAAGGCTACTCGACATCTTGACTAATGCACACCGCATTATAGGCTTGACTCACATCTCCCTCCACCGACTTGTGACTCAACCACAAAGGTCAAAAGGTCTTGAGAAGGGTTGTAATGTAAAGGCGAAAAGGGTGAAGGTGGGCTAAAATTTAAAATTTGGTGGTATACCTAAATTGTGAAGCAAGGGTGATCAATCCTCAACACCATAATCAAGCAATCACTCAACAAAAACACCAACACCCCCAAGCTTATTCAAAGCCAAAATCACAAGTATATATATATAAAGCATAAGAACTCTTCCCCCCAAGCTAAAATGAAGCATTGTCCTCAATGCTTAAAATAGGGAGAAAACATTTATATCAAAATATTTTTGAACATTTTCATTATTCACATTTTTTCAATTTTGCCAAAGCTTTTTGAATTTGCTTTGCTTTTTCTCATTTTTTTTTTCATTTTTTTTAATTTTTCACATTATTTCATTGTCCTCACCTCTTTTAACTATGGACGGCTTTTTCAAATTGGTATTTGCCTTTTATTCACAAGATATTTACAACACAAACTTGCATACATTACAAGAACCAATATTCAACTAATCCACCATAATCTCCAACAATAATAATCAATTGCTTCACAAAAACCAATAATGGAAACGAGAATGAAACAAAAGGCTCAAAATCTAAAGATATGGCTTGAAATGAAGGTTTATGGCTCAAATGGTTAGCAAGTAGGCAAATGAAAACCCAAAATAAAGAAATAGAAAACTATCATAGAAAAGGAAAAATCACCACCCCGAAAAGATGCCTTTGTCCTTCCTAAGTGGCTCGATTGCGATCTCCGGAGACAAGAGTCAAGTTCTAGATAAAGCATACAATAGTCATGGATCCATTTGCCGCTGATGCAAAATATGTAGAAGGCTTGAAAAGAATTAAACCTCACATGGTTGTAGCAATAACTCACTATTAGTTTCAAATTCACCAAAAGGGAGCAACACCAACTTTCCACAAACAATTAGAATCCAGCTTCAAGGTCCCAAAAGTTCTAAAGACACTACCTTAGCATACACTATCTTGGAGTTAACCAAAGATACTCTCAAACCGTTCATACTGATACCGCATAGGAAACCATTCATTCAAAAGCAAAAGTTCGGATGATATTATGTCCATAACATAAGCATAACACAAAAAGAAAACAAAAAGAAAGTAGAAAAGAGAAGAAAAGGAAAAGATAAAGAAAAGTGCAAAGATGCATGCATGTCATATAAATCCCAATTGTCATACAAGTGGTCATTCGACAACATCGCCAATGACCCCAAACACCCTTGGTGTTACAAAGCAAACAACCTCGAACCGTTCAACTCTTCCTAAACTAATCCTATTCTATGCAAACAATTAAAGAAAAGAAAGAAATGAAGGAAATAAGAAAGATTTCACCGGGAATCCATGATAAGCTAAGAAAAGCGGGGCAATGAAAATACAACCTCCATGAAACTCCAATCAAGTATAGCATGAATTGTCAAAACCGAGTGAGAATGAAAAAGAGAAAATGAAACTATATACAAAGAAAACAGTTAGTAACATCAAAATAAAACAATAAGAAAGCAAAATCAAAAATGAAAAACAAAGAAACAAAATCAAACTAATTAACAAAATCAAACTAAATCAAAACAAACCAATCAAAATATCAAAATCAACTATACACTCAAAAAATAGGAAAATTAACTATACACCTAAACTACAATCATTTGGATCAAAGGGATTTGGATTCAAGGGTTTTGGATTTAGGAATTTGGATTCAAGGGAGCAAAAATCACCAACTCATCATGAAAGAACAATCATCATCAAAATCAATCATCAAAAGATTTTCAACATGAAAACCATGATATGATCATGGAAAACAACAACACTAAACAACATCAAGCATAGATCAAGACAAGTAATCATAAACCATCAAGGCATGAAAAATTAAGGATGTCCAACAACAACAAAATTGGCCACCGAGACCCTTTCATAAGACTAGTGTCCCCCCAAGCTAATAAAAAATACAGCTCAACATCCCAACAATACAAAACAAAGATCACATAATAAAAGGGATGGTGTTAAAAGCACAAAGAGGGGGAACTAGTTACCACTAGGCCCGACACAATCATCATCATCCTCCTTATCATATGAAAAGCCGGATAGGGGACCATAAGGATCCCATCCCTCGGTGTAGCCGGGTGGCCAACCATAATGACCCCTAAAGTTATCTTTTTGCCAAGGGGCCAAAGGAGTGAATTGATCGGGCAACTCAAGTGGCAACGGATGGGTGGGTTCGACATAGGGTAGTTAGGATCACCCCTATAGTCGCTCCCACCAGTGACACGTTCATCATAGTTACCGTGCTCATCCGAAAATGAACGAGTCTCGGTGTTGGACCCTTGAGGTCCTTGCTAATATAGGTAGGTAGCCCTTTCATCATCTCCCCAAGAAGGTACGGGACTGATTTTATGAGGGAAGTACGGGTAGTTAACCGGGGGAGTGATCTCCCCACGGTTAACACTCGCATCATAGAGTTGTTGTTGTTGGAGAAACATACCTTGTTGCATTTCGGAGATGCCTCTCATTTGGTTATAGATCGTATCAAAATCTTGATATACATCCCCTCCAATTGAACTTGCATGCCCGCCATTTGGGCACTCAAAGCCTCCATGTAGGGGTTGGAGAATCGATGTTGTTGATGTTGAGGTTTAGGCACTTCATGCTCTTATTTTTGTTGTTGTTGTTGTTGTTGACGTTGATTTTGATTTTGTTGAATTTGTTGCTCTTCGTTGAGGACATCTTGCATGTCTTCATCTTCACTGGGGATGTGGTTGCTAATGGGAACAAACCACACATTCTAGGCATGCTGGTGGAGGGAGGTCAAGGAGGGGTTTGGAAGATAACACCGATGAGCATTCCTCACTAGCCAATCAAACACCTCATCGTCATTGCCCTTTGCTATGAATTGCACTTGCCGGAGTTGCAATGTCCAGGTAGAGGGTGTCGGCATCCCCCACCAGAGTACAAGAGAGGAGATATCTACCATAACCAAGGTTGGTGGCCAACCTAGTCACCATGCTACCACAAGGGATGTCTCTCGACTTCTTGCCCTGCATATCCATACAATTCCTCAAGAATATGTTCCCAAAGTTCAACCTCCCACGCAACTCTTCCCTAGTTGTCATCCAAAGAACTCGCAACTCGGCTTGCGACATCTTTCCCAAGTCTTGCTTTGGGAAAAACGAGTACCCCAATAACCGATGAAGCACTCGAAGACATGGTTGAAAAATGTCTCTTACAAGAGAATAACGGGCGGTGAACTTATCCAACCCCGAGATATTAAGCCACCTGACGAGGAGAAAAACTAGGCCGTTAACTAATCCTCCCTAATTCAAACTAAATTCATAAACACTTAACAAACCTAAATACAATAATAAAGGTAAGTCAAGGGTCGAACCCATAGAAATGGTTATGTTCAAGCGCTTTCAATTAGGCGCCTGAGCTAGGTCGAAGTCGAAGGTGAAGAAGTAACACTAACAACTAACAAACAAACAACCAAACAAATAAAACACTAGGGAATGGGGAACAACAAGTAATCATGGCAATTGCAACAACTTGGGACAAACGTATCAATCAATGGTTGTGAAGACTAATGATAACAGCTATCAATTGGAATCAAAGAGCTATCTCCTAATTGTTAAGCTAGATGTCTCTACGAATAACAAACTAAGAGAATCACAATCCAAACCAATCGATCATTGCAATTCCTAAATCAATTGGTCGTGTCATTAGCAATCACAATGCAATCTAGCATAATTCTCAAGGCCAAATCGAATTACGCACATGCAAACTTACATTAATCACTTTAATCTCAACAATCAATCAACACAATTCCCAAATTAAATACAAACAATCAATCATACAAGTTTCACCCAATCCCTAGCCAAACAACTACTCAAGAATCATCATCAAACAATAATCAACTAAAGAAATCAAGAATTAACAAAATATGAAGAACAATTACACTAATCAAGATCAAACATCCAAATCAAATGAAACAAACTTGAATCTAAACAAAACAATAATATGAGATTGAGTTAGAAATGCTCATTGATAATAGAGAAGATCTTTAACACAATTGTCACCCTTGTATCATCATTCTCTCACATCACCATTGAAATCTCTTACTTTCTTTCTCTAAATCTACTCCTAAACTAACCCTAAAACTAGAGAGAGAAACTCCCAACTAAGCTAAAATTATTATCAAAATTATGTCTAAAACTTCTCACAAAAATCGGGTTTAAAATAGATATTTATATGAGGCGCAAAACAAAACTGAGCGAAACCTGAAAACCCATGCTTGCGCGCTCTCGCACAGGGCTTGCACGCCCGCTCAAGGGAGGTGCACACCCGCGCACTTGGCTGCGCCCCCGCGCGCGTTGGCTGCGCGCCCGCCCTTTTCTGGGTTTCTTCCGACTTCTCCGATGCTCAATGCGTTCGCAAAAGGGTCTTGGAGTGCACGCGGTATGATGATGATAGACACTAAGCATGGCAGATTCAAATGGACTCCACGGTGGGTTCAACATCACTTCTTCATGGGAGCACGGCTTGGGAGCGCAAGAGTTAGAACTTGGAGCATCCACCTCCTTGCATCTTGAGTTTTCCCAATGCTGTGAGCTTACTCCAAAAGCATCTTCCAACTTAGAAAAGAACCAATATCGAGACCCGAACCTTGTTCAATACTACAACCACGAAAAGAGAAGAAATAAAGGAGAAAACACAAGAAAAACCATAAAAAGACAAAAAAAAAGAGAAAAGAGAAATAAAGAGAAAATGCATAAAACTAAGCATTTATTAAGAAAGAAAGCTACGAAAAGAAGGTAAAAACAACCTAAATACTCATCAAATGAGTGCCATAAATGGCACTCATCAAATGCCCCCAAGCTTAACTTTTGCTCGTCCTAGAGCAAAACCACAACAAGGGAAAAATGATGAGCTTATTCAAACAAACAACAAAAAAAGAGATGAGACAAGAATATACACTAACTCATTTTCGTAGGAATCACGGTTGTTTTTAGATACCACAAGCCCTTCAAACATTAAAGTCGCCAATGAGGACGAGTGAGGTCTCGTGAGGGTTTCCTAAGAGGTTAACCCACAACTCTCGAAAACCAAACAAATAAGGCAAAGCATGAAAAAGAAACAAAAAGAAAAGAAAAGAAAACAAATGTTCATGAGTGGACTTTTGCAAATGAACAAGCACAAATGGATGCAATTCTTTCTAAACAAGTAAGAGAGTGCACGTTTCAAGATATCCAAGGTTGATTGCAACATAAAATGCTAAGCATAGAGAAATAATGAAACACAATTCACCTTCATTTCAAAACATTTTACCACAATATCCCAATTAGCTTCAAATCCACCTCTAGCGAGCATCTCAATGATTCCTCAAAGGAACCGGAAAAATAAAGAGATTTAAGGCTACTCGACATCTCGACTAATGCACACCGCTCTATAGGCTTGACTCACATCTCCCTCTACCGACTTGTGACTCAACCAAAAAAGTTAAAAGGTCTTGAAAAAAGTTGTAATGTAAGGGCGAAAAGGGTGAAGGTAGGCTATAATTTAAAGTTTGGTGGTAAACCTATATTGTGAAGCAAAGATTGGACAAATATTAACACCAAAACCAAGTAATCACTAAACAAAAACACAAACACCCCCAAGCTTATTCAAAGCTAAAATCACAAACATATATATACAAAAATCGTAATAAGGCTTCCCTCAAAGCTTGAACAAAGCATTGTCCTCAATGCTTAAAATAGAGGGAAAGACACTTACATCAAAATATTTTTGAGCTTTTCATTTTTCTCATTTTTTCACTTTTGCCAAAGCAACGGCGCCATTTTGACGAGGGAAAAAACTAGGTCGTTGACTAATCTTCCTTAAGTCAAACTAAATTTATAAACACTTAACAAACCTAAATACAAGTACAGAGGTAAGTCAAGGGTTATGTTCAAGCGCTCTCAATTATGCGCCTAAGCTAGGTCGAAGTCGAAGGTGAAGAAGTAACACTCACAACTAACAAACAAATAACCAAACAAATAAAACACTAGGGAATGGGGATCAACAAGTAATCATGGCAATTTAAACAACTTGGGACAAATGTATCAATCAATGGTTGTGAAGACTAATGATAAGAGCTATCAATTGGAATCAAAGAGCTATCTCCTAATCGTTAAGCTAGTTGTCTCTACGAATAACAATCTAACAGAATCACAATCTAAACCGATCAATCATTGCAATTCCTAAATCAATTGGTCGTGTCATTAACAATCACAATGCAATCTAACATAATTCTCAAGGCCTAATAAAATTACACACATTCTAACTTTCATTAATCACTTTAATCTCAACAATCAATCAACACAATTCCCAAATTAATCACAATCAATCAATCATACAAGTTTCACCCAATCCCTAGCCAAACAACTACTCAAGAATCATCATGTAACAACAATCAACTAAAGAAATCAAGAATTAACAAAATATGAAGAACAATTACACTAATCAAGATCAAACATCCAAATTAAATGAAACAAACATGAATCTAAACAAAACAATAATCAGAGATAGAGTTAGAAATACTCATTGATAATAGAGAAGATCTTCAACACAATTGTCACCCTTGTATCATCAATCTCTCACATCACCATTGAAATCTCTCACTTTCTATCTCTAAATTTACTCCTAAACTAACCCTAAAACTAGAGAGAAAAACTCTCAACTAAGCTAAAATTATTATCAAAATTATGTCTAAAACGTCTCACAAAAATCGGGTTTAAAATAGATATTTATAAAAGGCACAGAACAAAATCGAGCGAAACCAGAAAACCCACGCTTGCGCGTCCTCGCGCGCCCGCGTAGATGGGTTGCGCGCCCGCGTCTTTCTAGGTTTCTTCCAACTTCTTTGATGCTCAATGCGTTCGCAAAAGAGTCTTCGAGTGCACGCAGTATGATGATGATAAACACTAAGAATGGCAGATTCAAATGGACTCCATGGTGGGTTCAACACCACTTCTTCATGGGAGCACGGCTTTAGAGCGCAAAAGCTAGAATTTGGAGCGTCAACCTCCTTGCATCTTGTGCTTTCCCAATGCTATGAGCTTACTCCAAAAGCATCACCAACTTAGAAACCACCAATATCGAGACCCGAACCTCGTTCAATACCTACAACCACGAAAAGTGAAGAAATAAAGGAGAAAACACAAGAAACCATAAAAACACAAAACAAGAGAGAAAAGGGAAATAAAGAGAAAATACATAAAACTAAGCATTTTATTAAGAAAAAAAGCTATGAAAAGAAGGTAAAAACAACCTAAATACTCATCAAATGAGTGCCATAAATGGCACTAATCACCACCATGCATTTTGGGCGTACCTATCCAAGTAATTATGCTTAGAGAAAAGGATATCCGCCCTCGGATTGAAATCAAGAGCCGCATTGAATTTGGCCAAAGACATGATATGCTCCACATTGAAAAGCTGGAAGGTTATTTGGTAGTCCTTGGTACTAACCGGAGTAGTAGTCAAAGAAGCTAAGAACTCCCTAGTTGGCTCAAAGTAGGTTCGGTAGCGTTTGTTGACGAATCTACCCAACCCAAGGTTGTCAAATAAGACCCATAAGTCCTCATCAATTCCCAATTTAATCATGCTCGATTGATGATAGTGTCGTGAGGGCTTTATGGTTCTTTTCTTGAATTCATTCCAAAGTGGTTTATGGTTTGGATTGACGAATCGTGTTTTGGGTAAATGTAGAGGGTCTACATTTTATGTTTGGGAAGAAGGTGTGCTTGAGGGAGAAGGTTCTTCAATGGTTATGTTTGTTTTTCTCTTTTTGGAAGTGAGGGCTTTCATGATCTAAGACATTTTTTCTTCACCAAATTCACAACCAAAACTCAATCACAACTTCACAATTCACCACAATCACAATACAAGCACAACAGTACCACAATACTTGGTTCAACCAACCAATACTCCAATCATCACTTACTACCAACAATATCAAAATTCAACCTTTCACAAATAAGCTACACAATCAACAACAACACAATGTAAGGCAAATTTAATCAACAACACATATAATCAACCAAAATACTCAATCAATCATCATATTCAACCAAAATAATACTACTACTATTCACAAGTATGCATAATCAAACTCTTGCTACAAATTGATGTAATAATGTAAAATAGAGGTAAAGAAGAAGATTATACCATACAAGAAGCAAGATTGATCAAGTTTAAAGCACCAAAATCCACCACACTAAAAATCCCCAACTTGCTCTTCAATGGAGGAAAGAGATTGGAGAAGAAGAAATGGAGGAAGGTAGTATGATTTTTGATGAAAATGATGAAAATTGAGTAGGAATTTGTTGAATTTGTGAGTTGTTTGAAGGATTTGAGGGATGAATTTTGTTGTTTAAGGGTTAGGGTTTCGGTTTTGGGAGAGAGAGGAGTGCGGACGAGGGTGGGTATGAGACTGAAATAAGGAAAAGAAAGGAGAAAGAAGAAGAAGTAGGTGCGGTTGGGCACCTGCGCAGCCGCGCAGCAGGTGTGCGCGCCCGCGCCCCCGTGCCCCTGATGCTCCTTTTTTTCTTGCTTCTTGTTCTTGGTGCATTCATTTATGGGCTTAATGATCTTTATCATCCCGGGCTTATTGAACCCACTAAACGCATCAGGTTTTAAACCCCTTGACAGCGGGTTCAACATCCCAAAATAATGAGAGCACCATAGTGAACCCACCAAGCACAAATTTACTTCACATTTAAACACAACTTTTCCAATCTTACCTCATTGATGACCTTACCCATTTAACTCGAAATTCAATAATATCGAGCATACTCTCACCAATTACCACGAAACACCTTCCCATTGCTCATGCTCGTTTGAAGGGGGTCCAATGCCTATGAATTCAACCTATTAATCCAAATACAAAACAAGTGAAATAAAGAAAAATAATTTAAAGAAAACTAAGAAAGATAGAATCAAAAGAAAAAGTTAGAAAACTGGGTTGCCTCCCAGGAAGAGCTTGCTTAAGGTCCTTAGCTCGACCCTTCCTCCAAATCATGGAGGGTCAAAGAACACCACCTTGTTCAAAGTGGTAGAGGAAACAAACTTTTTCTCATTCCTTGGCAACTTCTCATCATTGTTTGATGTATTCTAATTTGTTAAAACTTCCAAAACAAGCTCACTTTGCTTCAACCTCATTTTCTTCTTCATAAAAGCTCTCTTTTTCTTCTTTGTCTTCTTGCTCCTTTTAGTGGACGACTTCCCACCATCAACACTCTTGGAGTCAATCTCATCCTCTTGAGGGTAGAGCTCAAACCATGGAGGAATATCAATCACCTCCTCATCCACAAGCTTTAAAGGCTCCTTGTTGTCTTCACTAACCTTCTTGCTTTTAACACTCAAAGGCACATCATCACAAACCTCAAGAATATTGATATTCGAAGAAACAATCATGCATACATTATCATTGGAATGAGGTGAATTGATGCACATAATTCCATTCATAAAAGACAATGATTCATGCATCGATTTAAGCTCAAAACTAGCCTTATTGTTACCAACCCTCAAAGTAATAAGGTCATCCTTCACATCTATTAAAGCTCCCGAAGTAGCTAAGAAAGATCTCCCTAAGATGATAGGTATGTTGTCATCTTCCTCTATCTCAAGCACAATAAAATCAAACGGAATTGTGAACTCTCCTATCTTGAGGGGGACATCCTCAACCCTTCCCTTTGGAAACTTAATAGATCAATCGGCCAATTGCAAGGTCATGTTGGTTGGAAGAAGCTCACCTAGCTTAAGTTTCCTAAAGACCGAATAAGGTATGATGCTCACACTAGCACCAAGATCACAAAGAGAATTTTGAAACAATATTCCATTGATTTTTCAAGGGATAGAGAAATTACCCGGAACTTTCATTTTCTTGGGTAAATCATTGTGAATCAAAGCACTACAACACCCCCCAACCTTTACTTAATCAATCTCATTGCACTCTCTCTTGCCACTCAAAGATTTCCTTAAGGAACTTAAAATACCTTGGCATTTGGGTCATGGCTTCGGTGAAAGGGATTAAAAGATGAACTTACCAAATCATATCAAGAAATCTCCCAAAATGTTCATCAATTTTTTTCTCAAAAACTTTTGGGGATATGGGAGTTTAGGCTTGATTACCTCCTCTTGCACTTTTTCATCACTCTTCTCTTCCTCTTGGGCTTCTTTGCTCACCTTCTTTGACACATCCATCTCTTTTACCTCACTTGAATCACTCACCTTCCTACCTTCCTCACTCTTCCTAAAAACTCTCTCTTCAACCACTTTCCCACTCCTTGTGGTGATAGAATACACAGGTTTCTTAGGTTCAACTCCTTGTGAGGGTAAAGAAGAAGGGCTAGCATTCACACTTTATTTCAAGGTATTAGATAATTAATTGATTTGTGTTTCAAGCATCTTGTTGTGTGTCATCATCCCATTGAAATTTTTATCACTTACCGACATGTAAGTGTTTAAAATTTTAGTTTGATTCTCGATGATTTCTTCCAAGATAATTCTAGAAGATGAAGGTTGAGCATAGGAATTCTCACCATTACCTTGAGTTCTTGGAGCAAATTCGGGTGGGGGTCCCCTTTGAGAAAATTCCCCCGATTTTGGTTGCTCCAATTACTTCGGTTTTGATTTTGGCCATTGTTTTGGTAGTGGTTACCACAGCCTTGACCTTGGCTTTGATTATTATAACCTTGATTATTATAGTTGCCTCAGAAATTTTGATTTCCTTGGTTTCTATAACCACCATTGTCATAATTATCAAAGTTCCCTTGTTAGTGAGCATTTCTATTCCCAAATTTCCTTGGTCCATCAAATCTTTGTCCATTGTTGTTATTTGAAACAAAATTCACTTTCTCACTATCATTATTTTCAACATCATAACAATTTTCAAGTGCATGTGGACAATTAGAAGTATCATGGTCATATGACCCACATACATCACAAAACACACATCCATTAGGCATATTGTTCGAAGTTGAAGGAGGAGTAGAGTTAGAAGATGTACCTCTCCCCTTATTGTGGGAGGGAAGAATTGGTGCTTGTGAAGAAGCACTCTCGAGCTTTGCCTTTATTGAGGTCATCTCCTTTCCCAAGTTTGAGATTTGTGAGGACAAATTGTTGATGGCATTGAGATTGTCGATTGAATACACCGTAGAACCGCTTTTGCTTGTCGACTCTCTCTCGCCTTCTTGCCAATCCATGTGATACCTTACCCAACTTCAATTAAGTCCACCACTTTATCCTCCGTTTTGTTCATGATAGGGCCTCTGGCACCGGCATCCAAGCAAGACTTTCCTTGGGGCTTAGACCTCCATAGAAGATTTAGATGATTTGATAGGTGGGAATCCCATGGTGTGGGCACTCTCTTTAGTTATACCTTTCCCATGCCTCATAAAGACTTTCATTTGGCTTTTTCTTGAATCTTTGAATGAGAGCTCTTGCTTCGGCCGTCTTCTTTTGTGGATAGAAGCGAGATAGAAACTCCTTCGTCACTTCATCCCATGTTGTCAAAGAATTTGGCTTCGCCTCTTTGTCTAACCACTCTAGAGCACGTCCAATAAGAGAGAAAGGGAAAAGTTTAAGTCGAATGAACTCTTGAGAAACGCCATTCACCTTGATGGTACTGCAATACTTCTCAAATTCCTTAAGATGGTTGAGGGGACTCTCATGCTTTGCACCACTATATTGACGCCGCTCTATCAAAGTGATCATCGCCGGTCTTATCTCAAAGTCATTTGTCGGTGTCGTAGGAGGAGCAATTCCGCTTTCAAACCTATAAGCTCCGAGAGTTCCCAACTCCTTCAATGCTACTCTCGGATTAGCACCCATGCTTTCTCGTTCTTCTTCTTCTTCTTGATGGATTTCCTCTCTTGGGGGACTTGAGCTTGAGGAACGATTGGCAACCCTTATCCTTGTTATGGTCCTCTCAATTTCCGGATCAAATGGCACTAAACTTCGATCTCGTGCCCTACACATACAAATCTCAAAGCAAAATATCAATAGCACGGCTACAAATGTAGCCTAAAAGAAAGAAAATCTTTTTGTGTTTTTCAAATAAATGGATAGACTCAATCAACATTAGCAAATCACCATGCCATTCCCCGGCAACAGTGCCATTTTTGACGCGGGTGAAACCTAGGTAGTTGGTTACTAAGATTCCCCGATCAAAATAAAATTTCACTAGGTGAAAAATAGAGATCCCCACCGACCTATGCCCACCGATTTTGAAAAACCGGTGGGGAAAATATGGCGAAAAAAATTGAATTGTAATGTCCACCGGTTCAAAGGAAAACCGGTGGGATATAGGCCAAAGGCCACCGATTCAAGCAAAACCGGCGGCAATAATAAAAAAAAAAAAAAAAAACCCCGCCCTTTCCCCCTTTTCCTTTTCTCCTTCTCTTTCCCCTTTCCTTTTCATTTTCCCTCGAATTGAACGGAAGCCCTTCTCCCTCGAACCTCACTAAATTCCGCCCTCCACCACTGCCGTCACCTGCAACGCCGGCCACCACAGCTGTTGCCTCCTCCACCACTGCCGCCACCTGCAACTCCCTCCACCACTGACGCCTACTCTCTTCACTCTCACTGCATTCCTCAGTCTCAAACCCCCTCCACCAGTGACGCCACCATAGAACCGCCGCGCCTCCTCTGACTCATTCCCTGCACCAGTGACGCCACCCTAGCACCGCCGTCGCCGCTCTGCCGTCGAGGTTAGCCACAGCCCGGTTTTCCTTCTCTTTCCCTTTTTTTTTTGTTTACTTATGAAGAATGTTATAATGGCTGCTTTGCATTGTGTTATGATTGTGTCCTAAGGTGTGAAAGAACACCTTGCTTAAACTAGGACTGAATGGTTAGAACATAAAGGAAAGCTGCTGTAATTTTGTGCTTGTATTGTGTGGGTTAGATGCCTTGTATATGATTATTTCCAAGCTTTTAAGCCTAGAATCTTGCTGGGATTTATAAGCTTACTATTCCCTAATTTAATGGTATGATTGACAAGTGTTTTAGATGAGTTTAAGATGCTTTTATGCACTTGAAGAACAAAAAACGCTGCTGTAATTTCTTCCTGGCAGCCATGTATTATGGGTGTTGTTTGATAGATTTTACTCCCTTTCATGCTTAATTTTGTGTAGGATCATGTTAAGGATGTAATAACCTAGATATATATATGAGTTTAAATGGTTTAATTTCATGTTTAAAGCCCTATTATGAACTTTACTATGCTAAAACCATAATCTGAAATTTTGCTTTGTTTAGTTCATGTGGCAGCAGCTATAAGAGGTCTTTAACCCTTGATTTTAATGGGTTATGTTGGTACAAATTATGTATATTAATGCTAAGGTTGTTAGGAATTTTGATTGATGACTTGAGTAATTTGTTTGGTTGAATTGTGAGATTAATTAGGCCCAAAAAATATGTCCTTGTAAGCTCTAGTTAGGCGTGTGTACAGCTGCCTTTAGGGTTTTTTTGCTTGTTAAAAACACCTATGTATTATTGTATAAAGAATGAGGTAAGTTTTATATTTTTATTTTATTTTTTTTATTACTCAAATTAATTTTATTATTACACTTGTGAATTGTTTGATAAAGATATAGATTAGTGATATAATAATTTAAATATAAAGTTATACTCCATTTTAATTCAAGAATTAAATTAGGGAATGTTAGTGATTATTAGTTTGGAATTTTAGATGAGATACATGGAAAAGATGTCATACATGAGGTAGTTTCAAATCTATTAGTTTAGAAATATTGAGTTATGTGAGATCTAAGGTGGCATTATTGATGAACAATTGCAGGTTGCTACTCCTACACATGCAGACTCGAGGGAGCTTGAAAATCCAACACCGCATAAATTTCCAGATTTATAGGTGATTTGTCTGGTTCTAGCGTATTGAATTTCTTTATATTATTTATTGTGAAGGAAAAAACCTCTTTTGATAACTTCTGTTTTTACAAGTGTAGGAAGATACCCGGTGTGCACTTCTAGGCCCGAGGCTATCAAATAGTGGAGAATTGCATTTGGTGGCGTATGGTAGTGCACAAGAGACGACCAGTGATACGGTTAGGCCACAACATTACTCGGTTAGGATTAATTCGGTGATTGCGGGGTTCGAAGACATCCCCCTATCGGTGACCATAGAGGAGGAAGGGATAACTAAGCTTTGGCAAGCTCAAGGTGGCTTTGTGGATTGGCCTCGTGCGTGGGTAAGGTTGATCAAAGAGGTAATATTTTTTTTATTTATTTTTTGTGTTAAAGAACCAAACTGCACTCTCTAACTTGTTCTAAAAAAAAAACGCAAAACATCACTCACTCATGACTCCCCGGCCCCCATCTCCGATGTCAAGGCTGCTGCAACCTCGGCAGTAGCTGGCCTGGGCTGCTGCGGCCTGGGCAGCAGCTGCCCGGGCTACTGCAGCCTCGGCAATAGCTGCTCGGGCTGCTTTGGCCTCGGCAACAGTTGCCTGGGCTACTGCAGCCTGGGCAGCTGCTGTCTGGGCTGCTTCGGCCTCGGCAGCTGCTTCGGCCTTGGCAGTTGCTGCGGCCTGGGCAGTTGCTGCCTGGGCTACTGCGGCCTTGGCAGAAATCACCCTGCTGTTTTTTTTTATATCACTCACTCGTGATTGTTTGATCAGATTTCGAATCAAAGTGTAGCTTTAAAGAGAAGGCGGGTGGAGAAGCCTAAAAGCAATGATCAACCTACAAAGAAGATGAGTGAACAACGGTCCAAGAGTGTAGAAGCGTCAAAGAAGAACTCTTCGAGAGGTTCAGCCATGCAACCTACTCCACTTGTTAAGACATTGTACTTTAATCGCTCTCTAAGGATTTAACGTTTCTACACAATCGTGTTAGCCATTTGGTCGATCCCATTGAAGTTGCACTTCCTAAGGCAATGTTCCATTATGATGAGGATGCAGTAGCATGGATTAGCAAAGAAGATATGAAGGAATTTCTACGTGGTTCAATGCTTAATATTTCCCTCATTCAAACATTCATGAGGTACTTTAACCGCTTAAATTATGTTATTCAGATTAGTGGTGATTATCATTCATATTTCCAATAACTTTTTCTAGGTTCATGCACACAGAGCACTACAGGAGCACTTAACTGACACTGATTCTCCTTGTAAAGTTGGGTGGTCATGACCCGAGCAGTTACCCACGCCTAGAATCTTAGCAACCACCTTGACGTGATGTATTATGTTGAACAGAGTATCAAGGAATCAATTCGTGCGGGAGAAAAGTTCATATTCGCCCCATGTTATGATGAGTATGTCTAACACTGTCAAATTCAATCGATACCCCTTAATATATGTTGACTCATAATTAGTGATTTGTTTACGCAATGTGAATTTATGTAGGTTGCATTGGACCCTCATGGTGATTTATTTTTCCAATAACACAATCTATCACCTTGATTCAGCTCGATCAACAAAGAAGTTGCTCCTGAAGGTTATACTGCAAAAGTAAATATAGCTAGTGTGATTATCATTACCCAACTCATTTAGACGTCAGACGACTAATCAAATTAGAATTGACTTACGTACAATGTTATGAAGAAGCTAATTTGTCGTGCTTCTAAGGGTCCTACATGGAAATCAGCGATGGTAATGCCACACGATATTGTTAATATCTTATTAAACATTGCGTAAAATATTTGTTGGACTTAATGATTTTGATGATGACACAACCTCACTTACTTACAAACTAATAAGTTTTTGATTATTTAAGTGTGTACTCATTTGTAAAGACCAAGAGAATTAAGTGTCTTGTAAAGATACCATGAGGAACAAGAAGGCCAGAAGCAGAGATATCCATAAAGAAGAGTTCCTTTGTAGGAACTGGTGCTTCAGAAATGAAGACTTGAGAAGAGAAGGTTTCCCTCAGGGAACAGAAGCTTCAGAGAAGAAGCTTCATCAGAGAAGAGAAGTTCCTCCTAAGGAACAGGAAGCATCGGAGTAGAAGCTTCATCCAAAGACATGAAGACTAAATATATTTTTATATTTTAGGATTTATGTAAGTATAAGAAATTAGTTACACTCGAAAAAGCTGTGTGGAATTGGTCTAAGTTGATAAAATTGTGCATGCTAGTTTTTAGGAAAACTGTTATCTTCTAACGGTTATCTTTTTCCTAACAAAAAGATTTTATTTATTTTTATTTTTGAAAATATCTTTTGAAAATAAAATCTTCCATGTTTTCTAAAAACTTGCGGCCTACTCCTCCATGATCTTCTTCAAGTCATGGTCTTGCACATTGAGGAGTTCATGTTTCCTTAATTTTAGGAACATGATCTTCTTAGTGGGTTGGAGTAGTAGCGTAGTGGATTTGCTGCACAAAGAAGTTTTTCCTAAACGAATTTAATCTATAAATAGTCTTTGAAATAAGTTGGAAAACTTCACCCTTGCTCAAATAAGTTTTCTAACTTTTAATTCGAGTAAAGTGTCAATTCCACACAAGTTAATTAGAGTGTTCTTAATGTTCTTATACTAGAGTTTGTTTTTCTTTCGAGTTATAATTTGGGCAAGGGGAAGTTTGAGTGAATTTATGTATGTGAGAAAGAGAAGAGAAAGAAAAGAGAAAGAGAAGAGAAAGAGAAGAGATAGAGAAGAGAAAGAGAAGAGAGATAGAGAAGAGAAAGAGAAGAGAAGAGTAACAAGTTTGGTGACTTGTTCCTCGGGGTTTTAAGTTCGTTGAGGAACTTGAAGTTTGAGTCTTTAGTTTGTAATAGGACCATTTGTCCTATTCTAGTGAAGATTCTTTTCCCAAAATCCCAAGTGGTCGTGGTTTTTCTCCTTGTTAGGGCCAAGGAGTTTTCCACGTAAAAATCTCTCTTGCATCCTTTAGTTTCTTTAGTTTATCTTTCTGTTCCTTTAGCTTACTTAGTCTTAATTCCGCAAAAAGTTTGGCTAAACTCTCATACTACAATTCAACCCCCCCCTTCTTGTAGTATTCATTGGAATAACAATATTGATGATTTGCTATGGACTCATGTAATTTGTTCCTATGGTAGTGCGCACAACAAGATAATGGAGTTGTTTGTGGCCTGTATGTGATGAGATTCATGCTTGACATAGTGACTCATTGTACGGCCAATCTACACCTTGATGAGGTACGTCCTTAAATTTTGAAAAATGTTTTTTAATGTGATTTCAAGCCTTAAAACCCTAAAACTAGGTATCATAGAAATGTTATGAGAAAGAAATAGGTCATTTGAAAAGAAATGTAGAAAATGGGCAAATTAGAAGTCATATAAGCCATATTTGGGCCATTTAGAGTAAAATAGGACCTAAAACTTAGTAAATGATCTATCAATGTGATTTCAATCCTTAGACACCTAAAACTAGTTAACATAGAAATATTATGAGAAAGAAATAGGCGATTTGATAAGAAATGTAGAAAATGGGCAAAGTAGAAGTCATATAGGCCATATTTGGGCCATTAGGAGCAAAATGGGTCTTTAAACTCAATAAAATGAACTTTTAATGTGATTTAAAGCCTTAGACACCTAAACCTAGGTAACATAGAATTGTTATGAGAAAGAAATTGGCCATTTGATAAGAAATGTAGAAAATGGGCAAAGTAGAAGTCATATAGTCCATATTTGGGCCATTTTGAGTAAAATGGGTCTTAAAACTCAATAAAATGAACTTTTAATGTGATTACCAGACTTAGACACCTAAAACTAGGTAACATAAAAATTTTATGACAAAGAAATAGGCCATTTGATAAGAAATGCAGAAAATGGGCAAAGTAGAAGACATATAGGCCATATTTAGGACATTTTGAGTAAAACGGGTCTTTAAACTCAATAAAATGCACTTTTAATGTGATTTCAAGCCTTAGACACCAAAAACTAGTTACCATAGAAATTTAATGAGAAATAAATAGCCATTTGATAAGAAATGTAGAAAATGGACAAACTAAAAGTCATATAGGCCATATTTGGGGCATTTTGAGTAAAACGGGTCTTAAAACTTAGTCAAATGATCTTTTAACGTGATTTCAAGCCTTAAACACCTAAAACTATGTATCATATAAGTGATATGAGTAAGAAATAGGTCATTTGATAAGAAATATAGAAAATGACCGAATTAGAAGTCATATAAGCCATATTTGTGAAATTTTTAGTAAAATGGGTCTTAAAACTCAATAAAATACACTTTTAATGAGATTTCAAGCCTTAGACACCTAAAAATAGGTAACATAGAAATTATATGAGAAAGAAATAAGCCATTTGATAAGAAATGTAGAACATGGGTAAAGTAGAAGTCATATGAGCCATATTTGGGACAATTTCAGTAAAATGGTTCTTTAAACTCAATAAAATGCACTTTTTAACGTGATTTCAAGCCTTAGACACATAAAACTTATTAAAATAGAAATGTTATAAGAACCAAAAATGCCATTTAATTAGAAATGTAGAAAATGGGCAAAGTAGAAGTCATATAGGCCATATTTGGCCATTTTGAGTAAAATGGGTCTTTAAACTCAATAAAATGCACTTTATAACGTGATTTCAAGCCTTAGATACCTAAAACTAGGTATCATATAAGTGATATGAGTACGAAATAGGTCATTTGATAAGAAATGTAGAAAATGACCGACATAGAAGTCGTACAGGCTATATTTGGGTCATTTTGAGTAAAATGGGTCTTAAAACTAATTAAAACGCACTTTTAATGTGATTTCAAGCCTTGGACACCTAAAACTAGATAACATAGAAATGTAATGAGAACAAAATAAGTCTTTTTGATAAGAAATGTAGAAAATGGGCAAAGTAGAAGTCATATTTGGGCCATTTTGAGTAAAATGGGTCTTTAAACTCAGTAAAATAAAATTTTAACGTGATTTCAAGCAATAGACACCTAAAACTAGGTATCATATAAATTATATGAGTAAGAAATAGGTCATTTGTTAAGAAATGTAGAAAATGACCAACAAAGAAGTCGTACAGGCTATATTTGGGCCATTTTGGGTAAAATTGGTCTTAAAACTCAATAAAATGCACTTTTTAATGTGACTTCAAGCATTAGACACCTAAAACTAGTTAATATAAAAATGTAATGAGAGAGAAATAGGCCATTTGATAAGAAATGCAGAAAATGGGCAAAGTAGAAGTCATATAGGCCATATTTAGGAAAATTTTTAGTAAAATAGGTCTTTAAACTCTATAAAATGCACTTTTAATGTGATTTCAAGCCTTAAACACCAAAAACGTAGTTACCATAAGAATTTAATGAGAAAGAAATAGGCCATTTGGTAAGAAATGTAAAAAAGGGACAAATTAGAAGTCATATAGGCCATATTTGGGGCCGTTTTGAGTAAAATGGGTCTTAAAAGTTAGTCATATGATCTTTTAACGTGATTTCAAGCCGTAAACACCTACAACAAGCTAACATAGAACTGTTATGAGAAAGAAATAGGTCATTTGATTTGAAATGTAGAAAATGACCGAATTAGAAATCACATAGGCCATATTTATGTGATTACAAGTCTTAGACACCGAAAACTAGGAAACATAGAAATGATATGAGAAAGAAAAAGGTCATTTGATAAGAAATATAGAATATGGGAAAAGTAGAAGTCATATAGGACATATTTAGGACATTTTGAGTAAAATGGGTCTTTAAACTCAATAAAATGCACTTTTAATGTGATTTCAAGCCTTAGACACAAAAACATAGTTACCATAGAGATTTAATGAGAAAGAAATAGGCCATTTGATAAGAAATGTAGAAAATGGACAAAGTAGAAGTCATTTAGGCCAAATTTGGGGCATTTTGAGTAAAACGGGTCTTAAAACTTAGTCAAATGATCTTTTAACGTGATTTCAAGCCTTAAACAGCAACAACTAGGTAACATAGAAATGTTATGAGAAAGAAAGTGGCCATTTGAGTAGAAATGTAGAAAATGATCGAATTAGAAGTCATATAGGCCATATTTGGGAAATTTTGAGTAAAATGGGTCTTAAAACTCAATAAAATACACTTTTAATGAGATTTCAAGCATTAGACACCTAAAAATAGGTAACATAGAAATGATATGAGAAAGAAATAGGCCATTTGATAAGAAATGTAGAAAATGGGCAAAGTAAAAGTTATATAAGCCGTATTTAGGACATTTTGAGTAAAATGGTTCTTTAAACTCAATAAAATGCACTTTTAATGTGATTTAAAGCCTTAGACACATAAAACATATAAACATAGAAATGTTATAAGAATGAAATACGCCATTTCATCAGAAATGTAGAAAATAGGCAAAGTAAAAGTCATATAGGCCATATTTGGGCCATTTTGTGTAAAAGAGGTCTTTAAACTCAATAAAATTCACTTTTAACGTGATTTCAAGCGTTAGAAACCTAAAAATAGGTATCATGTAAGTGATATGAGTAAGAAATAGGTCATTTGATAAGAAATGTAGAAAATGACCGACATAGAAGTCGCAGAGGCGATATTTAGGTCATTTCGAGTAAAATGAGTCTTAAAACTCAATAAAATGCACTTTTAATGTGATTTCAAGCCTTGGAAACCTAAAACTAGGTAACATAAAATTGTTATGAGAAAGAAATAGGCCATTTGATAAGAAATGTAGAAAATGGGAAAAGTAGATGTCATATAGGCCATAATTGGGACAATTTGAGTAAAATGGGTCTTTAAACTCAATAAAATGCACTTTTAACGTGATTTTAAGCCTTAGACACCTAAAACATGTTAACGCGGAAATGTAATGAGAACAAAATACACCATTTGGTAAGAAATGTAGAAAATGGGCAAAGTAGAAGTCATATAGCCCATATTTGGGTCATTTAGAGTAAAATGGGTCTTAAAACTCAATAAATTGCACTTTTAACGTGATTTCAAACCTTAGACACCTAAAACTAGGTATCATATAAATGATATGAGTATGAAATCAGTCATTTGATAAAAAATGTAGAAAATAACCGATATAGAAGTCGTATAGGCTATATTTGGGCCATTTTGATTAAAATTGGTCTTAAAACTCAATAAAATGCAATTTTAATGTTATTTCAAGCCTTAGACACCTAAACCTAGTTAACATAGAAATAATATGAGAAAGAAATAGGCCATTTGATAAGAAATGTAGAAAATGGGCAATGTAGAAGCCATATAGGCCATATTTTGGACATTTTGAGTAAAATGGGTTTTTAAACTCAATAAAATGCACTTTTAACGTGACTTCAAGCCTTAAAAACCTAAAACTAGTTAACATAAAATGTTATGTGAAAGAAATAGGCCATTTGATAAGAAATATAGAAAATGGGCAATGTAGAAGTCATTTAGGCCATATTTGGGACATATTGAGTAAAATGGGTCTTCAAACTCAATAAAATGCACTTTTAACGTGATTTCAAGCCTTAAACACCTAAAACTAGTTAACATAGAAATGTAATGAGAACGAAATAAGCCTTTTGATAAGAAATGTAGAAAATGGGTAATGTAGAAGTCATTTAGGCCATATTTGGGACATATTGAGTAAAATGGGTCTTTAAACTCAATAAAATGCACTTTTAACGTGATTTCAAGCATTAGACACCTAAAACTAGGTATAATATAAATTATATGAGTAAGAAATAGGTCATTTGTTAAGAAATGTAGAAAATGACCAACATAGAAGTCGTACAGGCTATATTTGGGCCATTTTGGGTAAAATGGGTCTTAAAACTCAATAAAATGAACTTTTAATGTGACTTCAAGCATTAGGCACCTAAAACTAGTTAACATAAAAATGTAATGAAAGAGAAATAGGCTATTTGATAAGAAATGTAGAAAATGGGCAAAGTAGAAGTTATATAGGCCATATTTAGGAAAAATTTTAGTAAAATGGGTCTTTAAACTCAATAAAATGCACTTTTAATGTGATTTCAAGCCTTAGACACCAAAAAAGTAGTTACCATAAAAATTTAATGAGAAAGAAATAGGCCATTTGGTAAGAAATGTAAAAAAGGGACAAATTAGAAGTCATATAGGCCATATTTGGGTCGTTTTGAGTAAAACGGGTCTTAAAAGTTTGTCAAATAATCTTTTAACGTGATTTCAAGCCTTAAACACCTACAACTAGTTAACATAGAAATGTTATGAGAAAGAAATAGGTCATTTGATAAGAAATGTTGAAAATGACCGAATTAGAAGTCATATAGGCCATATTTGGGCCATTTTTAGTAAAATTGGTCTTAAAACTCAATAAAATGCACTGTTAATGTGATTATAAGTCTTACACACCTAAAACTAGGAAACATAGAAATGTAATGAGAAAGAAATAGGTCATTTGATAAGAAATATAAAATATGGAAAATGTAGAAGTCACATAGGACATATTTAGGACATTTTGAGTGAAATGTGTCTTTAAACTCAATAAAATGCACTTTTAATGTGATTTCAAAACTCAGACACAAAAACATAGTTACCATAGAAATTTAATGAGAAAGAAATAGGCCATTTGATAAGAAATGTAGAAAATGGACAAAGTAGAAGTCATATAGGCCATATTTGGGGCATTTTGAGTAAAACGGGTCTTAAAACTTAGTCAAATGATCTTTTAATGTGATTTCAAACCTTAAACACCTACAAATAGGTAACATAGAAATTTTATGAGAAAGAAAGAGGTCATTTGAGTAGAAATGTAGAGAATGACCGAATTAGAAGTCATATAGGCCATATTTGGAAAATTTTGAGTAAAATGGGTCTTAAAACTCTATAAAATAAACTTTTAATGAGATTTCAAGCATTAGACACCTAAAAATAGGTCACATAGAAATGATATGAGAAAGAAATAGGACATTTGATAAGAAATGTAAAAAATGGGCAATGTAAAAGTTATATAAGCCATATTTAGGACAATTTGAGTAAAATGGTTCTTTAAATTCAATAAAATGAACTTTTAATGTGATTTCATGCCTCAGACACATAAAACATATAAACATAGAAATTTCTTAAGAAAGAAATACGCCATTTCATCAGAAATATAAAAAATAGGCAAAGTAGAAGTCATATAGGCCATATTTTGGCCATTTTGAGTAAAATGGGTCTATAAACTCAATAAAACTCACTTTTAACGTGTTTTCAAGCGTTAGACACCTAAAAATAGGTATCATATAAGTGATATGAGTAAGAAATAGGTCATTTTATAAGAAATATAGAAAATGACCGACATAGAAGTCGTAGAGGCGATATTTAGGTCATTTCGAGTAAAATGAGTCTTAAAACTCAATAAAATGCACTAGTAATGTGGTTTCAAGCCTTGGAAACCTAAAACGAGGTAACATAAAAATGTTATGAGGAAGAAATAGGCCATTTGATAAGAAATGTAGAAAATGGGCAAAGTAGGTGTCATATAGGCCATATTTGGGACATTTTGAGTAAAATGGGTCTTTAAACTCAATAAAATGCACTTTTAACGTGATTTTAAGCCTTAGACACCTAAAACTTGTTAACATAGAAATTTAATGAGAACAAAATACGCCATTTGGTAGGAAATGTAGAAAATGGGCAAAGTAGAAGTCATATAGGCCATATTTGGGCCATTTAGAGTAAAATGGGTCTTTAAACTCAATAAAATGCACTTTTTAACGTGATTTCAAGCCTTAGACACCTAAAACTAGGTATCATATAAATGATAAGAGTATGAAATCGGTCATTTGATCAGAAATGTAAAAAATAACCGATATAGAAGTCGTACAGGCTATATTTGGGCCATTTTGATTAAAATGGGTCTTAAAACTCAATAAAATGCATTTTTAATGTGATTTCAAGCCTTAGACACCTAAAACTAGTTAACATAGAAATGTTATGAGAAAGAAATAGGCCATTTGATAAGAAATGTAGAAAATGGGCATAATAGAAGTCATATTTTGGCCATTTTGAGTAAGATGGGTCTTTAAACTCAATAAAATGCACTTTTAACGTGATTTTAAGCCTTAGACACCTAATAATAGGTAACATAGAAATTTAATGAGAACGAAATAAGCCTTTTGATAAGAAATGTAGAAAATGGGCAAAGTAGAAGTCATATTTTGGCCATTTTGAGTAAAATGGGTCTTAAAACTCAATAAATTGCACTTTTAACGTGATTTCAAGCATTAGACACCTAAAACTAGGTATGATATAAATTATATGAGTAAGAAATATGTCATTTGTTGTGAAATGTTGAAAATGACCAATATAGAAGTCGTACAGGCTATATTTGGGCCATTTTGGGTAAAATGGGTCTTAAAACTCAATAAAATGCACTTTTAATGAGATAGGCCATTTGATAAGAAATATGACATTTGATAAGAAATGTAGAAAATGGGCAAATATGCCATTTGATATGAAAGGTAGAAAATGACCGAATTAGAAGTCATATACGCCATATTTGGGCCATTTTAAGTAAAATGGGTCTTAAAACTCAATAAAATGCACTTTTAATGTGATTTTAAGCCTTAGACACCAAAAACTAGTTAACAAAGAAATGTTATGAGAAAGAAATAGGCTATTTGATGAGAAATGTAGAAAATGGGCAAAGTAGAAGTCATATAGGCTATATTTGGGCTATTTTAAAACTTAGTCAAATGATCTTTTATTGTGATTTCTACCCTTTAAAGCTACAACTAGCTAACATAGAAATGTTATGAGATAGAAACAGGTCATTTGATATGAAATGTAGAAAATGACCGAATTAGAAGTCATATAGGCCATATTTGGGCCATTTTGAGTAGAATGGGTATTAAAACTTAATAAAATGCACTTTTAATGTGATTCAAGCCTTATACACCTAAAACTAGTTAACATAAAAATGTTATGAGAAAGAAATAGGACATTTGATATTAACTGTAGAAAATGGGCAAAGTAGAAGTCATAGGGGCCATATGTGGGACATTTGGAGTAAAATGGGTTTTTAAACTTAATAAAATGCACTTTTAATGTGATTTCACGCCTTAAACACCTAAAACTAGTTAACGTAGAAATGTTATGAGAAAGAAATAGGTCATTTGATAAGAAATGTAGAAAATGACCGAATTAGAAGTCATATAGGCCATATTTGGGCCATTTTGTGTAAAATGGGTCTTAAAACTCAATAAAATGCACTTTTAATGCGATTTCAATCCTTAGATACCTAAAAGTAGGTGACATAGAATTGTTCAGAGAAATAAATAGGCCATTTGATAAGAAATGTAGAAAATGGGCAAAGTAGAAGTCATATATGCTATATTTAAGCCATTTTGAGTAAAATGCGTCTTAAAACGTAGTCAAATGATCTTTTAATGTGATTTCAAGCCTTAAAAACCTACAACTAGGTAAATATAAATGTAAAGAGATAGAAACAGGTCATTTGATAAGAAATGTAAAAAATGACCGAATTAGTAGTCATATAGGTCGTATTTGGGCCATTTTGAGTAAAATGGGTCATAAAACTTAATAAAATGCACTATTAATGTGATTTAAAGCCTTAGACACCTAAAACTAGGTAGTATATAAATGTTATGACAAAGAAATAGCTCATTTGATAAGAAATGTAGAAAATGGGCAAAGTAGAAGTTAGATAGGCTATATTTAAGCCAATTTAAGTAAAATGCGTCTTAAAACATAGTCAAATGATCTTTTAATGTGATTTTAAACCAAAAACACCTATAACTAGGTAATATAGAAATTTTATGAGATAGAAATAGGTCATTTGAAAAGAAACGTAGAAAATGACGGAATTAGAAGTCATATAGGCCATATTTGGGCCATTTTGAGTAAAATGGGTTTTAAAACTCAATTAAATGCACTTTTAATGTGATTTCAAGCCTTAGAAACATAAAAATAGGTAACATAGAAATTTTATGAGAAAGAAATAGGCCATTTGATAAGAAATGTAGAAAATGGGCAAATTAGAAGTCATATAGGCCATATTTGGGACATTTTGAGTAAAATGCGTCTTAAAACTTAGTCAAATGCATTTTTAATGTGATTTGACGCCTTAGACACCTAAAAATAGTTACCATAGAAATTTTATGAGAAAGAAATAGGCCATTTGATAAAAACTGTAGAAAATGGGCAAAGTAGAAGTCATATAGGCCATATTTAGGCCATTTTGAGTAAAATGGGTTTTTAAACTTAATAAAATACACTTTTAATGTGATTTCACACCTTAGACACCTAAAACTAGGTAAAATATAAATGTTATGAGAAAGAAATAGGTTATTTGATAAGAAATTTAGAAAATGACCGACATAGAAGTTATATAGGCCATATTTGGGCCATTTTGGGTAAAATGGGTCTTAAAACTCAATAAAATGCACTTTCAATGTGATTTCAATCCCTATACACCTAAAAATGGGTAACGCAGAAATTTTATGGGAATGATTTAGGCCATTTGATAAGAAATGTAGAAAATGGGCAAAGTAGAAGTCATATAGGCCATATTTGGGCCATTTTGAGTAAAATGCGTCTTAAAACTTAGTCAAATGATTTTTTAATGTGATTTAAACCCTTTAAAACCTACAAATAGGTAAAATAGAAATGTTATGAGATAGAAACAGGTCATTTGATAAGAAATGTAGAAAATGCCCGAATTAGAAGTCATATAGGCCATATTTCGGCCATTTTGAGTAAAATGGGTCTTAAAACTCAATAAAATGCACTTTTCATGTGATTTCAAGACTTAGAAACCTAAAAATAGGTAACATAGAAATGTTATGAGAATGAAATAGGCCATTTCATATGAAATGTAGAAAATGGGCAAAGTAGAAGTCATATAGGCCATATGTGGGACATTTTGAGTAAAATGGGTTTTTAAACTCAATAAAATGCACTTTTAATGTGATTTCAATCCTTAGACACCTAAAACTAATTAACATAGAAATGTTATGAGAAAGAAATAGGCCATTTGATTAGAAATGTAGAAAGTGGGCAAAGTAGAAGTCATATAGGCTATGATTATGCCATTTTGAGTAAAATGGGTCTTTAAACCTAATAAAATGTGCTTTTAATGTGATTTCAAGACTTAGACACCTAACACTAGGTAACATATAAATGTTATGAAAAGAAATAGGTCATTTGATAAGAAATGTAGAAAATGACCGACATAGAAGTCATATAGGCCATATTTGGGCCATTTTGAGTAAAATGGGTCTTAAAACTCAATAAAATGCACTTTTATTGTGATTTCATGCCTTAGACACCTAAAACTAGGTAATATTGACATGTTATTAGAAAGAATTAGGTCATACATGCATAATGTTTAACCTAAGTAATTAATTCTAACTTAATTTTTATGTATTCCAAGTTTCGCAAGGTACAAAAGGAAGATCCGTTGACAAGCAAAGAACTTAATGAAGTTCGAGACATGTTGGCGTCTTTCCACACCTTTAATTTGTAAATTTCACTTCTATTTGAAATTATATTTTGTTAACTTTTTAACTACATTATTAAGTAATAATTAATATTGTTTGTATATATGTATACGACACTTTTTTTTTCTTGTATTGCATTTGGGATTATTAATATCTATAATATATGTATCATTATTTTTCATTGTTATTTCAATTTAGATATTAGTATAATTATTATTAATAATTATATAATAATACAGAATTAATAATTATTACAGGGTTTCTGAAAATTTACAGGGTTTATTATATAATTATTATTAATAATTATAAAATATTGTAGGAAAAAAAAACCTTATATGCCACTAGTTAACTGGTGGCTTTTCTCTTCAATACCGGTTAACCGGTGGCTTTTCTCCTTATTTGACTAACCCTAGGTATAGAGGTAAGTCTGGGTCGAACCCAAGGGAATGCGGTATTTTCTAAGGTCTCAAGCGACGGTATTCTGAAGTCTTGAAATAATAGGTTGGTCTAAGCTATACTATCAAATCAACTCAATCAAAACTAACAAATAGAATTCAAATATCAAAGCACTAGGGAATTTAGTATCAACATGCACTCGTGATAAACTTGCTAATTTGTCGGGAATTTTATCAATCAAGCAATGCGAGGGAAAACGACATTTGAAATCAAAGTCACTCAAAGAGCTATTTCCTAGGGTCAAGATAGATGTCTCTACAAATGACTTCAAAGGAAAATCGCAAAATAAGATTAGTCGATAATAATAGCTTCCAAATCAATTTTTCGTGTCATTGAAAACTATTATGCAATCTAGCTTGATAATCAAGGTTAGCTACTTCTCATTAAATCAAACACATGCACAACTTTCGTCAACCAATTTAATCACATCATCAAATCAATCAAAAACCCCAAATTAGCTACAGATTATCACTAATACATGCCTCACCACTTCCCTAGCAAAGAAACTACTCACTACACATTGCAAATTTGAAAAGCATAACAAAACTAATCATCAATTCCATCATTAACATTGTAATCCAAACATCAACAATAAATTCAAACAAAACTAATGAAATTCAACATTATATCAAAAATAATCAATCAACAAATTGCATTGAAAAAGAAAGAATTGTTACAAAACTTTGATCAATATCAATGAGGAATGAAGGTCAAAATATAGCAATCATCAAACACCAAGTTTCTCTCTCTAAAATCTAAGAACAAAGTCTCCAAACTCTTGAGCTTCTCTCTCTAAAATTCTAATCAAAATCTCATTATAAACTAAATCAAAAACTTCTCCTCCCTCTAGAAATGAAGGAATTCTATACATAGTAAAACTAACTAAAGAGAAGTTAGTTAGACGTTTAAAATGAACCCCAAATGGCGCGGCCTCTCATCCCATTGTGAGGCCACAACAAAATGGGTACGGAACAGGGGAGAGCAGGCTGCGCGGCCATTCCAGCCACCTGTACGGCCGCTCCTCCCTCGTGCGTGGCCACGCCTAGGAGCAGGGGAGATTACTTTCGTGCGCTCGTTGATGCTCCCGTGCGTTCCACATGATACATGTTGGGGGAGGCAGTCACTAGAGGCCTTCACGGTGGGTTCAACACCGAATTTGATGTCCACGCGGCATGAGAGCGTGGCCGTGAAGACTAGGCTTATGCACTCCTTCACTTTTGAGCTTCAAGAGGGAGAACCGGGTTGCATCCTAATTTTTGTATGCCTTGAGAGAACGCCAATGAGCTTCTAGAACATCACCATTCTCCTAAAATCAAAGAGAAGCAAACAAGTAAAGGAGGAAAGGCAAAATAAACTAAGAAATGTAAGAAAATAAGAAAGCAACTAAAAAAAATGCAAAATAGAGAAATTACAAGTAAAACTAAAGAAAAAGAGATAAAAGAGATGTAAAAGAAATGAAAAATCATCTTAAAAGAAGCTAAATGAGTGCCATAAACGACACTCATAAAAAGTCCCTCGATATGTCATTGGAACTTTAGTCTATAATTTTAATAAATTAAAAGATGATAAAAGAGAGGTTTTTCGGCATTCAGAGCCTAACACGTGAATAGAGGTTTTGACACTCACTTGCCAAAACAAAGTATTCGGGGTCCACAAGATCGAAATACATTTCTCAGGACCGGAGGCATATATCCAAATCCAGTGAGAGAGGAGAAAATCGGCAACACTCTCAATAGTTTTGTCCACAAGATGAAAACATGCGTCTCAGGACTGGGGGCACGTGTCTAAACAGGTGCGACTTCGTCATGTCGCTCTTTATACAGGGGGTGGATGGACACCCTAACTGTTGGGCAAGCCAGTAAGCTCACTAACTACCGTATTTTCTTCCAATCGAGAATGTGTCTGTTCACGATGGTTTGGTGCGTTAGTTAACTCGTAAAGCTAATGCCTAAAGTTTGAAAATAAGTTCTACCGTTTTCTTTACGGGAGGTAGATCACGTTGCTGGGAAGAGGATGAAATTTTATGCAGCACCAACGCCATACAATTTTATATTGTACGATACGCCATACAATTTTACGCTATAGGATATGCCATTCTTTTTCCTGTGGATGCCAAAAAAATCGAAAAGAACGTGACATTTCTAAAGTTAGTATTGTAAAATGACAAACCTGTCTTTGGGAGCTTTTACATAAAGCACCACTACGGAACGTTTTAAGACATGCTCACGAAAAACGTCCAAAACGTATGCTTAGGGCAGCCATAAAGCATTGTGTGCATGCAGGATGATGCAAAAAACTACCAAAGAAGAAAATAAACTACAAAATGCAAAGCAATTTAAAAGATTTCGTTGACTCGTGTGTTATTACGTCTAACAACGCACAAAACCGTTGGAAAAGTTTCAAAACGGATCAAAATCTGAGCACTAGTGTTTTAAGGGACCAGTATCCCGCGCGCAACTCAGTGGGTCTCGCTGGCCAAGCGCGCGCAAGAAACTTGGTTGCGCTGGGATGCCACGCGGAACTTGATAAGTTGCGGGCAACATTTGAATTAGTAAAAAGAGTTGGAGAAGCGCGATCTGCAGCTCACTCTCCTCTTATCCTCTTTTCCCATTTTAGCTCTCTTTCCATTTTTATTGTCGTTTGAAGCTAAGGAAAGTAAATCTTACTTCTTTAATTGTACCAAACTTTGAACTTGGTCAATAAAATGGAGAAATTCGAATGAAGAACTCTAACTTTTAGAGTTGGGGACTTTGATCCAACTTGTTTTCATTAATTTGTTTATTCTATGTCATTGGGACATGTTTAAAGAGTATATTGCAACAAATTTCATGTGAAATGGTAAAATATTGATCATGTATGAGCATATACATGTGTTTTTTCTTTAATTAATTTCGAATTTTTGCTTGAGCCCCTTTTATCGCTCACATGGACTATACTTATAAATTTAAATGTAAATTGAAGTGTTAGAATGACAATTATGCACTAAAATTATGATCGAAATTTTGAACTTTGATAATGGCAAGAAATTGTTCTTGCGACTCATGTGTATTTTTGTCATGCCTAAGTTGCAAAATTGGTTTTAGCAATGATAACAATAACCGAAAGTTATTATTATTCACTTATAAAACTATAATTTCAAGATTTGCATAAACTAGTTAATTTAGAAAATTCTTGAGGACATCATTGATCTGGTGTAATTTGACTATATCTCGGGATTTTGAGCCCCCATTTTATATTTTTGAATGTCGTAGCCCCTAATATTAGGTAGCTTTGATGTCTTGTTTGTTTTTAAGAATTAGATCCTTTCATGTTGCTCGAAATGGGTCTAGAAATCCCGTATTTTGTCTCATTATTACCACAACTAGGATCTTTGAAACGTTTAAACGAGTGTGTTAAAATCGTTTTTGATCATTCATAGTTTTAACAAATAAAATTTGCTAAGTCTAGTAATATTGGTCATTCGTTGGAACAAGTAAGAGGAAAAATGAAATGTTAGTCAATTTTTCTCTATTCTCGCTACTTTTGAATTCTTTCTCTTGCTTTCAAATTTTGTTACTAATTGAAGCTTGAGAAAGTAGATATTATCCTCTTTGTGAAATTCTAATGTGCAACAATAGAGGATGAAGACCCCTTAATTTTTTACTTATGAGTCTTTTATTTACGTTTTAACTCATGAAATAGTTTGTCTTAATAAAGTATTTTGATACAATTTTCATGATGAACGATTGAGTATTAAACTTTTGTATCAGCAAGTATGTTGTATGCGTTTGAATTCTATTTTGATACTCATGATTTTGTTTCTTTTGCTCTATACTAGTCGTACTCTCTAATCTTTAAAGTAAATTGAAGTATTGAAACAACAATTATGCACTAAGATTAATATTTAAAGTTAAACTTGAAAATGGCTCGAATATGTAGCTTGTTCTATAGCCAAGTTTAATGCAAACTTAGTTTTTAAAGGAACAAAATGATTCACCAAATCATTGTGATGCATTTGAAAATTATAAGGCTCGAGATCTACACAAACTATTTATAGTTTAGGTGATTCCCGACAATAGCTTGAATGTCATGAATATCTCATTTTATTTATTGTGGACATTGGAGCCCCAATGTGTCGGATTATGCACATTCTTGTTATTTCTCAAGTCTTGGAGCCCCCAATTTGGGGTAGTTCTAATGACTTGCTATTGTTTAGGCTCTTCATATAATCATGATATTGAAATGGGCTTATGTTTATATCCCATGTTCTGTATTTTGAGACATGTAGGATAATGACATGACTTATACGTTTTTAGCTAAAGTCATGTTAAACGAAGCAAGTTAGTTCTTTGCTTGTTTATAAACCAAAAACAATTGTAGTTAAGGTTTAACAATCTTTACCTAATGTCAAAACATTCATAGAGATCATTGCGGTAATATTATTCTTCAAAGTTGATTTAAAAGATCAAATGATTGCATTGTTCTTATCAATCTTTGATTTTGGTCATGTAGGTGGTTCGTTTACGATCCCTAAGCCCATATTCGCACGATGACTAGGCGAGAACAAGTTCGAGTCAAGAAGCTAAAGAAGTCAAATCTTAGTTCACTCTTTTGGAAATATGCATGTATTGTCCAAACGGTTATGGAAAATCTGAAAATTCATTTATTTTGAGAAAATGAAACAAAATTCTGAAAGGTAATTTAAAAGACTATTTTTTAGAAACACGTTATTTCAAATTAGAATTCAAAATTTTAAGAGGGTCTAATAATTTTAATGAAATTTTGTTTTGAAAATAAAGTGAAGCTATTATTTCATAATTATATTATTTTCGAAACTAGACCCAACAAGGATTGAAAAGCCTAGCTCGTAATTGTGTGTGATTTTTTTCGTCCAAGATTGATGAAGGTAAGTTGTAATTTTCAACTTATTTCAACAAAGATATGAAATGTGAGCAAACTTTTGTATATCTAATCTTGTTATCTTTCCCTTTTAGTGTTTGTTATCATTGTCATATTTTGTTAATTGAAAGTGAAGTTCTTCCAATTAAACAGGCACCGTAGTTTGAAAATGAATATTTATCAAACTTAGGTTTGATGGAGTGTTAAAATAATTTATAAAATCATTCGAATCACTTTCCAAAATATGGTCTCACGACAGTTAAGGTGAAACCTATATTTTTGTAGCCCCCCAGTGTAGACTTAGGTGGCTTTCGGAATTGATGTATACATATGCTAGAGGATGTTTCTCATGTCTATTTGAAGCACCAGGATTTGTATTTTCAATTTGTGGAATATTGCATATATTTATCATGAACTGTTTGATCAAGTAACATAATTATCTTGGTCAAATAATAGGAAGTGGTATTCTTCGCTTTGTCATTTAAAGTTATTAAGATGGTTCGTAATAAGCTTTGCATGATATTGATTTCGTAGCATAAATAGCGTGTTCAAATCTGTAAATAGAGAGAAGTGGGGATGTCATGGCTGTTTTAGCCCCCAGTTTGAGGCAAAGAGCGAAAAAATTATACTATTTTTCAAGTGTTTTAGTTGTCAAATGGGAGGGATCATCCCGACTTATCCCTTAAAAAAGAAATGAACAAAAAAAGACGGATTTGCATAAAAAAGAAGGGGATCCAACTTTCCCATAGAAGAATAAAATAAATAAAAATAGACATGTTTTCAAAAAGCAAGGATAATTTTGAATCATCGTGATGAGATATACGTGTGATAGCGATAACGATCATTTTTTCATGTAGCGATCATGTTCAATCAATGTTCCTTGCTTAGAGAGGATGAAGATATCCCACGCATGCAGACATATTAGTTGCTCATGATAAGTGAGAAGACCAATGCTCAAGAGTTGTAAAAGACATCTAAAGTTGACGTCGAGACTGTCGATATATTAAATCAATTTATTGTATTGAATCGTTTTCTTTCTAGGCAATGTATATAGAACTTAAATCACCTTGGTAGTAAATATCCTATTATTAAAAGAAAATAAGACGATTGTTTTTTAAAATGATAGACATCTTATTTTTCTTGGCAAAACATACGGAAAACATCGAATTTAGTTTGATTCGATTTCTTTACTAAAATGATGTAATCAAGCCACTGACTATCAAATCATACGAATTATTTGATTTTTTTTTATATAATTTTGTAATCATTTACTCAACACTTCATGCATTTTATGTATGGGCATAACTACTCAATAGTAGGTTCGTATGTGTAAAGGCCTAAGGTGGACCATATTTTCGTAGAATGATGATTTTTGTGGTACATGATTATGGTCTACCTCAAGCAGGGCCTTTCTAGGGTTGTAATGTGGCTAATCTCAAGGTTATGAAAAATGGATAGGCTCAAGTATACTCCCTTAAACCCTTACTGTTGGTGCTTCTTAAATTAAAACCTTTTTAATTTGTGTGACAACTCCTACATTAGGTGGCTTTTCCTTGTCTTCCCTCTTTCTCTTTCTTTTTTTTCTCTCCTTTTTGACAAGTTTGGTTTTGGGTTTAGAAGGATTTTTCATTCGATCTTTCCTTTTTTGGGTTTAGACTAACATTGTATCCCCCTCTTATGTTTTGTTCCTCCAATTTTTTCATTTGTATCTCTTTGCACCATTCCCATCCCAAGGTTTAAAATAATGTAGGTAGAATAAGTAAGGCCCAATTAACGAAGCTCAAAAGGGCTAACAAAAGATGGATTGGTATAAGGTTATTAACATGGAATTATCTACGTGGAGTTTCAAGTTGCCTTCTGTGTTGTTGTAATCATCATATCTCTTCTTAGTGGGACAAAAGAGGAGCCTCTTTTCATTCGGTAAATCTTGTAAGCCAGAGCTAATCAAGATTCTTAAAGTGTTGAGTATATATGCCTTTTTTATTTGCATGTTTATTGGTGTATTTCATTTAATTCAAGCTAATAACAACAAAGAGATCGAAAAGAGAACAAGATTGACGTACTTGAAAATATAAGTTTTATTCATTAATTAATGAGAGTACATAATAAGTAGATTTGATAGCATGAATCTCTTACTTTATCATAAAGAAAAAAAAAAGAAAAAGAAACAAAATAAGACCTAGGGTGCTACATCTTGAATTGTTGACGACTTCTTAAGATTGCGTCTTCGAGCTTTGTCCGTTTCCAACGTAGGTGAAAACCTCTCTAAAAGTCAAGTCCATCTATATGATTCATGGTTTCATTTATCAAGTCCCTTTCAATTAATGTTCCCACATTATAGACTTTTTGAAATGTGTCTAAACCAAGGTAAATGGAACTTGTATGGTTGAGACATATTGTCTATGAACTTTGGGAAAGTTCATGATCTGAAGGTCATTGTGAAAGAAGAGTAACCTTTGATCGCCACCTGGAAAGGAAGTCAATAAAGCCTTCTTCTTCCCCTTGCTTAAGCAATTCAAGATCGCGCAAGGTAGTTGTGAGCTCGATGTTGTCTCCATATTTGGCTAAAAATGCTTTTACAACGTTACTCCAAGTGGATGTTTGTTTTGCATCGAGGTTATAAAACCATGTTCTAGCATTTGGGTCCAATGTAAAGGAAAAGTACATGCATATAAGCTATGCTAAACCCCTTCAATGCCATAATTCCAATAAAGCTCATAAAGTGGATCCTAAAATTGTCTGTAACCCTAAAGGTTGGTAAATCCGTAGTCAAGAACTTTTCTAGGAGAGTCTTGCCACTAGGTTGTGGTGCAAGCTCATAATTGAAGTACTTATTCCCTGAGCAAGCTCGAAGGACAAGTTTCTCCAAGGCCTCTACTCTTTCGGCTCTTGCTTTTTCTTGTAGAATGTTTTCTTTTTCTTTCTCTACTTTTTTTAAGCTTTTTATTATGAGCCTTCATTTGGGCTTCTTCTTCTTGTAGGGCTTTTAGGTGTTGGAGTTCCTCTCTAAGTTTCTCCAATGCTGCTTTATCACCCATGATTGGACTAGTATGCGAATGTGGATGATGATCTAGTAACGTGTACCACGAGAAATTTAGCGTGTTCACTTAAACCTTTTCTGCCAAACATTCAAACAACGATCAAAAGTCAAAATGATTGTTTATTAAATCCTTGTAATACGAATTCACTATAAGCAAGTTTATTGATAAAAATGTCAAAAAATTCACAAACAATCATTAATAGAATGTCAGAATTTGTGTTGACTTCAACAAGGTAATCATCTAAGGATTTTACTTAAATGAATTGGTTTTCGAAAAAAGGGAGAAGAGAAAGAAAAGGAAAGTTGGATTGACATGCTTATCAAATTTTTAGAAATATTAGCCAACCTTAGTACACTCCTTAAAATGATCAATATACTATGGTATTTGTTGATCATTTAGATTACAATAGAGATCTTTATCATTTATTTTTTATTATTTGATTCTCATATTGCTCATCTTTAACGGATAATTACTATTTCTTTAATAAGAATGATTGCCTCAAAATGTAAGATCCAAGAAATAATTAAATCAAATTTCTCGGTTTTATCATTCATAATTTTCTCACTCTATTTTTTTCGTTTTTTTTAAGAACGATTTCTTGATTTTTTTTCGTTCTATTTCTCTTTATTTTTGTGTGGGAGGCAATCATCCCAAGTAAGGTTCTTGGGATTCTCTTTATAAACCATAGAAGAGGTAAATTATGATCTTAAGTCAAGGTTGACTAATTACAACTAAAAGATGATTACCATGAAAATAGGCATGTTTAAGAATGGGAATATTGATGACATCCTATCAATGGATGCGAACTTCTAATGACGAACCTTATGAGAAGTAATGTCATTAGTTCGATTATAAAGTACGTAAATGAATCATCATAATTGAAAACAGTATCGCGCGCAATCTTCCATCTTCTGCTAAGGTGGAACGTGCAACTTTGAGAGTAGCGCCTGCCACACGCGTTTTTTTTTTTTTTTTTTTTTTTTTTTTTTGGTTTTTGCGAAAAAACACATAAAGAGCTATAAAGGACTTATTTTTTTGGGAAAAGAAAGAAAGAAAAGGACGATTAAAAGACATGTGTTTTGATTTTTTTTTAAACAAAGAACGATTAAAGATTTTTTTTTTAGAACAATAAAAAAGAAAAACATAGACTACATTCTTAGCCAAAGAGATATTATTAGCACCTACTTAACGATTAACCTTGAAACGCTAATATCGTTTTCTTAGTATAACATTGCTCGTAATGAGTCAAAGTCAACGTTGAACAATGGGCGCGCACAAGACAAAGAGTTGCGCAGAAGAGCCGCGTGCAACTTCTGGACTTGCGCTTGGAAGGGTGCGCGCAACTTTGATAGTTGCGCGCGCCACCTGGTAGGTTAGACATTTTGATTTTTTTTTTATTTTTTATTTTTTTTTATAAATATCTCTAGGTAACAAGTTGGAATTAATTAGATTAGACACGAAGCATATAATTAAACACATATCCATATAGTCACATAATAACATAAAAGGAACCATTGAATCATACAATGTCATTCTAAGGTCAAGGCTTGGGTGTTCAAAGGTACTATATCTTAAGAAACAATGCACAAATCAATCACTCAACGTCTTGACCCATGGCATAGTCCTCCCAACATTTTGTTGGCGATATAGGTGGGATGATTGTTATTGATTTCGGGTAGAAGCCTAGTGTTGGAAACCCCTAGTCATTGAGCCAATCCCCAAGGGTTATAGTGTGCTATGATTGTGCATGATGCAATGTTGCTTGTAGGGTTTTTACTTTTGTGAAAAAGGAAGATATTATGCTTTCAAGTCTCGCTCTCTAACTAGAGATTATCCAAGTTAACCATCGTTACAACCCATAGGTAACCTGGTGTTGGAAACCTTGGACCATAATTATGAACTAATCTTGTAACCTCTAAGTCCCCAGCGGAGTCACCATTTTAAGGAGGGTGTGCCCATCATAGGGGATCCTTCTCTTTTATGCCCATGGCCCTTTAAAATCGTAGGATTTTACACTTTTTAGGGTGTTTTAGGATTTGAATTCCTGACTATTTGGGAGACCTTTGAATTAGAGTTGATCCTATCATTATGTATTTTTGTAACAAACTAGTAAGGACTCACTAATGAGTTTTTGGAAAACTCATAAAATGCCTTTCTCCCAAGTAGGGTTCAAGGGATATTTATCATGAATCATCAGTTTACCCCATGCCAAAATTGGTCTACGTGTACTAGAAATGAGTTCGGGAGCGAGGGTACTAAAATAATGTTCATTTTAGGGGGAATCGCTATTCTAGCCCTAGTGCAACCTCTACTAGCTCTTCCTTTTTCACAATTTCATCACCAAACAATATATGCAACGTGGCTCCTAAAACTAAGTTAGTTGATTTTATTTACAAGAATTAATCACGAAGTAATTACATTGCAAAAGTCGTTATTATTTTGTTATTCAAATTCGTGAAAAGAACAAGAAATAAACAATGTTCGCCTTGACTTAGGTGATAAAAAAATCAATTAATTATTCAAATTCTAGCCTTGATTAACACAAGAATGCTATGTGAATTAAATTTATTAAAAGTTGGTTTAAAGTACCAAACAACACTATTTATTCAATTAAAGCTATTTAAACAAGAAAAGTAAAGTGATTTATCTAAGTGGTTAGGAAACTAAACGTTCTTCTCTTATGATAAATCTCCATCTTATGCATTACTCCTTCTTCATATCTCCAAGGACTTCAATGGAATGTATTAGGGTTAAAGAGTAGTTGGAAAGAGGAGGGAAAAGTAGTATGATAGTAAGAGGGTTTGAGAGATTAGGGATTTTGGAATTTAGGGTTTAGAATTCTGATTTATCTTTCGTATTTAGGGTTGAACGAAGACCCCTATTTATAGGCGTAGGAATCTAGGTTTAGGGTTTTAGAGCCGCGGTGAAAGGTGGCGCACGCGAATCTTGAAGTCGCGCTAGGTGCCACTCGCATTTCAATGACTTGCACGCGCCAGGAGCGCGCAACTCATTGAGTTGCTCTCGGTGCGGTTTGCCTTATATGAAAACGCATTTTTAAAACTTCCATAACCTTTTATTGCAAAGTTGGTTTAAGGCTTGTGAGATATTATTGGAAAGCTCTGAATGTCTACTTTCAAATTCCGTTAGAATTAGGTTAAAATCTATTATGGATCAAAAGAAATGGCCGTTGAAGTGCAAGGGTGTCAGTTTTAGGGCCAGATTCAGTGTTTTGATCATAAATTATTCGTTTTAACTTGGAATTGTGCTTATAATATACCGTTGGAAAGCTCTTTAAAAGAGCTATCCATCGTTTTAGGCCATGAATGGAAATTTAGTGGTTGATTTATCTGATTGGCTAGTTTTATTTAACAATGTAAGATCCATTGGATCCAACCATTGCATTTGACGCATTTGGGTCCGTTATTAATCATGTTTAAACATGTATGAGCCCTTTTAAGGCCTAATTAATAATCGAACAAGGATCTAAGATAACTTGGTCTCAAATATAGGTTTTAACTTACTTCATAGTGCATTTCGTAGTCCATAAACACTTCAACTTTGATCTATCATGAAGAACAGGTTTTTGTAACATCATCGCACTTCCTGTCGGGACATGAGGCCAAAAGTAGGTGTCTACACCTGGCCTTATAAAAGAATTTCTTCTTTTGTTCAGACGAGTAGCCGTGAGGCAATACACCTGTGGGCAAGAAATTAGTTAAATCAGCATACCAAGGTGATTCAATTTTAGAAAGTGCTAATAGGTGTTCATCTGGTAAAGAATCCTTAAAAGAGAGGTCGTCTCCAACCCCCTTATCGAGGAGGAGGTGAGAAAGATGGTTTGTGTAGACACCCAAATGTGTCTCCCCAAAACCAAACCCAGTGATGAATACCTTTTGCGTCGAATGATTATCGAATGAGGTGAAAGTGTGAAAAGTCAAGTGTTGCGGTTGGTTTTTATTAAATTCTTTCTTTCTGTTTTCGAAAACAACTCTATTTTATGAAAACAGCCAATCCAGTTTAGTTTATTCCACGACAAGGGTCCAATAATAGTGTAGTTGGATGGGGCTTACAAAGTGCTTTCCAACGATATATTATAAGCCCAATTCTGATGAATAATGAGGAAGTTATGGCCAAAATACTAAACTGGGCCCGGTTTGATCTTTACATGCGGCCCAATGATCTAGGGGAGGGCCCAATGTTAATTGTTATTCATAAAGTTATTAGAATTGATTATAGTCTTCTAGAATTCTCTAGAAGGTTCTCTTTAATCCTAATAAGATTAGAATTAATAATTAGATTTTGATAAAGTTTTATTTGGAATAAAATATTATTTTATGGAAAATATGATTTCAGTTTTCATACGGACTTTACAAATCGATTTTGATTGATAAGTGGACTCCGTGTTTGAAAGCGCGTAGGAATCCAGGCTGTCGCCAAACGATAGGCCTGTAGCCACGCAACAGAGCTTGTCGCCAAACGGCAGGATTTTCGCCTCGCGACAAGGTCGGTTTTGCAGCGATATCGTGGAGTTTTATTCCTTATCAAATTCTACCTATTTTCGGACTGTTTTCTTATAAATAGGGTCCTGAACCTCCGTTTTTATGGAATTCACAATCATCAATCATCAACAATTTCTACAATCATCTCTCTCTAAAGCTAGAAGCTTTCTCTCTCTTTTTCTAAACCTTCCCTCTAACAAAATTTCGCATTCACGAGATTTAGAAACACCTAGCCAAGTTCGTAGTTGCCTTCGCCCTAGACGTGAAAGGTTATAATTTCTGAGGGTTTGGTCCCTAATCTCTATTTCAATTATTTGATTTGATTGTTTGATTTTATATTTTCCTTGAAGTTACTAACGCGTGTATTTTGTTATTAGAAAGAGATACGAGGCATCAAAGTATGTAATCTTATTGCTCTATTCTTGTAGAAAGCATGTTTAAATTTGTTCAATTCTTAGCATCATGCTTAGGATGTTATTATTGCTTTCTAGTATCATGTTTAGGGTGTCTTTTACTCTTTTCTAATATCATGTTAGTATCATGTTAGGTTTAAAGCTTTGATCTTTAATGCTTAGTGACATACTAGGGTTTGTTATTAATCTTGTTAGTATCATGCCTAGGATCTTGCTAATAATATTATGCTTTAACATGATTATTATTGTTATAATTATTGTTTTGATGATTATTATGTTGTTTGATATATATTATTGTTATTTCTTGATCACACCTTTTATGCATGTTTAAAGGGAATTTGTACTTGTAATCACGCTTAATAAGATAATTAATAATCTTGTTTAGGGCTAATATGATTATAATTCAAGTGATCACCAATAATAGTTTTATTTGTGCATTAAGTTCAACCAACATAGATAAACAGGTTTAGGGTTAATCTGTTGATTGCATGTTAGTCAGAACGCGCACATGAATACGAGAAGAATAAAGTAGAGGCCTATTATTAGGGCAGGTTCAATCTCTTTTAGGTTGGATTTGTACCTTCATCCCCGAACCCTATTTGGTTCAAGACCTTTTGGAGTTGACGATCTCCTGGATCGTTAAGGGGTGTAATCTTCACCTTGTGAACGGTTTACAAGTTCCTAAAACTTGTTGGCGACTCTTTTGTTCTAGCTTCTTTCCCTTTGGACGCCACCATGCTTAAGTGTATGATCACGGTGGGGTTCAAGCTTGGGGTTAATGGCTTGAAATATTCCCTACAGTTTTTGGCGACTCCACTGGGGAGGATTTCTATTTTAATTCCTAAAATTTATTTCGGTAATGATTTAGAATGAGTGGATGAGACTTGAAAAGTTCTAAGTGTTTCATGTGCGTAATTTTGATTAGCATTATTGTCATATGCATAATAAAGGTCCTCATTGGATAGACCATCCGAAATGAGTCAAAAACATAGGATTTTTACGCGTAGGAAATTTGAGAAATATCTTTCACAACTAGAATTGAAATAACACTGTGAAATCTGGAAAATTCTAAGAACGTAGATACCTGCTGAGGCATGTAGGAACTAGCGCCTAGAAAACAGGGCTTGTCGCCTGTAAAGTGCTTCTGTGGCCTGGCGACAGTTCTGTCGCTTGGCGGCAGGGGTACTTTTGTGGCGACAGTTCCTGTAGTCTGGCGCCAAGTTCTTCCAATACCGAGCCAGAACTCTGCCTTCTTGTTTTGACCATTTCTAGCACTGTTTACTTCCTGATTGAGTTTTTCTCACTTTTCTGAAACCCATATGTGTTCTACATATGGACATAACCCTCTGGGGGTTCACGCTCCATCTACCCAATCGAACGCTCCTGGCAACGACGGGTACATCCGAGTTTGTGAATCCACCAAACTGTGGAAGCAAGTTTTTAACTTGCGGGGTCCCATCCACTCGCGCCAACCCTTCCAAAGGTAAGGCTTCCGCGCGGTGCATCCGGACTCATATCCTGAACTTTAGAGAACTAGAGCCATGGTTAGGTTGCAAACTCATTTGCATCATATCGTGACTATTTGAACTACTTGTGCATTCTTTGCTTGTACATACCTTATATGTGCTAACCGTTTGTTTGACTTGTGTTTAAGTCTAAATAAACCAATTAATGACTAAAAAGGACTTTGTCTAATTAATTAATTAATTAATTTGACTAATTAAAGACTAATAAAGTAATTAATCTGACTTAGTACGACTTTAGGCATGTCCCCTTAAAGTAAGCTTACTGGAAACAGTCCCAGATTAATGTTCCAGCAATGGTGCAGGAGTTTGGGCTGTGGCGCCACAGTTTACTTCCTGTCGCCTGGCGACAAGCTTCAAATTGTGGCGACAATTCTGTTGTTCCGGCGACAGTCCAGATTCTTACTCGAGTCATCACGACGAGTCTAATTAACCAGTCTACGGATCAGTTTAACCAATTTGTTAAGTCCTTAATTGAGTCTAGTCACATAGTCTAGCCGCATGGTCTTACACAAGAGCCTTAACATGTCACATACACTTACTAGTGTTAGCACACACTTTATATAGTCACCATGACCATGTCTTAGGTTCATGGATGAGTCGGTTTTTTCCGTCATTTGAGTTGGGGGCACATTCTATTCCTAATTTTTTCATATCTCTCCATCTACGTCATCTTTCCATTCTCTACATGCTTTCCCCATGTCACAATATTCATTCTTCCTACCTCCTTCCATCTATTGCATGTTGAATAGAATTGAGTCAAATAATGAACAACGAATATCCCTTAATTCCCCTTTCCACAGTACTTGGTCAAGGAGAGAAGGACGATTAATTAAAGACAACACCTTTATTCAAATTCAACTTTTTGATAAGCCAGTCGGTCGAAAAAGGAAAGCTAAGAAAATAATGGCAAGTCAGGAAGAAGTCAACGAACTCAAGGGACAAGTGGCTAACATTGCTGAAATGTTGAAGAATCTGACTCTCCAAATCAATGACCCTATGAGACAACAGCAAATGGAGCTCATCCAGGAAAATTTGAGCAAATTGTCCAATGACTATTGATTCCAAGGCATTAGCTCACAAGGGGTCTCGCTGGACAAGGATCTTCTTCCGCAGAAGTTCAATGCCAACGACATCCCGAAATTCAAGGCAATGGATAACCCTTATTTTCATTTAAGAGCCTTTGAAACTGTAATGAATATTAAGGGAATAGATAAGAAAGCTTTTCATTCGGTGTTTTCTCTATCTTTAGAAATCGTTTGTCAACAATGGTACTTTTCTCTTGATAAGGAGAAAACCTCTACTTGGGATGCTATTGTAAATGCTTTCAATGATAGATAAAATGTAATATTCAAGTCAAAACTGATTATAGACAATTTGAGATGCTAAGACAAAAAGAGAATAAAGGCTTTACTTCTTTCTTTAATAAGTGGAGGGAAACTTCCGCTAACATGATCGAAGCCCCTACTGAAAAAGAATCCGTGAGGATGTTCATCAAAAATCTACAAGAAAAGTATTCAAAGCACTTAAAATATCAACACAACTTTAATACTTTCAACGCCGTCTACGACATAGGCATCGAGATCGAAGATGACCTCGCAAAGCAAAAATTTGCTAACAATAGTAACCACAGTGGCTGGAAAGGAAAGAAGAACGACAATCTTTCTTTGTTTAATGTGTTTGACTTTCATTTGATTCAAATATCTTTGTAGAATGAATTCGACTTTCATTTGATTCAAAAATCTTTGTTTGAATGCGTTTGACTTTTGTTTAATTCAAATACCTTTGTTGAATGCATTTGACTTTTATTTGCTTCAAAAATCTTTGTTTGAATGTGTTTGACTTTCATTTGATTCAAATAGTCTTGTAGAATGCATTCGACTTTCATTTGATTCAAAAAGCTTTTTTTAATGTGTTTGACTTCTATTTGATTCAAATAGCTTTGTTGAATGCATTTGATTTTTATTTGCTTTAAAAAGCTTTGTTTGAATGTGTTTGACTTTCATTTGATTTAAAAACCTTTGTTTAAGGTGTTTGCCTTTCATTTGATTCAAATAACTTTGTTTGAATATGTTTGACTTTCATTTGATTTAAAATCCTTTGTTTGAATGTGTTTGAATTTCATTTGATTGAAAAACCTTTCTTTAATGTGTTTGACTTTCATTTGATTCAAATAGCTTTGTAGAATTCATTCGACTTTCATTTGATTCAAAAAGCTTTATTTGAATGTGTTTGACTTTTATTTGATTCAAATGGCTTTGTTGAATGCATTTGACTTTTATTTGTTTCAAAAAGCTTTGTTTGAATGTGTTTGACTTTCATTTATTTCAAATAGCTTCGTAGAATGCATTCGACTGTCATTTGATTCAAAAAGCATTATTTAAAAGTGTTTGACTTTCATTTGATTTAAAAACCTTTGTTTAATGTGTTTGACTTTCATTTGATTCAAAACGATTTGTTTCAATGTGTTTAACTTTCATTTGATTCAAATAGCTTTGTTGAATGCATTTGACTTTTATTTGCATCAAAGAGATTTATTTAAAAGTGTTTGACTTTCATTTGATTTAATAACCTTTGTTTAATGTGTTTGACTTTCATTTGATTAAAATAGCTTTGTAGAATTCATTCGACTTTCATTTGATTCAAAAAGCTTTGTTTGAAAGTGTTTGACTTTCATTTGATTTAAATAGCTTTGTTGAATGCATTTGACTTTAATTTCCTTCAAAAAGCTTTTATTGAATGTGATTGACTTTCCTTTGATTCAAACAGCTTTGTAGAATGCAATCGACTTTCATTTGATTCAAAAAGCTTTGTTTGAATGTGTTTTGACTTTCATTTGATTCAAATAGCTTAGTTGAATGCATTGGACTTCCATATGCATCAAAAAGCTTTGTTTAAAAGTGTTTGACTTTCATTTGATTCAGATAGCTTTGTAGAATGCATTCGATTTTCATTTGGTTCAAAAAGCTTTGTTTGAATGTGTTTGACTTTCATTTGATTCAAATAGCTTTGTTCAATGCATTTGACTTTTATTTGCTTCAAAAGGCTTTGTTTGAATGTGTTTGACATTCATTTGATTCAAATGGCTTTGTTGAATGCATTTGACTTTTATTTGCTTCAAAAATCTTTGTTTGAATGTGTTTGACTTTCATTTGGTTCAAATAGCTTTGTAGAATGCATTCGACTTTCATATGATTCAAAAAGATTTGTTTGAATGTGTTGAACTTTCATTTGATTCTAATAGCTTTGTTGAATGCATTTGACTTTTTTTTGCTTCAAAAAGCTTTGTTGAATGCATTTGACTTTCATTTGATTCAAAAGATTTGTTTGAATGTGTTTAACTTTCATTTGATTCAAATAGCTTTGTAGAATTCATTCGACTTTTATTTGATTCAAAAACCTTTGTTTGAATGCGTTTGACTTTCATTTAATTCAAATAGCTTTGTTGAATGCATTTGACTTTTATTTGCTTCAAAAAGCTTTATTTGAAAGTGTTTGACTTTCATTTGATTTAAAAACCTTTGTTTAATGTGTTTGACTTTCATTTGATTCAAATAGCTTTGTATAATGCATTCGACTTTCGTTTGATTCAAAAAGCTTTGTTTGAATGTGTTTGACTTTAATTTGATTCAAATGGCTTTGTTGAATGCATTTGACTTTTATTTTCTTTAAAAAGCTTTGTTTGAATGTGTTTGACTTTCATTTGGTTCAAATGTCTTTGTTGAATGAATTTGACTTTTATTTGCTTCAAAAAGCGTTGTTTGAAGGTGTTTGACTTTCATTTGATTTAAAAACCTTTGTTTAATGTGTTTGACTTTCATTTGATTCAAAAAGCTTTGTTTGAATGTATTTAATTTTCATTTGAATCATATCGCTTTGTTGAATGCATTTGACTTTTAATTGCTTCAAAAAGCTTTGTTTGAATGTGTTTGACTTTCATTTAATTCAAATAGCTTTGTAGAAAGCAATTGACTTTCATTTGATTCAAAAAGCTTTGTTTGAATGTGTTTAACTTTCATTTGATTCAAATAGCTTTGTTGAATGCATTTGACTTTTATTTGCTTATAAAACCTTTGATTGAATGTGTTTGTCTTTCATTTGACTTTTATTTGATTCAAATAGCTTTGTAGAATGCTTTTGACTTCCATTTGATTCAAATAGCTTTGTTGAATGCATTTGACTTTTATTTTCTTCAAAAAGCTTTGTTTAAAAGTGTTTGACTTTCATTTGATTTAAAAACCTTTGTGTAATGTGTTTGACTTTCATTTGATTTTAATGGCTTTGTAGGATGCATTCGACTTTCATTTGATTTAAGAAGTTTTGTTTGAATCTGTTTGACTTTCATTTGATTCGAATAGCTTTGTTGAATGCATTTGACTTTTATTTGCTTTAAAAAGCGTTGTTTGAATGTGTTTGACTTTCTTTTGATTCAATTAGCTTTGTAGAATGCATTCGACTTTCATTTGATTCAAAAAGCTTTGTTTGAATGTGTTTGAATTTCATTTGATTCAAATAGATTTGTTAAAGGCGTTTGACTTTCATTTGCTTCACAAAGCTTTGTTTGAATGTGTTTGACTTTCATTCGATTTAAAAACCTTTGTTTAATGTATTTGACTTTCATTTGATTTTAAAACATTTGTTTAATGTGTTTGACTTTCATTTGATTCAAATAGATTTGTAGAATGCATTCGACTTTTATTTGATTCAAAAACCTTTGTTTGAATGTGTTTGACTTTCATTTGATTTAAATAGCTTTGTTCAATGCATTTGACTTTTAATTGCTTCAAAAAGCTTTGTTTGAATGTGTTTGACTTTCATTTGATTTAAAAACCTTTGTTTAATGTGTTTGACTTTCATTTGATTCAAATAGATTTGTAGAATGCATTCGACTTTTATTTGATTCAAAAAGCTTTGTTTGAATGTGTTTGACTTTCATTTGATTCAAATAGCTTGGTTGAATGCATTTGACTTTTATTTGCTTCAAAAAGCTTTGTTTGAATGTGTTTGACTTTCATTTGATTCAAATAGCTTTGTAGAATGCATTTGGCTTTCCTTTGATTCAAAAACCTTTGTTTGAATGTATTTTACTTTCATTTGATTCAAATACCTTTGATGAATGCATATGACATTTATTTGCTTCAAAAAGCTTTGATTTAATTTGTTTGACTTTCACTTGGTATAAAAACCTTTGTTTAATGTATTTGAATTTCATTTGATTCAAATAGCTTTGTAGAATGCTTTTGACTTTCATTTGATTCAAAAAGCTTTGTTTGAATGTCTTTAACTTTCATTTGATTCAAACAGCTTTGTTGAATGTATTTGACTTTTATTTTCTTCAAAAAGCTTTGTTTAAAAGTGTTTGACTTTCATTTGATTTAAAAACCTTTGTTTAATGTGTTTGAATTTCATTTGATTCAAATGGCTTTGTAGGATGCATTCGACTTTCATTTGATTCAAAAAGCTTTGTTTGAATTTGTTTGACTTTCATTTGATTCGAATAGATTTGTTTAATGCATTTAACTTTTATTTGCTTCAAAAAGCTTTGATTGAATGTGTTTGTCTTTCATTTGATTTAAAAACCTTTGTTTAATGTATTTGAATTTCATTTGATTCAAATAGCTTTGTAGAATGCTTTTGACTTTCATTTGATTCAAATAGCTTAGTTGAATGCATTTTACTTTTATTTTCTTAAAAAAGCTTTGTTTAAAAGTGTTTGACTTTCATTTGATTTAAAAACCTTTGTTTAATGTGTTTGACGTTCATTTGATTCAAATGGCTTTGTAGGATGCATTCGACTTTCATTTCATTCGAATAGCTTTGTTGAATGCATTTGACTTTTATTTGCTTCAAAAAGCTTTGTTTGAATTTGTTTGACTTTCTTTTGATTCAAATAGCTTTGTAGAATGCATTCGACTTTCATTTGATTGAAAAAGCTTTGTTTCAATGTGTTTGAATTTCATTTGATTCAAATAGCTTTGTTAAATGCATTTGACTTTCATTTAATTCAAAAAGCTTTGTTTGAATGTGTTTGACTTTCATTTGATTTAAAAACCTTTTTTTAATGTGTTTGACTTTCATTTGATTCAAATAGCTTTATAGGATGCATTCGACTTTCATTTGATTCCAAAAGCTTTGTTTGAATGTGTTTGACTTTCATTTGATTCAAATAGGTTTGTTGAATGCATTTGACTTTTATTTGCTTCAAAAAGCTTTGTTTGAAAGTGTTTGACTTTCATTTGATTTAAAAACCTTTGTTTAAAGTGTTTGACTTACATTTGATTCAAATAGCTTTGTTTGAATGTGTTTGACTTTCATTTGATTTAAAAACTTTTGTTTAATGTGTTTGACTTACATTTGATTCAAATGGCTTTGTTTGAATGTGTTTGAATTTCATTTGATTGAAAAACCTTTGTTCAATGTGTTTGACTTTCATTTGATTCAAATAGTTTTGTAGAATTCATTCGACTTTCATTTGATTCCAAAAGCTTTGCTTGAATGTGTTTGACTTTCATTTGATTCAAATGGCTTTGTTGAATGCATTTGACTTTTATTTGTTTCAAAAAGCTTTGTTTGAATGTGTTTGACTTTCATTTGATTCAAATAGCTTCGTAGAATGAATTTAACTTTCATTTGATTCAAAAATCTTTGTTTGAATGTGTTTGACTTTCATTTGATTCAAATAGCTTTGTAGAATGCATTTGACTTTCATTTTATTTAAAAAGATTTGTTTGAATGTGTTTAACTTTCATTTGATTCAAATAGCTTTGTTGAATGCATTTGACTTTTATTTGCTTCAAAAAGATTTATTTGAAAGTGTTTGACTTTCAATTGATTTAAAAACCTTTGATTAATGTGTATGACTTTCATTTGATTCAAATAGTTTTGCGGAATGCATTCGACTTTCATTTGATTCAAAAAGCTTTGTTTGAATGTGATTGACTTTCATTTGATTCTAATGGCTTTGTTGAATGCATTTGACTTTTATTTGCTTCAAAAAAGCTTTGTTTGAATGTGTTTGACATTCATTTGATTAAAATGGCTTTATTGAATACATTTGACTTTTATTTTCTTCAAAAATCTTTGTTTGAAAGTGTTTGACTTTAGTTTGGTTCAAATAGCTTTGTAGAATGCATTGGACTTTTAAATGATTCAAAAAGCTTTGTTTGAATGTGTTTGACTTTCATTTGAAACTAATAGCTTTGTTGAATGCATATAACATTTTTTTGCTTCAAAAAGCTTTGTTGAATGCATTTGACTTTCACTGGATTCAAAAGATTTGTTTGAATGTGTTTAACTTTCATTTGATTCAAATAGCTTTGTAGAATTCATTCAACTTTTATTTGATTCAAAAACCTTTATTTGAATGTGTTTGACTTTCATTTAATTCAAATAGCTTTGTTGAATGCATTTGACTTTTATTTGCTTCAAAAAGCTTTATTTGAAAGTGTTTGACTTTCATTTGATTTAAAAACCTTTGTTTAATGTGTTTGACTTTGATTTGATTCAAATAGCTTTGTAAAATGCATTCGACTTTCATTTGATTCAAATAGCTTTGTAGAATGCATTCGACTTTCATATGATTCAAAAAGCTTTGTTTGAATGTGTTTGACTTTCATTTGATTCTAATAGCTTTGTTGAATGCATTTAACTTATTTTTGCTTCAAAAAGCTTTGTTGAATGCATTTGACTTTCATTTGATTCAAAAGATTTGTTTGAATGAGTTCAACTTTCATTTGATTCAAAAAGCTTTGTTTGAATGTGTTTGACTTTCATTGATTCAAATAGCTTATTTGAATACATTTGTCTTTCATTTGCTTCAAAAAGCTTTGTTCGAATGTGTTTGACTTACATTTGATTTAAAAACCTTTGTTTAATGTGTTTGACTTTCATTTGATTCATAAAGATTTGTTTGAATATATTTAACTTTCATTTGATCAAATAGCTTTGTTTAATGCATTTGACTTTTATTTGCTACAAAATGCTTTAATTGAAAGTGTGTGACTTTCATTTGATTTAGAAACCTTTGTTTAATATGTTTAACTTTCATTTGATTCAATTAGCTTTGTAGAATGCATTCGACTTTCATTTGATTCAAAAAGCTTTGTTTGAATGTGTTTGACTTTTATTTGCTTCAAAAGGCTTTGTTTGAATGTGTTTGACTTTCATTTGATTCAAATAGCTTTGTTTGAATGTGTTTGACTTTCCTTGGATTTAAAAACCTTTGTTTAATGTGTTTGACTTTCATTTGTTTCAACAAGCTTTGTTTGAATCTGTTAGACTTTCATTTGATTCAATTAGCTTTGTAGAATGCATGCAACTTTCATTTGATTCAAAAATCTTTGTTTGAATGTGTTTGACTTTCATTTGATTTTCATAGCTTTGTTCAATCCATTTGACTTTTATTTGCTTCAAAAAGCTTTGTTTTATTGTGTTTGAATTTCATTTGATTTAAAAAACCTTTGTTTAATGTGTTTGACTTTCATTTGATTCAAATATCTTTGTAGTATTCATTCGACTTTCATTGGTTTCAAAAAGCTTTGTTTGAATGTGTTTGACTTTTATTTGATTTCAATAGCTTTGTTCAATGCATTTGACTTTCATTTGCTTCAAAAAGCTTTGTTTTAATGTGTTTGACTTTCATTTGATTTAAAAACCTTCGTTTAATGTGTTTGACTTTCAAATAGCTTTGTTTGAATGTGTTTGACTTTCATTTGATTCAAATAGCTTTGTTCAATGCATTTTACTTTCATTTGATTCAACAAGCTTTGTTTGAATGTGTTTGGCTTTCATTTGATTCAAATAGCTTTATAGAATGCATTCGACTTTCATTTGATTCAAAAAGCTTTGTTTGAATGTTTTTGACTTTCAATTGATTTCAATAGCTTTGTTTAATGCATTTGACTTTTATTTGCTTCAAAAAGCTTTGTTTGAATGTGTTTGACTTTTATTTGATTTAAAAACCTTCGTTTAATGTGTTTGACTTTCATTTGATTCAAGTAGCTTTGTAGAATTCATTCGACTTTCATTGGATTAAAAAAGCTTTGTTTGAATGTGTTTGACTTTCATTTGATTCAAATAGCTTTGTTGAATGCATTTGACTTTCATTTGTTTCAAAAAGCTTTGTTTGAATGTGTTTGGGGTATTTTTACCCTAAACACTTGGTCTAATGAGGGCCTGCCACGTGTCAAAGGCTAGCAAGTCACCTCTGACCAATCCCCAGCTCACACGTGGCACTCCTAGATCAATTCTCTGAATTGCGGCTTTCAAGGGCCCAATTCCCGTTATCCGCACTTTTGCGGCGCATCCCACCTGCCCTAGGTCAGACTGACCTAGTGGAGGGCACTTTTCCCCATGACCCTATAAATAGGGAGATATTCCCTCATTTTAGGGACAATTGACAATCAATTATTACATCCATTTTCTCTCACATTAGAGAATATCTGAGCTTGGAATCTAAGCAGATCCCCACCTTAAATTCCGCACTTTTTATCCTTATTCAAGTTACTAACTTGACCGTTGGAGGCGGAGCTCCACCCAACCAGAGTCTCCGTTGATTTTGCAGGTACAGAGCCAGTCGGACCAGTCTTCGAGTTGTAACTCTCCCGAGGGACAAAAACACCCAAAACATTTGGCGCCGTCTGTGGGGAGAGTACCTTAATATGGTTCAAGATTTAGTACCGATTCCTAACTCTACTACTCTGCAGCCGGTTACCCAACTGGGTAACCTTGATAATGTTCAGCCGGTTATTCAACCGGATAGCTTTGAATTTCCTCGGCTTTCTTCCCAACCTCATCCGGAGGTCTTTACTGAGGAGGAAGATGATGAGGATGATGATGTGGAGACCTATACAACCAGGGATGGCTCCCTCATCTCTAAGTCCATGCGTTCCAGGGATCAAATGGAACGTGATGAAGACCAGGCGGGTCCAAGCAGGCGGCCCCCTGGGCGGCCAGAAGGGGAAACCCGGAAGGCCAGAGGAGAAGCTCCAGTCACCCGGGATGAGCTCATGAAATTCATGAACTCCTTCAAGGGTGAAATCAAGGAGATGATCAACAAGAGCAAGGCTGGCTCTAGCAAGGGTCAGCCGGCTAAAAAGACTCCCTCTGTCGGGAGGAAGAAGCCAGTCAGGGATAGGCAGCCAACTCCTCATCCCAGGGAGAAGGCAGCCGCAAAACTTAACTAGGCTAAAATTCTGTTGCCCAAGAGGCAGGCCCGGCAACAACAGCCGGAGGCTAACAAGGCGTCTGCCTCCGACGCTCGACATATCATTGAGCGGAGGAGACAGCAACAGCTATCTAAGTCGGCTTCTACATCAAGTTTTCCAGACAGCTTCAGAGAAACTTCTGCAAGGAACTCATTATCCTTGCATGAGAGTCGGACAGGCGGCAAGACCGTCAACACCGAACCTCAACTCATGATAGGGTCTATGTCATACGCACCCCAGGCGCAGTATGGGCAATATGGCCTCCAATTTATGCAGCTACCCCCATTCGGAGGTCAAGCGGCATACCACAATGTCCAGCCACTGGACTGGCAGCTCCGGCTGCTGAAGCTTGGTGAACAACCTTCTGCGTTCGACAAGAATATAACCGAGGCGGCCCAGCCGGCCAAGGTTAAGAATGTGTTGGTGGGTACTTATGATGGTACCACCAACCCTGAAGACCACCTGATGGCATACACCAACCTTATGTGTTTACAGGGTTGGACGATGCCACCAAGTGTCGTTGTTTTCCGACTACATTGAAGGGCATTGCCCAACAATGGTTTGGCAACTTGCCAGCCGGATCTATTGATTGATTCAAGAAGCAAGCCTTCTTGTTTGCCACCAACTTCTCAATGAACATCCCTGCTAAGAAAACAAGTTTAGACTTGGGCACCATTAAGCAGGGAGAGAGAGAAGGGCTACGCTCATATGTAAGGCGGTTCAACCTGATCAGAATCCAGATCCAGGGGCTGTCTGACGAGGTAGCATTTACAGACTTCTTTAAGGGTCTGAGAGACGGGTCGAACTTCAAGTTCGACCTTGTCAGAAAAGGGGCATTTACGCTGCAGGCGGCCCTGAGGGAGGCGGAAAGCTATATTCAAGCAACCGACCTCTGCGCGCCTGGTAGCCAGTCGGACTCCAAGAAGTCCGACAAGCAAAAAGAGAGCCGGTCTGCTCAGCAGGCAAAGAAAAAAGAAGAGAGCAAGAAAAGAAAAGAAGTCTGGGCGGTCAGTGATTCTGAGCAGCCGTCCCAGAAGAAGAAAAAGGAGTTTAAATCGTACGTTCCCCAGTACGAGTTTAACAAAGACTGCAACTCCATCCTCATGGAGGTAAAGGACCGGCTGTCTATTGAGAAGCCGAATCCAATGAAGAGTTTCGTCCAGTCACGGAACAAGAACAAATACTGCCAATTCCATGAGGAGGTAGGCCATGACACCAACGACTGCTTCAGTCTTCAGCGGGCGTTGGACCGTCTGGCTGACAAAGGGATGTTGAAGTCCTACATTTATAAGTCCCCAGCCGGGGCAAAGAAGAAAAATAAGGGTCAGTCCTCCAAGACAACCCACCAGCCTACTAGTAGCTCGGATACCGATAAGGATCCAGTCTACACTATAGCTAGCGGATTCTCATGTGGTGGCCCTACCATCCGGGGCACCAAAAGCCATCTTCGAAAGATGGACAAGGATGATGACGAGCAGGCGTCTGCCAGTTCCACCTTCCCAGATGTTCTCATTACTGAGAAGGACAGGGGCAGCGTCCGCCGTTCGCATGACGACCCGGTCGTCAATGAATGTAAGGTTGCCAACAAATTGGTTGGACGCATCCTTATTGGTACCGGCAGCTCGTCGGACATCATCAGCCTCCGGTGCTTGCAGAAGCTGAAATACAACTCCAGCAGCATGCATCCGGTCACCCACCCCTTGGTTGGTTTTGGGGGTGGGATGGTCTACCCAGCCGGAAGAATTGACTTACCCATTCAGCTGGGAGAAAAAGGCTAGGGACGACATATTGTCGTCAGATTCTTGGTCATTGAGGAGTTAACCGCCTACAACATTATTCTTGGCAGGCCAACCCTCAACGAAGCCAAGGCGGTAATCATCCCGTCTCTCATGCTCATCAAGTATGAGCGGAATGATGGCTCTGTTGGTTCCCTGAAAGAGGATCAGAAGACGGCCCGAGAGTGCTAACTCTCAGCCGTCAAAGATATTGTGGCCGCAGACGGCCAAGGGAAGGAACCAATAGACCTTGACAATGTCAAGAATGCCAGTCCACCCCCACCAGCACTCGGAAAGAAAAGCAAAGCTGCACAGTTGGTGGAGGTGAAAAAAGAAAAGAAATAGCAATCACTGACCGGCGAACGGTCAGAAGAGCTCTGTCCCCAACCGCCTGGTGAAAGTATTGATCTTGCTCTGGATGACAGCCGTCCAGAGCGAACGGTAAAGGTTGGGACGGTTGCTCATGCTGTTCTGGGTGTAGATTTGCACCTTCTGCTGAAAGAATTCAAAGACATTTTTGCCTTTGAAGTGGAAGAGATGCCTGGCATCAGCCCGGATCTCGCTGTCCACAAACTCGCCGTGGATCCAAGAATGAAGCCCATCCGACAAAAGAAAAGAAATCACGGCAAGGAAAGAAGTCAAGCAGCAGCTGCCGAAGTAAAAAAGCTGCTGGATGCTAGGTTCATTCGGCCATGTAATTTCCGCGACTGGGTGGCGAATGTTGTGCTTGTAAGGAAGCCGAATGGTACCTGGCGGATGTGTGTAGATTACACAGACCTCAACAGGGCATGCCCGAAGGATAGTTACCCACTTCCAAAGATTGACAGCTTAGTCGATTCTACAGCCGGTCATGCCTTGATGAGTTTCATGGATGCCTATTCCGGCTTCCATCAGATACCCCTGTGGAAAAAAGATCAAGAGAAGACGGCCTTCGTCACTGATCAGGGGTTATTCTGTTATACTGTGATGCCATTTGGCTTGAAGAATGCGCCGGCTACGTTCCAACGGATGATTAATTCAGTCTTCATTAATCAAATTGGGAGGAACGTAGAGGCATATATTGATGACATGATAGTCAAATCCAAGCAGCAGGAGGATCACCTTGCTGATCTCCAAGAAACCTTCACCACACTCAGGCGACATAAGGTTATGTTGAATCCTAAGAAATGCGTCTTTGGTGTTGAGTGTGGGTAGTTTCTCGGATTCCTGATTGATCAAAGGGGGATAGAGGCTAACCCTGAGAAGATACAGGCGGTGATTGACATGAAGTCACCCCGCACTGTCAAGGAAGTTCAGAGACTCACCGGTTGCCTGGCCGCATTGGGGAGGTTCCTCAGCCGGTCAGGTGACAAATGCCTTTACTTCTTCCAAGCAATCAGGAAGAAGACTAGGTTTGAATGGGGGGATGATGCTGAGGCGGCCTTCCAGAAATTGAAAGAACACTTGCACTCTTTGCCAAGGCTTGTTAGTCCTTTGCCTAGAGAAAAGTTGTACATGTACCTAGCCGTCTCAGATCATGCCCTCAGTGCTGTTCTCCTTGCTGAACGAGACGACATCCAGATCCCGGTATATTTCATTAGCTATGTGTTAAAGAATGCTGAACTCCGGTACCCCATGGTTGAAAAATTTGGTCTTGCTCTATATATGGCCTTCAAAAAGCTAAAGCCATACTTTCTGGCACATCGGGTTGTAATTTACACCGACCAGCCCCTCAAGCGGCCAATGTCTACCTTGGAGTCATCCGACAGAATGTTAAAGTGGGCTATTGAAATGCAAAGTCTTGAAATCACCTATGAACCAAGGAAGGCAGTGAAAGGTCAGGCGTTTTCCGACTTCATTGTTGAAATGACTCGACTGGTTCCTCCGGATAATATTGATCAGGTTTGGAAGGTGTATGTAGATGGGAGCTCTACAAAGAACGGCTGTGGTGCAGGCATTATCTATGAATCTCCGGAAGGAGATAAATTTGAGTATGCACTACGGTTCAAGTTTTAGGCCTCAAACAATGAGGCAGAGTATGAAGCCCTGCTAGCCGGAATCCGCATGTGTAAGGCAGCAGGGGCAACAAAGATTGACGCCTTCTCTGATTCTCAGTTGGTCGTTAGCCAGTATGAGGGAAAATATGAAGCAACTCACCCGGCTATGATCAAATATCTTCAGGCCGTCAAAGAAGAGGCTAGGTCACTTGAAGAGTTCCGACTGAGTCAAGTGCCCCGGTCCAACCAGGCGGATGCATTGTCAAAATTGGCATCCTCCGCCTGCCATGATACGCCTCGGTCAGTCTTTTGGGAAGTTCTGGAAAAAAGAAGTATATATGAAGAGCCCATTGGAATTCTGGACCGAAGTTCTACCTGGATGGATGGCATCTAACAGCCGGCACGCTCCATGATTCACCACAGGAAGCAGCCGTCATGAAGAAGAGAGCAGCTAACTTCGAGATGAGAAACGGAGAACTCTTCAAGGCTGGATTTCTCAAGCCCTTGCTGAAGTGTGTTACCCCAGAAAGGGGAAAGAGGTTCTCGAAGAGCTGCATGCGAGATTTTGCGCCTTCCACATAGGCGGCAAGTCCCTAGCCGTTAGAGTCAGGCGGCATTATTTTTGGCCTACCCTTGAGGCAGACGCCAAGGAATTTGTGAAGAAATGTGACAAATGCCAAAGGTTTGGCAAGCTTATACATTGCCCGGCTACTGATCTGATTGCAATCCACATCCCAGTCCCGTTTGCTAAATGGGGGATGGACATTTTGGGTCCTTATACGCCTGCTCCAGGCGGAAAGCGCTATATTTTGGTGGCTGTGGATTACTTCACCAAGTGGGTGGAGGCGGAGGCAGTTAAGAATATCAAGACAAAGGATGCCATCTCTTTCATTTGGAAGAACATTATCACCCGGTTTGGGGTACCTATGTCTATGGTATTTGACAATGGCCCTTAGTTTGAGACGCCCCAACTCAAGACTTGGTTGGGAGATCAAGGGATCTCAAGTTACTTTGCCTCAGTCGACCGTCCTCAAGCAAATGGCAAGGTTGAGGCTTTCAACAAACTCATCTCAGACGGCATAAAAAGAAAATTGAAAGAGCTGGTGGTTTATGGGCAGAAGAATTGATTCATGTCCTATGGGCCATCCGGACAACTGCCAAAGGGTCAACCGGGGAAACTCCATTTCTCATGGTGTACGGTGCTGAAGCCGTCTTGCCCATTGAACACTATGAGCCCACGCTCAGAGTGATGCTTTATGATGAAGAGGCAAATTGGGAGGCCATGCGGCTGGCATTGGACTCCCTCCCGGAACGCAGGGGCAATGCTGCCTTGTGTCATGAGATTTACCATCTGAGAATGACCAGAGCCTATAACAAAATAGTACACAAATGCCCTTTGAAAGTGGACGATTTTGTGTTACGCAAAATAGAGGCAACCGGTAGGGCCAATGAGCTTGGAAAGCTAACTCCGAATTGGGAAGGCCCCTACCGGATCTATGAAGAAGTAAGAGACGGCACCTACCGCCTTGAAACCCCAGACGGTAGACGCCTGCCTAGAACTTGGAATGTAGACAACTTGAAAAAGTACTACTTCTGAGACTTGTAAATTTTTGTAACAAAGAGTATTAATGAAAAGTGCTTTTTTGTTTTCAATTATGTTTGTTCTTAGTTCCGTCTGGGTTTTCCCCATACGGGTCATTTTCTTAAAGGGATAATGTCTAAGTTTTAGTATCCCACTTAAACGTCTGAATGACATGAGGCCAATGGCCAGATAACTAACTAAGTTTGAAACTTAGTATTAAATTCAAATGTCCATAGTGACACGCGGCCTATGGCCAGATCCTAAAGCTAGGCACAAAACCGCCTAGTGGCTACGCAGCCGGTCTCCAACTAGACCAGAGGCCAATGGCCGAATGGTTGTCTTTTTCATAAAATCGCCTATCCCAACATGGATAAAGGCGTCCGGCGACACCCCTCCGGGTGCAATTGTCGCAGAGAACAGCCTACCTGCTCGTTCTACGTATCCATACAGACGGCGAAGATTGAACGGTTAAATTAGCCAACTCATAGCCGTCTGACTTGAATTGCTCCTAAGAGCGTTTAAGATTGTGAATTTCCGGATGTCCCTAGACATCAGCCGGAGTATTATCACAAGCTCTTAGGATTATTACGTACCCCCCCCCCAATTCGGGCAAAACTTTTCGTGTAATGGCTATGATTGTTACCCAGACGGCCAAACACCGCCTGGGGCAGAGGTTGTGTGCCTGTTATTTGTTCGGCTGTGTACTTGGTTTGGGGAAATCACCATTGTGATTGATTGTCTTACAAACATCTCATACTCTCTAAAGTATGAGAAGTTTTCAAGACAATCAATCAGTTTCAGATGAAACCAACCACACAGCCGCCAGGGGCAAGGACAGCCGAATTTATACCTGCCGTATGCTTTTCATAAGTTAGGCAAAATCACAAGTATATATCAAGTATATATGCAAAAGTGACAAATTGAAAAAATTGTGCAAATATGAAAAACTGACCGAGTCGGTATACTTCATAATTAGTTGAAATTGGCACAAAGGCCAAAATAATTGTTAACCGGAATCACATCCGGTGAAGAAACCAATGTTACCCGACTCCACAGTCGGTAAAAATACATAACATACTCGACACACAGGCCGAAAAGACAAAGAAATTTGGCATACTGCCGCAGAAATACAAGAAAAGGAGAGCTACTCAGTGGGCTGCTCCGGCTGGACCTGACCTGCAGGGGGAACTCTCTCCGGATCAGCAGCCTCTTCAGGCTGGACATCCTTGTTTCCCTATTCCCCCTCTTCCTCCTCCGGCTCCTCGTCATCCGAGACCTCAGCCCCCTGCTCAGCTGCCCAAACCTTGAAGCGAGGTGGAGCTGGGTCACCAAGGACTTCGGCATCGTACACCGCAGTGGCGTATTCATACCGAAGTTTGTACAGCTCGAAGTCAACATCCGGGTAGAGGACTTGCCAAGCCATTTTCAGGCGGACTTCATTGTCCCGCTCATTTACATTGATGAGCTGGCTCTGCTCAGCGTCGAGCTCCTCTTTGTGCTTGGCCTTCAGGGTGGCCAGCTCAACAACCAGCCGGGAGTTATCCTTCCGGAGATTCACATTCTCCTTATCGGCTCCCTCCAAGGCCTTGAGATCCGAACCGACATTTTTCAGCTGCAGCTCAAGATCATTGATCCGGTTGTTAGCCACGTCGTTAGCAGCCGTTAGGGTCTTGATCAGCTCATCCTGTTTCAACTCCACTGCTTTAATGGCAAGATCAGACATATAATATGCATATTCAGCAGAGTTGAGGTTTTGTTGAGCCCTCTTCTTGGCATCATTTACCTCATCTTGTTTTTTCCTGAAGGGCACCCGGATCCCATCCACCCAGACCATAACCTACATAGGGTCAGTCGGAAAATCAAACAAAAAAAAAGAAAGAAGAAGGAAACGAAAAGAAGTCAAGTGTCAAGTCCAACTTACCTCCGCCAGCTGACCCATGATTTGGTCAAAATCTACCTCATGGCGGTTGGGGATGGAGTTCTTCTCCGACTGGGTGAGAGTTCTCACCATTCTCTTTGTAAACCCCGCCACGTCCGGGGGCCCAGAAGTAGCATCTGCACCATAAGAAGTACTTGATGAGAGACTAGCAGCGTATATGGCATTCATTCTTTGCCGGCTGCTAACTGACCCCCCGGAAGGGTGAACCATTGTCTTGACTCTCATAAAGTCAAGCGGTTTACTAGCCGTTTGTTTTACTCTAGCCATTGTGTCTTGCACAGACATAGAGAGGGAGGAAGCCGGAGATGAGCAAAGCATTTCTGAAACTCCAGACAAGGCACCCCCGGTTCTAGACTCAGCCGTACCAGGAGACCGGCAGAATGTCCTAGGCAGTGCCGTGTGTGCGGATGGAGAGTCCATTTTATTTTTTGAAAAACTAATGTATACAGCCGGAAATGAATGTATACAAGCTAAAAGAAGAAAAAACTGAAAGAAGGGAATGGATAGTTACCTTACTTTAAGTTCTGAAAATCTGAAAACAAGCAATAACCGGTGACTGGGTGACTTTGAGAAAGCACGCGGAGATCTTGAATTTGCTAGAATGCAACTGGGATCAGAGTACCTCTCTCTAGAATCTCTCTTTCTCTCTCTAAAAAGTCAATGAAAATTGAAAAGTGAAGAGGAGAAAGGGGGGTAAATCCCTATTTATAGGGGGGTGAAACGGTGGAATCCCCGTCACACCTCCGTTAAAAGAGTCGTTTTTACTGATTAACCTTTCACGGGTGGACACGTGTCACAGGCGCCACGTGGCCTGCCACGTGCCACCTGTGAGGGGCAAATGTTTGGGGTATTTTTACCCTAAACACTTGGACCAATGAGGGCCTGCCACGTGTCAAAGGCTGGCAAGTCACCTCTGACCAATCCCCAGCTGACACGTGGCACTCCTAAATCAATTCTCAGAATTGCGGCCTTCAAGGGCCCAATTCCCCAAATCCGCACTTTTGCGGCGCAGCCCACCTGCCCTAGGTCACACTGACCTAGTGGAGGGCACTTTTCCCCATGACCCTATAAATAGGGAGATATTCCCTCATTTTTGGGACAATTAACAATCATTTATTACATCCATTTTCTCTCACATTAGAGAATATCTGAGCTTGGAATCCAAGCAGATCCCCACCTTAAATTCCACACTTTTTGTCCTTCTTCAAGTTACTAACTTGACCGTTGGAGGCGGAGCTCACCCCAACCGGAGTCTCCGTTGATTTTGCAGGTACAGAGCCTGCCGGACTAGTCTTCGAGCTGTAACTCTCCTGAGGGACAAAAACACCCAAAACAGAATGTGTTTGACTTTCTTTTGATTTAAAAACCTTTGTTTAAATGTGTTTAACTTTCATTTGATTCAAATAGCTTTGTTGAATGCATTTGATTTTTATTTGCTTCAAAAAACTTTGTTTGAATGTGTTTGACTTTCTTTTGATTTAAAAACCTTTGTTTAATGTGTTTGACTTTCATTTGATTTAAATAGCTTTGTAGAATTCATTAGACTTTCATTTGATTCAAAAAGCTTTTTTAATTGTGTTTGACTTTCATTTTATTCAAATAGCTTTGTTGAATGCATTTCACTTTTATTTGCTTCAAAAAGCTTTGTTTGAATGTGTTTGAATTTTATTTGATTTAAAAACCTTTGTTTAATGTGTTTGACTTTCATTTGATTCAAATAGCTTTGTAGAATGCATTCGACTTTCATTTGATTCAAAAAGCTTTGTTTGAATGTGTTTGACTTTCATTTGATTCAAATAGCTTTGTTGAATGCATTTCACCTTTGTTTGCTTCAAAAAGCTTTGTTTGAATGTGTATTCAAATAGCTTTATAGAATAAATTTGACTATTATTTGATTCAAAAAGCTTTGTTTGAATATGTTTGACTTTCATTTGACTCAAATTGCTTTGTTCAATGCATTTGACTTTTATTTGCTTCAAAAAGCTTTGTTTAAAAGTGTTTGACTTTCATTTGATTCAAATAGCTTTGTTGAATGCATTTGACTTTTATTTGCTTCAAAAAGCTTTGTTTGAATGTGTTTGTCTTTCCTTTGATTTAAAAACCTTTGTTTAATGTGTTTGACTTTCATTTAATTCAAATAGTTGTGTAGAATGCATTCGACTTTCATTTGATTCAAAAGGCTTTGTTTGAATGTGTTTGACTTTCATTTGATTCAAATAGCTTTGTTCAATGCATTTGACTTTTATGTACTTCAAAAAGCTTTGTTTGAATGTGTTTGACTTTCCTTTGATTTAAAAACCATTGTTTAATCTGTTTGACTTTCATTTGATTCAATTACCTTTGTAGAATTCATTCGACTTTCATTTGATTCAAAAAGTTTTGTTTGAATTTGTTTGACTTTCATTTGATTCAAATAGCTTTGTTGAATGCATTTGACTTTTATTTGCTTCAAAAAGCTTTGTTTGAATGAGTTTGACTTGCATTTGATTCAAATAACTTTGTAGAATTCATTCGACTTTCATTTTATTCAAAAATCTTTGTTTAAATGTGTTTGATTTTCATTTGATTCAAATAGCGTTGTTTGAATGTGTTTGACTTTCCTTTGATTTAAAAACCTTTGTTTAATGTGTTTGACTTTCATTTGATTAAAATAGCTTTGTTGAATGCATTTGACATTTATTTGTTTCAAAAAGCTTTGTTTGAATGTGTTTGATTTTCGTTTAATTCAAATTGATTTGTAGAATTCATTCGACTTTCATTTGATTCATAAAGCTTTGTTTGAATGTGTTTGACTTTCATTTGATTCAAATAGCTTTGTAGAATGCATTCGACTTTCATTTAGTTTAAAAAGCTTTGTTTTAATGTGTTTGACTTTCATTTGATTCAAATAGCTTTGTTCAATGCAATTGACTTATATTTTCTTCAAAAAGCTTGGCTTGAATTTGTTTGATTTTCAATTGATTTAAAAACCTTTGTTTAATGTGTTTGACTTTCATTTGATTCAATTAGTTTTGTAGAATTCATTAGACTTTCATTTGATTCAAAAAGTTTTGTTTTAATTTGTTTGACTTTCATTTGATTCAAATAGCTTTGTTGAATGCATTTGACTTTTATTTGTTTCAAAAAGCTTTGTTTGAATGTGCTTGAATTTCGTTTGATTCAAATAGCTTTGTAGAATTCATTCGGCCTTCATTTGATTCAAAAATCTTTGTTTGAATGTGTTTGACTTTCATTTGATTCAAATAGCTTTGTTGAATGCATTCGACTTTCATTTTATTCAAAAAGCATTGTTTGAATATGTTTCACTTTCATTTGATTCAAATAGCTTTGTTTGAATGTGTTTGACTTTCCTTTGATTTAAAAACCTTTGTTTAATGTGTTTGACTTTCATTTGATTCAAATAGCTTTGTTGAACGCATTTGACATTTATTTGCTTCAAAAAGCTTTGTTTTAATGTGTTTGTCTTTCCTTTGATTCAAATAGCTTTGTAGAATTCATCCGCATTTCATTTGATTCTTAAAGCTTTGTTTGAATGTGTTTGACTTTCATTTAATTCAAATAGCTTTGTAGAATACATTCGACTTTCATTTGATTCAAAAAGCTTTGTTTGAATGTGTTTGACTTTCATTTGATTGAAATACCTTTGTTCAATGCATTTGACTTTTATTTGTTTCGAAAAGCTTTGTTTGAATGTGTTTGACTTTCATTTGATTTATTAACCTTTGTTTAATGTGTTTGACTTTCATTTGATTCAAATAGCTTTGTAGAATACATTCGACTTTCATTTGATTCAAAAAGCTTTTTTTGAATGTGTTGGACTTTCATTTGATTCAAATAGCATTTTTGAATGCATTTGACTTTCATTTGCTTCAAAAAGCTTTTTTTGAATGTGTTTGACTTTTATTTACTTCAAAAAGCTTTGTTTGAATTTGTTTGACTTTCATTTGATTTAAAAACCTTTTTATGAATGTGTTTGACATTCATTTGATTCAAATTGCTTTGTTAAATGCATTTGACTTTTATGTACATCAAAAAGCTTTGTTTAAATGTGTTTTACTTTTCTTTGATTTAAAAACCTTTGTTTAATGTGTTTGACTTTCATTTGATTCAAATATCTTTGTAGAATGCATTCCACTTTCATTTGATTCAAAAAGCTTTGTTTGAATGTGTTTAACTTTCATTTGATTCAAATAGCTTTGTTGAATGCATTTGACTTTTATTTGCTTCAAAAAGCTTTGTTTGAATGTGTTTGATATTCATTTGATTTAAAAATCTTTGTTTAATGTGTTTGACTTTCATTTGATTCAAATATCTTTGTATAATGCATTCGACTTTCATTTGATTCAAAAAGTTTTGTTTGAATTTGTTTAACTTTCATTTGATTCAAATAGCTTTGTTGAATGCATTTGACTTTTATTTGCTTCAAAAAGCATTGTTTGAATGTGTTTGACTTTCATTTGATTCAAATAACTTTGTCGAATGGATTCGACTTTCATTTGATTCAAAAAGCTTTGTTAGAATGTGTTTGACTTTCATTTGATTCAAATAAGCTTTGTTCAATGCATTTGACCTTTACTTGCTTCAAAAAGCTTTGTTTGAATGTATTGGACTTTCATTTGATTTAAAAACCATTGTTTAAAGTGTTTGACTTTCATTTAATTCAAATAGCTTTGTAGAATTCATCTGACTTTCATTTGATTCAAAAAGCTTTGTTTGAATTAGTTTGACATTCATTAGATTCAAATAGCCTTGTTGAATGCATTTGACTTTTATTTGCTTCAAAAAGCTTTGTTTGAATGTGTTTGACTTTCATTTAAAAAGCTTTGTTTGAATATGTTTAACTTTCATTTGATTCGAATAGATTTGTAGAATGCATTCGACTTTCATTTGGTTCAAAAAGCTTTGTTTGAATGTGTTCGACTTTCATTAGAATCAAATAGCTTTGTTCAATGTATTTGACTTTTATATACTTCAAAAAGCTTTGTTTGACTGTGTTTGACTTTCATTTGATTTAAAAACCTTTGTTTAAAGTGTTTAACTTTCATTTGATTAAAATAGCTTTGTAGAATTCATCCGACTTTCATTTGAATCAAAAAGCTTTGTTTGAATGAATTTGACATTCATTTGATTCAAATAGCCTTGTTGAATGCATTTGACTTTCATTTGCTTCAAAAAGCTTTGTTTGAATGTGTTTGACTTTCATTTGATTTAAAAACCTTTGTTTAATGTGTTTGATTTTCATTTGATTCAAATAGCTTTAAAGAATGCATTCGACTTTCATTTTATTAAAAAAGTTTTGTTTGAATGTGTTTGACTTTCATCTGATTCAAATAGCTTTGTTCGAATGAATTCAAAAGCTTTATTCGAATGCATTGGACTTCCATTTCCTTCAAAAAGCTTTGTTTAAAAGTGTTTGACTTTCATTTGATTCAAATAGCTTTGTAGAATACATTCGACTTTCATTTAGTTCAAAAAGCTTTGTTTTAATGTGTTTGACTTTCATTTGATTCAAATAGCTTTGTTCAATGCAATTGACTTATATTTTCTTCAAAAAGCTTGGTTTGAATTTGTTTGATTTTCATTTGATTTAAAAACCTTTGTTTAATGTGTTTGACTTTCATTTGATTCAATTAGCTTTGTAGAATTCATTAGACTTTCATTTGATTCAAAAAGTTTTGTTTTAATTTGTTTGACTTTCATTTGATTCAAATAGCTTTGTTGAATGCATTTGACTTTTATTTGTTTCAAAAAGCTTTGTTTGAATGTGTTTGAATTTCGTTTGATTCAAATAGCTTTGTAGAATTCATTTGGCCTTCATTGGATTCAAAAATCTTTGTTTGAATGTGTTTGACTTTCATTTGATTCAAATAGCTTTGTTGAATGCATTCGACTTTCATTTTATTCAAAAAGCATTGTTTGAATATGTTTGACTTTCCTTTGATTCAAATAGCTTTGTTTGAATGTGTTTGACTTTCCTTTGATTTAAAAACCTTTGTTTAATGTGTTTAACTTTCATTTGATTCAAATAGCTTTGTTGAACGCATTTGACATTTATTTGCTTCAAAAATTTTTGTTTTAATGTGTTTGTCTTTCCTTTGATTCAAATAGCTTTGTTGAATGCATTTGACTTTTATTTGCTTCAAAAAGCTTTGTTTGAATGTGTTTGACTTTCATTTAATTCAAATAGCTTTGTAGAATACATTCGACTTTCATTTGATTCAAAAAGCTTTGTTTGAATGTGTTTGACTTTCATTTGATTGAAATACCTTTGTTCAATGCATTTGACTTTTATTTGCTTCGAAAAGCTTTGTTTGAATGTGTTTGACTTTCATTTGATTTATTAACCTTTGTTTAATGTGTTTGACTTTCATTTGATTCAAATAGCTTTGTAGAATACATTCGACTTTCATTTGATTCAAAAAGCTTTTTTTGAATGTGTTGGACTTTCATTTGATTCAAATAGCTTTTTTGAATGCATTTGACTTTCATTTGCTTCAAAAAGCTTTGTTTGAATGTGTTTGACTTTCATTTGCTTCAAAAAGCTTTGTTTGAATGTGTTTGACTTTCATTTGATTTAAAAACCATTTTATGAATGTGTTTGACATTCATTTGATTCAAATTGCTTTGTTAAATGCATTTGACTTTTATGTACTTCAAAAAGCTTTGTTTAAATGTGTTTTACTTTTCTTTTATTTAAAAACCTTTGTTTAATGTGTTTGACTTTCATTTGATTCAAATATCTTTGTAGAATGCATTCCGCTTTCATTTGATTCAAAAAGCTTTGTTTGAATGTGTTTAACTATCATTTGATTCAATTAGCTTTGTTGAAAGCATTTGACTTTTATTTGCTTCAAAAAGCTTTGTTTGAATGTGTTTGACTTTCGTTTGATTCAAATAGCTTTGTAGAATGCATTCGACTTTCATTTTATTCAAAAAGCATTGTTTGAATGTGTTTGACTTTTATTTGATTCAAACAGCTTTGTTCAATGCATTTGACTTTTATTTGCTTCAAAAAGCTTTGTTTGAATGTGTTTGACTTTCATTGGATTCAAAAAGATTTGTTTGTATGTGTTTGACTTTCATTTGATTCAAATAACATAGTTGAATGCATGGGACTTCCATTTGCTTCAAAAAGCTTTGTTTAAAAGTGTTTTACTTTCATTTGATTCAAATAGCTTTGTAGGATGCATTGGACATCCATTTGCTTCAAAAAAGTTTGTTTAAATGTGTTTGACTTTCATTTTATTCAAATAGCTTTGTTGATGCATGAAACTTTCATTTGCTTCAATAAGCTTTGTTTGAATGTGTTTGATAGTCATTTGATTTAAAAATCTTTGTTTAATGTGTTTGACTTTCATTTGATTCAAATATCTTTGTATAATGCATTCGACTTTCATTTGATTTAAAAAGTTTTGTTGGAATTTGTTTAACTTTCATTTGATTCAAATAGCTTTGTTGAATGCATTTGACTTTTATTTGCTTCAAAAAGCTTTGTTTGAATGTGTTTGACTTTCATTTGATTCAAATAGCTTTATAGAATGCGTTCGACTTTCATTTGATTCAAAAAGCTTTGTTTGAATGTGTTTGACTTTCATTTGATTCAAATAGCTTTGTTGAATGCGTTTGACTTTCATTTGCTTCAAAAAGCTTTGTTTGAATGTATTGGACTTTCATTTGATTTAAAAACCATTTTTTAAAGTGTTTGACTTTCATTTGATTCAAATAGCTTTGTAGAATTCATCTGACTTTCATTTGATTCAAAAAGCTTTGTTTGAATTAGTTTGACATTCATTAGATTCAAATAGCCTTGTTGAATGCATTTGACTTTCATTTGCTTCAAAAAGCTTTGTTTGAATGTGTTTGACTTTCATTTAAAAAGCTTTAATTGAATGTGTTTAACTTTCATTTGATTCAAATAGCTTTGTAGAATGCATTAGACTTTCATTTGGTTCAAAAAGCTTTGTTTGAATGTGTTCGACTTTCATTAGAATCAAATAGCTTTGTTGAATGTATTTGACTTTTATATACTTCAAAAAGCTTTGTTTGACTGTGTTTGACTTTCATTTGATTTAAAAACCTTTGTTTAAAGTGTTTAACTTTCATTTGATTAAAATAGCTTTGTAGAATTCATCCGACTTTCATTTGAATCAAAAAGCTTTGTTTGAATGAGTTTGACATTCATTTGATTCAAATAGCCTTGTTGAATGCATTTGACTTTCATTTGCTTCAAAAAGCTTTGTTTGAATGTGTTTGACTTTCATTTGATTTAAAAACCTTTGTTTAATGTGTTTGATTTTCATTTGATTCAAATAGCTTTAAAGAATGCATTCGACTTTCATTTTATTAAAAAACTTTTGTTTGAATGTGTTTGACTTTCATTTGATTCAAATAGCTTTGTTCGAATGAATTCAAAAGCTTTATTCGAATGCATTGGACTTCCATTTCCTTAAAAAGCTTTGTTTAAAAGTGTTTGACTTTCATTTGATTCAAATAGCTTTGTAGAATACATTCGACTTTCATTTAGTTCAAAAAGCTTTGTTTAATGTGTTTGACTTTCCTTTGATTCAAATAGCTTTGTTTGAATGTGTTTGACTTTTCTTTGATTTAAAAACCTTTGTTTAATGTGTTTAACTTTCATTTGATTCAAATAGCTTTGTTGAACGCATTTGACATTTATTTGCTTCAAAAATTTTTGTTTTAATGTGTTTGTCTTTCCTTTGATTCAAACAGCTTTGTAGAATTCATTCGCATTTCATTTGATTCAAAAAACTTTGTTTGAATGTGTTTGACTTTCATTTACTTCAAATACCTTTGTAGAATACATTCGACTTTCATTTGATTCAAAAAGCTTTGTTTGAATGTGTTTGACTTTCATTTGATTGAAATACCTTTGTTCAATGCATTTGACTTTTATTTGCTTCGAAAAGCTTTGTTTGAATGTGTTTGACTTTCATTTGATTTATTAACCTTTGTTTAATGTGTTTGACTTTCATTTGATTCAAATAGCTTTGTAGAATACATTCGACTTTCATTTGATTCAAAAAGCTTTTTTTGAATGTGTTGGACTTTCATTTGATTCAAATAGCTTTTTTGAATGCATTTGACTTTCATTTGCTTCAAAAAGCTTTGTTTGAATGTGTTTGACTTTCATTTGCTTCAAAAAGCTTTGTTTGAATGTGTTTGACTTTCATTTGATTTAAAAACCATTTTATGAATGTGTTTGACATTCATTTGATTCAAATTGCTTTGTTAAATGCATTTGACTTTTATGTACTTCAAAAAGCTTTGTTTAAATGTGTTTTACTTTTCTTTGATTTAAAAACCTTTGTTTAATGTGTTTGACTTTCATTTGATTCAAATATCTTTGTAGAATGCATTCCGCTTTCTTTTGATTCAGAAAGCTTTGTTTGAATGTGTTTAACTTTCATTTGATTCAAATAGCTTTGTTGAATGCATTTGACTTTTATTTGCTTCAAAAAGCTTTGTTTGAATGTGTTTGACTTTCGTTTGATTCAAATAGCTTTGTAGAATGCATTCGACTTTCATTTTATTCAAAAAGCATTGTTTGAATGTGTTTGACTTTTATTTGATTCAAATAGCTTTGTTCAATACATTTGACTTTTATTTGCTTCAAAAAGCTTTGTTTGAATGTGTTTGACTTTCATTGGATTCAAAAAGATTTGTTTGTATGTGTTTGACTTTCATTTGATTCAAATAACTTAGTTCAATGCATGGGACTTCCATTTGCTTCAAACAGCTTTGTTTAAAAGTGTTTGACTTTCATTTGATTCAAATAGCTTTGTAGAATGCATTGGACATCCATTTGCTTCAAAAAGCTTTGTTTAAATGTGTTTGACTTTCATTTTATTCAAATAGCTTTGTTGATGCATTAAACTTTCATTTGCTTCAATAAGCTTTGTTTGAATGTGTATGATATTCATTTAATTTAAAAATCTTTGTTTAATGTGTTTGACTTTCATTTGATTCAAATATCTTTGTATAATGCATTCGACTTTCATTTGATTCAAAAAGTTTTGTTTGAATTTGTTTAACTTTCATTTGATTCAAATAGCTTTGTTGAATGCATTTGACTTTTATTTGCTTCAAAAAGCTTTGTTTGAATGTGTTTGACTTTCATTTGATTCAAATAGCTTTGTAGAATGCGTTCGATTTTCATTTGATTCAAAAAGCTTTGTTTGAATGTGTTTGACTTTCATTTGATTCAAATAGCTTTGTTGAATGCGTTTGACTTTCATTTGCTTCAAAAAGCTTTGTTTGAATGTATTGGACTTTCATTTGATTTAAAAACCATTGTTTAAAGTGTTTGACTTTCATTTGATTCAAATAGCTTTGTAGAATTCATCTGACTTTCATTTGATTCAAAAAGCTTTGTTTCAATTAGTTTGACATTCATTAGATTCAAATAGCCTTGTTGAATGCATTTGACTTTCATTTGCTTCAAAAAGCTTTGTTTGAATGTGTTTGACTTTCATTTAAAAAGCTTTGTTTGAATGTGTTTAACTTTCATTTGATTCAAATAGCTTTGTAGAATGCATTCGACTTTCATTGGGTTCAAAAAGCTTTGTTTGAATGTGTTCGACTTTCATTAGAATCAAATAGCTTTGTTGAATGTATTTGACTTTTATATACTTCAAAAAGCTTTGTTTGACTGTGTTTGACTTTCATTTAATTTAAAAACCTTTATTTAAAGTGTTTAACTTTCATTTGATTAAAATAGCTTTGTAGAATTCATCCGACTTTCATTTGAATCAAAAAGCTTTGTTTGAATGAGTTAGACATTCATTTGATTCAAATAGCCTTGTTGAATGCATTTGACTTTCATTTGCTTCAAAAAGCTTTGTTTGAATGTGTTTGACTTTCATTTGATTTAAAAACCTTTGTTTAATGTGTTTGATTTTCATTTGATTAAAATAGCTTTAAAGAATGCATTCGACTTTCATTTTGTTAAAAAAGTTTTGTTTGAATGTGTTTGACTTTCATTTGATTCAAATAGCTTTGTTCGAATGAATTCAAAAGCTTTATTCGAATGCATTGGACTTCCATTTCATTTAAAAATCTTTGTTTAAAAGTGTTTGATTTTCATTTGATTCAAATAGCTTTGTAGAATACTTTCGACTTCCATTTAGTTCAAAAAGCTTTGTTTTAATGTGTTTGACTTTCATTTGATTCAAATAGCTTTGTTCAATGCAATTGACTTATATTTTCTTCAAAAAGCTTGGTTTAAATTTGTTTGATTTTCATTTGATTTAAAAACCTTTGTTTAATGTGTTTGACTTTCATTTGATTCAATTAGTTTTGTAGAATTCATTAGACTTTCATTTGATTCAAAAAGTTTTGTTTGAATTGGTTTGACTTTCATTTGATTCAAATAGCTTTGTTGAATGCATTTGACTTTTATTTGTTTCAAAAAGCTTTGTTTGAATGTGTTTGAATTTCGTTTGATTCAAATAGCTTTGTAGAATTCATTCGGCCTTCATTTGATTCAAAAATCTTTGTTTGAATGTGTTTGACTTTCATTTGATTCAAATACATTTGTTGAATGCATTTGACTTTTATTTGCTTCAAATACCTTTGTTTGAATTTGTTTGACTTTCATTTGATTCAAATAGCTTTGTTGAATGCATTTGACTTTCATTTTATTCAAAAAGCTTTGTTTAAATGTGTTTGACTTTCATTAGATTCAAATAGCTTTGTTTGAAAGTGTTTGATTTTCCTTTGATTTAAAACCTTTGTTTAATGTGTTTGACTATCATTTGATTCAAATAGCTTTGTTTAATGCATTTGACTTTCATATGATTTAAAAACCTTTGTTTAATGTGTTTGACATTCATTTGATTCAAAAAGTTTTGTTAAATGTATTTGACTTTCATTTGATTCAAATAGCATTGTAGAATGCATTCGACTTTCATTTGATTCAAAAAGTTTTGTTTGAATTTGTTTGACGTTCATTTGATTCAAATAGCTTTGTTAAAATGCATTTGACTTTTATTTGCTTCAAAAAGCTTTGTTTGAATCTGTTTGACTTTCATTTGATTCAAATAGCTTTGTAGAATGCATTCGACTTTCATTTTATTCAAAAATCTTTGTTTGAATGTGTTTGACTTTCATTCATTCATATAGCTTTGTTGAATGCATTTGACTTTTATTTGCTTCAAAAAGTTTTGTTTGAATGTGTTTGACTTTCATTTGATTCAAATAGATTTGTAGAATGCATTCGACTTTCATTTTATTTAAAAAATTTTGTTTGAATGTGTTTGACTTTCATTTGATTCAAATAGCTTTGTTGAATGCATTTGACTTTTATTTGCTTAAAAAAGCTTTGTTTGAAGGTGTTTGACTTTCATTTGATTAAAAACCTTTGTTTGAATGTGTTTGACTTTCATTTGATTCAAATAACTTTGTAGACTGCATTCGACTTTCATTTTGTTCAAAAAGCTTTGTTTGAATGTGTTCGACTATCATTTAATTTAAATAGCTGTGTTGATTGCATTTGACTTTTATTTGCTTCAAAAAGCTTTGTTTGAATGTGTTCGATATTCATTTGATTTAAAAACCTTTTGTTTAATGTGTTTAACTTTAAATTTATTCAAATAGCTTTGTAGAATGCATTCGACTTTCCTTTGATTCAAAAAGTGTTGTTTGAATTTGTTTGACTTTCATTTGATTTTAATTGCTTTGTTGAATGCATTCGACTTTCACTTGATTCAAAAAGCATTTTTTGATTGTGTTTGACTTTCATTTGATTCAAATAGCTTTGTTGAATGCATTTGACTTTTATTTGCTTCAAAAAGCTTTGTTTGAATGTTTTTGACTTTCATTTGATTTAATAACCTTTGTTTAATGTGTTTGACTTTAATTTAATTAAAAATGCTATGTTTGAATGTGTTTCACTTTCGTTTGATTCAAATTGCTTTGTAGAATTCATTCGACTTTCATTTGATTCATAAAGCTTTGTTTGAATTTGTTTGACTTTCATTTGATTCAAATAGCTTTGTAGAATGCATTCGACTTTCATTTGATTAAAAAAGCTTTGTTCGAATGTGTTTGACTTTCATTTGATTCAAATAGCTTTGTTCAATGCATTTGACTTTCATATACTTCAAAAAGCTTTAATTGAATGTGTTTGACTTTCCTTTGATTTAAAAACCTTAGTTTAATGTGTTTGACTTTTATTTGATTCAAATAGTTTGTAGAATTCATTCGACTTTCATTTGATTCAAAAAGCTTTGTTTGAATGTGTTTGACTTTCATTTGATTGAAAAAGCTTTATAGAATGCATTCGACATTTATTTGCTTCAAAAACCTTTGTTTGAATTTGTTTGACTTTCATTTGATTCAAAAAGCTTTATAGAATGCATTCGACTTTCATTTGATTCAAAAACTTTTGTTTAAATTTGTTTGACTTTCATTTGATTCAAATAGCTTTGTTAAAATGCATTTGACTTTTATTTGCTTCAAAAACCTTTGTTTAATGTGTTTGAATTTCATTTGATTCAAATAGCTTTGTAGAATGCATTCGACTTTCATTTTATTCAAAAATCTTTGTTTGAATGTGTTTGACTTTCATTTGATTCAAATAGCTTTGTTGAATTTATTTGACTTTCATTTGATTCAAAAAGTTTCGTTTGAATGTGTTTGACTTTCATTTGATTCAAATAGCTTTGTAGAATGCATTCGACTTTCATTGGATTCAAAAAGTTTTGTTTGAATGTGTTTGACTTTCATTTGATTCAAATAGCTTTGTTGAATGCATTTGACTTTCATTTGATTTAAAAACCTTTGTTTGAATGTGTTTGACTTTCATTTGATTCAAATAGCTTTGTAGAATGCATTCAACTTTCATTTGATTCATAAAGCTTTGTTTGAATGTGTTTGACTTTCAATTGATTCAAATATTTTTATAGAATGCATTCGACTTTCATTTGATTCATAAAGTTTTGTTTGAATGTGTTTGACTTTCATTTGATTCAAATAGCTTTGTTGAATGCATTTAACTTTCATTTGATTCAAAAAGTTTTGTTTGAATGTGTTTGACTTTCATCTGATTCAAATAGCTTTGTAGAATGCATTCGACTTTCATTTGATTCAAAAAGTTTTGTTTGAATGTGTTTGACTTTCATTTGATTCAAATAGCTTTGTTGAGTGCATTTGACTTTCATTTGATTTAAAAACCTTTGTGTGAATGTGTTTGACTTTCATTTGATTCAAATAGCTTTGTAGAATGCATTCGACTTTCATTTGATTCAAAAAGCTTTATTTGAATGTGTTTGACTTTCATTTGATTCAAATAACTTTGTTCAATGCATTTGACTTTTATATACTTTAAAAAGCTTTGTTTGACTGTGTTTGACTTTAATTTTATTTAAAAACCATTGTTTAAAGTGATTGACTTTCATTTGTTTCAAATAGCTTTGTAGAATTAATCTGACTTTCATTTGATTCAAAAAGCTTTGTTTGAATGTGTTTGACTTTCATTTGATTCAAATAGCCTTGTTGAATGCATTTGACTTTTATTTACTTCAAAAAGCTTTGTTTGAATGTGTTTGACTTTCATTTGATTTAAAAACCTTTGTTCAATGCATTTGACTTTTATATACGTCAAAAAGCTTTAATTGAATGTGTTTGACTTTCCTTTGATTTAAAAACCTTTGTTTAATGTGTTTGACTTTCATTTGATTCAATTAGCTTTGTAGAATTCATTAGACTTTCATTTGATTCAAAAAGTTTTGTTTGAATTGGTTTGACTTTCATTTGATTCAAATAGCTTTGTTGAATGCATTTGACTTTTATTTGTTTCGAAAAGCTTTGTTTGAATGTGTTTGAATTTCGTTTGATTCAAATAGCTTTGTAGAATTCATTCGGCCTTCATTTGATTCAAAAATCTTTGTTTGAATGTGTTTGACTTTCATTTGATTCAAATACATTTGTTGAATGCATTTGACTTTTATTTGCTTCAAATAGCTTTGTTTGAATTTGTTTGACTTTCATTTGATTCAAATAGCTTTGTTGAATGCATTTAACTTTTATTTGTTTCAAAAAGCTCTATTTGAATGTGTTTGACTTTCATTTGATTTAAAAACCTTTGTTTAATGTGTTTGACCTTCATTTGATTTAAGTAGCTTTGTAGAATGCATTCGACTTTCATATGATTCAAAAAGCTTTAGTTGAATTTGTTAGACTTTCATTTAATTCAAATAGCTTAGTCGAATGCATTGGACTTCCATTTGATTCAAAAAGCTTTGTTTAAAAGTTTTTGATTTTCATTTGATTCAAATAGCTTTGTAGAATGCTATCGACTTTCATTTGGTTCAAAAAGCTTTGTTTGAATGTGTTTGACTTTCATTTGATTCAAATAGCTTTGTTCATTGCATTTGACTTTTATTTACTACAAAAAGCTTTGTTTTAATGTGTTTGACTTTCATTTGATATAAAAACCTTTGTTTAATGTGTTTGACTTTCATTTGATTCAAATAGTTTTGATGAATGCATTCGACTTTCATTTGATTCATAAAGCTTTGTTTGAATGTGTTCGACTTTCATTTGATTCAAATATCTTTGTAGAATGCATTCGACTTTCATTTGATTCAAAAAGTTTTGTTTGAATATGTTTGACTTTCATTTGATTCAAATAGCTTTGTTGAATGAATTCGACTTTCATTTGATTCAAAAAGCTTTATTTGAATGTGTTTGACTTTCATTTGATTCAAATAGCTTTGTTCAATGCATTTGACTTTTATATACTTCAAAAAGCTTTGTTTGACTGTGTTTGACTTTCATTTGATTTAAAAACGATTGTTTAAAGTGATTGACTTTCATTTGATTCAAATAGCTTTGTAGAATTCATCCGACTTTCATTTGATTCAAAAAGCTTTGTTTGAATGTGTTTGACTTTCATACAATTCAAATAGCCTTGTTGAATGCATTTGACATTTATTTGCTTTAAAAAGATTTGTTTGAATATGTTTGACTTTCATTTGATTCAAATAGCTTAGTTGAATGCATTGGACTTCCATTTGCTTCAAATAGCTTTGTTTAAAAGTGTTTGACTTTCATTTGATTAAAATTGCTTTGTAGAATGCATTCGACTTTCATTTGATTCAAAAAGCTTTGTTTCAATGTGTTTGACTTTCATTTGATTCAAATAGCTTTGTTCAATGCACTTTACTTTTATTTGCTTCAAAAAGCATTGTTTGAATGTGTTTGACTTTCATTTGATTTAAAAACCATTGTTTAATGTGTTTGAATTTCATTTGATTCAAATAGCTTTGTAGAATGCATTTGACATTTATTTGCTTTAAAAAGCTTTGTTTGAATGAGTTTGACTTTCATTTGATTCAAAAAGCCTTGTTGAATGCATTTGACTTTCATTTGCTTCAAAAAGCTTTGTTTGACTGTGTTTGACTTTCATTTGATTTAAAAACCATTGGTTAAAGTGATTGACTTTCATTTAATTCAAATAGCTTTGTAGAATTCATCCGACTTTCATTTGATTCAAAAAGCTTTGTTTGAATGTGTTTGACTTTCTTACAATTCAAATAGCCTTGTTGAATGCATTTGACTTTCATTTGCTTCAAAAAGCTTTGTTTGAATGTGTTTGACTTTCATTTGATTTAAACACCATTGTTTAATGTGTTTGACTTTAATTTGATTCAATTAGCTTTGTAGAATTTATTCGCATTTCATTTGATTCATAAAGCTTTGTTTGAATATGTTTGACTTTCTTTTAATTCAAATAGCTTTGTAGAATACATTCGACTTTCATTTGATTCAAAAAGCTTTGTTTGAATGAGTTTGACTTTCATTTGATTGAAATACCTTTGTTCAATGCATTTGACTTTTATTTGCTTCGAAAAGCTTTGTTTGAATATGTTTGACTTTCATTTGATTTAAAAACCATTGTATAAATGTGTTTGACATTCTTTTGATTCAAATTGCTTTGTTGAATGCATTTGACTTTTATGTACATTAAAAAGCTTTGTTTGAATGTGTTTGACTTTCCTTTGATTTAAAAACCATTTTTTAATCTGTTTGACTTTTATTTGATTCAATTAGCTTTGTAGAATTCATTCGAATTTCATTTGATTCAAAATGTTTTGTTTGAATTTGTTTGACTTTCATTTGATTCAAATTGCTTTGTTGAATGCATTTGACTTTTATTTGCTTCAAAAAGCATTGTTTGAATGTGTTTGACTTTCATTTGATTTAAATTGCTTTGTTGAATGCATTCGACTTTCATTTTATTCAAAAAGCTTTGTTTGAATGTGTTTGACTTTCATTAGATTCAAATAGCTTTGTTTGAATGTGTTTGATTTTCCTTTGATTTAAAAACCTTTGTTTAATGTGTTTGACTATCATTTGATTCAAATAGCTTTGTTGAATGCATTTGACATTTATTTGTTTCAAAAAGCTTTGTTTGAATGTGTTTGACTTTCGTTTGATTCAAATAGCTTTGTAGAATTCATTTGCCTTTCATTTCATTCATAAAGCTTTGTTTAATGTGTTTGACTTTCATTTGATTCAAATAGCTTTGTAGAATTCATTCGACTTTCATTTGATTCAAAAAGCTTTGTTTGAATGTGTTTGACTTTAATTTGATTCAAATAGCCTTATTGAATGCATTTGACATTTATTTGCTTCAAAAACCTTTGTTTGAATTTGTTTGACTTTCATTTGATTCAAAAAGCTTTATAGAATGCATTCGACTTTCATATGATTCAAAAAGCTTTATTTGAATGTGTTTGACTTTCATTTGATTCAAATAGCTTAGTCGAATGCATTGGACTTCCATTTGATTCAAAAAGCTTTGTTTAAAAGTTTTTGACTTTCATTTGATTCAAAAAGCTTTGTTTGAATGTGTTTGACTCCCATTTGATTCAAATAACTTTTTTGAATGCATTTGACTTTTATTTGCTTCAAAAAGCTTTATTTGAATGTGTTTGACTTTCATTTGATTCAAATAACTTTGTAGAATGTATTCGACTTTCATTTTATTCAAAAAGTTTTGTTTGAATGTGTTTGACTTTCATTTGACTCAAAATGCTTTTTTTCAATGTGTTTGACTTTCATTTGATTCAAATAGCTTTGCTGAATGCATTTGACTTTTATTTGCTTCAAAAAGCTTTGTTTGAATGTGTTTGATTTTCATTTGATTAAATAACCTTTGTTTAATGTGTCTGACTTTCATTTGATTCAAATAGCTTTGTAGAATTCATTGGACTTTCGTTTGATTCAAAAAGATTTGTTTGAATATGTTTGACTTTCATTTGATTCAAATAGCTTAGTTGAATGCATTGGACTTCCATTTGCTTCAAATAGCTTTGTTTAAAAGTGTTTGACTTTCATTTGATTAAAATTGCTTTGTAGAATGCATTCGACTTTCATTTGGTTCAAAAAGCTTTGTTTGAATGTGTTCGACTTTCATTTGATTCAAATAGCTTTGTAAAATTCATCCGACTTTCATTTGATTCAAAAAGCTTTGTTTGAATGAGTTTGACTTTAATTTGATTCAAAAAGCCTTGTTGAATGCATTTGACTTTCATTTGCTTCAAAAAGCTTTGTTTGAATGTTTTTGACTTTCATTTGATTTAAAAACCTTTGTTGAATGTGTTTGACTTTCTTTTGATTCAAATAGCTTTGTAGAATGCATTCGACTTTAATTTGATTCAAAAAGCTTTGTTTGAATGTGTTTGACTTTCATTTGATTCAAATAGCTTTGTTCAATGCACTTTACTTTTATTTGCTTCAAAAAGCATTGTTTGAATGTGTTTGACTTTCATTTGATTTAAAAACCATTGTTTAATGTGTTTGAATTTCATTTGATTCAAATAGCTTTGTAGAATGCATTTGACATTTATTTGCTTTAAAAAGCTTTGTTTGAATGAGTTTGACTTTCATTTGATTCAAAAAGCCTTGTTGAATGCATTTGACTTTCATTTGATTCAAAAAGCTTTGTTTGAATGTGTTTGACTTTCATTTGATTCAAATAGCTTTGTTCAATGCACTTTACTTTTATTTGCTTCAAAAAGCATTGTTTGAATGTGTTTGACTTTCATTTGATTTAAAAACCATTGTTTAATGTGTTTGAATTTCATTTGATTCAAATAGCTTTGTAGAATGCATTTGACATTTATTTGCTTTAAAAAGCTTTGTTTGAATGAGTCTGACTTTCATTTGATTCAAAAAGCCTTGTTGAATGCATTTGACTTTCATTTGCTTCAAAAAGCTTTGTTTGAATGTTTTTGACTTTCATTTGATTTAAAAACCTTTGTTGAATGTGTTTGACTTTCATTTGATTCAAATAGCTTTGTTGAATGCGTTTGACTTTCATTTGCTTCAAAAAGCTTTGTTTGAACGTGTTCGACTTTCATTTGATTCAAATAGCTTTGTTGAATGCATTTGACTTTAATTTACTTCAAAAAGCTTTGTTTGACTGTGTTTGACTTTCATTTGATTTAAAAAGTTTTGTTTCAAGTGTTTGCTTTCATTTGATTCAAATAGCTTTTTAGAATTCTTCCGACTTTCTTTTTATTCAAATAGCCTTGTTGAATGCATTTGACTTTCATTTGCTTCAAAAAGCTTTGTTTGAATGTGTTTTACTTTCATTTGATTTAAAAACCTTTGTTTAATGTGTTTGAATTTCATTTGATTCAAATAGCCTTGTAGAATGCATTCGACTTTCATTTTATTCAAAAAGCTTTGTTTGGATGCGTTTGACTTTCATTTGATTCAAATAGCTTTGTTCAATGTATTTGACTTTTATTTGCTTCAAAAAGCTTTGTTTAAATGTAATTAACTTTTATTTGATTTAATAACCTTTGTTAAATGTGTTTGACTTTCATTTGATTCAAATACCTTTGTAGAATTCATTCGACTTTCATTTGATTCAAAAAGCTTTGTTTGAATGTGTTTTACTTTCATTTGATTCAAATAGCTTTGTTGAATGCATTTGACTTTTATATATTGTAAAAAGCTTTGTTTGAATGTGTTTGACTTTCATTTAATTTAAAAACCTTTGCTTAATGTGTTTGACTTTCATTTGATTCAAATACCTTTGTGGAATGCATTCGACTTTCATTTGATTTAAAAAGCATTGTTTGAATGTGTTTGACATTCATTTGATTCAAATAGCTTTGTTGAATACATTTGTCTTTTATATGCTTCAAAAAGCTATGTTTGAATGTGTTTGATTTTCCTTTGATTTAAAAACCTTTGTTAAATGTATTTGACTTTCATTTGATTCAAATAGCTTTGTGGAAGGCATTCGACTTTTATTTGATTTAAAAACCTTTGTTTAATGTGTTTGACTTTCATTTGATTCAAATAGCTTTGTTGAATGCATTTGACATTTATTTGTTTCAAAAAGCTTTGTTTGAATGTGTTTGATTTCCGTTTAATTCAAATAGATTTGTAGAATTCATTCAACTTTCATTTGATTCATAAAGCTTTGTTTCAATGTGTTTGACTTTCATTTGATTCAAATAGCTTTGTAGAATGCATTCGACTTTCATTTGATTCAAAAAGCTTTGTTTGAATGTGTTTGACTTTCATTTGATTCAAATAGCTTTGTTCAATGCATTTGACTTTTATTTGCTTCAAAAAGCTTTGTTTGAATGTGTTTGACTATTATTTGATTTAATAACCTTTTTTTAATGTGTTTGACTTCCATTTAATTCAAATAGCTTAATAGAATTCATTCGACTTTCATTTGATTCAAAAAGCTTTGTTTGAATGTGTTTGACTTTCATTTGATTCAAATAGCTTTGTTGAATGTGTTCGACTTTCATTTGATTCAAATAGCTTTGTAAAATTCATCCGACTTTCATTTGATTCAAAAAGCTTTGTTTGAATGAGTTTGACTTTCATTTGATTCAAAAAGCCTTGTTGAATGCATTTGACTTTCAATTGCTTCAAAAAGCTTTGTTTGAATGTTTTTGACTTTCACTTGATTTAAAAACCTTTGTTGAATGTGTTTAACTTTCATTTGATTCAAATAGCTTTGTAGAATGCATTCGACTTTCATTTGATTCAAAAAGCTTTGTTTGAATGTGTTTAACTTTCATTTGATTCAAATAGCTTTGTTCAATGCACTTTACTTTTATTTGCTTCAAAAAGCATTCTTTGAATGTGTTTGACTATTATTTGATTTAAAAACCTTTGTTTAATGTGTTTGACTTTCATTTGATTCAAATAGCTTTGTAGAAAGCATTCGACTTTCATTTGATTCAAAAAGGTTTGTTTGAATTTGTTTGACTTTCATCTGATTAAAATAGCTTTGTAAAATGCATTCGACTTTCATTTGATTCAAAAAGCTTTGTTTGAATGTGTTTGACTTTCATTTGATTCAAATAGCTTTGTTCAATGCATTTGACTTTTATATACATCAAAAAGCTTTGTTTGAATGTTTTTGACTTTCATTTGCTTCAAAAAGCTTTGTTTGAACGTGTTCGACTTTCATTTGATTCAAATATCTTTGTTGAATGCATTTGACTTTAATTTACTTCAAAAAGCTTTGTTTGACTATGTTTGACTTTCATTTGATTTAAAAACCTTTGTTTAAAGTGTTTGACTTTCATTTGATTCAAATAGCTTTTTAGAATTCATCCAACTTTCTTTTGATTCAAATAGCCTTGTTGAATGCATTTGACTTTCATTTGCATCAAAAAGCTTTGTTTGAATGTGTTTTCCTTTCATTTGATTTAAAAACCTTTGTTTAATGTGTTTGACTTTCATTTGATTCAAATAGCTTTGTAGAATGCATTCGACTTTGATTTGATTCAAAAAGCTTTGTTTGGATGCGTTTGACTTTCATTTGATTCAAATAGCTTTGTTGAATGTATTTGACTTTTATTTGCTTCAAAAAGCTATGTTTGAATGTAATTGACTTTTATTTGATTTAATAACCTTTGTTTAATGTGTTTGACTTTCATTTGATTCAAATAGCTTTGTAGAATGCATTTGACATTTATTTGCTTTAAAAAGCTTTGTTTGAATGAGTTTGACTTTCATTTGATTCAAAAAGCCTTGTTGAATGCATTTGACTTTCATTTGCTTCAAAAAGCTTTATTAGAATGTTTTTGACTTTCATTTGATTTAAAAACCTTTGTTTAATGTGTTTAACTTTCATTTTATTCAAATAGCTTTGTAGAATGCATTCGACTTTCATTTGATTCAAAAAGCTTTGTTTGAATGTGTTTGACTTTCATTTGATTCAAATAGCTTTGTTCAATGCACTTTACTTTTATTTGCTTCAAAAAGCATTCTTTGAATGTGTTTGACTATTATTTGATTTAAAAACCTTTGTTTAATGTGTTTGACTTTCATTTGATTCAAATAGCTTTGTAGAATGCATTCTACTTTCATTTGATTCAGAAAGGTTTGTTTGAATTTGTTTGACTTTCATCTGATTAAAATAGCTTTGTAGAATGCATTCGACCTTCATTTGATTCAAAAATCTTTGTTTGAATGTGTTTGACATTTATTTGATTCAAATAGCTTTGCTCAATGCATTTGACTTTTATATACTTCAAAAAGCTTTGTTTGAATGTTTTTGACTTTCATTTGATTTAAAAACCTTTGTTGAATGTGTTTGACTTTCATTTGATTCAAATAGCTTTGTTGAATGCATTTGACTTTCATTTGCTTCAAAAAGTTTGTTTGAACGTGTAGACACCCATTTGTGTCTCCCCAAAACCAAACCCAGTGATGAATACCTTGCACGTTGTGTTATTATCGAATTAGGTGAAAGTGATTCGAAAGCCAAGTGTTGCGGTTTAGTTTTAATTAAATTATTTTCTCTCTGTTTTTGAAAATGACCCTATTTTATGAAATTGTCCATTTCAGTTTATTTTGGTCCATAATAAGGGTCCAATAATGGTGTAGATGGATGGGGTTTGAAAAGACCTTTCCAACGATATATTATAAGCCCGATTCCGATGAATATTGAGGAAGTTATAGCCAAAATACTAAACTGGGCCTAGTTATTTTTTTTAATACGGCCCAATGATCTAGAGGAGGGCCCAATATTAATTGTTATTCCTAAAATTATTAGGATTAATTATAGTTTTCTAGAAGTTTCTAGAAAGTTCCTTTTAATTCTAATATTGTTAGATTTAATAATTAATTATCTTTAAAAGATTTTTATTTGGAATAAAATATTGTTTTGTTATCTTAAAAATATATTTTATCTTCTGTACGGATTCCGTAGATCAAGTTGATTAAAGATCGGATTCCGCGTGAAGAAAAACGCGCTAATACAGGCTGTCGCCAAACGACAAGTCTGTCGCCGCGCGACAGACCCTGTCGCCTCGCGACAGACCTTGTCGCCGCGCGACAGACATTGTCGCCTCGCGACAGAGTCAATTCCTGGCGACAGCGTGGAGTTTTATTCCTTATCAAATTCTATGTTTTTCCGGATTATTTTCATTATAAATAGCGTCCGGATTCCTGTTTTCAGAAATCATTCACAATCATCAACTCTTTCTCAATTCTCTCTATTCCCTCTCAAGAATTACTTAATTCTTTTCTTTCTCTCCTTTTTTCAATACAATATTCCGCATTCACAAGACTGAGAATCTCTTAGCCAAGTTCGAAGTTGCCTTCGCCCTAGACGTGCAAGGTTTGATAATTTCTGAGGGTTTGGTCCAAAACTAGTCTAAAACTTTATTTAATTTGATTTTAATTTAATTCTTTAATTCTTTAATTATTGTTTATTATTTTCATTGAAGTTTACTAACTTGTGTATTTTTTTATTAGAAAGAGGTACGAGGCTTCAAAGTATGTAATCTTATTACTCTCTTTCAATGTAGATTGCATGTTTATTATTGTTTTATGATTTCTAGTATCATGTTAGGATGTTATTTTATGATTCCTAGTATCATGTTTAGGATGCCTTTAATCTTTTCTAATATCATGTTATCATGTTAGTACCATGTTAGGTTTAAAGCTTAGATCTTTATTGTTTAGTGACATGCTAGGGTTTGTTATTAACCTTGTTAGTATCATGCCTAGGATCTTGCTATTATTATCAAGCTTTATTATGTCTTATCATGTTATTATCATTATTTATTATTATGATGCTTATGTTGCTTGATATGTTTTATTGTTATTGCTTGATCACACCTTTTATGATTGTTAAAGGGAATTTGTACTTGAAATCACGCTTAATAAGATAATTAATAATTTGGTTTAGGCTAATGTGATTTTAAGTCAAGTGATCGCCAATAATAGTATTATTTGTGCATTAATTTCAACCAACATAGATTAAACAGGGTAGGTTTAATATAATGTTTGTATGTTATTCAAAAAGCGCGCATGAATACGAGTAGAACAAAGTAGAGGCCTATTTTATAGGGCGGGTCCTTTCTTTTGTAGATTGGATTCGTACATTCATCCCCGGACCCTGTTTGGTTCAAGACCTTATGGAGTAGTTGACGGTCCTTTGGATTGTCTTTTGGGTTTACAAGTTCCTAAAACTTGTTGGCGACTCTTTTTGCTCTTTGTCTTTCCCTTTGGAACGCCACCGTACTTTAGTGTATGATCACAGTGGGGTTCAAGTTTGGGGTTATCGTAATGCTTGAAATATTCCCTACTGTTTTTTGGCGACTCCACTGGGGAGGATTTCTATTTATATTCCTGAAATTTATTTAATTTTGGCAATTATTTAGAATGAGCGGATGAGACTTGAAAAATTCTAAGTATTTCATGTGCGTGATTTGATTAAAATTATTGTCATATGCATTAAAAGGTCCTCATGGGAGTACCCCATGAGTCAATCCATAGGAATTTTACACGTAGTAAATTTGGGAAATATCTTTCATGACTAGAATCGAAAAGATGATGCGAAATCTGGAAAATTCGAAGGACACAGAAACTTGCCAAGGCATGTAGGAACTAGCGTCTAGAAAACAGGGCTTGTCGCCCGTAAAAAGTTTCTGTCGCCTGGCGACAGAAGATTTTTTGCGGCGACAGTCCCTGTAGTCTGGCGCCAAATTCTTCCAATACCGAGCCAGGGGTCTGTCTTCTTGCTTTGACCATTTCTAGTGTTGTTGGCTCGATTTTGCTTATTGATTGAGTCATTTTCTCACTTTTCTGAACCCATATGTGTTCTACATATGGAAATAACCCTCTGGGGGTTCCTGCTTCACCTGCCTAATGGAATATCCCACGATCATGTGCAAAGTTCAGATTTGGGTACGTGTAATGTTTGTGAATCCACCAAACCATGGAGTCGAGTCCGATTTCATCTCGCACTCGCGGAATCCTGTCCATTCGCTCCAACCCTCCCGGTAGGCTTGTGTTCAATGCATATGGATTCTTAACCATGGACCTTTTTGACTTAACCCATATCCTCGAACTTTAGAGAACTAGAGCCATGGTTAGGTTGCAAACTCATCTTGTGACTATGTGAACTACTTGTGCCCTTTGCTTGTATTTATTATATGTGCTAACCGTTTGTTTAACTTGTGTTAAAGACTAAATAAATTGACTAATGACTAAAAGGACTTTGTCTAATTAATTAATTAATTTTGAATTAATTAAAGGCTAATAATCTAATCGATTCGACCTAGTACGACTTTAGGCATGTCCATTTAGAGTAAAATTACTGGAAACAGTCCAGATTAATGTTCCAGCAATGGCACAGGAATTTGGACTGTGGCGCTGCAGTTTAGTGTCTGTCGCCTGGCGACAGGCTCTAAACTGTAGCGACAGTCCTGTTGTTTTAAGCGACAGTCCAGTTCTTTTGCTCGAGTCATCACGACGAGTTTAATTAACAGTCTACTAATCGGATTAATCAGTTTGTTAATGGTTCAAACCATGTTTAGGTCTTTAATTGAGTTTAGGCACTTAAAGTTCCATGGTCATACACTAGTAGTCAAAACATGTCACTCACATACACATAAAGCACACACATAACATGTTTGTCACATTATGACCTTGAATGCGTGTTTTCCGTCATTTTTTTTTAGGGGGGTAAGTCGGATATTAATCCTCCAATTTTTAAGTTCCCTTAAAATATATACCCCATTTTTTCACTTTTTCTTTTAAATCTTTTAAGCATAAAGTCAAGTCAATTAGAGTCAAATATTAAAACAAATATGGTTTAAATTACAGCGCGTGGTCAAGAAAGGAAGGGCGCTTAATCAAAGACAACACTTTTGTTCAAGTTTTACTTTTCGACAAACCAGTCGGTAGGAAAAGGAAAGCTAAGAAAGCAATGGCTAGTCAAGAAGAACTTAATGAAGTCAAAGGACAGGTAGCCAACCTGGCTGAAATGCTGCAAAACCTATCGCTGCAAATAAGTAATCCTGAAAAACAAAAACAAATGGACCTAATCCAGGAAAGCTTGGGCAAATTGTCCAGCGACTTTAGATTTCAAGAGATTAGCTCCCAAGGGGTCTCGGTGGATAAGGACCTTCTTCCACAAAAGTTCAATCCCAATGACATCCCTAAGTTCAAGGCCATGGATAACCCCTATTTTCATTTAAGAGCTTTTGAAACTGTAATGGGTATTAAGGGGATAGATAGAAAGGCATTTCATTCTGTATTTTCACTATCCTTAGAAGCCGTATGTCAACAGTGGTACTTTTCACTTGATAAAGAAAAGACTTCTAGTTGGGAATCTATTGTGAGCGCTTTCATTGAAAGATATAAATGCAATATACAAGTTGAAACCGATCATAGAGAATTAGAAATGCTGAAACAAAAAGAAAACGAGGGTTTTACCTCTTTCTTTAATAAATGGAGGGAAACCACTGCAAAAATGGTTGAAGTGCCTAGTGAAAAGGAATTCGTCAGGATGTTCATTAAAAACCTCCAAGAGAAATATTCTAAGCATCTCAAATATCAAAGCAGCTTAAATACTTTCAAAGCGGTATATGACATTGGAATTAACATTGAAGATGACCTTGCTAAACAGAAAATTGCTAATAACAACTCAAGTAGTGGCTGGAAAAATAAGAAAAACGACAATCCTTCTTCATCCGAATCTACCCACTCAAATAATGTTAGCACTTTTCCTCTTAATGAAGTATTGGCAATGAATAATAATCAAGGATAAAAGAAACCATTTAGGAAGAATTATACTCCTATTGGTATGAGTTATGACACCGCATTTGATCGCTTACATGCAAAAGGTCTTATAACTCCTATTGGACCATTTGGGGACCCACCTGTCGAAAGGAGAACGGCTAGCTGGAACCCAAATGCACATTGCAAATATCACCAAGGTAGGGGTCATCCCACAGAGAATTGTTGGAGATTAAAGGAAGCCATTCAAGATTTGATTGATAGTAACAAGCTCCCATTGCCTCCTGCATGTAAGAAGCCAAGTATCAATACTGCACCGCTATCGGATTCTTTGGCTATTTCCGACGAAGAAAACCAAGAGGATCCATCTAGCCTCATAAAACCTATCGAGACCATTGAAGAAGAAATCTTTGAAGATGCTCTCGAATTCCATGGCCAGGAACCCGCAACTAAGCAAGAAGTATTGGCATTGACATTAATACTTTCGGAATTAAAAGAATTAATCTCACAAACCTTCGAGGCCATAAAAGAGAAAAATGAGTTGCTTAAAAATAAACCTCCTCTTAAGCCAAAGAAACCATTTTCCCTCCAAGTAATTGACACTCCCAAAAAGAACAATAGGAAATATACTCCAATTGGGACATCATACACAAACATGTTCAAAATGCTCTTCGAGAATGGAAAAGTTCAACCTCTCGAACCAAGACCATTTGAATCACTGAAAAGGACAGACAAATATTATTGTGCATATCATCAATCAGGAGGACAAACAATAGAGCAATGCTTCAAGTTTAAGGACTTGGTTCAACGTTTGATTGATGAGAAAAAGTTAGTTCGACTTCCACAAGATGCCATGATTAATGGAGTATGGGACAGTGATGATGAGGATGTTTACCTTAAAGACATTGAAGAAACTCCTCTATCAACAATATACCCAGTAAGTGACATTTGGGACGAGGAGGACTCACCCATAGATGTTCTCACTAGGTCCGGGAGAATACAACCTCCCATTTCAACACAACCCATACCTTCTATTCAGCAAATTCCCGTGCCTATTATAGAAGACAACGATGTTGTCAAACAGCTAAAAAAGACTAAAGTAGAAATGAATGTATGGAAACTTTTAGCCACATCTCGAGAACATAGAGTCGCAGTTATGGATGCACTGGCTAAGGTAGGCATAGATTCGGACACCACTCCTGAGGGACTTGCAAACTTCCTCACGAGCGATCTCCCAAGTCCAATTAATTTGGTCACCTTTTCGGATAAAGATCTACCACCGGAAGGTGACAAACACAATAAAGCTCTAAACCTCACAGTCATATGCAAAAGAATGAACGTCCCTATGACTCTTGTGGATAACGGTTCAGCAATTAATGTGTGCCCACTTAGAACCGCAAGAATGTTAGGAATAAGAGATGAGGATTTATCCCCGTCAACCCAAGGAATAAGAGCCTATGATAATTCACGTCGTCAAGCATTATGGACGATCACTATGAATGTAACTGCAGGCGCAATTGAACATGCTACTACATTTCAAGTAGTAGATATCAAGGCATCTTTTAACTTGCTATTAGGACGCCCTTGGCTTCATGATTTAAAGGCCGTCCCTTCGTCTCTCCATCAACAAGTAAAGGCTATAGTTGGAGGCGTTCCAATAACCATTGATGCTTCATCTATGAGGATTAAAACAGTAGAAAATCCACTAATTAATGTGGAACACGACGAAAACGATGAAGATTTGTGGGGCTTTAGCGAAGAGGTCTCCTTAATAGAGGAAGATGAAAGGACCCCTCTTCATTATGACCTCCACTCAAACATGATAACAAATGCTATCCTAAGAAAACAAGGACACTTTCCTGGAATGACTCTAGGAAAGAAGAAAGAAGTAGCTAAACACATGGGCTTACCTGGCCTCCCTAAATTGGATACTTTCGGACTTGGTTTTGAACCAACCCTCGAAGACCTTAAACGAGCCCAGGAAAAATCAAAAGCACGAAGAAATGCCCGTATACAAAAAAAGGAAATACCCATGGATCAATATCCTCTCACTTTAAACGGGCAATTTATAAGAGAAGGAGAGGATTACCCTTGTCACGAATTTCCTGAACCTTTTGTTGTGAATGGTATAAGGCAGCCTGGATTCGAAATCTTTTTAGACTGTTATTTCCTAGACGAGATCCCAGCCCCAACATATAAGGAAAAAGCACCCCCTTGTTTCGACTTTAATGTCATGGGACTCCTCTTTGGAAGAGAAAAGAACGAATCAAGATATGCGGAAGATGATTCTTCACTTATCCAAGCAGTTCTCCAAAGCGAAAATTTCGATCCCTCCGAACTTATCACTCCAATAGAAGATCAAGAGCGTGGATGGCGCAAGACAGTGAAGATAGTTACTATAAATGGAAAGAAGATTTCAATAACTACAGGGCAAGGACCAATATTCGAAGAGTTGTCTGAGTCAGAGTCTGAGTTAGAGTCTTCCCTCATCGAGTCTTCTAAGTCTTTAGTTATAGCACCCTCACCTTCTTTTTCTACTCCTAGGATAGTTAGCAATCAAGTCCCGACGGACATGTCTTTATTTGATGTAATGATTTCTGAGTTCAATAATATGTCTTCTTCCCCTTATTCCTCTTGTTTTTCTTTATCTAAAGATGACGAGCATTGCTTAACTAATGATGAAAATGACAAAGAAATAATTAAAGCAATGGAAACACTTGAAAATAAGACACCAATAATTGAGGATACAGAAACAGTTGATATCTCAAAAGATCCAACCATTAAAAGTGAAGTTAAAATCGGACTGACACTAAACAAAGAAGAAAGAACCGATTTAATCAATCTACTTAAAGAATTTATCGATGTATTTGCTTGGTCATACGAAGATATGCCAGGCATTAATAGAGAAATAGCTCAACACACTATACCATTAATTCCAGGAATGAAACCTGTAAAACAAAAGTTACGTCGAATGAAACCCGACGTGGCCCTTAAGATAAAAGAAGAAGTACAAAAACAAATAACTGCAGGTTTTATCCGGGTATCCAAATACCCCGAATGGGTCTCCAATGTTGTCCCGGTTCCGAAAAAAGATGGTAGAGTTCGAATGTGTGTCGACTATCGAGATTTAAATAAGGCAAGTCCAAAGGACGACTTCCCTTTGCCACACATCGATATTTTGGTAGATAACACAGCAAACCATGCACTTCTCTCATTTATGGATGGATACGCAGGATACAATCAAATCCTCATGGCCGAAGAAGATATGGAGAAAACAACATTTATAACACCTTGGGGTACTTATTGCTATACGGTAATGCCATTCGGGTTAAAAAACGCGGGTGCTACTTACCAACGAGCAGCAACTGCCCTACTCCATGATATGATGCATAAAGAAGTGGAGGTCTATGTGGATGACATGATTGTAAAATCAAAAGACCGCCAAGGACATCCAACAGCCTTAAAGAAATTCTTTGAAAGATTAAGAAAATACAACATGAGGTTAAATCCCTCTAAATGTGCTTTTGGAGTTACCTCAGGGAAACTCTTGGGTTATGTCATAAGCTCTAGAGGAATAGAGATAGATCCCACCAAAATTAAAGCAATCATGTCCATGCCACCGCCCAAAACCGAAAAGCAAATTCGAGGATTTATTGGCCGGTTGCAATACAAAAGTAGGTTCATATCCAAGTTAACCACGATATGCGAACCAATATTCAAAAAGCTTAAGAAAAATGTACCGATCATATGGGACGATGAGTGTCAAAAAGCCTTTGAGAAGATCAAAGCCTATCTTGCGAATCCTCCCGTATTAGCCCCAGCACTCCCCGGAATACCCTTAAGACTATACTTAACCGTCACAAAAGAAACAATGGGAGCTATGCTCGCACAAGAGGTAGAAAGCAAAGAAAATGCTATTTACTACTTAAGTAAAAAGATGCTCGAATATGAAACACACTATACACCATTGGAAAAGCTGTGCCTCGCATTGGTGTGGGCCACAACTAAATTGAGACATTACATGCTCGTGCATACCGTTTACGTAGTCTCACGAATGGATCCCCTAAAATACCTATTCGAAAGATCTACACTTAATGGACGAATCTCAAGATGGATAGTAAATTTGGCCCAATTTGACATAAGGTTTATGCCTCAAAAAGCAATTAAAGGATCAGTGGTCTCGGATTTTCTAGCAGATTTCCCAATAGAAGATTCAACACCCTTAGAAGAGAATGAATTCCCGGACGAAAATTTAATGATGACAGAGGATGATACATGGACTCTATATTTTGATGGAGCCTCAAACCAAAAGGGGTGCGGCGTAGAAGTCTTATTAGTATCACCTAAGGAAGAACATGTCCCTATATCCATCAAATTAGATTTCGACGTCACCAACAACGCAGCTGAATATGAAGCATGCGTGGTAGGCCTCGAAACCGCTTTAGCCCTAGGTGTAAAGAAACTCCGGATATTCGGAGATTCATCCCTGATTATTAATCAAATCTCCAAAAGATGGAAGGTTAGGAGTGAAAGTTTAGCTCCTTACCAAACATATTTGGAAACTCTCACCGATCAATTGGAAAAAGTGGAATACACTTACCTACCTAGAGAGGAAAACCAATTCGCCGACGCCTTGGCAAGGCTAGCCTCAATGGTTAGAATACCTAAGGAAATTGAGCAAATGCCTTTAACCATAGAAAAAAGGCATAAACCAGCATACATTCAGGCCATAGAAGACGACGAAGTAATTCAAGAAGAAGAACCAGAGGAGGAACCATGGTTCGTAGATATATTAAATTATGTCACCAAAGGAGAATATCCTCCTCATGCTGACAAAAGAGTGAAAAGAGCATTAAGACTCTTAGCTTCCCAGTTTGTACTCATAGGAAATGAACTACACAAAAGGGTACCTAAGGGACGAGCTCTATTATGTGTAGGCAAAAAAGATGCTCAAAGGGCTATGAGAATAATCCATGAAGGTATATGCGGAACACATGTTAACGGCAAAATGCTAGTCCAAAAGATAATGCGAGAAGGATATTACTGGACTACCATGAATAAAGATTGTCATCAATATGTAAAAAGATGCCCAAAATGTCAAATTTACGCAAATTTGCAACATATCCCACCATCTCTTCTCTACACCTACACTTCACCATGGCCTTTCTCTACATGGGGAATAGACATAATTGGAAAGATTACACCTCCCGGAACAGGAGGCCATGAATACATCTTGGTTGCAATAGATTACTTCACAAAGTGGGTGGAAGCACAATCATATGCTAAGCTCACCGCCAAGCATGTAGCACTCTTTATCGAAAGAAACATAATTTGTCGACACGGAGTCCCACATGAAATGATAAGTGACAATGGAACTCATTTTCAAGCAGAATGTGAAGAATTGCTACAAAAGTATGGTATTCAACATCACCATTCTTCCCCGTATAGACCTCAAGCAAATGGAGCAGTTGAGGCCGCTAATAAGAATTTGAAAACGATCATTGAGAAAATGACTGAAAATTATAAAGATTGGCCTGACAAACTTCACTTCGCACTGTGGGGTTATCGCACGTCAATCCGAACATCAACAGGAAATACGCCATTCAACTTGGTATATGGAATGGATGCCGTACAACCTGTAGAGTTAGAAATACCTTCTCTGCGCATTGCGTTAGAAAGTAAACTCGATGAATTCGAATGGACTAGAGCACGATATGAAGAGCTAATCCTACTCGATGAAAAGCGACTAGAAGCTCTACATCATACTCAATGTTATCAAACCCGCATGGCTAGACATTTCAACAAAAAGGTCAAGACCAGAAATATCAAGGTTGGGGACTTGGTATTAAAAGCATTAAGGAAAAATGTCTTAGATCCAAGAGGAAAATTCCGGCCTAATTGGTCTGGACCATATATTGTCAAAACAATCCTGTCAGGAGGCGCGGCTAAATTAACTGATATGGATGGCAATGAATTTTCAAACATGACAAACCTTGACCAACTTAAGAAATACTACCCATAAGTACTTGAGTAAAATACTCAAGAGAGCTACGTTTGGCCTGATTCCTTAAGCAAAGGATACGTAGGCAACCCAGACAGGGTGCGGCCGCTTTAATCTCTTCAGATTCGGTATCTCCGAAGTAAAAAACTCATGTCTGCAAAATTTCAAAACTGGCGCCAAACGATAGTCTCTGTCGCCAGACGACAATTTTGTCGCCAGGCGACAGAGCCCAATCGTCAGCGACAGTGCATCAGATAGCAGCGCCAGTCTTCTGCGAGTGTCTAGACCAGTTTCTCATGTTCTGGAAATTTATTCGACTTTCGTACTCGAATTAATTCTCCGAAAAATAAATGTTGTAATTGTTTTCATTGCTCTAATTGAAAGTTAATAAGAGCTGAAATTTTATTGATTAATAAAGAAAGGACATTATTGATAAAATAAAAGCTGAAAAATTAACTAAAACAAATTAACTTTGTCTAATAAATCAAAAGAAAAGCAATGTTCTAATCCTTTTTCTCCTTCTTCATTCTTTTCCAATTTGTGTCTTCATTCTCTTCCTCTTGATCCATAACCTTCGCTAGGAGACAACCGTTAGAAGATCTACACTCTATTTTAGTATAGATAGTTTCTCCTTCCGCTAGGACTCCATGCTTCTTCTCTACCCAAGCTTCCTTCTTAGTAGAGTCGACTTTTCTTTTTCCTTGATTCTTCTTGGCACTCTTCTTTCTAGGCATAATAGGAGTCTTGAACTCAATTCTTTCCCCTAGGCGTTCTTTAGCAGGGACCTTCTTGTCACCTAGACGATCCTTCACATTGGTCTTTTCAATTGTACCTTGAGATTTTTGAAATCTTCCATCAAGCCATTGCTTCACTTTATTTGACAAGCAAGGTGGTTCCTTATGGGTAATCACCTCCCATAAGGGCCTACCACTCCAGTATCCATCAAAGCGCTCAATCTCTTGTGACACAGGAAATTCATAAGGACGGCGAAGATCTCCTGTAGGGATGGTTTGTGCGAGACCATATTGTCTCATGACTCTACAAGGAAAGTAAAAGGTTAGTCTCGACAAGCTCGGGAGACGACAATATGCTTGGTTACTACAACCAATCATCGCCTCAATCCTCCACCAAGGAACAATCCAGTTTATGGTAAAGTCACCGGCGGCAAACACCTTGCTCCACTCATGGCGACCGATTTTCAAAAATCGTTTCTTTCGGCGGACTATGCAATTTGGAACATATGTGTGAATATCATCGGGAGGATTAATAAGCTTCAGCCTCTCCATGAGCCATATCTGCAAATATGTATTTAAATTAACATTACAGTGTAAAAATAATATTCTTTAGTTCTTGATAAATTAATAATAATATTATTTTATACCTGTAATAAAATTGGAGAACCTCTTAAAGGTGCCCTTGAATCCTTTCTTAGTGCATCTAACCACAGCATAGTCTCTCCAACAATTAATGGCATTGGATTTCTCCCAGTTTCAACTTGTTCTATAACAGATATAATTATCGATTGCCCTTCATTATCTTTGCCACTCACTAAGAGCAATTGGTTAAATAAACAATAAAGGAAAGCCCTCCTTTTATAGACACGGAAATCGGGATTGGGATTATCATAAAAATAATGTGCAAATTCTGTCAAATTAACTATGTTACCATGCACTATGTGTTTCAAAGCCGTCCCCCTCAAGTCAAAAAAGTGTTCGAAATCTTTATAGTAATATTCATTGATTCTAGGCATTACCGCAAGGTCTGTGGAATAATAACCTATGATGGCCCCAAATTCTTCCGGTAAAGGACATATTTCATCATGAAAAAATCTAAAACAATGAGTATCAATATTCCAATAGTCTATGGCAGAATAAATAAAGTCAATATCAAGGCTCATCCCCTTGACTCCAAACATACCCCCCATATGAGAAAGATCTAATGCTTTTTTATCTTTAGCAGTCAAGTGACGACACCATTCATCCATGTACCCACAAAAGGTTCTTTTAGCTAAAGGCATGATTACTAGTTCATTAACTATTTAATAAGCTGGTTAAATTATGCAGTAAACGGATGATTCGGGGGCTATTTATAACTTTTTCTGCACGACAGACTTCAATTCCTATAGGAAACAGGAAAGCGCGTCTGTCGCCAGGCGACAAAATTGTCGCGTGGCGACAGAGCCTGTCGCGTGGCGACAGGATGGTTTACGCGGCGCCAGTTGTTTTCTTTGCAGCGTCACCTATTGCGCGTAGGAAACCGTGTTTTTACGCATTTGATTTCGACTTTGACTTGACTTACTGTTCTATTCCTCTTCTCATACCCTCAATATTTTTATTATTATTATTATTATTATTATTATTATTATTATTATTATTATTATTATTATTATTATTATTATTATTATTATTCTATTAAAGCTTAATTAATTTTAAACTTTCCTTCATTTTCTTTTTTCTTTTTTTGGGGGAGAGAGTCGGTACCCTCCATTAATATTAAAAATGACGGAAAAATTTTGCGCAAAAATTACACTTTCTCACACACTTACATGCACGACACATTTGTTATACAATAATAAATCAGGCAAATAGAATGTTCAATAAATAAAAAATGCATATATATATACAAGTGTCTGGTACATAAGTAATATAAATACAATAGGCAAAGTCCTACAAAGGTCAACAATAAATAAACACAGGTACAGCTATGGCGCCGGAGGTCGCAAGTCGCGAGGGATGCCGAATGTATCGAAAAATGTCCTACTCCGTGGAGTATGTCCATCATCGCCCCCTGGACCACCAGACGGCGCAAACTGCAGCTCAGGACCAGGCCATCTAACCTCGCCCTGAAACCCGACGGAAAGAGGCTGGGGCTGCAAAGGCTGCTGCGACGACGAGCAAAACTCGTATGTCCCACCACCCATCTCACCTCGAACGGTCGGCCCGGTCGGAATGTCCTCAGGTGATGACGCTGAATCCTCTACAGCGGCGGCCTCAGAACGACCACCTCGACCACCAGAAGTAGTCCGGCGACGCCTCGAGTCGGACCTAGTAGTCTCCCTCCTAGGCTCGGGCCTCGATCGAGTGCGTGGAGAAGGAATAGGCTGCCCCTGAAAAAGTAAATCAAGGTTAGCAAATGCAACGAAAATAAAGCCAAAAGCAGTAAAAGTAAAAGTAATACCTCCTCAGCGTCGTTGCTACGACAGGTAGCACGGTTCCGCAACCTCACAAGCTGGCTGCGAAAGGCGTCAATGCACCTGGCCATAGCCGTCACCACCTCACAGGAGAAATGCCAAAATAGCCAAAGTCAATAACAATTATAAAGCCCAACATAAAGATGGTATATAACAAGAAAAACTACTTACTCGAGTCTGGTGACGAGGAATAGACCGCTCCACAAACTGCTCTCCCGCTGGAGCTGGCGGAATAAGCTCCTCGATCGGTCCATACGTACCCTGGTAGCGTATAGACATCCTCGGAGGGATGAACTCCCTAGGACCAGCCTGCTAAAAGTAAAAGTTAGAAAGATACTTGGGGGCTACCTAAGAAAGATAAACTAAACGAATAAAAGCATACCGCTGCCTCCTCTGAAGGGACAGGAGCCGGCGCTAGCAACGGTAGCAGGTCCTCCTCATAGTTCTGCTCGAGGAGAATGTGTGATCTCCAGGGAGTACCTCGCGAAGGCCCACCAGCACGATCCCCGCTGCAAGGCATCGTGGAACATATGCCGAGGTGGAGGAGCGGGAACAACGAAAGTATCCGAGGAGTGTTGGATGGCCACCCTCTCCCCTAGGTAGACCACCGCGCCATATGTCCCCAGAAAGTAACGACGCTCAGCCGTGTACTGCGCCGCCAGCGCAGGGATAGGAAAAGCAGCCCAAGGCCGATATACCGGGCTAGGCTCCTGAAACATCACTAAGTAAGATACTAACGCTAAAAGGTGATAAAAGAGAAAGTAAGAATTAAAGAAAAACCTACCGTGAGGATCATCTCTCGAAGGCATAACACCTCCGGCGGACCTCTGCGGCCTCCCCAACTAGCAGCAATGGGGAGCACGCGAGGAGAAGGCCTCGCAGGCGCAAGAGAAGGGAAGTACTCGTAGAACCAAATCTATACAGAAAGTGAGAATCAGTAAAAATGGTGCTTCTAAAGCTAGAGTTAAAATCTAAATAGGGAAAAGGAGATATACCTCTACAACCCTCCAGAAACTGGAAAGGGCTATCTCTCCAGACAAGGCCTTGTGACGACAGGACCGCCGCAAGCCCAGTAAAAAATCAGCATAGGCCATGCTGGCCCAGTCATATGTCCCGACCAACTGGAGGTCGCGAACGGCGGACAGGTAGTATAGAAGTACTCTACTACCTCGATTAGGGGAAAATGTCCCTGATAGCAGAATCAGCACAAAGATGCGCACCCGCTGCTCTCGGGTAGTCGTATCATCCTCGAAAGCTGCAGCCAACGTGCCGCGACGGATACATCGGGAACTCAGCTGTCCCGACTGAGCCTCAGCCTGGGCCCGAATAACGATCGGCCCCAATAACTCCAAAACCTCCGGCGAGTAAACAGTAACGCCAGCATCGAAAGGTAGAGGAGTAGACTGGAACTCTAGCCCCGTAATGAGACTAAAGTCAGCTGGAGTGACTGTCATCTCACCCCAGGGAAAGTGAAAAGTGTTAGTGGTGTCCCAAAAGAACTCCACCAAAGCTCGGACGACGAGGTTACCCCCATCGTATGAAAACATGGCCCGAGTGGCCTGCAGTAGAGGAGTCAACCCACATGACTCCCAAAGACGACGATGCCCCTCATCGCGGCAGATGAAGTTGTCGTACAGGGAGATGATGGTGGAGTTACCCGAGCCATGGCTACGGGTTCTCCTGCTCGCTAGACCTCGTCGGATTCTCTCCGACAGATGATGAACCGGCGCGTGAAATAGAGTGCGCTCGTCCCAATCAGGCATGACACCCAGCCCGGAAGTAGAAGGCACGTCCTCGCCCTCGCTGGTGGGCTCGTCCTCTCGACGTGTGTCCCTCGACCGAGAACCGGAACCACGTCGTCTAGCCATGCTAAAGTATGTGAAAGTAATTAAACTTAAATTTCTACAGTATCTAAAGTTCGCCTAAGCCGCATGATACTATGTTAAAAAAAAAAACAGAGTACGTAGTACTAAAACAGAGCAAAATCTCAAACAAGCATGGAAGTGTTTCTTTGAGCAAAAAAGCAATTTCTTGCAAACATATGATGAATATTGTGACAAATTGTACAAGTAAAAGCAGTCAAAATGCAAAGAACGACTCACATTGTTCTTCACGACCTTAAGAGGTCCTACAATGGTGAATCGTTTATTTCTTCACCAAATTGGGTCAAAAAAGTCTCAAAATACTCCCAAAGTAATATACAAGCATAATTAAACAAATTCAAGGCATAAAATTCAACGAGCAAAGCAAATTAAGCAAAATGAATTTTGAATTTTTCGAAAATTCACGAATTAGAACGCGTAATTCATCAAAAACCGAGTAGAGTTTGAGCAAAACTTACATAGATCGGGAAAATAGATGAGAAAAGCTTTGATTTGCAACAAGTTTGAGCGAATTTGGTTGAGAAATGAGCAAGAACGAGTAATTTGAAGTTTTCGCGAAGTTTGTGAAGCAGAGCAGCGAAATGAGAAAGAAGAAGAAGACGGGTTTAAAACCCCGATTCTGTAGCCAAACGACAGAATTGTCGCGTGGCGACAGACTCTGTCGCGTGGCGACAGATGCAAAAGCTTGCGACAGGCACTTCTGGTCAGCGCAGGAGCGGAGACAGAGTGCTGGGCTCTTCCTTATGGTTTTGTGGGTCCATTTTAGTAATTTGGGTTCCTTGGTACGCCAGTTAGCCCCTTTGAGCAATTGACATGATTTAGTCAGCTTGATCAAAATGCACTGAGTGATCGACTTGATGAAGATCGTCTCACTTAACTTAAGGCGCCTAAGTATTGGCTCATAATAAGGCACCGAAATAATGGTTCAGAGCACCGAAATAATGGTTCAAGGCACCGAAATAATGGTTCAGTAGATGCACCAAAGTAGTGGTTCACAAAGGCAAAAGCACCAAAGTACTGGCACAAATATAAAAAAAAACAATGATAAATAATGATATTAAGGGTCAATAGGTAAAGTGATTCTTTGGCAATGTCTCAACATAGAGAGGAATTGTTTAGCGGCGAAGTACGGTCGTGACGAGGTAGTGTCACAAATAGTGGAGATGGCGAAGCAAGGCCACCTTCGGCGGTCCCTCAAGGTAAAGAAGAGATTGTCTATAGCGGCGACATACTGCTGTGGCGATGTACGGCCACACCCAGGAAATGACAACATACAGTTATTTTCGACGATGTTCCCGAAATACTGTGGAGGATTGTCACCAAGAATATTGAAGACGACGACATATGGTTATCTTCAACGATGGCGTTCACGAGGTACTGTGGAGGTTGTCACAAACAACAAATGAAGCAACAACAAAATGGTTACTTTCAGAGGCGTATGCTCGACGGTGCAAGATACGCGTTTCTTAACTCTTTTATCTGTTTTAACTAATGATTAGTTTTGCAGGTATCGGCGTTATAAGAATGATTTGGAATCGCAGAACGTTTTGAATCATTCTCCGTCCCTATCGATACTTTGACTTTCGTTTTCGAAACATAAGTTTCTCCAAACTCAGTCAAAGTGGGGGCTTCTGTAGACACCCATTTGTGTCTCCCCAAAACCAAACCCAGTGATGAATACCTTGCACGTTGTGTTATTATCGAATTAGGTGAAAGTGATTCGAAAGCCAAGTGTTGCGATTTAGTTTTAATTAAATTCTTTTCTCTCTGTTTTTGAAAATGACCCTATTTTATGAAATTGTCCATTTCAGTTTATTTTGGTCCATAATAAGGGTCCAATAATGGTGTAGATGGATGGGGTTTGAAAAGACCTTTCCAACGATATATTATAAGCCCAATTCCGATGAATATTGAGGAAGTTATGGCCAAAATACTAAACTGGGCCTAGTTATTTATTTTAATACGGCCCAATGATCTAGAGGAGGGCCCAATATTAATTGTTATTCCTAAAATTATTAGGATTAATTATAGTTTTCTAGAAGTTTCTAGAAAGTTCCTTTTAATTCTAATATTGTTAGATTTAATAATTAATTATCTTTAAAAGATTTTTATTTGGAATAAAATATTGTTTTGTTATCTTAAAAATATATTTTATCTTCTGTACGGATTCCGTAGATCAAGTTGATTAAAGATCGGATTCCGCGTGAAGAAAAACGCGCTAATACAGGCTGTCGCCAAACGACAAGTCTGTCGCCACGCGACAGACCCTGTCGCCTCGTGACAGACATTGTCGCGTCGCGACAGAGTCAATTCCTGGCGACAGCGTGGAGTTTTATTCCTTATCAAATTCTATGTTTTTCCGGATTATTTTCATTATAAATAGCGTCCGAATTCCTGTTTTCAGAAATCATTCACAATCATCAACTCTTTCTCAATTCTCTCTATTCCCTCTCAAGAATTACTTAATTCTTTTCTTTCTCTCCTTTTTTCAATACAATATTCCGCATTCACAAGACTTAGAATCTCTTAGCCAAGTTCGAAGTTGCCTTCGCCCTAGACGTGCAAGGTTTGATAATTTCTGAGGGTTTGGTCCAAAACTAGTCTAAACTTTATTTAATTTGATTTCAATTTAATTCTTTAATTCTTTAATTATTGTTTATTATTTTCATTGAAGTTTAGTAACTTGTGTATTTTGTTATTAGAAAGAGGTACGAGGCTTCAAAGTATGTAATCTTATTACTCTCTTTCAATGTAGAAAGCATGTTTAGATTTGTTTATTATTGTCTTATAATTCCTAGTATCATGTTAGGATGTTTAATATTCCTAGTATCATGTTAGGATGCTTTTAATGCTTTCTAGTATCATGTTTAGGATGCCTTTAATCTTTTCTAATATCATGTTATCATGTTAGTGCCATGTTAGGTTTGAAGCTTAGATCTTTATTGTTTAGTGACATGCTAGGGTTTGTTATTAACCTTGTTAGTATCATGCCTCGGATCTTGCTATTATTATTGAGCTTTATTATGCCTTATCATGTTATTATTATTATTATTATTGTTTGTTATTCATGTTGCTTGATTATATTTCATATTGTTATTGCTTGATCACACCTTTTATGATTGTTAAAGGGAATTTGTACTTGAAATCACGCTTAATAAGATAATTAATAATTTGGTTTAGGCTAAAGTGATTTTAAGTCAAGTGATCGCCAATAATAGTATTATTTGTGCATTAATTTCAACCAACGTAGATTAAACAGGGTAGGTTTAATATAATGTTTGTATGTTATTCAAAAAGCGCGCATGAATACGAGTAGAACAAAGTAGAGGCCTATTTTATAGGGCGGGTCCTTTCTTTTGTAGATTGGATTCGTACCTTCATCCCCGGACCCTGTTTGGTTCAAGACCTTATGGAGTAGTTGATGGTCCTTTTGGATTGTCTTTTGGGTTTACAAGTTCCTAAAACTTGTTGGCGACTCTTTTTGCTCTTTGTCTTTCCCTTTGGAACGCCACCGTACTTTAGTGTATGATCACAGTGGGGTTCAAGTTTGGGGTTATCGTAATGCTTGAAATATTCCCTACAGGGTGCAATTCTTGGTTATCAAGAAATACATATTTTAAATGTGAAGGAAGAGGTTTAAGTTCAAGTTTCTTTACCTCCGCAGAGTACGATTCCTAAATTAAATTTTTTACCTTATCATTCTCATCAGGGATAAGTTGCTCATTTGATAGAGCTTGCTCGATTTCATCTAACTCTTTACTCTATATGTCAACATCACCTGTAGTTGATCACAACATAGTACCTCCTCCAAAGGATCTCGGATGAGAACTTGGGGTAAGCTATCACGGCATAGGTCCTTTCATAACTCTCCCTAAATTGAAGGTAATGTTATCATCCCTGTAAATTAAGGTCTTCCTAAAATAATAAGAATTTGTATATCCGTAGTGTAGGAGTTTATAGGTATTATAATGTGGAAACCATGAATCATATTCATAAAGCACCTAATCCCAAGATCGCATACATAACATACAAGACACATAATCATACCTTTGAAGCGTTAATTCCACGAAGCTAATCAATTGGCAAATCAGGGAGGGAATAGAGCCCCAAACGTTGCTCCTCTACTTAGTCCACGTGATTCGAACGAGCCGTCCACCAATACTAGATTGGTCGAGTAAAAGGGAAAACCATGATCACCACCTTTAATGGACTAAACCGACCACCCCAAACCACCACCACCATGAACCACCAAGACCGGCGCCGGGGAGGAGAGAGTGTCGTGAGAGGGAGAGAGAGAGTTTGAGAGGGGTTGGGCTCATGTTTGCTAATTAGGGTTTGATCAAACTGATCACTGAATTGCTGTCTTGAAAACCCTAGGCACTTAGTCTATTTATAATCCCATTATAATTAGAAGAAGTCACGAAGTCCAAAACCCTCCTTGTTCCTCCATATAGCCGGCTGTACTAGGGGATGAGGCCCATCATGGGCCTCGTCCTTTTATGCTATAGATTTAGGCCCTTTGTGTGACTTTAAAGGATCCGTCCCATTGGGCTTTGGCCTATTTTACTAGCCCAAAGATCGTTAGTACCTCTAGCTATGATATAACGATGACCCAAATGTACGAACTTAATTATCTCCATAATTTGATCCATTTATATATCTAGTAATTGCACATGAAGAAGACATAAATCCTTCAATCTTCCACTTGTCTGAGACAAATGTGCAATATTCAAATTTCTTAAGTCAATACGTGTCAATTTGATAATATGATTGCATCACATGTCGAGATCATATTAATCTACAAATTGTTTCTTGAAATTTGAGTTCGAATTACAAAACCAAATGATTACAAATGAAAACTGAGTAACGCATTTGAACGCGGCCACGTATTTTATGAATTCTCCATCTTCAAGCGGCTAGGACACATTCCCTAATTTAATAGGTAGATTCAATCCAATCTTGTAGAAACAAAGCTCTCACTCAACTTTTGAAATAACCAGGAAACATCCTTTATAATCTCCAGTTATGGGTAGACGTTTGAATGTACCACAGTTAAGTCAATCATTGAATAGAATCAATGTCCCACTCATGTCAAAGGAATCCACTAATATATCCCGAAGCTCTATACTTGAACTTCAAAGTAGGTCAATTGTTCGATCATGCATCATTCATGCATATCCAAGTAATTGACCGAGCATCACTATGCCCTTATAGCCCATGAAACTGCATTATCCAATCAATCTTACATGCTAGCCCGTTTATTGAAATCAATTTATGTCCACTTTAATGATTTCGAACTAGGAACTTAAATAATATATGAATTTTGTTCACTTGTGGGGTTTCATTCACCAGGTCATCACCCTAATGAGCTCATCAATTCATAATTATTTTTGACATTTTATTTAATTTCCTCAACCATAATTAAATAATAGAAATGATAATTTCTGTTTATAGACATAATTCTGCAAATATATATGCATTCCTTATGTAATATGTTGTCTCAAAACATAAACAACTTGAGTTGTATAACTTGCTACAATCTAAGACTTTAATATGACTCTCATACTTTAGTCTGTGGAAGGGGTTTAATGAATTATGTTCTCATTCATAATAAAATTCTGCAGATTACGACATCCCGCTTGTCATTGATCTCAAAAATGAGGTGATATCTCTGTAGACACCTACTTTTAGCCTCCTGTCTCGACAGGAAGTGCTATGATGATAAATAAAACCACCTTTGTGTTGGATCAACGTGAAGAATGCTTATGGACAACTGATTTAATCGCAACAACACAAAATAACTAGCCTTACCCAAAACAAAATGAATTAAGGTCAAAAATAACTAAGCCTGATCATAATTAGGCTTAAGCCCGAGGTTAAAACCTAATTATGACGGATTTAGAGGCGCCTAGGTTAAAAATCAATGCTGTCGTAGAGAAATTCGCACGTATCTCAATGAGTAGCGCTGGTCTGGCGCGCGTAACTTCTTCGATTGCGCGTGACACCCAACGCAATTGCTAGTGATGCGCTTGAGGAAGATGTAGAATTTCATAAAAATATAGAATCGAATCTTACCATAATACCACACGCAAGACATTCAGTTGCGCTGCCCATAACAGCGCGTCTAAATCACTTGCGTTGGGCTGTCACGCGCAACCCTTTCAGATGCGCGCGACACCTGCTGCGGCAAAATGCTCAAAACCCTAAATAGAGGCTTAATACGAGGCTCAAACAGACGAAAATTAACCAAAAACTCTGGCAGAAACATTGTGGACTTGTGAACTATCAAACCCTCATAGTATCTTGTGTTAAATAAAGAATAAAATTGAATAATTAGTTGTTGATTGACCACTTAAGCCAAGGTGAATCTTGTTTATTTTGTTCTTTTGACGAATATTGATTAAATAAAAATAACAAATTTGCAATGTAATTCCTACATGATTGACTTGTGTAAATAAAATCAACTAACTTAGTTTTTTAGGTATCACATTGCATGTATTGTTTGGTGATAAATTGTGAAAAACGAAGAGCTAGTAGAGGCCGTACTAGGGCTAGGATAACGATACCTCTCTAAAGGAAACGCATCTTGGTACCCTCGCTCCCGAACTCATTTCTGGTTCATGTAGACCAATTTGGGCATGGGTAAACATACGATTCTTGCTAAATATCCCTTGAACTCTACTTGGGAGAAAGGCATGAACGAGGTTTATGAGTTTTCCTAAAACTCATTGGCGACTCCTACTTGTTTCTTATAAAAAAAGTGTGATGAAAGGATCAATTCTAATACAAGGTCCGCCAACACAGTTAGGAATTCAAATCATAATACACCCTAACAAGTGTAAAGTCCTAGGCTTTTAAAGGGCCATGGGCATTTAAGGAGAAAGATCCCCTACGATGGGAACACCCTCCTTACAGTGGCGACTCCACTGGGGAACTTAGAGGTTACAAGATTAATTTTTAGTTATGGTCCAAGGTTTCCAACACTTGGTTGCATATGGGTTGTAACAGGAATTAACTTGGATAATCTCTAGTTAGAGAGCGAGACTTGAACGTATAATATCTTCCTTTTTCGCAAAAGTAAAAACCAAACAAGAAACATTGCATCATGCATAATCATAGCACACTATAACCCTTGGGGATCGGCTCATTAACTAGGGGTTGCCAACACTAGGCTTCTATCCCGAAATCAATAACAATCATCCTACCCATATCGCCGACAAAATGTTGGGAGGGCTATGTCATGAGTCAACACGCTGAGTGATTGATTTGTGCATTATCCCTTAAGATATGGTACCTTTGGACACCCAAGCTTACGACCTTAGAAAGGCATTGTGAGAACCTTGGCTTATTGTATGCTTATATGATTACATGACTATGTGTGACGTGTTTAGGATAGCTTTTCCCTTTTTCTTTTTAGTTTGGTTTAGGTTCCCAATTACGAAGTTGTCCCTTCGTAATTTTGAGTCGTGTTCGAAGGGTGATAAAAAAGTAAAAAATCGAAAAAAAAAAATGAGAAACAAACAAAAAAAACTGCTCGAACAAAAAATCGCATGAGCAGGTGGCGCGCGCACAACTCATTCAGTTGCGCGACCACTACCAGCGCAAGAGCCAAGGATGAGCGCGCCTTTCGCACGCAACCTAGTTACTTGTGCGCGCCTGCTGTTACGAGTCCTTTTGATTCTTTAAAGAACAATTGACTCGTTCAAACAATATCTTTATTAAAGAGTTGTTTAAAGGTGATGTTATCCATTCGAATGCATTTTGCGTCTTTTCTTCTTCTTTTGTCTCCTAAACAAGCGTATCGATTTACTTTTCCTTTTGTACTTCTTTTAGGGCTGGTTTCCAAGCTTGGGAACGAAGACTCTCGGGCGCTCGCATTCTACGTTTACCATCAAACAATTCACCCCTTTTAAACCACCTTCCCTTAACAACTAATTCTAGTCCAACAATGATGTCAGCTATAGAGAAACTCTAAGAAGAGATTGTTCGTTTGAGAGAAGAAAAGGCTCAAGAGGCCGAAGAGCTAAGGATTAAGAAACTTGAAAAAGATGAAAAGTGAAATGCTGAAGCTTTGGCCTAGCAACAAAATATGGAGGAACTATCCATCAAAGAGAAATCATTGGAGAAACTTATTCTTCATTCCACAATGGGGAACAAGTACTTCGATGCAGAAAATTTTGCTCCTCCTACAGGACTTACTTTACCCGAAAAATTCGTAGCTATGGACTTGCCAATATTCAAGGTGACTGATAACCCAAAAAATCATTTAATGAGTTTTACTGGCACCATGGCTTTAAAAGGAGTTGATCCTAAGCTTTATGCTTTGACTTTCTCTTTATCTCTAGACCCAGCCGTGAGAGAGTGGTACTATGGGCTAGATGCTAAGTTGAAGATGTAGTTTCGGCTTTCATCACCCAATATGAGAGTAACGTAGAGTTTAAATCAACTTTACATGAACTTGAGATGCTTAAGCAAGGCGACGATGAAGGTTTTCTTGCTTTTTACGGTACATGGAGAGAAAAGGCGGCTCACCTTGCCCAAAGGCCACCTGAACTCGAGTTTGTACAAAAGTTCATTGACAATTGTCATGAAAAGTACAACAAACATCTACGCCACCTTGGTTTAGACACTTTTCAAAAGGTCTATTTTGTGGCTACTAGGATTGAAGATGATCTTGCTATAGAAAAAGCAAATAAACCTCATCATCATCAACCTAAGAACAACTACAAAAAGGGGAATGATAACACTTCATCCTCTATTGATGTATTTGCGACTTCCACGCAATATAATAGCACAAGTCAATATCATAGTAATGACCCTCGAAGGAGATGGACAAGAGAAAGAAGATTTACACAATTTCCTGTGAGCTACAAAGAGTTGTTAGAAAAATTAAATGAAAAAGGATTGCTCACAACGCCACCCACTCCTCCAGAAAAAGAAACTCTTAATGGGATGACAATGCCTATTGTGCTTATCATAGAGGTGTTGGGCATGATACTGAACGTTGCTTTGTCCTAAAGCACAAGATTCAAGATTTAGTAGAAGATGGGAGAATTCCCACGCCTAAACCCAACAACGATGTAACCCCATTAGGGACTATGGGAAGTGATACGTTCAATCCTTTGAATTATATCACTCCCATAGGGAAGCCTCAAACCACAACACTCATAGGGGCAACTAATGAAGTGTGTGGGTTATGGGACGACGACTGCCAAGACTTATACGTCTCTAAGTATGCCGCCGTCCCACCTCCACCTTGTCTACAAAACAAAACAAGTGGAACGCTTGATTGGGATCATTTCTTGGAGAAATCACAAAACTTGTCAAATCTCTCCTTGGATGAACAATGGCATCAAGCACAACTCATGGAGCATCTTGAAATGGAGGCGCACTTAAAGCCTCTAGAAGAAAGTTGGTTCATAAGTCCTACAACTAACCCAAACGAGATAGATCATCTAACTCGTTCTGGGCGAGTTTATCAAACACAACCAAATGGATCTTCGATCGCTCAAAATCAAGCTCAAAATCAGCTTCAAAATCCAATACTACCTCCACTTAAGGTAGAAGATCCATTAGTCAAACAACTTCGCCAATCTAAGGCGAATGTTAGCATTTGGAAACTCCTATGTACTTCTAAAGAACATAGGAATTCTCTTATGATTGCTCTATCGGTTTTGTCTGTAAGTACAAACAAAACTCCCCAGGATCTTGTTAGCTTACTTACTAGCGAGAAATCCGACAAATCAATCACTTTTAATAGTGATGATTTTCCTTCAAAGGACACTACCCACAACAATGCGTTATACTTAACCGTGGGGTGCAAGGGATACAATATCCCTCTTACTTTAGTAGACAATGGGTTTGCTGTAAATGTGTGCCCATTACGAACTGCGAAATACTTAGGCCTCAATCCAGAAAAAGATTTTCAATCAACAACACAAAGCATTAGGGCCTATGACAATTCAAGGAGATCGGTGTGTGGAACTTTTAAGCTACCAATTACCATAGGCCCAATACAAAAGATGGTTGAATTTTATGTCATGGACACTATACCTACAATAAACCTTCTTCTTTGACGTCCTTGGATACATGTGCTCGGAGCGATACCATCCTCGCTTCATCAAATGATTAGGTTGAACTATCAAGGTCTTCCTATGACTATACATGCTTCTCCTCTCAAAATAGCGATAAATAATCATAGCGATAAATGATCAATCACTTTTAGAAATAAATCATGATAATGATGAAGAAGACACGTGGGGATTCGCTGCAGAGGCAATTTACCCACTAGAAATGGAGGAAAGCCTTGAAGAACCATTCAAGCTTGATCCATATTCAACCCTAATAGTAAACAACATCTTATGCAAGAGTAGTTACTTTCCTGGGATGCCCTTGGGAATAGGAATAAAAAAAATCTCTTTTACTTCCTATCCCAAGAAAAGCTTCTCTTTTGGATTGGGATATAAACCAACCAAAGAAGAACTAGAGTCTCACGATGCTAAAATCAAAGCACGTAGAGACAACAATAAGAAAGGGATAATCACTTTACTCCCATCCTACAATCAAACCCTTAATGGACAATTCATTAGGGAGGGAGAATATTACCCATGCTATGACTTTCCAGAACCATTAGCTCTAGAAGGTATCAAGAAGCCTGGATTCGAAATATTCCACGATTGCTACTTCTTGAATGACGATTTTGAAATCGTTCAATCAAAATACCCAACTCTAGGGTGCTATGATAGGCAAGCATTCAACTTGCTATTTGGACTAGAGCAAAACCATGTTGCTACAATGACTAATCAGAACGCCATCCAAGATGAAGATTTTGACCCAACCTCGTTGATCACCTCTTCTAATGAAACCTTCGAGTATGGATGGAGGAAGTATTTCAAATGGATATTAACTATAAAGGTGATAAGCTGGAAATCATCACTAGCGAAGGGAAGATGTTTGAAGAATCTGACGATGAGTCTAGTTTAGATTTTAAGGAAGCTGAAAGTTTAGGCCTTGTGGCCATTGATGAGTCTTTATTTTCTAGTCATAAGGTTGAAGATCCCAAAAAGGATTCTTTTCTTGATGTACTTTCTTTTGATTTCAATAATATGAGCTCTATTTCCGAGTATATGCCTTCTCTTGAATCTTTTGAATGCTATAATAATCAATCTAATGAAGATGATAATATTAACAAATTGGTTGAATTAATGAATGAACGAGAACAAAAGAATCATGTATTTGAAGAAACTAAAACAATCAATACAGGAACTAAGAAATAAAAGGGAAGTCAAAATTGGCTTAACTGAAACAATCGATCCTTATATAGACGCTCCAAGAATTCGAAGACGTGTTCGCTTGGTCATACAAGGACATTCTTGGAATAGATAGGGAAATTGCGGAACATACCATTCCTTTGAACCCTACTTCTAAACCAGTAAAACAAAAACTTTGACGAATGAAACCTGATGTCGCATTGAAAATAAAAGAAGAAGTACAAAAGCAATTAGACGCAGGCTTCATTCGTGTATGTAGTTACCCAGAATGGGTAGCAAACATCGTCCCAGTCCCTAAAAAGGATGGACGAGTTTGCATGTGTGTTGACTTTAGGGACCTCAACAAGGCTAGCCCTAAAGACGATTTTCCTCTACTCATATTGATATATTGGTAGATAACACGGTTGAACAAGGGATATTATCCTTTATGGATGGATACGCAGGTTACAACCAAATTCTAATGGAAAAAGAAGAGGAAGAAAAGACATGCTTTATCACCCCTTGGGGTACATATTGCTATACGGTCATGCCATTTGGTCTAAAAAATGCAGGAGCTACGTACCAAAGAACGGCTACGACTCTCTTGCATGATATGATGCATAAAGAAATAGAAAGTGTATGTGGATGATATGATTGTGAAGTCCAAGGATAGAATGGGACACATAAAAGCCTTACGCAAATTCTTCACTCGTATAAAAGAATATAAAATGCGATTGAATCCACAGAAATGCGTCTTCGGAGTAACTTCTGGCAAGTTACTCGGATACGTAGTAAGCACACGCGGTATTGAGATCGATCCCTCTAAAATAAAGGCAATCGTTGATATGCCTCCCCTTCAAACAGAAAAAGAAATTAGGGGGTTCCTTGGCAAGCTACAGTACATTAGTCGATTTATCAACAAGTTGACAATGACTTGTGAGCCAATATTTAAAAAATTGAAAAAAGAGGAAAAACATGAATGGGACGATCAATGCCAAGAGGCCTTTGAGAAAAACAAAGATTATCTCAAAAGTCCACCAGTTTTAGCACCACCAGTACCCAAGCTACCTCTTAGGCTATACATCACAGTCACAAACACGGCCACAGGGGCCATGTTAGCACAAGAGGTAGAAAAAGTCGAGCGTGTAATATATTATATGAAACAAAATATAGCACCTTGGAAAAAACAAGTTTAGGATTAGTGTGGGCAACTAAAAAACTACGACATTATATGTTACCCGACACCACTCATGTGATTTCACAACAAAATCCGATAAAGTATTTGTTTGAACAACCACCCATACAAGGAAGATTATCCATGTGGTTGGTAATGTTGGCCGAATTCGAACTAAAATATATTCCTGAAAAATCAATAAAAGGAGCAAAGATGCACAAATAGTCAAGTAAGCACAATACGATGTAATGAGTTTGCAACCTAACCATGGCTCTAGTTTTCTAAAGTTCAAGGATAGGGTTAGTCAAAGAGGGTGCATGGTTATGTACCCTTCGTTGCAATGAGTGTTCGATTGGGTAGATGGAGTGTGAATTCCCAGAGGGTTATGGAAATATGTAGAACACATATGGGTTCAAAAAAGTGAGAAAAACTCAATCAGGAAGTGAAATTGAGCAAACAGTACTAGAAATGGTCAAAGCAAGAAGGCAGATTTCTGGCTCGGTATTAGAAGAACATAGCGCGAGACAATAAGGACCATCGCTAGACGATAGCCCTGTCGCGCCTCGATATTGCTATCGCATCGCGAAAGAGCCATCGCACTGCGATGGGCACTGTTTTCTCAGCACGAGTTCCTACATGCCTCAGCAGCTCTCTGTGTTCTTAGGATTTTCCAGTTTTCGCAGCGTTTTTTCGATTCTAGTTGTGAAAGATATTTCCCAAATTTCCTACGTGTAAAAATCCTATGTTTTTGACGCATTACAAATGGTATATCCAATGCGGACCTTTTTTATGCTTATGCCAATAATGTCAATCAAAATTACGCACATGAATACTTAGAACTTTTCGAGTCTCATCCACTCATTCTAAATTATTGCCAAAATAAATTTTAAGAATTAAAATAGAAATCGTCCCCATTGGAGTCGCCAAAAACTGTAGGGAATATTTCAAGCATCCCCCACTTGAGCCCCACTGTGATCATACACTTAAGTTGGTGGCGTCCAAAGGGAAGGAAGCTAGAGCAAAAGAGTCGCCAACAAGTTTTGGGAACTTGTAAACCGTTCACAGGGTGAAGGTTACACCCCTTCATGATCCATGAGATCGCTAACACCACAGTGGTCCTGAACCATGACTGTATATTTGGGGATGAAGGTACAAATCCAACCTAAAAGAGATTAAACCTGCCCTAAAAATAGGCCTCTACTTTATTCTTCTCATATTCATGTGCGCTTTCTGACTAACATACAATCAATATATTAACCCTAAACCTGTTGAATCTATGTTGGTTGAATATTAATGCACAAACAAAACTAATATTGGCGATCACTTGAATTAAAATCATATCAGCCTAAAACAAATTATTAATAGTCTTATTAAGCGTGATTTCAAGTACAAATTCCCTTTAATCCTGGAAGAAAGGGCGTGATCAAGCAATAACAATAATATTAAGCAACATAATAATATTGATACTACAAATCATAATCATCATAATAATATTCAATCTCATCAAAGCATAATATTAATAGCAAGATCCTAGGCATGATACTAACATGATGAATAACAAATTCTAGCATGTCACTAAACAATAAAGATCAAATATTTAGCCCTAACATGATACTAACATGATAGAAGAAAATAGGAAGCAACCTAAACATGATACTAGAAAGAAATAAATAACATCCTAATGTGATTCTAGGAATTAAAATAATATAAGCATGCTCTCTAAAGAAAATAGCAATAAAACAACTTACTTTGTTGCCTCGTATCTCTTTCTATCAAAACAATACACACGTTAGTAACTTCAATGAAAATATTAAACAGTAAATCTAATCAAAGAATTGAAATAAGATTTGGGACCAAACCCTCAGAAAGTATCAACCTTTCACGTCTAGGGCGAAGCCAACTTCGAACTTGGCTAGGTGTGTCTAAAACTCGTGAATGCGGTATTGTTTTTGTAAAAAAGGCTAGGCTTAGAAAGAAGTAGAAAGAATAAGCTATTGCTTAAGAGAGAGAAAAGAATAGAATTAGATGATTGTTGATGATTGAAAACGGGAAATAAAGACCCTATTTATAGAGAAAATAGTCCTGAAATGATAAGAAAAAGATCGAATTCGATTCAGAGCAAAACAACTTCCATCGCGACGCGATAGAGTCCGTCGCGGCGCGATGGAGCTGTCGTTTCGCGATGGTGAACGCGTTAATTTAAAACTGTACGGAGTCCTTAATCTAATTAAATTAGACTAATTAACATCCGTACTTATCTTTTAAGAATCAAATTTAATCTTTTAAAACACTTGTTTTATTCCAAATATAATTCTTTATTTTCTAAAAGATATAATTATTAATCCTAATCCCACTAGAATTTAAAGAAACCTTCTAGATTATTCTTGAAAATTAAAGTTAATCCTAATGATTTAGAAATAATAATTAATGGGTCCTCCACTTGATCATTGAGCCATATATTAAACTCATTTCAGGCCCAATTTGGTATTTTGGTCATAACTTCCTCATTATTCATCGGAATTGGGCTTATAATATATCCTTGCAAAAGCTCTTTTCAAGACCAATCCAACTACACCATTATTGGACCCATATCATGGACCAAACTAAAATGGAATGGACGTTTCCATAAATAGAGTACTAAAATAAATGTTTTCGAAAACAGAAATAAGTATTTTTATTAAAACAACCGCAGCACAAGACTTTTCACATCTCCTTGTTCGATAATCAATGACGTGAAAGATATTCATCACTGGGTTTGGTTTTTGGGAAGACATAATCAAGTGTCTACATTATTATTTTCTTTTTAGTTTCGTTATTTTTTCAAGGGGGTAAGTTGGGAACCCTTTCCCTCCCTCAGAAACTTTTTCCTTTTTGCTTTAAAACACTTATGGAAATGAAAAAAAACAAGACATGATATTTACAAAAAAAGTGTAATATGTACAACAATAAAAAATAATAATAACAATGCACATATACATTTTTCATAAAGCAAAAAAAAATTTAATAAAAAAATGGGAGTCATGATGCTCGGCGGCTCCCAGAAGGCTCTTGTACATCCTGCAAAACCCCAAAACAAAGATTAATACACTATGTGTAATAACTTTGATAAGAAAATAAACAAGACTTACCGCGACCATCGGATGATCACGGCATGACAAAGCCACAAGGTCTCTCCGATATGCAGCTCGGAAAGCAAGCATTGTCTTCACCATGCCGTTCACGGTCTCCAGCGGAACCTGTTCCAAAAAAATAATAATAACAAAGGACAGTTATAAAAAATGTATATGATATATGAAAAAGAAAAGATATACATGTACAGAATAAACATACCGACTCAACCATCTTTGGTACGAAGGGTATGTCCTCATCCTCCGTCGTCGGAAGCGCCTCACGAATTACCGACCCAAAAGCGTTGGTATACGTCACCTCCTCCGTAGGAGGCACCCAACCACACAGCTCGACTCGCTATAAATATAAAATAAAAGGAGTCAAAGTTTCGAACAATAGATAAAGAAAGAAAAATAGAAAAGAAGAAAAATGCTAACCAGAACGAAAGCTAGAAAAGGAGTTAGCCTGGATGCAATGAACGCCGGGTAAAATACATCCGATAGCACCAGTTGCTCCGATGGATAACCAACGATTGCCTAAGCTCGATCCTCGGTAGACTGCAGATCCGGACGGAGCATCAAGATCGGAGGGTCCGCAGGAACCAAAGGCTCCTTGGACGAAAACTGCCAGAGAACACGCTTGCCTAAAAACCAAGCATCTGTCCTCTAAAGCACAAAAAGTCCTGATAAAAGGTCCAAAAACGGCAGCGAACTGCACCTGCCTTGACGACCTCAAGCACCCCGACGATCAAACTCTAAGGATGGAGATCGATCTACAAAAAAACACCACCACATGAGAAAGTTACTCGAAAAAAAATATATATACCTATAAAAATGTGTGTTGTCAAAATCATACTCATCGACGCACGAGTTGCCGAAAGAATCCTCTAGCGAAAGTCGCCAGCTATAGTAGCTCGCTTCTTCCTTATCGTGCCAAGCGATGGCCGATAGGGAAACAAGCCTCCCTGAGAAACCTAAGGGCTAGGAAAGGCAGGTACGAGTACCCCCAAGCCTAAAAAAGAAAAAAAATGTACAATGATCAAAAGAGCCAAAATTGTGATAAAAAATAAAAGATTAAGGTAAATACGTACTTCGAGGATACGACCATGCCACGAAATGGAGATCGAAGGCACCTTAGTAGCTGCCGTGGAATCCATCACCCGAGCCGCCTTACCCATAGCTGTAAGCATACGGGCATACGACACCTCCGCCCAACTCAAGTTATCCACTTGCCCCAAATCACTAAGGCAAATAAGTAACCCGATAGCGAAACACTCTCCCGGATCACTCAAAATAGTGATGGGAAGAAGGTGGGCAGTGTATATCCGAGGTAGCTGCTCAGGAGTACACTGCCGATCAACCTCGTCAGCCGACAAGACTGCGCGTACATATGGAGGGCCACCGCGAGACGGTCCCCGACAAGGTCACGTAGTCTCTCGTCTGACCCCTTCACGGTCTCCATAACCACAAGCTCACCTCCAAAAAGAAAACCCGTGATCATAGAGAAATCGTAAAGGGTAATCGTCATCTCCCCCCATGAGAAATGGAAAGTATTGGTGGAATCCCACCGAAACTCCAGCAACCCGCGAAGGAAAGTTGACGACGCAGGCTGACTCGATAAATCCCGAAGAGCCGCCAGCTGGGGCTAATCCCCGAAAGCTCTACTACCTCCTTTACCACGTCAGGTAAACTCCCGAAACGATCCCTCAAGTCACTTGAGCCGTATAGATGCATGCTAGGCTCGTTCTAAAGAAAATGTATAAGAAAATATGGTTATGACCTTTCAAAAGAGAGAAATGATAAGAAAAACAAGGGAAAAATAAAAAAACTCACTATACCGCGCCAGCTTCGGGTCGAAACATGATGGTTTGGGTCCCACCTAAGGACTTGAGGGTCCCAGTTGGGAGGAACCTCCCAGACCACATCCTCATGAAGACGTCGAGCAGCCCCAACGTGTCACTCCCAAACCTCCTCACGAGGACGCGTCACCCTCTTTCAAGGGTGAACCACCTCGTCAGGCACTAGTCCTCCTAAATCCCCCTCAGCATCGACAAATGGAGGGGAGTCCATACTATAATCGATAAAATTCGTTATTTGTTTACTAAGGAAATAGTATGTGTGTTCTAGACCCATTTCGGCAGCATAACGACTGCCGAGAGGACAAACCACAAAAATCAAATGCCACCCACGCTTGAGGGCTACGATACCTGCAGTTAAACTCAGTAAATGGGGGCTTTTAACACCCACAAAGCCATCGTGTACCAGTTTCAACTAAAGTATTCTAAAGATTATATTCATAAATCTCAAAGAATCAACTATTTTTAGATGAATAATAATAACATAAACATAATTATCGTGTACCAAAAATTCTTGAGGTTCGAACATGGTAAAAAACAAGATAAAGTGTATACTTCGCGCCACTTTTCGGATTCAAAAATTTCCAAACATGATTCATGAAAGTAATTGTAGGTCTAATACTATAATTCACTTAATAATCAACAATTATAACCAAATGAGCAAGCAAAAACAACAAATTCGAACTACAACTTGAAGAAAAATGACAAAAATGCTCTCAAATGAAGAAATGCTCATACAAGGTTCAATACTCAACTATTTTTCGTGAAATTTGTTGCAAAACACTCCTTGAACATAGCGTAACAACATGGAACAAACGATTTCAAGAATAACGGACCGAATCAAAAATCCCAAATTCTAAATTTGGGGTTTTACGGTTCGATTTTCCCTAAATTCAGCCAAAAAAATGAAGTAAAACAAAGCAAAAACTACATTGGATTGTGGCAGATATGAATAGGGAACGGGATCTACTTCCTTTAGCCTCATAAAGCAGAGAATTTCGAGCTTTGTAGAGAGAGAAAGAGTCGAAAATGGTGAAAAGGGAAGGAGAGAGAGCGAAAATGAAAATCGCGCTTCGCGATTTCTTTTACTGACTTAAGTGTCGCGCACAATTGAATTTGTTGCGCGTGACATCCCAGCGCAACTCAGAACGATTCGCGTGGTTGGCCAGCACGACCACTGAGTTGCGCGTAGATACTGGTCACTTAAAAGACGGGTTTTGGAATTTCGATCCGTTTTGATTTATTTTTTAACGGTTTTTGCTCGTCATTAGACGCAATGGCGCCCAAATTATCAAAATCTTTTTTTTTTATTTGCATCTTGTAGTTTATTTTCTTCTTTGATAGTTTTTTGCATCATCCTACATGCACACCGTGCTTTGTACCCGACCTAAGCATACGTTTTGGACGTTTTTCGTGATTGTGTCTTAAAATGTTCCATAGTGCTGCTTTATGTAAAAGCTCCCATAGACAGGTTTGTCATTTTACTGTACTGACTTTAGAAATTTCACGTTCTTTTCATTTTTTTTTACGTCCACAACAAAAAGAATAGCGTAGGTGCTGCGTAAAATTGCATCCTCTTCCCAGCAACGTGATCTACCTCCTGTAACGAAAACGGTAGGATTTCTTTCTTTAGCTTTAGGTTTACGAGTGGATAGGCGCGCCGAACCATCGAGGACAAGGCACATTCTCGATTGGAAAAAAATACGGTAGTTAGTGAGCTTATTGGCTTACTGGACAGTTAAGGTGTCCGTCCACCCCCTGTATAAAGAGCGAACAAAGCAGAGTCGCACCTATTTAGACACGTGCCCCCAGTTCTGAGACATGTGTTTTCATCTTGTGGACAAAACTGATGAGAGAGTTGTCGATTTTCTTCTCTCTCACTAGGTTTGGATATATGCCTCTATTCCTGAGACATGTATTTCTATCTTGTGGACCCCAAATACTTCGTTTAGGCAAGCGAGTTTTAAAACCTCTATTCACGTGTTAGGCTCCGAATGCCGAAACACCTCTCTTTTTATCATCTTTTACCTTGTTAAAATCATAGACTAAAGTTTGAATGACATATCGAGGAGATTTAGATCAACGATGCCATAATTGAGAGGATATCATCCTCTTTACTCTTTTTTAAACCGATATCTTCTCATGACATGACATTACTTAGGACAGCCTTTACATGTAAAAGCGTTCTACATTTGCAAAGGATCAATCTGGATTCTTTAGCGAGTTAAGACTAGAAAATACTTTTTTTAGCCTTAATAGCTACTTGTCTCAAACGCTTAGCGAATAAAGGATAGTTTCGACATCCTTAAAACTATTGAAAGATTCTCTATTCTTAGGGAACTTCGCAGAATGAGTCTCGGATTTATTTTCTTGGCTACTTTGATCCTTATCTATTCTAGACTCTATCAAAGTGGGGGCTAACTGTAGACATTTACTTTTGGCCTCCTATCCCGACCGGAAGTGCTATGACGATAAATAAAACCATCTTTGTGTTGGATCAACGTGAAGAATGCTTATGGAAAACTAATACAAAACAACTAGCCTAACCCAAAACAAAATGAATTAAAGCCCAATAAACTAATCCCGATCAGTAATTAGGCCATAGCAGCGCATCCAAAACACTTGCGCTGAGCAGGCGTGGGCAACCTATTCAGATGCGCACGATACCTACTGCGGTAGAACGCTCAAAACCCTAAATACATCCATTCCCTATAAATAGAGGCTCAACACGAGGCTTAAACAAACAGAAATTAACCCGAAATATAATAATGGCAGAAACTTTGTGAACTTGTGTACTATCAACCCTCTTGTCCTGAACACTCACCCCCTTTATTTCTTGTTACCACGGTGGAGGTTCCCGAACAAGAAGGACTCCATAAGTGTTCTAAACGAAGATATAGCAAGAAAAAGTGGTAAATTCCCGAGCACTTAGATCAATCACCTTTTCTTTTCTTATTTAAACAACTTTTAATGAATTAATTAGTGTTTTTTTATCACCTAAAATAAAATTTTAATTAATTAATTTCACATAGTATTCTATTGTTAATCAAAGATTAGGAATTGAATAATTAATTGTTGTTTGATCACCTATGCCAAGGCGAATCTTGTTTATTTATTGTTATTTTCACGAATATTGATTTAACAAAGAATAACGACTTTTGCAATGTAATTCCTAAATGATTAACGCTTGTAAATGAAATCAACTAACTTAGTTTTAGGTATCACATTACATGAATCGTTGTTAGCATGAATCATAAGTTTACCCCATGCCTAAATTGGTATACATGTACCAGAAATGAGTTCGAGAGCGAGGGTACTAAAATAGCGTTCCTTTTAGGGGGAATCGTTATTCTAGCCCTACTGCGGCCTCTACCAGCTCTTCCTTTTTCACAATTTTATCACCAAACAATATATGGAACGTGGCTTTTTAAAACTAAGTTAGTTGTTTTATTTAAAAGCATTAATCACGTAGGAATTATATTGCAAAAGTTTTTATTCTTTTGTTATTCAAATCGTGAAAAGAACAAGAAATAAACAATGTTCGCCTTGACTTAGGTGATGAAACAATCAATTAATTATTTAAATTCTAGTCTTGATTAACGCAAAAATTCTATGTGAATTAAATTAATTAAAAGTTTAATTAAAGTAATCAAACAACACTATTTATTCAATTATAGTTATTTAACTAAGAAAAGAAAAGTGATTTGTCTAAGTGCTCAAGAAACTAACCATTCTTCTCTTATGCTAAATCTCCGTCTTATGCATTTATGAACTTTCCTCCTTCTTTGAACCTCCAGGAACTTCAATGGAATGTATTAGGGTTGAAGAGTAGTTGGAAAGAGGAGGGAAAAGTAGTATGATAGTAAGAGGGTTTGAGAGATTAAGGATTTCAGAATTTGGGGTTTAGAATTCTGATTTTTCTGTAGTGTTTAGGGTTGAACTAAGACCCCTATTTATAGGCGTAGAAATTTATGTTTAGGTTTTAAGAGCCGCGACGTTAGGTGGCGCGCTCAACTCTTGGAGTCGCGCTGGGTGCCGCGCGCGCAACTCATTGAGTTGCTCTGGGTGCGGTTTGCCTTATACGAATACGCGTTTTTAAAACTTTCATAAATTTTGATTCCAAAGTCGGATTCGGGCTTTTGCGATTAATTTAAAGCTCTGAATGTCTACTTTCCAATGCCGTTGGAATTAGGTTACAATGTGTTATGGATAAAAAGATATAGCCAATGGAGTGCAAGGGTGTCGATTTTAGGGCCCGATTTAGTGTTTCAGTTATAACTTCTTCGTTTTAACTCGGAATTGGGCTTATAATATACCGTTGGAAAGCTCTTTGAAAGGACTATCCATATATTTAGGCCTTGCATGGAAATTTAATGGTTTCTTTATTTAATTGGTTTTTTTTAACAATGTATGATCCACTAGATCCAATCATTGCATTTTACGCATTTGGGTCCGATATTAATCACGTTCAAACATGTTTGAGCACGTTGAAGGCCTAATTAGTAATCCGACAAGGCTCTAAGATAACTTGGTCTCAAATACAGGTTTAAATTCATAGTGCATTTCGTAGTCCATAAACACTTCAACTTTGATCTAGCATGAAGAACGGGTTATTGTAACATCATCGCACTTCTTGTCGGGACAGGAGGCCAAAAGTAGGTGGCTACATTTAGCCCCCACTTTGATCGAGTCTAGAATAGATGATGATCAAAGTAGTCAAGGAAATAAATCCAAGACTCATTCTTCAAAGTTCTTTAAAGATAAAGAATCTTTCAGTAGTGTTGAGAATGTCAAAACTATCCTCAATTCGCTAAATGTTCAAGGCAAGTAGTTGTTAAGGAGAAAAAGTACCTTCTAGTCTCAACACGTTAAAGAATCTAGATTGATCCTTTGCAAGTGTAGAACGCTTTTACAAGTAAAGGCTGTCCTGGATGATGTCATGTTATGAGAAGATATCGGTTTTTAAAAAGAGTAAAGAGGATGATATCCTCTTAATATGGCATCATTGATATAAAGTTGACGCGGGTGAAACCTAGGTCGTTGGTTACTTAGATTCCCCAATCATAACAAAATTTGAAACCAAACCCAACCCTACGTGTAGGGGTAAGTTTGGGTCAAACCCAAGGGAATATGGTATTTGCTAAGGTCTCAAGCTAAGCTACTCCGAAGTCTTAAAACAATGGGTAGGTCTAAGCTATACTATCGAATCAACTCAATCAAAACTAACAAATAGAATTCAAATATCAAAGCACTAGGGAATTTAAGATCCACATGCACTCGTGATAAACTTGCTAATTTGTCGCGAATTTGATCAATCAAGCAATACGAGGGAAGACGACATTTGCAATCAAAATCACTCAAAGAGCTACTTCCTAGGGTCAAGCTAGATGTCTCTAGAAATGACTTCAAAGGAAAATCGCAAAATAAGGTTAATCGATAATAATAGCTTCCAAATTAATTTTTTGTGTCATTGAAAACTATTATGCAATCTAGCTTGATAATCAAGGTTAGCTACTTCTCATCAAATCAATCACATGCACAAATTTCATCAACCAATTTAATCACATCATCAAATCAATCAAACACCCCAAATTTGCTATAGATTATCACTAATACATGCTTCACCACTTCCATAGCAAAGGAACTACTCACTACACATAGCAAATTTGAAAAGCATAACAAAACTAATCATCAATTCCATCATCAGCACTGTAATCGAAATATCAACAATCAAATCAAACAAAACTAATGAAATTCAACAGTATATCAAAAATCAATCAACAAATTGCATTGAAAAGGAAAGAATTCGTACAAATCTTTGATCAATATCAAAGAGGAATGAAGATCAAAATATAGAAATCATCAAACACCAAGTTTCTCTCTCTAAATTCTACGAACCAAGTCTCCAAAATCTTGAGCTTCTCTCTCTAAAATTCTAATCAAAATCTCATCAAAAACTAAATCAAAAAATTCTCCTCCCTCTAGAAATGAAGGAATTCTATATATAGTAAAGCTAACTAAAGAAAAGTTAGTTAGACGTCCAAAAAGAATCCCAAATGGCCCGGCCTCTCATCCCATTTTGCGGCCGCAACAAAATGGGTACGGAACAGGGGACAGCAGGGTGCGCGGCCATGCTAGCCACCTACGCGGCCGCTTCTCCCTCGTGCGCGCGTTGATGTTCCCGTGCGTTCCACATGATACATGTTAGGGGAGGTAGTCACTAGATGCCTTCACGGTGGGTTCCACACCGACTTTGATGTCCACACGGCATGAGAGCGCGGCCTTGAAGACTTCGCTTATGAACTCCTTTACTTTTAAGCTTTAAGAGGGAGAACCGGGTTGCATCCTCAGCTTTGTATGCCCTTAGAGAACGCCAATGAGCTTCTCGAACATCACCATTCTCCTAAAATCAAACAGAAGGAAACAAGTAAAGGAAAATGCAAAATAGAGAAATTACAAGTAAAAGTAAAGAAAAAGAGATAAAAGAGATGTAAAAGCATTGAAAAATCATCTTAAAAGAAGCTAAACGAGTGCCATAAATGACACTCATCAAACTTCCCTAAGCTAGACTTTTGCTCGTCCTCGAGCAAAACAAAAGCAAGAAGAAATAGGATGAGATACTTATTCAAACAAGAAAAAGGAAAGAAAGAGACAAGAATGTACACTAAGACTCACTTTCGTAGGAATCACGGTTATTTTTAGCTACAACAAGCCCATTAAACCCCAAAGTCTCCAATGAGGACGAGTGAGGTCTCGTTAGGGTATCCAAAGAGTTTGACCCATATCTCTTGGTAAAAATGAGGCAAAACAATAAAAGAAAGTAAAATAAAAAATCCAAACAAGTAGCATTTGCAACGAACTTTTACAAATGATCAAATGCAAGTGAATAAACAAATTTCTTTAAAATAAGGGACGTTCCAGGATATCTATGGTTGATTGAAACATAAAATATGCTAAGAATAGAGAACTAATGAAACACAATTCACCTTCATCTCACACATTCTTATCACGTTCTCCCAATTAGCTTCAAATCCACCTTTAGTGAGCATCTCAATGATTCCACGAAGGAACCTGAAAAAGAAATAGATTTAAGGCTACTCGACATCTTGACTAATGCACACCGCATTATAGGCTTGACTCACATCTCCCTCCACCGACTTGTGACTCAACCACAAAGGTCAAAAGGTCTTGAGAAGGGTTGTAATGTAAAGGCGAAAAGGGTGAAGGTGGGCTAAAATTTAAAATTTGGTGGTATACCTAAATTGTGAAGCAAGGGTGATCAATCCTCAACACCATAATCAAGCAATCACTCAACAAAAACACCAACACCCCCAAGCTTATTCAAAGCCAAAATCACAAGTATATATATATAAAGCATAAGAACTCTTCCCCCCAAGCTAAAATGAAGCATTGTCCTCAATGCTTAAAATAGGGAGAAAACATTTATATCAAAATATTTTTGAACATTTTCATTATTCACATTTTTTCAATTTTGCCAAAGCTTTTTGAATTTGCTTTGCTTTTTCTCATTTTTTTTTCATTTTTTTTAATTTTTCACATTATTTCATTGTCCTCACCTCTTTTAACTATGGACGGCTTTTTCAAATTGGTATTTGCCTTTTATTCACAAGATATTTACAACACAAACTTGCATACATTACAAGAACCAATATTCAACTAATCCACCATAATCTCCAACAATAATAATCAATTGCTTCACAAAAACCAATAATGGAAACGAGAATGAAACAAAAGGCTCAAAATCTAAAGATATGGCTTGAAATGAAGGTTTATGGCTCAAATGGTTAGCAAGTAGGCAAATGAAAACCCAAAATAAAGAAATAGAAAACTATCATAGAAAAGGAAAAATCACCACCCCGAAAAGATGCCTTTGTCCTTCCTAAGTGGCTCGATTGCGATCTCCGGAGACAAGAGTCAAGTTCTAGATAAAGCATACAATAGTCATGGATCCATTTGCCGCTGATGCAAAATATGTAGAAGGCTTGAAAAGAATTAAACCTCACATGGTTGTAGCAATAACTCACTATTAGTTTCAAATTCACCAAAAGGGAGCAACACCAACTTTCCACAAACAATTAGAATCCAGCTTCAAGGTCCCAAAAGTTCTAAAGACACTACCTTAGCATACACTATCTTGGAGTTAACCAAAGATACTCTCAAACCGTTCATACTGATACCGCATAGGAAACCATTCATTCAAAAGCAAAAGTTCGGATGATATTATGTCCATAACATAAGCATAACACAAAAAGAAAACAAAAAGAAAGTAGAAAAGAGAAGAAAAGGAAAAGATAAAGAAAAGTGCAAAGATGCATGCATGTCATATAAATCCCAATTGTCATACAAGTGGTCATTCGACAACATCGCCAATGACCCCAAACACCCTTGGTGTTACAAAGCAAACAACCTCGAACCGTTCAACTCTTCCTAAACTAATCCTATTCTATGCAAACAATTAAAGAAAAGAAAGAAATGAAGGAAATAAGAAAGATTTCACCGGGAATCCATGATAAGCTAAGAAAAGCGGGGCAATGAAAATACAACCTCCATGAAACTCCAATCAAGTATAGCATGAATTGTCAAAACCGAGTGAGAATGAAAAAGAGAAAATGAAACTATATACAAAGAAAACAGTTAGTAACATCAAAATAAAACAATAAGAAAGCAAAATCAAAAATGAAAAACAAAGAAACAAAATCAAACTAATTAACAAAATCAAACTAAATCAAAACAAACCAATCAAAATATCAAAATCAACTATACACTCAAAAAATAGGAAAATTAACTATACACCTAAACTACAATCATTTGGATCAAAGGGATTTGGATTCAAGGGTTTTGGATTTAGGAATTTGGATTCAAGGGAGCAAAAATCACCAACTCATCATGAAAGAACAATCATCATCAAAATCAATCATCAAAAGATTTTCAACATGAAAACCATGATATGATCATGGAAAACAACAACACTAAACAACATCAAGCATAGATCAAGACAAGTAATCATAAACCATCAAGGCATGAAAAATTAAGGATGTCCAACAACAACAAAATTGGCCACCGAGACCCTTTCATAAGACTAGTGTCCCCCCAAGCTAATAAAAAATACAGCTCAACATCCCAACAATACAAAACAAAGATCACATAATAAAAGGGATGGTGTTAAAAGCACAAAGAGGGGGAACTAGTTACCACTAGGCCCGACACAATCATCATCATCCTCCTTATCATATGAAAAGCCGGATAGGGGACCATAAGGATCCCATCCCTCGGTGTAGCCGGGTGGCCAACCATAATGACCCCTAAAGTTATCTTTTTGCCAAGGGGCCAAAGGAGTGAATTGATCGGGCAACTCAAGTGGCAACGGATGGGTGGGTTCGACATAGGGTAGTTAGGATCACCCCTATAGTCGCTCCCACCAGTGACACGTTCATCATAGTTACCGTGCTCATCCGAAAATGAACGAGTCTCGGTGTTGGACCCTTGAGGTCCTTGCTAATATAGGTAGGTAGCCCTTTCATCATCTCCCCAAGAAGGTACGGGACTGATTTTATGAGGGAAGTACGGGTAGTTAACCGGGGGAGTGATCTCCCCACGGTTAACACTCGCATCATAGAGTTGTTGTTGTTGGAGAAACATACCTTGTTGCATTTCGGAGATGCCTCTCATTTGGTTATAGATCGTATCAAAATCTTGATATACATCCCCTCCAATTGAACTTGCATGCCCGCCATTTGGGCACTCAAAGCCTCCATGTAGGGGTTGGAGAATCGATGTTGTTGATGTTGAGGTTTAGGCACTTCATGCTCTTATTTTTGTTGTTGTTGTTGTTGTTGACGTTGATTTTGATTTTGTTGAATTTGTTGCTCTTCGTTGAGGACATCTTGCATGTCTTCATCTTCACTGGGGATGTGGTTGCTAATGGGAACAAACCACACATTCTAGGCATGCTGGTGGAGGGAGGTCAAGGAGGGGTTTGGAAGATAACACCGATGAGCATTCCTCACTAGCCAATCAAACACCTCATCGTCATTGCCCTTTGCTATGAATTGCACTTGCCGGAGTTGCAATGTCCAGGTAGAGGGTGTCGGCATCCCCCACCAGAGTACAAGAGAGGAGATATCTACCATAACCAAGGTTGGTGGCCAACCTAGTCACCATGCTACCACAAGGGATGTCTCTCGACTTCTTGCCCTGCATATCCATACAATTCCTCAAGAATATGTTCCCAAAGTTCAACCTCCCACGCAACTCTTCCCTAGTTGTCATCCAAAGAACTCGCAACTCGGCTTGCGACATCTTTCCCAAGTCTTGCTTTGGGAAAAACGAGTACCCCAATAACCGATGAAGCACTCGAAGACATGGTTGAAAAATGTCTCTTACAAGAGAATAACGGGCGGTGAACTTATCCAACCCCGAGATATTAAGCCACCTGACGAGGAGAAAAACTAGGCCGTTAACTAATCCTCCCTAATTCAAACTAAATTCATAAACACTTAACAAACCTAAATACAATAATAAAGGTAAGTCAAGGGTCGAACCCATAGAAATGGTTATGTTCAAGCGCTTTCAATTAGGCGCCTGAGCTAGGTCGAAGTCGAAGGTGAAGAAGTAACACTAACAACTAACAAACAAACAACCAAACAAATAAAACACTAGGGAATGGGGAACAACAAGTAATCATGGCAATTGCAACAACTTGGGACAAACGTATCAATCAATGGTTGTGAAGACTAATGATAACAGCTATCAATTGGAATCAAAGAGCTATCTCCTAATTGTTAAGCTAGATGTCTCTACGAATAACAAACTAAGAGAATCACAATCCAAACCAATCGATCATTGCAATTCCTAAATCAATTGGTCGTGTCATTAGCAATCACAATGCAATCTAGCATAATTCTCAAGGCCAAATCGAATTACGCACATGCAAACTTACATTAATCACTTTAATCTCAACAATCAATCAACACAATTCCCAAATTAAATACAAACAATCAATCATACAAGTTTCACCCAATCCCTAGCCAAACAACTACTCAAGAATCATCATCAAACAATAATCAACTAAAGAAATCAAGAATTAACAAAATATGAAGAACAATTACACTAATCAAGATCAAACATCCAAATCAAATGAAACAAACTTGAATCTAAACAAAACAATAATATGAGATTGAGTTAGAAATGCTCATTGATAATAGAGAAGATCTTTAACACAATTGTCACCCTTGTATCATCATTCTCTCACATCACCATTGAAATCTCTTACTTTCTTTCTCTAAATCTACTCCTAAACTAACCCTAAAACTAGAGAGAGAAACTCCCAACTAAGCTAAAATTATTATCAAAATTATGTCTAAAACTTCTCACAAAAATCGGGTTTAAAATAGATATTTATATGAGGCGCAAAACAAAACTGAGCGAAACCTGAAAACCCATGCTTGCGCGCTCTCGCACAGGGCTTGCACGCCCGCTCAAGGGAGGTGCACACCCGCGCACTTGGCTGCGCCCCCGCGCGCGTTGGCTGCGCGCCCGCCCTTTTCTGGGTTTCTTCCGACTTCTCCGATGCTCAATGCGTTCGCAAAAGGGTCTTGGAGTGCACGCGGTATGATGATGATAGACACTAAGCATGGCAGATTCAAATGGACTCCACGGTGGGTTCAACATCACTTCTTCATGGGAGCACGGCTTGGGAGCGCAAGAGTTAGAACTTGGAGCATCCACCTCCTTGCATCTTGAGTTTTCCCAATGCTGTGAGCTTACTCCAAAAGCATCTTCCAACTTAGAAAAGAACCAATATCGAGACCCGAACCTTGTTCAATACTACAACCACGAAAAGAGAAGAAATAAAGGAGAAAACACAAGAAAAACCATAAAAAGACAAAAAAAAAGAGAAAAGAGAAATAAAGAGAAAATGCATAAAACTAAGCATTTATTAAGAAAGAAAGCTACGAAAAGAAGGTAAAAACAACCTAAATACTCATCAAATGAGTGCCATAAATGGCACTCATCAAATGCCCCCAAGCTTAACTTTTGCTCGTCCTAGAGCAAAACCACAACAAGGGAAAAATGATGAGCTTATTCAAACAAACAACAAAAAAAGAGATGAGACAAGAATATACACTAACTCATTTTCGTAGGAATCACGGTTGTTTTTAGATACCACAAGCCCTTCAAACATTAAAGTCGCCAATGAGGACGAGTGAGGTCTCGTGAGGGTTTCCTAAGAGGTTAACCCACAACTCTCGAAAACCAAACAAATAAGGCAAAGCATGAAAAAGAAACAAAAAGAAAAGAAAAGAAAACAAATGTTCATGAGTGGACTTTTGCAAATGAACAAGCACAAATGGATGCAATTCTTTCTAAACAAGTAAGAGAGTGCACGTTTCAAGATATCCAAGGTTGATTGCAACATAAAATGCTAAGCATAGAGAAATAATGAAACACAATTCACCTTCATTTCAAAACATTTTACCACAATATCCCAATTAGCTTCAAATCCACCTCTAGCGAGCATCTCAATGATTCCTCAAAGGAACCGGAAAAATAAAGAGATTTAAGGCTACTCGACATCTCGACTAATGCACACCGCTCTATAGGCTTGACTCACATCTCCCTCTACCGACTTGTGACTCAACCAAAAAAGTTAAAAGGTCTTGAAAAAAGTTGTAATGTAAGGGCGAAAAGGGTGAAGGTAGGCTATAATTTAAAGTTTGGTGGTAAACCTATATTGTGAAGCAAAGATTGGACAAATATTAACACCAAAACCAAGTAATCACTAAACAAAAACACAAACACCCCCAAGCTTATTCAAAGCTAAAATCACAAACATATATATACAAAAATCGTAATAAGGCTTCCCTCAAAGCTTGAACAAAGCATTGTCCTCAATGCTTAAAATAGAGGGAAAGACACTTACATCAAAATATTTTTGAGCTTTTCATTTTTCTCATTTTTTCACTTTTGCCAAAGCAACGGCGCCATTTTGACGAGGGAAAAAACTAGGTCGTTGACTAATCTTCCTTAAGTCAAACTAAATTTATAAACACTTAACAAACCTAAATACAAGTACAGAGGTAAGTCAAGGGTTATGTTCAAGCGCTCTCAATTATGCGCCTAAGCTAGGTCGAAGTCGAAGGTGAAGAAGTAACACTCACAACTAACAAACAAATAACCAAACAAATAAAACACTAGGGAATGGGGATCAACAAGTAATCATGGCAATTTAAACAACTTGGGACAAATGTATCAATCAATGGTTGTGAAGACTAATGATAAGAGCTATCAATTGGAATCAAAGAGCTATCTCCTAATCGTTAAGCTAGTTGTCTCTACGAATAACAATCTAACAGAATCACAATCTAAACCGATCAATCATTGCAATTCCTAAATCAATTGGTCGTGTCATTAACAATCACAATGCAATCTAACATAATTCTCAAGGCCTAATAAAATTACACACATTCTAACTTTCATTAATCACTTTAATCTCAACAATCAATCAACACAATTCCCAAATTAATCACAATCAATCAATCATACAAGTTTCACCCAATCCCTAGCCAAACAACTACTCAAGAATCATCATGTAACAACAATCAACTAAAGAAATCAAGAATTAACAAAATATGAAGAACAATTACACTAATCAAGATCAAACATCCAAATTAAATGAAACAAACATGAATCTAAACAAAACAATAATCAGAGATAGAGTTAGAAATACTCATTGATAATAGAGAAGATCTTCAACACAATTGTCACCCTTGTATCATCAATCTCTCACATCACCATTGAAATCTCTCACTTTCTATCTCTAAATTTACTCCTAAACTAACCCTAAAACTAGAGAGAAAAACTCTCAACTAAGCTAAAATTATTATCAAAATTATGTCTAAAACGTCTCACAAAAATCGGGTTTAAAATAGATATTTATAAAAGGCACAGAACAAAATCGAGCGAAACCAGAAAACCCACGCTTGCGCGTCCTCGCGCGCCCGCGTAGATGGGTTGCGCGCCCGCGTCTTTCTAGGTTTCTTCCAACTTCTTTGATGCTCAATGCGTTCGCAAAAGAGTCTTCGAGTGCACGCAGTATGATGATGATAAACACTAAGAATGGCAGATTCAAATGGACTCCATGGTGGGTTCAACACCACTTCTTCATGGGAGCACGGCTTTAGAGCGCAAAAGCTAGAATTTGGAGCGTCAACCTCCTTGCATCTTGTGCTTTCCCAATGCTATGAGCTTACTCCAAAAGCATCACCAACTTAGAAACCACCAATATCGAGACCCGAACCTCGTTCAATACCTACAACCACGAAAAGTGAAGAAATAAAGGAGAAAACACAAGAAACCATAAAAACACAAAACAAGAGAGAAAAGGGAAATAAAGAGAAAATACATAAAACTAAGCATTTTATTAAGAAAAAAAGCTATGAAAAGAAGGTAAAAACAACCTAAATACTCATCAAATGAGTGCCATAAATGGCACTAATCACCACCATGCATTTTGGGCGTACCTATCCAAGTAATTATGCTTAGAGAAAAGGATATCCGCCCTCGGATTGAAATCAAGAGCCGCATTGAATTTGGCCAAAGACATGATATGCTCCACATTGAAAAGCTGGAAGGTTATTTGGTAGTCCTTGGTACTAACCGGAGTAGTAGTCAAAGAAGCTAAGAACTCCCTAGTTGGCTCAAAGTAGGTTCGGTAGCGTTTGTTGACGAATCTACCCAACCCAAGGTTGTCAAATAAGACCCATAAGTCCTCATCAATTCCCAATTTAATCATGCTCGATTGATGATAGTGTCGTGAGGGCTTTATGGTTCTTTTCTTGAATTCATTCCAAAGTGGTTTATGGTTTGGATTGACGAATCGTGTTTTGGGTAAATGTAGAGGGTCTACATTTTATGTTTGGGAAGAAGGTGTGCTTGAGGGAGAAGGTTCTTCAATGGTTATGTTTGTTTTTCTCTTTTTGGAAGTGAGGGCTTTCATGATCTAAGACATTTTTTCTTCACCAAATTCACAACCAAAACTCAATCACAACTTCACAATTCACCACAATCACAATACAAGCACAACAGTACCACAATACTTGGTTCAACCAACCAATACTCCAATCATCACTTACTACCAACAATATCAAAATTCAACCTTTCACAAATAAGCTACACAATCAACAACAACACAATGTAAGGCAAATTTAATCAACAACACATATAATCAACCAAAATACTCAATCAATCATCATATTCAACCAAAATAATACTACTACTATTCACAAGTATGCATAATCAAACTCTTGCTACAAATTGATGTAATAATGTAAAATAGAGGTAAAGAAGAAGATTATACCATACAAGAAGCAAGATTGATCAAGTTTAAAGCACCAAAATCCACCACACTAAAAATCCCCAACTTGCTCTTCAATGGAGGAAAGAGATTGGAGAAGAAGAAATGGAGGAAGGTAGTATGATTTTTGATGAAAATGATGAAAATTGAGTAGGAATTTGTTGAATTTGTGAGTTGTTTGAAGGATTTGAGGGATGAATTTTGTTGTTTAAGGGTTAGGGTTTCGGTTTTGGGAGAGAGAGGAGTGCGGACGAGGGTGGGTATGAGACTGAAATAAGGAAAAGAAAGGAGAAAGAAGAAGAAGTAGGTGCGGTTGGGCACCTGCGCAGCCGCGCAGCAGGTGTGCGCGCCCGCGCCCCCGTGCCCCTGATGCTCCTTTTTTTCTTGCTTCTTGTTCTTGGTGCATTCATTTATGGGCTTAATGATCTTTATCATCCCGGGCTTATTGAACCCACTAAACGCATCAGGTTTTAAACCCCTTGACAGCGGGTTCAACATCCCAAAATAATGAGAGCACCATAGTGAACCCACCAAGCACAAATTTACTTCACATTTAAACACAACTTTTCCAATCTTACCTCATTGATGACCTTACCCATTTAACTCGAAATTCAATAATATCGAGCATACTCTCACCAATTACCACGAAACACCTTCCCATTGCTCATGCTCGTTTGAAGGGGGTCCAATGCCTATGAATTCAACCTATTAATCCAAATACAAAACAAGTGAAATAAAGAAAAATAATTTAAAGAAAACTAAGAAAGATAGAATCAAAAGAAAAAGTTAGAAAACTGGGTTGCCTCCCAGGAAGAGCTTGCTTAAGGTCCTTAGCTCGACCCTTCCTCCAAATCATGGAGGGTCAAAGAACACCACCTTGTTCAAAGTGGTAGAGGAAACAAACTTTTTCTCATTCCTTGGCAACTTCTCATCATTGTTTGATGTATTCTAATTTGTTAAAACTTCCAAAACAAGCTCACTTTGCTTCAACCTCATTTTCTTCTTCATAAAAGCTCTCTTTTTCTTCTTTGTCTTCTTGCTCCTTTTAGTGGACGACTTCCCACCATCAACACTCTTGGAGTCAATCTCATCCTCTTGAGGGTAGAGCTCAAACCATGGAGGAATATCAATCACCTCCTCATCCACAAGCTTTAAAGGCTCCTTGTTGTCTTCACTAACCTTCTTGCTTTTAACACTCAAAGGCACATCATCACAAACCTCAAGAATATTGATATTCGAAGAAACAATCATGCATACATTATCATTGGAATGAGGTGAATTGATGCACATAATTCCATTCATAAAAGACAATGATTCATGCATCGATTTAAGCTCAAAACTAGCCTTATTGTTACCAACCCTCAAAGTAATAAGGTCATCCTTCACATCTATTAAAGCTCCCGAAGTAGCTAAGAAAGATCTCCCTAAGATGATAGGTATGTTGTCATCTTCCTCTATCTCAAGCACAATAAAATCAAACGGAATTGTGAACTCTCCTATCTTGAGGGGGACATCCTCAACCCTTCCCTTTGGAAACTTAATAGATCAATCGGCCAATTGCAAGGTCATGTTGGTTGGAAGAAGCTCACCTAGCTTAAGTTTCCTAAAGACCGAATAAGGTATGATGCTCACACTAGCACCAAGATCACAAAGAGAATTTTGAAACAATATTCCATTGATTTTTCAAGGGATAGAGAAATTACCCGGAACTTTCATTTTCTTGGGTAAATCATTGTGAATCAAAGCACTACAACACCCCCCAACCTTTACTTAATCAATCTCATTGCACTCTCTCTTGCCACTCAAAGATTTCCTTAAGGAACTTAAAATACCTTGGCATTTGGGTCATGGCTTCGGTGAAAGGGATTAAAAGATGAACTTACCAAATCATATCAAGAAATCTCCCAAAATGTTCATCAATTTTTTTCTCAAAAACTTTTGGGGATATGGGAGTTTAGGCTTGATTACCTCCTCTTGCACTTTTTCATCACTCTTCTCTTCCTCTTGGGCTTCTTTGCTCACCTTCTTTGACACATCCATCTCTTTTACCTCACTTGAATCACTCACCTTCCTACCTTCCTCACTCTTCCTAAAAACTCTCTCTTCAACCACTTTCCCACTCCTTGTGGTGATAGAATACACAGGTTTCTTAGGTTCAACTCCTTGTGAGGGTAAAGAAGAAGGGCTAGCATTCACACTTTATTTCAAGGTATTAGATAATTAATTGATTTGTGTTTCAAGCATCTTGTTGTGTGTCATCATCCCATTGAAATTTTTATCACTTACCGACATGTAAGTGTTTAAAATTTTAGTTTGATTCTCGATGATTTCTTCCAAGATAATTCTAGAAGATGAAGGTTGAGCATAGGAATTCTCACCATTACCTTGAGTTCTTGGAGCAAATTCGGGTGGGGGTCCCCTTTGAGAAAATTCCCCCGATTTTGGTTGCTCCAATTACTTCGGTTTTGATTTTGGCCATTGTTTTGGTAGTGGTTACCACAGCCTTGACCTTGGCTTTGATTATTATAACCTTGATTATTATAGTTGCCTCAGAAATTTTGATTTCCTTGGTTTCTATAACCACCATTGTCATAATTATCAAAGTTCCCTTGTTAGTGAGCATTTCTATTCCCAAATTTCCTTGGTCCATCAAATCTTTGTCCATTGTTGTTATTTGAAACAAAATTCACTTTCTCACTATCATTATTTTCAACATCATAACAATTTTCAAGTGCATGTGGACAATTAGAAGTATCATGGTCATATGACCCACATACATCACAAAACACACATCCATTAGGCATATTGTTCGAAGTTGAAGGAGGAGTAGAGTTAGAAGATGTACCTCTCCCCTTATTGTGGGAGGGAAGAATTGGTGCTTGTGAAGAAGCACTCTCGAGCTTTGCCTTTATTGAGGTCATCTCCTTTCCCAAGTTTGAGATTTGTGAGGACAAATTGTTGATGGCATTGAGATTGTCGATTGAATACACCGTAGAACCGCTTTTGCTTGTCGACTCTCTCTCGCCTTCTTGCCAATCCATGTGATACCTTACCCAACTTCAATTAAGTCCACCACTTTATCCTCCGTTTTGTTCATGATAGGGCCTCTGGCACCGGCATCCAAGCAAGACTTTCCTTGGGGCTTAGACCTCCATAGAAGATTTAGATGATTTGATAGGTGGGAATCCCATGGTGTGGGCACTCTCTTTGGTTATACCTTTCCCATGCCTCATAAAGACTTTCATTTGGCTTTTTCTTGAATCTTTGAATGAGAGCTCTTGCTTCGGCCGTCTTCTTTTGTGGATAGAAGCGAGATAGAAACTCCTTCGTCACTTCATCCCATGTTGTCAAAGAATTTGGCTTCGCCTCTTTGTCTAACCACTCTAGAGCACGTCCAATAAGAGAGAAAGGGAAAAGTTTAAGTCGAATGAACTCTTGAGAAACGCCATTCACCTTGATGGTACTGCAATACTTCTCAAATTCCTTAAGATGGTTGAGGGGACTCTCATGCTTTGCACCACTATATTGACGCCGCTCTATCAAAGTGATCATCGCCGGTCTTATCTCAAAGTCATTTGTCGGTGTCGTAGGAGGAGCAATTCCGCTTTCAAACCTATAAGCTCCGAGAGTTCCCAACTCCTTCAATGCTACTCTCGGATTAGCACCCATGCTTTCTCGTTCTTCTTCTTCTTCTTGATGGATTTCCTCTCTTGGGGGACTTGAGCTTGAGGAACGATTGGAAACCCTTATCCTTGTTATGGTCCTCTCAATTTCCGGATCAAATGGCACTAAACTTCGATCTCGTGCCCTACACATACAAATCTCAAAGCAAAATATCAATAGCACGGCTACAAATGTAGCCTAAAAGAAAGAAAATATTTTTGTGTTTTTCAAATAAATGGATAGACTCAATCAACATTAGCAAATCACCATGCCATTCCCCGGCAACAGTGCCATTTTTGACGCGGGTGAAACCTAGGTAGTTGGTTACTAAGATTCCCCGATCAAAATAAAATTTCACTAGGTGAAAAATAGAGATCCCCACCGACCTATGCCCACCGATTTTGAAAAACCGGTGGGGAAAATATGGCGAAAAAAATTGAATTGTAATGTCCACCGGTTCAAAGGAAAACCGGTGGGATATAGGCCAAAGGCCACCGATTCAAGCAAAACCGGCGGCAATAATAAAAAAAAAAAAAAAAACCCCGCCCTTTCCCCCTTTTCCTTTTCTCCTTCTCTTTCCCCTTTCCTTTTCATTTTCCCTCGAATTGAACGGAAGCCCTTCTCCCTCGAACCTCACTAAATTCCGCCCTCCACCACTGCCGTCACCTGCAACGCCGGCCACCACAGCTGTTGCCTCCTCCACCACTGCCGCCACCTGCAACTCCCTCCACCACTGACGCCTACTCTCTTCACTCTCACTGCATTCCTCAGTCTCAAACCCCCTCCACCAGTGACGCCACCATAGAACCGCCGCGCCTCCTCTGACTCATTCCCTGCACCAGTGACGCCACCCTAGCACCGCCGTCGCCGCTCTGCCGTCGAGGTTAGCCACAGCCCGGTTTTCCTTCTCTTTCCCTTTTTTTTTTGTTTACTTATGAAGAATGTTATAATGGCTGCTTTGCATTGTGTTATGATTGTGTCCTAAGGTGTGAAAGAACACCTTGCTTAAACTAGGACTGAATGGTTAGAACATAAAGGAAAGCTGCTGTAATTTTGTGCTTGTATTGTGTGGGTTAGATGCCTTGTATATGATTATTTCCAAGCTTTTAAGCCTAGAATCTTGCTGTGATTTATAAGCTTACTATTCCCTAATTTAATGGTATGATTGACAAGTGTTTTAGATGAGTTTAAGATGCTTTTATGCACTTGAAGAACAAAAAACGCTGCTGTAATTTCTTCCTGGCAGCCATGTATTATGGGTGTTGTTTGATAGATTTTACTCCCTTTCATGCTTAATTTTGTGTAGGATCATGTTAAGGATGTAATAACCTAGATATATATATGAGTTTAAATGGTTTAATTTCATGTTTAAAGCCCTATTATGAACTTTACTATGCTAAAACCATAATCTGAAATTTTGCTTTGTTTAGTTCATGTGGCAGCAGCTATAAGAGGTCTTTAACCCTTGATTTTAATGGGTTATGTTGGTACAAATTATGTATATTAATGCTAAGGTTGTTAGGAATTTTGATTGATGACTTGAGTAATTTGTTTGGTTGAATTGTGAGATTAATTAGGCCCAAAAAATATGTCCTTGTAAGCTCTAGTTAGGCGTGTGTACAGCTGCCTTTAGGGTTTTTTTGCTTGTTAAAAACACCTATGTATTATTGTATAAAGAATGAGGTAAGTTTTATATTTTTATTTTATTTTTTTTATTACTCAAATTAATTTTATTATTACACTTGTGAATTGTTTGATAAAGATATAGATTAGTGATATAATAATTTAAATATAAAGTTATACTCCATTTTAATTCAAGAATTAAATTAGGGAATGTTAGTGATTATTAGTTTGGAATTTTAGATGAGATACATGGAAAAGATGTCATACATGAGGTAGTTTCAAATCTATTAGTTTAGAAATATTGAGTTATGTGAGATCTAAGGTGGCATTATTGATGAACAATTGCAGGTTGCTACTCCTACACATGCAGACTCGAGGGAGCTTGAAAATCCAACACCGCATAAATTTCCAGATTTATAGGTGATTTGTCTGGTTCTAGCGTATTGAATTTCTTTATATTATTTATTGTGAAGGAAAAAACCTCTTTTGATAACTTCTGTTTTTACAAGTGTAGGAAGATACCCGGTGTGCACTTCTAGGCCCGAGGCTATCAAATAGTGGAGAATTGCATTTGGTGGCGTATGGTAGTGCACAAGAGACGACCAGTGATACGGTTAGGCCACAACATTACTCGGTTAGGATTAATTCGGTGATTGCGGGGTTCGAAGACATCCCCCTATCGGTGACCATAGAGGAGGAAGGGATAACTAAGCTTTGGCAAGCTCAAGGTGGCTTTGTGGATTGGCCTCGTGCGTGGGTAAGGTTGATCAAAGAGGTAATATTTTTTTTATTTATTTTTTGTGTTAAAGAACCAAACTGCACTCTCTAACTTGTTCTAAAAAAAAACGCAAAACATCACTCACTCATGACTCCCCGGCCCCCATCTCCGATGTCAAGGCTGCTGCAACCTCGGCAGTAGCTGGCCTGGGCTGCTGCGGCCTGGGCAGCAGCTGCCCGGGCTACTGCAGCCTCGGCAATAGCTGCTCGGGCTGCTTTGGCCTCGGCAACAGTTGCCTGGGCTACTGCAGCCTGGGCAGCTGCTGTCTGGGCTGCTTCGGCCTCGGCAGCTGCTTCGGCCTTGGCAGTTGCTGCGGCCTGGGCAGTTGCTGCCTGGGCTACTGCGGCCTTGGCAGAAATCACCCTGCTGTTTTTTTTTATATCACTCACTCGTGATTGTTTGATCAGATTTCGAATCAAAGTGTAGCTTTAAAGAGAAGGCGGGTGGAGAAGCCTAAAAGCAATGATCAACCTACAAAGAAGATGAGTGAACAACGGTCCAAGAGTGTAGAAGCGTCAAAGAAGAACTCTTCGAGAGGTTCAGCCATGCAACCTACTCCACTTGTTAAGACATTGTACTTTAATCGCTCTCTAAGGATTTAACGTTTCTACACAATCGTGTTAGCCATTTGGTCGATCCCATTGAAGTTGCACTTCCTAAGGCAATGTTCCATTATGATGAGGATGCAGTAGCATGGATTAGCAAAGAAGATATGAAGGAATTTCTACGTGGTTCAATGCTTAATATTTCCCTCATTCAAACATTCATGAGGTACTTTAACCGCTTAAATTATGTTATTCAGATTAGTGGTGATTATCATTCATATTTCCAATAACTTTTTCTAGGTTCATGCACACAGAGCACTACAGGAGCACTTAACTGACACTGATTCTCCTTGTAAAGTTGGGTGGTCATGACCCGAGCAGTTACCCACGCCTAGAATCTTAGCAACCACCTTGACGTGATGTATTATGTTGAACAGAGTATCAAGGAATCAATTCGTGCGGGAGAAAAGTTCATATTCGCCCCATGTTATGATGAGTATGTCTAACACTGTCAAATTCAATCGATACCCCTTAATATATGTTGACTCATAATTAGTGATTTGTTTACGCAATGTGAATTTATGTAGGTTGCATTGGACCCTCATGGTGATTTATTTTTCCAATAACACAATCTATCACCTTGATTCAGCTCGATCAACAAAGAAGTTGCTCCTGAAGGTTATACTGCAAAAGTAAATATAGCTAGTGTGATTATCATTACCCAACTCATTTAGACGTCAGACGACTAATCAAATTAGAATTGACTTACGTACAATGTTATGAAGAAGCTAATTTGTCGTGCTTCTAAGGGTCCTACATGGAAATCAGCGATGGTAATGCCACACGATATTGTTAATATCTTATTAAACATTGCGTAAAATATTTGTTGGACTTAATGATTTTGATGATGACACAACCTCACTTACTTACAAACTAATAAGTTTTTGATTATTTAAGTGTGTACTCATTTGTAAAGACCAAGAGAATTAAGTGTCTTGTAAAGATACCATGAGGAACAAGAAGGCCAGAAGCAGAGATATCCATAAAGAAGAGTTCCTTTGTAGGCACTGGTGCTTCAGAAATGAAGACTTGAGAAGAGAAGGTTTCCCTCAGGGAACAGAAGCTTCAGAGAAGAAGCTTCATCAGAGAAGAGAAGTTCCTCCTAAGGAACAGGAAGCATCGGAGTAGAAGCTTCATCCAAAGACATGAAGACTAAATATATTTTTATATTTTAGGATTTATGTAAGTATAAGAAATTAGTTACACTCGAAAAAGCTGTGTGGAATTGGTCTAAGTTGATAAAATTGTGCATGCTAGTTTTTAGGAAAACTGTTATCTTCTAACGGTTATCTTTTTCCTAACAAAAAGATTTTATTTATTTTTATTTTTGAAAATATCTTTTGAAAATAAAATCTTCCATGTTTTCTAAAAACTTGCGGCCTACTCCTCCATGATCTTCTTCAAGTCATGGTCTTGCACATTGAGGAGTTCATGTTTCCTTAATTTTAGGAACATGATCTTCTTAGTGGGTTGGAGTAGTAGCGTAGTGGATTTGCTGCACAAAGAAGTTTTTCCTAAACGAATTTAATCTATAAATAGTCTTTGAAATAAGTTGGAAAACTTCACCCTTGCTCAAATAAGTTTTCTAACTTTTAATTCGAGTAAAGTGTCAATTCCACACAAGTTAATTAGAGTGTTCTTAATGTTCTTATACTAGAGTTTGTTTTTCTTTCGAGTTATAATTTGGGCAAGGGGAAGTTTGAGTGAATTTATGTATGTGAGAAAGAGAAGAGAAAGAAAAGAGAAAGAGAAGAGAAAGAGAAGAGATAGAGAAGAGAAAGAGAAGAGAGATAGAGAAGAGAAAGAGAAGAGAAGAGTAACAAGTTTGGTGACTTGTTCCTCGGGGTTTTAAGTTCGTTGAGGAACTTGAAGTTTGAGTCTTTAGTTTGTAATAGGACCATTTGTCCTATTCTAGTGAAGATTCTTTTCCCAAAATCCCAAGTGGTCGTGGTTTTTCTCCTTGTTAGGGCCAAGGAGTTTTCCACGTAAAAATCTCTCTTGCATCCTTTAGTTTCTTTAGTTTATCTTTCTGTTCCTTTAGCTTACTTAGTCTTAATTCCGCAAAAAGTTTGGCTAAACTCTCATACTACAATTCAACCCCCCCCCCCCTTCTTGTAGTATTCATTGGAATAACAATATTGATGATTTGCTATGGACTCATGTAATTTGTTCCTATGGTAGTGCGCACAACAAGATAATGGAGTTGTTTGTGGCCTGTATGTGATGAGATTCATGCTTGACATAGTGACTCATTGTACGGCCAATCTACACCTTGATGAGGTACGTCCTTAAATTTTGAAAAATGTTTTTTAATGTGATTTCAAGCCTTAAAACCCTAAAACTAGGTATCATAGAAATGTTATGAGAAAGAAATAGGTCATTTGAAAAGAAATGTAGAAAATGGGCAAATTAGAAGTCATATAAGCCATATTTGGGCCATTTAGAGTAAAATAGGACCTAAAACTTAGTAAATGATCTATCAATGTGATTTCAATCCTTAGACACCTAAAACTAGTAAACATAGAAATATTATGAGAAAGAAATAGGCGATTTGATAAGAAATGTAGAAAATGGGCAAAGTAGAAGTCATATAGGCCATATTTGGGCCATTAGGAGCAAAATGGGTCTTTAAACTCAATAAAATGAACTTTTAATGTGATTTAAAGCCTTAGACACCTAAACCTAGGTAACATAGAATTGTTATGAGAAAGAAATTGGCCATTTGATAAGAAATGTAGAAAATGGGCAAAGTAGAAGTCATATAGTCCATATTTGGGCCATTTTGAGTAAAATGGGTCTTAAAACTCAATAAAATGAACTTTTAATGTGATTACCAGACTTAGACACCTAAAAATAGGTAACATAAAAATTTTATGACAAAGAAATAGGCCATTTGATAAGAAATGCAGAAAATGGGCAAAGTAGAAGACATATAGGCCATATTTAGGACATTTTGAGTAAAACGGGTCTTTAAACTCAATAAAATGCACTTTTAATGTGATTTCAAGCCTTAGACACCAAAAACTAGTTACCATAGAAATTTAATGAGAAATAAATAGCCATTTGATAAGAAATGTAGAAAATGGACAAACTAAAAGTCATATAGGCCATATTTGGGGCATTTTGAGTAAAACGGGTCTTAAAACTTAGTCAAATGATCTTTTAACGTGATTTCAAGCCTTAAACACCTAAAACTATGTATCATATAAGTGATATGAGTAAGAAATAGGTCATTTGATAAGAAATATAGAAAATGACCGAATTAGAAGTCATATAAGCCATATTTGTGAAATTTTTAGTAAAATGGGTCTTAAAACTCAATAAAATACACTTTTAATGAGATTTCAAGCCTTAGACACCTAAAAATAGGTAACATAGAAATTATATGAGAAAGAAATAAGCCATTTGATAAGAAATGTAGAACATGGGTAAAGTAGAAGTCATATGAGCCATATTTGGGACAATTTCAGTAAAATGGTTCTTTAAACTCAATAAAATGCACTTTTTAACGTGATTTCAAGCCTTAGACACATAAAACTTATTAAAATAGAAATGTTATAAGAACCAAAAATGCCATTTAATTAGAAATGTAGAAAATGGGCAAAGTAGAAGTCATATAGGCCATATTTGGCCATTTTGAGTAAAATGGGTCTTTAAACTCAATAAAATGCACTTTATAACGTGATTTCAAGCCTTAGATACCTAAAACTAGGTATCATATAAGTGATATGAGTACGAAATAGGTCATTTGATAAGAAATGTAGAAAATGACCGACATAGAAGTCGTACAGGCTATATTTGGGTCATTTTGAGTAAAATGGGTCTTAAAACTAATTAAAACGCACTTTTAATGTGATTTCAAGCCTTGGACACCTAAAACTAGATAACATAGAAATGTAATGAGAACAAAATAAGTCTTTTTGATAAGAAATGTAGAAAATGGGCAAAGTAGAAGTCATATTTGGGCCATTTTGAGTAAAATGGGTCTTTAAACTCAGTAAAATAAAATTTTAACGTGATTTCAAGCAATAGACACCTAAAACTAGGTATCATATAAATTATATGAGTAAGAAATAGGTCATTTGTTAAGAAATGTAGAAAATGACCAACAAAGAAGTCGTACAGGCTATATTTGGGCCATTTTGGGTAAAATTGGTCTTAAAACTCAATAAAATGCACTTTTTAATGTGACTTCAAGCATTAGACACCTAAAACTAGTTAATATAAAAATGTAATGAGAGAGAAATAGGCCATTTGATAAGAAATGCAGAAAATGGGCAAAGTAGAAGTCATATAGGCCATATTTAGGAAAATTTTTAGTAAAATAGGTCTTTAAACTCTATAAAATGCACTTTTAATGTGATTTCAAGCCTTAAACACCAAAAACGTAGTTACCATAAGAATTTAATGAGAAAGAAATAGGCCATTTGGTAAGAAATGTAAAAAAGGGACAAATTAGAAGTCATATAGGCCATATTTGGGGCCGTTTTGAGTAAAATGGGTCTTAAAAGTTAGTCATATGATCTTTTAACGTGATTTCAAGCCGTAAACACCTACAACAAGCTAACATAGAACTGTTATGAGAAAGAAATAGGTCATTTGATTTGAAATGTAGAAAATGACCGAATTAGAAATCACATAGGCCATATTTATGTGATTACAAGTCTTAGACACCGAAAACTAGGAAACATAGAAATGATATGAGAAAGAAAAAGGTCATTTGATAAGAAATATAGAATATGGGAAAAGTAGAAGTCATATAGGACATATTTAGGACATTTTGAGTAAAATGGGTCTTTAAACTCAATAAAATGCACTTTTAATGTGATTTCAAGCCTTAGACACAAAAACATAGTTACCATAGAGATTTAATGAGAAAGAAATAGGCCATTTGATAAGAAATGTAGAAAATGGACAAAGTAGAAGTCATTTAGGCCAAATTTGGGGCATTTTGAGTAAAACGGGTCTTAAAACTTAGTCAAATGATCTTTTAACGTGATTTCAAGCCTTAAACAGCAACAACTAGGTAACATAGAAATGTTATGAGAAAGAAAGTGGCCATTTGAGTAGAAATGTAGAAAATGATCGAATTAGAAGTCATATAGGCCATATTTGGGAAATTTTGAGTAAAATGGGTCTTAAAACTCAATAAAATACACTTTTAATGAGATTTCAAGCATTAGACACCTAAAAATAGGTAACATAGAAATGATATGAGAAAGAAATAGGCCATTTGATAAGAAATGTAGAAAATGGGCAAAGTAAAAGTTATATAAGCTGTATTTAGGACATTTTGAGTAAAATGGTTCTTTAAACTCAATAAAATGCACTTTTAATGTGATTTAAAGCCTTAGACACATAAAACATATAAACATAGAAATGTTATAAGAATGAAATACGCCATTTCATCAGAAATGTAGAAAATAGGCAAAGTAAAAGTCATATAGGCCATATTTGGGCCATTTTGTGTAAAAGAGGTCTTTAAACTCAATAAAATTCACTTTTAACGTGATTTCAAGCGTTAGAAACCTAAAAATAGGTATCATGTAAGTGATATGAGTAAGAAATAGGTCATTTGATAAGAAATTTAGAAAATGACCGACATAGAAGTCGTAGAGGCGATATTTAGGTCATTTCGAGTAAAATGAGTCTTAAAACTCAATAAAATGCACTTTTAATGTGATTTCAAGCCTTGGAAACCTAAAACTAGGTAACATAAAATTGTTATGAGAAAGAAATAGGCCATTTGATAAGAAATGTAGAAAATGGGAAAAGTAGATGTCATATAGGCCATAATTGGGACAATTTGAGTAAAATGGGTCTTTAAACTCAATAAAATGCACTTTTAACGTGATTTTAAGCCTTAGACACCTAAAACATGTTAACGCGGAAATGTAATGAGAACAAAATACACCATTTGGTAAGAAATGTAGAAAATGGGCAAAGTAGAAGTCATATAGCCCATATTTGGGTCATTTAGAGTAAAATGGGTCTTAAAACTCAATAAATTGCACTTTTAACGTGATTTCAAACCTTAGACACCTAAAACTAGGTATCATATAAATGATATGAGTATGAAATCAGTCATTTGATAAAAAATGTAGAAAATAACCGATATAGAAGTCGTATAGGCTATATTTGGGCCATTTTGATTAAAATTGGTCTTAAAACTCAATAAAATGCAATTTTAATGTTATTTCAAGCCTTAGACACCTAAACCTAGTTAACATAGAAATAATATGAGAAAGAAATAGGCCATTTGATAAGAAATGTAGAAAATGGGCAATGTAGAAGCCATATAGGCCATATTTTGGACATTTTGAGTAAAATGGGTTTTTAAACTCAATAAAATGCACTTTTAACGTGACTTCAAGCCTTAAAAACCTAAAACTAGTTAACATAAAATGTTATGTGAAAGAAATAGGCCATTTGATAAGAAATATAGAAAATGGGCAATGTAGAAGTCATTTAGGCCATATTTGGGACATATTGAGTAAAATGGGTCTTCAAACTCAATAAAATGCACTTTTAACGTGATTTCAAGCCTTAAACACCTAAAACTAGTTAACATAGAAATGTAATGAGAACGAAATAAGCCTTTTGATAAGAAATGTAGAAAATGGGTAATGTAGAAGTCATTTAGGCCATATTTGGGACATATTGAGTAAAATGGGTCTTTAAACTCAATAAAATGCACTTTTAACGTGATTTCAAGCATTAGACACCTAAAACTAGGTATAATATAAATTATATGAGTAAGAAATAGGTCATTTGTTAAGAAATGTAGAAAATGACCAACATAGAAGTCGTACAGGCTATATTTGGGCCATTTTGGGTAAAATGGGTCTTAAAACTCAATAAAATGAACTTTTAATGTGACTTCAAGCATTAGGCACCTAAAACTAGTTAACATAAAAATGTAATGAAAGAGAAATAGGCTATTTGATAAGAAATGTAGAAAATGGGCAAAGTAGAAGTTATATAGGCCATATTTAGGAAAAATTTTAGTAAAATGGGTCTTTAAACTCAATAAAATGCACTTTTAATGTGATTTCAAGCCTTAGACACCAAAAAAGTAGTTACCATAAAAATTTAATGAGAAAGAAATAGGCCATTTGGTAAGAAATGTAAAAAAGGGACAAATTAGAAGTCATATAGGCCATATTTGGGCCGTTTTGAGTAAAACGGGTCTTAAAAGTTTGTCAAATAATCTTTTAACGTGATTTCAAGCCTTAAACACCTACAACTAGTTAACATAGAAATGTTATGAGAAAGAAATAGGTCATTTGATAAGAAATGTTGAAAATGACCGAATTAGAAGTCATATAGGCCATATTTGGGCCATTTTTAGTAAAATTGGTCTTAAAACTCAATAAAATGCACTGTTAATGTGATTATAAGTCTTACACACCTAAAACTAGGAAACATAGAAATGTAATGAGAAAGAAATAGGTCATTTGATAAGAAATATAAAATATGGAAAATGTAGAAGTCACATAGGACATATTTAGGACATTTTGAGTGAAATGTGTCTTTAAACTCAATAAAATGCACTTTTAATGTGATTTCAAAACTCAGACACAAAAACATAGTTACCATAGAAATTTAATGAGAAAGAAATAGGCCATTTGATAAGAAATGTAGAAAATGGACAAAGTAGAAGTCATATAGGCCATATTTGGTGCATTTTGAGTAAAACGGGTCTTAAAACTTAGTCAAATGATCTTTTAATGTGATTTCAAACCTTAAACACCTACAAATAGGTAACATAGAAATTTTATGAGAAAGAAAGAGGTCATTTGAGTAGAAATGTAGAGAATGACCGAATTAGAAGTCATATAGGCCATATTTGGAAAATTTTGAGTAAAATGGGTCTTAAAACTCTATAAAATAAACTTTTAATGAGATTTCAAGCATTAGACACCTAAAAATAGGTCACATAGAAATGATATGAGAAAGAAATAGGACATTTGATAAGAAATGTAAAAAATGGGCAATGTAAAAGTTATATAAGCCATATTTAGGACAATTTGAGTAAAATGGTTCTTTAAATTCAATAAAATGAACTTTTAATGTGATTTCATGCCTCAGACACATAAAACATATAAACATAGAAATTTCTTAAGAAAGAAATACGCCATTTCATCAGAAATATAAAAAATAGGCAAAGTAGAAGTCATATAGGCCATATTTTGGCCATTTTGAGTAAAATGGGTCTATAAACTCAATAAAACTCACTTTTAACGTGTTTTCAAGCGTTAGACACCTAAAAATAGGTATCATATAAGTGATATGAGTAAGAAATAGGTCATTTTATAAGAAATATAGAAAATGACCGACATAGAAGTCGTAGAGGCGATATTTAGGTCATTTCGAGTAAAATGAGTCTTAAAACTCAATAAAATGCACTAGTAATGTGGTTTCAAGCCTTGGAAACCTAAAACGAGGTAACATAAAAATGTTATGAGGAAGAAATAGGCCATTTGATAAGAAATGTAGAAAATGGGCAAAGTAGGTGTCATATAGGCCATATTTGGGACATTTTGAGTAAAATGGGTCTTTAAACTCAATAAAATGCACTTTTAACGTGATTTTAAGCCTTAGACACCTAAAACTTGTTAACATAGAAATTTAATGAGAACAAAATACGCCATTTGGTAGGAAATGTAGAAAATGGGCAAAGTAGAAGTCATATAGGCCATATTTGGGCCATTTAGAGTAAAATGGGTCTTTAAACTCAATAAAATGCACTTTTTAACGTGATTTCAAGCCTTAGACACCTAAAACTAGGTCTCATATAAATGATAAGAGTATGAAATCGGTCATTTGATCAGAAATGTAAAAAATAACCGATATAGAAGTCGTACAGGCTATATTTGGGCCATTTTGATTAAAATGGGTCTTAAAACTCAATAAAATGCATTTTTAATGTGATTTCAAGCCTTAGACACCTAAAACTAGTTAACATAGAAATGTTATGAGAAAGAAATAGGCCATTTGATAAGAAATGTAGAAAATGGGCATAATAGAAGTCATATTTTGGCCATTTTGAGTAAGATGGGTCTTTAAACTCAATAAAATGCACTTTTAACGTGATTTTAAGCCTTAGACACCTAATAATAGGTAACATAGAAATTTAATGAGAACGAAATAAGCCTTTTGATAAGAAATGTAGAAAATGGGCAAAGTAGAAGTCATATTTTGGCCATTTTGAGTAAAATGGGTCTTAAAACTCAATAAATTGCACTTTTAACGTGATTTCAAGCATTAGACACCTAAAACTAGGTATGATATAAATTATATGAGTAAGAAATATGTCATTTGTTGTGAAATGTTGAAAATGACCAATATAGAAGTCGTACAGGCTATATTTGGGCCATTTTGGGTAAAATGGGTCTTAAAACTCAATAAAATGCACTTTTAATGAGATAGGCCATTTGATAAGAAATATGACATTTGATAAGAAATGTAGAAAATGGGCAAATATGCCATTTGATATGAAAGGTAGAAAATGACCGAATTAGAAGTCATATACGCCATATTTGGGCCATTTTAAGTAAAATGGGTCTTAAAACTCAATAAAATGCACTTTTAATGTGATTTTAAGCCTTAGACACCAAAAACTAGTTAACAAAGAAATGTTATGAGAAAGAAATAGGCTATTTGATGAGAAATGTAGAAAATGGGCAAAGTAGAAGTCATATAGGCTATATTTGGGCTATTTTAAAACTTAGTCAAATGATCTTTTATTGTGATTTCTACCCTTTAAAGCTACAACTAGCTAACATAGAAATGTTATGAGATAGAAACAGGTCATTTGATATGAAATGTAGAAAATGACCGAATTAGAAGTCATATAGGCCATATTTGGGCCATTTTGAGTAGAATGGGTATTAAAACTTAATAAAATGCACTTTTAATGTGATTCAAGCCTTATACACCTAAAACTAGTTAACATAAAAATGTTATGAGAAAGAAATAGGACATTTGATATTAACTGTAGAAAATGGGCAAAGTAGAAGTCATAGGGGCCATATGTGGGACATTTGGAGTAAAATGGGTTTTTAAACTTAATAAAATGCACTTTTAATGTGATTTCACGCCTTAAACACCTAAAACTAGTTAACGTAGAAATGTTATGAGAAAGAAATAGGTCATTTGATAAGAAATGTAGAAAATGACCGAATTAGAAGTCATATAGGCCATATTTGGGCCATTTTGTGTAAAATGGGTCTTAAAACTCAATAAAATGCACTTTTAATGCGATTTCAATCCTTAGATACCTAAAAGTAGGTGACATAGAATTGTTCAGAGAAATAAATAGGCCATTTGATAAGAAATGTAGAAAATGGGCAAAGTAGAAGTCATATATGCTATATTTAAGCCATTTTGAGTAAAATGCGTCTTAAAACGTAGTCAAATGATCTTTTAATGTGATTTCAAGCCTTAAAAACCTACAACTAGGTAAATATAAATGTAAAGAGATAGAAACAGGTCATTTGATAAGAAATGTAAAAAATGACCGAATTAGTAGTCATATAGGTCGTATTTGGGCCATTTTGAGTAAAATGGGTCATAAAACTTAATAAAATGCACTATTAATGTGATTTAAAGCCTTAGACACCTAAAACTAGGTAATATATAAATGTTATGACAAAGAAATAGCTCATTTGATAAGAAATGTAGAAAATGGGCAAAGTAGAAGTTAGATAGGCTATATTTAAGCCAATTTAAGTAAAATGCGTCTTAAAACATAGTCAAATGATCTTTTAATGTGATTTTAAACCAAAAACACCTATAACTAGGTAATATAGAAATTTTATGAGATAGAAATAGGTCATTTGAAAAGAAACGTAGAAAATGACGGAATTAGAAGTCATATAGGCCATATTTGGGCCATTTTGAGTAAAATGGGTTTTAAAACTCAATTAAATGCACTTTTAATGTGATTTCAAGCCTTAGAAACATAAAAATAGGTAACATAGAAATTTTATGAGAAAGAAATAGGCCATTTGATAAGAAATGTAGAAAATGGGCAAATTAGAAGTCATATAGGCCATATTTGGGACATTTTGAGTAAAATGCGTCTTAAAACTTAGTCAAATGCATTTTTAATGTGATTTGACGCCTTAGACACCTAAAAATAGTTACCATAGAAATTTTATGAGAAAGAAATAGGCCATTTGATAAAAACTGTAGAAAATGGGCAAAGTAGAAGTCATATAGGCCATATTTAGGCCATTTTGAGTAAAATGGGTTTTTAAACTTAATAAAATACACTTTTAATGTGATTTCACACCTTAGACACCTAAAACTAGGTAAAATATAAATGTTATGAGAAAGAAATAGGTTATTTGATAAGAAATTTAGAAAATGACCGACATAGAAGTTATATAGGCCATATTTGGGCCATTTTGGGTAAAATGGGTCTTAAAACTCAATAAAATGCACTTTCAATGTGATTTCAATCCCTATACACCTAAAAATGGGTAACGCAGAAATTTTATGGGAATGATTTAGGCCATTTGATAAGAAATGTAGAAAATGGGCAAAGTAGAAGTCATATAGGCCATATTTGGGCCATTTTGAGTAAAATGCGTCTTAAAACTTAGTCAAATGATTTTTTAATGTGATTTAAACCCTTTAAAACCTACAAATAGGTAAAATAGAAATGTTATGAGATAGAAACAGGTCATTTGATAAGAAATGTAGAAAATGCCCGAATTAGAAGTCATATAGGCCATATTTCGGCCATTTTGAGTAAAATGGGTCTTAAAACTCAATAAAATGCACTTTTCATGTGATTTCAAGACTTAGAAACCTAAAAATAGGTAACATAGAAATGTTATGAGAATGAAATAGGCCATTTCATATGAAATGTAGAAAATGGGCAAAGTAGAAGTCATATAGGCCATATGTGGGACATTTTGAGTAAAATGGGTTTTTAAACTCAATAAAATGCACTTTTAATGTGATTTCAATCCTTAGACACCTAAAACTAATTAACATAGAAATGTTATGAGAAAGAAATAGGCCATTTGATTAGAAATGTAGAAAGTGGGCAAAGTAGAAGTCATATAGGCTATGATTATGCCATTTTGAGTAAAATGGGTCTTTAAACCTAATAAAATGTGCTTTTAATGTGATTTCAAGACTTAGACACCTAACACTAGGTAACATATAAATGTTATGAAAAGAAATAGGTCATTTGATAAGAAATGTAGAAAATGACCGACATAGAAGTCATATAGGCCATATTTGGGCCATTTTGAGTAAAATGGGTCTTAAAACTCAATAAAATGCACTTTTATTGTGATTTCATGCCTTAGACACCTAAAACTAGGTAATATTGACATGTTATTAGAAAGAATTAGGTCATACATGCATAATGTTTAACCTAAGTAATTAATTCTAACTTAATTTTTATGTATTCCAAGTTTCGCAAGGTACAAAAGGAAGATCCGTTGACAAGCAAAGAACTTAATGAAGTTCGAGACATGTTGGCGTCTTTCCACACCTTTAATTTGTAAATTTCACTTCTATTTGAAATTATATTTTGTTAACTTTTTAACTACATTATTAAGTAATAATTAATATTGTTTGTATATATGTATACGACACTTTTTTTTTCTTGTATTGCATTTGGGATTATTAATATCTATAATATATGTATCATTATTTTTCATTGTTATTTCAATTTAGATATTAGTATAATTATTATTAATAATTATATAATAATACAGAATTAATAATTATTACAGGGTTTCTGAAAATTTACAGGGTTTATTATATAATTATTATTAATAATTATAAAATATTGTAGGAAAAAAAAACCTTATATGCCACTAGTTAACTGGTGGCTTTTCTCTTCAATACCGGTTAACCGGTGGCTTTTCTCCTTATTTGACTAACCCTAGGTATAGAGGTAAGTCTGGGTCGAACCCAAGGGAATGCGGTATTTTCTAAGGTCTCAAGCGACGGTATTCTGAAGTCTTGAAATAATAGGTTGGTCTAAGCTATACTATCAAATCAACTCAATCAAAACTAACAAATAGAATTCAAATATCAAAGCACTAGGGAATTTAGTATCAACATGCACTCGTGATAAACTTGCTAATTTGTCGGGAATTTTATCAATCAAGCAATGCGAGGGAAAACGACATTTGAAATCAAAGTCACTCAAAGAGCTATTTCCTAGGGTCAAGATAGATGTCTCTACAAATGACTTCAAAGGAAAATCGCAAAATAAGATTAGTCGATAATAATAGCTTCCAAATCAATTTTTCGTGTCATTGAAAACTATTATGCAATCTAGCTTGATAATCAAGGTTAGCTACTTCTCATTAAATCAAACACATGCACAACTTTCGTCAACCAATTTAATCACATCATCAAATCAATCAAAAACCCCAAATTAGCTACAGATTATCACTAATACATGCCTCACCACTTCCCTAGCAAAGAAACTACTCACTACACATTGCAAATTTGAAAAGCATAACAAAACTAATCATCAATTCCATCATTAACATTGTAATCCAAACATCAACAATAAATTCAAACAAAACTAATGAAATTCAACATTATATCAAAAATAATCAATCAACAAATTGCATTGAAAAAGAAAGAATTGTTACAAAACTTTGATCAATATCAATGAGGAATGAAGGTCAAAATATAGCAATCATCAAACACCAAGTTTCTCTCTCTAAAATCTAAGAACAAAGTCTCCAAACTCTTGAGCTTCTCTCTCTAAAATTCTAATCAAAATCTCATTATAAACTAAATCAAAAACTTCTCCTCCCTCTAGAAATGAAGGAATTCTATACATAGTAAAACTAACTAAAGAGAAGTTAGTTAGACGTTTAAAATGAACCCCAAATGGCGCGGCCTCTCATCCCATTGTGAGGCCACAACAAAATGGGTACGGAACAGGGGAGAGCAGGCTGCGCGGCCATTCCAGCCACCTGTACGGCCGCTCCTCCCTCGTGCGTGGCCACGCCTAGGAGCAGGGGAGATTACTTTCGTGCGCTCGTTGATGCTCCCGTGCGTTCCACATGATACATGTTGGGGGAGGCAGTCACTAGAGGCCTTCACGGTGGGTTCAACACCGAATTTGATGTCCACGCGGCATGAGAGCGTGGCCGTGAAGACTAGGCTTATGCACTCCTTCACTTTTGAGCTTCAAGAGGGAGAACCGGGTTGCATCCTAATTTTTGTATGCCTTGAGAGAACGCCAATGAGCTTCTAGAACATCACCATTCTCCTAAAATCAAAGAGAAGCAAACAAGTAAAGGAGGAAAGGCAAAATAAACTAAGAAATGTAAGAAAATAAGAAAGCAACTAAAAAAAATGCAAAATAGAGAAATTACAAGTAAAACTAAAGAAAAAGAGATAAAAGAGATGTAAAAGAAATGAAAAATCATCTTAAAAGAAGCTAAATGAGTGCCATAAACGACACTCATAAAAAGTCCCTCGATATGTCATTGGAACTTTAGTCTATAATTTTAATAAATTAAAAGATGATAAAAGAGAGGTTTTTCGGCATTCAGAGCCTAACACGTGAATAGAGGTTTTGACACTCACTTGCCAAAACAAAGTATTCGGGGTCCACAAGATCGAAATACATTTCTCAGGACCGGAGGCATATATCCAAATCCAGTGAGAGAGGAGAAAATCGGCAACACTCTCAATAGTTTTGTCCACAAGATGAAAACATGCGTCTCAGGACTGGGGGCACGTGTCTAAACAGGTGCGACTTCGTCATGTCGCTCTTTATACAGGGGGTGGATGGACACCCTAACTGTTGGGCAAGCCAGTAAGCTCACTAACTACCGTATTTTCTTCCAATCGAGAATGTGTCTGTTCACGATGGTTTGGTGCGTTAGTTAACTCGTAAAGCTAATGCCTAAAGTTTGAAAATAAGTTCTACCGTTTTCTTTACGGGAGGTAGATCACGTTGCTGGGAAGAGGATGAAATTTTATGCAGCACCAACGCCATACAATTTTATATTGTACGATACGCCATACAATTTTACGCTATAGGATATGCCATTCTTTTTCCTGTGGATGCCAAAAAAATCGAAAAGAACGTGACATTTCTAAAGTTAGTATTGTAAAATGACAAACCTGTCTTTGGGAGCTTTTACATAAAGCACCACTACGGAACGTTTTAAGACATGCTCACGAAAAACGTCCAAAACGTATGCTTAGGGCAGCCATAAAGCATTGTGTGCATGCAGGATGATGCAAAAAACTACCAAAGAAGAAAATAAACTACAAAATGCAAAGCAATTTAAAAGATTTCGTTGACTCGTGTGTTATTACGTCTAACAACGCACAAAACCGTTGGAAAAGTTTCAAAACGGATCAAAATCTGAGCACTAGTGTTTTAAGGGACCAGTATCCCGCGCGCAACTCAGTGGGTCTCGCTGGCCAAGCGCGCGCAAGAAACTTGGTTGCGCTGGGATGCCACGCGGAACTTGATAAGTTGCGGGCAACATTTGAATTAGTAAAAAGAGTTGGAGAAGCGCGATCTGCAGCTCACTCTCCTCTTATCCTCTTTTCCCATTTTAGCTCTCTTTCCATTTTTATTGTCGTTTGAAGCTAAGGAAAGTAAATCTTACTTCTTTAATTGTACCAAACTTTGAACTTGGTCAATAAAATGGAGAAATTCGAATGAAGAACTCTAACTTTTAGAGTTGGGGACTTTGATCCAACTTGTTTTCATTAATTTGTTTATTCTATGTCATTGGGACATGTTTAAAGAGTATATTGCAACAAATTTCATGTGAAATGGTAAAATATTGATCATGTATGAGCATATACATGTGTTTTTTCTTTAATTAATTTCGAATTTTTGCTTGAGCCCCTTTTATCGCTCACATGGACTATACTTATAAATTTAAATGTAAATTGAAGTGTTAGAATGACAATTATGCACTAAAATTATGATCGAAATTTTGAACTTTGATAATGGCAAGAAATTGTTCTTGCGACTCATGTGTATTTTTGTCATGCCTAAGTTGCAAAATTGGTTTTAGCAATGATAACAATAACCGAAAGTTATTATTATTCACTTATAAAACTATAATTTCAAGATTTGCATAAACTAGTTAATTTAGAAAATTCTTGAGGACATCATTGATCTGGTGTAATTTGACTATATCTCGGGATTTTGAGCCCCCATTTTATATTTTTGAATGTCGTAGCCCCTAATATTAGGTAGCTTTGATGTCTTGTTTGTTTTTAAGAATTAGATCCTTTCATGTTGCTCGAAATGGGTCTAGAAATCCCGTATTTTGTCTCATTATTACCACAACTAGGATCTTTGAAACGTTTAAACGAGTGTGTTAAAATCGTTTTTGATCATTCATAGTTTTAACAAATAAAATTTGCTAAGTCTAGTAATATTGGTCATTCGTTGGAACAAGTAAGAGGAAAAATGAAATGTTAGTCAATTTTTCTCTATTCTCGCTACTTTTGAATTCTTTCTCTTGCTTTCAAATTTTGTTACTAATTGAAGCTTGAGAAAGTAGATATTATCCTCTTTGTGAAATTCTAATGTGCAACAATAGAGGATGAAGACCCCTTAATTTTTTACTTATGAGTCTTTTATTTACGTTTTAACTCATGAAATAGTTTGTCTTAATAAAGTATTTTGATACAATTTTCATGATGAACGATTGAGTATTAAACTTTTGTATCAGCAAGTATGTTGTATGCGTTTGAATTCTATTTTGATACTCATGATTTTGTTTCTTTTGCTCTATACTAGTCGTACTCTCTAATCTTTAAAGTAAATTGAAGTATTGAAACAACAATTATGCACTAAGATTAATATTTAAAGTTAAACTTGAAAATGGCTCGAATATGTAGCTTGTTCTATAGCCAAGTTTAATGCAAACTTAGTTTTTAAAGGAACAAAATGATTCACCAAATCATTGTGATGCATTTGAAAATTATAAGGCTCGAGATCTACACAAACTATTTATAGTTTAGGTGATTCCCGACAATAGCTTGAATGTCATGAATATCTCATTTTATTTATTGTGGACATTGGAGCCCCAATGTGTCGGATTATGCACATTCTTGTTATTTCTCAAGTCTTGGAGCCCCCAATTTGGGGTAGTTCTAATGACTTGCTATTGTTTAGGCTCTTCATATAATCATGATATTGAAATGGGCTTATGTTTATATCCCATGTTCTGTATTTTGAGACATGTAGGATAATGACATGACTTATACGTTTTTAGCTAAAGTCATGTTAAACGAAGCAAGTTAGTTCTTTGCTTGTTTATAAACCAAAAACAATTGTAGTTAAGGTTTAACAATCTTTACCTAATGTCAAAACATTCATAGAGATCATTGCGGTAATATTATTCTTCAAAGTTGATTTAAAAGATCAAATGATTGCATTGTTCTTATCAATCTTTGATTTTGGTCATGTAGGTGGTTCGTTTACGATCCCTAAGCCCATATTCGCACGATGACTAGGCGAGAACAAGTTCGAGTCAAGAAGCTAAAGAAGTCAAATCTTAGTTCACTCTTTTGGAAATATGCATGTATTGTCCAAACGGTTATGGAAAATCTGAAAATTCATTTATTTTGAGAAAATGAAACAAAATTCTGAAAGGTAATTTAAAAGACTATTTTTTAGAAACACGTTATTTCAAATTAGAATTCAAAATTTTAAGAGGGTCTAATAATTTTAATGAAATTTTGTTTTGAAAATAAAGTGAAGCTATTATTTCATAATTATATTATTTTCGAAACTAGACCCAACAAGGATTGAAAAGCCTAGCTCGTAATTGTGTGTGATTTTTTTCGTCCAAGATTGATGAAGGTAAGTTGTAATTTTCAACTTATTTCAACAAAGATATGAAATGTGAGCAAACTTTTGTATATCTAATCTTGTTATCTTTCCCTTTTAGTGTTTGTTATCATTGTCATATTTTGTTAATTGAAAGTGAAGTTCTTCCAATTAAACAGGCACCGTAGTTTGAAAATGAATATTTATCAAACTTAGGTTTGATGGAGTGTTAAAATAATTTATAAAATCATTCGAATCACTTTCCAAAATATGGTCTCACGACAGTTAAGGTGAAACCTATATTTTTGTAGCCCCCCAGTGTAGACTTAGGTGGCTTTCGGAATTCATGTATACATATGCTAGAGGATGTTTCTCATGTCTATTTGAAGCACCAGGATTTGTATTTTCAATTTGTGGAATATTGCATATATTTATCATGAACTGTTTGATCAAGTAACATAATTATCTTGGTCAAATAATAGGAAGTGGTATTCTTCGCTTTGTCATTTAAAGTTATTAAGATGGTTCGTAATAAGCTTTGCATGATATTGATTTCGTAGCATAAATAGCGTGTTCAAATCTGTAAATAGAGAGAAGTGGGGATGTCATGGCTGTTTTAGCCCCCAGTTTGAGGCAAAGAGCGAAAAAATTATACTATTTTTCAAGTGTTTTAGTTGTCAAATGGGAGGGATCATCCCGACTTATCCCTTAAAAAAGAAATGAACAAAAAAAGACGGATTTGCATAAAAAAGAAGGGGATCCAACTTTCCCATAGAAGAATAAAATAAATAAAAATAGACATGTTTTCAAAAAGCAAGGATAATTTTGAATCATCGTGATGAGATATACGTGTGATAGCGATAACGATCATTTTTTCATGTAGCGATCATGTTCAATCAATGTTCCTTGCTTAGAGAGGATGAAGATATCCCACGCATGCAGACATATTAGTTGCTCATGATAAGTGAGAAGACCAATGCTCAAGAGTTGTAAAAGACATCTAAAGTTGACGTCGAGACTGTCGATATATTAAATCAATTTATTATATTGAATCGTTTTCTTTCTAGGCAATGTATATAGAACTTAAATCACCTTGGTAGTAAATATCCTATTATTAAAAGAAAATAAGACGATTGTTTTTTAAAATGATAGACATCTTATTTTTCTTGGCAAAACATACGGAAAACATCGAATTTAGTTTGATTCGATTTCTTTACTAAAATGATGTAATCAAGCCACTGACTATCAAATCATACGAATTATTTGATTTTTTTTTTATATAATTTTGTAATCATTTACTCAACACTTCATGCATTTTATGTATGGGCATAACTACTCAATAGTAGGTTCGTATGTGTAAAGGCCTAAGGTGGACCATATTTTCGTAGAATGATGATTTTTGTGGTACATGATTATGGTCTACCTCAAGCAGGGCCTTTCTAGGGTTGTAATGTGGCTAATCTCAAGGTTATGAAAAATGGATAGGCTCAAGTATACTCCCTTAAACCCTTACTGTTGGTGCTTCTTAAATTAAAACCTTTTTAATTTGTGTGACAACTCCTACATTAGGTGGCTTTTCCTTGTCTTCCCTCTTTCTCTTTCTTTTTTTTCTCTCCTTTTTGACAAGTTTGGTTTTGGGTTTAGAAGGATTTTTCATTCGATCTTTCCTTTTTTGGGTTTAGACTAACATTGTATCCCCCTCTTATGTTTTGTTCCTCCAATTTTTTCATTTGTATCTCTTTGCACCATTCCCATCCCAAGGTTTAAAATAATGTAGGTAGAATAAGTAAGGCCCAATTAACGAAGCTCAAAAGGGCTAACAAAAGATGGATTGGTATAAGGTTATTAACATGGAATTATCTACGTGGAGTTTCAAGTTGCCTTCTGTGTTGTTGTAATCATCATATCTCTTCTTAGTGGGACAAAAGAGGAGCCTCTTTTCATTCGGTAAATCTTGTAAGCCAGAGCTAATCAAGATTCTTAAAGTGTTGAGTATATATGCCTTTTTTATTTGCATGTTTATTGGTGTATTTCATTTAATTCAAGCTAATAACAACAAAGAGATCGAAAAGAGAACAAGATTGACGTACTTGAAAATATAAGTTTTATTCATTAATTAATGAGAGTACATAATAAGTAGATTTGATAGCATGAATCTCTTACTTTATCATAAAGAAAAAAAAAAGAAAAAGAAACAAAATAAGACCTAGGGTGCTACATCTTGAATTGTTGACGACTTCTTAAGATTGCGTCTTCGAGCTTTGTCCGTTTCCAACGTAGGTGAAAACCTCTCTAAAAGTCAAGTCCATCTATATGATTCATGGTTTCATTTATCAAGTCCCTTTCAATTAATGTTCCCACATTATAGACTTTTTGAAATGTGTCTAAACCAAGGTAAATGGAACTTGTATGGTTGAGACATATTGTCTATGAACTTTGGGAAAGTTCATGATCTGAAGGTCATTGTGAAAGAAGAGTAACCTTTGATCGCCACCTGGAAAGGAAGTCAATAAAGCCTTCTTCTTCCCCTTGCTTAAGCAATTCAAGATCGCGCAAGGTAGTTGTGAGCTCGATGTTGTCTCCATATTTGGCTAAAAATGCTTTTACAACGTTACTCCAAGTGGATGTTTGTTTTGCATCGAGGTTATAAAACCATGTTCTAGCATTTGGGTCCAATGTAAAGGAAAAGTACATGCATATAAGCTATGCTAAACCCCTTCAATGCCATAATTCCAATAAAGCTCATAAAGTGGATCCTAAAATTGTCTGTAACCCTAAAGGTTGGTAAATCCGTAGTCAAGAACTTTTCTAGGAGAGTCTTGCCACTAGGTTGTGGTGCAAGCTCATAATTGAAGTACTTATTCCCTGAGCAAGCTCGAAGGACAAGTTTCTCCAAGGCCTCTACTCTTTCGGCTCTTGCTTTTTCTTGTAGAATGTTTTCTTTTTCTTTCTCTACTTTTTTTAAGCTTTTTATTATGAGCCTTCATTTGGGCTTCTTCTTCTTGTAGGGCTTTTAGGTGTTGGAGTTCCTCTCTAAGTTTCTCCAATGCTGCTTTATCACCCATGATTGGACTAGTATGCGAATGTGGATGATGATCTAGTAACGTGTACCACGAGAAATTTAGCGTGTTCACTTAAACCTTTTCTGCCAAACATTCAAACAACGATCAAAAGTCAAAATGATTGTTTATTAAATCCTTGTAATACGAATTCACTATAAGCAAGTTTATTGATAAAAATGTCAAAAAATTCACAAACAATCATTAATAGAATGTCAGAATTTGTGTTGACTTCAACAAGGTAATCATCTAAGGATTTTACTTAAATGAATTGGTTTTCGAAAAAAGGGAGAAGAGAAAGAAAAGGAAAGTTGGATTGACATGCTTATCAAATTTTTAGAAATATTAGCCAACCTTAGTACACTCCTTAAAATGATCAATATACTATGGTATTTGTTGATCATTTAGATTACAATAGAGATCTTTATCATTTATTTTTTATTATTTGATTCTCATATTGCTCATCTTTAACGGATAATTACTATTTCTTTAATAAGAATGATTGCCTCAAAATGTAAGATCCAAGAAATAATTAAATCAAATTTCTCGGTTTTATCATTCATAATTTTCTCACTCTATTTTTTTCGTTTTTTTTAAGAACGATTTCTTGATTTTTTTTCGTTCTATTTCTCTTTATTTTTGTGTGGGAGGCAATCATCCCAAGTAAGGTTCTTGGGATTCTCTTTATAAACCATAGAAGAGGTAAATTATGATCTTAAGTCAAGGTTGACTAATTACAACTAAAAGATGATTACCATGAAAATAGGCATGTTTAAGAATGGGAATATTGATGACATCCTATCAATGGATGCGAACTTCTAATGACGAACCTTATGAGAAGTAATGTCATTAGTTCGATTATAAAGTACGTAAATGAATCATCATAATTGAAAACAGTATCGCGCGCAATCTTCCATCTTCTGCTAAGGTGGAACGTGCAACTTTGAGAGTAGCGCCTGCCACACGCGTTTTTTTTTTTTTTTTTTTTTTTTTTTTTTTGGTTTTTGCGAAAAAACACATAAAGAGCTATAAAGGACTTATTTTTTTGGGAAAAGAAAGAAAGAAAAGGACGATTAAAAGACATGTGTTTTGATTTTTTTTTAAACAAAGAACGATTAAAGATTTTTTTTTTAGAACAATAAAAAAGAAAAACATAGACTACATTCTTAGCCAAAGAGATATTATTAGCACCTACTTAACGATTAACCTTGAAACGCTAATATCGTTTTCTTAGTATAACATTGCTCGTAATGAGTCAAAGTCAACGTTGAACAATGGGCGCGCACAAGACAAAGAGTTGCGCAGAAGAGCCGCGTGCAACTTCTGGACTTGCGCTTGGAAGGGTGCGCGCAACTTTGATAGTTGCGCGCGCCACCTGGTAGGTTAGACATTTTGATTTTTTTTTTTATTTTTTATTTTTTTTTATAAATATCTCTAGGTAACAAGTTGGAATTAATTAGATTAGACACGAAGCATATAATTAAACACATATCCATATAGTCACATAATAACATAAAAGGAACCATTGAATCATACAATGTCATTCTAAGGTCAAGGCTTGGGTGTTCGAAGGTACTATATCTTAAGAAACAATGCACAAATCAATCACTCAACGTCTTGACCCATGGCATAGTCCTCCCAACATTTTGTTGGCGATATAGGTGGGATGATTGTTATTGATTTCGGGTAGAAGCCTAGTGTTGGAAACCCCTAGTCATTGAGCCAATCCCCAAGGGTTATAGTGTGCTATGATTGTGCATGATGCAATGTTGCTTGTAGGGTTTTTACTTTTGTGAAAAAGGAAGATATTATGCTTTCAAGTCTCGCTCTCTAACTAGAGATTATCCAAGTTAACCATCGTTACAACCCATAGGTAACCTGGTGTTGGAAACCTTGGACCATAATTATGAACTAATCTTGTAACCTCTAAGTCCCCAGCGGAGTCACCATTTTAAGGAGGGTGTGCCCATCATAGGGGATCCTTCTCTTTTATGCCCATGGCCCTTTAAAATCGTAGGATTTTACACTTTTTAGGGTGTTTTAGGATTTGAATTCCTGACTATTTGGGAGACCTTTGAATTAGAGTTGATCCTATCATTATGTATTTTTGTAACAAACTAGTAAGGACTCACTAATGAGTTTTTGGAAAACTCATAAAATGCCTTTCTCCCAAGTAGGGTTCAAGGGATATTTATCATGAATCATCAGTTTACCCCATGCCAAAATTGGTCTACGTGTACTAGAAATGAGTTCGGGAGCGAGGGTACTAAAATAATGTTCATTTTAGGGGGAATCGCTATTCTAGCCCTAGTGCAACCTCTACTAGCTCTTCCTTTTTCACAATTTCATCACCAAACAATATATGCAACGTGGCTCCTAAAACTAAGTTAGTTGATTTTATTTACAAGAATTAATCACGAAGTAATTACATTGCAAAAGTCGTTATTATTTTGTTATTCAAATTCGTGAAAAGAACAAGAAATAAACAATGTTCGCCTTGACTTAGGTGATAAAAAAATCAATTAATTATTCAAATTCTAGCCTTGATTAACACAAGAATGCTATGTGAATTAAATTTATTAAAAGTTGGTTTAAAGTACCAAACAACACTATTTATTCAATTAAAGCTATTTAAACAAGAAAAGTAAAGTGATTTATCTAAGTGGTTAGGAAACTAAACGTTCTTCTCTTATGATAAATCTCCATCTTATGCATTACTCCTTCTTCATATCTCCAAGGACTTCAATGGAATGTATTAGGGTTAAAGAGTAGTTGGAAAGAGGAGGGAAAAGTAGTATGATAGTAAGAGGGTTTGAGAGATTAGGGATTTTGGAATTTAGGGTTTAGAATTCTGATTTATCTTTCGTATTTAGGGTTGAACGAAGACCCCTATTTATAGGCGTAGGAATCTAGGTTTAGGGTTTTAGAGCCGCGGTGAAAGGTGGCGCACGCGAATCTTGAAGTCGCGCTAGGTGCCACTCGCATTTCAATGACTTGCACGCGCCAGGAGCGCGCAACTCATTGAGTTGCTCTCGGTGCGGTTTGCCTTATATGAAAACGCATTTTTAAAACTTCCATAACCTTTTATTGCAAAGTTGGTTTAAGGCTTGTGAGATATTATTGGAAAGCTCTGAATGTCTACTTTCAAATTCCGTTAGAATTAGGTTAAAATCTATTATGGATCAAAAGAAATGGCCGTTGAAGTGCAAGGGTGTCAGTTTTAGGGCCAGATTCAGTGTTTTGATCATAAATTATTCGTTTTAACTTGGAATTGTGCTTATAATATACCGTTGGAAAGCTCTTTAAAAGAGCTATCCATCGTTTTAGGCCATGAATGGAAATTTAGTGGTTGATTTATCTGATTGGCTAGTTTTATTTAACAATGTAAGATCCATTGGATCCAACCATTGCATTTGACGCATTTGGGTCCGTTATTAATCATGTTTAAACATGTATGAGCCCTTTTAAGGCCTAATTAATAATCAAACAAGGATCTAAGATAACTTGGTCTCAAATATAGGTTTTAACTTACTTCATAGTGCATTTCGTAGTCCATAAACACTTCAACTTTGATCTATCATGAAGAACAGGTTTTTGTAACATCATCGCACTTCCTGTCGGGACATGAGGCCAAAAGTAGGTGTCTACACCTGGCCTTATAAAAGAATTTCTTCTTTTGTTCAGACGAGTAGCCGTGAGGCAATACACCTGTGGGCAAGAAATTAGTTAAATCAGCATACCAAGGTGATTCAATTTTAGAAAGTGCTAATAGGTGTTCATCTGGTAAAGAATCCTTAAAAGAGAGGTCGTCTCCAACCCCCTTATCGAGGAGGAGGTGAGAAAGATGGTTTGTGTAGACACCCAAATGTGTCTCCCCAAAACCAAACCCAGTGATGAATACCTTTTGCGTCGAATGATTATCGAATGAGGTGAAAGTGTGAAAAGTCAAGTGTTGCGGTTGGTTTTTATTAAATTCTTTCTTTCTGTTTTCGAAAACAACTCTATTTTATGAAAACAGCCAATCCAGTTTAGTTTATTCCACGACAAGGGTCCAATAATAGTGTAGTTGGATGGGGCTTACAAAGTGCTTTCCAACGATATATTATAAGCCCAATTCTGATGAATAATGAGGAAGTTATGGCCAAAATACTAAACTGGGCCCGGTTTGATCTTTACATGCGGCCCAATGATCTAGGGGAGGGCCCAATGTTAATTGTTATTCATAAAGTTATTAGAATTGATTATAGTCTTCTAGAATTCTCTAGAAGGTTCTCTTTAATCCTAATAAGATTAGAATTAATAATTAGATTTTGATAAAGTTTTATTTGGAATAAAATATTATTTTATGGAAAATATGATTTCAGTTTTCATACGGACTTTACAAATCGATTTTGATTGATAAGTGGACTCCGTGTTTGAAAGCGCGTAGGAATCCAGGCTGTCGCCAAACGACAGGCCTGTAGCCACGCAACAGAGCTTGTCGCCAAACGGCAGGATTTTCGCCTCGCGACAAGGTCGGTTTTGCAGCGATATCGTGGAGTTTTATTCCTTATCAAATTCTACCTATTTTCGGACTGTTTTCTTATAAATAGGGTCCTGAACCTCCGTTTTTATGGAATTCACAATCATCAATCATCAACAATTTCTACAATCATCTCTCTCTAAAGCTAGAAGCTTTCTCTCTCTTTTTCTAAACCTTCCCTCTAACAAAATTTCGCATTCACGAGATTTAGAAACACCTAGCCAAGTTCGTAGTTGCCTTCGCCCTAGACGTGAAAGGTTATAATTTCTGAGGGTTTGGTCCCTAATCTCTATTTCAATTATTTGATTTGATTGTTTGATTTTATATTTTCCTTGAAGTTACTAACGCGTGTATTTTGTTATTAGAAAGAGATACGAGGCATCAAAGTATGTAATCTTATTGCTCTATTCTTGTAGAAAGCATGTTTAAATTTGTTCAATTCTTAGCATCATGCTTAGGATGTTATTATTGCTTTCTAGTATCATGTTTAGGGTGTCTTTTACTCTTTTCTAATATCATGTTAGTATCATGTTAGGTTTAAAGCTTTGATCTTTAATGCTTAGTGACATACTAGGGTTTGTTATTAATCTTGTTAGTATCATGCCTAGGATCTTGCTAATAATATTATGCTTTAACATGATTATTATTGTTATAATTATTGTTTTGATGATTATTATGTTGTTTGATATATATTATTGTTATTTCTTGATCACACCTTTTATGCATGTTTAAAGGGAATTTGTACTTGTAATCACGCTTAATAAGATAATTAATAATCTTGTTTAGGGCTAATATGATTATAATTCAAGTGATCACCAATAATAGTTTTATTTGTGCATTAAGTTCAACCAACATAGATAAACAGGTTTAGGGTTAATCTGTTGATTGCATGTTAGTCAGAACGCGCACATGAATACGAGAAGAATAAAGTAGAGGCCTATTATTAGGGCAGGTTCAATCTCTTTTAGGTTGGATTTGTACCTTCATCCCCGAACCCTATTTGGTTCAAGACCTTTTGGAGTTGACGATCTCCTGGATCGTTAAGGGGTGTAATCTTCACCTTGTGAACGGTTTACAAGTTCCTAAAACTTGTTGGCGACTCTTTTGTTCTAGCTTCTTTCCCTTTGGACGCCACCATGCTTAAGTGTATGATCACGGTGGGGTTCAAGCTTGGGGTTAATGGCTTGAAATATTCCCTACAGTTTTTGGCGACTCCACTGGGGAGGATTTCTATTTTAATTCCTAAAATTTATTTCGGTAATGATTTAGAATGAGTGGATGAGACTTGAAAAGTTCTAAGTGTTTCATGTGCGTAATTTTGATTAGCATTATTGTCATATGCATAATAAAGGTCCTCATTGGATAGACCATCCGAAATGAGTCAAAAACATAGGATTTTTACGCGTAGGAAATTTGAGAAATATCTTTCACAACTAGAATTGAAATAACACTGTGAAATCTGGAAAATTCTAAGAACGTAGATACCTGCTGAGGCATGTAGGAACTAGCGCCTAGAAAACAGGGCTTGTCGCCTGTAAAGTGCTTCTGTGGCCTGGCGACAGTTCTGTCGCTTGGCGGCAGGGGTACTTTTGTGGCGACAGTTCCTGTAGTCTGGCGCCAAGTTCTTCCAATACCGAGCCAGAACTCTGCCTTCTTGTTTTGACCATTTCTAGCACTGTTTACTTCCTGATTGAGTTTTTCTCACTTTTCTGAAACCCATATGTGTTCTACATATGGACATAACCCTCTGGGGGTTCACGCTCCATCTACCCAATCGAACGCTCCTGGCAACGACGGGTACATCCGAGTTTGTGAATCCACCAAACTGTGGAAGCAAGTTTTTAACTTGCGGGGTCCCATCCACTCGCGCCAACCCTTCCAAAGGTAAGGCTTCCGCGCGGTGCATCCGGACTCATATCCTGAACTTTAGAGAACTAGAGCCATGGTTAGGTTGCAAACTCATTTGCATCATATCGTGACTATTTGAACTACTTGTGCATTCTTTGCTTGTACATACCTTATATGTGCTAACCGTTTGTTTGACTTGTGTTTAAGTCTAAATAAACCAATTAATGACTAAAAAGGACTTTGTCTAATTAATTAATTAATTAATTTGACTAATTAAAGACTAATAAAGTAATTAATCTGACTTAGTACGACTTTAGGCATGTCCCCTTAAAGTAAGCTTACTGGAAACAGTCCCAGATTAATGTTCCAGCAATGGTGCAGGAGTTTGGGCTGTGGCGCCACAGTTTACTTCCTGTCGCCTGGCGACAAGCTTCAAATTGTGGCGACAATTCTGTTGTTCCGGCGACAGTCCAGATTCTTACTCGAGTCATCACGACGAGTCTAATTAACCAGTCTACGGATCAGTTTAACCAATTTGTTAAGTCCTTAATTGAGTCTAGTCACATAGTCTAGCCGCATGGTCTTACACAAGAGCCTTAACATGTCACATACACTTACTAGTGTTAGCACACACTTTATATAGTCACCATGACCATGTCTTAGGTTCATGGATGAGTCGGTTTTTTCCGTCATTTGAGTTGGGGGCACATTCTATTCCTAATTTTTTCATATCTCTCCATCTACGTCATCTTTCCATTCTCTACATGCTTTCCCCATGTCACAATATTCATTCTTCCTACCTCCTTCCATCTATTGCATGTTGAATAGAATTGAGTCAAATAATGAACAACGAATATCCCTTAATTCCCCTTTCCACAGTACTTGGTCAAGGAGAGAAGGACGATTAATTAAAGACAACACCTTTATTCAAATTCAACTTTTTGATAAGCCAGTCGGTCGAAAAAGGAAAGCTAAGAAGATAATGGCAAGTCAGGAAGAAGTCAACGAACTCAAGGGACAAGTGGCTAACATTGCTGAAATGTTGAAGAATCTGACTCTCCAAATCAATGACCCTATGAGACAACAGCAAATGGAGCTCATCCAGGAAAATTTGAGCAAATTGTCCAATGACTATTGATTCCAAGGCATTAGCTCACAAGGGGTCTCGCTGGACAAGGATCTTCTTCCGCAGAAGTTCAATGCCAACGACATCCCGAAATTCAAGGCAATGGATAACCCTTATTTTCATTTAAGAGCCTTTGAAACTGTAATGAATATTAAGGGAATAGATAAGAAAGCTTTTCATTCGGTGTTTTCTCTATCTTTAGAAATCGTTTGTCAACAATGGTACTTTTCTCTTGATAAGGAGAAAACCTCTACTTGGGATGCTATTGTAAATGCTTTCAATGATAGATATAAATGTAATATTCAAGTCAAAACTGATTATAGACAATTTGAGATGCTAAGACAAAAAGAGAATAAAGGCTTTACTTCTTTCTTTAATAAGTGGAGGGAAACTTCCGCTAACATGATCGAAGCCCCTACTGAAAAAGAATCCGTGAGGATGTTCATCAAAAATCTACAAGAAAAGTATTCAAAGCACTTAAAATATCAACACAACTTTAATACTTTCAACGCCGTCTACGACATAGGCATCGAGATCGAAGATGACCTCGCAAAGCAAAAATTTGCTAACAATAGTAACCACAGTGCCTGGAAAGGAAAGAAGAACGACAATCTTTCTTTGTTTAATGTGTTTGACTTTCATTTGATTCAAATATCTTTGTAGAATGAATTCGACTTTCATTTGATTCAAAAATCTTTGTTTGAATGCGTTTGACTTTTGTTTAATTCAAATACCTTTGTTGAATGCATTTGACTTTTATTTGCTTCAAAAATCTTTGTTTGAATGTGTTTGACTTTCATTTGATTCAAATAGTCTTGTAGAATGCATTCGACTTTCATTTGATTCAAAAAGCTTTTTTTAATGTGTTTGACTTCTATTTGATTCAAATAGCTTTGTTGAATGCATTTGATTTTTATTTGCTTTAAAAAGCTTTGTTTGAATGTGTTTGACTTTCATTTGATTTAAAAACCTTTGTTTAAGGTGTTTGCCTTTCATTTGATTCAAATAACTTTGTTTGAATATGTTTGACTTTCATTTGATTTAAAATCCTTTGTTTGAATGTGTTTGAATTTCATTTGATTGAAAAACCTTTCTTTAATGTGTTTGACTTTCATTTGATTCAAATAGCTTTGTAGAATTCATTCGACTTTCATTTGATTCAAAAAGCTTTGTTTGAATGTGTTTGACTTTTATTTGATTCAAATGGCTTTGTTGAATGCATTTGACTTTTATTTGTTTCAAAAAGCTTTGTTTGAATGTGTTTGACTTTCATTTATTTCAAATAGCTTTGTAGAATGCATTCGACTGTCATTTGATTCAAAAAGCATTATTTAAAAGTGTTTGACTTTCATTTGATTTAAAAACCTTTGTTTAATGTGTTTGACTTTCATTTGATTCAAAACGATTTGTTTCAATGTGTTTAACTTTCATTTGATTCAAATAGCTTTGTTGAATGCATTTGACTTTTATTTGCATCAAAAAGATTTATTTAAAAGTGTTTGACTTTCATTTGATTTAATAACCTTTGTTTAATGTGTTTGACTTTCATTTGATTAAAATAGCTTTGTAGAATTCATTCGACTTTCATTTGATTCAAAAAGCTTTGTTTGAAAGTGTTTGACTTTCATTTGATTTAAATAGCTTTGTTGAATGCATTTGACTTTAATTTCCTTCAAAAAGCTTTTATTGAATGTGATTGACTTTCCTTTGATTCAAACAGCTTTGTAGAATGCAATCGACTTTCATTTGATTCAAAAAGCTTTGTTTGAATGTGTTTTGACTTTCATTTGATTCAAATAGCTTAGTTGAATGCATTGGACTTCCATATGCATCAAAAAGCTTTGTTTAAAAGTGTTTGACTTTCATTTGATTCAGATAGCTTTGTAGAATGCATTCGATTTTCATTTGGTTCAAAAAGCTTTGTTTGAATGTGTTTGACTTTCATTTGATTCAAATAGCTTTGTTCAATGCATTTGACTTTTATTTGCTTCAAAAGGCTTTGTTTGAATGTGTTTGACATTCATTTGATTCAAATGGCTTTGTTGAATGCATTTGACTTTTATTTGCTTCAAAAATCTTTGTTTGAATGTGTTTGACTTTCATTTGGTTCAAATAGCTTTGTAGAATGCATTCGACTTTCATATGATTCAAAAAGATTTGTTTGAATGTGTTGAACTTTCATTTGATTCTAATAGCTTTGTTGAATGCATTTGACTTTTTTTTGCTTCAAAAAGCTTTGTTGAATGCATTTGACTTTCATTTGATTCAAAAGATTTGTTTGAATGTGTTTAACTTTCATTTGATTCAAATAGCTTTGTAGAATTCATTCGACTTTTATTTGATTCAAAAACCTTTGTTTGAATGTGTTTGACTTTCATTTAATTCAAATAGCTTTGTTGAATGCATTTGACTTTTATTTGCTTCAAAAAGCTTTATTTGAAAGTGTTTGACTTTCATTTGATTTAAAAACCTTTGTTTAATGTGTTTGACTTTCATTTGATTCAAATAGCTTTGTAGAATGCATTCGACTTTCGTTTGATTCAAAAAGCTTTGTTTGAATGTGTTTGACTTTAATTTGATTCAAATGGCTTTGTTGAATGCATTTGACTTTTATTTTCTTTAAAAAGCTTTGTTTGAATGTGTTTGACTTTCATTTGGTTCAAATGTCTTTGTTGAATGAATTTGACTTTTATTTGCTTCAAAAAGCGTTGTTTGAAGGTGTTTGACTTTCATTTGATTTAAAAACCTTTGTTTAATGTGTTTGACTTTCATTTGATTCAAAAAGCTTTGTTTGAATGTATTTAATTTTCATTTGAATCATATCGCTTTGTTGAATGCATTTGACTTTTAATTGCTTCAAAAAGCTTTGTTTGAATGTGTTTGACTTTCATTTAATTCAAATAGCTTTGTAGAATGCAATTGACTTTCATTTGATTCAAAAAGCTTTGTTTGAATGTGTTTAACTTTCATTTGATTCAAATAGCTTTGTTGAATGCATTTGACTTTTATTTGCTTATAAAACCTTTGATTGAATGTGTTTGTCTTTCATTTGACTTTTATTTGATTCAAATAGCTTTGTAGAATGCTTTTGACTTCCATTTGATTCAAATAGCTTTGTTGAATGCATTTGACTTTTATTTTCTTCAAAAAGCTTTGTTTAAAAGTGTTTGACTTTCATTTGATTTAAAAACCTTTGTGTAATGTGTTTGACTTTCATTTGATTCAAATGGCTTTGTAGGATGCATTCGACTTTCATTTGATTTAAGAAGTTTTGTTTGAATCTGTTTGACTTTCATTTGATTCGAATAGCTTTGTTGAATGCATTTGACTTTTATTTGCTTTAAAAAGCGTTGTTTGAATGTGTTTGACTTTCTTTTGATTCAATTAGCTTTGTAGAATGCATTCGACTTTCATTTGATTCAAAAAGCTTTGTTTGAATGTGTTTGAATTTCATTTGATTCAAATAGATTTGTTAAAGGCGTTTGACTTTCATTTGCTTCACAAAGCTTTGTTTGAATGTGTTTGACTTTCATTTGATTTAAAAACCTTTGTTTAATGTATTTGACTTTCATTTGATTTTAAAAAATTTGTTTAATGTGTTTGACTTTCATTTGATTCAAATATCTTAGTAGAATGCATTCGACTTTCATTTGATTCAAAAATCTTTGTTTGAATGTGTTTGACTTTCATTTGATTCAATTAGCTTTGTTGAATGCATTTGACTTTTTTTTGCTTCAAAAAGCTTTGTTTGAATGTGTTTGACTTTCATTTGATTCAAATAGTTTTGTATAATGCATTCGACTTTCATTTGATTCAAAAAGCTTTTTTTAAGGTGTTTGACTTTCATTTGATCAAATAGTTTTCTTGAATGCATTTGACTTTTATTTGCTTCAAAAAGCTTTGTTTGAATGTGTTTGACTTTCATTTAATTTAAACACCTTTGTTTAAATGTGTTTTCCTTTCATTTGATTCAAATAGCTTTGTAGAATGCATTTCACTTTCCTTTGATTCAAAAAGCTTTGTTTGAATATGTTTAACTTTCATTTGATTCAAATAGCTTTGTTGAATGAATTTGACTTTCATTTGATTCAAAAATCTTTGTTTGAATGTGTTTGACTTTCATTTGATTTAAAAACCTTTGTTTAATGTGTTTGACTTTCATTTGATTTAAAAATCTTTGTTTAATGTGTTTGACTTTCATTTGATTCAAATATCTTAGTAGAATGCATTCGACTTTCATTTGATTCAAAAATCTTTGTTTGAATGTGTTTGATTTTCATTTTATTCAATTAGCTTTGTTGAATACATTTGACTTTTTTTTGCTTCAAAAAGCTTTGTTTGAATGTGTTTGACTTTCATTCTATTCAACTAGTTAAATGCATTCGACTTTCATTTGATTCAAAAAGCTTTTTTTGAGGTGTTTGACTTTTATTTGATTCAAATAGTTTTCTTGAATGCATTTGACTTTATTTGCTTCAAAAATCTTTGTTTGAATGTGTTTGACTTTCATTTAATTTAAACACCTTTGTTTAAATGTTATTGCCTTTCATTTGATAAAAATAGCTTTGTAGAATGCATTTCACTTTCCTTTGATTCAAAAACCTTTGTTTGAATGTTTTCGACTTTCATTTGATTCAAATAGCTTTGTTCAATGCATTTGACTTTTAATTGCTTCAAAAAGCTTTGTTTGAATGTGTTTGACTTTCATTTGATTTAAAAACCTTTGTTTAATGTGTTTGACTTTCATTTGATTCAAATAGATTTGTAGAATGCATTCGACTTTTATTTGATTCAAAAACCTTTGTTTGAATGTGTTTGACTTTCATTTGATTTAAATAGCTTTGTTCAATGCATTTGACTTTTAATTGCTTCAAAAAGCTTTGTTTGAATGTGTTTGACTTTCATTTGATTTAAAAACCTTTGTTTAATGTGTTTGACTTTCATTTGATTCAAATAGATTTGTAGAATGCATTCGACTTTTATTTGATTCAAAAAGCTTTGTTTGAATGTGGTTGACTTTCATTTGATTCAAATAGCTTGGTTGAATGCATTTGACTTTTATTTGCTTCAAAAAGCTTTGTTTGAATGTGTTTGACTTTCATTTGATTCAAATAGCTTTGTAGAATGCATTTGGCTTTCCTTTGATTCAAAAACCTTTGTTTGAATGTATTTTACTTTCATTTGATTCAAATACCTTTGATGAATGCATATGACTTTTATTTGCTTCAAAAAGCTTTGATTTAATTTGTTTGACTTTCACTTGGTATAAAAACCTTTGTTTAATGTATTTGAATTTCATTTGATTCAAATAGCTTTGTAGAATGCTTTTGACTTTCATTTGATTCAAAAAGCTTTGTTTGAATGTCTTTAACTTTCATTTGATTCAAACAGCTTTGTTGAATGTATTTGACTTTTATTTTCTTCAAAAAGCTTTGTTTAAAAGTGTTTGACTTTCATTTGATTTAAAAACCTTTGTTTAATGTGTTTGAATTTCATTTGATTCAAATGGCTTTGTAGGATGCATTCGACTTTCATTTGATTCAAAAAGCTTTGTTTGAATTTGTTTGACTTTCATTTGATTCGAATAGATTTGTTTAATGCATTTAACTTTTATTTGCTTCAAAAAGCTTTGATTGAATGTGTTTGTCTTTCATTTGATTTAAAAACCTTTGTTTAATGTATTTGAATTTCATTTGATTCAAATAGCTTTGTAGAATGCTTTTGACTTTCATTTGATTCAAATAGCTTAGTTGAATGCATTTTACTTTTATTTTCTTAAAAAAGCTTTGTTTAAAAGTGTTTGACTTTCATTTGATTTAAAAACCTTTGTTTAATGTGTTTGACGTTCATTTGATTCAAATGGCTTTGTAGGATGCATTCGACTTTCATTTCATTCGAATAGCTTTGTTGAATGCATTTGACTTTTATTTGCTTCAAAAAGCTTTGTTTGAATTTGTTTGACTTTCTTTTGATTCAAATAGCTTTGTAGAATGCATTCGACTTTCATTTTATTCAAAAAGTTTTGTTTGAATGTGTTTGACTTTCATTTGATTTAAAAACCTTTTTTTAATGTGTTTAACTTTCATTTGATTCAAATAGCTTTATAGGATGCATTCGACTTTCATTTGATTCCAAAAGCTTTGCTTGAATGTGTTTGACTTTCATTTGATTCAAATGGCTTTGTTGAATGCATTTGACTTTTATTTTATTCAAAAAGCTTTGTTTCAATGTGTTTGAATTTCATTTGATTCAAATAGCTTTGTTAAATGCATTTGACTTTCATTTAATTCAAAAAGCTTTGTTTGAATGTGTTTGACTTTCATTTGATTTAAAAACCTTTTTTTAATGTGTTTGACTTTCATTTGATTCAAATAGCTTTATAGGATGCATTCGACTTTCATTTGATTCCAAAAGCTTTGTTTGAATGTGTTTGACTTTCATTTGATTCAAATAGGTTTGTTGAATGCATTTGACTTTTATTTGCTTCAAAAAGCTTTGTTTGAAAGTGTTTGACTTTCATTTGATTTAAAAACCTTTGTTTAAAGTGTTTGACTTACATTTGATTCAAATAGCTTTGTTTGAATGTGTTTGACTTTCATTTGATTTAAAAACTTTTGTTTAATGTGTTTGACTTACATTTGATTCAAATGGCTTTGTTTGAATGTGTTTGAATTTCATTTGATTGAAAAACCTTTGTTCAATGTGTTTGACTTTCATTTGATTCAAATAGTTTTGTAGAATTCATTCGACTTTCATTTGATTCCAAAAGCTTTGCTTGAATGTGTTTGACTTTCATTTGATCCAAATGGCTTTGTTGAATGCATTTGACTTTTATTTGTTTCAAAAAGCTTTGTTTGAATGTGTTTGACTTTCATTTGATTCAAATAGCTTCGTAGAATGAATTTAACTTTCATTTGATTCAAAAATCTTTGTTTGAATGTGTTTGACTTTCATTTGATTCAAATAGCTTTGTAGAATGCATTTGACTTTCATTTTATTTAAAAAGATTTGTTTGAATGTGTTTAACTTTCATTTGATTCAAATAGCTTTGTTGAATGCATTTGACTTTTATTTGCTTCAAAAAGATTTATTTGAAAGTGTTTGACTTTCAATTGATTTAAAAACCTTTGATTAATGTGTATGACTTTCATTTGATTCAAATAGTTTTGCGGAATGCATTCGACTTTCATTTGATTCAAAAAGCTTTGTTTGAATGTGATTGACTTTCATTTGATTCTAATGGCTTTGTTGAATGCATTTGACTTTTATTTGCTTCAAAAAAGCTTTGTTTGAATGTGTTTGACATTCATTTGATTAAAATGGCTTTATTGAATACATTTGACTTTTATTTTCTTCAAAAATCTTTGTTTGAAAGTGTTTGACTTTAGTTTGGTTCAAATAGCTTTGTAGAATGCATTGGACTTTTAAATGATTCAAAAAGCTTTGTTTGAATGTGTTTGACTTTCATTTGAAACTAATAGCTTTGTTGAATGCATATAACATTTTTTTGCTTCAAAAAGCTTTGTTGAATGCATTTGACTTTCACTGGATTCAAAAGATTTGTTTGAATGTGTTTAACTTTCATTTGATTCAAATAGCTTTGTAGAATTCATTCAACTTTTATTTGATTCAAAAACCTTTGTTTGAATGTGTTTGACTTTCATTTAATTCAAATAGCTTTGTTGAATGCATTTGACTTTTATTTGCTTCAAAAAGCTTTATTTGAAAGTGTTTGACTTTCATTTGATTTAAAAACCTTTGTTTAATGTGTTTGACTTTGATTTGATTCAAATAGCTTTGTAAAATGCATTCGACTTTCATTTGATTCAAATAGCTTTGTAGAATGCATTCGACTTTCATATGATTCAAAAAGCTTTGTTTGAATGTGTTTGACTTTCATTTGATTCTAATAGCTTTGTTGAATGCATTTAACTTATTTTTGCTTCAAAAAGCTTTGTTGAATGCATTTGACTTTCATTTGATTCAAAAGATTTGTTTGAATGAGTTCAACTTTCATTTGATTCAAAAAGCTTTGTTTGAATGTGTTTGACTTTCATTGATTCAAATAGCTTATTTGAATACATTTGTCTTTCATTTGCTTCAAAAAGCTTTGTTCGAATGTGTTTGACTTACATTTGATTTAAAAACCTTTGTTTAATGTGTTTGACTTTCATTTGATTCATAAAGATTTGTTTGAATATATTTAACTTTCATTTGATCAAATAGCTTTGTTTAATGCATTTGACTTTTATTTGCTACAAAATGCTTTAATTGAAAGTGTGTGACTTTCATTTGATTTAGAAACCTTTGTTTAATATGTTTAACTTTCATTTGATTCAATTAGCTTTGTAGAATGCATTCGACTTTCATTTGATTCAAAAAGCTTTGTTTGAATGTGTTTGACTTTTATTTGCTTCAAAAGGCTTTGTTTGAATGTGTTTGACTTTCATTTGATTCAAATAGCTTTGTTTGAATGTGTTTGACTTTCCTTGGATTTAAAAACCTTTGTTTAATGTGTTTGACTTTCATTTGTTTCAACAAGCTTTGTTTGAATCTGTTAGACTTTCATTTGATTCAATTAGCTTTGTAGAATGCATGCAACTTTCATTTGATTCAAAAATCTTTGTTTGAATGTGTTTGACTTTCATTTGATTTTCATAGCTTTGTTCAATCCATTTGACTTTTATTTGCTTCAAAAAGCTTTGTTTTATTGTGTTTGAATTTCATTTGATTTAAAAAACCTTTGTTTAATGTGTTTGACTTTCATTTGATTCAAATATCTTTGTAGTATTCATTCGACTTTCATTGGTTTCAAAAAGCTTTGTTTGAATGTGTTTGACTTTTATTTGATTTCAATAGCTTTGTTCAATGCATTTGACTTTCATTTGCTTCAAAAAGCTTTGTTTTAATGTGTTTGACTTTCATTTGATTTAAAAAACTTCGTTTAATGTGTTTGACTTTCAAATAGCTTTGTTTGAATGTGTTTGACTTTCATTTGATTCAAATAGCTTTGTTCAATGCATTTTACTTTCATTTGATTCAACAAGCTTTGTTTGAATGTGTTTGGCTTTCATTTGATTCAAATAGCTTTGTAGAATGCATTCGACTTTCATTTGATTCAAAAAGCTTTGTTTGAATGTTTTTGACTTTCAATTGATTTCAATAGCTTTGTTTAATGCATTTGACTTTTATTTGCTTCAAAAAGCTTTGTTTGAATGTGTTTGACTTTTATTTGATTTAAAAACCTTCGTTTAATGTGTTTGACTTTCATTTGATTCAAGTAGCTTTGTAGAATTCATTCGACTTTCATTGGATTCAAAAAGCTTTGTTTGAATGTGTTTGACTTTCATTTGATTCAAATAGCTTTGTTGAATGCATTTGACTTTCATTTGTTTCAAAAAGCTTTGTTTGAATGTGTTTGGGGTATTTTTACCCTAAACACTTGGTCTAATGAGGGTCTGCCACGTGTCAAAGGCTAGCAAGTCACCTCTGACCAATCCCCAGCTCACACGTGGCACTCCTAGATCAATTCTCTGAATTGCGGCTTTCAAGGGCCCAATCCCGTTATCCGCACTTTTGCGGCGCATCCCACCTGCCCTAGGTCAGACTGACCTAGTGGAGGGCACTTTTCCCCATGACCCTATAAATAGGGAGATATTCCCTCATTTTAGGGACAATTGACAATCAATTATTACATCCATTTTCTCTCACATTAGAGAATATCTGAGCTTGGAATCTAAGCAGATCCCCACCTTAAATTCCGCACTTTTTATCCTTATTCAAGTTACTAACTTGACCGTTGGAGGCGGAGCTCCACCCAACCGGAGTCTCCGTTGATTTTGCAGGTACAGAGCCAGTCGGACCAGTCTTCGAGTTGTAACTCTCCCGAGGGACAAAAACACCCAAAACATTTGGCGCCGTCTGTGGGGAGAGTACCTTAATATGGTTCAAGATTTAGTACCGATTCCTAACTCTACTACTCTGCAGCCGGTTACCCAACTGGGTAACCTTGATAATGTTCAGCCGGTTATTCAACCGGATAGCTTTGAATTTCCTCGGCTTTCTTCCCAACCTCATCCGGAGGTCTTTACTGAGGAGGAAGATGATGAGGATGATGATGTGGAGACCTATACAACCAGGGATGGCTCCCTCATCTCTAAGTCCATGCGTTCCAGGGATCAAATGGAACGTGATGAAGACCAGGCGGGTCCAAGCAGGCGGCCCCCTGGGCGGCCAGAAGGGGAAACCCGGAAGGCCAGAGGAGAAGCTCCGGTCACCCGGGATGAGCTCATGAAATTCATGAACTCCTTCAAGGGTGAAATCAAGGAGATGATCAACAAGAGCAAGGCTGGCTCTAGCAAGGGTCAGCCGGCTAAAAAGACTCCCTCTGTCGGGAGGAAGAAGCCAGTCAGGGATAGGCAGCCAACTCCTCATCCCAGGGAGAAGGCAGCCGCAAAACTTAACTAGGCTAAAATTCTGTTGCCCAAGAGGCAGGCCCGGCAACAACAGCCGGAGGCTAACAAGGCGTCTGCCTCCGACGCTCGACATATCATTGAGCGGAGGAGACAGCAACAGCTATCTAAGTCGGCTTCTACATCAAGTTTTCCAGACAGCTTCAGAGAAACTTCTGCAAGGAACTCATTATCCTTGCATGAGAGTCGGACAGGCGGCAAGACCGTCAACACCGAACCTCAACTCATGATAGGGTCTATGTCATACGCACCCCAGGCGCAGTATGGGCAATATGGCCTCCAATTTATGCAGCTACCCCCATTCGGAGGTCAAGCGGCATACCACAATGTCCAGCCACTGGACTGGCAGCTCCGGCTGCTGAAGCTTGGTGAACAACCTTCTGCGTTCGACAAGAATATAACCGAGGCGGCCCAGCCGGCCAAGGTTAAGAATGTGTTGGTGGGTACTTATGATGGTACCACCAACCCTGAAGACCACCTGATGGCATACACCAACCTTATGTGTTTACAGGGTTGGACGATGCCACCAAGTGTCGTTGTTTTCCGACTACATTGAAGGGCATTGCCCAACAATGGTTTGGCAACTTGCCAGCCGGATCTATTGATTGATTCAAGAAGCAAGCCTTCTTGTTTGCCACCAACTTCTCAATGAACATCCCTGCTAAGAAAACAAGTTTAGACTTGGGCACCATTAAGCAGGGAGAGAGAGAAGGGCTACGCTCATATGTAAGGCGGTTCAACCTGATCAGAATCCAGATCCAGGGGCTGTCTGACGAGGTAGCATTTACAGACTTCTTTAAGGGTCTGAGAGACGGGTCGAACTTCAAGTTCGACCTTGTCAGAAAAGGGGCATTTACGCTGCAGGCGGCCCTGAGGGAGGCGGAAAGCTATATTCAAGCAACCGACCTCTGCGCGCCTGGTAGCCAGTCGGACTCCAAGAAGTCCGACAAGCAAAAAGAGAGCCGGTCTGCTCAGCAGGCAAAGAAAAAAGAAGAGAGCAAGAAAAGAAAAGAAGTCTGGGCGGTCAGTGATTCTGAGCAGCCGTCCCAGAAGAAGAAAAAGGAGTTTAAATCGTACGTTCCCCAGTACGAGTTTAACAAAGACTGCAACTCCATCCTCATGGAGGTAAAGGACCGGCTGTCTATTGAGAAGCCGAATCCAATGAAGAGTTTCGTCCAGTCACGGAACAAGAACAAATACTGCCAATTCCATGAGGAGGTAGGCCATGACACCAACGACTGCTTCAGTCTTCAGCGGGCGTTGGACCGTCTGGCTGACAAAGGGATGTTGAAGTCCTACATTTATAAGTCCCCAGCCGGGGCAAAGAAGAAAAATAAGGGTCAGTCCTCCAAGACAACCCACCAGCCTACTAGTAGCTCGGATACCGATAAGGATCCAGTCTACACTATAGCTAGCGGATTCTCATGTGGTGGCCCTACCATCCGGGGCACCAAAAGCCATCTTCGAAAGATGGACAAGGATGATGACGAGCAGGCGTCTGCCAGTTCCACCTTCCCAGATGTTCTCATTACTGAGAAGGACAGGGGCAGCGTCCGCCGTTCGCATGACGACCCGGTCGTCAATGAATGTAAGGTTGCCAACAAATTGGTTGGACGCATCCTTATTGGTACCGGCAGCTCGTCGGACATCATCAGCCTCCGGTGCTTGCAGAAGCTGAAATACAACTCCAGCAGCATGCATCCGGTCACCCACCCCTTGGTTGGTTTTGGGGGTGGGATGGTCTACCCAGCCGGAAGAATTGACTTACCCATTCAGCTGGGAGAAAAAGGCTAGGGACGACATATTGTCGTCAGATTCTTGGTCATTGAGGAGTTAACCGCCTACAACATTATTCTTGGCAGGCCAACCCTCAACGAAGCCAAGGCGGTAATCATCCCGTCTCTCATGCTCATCAAGTATGAGCGGAATGATGGCTCTGTTGGTTCCCTGAAAGAGGATCAGAAGACGGCCCGAGAGTGCTAACTCTCAGCCGTCAAAGATATTGTGGCCGCAGACGGCCAAGGGAAGGAACCAATAGACCTTGACAATGTCAAGAATGCCAGTCCACCCCCACCAGCACTCGGAAAGAAAAGGAAAGTTGCGCAGCTTGTGGAGGTGAAAAAAGAAAAGAAATAGCAATCACTGACCGGCGAACGGTTAGAAGAGCTCTGTCCCCAACCGCCTGGTGAAAGTATTGATCTTGCTCTGGATGACAGCCGTCCAGAGCGAACGGTAAAGGTTGGGACGGTTGCTCATGCTGTTCTGGGTGTAGATTTGCACCTTCTGCTGAAAGAATTCAAAGACATTTTTGCCTTTGAAGTGGAAGAGATGCCTGGCATCAGCCCGGATCTCGCTGTCCACAAACTCGCCGTGGATCCAAGAATGAAGCCCATCCGACAAAAGAAAAGAAATCACGGCAAGGAAAGAAGTCAAGCAGCAGCTGCCGAAGTAAAAAAGCTGCTGGATGCTAGGTTCATTCGGCCATGTAATTTCCGCGACTGGGTGGCGAATGTTGTGCTTGTAAGGAAGCCGAATGGTACCTGGCGGATGTGTGTAGATTACACAGACCTCAACAGGGCATGCCCGAAGGATAGTTACCCACTTCCAAAGATTGACAGCTTAGTCGATTCTACAGCCGGTCATGCCTTGATGAGTTTCATGGATGCCTATTCCGGCTTCCATCAGATACCCCTGTGGAAAAAAGATCAAGAGAAGACGGCCTTCGTCACTGATCAGGGGTTATTCTGTTATACTGTGATGCCATTTGGCTTGAAGAATGCGCCGGCTACGTTCCAACGGATGATTAATTCAGTCTTCATTAATCAAATTGGGAGGAACGTAGAGGCATATATTGATGACATGATAGTCAAATCCAAGCAGCAGGAGGATCACCTTGCTGATCTCCAAGAAACCTTCACCACACTCAGGCGGCATAAGGTTATGTTGAATCCTAAGAAATGCGTCTTTGGTGTTGAGTGTGGGTAGTTTCTCGGATTCCTGATTGATCAAAGGGGGATAGAGGCTAACCCTGAGAAGATACAGGCGGTGATTGACATGAAGTCACCCCGCACTGTCAAGGAAGTTCAGAGACTCACCGGTTGCCTGGCCGCATTGGGGAGGTTCCTCAGCCGGTCAGGTGACAAATGCCTTTACTTCTTCCAAGCAATCAGGAAGAAGACTAGGTTTGAATGGGGGGATGATGCTGAGGCGGCCTTCCAGAAATTGAAAGAACACTTGCACTCTTTGCCAAGGCTTGTTAGTCCTTTGCCTAGAGAAAAGTTGTACATGTACCTAGCCGTCTCAGATCATGCCCTCAGTGCTGTTCTCCTTGCTGAACGAGACGACATCCAGATCCCGGTATATTTCATTAGCTATGTGTTAAAGAATGCTGAACTCCGGTACCCCATGGTTGAAAAATTTGGTCTTGCTCTATATATGGCCTTCAAAAAGCTAAAGCCATACTTTCTGGCACATCGGGTTGTAATTTACACCGACCAGCCCCTCAAGCGGCCAATGTCTACCTTGGAGTCATCCGGCAGAATGTTAAAGTGGGCTATTGAAATGCAAAGTCTTGAAATCACCTATGAACCAAGGAAGGCAGTGAAAGGTCAGGCGTTTTCCGACTTCATTGTTGAAATGACTCGACTGGTTCCTCCGGATAATATTGATCAGGTTTGGAAGGTGTATGTAGATGGGAGCTCTACAAAGAACGGCTGTGGTGCAGGCATTATCTATGAATCTCCGGAAGGAGATAAATTTGAGTATGCACTACGGTTCAAGTTTTAGGCCTCAAACAATGAGGCAGAGTATGAAGCCCTGCTAGCCGGAATCCGCATGTGTAAGGCAGCAGGGGCAACAAAGATTGACGCCTTCTCTGATTCTCAGTTGGTCGTTAGCCAGTATGAGGGAAAATATGAAGCAACTCACCCGGCTATGATCAAATATCTTCAGGCCGTCAAAGAAGAGGCTAGGTCACTTGAAGAGTTCCGACTGAGTCAAGTGCCCCGGTCCAACCAGGCGGATGCATTGTCAAAATTGGCATCCTCCGCCTGCCATGATACGCCTCGGTCAGTCTTTTGGGAAGTTCTGGAAAAAAGAAGTATATATGAAGAGCCCATTGGAATTCTGGACCGAAGTTCTACCTGGATGGATGGCATCCGGGCGTATCTAACAGCCGGCACGCTCCATGATTCACCACAGGAAGCAGCCGTCATGAAGAAGAGAGCAGCTAACTTCGAGATGAGAAACGGAGAACTCTTCAAGGCTGGATTTCTCAAGCCCTTGCTGAAGTGTGTTACCCCAGAAAGGGGAAAGAGGTTCTCGAAGAGCTGCATGCGGGATTTTGCGCCTTCCACATAGGCGGCAAGTCCCTAGCCGTTAGAGTCAGGCGGCATTATTTTTGGCCTACCCTTGAGGCAGACGCCAAGGAATTTGTGAAGAAATGTGACAAATGCCAAAGGTTTGGCAAGCTTATACATTGCCCGGCTACTGATCTGATTGCAATCCACATCCCAGTCCCGTTTGCTAAATGGGGGATGGACATTTTGGGTCCTTATACGCCTGCTCCAGGCGGAAAGCGCTATATTTTGGTGGCTGTGGATTACTTCACCAAGTGGGTGGAGGCGGAGGCAGTTAAGAATATCAAGACAAAGGATGCCATCTCTTTCATTTGGAAGAACATTATCACCCGGTTTGGGGTACCTATGTCTATGGTATTTGACAATGGCCCTTAGTTTGAGACGCCCCAACTCAAGACTTGGTTGGGAGATCAAGGGATCTCAAGTTACTTTGCCTCAGTCGACCGTCCTCAAGCAAATGGCAAGGTTGAGGCTTTCAACAAACTCATCTCAGACGGCATAAAAAGAAAATTGAAAGAGCTGGTGGTTTATGGGCAGAAGAATTGATTCATGTCCTATGGGCCATCCGGACAACTGCCAAAGGGTCAACCGGGGAAACTCCATTTCTCATGGTGTACGGTGCTGAAGCCGTCTTGCCCATTGAACACTATGAGCCCACGCTCAGAGTGATGCTTTATGATGAAGAGGCAAATTGGGAGGCCATGCGGCTGGCATTGGACTCCCTCCCGGAACGCAGGGGCAATGCTGCCTTGCGTCATGAGATTTACCATCTGAGAATGACCAGAGCCTATAACAAAATAGTACACAAATGCCCTTTGAAAGTGGACGATTTTGTGTTACGCAAAATAGAGGCAACCGGTAGGGCCAATGAGCTTGGAAAGCTAACTCCGAATTGGGAAGGCCCCTACCGGATCTATGAAGAAGTAAGAGACGGCACCTACCGCCTTGAAACCCCAGACGGTAGACGCCTGCCTAGAACTTGGAATGTAGACAACTTGAAAAAGTACTACTTCTGAGACTTGTAAATTTTTGTAACAAAGAGTATTAATGAAAAGTGCTTTTTTGTTTTCAATTATGTTTGTTCTTAGTTCCGTCTGGGTTTTCCCCATACGGGTCATTTTCTTAAAGGGATAATGTCTAAGTTTTAGTATCCCACTTAAACGTCTGAATGACATGAGGCCAATGGCCAGATAACTAACTAAGTTTGAAACTTAGTATTAAATTCAAATGTCCATAGTGACACGCGGCCTATGGCCAGATCCTAAAGCTAGGCACAAAACCGCCTAGTGGCTACGCAGCCGGTCTCCAACTAGACCAGAGGCCAATGGCCGAATGGTTGTCTTTTTCATAAAATCGCCTATCCCAACATGGATAAAGGCGTCCGGCGACACCCCTCCGGGTGCAATCGTCGCAGAGAACAGCCTACCTGCTCGTTCTACGTATCCATACAGACGGCGAAGATTGAACGGTTAAATTAGCCAACTCATAGCCGTCTGACTTGAATTGCTCCTAAGAGCGTTTAAGATTGTGAATTTCCGGATGTCCCTAGACATCAGCCGGAGTATTATCACAAGCTCTTAGGATTATTACGTACCCCCCCCCAATTCGGGCAAAACTTTTCGTGTAATGGCTATGATTGTTACCCAGACGGCCAAACACCGCCTGGGGCAGAGGTTATGTGCCTGTTATTTGTTCGGCTGTGTACTTGGTTTGGGGCAATCACCATTGTGATTGATTGTCTTACAAACATCTCATACTCTCTAAAGTATGAGAAGTTTTCAAGACAATCAATCAGTTTCAGATGAAACCAACCACACAGCCGCCAGGGGCAAGGACAGCCGAATTTATACCTGCCGTATGCTTTTCATAAGTTAGGCAAAATCACAAGTATATATCAAGTATATATGCAAAAGTGACAAATTGAAAAAATTGTGCAAATATGAAAAACTGACCGAGTCGGTATACTTCATAATTAGTTGAAATTGGCACAAAGGCCAAAATAATTGTTAACCGGAATCACATCCGGTGAAGAAACCAATGTTACCCGACTCCACAGTCGGTAAAAATACATAACATACTCGACACACAGGCCGAAAAGACAAAGAAATTTGGCATACTGCCGCAGAAATACAAGAAAAGGAGAGCTACTCAGTGGGCTGCTCCGGCTGGACCTGACCTGCAGGGGGAACTCTCTCCGGATCAGCAGCCTCTTCAGGCTGGACATCCTTGTTTCCCTATTCCCCCTCTTCCTCCTCCGGCTCCTCGTCATCCGAGACCTCAGCCCCCTGCTCAGCTGCCCAAACCTTGAAGCGAGGTGGAGCTGGGTCACCAAGGACTTCGGCATCGTACACCGCAGTGGCGTATTCATACCGAAGTTTGTACAGCTCGAAGTCAACATCCGGGTAGAGGACTTGCCAAGCCATTTTCAGGCGGACTTCATTGTCCCGCTCATTTACATTGATGAGCTGGCTCTGCTCAGCGTCGAGCTCCTCTTTGTGCTTGGCCTTCAGGGTGGCCAGCTCAACAACCAGCCGGGAGTTATCCTTCCGGAGATTCACATTCTCCTTATCGGCTCCCTCCAAGGCCTTGAGATCCGAACCGACATTTTTCAGCTGCAGCTCAAGATCATTGATCCGGTTGTTAGCCACGTCGTTAGCAGCCGTTAGGGTCTTGATCAGCTCATCCTGTTTCAACTCCACTGCTTTAATGGCAAGATCAGACATATAATATGCATATTCAGCAGAGTTGAGGTTTTGTTGAGCCCTCTTCTTGGCATCATTTACCTCATCTTGTTTTTTCCTGAAGGGCACCCGGATCCCATCCACCCAGACCATAACCTACATAGGGTCAGTCGGAAAATCAAACAAAAAAAAAGAAAGAAGAATGAAACGAAAAGAAGTCAAGTGTCAAGTCCAACTTACCTCCGCCAGCTGACCCATGATTTGGTCAAAATCTACCTCATGGCGGTTGGGGATGGAGTTCTTCTCCGACTGGGTGAGAGTTCTCACCATTCTCTTTGTAAACCCCGCCATGTCCGGGGGCCCAGAAGTAGCATCTGCACCATAAGAAGTACTTGATGAGAGACTAGCAGCGTATATGGCATTCATTCTTTGCCGGCTGCTAACTGACCCCCCGGAAGGGTGAACCATTGTCTTGACTCTCATAAAGTCAAGCGGTTTACTAGCCGTTTGTTTTACTCTAGCCATTGTGTCTTGCACAGACATAGAGAGGGAGGAAGCCGGAGATGAGCAAAGCATTTCTGAAACTCCAGACAAGGCACCCCCGGTTCTAGACTCAGCCGTACCAGGAGACCGGCAGAATGTCCTAGGCAGTGCCGTGTGTGCGGATGGAGAGTCCATTTTATTTTTTGAAAAACTAATGTATACAGCCGGAAATGAATGTATACAAGCTAAAAGAAGAAAAAACTGAAAGAAGGGAATGGATAGTTACCTTACTTTAAGTTCTGAAAATCTGAAAACAAGCAATAACCGGTGACTGGGTGACTTTGAGAAAGCACGCGGAGATCTTGAATTTGCTAGAATGCAACTGGGATCAGAGTACCTCTCTCTAGAATCTCTCTTTCTCTCTCTAAAAAGTCAATGAAAATTGAAAAGTGAAGAGGAGAAAGGGGGGTAAATCCCTATTTATAGGGGGGTGAAACGGTGGAATCCCCGTCACACCTCCGTTAAAAGAGTCGTTTTTACTGATTAACCTTTCACGGGTGGACACGTGTCACAGGCGCCACGTGGCCTGCCACGTGCCACCTGTGAGGGGCAAATGTTTGGGGTATTTTTACCCTAAACACTTGGACCAATGAGGGCCTGCCACGTGTCAAAGGCTGGCAAGTCACCTCTGACCAATCCCCAGCTGACACGTGGCACTCCTAGATCAATTCTCAGAATTGCGGCCTTCAAGGGCCCAATTCCCCAAATCCGCACTTTTGCGGCGCAGCCCACCTGCCCTAGGTCACACTGACCTAGTGGAGGGCACTTTTCCCCATGACCCTATAAATAGGGAGATATTCCCTCATTTTGGGGACAATTAACAATCATTTATTACATCCATTTTCTCTCACATTAGAGAATATCTGAGCTTGGAATCCAAGCAGATCCCCACCTTAAATTCCGCACTTTTTGTCCTTCTTCAAGTTACTAACTTGACCGTTGGAGGCGGAGCTCACCCCAACCGGAGTCTCCGTTGATTTTGCAGGTACAGAGCCTGCCGGACTAGTCTTCGAGCTGTAACTCTCCTGAGGGACAAAAACACCCAAAACAGAATGTGTTTGACTTTCTTTTGATTTAAAAACCTTTGTTTAAATGTGTTTAACTTTCATTTGATTCAAATAGCTTTGTTGAATGCATTTGATTTTTATTTGCTTCAAAAAACTTTGTTTGAATGTGTTTGACTTTCTTTTGATTTAAAAACCTTTGTTTAATGTGTTTGACTTTCATTTGATTTAAATAGCTTTGTAGAATTCATTAGACTTTCATTTGATTCAAAAAGCTTTTTTAATTGTGTTTGACTTTCATTTTATTCAAATAGCTTTGTTGAATGCATTTCACTTTTATTTGCTTCAAAAAGCTTTGTTTGAATGTGTTTGAATTTTATTTGATTTAAAAACCTTTGTTTAATGTGTTTGACTTTCATTTGATTCAAATAGCTTTGTAGAATGCATTCGACTTTCATTTGATTCAAAAAGCTTTGTTTGAATGTGTTTGACTTTCATTTGATTCAAATAGCTTTGTTGAATGCATTTCACCTTTGTTTGCTTCAAAAAGCTTTGTTTGAATGTGTATTCAAATAGCTTTATAGAATAAATTTGACTATTATTTGATTCAAAAAGCTTTGTTTGAATATGTTTGACTTTCATTTGACTCAAATTGCTTTGTTCAATGCATTTGACTTTTATTTGCTTCAAAAAGCTTTGTTTAAAAGTGTTTGACTTTCATTTGATTCAAATAGCTTTGTTGAATGCATTTGACTTTTATTTGCTTCAAAAAGCTTTGTTTGAATGTGTTTGTCTTTCCTTTGATTTAAAAACCTTTGTTTAATGTGTTTGACTTTCATTTAATTCAAATAGTTGTGTAGAATGCATTCGACTTTCATTTGATTCAAAAGGCTTTGTTTGAATGTGTTTGACTTTCATTTGATTCAAATAGCTTTGTTCAATGCATTTGACTTTTATGTACTTCAAAAAGCTTTGTTTGAATGTGTTTGACTTTCCTTTGATTTAAAAACCATTGTTTAATCTGTTTGACTTTCATTTGATTCAATTACCTTTGTAGAATTCATTCGACTTTCATTTGATTCAAAAAGTTTTGTTTGAATTTGTTTGACTTTCATTTGATTCAAATAGCTTTGTTGAATGCATTTGACTTTTATTTGCTTCAAAAAGCTTTGTTTGAATGAGTTTGACTTGCATTTGATTCAAATAACTTTGTAGAATTCATTCGACTTTCATTTTATTCAAAAATCTTTGTTTAAATGTGTTTGATTTTCATTTGATTCAAATAGCGTTGTTTGAATGTGTTTGACTTTCCTTTGATTTAAAAACCTTTGTTTAATGTGTTTGACTTTCATTTGATTAAAATAGCTTTGTTGAATGCATTTGACATTTATTTGTTTCAAAAAGCTTTGTTTGAATGTGTTTGATTTTCGTTTAATTCAAATTGATTTGTAGAATTCATTCGACTTTCATTTGATTCATAAAGCTTTGTTTGAATGTGTTTTACTTTCATTTGATTCAAATAGCTTTGTAGAATGCATTCGACTTTCATTTAGTTTAAAAAGCTTTGTTTTAATGTGTTTTACTTTCATTTGATTCAAATAGCTTTGTTCAATGCAATTGACTTATATTTTCTTCAAAAAGCTTGGTTTGAATTTGTTTGATTTTCAATTGATTTAAAAACCTTTGTTTAATGTGTTTGACTTTCATTTGATTCAATTAGCTTTGTAGAATTCATTAGACTTTCATTTGATTCAAAAAGTTTTGTTTTAATTTGTTTGACTTTCATTTGATTCAAATAGCTTTGTTGAATGCATTTGACTTTTATTTGTTTCAAAAAGCTTTGTTTGAATGTGCTTGAATTTCGTTTGATTCAAATAGCTTTGTAGAATTCATTCGGCCTTCATTTGATTCAAAAATGTTTGTTTGAATGTGTTTGACTTTCATTTGATTCAAATAGCTTTGTTGAATGCATTCGACTTTCATTTTATTCAAAAAGCATTGTTTGAATATGTTTCACTTTCATTTGATTCAAATAGCTTTGTTTGAATGTGTTTGACTTTCCTTTGATTTAAAAACCTTTGTTTAATGTGTTTGACTTTCATTTGATTCAAATAGCTTTGTTGAACGCATTTGACATTTATTTGCTTCAAAAAGCTTTGTTTTAATGTGTTTGTCTTTCCTTTGATTCAAATAGCTTTGTAGAATTCATTCGCATTTCATTTGATTCTTAAAGCTTTGTTTGAATGTGTTTGACTTTCATTTAATTCAAATAGCTTTGTAGAATACATTCGACTTTCATTTGATTCAAAAAGCTTTGTTTGAATGTGTTTGACTTTCATTTGATTGAAATACCTTTGTTCAATGCATTTGACTTTTATTTGCTTCGAAAAGCTTTGTTTGAATGTGTTTGACTTTCATTTGATTTATTAACCTTTGTTTAATGTGTTTGACTTTCATTTGATTCAAATAGCTTTGTAGAATACATTCGACTTTCATTTGATTCAAAAAGCTTTTTTTGAATGTGTTGGACTTTCATTTGATTCAAATAGCTTTTTTGAATGCATTTGACTTTCATTTGCTTCAAAAAGCTTTGTTTGAATGTGTTTGACTTTTATTTACTTCAAAAAGCTTTGTTTGAATGTGTTTGACTTTCATTTGATTTAAAAACCTTTTTATGAATGTGTTTGACATTCATTTGATTCAAATTGCTTTGTTAAATGCATTTGACTTTTATGTACATCAAAAAGCTTTGTTTAAATGTGTTTTACTTTTCTTTGATTTAAAAACCTTTGTTTAATGTGTTTGACTTTCATTTGATTCAAATATCTTTGTAGAATGCATTCCACTTTCATTTGATTCAAAAAGCTTTGTTTGAATGTGTTTAACTTTCATTTGATTCAAATAGCTTTGTTGAATGCATTTGACTTTTATTTGCTTCAAAAAGCTTTGTTTGAATGTGTTTGATATTCATTTGATTTAAAAATCTTTGTTTAATGTGTTTGACTTTCATTTGATTCAAATATCTTTGTATAATGCATTCGACTTTCATTTGATTCAAAAAGCTTTGTTTGAATTTGTTTAACTTTCATTTGATTCAAATAGCTTTGTTGAATGCATTTGACTTTTATTTGCTTCAAAAAGCATTGTTTGAATGTGTTTGACTTTCATTTGATTCAAATAACTTTGTCGAATGGATTCGACTTTCATTTGATTCAAAAAGCTTTGTTAGAATGTGTTTGACTTTCATTTGATTCAAATAAGCTTTGTTCAATGCATTTGACCTTTACTTGCTTCAAAAAGCTTTGTTTGAATGTATTGGACTTTCATTTGATTTAAAAACCATTGTTTAAAGTGTTTGACTTTCATTTAATTCAAATAGCTTTGTAGAATTCATCTGACTTTCATTTGATTCAAAAAGCTTTGTTTGAATTAGTTTGACATTCATTAGATTCAAATAGCCTTGTTGAATGCATTTGACTTTTATTTGCTTCAAAAAGCTTTGTTTGAATGTGTTTGACTTTCATTTAAAAAGCTTTGTTTGAATATGTTTAACTTTCATTTGATTCAAATAGATTTGTAGAATGCATTCTACTTTCATTTGGTTCAAAAAGCTTTGTTTGAATGTGTTCGACTTTCATTAGAATCAAATAGCTTTGTTGAATGTATTTGACTTTTATATACTTCAAAAAGCTTTGTTTGACTGTGTTTGACTTTCATTTGATTTAAAAACCTTTGTTTAAAGTGTTTAACTTTCATTTGATTAAAATAGCTTTGTAGAATTCATCCGACTTTCATTTGAATCAAAAAGCTTTGTTTGAATGAATTTGACATTCATTTGATTCAAATAGCCTTGTTGAATGCATTTGACTTTCATTTGCTTCAAAAAGCTTTGTTTGAATGTGTTTGACTTTCATTTGATTTAAAAACCTTTGTTTAATGTGTTTGATTTTCATTTGATTCAAATAGCTTTAAAGAATGCATTCGACTTTCATTTTATTAAAAAAGTTTTGTTTGAATGTGTTTGACTTTCATCTGATTCAAATAGCTTTGTTCGAATGAATTCAAAAGCTTTATTCGAATGCATTGGACTTCGATTTCCTTCAAAAAGCTTTGTTTAAAAGTGTTTGACTTTCATTTGATTCAAATAGCTTTGTAGAATACATTCGACTTTCATTTAGTTCAAAAAGCTTTGTTTTAATGTGTTTGACTTTCATTTGATTCAAATAGCTTTGTTCAATGCAATTGACTTATATTTTCTTCAAAAAGCTTGGTTTGAATTTGTTTGATTTTCATTTGATTTAAAAACCTTTGTTTAATGTGTTTGACTTTCATTTGATTCAATTAGCTTTGTAGAATTCATTAGACTTTCATTTGATTCAAAAAGTTTTGTTTTAATTTGTTTGACTTTCATTTGATTCAAATAGCTTTGTTGAATGCATTTGACTTTTATTTGTTTCAAAAAGCTTTGTTTGAATGTGTTTGAATTTCGTTTGATTCAAATAGCTTTGTAGAATTCATTCGGCCTTCATTGGATTCAAAAATCTTTGTTTGAATGTGTTTGACTTTCATTTGATTCAAATAGCTTTGTTGAATGCATTCGACTTTCATTTTATTCAAAAAGCATTGTTTGAATATGTTTGACTTTCCTTTGATTTAAATAGCTTTGTTTGAATGTGTTTGACTTTCCTTTGATTTAAAAACCTTTGTTTAATGTGTTTAACTTTCATTTGATTCAAATAGCTTTGTTGAACGCATTTGACATTTATTTGCTTCAAAAATTTTTGTTTTAATGTGTTTGTCTTTCCTTTGATTCAAATAGCTTTGTTGAATGCATTTGACTTTTATTTGCTTCAAAAAGCTTTGTTTGAATGTGTTTGACTTTCATTTAATTCAAATAGCTTTGTAGAATACATTCGACTTTCATTTGATTCAAAAAGCTTTGTTTGAATGTGTTTGACTTTCATTTGATTGAAATACCTTTGTTCAATGCATTTGACTTTTATTTGCTTCGAAAAGCTTTGTTTGAATGTGTTTGACTTTCATTTGATTTATTAACCTTTGTTTAATGTGTTTGACTTTCATTTGATTCAAATAGCTTTGTAGAATACATTCGACTTTCATTTGATTCAAAAAGCTTTTTTTGAATGTGTTGGACTTTCATTTGATTCAAATAGCTTTTTTGAATGCATTTGACTTTCATTTGCTTCAAAAAGCTTTGTTTGAATGTGTTTGACTTTCATTTGCTTCAAAAAGCTTTGTTTGAATGTGTTTGACTTTCATTTGATTTAAAAACCATTTTATGAATGTGTTTGACATTCATTTGATTCAAATTGCTTTGTTAAATGCATTTGACTTTTATGTATTTCAAAAAGCTTTGTTTAAATGTGTTTTACTTTTCTTTGATTTAAAAACCTTTGTTTAATGTGTTTGACTTTCATTTGATTCAAATATCTTTGTAGAATGCATTCCGCTTTCATTTGATTCAGAAAGCTTTGTTTGAATGTGTTTAACTTTCATTTGATTCAAATAGCTTTGTTGAATGCATTTGACTTTTATTTGCTTCAAAAAGCTTTGTTTGAATGTGTTTGACTTTCGTTTGATTCAAATAGCTTTGTAGAATGCATTCGACTTTCATTTTATTCAAAAAGCATTGTTTGAATGTGTTTGACTTTTATTTGATTCAAATAGCTTTGTTCAATACATTTGACTTTTATTTGCTTCAAAAAGCTTTGTTTGAATGTGTTTGACTTTCATTGGATTCAAAAAGATTTGTTTGTATGTGTTTGACTTTCATTTGATTCAAATAACTTAGTTGAATGCATGGGACTTCCATTTGCTTCAAACAGCTTTGTTTAAAAGTGTTTGACTTTCATTTGATTCAAATAGCTTTGTAGAATGCATTGGACATCCATTTGCTTCAAAAAGCTTTGTTTAAATGTGTTTGACTTTCATTTTATTCAAATAGCTTTGTTGATGCATTAAACTTTCATTTGCTTCAATAAGCTTTGTTTGAATGTGTATGATATTCATTTAATTTAAAAATCTTTGTTTAATGTGTTTGACTTTCATTTGATTCAAATATCTTTGTATAATGCATTCGACTTTCATTTGATTCAAAAAGTTTTGTTTGAATTTGTTTAACTTTCATTTGATTCAAATAGCTTTGTTGAATGCATTTGACTTTTATTTGCTTCAAAAAGCTTTGTTTGAATGTGTTTGACTTTCATTTGATTCAAATAGCTTTGTAGAATGCGTTCGACTTTCATTTGATTCAAAAAGCTTTGTTTGAATGTGTTTGACTTTCATTTGATTCAAATAGCTTTGTTGAATGCGTTTGACTTTCATTTGCTTCAAAAAGCTTTGTTTGAATGTATTGGACTTTCATTTGATTTAAAAACCATTGTTTAAAGTGTTTGACTTTCATTTGATTCAAATAGCTTTGTAGAATTCATCTGACTTTCATTTAATTCAAAAAGCTTTGTTTCAATTAGTTTGACATTCATTAGATTCAAATAGCCTTGTTGAATGCATTTGACTTTCATTTGCTTCAAAAAGCTTTGTTTGAATGTGTTTGACTTTCATTTAAAAAGCTTTGTTTGAATGTGTTTAACTTTCATTTGATTCAAATAGCTTTGTAGAATGCATTCGACTTTCATTTGGTTCAAAAAGCTTTGTTTGAATGTGTTCGACTTTCATTAGAATCAAATAGCTTTGTTGAATGTATTTGACTTTTATATACTTCAAAAAGCTTTGTTTGACTGTGTTTGACTTTCATTTAATTTAAAAACCTTTATTTAAAGTGTTTAACTTTCATTTGATTAAAATAGCTTTGTAGAATTCATCCGACTTTCATTTGAATCAAAAAGCTTTGTTTGAATGAGTTAGACATTCATTTGATTCAAATAGCCTTGTTGAATGCATTTGACTTTCATTTGCTTCAAAAAGCTTTGTTTGAATGTGTTTGACTTTCATTTGATTTAAAAACCTTTGTTTAATGTGTTTGATTTTCATTTGATTCAAATAGCTTTAAAGAATGCATTCGACTTTCATTTTGTTAAAAAAGTTTTGTTTGAATGTGTTTGACTTTCATTTGATTCAAATAGCTTTGTTCGAATGAATTCAAAAGCTTTATTCGAATGCATTGGACTTCCATTTCATTTAAAAATCTTTGTTTAAAAGTGTTTGATTTTCATTTGATTCAAATAGCTTTGTAGAATACTTTCGACTTCCATTTAGTTCAAAAAGCTTTGTTTTAATGTGTTTGACTTTCATTTGATTCAAATAGCTTTGTTCAATGCAATTGACTTATATTTTCTTCAAAAAGCTTGGTTTTAATTTGTTTGATTTTCATTTGATTTAAAAACCTTTGTTTAATGTGTTTGACTTTCATTTGATTCAATTAGTTTTGTAGAATTCATTAGACTTTCATTTGATTCAAAAAGTTTTGTTTGAATTGGTTTGACTTTCATTTGATTCAAATAGCTTTGTTGAATGCATTTGACTTTTATTTGTTTCAAAAAGCTTTGTTTGAATGTGTTTGAATTTCGTTTGATTCAAATAGCTTTGTAGAATTCATTCGGCCTTCATTTGATTCAAAAATCTTTGTTTGAATGTGTTTGACTTTCATTTGACTCAAATACATTTGTTGAATGCATTTGACTTTTATTTGCTTCAAATACCTTTGTTTGAATTTGTTTGACTTTCATTTGATTCAAATAGCTTTGTTGAATGCATTTGACTTTCATTTTATTCAAAAAGCTTTGTTTAAATGTGTTTGACTTTCATTAGATTCAAATAGCTTTGTTTGAAAGTGTTTGATTTTCCTTTGATTTAAAACCTTTGTTTAATGTGTTTGACTATCATTTGATTCAAATAGCTTTGTTTAATGCATTTGACTTTCATATGATTTAAAAACCTTTGTTTAATGTGTTTGACATTCATTTGATTCAAATAGCTTTGTTGAATACATTTGACTTTTATACGCTTTATAAAGCTATGTTTGAATGTGTTTGACTTTCCTTTGATTTAAAAACCTTTGTTAAATGTATTTGACTTTCATTTGATTCAAATAGCATTGTAGAATGCATTCGACTTTCATTTGATTCAAAAAGTTTTGTTTGAATTTGTTTGACGTTCATTTGATTCAAATAGCTTTGTTAAAATGCATTTGACTTTTATTTGCTTCAAAAAGCTTTGTTTGAATCTGTTTGACTTTCATTTGATTCAAATAGCTTTGTAGAATGCATTCGACTTTCATTTTATTCAAAAATCTTTGTTTGAATGTGTTTGACTTTCATTCATTCATATAGCTTTGTTGAATGCATTTGACTTTTATTTGCTTCAAAAAGTTTTGTTTGAATGTGTTTGACTTTCATTTGATTCAAATAGATTTGTAGAATGCATTCGACTTTCATTTTATTTAAAAAATTTTGTTTGAATGTGTTTGACTTTCATTTGATTCAAATAGCTTTGTTGAATGCATTTGACTTTTATTTGCTTAAAAAAGCTTTGTTTGAAGGTGTTTGACTTTCATTTGATTAAAAACCTTTGTTTGAATGTGTTTGACTTTCATTTGATTCAAATAACTTTGTAGAATGCATTCGACTTTCATTTTGTTCAAAAAGCTTTGTTTGAATGTGTTCGACTATCATTTGATTTAAATAGCTGTGTTGATTGCATTTGACTTTTATTTGCTTCAAAAAGCTTTGTTTGAATGTGTTCGATATTCATTTGATTTAAAAACCTTTTGTTTAATGTGTTTAACTTTAAATTTATTCAAATAGCTTTGTAGAATGCATTCGACTTTCCTTTGATTCAAAAAGTGTTGTTTGAATTTGTTTGACTTTCATTTGATTTTAATTGCTTTGTTGAATGCATTCGACTTTCACTTGATTCAAAAAGCATTTTTTGATTGTGTTTGACTTTCATTTGATTCAAATAGCTTTGTTGAATGCATTTGACTTTTATTTGCTTCAAAAAGCTTTGTTTGAATGTTTTTGACTTTCATTTGATTTAATAACCTTTGTTTAATGTGTTTGACTTTAATTTAATTAAAAATGCTATGTTTGAATGTGTTTCACTTTCGTTTGATTCAAATTGCTTTGTAGAATTCATTCGACTTTCATTTGATTCATCAAGCTTTGTTTGAATGTGTTTGACTTTCATTTGATTCAAATAGCTTTGTAGAATGCATTCGACTTTCATTTGATTAAAAAAGCTTTGTTCGAATGTGTTCGACTTTCATTTGATTCAAATAGCTTTGTTCAATGCATTTGACTTTCATATACTTCAAAAAGCTTTAATTGAATGTGTTTGACTTTCCTTTGATTTAAAAACCTTAGTTTAATGTGTTTGACTTTTATTTGATTCAAATAGTTTGTAGAATTCATTCGACTTTCATTTGATTCAAAAAGCTTTGTTTGAATGTGTTTGACTTTCATTTGATTGAAATAGCCTAATTAAATGCATTTGACATTTATTTCCTTCAAAAACCTTTGTTTGAATTTGTTTGACTTTCATTTGATTCAAAAAGCTTTATAGAATGCATTCGACTTTCATTTGATTCAAAAACTTTTGTTTAAATTTGTTTGACTTTCATTTGATTCAAATAGCTTTGTTAAAATGCATTTGACTTTTATTTGCTTCTAAAAGCTTTGTTTGAATGTGTTTGACTTTCATTTGATTCAAATAGCTTTGTAGAATGCATTCGACTTTCATTTTATTCAAAAATCTTTGTTTGAATGTGTTTGACTTTCATTTGATTCAAATAGCTTTGTTGAATTTATTTGACTTTCATTTGATTCAAAAAGTTTCGTTTGAATGTGTTTGACTTTCATTTGATTCAAATAGCTTTGTAGAATGCATTCGACTTTCATTGGATTCAAAAAGTTTTGTTTGAATGTGTTTGACTTTCATTTGATTCAAATAGCTTTGTTGAATGCATTTGACTTTCATTCGATTTAAAAACCTTTGTTTGAATGTGTTTGACTTTCATTTGATTCAAATAGCTTTGTAGAATGCATTCAACTTTCATTTGATTCATAAAGCTTTGTTTGAATGTGTTTGACTTTCAATTGATTCAAATATTTTTATAGAATGCATTCGACTTTCATTTGATTCATAAAGTTTTGTTTGAATGTGTTTGACTTTCATTTGATTCAAATAGCTTTGTTGAATGCATTTAACTTTCATTTGATTCAAAAAGTTTTGTTTGAATGTGTTTGACTTTCATCTGATTCAAATAGCTTTGTAGAATGCATTCGACTTTCATTTGATTCAAAAAGTTTTGTTTGAATGTGTTTGACTTTCATTTGATTCAAATAGCTTTGTTGAGTGCATTTGACTTTCATTTGATTTAAAAACCTTTGTGTGAATGTGTTTGACTTTCATTTGATTCAAATAGCTTTGTAGAATGCATTCGACTTTCATTTGATTCAAAAAGCTTTATTTGAATATGTTTGACTTTCATTTGATTCAAATAACTTTGTTCAATGCATTTGACTTTTATATACTTTAAGAAGCTTTGTTTGACTGTGTTTGACTTTCATTTTATTTAAAAACCATTGTTTAAAGTGATTGACTTTCATTTGTTTCAAATAGCTTTGTAGAATTAATCTGACTTTCATTTGATTCAAAAAGCTTTGTTTGAATGAGTTTGACTTTAATTTGATTCAAAAAGCCTTGTTGAATGCATTTGACTTTCATTTGCTTCAAAAAGCTTTGTTTGAATGTTTTTTACTTTCATTAGATTTAAAAACCTTTGTTGAATGTGTTTGACTTTCTTTTGATTCAAATAGCTTTGTAGAATGCATTCGACTTTAATTTGATTCAAAAAGCTTTGTTTGAATGTGTTTGACTTTCATTTGATTCAAATAGCTTTGTTCAATGCACTTTACTTTTATTTGCTTCAAAAAGCATTGTTTGAATGTGTTTGACTTTCATTTGATTTAAAAACCATTGTTTAATGTGTTTGAATTTCATTTGATTCAAATAGCTTTGTAGAATGCATTTGACATTTATTTGCTTTAAAAAGCTTTGTTTGAATGAGTTTGACTTTCATTTGATTCAAAAAGCCTTGTTGAATGCATTTGACTTTCATTTGCTTCAAAAAGCTTTGTTTGACTGTGTTTGACTTTCATTTGATTTAAAAACCATTGGTTAAAGTGATTGACTTTCATTTGATTCAAATAGCTTTGTAGAATTCATCCGACTTTCATTTGATTCAAAAAGCTTTGTTTGAATGTGTTTGACTTTCATACAATTCAAATAGCCTTGTTGAATGCATTTGACTTTCATTTGCTTCAAAAAGCTTTGTTTGAATGTGTTTGACTTTCATTTGATTTAAACACCATTGTTTAATGTGTTTGACTTTAATTTGATTCAATTAGCTTTGTAGAATTTATTCGCATTTCATTTGATTCATAAAGCTTTGTTTGAATATGTTTGACTTTCTTTTAATTCAAATAGCTTTGTAGAATACATTCGACTTTCATTTGATTCAAAAAGCTTTGTTTGAATGTGTTTGACTTTCATTTGATTGAAATACCTTTGTTCAATGCATTTGACTTTTATTTGCTTCGAAAAGCTTTGTTTGAATATGTTTGACTTTCATTTGATTTAAAAACCATTGTATAAATGTGTTTGACATTCATTTGATTCAAAATGCTTTGTTGAATGCATTTGACTTTTATGTACATTAAAAAGCTTTGTTTGAATGTGTTTGACTTTCCTTTGATTTAAAAACCATTTTTTAATCTGTTTGACTTTTATTTGATTCAATTAGCTTTGTAGAATTCATTCGACTTTCATTTGATTCAAAATGTTTTGTTTGAATTTGTTTGACTTTCATTTGATTCAAATTGCTTTGTTGAATGCATTTGACTTTTATTTGCTTCAAAAAGCATTGTTTGAATGTGTTTGACTTTCATTTGATTCAAATTGCTTTGTTAAATGCATTCGACTTTCATTTTATTCAAAAAGCTTTGTTTGAATGTGTTTGACTTTCATTAGATTCAAATAGCTTTGTTTGAATGTGTTTGATTTTCCTTTGATTTAAAAACCTTTGTTTAATGTGTTTGACTATCATTTGATTCAAATAGCTTTGTTGAATGCATTTGACATTTATTTGTTTCAAAAAGCTTTGTTTGAATGTGTTTGACTTTCGTTTGATTCAAATAGCTTTGTAGAATTCATTTGCCTTTCATTTGATTCATAAAGCTTTGTTTAATGTGTTTGACTTTCATTTGATTCAAATAGCTTTGTAGAATTCATTCGACTTTCATTTGATTCAAAAAGCTTTGTTTGAATGTGTTTGACTTTCATTTGATTCAAATAGCCTTATTGAATGCATTTGACATTTATTTGCTTCAAAAACCTTTGTTTGAATTTGTTTGACTTTCATTTGATTCAAAAAGCTTTATAGAATGCATTCGACTTTCATATGATTTTAAAAGCTTTATTTGAATGTGTTTGACTATCATTTGTTTCAAATAGCTTAGTCGAATGCATTGGACTTCCATTTGATTCAAAAAGCTTTGTTTAAAAGTTTTTGACTTTCATTTGATTCAAAAAGCTTTGTTTGAATGTGTTTGACTCTCATTTGATTCAAATAAGTTTTTTGAATGCGTTTGACTTTTATTTGCTTCAAAAAGCTTTATTTGAATGTGTTTGACTTTCATTTGATTCAAATAACTTTGTAGAATGTATTCGACTTTCATTTTATTCAAAAAGTTTTGTTTGAATGTGTTTGACTTTCATTTGACTCAAAATGCTTTTTTTCAATGTGTTTGACTTTCATTTGATTCAAATAGCTTTGCTGAATGCATTTGACTTTTATTTGCTTCAAAAAGCTTTGTTTGAATGTGTTTGACTTTCATTTGATTAAATAACCTTTGTTTAATGTGTCTGACTTTCATTTGATTCAAATAGCTTTGTAGAATTCATTGGACTTTCGTTTGATTCAAAAAGATTTGTTTGAATATGTTTGACTTTCATTTGATTCAAATAGCTTAGTTGAATGCATTGGACTTCCATTTGCTTCAAATAGCTTTGTTTAAAAGTATTTGACTTTCATTTGATTAAAATTGCTTTGTAGAATGCATTCGACTTTCATTTGGTTCAAAAAGCTTTGTTTGAATGTGTTCGACTTTCATTTGATTCAAATAGCTTTGTAAAATTCATCCGACTTTCATTTGATTCAAAAAGCTTTGTTTGAATGAGTTTGACTTTAATTTGATTCAAAAAGCCTTGTTGAATGCATTTGACTTTCGTTTGCTTCAAAAAGCTTTGTTTGAATGTTTTTGACTTTCATTTGATTTAAAAACCTTTGTTGAATGTGTTTGACTTTCTTTTGATTCAAATAGCTTTGTAGAATGCATTCGACTTTCATTTGGTTCAAAAAGCTTTGTTTGAATTTGTTTGACTTTCGTTTGATTCAAATAGCTATGTTCAATGCACTTTACTTTTATTTGCTTCAAAAAGCATTGTTTGAATGTGTTTGACTTTCATTTGATTTAAAAACCATTGTTTAATGTGTTTGAATTTCATTTGATTCAAATAGCTTTGTAGAATGCATTGGACATTTATTTGCTTTAAAAAGCTTTGTTTGAATGAGTTTGACTTTCATTTGATTCAAAAAGCCTTGTTGAATGCATTTGACTTTCATTTGCTTCAAAAAGCTTTGTTTGACTGTGTTTGACTTTCATTTGATTTAAAAATCATTGGTTAAAGTGATTGACTTTCATTTGATTCAAATAGCTTTGTAGAATTCATCCGACTTTCATTTGATTCAAAAAGCTTTGTTTGAATGTGTTTGACTTTCATACAATTCAAATAGCCTTGTTGAATGCATTTGACTTTCATTTGCTTCAAAAAGCTTTGTTTGAATGTGTTTGACTTTCATTTGATTTAAACACCATTGTTTAATGTGTTTGACTTTAATTTGATTCAATTAGCTTTGTAGAATTTATTCGCATTTCATTTGATTCATAAAGCTTTGTTTGAATATGTTTGACTTTCTTTTAATTCAAATAGCTTTGTAGAATACATTCGACTTTCATTTGATTCAAAAAGCTTTGTTTGAATGTGTTTGACTTTCATTTGATTGAAATACCTTTGTTCAATGCATTTGACTTTTATTTGCTTCGAAAAGCTTTGTTTGAATATGTTTGACTTTCATTTGATTTAAAAACCATTGTATAAATGTGTTTGACATTCATTTGATTCAAATTGCTTTGTTGAATGCATTTGACTTTTATGTACATTAAAAAGCTTTGTTTGAATGTGTTTGACTTTCCTTTGATTTAAAAACCATTTTTTAATCTGTTTGACTTTTATTTGATTCAATTAGCTTTGTAGAATTCATTCGACTTTCATTTGATTCAAAATGTTTTGTTTGAATTTGTTTGACTTTCATTTGATTCAAATTGCTTTGTTGAATGCATTTGACTTTTATTTGCTTCAAAAAGCATTGTTTGAATGTGTTTGACTTTCATTTGATTCAAATTGCTTTGTTAAATGCATTCGACTTTCATTTTATTCAAAAAGCTTTGTTTGAATGTGTTTGACTTTCATTAGATTCAAATAGCTTTGTTTGAATGTGTTTGATTTTCCTTTGATTTAAAAACCTTTGTTTAATGTGTTTGACTATCATTTGATTCAAATAGCTTTGTTGAATGCATTTGACATTTATTTGTTTCAAAAAGCTTTGTTTGAATGTGTTTGACTTTCGTTTGATTCAAATAGCTTTGTAGAATTCATTTGCCTTTCATTTGATTCATAAAGCTTTGTTTAATGTGTTTGACTTTCATTTGATTCAAATAGCTTTGTAGAATTCATTGGACTTTCATTTGATTCAAAAAGCTTTGTTTGAATGTGTTTGACTTTCATTTGATTCAAATAGCCTTATTGAATGCATTTGACATTTATTTGCTTCAAAAACCTTTGTTTGAATTTGTTTGACTTTCATTTGATTTAAAAAGCTTTATAGAATGCATTCGACTTTCATATGATTCAAAAAGCTTTATTTGAATGTGTTTGACTATCATTTGATTCAAATAGCTTAGTCGAATGCATTGGACTTCCATTTGATTCAAAAAGCTTTGTTTAAAATTTTTTGACTTTCATTTGATTCAAAAAGCTTTGTTTGAATGTGTTTGACTCTCATTTGATTCAAATAACTTTTTTGAATGCATTTGACTTTTATTTGCTTCAAAAAGCTTTATTTGAATGTGTTTGACTTTCATTTGATTCAAATAACTTTGTAGAATGTATTCGACTTTCATTTTATTCGAAAAGTTTTGTTTAAATGTGTTTGACTTTCATTTGACTCAAAATGCTTTTTTTCAATGTGTTTGACTTTCATTTGATTCAAATAGCTTTGCTGAATGCATTTGACTTTTATTTGCTTCAAAAAGCTTTGTTTGAATGTGTTTGACTTTCATTTGATTAAATAACCTTTATTTAATGTGTCTGACTTTCATTTGATTCAAATAGCTTTGTAGAATTCATTGGACTTTCATTTGATTCAAAAAGATTTGTTTGAATATGTTTGACTTTCATTTGATTCAAATAGCTTAGTTGAATGCATTGGACTTCCATTTGCTTCAAATAGCTTTGTTTAAAAGTATTTGACTTTCATTTGATTAAAATTGCTTTGTAGAATGCATTCGACTTTCATTTGGTTCAAAAAGCTTTGTTTGAATGTGTTCGACTTTCATTTGATTCAAATAGCTTTGTAAAATTCATCCGACTTTCATTTGATTCAAAAAGCTTTGTTTGAATGAGTTTGACTTTAATTTGATTCAAAAAGCCTTGTTGAATGCATTTGACTTTCATTTGCTTCAAAAAGCTTTGTTTGAATGTTTTTTACTTTCATTTGATTTAAAAACCTTTGTTGAATGTGTTTGACTTTCTTTTGATTCAAATAGCTTTGTAGAATGCATTCAACTTTCATTTGATTCAAAAAGCTTTGTTTGAATGTGTTTGACTTTCATTTGATTCAAATAGCTTTGTTCAATGCACTTTACTTTTATTTGCTTCAAAAAGCATTGTTTGAATGTGTTTGACTTTCATTTGATTTAAAAACCATTGTTTAATGTGTTTGAATTTCATTTGATTCAAATAGCTTTGTAGAATGCATTTGACATTTATTTGCTTTAAAAAGCTTTGTTTGAATGAGTCTGACTTTCATTTGATTCAAAAAGCCTTGTTGAATGCATTTGACTTTCATTTGCTTCAAAAAGCTTTGTTTGAATGTTTTTGACTTTCATTTGATTTAAAAACCTTTGTTGAATGTGTTTGACTTTCATTTGATTCAAATAGCTTTGTTGAATGCGTTTGACTTTCATTTGCTTCAAAAAGCTTTGTTTGAACGTGTTCGACTTTCATTTGATTCAAATAGCTTTGTTGAATGCATTTGACTTTAATTTACTTCAAAAAGCTTTGTTTGACTGTGTTTGACTTTCATTTGATTTAAAAAGTTTTGTTTCAAGTGTTTGCTTTCATTTGATTCAAATAGCTTTTTAGAATTCTTCCGACTTTCTTTTTATTCAAATAGCCTTGTTGAATGCATTTGACTTTCATTTGCTTCAAAAAGCTTTGTTTGAATGTGTTTTACTTTCATTTGATTTAAAAACCTTTGTTTAATGTGTTTGAATTTCATTTGATTCAAATAGCCTTGTAGAATGCATTCGACTTTCATTTTATTCAAAAAGCTTTGTTTGGATGCGTTTGACTTTCATTTGATTCAAATAGCTTTGTTCAATGTATTTGACTTTTATTTGCTTCAAAAAGCTTTGTTTAAATGTAATTAACTTTTATTTGATTTAATAACCTTTGTTAAATGTGTTTGACTTTCATTTGATTCAAATACCTTTGTAGAATTCATTCGACTTTCATTTGATTCAAAAAGCTTTGTTTGAATGTGTTTTACTTTCATTTGATTCAAATAGCTTTGTTGAATGCATTTGACTTTTATATATTGTAAAAAGCTTTGTTTGAATGTGTTTGACTTTCATTTAATTTAAAAACCTTTGCTTAATGTGTTTGACTTTCATTTGATTCAAATACCTTTGTGGAATGCATTCGACATTCATTTGATTTAAAAAGCATTGTTTGAATGTGTTTGACATTCATTTGATTCAAATAGCTTTGTTGAATACATTTGACTTTTATATGCTTCAAAAAGCTATGTTTGAATGTGTTTGATTTTCCTTTGATTTAAAAACCTTTGTTAAATGTATTTGACTTTCATTTGATTCAAATAGCTTTGTGGAAGGCATTCGACTTTTATTTGATTTAAAAACCTTTGTTTAATGTGTTTGACTTTCATTTGATTCAAATAGCTTTGTTGAATGCATTTGACATTTATTTGTTTCAAAAAGCTTTGTTTGAATGTGTTTGATTTCCGTTTAATTCAAATAGATTTGTAGAATTCATTCAACTTTCATTTGATTCATAAAGCTTTGTTTCAATGTGTTTGACTTTCATTTGATTCAAATAGCTTTGTAGAATGCATTCGACTTTCATTTGATTCAAAAAGCTTTGTTTCAATGTGTTTGACTTTCATTTGATTCAAATAGCTTTGTTCAATGCATTTGACTTTTATTTGCTTCAAAAAGCTTTGTTTGAATGTGTTTGACTATTATTTGATTTAATAACCTTTTTTTAATGTGTTTGACTTCCATTTAATTCAAATAGCTTAATAGAATTCATTCGACTTTCATTTGATTCAAAAAGCTTTGTTTGAATGTGTTTGACTTTCATTTGATTCAAATAGCTTTGTTGAATGTGTTCGACTTTCATTTGATTCAAATAGCTTTGTAAAATTCATCCGACTTTCATTTGATTCAAAAAGCTTTGTTTGAATGAGTTTGACTTTCATTTGATTCAAAAAGCCTTGTTGAATGCATTTGAGTTTCATTTGCTTCAAAAAGCTTTGTTTGAATGTTTTTGACTTTCACTTGATTTAAAAACCTTTGTTGAATGTGTTTAACTTTCATTTGATTCAAATAGCTTTGTAGAATGCATTCGACTTTCATTTGATTCAAAAAGCTTTGTTTGAATGTGTTTAACTTTCATTTGATTCAAATAGCTTTGTTCAATGCACTTTACTTTTATTTGCTTCAAAAAGCATTCTTTGAATGTGTTTGACTATTATTTGATTTAAAAACCTTTGTTTAATGTGTTTGACTTTCATTTGATTCAAATAGCTTTGTAGAAAGCATTCGACTTTCATTTGATTCAAAAAGGTTTGTTTGAATTTGTTTGACTTTCATCTGATTAAAATAGCTTTGTAAAATGCATTCGACTTTCATTTGATTCAAAAAGCTTTGTTTGAATGTGTTTGACTTTCATTTGATTCAAATAGCTTTGTTCAATGCATTTGACTTTTATATACATCAAAAAGCTTTGTTTGAATGTTTTTGACTTTCATTTGCTTCAAAAAGCTTTGTTTGAACGTGTTCGACTTTCATTTGATTCAAATATCTTTGTTGAATGCATTTGACTTTAATTTACTTCAAAAAGCTTTGTTTGACTATGTTTGACTTTCATTTGATTTAAAAACCTTTGTTTAAAGTGTTTGACTTTCATTTGATTCAAATAGCTTTTTAGAATTCATCCAACTTTCTTTTGATTCAAATAGCCTTGTTGAATGCATTTGACTTTCATTTGCATCAAAAAGCTTTGTTTGAATGTGTTTTCCTTTCATTTGATTTAAAAACCTTTGTTTAATGTGTTTGACTTTCATTTGATTCAAATAGCTTTGTAGAATGCATTCGACTTTGATTTGATTCAAAAAGCTTTGTTTGGATGCGTTTGACTTTCATTTGATTCAAATAGCTTTGTTGAATGTATTTGACTTTTATTTGCTTCAAAAAGCTATGTTTGAATGTAATTGACTTTTATTTGATTTAATAACCTTTGTTTAATTTGTTTGACTTTCATTTGATTCAAATAGCTTTGTAGAATGCATTTGACATTTATTTGCTTTAAAAAGCTTTGTTTGAATGAGTTTGACTTTCATTTGATTCAAAAAGCCTTGTTGAATGCATTTGACTTTCATTTGCTTCAAAAAGCTTTATTTGAATGTTTTTGACTTTCATTTGATTTAAAAACCTTTGTTTAATGTGTTTGAATTTCATTTTATTCAAATAGCTTTGTAGAATGCATTCGACTTTCATTTGATTCAAAAAGCTTTGTTTGAATGTGTTTGACTTTCATTTGATTCAAATAGCTTTGTTCAATGCACTTTACTTTTATTTGCTTCAAAAAGCATTCTTTGAATGTGTTTGACTATTATTTGATTTAAAAACCTTTGTTTAATGTGTTTGACTTTCATTTGATTCAAATAGCTTTGTAGAATGCATTCTACTTTCATTTGATTCAGAAAGGTTTGTTTGAATTTGTTTGACTTTCATCTGATTAAAATAGCTTTGTAGAATGCATTCGACCTTCATTTGATTCAAAAATCTTTGTTTGAATGTGTTTGACATTTATTTGATTCAAATAGCTTTGCTCAATGCATTTGACTTTTATATACTTCAAAAAGCTTTGTTTGAATGTTTTTGACTTTCATTTGATTTAAAAACCTTTGTTGAATGTGTTTGACTTTCATTTGATTCAAATAGCTTTGTTGAATGCATTTGACTTTCATTTGCTTCAAAAAGTTTGTTTGAACGTGTAGACACCCATTTGTGTCTCCCCAAAACCAAACCCAGTGATGAATACCTTGCACGTTGTGTTATTATCGAATTAGGTGAAAGTGATTCGAAAGCCAAGTGTTGCGGTTTAGTTTTAATTAAATTCTTTTCTCTCTGTTTTTGAAAATGACCCTATTTTATGAAATTGTCCATTTCAGTTTATTTTGGTCCATAATAAGGGTCCAATAATGGTGTAGATGGATGGGGTTTGAAAAGACCTTTCCAACGATATATTATAAGCCCGATTCCGATGAATATTGAGGAAGTTATAGCCAAAATACTAAACTGGGCCTAGTTATTTTTTTTAATACGGCCCAATGATCTAGAGGAGGGCCCAATATTAATTGTTATTCCTAAAATTATTAGGATTAATTATAGTTTTCTAGAAGTTTCTAGAAAGTTCCTTTTAATTCTAATATTGTTAGATTTAATAATTAATTATCTTTAAAAGATTTTTATTTGGAATAAAATATTGTTTTGTTATCTTAAAAATATATTTTATCTTCTGTACGGATTCCGTAGATCAAGTTGATTAAAGATCGGATTCCGCGTGAAGAAAAACGCGCTAATACAGGCTGTCGCCAAACGACAAGTCTGTCGCCGCGCGACAGACCCTGTCGCCTCGCGACAGACCTTGTCGCCGCGCGACAGACATTGTCGCCTCGCGACAGAGTCAATTCCTGGCGACAGCGTGGAGTTTTATTCCTTATCAAATTCTATGTTTTTCCGGATTATTTTCATTATAAATAGCGTCCGGATTCCTGTTTTCAGAAATCATTCACAATCATCAACTCTTTCTCAATTCTCTCTATTCCCTCTCAAGAATTACTTAATTCTTTTCTTTCTCTCCTTTTTTCAATACAATATTCCGCATTCACAAGACTGAGAATCTCTTAGCCAAGTTCGAAGTTGCCTTCGCCCTAGACGTGCAAGGTTTGATAATTTCTGAGGGTTTGGTCCAAAACTAGTCTAAAACTTTATTTAATTTGATTTTAATTTAATTCTTTAATTCTTTAATTATTGTTTATTATTTTCATTGAAGTTTACTAACTTGTGTATTTTTTTATTAGAAAGAGGTACGAGGCTTCAAAGTATGTAATCTTATTACTCTCTTTCAATGTAGATTGCATGTTTATTATTGTTTTATGATTTCTAGTATCATGTTAGGATGTTATTTTATGATTCCTAGTATCATGTTTAGGATGCCTTTAATCTTTTCTAATATCATGTTATCATGTTAGTACCATGTTAGGTTTAAAGCTTAGATCTTTATTGTTTAGTGACATGCTAGGGTTTGTTATTAACCTTGTTAGTATCATGCCTAGGATCTTGCTATTATTATCAAGCTTTATTATGTCTTATCATGTTATTATCATTATTTATTATTATGATGCTTATGTTGCTTGATATGTTTTATTGTTATTGCTTGATCACACCTTTTATGATTGTTAAAGGGAATTTGTACTTGAAATCACGCTTAATAAGATAATTAATAATTTGGTTTAGGCTAATGTGATTTTAAGTCAAGTGATCGCCAATAATAGTATTATTTGTGCATTAATTTCAACCAACATAGATTAAACAGGGTAGGTTTAATATAATGTTTGTATGTTATTCAAAAAGCGCGCATGAATACGAGTAGAACAAAGTAGAGGCCTATTTTATAGGGCGGGTCCTTTCTTTTGTAGATTGGATTCGTACATTCATCCCCGGACCCTGTTTGGTTCAAGACCTTATGGAGTAGTTGACGGTCCTTTGGATTGTCTTTTGGGTTTACAAGTTCCTAAAACTTGTTGGCGACTCTTTTTGCTCTTTGTCTTTCCCTTTGGAACGCCACCGTACTTTAGTGTATGATCACAGTGGGGTTCAAGTTTGGGGTTATCGTAATGCTTGAAATATTCCCTACTGTTTTTTGGCGACTCCACTGGGGAGGATTTCTATTTATATTCCTGAAATTTATTTAATTTTGGCAATTATTTAGAATGAGCGGATGAGACTTGAAAAATTCTAAGTATTTCATGTGCGTGATTTGATTAAAATTATTGTCATATGCATTAAAAGGTCCTCATGGGAGTACCCCATGAGTCAATCCATAGGAATTTTACACGTAGTAAATTTGGGAAATATCTTTCATGACTAGAATCGAAAAGATGATGCGAAATCTGGAAAATTCGAAGGACACAGAAACTTGCCAAGGCATGTAGGAACTAGCGTCTAGAAAACAGGGCTTGTCGCCCGTAAAAAGTTTCTGTCGCCTGGCGACAGAAGATTTTTTGCGGCGACAGTCCCTGTAGTCTGGCGCCAAATTCTTCCAATACCGAGCCAGGGGTCTGTCTTCTTGCTTTGACCATTTCTAGTGTTGTTGGCTCGATTTTGCTTATTGATTGAGTCATTTTCTCACTTTTCTGAACCCATATGTGTTCTACATATGGAAATAACCCTCTGGGGGTTCCTGCTTCACCTGCCTAATGGAATATCCCACGATCATGTGCAAAGTTCAGATTTGGGTACGTGTAATGTTTGTGAATCCACCAAACCATGGAGTCGAGTCCGATTTCATCTCGCACTCGCGGAATCCTGTCCATTCGCTCCAACCCTCCCGGTAGGCTTGTGTGCAATGCATATGGATTCTTAACCATGGACCTTTTTGACTTAACCCATATCCTCGAACTTTAGAGAACTAGAGCCATGGTTAGGTTGCAAACTCATCTTGTGACTATGTGAACTACTTGTGCCCTTTGCTTGTATTTATTATATGTGCTAACCGTTTGTTTAACTTGTGTTAAAGACTAAATAAATTGACTAATGACTAAAAGGACTTTGTCTAATTAATTAATTAATTTTGAATTAATTAAAGGCTAATAATCTAATCGATTCGACCTAGTACGACTTTAGGCATGTCCATTTAGAGTAAAATTACTGGAAACAGTCCAGATTAATGTTCCAGCAATGGCACAGGAATTTGGACTGTGGCGCTGCAGTTTAGTGTCTGTCGCCTGGCGACAGGCTCTAAACTGTAGCGACAGTCCTGTTGTTTTAAGCGACAGTCCAGTTCTTTTGCTCGAGTCATCACGACGAGTTTAATTAACAGTCTACTAATCGGATTAATCAGTTTGTTAATGGTTCAAACCATGTTTAGGTCTTTAATTGAGTTTAGGCACTTAAAGTTCCATGGTCATACACTAGTAGTCAAAACATGTCACTCACATACACATAAAGCACACACATAACATGTTTGTCACATTATGACCTTGAATGCGTGTTTTCCGTCATTTTTTTTTAGGGGGGTAAGTCGGATATTAATCCTCCAATTTTTAAGTTCCCTTAAAATATATACCCCATTTTTTCACTTTTTCTTTTAAATCTTTTAAGCATAAAGTCAAGTCAATTAGAGTCAAATATTAAAACAAATATGGTTTAAATTACAGCGCGTGGTCAAGAAAGGAAGGGCGCTTAATCAAAGACAACACTTTTGTTCAAGTTTTACTTTTCGACAAACCAGTCGGTAGGAAAAGGAAAGCTAAGAAAGCAATGGCTAGTCAAGAAGAACTTAATGAAGTCAAAGGACAGGTAGCCAACCTGGCTGAAATGCTGCAAAACCTATCGCTGCAAATAAGTAATCCTGAAAAACAAAAACAAATGGACCTAATCCAGGAAAGCTTGGGCAAATTGTCCAGCGACTTTAGATTTCAAGAGATTAGCTCCCAAGGGGTCTCGGTGGATAAGGACCTTCTTCCACAAAAGTTCAATCCCAATGACATCCCTAAGTTCAAGGCCATGGATAACCCCTATTTTCATTTAAGAGCTTTTGAAACTGTAATGGGTATTAAGGGGATAGATAGAAAGGCATTTCATTCTGTATTTTCACTATCCTTAGAAGCCGTATGTCAACAGTGGTACTTTTCACTTGATAAAGAAAAGACTTCTAGTTGGGAATCTATTGTGAGCGCTTTCATTGAAAGATATAAATGCAATATACAAGTTGAAACCGATCATAGAGAATTAGAAATGCTGAAACAAAAAGAAAACGAGGGTTTTACCTCTTTCTTTAATAAATGGAGGGAAACCACTGCAAAAATGGTTGAAGTGCCTAGTGAAAAGGAATTCGTCAGGATGTTCATTAAAAACCTCCAAGAGAAATATTCTAAGCATCTCAAATATCAAAGCAGCTTAAATACTTTCAAAGCGGTATATGACATTGGAATTAACATTGAAGATGACCTTGCTAAACAGAAAATTGCTAATAACAACTCAAGTAGTGGCTGGAAAAATAAGAAAAACGACAATCCTTCTTCATCCGAATCTACCCACTCAAATAATGTTAGCACTTTTCCTCTTAATGAAGTATTGGCAATGAATAATAATCAAGGACAAAAGAAACCATTTAGGAAGAATTATACTCCTATTGGTATGAGTTATGACACCGCATTTGATCGCTTACATGCAAAAGGTCTTATAACTCCTATTGGACCATTTGGGGACCCACCTGTCGAAAGGAGAACGGCTAGCTGGAACCCAAATGCACATTGCAAATATCACCAAGGTAGGGGTCATCCCACAGAGAATTGTTGGAGATTAAAGGAAGCCATTCAAGATTTGATTGATAGTAACAAGCTCCCATTGCCTCCTGCATGTAAGAAGCCAAGTATCAATACTGCACCGCTATCGGATTCTTTGGCTATTTCCGACGAAGAAAACCAAGAGGATCCATCTAGCCTCATAAAACCTATCGAGACCATTGAAGAAGAAATCTTTGAAGATGCTCTCGAATTCCATGGCCAGGAACCCGCAACTAAGCAAGAAGTATTGGCATTGACATTAATACTTTCGGAATTAAAAGAATTAATCTCACAAACCTTCGAGGCCATAAAAGAGAAAAATGAGTTGCTTAAAAATAAACCTCCTCTTAAGCCAAAGAAACCATTTTCCCTCCAAGTAATTGACACTCCCAAAAAGAACAATAGGAAATATACTCCAATTGGGACATCATACACAAACATGTTCAAAATGCTCTTCGAGAATGGAAAAGTTCAACCTCTCGAACCAAGACCATTTGAATCACTGAAAAGGACAGACAAATATTATTGTGCATATCATCAATCAGGAGGACAAACAATAGAGCAATGCTTCAAGTTTAAGGACTTGGTTCAACGTTTGATTGATGAGAAAAAGTTAGTTCGACTTCCACAAGATGCCATGATTAATGGAGTATGGGACAGTGATGATGAGGATGTTTACCTTAAAGACATTGAAGAAACTCCTCTATCAACAATATACCCAGTAAGTGACATTTGGGACGAGGAGGACTCACCCATAGATGTTCTCACTAGGTCCGGGAGAATACAACCTCCCATTTCAACACAACCCATACCTTCTATTCAGCAAATTCCCGTGCCTATTATAGAAGACAACGATGTTGTCAAACAGCTAAAAAAGACTAAAGTAGAAATGAATGTATGGAAACTTTTAGCCACATCTCGAGAACATAGAGTCGCAGTTATGGATGCACTGGCTAAGGTAGGCATAGATTCGGACACCACTCCTGAGGGACTTGCAAACTTCCTCACGAGCGATCTCCCAAGTCCAATTAATTTGGTCACCTTTTCGGATAAAGATCTACCACCGGAAGGTGACAAACACAATAAAGCTCTAAACCTCACAGTCATATGCAAAAGAATGAACGTCCCTATGACTCTTGTGGATAACGGTTCAGCAATTAATGTGTGCCCACTTAGAACCGCAAGAATGTTAGGAATAAGAGATGAGGATTTATCCCCGTCAACCCAAGGAATAAGAGCCTATGATAATTCACGTTGTCAAGCATTAGGGACGATCACTATGAATGTAACTGCAGGCGCAATTGAACATGCTACTACATTTCAAGTAGTAGATATCAAGGCATCTTTTAACTTGCTATTAGGACGCCCTTGGCTTCATGATTTAAAGGCCGTCCCTTCGTCTCTCCATCAACAAGTAAAGGCTATAGTTGGAGGCGTTCCAATAACCATTGATGCTTCATCTATGAGGATTAAAACAGTAGAAAATCCACTAATTAATGTGGAACACGACGAAAACGATGAAGATTTGTGGGGCTTTAGCGAAGAGGTCTCCTTAATAGAGGAAGATGAAAGGACCCCTCTTCATTATGACCTCCACTCAAACATGATAACAAATGCTATCCTAAGAAAACAAGGACACTTTCCTGGAATGACTCTAGGAAAGAAGAAAGAAGTAGCTAAACACATGGGCTTACCTGGCCTCCCTAAATTGGATACTTTCGGACTTGGTTTTGAACCAACCCTCGAAGACCTTAAACGAGCCCAGGAAAAATCAAAAGCACGAAGAAATGCCCGTATACAAAAAAAGGAAATACCCATGGATCAATATCCTCTCACTTTAAACGGGCAATTTATAAGAGAAGGAGAGGATTACCCTTGTCACGAATTTCCTGAACCTTTTGTTGTGAATGGTATAAGGCAGCCTGGATTCGAAATCTTTTTAGACTGTTGTTTCCTAGACGAGATCCCAGCCCCAACATATAAGGAAAAAGCACCCCCTTGTTTCGACTTTAATGTCATGGGACTCCTCTTTGGAAGAGAAAAGAACGAATCAAGATATGCGGAAGATGATTCTTCACTTATCCAAGCAGTTCTCCAAAGCGAAAATTTCGATCCCTCCGAACTTATCACTCCAATAGAAGATCAAGAGCGTGGATGGCGCAAGACAGTGAAGATAGTTACTATAAATGGAAAGAAGATTTCAATAACTACAGGGCAAGGACCAATATTCGAAGAGTTGTCTGAGTCAGAGTCTGAGTTAGAGTCTTCCCTCATCGAGTCTTCTAAGTCTTTAGTTATAGCACCCTCACCTTCTTTTTCTACTCCTAGGATAGTTAGCAATCAAGTCCCGACGGACATGTCTTTATTTGATGTAATGATTTCTGAGTTCAATAATATGTCTTCTTCCCCTTATTCCTCTTGTTTTTCTTTATCTAAAGATGACGAGCATTGCTTAACTAATGATGAAAATGACAAAGAAATAATTAAAGCAATGGAAACACTTGAAAATAAGACACCAATAATTGAGGATACAGAAACAGTTGATATCTCAAAAGATCCAACCATTAAAAGTGAAGTTAAAATCGGACTGACACTAAACAAAGAAGAAAGAACCGATTTAATCAATCTACTTAAAGAATTTATCGATGTATTTGCTTGGTCATACGAAGATATGCCAGGCATTAATAGAGAAATAGCTCAACACACTATACCATTAATTCCAGGAATGAAACCTGTAAAACAAAAGTTACGTCGAATGAAACCCGACGTGGCCCTTAAGATAAAAGAAGAAGTACAAAAACAAATAACTGCAGGTTTTATCCGGGTATCCAAATACCCCGAATGGGTCTCCAATGTTGTCCCGGTTCCGAAAAAAGATGGTAGAGTTCGAATGTGTGTCGACTATCGAGATTTAAATAAGGCAAGTCCAAAGGACGACTTCCCTTTGCCACACATCGATATTTTGGTAGATAACACAGCAAACCATGCACTTCTCTCATTTATGGATGGATACGCAGGATACAATCAAATCCTCATGGCCGAAGAAGATATGGAGAAAACAACATTTATAACACCTTGGGGTACTTATTGCTATACGGTAATGCCATTCGGGTTAAAAAACGCGGGTGCTACTTACCAACGAGCAGCAACTGCCCTACTCCATGATATGATGCATAAAGAAGTGGAGGTCTATGTGGATGACATGATTGTAAAATCAAAAGACCGCCAAGGACATCCAACAGCCTTAAAGAAATTCTTTGAAAGATTAAGAAAATACAACATGAGGTTAAATCCCTCTAAATGTGCTTTTGGAGTTACCTCAGGGAAACTCTTGGGTTATGTCATAAGCTCTAGAGGAATAGAGATAGATCCCACCAAAATTAAAGCAATCATGTCCATGCCACCGCCCAAAACCGAAAAGCAAATTCGAGGATTTATTGGCCGGTTGCAATACATAAGTAGGTTCATATCCAAGTTAACCACGATATGCGAACCAATATTCAAAAAGCTTAAGAAAAATGTACCGATCATATGGGACGATGAATGTCAAAAAGCCTTTGAGAAGATCAAAGCCTATCTTGCGAATCCTCCCGTATTAGCCCCAGCACTCCCCGGAATACCCTTAAGACTATACTTAACCGTCACAAAAGAAACAATGGGAGCTATGCTCGCACAAGAGGTAGAAAGCAAAGAAAATGCTATTTACTACTTAAGTAAAAAGATGCTCGAATATGAAACACACTATACACCATTGGAAAAGCTGTGCCTCGCATTGGTGTGGGCCACAACTAAATTGAGACATTACATGCTCGTGCATACCGTTTACGTAGTCTCACGAATGGATCCCCTAAAATACCTATTCGAAAGATCTACACTTAATGGACGAATCTCAAGATGGATAGTAAATTTGGCCCAATTTGACATAAGGTTTATGCCTCAAAAAGCAATTAAAGGATCAGTGGTCTCGGATTTTCTAGCAGATTTCCCAATAGAAGATTCAACACCCTTAGAAGAGAATGAATTCCCGGACGAAAATTTAATGATGACAGAGGATGATACATGGACTCTATATTTTGATGGAGCCTCAAACCAAAAGGGGTGCGGCGTAGGAGTCTTATTAGTATCACCTAAGGAAGAACATGTCCCTATATCCATCAAATTAGATTTCGACGTCACCAACAACGCAGCTGAATATGAAGCATGCGTGGTAGGCCTCGAAACCGCTTTAGCCCTAGGTGTAAAGAAACTCCGGATATTCGGAGATTCATCCCTGATTATTAATCAAATCTCCAAAAGATGGAAGGTTAGGAGTGAAAGTTTAGCTCCTTACCAAACATATTTGGAAACTCTCACCGATCAATTGGAAAAAGTGGAATACACTTACCTACCTAGAGAGGAAAACCAATTCGCCGACGCCTTGGCAAGGCTAGCCTCAATGGTTAGAATACCTAAGGAAATTGAGCAAATGCCTTTAACCATAGAAAAAGGGCATAAACCAGCATACATTCAGGCCATAGAAGACGACGAAGTAATTCAAGAAGAAGAACCAGAGGAGGAACCATGGTTCGTAGATATATTAAATTATGTCACCAAAGGAGAATATCCTCCTCATGCTGACAAAAGAGCGAAAAGAGCATTAAGACTCTTAGCTTCCCAGTTTGTACTCATAGGAAATGAACTACACAAAAGGGTACCTAAGGGACGAGCTCTATTATGTGTAGGCAAAAAAGATGCTCAAAGGGCTATGAGAATAATCCATGAAGGTATATGCGGAACACATGTTAACGGCAAAATGCTAGTCCAAAAGATAATGCGAGAAGGATATTACTGGACTACCATGAATAAAGATTGTCATCAATATGTAAAAAGATGCCCAAAATGTCAAATTTACGCAAATTTGCAACATATCCCACCATCTCTTCTCTACACCTACACTTCACCATGGCCTTTCTCTACATGGGGAATAGACATAATTGGAAAGATTACACCTCCCGGAACAGGAGGCCATGAATACATCTTGGTTGCAATAGATTACTTCACAAAGTGGGTGGAAGCACAATCATATGCTAAGCTCACCGCCAAGCATGTAGCACTCTTTATCGAAAGAAACATAATTTGTCGACACGGAGTCCCACATGAAATGATAAGTGACAATGGAACTCATTTTCAAGCAGAATGTGAAGAATTGCTACAAAAGTATGGTATTCAACATCACCATTCTTCCCCGTATAGACCTCAAGCAAATGGAGCAGTTGAGGCCGCTAATAAGAATTTGAAAACGATCATTGAGAAAATGACTGAAAATTATAAAGATTGGCCTGACAAACTTCACTTCGCACTGTGGGGTTATCGCACGTCAATCCGAACATCAACAGGAAATACGCCATTCAACTTGGTATATGGAATGGATGCCGTACAACCTGTAGAGTTAGAAATACCTTCTCTGCGCATTGCGTTAGAAAGTAAACTCGATGAATTCGAATGGACTAGAGCACGATATGAAGAGCTAATCCTACTCGATGAAAAGCGACTAGAAGCTCTACATCATACTCAATGTTATCAAACCCGCATGGCTAGACATTTCAACAAAAAGGTCAAGACCAGAAATATCAAGGTTGGGGACTTGGTATTAAAAGCATTAAGGAAAAATGTCTTAGATCCAAGAGGAAAATTCCGGCCTAATTGGTCTGGACCATATATTGTCAAAACAATCCTGTCAGGAGGCGCGGCTAAATTAACTGATATGGATGGCAATGAATTTTCAAACATGACAAACCTTGACCAACTTAAGAAATACTACCCATAAGTACTTGAGTAAAATACTCAAGAGAGCTACGTTTGGCCTGATTCCTTAAGCAAAGGATACGTAGGCAACCCAGACAGGGTGCGGCCGCTTTAATCTCTTCAGATTCGGTATCTCCGAAGTAAAAAACTCATGTCTGCAAAATTTCAAAACTGGCGCCAAACGATAGTCTCTGTCGCCAGACGACAATTTTGTCGCCAGGCGACAGAGCCCAATCGTCAGCGACAGTGCATCAGATAGCAGCGCCAGTCTTCTGCGAGTGTCTAGACCAGTTTCTCATGTTCTGGAAATTTATTCGACTTTCGTACTCGAATTAATTCTCCGAAAAATAAATGTTGTAATTGTTTTCATTGCTCTAATTGAAAGTTAATAAGAGCTGAAATTTTATTGATTAATAAAGAAAGGACATTATTGATAAAATAAAAGCTGAAAAATTAACTAAAACAAATTAACTTTGTCTAATAAATCAAAAGAAAAGCAATGTTCTAATCCTTTTTCTCCTTCTTCATTCTTTTCCAATTTGTGTCTTCATTCTCTTCCTCTTGATCCATAACCTTCGCTAGGAGACAACCGTTAGAAGATCTACACTCTATTTTAGTATAGATAGTTTCTCCTTCCGCTAGGACTCCATGCTTCTTCTCTACCCAAGCTTCCTTCTTAGTAGAGTCGACTTTTCTTTTTCCTTGATTCTTCTTGGCACTCTTCTTTCTAGGCATAATAGGAGTCTTGAACTCAATTCTTTCCCCTAGGCGTTCTTTAGCAGGGACCTTCTTGTCACCTAGACGATCCTTCACATTGGTCTTTTCAATTGTACCTTGAGATTTTTGAAATCTTCCATCAAGCCATTGCTTCACTTTATTTGACAAGCAAGGTGGTTCCTTATGGGTAATCACCTCCCATAAGGGCCTACCACTCCAGTATCCATCAAAGCGCTCAATCTCTTGTGACACAGGAAATTCATAAGGACGGCGAAGATCTCCTGTAGGGATGGTTTGTGCGAGACCATATTGTCTCATGACTCTACAAGGAAAGTAAAAGGTTAGTCTCGACAAGCTCGGGAGACGACAATATGCTTGGTTACTACAACCAATCATCGCCTCAATCCTCCACCAAGGAACAATCCAGTTTATGGTAAAGTCACCGGCGGCAAACACCTTGCTCCACTCATGGCGACCGATTTTCAAAAATCGTTTCTTTCGGCGGACTATGCAATTTGGAACATATGTGTGAATATCATCGGGAGGATTAATAAGCTTCAGCCTCTCCATGAGCCATATCTGCAAATATGTATTTAAATTAACATTACAGTGTAAAAATAATATTCTTTAGTTCTTGATAAATTAATAATAATATTATTTTATACCTGTAATAAAATTGGAGAACCTCTTAAAGGTGCCCTTGAATCCTTTCTTAGTGCATCTAACCACAGCATAGTCTCTCCAACAATTAATGGCATTGGATTTCTCCCAGTTTCAACTTGTTCTATAACAGATATAATTATCGATTGCCCTTCATTATCTTTGCCACTCACTAAGAGCAATTGGTTAAATAAACAATAAAGGAAAGCCCTCCTTTTATAGACACGGAAATCGGGATTGGGATTATCATAAAAATAATGTGCAAATTCTGTCAAATTAACTATGTTACCATGCACTATGTGTTTCAAAGCCGTCCCCCTCAAGTCAAAAAAGTGTTCGAAATCTTTATAGTAATATTCATTGATTCTAGGCATTACCGCAAGGTCTGTGGAATAATAACCTATGATGGCCCCAAATTCTTCCGGTAAAGGACATATTTCATCATGAAAAAATCTAAAACAATGAGTATCAATATTCCAATAGTCTATGGCAGAATAAATAAAGTCAATATCAAGGCTCATCCCCTTGACTCCAAACATACCCCCCATATGAGAAAGATCTAATGCTTTTTTATCTTTAGCAGTCAAGTGACGACACCATTCATCCATGTACCCACAAAAGGTTCTTTTAGCTAAAGGCATGATTACTAGTTCATTAACTATTTAATAAGCTGGTTAAATTATGCAGTAAACGGATGATTCGGGGGCTATTTATAACTTTTTCTACAGTATCTAAAGTAATTAATGGCATTGGATTTCTCCCAGATTCAACTTGTTCTATAACAGATATAATTATCGATTGCCCTTCATTATCTTTGCCACTCACTAAGAGCAATTGGTTAAATAAACAATAAAGGAAAGCCCTCCTTTTATAGACACGGAAATCGGGATTGGGATTATCATAAAAATAATGTGCAAATTCTGTCAAATTAACTATGTTACCATGCACTATGTGTTTCAAAGCCGTCCCCCTCAAGTCAAAAAAGTGTTCGAAATCTTTATAGTAATATTCATTGATTCTAGGCATTACCGCAAGGTCTGTGGAATAATAACCTATGATGGCCCCAAATTCTTCCGGTAAAGGACATATTTCATCATGAAAAAATCTAAAACAATGAGTATCAATATTCCAATAGTCTATGGCAGAATAAATAAAGTCAATATCAAGGCTCATCCCCTTGACTCCAAACATACCCCCCATATGAGAAAGATCTAATGCTTTTTTATCTTTAGCAGTCAAGTGACGACACCATTCATCCATGTACCCACAAAAGGTTCTTTTAGCTAAAGGCATGATTACTAGTTCATTAACTATTTAATAAGCTGGTTAAATTATGCAGTAAACGGATGATTCGGGGGCTATTTATAACTTTTTCTGCACGACAGACTTCAATTCCTATAGGAAACAGGAAAGCGCGTCTGTCGCCAGGCGACAAAATTGTCGCGTGGCGACAGAGCCTGTCGCGTGGCGACAGGATGGTTTACGCGGCGCCAGTTGTTTTCTTTGCAGCGTCACCTATTGCGCGTAGGAAACCGTGTTTTTACGCATTTGATTTCGACTTTGACTTGACTTACTGTTCTATTCCTCTTCTCATACCCTCAATATTTTTATTTTTATTATTATTATTATTATTATTATTATTATTATTATTATTATTATTATTATTATTATTATTATTCTATTAAAGCTTAATTAATTTTAAACTTTCCTTCATTTTCTTTTTTCTTTTTTTGGGGGAGAGAGTCGGTACCCTCCATTAATATTAAAAATGACGGAAAAATTTTGCGCAAAAATTACACTTTCTCACACACTTACATGCACGACACATTTGTTATACAATAATAAATCAGGCAAATAGAATGTTCAATAAATAAAAAATGCATATATATATACAAGTGTCTGGTACATAAGTCATATAAATACAATAGGCAAAGTCCTACAAAGGTCAACAATAAATAAACACAGGTACAGCTATGGCGCCGGAGGTCGCAAGTCGCGAGGGATGCCGAATGTATCGAAAAATGTCCTACTCCGTGGAGTATGTCCATCATCGCCCCCTGGACCACCAGACGGCGCAAACTGCAGCTCAGGACCAGGCCATCTAACCTCGCCCTGAAACCCGACGGAAAGAGGCTGGGGCTGCAAAGGCTGCTGCGACGACGAGCAAAACTCGTATGTCCCACCACCCATCTCACCTCGAACGGTCGGCCCGGTCGGAATGTCCTCAGGTGATGACGCTGAATCCTCTACAGCGGCGGCCTCAGAACGACCACCTCGACCACCAGAAGTAGTCCGGCGACGCCTCGAGTCGGACCTAGTAGTCTCCCTCCTAGGCTCGGGCCTCGATCGAGTGCGTGGAGAAGGAATAGGCTGCCCCTGCAAAAGTAAATCAAGGTTAGCAAATGCAACGAAAATAAAGCCAAAAGCAGTAAAAGTAAAAGTAATACCTCCTCAGCGTCGTTGCTACGACAGGTAGCACGGTTCCGCAACCTCACAAGCTGGCTGCGAAAGGCGTCAATGCACCTGGCCATAGCCGTCACCACCTCACAGGAGAACTGCCAAAATAGCCAAAGTCAATAACAATTATAAAGCCCAACATAAAGATGGTATATAACAAGAAAAACTACTTACTCGAGTCTGGTGACGAGGAATAGACCGCTCCACAAACTGCTCTCCCGCTGGAGCTGGCGGAATAAGCTCCTCGATCGGTCCATACGTACCTTGGTAGCGTATAGACATCCTCGGAGGGATGAACTCCCTAGGACCAGCCTGCTAAAAGTAAAAGTTAGAAAGATACTTGGGGGCTACCTAAGAAAGATAAACTAAACGAATAAAAGCATACCGCTGCCTCCTCTGAAGGGACAGGAGCCGGCGCTAGCAACGGTAGCAGGTCCTCCTCATAGTTCTGCTCGAGGAGAATGTGTGATCTCTAGGGAGTACCTCGCGAAGGCCCACCAGCACGATCCCCGCTGCAAGGCATCGTGGAACATATGCCGAGGTGGAGGAGCGGGAACAACGAAAGTATCCGAGGAGTGTTGGATGGCCACCCTCTCCCCTAGGTAGACCACCGCGCCATATGTCCCCAGAAAGTAACGACGCTCAGCCGTGTACTGCGCCGCCAGCGCAGGGATAGGAAAAGCAGCCCAAGGCCGATATACCGGGCTAGGCTCCTGAAACATCACTAAGTAAGATACTAACGCTAAAAGGTGATAAAAGAGAAAGTAAGAATTAAAGAAAAACCTACCGTGAGGATCATCTCTCGAAGGCATAACACCTCCGGCGGACCTCTGCGGCCTCCCCAACTAGCAGCAATGGGGAGCACGCGAGGAGAAGGCCTCGCAGGCGCAAGAGAAGGGAAGTACTCGTAGAACCAAATCTATACAGAAAGTGAGAATCAGTAAAAATGGTGCTTCTAAAGCTAGAGTTAAAATCTAAATAGGGAAAAGGAGATATACCTCTACAACCCTCCAGAAACTGGAAAGGGCTATCTCTCCAGACAAGGCCTTGTGACGACAGGACCGCCGCAAGCCCAGTAAAAAATCAGCATAGGCCATGCTGGCCCAGTCATATGTCCCGACCAACTGGAGGTCGCGAACGGCGGACAGGTAGTATAGAAGTACTCTACTACCTCGATTAGGGGAAAATGTCCCTGATAGCAGAATCAGCACAAAGATGCGCACCCGCTGCTCTCGGGTAGTCGTATCATCCTCGAAAGCTGCAGCCAACGTGCCGCGACGGATACATCGGGAACTCAGCTGTCCCGACTGAGCCTCAGCCTGGGCCCGAATAACGATCGGCCCCAATAACTCCAAAACCTCCGGCGAGTAAACAGTAACGCCAGCATCGAAAGGTAGAGGAGTAGACTGGAACTCTAGCCCCGTAATGAGACTAAAGTCAGCTGGAGTGACTGTCATCTCACCCCAGGGAAAGTGAAAAGTGTTAGTGGTGTCCCAAAAGAACTCCACCAAAGCTCGGACGACGAGGTTACCCCCATCGTATGAAAACATGGCCCGAGTGGCCTGCAGTAGAGGAGTCAACCCACATGACTCCCAAAGACGACGAAGCCCCTCATCGCGGCAGATGAAGTTGTCGTACAGGGAGATGATGGTGGAGTTACCCGAGCCATGGCTACGGGTTCTCCCGCTCGCTAGACCTCGTCGGATTCTCTCCGACAGATGATGAACCGGCGCGTGAAATAGAGTGCGCTCGTCCCAATCAGGCATGACACCCAGCCCGGAAGTAGAAGGCACGTCCTCGCCCTCGCTGGTGGGCTCGTCCTCTCGACGTGTGTCCCTCGACCGAGAACCGGAACCACGTCGTCTAGCCATGCTAAAGTATGTGAAAGTAATTAAACTTAAATTTCTACAGTATCTAAAGTTCGCCTAAGCCGCATGATACTATGTTAAAAAAAAAACAGAGTACGTAGTACTAAAACAGAGCAAAATCTCAAACAAGCATGGAAGTGTTTCTTTGAGCAAAAAAGCAATTTCTTGCAAACATATGATGAATATTGTGACAAATTGTACAAGTAAAAGCAGTCAAAATGCAAAGAACGACTCACATTGTTCTTCACGACCTTAAGAGGTCCTACAATGGTGAATCGTTTATTTCTTCACCAAATTGGGTCAAACAAGTCTCAAAATACTCCCAAAGTAATATACAAGCATAATTAAACAAATTCAAGGCATAAAATTCAACGAGCAAAGCAAATTAAGCAAAATGAGTTTTGAATTTTTCGAAAATTCGCGAATTAGAACGCGTAATTCATCAAAAACCGAGTAGAGTTTGAGCAAAACTTACATAGATCGGGAAAATAGATGAGAAAAGCTTTGATTTGCAACAAGTTTGAGCGAATTTGGTTGAGAAATGAGCAAGAACGAGTAATTTGAAGTTTTCGCGAAGTTTGTGAAGCAGAGCAGCGAAATGAGAAAGAAGAAGAAGACGGGTTTAAAACCCCGATTCTGTAGCCAAACGACAGAATTGTCGCGTGGCGACAGACTCTGTCGCGTGGCGACAGATGCAAAAGCTTGCGACAGGCACTTCTGGTCAGCGCAGGAGCGGAGACAGAGTGCTGGGCTCTTCCTTATGGTTTTGTGGGTCCATTTTAGTAATTTGGGTTCCTTGGTACGCCAGTTAGCCCCTTTGAGCAATTGACATGATTTAGTCAGCTTGATCAAAATGCACTGAGTGATCGACTTGATGAAGATCGTCTCACTTAACTTAAGGCGCCTAAGTATTGGCTCATAATAAGGCACCGAAATAATGGTTCAGAGCACCGAAATAATGGTTCAAGGCACCGAAATAATGGTTCAGTAGATGCACCAAAGTAGTGGTTCACAAAGGCAAAAGCACCAAAGTACTGGCACAAATATAAAAAAAAACAATGATAAATAATGATATTAAGGGTCAATAGGTAAAGTGATTCTTTGGCAATGTCTCAACATAGAGAGGAATTGTTTAGCGGCGAAGTACGGTCGTGACGAGGTAGTGTCACAAATAGTGGAGATGGCGAAGCAAGGCCACCTTCGGCGGTCCCTCAAGGTAAAGAAGAGATTGTCTATAGCGGCGACATACTGCTGTGGCGATGTACGGCCACACCCAGGAAATGACAACATACAGTTATTTTCGACGATGTTCCCGAAATACTGTGGAGGATTGTCACCAAGAATATTGAAGACGACGACATATGGTTATCTTCAACGATGGCGTTCACGAGGTACTGTGGAGGTTGTCACAAACAACAAATGAAGCAACAACAAAATGGTTACTTTCAGAGGCGTATGCTCGACGGTGCAAGATACGCGTTTCTTAACTCTTTTATCTGTTTTAACTAATGATTAGTTTTGCAGGTATCGGCGTTATAAGAATGATTTGGAATCGCAGAACGTTTTGAATCATTCTCCGTCCCTATCGATACTTTGACTTTCGTTTTCGAAACATAAGTTTCTCCAAACTCAGTCAAAGTGGGGGCTTCTGTAGACACCCATTTGTGTCTCCCCAAAACCAAACCCAGTGATGAATACCTTGCACGTTGTGTTATTATCGAATTAGGTGAAAGTGATTCGAAAGCCAAGTGTTGCGATTTAGTTTTAATTAAATTCTTTTCTCTCTGTTTTTGAAAATGACCCTATTTTATGAAATTGTCCATTTCAGTTTATTTTGGTCCATAATAAGGGTCCAATAATGGTGTAGATGGATGGGGTTTGAAAAGACCTTTCCAACGATATATTATAAGCCCGATTCCGATGAATATTGAGGAAGTTATGGCCAAAATACTAAACTGGGCCTAGTTATTTATTTTAATACGGCCCAATGATCTAGAGGAGGGCCCAATATTAATTGTTATTCCTAAAATTATTAGGATTAATTATAGTTTTCTAGAAGTTTCTAGAAAGTTCCTTTTAATTCTAATATTGTTAGATTTAATAATTAATTATCTTTAAAAGATTTTTATTTGGAATAAAATATTGTTTTGTTATCTTAAAAATATATTTTATCTTCTATACGGATTTCGTAGATCAAGTTGATTAAAGATCGGATTCCGCGTGAAGAAAAACGCGCTAATACAGGCTGTCGCCAAACGACAAGTCTGTCTCCGCGCGACAGACCCTGTCGCCTCGCGACATAGTCAATTCCTGGCGACAGCGTAGAGTTTTATTCCTTATCAAATTCTATGTTTTTCCGGATTATTTTCATTATAAATAGCGTCCGGATTCCTGTTTTCAGAAATCATTCACAATCATCAACTCTTTCTCAATTCTCTCTATTCCCTCTCAAGAATTACTTAATTCTTTTCTTTCTCTCCTTTTTTCAATACAATATTCCGCATTCACAAGACTGAGAATCTCTTAGCCAAGTTCGAAGTTGCCTTCGCCCTAGACGTGCAAGGTTTGATAATTTCTGAGGGTTTGGTCCAAAACTAGTCTAAAACTTTATTTAATTTGATTTTAATTTAATTCTTTAATTCTTTAATTATTGTTTATTATTTTCATTGAAGTTTACTAACTTGTGTATTTTTTTATTAGAAAGAGGTACGAGGCTTCAAAGTATGTAATCTTATTACTCTCTTTCAATGTAGATTGCATGTTTATTATTGTTTTATGATTTCTAGTATCATGTTAGGATGTTATTTTATGATTCCTAGTATCATGTTTAGGATGCCTTTAATCTTTTCTAATATCATGTTATCATGTTAGTACCATGTTAGGTTTAAAGCTTAGATCTTTATTGTTTAGTGACATGCTAGGGTTTGTTATTAACCTTGTTAGTATCATGCCTAGGATCTTGCTATTATTATCAAGCTTTATTATGTCTTATCATGTTATTATCATTATTTATTATTATGATGCTTATGTTGCTTGATATGTTTTATTGTTATTGCTTGGTCACACCTTTTATGATTGTTAAAGGGAATTTGTACTTGAAATCACGCTTAATAAGATAATTAATAATTTGGTTTAGGCTAATGTGATTTTAAGTCAAGTGATCGCCAATAATAGTATTATTTGTGCATTAATTTCAACCAACATAGATTAAACATGGTAGGTTTAATATAATGTTTGTATGTTATTCAAAAAGCGCGCATGAATACGAGTAGAACAAAGTAGAGGCCTATTTTATAGGGCGGGTCCTTTCTTTTGTAGATTGGATTCGTACCTTCATCCCCGGACCCTGTTTGGTTCAAGACCTTATGGAGTAGTTGACGGTCCTTTGGATTGTCTTTTGGGTTTACAAGTTCCTAAACTTGTTGGCGACTCTTTTTGCTCTTTGTCTTTCCCTTTGGAACGCCACCGTACTTTAGTGTATGATCACAGTGGGGTTCAAGTTTGGGGTTAACGTAATGCTTGAAATATTCCCTACAGAACGTGTTCGACTTTCATTTGATTCAAATAGCTTTGTTGAATGCATTTGACTTTAATTTACTTCAAAAAGCTTTGTTTGACTGTGTTTGACTTTCATTTGATTTAAAAACCTTTGTTTAAAGTGTTTGACTTTCATTTGATTCAAATAGCTTTAAAGAATTCATCCGACTTTCTTTTGATTCAAATAGCCTTGTTGAATGCATTTGACTTTCATTTGCTTCAAAAAGCTTTGTTTGAATGTGTTTTACTTTCATTTGATTTAAAAACCTTTGTTTAATGTGTTTGACTTTCATTTGATTCAAATAGCTTTGTAGAATGCATTCGACTTTCATTTGATTCAAAAAGCTTTGTTTGGATGCGTTTGACTTTCATTTGATTCAAATAGCTTTGTTGAATGTATTTGACTTTTATTTGCTTCAAAAAGCTTTTTTTGAATGTAATTGACTTTTATTTGATTTAATAACCTTTGTTTAATGTGTTTGCCTTTCATTTGATTCAAATAGCTTTGTAGAATTCATTCGACTTTCATTTGATTCAAAAAGCTTTGTTTGAATGTGTTTTACTTTCATTTGATTCAAATAGCTTTGTTTAATGCATTTGACTTTTATTTATTTTAAAAAGCTTTGTTTGAATGTGTTTGACTTTCATTTGATTTAAAAACCTTTGCTTAATGTGTTTGACTTTCATTTGATTCAAATAGCTTTGTGGAATGCATTCGACTTTCATTTGATTCAAAAAGCATTGTTTGAATGTGTTTGACATTCATTTGATTCAAATAGCTTTGTTGAATACATTTGACTTTTATATGCTTCAAAAAGCTATGTTTGAATGTGTTTGATTTTCCTATGATTTAAAAACCTTTGTTAAATGTATTTGACTTTCATTTGATTCAAATAGCTTTGTAGAATGCATTCGACTTTCATTTGATTCAAAAAGTTTTGTTTGAATTTGTTTGACTTTCATTTGATTCAACGAGCTTTGTTGAATGCATTTGACTTTTATTTGCTTCAAAAAGCTTTGTTTGAATGTGTTTGACTTTCATTTGATTCAAACAGCTTTGTAGAATGGATTCGACTTTCATTTTATTCAAAAAGCTTTGTTTGAATGTGTTTGACTTTCATTTGATTCAAATAGCTTTGTTTGAATGTGTTTGACTTTCCTTTGATTTAAAAACCTTTGTTTAATGTGTTTGACTTTCATTTGATTCAAATAGCTTTGTTGAATGCATTTGACATTTATTTGCTTCAAAAAGATTTGTTTAAAAGTGTTTGACTTTCATTTGATTAAAATTGCTTTGTAGAATGCATTCGACTTTCATTTGGTTCAAAAAGCTTTGTTTGAATGTGTTCGACTTTCATTTGATTCAAATAGCTTTGTAAAATTCATCCGACTTTCATTTGATTCAAAAAGCTTTGTTTGAATGTGTTTGACTTTCATTTGATTCAAAAAGCCTTGTTGAATGCATTTGACTTTCATTTGCTTTAAAAAGCTTTGTTTGAATGTTTTTGACTTTCATTTGATTTAAAAACCTTTGTTGAATGTGTTTGACTTTCTTTTGATTCAAATAGCTTTGTAGAATGCATTCGACTTTCATTTGATTCAAAAAGCTTTGTTTGAATGTGTTTGACTTTCATTTGATTCAAATAGCGTTGTTCAATGCACTTTACTTTTATTTGCGTCAAAAAGCATTGTTTGAATGTTTTTGATTTTCATTTGATTTAAAATGTTTGTTTAATGTGTTTGAATTTCATTTGATTCAAATAGCTTTGTAGAATGCATTTGACATTTATTTGCTTTAAAAAGCTTTGTTTGAATGAGTTTGACTTTCATTTGATTCAAAAAGCCTTGTTGAATGCATTTGACTTTCATTTACTTCAAAAAGCTTTGTTTGAATGTTTTTGACTTTCATTTGATTTAAAAACCTTTGTTTAATGTGTTTGACTTTTATTTGATTCAAATAGCTTTGTAGAATGCATTCGACTTTCATTTGATTTAAAAAGCTTTGTTTGAATGTGTTTGACTTTCATTTGATTCAAATAGCTTTGTTCAATGCATTTTACTTTTATTTGCTTCAAAAAGCTTTCTTTGAATGTGTTTGACTTTCATTTGATTCAAATAGCTTTGTTCAAAGCATTTTACTTTTATTTGCTTCAAAAAGCTTTGTTTGAATGTGTTTGACTTTCATTTGATTTAAAAACCTTTGTTTAATGTGTTTGACTTTCATATGATTCAAATAGCTATGTAGAATTCATTCGACTTTCATTTGATTCAAAATGCTTTGTTTGAATGTGTTTAACTTTCATTTGATTCAAATAGCTTTGTTCAATGCATTTGAATTTTATATACTTCAAAAAGCTTTGTTTGACTGTGTTTGACTTTCATTTGATTTAAAAACCATTGTTTAAAGTGTTTGACTTTCATTTGATTTAAATAGCTTTGTAGAATTCATCTGACTTTCATTTGATTCAAAAAGCTTTGTTTGAATGAGTTTAACTTTCATTAGATTCAAATAGCCTTGTTGAATGCATTTGACTTTTATTTGCTTCATAAAGCTTTGTTTGAATGTGTCTGACTTTCATTTGAGTTAAAAAGCTTTGTTTGAATGTGTTTGACTTTCATTTGATTCAAATAGCTTTGTAGAATGCATTTGACTTTCATTTGGTTCAAAAAGCTTTGTTTAAATGTGTTCGACTTTCATTAGAATCAAATAGCTTTGTTCAATGCATTTGAATTTTATATACTTCAAAAAGCTTTGTTTGACTGTGTTTGACTTTCATTTGATTTAAAAATCATTGTTTAAAGTGTTTGACTTTCATTTGATTCAAATAGCTTTGTAGAATTCATCTGACTTTCATTTGATTCAAAAAGCTTTGTTTGAAAGAGTTTGACTTTCATTAGATTCAAATAGCCTTGTTGAATGCATTTGACTTTTATTTGCTTCATAAAGCTTTGTTTGAATGTGTTTGACTTTCATTTGAGTTAAAATGCTTTATTTGAATAAGTTTGACTTTATTTGATTCAAATAGCCTTGTTGAATACATTTGACATTCATTTGCTTCAAAAAGCTTTGTTTGAATATGTTTGACTTTCATTTGATTTAAAAAGCTTTGTTTAATGTGTTTGACATTCATTTGATTCAAATAGCTTTGTAGAATGGATGAGACTTTCATTTGATTCAAAAAGCTTTGTATGAATGTGTTTGACTTTCATTTGATTCAAATAACTTTGTTGAATGCATTTGACTTTTATTTGCTTCAAAAATCTTTGTTTGAATGTGTTTGACTTTCATTTGATTCAAATAACTTTGTAGAATGCATTCGACTTTCATTTTATTCAAAAAGTTTTGTTTGAATGTGTTTGACTTTCATTTGATTCAAAATGCTTTTTTTCAATGTGTTTGACTTTCATTTGATTCAAATAGCTTTGCTGAATGCATTTAAATTTTATTTTCTTTAAAAAGCTTTGTTTGAATGTGTTTGGCTTTCATTTGATTAAATAACCTTTGTTTAATGTGTTTGACTTTCATTTGATTCAAATAGCTTTGTAGAATTCATTCGACTTTCATTTGATTCAAAAAGATTTGTTTGAATGTGTTTGACTTTCATTTGATTCAAATACCTTAGTTGAATGCATTGGACTTCCATTTGCTTCAAAAAGATTTGTTTAAAAGTGTTTGACTTTCATTTGATTAAAATTGCATTGTAGAATGCATTCGACTTTCATTTGGTTCAAAAAGCTTTGTTTGAATGTGTTCGACTTTCATTTGATTCAAATAGCTTTGTAAAATTCATCCGACTTTCATTTGATTCAAAAAGCTTTGTTTGAATGTGTTTGACTTTCATTTGATTCAAATAGCTTTGTTCAATGCACTTTTCTTTTATTTGCTTCAAAAAACATTGTTTGAATGTGTTTGACTTTCATTTGATTAAAAAACCTTTGTTTAACGTGTTTGACTTTCATTTGATTCAAAAAGCTTTGTAGAATGCATTTGACATTTATTTCCTTTAAAAAGCTTTGTTTGAATGAGTTTGACTTTCATTTGATTCAAAAAGCCTTGTTTGAATGCGTTTTACTTTCATTTGATTCAAATAGCTTTGTTGAATGCATTTGACTTTTATTTATTTTAAAAGCTTTGTTTGAATGTGTTTGACTTTCATTTGATTTAAAAACCTTTGCTTAATGTGTTTGACTTTCATTTGATTCAAATAGCTTTGTGGAATGCATTCGACTTTCATTTGATTCAAAAACCATTGTTTGAATGTGTTTGACATTCATTTGATTCAAATAGCTTTGTTGAATGTGTTTTACTTTCATTTGATTTAGAAACCTTTGTTTAATGTGTTTGACTTTCATTTGACTCAAATTGCTTTGTAGAATGCATTCGACTTTCATTTGATTCAAAAAGGTTTGTTTGAATTTGTTTGACTTTCATCTAATTCAAATAGCTTTGTAGAATGCATTCGACTTACATTTGATTCAAAAAGCTTTGTTTGAATGTGTTTGACTTTCATTTGATTCAAATAGTTTTGTCCAATGCACTTTACTTTTATTTGCTTCAAAAAGCATTGTTTGAATGTGTTTGATTTTCATTTGATTTAAAAACCTTTGTTTAATGTGTATGACTTTCATTTGATTCAAAAAGCCTTGTTGAATGCATTTGACTTTCATTTGCTTCAAAAATCTTTGTTTGAATGTTAATGACTTTCATTTGATTTAAAAACCTTTCTTTAATGTGTTAGATTTTCATTTGATTCAAATAGATTTGTAGAATGCATTCGACTTTCATTTGATTCAAAAAGGTTTGTTTGAATTTGTTTGACTTTCATTTGATTCAAATAGCTTTGTTTAAATGTGTTTGACTTTTATTTGCTTCAAAAAGCTTTGTTTGAATGTGTTTGACTTTCATTTGATTCAAATAGCATTGTAGAATGCATTCGACTTTCATTCTATTCAAAAAGCTTTGTTTGAATGTGTTTGACTTTCATTTGATTCAAAAAGCTTTGTTTGAATGTGTTTGACTTTCCTTGGATTTAAAAACCTTTGTTTAATGTGTTTGACTTTCATTTGATTCAAATAGCTTTGTTGAATGCATTTCACATTTATTTGCTTCAAAAAGCTTTGTTTTAATGTGTTTGACTTTCGTTTGATTCAAATAGCTTTGTAGAATTCATTCGACTTTCATTTGATTCATAAGGCTTTGTTTGAAAGTGTTTGACTTTCATTTGATTCAAATAGCTTTGTAGAAGGCATTCGACTTTCATTTGATTCAAAAAGCTTTGTTTGAATGTGTTTGACTTTTATTTGATTCAAATAGCTTTGTTCAATGTATTAGACTTTTATTTGCTTCAAAAAGCTTTGTTTGAATGTGTTTGACTTTCATTTGATTCAAATTGCTTTGTAGAATGCATTTGCCTTTCATTTTATTCAAAAAGCTTTGTTTGAATGTGTTTGACTTTCATTTGATTCAAAAAGCTTTGTTTGAATGTTTTTTACTTTCATTTGATTTAAAAACCTTTGTTTAATGTGTTTGATTTTCATTTGATTCAAATAGCTTTGTAGAATGCATTCGACTTTCATTTGATTCAAAAAGCTTTGTTTGAATGAGTTTGACTTTCATTTGATTCAAATAGCTTTGTTCAATGCGTTTTACTTTTATTTGCATCAAAAAGCTTTGTTTGAATGTGTTTGACTTTCATTTGATTTAAAAACATTTGTTTAATTTGTTTGACTTTCATTTGATTCAAATAGCTTTGTAGAATGCATTCGACTTTCATTCGATTCAAAAAGGTTTGTTTGAATTTGTTTGACTTTCATTTGATTCAAATAGCTTTGTTTGAATGTGTTTGACTTTTATTTGCGTCAAAAAGCTTTGTTTGAATGTGTTTGACTTTCATTTGATTCAAATAGCTTTGTAGAATGCATTCGACTTTCATTTTATTCAAAAAGCTTTGTTTGAATGTGTTTGACTTTCATTTGCTATTAACAGCTTTGTTTGAATGAGTTTGACTTTCATTTGATTCAAAAAGCCTTGTTAAATGCATTTGACTTTTATTTGCTTCAAATAGCTTTGTTGAATGCATTTGACATTTATTTGCTTCAAAAAGCTTTGTTTTAATGTGTTTGACTTTCGTTTGATTCAAATAGCTTTGTAGATTGCATTCAACTTTCATTTGATTCAAAAAGCTTTGTTTGAATGTATTTGACTTTCATTTGATTCAAATAGCTTTGTTCAATGCATTTTACTTTTATTTGCTTCAAAAAGCTTTGTTTGAATGTGTTTGACTTTCGTTTGATTTAAAAACTTTTGTTTAATGTGTGTGACTTTCATTTGATTCATATAGCTTTGTAGAATGCATTTGACATTTATTTGCTTTAAACAGCTTTGTGTTAATGAGTTTGACTTTCATTTGATTCAAAAAACCTTATTGAATGCATTTGACTTTCATTTGCTTCAAAAAGCTATGTTTGAATGTTTTTGACTTTCATTTGATTTGAAAACCTTTGTTTAATGTGTTTAACTTTCATTTGATTCAAATAGGTTTGTAGAATGCATTCGACTTTCATTTGATTCAAAAAGGTTTGTTTGAATTTATTTGACTTTCATTTGATTCAAATATCTTTGTTTGAATGTGTTTGACTTTTATTTGCGTCAAAAAGCTTTGTTTGAATGTGTTTGACTTTCATTTGATTCAAATAGCTTTGTAGAATGCATTCGACTTTCATTTTATTCAAAAAGCTTTGTTTGAATGTGTTTGACTTTCATTTGCTTTAAACAGCTTTGTTTGAATGAGTTTGACTTTCATTTGATTCAAAAAGCCTTGTTGAATGCATTTGACTTTTATTTGCTTCAAATAGCTTTGTTGAATGCATTTGACATTTATTTGCTTCAAAAAGCTTTGTTTTAATGTGTTTGACTTTCGTTTGATTCAAATAGCTTTGTAGAATGCATTCGACTTTCATTTGATTCAAAAAACTTTGTTTGAATGTATTTGACTTTCATTTGATTCAAATAGCTTTGTTCAATGCATTTTACTTTTATTTGCTTCAAAAAGCTTTGTTTGAATGTGTTTGACTTTCATTTGATTTAAAAACCTTTGTTTAATGTGTATGACTTTCATTTTATTCAAATAGCTTTGTAGAATGCATTTGACATTTATTTGCTTTAAACAGCTTTGTGTGAATGAGTTTGACTTTCATTTGATTCAAAAAGCCTTATTGAATGCATTTGACTTTCATTTGCTTCAAAAAGCTTTGTTTGAATGTTTTTGACTTTCATTTGATTTAAAAACCTTTGTTTAATGTGTTTGACACTCATTTGATTCAAATAGCTTTGTAGAATGCATTCGACTTTCATCTGATTCAAATAGCTTTGTAGAATGCATTCGACTTTCATTTGATTCAAAAAGCTTTGTTTGAATGTGTTTGACTTTCATTTGATTCAAATAGCTTTGTTCAATGCACTTTACTTTTATTTGCTTCAAAAAGCATTGTTAGAATGTGTTTGACTTTCACTTGATTTAAAAACCTTTGTTTAATGTGTTTAACTTTCATTTGATTCAAATAGCTTTGTAGAATGCATTTGACATTTATTTGCTTTAAAAAGCTTTGTTTGAATGAGTTTGGCTTTCATTTGATTTCAAATACTTTGTTTTGATGTGTTTGACTTTCATTTGATTCAAATAGCTTTGTTCAATGCATTTGATTTTCATTTGCTACAAAAAGCTTTGTTTGAATGTGTTTGACTTTAATTTGATTCAAATAGCTTTGTTCAATGCATTTGACTTTGATTTGCGTCAAAAAGTTTTGTTTGACTGTGTTTGACTTTCATTTGATTTAAAAACCTTTATTTAATGTGCTTGACTTTCATTTGATTCAAAAAGCTTTTTAGAATGCATTCGACTTTCATTTGATTAAAAAAAGCTTTGTTTGAATGTGTTTGACTTTCTTTTCATTTAAATAGCTTTGTTGAATGCATTTGACTTTTATTTGCTTCAAAAAGCTTTGTTTGAATGTGTTTGACTTTCATTTCATTTTAAAAACTTTGTTTAATGTGTTTGACTTTCATTTGATTCAAATAGCTTTGTAAAATTCATTCGACTTCAATTTGCTTCAAAAAGCGTTGTTTAAATGTGTTTGACTTTCATTTGGTTCAAATAGCTTTGTAGAATGCAATCGACATTCATTTGGTTCAAAAAGCTTTGTTTAAATGTGTTTGACTTTCATTTGATTCAAATAGCTTTGTTGAATGCATTTGAATTTTATTTGCTTCAAAACGCTTGTTTGAATGTGTTTGACTTTCATTTGATTCAAATAGCTTTGTTCAATGCATTTGACTTTAATTTGCTTCAAAAAGCTTTGTTTGAACGTGTTTGACTTTATTTTGATTTAAAAACCTTTGTTTTTTGTGTTTGACTTTCATACGATTCAAATAGCTTTGTAGAATGCATTTGACTTTCATTTGATTCAAAAAGCTTTGTTTGAATGTGTTTAACTTTCTTTTGATTCAAATAGCTTTGTTGAATGCATTTAACTTTTATTTGTTTCAAAAGGCTTCGTTTGAAAGTATTTGACTTTCATTTGATTTAAAAACCTTTGTTTCATGTGTTTGACTTTCATTTGGTTTAAATAGCTTTGTTCAATGCATTTAACTTTTATTTGCATCAAAAAACTTTGTTTGAATGTGTTTGACTTTCATTTGATTCAAATTGCTTTGTTTGAAGGTGCTTGACTTTCATTAGATTCAAATAGCTTTGTTGAATGCAATTGACTTTTATTTGCTTTAAAAAGCTTTGTGTAAATGTGTTTGACTTTCATTTGATTCAAATAGCTTTGTAGAATGTATTCGACTTTCATTTGATTTAAAATGCTTTGTTTCAATGCATTTGACTTTTATTCGCTTCAAAAATCTTTGTTTGAATGTGTTTGACTTTCATTTGATTCAAATAGCTTTGTAGAATGCATTCGAATTTCATTTGATTCAAAAGATTTGTTTGAATGTGTTTGACTTTCATTTGATTCAAATAGGTTTGTTCAATGCATTTGACTTTTATTTTCTTCAAAAAGCTTTGTTTGAATGTGTTTGATTTCATTTGATTCAAATAGCTTTGTAGAATGCATTTGACTTTCATTTGATTCAAAAAGCTTTGTTTGAATGTGTTTGACTTTCATTTGATTCAAATAGCTTTGTAGAATGTATTCGACTTTCATTTGATTTAAAATGCTTAGTTTGAATGCATTTGACTTTTATTTGCTTCAAAAATCTTTGTTTGAATATGTTTGACTTTCATTTGATTCAAATAGCTTTGTAGAATGCATTCGACTTTCATTTGATTCAAAAAGATTTGTTTGAATGTGTTTGATTTCATTTGATTCAAATAGCTTTGTAGAATGCATTCGACTTTCATTTGATTCAAAAAGCTTTGTTTGAATGTGTTTGACTTTCATTTGATTCAAATAGCTTTGTTGAATGCATTTGACTTTTATTTGCTTCAAAAAGCTTTGTTTGAATGTTTTTGACTTTCATTTGATTTAAAAACCTTTGTTTAATGTGTTTGACTTTCATTTGATTTAAATAGCTTTGTAGATTTCATTTGACTTTAATTTGATTCAAAAAGCTTTGTTTGAATGTGTTTGACTTTCATTTGATTCAAATAGCTTTGTTGAATGCATTGAACTTTTATTTGCTTCAAAAAGCTTTGTTTGAATGTTTTTGACTTTCATTTGATTTAAAAACCTTTGTTTAATGTGTTTGACTTTCATTTGATTTAAATAGCTTTGTAGATTTCATTTGACTTTAATTTGATTCAAAAAGCTTTGTTTGAATGTGTTTGACTTTCATTTGATTCAAATAGCTTTGTTGAATGCATTGAACTTTTATTTGCTTCAAAAAGCTTTGTTTGAATGTGTTTGACTTTCATTTGATTTAAAATACTTTGTTTAATGTGTTTGACTTTCATTTGATTCAAATAGCTTTGTTCAATGCATTTGATTTTCATTTGCTACAAAAAGCTTTATTTGAATGTGTTTGACTTTAATTTGATTCAAATAGCTTTGTTCAATGCATTTGACTTTTATTTGCGTCAAAAAGCTTTGTTTGACTTTGTTTCACTTTCATTTGATTTAAAAACCTTTATTTAATGTGTTTGACTTTCATTTGATTCAAATAGCTTTTTAGAATGCATTCGACTTTCATTTGATTGAAAAAGCTTTGTTTGAATGTGTTTGACTTTCTTTTGATTTAAATAGCTTTGTTGAATGCATTTGACTTTTATTTGCTTCAAAAAGCATTGTTTGAATGTGTTTGACTTTCATTTCATTTAAAAAACTTTGTTCAATGTGTTTGACTTTCATTTGATTCAAAGAGCTTTGTAAAATTCATTCGACTTCCATTTGCTTCAAAAAGCATTGTTTAAATGTGTTTGACTTTCATTTGGTTCAAATAGCTTTGTAGAATGCAATCAACTTTCATTTGGTTCAAAAAACTTTGTTTAATGTGTTTGACTTTCATTTGATTCAAATAGCTTTGTAAAATTCATTCGACTTCCATTTGCTTCAAAAAGCATTGTTTAAATGTGTTTGACTTTCATTTGGTTCAAATAGCTTTGTAGAATGCAATCGACTTTCATTTGGTTCAAAAAGCTTTGTTTGAATGTGTTTGACTTTCATTTGATTCAAATAGCTTTGTTGAATGCATTTGACTTTTATTTGTTTCAAAAGGCTTCGTTTGAAAGTATTTGACTTTCAATTGATTTAAAAACTTTTGTTTCATGTGTTTGACTGTCATTTGGTTCAAATAGTTTTGTTCAATGCATTTGACTTTTATTTGCATCAAAAAGCTTTGTTTGAATGTGTTTGACTTTCATTTGATTCAAATAGCTTTGTTTGAATGTGCTTGACTTTCATTTGATTCAAATAGCTTTGTTGAATGCATTTGACTTTTATTTGCTTTAAAAAGCTTTGTGTAAATATGTTTGACTTTCATTTGATTCAAATAGCTTTGTAGAATGTATTCGACTTTCATTTGATTTAAAATGCTTTGTTTGAATGCATTTGACTTTTATTCGCTTCAAAAATCTTTGTTTGAATGTGTTTGACTTTCATTTGATTCAAATAGCTTTGTAGAATGCATTCGAATTTCATTTGATTCAAAAAGATTTGTTTGAATGTGTTTGACTTTCATTTGATTCAAATAGCTTTGTAGAATGCATTCGACTTTCATTTGATTCAAAAAGCTTTGTTTGAATGTGTTTGACTTTCATTTGATTCAAATAGCTTTGTAGAATGTATTCGACTTTCATTTGATTTAAAATGCTTTGTTTGAATGCATTTGACTTTTATTTGCTTCAAAAATCTTTGTTTGAATATGTTTGACTTTCATTTGATTCAAATAGCTTTGTAGAATGCATTCGACTTTCATTTGATTCAAAAAGATTTGTTTGAATGTGTTTGATTTCATTTGATTCAAATAGCTTTGTAGAATGCATTCGACTTTCATTTGATTCAAAAAGCTTTGTTTGAATGTGTTTGACTTTCATTTGATTCAAATAGCTTTGTTGAATGCATTTGACTTTTATTTGCTTCAAAAAGCTTTGTTTGAATGTTTTTGACTTTCATTTGATTTAAAAACCTTTGTTTAATGTGTTTGACTTTCATTTGATTTAAATAGCTTTGTAGATTTCATTTGACTTTAATTTGATTCAAAAAGCTTTGTTTGAATGTGTTTGACTTTCATTTGATTCAAATAGCTTTGTTGAATGCATTGAACTTTTATTTGCTTCAAAAAGCTTTGTTTGAATGTTTTTGATTTTCATTTGATTTAAAAACCTTTGATTAATGTGTTTGACTTTCATTTGATTTAAATAGCTTTGTAGATTTCATTTGACTTTAATTTGATTCAAAAAGCTTTGTTTGAATGTGTTTGACTTTCATTTGATTCAAATAGCTTTGTTTAATGCATTGAACTTTTACTTGCTTCAAAAAGCTTTGTTTGAATGTGTTTGACTTTCATTTGATTTAAAATACTTTGTTTAATGTGTTTGACTTTCATTTGATTCAAATAGCTTTGTTCAATGCATTTGATTTTCATTTGCTACAAAAAGCTTTATTTGAATGTGTTTGACTTTAATTTGATTCAAATAGCTTTGTTCAATGCATTTGACTTTTATTTGCGTCAAAAAGCTTTATTTGACTTTGTTTCACTTTCATTTGATTTAAAAACCTTTATTTAATGTGTTTGACTTTCATTTGATTCAAATAGCTTTTTAGAATGCATTCGACTTTCATTTGATTGAAAAAGCTTTGTTTGAATGTGTTTGACTTTCTTTTGATTTAAATAGCTTTGTTGAATGCATTTGACTTTTATTTGCTTCAAAAAGCATTGTTTGAATGTGTTTGACTTTCATTTCATTTAAAAAACTTTGTTTAATGTGTTTGACTTTCATTTGATTCAAATAGCTTTGTAAAATTCATTCGACTTCCATTTGCTTCAAAAAGCATTGTTTAAATGTATTTGACTTTCATTTGGTTCAAATAGCTTTGTAGAATGCAATCGACTTTCATTTGGTTCAAAAAACTTTGTTTAATGTGTTTGACTTTCATTTGATTCAAATAGCTTTGTTAAATTCATTCGACTTCCATTTGCTTCAAAAAGCATTGTTGAAATGTGTTTGACTTTCATTTGGTTCAAATAGCTTTGTAGAATGCAATCGACTTTCATTTGGTTCAAAAAGCTTTGTTTGAATGTGTTTGACTTTCATTTGATTCAAATAGCTTTGTTGAATGCATTTGACTTTTATTTGTTTCAAAAGGCTTCGTTTGAAAGTATTTGACTTTCAATTGATTTAAAAACTTTTGTTTCATGTGTTTGACTGTCATTTGGTTCAAATAGCTTTGTTAAATGCATTTGACTTTTATTTGCATCAAAAAGCTTTGTTTGAATGTGTTTGACTTTCATTTGATTCAAATAGCTTTGTTTGAATGTGCTTGACTTTCATTTGATTCAAATAGCTTTGTTGAATGCATTTGACTTTTATTTGCTTTAAAAAGCTTTGTGTAAATATGTTTGACTTTCATTTGATTCAAATAGCTTTGTAGAATGTATTCGACTTTCATTTGATTTAAAATGCTTTGTTTGAATGCATTTGACTTTTATTCGCTTCAAAAATCTTTGTTTGAATGTGTTTGACTTTCATTTGATTCAAATAGCTTTGTTGAATGCATTTGACTTTTTTTTCTTTAAAAAGCTTTTTGTAAATGTGTTTGACTTTCATTTGATTCAAATAGCTTTGTAGAATGTATTCGACTTTCATTTGATTTAAAATGCTTTTTTTGAATGCATTTGACTTTTATTTGCTTCAAAAAGCTTTGTTTGAAAGTGTTTAACTTTCATTTGATTCAAATAGCTTTGTTAAATGCATTTGACTTTTATTTGTCTGAAAAGGCTTCGTTTGAAAGTATTTGACTTTCATTTGATTTAAAAACCTTTGTTTCATGTGTTTGACTTTTATTTGGTTCAAATAGCTTTGTTCAATGCATTTGACTTTTATTTGCATCAAAAAGCTTTGTTTGAATGTGTTTGACTTTCATTTGATTCAAATAGCTTTGTTTGAATGTGCTTGAGTTTCATTTGATTCAAATAGCTTTGTTGAATGCATTTGACTTTTATTTGCTTTAAAAAGCTTTGTGTAAATGTGTTTGACTTTCATTTGATTCAAATACCATGTAGAATGTATTCGACTTTCATTTGATTTAAAATGTTTTGTTTGAATGCATTTGACTTTTATTTGCTTCAAAAAGCTTTGTTTGAATGTGTTTAAATTTCATTTGATTCAAATAGCTTTGTTGAATGCATTTGACTTTTATTTGTTATAAAAGGCTTCGTTTGAAAGTATTTGACTTTCATTTGATTTAAAAACCTTTGTTTCATGTGTTTGACTTTTATTTGGTTCAAATAGCTTTGTTCAATGCATTTGACTTTTATTTGCATCAAAAAGCTTTGTTTGAATGTGTTTGACTTTCATTTGATTCAAATTGCTTTGTTTGAAGGTGCTTGACTTTCATTAGTTTCAAATAGATTTGTTGAATGCATTTGACTTTTATTTGCTTTAAAAAGCTTTGTGTAAATGTGTTTGACTTTCATTTGATTCAAATAGCTTTGTAGAATGTATTCGACTTTCATTTGATTTAAAATGCTTTGTTTGAATGCATTTGACTTTTATTCGCTTCAAAAATCTTTGTTTGAATGTGTTTGACTTTCATTTGATTCAAATAGCTTTGTAGAATGCATTCGAATTTCATTTGATTCAAAAAGATTTGTTTGAATGTGTTTGACTTTCATTTGATTCAAATAGCTTTGTAGAATGCATTCGACTTTCATTTGATTCAAAAAGCTTTGTTTGAATGTGTTTGACTTTCATTTGATTCAAATAGCTTTGTAGAATGTATTCGACTTTCATTTGATTTAAAATGCTTTGTTTGAATGCATTTGACTTTTATTTGCTTCAAAAATCTTTGTTTGAATATGTTTGACTTTCATTTGATTCAAATAGTTTTGTAGAATGCATTCGACATTCATTTGATTCAAAAAGATTTGTTTGAATGTGTTTGATTTCATTTGATTCAAATAGCTTTGTAGAATGCATTCGACTTTCATTTGATTCAAAAAGCTTTGTTTGAATGTGTTTGACTTTCATTTGATTCAAATAGCTTTGTTGAATGCATTTGACTTTTATTTGCTTCAAAAAGCTTTGTTTGAATGTTTTTGACTTTCATTTGATTTAAAAACCTTTGTTTAATGTGTTTGACTTTCATTTGATTTAAATAGCTTTGTAGATTTCATTTGACTTTAATTTGATTCAAAAAGCTTTGTTTGAATGTGTTTGACTTTCATTTGATTCAAATAGCTTTGTTGAATGCATTGAACTTTTATTTGCTTCAAAAAGCTTTGTTTGAATGTTTTTGATTTTCATTTGATTTAAAAACCTTTTGTTAATAGGTGTTTGACTTTCATTTGATTTAAATAGCTTTGTAGATTTCATTTGACTTTAATTTGATTCAAAAAGCTTTGTTTGAATGTGTTTGACTTTCATTTGATTCAAATAGCTTTGTTGAATGCATTGAACTTTTATTTGCTTCAAAAAGCTTTCTTTGAATGTGTTTGACTTTCATTTGATTTAAAATACTTTGTTTAATGTGTTTGACTTTCATATGATTCAAATAGCTTTGTTCAATGCATTTGATTTTCATTTGCTACAAAAAGCTTTATTTGAATGTGTTTGACTTTAATTTGATTCAAATAGCTTTGTTCAATGCATTTGACTTTTATTTGCGTCAAAAAGCTTTGTTTGACTTTGTTTCACTTTCATTTGATTTAAAAACCTTTATTTAATGTGTTTGACTTTCATTTGATTCAAATAACTTTTTAGAATGCATTCGACTTTCATTTGATTGTAAAAGCTTTGTTTGAATGTGTTTGACTTTCTTTTGATTTAAATAGCTTTGTTGAATGCATTTGACTTTTATTTGCTTCAAAAAGCATTGTTTGAATGTGTTTGACTTTCATTTCATTTAAAAAACTCTGTTCAATGTGTTTGACTTTCATTTGATTCAAATAAATCAATCAATCAATCAAAGCCTTAATCCCAAAAGTGGGGTCGGCTAACATGAACCAAATTTGATTATTCCGTGTAGTCATCAACATAAATCTTTCTCCTCCATCCCTTACGATCCAAAACTTCATCCTCACGTAAATCCATGCACTTCATATCCTTCCTCACTCCTTCCAACCAAGTCATCTTTGGTCTCCCTCTTCCTCGTTTAATCCCTCCATGGTCCCACTCTTCCACTCTTCGCACCGGTGCACCCTCGGGTCTCCGTCTTACATGTCCAAACCAACGCAGACGATTTTCCCTTAATTTATCTACAATGCCCGCCACACCTACTTTCTTGCGAATAACCTCATTTCTGATTCTATCTCTTAAAGTGTTTCCACACATCCACCTTAACATGCGCATTTCCGTAACCTCCATCTTTTTAATATGCTCTTTCTTAGAAGCCCAACATTCTGTACCATAGAGCAACACTGGTCTTATGGCAGTCCTGTAGAATTTTCCCTTCAACTTTAAGGGAATGCTGCGGTCGCATAGCACTCCCGTGGCCGCTCTCCATTTAAGCCACCCTGACTTAATCCTGTGGGTCACGTCTTGATCAATGTCACCATTCTTCTGGATGATCGACCCTAGGTACTTAAAACATTCACTCATGGTCAAATCCTTTCCATCCAAACTCACCACTTCATTGCTTGTCCCCCTCTGAGTGCCAAAACGACATATCAAATATTCAGTCTTACTCCGACTTAGCTTAAACCCTCTAGATTCCAACCTTTGCCTCCATTGCTCCAACTTGACATTAACCCCATCCTTAGTCTCATCCACCAAAACGATATCATCTGCGAACAACATACACCATGGAACCTCATCTTGAATTGGTCTAGTTAATTCGTCTAGAACCGTTGCAAAAAGAAAAGGGCTTAATGCAGACCCTTGATGCAATCCGATTGTAATAGGGAAATCTTTTGTCAACCCTCCGCATGTCCTCACATTTGTTGACACATCCCGATACATATCCTTAACTAGGTCTACATACCTTCGTGGGATACCTTTCTTCAACATTGCCCACCAAATAGCTTTGTAAAATTCATTCGACTTCCATTTGCTTCAAAAAGCATTGTTTAAATGTGTTTGACTTTCATTTGGTTCAAATAGCTTTGTAGAATGCTATCGACTTTCATTTGGTTTAAAAAACTTTGTTTAATGTGTTTGACTTTCATTTGATTCAAATAGCTTTGTAAAATTCATTCGACTTCCATTTGCTTCAAAAAGCATTGTTTAAATGTGTTTGACTTTCATTTGGTTCAAATAGCTTTGTAGAATGCAATCGACTTTCATTTGGTTCAAAAAGCTTTGTTTGAATGTGTTTGACTTTCATTTGATTCAAATAGCTTTGTTGAATGCATTTGACTTTTATTTGTTTCAAAAGGCTTCGTTTGAAAGTATTTGACTTTCATTTGATTTAAAAACCTTTATTTGAATGTGTTTGACTTTCATTTGGTTCAAATAGCTTTGTTCAATGCATTTGACTTTTATTTGCATCAAAAAGCTTTGTTTGAATGTGTTTGACTTTCATTTGATTCAAATAGCTTTGTTTGAATGTGCTTGACTTTCATTTGATTCAAATAGCTTTGTTGAATGCATTTGACTTTTATTTGCTTTAAAAAGCTTTGTGTAAATGTGTTTGACATTCATTTGATTCAAATAGCTTTGTAGAATGTATTCGACTTTCATTTGATTTAAAATGCTTTGTTTGAATGCATTTGATTTTTATTTGCTTCAAAAATCTTTGTTTAAATGTGTTTGACTTTCATTTGATTCAAATTGCTTTGTAGAATGCATTCGACTTTCATTTGGTTCAAAAAGATTTGTTTGAATGTGTTTGACTTTCATTTGATTCAAATAGCTTTTTAGAATGCATTCGACTTTCATTTGATTGAAAAAGCTTTGTTTGAATGTGTTTGAATTTCATTTGATTCAAATAGCTTTGTTGAATGCATTTGACTTTTATTTGCTTCAAAAAGCTTTGTTTGAATGTGTTTAACTTTCATTTGATTCAAATAGCTTTGTTGAATGAATTTGACATTTATTTGTTTCAAAAGGCTTCGTTTGAAAGTATTTGACTTTCATTTGATTTAAAAACCTTTTTTTCATGTGTTTGACTTTCATTCGGTTCAAATAGCTTTGTTCAATGCATTTGATTTTTATTTGCATCAAAAAGCTTTGTTTGAATGTGTTTGACTTTCATTTGATTCAAATAGCTTTGTTTAATTGTGCTTGAGTTTCATTTGATTCAAATAGCTTTGTTGAATGCATTTGACTTTTATTTGCTTTAAAAAGCTTTGTGTAAATGTGTTTGACTTTCATTTGATTCAAATGCCTTGTAGAATGTATTCGACATTCATTTGATTTAAAATGCTTTGTTTGAATGCATTTGACTTTTATTTGCTTCAAAAAGCTTTGTTTGAATGTGTTTAACTTTCATTTGATTCAAATAGCTTTGTTGAATGCATTTGACTTTTATTTGTTACAAAAGGCTTCGTTTGAAAGTATTTGACTTTCATTTGATTTAAAAACCTTTGTTTCATGTTTTTGACTTTTATTTGGTTCAAATAGCTTTGTTCAATGCATTTGACTTCTATTTGCATCAAAAAAGCTTTGTTTGAATGTGTTTGACTTTCATTTGATTCAAGTAGCTTTGTTTGAAGGTGCTTGGCTTTCATTAGATTCAAATAGCTTTGTTGAATACATTTGACTTTTTTTGCTTTAAAAAGCTTTTTGTAAATGTGTTTCACTTTCATTTGATTCAAATAGCTTTGTAGAATGTATTCGACTTTCATTTGATTTAAAATGCTTTGTTTGAATGCATTTGACTTTTATTTGCTTCAAAAAGCTTTGTTTGAAAGTGTTTAACTTTCATTTGATTCAAATAGCTTTGTTGAATGTATTTGACTTTGATTTGTCTTAAAAGGCTTCGTTTGAAAGTATTTGACTTTCATTTGATTTAAAAACCTTTGTTTCATGTGTTTGACTTTCGTTTGGTTCAAAGAGCTTTGTTCAATGCATTTGACTTTTATTTGCATCTAAAAGCTTTGTTTGAATGTTTTTGATTTTCATTTGATTCAAATAGCTTTGTTTGAATGTGCTTGACTTTCATTTGATTCAAATAGCTTTGTTGAATGCATTTGACTTTTATTTGCTTTAAAAGCTTTGTGTAAATGTGTTTGACTTTCATTTGATTCAAATAGCTTTGTAGAATGTATTCCACTTTCATTTGATTTAAAATGCTTTGTTTGAATGCATTTGACTTTTATTTGCTTCAAAAATCTTTGTTTGAATGTGTTTGACTTTCATTTGATTCAAATAGCTTTGTAGAATGCATTCGACTTTCATTTGATTTAAAAAGATTTAATTGAATGTGTTTGACTTTCATTTGATTCAAATAGCTTTGTAGAACGCATTCGACTTTCATTTGATTCAAAAAGCTTTGTTTGAATGTGTTTGACTCTCATTTGATTCAAATAGATTTGTTGAATGCATTTGACTATTATTTGCTTCAAAAAGCTTTGTTCGAATGTTTTTGACTTTCATTTGATTTAAAAACCTTTGTTTAATGTGTTTGACTTTCATTTGATTCATATAGCTTTGTAGATTTCATTTGACTTTAATTTGATTCAAAAAGCTTTGTTTGAATGTGTTTGACTTTCATTTGATTCAAATAGCTTTGTTGAATGCATTGAACTTTTATTTGCTTCAAAAAGCTTTCTTTGAATGTGTTTGACTTTCATTTGATTTACAATACTTTGTTTAATGTGTTTGACTTTCATTTGATTCAAATAGCTTTGTTCAATGCATTTGATTTTCATTTGCTACAAAAAGCTTTGTTTGAATGTGTTTGACTTTAAATTTATTCAAATAGCTTTGTTCAATGCATTTGACTTTTATTTGCGTCAAAAAGCTTTGTTTGACTTTGTTTCACTTTCATTTGATTTAAAAACCTTTATTTAATGTGTTTGACTTTCATTTAATTCAAATAGCTTTTTAAAATGCATTCGACTTTTATTTGATTAAAAAAGCTTTGTTTGAATGTGTTTGACTTTCTTTTGATTTAAATAGCTTTGTTGAATGCATTTGACTTTTATTTGCTTCAAAAAGCTTTGTTTAAATGTGTTTGACTTTCATTTGATTAAAAAAACATTATTTAATGTGTTTGACTTTCATTTGATTCAAATATCTTTGTTCAATGCATTTGATTTTCATTTGCTACAAAAAGATTTGTTTGAATGAGTTTAACTTTAATTTGATTCAAATAGCTTTGTTCAATGAATTGTACTTTTATTTGCTTCAAAAAGCTTTGTTTAACTTTCATTTGATTTAAAACCTTTATTTAATTTGTTTGACTTTCATTTGATTCAAATAGATTTTTAGAATGCATTTGACTTTCATTTGATTAAAAAAGCTTTGTTTGAATGTGTTTGACTTTCTTTTGATTTAATTAGCTTGGTTGAATGCATTTGACTTTTATTTGCTTCAAAAAGCTTTATTTGAACGTGTTTGACTTTATTTTGATTTAAAAACCTTTGTTTTATGTGTTTGACTTTCATATGATTCAAATAGCTTTGTAGAATGCATTTGACTTTCATTTGATTCAAAAAGCTTTGTTTGAATGTGTTTAACTTTTATTTGATTCCAATATCTTTGTTGAATACATTTGACTTTTATTTGTTTCAAAAGGCTTCATTTGAAAGTATTTGACTTTCATTTGATTAAAAACCTTTATTTAATGTGTTTGACTTTCATTTGATTCAAATAGCTTTTTAGAATGCATTCGACTTTCATTTGATTAAAAAAGCTTTGTTTGAATGTGTTTGATTTTCTTTAGATTTAAATAGCTTTGTTGAATGCATTTGACTTTTATTTGCTTCAAAACGCTTTGTTTGAATGTGTTTGACTTTCATTTCATTTTAAAAACTTTGTTTAATGTGTTTGACTTTCATTTGATTCAAATAGCTTTGTAAAATTCATTCGACTTCCATTTGCTTCAAAAAGCATTGTTTAAATGTGTTTGACTTTCATTTGGTTCAAATAGCTTTGTAGAATGCAATCGACTTTCATTTGGTTCAAAAAGCATTGTTTAAATGTGTTTGACTTTCATTTGATTCAAATAGCTTTGTTGAATGCCTTGAACTTTTATTTTCTTAAAAAGCTTTGTTTAAATGTGTTTGACTTTCATTTGATTTAAAAAACTTTGTTTAATGTGTTTGACTTTCATTTGATTCAAATATCTTTGTTCAATGCATTTGATTTTCATTTGCTACAAAAAGATTTGTTTGAATGAGTTTGACTTTAATTTGATTCAAATAGCTTTGTTCAATGAATTTGACTTTTATTTGCTTCAAAAAGCTTTGTTTAACTTTCATTTGATTTAAAACCTTTATTTAATGTGTTTGACTTTCATTTGATTCAAATAGCTTTTTAGAATGCATTCGACTTTCATTTGATTAAAAAAGCTTTGTTTGAATGTGTTTGACTTTCTTTTGATTTAAATAGCTTTGTTGAATGCATTTGACTTTTATTTGCTTCAAAAAGCTTTGTTTGAATGTGTTTGACTTTCATTTCATTTTAAAAACTTTGTTTATTGTGTTTGACTTTCATTTTATTCAAATAGCTTTATAGAATGTATTCGACTTTCAGTTGATTCAAAAAGCTTTGTTTGAATGTGTTTAACTTTTATTTGATTCCAATATCCTTGTTGAATGCATTTGACTTTTATTTATTTCAAAGAGCTTTGTTTGAATATGTTTGACTTTTATTTGATTTAAAAACCTTTGTTTTATGTGTTTGACTTTCATTTGATTCAAATAGCTTTGTAAAATTCATTCGACTTCCATTAGCTTCAAAAAGCTTTGTTTAAATGTGTTTGACTTTCATTTGATTCAAATAGTTTTGTAGAATGCATTCGACTTTCATTTGGTTCAAAAAGCTTTGTTTGAATGTGTTTGACTTTCATTTGATTCAAATAGCTTTGTTCAATGCATTTGACTTTTATTTGCTTCAAAAAGCTTTGTTTGACTGTGTTTGACTTTCATTTGATTTAAAAACCTTTGTTTAATGTGTTTTACTTTCATTTAATTCAAATAGCTTTTTATAATTCATTCGACTTTCATTTGATTCAAAAAGCTTTGTTTAAATGTGTTTGACTTTCATTTGATTCAAATAGCTTTGTGATAAGTGGTTTATTTGAGCACTTATTGTGTTAATTTAAACCCGGCTTTGCATTCATTTCCCCTCTTTCTAACCTGTTTTGAATGAAAATGTTTTATCTCGGCCTTGCCCCTCCTTGGTTTGTGTTTGTCCATGTTTTGCAGGTTTATTGATTCATTTTGGCAAGCATTCGATGCATGGATTTTGTCTAAGGCAAGAAAATTAGAGAAAGGAGAGCCCGCTCCTGTTGGAGCAGGCGTGCACCTCTCAAGAGCGGGCGCTCCAAACTTCCTGCAAATTTACTGCCAAGTGCACCCTGTGAGGAGCGGGCGTGCACCTGTGAGGTGCGGGCGCTCCTCCCCAAACTTTCAAAACCACTTGTATTCTGAAGACAGCCGGAGAGGGCGTGCAGCAACCTGGAGCGGGCGCTCCTAGCCGTGGAGCGGGCGCTCCTTCGCTGGAAATCTGTTTTCTTTTGACGGATTTCCCTATGTGTTTCGGGGATTATAAATACTTCCCCTTTAGTTCATTTGTGGGAGAGGGAGATATAGCCTAGTTTTTAGAGACTCCTCTTAGTTTGAAACATTCCTTTTAATTAAATTAGCTTAATTTTCATCAATTCAATCATTGTAATAGTTGGTTTCAAGTTTGTTTCTCAAGATTGGCACTTTGTATTCAACAATTTCAAGCCTCAATTAGTAACTTCCTTCTGCTTTTCTCCATTTAATTTCTGATTTTATTTGTTATTGCATGATATTTAGATCTTCTTAGTTCTTGATAATTTGTTATTGGATGATAGTTATTTCAATTGTTATTGCATGTTGATAAATATGAGTTGTGAGTAGTCTACTTGCTAGGGGTTGGGTGAAGCTCAACCTTTTGGGTTAATTATGCAAATGTGGGAGAAGCATTGATGCTTGTATTGCAATTAAATTGATTATATGAGATTGCTTGTTAGTTCTTCAATGATAGGATTAGCTACCCTTGATTTAGGAGCTTCATAGCATGATATGCTTAGTTTGACATGGAAATGTGAATGAAGCATGGCATTACTTATTGCAATTTGATTATGTATCTTCTATTGCTAAACTAATGAGGAATCTAAGTTTAGTAGTGTGAGTTGTTTCCTAATTGCATGAGGTTGATCTTACATATTGTCCTTGCTATATCTTATCAATTGCACTCCCTGTTTGTCTATTTGCCTTGGTCGAGTGGATCCCATTCCCTAGTGTCCTCAATCCATTGATTTAGAACCATAGTTTGTTTGTCTTCTTGACGAACCCCAATTCACCATTGACTTCGAATTAGCTTAAGTGTTAAGATCTTTGGCAACCATATCCCGTTCCTTGTGGACCGAACTCTTACTTGTCATTATGCTTGGTTTGTAAGGTGTTTGTTAATAAATGTGTTTGATTGAGTGTGGAATGTGCGACCGTTCTAACGCCCATCAAAATGGCGCCGTTGCCGGGGAACGGTGTTGTTGATTGCTAATTGATTACTTGAGTCTAGTTCACCATAAAACAAAAAAAAATTCAAAAAGATTGTTTCTTTTTGGCTACACTTGTAGCCTTGTTACTAATTGCGTTTGTTGAGAGTGTATGCGCAGAACTCATAACAGGATCTTGGTACCTTACGATCCCGAGATTGAGCAAACTTATAGAAGGAGAAAGAGAGCCGGTTCTAGGCCGTTTACTACTCCCCCAACTAGAGAGACCAATTTCGAGGAGGATCGAGATCAAATGGGTGACGCGGAACCACCACCTCAAAGACCTTTAAAGGAGTTGGGAACTCCGGGAGCTTATAGAGCTTCAAGCGACATTGCTCCACCCGTTACTCAAGCCAATGACTTCGAGATTCGACCCACAATGATTAATTTGATTGAAAGGAGGCAATATAGTGGAGCAAAACATGAGAGTCCTCTTGCACACTTGAACGAGTTCGAAAAATATTGCATCACGATCAAGGTAAATGGGGTAACTCAAGAGTTTGTGAGACTAAAGCTATTTCCTTTTTCTTTGATAGGAAGGGCTCTTGAATGGCTTGAGAAGGAGGTGAGGCCTAACTCCTTGAGAACTTGGGACGAGGTCACCACGGCTTTCTTAGGAAGATTCTATTCTCAAAAGAAGATGGCTGAGGCAAGGGCTTTGATCCAAGGTTTACGTGAAAAAGCTAGTGAAACCATATATGAAGCATGGGAACGATACAAGGAATATCAAAGGGAGTGCCCTCATCATGGAATTCCGTCATATCAAGTGCTTCAAATTTTCTATGGGGGCTTGAGCCCACAAGGAAAGACTAGCTTGGATGCGGGAGCGGGTGGCCCGATTATGAACAAGACGGAGGAGCAAGTCATAGAGATAATTGAGGATGTGGTGAGGCACCACATGGATTGGCAAGAAGGAGAGAGAGATTCTCTAAACAAGGGAGGAAATGCGGTTTACTCCGTGGATCACCTTAATGCCATCAACAATTTAACTTCCCAAATCGCGAACCTTGGAAAGGAGATGACGTCCATTAAGGCAAAACTAGAGACCTCTAGTTCAACACAAGAGCATCCCTCCCAATCTAAGGGGAGAAGTATGAATTCTAACTCTTCTCCCTCTACTTCTAATAACATGCCTCATGGATGTTTGTTTTGTGAAAATTGTGGGTCATATGACCATGATACCTCTTCTTGTAATTATGATTCCCAACCCCAACCCCAATACGAAGATGGTAATGAAAATGAAAATGAACAAGTCAATGCCTTGTCTTATGATAATAGACATAGGAATGACAATCAAAGATACTTACCACCAAATAGAAGAGAACAAGGGGGGAATTCCTATAACCAAAGAGGAAATGATTACGATTACCATAACCAAAATCAATGGGGAAATAGGAATCAAAGGGACCAAAATCCCCAAGGTAACTACAACCAACAAGATGGTTATGGTAACCATAATCATAATAATCAAGGAAACTATGGGAATCAAGGGCAATTTCACCAAGGGGGAAAATCTAATAATCGGAACAATTGGAACAACAATAATAATAGAGCTTCTTCTAATCAAAATGCGTCCAATTCGAATGTTAGAGGTAATAGGGCTTCCCAAGACAACTACTATGCACAAGCACCACATAGTAGGTCTAGCTTGGAGGAAATGATGGAAAATCAAACTAAAATGTTCAATACTTTCATGGCCTCTAGTGAAAAGAAATTTAGTGAAGTGATGACCCATAATAAAATGCTAGAGACACAAATTTCTCAATTGGCCAATGCTTTGAAGGAAGGGACTAGCACTTCTAAACTACCACCCCAAGGACTAGATCCTAAGAGGCCCGTAAATGTTATATCAACAAGGAGTGGTAAAGTGTTGGAAGAAAGTGTTCCTAAAAAAAGCAATGAGAGAATGAACATGAGTGAGCCTCCCCTTAAAAGTGATTTTGAACAAGAGAGAGAGCAAAACCATGAGAATGAAAAAGAGAAAGAATGTGAGAAAGAGAAAGATTTTGAAAAAGAGAGTGAAGAGAGAAGAGAAAAAGAGAGAGAAACAAAACAATTGCAAAAGCTACCATATCCTCACAAATTTGTTAGAAACAAATTAGATGTGCAATTTGGAAAATTTCTTGAAACATTTAAACAAATTCACCTTTCAATTCCTTTTACCGATGCAATCAAGCAAATGCCTAACTATGCTAGGTTTTTGAAAGATATTTTGAGTGGAAGGAGAAAGTGTGAATTGGTTGAAACGGTGAGTCTCACCGAGAATTGTAGTGCAATTATCATGAACAAGATGCCACCCAAATTGAAAGACCCCGGTAACTTTTCTATCCCATGTGCAATGTACAAGATGCAAATTGATAATGCTTTGTGTGACCTAGGGGCTAGTGTTAGCCTAATGCCATACTCGGTATACCAAAGACTTGGGATAGGGGAACTTCTACCCACCAACATCACCCTACAATTGGCCGATCGCTCTATTAAATTCCCAAAGGGTAAGGTAGAGGATGTTCCTCTAAGGGTGGGGAAGTTTGTAATCCCGGTGGATTTTGTTGTGTTAGAGATGGATGAAGATGTTAACATTCCAATAATTCTTGGAAGATCTTTTCTTGCTACTTCAGGTGCTTTAATAGATGTTAAAAGTGCTAAAATTTCACTAAAAGTAGGAGATGAGGTGATAGAATTTGATTTAAATGAGAGCATGAAATATCCAAGCTCTAGTCTTGATAATTGTATGATGATTGATACTATTGATTCTATTGTGACTTCTATGCATGAGCACTTGCTCACTACTAACGATGCCCTTGAGAATGTCCTTTTGAATAAGGAAAAGATAGGTGAGCAAGGCAAGGAGATGACATTGTATGAAGAAATGCTTGAAGGAAGTACGGAAGAAATCATTGAGCAAGTATGCATGGGAATCACAAGCATTGATGCTTTGAAAATAGCCACCTCAAGATAAGGTAAGGGTGTTCCAATGGTAGAGTTAAAACCTCTACCATCACACCTAAGGTATGAGTTTTTGGGTCCTAATTCAACTTTTCCGGTAATAGTGAATTCTTCTTTGAACGAGTGCCAAACTCAAATGTTATGTGGTATTTTAAGAAACCACCAAGGTGCTTTGGGCTATACCATTGATAACCTCAAAGGTATTAGTCCCGCTTTATGTATGCACCACATAACACTTGAGGAGGGTGCTAAGCCTTCCATTGAGAGGCAGAGGAAACTCAATCCTCAAATGGGGGAGGTGGTGAAGAAAGAAATCACCAAACTCCTTGATGCCGGCATCATCTTCCCCATTTCGAGTTCTAGATGGGTTTCCCCCGTTCATGTGGTCCCTAAAAAGGGAGGAATGACCGTAGTTGAAAATGAGAATGGTGATCTCATTTCAACTAGAACGGTGACCGATTGGAGGATGTGCATAGACTATAGACGTCTAAATGCATCCACTAATAAGGATCATTTTCCTCTTCCTTTTATCAACCAAATGCTTGAAAGACTAACAAAGCACAAGTATTATTGCTTTCTTGATGGTTATTTGGGTTTCTTTCAAATCCCCATAAACCCGGATGATCAAGAGAAAACAACTTTTACTTGTCCGTATGGTACTTTTGCATATAGGAGAATGCCGTTTGGACTTTGCAATGCACCGACAACCTTTCAAAGGTGCATGATGAGTATATTTGGAGACATGCTTGAAGCCGAAATGGAAATGTTCATGGATGATTTCTCGGTTGGGGGCCTTTCATTTGAAGATTGTTTGTCCAATTTGGGCAAATGCTTAGCAAGATGTGAGAAGGTCAACTTGGTCCTAAATTGGGAAAAATGTCACTTCATGGTTGAAGAGGGAATCGTCCTTGGTCCCAAGATATCAAGCAAGGGGATTGAGGTCGACAAGGCCAAAGTTGAAGTGATTGAAAAATTGCCACCTCCAATTAATGTGACAGGAGTAAGATCCTTTTTAGGGCATGCCGGGTTCTATAGGAGATTTATCAAGGATTTCTCACAAATTGCTAGACCCCTAAATGCTCTTCTTCAAAAGGATGCCATCTTTATTTTTGATGAAAAGTGTCTTCAAGCTTTCAACAAATTAAAGGAGGCTTTGATCTCTACTCCAATCGTGCAAGGGCCAAGATGGGATTTGCCGTTTGAACTTATGTGCAATGCTAGTGATGTTGCAATTGGAGGGGTGTTGGGAAAAAAGAATTGAGAAGAAACTTCACGTCATTTACTACATGTCCAAGACCTTGAATGAAGCTCAACGGAACTACACCACAACGGAGAAGGAGTTTCTTGCCGTGGTGCATGCTTTTGAGAAGTTTTGGAACTACCTAATTGGTTCCAAAACTATTGTTTATACCGATCATGCGGCTATTAGGTACCTTGTGGCAAAGAAAGAGTCCAAACCTCGTCTTCTTCGATGGGTCTTGTCTCTCCAACAATTTCATGTAGAAATCCGGGATAAGAAAGGGGACGAAAATGTGGTTGCGGACCATCTTTCCCGATTAGAGAATGTGAAAGCTAGTGATGATGAAATTCCCATTTGCAATGAATTGAGAGATGATGTGCTCTATATCTTGAATGAGAAGGAGCTCCCATGGTTCGCCGACTTGGTGAACTATTTGGCTTGTGGAGAATTCCCTCCCGATTTCTCAAAAAATCAAAGGAAGAAGCTAAAAAGGGAAGCAAGACACTATGTGTGGGATGACCCCATTCTCTACAAGAGAGGAGTAGATGGTTTGCTCCGTAGGTGTGTTCCGGATGAAGAAGTGCAAAATGTGCTCAAGATATGTCATTCCGATCCTTGTGGAGGGCATATGGGAGCAAACAAAATAGCATTGAAGGTTTTGCATAGCGGGTTGTGGTGGCCTCACATCTTTAAGGATGCTTGGGGCTTTGTGAAGACTTGTGACCGGTGTCAACGAACCGGCAATATATCCAAGAGAAACGAGATGCCCCAACAACCGATTCTTGAGCTAGAGGTATTTGATGTGTGGGGTGTTGATTTCATGGGGCCATTCCCTACTTCTTATGGAAATCAATACATCCTTGTGGCGGTCGATTACGTATCAAAATGGGTTGAAGCCATTGCCTCCCCAACTAATGACCACAAGGTAGTCATGAAGATGTTCAAGAAAGTCATATTTCCAAGATTCGGAATTCCTAGAGCAGTGGTAAGTGACAACGGTTCACATTTCGTTCATAGTGCTTTTCAAAAGATGCTAAGAAAGCACGGGGTTCACCAAAGATTCGGCCTTACCTATCATCCACAAACTAGTGGGCAAGTGGAAGTGTCCAACCGTCAAATTAAATTAATCCTTGAGAAGACGGTTGCAAGTAATAGGAAGGATTGGTCGGAAAAGCTTGATGACGCTCTATGGGCATATAGAACGGCATACAAAACCCCAATAGGCACAACTCCATATCGTCTTGTGTATGGAAAATCTTGTCATCTACCGGTGGAGCTTGAACACCGAACTCAATGGGCAATCAAGAAGATTAACTTCAACTTGGCTAGCGCGGGAGAGCAAAGATGGCTTGATTTGCATGAGCTTGACGAGCTAAGATTGGAAGCCTATGAGTGTGCTAGCAACTATAAGAATCGCACTAAGGATTGCCACGACCAGAACATTGAAAAGAAATCATTTCTAAAAGGCGATAAGGTACTCCTCTACAACTCTAGGATGAAATTGTTTCCCGCAAAACTTTTATCAAGGTGGAGTGGACCTTTTGTTGTTAAGGAAGTGTTTCCTTATGGAGCCGTGCAAGTTTGGGATATGGACGACAAGAGATCTTTCAAGGTGAATGGGCATCGCCTCAAGCTTTACTACGAGGGTGCTCATGTAGGTGTTTTAGAATCAACTCAATGTAATCTTACCTCCTGAGTGTGGAGGTCGTCAAGCTATTGACGTTAAAGAAGCGCTTCCGGGAGGCAACCCGAGTAAAAAAAAGAAAAAAAAAGAGAGAAAAGAGAGTCAAGAAAATAAAAGGAGTGAGAAATAAAACAATGAGTGAGAGAAGAAAAGAATAAGAGTGTTGAGAATATCTAATTTTGGCTGATTTTGTTGAATTATGTCCTTGTGGTTTTAATGTAGGAGAAGGAAGCAAAAAAAAAAAGAAAGCAAGAAAGGATTTAATCAAAGCTTTAAGCAGTGAGGAGCGGGCGCTCCTCAGGCTTGCGCGCCCGCTCGTCACAGGAAATTAATTTCAGCCAAAACAGAAGAAAAACAGAAAGTTCCAGTAAGTTCGGAGCGGGCGCTCCAAAAATTGCACGCCCGCTCCTCACAGGGTGAACCAAATTAAAAAAAACAGAAGGGTGAAGAAGAGTTCGGAGCGGGCGCTCCAGAACCTGGAGCGGGCGCTCCAGAACCTGGAGCAGGCGCTCCACCAGCAGGAGCGGGCGCTCCAAAAATTGCACGCCCGCTCCTCACAGGAAAATTAAAAAAAAAAACAGAAGTGAATTCCCAGGATCGGAGCGGGCGCTCCTCTTCCCTACACGCCCGCTCCAGCCGATCCGGGTAAAAAAAAGGCGAATCTTTCTCCTTCTTTTAATCTCCTTCACCCATTTTAACCAATCATTCTAACATTCATGATCTCTCTCCTCATCCCCATCTACTTCTCACTCTAAAAACCTTCACTTTCTCCAACTTCTCTCTTCATTTTCATCATCAAATCTCAACTTTCTTCAATCAAAATTCACAAATTCTTATTCTCCATCAAATTCTCTCTCCAAAAACCATAATTTTTCACTAATTTTGGCCAAAATTTTGATGACCCACGAAATCAAATTAAAGAACAAGCAAGGAAAAGGGGTAAAGTTTGCTAGAGGAGGAGGAAATTTGGGTAAATTGGAGGATTTTAGAGTATTTTCATACTCTAATTGGTAAAATCTTCTTCCCCACTTCACTTTCCCTCTTAAACCTTATCTTTTCTAATTTGTTTATTTCATGATTGTTGTGTGATTAGTTGCATGATTAGGTGAATTAAACAAATTCACTTGCCTTTGATAATTAAATGCTTCCAACCCGATTCTATGACCAAGAGTCGTGCCAATTGCTAGGAATAGACGACGGAATTCATCAAGTGGTTGCAAATTTCGGATGGTTAGACTTCCTTCGAAAGAGGGAGGAAACATTCGAATCGCTCACTCTCGAATTCCTATCCACCCTAACCGTGAGAAAAACTAATGGTGAGGGAGAGCCCATTGAGTGCGAGATTAAGTTTAACATGTTCAATCGACCTCAAAACATAAGCTTAACTCGCCTCAATCAGATATTTGGGTGGCCCGTGAACAACCGAATAACCAAACCCGATAGTTACAACCTCACCAGTTACGAAGAGTGTAATTGGTGGAATACTATCTCGGGGTACCCCGCATTCACATTCCGGTCTAGCCACGCTAGCCACATCATCCACCCCGTACTCCGTATATTCATGAGAATTATGGGGTACACTTGCTTCACAAAGCAAGATCTCGGAAAGCTATCTAAAGAGGAGATTAAATGCCTCTTTATAGCTTCCCGATTTGAGGGGGATCTTGAGGGGAACGTGAATATGGGGTACATGTTCATTAAGCGGTGCTACGATATCAAGATGAGCACGGAGTTGACGGGTGAGATTAAGTGTGGTGGGATGATCACAATCATCGCCAAGGCATTGGGTTTCACCGGTTGGGTTAACCAATTAACCCCAGTTGAAGGCCCAAATGCTCTTGACCTTGCCGGTTTTGCCACAATGAATATGATTGTGGAAATCCGGGGAAATGTGACCACCTACTCTTGGTTGGTCAAAGGGAAACACCGTTGCATTCTCCCTAATGCGGCGGTTATGAACACCGTGGGAACCACTTGGCAAGTGCCAAATGAGCCACTCCCCGACAATGTTCCCGACCTTGATCAACCATCTCAACCCCGCCGCCATAGCATTTCTACCATTCCTAATTTCATGGGCGGTTAATCCTCCTCCTCATCTTCCTCCTTCAACCTCGAGTCGGCCTTCCACCACCTTAACCTTTCTAACCAAAGAATTCTCCAAGAAAATGAATAACAAAGCTATGTCTCCCAAATGTCCTACCAAAACCTCGTTGAAAGGGGAGACTTTCTCCCTTATGTCTACTATCCTCACCGACCCGTTCAAGAAGGGCCGGTTGCGGGTTGGAACAACAACCAACCCACCTACTCTTATTGGCAAGGACCCCGTAGCTCCATTTCGGAGCTTCGTTCCTTCCCTCTCTACGATTATACACAACCCGGGAGTTGTGATTTTAGGGGGGACCCCTCTTACTACCACGTCCCCGAGACATGTGGTAGGATGACTCCGGAGGAGATCGATAACCACCCCCAAAGGGGATACTTCGGGTTCCCACCCGGGTATAATGGTGGTTGGGGCACTACTGATGCACCGGACTACGGTCATTACCGTAGTAGCCCCAACTATGATCTCCCTCCCTATGTGGATCAACCTTCCTACTCCGGCGATGTAGATCCTAACTACAATTTCATGCCATCGCCGAGTAGGGAGGAGTGATCGGGAGTAAGCTTAGGCTTTTGTATTTACCGTTCCCTTTTACTCTTTCCCGTCTTTTGAGACACCGAGGGCGGTGTCAAGTTCTAGCTTGGGGGGGGGGGGAGATTTGTCCCCTTCGTGTCTATCTTTTGTGGGTACGGTATTCAAAAGTCTAGCTTGGGGGGTAGTCTTGGGGTTTTTATGCCTATGAGTAGGTTTTGGTTTTGGTAGGATGTGTGCCTTCTTGTGATGCTTTTTGTGCTATGTATGGAGAAGTTTGAGTTTGTATGTGGAATGTTTGGCATGAAAGGCTTAGTTTAGCCTTTGGGACTTGTGGTAGGATTCATATGGTATTATGTTCTAGTTTGCATGCCTATTTTAGGTTGGTTGTTGCCCTTTTCACGTTTTTATGGCATGCCTAGGCTAGAACAATTGCATATTGATGTTTTTGTCTCACTTCTCCTTATGTGTGTGCTATTTGGAGCATCTTACCTCTGGCTTTGATATGATTATGCTTTGGTTGGTTTGCTTGTTGGTTGGTATCATGGGTTGATTGGCATTGTCCTTGGTTTTTCTTGATGATGAATTTTGATGATGATTTGTGCGGATTTATGATGATGGTTTCCCCTTATATCCAAATTTCTTTTTCTTATCCTCTAACCCCTCTAACATCCAAATTCTCTAATATCCAAAACCCTAATATCCAAATTCTTTAATTAGTTTTCCTTTCCCCCATTTTCAGCTTTCTAAAAAAAAAAAAAGGTATTTTGTTTGCCTTTGATCGGTTTGCAATGATGATATTGAATTGTATGTGGTGGATGTTTGTTTTCTTTTTGTAATAAAATTTCGAGCATGGTTTAGATGCCCTTGGTTGAAAATAGAATTGGTTAGTTTAGGCTAGTGTGAGAATAACTTTCCCGAATGTACGAGACTTAAAGTCTAGGTTTGTGGTAAGATGGAGTCGCCTATCTCAAAGGAATTTGATCCCCGGATGGTAGTATTTGATCCCGCATTGTTCCAAAAAGGTGAGGTTTTATTATTTTTCAAGCCTACTACATTTTGCATGAGTGGCAAGGATCCTCTTTGATTTGGTACCTAGATCGAGAACTTGAGTCTCAACTCCCAAGGCCGTGGCCTAAACTACTCTTAGTATTGATAAAAGGTGTCATGTAATGTTTATTCACTAAGGGTTAAGGCATATCATTTTCCTTATTTCTATTATTACCATTTCCATAGTTTAATTTTTAGTTCTCTATAATTAGTAGTTAGTGATGTTTATACCAAAAAAAAAAATGAGCAAAAAAAAAGGGGATGAATGAAGAATAAAAAGAAAGGGAAATAGTGCGAAGAAGGAATGTATTGTCACCGCCCTAGCAACCAAATAAGCTTGGGGGTGTACTCTAAAAAGTTCATTCATAGTTGCAACTTGGGTCAAGGTTAGAAGCCTTTTTGGGTTTGCTATAAATGATACAATTTAGTCGGCTCATATTGCAAAACACTTCTAGTTTTATATATATGCCTTAACCTTGTGTCGTAGTCCTTGAGTCTTGTAATGATTAGGAGAGTAGTGGATGCCTTTGTCGGTGGAGGGAGTTGATTCGCAAGCATATGGAGAGGGTACTCTTTCATTGAGATGTCGAGCGTTCGAAACCCGCTTTATCTATGTTTTTCCGGCTCCTTCGTGGAGTCATGAGACACTACCATTAGGGGGGATTTGAACTTTTTGATAGGGACGCGGTAAGATGTGTTGAATAGGCTTGAGTTGAATATTTTCGGAAAGGGGTTAGCTAGGCCTTGGCTAGTCATGACCAGGGTTAATCTTAGGCATATACCTCATGCTCGAGTTTTATTGCTTAAGGATTCTTGTATCTATGCATGTGCTTTTCTTTGAGCAAATTGATCTTTGGGTTTGTTTTTGGGCAATGTAAACTGCTTGAGGACAAGCATTTGGCTAGCTTGGGGGGATTTGATAAGTGGTTTATTTGACCACTTATTGTGTTAATTTAAACCCGGCTTTGCATTCATTTCCCCTCTTTCTAACCCGTTTTGAATGAAAATGTTTTATCTCGGCCTTGCCCCTCCTTGGTTTGTGTTTGTCCATGTTTTGCAGGTTTATTGATTCAGTTTGGCAACCATTCAATGCATGGATTTTGTCTAAGGCAAGAAAATTAGAGAAAGGAGAGCCCGCTCCTGCTGGAGCGGGCGTGCACCTCTCAAGAGCGGGCGCTCCAAACTTCCTGCAAACTTACTGCCAAGTGCACCCTGTGAGGAGCGGGCGTGCACCTGTGAGGTGCGGGCGCTCCTCCCCAAACTTTCAAAATCACTTGTATTCTGAAGACAGCTGGAGAGGGCGTGCAGCAACCTGGAGCGGGCGCTCCTAGCCGTGGAGCGGGCGCTCCTCAGGTGGAGCGGGCGCTCCTTCGCTGGGAATCTGTTTTGTTTTGACGGATTTCCCTATGTGTTTCGGGGAGTATAAATACTTCCCCTTTAGTTCATTTGTGGGAGAGGGAGATATAGCCTAGTTTTTAGAGACTCCTCTTAGTTTGAAACATTCCATTTAATTAAATTAGCTTAATTTTCATCAATTCAATCATTGTAATAGTTGGTTTCAAGTTTGTTTCTCAAGATTGGCACTTTATATTCAACAATTTCAAGCCTCAATTAGTAACTTCCTTCTACTTTTCTCCATTTAATTTCTGATTTTATTTGTTGTTGCATGATATTTAGATCTTCTTAGTTCTTGATAATTTGTTATTGGATGATAGTTATTTCAATTGTTAATCATTTTTCCCCAATTATTGAAGAAGTTAGAACCCTAATACTTGTTTGCATGTTGATAAATATGAGTTGTGAGTAGTCTACTTGCTAGGGGTTGGGTGAAGCTCAACCTTTTGGGTTAATTATGCAAATGTGGGAGAAGCATTGATGCTTGTATTGCAATTAAATTGATTATATGAGATTGCTTGTTAGTTCTTCAATGATAGGATTATCTACCCTTGATTTAGGAGCTTGATAGCATGATATGCTTAGTTTGACATGGAAATGTGAAAGAAGCATGGCATTACTTATTGCAATTTGATTATGTATCTTCTATTGCTAAACTAATGAGGAATCTAAGTTTAGTAGTGTGAGTTGTTTCCTAATTGCATGAGGTTGATCTTACATATTGTCCTTGCTATATCTTATCAATTTCACTCCCCGTTTGTCTATTTGCCTTGGTCGAGTGGATCCCATTCCCTAGTGTCCTCAATCCATTGATTTAGAACCATAGTTTGTTTGTCATCTTGACGAACCCCAATTCACCATTGACTTCGAATTAGCTTAAGTGTTAAGATCTTTGGCAACCATATCTCGTTCCTTGTGGACCGAACTCTTACTTTCATTTGATTCAAATAGCTTTTTTTAATGTATTTGACTTTTATTTGCTTCAAAAAGCTTTGTTTGAATGTGTTTGACTTTTATTTGATTCAAATAGCTTTGTTTAATGCATTTGACTTTTATTTGCTTCAAAAAGCTTTGTTTAAATGTGATTGACTTTCATTTGATTTAATAACCTTTGTTTAATGTGTTTGACTTTCATTTCCATTTGCTTCAAAAAGATTTGTTTAAATGTGTTTGACTTTCATTTGAATCAAATAGCTTTGTAGAATGCATTCGACTTTCATTTGGTTCAAAAAGCTTTGTTTGAATGAGTTTGACTTTCATTTGATTCAAATAGCTTTATTCAAAGCATTTGACTTTTATTTGCTTCAAAAACCTTTGTTTGACTGTGTTTGACTTTTATTTGATTTAAAAACCTTTGTTTAATGTGTCTGACTTTCATTTGATTGAAATAGCTTTGTAGAATGCATTCGACTTTCATTTCATTCAAAAAGATTTGTTTGAATATGTTTGACTTTCATTTGATTCAAATAGCTTTGTTCAATGCATTTGACTTTCATTTGCTTCAAAAAGCTTGGTTTGAATGTGTTTGACTTTCATTTGATTCAAATAGCTTTGTTGAATGCATTTGACTTTATGTGCTTCAAAAAGCTTTGATTGAATGTTTGACATTCATTTGATTTAAAAAGCTTTGTTTAATGTGTTTGACTTTCATTTGATTCAAATATCTTTGTAAAATTCATTCGACTTTCATTTGATTTAAAAAGCTTTGTTTGAATGTGTATGTTTTTGACTTTCATTTGATTCAAAAAGCTTAGTTAATTGCATTGGACTTCCATTTGCTTCAAAAAGCTTTGTTTAAATGTGTTTGACTTTCATTTGATTCAAATAGCTTTGTTGAATGCATTTGACTTTTACTTGCTTCAAAAGCTTTTTTTAAATGTGTTTGACATTCATTTGATTTAAACACCTTTGTTTAATGTGTTTGACTTTCATTTGATTCAAATAGCTTGGTAGAATGCATTCGACTTTCATTTGATTCATAAAGATTTGTTTGAATATGTTTGAATTTCATTTGATTCAAATAGCTTTGTTCAATGCATTTGACTTTCATTTGATTCAAAAAGCTTTGTTTGAATGTGTATAACTTTCATTTGATTCAAATAGCTTTGTTGAATGCATTTGCCTTTCATTTGCTTCAAAAAGCTTCGTTTAAAAGTGTTTGACTTTCATTTGATTTAAAAACCTTTGTTCAATGTGTTAAACTTTCATTTGATTCAAATAGCTTTGTTGAATTCATTTGACTATTATTTGCTTCAAAAAGATTTGTGTGAATGTGTTTCACTTTCATTTGATTCAAATAGCTTTGTAGAATGTATTCGACTTTCATTTGATTTAGAATGCTTTGTTTGAATGTGTTTGACTTTCATTTGGTTCAAATAGCTATGTTCATTGAATTTGACTTTTATTTGCTTCAAAAAGCTTTGTTTGAATGTGTTTGACTTTCATTTGATTCAAATAGCTTTGTAAAATGCATTCGACATTCATTTGATTCAAAAAGATTTGTTTGAATGTGTTTGACTTTCATTTGATTCAAATAGCTTTGTAGAATTCATTTGACTTTTATTTGCTTCAAAAAGCTTCGTTGGTAAGTGTTTGACTTTCATTTGATTTAAAAACCTATGTTTAATGTGTTTGACTTTCATTTGATTCAAATAACTTTCTAGAATGCATATGACTTTCATTTGATTCAAAAAGTTTTGTTTGAATGTGTTTGACTTTCATTTGGTTCAAAAATAGCTTTGTTCAATGCATTTGACTTTTATTTGCTTCAAAAAGCTTTGTCTAAATGTGTTTGACTTTCATTTGATTCAAATAGCTTTGTAGAATGCATTCGACTTTCATTTGATTTAAAATGCTTTGTTTGAATGTGTTTGACTTTCATTTGATTCAAATAGCTTTTTTCAATGCATTTGACTTTCACTTGCTTCAAAAAGCTTCGTTCAAAAGTGTTTGACTTTCATTTGATTTAAAAACCTTTGTTTAATGTGTTAAACTTTCAATTGATTCAAATAGCTTTGTTTGAATGTGTTTGACTTTCATTTGATTCAAATAGCATTGTTGAATGCATTTGACTTTTATTTGCTTCAAAAAGCTTTGTGTGAATTTGTTTGACTTTCATTTGATTAAAATAGCTTTGTAGAATGTATTCGACTTTCATTTGGTTTAAAATACTTTGATGAATGTGTTTGACTTTCATTTGGTTCAAATAGCTTTGTTCAATGCATTTGACTTTTATTTGCTTCAAAAAGCTTTGTTTGAATGTGTTTGACTTTCATTTGATTCAAATAGCTTTGTAGAATGCATTCGACTTTCATTTGATTTAAAAAGAGTTGTTTGAATGTGTTTGACTTTCATTTGATTCAAATAGGTTTGTTCAATGCATTTGACTTTTATTTGCTTCAAAAAGCTTTGCTTGAATGTGTTTGGCTTTCGTTTGATTCAAATAGCTTTGTTGAATGCATTTGACTTTTATTTGCTTCAAAAAACTTTGTTTGAATGTATTTGACTTTTATTTGATTTAAAAAACTTTGTTTAATGTGTTTGACTTTCATTTTATTCAAATAGCTTTGTTCAATGCATTTGACTTTCATTTGTTATAAAAAAGCTTTGTTTAAATGAGTTTGACTTTAATTTGATTCAAATAGCTTTGTTGAATGCATTTTACTTTTATTTGCTTAAAAAAGATTTTTTTGAATGTGTTTGAATTTCATTTGATTTAATAACCTTTGTTTAATGTGTTTGAATTTCATTTGTTTCAAATAGCTTTGTAGAATGCATTCGATTTTCATTTGATTCAATAAGCTTTGTTTGAATGTGTTTGACTTTCATTTGATTCAAATTGCTTTGTTGAATGCATTGTACTTTTATTTGCTTCAAAAAGCTTTGTTTGAATGTGTTTGACCTTCATTTGATTCAAATAGCTTTGTTCAATGCATTAGACATTCATTTGATTGAAAAAGATTTGTTTGAATGTGTTTGACTTTCATTTGATTCAAATAGCTTTGTAGAATGCATTCGACTTTCATTTGATTCAAAAAGCATTGTTTGAATGTTTTTGACTTTTATTTGATTCAAATAGCTTTGTTGAATGCATTGTACTTTTATTTGCTTCAAAAAGCTTTGTTTGAATGTGTTTGACTTTCATTTGATTTAAAATACTCTGTTTAATGTGTTTAAGTTTCATTTGATTCAAATAGCTTTGTTCAATGCATTTGATTTTCATTTGCTACAAAAAGCTTTGTTTGAATGTGTTTGACTTTAATTTGATTAAAATAGCTTTGTTCATTGCATTTGACTTTTATTTGCTTCTGATGCAAGTCTAAGCATGGAGAACTTCGAAGATTTGCTTATCATGCATCAAGATAGTTTGTCCTTAAACATTGATTCAAGCCAAGCATTGCATGGACATTTTCTTGGATATCAAAGCAAAGCTACAGTTTGCTTAGTAGCGTTTCTTGGAGTCTAGTATACTTTCTTTACTTAGATTTTGCTTACAAGTTTTTACCTTTCACTTGAAAGGGTTTTTCTTGTTTTAAGCACATTAGGATTTATTTTTCTGTTATTTTAAGATTGGTTAGACGTCCTTAGTTATTAGGAAAGATATTAGTTTGTTAGAGTTTGTTTAGAACTAGGTTTTCTAGTAGTTTCGTAGCAGTTTTGAAGAGGTCCAAAGAACTGCAGAAAAGGACTTGAAGCTCAAGGATAACATATGTCGTATAATATGTTTTTGGAAACGCCAGGAAGTCAGCTAACCAATGAAGGTGGTGTCATGAGAATCGGAGTTCATTTGGTCAGTCAACGAAGACAAAAACTAAAACCGCGCAAAGCTGGAGGTAGGTCGGTTTGGTTAGTTTCCTTATCTAAGTCGGTTTAGTATTCCTATTCCACTTAGGTTACTTGGAGCTAAAGGCTAGGGATTTTTCCTAGTCCTATTAGGTTTCTAATACTTAGTTTAAGTCTATAAATAATCATGTAATTCGTGAGTTTTGGGACATAAAAATTAATATTCAGATTTACTTCTTAAGTTGCATACTTGAGTTTTTGTTGATTGCGATCAATTGCTGTTTTGCTTGTTTTAGTTAAAACATTCGTTTAGGGTTAATTAATTAGGTGGATTCTTAGTTAATTACTCTTAGTTTTTGTTTAATTCTTGGTGGATTTCCTGTATAGAATTAAGCTTAAACATATCTCATGTGTTTGTTGGTTTTCGGATCAATAATTCACATCATCTTGGTATCAGAGCCAGGTTCGGGAAAAATTAAACTGGGAACAATTGGCTGGGAATTTTTACGTGATTCTTTTTGAATTGAACTCTAAAAACGTCCTGCTATCACCATATAAAATTTCATAATTTTTAGTTGAGTAACGCGTTCTACACAGCCTCAAACGTTTGGTGTTTGTGCACTGATTTGCGGTTGGGAGTCCGGTTTTTGTGTTGCCTAATTTTCCTTCAAGATTCGATCTTTTAATCAAGATTTTTGCATGAACTGACTTGTTTTGTGTAGGAATCATGAGTGACGAGGAGGTTCCACAGGTTCCAAGGGGATTAACCTTAGAACAGGCTCAAAATCTTAGAAGAGATAGGCGAATTGACGAGTTGGCAGCAAGGATGGATGAGATGTTAAAAAGGCTTGATACTCTTGCTGGAGATTCTTCAAGGAAAGGGAATTCTAACCCTAATTCTGGTTCAAGTGAGGAAGAACAACCAAGGAGGAACCCAAGGAGGCCACGAAATAATTATTCTTCAAGTGATGAATCACCAAGGCCTAGGAGAAGAGACCGACCAAAGGAAGATGATAGGAACCTTAGATTAGATCTTCCCGAATTCAATGGGAGTATGAATGAACCTGAAAAATACTTTGAGTGGATTAGAAGGGCCGAGACACTCTTTGATTACAAGGAGTATGATGAAAGGAAAAGATGCAAATTGGCTGAATTAAAACTGACCGGTTATGCTAGTCTTTGGTATGATAATCTAAAGAAGAAGAGGCATAAGGAGGGGCGTGAAAAGATCTCAACTTGGGAGCAACTCAAGAAGCACATGAAAAAAAGGTTCGTACCTAGTGATTATGTTCAAGATATTTACCTTAAGATGCAAACTTTTAAACAAAATTCTATGACTGTTGAGAATTACATTGTTGAATTTGAAAAGTTATGCATGCTATGTGGTTTAGAAGAGATTGTTGAGCATAAGATTGCTAGATTTATTTCGGGGTTGATTGATAATATTGCTGAAAAAGTTGAATTGCAACAATATTGGTCCTTTGAGGATGTTTGCAAGGTAGCTTTGAAAGTTGAAAAACAGATAAAGGGGAAGAAAGGGACGTACACTAAGTCCTTTGTAAAAGATTTCACTAAACCTTTTGAGAAGAATAGCTTGGAGAAAAGTGGTTCTAGTTCGAACTACAAGGAGACTAAATCAAAATTTGAAGCTCCTAAAAAGTTTGTTGAAGATAGGAAGTGCTTCAAGTGTGGTAGTGTTGGTCACATTGCAACTAATTGTCCATCAAAAAGAGTAATGACTGCTCAAGAGTGGGAACAAGAACAAGCTAAGTGTGAGCAAGGTAGTGACTATGAAGAAAAGAACGAAGAGGAAAACTTTGAAGAAGAGGAGGGGCATATTGACGAAATTGATCCCGAGACTCATGGTCAAAGTTTGGTTCTAAGAAGGGCACTACACTCTAAAACCGTACCTATGGAAAACAATCAAAGGGAGAAAATCTTTCTTACAAGGTGCAAGGTAGAAGATAGGTTGTGTGATATGATCATAGACACCGGGAGTTGCACTAATGTGGTATCTACTACTTTGGTAGAAAAATTGAAGTGGCCAACTACTGAACATCCAAGCCCTTATAAGCTTCATTGGCTTAATAATTCGAGTGATGTTAAGGTAACTAAACAAGCCTTAATCTCCTTTTCAATTGGTAAATTTCATGATAAAGTTTTGTGTGATGTTTGTCCTATGGATGCTTGTCATATACTGTTAGGCCGTCCTTGGCAATATGATAGATTTGTGAAGTTTGATGGAAGGACTAATGTGTATGTTGTGAGAAAAGGAGAAAAAGAGAGACCGGTTGCTTTAAAACCTTTGATAAGCAACAAGCCTTCTAATGTTACCTCTAATTCTAAGAGTTCTTATTTGATTAGTGAGAGGGAATTAGAAAAAGAGATTTGCAGCAACAATGTGGTATATATACTTGTTTCTAATGAGATTCGAATTGATCAAAATAAGCAAGCAAAGAGGCCGTATGAATTGGAATCTGTTTTAGAAGAATTCAAGGATGTCTTTCCTAAGGAATTACCTCCGGGACTACCTCCTATTCGTGGGATAGAGCATCAAATTGACTTGATTCCGGGAGCACCATTACCTAATAAGGCAACCTATAGAAGTAATCCGGAAGAAACAAAGGAGATGCAAAGGCAAATTGAAGAGCTTATGACTAGAGGATACGTGAGGGAAAGTAGGAGCCCTTGTGCCGTGCCTACTTTACTGGTCCCAAAAAAAGATGGGAGTTGGCGCATGTGTATTGATAGTAGGAGTGTGAATAACATCACTATCAAATACCGATTTCCTATTCCAAGATTAGATGATCTACTTGATGAACTACATGGTTCAAAGTTGTTTTCTAAGATTGATCTTATGAGTGGTTATCATCAAATTCGAATGAGAGAAGGAGATGAGTGGAAAACAGCATTCAAGACTAAGTTAGGGTTGTATGAATGGTTGGTGATGCCGTTTGGACTCACTAATGCACCTAGCACTTTCATGAGGTTGATGCATGAGGTACTTAAACCTTTCCTTGGCAAGTTTGTTGTTGTTTATTTAGATGATATTCTGATATACTCTAAAAATTTGCATGATCATTTAAATCATCTAACAAGTGTGTTTGAAGTGTTAAGAGAGAAGAAACTCTATGCTAAGCATGAAAAATGCTACTTCTTAGTGCCTAGTGTTACTTTTCTTGGTTATGTTGTGTCAAAAGATGGAGTTTCAGTTGATCATTCGAAAGTAGAGGCTATTAAAACTTGGCCTATTCCTACTAATATGAGTGACGTAAGGTCTTTTCATGGTCTAGCTTCGTTCTATAGAAGATTTGTCAAGAATTTCTCAAGTATTGTGGCGCCTATGACCGAATGTTTGAAGAAGGACAAGGGTAAATTCGAATGGACTAAAGAAGCTCAAAGTGCGTTTGAGTTGGTTAAAAAGAAGCTATGTGAAGCACCTATACTGGCGTTACCAGATTTCTCAAGTCCTTTTGAAGTTGAAACCGATGCTAGTGGAGTTGGAATTGGAGCAGTTTTACTCCAAAAGAAGAGGCCTATTGCATATTTCAGTGAGAAATTAGGAGGAGCTCGATTGAACTATTCTACTTATGATAAAGAGTTCTATGCCATTGTTAGAGCTTTAGATCATTGGAGTCATTATCTCCGACCTAATCACTTTGTGTTGCATTCTGATCATGAAGCATTGAAGTACATACATGGACAACAAAAGCTCAATCCTAGACATGCTACATGGGTTGAATTTTTACAATCATTTAACTTTTCTTCAAGGTACAAAGAAGGTAAATCGAATGTTGTGGCTGATGCATTATCTAGAAGATACACTTTGATTGGAATTCTAAATAGCAAGCTACTTGGTTTTGAATTGATCAAAGAATACTACAAAGGTGATGATGATTTTGCTACATTGATTGAAGAGTGTTCTAAAGGAGCCGTTGGTTCTTATTTGCTGCAAGATGGTTTTCTTTTCAAAGGAAATCGACTTTGTCTTCCTAAGTGTTCTATTAGAGAGCTAGTTGTTAGAGAAGCTCATGGGGGAGGAATTGCTGGTCACTTTGGCATTACAAAGACCTTGAGTATGTTACAAGAACACTTCTATTGGCCTAAGATGCTCACGGATGTGCAACTAGTTATTTCTAGGTGTGCAACTTGTCAAAAAGCGAAGGCTACTTTTCATCAAGGCTTGTATACTCCTTTACCTGTTCCAGATTCACCTTGGGAAGATATTTCTATGGATTTTATTGTGGGATTGCCGAGAACACAACGGGGGAAAGACTCTATTATGGTTGTTGTGGATAGGTTCTCTAAGATGGCTCATTTTGTTCCTTGTCACAAAGTGGATGATGCTATGAAAGTGGCGGAATTATACTTCAAAGAGATTGTTAGATTGCATGGAATTCCGAAAACTATTGTGAGTGATCGAGATACAAAGTTCATGAGTTTCTTTTGGAAGTCTTTATGGAAGCTTGTGGGAACTAAATTGCTCTTTAGTACATCTTACCATCCACAAACTGATGGACAAACCGAGGTTACTAATCGTACTCTTGGTGCGCTTTTGCGTGGGTTAGTGAGTAAGACACAAAAGGATTGGGACATCAAGTTAGCTCATGCGGAGTTTGCTTATAATAGATCACCTACATATGCTACCAAACATAGTCCTTTTGAGGTAGTCTATGGAATCAATCCGAAACTTCCAATTGATCTTGTTCCATTGCCTAAAGGTGAGTTAATTCACAAAGATGCCGAGTCTAAGTTGAAAAGTATGCTGAAATTACATGCTCAAGTTCGAACAAGAATAGAGAAAGTAAATGACATGTACAAAGCTAGAGCAAACAAGCATAGAAAGCAACAAGGTTACAATGTTGGAGACTTGGTATGGTTACATTTAAGAAAGGAAAGATTTCCAGGAAAACGCAAGAATAAGTTGATGCCTAGAGGTGAAGGGCCTTTCAAGATTGTTGAGAAGATCAATGACAATGCTTATAAGTTGGAACTTCCGGGAGAGTATGGAGTTAGTGCTACATTCAATGTTGGTGATTTGGCTAAGTACATCCCTGATGAAGAACTTCGAGATTTGAGGACAAATTCTTTTGAAGAAGAGGAGGATGATGCAAGTCTAAGCATGGAGAACTTCGAAGATTTGCTTATCATGCATCAAGATAGTTTGTCCTTAAACATTGATTCAAGCCAAGCATTGCATGGACATTTTCTTGGATATCAAAGCAAAGCTACAGTTTGCTTAGTAGCGTTTCTTGGAGTCTAGTATACTTTCTTTACTTAGATTTTGCTTACAAGTTTTTACCTTTCACTTGAAAGGGTTTTTCTTGTTTTAAGCACATTAGGATTTATTTTTCTGTTATTTTAAGATTGGTTAGACATCCTTAGTTATTAGGAAAGATATTAGTTTGTTAGAGTTTGTTTAGAACTAGGTTTTCTAGTAGTTTCGTAGCAGTTTTGAAGAGGTCCAAAGAACTGCAGAAACGGACTTGAAGCTCAAGGAAAACATATGTCGTATAATATGTTTTTGGAAACTCCAGGAAGTCAGCTAACCAATGAAGGTGGTTTCATGAGAATCGGAGTTCATTTGGTCAGTCAACGAAGACAAAAACTAAAACCGCGCAAAGCTGGAGGTAGGTCGGTTTGGTTAGTTTCCTTATCTAAGTCGGTTTAGTATTCCTATTCCACTTAGGTTACTTGGAGCTAAAGGCTAGGGATTTTTCCTAGTCCTATTAGGTTTCTAATACTTAGTTTAAGTCTATAAATAATCATGTAATTCGTGAGTTTTGGGACATAAAAATTAATATTCAGATTTACTTCTTAAGTTGCATACTTGAGTTTTTGTTGATTGCGATCAATTGCTGTTTTGCTTGTTTTAGTTAAAACATTCGTTTAGAGTTAATTAATTAGGTGGATTCTTAGTTAATTACTCTTAGTTTTTGTTTAATTCTTGGTGGATTTCCTGTATAGAATTAAGCTTAAACATATCTCATGTGTTTGTTGGTTTTCGGATCAATAATTCACATCAGCTTCAAAAAGCTTTGTTTGAATGTGTTTGACTTTCATTTGATTCAAATAGCTTTGTTCAATGCAGTCGACTTTTATTTGAATCAAAAAGCTTTGTTTGAATGTGTTTGACTTTCATTTGATTCAAATAGCTTTGTAGAATGCATGCGACTTTCATTTGATTCAAAAAGCTTTGTTTGAATCTGTTTGACTTTCATATGATTCAAATAGCTTTGTTGAATGCATTGTACTTTTATTAATTTCAAAAAGCTTTGTTTGAATATGTTTGACTTTCATTTGATTTAAAAACCTTTGTTGAATGTGTTTGACTTTCATTTTATTCAAATAGCTATGTAGAATTCATTGGACTTCCATTTGCTTCAAAAAGCTTTGTTTAAATGTGTTTGACTTTCATTTGACTTAAATAGCATTGCAGAATGCATTCGACTTTCATTTGGTTCAAAAAGCTTTGTTTGAATATGTTTGACTTTCATTTGATTCAAATACCTTTGTTCAATGCATTTGACTTTTATTTGGTTTAAAAAGCTTTGTTTGACTGTGTTTGACTTTCATTCGATTTAAAAACCTTTGTTTAATGTGATTGAATTTCATTTGATTCAAATAACATTGTAGAATTCATTCGACTTTCATTTGATTCGATAAGCTTTGTTTGAATTTGTTTGACTTTCATTTGATTCAAATAGCTTTGTTGAATGCATTTGACTTTTATTTGCTTTTAAAAGCTTTGTTTGAATGTTTTTGACTTTCAATTGATTTAAAAAACTTTGTTTAATGTGTTTGACTTTCATTTGATTCAAATAGCTTTGTTCAATGCATTTGACTTTCATTTGCTATAAAAAGCTTTGTTTAAATGTGTTTATCTTTAATTTGATTCAAATAGCTTTGTTCAATGCATTTGACTTTTATTTGCTTCAAAATGCTTTGTTTGAATGTGTTTGACTTTCATTTGATTTCAAAAACTTTGCTTAATGTGTTTGACTTTCATTTAATTCAAATTGCTTTGTTCAATGCATTTGACTTTTCTATGCTTCAAAAGCTTTGTTTGAATGTGTTTGACATTCATTTGATTCAAATAGCTTTGTAGAATGCATTCGACTTTCATTTGATTCAAAAAGCTTTGTTTGAATGTGTTTGACTTTCATTTGATTCAAATAGATTTGTTGAATGCATTTGACTTTTATTTGATTCAAAAAGCTTTGTTTGAAAGTGTTTCACTTTCATTTGATTTAAAAAATTTTGTTTAATGTGTTTGACTTTCATTTGACTCAAATACCTTTGTTCAATGCATTTGACTTTCATTTGCTACAAGAAGCTTTGTTTAAATGTGTTTGACTTTAATTTGATTCAAATAGCTTTGTTGAATGCATTTGACTTTTATTTGTTTCAAAAAGCTTTGTTTGAATGTGGTTGACTTTCATTTGATTTAAAAACCTTTATTTAATGTGTTCAACTTTCATTTTATTCAAATAGCTTTTTGGAATGCATTCGACTTTCATTTGATTGAAAAAGCTTTTTTTGAATGTGTTTGACTTTCTATTCATACAAATAGCTTTGTTGATTTCATTGGACTTTTATTTGCTTCAAAAAGCTTTGTTTGAATGTGTTTGAATTTCATTTGATTCAAATAGCTTTGTAGAATGCATTCGACTTTCATTTGATTCAAAAAGCTTTGTTTGAATGTGTTTGACATTCATTTGATTCAAATAGCTTTGTTCAATGCATTTGACTTTTATTTGCTTCAAAAGCTTTGTTTTAATGTATTTGACTTTCATTTGATTCAAATAGGTGTGTAGAATGCATTCAACTTTCATTTAATTGAAAAAGCTTTATTTGAATGTGTTTGACTTTCATTTGATTCAAATAGCTTTGTTGAATGCATTTGACTTTTATTTGCTTCAAAAAGCTTTGTTTGAATGTGTTTGAATTTCATTTGATTCAAATAGCTTTGTAGAATGCATTCGACTTTCATTTGATACAAAAAGCTTTGTTTGAATGTGTTTGACTTTCATTTGATTCAACTAGCTTTGTTCAATGTATTTGACTTTTATTTGCTTCAAAATCTTTGTTTGAATTTATTTGACTTTCGTTTGAATTAATATAACCTTTGTTTAATGTGTTTGACTTTCATTTGATTCAAATAGCTTTGTAGAATGCATTCGAATTTCATTTAATTCAAAAACCTTTGTTTGAATGTGTTTTACATTCATTTGATTCAAATAGCTTTGTTCTATGCATTTGACTTTTATTTGATTCAAAAGCTTTGATTGAATGTATTTGACTTTCATTTGATTCAAATAGGTGTGTAGAATACATTTGACTTTCATTTGATTGAAAAAGCTTTATTTGAATCTGTTTGACTTTCATTTGATTCAAATAGCTTTGTTCAATGCATTTGACTTTTATTTGCTATAAAAAGCTTTGTTTGAATGTGTTTGACTTTCATTTGATTCAAATAGCTTTGTAGAATGCATTCGAATTTCATTTGATTCAAAAAGCTTTGTTTGAATGTGTTTGACTTTCATTTGATTCAAATAGCTTTGTTGAATGCATTTTACTTTTATTTGCTTCAAAAAGCTTTGTTTGAATGTGTTTGATTTTCATTTGATTCAAATAGCTTTGTAGAATTCATTCAACTTTCATTTGATTCAAAAAGCTTTGTTTTAATGTGTGTGACTTTCATTTGATTCAAATAGCTTTGTTCAATGCATTTGACTTTTATTTGCTTCAAAAGCTTTGTTTAAATGTATTTGACTTTCATATGATTTAATAACCTTTGTTTAATGTGTTTGACTTTCATTTGAATCAAATAGCTTTGTAGAATGCATTCGACTTTCGTTTAATTGAAAAAGCTTTATTTGAATGTGTTTGACTTTCATTTGATTCAAATAGCTTTGTTGAATGCATTTGACTTTTATTTGCTTCAAAAAACTTTGTTTGAACGTGTTTGAATTTCATTTGATTCAAATAGCTTTGTAGAATGCATTCGACTTTCATTTGATTCAAAAAGCTTTGTTTGAATGTGTTTGACTTTCATTTGATTCAAATAGCTTTGTTCAATGCATTTGACTTTTATTTGCTTCAAAAGCTTTGTTTGAATGTATTTGACTTTCATTTGATTTAATAACCTTTGTTTAATGTGTTTGACATTCATTTGATTCAAATAGCTTTGTAGAATGCATTCGACTTTCATTTGATTCTAAAAGCTTTGTATGAATGTGTTTGACTTTCATTTCATTCAAATAGCTTTGTTGAATACATTTTACTTTTATTTGCTTCAAAAAGCTTTGTTTGAATGTGTTTGACTTTCATTTGATTCAAATAGCTTTGTAGAATGCATTCGACTTTCCTTTGATTCAAAAAGCTTTGTTTGAATGTGTTTGATTTTCATTTGATTCAAATACCTTTGTTCAATGCATTTGACTTTTATTTGCTTCAAAAGCTTTGTTTGAATGTATTTGACTTTCATTTGATTTAATAACCTTTGTTTAATGTGTTTGACTTTCATTTGACTCAAATAGCTTTGTAGAATGCATTCGACTTTCATTTGATTGAAAAAGCTTTATTTGAATGTGTTTGACTTTCATTTGATTCAAATAGCTTTGTTGAATGCATTTGACTTTTATTTGCTTCAAAAAACTTTGTTTGAATGTGTTTGACTTTCATTTGATTCAAATAGCTTTGTAGAATGCATTCGACTTTCATTTGATTCAAAAAGCTTTGTATGAATGTGTTTGACTTTTATTTGATTCAAATAGATTTGTTGAATGCATTTGACTTTTAATTGCTTCATAAGCTTTGTTTGAATGTATTTGACTTTCATTTGATTCAAATAGCTTTGTAGAATGCATTCGACTTTCATTTGATTCAAAAAGCATTGTTTGAATGTGTTTGACTTTCATTTGATTCAAATAGCTTTGTTGAATACATTTGACTTTTATTTGCTTCAAAAAGCTTTGTTTGAATGTGTTTGACTTTCATTTGATTTAAAAAAACTATGTTTAATGTGTTTGACTTTCATTTGATTCAAATAGCTTTGTTGAATGCATTCGACTTTCATTTGATTTAAAAAGCTTTGTTTGAATGTGTTTGACTTTCATTTGATGCAAATAGCTTTGTTGAATGCATTTTACTTTTATTTGCTTCAAAAAGCTTTGTTTGAATGTGTTTGACTTTCATTTGATTTAATAACCTTTTTTCAATGCATTTAACTTTTATTTGCTTCAAAAGCTTTGTTTGAATGTATTTGACTTTCATTTGATTTAATAACCTTTGTTTAATGTGTTTGACTTTCATTTGACTCAAATAGCTTTGTAGAATGCATTCGACTTTCATTTGATTGAAAAAGCTTTATTTGAATGTGTTTGACTTTCATTTGATTCAAATAGCTTTGTTGAATGCATTTGACTTTTATTTGCTTCAAAAAACTTTGTTTGAATGTGTTTGACTTTCATTTGATTCAAATAGCTTTGTAGAATGCATTCGACTTTCATTTGATTCAAAAAGCTTTGTATGAATGTGTTTGACTTTTATTTGATTCAAATAGATTTGTTGAATGCATTTGACTTTTAATTGCTTCATAAGCTTTGTTTGAATGTATTTGACTTTCATTTGATTCAAATAGCTTTGTAGAATGCATTCGACTTTCATTTGATTCAAAAAGCATTGTTTGAATGTGTTTGACTTTCATTTGATTCAAATAGCTTTGTTGAATACATTTGACTTTTATTTGCTTCAAAAAGCTTTGTTTGAATGTGTTTGACTTTCATTTGATTTAAAAAAACTATGTTTAATGTGTTTGACTTTCATTTGATTCAAATAGCTTTGTAGAATGCATTCGACTTTCATTTGATTCAAAAAGCTTTGTTTGAATGTGTTTGACTTTCATTTAATTCAAATAGCTTTGTTCAATGCATTTTACTTTTATTTGCTTCAAAAAGCTTTGTTTGAATGTGTTTGACTTTCATTTGATTCAAATCGCTTTGTAGAATACATTCGACTTTCATTTGATTCAAAAAGCTTTGTTTAATGTGTTTGACTTTCATTTGATTCAAACAGATTTGTTGAATGCATTTGACTTTTATTTGCTTCAAAAATCTTTGTTTGAATGTGTTTGACATTCATTTGATTTAAAAAACTTTGTTTAATGTGTTAGACATTCATTTGATTCAAATAGCTTTGTAAAATACATTCGACTTTCATTTGATTTAAAAAAGCTTTGTTTGAATGTGTATGTTTTTTACTTTCATTTGATTCAAATAGCTTAGTTGATTGCATTGGACTTCCATTTGCTTCAAAAACCTTTGTTTAAATGTGTTTGACTTTCATTTGATTCAAATAGTTTTGTAGAATGCATTCGACTTTCATTTGGTTCATAAAGCTTTGTTTGAATTGTTTAAATGTGTTTGACATTCATTTGATTTAAAAAACTTTGTTGAATGTGTTTGACATTCATTTGATTCAAATAGCTTTGTAAAATTCATTCGACTTTCATTTGATTTAAAAAAGCTTTGTTTGAAAGTGTATGTTTTTTAATTTCATTTGATTCAAATAGCTTAGTTGATTGCATTAGACTTCCATTTGCTTCAAAAAGCTTTGTTTAAATGTGTTTGACTTTCATTTGATTCAAATAGTTTTGTAGAATGCATTCGACTTTCATTTGGTTCATAAAGCATTGTTTGAATGTGTTCGACTTTCATTTTATTCGAATAGGTTTGTTCAATGCATTTGACTTTCATTTGATTCAAAAAGCTTTGTTTGAATGTGCTTGACTTTCATTTGATTCAAATAGCTTTGTTCAATGCATTTGACTTTTATTTGCTTCAAAAAGCTTTGTTAGAACGTGTTTGACTTTCATTTGATTTCAAAACCTTTGTTTCATGTGTTTGACTTTCATTTGATTCAAATACCTTTGTAGAATTCATTCGACTTTCATTTGATTTAAAAACCTTTGTTTGAATGTGTTTGACTTTCATTTGATTCAAATAGCTTTGTTGAATGTATTTGACTTTTATTTGCTTTAAAAAGCTTCGTTTGAATGTGTTTAACTTTCATTTGATTCAAATAGCTTTGTTCAATGCATTTGACTTTTAATTGCTTCAAAAGCTTTGTTTGAATGTATTTGACTTTCATTTGATTTAATAACCTTTGTTTAATGTGTTTGACTTTCATTTGATTCAAATAGCTTTGTAGAATGCATTCGACTTTCATTTGATTCAAAAAGCTTTACTTAAATGTGTTTGTATTTCATTTGATTCAAATAGCATTGTAGAATGCATTGAAATTTTATTTGCTTCAAAAAGCTTTGTTTGAATGTGTTTGACTTTCTTTTGATTTAAAAAACTTTGTTTAATGTGTTTGACCTTCATTTGATTCAAATAGCTTTGTTCAATGCATTTGACTTTTATTTGCTTCAAAAAGCTTGGTTTGAATGTGTTTGACTTTCATTTGATTCAAATAGCTTTGTTCAATGCATTCGACTTTTATTTGATTCAAAAAGCTTTGTTTGAATGTGTTTGACTTTCATTTGATTCAAATAGCTTTGTAGAATGCATTCGACTTTCATTTGATTCAAAAAGCTTTGTTTTACTTTCATTTGATTTAAAAGCCTTTATTTAATGTGTTTGACTTTCATTTTATTCAAATAGCTTTGTAGAATGCATTCTAATTTCATTTGATTCAAAAAGCTTTGTTTGAATGTGTTTGACTTTCATTTGATTCAAATAGCTTTGTTCAATGCATTTGACATTCATTTGATTCAAAAATCTTTGTTTGAATGTGTTTGACTTTCATTTGATTCAAATAGCTTTGTAGGAAGCATTCGACTTTTATTTGATTCAAAAAGCTTTGTTTGAATGTGTTTGACTTTCAATTGATTCAAATAGCTTTGTTGAATGCATTGTACTTTTATTTGCTTCAAAAAGTTTTGTTTGAATGTGTTAGTCTTTCATTTGATTTAAAAAACTCTGTTTAATGTGTTTGAATTTCATTTGATTCAAATAGCTTTGTTCAATGCAGTTGATTTTTATTTGTTACAAAAAGCTTTGTTTGAATGTGTTTGACTTTAATTAGATTAAAATAGCTTTGTTCAATGCATTTGACTTTTATTTGCTTCAAAAAGCTTTGTTTGAATGTGTTTGACTTTCATTTGATTCAATTAGATTTGTTGAATGCATTTGACTTTTATTTCATTCAAAGAGCTTTGTTTAATGTGTTTCACTTTCATTTGATTCAAATAGCTTTGTAGAATGCATTCGACTTTGATTTGATTCAAAAAGCTTTGTTTGAATGTGTTTGACTTTCATTTGATTCAAAAAGCTTTGTTTGAATGTGTTTGACTTTCATTTGATTCAAATAGCTTTGTTCAATGCATTTGACTTTTATTTGATTCAAATAGCTTTGTTGCATACATTTGACTTTTATTTGCTTCAAAAAGCTTTGTTTGAATGTGTTTGACTTTCATTTGATTCAAATAGCTTTGTAGAATGCATTCGAATTTCAATTGATTTAAAAAGCTTTGTTTGAATGTGTTTGACTTTCATTTGATTCAAATAGCTTTGTTGAATGCATTTTACTTTTATTTGCTTCAAAAAGCTTTGTTTGAATGTGTTTGACTTTCATTTGATTCAAATACCTTTGTAGAATTCATTCGACTTTCATTTGATTCAAAAAGCTTTATTTGAATGTGTTTGACTTTCCTTTGATTCAAATAGCTTTGTTGAATGCATTTGACTATTATTTGCATCAAAAACCTTTGTTTGAATGTGTTGGACTTTCCTTTGATTTAAAAACCTTTGTTTAATGTCTTTGACTTTCATTTGATTCAAATAGCTATGTAGAATGCATTCGACTTTCTTTTGATTCAAAAAGCTTTGTTGAACATATTTGACTTTATGTGCTTCAAAAAGCTTTGTTTGAATGTGTTTGACTTTCATTTGATTCAAATACCTTTGTTGAATGCATTTGACCTTTATATGCTTCAAAAAGCTTTGTTTGAATGTGTTTGACTTTCATTTGATTTAAAAACCTATGTTTGAATGTTTTTGACTTTTATTTGATTCAAATAGCTTCGTAGAATGCATTCGACTTTCACTTAATTCAAAAAGCTTTGTTTGAATGTGTGTGACTTTCATTTGATTCAAATAGGTGTGTAGAATGCATTCGACTTTCATTTGATTGAAAAAGCTTTATTTGAATGTGTTTGACTTTCATTTGATTCAAATAGCTTTGTTGATTGCATTTGACTTTTATTTGCTTCAAAAACCTTTGTTTGAATGTGTTTGACTTCCATTTGATTCAAGTAGCTTTGTAGAATGCATTCGAATTTCATTTGATTAAAAAAGCTTTGTTTGAATGTGTTTGACTTTCAATTGATTCAAATGGCTTTGTTCAATGCATTTGACTTTCATTTGATTCAAAAACCTTTGTTTGAATGTGTTTGACTTTCATTTGATTCAAATAGCTTTGTAGAATGCAGTCGACTTTCATTTGATTTAAAAAGCTTTGTTTGAAGGTGTTTGACTTCATTTGATTCAAATAGCTTTGTTCAATGCATTTTACTTTTATTTGCTTCACAAGCTTTGTTTGAATGTATTTGACTTTCATTTGATTTAATAACCTTTGTTTAATGTGTTTGACTTTCATTTGATTCAAATAGCTTTGTAGAATGAATTCGACTTTCATTTGATTCAAAAAGCTTTGTATTAATGTGTTTGACTTTCATTTGATTCAAATAGATTTGTTGAATGCATTTGACTTTTATTTGATTCAAAAAGCTTTGTTTAATGTGTTTGACTTTCATTTGATTCAAATAGCTTTGTAGAATGTATTCGACTTTCATTTGATTCAAAAAGCTTTGTTTGAATGTGTTTGACTTTCATTTGATTCAAATAGCTTTATTCAATGCATTTGACTTTTAAATGCTTCAAAAGCTTTGTTTGAATGTATTTGACTTTCATTTGATTTAATAACCTTTGTTTAATGTGTTTGACTTTCATTTGATTCAAATAGCATTGTAGAATGCATTCGACTTTCATTTGATTCAAAAAGCTTTACTTAAATGCGTTTGTCTTTCATTTGATTCAAATAGCTTTGTAGAATGCATTGAAATTTTATTTGCTTCAAAAAGCTTTGTTTGAATGTGTTTGACTTTCTTTTGATTTAAAAAACTTTATTTAATGTGTTTGACTTTCATTTGATTCAAATAGCTTTGTTCAATGCATTTGACTTTTATTTGCTTCAAAAAGCTTTGTTTGAATGTGTTTGACTTTCATTTGATTCAAATAGCTTTGTTCAATGCATTCGACTTTAATTTGACTCAAAAAGCTTTGTTTGAATGTGTTTGACTTTCATTTGATTCAAATAGCTTTGTAGAATGAATTCGACTTTCATTTGATTCAAAAAGCTTTGTATTAATGTATTTGATTTTCATTTGATTCAAATAGATTTGTTGAATGCATTTGACTTTTATTTGATTCAAAAAGCTTTGTTTGATGTGTTTGACTTTCATTCGATTCAAATAGCTTTGTAGAATGTATTCGACTTTCATTTGATTCAAAAAGTTTTGTTTGAATGTGTTTGACTTTCATTTAATTCAAATAGCTTTGTTCAATGCATTTGACTTTTATTTGCTTCAAAAAGCTTTGTTTGAATGTGTTTGACTTTCATTTGATTCAAATAGCTTTGTTCAATGCATTCGACTTTAATTTGACTCAAAAAGCTTGGTTTGAATGTGTTTGACTTTCATTTGATTCAAATAGCTTTGTAGAATGCATTCGACTTTCATTTGATTCAAAAAGCTTTGTTTGACTTTCATTTGATTCAAATAGCTTTGTTGAATGCATTTGACTATTATTTGCATCAAAAACCTTTGGTTGAATGTGTTGGACTTTCCTCTGATTTAAAAACCTTTGTTTAATGTGTTTGACTTTCATTTGATTCAAATAGCTATGTAGAATGCATTCGACTTTCATTTGATTCAAAAAGCTTTGTTTGAATGTGTTTGACTATCATTTGATTCAAAATAGCTTTGTTGAACATATTTGACTTTATGTGCTTCAAAAAGCTTTCTTTGAATGTGTTTGACTTTCATTTGATTCAAATACCTTTGTTGAATGCATTTGAACTTTATATGCTTCAAAAAGCTTTGTTTGAATGTGTTTGACTTTCATTTGATTTAAAAACCTTTGTTTGAATGTGTTTGACTTTCATTTGATTCTAATAGCTTTGTAGAATGAATTCGACTTTCATTTGATTCAAAAAGCTTTGTATTAATGTGTTTGATTTTCATTTGATTCAAATAGATTTGTTGAATGCATTTGACTTTTATTTGATTCAAAAAGCTTTGTTTGATGTGTTTGACTTTCATTTGATTCAAATAGCTTTGTAGAATGTATTCGACTTTGATTTGATTCAAAAAGTTTTGTTTGAATGTGTTTGACTTTCATTTAATTCAAATAGCTTTGTTCAATGCATTTGACTTTTAATTGCTTCAAAAGCTTTGTTTGAATGTATTTGACTTTCATTTGATTTAATAACCTTTGCTTAATGTGTTTGACTTTCATTTGATTCAAATAGCTTTGTAGAATGCATTCGACTTTCATTTGATTCAAAAAGCTTTATTTGAATGTGTTTGACTTTCATTTGATTCAAATAGCTTTGTTGAATGCATTTAACTTTTATTTGCTTCAAAAAGCTTTGTTTGAATGTGTTTGACTTTCATTTGATTCAAATAGCTTTGTTCAATGCATTTGACATTCATTTGATTCAAAAATCTTTGTTTGAATGTGTTTGACTTTCATTTGATTCAAATAGCTTTGTAGAATGCATTCGACTTTCATTTGATTCAAAAAGCTTTGTTTGAATGTGTTTGACTTTCAATTGATTCAAATAGCTTTGTTGATTGCATTGTACTTTTATTTGCTTCAAAAAGCTTTGTTTGAATGTGTTAGACTTTCATTTGATTTAAAAAACTCTGTTTAATGTGTTTGAATTTCATTTGATTCAAATAGCTTTGTTCAATGCAGTTGATTTTCATTTGCTACAAAAAGCTTTGTTTGAATGTGTTTGACTTTAATTTGATTAAAATAGCTTTGTTCAATGCATTTGACTTTTATTTGCTTCAAAAAGCTTTATTTGAATGTGTTTGACTTTCATTTGATTCAAATAGCTTTGTTCAATGCATTCGACTTTTATTTGATTCAAAAAGCTTTGTTTGAATGTGTTTGACTTTCATTTGATTCAAATAGCTTTGTAGAATGCATTCGAATTTCAATTGATTTAAAAAGCTTTGTTTGAATGTGTTTGACTTTCATTTGATTGAAATAGCTTTGTTGAATGCATTTTACTTTTATTTGCTTCAAAAAGCTTTGTTTGAATGTGTTTGACTTTCATTTGATTCAAATACCTTTGTAGAATTCATTCGACTTTCATTTGATTCAAAAAGCTTTATTTGAATGTGTTTGACTTTCCTTTGATTCAAATAGCTTTGTTGAATGCATTTGACTATTATTTGCATCAAAAACCTTTGTTTGAATGTGTTGGACTTTCCTTTGATTTAAAAACCTTTGTTTAATGTCTTTGACTTTCATTTGATTCAAATAGCTATGTAGAATGCATTCGACTTTCTTTTGATTCAAAAAGCTTTGTTTGAATGTGTTTGACTTTCATTTGATTCAAAATAGCTTTGTTGATCATATTTGACTTTATGTGCTTCAAAAAGCTTTGTTTGAATGTGTTTGACTTTCATTTGATTCAAATACCTTTGTTGAATGCATTTGACCTTTATATGCTTCAAAAAGCTTTGTTTGAATGTGTTTGACTTTCATTTGATTTAAAAACCTATGTTTGAATGTTTTTGACTTTTATTTGATTCAAATAGCTTCGTAGAATGCATTCGACTTTCATTTAATTCAAAAAGCTTTGTTTGAATGTGTGTGACTTTCATTTGATTCAAATAGGTGTGTAGAATGCATTCGACTTTCATTTGATTGAAAAAGCTTTATTTGAATGTGTTTGACTTTCATTTGATTCAAATAGCTTTGTTGATTGCATTTGACTTTTATTTGCTTCAAAAACCTTTGTTTGAATGTGTTTGACTTCCATTTGATTCAAGTAGCTTTGTAGAATGCATTCGAATTTCATTTGATTAAAAAAGCTTTGTTTGAATGTGTTTGACTTTCAATTGATTCAAATGGCTTTGTTCAATGCATTTGACTTTCATTTGATTCAAAAACCTTTGTTTGAATGTGTTTGACTTTCATTTGATTCAAATAGCTTTGTAGAATGCAGTCGACTTTCATTTGATTTAAAAAGCTTTGTTTGAAGGTGTTTGACTTCATTTGATTCAAATAGCTTTGTTCAATGCATTTTACTTTTATTTGCTTCACAAGCTTTGTTTGAATGTATTTGACTTTCATTTGATTTAATAACCTTTGTTTAATGTGTTTGACTTTCATTTGATTCAAATAGCTTTGTAGAATGAATTCGACTTTCATTTGATTCAAAAAGCTTTGTATTAATGTGTTTGACTTTCATTTGATTCAAATAGATTTGTTGAATGCATTTGACTTTTATTTGATTCAAAAAGCTTTGTTTAATGTGTTTGACTATCATTTGATTCAAATAGCTTTGTAGAATGTATTCGACTTTCATTTGATTCAAAAAGCTTTGTTTGAATGTGTTTGACTTTCATTTGATTCAAATAGCTTTGTTCAATGCATTTGACTTTTAAATGCTTCAAAAGCTTTGTTTGAATGTATTTGACTTTCATTTGATTTAATAACCTTTGTTTAATGTGTTTGACTTTCATTTGATTCAAATAGCATTGTAGAATGCATTCGACTTTCATTTGATTCAAAAAGCTTTACTTAAATGCGTTTGTCTTTCATTTGATTCAAATAGCTTTGTAGAATGCATTGAAATTTTATTTGCTTCAAAAAGCTTTGTTTGAATGTGTTTGACTTTCTTTTGATTTAAAAAACTTTATTTAATGTGTTTGACTTTCATTTGATTCAAATAGCTTTGTTCAATGCATTTGACTTTTATTTGCTTCAAAAAGCTTTGTTTGAATGTGTTTGACTTTCATTTGATTCAAATAGCTTTGTTCAATGCATTCGACTTTAATTTGACTCAAAAAGCTTTGTTTGAATGTGTTTGACTTTCATTTGATTCAAATAGCTTTGTAGAATGAATTCGACTTTCATTTGATTCAAAAAGCTTTGTATTAATGTATTTGATTTTCATTTGATTCAAATAGATTTGTTGAATGCATTTGACTTTTATTTGATTCAAAAAGCTTTGTTTGATGTGTTTGACTTTCATTCGATTCAAATAGCTTTGTAGAATGTATTCGACTTTCATTTGATTCAAAAAGTTTTGTTTGAATGTGTTTGACTTTCATTTAATTCAAATAGCTTTGTTCAATGCATTTGACTTTTATTTGCTTCAAAAAGCTTTGTTTGAATGTGTTTGACTTTCATTTGATTTCAAAAACTTTGCTTAATGTGTTTGACTTTCGTTTGATTCAAATAGCTTTGTTCAATGCATTTGACTTTTCTATGCTTCAAAATCTTTGTTTGAATGTGTTTGACTTTCATTTGATTCAAATAGCTTTATTGTATGCATTTTACTTTTATTTGCCTCAAAAAGCTTTTTTTGAATGTGTTTGACTTTCATTTGATTCAAATAGCTTTGTAGAATGCATTCGACTTTCATTTGTTTCAAAAAGGTTTGTTTGAATGTGTTTGACTTTCATTTGATTTAAATAGATTTGTTGAATGCATTTGACTTTTATTTGATTCAAAAAGATTTGTTTGAATGTGTTTGACTTTTATTTGATTCAAATATCTTTGTTCAATGCATTTGACTTTTGTTTGCTTCAAAAGCTTTGTTTGAATGTATTTGACTTTCTTTGATTTAAAACCTTTATTTAATGTGTTTGACTTTCATTTGATTCAAATAGATTTGTAGAATGCATTCTACTTTGATTTGGTTCAAAAAGCTTTATTTAAATGTGTTTGACTTTCATTTGATTCAAATAGCTTTGTTGAATGCATTGAACTTTTATTTGCTTCAAAAAGCTTTGTTTGAATGTGTTTGACTTTCATTTGATTTAAAAAACTTTGTTTAATATGTTTGACTTTCATTTGATTCAAATAGCTTTGTTCAATGCATTCGACTTTAATTTGACTCAAAAAGCTTTGTTTGAATGTGTTTGACTTTCATTTGATTCAAATAGCTTTGTAGAATGCATTCGACTTTCATTTGATTCAAAAAGCTTTGTTTGACTTTCATTTGATTCAAATAGCTTTGTTGAATGCATTTGACTATTATTTGCATCAAAAACCTTTGGTTGAATGTGTTGGACTTTCCTCTGATTTAAAAACCTTTGTTTAATGTGTTTGACTTTCATTTGATTCAAATAGCTATGTAGAATGCATTCGACTTTCATTTGATTCAAAAAGCTTTGTTTGAATGTGTTTGACTATCATTTGATTCAAAATAGCTTTGTTGAACATATTTGACTTTATGTGCTTCAAAAAGCTTTCTTTGAATGTGTTTGACTTTCATTTGATTCAAATACCTTTGTTGAATGCATTTGAACTTTATATGCTTCAAAAAGCTTTGTTTGAATGTGTTTGACTTTCATTTGATTTAAAAACCTTTGTTTGAATGTGTTTGACTTTCATTTGATTCAAATAGCTTTGTAGAATGCATTCGACTTTCATTTAATTCAAAAAGCTTTGTTTGAATGTGTTTGACTGTCGATTGATTCAAATGGCTTTGTTCAATGCATTTGACTTTCATTTGATTCAAAAACCTTTGTATGAATGTATTTGACTTTCATTTAATTTAATAACCTTTGTTTAATGTGTTTGACTTTCATTTGATTCTAATAGCTTTGTAGAATGAATTCGACTTTCATTTGATTCAAAAAGCTTTGTATTAATGTGTTTGATTTTCATTTGATTCAAATAGATTTGTTGAATGCATTTGACTTTTATTTGATTCAAAAAGCTTTGTTTGATGTGTTTGACTTTCATTTGATTCAAATAGCTTTGTAGAATGTATTCGACTTTCATTTGATTCAAAAAGTTTTGTTTGAATGTGTTTGAATTTCATTTAATTCAAATAGCTTTGTTCAATGCATTTGACTTTTAATTGCTTCAAAAGCTTTGTTTGAATGTATTTGACTTTCATTTGATTTAATAACCTTTGCTTAATGTGTTTGACTTTCATTTGATTCAAATAGCTTTGTAGAATGCATTCGACTTTCATTTGATTCAAAAAGCTTTACTTAAATGTGTTTGTCTTTCATTTGATTCAAATAGCATTGTAGAATGCATTGAAATTTTATTTGCTTCAAAAAGCTTTGTTTGAATGTGTTTGACTTTTTTTGATTTAAAAAACTTTGTTTAATGTGTTTGACTTTCATTTGATTCAAATAGCATTGTTCAATGCATTCGACTTTTATTTGATTCAAAAAGCTTTGTTTGAATGTGTTTGACTTTCATTTGATTCAAATAGCTTTGTAGAATGCATTCGACTTTCATTTGATTCAAAAAGCTTTGTTTGACTTTCATTTTATTTAAAAGCCTTTTTTTAATGTGTTTGACTTTCATTTGATTCAAATAGCTTTGTAGAATGCATTCTAATTTCATTTGATTCAAAAAGCTTTATTTGAATGTGTTTGACTTTCATTTGATTCAAATAGCTTTGTTGAATGCATTTAACTTTTATTTGCTTCAAAAAGCTTTGTTTGAATGTGTTTGACTTTCATTTGATTCAAATAGCTTTGTTCAATGCATTTGACATTCATTTGATTCAAAAATCTTTGTTTGAATGTGTTTGACTTTCATTTGATTCAAATAGCTTTGTAGAATGCATTCGACTTTCATTTGATTCAAAAAGCTTTGTTTGAATGTGTTTGACTTTCAATTGATTCAAATAGCTTTGTTGATTGCATTGTACTTTTATTTGCTTCAAAAAGCTTTGTTTGAATGTGTTAGACTTTCATTTGATTTAAAAAACTCTGTTTAATGTGTTTGAATTTCATTTGATTCAAATAGCTTTGTTCAATGCAGTTGATTTTCATTTGCTACAAAAAGCTTTGTTTGAATGTGTTTGACTTTAATTTGATTAAAATAGCTTTGTTCAATGCATTTGACTTTTATTTGCTTCAAAAAGCTTTATTTGAATGTGTTTGACTTTCATTTGATTCAAATAGCTTTGTTCAATGCATTCGACTTTTATTTGATTCAAAAAGCTTTGTTTGAATGTGTTTGACTTTCATTTGATTCAAATAGCTTTGTAGAATGCATTCGACTTTCATTTGATTCAAAAAGCTTTGTTTGAATGTGTTTGACTTTTATTTGATTCAAATAGCTTTGTTGAATGCATTGTAATTTTATTTACCCCAAAAAGCTTTGTTTGAATGTGTTTGACTTTCATTTGATTCAAATAGCTTTTTAGAATGCATTCGACTTTCATTTGATTCAAAAAGCTTTGTTTGAATGTGTTTGACTTTCATTTGATTCAAATAGATTTGTTAAATGCATTTGACTTTTATTTGATTCAAAAAGCTTTGTTTGAATGTGTTTGATTTTCTTTTTTTTAAAAAAACTTTGTTTAATGTGTTCGACTTTCATTTAATTCAAATAGCTTTGTTCAATGCATTTGATTTTCATTTGCTACAAAAAGCTTTGTTTGAATGTGTTTGACTTTAATTTGATTCAAATAGCTTTGTTCAATGCATTTGACTTTTATTTGCGTCAAAAAGCTTTGTTTTACTTTCATTTGATTTAAAAACCTTTATTTAATGTGTTTTAACTTTCATTTGATTCAAATAGCTTTGTTGAATGCATTTGACTTTTATTTGCTTCAAAAAGCTTTGTTTGAATGTTTTTGACTTTCATTTGATTTAAAAACCTTTGTTTAATGTGTTTGACTTTCATTTGATTCAAATAGCTTTGTAGATTTCATTCGACTTTCATTTGATTCAAAAAGCTTTGTTTGAATGTGTTTGACTTTCATTTGATTCAAATGGCTTTGTTGAATGCATTGAACTTTTATTTGCTTCAAAAAGCTTTGTTTGAATGTGTTTGACTTTCATTTGATTTAAAAAACTCTGTTTAATGTGTTGGAATTTCATTTGATTCAAATAGCTTTGTTCAATGCATTTGATTTTCATTTGCTAAAAAAAGCTTTGTTTGAATGTGTTTGACTTTAATTTGATTAAAATAGCTTTGTTCAATGCATTTGACTTTTATTTTCTTCAAAAAGCTTTGATTGGCTTTGTTTGACTTTCATTTGATTTAAAAACCTTTTTTTAATGTGTTTGACTTTCATTTGTATCAAATAGGTTTTTAAAATGCATTCGACTTTCATTTGATTAAAAAAGCTTTGTTTGAATGTATTTGACTTTCTTTTGATTTAAATAGCTTTGTTGAATGCATTTGACTTTTATTTGCTTCAAAAAGGTTTGTTTGAATTAGGGCTGGCAAATGGATCAGGTCGGGTCGGGTTCGTGTTCGGGTCACCTAATTTCTGGTCAGAAACCCCCTAACCCGAACCTGATCCATTTAACTTTTCGGGTTGAAAATCCCAACCTGAACCTGGTATTTTCGGGTTGGGGTCAACTCGAAAATGACCTGATATGGCCTGCTTCTTTTTTGATTTTAATCTGGTTTCTTTAACGTGAAAGTGAATTGAATACAACTTGAACAACCTTTTTATTTCCGAAATTTCAAAGCCATTAATATACTTTTATACTCGTTTGAACAATTTATTTGCATGAAAATAATAATATCGAATTAAAGAACAACAATAATTATAACAAACTTGAAATTACAAGCATAAATAATAATAAAATTACAAAAATCAATGGTTAAATAAAAACGAAATTTAGAGGAAAACAAGGAGAAAGAATAGATTAGTTGTAGTAGAACTTGTAGTCGTCACTTCAGTTCAAGCTATTATTTGGGATTGTGAAACTTGAAGCTATGGTGCCGATGTTATGGAGATACGCTCATGAATCTTGTAGAGTATGCAGCAAAGAGAATTATGAAGGATAGAAGAGTAATGAGAGAGTGAGAGTGTGTGAGTGAGAGTGAGTATGAAGCGGCTGTCTTTGAGAATCTGAGGAAATGAGATTGAAAGTGGTTTATATAGTTAGGGTTTAATTTTGGGCTAACTTAGTTGGGCTTCTAGCTTTTACACTAGTTTTGCGAAAAAATGTTCCAGTTATCATGTATTTTGATCCATAATTTTTTTTTCGGGTTACACAGGTCATTTTCAGGTTGAAATTCACAACCCGAACCTAACCCATTTAATTTCAGGTCGGGTTCGTGTCGACCCATTTAATTGTTCGGGTCAAAAAACTCAACCCTAACCCGCTATTTTCAGGTCGGGTTCGGGTCGGATTATCGGGTCGGGTCAATTTTTGCCAGCCCTAGTTTGAATGTGTTTGACTTTCATTTGATTAATAAACCTATGTTTAATGTGTTTGACTTTCATTTTATACAAATACCTTTAAAGAATGCATTCGACATTCAGTTGATTCAAAAAGCTTTGTTTGAATATGTTTAACTTTCATTTGATTCCAATAGCCTTGTTGAATGCATTTGACTTTTATTTATTTCAAAAAGCTTTGTTTGAATATGTTTGACTTTTATTTGATTTAAAAAACCTTTGTTTAATGTGTTTGACTTTCATTTGATTCAAATAGCTTTGTAAAATTCATTCGACTTCCATTTGCTTGAAAAAGTTTTGTTTAAATGTGTTTGACTTTCATTTGATTCAAATAGCTTTGTAGAATGCATTCGACTTTCATTCGGTTCAAAAAGCTTTGTGTGAATGTGTTTCACTTTCATTTGATTTAAATAGCTTTGTAGAATGTATTCGACTTTCATTTGATTTAAAATGCTTTGTTAGAATGTGTTTGACTTTCATTTGGTTCAAATAGCTTTGTTCATTGAATTTGACTTTTATTTGCTTCAAAAGCTTTGTTTGAATGTGTTTGACTTTTATTTGATTCAAATAGCTGTGTAGCATGCATTCGACTTTCATTTGATTCAAAAAGCTTTGCTTAAATGTGTTTGTCTTTCATTTGATTCAAATAGCTTTGTAGAATGCATTGAAATTTTATTTGCTTCAAAAAGCTTTGTTTGAATGTGTTTGACTTTCTTTTGATTTAAAAAACTTTGTTTAATGAGTTTGACTTTCATTTGATTCAAATAGCTTTGTTCAATGCATTTGATTTTCATTTGCTACAAAAAGCTTTGATTGAATGTGTTTGACTTTAATTTGATTCAAATAGCTTTGTTCAATGCATTTGACTTTTATTTGCGTCAAAAAGCTTTGTTTGACTTTCATTTGATTTAAAAACCTTTATTTAATGTGTTTGACTTTCATTTGATTCAAATAACTTTTTAGAATGCATTCGACTTTCATTTGATTAAAAAAGCTTTGTTTAAATGTGTTTGACTTTCTTTTGATTTAAATAGCTTTGTTGAATGCATTTGACTTTTATTTGCTTCAAAAAGCTTTGTTTGAATGTGTTTGACTTTCATTTGATTAAAAAACCTTTGTTTAATGTATTTGACTTTAATTTTATTCAAATAGCATAATAGAATGCATTCGACTTTCAGTTGATTCAAAAACCTTTGTTTGAATGTGTTTGACTTTCATTTGATTCAAATATCTTTGTTGAATGCATTTGACTTTTATTTATTTCAAAAAGCTTTGTTTGAATATGTTTGACTTTCATTTGATTTAAAAACCTTTGTTTAATGTGTTTGACTTTCATTTTATTCAAATAGCTATGTAGAATTTATTGGACTTCCATTTGCTTCAAAAAGCTTTGTTTAATGTGATTGAATTTCATTTGATTCAAATAACTTTGTAGAATTCATTCGACTTTCATTTGATTCGAAAAGCTTTGTTTGAATGTGTTTGACTTTCATTTGATTCAAATATCTTTGTTCAATGCATTTGACTTTTATTTGCTTCAAAAAGCTTTGTTTGACTGTATTTGACTTTCATTTGATTTAAAAACCTTTGTTTAATGTGAACCCGGGTGCAGTGATAAGTATGTAAGGGTTGCTAGGTCGTCGCCCAGAAGCGACGCGCCATATTGCCCAATTGTGGTGTCAAATAATCAAGGACTTGGAGTTGGGATCAGGAGGGAGCGTGGGAGAAAAGAATTTAGTTTGCGGATTGGTTCTTGGAATGTGGGGTCTCTTACGGGAAAATCAGCAGAATTGGTAGAAGTAATGAAAAGACGACGCGTGAACATCATGTGCCTCCAAGAGACAAGATGGACAGGAGAAGGAGCTCGAGGCTTGGTTTTGGGGTATAAGGTATGGTATGTTGGGCAAGAAACGAGCCACAGAACAAGGAATGGTGGAGCTAGGAACGGAGTTGGTGTGGTTCTCGATGAGAGGTTGGCAAAAGAGGTGATCGAGGTCTATCGGAAGAACGATAGGTTGATAAGGCTGAAGTTGCTATGTGGCAAGGAGATTGTGAATGTTATCAGTGCTTATGCTCCCCAAGTGGGTTTAGATGCAGAAGAGAAACGACAATTTTGGGAGGACCTAGACGAGGTGGTGCAGGGTGTCCACCACTCAGAGAAGTTATATATTGGAGGGGATCTAAATGGGCACGTTGGGGCGAGCCGAGATGGCTATGAGAGTGTCCATGGAGGCTTTGGGTATGGGCAGAGGGACGCCGGTGGTGAAGCTATTATGGATTTTGCCCAATCATATGATTTAATTTTGGCTAATACTTGGTTTAAGAAGAGGGATTCACACTTGATAACTTTTCGGAATGGAGCAAATGCAACTCAAATAGACTTCCTGCTCACAAGGAGCATAGATAGACAAAGTTGCATAAACTGTAAGGTTATCCCAGGGGAGAGTGTGGTCACCCAACACCGGCTATTGGTAATGACTATTCGTCTGAAAGAGAAGGCGAAGAAAAAAGTTAGACAAGAAGAACCAAGGATAAGATGGTGGACCCTAAGGGATGCAAAAGCTAAGGTTTTTACAGAAAAGGTAATTGAAGAAGCGGATTGGGATGGAGAGGTGGATCCGGACATGACCTGGTTACGAATGAAGAACTGTTTCCTAAGAGTGGCCAAAGAGGTCTTAGGGGAAGTAAGGGGAAGAACTTCGGTACAGAGAGATACTTCGTGGTGGAATGAAGAGGTGAAAGCAGTAATTAAGCAAAAAAGGGAATGCTATCAAGCCTTAGGAAAATGTAGGAGTGATGAAACCTTTGCAGCGTATAAGGAGGCTAAGAGTAAGGCAAAGGCAGCTGTTCGCCAAGCAAAAGAAAAGGCATATCAGGAGGTTTATGAAAAGCTTGATTCCAAGGAGGGAGAAAGGATCATTTATAAGATGGCAAAGAGAAGACAAGAGGCAAGGAAGGATATTGGCATGGTGAAGTGTGTCAAAGATAAGAACCAAATGGTCCTAGTGCAAGAGGAGGACATCAAGGATAGGTGGAAGGGGTACTTCGATGAATTGTTTAATGGAAGTAATGGAGTTGTGATAGGAGATACCTCTATGAGTGATGAAGAAATCAACATGGAGTATGTGCGAAGGATTAGGAGAGTAGAGGTGGAGATTGCACTGAGGAAGATGAAACCTAAGAAGGCGGTTGGCCCTGATGGGGTACCGATAGAGGTGTGGAGGTGTTTGGGTAAGATTGGTATTGATTGGTTAACAAACCTTTTCAACAAGATATGGACGGCTACAAGGATCCCACAAGATTGGAGGAAGAGCACCTTGGTCCCGGTTTATAAAAACAAAGGAGACGCTCAAGATTGTTCTAACTATCGAGGAATTAAGCTTATGAGCCATACTATGAAGTTGTGGGAAAGGGTGATTGAACAAAGGTTGAGGGCATGCACAAGCATTTCAGATAACCAATTTGGTTTTATGCCTGGGAGATCTACTATGGAGGCAATCCATTTGATAAGACAAATGATGGAGTTTTATAGGGTAAAGAAGAAAGATCTTCATATGGTCTTTATTGATTTAGAGAAGGCATATGACAAGGTGCCAAGAGAGATACTTTGGTGGGCAATGTTGAAGAAAGGTATCCCACGAAGGTATGTAGACCTAGTTAAGGATATGTATCGGGATGTGTCAACAAATGTGAGGACATGCGGAGGGTTGACAAAAGATTTCCCTATTACAATCGGATTGCATCAAGGGTCTGCATTAAGCCCTTTTCTTTTTGCAACGGTTCTAGATGAATTAACTAGACCAATTCAAGATGAGGTTCCATGGTGTATGCTGTTCGCAGATGATATCGTTTTGGTGGATGAGACTAAGGATGGGGTTAATGTCAAGTTGGAGCAATGGAGGCAAAGGTTGGAATCTAGAGGGTTTAAGCTAAGTCGGAGTAAGACTGAATATTTGGTATGTCGTTTTGGCACTCAGAGGGGGACAAGCAATGAAGTGGTGAGTTTGGATGGAAAGGATTTGACCATGAGTGAATGTTTTAAGTACCTAGGGTCGATCATCCAGAAGAATGGTGACATTGATCAAGACGTGACCCACAGGATTAAGTCAGGGTGGCTTAAATGGAGAGCGGCCACGGGAGTGTTATGCGACCGCAGCATTCCCTTAAAGTTGAAGGGAAAATTCTACAGGACTGCCATAAGACCAGTGTTGCTCTATGGTACAGAATGTTGGGCTTCTAAGAAAGAGCATATTAAAAAGATGGAGGTTACGGAAATGCGCATGTTAAGGTGGATGTGTGGAAACACTTTAAGAGATAGAATCAGAAATGAGGTTATTCGCAAGAAAGTAGGTGTGGCGGGCATTGTAGATAAATTAAGGGAAAATCGGCTGCGTTGGTTTGGACATGTAAGACGGAGACCCGAGGGCGCACCGGTGCGAAGAGTGGAAGAGTGGGACCATGGAGGGATTAAACGAGGAAGAGGGAGACCAAAGATGACTTGGTTGGAAGGAGTGAGGAAGGATATGAAGTGCATGGATTTACGTGAGGATGAAGTTTTGGATCGTAAGGGATGGAGGAGAAAGATTTATGTTGATGACTACACGGAATAATCAAATTTGGTTCATGTTAGCCGACCCCACTTTTGGGATTAAGGCTTTGATTGATTGATTGATTGATTGTTTAATGTGATTGAATTTCATTTGATTCAAATAACTTTGTAGAATTCATTCGACTTTTATTTGCTTCAAAAAGCTTTTTTGAATGTTTTTTACTTTCATTTGATTTAAAAAACTTTGTTTAATGTGTTTGACTTTTATTTGACTCAAATAGCTTTGTTCAATGCATTTGACTTTCATTTGCTATAAAAAGCTTTGTTTAAATGTGTTTATCTTTAATTTGATTCAAATAGCTTTGTTCAATGCATTTGAATTTTATTTTCATCAAAATGCTTTGTTTGAATGTGTTTGACTTTCTTTTGATTTCAAAAACTTTGCTTAATGTGTTTGACTTTCATTTGATTCAAATAGCTTTGTTCAATGCATTTGACTTTGCTATGCTTCTAAATCTTTGTTTGAATGTGTTTGACTTTCATTTGATTCAAATAGCTTTATTGTATGCATTTTACTTTTATTTGCCTCAAAAAGCTTTGTTTGAATGTGTTTGACTTTCATTTGATTCAAATAGCTTTGTAGAATGCATTCGACTTTCATTTGATTCAAAAAGGTTTGTTTGAATGTGTTTGACTTTCATTTGATTTAAATAGATTTGTTGAATGCATTTGACTTTTATTTGATTCAAAAAGCTTTGTTTGAATGTGTTTGACTTTCATTTGATTCAAATATCTTTGTTAAATGCATTTGACTTTTGTTTGCTTCAAAAGCTTTGTTTGAATGTATTTGACTTTCATTTGATTTAAAAACCTTTATTTAATGTGTTTGACTTTCATTTGATTCAAATAGCTTTTTAGAATGCATTCGACTTTCTTTTGGTTCAAAAACCTTTGTTTAAATGTGTTTGACTTTCATTTGATTCAAATAGCTTTGTTGAATGCATTGAACTTTTATTTGCTTCAAAAAGCTTTGTTTAAATGTGTTTGACTTTCATTTGATTTAAAAACCTTTGTTTAATGTGTTTGACTTTCATTTGTTTCAAATAGCTTTGTTGAATGCATTTTACTTTTATTTGCTTCAAAAGGCTTTGTTTGAATGTGTTTTACTTTCATTTGAGTCAAATAGCTTTGTAAAATTCATTCGACTTCCATTTGCTTCAAAAAGCTTTGTTTAAATGTGTTTATCTTTAATTTGATTCAAATAGCTTTGTTCAATGCATTTGACTTTTATTTGCTTCAAAATGCTTTGTTTGAATGTGTTTGACTTTCATTTGATTTCAAAAACTTTGCTTAATGTGTTTGACTTTCGTTTGATTCAAATAGCTTTGTTCAATGCATTTGACTTTTCTATGCTTCAAAATCTTTGTTTGAATGTGTTTGACTTTCATTTGATTCAAATAGCTTTATTGTATGCATTTTACTTTTATTTGCCTCAAAAAGCTTTTTTTGAATGTGTTTGACTTTCATTTGATTCAAATAGCTTTGTAGAATGCATTCGACTTTCATTTGTTTCAAAAAGGTTTGTTTGAATGTGTTTGACTTTCATTTGATTTAAATAGATTTGTTGAATGCATTTGACTTTTATTTGATTCAAAAAGATTTGTTTGAATGTGTTTGACTTTTATTTGATTCAAATATCTTTGTTCAATGCATTTGACTTTTGTTTGCTTCAAAAGCTTTGTTTGAATGTATTTGACTTTCTTTGATTTAAAACCTTTATTTAATGTGTTTGACTTTCATTTGATTCAAATAGATTTGTAGAATGCATTCTACTTTGATTTGGTTCAAAAAGCTTTATTTAAATGTGTTTGACTTTCATTTGATTCAAATAGCTTTGTTGAATGCATTGAACTTTTATTTGCTTCAAAAAGCTTTGTTTGAATGTGTTTGACTTTCATTTGATTTAAAAAACTTTGTTTAATATGTTTGACTTTCATTTGATTCAAATAGCTTTGTTCAAAGTATTTGGCTTTCATTTGCTACAAAAAGCTTTGTTTGAATGTGTTTGACTTTAATTTGATTCAAATAGCTTTGTTCAATGCATTTGACTTTTATTTGCTTCAAAAAGCTTTTTTTGAATGTGTTTGACTTTCATTTGATTTGAAAACCTTTATTTAATGAGTTTGACTTTTATTTGATTCAAATAGCTTTTTAGAATGCATTCGACTTTCATTTGATTGAAAAAGCTTTGTTTGAATGTATTTGACTTTCATTTGATTCAAATAGTTTTGTAGAATGCATTCGACTTTCATTTGATTCAAAAAGCTTTGTTTGAATGTGTTTGACTTTCATTTGATTAAAATAGATTTGTAGAATGCATTTGACTTTCATTTAATTCAAAAAGTTTTGTTTGAATGTGTTTGACTTTCATTTGATTCAAATAGCTTTGTTGAATTCATTTGACTTTTATTTGCTTCAAAAATCTTTGTTTGAATGTGTTTCACATTCATTTGATATAAAAAATTTTGTTTAATGTGTTTGACTTTCATTTGACTTAAATAGCTTTGTTCAATGCATTTGACTTTCATTTGCTACAAGAAGCTTTGTTTAAATGTGTTTGACTTTAATTTGATTCAAATAGCTTTGTTCAATGCATTTGACTTTTATTTGCTTCAAAAAGCTTTGTTTGAATGTGGCTGACTTTCATTTGATTTAAAAACCTTTATTTAATGTGTTTGACTTTCATTTTATTCAAATAGCTTTTTAGAATGCATTCGACTTTCATTTGATTGAAAAAGCTTTTTTTGAATGTGTTTGACTTTCTATTCATTTAAATAGCTTTATAGATTTGTTGAATGCATTTGACTTTTATTTGATTCAAAAAGCTTAGTTTGAATGTATTTGAATTTCATTTGATTCAAATAGCTTTGTAGAATGCATTGGACTTTCATTTGATTCAAAAAGCTTTGTTTGACTGTGTTTGACATTCATTTAATTCAAATAGCTTTGTAGAATGCATTCGACTTTCATTTGATATAAAAAGCTTTGTTTGAATGTGTTTGACATTCATTTGATTCAAATAGCTTTGTAGAATGCATTCGACTTTCATTTGCTTCAAAAGCTTTGTTTGAATGTATTGGACTTTCATTTGATTCAAATAGGTGTGTAGAATGCATTTGACTTTCATTTGATTGAAAAAGCTTTATTTGAATCTGTTTGACTTTCATTTGATTCAAATAGCTTTGTTGAATGCATTTGACTTTAATTTTCTTCAAAAAGCTTTGTTTCAATGTGTTTGACTTTCATTTGATTCAAATAGCTTTGTAGAATGCATTCGAATTTCATTTGATTAAAAAAGCTTTGTTAGATTGTGTTTGACTTTCAATTGATTCAAATAGCTTAGTTGAATGCATTTTGCTTTTATTTGCTTCAAAAAGCTTTGTTTGAATGTGTTTGACTGTCATTTGATTCAAATAGCTTTGTAGAATTCATTCGACTTTCATTTGATTCAAAAAGCTTTGTTTGAATGTGTGTGACTTTCATTTGATTCAAATAGGTGTGTAGAATGCATTCGACTTTCATTTGATTGAAAAAGCTTTATTTGAATGTGTTTGACTTTCATTTGATTCAAATAGCTTTGTTAATTGCATTTGACTTTTATTTGCTTCAAAAACCTTTGTTTGAATGTGTTTGACTTCCATTTGATTCAAGTAGCTTTGTAGAATGCATTCGAATTTCATTTGATTAAAAAAGCTTTGTTTGAATGTGTTTGACTTTCATTTGATTCAAATAGCTTTGTTGAATGCATTTTACTTTTATTTGCTTCAAAAAGCTTTGTTTGAATGTGTTTGACTTTCATTTGATTCAAATAGCTTTGTAGAATTTATTCGACTTTCATTTGATTCAAAAAGCTTTGTTTGAATGTGTGTGACTTTCATTTGAATCAAATAGCTTTGTTCAATGCATTTGACTTTTATTTGCTTCAAAAGCTTTGTTTGAATGTATTTGACTTTCATTTTATTTAATAACCTTTGTTTAATGTGTTTGATTTTCATTTGACTCAAATAGCTTTGTAGAATGCATTCGACTTTCATTTGATAGAAAAAGCTTTGTTTGAATGTGTTTGACTTTCATTTGATACAAATAGTTTTGTTGAATGCATTTGACTTTTATTTGCTTTAAAAACCTTTGTTTGAATGTGTTTGAATTTCATTTGATTCAAATAGCTTTGTAGAATGCATTCGACTTTCATTTGATTCAAAAAGCTTTGTTTGAATGTGTTTGACTTTCATTTGATTCAAATAGCTTTGTTCAATGCATTTGACTTTTATTTGCTTCAAAAGCTTTGTTTGAATATATTTGACTTTCATTTGATTTAATAACCTTTGTTTAATGTGTTTGACTTTCATTTGATTCAAATAGCTTTGTAGAATGCATTCGACTTTCATTTGATTCAAAAAAGCTTTGTATGAATGTGTTTGACTTTCATTTGATTCAAATAGCTTTGTTGAATACATTTTACTTTTATTTGCTTCAAAAACCTTTTTTTGAATGTGTTTGACTTTCATTTGATTCAAATAGCTTTGTAGAATGCATTCGACTTTCATTTGATTCAAAAAGCTTTGTTTGAATGTGTTTGATTTTCATTTGATTCAAATAGCTTTGTTCAATGCATTTGACTTTTATTTGCTTCAAAAGCTTTTTTTGAATGTATTTGACTTTCATTTGAATTAATAACCTTTGTTTAATGTGTTTGACTTTCATTTGACTCAAATAGCTTTGTAGAATGCATTCGATTTTCATTTGATTGAAAAAGCTTTGGTTGAATGTGTTTAACTTTCATTTGATTTAAATAGCTTTGTTGAATGCATTTGACTTTTATATGTTCAAAAACCTTTGTTTGAATGTGTTTAAATTTCATTTGATTCAAATAGCTTTGTAGAATGCATTCGACTGTCATTTGATTCAAAAAGATTTGTTTGAATGTGTTTGACTTTCATTTGATTCAAATAGCTTTCTTCAATGCATTTGACTTTTAATTGCTTCAAAAGCTTTGTTTGAATGTATTTGACTTTCATTTGATTTAATAACCTTTGTTTAATGTGTTTGACTTTCATTTGATTCAAATAGCTTTGTAGAATGTATTCGACTTTCATTTGATTCAAAAAGCTTTGTTTGAATGTGTTTGACTTTCATTTGATTCAAATAGCTTTGTAGAATGCATTCGACTTTCATTTGATTCAAAAAGCTTTGTTTAATGTGTTTGACTTTCATTTGATTCAAATAGATTTTTTGAATGCATTTGACTTTTATTTGATTCAAAAAGCTTTGTTTAATGTGTTTGACTTTCATTTGATTCAAATAGCTTTGGTCAATGCATTTGACTTTTATTTGCTTCAAAAGATTTGGTTGAATGTATTTGACTTTCATTTGATTTAATAACCTTTTTTTAATGTGTTTGACTTTCTTTTGATTCAAATAGTTTTGTAGAATGAATTCGACTTTCATTTGATTCAAAAAGCATTGTTTGAATGTGTTTGACTTTCATTTGATTCAAATAGCTTTGTTGAATACATTTGACTTTTATTTGCTTCAAAAAGCTTTGTTTGAATGTTTTTGACTTTCATTTGATTGAAAAAACTATGTTTAATGTGTTTGATTTTCATTTGATTTAAATAGCTTTGTTGAATGCATTCTACTTTCATTTGATTCAAAAAGCTTTGTTTGAATGTGTTTGACTTTCATTTGATGCAAATAGCTTTGTTGAATGCATTTGAGTTTATTTGCTTCAAAAAGCTTTGTTTGAATGTGTTTAACTTTCATTTGATTTAATAACCTTTGTTTAATGTGTTTGACTTTCATTTGATTCAAATAGCTTTGTACACTACTAAAATTCGGCCAAATTGCGACCGTCTCTGACGGTCGGAGATTATAGTAAAAACGGTCGCAATTAGCAATTGCGACCGTCAACGGTCGTAAGGTGGTGGTCGTTATTCACGTGGTCGCAAAAAATCATTTTTGCGACCGTTTGACGGTCGCAGATTTTTTGCGACCGTTTTTATTATTTTCAGCGACTGTTTAGAAAAGGGTCGCAAAAATAAAAATTGCGACAGGTAATATCAGCGGTCGTAATTTTGGAATTAGCGACCGCCATAAGCCGTCGCTAAAATTTTAAAAAAAAACAAAAAAAAAAGGAAAATCACCTGTAACCACCTCAACCACCACCCACTCACCTTTGACCCCACCGAAACTAGATCCCACCTACCCAAGCCACCACCACTGCCCACCTTAAACAACTACTATTCGCCGCCCTCTACCCACCACCACCTTCGCCCACCTTCAACCATGAATACCCACCACCACCCACCCACCCTTAACCCAAAAAAAACATAAATTTATCAAAAAAATCAACCCAGAAATTGAACCAACAAAAACATCCAATTAAACCAACAAAAACAACCCATATAATTTCGAACAAATTTACAAAAATCAAACAAAAAATCGAAATAAAATGCACAAAAATTAAATAAAAATCAGCAAAAAAGACGAACACAAATCAAACCCACAAACACTAAGCAAAATTCGAAAAAAAATTCAACTCAAAAAAACCCAACAATTCGAACAATCACACAACTTCGACAAAAATTGAACCACTATTTGAACAAAATCAACAAAAATTCGAACCAAAACTCAAACAAAAACACACAAAAATCGAACCAAAACTCAAACAAAAACACAAACAAAAATCGGAAAAAATTTGAACAATCATGGAAATTAGAGAACAAAATAAAACAACAAAAATATAATAAAAATTCAGAGAAGAAATACATACCTTTCACAAAATTTCTTCCTCTTTAGGTTTATATGGTCAAATTCAACCATAAAAACTCAAGATCTGGAATTTTTATGGTCGAATTTGACCATTAATACCAAACTTTGACGAAAATACAACACTACAATTCATTAGTTGACATAAATACTAAGAAAAAGATAAAATGAAGAAGAAACAAAGATGGAGGAAGGTGAGGAAAGAGAACGAGAAGGAGAAGGAGAAGAGGAAATAGTACGGGAGGAAATTTAGAGAAAGAGAAAGAGAAAGAGAAAGAGAATTAGAGAGAGGAAGAACGTGAGAAGGAAAGAGAGGAGATACGAAAATGAAGGAGTAGCGGCTGTGAAAATATTAGGGTTAGGGTGAGTTTTAATCTCTTTTATACCCTTTTTTTAAAAATAAAAAAAATAAAAAAAAACACAATTACGACCGTCTCTTTGACATTTTTTGACATTTACGACCGTCTCTATGACGGTCGCAGATTATGACGTTTACGACCGTCAGAGACGGTCGCAGATTTTGACATTTACGACCGTCTCTTTGACGGTCGCAGATTATGACGGTTACGACCGTCAAAGACGGTCGCAGATTTTGACATTTACGACCGTCTCTTTGACGGTCGCAGATTATGACATTTTACGACCGTCTTTGACGGTCGCAAACGGTTTATTTTAATTTGGAATTATTTTTACTTGTTCAAACATCCTAGCGACCGTCTAAAAGGCTAAAAACGGTCGTAAAACGGTCGCAAATTTGCGACCGTGTTCAAAGCAGTCGTAATATTGCGACCGTTTTTCTGACGGTCGTAAAAAAAAGGTCGCAATTTAGCCGAATTTTAGTAGTGGTAGAATTCATTCGACTTTCATTTGATTCAAAAAGCTTTGTTTGAATGTGTGTGACTTTCATTTGAATCAAATAGCTTTGTTCAATGCATTTGACTTTTATTTGCTTCAAAAGCTTTATTTGAATGTATTTGACTATCATTTGATTTAATAACCTTTGTTTAATGTGTTTGATTTTCATTTGACTCAAATAGCTTTGTAGAATGCATTCGACTTTCATTTGATAGAAAAAGCTTTGTTTGAATATGTTTGACTTTCATTTGATACAAATAGCTTTGTTGAATGCATTTGACTTTTATTTGCTTTAAAAACCTTTGTTTGAATGTGTTTGAATTTCATTTGATTCAAATAGCTTTGTAGAATGCATTCCACTTTCATTTGATTCAAAAAGCTTTGTTTGAATGTGTTTGACTTTCATTTGATTCAAATAGCTTTGTTCAATGCATTTGACTTTTATTTGCTTCAAAAGCTTTGTTTGAATGTATTTGACTTTCATTTGATTTAATAACCTTTGTTTAATGTGTTTGACTTTCATTTGATTCAAATAGCTTTGTAGAATGCATTCGACTTTCATTTGATTCAAAAAAGCTTTGTATGAATGTGTTTGACTTTCATTTGATTCAAATAGCTTTGTTGAATACATTTTACTTTTATTTGCTTCAAAAACCTTTGTTTGAATGTGTTTGACTTTCATTTGATTCAAATAGCTTTGTAGAATGCATTCGACTTTCATTTGATTCAAAAAGCTTTGTTTGAATGTGTTTGATTTTCATTTGATTCAAATAGCTTTGTTCAATGCATTTGACTTTTATTTGCTTCAAAAGCTTTTTTTGAATGTATTTGACTTTCATTTGAATTAATAACCTTTGTTTAATGTGTTTGACTTTCATTTGACTCAAATAGCTTTGTAGAATGCATTCGATTTTCATTTGATTGAAAAAGCTTTGGTTGAATGTGTTTAACTTTCATTTGATTTAAATAGCTTTGTTGAATGCATTTGACTTTTATATGTTCAAAAACCTTTGTTTGAATGTGTTTAAATTTCATTTGATTCAAATAGCTTTGTAGAATGCATTCGACAGTCATTTGATTCAAAAAGATTTGTTTGAATGTGTTTGACTTTCATTTGATTCAAATAGCTTTCTTCAATGCATTTGACTTTTAATTGCTTCAAAAGCTTTGTTTGAATGTATTTGACTTTCATTTGATTTAATAACCTTTGTTTAATGTGTTTGACTTTCATTTGATTCAAATAGCTTTGTAGAATGTATTCGACTTTCATTTGATTCAAAAAGCTTTGTTTGAATGTGTTTGACTTTCATTTGATTCAAATAGCTTTGTAGAATGCATTCGACTTTCATTTGATTCAAAAAGCTTTGTTTAATGTGTTTGACTTTCATTTGATTCAAATAGATTTTTTGAATGCATTTGACTTTTATTTGATTCAAAAAGCTTTGTTTAATGTGTTTGACTTTCATTTGATTCAAATAGCTTTGGTCAATGCATTTGACTTTTATTTGCTTCAAAAGCTTTGGTTGAATGTATTTGACTTTCATTTGATTTAATAACCTTTTTTTAATGTGTTTGACTTTCTTTTGATTCAAATAGTTTTGTAGAATGAATTCGACTTTCATTTGATTCAAAAAGCATTGTTTGAATGTGTTTGACTTTCATTTGATTCAAATAGCTTTGTTGAATACATTTGACTTTTATTTGCTTCAAAAAGCTTTGTTTGAATGTTTTTGACTTTCATTTGATTGAAAAAACTATGTTTAATGTGTTTGATTTTCATTTGATTTAAATAGCTTTGTTGAATGCATTCTACTTTCATTTGATTCAAAAAGCTTTGTTTGAATGTGTTTGACTTTCATTTGATGCAAATAGCTTTGTTGAATGCATTTGAGTTTATTTGCTTCAAAAAGCTTTGTTTGAATGTGTTTAACTTTCATTTGATTTAATAACCTTTGTTTAATGTGTTTGACTTTCATTTGATTCAAATAGCTTTGTACACTACTAAAATTCGGCCAAATTGCGACCGTCTCTGACGGTCGGAGATTATAGTAAAAACGGTCGCAATTAGCAATTGCGACCGTCAACGGTCGTAAGGTGGTGGTCGTTATTCACGTGGTCGCAAAAAATCATTTTTGCGACCGTTTGACGGTCGCAGATTTTTTGCGACCGTTTTTATTATTTTCAGCGACTGTTTAGAAAAGGGTCGCAAAAATAAAAATTGCGACAGGTAATATCAGCGGTCGTAATTTTGGAATTAGCGACCGCCATAAGCCGTCGCTAAAATTTTAAAAAAAAACAAAAAAAAAAGGAAAATCACCTGTAACCACCTCAACCACCACCCACTCACCTTTGACCCCACCGAAACTAGATCCCACCTACCCAAGCCACCACCACTGCCCACCTTAAACAACTACTATTCGCCGCCCTCTACCCACCACCACCTTCGCCCACCTTCAACCATGAATACCCACCACCACCCACCCACCCTTAACCCAAAAAAAACATAAATTTATCAAAAAAATCAACCCAGAAATTGAACCAACAAAAACATCCAATTAAACCAACAAAAACAACCCATATAATTTCGAACAAATTTACAAAAATCAAACAAAAAATCGAAATAAAATGCACAAAAATTAAATAAAAATCAGCAAAAAAGACGAACACAAATCAAACCCACAAACACTAAGCAAAATTCGAAAAAAAATTCAACTCAAAAAAACCCAACAATTCGAACAATCACACAACTTCGACAAAAATTGAACCACTATTTGAACAAAATCAACAAAAATTCGAACCAAAACTCAAACAAAAACACACAAAAATCGAACCAAAACTCAAACAAAAACACAAACAAAAATCGGAAAAAATTTGAACAATCATGGAAATTAGAGAACAAAATAAAACAACAAAAATATAATAAAAATTCAGAGAAGAAATACATACCTTTCACAAAATTTCTTCCTCTTTAGGTTTATATGGTCAAATTCAACCATAAAAACTCAAGATCTGGAATTTTTATGGTCGAATTTGACCATTAATACCAAACTTTGACGAAAATACAACACTACAATTCATTAGTTGACATAAATACTAAGAAAAAGATAAAATGAAGAAGAAACAAAGATGGAGGAAGGTGAGGAAAGAGAACGAGAAGGAGAAGGAGAAGAGGAAATAGTACGGGAGGAAATTTAGAGAAAGAGAAAGAGAAAGAGAAAGAGAATTAGAGAGAGGAAGAACGTGAGAAGGAAAGAGAGGAGATACGAAAATGAAGGAGTAGCGGCTGTGAAAATATTAGGGTTAGGGTGAGTTTTAATCTCTTTTATACCCTTTTTTTAAAAATAAAAAAAATAAAAAAAAACACAATTACGACCGTCTCTTTGACATTTTTTGACATTTACGACCGTCTCTATGACGGTCGCAGATTATGACGTTTACGACCGTCAGAGACGGTCGCAGATTTTGACATTTACGACCGTCTCTTTGACGGTCGCAGATTATGACGGTTACGACCGTCAAAGACGGTCGCAGATTTTGACATTTACGACCGTCTCTTTGACGGTCGCAGATTATGACATTTTACGACCGTCTTTGACGGTCGCAAACGGTTTATTTTAATTTGGAATTATTTTTACTTGTTCAAACATCCTAGCGACCGTCTAAAAGGCTAAAAACGGTCGTAAAACGGTCGCAAATTTGCGACCGTGTTCAAAGCAGTCGTAATATTGCGACCGTTTTTCTGACGGTCGTAAAAAAAAGGTCGCAATTTAGCCGAATTTTAGTAGTGGTAGAATTCATTCGACTTTCATTTGATTCAAAAAGCTTTGTTTGAATGTGTGTGACTTTCATTTGAATCAAATAGCTTTGTTCAATGCATTTGACTTTTATTTGCTTCAAAAGCTTTATTTGAATGTATTTGACTATCATTTGATTTAATAACCTTTGTTTAATGTGTTTGATTTTCATTTGACTCAAATAGCTTTGTAGAATGCATTCGACTTTCATTTGATAGAAAAAGCTTTGTTTGAATATGTTTGACTTTCATTTGATACAAATAGCTTTGTTGAATGCATTTGACTTTTATTTGCTTTAAAAACCTTTGTTTGAATGTGTTTGAATTTCATTTGATTCAAATAGCTTTGTAGAATGCATTCCACTTTCATTTGATTCAAAAAGCTTTGTTTGAATGTGTTTGACTTTCATTTGATTCAAATAGCTTTGTTCAATGCATTTGACTTTTATTTGCTTCAAAAGCTTTGTTTGAATGTATTTGATTTTCATTTGATTTAATAACCTTTGTTTAATGTGTTTCACTTTCATTTGATTCAAATAGCTTTGTAGAATGCATTCGACTTTCATTTGATTCAAAAAGCTTTGTATGAATGTGTTTGACTTTCATTTGATTCAAATAGCTTTGTTGAATACATTTTACTTTTATTTGCTTCAAAAAGCTTTGTTTGAATGTGTTTGACTTTTATTTGATTCAAATAACTTTGTAGAATTCATTCGACATTCATTAGATTCAAAAAGCTTTTATTTGAATGTGTGTGACTTTCATTTGAATCAAATAGCTTTGTTCAATGCATTTGACTTTTATTTGCTTCAAAAGCTTTGTTTGAATGTATTTGACTATCATTTGATTTAATAACCTTTGTTTAATGTGTTTGATTTTCATTTGACTCAAATAGCTTTGTAGAATGCATTCGACTTTCATTTGATAGAAAAAGCTTTGTTTGAATATGTTTGACTTTCATTTGATACAAATAGCTTTGTTGAATGCATTTGACTTTTATTTGCTTTAAAAACCTTTGTTTGAATGTGTTTGAATTTCATTTGATTCAAATAGCTTTGTAGAATGCATTCGACTTTCATTTGATTCAAAAAGCTTTGTTTGAATGTGTTTGACTTTCATTTGATTCAAATAGCTTTGTTCAATGCATTTGACTTTTATTTGCTTCAAAAGCTTTGTTTTAATGTATTTGATTTTCATTTGATTTAATAATAACCTTTGTTTAATGTGTTTCACTTTCATTTGATTCAAATAGCTTTGTAGAATGCATTCGACTTTCATTTGATTCAAAAAGCTTTGTATGAATGTGTTTGACTTTCATTTGATTCAAATAGCTTTGTTGAATACATTTTACTTTTATTTGCTTCAAAAAGCTTTGTTTGAATGTGTTTGACTTTTATTTGATTCAAATAGCTTTGTAGAATTCATTCGACTTTCATTTGATTCAAAAAGCTTTGTTTGAATGTGTGTGACTTTCATTTGAATCAAATAGCTTAGTTTAATCCATTTGACTTTTATTTGCTTCAAAAGCTTTGTTTGAATGTATTTGACTTTCATTTTATTTAATAACCTTTGTTTAATGTGTTTGATTTTCATTTGACTCAAATAGCTTTGTAGAATGCATTCGACTTTCATTTGACAGAAAAAGCTTTGTTTGAATATGTTTGACTTTCATTTGATACAAATAGCTTTGTTGAATGCATTTGACTTTTATTTGCTTTAAAAACCTTTGTTTGAATGTGTTTGAATTTCATTTGATTCAAATAGCTTTGTAGAATGCATTCGACTTTCATTTGATTCAAAAAGCTTTGTTTGAATGTGTTTGACTTTCATTTGATTCAAATAGCTTTGTTCAATGCATTTGACTTTTATTTGCTTCAAAAGCTTTGTTTGAATGTATTTGATTTTCATTTGATTTAATAACCTTTGTTTAATGTGTTTGACTTTCATTTGATTTAAATAGCTTTGTAGAATGCATTCGACTTTCATTTGATTCAAAAAGCTTTGTATGAATGTGTTTGACTTTCATTTGATTCAAATAGCTTTGTTGAATACATTTTACTTTTATTTGCTTCAAAAAGCTTTGTTTGAATGTGTTTGACTTTCATTTGATTCAAATAGTTTTGTAGAATGCATTCGACTTTCATTTGATTCAAAAAGCTTTGTTTGAATGTGTTTGATTTTCATTTGATTCAAATAGCTTTGTTCAATGCATTTGACTTTTATTTGCTTCAAAAGCTTTGTTTGAATGTATTTGACTATCATTTGATTTAATAACCTTTGTTTAATGTGTTTGATTTTCATTTGACTCAAATAGCTTTGTAGAATGCATTCGACTTTCATTTGATAGAAAAAGCTTTGTTTGAATATGTTTGACTTTCATTTGATACAAATAGCTTTGTTGAATGCATTTGACTTTTATTTGCTTTAAAAACCTTTGTTTGAATGTGTTTGAATTTCATTTGATTCAAATAGCTTTGTAGAATGCATTCGACTTTCATTTGATTCAAAAAGCTTTGTTTGAATGTGTTTGACTTTCATTTGATTCAAATAGCTTTGTTCAATGCATTTGACTTTTATTTGCTTCAAAAGCTTTGTTTGAATGTATTTGATTTTCATTTGATTTAATAACCTTTGTTTAATGTGTTTGACTTTCATTTGATTCAAATAGCTTTGTAGAATGCATTCGACTTTCATTTGATTCAAAAAGCTTTGTATGAATGTGTTTGACTTTCATTTGATTCAAATAGCTTTGTTGAATACATTTTACTTTTATTTGCTTCAAAAAGCTTTGTTTGAATGTGTTTGACTTTTATTTGATTCAAATAGCTTTGTAGAATTCATTCGACTTTCATTTGATTCAAAAAGCTTTGTTTGAATGTGTGTGACTTTCATTTGAATCAAATAGCTTTGTTTAATCCATTTGACTTTTATTTGCTTCAAAAGCTTTGTTTGAATGTATTTGACTTTCATTTTATTTAATAACCTTTGTTTAATGTGTTTGATTTTCATTTGACTCAAATAGCTTTGTAGAATGCATTCGACTTTCATTTGACAGAAAAAGCTTTGTTTGAATATGTTTGACTTTCATTTGATACAAATAGCTTTGTTGAATGCATTTGACTTTTATTTGCTTTAAAAACCTTTGTTTGAATGTGTTTGAATTTCATTTGATTCAAATAGCTTTGTAGAATGCATTCGACTTTCATTTGATTCAAAAAGCTTTGTTTGAATGTGTTTGACTTTCATTTGATTCAAATAGCTTTGTTCAATGCATTTGACTTTTATTTGCTTCAAAAGCTTTGTTTGAATGTATTTGATTTTCATTTAATTTAATAACCTTTGTTTAATGTGTTTGACTTTCATTTGATTTACATAGCTTTGTAGAATGCATTCGACTTTCATTTGATTCAAAAAGCTTTGTATGAATGTGTTTGACTTTCATTTGATTCAAATAGCTTTGTTGAATACATTTTACTTTTATTTGCTTCAAAAAGCTTTGTTTGAATGTGTTTGACTTTCATTTGATTCAAATAGTTTTGTAGAATGCATTCGACTTTCATTTGATTCAAAAAGCTTTGTTTGAATGTGTTTGATTTTCATTTGATTCAAATAGCTTTGTTCAATGCATTTGACTTTTATTTGCTTCAAAAGCTTTGTTTGAATGTATTTTAACTTTCATTTAAATTAATAACCTTTGTTTAATGCATTTGACTTTCATTTGACTCAAATAGCTTTGTAGAATGCATTCGACTTTCATTTAATTGAAAAAGCTTTGGTTGAATGTGTTTGACTTTCATTTGATTCAAATAGCTTTGTTGAATGCATTTGACTTTTATTTGCTTCAAAAACCTTTGTTTGAATGTGTTTGAATTTCATTTGATTCAAATAGCTTTGTAGAATGCATTCGACTTTCATTTGATTCAAAAGATTTGTTTGAATGTGTTTGACTTTCATTTGATTCAAATAGCTTTGTTCAATGCATTTGACTTTTAATTGCTTCAAAACCTTTGTTTGAATGTAATTGACTTTCATTTGATTTAATAACCTTTGTTTAATGTGTTTGACTTTCATTTGATTCAAATAGCTTTGTAGAATGCATTCGACTTTCATTTGATTCAAAAAGCTTTGTTTGAATGTGTTTGACTTTCATTTGATTCAAATAGCTTTGTAGAATGCATTCGACTTTCATTTGATTCAAAAAGCTTTGTTTGAATGTGTTTGACTTTCATTTGATTCAAATAGATTTGTTGAATGCATTTGACTTTTATTTGATTCAAAAAGCTTTCTTTAATGTGTTTGACTTTCATTTGATTCAAATAGCTTTATAGAATGCATTCGACTTTCATTTGATTCAAAAAGCATTGTTTGAATGTGTTTGACTTTCATTTGATTCAAATAGCTTTGTTGAATACATTTGACTTTTATTTGCTTCAAAAAGCTTTGATTGAATGTGTTTGACTTTCATTTGATTTAAAAAACTATGTTTAATGTGTTTGACTTTCATTTGATTCAAATAGCTTTGTTGAATGCATTCGACTTTCATTTGATTCAAAAAGCTTTGTTTGAATGTGTTTGACTTTCATTTGATGCAAATAGCTTTGTTGAATGCATTTGAGTTTTATTTGCTTCAAAAATCTTTGTTTGAATGTGTTTTACTTTCATTTGATTTAATAACCTTTTTTCAATGCATTTGACTTTTATTTGCTTCAAAAGCTTTGTTTGAATGTATTTGACTTTCATTTGATTTAATAACCTTTGTTTAATGTGTTTGATTTTCATTTGACTCAAATAGCTTTGTAGAATGCATTCGACTTTCATTTGATAGAAAAAGCTTTGTTTGAATATGTTTGACTTTCATTTGATACAAATAGCTTTGTTGAATGCATTTGACTTTTATTTGCTTTAAAAACCTTTGTTTGAATGTGTTTGGATTTCATTTGATTCAAATAGCTTTGTAGAATGCATTCGACTTTCATTTGATTCAAAAAGCTTTGTTTGAATGTGTTTGACTTTCATTTGATTCAAATAGCTTTGTTCAATCCATTTTACTTTTATTTGCTTCAAAAAGCTTTGTTTTAATGTGTTTGATTTTCATTTGATTCAAATAGCTTTGTAGAATACATTCGACTTTCATTTGATTCAAAAAGCTTTGTTTGAATGTGTTTGACTTTCATTTGATTCAAATAGATTTATTGAATGCATTTGACTTTTATTTGCTTCAAAAATCTTTGTTTGAATGTGTTTGACATTCATTTGATTTAATAATCTTTGTTTAATGTGTTTGACTTTCATTTGATTCAAATAGCTTTGTAGAATGCATTCGACTTTCATTTGATTCAAAAAGCTTTGTTTGAATGTGTTTGACTTTTATTTGATTCAAATAGCTTTGTTCAATGCATTTTACTTTTATTTGCTTCAAAAAGCTTTGTTTGAATGTGTTTGACTTTCATTTGATTCAAATAGCTTTGTAGAATACATTCGACTTTCATTTGATTCAAAAAGCTTTGTTTGAATGTGCTTGACTTTCATTTGATTCAAACAGATTTGTTGAATGCATTTGACTTTTATTTGCTTCAAAAATCTTTGTTTGAATGTATTTGACATTCATTTGATTTAAAAAACTTTGTTTAATGTGTTTGACTTTCATTTGATTCAAATAGTTTTGTAGAATGCATTCGACTTTCATTTTATTCGAATAGCTTTGTTCAATGCATTTGACTTTAATTTGATTCAAAAAGCTTTGTTTGAATGTGTTTGACTTTCATTTGATTCAAATAGCTTTGTTGAATGCATTTGACTTTTTTTTGCTTCAAAAAGCTTTGCTTGAATGTGTTTGACTTTCATTTGATTCAAATAGATTTGTTGAATGCATTTAACTATTATTTGCTTAAAAAGCTTTGTTTGAATGTGTTTGACTCTCGTTTTATTCAAATAACATTGTAGAATGCATTCAACTTTCATTTGATTTAAAAACCTTTGTTTGAATGTGTTTGACTTTCATTTGATTCAAATAGCTTTGTTGAATGTATTTGCCTTTTATTTGCTTTATAAAGCTTCGTTTGAATGTGTTTGACTTTCTTTTGATTCAAATAGCTTTGTAGAAAGCATTCGACTTTCATTTGATTCAAAAAGCTTTGTTTGAATGTGTTTGACTTTCATTTGATTCAAATAGCTTTGTTCAATGCATTTGACTTTTATTTGCTTCAAAAGCTTTGTTAGAATGTATTTGACTTTCATTTGATTTCATAACCTTTGTTTAATGTGTTTGACTTTCATTTGATTTAAATAGCTTTGTAGAATGCATTCGACTTTCATTTGATTCAAAAAGCTTTGTTTGAATGTGTTTCACTTTCATTTGATTCAAACAGCTTTGTTGAATGCATTTGACTTTTATTTGCTTCAAAAAGCTTTAATTGAATGTGTTTTAATTTCATTTGATTTAAACAGCTTTGTAGAATGCATTCGACTTTCATTTGATTCAAAAAGCTTTGATTGAATGTGTTTGACTTTCATTTTATTCAAATAGCTTTGTTAAATGCATTTGACTATTATTTGCATCAAAAACCTTTGTTTGAATGTATTGGACTTTCCTTTGATTTAAAAACCTTTGTTTAATGTGTTTTACTTTCATTTGATTCAAATTGCTATGTAGAATGCATTCAACTTTCATTTGATTCAAAAAGCTTTATTTGAATGTGTTTGACTTTCATTTGATTCAAAATAGATTTGTTGAACGCATTTGACTTTTATGTGCTTCAAAAAGCTTTGTTTGAATGTGTTTGACTTTCATTTGATTCAAATACATTTGTTGAATGCATTTGACCTTTATTTGCTTCAAAAAGCTTTGTTTGAATGTGTTTGACTTTCATTTGATTAAAAAACCTTTGTTTGAATGTGTTTGAATTTCATTTGATTTAAATAGCTTTGTAGAATGCATTCGATTTTAATTTAATTCAAAAAGCTTTGTTTGAATGTGTTTGACTTTCAATTGATTCAAATGGCTTTGTTCAATGCATTTGACTTTCATTTGATTCAAAAACCTTTGTTTGAATGTGTTTGACTTTCATTTGATTCAAATAGCTTTGTTGAATGCATTTGACTTTTATTTGCTTTTAAAAGCTTTGTTTGAATGTATTTTTCTTTCATTTGATTTAAAACCCTTTGTTTAATGCGTTTGACTTTCATTTGATTCAAATAGCTACGTAGAATTCATTCGACTTTCCTTTGATTCAAAAAGCTTTGTTTTAATGTGTTTGACTTTCATTTGACTCAAATAGCTTTGTTGAATTCATTTGACTTATATTTGCTTCTAAAAGCTTTGTTTGAATGTGTTTGACATTCATTTGACTTAAAAATCTTTGTTTGATTGTGTTTGACTTTCATTTGATTCAAATAGCTTTGTTGAATGCATTTGATTATTATTTCAATCAAAAACCTTTGTTTGAATGTGTTTTACTGTCATTTGGTTCAAATAGCTTTGTAGAATGCATTCGACTTTCATTTAATTCAAAAAGCTTTGTTTGAATGTGTTTAACTTTCATTTGATTCAAATAGCTTTGTTGAATGCATTTGACCTTTATTTGCTTCAAAACAGCTTTGTTTGAATGTGTTTGACTTTCATTTAATTTAAAAACCTTTGTTTGAATGTGTTTGACTTTCATTTGATTCAAATATCTTTGTAGAATGCATTCGACTTTCATTTGATTCAAAAAGCTTTGTTTGAATGTGTTTGACTTTCAATTGATTCAAATGGCTTTGTTCAATGCATTTGACTTTTATTTGCTTCAAAAAGCTTTGTTTGAATGTGTTTAAGTTTCATTTGATTCAAATAGCTTTGTTGAATGCATTTGACTTTCATTTGTTTCAAAAAGCTTCGTTTGAATGTGTTTGATTTTCAATTGATTTAAAAACCTTTGTTTAATGTGTTTGACTATCTTTTGATTCAAAAAGCTTTGTAGAATGCATTTGACTTTCATTTGATTCAAAAACCTTTGTTTGAATGCGTATTGATTTCATTTGACTTTCTTTTGATTCAAATAGCTTTGTAGAATGCATTTGTAGAATGCATTTGACTTTCTTTTGATTCAAATAGCTTTGTAGAATGCATTTGACTTTCATTTGCTTCAAAAAGCTTTGTTTGAATGTGTTTGACTGTCATTTGACTTAATAACCTTTATTTAATGTGTTTGACTTTCATTTGATTCAAATAGCTTTGTAGAATGAATTTGACTTTCATTTGGTTAAAAAAACTTTGTTTGAATGCGTTTGAATTTCATTAGATTCAAATAGATTTATTCAATGCATTTGACTTTTCTTTGCTTCAAAAAGCTTTGTTTGACTGTGTTTGACTTTCATTTGATTTAAAAACCTTTGTTAAATGTGTTTGACTTTCAAGTGATTCAAATACCTTTGTAGAATGCATTCGACTTTTATTTGATTCAAAAAGATTTGTTTGAATGTGTTTGACTTTCATTTATTTAAAAATCTTTGTTCAATGTGTTTGCCTTTCATTTGATTCAAATATTTTTGTAGAATGCATTTAACATTCATTTGATTAATAAAGCATTGTTTGAATATGTTTAACTTTCATTTGATTCAAATAACTTTGTTGAATGCATTTGACTTTCATTTGATTCAAAAAACTTTGTTTGAATGTATATGACTTTCATTTGATTTAAAAACCTTTGTTTGAATGTGTTTGACTTTCATTTGATTCAAATAGCTTTGTTGAATGTATTTGACGTCTATTTGCTTTAAAATGCTTCGTTTCAATGTGTTTGTCTTTCATTTAATCTAAAAACCTTTGTTTAATGTGTTTGACTTTCGTTTGATTCAAATAGCTTAGTAGAATGCATTCGACTTTCATTTGATTCTAATAGCTATGTTTGAATGTGTTTGACTTTCATTTAATTCAAATAGCTTTGTATAATGCATTTGACTTTCATTTGCTTAAAAATGCTTTGTTTGATTGTGTTTGACTTTCATTCGATTTGAAAACCTTTGTTTGAATGTGTTTAACTTTCATTTGATTCAAACAGCTTTGTTGAATGCATTTGACTTTTATTTGCTTTAAAAAGCTTTGTTTGAATACGTTTGACTTTCATTTGATATAAAAACCTTTGTTTAATGTGTTTGACTTTCATTTGATTCTAATAGCTTTATAGAATGCATTCGACTTTCATTTGATTCAAAAAGCTTTGTTTGAATGTGTTTGACTTTCATTTGATTCAAATAGGTTTGTATAATGCATTTGACTTTCATTTGCTTCAAAAAGCTTTGTTTGAATGTGTTTGACTTTCATTTGATTTGAAAACCTTTGTTTGAAAGTGTTTGACTTTCATTTGATTCAAATAGCTTTGTTGAATGCATTTGACTATTATTTGCATCAAAAACCTTTGTTTGAATGTGTTGGACTTTCCTTTGATTTAAAAACCTTTGTTTGAATGTGTTTGACTTTCATTTGATTCAAATAGCTTTGTTGAATGTATTTGACGTCTATTTGCTTTAAAAAGCTTCGTTTCAATGTGTTTGTCTTTCATTTAATTTAAAAACCTTTGTTTAATGTGTTTGACTTTCGTTTGATTCAAATAGCTTAGTAGAATGCATTCGACTTTCATTTGATTCTAATAGCTATGTTTGAATGTGTTTGACTTTCATTTAATTCAAATAGCTTTGTATAATGCATTTGACTTTCATTTGCTTAAAAATGCTTTGTTTGATTGTGTTTGACTTTCATTCGATTTGAAAACCTTTGTTTGAATGTGTTTAACTTTCATTTGATTCAAACAGCTTTGTTGAATGCATTTGACTTTTATTTGCTTTAAAAAGCTTTGTTTGAATACGTTTGACTTTCATTTGATTTAATAACCTTTGTTTAATGTGTTTGACTTTCATTTGATTCAAATAGCTTTGTAGAATGCATTCGACTTTCATTTGATTCAAAAAGCTTTGTTTGAATGTGTTTGACTTTCATTTGATTCAAATAGCTTTGTGGAATGCATTCGACTTTCATTTGATTTAAAAAGCTTTGTTTGAATGTGTTTGACTTTCATTTGATTCAAATAGCTTTGTTGAATACATTTGACTTTTATTTGCTTCAAAAAGCTTTGTTTGAATGTGTTTGACTTTCATTTGATTTAAAAAACTATGTTTAATGTGTTTGACTTTTATTTGATTCAAATATCTTTGTTGAATGCATTCGACTTTCATTTGATTCAAAAAGCTTTGTTTGAATGCGTTTGACTTTCATTTGATGCAAATAGCTTTGTTGAATGCATTTGAGTTTTATTTGCTTCAAAAATCTTTGTTTGAATGTGTTTGACTTTCATTTGATTTAATAACCTTTTTTCAATGCATTTGACTTTTATTTGCTTCAAAAGCTTTGTTTGAATGTATTTGACTTTCATTTGATTTAATAACCTTTGTTTAATGTGTTTGACTTTCATTTGATTCAAATAGCTTTGTTGAATGCATTTGACTTTTATTTGCTTTTAAAAGCTTTGTTTGAATGTATTTGACTTTCATTTGATTTAAAACCCATTGTTTAATGTGTTTGACTTTCATTTGATTCAAATAGCTACGTAGAATTCATTCGACTTTCTTTTGATTCAAAAAGCTTTGTTTTAATGTGTTTGACTTTCATTTGACTCAAATAGCTTTGTTGAATACATTTGACTTATATTTGCTTCTAAAAGCTTTGTTTGAATGTGTTTGACTTTCATTTGACTTAAAAACCTTTGTTTGATTGTGTTTGACTTTCATTTGATTCAAATAGCTTTGTTGAATGCATTTGATTATTATTTCTATCAAAAACCTTTGTTTGAATGTGTTTGACTTTCCTTTGATTTAAAAACCTTTGTTTAATGTGTTTTACTGTCATTTGGTTCAAATAGCTTTGTAGAATGCATTCGTCTTTCATTTAATTCAAAAATCTTTGTTTAAATGTGTTTGACTTTCATTTGATTCAAATAGCTTTGTTGAATGCATTTGACCTTTATTTGCTTCAAAAAAGCTTTGTTTGAATGTGTTTGACTTTCATTTGATTCAAATAGCTTTGTTTAATGCATTTGACTTTTATTTGCTTCAAAAAGCTTTGTTTGAACGTGTTTGACTTTCATTTGATTTAAAAACCTTGGTTTCATGTGTTTGACTTTCAATTGATTCAAATCTCTTTGTTGAATGCATTTGACTTTTATTTGCTTCCAAAATCTTTGTTTGAATGTGTTTGACTTTCATTTGATTTAAAAACCTTTTTTTTTATTGTGTTTGACTTTCATTTGATTCAAATAGCTTTGTAGAACACATTCGACTTTTATTTGATTCAAAAAGCTTTATTTGAATGTGTTTGACTTTCAACTTATTCAAATAGCTTTGTTGAATTCATTTAACTTTTATTTGTTTCAAAAAGTTTTGTTTTAATGTGTTTGACTTTCTTTTAATTCAAATAGCTTTGTTGAATGCATTTGACTTTTATTTGTTTCAAAAAGCTTTGTTTGAATGTGTTTGACTTTCATTTGATTCAAATAGCTTTGTTCAATGGATTTGACTTTTATTTTGCTTCACAAAGCTTTGTTTGAACGTGTTTAACTATCATTTGAATTAAAAACCTTTGGTTTAAGTGTTTGACTTTCATTTGATTCAAATAGCTTTGTGGAATGCATTCTACTTTCATTTTATTCAAAAACCTTTGTTTGAATTTGTTTGATTTTCATTTGATTCAAATAGCTTTGTAGAATGCATTCGACTTTCATTTGATTCAAAAAGCTTTGTTTGAATGTGTTTGACTTTAATTTGATTCAAATAGCTTTGTTCAATGCGTTTGACTTTTATTTGCTTCAAAAAGCTTTGTTTTAATGTGTTTGACTTTCATTTGATTATAAAACCTATGTTTAATGTGTTTGACTTTCATTTGATTCAAATTGCTTTGTTGAATGCATTGGACTTTTATTTGCTTAAAAAAGCTTTGATTGAATGTGTTTGACTTGCATTTGATTCAAATAGCTTTGTAGAATGCATTCGACTTTCATTAGATTCAAAAAGCTTTGTTTGAATGTGTGTTGACTTTCATTTGATTCATATAGCTTTGTTGAATGCATTTGACTTTTATTTGCTATAAAAAGCTTTGATTGAATGTGTTTGACATTCATTTGATTTAAAAACCTTTGTTTAATGTGTTTGTCTTTCATTTGATTCAAATAGCTTTGTAGAATGCATTTGACTTTCATTTGATTCAAAATGCTTTGTTTGAATGAGTTTGACTTTAATTTGATTCAAATAGCTTTGTTGAATGCATTTGACTTTTATTTGGTTCAAAAGGCTTTGTTTCAACGAGTTTGACTTTCATTTGCTTTTAATACTTTTGTTTCATGTGTTTGACTTTCATTTGATTCAAATAGCTTTGTAAAATGCATTTGACTTTTATTTGTTTCAAAAAGCTTTGTTTGAATGTGTTTAACTTTTATTTGATTCAAATAGCTTTGTTGAATGCATTTGACTTTTATTTGCTTCAAAAAGCTTTGTTTGAAAGTGTTTGACTTTCACCTGATTTAAAAACCTTTGTTTAATGTGTTTGACTTTTATTTGATTCAAATAGCTTTGTAGAATGCATTCGACTTTCATTTGATTCAAAATGCTTTGTTTGAATGTGTTTGACTTCCATCTTATTCAAATAGCTTTGTTGAATGCATTTGACTTTTATTTGCTTCAAAAAGCTTTGTTTGAATGTGTTTTATTTTCATTTGAATCAAAAAGATTTGTTTGAATGTGTTTAACTTTCATTTGATTCAAATAGTTTTGTTAAATGCATTTGACTTTTATTTGCTTCAAAAAGCTTTGTTTGAATGTGTTTGACTATCATTTGATTTAAAAACCTTTGTTTAATGTGTTTGACTTTCTAGTGATTCAAATACCTTTGTAGAATGCATTCGACTTTTATTTGATTCAAAAAGATTTGTTTGAATGTGTTTGACTTTCATTTGATTCAAATAGTTTTGTTGAAAGCATTTGACTTTTATTTGCTTCAAAAAGCTTTGTTTAAATGTGTTTGACTTTCATTTATTTAAAAATCTTTGTTCAATGTGTTTGCCTTTCATTTGATTCAAACAGCTTTGTAGAATGCATTTAACATTCATTTGATTCATAAAGCATTGTTTGAATATGTTTAACATTCATTTGATTCAAATAACTTTGTTGAATGCATTTGACTTTCATTTGATTCAAAAAACTTTGTTTGAATGTATATGACTTTCATTTGATTTAAAAACCTTTGTTTGAATGTGTTTGACTTTCATTTGATTCAAATAGCTTTGTTGAATGTATTTGACGTCTATTTGCTTTAAAAAGCTTCGTTTCAATGTGTTTGTTTTTCATTTAATTTAAAAACCTTTGTTTAACGTGTTTGACTTCCGTTTGATTCAAATAGCTTAGTAGAATGCATTCGACTTTCATTTGATTCTAATAGCTTTGTTCAATGGATTTGACTTTTATTTTGCTTCACAAAGCTTTGTTTGAACGTGTTTGACTATCATTTGATTTAAAAACCTTTGGTTTAAGTGTTTGACTTTCATTTGATTCAAATAGCTTTATGGAATGCATTCGACTTTCATTTTATTCAAAAACCTTTGTTTGAATTTGTTTGACTTTCATTTGATTCAAATAGCTTTATAGAATGCATTCGACTTTCATTTGATTCAAAAAGCTTTGTTTGAATGTGTTTGACTTTAATTTGATTCAAATAGCTTTGTTCAATGCGTTTGACTTTTATTTGCTTCAAAAAGCTTTGTTTTAATGTGTTTGACTTTCATTTGATTATAAAACCTATGTTTAATGTGTTTGACTTTCATTTGATTCAAATTGCTTTGTTGAATGCATTGGACTTTTATTTGCTTAAAAAAGCTTTGATTGAATGTGTTTTACTTGCCTTTGATTCAAATAGCTTTGTAGAATGCATTCGACTTTCATTAGATTCAAAAAGCTTTGTTTGAATGTGTGTTGACTTTCATTTGATTCATATAGCTTTGTTCAATGCATTTGACTTTTATTTGCTACAAAAAGCTTTGATTGAATGTGCTTGACTTTCATTTGATTTAAAAACCTTTGTTTAATGTGTTTGTCTTTTATTTGATTCAAATAGCTTTGTAGAATGCATTTGACTTTCATTTGATTCAAAAAGCTTTGTTTGAATGTGTTTAACTTTCATTTGATTCAAATAGCTTTCTTGAATGCATTTGACTTTTATTTGCTTCAAAAAGCTTTGTTTGAAAGTGTTTGACTTTCATTTGATTTATAAACCTTTGTTTAATGTGTTTGACTATCATTTGGTTCAAATAGCTTTGTAGAATGCATTCGACTTTCATTATATTCAAAAACCTTTGTTTGAATGAGTTTGTCTTTCATTTGATTCAAATAGCTTTGTAGAATGCATTCGACTTTCATTTGATTCAAAAAGCTTTGTTTAATGTGTTTGACTTTAATTTGATTCAAATAGCTTTATTCAATTCATTTGACTTTTATTTGCTTCAAAAAGCTTTGTTTGAATGTGTTTGACTTTCATTTGATTTAAAAACCTATGTTTAATGTGTTTGACTTTCATTTGATTCAAATTGCTTTGTTGAATGCATTGGACTTTTATTTGCTTAAAAAAGCTTTGATTGAATGTGTTTGACTTGCATTTAATTCAAATAGCTTTGTAGAATGCATTCGACTTTCATTAGATTTAAAAAGCATTGTTTGAATGTGTTTGACTTTCATTTGATTCATATAGCTTTGTTCAATGCATTTGACTTTTATTTGCTACAAAAAGCTTTGTTTGAATGTATTTGACTTTCATTTGATTCAAATAGCTTTGTTCAATGCATTTGACTTTTATTTGCTTGAAAAAGCTTTGTTTGAATGTGTTTTACTATCATTTGATTCAAATAGCTTTGTAGAATGTATTCGACTTTCATTTGAATGTGTTTGACTTTCATTTGATTCAGATAGCTTTATTTGAATGTGTTTGACTTTCATTTGATTCAAATAGCTTTATTTGAATGTGTTTGACTTTCATTTGATTCAGATAGCTTTGTATAATGCATTTGACTTTCATTTGCTTCAAAATGCTTTGTTTGAATGAGTTAAACTTTAATTTGATTCAAATAGCTTTGTTGAATGCATTTGAATTTTATTTGCTTCAAAAAGCTTTGTTTGAATGTGTTTGACTTTCATTTGATTCAAATGGCTTTGTTCAATGCATTTGACTTTTATTTGGTTCAAAAGGCTTTGTTTCAACGAGTTTGACTTTCATTTGCTTTTAATACTTTTGTTTCATGTGTTTGACTTTCATTTGATTCAAATATCTTTGTAAAATGCATTTGACTTTTATTTGTTTCAAAAAGCTTTGTTTGAATGTGTTTAACTTTTATTTGATTCAAATAGCTTTGTTGAATGCATTTGACTTTTATTTGCTTCAAAAAGCTTTGTTTGAAAGTATTTGACTTTCATCTGATTTAAAAACCTTTGTTTAATGTGTTTGACTTTTATTTGATTCAAATATCTTTGTAGAATGCATTCGACTTTCATTTGATTCAAAATGCTTTGTTTGAATATGTTTGACTTCCATCTTATTCAAATAGCTTTGTTGAATGCATTTGACTTTTATTTGCTTCAAAAAGCTTTGTTTGAATGTGTTTTATTTTCATTTGAATCAAAAAGATTTGTTTGAATGTGTTTAACTTTCATTTGATTCAAATAGTTTTGTTAAATGCATTTGACTTTTATTTGCTTCAAAAAGCTTTGTTTGAATGTGTTTCACTTTCATTTCATTTAAAAACCTTTGTTTCATGTGTTTAACTTTCATTTGATTCAAATAGTTTTGTATAATGCATTTGACTTTCATTTGATTCAAAAATTTTTGTTTGAACGTGTTTAACTTTCATTTGATTCAAATAGGTTTGTTCAATGGATTTGATTTTTATTTGCTACAAAAAGCTTTGTTTGAAAGTGTTTGACATTCATTTGATTTAAAAACCTTTGTTTGAATGTGTTTGACTTTCATTTGATTCAAATAGCTTGGTAGAATGCATTCGACTTTCATTGGATTCAAAAAGCTTTGTTTGAATGTGTTTGACTTTCATTTGATTTAAAAACCTATGTTTAATGCGTTTGAGTTTTATTTGATTCAAATAGTTTTGTAAAATTCATTCGACTTTCATTTGATTCAAAAAGCTTTGTTTGAATGTGTTTGACTTTCATTTAATTCAAATAGCTTTGTAGAATGAATTTGACTTTTGTTTGCTTCAAAAAGCTTCGTTTGAACGTGTTTGACTTTCATTTGATTTAAAAACCTTTGTTTCATGTGTTTGACTTTCATTTGATTCAAATAGCTTTGTAGAATGCATTCGATTTTCATTTGATTCAAAAAGCTTTGTTTGAATGTGTTTAACTTTCATTTTATTCAAATAGCTTTGTTGAATGCATTAGACTTTTATTTGCTTAAAAAAGCTTTGATTGAAAGTGCTTGACTTTCATTTGATTTGAAAAACTTTTGTTTAATGTGTTTGACTTCATTTGATTCAAATTGATTTGTAGAATGCATTCGACTTTCATTTGGTTCAAAAAGTTTTGTTTGAATGTGTTTGACTTTCATTTGATTCACATAGCTTTGTTGAATGCATTTGACATTTATTTGCTTCAAAAAGTTTTGTTTGAATGTGTTTGACTTTCGTTTGATTTAAATAGCTTTGTAGAATTCATTCTACTTTCATTTGATTCAAAAAGCTTTGTTTGAATGTGTTTGACTTTCATTTGATTCAAATAGCTTTGTTCAATGCAATTGACTTTTATTTGTTTTAAAAAGCTTTGTTTGATTGTGTTTGACTTTCATTTGATTCAACTAGCTTAGTTGAATGCATTTGACTTTTGTTTGTTTCAAAAAGCTTTGTTTGAATGTGTTTGACTTTCATTTGATTCAAATAGCTTTGTTAACTTCATTTGACTATTTGCTTTAAAAAGCTTTGTTTGAACGTGTTTGACTTTCATTTGATTTAAATAGCTTTGTTTCATGTGTTTGACTTTCATTTTATTCAAATAGCTTTGTTGAATACATTTGACTTTTATTTACTTCAAAAAGCTTTGTTTGAATGTGTTTGACTTTCCTTTGATTTAAAAACCTTTGTTTAATGTGTTTGACTTTCATTTGATTCAAATATCCTCGTAGAATGCATTTGACTTTCATTTGATTCAAAAAGCTTTGTTTGAATGTGTTTGACTTTCATTTGATTCAAAATAGCTTTGTTGAACGCATTTGACTTTTATGTGCTTCAAAAATCTTTGTTTGAATGTGTTTGACTTTCATTTGATTCAAATAGCTTTGTTTAATGCATTTGACTTTTATTTGCTTCAAAAATCATTGTTTGAACGTGTTTGACTTTCATTTGATTTAAAAACCTTGGTTTCATGTGTTTGACTTTCAATTGATTCAAATAGCTTTGTTGAATGTATTTGACTTTTATTTGCTTCAAAAAGCTTTGTTTGAATTTGTTGACTTTCATTTGATTTAAAAACCTTTGTTTAATATGTTTGACTTTCATTTGATTCAAATAGCTTTGTAGAATACATTCGACTTTCATTTGATTTAAAAAGCTTTCTTTGAATGTGTTTGACTTTCAATTTATTCAAATAGCATTGTTGAATGCATTTGACTTTTATTTGTTTCAAAAAGCTTTGTTTGAATGTGTTTGACTTTCTATTAATTCAAATAGCTTTGTTAAATGCATTTGACTTTTATTTGTTTCAAAAAGCTTTGTTTGAATGTGTTTGACTTTAATTTGATTCAAATAGCTTTGTTCAATGGATTTGACTTTCATTTGATTCAAAAAGCTTTGTTTGAATGTGTTTTGGGTGTTTTTGTCCCTCGGGAGAGTTACAACTCGAAGACTGGTCCGGCTGGCTCTGTACCTGCAAAATCAACGGAGACTCCGGTTGGGTGGAGCTCCGCCTCCAACGGTCAAGTTAGTAACTTGAAGAAGGATAAAAAGTGTGGAATTTAAGGTGGGGATCTGCTTGGATTCCAAGCTCAGATATTCTCTAATGTGAGAGAAAATGGATGTAATAAATGATTGTCAATTGTCCCCAAAATGAGGGAATATCTCCCTATTTATAGGGTCATGGGGAAAAGTGCCCTCCACTAGGTCAGTCTGACCTAGGGCAGGTGGGCTGCGCCGCAAAAGTGCGGATTTGGGGCATTAGGCCCTTGAAGGCCGTAATTCTGAGAATTGATTTGGGAGTGCCACGTGTCAGCTGGGGATTGGTCAGAGGTGACTTGCCAGCCTTTGACACGTGGCAGTGGTCCAAGTGTTTAGGGTAAAAATACCCCAAACATTTGCCCCTCACAGGTGGCACGTGGTAGGTCACGTGGCGCCTGTGACACGTGTCCACCCGTGAAAGGTGAATCAGTAAAAACGACTCTTTTAACGGAGGTGTGACGGGGATTTCACCGTTTCACCCCCCTATAAATAGGGATTTACCCCCTCCCCCCCCTCCTCTTCTCTTTTCAATTTTCATTGACTTTTTAGAGAGAGAAAGAGAGATTCTAGAGAGAGGTGCTCTGATCCCGGTTGCGTTCTAGCAAATTCAAGATCTCCGCGTGCTTTCTCAAAGTCACCCGGTCACCGGTTGTTGCTTGTTTTCAGATTTTCAGAACTTAAAGTAAGGTAACTATTCGTTCACTTCTTTCAGTTTTTTCTTCTTTTAGCTTGTATACATTCATTTTCGGCTGTATACATTAGTTTTTCAAAAAATAAAATGGACTCTCCATCCGCACACACGGCACTGCCTAGGACATTCAGCCGGTCTCCTGGTACGGCTGAGTCTAGAACCGGGGGTGCCTTGTCTGGAGTTTCAGAAATGCTTTGCTCATCTCCGGCTTCCTCCCTCTCTGTGTCTGTGCAAGACACAATGGCTAGAGTAAAACAAACGACTACCAAACCCAGGTGGCGGCGCACTAGGAAAGTGCCCGCTGATGAAGTTGTGAGAGAAGAGGACTATAAAGGTCCTGATAAGCAAAGCGACTCCCAGGAGGATGCCCCCTCTACTTCCTCCAGTAACGAAATAGAAGAGGGAGACGGTGAGGAAGCCGCCTCCTCTCCAGAGCAACAAAATAACTCAGACGGCGAAGCCGCTGAGAGGTCAGAGGCCGAGGCATCCAGCTCTGACCAAGAGGACCTTGTTGAGGCGTATCGCCGTTTAACAAAAGTAGTAGAAAATCCGGATCCTATGATGACCAGGATGCGGCCGGGAGATATCTCTCTCTTGGAAAGTGGCTTCAAGGCCTTCAAGCAGCAACATCCCTTTGGAGAGGGATGGGATATCATAGTCCCGCCTGCCGATGCTGTAATGGCTTGGGGGGACGATATTGACAATGCAAACAACTATTTCGTTTGCTATGAGGCGGTGATAGAAGCCGGCCTCCGCTTCCCCCTTCACAGAGGTATCCGGAAAATTTTGAAGGGGTACGATTTGGGAGTGTGGCAACTGACCCCAAACTCTTGGGTCAATATTCTGAGCTACATTGCCGCCTGCGAGCTCCGGGATATTGAGCCCAGCTTTACTGCATTTGCCCATATGCACTACCTGAAGAGTGCCCCAGGCGGATACGGGGCGTGGTACACTATTTCCACGCTCCCGGAATACTTGATGACTTTGGACAAGGTGTCCAAATGAGGAGGATGGAAAGACAAATGGTACTTGGTCTCCTCCCCTTCCTTGAAGATGAATGAAATTCTCCGGCGCTACAATAAGGAGCCGGCTTTGGTGGGCCAGAAATGCGTGCGCCCGGCTCTGTCTACCAAGGCCAGGGAGCAAATAATAGAGCCGGAGTTTTTCAAGACTACAACTAAGCCCTTGGGGGATGGGTCTCATATAGTTGTACCAAAAAATTGGATCCCCCATCCGAATTTTTTCTCGGACGAGAGATTCTTGTCCGCCTGTGGGTTGAGCACCATGTTTCCCAGGGGTAGACTCACTCACCCACCCGGCAATTTGTCGTCTGCATTTTATGCTTCAGTGATTTCAATTATTCTTATTTTCATCCTTTTTTCTTTGTTTTTTGTAGAAGAAGCAAGAAACATGGTGGACCCTGCAAAAACACCGGCTAAGTCTGCCGCACAGCTCCGCAAGGAGTCAATGCTGGCCAAAAAGGCAGCCGTAGAGGCCAAGAAAGGCGGGGTAAGATCATCCATATATTTTGTCTTGAATTTATCCAAGTTCCTTTGATGCCGGATGACTAACTTTCAGTTTGTTTTGCAGGCTCCTACTGGCATCCTCCCCCGGTCCATTACAAAGGTCTTGAAAAGACCTGGGGATGAGCAGCTGAGAACACCGGCTGCCAAAGCCAGGAGGAAAAGCTCATCGGTCTCTGGCTCTACTGCCAAAGACCACCCCACAACCGGAGGCAAGAGCCCCGCCGCCCTGAAGTCTCAAAGTGAAAGCTCAAAGAGAGAAGGCAAGAAAAAGCCGGATGCCCCAGAGACATCAAAGAGTGGCGAGCCACTCAAAGCTGCAGGTGGTGCTGCAGCCGGAGGGGAGGAGACGGCGAGAGCTGGCGCCAAAGGTAAGATTGAGATTCCTTGGCCGCTTGACTTTATGAGAGTCAAGACAATGGTTGACCCTTCCGGGGGGTCAGTTAGCAGCCGGCAAAGAATGAATGCCAAATACGCTGCTAGTCTCTCACCAAGTACTTCTTATGGTGCAGATGCTACTTCTGGGCCCCCAGACATGGCGGGATTTGCAAAGAGAATGGTGAGAACTCTCACCCAGTCGGAGAAGAACTCCATCCCCAACCGCCATGAGGTATATTTTGACCAAATCCTGGGTCAGCTGGCGGAGGTAAGTTGGACTTGACACTTGACTTCTTTTCATTTCATTCTTCTTTCTTTTTTTTTTTTTTGTTTGATTTTCCGACTGACCCTATGTAGGTTATGGTCCGGGTGGATGGGCTCCGGGTGCCCTTCAGGAAAAAACAAGATGAGGTAAATGATGCCAAGAAGAGGGCTCAACAAAACCTCAACTCTGCTGAATATGCATATTATATGTCTGATCTTGCCATTAAAGCAGTGGAGTTGAAACAGGAGGAGCTGATCAAGACCCTAACGGCTGCTAACGACGCGGCTAACAACCGGATCAATGATCTTGAGCTGCAGCGGAAAAATGCCAGTTCGGATCTCAAGGCCTTGGAGGGAGCCGATAAGGAGAATGCGAATCTCCGGAAGGATAACTCCCGGCTGGTTGCTGAGCTGGCCACCTTGAAGGCCAAGCACAAAGAGGAGCTCGACGCTGAGCAGAGCCGGCTCATCAATGAAAATGAGCGGGACAATGAAGTCCGCCTGAAAATGGCTTGGCAGCTCCTCTACCCGGATGTTGACTTCGAGGTGTACAAACTTCGGTATGAATACACCATTGCGGTGTACGATGCTGAAGTCCTTGGTGACCCAGCTCCACCTCGCTTCAAGGTTTGGGCAGCTGAGCAGGGGGCTGAGGTCTCGGATGACGAGGAGCCGGAGGAGGAAAAGGGGGAACAGGGCAACAAGGATGTCCAGCCTGAAGAGGCTGCTGATTCGAAGAGAGTTCCCCCTGCAGCCCACTGAGTAGCTCTCCTTTTCTTGTATTTCTGCGGTAGTATGCCAAATTTCTTTGTCTTTCCGGCCTGTGTGCCGAGTATGTTATGTATTTTTACCGACTGTGGAGTCGGGTAACATTGGTTTCTTCACCGGATGTGATTCCGGTTAACAATTATTTTGGCCTTTGTGCCAATTTCAACTAATTATGAAGTATACCGACTCAGTCGATTTTTCATATTTGCACAATTTTTTCAATTTGTCACTTTTGCATATATACTTGATATATACTTGTGATTTTGCCAAACTTATGAAAAGCATGCGACAGGTATAAATCCGGCTGTCCTTGCCCCTAGACGGCTGTGTGGTTGGTTTCATCTGAAACTGATTGATTGTCTTGAAAACTTCTTATACTTTAGAGAGTATGAGATGTTTGTAAGACAATCAATCACAATGGTGATTGCCCCAAACCAAGTACACAACCGGACAAATAACAGGCACACAACCTCTGCCCCAGGCGGTGTTTGGCCGTCTAGGTAACAATCATAGCCATTACACGAAAAGTGTTGCTCGAATTGGGGGGGGTACGTAATAATCCTAAGAGCTTGTGATAATACTCCGACTGATGTCTAGGGACATCCGGAATTTCACAGTCTTAAACGCTCTTAGGAGCAATTCAAGTCATACGGCTATGAGTTGGCTAATTTAGCCGTTCAATCTTCGCCGTCTGTATGGATACGTAGAACGAGCAGGTAGGCTGTTCTCTGCGACGATTGCACCCGGAGGGGTGTCGCCGGACGCCTTTATCCATGTTGGGATAGGCGATTTTATGAAAAAGACAACCATCCGGCCATTGGCCTCTGGTCTAGTTGGAGACCGGCTGCGTAGCCACTAAGCGGTTTTGTGCCTAGCTTTAGGATCTGGCCATAGGTCGCGTGTCACTATGGACATTTGAATTTAATACTAAGTTTCAAACTTAGTTAGTTATCTAGCCATTGGCCTCATGTCATTCAGACGTTTAAGTGGGATACTAAAACTTAGACATTGTCCCTTTAAGAAAATGACCCGTATGGGGAAAACCCAGACGGAACTAAGAAAAAACATAATTGAAAACAAAAAAGCACTTTTCATTAATACTCTTTGTTACAAAAATTTACAAGTCTCAGAAGTAGTACTTTTTCAAGTTGTCTACATTCCAAGTTCTAGGTAGGCGTCTACCGTTTGGGGTTTCTAGGCGGTAGGTGCCGTCTCTTACTTCTTCATAGATCCGGTAGGGGCCTTCCCAATTTGGAGTTAGCTTTCCAAGCTCATTGGCCCTACCGGTTGCCTCCATTTTGCGTAACACAAAATCGTCTACTTTCAAAGGGCGTTTGTGTACTCTTTTGTTATAGGCTCTGGTCATTATCAGACGGTAAATCTCATGACGCAAGGCAGAATTGCCCCTGCGTTCCGGGAGGGAGTCCAATGCCAGCCGCATGGCCTCCCAATTTGCCTCTTCATCATAGAGCATCACTCTGAGCGTGGGCTCATAGTGTTCAATGGGCAAGACGACTTCAGCACCGTACACCATGAGAAATGGAGTTTCCCCGGTTGACCCTTTGGCAGTTGTCCGGATGGCCCATAGGACATGAATCAATTCTTCTGCCCATAAACCACCAGCTCTTTCAATTTTCTTTTTATGCCGTCTGAGATGAGTTTGTTGAAAGCCTCAACCTTGCCATTTGCTTGAGGACGGTCGACTGAGGCAAAGTAACTTGAGATCCCTTGATCTCCCAACCAAGTCTTGAGCTGGGGCGTCTCAAACTGAGGGCCATTGTCAAATACCATAGACATAGGTACCCCAAACCGGGTGATAATGTTCTTCCAAATGAAAGAGATGACATCCTTTGTCTTGATATTCTTAACTGCCTCCGCCTCCACCCACTTGGTGAAGTAATCCACAGCCACCAAAATATAGCGCTTTCCGCCTGGAGCAGGCGTATAAGGACCCAAAATGTCCATCCCCCATTTAGCAAACAGGACTGGGCTGTGGATTGCCGTCAGATCAATAGCCGGGCGATGTATAAGCTTGCCAAACCTTTGGCATTTGTCACATTTCTTCACAAATTCCTTGGCGTCTGCCTCAAGGGTAGGCCAAAAATAATGCCGCCTGGCTCTATGGCTAGGGCCTTGCCGCCTATGTGGGAGGCGCAAAATCCCGCATGCAGCTCTTCGAGAACCTCTTTCCCCTTTTCTGGGGTAACACACTTTAGCAAGGGCTTGAGAAATCCAGCCTTGAAGATTTCTCCATTTCTCATCTCGAAGTTAGCTGCTCTCTTCTTCATGACGGCCGCTTCCTGTGGTGAATCAGGGAGCGTGCCGGCTGTTAGATACGCCCGGATGCCATCCATCTAGGTAGAACTTCGGTCCAGAATTCCAATGGGCTCTTCATATATACTTCTTTTTTCTAGAACTTCCCAAAAGACTGACCGAGGCGTATCATGGCAGGCGGAGGATGCCAATTTTGAAAATGCATCCGCCTGGTTGTTATCTGACCGGGGCACTTGACTCAGTCGGAACTCTTCAAGTGACCCAGCCTCTTCTTTGACGGCCTGAAGATATTTGATCATAGCCGGGTGAGTTGCTTCATATTTTCCCTCATACTGGCTAACGACCAACTGAGAATTAGAGAAGGCGTCAATCTTTGTTGCCCCTGCTGCCTTACACATGCGGATTCCGGCTAGCAGGGCTTCATACTTTGCCTCATTGTTTGAGGCCTGAAACTTGAACCGTAGTGCATACTCAAATTTATCCCCTTCCGGAGATTCATAGATAATGCATGCACCACAGCCGTTCTTTGTAGAGCTCCCATCTACATACACCTTCCAAACCTGATCAATATTATCCGGAGGAACAGGTCGAGTCATTTCAACAATGAAGTCGGCAAACGCCTGACCTTTCACTGCCTTCCTTGGTTCATAGGTGATTTCAAGACTTTGCATTTCAATAGCCCACTTTAACATTTTGCCGGATGACTCCAAGGTAGACATTGGCCGCTTGAGGGGCTGGTCGGTGTAAATTACAACCGGATGTGCCAGAAAGTATGGCTTCAGCTTTTTGAAGGCCATATATAGAGCAAGACCAAATTTTTCAACCATGGGGTACCGGAGTTCAGCATTCTTTAACACATGGCTAATGAAATATACAGGGAGCTGGATGCCGTCTCGTTCAGCAAGGATAACAGCACTGAGGGCATGACCTGAGACGGCTAGGTACATGTACAACTTTTCTCTAGGCAAAGGACTAACAAGCCTTGGCAAAGAGTGCAAGTGTTCTTTCAATTTCTAGAAGGCCGCCTCAGCATCATCCCCCCATTCAAACCTAGTCTTCTTCCTGATTGCTTGGAAGAAGTAAAGGCATTTGTCACCTGACCGGCTGAGAAACCTCCCCAATGCGGCCAGGCAACCGATGAGTCTCTGAACTTCCTTGACAGTGCGGGGTGACTTCATGTCAATCACCGCCTGTATCTTCTCAGGGTTAGCCTCTATCCCCCTTTGATTAATCAGGAATCCGAGAAACTTCCCACACTCAACACCAAAGACGCATTTCTTAGGATTCAACATAACCTTATGCCGCCTGAGTGTGGTGAAGGTTTCTCGGAGATCAGCAAGGTGATCCGCCTGCTGCTTGGATTTGACTATCATGTCACCAATATATGCCTCTACGTTCCTCCCAATTTGATTATTGAAGACTGTATTAATCATCGGTTGGAACGTAGCCGGCGCATTCTTCAAGCCAAATGGCATCACAGTATAACAGAATAACCCCTGATCAGTGACGAAGGTCGTCTTCTCTTGATCTTTTTTCCACAGGGGTATCTGATTGAAGCCGGAATAGGCATCCATAAAACTCATCAAGGCATGACCGGCTGTAGAATCGACTAAGCTGTCAATCTTTGGAAGTGGATAACTATCCTTCGGGCATGCCCCGTTGAGGTCTGTGTAATCTACACACATCCGCCAGGTACCATTCGGCTTCTTTACAAGCACAACATTCGCCACCCAGTCGGGGAAATTACATGGCCGAATGAACCTAGCATCCAGCAGCTTTTTTACTTCGGCAGCTGCCGCCTGACTTCTTTCCTCGCCGTGATTTCTTTTCTTCTGCCGGATGGGCTTCAATCTTGGATCCACGGCGAGTTTGTGGACAGCGAGATCCGGGCTGATGTCAGGCATCTCTTCCACTTCAAAGGCAAAAATGTCTTTGAATTCTTTCAGCAGAAGGTGCAAATCTGCACCCAGAACAGCATGAGCAACCGTCCCAACCTTTACAGTTCGCTCTGGACGGCTGTCATCCAGAGCAAGATCAATACTTTCACCAGCCGGTTGGGGACGGAGCTCTTCTGACCGTTCGCCGGTCAGTGATTGCTATTTCTTTTCTTTTTTCACCTCCACCAACTGTGCAGCTTTGCTTTTCTTTCTGGCTGCTGGTGGGGGGGACTGGCATCCTTGACATTGTCAAGGTCTATTGGTTCCTTCCCTTGGCCGTCTGCGGCCACAGTATCTTTGACGGCTGAGAGGTAGCACTCCCGGGCCGTCTTCTGATCCCCGTTCAGGGAACCAACAGAGCCATCATCCCGCTCATACTTGATGAGCATGAGAGACGGGATGATTACCGCCTTGGCTTCGTTGAGGGTTGGCCTGCCTAGAATAATGTTATAGGCGGTCAACTCCTCAACGACCAAGAATCTGACGACAATATGTCGTCCCTGTCCTTTTTCTCCCAGCCGAATGGGTAAGTCAATTCTTCCAGTTGGGTAGACCATCCCACCCCCAAAACCAACCAAGGGGTGGGTGACCGGATGCATGCTGCTGGAGTTGTATTTCAGCTTCTGCAAGCACCAGAGCCTGATGATGTCCGACGAGCTGCCGGTATCAATAAGGATGCGTCCAACCAATTAGTTGGCAACCTTACATTCAATGACGACCGAGTCGTCATGCGGACGGCGGACGCTGCCTCTGTCCTTCTCAGTAATGAGAACGTTTGGGAAGGTGGAACTGGCAGACGCCTGCTCGTCATCATCCTTGTCCATCTTTTGAAGATGGCTTTTGGTGCCCCGGATGGTAGGGCCACCACATGAGAATCCGCCTGCTATAGTGTAGACCGGATCCTTATCGGTATCCGAGCTACTAGTAGGCTGGTGGGTTGTCTTGGAGGACTGACCCTTATTTTTCTTCTTTACCCCGGCTGAGGACTTAGAAATGTAGGACTTCAACATCCCTTTGTCAGCCAGACGGTCCAACGCCCGCTGAAGACTGAAGCAGTTGTTGGTGTCATGGCCTACCTCCTCATGGAATTGGCAGTATTTATTCTTGTTTCGTGACTGGACAGAACTCTTCATTGGATTCGGCTTCTCAATAGACAGCCGGTCCTTTACCTCCATGAGGATGGAGTTGCAGTCTTTGTTTAACTCGTACCGGGGAACGTACGGACTCCTTTTTCTTCTTCTGGGACGGCTGCTCAGAATCACTGACCGCCCAGACTTCTTTTCTTTTCTTGCTCTCTTCTTTTTTCTTTGCCGGCTGAGCAGACCGGCTCTTTTTTTGCTTGTCGGACTTCTTGGAGTCCGACTGGCTTCCAGGCGTGTAGAGGTCGGTTGCTTGAATATAGCTTTCCGCCCCCTCAGGGCCGCCTGCAGCGTAAATGCCCCTTTTCTGACAAGGTCGAACTTGAAGTTCGACCCGTCTCTCAGACCCTTAAAGAAGTCTGTAAATGCTACCTCGTCAGACAGCCCCTGGATCTGGATTCTGATCAGGTTGAACCGCCTGAAATATGAGCGTAGCCCTTCTCTCTCTCCCTGCTTAATGGTGCTCAAGTCTAAACTTGTTTTCTTAGCAGGGATGTTCATTGAGAAGTTGGTGGCAAACAAGAAGGCTAGCTTCTTGAAGCAATCATTAGATCCGGCTGGCAAGTTGCCAAACCATTGTTGGGCAATGCCCTTCAATGTAGCCGGAAAACAACGACACCAGGTGGCATCGTCCCAACCCTGTAAACACATAAGGTTGGTGTATGCCATCAGGTGGTCTTTCAGGGTTGGTGGTACCATCATAAGTACCCACCAACACATTCTTAACCTTGGCCAGCTGGGCCGCCTCGGTTATATTCTTGGCGAACACAGAAGGCTGTTCACCAAGCTTCAGCAGCCGGAGCTGCCAGTCTAGTGGCCGGACATTATTGTATGCCGCCTGACCTCCGAATGGGGGTAGCTGCATAAATTGGAGGCCATATTGCCCATACTGCGCCTGGGGTGCGTATGGCATAGACCCTATCATGAGTTGAGGTTCGGTGTTGACGGTCTTGCCGCCTGTCCGACTCTCATGCAAGGATAATGAGTTCCTTGCAGAAGTTTCTCTGAAGCTGTCTGGAAAACTTGATGTAGAAGCCGACTGAGACAGCTGTTGCTGTCTCCTCCGCTCAATGATATGTCGAGCGTCGAAGGCAGACGCCTTGTTAGCCTCCGGTTGTTGTTGCCGGGCCTGCCTCTTGGGCAACAGAATTTTAGCCCAGTCAAGTTTTGCGGCTGCCTTCTCCCTGGGATGAGGAGTTGGCTGCCTGTCCCTGACTGGCTTCTTCCTCCCGACAGAGGGAGTCTTTTTAGCCGGCTGACCCTTGCTAGAGCCAGCCTTGCTCTTGTTGATCATCTCCTTGATTTCACCCTTGAAGGAGTTCATGAATTTCATGAGCTCATCCCGGGTGACCGGAGCTTCTCCTCTGGCCTTCTGGGTTTCCCCTTCTGGCCGCCCGGGGGGCCGCCTGCTTGGACCCGCCTGGTCTTCATCACGTTCCAGTTGATCCCTAGAACGCATGGACTTAGAGATGAGGGAGCCATCCCTAGTTGTATAGGTCTCCACATCATCATCCTCATCATCTTCCTCCTTAGTAAAGACCTCCGGCTGAGGCTGGGAAGAAAGCCGAGGAATTCCAAAGCTACCCGGTTGAATAACCGGCTGAACATTATTAAGGTTACCCAGTTGGGTAACCGGCTGCAGAGTAGTAGATTTAGGAATCTGTACAGAATCTTGAACCATCTTGAGGTACTCTCCCCACAGACGGCGCCAAATGTTTTGGGTGTTTTTGTCCCTCGGGAGAGTTACAACTCGAAGACTGGTCCGACTGGCTCTGTACCTGCAAAATAAACGGAGACTCCGGTTGGGAGGAGCTCCGCCTCCAACGGTCAAGTTAGTAACTTGAAGAAGGATAAAAAGTGCGGAATTTAAGGTGGGGATCTGCTTGGATTCCAAGCTCAGATATTCTCTGATGTGAGAGAAAATGGATGTAATAAATGATAGTCTATTGTCCCCAAAATGAGGGAATATCTCCCTATTTATAGGGTCATGAGGAAAAGTGCCCTCCAATAGGTCAGTCTGACGTAGGGCAGGTGGGCTGCGCCGCAAAAGTGCGGATTTGGGGAATTGGGCCCTTGAAGGCCGCAATTCTGAGAATTGATCTGGGAGTGCCACGTGTCAGCTGGGGATTGGTCAGAGGTGACATGCCAGCCTTTGACACGTGGCAGACCCTCATTGGTCCAAGTGTTTAGGGTAAAAATACCCCAAACAGAATGTGTTTAACTTTCATTTTAAATAAATAGCTTTGTCGAATGCAATTCACTTTTATTCGCTTCAAAAAGAGTTGTTTAAAAGTGTTTGACTTTCATTTGATTTAAAAAATCTTTGTTTAATGTGTTTGACTTCATTTGATTCAAATAGATTTATAGAATGCATTCGACTTTCATTTGATTCAAAAAGCTTTGTTTGCATGTGTTTGACTTTCATTTGATTCAAATAGCTTTGTTGAATGCATTTGACATTTATTTGCTTCAAAAAGCTTTGTTTGAATGTGTTTGACTTTCGTTTGATTCAAATAGCTTTGTAGAATTCATTCGACTTTCATTTGATTCAAAAAGCTTTGATTGAATGTGTTTGAATTTCATTTGATTCAAATAGCTTTGTTCAATGCATTTGACTTTTATTTACATCAAAAAGCTTTGTTTGATTGTGTTTGACTTTCATTTGATTCAAATAGCTTTGTAGAATGCATTCGACTTTCATTTGATTAAAAAACCTTTGTTTCATGTGTTTGACTTTAATTTGATTCAAATAGCTTTGTAGAATGTATTTGACATTCATTGGATTCAAAAAACTTTGTTTGAATGTGTTTGACTTTTATTTGATTCAAAGACCTTTGATGAATGCATTTGACTTTTATTTGTTTCAAAAAGCTTTGTTTGAATATGTTTGACTTTCATTTGATTCAAATAGGTTTGTTCAATGCAATTGACTTTTATTTGCTTCAAAAAGCTTTGTTTGAACGTGTTTGACTTTCATTTGATTTAAAAACCTTTATTTGAATGTGTTTGACTTTCTTTTGATTTAAATAGCTTTGTTGAATGCATTTCACTTTTATTTGCTTTTAAAAGCTTTGTTAGAATGTGTTTGACATTCCTTTGATTTAAAAACGTTTGTTTAATGTGTTTGACTTTCATTTGATTTAAATATCTTTGTAGAATGCATTCGACTTTCATTTGATTCAAAAAGCTTTGTTTGAATGTGTTTGACTTTCATTTGATTCAAATAGCTTTGTCGAATGCATTTGACTTTTATTTGCTTCAAAAAGTTTTGTTGGAATGTGTTTGACTTTCATTTGATTCAAATATCTTTGTTTAATGAATTTGACTTTTATTTGCTTCAAAAAGCTTTGTTTGAACGTGTTTGACTTTCATTTAATTAAAAAACCTTTTTTACATGTGTTTGACTTTCATTTGATTCAAATAGCATTGTAGAATGCATTCGAATTTCATTTGATTCAAAAAGCTTTTTTTGAATGTTTTTTACTTTCATTTGATTCAAATAGCTTTGTAGAATGCATTCGACTTTCATTTGATTCAAAAAGCTTTGTTTAATGTGTTTTACTTTCGTTTGATTCAAATAGCTTTGTAAAATGCATTTGACTTTTATTTGCTTCAAAATGCTTTGTTTGAATGTGTTTGACTTTCATCTGATTCAAATAGCTTTGTTCAATGCACTAGACTTTTATTTGCTTCGAAAAGCTTTGTTTGAACGTGTTTGACTTTCATTTGATTTAAAAACCTTTGTTTCATGTGTTTGACTTTCATTTCATTCAAATAGCTATGTAGAATTCATTCGACTTTCATTTTGATTCAAAAAGCTTTGTTTTAATGTGTTTGACTTTCATTTGATTCAAATAGCTTTGTTGAATGCATTTGACGTATATTTGCTTCTAAAATCTTCGTTCGAACGTGTTTGACTTGCATTTGATTTAAAAACCTTTGTTACATGTGTTTGACTTTCATTTGATTCAAATAGCTTTGTAGGATGCATTCGACTTTCATTTGATTCAAAAAGCTTTGTTTGAATGTGTTTGACTTTCATTTGATTTAATAACCTATTTTCAATGCATTTGATTTTTATTTGCTTCAAAAGCTTTGTTTGAATGTATTTAACTTTCATTTGATTTTAATAGCTTTGTTCTATGGATTTTGCTTTTATTTGCTTCAAAAAGCTTTGTTTGAATGTGTTTGACTTTCATTTGATTCAAATAGCTTTGTAGATTGCGTTCGACATTCATTTGATTCATAAAGCTTTGTTTGAATGTGTTTGACTTTCGTTTGATTCAAATAGCTTTGTTCAATGGATTTGGCTTTTATTTGCTTCAAAAAGCTTTGTTTGAATGTGTTTGACTTACATTTTATTTAAAAACCTTTGTTTCATGTGTTTGACTTTTTCATTTGATTCAAAAAGCTTTATTTGAATGTGTTTCACTTTCATTTGATTCAAATAGCTTTGTTGAATGCATTTGACTTTTATTTGCTTAAAAAATCTTTTTTTGAATGTGTTTTAGTTTCGTTTGATTCAAATTGCTTTGTAGAATGCATTTGACTTTCATTTGATTTAAAAACATTTGTTTAATGTGTTTGACTTTTATTTGATTCAAATATCTTTGTAGAATGCATTCGACTTTCATTTGATTCAAAAAGCTTTGTTTGAATGTGTTTGACTTTCATATGATTCAAATAGATTTGTTCAATGCATTTGACATTTATTTGCTTCAAAAAGCTTTGTTTGAATGTGTTTGGCTTTCATTTGATTCAAATATCTTTGTAGAATGCATTCTACTGTCATTTGATTCAAAACGCTTTGTTTGAATGTGTTTGACTTTCATGTGATTGAAATAGCTTTGTTCAATACATTTGACTTTTATTTGTTTCAAAAAGCTTTATTTGAGTGTGTTTGAATTTCATTTGATTCAAATAGCTTTGTACAATGCATTTGAATTTTATTTGCATCATAAAGCTTTGTTTGAACGTGTTTGACTTTCATTTGATTTAAAAACCTTTGTTTCATGTGTTTGACTTTCATTTTATTCAAATAGCTTTGTTGAATGCATTTGACTTTTATTTGCTTCAAAAAGCTTTGTTTGAATGTGTTTGACTTTCCTTTGATTTAAAAACCTTTGTTTATTGTGTTTGACTTTCATTTGATTCAAATATCTTTGTAGAATGCATTCGACTTTCTTTTGATTCAAAAAGCTTTGTTTGAATGTGTTTGACTTTCATTTGATTCAAAAAGCATTCTTCAATGCATTTGACTTTTATTTGCTTTAAAAAGCTTTGTTTGAATGTGTTTGACTTTCATTTGATTCAAATAGCTTTGTTGAATACATTTGACTTTTATTTGCTTAAAAAATCTTTGTTTGAATGTGTTTGAGTTTCGTTTGATTCAAATAGCTTTGTAGAATGCTTTCGACTTTCATTTGATTCAAAAAGCTTTGTTGGAATGTGTTTGGCTTTCCTTTAATTCAAATAGCCTTGTTCAATGCATTTGACTTTTATTTGTTTCAAAAAGCTTTGTTTGAACGTGTTTGAATTTCATTTGATTTAAAAACTTTTGTTACATGTGTTTGACTTTCATTTGATTTAAATAGCTTTGTAGAATGCATTCGACTTTTATTTGGTTTATAAAGCTTTGTTTGAGTGTGTTTGACTTCCATTTGATTTAAATAGCTTTGTTGAATGCATTTATCTTTTATTTGCTTCAAAAAGCTTTGTTTGAATGTGTTTGACTTTCATTTGATTCAAATAGCTTTGTTGAATGCATTCGACTTTCATTTGATTCAAAAAGCTTTCTTTGAATGCGTTTGACTTACATTTGATTCAAATATCTTTGTTTAATGGATTTGACTTTTATTTGCTTCAAAAAGCTTTGTTTGAACGTGTTTGACTTTCATTTAATTAAAAAACCTTTTTTACATGTGTTTGACTTTCATTTGATTCAAATAGCATTGTAGAATGTATTCGAATTTCATTTGATTCAAAAAGCTTTTTTTGAATGTTTTTGACTTTCATTTGATTCAAATAGCTTTGTAGAATGCATTCGACTTTCATTTGATTCAAAAAGCTTTGTTTAATGTGTTTGACTTTCGTTTGATTCAAATAGCTTTGTAAAATGCATTTGACTTTTATTTGTTTCAAAATGCTTTGTTTGAATGTGTTTGACTTTCATCTGAATCAAATAGCTTTGTTCAATGCACTAGACTTTTATTTGCTTCGAAAAGCTTTGTTTGAACGTGTTTGACTTTCATTTGATTTAAAAACCTTTGTTTCATGTGTTTGACTTTCATTTCATTCAAATAGCTATGTAGAATTCATTCGACTTTCATTTTGATTCAAAAAGCTTTGTTTTAATGTGTTTGACATTCATTTGATTCAAATAGCATTGTTGAATGCATTTGACATATATTTGCTTCTAAAATCTTCGTTCGAACGTGTTTGACTTGCATTTGATTTAAAAACCTTTGTTACATGTGTTTGACTTTCATTTGATTCAAATAGCTTTGTAGGATGCATTCGACTTTCATTTGATTCAAAAAGCTTTGTTTGAATGTGTTTGACTTTCATTTGATTTAATAACCTATTTTCAATGCATTTGATTTTTATTTGCTTCAAAAGCTTTGTTTGAATGTATTTAACTTTCATTTGATTTTAATAGCTTTGTTCTATGGATTTTGCTTTTATTTGCTTCAAAAAGCTTTGTTTGAATGTGTTTGACTTTCATTTGATTCAAATAGCTTTGTAGATTGCGTTCGACATTCATTTGATTCATGAAGCTTTGTTTGAATGTGTTTGACTTTCGTTTGATTCAAATAGCTTTGTTCAATGGATTTGGCTTTTATTTGCTTCAAAAAGCTTTGTTTGAATGTGTTTGACTTTCATTTGATTCAAATAGCTTTATAGATTGCATTCGACATTCATTTGATTCATAAACCTTTGTTTGAATGTGTTTGACTTTCATTTGATTCAAATAGCTTTGTTCAATGCATTTGACTTTTATTTACTTCAAAAAGCTTTGTTTGAATGTGTTTCACTTTCATTTGATTCAAATAGCTTTGTAGAATGCATTCGACTTTCATTTGCTTCAAAAAGCTTTGTTTGAATGTGTTTGACTTTCATTGGATTCAAATAGCTTTGTTGAATGCATTTGACTTTTATTTGCTTAGAAAAGCTTTCTTTGAATTTGTTTGAGTTGCATTTGATTCAAATAGCTTTGTAGAATGCATTTGACTTTCATTTGATTCAAAAAGCTTTCTTTGAATGTGTTTGACTTTCATTTGGTTCAAATAGCTTTGTTCAATGCATTTGACTTTTATTTTCTTCAAAAAGCTTTGTTTGAACGTGTTTGACTTTCATTTGATTCAAATAGCTTTGTAGAATGCATTCGATTGTCATTTGATTCAAAAAGCTTTGTTCGAATGTGTTTGAATTTCATTTGATTCAAATAGCTTTGTTTAATGCATTTGACTTTTATTTGCTTCAAAAAGCTTTGTTTGAATGTGTTTGACTTTCATTTGATTCAAATAGCTTTGTAGAATGCATTCGAATTTCATTTGATTCAAAAAGCTTTGTTTGAATGTGTTTGACTTTCATTTGGTTCAAATAGCTTTGTTCAATGCATTTGACTTTTATTTACTTCAAAAAGCTTTGTTTGAACGTGTTTGACTTTCATTTGATTCAAATATCTTTGTAGAATGCATTCGATTGTCATTTGATTCAAAAAGCTTTGTTCGAATGTGTTTGAATTTCATTTGATTCAAATAGCTTTGTTTAATGCATTTGACTTTTATTTGCTTCAAAAAGCTTTGGTTGAACGTGTTTGACTTTCATTTGATTTAAAAACCTTTGTTTAATGTGTTAGACTTTCATTTGATTTAAATATCTTTGTAGAATGCATTCGACTTTCATTTGATTCAGAAAGCTTTGTTGGAATGTGTTTGACTTTCATTTGATTCAAAAAGCTTTGTTGAATGCATTTGACTTTTATTTGCTTCAAAAAGCTTTGTTTGAATGTGTTTGACTTTCATTTGATTCAAATAGCTTTGTAGAATGCATTCGACCTTAATTTGATTCAAAAAGCTTTGTTTGAATGTGTTTGACTTTCATTTGTTTCAAATAGCTTTGTACAATGAATTTGAGTTTTATTTGAATTTTATTTACATGAAAAAGCTTTGTTTGAATGTGTTTGACTTACATTTTATTTAAAAACCTTTGTTTCATGTGTTTGACTTTTTCATTTGATTCAAAAAGCTTTATTTGAATGTGTTTCACTTTCATTTGATTCAAAAAGCTTTGTTGAATGCATTTGACTTTTATTTGCTTAAAAAATCTTTGTTTGAATGTGTTTTAGTTTCGTTTGATTCAAATTGCTTTGTAGAATGCATTTGACTTTCATTTGATTTAAAAACATTTGTTTAATGTGTTTGACTTTCATTTGATTCAAATATCTTTGTAGAATGCATTCGACTTTCATTTGATTCAAAAAACTTTGTTTGAATGTGTTTGACTTTCATATGATTCAAATAGATTTGTTCAATGCATTTGACATTTATTTGCTTCAAAAAGCTTTTGTTTGAATGTGTTTGTCTTTCATTTGATTCAAATATCTTTGTAGAATGCATTCTACTGTCATTTGATTCAAAACGCTTTGTTTGAATGTGTTTGACTTTCATTTGATTGAAATAGCTTTGTTCAATACATTTGACTTTTATTTGTTTCAAAAAGCTTTATTTGAGTGTGTTTGAATTTCATTTGATTCAAATAGCTTTGTACAATGCGTTTGAATTTTATTTGCATCATAAAGCTTTGTTTGAACGTGTTTGACTCTCATTTGATTTAAAAACCTTTGTTTCATGTGTTTGACTTTCATTTTATTCAAATAGCTTTGTTGAATGCATTTGACTTTTATTTGCTTCAAAAAGCTTTGTTTGAATGTGTTTGACTTTCCTTTGATTTAAAAACCTTTGTTTATTGTGTTTGACTTTCATTTGATTCAAATATCTTTGTACAATGCATTCGACTTTCTTTTGATTCAAAAAGCTTTGTTTGAATGTGTTTGACTTTCATTTGATTCAAAAAGCATTCTTCAATGCATTTGACTTTTATTTGCTTTAAAAAGCTTTGTTTGAATGTGTTTGACTTTCATTTGATTTAAATACCTTTGTAGAATGCATTCTACTGTCATTTGATTCAAAAAGCTTTGTTTGAATGTGTTTGACTTTCATTTGATTCAAATACCTTTGTAAAATGCATTCTACTGTCATTTGATTCAAAAAGCTTTGTTTGAATGTGTTTGACTTTCATTTGATTCAAATAGCTTTGTTGAACGTATTTGACTTTTATTTGTTTCAAAAAGCATTGAGTGAATGTGTTTGACTTTCATTTGATTCAAATAGCTTTGTTGAATGCATTTGACGTTTATTTGCTTAAAAAATCTGTTTGAATGTGTTTGAGTTTCGTTTGATTCAAATAGCTTTGTAGAATGCTTTCGACTTTCATTTGATTCAAAAAGCTTTGTTGGAATGTGTTTGGCTTTCCTTTAATTCAAATAGCCTTGTTCAATGCATTTGACTTTTATTTGTTTCAAAAAGCTTTGTTTGAACGTGTTTGAATTTCATTTGATTTAAAAACTTTTGTTACATGTGTTTGACTTTCATTTGATTTAAATATCTTTGTAGAATGCATTCGACTTTTATTTGGTTTATAAAGCTTTGTTTGAGTGTGTTTGACTTCCATTTGATTCAAATAGCTTTGTTGAATGCATTTAACTTTTATTTGCTTCAAAAAGCTTTGTTTGAATGTGTTTGACTTTCATTTGATTCAAATAGCTTTGTCGAATGCATTCGACTTTCATTTGATTCAAAAAGCTTTCTTTGAATGTGTTTGACTTACTTTTGATTCAAATAGCTTTGTTTAATGCATTTGACTTTTATTTGCTTCAAAAAGCATTGTTTGAATGTGTTTGACTTTCATTAGATTCAAATAGCTCTGTAGAATTCATTCTACTTTCAGTTGATTCAAAAAGCTTTGTTTGAATGTGTTTCACTTTCATTTGATTCAAATAGCTTTGTTGAATGCATTTGACTTTTATTTGCTTAAAAAATCTTTGTTTGAATGTGTTTGAGTTTCGTTTGATTCAAATAGCTTTGTAGAATGCTTTCGACTTTCATTTGATTCAAAAAGCTTTGTTGGAATGTGTTTGGCTTTCCTTTGATTCAAATAGCTTTGTTCAGTGCATTTGACTTTTATTTGTTTCAAAAAGCTTTGATTGTATGTGTTTGACATTCATTTGATTCAAATAGCTTTGTTCAGTGCATTTGACTTTCATTTGATTCAAAAAGCTTTGTTTGAATGTTTTGACTTTATTTGATTCAAATAGCTTTGTTCAATGCATTTGACTTTTATTTGCTTCAAAAAGCTTTGGTTGAACGTGTTTGACTTTCATTTGATTTAAAAACCTTTGTTTAATGTGTTAGACTTTCATTTGATTTAAATATCTTTGTAGAATGCATTCGACTTTCATTTGATTCAGAAAGCTTTGTTGGAATGTGTTTGACTTTCATTTGATTCAAATAGCTTTGTTGAATGCATTTGACTTTTATTTGCTTCAATAAGCTTTGTTTGAATGTGTTTGACTTTCATTTGATTTAAAAACCTTTATTTCATGTGTTTGACTTTCATTTGATTTAAATAGCTTTGTAGAATTCATTCGACTTTCATTTGATTCAAAAAGCTTTGTTTGAATGTGTTTGACTTTCATTTGATTCAAATAGCTTTGTAGAATGCATTTGACTTTTACTTGCTTAAAAAATCTTTGTTTGAATGTGTTTGAGTTTCGTTTGATTCAAATAGTTTTGTAGAATGCATTCGACTTTCATTTGATTCAAAAAGCTTTGTTTGAATGGGTTTGGCTTTCCTTTAATTCAAGTAGCTTTGTTCAATGCATTTGACTTTTATTTGTTTCAAAAAGCTTTCTTTGAATGTTTTTGACTTTCATTTGATTTAAAAACCTTTATTTCATGTGTTTGACTTTCATTTGATTTAAATAGCTTTGTAGAATTCATTCGACTTTCATTTGATTCAAAAAGCTTTGTTTGAATGTGTTTGACTTTCATTTGATTCAAATAGCTTTGTAGAATGCATTTGACTTTTATTTGCTTAAAAAATCTTTGTTTGAATGTGTTTGAGTTTCGTTTGATTCAAATAGTTTTGTAGAATGCATTCGACTTTCATTTGATTCAAAAAGCTTTGTTTGAATGGGTTTGGCTTTCCTTTAATTCAAGTAGCTTTGTTCAATGCATTTGACTTTTATTTGCTTCAAAAAACTTTATTTGAACGTGTTTGACTTTCATTTGATTTAAAAACATTTGTTTAATGTGTTTGACTTTCATTTTATTCAAATATCTTTGTAGAATGCATTCGACTTTAATTTGATTTAAAAAGCTTTGTTTGAATGTGTTTGACTTTCAATTGATTCAAATAGATTTGTTGAATGCATTTGAATGTTATTTGTTTCAAAAAGCTTTGTTTGAATGTGTTTTACTTTCATTTGATTCAAATAGCTTTGTTCAATGGATTTGACTTTTATTTGCTTCAAAAAGCTTTGTTTAAACGTGTTTGACTTTCATTTGATTTTGAAACTTTTATTTAATGTGTTTGACTTTCATTTGATTTAAATATCTTTGTAGAATGCATTCGACTTTCATTTGATTCAAAAAGCTTTGTTTAAATGTGTTTGACTTTCATTTCATTCAAATAGTTTAGTTCAATGGAATTGATTTTTATTTGCTTCAAAAAGCTTTGTTTGAACGTGTTTGAATTTCATATGATTTAAAAACTTTTGTTACATGTTTTTGACTTTCATTTGATTTAAATAGCTTTGTAGAATGCATTCGACTTTTATTTGATTTATAAAGCTTTGTTTGAGTGTATTTGACTTTCATTTGATTCAAATAGCTTTGTTGAATGCATTTAACTTTTATTTGCTTCAAAAAGCTTTGTTTGAATTTGTTTGACTTTCATTTGATTCAAATAGCTTTGTAGAATGCATTCGACTTTCATTTAATTCAAAAAGCTTTCTTTGAATGTGTTTGACTTTCATTTGATTCAAATAGCTTTGTTCAATGCATTTGACTTTTATTTGCTTCAAAAAGCTTTGTTTGAATGTGTTTGACTTTCATTTGATTCAAATAGCTTTGTTGAATGTATTTGACTTTTATTTGCTTAAAAAATCTTTGTTTGAATGTGTTTGAGTTTCGTTTGATTCAAATAGCTTTGTAGAATGCATTCGACATTCATTTGATTCAAAAAGCTTTGTTTAAACGTGTTTGACTTTCATTTGATTTAAAAACTTTTGTTTCAGGTGTTTGACTTTCATTTTATTCAAATAGCTTTGTTCAATGCATTTGACTTTTATTTGCTTAAAAAAGCTTTGTTTGACTGTGTTTGACTTTCATTTTATTTAAAAACCTTTGTTTCATGTGTTTGACTTTCATTTGATTCAAATAGCTTTGTAGAATGCATTCTACTTTCATTTGATTCAAAAAGCTTTGTTTGAATGTGTTTCACTTTCATTTGATTCAAATAGCTTTGTTGAATGCATTTAACTTTTATTTGCTTAAAAAATCTTTGTTTGAATGTGTTTGAATTTCGTTTGATTCAAATAGCTTCTTAGAATGCATTCGACATTCATTTAATTCAAAAAGCTTTGTTTGAATGTGTTTGGCTTTCCTTTGATTCAAATAGCTTTGTTCAATGCATTTGACTTTTATTTGTTTCAAAAAGCTTTGTTTGAATGTTTTTGACTTTCATTTGATTCAAATAGCTTTGTTCAATGCATTTGACTTTTATTTGCTTCAAAAAACTTTGTTTGAACGTGTTGGACTTTCATTTGATTTAAAAACATTTGTTTGAATGTGTTTGACTTTCATTTGATTCAAATAGCTTTGTCGAATGCATTCGACTTTCATTTTATTCAAAAAGCTTTCTTTGAATGTGTTTGACTTTCATTTGATTCAAATAGCTTTGTTTAATGCATTTTACTTTTATTTGCTTCAAAAAGCATTGTTTGAATGTGTTTGACTTTCATTTGATTCAAATAGCTTTGTAGAATTCATTCTACTTTCATTTGATTCAAAAAGCTTTGTTTGAATGTGTTTCACTTTCATTTGATTCAAATAGCTTTGTTGAATGCATTTGACTTCTATTTGCTTAAAAAATCTTTATTTGAATGTGTTTTAAATTCGTTTGATTCAAATTGCTTTGTAGAATGCATTCGACTTTCATTTGATTTAAAAAGCTTTGTTTGAATGTGTTTGACTTTCATTTGATTCAAATAGCTTTGTAGAATGCATTCGACTGTCATTTGATTCAAAAAGCTTTGTTTGAATGTGTTTGACTTTCATATGATTCAAATAGATTTGTTCAATGCATTTGACTTTTATTTGCTTCAAAAAGCTTTGTTTGAATGTGTTTGACTTTCATTTGATTCAATTATCTTTGTAGAATGCATTCTACTGTCATTTAATTAAAAAAGCTTTGTTTGAATGTGTTTGACTTTTCATTTGATTGAAATAGCTTTGTTCAATACATTTGACTTTTATTTGTTTCAAAAAGCTTTATTTGAATGTGTTTGACTTTCATTTGATTCAAATAGCTTTGTAGAATGCATTCGACAATCATTTGATTCAAATAGATTTGTTGAATGTATTAGACTTTTATTTACTTCAAATAGCTTTGTTTGAATATGTTTGACTTACATTTGATTCAAATAGCTTTGTTCAATGGATTTGGCTTTTATTTGCTTCAAAAAGCTTTGTTTGAATGTGTTTGACTTTCATTTGATTCAAATAGCTTTGTAGATTGCATTCGACATTCATTTGATTCATAAAGCTTTGTTTGAATGTGTTTGACTTTCATTTCATTCAAATAGCTTTGTTCAATGCATTTGACTTTTATTTGCTTCAAAAAGCTTTGTTTGAATGTGTTTGACTTTTATTTGATTCAAATAGATTTGTTGAATGTATTTGACTTTTATTTACTTCAAATAGCTTTGTTTGAATATGTTTGACTTTCATTTAATTCAAATAGCTTTGTTCAATGGATTTGGCTTTTATTTGCTTCAAAAAGCTTTGTTTGGATGTGTTTGACTTTCATTTGATTCAAATAGCTTTATTCAATGCATTTGACTTTTATTTGCTTCAAAAAGCTTTGTTTGAATGTGTTTGACTTTCATTTGATTCAAATAGCTTTGTAGAATGCATTCGACTTTCATTTGATTCAAAAAGCATTGTTTGAATGTGTTTGACTTTCATTTGATTCGAATAGCTTTGTTCAATGCATTTGACATTCATTTGATTCAATAAGCTTTGTTAGAATGTGTTTGACTTTCATTTGATTCAAATAGCATTGTAGAATTCATTGGACTGTCATTTGATTCAAAAAGATTTGTTTGAATGTGTTTGACTTTTATTTGCTTCAAAAATCTTTGTTAGAATGTGTTTGACTTTCATTTGATTTAAAAACCTATGTTTAATGTGTTTGACTTTCATTTGATTCAAACAGCTTTGTTGAATGCATTTGACATTTATTAGCTTAAAAAATCTTTGTTTGAATGTGTTTGAGTTTCGTTTGATTCAAATAGATTTGTTGAATGTATTTGACTTTTATTTACTTCAAATAGCTTTGTTTGAATATGTTTGACTTTCATTTGATTCAAATAGCTTTGTTCAATGGATTTGGCTTTTATTTGCTTCAAAAAGCTTTGTTTGAATGTGTTTGACTTTCATTTGATTCAAATAGCTTTGTAGATTGCATTCGACATTCATTTGTTTCATAAAGCTTTGTTTGAATGTGTTTGACTTTCATTTGATTCAAATAGCTTTGTTCAATGCATTTGACTTTTATTTGCTTCAAAAAGCTTTGTTTGAATGTGTTTGACTTTCATTTGATTCAAATAGCTTTGTAGAATGCATTCGACTTTCATTTGATTCAAAAAGCTTTGTTTGAATGTGTTTGACTTTCATTTGATTCGAATAGCTTTGTTCAATGCATTTGACATTCATTTGATTCAAAAAGCTTTGTTAGAATGTGTTTGACTTTCATTTGATTCAAATAGCATTGTAGAATTCATTGGACTGTCATTTGATTCAAAAAGCTTTGTTTGTATGTGTTTGACTTTTAATTGCTTCAAAAATCTTTGTTAGAATGTGTTTGACTTTCATTTGATTTAAAAACCTATGTTTAATGTGTTTGACTTTCATTTGATTCAAATAGCTTTGTTGAATGCATTTGACTTTTATGTGCTTTAAAAAGCTTTGTTTAAATTTGTTTGACTTTCATTTGATTCAAATAGCTTTGTTGAATGCATTTGACTTTTATGTGCTTTAAAAAGCTTTGTTTGAACGTGTTTGACTTTAATTTGATTAAAAAACCTTTGTTTCATGTGTTTTACTTTCATTTGATTCAAATAGCCTTGTAGAATGTATTCGACTTTCGTTTGATTCAAAAAGCTTTGTTTGAATGTGATTGACTTTCATATGATTCAAATAGATTTGTTCAATGCATTTGACTTTTATTTGCTTCAAAAAGCTTTCTTTGAATGTGTTTGAGTTTCATTTGATTCAAGTAGCTTTGTTCAATGGATTTGATTTTTATTTGTTTCAAAAAGCTTTGTTTGAATGTGTTTGAATTTCATTTGATTCAAATAGCTTTGTTCAATGGATTTGATTTTTATTTGTTTCAAAAAGCTTTGTTTCAAAGTGTTTGACTTTCATTTGATTCAAGTAGCTTTGTTCAATGGATTTGATTTTTATTTGTTTCAAAAAGATTTGTTTGAACTTGTTTGACTTTCATTTGATTCAAATAGCTTTTTAGAATGCATTCGAATTTCATTTGATTCAAAAAGCTTTTTTTGAATGTGTTTGACTTTCATTTGATTCAAATAGCTTTGTAGAATGGATTCGACTTTCGTTTGATTCAAAAAGCTTTGTTTGAATGTGTTTGACTTTCATTTGATTTAAAAACTTTTGTTTCAGGTGTTTGACTTTCATTTTATTCAAATAGCTTTGTTGAATGCATTTGACTTTTATTTGATTCAAAAAGCTTTGTTTGAATGTGTTTGACTTTCCTTTGATTTAAAAACCTTTGTTAATGTGTTTGACTTTCATTTGATTCAAATAGCATTGTAGAATGCATTCGACTTTCATTTGATTCAAAAAGCTTTATTTGAATGTGTTTGACTTTCATTTGATTCAAATAGCTTTGTAGAATGCATTCGACTTTCATTTGATTCAAAAAGCTTTGTTTGAATGTGTTTGACTTTCATTTGATTCAAATAGCTTTGTTCAATGCATTTGACTTTTATTTGCTTCAAAAAGCTTTGTTTGAATGTGTTTGACTTTCATTTGTTTCAAATAGCTTTGTAGAATGCATTTGACTTTCATTTGATTCAAAAAGCTTTGTTTGAATGTTTTTGAGTTTCATTTGATTCAAATAACTTTGTAAAATTCATTCGACTGTCATTTGATTCAAAAATCTTTGTTTGAATGTGTTTGACTTTCATTTGATTCAAATAGCTTTGTTCAATGCATTTGACTTTTATTTGCTTCAAAAAGCTTTGTTTGAACTTGTTTGACTTTCATTTGATTTAAAAACCTTTCTTTCATGTGTGTGAGTTTCATTTTATTCAACTAGATTTGTTGAATGCATTTTACTTTTATTTACTTCAAATAGCTTTGTATGAATGTGTTTGACTTTCATCTGATTCAAATAGCTTTGTTCAATGGATTTGACTTTTATTTGATTCAAAAACTTTTGTTTGAACGTATTTGACTTTCATTTGATTTAAAAACCTTTGTTTCATGTGTTTGACTTTCATTTGATTCAAATAGCTTTGTTCAATGCATTTGACTTTTATTTGTTTCAAAAAGCTTTGATTGAATGTGTTTGACATTCATTTGATTCAAATAGCTTTGTAGAATGCATTCGACTTTCATTTGATTCAAAAAGCTTTGTTTGAATGTTTTTTACTTTATTTGATTCAAATAGCTTTGTTCAATGCATTTGATTTTTATTTGCTTCAAAAAGCTTTGGTTGAACGTGTTTGACTTTCATTTGATTTAAAAACCTTCGTTTTATGTGTTTGACTTTCATTTGATTCAAATAGCTTTGTAGAATTCATTTGACTTTCATTTGATTCAAAAAGCTATGTTTGAATGTGTTTGACTTTCATTTGATTCAAACAGCTTTGTAGAATGCATTTGACATTTATTTGCTTAAAAAAGCTTTCTTTGAATGTGTTTGAGTTTCGTTTAATTCAAATTGCTTTGTAGAATGCATTCGAGTTTCATTTGATTCAAAAAGCTTTGTTTGAATGTGTTTGGCTTTCATTTGATTCAAATAGCTTTTTTCAATGCATGTGACTTTTATTTGTTTCAAAAAGCTTTGTTTCAATGTGTTTGACAATCATTTGATTCAAATAGCTTTGTAGAATGCATTCGACTTTCATTTGATTCCAAAATCTTTGTTTGAATGTGTTTGGCTTTCATTTGATTCAAGTAGCTTTGTAAAATGCATTTGACTTTTATTTGCTTCAAAAAGCTTTGTTTGAATGTGTTTGACTTTCATTTGATTCAAATAGCTTTGTAAAATGCATTCGACTTTCATTTGATTCAAAAAGCTTTGTTTGAATGTTTTTTATTTTCATTTGATTCAAATAGCTTTGTTCAATGTATTTGATTTTTATTTGCTTCAAAAAGCTTTGTTTGAATGTGGTTGACTTTCATTTCATTAAAAAACTTATGTTTAATGTGTTTGACTTTCATTTGATTCAAATAGCTTTGTAGAATTCATTCGACTTTCATTTGATTCAAAAAGCTTTGTTTGAATGTGTTTGACTTTCATTTGATTCAAATAGCTTTGTAAAATGCATTTGACTTTTATTTGCTTTAAAAAGCTTTATTTGAATGTGTTTGACTTTCATTTGATTCAAATAGCTTTGTTCAATGCATTTGACTTTTATTTGCTTCAAAAAACTTTGTTTGAACGTGTTTGACTTTCATTTGATTTAAAAACCTTTGTTTCATGTGTTCGAATTTCATTTGATTCAAATAGATTTGTAGAATGCATTCGAGTTTCCTTTGATTCAAAAAGCTTTATTTGAATGCATTTGACTTTCATTTGATTCAAATAGCTTTGTTGAATGCACTTGACTTTCATTTGCTTCAAAAAGCTTTGTTGAATGCATTTGACTTTTATTTGCTTCAAAAAGCTTGGTTTGAATGTGTTTGATTTTCATTTGATTTGAAAAAATTTGTTTAATGTGTTTGACTTTCATTTGATTTAAATAGGTTTGTTCAATGCACTTGAGTTTTATTTGCTTCAAAAAGCTTTGTTTGAACGTGTTTGACTTTCATTTTATTTAAAAACCTTTGTTTCATGTGTTTGACTTTCATTTGATTTAAATAGCTTTGTAGAATTCATTTTACTTTCATTTCATTCAAAAAGCTTTGTTTGAATGTGTTTCACTTTCATTTGATTCAAATAGCTTTGTTGAATGCATTTGACTTTTATTTGCTTAAAAAAGCTTTCTTTGAATGTGTTTGAGTTTCGTTTAATTCAAATTGCTTTGTAGAATGCATTCGAGTTTCATTTGATTCAAAAAGCTTTGTTTGAATGTGTTTGGCTTTCATTTGATTCAAATAGCTTTGTTCAATGCATTTGACTTTTATTTGCTTCAAAATGCTTTGTTTGAATGTGTTTGACTTTCATTTGATTCAAATAGCTTTGTAGAATTCATTCGACTTTAATTTAATTCAAAAAGCTTTGTTTGAATGTGTTTGACTTTCATTTGATTCAAATAGCTTTGTAGAATGCATTCGACTTTCATTTGATTCAAAAAGCTTTGTTTGAATGTGTTTGACTTTCATTTGATTTAAATAGTTTTGTTGAATGCATTTGACTTTTATTTGCTTAAAAAAGCTTTCGTTCAATGTGTTTAAGTTTCATTTGTTTCAAAAAGCTTTGTTTGAATGTGTTTGACTTTCCATTGATTTCAAAACCTTTGTTCAATGTGTTTGACTTTCATTTGATTCAAATATCTTTGTAGAATTCATTCGACTTTAATTTGATTCAAAAAGCTTTGTTTGAATGTGTTTGACTTTCATTTGATTCAAATAGCTTTGTTGAATGCATTTTGACTTTTATTTGCTTCAAAACGCTTTGTTTGAATGAGTTTGACTTTCATTTGATTTAAAAACCTATGTTTAATGTGTTTGACTTTCATTTGTTTCAAATAGCTTTGTAGAATTCATTCGACTTACATTTGATTCAAAAAGCTTTATTTATATGTGTTTGACTTTCATTTGATTCAAATAGCGTTGTAGAATGCTTTTGACATTTATTTGCTTCAAAAAGCTTTGTTTTAATGTGTTCGACTTTCATTTGATTCAAAAAGCTTTGTTTGAATGTGTTTGACTTTCATTTGATTCAAATAGATTTGTTGAATGCATTTGACTTTTATGTGCTTCAAAAAGCTTTTTTTAAATGTGTTTGACTTTCATTTGATTCAAACAGCTTTATTCAATGGATTTGACTTTCATTTGCTTCAAAAAGCTTTCTTTGAACGTGTTTGACTTTCATTTGATTTGAAAAACTTTGTTTCATGTGTTTGACTTTCATTTGATTCAAATAGTTTTGTAGAATGTATTCGACTTTCATTTGATTCAAATAGCTTTGTTTGAATGTGTTTGACTTTCATTTGATTGAAATAGCTTTGTAGAATGCATTCGACTTTCATTTGATTCAAAAAGCTTTGTTTGAATGTGTTTGATTTTCATTTGATTCAAATAGCTTTGTTCAATGCATTTGATTTTTATTTGCTTCAAAAAGCTTTGTTTGAATGAGGTTGACTTTCATTTCATTTAAAAACCTATGTTTAATGTGTTTGACTTTCATTTGATTCAAATAGCTTTGTAGAATTCATTCGACTTTCATTTGATTCAAAAAGCTTTGTTTGAATGTGTTTGACTTTCATTTGATTCAAATAGCTTTGTAGAATGCATTTGACTTTTATTTGCTTCAAAAAGCTTTGTTTGAATGTGTTTGACTTTCATTTGATTCGAATAGCTTTGTTGAACGCATTTGACTTTTATTTGTTTCAAAAAGCATTGAGTGAATATGTTTGGCTTACATTTGATTCAAATAGCTTTGTTGAATGCATTTGACTTTTATTTGCTTAAAAAATCTTTGTTTGAATGTGTTTGAGTTTCGTTTGATTCAAATAGCTTTGTAGAATGCTTTCGACTTTCATTTGTTTCAAAAAGCTTTGTTTGAATGTGTTTGACTTTCATTTGATTCAAATAGCTTTGTTTAATGCATTTGACTTTTATTTGCTTAAAAAAGCTTTCTTTGAATGTGTTTGAGTTCAATTTGTTTCAAAACGCTTTGTTTGAACGTGTTTGAATTTCATTTGATTTAAAAACCTTTGTTACATGTGTTTGACTTTCATTTGATTCAAATAGCTTTGTAGAATTCATTCTACTTTTATTTGATTCAAAAAGCTTTGTTTGAATGTGTTTCACTTTCATTTGATTCAAATAGCTTTGTTGAATGCATTTAACTTTTATTTGCTTAATAAATCTTTGTTTGAATGTGTTTGAATCAAATAGCTTTGTAGAATGCATTCGACTTTCATTTGATTCAAAAAGCTTTGTTTGAATGTGTTTGGCTTTCCTTTGATTCAAAGAGCTTTGTTCAATGCATTTGACTTTTATTTGTTTCAAAAAGCTTTGTTTAAATGTGTTTGACATTCATTTGATTCAAATTGCTTTGTAAAATGCATTCGACTTTCATTTGATTCAAAAAGCTTTGTTTGAATGTGTTTGGCTTTCCATTGATTCAAATAGCTTTGTTCAATGCATTTGACTTTTATTAGTTTTAAAATGCTTTGTTTGAATGTGTTTGACATTCATTTGATTCAAATAGCTTTGCAGAATGCATTCGACTTTCATTTGATTCAAAAATCTTTGTTTGAATGTGTTTGGCTTTCATTTGATTCAAGTAGCTTTGTAAAATGCATTTGGCTTTTATTTGCTTCAAAAAGCTTTGTTTGAATGTGTTTGACTTTCATTTGATTCAAATAGCTTTGTAGAATGCATTCGACTTTCATTTGATTCAAAAATCTTTGTTTGAATGTGTTTGATTTTCATTTGATTCAAACAGCTTTGTTCGATGCATTTGATTTTTATCTGCTTCAAAAATCTTTGTTTGAATGTGTTTGACTTTCATTTAATTCAATAACCTATATTTAATGTGTTTGACTTTCATTTGATTCAAATAGCTTTGTAGAATTCATTCGACTTTCATTTCATTCAGAAAGCTTTGTTTGAATGTTTTTGACTTTTATTTGATTCAAATAGCTTTGTAGAATGCATTTGACTGTCATATGATTCAAAAAGCTTTGTTTGAATGTGTTTGACTTTCATTTGATTGAAATAGCCTTGTTCAATGCATTTGACTTTTATTTGTTTCAAAAAGCTTTGTTTGAATGTGTTTGACTTTCATTTGATTCAAATAGCTTTGTAGAATGCATTCGACTTTCATTTGATTCAAAAATCTTTGTTTGAATGTGTTTGATTTTCATTTGATTCAAACAGCTTTGTTCGATGCATTTGATTTTTATCTGCTTCAAAAATCTTTGTTTGAATGTGTTTGACTTTCATTTAATTCAATAACCTATATTTAATGTGTTTGACTTTCATTTGATTCAAATAGCTTTGTAGAATTCATTCGACTTTCATTTCATTCAGAAAGCTTTGTTTGAATGTTTTTGACTTTTATTTGATTCAAATAGCTTTGTAGAATGCATTTGACTGTCATATGATTCAAAAAGCTTTGTTTGAATGTGTTTGACTTTCATTTGATTGAAATAGCCTTGTTCAATGCATTTGACTTTTATTTGTTTCAAAAAGCTTTGTTTGAATGTGTTTGACTTTCATTTGATTCAAATAGCTTTGTTCAATGCATTTGACTTTTAATTGCTTCAAAAAGCTTTGTTTGAACGTGTTTGACTTTCATTTGGTTCAAATATCTTTGTAGAATGCATTCTATTGTCATATGATTCAAAAAGCTTTGTTTGAATGTGTTTGACTTTCATTTGATTGAAATAGCCTTGTTCAATGCATTTGACTTTTATTTGTTTCAAAAAGCTTTGTTTGAATGTGTTTGACTTTCATTTGATTCAAACAGATTTGTTGAATGCATTTGACTTTTATTTGCTACAAAAAGCTTTGTTTGAATGTGTTTGACTTTCATTTGATTTAAAAACCTTTGTTTCATGTGTTTGACTTTCATTTGATTCAAATAGCTTTGTAGAATTTATTCTACTTGCATTTGATTCAAAAAGCTCTGTTTGAATGTGTTTCACTTTCATTTGATTCAAATAGCTTTGTTGAATGCATTTGACTTTTATTTGCTTCAAAAAGCTTTGTTTGAACGTGTTTGACTTTCATTTGATTTATAAACCTTTGTTTCATGTGTTTGACTTTCATTTGATTCAAATAGCTTTGTAGAATTCATTCGACTTTCAATTGATTCAAAAAGCTTTGTTTGAATGTGTCTGACTTTCATTTGACTCAAATAGCATTGTTGAATGCATTTGACTTTTATTTGTTTCAAAAATATTTGTTTGAATGTGTTTGAGTTTCATTTTATTCAAATAGCTTTGTTGAATGCATTTAACTTTTATTTGCTTAAAAAGCTTTGTTTGAATGTGTTTGTCTTTTCTTTGATTTAAAAACCTTTGTTTAATGTGTTTGACTTTCATTTGATTCAAAAATCTTTGTAGAATGCATTCGACTTTCATTTGATTCATAAAGCTTTGTTTGAATGTGTTTGGCTTTCATTTGATTCAAATAGCTTTGGTCAATGCATTTGACTTTTATTTGCTTCAAAAAGCTTTGTTTGAATGTGTTTGACTTTCATTTGATTCAAATATCTTTGTAGAATGCATTCTACTGTCATTTGATTCAAAAAGCTTTGTTTGAATGTGTTTGACTTTCATTTGATTGTAATAGCTTTGTTCAATGCATTTGACTTTTATTTGTTTTAAAAAGCTTTGTTTGAATGTGTTTGACTTTCATTTGATTCAAATAGCTTTGTTCAATGCATTTGACTTTTAATTGCTTCAAAAAGCTTTGTTTGAACGTGTTTGACTTTCATTTGATTTAAAAACCTTTGTTTCATGTGTTTGACTTTCATTTTATTCAAATAGCTTTGTTGAATGCACTTGACTTTTATAAGCTTCAAAAAGCTTTGTTTGAATGTGTTTGACTTTCCTTTGATTTAAAACTCTTTGTTTAATGTGTTTGACTTTCACTTGATTCAAATATCTTTGTAGAATGCATTCGACTTTAATTTGATTCAAAAAGCTTTGTTTGAATGTGTTTGACTTTCATTTGATTCAAAAAGCTTTCTTCAATGCATTTGACTTTTATTTGCTTCAAAAAGCTTTGTTTGAATGTGTTTGACTTTCATTTGATTCAAATAGTTTAGAGAATGCATTCGATTTTCATTTGATTCAAAAATCTTTGTTTGAATGTTTTTGACTTTCATTTGATTCAAATAGCTTTGTTCAATGTATTTGACTTTTATTTGCTTCAAAAAGCTTTGCTTGAACGTGTTTGACTTTCATTTGATTTAAAAAAATTTGTTTAATGTGTTTGACTTTCATTTGATTCAAATATCTTTGTAGAATGCATTCGACTTTCATTTGATTCAAAAAGCTTTGCTTGAATGTGTTTGACTTTCATTTGGTTCAAATATCTTTGTAGAATGCATTCTATTGTCATTTGATTCAAAAAGCTTTGTTTGAATGTGTTTGACTTTCATTTGATTGAAATAGCTTTGTTCAATGCATTTGACTTTTATTTGCTTCATAAAGCTTTGTTTGAACGTGTTTGACTTTCATTTGATTTAAAAACCTTTGTTTTATGTGTTTGACTTTCATTTTATTCAAATAGCTTTGTTGAATGCACTTGACTTTTATTTGCTTCAAAAAGCTTTGTTTGAATGTGTTTGACTTTCCTTTGATTTAAAAACATTTGTTTAATGTGTTTGACTTTCACTTGATTCAAATATCTTTGTAGAATGCATTCGACTTTCATTTGATTCAAAAAGCTTTGTTTGAATGTGTTTGACTTTCATTTGATTCAAAATGCTTTCTTCAATGCATTTGACTTTTATTTGCTTCAAAAATCTTTGTTTGAATGTGTTTGACTTTCAATTGATTCAAATAGCTTTGTAGAATGCATTCTACTGTCATTTGATTCAAAAAGCTTTGTTTGAATGTGTTTAACTTTCATTTGATAGAAATAGCTTTGTTCATTGCATTTGACTTTTATTTGTTTCAATAAGCTTTGTTTGAATTTGTTTGACTTTCATTTGATTCAAATAGCTTTGTTGAATGCATTTGACTTTTATTTGCTTCAAAAAGCTTTGTTTGAATGTGTTTGACTTTCATTCGATTTAAAAAGCTTTGTTTCATGTGTTTGACTTTCATTTGATTCAAATAGCTTTGTAGAATTCATTTTACTTTTATTGGATTCAAAAATCTTTGTTTGAATGTGTTTCACTTTCATTTGATTCAAATAGCTTTGTTGAATGCGTTTGACTTTTATTTGCTTAAAAAATCTTTGTTTGAATGTGTTTGAGTTTCGTTTGATTCAAATAGCTTTGTAGAATGCATTCGACTTTCATTTGATTCAAAAAGCTTTGTTTGAACGTGTTTGACTTTCATTTGATTTAAAAATATTTGTTGAATGTGTTTGACTTTCATTTGATTCAAATATCTTTGTAGAATGCATTCGACTTTTATTTGATTCAAAAAGTTTTGTTTGAATGTGTTTGACTTTCATTTGATTCAAATAGATTTGTTGAATGCATTTGACTTTTATTTGCTTCAAAAAGCTTTGTTTGAATGTGTTTGACTTTCAGTTGATTTAAAAACCTTTGTTTAATGTGTTTGACTTTCATTTGATTTAAATATCTTTGTAGAATGCATTCGACTTTCATTTGATTTAAAAACCTTTGTTTCATGTGTTTGACTTTCATTTTATTCAAATAGCTATGTTGAATGCACTTGACTTTTATTTGCTTCAAAAAGCTTTGTTTGAATGTGTTTGACTTTCCTTTGATTTAAAAACATTTGTTTAATGTGTTTGACTTTCACTTGATTCGAATATCATTGTAGAATGCATTCGACTTTCATTTGATTCAAAAAGCTTTGTTTGAATGTGTTTGACTTTCATTTGATTCAAAATGCTTTCTTCAATGCATTTGACTTTTATTTGCTTCAGAAATCTTTGTTTGAATGTGTTTGACTTTCATTTGATTCAAATAGCTTTGTAGAATGCATTCTACTGTCATTTGATTCAAAAAGCTTTGTTTGAATGTGTTTAACTTTCATTTGATAGAAATAGCTTTGTTCATTGCATTTGACTTTTATTTGTTTCAATAAGCTTTGTTTGAATTTGTTTGACTTTCATTTGATTCAAATAGCTTTGTTCAATGTATTTGAATTTTATTTGCTTCAAAAAGCTTTATTTGAACGTGTTTGACTTTCATTTGATTAAAAAACCTTTGTTTCATGTGTTTGAGTTTCGTTTGATTCAAATAGCTTTGTAGAATGCATTCGACTTTTTTTTGATTCAAGAAGCTTTGTTTGAATGTGTTTGTGTTTCCTTTGATTCAAATAGCTTTGTTCAATGCATTTGACTTTTATTGGTTTCAAAAAGCTTTGTTTGAATGTGTTTGACATTCATTTGATTCAAATAGCTTTGTAGAATGCATTCGACTTTCATTTGATTCAAAAAGCTTTGTTTGAATGTGTTTGACTTTCATTTGATTCAAATAGCTTTGTAGAATGCATTCGATTGTCATTTGATTCAAAAAGCTTTGTTTGAATGTTTTTAATTTTCATTTGATTCAAATAGCTTTGTTCAGTGCATTTGACTTTTATTTGCTTCAAAAAGCTTTGTTTGAATGTGTTTGACTTTCATTTGACTCAAATATCTTTGTAGAATGCATTCTACTGTCACTTGATTCAAAAAGCTTTGTTTGAATGTGGTTGACTTTCATTTGATTCAAATAGCTTTGTTCAGTGCATTTGACTTTTATTTGCTTCAAAAATCTTTGTTTGAATGTGTTTGACTTTCATTTGATTTAAAAACCTACGTTTAATGTGTTTGACTTTCATTTGATTCAAATAGCTTTGTAGAATGCATTCGACTGTCATTTGATTCAAAAACCTTTATTTGAATGTGTTTGGCTTTCATTTGATTCAAGTAGCTTTGTAAAATGCATTTGACTTTTATTTGCTTCAAAAAGCTTTGTTTGAATGTGTTTGACTTTCATTTGATTCAAAAACCTACGTTTAATGTGTTTGACTTTCATTTGATTCAAATAGCTTTGTAGAATTCATTCGACTTTCATTTGATTCAAAAAGCTTTGTTTGAATGTGTTTGACTTTCTTTTGATTCAAATAGCTTTGTAGAATGCATTCGACTGTCATTTGATTCAAAAAGCCTTGTTTGAATGTGTTTGACTTTCATTTGATTCAAATAGCTTTGTTGAATGCATTTGACTTTTATTTGCTTCAAAAAGCTTTGTTTGAATGTGTTTGACTTTCCTTTGATTTAAAACCCTTTGTTTAATGTGTTTGACTTTCATTTGATTAAAATAGCTTTGTTGAATGCATTTGACTTTCATTTGTTTTAAAAAGCTTTGTTTGAATGTGTTTGACTTTCATTTGATTAAAAAACCTATGTTTAATGTGTTTGACTTTCTTTTGATTCAAATAGCTTTGTAGAATTCATTCGTCTTTCATTTGATTCAAATAGCTTAGTTCAATGTATTTGAATTTTATTTACTTCAAAAATCTTTGTTTGAACGTGTTTGACTTTCATTTGATTTAAAAACCTTTGTTTCATGTGTTTGAGTTTCGTTTGATTCAAATAGCTTTGTAGAATGCATTCGACTTTTTTTTGATTCAAAAAGCTTTGTTTGAATGTGTTTGTCTTTCGTTTGATTCAAATAGCTTTGTTCAATGCATTTGACTTTTATTGGTTTCAAAAAGCTTTGTTTGAATGTGTTTGACATTCATTTGATTCAAATAGCTTTGTAGAATGCATTCGACTTTCGTTTGATTCAAAAAGCTTTGTTTGAATGTTTTTGACTTTCATTTGATTCAAATAGCTTTGTTCAATGCATTTGACTTTTATTTGCTTCAAAAAGCTTTGTTTGAACGTGTTTGACTTTCATTTGATTTAAAAACCTTTGTTTAATGTGTTTGACTTTCACTTGATTCAAATATCTTTGTAGAATGCATTCTACTGTCATTAGATTCAAAAAGCTTTGTTTGAATGTGTTTCACTTTCATTTGATTGAAATAGCTTTGTTCAATGCATTTGACTTTTATTTATTTCAAAAAGCTTTGTTTGAATGTGTTTGACTTTCATTTGATTCAAATAGCTTTGTTCAATGCATTTAACTTTTATTTGCTTCAAAAAGCTTTGTTTGAATGTGTTTGACTTTCATTTGATTCAAATATCTTTGTAGAATACATTCTACTGTCATTTGATTCAAAAAGCTTTGTTTGAATGTGTTTGACTTTCATTAGATTGAAATAGATTTGTTTAATGCATTTGACTTTTATTTGTTTCAAAAAGCTTTGTTTGAATGTGTTTGACTTTCATTTGATTCAAATAGCTTTGTTCAATGCATTTGACTTTTATTTGCTTCAAAAAGCTTTGTTTGGACGTGTTTGACTTTCATTTTATTTAAAAACCTTTGTTTCATGTGTTTGACTTTCATTTTATTCAAATAGCTTTGTTGAATGCACTTGACTTTTATTTGCTTCAAAAAGCTTTGTTTGAATGTGTTTGACTTTCTTTTGATTTAAAAACCTTTGTTTAATGTGTTTGACTTTCACTTGATTCAAATATCTTTGTAGAATGCATTCTACTGTCATTTCATTCAAAAAGCTTTGTTTGAATGTGTTTAACTTTCATTTGATTGAAATAGCTTTGTTCAATGCATTTGACTTTTATTTGTTTCAAAAAGCTTTGTTTGAATGTGTTTGACTTTCATTTGATTCAAATAGCTTTGTTCAATGTATTTGACTTTTATTTGCTTCAAAAAGCTTTATTTGAACGTGTTTGACTTTCATTTGATTAAAAAACCTTTGTTTCATGTGTTTGACTTTCATTTTATTCAAATAGCTTTGTTGAATGCACGTGACTTTTATTTGCTTCAAAAAGCTTTGTTTGAATGTGTTTGACTTTCCTTTGATTTAAAAACCTTTGTTTAATGTGTTTGACTTTCACTTGATTCAAATATCTTTGTAGAATGCATTCGACTTTCATTTGATTCAAAAAGCTTTGTTTGAATGTGTTTGACTTTCATTTGATTCAAAAAGCTTTCTTCAATGCATTTGACTTTTATTTGCTTCAAAAAGCATTGTTTGAATGTGTATGACTTTCATTTTACTCAAATAGCTTTGTAGAATGCATTCGACTTTCATTTGATTCAAAAATCTTTGTTTGAATGTTTTTTACTTTCATTTGATTCAAATAGCTTTGTTCAATGCATTTGACTTTTATTTGCTTCAAAAAGCTTTGTTTGAACGTGTTTGACTTTCATTTGATTCAAAATGCTTTGTTTGAATGTGTTTGACTTTCATTTGATTCAAATATCTTTGTAGAATACATTCGACTTTCATTTGATTCAAAAAGCTTTGTTTGAATGTGTTTGACTTTCATTTGATTCAAATATCTTTGTAGAATGCATTCTACTGTCATTTGATTTAAAAACCTTTGTTTAATGTGTTTGATTTTCACTTGATTCAAATATCTTTGTAGAATGCATTCGACTTTCATTTGATTCAAAAAGCTTTCTTTAATGCATTTGACTTTTATTTGCTTCAAAAATCATTGTTTTCATGTGTTTGACTTTCATTTGATTCAAATAGCTTTTTAGAATGCATTCTACTGTCATTTGATTCAAAAAGCTTTGTTTGAATGTGTTTGACTTTCATTTGATAGAAATAGCTTTGTTCAATGCATTTGACTTTTATTTGTTTCAATAAGCTTTGTTTGAATGTGTTTGACTTTCATTTGATTCAAATAGCTTTGTTGAATGCATTTGACATTTATTTGCTTCAAAAAGCTTTGTTTGAATGTGTTTGACTTTCATTCGATTGAAAAACCTTTGTGTTCAAGTGTTTTACTTTCATTTGATTCAAATAGCTTTGTAGAATTCATTCTACTTTCATTTGATTCAAAAATTTTTGTTTGAATGTGTTTCACTTTCATTTGATTCAAATAGCTTTGTTGAATCCATTTGACTTTTATTTGCTTAAAAAATCTTTGTTTGAATGTGTTTGAGTTTTGTTTGATTCAAATAGCTTTGTAGAATGCATTCGACTTTTATTTGATTCAAAAAGCTTTGTTTGAATGTGTTTGTCTTTCCTTTGATTCAAATAACTTTGTTCAATGCATTTGACTTTTATTTGTTTCAAAAAGCTTTGTTTGAATGTGTTGGACATTCATTTGATTCAAGTAGCATTGTAGAATGCATTCGACTTTCATTTGATTCCAAAAGCTTTGTTTGAATGTGTTTGACTTTAATTTGATTCAAATAGCTTTGTAGAATGTATTCGAATTTCATTTGATTCAAAAAGCTTTGTTTGAATGTGTTTGGCTTTCATTTAATTCAAATAGCTTTGGTCAATGCATTTGACTTTTATTTGCTTCAAAAAGCTTTGTTTGAATGTGTTTGACTTTCATTTGATTCAAATAGCTTTGTTCATAGCATTTGACTTTTATTTGCTTCAAAAAGCTTTGTTTGAATGTGTTTGACTTTCATTTGATTCAAATGGCTTTGTAGACTACATTCGACTTTTACTTGATTCAAAAAGCTTTGTTTGAATGTGTTTGACTTTCATTTGATTCAAATAGCTTTGTTAGATGCATTTGATTTTTATTTCCTTCAAAAAGCTTTGTTTGAATGTGGTTGACTTTCATTTGATTTAAAAACCTATGTTTAACGTGTTTGAGTTTCATTTGATTCAAGTAGCTTTGTAGACTTCATTCCACTTTCATTTGACTCAAATAGCTTTGTTTGAATGTGTTTGACTTTCTTTTGATTCAAATAGCTTTGTAGAATGCATTCGACTGTCATTTGATTCAAAAAGCCTTGTTTGAAGGTGTTTGACTTTCATTTGATTCAAATAGCTTTGTAGAATGCATTTGACTTTTATTTGCTTCAAAAATCTTTGTTTGAACTTGTTTGACTTTCATTTGATTTAAAAACCTTTGTTTCATGTGTTTGACTTTCATTTAGTTCAATTACCTTTGTAGAATGCATTTGATTTTCATTTCATTCAAAAAGCTTTGTTTGAATGTGTTTGACTTTCATTTGATTCAAATAGATTTGTTGAATGCATTTGACTTTTATTTGTTTCAAAACGCTTTGTTTGAATGTGTTTGACTTTCATTTGATTCAAATAGTTTTGTTCAATGCATTTGACTTTTATTTGCTTCAAAAAGCTTTGTTTGAACGTGTTTGACTTTTATTTGATTTAAAAACCTTTGTTTAATGTGTTTGACTTTCATTTTATTCAAATAGCTTTGTAGAATGCATTTGACTTTCATTTGATTCAAAAAGCTTTGTGTGAATGTGTTTGACTTTCATTTGATTCAAATTGCTTTATAGAATGCATTCGACTGTCATTTGATTCAAAAACCTTTGTTTGAATGTGTTTGACTTTCATTTGATTCAAATACCTTTGTTCAATGCATTTGACTTTTATTTGCTTCAAAAAGCTTTGTTTGAATGTCTTTGACTTTCATTTGATTTACTAACCTATGTTTAATGTGTTTGACTTTCATTTGATTCAAATAGCTTTTTAGAATTCATTAGACTTTCATTTGATTCAAATAGCTTTGTTTGAATGTGTTTGACTTTCGTTTGATTCAAATAGCTTTGTAGAATGCATTCGACTGTCATTTGATTCAAAAACCTTTGTTTGAATGTGTTTGACTTTCATTTGATTCAAATACCTTTGTTTAATGCATTTGACTTTTATTTGCTTCAAAAAGCTTTTTTTGAATGTATTTGACTTTCCTTTGATTTATAAACCTTTGTTTAATGTGTTTGACTTTCATTTGATTCAAATAGCTTTGTTGAATGCATTTGACTTTCATTTGATTCAAAAAGCTTTGTTTGAATGTGTTTGACTTTCATTTGATTTAAATAGCTTTGTTCAGTGCATTTGACTTTTATTTGCTTCAAAAAGCTTTGTTTGAATGTGTTTGACTTTCATTTGATTTAAAAACCTATGTTTAATGTGTTTGACATTCATTTGATTCACATAGCTTTGTAGAATTCATTCTACTTTCATTTGATTCAAAAAGCTTTGTTTGAATGTGTTTGACATTCATTTGTTTCAAATAACTTTTTTGAATGCATTCGACAGTCATTTGATTCAAAAACCTTTGTTTGAATGTGTTTGGCTTTGATTTGATTCAAGTAGCTTTGTAAAATGCATTTGACTTTTATTTGCTTCAAAAAGCTTTGTTTGAATGTGTTTGACTTTCATTTGATTGAAATAGCTTTTTTCAATGCATTTGACTTTTATTTGTTTCAAAAAGCTTTGTTTGAATGTGTTTGACTTTTCTTTGATTCAAATAGCTTTGTTGAATGCATTTGACTTTTATTTGCTTCAAAAAGCTTTATTTGAATGTGTTTGACTTTCCTTTGATTTAAAAACCTTTGTTTAATGTGTTTGACTTTCATTTTTTTCAAATAGCTTTGTAGAATGCATTCGACTTTCATTTGATTCAAAAAGCTTTGTTTGAATGTGTTTGGCTTTTATTTGATTCAAATAGCTTTGTAGAATGCATTCGACTGTCATTTGATTGAAAAACCTTTGTTTGAATGTGTTTGACTTTCATTTGATTCAAATAGCTTTGTTCAATGCATTTGATTTTTATTTGCTTCAAAAAGCTTTGTTTGAATGTCTTTGACTTTCATTTGATTTAAAAACCTATGTTTAATGTGTTTGACTTTCATTTGATTCAAATAGCTTTGTAGAGTTCATTCGACTTTCATTTGATTCAAAAAGCTTTGTTTGAATGTGTTTGACTTTCATTTGATTTTAAAACCTATGTTTAATGTGTTTGACATTCGTTTGATTCAAATAGCGTTGTAGAATGCATTTACTTTTATTTGCTTTAAAAAGCTTTGTTTGAATGTGTTTAACTTTCATTTGATTCAAAAAGCTTTCTTCAATGCATTTGACTTTTATTTGCTTCAAAAAGCTTTGTTTGAATGTGTTTGACTTTTATTTGATTCAAATAGCTTTGTAGAATGCATTCTACTGTCATTTGATTCAAAAAGCTTTGTTTGAATGTGTTTGACTTACATTTGATTGAAATAGCTTTGTTCAATGCATTTGACTTTTATTTGTTTCAAAAAGCTTTGTTTGAATGTGTTTGACTTTTATTTGATTCAAATAGCTTTGTTCAATGTATTTGAATTTTATTTGCTTCAAAAAGCTTTTTTTGAACGTGTTTGACTTTCATTTGATTTAAAAACCTTTGTTTCATGTGTTTGACTTTCATTTTATTCAAATAGCTTTGTTGATTACATTTTACTTTTATTTGCTTCAAAAAGCTTTGTTTGAATGTGTTTGACTTTCCTTTGATTTAAAAACCTTTGTTTAATGTGTTTGATTTTCATTTGATTCAAATATCTTTGTAGAATGCATTCGACTTTCATTTGATTCAAAAAGCTTTGTTTGAATGTGTTTGACTTTCATTTGATTCAAATAGCTTTGTTGAATGCATTTGACTTTTATTTGCTTCAAAAAGCTTTGTTTGAATGTGTTTGACTTTCCTTTGATTTAAAAACCTTTGTTTAATGTGTTTTACTTTCATTTGATTCAAATAGCTTTGTAGAATGCATTCGACTTTCATTTGATTCAAAAAGCTTTGTTTGAATGTGTTTGGCTTTCATTTGATTCAAATAGCTTTGTAGAATACATTCGACTGTCATTTGATTCAAAAACCTTTGTTTGAATGTGTTTGACTTTCATTTGATTCAAATACCTTTGTTCAATGCATTTGACTTTTATTTGCTTCAAAAAGCTTTGTTTGAATGTCTTTGACTTTCATTTGATTTAAAAACCTATGATTAATGTGTTTGACTTTCATTTGATTCAAATAGCTTTTTAGAATTCATTCGACTTTCATTTGATTCAAAAAGCTTTGTTTGAATGTGTTTGACTTTCATTTAATTCAAATAGTTTTGTTGAATGCATTTATCTTTTATTTGTTTCAAAAAGCTTTGTTTGAATAGGTTTGACTTTCATTTGATTCAAATAGCTTTGTTCAACGCATTTGACTTTTATTTGCTTCAAAAACCTTTGTTTAAACGTGTCTGACTTTCATTTGATTTAAAAACCTTTGTTTCACGTGTTGGACTTTCATTTGATTCAAATAGCTTTGTAGAATTCATTCGACTTTCATTTGATTCAAAAAGCTTTGTTTGAATGTGTTTGACTTTCGTTTGATTCAAATAGCTTTGTCGAATGCATTGGACTTTTATTTGTTTCAAAAAGCTTTGTTTGAATGTGTTTGAGTTTCATTTGATTCAAATAGCTTTGTAGAATTCATTCTACTTTCATTTGATTTAAAAACCTTTGTTTAATGTGTTTGACTTTCATTTCATTCAAATAGCTTTGTAGAATGCATTTGACTTTTATTTGCTTCAAAAAGCTTTGTTTGAATATGTTTGACTTTCATTTTATTTTAAAACCTATGTTTAATGTGTTTGACTTTCATTTCATTCAAAAAGCTTTGTAGAATTCATTCGATTTTCATTTGATTCAAAAAGCTTTGTTTATATGCGTTTGACTTTCATTTGATTCAAATAGCGTTGTAGAATGCATTTACTTTTATTTGCTTCAAAAAGCTTTGTTTTAATGTGTTTGACTTTCATTTGATTCAAATAGCTTTGTTCAATGCATATGACTTTTATTTATTTAAAAAGCTTTGTTTGAACGTGTTTGACTCTCATTTGATGCAAAAAGCTTTGTTTCATGTGTTTGACTTTCATTTTATTCAAATAGCTTTGTTCAATGCATTTGACTTTTATTTGCTTCAAAAAGCTTTGTTTGAATGTCTTTGACTTTAATTTGATTTAAAAACCTATATTTAATGTGTTTGACTTTCATTTGATTCAAATAGCTTTGTTCAATGCATTTGACTTTTATTTTCTTCAAAAAGCTTTGTTTGAATGTGTTTGACTTTTATTTGATATAAAAACCTATGTTTAATGTATTTGACTTTCATTTCATTCAAATAGCTTTGTAGAATTCATTCGACTTTCATTTGATTCAAAAAACTTTATTTTTATGTGTTTGACTTTCATTTGATTCAAATAGCGTTGTAGAATGCTTTTGACTTTTATTTGCTTCAAAAAGCTTCGTTTTAATGTGTTTGACTTTCATTTGATTCAAAAAGCTTTCTTCAATGCATTTGACTTTTATTTGCTTCAAAAAGCTTTGTTTGAATGTGTTTGACTTTCATTTGATTCAAATAGCTTTGTAGAATGCATTCTACTGTCATTTGATTCAAAAAGCTTTGTTTGAATGTGTTTGACTTTCGTTTGATTCAAATAGCTTTGTAGAATGCATTCGAGTGTCATTTGATTCAAATAGCTTTGTGGAATGCATTTGACTTTCATTTGATTCAAAAAGCTTTATTTGAATGTGTTTGACTTTCATTCGATTCAAATAGCTTTGTTGAATGCATTTGACTTTTATTTGCTTTTAAAAGCTTTGTTTGAATGTATTTGACTTTCATTTGATTTAAAAACCTTTGTTTGAATGTGTTTGAATTTCATTTGATTCAAATAGCTTTGTAGAATGCATTCGATTTTAATTTAATTCAAATAGCTTTGTTTGAATGTGTTTGACTTTCAATTGATTAAAATGGCTTTGTTCAATGCATTTGACTTTCATTTGATTCAAAAACCTTTGTTTGAATGTGTTTGACTTTCATTTGATTCAAATAGCTTTGTTAAATGCATTTGACTTTTATTTGCTTTTAAAAGCTTTGTTTGAATGTATTTGACTTTCATTTGATTTAAAAACCTATGTTTAATGTGTTTGACATTCATTTGATTCAAATAGCTTTGTAGAATTCATTCGACTTTCATTTGATTTAAAAAGCTTTGTTTGAATGTGTTTGACTTTCATTTGTTTCAAATAGCTTTGTTGAATGCATTCAACAGTCATTTGATTCAAAAACCTTTGTTTGAATGTGTTTTGCTTTCATTTGATTCAAGTGGCTTTGTAAAATGCATTTGACTTTTATTTGCTTCAAAAAGCTTTGTTTGAATGTGTTTGACTTTCATTTTATTGAAATAGCTTTTTTCAATGCATTTGACTTTTATTTGTTTCAAAAAGCTTTGTTTGAATGTGTTTGACTTTTATTTGATTCAAATAGCTTTGTTCAATGTATTTGAATTTTTTTTGCTTTAAAAAGCGTTGTTTGAATGTGTTTGACTTTTATTTTATTTTAAAACCTATGTTTAATGTGTTTGACTTTCATTTGATTCAAATAGCTTTGTAGAATGCGTTCGACTTTCATTTGATTCAAAAAGCTTTGTTTGAATGTGTTTGACTTTCATTTGATTCAAATAGCTTTGTTGAATGCATTTGACTTTTATTTGCTTCAAAAAGCTTTGTTTGAATGTGTTTGACTTTCCTTTGATTTAAAAACCTTTGTTTAATGTATTTGACTTTCATTTTTTTCAAATAGCTTTGTAGAATGCATTCGACTTTCGTTTGATTCAAAAAGCTTTGTTTGAATGTGTTTGGCTTTTATTTGATTCAAATAGCTTTGTAGAATGCATTCGACTGTCATTTGATTTAAAAACCTTTGTTTGAATGTGTTTGACTTTCATTTGATTCAAATACTTTTGTTCAATGCATTTGACTTTTATTTGCTTCAAAAAGCTTTGTTTGAATGTCTTTGACTTTCATTTGATTCAAATAGCTTTGTTCAATGTATTTGAATTTTATTTGCTTCAAAAAGCTTTGTTTGAACGTGTTTGACTTTCATTTGATTTAAAAACCTTTGTTTCATGTGTTTGACTTTCATTTTATTCTAATAGCTTTGTTGATTGCATTTTACTTTTATTTGCTTCAAAAAGCTTTGTTTGAATGTGTTTGACTTTCATTTGATTTAAAAACCTTTGTTTAATGTGTTTGATTTTCATTTGATTCAAATATCTTTGTAGAATGCATTCGACTTTCATTTGATTCAAAAAGCTTTGTTTGAATGTGTTTGACTTTCATTTGATTCAAATAGCTTTGTTGAATGCATTTGACTTTTATTTGCTTCAAAAAGCTTTGTTTGAATGTGTTTGAATTTCCTTTGATTTAAAAACCTTTGTTTAATGTGTTTGACTTTCATTTGATTCAAATAGCTTTGTAGAATGCATTCGACTTTCATTTGATTCAAAAAGCTTTGTTTGAATGTGTTTGTCTTTCATTTGATTCAAATAGCTTTGTAGAATGCATTCGACTGTCATTTGATTCAAAAACCTTTGTTTGAATGTGTTTGACTTTCATTTGATTCAAATACCTTTGTTCAATGCAATTGACTTTTATTTGCTTCAAAAAGCTTCGTTTGAATGTCTTTGACTTTCATTTGATTTAAAAACCTATGATTAATGTGTTTGACTTTCATTTGATTCAAATAGCTTTTTAGAATTCATTCGACTTTCATTTGATTCAAAAAGCTTTGTTTGAATGTGTTTGACTTTCATTTAATTCAAATAGTTTTGTTGAATGCATTTGTCTTTTATTTGTTTCAAAAAGCTTTGTTTGAATAGGTTTGACTTTCATTTGATTCAAATAGCTTTGTTCAACGCATTTGACTTTTATTTGCTTCAAAAACCTTTGTTTAAACGTGTCTGACTTTCATTTGATTTAAAAACCTTTGTTTCACGTGTTGGACTTTCATTTGATTCAAATAGCTTTGTAGAATTCATTCGACTTTCAGTTGATTCAAAAAGCTTTGTTTGAATGTGTTTGACTTTCGTTTGATTCAAATAGCTTTGTCGAATGCATTGGACTTTTATTTGTTTCAAAAAGCTTTGTTTGAATGTGTTTGAGTTTCATTTGATTCAAATAGCTTTGTAGAATTCATTCTACTTTCATTTGATTTAAAAACCTTTGTTTAATGTGTTTGACTTTCATTTCATTCAAATAGCTTTGTAGAATGCATTTGACTTTTATTTGCTTCAAAAAGCTTTGTTTGAATATGTTTGACTTTCATTTTATTTTAAAACCTATGTTTAATGTGTTTGACTTTCATTTCATTCAAATAGCTTTGTAGAATTCATTCGATTTTCATTTGATTCAAAAAGCTTTGTTTATATGCGTTTGACTTTCATTTGATTCAAATAGCGTTGTAGAATGCATTTACTTTTATTTGCTTCAAAAAGCTTTGTTTTAATGTGTTTGACTTTCATTTGATTCAAATAGCTTTGTTCAATGCATATGACTTTTATTTATTTAAAAAGCTTTGTTTGAACGTGTTTGACTCTCATTTGATGCAAAAAGCTTTGTTTCATGTGTTTGACTTTCATTTTATTCAAATAGCTTTGTTCAATGCATTTGACTTTTATTTGCTTCAAAAAGCTTTGTTTGAATGTCTTTGACTTTAATTTGATTTAAAAACCTATATTTAATGTGTTTGACTTTCATTTGATTCAAATAGCTTTGTTCAATGCATTTGACTTTTATTTTCTTCAAAAAGCTTTGTTTGAATGTGTTTGACTTTTATTTGATTTAAAAACCTATGTTTAATGTGTTTGACTTTCATTTGATTCAAATAGCTTTGTAGAATTCATTCGACTTTCATTTGATTCAAAAAGCTTTGTTTTAATGTGTTTGACTTTCATTTGATTCAAATAGCGTTGTAGAATGCTTTTGACTTTTATTTGCTTCAAAAAGCTTTGTTTAAATGTGTTTGACTTTAATTTAATTCAAATAGCTTTGTTCAATGCATATGACTTTTATTAATTCAAAAAGCTTTGGTTGAACGTGTTTGACTCTCATTTAATGCAAAAAGCTTTGTTTCATGTGTTTGACTTTCATTTTATTCAAATAGCTTTGTTCAATGCATTTCACTTTTATTTGCTTCAAAAAGCTTTGTTTGAATGTGTTTGACTTTTATTTGATTTTAAAACCTATGTTTAATGTGTTTGACTTTCATTTGATTCAAATAGCTTTGTAGAATTCATTCGACTTTCATTTGATTCAAAAAGCTTTGTTTGAATGTGTTTGACTTTCATTCGATTCAAATAGCTTTGTAGAATGCATTCGACTTTCATTTGATTCAAAAAGCTTTGTTTGAATGTGTTTGACTTTCATTTGATTCAAAAAGCTTTCTTCAATGCATTTGACTTTTATTTGCTTCAAAAAGCTTTGTTTGAATGTGTTTGACTTTCATTTGATTCAAATAGATTTGTAGAAAGCATTCGACTTTCATTTGATTCAAATAGCTTTGGTTGAACGTGTTTGACTCTCATTTAATGCAAAAAAGCTTTGTTTCATGTGTTTGACTTTCATTTGATTCAAATAGCTTTGTTCAATGCATTTGACTTTTATTTGCTTCAAAAAGCTTTGTTTGAATGTGTTTGACTTTCATTTGATTTTAAAACCTATGTTTAATGTGTTTGACTTTCATTTCATTCAAATAGCTTTGTAGAATTCATTGGATTTTCATTTGATTCAAAAAGCTTTGTTTATATGTGTTTGACTTTCTTTTGATTCAAATACCGTTGTAGAATGGTTTTGATTTTTATTTGCTTCAAAAAGCTTTGTTTTAATGTGTTTGACTTTCATTTGATTCAAATAGCTTTGTAGAATGCATTTCACTTTTATTTGCTTCAAAAAGCTTTGTTTGAATGTGTTTGACTTTCATTTGATTTTAAAACCTATGTTTAATGTGTTTGACTTTCATTTCATTCAAATAGCTTTGTAGAATTCATTCGATTTTCATTTGATTCAAAAAGCTTTGTTTATATGTGTTTGACTTTCATTTGATTCAAATAGCGTTGTAGAATGCATTTACTTTTATTTGCTTCAAAAAGCTTTGTTTTAATGTGTTTGACTTTCATTTTATTCAAATAGCATTGTTCAATGCATATGACTTTTATTTATTCAAAAAGCTTTGTTTGAACGTGTTTGACTCTCATTTGATGCAAAAAGCTTTGTGTCATGTGTTTGACTTTCATTTTATTCAAATAGCTTTGTTCAATGCATTTGACTTTTATTTGCTTCAAAAAGCTTTGTTTGAATGTCTTTAACTTTAATTTGATTTAAAAACCTATATTTAATGTGTTTGATTTTCATTTGATTCAAATAGCTTTGTTCAATGCATTTGACTTTTATTTTCTTCAAAAAGCTTTGTTTGAATGTGTTTGACTTTTAATTGATTTAAAACCTATGTTTAATGTGTTTGACTTTCATTTGATTCAAATAGCTTTGTAGAATTCATTCGACTTTCATTTGATACAAAAACTTTGTTTGAATGTGTTTGACTTTCATTTGATTCAAATAGCTTTGTTCGATGCATTTGATTTTTATTTATTTCAAAAATCTTTGTTTGAATGTGTTTGACTTTCACTTGATTCAAATAGCTTTGTTCAATGCATATGACTTTTATTTGCTTCAAAAAGCTTTTTTGAACGTGTTTGACTTTCGTTTGATTCAAAAGGCTTTGTTTGAATATGTTTGACTTTCATTTGATTCAAATAGCTTTGTTCGATGCATTTGATTTTTATTTGCTTCAAAAAGCTTTGTTTGAATGTGGTTGACTTTCATTTGATTTAAATACCTATGTTTAATGTGTTTGACTTTCATTTGATTCAAATAGCTTTGTTCAATGCATTTGAGTTTTATTTGCTTCAAAAAGCTTTGTTTGAATGTGTTTGACTTTCATTTGATTTAAAAACCTATGTTTAATGTGTTTGACTTTCATTTGATTCAAATAGCTTTGTAGAATTCACTCGACTTTAATTTTATTCAAAAAGCTTTGTTTGAATGAGTTTGACTTTCATTTGATTCAAATAGCTTTGTTGAATGCATTTATCTTTTATTTGTTTCAAAAAGCTTTGTTTGAATAGGTTTGACTTTCATTTGATTCAAATAGCTTTGTTCAATGCATTTAACTTTTATTTGCTTCAAAAAGCTTTGTTTGAATGTGTTTGACTTTCATTTGATTTAAAAAACTATGTTTAATGTATTTGACTTTCATTTGATTCAAATAGCTTTGTAGAATTCATTTGACTTTCATTTGATTCAAAAAGCTTTGTTTGAATGTGTTTGACTTTTATTTGATTTAAAAACCGTTGTTTGAATGTGTTTGACTTTCATTTGATACAAATAGCTTTGTAGAATGCATTTGACTTTTATTTGCTTCAAAAAGCTTTGTTTGAATGTGTTTGACTTTCATTTGATTTAAAAACCTATGTTTAATGTGTTTGACTTTCAGTTGATTGAAATAGCTTTTTAAAATTCATTCGACTTTCATTTGATTCAAAAAACTTTGTTTGAATGTGTTTGACTTTCATTTGATTCAAATAATTTTGTTGAATGCATTTGACTTTTATTTGTTTCAAAAAGCTTTGTTAGAATGTGTTTGACTTTCTTTTGATTCAAATAGCTTTGTTCAATGCATTCGACTTTTATTTGCTTCAAAAACCTTTATTTGAACGTGTTTGACTTTCATTTGATTTAAAAACCTTTGTTTCATGTGTTCGACTTTCATTTATTCAAATAGCTTTGTTGAATGCGTTTGACGTTTATTTGCTTCAAAGAACTTTGTTTGAATGTGTTTGACTTACCTTTGATTTAAAAACCTTTGTTTAATGTGTTTGACTTTCATTTGATTCAAATATCTTTGTAGAATGTATTCGACTTTCATTTGATTCAAAAAGCTTTGTGTGAATGTCTTTGACTTTCATTTGATTCAAATAGCTTTAATGAATGCATTGGACTTTTATTTGCTTCAAAAAGCTTTGTTTGAATGTGTTTGACTTTCCTTTGATTTAAAAACCTATGTTTGAATGTGTTTGACTTTCATTTGATTCAAATAGCTTTTCAGAATTCATTCGACTTTTATTAGATTCAAAAAGCTTTGTTTATATGTGTTTAACTTTCATTTGATTCAAATAGTGGTTTAGAATGCATTTGACTTTTATTTGCTTGAAAAAGCTTTGTTTTTCAGTGTTTGACTTTCATTTGATTCAAATAGTTTTGTTCAATGCATATGACTTTTATTTGTTCAAAAAGCTTTTTTTGAACGTGTTTGACTCTCATTTGATGAAAAAAGCTTTGTTTCATGTGTTTGACTTTCATTTTATTCAAATAGCTTTGTTGAATGCATTTGACTTTTATTTGCTTCAAAAAGATTTGTTTGAATGTGTTTGACTTTCCTTTGATTTAAAAAAACCTTTGTTTAATGTGTTTGACTTTCATTTGATTCAAATAGCTTTGTAGAATACATACGACTTTCATTTGATTCAAAAAGCTTTGTTTGAATGTGTTTGATTTTCATTTGATTCAAATAGCTTTGTTTCATGTGTTTGACTTTCATTTGATTCAAAAAGCTTTATTTGAATGTTTTTAACTTTCATTTGATTCAAATAGCTTTGTTGAATGCATTTGACTTTTTTTTGCTTCAAAAAGCTTTGTTTGAATGTGTTCGACTTTAATTTGATTTAAAAACCTTTGTTTAATGTGTTTGACTTTCATTTGATTCAAATAGCTTTGTAGAATGCATTCGACTTTCATTTGATTCGAAAAGCTTTGTTTGATTGTGTTTGACTTTCATTTGATTCAAATAGCTTTGTTTAATGCATTTGACTTTTATTTTCTTCAAAAAGCTTTGTTTGAATGTGCTTGACTTTCATTTGATTTAAAAACCTATGTTTAATGTGTTTGATTTTCATTTGATTCAAATAGCTTTGTAGAATTCATTCGACTTTCATTTGATTCAAAAAGCTTTGTTTGAATGTGTTTGACTTTCATTTGATTCACATAATTTTGTTGAATGCATTTGACTTTTATTTGTTTCAAAAAGCTTTGTTTGAATGTGGTTGACTTTCATTTGATTTGAAAACCTATGTTTAATGTGTTTGACTTTCATTTGATTCAAATAGCTTTGTTCAATGCATTTGACTTTTATTTGCTTCAAAAAGCTTTGTTTGAATGTGTTTGACTTTCATTTGATTTAAAAACCTATGTTTAATGTGTTTGACTTTCATTTGATTCAAATAGCTTTGTAGAATTCACTCGACTTTAATTTGATTCAAAAAGCTTTGTTTGAATGTGTTTGACTTTCATTTGATTCAAATAGCTTTGTTGAATGCATTTATCTTTTATTTGTTTCAAAAAGCTTTGTTTGAATAGGTTTGACTTTCATTTGATTCAAATAGCTTTGTTAAATGCATTTAACTTTTATTTGCTTCAAAAAGCTTTGTTTAAACGTGTTTGACTTTTATTTGATTTAAATAGCTTTGTAGAATGCACTTGACTTTTATTTGCTTCGAAAAGCTTTGTTTGAATGTTTTTGACTTTCCTTTGATTTAAAAACCTTTATTTAATGTGTTTGACTTTCATTTGATTCAAATAGCTTTGTAGAATGCATAAGACTTTCATTTGATTGAAAAAGCTTTTTTTGAATGTGTTTGAATTTCATTTGATTCAAATAGCTTTGTTCAATGCATTTGACTTTTATTTGCTTCAAAAAGCTTTGTTTGAATGTGTTTGACTTTCATTTGATTCAAATAGCTTTGTAGTATTCATTAGTTTTTCATTTGATTCAAAAAGCTTTGTTTGAATGTGTTTGACTTTCAATTGATTCAAATAGCTTTGTTGAATGCATTTGACTTTTATTTGTTTCAAAAAGCTTTGTTTGAATGTGTTTGACTTTCATTTCATTCAAATAGCTTTGTACAATGCATTTGACTTTTATTTGTTTCAAAAAGCTTTGTTTGATTGTGTTTGACTTTCATTTGATTCAAATAGCTTTGTAGAATGCATTAGACTTTCATTTGATTGAAAAAGCTTTTTTTGAATGTGTTTGAATTTCATTTGATTCAAATAGCTTTGTTCAATGCAATTAACTTTTATTTGCTTCAAAAAGCTTTGTTTGAATGTGTTTGACTTTCATTTGACTTAAAAACCTAAGTTAAATATGTTTGACTTTCATTTGATTCAAATAGCTTTGTAGTATTCATTAGTTTTTCATTTGATTCAAAAAGCTTTGTTTGAATGTGTTTGACTTTCAATTGATTCAAATAGCTTTGTTGAATGCATTTGACTTTTATTTGTTTCAAAAAGCTTTGTTTGAATGTGTTTGACTTTCATTTCATTCAAATAGCTTTGTACAATGCATTTGACTTTTATTTGTTTCAAAAAGCTTTGTTTGATTGTGTTTGACTTTCATTTGATTCAAATAGCTTTGTAGAATGCATTCGACTTTCATTTGATTCAAAACGCTTTGTTTGAATGTGTTTGACTTTCATTTGATTTAAATAGATTTGTAGAATGCATTCGACTTTTATTTGCTTCAAAAAGCTTTGTTTGAATGTGTTTGACTTTCATTTGATTTAAAAACCTATGTTTAATGTGTTTGATTTTCATTTGATTCAAATAGCTTTGTAGAATTCATTCGACTGTCATTTGATTGAAAAACCTTTGTTTGAATGTGTTTGACTTTCATTTAATTCAAATAGCTTTGTTGATTGCATTTGACTTTTATTTATTTCAAAAATCATTGTTTGAATGTGTTTGACTTTCACTTGATTCAAATAGCTTTGTTCAATGCATATGACTTTTATTTGCTTCATGAAGCTTTGTTTGAATTTGTTTGACTTTCATTTAATTTAAATACCTTTGTTTCATGTGTTTGACTTTCATTTTTATTCAAATAGCTTTGTTGAATGCACTTGACTTTTATTTGCTTCAAAAAGCTTTGTTTGAATGTGTTTGATTTTCCTTTGATTTAAAATCCTTTGTTTAATGTGTATGACTTTCATTTGATTCAAATAGCTTTGTTGAATGCATTCGACTTTCATTTGATTCAAAAAGCTTTTTTTGAATGTGTTTGAATTTCATTTGATTCAAATAGCTTTGTTCAATGCATTTGACTTTTATTTGCTTTAAAAAGCTTTGTTTGAATGTGTTGACTTTCATTTGACTTAAAAACCTATGTTTAATGTGTTTGACTTTCATTTGATTCAAATAGCATTGTAGAATTCATTCGACTTTCATTTGATTCAAAAAGCTTTGTTTGAATGTGTTTGACTTTCATTTGATTGAAATAGCTTTGTTGAATGCATTTGACTTTTATTTGTTTATAAAAGCTTTGTTTGAATGTGTTTAACTTTCATTTCATTCAAATACCTTTGTTCAATGCATTTGACTTTTATTTGCTTCAAAAAGCTTTGTTTGATTGTGTTTGACATTCATTTGATTAAAATAGTTTTTTAGAATGCATTCGACTTTCATTTGATTCAAAACGCTTTGTTAGAATGTGTTTGACTTTCATTTGATTCAAATAGCTTTGTAGAATGCATTCGACTTTCATTTGATTCAAAAAGCTTTGTCTGAATGTGTTTAACTTTCATTTGATTCAAATAGCTTTGTAGAATGCATTCGACTTTCATTTGATTCGAAAAGCTTTGTTTGAATGTGTTTGACTTTCATTTGATTCAAATAGCTTTGTTCAATGCATTTGACTTTTATATTCTTCAAAAAGCTTTGTTTGAATGTGTTTGACTTTCATTTGATTTAAAAAGCTATGTTTAATGTGTTTGATTTTCATTTGATTCAAATAGCTTTGTAGAATGCATTCGACTTTCATTTGATTCAAAAAGCTTTGTTTGAATGTGTTTGACTTTTATTTGATTCAAATAGCTTTGTTGAATGCATTTGACTTTTATTTATTTCAAAAATCATTGTTTGAATGTGTTTGACTTTCACTTGATTTAAATAGCTTTGTTCAATGCATATGACTTTTATTTGCTTCAAAAAGCTTTGTTTGAACGAGTTTAACTTTCATTTAGTTTAAAAACCTTTGTTTCATGTGTTTAACTTTCATTTTATTCAAATAGCTTTGTTGAATGCACTTGACTTTTATTTGTTTCAAAAAGCTTTGTTTGAATGTGTTCGACTTTCATTTTATTCAAATAGCTTTGTTTGAATGTTTTGGACTTTCACTTTATTCAAATAGCTTTGTTTAATGCATTTGACTTTTATTTGCTTTAAAAAGATTTGTTTGAATGTGTTTGACTTTCATTTGATTCAAATAGTTTTTTAGAATGCATTCGACTTTCATTTGATTCAAACCGCTTTGTTTGAATGTGTTTGACTTTCATTTGATTCAAATAGCTTTGTAGAATGCATTCAACTTTCATTTGATTCAAAAAGCTTTGTCTGAATGTGTTTGACTTTCATTTGATTTAAATAGCTTTGTAGAATGCATTCGACTTTCATTTGATTCGAAAAGCTTTGTTTGAATGTGTTTGACTTTCATTTGATTCAAATAGCTTTGTTCAATGCATTTGACTTTTATTTGCTTCAAAAAGCTTTGTTTGATTGTGTTTGACTTTTATTTGATTTAAAAACCGTTGTTTGAATGTGTTTGACTTTCATTTGATACAAATAGCTTTGTAGAATGCATTTGACTTTTATTTGCTTCAAAAAGCTTTGTTTGAATGTGTTTGACTTTCATTTGATTTAAAAACCTATGTTTAATGTGTTTGACTTTCAGTTGATTGAAATAGCTTTTTAAAATTCATTCGACTTTCATTTGATTCAAAAAACTTTGTTTGAATGTGTTTGACTTTCATTTGATTCAAATAATTTTGTTGAATGCATTTGACTTTTATTTGTTTCAAAAAGCTTTGTTAGAATGTGTTTGACTTTCTTTTGATTCAAATAGCTTTGTTCAATGCATTCGACTTTTATTTGCTTCAAAAACCTTTATTTGAACGTGTTTGACTTTCATTTGATTTAAAAACCTTTGTTTCATGTGTTTGACTTTCATTTTATTCAAATAGCTTTGTTGAATGCATTTGACATTTATTTGCTTCAAAGAACTTTGTTTGAATGTGTTTGACTTTCCTTTGATTTAAAAACCTTTGTTTAATGTGTTTGACTTTCATTTGATTCAAATATCTTTGTAGAATGTATTCGACTTTCATTTGATTCAAAAAGCTTTGTGTGAATGTCTTTGACTTTCATTTGATTCAAATAGCTTTAATGAATGCATTGGACTTTTATTTGCTTCAAAAAGCTTTGTTTGAATGTGTTTGACTTTCCTTTGATTTAAAAACCTATGTTTGAATGTGTTTGACTTTCATTTGATTCAAATAGCTTTTCAGAATTCATTCGACTTTTATTAGATTCAAAAAGCTTTGTTTATATGTGTTTAACTTTCATTTGATTCAAATAGTGGTTTAGAATGCATTTGACTTTTATTTGCTTGAAAAAGCTTTGTTTTTCAGTGTTTGACTTTCATTTGATTCAAATAGTTTTGTTCAATGCATATGACTTTTATTTGTTCAAAAAGCTTTTTTTGAACGTGTTTGACTCTCATTTGATGAAAAAAGCTTTGTTTCATGTGTTTGACTTTCATTTTATTCAAATAGCTTTGTTGAATGCATTTGACTTTTATTTGCTTCAAAAAGATTTGTTTGAATGTGTTTGACTTTCCTTTGATTTAAAAAAACCTTTGTTTAATGTGTTTGACTTTCATTTGATTCAAATAGCTTTGTAGAATACATACGACTTTCATTTGATTCAAAAAGCTTTGTTTGAATGTGTTTGATTTTCATTTGATTCAAATAGCTTTGTTTCATGTGTTTGACTTTCATTTGATTCAAAAAGCTTTATTTGAATGTTTTTAACTTTCATTTGATTCAAATAGCTTTGTTGAATGCATTTGACTTTTTTTTGCTTCAAAAAGCTTTGTTTGAATGTGTTCGACTTTAATTTGATTTAAAAACCTTTGTTTAATGTGTTTGACTTTCATTTGATTCAAATAGCTTTGTAGAATGCATTCGACTTTCATTTGATTCGAAAAGCTTTGTTTGATTGTGTTTGACTTTCATTTGATTCAAATAGCTTTGTTTAATGCATTTGACTTTTATTTTCTTCAAAAAGCTTTGTTTGAATGTGTTTGACTTTCATTTGATTTAAAAACCTATGTTTAATGTGTTTGATTTTCATTTGATTCAAATAGCTTTGTAGAATTCATTCGACTTTCATTTGATTCAAAAAGCTTTGTTTGAATGTGTTTGACTATCATTTGATTCACATAATTTTGTTGAATGCATTTGACTTTTATTTGTTTCAAAAAGCTTTGTTTGAATGTGGTTGACTTTCATTTGATTTGAAAACCTATGTTTAATGTGTTTGACTTTCATTTGATTCAAATAGCTTTGTTCAATGCATTTGACTTTTATTTGCTTCAAAAAGCTTTGTTTGAATGTGTTTGACTTTCATTTGATTTAAAAACCTATGTTTAATGTGTTTGACTTTCATTTGATTCAAATAGCTTTGTAGAATTCACTCGACTTTAATTTGATTCAAAAAGCTTTGTTTGAATGTGTTTGACTTTCATTTGATTCAAATAGCTTTGTTGAATGCATTTATCTTTTATTTGTTTCAAAAAGCTTTGTTTGAATAGGTTTGACTTTCATTTGATTCAAATAGCTTTGTTTAATGCATTTAACTTTTATTTGCTTCAAAAAGCTTTGTTTAAACGTGTTTGACTTTTATTTGATTTCAATAGCTTTGTAGAATGCACTTGACTTTTATTTGCTTCGAAAAGCTTTGTTTGAATGTTTTTGACTTTCCTTTGATTTAAAAACCTTTATTTAATGTGTTTGACTTTCATTTGATTCAAATAGCTTTGTAGAATGCATTAGACTTTCATTTGATTGAAAAAGCTTTTTTTGAATGTGTTTGAATTTCATTTGATTCAAATAGCTTTGTTCAATGCATTTGACTTTTATTTGCTTCAAAAAGCTTTGTTTGAATGTGTTTGACTTTCATTTGACTTAAAAACCTAAGTTAAATATGTTTGACTTTCATTTGATTCAAATAGCTTTGTAGTATTCATTAGTTTTTCATTTGATTCAAAAAGCTTTGTTTGAATGTGTATGACTTTCAATTGATTCAAATAGCTTTGTTGAATGCATTTGACTTTTATTTGTTTCAAAAAGCTTTGTTTGAATGTGTTTGACTTTCATTTCATTCAAATGGCTTTGTACAATGCATTTGACTTTTATTTGTTTCAAAAAGCTTTGTTTGATTGTGTTTGACTTTCATTTGATTCAAATAGCTTTGTAGAATGCATTAGATTTTCATTTGATTGAAAAAGCTTTTTTTGAATGTGTTTGAATTTCATTTGATTCAAATAGCTTTGTTCAATGCATTTAACTTTTATTTGCTTCAAAAAGCTTTGTTTGAATGTGTTTGACTTTCATTTGACTTAAAAACCTAAGTTAAATATGTTTGACTTTCATTTGATTCAAATAGCTTTGTAGTATTCATTAGTTTTTCATTTGATTCAAAAAGCTTTGTTTGAATGTGTTTGACTTTCAATTGATTCAAATAGCTTTGTTGAATGCATTTGACTTTTATTTGTTTCAAAAAGCTTTGTTTGAATGTGTTTGACTTTCATTTCATTCAAATAGCTTTGTACAATGCATTTGACTTTTATTTGTTTCAAAAAGCTTTGTTTGATTGTGTTTGACTTTCATTTGATTCAAATAGCTTTGTAGAATGCATTCGACTTTCATTTGATTCAAAACGCTTTGTTTGAATGTGTTTGACTTTCATTTGATTTAAATATATTTGTAGAATGCATTCGACTTTTATTTGCTTCAAAAAGCTTTGTTTGAATGTGTTTGACTTTCATTTGATTTAAAAACCTATGTTTAATGTGTTTGATTTTCATTTGATTCAAATAGCTTTGTAGAATTCATTCGACTGTCATTTGATTGAAAAACCTTTGTTTGAATGTGTTTGACTTTCATTTGATTCAAATAGCTTTGTTGATTGCATTTGACTTTTATTTATTTCAAAAATCATTGTTTGAATGTGTTTGACTTTCACTTGATTCAAATAGCTTTGTTCAATGCATATGACTTTTATTTGCTTCATGAAGCTTTGTTTGAATTTGTTTGACTTTCATTTAATTTAAATACCTTTGTTTCATGTGTTTGACTTTCATTTTTATTCAAATAGCTTTGTTGAATGCACTTGACTTTTATTTGCTTCAAAAAGCTTTGTTTGAATGTGTTTGAATTTCATTTGATTCAAATAGCTTTGTTCAATGCATTTGACTTTTATTTGCTTTAAAAAGCTTTGTTTGAATGTGTTGACTTTCATTTGACTTAAAAACCTATGTTTAATGTGTTTGACTTTCATTTGATTCAAATAGCATTGTAGAATTCATTCGACTTTCATTTGATTCAAAAAGCTTTGTTTGAATGTGTTTGACTTTCATTTGATTGAAATAGCTTTGTTGAATGCATTTGACTTTTATTTGTTTATAAAAGCTTTGTTTGAATGTGTTTAACTTTCATTTCATTCAAATACCTTTGTTCAATGCATTTGACTTTTATTTGCTTCAAAAAGCTTTGTTTGATTGTGTTTGACATTCATTTGATTCAAATAGTTTTTTAGAATGCATTCGACTTTCATTTGATTCAAAACGCTTTGTTAGAATGTGTTTGACTTTCATTTGATTCAAATAGCTTTGTAGAATGCATTCGACTTTCATTTGATTCAAAAAGCTTTGTCTGAATGTGTTTAACTTTCATTTGATTCAAATAGCTTTGTAGAATGCATTCGACTTTCATTTGATTCGAAAAGCTTTGTTTGAATGTGTTTGACTTTCATTTGATTCAAATAGCTTTGTTCAATGCATTTGACTTTTATTTGCTTCAAAAAGCTTTGTTTGATTGTGTTTGACTTTCATTTGTTTCAAATAGTTTTTTAGAATGCATTCGACTTTCATTTGATTCAAAACGCTTTGTTTGAATGTGTTTGACTTTCATTTGATTCAAATAGCTTTGTAGAATGCATTCGACTTTCATTTGATTCAAAAAGCTTTGTCTGAATGTGTTTGACTTTCATTTGATTCAAATAGCTTTGTAGAATTCATTCGACTTTCATTTGATTCAAAAAGCTTTGTTTGAATGTGTTTGACTTCCATTTGATTCAAATAGCTTTGTTGAATGCATTCGACTTTTATTTATTTCAAAAATTATTGTTTGAATGTGTTTGACTTTCACTTGATTTAACTAGCTTTGTTCAATGCATATGACTTTTATTTGCTTCAAAAAGCTTTGTTTGAACAAGTTTCACTTTCATTTAATTTAAAAACCTTTGTTTCATGTGTTTGACTTTCATTTGATTCAAATAGCTTTGTAGAATGCATTAGACTTTCATTTGATTGAAAAAGCTTTTTTTGAATGTGTTTGAATTTCATTTGATTCAAAAAGCTTTGTTTGAATGTGTTGGACTTTCATTTGATTCAAATAGCTTTGTTCAATGCATTTCACTTTTATTTGCTTTAAAAAGATTTGTTCGAATGTGTCTGACTTGCATTTGATTCAAATAGCTTTGTAGAATGCATTCGACTTTCATTTGATTCGAAAAACAGTGTTTGAATGTGTTTGACTTTCATTTGTTTCAAATAGCTTTGTTCAATGCATTTGACTTTTATTTTCTTCAAAAAGCTTTGTTTGAATGTGGTTGACTTTCATTTGATTTAAAAACCTATGTTTAATATGTTTGATTTTCATTTGATTCAAATAGCTTTGCAGAATTCATTCGACTTTCATCTGATTGAAAAACCTTTGTTTGAATGTGTTTGACTTTCTTTTGATTCAAATAGCTTTGTTGAATGCATTTGACTTTTTATTATTTCAAAAATCATTGTTTGAATGTGTTTGACTTTCACTTGATTCAAATAGCTTTGTTGAATGCATATGACTTTTATTTGCTTCAAAAAGCTTTGTTTGAATTTGTTTGACTTTCATTTAATTTAAATACCTTTGTTTCATGTGTTTGACTTTCATTTTATTCAAATAGCTTTGTTGAATGCACTTGACTTTTATTTGCTTCAAAAAGTTTGTTTGATTGTGTTTGACTTTCATTTGATTCAAATAGCTTTGTAGAATGCATTCGACTTTCATTTGATTCTAAAAGCTTTGTTTGAATGTGTTTGACTTTCATTTGATTCAAATAGCTTTGTTCAATGCATTTCACTTTTATTTGCTTGAAAAATCTTTGTTTGAATGTGTTCGACTTTAATTTGATTCAAATAGCTTTGTAGAATGCATTCGACTTTCATTTGATTCAAAAAGCTTTGTTTGAATGTGCTGGACTTTCATTTGATTCAAATAGCTTTGTTCAATGCATTTGACTTTTATTTTCTTCAAAAGGCCTTGTTTGAATGTGTTTGACTTTCATTTGATTTAAAAACCTATGTTTAATGTGTTTGATTTTCATTTGATTCAAATAGCTTTATAGAAATTATTCGACTTTCATTTGATTCAAAAAGCTTTGTTTGAATGTGTTTGACTTTCATTTGATTCAAATAGCTTTGTTGAATGCATCCGACTTTTATTTATTTCAAAAATCATTGTTTGAATGTGTTTGACTTTCACTTGATTCAAATAGCTTTGTTCAATGCATATGACTTTTATTTGCTTTAAAAAGCTTTGTTTGAACGAGTTTAACTTTCATTTAATTTAAAAACCTTTGTTTAATGTGTTTGACTTTCATTTGATTCAAATATGTTTGTAGAATGTATTCGACTTTCATTTGATTCAAAAAGCTTTGTGTGAATGTCTTTGACTTTCATTTGATTCAAATAGCTTTAATGAATGCATTGGACTTTTATTTACTTCAAAAAGCTTTGTTTGAATGTGTTTGACTTTCCTTTGATTTAAAAACCTATGTTTAATGTGTTTGACTTTCATTTGATTCAAATAGCGTTGTAGAATTCATTCGACTTTCATTTGATTCAAAAAGCTTTGTTTGAATCTGTTTGACTTTTTTTTGATTCAAATAGCTTTGTTGAATGCATTTGACTTTTATTTGTTTCAAAAAGCTTTGTTTGAATGTGTTTGACTTTCAGTTGATTTAAAAACCTATGTTTAAGGTGTTTGACTTTTAGTTGATTCAAATAGCTTTGTAGAATTCATTCGACTTTCATTTGATTTAAAAAGCTTTGTTTGAATGTGTTTGACTTTCATTTGATTTAAATAGATTTGTTTGAATGCATTCGACTTTCATTTGATTGAAAAAGCTTTGTTTGAATGTGTTTGACTTTCATTCGATTCAAATAGCTTTGTAGAATGCATTCGACTTTAATTTTATTAGAAAAGCTTTGTTTGAACGTGTTTAACTTTAATTTGATTTAAAAACCTACGTTTAATGTGTTTGACTTTCATTTGATTCAAATAGCTTTGTTGAATGCATTTGACTTTTATTTATTTTAAAAATCTTTGTCATAATGTGTTTGAATTTCATTTGATCGAATAGCTTTGTTCAATGCATTTGACTTTTATTTGCTTCAAAAAGCTTTGTTTGAACGTGTTTGACTTTCATTTGTTTTAAAAATCTTAATTTCATGTGTTTGACTTTCATTTGATTCAAATAACTTTTTTGAATGCATTTTACTTTTATTTGCTTCAAAAATCTTTGTTTGAATGTATTTGACTTTCCTTTGATTTAAAAACCTTTGTTTAATGTGTTTCACTTTCATTTGATTAAAATAGCTTTGTAAAATTTATTCGACTTTCATTTGATTCAAAAAGCTTTGTAGAATTAATTCGACTTTCATTTGATTCAAAAAGCTTTGTTTGAATGTGTTTGGCTTTTATTTGATTCAATAAGCTTTGTTTAATGCATTTGACTTTTCTTTGCATCAAAAAGCTTTGTTTGAATGTGTTTAACATTCATTTGATTCAAGTAGCTTTGTTCAATGCATTGGACTTTTATTTTCTTCAAAAAGCTTTATTTGAATATTTTTTACTTTCATTTAATTGAAATAGCTTTGTTGAATGCATTCGACTTTCATTTGATTCAAAAAGCTTTGTTTGAAAGTGTTTGACTTTCATTTGATTCAAATAGCTTTGTTCACTGTATTTGACTTTTATTTGTTTATAAAAAGCATTGTTTGAATATGTTTGACTTTCATTTTATTCAAATAGCTTTGTACAATGCATTCGATTTTGATTTGATTCAAAAAGCTTTGTTTGAATGTGTTTGGCTTTCATTTGATTCAGATAGCTTTGTTCAATGCATTTGACTTTTATTTGCTTCAAAAAGCTTTGTTTGAATGTGTTTGACTTTCATTTAATTTAAAAACCTATGTTTAATGTATTTGACTTTCATTTGATTCAAATAGCTTTGTAGAATTCATTCGACTTACATTTGATTCAAAAAGCTTTGTTTGAATGTGTTTAACTTTCATTTGAATCAAATAGCTTTGTTGAATGCATTTGACTTTCATTTGCTTCAAAAAGCTTTGTAGAATTTATTTGACTTTTATTTGATTTGAAAACCTTTGTTTGAATGTATTTGAATTTCATTTGATAGAAATAGCTTTGTAGAATGAATTTGACTTTTATTTGCTTCAAAAAGCTTTGTTTGAATGTGTTTGACTTTAAGTTGATTTAAAAACCTATGTTTAATGTGTTTGACTTTCATTTGATTAAAATAGGTTTTTAGAATTCATTCCACTTTCATTTGATTCAAAAAGCTTTGTTTGAATGTGTTTGACTTTCATTTGATTCAAATAGTTTTGTTGAATGCATTTGACTTTTATTTGTTTCAAAAAGCTTTGTTTGAATGTGTTTGACTTTCTTTTGATTCAAATAGCTTTGTTCAATGCATTTGACTTTTATTTGCTTCAAAAACCTTTATTTGAACGTGTTTGACTTTCATTTGATTTAAAAACCTTTGTTTCATGTGTTTGACTTTCATTTTATTCAAATAGCTTTGTTGAATGCATTTGACTTATATTTGCTTCAAAAAGCTTTGTTTGAATGTGTTTGACATTCCTTTGATTTAAAAACCTTTGTTTAATGTGTTTTACTTTCATTTTATTCAAATAGCTTTGTAGAACGCATTCGATTTTCATTTGATTCAAAAAGCTTTGTTAGGATGTGTTTGACTTTCATTTGATTCAAAAAGTTTTGTTAAATGCATTCGACTTTTATTTGCTACAAAAAGCTTTGTTTGAATGTGTTTGACTTTGATTTGATTTAAAAAACTATGTTTAATGTGTTTGACTTTCATTTGATTCAAATAGCTTTGTAGAATTCATTCGACTTTCATTTGATTCAAAAACCTTTGTTTGAATGTGTTTGACTTTCATTTGATTCAAATAGCTTTGTTGAATGCATTGGACTTTTATTTGTTTCAAAAAGCTTTATTTGAATGTGTTTGACTTTCATTTGATTCAAATAGCTTTGTAGAATGCATTCAACTTTCATTTGGTTCAAAAAGCATTGTTTGAATGTGTTTGACTTTCATTTGATTCAAGTAGCTTTGTTCAATGCATTGGACTTTTATTTGCTTCAAAAAGCTTTGTTTGAATATTTTTGACTTTCATTTGATTCAAATAGCTATGTAGAATGCATTCGACTTTCATTTGATTTAAAAAGCTTTTTTTGAATGTGTTTGACTTTCATTTGATTCAAATAGCTTTGTTGAATGCAATTGACTTTTATTTGCTTCAAAAAGCTTTGTTTGAATGTGTTTGACTTTCATTTGACTTAAAAAACTATGTTTAATGTATTTGACCTTCATTTGATTCAAATAGCTTTGTAGAATTCATTTGACTTTCATTTGATTCAAAAAGCTTTGTTTGAATGTGTTTAACTTTCATTTGAATCAAATAGCTTTGTTGAATCCATGTGACTTTCATTTGCTTCAAAAAGCTTTGTTTGAATGTGTTTGACTTTTATTTGATTTGAAAACCTTTGTTTGAATGTGTTTGACTTTCATTTGATACAAATAGCTTTGTAGAATGCATTTGACTTTTATTTGCTTCAAAAAGCTTTGTTTGAATGTGTTTGACTTTCAGTTGATTTAAAAACCTATGTTTAATGTGTTTGACTTTCATTTGATTCAAATAGCTTTTTAGAATTCATTCGACTTTCATTTGATTCAAAAAGCTTTGTTTGAATGTGTTTGACTTTCATTTGATTCAAATAATTTTGTTGAATGCATTTGACTTTTATTTGTTTCAAAAAGCTTTGTTTGAATGTATTTGACTTTCTTTTTATTCAAATAGCTTTGTTCTATGCATTTGACTTTTATTTGCTTCAAAAACCTTTATTTGAACGTGTTTGACTTTCATTTGATTTAAAAACCTTTGTTTAATGTGTTTGACTTTCATTTTATTCAAATAGCTTTGTTGAATGCATTTGACTTTTATTTGCTTCAAAAAGCTTTGTTTGAATGTGTTTGACTTTCCTTTTATTTAAAAACCTTTGTTTAATTTGTTTGACTTTCATTTGATTCAAATATGTTTGTAGAATGTATTCGACTTTCATTTGATTCAAAAAGCTTTGTGTGAATGTCTTTGACTTTCATTTTATTCAAATAGCTTTGTTGAATGCATTTGACTTTTATTTGCTTCAAAAAGCTTTGTTTGAATGTGTTTGACTTTCCTTTGATTTAAAAACCTATGTTTAATGTGTTTGACTTCAATTTGATTCAAATAGCTTTTCAGAATTCATTCGACTTTTATTTGATTCAAAAAGCTTTGTTTATATGTGTTTGACTTTCATTTGATTCAAATAGCGTTGTAGAATGCATTTGACTTTTATTTGCTTGAAAAAGCTTTGTTTTATTGTGTTTGACTTTCATTTGATTCAAATAGATTTGTTCAATGCATATGACTTTTATTTGTTCAAAAATCTTTGTTTCATGTGTTTGACTTTCATTTTTTCAAATAATTTTGTTGAATGCATTTGACATTTATTTGCTTCAAAAAGCTTTGTTTTAATGTGTTTGACTTTCCTTTGATTTAAAAAAACCTTTGTTTAATGTGTTTTGTTTAGGGTATTTTTACCCCGCCATGTGGCCTAATCGGAGGGCGACACGTGTCAGCCCAAGGATAGTCCAAAGTGGACCATTCCCCGCTTGACACGTGTCATCCCAGATATTTGGGAAAATGTCGGCCTTCAGGCCCAAATCCCGAGAAAGCCGTAGATCGGCGCAGCCCACCAATGATTAGGGTTTGATACCCTAATCAGGGGCACAATTCCCAATGACCCTATAAATAGGGAGATTCCCCTCTTTTGGAGGGGACGTTCACATTTTAAGGTATTCATTGAAAACCGTCCCTTTGATAGAGACAACTGAGCTTGGAATCCAAGCAGATCCCCACCTTAATTTCCGCACCTTTTACTCTACTTCAAGTTACTAACTTGAGCGTTGGAGGCGGAGCACCATCCAACCGGTGTCTCCGTTAATTTTGCAGGTACAGAGCCGGCAGGATCAGTCTTCGAGTTGTAACTCTCCCGAGGGACAAAAAACCCCAAAACATTTGGCGCCGTCTGTGGGGAGAGTACCTCAAGATGGTTCAAAACTCTGTACCGATTCTCAATTCTACCTCTCTACGTCCGGGTACCCAGACGGGTAACTTGGATGACTTGCAACCGGTTATTCAACCGGTCGGGTTCGAAATCCCCCAGCCTCCACCTCAGCCTCAGCCAGAGGTATTCACTGAGGAGGAGGATGAGGGGGAAGATAACGATGTTGAGACTTACATCTCTAGGGATGGATCTCTCATCTCTAAATCTATTCGTTCCAGGGATCAACTGGAGCGAAATGAAGATCAGGCGGGCCCAAGCAGGCGCCCACCTGGAAGGCCAGACGGGGAAACCCAGAAGGCCAAAGGTCAAGCCCCAGTCACCCGAGATGAGCTCATGAGATTCATGACCTCTTTCAAAGGTGAAATCAAGGCTATGATCAACAAAAACAAGGCAGGCTCTAGCAAGAGTCAGCCGGCTAAAAAGACTCCCACTTCTGGAAAGAAGAAGAAGCCGGTCAAGGACAGGCAGCCAACTCCTCATCCAAAGGAGAAGGCAGCCGCAACACTTGACTGGTCTAAGATTCTGATGCCCCGGCGACCCCAGCCGGAGGCACAAAATGCGTCTACCTTCGATGCACGACAAGTCATCGATCGAAGGAGGCGGCAGCAGTCTGAGTCAGCTTCCACTTCGAGCTTTCCAGACAGCTTCAAGCAAGTTTCTGCAAGGAACTCTGTGTCCTTGCATGAGAGTCGGACAGGCGGTAAAACCGTCAACACCGAACCTCAGCTGATGATAGGGTCTATACCATACGCACCCCAGGCGCAGTATGGGCAATATGGCCTCCAGTTCATGCAGCCACCTCCTTTTGGAGGTCAGGCGGCATATACACCTGCCCAGCCTCTGGACTGGCAGCTTCGGCTAATGAGGCTAGGCGAACAGCCGTCTGCCTTTGCAGCCAATATAACCGAGGCGACTCAGCCGACCAAGGTTAAGAATGTTTTGGTGGGCACCTATGATGGTACCACCAACCCGGAAGACCACCTGATGGCATATACCAACCTCATGTGCTTACAGGGGTGGGACGATGCCACCTGGTGTCGTTGTTTCCCGGCTACACTAAAGGGCATTGCCCAGCAGTGGTTTGGCAACTTGCCAGCCGGTTCTGTTGATAGCTTCAAGAGGCTAGCCTTCTTGTTTGCTACCAACTTCTCAATGAACATTCCTGCCAAGAAAACGAGCCTTGATTTGAGCACCGTTAGGCAGGGTGAGAGAGAAGGGCTACGCGCCTATGTCAGGCGGTTCAACCTGGTTAGAATACAGATCCAGGGGCTGTCTGACGAGGTAGCATTCACAGACTTTTTCAAGGGTCTGAGAGACGGGTCGGCTTTTAAGTTCGACCTTGTCAGAAAAGGGGCATTTACGCTACAGGCGGCCCTGAGGGAGGCGGAAAGCTATATACAGGCTACCGACCTCTGCACGCCTGGTGGCCAGTCAGACTCCAAGAAGTCTGACAAACAGAGAGACAGCCGGCCAGCTCAGCCGGGTAATAAAAAAGAAAAGAGCGGAAAGAGAAAAGAAGTCTGGGCGGTCAGCGATTCTGAGCAGCCGTCCCAGAAGAAAAAGAAAGAGGTTAAACCGTACGTCCCCAAGTACGAGTTTAACAAAGACCGCAACTCCATCCTCATGGAGGTAAAGGACCGGCTGTCCATTGAGAAGCCGAATCCAATGAAGAGCTCCGTCCAGTCACGGAACAAAAATAAATATTGCCAGTTCCATGAGGAGGTTGGCCATGACACCAACGGCTGCTTTAGTCTGCAGCGGACGTTGGACCGTCTGGCTGACAAAGGGCTTTTAAAGTCCTACATTACTAAGTCCCCAGTCGGGGCAAAAAAGAAGAGCGAGGGTCAGTCCTCCAAGGCTACCCAGCCGGCTAGTAGTTCGGATACGGATAAGGATCCGGTCTACACTATAGCAGGCGGATTTTCATGTGGTGGCCCTACCATCCGGGGCACCAAGAGCCATCTTCGAAAGATGGACAAGGATGATGATGAGCAGGCGTCTGCCTCCTCCACCTTCCCAGACGTCCTCATAACTGAGAAGGACAGGGGCAGCGTCCGCCGTCCGCACGACGACCCGGTCGTCATTGAATGTAAGGTTGCCAACCAGCTGGTTGGACGGATCCTTATTGACACCGGCAGCTCGTCGGACATCATCAGCCTCCGGTGCCTGCAGAAGCTGAAGTACAACTCCAGCAGCATGCATCCGGTTACCCACCCCTTGGTTGGTTTTGGGGGTGGGATGGTCTACCCAGCCGACAGAATTGATCTGCCCATCCGGCTGGGAGAAAAAGGCCAGGGACGGCATGTTGTCGTCAGGTTCTTGGTCGTGGAGGAGTTGACCGCCTACAATATTATCCTTGGTAGGCCAACCCTCAACGAAACCAAGGCGGTGATCATCCCGTCTCTCATGCTTGTCAAGTATGAGCGGGATGATGGCTCTGTTGGTTCCCTGAACGGGGATCAGAAGACGGCTCGGGAGTGTTATCTCTCAGCCGTTAAAGATACTGTGGCCTCAGACGGCCAAGGGAAGGAACCAATAGACCTTGACGCTGTCAAGGATGCCAACCCTGCCCCACCAGCCGTTGGTAAGAAGAGAAAAGCGCCTCTGCTGGTGGAGGTGAAAAAAGAGAAAAAATAGCAATCACTGGCCGGCGAACGGTCAGACGAGCTCCGTCCCCAACCGGCTGGAGAACACATTGATCTCGTTCTGGACGACAGCCGTCCAGAGCGGACGGTGAAGGTTGGGACGGCTGCTAATGCTGCTCTGGGTGCAGACTTGCACCTTCTGCTGAAAGAATTCAAAGACATCTTTGCCTTTGAAGTGGAAGAGATGCCAGGCGTCAGCCCGGATCTCGCTGTCCACAAACTCGCCGTGGATCCCAAAAAGAAGCCCACCCGGCAAAAGAAAAGAAACCATGGCGAGGAAAGAAGTCAGGCGGCAGCTGCCGAAATCAAAAAGCTGCTAGACGCCAGGTTCATTCGGCCCTGCAATTTCCCCGACTGGGTGGCCAATGTGGTCCTTGTTAAGAAACCGAATGGGACATGGCGCATGTGTGTTGATTACACCGACCTCAACAAGGCGTGTCCAAAGGACAGTTACCCGCTTCCAAAGATCGACAGTCTGGTCGACTCTACAGCCGGTCACGCCTTGATGAGCTTCATGGATGCCTACTCCGGCTTCCATCAGATACCCCTCTGGAAAAAAGATCAAGAGAAGACGGCCTTCGTCACTGATTTGGGGTTATTCTGTTATACTGTGATGCCGTTTGGCTTGAAGAATGCGCCTGCCACCTTCCAACGAATGATTAATACGGTCTTCATCAATCAACTTGGGAGGAATGTGGAGGCGTACATTGATGACATGATAGTCAAATCCAAGCAACAGGCGGATCACCTTGCTGATCTCCGAGAAACATTCACCACCCTCAGGCGGCATAAGGTCATGTTAAACCCCAAGAAATGCGTCTTTGGTGTTGAGTCTGGGAAGTTTCTCGGATTCCTGATTGATCAAAGGGGGATAGAGGCTAACCCCGAAAAGATACAGGCGGTAATTGACATGAAGTCACCCCGTTCTGTCAAGGAAGTTCAGAGACTAACTGGTTGCCTGGCCGCCTTGGGGAGGTTCCTCAGCCGGTCAGGTGACAAATGCCTTTACTTCTTCCAGGCAATCAGGAAGAAAACCAGGTTTGAATGGGGAGACGATGCTGAGACGGCATTCCAGAAGCTAAAAGAGCATTTGCACTCTCTGCCTAGGTTGGTCAGTCCTCTACCTAGGGAGACGTTGTATATGTATTTGGCCGTCTCAGACCATGCTCTCAGTGCCGTTCTCCTTGCTGAGCGAGACGGCGTTCAGCTCCCGGTTTACTTCATTAGCCATGTTCTTAAAAATGCTGAACTCCGGTACCCCCTGGTTGAAAAATTTGGCTTTGCTTTGTACATGGCATTCAAAAGATTGAAGCCTTACTTTCTGGCTCATCCGGTGGTAATTTACACCGACCAGCCACTCAAGCGGCCAATGTCTACCTTGGAGTCATCCGGAAGAATGCTAAAATGGGCTATTGAAATGCAAAGTCTTGAAATCATTTACGAACCAAGAAAGGCAGTGAAAGGTCAGGCGTTTGCCGACTTCATTGTGGAAATGACCCGTCCGGTGGCTCCGGATAATCTTGATCAGGTTTGGAAGGTGTATGTAGACGGGAGTTCTACGAAGAACGGCTGTGGTGCAGGCGTAATTTATGAGTCTCCTGAAGGGGACAGATATGAGTATGCACTACGGTTCAATTTTCAGGCCTCAAACAATGAGGCGGAATATGAAGCCCTGCTAGCCGGAATCCGTATGTGTAAGGCGGCAGGGGCAACAAAAATTGACGCCTACTCAGATTCGCAGTTGGTCGTTAGCCAGTATCAGGGAGCATATGAGGCAACTCACCCGGCTATGATCAAATATCTTCAGGCGGTCAAAGAAGAGGCTGGGTCACTTGAGGAGTTCCGGCTGAATCAAGTGCCCAGGTCTGACAATAACCAGGCGGATGCGCTATCGAAGCTTGCATCTTCCGCCTGCCATGATACGCCTCGGTCAGTCTTCTGGGAAGTACTTGAAAAAAGAAGCATCTTTGAAGATCCTATTGGAGTCCTAGACCGAAGCTCCACCTGGATGGATGGCATCCGGGCGTACCTCTCAGACGGCACGCTCCCTGATTCGCCACAGGAGGCAGCCGTTCTGAAAAAGCGAGCTGCAAGCTTTGAGTTGAGAAATGGAGAACTCTTCAAGGCGGGGTTTCTTAAGCCTCTATTGAAGTGTGTAACCCCAGAGAAGGGGAAGGAAGTTCTCGAAGACTTGCACTCGGGGTTCTGCGCCTCCCACATAGGCGGCAGATCTCTAGCCGTCAGAGCCAGGCGGCAATACTTTTGGCCTACTCTAGAGGTAGACGCCAAGGAATTGGTGAGAAAATGTGACAAGTGCCAGAAATTTGGCAAACTTATTCACCGCCCGGCTACTGATCTGACGGTCATCCATAGCCCACTTCCGTTTGCAAAATGGGGCATGGACATTTTAGGTCCTTACACGCCTGCACCAGGCGGTAAGCGTTATATCTTGGTGGCTGTGGATTACTTCACCAAGTGGGTAGAGGCTGAGGCGGTAAAGAATATCAAGACATCAGACGTCATTTCCTTCATCTGGAAGAATGTCATCACCCGGTATGGGGTACCTATGTCCATGGTGTTTGATAATGGCCCTCAGTTTGAGACGCCTCAGCTAAAAACTTGGTTGGGAGATCAAGGGATCTCAACCTGTTTCGCATCAGTCGGCCGTCCCCAAGCAAATGGCCAAGTTGAAGCCTTCAACAAGCTGATCTCAGACGGCATAAAGAAGAAAATTGAAAGAGCCGGTGGCTTATGGGCTGAGGAATTAATCCATGTCCTATGGGCCATCCGGACAACAGCAAAGGGGTCAACCGGAGAAACCCCATTTCTCATGGTTTACGGTGCTGAAGCCGTCTTGCCCATTAAACACTATGAGCAGACTCTCAGAGTCATGTTATATGATGAAGAGACAAACTGGGAGGCAATGCGCCTGGCATTGGATTCACTTCCAGAACGTAGGGGCAACGCCGCCTTGCGTCATGAGATTTACCGTCTGAGAATGACAAGAGCCTACAACAAGAGAGTACACAGGCGTCCCTTGAAAGTGGACGATCTAGTGTTACGGAAAATGGAGGCAACCGGTAGGGCTAATGAGCTTGGAAAGCTAACTCCTAATTGGGAAGGCCCCTACCGGATTTATGAAGAAGTAAGAGACGGCACCTATCGCCTGGAAACTCCAGACGGCAGGCGCCTGCCTAGAACTTGGAATGTAGATAATTTGAAAAAATACTACTTCTGAGATTTTGTAAATTTTGTAAACAAGAAGCACATTAATGAGAAGTTGCTTTCTGTTATCATATTTTGTTTCCCGTCTGAACCCAGACGGGTCACCTGTTTGTTTTTCTGAGTATGACACTTGAAAATTGAATTAACGTCTGATTGACGAAGAGGCCAATGGCCAGATAAGTAAGCTAAGCATAGAAACGCTTAGTGGCTATACAGCCGGTCTATAACAAGACCAGAGGCCAATGGCCGGATGGCTACTTCGACCTAAATTCGCCTGTCCCAACATGGACAAAGGCGTCCGGCGACACCCCTCCGGGTGCAATCGTCGCAGAGAGAAGCCAACCTGCTTACTCTACGTACCTATGCAGGCGGCCACAATTGGATGGATGAATCAGCCATCCATAGCCGTCTGACCAGAGCAATCTAAGGAACGATCAAGTTTCGACAACCAGATGTCCAATGGACATCAGCCGGTGACCGACTGAGGTTCCTACTTAGATTACTTTCGAAAACTATACAAGTCCTCCCAATGGGGCAAAAGGACATTGAAGGTATAATTGGATTGCAAACACCCCAGGCGGACATTTGCTTTCCTGCTCCATGAAGGGCCAGGCGGGCATTTGCCCTCCTGCTCCATGAAGGGCCAGGCGGCCATTTGCCTTCCTGCTCCATGAAGGGCCAGGCGGGCATTTGCCCTCCTGCTCCATGAAGGGCAGGCGGCATTTGCCTTCCTGCCCCATGAAGGGCCAGGCGGGCATTTGCCTTCCTGCCCCATGAAGGGCCAGGCGGGCATTTGCCTTCCTGCTCCATGAAGGGCCAGGCGGCCATTTGCCTTCCTGCTCCATGAAGGGCCAGGCGGGCATTTGCCCTCCTGCTCCATGAAGGGCAGGCGGCATTTGCCTTCCTGCCCCATGAAGGACAGGCGGCATTTGCCTTCCTGCTCCATGAAGGGCAGGCGGCATGTGCCTTCCTGCCCCATGAAGGGTCAGGCGGCCTTTATGCCTCCTGGCCCCAGGTGGCTTTTGCCTTCCTGCTCTATCAATGCAGATGGCCACAATTGGACGGCTGAATCAGCCATCCATAGCCGTCTGACCTGAACTGTCTATGGAAAGAGCAAGTTCCGGAACCCGGATGTCTAAGGACATCAGACGGGGACCGGCTGCATTTCTTACTTAGCGTTTTTATTTTTAAATTGTACACATCCTCATTTGGGGCAAAAGAGTTGTGCAACGGCTATTTAAATTCTGCTCAGACGGGCAACACCGTCTAGCTAGAAGCTGAAACGCCTGTTAATGTACGGCTGTTTACTTGGTTTGGGGCAATCACTACTGTGATTGATTGACTTACAAACGTATCATGCTCTTTGCAGCATCAAACGTTCCCAAGACAATCAACCAGCTTCACTTGAAACCAACCACACAGCCGTCCAGGGGCAAGACCAGCCGCATACTTTTGATAAGTTAGGCGGAGAAATTTGAAATGCAAAAATTTGAAAGCTCAAACACAAGCGTAAAGTAATAAAACCGACTCAGTCGGTGCATTCATAAAAGATTTCCGTCCAACCAAACGGCTGGATGGATCAATTGTTATCAAATATTGTTTGCAAGACCCGGCTCCTCAGCCGGTAAAAATACAAATATACTCGGCACGCAGGCCGGAAAAACAAAGTGTTTGGCATACTGCCGCGGAAAAACTAAGGCTTGGCGCACAGCCGCTGAAGCTACTGCCCTGCAGGCGGCCCTTCCTAGTTCCTCTCGCCCTCCTCAAGGATTTCAACGTCTGGAGCTTCTGGAGTTTCAGGCTCCGGTTGTTCCGTCTCGGCCCAGGCGAGGAAGGACTCAGGCTCTAGCTCACCTCTCTCTCGCAAGTAGACGACTTCGTCAGCATACTTGTGAGCCAGGGCCCAGACGCCGTAATCCTTTCCAGGATTCAAGGCATCCCAGGCGATCTTCATCATGGCCTCATTATCGGCGGCCATCTCAGCAACCAGACGGTCTTGCTCCGCCTGGAGGGTTGCTCGGAAGTTCTCCTGAGCTTTAGCTGCCGCCTCCTCCATCTGGGATATCTTCCTCTTCAGATTAGCATTCTCTGAAGAAGCTCCTTGAAGAGCCTGGAGGTTCTCTTGGGCCTTCTGGAGGTCCTCCTTCAGCTTAGGGAGATCCACCTCCGCCTGCTTCTGGGCCGCCTCTGCAGCCTCGGCCCTCTGGTTGGCCGTCTGCAGTGCCGCCTCCAGCTCTTGAATTTTGGCCGCCTGCGTCATTTCGGTTGCTTTAGTTTCAAGGTCGTTAATTATGGTTGAATGGAAAGCAACATCATTGGCAATGGAGGCGGACTCCTTGGCCCGTCTTACCTCATCCCGTTTGCGGGTGTAAGGGCGCTTGAGACCGTCTACCCGCAGCAAGGCCTACAAAAAATAAAGGTTAAGGATGCAGACGGGAAAGAGTGTAGAAATAGCCATTGAAAAAATTGGTTGTGTACTACCTCAGCCAGAAGGGTGACGATGCGTTCAAGATTGAACGTCTCAATCCCTGGGATAGCATCCTTATCCCGTTTGCCTACAGCGCCCAGCATGGCCCTGGCATGCTTCTGGACGTCTGGCCAGCGAGGCGATTGATCTGCATCACAATCAGCATCAGATTGGGTTACTAAAGCAGCGCCTATCTGGTTCCGACCGTCTGAGGATGACGTTTGCTGGGAGTGTGATTTCACTCGCAGCGGCCATCCCAGCTCAGACGGGGATTCAAAGGGATTCTTACCTGCAGAGCCGGCCAGGCGGGAGCCGCTAGCAGCCGTTGAAAGCCCCCCGGTTGCAGGAAGAGGACGGGCCAAGTCTAGGCCAAGAGAGCCTGACACCTGCTCATTTCTCCCTCCTATTCTCATTTGCCTCCCATGCGGGGCAGTAGGAGTAGCAGAGGAGGCGGCCTTTTTAGAGGACTTGCTTGGGTTAGAGACGGGGGTCTCTGTTGTAGCCAAGCCTAACAACTTGGTTATGGACGTTTCTTTGGTCCAAGATGTAGCATCATGCATTGATGCTATGCGTTCTATCTATGTGCAACAAGATATTCAATCCTTTGAGTTTCTTGTTGTTCTTATTAACTAGTTCATTCTAGTTCTTTTTATGCTTTGAATAAATTGTAAACTTTAGTTCTTTTAAGTTTGCAAATTAGTTATATTTTTCTTACTTCTTTTTAGCTAATTTTAGTTCGAAAAATATTGTTACATTCACATAAAGTACAAGTACAAGATACACAAAAGAAGACAGCCATTTAAGCTTGGAAAACAACATAGAATCCGAAATTCTTTTGGAGGAATCTCAAGGCTTCAAAATGGGAGTTACAATCAGTTTTCAAAGAGGAATTACAAGCCATTACAAGCCTTAATTTCAGCCTTTAAGTGGCCGTTAATTTCAGTCAAACTTGGAGCATCTTAAGCCTTAATTTCGGCCTTCATTTGGCTGTTCAATTCGGTCAGCTTTTGGAGCAACTAAAGGGCGTCCAAATACACTTTAGTCCACATACATTCAAGCTACTTTCAAGGCTAGAATCAAGGGGAAATTACTCTTCTTTTGCTGTTTGAATTAGGCGTGAATTATGGGGCTGTTTTGCTTCTAATTTGCTGCTTTGTTGGGCGTAAATCAAGGGGAGTTTAAAGCCTTCACTTGCTGCTTTGTTGGGCGTAAATCAAGGGGAGTTTAAGCCTTCATTTGCTGCTTTGTTGGACGTGCATTAAGGGGGAGTTAAGCTCTCTTATTTTCTGATTTTTGGAGCATCTTTTGGAGGTTACAAACCGCCACTTTCTAAGCTTATGTACCTAGTTAAGTTTAGCTTCTTTAATTGATGTATCTAGACATTAAAAATCAGATTTTGATGCTTAGTTTAAGCATGTAACAAGTGAGCTAAAAAGTCACTTAAGTTAGCTTGTACTTATGATGCTTGTTTACTATAAATAACAAGCAAATGTGAATGAAAAATATAGAGAATATTTTGAACAAAAAATTGTGTTTTTACACTCGTTTCTTGGATTAGAAACAAACTTGAAATTCTTGGATTTGGAATTTCGTTTCCTTTGCTTAGTTAACTAGCTTAGACTACTAGTTGGCTTGTGATCTTAGGAACCCAAACTCGTTTCTTAGTGGTGTGTCTGTATCTAAGAAGCCTTTTTGGTTTTAGTCTTACTTATCCTTGGTTTATCCCTTGTGTATTTCGGGTTGATACTCCAAATATACAACATTTGGCGCTAGAAGGAGGGGGACTAGCAAAAAAAAAAAAAAAAAAAAAAAATACTCGTCCCAAAACACATATCCCAAACACCTACCCCAAACACAAACCCAAACACAACCATGACAAACGTTCCACCACCTAATTGGCAAGAATATGTCAATAAGGTTGAGCAAGAGAAAGAAGATATGGAGCAACGAATGAAGTATATGCAAGATCAATTGAAAGATCTTACTATTAAGTTGCGCCATAATAGAGAAGGTTCACCCACCCATAGTGAAGATGACATGAGTGAGTCTACTTTCAATAACAATGAGAGACCTTTTAGTGAAAGAGAAAGGTCACGTTCTAACAATGACATAAAAGCAGACATTCCTGAATATGATGGCAAACTCGATGCTGATGAGTTTGTAGAATGGTTGAGAACGGTGGAGAGAGTGTTTGACTATAAGCAAACACCAGAGGAGAAAAAGGTGAAAATTGTGGCCTTGAAGCTACGAAAATATGCCTCAACTTGGTGGGCTAGTGTGTGCGCCAAGAGGGAAAGGCAAGACAAAGAAAAAGTGAGATCATGGGTTAAGATGAAGAAATTGTTGAAGCAAAAGTTTCTTCCCACATACTATGTGCAAGAAAACTTTTCAAAATTCCATAACCTCAAGCAAGGTACAAAATCGGTAGAAGAATATGCTAGGGAATTTGAAGGATTTGTCATGAAATGTGGAGTAGAGGAAGATGAACCTCAAACATTGGTGCGTTTTTTGGGAGGACTTGACCCAAAAATAGCCAATGTGGCCGAGCTACACCCTTACACCACCCTTGAAGAGCTCATTATCTTAGCACATAAGATTGAGCAACAACAAAAGGCAAGAGGCAAAAGTGATTCTTCACGTTTTGCTTCTCAATCCTCATCTCCCCAAAAAAGGCAAACAAATTTCCAACCTTTCAAATCCGCAACCACCCAACCTACTTCTAAACCACCCTCTCAAACCACCCAAAAATCCAATCCAAAACCAGGCCCAAGAAGATGCTTTAGGTGTCAAGGCCTTGGACATATGGCTAGTGATTGTCCAAATAAGAAAATTGTTACTTTGGTGGAGCATGAAGAGGAGAACGAATTAGAAGATGAAGAGGACAACAACCTTGAGGAGAATGATGAGTATGCGTGTCTAGGTCCGGATGAAGGGGAATGTTTGGTGGTTCGACGTACACTAAGCAATATGTTGGACCAAGAAGGGAGCTTGCAACGTGAGGCAATCTTTCGCACTCGTTGCACCATTGGAGGAAAGGTATGCACTTTGATTATTGATGGAGGTAGTTGTACCAATGTAGCTTCGCAAGTTATGATAGACAAGTTGAAAATGAAAACTATCCCTCATCCTACACCATATAAAATTCAATGGTTAAGTCATAGTAAAGGGATTTATGTCACACAACAAGTCTTGTTATCATTTAGCATTGGTAAAACTTATGAGGAAGAATTATGGTGTGATGTTGTACCTATGGATGCATGTCATGTTTTACTTGGTAGGCCTTGGTTATTTGATAGACGTGTGATGCATGATGGTTACAAAAACACCTACTCCTTTTCTAAGGATGGAAAGAAAATTGTCCTTACCTCTTTAATCCCCAAAAATGATCACTCCACATCCACGCTTCCCACTTCCCTCACCACTCTTTGCCTCTCAGAAAAAAATCACCCACTCCTTGCCTCTCTTCTCAAAACCTATGCTCATGTTTTCCCCAACGATATCCTTCATGGATTACCCCCAAAGCATATCAAGTATCGGTTTCCTATTCCAATATTGGTTGATAATGCTTACAAAGTTGCATTGCACGGAGAGTATGGTATTTCTAGCATCTTTAATGTGACTGATTTATCACTTTACTTTGATGAGCTTGAAGAATTGCCGAGTTTGAGGGCAAACTCTTTTCAAGAAGGGGGGAATGTTGTAGCCAAGCCTAACAACTTGGTTATGGACGTTTCTTTGGTCCAAGATGTAGCATCATGCATTGATGCTATGCGTTCTATCTATGTGCAACAAGATATTCAATCCTTTGAGTTTCTTGTTGTTCTTATTAACTAGTTCATTCTAGTTCTTTTTATGCTTTGAATAAATTGTAAACTTTAGTTCTTTTAAGTTTGCAAATTAGTTATATTTTTCTTACTTCTTTTTAGCTAATTTTAGTTCGAAAAATATTGTTACATTCACATAAAGTACAAGTACAAGATACACAAAAGAAGACAGCCATTTAAGCTTGGAAAACAACATAGAATCCGAAATTCTTTTGGAGGAATCTCAAGGCTTCAAAATGGGAGTTACAATCAGTTTTCAAAGAGGAATTACAAGCCATTACAAGCCTTAATTTCAGCCTTTAAGTGGCCGTTAATTTCAGTCAAACTTGGAGCATCTTAAGCCTTAATTTCGGCCTTCATTTGGCTGTTCAATTCGGTCAGCTTTTGGAGCAACTAAAGGGCGTCCAAATACACTTTAGTCCACATACATTCAAGCTACTTTCAAGGCTAGAATCAAGGGGAAATTACTCTTCTTTTGCTGTTTGAATTAGGCGTGAATTATGGGGCTGTTTTGCTTCTAATTTGCTGCTTTGTTGGGCGTAAATCAAGGGGAGTTTAAAGCCTTCACTTGCTGCTTTGTTGGGCGTAAATCAAGGGGAGTTTAAGCCTTCATTTTCTGCTTTGTTGGACGTGCATTAAGGGGGAGTTAAGCTCTCTTATTTTCTGATTTTTGGAGCATCTTTTGGAGGTTACAAACCGCCACTTTCTAAGCTTATGTACCTAGTTAAGTTTAGCTTCTTTAATTGATGTATCTAGACATTAAAAATCAGATTTTGATGCTTAGTTTAAGCATGTAACAAGTGAGCTAAAAAGTCACTTAAGTTAGCTTGTACTTATGATGCTTGTTTACTATAAATAACAAGCAAATGTGAATGAAAAATATAGAGAATATTTTGAACAAAAAATTGTGTTTTTACACTCGTTTCTTGGATTAGAAACAAACTTGAAATTCTTGGATTTGGAATTTCGTTTCCTTTGCTTAGTTAACTAGCTTAGACTACTAGTTGGCTTGTGATCTTAGGAACCCAAACTCGTTTCTTAGTGGTGTGTCTGTATCTAAGAAGCCTTTTTGGTTTTAGTCTTACTTATCCTTGGTTTATCCCTTGTGTATTTCGGGTTGATACTCCAAATATACAACAGTCTCCTCCCTAGCCCGTTTGAGATTCCTCTCAAACGTCTTGTCCACCTTGCCTCCCTGAAAATACAACAACTTAATGTCAGCAGACGACGTGAGGAAACTTTGAAAGTTAACTCAAAAAGCAGGTCAGGCGTTTACCTTGGCCCTGAGCTCACGCGCCTGGGCTTCCGCCAAATCTCGGCGGATCTGGGCAGAGGACCGTCTGGGTGTCTTCTCTTCGGGCAACATGTTTAATGCTTCTCCTGCAAGGTCAGACGGAAAACAGTTAGAACATTAACAAGAAATTCATTTCCGACACAAAAGTACCCCAGACGGAAATGATTCAGGCGCATACTTCTATCAAACATGTGCCCTAGCCCGCAGGCGGCTAGGAAGCACTCGTCCCTGAACCAGGCGCTCTTTGGGATCCAGTTCTTTGGAACCTTTATTACTTCCCCGGTTGACAGGGTTGCGTCTGTGAGGCCGAAGAGATCAGCCTCGATTATTTTGTCGAAGTCCTCATCCGGAATTCGAGGAAGACAGCACTTCCGACCCATAAGGTCAGGCTTCTTATTGTACAGACGGAGCTCGTAGTTCTCCCGTCTGGTGGGAGCCGTGCACAGGTAGAACCTGTGTTTCCAGCCGTCGAATTTGGAAACCTTATCCAAGGTCATCATGTATTGGGGGAGTGTGGACAGAGTATACCACGCTCTGAACCCGCCTGGGTTGCGGCTGAGATAGTGCATCTTGGCAAACGCTTCCCAGCCGGGGTGAACCCCTTGGAATTCACAGGCGGCAACGTACCCCAGAATGTTTGCCCAAGAATTGGGGGAAAGTTGCCAGACTCCGAGGCCGTAGCCTCTCAAAATTGCCTTCACCGCCTGGTGAAGGGGGAAGCGAAGACCTGCCCTGAACGCCGCCTCGTAACAGCCGAAGTAGCCGTTTGCGTTGCGTTCAGTGTCCTCCCAAGAAATGGTGCCGTCTGGGGGAGGCACCCTTATACTCCACCCGTCTCCCATTGGGTGGGCTTTCAGGAAATTTGGAAGATTTTTCTCCATCAGGTCAATGTCTTTTGAGGAGACGTGGATTTTGAAGGGATCATCTTTCTCCTTCCACGTCTTCCTCTCTTCTTCTTCACTATCCTCAAGCGGGGGAAGATCGTCACTGCTTTCAGAGGAAGAGACGTCAACAACCCTTCTCGTCTCCTCCCCTGATAAAGAAAGGGAAACTGAGGCGGCCTCTTCCCCGCCTTGGTCATTGTCCTCTTCCCCGCTTTGGTCGCATTCCTCCAAAAAGGAATCAGGAGGAGTTGGGGGGCCACGCGGAGGGGACCTTTCTGGAGCCGTCTGGTGTCCAGAGCCAGACGTCTCCCCCTCAGACGCTTGTGCGCCTGAGTCGTCGCTCCTATAATTTGGATCTCGTGCCGTCTGCATAGTCCGAGCCATTGTGTCCTGCACAGACGCGCAGATGGTCGGAATCCAAGCATGAGGGTGGTCCCAACACCCTGAGACGGCACTACCAGTCCTAGACTCAGCCGTCCCTGGTGAACGGCTGGATCCTACCCTAGGTTGTGCCGTGTGTGTTGGTGATGAATCCATCTATTGAAAGGAATATATACAAACGGAAAAATGAAAAAAGAGCTGAAAGAGTCAGAGACGGTACCTTTAGATTTGATATCTGAAGGTAGACGGTTCCGCCTGTGTTGGTGCGTCTGGGTTTCTTCAAATATGCGCCTGACTCAGACGGATGACTTCTGTTCTCTCTTTCAAGATTCTAAGTTTACTCTGAAATTTTTGTGAAGTGTGGCAAGATTCTGAGGGTAAACGGCTATATATAGAGGGTGAAAGGAGGGGCAACTCCGTAATTTACCCAGAAGTTAAACAGTAATTTTTTGGCGGTAAATTTACCATCGTTCAGCGAGTGACATGTGTCACAGATGCCACGCGGATTGCCACGTCACATCTGTGAGGGGCAAATGTTTAGGGTATTTTTACCCCGCCATGTGGCCTAATCGGAGGGCGACACGTGTCAGCCCAAGGATAGTCCAAAGTGGACCATTCCCCGCTTGACACGTGTCATCCCAGATATTTGGGAAAATGTCGGCCTTCAGGCCCAAATCCCGAGAAAGCCGTAGATCGGCGCAGCCCACCAATGATTAGGGTTTGATACCCTAATCAGGGGCACAATTCCCAATGACCCTATAAATAGGGAGATTCCCCTCTTTTGGAGGGGACGTTCACATTTTAAGGTATTCATTGAAAACCGTCCCTTTGATAGAGACAACTGAGCTTGGAATCCAAGCAGATCCCCACCTTAATTTCCGCACCTTTTACTCTACTTCAAGTTACTAACTTGAGCGTTGGAGGCGGAGCACCATCCAACCGGTGTCTCCGTTAATTTTGCAGGTACAGAGCCGGCAGGATCAGTCTTCGAGTTGTAACTCTCCCGAGGGACAAAAAACCCCAAAACATGTTTGACTTTCATTTGATTCAAATAGCTTTGTAGAATACATACGACTTTCATTTGATTCAAAAAGCATTGTTTGAATGTGTTTGATTTTTATTTGATTCAAATAGCTTTGTTTCATGTGTTTGACTTTCATTTGATTCAAAAAGCATTATTTGAATGTTTTTAACTTTCATTTGATCAAATAGCTTGTTAAATGCATTTGACTTTTTTTTGCTTCAAAAAGCTTTGTTTGAATGTGTTTGACTTTAATTTGATTTAAAAACCTTTGTTTAATGTGTTTGACTTTCATTTGATTCAAATAGCTTTGTAGAATGCATTCGACTTTCATTTGATTCGAAAAGCTTTGTTTAATTGTGTTTGACTTTCATTTGATTCAAATAGCTTTGTTCAATGCATTTGACTTTTATTTTCTTCAAAAAGCTTTGTTTGAATGTGTTTGACTTTCATTTGATTTAAAAACCTATGTTTAATGTGTTTGATTTTCATTTGATTCAAATAGCTTTGTAGAATTCATTCAACTTTCATTTGATTCAAAAAGCTTTGTTTGAATGTGTTTGACTTTCGTTTGATTTAAATAGCTTTGTTGAATGCATTTGACTTTTATTTATTTCAAAAATCATTGTTTGAGTGTGTTTGACTTTCACTTGATTCAAATAGCTTTGTTCTATGCATATGACTTTTATTTGCTTCAAAAAGCTTTGTTTGAACGAGTTTAACTTTCATTTAATTTAAAAACCTTTGTTTCATGTGTTTGACTTTCATTTTATCCAAACAGCTTTGGTGAATGCACTTGACTTTTCTTTGCTTCAAAAAGCTTTGTTTGAATGTGTTCGACTTTCATTTGATTCAAAAAGCTTTGTTCAAAGCATTTGACTTTTATTTGCTTTAAAAACCTTTATTTGAACGTGTTTGACTTTCATTTGATTTAAAAACCTTTGTTTCATGTGTTTGACTTTCATTTTATTCAAATAGTTTTGTTGAATGCATTTGACTTTTATTTGCTACAAAAAGCTTTGTTTGAATGTGTTTGACTTTTATTTGCTTCAAAAAGCTTTGTTTGAATGTGTTTGACTTTCATTTGACTCAAATAGCTTTGTTCAATGCATTTGAATTTTATTTGCTTCAAACACTTTGTTTAAATGTGCTTGACTTTCATTTGATTCAAATAGCTTTGTAGAATGCATTCGACTTTTATTTGATTGAAAAAGCTTTGTTTGAATGTGTTTGACTTTCATTTGATTCAAATAGCTTTGTAGAATGCATTCGACATTAATTTGATTCGAAAAGCTTTGTTCGAATGTGTTTGACTTTCCTTTGATTCAAATAACGTTGTTCAATGCATTTGACTTTTATTTTCTTCAAAAAGCTTTGTTTGAACGTGTTTGACCTTAATTTGATTTAAAAATCTATGTTTAATGTGTTTGACTTTCATTTGATTCAAAAAGCTTTGTTTGAATGTGTTTGACTTTCATTTGATTCAAATAGCTTTGTTGAATGCATTTGACTTTTATTTATTTTAAAAATCTTTGTTATAATGTGTTTGAATTTCATTTGATTCAAATAGCTTTGTTCAATGCATTTGACTTTTATTTGCTTCAAAAAGCTTTCTTTGAATGTCTTTGACTTTCATTTGATTTAAAAACCTATTATTAATGTGTTTGACTTTCATTTGATTCAAATAGCTTTGTAGAATTCATTCGACTTTCATTTGATTTAAAAAGCTTTGTTTGAATGTGTTTGACTTTCATTTGATTCAAATAATTTTGTTGATTGCATTTGACTTTTATTTGTTTCAAAAAGCTTTGTTTGAATGTGTTTGACTTTCATTTCATTCAAATAGCTTTGCAGAATGCATTAAACTTTCATTTGATTCAAAAAGCTTTGTTTGAATGTGTTTGGCTTTCATTTGATTCAAATAGCTCTGTTCAATGTATTTGACTTTCATTTGCTTAAAAAAGCTTTGTTTGAATGTGTTTGACTTTTGTTTGATGTGAAAACCTTTTTTTGAATGTGTTTGACTTTCATTTGATACAAATAGCTTTGTAGAATGCATTTGACTTTTATTTGCTTCAAAAAGCTTTGTTTGAATGTGTTTGACTTTCAGTTGATTTAAAAACCTATGTTTAATGTGTTTGACTTTCATTTGATTCAAATAGCTTTGTAGAATGCATTCGACTTTCATTTGATTCAAAAAGCTTTGTTTGAATATTTTTTACTTTCATTTGATTCAAATAGCTTTGTTTAATGCATTTGACTTTTCTTTGCATCAAAAAGCTTTGTTTGAATGTGTTTGATTTTCATTTGATTCAAGTAGCTTTGTTCAATGCATTGGACTTTTATTTTTTTCAAAAAGCTTTATTTGAATGTGTTTAACTTTCATTTGATTCAAATAGCTTTGTAGAATTCACTCGACTTTCATTTGATTCAAAAAGCTTTGTTTGAATGTGTTTGACTTTCATTTGATTCAAATTAATTTTTTCAATGCATTCGACTTTTATTTGCTTCAAAAAGCTTTGTTTCAATGTGTTTGACTTTCATTTGATTCTAAATGCTTTGTTCAATGCATTTGACTTTCATTTGATTTAAAAACCTTTGTTTCATGTGTTTGACTTTCATTTTATTCAAATAGCTTTGTTGAATGCATTTGACTTATATTTGCTTCAAAAAGCTTTGTTTAAATGTGTTTGAATTTCCTTTGATTTAAAAACCTTTGTTCAATGTGTTTGACTTTCATCTGATTCAAATAGCTTTGTAGAATGTATTCGACTTCCATTTGATTCAAAAAGCTTTGTGTGAATGTCTTTGACTTTCATTTGATTCAAATAGATTTGTTGAATGCATTTGACTTTTATTTGCTTCAAAAAGCTTTGTTTGAATGTGTTTGACTTTCCTTTGATTTAAAAACCTTTGTTTAATGTGTTTGACTTTCATCTGATTTAAATAGCTTTGTAGAATGTATTCGACTTTCATTTGATTCAAAAAGCTTTGTGTGAATATCTTTGACTTTCATTTGATTCAAATAGTTTTGTTCAATGCATTTGACTTGTATTTGCTACAAAAAGCTTTGCTTAAATGTGTTTGACTTTCATTTGATTTAAAAAACTATGTTTAATGTGTTTCACTTTCATTTGATTCATAGCTTTGTAGAATTCATTCGACTTTCATTTGATTCAAAAAGCTTTGTTTGAATGTGTTTGACTTTCATTTGATTCAAATAGCTTTGTTTAATGCATTGGACTTTTGTTTGTTTCAAAAAGCTTTGTTTGAATGTGTTTGACTTTCATTTGATTCAAATAGCTTTGTAGAATGCATTCGACTTTCATTTGATTCAAAAAGCTTTGTTTGAATATGTTTGGCTTTTATTTGATTCTTATAGCTTTGCTAAATGCATTTGACTTTTATTTGCTTCAAAAAGCTTTGTTTGATTGTGTTTGACTTTCATTTGATTTAAGTAGCTTTGTTCAATGCATTGGACATTTATTTGCTTCAAAAAGCTTTGTTTGAATATTTTTGACTTTCATTTGATTCAAATAGCTTTGTAGAATGCATTCGACTTTCATTTAAAAGCTTTTCTTGAATGTGTTTGACTTTCATTTTATTCAAATAGCTTTGTTGAATGCAATTGACTTTTATTTGCTTCAAAAAGCTTTGTTTGAATGTGTTTGACTTTCATTTGATTTAAAAACCTATGTTTAATGTAATTGACTTTCATTTGATTCAAATAGCTTTGTAGAATTCATTTGACTTTCATTTGATTCAAAAAACTTTGTTTGAATGTGTTTAACTTTCATTTGAATCAAATAGCTTTGTTGAATGCATTTGACTTTCATTTGCTTCAAAAAGCTTTGTTTGAATGTGTTTGACTTTTATTTGATTTGAAAACCTTTGTTTGAATGTGTTTGACTTTCGTTTGATACAAATAGCTTTGTAGAATGCATTTGACTTTTATTAGCTTCAAAATGCTTTGTTTATATGTGTTTGACTTTCATTTGATTCAAATAGCGTTGTAGAATACATTTGACTTTTATTTGCTTGAAAAAGCTTTGTTTTAATGTGTTTGACTTTCATTTGATTCAAATAGCTTTGTTCAATGCATATGACTTTTATTTGCTTCAAAAAGCTTTGTTTGAACGTGTTTGACTTTCACTTAATTTAAAAACCTTTGTTTCATGTGTTTGACTTTCATTTTATTCAAATAGCTTTGTTGAATGCACTTGACTTTTATTTGCTTCAAAAAGCTTTGTTTGAATGTGTTTGACTTTCCTTTGATTTAAAAACCTTTGTTTAATGTGTTTGACTTTAATTTGATTCAAATAGCTTTGTAGAATGCATTCGACTTTCATTTGATTCAAAAAGCTTTGTTTGAATGTGTTTGAATTTCATTTGATTCAAAAAGCTTTGTTGAATGCATTTGAGTTTTATTATCTTCAAAAACCTTTGTTTGAATGTGTTTGACTTTCATTTGATTCAAATAGCTTTGTTTGAATGTGTTTGACTTTCATTTGATTCAAATAGATTTGTTGAATGCATTTGACTTTCATTTGGTTCAAAAAGCTTTGTTTGAATGTGATTGACTTTCATTTGATTTAAAAACCTTTGTTTAGTGTTTGACTTTCATTTGATTCAAATAGCTTTGTAGAATTCAGTCGACTTTCATTTGATTCAAAAAGCTTTGTTTGAATATGTTTGACTTTCATTTGATTCAAATATCTTTGTTGAATGCATTAAACTTTCATTTGCCTCAATAAGCTTTGTTTGAATGTATTTGATATTCATTTGATTTAAAAACCTTTGTTTAAAGTGTTTGACTTTCATTTGATTCAAATAACTTTGTAGAATTCATCTGACTTTCATTTGATTCAAAAAGCTTTGTTTGAATGAGTTTGACTTTCATTTGATTCAAATAGCCTTGTTGAATGCATTTGACTTTCATTTGTTTCAAAAAGCTTTGTTTGAATGTGTTTGACTTTCATTTGTTTTAAAAAGCTTCGTTTGAATGTGTTTGACTTTCATTTGTTTTAAAAAGCTTTGTTTGAATGTGTTTGACTTTCATTCGATTCAAATAGCTTTGTAGAATGCATTCGCCTTTCATTTGGTTCAAAAAGCTTTGTTTGAATGTGTTCGACTTTCATTAGATTCAAATAGCTTTGTTGAATGCATTTGACTTTTATGTGCTTCAAAAAGCTTTGTTTGAATGTGTTTGACTTTCATTTGAATCTAATAGCTTTGTTCAATGCAATTGACTTATATTTTCTTCAAAAGCTTGGTTCGTATTTGTTTGACTTTCATTTGATTTAAAAACCTTTGTTTAATGTGTTTGACTTTCATTTTATTCAATTAGCTTTGTAGAATTCATTCGACTTTCATTTGATTCATAAAGCTTTGTTTGAATGTGTTTGACTTTCGTTTGATTCAAATAGCTTTGTAGAATTCATTCGCTTTTCATTTGATTCATAAAGCTTTGTTTGAATATGTTGGACTTTCATTTGATTCAAATAGCTTTGTTCAAGGCATTTGACTTTTATTTGCTTCAAAAAGCCTTGTTTGAATGTGTTTGAATTTTATTTGATTCAAATAGCTTTGTAGAATGCATTCGACTTTCATTTGATTCAAAAATCTTTGTTTGAATGTGTTTGACTTTTATTTGATTCAAATAGATTTGTTGAATGCATTTGACTTTTATTTGCTTCAAAAAGCTTTGTTTGAATGTGTTTGACTTTCGTTTTTTCAAATATCTTTGTAGAATTCATTTGCATTTCATTGGATTCAAAAAGCTTTGTTTGAATGTGTTTGATTTTCATTTGATTCAAATAGCTTTGTTGAATGCGTTTGACTTTCATTTGCTTCAAAATGTTTTGTTTGAATGTGTTTGACTTTCGTTTGATTTAAAAACCTTTGTTTGAATGTGTTTGACTTCCATTTGATTCAAATAGCTTTGTTTGAATGTGTTTGACTTTTCTTTGATTTAAAAACCTTTGTTTAACGTGTTTGACTTTCATTTGATTCAAATAGCATTTGACTGTTATTTGCTTCAAAAAGCTTTGTTTGAATGTGTTTGACTTTCATTTGATTCAAATAGCTTTGTAGAATGCATTCGATTTTCATTTGATTCAAAAAGTTTTGTTTGAATGTGTTTGATTTTCGTTTTATTCAAATAGCTTTGTTCAATGCGTTTGACTTTTATTTGCTTCAAAAAGCTTTATTTGAAAATGTTTGAATTTCATTTGATTTAAACACCTTTGTTTAATGTTTGACTATCATTTGATTCAAAAAGCTTTGTTTGATTGTGTTTGACTTTCATTTGATTCAAATAGCTTTTTTGAATGCATTTGACTTTTATTTGCTTCAAAAAGCTTTGTTTTAATGTGTTTGACTTTCGTTTGATTCAAATAGCTTTGTAGAATTCATCCGACTTTCATTTGATTAAAAAAAGTTTTGTTTGAATGAGTTTGACTTCCATTTGATTCAAAAATCTTTGTTTGAATGTATTTAATTTTCATTTGAATCATATCGCTTTGTAGAATGCATTTGACTTTTAATTGCTTCAAAAAGCTTTGTTTGAATGTGTTTGACATTCATTTGATTCAAATAGCTTTGTAGAATGCATTAGACTTTTATTTGATTCAAAAAGTTTTGTTTGAATGTGTTTGACATTCATTTGATTCAAATAGCTTTGTTCAATGAATTTTACTTTTATTTGCTTCAAAAAGCTTTGTTTGAATGTGTTTGACTTTCATTTGATTGAAATAGCTTTATAGAATGCATTCGACTTTGTTTGAATGTGTTTGACATTCATTTGATTCAAATAGCTTTTTTGAATGCATTTGACTTTTATTTGTTTCAAAAAGCTTTGTTTGAATGTGTTTGACTTTCATTTGATTCAAATAGCTTTGTTCAATGCATTTGACTTTTATTTGCTTCAAAAAGCTTTGTTTTAATGTGTTTGACTTTCATTTGATTCAAATAGCCTTGTAGAATGCATTCGACTTTCATTTGATTCAAAAAGCTTTGTTTGAATGTGTTGGACTTTCATTTTATTCAAATAGCTTTGTTCAAGGTATTTGACTTTTATTTGCTTCAAAAAACCTTGTTTGAATGTGTTTGAATTTTATTTGATTCAAATAGCTTTGTAGAATGCATTCGACTTTCATTTGATTCAAAAATCTTTGTTTGAATGTGTTTGACTTTTATTTGATTCAAATAGCTTTGTTGAATGCATTTGACTTTTATTTGCTTCAAAAAGCTTTGTTTGAATGTGTTTGACTTTCGTTAGATTCAAATATCTTTGTAGAATTCATTCGCCTTTCATTGGATTAAAAAAGCTTTGTTTGAATGTGTTTGACTTTCATTTGATTCAAATAGCTTTGTTGAATGCGTTTGACTTTCATTTGCTTCAAAATGTTTTGTTTGAATGAGTTTGACTTCCATTTGATTCAAAAATCTTTGTTTGAATGTATTTAATTTTCATTTGAATCATATCGCTTTGTAGAATGCATTTGACTTTTAATTGCTTCAAAAAGCTTTGTTTGAATGTGTTTGACTTTCATTTGATTCAAATAGCTTTGTAGAATGCATTAGACTTTTATTTGATTCAAAAAGTTTTGTTTGAATGTGTTTGACATTCATTTGATTCAAATAGCTTTGTTCAATGAATTTTACTTTTATTTGCTTCAAAAAGCTTTGTTTGAATGTGTTTGACTTTCATTTGATTGAAATAGCTTTATAGAATGCATTCGACTTTGTTTGAATGTGTTTGACATTCATTTGATTCAAATAGCTTTTTTGAATGCATTTGACTTTTATTTGTTTCAAAAAGCTTTGTTTGAATGTGTTTGACTTTCATTTGATTCAAATAGCTTTGTTCAATGCATTTGACTTTTATTTGCTTCAAAAAGCTTTGTTTTAATGTGTTTGACTTTCATTTGATTCAAATAGCCTTGTAGAATGCATTCGACTTTCATTTGATTCAAAAAGCTTTGTTTGAATGTGTTGGACTTTCATTTGATTCAAATAGCTTTGTTCAAGGTATTTGACTTTTATTTGCTTCATAAAACCTTGTTTGAATGTGTTTGAATTTTATTTGATTCAAATAGCTTTGTAGAATGCATTCGACTTTCATTTGATTCAAAAATCTTTGTTTGAATGTGTTTGACTTTTATTTGATTCAAATAGCTTTGTTGAATGCATTTGACTTTTATTTGCTTCAAAAAGCTTTGTTTGAATGTGTTTGACTTTCGTTAGATTCAAATATCTTTGTAGAATTCATTCGCCTTTCATTGGATTAAAAAAGCTTTGTTTGAATGTGTTTGACTTTCATTTGATTCAAATAGCTTTGTTGAATGCGTTTGACTTTCATTTGCTTCAAAATGTTTTGTTTGAATGTGTTTGACTTTCGTTTGATTTAAAAACCTTTGTTTGTTTTGTTTGACTTTCATTTGATTCAACTGGCTTTGTTTGAATGTGTTTGACTTTTCTTTGATTTAAAAACCTTTGTTTAACGTGTTTGACTTTCATTTGATTCGAATAGCTTTGTAGAATGCATTCGACTTTCATTTGATTCAAAAAGCTTTGTTTGAATGTGTTTGATTTTCGTTTTATTCAAACAGCTTTGTTCAATGCATTTGACTTTTATTTGCTTCAAAAAGCTTTATTTGAAAGTGTATGAATTTCATTTGATTTAAACACGTTTGTTTAATGTTTGACTTTCATTTGATTCAAAAAGCTTTGTTTGATTGTGTTTGACTTTCATTTGATTCAAATAGCTTTTTTGAATGCATTTGACTTTTATTTGTTTCAAAAAGCTTTGTTTGAATGTATTTGACTTTCATTTGATTCAAATAGCTTTGTTCAATGCATTTGACTTTTATTTGCTTCAAAAATCTTTGTTTTAATGTGTTTGACTTTCGTTTGATTCAAATAGCTTTGTAGAATTCATCCGACTTACATTTGATTAAAAAAAGCTTTGTTTGAATGAGTTTGACTTCCATTTGATTCAAAAATCTTTGTTTGAATGTATTTAATTTTCATTTGAATCATATCGCTTTGTAGAATGCATTTGACTTTTAATTGCTTTAAAAAGCTTTGTTTGAATGTGTTTGACTTTCATTTGATTCAAATAGCTTTGTAGAATGCATTAGACTTTTATTTGATTCAAAAAGTTTTGTTTGAATGCGTTTGACATTCATTTGATTCAAATAGCTTTGTTCAATGAATTTTACTTTTATTTGCTTCAAAAAGCTTTGTTTGAATGTGTTTGACTTTCATTTGATTAAAATAGCTTTATAGAATGCATTCGACTTTGTTTGAATGTGTTTGACTTTCATTTGATTCAAATAGCTTTTTTGAATGCATTTGACTTTTATTTGTTTCAAAAAGCTTTGTTTGAATGTGTTTGACTTTCAATTTGATTCAAATAGCTTTGTTCAATGCATTTGACTTTTATTTGCTTCAAAAAGCTTTGTTTTAATGTGTTTGACTTTCATTTGATTCAAATAGCCTTGTAGAATGCATTCGACTTTCATTTGATTCAAAAAGCTTTGTTTGAATGTGTTGGACTTTCATTTGATTCAAATAGCTTTGTTCAAGGTATTTGACTTTTATTTGCTTCAAAAAACCTTGTTTGAATGTGTTTGAATTTTATTTGATTCAAATAGCTTTGTAGAATGCATTCGACTTTCATTTGATTCAAAAATCTTTGTTTGAATGTGTTTGACTTTTATTTGATTCAAATAGCTTTGTTGAATGCATTTGACTTTTATTTGCTTCAAAAAGCTTTGTTTGAATGTGTTTGACTTTCGTTAGATTCAAATATCTTTGTAGAATTCATTCGCCTTTCATTGGATTAAAAAAGCTTTGTTTGAATGTGTTTGACTTTCATTTGATTCAAATAGCTTTGTTGAATGCGTTTGACTTTCATTTGCTTCAAAATGTTTTGTTTGAATGTGTTTGACTTTCGTTTGATTTAAAAACCTTTGTTTGTTTTGTTTGACTTTCATTTGATTCAACTGGCTTTGTTTGAATGTGTTTGACTTTTCTTTGATTTAAAAACCTTTGTTTAACGTGTTTGACTTTCATTTGATTCGAATAGCTTTGTAGAATGCATTCGACTTTCATTTGATTCAAAAAGCTTTGTTTGAATGTGTTTGATTTTCGTTTTATTCAAATAGCTTTGTTCAATGCATTTGACTTTTATTTGCTTCAAAAAGCTTTATTTGAAAGTGTATGAATTTCATTTGATTTAAACACGTTTGTTTAATGTTTGACTTTCATTTGATTCAAAAAGCTTTGTTTGATTGTGTTTGACTTTCATTTGATTCAAATAGCTTTTTTGAATGCATTTGACTTTTATTTGTTTCAAAAAGCTTTGTTTGAATGTATTTGACTTTCATTTGATTCAAATAGCTTTGTTCAATGCATTTGACTTTTATTTGCTTCAAAAAGCTTTGTTTTAATGTGTTTGACTTTCGTTTGATTCAAATAGCTTTGTAGAATTCATCCGACTTTCATTTGATTAAAAAAAGCTTTGTTTGAATGAGTTTGACTTCCATTTGATTCAAAAATCTTTGTTTGAATGTATTTAATTTTCATATCATATCGCTTTGTAGAATGCATTGGACTTTTAATTGCTTCAAAAAGCTTTGTTTGAATGTGTTTGACTTTCATTTGATTCAAATAGCTTTGTAGAATGCATTAGACTTTTATTTGATTCAAAAAGTTTTGTTTGAATGTGTTTGACATTCATTTGATTCAAATAGCTTTGTTCAATGAATTTTACTTTTATTTGCTTCAAAAAGCTTTGTTTGAATGTGTTTGACTCTCATTTGATTGAAATAGCTTTATAGAATGCATTCGACTTTGTTTGAATGTGTTTGACTTTCATTTGATTGAAATAGCTTTTTTGAATGCATTTGACTTTTATTTGTTTCAAAAAGCTTTGTTTGAATGTGTTTGACTTTCATTTGATTCAAATAGCTTTGTTCAATGCATTTGACTTTTATTTGCTTCAAAAAGCTTTGTTTTAATGTGTTTGACTTTCATTTGATTCAAATAGCCTTGTAGAATGCATTCGACTTTCATTTGATTCAAAAAGCTTTGTTTGAATGTGTTGGACTTTCATTTGATTCAAATAGCTTTGTTCAAGGCATTTGACTTTTATTTGCTTCAAAAAGCCTTGTTTGAATGTGTTTGAATTTTATTTGATTCAAATAGCTTTGTAGAATGCATTCGACTTTCATTTGACTCAAAAATCTTTGTTTGAATGTGTTTGACTTTTATTTGATTCAAATAGCTTTGTTGAATTGTAACACCCCCAAATCTCCCTCTACGTATATACTATATTTGTACGTATACAAATACCGTAGAGATAGACTTGGGCGTATTACCGTCACGTGAAAACGTAAGGCTTAATTAATTACTCAAATTGCAGCGGAAAAAAAATAACTAATTTTTTATTTAATAATAGGAATAACCATAATAACTGTTTCAAAATAAACTAATAAAAAACTTGTCCATATAAAATTAATTCCTAACTATGTGATCCCAATCCCGACTCTAGTATGCGCACGAACAACTTCACACCTGAAATCAAGACTGCTTACCAAAATGGTAAACAGGGCGAACCAAAACAAAAAGGAAAACAGATTAGCAAAAACGCTAAGTATAAGTGCAAGGCATGTAAATACTTTTATTAGGCAAACATACTTTTGAAATAACCCATTAAATTTAATTGTCACAAGTCAATTTCCAATATGAAACTTTCCAAAAATAATTAAACCTTCCAAGGGTAGTAATATTTATCAATAAAAGCTTTCCAAACCAATAGATTTCCAATTTATAAACTTCTCAATTTTTGATATATTCCTAAACCAATTTTCCTCACCTAAGTGTGCACACCCCCCAAGCAAGTTATACTATACTCGAGGAAAGACCAGATCATACAAAGCTCATGGTCTTACTTAACCAGTCCCGGGAAGAGGGACAATTAAAATACCAAATACTCAGGCCCATAATGAGCTGCAAATTAATTAAATCAAGTAATTTATAAATCAAAAACTTTTATTAAATCGATCAACACTTTTAAAGGTTAAACCGTTAAACCGCAAAATTTTATATTTCAACTTATCATGAAAATCGTTAACTTAAAAATTCATACGTTTATTCAAACAATCATTCAAACAATCATTTACCCAAAACACGCATTGTATCAAGAACCTAGCCACCTATACGTACCTTGATCACGAGAACAATTAAGGTACGATCACTAAACTTGACCACGATCGAGGGACTCCTCCTACACAATTAAAATAACCTTAATTAATATAAGGTTAACAAAATTAACACAAAACTATAAATAATACTCCACTAGTGCATGAACTACCAAACTATTAACTTATAAACCAATCCTTTAAAATGATGATTCTTAGTACGTATAATTTGTACATTAAAACTATAACATTAATAAAAGTATAATAGTATTATCTTTAGGGTAGTAGTAAAAAAAATAAATAATAGTAGTATTATGGATACATAAAAAGAATCAAGTTACAATAAGTAGAAGGGTGCGTAGCACCTTAGCTTGCGGCAACGATATTAATATGGGTCAGCACAAGTTGTTGACGAGAAAAGGGTAGTGTATGGTTGGGAGAAATGGTGGTTTGGTTGAGCACAAGAAAGGAATAGAGGAGGGCTTGAGATTAAGAGTAGAGAAAAGAGTTTTCTTATCTTTTGGTGTGAGGAATTTGTGAAGTGTTGAGGGTCTATTTATAGTGTTTAAGGGGTAGTAAGATAGAGTTAAAGGAGGGTTGAGATTAGCATAGGAACATGATAAATGTAAGTTTGTTAAATGAATATGAGTGAAATTTAGTCTAGGTTAATTCATGTGGGAAAATACAATGGAAAGGATTAGGGATGGAAGTAGGATAGATGCTAATATGGTTAAGATAAATTAAGAGAAATTAAGGGATTTAAGTTAAAATAGGATAATGATAACAATGGCTTCATAACTACTCAAACTCACGGCCCTTTCATTTTTTTTTTTTTTTTTTTTTTTTTTTTTTTTTTTTTATAAATAAAATCGAAAATCATTCTTGATTAAATAAAATAATTAGATTTGATAATTAAATCAAGTTAAAATATATAGATAATATCAAAACTAAGATTTGTTGTAATTCATGAGATAATAATTAAGCTAAAGTTGTTGGGTATTATTAAGATAAAATCCGAATTAATAACGGAATATAACGGTAATTGATAAAGTATGGACCGACCAAGATCATAATTTAGAAATATTTAATTATTTCAATTAATTAAAAAAATTACTAATTAAGAAAATATTTCCAAAAATTAGGGGTATTACATGAATGCATTTGACTTTTATTTGCTTCAAAAAGCTTTGTTTGAATGTGTTTGACTTTCGTTAGATTCAAATATCTTTGTAGAATTCATTCGCCTTTCATTGGATTAAAAAAGCTTTGTTTGAATGTGTTTGACTTTCATTTGATTCCAATAGCTTTGTTGAATGCGTTTGACTTTCATTTGCTTCAAAATGTTTTGTTTGAATGTGTTTGACTTTCGTTTGATTTAAAAACCTTTGTTTGATTGTGTTTGACTTTCATTTGATTCAACTAGCTTTGTTTGAATGTGTTTGACTTTTCTTTGATTTAAAAACCTTTGTTTAACGTGTTTGACTTTCATTTGATTCGAATAGCTTTGTAGAATGCATTCGACTTTCATTTGATTCAAAAAGCTTTGTTTGAATGTGTTTGATTTTCGTTTTATTCAAATAGCTTTGTTCAATGCATTTGACTTTTATTTGCTTCAAAAAGCTTTATTTGAAAGTGTATGAATTTCATTTGATTTAAACTCGTTTGTTTAATGTTTGACTTTCATTTGATTCAAAAAGCTTTGTTTGATTGTGTTTGACTTTCATTTGATTCAAATAGCTTTTTTGAATGCATTTGACTTTTATTTGTTTCAAAAAGCTTTGTTTCAATGCATTTGACTTTTATTTGCTTCAAAAAGATTTGTTTTAATGTGTTTGACTTTCGTTTGATTCAAATAGCTTTGTAGAATTCATCCGACTTTCATTTGATTAAAAAAAGCTTTGTTTGACTGAGTTTGACTTCCATTTGATTCAAAAATCTTTGTTTGAATGTATTTAATTTTCATTTGAATCATATCGCTTTGTAGAATGCATTTGACTTTTAATTGCTTCAAAAAGCTTTGTTTGAATGTGTTTGACTTTCATTTGATTCAAATAGCTTTGTAGAATGCATTAGACTTTTATTTGATTCAAAAAGTTTTGTTTGAATGTGTTTGACATTCATTTGATTCAAATAGCTTTGTTCAATGAATTTTACTTTTATTTGCTTCAAAAAGCTTTGTTTGAATGTGTTTGACTTTCATTTGATTGAAATAGCTTTATAGAATGCATTCGACTTTCATTTTATTCAAAAAGCTTTGTTTGAATGTGTTTGACATTCATTTGATTCAAACAGCTTTGTTTGAATGTGTTTGACTTTCATTTGCTTCAAAAAGCTTTGTTTGAATGTTTTTCACTTTCATTTGATTCAAATAGCTTTGTAGAATGCATTAGACTTTCAGTAATTTCAAAAAGTTTTGTTTGAATGTGATTGACTTTCATTTGATTCAAATAGCTTTGTTCAATGCATTTGACTTTTATTTGCTTCAAAAAGCTTTGTTTGAATGTGTTTCACTTTCATTTTATTCAAAAACCTTTGTTTAATGTGTTTGACTTTCATTTGATTCAAATAGCTTTGTAGAATTCAGTCGACTTTCATTTGATTCAAAAAGCTTTATTTGAATGTGTTTGACTTTCATTTGATTCAAATAGCTTTGTTGAATGCATTAAACTTTCATTTGCTTCAATAAGCTTTGTTTGAATGTGTTTGATATTCATTTGATTTAAAAACCTTTGTTTAAAGTGTTTGACTTTCATTTGATTCAAATAACTTTGTAGAATTCATCTGACTTTCATTTAATTCAAAAAGCTTTGTTTGAATGAGTTTGACTTTCATTTGTTTTAAAAAGCTTTGTTTGAATGTGTTTGACTTTCATTCGATTCAAATAGCTTTGTAGAATGCATTCGCCTTTCATTTGGTTCAAAAAGCTTTGTTTGAATGTGTTCGACTTTCATTAGATTCAAATAGCTTTGGTGAATGCATTTGACTTTTATATACTTTAAAAAGCTTTATTTGACTGTGTTTGACTTCATTTGATTTAAAAAACTTTGTTTAAAGTGTTTACCTTCATTTGATTCAAATAGCTTTGTAGAATTCATCCGACTTTCATTTGATTAAAAAAGCTTTGTTTGAAAGAGTTTGACTTTCATTTGATTCAAATAGCCTTGTTAAATGCATTTTACTTTCATTTGATTCAAAAATCTTTGTTTGAATGTATTTAATTTTCATTTGAATCATATCGCTTTGTAGAATGCATTTGACTTTTAATTGCTTCAAAAAGCTTTGTTTGAATGTGTTTGACTTTCATTTGATTCAAATAGCTTTGTAGAATGCATTAGACTTTTATTTGATTCAAAAAGTTTTGTTTGAATGTGTTTGACTTTCATTTGATTCAAATAGCTTTGTTCAATGAATTTTACTTATAGTTGCTTCAAAAAGCTTTGTTTGAATGTGTTTGACTTGCATTTGATTGAAATAGCTTTATAGAATGCATTCGACTTTCATTTTATTCAAAAAGCTTTGTTTGAATGTGTTTGACTTTCATTTGATTTAAATACCTTTGTTTGAAAGTGTTTGACTTTCCTTTGATTTAAAAAACTTTGTTTAATGTGTTTGACTTTCATTTGATTCAAATAGCTTTGTTGAATGCATTTGACTTTCATTTTATTCATAAAGCTTTGTTTGAATGTGTTTGACTTTCATTAGATTCAAATAGCTTTGTAGAATGCATTCGACTTTCATTTGATTCAAAAAGCTTTGTTTAAATGTGTATGACTTTCATTTGATTTAATAACATTTGTTTAATGTGCTTGACTTTCATTTGATTCAAATAGCTTTGTAGAATGCATTCGCCTTTCATTTGATTCAAAAAGCTTTGTTTGAATGTGTTTGACTTTCATTTGATTCAATGCCTTTTTTCAATGCATTTGACTTTAATTTTCTTCAAAAGCTTTGTTTGAATGTATTTGACTTTCATTTGATTTAATAACCTTTGTTTAATGTGTTTGACTTTCATTTGATTCAAATAGTTTTGTAGAATGCATTCGACTTTCATTTGATTCAAAAAGCTTTGTTTGAATGTGTTTTACTTTCATTTGATTCAAATAGCTTTGTTGAATGCATTTTACTTTTATTTGCTTCAAAAAGCTTTGTTTGAATGTGTTTGACTTTCATTTGATTCAAATAGCTTTGTAGATTGTATTCGACTTTCATTTGATTCAAAAATCTTTGTTTGAATGTGTTTGACTTTCATTTGATTCAAATAGCTTTGTTCAATGCATTTGACTTTTATTTGCTTCAAAAATCTTTGTTTGAATGTGTTTGACTTTCATTTCATTTAAAAACCTTTGTTTCATGTGTTTGACTTTCATTTGATTCAAATAGCTTTGTTCAATGCATTTGACTTTTATTTGCTTCAAAAAGCTTTGTTTGAATGTGTTTGAATTTCATTTTATTCAAATAGATTTGTAGAATGCATTCGACTTTCATTTGATTCAAAAAGCTTTGTTTGAATGTGTTTGACTTTCATTTGATTCAAATAGCTTTGTAGAATGTATTCGACTTTCATTTGATTCAAAAATCTTTGTTTGAATGTGTTTGACTTTCATTTGATTCAAATAGCTTTGTTCAATGCATTTGACTTTTATTTGCTTCAAAAGCTTTGTTTGAATGTATTTGACTTTTATTTGATTTAATAACCTTTGTTTAATGTGTTTCACTTTCCTTTGATTCAAATAGCTTTGTAGAATACATTCGACTTTTATTTGATTGAAAAGCTTTGTTTGAATGCATTTGACTTTCATTTGATTCAAATAGCTTTGTTGAATGCATTGGACTTTTATTTGCTTCAAAAAGCTTTGTTTGAATGTGTTTGAATTTCATTTGATTCAAATAGCTTTGTAGAATGCACTCGACTTTCATTTGATTCAAAAAGCTTTGATTGAATGTGTTTGACTTTCATTTGATTCAAATACCTTTGTTCAATGCATTTGACTTTTATTTGCTTCAAAAGCTTTGTTTGAATGTATTTGACTTTCATTTTATTCAAATAGCTTTGTTGAATGCATTTGACTTTTATTTGCTTCAAAAAGCTTTGTTTGAATGTGTTTGAATTTCATTTGATTCAAATAGCTTTGTAGAATGCATTCGACTTTCATTTGATTGAAAAAGCTTTGTTTGAATGTGTTTGACTTTCATTTGATTCAAATAGATTTTTTCAATGCATTTGACTTTTATTTGCTTCAAAAGCTTTGTTTGAATGTATTTGACTTTCATTTGATTTAATAACCTTTGTGTAATTTGTTTGACTTTCATTTGATTCAAATAGCTTTGTAGAATGCATTCGACTTTCATTTGATTCAAAAAGCTTTGTTTGAATGTGTTTGACTTTCATTTGATTCAAATAGCTTTTTTCAATGCATTTGACTTTTATTTGCTTCAAAAGCTTTGTTTGAATGTATTTGACTTTCATTTGATTTAATAACCTTTGTTTGAATGTGTTTGACTTTCATTTGATTCAAATAGCTTTTTTCAATGCATTTGACTTTTATTTGCTTCAAAAGCTTTGTTTGAATGTATTTGACTTTCATTTGATTTAATAACCTTTGTTTAATGTGTTTGACTTTCATTTGATTCAAATAGCTTTGTAGAATGCATTCGACTTTCATTTTATTTAATAACCTTTGTCTAATGTGTTTGACTTTCATTTGATTCAAATAGCTTTGTAGAATGCATTCGACTTTAATTTGATTCAAAAAGCTTTTTTTGAATGTGTTTGACTTTCTTTTGATTCAAATAACTTTTTTCAATGCATTTGACTTTTATTTACTTCAAAAACTTTGTTTGAATGTATTTGACTTTCATTTGATTTTATAAGCTTTGTTTAATGTGTTTGACTTTCATTTGAATCAAATAGCTTTGTAGAATGCATTCGACTTTCATTTGATTCAAAAAGCTTTGTTCGAATGTAATTGACTTTCATTTGATTCAAATAGCTTTGTTCAATGCAATTGACTTTTATTTGATTTAATTAACTTTGTAGAATGCATTCGACTTTCATTTGATTTAAAAAGTTTTGTTTGAATGTGTTTGACTTTCTTTTGATTTAAATAGCTTTGTTCAATGCGTTTGACTTTTATTTGCTTCAAAAGCTTTGTTTAAATGTATTTGACTTTCATTTGATTTAATAACCTTTGTTTTATATGTTTGACTTTCATTTGAATCAAATAGCTTTGTAGAATGCATTCGACTTTCATTTGATTCAAAAAGCTTTGTGTGAATGTGTTTGACTTTCATTTGATTCAAATAGTTTTGTTTAATGCATTTAACTTTTATTTGCTTCAAAAAGTTTTGTTTGAATGAGTTTGACTTTCATTTGATTTAAAAAACTTTGTTTAATGTGTTTGACTTTCATTTGATTCAAATAGCTTTGTAAATTTCATTCGACTTCCATTCGTTTCAAAAAGCTTTGTTTAAATGTGTATGACTTTCATTTGAATCAAATAGCTTTGTATAATGTATTCGACTTTCATTTGGTTCAAAAAGCTTTGTTTGAATGTGTTTGACATTCATTTGATTTAAAAACCTTTGTTTAATGTGTTTGACTTTCATTTAATTCAAATAGCTTTGTAGAATGCATTCGACTTTCATTTGATTCAAAAAGCTTTGTTTGAATATGTTTGACTTTCATTTGATTCAAATAGCTTTGTTCAATGCATTTGACTTTTATTTGCGTCAAAAGCTTTGTTTGAATGCATTCGACTTTCATTTGATTTAATAACCTTTGTTTAATGTGTTTTACTTTCAATCTATTCAAATAGCTTTGTAGAATGCATTCGACATTCATTTGATTCAAAAAGCTTTGTTTGAATGTGTTTAACTTTCATTTGATTCAAATAGCTTTGTTGAATGCATTGGACATTTATTTGCTTCAAAAAGCTTTGTTTGAATGTGTTTGAATTTCATTTGATTCAAATAGATTTGTAGAATGCATTCGACTTTCATTTGATTCAAAAAGCTTTGTTTGAATATGTGTTTGACTTTCATTTAATTCAAATAGCTTTGTTCAATACATTTGACTTTTATTTGTTTCAAAAAGCTTTGTTTAAATGTGTTTGACTTTCATTTGATTCAAATAGCTTTGTAGAATGCGTTCGACTTTCATTTGGTTCAAAAAAGCTTTGTTTGAATGTGTTTGACTTTCATTTGATGCAAATAGCTTTGTTCAATGCATTTGACTTTTATTTGCTTCAAAAACCTTTGTTTGACTGTGTTTGACATTTATTTAATTTAAAAACCTTTGTTTAATGTGTTTGACTTTCATTTGATTCAAATAGCTTTGTAAAATGCATTCGACTTTCGTTTGATTCAAAAAATTTTGTTTGAATGTGTTTGACTTTCTTTTGATTAAAATAGCTTTGTAGAATGCATTCGACTTTTATTTGGATCAAAAAGCTCTGTTTGAATGTGTTTGACTTTCATTTGATTTAAAAACCTTTGTTTATTGTGTTTGACTTTCATTTGATTTAAATAGCTTTGTAGAATTCATTCGACTTTCATTTGCTTCAAAAAGCTTTCTATAAATGTGTTTGACTTTCATTTGATTCAAATAGCTTTGTAGAATGCATTCGACTTTTTTTTGGTTCAAAATGCTTTGTTTGAATGTGTTTGACTTTCATTTGATTCAAATAGCTTTGTTCAATGCATTTGACTTTTATTTGATTCAAAAGTATTGTTTGAATGTATTTGACTTTCATTTGATTTAATAACCTTTGTTTAATGTGTTTGACTTTCATTTGATTCAAATAGCCTTGTAGAATGCATTCGTTTTTCATTTGATTCAAAATGATTTGTTTAAATGTGTTTGACTTTCATTTGATTCAAATAGCTTTGTTCAATGCATTTGACTTTTATTTGCTTCAAAAAGCTTTGTTTGAATGTGTTTGACTTTCATTTGATTCAAATAGCTTTTTTCAATGCATTTGACTTTTATTTTCTTCAAAAAGCTTTGTTTGAACGTGTTTGACTTTCATTTGATTTAAAAACCTTTGTTTCATGTGTTTGACTTTCATTTGATTCAAATAGCTTTGTAGAATGTATTCGACTTTCATTTGATTTAAATAGTTTTGTTTAATGCATTTGACTGTTATTTGTTTCAAAAAGCTTTGTTTGAATGTGTTTGACTTTTATTTGATTCAAATAGCTTTGTTCAATGGATTTGATTTTTATTTGCTTTAAAAAGCATTGTTTGAACGTGTTTGACTTTCATTTGATTTAAAAACCTTTGTTACATCTGTTTCACTTTCATTTGATTCAAATAGCTTTGTAGAATGCATTTGACTTTCATTTGCTTCAAAAATCATTGTTTTCATGTGTTTGACTTTCATTTGATTCAAATAGCTTTGTTGAATGCAGTTAACTTTTATTTGCTTCAAAAATCTTTGTTTGAATGTGTTTGACTTTCGTTTGATTCAAATAGCTTTGTTCAATGGATTTGACTTTTATTTGCTTCAAAAATCTTTGTTTGAACGTGTTTGATTTTCATTTGATTTAAAAACCTTTGTTTCATGTGTTTGACTTTCATTTGATTCAAATAGCTTTGTAGAATGCATTCGACTTTCATTTGATTCAAAAAGCATTGTTTAAATGTATTTAACTTTTATTTGCTTTAAAAAGCTTTGTTTGAATGTGTTTGACTTTCATTTGATTTAAAAACCTATGTTTAATGTGTTTGACTTTAATTTGATTCAAATAGCTTTGTAGAATTCATTCGACTTTCATTTGATTCAAAAAGCTTTCTTTGAATGTGTTTGACTTTCATTTGATTCAAATAGCTTTGTTGAATGCATTTGACTTTTATATGATTCAAAAAGCTTTGTTTGAATGTGTTTGACTTCCATTTGATTCAAATAGCTTTGTTCAATGGATTTGACTTTTATTGGCTTCAAAAAGCTTTGTTTGAATGTGTTTGACATTCATTTGATTTGAAAACCTTTGTTTAATGTGTTTGACTTTCATTTGATTCAAATAGCTTTCTAGAATGCATTCGACTGTCATTTGATTCAAAAAGCTTTGTTAGAATGTGTTTGACTTTCATTTGATTCAAATAGCTTTGTAGAATGCATTTAACTTTTATGTGCTTCAAAAAGCTTTGTTTGAATGTGTTTGACTTAAATTTGATTCAAATAGCTTTGTTCAATGCATTTGAGTTTTATTTGCTTCAAAAAGCTTTGTTTGAATGTGTTTGACTTTCATTTGATTCAAAAGATTTGTTGAATGTATTGACATTTATTTGCTTAAAAAGCGTTGTTTGAACGTGTTTGACGTTCATTTAATTTAAAAACCTTTGTTTAATGTGTTTGACTTTCATTTGATTCAAATAGCTTTGTAGAATGCATTCGACTTTCATTTAATTCAAAAAGCTTTGTTTGAATGTGTTTGAATTTCATTTTATTCAAATAGCTTTGTTGAATGCATTTGTCTTTTATTTGATTTAAAAAGCTTTGTTTGAATGTGTTTGACTTTCACTTGATTCAAATAGCTTTGTTCAGTGCATTTGACTTTTATTTGCTTAAAAAAGCTTTGTTTGAATGTGTTTGACTTTCATTTGATTTAATAACCTTCGTTTAATGTGTTTGACTTTCATTTGATTCAAATAGCTTTTTAGAATGCATTCGACTTTCATTTGATTTAAAAAGCTTTGTTTGAATGTGTTTGACTTTCATTTGATTCAAATAGCTTTGTTGTATGCATTTGACTTTCATTTCCTTCAAAAAGCTTTGTTTGAATGTGTTTGACTTTCATTTGATTTAAAAAGCTTTGTTTGAATGTGTTTGACTTTCATTTGATTCAAATAGCTTTGTAGAATGCATTCGACTTTCATTTGATTGAAAAAGCTTTGTTTGAATGTGTTTGACTTTCATTTAATTCAAATAGCTTTGTTAAATGCATTTGACTTTTATTAGCTTCAAAAGCTTTGTTTGAATGTATTTGACTTTCATTTGATTTAATAACCATTGTTTAATGTGTTTGACTTTCATTTGATTCAAAAAGCTTTGTTTAAATGTGTTTGACTTTCATTTGATTCAAATAGCTTTGTAGAATGCATTTGACTTTTATTTGCTTCAAAAAGCTTTGTTTGAATGTCTTTGACTTTTACTTGATTCAAATAGCTTTGTTCAGTGGATTTTACTTTTATTTGCTTCGAAAAGCTTTGTTTGAACGTGTTTGACTTTCATTTGATTAGAAAAACCTTTGTTTCATGTGTTTGACTTTCATTTGATTCAAATAGCTTTGTTGAATGCATTTGACTTTTATTTGCTTCAAGAAGCTTTGTTTGAATGTGTTTGACTTTCATTTGATTCAAATAGCTTTGTTCAATGGATTTGACTTTTATTTGCTTCAAAAAGCTTTGTTTGAACGTGTTTGATTTTCATTTGATTTAAAAACCTTTGTTTCATCTGTTTGACTTTCATTTGATTACAATAGCTTTGTAGAATGCTTTTGACTTTCATTTTATTCAAAAAGCTTTGTTTAAATGTGTTTGACTTTCATTTGATTCAAATAGCTTTGTTGAATGCATTTGACTTTTATTTGCTTCAAAAAGCTTTGTTTGAATGTGTTAGACTTTCATTTGATTCAAATAGCTTTGTTCAATGGATTTGACTTTTATTTGCTTCAAAAAGCTTTGTTTGAACGTGTTTGATTTTCATTTGATTTAAAAACCTTTGTTTCATGTGTTTGACTTTCATTTGATTCAAATAGCTTTGTAGAATGCATTCGACTTTCATTTGATTCAAAAAGCATTGTTTAAATGCATTTAACTTTTATTTGCTTAAAAAAGCTTTGTTTGAATGTGTTTGACTTTCATTTGATTTAAAAACCTATGTTTAATGTGTTTGACTTTAATTTGATTCAAATAGCTTTGTAGAATTCATTCGACTTTCATTTGATTCAAAAAGCTTTCTTTGATTGTGTTTGACTTTCATTTGATTCAAATAGCTTTGTTGAATGCATTGGACTTTTATATGTTTCAAAAAGCTTTGTTTGAATGTGTTTGACTTTCATTTGATTCAAATGGATTTGTTCAATGCAACTGACTTTTATTTGCTTCAAAAACCTTTGTTTGAACGTGTTTGACTTTATTTGATCTAAAAACCTTTGTTTCATGTGTTTGACTTTCATTTGATTCAAATAACTTTGTTCAATGCATTTGACTTTTATTTTTTTCAAAAATCTTTGTTTGAATGTGTTTGACTTTCATTTGATTCAAATAGCTTTGTTGAATGCATTTGACTTTTATTTGCTTCAAAAAGCTTTGTTTGAATGTGTTTGACTTTCATTTGATTCAATTAGCTTTGTTCAATGGATTTGACTTTTATTTGCTTCAAAAAGCTTTGTTTAAATGTGTTTGACTTTCATTTGATTCAAATAGCTTTGTAGAATGCATTTGACTTTTATTTGCTTCAAAAAGCTTTGTTTGAATGTCTTTGACTTTCACTTGATTCAAATAGCTTTGTTCAGTGGATTTTACTTTTATTTGCTTCGAAAAGCTTTGTTTGAACGTGTTTGACTTTCATTTGATTAGAAAAACCTTTGTTTCATGTGTTTGACTTTCATTTGATTCAAAGAGCTTTGTAGAATGCATTCGAATTTCATTTGATTCAAAAAGCTTTGTTTCAATGTGTTTGACTTTCGTTTAATTCAAATAGCTTTGTTGAATAAATTTGACTTTTATTTGCTTCAAAAAGCTTTGTTTGAATGTGTTTGACTTTCATTTGATTTAAATATCTTTGTTCAACGCATTTGACTTTTATTTGCTTCAAAAAGCTTTGTTTGAACATGTTAGACTTTCGTTTGATTTAAAAACCTTTGTTTCATCTGTTTGACTTTCATTTGATTACAATAGCTTTGTAGAATGCTTTTGACTTTCATTTTATTCAAAAAGCTTTGTTTAAATGTGTTTGACTTTCATTTGATTCAAATAGCTTTGTTGAATGCATTTGACTTTTATTTGCTTCAAAAAGCTTTGTTTGAATGTGTTAGACTTTCATTTGATTCAAATAGCTTTGTTCAATGGATTTGACTTTTATTTGCTTCAAAAAGCTTTGTTTGAACGTGTTTGATTTTCATTTGATTTAAAAACCTTTGTTTCATGTGTTTGACTTTCATTTGATTCAAATAGCTTTGTAGAATGCATTCGACTTTCATTTGATTCAAAAAGCATTGTTTAAATGCATTTAACTTTTATTTGCTTAAAAAAGCTTTGTTTGAATGTGTTTGACTTTCATTTGATTTAAAAACCTATGTTTAATGTGTTTGACTTTAATTTGATTCAAATAGCTTTGTAGAATTCATTCGACTTTCATTTGATTCAAAAAGCTTTCTTTGATTGTGTTTGACTTTCATTTGATTCAAATAGCTTTGTTGAATGCATTGGACTTTTATATGTTTCAAAAAGCTTTGTTTGAATGTGTTTGACTTTCATTTGATTCAAATGGATTTGTTCAATGCAACTGACTTTTATTTGCTTCAAAAACCTTTGTTTGAACGTGTTTGACTTTATTTGATCTAAAAACCTTTCTTTCATGTGTTTGACTTTCATTTGATTCAAATAACTTTGTTCAATGCATTTGACTTTTATTTTTTTCAAAAATCTTTGTTTGAATGTGTTTGACTTTCATTTGATTCAAATAGCTTTGTTGAATGCATTTGACTTTTATTTGCTTCAAAAAGCTTTGTTTGAATGTGTTTGACTTTCATTTGATTCAATTAGCTTTGTTCAATGGATTTGACTTTTATTTGCTTCAAAAAGCTTTGTTTGAATGTGTTTGACTTTCATTTGATTCAATTAGCTTTGTTCGATGGATTTGACTTTTATTTGCTTCAAAAAGCTTTGTTTGAATGTGTTTGACTTTCATTTGATTTAAAAACCTATGTTTAATGTGTTTGACTTTAATTTGATTCAAATAGCTTTGTAGAATTCATTCGACTTTCATTTGATTCAAAAAGCTTTCTTTGAATGTGTTTGACTTTCATTTGATTCATATAGCTTTGTTGAATGCATTTGACTTTTATATGTTTCAAAAAGCTTTGTTTGAATGTGTTTGACTTTCATTTGATTCACATGGATTTGTTCAATGCAACTGACTTTTATTTGCGTCAAAAAGCTTTGTTTGAACGTGTTTGACTTTATTTGATTTAAAAACCTTTGTTTCATGTGTTTGACTTTCATTTGATTCAAATAACTTTGTTCAATGCATTTGACTTTTATTTTTTTCAAAAATCTTTGTTTGAATGTGTTTGACTTTCACTTGATTCAAATAGCTTTGTTCAATGCATTTGACTTTTATGTGCTTCAAAAAGCTTTGTTTGAATGTGTTTGACTTTCATTTGATTCAAATAGCTTTGTTCAATGGATTTGACTTTTATTTGCTTCAAAAAGCTTTGTTTGAACGTGTTTGATTTTCATTAGATTTAAAAACCTTTGTTTCATGTGTTTGACTTTCATTTGATTCAAATAGCTTTGTAGAATGCATTCGACTTTCATTTGATTCAAAAAGCATTGTTTAAATGCATTTAACATTTATTTGCTTCAAAAAGCTTTGTTTGAATGTGTTTGACTTTCATTTGATTTAAAAACCTTTGTTTAATGTGTTTGACTTTAATTTGATTCAAATAGCTTTGTAGAATTCATTTGACTTTCATTTGATTCAAAAAGCTTTCTTTGAATGTGTTTGACTTTCATTTGATTCAAATAGCTTTGTTGAATGCATTTGACTTTTATATGTTTCAAAAAGCTTTGTTTGAATGTGTTTGACTTTCATTTGATTCAAATGGATTTGTTCAATGGATTTGACTTTTATTTGCTTCAAAAAGCTTTGTTTGAATGTGTTTGACTGTCATTTGATTTAAAAACCTATGTTTAATGTGTTTGACTTTAATTTGATTCAAATAGCTTTGTAGAATTCATTCGACTTTCATTTGATTCAAAAAGCTTTCTTTGAATGTGTTTGACTTTCATTTGATTCAAATAGCTTTGTTGAATGCATTTGACTTTTATATGTTTCAAAAAGCTTTGTTTGAATGTGTTTGACTTTCATTTGATTCAAATAGCTTTGTTCAATGGATTTGACTTTTATTTGCTTCAAAAAGCTTTGTTTGAATGTGTTTGACATTCATTTGATTTAAAAACCTTTGTTTAATGTGTTTGACTTTCATTTGATTCAAATAGCTTTCTGGAATGCATTCGACTGTCATTTGATTCAAAAAGCTTTGTTAGAATGCGTTTGACTTTCATTTGATTCAAATAGCTTTGTAGAATGCATTTGACTTTTATGTGCTTCAAAAAGCTTTGTTTGAATGTGTTTGACTTTCATTTCATTCAAATAGCTTTGTTCAATGCATTTGAGTTTTATTTGCTTCAAAAAGCTTTGTTTGAATGTGTTTGACTTTCATTTGATTCAAAAGATTTGTTGAATGTATTGACATTTATTTGCTTAAAAAGCTTTGTTTGAACGTGTTTAACGTTCATTTGATTTAAAAACCTTTGTTTAATGTGTTTGACTTTCATTTGATTCAAATAGCTTTGTAGAATGCATTCGACTTTCATTTGATTCAAAAAGCTTTGTTTGAATGTGTTTGATTTTCATTTTATTTAAATAGCTTTGTTGAATGCATTTGTCTTTTATTTGCTTCAAAAAGCTTTGTTTGAATGTGTCTGACTTTCATTTGATTCAAATAGCTTTGTTCAGTGCATTTGACTTTTATTTGCTTAAAAAAGCTTTGTTTGAATGTGTTTGACTTTCATTTGATTTAATAACCTTCGTTTAATGTGTTTGACTTTCATTTGATTCAAATAGCTTTGTTTGAATGTGTTTGACTTTCATTTGATTCAAATAGCTTTGTTGAAGGCATTTGACTTTCATTTCCTTCAAAAAGCTTTGTTTGAATGTGTTTGACTTTCATTTGATTTAAAAAGCTTTGTTTGAATGTGTTTGACTTTCATTTGATTCAAATAGCTTTGTAGAATGCATTCGACTTTCATTTGATTGAAAAAGGTTTGTTTGAATGTCTTTGACTTTCATTTAATTCAAATAGCTTTGTTCAATGCATTTGACTTTTATTAGCTTCAAAAGCTTTGTTTGAATGTATTTGACTTTCATTTGATTTAATAACCTTTGTTTAATGTGTTTGCCTTTCATTTGATTGAAAAAGCTTTGTTTAAATGTGTTTGACTTTCATTTGATTGAAATAGCTTTATAGAATGCATTCGACTTTGTTTGAATGTGTTTGACATTCATTTGATTCAAATAGCTTTTTTGAATGCATTTGACTTTTATTTGTTTCAAAAAGCTTTGTTTGAATGTGTTTGACTTTCACTTGATTCAAATAGCTTTGTTCAATGGATTTTACTTTTATTTGCTTCGAAAAGCTTTGTTTGAACGTGTTTGACTTTCATTTGATTAAAAAAACCTTTGTTTCATGTGTTTGACTTTCATTTGATTCAAATAGCTTTGTAGAATGCTTTCGACTTTCATTTGATTCAAAAAGATTTGTTTAAATGTGTTTGACTTTCATTTGATTCAAATAGCTTTGTTCAATGCATTTGACTTTTATTTGCTTCAAAAAGTTTTGTTTGAATGTGTTTGACTTTCATTTGATTCAAATAGCTTTGTTCAATGGATTTGACTTTTATTTGCTTCAAAAAGCTTTGTTTGAATGTGTTTGACTTTCTTTTCATTCAAATAGCTTTGTTCAATGCATTTGACTTTTATTTGCTTCAAAACGCTTTGTTTGAATGTGTTTCACTTCAATTTGATTCAAATAGCTTTGTAGAATGCATTCGACTTTCATTTGATTCTGAAAGCTTTGTTTGAATGTGTTTGACTTTCATTTGATTCAAATAGCTTTGTTGAATGCATTTGACTTTTATTTATTTCAATATTCTTTGTTTGAATGTGTTTGACGTTCACTTGATTGAAATAGCTTTGTTTAATGCATATGACTTTTATTTGCTTCAAAAAGCTTTGTTTGAACGTGTTTGACTTTCATTTAATTTAAAAACCTTTGTTTCGTGTGTTTGACTTTCATTTTGTTTCAAATAGTTTTGTTGAATGCACTTGTCTTTTACTTGCTTCAAAAAGCTTTGTTTGAATGTGTTTGACTTTCCTTTGATTTAAAAATCTTTGTTTTATGTGTTTGACTATCATTTGATTCAAATAGCTTTGTAGAATGCATTCGACTTTCATTTGATTCAAAAAGCTTTGTTTGAATTTCATTTTATTACAATAGCTTTGTTCAATGCATTTGACTTTTATTTGCTTCAAAAGGCTTTGTTTGAATGTGTTTGATTTTCATTTCCTTCAAATAGCTTTGTTCAATGCATTTGACTTTTATTTGCTTCAAAAAGCTTTGTTTGATTGTGTTTGACTTTCATTTGATTCAAATAGCTTTGTAGAATGCATTCGACTTCCATTTGATTCAAAAAGCTTTGTTTGAATGTGTTTGGCTTTCATTTGATTCAAATAGCTTCGTAGAATGCATTCGACTTTCATTTGATTTGAAAAGCTTTAATTGAATGTGTTTGACTTTCATTTGATTCAAATAGCTTTGTTCAATGCATTTGACTTTTATTTGCTTCAAAAAGCTTTGTTTGAATGTGTTTGACTTTCATTTGATTTAAAAACCTATGTTTAATGTGTTTGACTTTCATTTGATTCAAATAGCTTTGTAGAATTCATTCTACTTTCATTTGGTTCAAAAAGCTTTGTTTGAATGTGTTTGACTTTCATTTGATTCAAATAGCTTTGTTGAATGCATTTGACTTTTATGTGCTTCAAAAAGCTTTGTTAGAATGTGTTTGACTTTCATTTCATTCAAATAGATTTGTTCAATGCATTTGACTTTTATTTGCTTCAAAAAGCTTTGTTTGATTGTGTTTGACTTTCATTTGACTCAAATAGCTTTGTAGAATGCATTCGACTTTCATTTGATTCAAAAAGCTTTGTTTGAATGTGCTTGACTTTCATTTGATTCAAATAGCTTGGTTGAATGCATTTGACTTTTATTTGCTTTAAAAAGCTTTGTTTGAATGTGTTTGACTTTCATTTGATTTAAAAACCTATGTTTAATGTGTTTGACTTCATTTGATTCAAATAGCTTTGTAGAATTCATTCGATTTTCATTTGATTTAAAAACCTATGTTTAATGTGTTTGACTTCAATTGATTCAAATAGCTTTGTAGAATTCATTCGATTTTCATTTGATTCAAAAAGCTTTGTTTGAATGCTTTTGACTTTCATTTGATTCAAATAGCTTTGTTGAATGCATTTGACTTTTATGTTCTTCAAAAAGCTTTGTTTGTTTGTGTTTGACTTTCATTTCATTCAAATAGCTTTGTTCAATGCATTTGACTTTTATTTGCTTTAAAACGCTTTGTTTGAATGTGTTTCACTTTAATTTCAATCAAATAGCTTTGTAGAATGCATTCGACTTTCATTTGATTCAAAAAGCTTTGTTTGAATGTGTTTGACTTTCATTTGATTCAAATAGCTTTGTAGAATTCATTCGACTTTCATTTGATTCAAAAAGCTTTGTTTGAATGTGTTTGACTTTCATTTGATTCAAATAGCTTTGTTCAATGCATTTGACTTTTATTTGCTTCAAAAAGCTTTGTTTGAATGTGTTTGACTTTCATCTGATTTAAAAACCTATGTTTAATGTGTTTGACTTTCATTTGATTCAAATAGCTTTGTAGAATTCATTCGACTTTCATTTGATTCAAAAAGCTTTGTTTGAATGTGTTTGACTTTCATTTGATTCAAATAGCTTTGTTGAATGCATTGGACTTTTATTTGTTTCAAAAAGATTTGTTTGAATGTGTTTGACTTTCATTTCTTTCAAATAGCTTTGTTCAATGCATTTGACTTTTATTTGCTTCAAAAAGCTTTGTTTGATTGTGTTTGACTTTCATTTGATTCAAATAGCTTTGTAGAATGCATTCGACTTCCATTAGATTCAAAAAGCTTTGTTTGAATGTGTTTGGCTTTCATTTGATTCAAATAGCTTGGTTGAAAGCATTTGACTTTTATTTGCTTCCAAAACCTTGTATGAATGTGTTTGACTTTCATTTGATTCAAATAGCTTTGTTCAATGCATTCGACTTTCATTGATTCAAAAAGCCTTGTATGAATGTGTTTGACTTTCATTTGATTCAAATAGCTTTGTAGAATTCATTCGACTTTCATTTTATTCAAAAAGCTTTGTTTGAATGTGTTTAACTTTCATTTGATTCAAATAGCTTTGTAGAATGCATTCGACTTTCATTTGATTCGAAAAGCTTTAATTGAATGTGTTTGACTTTCATTTGATTCAAATAGCTTTGTTCAATGCATTTGACATTTATTTTCTTCAAAAAGCTTTGTTTGAATGTGTTTGACTTTCATTTGATTTAAAAACCTATATATAATGTATTTGACTTTCATTTGATTCAAATAGCTTTGTAGAATTCATTCGACTTTCATTTGATTCAAAAAGCTTTGTTTGAATGTCTTGGACTTTCATTTGATTCAAATAGCTTTGTTGAATGCATTTGACTTTTATTTGTTTCAAAAAGCTTTGTTTGAATGTGTTTGACTTTCATTTCATTCAAATAGCTTTGTTCAATGCATTTGACTTTTATTTGCTTCAAAAAGCTTTGTTTGATTGTGTTTGACTTTCATTTAATTCAAATAGCTTTGTAGAATGCATTCGACTTCCATTTGATTCAAAAAGCTTTGTTTGAATGTGTTTGGCTTTCATTTGATTCAAATACCTTGGTTCAATGCATTTACCTTTTATTTGCTTCCAAAAGCCTTGTATGAATGTGTTTGACTTTCATTTGATTCAAATAGCTTTGGTCAATGCATTTGACTTTTATTTGCTTTAAAAAGCTTTGTTTGAATGTGTTTGACTTTCATTTGATTCAAATAGCTTTGTAGAATGCATTCGACTTTCATTTGATTCAAAAAGCTTTGTTTGAATGTGTTTGACTTTCATTTGATTCAAATAGCTTTGTTGAATGCATTTGACTTTTATTTGCTTCAAAAAGCTTTGTTTGAATGTGTTTGACTTTCATTTGATTTAAAAACCTTTGTTTCATGTGTTTGATTTTCATTTTATTCAAATAGCTTTGTTGATTGCATTTGACTTTTATTTGCTTCAAAAAGCTTTGTTTGAATGTGTTTCACTTTCCTTTGATTTAAAACCTTTGTTTAATGTGTTTGACTTTCATTTGATTCAAATATCTTTGTAGAATGCATTCAACTTTCATTGATTTAAAAAGCCTTTGTATGAATGTGTTTGACTTTCAATTGATTCAAATAGCTTTGTTCAATGCATTTGATTTTTATTTGCTTCAAAACGCTTTGTTTTAATGTGTTTAACTTTCATTTGATTCAAATAGCTTTGTAGAATGCATTCGACTTTCATTTGATTCGAAAAGCTTTAATTGAATGTGTTTGACTTTCATTTGATTCAAATAGCTTTGTTCAATGCATTTGACATTTATTTTCTTCAAAAAGCTTTGTTTGAATGTGTTTGACTTTCATTTGATTTAAAACCTATATTTAATGTATTTGACTTTCATTTGACTCAAATAGCTTTGTAGAATTCATTCGACTTTCATTTGATTTAAAAAGCTTTGTTTGAATGTCTTTGACTTTCATTTGATTCAAATAGCTTTGTTGAATGCATTTGACTTTTATTTGTTTCAAAAAGCTTTGTTTGAATGTGTTTGACTTTCATTTCATTCAAATAGCTTTGTTCAATGCATTTGACTTTTATTTGCTTCAAAAAGCTTTGTTTGATTGTGTTTGACTTTCATTTAATTCAAATAGCTTTGTAGAATGCATTCGACTTCCATTTGATTCAAAAAGCTTTGTTTGAATGTGTTTGGCTTTCATTTGATTCAAATACCTTGGTTCAATGCATTTACCTTTTATTTGCTTCCAAAAGCCTTGTATGAATGTGTTTGACTTTCATTTGATTCAAATAGCTTTGGTCAATGCATTTGACTTTTATTTGCTTTAAAAAGCTTTGTTTGAATGTGTTTGACTTTCATTTGATTCAAATAGCTTTGTAGAATGCATTCGACTTTCATTTGATTCAAAAAGCTTTGTTTGAATGTGTTTGACTTTCATTTGATTCAAATAGCTTTGTTGAATGCATTTGACTTTTATTTGCTTCAAAAAGCTTTGTTTGAATGTGTTTGACTTTCATTTGATTTAAAAACCTTTGTTTCATGTGTTTGATTTTCATTTTATTCAAATAGCTTTGTTGATTGCATTTGACTTTTATTTGCTTCAAAAAGCTTTGTTTGAATGTGTTTCACTTTCCTTTGATTTAAAACCTTTGTTTAATGTGTTTGACTTTCATTTGATTCAAATATCTTTGTAGAATGCATTCAACTTTCATTGATTTAAAAAGCCTTTGTATGAATGTGTTTGACTTTCAATTGATTCAAATAGCTTTGTTCAATGCATTTGATTTTTATTTGCTTCAAAACGCTTTGTTTTAATGTGTTTAACTTTCATTTGATTCAAATAGCTTTGTAGAATGCATTCGACTTTCATTTGATTCGAAAAGCTTTAATTGAATGTGTTTGACTTTCATTTGATTCAAATAGCTTTGTTCAATGCATTTGACATTTATTTTCTTCAAAAAGCTTTGTTTGAATGTGTTTGACTTTCATTTGATTTAAAACCTATATTTAATGTATTTGACTTTCATTTGACTCAAATAGCTTTGTAGAATTCATTCGACTTTCATTTGATTTAAAAAGCTTTGTTTGAATGTCTTTGACTTTCATTTGATTCAAATAGCTTTGTTGAATGCATTTGACTTTTATTTGTTTCAAAAAGCTTTGTTTGAATGTGTTTGACTTTCATTTCATTCAAATAGCTTTGTTCAATGCATTTGACTTTTATTTGCTTCAAAAAGCTTTGTTTGATTGTGTTTGACTTTCATTTAATTCAAATAGCTTTGTAGAATGCATTCGACTTCCATTTGATTCAAAAAGTTTTGTTTGAATGTGTTTGGCTTTCATTTGATTCAAATACCTTGGTTCAATGCATTTACCTTTTATTTGCTTCCAAAAGCCTTGTATGAATGTGTTTGACTTTCATTTTATTCAAATAGCTTTGTTAAATGCATTTGACATTTATTTGCTTCAAAACACTTTGTTTGAATGTGTTTGACTTTCATTTGATTCAAATAGCTTTGTAGAATGCATTCGACTTTCATTTTATTCAAAAAGCTTTGTTTGAATGTGTTTGACTTTCATTTGATTTAAATAGCTTTGTAGAATGCATTCGACTTTCATTTGATTCGAAAAGCTTTAATTGAATGTGTTTGACTTTCATTTGATTAAAATAGCTTTGTTCAATGCATTTGACATTTATTTTCTTCAAAAAGCTTTGTTTGAATGTGTTTGACTTTCATTTGATTTAAAAACCTATGTTTAATGTATTTGACTTTCATTTGATTCAAATAGCTTTGTAGAATTCATTCGACTTTCATTTGATTCAAAAATCTTTGTTTGAATGTGTTTGACTTTCATTTGATTCAAATAGCTTTGTTGAATGCATTTGACTTTTATTTGTTTCACAAAGCTTTGTTTGAATGTGTTTGACTTTCATTTCATTCAAATAGCTTTGTTCAATGCATTTGACTTTTATTTGCTTCAAAAAGCTTTGTTTGATTGTGTTTGACTTTCATTTGATTCAAATAGCTTTGTAGAATGCATTCGACTTCCATTTGATTCAAAAAGCTTTGATTGAATGTGTTTGGCTTTCATTTGATTCAAATAGCTTGGTTCAATGCATTTACCTTTTATTTGCTTCCAAAAGCCTTGTATGAATGTGTTTGACTTTCATTCGATTCAAATAGCTTTGGTCAATGCATTTGACTTTTATTTGCTTTAAAAAGCTTTGTTTGAATGTGTTTGACTTTCATTTGATTCAAAAAGCTTTGTAGAATACATTCGACTTTCATTTGATTCAAAAAGCTTTGTTTGAATGTGTTTGACTTTCATTTGATTCAAATAGCTTTGTTGAATGCATTTGACTTTTATTTGCTTCAAAAAGCTTTGTTTGAATGTGTTTGACTTTCATTTGATTTAAAAACCTTTGTTTCATGTGTTTGACTTTCATTTTATTCAAATAGCTTTGTTGATTGCATTTGACTTTTATTTGCTTCAAAAAGCTTTGTTTTAATGTGTTTAACTTTCCTTTGATTTAAAACCTTTGTTTAATGTGTTTGCTTTTCATTTGATTCAAATATCTTTGTAGAAAGCATTCGACTTTCATTGATTCAAAAAGCTTTGTTTGAATGTGTTTGACTTTCATTTGATTCAAATAGCTTTGTTGAATGCATTTGACTTTTATTTGCTTCAAAAAGCTTTGTTTGAATGTGTTTGACTTTCCTTTGATTTAAAAACCTTTGTTTAATGTGTTTGATTTTCATTTGATTCAAATATCTTTGTATAATGCATTCGACTTTCATTTGATTCAAAAAGCTTTGTTTGAATGTCTTTGACTCTCATTTGATTCAAATAGATTTGTTCAATGCATTGGACTTTTATTTGCTTCAAAAAGCTTTGTTTGAACATGTTTGACTTTTATTTGATTTAAAAACCTTTGTTTGAATGTGTTTGACTTTCATTTGATTTAAATAGCTTTGTAGAATGCATTCGACTGTCATTTGTTTCAAAAAGCTTTGTTTGAATGAGTTTGACTTGCATTTGATTCAAATAGCTTTGTTCAATGCATTTGACTTTTATTTGCTTCAAAAAGCTTTTTTTGAATGTGTTTGAATTTCATTTGATTCAAATAGCCTTGTAGAACGCATTTGACTGTCATTGGTTTCAAAAAGCTTTGTTTGAATGTGTTTGACTTTCATTTGATTCAAATAGCTTTGTTCAATGAATTTGACTTTTATTTGCTTTAAAAAGTTTTATTTGATTTTGTTTGACTTTCATTTGATTTAAAAACCTATGTTTAATGTGTTTCACTTTCATTTGATTCAAATAGCTTTGTAGAATTCATTCGACTTTCATTTGATTCAAAAAGCTTTGTTTGAATGTGTTTAACTGTCATTTGATTCAAAAAGCTTTGTTTAAATGTGTTTGACTTTCATTTGATTTAAAAACCTATGTTTCATGTGTTTGACTTTCATTTCATTCAAATAGCTTTGTTGAAAGCACTTGACTTTTATTTACTTCAAAAAGCTTTGTTTGAATGTTTTTTTACTTTCATTTGATTTAAAAACCTTTTTTTTTAATGTGTTTGACTTTCATTTGTTTTAAATAGCTTTGTAGAATGCATTCGAGTTTCATTTGATTTAAAAAGCTTTGTTTGAATGTGTTTGACTTTCAATTGATTCAAATAGCTTTGTTGAATGCATTTGACTTTTATTTGCTACAAAAAGCATTGTTTGAATGTGTTTGACTTTCATTTGATTCAAATAGCTTTATAGAATGCATTCGACTTTTATTTGATTCAAAAAGCTTTGTTTGGATGTGTTTGACTTTCATTTGATTCAAATAGCTTTTTTGAAAGCACTTGACTTTTATTTGCTTCAAAAAGCTTTGTTTGAATGTGTTTAACTTTCATTTGAATTAAAAACTTTTTTTTTAATAAGTTTGTCATTCATTTGATTCAAATAGCTTTGTAGAATGCATTCGACTTTCATTTGATTCAAAAAGCTTTGTTTGAATGTGTTTGACTTTCAATTGAATCAAATAGCTTTGTTGAATGCATTTGACTTTTATTTGCTTCAAAAAGCTTTGTTTGAATGTGTTTGACTTTCATTTAATTTAAAAAACTATGTTTAATGTGTTTGACTTTCTCTTGATTCAAATAGATTTTTAGAATTCATTCGACTTTCATTTGATTTAAAAAGCTTTGTTTGAATGTGTTTGATTTTTATTTGATTCAAATAGCTTTGTTGAATGCATTGGACTTTTATTTGTATCAAAAATCTTTGTTTGAATGGGTTTGACTTTCATTTGATGCAAATAGCTTTGGTCAATGCATTTGACTTTTATTTGCTCTAAAAAGCTTTGTTTGAATGTGTTTGACTTTCATTTGATTTAAAAACCTATGTTTCATGTGTTTGACTTTCATTTCATTCAAATAGCTTTGTTGAAAGCACTTAACTTTTATTTACTTCAAAAAGCTTTGTTTGAATGTTTTTTTACTTTCATTTGATTTAAAAACCTTTTTTTTTAATGTGTTTGACTTTCATTTGTTTTAAATAGCTTTGTAGAATGCATTCGAGTTTCATTTGATTCAAAAAGCTTTGTTTGAATGTGTTTGACTTTCAATTGATTCAAATAGCTTTGTTGAATGCATTTGACTTTTATTTGCTACAAAAAGCATTGTTTGAATGTGTTTGACTTTCATTTGATTCAAATAGCTTTATAGAATGCATTCGACTTTTATTTGATTCAAAAAGCTTTGTTTGGATGTGTTTGACTTTCATTTGATTCAAATAGCTTTTTTGAAAGCACTTGACTTTTATTTGCTTCAAAAAGCTTTGTTTGAATGTGTTTAACTTTCATTTGAATTAAAAACTTTTTTTTTAATAAGTTTGTCATTCATTTGATTCAAATAGCTTTGTAGAATGCATTCGACTTTCATTTGATTCAAAAAGCTTTGTTTGAATGTGTTTGACTTTCAATTGAATCAAATAGCTTTGTTGAATGCATTTGACTTTTATTTGCTTCAAAAAGCTTTGTTTTAATGTGTTTGACTTTCATTTAATTTAAAAAACTATGTTTAATGTGTTTGACTTTCTCTTGATTCAAATAGATTTTTAGAATTCATTCGACTTTCATTTGATTTAAAAAGCTTTGTTTGAATGTGTTTGATTTTTATTTGATTCAAATAGCTTTGTTGAATGCATTGGACTTTTATTTGTTTCAAAAATCTTTGTTTGAATGTGTTTGACTTTCATCTGATGCAAATAGCTTTGGTCAATGCATTTGACTTTTATTTGCTTTAAAAAGCTTTGTTTGAATGTGTTTGACTTTCATTTGATTCAAATAGCTTTGTAGAATGCATTCGACTTTCATTTGATTCAAAAAGCTTTGTTTGAATGTGTTTGACTTTCATTTGATTCAAATAGCTTTGTTGAATGCATTTGACTTTTATTTGCTTCAAAAAGCTTTGTTTGAATGTGTTTGACTTTTATTTGATTTAAAAACCTTTGTTTCATGTGTTTGACTTTCATTTTATTCAAATAGCTTTGTTGATTGCATTTGACTTTTATTTGCTTCAAAATGCTTTGTTTGAATGTGTTTCACTTTCCTTTGATTTAAAACCTTTGTTTAATGTGTTTGACTTTTATTTGATTCAAATATCTTTGTAGAATGCATTCGACTTTCATTGATTCAAAAAGCCTTGTATGAATGTGTTTGACTTTCAATTGATTCAAATAGCTTTGTTCAATGCATTTGATTTTTATTTGCTTCAAAACGCTTTGTTTGAATGTGTTTAACTTTCATTTGATTCAAATAGCTTTGTAGAATGCATTCGACTTTCATTTGATTCAAAAAGCTTTAATTGAATGTGTTTGACTTTCATTTGATTCAAATAGCTTTGTTCAATGCATTTGACATTTATTTTCTTCAAAAAGCTTTGTTTGAATGTGTTTGACTTTCATTTGATTTAAAAACCTATATTTAATGTATTTGACTTTCATTTGATTCAAATAGCTTTGTAGAATTCATTCGACTTTCATTTGATTCAAAAAGCTTTGTTTGAATGTCTTTGACTTTCATTTGATTCAAATAGCTTTGTTCAATGCATTTGACTTTTATTTGCTTCAAAAAGCTTTGTTTGAATGTGTTTGACTTTCATTTGATTCAAATAGCTTTGTTCAACGCATTTGACTATTATTTGCTTCAACACGCTTTGTTTGAATGTATTTGACCTTCATTTGATTCAAACAGCTTTGTAGAATGCATTCAACGTTCATTTGATTCAAAAAGCTTTGTTTGAATGTGTTTGACTTTCATTTGATCAAATAGCTTTGTAGAATGCATTCGACTTTCATTTGATTCGAAAAGCTTTGTTTGTATGTGTTTGACTTTCATTTGATTCAAATAGCTTTGTTCAATGCATTTGACTTTTATTTTCTTCAAAAAGCTTTGTTTGAATGCGTTTGACTTTCATTTGATTTAAAAACCGATGTTTAATGTGTTTGACTTTCATTTGATTCAAATAGCTTTGTAGAATTCATTCGACTATCATTTGATTCAAAAAACTTTGTATGAATGTGTTTGATTTTCATTTCATTCAAATAGCTTTGTTCAATGCATTTGACTTTTATTTGCCTCAAAAAGCTTTGTTTGAACGTGTTTGACTTTTATTTGTTTTAAACACCTTTGTTTCATGTGTTTGACTTTCATTTGATTCATATAGCTTTATTGAATGCATTTGACATTTATTAGCTTCAAAAAGCTTTGTTTGAATGTGTATGACTTTCCTTTGATTTAAAAACCTATGTTTAATGTGTTTGACTTTCATTTGATTCAAATAGCTTTGTAGAATGCATTCGACTTTCATTTGATTCGAAAAGCTTTATTTGAATGTGTTTGACTTTCATTTGATTCAAATAGCTTTGTTCAATGCATTTGACTTTTATTTGCTTCAAAAAGCTTTGTTTGAATGTGTTTGATTTTCTTTTGATTCAAATAGCTTTGTAGAATGCATTCGACTTTCATTTGATTCAAAAAGCTTTGTTTGAATGCTTTTGACTTTTATTTGATTCCAAAAGCTTTGTTTGAATGTGTTTGACTTTCATTTAATTCAAATAGCTTTGTTCAATGCATTGGACTTTTATTTGCTTCAAAAAGCTTTGTTTGAACGTGTTTGACTTTCATTTGATTTAAAAATCTTTGTTTCATGTGTTTGACTTTCATTTGATTCAAATAGCTTTGTAGTATGCATTTCACTTTCATTTGATTCAAAAAGCTTTGTTTGAATGTGTTTGACGTTCATTAGATTCAAATAGATTGGTAGAATGCATTCGACTATCATTTGATTCAAAAAGCTTTGTTTGAATGCGTTTGACATTCATTAAATTTAAAAACCTATGTTTAATGTGTTTGACTTTCATTTGATTCAAATAGCTTTGTTGAAAGCACTTGACTTTTATTTGCTTCAAAAAGCTTTGTTTGAATGTGTTTGACTTTCCTTTCATTTAAAAACTTTTTTTTAATGTGTTTGTCTTTCATTTGATTCAAATAGCTTTGTAGAATGCATTCGACTTTCATTTGATTCAAAAAGCTTTGTTTGAATGTGTTTGACTTTCAATTGATTCAAATAGCTTTGTTGAATGCATTTGACTTATATTTGCTTCAAAAAGCTTTGTTTGAATGTGTTTGACTTTCATTTAATTTAAAAAACAATGTTTAATGTGTTTGACTTTCTCTTGATTCAAATAGATTTGTAGAATTCATTCGACTTTCATTTGATTCAAAAAGCTTTGTTTGAATGGGTTTAACTTTCATTTTATTCAAAAAGCTTTGTTTAAATGTGTTTGACTTTCATTTGATTTAAAAACCTTTGTTTGAATGTGTTTCCCTTTCATTTGATTCAAATAGCTTTGTAGAATGCATTTGACTTTCATTTGATTCAAAAACCTTTGTTTGAATCTGTTTAACTTACATTTGATTCAAATAGCTTTGTTGAATGCATTTGACTTTCATTTGCTTCAAAAAGCTTTGTTTGAATGTGTTTAACTTTCATTTGATTTAAAAACCTTTGTTTGAATGTGTTTGACTTTCTTTTGATTCAAATAGCTCTGTTGAATGCATTTGACTTTTATTTGCTTCAAAAAGCTTTGTTTGAATGTGTTTGACTTTCCTTTGATTAAAAAACCTTACTTTAATGCGTTTGACTTTCATTTGATTCAAATGGCTTTGTAGAATGCATTCGACTTTTTCATTTGATTCAAAAACCTTTGTTTGAATGTGTTTGACTTTCATTTGAGTCAAATATCTTTGTTGAATACATTTCACTTTTATTTGCTTCACAAAGCTTTGTTTAAATGTGTTTGACTTTCATTTGATTTAAAAACCTTTTTTTAATGTGTTTGACTTTCATTTGATTCAAAAAGCTTTGTTGAATGCATTTGACTTTTATTTGCTTCAAAAAGCTTTGTTGGAATGTGTTTGACTATCATTTGACTATCATTTGACTCAAATAGCTTTGTAGCATCCATTCGACTTTCATTTGATTTAAAAAGCTATGTTTGATTGTGTATGTGTTAGACTTTCATTTGATTCATATAGCTTTGTTTGAATGTGTTTGACTTTCATTTGAATCAAATAGATTTGTTGAATGCATTTGACTTTTATTTGCTTCAAAAAGCTTTGTTTGAATGTGTTTGACTTTCATTTGATTCAAATAGCTTTGCAGAATGCATTCGACTTTCATTTTATTCAAAAACTTTTGTTTGAATGTGTTTGACTTTCATTTGATTCAAATAGCTTTGTAGAATGCATTCGACTTTAATTTGATTCGAAAAGCTTTGTTTGAATTTTTTTGAATTTCATTTGATTCAAATAGCTTTGTTCAATGCATTTGACTTTTATTTGCCTCAAAAAGCTTTGTTTGAACGTGTTTGACTTTCATTTGTTTTAAAAACCTTTGTTTCATGTGTTTGACTTTCATTTGATTCAAATAGATTTGTTGAATGCATTTGACTTTTATTTGCTTCAAAAAGCTTTGTTTTAATGTGGTTGACTTTCGTTTGATTCAAATAGCCTTGTAGAATGCATTCGACTTTCATTTGATACAAAAAGCTTTGTTTGAATGTGTTAGACTTTCATTTGATTCAAATAGCTTTGTTCAATGCATTTGATTTTCATTTGCTACAAAAAGCTTTGTTTGAATGTGTTTGACTTTAATTTGATTCAAATAGCTTTGATTAATGCATTTGACTTTTATTTGTTTCAAAAAGCTTTGTTTGACTTTGTTTGACTTTCATTTGATTTAAAAACCTTTATTTAATGTGTTTGACTTTCATTTGTATCAAATAGCTTTTTAGAATGCATTCGACTTTCATTTGATTGAAAAAGCTTTATTTGAATGTGTTTGACTTTCTTTTGATTTAAATAGTTTTGTTGAATGCATTTGACTTTTATTTGCTTCCAAAAGATTTGTTTGAATGTGTTTGACTTTCATTTGATTGATAAACCTATGTTTAATGTGTTTGTCTTTCATTTTATTCAAATAGCTTTATAGAATGCATTGGACTTTCAGTTGATTCAAAAAGCTTTGTTTGAATGTGTTTAACTTTCATTTGATTCCAATAGCTTTGTTGAATGCATTTGACTTTTAATTATTTCAAAAGCTTTGTTTGAATATGTTTGACTTTCATTTGATTTAAAAACCTTTGTTTAATGTGTTGACTTTCTTTTTATTCAAATAGCTATGTAGAATTCATTTGACTTCCATTTGGTAAAAAACGCTTTGTTTAAATGTGTTTGACTTTCATTTGAGTCAAATAGCTTTGTAGAATGCATTCGACTTTCATTTGGTTCAAAAAGCTCTGTTTGAATGTGTTTGACTTTCATTTGATTTAAAAAACTTTGTCTAATGTGTTTGACTTTCATTTGATTCAAATAGCCTTGTTCAATGCATTTAATTTTCATTTGCTACAAAAAGCTTTGTTTGATTGTGTTTGACTTTAATTTGATTCAAATAGCTTTGTTCAATGCATTTGACTTTTATTTGCTTCAAAAAACTTTGTTTGACTTTCATTTGATTTAAAAACCTTTATTGAATGTGTTTGACTTTTATTTGATTCAAATAGCTTTTTAGAATGCATTCGACTTTCATTTGATTAAAAAAGCTTTGTTTGAATGTGTTTGACTTTCATTTGATTCAAATAGCTTTGTTCAATGCATTTGACTTTTATTTGCTTCAAAAGCTTTGTTTGAATGCATTCGACTTTCATTTGATTCAAAAAGCTTTGTTTGAACGTGTTTGACTTTCATTTGATTCAAATATCTTTGTAGAATTCATTCGACTTTCATTTGATTCAAAAAGCTTTGTTTGAATGTGTATGACTTTCAATTGATTCAAATAGCTTTGTTGAATGCATTTGACTTTTATTTATTTCAAAAAGCTCTGTTTGAATGTGTTTGACTTTCATTTGATTTAATAACCTTTGTTTAATGTGTTTGACTTTCATTTGATTTAAATAGCTTTGTTGAATGCATTTGACTTTTATTTATTTCAAAAAGCTCTGTTTGAATGTGTTTGATTTTCATTTGATTCAAATAGCTTTGTTCAATGCGTTTGACTTTTATTTGCTTCAAAAGCTTTGTTTGAATGTATTTGACTTTATTTTGTTTCAAAAAGCTTTGTTTGAATTTGTTTGACTTTCATTTGATTAAAATAGCTTTGTTGAATGTATTTGCCTTTTATTTGCTTCAAAAAGCTTCGTTTGAATGTGTTTGACTTTCATTTGATTCAAATAGCTTTGTAGAATGCATTCGACTTTCATTTTATTCAAAAAGCTTTGTTTGAATGTGTTTCACTTTCATTTGATTCAAATAGATTTGTTGAATGCATTTTACATTTATTTGGTTTATAAAGCTTTGTTTGAATGTGTTTGACATCCATTTGCTTCAAAAAGCTTTATTTAAATGTGTTTGCCTTTCATTTGATTCAAATAGCTTTGTAGAATGCATTCGACTTTCATTTGATTCAAAAATTTTTGTTTGAATGTGTTTGACTTTCATTTGATTCAAATAGCTTTGTTCAACGCATTTGACTTTTATTTGCTTCAAAAGCTTTGTTTGAATGTATTTGACTTCCATTTGTTTCAAATAGCTTTGTTCAATGCCTTTTACTTTTATTTTCTTCAAAAACCTTTGTTTGACTCTGTTTGACTTTTATTTGATTTAAAAACCTTTGTTTAATATGTTTGACTTTCATTTGATTCTAATAGCTTTATAGAATGCATTCGACTTTCATTTGGTTCAAAAAGCTCTGTTTAAATGTGTTTGACTTTCATTTTATTTAAAAACCTTTGTTTAATGTATTTGACTTTCATTTGATTTAAATAGCTTTGTAGAATTCATTCGACTTCCATTTGCTTCAAAAACCTTAGTTTGAATGTATTTGACTTTTATTTCATTTAATAACCTTTGTTTAATGTGTTTGACTTTCATTTGATTCAAATAGCTTTGTAGAATGCATTCGACTTTCATTCGATTCAAAAAGCTCTGTTTGAATGTGTTTGACTTTCATTTGGCTCAAATAGCTTTGTTGAATGCATTTTACTTTTATTTGCTTCAAAAAGCTTTGTTTGAAAGTGTTTGACTTTCATTTGATTCAAATAGCTTTGTAGAATGCATTCGACTTTATTTTGATTCAAAAAGCTTTGTTTGAATTTGTTTGACTTTCATTTGATTCAAATAGCTTTATTGAATGTATTTGCCTTTTATTTGCTTGAAAAAGCTTTGTTTGAATGTGTTTGACTTTCATTTGATTCAAATAGCTTTGTAGAATGTATTCGACTTTCATTTTATTCAAAAAGCTTTATTTGAATGTGTTTCACTTTCATTTGATTCAAATAGATTTGTTGATTGCATTTGACTTTTATTTGCTTTAAAAAGCTTTGTTTGAATGTGTTTGACATCCATTTGCTTCGAAAAGCTTTATTTAAATGTGTTTGACTTTCATTTGATTCAAATAGCTTTGTAGAATGCATTCGACTTTCATTTGATTCAAGAAGCTTTGTTTGAATGTGTTTGACTTTCATTTGATTCAAATAGCTTTGTTCAATGCATTTGACTTTTATTTGCTTCAAAAGCTTTGTTTGAATGTATTTGACTTCCATTTGATTCAAAAAGCTATGTTTAAATGTGTTTGACTTTCATTTGATTCAAATAACTTTGTAGAATGCATTCGACTTTCATTTGGTTCAAAAAGCTTTGTTTGAATGTCTTTGACTTTCTTTTGATTCAAATAGCTTTGTTCAATGCATTTGACTTTTATTTGCTTCAAAAACCTTTGTTTGACTATGTTTGACTTTTATTTGATTTAATAGCCTTTGTTTAATGTGTTTGACTTTCATTTGATTTAAATAGCTTTGTAGAATTCATTCGACTTTCATTTGATTCAAAAACCTTTGTTTAATGTATTTGACTTTAATTTTATTCAAATAGCTTTATAGAATGTATTTGACTTTCATTTGATTTAATAACCTTTGTTTAATGTCTTTGACTTTCATTTGATTCAAATAGCTTTGTAGAATGCATTCGACTTTCATTTGATTCAAAAAGCTTTGTTTGAATGTGTATGACTTTCATTTGATTCAAATAGCTTTGTTGAATGCATTTGACTTTTACTTATTTCAAAAAGCTCTGTTTGAATGTGTTTGACTTTCATTTGATTTAATAACCTTTGTTTAATGTGTTTGACTTTCATTTGATTCAAATAGCTTTGTTGAAAGCATTTGACTTTTATTTATTTCAAAAAGCTCTGTTTGAATGTGTTTGATTTTCATTTGATTCAAATAGCTTTGTTCAATGCATTTGACTTTTATTTGCATCAAAAGCTTTGTTTAAATGTATTTGACTTTATTTTGATTCAAAAAGCTTTGTTTGAATTTGTTTGACTTTCATTTAATTCAAATAGCTTTGTTGAATGTATTTGCCTTTTATTTGCGTCAAAAAGCTTTGTTTGAATGTGTTTGACTTTCATTTGATTCAAATAGCTTTGTAGAATGCATTCGACTTTCATTTTATTCAAAAAGCTTTGTTTGAATGTATTTCACTTTCATTTGATTCAAATAGATTTGTTGAATGCATTTTACTTTTATTTGCTTTAAAAAGCTTTGTTTGAATGTGTTTGACATCCATTTGCTTCAAAAAGCTTTATTTAAATGTGTTTGACTTTCATTTGATTCAAATAGCTTTGTAGAATGCATTCGACTTTCATTTGATTCAAAAAGCTTTGTTTGAATGTGTTTGACTTTCATTTGATTCAAATAGCTTTGTTCAATGCATTTGACTGTTTTTTGCTTCAAAAGCTTTGTTTGAATGTATTTGACTTTCATTTGATTTAATAACCTTTGTTTAATGTGTTTGACTTTCACTTGATTCAAATATCTTTGTAGAATGCATTCTACTTTCATTTGATTCAAAAAACTTTGTTTGAATGTGTTTGACTTTCATTTGATTCAAATAGCTTTGTTGAATGCATTTGACTTTTATTTATTTCAAAAAGCTCTGTTTGAATGTGTTTGACTTTCATTTAATTTAAAAACCTTTGTTTAATGTGTTTGACTTTCATTTGATTTAAATAGCTATGTAGAATTCATTCGACTTCCATTTGCTTCAAAAAGCTTTGTTTAAATGTGTTTGATTTTCATTTGATTCAAATAGCTTTGTAGAATGCATTCGACTTTCATTTGGTTCAAAAAGCTTTGTTTGAATGTGTTTCACTTTCATTTGTTTCAAATAGCTTTGTTCAATGCATTTTACTTTTATTTGCTTCAAAAACCTTTGTTTGACTGTGTTTGACTTTTATTTGATTTGAAAACCTTTGTTTCATGTGTTTGACTTTCATTTGATTCTAATAGCTTTATAGAATGCATTCGACTTTCATTTGGTTCAAAAAGCTCTGTTTAAATGTGTTTGACTTTCATTTGATTTAAAAACCTTTGTTTAATGTGTTTGACTTTCATTTGATTTAAATAGCTTTGTAGATATCATTCGACTTCCATTTGCTTCAAAAACCTTAGTTTGAATGTATTTGACTTTCATTTCATTTAATAACCTTTGTTTAATGTGTTTGACTTTCATTTGATTCAAATAGCTTTGCAGAATGCATTCGACTTTCATTCGATTCAAAAAGCTCTGTTTGAATGTGTTTGACTTTCATTTGGCTCAAATAGCTTTGTTGAATGCATTATTTGCTTCAAAAAGCTTTGTTTGAAAGTGTTTGACTTTCATTTGATTCAAATAGCTTTGTAGAATGCATGCGACTTTATTTTGATTCAAAAAGCTTTGTTTGAATGTGTTTGACTTTCATTAGATTCAAATAGCTTTGTTCAACGCATTTGACTTTTATTTGCTTCAAAAGCTTTGTTTGAATGTGTTTGACATCCATTTGCTTCGAAAAGCTTTATTTAAATGTGTTTGACTTTCATTTGATTCAAATAGCTTTGTAGAATGCATTCGACTTTCATTTGATTCAAGAAGCTTTGTTTGAATGTGTTTGACTTTCATTTGATTCAAATAGCTTTGTTCAATGCATTTGATTTTTATTTGCTTCAAAAGCTTTGTTTGAATGTATTTGACTTCCATTTGATTCAAAAAGCTATGTTTAAATGTGTTTGACTTTCATTTGATTCAAATAACTTTGTAGAATGCATTCGACTTTCATTTGGTTCAAAAAGCTTTGTTTGAATGTCTTTGACTTTCTTTTGATTCAAATAGCTTTGTTCAATGCATTTGACTTTTATTTGCTTCAAAAACCTTTGTTTGACTGTGTTTGACTTTTATTTGATTTAATAGCCTTTGTTTAATGTGTTTGACTTTCATTTGATTTAAATAGCTTTGTAGAATTCATTCGACTTTCATTTGATTCAAAAACCTTTGTTTAATGTATTTGACTTTTATTTTATTCAAATAGCTTTATAGAATGCATTCGACTTTCAGTTGATTCAAAAAGCTTTGTTTGAATGTGTTTGACTTTCATTTGATTCAAATAGCTTTATAGAATGCATTCGACTTTCATTTGATTCAAAAAGCCTTGTTTAATGCATTTGACTTTCATTTGCTTCAAAAAGCGTTCTTTGAATGTTTTTGACTTTCATTTGATTTAAAAACCTTTGTTTAATGTGTTTGACTTTCATTTGATTCAAATAGCTTTGTAGAATGCATTCGACTTTTATTTGGTTCAAAAAGCTCTGTTTGAATGTGTTTGACTTTTCTTTGATTTAAAAACCTTTGTTTAATGTGTTTGACTTTCATTTGATTCAAATAGCTTTGTAGAATGCATTCGACTATCATTTGGTTCAAAAAGCTTTGTTTGAATGTGTTTGAATTTCATTTGATTCAAATAGCTTTGTTCAATGCATTTTGTTTTGGGGTTTTTTGTCCCTCGGGAGAGTTACAACTCGAAGACTGGTCCTGCCGGCTCTGTACCTGCAAAATCAACGGAGACACCGGTTGGGTGGTGCTCCGCCTCCAACGCTCAAGTTAGTAACTTGAAGTAGAGTAAAAGGTGCGGAAATTAAGGTGGGGATCTGCTTGGATTCCAAGCTCAGTTGTCTCTATCAAAGGGACAGTTTGTAGTTAATGGAAAAACGTGCCCTCTAAAAGAGGGGAATCTCCCTATTTATAGGGTCCTTGGGGATTGTGCCCCTGATTAGGGTATCAAACCCTAATCATTGGTGGGCTGCGCCGCATTGCGGCTTTCTCGGGATTTGGGCCTGAAGGCCGACATTCTCCCAAATATCTGGGACGACACGTGTCGGGCAGAGATAGGTCCACTTCGGACCATCCTGGGGTTGACACGTGTCGCCCTCTGATTGGGCCACTTGGCGGGGTAAAATTACCCTAAACATTTGCCCCTCACAGATGTGACGTGGCACGCCGCGTGGCATCTGTGACACGTGTCACTCGCTGAATGGTGGTAATTTTACCGCCAAAATTTACTGTTTAACTTCTGAGTAAATTACGGAGTTGCCCCTCCTTTTACCCTCTATATATAGCCGTTTTACCCTCATGATTTTGCTACGCCTTGCAAAAATTTCAGAGTAAACTTAGAATTTTGAGAGAGCAGAAGTCATCCGTCTGAGTCAGGCGCAAAGTCGAAGAAACCCAGCCGCACCAACACAGGCGGAACCGTCTACCTTCAGATATCAAATCTAAAGGTACCGTCTTCTGACTCTTTCAGCTCTTTTTTCATTTTTCCGTTTGTATATGTTCCTTGCAATAAATGGATTCATCACCAACACACACGGCACAACCTAGGGTAGAACCCAGCCGTTCACCAGGGACGGCTGAGTCTAGGACTGGTAGTGCCGTCTCTGGGTGTTGGGACCACCCTCATGCTTGGATTCCGACCAGCTGCGCGTCTGTGCAGGACACAATGGCTCGGATTAAGCAGACGGCACGAGATCCAAATTACAGAAGCGATGACTCAGGCGCTCAAACGTCTGAGGGGGAGACGTCTGGCTCTGGACACCAGACGGCTCCAGAGAGATCCCCTCCGCGTGGCCCCCCAACTCCTCCTGATTCCTTTTTGGAGGAGTGTGACCAAAGCGGGGAAGAGGGCAATGACCTAGGCGGGGAAGAGGCCGCCTCAGTTTCCCTTTCTTTATCAGAGGAGGAAGCGAGAAGGGTTGTTGACGTCTCTTCCTCTGAAAGCAGTGACGATCTTCCCCCGTTTGAGGATAGTGAGGAAGAAGAGAGGAAGACATGGAAGGAGAAAGATGACCCCTTTAGAATCCACGTCTCCTCAAAGGATATTGACCTTATGGAGAAGGGTCTCAAAAACTTCTTAAAAGCCCACCCAATGGGAGACGGGTGGGAGGTAAGGGTGCCTCCCCCAGACGGCACCATTTCCTGGGAAGACTCTGAACCCAATGCAAACGGCTACTTCGGCTGTTACGAAGCAGCGTTCAAGGCGGGTCTCCGCTTCCCTCTTCACCAGGCGGTGAAGGCAATTTTGAGAGGCTACGGCCTCGGAGTCTGGCAACTTTCCCCCAACTCTTGGGCAAACATTCTGGGGTACGTTGCCGCCTGTGAATTCCAAGGGGTTCACCCCGGCTGGGAAGCATTTGCCAAGATGCACTATCTCAGCCGCAACCCAGGCGGGTTCAGAGCGTGGTATACTCTGTCCACACTCCCCCAATACATGATGACCTTGGATAAGGTTTCCAAGTTTGATGGCTGGAAACACAGGTTCTACCTGTGCAAGGCTCCTACCAGGCGGGAGAATTATGAACTCCGTCTGTATAATAAGAAACCCGACCTCATGGGGCGGAAGTGCTGTCTTCCTCGAATCCCAGACGAGGACTTCGACAGAATAATTGAGGCTGATCTCTTCGGCCTCACAGACGCAACCCTGTCAACCGGGGAAGTAATAAAGGTTCCAAAGAACTGGATCCCAAAGAGCGCCTGGTTCAGGGACGAGTGCTTCCTAGCCGCCTGCGGGCTAGGGCACCTGTTTGATAGAAGTATGCGCCTGAATCATTTCCGTCTGGGGTACTTTTGTGTCGGAAATGATTTTCTTAATGTTCTAACTGTTTTCCGTCTGACCTTGCAGGAGAAGCATTAAACATGTTGCCCGAAGAGAAGACTCCCAGACGGTCCTCTGCCCAGATCCGCCGAGATTTGGCGGAAGCCCAGGCGCGTGAGCTCAGGGCCAAGGTAAACGCCTGACCTGCTTTTTGAGTTAACTTTCAAAGTTTCCTCACGCCGTCTGCTGACATTAAGTTGTTGTATTTTCAGGGAGGCAAGGTGGACAAGACGTTTGAGAGGAATCTCAAACGGGCTAGGGAGGAGACCCCCGTCTCAAACCCAAGCAAGTCCTCTAAAAAGGCCGCCTCCTCTGCTACTCCTACTGCCCCGCCTGGGAGGCAAATGAGAATAGGAGGGAGGAATGAGCAGGTGTCGGGCTCTCTTGGCCTAGACTTGGCCCAGCCTCTTCCTGCAACCGGGGGGCGCTCAACGGCTTCCAGCGGCTCCCGCCTGGCCGGCTCTGCAGGTAAGAACCCCTTTGAATCCCCGCCTGAGCTGGGATGGCCGCTGCGAGTGAAATCACACTCCCAGCACACGTCATCCTCAGACGGTCGGAACCAGATAGGCGCTGCTTTAATAACTCAGTCTGACGCTGATTGTGATGCAGATCAATCGCCTCGCTGGCCAGACGTCCAGAGGCATGCCAGAGCCATGCTAGACGCTGTAGGCAAACGGGATAAGGATGCTATCCCAGGGATTGAGACGTTCAATCTTGAACGCATCGTCACCCTTCTGGCTGAGGTAGTACACTTAACCAATTTTTTCAATGGCTATTTCTACACTCTTTCCCGTCTGCATCCTTAACCTTTATTTTTTGTAGGCCTTGCTGCGGGTAGACGGTCTCAAGCGCCCTTACACCCGCAAACGGGATGAGGTAAGACGGGCCAAGGAGTCCGCCTCCATTGCCAATGATGTTGCTTTACATTCAACCATAATTAACGACCTTAAAACTAAAGCAACCGAAATGACGCAGGCGGCCAAAATTCAAGAGCTGGAGGCGGCACTGCAGGCGGCCAACCAGAGGGCCGAGGCTGCAGAGGCGGCCCAGAAGCAGGCGGAGGTGGACCTCCCTAAGCTGAAGGAGGACCTCCAGAAGGCCCAAGATAACCTCCAGGCTCTTCAAGGAGCTTCTTCAGAGAATGCTAATCTGAAGAAGAAGATATCCCAGATGGAGGAGGCGGCGGCTAAAGCTCAGGAGAACTTCCGAGCAACCCTCCAGGCGGAGCAAGACCGTCTGGTTGCTGAGATGGCCGCCGATAATGAGGCCATGATGAAGATCGCCTGGGATGCCTTGAATCCTGGAAAGGATTACGGCGTCTGGGCCCTGGCTCACAAGTATGCTGACGAAGTCGTCTACTTGCGAGAGAGAGGTGAGCCAGAGCCTGAGTCCTTCCTCGCCTGGGCTGAGACGGAACAACCGGAGCCTGAAACTCCAGAAGCTCCAGACGTTGAAATCCTTGAGGAGGGCGAGAGGAACCAGGAAGGGCCGCCTGCAGGGCAGTGATTTAAGCGGCTGAGTGCCAAGTCTTCTCTTTTTTTTTTACTTTTTTCTGCGGCTGTATGCCAAACAATTTACTTTTCCGGCCTGCGTGCCGAGTATTCTTGTTTCTTTACCGGCTGAGGAGCCGGTTTTATCAAACTATTGATCCATCACATCCGTTTGCGCATGTGTTTGCACTTAAAAATTTTTGTATTTGCAATTTTCTCCGCCTAACTTATCAAAAGTATGCGGCTGACTTACTTATCAAAAGTATGCGGCTGACCTTGCCCCTGGACGGCTGTGTGGTTGGTTTCAAGTGGAGTTGGTTGATTGACTTGGGGACGTCTGATGCTGCAAAGAGCATGATACGTCTGTAAGTCAATCAATCACAGTAGTGATTGCCCCAAACCAAGTACACAGCCGTACATTAACAGGCGTTTCAGCGTCTAACTAGACGGTGTTGCCCGTCTGAGCAGAATTTAAATAGCGATTGCACAACTCTTTTGCCCCAAATGGGTATGTGTACAATTTAAAGATAAAAACGCTAAGTAAGAAATGCAGCCGGTCCCCGCCTGGTGTCCTTAGACATCCGGGTTCCGGAACTTGCTCTTTCCTTAGACAGTTCAGGTCAGACGGCTATGGATGGCTGATTTAGCCGTCCAATTGTGGCCGTCTGCATTGATAGAGCAGGAAGGCAAAAGCCGCCTGGGGCCAGGAGGCAAAAAGGCCGCCTGACCCTTCATGGAGCAAGAAGGCAAATGGCCGCCTGACCCTTCATGGAGCAGGAAGGCAAATGGCCGCCTGACCCTTCGTGGAGCAGGAAGGCAAATGGCCGCCTGACCCTTCATGGAGCAGGAAGGCAAATTGCCGCCCGACCCTTCATGGTGCAGGAAGGCAAATGGCCGCCTGACCCTTCATGGAGCAGGAAGGCAAATGGCCGCCTGACCCTTCATGGAGCAAGAAGGCAAATGGCCGCCTGGGGTGATTGTAATCCAATTATACTTTCAATGTCCTTCTACCCCATTGGGGGGACATGTATAATTTCAAAAAGTAATCTAAGTAGGAACTTCAGTCGGTCACCGGCTGATGTCCTTTGGACATCCGGTGATCGACACTTGGTCGTTCCTTAGATTGCTCAGGTCAGACGGCTATGGATGGCTGATTCAGCCATCCAATTGTGGCCGCCTGCATAGGTACGTAGAGTAAGCAGGTTGGCTTCTCTCTGCGACGATTGCACCCGGAGGGGTGTCGCCGGACGCCTTTGTCCATGATTGGGACAGGCGAATTTAGGTCGAAGTAGCCATCCGGCCATTGGCCTCTGGTCTTGTTATAGACCGGCTGTATAGCCACTAAGCATTTCTATGCTTAGCTTACTTATCTGGCCATTGGCCTCTTCGTCAATCAGACGTTAATTTAATTTCCAAGTGTCAAACTCAGAAAAACAAACAAGTGAACCGTCTGGGTTCAGACGGGAAACAAAGTATGACAAAAAGCAAATTCTCATTAATGTACTTCTTGCTTACAAAATTTACAAAATCTCAGAAGTAGTATTTTTTCAAATTATCTACATTCCAAGTTCTAGGCAGGCGCCTGCCGTCTGGGGTTTCCAGGCGGTAGGTGCCGTCTCTTACTTCTTCATAAATCCGGTAGGGGCCTTCCCAATTAGGAGTTAGTTTTCCAAGCTCATTGGCCCTACCGGTTGCCTCCATTTTCCGTAACACTAGGTCGTCCACTTTCAAGGGACGCCTGTGTACCCTCTTGTTGTAGGCTCTTGTCATTCTCAGACGGTAAATCTCATGACGCAAGGCGGCATTGCCCCTACGTTCTGGAAGTGAATCCAATGCCAGGCGCATTGCCTCCCAGTTTGCCTCTTCATCATATAACATGACTCTGAGAGTCTGCTCATAGTGTTCAATGGGCAAGACGGCTTCAGCACCGTAAACCATGAGAAATGGGGTTTCTCCGGTTGACCCCTTTGCTGTTGTCCGGATGGCCCATAGGACATGGATTAATTCCTCAGCCCATAAGCCACCGGCTCTTTCAATTTTCTTCTTTATGCCGTCTGAGATCAGCTTGTTGAAGGCTTCAACTTGGCCGTTTGCTTGGGGACGGCCGACTGATGCGAAACAGGTTGAGATCCCTTGATCTCCCAGCCAAGTTTTTAGCTGAGGCGTCTCAAACTGAGGGCCATTATCAAACACCATGGACATAGGTACCCCATACCGGGTGATGACATTCTTCCAGATGAAGGAAATGACGTCTGATGTCTTGATATTCTTTACCGCCTCAGCCTCCACCCACTTGGTGAAGTAATCCACAGCCACCAAGATATAACGTTTTCCGCCTGGTACAGGCGTGTAAGGACCTAAAATGTCCATGCCCCACTTTGCAAACGGAATTGGGCTGTGGATGACCGTCAGATCAGTAGCCGGGCGGTGAATAAGTTTGCCAAATTTCTGGCACTTGTCACATTTTCTCACCAATTCCTTGGCGTCTGCCTCCAGAGTAGGCCAAAAGTATTGCCGTCTGGCTCTGACGGCTAGAGATCTGCCGCCTATGTGGGAGGCGCAGAACCCCGAGTGCAAGTCTTCGAGAACTTCCTTCCCCTTCTCTGGGGTTACACACTTCAATAGAGGCTTAAGAAACCCCGCCTTGAAGAGTTCTCGATTTCTCAACTCAAAGCTTGCGGCTCGCTTTTTCAGAACGGTTGCCTCCTGTGGCGAATCAGGGAGCGTGCCGTCTGAGAGGTACGCCCGGATGCCATCCATCCAGGTGGAGCTTCGGTCTAGGACTCCAATGGGATCTTCAAAGATGCTTCTTTTTTCAAGTACTTCCCAGAAGACTGACCGAGGCGTATCATGGCAGGCGGAAGATGCAAGCTTCGATAGCGCATCCGCCTGGTTATTGTCAGACCTGGGCACTTGATTCAGCCGGAACTCCTCAAGTGACCCAGCCTCTTCTTTGACCGCCTGAAGATATTTGATCATAGCCGGGTGAGTTGCCTCATATGTTCCCTGATATTGGCTAACGACCAACTGCGAATCTGAGTAGGCGTCAATTTTTGTTGCCCCTGCCGCCTTACACATACGGATTCCGGCTAGCAGGGCTTCATATTCCGCCTCATTGTTTGAGGCCTGAAAATTGAACCGTAGTGCATACTCATATCTGTCCCCTTCAGGAGACTCATAAATTACGCCTGCACCACAGCCGTTCTTCGTAGAACTCCCGTCTACATACACTTTCCAAACCTGATCAAGATTATCCGGAGCCACTGGAAGGGTCATTTCCACAATGAAGTCGGCAAACGCCTGACCTTTCACTGCCTTTCTTGGTTCGAAAGTGATTTCAAGACTTTGCATTTCAATAGCCCATTTTAGCATTCTTCCGGATGACTCCAAGGTAGTCATTGGCCGCTTGAGTGGCTGGTCGGTGTAAATTACCACCGGATGAGCCAGAAAGTAAGGCTTCAATTTTTTGAATGCCATGTACAAAGCAAGGCCAAATTTTTCAACCAGGGGGTACCGGAGTTCAGCATTTTTAAGAACATGGCTAATGAAGTAAACCGGGAGCTGAACGCCGTCTCGCTCAGCAAGGAGAACGGCACTGAGAGCATGGTCTGAGACGGCCAAATACATATACAACGTCTCCCTAGGTAGAGGACTGACCAACCTAGGCAGAGAGTGCAAATGCTCTTTTAGCTTCTGGAATGCCGTCTCAGCATCGTCTCCCCATTCAAACCTGGTCTTCTTCCTGATTGCTTGGAAGAAGTAAAGGCATTTGTCACCTGACCGGCTGAGGAACCTCCCCAAGGCGGCCAGGCAACCAGTCAGCCTCTGGACTTCCTTGACAGAACGGGGTGACTTCATATCAATTACCGCCTGTATCTTTTCGGGGTTAGCCTCTATCCCCCTTTGATCAATCAGGAATCCGAGAAACTTCCCAGACTCAACACCAAAGACGCATTTCTTGGGGTTTAACATGACCTTATGCCGCCTGAGGGTGGTGAATGTTTCTCGGAGATCAGCAAGGTGATCCGCCTGTTGCTTGGATTTGACTATCATGTCATCAATGTACGCCTCCACATTCCTCCCAAGTTGATTGATGAAGACCGTATTAATCATTCGTTGGAAGGTGGCAGGCGCATTCTTCAAGCCAAACGGCATCACAGCATAACAGAATAACCCCAAATCAGTGACGAAGGCCGTCTTCTCTTGATCTTTTTTCCAGAGGGGTATCTGATGGAAACCGGAGTAGGAATCCATGAAGCTCATCAAGGCGTGACCGGCTGTAGAGTCGACCAGACTGTCGATCTTTGGAAGCGGGTAACTGTCCTTTGGACACGCCTTGTTGAGGTCTGTGTAATCAACACACATGCGTCAGGTCCCATTCGGTTTCTTAACAAGGACCACATTGGCCACCCAGTCGGGGAAATTGCAGGGCCGAATGAACCTGGCGTCTAGCAGCCTTTTGATTTCGGCAGCTGCCGCCTGACTTCTTTCCTCGCCATGGTTTCTTTTCTTTTGCCGGATGGGCTTCTTTTTGGGATCCACAGCGAGTTTGTGGACAACGAGATCCGGGCTGACGCCTGGCATCTCTTCCACTTCAAAGGCAAAGATGTCTTTGAATTCTTTCAGCAGAAGGTGCAAGTCTGCACCCAGAGCAGCATTAGCAGCCGTCCCAACCTTCACCGTCCGCTCTGGACGGCTGTCGTCCAGAACGAGATCAATGTGTTCTCCAGCCGGTTGGGGACGGAGCTCTTCTGACCGTTCGCCGGTCAGTGATTGCTATTTTTTCTCTTTTTTCACCTCCACCAGCAGAGGCGCTTTTCTCTTCTTACCAACGGCTGGTGGGGCAGGGTTGGCATCCTTGACAGCGTCAAGGTCTATTGGTTCCTTCCCTTGGCCGTCTGAGGCCACAGTATCTTTAATGGCTGAGAGATAACACTCCCGAGCCGTCTTCTGATCCCCGTTCAGGGAACCAACAGAGCCATCATCCCGCTCATACTTGACAAGCATGAGAGACGGGATGATCACCGCCTTGGTTTCGTTGAGGGTTGGCCTACCAAGGATAATATTGTAGGCGGTCAACTCTTCCACGACCAAGAATCTGACGACAACATGCCGTCCCTGGCCTTTTTCTCCCAGCCGGATGGGCAAATCAATTCTGCCGGCTGGGTAGACCATCCCACCCCCAAAACCAACCAAGGGGTGGGTAACCGGATGCATGCTGCTGGAGTTGTACTTCAGCTTCTGCAGGCACCGGAGGCTGATGATGTCCGACGAGCTGCCGGTGTCAATAAGGATCCGTCCTACCAGCTGGTTGGCAACCTTACATTCAATGACGACCGGGTCGTCATGCGGACGGCGGACGCTGCCCCTGTCCTTCTCAGTTATGAGGACGTCTGGGAAGGTGGAGGAGGCAGACGCCTGCTCATCATCATCCTTGTCCATCTTTCGAAGATGGCTCTTGGTGCCCCGGATGGTAGGGCCACCACATGAAAATCCGCCTGCTATAGTGTAGACCGGATCCTTATCTGTATCCGAACTACTAGCCGGTTGGGTAGCCTTGGAGGACTGACCCTTGTTCTTTTTTGCCCCGGCTAGGGACTTAGAAATGTAGGACTTTAAAAGCCCTTTGTCAGCCAGACGGTCCATCGTCCGCTGCAGACTAAAGCAGTCGTTGGTGTCATGGCCAACCTCCTCATGGAACTGGCAATATTTATCTTTGTTCCGTGACTGGACGGAGCTCTTCAATGGATTCGGCTTCTCAATGGACAGCCGGTCCTTTACCTCCATGAGGATGGAGTTGCGGTCTTTGTTAAACTCGTACTTGGGGACGTACGGTTTAAACTCTTTCTTCTTCTTCTGGGACGGCTGCTCAGAATCGCTGACCGCCCAGACTTCTTTTCTCTTTCCGCTCTTTTCTTTTTTATTACCCGGCTGAGCTGGCCGGTTGTCTCTCTGTTTGTCAGACTTCTTGGAGTCTGACTGGCTACCAGGCGTGCAGAGGTCGGTAGCCTGTATATAGCTTTCCGCCTCCCTCAGGGCCGCCTGTAGCGTAAATGCCCCTTTTCTGACAAGGTCGAACTTAAAAGCCGACCCGTCTCTCAGACCCTTGAAAAAGTCTGTGAATGCTACCTCGTCAGACAGCCCCTGGATCTGTATTCTAACCAGGTTGAACCGCCTGACATAGGCGCGCAGCCCTTCTCTCTCACCCTGCCTAACGGTGCTCAAATCAAGGCTCGTTTTCTTGGCAGGAATGTTCATTGAGAAGTTGGTAGCAAACAAGAAGGCTAGCCTCTTGAAACTATCAACAGAACCGGCTGGCAAGTTGCCAAACCACCGCTGGGCAATGCCCTTCAGTGTAGCCGGGAAACAACGACACCAGGTGGCATCGTCCCACCCCTGTAAGCACATGAGGTTGGTATATGCCATCAGGTGGTCTTCCGGGTTGGTGGTACCATCATAGGTGCCCACCAAAACATTCTTAACCTTGGTCGGCTGAGTCGCCTCGGTTATATTGGCTGCAAAGGCAGACGGCTGTTCGCCTAGCCTCATTAGCCGAAGCTGCCAGTCCAGAGGCTGGGCAGGAGCATATGCCGCCTGACCTCCAAAAGGAGGTGGCTGCATGAACTGGAGGCCAAATTGCCCATACTGCGCCTGGGGTGCGTATGGTATAGACCCTATCATCAGCTGAGGTTCGGTGTTGACGGTTTTACCGCCCGTCCGACTCTCATGCAAGGACACAGAGTTCCTTGCAGAAACTTGCTTGAAGCTGTCTGGAAAGCTCGAAGTGGAAGCTGACTCAGACTGCTGCCGCCTCCTTCGATCGATGACTTGTCGTGCATCGAAGGTAGACGCATTTTGTGCCTCCGGCTGGGGTCGCCGGGGCATCAGAATCTTAGACCAGTCAAGTGTTGCGGCTGCCTTCTCCTTTGGATGAGGAGTTGGCTGCCTGTCCTTGACCGGCTTCTTCTTCTTTCCAGAAGTGGGAGTCTTTTTAGCCGGCTGACTCTTGCTAGAGCCTGCCTTGTTTTTGTTGATCATAGCCTTGATTTCACCTTTGAAAGAGGTCATGAATCTCATGAGCTCATCTCGGGTGACTGGGGCTTGACCTTTGGCCTTCTGGGTTTCCCCGTCTGGCCTTCCAGGTGGGCGCCTGCTTGGGCCCGCCTGATCTTCATTTCGCTCCAGTTGATCCCTGGAACGAATAGATTTAGAGATGAGAGATCCATCCCTAGAGATGTAAGTCTCAACATCATTGTCTTCCTCCTCATCCTCCTCCTCAGTGAATACCTCTGGCTGAGGCTGAGGTGGAGGCTGGGGGATTTCGAACCCGACCGGTTGAATAACCGGTTGCAAGTCATCCAAGTTACCCGTCTGGGTACCCGGACGTAGAGAGGTAGAATTGAGAATCGGTACAGAGTTTTGAAGCATCTTGAGGTACTCTCCCCACAGACGGCGCCAAATGTTTTGGGGTTTTTTGTCCCTCGGGAGAGTTACAACTCGAAGACTGGTCCTGCCGGCTCTGTACCTGCAAAATCAACGGAGACACCGGTTGGGTGGTGCTCCGCCTCCAACGCTCAAGTTAGTAACTTGAAGTAGAGTAAAAGGTGCGGAAATTAAGGTGGGGATCTGCTTGGATTCCAAGCTCAGTTGTCTCTATCAAAGGGACAGTTTGTAGTTAATGGAAAAACGTGCCCTCTAAAAGAGGGGAATCTCCCTATTTATAGGGTCCTTGGGGATTGTGCCCCTGATTAGGGTATCAAACCCTAATCATTGGTGGGCTGCGCCGCATTGCGGCTTTCTCGGGATTTGGGCCTGAAGGCCGACATTCTCCCAAATATCTGGGACGACACGTGTCGGGCAGAGATAGGTCCACTTCGGACCATCCTGGGGTTGACACGTGTCGCCCTCTGATTGGGCCACTTGGCGGGGTAAAATTACCCTAAACACATTTGACTTTTATTTGCTTCAAAAACCTTTGTTTGACTGTGTTTGACTTTTATTTGATTGAAAAACCTTTGTTTGAATGTGTTTGACTTTCATTTGATTCAAGTAGCTTTGTAGAATTCATTCGACTTTCATTTGATTCAAAAAGCTTTGTTTTGAATGTGTTTGACTTTCATTTGATTCAAATAGCTTTGTTGAATGCATTTGACTTTTATTTGCTTCAAAATCCTTTGTGTGAATGTGTTTGACATTCATTTGATTTAATAACCTTTGTTTAATGTGTTTGACTTTCATTTGATTTAAATAGCTTTGTAGAATGCATTCGACTTTCATTTGATTCATAAAGCTTTGTTTGAATGTGTTTGACTTTCATTTGATTCAAATAGCTTTGTTCAATGTATTTGACTTTTATTTGCTTCAAAAAGATTTGTTTGAATGTATTTGACTTTCATTTGATTTAATAACCTTTGTTAAATGTGTTTGACTTTCATTTGATTCAAATAGATTTGTAGAATGCATTCGACTTTCATTTGGTTCAAAAAGCTTTGTTTGAATGTGTTTGACTTTCATTTGCTTCAAATAGCTTTGTTGAATGCATTTGACTTTTATTTATTTCAAAAAGCTCTGTTTGAATGTGTTTGACTTTCATTTGATTTAAAAACCTTTGTTTAATGTGTTTGACTTTCATTTGATTTAAATAGTTTTGTAGAATTCAATTGACTTCTGTTTGCTTCAAAAAGCTTTGTTTAAATGTGTTTGACTTTCATTTGATTCAAATAGGTTTGTAGAATGCATTCGACTTTCATTTGTTTCAAAAAGCTTTGTTTGAATGTGTTTGACTTTCATTTGATTCAAATAGCTTTGTTGAATGCATTTGACTTTTATTTGCTTTAAAAAGCTTTGTTTGAATGCATTTGATTTTTATTTGATTAAAAAACCTTTGTTTGAATATGTTTAACTTTCATTTGATTCAAATAGCTTTGTAGAATGCATTTGACTTTCATTTGATTCAATAAGCTTTAATTGAATGTGTTTAACTTTCATTTGATTCAAATAGATTTGTTGAATGCATATGACTTTCATTTGATTCAAATACCTTTGTTGAATGAATTTGACTTTTATTTGTTTTAAAAAGCATTGTTTAATGTGTTTGCCTTTCATTTGATTCAAATAGCTTTGTTGAATGCATTTGACTTTCATTTGCTTGAAAAAGCTTTTTTTGAATGTGTTTGACTTTCATTTGATTTAAAAACCTTTGTTTGAATGTGTTTGACTTTCATTTGATTCAAATAGCTTTGTTAAATACATTTTACTTTTATTTGCTTCAAAAAGCTTTGTTTGAATGGGTTTAACTTTCATTTTATTCAAAAAGCTTTGTTTGAATGTGTTTGACTTTCATTTGATTTAAAAACCTTTGTTTGAATATGTTTGCCTTTCATTTGATTCAAATAGCTTTGTAGAATGCATTTGTCTTTCATTTGATTCAAAAACCTTTGTTTGAATATGTTTAACTTTCAATTGATTCAAATAGCTTTGTTGAATGCATTTGACTTTCATTTGCTTCAAAAAGCTTTGTTTGACTGTGTTTGACTTTCATTTGATTTAAAAACCTTTGTTTGAATGTGTTTGACTTTCATTTGATTCAAATAGCTCTGTTGAATGCATTTGACTTTTATTTGCTTCAAAAAGCTTTGTTTGAATGTGTTTAACTTTCCTTTGAATCAAAAACCTTACTTTAATACTTTTGACTTTCATTTGATTCAAATGGCTTTGTAGAATGCATTTGATTCAAAAATCTTTGTTTGAATGTGTTTTTCTTTCATTTGAGTCAAATATCTTTGTTGAATACATTTCACTTTTATTTGCTTCACAAAGCTTTGTTTAAATGTGTTTGACTATCATTTGATTCAAATTGCTTTGTTGAATGCATTCGACTTTCATTTAATTCAAAAAGCTTTGTTTGAATGTGTTTCACTTTCATTTGATTTAAAAACATTTTTTTAATGTGTTTGACTTTCATTTGATTGAAATAGCTTTGTAGAATGCATTCGACTTTCATTTGTTTCAAAAAGCTTTGTTTGAATGTGTTTGACTTTCATTTGATTCAAAATAGCTTTGTTGAATGCATTTGACTTTTATTTGCTTCAAATAGCTTTGTAGAATTCATTCGACTTGCATTTGATTCAAAAAGCTTTGTTTGAATGTGTTTGACTTTCATTTTATTCAAATAGCTTAGTTGAATGCATTGGATTTCCATTTGCTTCAAAAAGCTTTGTTTAAATGTGTTAGACTTTCATTTGATTCAAATTGCTTTGTAAAATGCATTTGACTTTCATTTGTTTCAAAAAGCTTTGTTTAAAAGTGTTTGATTTTCATTTAATTCAAATAGCTTTGTAGAATACATTCGACTTTTATTTGCTTCAAAAAGCTTTGTTTGAATGTGTTTCACTTTCAATTGATTCAAATAGCTTTGAAGAATACATTTGACTTTTATTTGCTTCAAAAAGCTTTGTTTAAATGTGTTTGACTTTCATTTGATTTAAAAACCTTTGTTTAATGTGTTTGACTTTCATTTGATTCAAATGACTTTTTAGAATGCATTCGACTTTCATTTGATTCAAAAAGTTTTGTTTGAATGTGTTTGACTTTCATTTGATTTAAAAACCTTTGTTTAATGTGTTTCACATTCATTTGATTCAAATTACTTTGTAGAATGCATTCGACTTTCATTTGGTTCAAAAAGCTTTGTTTGAATGTGTTTGACTTTCAATTGATTCTAATAGCTTGGTTGAATGCATTTGACTTTTATTCGCTTCAAAAAGCTTTGTTTGAATGTGTTTGACTTTCATTTGATTCAAATAGCTTTGTAGAGTGCATTCGACTTTCATTTGATTTAAAAAGCTTTGTTTGACTTTCATTTGATCCAAATAGCTTTATTGAATGCATTCGACTTTCATTTGCTTAAAAAGCTTTGTTTAATGTGTTTGACTTTCATTTGATTTAAAAACCTTTGTTTAAATGTGTCTGACTTTCAATTGATTCAAATAGCTTTGTAGAATGCATTTGACTTTCATTTGATTCAAAAACCTTTGTTTAATGTGTTTGACTTTAATTTGATTCAAATAGCATTGTAGAATTCATTCGACTTTCATTTGTTTCAAAAAGCCTTTTTGAATGTGTTTGACTTTCATTTGATTCAAATAGCTTAGTTGAATGCATTGGACTTCCATTTGCTTTAAAAAGCTTTGTTTAAATGTGTATGACTTTCATTTGCTTCAAAAAGCTTTGTTTGAATGTGTTTGACTTTCATTTGATTTAAAAAGCTTAGTTTGAATGAGTTTGACTTTCATTTGATTCAAATAGATATGTTGAATTTTTTCTACTTTTATTTGCTTCAAAAAGCTTTGTTTGAATGTGTTTGACTTTCATTTAATTTAAAAACCTTTGTTTAATGTGTTTGACTTTCATTTGATTCAAATAGCTTTGTAGAATGCATTTGACTTTCAATTGATTCAAAAAGCTTTGTTTGATATTGTTTGACTTTCTTTTGATTCAAATAGCTTTGTTGAATGCATTTTACTTTTATATGCTTCAAAAAGCTTTGTGTGAATGTGTTTGACTTTCATTTGATTCAAAAAGCTTTGTTTGAATGTTTTTTACTTTCATTTGATTCAAATAGCTTTATTGAATGCATTTAACTTTTATTTGCTTCAAAAAGCTTTGTTTGAATGTCTTTGACTTTAATTTGATTGAAAAACCTTTGTTTAATGTGTTTGACTTGATTCAAATAGCATTGTAGAATTCATTCGAATTTCATTTGATTCAAAAAGCCTTGTTTGAATGTGTTTCACTTTCATTTGATTCAAATAGCTTAGTTGAATGCATTGGACTTCCATTTGCTTCAAAAAGCTTTGTTTAAATGTGTATGACTTTCATTTGACTCAAATAGTTTCGTAGAATGCTTTCGACTTTCTATTTATTCAAAAAGCTTTGTTTGAATGTGTTTGACTTTCATTTGATTCAAATAGCTTTGTAGAATGCATTCGACTTTCATTTGATTCAAAAAGTTTTGTTTGAATGTGTTTGACTTTCATTTGATTCAAATAGCTTTCTAGAATGCATTCGACTTTCATTTGATTAAAAAATCTTTGTTTGAATGTGTTTGACTTTCATTTGATTCAAATAGTTTTGTTGAATGCATTTGACTTTTATTTGCTTCAAAAAGCTCTGTTTGAATGTGTTTGACTTTCATTTGATATAAAAACCGTTGTTTAATGTGTTTGACCTTCATTGTTTCAAATAGCTTTGTAGAATGCGTTTGACTTTCATTTGATTCAAAAAGCTTTGTTTGAATGTGTTTGACTTTCATTTGATTCAAATAGCTTTGTTGAATGCATTTGACTTTCATTTGTTTCAAAAAGCTTTGTTTAAATGTGTTTGATTTTCATTTAATTCAAATAGCTTTTTAGAATGCATTCGACTTTCATTTGATTCAAAAAGCTTTGTTTGAATGTGTTTGACTTTCATTTGATTCACATAGCTTTGTAGAATGCATTTGACTTTTATATGCTTCAAAAAGGTTTGTTTGAATGTGTTTGACTTTCATTTGATTCAAATACCTTTTTAGAATGCCTTCGACTCTCATTTGATTCAAAAAGCTTTGTTTGAATGTGTTTGACTTTCATTTGATTTAAAAACCTTTGTTTAATGTGTTTGACTTTCATTTGATTCAAATCGCTTTGTATAATTCATTCGACTTTCATTTGATTCAAAAAGCCTTTTTTGAATGTGTTTGACTTTCATTTGATTCAAATAGGTTAGTTGAATGCACTGGACTTCCATTTGCTTCAAAAAGCTTTATTTAAATGTGTATGAATTTCATTTGATTCAAATAGCTTTGTTGAATGCATTTGACTTTTATTTGCTTCAAAAAGCTTTGTGTGAATGTGTTTGACTTTCATTTGATTCAAATAGCTTTGTAGAATGCATTCGACTTTCATTTGATTCAAAAAGCTTTGTTTGAATGTGTTTGACTTTAATTTGATTTAAAAACCTTTGTTTAATGTGTTTGATTTTCATTTGATTCAAAAAGTCTTTTTTGAATATGTTTGACTTTCATTTGATTCAAATAGGTTAGTTGAATGCATTGGACTTCCATTTGCTTCAAAAAGCTTTGTTTAAATGTGTGTGACTTTCGTTTGATTCAAATAGCTTTGTAGAATGCATTCGTCTTTCATTTGGTTCAAAAATCTTTGTTTAAATGTGTATGACTTTCAATTGATTCAAATAGCTTTGTTGAATGCATTTGACTTTCATTTGCTTCAAAAAGCTTTGTGTGAATGTGTTTAACTTTCATTTGATTCTAATAGCTTTGTAGTATGCATTTTACTTTCATTTGATTCAAAAACCTTTGTTTGAATGTGTTTGACTTTCATTTGATTCAAATAGTTTTGTTGAATGCATTTGACTTTTATTTTCTTTAAAAAGCTGTGTTTGAATGTGTTTGTATTTCATTTGATTTAAAAACCTTTGTTTAATGTCTTTGACCTTCATTTGATTCAAATAGCTTTGTAGAATGCATTTGACTTTCATTTAATTCAAAAAGCTTTGTTTGAATGTGTTTGACTTTCATTTGATTCAAATAGCTTTGTTGAATGCATTTGACTTTCATTTGCTTCAAAAAGCTTTGTTTGAATGTGTTTGACTTTCATTTGATTCAAATAGCTTTGTAGAAAACATTTGACTTTCATTTGATTCAAATAGATTTGTAGAAAACATTTGACTTTCATTTGATTCAAATAGCTTTGTTGAATGCATTTAACTTTCATTTGCTTCAAAAAGCTTTGTGTGAATGTGTTTGACTTTCATTTGATTCAAATAGCTTTGTAGAATGCCTTCGACTTTCATTTGATTCAAAAGTCTTTGTTTGAATGTGTTTGACTTTCATTTGATTCAAATAGGTTAGTTGAATGCATTGGACTTCCATTTGCTTCAAAAAGCTTTGTTTAAATGTGTATCACTTTCATTTGATTTAATTAGCTTTGTAGATTGCATTCTACTTTCATTTGGTTCAAAAATATTTGTTTAAATGTGTATGACTTTCATTTGATTCAAATAGCTTTGTTGAATGCATTTGACTTTCATTTGCTTCAAAAAGCTTTGTGTAAATGTGTTTGACTTTCATTTGATTCAAATAGATTTGTAGTATGCATTCGACTTTCATTTGATTAAAAAATCTTTGTTTGAATGTGTTTGACTTTCATTTGATTCAAATAGTTTTGTTGAATGCATTTGACTTTTATTTGCTTCAAAAAGCTCTGTTTGAATGTGTTTGACTTTCATTTTATTTAAAAACCTTTGTTTAATGTGTTTGACCTTCATTGTTTCAAATAGCTTTGTAGAATACATTTGACTTTCATTTGATTCAAAAAGCTTTGTTTGAATGTGTTTGACTTTCATTTGATTCAAATAGCTTTGTTGAATGCATTTGACTTTCATTTGTTTCAAAAAGCTATGTTTGAATGTGTTTGACTTTCACTTGATTCAAATAGGTTTGTAGAATACATTTGACTTTCATTTGATTCAAAAATCTTGGTTTGAATGTGTTTGACTTTCATTTGATTCAAATAGCTTTATAGAATACATTTGACTTTTATTTCCTTCAAAAAGCTTTGTTTGAATGTGTTTGACTTTCATTTGATTTAAAAACCTTTGTTTAATGTGTTTGACTTTCATTTAATTCAAATAACTTTTTAGAATGCATTCGACTTTCATTTGATTCAAAAAGCTTTGTTTAAATGTGTATGACTTTCATTTGATTCAAATAGCTTTGTTGAATGCATTTGACTTTCATTTGCTTCAAAAAGCTTTGTGTGAATATGTTTGACTTTCATTTGATTCAAATAGCTTTGTAGAATGCATTCGACTTTCATTTGATTCAAAAATCTTTTTTTGAATGCGTTTGACTTTCATTTGATACAACTAGTTTTGTTGAATGCATTTGACTTTTATTTGCTTCAAAAAGCTCTGTTTGAATGTGTTTGACTTTCATTTGATTTAAAAACCTTTGTTTAATGTGTTTAACCTTCATTTGATTCAAATAGCTTTTTAGAATGCATTTGACTTTCATTTGATTCAAAAATCTTTGTTTGAATGTGTTTGACTTTCATTTGATTCAAATAACTTTGTTGAATGCATTTGACTTTTATTTGCTTCAAAAAGCTCTGTTTGAATGTGTTTGACTTTCATTTGATTTAAAAACCTTTGTTTAATGTGTTTTACCTTGATTTGATTCAAATAGCTTTGTAGAATGCATTTGACTTTCATTTGTTTGAAAAAGCTTTGTTTGAATGTGTGTGACTTTCATTTGATTCAAATAGCTTTGTTGAATGCATTTGACTTTCATTTGTTTCAAAAGCTTTGTTTGAATGTGTTTGTCTTTCATTTGATTCAAATAGCTTTGTAGAATACATTTGACTTTTATTTGCTTCAAAAAGCTTTGTTTGAATGTGTTTGACTTTCATTTCATTTAAAAACCTTTGTTTCATGTGTTTGACTTTCATATGATTCAAATAACTATTTAGAATGCATTCGACTTTCATTTGATTCAAAACCTTTGTTTAATGTGTTTGACTTTCATTTGATTCAAATACCTTTGTAGAATGCATTTGACTTTCATTTGTTTGAAAAAGCTTTGTTTGAATGTGTGTGACTTTCATTTGATTCAAATAGCTTTGTAGAATGCATTCGACTTTCATTTGATTCAAAAATCTTTGTTTGAATGTATTTGACTTTCATTTGATTCAAATAGCTTTGTAGAATACATTTGACTTCTATTTGCTTTAAAAATCTTTGTTTGAATGTGTTTGACTTTCATTTCATTTAAAAACCTTTGTTTTATGTGTTTGACTTTCATATGATTCAAATAACTATTTAGAATGCATTCGACTTTCATTTGATTCAAAAAGCTTTTTTTGAATGTGTTTTACTTTCATTTGATTCAAATAGCTTTGTAGAATGCATTTGACTTTCATTTGATTCAAAAAGCTTTGTTTGAATGTGTTTGACTTTCATTTGATTCAAATAGCTTTGTAGAATACATTTGATTTTTATTTGCTTCAAAAAGCTTTGTTTGACTGTGTTTGACTTTCATTTGATTTAAAAACCTTTGTTTTATGTGTTTGACTTTCATATGATTCAAATAACTATTTAGAATGCATTCGACTTTCATTTGATTCAAAAAGCTTTGTTTGAATGTGTTTGACTTTTATTTGATTTAAAAACCTTTGTTTAATGTGTTTGACTTTCATTTGATTCAAATAGCTTTGTAGAATTCATTTGACTTTAATTTGATTCAAAAATCTTTGTTTGAATGTGTTTGACTTTCATTTGATTCAAATGGCTTTGTAGAATACATTTGACTTTTGTTTGCTTCAAAAAGCTTTGTTTGAATGTGTTTGACTTTCATTTGATTTAAAAACCTTTGTTTAATGTGTTAGACTTTCATTTGATTCAAATAGCTTTGTAGAATACATTTGATTTTTATTTTCTTTAAAAAGCTTTGTTTGAATGTGTTTGACTTTCAATTGATTTAAAAACCTTTGTTTTATGTGTTTGACTTTCATATGATTCAAATAACTATTTAGAATGCATTCGACTTTCATTTCATTCAAAAAGCTTTGTTTCAATGTGTTTGACTTTCATTTGATTTAAAAACCTTTGTTTTCTGTGTTTGACTTTCATATGATTCCAATAACTATTTAGAATGCATTCGACTTTCTTTTGATTCAAAAAGCTTTGTTTGAATGTGGTTGACTTTCATTTGATTTAAAAACCTTTGTTTAATGTGTTTGACTTTCATTTGATTCAAATAGCTTTGTAAAATGCATTTGAATTTCATTTGATTCAAAAATCTTTGTTTGAATGTGTTTGACTTTCATTTTATTCAAATGGCTTTGTAGAATACATTTGACTTTTATTTGCTTCAAAAAGCTTTGTTTGAATGTGTTTGACTTTCATTTGATTTATAAACCTTTGTTTAATGTGTTTGACTTTCATTTGATTCAAATAACTATTTAGAATGCATTCGACTTTCATTTGATTCAAAAAGCTTTGTTTGAATGTGTTTTACTTTCATTTGATTCAAATAGCTTAGTTGAATGCATTTGACTTTCAATTGATTCAAAAAGCTTTGTTTGATATTGTTTGAATTTCTTTTGATTCAAATAGCTTTGTTGAATGCATTTGACTTTTATATGCTTCAAAAAGCTTTGTGTTAATGTGTTTGACTTTCATTTGATTTAAATAGCTTTGTAGAATGCATTTGACTTTCATTTGATTCAAAAAGCTTTATTTGAATATGTTTGACTTTCATTTTATTCAAATAGCTTTGTAGAATACATTTGACTTTTATTTTCTTCAAAAAGCTTTGTTTGAATGTGTTTGACTTTCATTTGATTTAAAAACCTTTGTTTTATGTGTTTGACTTTCATATGATTCAAATAACTATTTAGAATGCATTCAACTTTCATTTGATTCAAAAAGCTTTGTTTGAATGTGTTTGACTTTTATTTGATTTAAAAACCTTTGTTTAATTTGTTTGACTTTCATTTGATTCAAATAGCTTTGTAGAATTCATTTGACTTTCACTTGATTCAAAAATCTTTGTTTGAATGTGTTTGACTTTCATTTGATTCAAATGGCTTTGTAGAATACATTTGACTTTTATTTGCTTCAAAAAGCTTTGTTTGAATGTGTTTGACTTTCATTTGATTTAAAAACCTTTGTTTAATGTGTTTGAAGTTCATTTGAATTAAAAACCTTTGTTTAATGTGTTAGACTTTCATTTGATTCAAAAAGATTTGTAGAATTCATTCGACTTTCATTTGATTCAAAAAGTCTTTTTTGAATGTGTTTGACTTTCATTTGATTCAAATAGGTTAGTTGAATGCATTGGACTTCCATTTGCTTCAAAAAGCTTTGTTTAAATGTGTATGACTTTCAATTGATTCAAATAGCTTTGTAGAATGCATTCGACTTTCATTTGGTTCAAAAATCTTTGTTTGAATGTGTTTGACTTTCATTTGATTCAAATAGCTTTGTATAATGCATTCGACTTTCATTTGATTCAAAAAGCTTTGTTTGTATGTGTTTGACTTTCATTTGATTCAAATAGCTTTGTATAATGCATTTGACTTTTATTTGCTTTAAAAAGCTTTGTTTGAATGTGTTTGACTTTCATTTGATTTAAAAACCTTTTTTTTAATGTGTTTGACTTTCATTTGATTCAAATAGCTTTGTTGAATGCATTCGACGTTTATTTGATACAAAACTCTTTGTTTGAATGTGTTTGACTTTCATTTGATTCTAATAGCTTTGTTGAATGCAGTCGACTTTTATTTTCTTCAAAAAGCTTTGTTTGAATATATTCGACTTTCATTTGATTTAAAAACCTTTGTTTAATGTGTTTGACTTTCATTTGATTCAAAAAGCTTTGTAGAATGAATTTGACTTTTATTTGCTTCAGAAAGCTTTGTTTGAATGTGTTTGACTTTCATTTGATTTAAAACCCTTTGTTTAATGTGTTTGACTTTCGTTTGATTCAAATAACTTTTTAGAATGCATTCGACTTTTATTTGATACAAAAAGCTTTGTTTGAATGTGTTTGACTTTCATTTGATTTAAAAACCTTTGTTTAATGTGTTTCACTTTCCTTTGATTCAAATAGCTTTGTAGAATGCATTCGACTTTCATTTGCTTCAAAAAGCTTTGTTTGAATGAGTTTGACTTTCATTTGATTCAAATAGCTTTGTTGAATGCATTTGACTTTTATTTTCATCAAAAAGCTTTGTTTGAATGTCTTTGACTTTCATTTGTTTTAATAACCTTTGTTTAATGTGTTTGACTTTCATTTGATTCAAATAGCTTTGTAGAATGCATTTGACTTTCATTTGATTCAAAAAGCTTTGTTTGATTGTGTTTGACTTTCATTTGATTCAAATAGCTTTGTTGAATGCATTCGACTTTCATTTGATTCAAAAAGCTTTTTTTGAATGTGTTTGACTTTCATTTGATTCAAATAGCTTTTTAGAATGCATTCGAATTTTATTTGATACAAAAAGCTTTGTTTGAATGTGTTTGACTTTCATTTGATTTAAAAACCTTTGTTTAATGTGTTTCACTTTCCTTTGATTCAAATAGCTTTGTAGAATGCATTCGACTTTCATTTGCTTTAAAAAGCTTTGTTTGAATGAGTTTGACTTTCATTTGATTCAAATAGCTTTGTTGAATGCATTTGACTTTCATTTGTTTCAAAAAGCTTTGTTTGAATGTGTTTGACTTTCATTTGATTCAAATAGCTTTGTAGAATACATTTGACTTTTATTTGCTTCAAAAAGCTTTGTTTGAATGTGTTTGACTTTCATTTGATTTAAAAACCTTTGTTTAATGTGTTCGACTTTCATTTGATTCAAATAGCTTTGTAGAATTCATTCGACTTTCATTTGATTCAAAAAGCCTTTTTTGAATGTGTTTGACTTTCATTTGATTCAAATAGGTTAATTGAATGCATTGGACTTCCATTTGCTTCAAAAAGCTTTGTTTAAATGTGTATGACTTTCAATTGATTCAAATAGCTTTGTAGAATGCATTCGACTTTCATTTGATTCAAAAAGCTTTTTTTGAATGTGTTTGATTCTCATTTGATTCAAATAGCTTTGTAGAATACATTTGACCTTTATTTGCTTCAAAAACCTTGTTTGAATGTGTTTGACTTTCATTAGATTTAAAAACCTTTGTTTAATGTGTTTGACTTTCATTTGATTCAAATAGCTTTGTTGAATGCATTTGACTTTCATTTGTTTCAAAAAGCTTTGTTTGAATGTGTTTGACTTTCATTTGATTCAAATAGCTTTGCAGAATACATTTGACTTCTATTTGCTTTAAAAATCTTTGTTTGAATGTGTTTGACTTTCATTTCATTTAAAAACCTTTGTTTTATGTGTTTGACTTTCATATGATTCAAATAACTATTTAGAATGCATTCGACTTTCATTTGATTCAAAAAGCTTTTTTTGAATGTGTTTTACTTTCATTTGATTCAAATAGCTTTGTAGAATGCATTTGACTTTCATTTGATTTAAAAACCTTTGTTTTATGTGTTTGACTTTCCTATGATTCAAATAACTATTTAGAATGCATTCGACTTTCATTTCATTCAAAAAGCTTTGTTTGACTGTGTTTGACTTTCATTTGATTTAAAAACCTTTGTTTTATGTGTTTGACTTTCCTATGATTCAAATAACTATTTAGAATGCATTCGACTTTCATTTCATTCAAAAAGCTTTGTTTTAATGTGTTTGACTTTCATTTGATTTAAAAACCTTTGTTTTATGTGTTTGACTTTCATATGATTCAAATAACTATTTAGAATGCATTCGACTTTCATTTGATTCAAAAAGCTTTGTTTGAATGTGTTTGACTTTTATTTGATTTAAAAACCTTTGTTTAATGTGTTTGACTTTCATTTGATTCAAATAGCTTTGTAGAATTCATTTGACTTTAATTTGATTCAAAAATCTTTGTTTGAATGTGTTTGACTTTCATTTGATTCAAATGGCTTTGTAGAATACATTTGACTTTTATTTGCTTCAAAAAGCTTTGTTTGAATGTGTTTGACTTTCATTTGATTTAAAAACCTTTGTTTAATGTGTTTGAAGTTCATTTGAATTAAAAACCTTTGTTTAATGTGTTAGACTTTCATTTGATTCAAAAAGATTTGTAGAATTCATTCGACTTTCATTTGATTCAAAAAGTCTTTTTTGAATGTGTTTGACTTTCATTTGATTCAAATAGGTTAGTTGAATGCATTGGACTTCCATTTGCTTCAAAAAGCTTTGTTTAAATGTGTATGACTTTCAATTGATTCAAATAGCTTTGTAGAATGCATTCGACTTTCATTTGGTTCAAAAATCTTTGTTTGAATGTGTTTGACTTTCATTTGATTCAAATAGCTTTGTATAATGCATTCGACTTTCATTTGATTCAAAAAGCTTTGTTTGTATGTGTTTGACTTTCATTTGATTCAAATAGCTTTGTATAATGCATTTGACTTTTATTTGCTTCAAAAAGCTTTGTTTGAATGTGTTTGACTTTCATTTGATTTAAAAACCTTTTTTTTAATGTGTTTGACTTTCATTTGATTCAAATAGCTTTGTTGAATGCATTCGACGTTTATTTGATACAAAACTCTTTGTTTGAATGTGTTTGACTTTCATTTGATTCTAATAGCTTTGTTGAATGCAGTCGACTTTTATTTTCTTCAAAAAGCTTTGTTTGAATATATTCGACTTTCATTTGATTTAAAAACCTTTGTTTAATGTGTTTGACTTTCATTTGATTCAAAAAGCTTTGTAGAATGAATTTGACTTTTATTTGCTTCAGAAAGCTTTGTTTGAATGTGTTTGACTTTCATTTGATTTAAAACCCTTTGTTTAATGTGTTTGACTTTCGTTTGATTCAAATAACTTTTTAGAATGCATTCGACTTTTATTTGATACAAAAAGCTTTGTTTGAATGTGTTTGACTTTCATTTGATTTAAAAACCTTTGTTTAATGTGTTTCACTTTCCTTTGATTCAAATAGCTTTGTAGAATGCATTCGACTTTCATTTGCTTCAAAAAGCTTTGTTTGAATGAGTTTGACTTTCATTTGATTCAAATAGCTTTGTTGAATGCATTTGACTTTTATTTTCATCAAAAAGCTTTGTTTGAATGTCTTTGACTTTCATTTGTTTTAATAACCTTTGTTTAATGTGTTTGACTTTCATTTGATTCAAATAGCTTTGTAGAATGCATTTGACTTTCATTTGATTCAAAAAGCTTTGTTTGATTGTGTTTGACTTTCATTTGATTCAAATAGCTTTGTTGAATGCATTCGACTTTCATTTGATTCAAAAAGCTTTTTTTGAATGTGTTTGACTTTCATTTGATTCAAATAGCTTTTTAGAATGCATTCGACTTTTATTTGATACAAAAAGCTTTGTTTGAATGTGTTTGACTTTCATTTGATTTAAAAACCTTTGTTTAATGTGTTTCACTTTCCTTTGATTCAAATAGCTTTGTAGAATGCATTCGACTTTCATTTGCTTTAAAAAGCTTTGTTTGAATGAGTTTGACTTTCATTTGATTCAAATAGCTTTGTTGAATGCATTTGACTTTCATTTGTTTCAAAAAGCTTTGTTTGAATGTGTTTGACTTTCATTTGATTGAAATAGCTTTGTAGAATACATTTGACTTTTATTTGCTTCAAAAAGCTTTGTTTGAATGTGTTTGACTTTCATTTGATTTAAAAACCTTTGTTTAATGTGTTCGACTTTCATTTGATTCAAAAAGCCTTTTTTGAATGTGTTTGACTTTCATTTGATTCAAATAGGTTAATTGAATGCATTGGACTTCCATTTGCTTCAAAAAGCTTTGTTTAAATGTGTATGACTTTCAATTGATTCAAATAGCTTTGTAGAATGCATTCGACTTTCATTTGATTCAAAAAGCTTTTTTTGAATGTGTTTGATTCTCATTTGATTCAAATAGCTTTGTAGAATACATTTGACCTTTATTTGCTTCAAAAACCTTGTTTGAATGTGTTTGACTTTCATTAGATTTAAAAACCTTTGTTTAATGTGTTTGACTTTCATTTGATTCAAATAGCTTTGTTGAATGCATTTGACTTTCATTTGTTTCAAAAAGCTTTGTTTGAATGTGTTTGACTTTCATTTGATTCAAATAGCTTTGCAGAATACATTTGACTTCTATTTGCTTTAAAAATCTTTGTTTGAATGTGTTTGGCTTTCATTTCATTTAAAAACCTTTGTTTTATGTGTTTGACTTTCATATGATTCAAATAACTATTTAGAATGCATTCGACTTTCATTTGATTCAAAAAGCTTTTTTTGAATGTGTTTTACTTTCATTTGATTCAAATAGCTTTGTAGAATGCATTTGACTTTCATTTGATTCAAAAACCTTTGTTTGAATGTGTTTGACTTTCATTTGATTCAAATAACTATTTAGAATACATTTGATTTTTATTTGCTTCAAAAAGCTTTGTTTGACTGTGTTTGACTTTCATTTGATTTAAAAACCTTTGTTTTATGTGTTTGACTTTCCTATGATTCAAATAACTATTTAGAATGCATTCGACTTTCATTTCATTCAAAAAGCTTTGTTTTAATGTGTTTGACTTTCATTTGATTTAAAAACCTTTGTTTTATGTGTTTGACTTTCATATGATTCAAATAACTATTTAGAATGCATTCGACTTTCATTTGATTCAAAAAGCTTTGTTTGAATGTGTTTGACTTTTATTTGATTTAAAAACCTTTGTTTAATGTGTTTGACTTTCATTTGATTCAAATAGCTTTGTAGAATTCATTTGACTTTAATTTGATTCAAAAATCTTTGTTTGAATGTGTTTGACTTTCATTTGATTCAAATGGCTTTGTAGAATACATTTGACTTTTATTTGCTTCAAAAAGCTTTGTTTGAATGTGTTTGACTTTCATTTGATTTAAAAACCTTTGTTTAATGTGTTTGAAGTTCATTTGAATTAAAAACCTTTGTTTAATGTGTTAGACTTTCATTTGATTCAAAAAGATTTGTAGAATTCATTCGACTTTCATTTGATTCAAAAAGTCTTTTTTGAATGTGTTTGACTTTCATTTGATTCAAATAGGTTAGTTGAATGCATTGGACTTCCATTTGCTTCAAAAAGCTTTGTTTAAATGTGTATGACTTTCAATTGATTCAAATAGCTTTGTAGAATGCATTCGACTTTCATTTGGTTCAAAAATCTTTGTTTGAATGTGTTTGACTTTCATTTGATTCAAATAGCTTTGTATAATGCATTCGACTTTCATTTGATTCAAAAAGCTTTGTTTGTATGTGTTTGACTTTCATTTGATTCAAATAGCTTTGTATAATGCATTTGACTTTTATTTGTTTCAAAAAGCTTTGTTTGAATGTGTTTGACTTTCATTTGATTTAAAAACCTTTTTTTTAATGTGTTTGACTTTCATTTGATTCAAATAGCTTTGTTGAATGCATTCGACGTTTATTTGATACAAAACTCTTTGTTTGAATGTGTTTGACTTTCATTTGATTCTAATAGCTTTGTTGAATGCAGTCGACTTTTATTTTCTTCAAAAAGCTTTGTTTGAATATATTCGACTTTCATTTGATTTAAAAACCTTTGTTTAATGTGTTTGACTTTCATTTGATTCAAAAAGCTTTGTAGAATGAATTTGACTTTTATTTGCTTCAGAAAGCTTTGTTTGAATGTGTTTGACTTTCATTTGATTTAAAACCCTTTGTTTAATGTGTTTGACTTTCGTTTGATTCAAATAACTTTTTAAAATGCATTCGACTTTTATTTGATACAAAAAGCTTTGTTTGAATGTGTTTGACTTTCATTTGATTTAAAAACCTTTGTTTAATGTGTTTCACTTTCCTTTGATTCAAATAGCTTTGTAGAATGCATTCGACTTTCATTTGCTTCAAAAAGCTTTGTTTGAATGAGTTTGACTTTCATTTGATTCAAATAGCTTTGTTGAATGCATTTGACTTTTATTTTCATCAAAAAGCTTTGTTTGAATGTCTTTGACTTTCATTTGTTTTAATAACCTTTGTTTAATGTGTTTGACTTTCATTTGATTCAAATAGCTTTGTAGAATGCATTTGACTTTCATTTGATTCAAAAAGCTTTGTTTGATTGTGTTTGACTTTCATTTGATTCAAATAGCTTTGTTGAATGCATTCGACTTTCATTTGATTCAAAAAGCTTTTTTTGAATGTGTTTGACTTTCATTTGATTCAAATAGCTTTTTAGAATGCATTCGACTTTTATTTGATACAAAAAGCTTTGTTTGAATGTGTTTGACTTTCATTTGATTTAAAAACCTTTGTTTAATGTGTTTCACTTTCCTTTGATTCAAATAGCTTTGTAGAATGCATTCGACTTTCATTTGCTTTAAAAAGCTTTGTTTGAATGAGTTTGACTTTCATTTGATTCAAATAGCTTTGTTGAATGCATTTGACTTTCATTTGTTTCAAAAAGCTTTGTTTGAATGTGTTTGACTTTCATTTGATTCAAATAGCTTTGTAGAATACATTTGACTTTTATTTGCTTCAAAAAGCTTTGTTTGAATGTGTTTGACTTTCATTTGATTTAAAAACCTTTGTTTAATGTGTTCGACTTTCATTTGATTCAAATAGCTTTGTAGAATTCATTCGACTTTCATTTGATTCAAAAAGCCTTTTTTGAATGTGTTTGACTTTCATTTGATTCAAATAGGTTAATTGAATGCATTGGACTTCCATTTGCTTCAAAAAGCTTTGTTTAAATGTGTATGACTTTCAATTGATTCAAATAGCTTTGTAGAATGCATTCGACTTTCATTTGATTCAAAAAGCTTTTTTTGAATGTGTTTGATTCTCATTTGATTCAAATAGCTTTGTAGAATACATTTGACTTTTATTTGCTTCAAAAACCTTGTTTGAATGTGTTTGACTTTCATTAGATTTAAAAACCTTTGTTTAATGTGTTTGACTTTCATTTGATTCAAATAGCTTTGTTGAATGCATTTGACTTTCATTTGTTTCAAAAAGCTTTGTTTGAATGTGTTTGACTTTCATTTGATTCAAATAGCTTTGCAGAATACATTTGACTTCTATTTGCTTTAAAAATCTTTGTTTGAATGTGTTTGACTTTCATTTCATTTAAAAACCTTTGTTTTATGTGTTTGACTTTCATATGATTCAAATAACTATTTAGAATGCATTCGACTTTCAATTTGATTCAAAAAGCTTTTTTTGAATGTGTTTTACTTTCATTTGATTCAAATAGCTTTGTAGAATGCATTTGACTTTCATTTGATTCAAAAAGCTTTGTTTGAATGTGTTTGACTTTCATTTGATTCAAATAGCTTTGTAGAATACATTTGATTTTTATTTGCTTCAAAAAGCTTTGTTTGACTGTGTTTGACTTTCATTTGATTTAAAAACCTTTGTTTTATGTGTTTGACTTTCCTATGATTCAAATAACTATTTAGAATGCATTCGACTTTCATTTCATTCAAAAAGCTTTGTTTTAATGTGTTTGACTTTCATTTGATTTAAAAACCTTTGTTTTATGTGTTTGACTTTCATATGATTCAAATAACTATTTAGAATGCATTCGACTTTCATTTGATTCAAAAAGCTTTGTTTGAATGTGTTTGACTTTTATTTGATTTAAAAACCTTTGTTTAATGTGTTTGACTTTCATTTGATTCAAATAGCTTTGTAGAATTCATTTGACTTTAATTTGATTCAAAAATCTTTGTTTGAATGTGTTTGACTTTCATTTGATTCAAATGGCTTTGTAGAATACATTTGACTTTTATTTGCTTCAAAAAGCTTTGTTTGAATGTGTTTGACTTTCATTTGATTTAAAAACCTTTGTTTAATGTGTTTGAAGTTCATTTGAATTAAAAACCTTTGTTTAATGTGTTAGACTTTCATTTGATTCAAAAAGATTTGTAGAATTCATTCGACTTTCATTTGATTCAAAAAGTCTTTTTTGAATGTGTTTGACTTTCATTTGATTCAAATAGGTTAGTTGAATGCATTGGACTTCCATTTGCTTCAAAAAGCTTTGTTTAAATGTGTATGACTTTCAATTGATTCAAATAGCTTTGTAGAATGCATTCGACTTTCATTTGGTTCAAAAATCTTTGTTTGAATGTGTTTGACTTTCATTTGATTCAAATAGCTTTGTATAATGCATTCGACTTTCATTTGATTCAAAAAGCTTTGTTTGTATGTGTTTGACTTTCATTTGATTCAAATAGCTTTGTATAATGCATTTGACTTTTATTTGTTTCAAAAAGCTTTGTTTGAATGTGTTTGACTTTCATTTGATTTAAAAACCTTTTTTTTAATGTGTTTGACTTTCATTTGATTCAAATAGCTTTGTTGAATGCATTCGACGTTTATTTGATACAAAACTCTTTGTTTGAATGTGTTTGACTTTCATTTGATTCTAATAGCTTTGTTGAATGCAGTCGACTTTTATTTTCTTCAAAAAGCTTTGTTTGAATATATTCGACTTTCATTTGATTTAAAAACCTTTGTTTAATGTGTTTGACTTTCATTTGATTCAAAAAGCTTTGTAGAATGAATTTGACTTTTATTTGCTTCAGAAAGCTTTGTTTGAATGTGTTTGACTTTCATTTGATTTAAAACCCTTTGTTTAATGTGTTTGACTTTCGTTTGATTCAAATAACTTTTTAAAATGCATTCGACTTTTATTTGATACAAAAAGCTTTGTTTGAATGTGTTTGACTTTCATTTGATTTAAAAACCTTTGTTTAATGTGTTTCACTTTCCTTTGATTCAAATAGCTTTGTAGAATGCATTCGACTTTCATTTGCTTCAAAAAGCTTTGTTTGAATGAGTTTGACTTTCATTTGATTCAAATAGCTTTGTTGAATGCATTTGACTTTTATTTTCATCAAAAAGCTTTGTTTGAATGTCTTTGACTTTCATTTGTTTTAATAACCTTTGTTTAATGTGTTTGACTTTCATTTGATTCAAATAGCTTTGTAGAATGCATTTGACTTTCATTTGATTCAAAAAGCTTTGTTTGATTGTGTTTGACTTTCATTTGATTCAAATAGCTTTGTTGAATGCATTCGACTTTCATTTGATTCAAAAAGCTTTTTTTGAATGTCTTTGACTTTCATTTGATTCAAATAGCTTTTTAGAATGCATTCGACTTTTATTTGATACAAAAAGCTTTGTTTGAATGTGTTTGACTTTCATTTGATTTAAAAACCTTTGTTTAATGTGTTTCACTTTCCTTTGATTCAAATAGCTTTGTAGAATGCATTCGACTTTCATTTGCTTTAAAAAGCTTTGTTTGAATGAGTTTGACTTTCATTTGATTCAAATAGCTTTGTTGAATGCATTTGACTTTCATTTGTTTCAAAAAGCTTTGTTTGAATGTGTTTGACTTTCATTTGATTCAAATAGCTTTGTAGAATACATTTGACTTTTATTTGCTTCAAAAAGCTTTGTTTGAATGTGTTTGACTTTCATTTGATTTAAAAACCTTTGTTTAATGTGTTCGACTTTCATTTGATTCAAATAGCTTTGTAGAATTCATTCGACTTTCATTTGATTCAAAAAGCCTTTTTTGAATGTGTTTGACTTTCATTTGATTCAAATAGGTTAATTGAATGCATTGGACTTCCATTTGCTTCAAAAAGCTTTGTTTAAATGTGTATGACTTTCAATTGATTCAAATAGCTTTGTAGAATGCATTCGACTTTCATTTGATTCAAAAAGCTTTTTTTGAATGTGTTTGATTCTCATTTGATTCAAATAGCTTTGTAGAATACATTTGACTTTTATTTGCTTCAAAAACCTTGTTTGAATGTGTTTGACTTTCATTAGATTTAAAAACCTTTGTTTAATGTGTTTGACTTTCATTTGATTCAAATAGCTTTGTTGAATGCATTTGACTTTCATTTGTTTCAAAAAGCTTTGTTTGAATGTGTTTGACTTTCATTTGATTCAAATAGCTTTGCAGAATACATTTGACTTCTATTTGCTTTAAAAATCTTTGTTTGAATGTGTTTGACTTTCATTTCATTTAAAAACCTTTGTTTTATGTGTTTGACTTTCATATGATTCAAATAACTATTTAGAATGCATTCGACTTTCAATTTGATTCAAAAAGCTTTTTTTGAATGTGTTTTACTTTCATTTGATTCAAATAGCTTTGTAGAATGCATTTGACTTTCATTTGATTCAAAAAGCTTTGTTTGAATGTGTTTGACTTTCATTTGATTCAAATAGCTTTGTAGAATACATTTGATTTTTATTTGCTTCAAAAAGCTTTGTTTGACTGTGTTTGACTTTCATTTGATTTAAAAACCTTTGTTTTATGTGTTTGACTTTCCTATGATTCAAATAACTATTTAGAATGCATTCGACTTTCATTTCATTCAAAAAGCTTTGTTTTAATGTGTTTGACTTTCATTTGATTTAAAAACCTTTGTTTTATGTGTTTGACTTTCATATGATTCAAATAACTATTTAGAATGCATTCGACTTTCATTTGATTCAAAAAGCTTTGTTTGAATGTGTTTGACTTTTATTTGATTTAAAAACCTTTGTTTAATGTGTTTGACTTTCATTTGATTCAAATAGCTTTGTAGAATTCATTTGACTTTAATTTGATTCAAAAATCTTTGTTTGAATGTGTTTGACTTTCATTTGATTCAAATGGCTTTGTAGAATACATTTGACTTTTATTTGCTTCAAAAAGCTTTGTTTGAATGTGTTTGACTTTCATTTGATTTAAAAACCTTTGTTTAATGTGTTTGAAGTTCATTTGAATTAAAAACCTTTGTTTAATGTGTTAGACTTTCATTTGATTCAAAAAGATTTGTAGAATTCATTCGACTTTCATTTGATTCAAAAAGTCTTTTTTGAATGTGTTTGACTTTCATTTGATTCAAATAGGTTAGTTGAATGCATTGGACTTCCATTTGCTTCAAAAAGCTTTGTTTAAATGTGTATGACTTTCAATTGATTCAAATAGCTTTGTAGAATGCATTCGACTTTCATTTGGTTCAAAAATCTTTGTTTGAATGTGTTTGACTTTCATTTGATTCAAATAGCTTTGTATAATGCATTCGACTTTCATTTGATTCAAAAAGCTTTGTTTGTATGTGTTTGACTTTCATTTGATTCAAATAGCTTTGTATAATGCATTTGACTTTTATTTGCTTCAAAAAGCTTTGTTTGAATGTGTTTGACTTTCATTTGATTTAAAAACCTTTTTTTTAATGTGTTTGACTTTCATTTGATTCAAATAGCTTTGTTGAATGCATTCGACGTTTATTTGATACAAAACTCTTTGTTTGAATGTGTTTGACTTTCATTTGATTCTAATAGCTTTGTTGAATGCAGTCGACTTTTATTTTCTTCAAAAAGCTTTGTTTGAATATATTCGACTTTCATTTGATTTAAAAACCTTTGTTTAATGTGTTTGACTTTCATTTGATTCAAAAAGCTTTGTAGAATGAATTTGACTTTTATTTGCTTCAGAAAGCTTTGTTTGAATGTGTTTGACTTTCATTTGATTTAAAACCCTTTGTTTAATGTGTTTGACTTTCGTTTGATTCAAATAACTTTTTAGAATGCATTCGACTTTTATTTGATACAAAAAGCTTTGTTTGAATGTGTTTGACTTTCATTTGATTTAAAAACCTTTGTTTAATGTGTTTCACTTTCCTTTGATTCAAATAGCTTTGTAGAATGCATTCGACTTTCATTTGCTTCAAAAAGCTTTGTTTGAATGAGTTTGACTTTCATTTGATTCAAATAGCTTTGTTGAATGCATTTGACTTTTATTTTCATCAAAAAGCTTTGTTTGAATGTCTTTGACTTTCATTTGTTTTAATAACCTTTGTTTAATGTGTTTGACTTTCATTTGATTCAAATAGCTTTGTAGAATGCATTTGACTTTCATTTGATTCAAAAAGCTTTGTTTGATTGTGTTTGACTTTCATTTGATTCAAATAGCTTTGTTGAATGCATTCGACTTTCATTTGATTCAAAAAGCTTTTTTTGAATGTGTTTGACTTTCATTTGATTCAAATAGCTTTTTAGAATGCGTTCGACTTTTATTTGATACAAAAAGCTTTGTTTGAATGTGTTTGACTTTCATTTGATTTAAAAACCTTTGTTTAATGTGTTTCACTTTCCTTTGATTCAAATAGCTTTGTAGAATGCATTCGACTTTCATTTGCTTTAAAAAGCTTTGTTTGAATGAGTTTGACTTTCATTTGATTCAAATAGCTTTGTTGAATGCATTTGACTTTCATTTGTTTCAAAAAGCTTTGTTTGAATGTGTTTGACTTTCATTTGATTCAAATAGCTTTGTAGAATACATTTGACTTTTATTTGCTTCAAAAAGCTTTGTTTGAATGTGTTTGACTTTCATTTGATTTAAAAACCTTTGTTTAATGTGTTCGACTTTCATTTGATTCAAATAGCTTTGTAGAATTCATTCGACTTTCATTTGATTCAAAAAGCCTTTTTTGAATGTGTTTGACTTTCATTTGATTCAAATAGGTTAATTGAATGCATTGGACTTCCATTTGCTTCAAAAAGCTTTGTTTAAATGTGTATGACTTTCAATTGATTCAAATAGCTTTGTAGAATGCATTCGACTTTCATTTGATTCAAAAAGCTTTTTTTGAATGTGTTTGATTCTCATTTGATTCAAATAGCTTTGTAGAATACATTTGACTTTTATTTGCTTCAAAAACCTTGTTTGAATGTGTTTGACTTTCATTAGATTTAAAAACCTTTGTTTAATGTGTTTGACTTTCATTTGATTCAAATAGCTTTGTTGAATGCATTTGACTTTCATTTGTTTCAAAAAGCTTTGTTTGAATGTGTTTGACTTTCATTTGATTCAAATAGCTTTGCAGAATACATTTGACTTCTATTTGCTTTAAAAATCTTTGTTTGAATGTGTTTGACTTTCATTTCATTTAAAAACCTTTGTTTTATGTGTTTGACTTTCATATGATTCAAATAACTATTTAGAATGCATTCGACTTTCAATTTGATTCAAAAAGCTTTTTTTGAATGTGTTTTACTTTCATTTGATTCAAATAGCTTTGTAGAATGCATTTGACTTTCATTTGATTCAAAAAGCTTTGTTTGAATGTGTTTGACTTTCATTTGATTCAAATAGCTTTGTAGAATACATTTGATTTTTATTTGCTTCAAAAAGCTTTGTTTGACTGTGTTTGACTTTCATTTGATTTAAAAACCTTTGTTTTATGTGTTTGACTTTCCTATGATTCAAATAACTATTTAGAATGCATTCGACTTTCATTTCATTCAAAAAGCTTTGTTTTAATGTGTTTGACTTTCATTTGATTTAAAAACCTTTGTTTTATGTGTTTGACTTTCATATGATTCAAATAACTATTTAGAATGCATTCGACTTTCATTTGATTCAAAAAGCTTTGTTTGAATGTGTTTGACTTTTATTTGATTTAAAAACCTTTGTTTAATGTGTTTGACTTTCATTTGATTCAAATAGCTTTGTAGAATTCATTTGACTTTAATTTGATTCAAAAATCTTTGTTTGAATGTGTTTGACTTTCATTTGATTCAAATGGCTTTGTAGAATACATTTGACTTTTATTTGCTTCAAAAAGCTTTGTTTGAATGTGTTTGACTTTCATTTGATTTAAAAACCTTTGTTTAATGTGTTTGAAGTTCATTTGAATTAAAAACCTTTGTTTAATGTGTTAGACTTTCATTTGATTCAAAAAGATTTGTAGAATTCATTCGACTTTCATTTGATTCAAAAAGTCTTTTTTGAATGTGTTTGACTTTCATTTGATTCAAATAGGTTAGTTGAATGCATTGGACTTCCATTTGCTTCAAAAAGCTTTGTTTAAATGTGTATGACTTTCAATTGATTCAAATAGCTTTGTAGAATGCATTCGACTTTCATTTGGTTCAAAAATCTTTGTTTGAATGTGTTTGACTTTCATTTGATTCAAATAGCTTTGTATAATGCATTCGACTTTCATTTGATTCAAAAAGCTTTGTTTGTATGTGTTTGACTTTCATTTGATTCAAATAGCTTTGTATAATGCATTTGACTTTTATTTGCTTCAAAAAGCTTTGTTTGAATGTGTTTGACTTTCATTTGATTTAAAAACCTTTTTTTTAATGTGTTTGACTTTCATTTGATTCAAATAGCTTTGTTGAATGCATTCGACGTTTATTTGATACAAAACTCTTTGTTTGAATGTGTTTGACTTTCATTTGATTCTAATAGCTTTGTTGAATGCAGTCGACTTTTATTTTCTTCAAAAAGCTTTGTTTGAATATATTCGACTTTCATTTGATTTAAAAACCTTTGTTTAATGTGTTTGACTTTCATTTGATTCAAAAAGCTTTGTAGAATGAATTTGACTTTTATTTGCTTCAGAAAGCTTTGTTTGAATGTGTTTGACTTTCATTTGATTTAAAACCCTTTGTTTAATGTGTTTGACTTTCGTTTGATTCAAATAACTTTTTAGAATGCATTCGACTTTTATTTGATACAAAAAGCTTTGTTTGAATGTGTTTGACTTTCATTTGATTTAAAAACCTTTGTTTAATGTGTTTCACTTTCCTTTGATTCAAATAGCTTTGTAGAATGCATTCGACTTTCATTTGCTTCAAAAAGCTTTGTTTGAATGAGTTTGACTTTCATTTGATTCAAATAGCTTTGTTGAATGCATTTGACTTTTATTTTCATCAAAAAGCTTTGTTTGAATGTCTTTGACTTTCATTTGTTTTAATAACCTTTGTTTAATGTGTTTGACTTTCATTTGATTCAAATAGCTTTGTAGAATGCATTTGACTTTCATTTGATTCAAAAAGCTTTGTTTGATTGTGTTTGACTTTCATTTGATTCAAATAGCTTTGTTGAATGCATTCGACTTTCATTTGATTCAAAAAGCTTTTTTTGAATGTGTTTGACTTTCATTTGATTCAAATAGCTTTTTAGAATGCATTCGACTTTTATTTGATACAAAAAGCTTTGTTTGAATGTGTTTGACTTTCATTTGATTTAAAAACCTTTGTTTAATGTGTTTCACTTTCCTTTGATTCAAATAGCTTTGTAGAATGCATTCGACTTTCATTTGCTTTAAAAAGCTTTGTTTGAATGAGTTTGACTTTCATTTGATTCAAATAGCTTTGTTGAATGCATTTGACTTTCATTTGTTTCAAAAAGCTTTGTTTGAATGTGTTTGACTTTCATTTGATTCAAATAGCTTTGTAGAATACATTTGACTTTTATTTGCTTCAAAAAGCTTTGTTTGAATGTGTTTGACTTTCATTTGATTTAAAAACCTTTGTTTAATGTGTTCGACTTTCATTTGATTCAAATAGCTTTGTAGAATTCATTCGACTTTCATTTGATTCAAAAAGCCTTTTTTGAATGTGTTTGACTTTCATTTGATTCAAATAGGTTAATTGAATGCATTGGACTTCCATTTGCTTCAAAAAGCTTTGTTTAAATGTGTATGACTTTCAATTGATTCAAATAGCTTTGTAGAATGCATTCGACTTTCATTTGATTCAAAAAGCTTTTTTTGAATGTGTTTGATTCTCATTTGATTCAAATAGCTTTGTAGAATACATTTGACTTTTATTTGCTTCAAAAACCTTGTTTGAATGTGTTTGACTTTCATTAGATTTAAAAACCTTTGTTTAATGTGTTTGACTTTCATTTGATTCAAATAGCTTTGTTGAATGCATTTGACTTTCATTTGTTTCAAAAAGCTTTGTTTGAATGTGTTTGACTTTCATTTGATTCAAATAGCTTTGCAGAATACATTTGACTTCTATTTGCTTTAAAAATCTTTGTTTGAATGTGTTTGACTTTCATTTCATTTAAAAACCTTTGTTTTATGTGTTTGACTTTCATATGATTCAAATAACTATTTAGAATGCATTCGACTTTCAATTTGATTCAAAAAGCTTTTTTTGAATGTGTTTTACCTTCATTTGATTCAAATAGCTTTGTAGAATGCATTTGACTTTCATTTGATTCAAAAAGCTTTGTTTGAATGTGTTTGACTTTCATTTGATTCAAATAGCTTTGTAGAATACATTTGATTTTTATTTGCTTCAAAAAGCTTTGTTTGACTGTGTTTGACTTTCATTTGATTTAAAAACCTTTGTTTTATGTGTTTGACTTTCCTATGATTCAAATAACTATTTAGAATGCATTCGACTTTCATTTCATTCAAAAAGCTTTGTTTTAATGTGTTTGACTTTCATTTGATTTAAAAACCTTTGTTTTATGTGTTTGACTTTCATATGATTCAAATAACTATTTAGAATGCATTCGACTTTCATTTGATTCAAAAAGCTTTGTTTGAATGTGTTTGACTTTTATTTGATTTAAAAACCTTTGTTTAATGTGTTTGACTTTCATTTGATTCAAATAGCTTTGTAGAATTCATTTGACTTTAATTTGATTCAAAAATCTTTGTTTGAATGTGTTTGACTTTCATTTGATTCAAATGGCTTTGTAGAATACATTTGACTTTTATTTGCTTCAAAAAGCTTTGTTTGAATGTGTTTGACTTTCATTTGATTTAAAAACCTTTGTTTAATGTGTTTGAAGTTCATTTGAATTAAAAACCTTTGTTTAATGTGTTAGACTTTCATTTGATTCAAAAAGATTTGTAGAATTCATTCGACTTTCATTTGATTCAAAAAGACTTTTTTGAATGTGTTTGACTTTCATTTGATTCAAATAGGTTAGTTGAATGCATTGGACTTCCATTTGCTTCAAAAAGCTTTGTTTAAATGTGTATGACTTTCAATTGATTCAAATAGCTTTGTAGAATGCATTCGACTTTCATTTGGTTCAAAAATCTTTGTTTGAATGTGTTTGACTTTCATTTGATTCAAATAGCTTTGTATAATGCATTCGACTTTCATTTGATTCAAAAAGCTTTGTTTGTATGTGTTTGACTTTCATTTGATTCAAATAGCTTTGTATAATGCATTTGACTTTTATTTGCTTCAAAAAGCTTTGTTTGAATGTGTTTGACTTTCATTTGATTTAAAAACCTTTTTTTTAATGTGTTTGACTTTCATTTGATTCAAATAGCTTTGTTGAATGCATTCGACGTTTATTTGATACAAAACTCTTTGTTTGAATGTGTTTGACTTTCATTTGATTCTAATAGCTTTGTTGAATGCAGTCGACTTTTATTTTCTTCAAAAAGCTTTGTTTGAATATATTCGACTTTCATTTGATTTAAAAACCTTTGTTTAATGTGTTTGACTTTCATTTGATTCAAAAAGCTTTGTAGAAAGAATTTGACTTTTATTTGCTTCAGAAAGCTTTGTTTGAATGTGTTTGACTTTCATTTGATTTAAAACCATTTGTTTAATGTGTTTGACTTTCGTTTGATTCAAATAACTTTTTAGAATGCATTCGACTTTTATTTGATACAAAAAGCTTTGTTTGAATGTGTTTGACTTTCATTTGATTTAAAAACCTTTGTTTAATGTGTTTCACTTTCCTTTGATTCAAATAGCTTTGTAGAATGCATTCGACTTTCATTTGCTTCAAAAAGCTTTGTTTGAATGAGTTTGACTTTCATTTGATTCAAATAGCTTTGTTGAATGCATTTGACTTTTATTTTCATCAAAAAGCTTTGTTTGAATGTCTTTGACTTTCATTTGTTTTAATAACCTTTGTTTAATGTGTTTGACTTTCATTTGATTCAAATAGCTTTGTAGAATGCATTTGACTTTCATTTGATTCAAAAAGCTTTGTTTGATTGTGTTTGACTTTCATTTGATTCAAATAGCTTTGTTGAATGCATTCGACTTTCATTTGATTCAAAAAGCTTTTTTTGAATGTGTTTGACTTTCATTTGATTCAAATAGCTTTTTAGAATGCATTCGACTTTTATTTGATACAAAAAGCTTTGTTTGAATGTGTTTGACTTTCATTTGATTTAAAAACCTTTGTTTAATGTGTTTCACTTTCCTTTGATTCAAATAGCTTTGTAGAATGCATTCGACTTTCATTTGCTTTAAAAAGCTTTGTTTGAATGAGTTTGACTTTCATTTGATTCAAATAGCTTTGTTGAATGCATTTGACTTTCATTTGTTTCAAAAAGCTTTGTTTGAATGTGTTTGACTTTCATTTGATTCAAATAGCTTTGTAGAATACATTTGACTTTTATTTGCTTCAAAAAGCTTTGTTTGAATGTGTTTGACTTTCATTTGATTTAAAAACCTTTGTTTAATGTGTTCGACTTTCATTTGATTCAAATAGCTTTGTAGAATTCATTCGACTTTCATTTGATTCAAAAAGCCTTTTTTGAATGTGTTTGACTTTCATTTGATTCAAATAGGTTAATTGAATGCATTGGACTTCCATTTGCTTCAAAAAGCTTTGTTTAAATGTGTATGACTTTCAATTGATTCAAATAGCTTTGTAGAATGCATTCGACTTTCATTTGATTCAAAAAGCTTTTTTTGAATGTGTTTGATTCTCATTTGATTCAAATAGCTTTGTAGAATACATTTGACTTTTATTTGCTTCAAAAACCTTGTTTGAATGTGTTTGACTTTCATTAGATTTAAAAACCTTTGTTTAATGTGTTTGACTTTCATTTGATTCAAATAGCTTTGTTGAATGCATTTGACTTTCATTTGTTTCAAAAAGCTTTGTTTGAATGTGTTTGACTTTCATTTGATTCAAATAGCTTTGCAGAATACATTTGACTTCTATTTGCTTTAAAAATCTTTGTTTGAATGTGTTTGACTTTCATTTCATTTAAAAACCTTTGTTTTATGTGTTTGACTTTCATATGATTCAAATAACTATTTAGAATGCATTCGACTTTCAATTTGATTCAAAAAGCTTTTTTTGAATGTGTTTTACCTTCATTTGATTCAAATAGCTTTGTAGAATGCATTTGACTTTCATTTGATTCAAAAAGCTTTGTTTGAATGTGTTTGACTTTCATTTGATTCAAATAGCTTTGTAGAATACATTTGATTTTTATTTGCTTCAAAAAGCTTTGTTTGACTGTGTTTGACTTTCATTTGATTTAAAAACCTTTGTTTTATGTGTTTGACTTTCCTATGATTCAAATAACTATTTAGAATGCATTCGACTTTCATTTCATTCAAAAAGCTTTGTTTTAATGTGTTTGACTTTCATTTGATTTAAAAACCTTTGTTTTATGTGTTTGACTTTCATATGATTCAAATAACTATTTAGAATGCATTCGACTTTCATTTGATTCAAAAAGCTTTGTTTGAATGTGTTTGACTTTTATTTGATTTAAAAACCTTTGTTTAATGTGTTTGACTTTCATTTGATTCAAATAGCTTTGTAGAATTCATTTGACTTTAATTTGATTCAAAAATCTTTGTTTGAATGTGTTTGACTTTCATTTGATTCAAATGGCTTTGTAGAATACATTTGACTTTTATTTGCTTCAAAAAGCTTTGTTTGAATGTGTTTGACTTTCATTTGATTTAAAAACCTTTGTTTAATGTGTTTGAAGTTCATTTGAATTAAAAACCTTTGTTTAATGTGTTAGACTTTCATTTGATTCAAAAAGATTTGTAGAATTCATTCGACTTTCATTTGATTCAAAAAGACTTTTTTGAATGTGTTTGACTTTCATTTGATTCAAATAGGTTAGTTGAATGCATTGGACTTCCATTTGCTTCAAAAAGCTTTGTTTAAATGTGTATGACTTTCAATTGATTCAAATAGCTTTGTAGAATGCATTCGACTTTCATTTGGTTCAAAAATCTTTGTTTGAATGTGTTTGACTTTCATTTGATTCAAATAGCTTTGTATAATGCATTCGACTTTCATTTGATTCAAAAAGCTTTGTTTGTATGTGTTTGACTTTCATTTGATTCAAATAGCTTTGTATAATGCATTTGACTTTTATTTGCTTCAAAAAGCTTTGTTTGAATGTGTTTGACTTTCATTTGATTTAAAAACCTTTTTTTTAATGTGTTTGACTTTCATTTGATTCAAATAGCTTTGTTGAATGCATTCGACGTTTATTTGATACAAAACTCTTTGTTTGAATGTGTTTGACTTTCATTTGATTCTAATAGCTTTGTTGAATGCAGTCGACTTTTATTTTCTTCAAAAAGCTTTGTTTGAATATATTCGACTTTCATTTGATTTAAAAACCTTTGTTTAATGTGTTTGACTTTCATTTGATTCAAAAAGCTTTGTAGAAAGAATTTGACTTTTATTTGCTTCAGAAAGCTTTGTTTGAATGTGTTTGACTTTCATTTGATTTAAAACCATTTGTTTAATGTGTTTGACTTTCGTTTGATTCAAATAACTATTTAGAATGCATTCGACTTTTATTTGATACAAAAAGCTTTGTTTGAATGTGTTTGACTTTCATTTGATTTAAAAACCTTTGTTTAATGTGTTTCACTTTCCTTTGATTCAAATAGCTTTGTAGAATGCATTCGACTTTCATTTGCTTCAAAAAGCTTTGTTTGAATGAGTTTGACTTTCATTTGATTCAAATAGCTTTGTTGAATGCATTTGACTTTTATTTTCATCAAAAAGCTTTGTTTGAATGTCTTTGACTTTCATTTGTTTTAATAACCTTTGTTTAATGTGTTTGACTTTCATTTGATTCAAATAGCTTTGTAGAATGCATTTGACTTTCATTTGATTCAAAAAGCTTTGTTTGATTGTGTTTGACTTTCATTTGATTCAAATAGCTTTGTTGAATGCATTCGACTTTCATTTGATTCAAAAAGCTTTTTTTGAATGTGTTTGACTTTCATTTGATTCAAATAGCTTTTTAGAATGCATTCGACTTTTATTTGATACAAAAAGCTTTGTTTGAATGTGTTTGACTTTCATTTGATTTAAAAACCTTTGTTTAATGTGTTTCACTTTCCTTTGATTCAAATAGCTTTGTAGAATGCATTCGACTTTCATTTGCTTTAAAAAGCTTTGTTTGAATGAGTTTGACTTTCATTTGATTCAAATAGCTTTGTTGAATGCATTTGACTTTCATTTGTTTCAAAAAGCTTTGTTTGAATGTGTTTGACTTTCATTTGATTCAAATAGCTTTGTAGAATACATTTGACTTTTATTTGCTTCAAAAAGCTTTGTTTGAATGTGTTTGACTTTCATTTGATTTAAAAACCTTTGTTTAATGTGTTCGACTTTCATTTGATTCAAATAGCTTTGTAGAATTCATTCGACTTTCATTTGATTCAAAAAGCCTTTTTTGAATGTGTTTGACTTTCATTTGATTCAAATAGGTTAATTGAATGCATTGGACTTCCATTTGCTTCAAAAAGCTTTGTTTAAATGTGTATGACTTTCAATTGATTCAAATAGCTTTGTAGAATGCATTCGACTTTCATTTGATTCAAAAAGCTTTTTTTGAATGTGTTTGATTCTCATTTGATTCAAATAGCTTTGTAGAATACATTTGACTTTTATTTGCTTCAAAAACCTTGTTTGAATGTGTTTGACTTTCATTAGATTTAAAAACCTTTGTTTAATGTGTTTGACTTTCATTTGATTCAAATAGCTTTGTTGAATGCATTTGACTTTCATTTGTTTCAAAAAGCTTTGTTTGAATGTGTTTGACTTTCATTTGATTCAAATAGCTTTGCAGAATACATTTGACTTCTATTTGCTTTAAAAATCTTTGTTTGAATGTGTTTGACTTTCATTTCATTTAAAAACCTTTGTTTTATGTGTTTGACTTTCATATGATTCAAATAACTATTTAGAATGCATTCGACTTTCAATTTGATTCAAAAAGCTTTTTTTGAATGTGTTTTACCTTCATTTGATTCAAATAGCTTTGTAGAATGCATTTGACTTTCATTTGATTCAAAAAGCTTTGTTTGAATGTGTTTGACTTTCATTTGATTCAAATAGCTTTGTAGAATACATTTGATTTTTATTTGCTTCAAAAAGCTTTGTTTGACTGTGTTTGACTTTCATTTGATTTAAAAACCTTTGTTTTATGTGTTTGACTTTCCTATGATTCAAATAACTATTTAGAATGCATTCGACTTTCATTTCATTCAAAAAGCTTTGTTTTAATGTGTTTGACTTTCATTTGATTTAAAAACCTTTGTTTTATGTGTTTGACTTTCATATGATTCAAATAACTATTTAGAATGCATTCGACTTTCATTTGATTCAAAAAGCTTTGTTTGAATGTGTTTGACTTTTATTTGATTTAAAAACCTTTGTTTAATGTGTTTGACTTTCATTTGATTCAAATAGCTTTGTAGAATTCATTTGACTTTAATTTGATTCAAAAATCTTTGTTTGAATGTGTTTGACTTTCATTTGATTCAAATGGCTTTGTAGAATACATTTGACTTTTATTTGCTTCAAAAAGCTTTGTTTGAATGTGTTTGACTTTCATTTGATTTAAAAACCTTTGTTTAATGTGTTTGAAGTTCATTTGAATTAAAAACCTTTGTTTAATGTGTTAGACTTTCATTTGATTCAAAAAGATTTGTAGAATTCATTCGACTTTCATTTGATTCAAAAAGACTTTTTTGAATGTGTTTGACTTTCATTTGATTCAAATAGGTTAATTGAATGCATTGGACTTCCATTTGCTTCAAAAAGCTTTGTTTAAATGTGTATGACTTTCAATTGATTCAAATAGCTTTGTAGAATGCATTCGACTTTCATTTGATTCAAAAAGCTTTTTTTGAATGTGTTTGATTCTCATTTGATTCAAATAGCTTTGTAGAATACATTTGACTTTTATTTGCTTCAAAAACCTTGTTTGAATGTGTTTGACTTTCATTAGATTTAAAAACCTTTGTTTAATGTGTTTGACTTTCATTTGATTCAAATAGCTTTGTTGAATGCATTTGACTTTCATTTGTTTCAAAAAGCTTTGTTTGAATGTGTTTGACTTTCATTTGATTCAAATAGCTTTGCAGAATACATTTGACTTCTATTTGCTTTAAAAATCTTTGTTTGAATGTGTTTGACTTTCATTTCATTTAAAAACCTTTGTTTTATGTGTTTGACTTTCATATGATTCAAATAACTATTTAGAATGCATTCGACTTTCAATTTGATTCAAAAAGCTTTTTTTGAATGTGTTTTACCTTCATTTGATTCAAATAGCTTTGTAGAATGCATTTGACTTTCATTTGATTCAAAAAGCTTTGTTTGAATGTGTTTGACTTTCATTTGATTCAAATAGCTTTGTAGAATACATTTGATTTTTATTTGCTTCAAAAAGCTTTGTTTGACTGTGTTTGACTTTCATTTGATTTAAAAACCTTTGTTTTATGTGTTTGACTTTCCTATGATTCAAATAACTATTTAGAATGCATTCGACTTTCATTTCATTCAAAAAGCTTTGTTTTAATGTGTTTGACTTTCATTTGATTTAAAAACCTTTGTTTTATGTGTTTGACTTTCATATGATTCAAATAACTATTTAGAATGCATTCGACTTTCATTTGATTCAAAAAGCTTTGTTTGAATGTGTTTGACTTTTATTTGATTTAAAAACCTTTGTTTAATGTGTTTGACTTTCATTTGATTCAAATAGCTTTGTAGAATTCATTTGACTTTAATTTGATTCAAAAATCTTTGTTTGAATGTGTTTGACTTTCATTTGATTCAAATGGCTTTGTAGAATACATTTGACTTTTATTTGCTTCAAAAAGCTTTGTTTGAATGTGTTTGACTTTCATTTGATTTAAAAACCTTTGTTTAATGTGTTTGAAGTTCATTTGAATTAAAAACCTTTGTTTAATGTGTTAGACTTTCATTTGATTCAAAAAGATTTGTAGAATTCATTCGACTTTCATTTGATTCAAAAAGACTTTGTTGAATGTGTTTGACTTTCATTTGATTCAAATAGGTTAGTTGAATGCATTGGACTTCCATTTGCTTCAAAAAGCTTTGTTTAAATGTGTATGACTTTCAATTGATTCAAATAGCTTTGTAGAATGCATTCGACTTTCATTTGGTTCAAAAATCTTTGTTTGAATGTGTTTGACTTTCATTTGATTCAAATAGCTTTGTATAATGCATTCGACTTTCATTTGATTCAAAAAGCTTTGTTTGTATGTGTTTGACTTTCATTTGATTCAAATAGCTTTGTATAATGCATTTGACTTTTATTTGCTTCAAAAAGCTTTGTTTGAATGTGTTTGACTTTCATTTGATTTAAAAACCTTTTTTTTAATGTGTTTGACTTTCATTTGATTCAAATAGCTTTGTTGAATGCATTCGACGTTTATTTGATACAAAACTCTTTGTTTGAATGTGTTTGACTTTCATTTGATTCTAATAGCTTTGTTGAATGCAGTCGACTTTTATTTTCTTCAAAAAGCTTTGTTTGAATATATTCGACTTTCATTTGATTTAAAAACCTTTGTTTAATGTGTTTGACTTTCATTTGATTCAAAAAGCTTTGTAGAAAGAATTTGACTTTTATTTGCTTCAGAAAGCTTTGTTTGAATGTGTTTGACTTTCATTTGATTTAAAACCATTTGTTTAATGTGTTTGACTTTCGTTTGATTCAAATAACTTTTTAGAATGCATTCGACTTTTATTTGATACAAAAAGCTTTGTTTGAATGTGTTTGACTTTCATTTGATTTAAAAACCTTTGTTTAATGTGTTTCACTTTCCTTTGATTCAAATAGCTTTGTAGAATGCATTCGACTTTCATTTGCTTCAAAAAGCTTTGTTTGAATGAGTTTGACTTTCATTTGATTCAAATAGCTTTGTTGAATGCATTTGACTTTTATTTTCATCAAAAAGCTTTGTTTGAATGTCTTTGACTTTCATTTGTTTTAATAACCTTTGTTTAATGTGTTTGACTTTCATTTGATTCAAATAGCTTTGTAGAATGCATTTGACTTTCATTTGATTCAAAAAGCTTTGTTTGATTGTGTTTGACTTTCATTTGATTCAAATAGCTTTGTTGAATGCATTCGACTTTCATTTGATTCAAAAAGCTTTTTTTGAATGTGTTTGACTTTCATTTGATTCAAATAGCTTTTTAGAATGCATTCGACTTTTATTTGATACAAAAAGCTTTGTTTGAATGTGTTTGACTTTCATTTGATTTAAAAACCTTTGTTTAATGTGTTTCACTTTCCTTTGATTCAAATAGCTTTGTAGAATGCATTCGACTTTCATTTGCTTTAAAAAGCTTTGTTTGAATGAGTTTGACTTTCATTTGATTCAAATAGCTTTGTTGAATGCATTTGACTTTCATTTGTTTCAAAAAGCTTTGTTTGAATGTGTTTGACTTTCATTTGATTCAAATAGCTTTGTAGAATACATTTGACTTTTATTTGCTTCAAAAAGCTTTGTTTGAATGTGTTTGACTTTCATTTGATTTAAAAACCTTTGTTTAATGTGTTCGACTTTCATTTGATTCAAATAGCTTTGTAGAATTCATTCGACTTTCATTTGATTCAAAAAGCCTTTTTTGAATGTGTTTGACTTTCATTTGATTCAAATAGGTTAATTGAATGCATTGGACTTCCATTTGCTTCAAAAAGCTTTGTTTAAATGTGTATGACTTTCAATTGATTCAAATAGCTTTGTAGAATGCATTCGACTTTCATTTGATTCAAAAAGCTTTTTTTGAATGTGTTTGATTCTCATTTGATTCAAATAGCTTTGTAGAATACATTTGACTTTTATTTGCTTCAAAAACCTTGTTTGAATGTGTTTGACTTTCATTAGATTTAAAAACCTTTGTTTAATGTGTTTGACTTTCATTTGATTCAAATAGCTTTGTTGAATGCATTTGACTTTCATTTGTTTCAAAAAGCTTTGTTTGAATGTGTTTGACTTTCATTTGATTCAAATAGCTTTGCAGAATACATTTGACTTCTATTTGCTTTAAAAATCTTTGTTTGAATGTGTTTGACTTTCATTTCATTTAAAAACCTTTGTTTTATGTGTTTGACTTTCATATGATTCAAATAACTATTTAGAATGCATTCGACTTTCAATTTGATTCAAAAAGCTTTTTTTGAATGTGTTTTACCTTCATTTGATTCAAATAGCTTTGTAGAATGCATTTGACTTTCATTTGATTCAAAAAGCTTTGTTTGAATGTGTTTGACTTTCATTTGATTCAAATAGCTTTGTAGAATACATTTGATTTTTATTTGCTTCAAAAAGCTTTGTTTGACTGTGTTTGACTTTCATTTGATTTAAAAACCTTTGTTTTATGTGTTTGACTTTCCTATGATTCAAATAACTATTTAGAATGCATTCGACTTTCATTTCATTCAAAAAGCTTTGTTTTAATGTGTTTGACTTTCATTTGATTTAAAAACCTTTGTTTTATGTGTTTGACTTTCATATGATTCAAATAACTATTTAGAATGCATTCGACTTTCATTTGATTCAAAAAGCTTTGTTTGAATGTGTTTGACTTTTATTTGATTTAAAAACCTTTGTTTAATGTGTTTGACTTTCATTTGATTCAAATAGCTTTGTAGAATTCATTTGACTTTAATTTGATTCAAAAATCTTTGTTTGAATGTGTTTGACTTTCATTTGATTCAAATGGCTTTGTAGAATACATTTGACTTTTATTTGCTTCAAAAAGCTTTGTTTGAATGTGTTTGACTTTCATTTGATTTAAAAACCTTTGTTTAATGTGTTTGAAGTTCATTTGAATTAAAAACCTTTGTTTAATGTGTTAGACTTTCATTTGATTCAAAAAGATTTGTAGAATTCATTCGACTTTCATTTGATTCAAAAAGACTTTTTTGAATGTGTTTGACTTTCATTTGATTCAAATAGGTTAGTTGAATGCATTGGACTTCCATTTGCTTCAAAAAGCTTTGTTTAAATGTGTATGACTTTCAATTGATTCAAATAGCTTTGTAGAATGCATTCGACTTTCATTTGGTTCAAAAATCTTTGTTTGAATGTGTTTGACTTTCATTTGATTCAAATAGCTTTGTATAATGCATTCGACTTTCATTTGATTCAAAAAGCTTTGTTTGTATGTGTTTGACTTTCATTTGATTCAAATAGCTTTGTATAATGCATTTGACTTTTATTTGCTTCAAAAAGCTTTGTTTGAATGTGTTTGACTTTCATTTGATTTAAAAACCTTTTTTTTAATGTGTTTGACTTTCATTTGATTCAAATAGCTTTGTTGAATGCATTCGACGTTTATTTGATACAAAACTCTTTGTTTGAATGTGTTTGACTTTCATTTGATTCTAATAGCTTTGTTGAATGCAGTCGACTTTTATTTTCTTCAAAAAGCTTTGTTTGAATATATTCGACTTTCATTTGATTTAAAAACCTTTGTTTAATGTGTTTGACTTTCATTTGATTCAAAAAGCTTTGTAGAAAGAATTTGACTTTTATTTGCTTCAGAAAGCTTTGTTTGAATGTGTTTGACTTTCATTTGATTTAAAACCATTTGTTTAATGTGTTTGACTTTCGTTTGATTCAAATAACTATTTAGAATGCATTCGACTTTTATTTGATACAAAAAGCTTTGTTTGAATGTGTTTGACTTTCATTTGATTTAAAAACCTTTGTTTAATGTGTTTCACTTTCCTTTGATTCAAATAGCTTTGTAGAATGCATTCGACTTTCATTTGCTTCAAAAAGCTTTGTTTGAATGAGTTTGACTTTCATTTGATTCAAATAGCTTTGTTGAATGCATTTGACTTTTATTTTCATCAAAAAGCTTTGTTTGAATGTCTTTGACTTTCATTTGTTTTAATAACCTTTGTTTAATGTGTTTGACTTTCATTTGATTCAAATAGCTTTGTAGAATGCATTTGACTTTCATTTGATTCAAAAAGCTTTGTTTGATTGTGTTTGACTTTCATTTGATTCAAATAGCTTTGTTGAATGCATTCGACTTTCATTTGATTCAAAAAGCTTTTTTTGAATGTGTTTGACTTTCATTTGATTCAAATAGCTTTTTAGAATGCATTCGACTTTTATTTGATACAAAAAGCTTTGTTTGAATGTGTTTGACTTTCATTTGATTTAAAAACCTTTGTTTAATGTGTTTCACTTTCCTTTGATTCAAATAGCTTTGTAGAATGCATTCGACTTTCATTTGCTTTAAAAAGCTTTGTTTGAATGAGTTTGACTTTCATTTGATTCATATAGCTTTGTAGAATGCATTCGACTTTCATTTGATTCAAAAATCTTTGTCTGAATGTGTTTGACTTTCATTTGATTCAAATAGTTTTGTTGAATGCATTTGACTTTTATTTTCTTCAAAAAGCTCTGTTTGAATGTGTTTGACTTTCATTTGATTTAAAAACCTTTGTTTAATGTGTTTGATCATCATTGTTTCAAATAGCTTTGTAGAATGCATTTGACTTTCATTTGATTCAAAAAGCTTTGTTTGAATGTGTTTGACTTTCATTTGATTCAAATAGCTTTTTTGAATGCATTTGACTTTCATTTGGTTCAAAAATCTTTGTTTGAATGTGTTTGACTTTCATTTGATTCAAATAGCGTTGTAGAATGCATTCGACTTTCATTTGATTCAAAAAGCTTTGTTTGTATGTGTTTGACTTTCGTTTGACGCAAATAGCTTTGTTTAATGCATTTGAATTTTATTTGCTTCAAAAAGCTTTGTTTGAATTTGTTTGACTTTCATTTGATTTAAAAACCTTTTTTTTAATGTGTTTGACTTTCATTTGATTCAAATAGTTTTGTAGAATGCATTCGACGTTTATTTGATTCAAAACTCTTTGTTTGAATGTGTTTGACTTTCATTTGATTCAAATAGCTTTGTTGAATGCATTCGACTTTTATTTGTTTCAAAAAGCTTTGTTTGAATATGTTTGACTTTCATTTTATTTAAAAACCTTTGTTTAATGTGTTTGACCTTCATTGTTTCAAATAGCTTTGTAGAATGCATTTGACTTTCATTTGATTAAAATAACTTTTTAGAATGCATTCGACTTTCATTTGATTCAAAAAGCTTTGTTTGAATGTGTTTGACTTTCATTTGTTTTAAAAACCTTTGTTTAATGTGTTTGACTTTCATTTGATTCAAGTAGCTTTGTAGAATGCATTTGACTTTCATTTGATTTAAAAAGCTTTGTTTGATTGTGTTTGACTTTCATTTGATTCTAATAGCTTTGTTGATTGCATTTGACTTTCATTTGCTTCAAAAAGCTTGGTTTGAATGTGTTTGTCTTTCAATTGATTCAAATAGCTTTTGTTGAAGGCATTTGACTTTTATTTGCTTCAAAAAGCTTTGTTTGATTGTGTTTGACTTTCATTTGATTTAAAAACCTTTGTTTAATGTTTTTGACTTTCATTTGATTCAAATAACTTTTTAGAATGCATTCGACTTTCATTTGATTTTAAAAAGCTTAGATTGAATGTGTTTGACTTTCATTTGATTTAAAAACCTTTTTTTAATATGTTTGACTTTCATTTGATTCAAATAGCTTTGTAGAATGCATTCGACTTTCATTTGATTCAAAAAGCCTTTATTGAATGTGTTTGACTGTCATTTGATTCAAATAGGTTAGTTGAATGCATTGGAATTCCATTTGCTTCAAAAAGCTTTGTTTAAATGTGGATGACTTTCATTTGATTCAAATAGCTTTGTAGAATGCATTCGACTTTCATTTGGTTTAAAAATCTTTGTTTGAATGTCTTTGACTTTCATTTGATTCAAATAGCTTTGTAGAATGCATTCGACTTTAATTTGATTCAAAAATCTTTGTTTGAATGAGTTTGACTTTCATTTGATTCAAATAGCTTTGTTGAATGTATTTGACTTTTATTTTCTTCAAAAAGCTTTGTTTGAATGTGTTTGACTTTCATTTGATTTAAAAACCTTTGTTTAATGTGTTTGACTTTCATTTGATTCAAATAGCTTTGTAGAATGCATTTGACTTTCATTTGATTCAAAAAACTTTGTTTGATTGTCGTTGACTTTCATTTGATTCAAATAGCTTTGTTGAATGCATTTGACATTCATTTGCTTCAAAAAGCTTTGTTTGAATGTGTTTGACTTTCAATTGATTCAACTAGCTTTTGTTGAAGGCATTTAACTTTTATTTGATTCAAAAAGCTTTGTTTGAATGTGTTTGACTTTCATTTGATTTAAAAACCTTTATTTAATGTGTTTAACTTTCATTTGATTCAAATAACTTTTTAGAATGCATTCGAACATCATTTGATTCAAAAAGCTTTGTTTGAATGTGTTTTGACTTTCATTTGATTTAAAAACCTTTGTTTAATGTGTTTGACTTTCATTTGATTCAAATGGCTTTGTAGAATTCATTCGACTGTCATTTGATTCAAAAAGCCTTTATTGAATGTGTTTGACTGTCATTTGATTCAAATAGGTTAGTTGAATGCATTGGACTTCCCTTTGCTTCGAAAAGCTTTGTTTAAATGTGTATGACTTTCATTTGATTCAAATAGCTTTGTAGAATGCATTCGACTTTCATTTGGTTCAAAAATCTTTGTTTCAATGTGTTTGACTTTCAGTTGATTCAAATAGCTTTGTAGAATGCATTCGACTTTCATTTGATTCAAAAATCTTTGTTTGAATGAGTTTGACTTTCATTTGATTCAAATAGCTTTGTTGAATGCATTTGACTTTAATTTTCTTCAAAAAGCTTTGTTTGAATATGTTTGTCTTTCATTTGATTTAAAAACCTTTTTTTAATGTGTTTGACTTTCATTTGATTCAAATAGCTTTGTAAAATGCATTTGACTTTCATTTGATTCAAAAACCTTTTTTTAATGTGTTTAACTTTCATTTGATTCGAATAGCTTTGTAAAATGCATTCGACTTTCATTTCATTCAAAAATCTATGTTTGAATGTGTTTAACTTTCATTTGAATCACATAGCTTTGTTGTATGCATTTGACTTTTATTTGCTTCAAAAAGCTTTGTTTTAATGTGATTCACTTTCATTTGGTTTAAAAACCTTTGTTTAATGTGTTTGACTTTCATTTGATTCAAATAGCTTTGTAGAATTCATTGGACTTTCATTTGCTTCAAAAAGCTTTGTGTGAATGAGTTTGACTTTCATTTGATTCAAATAGCTTTGTAGAATGCATTCGACTTTCGTTTGATTCAAAAATCTTTGTTTGAATGAGTTTGACATTCATTTGATTAAAATAGCTTTGTTGAATGCAATTGACTTTTATTTTCTTCAAAAAGCTTTGTTTGAATGTGTTTGACTTTCATTTGATTTAAAAACCTTTTTTTAATGTGTTTAACTTTTATTTGATTCAAATAGCTTTGTAGAATGCATTCTACTTTCATTTCATTCAAAAATCTTTGTTTGAATGTGTTTAACTTTCATTTGAATCACATAGCTTTGTTGTACGCATTTGACTTTTATTTGCTTCTTAAAGCTTTGTTTGAATGTGTATGACTTTAATTTGATTTAAAAACCTTTGTTTAATGTGTTTGACTTTCATTTGATTCAAAGAGCTTTGTAGATTACATTCAACTTTCATTTGATTCAAAAATCTTTGTTTTAACGAGTTTGACTTTCATTTGATTTAGATAGCTTTGTTGAATGAATTTGACTTTTATTTGCTTCAAAAAGCTTTGTTTGAATAAGTTTGACTTTCATTTGATTTAAAAACCTTTGTTTAATGTGTTTGACTTTCATTTGATTTAAATAGCTTTGTAGAATTCATTCGACTTTCATTTGATTGAAAAAGCCCTTTTTGAATGTGTTTGACTTTCGTTTGATTCATATAGGTTAGTTAATGCATTGGACTTCCATTTGCTTCAAAAAGCTTTGTTTAAATGTGTATGACTTTCATTTGATTCAAATAGCTTTGTAGAATGCATTCGACTTTCATTTGGTTCAAAAATCATTGTTTGAATGTGTTTGACTTTCATTTGATTCAAATAGCTTTGTAGAATGCATTCGACTTTCATTTGATTCAAAAGGCTTTGTTTGAATGTGTTTGACTTTCATTTGATTCAAATAGCTTTGTTTAATGCATTTGACTTTTATTTGCTTCAAAAAGCTCTGTTTGAGTGTGTTTGACTTTCATTTGATTTCAAAACCTTTGTTTAATGTGTTTGACTTTCATTTGATTCAAAAAGCCTTTTTTGAATGTGTTTGACTTTCATTTGACTCAAATAGCTTTGTTTAATGCATTTGACTTTTATTTGCTTCAAAAAGCTTTGTTTGAATGTGTTTGACTTTCATTTGATTCAAATAGCTTTGTAGAATTCATTTGACTTTCATTTGATTCAAAAAGCTTTGTTTATTTGTGTTTGACTTTCATTTGATTCAAATAGCTTTGTTGAATGGATTTGACTTTTATTTGTTTCAAAAAGCTTTGTTTGAATGTGTATGACTTTCATTTGATTTAAAAACCTTTGTTTAATGTGTTTGACTTTCGTTTGATTCAAAGAGCTTTGTAGATTACATTCGACTTTCATTTGATTCAAAAATCTTTGTTTTAACGAGTTTGACTTTCATTTGATTTAGATAGCTTTGTTGAATGAATTTTACTTTTATTTGCTTCAAAAAGCTTTGTTTGAATGTGTTTGACTTTCATTTGATTTATAAACCTTTGTTTAATGTGTTTGACTTTCATTTGATTTAAATAGCTTTGTAGAATTCATTCGACTTTCATTTGATTGAAAAAGCCCTTTTTGAATGTGTTTGACTTTCGTTTGATTCAAATAGGTTAGTTAATGCATTGGACTTCCATTTGATTCATAAAGCTTTGTTTAAATGTGTATGAATTTCATTTGATTCAAATTGCTTTGTAGAATGCATTCGACTTTCATTTGGTTTAAAAATCATTGTTTGAATGTGTTCGACTTTCATTTGACTCAAATAGCTTTGTAGAATGCATTCAACTTTCATTTGATTCAAAAATTTTTGTTTGAATGTGTTTGACTTTCATTTGATTCAAATAGCTTTGTTTAATGCATTTGACTTTTATTTGCTTCAAAAAGCTCTCTTTGAGTGTGTTTGACTTTCATTTGATTTCAAAACCGTTGTTTAATGTGTTTGACTTTCATTTGATTCAAATAGCTTTGTAGAATGAATTCGACTTTCATTTGATTCAAAAATCTTTCTTTGAATGAGTTTGACTTTCATTTGATTCAAATAGCTATGTTGAATGCATTTGATTTTTATTTTCTTCAAAAAGCTTTGTTTGAATGTGTTTGACTTTCGTTTGATTTAAAAACCTTTGTTTAATGTGTTTGACTTTCATTTGATTCAAATAGCTTTGTACAATGCATTTGACTTTCATTTGATTCAAAAAGCTTTGTTTGATTGTGTTTGACTTTCATTTGATTCAAATAGCTTTGTTGAATGCATTTGACTTTCATTTGCTTCAAAAAGCTTTGTTTGAATGTGTTTGACTTTCAATTGATTCAACTAGCTTTTGTTGAAGGCATTTGACTTTTATATGATTCAAAAAGCTTTGTTTGAATGTGTTTGACTTTCATTTGATTTAAAAACCATTATTTAATGTGTTTGACTTTCATTTGATTCAAATAACTTTTTAGAATGCATTCGAATTTCATTTGATTCAAAAAGCTTTGTTTGAATGTGTTTTGCTTTCATTTGATTTAAAAACCTTTGTTTAATGTGTTTGACTTTCATTTGATTCAAATGGCTTTGTAGAATTCATTCGACTGTCATTTAATTCAAAAAGCCTTTATTGAATGTGTTTGACTGTCATTTGATTCAAATAGGTTAGTTGAATGCATTGGACTTCCATTTGCTTCAAAACGCTTTGTTTAAATGTGTATGACTTTCATTTGATTCAAATAGCTTTGTAAAATGCATTCGACTTTCATTTGGTTCAAAAATCTTTGTTTCAATGTGTTTGACTTTCAGTTGATTCAAATAGCTTTGTAGAATGCATTCGACTTTCATTTGATTCAAAAATCTTTGTTTGAATGAGTTTGACTTTCATTTGATTCAAATAGCTTTGTTGAATTCATTTGACTTTTATTTTCTTCAAAAAGCTTTGTTTGCATATGTTTGACTTTCATTTGATTTAAAAACCTTTTTTTAATGTGTTTGACTTTCATTTGATTCAAATAGCTTTGTAAAATGCATTTGACTTTCATTTGATTCAAAAACCTTTTTTTAATGTGTTTAACTTTCATTTGATTCGAATAGCTTTGTAAAATGCGTTCGACTTTCATTTCATTCAAAAATCTTTGTTTGAATGTGTTTAACTTTCATTTGAATCACATAGCTTTGTTGTATGCATTTGACATTTATTTGCTTAAAAAAGCTTTGTTTGAATGTGTTTCACTTTCATTTGGTTTAAAAACCTTTGTTTAATGTGTTTGACTTTCATTTGATTCAAATAGCTTTGTAGAATTCATTGGACTTTCATTTGCTTCAAAAAGCTTTGTGTGAATGAGTTTGACTTTCATTTGATTCAAAGAGCTTTGTAGATTACATTCGACTTTCATTTGATTCAAAAATCTTTGTTTTAACGAGTTTGACTTTCATTTGATTTAGATAGCTTTGTTGAATGAATTTGACTTTTATTTGCTTCAAAAAGCTTTGTTTGAATGTGTTTGACTTTCATTTGATTTAAAAACCTTTGTTTAATGTGTTGGACTTTCATTTGATTTAAATAGCTTTGTAGAATTCATTCGACTTTCATTTGATTGAAAAAGCCCTTTTTGAATGTGTTTGACTTTCGTTTGATTCATATAGGTTAGTTAATGCATTGGACTTCCATTTGCTTCAAAAAGCTTTGTTTAAATGTGTATGACTTTCATTTGATTCAAATAGCTTTGTAGAATGCATTCGACTTTCATTTGGTTCAAAAATCTTTGTTTCAATGTGTTTGACTTTCAGTTGATTCAAATAGCTTTGTAGAATGCATTCGACTTTCATTTGATTCAAAAATCTTCGTTTAAATGAGTTTGACTTTCATTTGATTCAAATAGCTTTGTTGAATTCATTTGACTTTTATTTTCTTCAAAAAGCTTTGTTTGCATATGTTTGACTTTCATTTGATTTAAAAACCTTTTTTTAATGTGTTTGACTTTCATTTGATTCAAATGGCTTTGTAAAATGCATTTGACTTTCATTTGATTCAAAAACCTTTTTTTAATGTGTTTAACTTTCATTTGATTCGAATAGCTTTGTAAAATGCATTCGACTTTCATTTCATTCAAAAATCTTTGTTTGAATGTGTTTAACTTTCATTTGAATCACATAGCTTTGTTGTATGCATTTGACATTTATTTGCTTCAAAAAGCTTTGTTTGAATGTGTTCACTTTCATTTGGTCTAAAAACCTTTGTTTAATGTGTTTGACTCTCATTTGATTCAAATAGCTTTGTAGAATTCATTGGACTTTCATTTGCTTCAAAAAGCTTTGTGTGAATGAGTTTAACTTTCATTTGATTCAAATAGCTTTGTAGAATGCATTCGACTTTCGTTTGATTCAAAAATCTTTGTTTGAATGAGTTTGACATTCATTTGATTAAAATAGCTTTGTTGAATGCAATTGACTTTTATTTTCTTCAAATAGCTTTGTTTGAATGTGTTTGACTTTCATTTGATATAAAAACCTTTTTTTTAATGTGTTTAACTTTTATTTGATTCTAATAGCTTTGTAGAATGCATTCGACTTTCATTTGTTTCAAAAATCTTTGTTTGAATGTGTTTAACTTTCATTTGAATCACATAGCTTTGTTGTATGCATTTGACTTTTATTTGCTTCAAAAAGCTTTGTTTGAATGTGTATGACTTTCATTAGATTTAAAAACCTTTGTTTAATGTGTTTGACTTTCGTTTGATTCAAAGAGCTTTGTAGATTACATTCGACTTTCATTTGATTCAAAAATCTTTGTTTTAACCAGTTTGACTTTCATTTGATTTAGATAGCTTTGTTGAATGAATTTGACTTTTATTTGCTTCAAAAAGCTTTGTTTGAATGTGTTTGACTTTCATTTGATTTAAAAACCTTTGTTTAATGTGTTTGACTTTCATTTGATTTAAATAGCTTTGTAGAATTCATTCGACTTTCATTTGATTGAAAAAGCCCTTTTTGAATGTGTTTGACTTTCGTTTGATTCAAATAGGTTAGTTAATGCATTGGACTTCCATTTGCTTCAAAAAGCTTTGTTTAAATGTGTATGACTTTCATTTGATTCAAATAGCTTTGTAGAATGCATTCGACTTTCATTTGGTTCAAAAATCATTGTTTGAATGTGTTTGACTTTCATTTGATTCAAATAGCTTTGTAGAATGCATTCGACTTTCATTTGATTCAAAAGGCTTTGTTTGAATGTGTTTGACTTTCATTCGATTCAAATAGCTTTGTTTAATGCATTTGACTTTTATTTGCTTCAAAAAGCTCTGTTTGAGTGTGTTTGACTTTCATTTGATTTCAAAACCTTTGTTTAATGTGTTTGACTTTCATTTGATTCAAATCGCTTTGTAGAATTCAATCGATTTTCATTTGATTCAAAAAGCCTTTTTTGAATGTGTTTGACTTTCATTTGACTCAAATAGCTTTGTTTAATGCATTTGACTTTTATTTGCTTCAAAAAGCTTTGTTTGAATGTGTTTGACTTTCATTTGATTCAAATAGCTTTGTAGAATTCATTTGACTTTCATTTGATTCAAATAGCTTTGTTGAATGCATTTGACTTTCATTTGACTTTCATTTGATTCAAAAATTTTTGTTTGAATGTGTTTGACTTTCATTTGATTCAAATAGCTTTGTTTAATGCTTTTGACTTTTATTTGCTTCAAAAAGCTCTGTTTGAGTGTGTTTGACTTTCATTTGATTTCAAAACCTTTGTTTAATGTGTTTGACTTTCATTTGATTCAAATAGCTTTGTAGAATGCATTCGACTTTCATTTGATTCAAAAATCTTTCTTTGAATGAGTTTGACTTTCATTTGATTCAAATAGCTTTGTTGAATGCATTTGACTTTTATTTTCTTCAAAAAGCTTTGTTTGAATGTGTTTGACTTTCATTTGATTTAAAAACCTTTGTTTACTGTGTTTGACTTTCATTTGATTCAAATAGCTTTGTACAATGCATTTGACTTTCATTTGATTCAAAAAGCTTTGTTTGATTGTGTTTGAGTTTCATTTGATTCAAATAGCTTTGTTGAATGCATTTGACTTTCATTTGCCTCAAAAAGCTTTGTTTGAATGTGTTTGACTTTCAATTGATTCAACTAGCTTTTGTTGAAGGCATTTGGCTTTTATTTGATTCAAAAAGCTTTGTTTGAATTTGTTTGACTTTCATTTGATTTAAAAACCTTTATTTAATGTGTTTGACTTTCATTTGATACAAATAACTTTTTAGAATGCATTCGAATATCATTTGATTCAAAAAGCTTTGTTTGAATGTGTTTTGACTTTCATTTGATTTAAAAACCTTTGTTTAATGTGTTTGCTTTCATTTGATTCAAATGGCTTTGTAGAATTCATTCGACTGTCATTTCATTCAAAAAGCCTTTATTGAATGTGTTTGACTGTCATTTGATTCAAATAGGTTAGTTGAATGCATTGGACTTCCCTTTGCTTTGAAAAGCTTTGTTTAAATGTGTATGACTTTCATTTGATTCAAATAGCTTTGTAGAATGCATTCGACTTTCATTTGGTTCAAAAATCTTTGTTTCAATGTGTTTGACTTTCAGTTGATTCAAATAGCTTTGTAGAATGCATTCGACTTTCATTTGATTCAAAAATCTTTGTTTGAATGAGTTTGACTTTCATTTGATTCAAATAGCTTTGTTGAATGCATTTGACTTTAATTTTCTTCAAAAAGCTTTGTTTGAATATGTTTGACTTTCATTTGATTTAAAAACCTTTTTTTAATGTGTTTGACTTTCATTTGATTCAAATAGCTTTGTAAAATGCATTTGACTTTCATTTGATTCAAAAACCTTTTTTTAATGTGTTTAACTTTCATTTGATTCGAATAGCTTTGTAAAATGCATTCGACTTTCATTTCATTCAAAAATCTTTGTTTGAATGTGTTTAACTTTCATTTGAATCACATAGCTTTGTTGTATGCATTTGACTTTTATTTGCTTCAAAAAGCTTTGTTTGAATGTGTTTCACTTTCATTTGGTATAAAAACCTTTGTTTAATGTGTTTGACTTTCATTTGATTCAAATAGCTTTGTAGAATTCATTGGACTTTCATTTGCTTCAAAAAGCTTTGTGTGAATGAGTTTAACTTTCATTTGATTCAAATAGCTTTGTAGAATGCATTCGACTTTCGTTTGATTCAAAAATCTTTGTTTGAATGAGTTTGACATTCATTTGATTAAAATAGCTTTGTTGAATGCAATTGACTTTTATTTTCTTCAAAAAGCTTTGTTTGAATGTGTTTGACTTTCATTTGATTTAAAAACCTTTTTTTAATGTGTTTAACTTTTATTTGATTCAAATAGCTTTGTAGAATGCATTCTACTTTCATTTCATTCAAAAATCTTTGTTTGAATGTGTTTAACTTTCATTTGAATCACATAGCTTTGTTGTACGCATTTGACTTTTATTTGCTTCTTAAAGCTTTGTTTGAATGTGTATGACTTTAATTTGATTTAAAAACCTTTGTTTAATGTGTTTGACTTTCATTTGATTCAAAGAGCTTTGTAGATTACATTCGACTTTCATTTGATTCAAAAATCTTTGTTTTAACGAGTTTGACTTTCATTTGATTTAGATAGCTTTGTTGAATGAATTTGACTTTTATTTGCTTCAAAAAGCTTTGTTTGAATGTGTTTGACTTTCATTTGATTTAAAAACCTTTGTTTAATGTGTTTGACTTTCATTTGATTTAAATAGCTTTGTAGAATTCATTCGACTTTCATTTGATTGAAAAAGTCCTTTTTGAATGTGTTTGACTTTCGTTTGATTCAAATAGGTTAGTTAATGCATTGGACTTCCATTTGCTTCAAAAAGCTTTGTTTAAATGTGTATGACTTTCATTTGATTCAAATAGCTTTGTAGAATGCATTCGACTTTCATTTGGTTTAAAAATCATTGTTTGAATGTGTTTGACTTTCATTTGATTCAAATAGCTTTGTAGAATGCATTCGACTTTCATTTGATTCAAAAGGCTTTGTTTGAATGTGTTTGACTTTCATTTGATTCAAATAGCTTTGTTTAATGCATTTGACTTTTATTTGCTTCAAGAAGCTCTATTTGAGTGTGTTTGACTTTCATTTGATTTCAAAACCTTTGTTTAATGTGTTTGACTTTCATTTGATTCAAATCGCTTTGTAGAATTCAATCGATTTTCATTTGATTCAAAAAGCCTTTTTTGAATGTGTTTGACTTTCATTTGACTCAAATAGCTTTGTTTAATGCATTTGACTTTTATTTGCTTCAAAAAGCTTTGTTTGAATGTGTTTTACTTTCATTTGATTCAAATAGCTTTGTAGAATTCATTTGACTTTCATTTGATTCAAAAAGCTTTGTTTATTTGTGTTTGACTTTCATTTGATTCAAATAGCATTGTTGAATGCATTTGACTTTTATTTGTTTCAAAAAGCTTTGTTCGAATGTGTATGACTTTTATTTGATTTAAAAACCTTTGTTTAATGTGTTTGACTTTCGTTTGATTCAAAGAGCTTTGTAGATTACATTCGACTTTCATTTGATTCAAAAATCTTTGTTTTAACGAGTTTGACTTTCATTTGATTTAGATAGCTTTGTTGAATGAATTTTACTTTTATTTGCTTCAAAAAGCTTTGTTTGAATGCGTTTGACTTTCATTTGATTTATATACCTTTGTTTAATGTGTTTGACTTTCATTTGATTTAAATAGCTTTGTAGAATTCATTCGACTTTCATTTGATTGAAAAAGCCCTTTTTGAATGTGTTTGACTTTCGTTTGATTCAAATAGGTTAGTTAATGCATTGGACTTCCATTTGATTCATAAAGCTTTGTTTAAATGTGTATGAATTTCATTTGATTCAAATTGCTTTGTAGAATGCATTCGACTTTCATTTGGTTTAAAAATCATTGTTTGAATGTGTTCGACTTTCATTTGATTCAAATAGCTTTGTAGAATGCATTCAACTTTCATTTGATTCAAAAATTTTTGTTTGAATGTGTTTGACTTTCATTTGATTCAAATAGCTTTGTTTAATGCATTTGACTTTTATTTGCTTCAAAAAGCTCTCTTTGAGTGTGTTTGACTTTCATTTGATTTCAAAACCGTTGTTTAATGTGTTTGACTTTCATTTGATTCAAATAGCTTTGAGGAATGAATTCGACTTTCATTTGATTCAAAAATCTTTCTTTGAATGAGTTTGACTTTCATTTGATTCAAATAGCTATGTTGAATGCATTTGATTTTTATTTTCTTCAAAAAGCTTTGTTTGAATGTGTTTGACTTTCGTTTGATTTAAAAACCTTTGTTTAATGTGTTTGACTTTCATTTGATTCAAATAGCTTTGTAGAATGCATTTGACTTTCATTTGATTCATAAAGCTTTGTTTGATTGTGTTTGACTTTCATTTGATTCAAATAGCTTTGTTGAATGCATTTGACTTTCATTTGCTTCAAAAAGCTTTGTTTGAATGTGTTTGACTTTCAATTGATTCAACTAGCTTTTGTTGAAGGCATTTGACTTTTATTTGATTCAAAAAGCTTTGTTTGAATGTGTTTGACTTTCATTTGATTTAAAAACCTTTATTTAATGTGTTTGACTTTCATTTGATTCAAATAACTTTTTAGAATGCATTCGAATTTCATTTGATTCAAAAAGCTTTGTTTGAATGTGTTTTGACTTTCATTTGATTTAAAAACCTTTGTTTAATGTTTTTGACTTTCATTTGATTCAAATGGCTTTGTAGAATTCATTCGACTGTCATTTAATTCAAAAAGCCTTTATTGAATGTGTTTGACTGTCATTTGATTCAAATAGGTTAGTTGAATGCATTGGACTTCCATTTTCTTCAAAGAGCTTTGTTTAAATGTGTATGACTTTCATTTGATTCAAATAGCTTTGTAGAATGCATTCGACTTTCATTTGGTTCAAAAATCTTTTTTTCAATGTGTTTGACTTTCAGTTGATTCAAATAGCTTTGTAGAATGCATTCGACTTTCATTTGATTTAAAAATCTTTGTTTGAATGAGTTTGACTTTCATTTGATTCAAATAGCTTTGTTGAATTCATTTGACTTTTATTTTCTTCAAAAAGCTTTGTTTGCATATGTTTGACTTTCATTTGATTTAAAAACCTTTTTTTAATGTGTTTGACTTTCATTTGATTCAAATAGCTTTGTAAAATGCATTTGACTTTCATTTGATTCAAAAACCTTTTTTTAATGTGTTTAACTTTCATTTGATTCGAATAGCTTTGTAAAATGCATTCGACTTTCATTTCATTCAAAAATCTTTGTTTGAATGTGTTTGACTTTCATTTGATTTAAAAACCTTTGTTTGGTATTGTTTGAATTTCTTTTGATTCAAATAGCTTTGTTGAATGCATTTGACTTTTATATGCTTCAAAAAGCTTTGTGTTAATGTGTTTGACTTTCATTTGATTCAAATAGCTTTGTAGAATGAATTTGACTTTCATTTGATTCAAAAAGCTTTATTTGAATATGTTTGACTTTCATTTGATTCAAATAGCTTTGTAGAATACATTTGACTTTTATTTGCTTCAAAAAGCTTTGTTTGAATGTGTTTGACTTTCATTTGATTTAAAAACCTTTGTTTCATGTGTTAGACTTTCATTTGATTCAAATAACTATTTTGAATGCATTCGACTTTCATTTGATTCAAAAAGCCTTGTTTTAATGTGTTTTACTTTCATTTGATTCAAATAGCTTTGTAGAATGCATTCGACTTTCATTTGATTCAAAAATCTTTGTTTGAATGTGTTTGACTTTCATTTGATTCAAATAGCTTTGTAGAATGCATTTGACTTATATTTGCTTTAAAAATCTTTGTTTGAATGTGTTTGACTTTCATTTCATTTAAAAACCTTTGTTTTATGTGTTTGACTTTCATGTGATTCAAATAACTATTCAGAATGCATTCGACTTTCATTTGATTCAAAAAGCTTTGTTTGAATGTGTTTTACTTTCATTTGATTCAAATAGCTTTGTAGAATGCATTTGAGTTTCATTTGATTCAAAAAGCTTTGTTTGAATGTGTTTGACTTTCATTTGATTCAAATAGCTTTGTAGAATACATTTGATTTTTATTTGCTTCAAAAAGCTTTGTTTGAATGTGTTTGACTTTCATTTGATTTAAAAACATTTGTTTTATGTGTTTGACTTTCCTATGATTCAAATAACTATTTAGAATGCATTCGACTTTCATTTCATTCAAAAAGCTTTGTTTCAATGTGTTTGACTTTCATTTGATTTAAAAACCTTTGTTTTATGTGTTTGACTTTCATATGATTCAAATAACTATTTAGAATGCATTCGACTTTGATTTGATTCAAAAAGCTTTGTTTCAATGTGTTTGACTTTCATTTGATTTAAAAACCTTTGTTTTATGTGTTTGACTTTCATATGATTCAAATAACTATTTAGAATGCATTCGACTTTGATTTGATTCAAAAAGCTTTGTTTGAATGTGTTTGACTTTCATTTGATTTAAAAACCTTTGTTTAATGTGTTTGACTTTCATTTGATTCAAATAGCTTTGTAGAATGCATTTGACATTCATTTGATTCAAAAATCTTTGTTTGAATGTGTTTGACTTTCATTTGATTCAAATAGCTTTGTAGAATTCATTCGACTTTCATTTGATTCAAAAAGCTTTGTTTGAATGTGTTTGACTTTCATTTGATTCAAATACCTTTGTAGAATTCATTCGACTTTCATTTGATTCAAAAAGCTTTGTTTGAATGTGTTTGACTTTCATTTGATTCAAATAGCTTTGTAGAATTCATTCGACTTTCATTTGATTCAAAAAGCTTTGTTTGAATGTGTTTGACTTTCATTTGATTCAAATAGCTTTGTAGAATTCATTCGACTTTCATTTGATTCAAAAAGCTTTGTTTGAATGTGTTTGACTTTCATTTGATTTAAAAACCTTTGTTTAATGTCTTTTACCTTCATTTGATTCAAATAGCTTTGTAGAACGCATTTGACTTTCATTTGATTCAAAAAGCTTTGTTTGAATGTGTTTGACTTTCATTTGATTCAATTAGCTTTGTTGAATACATTTGACTTTCATTTGTTTCAAAAATCTTTGTTTGAATGTGTTTGACTTTCATTTGATTCAAATAGCTTTGTAGAATACATTTGACTTTTCTTTGCTCCAAAAAGCTTTGTTTGAATGTTTTAGACCTTCATTTGATATAAAAACCTTTGTTTAATGTGTTTGACTTTCATTTGATTTAAATAACTTTTTAGAATGCATTCGACTATCATTTGATTCAAAAAGCTTTGTTTGAATGTGTTTTACATTCATTTGATTCAAATAGCTTTGTAGAATGCATTCGACTTTCATTTGATTCAAAAATCTTTGTTTGAATGTGTTTGACTTTCATTTGATTCAAATAGTTTTGTTGAATGCATTCGACTTTCATTTGATTCAAAAAGCTTTGTTTGAATGTGTTTGACTTTCATTTGATTTAAAAACCTTTGTTTAATGTGTTTGACTTTCATTTGATTCAAATAGCTTTGTAGAATGCATTTCACTTTCATTTGATTCAAAAATCTTTGTTTGAATGTGTTTGACTTTCATTTGATTCAAATAGCTTTGTAGAATACATTTGACTTTTATTTGCTTCAAAAAGCTTTGTTTGAATGTGTTTGACTTTCACTTGATTTAAAAACCTTTGTTTAATGTGTTTGACTTTTTTTTGATTCAAATAACTATTTAGAATGCATTTGACTTTCATTTGATTCAAAAAGCTTTGTTTGAATGTATTTTACTTTCATTTGATTCAAATAGCTTTGTAGAATGCATTCGACCTTCATTAGATTCAAAAATCTTTGTTTGAATGTGTTTGACTTTCATTTAATTCAAATAGTTTTGTTGAATGCATTTGACTTTTATTTGCTTCAAAAAGCTCTGTTTGAATGTGTTTGACTTTCAATTGATTTAAAAACCTTTGTTTAATGTCTTTGACCTACATTTGATTCAAATAGCTTTGTAGATTGCATTTGACTTTCATTTGATTCAAAAAGATTTGTTTGAATGTATTTGACTTTCATTTGATTCAAATGGCTTTGTTGAATGCATTTGACTTTCATTTGTTTCAAAAAGATTTGTTTGAATGTGTTTGACTTTCATTTGATTCAAATAGATTTGTAGAATACATTTGACTTTTATTTGCTTCAAAAAGCTTTGTTTGAATGTGTTTGACTTTCATTTGATTTAAAAACCTTTGTTTAATTTGTTAGACTTTCATTTGATTCAAATAGCTTTGTTTGAATGTGTTTGACTTTCATTTGATTCAAATACCTTTTTAGAATGCATTCGACTTTCATATGATTCAAAAAGCTTTGTTTGAATGTGTTTGACTTTCATTTGATTCAAAAACCTTAGTTGAATGTGTTTGACTTTCATTTGATTCAAATACCTTTGTAGAATTCATTCGACTTTCATTTGATTCAAAAAGCTTTGTTTGAATGTGTTTGACTTTCATTTGATTCAAATAGCTTTGTAGAATTCATTCGACTTTCATTTGATTCAAAAAGCTTTGTTTAAATGTGTATGACTTTCATTTGATTCAAAAACCTTTGTTGAATGTGTTTGACTTTCATTTGATTCAAATAGCTTTGTAGAATTCATTCGACTTTCATTTGATTCAAAAAGCCTTTTTTGAATGTGTTTGACTTTCATTTGATTCAAATAGGTTAGTTAAATGCATTGGACTTCCGTTTGCTTCAAAAAGCTTTGTTTAAATGTGTATGACTTTCATTTGATTCAAATAGCTTTGTAGAATGCATTCGACTTTCATTTGGTTCAAAAATCTTTGTTTAATGTGTTTGACCTTCATTTGATTAAAATAGCTTTGTAGAATGCATTCGACTTTCATTTGATTCAAAAATCTTTGTTTGAATGTGTTTGACTTTCATTTGATTTAAAAACCTTTGTTTAATGTGTTTGACTTTTTTTTGATTCAAATAACTATTTAGAATGCATTTGACTTTCATTTGATTCAAAAAGCTTTGTTTGAATGTATTTTACTTTCATTTGATTCAAATAGCTTTGTAGAATGCATTTCACTTTCATTTGATTCAAAAATCTTTGTTTGAATGTGTTTGACTTTCATTTGATTCAAATAGCTTTGTAGAATACATTTGACTTTTATTTGCTTCAAAAAGCTTTGTTTGAATGTGTTTGACTTTCACTTGATTTAAAAACCTTTGTTTAATGTGTTTGACTTTTTTTTGATTCAAATAACTATTTAGAATGCATTTGACTTTCATTTGATTCAAAAAGCTTTGTTTGAATGTATTTTACTTTCATTTGATTCAAATAGCTTTGTAGAATGCATTCGACCTTCATTAGATTCAAAAATCTTTGTTTGAATGTGTTTGACTTTCATTTGATTCAAATAGTTTTGTTGAATGCATTTGACTTTTATTTGCTTCAAAAGCTCTGTTTGAATGTGTTTGACTTTCAATTGATTTAAAAACCTTTGTTTAATGTCTTTGACCTACATTTGATTCAAATAGCTTTGTAGAATGCATTTGACTTTCATTTGATTCAAAAAGATTTGTTTGAATGTGTTTGACTTTCATTTGATTCAAATAACTTTGATGAATGCATTTGACTTTCATTTGTTTCAAAAAGCTTTGTTTGAATGTGTTTGACTTTCATTTGATTCAAATAGATTTGTAGAATACATTTGACTTTTATTTGCTTCAAAAAGCTTTGTTTGAATGTGTTTGACTTTCATTTGATTTAAAAACCTTTGTTTAATGTGTTAGACTTTCATTTGATTCAAAAAGCTTTGTTTGAATGTGTTTGACTTTCATTTCATTCAAATACCTTTTTAGAATGCATTCGACTTTCATTTGATTCAAAAAGCTTTGTTTGAATGTGTTTGACTTTCATTTGATTCAAAAACCTTTGTTGAATGTGTTTGACTTTCATTTGATTCAAATACCTTTGTAGAATTCATTCGACTTTCATTTGATTCAAAAAGCTTTGTTTGAATGTGTTTGACTTTCATTTGATTCAAAAACCTTTGTTTAATGTGTTTGACTTTCATTTGATTCAAATAGCTTTGTAGAATTCATTCGACTTTCATTTGATTCAAAAAGCCTTTTTTGAATGTGTTTGACTTTCATTTGATTCAAATAGGTTAGTTGAATGCATTGGACTTCCGTTTGCTTCAAAAAGCTTTGTTTAAATGTGTATGACTTTCATTTGATTCAAATAGCTTTGTAGAATGCATTCGACTTTCATTTGGTTCAAAAATCTTTGTTTAATGTGTTTGACCTTCATTTGATTAAAATAGCTTTGTAGAATGCATTCGACTTTCATTTGATTCAAAAATCTTTGTTTGAATGTGTTTGACTTTCATTTGATTTAAAAACCTTTGTTTAATGTGTTTGACTTTTTTTTGATTCAAATAACTATTTAGAATGCATTTGACTTTCATTTGATTCAAAAAGCTTTGTTTGAATGTATTTTACTTTCATTTGATTCAAATAGCTTTGTAGAATGCATTCGACCTTCATTAGATTCAAAAATCTTTGTTTGAATGTGTTTGACTTTCATTTGATTTAAATAGTTTTGTTGAATGCATTTGACTTTTATTTGCTTCAAAAAGCTTTGTTTGAATGTGTTTGACTTTCACTTGATTTAAAAACCGTTGTTTAATGTGTTTGACTTTTTTTTGATTCAAATAACTATTTAGAATGCATTTGACTTTCATTTGATTCAAAAAGCTTTGTCTGAATGTATTTTACTTTCATTTGATTCAAATAGCTTTGTAGAATGCATTCGACCTTCATTAGATTCAAAAATCTTTGTTTGAATGTGTTTGACTTTCATTTGATTCAAATAGTTTTGTTGAATGCATTTGACTTTTATTTGCTTCAAAAAGCTCTGTTTGAATGTGTTTGACTTTCAATTGATTTAAAAACCTTTGTTTAATGTCTTTGACCTACATTTGATTCAAATAGCTTTGTAGAATGCATTTGACTTTCATTTGATTCAAAAAGATTTGTTTGAATGTGTTTGACTTTCATTTGATTCAAATAGCTTTGTTAAATGCATTTGACTTTCATTTGTTTCAAAAAGCTTTGTTTGAATGTGTTTGACTTTCATTTGATTCAAATAGATTTGTAGAATACATTTGACTTTTATTTGCTTCAAAAAGCTTTGTTTGAATGTGTTTGACTTTCATTTGATTTAAAAACCTTTGTTTAATGTGTTAGACTTTCATTTGATTCAAAAAGCTTTGTTTGAATGTGTTTGACTTTCATTTGATTCAAATACCTTTTTAGAATGCATTCGACTTTCATTTGATACAAAAAGCTTTGTTTGGATGTGTTTGACTTTCATTTGATTCAAAAACCTTTGTTGAATGTGTTTGACTTTCATTTGATTCAAATAGCTTTGTAGAATTCATTCGACTTTCATTTGATTCAAAAAGCCTTTGTTGAATGTGTTTGACTTTCATTTGATTCAAATTGGTTAGTTAAATGCGTTGGACTTCCGTTTGCTTCAAAAAGCTTTGTTTAAATGTGTATGACTTTCATTTGATTCAAATAGCCTTGTAGAATGCATTCGACTTTCATTTGATTCAAAAAGCCTTTTTTGAATGTGTTTGACTTTCATTTGATTTAAACAGCTTTGTAGAATGCATTCGACTTTCATTTGATTCAAAAATCTTTGTTTGAATGTGTTTGACTTTCATTTGATTCAAATAGTTTTGTTGAATTAATTTGACTTTTATTTGCTTCAAAAAGCTCTGTTTGAATGTGTTTGACTTTCATTTAATTTAAAAACCTTTGTTTAATGTGTTTGACCTTCATTGTTTCAAATAGCTTTGTAGAATGCATTTGACTTTCATTTGATTCAAAAAGCTTTGTTTGAATATGTTTCACTTTCTTTTGATTCAAATAGCTTCGTTGAATCCATTTGACTTTCATTTGTTTCAAAAAGCTTTGTTTGAATGTGTTTGACTTTCATTTGATTCAAATAGCTTTGTAGAATACATTTGACTTTTATTTGCTTCAAAAAGCTTTGTTTGGATGTGTTTGACTTTCATTTGATTTAAAAACCTTTTTTTTATGTGTTTGACTTTCATATGATTCAAATATTTATTTAGAATGTATTCGACTTTCATTTGATTCAAAAAGCTTTGTTTGAATGTGTTTGACTTTCATTTGATTTAAAAACCTTTGTTTAATTTGTTAGACTATCATTTGATTCAAATAGCTTTGTAGAATTCATTCGACTTTCATTTGATTCAAAAAGCCTTTTTTGAATGTGTTCGACTTTCATTTGATTCAAAAAGCTTTGTTTGAATGTGTATGGCTTTCATTTGATTTAAAAACCTTTGTTTAATGTGTTTCACTTTTATTTGATTCAAATAGCTTTGTAGAATGCATTCGACTTTCATTTGATTCAAAAATCTTTGTTTGAATGAGTTTGACTTTCATTTGATTCAAATAGCTTTGTTGAATGCATTTGACTTTTATTTTCTTCAAAAAGCTTTGTTTTAATGTGTTTGACTTTCATTTGTTTTAAAAACCTTTGTTTAATGTGTTTCACTTTCATTTGATTCAAGTAGCTTTGTAGAATGCATTTGACTTTCATTTGATTTAAAAAGCTTTGTTTGATTGTGTTTGACTTTCATTTGATTCTAATAGCTTTGTTGAATGCATTTGACTTTCATTTGCTTCAAAAAGCTTTGTTTGAATGTGTTTGTCTTTCAATTGATTCAAATAGCTTTTGTTTAAGGCATTTGACTTTTATTTGCTTCAAAAAGCTTTGTTTGATTTTGTTTGACTTTCATTTGATTTAAAAACCTTTGTTTAATGTTTTTGACTTTCATTTGATTCAAATAACTTTTTAGAATGTATTCGACTTTCATTTGATTTAAAAAGCTTTAATTGAATGTGTTTGACTTTCATTTGATTTAAAAACCTTTTTTTAATATGTTTGACTTTCATTTGATTAAAATAGCTTTGTAGAATGCATTCGACTTTAATTTGATTCAAAAATCTTTCTTTGAATGAGTTTGACTTTCATTTGATTCAAATAGCTTTGTTGAATGCATTTGACTTTTATTTTCTTCAAAAAGCTTTGTTTGATTGTGTTTGACTTTCATTTGATTTAAAAACCTTTGTTTAATGTGTTTGACTTTCATTTGATTCAAATAGCTTTGTAGAATGCATTTGACTTTCATTTGATTCAAAAAACTTTGTTTGATTGTGTTTGACTTTCATTTGATTCAAATAGCTTTGTTGAATGCATTTGACTTTCATTTGCTTCAAAAAGCTTTGTTTGAATGTGTTTGACTTTCAATTGATTCAACTAGCTTTTGTTGAAGGCATTTGACTTTTATTTGATTCAAAAAGCTTTGTTTGAAAGTGTTTGACTTTCATTTGATTTAAAAACCTTTATTTAATGTGTTTGACTTTCATTTGATTCAAATAACTTTTTAGAATGCATTCGAATTTCATTTGATTCAAAAAGCTTTGTTTGAATGTGTTTTGACTTTCATTTGATTTAAAAACCTTTGTTTAATGTGTTTGACTTTCATTTGATTCAAATGGCTATGTAGAATTCATTCAACTGTCATTTGATTCAAAAAGCCTTTATTGAATGTGTTTGACTTTCATTTGATTTAAATAGCTTTGTTGAATGCAAATGACTTTCATTTGCTTCAAAAAGCTTTGTTTGAATGTGTTTGACTTTCAATTGTTTCAACTAGCTTTTGTTGAAGGCATTTGACTTTTATTTGATTCAAAAAGCTTTGTTTGAATGTGTTTGACTTTCATTTGATTTAAAAACCTTTATTTAATGTGTTTGACTTTCATTTGATTCAAATAACTTTTTAGAATGCATTCGAATTTCATTTGATTCAAAAAGCTTTGTTTGAATGTGTTTTGACTTTCATTTGATTTAAAAACCTTTGTTTAATGTGTTTGACTTTCATTTGATTCAAATGGCTTTGTAGAATTCATTCGATTGTCATTTGATTCAAAAAGCCTTTATTGAATGTGTTTGACTTTCATTTGATTTAAATAGCTTTGTTTAATGTGTTAGACTTTCATTTGATTCAAAAAGCCTTTATTGAATGTGTTTGACTTTCATTTGATTCAAAGAGCTTTGTAGATTACATTCGACTTTCATTTGATTCAAAAATCTTTGTTTTAACGAGTTTGACTTTCATTTAATTTAGATAGCTTTGTTGAATGAATTTGACTTTTATTTGCTTCAAAAAGCTTTGTTTGAATGTGTTTGACTTTCATTTGATTTAAAAACCTTTGTTTAATGTGTTTGACTTTCATTTGATTTAAATAGCTTTGTAGAATTCATTCGACTTTCATTTGATTGAAAAAGCCCTTTTTGAATGTGTTTGACTTTCGTTTGATTCAAATAGGTTAGTAAATGCATTGGACTTCCATTTGCTTCAAAAAGCTTTGTTTAAATGTGTATGACTTTCATTTGATTCAAATAGCTTTGTAGAATGCATTCGAATTTCATTTGGTTCAAAAATCATTGTTTGAATGTGTTTGACTTTCATTTGATTCAAATAGCTTTGTAGAATGCATTCGACATTCATTTGATTCAAAAGGCTTTGTTTGAATGTGTTTGACTTTCATTTGATTCAAATAGCTTTGTTTAATGCATTTGACTTTTATTTGCTTCAAAAAGCTCTGTTTGAGTGTGTTTGACTTTCATTTGATTTCAAAACCTTTGTTTAATGTGTTTGACTTTCATTTGATTCAAATCGCTTTCTAGAATTCAATCGACTTTCATTTGATTCAAAAAGCCTTTTTTGAATGTGTTTGACTTTCATTTGACTCAAATAGCTTTGTTTAATGCATTTGACTTTTATTTGCTTCAAAAAGCTTTGTTTGAATGTGTTTGACTTTCATTTGATTCAAATAGCTTTGTAGAATTCATTTGACTTTCATTTGATTCAAAAAGCTTTGTTTATTTGTGTTTGACTTTCATTTGATTCAAATAGCTTTGTTGAATGCATTTGACTTTTATTTGCTTCAAAAAGCTTTGTTTGAATGTGTATGACTTTCATTTGATTTAAAAACCTTTGTTTAATGTGTTTGACTTTCATTTGATTAAAAGAGCTTTGTAGATTACATTCGACTTTCATTTGATTCAAATAACTTTTTAGAATGCATTCGAATTTCATTTGCTTCAAAAAGCTTTGTTTGAATGTGTTTTGACTTTCATTTGATTTAAAAACCTTTGTTTAATGTGTTTGACTTTCATTTGATTCAAATGGCTTTGTAGAATTCATTCGACTGTCATTTGATTCAAAAAGCCTTTATTGAATGTGTTTGACTGTCATTTGATTCAAATAGGATAGTTGAACGCATTGGACTTCCATTTGCTTCAAAAAGCTTTGTTTAAATGTGTATGACTTTCATTTGATTCAAATAGCTTTGTAGAATGCATTCGACTTTCATTTGGTTCAAAAATCTTTGTTTCAATGTGTTTGACTTTCAGTTGATTCAAATAGCTTTGTAGAATGCATTCGACTTTCATTTGATTCAAAAATCTTTGTTTGAATGAGTTTGACTTTCATTTGATTCAAATAGCTTTGTTGAATTCATTTGACTTTTATTTTCTTCAAAAAGCTTTGTTTGAATATGTTTGACTTTCATTTGATTTAAAAACCTTTTTTTAATGTGTTTGACTTTCATTTGATTCAAATAGCTTTGTAAAATGCATTTGACTTTCATTTGATTCAAAAACCTTTTTTTAATGTGTTTGACTTTCATTTGATTCGAATAGCTTTGTAAAATGCATTTGACTTTCATTTGATTCAAAAACCTTTTTTTAATGTGTTTAACTTTCATTTGATTCGAATAGCTTTGTAAAATGCATTCGACTTTCATTTCATTCAAAAATCTTTGTTTAAATGTGTTTAACTTTCATTTGAATCACATAGCTTTGTTGTATGCATTTGACTTTTATTTGCTTCAAAAAGCTTTATTTGAATGTGTTTCACTTTCATTTGACTCAAATAGCTTTGTAGAATTCATTTGACTTTCATTTGATTCAAAAAGCTTTGTTTATTTGTGTTTGACTTTCATTTGATTCAAATAGCTTTGTTGAATGCATTTGACTTTTATTTGCTTCAAAAAGCTTTGTTTGAATGTGTATGACTTTCATTTGATTTAAAAACCTTTGTTTAATGTGTTTGACTTTCATTTGATTCAAAGAGCTTTGTAGATTACATTCGACTTTTATTTGATTCAAAAATCTTTGTTTTAATGAGTTTGACTTTCATTTGATTTAGATAGCTTTGTTGAATGAATTTGACTTTTATTTGCTTCAAAAAGCTTTGTTTGAATGTGTTTGACTTTCATTTGATTTAAAAACCTTTGTTTAATGTGTTTGACCTTCATTTGATTTAAATAGCTTTGTAGAATTCATTCGACTTTCATTTGATTCAAAAAGCCCTTTTTGAATGTGTTTGACTTTCGTTTGATTAAAATAGGTTAGTTAATGCATTAGACTTCCATTTGCTTCAAAAAGCTTTGTTTAAATGTGTATGAATTTCATTTGATTCAAATTGCTTTGTAGAATGCATTCGACTTTCATTTGGTTTAAAAATCATTGTTTGAATGTGTTCGACTTTCATTTGATTCAAATAGCTTTGTACAATGCATTCAACTTTCATTTGATTTAAAAATTTTTGTTTGAATGTGTTTGACTTTCATTTGATTCAAATAGCTTTGTTTAATGCATTTGACTTTCATTTGCTTCAAAAAGCTTTGTTTGAGTGTGTTTGACTTTCATTTGATTTCAAAACCTTTGTTTAATGTGTTTGACTTTCATTTGATTCAAATTGCTTTGTAGAATTCATTCGACTTTCATTTGATTTAAAAAGCCTTTTTTAAATGTGTTTGACTTTCATTTGATTCAAATATGTTAGTTGAATGCATTGGACTTCCATTTGCTTCATAAAGCTTTGTTTAAATGTGTATGACTTTCATTTGAGTTAAATAGCTTTGTAGAATGCATTCGACTTTCATTTGGTTCAAAAATCTTTGTTTGAATGTGTTTGACTTTCATTTGATACAAATAGCTTGGGAGAATGCATTCGACTTTCATTTGAGTCAAAAATCTTTGTTTGAATGTGTTTGACTTTCAGTTGATTCAAATAGCTTTGTTGAATGCATTTGACTTTTATTTGCTTCAAAAAGCTATGTTTGAATGTGTTTGACTTTCATTTGATTCAAATAGCTTTGCTGAATGCATTTGACTTCTATTTTCTTACAAAAGCTTTGTTTGAATGTGTTTGACTTTCATTTGATTTAAAAACCTTTGTTTAATGTGTTTGACTTTCATTTGATTCAAATAGCCTTGTAGAATGCATTTGACTTTCATTTGATTCAAAAAGCTTTGTGTGAATGTGTTTGACTTTCATTTGATTCAAATAGCTTTGTAGAATGCATTCGACTTTCATTTGATTTAAAAATATTTGTTTGAATGTGTTTGACTTTCATTCGATTCAAATAGCTTTGTTGAATATATTTGACTTTCATTTGCTTCAAACAGCTTTGTGTGAATGTGTTTGACTTTCATTTGATTCCAATAGCTTTGTAGAATGCATTCGACTATAATTTGATTCAAAAATACTTGTTTGACTGTGTTTGACTTTCATTCGATTCAAATTGCTTTGTTTAATGCATTTTACTTTTATTTGCCTCAAATCGCTTTGCTTGAATGTGTTTGAATTTCATTTGATTTAAAAAACCTTTGTTTAATGTGTTTGACTTTCATTTGATTCAAATAGCTTTGTAGAATGCATTCGACTTTCATTTGATTCAAAAATCTTTGTTTGAATGTGTTTGACTTTCATTTGATTCAAATAACTTTGTAGAATGCATTTGACTTTCATTTGATTCAAAAAGCTTTATTTAATTGTGTTTGACTTTCATTTGATTCAAATATCTTTGTTGAATGCATTTGCTTTTCATTTGCTTCAAAAAGTTTTGTGTGAATGTGTTGGACTTTCATTTGATTCAAATAGCTTTGTTCAATGTATTTGACTTTTATTTGCTTTAAAACGCTTTGTTTAAATGTGTTTGACTTTCATTTGATTCAAATAGCTTTGTAGAATGCATTCGACTTTCATTTGATTCGAAAGGCTTTAATTGAATGTGTTTGACTTTCATTTGATTCAAATAGCTTTGTTCAATGCATTTGACATTTATTTTCTTCAAAAAGCTTTGTTTGAATGTGTTTCACTTTCATTTGATTTAAAAACCTATGTTTAATGTGTTTCACTTTCATTTGATTCAAATAGCTTTGTAGAATTCATTCGACTTTCATTTGATTCAAAAAGCTTTGTTTGAATGTGTTTGACTTTCATTTGATTTATAAACCTTTGTTTAATGTGTTAGACTTTCATTTGATTTAAATAGATTTGTAGTATTCATTCGACTTTTATTTGATTCAAATAGCTTTGTTTGAATGTATTTGACTTTCATTTGATTCTAATAGCTTTGTTTGAATGTATTTGACTTTCATTTCATTCTAATAGCTTTGTTCAATGCATTTGACTTTTATTTGCTTTAAAAATCTTTGTTTGATTGTGTTTGACTTTCTTTTGATTCAAATAGCTTTGTAGAATTCATTCGACTTCCATTTGATTCAAAAAGCTTTCTTTGAATATGTTTGGCTTTCATTTGATTCAAATAGCTTGGTTCAATGCATTTACCTTTTATTTTCTTCCAAAAGCCTTGTATGAATGTGTTTAACTTTCATTTGATTCAAATAGCTTTGTTCAATGCATTTGACTTTTATTTGCTTCAAAACGCTTTGTTTGAATGTGTTTGACTTTCATTTGATTCAAATAGCTTTGTAGAATGCATTCGACTTTCATTTGATTCAAAAAGCTTTGTTTGAATGTGTTTGACTTTCATTTGATTCAAATAGCTTTGTAGAATGCATTCGACTTTCATTTGATTCGAAAAGCTTTAATTGAATGTGTTTGACTTTCATTTGATTCAAATAGCTTTGTTCAATGCATTTGACATTTATTTTCTTCAAAAAGCTTTGTTTGAATGTGTTTGACTTTCATTTGATTTAAAAACCTATGTTTAATGTTTTTGACTTTCATTTGATTCAAATATCTTTGTATAATTCATTCGACTTTCATTTGATTCAAAAAGCTTTGTTTGAATGTGTTTGACTTTCATTTGATTCAAATAGCTTTATTGAATGCATTTGACTTTTATTTGTTTCAAAAACCTTTGTTTGAATGTTTTTTACTTTCATTTCATTCAAATAGTTTTGTTCAATGCATTGGACTTTTATTTACTTCAAAAAGCTTTTTTTAAACGTGTTTGACTTTCATTAGATTCAAATAGCTTTGTAGAATGCATTCGACTTCCATTTGATTCAAAAAGCTTTGTTTGAATGTGTTTGGCCTTCATTTGATTCAAATAGCTTTGTTGAATGCATTGGACTTTTATTTGCTTCAAAAAGCTTTGTTTGAATGTATTTGACTTTCATTTAATTCAAATAGCTTTGTTCAATGCATTGGACTTTTATTTACTTCAAAAAGCTTTTTTTGAACGTGTTTGACTTTCATTTGATTTAAAAACCTTTGTTTCATGTGTTTGACTTTCATTTAATTCAAATAGCTTTGTTGAATGCATTTGACTTTTATTTGCTTCAAAAAGCTTTGTTTGAACGTGTTTGAGTTTTATTTGATTTAAAAACCTTTGTTTCATGTGTTTGACGTTCATTTTATTCAAATAACTTTGTTGAATGCATTTGACTTTTATTTGCTTCAAAAAGCTTTGTTTAAATGTGCTTGACATTCCTTTGATTTAAAAACCTTTGTTTAGTGTGTTTGACTTTCATTTGATTCAAATATCTTTGTAGAATGCATTCGACTTTCATTTGATTCAAAAAGCTTTGTTTGAATATCTTTGACTCTCATTTGATTCAAATAGCTTTGTTAAATGCATTTGACTTTTATTTGCTTCAAAAAGCTTTGTTTGAATGTGTTTGACTTTCCTTTCATTTAAAAACCTTTGTTTAATGTGTTTGACTTTCATTTGATTGAAATATCTTTGTAGAATGCATTCGACTTTCATTTGATTCAAAAAGCTTTGTATAAATGTGTTTGATTTTCATTTAATTCAAATAGCTTTGTTGAATGCATTTGACTTTTATTTGCTTCAAAAAGCTTTGTTTGAATGTGTTTGACTTTCCTTTGATTTAAAAACGTTTTTTAAGGTGTTTGACTTTCATTTGATTCAAATAGCTTTGTAGAACGCATTCGACATTTCATTTGATTCAAAAAGCTTTGTTTGGATATGTTTGACTTTCGTTTGATTCTAATAGCTTTGTTAAATGCATTTGACTTTTGTTTTCTTCAAAAAGCTCTGTTTGAATGTGTTTGACTTTCATTTGATTCAAATAGCTTTGTAAAATGCATTCGACTGTCGTTTGTTTCAAAAAGCTTTGTTTAAATGAGTTTGACTTTCTTTTAATTCAAATAGCATTTTTCAATGCATTTGACTTTTATTTGCTTCCAAAAGCTTTGTTTGAATGTGTCTGACTTTCATTTAACTCAAATAGCTTTGTTCAATGCGTTGGACTTTTATTTGCTTAAAAAAGCTTTTTTTGAACGTGTTTGACTTTCATTTGATTCAAATAGCTTTGTAGAATGCATTCGACTTTCATTAGATTCAAAAAGCTTTGTTTGAATGTGTTTGACTTTCATTTGATTCAAATAACTTTGTAGAATGCATTCGACTGTCATTTGATTCAAAAAGCTTTGTTTGAAGTGTTTGACATTCATTTGATTTAAAAACCTATGTTTAATGTGTTTGACTTTCATTTGATTCAAATAGCTTTGTTGAAAGCACTAGACTTTTATTTATTTCAAAAAGCTTTGTTTGAATCTGTTTGACTTTCCTTTGATTTAAAAACCTTTTTTTCAATGTGTTTGACTTTCATTTGATTCAAATAGCTTTGTAGAATGCATTCGACTTTCATTTGATTCAAAAAGCTTTGTTTGAATGTGTTTAACTTTCAATTGATTCAAATAGCTTTGTTGAATGCATTTGACTTTTATTTATTTCAAAAATCTTTGTTTGAATGTGTTTGACTTTCACTAGATTCAAATAGCTTTGTTCAATGCATATGACTTTTATTTGCTTGAAAAAGCTTTGTTTGAACGTGTTTAACTTTCATTTAATTTAAAAACCTTTGTTTCATGTGTTTGACTTTCATTTGATTCAAATAGCTTTGTTCAATGCATTTGACTTTTATTTGCTTCAAAAAGCTTTGTTTGAATGTGTTTGACATTCATATGATTTAAAAACCTATGTTCAATGTGTTTGACATTCATTTGATTCAAATAGCTTTGTAGAATTTATTCGACTTTCATTTGATTCAAAAAGCTTTGTTTGAATGTGTTTGACTTTCATTTGATTCAAATAGCTTTGTTGAATGCATTTGACTTTTATTTGTTTCAAAAAGCTTTGTTTGAATGTGTTTGACTTTTATTTGATTTAAAAACCTTTGTTTCATGTGTTTGACTTTCATTTTATTCAAATAGCTTTGTTGAATGTATTTGACTTTTATTTGTTTCAAAAAGCTTTGTTTGAACGTGTTTGACTTTTATTTGATTTAAAAACCTTTGTTTCATGTGTTTGACTTTAATTTTATTTAAATAACTTTGTTGAATGCATTTTACTTTTATTTGCTTCAAAAAGCTTTGTTTAAATGTGTTTGATTTTCGTTTGATTTAAAAACCTTTGTTGATTCAAATATCTTTGTAGATTGCATTCGACTTTCATTTGATTCAAAAAGCTTTGTTTGAATGTCTTTGACTCTCTTTTAATTCAAATAACTTTGTAGAATGCATTTGACTTTTATTTGCTTCAAAAAGCTTTGTTTGATTGTGTTTGACTTTCATTTGATTCAAATAGCTTTGTAGAACGCATTCGACATTTCATTTGATTCAAAAAGCTTTGTTTGGATGTGTTTGACTTTCATTTCATTCAAATAGCTTTGTTAAATGCATTTGACTTTTATTTTCTTCAAAAAGCTTTGGTTGAATGTGTTTGATTTTCATTTGATTCAAATAGCTTTGTAGAATGCATTCGACTGTCATTTGATTCAAAAAGCTTTGTTTGAATGAGTTTGACTTTCATTTTATTCAAATAGCTTTGTTCAATGCATTTGTTTTTTATTTGCTTCCAAAAGCTTTGTTTGAATGTGTTTGACTTTCATTTAATTCAAATAGCTTTGTTCAATGCATTGGACTTTTATTTGCTTCAAAAAGCTTTTTTTGAACGTGTTTGACTTTCATTTGATTTAAAAATCTTTGTTTCGTGTGTTTAACTTTCATTTGATTCAAATAGCTTTGTAGAATGCATTCGACTTTCATTTGATTTAAAAAGCTTTGTTTAAATGTGTTTGACTTTCATTTGATTCAAATAACTTTGTTGAATGCATTCGACTGTCATTTGATTCAAAAAGCTTTGTTTGAATGTGTTTGAATTCATTTGATTTAAAAACCTATGTTTAATGTGTTTGACTTTCATTTGATTCAAATAGCTTTGTTGAAAGCACTAGACTTTTATTTGCTTCAAAAAGCTCTGTTTGAATGTGTTTGACTTTCATTTGATTTAAAAACCTTTTTTTAAATGTGTTTGACTTTCATTTGATTCAAATAGCTTTGTAGAATGCATTCGACTTTCATTTGATTCAAAAAGCTTTGTTTGAATGTGTTTAAATTTCAATTGATTCAAATAGCTTTGTTGAATGCATTTGACTTTTATTTATTTCAAAAATCTTTATTTGAATGTGTTTGACTTTCACTAGACTCAAATAGCTTTGTTCAATGCATATGACTTTTTTTTGCTTCAAAAACCTTTGTTTCATGTGTTTGACATTCATTTTATTCAAATAGCTTTGTTGAATGCACTTGACTTTTATTTGCTTCAAAAAGCTTTGTTTGAATGTGTTTGACTTTCCTTTGATTTTAAAACCTTTGTTTAGTGTGTTTGACTTTCATTTGATTCAAATATCTTTGTAGAATGCATTCGACTGTCATTTGCTTCAAAAAGCTTTGTTTGAATGTCTTTGACTCTCATTTGATTCAAATAGCTTTGTTGAATACATTTGACTTTTATTTGCTTCAAAAAGCTTTGTTTGAATGTGTTTGACTTTCCTTTGATTTAAAAACCTTTGTTTAATGTGTTTGACTTTCATTTGATTCAAATATGTTTGTAGAATGCTTTCGAATTTCATTTGATTCAAAAATCTTTGTTTGAATGTGTTTGACTTTCATTTGATTCAAATAGCTTTGTAGAATGCATTCGACTGTCATTTGATTCAAAAAGCTTTGTTTAAATGTGTTTGACTTTCATTTGATTCATATAGCTTTGTTCAATGCATTCGACTGTCATTTGATTCAAAAAGCTTTGTTTGAAAGTGTTTGACATTCATTTGATTTAAAAACCTATGTTTAATGTGTTTGACTTTCATTTGATTCAAATAGCTTTGTTGAAAGCACTAGACTTTTATTTGCTTCAAAACGCTTTGTTTGAATGTGTTTAACTTTCCTTTGATTTTAAAACTGTCTTTCATTTGATTCAAATAGCTTTGTAGAATGCATTCGACTTTCATTTGATTCAAAAAGCTTTGTTTGAATTTCATTTGATTACAATAGCTTTGTTCAATGCATTTGACTTTTATTTGCTTAAAAAGGCTTTGTTTGAATGTGTTTGATTTTCATTTCCTTCAAATAGCTTTGTTCAATGCATTTGACTTTTATTTGCTTCAAAAAGCTTTGTTTGATTTTGTTTGACTTTCATTTGATTCAAATAGCTTTGTAGAATGCATTCGACTTCCATTTGATTCAAAAAGCTTTGTTTGAATGTGTTTGGCTTTCATTTGATTCAAATAGCTTTGTAGAATGCATTCGACTTTCATTTGATTCGAAAAGCTTTAATTGAATGTGTTTGACTTTCATTTGATTCAAATAGCTTTGTAGAATGCATTCGATTGTCATTTGATTCAAAAAGCTTTGTTTGAATGAGTTTGACTTTCATTTTATTCAAATAGCTTTGTTCAATGCATTTGACTTTTATTTGCTTCTTAAAGCTTTGTTTGAATGTGTTTGACTTTCATTTATTTCAAATAGCTTTGTTCAATGCATTGGAATTTTATTTGCTTCAAAAAGCTTTTTTTGAACGTGTTTGACTTTCATTTGATTTAAAAATCTTTGTTTCGTGTGTTTAACTTTTTGATTCAAATAGCTTTGTAGAATGCATTCGACTTTCATTTGATTCAAAAAGCTTTGTTTAAATGTGTTTGACTTTCATTTGATTCAAATAACTTTGTTGAATGCATTCGACTGTCATTTGATTCAAAAAGCTTTGTTTAAATGTGTTTGACATTCATTTGATTTAAAAACCTATGTTTAATGTGTTTGACTTTCATTTGATTCAAATAGCTTTGTTTAAAGCACTAGACTTTAATTTACTTCAAAAAGCTCTGTTTGAATGTGTTTGACTTTCCTTTGATTTAAAAACCTTTTTTTTAATGTGTTTGACTTTCATTTGATTCAAATAGCTTTGTAGAATGCATTCGACTTTCATTTGATTCAAAAAGCTTTGTTTGAATGTGTTTAACTTTCAATTGATTCAAATAGCTTTGTTGAATGCATTTGACTTTTATTTATTTCAAAAATCTTTATTTGAATGTGTTTGACTTTCACTAGACTCAAATAGCTTTGTTCAATGCATATGACTTTTTTTTGCTTCAAAAACCTTTGTTTCATGTGTTTGACTTTCATTTTACTCAAATAGCTTTGTTGAATGCACTTGACTTTTATTTGCTTCAAAAAGCTTTGTTTGAATGTGTTTGACTTTCCTTTGATTTTAAAACCTTTGTTTATTGTGTTTGACTTTCATTTTATTCAAATAGCTTTGTAGAATGCATTCGACTTTCATTTGATTCAAAAAGCTTTGTTTGAATGTGTTTGAATTTCATTTGATTCAAATAGCTTTGTTCAATGCATTTAAATTTTATTTGCTTCAAAAAGCTTTGTTTGAATGTGTTTGACATTCATATGATTTAAAAACCTACGTTTAATGTGTTTGACTTTCATTTGATTCAAATAGCTTTGTAGAATTTATTCGACTTTCATTTGATTCAAAAAGCTTTGTTTGAATGTGTTTGACTTTCATTTCATTCAAATAGCTTTGTTGAATGCATTTGACTTTTATTTCTTTCAAAAAGCTTTGTTTAAATGTGTTTGACTTTCGTTTGATTTAAAAACCTTTGTTGATTCAAATAGATTTGTAGATTGCATTCGACTTTCATTTGATTCAAAAAGCTTTGTTTGAATGTCTTTGACTCTCTTTTAATTCAAATAACTTTGTAGAATGCATTTGACTTTTATTTGCTTCAAAAAGCTTTGTTTGATTGTGTTTGACTTTCATTTGATTCAAATAGCTTTGTAGAACGCATTCGACATTTCATTCAATTCAAAAAGCTTTGTTTGGATGTGTTTGACTTTCATTTCATTCAAATAGCTTTGTTAAATGCATTTGACTTTTATTTTCTTCAAAAAGCTTTGTTTAAATGTGTTTGACTTTCATTTGATTCAAATAACTTTGTTGAATGCATTCGACTGTCATTTGATTCAAAAAGCTTTGTTTGAATGTGTTTGACATTCATTTGATTTAAAAACCTATATTTAATGTGTTTGACTTTCATTTGATTAAAATAGCTTTGTAGAATGCATTCGACTTTCATTTTATTCAAAAAGCTTTGTTTGAATGTGTTTAACTTTCAATTGATTCAAATAGCTTTGTTGAATGCATTTGACTTTTATTAATTTCAAAAATCTTTATTTGAATGTGTTTGACTTTCACTAGACTCAAATAGCTTTGTTCAATGCATATGACTTTTTTTTGCTTCAAAAACCTTTGTTTCATGTGTTTGACTTTCATTTTATTCAAATAGCTTTGTTGAATGCACTTGACTTTTATTTGCTTCAAAAAGCTTTGTTTGAATGTGTTTGAATTTCCTTTGATTTTAAAACCTTTGTTTAATGTGTTTGACTTTCATTTTATTCAAATAGCTTTGTAGAATGCATTCGACTTTCATTTGATTCAAAAAGCTTTGTTTGAATGTGTTTGAATTTCATTTGATTCAAATAGCTTTGTTCAATCCATTTAAATTTTATTTGCTTCAAAAAGCTTTGTTTGAATGTGTTTGACATTCATATGATTTAAAAACCTACGTTTAATGTGTTTGACTTTCATTTGATTCAAATAGCTTTGTAGAATTCATTCGACTTTCATTTGATTCAAAAAGCTTTGTTTGAATGTGTTTGACTTTCATTTGATTCAAATAGCTTTGTTGAATGCATTTGACTTTTATTTGCTTTAAAAAGCTTTGTTTGAATGTGTTTGACTTTCATTAATTCATATAGCTTTATTCAATGCATTGGACTTTTATTTACTTCAAAAAGCTTTTTTTGAACGTGTCTGACTTTCATTTGATTTAAAAACCTTTGTTTCATGTGTTTGACTTTCATTTTATTCATATAGCTTTATTGAATGCATTTGACTTTTATTTGCTTCAAAAAGCTTTGTTTGAACGTGTTTGACTTTTATTTGATTTAAAAACCTTTGTTAAATGTGTTTAACTTTCATTTTATTCAACTAACTTTGTTGAATGCATTTGACTTTTATTTGCTTCAAAAAGCTTTGTTTAACTGTGTTTGACTTTCCTTTGATTTAAAAACCTTTGTTTAGTGTGTTTGACTTTCATTTGATTCAAATATCTTTGTAGAATGCATTCGACTTTCATTTGATTCAAAAAGCTTTGTTTGAATGTCTTTGACTCTGATTTGATTCAAATAGCTTTGTTGAATACATTTGACTTTTATTTGCTTCAAAAAGCTTTGTTTGAATGTGTTTGACTTTCCTTTGATTTAAAAACCTTTGTTTAATGTGTTTGACTTTCATTTGATTCAAATATCTTTATAGAATGCATTCGAATTTCATTTGATTCAAAAATCTTTGTTTAAATGTGTTTGACTTTCATTTGATTCAAATAGCTTTGTAGAATGCATTCGACTGTCATTTGATTCAAAAAGCTTTGTTTAAATGTGTTTGACTTTCATTTGATTCATATAGCTTTGTTCAATGCATTTGACTTTTATTTGCTTCAAAAAGCTTTGTTTGAATGTATTTGACTTTCATTTGATTTAAAATTCTATGTTTAATGTGTTTGACTTTCATTTGATTCAAATAGCTTTGTTGAAAGCACTTGACTTTTATTTACTTCAAAAAGCTTTGTTTGAATGTTTTTTACTTTCATTTGACTTAAAAACCTTTTTTTTTTAATGTGTTTGACTTTCATTTGATTTGAATAGCTTTGTAGAATGCATTCAAGTTTCATTTGATTCAAAAAGCTTTGTTTGAATGTGTTTGACTTTCAATTGATTCAAATAGCTTTGTTGAATGCATTTGACTTTTATTTGCTACAAAAAGCTTTGTTTGAATGTTTTTGACTTTCATTTGATTTAAAAAACTATGTTTATTGTGTTTGACTTTCATTTGATTTAAATCGCTTTGTAGAATTCATCCGACTTTCATTTGATTCAAAAAGCTTTGTTTGAATGTGTTTGATTTTCATTTGATTCAAATAGCTTTGTTGAATGCATTAGACTTTTATTTGTTTCAAAAAGCTTTGTTTGAATGTGTTTGACTTTCATTTGATTCAAATAGCTTTGTAGAATGCATTCGACTTTTATTTGATTCAAAAAGCTTTGTTTGAATGTGTTTGACTTTCGATTGATTCAAATAGCTTTGTTCAATACATTTGACTTTTATTTGCTTCCAAAAGCTTTGTTTGAATGTGTTCGACTTTCATTTCATTCAAATAGCTTTGTTCAATGCATTGGACTTTTATTTGCTTCAAAAAGCTTTTTTTGAACGTGTTTGACTTTCATTTGATTTAAAAATCTTTGTTTCATGTGTTTGACTTTCATTTTTTTCAAATAGCTTTGTAGAATGCATTCGACTTTCATTTGATTCAAAAAGCTTTGTTTGAATGTGTTTGACATTCATTTGATTCAAATATCTTTGTAGAATGCATTCGACTGTCATTTGATTCCAAAAGCTTTGTTTGAATGTGTTTGACATTCATTTGATTTAAAAACCTATGTTTAATGTGTTTGACTTTCATTTGATTCAAATAGCTTTGTTGAAAGCACTTGACTTTTATTTGCTTCAAAAAGCTTTGTTTGAATGTGTTTGACTTTCCTTTGATTTAAAAACTTTTTTTTTTAATAAGTTTGTCTTTCATTTGATTCAAATAGCTTTGAGAATGCATTCGACTTTCATTTGATTCAAAAAGCTTTGTTTGAATGTGTTTGACTTTCATTTGATTCAAATAGCTTTGTTGAATGCATTTGACTTTTATTTGCTTCAAAAAGCTTTGTTTGAATGTGTTTGACTTTCATTTGATTTAAAAACCTTTGTTTCATGTGCTTGACTTTCATTTGATTCAAATAGCTTTGTAGAATGCATTCGACTTTCATTTGATTCAAAAAGCTTTGTTTGTATGTGTTTGACTTTCATTTGATTCAAATAGCTTTTTTTTAATGCATTTGACTTTTATTTGTTTCAAAAATCTTTTTTTGAATATGTTTGAATTCATTTCATTCAAATAGCTTTGTTCAATGCATTTGACTTTTATTTGCCTCAAAAAGCTTTGTTTGAATGTGTTTGACTTTCATTTGAATCAAATAGCTTTGTTCAATGCATTTGACTTTTATTTTCTTCAAAAAGCTTTGTTTGAATGTGTTTGAATTTTATTTGATTTAAAAACCTCTGTTTAATGTGTTTGACTTTCATTTGATTCAAATAGCGTTGTAGAATTCATTCGACTTGCATTTGATTCAAAAAGCTTTGTTTGAATGTGTTTGACTTTCATTTCATTCAAATAGCTTTGTTCAATGCATTTGACTTTTATTTACCTCAAAAAGCTTTGTTTGAATGTGTTTGAATTTCATTTGTTTTAAAAACCTTTGTTTAATGTGTTTCACTTTCATTTGATTCAAATTGCTTTGTAGGATGCATTCGACTTTATCTTGATTCAAAAAGCTTTGTTTGAATGTGTTTGGCTTTCATTTGATTCAAATAGCTTTGTTCATTGCATTTTACTTTTATTTGCTTCAAAAAGCTTTGTTTAAATGTGTTTGACTTTCGTTTGATTCAAATAGCTTTGTAGAATGCATTCGACTTTAATTTGATTCAAAAAGCTTTGTTTGAATGTGTTTGACTTTAAATTTGATTCAAAGTGCTTTGTAGAATGCATTCGACTTTCATTTGATTCGAAAAGCTTTGTTTGAATGTGTTTGACTTTTATTTGATTCAAGTAGCTTTGTCCAATGCATTTGATTTTTATTTTCTTCAAAAAGCTTTGTTTGAATGTGTTTGACTTTCATTTGATTTAAAAAACCTATTTTTAATGTGTTTGACTTTCATTTGATTCAAATAGCTTTGTAGAATTCATTCGACTTTCATTTGATTCAAAAAGCTTTGTTTGAATGTGTTTGACTTTCATTTGATTCAAATAGCTTTGTTGAGTGCATTTGACTTTTATTTGTTTCAAAAATCTTTATTTGAATGTGTTTGACTTTCATTAGATTCAAATAGCTTTGTTCAATGCATTTGACTTTTATTTGCTTCAAAAAGCTTTGTTTGAATGTGTTTAACTTTCATTTGATTCAAATAGCTTTGTTCAATGCATTTGACTTTTATTTGCTTCAAAACGCTTTGTTTGAATTTATTTGACTTCATTTGATTCAAATAGCTTTGTAAAATGCATTCGATGTTTATATGATTCAAAAAGCTTTGTTTGAATGCGTTTGACTTTCATTTGATTCAAATAGCTTTGTAGAATGCATTGGACTTTCATTTGCTTCAAAAAGCTTTGTTTAAATGTGTGAATGTGTTTGACATTCATTTGATTTAATGACCTTTGTTTAATGTGTTTGACTTTCATTTGATTCAAATAGCTTTGTTGAATGCATTTGACTTATATTTGCTTCAAAAAGCTTTGTTTGAATGTGTTCGACTTTTCTTTGATTTAAAAACCTTTGTTTAATGTGTTTCACTTTCGTTTGATTCAAATTGCTTTGTAGAATGCATTCGACTTTAATTTGATTCAAAAAACTCTGTTTGAATGTGTTTGGCTTTCATTTGATTCAAATAGCTTTGTTCATTGCATTTGACTTTTATTTGCTTCAAAAAGCTTTGTTTGAATGTGTTTGACTTTCGTTTGATTCAAATAGCTTTGTAGAATGCATTCGACGTTCATTTGATTCAAAAAGATTTGTAGAATGCATTCGACTTTCATTTGATTCGAAAAGCTTTGTTTGAATGTGTTTTGACTATCATTTGATTCAAATAGCTTTGTTCAATGCATTTGACATTTATTTTCTTCAAAAAGCTTTGTTTGAATGTGTTTGACTTTCATTTGATTCAAGTAGCTTTGTAGAATTCATTCGACTTTCATTTGATTCAAAAAACTTTGTTTGAATGTGTTTGACTTTCATTTGATTCAAATAGCTTTGTTGAATGCATTTGACTTTTATGTGCTTCAAAAATCTTTGTTTGAATGTGTTTGATTTTCATTTCATTCAAATAGCTTTGTTCAATGCATTTGACTTTTATTTGCCTGAAAAAGCTTTGTTTGAACGTGTTTGACTTTTATTTGTTTTAAAAACCTTTGTTTCATGTGTTTGACTTTCATTTAATTCAAATAGCTTTATTGAATGCATTTGACTTTTATTAGCTTCAAAAAGCTTTGTTTGAATGTGTTTGACTTTCATTTGATTCAAATAGATTGGTAGAATGCATTCGACTATCATTTGATTCAAAAAGCTTTGTATGAATGTGTTTGAATTTCATTTGATTTAAAAAGCTTTGTAGAATGCATTCGACTTTCATTTGATTCAAAAAGCTTTGTTTGAATGTGTTTGATTTTCATTTGATTCAAATAGCTTTGTTCAATGCATTTGACTTTTATTTTGCTTCAAAAGCTTTGTTTGAATGTATTTGACTTTCATTTGATTTAATACCCTTTGTTTAATGTGTTTGACTTTCATTTGATTCAAATAGCTTTGTAGAATGCATTCGACTTTCATTTGATTCAAAAAGCTTTGTTTGAATGTGTTTGATTTTCATTTGATTCAAATAGCTTTGTTCAATGCATTTGACTTTTATTTGCTTCAAAAGCTTTGTTTGAATGTATTTGACTTTCATTTGATTTAATAACCATTGTTTAATGTGTTTGACTTTCATTTGATTCAAATAGCTTTGTAGAATGCATTCGACTTTCATTAGATTCAAAAAGCTTTGTTTGAATGTGTTTGACTATTATTTGATTCAAATAGCTTTGTTGAATGCATTTGACTTTTATTTATTTCAAAAAGCTCTGTTTGAATGTGTTTGACTTTCATTTGATTTAAAAACCTTTGTTTAATGTGTTTTAATTTCATTTGATTTAAATAGCTTTGTAGAATGCATTCGACTTTCATTTGGTTCAATAAGCTTTGTTTGAATGTGTTTCACTTTCATTTGTTTCAAATAGCTTTGTTCAATGCATTTGACTTTTATTTGCTTCAAAAACCTTTGTTTGACTGAGTTTGACTTTTATTTGATTTAAAAACCTTTGTTTAATGTGTTTGACTTTTATTTGATTCTAATAGCTTTATAGAATGCATTCGACTTTCATTTGGTTTAAAAAGCTCTGTTTAAATGTGTTTGACTTTCATTTGATTTAAAAACCTTTGTTTAATGTGTTTGACTGTCATTTGATTTAAATAGCTTTGTAGAATTCATTCAACTTCCGTTTGCTTCAAAAACCTTTGTTTAATGTGTTTGACTTTCATTTGATTTAAATAGCTTTGTCGTATTCATTCGACTTCCATTTGCTTCAAAAACCTTTGTTTGAATGTATTTGACTTTCATTTCATTTAATAACCTTTGTTTAATGTGTTTGATTTTCATTTGATTCAAATAGCTTAGTAGAATGCATTAGACTTTCATTTGATTCAAAAAGCTCTGTTTGAATGTGTTTGACTTTCATTTGGCTCAAATAGCTTTGTTGAATGCATTTTACTTTTATTTGCTTCAAAAAGCTTTGTTGAATGTGTTTGACTTTCATTTAATTCAAATAGCTTTGTAGAATGCATTCAACTTTCATTTGATTCAAAAAGCTTTGTTTGAATGTGTTTGACTTTCATTTGATTCAAATAGATTTGTTGAATGCATTTGACTTTTATTTGTTTCAAAAAGCTTTATTTGAATGTGTTTGACATTCATTTGATTTAAAAACCTTTGTTTAATGTGTTTGACTTTCATTTGATTCAAATAGCTTTGTAGAATGCATTCGACTTTTATTTGCTTCAAAAAGCTTTGTTTGACTGTGTTTGACTTTCATTTCATTTAAAAACCTTTGTTTAATGTGTTTGACTTTCATTTGATTCAAATAGCTTTGTAGAATGCATTCGACTTTCATTTGATTGAAAAAGCTTTGTTTGAATGTGTTTGACTTTGATATGATTCAAATAGCTTTGTTCAATGCATTTGACTTTTATTTGCTTCAAAAGCTTTGTTTGAATGTATTTGACTTTAATTTGATTTAATAGCCTTTGTTTAATGTGTTTGACTTTCATTTGATTTAAATAGCTTTGTAGAATTCATTCGACTTCCATTTGCTTCAAAAAGCTTTTTTTCAATGTGTTTGACTTTCATTTGATTCAAATAGATTTGTAGAATGCATTCGAATTTCATTTGGTTCAAAAAGCTCTGTTTGAATATGTTTGACTTTCATTTGATTCAAAAACCTTTGTTTCATGTGTTTGACTTTCATTTGATTTAAATAGCTTTGTAGAATTCATTCGACTTCCATTTGCTTCAAAAAGCTTTGTTTAAATGTGTTTGACTTTCATTTGATTCAAATAGCTTTGTAGAATGCATTCGACTTTTATTTGGTTCAAAAAGCTTTGTTTGAATGTGTTTGACTTTCATTTGTTTCAAATACCTTTGTTCAATGCATTTGAATTTTATTTGCTTCAAAAACCTTTGTTTGACAGTGTTTGACTCTTATTTGATTTTAAAACCTTTGTTTAATGTGTTTGACTTTCATTTGATTCAAATAGCTTTGTAGAATGCATTCGACTTTCATTTGGTTCAACAAGCTCTGTTTGAGTGTGTTTGACTTTCATTTGATTTAAAAACCTTTGTTTAATGTGTTTGACTTTCATTTGATTTAAATAGATTTGTAGAATTCATTCGACTTCCATTTGCTTAAAAAAGCTTTGTTTAAATGTGTTTTACTTTCATTTGATTCAAATAGCTTTGTAGAATGCATTCGACTTTCATTTGGTTCAAAAAGCTTTGTTTGAATGTGTTTGACTTTCATTTGATTCAAATAGCTTTGTTCAATGCATTTGACTTTTATTTGCTTCAAAAACCTTTGTTTAATGTGTTTGACTTTTATTTGATTTAAAAACCTTTGTTTAATGTGTTTGACTTTCATTTGATTCAAATAGCTTTGTAAAATTCATTCGACTTTCATTTGATTCAAAAATTTTTGTTAAAGTGTAATTGACTTTCTTTTGATGAGAATAGCTTTGTTGAATGCATTTGACTTTTATTTGCTTCAAAAAGCTTTGTTTGAATATGTTTGACTTTCATTTGATTCAAATTGCTTTGTAGAATGCATTCGACTTTCATTTGATTCAAAAAGCCTTGTTGAATGCATTTGACTTTCATTTGCTTCAAAAAGCGTTGTTTGAATGTTTTTTACTTTCATTTGATTTAAATAACTTTGTAGAATGCATTCGACTTTTATTTGGTTCAAAAAGCTCTGTTTGAATGTGTTTGACTTTCATTTGATTTAATAACTTTTGTTTAATGTGTTTGACTTTCATTTGATTCAAATAGCTATGTATAATGCATTCGACTATCATTTGGTTCAAAAAGCTTTGTTTGAATGTGTTTGACTTTCATTTGATTCAAATAGCTTTGTTCAATGCATTTGACTTTTATTTGCTTTAAAAACCTTTGTTTGACTGAGTTTGACTTTTATTTGATTGAAAAACCTTTGTTTAATGTGTTTGACTTTCATTTGATTCAAATAGCTTTATACAATGCATTCGACTTTCATTTGGTTCAAAAAGCTCTGTTTGAATGTGTTTGACTTTCATTTGATTTAAAAACCTTTGTTTAATGTGTTTGACTTTCATTTGATTCAAATAGTTTTCTAGAATGCATTCGACTATCATTTGGTTCAAAAATCTTTGTTTGAATGTGTTTGACTTTCATTTGATTCAAATAGCTTTGTTTAAGGCATTTGACTTTTATTTGGTTCAAAAACCTTTGTTTGACTGTGTTTTACTTTGATTTGATTGAAAAACCTTTGTTTAATGTGTTTGACTTTCATTTGATTCAAATAGCTTTATAGAATGCATTCGACTTTCATTTGATTCAAAAAGATTTGTTTGAATGTGTTTGACTTTCTTTTGATTCAAATAGCTTTGTTGAATGCATTTGACTTGTATTTGCTTCAAAAAGCTTTGTTTGAATGTGTTTGACTTTCTTTGATTCAAATAGAATTGTTGAATGCATTAGACTTTTATTTATTTCAAAAAGCTCTATTTGAATGTGTTTGACTTTCATTTGATTTAAAATCGTTTATTTAATGTGTTTGACTTTCATTTGATTTTAATAGCTTTGTAGAATTCATTTGACTTCCATTTGCTTCAAAAAGCTATGTTTAAATGTGTTTGACTTTCATTTGATTCAAATAGCTTTGTAGAATGCATTCGACTTTCATTTGGTTCAAAAAGCTTTGTTTGAATGTCTTTGACTTTCTTTTGATTCAAATAGCTTTGTTCAATGCAGTTGATTTTTATTTGTTTCAAAAACCTTTGTTTGACTGTGTTTGACTTTTATTTGATTTAATAGCCTTTGTTTAAAGTGTTTGACTTTCATTTGATATAAATAGCTTTGTAGAATTCATTCGACTTCCATTTGCTTTAAAAAGCTTTTTTTCAATGTGTTTGACTTTTATTTGATTCAAATAGCTTTGTAGAATGTATTTGACTTTCCTTTGATTCAAAGAGCTTTGTTTGAATGTGTTTGACTTTCATTTGATTCAAATAGCTTTGTTGAATGCATTAGACTTTTATTTGCTTCAAAAAGTTTTGTTTGACTGTGTTTGACTTTCATTTGATTTAAAAACCTTTGCTTACTGTGTTTAACTTTCATTTGATTCAAATAGCATTGTAGAATTCATTCGACTTTCATTTGATTCAAAAAGCTTTGTTTTGAAAGTGTGTTTGACTTTCATTTGATTCAAATAGCTTTGTTGAATGCATTTGACTTTTATTTGCTTCAAAAAGCTTTGTTTGAATGTATTTGACTTCCATTTGCTTCAAAAAGCTATGTTGAATGTGTTTGACTTTCATTTGATTCAAATAGCTTTGTAGAATGCATTCGACTTTCATTTGGTTCAAAAAGCTTTGTTTGAATGTGTTTGACTTTCTTTTGATTCAAATAGCTTTGTTCAATGCATTTGACTTTTATTTGCTTCAAAAACCTTTGTTTGACTGTGTTTGACTTTTATTTGATTTAATAGCCTTTTTTTAATGTGTTTGACTTTCATTTGATTTAAATAGCTTTGTAGAATTCATTCGACATTCATTTGATTCAAAAACCTTTGTTTAATGTATTTGACTTTAATTTTATTCGAATAGCTTTATAGAATGCATTCGACTTTCAATTGATTCAAAATGCTTTGTTTGAATGTGTTTGACTTTCTTTGATTCAAATAGCTTTGTTGAATGTGTTTGATTGTGTTTAACTTTTATTTGATTCAAATAGCTTTGTTGAATGCATTTGACTTTTATTTGCATCAAAAAGCTTTGTTTGAATGTGTTTGACTTTCATTTCATTTAAAAACCATTGTTTCATGTGTTTGACTTTCATTTGATTCAAATAGTTTTGTAGAATGCATTTGACTTTCATTTGATTCAAAAAGCTTTGTTTGAATGTGTTTAACTTTCATTTGATTCAAATAGCTTTCTTGAATGCATTTGACTTTTATTTGCTTCAAAAAGCTTTGTTTGAAAGTGTTTGTCTTGACTTTCATTTGATTCAAATACATTTGTAGAATGCATTCGATTTTCATTTAATTCAAAAAGCTTTGTTTGAATGTGTTTGACTTTCATTTGATTCAAATAGCTTTGTTGAATGCATTTGACTTTTATTTGCTTCAAAAAGCTTTGCTTCAATGTGATTGACTTTCGTTTGATTCAAATAGCTTTGTACAATGCATTTGACATTCGTTTGATTGAAAAAGCTTTGTTTGAATGTGTTTTACTTTCATTTGATTCAAATAGTTTTGTTGAATGTATTTGACTTTTATTTGCTTCAAAAAGCTTTGTTTGACTGTGTTTGACTTTCATTTCATTTAAAAACCTTTGTTTAATGTGTTTGACTTTCATTTGATTCAAATAGCATTGTAGAATGCATTCCTTTTTCATTTGATTCTAAAAGCTTTGTTTGAATGTGATTGACTTTCATTTAATTCAAATAGCTTTGTATAATGCATTTTACTTTCATTTGCTTCAAAAAGCTTTGTTTGAATGTGTTTGACTTTCATTGGATTTGAAAACCTTTGTTTGAATGTGTTTAACTTTCATTTCATTCAAATAGCTTTGTTGAATGCATTTGACTTTTATTTGCTTCAAAAAGCTTTGTTTGAACGCGTTTGACTTTCATTTGATTTTAAAACCTTTGTTCCATGTGTTTGACTTTCATTTGATTCAAATAGCTTTGTAGAATGCATTTGACTTTCATTTGATTCAAAAAGCTTTGTTTGAATGTGTTTCACTTTCATTTGATTTAAAAACCTTTGTTTGAATGTGTTTGCCTTTCATTTAATTCAAATAGCTTTGTAGAATGCATTTGACTTTCATTTGATTCAAAAACCTTTGTTTGAATATGTTTAACTTTCATTTGATTCAAATAGCTTTGTTGAATGCATTTGACTTTCATTTGCTTCAAAAAGCTTTGTTTGAATGTGTTTGACTTTCTTTTGATTTAAAAACCTTTGTTTGAATGTGTTTGACTTTCATTTGATTCAAGTAGCTTTGTTAAATACATTTTACTTTTATTTGCTCAAAAAGCTTTGTTTGAATGTGTTTGACTTCCCTTTGATTTAAAAACCATTGTTTAATGTGTTTGACTTTCATTTGATTAAAATAGCTTTGTAGAATGCATTCGACTTTCATTTGATTCAAAAAGCTTTGTTTGAATGTGTTTAAGTTTCGTTTGATTCAAAAAGCTTTGTTTGATTGTGTTTAACTTTCATTTGATTCAAATAGCTTTGTTGAATGCATTTGACTTTTATTTGCATCAAAAAGCTTTGTTTGAATGTGTTTGAGTTTCATTTCATTTAAAAACCTTTGTTTCATGTGTTTGACTTTCATTTGATTCAAATAGTTTTGTAGAATGCATTTGACTTTCATTTGATTCAAAAACCTTTGTTTGTATGTGTTTAACTTTCATTTAATTCAAATAGCTTTCTTGAATGCATTTGACTTTTATTTGCTTCAAAAAACTTTGTTTGAAAGTGTTTGTCTTTTATTTGAGTTAAAAACCTTTGTTTAATGTGTTTGACTTTCATTTGATTCAAATAGCTTTGTAGAATGCATTCGACTTTCATTTAATTCAAAAAGCTTTGTTTGAATGTGTTTGACTTTCATTTGATTCAAATAGCTTTGTTGAATTCATTTGACTTTCATTTCCTTCAAAAATCTTTGTTTGAATGTGTTTGACTTTCATTTGATTTAAAATGCTTTGTTTGAATGTGTTTGACTTTCATTTAATTCAAATAGCTTTGTAGAATGCATTCGACTTTCATTTGAATCAAATAGCTTTCTTTAAATGTGTTTGACTTTCATTTAATTCAAATAGCTTTGTTCAATACATTTGACTTTTATTTGCTTCAAAAAGCTATATTTGTATGTGTTTGACTTTCTTTTGATTCAAATAGCTTTGTTGAATGCATTTGAGTTTTATTTCCTTCAAAAAGCTTTGTTTGAATGTTATTCATTTTCATTTGATTCAAATAGCTTTGTAGAATGCATTCGACTTTCATTTGATTCAAAAAGCTTTGTTTGAATGTGTTTGACTTTCATTTAATTCAAATAGCTTTGTTCAATACATTTGACTTTTATTTGCTTCAAAAAGCTTTGTTTAAATGTGTTTGACTTTCATTGGATTTGAAAACCTTTGTTTGAATGTGTTTAACTTTCATTTCATTCAAATAGCTTTGTTGAATGAATTTGACTTTTATTTGCTTCAAAAAGCTTTGTTTGACTGTGTTTGACTTTCATTTCATTTAAAAACCTTTTTTAATGTGTTTGACTTTAATTTGATTCAAATAGCATTGTAGAATACATTCCTCTTTCTTTTGATTCTAAAAGCTTTGTTTGAATGTGATTGACTTTCATTTAATTCAAATAGCTTTGTATAATGCATTTTACTTTCATTTGCTTCAAAAAGCTTTGTTTGAATGTGTTTGACTTGGATTTGAAAACCTTTGGTTGAATGTGTTTAACTTTCATTTCATTCAAATAGCTTTGTTGAATGCATTTGACTTTTATTTGCTTCAAAAAGCTTTGTTTGAACGCGTTTGACTTTCATTTGATTTTAAAACCTTTGTTCCATGTGTTTGACTTTCATTTGATTCAAATAGCTTTGTAGAATGCATTTGACTTTCATTTGATTCAAAAAGCTTTGTTTGAATGTGTTTGACTTTCATTTGATTCAAATAGATTTGTTGAATGCATTTGACTTTTATTTGCTTCAAAATCCTTGTGTGAATGTGTTTGACATTCATTTGATTTAATAACCTTTGTTTGAATGTGTTTGACTTTCATTTGATTCAAATAGCTTTGTTCAATGCATTTCACTTTTATTTGCTTCAAAAAGATTTGTTTGAATGTATTTGACTTTCATTTGATTTAAAAACCTTTGTTCAATGTGTTTGCCTTTCATTTGATTCAAATAGCTTTGTAGTGCATTCGACTTTCATTTGGTTCAAAAAGCTTTGTTTGAATGTGTTTGACTTTCATTTGATTCAAATAGCTTTGTTGAATGCATTTGACTTTTATTTGCTTTAAAAAGCTTTGTTTGAATGCATTTGATTTTCATTTGATTAAAAAACCTTTGTTTGAATATGTTTAACTTTCATTTGATTCAAATAGCTTTGTAGAATGCATTTGACTTTCATTTGATTCAAAAAGTTTTGTTTGAATGTGTTTAACTTTCATTAGATTCAAATAGCTTTGTTGAATGCATTTGACTTTTATTTGCATCAAAAACCTTTGTTTACTGTGTTTGACTTTCTTATGATTCAAATATTTTTGTAGAATGCATTTGACTTTCATTTGATTCAATAAGCTTTAATTGAATGTGTTTAACTTTCATTTGATTCTAATTGATTTGTTGAATGCATTTGACTTTCATTTGATTCAAATACCTTTGTTGAATGCATTTGACTTTTATTTGTTTCAAAAAGCATTGTTTGAATGTGTTTGACTTTCATTTGGTTTAAAAACCTTTGTTTAATGTGTTTGACTTTCATTTGATTCAAATAGCTTTGTAGAATGCATTCGACTTTCATTTGATTCGAAAGATTTGTTTGAATGTGTTTCACTTTCATTTGATTCAAATAGCTTTGTTGAATGCATTTGACTTTTATTTGTTTCAAAAAGCTTTGTTTGAATGTGTTTGACTTTCATTTGATTCAAATAGCTATGTTCATTGCATTATACTTTTATTTGCTTCAAAAAGCTTTGTTTGAATGTGTTTGACTTTCATTTGATTTAAAAAGCTTTGTAGAATGCATTCGACTTTCATTTGATTGAAAAAGCTATCTTTGAATATGTTTGACTTTCATTTAATTCAAATAGCTTTGTTCAATGCATTTGACTTTCATTTCCTTCAAAAAGCTTTGTTTAATGTGTTTGACTTTCATTTGATTTAAAAACCTTTGTCTAATGTGTTTGACTTTCATTTGATTCAAATAGCTTTGTAGAATGCATTCGACTTTCATTTGATTCAAAAGATTTGTTTGAATGTGTTTCACTTTCATTTGATTCAAATAGCTTTGTTGAATGCATTTGACTTTTATTTGTTTCAAAAAGCTTTGTTTGAATGTGTTTGACTTTCATTTGATTCAAATAGCTATGTTCATTGCATTATACTATTATTTGCTTCAAAAAGCTTTGTTTGAATGTGTTTGACTTTCATTTGATTTAAAAAGCTTTGTAGAATGCATTCGACTTTCATTTGATTGAAAAAGCTATCTTTAAATATGTTTGACTTTCATTTAATTCAAATAGCTTTGTTCAATGCATTTGACTTTCATTTCCTTCAAAAAGCTTTGTTTGAATGTGTTTGACTTTCATTTGATTTAAAAAGCTTTGTTTGAATGTGTTTGACTTTCATTTGATTCAAATAGCTTTGTAGAATGCGTTCGACTTTCATTTGATTGAAAAAGCTTTGTTTGAATGTGTTTGACTTTCTTTAGATTCAAATAGCTTTGTTGAATGCATTTGACTTTTATTTCCTTCAAAAAGCTTTGTTTGAATGTGTTTGACTTTCATTTCATTCAAATAGCTTTGTAGAATGCATTCGACTTTCATTTGTATGAAATAGCTTTCTTTGAATGTGTTTGACTTTCATTTAATTCAAATAGCTTTGTTCAATACATTTGACTTTTATTTGCTTCAAAAAGCTATATTTATATGTGTTTGACTTTCATTTGATTCAAATAGCTTTGTAGAATGCATTCGACTTTCATTTGGTTCAAAAAATCTTTGTTTGAATGTGTTTGACTTTCATTATTTGACTTTTATTTGCTTCAAAAAGCTATATTTATATGTGTTTGACTTTCATTTGATTCAAATAGCTTTGTAGAATGCATTCGACTTTCATTTGGTTCAAAAAATCTTTGTTTGAATGTGTTTGACTTTCATTTGATTCAAATAGCTTTGTTCAATGCATTTGACTTTTATTTGCTTCAAAAACCTTTGTTTGATTGTGTTTGACATTTATTTGATTTAAAAACCTTTGTCTAATGTGTTTGACTTTCATTTGATTCAAATAGCTTTGTAGAATGCATTCGACATTCATTTGATTCAAAAGATTTGTTTGAATGTGTTTCACTTTCATTTGATTCAAATAGCTTTGTTGAATGCATTTGACTTTTATTTGTTTCAAAAAGCTTTGTTTGAATGTGTTTGACTTTCATTTGATTCAAATAGCTATATTCATTGCATTAGACTTTTATTTGCTTCAAAAAGCTTTGTTTGAATGTGTTTGACTTTCATTTGATTTAAAAAACTTTGTAGAATGCATTCGACTTTCATTTGATTGAAAAAGCTATGTTTGAATGTGTTTGACTTTCATTTAATTCAAATAGCTTTGTTCAATGCATTTGACTTTCATTTCCTTCAAAAAGCTTTGTTTGAATGTGTTTGACTTTCATTTGATTTAAAAAGCTTTGTTTGAATGTGTTTGACTTTCATTTGATTCAAATAGCTTTGTAGAATGCGTTCGACTTTCATTTGATTGAAAAAGCTTTGTTTGAATGTGTTTGACTTTCATTTGATTCAAATAGCTTTGTTCAATGCATTTGACTTTTATTAGCTTCAAAAGCTTTGCTTGAATGTATTTGACTTTCATTTGATTTAATAACCTTTGTTTAATGTGTTTGACTTTCATTTGATTCAAAAAGCTTTGTTTAAATGTGTTTGACTTTCATTTGATTCAAATAGCTTTGTAGAATGCATTTGACTTTTATTTGCTTCAAAAAGCTTTGTTTGAATGTGTTTGACTTTCACTTGATTCAAATAGCTTTGTTCAATGGATTTTACTTTTATTTGCTTCAAAAAGCTTTGTTTGAACGTGTTTGACTTTCATTTGATTAAAAAAACCTTTGTTTCATGTGTTTGACTTTTATTTGATTCAAATAGCTTTGTTGAATGCATTTTACTTTTATTTGCTTCAAAAAGCTTTGTTTGAATGTGTTTGACTTTCATTTGATTCAAAAAAAAATTTGTAGAATGCATTCGACTTTCATTTGATTCAAAAAGCTTTGTTTGAATATGTTTGACTTTCATTTGATTCAAATAGCTTTGTTCAATGCATTTGACTTTTATTTGCTTGAAAAACTTTTGTTTGACAGTGTTTGACATTTATTTGATTTAAAAACCTTTGTTTAATGTGTTTGACTTTCATTTGATTCAAATAGCTTTGTAAAATGCATTCGACTTTCATTTGATTCAAAATTTTTTGTTTGAATGTGTTTGACTTTCTTATGATTCAAATAGCTTTGTTGAATGCATTTGACTTTTATTTCCTTCAAAAAGCTTTGTTTGAATGTGTTTGACTTTCATTTCATTCAAATAGCTTTGTAGAATGCATTTGACTTTCATTTGAATCAAATAGCTTTCTTTGAATGTGTTTGACTTTCATTTAATTCAAATAGCTTTGTTCAATACATTTGACTTTTATTTGCTTCAAAAAGCTATATTTATATGTGTTTGACTTTCTTTTGATTCAAATAGCTATGTTGAATGCATTTGAGTTTTATTTCCTTCAAAAAGCTTTGTTTGAATGTTATTCATTTTCATTTGATTCAAATAGCTTTGTAGAATGCATTCGACTTTCATTTGATTCAAAAAGCTTTGTTTGAATGTGTTTGACTTTCATTTAATTCAAATAGCTTTGTTCAATACATTTGACTTTTATTTGCTTCAAAAAGCTTTGTTTAAATGTGTTTGACTTTCATTTGATTCAAATAGCTTTGTAGAATGCATTCGACATTCATTTGGTTCAAAAAAGCTTTGTTTGAATGTGTTTGACTTTCATTTGATTCAAATAGCTTTGTTCAATGCATTTGACTTTTATTTGCTTCAAAAACCTTTGTTTGATTGTGTTTGACATTTATTTGATTTAAAAACCTTTGTCTAATGTGTTTGACTTTCATTTGATTCAAATAGCTTTGTAGATTGCATTCGACTTTCATTTGATTCAAAAGATTTGTTTGAATGTGTTTCACTTTCATTTGATTCAAATAGTTTTGTTGAATGCATTTGACTTTTATTTGTTTCAAAAAGCTTTGTTTGAATGTGTTTGACTTTCATTTGATTCAAATAGCTATGTTCATTGCATTAGACTTTTATTTGCTTCAAAAAGCTTTGTTTGAATGTGTTTGACTTTCATTTGATTTAAAAAGCTTTGTAGAATGCATTCGACTTTCATTTGATTGAAAAAGCTATGTTTGAATGTGTTTGACTTTCATTTAATTCAAATAGCTTTGTTTAATGCATTTGACTTTCATTTCCTTCAAAAAGCTTTGTTTGAATGTGTTTGACTTTCATTTGATTTAAAAAGCTTTGTTTGAATGTGTTTGACTTTCATTTGATTCAAATAGCTTTGTAGAATGCGTTCGACTTTCATTTGATTCAAATAGCTTTGTAGAATGCGTTCGACTTTCATTTGATTGAAAAAGCTTTGTTTGAATGTGTTTGACTTTCATTTGATTCAAATAGCTTTGTTCAATGCATTTGACTTTTATTAGCTTCAAAAGCTTTGCTTGAATGTATTTGACTTTCATTTGATTTAATAACCTTTGTTTAATGTGTTTGACTTTCATTTGATTCAAAAAGCTTTGTTTAAATGTGTTTGACTTTCATTTGATTCAAATAGCTTTGTAAAATGCATTTGACTTTTATTTGCTTCAAAAAGCTTTGTTTGAATGTGTTTGACTTTCATTTGATTCAAATAGCTTTCTTGAATGCATTTTACTTTTATTTGCTTCAAAAAGCTTTGTTTGAATGTGTTTGACTTTCATTTGATTCAAAAAAAATTTGTAGAATGCATTCGACTTTCATTTGATTCAAAAAGCTTTGATTGAATATGTTTGACTTTCATTTGATTCAAATAGCTTTGTTCAATGCATTTGACATTTATTTGCTTGAAAAACCTTTGTTTGACAGTGTTTGACATTTATTTGATTTAAAAACCTTTGTTTAATGTGTTTGACTTTCATTTGATTCAAATAGCTTTGTAAAATGCATTCGACTTTCATTTGATTCAAAATTTTTTGTTTGAATGTGTTTGACTTTCTTTTGATTCAAATAGCTTTGTTGAATGCATTTGACTTTTATTTCCTTCAAAAAGCTTTGTTTGAATGTGTTTGACTTTCATTTCATTCAAATAGCTTTGTTCAATGCATTCGACTTTCATTTGAATCAAATAGCTTTCTTTGAATGTGTTTGACTTTCATTTAGTTCAAAAACCTTTGTTTCATGTGTTTGACTTTCATTTGATTCAAATAACTTTGTAGAATGCATTCGACTTTCATTTGATTCAAAAATCTTTGTTTGAATGAGTTTGACTTTCAATTGATTCAAATAGCTTTGTAGAATGCATCTGACTTTCATTTGATTTAAAAAACCTTTGTTTAATGTGTTTGACTTTCATTTGATTCAAATAGCTTTGTACAATGCATTTGACTTTCATTTGATTCAATAATCTTTGTTTGAATGTGTTTGACTTTCATTTGATTCAAATAGCTTTGTAGAATGCATTTGACTTTCATTTGATTTAAAAAACCTTTGTTTGAATGTGTTTGAATTTCATTTGATTCAAATAGCTTTGTTGAATGCATTTGACTTTTATGTGCTTCAAAAAGCTTTGTTTGAACGTGTTTGACTTTATTTGATTTAAAAACCTTTGTTTCATGTGTTTGACTTTCATTTGATTCAAATAACTTTGTTCAATGCATTTGACTTTTATTTTTTTCAAAAATCTTTGTTTGAAAGTGTTTGACTTTCACTTGATTCAAATAGCTTTGTTCAATGCATTTGACTTTTATGTGCTTCAAAAAAATTTGTTTGAATGTGTTTGACTTTCATTTGATTCAAACAGATTTGTTGAATGCATTTAACTTTTTTTTACTTCAAAAAGCTTTGTTTGAATGTGTTTGGCTTTCATTTGATTTAAAAACCTATGTTTAATGTGTTTTACTTTCATTTGATTCAAATAGCTTTGTAGAATGCATTCGACTTTCATTTGATTCAAAAAGCTTTGTTTGAATGTGTTTGACTTTCATTTGATTCAAATAGCTTTGTTGAATGCATTTGACTTTTATTTGCTTCAAAAAGCTTTGTTTGAATGTGCTTGACTTTCATTTGATTTAAATATCTTTGTTCAACGCATTTGACTTTTATTTGCTTCAAAAAGCTTTGTTTGTACATGTTAAACTTTCGTTTGATTTAAAAACTTTTGTTTCATGTGTTTGACTTTCATTTGATTAGAATAGCTTTGTAGAATGCTTTCGACTTTCATTTTATTCAAAAAGCTTTGTTTAAATGTGTTTGACTTTCATTTAATTCAAATAGCTTTGTTGAATGCATTTGACTTTTATTTGCTTCAAAAAGCTTTGTTTGAATGTGTTTGACTTTCATTTGATTCAAATAGCTTTGTTGAATGCATTTGACTTTTATTTGTTTCAAAAAGCTTTGTTTGAATGTGTTTGACTTTCATTTGATTTAAATAGCTTTGTTCAATGCATTTGACTTTTATTTGCTTCAAAAAGCTTTGTTTGAACGTGTTTGATTTTCATTTGATTTAAAAACCTTTGTTTAATGTGTTTGACTATCATTTGATTCAAATAGCTATCTAGAATGCATTCGACTTTCATTTGATTCAAAAAGCTTTGTTAGAATGTGTTTGACTTTCATTTGATTCAAATAGCTTTGTAGAATGCATTTGACTTTTATTTGCTTCAAAAAGCTTTGTTTGAACGTGCTTGACCTTCATTTGATTTAAAAACCTTTGTTTCATGTGTTTGACTTTCATTTTATTCAAATAGCTTTGTTGAATGCATTTGACTTTTTTTTTCTTCAAAAATCTTTGTTTGAACGTGTTTGACTTTCATTTGATTCAAATATCTTTGTAGAATTCATTTTACTTTCTTTTGATTCAAAAAGCTATATTTGAATGTGTTTCACATTCATTTGATTCAAATAGATTTATTGAATGCATTTGACTTTATTTGCTTAATAAAGCTTTGTTTGAATGTGTTTGAGTTTCGTTTGATTCAAATAGATTTGTAGAATGCATTCGACTTTCATTTGATTCAAAAAGCTTTGTTGGAACGTGTTTGGCTATCATTTTATTCAAATAGCTTTGTTCAATGCATTTGACTTTTATTTGTTATAAAAAGATTTGTTTGAATGTGTTTGACTTTCATTTGATTTAAAAACCTATGTTTAATGTGTTTGAATTTCATTTAATTTAATTAGCTTTGTAGAATTCATTCGACTTTCATTTGATTTAAAAAGCTTTGTTTGAATGTGTTTGACTTTCATTTGATTCAAATAGCTTTGTTGAATGCATTTGACTTTTATTTGCTTCCAAAAGCTTTGTTGGAATGTGTTTGACTTTCATTTCATTCAAATAGCTTTGTTCAATGCATTGGACTTTTATTTGCTTCAAAAAGCTTTTTTTGAAAATATTTGACTTTCATTTGATTTAAAAATCTTTGTTTCATGTGTTTGACTTTCATTTGATTCAAATAGCTTTGTAGAATGCATTCGACTTTCATTTGATTCAAAAAGCTTTGTTTGAATGTGTTTGAATTTCATTTGATTCAAATAGCTTTGTTAAATGCATTTGACATTTATTTGCTTCAAAAAGCTTTGTTTGAATGTGTTTGACTTTCATTTGATTTAAAAACCTATATTTAATGTGTTTGACTTTCATTTGATTCAAATAGCTTTGTAGAATTCATTCGACTTTCATTCGATTCAAAAAGCTTTGTTTGAATGTGTTTGACTTTCATTTGATTCAAACAGCTTTGTTGAATGCATTTGACTTTTATGTGCTTCAAAAAGCTTTGTTTGAATGTGTTTGACTTTCATTTCATTTAAATAGCTTTGTTCAATGCATTTGACTTTTATTTGCTTCAAAACGCTTTGTTTGAATGTGTTTGACTTTCATTTGATTCAAATAGCTTTGTAAAATGCATTCGACTTACATTTGATTCGAAAAGCTTTAATTGAATGTGTTTGACTTTCATTTGATTCAAATCGCATTGTTCAATGCATTTGACTTTATTTAAATCTTTGTTTGAATGTGTTTGACTTTCATTTGATTCAAATAGCTTTGTAAAATGCATTCGACTTACATTTGATTCGAAAAGCTTTAATTGAATGTGTTTGACTTTCTTTTGATTCAAATAGCTTTGTTCAATGCATTTGACTTTATTTTCTTCAAAAAGCTTTGTTTGAATGTGTTTTACTTTCATTTGATTCAAATAGCTTTGTAAAATGCATTCGAATTACATTTGATTCGAAAAGCTTTAATTGAATGTTTTTGACTTTCATTTGATTCAAATAGCTTTGTTCAATGCATTTAACTTTATTTACTTCAAAAAGCTTTGTTTGAATGTGTTTGACTTTCATTTGATTTAAAAACCTATGTTTAATGTGTTTCACTTTCATTTGATTCAAATAGCTTTGTAGAATTCATTCGACTTTCATTTGATTCAAAAAGCTTTGTTTAAATGTGTTTGACTTTCATTTGATTCAAACAGCTTTGTTGAATGCATTTGACTCTTATGTGCTTCAAAAAGCTTTGTTTGAATGTGTTTGACTTTCATTTGATTCAAATAGCTTTGTTGAATGCATTTGACTTTTATTTGCTTCAAAAAGCTTTGTTTAAATGTGTTTGACTTTCATTTGATTTAAAAAACCTTTGTTTAATGTGTTTGACTTTCATTTGATTCAAATAGCTTTGTAAAATGCATTCGACTTTCATTTGATTCAAAAATCTTTGTTTGAATGAGTTTGACTTTCAATTGATTCAAATAGCTTTGTAGAATGCATTTGACTTTCATTTGATTTAAAAAACCTTTGTTTAATGTGTTTGACTTTCATTTGATTCAAATAGCTTTGTACAATGCATTTGAATTTCATTTGATTCAATAATCTTTGTTTGAATGTGTTTGACTTTCATTTGATTCAAATAGCTTTGTAGAATGCATTTGACTTTCATTTGATTTAAAAAACCTTTGTTTGAATGTGTTTGACTTTCATTTGATTCAAATAGCTTTGTTGAATGCATTTGACTTTTATGTGCTTCAAAAAGATTTGTTTGAATGTGTTTGACTTTCATTTCATTTAAATAGCTTTGTTCAATGCATTTGACTTTTATTCGTTTCAAAAGGCTTTGTTTGAATGTGTTTGACTTTCATTTGATTTAAAAACCTATGTTTAATGTCTTTGACTTTCATTTGATTCAAATAGCTTTGTTCAATGCATTTGACTTTTATTTGCTTCAAAAAGCTTTGTTTGAATGTGTTTGAAGCTCATTAGATTCAAAAACCTATGTTTAATGTGCTTGACTTTCATTTGATTCAAATAGCTTTGTAGAATTCATTCGACTTTCATTTGATTCAAAAAGCTTTGTTTGAATGTGTTTGACTTTCATTTGATTCAAATTGCTTTGTTGAATGCATTTTACTTTTATGTGCTTCAAAAAGCTTTGTTTGAATGTGTTTGACTTTCATTTCATTTAAATAGCTTTGTTCAAGGCATTTGACTTTTATTTGCTTCAAAACGCTTTGTTTGAATGTGTTTCACTTTCATTTGATACAAATAGCTTTGTAGAATGCATTCGACTTTTATTTGATTCAAAAGCTTTGTTTGAATGTGTTTAACTTTCATTTGATTCAAATAGCTTTGTAAAATGCATTTGACTTTTTTTTTTCTTTAAAAAGCTTTGTTTGAATGTGTTTGACTTTCATTTGATTTAAAAACCAATGTTTAATGTGTTTGACTTTCATTTAATTCAAATAGCTTTGTAGAATTCATTCAACTTTCAATTGATTCTAAAAGCTTTGTTTGAATGTGATTGACTTTCATTTGATTTAAATAGCTTCGTTGAATGCATTTGACTTTTATTTGCTTCAAAAAGCTTTGTTTGAATGTGTTTGACTTTCATTTGATTTAAAAACCTGTGTTTAATGTGTTTGACTTTTATTTGCTTCAAAAAGCTTTGTTTGAACGTGTTTGACTTTCATTTGATTAAAAAAACCTTTGTTTCATGTGTTTGACTTTTATTTGATTCAAATAGCTTTGTTGAATGCATTTTACTTTTATTTGCTTCAAAAAGCTTTGTTTGAATGTTTTTGACTTTCATTTGATTCAAAAAAAAATTTGTAGAATGCATTCGACTTTCATTTGATTCAAAAAGCTTTGTTTGAATATGTTTGACTTTCATTTGATTCAAATAGCTTTGTTCAATGCATTTGACTTTTATTTGCCTGAAAAACCTTTGTTTGACAGTGTTTGACATTTATTTGATTTAAAAACCTTTGTTTAATGTGTTTGACTTTCATTTGATTCAAATAGCTTTGTAAAATGCATTCGGCTTTCATTTGATTCAAAATTTTTTGTTTGAATGTGTTTTACTTTCTTTTGATTCAAATAGCTTTGTTGAATGCATTTGACTTTTATTTCCTTCAAAAAGCTTTGTTTGAATGTGTTTGACTTTCATTTCATTCAAATAGCTTTGTAGAATGCATTCGACTTTCATTTGAATCAAATAGCTTTCTTTGAATGTGTTTGACTTTCATTTAATTCAAATAGCTTTGTTCAATACATTTGACTTTTATTTGCTTCAAAAAGCTATATTTATATGTGTTTGACTTTCTTTTGATTTAAATAGCTTTGTTGAATGCATTTGAATTTTATTTCCTTCAAAAAGCTTTGTTTGAATGTTATTCATTTTCATTTGATTCAAATAGCTTTGTAGAATGCATTCGACTTTCATTTGATTCAAAAAGCTTTGTTTGAATGTGTTTGACTTTCATTTAATTCAAATAGCTTTGTTCAATACATTTGACTTTTATTTGCTTCAAAAAGCTTTGTTTAAATGTGTTTGACTTTCATTTGATTCAAATAGCTTTGTAGAATGCATTCGACTTTCATTTGGTTCAAAAAAGCTTTGTTTGAATGTGTTTGACTTTCATTTGATTCAAATAGCTTTGTTCAATGCATTTGACTTTTATTTGCTTCAAAAACCTTTGTTTGATTGTGTTTGACATTTATTTGATTTAAAAACCTTTGTCTAATGTGTTTGACTTTCATTTGATTCAAATAGCTTTGTAGAATGCATTCGACTTTCATTTGATTCAAAAGATTTGTTTGAATGTGTTTCACTTTCATTTGATTCAAATAGCTTTGTTGAATGCATTTGACTTTTATTTGTTTCAAAAAGCTTTGTTTGAATGTGTTTGACTTTCATTTGATTCAAATAGCTATGTTCATTGCATTAGACTTTTATTTGCTTCAAAAAGCTTTGTTTGAATGTGTTTGACCTTCATTTGATTCAAAAAAAAATTTGTAGAATGCATTCGACTTTCATTTGATTCAAAAAGCTTTGTTTGAATATGTTTGACTTTCATTTGATTCAAATAGCTTTGTTCAATGCATTTGACTTTTATTTGCTTGAAAAACCTTTGTTTGACAGTGTTTGACATTTATTTGATTTAAAAACCTTTGTTTAATGTGTTTGACTTTCATTTGATTCAAATAGCTTTGTAAAATGCATTCGACTTTCATTTGATTCAAAATTTTTTGTTTGAATGTGTTTGACTTTCTTTTGATTCAAATAGCATTGTTGAATGCATTTGACTTTTATTTCCTTCAAAAAGCTTTGTTTGAATGTGTTTGACTTTCATTTCATTCAAATAGCTTTGTAGAATGCATTCGACTTTCATTTGAATCAAATAGCTTTCTTTGAATGTGTTTGACTTTCATTTAATTCAAATAGATTTGTTCAATACATTTGACTTTTATTTGCTTCAAAAAGCTAGATTTATATGTGTTTGACTTTCTTTCGAATCAAATAGCTTTGTTGAATGCATTTGAGTTTTATTTCCTTCAAAAAGCTTTGTTTGAATGTTATTCATTTTCATTTGATTCAAATAGCTTTGTAGAATGCATTCGACTTTCATTTGATTCAAAAAGCTTTGTTTGAATGTGTTTGACTTTCATTTAATTCAAATAGCTTTGTTCAATACATTTGACTTTTATTTGCTTCAAAAATCTTTGTTTAAATGTGTTTGACTTTCATTAGATTATAATAGCTTTGTAGAATGCATTCGAGTTTCATTTGGTTCAAAAAAGCTTTGTTTGAATGTGTTTGACTTTCATTTGATTCAAATAGCTTTGTTCAATGCATTTGACTTTTATTTGCTTCAAAAACCTTTGTTTGATTGTGTTTGACATTTATTTGATTTAAAAACCTTTGTCTAATGTGTTTGACTTTCATTTGATTCAAATAGCTTTGTAGATTGCATTCGACTTTCATTTGATTCAAAAGATTTGTTTGAATGTGTTTCACTTTCATTTGATTCAAATAGCTTTGTTGAATGCATTTGACTTTTATTTGTTTCAAAAAGCTTTGTTTGAATGTGTTTGACTTTCATTTGATTCAAATAGCTATGTTCATTGCATTAGACTTTTATTTGCTTCAAAAAGCTTTGTTTGAATGTGTTTGACTTTCATTTGATTTAAAAAGCTTTGTAGAATGCATTCGACTTTCATTTGATTGAAAAAGCTATGTTTGAATGTGTTTGACTTTCATTTAATTCAAATAGCTTTGTTCAATGCATTTGACTTTCATTTCCTTCAAAAAGCTTTGTTGAATGCATTTGTCTTTTATTTGATTCAAAAAGCTTTGTTTGAATGTGTTTGACTTTCATTTGATTCAAATTGCTTTGTTGAATGCATTTTACTTTTATGTGCTTCAAAAAGCTTTGTTTGAATGTGTTTGACTTTCATTTCATTTAAATAGCTTTGTTCAAGGCATTTGACTTTTATTTGCTTCAAAACGCTTTGTTTGAATGTGTTTCACTTTCATTTGATACAAATAGCTTTGTAGAATGCATTCGACTTTTATTTGATTCAAAAGCTTTGTTTGAATGTGTTTAACTTTCATTTGATTCAAATAGCTTTGTAAAATGCATTTGACTTTTTTTTTTCTTTAAAAAGCTTTGTTTGAATGTGTTTGACTTTCATTTGATTTAAAAACCAATGTTTAATGTGTTTGACTTTCATTTAATTCAAATAGCTTTGTAGAATTCATTCGACTTTCAATTTATTCTAAAAGCTTTGTTTGAATGTGATTGACTTTCATTTGATTTAAATAGCTTCGTTGAATGCATTTGACTTTTATTTGCTTCATAAAGCTTTGTTTGAATGTGTTTGACTTTCATTTGATTTAAAAACCTATGTTTAATGTGTTTGACTTTTATTTGCTTCAAAAAGCTTTGTTTGAACGTGTTTGACTTTCATTTGATTAAAAAAACCTTTGTTTCATGTGTTTGACTTTTATTTGATTCAAATAGCTTTGTTGAATGCATTTTACTTTTATTTGCTTCAAAAAGCTTTGTTTGAATGTTTTTGACTTTCATTTGATTCAAAAAAAAATTTGTAGAATGCATTCGACTTTCATTTGATTCAAAAAGCTTTGTTTGAATATGTTTGACTTTCATTTGATTCAAATAGCTTTGTTCAATGCATTTGACTTTTATTTGCCTGAAAAACCTTTGTTTGACAGTGTTTGACATTTATTTGATTTAAAAACCTTTGTTTAATGTGTTTGACTTTCATTTGATTCAAATAGCTTTGTAAAATGCATTCGACTTTCATTTGATTCAAAATTTTTTGTTTGAATGTGTTTTACTTTCTTTTGATTCAAATAGCTTTGTTGAATGCATTTGACTTTTATTTCCTTCAAAAAGCTTTGTTTGAATGTGTTTGACTTTCATTTCATTCAAATAGCTTTGTAGAATGCATTCGACTTTCATTTGAATCAAATAGCTTTCTTTGAATGTGTTTGACTTTCATTTAATTCAAATAGCTTTGTTCAATACATTTGACTTTTATTTGCTTCAAAAAGCTATATTTATATGTGTTTGACTTTCTTTTGATTTAAATAGCTTTGTTGAATGCATTTGAATTTTATTTCCTTCAAAAAGCTTTGTTTGAATGTTATTCATTTTCATTTGATTCAAATAGCTTTGTAGAATGCATTCGACTTTCATTTGATTCAAAAAGCTTTGTTTGAATGTGTTTGACTTTATTTTAATTCAAATAGCTTTGTTCAATACATTTGACTTTTATTTGCTTCAAAAAGCTTTGTTTAAATGTGTTTGACTTTCATTTGATTCTAATAGCTTTGTAGAATGCATTCGAGTTTCATTTGGTTCAAAAAAGCTTTGTTTGAATGTGTTTGACTTTCATTTGATTCAAATAGCTTTGTTCAATGCATTTGACTTTTATTTGCTTCAAAAACCTTTGTTTGATTGTGTTTGACATTTATTTGATTTAAAAACCTTTGTCTAATGTGTTTGACTTTCATTTGATTCAAATAGCTTTGTAGATTGCATTCGACTTTCATTTGATTCAAAAGATTTGTTTGAATGTGTTTCACTTTCATTTGATTCAAATAGCTTTGTTGAATGCATTTGACTTTTATTTGTTTCAAAAAGCTTTGTTTGAATGTGTTTGACTTTCATTTGATTCAAATAGCTATGTTCATTGCATTAGACTTTTATTTGCTTCAAAAAGCTTTGTTTGAATGTGTTTGACTTTCATTTGATTTAAAAAGCTTTGTAGAATGCATTCGACTTTCATTTCATTGAAAAAGCTATGTTTGAATGTGTTTGACTTTCATTTAATTCAAAATAGCTTTGTTCAATGCATTTGACTTTCATTTCCTTCAAAAAGCTTTGTTTGAATGTGTTTGACTTTCATTTGATTTAAAAAGCTTTGTTTGAATGTGTTTGACTTTCATTTGATTCAAATAGCTTTGTAGAATGCGTTCGACTTTCATTTGATTGAAAAAGCTTTGTTTGAATGTGTTTGACTTTCATTTGATTCAAATAGTTTTGTTCAATGCATTTGACTTTTATTAGGTTCAAAAGCTTTGCTTGAATGTATTTGACTTTCATTTGATTTAATAACCTTTGTTTAATGTGTTTTACTTTCATTTGATTCAAAAAGCTTTGTTTAAATGTGTTTGACTTTCATTTGATTCAAATAGCTTTGTAAAATGCATTTGACTTTTATTTGCTTCAAAAACCTTTGTTTGAATGTGTTTGACTTTCATTTGATTCAAATAGCTTTGTTGAATGCATTTTACTTTTATTTGCTTCAAAAAGCTTTGTTTGAATGTGTTTGACTTTTATTTGATTCAAAAAAAAATTTGTAGAATGCATTCGACTTTCATTTGATTCAAAAAGCTTTGATTGAATATGTTTGACTTTCATTTGATTCAAATAGCTTTGTTCAATGCATTTGACTTTTATTTGCTTGAAAAACCTTTGTTTGACAGTGTTTGACATTTATTTGATTTAAAAACCTTTGTTTAATGTGTTTGACTTTCATTTGATTCAAATAGCTTTGTAAAATGCATTCGACTTTCATTTGATTTAAAAAAACCTTTGTTTGAATGTGTTTGACTTTCATTCGATTCAAATAGCTTTGTTGAATGCATTTGACTTTTATGTGCTTCAAAAAGCTTTGTTTGAACGTGTTTGACTTTATTTGATTTAAAAACCTTTGTTTCATGTGTTTGACTTTCATTTGATTCAAATAACTTTGTTCAATGCATTTGACTTTTATTTTTTTCAAAAATCTTTGTTTGAATGTGTTTGACTTTCACTTGATTCAAATAGCTTTGTTCAATGCATTTGACTTTTATGTGCTTCAAAAAAATTTGTTTGAATGTGTTTGACTTTCATTTGATTCAAACAGATTTGTTGAATGCATTTAACTTTTTTTTACTTCAAAAAGCTTTGTTTGAATGTGTTTGGCTTTCGTTTGATTTAAAAACCTATGTTTAATGTGTTTTACTTTCATTTGATTCAAATAGCTTTGTAGAATGCATTCGACTTTCATTTGATTCAAAAAGCTTTGTTTGAATGTGTTTGACTTTCATTTGATTCAAATAGCTTTGTTGAATGCATTTGACTTTTATTTGCTTCAAAAAGCTTTGTTTGAATGTGCTTGACTTTCATTTGATTTAAATATCTTTGTTCAACGCATTTGACTTTTATTTGCTTCAAAAAGCTTTGTTTGTACATGTTAGACTTTCGTTTGATTTAAAAACTTTTGTTTCATGTGTTTGACTTTCATTTGATTAGAATAGCTTTGTAGAATGCTTTCGACTTTCATTTTATTCAAAAAGCTTTATTTAAATGTGTTTGACTTTCATTTGATTCAAATAGCTTTGTTGAATGCATTTGACTTTTATTTGCTTCAAAAAGCTTTGTTTGAATGTGTTTGACTTTCATTTGATTCAAATAGCTTTGTTGAATGCTATTGACTTTTATTTGTTTCAAAAAGCTTTGTTTGAATGTGTTTGACTTTCATTTGATTTAAATAGCTTTGTTCAATGCATTTGACTTTTATTTGCTTCAAAAAGCTTTGTTTGAACGTGTTTGATTTTCATTTGATTTAAAAACCTTTGTTTAATGTGTTTGACTTTCATTTGATTCAAATAGCTATCTAGAATGCATTCGACTTTCATTTGATTCAAAAAGCTTTGTTAGAATGTGTTTGACTTTCATTTGATTCAAATAGCTTTGTCGAATGCATTTGACTTTTATTTGCTTCAAAAAGCTTTGTTTGAACGTGCTTGACCTTCATTTGATTTAAAAACCTTTGTTTCATGTGTTTGACTTTCATTTTATTCAAATAGCTTTGTTGAATGCATTTGACTTTTTTTTTCTTCAAAAAGCTTTGTTTGAACGTGTTTGACTTTCATTTGATTCAAATATCTTTGTAGAATTCATTTTACTTTCATTTGATTCAAAAAGCTATATTTGAATGTGTTTCACATTCATTTGATTCAAATAGATTTATTGAATGCATTTGACTTTATTTGCTTAAAAAGCTTTGTTTGAATGTGTTTGAGTTTCGTTTGATTCAAATAGATTTGTAGAATGCATTCGACTTTCATTTGATTCTAAAAGCTTTGTTGGAACGTGTTTGGCTATCATTTGATTCAAATAGCTTTGTTCAATGCATTTGACTTTTATTTGTTATAAAAAGATTTGTTTGAATGTGTTTGACTTTCATTTGATTTAAAAACCTATGTTTAATGTGTTTGAATTTCATTTGATTTAATTAGCTTTGTAGAATTCATTCGACTTTCATTTGATTTAAAAAGCTTTGTTTGAATGTGTTTGACTTTCATTTGATTCAAATAGCTTTGTTGAATGCATTTGACTTTTATTTGCTTCCAAAAGCTTTGTTTGAATGTGTTTGACTTTCATTTAATTCAAATAGCTTTGTTCAATGCATTGGACTTTTATTTGCTTCAAAAACCTTTTTTTGAAAATATTTGACTTTCATTTGATTTAAAATTCTTTGTTTCATGTGTTTGACATCCATTTGATTCAAATAGCTTTGTAGAATGCATTCGACTTTCATTTGATTCAAAAAGCTTTGTTTGAATGTGTTTGAATTTCATTTGATTCAAATAGCTTTGTTAAATGCATTTGACATTTATTTGCTTCAAAAAGCTTTGTTTGAATGTGTTTGACTTTCATTTGATTTAAAAACCTATATTTAATGTGTTTGACTTTCATTTGATTCAAATAGCTTTGTAGAATTCATTCGACTTTCATTTGATTCAAAAAGCTTTGTTTGAATGTGTTTGACTTTCATTTGATTCAAATAGCTTTGTTGAATGCATTTGACTTTAATGTGCTTCAAAAATCTTTGTTTGAATGTGTTTGACTTTCATTTCATTTAAATAGCTTTGTTCAATGCATTTGACTTTTATTTGTTTCAATAAGCTTTGTTTGAATGTGTTTGACTTTCATTTGATTCAAATAGCTTTGTAAAATGCATTCGACTTACATTTGATTCGAAAAGCTTTAATTGAATGTGTTTGACTTTCATTTGATTCAAATAGCATTGTTCAATGCATTTGACATTCATTTGATTCAAAAAGCTTTGTTTGAATTTGTTTGAATTTCTATTCATTCAAATAGCTTTGTTCAATGCATTTGACTTTTATTCGCTTCAAAATGCTTTGTTTGAATGTGTTTGACTTTCATTTGATTTAAAAACCTATGTTTAATGTCTTTGACTTTCATTTGATTCAAATAGCTTTGTTCAATGCATTTGACTTTTATTTGCTTCAAAAGCTTTGTTTGAATGTGTTTGACTTTCATTAGATTCAAAACCCTATGTTTAATGTGCTTGACTTTCATTTGATTCAAATAGCATTGTAGAATTCATTCGATTTTCATTTGATTCAAAAAGCTTTGTTTGAATGTGTTTGACTTTCATTTGATTCAAATTGCTTTGTTGAATGCATTTTACTTTTATGTGCTTCAAAAAGCTTTGTTTGAATGTGTTTGACTTTCATTTCATTTAAATAGCTTTGTTCAATGCATTTGACTTTTATTTGCTTCAAAACGCTTTGTTTGAATGTGTTTCACTTTCATTTGATACAAATAGCTTTATAGAATGCATTCGACTTTTATTTGATTCAAAAGCTTTGTTTAAATGTGTTTAACTTTCATTTGATTCAAATAGCTTTGTAAAATGCATTTGACTTTTTTTTTCTTCAAAAAGCTTTGTTTGAATGTGTTTGACTTTCATTTGATTTAAAAACCAATGTTTAATGTGTTTGACTTTCATTTAATTCAAATAGCTTTTTAGAATTCATTCGACTTTCAATTGATTCTAAAAGCTTTGTTTGAATGTGTTTGACTTTCATTTGATTTAAATAGCTTCGTTGAATGCATTTGACTTTTATTTGCTTCAAAAAGCTTTGTTTGAATGTGTTTGACTTTCATTTGATTTAAAAACCTATGTTTAATGTGTTTGACTTCATTTGATTCAAATAGCTTTGTAGAATTCATTCGACTTTCATTTGATTTAAAAAGCTTTGTTTGAATGTGTTTGACTTTCATTTGATTCAAATATCTTTGTTGAATGCATTTGACTTTTATGTGCTTCAAAAAGCTTTGTTTGAATGTGTTTGACTTTCATTTCATTCAAATAGCTTTGTTCAATGCATTTGACTTTTATTTGCTTTAAAACGCTTTATTTGAATGTGTTTCACTTTAATTTCATTCAAATAGCTTTGTAGAATGCATTCGACTTTCATTTGATTCAAAAAGCTTTGTTTGAATGTGTTTGACTTTCATTTATTCAAATAGCTTTGTAGAATGCATTCGACTTTCATTTGATTCGAAAAGCTTTAATTGAATTGGTTTGACTTTCATTTGATTCAAATAGCTTTGTTCAATGCATTTAACTTTTATATTCTTCAAAAAGCTTTGTTTGAATGTGTTTGACTTTCATTTGATTTAAAAACCAATGTTTAATGTGTTTGACTTTCATTTGATTCAAATAGCTTTGTAGAATTCATTCGACTTTCATTTGATTCAAAAAGCTTTGTTTGAATGTGTTTGACTTTGATTTGATTCAAATAGCTTTGTTGAATGCATTTGACTTTTATGTGCTTCAAAAAGCTGTGTTTGAATGTGTTTGACTTTCATTTCATTCAAATTGCTTTGTTCAATGCGTTTGACTTTTATTTGCTTCAAAACGCTTTGTTTGAATGTGTTTCACTTTAATTTGATTCAAATCGCTTTATAGAATACATTCGACTTTCATTTGATTCAAAAAGCTTTGTTTGAATGTGTTTGACTTTCATTTGATTTAAATAGCTTTGTAGAATGCATTCGACTTTCATTTTATTCGAAAAGCTTTAATTGAATGTGTTTGACTTTCATTTGATTCAAATAGCTTTGTTCAATGCATTTGACTTTTATTTTCTTCAAAAAGCTTTGTTTGAATGTGTTTCACTTTCATTGGATTTAAAAACCAATGTTTAATGTGTTTGACTTTCATTTGATTCAAATAGCTTTGTAGAATTCATTCGACTTTCATTTGATTCTAAAAGCTTTGTTTGAATGTGTTTGACTTTGATTTGATTCAAATAGCTTTGTTGAATGCATTTGACTTTTATTTATTTTAAAAATCTTTGTTTGAATATGTTTGACTTTCACTTGATTGAAAATAGCTTTGTTCAATGCATATGACTTTTATATGCTTTAAAAAGCTTTGTTTGAACGTGTTTAACTTTCATTTAATTTAAAAACCTTTGTTTCATGTGTTTGACTTTCATTTTATTCAAATAGTTTTGTTGAATGCACCTGTCTTTTATTTGCTTTAAAAAGCTTTGTTTGAATGTGGTTGACTCTCATTTGATCTAAACACCTATGTTTAATGTGTTTGACTTCATTTGATTCAAATAGCTTTGTAGAATTCATTCGACTTTCATTTGATTCAAAAAGCTTTGTTTGAATGTGTTTGACCTTCATTTGATTCAAATAGCTTTGTTAAATGCATTTGACTTTTATGTGCTTAAAAAGCTGTGTTTGAATGTGTTTGACTTTCATTTCATTCAAATAGCTTTGTTCAATGCGTTTGACTTTCATTTGCTTTAAAACGCTTTGTTTGAATGTGTTTCACTTTAATTTGATTCAAATAGCTTTGTAGAATACATTCGACTTTCATTTGATTCAAAAAGCTTTGTTTGAATGTGTTTGACTTTCATTTGATTCAAATAGCTTTGTAGAATGCATTCGACTTTCATTTGATTCGAAAAGCTTTAATTGAATGTGTTTGACTTTCATTTGATTCAAATAGCTTTGTTCAATGCATTTGACTTTTATTTTCTTCAAAAAGCTTTGTTTGAATGTGTTTGACTTTCATTTGTTTTAAAAACCAATGTTTAATGTGTTTGACTTTCATTTGATTCAAATAGCTTTGTAGAATTCATTCGACTTTCATTTGATTCAAAAAGCTTTGTTTGAATGTGTTTGACCTTCATTTGATTTAAATAGCTTTGTTGAATGCATTTGACTTTTATGTGCTTCAAAAAGCTGTGTTTGAATGTGTTTGACTTTCATTTCATTCAAATAGCTTTGTTCAATGCGTTTGACTTTTATTTGCTTCAAAACGCTTTGTTTGAATGTGTTTCACTTTAATTTGATTCAAATAGCTTTGTAGAATACATTCGACTTTCATTTGCTTCAAAACGCTTTGTTTGAATGTGTTTGACTTTCATTTGATTCAAATAGCTTTGTAAAATGCATTCGATTTACATTTGATTCGAAAAGCTTTAATTAAATGTGTTTGACTTTCATTTGATTCAAATAGCTTTGTTCAATGCATTTGACTTTATTTTCTTCAAAAAGCTTTGTTTGAATGTGTTTGACTTTCATTTGATTCAAATAGCTTTGTAGAATGCATTCGACTTTCATTTGATTCGAAAAGCTTTAATTGAATGTGTTTGACTTTCATTTGATTCAAATAGCTTTGTTCAATGCATTTGACTTTTATTTTCTTCAAAAAGCTTTGTTTGAATGTGTTTGACTTTCATTTCATTTAAAAACCTATGTTTAATGTGTTTGACTTTCATTTGATTCAAATAGCTTTGTAGAATTCATATGACTTTCATATGATTCAAAAAGCTTTGTTTTAATGTGTTTGACTTTCATTTGATTCAAATAGCTTCGTTGAATGCATTTGACTTTTATTTGCTTCAAAAAGCTTTGTTTGAATGTGTTTGACTTTCATTTGATTTAAAAACCTATGTATAATGTGTTTGACTTTCATTTGATTCAAATAGCTTTGTAGAATTCATTCTACTTTCATTTGATTCAAATAGCTTTGTTGAATGCATTTGACTTTTATTTGGTTAAAAAATCTTTGTTTGAAAGTGTTTGACTTTCATTTCATTCAAATAGCTTTGTTGAATGCATTTGACTTTTATGTACTTCAAAAAGCTTTGTTTGAATGTGTTTGACTTTCATTTGATTTAAAATCCTATGTTTAATGTGTTTGACTTTCATTTGATTCAAATAGCTTTGTAGAATTCATTCTACTTTCATTTGATTCAAATAGCTTTTTTGAATGCATTTGACTTTTATTTGCTTAAAAAATCTTTGTTTGAAAGTGTTTGACTTTCATTTCATTCAAATAGCTTTGTTGAATGCATTTGACTTTTATATACTTCAAAAAGCTTTGTTTGAATGTGTTTGACTTTCATTTCATTCAAATAGCTTTGTTCAATGCATTTGACTTTTATTTGCTTCAAAAAGCTTTGTTTGATTGTGTTTGACTTTCATTTGATTCAAATAGCTTTGTAGAATGCATTCGACTTTCATTTGATTCAAAAAGCTTTGTTTGAATGTGTTTGACTTTCATTTGATTCAAATAGCTTCGTTGAATGCATTTGACTTTTATTTGCTTCAAAAATCTTTGTTTGAATGTGTTTGACTTTCATTTGATTCAAATAGCTTTGTAGAATGCATTCGACTTTCATTTGATGCAAAAAGCTTTGTTTGAATGTGTTTGACTTTCATTTGATTCAAATAGCTTTGTAGAATGCATTCGACTTTCATTTGATTCGAAAAGCTTTAATTGAATGTGTTTGACTCTCATTTGATTTAAATAGCTTTGTTCAATGCATTTGACATTTATTTTCATCAAAAAGCTTTGTTTGAATGTGTTTGACTTTCATTTGATTTAAAAACCTATTTTTAATGTATTTGACTTTCATTTGATTCAAATAGCTTTGTTGATTGCGTTTGACTTTTATGTACTTCAAAAAGCTTTGTTTGAATGTGTTTGACTTTCATTTCATTCAAATAGTTTTGTTCAATGCATTTGACTTTTATTTGCTTCAAAAAGCTTTGTTTGAATGTGTTTGACTTTCATTTGATTTAAAAACCTATGTTTAATGTGTTTGACTTTCATTTGATACAAATAGCTTTTTAGAATGCATTCGACTTTCATTTGATTCAAAAAGCTTTGTTTGAATGTGTTTGACTTCCATTTGATTCAAATAGCTTTGTTGAATGCATTTGACTTTTATTTGCTTCAAAAAGCTTTGTTTGAATGTGTTTGACTTTCATTTGATTTAAAAACCTATGTTTAATGTGTTTGACTTTCATTTGATTCAAATAGCGTTGTAGAATTCATTCGACTTTCATTTGATTCAAAAAGCTTTGTTTGAATGTGTTTGACCTTCATTTGATTCAAATAGCTTTGTTGAATGCATTTGACTTTTATGTGTTTCAAAAAGCTGTGTTTGAATGTGTTTGACTTTCATTTCATTCAAATAGCTTTGTTCAATGCGTTTGACTTTTATTAGCTTCAAAACGCTTTGTTTGAATGTGTTTCACTTTAATTTGATTCAAATAGCTTTGTAGAATACATTCGACTTTCATTTGATTGAAAAAGCTTTGTTTGAATGTGTTTGACTTTCATTTGATTCAAATAGCTTTGTAGAATGCATTCGACTTTCATTTGATTCGAAAAGCTTTAATTGAATGTGTTTGACTTTCATTTGATTCAAATAGCTTTGTTCAATGCATTTGACTTTTATTTTCTTCAAAAAGCTTTGTTTGAATGTGTTTGACTTTCATTTGATTTAAAAACCAATGTTTAATGTGTTTGACTTTCATTTGATTCAAATAGCTTTGTAGAATTCATTCGACTTTCATTTGATTCTAAAAGCTTTTTTTGAATGTGTTTGACTTTCATTTGATTCATATAGCTTTGTTGAATGCATTTGACTTTTATTTATTTCAAAAATCTTTGTTTGAATGTGTTTGACTTTCACTTGATTGAAATAGCTTTGTTCAATGCATATGACTTTTATTTGCTTCAAAAAGCTTTGTTTGAACGTGTTTAACTTTCCTTTGATTTAAAAACCTTTGTTTCATGTGTTTGACTTTCATTTTATTCAAATAGTTTTGTTGAATGCACTTGTCTTTTATTTACTTCAAAAAGCTTTGTTTGAATGTGTTTCACTTTCCTTTGATTTAAAAACCTTTGTTTTATGTGTTTGACTTTCAATTGATTCAAATAGCTTTGTAGAATGCATTCGACTTTTTTTTGATTCAAAAAGCTTGGTTTGAATTTGTTTGAATTTCATTTGATTCAAATAGCTTTGTTCAATGCATTTGACTTTTATTTGCTTCAAAAGGCTTTGTTTGAATGTGTTTGACTTTCATTTGATTTAAAAACCTATGTTTAATGTGTTTTACTTTCATTTGATTCAAATAGATTTGTTCAATGCATTTGACTTTTATTTGCTTCTAAAAGCTTTGTTTATATGTGTTTGACTTTCATTTGATTTAAAAACCTATGTTTAATGTGTTTGACTTTCATTTGATTCAAATAGCTTTGTAGAATTCATATGACTTTCAGTGTATTCAAAAAGCTTTGATTGAATGTGTTTGACTTTCATTTGATTCAAATAGCTTTGTTGAATGCATTTGACTTTTATGTGCTTCAAAAAGCTTTGTTTGAATGTGTTTGACTTTCATTTCATTCAAATAGCTTTGTTCAATGCATTAGACTTTTATTTGCTTCAAAAAGTTTTGTTTGATTGTGTTTGACTTTCATTTAATTCAAATAGCTTTGTAGAATGTATTCGACTTTCATTTGATTCAAAAAGCTTTGTTTGAATGTGTTTGACTTTCATTTGATTCAAATAGCTTCGTTGAATGCATTTGACTTTTATTTGCTTCAAAAAGCTTTGTTTGAATGTGTTTGACTTTCATTTGATTTAAAAACCTATGTTTAATGTGTTTGACTTTCATTTGATTCAAATAGTTTTGTAGAATTCATTATACTTTCATTTGATTCAAATAGTTTTGTAGAATTCATTATACTTTCATTTGATTCAAATAGCTTTGTTGAATGCATTTGACTTTTATTTGCTTAAAAAATCTTTGTTTGAAAGTGTTTGACTTTCATTTCATTCAAATAGCTTTGTTGAATGCATTTGACTTTTATTTGCTTCAAAAAGCTTTGTTTGAATGTGTTTGACTTTCATTTGATTTAAAAACCTATGTTTAATGTGTTTGACTTTCATTTGATTCAAATAGTTTTGTAGAATTCATTATACTTTCATTTGATTCAAATAGTTTTGTAGAATTCATTATACTTTCATTTGATTCAAATAGCTTTGTTGAATGCATTTGACTTTTATTTGCTTAAAAAATCTTTGTTTGAATGTGTTTGACTTTCATTTCATTCAAATAGCTTTGTTCAATGCATTGGACTTTTATTTGCTTCAAAAAGCTTTGTTTGATTGTGTTTGACTTTCATTTGATTCAAATAGCTTTGTAGAATGCATTCGACTTTCATTTGATTCAAAACGCTTTGTTTAATGTGTTTGACTTTCATTTGATTCAAATAGCTTTGTAGAATGCATTCGACTTTCATTTGATTCAAAAAGCTTTAATTGAATGTGTTTGACTTTCATTTGATTCAAATAGCTATGTAGAATGCATTCGACTTTCATTTGATTCGAAAAGCTTTAATTGATTGTGTTTGACTTTCAGTTGATTCAAATAGCTTTGTTCAATGCATTTGACTTTTATTTTCTTCAAAAAGCTTTGTTTGAATGTGTTTGACTTTCATTTGATTCAAATAGCTTTGTTTCATGTTTTTGGCTTTCATTTGATTCAAATAGCTTGGTTCAATGCATTTGACTTTTATTTGCTTCCAAAAGCCTTGTATGAATGTGTTTGACTTTCATTTGATTCAAATAGCTTCGTTCAATACATTTGACTTTTATTTGCTTCAAAACGCTTTGTTTGAATGTGTTTGACTTTCATTTGATTCAAATAGCTTTGTAGAATGCATTCGACTTTCATTTGATTCAAAAAGCTTTGTTTGTATGTGTTTGACTTTCATTTGATTCAAATAGCTTTGTAGAATGCATTCGACTTTCATTTGATTCGAAAAGCTTTAATTGAATGTGTTTGACTTTCATTTGACTCAAAAAGCTTTGTTTGAATGTGTTTGGCTTTCATTTGTTTCAAATAGGTTGGTTCAATGCATTTGACTTTTATTTGCTTCCAAAAGCCTTGTATGAATGTGTTTGACTTTCAATTGATTCAAATAGCTTTGTTCAATGCATTTGACTTTTATTTGCTTCCAAAAGCCTTGTATGAATGTGTTTGACTTTAAATTGATTCAAATAGCTTTGTTCAATGAATTTGACATTTATTTTCTTCAAAAAGCTTTGTTTGATTGTGTTTGACTTTCATTTGATTCAAATAGCTTTGTAGAATGTATTCGACTTTCATTTGATTCAAAAAGCTTTGTTTGAATGTGTTTGACTTTCATTTGATTCAAATAGCTTCGTTGAATGCATTTGACTTTCATTTCCTTCAAAAAGCTTTGTTTGAATGTGTTTCACTTTCCTTTGATTTAAAAACCTTTGTTTTATGTGTTTCACTTTCAATTGATTCAAATAGCTTTGTAGAATGCATTCGACTTTCATTTGATTCAAAAAGCTTGGTTTGAATTTGTTTGAATTTCATTTGATTCAAATAGCTTTGTTCAATGCATTTGACTTTTATTTGCTTCAAAAGGCTTTGTTTGAATGTGTTTGACTTTCATTTGATTTAAAAACCTATGTTTAATGTGTTTGACTTTCATTTTATTCAAATAGATTTGTTCAATGCATTTGACTTTTATTTGCTTCTAAAAGCTTTGTTTGTATGTGTTTGACTTTCATTTGATTCAAACAGCTTTGTTGAATGCATTTGACTTTTTTGTGTTTCAAAAAGCTTTGTTTGAATGTGTTTGACTTTCATTTCATTCAATTAGCTTTGTTCAATGCATTTGACTTTTATTTGCTTCAAAAAGCTTTGTTTGATTGTGTTTGACTTTCATTTGATTCAAATAGCTTTGTAGAATGCATTCGACTTTCATTTGATTCAAAAAGCTTTGTTTGAATGTGTTTGACTTTCATTTGATTCAAATAGCTTCGTTGAATGCATTTGACTTTTATTTGCTTCAAAAAGCTTTGTTTGAATGTGTTTGACTTTCATTTGATTTAAAAACCTATGTATAATGTGTTTGACTTTCATTTGATTCAAATAGCTTTGTAGAATTCATTCTACTTTCATTTGATTCAAATAGCTTTGTTGAATGCATTTGACTTTTATTTGGTTAAAAAATCTTTGTTTGAAAGTGTTTGACTTTCATTTCATTCAAATAGCTTTGTTGAATGCATTTGACTTTTATGTACTTCAAAAAGCTTTGTTTGAATGTGTTTGACTTTCATTTGATTTAAAAACCTATGTTTAATGTGTTTGACTTTCATTTGATTCAAATAGCTTTGTAGAATTCATTCTACTTTCATTTGATTCAAATAGCTTTTTTGAATGCATTTGACTTTTATTTGCTTAAAAAATCTTTGTTTGAAAGTGTTTGACTTTCATTTCATTCAAATAGCTTTGTTGAATGCATTTGACTTTTATGTACTTCAAAAAGCTTTGTTTGAATGTGTTTGAATTTCATTTCATTCAAATAGCTTTGTTCAATGCATTTGACTTTTATTTGCTTCAAAAAGCTTTGTTTGATTGTGTTTGACTTTCATTTGATTCAAATAGCTTTGTAGAATGCATTCGACTTTCATTTGATTCAAAAAGCTTTGTTCGAATGTGTTTGACTTTCATTTGATTCAAATAGCTTCGTTGAATGCATTTGACTTTTATTTGCTTCAAAAAGCTTTGTTTGAATGATTTTGACTTTCATTTGATTTAAAAACCTATGTTTAATGTGTTTGACTTTCATTTGATTCAAATAGCTTTGTAGAATTCATTCTACTTTCATTTGATTCAAAAAGCTTTGGTATGGTATTTCACTTTCATTTGATTCAAATAGCTTTGTTGAACGAATTTGACTTTTATTTGCTTCAAAAATCTTTGTTTGAATGTGTTTGACTTTCATTTGATTCAAATAGCTTTGTAGAATGCATTCGACTTTCATTTGATGCAAAAAGCTTTGTTTGAATGTGTTTGACTTTCATTTGATTCAAATAGCTTTGTAGAATGCATTCGACTTTCATTTGATTCGAAAAGCTTTAATTGAATGTGTTTGACTTTCATTTGATTTAAATAGCTTTGTTCAATGCATTTGACATTTATTTTCATCAAAAAGCTTTGTTTGAATGTGTTTGACTTTCATTTGATTTTAAAACCTATTTTTAATGTATTTGACTTTCATTTGATTCAAATAGCTTTGTTGAATGCGTTTGACTTTTATGTGCTTCAAAAAGCTTTGTTTGAATGTGTTTGACTTTCATTTCATTCAAATAGTTTTGTTCAATGCATTTGACTTTTATTTGCTTCAAAAAGCTTTGTTTGAATGTGTTTGACTTTTATTTTATTTAAAAACCTATGTTTAATGTGTTTGACTTTCATTTGATTCAAATAGCTTTTTAGAATGCATTCGACTTTCATTTGATTCGAAAAGCTTTGTTTGAATGTGTTTGACTTCCATTTGATTCAAATAGCTTTGTTGAATGCATTTGACTTTTATTTGCTTCAAAAAGCTTTGTTTGAATGTGTTTGACTTTCATTTGATTTAAAAACCTATGTTTAATGTGTTTGACTTTCATTTGATTCAAATAGCTTTGTAGAATTCATTCGACTTTCATTTGATTCAAAAAGCTTTGTTTGAATGTGTTTGACCTTCATTTGATTCAAATAGCTTTGTTGAATGCATTTGACTTTTATGTGCTTCAAAAAGCTGTGTTTGAATGTGTTTGACTTTCATTTCATTCAAATAGCTTTGTTCAATGCGTTTGACTTTTATTAGCTTCAAAACGCTTTGTTTGAATGTGTTTGACTTTCATTTCATTCAAATAGCTTTGTTCAATGCATTTGACTTTTATTTGTTTCAAAAAGCTTTGTTTGATTGTGTTTGACTTTCATTTGATTCAAATAGCTTTGTAGAATTCATTCGACTTTCATTTGATTCAAAAAGCTTTGTTTGAATGTGTTTGACTTTCATTTGATTTAAAAACCTATGTTTAATGTGTTTGACTTTCATTTGATTCAAATAGCTTTGTTTGATTGTGTTTGACTTTCACTTGATTAAAATAATTTTGTAGAATGCATTCGACTTCCATTTGATTCAAAAAGCTTTGTTTGAATGTGTTTGGCTTTCATTTGATTCAAATAGCTTGGTTCAATGCATTTGACTTTTATTTGTTTCAAAAAGCTTTGTTTGATTGTATTTGACTTTCATTTGATTCAAATAGCTTTGTAGAATGCATTCGACTTTCATTTGATTCAAAAAGCTTTGTTTGAATGTGTTTGACTTTCATTTGATTAAAATAGCTTTGTAGAATGCATTCGACTTTCATTCGATTCGAAAAGCTTTAATTGAATGTGTTTGACTTTCATTTGATTCATATAGTTTTGTTCAATGCATTTGTCATTTATTTTCTTCAAAAAGCTTTGTTTGAATGTGTTTGACTTTCATTTCATTCAAATAGCTTTGTTCAATGCATTTGACTTTTATTTGTTTCAAAAAGCTTTGTTTGATTGTGTTTGACTTTCATTTGATTCAAATAGCTTTGTAGAATGCATTCGACTTTCATTTGATTCAAAAAGCTTTGTTTAAATGTGTATGACTTTCATTTGATTCAAATAGCTTTGTAGAATGCATTCGACTTTCATTTGATTCAAAACGCTTTGTTTAATGTGTTTGACTTTCATTTGATTCAAATAGCTTTGTAGAATGCATTCAACTTTCATTTGATTCAAAAACCTTTAATTGAATGTGTTTGACTTTCATTTGATTCAAATAGCTTTGTAGAATGCATTCGACTTTCATTTGATTCGAAAAGCTTTAATTGATTGTGTTTGACTTTCATTTGATTCAAATAGCTTTGTTCAATGCATTTGACTTTTATTTTCTTCAAAAAGCTTTGTTTGAATGTGTTTGACTTTCATTTGATTTAAAAACCTATGTTTAATATGTTTGACTTTCATTTTATTCAAATAGCTTTGTTTCATGTTTTTGGCTTTCATTTGATTCAAATAGCTTGGTTCAATGCATTTGACTTTTATTTGCTTCCAAAAGCCTTGTATATAATGTGTTTGACTTTCATTTGATTCAAATAGCTTCGTTCAATACATTTGACTTTTATTTGCTTCAAAACGCTTTGTTTTAATGTGTTTGACTTTCATTTGATTCAAATAGCTTTGTAGAATGCATTCGACTTTTATTTGATTCGAAAAGCTTTAATTGAATGTGTTTGACTTTCATTTGACTCAAAAAGCTTTGTTTGAATGTGTTTGGCTTTCATTTGATTCAAATAGGTTGGTTCAATGCATTTGACTTTTATTTGCTTCCAAAAGCCTTGTATGAATGTGTTTGACTTTCAATTGATTCAAATAGCTTTGTTCAATGCATTTGACTTTTATTTGCTTCCAAAAGCCTTGTATGAATGTGTTTGACTTTCAATTGATTCAAATAGCTTTGTTCAATGAATTTGACATTTATTTTCTTCAAAAAGCTTTGTTTGAATGTGTTTGACTTTCATTTGATTTAAAAACCTATGTTAAATGTATTTAACTTTCATTTGATTCAAATAGCTTTGTAGAATTCATTCGACTTTCATTTGATTCAAAAAGCTTTGTTTGAATGAGTTTAACTTTCATTTGATTCAAATAGCTTTGTTGAATGCATTTAACTTTTATTTTTTTGAAAAATATTTGTTTGAATGTGTTTGACTTTCACTTGATTCAAATAGCTTTTTTCAATGCATATGACTTTTATTTGCTTTAAAAAGCTTTGTTTGAACGTGTTTAACTTTCATTGAATTTAAAAACCTTTGTTTCATATGTTTGACTTTCATTTTATTCAAATAGCTTTGTTGAATGCACTTGACTTTTATTTGCTTCAAAAAGCTTTGTTTGAATATGTTTGACTTTCATTTTATTCCAATAGCTTTGTTGAATGCACTTGACTTTTATTTGCTTCAAAAAGCTTTGTTTGAATGTGTTTGACTTTTATTTGCTTGTAAACGCTTTGTTTGAATGTGTTTGACTTTCATTTGATTCGAAAAGCTTTAATTGAATATGTTTGACTTTCATTTGATTCAAATAGCTTTGTTCAATGCATTTGACATTTATTTTCTTCAAAAAGCTTTGTTTGAATGTGTTTGACTTTCGTTTGATTTAAAAACCTATGTTTAATGTCTTTGACTTTCATTTGATTCAAATAGCTTGGTAGATTTCATTCGACCTTCATTTGATTCAAAAAGCTTTGTTTGAATGTGTTTGACTTTCATTTTATTCAAATAGCTTTGTTCAATGCATTTGACTTTTATTTGCTTCAAAAATCTTTGTTTGAATGTGTTTGACTTTCATTTGATTTAAAAACCTATGTTTATTGTGTTTGACTTTCATTTGATTCAAATAGCTTTGTAGAATTCATTCGACTTTCATTGGATTCAAAAAGCTTTGTTTGAATGTGTTTGACTTTCATTTGATTCAAATAGCTTTGTAGAATTTATTTGACTTTTATTTGTTTCAAAAAGATTTGTTTGAAAGTGTTTCACTTTCATTTCTTTCAAATAGCTTTGTTCAATGCATTTGACTTTTATTTGCTTCAAAATGCTTTGTTTGATTGTGTTTGACTTTCATTTGATTCAAATAGCTTTGTAGAATGCATTCGACTTCCATTTGATTCAAAAAGCTTTGTTTGAATGTGTTTGGCTTTCATTTGATTCAAATAGCATGGTTCAAAGCATTTGACTTTTATTTGCTTCCAAAAGCCTTGTATGAATGTGTTTGACTTTCATTTGATTCAAATAGGTTTGTTCAATGCATTTGACTTTTATTTGCTTCAAAACGCTTTGTTTGAATGTGTTTGACTTTCATTTGATTCAAATAGCTTTGTAGAATGCATTCGACTTTCATTTGATTCAAAAAGCTTTGTTTGTATGTGTTTGACTTTCATTTGATTCAAATAGCTTTGTAGAATGCATTTGACTTTCATTTGATTCGAAAAGCTTTAATTGAATGTGTTTGACTTTCATTTGATTCAAAAAGCTTTGTTTGAATGTGTTTGGCTTTCATTTGATTCAAATAGCTTGGTTCAATGCATTTGACTTTTATTTGCTTCCAAAATCCTTGTATGAATGTGATTGACTTTGAATTGATTCAAATAGCTTTGTTCAATGTATTTGATTTTTATTTGCTTCAAAACGCTTTGTTTGAATGTGTTTGACTTTCATTTGATTGAAATAGCTTTGTAGAATGCATTCGACTTTCATTTGATTTAAAAAGCTTTGTTTGAATGTGTTTCACTTTCATTTGATTCAAATAGCTTTGTAGAATGTATTCGACTATCATTTGATTCGAAAAGCTTTAATTGAATGTGTTTGACTTTCATTTGATACAAAATGCTTTGTTTGAATGTGTTTGGCTTTCATTTGATTCAAATAGCTTTGTTCAATGCTTTTGTCTTTTATTTGCTTCAAAACGCTTTGTTTAAATGTGTTTGACATTCATTTGATTCAAATAGCTTTGTAGAATGCAGTCGGCTTTCATTTGATTCAAAAAGCTTTGTTTGAATGTGGTTGACTTTCATTTGATTCAAATATCTTTGTAGAATGCATTCGACTTTCATTCGATTCGAAAAGCTTTAATTGAATGTGTTTGACTTTCATTTGATTCATATAGTTTTGTTCAATGCATTTGTCATTTATTTTCTTCAAAAAGCTTTGTTTGAATTTATTTGACTTTCATTTGATTTAAAAACCTATGTTTAATGTATTTGACTTTCATTTGATTCAAATAGCTTTGTTTGAATGTGTTTGGCTTTCATTTGATTCAAATAGCTTGGTTCCATGCATTTGACTTTTATTTGCTTCCAAAAGCCTTGTATGAATGTGTTTGACTTTCATTTGATTCAAATAGCTTTGTTCAATGCATTTGACTTTTATTTGCTTCAAAACGCTTTGTTTGAATGTGTTTGACTTTCATTTGATTCAAATAGCATTGTAGAATGCATTCGAATTTCATTTGATTCAAAAAACTTTGTTTGAATGTGTTTCACTTTCATTTGATTCAAATAGCTTTGTAGAATGCATTCGACTTTCATTTGATTCGAAAATCTTTAATTGAATGTGTTTGACTTTCATTTGATTCAAAAATCATTGTTTGAATATGTTTGGCTTTCATTTGATTCAAATAGCTTTGTTCAATGCATTTGACTTTTATTTGCTTCCAAAAGCCTTGTATGAATGTGTTTGACTTTCAATTGATTCAAATAGCTTTGTTCAATGCAATTGACTTTTATTTGCTTCAAAAAGCTTTGTTTGATTGTGTTTGACTTTCATTTGATTCAAATAGCTTTGTTTAAATGTGTTTGACATTCATTTGATTCAAATAGCTTTGTAGAATGCATTCGACTTTCATTTGATTCAAAAAGCTTTGTTTGAATGTGTTTGACTTTCATTTGATTCAAATAGCTTTGTAGAATGCATTCGACTTTCATTCGATTCGAAAAGCTTTAATTGAATGTGTTTGACTTTCATTTGATTCATATAGTTTTGTTCAATGCATTTGTCATTTATTTTCTTCAAAAAGCTTTGTTTGAATGTGTTTGACTTTTATTTGATTTAAAAACCTATGTTTTATTTATTTGACTTTCATTTGATTCAAATAGCTTTGTTTGAATGTGTTTGACTTTCATTTGATTCAAATAGCTTTGTTGAATGTATTTGACTTTTATTTATTTCAAAAATCTTTGTTTGAATGTGTTTGACTTTCACTTTATTCAAATAGCTTTTTTCAATGCATATGACTTTTATTTGCTTCAAAAAGCTTTGTTTGAACGTGTTTAACTTTCATTTAATTTAAAAACATTTGTTTCATGTGTTTGACTTTCATTTTATTCAAATAGCTTTGTTGAATGCACTTGACTATTATTTGCTTTAAAAAGCTTTGTTTGAATGTGTTTGACTTTCATTTTATTCAAATAGCTTTGTTGAATGCACTTGACTTTTATTTGCTTCAAAAAGCTTTGTTTGAATGTGTTTGACTTTCCTTTGATTTAAAAACCTTTGATTAATGTGTTTGACTTTCATTTGATTCAAATAGCTTTGTAGAATGCATTCGACTATCATTTGATTCAAAAAGCTTTGTTTAAATGTGTTTGACTTTCATTTGATTCAAATAGCTTTGTTGAATTTATTTGACTTTTATTTGTTTCAAAAAGATTTGTTTGAATGTGTTTGACTTTCGTTTCTTTCAAATAGCTTTGTTCAATGCATTTGACTTTTATTTGCTTCAAAAAGCTTTGTTTGATTGTGTTTGACTTTCATTTGATTCAAATAGCTTTGTAGAATGCATTCGACTTCCATTTGATTCAAAAAGCTTTGTTTGAATATGTTTGGCTTTCATTTGATTCAAATAGCTTGGTTCAAAGCATTTGACTTTTATTTGCTTCCAAAAGCCTTGTATGAATGTGTTTGACTTTCATTTGATTCAAATAGGTTTGTTCAATGCATTTGACTTTTATTTGCTTCAAAACGCTTTGTTTGAATGTGTTTGACTTTCATTTGATTCAAATAGCTTTGTAGAATGCATTCGACTTTTATTTGATTCAAAAAGCTTTGTTTGTATGTGTTTGACTTTCATTTGATTCAAATAGCTTTGTAGAATGCATTTGACTTTCATTTGATTCGAAAAGCTTTAATTGAATGTGTTTGACTTTCATTTGATTCAAAAAGCTTTGTTTGAATGTGTTTGGCTTTCATTTGATTCAAATAGCTTGGTTCAATGCATTTGATTTTTATTTGCTTCAAAACGCTTTGTTTGAATGTGTTTGACTTTCATTTGATTCAAATAGCTTTGTAGAATGCATTCGACTTTCATTTTATTCAAAAAGCTTTGTTTGAATGTGTTTGACTTTCATTTGATTCAAATAGCTTTGTTGAATGTATTTAACTTTTATTTATTTCAAAAATCTTTGTTTGAATGTGTTTGACTTTCACTTTATTCAAATAGCTTTTTTCAATGCATATGAATTTTTTGCTTCAAAAAGCTTTGTTTGAACGTGTTTAACTTTCATTTAATTTAAAAACATTTGTTTCATGTGTTTGACTTTCATTTGATTCAAATAGCTTTGTTTGAATGTGTTTGACTTTCCTTTGATTTAAAAACCTTTGATTAATGTGTTTGACATTCATTTGATTCAAATAGCTTTGTAGAATGCATTCGACTATCATTGGATTCAAAAAGCTTTGTTTAAATGGGTTTGACTTTCATTTGATTCAAATAGCTTTGTAGAATGCGTTCGACTTTCATTTGATTCGAAAAGCTTTAATTGAATGTGTTTGACTTTCATTTGATTCAAATAGCTTTGTTCAATGCATTTGACTTTTATTTTCTTCAAAAAGCTTTGTTTGAATGTGTTTGACTTTCATTTGATTTAAAAACCTATGTTTAATGTATTTGACTTTCATTTGATTCAAATAGCTTTGTAGAATTCATTCGACTTTCATTCGATTCAAAAAGCTTTGTTTGAATGTGTTTGACTTTCATTTGATTTAAATAGCTTTGTAGAATGCATTCGACTTCCACTTGATTTAAAAAGCTTTGTTTGAATGTGTTTGACTTTCATTTAATTCAAATAGCTTTGTTCAATGCATTTGACTTTTATTTGCTTCAAAACGCTTTGTTTGAATGTGTTTGACTTTCATTTGATTCAAATAGCATTGTAGAATGCATTCGACTTTCATTTGATGCAAAAAGCTTTGTTTGAATGTGTTTGACTTTCATTTGATTCAAATAGTTTTGTTCAATGCATTTGTCATTTATTTTCTTCAAAAAGCTTTGTTTGAATGTGTTTGACTTTCATTTGATTTAAAAACCTATGTTTTATTTATTTGACTTTCATTTGATTCAAATAGCTTTGTAGAATTCATTCGACTTTCATTTGATTCAAAAGCTTTGTTTGAATGTGTTTGACTTTCATTTGATTCAAATAGCTTTGTTGAATGTATTTGACTTTTATTTATTTCAAAAATCTTTGTTTGAATGTGTTTGACTTTCACTTTATTCAAATAGCTTTGTAGAATGCATTCGACTTTCATTTGATTCGAAAAGCTTTAATTGAATGTGTTTGACTTTCATTAGATTTAAATAGCTTTTTTCAATGCATTTGACTTTTAATTGCTTCAAAACGCTTTGTTTGAATGTGTTTGACTTTCATTTGATTCAAATAGCATTGTAGAATGCATTCGACTTTCATTTGATACAAAAAGCTTTGTTTGAATGTGTTTGACTTTCATTTGATTCAAATAGCTTTGTAGAATGCATTCGACTTTCATTTGATTCAAAAAGCTTTAATTGAATGTGTTTGACTTTCATTTGATTTAAATAGCTTTGTTGAATGCATTTGACTTTCATTTGATTCAAAAAGCTTTAACTGAATGTGTTTGACTTTCATTTGATTCAAATAGCTTTGTTGAATGCATTTGACTTTTATGTGCTTCAAAAAGCTTTGTTTGAATGTGTTTGACTTTCATTTCATTCAAATAGCTTTGTTCAATGCATTTGACTTTTATTTGCTTCAAAAAGCTTTGTTTGATTGTGTTTGACTTTCATTCGATTCAAATAGCTTTGTAGAATGCATTCGACTTTCATTTGATTCAAAAAGCTTTGTTTGAATGTGTTTGACTTTCATTTGATTCAAATAGCTTCGTTGAATGCATTTGACTTTTATTTGCTTCAAAAAGCTTTGTTTAAATGTGTTTGACTTTCATTTGATTTAAAAACCTATGTTTAATGTGTTTGACTTTCATTTGATTCAAATAGCTTTGTTGAATGCATTTGACTTTTATTTGCTTAAAAAATCTTTGTTTGAAAGTGTTTGACTTTCATTTCATTCAAATAGCTTTGTTGAATGCATTTGACTTTTATGCACGTCAAAAAGCTTTGTTTGAATGTGTTTGACTTTCATTTCATTCAAATAGCTTTGTTCAATGTAATTGACTTTTATTTGCTTCAAAAAGCTTTGTTTGATTGTGTTTGACTTTCTTTTGATTCAAATAGCTTTGTAGAATGCATTCGACTTTCATTTGATTCAAAAAGCTTTGTTTGAATGTGTTTGACTTTCATTTGATTCAAATAGCTACGTTTAATTCATTTGAGTTTTATTTGCTTCAAAAAGCTTTGTTTGAATGTGTTTCACTTTCCTTTGATTTAAAAACCTTTGTTTTATGTGTTTGACTTTCAATTGATTCAAATAGCTTTGTAGAATGCATTCGACTTTCATTTGATGCAAAAAGCTTTGTTCAATGCATTTGACTTTTATTTGCTTAAAAAATCTTTGTTTGAAAGTGTTTGACTTTCATTTCATTCAAATAGTTTTGTTGAATGCATTTGACTTTTATGTACTTCAAAAAGCTTTGTTTGAATGTGTTTGACTTTCATTTGATTTAAAAACCTATGTTTAATGTGTTTGACTTTCATTTGATTCAAATAGCTTTGTAGAATTCATTCTACTTTCATTTGATTCAAACAGCTTTGTTGAATGCATTTGACTTTATGTACTTCAAAAAGCTTTGTTTGAATATGTTTGACTTTCATTTTATTCAAATAGCTTTGTTCAATGCATTTGACTTTTATTTGCTTCAAAAAGCTTTGTTTGATTGTGTTTGACTTTCATTTGATTCAAATAGCTTTGTAGAATGCACTCGACTTTCATTTGATTCAAAAAGCTTTGTTTGAATGTGTTTGACTTTCATTTGATTCAAATAGCTTCGTTGAATGTATTTGACTTTTATTTGCTTCAAAAAGCTTTGTTTGAATGTGTTTGACTTTCATTTGATTTAAAAACCTATGTTTAATGTGTTTGACTTTCATTTGATTCAAATAGCTTTGTAGAATTCATTCTACTTTCATTTGATTCAAAAAGCTTTGGTATGGTATTTCACTTTCATTTAATTCAAATAGCTTTGTTGAATGCATTTGACTTTTATTTGCTTCAAAAATCTTTGTTTGAATGTGTTTGACTTTCATTTGATTCAAATAGCTTTGTAGAATGCGTCCGACTTTCATTTGATGCAAAAAGCTTTGTTTGAATGTGTTTGACTTTCATTTGATTCAAATAGCTTTGTAGAATGCATTCGACTTTCATTTGATTCGAAAAGCTTTAATTGAATGTGTTTGACTTTCATTTGATTTAAATAGCTTTGTATAATGCATTTAATATTTATTTTCATCAAAAAGCTTTGTTTGAATGTGTTTGTCTTTCATTTGATTTAAAAACCTATGTTTAATATATTTGACTTTCATTTGATTCAAATAGCTTTGTTGAATGCATTTGACTTTTATGTGCTTCAAAAAGCTTTGTTTGAATGTGTTTGACTTTCATTTCATTCAAATAGTTTTGTTCAATGCATTTGACTTTTATTTGCTTCAAAAAGCTTTGTTTGAATGTGTTTGACTTTCATTTGATTTAAAAACCTATGTTTAATGTGTTTGACTTTCATTTGATTCAAATAGCTTTTTAGAATGCATTCGACTTTCATTTGATTCAAAAAGCTTTGTTTGAATGTGTTTGACTTCCATTTGATTCAAATAGCTTTGTTGAAAGCATTTGACTTTTATTTGCTTCAAAAAGCTTTGTTTGAATGTGTTTGACTTTCATTTGATTTAAAAACCTATGTTTAATGTGTTTGACTTTCATTTGATTCAAATAGCTTTGTAGAATTCATTCGACTTTCATTTGATTCAAAAAGCTTTGTTTGAATGTGTTTGACCTTCATTTGATTCAAATAGCTTTGTTGAATGCATTTGACTTTTATGTGCTTCAAAAAGCTGTGTTTAAATGTGTTTGACTTTCATTTCATTCAAATAGCTTTGTTCAATGCGTTTCACTTTTATTTGCTTCAAAACGCTTTGTTTGAATGTGTTTCACTTTAATTTGATTCAAATAGCTTTGTAGAATACATTCGACTTTCATTTGATTCAAAAAGCTTTGTTTGAATGTGTTTGATTTTCATTTGATTCAAATAGCTTTGTAGAATGCATTCCACTTTCATTTGACTCGAAAAGCTTTAATTGAATGTGTTTGACTTTCATTTGATTCAAATAGCTTTGTTCAATGCATTTGACTTTTATTTTCTTCAAAAAGCTTTGTTTGAATGTGTTTGACTTTCATTTGATTTAAAAACCAATGTTTAATGTGTTTGACTTTCATTTGATTCAAATAGCATTGTAGAATTCATTCGACTTTCATTTGATTCATATAGCTTTGTTGAATGCATTTGACTTTTATTTATTTCAAAAATCTTTGTTTGAATGTGTTTGACTTTCACTTGATTGAAATAGCTTTTTTCAATGCATATGACTTTTATTTGCTTCAAAAAGCTTTGTTTGAACGTGTTTAACTTTCATTTAATTTAAAAACCTTTGTTTCATGTGTTTGACTTTCATTTTATTCAAATAGTTTTGTTGAATGCACTTGTCTTTTATTTGCTTCAAAAAGCTTTGTTTGAATGTGTTTCACTTTCCTTTGATTTAAAACCCTTTGTTTTATGTGTTTGACTTTCAATTGATTCAAATAGTTTTGTAGAATGCATTCGACTTTCATTTGATTCAAAAAGCTTGGTTTGAATTTGTTTGAATTTCATTTGATTCAAATAGCTTTGTTCAATGCATTTGACTTTTATTTGCTTCAAAAGGCTTGGTTTGAATGTGTTTGACTTTCATTTGATTTCAAAACCTATGTTTAATGTGTTTGACTTTCATTTGATTCAAATAGATTTGTTCAATGCATTTGACTTTTATTTGCTTCTAAAAGCTTTGTTTATATGTGTTTGACTTTCATTTGATTTAAAAACCAATGTTTAATGTGTTTGACTTTCATTTGATTCAAATAGCTTTGTAGAATTCATATGACTTTCAGTGGATTCAAAAAGCTTTGTTTGAATGTGCTTGACTTTCATTTCATTCAAATAGCTTTGTTCAATGCATTAGACTTTTATTTGCTTCAAAAAGCTTTGTTTGAATGTGTTTGACTTTCATTTGATTTAAAAACCTATGTTTAATGTGTTTGACTTTCATTTGATTCAAATAGCTTTGTTGAATGCATTTGACTTTTATTTTCTTAAAAAATCTTTGTTTGAAAGTGTTTGACTTTAATTTTATTCAAATAGCTTTGTTGAATGCATTTGACTTTTATGTACTTCAAAAAGCTTTGTTTGAATGTGTTTGACTTTCATTTCATTTAAATAGCTTTGTTCAATGCATTTGACTTTTATTTGCTTCAAAAAGCTTTGTTTGATTGTGTTTGACTTTCATTTAATTCAAATAGCTTGGTTCAATGCATTTGACTTTTATTTGCTTCCAAAAGCCTTGTATGAATGTGTTTGACTTTCATTTGATTCAAATAGCTTCGTTCAATACATTTGACTTTTATTTGCTTCAAAACGCTTTGTATGAATGTGTTTGACTTTCATTTGATTTAAATAGCTTTGTAGAATGCATTCGACTTTCATTTGATTCAAAAAGCTTTGTTTGAATGTGTTTGACTTTCATTTGATTCAAATAGCTTTGTAGAATGCATTCGACTTTCATTTGATTCGAAAAGCTTTAATTGAATGTGTTTGACTTTCATTTGATTCAAATAGCTTTGTTCAATGCATTTGACATATATTTTCTTCAAAAAGCTTTGTTTGAATGTGTTTGACTTTCATTTGATTTAAAAACCAATGTTTAATGTGTTTGACTTTCATTTGATTCAAATAGCTTTGTTTGAATGTGTTTGGCTTTCATTTGATTCAAATAGCTTTGTAGAATGCATTTGACTTTCATTTGATTCGAAAAGCTTTAATTGAATGTGTTTGACTTTCATTTGATTCAAAAAGCTTTGTTTGAATGTGTTTGGCTTTCATTTGATTCAAATAGCTTGGTTCAATGCATTTGACATTTATTTGCTTCGAAAAGCCTTGTATGAATGTGTTTGACTTTCAATTGATTCAAATAGCTTTGTTCAATGTATTTGATTTTTATTTGCTTTAAAACGCTTTGTTTGTATGTGTTTGACTTTCATTTGATTCAAATAGCTTTGTAGAATGCATTCGACTTTCATTTGATTCAAAAAGCTTTGTTCGAATGTGTTTGACTTTCATTTGATTCAAATAGCTTTGTTCAATGCATTTGACTTTTATTTTCTTCAAAAAGCTTTGTTTGAATGTGTTTGACTTTCATTTGATTTAAAAACCTTTGTTTAATGTGTTTGACTTTCATCTGATTCAAATAGCTTTGTAGAATTCAATCTACATTCATTTGATTCAAAAAGCTTTGGTTAAATGTGTTTCACTTTCATTTGATTCAAATAGCTTTGTTGAATGCATTTGACTTTTATTTGCTTAAAAAATCTTTGTTTGAATGTGTTTGACTTTCATTTCATTCAAATAGCTTTGTTCAATGCATTTGACTTTTATTTGCTTCAAAAAGCTTTGTTTGATTGTGTTTGACTTTCATTTGATTCAAATAGCTTTCTAGAATGCATTCGACTTCCATTTGATTCAAAAAGCTTTGTTTGAATGTGTTTGGCTTTCATTTAATTCAAATAGCTTGGTTCAATGGATTTGACTTTTATTTGCTTCCAAAAGCCTTGTATGAATGTGTTTGACTTTCATTTGATTCAAATAGCTTCGTTCAATACATTTGACTTTTATTTGCTTCAAAACTCTTTGTTTGAATGTGTTTAACTTTCATTTGATTCAAATAGCTTTGTAGAATGCATTCGACTTTCATTTGATTCAAAAAGCTTTGTTTGAATGTGTTTGACTTTCATTTGATTCAAATAGCTTTGTAGAATGCATTCGACTTTCATTTGATTCGAAAAGCTTTAATTGAATGTGTTTGACTTTCATTTGATTCAAATAGCTTTGTTCAATGCATTTGACATTTATTTTCCTCAAAAAGCTTTGTTTGAATGTGTTTGACTTTCATTTGATTTAAAAACCTATGTTTAATGTGTTTGACTTTCATTTGATTGAAATAGCTTTGTTTGAATGTGTTTGGCTTTCATTTGATTCAAATAGCTTGGTTCAATGCATTTGACTTTTATTTGCTTCCAAAAGGCTTGTATGATTGTGTTAGACTTTCATTTGATTCAAATAGCTTTGTTCAATGCATTTGACTTTTATTTGCTTCAAAACGCTTTGTTTGAATGTGTTTGACTTTCATTTGATTCAAATAGCTTTGTGGAATGCATTCGAATTTCATTTGATTCAAAAAACTTTGTTTGAATGTGTTTCACTTTCATTTGATTCAAACAGCTTTGTAGAATGCATTCGACTATCATTTGATTCGAAAAGCTTTAATTGAATGTGTTTGACTTTCATTTGATTCAAAAGCTTTGTTTGAATGTGTTTGACTTTCATTTGATTCAAATAGCTTTGTTGAATATATTTGACCTTTATTTAATTCAAAAATCTTTGTTTGAATGTGTTTGACTTTCACTTTATTCAAATAGCTTTTTTCAATGCATATGACTTTTATTTGCTTCAAAAAGCTTTGTTTGAACGTGTTTAACTTTCATTTAATTTAAAAACCTTTGTTTCATGTGTTTGACTTTCATTTTATTCAAATAGCTTTGTTGAATGCGCTTGACTTTTATTTGCTTCAAAAAGCTTTGTTTGAATGTGTTTGACTTTCATTTTATTCAAATAGCTTTGTTGAATGCACTTGACTTTTATTTGCTTCAAAAAGCTTTGTTTGAATGTGTTTGACTTTCCTTTGATATAAAAACCTTTGATTAATGTGTTTGACTTTCATTTGATTCAAATAGCTTTGTAGAATGCATTCGACTATCATTTGATTCAAAAAGCTTTGTTTAAATTTGTTTGACTTTCATTTGATTCAAATAGCTTTGTAGAATGCATTCGACTTTCATTTGATTCGAAAAGCTTTAATTGAATGTGTTTGACTTTCATTTGATTCAAATAGTTTTGTTCAATGCATTTGACTTTTATTTTGTTCAAAAAGCTTTGTTTAAATGTGTTTGACTTTCATTTGATTTAAAAACCTATGTTTAATGTATTTGACTTTCATTTGATTCAAATAACTTTGTAGAATTCATTCAACCTTCATTTGATTCAAAAAGCTTTGTTTGAATGTGTTTGACTTTCATTTGATTCAAATAGCTTTGTTCAATGCATTTGACTTTTATTTGCTTCAAAAAGCTTTGTTTGATTGTGTTTGACTTTCACTTGATTTAAATAGCTTTGTAGAATGCATTCGACTTCCATTTGATTTAAAAAGCTTTGTTTGAATGTGTTTGGCTTTCATTTGATTCAAATAGCTTGGTTCAATGCATTTGACTTTTATTTGCTTCCAAAAGCCTTGTATCAATGTGTTTGACTTTCATTTGATTCAAATAGCTTTGTTCAATGCATTTGACTTTTATTTGCTTCAAAACGCTTTGTTTGAATGTGTTTGACTTTCATTTGATTCAAATAGCTTTGTAGAATGCATTCGAATTTCATTTGATTCAAAAAACTTTGTTTGAATGTGTTTCACTTTCATTTGATTCAAATAGCTTTGTAGAATGCATTCGACTTTCATTTGATTCGAAAATCTTTAATTGAATGTGTTTGACTTTCATTTGATTCAAAAATCTTCTTTTGAATGTGTTTGGCTTTCATTTGATTCAAATAGCTTTGTTCAATGCATTTGACTTTTATTTGCTTCCAAAAGCCTTGTATGAATGTGTTTGACTTTCAATTGATTCAAATAGCTTTGTTCAATGCATTTGACTTTTATTTGCTTCAAAACGCTTTGTTTAAATGTGTTTGACATTCATTTGATTCAAATAGCTTTGTAGAATGCATTCGACTTTCATTTGATTCAAAAAGCTTTGTTTTAATGTGTTTGACTTTCATTTGATTCAAATAGCTTTGTAGAATGCATTCGACTTTCATTCGATTCGAAAAGCTTTAATTGAATGTGTTTGACTTTCATTTGATTCACATAGTTTTGTTCAATGCATTTGTCATTTATTTTCTTTAAAAAGCTTTTTTTGAATGTGTTTGACTTTTATTTGATTTAAAAACCTATGTTTTATTTATTTGACTTTCATTTGATTCAAATAGCTTTGTAGAATTCATTCGATTTTCATTTGATTCAAAAGCTTTGTTTGAATGTGTTTGACTTTCATTTGATTCAAATAGCTTTGTAGAATGCATTCGACTATCATTTGATTCAAAAAGCTTTGTTTAAATGTGTTTGACTTTCATTTGATTCAAATAGCTTTGTAGAATGCATTCGACTTTCATTTGATTCGAAAAGCTTTAATTGAATGTGTTTGACTTTCATTTGATTCAAATAGCTTTGTTCAATGCATTTGACTTTTATTTGCTTAAAAAAGCTTTGTTTGAATGTGTTTGACTTTCATTTGATTTAAAAACCTGTGTTTAATGTATTTGACTTTCATTTGATTCAAATAGCTTTGTAGAATTCATTCGACTTTCATTCGATTCAAAAAGCTTTGTTTGAATGTGTTTGACTTTCATTTGATTCAAATAGCTTTGTTGAATGCATTTGACTTTTATTTGTTTCAAAAAGCTTTGTTTGAATGTGTTTGACTTTCATTTGATTCAAATAGCTTTGTTCAATGCATTTGACTTTTATTTGCTTCAAAAAGCTTTGTTTGATTGTGTTTGACTTTCACTTGATTCAAATAGCATTGTAGAATGCATTCGACTTTCATTTGATTTAAAAAGCTTTGTTTGATTGTGTTTGGCTTTCATTTGATTCAACTAGCTTGGTTCAATGCATTTGACTTTTATTTGCTTCCAAAAGCCTTGTATGAATGTGTTTGACTTTCATTTGATTCAAATAGCTTTGTTCAATGCATTTGACTTTTATTTGCTTCAAAACCCTTTGTTTAAATGTGTTTGACATTCATTTGATTCAAATAGCTTTGTAGAATGCATTCGACTTTCATTTGATTCAAAAAGCTTTGTTTGAATGTGTTTGACTTTCATTTGATTCAAAAAGCTTTGTTGAATGTATTATACTTTTATTTATTTCAAAAATCTTTGTTTTAATGTGTTTGACTTTCATTTGATTCAAATAGCTTTGTAGAATGCGTTCGACTATCATTTGATTCAAAAAGTTTTGTTTAAATGTGTTTGACTTTCATTTGATTCAAATAGCTTTGTAGAATGCATTCTACTTTCATTTGATTCGAAAAGCTTTAATTTAATGTGTTTGACTTTCATTTGATTCAAATAGCTTTGTTCAATGCATTTGACTTTTATTTTCTTCAAAAAGCTTTGTTTGAATGTGTTTGGCTTTCATTTGATTCAACTAGCTTGGTTCAATGCATTTGACTTTTATTTGCTTCCAAAAGCCTTGTATGAATGTGTTTGACTTTCATTTGATTCAAATAGTTTTGTTCAATGCACTTGACTTTTATTTGCTTCAAAACGCTTTTTTTGAATGTGTTTGACTTTCATTTGATTCAAATAGCATTGTAGAATGCATTCGACTTTCATTTGATGCAAAAAGCTTTGTTTGAATGTGTTTGACTTTCATTTGATTTAAAAACCTATGTTTTATTTATTTGACTTTCATTTGATTCAAATAGCTTTGTAGAATTCATTCGACTTTCATTTGATTCAAAAGCTTTGTTTGAATGTGTTTGACTTTCATTTGATTCAAATAGCTTTGTTGAATGTATTTGACTTTTATTTATTTCTAAAATCTTTGTTTGAATGTGTTTGACTTTCACTTTATTCAAATAGCTTTTTTCAATGCATATGACTTTTATTTGCTTCAAAAAGCTTTGTTTGAACGTGTTTAACTTTCATTTAATTTAAAAAGCTTTGTTTCATTTGTTTGACTTTCATTTTATTCAAATAGCTTTGTTGAATGCAATTGACTTTTATTTGCTTCAAAAAGCTTTGTTTGAATGTGTTTGACTTTCATTTTATTCAAATAGCTTTGTAGAATGCATTCGACTATCATTTGATTCAAAAAGCTTTGTTTAAATGTGTTTGACTTTCATTTGATTCAAATAGCTTTGTAGAATGCATTCGACTTTCATTTGATTCGAAAAGCTTTAATTGAATGTGTTTGACTTTCATTTGATTCAAATAGCTTTGTTCAATGCATTTGACTTTTATTTGCTTCAAAAAGCATTGTTTGATTGTGTTTGACTTTCACTTGATTCAAATAGCTTTGTAGAATGCATTCGACTTCCATTTGATTTAAAAATCTTTGTTTGAATGTGTTTGGCTTTCATTTGATTCAAATAGCTTGGTTCAATGCATTTGACTTTTATTTGCTTCCAAAAGCTTTGTATGAATGTGTTTGACTTTCATTTGATTCAAATAGCTTTGTTCAATGCATTTGACTTTTAATTGCTTCAAAACGCTTTGTTTGAATGTGTTTGACTTTCATTTGATTCAAATAGCATTGTAGAATGCATTCGACTTTCATTTGATGCAAAAAGCTTTGTTTAAATGTGTTTGACTTTCATTTGATTCAAATAGCTTTGTAGAATGCATTTGACTTTCATTTGATTCGAAAAGCTTTAATTGAATGTGTTTGACTTTCATTTGATTCAAATAGTTTTGTTCAATGCATTTGTCATTTATTTTCTTCAAAAAGCTTTGTTTGAATGTGTTTGACTTTCATTTGATTTAAAAACCTATGTTTTATTTATTTGACTTTCATTTGATTCAAATAGCTTTGTTGAATTCATTCGACTTTCATTTGATTCAAAAGCTTTGTTTGAATGTGTTTGACTTTCATTTGATTCAAATAGCTTTGTTGAATGTATTTGACTTTTATTTATTTCTAAAATCTTTGTTTGAATGTGTTTGACTTTCACTTTATTCAAATAGCTTTTTTCAATGCATATGACTTTTATTTGCTTCAAAAAGCTTTGTTTGAACGTGTTTAACTTTCATTTAATTTAAAAACCTTTGTTTCATTTGTTTGACTTTCATTTTATTCAAATAGCTTTGTTGAATGCAATTGACTTTTATTTGCTTCAAAAAGCTTTGTTTGAATGTGTTTGACTTTCATTTTATTCAAATAGCTTTGTAGAATGCATTCGACTATCATTTGATTCAAAAAGCTTTGTTTAAATGTGTTTGACTTTCATTTGATTCAAATAGCTTTGTAGAATGCATTCGACTTTCATTTGATTCGAAAAGCTTTAATTGAATGTGTTTGACTTTCATTTGATTCAAATAGCTTTGTTCAATGCATTTGACTTTTATTTGCTTCAAAAAGCTTTGTTTGATTGTGTTTGACTTTCACTTGATTCAAATAGCTTTGTAGAATGCATTCGACTTCCATTTGATTTAAAAAGCTTTGTTTGAATGTGTATGGCTTTCATTTGATTCAAATAGCTTGGTTCAATGCATTTGACTTTCATTTGCTTCCAAAAGCTTTGTATGAATGTGTTTGACTTTCATTTGATTCAAATAGCTTTGTTCAATGCATTTGACTTTTAATTGCTTCAAAACGCTTTGTTTGAATGTGTTTGACTTTCATTTGATTCAAATAGCATTGTAGAATGCATTCGACTTTCATTTGATGCAAAAAGCTTTGTTTAAATGTGTTTGACTTTCATTTGATTCAAATAGCTTTGTAGAATGCATTCGACTTTCATTTGATTCGAAAAGCTTTAATTGAATGTGTTTGACTTTCATTTGATTCAAATAGTTTTGTTCAATGCATTTGACTTTTATTTTCTTCAAAAAGCTTTGTTTGAATGTGTTTGACTTTCATTTGATTTAAAAACCTATGTTTAATGTATTTGACTTTCATTTGATTCAAATAGCTTTGTTGAATGTATTTGACTTTTATTTGTTTCAAAAAGCTTTGTTTGAATGTGTTTGACTTTCATTTGATTTAAATAGCTTTGTTCAATGCATTTGACTTTTATTTGCATCAAAAAGCTTTGTTTGATTGTGTTAGACTTTCACTTGATTCAAATAGCTTTGTAGAATGCATTCTACTTCCATTTGATTCAAAAAGCTTTGTTTGAATGTGTTTGGCTTTCATTTGATTCAAATAGCTTGGTTCAATGCATTTGACTTTTATTTGCTTCCAAAAGCCTTGTATGAATGTGTTTGACTTTCATTTGATTCAAATAGCTTTGTTCAATGTATTTGACTTTTATTTGCTTTAAAACGCTTTGTTTGAATGTGTTTGACTTTCATTTGATTCAAATAGCTTTGTTCAATGCATTTGACTTTTATTTTCTTCAAAAAGCTTTGTTTGAATGTGTTTGGCTTTCATTTGATTCAACTAGCTTGGTTCAATGCATTTGACTTTTATTTGCTTCCAAAAGCCTTGTATGAATGTGTTTGACTTTCATTTGATTCAAATAGCTTTGTTCAATGCACTTGACTTTTATTTGCTTCAAAACGCTTTTTTTGAATGTGTTTGACTTTCATTTGATTCAAATAGCATTGTAGAATGCATTCGACTTTCATTTGATGCAAAAAGCTTTGTTTGAATGTGTTTGACTTTCATTTGATTTAAAAACCTATGTTTTATTTATTTGACTTTCATTTGATTCAAATAGCTTTGTAGAATTCATTCGACTTTCATTTGATTCAAAAGCTTTGTTTGAATGTGTTTGACTTTCATTTGATTCAAATAGCTTTGTTGAATGTATTTGACTTTTATTTATTTCTAAAATCTTTGTTTGAATGTGTTTGACTTTCACTTTATTCAAATAGCTTTTTTCAATGCATATGACTTTTATTTGCTTCAAAAAGCTTTGTTTGAACGTGTTTAACTTTCATTTAATTTAAAAAGCTTTGTTTCATTTGTTTGACTTTCATTTTATTCAAATAGCTTTGTTGAATGCAATTGACTTTTATTTGCTTCAAAAAGCTTTGTTTGAATGTGTTTGACTTTCATTTTATTCAAATAGCTTTGTAGAATGCATTCGACTATCATTTGATTCAAAAAGCTTTGTTTAAATGTGTTTGACTTTCATTTGATTCAAATAGCTTTGTAGAATGCATTCGACTTTCATTTGATTCGAAAAGCTTTAATTGAATGTGTTTGACTTTCATTTGATTCAAATAGCTTTGTTCAATGCATTTGACTTTTATTTGCTTCAAAAAGCATTGTTTGATTGTGTTTGACTTTCACTTGATTCAAATAGCTTTGTAGAATGCATTCGACTTCCATTTGATTTAAAAATCTTTGTTTGAATGTGTTTGGCTTTCATTTGATTCAAATAGCTTGGTTCAATGCATTTGACTTTTATTTGCTTCCAAAAGCTTTGTATGAATGTGTTTGACTTTCATTTGATTCAAATAGCTTTGTTCAATGCATTTGACTTTTAATTGCTTCAAAACGCTTTGTTTGAATGTGTTTGACTTTCATTTGATTCAAATAGCATTGTAGAATGCATTCGACTTTCATTTGATGCAAAAAGCTTTGTTTAAATGTGTTTGACTTTCATTTGATTCAAATAGATTTGTAGAATGCATTTGACTTTCATTTGATTCGAAAAGCTTTAATTGAATGTGTTTGACTTTCATTTGATTCAAATAGTTTTGTTCAATGCATTTGTCATTTATTTTCTTCAAAAAGCTTTGTTTGAATGTGTTTGACTTTCATTTGATTTAAAAACCTATGTTTTATTTATTTGACTTTCATTTGATTCAAATAGCTTTGTTGAATTCATTCGACTTTCATTTGATTCAAAAGCTTTGTTTGAATGTGTTTGACTTTCATTTGATTCAAATAGCTTTGTTGAATGTATTTGACTTTTATTTATTTCTAAAATCTTTGTTTGAATGTGTTTGACTTTCACTTTATTCAAATAGCTTTTTTCAATGCATATGACTTTTATTTGCTTCAAAAAGCTTTGTTTGAACGTGTTTAACTTTCATTTAATTTAAAAACCTTTGTTTCATTTGTTTGACTTTCATTTTATTCAAATAGCTTTGTTGAATGCAATTGACTTTTATTTGCTTCAAAAAGCTTTGTTTGAATGTGTTTGACTTTCATTTTATTCAAATAGCTTTGTAGAATGCATTCGACTATCATTTGATTCAAAAAGCTTTGTTTAAATGTGTTTGACTTTCATTTGATTCAAATAGCTTTGTAGAATGCATTCGACTTTCATTTGATTCGAAAAGCTTTAATTGAATGTGTTTGACTTTCATTTGATTCAAATAGCTTTGTTCAATGCATTTGACTTTTATTTGCTTCAAAAAGCTTTGTTTGATTGTGTTTGACTTTCACTTGATTCAAATAGCTTTGTAGAATGCATTCGACTTCCATTTGATTTAAAAAGCTTTGTTTGAATGTGTATGGCTTTCATTTGATTCAAATAGCTTGGTTCAATGCATTTGACTTTCATTTGCTTCCAAAAGCTTTGTATGAATGTGTTTGACTTTCATTTGATTCAAATAGCTTTGTTCAATGCATTTGACTTTTAATTGCTTCAAAACGCTCTGTTTGAATGTGTTTGACTTTCATTTGATTCAAATAGCATTGTAGAATGCATTCGACTTTCATTTGATGCAAAAAGCTTTGTTTAAATGTGTTTGACTTTCATTTGATTCAAATAGCTTTGTAGAATGCATTCGACTTTCATTTGATTCGAAAAGCTTTAATTGAATGTGTTTGACTTTCATTTGATTCAAATAGTTTTGTTCAATGCATTTGACTTTTATTTTCTTCAAAAAGCTTTGTTTGAATGTGTTTGACTTTCATTTGATTTAAAAACCTATGTTTAATGTATTTGACTTTCATTTGATTCAAATAGCTTTGTTGAATGTATTTGACTTTTATTTGTTTCAAAAAGCTTTGTTTGAATGTGTTTGACTTTCATTTGATTTAAATAGCTTTGTTCAATGCATTTGACTTTTATTTGCATCAAAAAGCTTTGTTTGATTGTGTTAGACTTTCACTTGATTCAAATAGCTTTGTAGAATGCATTCTACTTCCATTTGATTCAAAAAGCTTTGTTTGAATGTGTTTGGCTTTCATTTGATTCAAATAGCTTGGTTCAATGCATTTGACTTTTATTTGCTTCCAAAAGCCTTGTATGAATGTGTTTGACTTTCATTTGATTCAAATAGCTTTGTTCAATGCATTGGACTTTTATTTGCTTCAAAACGCTTTAATTGAATGTGTTTGACTTTCATTTGATTCAAATAGCATTGTAGAATGCATTCAACTTTCATTTGATGCAAAAAGCTTTGTTTGAATCTGTTTGACTTTCATTTGATTCAAATAGCTTTGTAGAATGCATTCGACTTTCATTTGATTCAAAAAGCTTTAATTGATTGTGTTTGACTTTCATTTGATTCAAATAGCTTTGTTCAATGCATTTGACAATTATTTTCTTCAAAAAGCTTTGTTTGAATGTGTTTGACTTTCATTTGATTTAAAAACCTATGTTTAATGTGTTTGACTTTCATTTGATTCAATTAGCTTTGTAGAATTCATTCGACTTTCATTTGATTCAAAAAGCTTTGTTTGAATGTGTTTCACTTTCATTTGATTCAAATAGCTTTGTTGAATGCATTGGACTTTTATTTGTTTCAAAAAGCTTTGTTTGAATGTGTTTGACTTTCATTTCATTCAAATAGCTTAGTTCAATGCATTTGACTTTTATTTGCTTCAAAAAGCTTTGTTTAATTGTGTTTGACTTTCATTTGATTCAAATGCTTTGTAGAATGCTTTCGATTTCCATTTGATTCAAAAAGCTTTGTTTGAATGTGTTTGGCTTTCATTTAATTTAAATAGCTTGGTTCAATGCATTTACCTTTTATTTGGTTCTAAAAGCCTTGTATGAATGTGTTTGACTTTCATTTGATTCAAATAGCTTTGTTCAATGCATTTGACTTTTATTTGCTTCAAAACGCTTTGTTTGAATGTGTTTGACTTTCATTTGATTCAAATAGCTTTGTAGAATGCATTTGACTTTCATTTGATTCAAAAAGCTTTGTTTGAATGTGTTTGACTTTCATTTGATTCAAATAGCTTTGTAGAATGCATTCGACTTTCATTTGATTCGAAAAGCTTTAATTGAATGTGTTTGACTTTCATTTGATTCAAATAGCTTTGTTCAATGCATTTGAAATTTATTTTCTGCATAAAGCTTTGTTTGAATGTGTTTGACTTTTATTTGAATTAAAACCCTATGTTTAATGTGTTTGACTTTCATTTGATTCAAATAGCTTTGTTTGAATGTGTTTGGCTTTCATTTGATTCAAATAGCTTGGTTCAATGCATTTGACTTTTATTTGCTTCCAAAAGCCTTGTATGAATGTGTTTGACTTTCATTTGATTCAAATAGCTTTGTTCAATGCATTTGACTTTTATTTGTTTCAAAACGCTTTGTTTGAATGTGTTTGACTTTCATTTGATTCAAATAGCTTTGTAGAATGCATTCGACTTTCATTTGATTCAAAAAACTTTGTTTAAATGTGTTTCACTTTCATTTGATTCAAATAGCTTTGTAGAATGCATTCGACTTTCATTTGATTCGAAAATCTTTAATTGAATGTGTTTGACTTTCATTTTATTCAAAAATCTTTGTTTGAATGTGTTTGGCTTTCAATTGATTCAAATAGCTTTGTTCAATGCATTTGACTTTTATTTGCTTCAAAACGCTTTGTTTAAATGTGTTTGACATTCATTTGATTCAAATAGCTTTGTAGAATGCATTCGACTTTCATTTGATTCAAAAAGCTTTGTTTGAATGTGTTTGACTTTCATTTGATTCAAATAGCTTTGTAGAATGCATTCGACTTTCATTCGATTCGAAAAGCTTTAATTGAATGTGTTTGACTTTCATTTGATTCATATAGTTTTGTTCAATGCATTTGTCATTTATTTTCTTCAAAAAGCTTTGTTTGAATGTGTTTGATTTTTATTTGATTTAAAAACCTATGTTTTATTTATTTGACTTTCATTTGATTCAAATAGCTTTGTAGAATTCATTCGACTTTCATTTGATTCAAAAGCTTTGTTTGAATGTGTATGACTTTCATTTGATTCAAATAGCTTTGTTGAATGTATTTGACTTTTATTTATTTCAAAAATCTTTGTTTGAATGTGTTTGACTTTCACTTTATTCAAATAGCTTTTTTCAATGCATATGACTTTTATTTGCTTCAAAAAGCTTTGTTTGAACGTGTTTAACTTTCATTTAATTTAAAAACCTTTGTTTCATGTGTTTGACTTTTATTTGCTTCAAAAAGCTTTGTTTGAATGTGTTTGACTTTCATTTGATTTAAAAACCTTTGATTAATGTGTTTGACTTTCATTTGATTCAAATAGCTTTGTAGAATTCATTCGACTTTCATTTGATTCAAAAACCTTTGTTTAAATGTGTTTGACTTTCATTTGATTCAAATAGCTTTGTAGAATGCATTCGACATTCATTTGATTCGAAAAGCTTTAATTGAATGTGTTTGACTTTCATTTGATTCAAATAGCTTTGTTCAATGCATTTGACTTTTATTTTCTTCATAAAGCTTTGTTTGAATGTGTTTGACTTTCATTTGATTTAAAAACCTATGTTTAATGTGTTTAACTTTCATTTGATTCAAATAGCTTTGTAAAATTCATTCGACTTTCATTTGATTCAAAAAGCTTTGTTTGAATGTGTTTGACTTTCATTTGATTCAAATAGCTTTGTTCAATGCATTTGACTTTTATTTGCTTCAAAAAGCTTTGTTTGAATGTGTTTGACTTGCATTTGATATAAAAACCTATGTTTAATGTTTTTGACTTTCATTTGATTCAAATAGCTTTGTAGAATTCATTCGACTTTCATTTGATTCAAAAAGCTTTGTTTGAATGTGTTTAACTTTCATTTGATTCAAATAACTTTGTTGAATGAATTGGACTTTTATTTGTTTCAAAAAGCTTTGTTCGAATGTGTTTGACTTTCATTGCATTCAAATAGCTTTGTTCAATGCATTGGACTTTCATTTGATTCAAATAGCTTTGTTGAATGTATTTGACTTTTATTTATTTCAAAAATCTTTGTTTGAATGTGTTTGACTTTCACTTTATTCAAATAGCTTTTTTCAATGCATATGACTTTAATTTGCTTCAAAATTCTTTGTTTGAATGTGTTTGACTTTCATTTGATTTAAAAACCTTTGTTAAATGTGTTTGACTTTCATTTGATTCAAATAGCTTTGTAGAATGCATTCGACTTCCATTTGATTAAAAAAGCTTTATTTGAATGTGTTTGGCTTTCATTTGATTCAAATAGCTTTGTTGAATGCATTTGACTTTTATGTGCTTCAAAAAGCTTTGTTTGAATGTGTTTGACTTTCATTTCATTCAAATAATTTTGTTAATACATTTGACTTTTATTTGCTTTAAAAAGCTTTGTTTGAATGTGTTTGACTTTCATTTGATTTAAAAACCTATGTTTAATGTGTTTGACTTTCATTTGATTTAAATATCTTTGTAGAATGCATTCGACTTTCATTTGATTCAAAAAGCTTTGTTTGAATGTGTTTGACTTTCATTTGATTCAAATAGCTTTGTTGAATGTGTTTGACTTTAATTTGATTTAAAAACCTTTGTTTAATGTGTTTGACTATCATTTGATTCAAATAGCTTTGTAGAATCCATTCGACTTTCATTTGATTTAAAAAGCTATGTTTGATTGTGTATGTGTTAGACTTTCATTTGATTCATATAGCTTTGTTTGAATGCGTTTGACTTTCATTTGATTCAAGTAGCTTTGTTGAATGCATTTGACTTTTATTTGCTTCAAAAAGCTTTGTTTGAATGTGTTTGACTTTCATTTGATTCAAATAGCTTTGTACAATGCATTCAACTTTCATTTTATTCAAAAACTTTTGTTTGAATGTGTTTGACTTTCATTTGATTCAAATAACTTTGTAGAACGCATTCAACTTTAATTTGATTCGAAAAGCTTTGTTTGAATTTTTTTGACTTTCATTTGATTTAAATAGCTTTGTTCAATGCATTTGACTTTTATTTTTTTCAAAAAGCTTTGTTTGAATGTGTTGGACTTTCATTTGATTCAAATAGCTTTGTTCAATGCATTTGACTTTTATTTGCCTCAAAAACCTTTGTTTGAACGTGTTTGACTTTCATTTGTTTTAAAAACCTTTGTTTCATGTGTTTGCCTTTCATTTGATTCAAATAGCTTTGTTGAATGCATTTGACTTTTATTTGCTTCAAAAAGCTTTGTTTTAATGTGTTTGACTTTCGTTTGATTCAAATAGCCTTGTACAATGCATTCGACTTTCATTTGATACAAAAAGCTTTGTTTGAATGTGTTGGACTTTCATTTGATTCAAATAGCTTTGTTCAATGCATTTGATTTTCATTTGCTACAAAAAGCTTTGTTTAAATGTGTTTGACTTTAATTTGATTCAAATAGCTTTGTTTAATGCATTTGACTTTTATTTGTTTCAAAAAGCTTTGTTTGAATGTGTTTGACTTTAATTTGATTCAAATAGCTTTGTTTAATGCATTTGACTTTTATTTGTTTTAAAAAGCTTTGTTTGACTTTGTTTGACTTTCATTTGATTTAAAAATCTTTATTTAATGTGTTTGACTTTCATTTGTATCAAAAAGCTTTTTAGAATGCATTCGACTTTCATTTGATTAAAAAAGCTTTGTTTGAATGTGTTTGACTTTCTTTTGATTTAAATAGTTTTGTTGAATGCATTTGACTTTTATTTGCTTCAAAAAGATTTGTTAGAATGTGTTTGACTTTCATTTGATTGATAAACCTATGTTTAATGTGTTTGACTTTCATTTTATTCAAATAGCTTTATAGAATGCATTCGACTTTCAGTTGATTCAAAAAGCTGTGTTTGAATGTGTTTAACTTTCATTTGATTCCAATAGCTTTGTTGAATGCATTTGACTTTTATTTATTTCAAAAAGCTTTGTTTGAATATGTTTAACTTTCATTTGATTTAAAAACCTTTGTTTAATGGGTTGACTTTCATTTTATTCAAATAGCTATGTAGAATTCATTTGACTTCCATTTGGTAAAAAACGCTTTGTTTAAATGTGTTTGGCTTTCATTTGAGTCTAATAGCTTTGTAGAATGCAATCGACTTACATTTGGTTCAAAAAGCTTTGTTTGAATGTGTTTGACTTTCATTTAATTTAATAACCTTTGTTTAATGTGTTTGACTTTCATTTGATTCAAATAGCTTTGTAAAATTCATTCGACTTCTATTTGCTTCAAAAAGCTCTGTTTGAATGTGTTTGACTTTCATTTGATTCAAATAGCTTTATTCAATGCATTTGACTTTTATTTGCTTTAAAAAGGTTTGTTTGACGGTGTTTGACTTTCATTTGATTCAAAAAGCTTTGTTTGAATGTGTTTGACTTTAATTTGATTCAAATAGCTTTGTTTAATGCATTTGACTTTTATTTGTTTCAAAAAGCTTTGTTTGACTTTGTTTGACTTTCATTTGATTTAAAAATCTTTATTTAATGTGTTTGACTTTCATTTGTATCAAATAGCTTTTTAGAATGCATTCGACTTTCATTTGATTAAAAAAGCTTTGTTTGAATGTGTTTGACTTTCTCTTGATTTAAATAGTTTTGTTGAATGCATTTGACTTTTATTTGCTTCAAAAAGATTTGTTAGAATGTGTTTGACTTTCATTTGATTGATAAACCTATGTTTAATGTGTTTGACTTTCATTTTATTCAAATAGCTTTATAGAATGCATTCGACTTTCAGTTGATTCAAAAAGCTTTGTTTGAATGTGTTTAACTTTCATTTGATTCCAATAGCTTTGTTGAATGCATTTGACTTTTATTTATTTCAAAAAGCTTTGTTTGAATATGTTTAACTTTCATTTGATTTAAAAACCTTTGTTTAATGTGTTGACTTTCATTTTATTCAAATAGCTGTGTAGAATTCATTTTACTTCCATTTGGTAAAAAACGCTTTGTTTAAATGTGTTTGGCTTTCATTTGAGTCAAATGGCTTTGTAGAATGCAATCGACTTTCATTTGGTTCAAAAAGCTTTGTTTGAATGTGTTTGACTTTCATTTGATTTAATAACCTTTGTTTAATGTGTTCGACTTTCATTTGATTCAAATAGCTTTGTAAAATTCATTCGACTTCTATTTGCTTCAAAAAGCTCTGTTTGAATGTGTTTGACTTTCATTTGATTCAAATAGCTTTATTCTATGCATTTGACTTTTATTTGCTTTAAAAAGGTTTGTTTGACGGTGTTTGACTTTCATTTGATTCAAAAAGCTTTGTTTGAATGTGTTTGACTTTCATTTGATTCAAAAAGCTTTGTTCAATGCATTTGACTTTCATTTGCTACAAAAAGCTTTATTTAAATGTGTTTGACTTTATTTTATTCAAATAGCTTTGTTCAATGCATTTGAATTTTATTTTCTTCAAAAAGCTTTGTTTGAATGTGTTTGATTCTCATTTGATTTAAAAACCTTTATTTAATATGTTTGACTTTCATTTGATTCAAATAGCTTTGTAGAATGCATTCGATTTTCTTTTGATTCAAAAAGCTTTGTTTGAATGTGTTTGACTTTCATTTTATTCAAATAGCTATGTAGGATTCATTTGACTTCCATTTGGTAAAAAACGCTTTGTTTAAATGTGTTTGGCTTTCATTTGAGTCAAATAGCTTTGTAGAATGCAATCGACTTTCATTTGGTTCAAAAAGCTTTGTTTGAATGTGTTTGACTTTCATTTGATTCAAATAGCTTTGTAAAATTCATTCGACTTCTATTTGCTTCAAAAAGCTCTGTTTGAATGTGTTTGACTTTCATTTGATTCAAATAGCTTTATTCAATGCATTTGACTTTTATTTGCTTTAAAAAGGTTTGTTTGACGGTGTTTGACTTTCATTTGATTCAAAAAGCTTTGTTTGAATGTGTTTGACTTTCAATTGATTCAAATAGCTTTGTTCAATGCGTTTGACTTTCATTTGCTACAAAAAGCTTTGTTTAAATGTGTTTGACTTTATTTGATTCAAATAGCTTTGTTCAATGCATTTGACTTTTATTTTCTTCAAAAAGCTTTGTTTAAATGTGTTTGATTCTCATTTGATTTAAAAACCTTTATTTAATATGTTTGACTTTCATTTGATTCAAATAGCTTTGTAGAATGCATTCGATTTTCTATTGATTCAAAAAGCTTTGTTTGAATGTGTTTGACTTTCATTTGATTCAAATAGCTTTGTTCAATGCATTTGACTTTTATTTGCTTTATAAGCTTTGTTTGAATGTATTTGACTTTCATTTGATTTAATAACCTTTGTTTAATGTGTTTGACTTTCATTTGATTCAAATAGCTTTGTAGAATGCATTCACTTTCAATTGATTCAAAAAGTTTTGTTTGAAAGTGTTTGAGTTTCATTTGATTCAAAGAGCTTTGTTGAATGCATTTGACTTTTATTTATTTCAAAAAGCTCTGTTTGAATGTGTTTGACTTTCATTTGATTTAATAACCTTTGTTTAATGTGTTTAACTTTCATTGGATTCAAATAGCTTTGTTCAATGCATTTGACTTTTATTTATTTCAAAAAGCTCTGTTTGAATGTGTTTGACTTTCATTTGATTTAAAAACCTTTGTTTAATGTGTTTGACTTTCATTTGATTCAAATAGCTTTATTGAATGCATTTGACTTTTATTTATTTCTAAAAGCTCTGTTTGAATGTGTTTGACTTTCATTTGATTTAAAACCTTTGTTTAATGTGTTTAACTTTCATTGGATTCAAATAGCTTTGTAGAATGCATTCGACTTTCATTGGATTGAAAGAGCTTTGTTTGAATGTGTTTGACTTTCATTTGATTCAAATAGCTTTGTTGAATGCATTTATCTTTTATTTGCTTCATAACGCTTTGTTTGAATGTGTTTGAATTTCATTTGATTCAAATAGCTTTGTGTAATGCATTCGACTTTCATTTGATTCAAAAAGCTTTGTTTGAATGTGTTTGATTTTCATTTGATTCAAATAGCTTTGTTCAATGCATTTGACTTTTATTTACTTCAAAATCATTGTTTGAATGTATTTGACTTTCATTTGATTTAATACTGTTTGTTTAATGTGTTTGACTTTCATTTGATTCAAATAGCTTTGTAGAATGCATTCGACTTTCATTTGATTCAAAAAGCTTTGTTTGAATTTGATTGACTTTCATTCGATTCAAATAGCTTTGTTGATAGCATTTTACTTTTATTTGCTTCAAAAAGCTTTGTTAGAATGTTTTTGAATTTCATTTCATTCAAATAGCTTTGTAGAATGCATTCGACTTTCATTTGATTCAAAAAACTCTGTTTGAATGTGTTTGACTTTCATTTGATTTAAAATCCTTTGTTTAATGTGTTTGACTTTCATTTGATTTAAATAGCTTTGTAGAATTCATTCGACTTCCATTTGCTTCAAAAAGCTATGTTTAAATGTGTTTGACTTTTATTTGATTCAAATAGCTTAGTTGAATGCATTGGACTTCCATTTGCTTCAAAAAGCTTTGTTTGAATGTGTTTGACTTTCATTTGATTTAAAAAGCTTAGTTTGAATGTGTTTGACTTTCATTTGATTCAAATAGCTTTGTTGAATGCATTTGACTTTTATTTGCATCAAAAACCTTTGTTTGAATGTGTTTGACTTTCATTTAATTTAAAAACCTTTGTTTAATGTGTTTGACTTTCATTTGATTCAAATAGCTTTGTAGAATGCATTTGACTTTCAATTGATTCAATAAGCTTAGTTTGAATGTGTTTGACTTCCATTTGCTTCAAAAAGCTATGTTTAAATGTGTTTGACTTTCATTTGATTCAAATAGCTTTGTAGAATGCATTCGACTTTCTTTTGGTTCAAAAAGCTTTGTTTGAATGTCTTTGACTTTCTTTTGATTCAAATAGCTTTGTTCAATGCATTTGACTTTTATTTGGTTCAAAAACCTTTGTTTGACTGTGTTTGACTTTTATTTGATTTAATAGCCTTTGTTTAATGTGTTTGACTTTCATTTGATTTATAGCTTTGTAGAATTCATTCGACTTTCATTTGATTCAAAAACCTTTGTTTAATGTATTTGACTTTAATTTTATTCAACTAGCTTTATAGAATGCATTCGACTTTCAGTTGATTCAAAAAGCTTTGTTTGAATGTGTTTGACTTTGTTTGATTCAAATAGCTTTGTTGAATGCATTTGACTTTTATTTATTTCAAAAAGCTTTGTTTTAATATGTTTGACATTCATTTGATTTAAAAACCTTTGTTTAATGTGTTTGACTTTCATTTTATTTAAATAGCTATGTAGAATTCATTTGACTTCCATTTGCTTCATAAAATTTTGTTTCAATGTGTTTGACTTTCATTTGATTCAAATAGCTTTGTAGAGTGCATTCGACTTGATTTGGTTCAAAAACCTTTGTTTGAATGTGTTTGACTTTCATTTGATTCAAATGGCTTTGTTCAATGCATTTGACTTTTATTTGCTTCAAAAAGCTTTGTTTGAATGTGTTTGACTTTCATTTGATTTAAAAACCTTTGTTTAATGTGTTTGACTTTCATTTGATTCAAATAGCTTTGTAGAATTCATTTAACTTTCATTTGGTTCAAAAAGCTTTGTTTGAATGTGTTTGACTTTCATTTGATTCAAATAGCTTTGTTGAATGTATTTGACTGTCATTTGCTACAAAAAGCTTTGTTTGAATGTGTATGACTTTCATTTCATTTAATAACCTTTGTTTGAATGTGTTTGACATTCATTTGATTCAAATAGTTTTGTTGAATGTATTTGACTTTTTTTTGCTTCAAAAAGCTTTGTTTGAATGTGTTTGACTTTCATTTCATTTAAAAACCTTTGTTTAATGTGTTTGACTTTCATTCAATTCAAATAACTTTGTAGGAATGCATTCCTCTTTCATTTGATTTTAAAAGCATTGTTTGAATGTGTTTCACTTTCATTTGATTCAAATAGCTATCTAGAATGCATTCGACTTTCTTTGATTCAAAAAGCTTTGTTTGAATGTGTTTGACTTTCATTTGATTCAAATTGCTTTGTTGAATGCAGTTGACTTTTATTTGCTTCAAAAAGCTTTGCTATAATGTGATTGACTTTTATTTGCTTCAAAAAGCTTTGCTTCAATGTGATTGACTTTCGTTTGATTCAAATAGCTTTGTACAATGCATTTGACTTTCGTTTGATTGAAAAAGCTTTATTGAATGTATTTGACTTTTATTTGCTTCAATAAGCTTTGTTTGAATGTGTTTGACTTTCACTTGATTTAAAAACCTTTGTTTAATGTGTTAGCCTTTGATTTGATTCAAATAGCTTTGTAGAATGCATTTAACTTTTATTTCATTTAAAAAGCTTTGTTTGAATGTGCTTGACTTTTATTTTATTCAAAAAGTTTTGTTGAACGCATTTGACTTTTATTTGCTTCAAGAAGCTTTGTTTGAATGTGTTTGACTTTCATTTGATTTAAAAACCTTTGTTCAATGTGTTAGCCTTTCATTTGATTCAAATAGCTTTGTAGAATGCATTTAACTTTCATTTGATTCAAAAAGCTTTGTTTGAATATGTTTAACTTTCATTTGATTCAAATACTTTTATTAAATGTATTTGACTATCATTTGCTACAAAAAGCTTTGTTTGAATGTGTTTGACTTTCATTTGATTCAAATAGCTTTGTAGAATGCATTCGACTTTCATTTGGTTCAAAAAGCTTTGTTTGAATGTCTTTGACTTTCTTTTGATTCAAATAGCTTTGTTCAAGGCATTTGACTTTTATTTGGTTCAAAAACCTTTGTTTGACTGTGTTTGACTTTTATTTGATTTAATAGCCTTTGTTTAATGTGTTTGACTTTCATTTGATTTATAGCTTTGTAGAATTCATTCGACTTTCATTTGATTCAAAAACCTTTGTTTAATGTATTTGACTTTAATTTTATTCAACTAGCTTTATAGAATGCATTCGACTTTCAGTTGATTCAAAAAGCTTTGTTTGAATGTGTTTGACTTTCTTTGATTCAAATAGCTTTGTTGAATGCATTTGACTTTTATTTATTTCAAAAAGCTTTGTTTGAATATGTTTGACATTCATTTGATTTAAAAACCTTTGTTTAATGTGTTTGACTTTCATTTTATTTAAATAGCTATGTAGAATTCATTTGACTTCCATTTGCTTCATAAAGCTTTGTTTCAATGTGTTTGACTTTCATTTGACTCAAATAGCTTTGTAGAGTGCATTCGACTTTCATTTGGTTCAAAAACCTTTGTTTGAATGTGTTTGACTTTCATTTGATTCAAATAGCTTTCAATGCATTTGACTTTTATTTGCTTCAAAAAGCTTTGTTTGAATGTGTTTGACTTTCATTTGATTTAAAAACCTTTGTTTAATGTGTTTGACTTTCATTTGATTCAAATAGCTTTGTAGAATTCATTTAACTTTCATTTGATTCAAAAAGCTTTGTTTGAATGTGTTTGACTTTCATTTGATTCAAATAGTTTTGTTAAACGCATTTGACTTTTATTTGCTTCAAGAAGCTTTGTTTGAATGTGTTTGTCTTTCATTTGATTTAAAAACCTTTGTTCAATGTGTTTGCCTTTCATTTGATTCAAATAGCTTTGTAGAATGCATTTAACTTTCATTTGATTCAAAAAGCTTTGTTTGAATCTGTTTAACTTTCATTTGATTCAATTACCTTTGTTGAATGTATTTGACTGTCATTTGCTACAAAAAGCTTTGTTTGTGTGTATGACTTTCATTTCATTTAATAACCTTTGTTTGAATGTGTTTGACATTCATTTGATTCAAATAGCTTTGTTGAATGTATTTGACTTTTATTTGCTTCAAAAAGCTTTGTTTGAATGTGTTTGACTTTCGTTTCATTTAAAAACCTTTGTTTAATGTATTTGACTTTCATTTGATTCAAATAACTTTGTAGAATGCTTTCCTCTTTCATTTGATTTTAAAAGCATTGTTTGAATGTGTTTCACTTTCATTTGATTCAAATAGCTTTGTAGAATGCATTCGACTTTCTTTGATTCAAAAAGCTTTGTTTGAATGTGTTTAACTTTCATTTGATTCAAATAGCTTTGTTGAATGCAGTTGACTTTTATTTGCTTCAAAAAGCTTTGCTTCAATGTGATTGACTTTTATTTGCTTCAAAAAGCTATGCTTCAATGTGATTGACTTTCGTTTGATTCAAATAGCTTTGTACAATGCATTTGACTTTCGTTTGTTTGAAAAAGCTTTGTTGAATGTATTTGACTTTTATTTGCTTCAATAAGCTTTGTTTGAATGTGTTTGACTTTCACTTGATTTAAAAACCTTTGTTTAATGTGTTAGCCTTTCATTTGATTCAAATAGCTTTGTAGAATGCATTTAACTTTTATTTCATTTAAAAAGCTTTGTTTGAATGTGCTTGACTTTTATTTGATTCAAATAGTTTTGTTGAACGCATTTGACTTTTATTTGCTTCAAGAAGCTTTGTTTGAATGTGTTTGACTCTCATTTGATTTAAAAACCTTTGTTCAATGTGTTAGCCTTTCATTTGATTCAAATAACTTTGTAGAATGCATTTAACTTTCATTTGATTCAAAAAGCTTTGTTTGAATATGTTTAACTTTCATTTGATTCAAATACTTTTATTGAATGTATTTGACTTTCATTTGCTACAAAAAGCTTTGTTTGAATGTGTTTCACTTTCATTTGATTCAAATAGCTTTGTTGAATGTATTTGACTTTTATTTGTTTCAAAAAGCTTTGTTTTAATGTGTTTGACTTTCATTTGATTTAAAAACCTTTTGTTTAATGTGTTTGACTCTCATTTGATTTAAAAACCTTTGTTCAATGTGTTAGCCTTTCATTTGATTCAAATAGCTTTGTTGAATACATTCGACTTTCATTTGATTCAAAAAGCTTTGTTTGAATGTGTTTGACTTTCATTTGATTTAAAAACCTTTGTTTAATGTGTTTGACTTTCATTTGATTCAAATATCTTTGTAGAATTCATTCGACTTTCATTTGATTCAAAAAGCCTTTTTTGAATGTGTTTGACTTTCATTTGATTCAAATAGGTTAGTTGAATGCATTGGACTTTCGTTTGCTTCAAAAAGCTTTGTTTAAATGTGTATGACTTTCATTTGATTCAAATAGCTTTGTAGAATGCATTTGACTTTCATTTGGTTCAAAAACCTTTGTTTGAATGTGTTTGACTTTCATTTGATTCAAATAGCTTTGTAGAATGCATTTGACTTTTATATGCTTCAAAAAGCTTTGTTTGAATGTGTTTGACTTTCATTTGATTCAAATAGCTTTGTTGAATGCATTTGACTTTTATTTGCTTCAAAAAGCTTTGTTTGAATGTGTTTGACTTTCATTTGATTCAAATAGCTTTGTTGAATACATTTGACTTTCATTTGTTTCAAAAATCTTTGTTTGAATGTGTTTGTCTTTCATTTAATTCAAATAGCTTTGTAGAATACATTTGACTTTTATTTGCTTCAATAAGCTTTGTTTGAATGTGTTAGACTTTCATTTGATTTAAAAACCTTTGTTTAATGTGTTTGACTTTCATTTGATTCAAATACCTTTTTAGAATGCATTCGACTTTCATTTGATTCAAAAAGCTTTGTTTGAATGCGTTTGACTTTCATTTGATTTAAAAACCTTTGTTTAATGTGTTTGACTTTCATTTGATTCAAATATCTTTGTAGAATTCATTCGACTTTCATTTGATTCAAAAAGCCTTTTTTGAATGTGTTTGACTTTCATTTGATTCAAATAGGTTAGTTGAATGCATTAGACTTTCGTTTGCTTCAAAAAGCTTTGTTTAAATGTGTATGACTTTCATTTGATTCAAATAGCTTTGTAGAATGCATTCGACTTTCATTTGGTTCAAAAATCTTTGTTTGAATGTGTTTGACTTTCATTTGATTCAAATAGCTTTGTAGAATGCATTTGACTTTTATATGCTTCAAAAAGCTTTGTTTGAATGTGTTTGACTTTCATTTGATTTAAAAACCTTTGTTTAATGTGTTTTACTTTCATTTGATTCAAATAGCTTTGTAGAATGCATTTGACTTTCAATTGATTCAAAAAGCTTTGTTTGATATTGTTTGACTTTCTTTTGATTCAAATAGCTTTGTTGAATACATTTGACTTTTATATGCTTCAAAAAGCTTTGTGTGAATGTGTTTGACTTTCATTTGATTCAAATAGCTTTGTATAATGCATTTGACTTTCATTTGATTTAAAAATCTTTGTTTGAATGTGTTTGACTTTCATTTGATTCAAATAGTTTTGTTGGATGCATTTGACTTTTATTTGCTTCAAAAAGCTCTGTTTGAATGTGTTTGACTTTCATTTGATTTAAAAACCTTTGTTTAATGTGTTTGACCTTCATTTGATTAAAATAGCTTTGTAGAATGCATTTAACTTTCATTTGATTCAAAAAGCTTTGTTTGAATGTTTTTTACTTTCATTTGATTCAAATAGCTTTGTAGAATGCATTCGACTTTCATTTTGTTTAAAAATCTTTGTTTGAATGTGTTTGACTTTCATTTGATTTAAAAACCTTTTTTTAATGTGTTTGACTTTCATTTGATTTAAATAGCTTTGTTGAATGCATTTGACTTTTATTTGCTTCAAAAAGCTTTGTTTGAATGTATTTGACTTTCATTTGATTTAAAAACCTTTGCTTAATGTGTTTGACTTTCATTTGATTCAAATAGCTTTGTAGAATGCATTTGACTTTCAATTGATTCAAAAAGCTTTGTTTGATATTGTTTGACTTTCTTTTTGATTCAAATAGCTTTGTTTGATATTGTTTGACTTTCTTTTGATTCAAATAGCTTTTTTGAATGCATTTGACTTTTATATGCTTCAAAAAGCTTTGTGTGAATGTGTTTGACTTTCATTTGATTCAAATAGCTTTGTAGAATGCATTTGACTTTCATTTGATTCAAAAATCTTTGTTTGAATGTGTTTGACTTTCATTAGATTCCAATAGCTTTGTAGAATACATTTGACTTTTATTTGCTTCAAATAGCTTTGTTTGAATGTGTATGACTTTCATTTTGATTCAAATAGCTTTGTTGAATGCATTTGACTTTCATTTGCTTCAAAAAGCTTTGTGTGAATGTGTTTGACTTTCATTTGATTCAAATAACTTTGTAGAATGCATTCGACTTTCATTTGATTCAAAAACCTTTGTTTGAATGTGTTTGACTTTGATTTGATTCAAATAGTTTTGTTGAATGCATTTGACTTTTATTTGCTTCAAAAAGCTCTGTTTGAATGTGTTTGACTTTCATTTGATTAAAAAACCTTTGTTTAATGTGTTTGACCTTCATTTGATTAAAATAGCTTTGTAGAATGCATTTGACTTTCATTTGATTCAAAAAGCTTTGTTTGAATGTGTTTGAGTTTCATTTGATTCAAATAGCTTTGTTGAATGCATTTGACTTTCATTTGTTTCAAAAAGCGTTGTTTGAATGTGTTTGACTTTCATTTGATTCAAATAGCTTTGTAGAATACATTTTGTTTTGGGTGTTTTTGTCCCTTGGGAGAGTTACAACTCGAAGACTGGTCCTGCTGACTCTGTACCTGCAAAAACAACGGAGACACCGGTTGGGTGGTGCTCCGCCTCCAACGCTCAAAGTTAGTAACTTGAAGGAGAATAAAAAGTGCGGAAATTTAGGTGGGGATCTGCTTGGATTCCAAGCTCAGGTGTTCTCTGATGAGAGAGAGAGTAGGATGTAATAAATGATAGTCAATTTCTGAATGTCCCCCATTTTGGGGGAATATCTCCCTATTTATAGGGTCCTTGGGAAAAGTGCCCCTTCCTAGGTTATTTTAACCTAGGAGTGATGGGCTGCGCCGCCAAATAGCGGATTTTGGGGGGATTGGGCCCTTGAAGGCCGCAACTCTGAGGGAGTATCTGGAGAGGCCACGTGTCAGGTGGGGATTGGTCAAGGGTGACCTGCCAGCCTCTGACACGTGGCACCTCCTCATTGGTCCACTTGTCATGGGTGAAAATACCCCAAACATTTGCCCCTCACAGGTGGCACGTGGCAGGCCACGTGGTGTCTGTGACACGTGTCAACCCATGAAGGGTGAACAGTGAAAACGGCTATTTTTGACAGTGATGACGGGGATTCGTGCCGTTTCACCCCCTATAAATAGGGATTTACCCTCCCCCTCTCTCCTCTTCACTTTTACAAATCTTGACTTTTCTAGAGAGAGAAAGAGAGTTTTTCAGAGAGAGGTGCTCTGATCCCGGTTGCGTTTAAGCCAACTCAAGATTCCCGTGTGCTCTTTCGAAGTCACCCTGTCACCGGTTGCTTTGCCGTTTTCAGATTTTTTTCAGAACTCAAAGTAAGGTAACCATCCGTTTCCTTCTTTAAGTTTTCTTCTTTTTCCTTTTTCTTTAGCCTGTATACACTCATTTCCGGCTGTATACATTAACTTTTCAAAAAATAAAATGAACTCTCCATTTGCACACACGGCACTGCCTAGGACGCTCAGCTCGTCACCAGGGACGGCTGAGTCTAGAACCGGGGGTGCCTTGTCTGGAGTTTCTGGAGTGCTTTGGTCATCTCCGGCTTCTTCCCTCTCTGTGTCTGTGCAGGACACAATGGCTAGAACTAAGCAGACGGCTACCAAGCCCAGCAGGCGGCGCACTAGGGAAGTGCCCGCAAGTGATGTTGTGAGGGAGGAAGACTACGAGGCGGCTGAGCAAAAGTAACTCAGCTGAGGACACCCCGTCTACTTCCAGCAACAACGACTCAAGGGAAGACGGTGAGGAAATCGCCTCCTCTCCAGACCAAAGTAACTCAGCTGAAGAAGCGGCTGAGGAGCAGGAAGGATCCGGGGCGGAGGGAGAGAACCTTGCTGAGGCTTATCGCCAAACAGCAAAGAAAGAAGCAAACCCGGATCCTACTAAAACCCGGATGAAGCCTGGGGACAGGGCCCTTCTTGAAAGTGGCTTTGAGGCTTTCAAACAACAACACCCCTTTGGGGAAGACTGGGACATCATTGTCCCTCCGGCTGATGCTGTTTTAGCCCGGGGGGATGACATTGACAATGCAGACAATTACTTTGTCTGTTATGAGGCGGTAATAGAAGCCGGCCTCCGCTTTCCCCTTCACAGAGGCATCCGGAAGATCCTGAAGGGATATGACTTGGGAGTGTGGCAATTAACGCCTAACTCTTGGGTCAATATCCTTAGCTATATCGCCGCCTGCGAGCTCCAGGACATTGAGCCCAGCTTCACCGCCTTCGCCCATATGCACTACCTCAAGAGTGCCCCAGGCGGATATGGAGCGTGGTACACTATTTCCACGCTCCCGGAATATTTGATGACCTTGGACAAAGTGTCCAAGTGGGGAGGTTGGAAAGATAAATGGTACTTGGTCTCCTCCCCTCAAGTGAGGATAAACAAGATTCTCCGGCGCTACAACAAAGAGCCGGCTTTGGTGGGCTAGAAGTGTGTACGCCCAGCTCTTACTACCAAAGCCCGGGAGCAAATAATAGAGCCGGAGTTCTTCAAGACAACAACTGAGCCCTTGGGGGATGGGACTCACATAGTTGTTCCAAGAAACTGGATCCCCCACCCGGATTTCTTTGCGGATGAGAGATTTTTGTCCGCCTGCGGGTTGAGCCCTATGTTTCCAAAGGGTAGATACACTCACCCACCTGGCGGTCTTCTGTCTGCAATTTAAATTTCATTGCTTTGAACTTTTTCTTGCTCTAACTCTTTTATGTTTTTCTGCAGGGGAAGCAAGGAAAATGGTCGATCCGGCTAAGACCCCTCAAAAATCTGCGGCTCTGCTCTGCAAAGAAACCATCTTGGCCAAGAATGCCACCATTGAGGCCAAGGAGGCCAAAAAAGGAGGGGTAAGATAATTCCAACTTCCCTTGAAATTTTCCAAGTTCTTTTGATTCCGGATGACTTATGGTCTCCTTGTGTTTTTGCAGGCTTCAACTTGCATCCTCCCCCGCTCCATGACAAAGGTCTTAAAAAGACCTGGGGATGCGAACCTTCAAAAACCGGCTGCTAAAACTGGGAGGAAGGCAACCCCAACGGCCTCTGGCGTTAACGCCAAAGGTTTCCCTACAACCGGGGGAAAGGGCCCCGAAGCCATGGAAACTCTGAGTGAAAACTCAGAGAAATCAAAGAAAAAGCCGGATGCTCATGAAGCATCGAAGGATGGCGAGCCATCCAAGGCTGCAGGTGGTGCTGCAGCCGCAGGGGAGGAGCCGGCGAGGGTCGACTCCAAAGGTAAGATTGAAATTCCTTGGCCGCTTGACTTTATGCGCGTCAAGACTATGACTGACCCTTCCGGGGGGTCTGTAAGTAGCCGGCAAAGAATGAATGCCAAATACGCTGCTAGCCTCTCACCAAGTCCTTCTTATGCTGCAGATGCTACTTCTGCCCCGGACCTGGCGGGGTTTGGCAAACGGATGGTGAGAAATCTCACCCAATCGGAGAAGAACTCCATACCCAACCGCCACGAGGTCGACTTCGACCAGATTCTGGGGCAGTTGGCGGAGGTAAGTGTTTAGATTCCCGGATGACCTTGCTCAGGTTATGGTCCGGGTGGATGGGCTCCGGTTGCCTTTCCGGAAGAAGCAAGAAGAGGTAACTGATGCCAAGAGAAGGGCTCAAGCCTATCTCAACTCTGCTGAATATGCCTATATAAATTTTGATGTTGAGATTAAAGCCCTCGAGTTGAAACAGGAGGAGTTGGTCAGGACTTTGACGGCAGCTAATGATGAAGCCAACAACAAGATCAGCGACTTGGAGCTTCAGCTGAAAACTGCCGGCTCCAACCTCAAGGCCTTGGAGGGGGCTGATCAGGAGAACACTGCCCTAAGGGCAGACAAGTCCCGACTGACTGCTGAGCTTGCCACTCTGAAGGGCAAGCATACTGAGGAGCTCGAAGCTGAGCAGGCCCGGCTCATCAAAGAGAATGAGCGGGACAATGAGATCCGCCTCCGATACGCTTGGGGGCTTCTCTATCCTGAAGTAGACTTTGAAGTCTACAAGCTGAGGTACAACTACGCCACTGAGGTGTACGATGCCAAGGTTCTCCAGGATCCTGCTCCGGCTCGCTTCAAGGAATGGGCCCTGGAAAACGGTGCTGAGGTTTCGGACACAGAGGAGCCGGACCTGGACGAGATTATAAAGGAAGTGAACAAGGATAGCCAGCCTGAAGAGGCTGTGGTTCCGGATGATGTTCCTTCAACAACTCCAGCCCAGCCGGAACAGCCAGCAGCATAGCTCCCCTACTTCTCTGTGGCAGTATGCCAACCTTTTGCTTTACCGGCTTTTGCTTTTCCGGCCTGTGCGCCGAGTAATTATGTAACTTTTATTTTTCCTTTGTCTCTTTATACCGGATGTGGATCCGGCTAACAATTATTTCTGGCCTTGAGCCAGTTTATTTATTGAAGTATACCGACTCAGTCGGTTTTCTTATACTTGCACAGTTTTTTCAATTTTTTCACTTTTGCATATATACTCAATATATATATACTTGTGAATTTGCCTATCTTATGAAAAGCATGCGGCAGGTACAAATCCGGCTGTCCTTGCCCCTGGGCGGCTGTGTGGTTGGTTTAATCTGAAAAAGGATTGATTGCCTTGGAAACTTCTCATACTTCAAAGAGTATGGGATGTTTGTAAGGCAATCAATCACAATAGTGATTGCCCCAAACCAAGTACACAGCCGGACAAATGACAGACATACAACCTCTGCCCCAGTCGGTATCAAACCGCCTGGGTATTCTTTATAGCCATTACGCAAAAAAGGGTTTGCCCTAAAAGTACGCAACTTGGAGAAAATTTAACTAAGTAAAAACTTATGATGGTACTCCGGCTGATACTGTAGGCAGCCGGAGCATTTACAACCAAATATTCCTTAGTAGAAATAACACGGTCAGACAGCTATGAGTTGGCTATTTTAACCACTCAATCTTTGCCGCCTGCATGGGTATGTAGAACAAGCAAGGTGGCTGTTCTCTGCGACGATTGCACCCGGAGGGGTGTCGCCGGACGCCTATATCCATATTGGGATAGACGAATTTGTGAAAATGGACAACCATCTGGCCCTTGGCCTCAGGTCTTGTTGTAGACCGGCTGATAGCCACTAAACGGTTTTGTGCTTAGCTTAAGATCCGGCTGTTAGCCTCTTGTCTTTATGGACTTTTGATTTCATATACTAAGTATCAAACTTAGTTATCTGGCCATTGGCCTCAAGTTATTCATATATTAAATTTGCTACTGAACCTTTCATCATTAGTATGGGTAAACCCAGACGGATAAAAAGACAATAAATGAAACAAAAGCATCTCTCATTAATACTTCTTGTTACAAAAAACTTTACAATACTCAGAAGTAGTACTTTTTTAAGTTGTCTACATTCCAAGTTCTAGGCAGGCGTCTACCGTCTGGGGTTTCCAGGCGGTATGTGACATCCCTAACTTCTTCATAGATCCGGTAGGGGCCTTCCCAATTAGGAGTTAGCTTTCCAAGCTCATTGGCCCTACCGGTTGCCTCCATTTTCCGTAACACAAAATCTTCCACTTTCAAAGGACGTTTGTGCACTCTTTTGTTGTAGGCTCGTGTCATTCTCAGACGGTATATCTCATGTCGCAGGGCAGCATTGCCCCTGCGTTCCGGGAGGGAGTCCAATGCCAGCCGCATGGCCTCCCAATTTGCCTCTTCATCATAGAGCATCACTCTGAGCGTAGGCTCATAGTGTTCAATGGGTAAAACGGCTTCAGCCCCGTATACCATGAGAAACGGGGTTCCTCCGATTGATCCCTTGGCAGTTGTCCGGATGGCCCAAAGAACATGAATTAACTCTTCAGCCCAAAGACCACCGGCTTTTTCAATTTTCTTTTTTATGCCGTCTGAGATGAGTTTGTTGAATGCCTCAACCTGACCATTTACTTGAGGACGGCCGACTGAGGCAAAGTAACTTGAGATACCCTGATCTCTTAACCAAATCTTGAGCTGAGGCGTCTCAAACTGAGGGCCATTGTCAAATACCATAGACATAGGTACCCCAAACCGGGTGATAATATTCTTCCATATGAAAGAGATGACATCCTTTGTCTTGATATTCTTGACTGCCTCTGCCTCCACCCATTTGGTGAAGTAATCCACAGCCATCAAGATATAGCGCTTCCCGCCTGGAGCAGGCGTATAAGGACCCAATATGTCCATGCCCCACTTAGCAAACGGGACTGGGCTGTGGATTGTCGTCAGAGCAGTAGCCGGGCGATGTATTAGCTTGCCAAACCTCTGGCATTTATCACATTTCTTCACAAATTCCTTGGCGTCTGCCTCAAGAGTAGGCCAAAAATAATGCCGCCTGGCTCTGACGGCTAGGGACTTGCCGCCTATGTGGGAGGCGCAAAATCCCGCATGTAGCTCTTCGAGTACCTCTTTCCCCTTTTCCAGGGTAACACATTTCAACAAGGGCTTGAGAAATCCAGCCTTGAAGAGTTCTCCGTTCCTCAACTCGAAGTTTGCTGCTCTCTTTTTCATGACGGCTGCTTCCTAAGGTGAATCAAGGAGCGTGCCGTCTGCAAGATACGCCCGGATGCCATCCATCCAAGTAGAACTTCGATCCAGAATTCCAATGGGCTCTTCATAAATACTTCTTTTTTCAAGAACTTCCCAAAAGACTGACCGAGGCGTATCATGGCAGGCGGATGATGCCAATTTTGACAGTGCATCCGCTGGGTGGTTATCTGACCGGGGCACTTGATTCAATCTGAATTCCTCAAGGGTCCCGGCCTCATCTTTGACAGCCTGAAGATATTTAATCATTGCTGGATGGGTCGCTTCATAAGTGCCCTCATACTGGCTAACAACCAACTGAGAATCAAAATGGACGTCAATCTTTGTTGCCCCTGCTGCCTTACACATGCGGATTCCGGCTAGCAGGGCTTCATACTCCGCCTCGTTATTCGAGGCCTGAAACTTGAACCGTAGTGCATACTCATATCTATCTCCTTCTAGAGATTCACAAACAATGCCTGCACCACAGCCGTTCTTTGTAGAGCTCCCATCTACATACACCTTCCAAACCTGATCAACATTATCCGGGAAGACCGAACGGGTCATTTCAACAATGAAGTCGGCAAACGCCTGACCTTTCACTGCTTTCCTTGGTTCGTAAGAGATTTCAAGACTTTGCATTTCAATAGCCCATTTCAACATTCTGCCGGATGACTCCAGAGTGGACATTGGCCGCTTGAGGGGCTGGCCGGTGTAGATTACCACCGGATGTGCCAGAAAGTATGGCTTCAATTTTTTGAAGGCCATATATAGAGCAAGACCAAATTTTTCCACCATGGGGTACCGGAGTTCAGCATTTTTTAACACATGGCTTATGAAATATACCGGGAGCTGCGTACCGTCTCGTTCAGCAAGGAGAACGGCACTGAGAGCATGGTCTGAGACGGCTAGGTACATGTACAACTTCTCTCTTGGCAAAGGACTAACAAGCCTTGGCGAAGAGTGCAAGTGCTCTTTCAATTTTTGGAATGCCGCCTCAGCATCATCCCCCCATTCAAATCTAGTCTTCTTCCTGATTGCTTGGAAGAAATAAAGGCATTTGTCACCTGACCGGCTGAGGAACCTCCCCAAGGCGGCCAGGCAACCGGTGAGTCTCTGAACTTCCTTGACAGTGCGGGGTGACTTCATGTCAATTACCGCCTGTATCTTCTCAGGGTTAGCCTCTATCCCCCTTTGATCAATCAGGAATCCGAGAAACTTCCCAGACTCAACACCAAAGACGCATTTCTTAGGATTTAACATAACCTTATGCCGCCTGAGTGTGGTGAAGGTTTCTCGGAGATCAGCAAGGTGATCCGCCTGCTGCTTGGATTTGACTATCATGTCATCAATATACGCCTCTACATTTCTCCCAATTTGATTAATGAAGACTGTATTAATCATCCGTTGGAACGTAGCCGGCGCATTCTTCAAGCCAAACGGCATCACAGTATAACAGAATAACCCCTGATCAGTGACGAAGGCCGTCTTTTCTTGATCTTTTTTCCACAGAGGTATCAAGGCATGGCCGGCTGTTGAATCAACCAGGCTGTCGATTTTAGGAAGTGGATAACTATCCTTTGGGCATGCCTTGTTGAGATCTGTGTAATCTACACACATCCGCCAAGTACCATTCGGCTTCTTTACAAGCACAACGTTTGCCACCTAGTCGGGGAAATTACAAGGCCGAATGAACCGGGCATCTAACAGCTTTTTTACTTCAGCAGCTGCCGCCTGACTTCTTTCCTCACCGGGGTTTCTCTTCTTTTGCCGGATGGGCTTCATTTTTGGATCCACGGCGAGCTTGTGGACAGCGAGATCCGGGCTGATGCCTGGCATCTCTTCCACTTCAAAGGCAAACACATCTTTGAATTCTTTCAGCAGAAGGTGCAAGTCTGCACCCAGAACAGCATTAGCAACCGTCCCAACCTTAATAGTTCGCTCTGGACGGCTGTCGTCCAGAACAAGATCAATGTTATCACCAGCCGGTTGGGGACGGAGCTCCTCTGACCGTTCACCGGTCAGTGATTGCTATTTCTTTTCTTTCTTCACCACCACCAGCTCTGCAGCTTTTCTCTTTTTCCGGGCTGCTGGTGGAGGTGAAGGAGCATCCTTGACGTTGTCAAGGTCTATTGGTTCCTTCCCTTGGCCGTTTGCGGCCACAGTATCTTTGACGGCTGAGAGGTAACACTCCCTGGCCGTCTTCTGATCCCCGTTCAGGGAACCAACAGAACCATCATCCCTCTCATACTTGATGAGCATGAGAGCAGGGATGATTACAGCCTTGGCTTCGTTGAGGGTTGGCCTCCCAAGAATGATGTTGTAGGCAGTCAACTCCTCAACGACCAAGAATCTGACGACAATATGTCGTCCCTGGCCCTTCTCACCCAGCCGGATGGGTAGGTCAATTCTTCCGGCTGGATAGACCATCCCACCCCCAAAACCAACTAAAGGGTGGGTGACCGGATGCATGCTGCTGGAGTTGTATTTCAGCTTCTGCAAGCACCGGAGGCTGATAATGTCTGACGAGCTGCCGGTGTCAATAAGGATACGCCCAACTAACTGGTTGGCGACCTTGCACTCAATAACAACCGGGTCGTCATGCGGGCGGCGGACGCTGCCCCTGTCCTTCTCAGTAATGAGGACATCCGGAAAAGTGGAGCTGGCAGACGCCTGCTCCTCTTCATCCTTATCCATCTTTCGAAGATGGCTTTTGGTGCCCCGGATGGTAGGGCCACCACAAGAAAATCCGCCTGCTATGGTGAAGATCGGATCCCTGTCGGTTTCCGAACTATTAGCAGGCTGGGGGGTAGCCTTAGAGGACTGACCCTTGTTCTTCCTCTTTGTCCCGGCTGGGGACTTAGAAATATAGGACTTCAGATGCCCTTTGTCAGCCAGACGGTCCAACGTCCGCTGTAAACTGAAGCAATCGTTGGTGTCATGGCCAACCTCCTCATGGAATTGGCAATATTTGTTTTTGTTCCGAAACTGGACGGAACTCTTCATTGGATTCGGCTTCTCAATGGACAGCCGGTCCTTTACCTCCATGAGGATGGAGTTACAATCTTTGTTAAACTCGTACCGGGGAACGTACGGTTTAAACTCTTTCTTCTTCTTCTGGGACGGCTGCTCAGAATCACTGACCGCCTAGACTTCTTTTCTTTTCTTGCTCTCTTCTTTTTTCTTCGCCGGCTGAGCAGACCGGCTCTCTTTTTGCTTGTCAGACTTCTTGGAGTCTGACTGGCTACCAGGCGTACAGAGGTCGGTTGCTTGTATATAGCTTTCCGCCTCCCTCAGGGCCGCCTGTAGCGTAAATGCCCCTTTTCTGACAAGGTCGAACTTAAAAGTCGACCCGTCTCTCAGACCCTTGAAAAATTCTGTGAATGCTACCTCGTCAGACAGCCCCTGGATATGAATTCTGACCAGGTTGAACCGTCTGACATATGAGCGTAGCCCTTCTCTCTCTCCCTGCTTAATGGTGCTCAAGTCTAACTTGTTTTCTTAGCAGGGATGTTCATTGAGAAGTTGGTGGCAAACAAGAAGGCTAGCTTCTTGAAGCAGTCAACAGATCCGGCTGGCAAGTTGCCAAACCATTGCTGGGCAATGCCCTTCAATGTAGCCGGAAAGCAACGACACCAGGTGGCATCGCCCCAACCTTGTAAACACATTAGGTTGGTGTATGCCATCAGGTGATCTTCAGGGTTGGTGGTGCCGTCATAAGCACCCACCAAAATGTTTTTAACCTTGGCCGGCTGAGCCGCCTCGGTTATATTGGCTGCAAAGGCGGACGGCTGTTCGCCTAGCCTCATCAGCCGGAGCTGCCAGTCCAGTGGCTGGACATTAGTATATGCCGCCTGACCTCCGAATGGAGGTGGCTGCATGAATTGGAGGCCATATTGCCCATACTGCGCCTGGGGTGCGTATGGCATAGACCCTATCATCAGCTGAGGTTCGGTGTTGACGGATTTACCGCCTGTTCGACTCTCATGCAAGGACATAGAGTTCCTGGCAGAAGTTTCCTTGAAGCTGTCTGGAAAGCTTGAGGTAGAAGCTGACTCAGACTGCTGCTGCCTCCTTCGATTGATGACTTCTCTAGCATCGAAGGTGGACGTTTTTCTAGCCTCCGGCTGGGGTCGCCGGGGCATCAGAATCTTAGACCAGTCAAGTGTTGCGGCTGCCTTCTCCTTTGGATGGGGAGTTGGCTGCCTGTCCTTGACCGACTTCTTCTTCTTCCCATCATTGGGAGTCTTTTTAGCCGGCTGACTCTTGGAAGAGCCTGCCTTGTTGTTGATCATCTTCTTGATTTCACCCTTGAAGGAGTTCATGAATTTCATGAGCTCGTTCCGGGTGACTGGAGCTTCTCCTCTGGTCTTCCGGGTTTCCCCGTCTGACCTCCCAGTGGGCCGGCTGCTTGGGCCCGCCTGATCCAGATTTCGTTCCAGCTGGTCTCTGGAACGGATGGATTTAGAGATGAGAGAACCATCTTTAGTCATATAGGTCTCCACATCATTGTCTTCTTCTTCTTCCTCCTCCTCTGTGAATACCTCAAGCTGAGGCTGAGGGATTTCAAACCCTACCGGCTAAGTAACCGGTTGCAGGTCTTCCGGGTTACCCGTCTGAGTACCCGGACGTAGAGAGGTAGAATTGAGAATTGGTATAGAATTTTGAACCATCTTGAGGTACTCTCCCCACAGACGGCGCCAAATGTTTTGGGTGTTTTTGTCCCTTGGGAGAGTTACAACTCGAAGACCGGTCCTGTTGACTCTGTACCTGCAAAAACAACGGAGACACCGGTTGGGTGGTGCTCCGCCTCCAACGCTCAAGTTAGTAACTTGAAGGAAAATAAAAAGTGCGGAAATTTAGGTGGGGATCTGCTTGGCTTCCAAGCTTAGGTGTTCTCTGATGAGAGAGAGAGTAGGATGTAATAAATGATAGTCAATTTCTGAATGTCCCCCATTTGGGGGGAATATCTCCCTATTTATAGGGTCCTTGGGAAAAGTGCCCCTTCCTAGGTTATTTTAACCTCGGAATGATGGGCTGCGCCGCCAAATAGCGGATTTTTGGGGGATTGGGCCCTTGAAGGCCGCAACTCTGAGGGAGTATCTGGAGAGGCCACGTGTCAGCTGGGGATTGGTCAAGGGTGACCTGCCAGCCTCTGACACGTGGCACCTCCTCATTGGTCCACTTGTCATGGGTGAAAATACCCCAAACACATTTGACTTTCATTTGCTTCAAAAAGCTTTGAGTGAATGTGTTTGACTTTCATTTGATTCAAATAGCTTTGTAGAATGCATTCGACTTTCATTTGATTCAAAAATCTTTGTTTGAATGTGTTTGACTTTCATTTGATTCAAATAGTTTTGTTGAATGCATTTGACTTTTATTTGCTTCAAAAAGCTCTGATTGAATGTGTTTGACTTTCATTTGATTTAAAAACCGTTGTTTAATGTGTTTGACCTTCATTGTTTCAAATAGCTTTGTATAATGCATTTGACTTTAATTTGATTCAAAAAGCTTTGTTTGAATGTGTTTGACTTTCATTTGATTCAAATAGCTTTGTTGAATGCATTTGACTTTCATTTATTTCAAAAAGCTTTGTTTGAATGTGTTTGACTTTCATTTAATTCAAATAGCTTTGTAGAATACATTCGACTTTAATTTGCTTTAAAAAGCTTTGTTTGAATAAGTTTCACTTTCATTTGATTTAAAAACCTTTGTTTAATGTGTTTCACTTTCATTTGATTCAAATAGCTTTGTAGAATTCATTCGACTTTCATTTTGTTCAAAAATCTTTGTTAGAATGTGTTTGACTTTCATTTGATTTAAAAACCTTTTTTTTAATGTGTTTGACTTTCATTTGATTCAAATAGCTTTGTAAAATGCATTCGACGTTCATTTGATTCAAAACTCTTTGTTTGAATGTGTTTGACTTTCATTTGATTCAAATAGCTTTGTTGAATGCATTCGACTTTTATTTTCTTCAAATAGCTTTGTTTGAATATGTTCGTTTTTATTTTTATTAAAAAACCTTTGTTTAATGTGTTTGACTTTCATTTGATTCAAATAGCTTTGTAGAATGCATTTGACTTTTATTTGCATCAAAAAGCTTTGTTTGAATGTGTTTGACTTTCATTTGATTTAAAACCCTTTGTTTAATGTGTTTGACTTTCATTTGATTCAAATAACTTTTTAGAATGCATTCGACTTTTATTTGATTCAAAAAGCTTTGTTTGAATGTGTTTGACTTTCATTTGATTTAAAAACCTTTGTTTAATGTGTTTCACTTTCATTTGATTCAAATAGCTTTGTAGAATGCATTCGACTTTCATTTGATTCAAAAATCTTTGTTTGAATGAGTTTGACTTTCATTTGATTCAAATAGCTTTGTTGAATGCATTTGACTTTTATTTTCTTTAAAAAGCTTTGTTTGAATGTGTTTGACTTTCATTTGTTTTAAAAACCTTTGTTTAATGTTCATTTGATTCAAATAGCTTTGTAGAATGCATTTGACTTTCATTTGATTCAAAAAGCTTTGTTTGATTGTGTTTGACTTTCAATTGATTCAAATAGCTTTGTTGAATGCATTTGACTTTCATTTGCTTTAAAAAGCTTTGGTTGAATGTGTTTGACTTTCAATTGATTCAAATAGCTTTTGTTGAAGGCATCTGACTTTTATTTGCTTCAAAAAGCTTTGATTGAATGTGTTTGACTTTCATTTGATTTAAAAACCTTTGTTTAATGTGTTTGACTTTCATTTGATTCAAATAGCTTTGTAGAATTCATTCGACTTTCATTTGATTCAAAAAGCCTTTTTTGAATGTGTTTGACTTTCATTTGATTCAAATAGGTTAGTTGAATGCATTGGACTTTCATTTGCTTCAAAAAGCTTTGTTAAAATGTGTTTGACTTTCATTTGATTCAAATAGCTTTGTAGAATGCATTCGACTTTCATTTGGATCAAAAAGCTTTGTTTAAATGTGTATGACTTTCATTTGATTCAAATATGTTTGTTGAATGCATTGGACTTTCATTTGGTTCAAAAAGCTTTGTTTAAATGTGTATGACTTTCATTTGATTCAAATAGCTTTGTTGAATGCATTTGACTTTCATTTGCTTCAAAAAGCTTTGTGTGAATGTGTTTGACTTTCTTTTGATTCAAACAGCTTTGTAGAATGCATTCGACTTTCATTTGATTGAAAAATCTTTGTTTGAATGTGTTTGACTTTCATTTGATTCAAATAGTTTTGGTGAATGCATTTGACTTTTATTTGCTTCAAAAAGCTCTGTTTGAATGTGTTTGACTTTCATTTGATTTAAAAACCTTTGTTTAATGTGTTTGACCTTCATTGTTTCAAATAGCTTTGTAGAATGCATTCGACTTTCATTTGATTCAAAAAGCTTTGTTAGAATGTATTTCACTTTCTTTTGATTCAAATAGCTTTGTTGAATGCAGTTGACTTTCATTTGTTTCAAAAAGCTTTGTTTGAATGTGTTTGACTTTTATTTAATTCAAATAGCTTTGTAGAATACATTTGACTTTCATTTGCTTCAAAAAGCTTTGTGTGAATGTGTTTGACTTTCATTTGATTCAAATAGCTTTGTAGAATGCATTCGACTTTCATTTGATTCAAAAATCTTTGTTTGAATGTGTTTGACTTTCATTTGATTCAAATAGTTTTGTTGAATGCATTTGACTTTTTTTTGCTTCAAAAAGCTCTGTATGAATGTGTTTGAATTTCATTTGATTTAAAAACCGTTGTTTAATGTGTTTGACCTTCATTGTTTCAAATAGCTTTGTAGAATGCATTTGACTTTCTTTTGATTCAAAAAGCTTTGTTTGAATGTGTTTGACTTACATTTGATTAAAATAGCCTTGCTGAATGCATTTGACTTTCATTTGTTTCAAAAAGCTTTGTTTGAATGTGTGTGATTTTCATTTAATTCAAATAGCTTTGTAGAATACATTAGACTTTTATTTGCTTCAAAAAGCTTTGTTTGAACGTGTTTCACTTTCATTTGATTTTAAAACCTTTGTTTATTATGTTTGACTTTCATTTGATTCAAATACCTTTTTAGAATGCATTCGACTTTCATTTGATTCAAAAAGCTTTGTTTGAATGTGTTTGACTTTCATTTGATTTAAAAACGTTTGTTTAATGTGTTTGACTTTCATTAGATTCAAATAGCTTTGTAGAATTCATTCGACTTTCATTTAATTCAAAAAGCCTTTTTTGAATGTGTTTGACTTTCATTTGATTCAAATAGGTTAGTTGAATGCATTGGACTTCCATTTGCTTCAAAAAGCTTTGTTTAAATGTGTATGAATTTCATTTGATTCAAATAGCTTTGTTGAATGCATTTGACTTTCATTTGCTTCAAAAAGCTTTGTGTGAATGTGTTCGACTTTCATTTGATTCAAATAGCTTTGTAGAATGCATTCGACTTTCATTTGATTCAAAAAGCTTTGTTTGAATGTGTTTGACTTTCATTTGATTTAAAAACCTTTGTTTAATGTGTTTGACTTTCATTTGATTTAAAAAGTCTTTTTTGAATGTGTTTGACTTTCATTTGATTCAAATAGGTTAGTTGAATGCATTGGACTTTCATTTGGTTCAAAAATCTTGTTTAAATGTTTATGACTTTCATTTGATTCAAATAGCTTTGTTGAATGCATTTGACTTTCATTTGCTTCAAAAAGTTTTGTGTGAATGTGTTTGACTTTCATTTGATTCTAATAGCTTTGTAGTATGCATTCAACTTTTATTTGATTCAAAAACCTTTGTTTGAATGTGTTTGACTTTCATTTGATTCAAATAGTTTTGTTGAATGCATTTGACTTTTATTTTCTTCAAAAAGCTCTGTTTGAATGTGTTTGACTTTCATTTTATTTAAAAACCTTTTTTAAATGTGTTTGACTTTCATTTGATTCAAATAGCTTTGTAGAATGCATTCGACGTTCATTTGATTCCAAACTCTTTGTTTGAATGTGTTTGACTTTCATTTGATTCAAACAGCTTTGTTGAATGCATTCGACTTTTATTTTCTTTAAAAAGCTTTATTTAAATATGTTCGACTTTCATTAGATTTAAAATCCTTTGTTTAATGTGTTTGACTTTCATTTGATTCAAATAACTTTGTAGAATGAATTTGACTTTTATTTGCTACAGAAAGCTTTGTTTGAAATTGTTTGACTTTTATTTGATTTAAAACCCTTTGTTTAATGTGTTTGACTTTCATTTGACTCAAATAACTTTTTAGAATGCATTCGACTTTTATTTGATTCAAAAAGCTTTGTTTGAATGTGTTTGACTTTCATTTGATTTAAAAACCTTTGTTTAATGTGTTTGACTTTCATTTGATTCAAATAGCTTTGCTGAATGCATTTGACTTTTATTTTCTTCAAAAAGCTTTGTTGGAATGTGTTTGACTTTCATTTGTTTTAAAAACCTTTGTTTAATGTGTTTGACTTTCATTTGATTCAAATAGCTTTGTAGAATGCATTTGACTTTCATTTGATTCAAAAAGCTTTGTTTGATTGTGTTTGACTTTTATTTGATTCAAATAGCTTTGTTGAATGCATTTGACTTTTATTTCCTTCAAAAAGCTTTGTTTGAATGTGTTTGACTTTTATTTGATTTAAAACCCTTTGTTTAATGTGTTTGACTTTCATTTGATTCAAATAACTTTTTAGAATGCATTCGACTTTTATTTGATTCAAAAAGCTTTGTTTGATTGTGTTTGACTTTTATTTGATTCAAATAGCTTTGTTGAATGCATTTGACTTTTATTTCCTTCAAAAAGCTTTGTTTTAATGTGTTTGACTTTCATTTGATTTAAAAACCTTTCTGTAATGTGTTTGACTTTAATTTGATTCAAAAAGCCTTGTTTGAATGAGTTTGACTTTCATTTGATTCAAATAGCTTTGTTGAATACATTTGACTTTCAATTGTTTCAAAAATCTTTTTATGAATGTGTTTGACTTTCATTTGATTTAAATAGCTTTGTAGAATACATTTGACTTTTATTTGCTTCAGAAAGCATTGTTTGAATGTGTTTGACTTTTATTTGATTTAAAACCCTTTGTTTAATGTGTTTGACTTTCATTTGATTCAAATAACTTTTTAGAATGCATTCGACTTTTATTTGATTCAAAAAGCTTTGTTTGAATGTGTTTGACTTTAATTTGATTTAAAAACCTTTGTTTAATGTGTTTGACTTTCATTTGATTCAAATAGCTTTGCTGAATGCATTTGACTTTTATTTTCTTCAAAAAGCTTTGTTTGAATGTGTTTGACTTTCATTTGTTTTAAAAACCTTTGTTTAATGTGTTTGACTTTCATTTGATTCAAATAGCTTTGTAGAATGCATTTGACTTTCATTTGATTCAAAAAGCTTTGTTTGATTGTGTTTGACTTTTATTTGATTCAAATAGCTTTGTTGAATGCACTTGACTTTTATTTGCTTCAAAAAGCTTTGTTTAAATGTGTTTGACTTTCATTTGATTTAAAAACCTTTCTGTAATGTGTTTGACTTTCATTTGATTCAAAAAGCCTTGTTTGAATGAGTTTGACTTTCATTTGATTCAAATAGCTTAGTTGAATGCATAAGACTTCCATTTGATTCAAAAAGCTTTGTTTGATTGTGTTTGACTTTTATTTGATTCAAATAGCTTTGTTGAATGCACTTGACTTTTATTTGCTTCAAAAAGCTTTGTTTAAATGTGTTTGACTTTCATTTGATTTAAAAACCTTTCTGTAATGTGTTTGACTTTCATTTGATTCAAAAAGCCTTGTTTGAATGAGTTTGACTTTCATTTGATTCAAATAGCTTAGTTGAATGCATAAGACTTCCATTTGCTTCAAAAAGCTTTGTTTAAATGTGTATTAATTTCATTTGATTCAAATAGCTTCGTAGAATGTATTCGACTTTCATTTGATTCAAAAATCTTTTTTTGAATGTGTTTGACTTTCATTTGATTCAAATATCTTTGTTAAATGCAGTCGACTTTCATTTGATTGAAAAAGCTTTTTTGAATGTGTTTGACTTTCATTTGATTCAAATAGCTTTGGTGAATGCATTTGACTTTTATTTAAAAACCTTTGTTTAATGTGTTTGACTTTCATTTGATTCAAATAGCTTTGTAGAATGCATTTGACTTTCAATTGATTCAAAAAGCTTTGTTTGATATTGTTTGAGTTTCTTTTGATTCAAATAGCTTTGTTGAATGCATTTGACTTTTATATGCTTCAAAAAGCTTTATGTTAATGTGTTTGACTTTCATTTGATTCAAATAGCTTTGTAGAATGCATTTGATTTTCATTTGATTCAAAAAGCTTTGTTTGAATGTGTTTGACTTTCATTTGATTCAAATAGCTATGTAGAATACATTTGACTTTTATTTGCTTCAAAAAGCTTAGTTTGAATGTGTTTGACTTTCATTTGATTTAAAAACCTTTGTTTCATGTGTTTGACTTTCATTTGATTCAAATAACTATTTAGAATGCATTCGACTTTCTTTTGATTCAAAAAGCTTTGTTTGAATTTTTTTACTTTCATTAGATTCAAATATCTTTGTAGAATGCAATCGACTTTATTTGATTCAAAAATCTTTGTTTGAATGTGTTTGACTTTCATTTGATTCAAACTGTTTTATTGAATGCATTTGACTTTTATTTGCTTCAAAAAGCTCTGTTTGAATGTGTTTGACTTTCATTTGATTTAAAAACCTTTGTTTAATGTCTTTGACCTTCATTTGATTCAAATAGCTTTGTAGAATGCATTTGAATTTCATTTGATTCAAAAAGCTTTGTTTGAATGTGTTTGACTTTCATTTGATTCAAATAGCTTTGTTGAATACATTTGACTTTCAATTGTTTCAAAAATCTTTGTATGAATGTGTTTGACTTTCATTTGATTTAAATAGCTTTGTAGAATACATTTGACTTTTATTTGCTTCAGAAAGCATTGTTTGAATGTGTTTGACTTTTATTTGATTTAAAACCCTTTGTTTAATGTCTTTGACCTTCATTTGATTCAAATAGCTTTGTAGAATGCATTTGAATTTCATTTGATTCAAAAAGCTTTGTTTGAATGTGTTTGACTTTCATTTGATTCAAATAGCTTTGTTGAATACATTTGACTTTCAATTGTTTCAAAAATCTTTGTATGAATGTGTTTGACTTTCATTTGATTTAAATAGCTTTGTAGAATACATTTGACTTTTATTTGCTTCAGAAAGCTTTGTTTGAATATGTTTGACTTTTATTTGATTTAAAACCCTTTGTTTAATGTGTTTGACTTTCATTTGATTCAAATAACTTTTTAGAATGCATTAGACTTTTATTTGATTCAAAAAGCTTTGTTTGAATGTGTTTGACGTTCATTTGATTTAAAAACCTTTGTTTAATGTGTTTGACTTTCATTTGATTCAAATAGCTTTGCTGAATGCATTTGACTTTTATTTTCTTCAAAAAGCTTTGTTTGAATGTGTTTGACTTTCATTTGTTTTAAAAACCTTTGTTTAATGTGTTTGACTTTCATTTGATTCAAATAGCTTTGTAGAATGCATTTGACTTTCATTTGATTCAAAAAGCTTTGTTTGATTGTTTTTGACTTTTATTTGATTCAAATAGCTTTGTTGAATGCATTTGACTTTCATTTGATTCAAATATCTTTGTTAAATGCAGTCGACTTTCATTTGATTGAAAAAGCTTTTTTGAATGTGTTTGACTTTCATTTGATTCAAATAGTTTTGGTGAATGCATTTGACTTTTATTTAAAAACCTTTGTTTAATGTGTTTGACTTTCATTTGATTCAAATAGCTTTGTAGAATGCATTTGACTTTCAATTGATTCAAAAAGCTTTGTTTGATATTGTTTGAGTTTCTTTTGATTCAAATGCCTTTGTTGAATGCATTTGACTTTTATATGCTTCAAAAAGCTTTGTGTTAATGTGTTTGACTTTCATTTGATTCAAATAGCTTTGTAGAATGCATTTGACTTTCATTTGATTCAAAAATCTTTGTTTGAATGTGTTTGACTTTCATTTGATTCAAATAGCTTTGTAGAATACATTTGACTTTTATTTGCTTCAAAAAGCTAAGTTTGAATGTGTTTGACTTTCATTTGATTTAAAAACCTTTGTTTCATGTGTTTGACTTTCATTTGATTCAAATAACTATTTAGAATGCATTCAACTTTCATTTGCTTCAAAAAGCTTTGTTTGAATTTTTTTACTTTCATTAGATTCAAATATCTTTGTAGAATGCATTCGACTTTATTTGATTCAAAAATCTTTGTTTGAATGTGTTTGACTTTCATTTGATTCAAATTGTTTTATTGAATGCATTTGACTTTTATTTGCTTCAAAAAGCTCTGTTTGAATGTGTTTGACTTTCATTTGATTTAAAAACCTTTGTTTAATGTCTTTGACCTTCATTTGATTCAAATAGCTTTGTAGAATGCATTTGACTTTCATTTGATTAAAAAGCTTTGTTGGAATGAGTTTGACTTTCATTTGATTCAAATAGCTTTGTTGAATACATTTGACTTTCAATTGTTTCAAAAATCTTTTTATGAATGTGTTTGACTTTCATTTGATTTAAATAGCTTTGTAGAATACATTTGACTTTTATTTGCTTCAGAAAGCTTTGTTTGAATGTGTTTGACTTTTATTTGATTTAAAACCCTTTGTTTAATGTGTTTGACTTTCATTTGATTCAAATAACTTTTTAGAATGCATTCGACTTTTATTTGATTCAAAAAGCTTTGTTTGATTGTGTTTGACTTTTATTTGATTCAAATAGCTTTGTTGAATGCATTTGACTTTTATTTCCTTCAAAAAGCTTTGTTTTAATGTGTTTGACTTTCATTTGATTTAAAAACCTTTCTGTAATGTGTTTGACTTTAATTTGATTCAAAAAGCCTTGTTTGAATGAGTTTGACTTTCATTTGATTCAAATAGCTTTGTTGAATACATTTGACTTTCAATTGTTTCAAAAATCTTTTTATGAATGTGTTTGACTTTCATTTGATTTAAATAGCTTTGTAGAATACATTTGACTTTTATTTGCTTCAGAAAGCATTGTTTGAATGTGTTTGACTTTTATTTGATTTAAAACCCTTTGTTTAATGTGTTTGACTTTCATTTGATTCAAATAACTTTTTAGAATGCATTCGACTTTTATTTGATTCAAAAAGCTTTGTTTGAATGTGTTTGACTTTAATTTGATTTAAAAACCTTTGTTTAATGTGTTTGACTTTCATTTGATTCAAATAGCTTTGCTGAATGCATTTGACTTTTATTTTCTTCAAAAAGCTTTGTTTGAATGTGTTTGACTTTCATTTGTTTTAAAAACCTTTGTTTAATGTGTTTGACTTTCATTTGATTCAAATAGCTTTGTAGAATGCATTTGACTTTCATTTGATTCAAAAAGCTTTGTTTGATTGTGTTTGACTTTTATTTGATTCAAATAGCTTTGTTGAATGCACTTGACTTTTATTTGCTTCAAAAAGCTTTGTTTAAATGTGTTTGACTTTCATTTGATTTAAAAACCTTTCTGTAATGTGTTTGACTTTCATTTGATTCAAAAAGCCTTGTTTGAATGAGTTTGACTTTCATTTGATTCAAATAGCTTAGTTGAATGCATAAGACTTCCATTTGCTTCAAAAAGCTTTGTTTAAATGTGTATTAATTTCATTTGATTCAAATAGCTTCGTAGAATGTATTCGACTTTCATTTGATTCAAAAATCTTTTTTTGAATGTGTTTGACTTTCATTTGATTCAAATATCTTTGTTAAATGCAGTCGACTTTCATTTGATTGAAAAAGCTTTTTTGAATGTGTTTGACTTTCATTTGATTCAAATAGCTTTGGTGAATGCATTTGACTTTTATTTAAAAACCTTTGTTTAATGTGTTTGACTTTCATTTGATTCAAATAGCTTTGTAGAATGCATTTGACTTTCAATTGATTCAAAAAGCTTTGTTTGATATTGTTTGAGTTTCTTTTGATTCAAATAGCTTTGTTGAATGCATTTGACTTTTATATGATTCAAAAAGCTTTATGTTAATGTGTTTGACTTTCATTTGATTCAAATAGCTTTGTAGAATGCATTTGATTTTCATTTGATTCAAAAAGCTTTGTTTGAATGTGTTTGACTTTCATTTGATTCAAATAGCTATGTAGAATACATTTGACTTTTATTTGCTTCAAAAAGCTTAGTTTGAATGTGTTTGACTTTCATTTGATTTAAAAACCTTTGTTTCATGTGTTTGACTTTCATTTGATTCAAATAACTATTTAGAATGCATTCGACTTTCTTTTGATTCAAAAAGCTTTGTTTGAATTTTTTTACTTTCATTAGATTCAAATATCTTTGTAGAATGCATTCGACTTTATTTGATTCAAAAATCTTTGTTTGAATGTGTTTGACTTTCATTTGATTCAAATTGTTTTATTGAATGCATTTGACTTTTATTTGCTTCAAAAAGCTCTGTTTGAATGTGTTTGACTTTCATTTGATTTAAAAACCTTTGTTTAATGTCTTTGACCTTCATTTGATTCAAATAGCTTTGTAGAATGCATTTGACTTTCATTTGATTCAAAAAGCTTTGTTTGAATGTGTTTGACTTTCATTTGATTCAAATAGCTTTGTTGAATACATTTGACTTTCAATTGTTTCAAAAATCTTTTTATGAATGTGTTTGACTTTCATTTGATTTAAATAGCTTTGTAGAATACATTTGACTTTTATTTGCTTCAGAAAGCTTTGTTTGAATGTGTTTGACTTTTATTTGATTTAAAACCCTTTGTTTAATGTGTTTGACTTTCATTTGATTCAAATAACTTTTTAGAATGCATTCGACTTTTATTTGATTCAAAAAGCTTTGTTTGAATGTGTTTTACTTTAATTTGATTTAAAAACCTTTGTTTAATGTGTTTGACTTTCATTTGATTCAAATAGCTTTGCTGAATGCATTTGACTTTTATTTTCTTCAAAAAGCTTTGTTTGAATGTGTTTGACTTTCATTTGTTTTAAAAACCTTTGTTTAATGTGTTTGACTTTCATTTGATTCAAATAGCTTTGTAGAATGCATTTGACTTTCATTTGATTCAAAAAGCTTTGTTTGATTGTGTTTGACTTTTATTTGATTCAAATAGCTTTGTTGAATGCACTTGACTTTTATTTGCTTCAAAAAGCTTTGTTTAAATGTGTTTGACTTTCATTTGATTTAAAAACTTTTCTGTAATGTGTTTGACTTTCATTTGATTCAAAAAGCCTTGTTTGAATGAGTTTGACTTTCATTTGATTCAAATAGCTTAAAAGAATGCATAAGACTTCCATTTGCTTCAAAAAGCTTTGTTTAAATGTGTATTAATTTCATTTGATTCAAATAGCTTCGTAGAATGTATTCGACTTTCATTTGATTCAAAAATCTTTTTTTGAATGTGTTTGACTTTCATTTGATTCAAATATCTTTGTTAAATGCAGTCGACTTTCATTTGATTGAAAAAGCTTTTTTGAATGTGTTTGACTTTCATTTGATTCAAATAGCTTTGGTGAATGCATTTGACTTTTATTTAAAAACCTTTGTTTAATGTGTTTGACTTTCATTTGATTCAAATAGCTTTGTAGAATGCATTTGACTTTCAATTGATTCAAAAAGCTTTGTTTGATATTGTTTGAGTTTCTTTTGATTCAAATAGCTTTGTTGAATGCATTTGACTTTTATATGCTTCAAAAAGCATTGTGTTAATGTGTTTGACTTTCATTTGATTCAAATAGCTTTGTAGAATGCATTTGACTTTCATTTGATTCAAAAATCTTTGTTTGAATGTGTTTGACTTTCATTTGATTCAAATAGCTTTGTAGAATTCATTCGACTTTCATTTGATTCAAAAAGCTTTGTTTGAATGTGTTTGACCTTCATTTGATTCAAATAGCTTTGTTGAATGCATTTGACTTTTATGTGCTTCAAAAAGCTGTGTTTGAATGTGTTTGACTTTCATTTGATTCTAATGGCTTTGTAGAATACATTTGACTTTTATTTGCTTCAAAAAGCTAAGTTTGAATGTGTTTGACTTTCATTTGATTTAAAAACCTTTGTTTCATGTGTTTGACTTTCATTTGATTCAAATAACTATTTAGAATGCATTCAACTTTCATTTGCTTCAAAAAGCTTTGTTTGAATTTTTTTACTTTCATTAGATTCAAATATCTTTGTAGAATGCATTCGACTTTATTTGATTCAAAAATCTTTGTTTGAATGTGTTTGACTTTCATTTGATTCAAATTGTTTTATTGAATGCATTTGACTTTTATTTGCTTCAAAAAGCTCTGTTTGAATGTGTTTGACTTTCATTTGATTTAAAAACCTTTGTTTAATGTCTTTGACCTTCATTTGATTCAAATAGCTTTGTAGAATGCATTTGACTTTCATTTGATTAAAAAGCTTTGTTGGAATGTGTTTGACTTTCATTTGATTCAAATAGCTTTGTTGAATACATTTGACTTTCAATTGTTTCAAAAATCTTTGTATGAATGTGTTTGACTTTCATTTGATTTAAATAGCTTTGTAGAATACATTTGACTTTTATTTGCTTCAGAAAGCTTTGTTTGAATGTGTTTGACTTTTATTTGATTTAAAACCCTTTGTTTAATGTGTTTGACTTTCATTTGATTCAAATAACTTTTTAGAATGCATTCGACTTTGATTTGATTCAAAAAGCTTTGTTTGAATGTGTTTGACTTTCATTTGATTTAAAAACCTTTGTTTAATGTGTTTGACTTTCATTTGATTCAAATAGCTTTGCTGAATGCATTTGACTTTTATTTTCTTCAAAAAGCTTTGTTTGAATGTGTTTGACTTTCATTTGTTTTAAAAACCTTTGTTTAATGTGTTTGACTTTCATTTGATTCAAATAGCTTTGTAGAAAGCATTTGACTTTCATTTATTCAAAAAGCTTTGTTTGAATGTGTTTGACTTTCATTTGATTCAAATAGCTTTGTAGAATACATTTGACTTTTATTTGCTTCAAAAAGCTTAGTTTGAATGTGTTTGACTTTCATTTGATTTAAAAACCTTTGTTTCATGTGTTTGACTTTCATTTGAGTCAAATAACTATTTAGAATGCATTCGACTTTCATTTGATTCAAAAAGCTTTGTTTGAATTTTTTTACTTTCATTAGATTCAAATATCTTTGTAGAATGCATTCGACTTTATTTGATTCAAAAATCTTTGTTTGAATGTGTTTGACTTTCATTTGATTCAAATTGTTTTATTGAATGCATTTGACTTTTATTTGCTTCAAAAAGCTCTGTTTGAATGTGTTTGACTTTCATTTGATTTAAAAACCTTTGTTTAATGTCTTTGACCTTCATTTGATTCAAATAGCTTTGTAGAATGCATTTGACTTTCATTTGATTCAAAAAGCTTTGTTTGAATGTGTTTGACTTTCATTTGATTCAAATAGCTTTGTTGAATACATTTGACTTTCAATTGTTTCAAAAATCTTTGTATGAATGTGTTTGACTTTCATTTGATTTAAATAGCTTTGTAGAATACATTTGACTTTTATTTGCTTCAAAAAGCTTTGTTTGAATGTGTTTGACTTTCATTTGATTTAAAAACCTTTGTTTAATGTGTTTGACTTTCATTTGATTCAAATACCTTTTTAGAATGCATTCGACTTTCATTTGATTTAAAAAGCTTTGTTTGAATATGTTTGACTTTCATTTGATTTAAAAACCTTTGTTTAATGTGTTTGACTTTCATTTGATTCAAATAGCTTTGTAGAATTCATTCGACTTTCATTTGATTCAAAAAGCCTTTTTTGAATGTGTTTGACTTTCATTTGATTCAAATAGGTTAGTTGAATGCATTGGACTTCCGTTTGCTTCAAAAAGCTTTGTTTAAATGTCTATGACTTTCATTTGATTCAAATAGCTTTGTAGAATGCATTCGACTTTCATTTGGTTCAAAAATCTTTGTTTGAATGCATTTGACTTTCATTTGATTCAAATAGCTTTGTGGAATTCATTCGACTTTCATTTGATTCAAAAATCCTTTTTTGAATGTGTTTGACTTTCATTTGATTCAAATAGGTTAGGTGAATGCATTGGACTTCCGTTTGCTTCAAAAAGCCTTTTTTGAATGTGTTTGACTTTCATTTGATTTAAAAACCTTCTTTTAATGTGTTTGACCTTCATTTGATTCAAATAGCTTTGTAGAATGCATTTGATTTTCATTTGATTCAAAAAGCTTTGTTTGAATGTGTTTGACTTTCATTTGATTCAAATAGCTTTGTAGAATACATTTGACTTTCAATTGTTTCAAAAATCTTTGTATGAATGTGTTTGACTTTCATTTGCTTCAAAAAGCCTTTTTTGAATGTGTTTGACTTTCATTTGATTTAAAAACCTTTTTTTAATGTGTTTGACCTTCATTTGATTAAAATAGCTTTGTAGAATGCATTTGACTTTCATTTGATTCAAATAGCTTTGTTTGAATGTGTTTTACTTTCATTTGATTCAAATAGCTTTGTTGAATACATTTGACTTTCAATTGTTTCAAAAATCTTTGTATGAATGTGTTTGACTTTCATTTGATTTAAATAGCTTTGTAGAATACATTTGACTTTTATTTGCTTCAAAAAGCTTTGTTTGATTGTGTTTGACTTTCATTTGATTTAAAAACCTTTGTTTAATGTGTTTGACTTTCATTTGATTCAAATACCTTTTTAGAATGCATTCGACTTTCATTTGATTCAAGTACCATTCGGCCTCTTTACAAGCACAACGTTTGCCACCCAGTCGGGGAAATTACAAGGCCGAATGAACCGGGCATCTAACAGCTTTTTTACTTCAGCAGCTGCCGCCTGACTTCTTTCCTCACCGTGGTTTCTTTTCTTTTGCCGGATGGGCTTCATTTTTGGATCCACGGCGAGCTTGTGGACAGCGAGATCCGGGCTGATGCCTGGCATCTCTTCCACTTCAAAGGCAAACACATCTTTGAATTCTTTCAGCAGAAGGTGCAAGTCTGCACCCAGAACAGCATTAGCAACCGTCCCAACCTTAATAGTTCGCTCTGGACGGCTGTCGTCCAGAACAAGACCAATGCTATCACCAGCCGGTTGGGGACGGAGCTCCTTTGACCGTTCACCGGTCAATGATTGCTATTTCTTTTCTTTCTTCACCACCACCAGCTCTGCAGCTTTTCTCTTTTTCCCGGCTGCTGGTGGAGGTGAAGGAGCATCCTTGACGTTGTCAAGGTCTATTGGTTCCTTCCCTTGGCCGTCTGCGGCCACAGTATCTTTGACGGCTGAGAGGTAACACTCCCTGGCCGTCTTCTGATCCCCGTTCAGGGAACCAACAGAACCATCATCCCTCTCATACTTGATGAGCATGAGAGCAGGGATGATTACAGCCTTGGCTTCGTTGAGAGTTGGCCTCCCAAGAATGATGTTGTAGGCAGTCAACTCCTCAACGACCAAGAATCTGACGACAATATGTCGTCCCTGGCCCTTCTCACCCAGTCGGATGGGTAGGTCAATTCTTCCGGCTGGATAGACCATCCCACCCCCAAAACCAACTAAAGGGTGGGTGACCGGATGCATGCTGCTGGAGTTGTATTTCAGCTTCTGCAAGCACCGGAGGCTGATAATGTCTGACGAGCTGCCGGTGTCAATAAGGATGCGCCCAACTAACTGGTTGGCGACCTTGCACTCAATAACAACCGGGTCGTCATGCGGGCGGCGGACGCTGCCCCTGTCCTTCTCAGTAATGAGGACATCCGGAAAAGTGGAGCTGGCAGACGCCTGCTCTTCTTCATCCTTATCCATCTTTCGAAGATGGCTTTTGGTGCCCCGGATGGTAGGGCCACCACAAGAAAATCCGCCTGCTATGGTGAAGACCGGATCCCTGTCGGTTTCCGAACTACTAGCAGGCTGGGGGGTAGCCTTAGAGGACTGACCCTTGTTCTTCATCTTTGTCCCGGCTGGGGACTTAGAAATATAGGACTTCAGATGCCCTTTGTCAGCCAGACGGTCCAACGTCCGCTGTAAACTGAAGCAATCGTTAGTGTCATGGCCAACCTCCTCATGGAATTGGCAATATTTGTTTTTGTTCCGAAACTAGACGGAACTCTTCATTGGATTCGGCTTCTCAATGGACAGCCGGTCCTTTACCTCCATGAGGATGGAGTTACAATCTTTGTTAAACTCGTACCGGGGAACGTACGGTTTAAACTCTTTCTTCTTCTTCTGGGACGGCTGCTCAGAATCACTGACCGCCTAGACTTCTTTTCTTTTCTTGCTCTCTTCTTTTTTCTTCGCCGGCTGAGCAGACCGGCTCTCTTTTTGCTTGTCAGACTTCTTGGAGTCTGACTGGCTACCAGGCGTACAGAGGTCGGTTGCTTGTATATAGCTTTCCGCCTCCCTCAGGGCCGCCTGTAGCGTAAATGCCCCTTTTCTGACAAGGTCGAACTTAAAAGTCGACCCGTCTCTCAGACCCTTGAAAAATTCTGTGAATGCTACCTCGTCAGACAGCCCCTGGATATGAATTCTGACCAGGTTGAACCGTCTGACATATGAGCGTAGCCCTTCTCTCTCTCCCTGCTTAATGGTGCTCAAGTCTAACTTGTTTTCTTAGCAGGGATGTTCATTGAGAAGTTGGTGGCAAACAAGAAGGCTAGCTTCTTGAAGCAGTCAACAGATCCGGCTGGCAAGTTGCCAAACCATTGCTGGGCAATGCCCTTCAATGTAGCCGGAAAGCAACGACACCAGGTGGCATCGCCCCAACCTTGTAAACACATTAGGTTGGTGTATGCCATCAGGTGATCTTCAGGGTTGGTGGTGCCGTCATAAGCACCCACCAAAATGTTTTTAACCTTGGCCGGCTGAGCCGCCTCGGTTATATTGGCTGCAAAGGCGGACGGCTGTTCGCCTAGCCTCATCAGCCGGAGCTGCCAGTCCAGTGGCTGGACATTAGTATATGCCGCCTGACCTCCGAATGGAGGTGGCTGCATGAATTGGAGGCCATATTGCCCATACTGCGCCTGGGGTGCGTATGGCATAGACCCTATCATCAGCTGAGGTTCGGTGTTGACGGATTTACCGCCTGTTCGACTCTCATGCAAGGACATAGAGTTCCTGGCAGAAGTTTCCTTGAAGCTGTCTGGAAAGCTTGAGGTAGAAGCTGACTCAGACTGCTGCTGCCTCCTTCGATTGATGACTTCTCTAGCATCGAAGGTGGACGTTTTTCTAGCCTCCGGCTGGGGTCGCCGGGGCATCAGAATCTTAGACCAGTCAAGTGTTGCGGCTGCCTTCTCCTTTGGATGGGGAGTTGGCTGCCTGTCCTTGACCGACTTCTTCTTCTTCCCATCATTGGGAGTCTTTTTAGCCGGCTGACTCTTGGAAGAGCCTGCCTTGTTGTTGATCATCTTCTTGATTTCACCCTTGAAGGAGTTCATGAATTTCATGAGCTCGTTCCGGGTGACTGGAGCTTCTCCTCTGGTCTTCCGGGTTTCCCCGTCTGACCTCCCAGTGGGCCGGCTGCTTGGGCCCGCCTGATCCAGATTTCGTTCCAGCTGGTCTCTAGAACGGATGGATTTAGAGATGAGAGAACCATCTTTAGTCATATAGGTCTCCACATCATTGTCTTCTTCTTCTTCCTCCTCCTTTGTGAATACCTCTAGCTGAGGCTGAGGTGGAGGCTGAGGGATTTCAAACCCTACCGACTGAGTAACCGGTTGCAGGTGTTTCGGGTTACCCGTCTGAGTACCCGGACGTAGAGAGGTAGAATTGAGAATTGGTACAGAATTTTGAACCATCTTGAGGTACTCTCCCCACAGACGGCGCCAAATGTTTTGGGTGTTTTTGTCCCTTGGGAGAGTTACAACTCGAAGACTGGTCCTGCTGACTCTGTACCTGCAAAACAACGGAGACACCGGTTGGGTGGTGCTCCGCCTCCAACGCTCAAGTTACTAACTTGAAGGAGAATAAAAAGTGCGGAAATTTAGGTGGGGATCTGCTTGGATTCCAAGCTCAGGTGTTCTCTGATGAGAGAGAGAGTAGGATGTAATAAATGATAGTCAATTTCTGAATGTCCCCCATTTGGGGGGAATATCTCCCTATTTATAGGGTCCTTGGGAAAAGTGCCCCTTCCTAGGTTATTTTAACCTAGGACTGATGAACTGCGCCGCCAAATAGCGGATTTTTGGGGGATTGGGCCCTTGAAGGCCGCAACTCTGAGGGAGTATCTGGAGAGGCCACGTGTTAGCTGGGGATTGGTCAAGGGTGACCTGCCAGCCTCTAACACGTGGCACCTCCTCATTGGTCCACTTGTCATGGGTGAAAATACCCCAAACATATTTGACTTTCATTTGCTTCAAAAAGCTTTGTGTGAATGTGTTTGACTTTCATTTGATTCAAATAGCCTTGTAGAATGCATTCGACTTTCATTTGATTCAAAAATCTTTGTTTGAATGTGTTTGACTTTCATTTGATTCAAATAGTTTTGTTGAATGCATTTGACTTTTATTTGCTTCAAAAAGCTCTGATTGAATGTGTTTGACTTTCATTTGATTTAAAAACCGTTGTTTAATGTGTTTGACCTTCATTGTTTCAAATAGCTTTGTAGAATGCATTTGACTTTAATTTGATTCAAAAGGCTTTGTTTGAATGTGTTTGACTTTAATTTGATTCAAATAGCTTTGTTGAATGCATTTGACTTTCATTTGTTTCAAAAAGCTTTGTTTGAATGTGTTTGACTTTCATTTAATTCAAATAGCTTTGTAGAATACATTCGACTTTAATTTGCTATAAAAAGCTTTGTTTGAATAAGTTTCACTTTCATTTGATTTAAAAACCTTTGTTTAATGTGTTTCACTTTCATTTGATTCAAATACCTTTTTAGAATGCATTCGACTTTCATTTAATTCAAAAAGCTTTGTTGAATATGTTTGACTTTCATTTGATTTAAAAACCTTTGTTTAATGTGTTTGACTTTCATTTGATTCAAATAGCATTGTAGAATTCATTCGACTTTCATTTGATTCAAAAAGCCTTTTTTGAATGTGTTTGACTTTTATTTGCTTCAAATAGGTTAGTTGAGTGCATTGGACTTCCATTTGCTTCAAAAAGCTTTGTTTAAATGTGTATTACTTTCATTTAATTCAAATAGCTTTGTTGAATGCATTTGACTTTCATTTGCTTCAAAAAGCTTTGTGTGAATGTGTTTGACTTTAATTTGATTCAAATAGCTTTGTAGAATGCATTCGACTTTCATTTGAATCAAAAATCTTTGTTTGAATGTGTTTGACTTTCATTTGATTCAAATAGTTTTGTTGAATGCATTGACTTTTATTTACTTCAAAAAGCTCTGTTTGAATGTGTTTGACTTTCATTTGATTTAAAAACCTTTGTTTAATGTGTTTGACCTTCATTTGATTCAAATAGCTTTGTAGAACGCATTTGACTTTCATTTGATTCAAAAAGCTTTGTTTGATTGTGTTTGACTTTCAATTGATTCAAATAGCTTTGTTGAATGCATTTGACTTTCATTTGCTTTAAAAAGCTTTGTTTGAATGTGTTTGACTTTCAATTGATTCAAATAGCTTTTGTTTAAGGCATTTGACTTTTATTTGCTTCAAAAAGCTTTGATTGAATGTGTTTGACTTTCATTTGATTTAAAAACCTTTGTTTAATGTGTTTGACTTTCATTTGATTTAAATAGCTTTGTAGAATTCATTCGACTTTCATTTGATTCAAAAAGCCTTTTTTGAATGTGTTTCACTTTCATTTGATTCAAATAGGTTAGTTGAATGCATTGGACTTCCATTTGCTTCAAAAAGCTTTGTTTAAATGTGTATGACTTTCATTTGATTCAAATAGCTTTATAGAATGCATTCGACTTTCATTTGGTTCAAAAAGCTTTGTTTAAATGTGTATGACTTTCATTTGATTCAAATAGGTTTGTTGAATGCATTGGACTTTCATTTGGTTCAAAAAGCTTTGTTTAAATTTGTATGACTTTCATTTGATTCAAATAGCTTTGTTGAATGCATTTGACTTTCATTTGCTTCAAAAAGCTTTGTGTGAATGTGTTTGACTTTCATTTAATTCAAACAGCTTTGTAGAATGCATTCGACTTTCATTTGATTGAAAAATCTTTGTTTGAATGTGTTTGACTTTCATTTGATTCAAATAGTTTTGTTGAATGCATTTGACTTTTATTTGCTTTAAAAAGCTCTGTTTGAATGTGTTTGACTTTCATTTGATTTAAAAACCTTTGTTTAATGTGTTTGACCTTCATTTGATTAAAATAGCTTTGTAGAATGCATTTGACTTTCATTTAATTCAAAAAGCTTTGTTTGAATGTATTTCACTTTCTTTTGATTCAAATAGCTTTGTTGATTGCAGTTGACTTAAATTTGTTTCAAAAAGCTTTGTTTGAATGTGTTTGACTTTTATTTGATTCAAATAGCTTTGTAGAATACATTTGACTTTCATTTGCTTCAAAAAGCTTTGTGTGAATGTATTTGACTTTTATTTGATTCAAATAGCTTTGTAGAATGCATTCGACTTTCATTTGATTCAAAAATCTTTGTTTGAATGTGTTTGACTTTCATTTGATTCAAATAGTTTTGTTGAATGCATTTGACTTTTATTTGCTTCAAAAAGCTCTGTTTGAATGTGTTTGACTTTCATTTGATTTAAAAACCTTTGTTTAATGTGTTTGACTTTCATTTGATTCAAATAGCTTTATAGAACACATTAGACTTTTATTTGCTTCAAAAAGCTTTGTTTGAATGTGTTTGACTTTCATTTGATTTAAAAACCTTTGTTTAATGTGTTTGACTTTCATTTGATTCAAATAACTTTTTACAATGCATTCGACTTTCATTTGATTCAAAAAGCTTTGTTTAAATGTGTATGACTTTCATTTGATTCAAAAAGCTTTGTTGAATGCATTTGACTTTCATTTGCTTCAAAAAGCTTTGTGTGAATATGTTTGACTTTCATTTGATTCAAATAGCTTTGTAGAATTCATTCGACATTCATTTGATTCAAAAATCTGTGACGTTCATTTGATTCAACTAGTTTTGTTGAATGCATTTGACTTTTATTTGCTTCAAAAAGCTCTGTTTGAATGTGTTTGACTTTCATTTGATTTAAAAACCTTTGTTTAATGTGTTTAACCTTCATTTGTTTCAAATAGCTTTTTAGAATGCATTTGACTTTCATTTGATTCAAAAATCTTTGTTTGAATGCGTTTGACTTTCATTTGATTCAAATAGTTTTGTTGAATGCATTTGACTTTTATTTGATTCAAAAAGCTCGGTTTTAATGTGTTTGACTTTCATTTGATTTAAAAACCATTGTTTAATGTGTTTGACCTTCATATGATTCCAATAGCTTTGTAGAATGCATTTGACATTCATTTGATTCAAAAAGCTTTGTTTGAAAGTGTTTGACTTTCATTTGATTCAAATAGCTTTGTTTAATGCATTTGACTTTCATTTGTTTCAAAAAGCTTTGTTTGAATGTGTTTGACTTTCATTTGATTCAAATAGTTTTGTTGAATGCATTTGACTTTTATTTGCTTCAAAAAGCTCTGTTTGAATGTGTATGACTTTCATTTGATTTAAAAACCTTTGTTTAATGTGTTTGACCTTCATTTGATTCAAATAGCTTTGTAGAATGCATTTGACTTTCATTTGATTCAAAAAGCTTTGTTTGAATGTGTGTGACTTTCATTTGATTTAAAAACCTATATTTAATGCGTTTGACTTTCATTTGATTCAAATAGCTTTGTAGAATGCATTTGACTTTCATTTGATTCAAAAAGCATTGTTTAAATGCATTTAACTTTTATTTGCTTCAAAAAGCTCTGTTTGAATGTGTATGACTTTCATTTGATTTAAAAACCTATGTTTAATGTGTTTGACTTTAATTTGATTCAAATAGCTTTGTAGAATTCATTCGACTTTCATTTGATTCAAAAAGCTTTCTTTGAATGTGTTTGACTTTCATTTGATTCAAATAGCTTTGTTGAATGCATTTGACTTTTATATGTTTCAAAAAGCTTTGTTTAAATGTGTTTGACTTTTATATGATTCAAATAGATTTGTTGAATGCATTTAAATTTTATTTGCTTCAAAAAGCTTTGTTTGAATGTGTTTGACTTTCATTTGATTTAAAAACCTATGTTTAATGTGTTTGACTTTCATTTGATTCAAATAGCTTTGTAGAATGCATTCGTTTTTCATTTGATTCAAAATGATTTGTTTGAATGTGTTTGACTTTCATTTGATTCAAATAGCTTTGTTCAATGCATTTGACTTTTATTTGCTTCAAAAAGCTTTGTTTGAATGTGTTTGACTTTCATTTGATTCAAATAGCTTTTTTCAAAGCATTTGACTTTTATTTTCTTCAAAAAGCTTTGTTTGAACGTGTTTGACTTTCATTTGATTTAAAAACCTTTGTTTCATTTGTTTGACTTTCATTTGATTCAAATAGCTTTGTAGAATGTATTCGACTTTCATTTGATTTAAATAGTTTTGTTTAATGCATTTGACTGTTATTTGTTTCAAAAAGCTTTGTTTGAATGTGTTTGACTTTTATTTGATTCAAATAGCTTTGTTCAATGGATTTGATTTTTATTTGCTTTAAAAAGCATTGTTTGAACGTGTTTGACTTTCATTTGATTTAAAAACCTTTGTTACATCTGTTTCACTTTCATTTGATTCAAATAGCTTTGTAGATTGCATTTGACTTTCATTTGATTCAAAAAGCTTTTTTTGAATGTGTTTGACTTTCATTTGATTCAAATAGCTTTGTTGAATGCAGTTAACTTTTATTTGCTTCAAAAATCTTTGTTTGAATGTGTTTGACTTTCGTTTGATTCAAATAGCTTTGTTCAATGGATTTGACTTTTATTTGCTTCAAAAAGCTTTGTTTGAACGTGTTTGATTTTCATTTGATTTAAAAACCTTTGTTTCATGTGTTTGACTTTCATTTGATTCAAATAGCTTTGTAGAATGCATTCGACTTTCATTTGATTCAAAAAGCATTGTTTAAATGTATTTAACTTTTATTTGCTTTAAAAAGCTTTGTTTGAATGTGTTTGACTTTCATTCGAATTAAAAACCTATGTTTAATGTGTTTGACTTTAATTTGATTCAAATAGCTTTGTAGAATTCATTCGACTTTCATTTGATTCAAAAAGCTTTCTTTGAATGTGTTTGACTTTCATTTGATTCAAATAGCTTTGTTGAATGCATTTGACTTTTATATGATTCAAAAAGCTTTGTTTGAATGTGTTTGACTTTCATTTGATTCAAATAGCTTTGTTCAATGGATTTGACTTTTATTGGCTTCAAAAAGCTTTGTTTGAATGTGTTTGACATTCATTTGATTTAAAAACCTTTGTTTATTGTGTTTGACTTTCATTTGATTCAAATAGCTTTCTAGAATGCATTCGACTGTCATTTGATTCAAAAAGCTTTGTTAGAATGTGTTTGACTTTCATTTGATTCAAATAGCTTTGTAGAATGCATTTGACTTTTATGTGCTTCAAAAAGCTTTGTTTGAATGTGTTTGACTTAAATTTGATTCAAATAGCTTTGTTCAATGCATTTGAGTTTTATTTGCTTCAAAAAGCTTTGTTTGAATGTGTTTGACTTTCATTTGATTCAAAAGATTTGTTGAATGTATTGACATTTATTTGCTTACAAAGCTTTGTTTGAACGTGTTTGACGTTCATTTGATTTAAAACCTTTATTTAATGTGTTTGACTTTCATTTGATTCAAATAGCTTTGTAGTATGCATTCGACTTTCATTTGATTCAAAAAGCTTTGTTTGAATGTGTTTGAATTTCATTTTATTCAAATAGCTTTGTTGAATGCATTTGTCTTTTATTTGCTTCAAAAAGCTTTGTTTGAATGTGTTTAACTTTCACTTGATTCAAATAGCTTTGTTTAGTGCATTTGACTTTTATTTGCTTAAAAAAGCTTTGTTTGAATGTGTTTGACTTTCATTTGATTTAATAACCTTCGTTTAATGTGTTTGACTTTCATTTGATTCAAATAGCTTTTTAGAATGCATTCGACTTTCATTTGATTTAAAAAGCTTTGTTTGAATGTGTTTGACTTTCATTTGATTCAAATAGCTTTGTTGTATGCATTTGACTTTCATTTCCTTCAAAAAGCTTTGTTTGAATGTGTTTGACTTTCATTTGATTTAAAAAGCTTTGTTTGAATGTTTTTGACATTCATTTGATTCAAATAGCTTTGTAGAATGCATTCGACTTTCATTTGATTGAAAAAGCTTTGTTTGAATGTGTTTGACTTTCATTTCATTCAAATAGCTTTGTTCAATGCATTTGACTTTTATTAGCTTCAAAAGCTTTGTTTGAATGTATTTGACTTTCATTTGATTTAATAACCTTTGTTTAATGTGTTTGACTTTCATTTGATTCAAAAAGCTTTGTTTAAATGTGTTTGACTTTCATTTGATTCAAATAGCTTTGTAGAATGCATTTGACTTTTATTTGCTATAAAAAGCTTTGTTTGAATGTGTTTGACTTTCACTTGATTCAAATAGCTTTGTTCAGTGGATTTTACTTTTATTTGCTTCGAAAAGCTTTGTTTGAACGTGTTTGACTTTCATTTGATTAGAAAAACCTTTGTTTCATGTGTAGAATGCTTTGTAGAATGCTTTCGACTTTCATTTGATTCAAAAAGATTTGTTTAAATGTGTTTGACTTTCATTTGATTCAAATAGCTTTGTTGAATGCATTTGACTTTTATTTGCTTCAAAAAGCTTTGTTTGAATGTGTTTGACTTTCATTTCATTTAAATAGCTTTGTTCAATGGATTTGACTTTTATTTGCTTCAAAAAGCTTTGTTTGAACGTGTTTGACTTAAAAACCTTTGTTTCATTTGATTTGATTTGATTTAAAAACCTTTTGATTTAAAAACCTTTGTTTCATGTGTTTGACTTTCATTTGAATTAAATAGCTTTGTAGAATGCATTCGAATTTCATTTGATTCAAAAAGCTTTGTTTCAATGTGTTTGACTTTCGTTTAATACAAATAGCTTTGTTGAATAAATTTGACTTTTATTTGCTTCAAAAAGCTTTGTTTGAATGTGTTTGACTTTCATTTGATTCAAATATCTTTGTTCAACGCATTTGACTTTTATTTGCTTCAAAAAGCTTTGTTTAAACATGTTAGACTTTCGTTTGATTTAAAAACCTTTGTTTCATCTGTTTGACTTTCATTTGATTAGAATAGCTTTGTAGAATGCTTTTGACTTTCATTTTATTCAAAAAGCTTTGTTTAAATGTGTTTGACTTTCATTTGATTCAAATAGCTTTGTTGAATGCATTTGACTTTTATTTGCTTCAAAAAGCTTTGTTTGAACGTGTTTGACTTTCATTTGATTCAAATAGCTTTGTTCAATGGATTTGACTTTTATTTGCTTCAAAAAGCTTTGTTTGAACGTGTTTGATTTTCATTTGATTTAAAAACCTTTGTTTCATGTGTTTGACTTTCATTTGATTCAAATAGCTTTGTAGAATGCATTCGACTTTCATTTGATTCAAAAAGCATTGTTTAAATGCATTTAACTTTTATTTGCTTAAAAAAGCTTTGTTTGAATGTGTTTGACTTTCATTTGATTTAAAAACCTATGTTTAATGTGTTTGACTTTAATTTGATTCAAATAGCTTTGTTCAATGCATTTGACTTTTATGTGCTTCAAAAAGCTTTGTTTGAATGTGTTTCACTTTCATTTGATTCAAAAAGCTTTGTTTAAATGTGTTTGACTTTCATTTGATTCAAATAGCTTTGTTGAATGCATTTGACTTTTATTTACTTCAAAAAGCTTTGTTTGAATGTGTTTGACTTTCATTTGATTCAATTAGCTTTGTTCAATGGATTTGACTTTTATTTGCTACAAAAAGCTTTGTTTGAACGTGTTTGACTTTCATTTGATTTAAAAACCTTTGTTTCATGTGTTTGACTTTTATTTGATTCAAATAGCTTTGTAGAATGCATTCGACTTTCATTTGATTCAAAAAGCTTTGTTTAAATGTGTTTGACTTTCATTTGATTCAAATAGCTTTGTTGAATGCATTTGACTTTTATTTGCTTCAAAAAGCTTTGTTTGAATGTTTTTGACTTTCATTTGATTCAAATAGCTTTGTTCAATGGATTTGATTTTTATTTGCTTCAAAAAGCGTTGTTTCAACGTGTTTGACTTTCATTTGATTTAAAAACCTTTGTTACATCTGTTTGACTTTCATTTGATTCAAATAGCTTTGTAGAATGCATTTGACTTTCATTTGATTTAAAAAGCTTTTTTTGAATGTGTTTGACTTTCATTTGATTCAAATAGCTTTGTTGAATGCAGTTAACTTTTATTTGCTTCAAAAATCTTTGTTTGAATGTGTTTGACTTTCGTTTGATTCAAATAGCTTTGTTCAATGGATTTGATTATTTTTATTTGCTTCAAAAAGCTTTGTTTGAACGTGTTTGACTTCCATTTGATTCAAGTAGCTTTGTTGAATGCATTTGAATTTTATTTGCTTCAAAAAGCTTTGTTTGAATGTATTTGACTTTCATTTGATTTAAAAACCTATGTTTAATGTGTTTGACTTTCATTTGATTCAAATAGCTTTGTAGAATTCATTCTACTTTCATTTGATTCAAAAAGCTTTGGTTGAATGTGTTTCACTTTCATTTGATTCAAATAGTTTTGTTGAATGCATTTGACTTTTATTTACTTAAAAAATCTTTGTTTGAATGTGTTTGACTTTCATTTCATGTAAATAGCTTTGTTCAATGCATTGGACTTTTATTTGCTTCAAAAAGCTTTGTTTGATTGTGTTTGACTTTCATTTGATCCAAATAGCTTTGTAGAATGCATTCGACTTTCATTTGATTCAAAAAGCTTTGTTTGAATGTGTTGGACTTTCATTTGATTCAAATAGCTTTGTTGAATGCATTTGACTTTCATTTGCTTTAAAAAGATTTTTTGAATGTGTTTGACTTTCAATTGATTCAAATAGCTTTGTAGAATGCATTCGACTTTCATTTGATTCGAAAAGCTTTGTTTGAATGTGTTTGACTTTCAATTGATTCAAATAGCTTTGTTCAATGCATTTGACTTTAATTTTCTTCAAAAAGCTTTGTTTGAATGTGTTTGACTTTCATTTGATTTAAAAACCTATGTTTAATGTGTTTGATTTTCATTTGATATAAATAGCTTTGTTCAATGCATTTGAATTTTATTTGCTTCAAAAAGCCTTGTTTGAATGTGTTTTGACTTTCATTTCATTTAAATAGCTTTAGTCAATGCATTTGACTTTTATTTGCTTCAAAACGCTTTGTTTGAATGTGTTTGACTTTCATTTGATTCAAATAGCTTTGTAGAATGCATTTGACTTTCATTTGATTCAAAAAGCTTTGTTTGAATGTGTTTGACTTTCATTTGATTCAAATAGCTTTGTTGAATGCATTTGACTTTTATGTGCTTCAAAAAGCTTTGTTTGAATGTGTTTGACTTTCTTTTCATTCAAATAGCTTTGTTCAATGCATTTGAGTTTTATTTGCTTCAAAAAGCTTTGTTTGAATGTGTTTGACTTTCATTTGATTCAAAAGATTTGTTGAATGTATTGACATTTATTTGCTTAAAAAGCTTTGTTTGAACGTGTTTGACATTCATTTGATTTAAAAACCTTTGTTTAATGTGTTTGACTTTCATTTGATTCAAATAGCTTTGTAGAATGCATTCGACTTTCATTTGATTGAAAAAGGTTTGTTTGAATGTGTTTGACTTTCATTTAATTCAAATAGCTTTGTTCAATGCATTTGACTTTTATTAGCTTCAAAAGCTTTGTTTGAATGTATTTGACTTTCATTTGATTTAATAACCTTTGTTTAATGTGTTTGCCTTTCATTTGATTCAAAAAGCTTTGTTTAAATGTGTTTGACTTTCATTTGATTCAAATAGCTTTGTAGAATGCATTTGACTTTTATTTGCTTCAAAAAGCTTTGTTTGAATGTGTTTGACTTTCACTTGATTCAAATAGCTTTGTTCAATGGATTTTACTTTTATTTGCTTCGAAAAGCTTTGTTTGAACGTGTTTGACTTTCATTTGATTAAAAAAACCTTTGTTTCATGTGTTTGACTTTCATTTGATTCAAATAGCTTTGTAGAATGCTTTCGACTTTCATTTGATTCAAAAAGCTTTGTTTGAATGTGTTTGACTTTCATTTAATTTAAATATCTTTGTTCAATGCATTTAACTTTTATTTGCTTCAAAATGCTTTGTTTGAACATGTTAGACTTTCGTTTGATTTAAAAACCTTTGTTTCATCTGTTTGACTTTCATTTGATTAGAATAGCTTTGTAGAATACTTTTGACTTTCATTTTATTCAAAAAGCTTTGTTTAAATGTGTTTGACTTTCATTTGATTCAAATAGCTTTGTTGAATGCATTTGACATTTATTTGCTTCAAATAGCTTTGTTCAATGGATTTAATTTTTATTTGCTTCAAAAAGCATTGTTTCAACGTGTTTGACTTTCATTTGATTTAAAAACCTTTGTTACATCTGTTTGACTTTCATCTGATTCAAATAGCTTTGTAGAATTCATTCGACTTTCATTTGATTCAAAAAGCTTTTTTTGAATGTGTTTGACTTTCATTTGATTCAAATAGCTTTGTTGAATGCAGTTAACTTTTATTTGCTTCAAAAATCTTTGTTTGAATGTGTTTGACTTTTGTTTGATTCAAATAGCTTTGTTCAATGGATTTGATTATTTTTATTTGCTTCAAAAAGCTTTGTTTGAACGTGTTTGATTTTCATTTGATTTAAAAACCTTTGTTTGAATGATTTTTGACTTCCATTTGATTCAAATAGCTTTGTTGAATGCATTTGACTTTTATTTGCTTCAAAAAGCTTTGTTTGAATATGTTTGACTTTCATTTGATTTAAAAACCTATGTTTAATGTGTTTGACTATCATTTGATTCAAATAGCTTTGTAGAATTCATTCTACTTTCATTTGATTCAAAAAGCTTTGGTTGAATGTGTTTGACTTTCATTTGATTCAAATAGTTTTGTTGAATGCATTTGACTTTTATTAGCTTAAAAAATCTTTGTTTGATTGTGTTTGACTTTCATTTCATGTAAAAAGCTTTGTTTGAATGTGTTTGACTTTCATTTGATTTAAATAGCTTTGTTCAATGCATTTGACTTTTATTTGCTTAAAAAGCCTTGTTTGAATGTGTTTGACTTTCATTTCATTTAAATAGCTTTAGTCAATGCATTTAACTTTTATTTGCTTCAAAACGCTTTGTTTGAATGTGTTTGACTTTCATTTGATTCAAATAGCTTTGTAGAATGCATTTGACTTTCATTTGATTCAAATAGCTTTGTTGAATGCATTTGACTTTTATGTGCTTCAAAAAGCTTTGTTTGAATGTGTTTGACTTTCTTTTCATTCAAATAGCTTTGTTCAATGCATTTGACTTTTATTTGCTTCAAAACGCTTTGTTTGAATGTGTTTCACTTTAATTTGATTCAAATAGCTTTGTAGAATGCATTCGACTTTCATTTGATTCAAAAAGATTTGTTGAATGCATTTGACTTTTATTTATTTTAATATTCTTTGTTTGAATGTGTTTGACTTTCACTTGATTGAAATAGCTTTGTTTAATGCATATGACTTTTATTTGCTTCGAAAAGCTTTATTTGAACGTGTTTAACTTTCATTTAATTTAAAAACCTTTGTTTCGTGTGTTTGACTTTCATTTTGTTTCAAATAGTTTTGTTGAATGCACTTGTCTTTTATTTGCTTCAAAAAGCTTTGTTTGAATGTGTTTGACTTTCCTTTGATTTAAAAACTGTCTTTCATTTGATTCAATTAGCTTTGTAGAATGCATTCGACTTTCATTTGATTCAAAAAGCTTTGTTTGAATTTCATTTGATTACAATAGCTTTGTTCAATGCATTTGACTTTTATTTGCTTCAAAAGGCTTTGTTTGAATGTGTTTGATTTTCATTTCCTTCAAATAGCTTTGTTCAATGCATTTGACTTTTATTTGCTTCAAAAAGATTTGTTTGATTGTGTTTGACTTTCATTTGATTCAAATAGCTTTGTAGAATGCATTCAACTTCCATTTGATTCAAAAAGCTTTGTTTGAATGTGTTTGGCTTTCATTTGATTCAAATAGCTTTGTAGAATGCATTCGACTTTCATTTGATTCAAAAAGCTTTAATTGAATGTGTTTGACTTTCATTTGATTCAAATAGCTTTGTTCAATGCATTTGACTTTTATTTGCTTCAAAAAGCTTTGTTTGAATGTGTTTGACTTTCATTTGATTTAAAAACCTATGTTTAATGTGTTTGACTTTCATTTGATTCAAATAGCTTTGTAGAATTCATTCTACTTTCATTTGGTTCAAAAAGCTTTGTTTGAATGTGTTTGACTTTCATTTGATTCAAATAGCTTTGTTGAATGCATTTCACTTTTATGTGCTTCAAAAAGCTTTGTTAGAATGTGTTTGACTTTCATTTCATTCAAATAGATTTGTTCAATGCATTTGACTTTTATTTGCTTCAAAAAGCTTTGTTTGATTGTGTTTGACTTTCATTTGACTCAAATAGCTTTGTAGAATGCATTCGACTTTCATTTGATTCAAAAAGCTTTGTTTGAATGTGCTTGACTTTCATTTGATTCAAATAGCTTCGTTGAATGCATTTGACTTTTATTTGCTTTAAAAAGCTTTGTTTGAATGTGTTTGATTTCATTTGATTTAAAAACCTATGTTTAATGTGTTTGACTTCATTTGATTCAAATAGCTTTGTAGAATTCATTCGATTTTCATTTGATTTAAAAACCTATGTTTAATGTGTTTGACTTCAATTGATTCAAATAGCTTTGTAGAATTCATTCGATTTTCATTTGATTCAAAAAGCTTTGTTTGAATGTGTTTGACTTTCACTTGATTCAAATAGCATTGTTGAATGCATTTGACTTTTATGTTCTTCAAAAAGCTTTGTTTGTATGTGTTTGACTTTCATTTCATTCAAATAGCTTTGTTCAATGCATTAGACTTTTATTTGCTTTAAAACGCTTTGTTTGAATGTGTTTCACTTTAATTTCAATCAAATAGCTTTGTAGAATGCATTCGACTTTCATTTGATTCAAAAAGCTTTGTTTGAATGTGTTTGACTTTCATTTGATTCAAATAGCTTTGTAGAATTCATTCGACTTTCATTTAATTCAAAAAGCTTTGTTTGAATGTGTTTGACTTTCATTTGGTTCAAATAGCTTTGTTCAATGCATTTGACTTTTATTTGCTTCAAAAAGCTTTGTTTGAATGTGTTTGACTTTCATCTGATTTAAAAACCTATGTTTAATGTGTTTGACTTTCATTTGATTCAAATGGCTTTGTAGAATTCATTCGACTTTCATTTGATTCAAAAAGCTTTGTTTGAATGTGTTTGACTTTCATTTGATTCAAATAGCTTTGTTGAATGCATTTGACTTTTATTTGTTTCAAAAAGATTTGTTTGAATGTGTTTGACTTTCATTTCTTTCAAATAGCTTTGTTCAATGCATTTGACTTTTATTTGCTTCAAAAAGCTTTGTTTGATTGTGTTTGACTTTCATTTGATTCAAATAGCTTTGTAGAATGCATTCGACTTCCATTTGATTCAAAAAGCTTTGTTTGAATGTGTTTGGCTTTCATTTGATTCAAATAGCTTGGTTGAAAGCATTTGACTTTTATTTGCTTCCAAAAGCCTTGTATGAATGTGTTTGACTTTCATTTGATTCAAATAGCTTTGTTCAATGCATTCGACTTTCATTGATTCAAAAAGCCTTGTATGAATGTGTTTGACTTTCATTTGATTCAAATAGCTTTGTAGAATGCATTCGACTTTCATTTTATTCAAAAAGCTTTGTTTGAATGTGTTTCACTTTCATTAGATTCAAATAGCTTTGTAGAATGCATTCGACTTTCATTTGATTCGAAAAGCTTTAATTGAATGTGTTTGACTTTCATTTGATTCAAATAGCTTTGTTCAATGCATTTGACATTTATTTTCTTCAAAAAGCTTTGTTTGAATGTGTTTGACTTTCATTTGATTTAAAAACCTATATTTAATGTATTTGACTTTCATTTGATTCAAATAGCTTTGTAGAATTCATTCGACTTTCATTTGATTCAAAAAGCTTTGTTTGAATGTCTTTGACTTTCATTTGATTCAAATAGCTTTGTTGAATGCATTTGACTTTTATTTGTTTCAAAAATCTTTGTTTGAATGTGTTTGACTTTCATTTCATTCAAATAGCTTTGTTCAATGCATTTGACTTTTATTTGCTTCAAAAAGCTTTGTTTGATTGTGTTTGACTTTCATTTAATTCAAATAGCTTTGTAGAATGCATTCGACTTCCATTTGATTCAAAAAGCTTTGTTTGAATGTGTTTGGCTTTCATTTGATTCAAATACCTTGGTTCAATGCATTTACCTTTTATTTGCTTCCAAAAGCCTTGTATGAATGTGTTTGACTTTCATTTGATTCAAATAGCTTTGGTCAATGCATTTGACTTTTATTTGCTTTAAAAAGCTTTGTTTGAATGTGTTTGACTTTTATTTGATTCAAATAGCTTTGTAGAATGCATTCGACTTTCATTTTATTCAAAAAGCTTTGTTTGAATGTGTTTGACTTTCATTTGATTCAAATAGCTTGGTTGAAAGCATTTGACTTTTATTTGCTTCCAAAAGCCTTGTATGAATGTGTTTGACTTTCATTTGATTCAAATAGCTTTGTAGAATTCATTCGACTTTCATATGATTCAAATAGCTTTGTTGATTGCATTTGACTTTTATTTGCTTCAAAAAGCTTTGTTTGAATGTGTTTCACTTTCCTTTGATTTAAAACCTTTGTTTAATGTGTTTGACTTTCATTTGATACAAATATCTTTGTAGAATGCATTCGACTTTCATTGATTTAAAAAGCCTTGTATGAATGTGTTTGACTTTCAATTGATTCAAATAGCTTTGTTCAAAGCATTTGATTTTTATTTGCTTCAAAACGCTTTGTTTGAATGTGTTTAACTTTCATTTGATTCAAATAGCTTTGTAGAATGCATTCGACTTTCATTTGATTCGAAAAGCTTTAATTGAATGTGTTTGACTTTCATTTGATTCAAATAGCTTTTTTTAATGCATTTGACATTTATTTTCTTCAAAAAGCTTTGTTTGAATGTGTTTGACTTTCATTTGATTTAAAAACCTATATTTAATGTATTTGACTTTCATTTGATTCAAATAGCTTTGTAAAATTCATTCGACTTTCATTTGATTCAAAAAGCTTTGTTTGAATGTCTTTGACTTTCATTTGATTCAAATAGCTTTGTTGAATGCATTTGACTTTTATTTGTTTCAAAAAGCTTTGTTTGAATGTGTTTGACTTTCATTTCATTCAAATAGCTTTGTTCAATGCATTTGACTTTTGTTAGCTTCAAAAAGCTTTTTTTGATTGTGTTTGACTTTCTTTAAATTCAAATAGCTTTGTAGAATGCATTCGACTTCCATTTGATTCAAAAAGCTTTGTTTGAATGTGTTTGGCTTTCATTTGATTCAAATACCTTGGTTCAATGCATTTACCTTTTATTTGCTTCCAAAAGCCTTGTATGAATGTGTTTGACTTTCATTTTATTCAAATAGCTTTGTTAAATGCATTTGACATTTATTTGCTTCAAAACACTTTGTTTGAATGTGTTTGACTTTCATTTGATTCAAATAGCTTTGTAGAATGCATCCGACTTTCATTTTATTCAAAAAGCTTTGTTTGAATGTGTTTGACTTTCATTTGATTTAAATAGCTTTGTAGAATGCATTCGACTTTCATTTGATTCGAAAAGCTTTAATTGAATGTGTTTGACTTTCATTTGATTAAAATAGCTTTGTTCAATGCATTTGACATTTATTTTCTTCAAAAAGCTTTGTTTGAATGTGTTTGACTTTCATTTGATTTAAAAACCTATGTTTAATGTATTTGACTTTCATTTGATTCAAATAGCTTTGTAGAATTCATTCGACTTTCATTTGATTCAAAAATCTTTGTTTGAATGTGTTTGACTTTCATTTGATTCAAATAGCTTTGCTGAATGCATTTGACTTTTATTTGTTTCAAAATGCTTTGTTTGAATGTGTTTGACTTTCATTTCATTCAAATAGCTTTGTTCAATGCATTTGACTTTTATTTGCTTCAAAAAGCTTTGTTTGATTGTGTTTGACTTTCATTTGATTCAAATAGCTTTGTAGAATGCATTCGACTTCCATTTGATTCAAAAAGCTTTGTTTGAATGTGTTTGGCTTTCATTTGATTCAAATACCTTGGTTCAATGCATTTACCTTTTATTTGCTTCCAAAAGCTTTGTATGAATGTGTTTGACTTTCATTTTATTCAAATACCTTTGTTAAATGCATTTGACATTTATTTGCTTCAAAACACTTTGTTTGAATGTGTTTGACTTTCATTTGATTCAAATAGCTTTGTAGAATGCATTCGACTTTCATTTTATTGAAAAAGCTTTGTTTAAATGTGTTTGATTTTCATTTGATTTAAATAGCTTTGTAGAATGCATTTGACTTTCATTTGATTCGAAAAGCTTTAATTGAATGTGTTTGACTTTCATTTGATTAAAATAGCTTTGTTCAATGCATTTGACATTTATTTTCTTCAAAAAGCTTTGTTTGAATGTGTTTGACTTTCATTTGATTTAAAAACCTATGTTTAATGTATTTGACTTTCATTTGATTCAAATAGCTTTGTAGAATTCATTCGACTTTCATTTGATTCAAAAATCTTTGTTTGAATGTGTTTGACTTTCATTTGATTCAAATAGCTTTGTTGAATGCATTTGACTTTTATTTGTTTCAAAAAGCATTGTTTGAATGTGTTTGACTTTCATTTCATTCAAATAGCTTTGTTCAATGCATTTGACTTTTATTTGCTTCAAAAAGCTTTGTTTGATTGTGTTTGACTTTCATTTGATTCAAATAGCTTTGTAGAATACATTCGACTTCCATTTGATTCAAAAAGCTTTGTTTGAATGTGTTTGGCTTTCATTTGATTCAAATAGCTTGGTTCAATGCATTTACCTTTTATTTGCTTCCAAAAGCCTTGTATGAATGTGTTTGACTTTCATTTGATTCAAATAGCTTTGGTCAATGCATTTGACTTTTATTTGCTTTAAAAAGCTTTGTTTGAATGTGTTTGACTTTCATTTGATTCAAATAGCTTTGTTGAATGCATTTGACTTTTATTTGCTTCAAAAAGCTTTGTTTGAATGTGTTTCACTTTTATTTGATTCAAATAGCTTTGTTGAATGCATTTGACTTTTATTTGCTTCAAAAAGCTTTGTTTGAATGTGTTTGACTTTCCTTTGATTTAAAAACCTTTGTTTAATGTGTTTGATTTTCATTTGATTCAAATATCTTTGTATAATGCATTCGACTTTCATTTGATTCAAAAAGCTTTGTTTGAATGTCTTTGACTCTCATTTGATTCAAATAGATTTGTTCAATGCATTGGACTTTTATTTGCTTCAAAAAGCTTTGTTTGAACATGTTTGACTTTTATTTGATTTAAAAACCTTTGTTTGAATGTGTTTGACTTTCATTTGATTTAAATAGCTTTGTAGAATGCATTCGACTGTCATTTGTTTCAAAAAGCTTTGTTTGAATGAGTTTGACTTGCATTTGATTCAAATAGCTTTGTTCAATGCATTTGACTTTTATTTGCTTCAAAAAGCTTTTTTTGAATGTGTTTGAATTTCATTTGATTCAAATAGCCTTGTAGAATGCATTCGACTGTCATTGGTTTCAAAAAGCTTTGTTTGAATGTGTTTGACTTTCATTTGATTCAAATAGCTTTGTTCAATGAATTTGACTTTTATTTGCTTTAAAAAGTTTTATTTGTATGTGTTTGACTTTCATTTGATTTAAAAACCTATGTTTAATGTGTTTCACTTTCATTTGATTCAAATAGCTTTGTAGAATTCATTCGACTTTCATTTGATTCAAAAAGCTTTGTTTGAATGTCATTAATTTTCATTTGTTTCAAATAGCTTTGTAGAATGCATTCAACTGTCATTTGATTCAAAAAGCTTTGTTTAAATGTGCTTGACTTTCATTTGATTCAAATAGCTTTGTTCAATGCATTTGACTTTTATTTGCTTCAAAAAGCTTTGTTTGAATGTGTTTGACTTTCATTTGATTTAAAAACCTATGTTTAATGTGTTTGACTTTCATTTGATTCAAATAGCTTTGTTGAAAGCACTTGACTTTTATTTACTTCAAAAAGCTTTGTTGGAATGTTTTTTTACTTTCATTTGATTTAAAAACCTTTTTTTTAATGTGTTTGACTTTCATTTGTTTTAAATAGCTTTGTAGAATGCATTCGAGTTTCATTTGATGCAAAAAGCTTTGTTTGAATGTGTTTGACTTTCAATTGATTCAAATAGCTTTGTTGAATGCATTTGACTTTTATTTGCTACAAAAAGCATTGTTTGAATGTGTTTGACTTTCATTTGATTCAAATAGCTTTATAGAATGCATTCGACTTTTATTTGATTCAAAAAGCTTTGTTTGGATGTGTTTGACTTTCATTTGATACAAATAGCTTTTTTGAAAGCACTTGACTTTTATTTGCTTCAAAAAGCTTTGTTTGAATGTGTTTAACTTTCATTTGAATTAAAAACTTTTTTTTTAATAATTTTGTCATTCATTTGATTCAAATAGCTTTGTAGAATGTATTCGACTTTCATTTGATTCAAAAAGCTTTGTTTGAATGTGTTTGACTTTCAATTGAATCAAATAGCTTTGTTGAATGCATTTGACTTTTATTTGCTTCAAAAAGCTTTGTTTGAATGTGTTTGACTTTCATTTAATTTAAAAAACTATGTTTAATGTGTTTGACTTTCTCTTGATTCAAATAGATTTTTAGAATTCATTCGACTTTCATTTGATTCAAAAAGATTTGTTTGAATGTGTTTGATTTTCATTTGATTTAAATAGCTTTGTTGAATGCATTGGACTTTTATTTGTTTCAAAAATCTTTGTTTGAATGTGTTTGACTTTCATTTGATGCAAATAGCTTTGGTCAATGCATTTGACTTTTATTTGCTTTAAAAAGCTTTGTTTGAATGTATTTGACTTTCATTTGATTCAAATAGCTTTGTAGAATGCATTCGACTTTCATTTGATTTAAAAAGCTTTGTTTGAATGTGTTTGACTTTCATTTGATTCAAATAGCTTTGTTGAATGCATTTGACTTTTATTTGCTTCAAAAAGCTTTGTTTGAATGTGTTTGACTTTCATTTGATTTAAAAACCTTTGTTTCATGTGTTTGACTTTCATTTTATTCAAATAGCTTTGTTGATTGCATTTGACTTTTATTTGCTTCAAAAAGCTTTGTTTTAATGTGTTTAACTTTCCTTTGATTTAAAGCCTTTGTTTAATGTGTTTGCTTTTCATTTGATTCAAATATCTTTGTAGAAAGCATTCGACTTTCATTGATTCAAAAAGCTTTGTTTGAATGTGTTTGACTTTCATTTGATTCAAATAGCTTTGTAGAATGCATTCGACTTTCATTTGATTCGAAAAGCTTTAATTGAATGTGTATGACTTTCATTTGATTCAAATAGCTTTGTTCAATGCATTTGACATTTATTTTCTTCAAAAAGCTTTGTTTGAATGTGTTTGACTTTCATTTGATTTAAAAACCTATATTTAATGTATTTGACTTTCATTTGATTCAAATAGCTTTGTAGAATTCATTCGACTTTCATTTGATTCAAAAAGCTTTGTTTGAATGTCTTTGACTTTCATTTGATTCAAATAGCTTTGTTCAATGCATTTGACTTTTATTTGCTTCAAAAAGCTTTGTTTGAATTTGTTTGACTTTCTTTTGATTCAAATAGCTTTGTTCAACGAATTTGACTATTATTTGCTTCAAAACGCTTTGTTTGAATGTATTTGACCTTCATTTGATTCAAACAGCTTTGTAGAATGCATTCAACGTTCATTTGATTCAAAAAGCTTTGTTTGAATGTGTTTGACTTTCATTTGATTCGAATAGCTTTGTAGAATGCATTCGAGTTTCATTTGATTCGAAAAGCTTTGTTTGTATGTGTTTGACTTTTATTTGCTTCAAAAGCTTTGTTTGAATGTATTTGACTTTATTTTGTTTCAAAAAGCTTTGTTTGAATTTGTTTGACTTTCTTTTGATTCAAATAGCTTTGTTGAATGTATTTGCCTTTTATTTGCTTCAAAAAGCTTTGTTGGAATGTGTTTGACTTTCATTTGATTCAAATAGCTTTGTAGAATGCATTCGACTTTCATTTTATTCAAAAAGCTTTGTTTGAATGTGTTTCACTTTCATTTGATTCAAATAGATTTGTTGAATGCATTTTACTTTTATTTGTTTTAAAAAGCTTTGTTTGAATATGTTTGACATCCATTTGCTTCAAAAAGCTTTATTTAAATGTGTTTGACTTTCATTTGATTCAAATAGCTTTGTAGAATGCATTCGACTTTCATTTGATTCAAAAAGCTTTGTTTGAATGTGTTTGACTTTCATTTGATTCAAATAGCTTTGTTCAACGCATTTGACTTTTATTTGCTTCAAAAGCTTTGTTTGAATGTATTTGACTTCCATTTGATTCAAAAAGCTATGTTTAAATGTGTTTGACTTTCATTTGATTCAAATAGCTTTGTAGAATGCATTCGACTTTCATTTGATTCAAGAAGCTTTGTTTGAATGTGTTTGACTTTCATTTGATTCAAATAGCTTTGTTCAATACATTTGACTTTTATTTGCTTCAAAAGCTTTGTTTGAATGTATTTGAGTTCCATTTGATTCAAAAAGCTATGTTTAAATGTGTTTGACTTTCATTTGATTCAAATAACTTTGTAGAATGCATTCGACTTTCATTTGGTTCAAAAAGCTTTGTTTGAATGTCTTTGACTTTCTTTTGATTCAAATAGCTTTCTTGAATGCATTTGACTTTTATTTATTTCAAAAAGCTCTGTTTGAATGTGTTTGACTTTCATTTGATTTAATAACCTTTGTTTAATGTGTTTGACTTTCATTTGATTCAAATAGCTTTGTTGAAAGCATTTGACTTTTATTTACTTCAAAAAGCTCTGTTTGAATGTGTTTGATTTTCATTTGATTCAAATAGCTTTGTTCAATGCATTTGACTTTTATTTGCTTCAAAAACGTTGTTTGAATGTATTTGACTTTATTTTGATTCAAAAAGCTTTGTTTGAATTTCTTTGACTTTCATTTGATTCAAATAGCTTTGTTGAATGTATTTGCCTTTTATTCGCTTCAAAAAGCTTTGTTTGAATGTGTTTAACTTTCATTTGATTCAAATAGCTTTGTAGAATGCATTCGACTTTCATTTTATTCAAAAAGCTTTGTTTGAATGTATTTCACTTACATTTGATTCAAATAGATTTGTTGAATGCATTTTACTTTTATTTGCTTTAAAAAGCTTTGTTTGAATGTGTTTGACATCCATTTGCTTCAAAAAGCTTTATTTAAATGTGTTTGACTTTCATTTGATTCAAATAGCTTTGTAGAATGCATTCGACTTTCATTTGATTCAAAAAGCTTTGTTTGAATGTGTTTGACTTTCATTTGATTCAAATAGCTTTGTTCAATGCATTTGACTGTTTTTTGTTTCAAAAGCTTTGTTTGAATGTATTTGACTTTCATTTGATTTAATAACCTTTGTTTAATGTGTTAGACTTTCATTTGATTCAAATAGCTTTGTAGAATGCATTCGACTTTCATTTGATTCAAAAAGCTTTGTTTGAATGTGTTTGACTTTCATTTGATTCAAATAGCTTTGTAGAATGCATTCGACTTTCATTTGATTTAAAAAGTTTTGTTTGAATGTGTATGACTTTCAATTGATTCAAATAGCTTTGTTGAATGCATTTGACTTTAATTTATTTCAAAAAGCTCTGTTTGAATGTGTTTGACTTTCATTTGATTTAATAACCTTTGTTTAATGTGTTTGACTTTCATTTGATTCAAATAGCTTTGTTGAATGCATTTGACTTTTATTTATTTCAAAAAGCTCTGTTTGAATGTGTTTGATTTTCATTTGATTCAAATAGCTATGTTCAATGCATTTGACTTTTATTTTCTTCAAAAGCTTTGTTTGAATGTATTTGACTTTATTTTGTTTCAAAAAGCTTTGTTTGAATTTGTTTGACTTTCATTTGATTCAAATAGCTTTGTTGAATGTATTTGCCTTTTATTTGATTCAAAAAGCTTTGTTTGAATGTGTTTGACTTTCATTTGATTCAAATAGCTTTGTAGAATGCATTCGACTTTCATTTTATTCAAAAAGCTTTGTTTGAATGTGTTTCACTTTCATTTGATTGAAATAGATTTGTTGAATGCATTTTACTTTTATTTGCTTTAAAAAGCTTTGTTTGAATGTGTTTGACATCCATTTGCTTCAAAAAGCTTTATTTAAATGTGTTTGACTTTCATTTGATTCAAATAGCTTTGTAGAATGCATTCGAATTTCATTTGATTCAAAAAGCTTTGTTTGAATGTGTTTGACTTTCATTTGATTCAAATAGCTTTGTTCAACGCATTTGACTTTTATTTGCTTCAAAAGCTTTGTTTGAATGTATTTGACTTCCATTTGTTTCAAATAGCTTTGTTCAATGCCTTTTACTTTTATTTTCTTCAAAAACCTTTGTTTGACTGTGTTTGACTTTTATTTGATTTAAAAACCTTTGTTTAATATGTTTGACTTTCATTTGATTCTAATAGCTTTGTAGAATTCATTCGACTTCCATTTGCTTCAAAAACCTTAGTTTGAATGTAATTGACTTTCATTTCATTTAATAACCTTTGTTTAATGTGTTTGACTTTCATTTGATTCAAATAGCTTTTTAGAATGCATTCGACTTTCATTCGATTCAAAAAGCTATGTTTGAATGTGTTTGACTTTCATTTGGCTCAAATAGCTTTGTTGAATGCATTTTACTTTTATTTGCTTCAAAAAGCTTTGTTTGAAAGTGTTTGACTTTCATTTGATTCAAATAGCTTTGTAGAATGCATTCGACTTTATTTTGATTCAAAAAGCTTTGTTTGAATTTGTTTGACTTTCATTTGATTCAAATAGCTTTGTTGAATGTATTTGCCTTTTATTTGCTTCAAAAAGCTTTGTTTGAATGTGTTTGACTTTCATTTGATTCAAATAGCTTTGTAGAATGTATTCGACTTTCATTTTATTCAAAAAGCTTTATTTGAATGTGTTTCACTTTCCTTTGATTCAAATAGATTTGTTGATTGCATTTGACTTTTATTTGCTTTAAAAAGCTTTGTTTGAATGTGTTTGACATCCATTTGCTTCAAAAAGCTTTATTTAAATGTGTTTGACTTTCATTTGATTCAAATAGCTTTGTAGAATGCATTCGACTTTCATTTGATTCAAAAAGCTTTGTTTGAATGTGTTTGACTTTCATTTGATACAAATAGCTTTGTTCAATGCATTTGACTGTTTTTTGCTTCAAAAGCTTTGTTTGAATGTATTTGACTTTCATTTGATTTAATAACCTTTGTTTAATGTGTTTGACTTTCATTTGATTCAAATAGCTTTGTAGATTGCATTCGACTTTCATTTAATTCAAAAAGCTTTGTTTGAATGTGTTTGACTTTCATTTGATTCAAATAGCTTTGTTGAATGCATTTGACTTTTCTTTATTTCAAAAAGCTCTGTTTGAATGTGTTTGACTTTCATTTGATTTAAAAACCTTTGTTTAATGTGTTTGACTTTCATTTAATTTAAATAGCTATGTAGAATTCATTCGACTTCCATTTGCTTCAAAAAGCTTTGTTTAAATGTGTTTGACTTTCATTTGATTCAAATAGCTTTGTAGAATGCATTCGACTTTCATTTGGTTCAAAAAGCTTTGTTTGAATGTGTTTCACTTTCATTTGTTACAAATAGCTTTGTTCAATGCATTTTACTTTTATTTGCTTCAAAAACCTTTGTTTGACTGTGTTTGACTTTTATTTGATTTGAAAACCTTTGTTTAATGTGTTTGACTTTCATTTGATTCTAATAGCTTTATAGAATGCATTCGACTTTCATTTGGTTCAAAAAGCTCTGTTTAAATGTGTTTGACTTTCATTTGATTTAAAAACCTTTGTTTAATGTGTTTGACTTTCATTTGATTTAAATAGCTTTGTAGATATCATTCGACTTCCATTTGCTTCAAAAACCTTAGTTTGAATGTATTTGATTTTCATTTTATTTAATAACATTTGTTTAATGTGTTTGACTTTCATTTGATTCAAATAGCTTTGTAGAATGCATTCGACTTTCATTCGATTCAAAAAGCTCTGTTTGAATGTGTTTGACTTTCATTTGGCTCAAATAGCTTTGTTCAATGCATTTGACTTTTATTTGCTTCAAAAACCTTTGTTTGACTGTGTTTGACTTTTATTTGATTTAATAGCCTTTGTTTAATGTGTTTGACTTTCATTTGATTTAAATAGCTTTGTAGAATTCATTCGACTTTCATTTGATTCAAAAACCTTTGTTTAATGTATTTGACTTTAATTTTATTCAAATAGCTTTATAGAATGCATTCGACTTTCAGTTGATTCAAAAAGCCTTGTTTAATGCATTTGACTTTCATTTGCTTCAAAAAGCGTTCTTTGAATGTTTTTGACTTTCATTTGATTTAAAAACCTTTGTTTAATGTGTTTGACTTTCATTTGATTCAAATAGCTTTGTAGAATGCATTCGACTTTTATTTGGTTCAAAAAGCTCTGTTTGAATGTGTTTGACTTTTCTTTGATTTAAAAACCTTTGTTTAATGTGTTTGACTTTCATTTGATTAAAATAGCTTTGTAGAATGCATTCGACTATCATTTGGTTCAAAAAGCTTTGTTAGAATGTGTTTGAATTTCATTTGATTCAAATAGCTTTGTTCAATGCATTTGACTTTTATTTGCTTCAAAAACCTTTGTTTGACTGTGTTTGACTTTTATTTGATTGAAAAACCTTTGTTTGAATGTGTTTGACTTTCATTTGATTCAAGTAGCTTTGTAGAATTCATTCGACTTTCATTTGATTCATAAAGCTTTGTTTGAATGTGTTTGACATTCATTTGATTCAAATAGCTTTGTTCAATGTATTTGACTTTTATTTGCTTCAAAAAGATTTGTTTGAATGTATTTGACTTTCATTTGATTTAATAACCTTTGTTAAATGTGTTTGACTTTCATTTGATTCAAATAGATTTATAGAATGCATTCGACTTTCATTTGGTTCGAAAAGCTTTGTTTGAATGTGTTTGACTTTCATTTGCTTCAAATAGCTTTGTTGAATGCATTTGACTTTTATTTATTTCAAAAAGCTCTGTTTGAATGTGTTTGACTTTCATTTGATTTAAAAACCTTTGTTTAATGTGTTTGACTTTCATTTGATTTAAATAGTTTTGTAGAATTCAATTGACTTATGTTTGCTTCAAAAAGCTTTGTTTAAATGTGTTTGACTTTCATTTGATTCGAATAGGTTTGTAGAATGCATTCGACTTTCATTTGTTTCAAAAAGCTTTGTTTGAATGTGTTTGACTTTCATTTGATTCAAATAGCTTTGTTGAATGCATTTGACTTTTATTTGCTTTAAAAAGCTTTGTTTGAATGCATTTGATTTTTATTTGATTAAAAACCCTTTGTTTGAATATGTTTAACTTTCATTTGATTCAAATAGCTTTGTAGAATGCATTTGACTTTCATTTGATTCAATAAGCTTTAATTGAATGTGTTTAACTTTCATTTTATTCAAATAGATTTGTTGAATGCATTTGACTTTCATTTGATTCAAATACCTTTGTTGAATGAATTTGACTTTTATTTGTTTTAAAAAGCATTGTTTAATGTGTTTGCCTTTCATTTGATTTAAAAACCTTTGTTTGAATGTGTTTGACTTTCATTTGATTCAAATAGCTTTGTTAAATACATTTTACTTTTATTTGCTTCAAAAAGCTTTGTTTGAATGGGTTTAACTTTCATTTTATTCAAAAAGCTTTGTTTGAATGTGTTTGACTTTCATTTGATTTAAAAACCTTTGTTTGAATGTGTTTGCCTTTCATTTGATTCAAATAGCTTTGTAGAATGCATTTGACTTTCATTTGATTCAAAAACCTTTGTTTGAATATGTTTAACTTTCATTTGATTCAAATAGCTTTGTTGAATGCATTTGACTTTCATTTGCTTCAAAAAGGTTTGTTTGACTGTGTTTGACTTTCATTTGATTTAAAAACCTTTGTTTGAATGTGTTTGACTTTTATTTGATTCAAATAGCTCTGTTGAATGCATTTGACTTTTATTTGCTTCAAAAAGCTTTGTTTGAATGTGTTTGACTTTCCTTTGATTTAAAAACCTTACTTTAATGCGTTTGACTTTCATTTGATTCAAATGGCTTTGTAGAATGCATTTGATTCAAAAATCTTTGTTTGAATGTGTTTGACTTTCATTTGAGTCAAATATCTTTGTTGAATACATTTCACTTTTATTTGCTTCACAAAGCTTTGTTTAAATGTGTTTGACTATCATTTGATTCAAATTGCTTTGTTGAATGCATTCGACTTTCATTTAATTCAAAAAGCTTTGTTTGAATGTGTTTCACTTTCATTTGATTTAAAAACATTTTTTTAATGTGTTTGACTTTCATTTGATTCAAATAGCTTTGTTTGAATGTGTTTGACTTTCATTTGATTCAAATAGCTTTGTTGAATGCATTTAACTTTTATTTGCTTCAAATAGCTTTGTAGAATTCATTCGACTTGCATTTGATTCAAAAAGCTTTGTTTGAATGTGTTTGACTTTCATTTTATTCAAATAGCTTAGTTGAATGCATTGGATTTCCATTTGCTTCAAAAAGCTTTGTTTAAATGTGTTTGACTTTCATTTGATTCAACTTGCTTTGTAAAATGCATTTGACTTTCATTTGTTACAAAAAGCTTTGTTTAAATGTGTTTGATTTTCATTTAATTCAAATAGCTTTGTAGAATACATTCGACTTTTATTTGTTTCAAAAAGCTTTGTTTGAATGTGTTTCACTTTCATTTGATTTTAAAACCTTTGTTTAATGTGTTTGACTTTCATTTGATTCAAATACCTTTTTAAAATGCATTCGACTCTCATTTGATTCAAAAAGCTTTGTTTGAATGTGTTTGACTTTCATTTGATTTAAAAACCTTTGTTTAATGTGTTTGACTTTCATTTGATTCAAATCGCTTTGTAGAATTCATTCGACTTTCATTTGATTCAAAAAGCCTTTTTTGAATGTGTTTGACTTTCATTTGATTCAAATAGGTTAGTTGAATGCACCGGACTTCCATTTGCTTCAAAAAGCTTTATTTAAATGTGTATGAATTTCATTTGATTCAAATAGCTTTGTTGAATGCATTTGACTTTCATTTGCTTCAAAAAGCTTTGTGTGAATGTGTTTGACTTTCATGTGATTAAAATAGCTTTGTAGAATACATTCGACTTTCATTTGATTCAAAAAGCTTTGTTTGAATGTGTTTGACTTTCATTTGATTTAAAAACCTTTGTTTAATGTGTTTGATTTTCATTTGATTGAAATAACTTTGTAGAATTCATTCGACTTTCATTTGATTCAAAAAGCCTTTTTTGAATGTGTTTAACTTTCATTTGATTCAAATAGGTTAGTTGAATGCATTAGACTTCCATTTGCTTCAAAAAGCTTGGTTTAAATGTGTATGACTTTCATTTGATTCAAATAACTTTGTAGAATGCATTCGACTTTCATTTGGTCCTTAAATCTTTGTTTGAATGTGTTTGACTTTCATTTGATTCAAATAGCTTTTTAGAATGCATTCGACTTTCATTTGATTCAAAAAGCTTTGTATGAATGTGTTTGACTTTCATTTGATTCACATAGCTTTGTAGAATGCATTTGACTTTTATATGCTTCAAAAAGGTTTGTTTGAATGTGTTTGACTTTCATTTGATTCAAATAGCTTTGTAGAATTCATTCGACTTTCATTTGATTCAAAAAGCCTTTTTTGAATGTGTTTGACTTTCATTTGATTCAAATAGCTTTGTTGAATACATTTGACTATTATTTGCTTCAAAAAGCTTTGTTTGAATGTGTTTGACTTCATTTGATTTAAAAACCTTTGTTTAATGTGTTTGACTTTCATTTGATTCAAATAACTTTTTAGAATGCATTTGACTTTCATTTGCTTCAAAAAGCTTTGTGTGAATGTGTTTGACTTTCATTTGATTCAAATAGCTTTGTAGAATGCATTCGACTTTCATTTGATTCAAAAATCTTTGTTAGAATGCGTTTGACTTTCATTTGATTCAAATAGTTTTCTTGAATGCATTTGACTTTTATTTGCTTCAAAAAGCTCTGTTTGAATGTGTTTGACTTTCATTGATTTAAAAACCTTTGTTTAATGTGTTTAACCTTGATTTGATTCAAATAGCTTTTTAGAATGCATTTGACTTTCATTTGATTCAAAAATCTTTGTTTGAATGCATTTGACTTTCATTTGTTTCAAAAAGGTTTGTTTGAATGTGTTTGACTTTCATTTGATTCAAATAGCTTTGTAGAATTCATTTGACTTTCACTTGATTCAAATAGTTTTGTTGAATACATTTTACTTTTATTTGCTTCAAAAAGCTCTATTTGAATGTGTTTGACTTTCATTTTATTTAAAAACCTTTGTTTAATGTGTTTGACCTTCATTGTTTCAAATAGCTTTGTAGAATGCATTTGACTTTCATTTGATTCAAAAAGCTTTGTTTGAATGTGTTTGACTTTCATTTGATTTAAATAGCTTTGTTGAATGCATTTGACTTTCATTTGTTTCAAAAAGCTTTGTTTGAATGTGTTTGACTTTCATTTGATTCAAATAGCTTTGTTAAATGCATTTGAATTTCATTTCTTCAAAAGCCTTTTTTGAATGTGTTTGACTTTCATTTGATTCAAATAGCTTTGTAGAATACATTTGACTTTTATTTGCTTCAAAAAGCTTTGTTTGAATGTGTTTGACTTCATTCGATTTAAAAACCTTTGTTTAATGTGTTTGACTTTCATTTGATTCAAATAACTTTTTAGAATGCATTCGACTTTTATTTGATTGAAAAAGCTTTGTTTAAATGTGTATGACTTTCATTTGATTCAAATAGCTTTGTTGAATGCATTTGACTTTCATTTGATTCAAATAGTTTTGTTGAATGCATTTGACTATTTTTTGCTTCATAAAGCTCTGTTTGAATGTGTTTGACTTTCATTTGATTTAAAAACCTTTGTTTAATGTGTTTGACTTTCATTTGATTCAAATAACAATTTAGAATGCATTCGACTTTCATTTGATTCAAAAAGCTTTCTTTGAATGTGTTTTACTTTTATTTGATTCAAATAGCTTTGTAGAATGCATTCGACCTTCATTTGATTCAAAAATCTTTGTTTGAATGTGTTTGACTTTCATTTGATTCAAATAATTTTGTTGAATGCATTTGACTTTTATTTTCTTCAAAAAGCTCTGTTTGAATGTGTATGACTTTCATTTGATTTAAAAACCTTTGTTTAATGTGTTTGACCTTCATTTGATTCAAATAGCTTTGTAGAATGCATTTGACTTTCATTTGATTCAAAAAGCTTTGTTTGAATGTGTTTGACTTTCATTTGATTTAAATAGCTTTGTTGAATGCATTTGACTTTCATTTGTTTCAAAAAGCTTTGTTTGAATGTGTTTGACTTTCATTTGATTCAAATAGCTTTGTTAAATGCATTTGAATTTCATTTCTTCAAAAGCCTTTTTTGAATGTGTTTGACTTTCATTTAATTCAAATAGCTTTGTAGAATACATTTGACTTTTATTTGCTTCAAAAAGCTTTGTTTGAATGTGTTTGACTTCATTCGATTTAAAAACCTTTGTTTAATGTGTTTGACTTTCATTTGATTCAAATAACTTTTTAGAATGCATTCGACTTTTATTTGATTGAAAAAGCTTTGTTTAAATGTGTATGACTTTCATTTGATTCAAATAGCTTTGTTGAATGCATTTGACTTTCATTTGATTCAAATAGTTTTGTTGAATGCATTTGACTATTTTTTGCTTCATAAAGCTCTGTTTGAATGTGTTTGACTTTCATTTGATTTAAAACCTTTGTTTAATGTGTTTGACTTTCATTTGATTCAAATAACTATTTAGAATGCATTCGACTTTCATTTGATTCAAAAAGCTTTCTTTGAATGTGTTTTACTTTTATTTGATTCAAATAGCTTTGTAGAATGCATTCGACCTTCATTTGATTCAAAAATCTTTGTTTGAATTTGTTTGACTTTCATTTGATTCAAATAATTTTGTTGAATGCATTTGACTTTTATTTTCTTCAAAAAGCTCTGTTTGAATGTGTATGACTTTCATTTGATTTAAAAACCTTTGTTTAATGTGTTTGACCTTCATTTGATTCAAATAGCTTTGTAGAATGCATTTGACTTTCATTTGATTCAAAAAGCTTTGTTTGAATGTGTTTGACTTTCATTTGATTCAAATAGCTTTGTTGAATGTTTTTGACTTTCATTTGTTTCAAAAAGCTTTGTTTGAATGTGTTTGACTTTCATTTGATTCAAATAGCTTTGTAGAATACATTTGACTTTTATTTGCTTCAAAAAGCTTTGTTTGAATGTGTTTGACTTTCATTTCATTTAAAAACCTTTGTGTTATGTGTTAGACTTTCATATGATTCAAATAACTATTTAGAATGCATTCGACTTTCATTTGATTCAAAAAGCTTTGTTTGAATGTGTTTGACTTTCATTTGATTTAAAAACCTTTGTTTAATGTGTTTGACTTTCATTTGATTCAAATAACTTTGTAGAATTCATTCGACTTTCATTTGATTCAAAAAGCTTTTTTTGAATGTGTTTGACTTTCATTTGATTCAAATAGCTTTGTAGTATGCATTTGACTTTCATTTGATTAAAAAATCTTTGTTTGAATGTGTTTGACTTTCTGTTGATTCACATAGCTTTGTAGAATGCATTTGACTTTTATATGCTTCAAAAAGGTTTGTTTGAATGTTTTTGACTTTCATTTGATTCAAATAGCTTTGTAGAATTCATTTGACTTTCACTTGATTCAAATAGTTTTGTTGAATACATTTTACTTTTATTTGCTTCAAAAAGCTCTATTTGAATGTGTTTGACTTTCATTTTATTTAAAAACCTTTGTTTAATGTGTTTGACCTTCATTGTTTCAAATAGCTTTGTAGAATGCATTTGACTTTCATTTGATTCAAAAAGCTTTGTTTGAATGTGTTTGACTTTCATTTGATTTAAATAGCTTTGTTGAATGCATTTGACTTTCATTTGTTTCAAAAAGCTTTGTTTGAATGTGTTTGACTTTCATTTTATTTAAATAGCTTTGTTGAATGCATTTGACTTTCATTTGCTTCAAAAAGCTTTGTTTGAATGTGTTTGACTTTCATTTGATTCAAATAGCTTTGTTGAATACATTTGACTTTCATTTGTTTCAAAAATCTTTGTTTGAATGTGTTTGACTTTCATTTGATTCAAATAGCTTTGTAGAATACATTTGACTTTTATTTGCTTCAAAAAGCTTTGTTTGAATTTGTTTCACGTTCATTTGATTTAAAATCCTTTGTTTAATGTGTTTGACTTTCATTTGATTCAAATACCTTTTAAGAATGCATTCGACTTTCATTTGATTGAAAAAGATTTGTCTAAATGTGTATGACTTTCATTTGATTCAAATAGCTTTGTTGAATGCATTTGACTTTAATTTGCTTCAAAAAGCTTTGTGTGAATGTGTTTGACTTTCATTTGATTCAAATAGCTTTGTAGAATGCATTCGACTTTCATTTGATTCAAAAATCTTTGTTTGAATGCGTTTGACTTTCATTTGATTCAAATAGTTTTGTTGAATGCGTTTGACTTTTATTTGCTTCAAAAAGCTCTGTTTGAATGTGTTTGACTTTCATTGATTTAAAAACCTTTGTTTAATGTGTTTAACCTTCATTTGATTCAAATAGCTTTTTAGAATGCATTTGACTTTCATTTGATTCAAAAATCTTTGTTTGAATGCGTTTGAATTTCATTTGATTCAAATAGTTTTGTTGAATGCATTTGACTATTTTTTGCTTCAAAAAGCTCTGTTTGAATGTGTTTGACTTTCATTTGATTTAAAAACCTTTGTTTAATGTGTTTGACTTTCATTTGATTCAAATAACTATTTAGAATGCATTCGACTTTCACTTGATTCAAAAAGCTTTCTTTGAATGTGTTTTACTTTTATTTGATTCAAATAGCTTTGTAGAATGCATTCGACCTTCATTTGATTCAAAAATCTTTGTTTGAATGTGTTTGACTTTCATTTGATTCAAATAATTTTGTTGAATGCATTTGACTTTTATTTTCTTCAACAAGCTCTGTTTGTATGTGTATGACTTTCATTTGATTTAAAAACCTTTGTTTAATGTGTTTGACCTTCATTTGATTCAAATAGCTTTGTAGAATGCATTTGACTTTCATTTGATTCAAAAAGCTTTGTTTGAATGTGTTTGACTTTCATTTGATTCAAAAAGCTTTGTTCAATGTTTTTGACTTTCATTTGTTTCAAAAAGCTTTGTTTGAATGTGTTTGACTTTCATTTGATTCAAATAGCTTTGTAGAATACATTTGACTTTTATTTGGTTCAAAAAGCTTTGTTTGAATGTGTTTGACTTTCATTTCATTTAAAAACCTTTGTGTTATGTGTTTGACTTTCATATGATTCAAATAACTATTTAGAATGCATTCGAGTTTCATTTGATTCAAAAAGCTTTGTTTGAATGTGTTTGACTTTCATTTGATTTAAAAACCTTTGTTTAATGTGTTTGACTTTCATTTGATTCAAATAACTTTGTAGAATTCATTCGACTTTCATTTGATTCAAAAAGCTTTTTTTGAATGTGTTTGACTTTCATTTGATTCAAATAGCTTTGTAGTATGCATTTGACTTTCATTTGATTAAAAAATCTTTGTTTGAATGTGTTTGACTTTCATTTGATTCACATAGCTTTGTAGAATGCATTTGACTTTTATATGCTTCAAAAAGGTTTGTTTGAATGTGTTTGACTTTCATTTGATTCAAATAGCTTTGTAGAATTCATTTGACTTTCACTTGATTCAAATAGTTTTGTTGAATACATTTGACTTTTATTTGCTTCAAAAAGCTCTATTTGAATGTGTTCGACTTTCATTTTATTTATAAACCTTTGTTTAATGTGTTTGACCTTCATTGTTTCAAATAGCTTTGTAGAATGCATTTGACTTTCATTTGATTCAAAAAGCTTTGTTTGAATGTGTTTGACTTTCATTTGATTCAAATAGCTTTGTTGAATGCATTTGACTTTCATTTGTTTCAAAAAGCTTTGTTTGAATGTGTTTGACTTTCATTTGATTCAAATAGCTTTGTTGAATGCATTTGACTTTCATTTGTTTCAAAAAGCTTTGTTTGAATGTGTTTGACTTTCATTTGATTCAAATAGCTTTGTAGAATACATTTGACTTTTATTTGCTTCAAAAAGCTTTGTTTGAATTTGTTTCACGTTCATTTGATTTAAAATCCTTTGTTTAATGTGTTTGACTTTCATTTGATTCAAATACCTTTTAAGAATGCATTCGACTTTCATTTGATTCAAAAAGCTTTGTTTGAATGTGTTTGACTTTCATTTGATTTAAAAACCTTTGTTTAATGTGTTTGACTTTCATTTGATTCAAATAACTTTGTAGAATGCATTCGACTTTCATTTGGTCCTAAAATCTTTGTTTGAATGTGTTTGACTTTCATTTGATTCAAATAGCTTTTTAGAATGCATTCTACTTTCATTTGATTCAAAAAGCTTTGTTTGAATGTGTTTGACTTTCATTTGATTTAAATAGCTTTGTAGAATTCATTCGACTTTCATTTGATTCACATAGCTTTGTAGAATGCATTTGACTTTTATATGCTTCAAAAAGGTTTGTTTGAATGTGTTTGACTTTCATTTGATTTAAATAGCTTTGTAGAATTCATTCGACTTTCATTTGATTCAAAAAGCCTTTTTTGAATGTGTTTGACTTTCATTTGATTCAAATAGCTTTGTAGAATACATTTGACTTTTATTTGCTTCAAAAAGCTTTGTTTGAATGTGTTTGACTTCATTCGATTTAAAAACCTTTGTTTAATGTGTTCGACTTTCATTTGATTCAAATAACTTTTTAGAATGCATTCGACTTTCATTTGATTGAAAAAGCTTTGTTTAAATGTGTATGACTTTCATTTGATTCAAATAGCTTTGTTGAATGCATTTGACTTTCATTTGCTTTAAAAAGCTTTGTGTGAATGTGTTTGACTTTCATTTGATTCAAATAGCTTTGTAGAATGAATTCGACTTTCATTTGATTCAAAAATCTTTGTTTGAATGCGTTTGACTTTCATTTGATTCAAATAGTTTTGTTGAATGCATTTGACTTTTATTTGCTTCAAAAAGCTCTGTTTGAATGTGTTTGACTTTCATTGATTTAAAAACCTTTGTTTAATGTGTTTAACCTTCATTTGATTCAAATAGCTTTTTAGAATGCATTTGACTTTCATTTGATTCAAAAATCTTTGTTTGAATGCGTTTGACTTTCATTTGATTCAAATAGTTTTGTTGAATGCATTTGACTATTTTTTGCTGCAAAAAGCTCTGTTTGAATGTGTTTGACTTTCATTTGATTTAAAAACCTTTTTTTAATGTGATTGACTTTCATTTGATTCAAATAACTTTTTAGAATGCATTCGACTTTCATTTGATTGAAAAAGCTTTGTTTAAATGTGTATGACTTTCATTTGATTCAAATAGCTTTGTTGAATGCATTTGACTTTCATTTGCTTCAAAAAGCTTTGTGTGAATGTGTTTGACTTTCATTTGATTCAAATAGCTTTGTAGAATGCATTCGACTTTCATTTGATTCAAAAATCTTTGTTTGAATGCGTTTGACTTTCATTTGATTCAAATAGCTTTGTAGAATGCATTTGACTTTCATTTGATTCAAAAATCTTTGTTTGAATGTGTTTGACTTTCATTTGATTTAAAAACCTTTGTTTAATGTGTTTGACTTTCATTTGATTCAAATAACTTTGTAGAATGCATTCGACTTTCATTTGGTCCTAAAATCTTTGTTTGAATGTGTTTGACTTTCATTTGATTCAAATAGCTTTTTAGAATGCATTCTACTTTCATTTGATTCAAAAATCTTTGTTTGAATGTGTTTGACTTTCATTTGATTCACATAGCTTAGTAGAATGCATTTGACTTTTATATGCTTCAAAAAGGTTTGTTTGAATGTGTTTGACTTTCATTTGATTCAAATAGCTTTGTAGAATTCATTCGACTTTCATTTAATTCAAAAAGCCTTTTTTGAATGTGTTTGACTTTCATTTGATTCAAATAGCTTTGTAGAATACATTTGACTTTTATTTGCTTCAAAAAGCTTTGTTTGAATGTGTTTGACTTCATTCGATTTAAAAACCTTTGTTTAATGTGTTTGACTTTCATTTGATTCAAATAGCTTTTTAGAATGCATTCTACTTTCATTTGATTCAAAAAGCTTTGTTTGAATGTGTTTGACTTTCATTTGATTCACATAGCTTTGTAGAATGCATTTGACTTTTATATGCTTCAAAAAGGTTTGTTTGAATGTGTTTGACTTTCATTTGATTCAAATAGTTTTGTTGAATGCATTTGACTTTTATTTTCTTCAAAAAGCTCTGTTTGAATGTGTATGACTTTCATTTGATTTTGAAAACCTTTGTTTAATGTGTTTCACCTTCATTTGATTCAAATAGCTTTGTAGAATGCATTTGACTTTCATTTGATTCAAAAAGCTTTGTTTGAATGTGTTTGACTTTCATTTGATTCAAATAGCTTTGTTGAATGTTTTTGGCTTTAATTTGTTTCAAAAAGCTTTGTTTGAATGTGTTTGACTTTCATTTGATTCAAATAGCTTTGTAGAATGCATTTGACTTTCATTTGTTTCAAAATCTTAGTTTGAATGTGTTTGACTTTCATTTGATTCTAATGGCTTTGTAGAATACATTTGACTTTTATTTGCTTCAAAAAGCTTAGTTTGAATGTGTTTTACTTTCATCTGATTTAAAAACCTTTGTTGAATGTGTTTGACCTTTATTTGATTCAAATAACTATTTAGAATGCATTCGACTTTCATTTGATTCAAAAAGCTTTGTTTGAATGTGTTTTACTTTCATTTGATGCAAATAGCTTTGTAGAATCCATTCGACCTTCATTTGATTCAAAAATTTTTGTTTGAATGTGTTTGACTTTCATTTGATTCAAATAGTTTTATTGAATGCATTTGAATTTTATTTGCTTCAAAAAGCTCTGTTTGAATGTGTTTGACTTTCATTTGATTTAAAAACCTTTGTTTAATGTCTTTGACCTTCATTTGATTCAAATAGCTTTGTAGAATGTATTTGACTTTCATTTAATTCAAAAAGCTTTGTTTGAATGTGTTTGACTTTCATTTGATTCAAATAGCTTTGTAGAATGCATTTGACTTTCATTTGTTTCAAAATCTTAGTTTGAATGTGTTTGACTTTCATTTGATTCTAATGGCTTTGTAGAATACATTTGACTTTTATTTGCTTCAAAAAGCTTAGTTTGAATGTGTTTTACTTTCATCTGATTTAAAAACCTTTGTTGAATGTGTTTGACCTTTATTTGATTCAAATAACTATTTAGAATGCATTCGACTTTCATTTGATTCAAAAAGCTTTGTTTGAATGTGTTTTACTTTCATTTGATGCAAATAGCTTTGTAGAATCCATTCGACCTTCATTTGATTCAAAAATTTTTGTTTGAATGTGTTTGACTTTCATTTGATTCAAATAGTTTTATTGAATGCATTTGAATTTTATTTGCTTCAAAAAGCTCTGTTTGAATGTGTTTGACTTTCATTTGATTTAAAAACCTTTGTTTAATGTCTTTGACCTTCATTTGATTCAAATAGCTTTGTAGAATGTATTTGACTTTCATTTAATTCAAAAAGCTTTGTTTGAATGTGTTTGACTTTCATTTGATTCAAATAGCTTTGTTGAATGCATTTGACTTTCATTTGCTTCAAAAAGCTTTGTTTGAATGTGTTTGACTTTCATTTGATTCAAATAGCTTTGTAGAAAACATTTGACTTTCATTTGATTCAAATAGCTTTGTAGAAAACATTTGACTTTCATTTGATTCAAATAGCTTTGTTGAATTCATTTGACTTTCATTTGCTTCAAAAAGCTTTGTGTGAATGTGTTTGACTTTCATTTGATTCAAATAGCTTTGTAGAATGCATTCGACTTTCATTTGATTCAAAAATCTTTGTTTGAATGTGTTTGACTTTCATTTGATTCAAATAGGTTAGTTGAATGCATTGGACTTCCATTTGCTTCAAAAAGCTTTGTTTAAATGTGTATCACTTTCATTTGATTTAAATAGCTTTGTAGATTGCATTCGACTTTCATTTGGTTCAAAAATCGTTGTTTAAATGTGTATGACTTTCATTTGATTCAAATAGCTTTGTTGAATGCATTTGACTTTCATTTGCTTCAAAAAGCTTTGTGTAAATGTGTTTGACTTTCATTTGATTCAAATAGATTTGTAATATGCATTCGACTTTCATTTGATTAAAAAATCTTTGTTTGAATGTGTTTGACTTTCATTTGATTCAAATAGTTTTGTTGAATGCATTTGACTTTTATTTGCTTCAAAAAGCTCTGTTTGAATGTGTTTGAATTTCATTTTATTTAAAAACCTTTGTTTAATGTGTTTGACCTTCATTGTTTCAAATAGCTTTGTAGAATACATTTGACTTTCATTTGATTCAAAAAGCTTTGTTTGAATGTGTTTGACTTTCATTTGATTCAAATAGCTTTGTTTAATGCATTTGACTTTCATTTGTTTCAAAAAGCTTTGTTTGAATGTGTTTGACTTTCACTTGATTCAAATAGGTTTGTAGAATACATTTGACTTTCATTTGATTCAAAAATCTTTGTTTGAATGTGTTTGACTTTCATTTGATTCAAATAGCTTTATAAATTACATTTGACTTTTATTCGCTTCAAAAAGCTTTGTTTTAATGTGTTTGACTTTCATTTGATTCAAATAACTTTTTAGAATGCATTCAACTTTCATTTGATTTTAAAAAGCTTAGATTGAATGTGTTTGACTTTCATTTGATTTAAAAACCTTTTTTTAATATGTTTGACTTTCATTTGATTCAAATAGCTTTGTAGAATGCATTCGACTTTCATTTGATTCAAAAAGCCTTTATTGAATGTGTTTGACTGTCATTTGATTCAAATAGGTTAGTTGAATGCATTGGAATTCCATTTGCTTCAAAAAGCTTTGTTTAAATGTGGATGACTTTCATTTGATTCAAATAGCTTTGTAGAATGCATTCGACTTTTATTTGGTTTAAAAATCTTTGTTTGAATGTCTTTGACTTTCATTTGATTCAAATAGCTTTGTAGAATGCATTCGACTTTAATTTGATTCAAAAATCTTTGTTTGAATGAGTTTGACTTTCATTTTATTCAAATAGCTTTGTTGAATGCATTTGACTTTTATTTTCTTCAAAAAGCTTTGTTTGAATGTGTTTGACTTTCATTTGATTTAAAAACCTTTGTTTAATGTGTTTGACTTTCATTTGATTCAAATAGCTTTGTAGAATGCATTTGACTTTCATTTGATTCAAAAAACTTTGTTTGATTGTGTTTGACTTTCATTTGATTCAAATAGCTTTGTTGAATGCATTTGACTTTCATTTGCCTCAAAAAGCTTTGTTTGAATGTGTTTGACTTTCAATTGATTCAACTAGCTTTTGTTGAAGGCATTTGACTTTTATTTGATTCAAAAAGCTTTGTTTGAATGTGTTTGACTTTCATTTGATTTAAAAACCTTTATTTAATGTGTTTGACTTTCATTTGATTCAAATAACTTTTTAGAATGCATTCGAATTTCATTTGATTCAAAAAGCTTTGTTTGAATGTGTTTTGACTTTCATTTGATATAAAAAACTTTGTTTAATGTGTTTGACTTTCATTTGATTCAAATGGCTTTGTAGAATTCATTCGACTGTCATTTGATTCAAAAAGCCTTTGTTTAATGTGTTTGACTGTCATTTGATTCAAATAGGTTAGTTGAATGCATTGGACTTCCCTTTGCTTCGAAAAGCTTTGTTTAAATGTGTATGACTTTCATTTGATTCAAATAGCTTTGTAGAATGCATTCGACTTTCATTTGGTTCAAAAATCTTTGTTTCAATGTGTTTGACTTTCAGTTGATTCAAATAGCTTTGTAGAATGCATTCGACTTTCATTTGATTCAAAAATCTTTGTTTGAATGAGTTTGACTTTCATTTGATTCTAATAGCTTTGTTAAATGCATTTGACTTTAATTTTCTTCAAAAAGCTTTGTTTGAATATGTTTGACTTTCATTTGATTTAAAAACCTTTTTTTAATGTGTTTGACTTTCATTTGATTCAAATAGCTTTGTAAAATGCATTTGACTTTCATTCGATTCAAAAACCTTTTTTTAATGTGTTTAACTTTCATTTGATTTGAATAGCTTTGTAAAATGCATTCGACTTTCATTTCATTCAAAAATCTTTGTTTGAATGTGTTTAACTTTCATTTGAATCACATAGCTTTGTTGTATGCATTTGACTTTTATTTGCTTCAAAAAGCTTTGTTTGAATGTGTTTCACTTTCATTTGGTTTAAAAACCTTTGTTTAATGTGTTTGACTTTCATTTGATTTAAATAGCTTTGTAGAATTCATTGGACTTTCATTTGCTTCAAAAAGCTTTGTGTGAATGAGTTTGACTTTCATTTGATTCAAATAGCTTTGTAGAATGCATTCGACTTTCGTTTGATTCAAAAATCTTTGTTTGAATGAGTTTGACATTCATTTGATTAAAATAGCTTTGTTGAATGCAATTGACTTTTATTTTCTTCAAAAAGCTTTGTTTGAATGTGTTTGACTTTCATTTGATTTAAAAACCTTTTTTTAATGTGTTTAACTTTTATTTGATTCAAATAGCTTTGTAGAATGCATTCGACTTTCATTTCATTCAAAAATCTTTGTTTGAATGTGTTTAACTTTAATTTGAATCACATAGCTTTGTTGTACGCATTTGACTTTTATTTGCTTCAAAAAGCTTTGTTTGAATGTGTATGACTTTAATTTGATTTAAAAACCTTTGTTTAATGTGTTTGACTTTCATTTGATTCAAAGAGCTTTGTAGATTACATTCGACTTTCATTTGATTCAAAAATCTTTGTTTTAACGAGTTTGACTTTCATTTGATTTAGATAGCTTTGTTGAATGAATTTGACTTTTATTTGTTTCAAAAAGCTTTGTTTGAATGTGTTTGACTTTCATTTGATTTAAAAACCTTTGTTTAATGTGTTTGCCTTTCATTTGATTTAAATAGCTTTGTAGAATTCATTCGACTTTCATTTGATTGAAAAAGCCCTTTTTGAATGTGTTTGACTTTCGTTTGATTCAAATAGGTTAGTTAATGCATTGGACTTGCATTTGCTTCAAAAAGCTTTGTTTAAATGTGTATGACTTTCATTTGATTCAAATAGCTTTGTAGAATGCATTCGACTTTCATTTGGTTCAAAAATCATTGTTTGAATGTGTTTGACTTTCATTTGATTCAAATAGCTTTGTAGAATGCATTCGACTTTCATTTGATTCAAAAGGCTTTGTTTGAATGTGTTTGACTTTCATTTGATTCAAATAGCTTTGTTTAATGCATTTGACTTTTATTTGCTTCAAAAAGCTCTGTTTGAGTGTGTTTGACTTTCATTTGATTTCAAAACCTTTGTTTAATGTGTTTGACTTTCATTTGATTCAAATCGCTTTGTAGAATTCAATCGATTTTCATTTGGTTCAAAAATCATTGTTTGAATGTGTTTGACTTTCATTTGATTCAAATAGCTTTGTAGAATGCATTCGACCTTCATTTGATTTCAAAACCTTTGTTTAATGTGTTTGACTTTCATTTGATTCAAATCGCTTTGTAGAATTCAATCGATTTTCATTTGATTCAAAAAGCCTTTTTTGAATGTGTTTGACTTTCATTTGACTCAAATAGCTTTGTTTAATGCATTTGACTTTTATTTGCTCCAAAAAGCTTTGTTTGAATGTGTTTGACTTTCATTTGATTCAAATAGCTTTGTAGAATTCATTTGACTTTCATTTGATTCAAAAACCTTTGTTTATTTGTGTTTGACTTTCATTTGATTCAAATAGCTTTGTAGAATGCATTTGACTTTTATTTGCTTCAAAAAGCTTTGTTTGAATGTGTATGACTTTCATTTGATTTAAAAACCTTTGTTTAATGTGTTTGACTTTCGTTTGATTCAAAGAGCTTTGTAGATTACATTCGACTTTCATTTGATTCAAAAATCTTTGTTTTAACGAGTTTGACTTTCATTTGATTTTAGATAGCTTTGTTGAATGAATTTGACTTTTATTTGCTTCAAAAAGCTTTGTTTGAATGTGTTTGACTTTCATTTGATTTAAAAACCTTTGTTTAATGTGTTTGACTTTCATTTGATTTAAATAGCTTTGTAGAATTCATTCGACTTTCATTTGATTGAAAAAGCCCTTTTTGAATGTGTTTGACTTTCGTTTGATTCAAATAGGTTAGTTAATGCATTGGACTTCCATTTGCTTCATAAAGCTTTGTTTAAATGTGTATGAATTTCATTTGATTCAAATTGCTTTATAGAATGCAATCGACTTTCATTTGGTTTAAAAATAATTGTTTGAATGTGTTCGACTTTCATTTGATTGAAATAGCTTTGTAGAATGCATTCAACTTTCATTTGATTTAAAAATTTTTGTTTGAATGTGTTTGACTTTCATTTGATTCAAATAGCTTTGTTTAATGCATTTGACTTTTATTTGCTTCAAAAAGCTCTGTTTGAGTGTGTTTGACTTTCATTTGATTTCAAAACCGTTGTTTAATGTGTTTGACTTTCATTTGATTCAAATAGCTTTGTAGAATGAATTCGACTTTCATTTGATTTAAAAATCTTTCTTTGAATGAGTTTGACTTTCATTTGATTCAAATAGCTATGTTGAATGCATTTGATTTTTATTTTCTTCAAAAAGCTTTGTCTGAATGTGTTTGACTTTCGTTTGATTTAAAAACCTTTGTTTAATGTGTTTGACTTTCATTTGATTCAAATAGCTTTGTAGAATGCATTTGACTTTCATTTGATTCAAAAAGCTTTGTTTGATTGTGTTTGACTTTCATTTGATTCAAATAGTTTGTTGAATGCATTTGACTTTCATTTGCTTCAATAAGCTTTGTTTGAATGTATTTGACTTTCATTTGATTCAAATAGCTTTTTAGAATGCATTCAACTTTCATTTGATTCAAAAATCTTTGTTTGAATGTGTTTGACTTTCATTTGATTCAAATAGTTTTATTGAATGCATTTGACTTTTATTTGCTTCAAAAAGCTTTGTTTGAATGTGTTTGACTTTCATTTGATTTAAAAACCTTTGTTTAATGTCTTTTACCTTCATTTGATTCAAATAGCTTTGTAGAACGCATTTGACTTTCATTTGATTCAAAAAGCTTTGTTTGAATGTGTTTGACTTTCATTTGATTCAATTAGCTTTGTTGAATACATTTGACTTTCATTTGTTTCAAAAATCTTTGTTTGAATGTGTTTGACTTTCATTTGATTCAAATAGCTTTGTAGAATACATTTGACTTTTCTTTGCTTCAAAAAGCTTTGTTTGAATGTGTTAAACTTTCATTTGATATAAAAACCTTTGTTTAATGTGTTTGATTTTCATTTGATTTAAATAACTTTTTAGAATGCATTCGACTATCATTTGATTCAAAAAGCTTTGTTTGAATGTGTTTTACATTCATTTGATTCAAATAGCTTTGTAGAATGCATTCGACTTTCATTTGATTAAAAAATCTTTGTTTGAATTCGTTTGACTTTCATTTGATTCAAATAGTTTTGTTGAATGCATTTGACTTTTATTTGCTTCAAAAAGCTCTGTTTGTATGTTTGACTTTCATGTGATTTAAAAACCTTTGTTTAATGTCTTTGACCTTCATTTGATTCAAATAGCTTTGTAGAATGCATTTGACTTTCATTTGATTCAAAAAGCTTTGTTTAAATGTGTATGTCTTTCATTAGATTCAAATAGCTTTGTAGAATGCATTTGACTTTTATTTGCTTCAATAAGCTTTGTTTGAATGTGTTTGACTTTCATTTGATTTAAAAACCTTTGTTTCATGTGTTTGACTTTCATTTGATTCAAATAACTATTTAGAATGCATTTGACTTTCATTTGATTCAAAAAGCTTTGTTTGAATGTGTTTGACTTTCATTTGATTCAAATAGCTTTTTAGAATGCATTCGACTTTCATTTGATTCAAAAATCTTTGTTTGAATGTGTTTGACTTTCATTTGATTCAAATAGTTTTGTTGAATGCATTTGACTTTTATTTGCTTCAAAAAGCTTTGTTTGAATGTGTTTGACTTTCATTTGATTTAAAAACCTTTGTTTAATGTCTTTTACCTTCATTTGATTCAAATAGCTTTGTAGAACGCATTTGACTTTCATTTGATTCAAAAAGCTTTATTTGAATGTGTTTGACTTTCATTTGATTCAATTAGCTTTGTTGAATACATTTGACTTTCATTTGTTTCAAAAATCTTTGTTTGAATGTATTTGACTTTCATTTGATTCAAATAGCTTTGTAGAATACATTTGACTTTTCTTTGCTTCAAAAAGCTTTGTTTGAATGTGTTAGACTTTCATTTGATATAAAAACCTTTGTTTAATGTGTTTGAATTTCATTTGATTTAAATAACTTTTTAGAATGCATTCGACTATCATTTGATTCAAAAAGCTTTGTTTGAATGTGTTTTACATTCATTTGATTCAAATAGCTTTGTAAAATGCATACGACTTTCATTTGATTAAAAAATCTTTGTTTAAATTCGTTTGACTATCATTTGATTCAAATAGTTTTGTTGAATGCATTTGACTTTTATTTGCTTCAAAAAGCTCTGTTTGTATGTTTGACTTTCATGTGATTTAAAAACCTTTGTTTAATGTCTTTGACCTTCATTTGATTCAAATAGCTTTGTAGAATGCATTTGACTTTCATTTGATTCAAAAAGCTTTGTTTAAATGTGTATGTCTTTCATTTGATTCAAATAGCTTTGTAGAATGCATTTGACTTTTATTTACTTCAAAAAGCTTTGTTTGAATGTGTTTGACTTTCATTTGATTTAAAAACCTTTGTTTCATGTGTTTGACTTTCATTTGATTCAAATAACTATTTAGAATGCATTTGACTTTCATTTGCTTCAAAAAGCTTTGTTTGAATGTGTTTTACTTTCATTTGATTCAAATAGCTTTGTAGAATGCATTCGACTTTCATTTGATTCAAAAATCTTTGTTTGAATGTGTTTGACTTTCATTTGATTCAAATAGTTTTGTTGAATGCATTTGACTTTTATTTGCTTCAAAAAGCTCTGTTTGAATGTGTTTGACTTTCATTTGATTTAAAAACCTTTGTTTAATGTCTTTGACCTTCATTTGATTCAAATAGCTTTGTAGAATGCATATGACTTTCATTTGATTCAAAAAGCTTTGTTTGAATGTGTTTGACTTTCATTTGATTCAAATAGCTTTGTTAAATACATTTGACTTTCATTTGTTTCAAAAATCTTTGTTTGAATGTGTTTGACTTTCATTTGATTTAAATAGCTTTGTAGAATACATTTGACTTTTATTTGCTTCAAAAAGCTTTGTTTGAATGTGTTTGACTTTCATTTGATTTAAAAACCTTTGTTTTATGTGTTTGACTTTCATTTGATTCAAATAACTATTTAGAATGCATTCGACTTTCATTTGATTCAAAAAGCTTTGTTTGAATGTGTTTGACTTTCATTTGATTTAAAAACCTTTGTTTAATGTGTTTGACTTTCATTTGATTCAAATAGCTTTGTAGAATGCATTTCACTTTCATTTGATTCAAAAATCTTTGTTTGAATGTGTTTGACTTTCATTGGATTCAAATAGCTTTGTAGAATACATTTGACTTTTATTTGCTTCAAAAAACTTTGTTTGAATGTGTTTGACTTTCATTTGATTTAAAAACCTTTGTTTCATGTGTTTGACTTTCATTTAATTCAAATAACTATTTAGAATGCATTCGACTTTCATTTGATTCAAAAAGCTTTGTTTGAATGTGTTTTACTTTCATTTGATTCAAATAGCTTTGTAGAATGCATTCGACTTTCATTTTATTCAAAAATCTTTGTTTGAATGTGTTTGACTTTCATTTGATTCAAATAATTTTGTTGAATGCATTTGACTTTTATTTGCTTCAAAAAGCTCTGTTTGAATGTGTTTGACTTTTATTTGATTTAAAAACCTTTGTTTATTGTCTTTGACCTTCATTTGATTCAAATAGCTTTGTAGAATGCATTTGACTTTCATTTGATTCAAAAAGATTTGTTTGAATTGTTTGACTTTCATTTGATTCAAATTGCTTTGTTAAATACATTTGACTTTCATTTGTTTCAAAAATCTTTGTTTGAATGTGTTTGACTTTCATTTGATTTAAATAGCTTTGTAGAATACATTTGACTTTTATTTGCTTCAAAAAGCTTTGTTTGAATGTGTTTGACTTTCATTTGATTTAAAAACCTTTGTTTAATGTGTTTGACTTTCATTTGATTCAAATAACTATTTAGAATGCATTCGACTTTTATTTGCTTCAAAAAGCTTTGTTTGAATGTGTTTGACTTTCCTTTGATTCGTATAGCTTTGTTCAATGCATTCGACTGTCATTTGATTCAAAAAGCTTTGTTTGAAAGTGTTTGACTTTCATTTGATTTAAAAACCTTTGTTTAATGTGTTTGACATTCATTTGATTCAAATAGCTATGTCGAATGCATTCGACTTTCATTTGCTTCAAAAAGCTTTGTTTGAATGAGTTTGACTTTCATTTGATTCAAATAGCTTTGTTGAATGCATTTGACTTTTATTTTCTTCAAAAAGCTTTGTTTGAATGTCTTTGACTTTCATTTGTTTTAATAACCTTTGTTTAATGTGTTTGACTTTCATTTGATTCAAATAGCTTTGTAGAATGCATTTGACTTTCATTTGATTCAAAAAGCTTTGTTTGATTGTGTTTGACTTTCATTTGATTCAAATAGCTTTGTTGAATGCATTCGACTTTCATTTGATTCAAAAAGCTTTTTTTGAATGTGTTTGACTTTCATTTGATTCAAATAGCTTTTTAGAATGCATTCGACTTTCATTTGATTCAAAAAGCTTTGTTTGAATGTGTTTGACTTTCATTTGATTTAAAATCTTTGTTTAATGTGTTTGACTTTCATTTGATTCAAATAGCTTTGTAGAATTCATTCGACTTTCATTTGATTCAAAAAGCCTTTTTTGAATGTGTTTGACTTTCATTTGATTCAAATAGGTTAGTTGAATGCATTGGACTTCCATTTGCTTCAAAAAGCTTTGTTTAAATGTGTATGACTTTCATTTGATTCAAATAGCTTTGTAGAATGCATTCGACTTTCATTTGGTTCAAAAATCTTTGTTTAATGTGTTTGACCTTCATTTGATTAAAATAGCTTTGTAGAATGCATTCGACTTTTATTTGATTCAAAAATCTTTGTTTGAATGTGTTTGACTTTCATTTGATTCAACTAGTTTTGTTGAATGCATTCGACTTTCATTTGATTAAAAAAGCTTAGTTTGAATGTGTTTGACTTTCATTTGATTTAAAAACATTTGTTTAATGTGTTTGACTTTCATTTGATTCAAATAGCTTTGTAGAATACATTTGACTTTTATTTGCTTCAAAAAGCTTTGTTTGAATGTGTTTGACTTTCATTTGATTTAAAAACATTTGTTTAATGTGTTTGACTTTTTTTTGATTCAAATAACTATTTAGAATGCATTCGACTTTCATTTGATTCAAAAAGCATTGTTTGAATGTATTTTACTTTCATTTGATTCAAATAGCTTTGTAGAATGCATTCGACCTTCATTAGATTCAAAAATCTTTGTTTGAATGTGTTTGACTTTCATTTGATTCAAATAGTTTTGTTGAATGCATTTGACTTTTATTTGCTTCAAAAAGCTCTATTTGAATGTGTTTGACTTTCAATTGATTTAAAAACCTTTGTTTAATGTCTTTGACCTACATTTGATTCAAATAGCTTTGTAGATTGCATTTGACTTTCATTTGATTCAAAAAGCTTTGTTTGAATGTGTTTGACTTTCATTTGATTCAAATAGCTTTGTTGAATGCATTTGACTTTCTTTTGTTTCAAAAAGCTTTGTTTGAATGTGTTTGACTTTCATTTGATTCAAATAGATTTGTAGAATATATTTGACTTTTATTTGCTTCAAAAAGCTTTGTTTGAATGTGTTTGACTTTCATTTGATTTAAAAACCTTTGTTTAATGTGTTAGACTTTCATTTGATTCAAATAGATTTGTAGTATTCATTCGACTTTCATTTGATTCAAAAAGCCATTTTTGAATGTGTTTGACTTTGATTTCATTCAAATAGGGTAGTTGAAAGCATTGGACTTCCATTTGCTTTCTAAAAGCTTTATTAAATGTGTAGGACTTTCATTTGATTCAAATAGCTTTGTTGAATGCATTTGACTTTCATTTGCTTCAAAAAGCTTTGTGTGAATGTGTTTGACTTTCATTTGATTCAAAAATCTTTGTTTGAATGTGTTTGACTTTCATTTGATTCAAATAGTTTTGTTGAATGCATTTGACTTTTATTTGCTTCAAAAAGCTCTGTTTGAATGTGTTTGACTTTCATTTTATTTAAAAACCTTTGTTTAATGTGTTTGACCTTCATTGTTTCAAATAGCTTTGTAGAATGTATTTGACTTTCATTTGATTCAAAAAGCTTTGTTTAATGTGTTTGACTTTCATTTGATTCAAATAGCTTTGTAGAATGAATTTGACTTTTATTTGCTTCAGAAAGCTTTGTTTGAATGTGTTTCACTTTCATTTGATTTAAAACCCTTTGTTTAATGTGTTTAACTTTCGTTTCATTCAAATAACTTTTTAGAATGCATTCGACTTTTATTTGATTCAAAAAGCTTTGTTTGAATGTGTTTGACTTTCATTTGATTTAAAAACCTTTGTTTAATGTGTTTCACTTTCCTTTGATTCAAATAGCTTTGTAGAATGCATTCGACTTTCATTTGCTTCAAAAAGCTTTGTTTGAATGAGTTTGACTTTCATTTGATTCAAATAACTTTGTTGAATGCATTTGACTTTTATTTTCTTCAAAAAGCTTTGTTTGAATGTCTTTGACTTTCATTTGTTTTAATAACCTTTGTTTAATGTGTTTGACTTTCATTTGATTCAAATAGCTTTGTAGAATGCATTTGACTTTCATTTGATTCAAAAAGCTTTGTTTGATTGTGTTTGACTTTCATTTAATTCAAATAGCTTTGTTGAATGCATTCGACTTTCATTTGGTTTAAATTGCTTTGTAGAATGCATTCGACTTTCACTTGGTTTAAAAATCATTGTTTGAATGTGTTCGACTTTCATTTGATTCAAATAGCTTTGTAGAATGCATTCAACTTTCATTTGATTTAAAAATTTTTGTTTGAATGTGTTTGACTTTCATTTGATTCAAATAGCTTTGTTTAATGCATTTGACTTTTATTTGCTTCAAAAAGCTCTGTTTGAGTGTGTTTGACTTTCATTTGATTTCAAAACCTTTGTTTAATGTGTTTGGCTTTCATTTGATTCAAATTGCTTTGTTGAATTCATTCGACTTTCATTTGATCCAAAAAGCCTTTTTTAAATGTGTTTGACTTTCATTTGATTCAAATATGTTAGTTGAATGCATTGGACTTCCATTTGCTTCATAAAGCTTTGTTTAAATGTGTATGACTTTCATTTGAGTCAAATAGCTTTGTAGAATGCATTCGACTTTCATTTGGTTCAAAAATCTTTGTTTGAATGTATTTGAGTTTCATTTGATACAAATAGGTTTGGAGAATGCATTCGACTTTCATTTGAGTCAAAAATCTTTGTTTGAATGTGTTTGATTTTCAGTTGATTCAAATAGCTTTGTTGAATGCATTTGACTTTTATTTGCTTCAAAAAGCTATGTTTGAATGTGTTTGACTTTCATTTGATTCAAATAGCTTTGTTGAATGCATTTGACTTCTATTTTCTTACAAAAGCTTTGTTTGAATGTGTTTGACTTTCATTTGATTTAAAAACCTTTGTTTAATGTGTTTGACTTTCATTTCATTCAAATAGCTTTGTAGAATGCATTTGACTTTCATTTGATTCAAAAAGCTTTTTGTGAATGTGTTTGACTTTCATTTGATTCAAATATTTTTGTAGAATGCATTCGACTTTCATTTGATTCAAAAATATTTGTTTGAATGTGTTTGACTTTTATTCGATTCAAATAGCTTTGTTGAATATATTTGACTTTCATTTGATTCAAATTGCTTTGTTTAATGCATTTTACTTTTATTTGAATGTGTTTGACTTTTATTCGATTCAAATAGCTTTGTTTGAATGTGTTTGACTTTCATTCGATTCAAATTGCTTTGTTTAATGCATTTTACTTTTATTTGCCTCAAATCGCTTTGCTTGAATGTGTTTGAATTTCATTTGATTTAAAAAACCTTTGTTTAATGTGTTTGACTTTCATTTGATTCAAATAGCTTTGTAGAATGCATTCGACTTTCATTTGATTCAAAAATCTTTGTTTGAATGTGTTTGACTTTCATTTGATTCAAATAACTTTGTAGAATGCATTTGACTTTCATTTGATTCAAAAAGCTTTATTTAATTGTGTTTGACTTTCATTTGATTCAAATATCTTTGTTGAATGCATTTGACTTTCATTTGCTTCAAAAAGTTTTGTGTGAATGTGTTGGACTTTCATTTGAATCAAATAGCTTTGTAGAATGCATTCGACTTTCATTTGATTCTAAAATCTTTGTGTGAATGTGTTTGACTTTCATTTGATTCAAATAGCTTTGTTGAATGTATTTTACTTTTATATGCTTCAAAAAGCTTTGTTTGAATGTGTTTGACTTTCACTTGATTTAAAAACCTTTGCTTAATTTGTTTGACTTTCACTTGATGCAAATAGCTTTGTAGAATGGATTTGAATTTTATTTGATTCAAAAAAGTTTGTTTGAATGTGTTTGACTTTCATTTAATTCAAATAGCTTTGTTGAATACATTTGACTTTTATTTGCTTCAAAAAGCTTTGTGTGAATGTGTTTGACTTTCATTTGATTCAAATAGCTTTGTAGAATGCATTCGACTTTAATTTGATTCAAAAATCTTTGTTTGAATGTGTTTGACTTTCATTTGATTCAAATAGCTTTGTAGAATGCATTCGACTTCCATTTCATTCAAAAAGCTTTGTTTTAATGTGTTTGGCTTTCATTTGATTCAAATAGCTTGGTTCAATGCATTTGACTTTCATTTGTTTCAAAAAGCTTTGTTTGATTGTGTTTGACTGTCATTTGATTCAAATAGCTTTGTAGAATGCATTCGACTTTCATTTGATTCAAAAAGCTTTGTTTGAATGTGTTTGACTTTCATTTGATTCAAATAGCTTTGTTGAATGCATTTGACTTTTATTAGTTTCAAAAACCTTTGTTTGAATGTGTTTGACTTTCATTTGATTCAAATAGCTTTGTTCAATGCATTTGACTTTTATTTGCTTCAAAAAGCTTTGTTTGATTGTGTTTGACTTTCATTTGATTCAAATAGCTTTGTAGAATGCATTCGACTTCCATTTGATTCAAAAAGCTTTTTTTGAATGTGTTTGGCTTTCATTTGATTCAAATAGCTTGGTTCAATGCATTTGACTTTTATTTTCTTCAAAAAGCCTTGTATGAATGTGTTTGACTTTCATTTGACTCAAATAGCTTTGTTCAATGCATTTGACTTTTATTTGCTTTAAAACGCTTTGTTTGAATGTGTTTGACTTTCATTTGATTCAAATAGTTTTGTAGAATGCATTCGACTTTCATTTGATGCAAAAAGCTTTGTTTGAATGTGTTTGACTTTAATTTGATTCAAATAGCTTTGTAGAATGCATTCGACTTTCATTTGATTCGAAAAGCTTGAATTGAATGTGTTTGACTTTCATTTGATTCAAATAGCTTTGTTCAATGCATTTGACATTTATTTTCTTCAAAAAGCTTTGTTTGAATGTGTTTCACTTTCATTTGATTTAAAAACCTATGTTTAATGTGTTTCACTTTCATTTGATTCAAATAACTTTGTAGAATTCATTCGACTTTCATTTGATTCAAAAAGCTTTGTTTGAATGTGTTTGACTTTCATTTGATTTATAAACCTTTGTTTAATGTGTTAGACTTTCATTTGATTCAAATAGATTTGTAGTATTCATTCGACTTTCATTTGATTCAAATAGCTTTGTTTGAATGTATTTAACTTTCATTTGATTCTAATAGCTTTGTTTGAATGTATTTGACTTTCATTTCATTCAAATAGCTTTGTTCAATGCATTTGACTTTTATTTGCTTTAAAAAGCTTTGTTTGATTGTGTTTGACTTTCTTTTGATTCAAATAGCTTTGTAGAATTCATTCGACTTCCATTTGATTCAAAAAGCTTTATTTGAATATGTTTGGCTTTCATTTGATTCAAATAGCTTGGTTCAATGCATTTACCTTTTATTTTCTTCCAAAAGCCTTGTATGAATGTGTTTGACTTTCATTTGATTCAAATAGCTTTGTTCAATGCATTTGACTTTTATTTGCTTCAAAACGCTTTGTTTGAATGTGTTTGACTTTCATTTGATTCAAATAGCTTTGTAGAATGCATTCGACTTTCATTTGATTCGAAAAGCTTGAATTGAATGTGTTTGACTTTCATTTGATTCAAATAGCTTTGTTCAATGCATTTGACATTTATTTTCTTCAAAAAGCTTTGTTTGAATGTGTTTGACTTTCATTTGATTTAAAAACCTATGTTTAATGTTTTTGACTTTCATTTGATTCAAATATCTTTGTATAATTCATTCGACTTTCATTTGATTCAAAAAGCTTTGTTTGAATGTGTTTGACTTTCATTTGATTCAAATAGCTTTATTGAATGCATTTGACTTTTATTTGTTTCAAAAACCTTTCTTTGAATGTTTTTTACTTTCATTTCATTCAAATAGTTTTGTTCAATGCATTGGACTTTTATTTACTTCAAAAAGCTTTTTTTAAACGTGTTTGACTTTCATTTGATTCAAATAGCTTTGTAGAATGCATTCGACTTCCATTTGATTCAAAAAGCTTTGTTTGAATGTGTTTGGCCTTCATTTGATTCAAATATCTTTGTTGAATGCATTGGACTTTTATTTGCTTCAAAAAGCTTTGTTTGAATGTGTTTGACTTTCATTTAATTCAAATTGCTTTGTTCAATGCATTGGACTTTTATTTACTTCAAAAAGCTTTTTTTGAACGTGTTTGACTTTCATTTGTTTTAAAAACCTTTGTTTCATGTGTTTGACTTTCATTTTATTCAAATAGCTTTGTTGAATGCATTTGACTTTTTTTTGCTTCAAAAAGCTTTGTTTGAACGTGTTTGACTTTTATTTGATTTAAAAACCTTTGTTTCATGTGTTTGACGTTCATTTTATTCAAATAACTTTGTTGAATGCATTTGACTTTTATTTGCTTCAAAAAGCTTTGTTTAAATGTGCTTGACATTCCTTTGATTTAAAAACCTTTGTTTAGTGTGTTTGACTTTCATTTGATTCAAATATCTTTGTAGAATGCATTCGACTTTCATTTGATTCAAAAAGCTTTGTTTGAATATCTTTGACTCTCATTTGATTCAAATAGCTTTGTTGAATGCATTTGACTTTTATTTGCTTCAAAAAGCTTTGTTTGAATGTGTTTGACTTTCCTTTCATTTAAAAACCTTTGTTTAATGTGTTTGACTTTCATTTGATTGAAATATCTTTGTAGAATGCATTCGACTTTCATTTGATTCAAAAAGCTTTGTATAAATGTGTTTGATTTTCATTTAATTCAAATAGCTTTGTTGAATGCATTTGACTTTTATTTGCTTCAAAAAGCTTTGTTTGAATGTGTTTGACTTTCCTTTGATTTAAAAACGTTTTTTTAAGGTGTTTGACTTTCATTTAATTCAAATAGCTTTGTAGAACGCATTCGACATTTCATTTTATTCAAAAAGCTTTGTTTGCATATGTTTGACTTTCATTTGATTCTAATAGCTATGTTAAATGCATTTGACTTTTATTTTCTTCAAAAAGCTCTGTTTGAATGTGTTTGACTTTCATTTGATTCAAATAGCTTTGTAGAATGCATTCGACTGTCGTTTGTTTCAAAAAGCTTTGTTTGAATGAGTTGGACTTTCATTTAATTCAAATAGCATTTTTCAATGCATTTAACTTTTATTTGCTTCCAAAAGCTTTGTTTGAATGTGTCTAACTTTCATTTAATTCAAATAGCTTTGTTCAATGCGTTGGACTTTTATTTGCTTAAAAAAGCTTTTTTTGAACGTGTTTGACTTTCATTTGATTCAAATAGCTTTGTAGAATGCATTCGACTTTCATTAGATTCAAAAAGCTTTGTTTGAATGTGTTTGACATTCATTTGATTTAAAAACCTATGTTTAATGTGTTTGACTTTCATTTGATTCAAATAGCTTTGTTGAAAGCACTAGACTTTTATTTGCTTCAAAAAGCTTTGTTTGAATGTGTTTGACTTTCCTTTGATTTAAAAACCTTTTTTTCAATGTGTTTGACTTTCATTTGATTCAAATAGCTTTGTAGAATGCATTCGACTTTCATTTGATTCAAAAAGCTTTGTTTGAATGTGTTTAAATTTCAATTGATTCAAATAGCTTTTTTGAATGCATTTGACTTTTATTTATTTCAAAAATCTTTGTTTGAATGTGTGTGACTTTCACTAGATTCAAATAGCTTTGTTCAATGCATATGACTTTTATTTGCTTCAAAAAGATTTGTTTGAACGTGTTTAACTTTCATTTAATTTAAAAACCTTTGTTTCATGTGTTTGACTTTCATTTTATTCAAATAGCTTTGTTCAATGCATTTGACTTTTATTTGCTTCAAAAAGCTTTGTTTGAATGTGTTTGACATTCATATGATTTAAAAACCTATGTTCAATGTGTTTGACTTTCATTTGATTCAAATAGCTTTGTAGAATTTATTCGACTTTCATTTGATTCAAAAAGCTTTGTTTGAATGTGTTTGACTTTCATTTGATTCAAATAAACTTTGTTGAATGCATTTGACTTTTATTTGCTTCAAAAAGCTTTGTTTGAACGTGTTTGACTTTTATTTGATTTAAAAACCTTTGTTTCATGTGTTTGACTTTCATTTTATTCAAATAACTTTGTTGAATGCATTTTGCTTTTATTTGCTTCAAAAAGCTTTGTTTAAATGTGTTTGACTTTCGTTTGATTTAAAAACCTTTGTTGATTCAAATATATTTGTAGATTGCATTCGACTTTCATTTGATTCAAAAAGCTTTGTTTGAATGTGTTTGACTTTCATTTGATTCAAATAGCTTTGTTGAATGCATTTGACTTTTATTTCCTTCAAAAAGCTTTGTTTGAACGTGTTTGACTTTTATTTGATTTAAAAACCTTTATTTCATGTGTTTGACTTTCATTTTATTCAAATAACTTTGTTGAATGCATTTTACTTTTATTTGCTTCAAAAAGCTTTGTTTTAATGTGTTTGACTTTCGTTTGATTTAAAAACCTTTGTTGATTCAAATATCTTTGTAGATTGCAATCGACTTTCATTTGATTCAAAAAGCTTTGTTTGAATGTCTTTGACTCTCTTTTCATTCAAATAACTTTGTAGAATGCATTTGACTTTTATTTGCTTCAAAAAGCTTTGTTTGATTGTGTTTGACTTTCATTTGATTCAAATAGCTTTGTAGAACGCATTCGACATTTCATTTAATTCAAAAAGCTTTGTTTGGATGTGTTTGACTTTCATTTCATTCAAATAGCTTTGTTAAATGCATTTGACTTTTATTTTCTTCAAAAAGCTTTGTTTGAATGTGTTTGACTTTCATTTGATTCAAATAGCTTTGTAGAATGCATTCGACTGTCATTTGATTCAAAAAGCTTTTTTTGAATGAGTTTGACTTTCATTTTATTCAAATAGCTTTGTTCAATGCATTTGACTTTTATTTGCTTCCAAAAGCTTTGTTTGAATGTGTTTGACTTTCATTTAATTCAAATAGCTTTGTTCAATGCATTGGACTTTTATTTGCTTCAAAAAGCTTTTTTTGAACGTGTTTGTCTTTCATTTGATTTAAAAATCTTTGTTTCGTGTGTTTAACTTTCATTTGATTCAAATAGCTTTGTAGAATGCATTCGACTTTCATTTGATTTAAAAAGCTTTGTTTAAATGTGTTTAACTTTCATTTGATTCAAATAACTTTGTTGAATGCATTCGACTGTCATTTGATTCAAAAAGCTTTGTTTGAATGTGTTTGACATTCATTTGATTTAAAAACCTATGTTTAATGTGTTTGACTTTCATTTGATTCAAATAGCTTTGTTGAAAGCACTAGACTTTTATTTGCTTCAAAAACCTCTGTTTGAATGTGTTTGACTTTCCTTTGATTTAAAAACCTTTTTTTTAATGTGTTTGACTTTCATTTGATTCAAATAGCTTTGTAGAATGCATTCGACTTTCATTTGATTCAAAAAGCTTTGTTTGAATGTGTTTAACTTTCAATTGATTCAAATAGCTTTGTTGAATGCATTTGACTTTTATTTATTTCAAAAATCTTTATTTGAATGTGTTTGACTTTCACTAGACTCAAATAGCTTTGTTCAATGCATATGACTTTTTTTTGCTTCAAAAACCTTTGTTTCATGTGTTTGACTTTCATTTTATTCAAATAGCTTTGTTGAATGCACTTGACTTTTATTTGCTTCAAAAAGCTTTGTTTGAATGTGTTTGACTTTCCTTTGATTTTAAAACCTTTGTTTAATGTGTTTGACTTTCATTTTATTCAAATAGCTTTGTAGAATGCATTCGACTTTCATTTGATTCAAAAAGCTTTGTTTGAATGTGTTTGAATTTCATTTGATTCAAATAGCTTTGTTCAATGCATTTAAATTTTATTTGCTTCAAAAAGCTTTGTTTGAATGTGTTTGACATTCATATCATTTAAAAACCTACGTTTAATGTGTTTGACTTTCATTTTATTCAAATAGCTTTGTAGAATTCATTCGACTTTCATTTGATTCAAAAAGCTTTGTTTGAATGTGTTTGACTTTCATTTTATTCAAATAGCTTTGTAGAATTCATTCGACTTTCATTTGATTCAAAAAGCTTTGTTTGAATGTGTCTGACTTTCATTTGATTTAAAAACCTTTGTTCATGTATTTGACTTTCATTTTATTCATATAGCTTTATTGAATGCATTTGACTTTTATTTGCTTCAAAAAGCTTTGTTTGAACGTGTTTGACTTTTATTTGATTTAAAAACCTTTGTTAAATGTGTTTGACTTTCATTTTATTCAAATAACTTTGTTGAATGCATTTGACTTTTATTTGCTTCAAAAAGCTTTGTTTAAATGTGTTTGACTTTCCTTTGATTGAAAAACCTTTGTTTAGTGTGTTTGACTTTCATTTGATTCAAATATCTTTGTAGAATGCATTCGACTCTCATTTGATTCAAAAAGCTTTGTTTGAATGTCTTTGACTCTTATTTGATTCAAATAGCTTTGTTGAATACATTTGACTTTTATTTGCTTCAAAAAGCTTTGTTTGAATGTGTTTGACTTTCATTTGATTCAAATATCTTTGTAGAATGCATTCGAATTTCATTTGATTCAAAAATCTTTGTTTGAATGTGTTTGACTTTCATTTGATTCAAATAGCTTTGTAGAATGCATTCGACTGTCATTTGATTCAAAAAGCTTTGTTTAAATGTGTTTGACTTTCATTTGATTTAAAAACCTATGTTTAATGTGTTTGACTTTCATTTGATTCAAATAGCTTTGTTGAAAGCACTAGACTTTTATTTGCTTCAATAAGCTTTGTTTGAATGTGTTTGACTTTCCTTTGGTTTAAAAACCTTCTTTTTAATGTGTTTGACTTTCATTTGATTCAAATAGCTTTGTAGAATGCATTCGACTTTCATTTGATTCAAAAAGCTTTGTTTGAATGTGTTTAACTTTCAATTGATTCAAATAGATTTGAATGTGTTTAACTTTCAATTGATTCAAATAGCTTTGTTGAATGCATTTGACTTTTATTTATTTCAAAAATCTTTGTTTGAATGTGTTTGACTTTCACTAGATTCAAATAGCTTTGTTCAATGCATATGACTTTTATTTGCTTCAAAAAGCTTTGTTTGAACGTGTTTAACTTTCATTTAATTTAAAAACCTTTGTTTCATGTGTTTGACTTTCATTTGATTCAAATAGCTTTGTTTAATGCATTTGACTTTTACTTGCTTCAAAGAGCTTTGTTTGAATGTGTTTGACATTCATATGATTTAAAAACCTATGTTTAATGTGTTTGACTTTCATTTGATTCAAATAGCTTTGTAGAATTTATTCGACTTTCATTTGATTCAAAAAGCTTTGTTTGAATTTGTTTGACTTTCATTTGATTCAAATAGCTTTGTTGAATGCATTTGACTTTTATTTGTTTCAAAAAGCTTTGTTTGAATGTGTTTGACTTTTATTTGATTTAAAAACCTTTGTTTCATGTGTTTGACTTTCATTTTATTCAAATAGCTTTGTTGAATGCATTTGACTTTTATTTGCTTCAAAAAGCTTTGTTTGAACGTGTTTGACTTTTATTTGATTTAAAAACCTTTGTTTCATGTGTTTGACTTTCATTTTATTCAAATAACTTTGTTGAATGCATTTTACTTTTATTTCCTTCAAAAAGCTTTGTTTAAATGTGTTTGACTTTCGTTTGATTTAAAAACCTTTGTTGATTCAAATATCTTTGTAGATTGCATTCGACTTTCATTTGATTCAAAAAGCTTTGTTTGAATGTTTTTGACTCTCTTTTAATTCAAATAACTTTGTAGAATGCATTTGACTTGTATTTGCTTCAAAAAGCTTTGTTTGATTGTGTTTGACTTTCATTTGATTCAAATAGCTTTGTAGAACGCATTCGACATTTCATTCAATTCAAAAAGCTTTGTTTGGATGTGTTTGACTTTCATTTCATTCAAATAGCTTTGTTAAATGCATTTGACTTTTATTTTCTTCAAAAAGCTTTGTTTGAATGTGTTTGACTTTCATTTGATTCAAATAGCTTTGTAGAATGCATTCGACTGTCATTTGATTCAAAAAGCTTTGTTTGAATGAGTTTGACTTTCATTTTATTCAAATAGCTTTGTTCAATGAATTTGACTTTTATTTGCTTCCAAAAGCTTTGTTTGAATGTGTTTGACTTTCATTTAATTCAAAAAGCTTTGTTCAATGCATTGGACTTTTATTTGCTTCAAAAAGCTTTTTTTGAACGTGTTTGACTTTCATTTGATTTAAAAATCTTTGTTTCGTGTGTTTAACTTTCATTTGATTCAAATAGCTTTGTAGAATGCATTCGACTTTCATTTGATTCAAAAAGCTTTGTTTAAATGTGTTTGACTTTCATTTGATTCAAATAACTTTGTTGAATGCATTCGACTGTCATTTGATTCAAAAAGCTTTGTTTGAATGTGTTTGACATTCATTTGATTTAAAAACCTATGTTTAATGTGTTTGACTTTCATTTGATTCAAATAGCTTTGTTGAAAGCACTAGACTTTTATTTGCTTCAAAAAGCTCTGTTTGAATGTGTTTGACTTTCCTTTGATTTAAAAACCTTTTTTTTAATGTGTTTGACTTTCATTTGATTCAAATAGCTTTGTAGAATGCATTCGACTTTCATTTGATTCAAAAAGCTTTGTTTAAATGTGTTTAACTTTCAATTGATTCAAATAGTTTTGTTGAATGCATTTGACTTTTATTTATTTCAAAAATCTTTATTTGAATGTGTTTGACTTTCACTAGACTCAAATAGCTTTGTTCCATGCATATGTCTTTTTTTTGCTTCAAAAACCTTTGTTTCATGTGTTTGACTTTCATTTTATTCAAATAGCTTTGTTGAATGCACTTGACTTTTTTTGCTTCAAAAAGCTTTGTTTGAATGTGTTTGACTTTCATTTGATTCAAATAGCTTTGTGGAATGCATTCGACCTTCATTTGATTCAAAAATCTTTGTTTGAATGTGTTTGACTTTCAATTGATTCAAATAGCTTTGTTGAATGCATTTGACTTTTATTTGTTTCAAAAAGCTTTGTTTGAATGTGTTTGACTTTTATTTGATTTAAAAACCTTTGTTTCATGTGTTTGACTTTCATTTTATTCAAATAGCTTTGTTGAATGAATTTGACTTTTATTTGCTTCAAAAAGCTTTGTTTGAATGTGTTTGACTTTCATTTGATTCAAATAGCTTTGTGGAATGCATTCGACATTCATTTGATTCAAAAATCTTTGTTTGAATGTGTTTGACTTTCATTTGATTCAAATAGCTTTGTTGAATGCATTTGACTTTTATTTGTTTCAAAAAGCTTTGTTTGAATGTGTTTGACTTTTATTTGATTTAAAAACCTTTGTTTCATGTGTTTGACTTTCATTTTATTCAAATAGCTTTGTTGAATGCATTTGACTTTTATTTGCTTCAAAAAGCTTTGTTTGAACGTGTTTGACTTTTATTTGATTTAAAAACCTTTGTTTCATGTGTTTGACTTTCATTTTATTCAAATAGCTTTGTTGAATGCATTTGACTTTTATTTGCTTCAAAAAGCTTTGTTTGAACGTGTTTGACTTTTATTTGATTTAAAAACCTTTGTTTCATGTGTTTGACTTTCATTTTATTCAAATAACTTTGTTGAATGCATTTTACTTTTATTTCCTTCAAAAAGCTTTGTTTAAATGTGTTTGACTTTCGTTTGATTTAAAAACCTTTGTTGATTCAAATATCTTTATAGATTGCATTCGACTTTCATTTGATTCAAAAAGCTTTGTTTGAATGTTTTTGACTCTCTTTTAATTCAAATAACTTTGTAGAATGCATTTGACTTTTATTTGCTTCAAAAAGCTTTGTTTGATTGTGTTTGACTTTCATTTGATTCAAATAGCTTTGTAGAACACATTCGACATTTCATTCAATTCAAAAAGCTTTGTTTGGATGTGTTTGACTTTCATTTCATTCAAATAGCTTTGTTAAATGCATTTGACTTTTATTTTCTTCAAAAAGCTTTGTTTGAATGTGTTTGACTTTCATTTGATTCAAATAGCTTTGTAGAACACATTCGACATTTCATTCAATTCAAAAAGCTTTGTTTGGATGTGTTTGACTTTCATTTCATTCAAATAGCTTTGTTAAATGCATTTGACTTTTAATTTCTTCAAAAAGCTTTGTTTGAATGTGTTTGACTTTCATTTGATTCAAATAGCTTTGTAGAATGCATTCGACTGTCATTTGATTCAAAAAGCTTTGTTTGAATGAGTTTGACTTTCATTTTATTCAAATAGCTTTGTTCAATGCATTTGACTTTTATTTGCTTCCAAAAGCTTTGTTTGAATGTGTTTGACTTTCATTTAATTCAAATAGCTTTGTTCAATGCATTGGACTTTTATTTGCTTCAAAAAGCTTTTTTTGAACGTGTTTGACTTTCATTTGATTTAAAAATCTTTGTTTCGTGTGTTTAACTTTCATTTGATTCAAATAGCTTTGTAGAATGCATTCGACTTTCATTTGATTCAAAAAGCTTTGTTTAAATGTGTTTGACTTTCATTTGATTCAAATAACTTTGTTGAATGCATTCGACTGTCATTTGATTCAAAAAGCTTTGTTTGAATGTGTTTGAATTCATTTGATTTAAAAACCTATGTTTAATATGTTTGACTTTCATTTGATTCAAATAGCTTTGTTGAAAGCACTAGACTTTTATTTGCTTCAAAAAGCTCTGTTTGAATGTGTTTGACTTTCCTTTGATTTAAAAACCTTTTTTTTAATGTGTTTGACTTTCATTTGATTCAAATAGCTTTGTAGAATGCATTCGACTTTCATTTGATTCAAAAAGCTTTGTTTGAATGTGTTTAACTTTCAATTGATTCAAATAGCTTTGTTGAATGCATTTGACTTTTATTTATTTCAAAAATCTTTATTTGAATGTGTTTGACTTTCACTAGACTCAAATAGTTTTGTTCAATGCATAAGACTTTTTTTTGCTTCAAAAACCTTTGTTTAATGTGTTTGACTTTCATTTTATTCAAATAGCTTTGTTGAATGCACTTGACTTTTATTTGCTTCAAAAAGCTTTATTTGAATGTGTTTGACTTTCCTTTGATTTGAAAACCTTTGTTTAATGTGTTTCACTTTCATTTTATTCAAATAGCTTTGTAGAATGCATTCGACTTTCATTTGATTCAAAAAGCTGTGTTTGAATGTGTTTGAATTTCATTTGATTCAAATTGCTTTGTTCAATGCATTTAAATTTTATTTGCTTCAAAAAGCTTTGTTTGAATGTGTTTGACATTCATATGATTTAAAAACCTACGTTTAATGTGTTTGACTTTCATTTGATTCAAATAGCTTTGTAGAATTCATTCGACTTTCATTTGATTCAAAAAGCTTTGTTTGAATGTGTTTGACTTTCATTTGATTCAAATAGCTTTGTTGAATGCATTTGACTTTTATTTGCTTCAAAAAGCTATGTTTGAATGTGTTTGACTTTCATAAATTCATATAGCTTTATTCAATGCATTGGACTTTTATATACTTCAAAAAGCTTTTTTTGAACGTGTCTGAATTTCATTTGATTTAAAAACCTTTGTTTCATGTGTTTGACTTTCATTTTATTCATATAGCTTTATTGAATGCATTTGACTTTTATTTGCTTCAAAAAGCTTTGTTTGAACGTGTTTGACTTTTATTTGATTTAAAAACCTTTGTTAAATGTGTTTGACTTTCATTTTATTCAAATAACTTTGTTGAATGCATTTGACTTTTATTTGCTTCAAAAAGCTTTGTTTAAATGTGTTTGACTTTCCTTTGATTTAAAAACCTTTGTTTAGTGTGTTTGACTTTCATTTGATTCAAATATCTTTGTAGAATGCATTCGACTTTCATTTGATTCAAAAAGCTTTGTTTGAATGTCTTTGACTCTCATTTGATTCAAATAGCTTTGTTGAATACATTTGACTTTTATTTGTTTCAAAAAGCTTTGTTTGAATGTGTTTGACTTTCCTTTGATTTAAAAACCTTTGTTTAATGTGTTTGACTTTCATTTGATTCAAATATCTTTATAGAATGCATTCGAATTTCATTTGATTCAAAAATCTTTGTTTGAATGTGTTTGACTTTCATTTGATTCAAATAGCTTTGTAGAATGCATTCGACTGTCATTTGATTCAAAAAGCTTTGTTTAAATGTGTTTGACTTTCATTTGATTCATATAGCTTTGTTCAATGCATTTGACTTTTATTTGCTTCAAAAAGCTTTGTTTGAATGTATTTGACTTTCATTTGATTTAAAATTCTATGTTTAATGTGTTTGACTTTCATTTGATTCAAATAGCTTTGTTGAAAGCACTTGACTTTTATTTACTTCAAAAAGCTTTGTTTGAATGTTTTTTACTTTCATTTGATTTAAAAACCTTTTTTTTTAATGTGTTTGACTTTCATTTGATTTTAATAGCTTTGTAGAATGCATTCGAGTTTAATTTGATTCAAAAAGCTTTGTTTGAATGTGTTTGACTTTCAATTGATTCAAATAGCTTTGTTGAATACATTTGACTTTTATTTGCTACAAAAAGCTTTGTTTGAATGTTTTTGACTTTCATTTGATTTAAAAAACTATGTTTAATGTGTTTGACTTTCATTTGATTTAAATAGCTTTGTAGAATGCATTCGACATTCATTTGGTTCAAAAAGCTCTGTTTGAATGTGTTTGACTTTCATTTGATTTCAAAAACTTTGTTTAATGTGTTTGACTTTCATTTGATTCAAATACCTTTGTAAAATTCATTCGACTTCCATTTGCTTCAAAAAGCTTTGTTTAAATGTGTTTGACTTTCATTTGATTTAAATAGCTTTGTAGAATGCATTCGACTTTCATTTGATTCAAATAGCTTTGTTGAATGTGTTTGACTTTCGATTGATTCAAATAGCTTTGTTCAATACATTTGACTTTTATTTGCTTCCAAAAGCTTTGTTTGAATGTGTCTGACTTTCATTTCATTCAAATAGCTTTGTTCAATGCATTGGACTTTTATTTGCTTCAAAAAGCTTTTTTTGAACGTGTTTGACTTTCATTTGATTTAAAAATCTTTGTTTCATGTGTTTGACTTTCATTTTTTTCAAAAAGCTTTGTAGAATGGATTCGACTTTCATTTGATTCAAAAAGCTTTGTTTGAATGTGTTTGACTTTCCTTTGATTTAAAAACTTTTTTTTTTAATAAGTTGGTCTTTCATTTGATTCAAATAGCTTTGAGAATGCATTCGACTTTCATTTGATTCAAAAAGCTTTGTTTGAATGTGTTTGTCTTTCATTTGATTCAAATAGCTTTGTTGAATGCATTTGACTTTTATTTGCTTCAAAAAGCTTTGTTTGAATGTGTTTGACTTTCATTTGATTTAAAAACCTTTGTTTCATGTGCTTGACTTTCATTTGATTCAAATAGCTTTGTAGAATTCATTCGACTTTCATTTGATTCAAAAAGCTTTGTTTGTATGTGTTTGACTTTCATTTGATTCAAATAGCTTTTTTTTAATGCATTTGACTTTTATTTGTTTCAAAAATCTTTGTTTGAATATGTTTGAATTCATTTCATTCAAATAGCTTTGTTCAATGCATTTGACTTTTATTTGCCTCAAAAAGCTTTGTTTGAATGTGTTTGACTTTCATTTGATTCAAATAGCTTTGTTCAATGCATTTGACTTTTAATTTCTTCAAAAAGCTTTGTTTGAATGTGTTTGAATTTTATTTGATTTAAAAACCTATGTTTAATGTGTTTGACTTTCATTTGATTCAAATAGCTTTGTAGAATTCATTCGACTTGCATTTGATTCAAAAAGCTTTGTTTGAATGTGTTTGACTTTCATTTCATTCAAATAGCTTTGTTCAATGCATTTGACTTTTATTTACCTCAAAAAGCTTTGTTTGAATGTGTTTGACTTTCATTTGTTTTAAAAACCTTTGTTTCATGTGTTTGACTTTCATTTGATTCAAATAGCTTTGTTGAATGCATTTGACTTATATTTGCTTCAAAAAGCTTTGTTTGAATGTGTTCGACTTTCCTTTGATTTAAAAACCTTTGTTTAATGTGTTTCACTTTCATTTGATTCAAATTGCTTTGTAGAATACATTCGACTTTAATTTGATTCAAAAAGCTTTGTTTGAATGTGTTTGGCTTTCATTTGATTCAAATAGCTTTGTTCATTGCATTTTACTTTTATTTGCTTCAAAAAGCTTTATTTGAATGTGTTTGACTTTCGTTTGATTCAAATAGCTTTGTAGAATGCATTCGACTTTCATTTGATTCAAAAAGCTTTGTTTGAATGTGTTTGACTTTAAATTTGATTCAAAGTGCTTTGTAGAATGCATTCGACTTTCATTTGATTCGAAAAGCTTTGTTTGAATGTGTTTGACTTTTATTTGATTCAAATAGCTTTGTTCAATGCATTTGATTTTTATTTTCTTCAAAAAGCTTTGTTTGAATGTGTTTGACTTTCATTTAATTTAAAAAACCTATGTTTAATGTGTTTGACTTCCATTTGATTCAAATAGCTTTGTAGAATTCATTCGACTTTCATTTGATTCAAAAAGCTTTGTTTGAATGTGTTTGACTTTCATTTAATTCAAATAGCTTTGTTGAGTGCATTTGACTTATATTTGTTTCAAAAATCTTTGTTTGAATGTGTTTGACTTTCATTAGATTCAAATAGCTTTGTTCAATGCATTTGACTTTTATTTGCTTCAAAAAGCTTTGTTTGAATGTGTTTAACTTTCATTTGATTCAAATAGCTTTGTTCAATGCATTTGACTTTTATTTGCTTTAAAACGCTTTGTTTGAATGTATTTGACTTCATTTGATTCAAATAGCTTTGTAGAATGCATTCGACGTTTATATGATTCAAAAAGCTTTGTTTGAATGCGTTTGACTTTCATTTGATTCAAATAGCTTTGTAGAATGCATTCGACTTTCATTTGATTCGAAAAGCTTTGTTTGAATGTGTTTGACCTTCATTTGATTCAAATAGCTTTGTTGAATGCATTTGACTTAAATTTGCTTCAAAAAGCTTTGTTTGAATGTGTTCGACTTTCCTTTGATTTAAAAACCTTTGTTTAATGTGTTTCACTTTCGTTTGATTCAAATTGCTTTGTAGAATGCATTCGACTTTAATTTCATTCAAAAAGCTCTGTTTGAATGTGTTTGGCTTTCATTTGATTCAAATAGCTTTGTTCATTGCATTTGACTTTTATTTGGTTCAAAAAGCTTTGTTTGAATGTGTTTGACTTTCGTTTGATTCAAATAGCTTTGTAGAATGCATTCGACGTTCATTTGATTCAAAAAGCTTTGTAGAATGCATTCGACTTTCATTTGATTCGAAAAGCTTTGTTTGAATGTGTTTTGACTATCATTTGATTCAAATAGCTTTGTTCAATGCATTTGACTTTTATTTTCTTCAAAAAGCTTTGTTTGAATGTGTTTGACTTTCATTTGATTCAAATAGCTTTGTAGAATTCATTCGACTTTCATTTGATTCAAAAAACTTTGTTTGAATGTGTTTGACTTTTATTTGATTCAAATAGCTTTGTTCAATGCATTTGATTTTTATTTTCTTCAAAAAGCTTTGTTTGAATGTGTTTGACTTTCATTTAATTTAAAAAACCTATGTTTAATGTGTTTGACTTCCATTTGATTCAAATAGCTTTGTAGAATTCATTCGACTTTCATTTGATTCAAAAAGCTTTGTTTGAATGTGTTTGACTTTCATTTAATTCAAATAGCTTTGTTGAGTGCATTTGACTTATATTTGTTTCAAAAATCTTTGTTTGAATGTGTTTGACTTTCATTAGATTCAAATAGCTTTGTTCAATGCATTTGACTTTTATTTGCTTCAAAAAGCTTTGTTTGAATGTGTTTAACTTTCATTTGATTCAAATAGCTTTGTTCAATGCATTTGACTTTTATTTGCTTTAAAACGCTTTGTTTGAATGTATTTGACTTCATTTGATTCAAATAGCTTTGTAGAATGCATTCGACGTTTATATGATTCAAAAAGCTTTGTTTGAATGCGTTTGACTTTCATTTGATTCAAATAGCTTTGTAGAATGCATTCGACTTTCATTTGATTCGAAAAGCTTTGTTTGAATGTGTTTGACCTTCATTTGATTCAAATAGCTTTGTTGAATGCATTTGACTTAAATTTGCTTCAAAAAGCTTTGTTTGAATGTGTTCGACTTTCCTTTGATTTAAAAACCTTTGTTTAATGTGTTTCACTTTCGTTTGATTCAAATTGCTTTGTAGAATGCATTCGACTTTAATTTCATTCAAAAAGCTCTGTTTGAATGTGTTTGGCTTTCATTTGATTCAAATAGCTTTGTTCATTGCATTTGACTTTTATTTGGTTCAAAAAGCTTTGTTTGAATGTGTTTGACTTTCGTTTGATTCAAATAGCTTTGTAGAATGCATTCGACGTTCATTTGATTCAAAAAGCTTTGTAGAATGCATTCGACTTTCATTTGATTCGAAAAGCTTTGTTTGAATGTGTTTTGACTATCATTTGATTCAAATAGCTTTGTTCAATGCATTTGACTTTTATTTTCTTCAAAAAGCTTTGTTTGAATGTGTTTGACTTTCATTTGATTCAAATAGCTTTGTAGAATTCATTCGACTTTCATTTGATTCAAAAAACTTTGTTTGAATGTGTTTGACTTTCATTTGAATCAAATAGCTTTGTTGAATGCATTTGACTTTTATGTGCTTCAAAAATCTTTGTTTGAATGTGTTTGATTTTCATTTCATTCAAATAGCTTTGTTCAATGCATTTGACTTTTATTTGCCTCAAAACGCTTTGTTTGAATGTGTTTGACTTTTATTTGTTTTAAAAACCTTTGTTTCATGTGTTTGACTTTCATTTGATTCAAATAGCTTTATTGAATGCATTTGACTTTTATTAGCTTCAAAAAGCTTTGTTTGAATGTGTTTGACTTTCCTTTGATTTAAAAACCTATGTTTAATGTGTTTGACTTTCATTTGATTCAAATAGTTTTGTAGAATGCATTCGACTCTTATTTGATTTGAAAAGCTTTATTTGAATGTGTATGACTTTCATTTGATTCAAATAGCTTTGTTCAATGCATTTGACTTTTATTTGCTTCAAAAAGCTTTGTTTGAATGTGTTTGACTTTCTTTTGATTTAAAAACCTTTGTTTAATGTCTTTGACCTTCATTTGATTCAAATAGCTTTGTAGAATGCATTTGACTTTTATTTGCTTCAAAAAGCTTTGTTTGAATGTGTTTGACTTTCATTTGATTCAAATAGATTGGTAGAATGCATTCGACTATCATTTGATTCAAAAAGCTTTGTTTGAATGTGTTTGACATTCATTAAATTTAAAAACCTATGTTTAATGTGTTTGACTTTCCTTTGATTTAAAAACTTTTTTTTAATGTGTTTGTCTTTCATTTGATTCAAATAGCTTTGTAGAATGCATTCGACTTTCATTTGATTCAAAAAGCTTTGTTTGAATGTGTTTGACTTTCAATTGATTCAAATAGCTTTGTTGAATGCATTTAACTTTTATTTGCTTCAAAAAGCTTTGTTTGAATGTGTTTGACTTTCATTTAAATTAAAAAACTATGTTTAACGTGTTTGACTTTCTCTTGATTCAAATAGATTTGTAGAATTCATTCGACTTTCATTTGATTCAAAAAGCTTTGTTTGAATGTGTTTGATTTTCATTTGATTCAAATAGCTTTGTTGAATGCATTGGAGTTTTATTTGTTTCAAAAATCTTTGTTTGAATGTGTTTGACTTTCATTTGATTCAAATAACTTTGTTCAATTCATTTGACTCTTATTTGTTTCAAAAAGCTTTGCTTGAATGTGTTTAAACTTCATTTGATTCAAATTGCTTTGTTGAATGCATTTGACTTTCATTTGCTTCAAAAAGCTTTGTTTGAATGTGTTTGACTTTCATTTGATTTAAAAACCTTTGTTTGAATGTGTTCGACTTTCATTTGATTCAAATAGCTTTGTTGAATGCATTTAACTTTTATTTGATTCAAAAACCTTTGTTTGAATGTGTTTGACTTTCATTTGAGTCAAATATCTTTTTTGAATACATTTCACTTTTATTGCTTCACAAAGCTTTGTTTAAATGTGTTTGACTTTCATTTGATTTAAAAACCTTTTTTTAATGTGTTTGACTTTCATTTGATTCAAAAAGCTTTGTTGAATGCATTTGACTTTTATTTGCATCAAAAAAGCTTTGTTGGAATGTGTTTGACTTTAATTTGATTTAAAAACCTTTGTTTAATGTGTTTGACTATCATTTGATACAAATAGCTTTGTAGAATCCATTCGACTTTCATTTGATTTAAAAAGCTATGTTTGATTTAAATAGCTTTGTTTGAATTTGATTGACTTTCATTTGATTCAAATAGCTTTGTTGAATGCATTTTACTTTTATTTGCTTCAAAAAGCTTTGTTTGATTGTGTTTAACTTTCATTTGATTCAAATAGCTTTGTAGAATGCATTCAACTTTTATATGATTTAAAAACCTTTGTTTAATGTGTTTGACTTTCATTTGATTTAAATAGCTTTGTAGAATGCATTCGACTTTCATTTGGTTTAAAATGCTCTATTTGAATGTGTTTGACTTTCATTTGATTTCAAAAACTTTGTTTAATGTGTTTGACTTTCATTTGATTCAAATAGCTTTGTTTAATGCATTTGACTTTTATTTGCTTCAAAAAGCTTTGTTTAAATGTGTTTGACTTTCATTTGATTTAAATAGCTTTGTAGAATGCATTCGACTTTTATTTGCTTAAAAAAACTTTGTTTGACTTTGTTTGACTTTCATTTGATATAAAAACCTTTATTGAATGTGTTTGACTTTCATTTGATTCAAATAGCTTATTAGAATACATTCGACTTTCATTTGATTAAAAAAGCTTTGTTTGAATGTGTTTGACTTTCATTTGATTCAAATAGCTTTGTTAAATGCATTTGACTTTTATTTGCTTCAAAAAGCTTTGTTTGACTGTGTTTGACTTTCATTTGATTTAAAAACCTTTGTTTAATGTGTTAGACTTTCATTTGATTCAAATAGCTTTGTTAAATGCATTTGACTTTTATTTGCTTCAAAAAGCTTTGTTTGAATGTGTTTGACTTTCAATTGATTCAAATAGCTTTGTTGAATGCATTTGACTTTTATTTATTTCAAAAAGCTCTGTATGAATGTGTTTGACTTTCATTTGATTTAATAACCTTTGTTTAATGTGTTTGACTTTCATTTGATTCAAATAGCTTTGTTGAATGCATTTGACTTTTATTTATTTTAAAAAGCTCTATTTGAATGTGTTTGACTTTAATTTGATTTAATAACCTTTGTTTAATGTGTTAGACTTTCATTGGATTCAAATAGCTTTGTAGAATGCATTCGACTTTCACTGTATTGAAAAAGCTTTGTTTGAATGTGTTTGACTTTCATTTGAGTCAAATATCTTTGTTGAATACATTTCACTTTTATTTGCTTCACAAAGCTTTGTTTAAATGTGTTTGACTTTTATTTGATTTAAAAACCTTTTTTTAATGTGTTTGACTTTCATTTGATTCAAAAAGCTTTGTTGAATGCATTTGACTTTTATTTGCATCAAAAAGATTTGTTGGAATGTGTTTGACTTTAATTTGATTTAAAAACCTTTGTTTAATGTGTTTGACTTTCATTTGATACAAATAGCTTTGTAGAGTCCATTCGACTTTCATTTGATTTAAAAAGCTATGTTTGATTCAAATAGCTTTGTTTGAATTTGATTGACTTTCATTTGATTCAAATAGCTTTGTTGAATGCATTTTACTTTTATTTGCTTCAAAAAGCTTTGTTTGAATGTGTTTAACTTTTATTTGATTCAAATAGCTTTGTAGAATGCATTCGACTTTTATATGATTTAAAAACCTTTGTTTAATGTGTTTGACTTTCATTTGATTTAAATAGCTTTGTAGAATGCATTCGACATTCATTTGGTTCAAAAAGCTCTGTTTGAATGTGTTTGACTTTCATTTGATTTCAAAAACTTTGTTTAATGTGTTTGACTTTCATTTGATTCAAATACCTTTGTAAAATTCATTCAACTTCCATTTGCTTCAAAAAGCTTTGTTTAAATGTGTTTGACTTTCATTTGATTTAAATAGCTTTGTAGAATGCATTCGACTTTTATTTTGTTCAAAAAGCTTTGTTTAAATGTGTTTGATTTTCCATTGATTCAAATAGCTTTGTTGAATGCATTGAACTTTTATTTGCTTCAAAAAACTTTGTTTGAATGTGTTTGACTTTCATTTGATTAAAAAAACTTTGTCTAATGTGTTTGACTTTCATTTGATTCAAATAGCTTTGTTCAATGCATTTGATTTTCATTTGCTACAAAAAGCTTTGTTTGAATGTGTTTGACTTTAATTTGATTCAAATGGCTTTGTTCAATGCATTTAACTTTTATTTGCTTAAAAATACTTTGTTTGACTTTGTTAGACTTTCATTTGATTTAAAAACCTTTATTGAATGTGTTTGACTTTCATTTGATTCAAATAGCTTTTTAGAATGCATTCGACTTTCATTTGATTAAAAAAGCTTTGTTTGAATGTGTTTGACTTTCATTTAATTCAAATAGCTTTGTTAAATGCATTTGACTTTTATTTGCTTCAAAAAGCTTTGTTTGACTGTGTTTGACTTTCATTTGCTTTAAAAACCTTTGTTTAATGTGTTTGACTTTCATTTGATTCAAATAGCTTTGTTAAATGCATTTGACTTTTATTTACTTCAAAAAGCTTTGTTTGACTGTGTTCGACTTTCATTTGATTTAAAACCTTTGTTCAATGCATTTTACTTTTATTTGCATCAAAAGCTTTGTTTGAATGTATTTGACTTTCATTTGATTTAATAACCTTTGTTTAATGTGTTTGACTTTCATTTGATTCAAATAGCTTTGTAGAATGCATTCGACTTTCATTTGATTCAAAAAGCTTTGTTTGAATGTGTTTGACTTCTAATTGGTTCAAATAGTTTTGTTGAATGCATTTGACTTTTATTTATTTCAAAAAGCTCTGTTTGAATGTGTTTGACTTTCATTTGATTTAATAACCTTTGTTTAATGTGTTTGACTTACATTTGATTCAAATAGCTTTGTTGAATGCATTTGACTTTTATTTATTTCAAAAAGCTCTATTTAAATGTGTTTGACTTTCATTTGATTTAATAACCTTTGTTTAATGTGTTTGACTTTCATTGGATTCAAATAGCTTTGTAGAATGCATTCGACTTTTATTGTATTGAAAAAGCTTTGTTTGAATGTGTTTGACTTTCATTTGAATCAAATAGCTTTGTTGAATGCATTTTACTTTTATTTGCTTCAAAAGCTTTGTTTGAATGTATTTGACTTTCATTTGATTTAATACCCTTTGTTTAATGTGTTTGACTTTCATTTGATTTAAAAACCTTTTTTTAATGTGTTTGACTTTCATTTGATTCAAATAGCTTTGTAGAATGCATTCGACTTTCATTTGATTCAAAAAGCTTTGTTTGAATATGTTTGATTTTCATTTGATTCAAATAGCTTTGTTCAATGCATTTGACTTTTATTTGCTTTAAAAAGCTTTGTTTGAATGTATTTGACTTTCATTTGATTTAATACCCTTTGTTTAATGTGTTTGACTTTCATTTGATTCAAATAGCTTTGTAGAATGCATGCGACTTTCATTTGATTCAAAAAGCTTTTGTTTGAATGTGTTTGACTTTCATTTGATTCAAATAGCTTTGTTCAATGCATTTGACTTTTATTTGCTTCAAAAAGCTTTGTTTGACTGTGTTTGACTTTCATTTGATTTAAAAACCTTTGTTCTATGCATTTTACTTTTATTTGCTTCAAAAGCTTTGTTTGAATGTATTTGACTTTCATTTGATTTAATAACCTTTGTTTAATGTGTTTGACTTTCATTTGATTCAAATAGCTTTGTAGAATGCATTCGACTTTCATTTGATTCAAAAAGCTTTGTTTGAATGTGTTTCACTTTCATTTGATTCAAATAGATTTGTTGAATGCATTTGACTTTTATTTGCTTCAAAAAGCTTTGTTTGAATGTGTTTGACATCCATTTGCTTCAAAAAGCTTTGTTTAAATGTGTTTTACTTTCATTTGATTCAAATAGCTTTGTAGAATGCATGCGACTTTCATTTGATTCAAAAACCTTTGTTTGAATGTGTTTTACTTTCATTTGATTCAAATAGATTTGTTGAATGCATTTGACTTTTATTTGCTTCAAAAAGCTTTGTTTGAATGTGTTTGACATCCATTTGCTTCAAAAAGCTTTGTTTAAATGTGTTTTACTTTCATTTGATTCAAATAGCTTTGTAGAATGCATTCGACTTTCATTTGATTCAAAAAGCTTTGTTTGAATATGTTTGATTTTCATTTGATTCAAATAGCTTTGTTCAATGCATTTGACTTTTATTTGCTTCAAAAGCTTTGTTTGAATGTAATTGACATTCATTTGATTTAATACCCTTTGTTTAATGTGTTTGACTTTCATTTTATTCAAATAGCTTTATAGAATGCATTCGACTTTCATTTGATTCAAAAAGCTTTGTTTGAATTTGTTTGACTTTCATTTGATTCAAATAGCTTTGTTGAATGTATTTGTCTTTTATTTGCTTTAAAAAGCTTTGTTTGAATGTATTTGACTTTCATTTGATTTAATACCCTTTGTTTAATGTGTTTGACTTTCATTTGATTCAAATAGCTTTGTAGAATGCATGCGACTTTCATTTGATTCAAAAAGCTTTTGTTTGAATGTGTTTGACTTTCATTTGATTCAAATAGCTTTGTTCAATGCATTTGACTTTTATTTGCTTCAAAAAGCTTTGTTTGACTGTATTTGACTTTCATTTGATTTAAAAACCTTTGTTCTATGCATTTTACTTTTATTTGCTTCAAAAGCTTTGTTTGAATGTATTTGACTTTCATTTGATTTAATAACCTTTGTTTAATGTGTTTGACTTTCATTTGATTCAAATAGCTTTGTAGAATGCATTCGACTTTCATTTGATTCAAAAAGCTTTGTTTGAATGTGTTTCACTTTCATTTGATTCAAATAGATTTGTTGAATGCATTTGACTTTTATTTGCTTCAAAAAGCTTTGTTTGAATGTGTTTGACATCCATTTGCTTCAAAAAGCTTTGTTTAAATGTGTTTTACTTTCATTTGATTCAAATAGCTTTGTAGAATGCATGCGACTTTCATTTGATTCAAAAAGCTTTTGTTTGAATGTGTTTGACTTTCATTTGATTCAAATAGCGTTGTTAAATGCATTTGACTTTTATTTGCTTCAAAAAGCTTTGTTTGACTGTGTTTGACTTTCATTTGATTTAAAAACCTTTGTTCAATGCATTTTACTTTTATTTGCTTTAAAAGCTTTGTTTGAATGTATTTGACTTTCATTTGTTTTAATAACCTTTGTTTCATGTGTTTGACTTTCATTTGATTCAAATAGCTTTGTAGAATGCATTCGACTTTCATTTGATTCAAAAAGCTTTGTTTTAATGTGTTTGACTTCTAATTGGTTTAAATAGTTTTGTTGAATGCATTTGACTTTTATTTATTTCAAAAAGCTCTGTTTGAATGTGTTTGACTTTCATTTGATTTAATAACCTTTGTTTAATGTGTTTGACTTTCATTTGATTCAAATAGCTTTGTTGAATGCATTTGACTTTTATTTATTTCAAAAAGCTCTATTTGAATGTGTTTGACTTTCATTTGATTTAATAACCTTTGTTTAATGTGTTTGACTTTCATTGGATTCAAATATCTTTGTAGAATGCATTCGACTTTCATTGGATTGAAAAAGCTTTGTTTGAATGTGTTTGACTTTCATTTGAATCAATTAGCTTTGTTGAATGCATTTTACTTTTATTTGCTTCATAAAGCTTTGTTTGAATGTGTTTGAATTTCATTTGATTCAAATAGCTTTGTAGAATGCATTCGACTTTCATTTGATTCAAAAAGCTATGTTTGAATGTGTTTGATTTTCATTTGATTCAAATAGCTATGTTCAATGCATTTGACTTTTATTTGCTTCAAAAGCTTTGTTTGAATGTATTTGACTTTTATTTGATTTAATACCCTTTGTTTAATGTGTTTGACTTTCATTTGATTCAAATAGCTTTGTAGAATGCATTCGACTTTCATTTGATTCAAAAAGCTTTGTTTGAATGTGTTTGATTTTCATTTGATTCAAATAGCTTTGTTCAATGCATTTGACTTTTATTTGCTTCAAAAGCTTTGTTTGAATGTATTTGACTTTCATTTGATTTAATACCCTTTGTTTAATGTGTTTGACTTTCATTTGATTCAAATAGCTTTGTAGAATGCATGCGACTTTCATTTGATTCAAAAAGCTTTGTTTGAATGTGTTTGACTTTCATTTGATTCAAATATCTTTGTTCAATGCATTTGACTGTTATTTGCTTCAAAAGCTTTGTTTGAATGTATTTGACTTTCTTTGATTTAATAACCTTTGTTTAAAGTGTTTGACTTTCATTTGATTCAAATAGCTTTGTAGAATGCATTCGACTTTCATTAGATTCAAAAAGCTTTGTTTGAATGTGTTTGACTATTATTTGATTCAAATAGCTTTGTTGAATGCATTTGACTTTTATTTATTTCAAAAAGCTCTGTTTGAATGTGTTTGACTTTCATTTGATTTAAAAACCTTTGTTTAATGTATTTTAATTTCATTTGATTTAAATAGCTTTGTAGAATGCATTCGACTTTCATTTGGTTCAATAAGCTTGGTTTGAATGTGTTTCACTTTCATTTGTTTCAAATAGCTTTGTTCAATGCATTTGACTTTTATTTGCTTCAAAAACCTTTGTTTGACTGTGTTTGACTTTTATTTGATTTAAAAACCTTTGTTTAATGTGTTTGACTTTCATTTGATTCTAATAGCTTTACAGAATGCATTCGACTTTCATTTGGTTTAAAAAGCTCTGTTTAAATGTGTTTGACTTTCATTTGATTTAAAAACCTTTGTTTAATGTGTTTGACTGTCATTTGATTTAAATAGCTTTGTAGAATTCATTCAACTTCCATTTGCTTCAAAAAGCTTTGTTTAAATGTGTTTGACTTTCATTTGATTCAAATAGCTTTGTAGAATCCATTCGACTTTCATTTGGTTAAAAAAGTTCTGTTTGAATGTGTTTTACTTTCATTTGGTTTAAAAACCTTTGTTTAATGTGTTTGACTTTCATTTGATTTAAATAGCTTTGTAATATTCATTCGACTTCCATTTACTTCAAAAACCTTTGTTTGAATGTATTTGACTTTCATTTCATTTAATAACCTTTGTTTAATGTGTTTGATTTTCATTTGATTCAAATAGCTTAGTAGAATGCATTCGACTTTCATTTGATTCAAAAAGCTCTGTTTGAATGTGTTTGACTTTCATTTGGCTCAAATAGCTTTGTTGAATGCATTTTACTTTTATTTGCTTCAAAAAGCTTTGTTTGAATGTGTTTGACTTTCATTTAATTCAAATAGCTTTGTAGAATGCATTCAACTTTCATTTGATTCAAAAAGCTTTGTTTGAATGTGTTTGACTTTCATTTGATTCAAATAGATTTGTTGAATGCATTTGACTTTTATTTGCTTCAAAAAGCTTTATTTGAATGTGTTTGACATTCATATGATTTAAAAACCTTTGTTTAATGTGTTTGATTTTCATTTGATTCAAATAGCTTAGTAGAATGCATTCGACTTTCATTTGATTCAAAAAGCTCTGTTTGAATGTGTTTGACTTTCATTTGGCTCAAATAGCTTTGTTGAATGCATTTTACTTTTATTTGCTTCAAAAAGCTTTGTTTGAATGTGTTTGACTTTCATTTAATTCAAATAGCTTTGTAGAATGCATTCAACTTTCATTTGATTCAAAAAGCTTTGTTTGAATGTGTTTGACTTTCATTTGATTCAAATAGATTTGTTGAATGCATTTGACTTTTATTTGCTTCAAAAAGCTTTATTTGAATGTGTTTGACATTCATTTGATTTAAAAACCTTTGTTTAATGTGTTTGACTTTCATTTGATTCAAATAGCTTTGTTTGAATGTGTTTGACTTTCATTTGATTCAAATAGCTTTGTTGAATGTATTTAACTTTTATTTGCTTCAAAAAGCTTTGTTTGACTGTGTTTGACTTTCATTTCATTTAAAAACGTTTGTTTAATGTGTTTGACTTTCATTTAATTCAAATAGCTTTGTAGAATGCATTCGACTTTCATTTGATTGAAAAAGCTTTGTTTGAATGTGTTTGACTTTGATATGATTCAAATAGCTTTGTTCAATGCATTTGACTTGTATTTGCTTCAAAAGCTTTGTTTGAATGTATTTGACTTTAATTTGATTTAATAGCCTTTGTTTAATGTGTTTGACTTTCATTTGATTTAAATAGCTTTGTAGAATTCATTCGACTTCCATTTGCTTCAAACAGCTTTTTTTCAATGTGTTTGACTTTCATTTGATTCAAATAGATTTGTAGAATGCATTCGAATTTCATTTGGTTCAAAAATCTCTGTTTGAATATGTTTGACTTTCATTTGATTCAAAAACCTTTGTTTCATGTGTTTGACTTTCATTTGATTCAAATAGCTTTGTAGAATGCATTCGACTTTCATTTGGTTCAACAAGCTCTGTTTGAGTGTGTTTGACTTTCATTTGATTTATAAACCTTTGTTTAATGTGTTTGACTTTCATTTGATTTAAATAGATTTGTAGAATTCATTCGACTTCCATTTGCTTAAAAAAGCTTTGTTTAAATGTGTTTGACTTTCATTTGATTCAAATAGCTATGTAGAATGCATTCGACTTTCATTTGGTTCAAATAGCTTTGTTTGAATGTGTTTGACTTTCATTTGATTCAAATAGCTTTGTTCAATGCATTTGACTTTTATTTGCTTCAAAAACCTTTGTTTAATGTGTTTGACTTTTATTTGATTTAAAAACCTTTGTTTAATGTGTTTGACTTTCATTTGATTCAAATAGCTTTGTAAAATTCATTCGACTTTCATTTGATTCAAAAATTTTTGTTAAAGTGTAATTGACTTTCTTTTGATGAAAATAGCTTTGTTGAATGCATTTGACTTTTATTTGCTTCAAAAAGCTTTGTTTGAATGTGTTTGACTTTCATTTGATTCAAATTGCTTTGTAGAATGCATTCGACTTTCATTTGATTCAAAAAGCCTTGTTGAATGCATTTGACTTTCATTTGCTTCAAAAAGCGTTGTTTGAATGTTTTTTACTTTCATTTGATTTAAATAGCTTTGTAGAATGCATTCGACTTTTATTTGGTTCAAAAAGCTCTGTTTGAATGTGTTTGACTTTCATTTGATTTAATAACTTTTGTTTAATGTGTTTGACTTTCATTTGATTCAAATAGCTATGTAGAATGCATTCGACTATCATTTGGTTCAAAAAGCTTTGTTTGAATGTGTTTGACTTTCATTTGATTCAAATAGCTTTGTTCAATGCATTTGACTTTTATTTGCTTTAAAAACCTTTGTTTGACTGAGTTTGACTTTTATTTGATTGAAAAACCTTTGTTTAATGTGTTTGACTTTCATTTGATTCAAATAGCTTTATACAATGCATTCGACTTTCATTTGGTTCAAAAAGCTCTGTTTGGATGTGTTTGACTTTCATTTGATTTAAAAACCTTTGTTTAATGTGTTTGACTTTCATTTGATTCAAATAGTTTTGTAGAATGCATTCGACTATCACTTGGTTCAAAAATCTTTGTTTGAATGTGTTTGACTTTCATTTGATTCAAATAGCTTTGTTTAATGCATTTGACTTTTATTTGCTTCAAAAACCTTTGTTTGACTGTGTTTGACTTTTATTTGATTGAAAAACCTTTGTTTAATGTGTTTGACTTTCATTTGATTCAAATATCTTTATAGAATGCATTCGACTTTCATTTGATTCAAAAAGATTTGTTTGAATGTGTTTGACTTTCTTTTGATTCAAATAGCTTTGTTGAATGCATTTGACTTGTATTTGCTTCAAAAAGCTTTGTTTGAATGTGTTTGACTTTCTTTGATTCAAATAGAATTGTTGAATGCATTTGACTTTTATTTATTTCAAGAAGCTCTGTTTGAATGTGTTTGACTTTCATTTGATTTAAAATCGTTTATTTAATGTGTTTGACTTTCATTTGATTTTAATAGCTTTGTAGAATTCATTTGACTTCCATTTGCTTCAAAACGCTATGTTTAAATGTGTTTGACTTTCATTTGATTCAAATAGCTTAGTAGAATGCATTCGACTTTCATTTGGTTCAAAAAGCTTTGTTTGAATGTCTTTGACTTTCTTTTGATTCAAATAGCTTTGTTCAATGCAGTTGATTTTTATTTGTTTCAAAAACCTTTGTTTGACTGTGTTTGACTTTTATTTGATTTAATAGCCTTTGTTTAAAGTGTTTGACTTTCATTTGATTTAAAAAGCTTTGTAGAATTCATTCGACTTCCATTTGCTTCAAAAAGCTTTTTTTCAATGTGTTTGACTTTTATTTGATTCAAATAGCTTTGTAGAATGTATTTGACTTTCCTTTGATTCAAAGAGCTTTGTTTGAATGTGTTTGACTTTCATTTGATTCATATAGCTTTGTAAAATGCATTAGACTTTTATTTGCTTCAAAAAGTTTTGTTTGACTGTGTTTGACTTTCATTTGATTTAAAAACCTTTGCTTACTGTGTTTAACTTTCATTTGATTCAAATAGCATTGTAGAATTCATTCGACTTTCATTTGATTCAAAAAGCTCTGTTTTGAATGTGTTTGACTTTCATTTGATTCAAATAGCTTTGTTGAATGCATTTGACTTTTATTTGCTTCAAAAAGCTTTGTTTGAATGTATTTGACTTCCATTTGCTTCAAAAAGCTATGTTTGAATGTGTTTGACTTTCATTTGATTCAAATAGCTTTGTAGAATGCATTCGACTTTCATTTGGTTCAAAAAGCTTTGTTTGAATGTGTTTGACTTTCTTTTGATTCAAATAGCTTTGTTCAATGCATTTGACTTTTATTTGCTTCAAAAACCTTTGTTTGACTGTGTTTGACTTTTATTTGATTTAATAGCCTTTTTTTAATGTGTTTGACTTTCATTTGATTTAAATAGCTTTGTAGAATTCATTCGACTTTCATTTGATTCAAAAACCTTTGTTTAATGTATTTGACTTTAATTTTATTCAAATAGCTTTATAGAATGCATTCGACTTTCAATTGATTCAAAATGCTTTGTTTGAATGTGTTTGACTTTCTTTGATTCAAATAGCTTTGTTGAATGGATTTGACTTTTATTTATTTCAAAAAGCTTTGTTTGAATATGTTTGACTTTCATTTGATTTAAAAACCTTTGTTTAATGTGTTTGACTTTCATTTTATTTAAATAGCTATGTAGAATTCATTTGACTTCCATTTGCTTCATAAAGCTTTGTTTCAATGTGTTTGACTTTCATTTGACTCAAATAGCTTTGTAGAATGCATTCGACTTTCATTTGATTCAAATAGCTTTGTTGTATGCATTTGACTTTTATTTGCTTCAAAAAGTTTTGTTTGACTGTGTTTGACTTTCATTTGATTTAAAAACCTTTGTTTAATGTGTTTGACTTTCATTTGATTCAAATAGCTTTGTAGAATTCATTCGACTTTCATTTGATTCAAAAAGCTTTGTTTTGAATGTGTTTTACTTTCATTTGATTCAAATAGCTTTGTTGAATGCATTTGACTTTTATTTGCTTCAAAAAGCTTTGTTTGAATGTATTTGACTTTCATTTGATTTAATAACCTTTGTTTAATTTGTTTGACTTTCATTTGATTAAAATAGCAATGCATTTGATATTTATTTGCTTCAAAAAGATTTGTTTGAATGTGTTTAAATTTCATTTTATTCAAATAGCTTTGTAGAATGCATTCGACTTACATTTGATTCAAAAAGCTTTGTTTGAATGTCTTTGACTTTCATTTGATTCAAATAGCTTTGTACAATTCATTTGACTTTTTTTTGCTTCAAAATCTTTGTTTGAATGTATTTGACTTTCATTTAATTTAATAACCTTTGTTTAATGTGATTGACTTTCATTTGATTCAAGCAGCTTTGTAGAATGCATTCGACTTTCATTTGCTTCAAAAAGCTATGTTTGAATGTGTTTGACTTTAATTTGATTCAAATAGCTTTGTTCAATGCATTTCACTTTTATTTGCTTCAAAAAGATTTGTTTGAATGTATTTGACTTTCATTTGATTTAAAAACCTTTGTTCAATGTGTTTGCCTTTCATTTGATTCAAATAGCTTTGTAGAATGCATTCGACTTTCATTTGGTTCAAAAAGCTTTGTTTGAATGTGTTTGACTTTCATTTGATTCAAATAGCTTTGTTGAATGCATTTGACTTTTATTTGCTTTAAAAAGCTTTGTTTGAATGCATTTGATTTTCATTTGATTAAAAAACCTTTGTTTGAATATGTTTAACTTTCATTTGATTCAAATAGCTTTGTAGAATGCATTTGACTTTCATTTGATTCAAAAAGTTTTGTTTGAATGTGTTTAACTTTCATTAGATTCAAATAGCTTTGTTGAATGCATTTGACTTTTATTTGCATCAAAAACCTTTGTTTACTATGTTTGACTTTCTTATGATTCAAATATTTTTGTAGAATGCATTTGACTTTCATTTGATTCAAGAAGCTTTAATTGAATGTGTTTAACTTTCATTTGATTCAAATTGATTTGTTTAATGCATTTGACTTTCATTTGATTCAAATACCTTTGTTGAATGGATTTGACTTTTATTTGTTTCAAAAAGCATTGTTTGAATGTGTTTGACTTTCATTTGGTTTAAAAACCTTTGTTTAATGTGTTTGACTTTCATTTGATTCAAATAGCTTTGTTGAATGAATTTGACTTTCATTTGCTTGAAAAAGCTTTGTTTTAATGTGTTTGACTTTCATTTGATTTAAAAACCTTTGTTTGAATGTGTTTGACTTTCATTTGATTCAAATAGCTTTGTGAAATACATTTTACTTTTATTTGCTTCAAAAAGCTTTATTTGAATGGTTTAACTTTCATTTTATTCAAAAAGCTTTGTTTGAATGTGTTTGACTTTCATTTGATTTAAAAACCTTTGTTTGAATGTGTTTGCCTTTCATTTAATTCAAATAGCTTTGTAGAATGCATTTGACTTTCATTTGATTTAAAAACCTTTGTTTGAATATGTTTAACTTTCATTTGATTCAAATAGCTTTGTTGAATGCATTTGACTTTCATTTGCTTCAAAAAGCTTTGTTTGAATGTGTTTGACTTTCCTTTGATTTAAAAACCTTTGTTTGAATGTGTTTGACTTTCATTTGATTCAAATAGCTTTGTTAAATACATTTTACTTTAATTTGCTAAAAAGCTTTGTTTGAATGTGTTTGACTTCCCTTTGATTTAAAAACCATTGTTTAATGTGTTTGACTTTCATTTGATTAAAATAGCTTTGTAGAATGTATTCGACTTTCATTTAATTCAAAAAGCTTTGTTTGAATGTGTTTCAGTTTCTTTTGATTTAAAAAGCTTTGTTTGATTGTGTTTAACTTTTATTTGATTCAAATAGCTTTGATGAATGCATTTGACTTTTATTTGCATCAAAAAGCTTTGTTTGAATGTGTTTGACTTTCATTTCATTTAAAAACCTTTGTTTCATGTGTTTGACTTTCATTTGATTCAAATAGTTTTGTAGAATGCATTTGACTTTCATTTGATTCAAAAAGCTTTGTTTGAATGTGTTTAACTTTCATTTGATTCAAATAGCTTTCTTGAATGCATTTGACTTTTATTTGCTTCAAAAAGCTTTGTTTGAAAGTGTTTGTCTTGACTTTCATTTGATTCAAATAGCTTTGTAGAATGCATTCGATTTTCATTTAATTCAAAAAGCTTTGTTTGAATGTGTTTGACTTTCATTTGATTCAAATAGCTTTGTTGAATGCATTTGACTTTTATTTGCTTCAAAAAGCTTTGCTTCAATGTGATTGACTTTCGTTTGATTCAAATAGCTTTGTACAATGCATTTGACTTTCGTTTGATTGAAAAAGCTTTGTTTGAATGTGTTTTACTTTCATTTGATTCAAATATCTTTGTTGAATGTATTTGACTTTTATTTGCTTCAAAAAGCTTTGTTTGACTGTGTTTGACTTTCATTTCATTAAAAAACCTTTGTTTAATGTGTTTGACTTTCATTTGATTCAAATAGCATTGTAGAATGCATTCCTCTTTCATTTGATTCTAAAAGCTTTGTTTGAATATGATTGACTTTCATTTAATTCAAATAGCTTTGTATAATGCATTTTACTTTCATTTGCTTCAAAAATCTTTGTTTGAATGTGTTTGACTTTCATTGGATTTGAAAACCTTTGTTTGAATGTGTTTAACTTTCATTTCATTCAAATAGCTTTGTTGAATGCATTTGACTTTTATTTGCTTCAAAAAGCTTTGTTTGAACGCGTTTGACTTTCATTTGATTTTAAAACCTTTGTTCCATGTGTTTGACTTTCATTTGATTCAAATAGCTTTGTAGAATGCATTTGACTTTCATTTGATTCAAAAAGCTTTGTTTGAATGTGTTTGACTTTCATTTGATTCAAATAGATTTGTTGAATGCATTTGACTTTTATTTGCTTCAAAATCCTTTGTGTGAATGTGTTTGACATTCATTTGATTTAATAACCTTTGTTTAATGTGTTTGACTTTCATTTGATTCATAAAGCTTTGTTTGAATGTGTTTGACTTTCATTTGATTCAAATAGCTTTGTTCAATGCATTTCACTTTTATTTGCTTCAAAAAGATTTGTTTGAATGTATTTGACTTTCATTTGATTTAAAAACCTTTGTTCAATGTGTTTGCCTTTCATTTGATTCAAATAGCTTTGTAGAATGCATTGGACTTTCATTTGATTCAAATAGCTTTGTTTGAATGTGTTTGACTTTCATTTGATTCAAATAGCTTTGTTGAATGCATTTGACTTTTATTTGCTTTAAAAAGCTTTGTTTGAATGCATTTGATTTTCATTTGATTAAAAAACCTTTGTTTGAATATGTTTAACTTTCATTTGATTCAAATAGCTTTGTAGAATGCATTTGACTTTCATTTGATTCAAAAAGTTTTGTTTGAATGTGTTTAACTTTCATTAGATTCAAATAGCTTTGTTGAATGCATTTGACTTTTATTTGCATCAAAAACCTTTGTTTACTATGTTTGACTTTCTTATGATTCAAATATTTTTGTAGAATGCATTTGACTTTCATTTGATTCAATAACCTTTAATTGAATGTGTTTAACTTTCATTTGATTCAAATTGATTTGTTTAATGCATTTGACTTTCATTTGATTCAAATACCTTTGTTGAATGCATTTGACTTTTATTTGTTTCAAAAAGCATTGTTTGAATGTGTTTGACTTTCATTTGGTTTAAAAACCTTTGTTTAATGTGTTTGACTTTCATTTGATTCAAATAGTTTTGTTGAATGCATTTGACTTTCATTTGCTTGAAAAAGCTTTGTTTTAATGTATTTGACTTTCATTTGATTTAAAAACCTTTGTTTGAATGAGTTTGACTTTCATTTGAATCAAATAGCTTTGTTAAATACATTTTACTTTTATTTGCTTCAAAAAGCTTTGTTTGAATGGGTTTAACTTTCATTTTATTCAAAAAGCTTTGTTTGAATGTGTTTGACTTTCATTTGATTTAAAAACCTTTGTTTGAATGTGTTTGCCTTTCATTTGATTCAAATAGCTTTGTAGAATGCATTTGACTTTCATTTTATTCAAAAACCTTTGTTGGAATATGTTTAACTTTCATTTGATTCAAATAGCTTTGTTGAATGCATTTGACTTTCATTTGCTTCAAAAAGCTTTGTTAGAATGTGTTTGACTTTCATTTGATTTAAAAACCTTTGTTTGAATGTGTTTGACTTTCATTTGATTCAAGTAGCTTTGTTAAATACATTTTACTTTTATTTGCTCAAAAAGCTTTGTTTGAATGTGTTTGACTTCTCTTTGATTTAAAAACCATTGTTTAATGTGTTTGACTTTCATTTGATTAAAATAGCTTTGTAGAATGCATTCGACTTTCATTTGATTCAAAAAGCTTTGTTTGAATGTGTTTAAGTTTCGTTTGATTCAAAAAGCTTTGTTTGATTGTGTTTAACTTTTATTTGATTCAAATAGCTTTGTTGAATGCATTTGACTTTTATTTGCATCAAAAAGCTTTGTTTGAATGTGTTTGAGTTTCATTTCATTTAAAAACCTTTGTTTCATGTGTTTGACTTTCATTTTATTCAAATAGTTTTGTAGAATGCATTTGACTTTCATTTGATTTAAAAACCTTTGTTTGAATGTGTTTAACTTTCATTTGATTCAAATAGATTTCTTGAATGCATTTGACTTTTATTTGCTTCAAAAAGCTTTGTTTGAAAGTGTTTGTCTTTTATTTGAGTTAAAAACCATTGTTTAATGTGTTTGACTTTCATTTGATTCAAATAGCTTTGTAGAATGCATTCGACTTTCATTTAATTCAAAAAGCTTTGTTTGAATGTGTTTGACTTTCATTTGATTCAAATAGCTTTGTTGAATGCATTTGACTTTCATTTCCTTCAAAAATCTTTGTTTGAATGTGTTTGACTTTAATTTGATTTAAAAAGCTTTGTTTGAATGTGTTTGACTTTCATTTAATTCAAATAGCTTTGTAGAATGCATTCGACTTTCATTTGAATCAAATAGCTTTCTTTGAATGTGTTTGACTTTCATTTAATTCAAATAGCTTTGTTCAATACATTTGACTTTTATTTCCTTCAAAAAGCTATATTTATATGTGTTTGACTTTCATTTGATTCAAATAGCTTTGTAAAATGCATTGGACTTTCATTTGGTTCAAAAAATCTTTGTTTGAATGTGTTTGACTTTCATTTGATTCAAATAGCTTTGTTCAATGCATTTGACTTTTATTTGATTCAAAAGTATTGTTTGAATGTATTTGACTTTCATTTGATTTAATAACCTTTGTTTAATGTGTTTGACTTTCATTTGATTCAAATAGCTTTGTAGAATGCATTCGAATATCATTTGATTCAAAAAGCTTTGTTTGAATGTGTTTGACTTTCATTTGATTCAAATAGCTTTGTTGAATGCATTTTACTTTTATTTGCTTCAAAAAGCTTTGTTTGAATGTGTTTGACTTTCATTTGATTCAAAAAAAAAATTTGTAGAATGCATTCGACTTTCATTTGATTCAAAAAGCTTTGTTTGAATATGTTTGACTTTCATTTGATTCAAATAACTTTGTTCAATGCATTTGACTTTTATTTGCTTGAAAAACCTTTGTTTGAATGTGTTTGACATTTATTTGATTTAAAAACCTTTGTTTAATGTGTTTGACTTTCATTTGATTCAAATAGCTTTGTAAAATGCATTCGACTTTCATTTGATTCAAAATTTTTTGTTTGAATGTGTTTGACTTTCTTTTGATTCAAATAGCTTTGTTGAATGCATTTGACTTTTATTTCCTTCAAAAAGCTTTGTTTGAATGTGTTTGACTTTCATTTAATTCAAATAGCTTTGTAGAATGCATTCGACTTTCATTTGATTCAAATAGCTTTGTTAATTGCATTTGACTTTTATTTGTTTCAAACAGCTTTGTTTGAATGTGTTTGACTTTCATTTAATTCAAATAGCTTTGTTCAATACATTTGACTTTTATTTGCCTCAAAAAGCTTTGTTTAAATGTGTTTAACTTTCATTTGATTCAAATAGCTTTGTAGAATGCATTCGACTTTCATTTGATTGAAAAAACTATGTTTGAATGTGTTTGACTTTCATTTAATTCAAATAGCTTTGTTCAATGCATTTGACTTTCATTTCCTTCAAAAAGCTTTGTTTGAATGTGTTTGACTTTCATTTGATTTAAAAAGCTTTGTTTGAATGTGTTTGACTTTCATTTGATCCAAATAGCTTTGTAGAATGCGTTCGACTTTCATTTGATTTAAAAAGCTTTGTTTGAATGTGTTTGACTTTCATTTGATTCAAATAGCTTTGTTCAATGCATTTGACTTTTATTAGCTTTAAAAGTTTTGCTTGAATGTATTTGACTTTCATTTGATTTAATAACCTTTGTTTAATGTGTTTGACTTTCATTTGATTCAAAAAGCTTTGTTTAAATGTGTTTGACTTTCATTTGATTCAAATAGCTTTGTAGAATGCATTTGACTTTTATTTGCTTCAAAAAGCTTTGTTTGAATGTGTTTGACTTTCACTTGATTCAAATAGCTTTGTTCAATGGATTTTACTTTTATTTGCTTCAAAAAGCTTTGTTTGAACGTGTTTGACTTTCATTTGATTAAGAAAACCTTTGTTTCATGTGTTTGACTTTCATTTGATTCAAATAGCTTTGTTGAATGCATTTGACTTATATTTGCTTCAAAAAGCTTTGTTTGAATGTGTTTGACTTTCATTTGATTCAAAAAAAAATTTGTAGAATGCATTCGACTTTCATTTGGTTCAAAAAGCTTTGTTTGAATATGTTTGACTTTCATTTGATTCAAATAGCTTTGTTCAATGCATTTGACTTTTATTTGCCTGAAAAACCTTTGTTTGACAGTGTTTGACATTTATGTGATTTAAAAAACTTTGTTTAATGTGTTTGACTTTCATTTGATTCAAATAGCTTTGTAAAATGCATTCGACTTTCATTTGATTCAAAATTTTTTGTTTGAATGTGTTTGACTTTCTTTTGATTCAAATAGCTTTGTTGAATGCATTTGACTTTTATTTCCTTCAAAAAGCTTTGTTTGAATGTGTTTGACTTTCATTTAATTCAAATAGCTTTGTAGAATGCATTCGACTTTCATTTGATTTAAAAAGCTTTGTTTGAATGTGTTTGACTTTCATTTGATTCAAATAGCTTTGTTCAATGCATTTGACTTTTATTTGCTTGAAAAACCTTTGTTTGACTGTGTTTGACATTTATTTGATTTAAAAACCTTTGCTTAATGTGTTTGACTTTCATTTGATTCAAATAACTTTGTAAAATGCATTCGACTTTCATTTGATTCAAAATTTTTTGTTTGAATGTGTTTGACTTTCTTTTGATTCAAATAGCTTTGTTGAATGCATTTGACTTTTATTTCCTTCAAAAAGCTTTGTTTGAATGTGTTTGACTTTCATTTCATTCAAATAGCTTTGTAGAATGCATTCGACTTTCTTTGTATCAAATAGCTTTCTTTGAATGTGTTTGACTTTCATTTAATTCAAATAGCTTTGCTCAATACATTTGACTTTTATTTGCTTCAAAAAGCTATTTTATATGTGTTTAACTTTCATTTGATTGAAATAGCTTTGTAGAATGCATTCGACTTTCATTTGGTTCAAAAAATCTTTGTTTGAATGTGTTTGACTTTCATTTGATTCAAATAGCTTTGTTCAATGCATTTGACTTTTATTTGATTCAAAAGTATTGTTCGAATGTATTTGACTTTCATTTGATTCAAAAGTATTGTTCGAATGTATTTGACTTTCATTTGATTCAAATAGCTTGGTAGAATGCATTCGAATATCATTTGATTCAAAAAGCTTTGTTTGAATGTGTTTGACTTTCATTTGATTCAAATAGCTTTGTTGAATGCATTTTACTTTTATTTGCTTCAAAAAGCTTTGTTTGAATGTGTTTGACCTTCATTTGATTCAAAAAAAAATTTGTAGAATGCATTCGACTTTCATTTGATTCAAAAAGCTTTGTTTGAATATGTTTGACTTTCATTTGATTCAAATAGCTTTGTTCAATGCATTTGACTTTTATTTCCTTGAAAAACCTTTGTTTGACTGTGTTTGACATTTATTTGATTTAAAAACCTTTGTTTAATGTGTATGACTTTCATTTGATTCAAATAGCTTTGTAAAATGCATTCGACTTTCATTTGATTCAAAAATTTTTGTTTCAATGTGTTTGACTTTCTTTTGAATCAAATAGCTTTGTTGAATGCATTTGACTTTTATTTCCTTCAAAAAGCTTTGTTTGAATGTGTTTGACTTTCATTTCATTCAAATAGCTTTGTAGAATGCATTCGACTTTCATTTGAATCAAATAGCTTTCTTTGAATGTGTTTGACTTTCATTTAATTCAAATAGCTTTGTTCAATACATTTGACTTTTATTTGCTTCAAAAAGCTATATTTATATGTGTTTGACTTTCTTTTGATTCAAATAGCTTTGTTGAATGCATTTGAGTTTTATTTCATTCAAAAAGCTTTGTTTGAATGTTATTCACTTTCATTTGATTCAAATAGCTTTGTAGAATGCATTCGACTTTCATTTGATTTAAAAAGCTTTGTTTGAATGTGTTTGACTTTCATTTAATTCAAATAGCTTTGTTCAATACATTTGACTTTTATTTGCTTCAAAAAGCTTTGTTTAAATGTGTTTGACTTTCATTTGATTCATATAGCTTTGTAGAATGCATTCGACTTTTATTTGGTTCAAAAAAGCTTTGTTTGAATGTGTTTGACTTTCATTTGATTCAAATAGCTTTGTTCAATGCATTTGACTTTTATTTGCTTCAAAAACCTTTGTTTGATTGTGTTTGACATTTATTTGATTTAAAAACCTTTGTCTAATGTGTTTGACTTTCATTTGATTCAAATAGCTTTGTAGAATGCATTCGACTTTCATTTGATTCAAAAGATTTGTTTGAATGTGTTTCACTTACATTTGATTCAAATAGCTTTGTTGAATGCATTTGACTTTTATTTGTTTCAAAAAGCTTTGTTTGAATGTGTTTGACTTTCATTTGATTCAAATAGCTATGTTCATTGTACTAGACTTTTATTTGCTTCAAAAAGCTTTGTTTGAATGTTTTTGACTTTCATTTGATTTAAAAAGCTTTGTAGAATGCATTCGACTTTCATTTGATTGAAAAAGCTATGTTTGAATGTGTTTGACTTTCATTTAATTCAAATAGCTTTGTTCAATGCATTTGACTTTCATTTCCTTCAAAAAGCTTTGTTTGAATGTGTTCGACTTTCATTTGATTTAAAAAGCTTTGTTTGAATGTGTTTGACTTTCATTTGATTCAAATAGCTTTGTAGAATGCATTCGACTTTCATTTGATTCAAAAAGCTTTGTTTGAATGTGTTTGACTTTCATTTAATTCAAATAGCTTTGTTCAATACATTTGACTTTTATTTGCTTCAAAAAGCTTTGTTTAAATGTGTTTGACTTTCATTTGATTCAAATAGCTTTGTAGAATGCATTCGACTTTCATTTGGTACAAAAAAGCTTTGTTTGAATGTGTTTGACTTTCATTTGATTCAAATAGCTTTGTTCAATGCATTTGACTTTTATTTGCTTCAAAAACCTTTGTTTGATTGAGTTTGACAATTATTTGATTTAAAAACCTTTGTCTAATGTGTTTGACTTTCATTTGATTCAAATAGCTTTGTAGAATGCATTCGAATATCATTTGATTCAAAAAGCTTTGTTTGAATGTGTTTGACTTTCATTTGATTCAAATAGCTTTGTTGAATGCATTTTACTTTTATTTGCTTCAAAAAGCTTTGTTTGAATGTGTTTGACCTTCATTTGATTCAAAAAAAAATTTGTAGAATGCATTCGACTTTCATTTGATTCAAAAAGCTTTGTTTGAATATGTTTGACTTTCATTTGATTCAAATAGCTTTGTTCAATGCATTTGACTTTTATTTGCTTGAAAAACCTTTGTTTGACTGTGTTTGACATTTATTTGATTTAAAAACCTTTGTTTAATGTGTTTGACTTTCATTTGATTCAAATAGCTTTGTAAAATGCATTCGACTTTCATTTGATTCAAAATTTTTTGTTTGAATGTGTTTGACTTTCTTTTGATTCAAATAGCTTTGTTGAATGCATTTGACTTTTATTTCCTTCAAAAAGCTTTGTTTTAATGTGTTTGACTTTCATTTCATTCAAATAGCTTTGTAGAATGCATTCGACTTTCATTTGAATCAAATAGCTTTCTTTGAATGTGTTTGACTTTCATTTAATTCAAATAGCTTTGTTCAATACATTTGACTTTTATTTGCTTCAAAAAGCTATATTTATATGTGTTTGACTTTCTTTTGATTCAAATAGCTTTGTTGAATGCATTTGAGTTTTATTTCCTTCAAAAAGCTTTGTTTGAATGTTATTCATTTTCATTTGATTCAAATAGCTTTGTAGAATGCATTCGACTTTCATTTGATTCAAAAAGCTTTGTTTGAATGTGTTTGACTTTCATTTAATTCAAATAGCTTTGTTCAATACATTTGACTTTTATTTGCTTCAAAAAGCTTTGTTTAAATGTGTTTGACTTTCATTTGATTCAAATAGCTTTGTAGAATGCATTCGACTTTCATTTGGTTCAAAAAAGCTTTGTTTGAATGTGTATGACTTTCATTTGATTCAAATAGCTTTGTTCAATGCATTTGACTTTTATTTGCTTCAAAAACCTTTGTTTGATTGTGTTTGACATTTATTTGATTTAAAAACCTTTGTCTAATGTGTTTGACTTTCATTTGATTCAAATAGCTTTGTAGAATGCATTCGACTTTCATTTGATTCAAAAGAATTGTTTGAATGTGTTTCACTTTCATTTGATTCAAATAGCTTTGTTGAATGCATTTGACTTTTATTTGTTTCAAAAAGCTTTGTTTGAATGTGTTTGACTTTCATTTGATTCAAATAGCTATGTTCATTGCATTAGACTTTTATTTGCTTCAAAAAGCTTTGTTTGAATGTGTTTGACTTTCATTTGATTTAAAAAGCTTTGTAGAATGCATTCGACTTTCATTTGATTGAAAAAGCTATGTTTGAATGTGTTTGACTTTAATTTAATTCAAATAGCTTTGTTCAATGCATTTGACTTTCATTTCCTTCAAAAAGCTTTGTTTGAATGTGTTCGACTTTCATTTGATTTAAAAAGCTTTGTTTGAATGTGTTTGACTTTCATTTGATTCAAATAGCTTTGTAGAATGCGTTCGACTTTCATTTGATTGAAAAAGCTTTGTTTGAATGTGTTTGACTTTTATTTGATTCAAATAGCTTTGTTCAATGCATTTGACTTTTATTAGCTTCAAAAGCTTTGTTTGAATGTATTTGACTTTCATTTGATTTAATAACCTTTGTTTAATGTGTTTGACTTTCATTTGATTCAAAAAGCTTTGTTTAAATGTGTTTGACTTTTATTTGATTCAAATAGCTTTGTAGAATGCATTTGACTTTTATTTGCTTCAAAAAGCTTTGTTTGAATGTGTTTGACTTTCACTTGATTCAAATAGCTTTGTTCAATGGATTTTACTTTTATTTGCTTCAAAAAGCTTTGTTTGAACGTGTTTGACTTTCATTTGATTAAAAAAACCTTTGTTTCATGTGTTTGACTTTTATTTGATTCAAATAGCTTTGTTGAATGCATTTTACTTTTATTTGCTTCAAAAAGCTTTGTTTGAATGTGTTTGACCTTCATTTGATTCAAAAAAAAATTTGTAGAATGCATTCGACTTTCATTTGATTCAAAAAGCTTTGTTTGAATATGTTTGACTTTCATTTGATTCCAATAGCTTTGTTCAATGCATTTGACTTTTATTTTCTTGAAAAACCTTTGTTTGACAGTGTTTGACATTTATTTGATTTAAAAACCTTTGTTTAATGTGTTTGACTTTCATTTGATTCAAATAGCTTTGTAAAATGCATTCGACTTTCATTTGATTCAAAATTTTTTGTTTGAATGTGTTTGACTTTCTTTTGATTCAAATAGCATTGTTGAATGCATTTGACTTTTATTTCCTTCAAAAAGCTTTGTTTGAATGTGTTTGACTTTCATTTCATTCAAATAGCTTTGTAGAATGCATTCGACTTTCATTTGAATCAAATAGCTTTCTTTGAATGCTATTTTAATTTCATTTAATTCAAATAGCTTTGTTCAATACATTTGACTTTTCTTTGCTTCAAAAAGCTATATTTATATGTGTTTGACTTTCTTTTGATTCAAATAGCTTTGTTGAATGCATTTGAGTTTTATTTCCTTCAAAAAGCTTTGTTTGAATGTTATTCATTTTCATTTGATTCAAATAGCTTTGTAGAATGCATTCGACTTCAAAGCTTTGTTTGAATGTGTTTGACTTTCATTTAATTCAAATAGCTTTGTTCAATACATTTGACTTTTATTTGCTTCAAAAAGCTTTGTTTAAATGTGTTTGACTTTCATTTGATTCAAATAGCTTTGTAGAATGCATTCGACTTTCATTTGGTTCAAAAAAGCTTTGTTTGAATGTGTTTGACTTTCATTTGATTCAAATAGCTTTGTTCAATGCATTGGACTTTTATTTGCTTCAAAAACCTTTGTTTGATTGTGTTTGACATTTATTTGATTTAAAAACCTTTGTCTAATGTGTTTGACTTTCATTTAATTCAAATAGCTTTGTTCAATACATTTGACTTTTATTTGCTTCAAAAAGCTATATTTATATGTATTTGACTTTCTTTTGATTCAAATAGCTTTGTTGAATGCATTTGAGTTTTATTTCCTTCAAAAAGCTTTGTTTGAATGTTATTTATTTTCATTTTATTCAAATAGCTTTGTAGAATGCATTCAACTTTCATTTGATTCAAAAAGCTTTGTTTGAATGTGTTTGACTTTCATTTAATTCAAATAGCTTTGTTCAATACATTTGACTTTTATTTGCTTCAAAAAGCTTTGTTTAAATGTGTTTGACTTTCATTTGATTCAAATAGCTTTGTAGAATGCTTTCGACTTTTATTTGGTTCAAAAAAGCTTTGTTTGAATGTGTTTGACTTTCATTTGATTCAAATAGCTTTGTTCAATGCATTTGACTTTTATTTGCTTCAAAAACCTTTGTTTGATTGTGTTTGACATTTATTTGATTTAAAAACCTTTGTCTAATGTGTTTGACTTTCATTTGATTCAAATAGCTTTGTAGAATGTGTTTAGGGTATTTTTACCCCGCCATGTGGCCTAATCGGAGGGCGACACGTGTCAGCCCAAGGATAGTCCAAAATGGACCATTCCCCGCTTGACACGTGTCATCCTAGATATTTGGGAAATGTCGGCCTTCAGGCCCAAATCCCGAGAAAGCCGTAGAACGGCGCAGCCCACCAATGATTAGGGTTTGATACCCTAATCAGGGGCGCAATTCCCAAGGACCCTATAAATAGGGAGATTCCCCTCTTTTGGAGGACAGGTGGATATTTTAAGGTATTCATTGCAAACCGTCCCTTTGATAGAGACAACTGAGCTTGGAATCCAAGCAGATCCCCACCTTAATTTCCGCACCTTTTACTCTACTTCAAGTTACTAACTTGAGCGTTGGAGGCGGAGCACCATCCAACTGGTGTCTCCGTTAATTTTGCAGGTACAGAGCCGGCAGGATCAGTCTTCGAGTTGTAACTCTCCCGAGGGACAAAAAACCCCAAAACATTTGGCGCCGTCTGTGGGGAGAGTACCTCAAGATGGTTCAAAACTCTGTACCGATTCTCAATTCTACCTCTCTACGTCCGGGTACCCAGACGGGTAACTTGGATGACTTGTAACCGGTTATTCAACCGGTCGGGTTCGAAATCCCCCAGCCTCCACCTCAGCCTCAGCCAGAGGTATTCACTGAGGAGGAGGATGAGGAGGAAGATAATGATGTTGAGACTTACATCTCTAGGGATGGATCTCTCATCTCTAAATCTATTCGTTCCAGGGATCAACTGGAGCGAAATGAAGACCAGGCGGGCCCAAGCAGGCGCCCACCTGGAAGGCCAGACGGGGAAACCCAGAAGGCCAAAGGTCAAGCCCCAGTCACCCGAGATGAGCTCATGAGATTCATGACCTCTTTCAAAGGTGAAATCAAGGCTATGATCAACAAAAACAAGGCAGGCTCTAGCAAGAGTCAGCCGGCTAAAAAGACTCCCACTTCTGGAAAGAAGAAGAAGCCGGTCAAGGACAGGCAGCCAACTCCTCATCCAAAGGAGAAGGCAGCCGCAACACTTGACTGGTCTAAGATTCTGATGCCCCGGCGACCCCAGCCGGAGGCACAAAATGCGTCTACCTTCGATGCACGACAAGTCATCGATCGAAGGAGGCGGCAGCAGTCTGAGTCAGCTTCCACTTCGAGCTTTCCAGACAGCTTCAAGCAAGCTTCTGCAAGGAACTCTGTGTCCTTGCATGAGAGTCGGACAGGCGGTAAAACCGTCAACACCGAACCTCAGCTGATGATAGGGTCTATACCATACGCACCTCAGGCGCAGTATGGGCAATATGGCCTCCAGTTCATGCAGCCACCTCCTTTTGGAGGTCAGGCGGCATATACTCCTGCCCAGCCTCTGGACTGGCAGCTTCGGCTAATGAGGCTAGGCGAACAGCCGTCTGCCTTTGCAGCCAATATAACCGAGGCGACTCAGCCGACCAAGGTTAAGAATGTTTTGGTGGGCACCTATGATGGTACCACCAACCCGGAAGACCACCTGATGGCATATACCAACCTCATGTGCTTACAGGGGTGGGACGATGCCACCTGGTGTCGTTGTTTCCCGGCTACACTGAAGGGCATTGCCCAGCAGTGGTTTGGCAACTTGCCAGCCGGTTCTGTTGATAGCTTCAAGAGGCTAGCCTTCTTGTTTGCTACCAACTTCTCAATGAACATTCCTGCCAAGAAAACGAGCCTTGATTTGAGCACCGTTAGGCAGGGTGAGAGAGAAGGGCTACGCGCCTATGTCAGGCGGTTCAACCTGGTTAGAATACAGATCCAGGGGCTGTCTGACGAGGTAGCATTCACAGACTTTTTCAAGGGTCTGAGAGACGGGTCGGCTTTTAAGTTCGACCTTGTCAGAAAAGGGGCATTTACGCTACAGGCGGCCCTGAGGGAGGCGGAAAGCTATATACAGGCTACCGACCTCTGCACGCTTGGTGGCCAGTCAGACTCCAAGAAGTCTGACAAACAGAGAGACAGCCGGCCAGCTCAGCCGGGTAATAAAAAAGAAAAGAGCGGAAAGAGAAAAGAAGTCTGGGCGGTCAGCGATTCTGAGCAGCCGTCCCAGAAGAAGAAGAAAGAGGTTAAACCGTACGTCCCCAAGTACGAGTTTAACAAAGACCGCAACTCCATCCTCATGGAGGTAAAGGACCGGCTGTCCATTGAGAAGCCGAATCCAATGAAGAGCTCTGTCCAGTCACGGAACAAAAATAAATATTGCCAGTTCCATGAGGAGGTTGGCCATGACACCAACGACTGCTTTAGTCTGCAGCGGACGTTGGACCGTCTGGCTGACAAAGGGCTTTTAAAGTCCTACATTACTAAGTCCCCAGTCGGGGCAAAAAAGAAGAGCGAGGGTCAGTCCTCCAAGGCTACCCAGCCGGCTAGTAGTTCGGATACAGATAAGGATCCGGTCTACACTATAGCAGGCGGATTTTCATGTGGTGGCCCTACCATCCGGGGCACCAAGAGCCATCTTCGAAAGATGGACAAGGATGATGATGAGCAGGCGTCTGCCTCCTCCACCTTCCCAGACGTCCTCATAACCGAGAAGGACAGGGGCAGCGTCCGCCGTCCGCATGACGACCCGGTCGTCATTGAATGTAAGGTTGCCAACCAGCTGGTTGGACGGATCCTTATTGACACCGGCAGCTCGTCGGACATCATCAGCCTCCGGTGCCTGCAGAAGCTGAAGTACAACTCCAGCAGCATGCATCCGGTTACCCACCCCTTGGTTGGTTTTGGGGGTGGGATGGTCTACCCAGCCGGCAGAATTGATTTGCCCATCCGGCTGGGAGAAAAAGGCCAGGGACGGCATGTTGTCGTCAGGTTTTTGGTCGTGGAGGAGTTGACCGCCTACAATATTATCCTTGGTAGGCCAACCCTCAACGAAACCAAGGCGGTGATCATCCCGTCTCTCATGCTTGTCAAGTATGAGCGGGATGATGGCTCTGTTGGTTCCCTGAACGGGGATCAGAAGACGGCTCGGGAGTGTTATCTCTCAGCCGTTAAAGATACTGTGTCCTCAGACGGCCAATGGAAGGAACCAATAGACCTTGACGCTGTCAAGGATGCCAACCCTGCCCCACCAGCCGTTGGTAAGAAGAGAAAAGCACCTCTGCTGGTGGAGGTGAAAAAAGAGAAAAAATAGCAATCACTGGCCGGCGAACGGTCAGACGAGCTCCGTCCCCAACCGGCTGGAGAACACATTGATCTCGTTCTGGACGACAGCCGTCCAGAGCGGACGGTGAAGGTTGGGACGGCTGCTAATGCTGCCCTGGGTGCAGACTTGCACCTTCTGCTGAAAGAATTCAAAGACATCTTTGCCTTTGAAGTGGAAGAGATGCCAGGCGTCAGCCCGGATCTCGCTGTCCACAAACTCGCCGTGGATCCCAAAAAGAAGCCCACCCGGCAAAAGAAAAGAAACCATGGCGAGGAAAGAAGTCAGGCGGCAGCTGCCGAAATCAAAAAGCTGCTAGACGCCAGGTTCATTCGGCCCTGCAATTTCCCCGACTGGGTGGCCAATGTGGTCCTTGTTAAGAAACCGAATGGGACCTGGCGCATGTGTGTTGATTACACAGACCTCAACAAGGCGTGTCCAAAGGACAGTTACCCGCTTCCAAAGATCGACAGTCTGGTCGACTCTACAGCCGGTCACGCCTTGATGAGCTTCATGGATGCCTACTCCGGCTTCCATCAGATACCCCTCTGGAAAAAAGATCAAGAGAAGACGGCCTTCGTCACTGATTTGGGGTTATTCTGTTATACTGTGATGCCGTTTGGCTTGAAGAATGCGCCTGCCACCTTCCAACGAATGATTAATACGGTCTTCATCAATCAACTTGGGAGGAATGTGGAGGCGTACATTGATGACATGATAGTCAAATCCAAGCAACAGGCGGATCACCTTGCTGATCTCCGAGAAACATTCACCACCCTCAGGCGGCATAAGGTCATGTTAAACCCCAAGAAATGCGTCTTTGGTGTTGAGTCTGGGAAGTTTCTCGGATTCCTGATTGATCAAAGGGGGATAGAGGCTAACCCCGAAAAGATACAGGCGGTAATTGACATGAAGTCACCCCGGTCTGTCAAGGAAGTCCAGAGGCTGACTGGTTGCCTGGCCGCCTTGGGGAGGTTCCTCAGCCGGTCAGGTGACAAATGCCTTTACTTCTTCCAAGCAATCAGGAAGAAAACCAGGTTTGAATGGGGAGACGATGCTGAGACGGCATTCCAGAAGCTAAAAGAGCATTTGCACTCTCTGCCTAGGTTGGTCAGTCCTCTACCTAGGGAGACGTTGTATATGTATTTGGCCGTCTCAGACCATGCTCTCAGTGCCGTTCTCCTTGCTGAGCGAGACGGCGTTCAGCTCCCGGTTTACTTCATTAGCCATGTTCTTAAAAATGCTGAACTCCGGTACCCCCTGGTTGAAAAATTTGGCTTTGCTTTGTACATGGCATTCAAAAGATTGAAGCCTTACTTTCTGGCTCATCCGGTGGTAATTTACACCGACCAGCCACTCAAGCGGCCAATGTCTACCTTGGAGTCATCCGGAAGAATGCTAAAATGGGCTATTGAAATGCAAAGTCTTGAAATCATTTACGAACCAAGAAAGGCAGTGAAAGGTCAGGCGTTTGCCGACTTCATTGTGGAAATGACCCGTCCGGTGGCTCCGGATAATCTTGATCAGGTTTGGAAAGTGTATGTAGACGGGAGTTCTACGAAGAACGGCTGTGGTGCAGGCGTAATTTATGAGTCTCCTGAAGGGGACAGATATGAGTATGCACTACGGTTCAATTTTCAGGCCTCAAACAATGAGGCGGAATATGAAGCCCTGCTAGCCGGAATCCGTATGTGTAAGGCGGCAGGGGCAACAAAAATTGACGCCTACTCAGATTCGCAGTTGGTCGTTAGCCAGTATCAGGGAGCATATGAGGCAACTCACCCGGCTATGATCAAATATCTTCAGGCGGTCAAAGAAGAGGCTGGGTCACTTGAGGAGTTCCGGCTGAATCAAGTGCCCAGGTCTGACAATAACCAGGCGGATGCGCTATCGAAGCTTGCATCTTCCGCCTGCCATGATACGCCTCGGTCAGTCTTCTGGGAAGTACTTGAAAAAAGAAGCATCTTTGAAGATCCCATTGGAGTCCTAGACCGAAGCTCCACCTGGATGGATGGCATCCGGGCGTACCTCTCAGACGGCACGCTCCCTGATTCGCCACAGGAGGCAGCCGTTCTGAAAAAGCGAGCCGCAAGCTTTGAGTTGAGAAATGGAGAACTCTTCAAGGCGGGGTTTCTTAAGCCTCTACTGAAGTGTGTAACCCCAGAGAAGGGGAAGGAAGTTCTCGAAGACCTGCACTCGGGGTTCTGCGCCTCCCACATAGGCGGCAGATCTCTAGCCGTCAGAGCCAGACGGCAATACTTTTGGCCTACTCTAGAGGCAGACGCCAAAGAATTGGTGAGAAAATGTGACAAGTGCCAGAAATTTGGCAAACTTATTCACCGCCCGGCTACTGATCTGACGGTCATCCATAGCCCAATTCCGTTTGCAAAATGGGGCATGGACATTTTAGGTCCTTACACGCCTGCACCAGGCGGTAAGCGTTATATCTTGGTGGCTGTGGATTACTTCACCAAGTGGGTAGAGGCTGAGGCGGTAAAGAATATCAAGACATCAGACGTCATTTCCTTCATCTGGAAGAATGTCATCACCCGGTATGGGGTACCTATGTCCATGGTGTTTGATAATGGCCCTCAGTTTGAGACGCCTCAGCTAAAAACTTGGTTGGGAGATCAAGGGATCTCAACCTGTTTCGCATCAGTCGGCCGTCCCCAAGCAAACGGCCAAGTTGAAGCCTTCAACAAGCTGATCTCAGACGGCATAAAGAAGAAAATTGAAAGAGCCGGTGGCTTATGGGCTGAGGAATTAATCCATGTCCTATGGGCCATCCGGACAACAGCAAAGGGGTCAACCGGAGAAACCCCATTTCTCATGGTTTACGGTGCTGAAGCCGTCTTGCCCATTGAACGCTATGAGCAGACTCTCAGAGTCATGTTATATGATGAAGAGGCAAACTGGGAGGCAATGCGCCTGGCATTGGATTCACTTCCAGAACGTAGGGGCAATGCCGCCTTGCGTCATGAGATTTACCGTCTGAGAATGACAAGAGCCTACAACAAGAGAGTACACAGGCGTCCCTTGAAAGTGGACGACCTAGTGTTACGGAAAATGGAGGCAACCGGTAGGGCTAATGAGCTTGGAAAGCTAACTCCTAATTGGGAAGGCCCCTACCGGATTTATGAAGAAGTAAGAGACGGCACCTATCGCCTGGAAACTCCAGACGACAGGCGCCTGCCTAGAACTTGGAATGTAGATAATTTGAAAAAATACTACTTCTGAGATTTTGTAAATTTTGTAAACAAGAAGCACATTAATGAGAAGTTGCTTTCTGTTATCATATTTTGTTTCCCGTCTGAACCCAGACGGGTCACCTGTTTGTTTTTCTGAGTTCTTGGAAATTGAATTAACGTCTGATTGACGAAGAGGCCAATGGCCAGATAAGCTAAGCATAGACACGCTTAGTGGCTATACAGCCGGTCTATAACAAGACCAGAGGCCAATGGCCGGATGGCTACTTCGACCTAAATTCGCCTGTCCCAACATGGACAAAGGCGTCCGGCGACACCCCTCCGGGTGCAATCGTCGCAGAGAGAAGCCAACCTGCTTACTCTACGTACCTATGCAGGCGGCCACAATTGGATGGCTGAATCAGCCATCCATAGCCGTCTGACCTGAGCAATCTCAGGAACGACCAAGTTTTGATCACCGGATGTCCACAGGACATCAGCCGGTGACCGACTGAAGTTCCTACTTAGATTACTTTTTGAAATTATACAAGTCCCCCCAATGGGGTAGAAGGACATTGAAAGTATAATTGGATTACAATCACCCCAGGCGGCATTTGCCTTCCTGCACCATGAAGGGCCAGGCGGCCATTTGTCTCCTACCCCCAGGCGGCATTTGCCTCCCTGCACCATGAAGGGTCAGGCGGCCATTTGCCTCCTGCCCCCAGGCGGCCATTTGCCTCCTACCCCCAGGCGGCATTTGCCTTCCTGCACCATGAAGGGTCAGGCGGCCATTTGTCTCCTACCCCCAGGCGGCATTTGCCTCCCTGCACCATGAAGGGTCAGGCGGCCATTTGCCTCCTGCCCCCAGGCGGCATTTGTCTCCTACCCCAGGCGGCATTTTCCTTCCTGCACCATGAAGGGTCAGGCGGCCATTTGCCTCCTGCCCCCAGGCGGCATTTGCCTTCCTACACCATGAAGGGCCAGGCGGCCATTTGCCTCCTACCCCCAGGCGGCATTTGCCTTCCTGCACCATGAAGGGTCAGGCGGCCATTTGTCTCCTACCCCCAGGCGGCATTTGCCTCCCGGCACCATGAAGGGTCAGGCGGCCATTTGTCTCCTACCCCCAGGCGGCATTTGCCTCCCTGCACCATGAAGGGTCAGGCGGCCATTTGCCTCCTGCCCCCAGGCGGCATTTGTCTCCTACCCCAGGCGGCATTTGCCTTCCTGCACCATGAAGGGTCAGGCGGCCATTTGCCTCCTGCCCCCAGGCGGCATTTGCCTCCTGCCCCCAGGCGGCATTTGCCTCCTGCCCCCAGGCGGCATTTGCCTTCCTGCTCCATGAAGGGTCAGGCGGCTCTATTTGCCTCCCTACCCTGTCAATGCAGACGGCCACCATTGGACGGCTGAATCAGCCATCCATAGCCGTCTGACCTGAACAGTAAGAAAAAGAGCAAGTTTCGGACCCCGGATGTCTAAGGACATCAGTCGGAGACCGGCTGCATTTCTTAGCGTTTTTTAAAAAAAATTGTACACATCCTCATTCGGGGCAAAGAGTTGTACAATGGCTATATGAAGTCTACTAAGACGGAAAACACCGTCTAGTTAGACGCTGAAATGCCTGTTAATGTACGGCTGTGTACTTGGTTTGGGGCAATCACTACTGTGATTGATTGACTTACAGACATATCATGCTCTTTATAGCATCAGACGTCCCCAAGTCAATCAACCGACTCCACCTGGAACCAACCACACAGCCGTCCAGGGGCAAGGTCAGCCGCATACTTTTGATAAGTTAGGCAGAAAAAATTGCAAATGCAAAAATTTTTTAAGTGCAAACACATGCGCAAAGTTATAAAACCGACTCAGTCGGTTGCATTCATTGAACTTTCCACCCAGCCAAACGGCTGGGAGGGATCAATTGTTTGATAAACCCGGCTCCTCAGCCGGTAAAGAGACAAGAATACTCGGCACGCAGGCCGGAAAAGTAAATTGTTTGGCATACAGCCGCAGAAAAAAGTAGAAAAAAAAGAGAAGACTTGGCACTCAGCCGCTTAAATCATTGGCCTGCAGGCGGCCCTTCCTGGTTCTCCTCGCCATCATCCGCGATTTCAACCTCTGGAGCCTCTGGATCTTCAGGCTCAGGTTGTTCCGTCTCAGCCCAGGCGAGGAAGGACTCCGGTTCTGGCTCACCTTTCTCTCTCAAGTAGATGACCTCGTCTGCATACTTGTGAGCCAGGGCCCAGACGCCATAATCCTTTCCAGGATTCAAGGCATCCCAGGCGATCTTCATCATAGCCTCATTATCGGCAGCCATCTCAGCAACCAGATGGTTTTGATCCGCCTGGAGGGTTGCTCGAAAATTCTCTTGAGCTTTGGCTGCCGCCTCCTCCATCTTGGCTACTTTGCTCTTCAGATCAGCATTCTCTGAAGAGACTCCTTGAAGAGCCTGGAGGCTTTCTTGGGCCTTCTGGAGGTCCTCCTTAAGTTTAGGGAGATCCACCTCCGCCTGCTTTTGGGCCGTCTCTGCAGCCTCAGCCTTCTCTTTGACCGCCTGCAGTTCCGCTTCCAGCTCTTGAATCTTGGCCGCCTGCGTCATTTCTGTTGCTTTAGTTTCAAGTTCGTTAAGTATGGAGGAATGCAAAGCGACATCAGTGGCAGTGGAGGCGGACTGCTTTGCCCGTCTTACCTCTTCCCGTTTGCGGGTGTAGGGACGCTTGAGCCCGTCTACCCGCAGCAAGGCCTGCAAATTAAACAAGGTTAAGGAGGCAGGCGGAGCAGAAAACAGAAAAGTTATTGAAAATGGCTAAGTACATTACCTCAGCCAGAAGGGAAAGGATACGTTCAAGATTGAACGTCTCAATCCCAGGGATAGCATCCTTATCCCGTTTGCCTACAGCGTCCAGCATGGCCCTGGCATGCCTCTGGACGTCTGGCCAGCGAGGCGATTGATCTGCATCACAATCAGCGTCAGACTGAGTTACTAAAGCAGCGCCTATCTGGTTCCGACCGTCTGAGGATGACGTCTGCTGAGAGTGTGATTTCACTCGCAGCGGCCATCCCAGCTCAGGCGGAGATTCAAAGGGGTTCTTACCTGCAGAGCCGGCCAGGCGGGAGCCGCTGGCAGCCGTTGAGAGCCCCCCGGTTGCAGGAAGAGGCTGGGCCAAGTCAAGGCCAATGGAGCCTGACACTTGCTCCTTCCTCCCTCCAATCCTCATTTGCCTCCCAGGCGGAGCAGTAGGAGTAGCAGAGGAGGCGGCCTTCTTGGAGGACTTGCTGGGGTTAGAGACGGGGGTCTCCTCCCTGGCCCGTTTGAGGTTCCTCTCAAACGTCTTGTCCACCTTGCCTCCCTAAAAAAATTATAACTTAATGTCAGCAGACGGAATGAGGAAACTGTGAAAGTTAACTCACAAAGTAGGTCAGGCGTTACCTTAGCCCTGAGGTCTCGCGCCTGGGCCTCCGCCAAGTCACGGCGGATTTGCGCTGAAGACCGTCTGGGTGTCTTCTCTTCAGGCAACATGTTTAATGCTTCTTCTGCAAGATCAGACGGGAAAGCAGTTAGAACATTATCAAGAAATTCATTTCCGATACAAAAGTACTGCAGACGGAAGTGAGTCAGGCGCATACGTCTATCAAACATGTGCCCTAGCCCGCAGGCGGCTAGGAAGCACTCGTCCCTGAGCCAGGCGCTCTTGGGGATCCAGTTCTTCGGGACCTTTATTGTTTCCCCGGTTGACAGGGTTGCGTCTGTGAGGCCGAAGAGATCAGCCTCAATTATCTTTTCAAAATCCTCATCCGGGATTCGAGGAAGGCAGCACTTCCGACCCATAAGGTCGGGCTTCTTATTGTACAGGCGGAGTTCATAGTTCTCCCGCCTGGTAGGAGCCGTGCACAGGTAGAACCTGTGCTTCCAGCCGTCAAATTTGGAGACCTTATCCAAGGTCATCATGTATTGGGGAAACGTGGTCAGAGTGTACCACGCTCTATACCCGCCTGGGGTACGACTGAGATAGTGCATCTTGGCGAATGCTTCCCAGCCGGGGTGAACCCCTTGGAATTCGCAGGCGGCAACATACCCCAGAATGTTTGCCCAAGAATTGGGGGTAAGTTGCCAGACTCCGAGGCCGTAGCCTCTCAAGATTGACTTCACCGCCTGGTGAAGGGGGAAGCGGAGACCCGCCTTGAACGTTGCTTCATAACAGCCGAAGTAGCCGTTTGCATTGCGTTCAGAGTCTTCCCAGGAAATGGTGCCGTCTGGGGGAGGCACCCTTATACTCCACCCGTCTCCCATTGGGTGGGCCTTCAAGAAATTTTTGAGACCCTTCTCCATAAGGTCAATATCTTTTGAGGAGACGTGGATTCTAAAGGGGTCATCTTTCTCTTTCCACGTCTTCCTCTCTTCTTCCTCACTATCGTCAAGCGGGGGAAGATCATCACTGCTTTCAGAAGAGGGGATGTTAAGAATATCTCTCGCCTCCTCCCCTGACAAAGAAATTGAAGCTGAGGCGGCTTCCTCACCGCCTTGGTTATTGTCCTCTTCCCCGCTTTGGTCACACTCCTCCAAAAAGGAATCAGGGGGAGTTGGGGGGCCGCGCGGAGGGGATCTCTCCGGAGCCGTCTGGTGTCCAGAGCCAGACGTCTCCCCCTCAGACGTTTGATCGCCTGAGTCATCGCTTCTGTAATTTGGATCTCGTGCCGTCTGCTTAATCCGAGCCATTGTGTCCTGCACAGACGCGCAGATGGTCGGAATCCAAGCATGAGGGTGGTCCCAACACCCAGAGACGGCACTACCAGTCCTAGACTCAGCCGTCCCTGGTGAACGGCTGGATTCTACCCTAGGTTGTGCCGTGTGCGTTGGTGATGAATCCATTTATTGCAAGGAATATATACAAACGGAAAAATGAAAAAAGAGCTGAAAGAGTCAGAGACGGTACCTTTAGATTTGATATCTGAAGGTAGACGGTTCCGCCTGTGTTGGTGCGGCTGAGTTCTTCGAATTTGCGCCTGACTCAGACGGATGACTTTTGTTCTCTCTTTCAAGATTCTAAGTTAACTCTGAAATTTTGGCAAGGCGTAGCAAAATTATGAGGGTCAAACGGCTATATAAAGAGGGTAAATGAAGGGGTACTCCCGTAATTTACCCAGAAGGTGAACAGTAGTTTTTTGGCGGTAAATTTACCATCATTCAGCGAGTGACATGTGTCACAGATGCCACGCGGATTGCCACGTCACATATGTGAGGGGCAAATGTTTAGGGTATTTTTACCCCGCCATGTGGCCTAATCGGAGGGCGACACGTGTCAGCCCAAGGATAGTCCAAAGTGGACCATTCCCCGCTTGACACGTGTCATCCCAGATATTTGGGAAAATGTCGGCCTTCAGGCCCAAATCCCGAGAAAGCCGTAGAACGGCGCAGCCCACCAATGATTAGGGTTTGATACCCTAATCAGGGGCGCAATTCCCAAGGACCCTATAAATAGGGAGATTCCCCTCTTTTGGAGGACAGGTGGATATTTTAAGGTATTCATTGCAAACCGTCCCTTTGATAGAGACAACTGAGCTTGGAATCCAAGCAGATCCCCACCTTAATTTCCGCACCTTTTACTCTAATTCAAGTTACTAACTTGAGCGTTGGAGGCGGAGCACCATCCAACTGGTGTCTCCGTTAATTTTGCAGGTACAGAGCCGGCAGGATCAGTCTTCGAGTTGTAACTCTCCCGAGGGACAAAAAACCCCAAAACAGAATGCATTTGACTCTCATTTGATTCAAAAGATTTAATTGAATGTGTTTCACTTTCATTTGATTCAAATAGCTTTGTTAAATGCATTTGACTTTTATTTGTTTCAAAAAGCTTTGTTTGAATGTGTTTGACTTTCATTTGATTCAAATAGCTATGTTCATTGCATTAGACTTTTATTTGCTTCAAAAAGCTTTGTTTGAATGTGTTTGACTTTCATTTGATTTAAAAAGCTTTGTAGAATGCATTCGACTTTCATTTGATTGAAAAAGCTATGTTTGAATGTGTTTGACTTTCATTTAATTCAAGTAGCTTTGTTCAATGCATTTGACTTTCATTTCCTTCAAAAAGCTTTGTTTGAATGTGTTCGACTTTCATTTGATTTAAAAAGCTTTGTTTGAATGTGTTTGACTTTCATTTGATTCAAATAGCTTTGTAGAATGCGTTCGACTTTCATTTGATTGAAAAAGCTTTGTTTGAATGTGTTTGACTTTCATTTGATTAAAATAGCTTTGTTCAATGCATTTGACTTTTATTAGCTTCAAAAGCTTTGCTTGAATGTATTTGACTTTCATTTGATTTAATAACCTTTGTTTAATGTGTTTGACTTTCATTTGATTCAAAAAGCTTTGTTTAAATGTGTTTGACTTTCATTTGATTCAAATAGCTTTGTAGAATGCATTTGACTTTTATTTGCTTCAAAAAGCTTTGTTTGAATGTGTTTGACTTTCACTTGATTCAAATAGCTTTATTCAATGGATTTTACTTTTATTTGCTTCAAAAAGCTTTGTTTGAACGTGTTTGACTTTCATTTGATTAAAAAAACCTTTGTTTCATGTGTTTGACTTTTATTTGATTCAAATAGCTTTGTTGAATGCATTTTACTTTTATTTGCTTCAAAAAGCTTTGTTTGAATGTGTTTGACCTTTATTTGATTCAAAAAAAAATTTGTAGAATGCATTCGACTTTCATTTGATTCAAAAAGCTTTGTTTGAATATGTTTGACTTTCATTTGATTCAAATAGCTTTGTTCAATGCATTTGACTTTTATTTGCTTGAAAAACCTTTGTTTGACAGTGTTTGACATTTATTTGATTTAAAAACCTTTGTTTAATGTGTTTGACTTTCATTTGATTCAAATAGCTTTGTAAAATGCATTCGACTTTCATTTGATTCAAAATTTTTTGTTTGAATGTGTTTGACTTTCTTTTGATTCAAATAGCATTGTTGAATGCATTTGACTTTTATTTCCTTCAAAAAGCTTTGTTTGAATGTGTTTGACTTTCATTTCATTCAAATAGCTTTGTAGAATGCATTCGACTTTCATTTTAATCAAATAGCTTTCTTTGAATGTGTTTGACTTTCATTTAATTCAAATAGCTTTGTTCAATACATTTGACTTTTCTTTGCTTCAAAAAGCTATATTTATATGTGTTTGACTTTCTTTTGATTCAAATAGCTTTGTTGAATGCATTTGAGTTTTATTTCCTTCAAAAAGCTTTGTTTGAATGTTATTCATTTTCATTTGATTCAAATAGCTTTGTAGAATGCATTCGACTTTCATTTGATTCAAAAAGCTTTGTTTGAATGTGTTTGACTTTCATTTAATTCAAATACCTTTGTTCAATACATTTGACTTTTATTTGCTTCAAAAAGCTTTGTTTAAATGTGTTTGACTTTCATTTGATTCAAATAGCTTTGTAGAATGCATTCGACTTTCATTTGGTTCAAAAAAGCTTTGTTTGAATGTGTTTGACTTTCATTTGATTCAAATAGCTTTGTTCAATGCATTTGACTTTTATTTGCTTCAAAAACCTTAGTTTGATTGTGTTTGACATTTATTTGATTTAAAAACCTTTGTCTAATGTGTTTGACTTTCATTTAATTCAAATAGCTTTGTTCAATACATTTGACTTTTATTTGCTTCAAAAAGCTATATTTATATGTGTTTGACTTTCTTTTGATTCAAATAGCTTTGTTGAATGCATTTGAATTTTATTTCCTTCAAAAAGCTTTGTTTGAATGTTATTTATTTTCATTTGATTCAAATAGCTTTGTAGAATGCATTCAACTTTCATTTGATTCAAAAAGCTTTGTTTGAATGTGTTTGACTTTCATTTAATTCAAATAGCTTTGTTCAATACATTTGACTTTTATTTGCTTCTAAAAGCTTTGTTTAAATGTGTTTCACTTTCATTTGATTCAAATAGCTTTGTAGAATGCATTCGACTTTCATTTGGTTCAAAAAAGCTTTGTTTGAATGTGTTTGACTTTCATTTGATTCAAATAGCTTTGTTCAATGCATTTGACTTTTATTTGCTTCAAAAACCTTTGTTTGATTGTGTTTGACATTTATTTGATTTAAAAACCTTTGTCTAATGTGTTTGACTTTCATTTGATTCAAATAGCTTTGTAGAATGCATTTGACTCTCATTTGATTCAAAAGATTTGTTTGAATGTGTTTCACTTTCATTTGATTCAAATAGCTTTGTTGAATGCATTTGACTTTTATTTGTTTCAAAAAGCTTTGTTTGAATGTGTTTGACTTTCATTTGATTCAAATAGCTATGTTCATTGCATTAGACTTTTATTTGCTTCAAAAAGCTTTGTTTGAATGTGTTTGACTTTCATTTGATTTAAAAAGCTTTGTAGAATGCATTCGACTTTCATTTGATTGAAAAAGCTATGTTTGAATGTGTTTAACTTTCATTTAATTCAAATAGCTTTGTTCAATGCATTTGACTTTCATTTCCTTCAAAAAGCTTTGTTTGAATGTGTTCGACTTTCATTTGATTTAAAAAGCTTTGTTTGAATGTGTTTGACTTTCATTTGATTCAAATAGCTTTGTAGAATGCGTTCGACTTTCATTTGATTGAAAAAGCTTTGTTTGAATGTGTTTGACTTTCATTTGATTCAAATAGCTTTGTTCAATGCATTTGACTTTTATTAGCTTCAAAAGCTTTGCTTGAATGTATTTGACTTTCATTTGATTTAATAACCTTTGTTTAATGTGTTTGACTTTCATTTGATTCAAAAAGCTTTGTTTAAATGTGTTTGACTTTCATTTGATTCAAATAGCTTTGTAGAATGCATTTGACTTTTATTTGCTTCAAAAAGCTTTGTTTGAATGTGTTTGACTTTCACTTTATTCAAATAGCTTTGTTCAATGGATTTTACTTTTATTTGCTTCAAAAAGCTTTGTTTGAACGTGTTTGACTTTCATTTGATTAAAAAAACCTTTGTTTCATGTGTTTGACTTTTATTTGATTCAAATAGCTTTGTTGAATGCATTTTACTTTTATTTGCTTCAAAAAGCTTTGTTTGAATGTGTTTGACTTTCATTTGATTCAAAAAAAAATTTGTAGAATGCATTCGACTTTCATTTGATTCAAAAAGCTTTGTTAGAATATGTTTGACTTTCATTTGATTCAAATAGCTTTGTTCAATGCATTTGACTTTTATTTGCTTGAAAAACCTTTGTTTGACAGTGTTTGACATTTATTTGATTTAAAAACCTTTGTTTAATGTGTTTGACTTTCATTTGATTCAAATAGCTTTGTAAAATGCATTCGACTTTCATTTGATTCAAAATTTTTTGTTTGAATGTGTTTGACTTTCTTTTGATTCAAATAGCATTGTTGAATGCATTTGACTTTTATTTCCTTCAAAAAGCTTTGTTTGAATGTGTTTGACTTTCATTTCATTCAAATAGCTTTGTAGAATGCATTCGACTTTCATTTGAATCAAATAGCTTTCTTGAATGTGTTTGACTTTCATTTAATTCAAATAGCTTTGTTCAATACATTTGACTTTTCTTTGCTTCAAAAAGCTATATTTATATGTGTTTGACTTTCTTTTGATTCAAATAGCTTTGTTGAATGCATTTGAGTTTTATTTCCTTCAAAAAGCTTTGTTTGAATGTTATTCATTTTCATTTGATTCAAATAGCTTTGTAGAATGCATTCGACTTTCATTTGATTCAAAAAGCTTTGTTTGAATGTGTTTGACTTTCATTTAATTCAAATAGCTTTGTTCAATACATTTGACTTTTATTTTCTTCAAAAAGCTTTGTTTAAATGTGTTTGACTTTCATTTGATTCAAATAGCTTAGTTGAATGCATTCGACTTTCATTTGGTTCAAAAAAGCTTTGTTTGAATGTGTTTGACTTTCATTTGATTCAAATAGCTTTGTTCAATGCATTTGACTTTTATTTGCTTCAAAAACCTTTGTTTGATTATGTTTGACATTTATTTGATTTAAAAACCTTTGTCTAATGTGTTTGACTTTCATTTAATTCAAATAGCTTTGTTCAATACATTTGACTTTTATTTGCTTCAAAAAGCTATATTTATATGTGTTTGACTTTCTTTTGATTCAAATAGCTTTGTTGAATGCATTTGAGTTTTATTTCCTTCAAAAAGCTTTGTTTGAATGTTATTTATTTTCATTTGATTTAAATAGCTTTGTAGAATGCATTCAACTTTCATTTGATTCAAAAAGCTTTGTTTGAATGTGTTTGACTTTCATTTAATTCAAATAGCTTTGTTCAATACATTTGACTTTTATTTGCTTCTAAAAGCTTTGTTTAAATGTGTTTGACTTTCATTTGATTCAAATAGCTTTGTAGAATGCATTCGACTTTCATTTGGTTCAAAAAAGCTTTGTTTGAATGTGTTTGACTTTCATTTGATTCAAATAGCTTTGTTCAATGCATTTGACTTTTATTTGCTTCAAAAACCTTTGTTTGATTGTGTTTGACATTTATTTGATTTAAAAACCTTTGTCTAATGTGTTTGACTTTCATTTGATTCAAATAGCTTTGTAGAATGCATTTGACTCTCATTTGATTCAAAAGATTTGTTTGAATGTGTTTCACTTTCATTTGATTCAAATAACTTTGTTGAATGCATTTGACTTTTATTTGTTTCAAAAAGCTTTGTTTGAATGTATTTGACTTTCATTTGATTCAAATAGCTATGTTCATTGCATTAGACTTTTATTTGCTTCAAAAAGCTTTGTTTGAATGTGTTTGACTTTCATTTGATTTAAAAAGCTTTGTAGAATGCATTCGACTTTCATTTGATTGAAAAAGCTATGTTTGAATGTGTTTGACTTTCATTTAATTCAAATAGCTTTGTTCAATGCATTTGACTTTCATTTCCTTCAAAAAGCTTTGTTTGAATGTGTTCGACTTTCATTTGATTTAAAAAGCTTTGTTTGAATGTGTTTGACTTTCATTTGATTCAAATAGCTATGTAGAATGCGTTCGACTTTCATTTGATTGAAAAAGCTTTGTTTGAATGTGTTTGACTTTCATTTGATTCAAATAGCTTTGTTCAATGCATTTGACTTTTATTAGCTTCAAAAGCTTTGCTTGAATGTATTTGACTTTCATTTGATTTAATAACCATTGTTTAATGTGTTTGACTTTCATTTGATTCAAAAAGCTTTGTTTAAATGTGTTTGACTTTCATTTGATTCAAATAGCTTTGTAGAATGCATTTGACTTTTATATGCTTCAAAAAGCTTTGTTTGAATGTGTTTGACTTTCATTTGATTTAGCTTTGTTGAATGCATTTGACTTTTATTTGCTTCAAAAAGCTTTGTTTGAATGTGTTTGACTTTCATTTGATTCAAATAGCTTTGTTGAATGTATTTGACTTTTATTTATTTCAAAAATCTTTGTTTGAATGTGTTTGACTTTCACTTTATTTAAATAGCTTTTTTCAATGCATATGACTTTTATTTGCTTCAAAAAGCTTTGTTTGAACGTGTTTAACTTTCATTTAATTTAAAAACGTTTGTTTCATGTGTTTGACTTTCATTTTATTCAAATAGCTTTGTTGAATGCACTTGAGTTTTATTTGCTTCAAAAAGCTTTGTTTGAATGTGTTTGACTTTCATTTTATTCAAATAGCTTTGTTGAATGCACTTGACTTTTATTTGCTTCAAAAAGCTTTGTTTGAATGTGTTTGACTTTCCTTTGATTTAAAAACCGTTGATTAATGTGTTTGACTTTCATTTGATTCAAATAGCTTTGTAGAATGCATTCGACTATCATTTGATTCAAAAAGCTTTTTTTGAATGTGTTTGACTTTCATTTTATTCAAATAGCTTTGTAGAATGCATTCGACTTTCATTTGATTCGAAAAGCTTTAATTGAATGTGTTTGACTTTCATTTGATTCAAATAGTTTTGTTCAATGCATTTGTCTTTTATTTTCTTCAAAAAGCTTTGTTTGAATGTGTTTGACTTTCATTTGATTTAAAAACCTATGTTTAATGTATTTGACTTTCATTTGATTCAAATAGCTTTGTAGAATTCATTCGACTTTCATTCGATTCAAAAAGCTTTGTTTGAATGTGTTTGACTTTCATTTGATTCAAATAGCTTTGTTGAATGCATTTGACTTTTATTTGTTTCAAAAAGCTTTGTTTGAATGTGTTTGACTTTCATTTGATTCAAATAGCTTTGTTCAATGCATTTGACTTTTATTTGCTTCAAAAAGCTTTGTTTGATTGTGTTTGACTTTCACTTGATTCAAATAGCTTTGTAGAATGCATTCGACTTCCATTTGATTTAAAAAGCTTTGTTTGAATGTGTTTGGCTTTCATTTGATTCAACTAGCTTGGTTCAATGCATTTCACTTTTATTTGCTTCCAAAAGCCTTGTATGAATGTGTTTGACTTTCATTTGATTCAAATAGCTTTGTTGAATGCATTTGACTTTTATTTGTTTCAAAAAGCTTTGTTTGAATGTGTTTGACTTTCATTTGATTCAAAAAGCTTTGTTCAATGCATTTGACTTTTATTTGCTTCAAAAAGCTTTGTTTGATTGTGTTTGACTTTCACTTGATTAAAATAATTTTGTAGAATGCATTCGACTTTCATTTGATTCAAAAAGCTTTGTTTGAATGTGTTTGGCTTTCATTTGATTCAAATAGCTTGGTTCAATGCATTTGACTTTTATTTGCTTCCAAAAGCCTTGTATGAATGTGTTTGACTTTCATTTGATTCAAATAGCTTTGTTCAATACATTTGACTTTGATTTGCTTCAAAACGCTTTAATTGAATGTGTTTGACTTTCATTTGATTCAAATAGCATTGTAGAAGGCATTCGACTTTCATTTGATGCAAAAAGCTTTGTTTGAATGTGTATGACTTTCATTTGATTCAAATAGCTTTGTAGAATGCATTCGACTTTCATTTGATTCAAAAAGCTTTAATTGAATGTGTTTGACTTTCATTTGATTCAAATAGCTTTGTTCAATGCATTTGACATTTATTTTCTTCAAAAAGCTTTGTTTGTATGTTTTTGACTTTCATTTGATTTAAAAACCTATGTTTAATGTGTTTGACTTTCATTTGATTCAAATAGCTTTGTTGAATGCATTTAACTTTTATTTGCTTCAAAAAGCTTTGTTTGAATGTGTTTGACTTTCATTTGATTCAAATAGCTTTGTTCAATGCATTTGACATTCATTTGATTCAAAAATCTTTGTTTGAATGTGTATGACTTTCATTTGATTCAAATAGCTTTGTAGAATGCATTCGACTTTCATTTGATTCAAAAAGCTTTAATTGAATGTGTTTGACTTTCATTTGATTCAAATAGCTTTGTTCAATGCATTTGACATTTATTTTCTTCAAAAAGCTTTGTTTGAATGTTTTTAACTTTCATTTGATTTAAAAACCTATGTTTAATGTGTTTGACTTTCATTTGATTCAAATAGCTTTGTAGAATTCATTCGAATTTCATTTGATTCAAAAAGCTTTGTTTGAATGTGTTTGACTTTCATTTGATTCAAATAGCTTTGTTGAATGCATTGGACTTTTATCTGTTTCAAAAAGCTTTGTTTGAATGTGTTTGACTTTCATTTCATTCAAATAGCTTAGTTCAATGCATTTGACTTTTATTTGCTTCAAAAAGCTTTGTTTCATTGTGTTTGACTTTCATTTGATTCAAATGCTCTGTAGAATGCTTTCGACTTCCATTTGATTCAAAAAGCTTTGTTTGAATGTGTTTGGCTTTCATTTGATTTAAATAGCTTGGTTCAATGCATTTACCTTTTATTTGGTTCTAAAAGCCTTGTATGAATGTGTTTGACTTTCATTTGATTCAAATAGCTTTGTACAATGCATTTGACTTTTATTTGCTTCAAAACGCTTTGTTTGAATGTGTTTGACTTTCATTTGATTCATATAGCTTTGTAGAATGCATTCGACTTTCATTTGATTCAAAAAGCTTTGTTTGAATGTGTTTGACTTTCATTTGATTCAAATAGCTTTGTAGAATGCATTCGACTTTCATTTGATTCGAAAAGCTTTAATTGAATGTGTTTGACTTTCATTTGATTCAAATAGCTTTGTTCAACGCATTTGAAATTTATTTTCTGCAAAAAGCTTTGTTAGAATGTGTTTGACTTTTATTTGATTTAAAACCCTATGTTTAATGTGTTTGACTTTCATTTGATTCAAATAGCTTTGTTTGAATGTGTTTGGCTTTCATTTGATTCAAATAGCTTGGTTCAATGCATTTGACTTTTATTTGCTTCCAAAAGCCTTGTATGAATGTGTTTGACTTTCATTTGATTCAAATAGCTTCGTTCAATGCATTTGACTTTTATTTGCTTCAAAACGCTTTGTTTGAATGTGTTTGACTTTCATTTGATTCAAATAGCTTTGTAAAATGCATTCGAATTTCATTTGATTCAAAAAACTTTGTTTTAATGTGTTTCACTTTCATTTGATTCAAATAGCTTTGTAGAATGCATTCGACTTTCATTTGATTCGAAAATCTTTAATTGAATGTGTTTGACTTTCATTTGATTCAAAAATCATTGTTTGAATATGTTTGGCTTTCATTTGATTCAAATAGCTTTGTTCAATGCATTTGACTTTTATTTGCTTCCAAAAGCCTTGTATGAATGTGTTTGACTTTCAATTGATTCAAATAGCTTTGTTCAATGCATTTGACTTTTATTTGCTTCAAAACGCTTTGTTTAAATGTGTTTGACATTCATTTGATTCAAATAGCTTTGTAGAATGCATTCGACTTTCATTTGATTCAAAAAGCTTTGTTTGAATGTGTTCGACTTTCATTTGATTCAAAAAGCTTTGTAGAATGCATTCGACTTTCATTCGATTCGAAAAGCTTTAATTGAATGTGTTTGACTTTCATTTGATTCATATAGTTTTGTTCAATGCATTTGTCATTTATTTTCTTTAAAAAGCTTTGTTTGAATGTGTTTGACTTTTATTTGATTTAAAAACCTATGTTTTATTTATTTGACTTTCATTTGATTCAAATAGCTTTGTAGAATTCATTCGACTTTCATTTGATTCAAAAGCTTTGTTTGAATGTGTTTGACTTTCATTTGATTCAAATAGTTTTGATGAATGTATTTGACTTTTATTTATTTCAAAAATCTTTGTTTGAATGTGTTTGACTTTCACTTTATTCAAATAGCTTTTTTCTATGCATAAGACTTTTATTTGCTTCAAAAAGCTTTGTTTGAACGTGTTTAACTTTCATTTAATTTAAAAACCTTTGTTTCATGTGTTTGACTTTCATTTTATTCAAATAGCTTTGTTGAATGCACTTGACTTTTATTTGCTTCAAAAAGCTTTGTTTGAATGTGTTTGACTTTCATTTTATTCAAATAGCTTTGTTGAATGCACTTGACTTTTATTTGCTTCAAAAAGCTTTGTTTGAATGTGTTTGACTTTTCTTTGATTTAAAAACCTTTGATTAATGTGTTTGACTTTCATTTGATTCAAATAGCTTTGTAGAATGCATTCGACTATTATTTGATTAAAAAAGCTTTGTTTAAATGTGTTTGACTTTCATTTGATTCAAATTGCTTTGTAGAATGCATTCGACTTTCATTTGATTCGAAAAGCTTTAATTGAATGTGTTTGACTTTCATTTGATTCAAATAGCTTTGTTCAATGCATTTGACTTTTATTTTCTTCAAAAAGCTTTGTTTGAATGTGTTTGACTTTCATTTGATTTAAAAACCTATGTTTAATGTATTTGACTTTCATTTGATTCAAATAGCTTTGTAGAATTCATTCGACTTTCATTCGATTCAAAAAGCTTTGTTTGAATGTGTTTGACTTCCATTTGATTCAAATAGCTTTGTTGAATGCATTTGACTTTTATTTGTTTCAAAAAGCTTTGTTTGAATGTGTTTGACTTTCATTTGATTCAAATAGCTTTGTTCAATGCATTTGACTTTTATTTGCTTCAAAAAGCTTTGTTTGATTGTGTTTGACTTTCACTTGATTCAAATAGCTTTGTAGAATGCATTCGACTTCCATTTGATTTAAAAAGCTTTGTTTGAATGTGTTTGGCTTTCATTTGATTCAACTAGCTTGGTTCATTGCATTTGACTTTTATTTGCTTCCAAAAGCCTTGTATGAATGTGTTTGACTTTCATTTGATTCAAATAGCTTTGTTCAATGCATTTGACTTTTATTTGCTTCAAAACGCTTTGTTTGAATGTGTTTGACTTTCATTTGATTCAAATAGCATTGTAGAATGCATTCGACTTTCATTTGATGCAAAAAGCTTTGTTTGAATGTGTTTGACTTTCATTTGATTCAAATAGCTTCGTTTAATTCATTTGACTCTTATTTACTTCAAAAAGCTTTGTTTGAATGTGTTTCACTTTCCTTTGATTTAAAAACCTTTGTTTTATGTGTTTGACTTTCAATTGATTCAAATAGCTTTGTAGAATGCATTCGACTTTCATTTGATTCAAAAAGCTTGGTTTGAATTTGTTTGAATTTCATTTGATTCAAATAGCTTTGTTCAATGCATTTGACTTTTATTTGCTTCTAAAGGCTTTGTTTGAATGTGTTTGACTTTCATTTGATTTAAAAACCTATGTTTAATGTGTTTGACTTTCATTAGATTCAAATAGATTTGTTCAATGCATTTGACTTTTATTTTCTTCAAAAAGCTTTGTTTGAATGTGTTTGACTTTCATTTGATTTAAAAACCAATGTTTAATGTGTTTGACTTTCATTTGATTCAAATAGCTTTGTAGAATTCATATGACTTTCAGTGGATTCAAAAAGCTTTGTTTGAATGTGTTTGACTTTCATTTGATTCATATAGCTTTGTTGAATGCATTTGACTTTTATTTATTTCAAAAATCTTTGTTTGAATGTGTTTGACTTTCACTTGATTGAAATAGCTTTGTTCAATGCATATGACTTTTATTTGCTTCAAAAAGCTTTGTTTGAACGTGTTTAACTTTCATTTAATTTAAAAACCTTTGTTTCATGTGTTTGACTTTCATTTTAATCAAATAGTTTTGTTGAATGCACTTGTCTTTTATTTGCTTCAAAAAGCTTTGTTTGAATGTGTTTCACTTTCCTTTGATTTAAAACCCTTTGTTTTATGTGTTTGACTTTCAATTGATTCAAATAGTTTTGTAGAATGCATTCGACTTTCATTTGATTCAAAAATCTTGGTTTGAATTTGTTTGAATTTCATTTGATTCAAATAGCTTTGTTCAATGCATTTGACTTTTATTTGCTTCGAAAGGCTTTGTTTGAATGTGTTTGACTTTCATTTGATTTAAAAACCTATGTTTAATGTGTTTGACTTTCATTTGATTCAAATAGATTTGTTCAATGCATTTGACTTTTATTTGATTCTAAAAGCTTTGTTTATATGTGTTTGACTTTCATTTGATTTAAAAACCAATGTTTAACGTGTTTGACTTTCATTTGATTCAAATAGCTTTGTAGAATTCATATGACTTTCAGTGGATTCAAAAAGCTTTGTTTGAATGTGTTTGACTTTCATTTCATTCAAATAGCTTTGTTCAATGCATTAGACTTTTATTTGATTCAAAAAGCTTTGTTTGATTGTGTTTGACTTTCATTTGATTCAAATAGCTTTGTAGAATGCATTCGACTTTCATTTGATTCAAAAAGCTTTGTTTGAATGTGTTTGACTTTCATTTGATTTAAAAACCTATGTTTAATGTGTTTGACTTTCATTTGATTCAAATAGCTTTGTAGAATTCATTATACTTTCATTTGATTCAAATAGCTTTATTGAATGCATTTGACTTTTATGTGCTTCAAAAAGCTTTGTTTGAATGTGTTTGACTTTCATTTCATTCAAATAGTTTTGTTAATACATTTGACTTTTATTTGCTTCAAAAAGCTTTGTTTGAATGTGTTTGACTTTCATTTGATTTAAAAACCTATGTTTAATGTGTTTGACTTTCATTTGATTTAAATATCTTTGTAGAATGCATTCGACATTCATTTGATTCAAAAAGCTTTGTTTGAATGTGTTTGACTTTCATTTGATTCAAATAGCTTTGTTGAATGCATTTGACTTTTATTTGCTTCAAAAAGCTTTGTTTGAATGTGTTTGACTTTCATTTTATTTAAAAACCTTTGTTTCATGTGTTTGACTTTCATTTTATTCAAATAGCTTTGTTGATTGCATTTGACTTTTATTTGCTTCAAAAAGCTTTGTTTGAATGTGTTTGACTTTCATTTGATTTATAAACCTTTGTTTAATGTGTTTGATTTTCATTTGATTCAAATATCTTTGTAGAATGCATTCGACTTTCATTTGATTCAAAAAGCTTGGTTTGAATGTGTTTGACTTTCATTTGATTCAAATAGCTTTGTTGAATGCATTTGACTTTTATTTGCTTCAAAAAGCTTTGTTTGAATGTGTTTGACTTTCATTTGATTTAATAACCTTTGTTTAATGTGTTTGACTTTCATTTGATTCAAATAGCTTTGTTGAATGCATTTGACTTTTATTTATTTCAAAAAGCTTTGTTTAATGTGTTTGACTTTCATTTGATTTAAATAGCTTTGTAGAATGCATTCGACTTTCATTTGATTCAAAAGGCTTTGTTTGAATGTGTTTGACTTTCATTTGATTCAAATGACTTTGTAGAATGCATTCGACTGTCATTTGATTCAAAAAGCTTTGTTTGAAAGTGTTTGACATTCCTTTGATTTAAAAACCTATGTTTAATGTGTTCGACTTTCATTTGATTCAAATAGCTTTGTTGAACGCATTTGACTTTTATTTGCTTCAAAAAGCTTTGTTTGAATGTGTTTGACTTTCATTTGATTTAAAAACCTTTGTTTCATGTGTTTGACTTTCAGTTTATTCAAATAGCTTTGTTGAATGCATTTGACTTTTATTTGCTTCAAAAAGCTTTGTTTGAATGTGTTTGACTTTCCTTTGATTTTAAAACCTTTGTTTAATTTGTTTGATTTTCATTTGATTCAAATAGCTTTGTAGAATGCATTTGACTTTCATTTGATTCAAAAACCTTTGTTTAATGTGTTTGACTATCATTTGATTTAAAAACCTTTGTTTATTGTGTTTGACTTTAATTTGATTTAAAAACCTTTGTTTAATGTGTTTGACTATCATTTGATTCAAATAGCTTTGTAGAATCCATTCGACTTTCATTTGATTTAAAAAGCTATGTTTGATTGTGTATGTGTTAGACTTTCATTTGATTCATATAGCTTTGTTTGAATGCTTTTGACTTTCATTTTATTCAAATAGCTTTGTTGAATGCATTTGACTTTTATTTGCTTCAAAAAGCTTTGTTTGAATGTGTTTGACTTTCATTTGATTCAAATAGCTTTGTAGAATGCATTCGACTTTCATTTTATTCAAAAACTTTTGTTTGAATGTGTTTGACTTTCATTTGATTCAAATAGCTTTCTAGAATGCATTCGACTTTAATTTGATTCAAAAAGCTTTGTTTGAATGTGTTGGACTTTCATTTGATTCAAATAGCTTTCTTCAATGCATTTGACTTTTATTTGCTTCAAAAAGCTTTGTTTGAACGTGTTTGACTTTCATTTGTTTTAAAAACCTTTGTTTCATGTGTTTGCCTTTCATTTGATTCAAATAGCTTTGTTGAATGCATTTGTCTTTTATTTGCTTCAAAAAGCTTTGTTTTAATGTGTTTGACTTTCGTTTGAGTCAAATAGCCTTGTAGAATGCATTCGACTTTCATTTGATACAAAAAGCGTTGTTTGAATGTGTTGGACTTTCATTTGATTCAAATAGCTTTGTTCATTGCATTTGATTTTCATTTGCTACAAAAAGCTTTGTTTAAATGTGTTTGACTTTAATTTGATTCAAATAGCTTTGTTTAATGCATTAAAATTTGTTTCAAAAAGCTTTGTTTGACTTTGTTTGACTTTCATTTGATTTAAAAATCTTTATTTAATGTGTTTGACTTTCATTTGATTCAAATAGCATTGTTCAATGCATTTGATTTTCATTTACTACAAAAAGCTTTGTTTAAATGTGTTTGACTTCAATTTGATTCAAATAGCTTTGTTCAATGCATTCGACTTTTATTTGATTCAAAAAGCTTTGTTTGAATGTGTTTGACTTTAATTTGATTCAAATAGCTTTGTTTAATGAATTTGACTTTTATTTGTTTTAAAAAGCTTTGTTTGACTTTCATTTGATTTAAAAATCTTTATTTAATGTGTTTGACTTTCATTTGTATCAAATAGCTTTTTAGAATGCATTCGACTTTCATTTGATTAAAAAAGCTTTGTTTAAATGTGTTTGACTTTCTTTTTATTGAAATAGTTTTGTTGAATGCATTTGACTTTTATTTGCTTCAAAAAGATTTGTTAGAATGTGTTTGACTTTCATTTGATTGATAAACCTATGTTTAATGTGTTTGACTTTCATTTTATTCAAATAGCTTTATAAAATGCATTCGACTTTCAGTTGATTCAAAAAGCTTTGTTTGAATGTGTTTAACTTTCATTTGATTCCAATAGCTTTGTTGAATGCATTTGAGTTTTATTTATTTCAAAAAGCTTTGTTTGAATATGTTTAACTTTCATTTGATTTAAAAACCTTTGTTTAATGTGTTGACTTTCATTTTATTCAAATAGCTATGTAGAATTCATTTGACTTCCATTTGGTAAAAAACGCTTTGTTTAAATGTGTTTGGCTTTCATTTGAGTCAAATAGCTTTGTAGAATGCAATCGACTTTCATTTGGTTCAAAAAGCTTTGTTTGAATGTGTTTGACTTTCATTTAATTTAATAACCTTTGTTTAATGTGTTTGACTTTCATTTGATTCAAAAATCATTGTTTGAATATGTTTGGCTTTCATTTGATTCAAATAGCTTTGTTCAATGCATTTGACTTTTATTTGCTTCCAAAAGCCTTGTATGAATGTGTTTGACTTTCAATTGATTCAAATAGCTTTGTTCAATGCATTTGACTTTTATTTGCTTCAAAACGCTTTGTTTAAATGTGTTTGACATTCATTTGATTCAAATAGCTTTGTAGAATGCATTCGACTTTCATTTGATTCAAAAAGCTTTGTTTGAATGTGTTCGACTTTCATTTGATTCAAAAAGCTTTGTAGAATGCATTCGACTTTCATTCGATTCGAAAAGCTTTAATTGAATGTGTTTGACTTTCATTTGATTCATATAGTTTTGTTCAATGCATTTGTCATTTATTTTCTTTAAAAAGCTTTGTTTGAATGTGTTTGACTTTTATTTGATTTAAAAACCTATGTTTTATTTATTTGACTTTCATTTGATTCAAATAGCTTTGTAGAATTCATTCGACTTTCATTTGATTCAAAAGCTTTGTTTGAATGTGTTTGACTTTCATTTGATTCAAATAGTTTTGATGAATGTATTTGACTTTTATTTATTTCAAAAATCTTTGTTTGAATGTGTTTGACTTTCACTTTATTCAAATAGCTTTTTTCTATGCATATGACTTTTATTTGCTTCAAAAAGCTTTGTTTGAACGTGTTTAACTTTCATTTAATTTAAAAACCTTTGTTTCATGTGTTTGACTTTCATTTTATTCAAATAGCTTTGTTGAATGCACTTGACTTTTATTTGCTTCAAAAAGCTTTGTTTGAATGTGTTTGACTTTCATTTTATTCAAATAGCTTTGTTGAATGCACTTGACTTTTATTTGCTTCAAAAAGCTTTGTTTGAATGTGTTTGACTTTTCTTTGATTTAAAAACCTTTGATTAATGTGTTTGACTTTCATTTGATTCAAATAGCTTTGTAGAATGCATTCGACTATTATTTGATTCAAAAAGCTTTGTTTAAATGTGTTTGACTTTCATTTGATTCAAATTGCTTTGTAGAATGCATTCGACTTTCATTTGATTCGAAAAGCTTTAATTGAATGTGTTTGACTTTCATTTGATTCAAATAGCTTTGTTCAATGCATTTGACTTTTATTTTCTTCAAAAAGCTTTGTTTGAATGTGTTTGACTTTCATTTGATTTAAAAACCTATGTTTAATGTATTTGACTTTCATTTGATTCAAATAGCTTTGTAGAATTCATTCGACTTTCATTCGATTCAAAAAGCTTTGTTTGAATGTGTTTGACTTCCATTTGATTCAAATAGCTTTGTTGAATGCATTTGACTTTTATTTGTTTCAAAAAGCTTTGTTTGAATGTGTTTGACTTTCATTTGATTCAAATAGCTTTGTTCAATGCATTTGACTTTTATTTGCTTCAAAAAGCTTTGTTTGATTGTGTTTGACTTTCACTTGATTCAAATAGCTTTGTAGAATGCATTCGACTTCCATTTGATTTAAAAAGCTTTGTTTGAATGTGTTTGGCTTTCATTTGATTCAACTAGCTTGGTTCATTGCATTTGACTTTTATTTGCTTCCAAAAGCCTTGTATGAATGTGTTTGACTTTCATTTGATTCAAATAGCTTTGTTCAATGCATTTGACTTTTATTTGCTTCAAAACGCTTTGTTTGAATGTGTTTGACTTTCATTTGATTCAAATAGCATTGTAGAATGCATTCGACTTTCATTTGATGCAAAAAGCTTTGTTTGAATGTGTTTGACTTTCATTTGATTCAAATAGCTTCGTTTAATTCATTTGACTCTTATTTACTTCAAAAAGCTTTGTTTGAATGTGTTTCACTTTCCTTTGATTTAAAAACCTTTGTTTTATGTGTTTGACTTTCAATTGATTCAAATAGCTTTGTAGAATGCATTCGACTTTCATTTGATTCAAAAAGCTTGGTTTGAATTTGTTTGAATTTCATTTGATTCAAATAGCTTTGTTCAATGCATTTGACTTTTATTTGCTTCTAAAGGCTTTGTTTGAATGTGTTTGACTTTCATTTGATTTAAAAACCTATGTTTAATGTGTTTGACTTTCATTAGATTCAAATAGATTTGTTCAATGCATTTGACTTTTATTTTCTTCAAAAAGCTTTGTTTGAATGTGTTTGACTTTCATTTGATTTAAAAACCAATGTTTAATGTGTTTGACTTTCATTTGATTCAAATAGCTTTGTAGAATTCATATGACTTTCAGTGGATTCAAAAAGCTTTGTTTGAATGTGTTTGACTTTCATTTGATTCATATAGCTTTGTTGAATGCATTTGACTTTTATTTATTTCAAAAATCTTTGTTTGAATGTGTTTGACTTTCACTTGATTGAAATAGCTTTGTTCAATGCATATGACTTTTATTTGCTTCAAAAAGCTTTGTTTGAACGTGTTTAACTTTCATTTAATTTAAAAACCTTTGTTTCATGTGTTTGACTTTCATTTTAATCAAATAGTTTTGTTGAATGCACTTGTCTTTTATTTGCTTCAAAAAGCTTTGTTTGAATGTGTTTCACTTTCCTTTGATTTAAAACCCTTTGTTTTATGTGTTTGACTTTCAATTGATTCAAATAGTTTTGTAGAATGCATTCGACTTTCATTTGATTCAAAAATCTTGGTTTGAATTTGTTTGAATTTCATTTGATTCAAATAGCTTTGTTCAATGCATTTGACTTTTATTTGCTTCGAAAGGCTTTGTTTGAATGTGTTTGACTTTCATTTGATTTAAAAACCTATGTTTAATGTGTTTGACTTTCATTTGATTCAAATAGATTTGTTCAATGCATTTGACTTTTATTTGCTTCTAAAAGCTTTGTTTATATGTGTTTGACTTTCATTTGATTTAAAAACCAATGTTTAACGTGTTTGACTTTCATTTGATTCAAATAGCTTTGTAGAATTCATATGACTTTCAGTGGATTCAAAAAGCTTTGTTTGAATGTGTTTGACTTTCATTTCATTCAAATAGCTTTGTTCAATGCATTAGACTTTTATTTGATTCAAAAAGCTTTGTTTGATTGTGTTTGACTTTCATTTGATTCAAATAGCTTTGTAGAATGCATTCGACTTTCATTTGATTCAAAAAGCTTTGTTTGAATGTGTTTGACTTTCATTTGATTCAAATAGCTTCGTTGAATGCATTTGACTTTTATTTAATTCAAAAAGCTTTGTTTGATTGTGTTTGACTTTCATTTGATTCAAATAGCTTTGTAGAATGCATTCGACTTTCATTTGATTCAAAAAGCTTTGTTTGAATGTGTTTGACTTTCATTTGATTTAAAAACCTATGTTTAATGTGTTTGACTTTCATTTGATTCAAATAGCTTTGTAGAATTCATTATACTTTCATTTGATTCAAATAGCTTTATTGAATGCATTTGACTTTTATGTGCTTCAAAAAGCTTTGTTTGAATGTGTTTGACTTTCATTTCATTCAAATAGTTTTGTTAATACATTTGACTTTTATTTGCTTCAAAAAGCTTTGTTTGAATGTGTTTGACTTTCATTTGATTTAAAAACCTATGTTTAATGTGTTTGACTTTCATTTGATTTAAATATCTTTGTAGAATGCATTCGACATTCATTTGATTCAAAAAGCTTTGTTTGAATGTGTTTGACTTTCATTTGATTCAAATAGCTTTGTTGAATGCATTTGACTTTTATTTGCTTCAAAAAGCTTTGTTTGAATGTGTTTGACTTTCATTTTATTTAAAAACCTTTGTTTCATGTGTTTGACTTTCATTTTATTCAAATAGCTTTGTTGATTGCATTTGACTTTTATTTGCTTCAAAAAGCTTTGTTTGAATGTGTTTGACTTTCATTTGATTTATAAACCTTTGTTTAATGTGTTTGATTTTCATTTGATTCAAATATCTTTGTAGAATGCATTCGACTTTCATTTGATTCAAAAAGCTTGGTTTGAATGTGTTTGACTTTCATTTGATTCAAATAGCTTTGTTGAATGCATTTGACTTTTATTTGCTTCAAAAAGCTTTGTTTGAATGTGTTTGACTTTCATTTGATTTAATAACCTTTGTTTAATGTGTTTGACTTTCATTTGATTCAAATAGCTTTGTTGAATGCATTTGACTTTTATTTATTTCAAAAAGCTTTGTTTAATGTGTTTGACTTTCATTTGATTTAAATAGCTTTGTAGAATGCATTCGACTTTCATTTGATTCAAAAGGCTTTGTTTGAATGTGTTTGACTTTCATTTGATTCAAATGACTTTGTAGAATGCATTCGACTGTCATTTGATTCAAAAAGCTTTGTTTGAAAGTGTTTGACATTCCTTTGATTTAAAAACCTATGTTTAATGTGTTCGACTTTCATTTGATTCAAATAGCTTTGTTGAACGCATTTGACTTTTATTTGCTTCAAAAAGCTTTGTTTGAATGTGTTTGACTTTCATTTGATTTAAAAACCTTTGTTTCATGTGTTTGACTTTCAGTTTATTCAAATAGCTTTGTTGAATGCATTTGACTTTTATTTGCTTCAAAAAGCTTTGTTTGAATGTGTTTGACTTTCCTTTGATTTTAAAACCTTTGTTTAATTTGTTTGATTTTCATTTGATTCAAATAGCTTTGTAGAATGCATTTGACTTTCATTTGATTCAAAAACCTTTGTTTAATGTGTTTGACTATCATTTGATTTAAAAACCTTTGTTTATTGTGTTTGACTTTAATTTGATTTAAAAACCTTTGTTTAATGTGTTTGACTATCATTTGATTCAAATAGCTTTGTAGAATCCATTCGACTTTCATTTGATTTAAAAAGCTATGTTTGATTGTGTATGTGTTAGACTTTCATTTGATTCATATAGCTTTGTTTGAATGCTTTTGACTTTCATTTTATTTAAATAGCTTTGTTGAATGCATTTGACTTTTATTTGCTTCAAAAAGCTTTGTTTGAATGTGTTTGACTTTCATTTGATTCAAATAGCTTTGTAGAATGCATTCGACTTTCATTTTATTCAAAAACTTTTGTTTGAATGTGTTTGACTTTCATTTGATTCAAATAGCTTTCTAGAATGCATTCGACTTTAATTTGATTCAAAAAGCTTTGTTTGAATGTGTTGGACTTTCATTTGATTCAAATAGCTTTCTTCAATGCATTTGACTTTTATTTGCCTCAAAAAGCTTTGTTTGAACGTGTTTGACTTTCATTTGTTTTAAAAACCTTTGTTTCATGTGTTTGCCTTTCATTTGATTCAAATAGCTTTGTTGAATGCATTTGTCTTTTATTTGCTTCAAAAAGCTTTGTTTTAATGTGTTTGACTTTCGTTTGAGTCAAATAGCCTTGTAGAATGCATTCGACTTTCATTTGATACAAAAAGCGTTGTTTGAATGTGTTGGACTTTCATTTGATTCAAATAGCTTTGTTCATTGCATTTGATTTTCATTTGCTACAAAAAGCTTTGTTTAAATGTGTTTGACTTTAATTTGATTCAAATAGCTTTGTTTAATGCATTAAAATTTGTTTCAAAAAGCTTTGTTTGACTTTGTTTGACTTTCATTTGATTTAAAAATCTTTATTTAATGTGTTTGACTTTCATTTGATTCAAATAGCTTTGTTCAATGCATTTGATTTTCATTTACTACAAAAAGCTTTGTTTAAATGTGTTTGACTTCAATTTGATTCAAATAGCTTTGTTCAATGCATTCGACTTTTATTTGATTCAAAAAGCTTTGTTTGAATGTGTTTGACTTTAATTTGATTCAAATAGCTTTGTTTAATGAATTTGACTTTTATTTGTTTTAAAAAGCTTTGTTTGACTTTCATTTGATTTAAAAATCTTTATTTAATGTGTTTGACTTTCATTTGTATCAAATAGCTTTTTAGAATGCATTCGACTTTCATTTGATTAAAAAAGCTTTGTTTAAATGTGTTTGACTTTCTTTTTATTGAAATAGTTTTGTTGAATGCATTTGACTTTTATTTGCTTCAAAAAGATTTGTTAGAATGTGTTTGACTTTCATTTGATTGATAAACCTATGTTTAATGTGTTTGACTTTCATTTTATTCAAATAGCTTTATAAAATGCATTCGACTTTCAGTTGATTCAAAAAGCTTTGTTTGAATGTGTTTAACTTTCATTTGATTCCAATAGCTTTGTTGAATGCATTTGAGTTTTATTTATTTCAAAAAGCTTTGTTTGAATATGTTTAACTTTCATTTGATTTAAAAACCTTTGTTTAATGTGTTGACTTTCATTTTATTCAAATAGCTATGTAGAATTCATTTGACTTCCATTTGGTAAAAAACGCTTTGTTTAAATGTGTTTGGCTTTCATTTGAGTCAAATAGCTTTGTAGAATGCAATCGACTTTCATTTGGTTCAAAAAGCTTTGTTTGAATGTGTTTGACTTTCATTTAATTTAATAACCTTTGTTTAATGTGTTTGACTTTCATTTGATTCAAATAGCTTTGTAAAATTCATTCGACTTCTATTTGCTTCAAAAAGCTCTGTTTGAATGTGTTTGACTTTCATTTGATTCAAATAGCTTTATTCAATGCATTTGACTTTTATTTGCTTTAAAAAGGTTTGTTTAACGGTGTTTGACTTTCATTTGATTCAAAAAGCTTTGTTTGAATGTGTTTGACTTTCATTTGATTCAAATAGCTTTGTTCAATGCATTTGACTTTCATTTGCTACAAAAAGCTTTGTTTAAATGTGTTTGACTTTATTTGATTCAAATAGCTTTGTTCAATGCATTTGAATTTTATTTTCTTCAAAAAGCTTTGTTTGAATGTGTTTGATTCTCATTTGATTTAAAAACCTTTATTTAATATGTTTGACTTTCATTTGATTCAAATAGCTTTGTAGAATGCATTCGATTTTCTTTTGATTCAAAAAGCTTTGTTTGAATGTGTTTGACTTTCATTTTATTCAAATAGCTATGTAGAATTCATTTGACTTCCATTTGGTAAAAAACGCTTTGTTTAAATGTGTTTGGCTTTCATTTGAGTCAAATAGCTTTGTAGAATGCAATCGACTTTCATTTGGTTCAAAAAGCTTTGTTTAAATGTGTTTGACTTTCATTTAATTTAATAACCTTTGTTTAATGTGTTTGACTTTCATTTGATTCAAATAGCTTTGTAAAATTCATTCGACTTCTATTTGCTTCAAAAAGCTCAGTTTGAATGTGTTTGACTTTCATTTGATTCAAATAGCTTTATTCAATGCATTTGACTTTTATTTGCTTTAAAAAGGTTTGTTTGACGGTGTTTGACTTTCATTTGATTCAAAAAGCTTTGTTTGAATGTGTTTGACTTTCATTTGATTCAAATAGCTTTGTTCAATGCATTTGACTTTCATTTGCTACAAAAAGCTTTGTTTAAATGTGTTTGACTTTATTTGATTCAAATAGCTTTGTTCAATGCATTTGAATTTTATTTTCTTCAAAAAGCTTTGTTTGAATGTGTTTGATTCTCATTTGATTTAAAAACCTTTATTTAATATGTTTGACTTTCATTTGATTCAAATAGCTTTGTAGAATGCATTCGATTTTCTTTTGATTCAAAAAGCTTTGTTTGAATGTGTTTGACTTTCATTTAATTCAAATAGCTTTGTTCAATGCATTTGACTTTTATTTGCTTTAAAAGCTTTGTTTGAATGTATTTGACTTTCATTTGATTTAATAACCTTTGTTTAATGTGTTTGACTTTCATTTGATTCAAATAGCTTTGTAGAATGCATTCACTTTCAATTGATTCAAAAAGTTTTGTTTGAAAGTGTTTGACTTTCATTTGATTCAAAGAGCTTTGTTGAATGCATTTGACTTTTATTTGCATTAAAAGCTTTGTTTGAATGTGTTTGATTTTCATTTGATTTAAAAAACTTTGTTTAAATGTGTTTGACTTTAATTTGATTCAAATAGCTTTGTTTAATGCATTTGACTTTTATTTGCTTCAAAAAGCTTTGTTTGAATGAGTTTGACTTTCATTTGATTTCAAAACATTTATTTAATGTGTTTGACTTTTATTTGATTCAAATAGCTTTTTATAATGCATTCGACTTTTATTTGATTGAAAAAGCATTGTTTAATGTGTTTGACTTTCTTTTGATTTAAATAGCTTTGTTGAATGCATTTGACTTTTATTTGCTTCAAAAAGCTTTGTTTGAATGTGTTTGAATTTCATTTCATTCAAATAGCTTTGTAGAATGCATTCGACTTTCTTTGATTCAAAAAACTTTGTTTGAATGTGTTTGACTTTCATTTGATTCAAATAGCTTTGTAAAATTCATTCGACTTCCATTTGCTTCAAAAAGCTTTGTTTAAATGTGTTTGACTTTCATTTGATTTAAATAGCTTTGTAGAATGCATTCGACTTTTATTTGGTTCAAAAAGTTTTGTTTAAATGTGTTTGATTTTCAATTGATTCGAATAGCTTTGTTGAATGCATTGAACTTTTATTTGCTTCAAAAAACTTTGTTTGAATGTGTTTGACTTTCATTTGATTTAAAAACCTTTATTGAATGTGTTTGACTTTCATTTGATTTAAATAGCTTTTTAGAATGCATTCGACTTTCATTTGATTAAAAAAGCTTTTTTTGAATGTGTTTGACTTTCATTTGATTCAAATAGCTTTTTTCAATGCATTTGACTATTATTTGCTTCAAAAAGCTTTGTTTGACTGTGTTTGACTTTCATTTGATTTAAAAGCCTTTGTTTAATGTGTTTGACTTTCATTTGATTCAAATAGCTTTGTAGAATGCATTTGACTTTCATTTGATTCAAAAAGCTTTGTTTGAATGTGTTTGACTTTCATTTGATTCAAATAGCTTTGTTCAATGCATTTGACTTTTATTTGCTTCAAAAAGCTTTGTTTGAATTTTTTTGACTTTCATTTGATTTAAATAGCTTTGTTCAATGCATTTGACTTTTGTTTTTTTCAAAAAACTTTGTTTGAATGTGTTGGACTTTCATTTGATTCAAATAGCTTTGTTCAATGCATTTGACTTTTATTTGCCTCAAAAAGCTTTGTTTGAACGTGTTTGACTTTCATTTGTTTTAAAAACCTTTGTTTCATGTGTTTGCCTTTCATTTGATTCAAATAGCTTTGTTGAATGCATTTGACTTTTATTTGCTTCGAAAAGCTTTGTTTTAATGTGTTTGACTTTCGTTTGATTCAAATAGCCTTGTAGAATGCATTCGACTTTCATTTGATACAAAAAGCTTTGTTTGAATGTGTTGGACTTTCATTTGACTCAAATAGCTTTGTTCAATGCATTTGATTTTCATTTGCTACAAAAAGCTTTGTTTGACTTTGTTTGACTTTCATTTGATTTAAAAATCTTTATTTAATGTGTTTGACTTTCATTTGTATCAAATAGCTTTTTAAAATGCATTCGACTTTCATTTGATTAAAAAAGCTTTGTTTGAATGTGTTTGACTTTCTTTTGATTTAAATAGTTTTGTTGAATGCATTTGACTTTTATTAGCTTCAAAAAGATTTGTTAGAATGTGTTTGACTTTCATTTGATTGATAAACCTATGTTTAATGTGTTTGACTTTCATTTTATTCAAATAGCTTTATAGAATGCATTCGACTTTCAGTTGATTCAAAAGGCTTTGTTTGAATGTGTTTAACTTTCATTTGATTCCAATAGCTTTGTTGAATGCATTTGACTTTTATTTATTTCAAAAAGCTTTGTTTGAATATGTTTAACTTTCATTTGATTTAAAAACCTTTGTTTAATGTGTTGACTTTCTTTTTATTCAAATAGCTATGTAGAATTCATTTGACTTCCATTTGGTAAAAAACGCTTTGTTTAAATGTGTTTGGCTTTCATTTGAGTCAAATAGCTTTGTAGAATGCAATCGACTTTCATTTGGTTCAAAAAGCTTTGTTTGAATGTGTTTGACTTTCATTTGATTTAATAACCTTTGTTTAATGTGTTTGACTTTCATTTGATTCAAATGGCTTTGTAAAATTCATTCGACTTCTATTTGCTTCAAAAAGCTCTGTTTGAATGTGTTTGACTTTCATTTGATTCAAATAGCTTTATTCAATGCATTTGACTTTTATTTGCTTTAAAAAGGTTTGTTTGACGGTGTTTGACTTTCATTTGATTCAAAAAGCTTTGTTTGAATGTGTTTGACTTTCATTTGATTCAAATAGCTTTGTTCAATGCATTTGACTTTCATTTGCTACAAAAAGCTTTGTTTAAATGTTTTTGACTTTATTTGATTCAAATAGCTTTGTTCAATGCATTTGACTTTTATTTTCTTCAAAAAGCTTTGTTTGAATGTGTTTGATTCTCATTTGATTTAAAAACCTTAATTTATTATGTTTGACTTTCATTTGATTCAAATAGCTTTGTAGAATGCATTCGATTTTCTTTTGATTCAAAAAGCTTTGTTTGAATGTGTTTGACTTTCATTTAATTCAAATAGCTTTGTTCAATGCATTTGACTTTTATTTGCTTTAAAAGCTTTGTTTGAATGTATTTGACTTTCATTTGATTTAATAACCTTTGTTTAATGTGTTTGACTTTCATTTGATTCAAATAGCTTTGTAGAATGCATTCACTATCAATTGATTCAAAAAGTTTTGTTTGAAAGTGTTTGACTTTCATTTGATTCAAAGAGCTTTGTTGAATGCATTTGACTATTATTTGCTTTAAAGGCTTTGTTTGAATGTGTTTGATTTTCATTTGATTTAAAAAACTTTGTTTAAATGTGTTTGACTTTAATTTGATTCAAATAGCTTTGTTCAATGCATTTGACTTTTATTTGGTTCAAAAAGCTTTGTTTGAATGAGTTTGACTTTCATTTGATTTCAAAACCTTTATTTAATGTGTTTGACTTTTATTTGATTCAAATTGCTTTTTATAATGCATTCGACTTTTATTTGATTGAAAAAGCATTATTTAATGTGTTTGACTTTCTTTTGATTTAAATAGCTTTGTGGAATGCATTTGACTTTTATTTGCTTTAAAAAGCTTTGTTTGAATGTGTTTGAATTTCATTTCATTCAAATAGCTTTGTAGAATGCATTCGACTTTCATTTGATTCAAAAAACTTTGTTTGAATGTGTTTGACTTTCATTTGATTCAAATAGCTTTGTAAAATTCATTCGACTTCCATTTGCTTCAAAAATCTTTGTTTAAATGTGTTTGACTTTCATTTGATTTAAATAGCTTTGTAGAATGCATTCGACTTTTATTTGGTTCAAAAAGTTTTGTTTAAATGTTTTTGATTTTCAATTGATTCAAATATCTTTGTTGAATGCATTGAACTTTTATTTGCTTCAAAAAGCTTTGTTTGAATGTGTTTGACTTTCATTTGATTTAAAAAACTTTGTCTAATGTGTTTGACTTTCATTTGATTCAAATAGCTTTGTTCAATGCATTTGATTTTCATTTGCTATAAAAAGCTTTGTTTGAATGTGTTTGACTTTAATTTGATTCAAATAGCTTTGTTCAATGCATTTGACTTTTATTTGCATCAAAAAACTTTGTTTGACTTTGTTTGACTTTCATTTGATTTAAAAACCTTTATTGAATGTGTTTCACTTTCATTTGATTCAAATAGCTTTTTAGAATGCATTCGACTTTCATTTGATTAAAAAAGCTTTGTTTGAATGTGTTTGACTTTCATTTGATTCAAATAGCTTTTTTCAATGCATTTGACTATTATTTGCTTCAAAAAGCTTTGTTTGACTGTGTTTGACTTTCATTTGATTTAAAAGCCTTTGTTTAATGTGTTTGACTTTCATTTGATTCAAATAGCTTTGTAGAATGCATTTGACTTTCATTTGATTCAAAAAGCTTTGTTTGAATGTGTTTGACTTTCATTTGATTCAAATAGCTTTGTTCAATGCATTTGACTTTTATTTGCTTCAAAAAGCTTTGTTTGAATTTTTTTAACTTTCATTTGATTTAAATAGCTTTGTTCAATGCATTTGACTTTTATTTTTTTCAAAAAGCTTTGTTTGAATGTGTTGGACTTTCATTTGATTCAAATAGCTTTGTTCAATGCATTTGACTTTTATTTGCCTCAAAAAGCTTTGTTTGAACGTGTTTGACTTTCATTTGTTTTAAAAACCTTTGTTTCATGTGTTTGCCTTTCATCTGATTCAAATAGCTCTGTTGAATGCATTTGACTTTTATTTGCTTCAAAAAGCTTTGTTTTAATGTGTTTGACTTTCGTTTGATTCAAATAGCCTTGTAGAATGCATTCGACTTTCATTTGATACAAAAAGCTTTGTTTGAATGTGTTGGACTTTCATTTGATTCAAATAGCTTTGTTCAATGCATTTGATTTTCATTTGCTACAAAAAGCTTTGTTTAAATGTGTTTGACTTTAATTTGATTCAAATAGCTTTGTTTAATGCATTTGACTTTTATTTGTTTCAAAAAGCTTTGTTTGACTTTGTTTGACTTTCATTTGATTTAAAAATCTTTATTTAATGTGTTTGACTTTCATTTGTATCAAATAGCTTTTTAGAATGCATTCGACTTTCATTTGATTAAAAAAGCTTTGTTTGAATGTGTTTGACTTTCTTTTGATTTAAATAGTTTTGTTGAATGCATTTGACTTTTATTTGCTTCAAAAAGATTTGTTAGAATGTGTTTGACTTTCATTTGATTGATAAACCTATGTTTAATGTGTTTGACTTTCATTTTATTCAAATAGCTTTATAGAATGCATTCGACTTTCAGTTGATTCAAAAAGCTTTGTTTGAATGTGTTTAACTTTCATTTGATTCCAATAGCTTTGTTGAATGCATTTGACTTTTATTTATTTCAAAAAGCTTTGTTTGAATATGTTTAACTTTCATTTGATTTAAAAACCTTTGTTTAATGTGTTGACTTTCATTTTATTCAAATAGCTATGTAGAATTCATTTTACTTCCATTTGGTAAAAAACGCTTTGTTTAAATGTGTTTGGTTTTCATTTGAGTCAAATAGATTTGTAGAATGCAATCGACTTTCATTTGGTTCAAAAAGCTTTGTTTGAATGTGATTGACTTTCATTTGATTTAATAACCTTTGTTTAATGTGTTTGACTTTTATTTGATTCAAATAGCTTTGTAAAATTCATTCGACTTCTATTTGCTTCAAAAAGCTCTGTTTGAATGTGTTTGACTTTCATTTGATTCAAATAGCTTTATTCGATGCATTTGACTTTTATTTGCTTTAAAAAGGTTCGTTTGACGGCGTTTGACTTTCATTTGATTCAAAAAGCTTTGTTTGAATGTGTTTGACTTTCATTTGATTCAAATAGCTTTGTTCAATGCATTTGACTTTCATTTGCTACAAAAAGCTTTGTTTAAATGTGTTTGACTTTATTTGATTCAAATAGCTTTGTTCATGCATTTGACTTTTATTTTCTTCAAAAAGCTTTGTTTGAATGTGTTTGATTCTCATTTGATTTAATAACCTTTGTTTAATGTGTTTGACTTTCATTTGATTCAAATGGCTTTGTAAAATTCATTCGACTTCTATTTGCTTCAAAAAGCTCTGTTTGAATGTGTTTGACTTTCATTTGATTCAAATAGCTTTATTCAATGCATTTGACTTTTATTTGCTTTAAAAAGGTTTGTTTGACGGTGTTTGACTTTCATTTGATTCAAAAAGCTTTGTTTGAATGTGTTTGACTTTCATTTGATTCAAATAGCTTTGTTCAATGCATTTGACTTTCATTTGCTACAAAAAGCTTTGTTTAAATGTTTTTGACTTTATTTGATTCAAATAGCTTTGTTCAATGCATTTGACTTTTATTTTCTTCAAAAAGCTTTTGTTTGAATGTGTTTGATTCTCATTTGATTTAGAAACCTTAATTTATTATGTTTGACTTTCATTTGATTCAAATAGCTTTGTAGAATGCATTCGATTTTCTTTTGATTCAAAAAGCTTTGTTTGAATGTGTTTGACTTTCATTTAATTCAAATAGCTTTGTTCAATGCATTTGACTTTTATTTGCTTTAAAAGCTTTGTTTGAATGTATTTGACTTTCATTTGATTTAATAACCTTTGTTTAATGTGTTTGACTTTCATTTGATTCAAATAGCTTTGTAGAATGCATTCACTTTCAATTGATTCAAAAAGTTTTGTTTAAAAGTGTTTGACTTTCATTTGATTCAAAGAGCTTTGTTGAATGCATTTGACTATTATTTGCTTTAAAGGCTTTGTTTGAATGTGTTTGATTTTCATTTGATTTAAAAAACTTTGTTTAAATGTGTTTGACTTTAATTTGATTCAAATAGCTTTGTTCAATGCATTTGACTTTTATTTGGTTCAAAAAGCTTTGTTTGAATGAGTTTGACTTTCATTTGATTTCAAAACCTTTATTTAATGTGTTTGACTTTTATTTGATTCAAATTGCTTTTTATAATGCATTCGACTTTTATTTGATTGAAAAAGCATTATTTAATGTGTTTGACTTTCTTTTGATTTAAATAGCTTTGTTGAATGCATTTGACTTTTATTTGCTTTAAAAAGCTTTGTTTGAATGTGTTTGAATTTCATTTCATTCAAATAGCTTTGTAGAATGCATTCGAGTTTCATTTGATTCAAAAAACTTTGTTTGAATGTGTTTGACTTTCATTTGATTCAAATAGCTTTGTAAAATTCATTCGACTTCCATTTGCTTCAAAAAGCTTTGTTTAAATGTGTTTGACTTTCATTTGATTTAAATAGCTTTGTAGAATGCATTCGACTTTTATTTGGTTCAAAAAGTTTTGTTTAAATGTTTTTGATTTTCAATTGATTCAAATATCTTTGTTGAATGCATTGAACTTTTATTTGCTTCAAAAAGCTTTGTTTGAATGTGTTTGACTTTCATTTGATTTAAAAAACTTTGTCTAATGTGTTTGACTTTCATTTGATTCAAATAGCTTTGTTCAATGCATTTGATTTTCATTTGCTATAAAAAGCTTTGTTTGAATGTGTTTGACTTTAATTTGATTCAAATAGCTTTGTTCAATGCATTTGACTTTTATTTGCATCAAAAAACTTTGTTTGACTTTGTTTGACTTTCATTTGATTTAAAAACCTTTATTGAATGTGTTTCACTTTCATTTGATTCAAATAGCTTTTTAGAATGCATTCGACTTTCATTTGATTAAAAAAGCTTTGTTTGAATGTGTTTGACTTTCATTTGATTCAAATAGCTTTTTTCAATGCATTTGACTATTATTTGCTTCAAAAAGCTTTGTTTGACTGTGTTTGACTTTCATTTGATTTAAAAGCCTTTGTGTAATGTGTTTGACTTTCATTTGTTTCAAATAGCTTTGTAGAATGCATTTGACTTTCATTTGATTCAAAAAGCTTTGTTTGAATGTGTTTGACTTTCATTTGATTCAAATAGCTTTGTTCAATGCATTTGACTTTTATTTGCTTCAAAAAGCTTTGTTTGAATTTTTTTAACTTTCATTTGATTTAAATAGCTTTGTTCAATGCATTTGACTTTTATTTTTTTCAAAAAGCTTTGTTTGAATGTGTTGGACTTTCATTTGATTCAAATAGCTTTGTTCAATGCATTTGACTTTTATTTGCCTCAAAAAGCTTTGTTTGAACGTGTTTGACTTTCATTTGTTTTAAAAACCTTTGTTTCATGTGTTTGCCTTTCATTTGATTCAAATAGCTTTGTTGAATGCATTTGACTTTTATTTGCTTCAAAAAGCTTTGTTTTAATGTGTTTGACTTTCGTTTGATTCAAATAGCCTTGTAGAATGCATTCGACTTTCATTTGATACAAAAAGCTTTGTTTGAATGTGTTGGACTTTCATTTGATTCAAATAGCTTTGTTCAATGCATTTGATTTTCATTTGCTACAAAAAGCTTTGTTTAAATGTGTTTGACTTTAATTTGATTCAAATAGCTTTGTTTAATGCATTTGACTTTTATTTGTTTCAAAAAGCTTTGTTTGACTTTGTTTGACTTTCATTTGATTTAAAAATCTTTATTTAATGTGTTTGACTTTCATTTGTATCAAATAGCTTTTTAGAATGCATTCGACTTTCATTTGATTAAAAAAGCTTTGTTTGAATGTGTTTGACTTTCTTTTGATTTAAATAGTTTTGTTGAATGCATTTGACTTTTATTTGCTTCAAAAAGATTTGTTAGAATGTGTTTGACTTTCATTTGATTGATAAACCTATGTTTAATGTGTTTGACTTTCATTTTATTCAAATAGCTTTATAGAATGCATTCGACTTTCAGTTGATTCAAAAAGCTTTGTTTGAATGTGTTTAACTTTCATTTGATTCCAATAGCTTTGTTGAATGCATTTGACTTTTATTTATTTCAAAAAGCTTTGTTTGAATATGTTTAACTTTCATTTGATTTAAAAACCTTTGTTTAATGTGTTGACTTTCATTTTATTCAAATAGCTATGTAGAATTCATTTTACTTCCATTTGGTAAAAAACGCTTTGTTTAAATGTGTTTGGCTTTCATTTGAGTCAAATAGATTTGTAGAATGCAATCGACTTTCATTTGGTTCAAAAAGCTTTGTTTGAATGTGATTGACTTTCATTTGATTTAATAACCTTTGTTTAATGTGTTTGACTTTTATTTGATTCAAATAGCTTTGTAAAATTCATTCGACTTCTATTTGCTTCAAAAAGCTCTGTTTGAATGTGTTTGACTTTCATTTGATTCAAATAGCTTTATTCAATGCATTTGACTTTTATTTGCTTTAAAAAGGTTCGTTTGACGGCGTTTGACTTTCATTTGATTCAAAAAGCTTTGTTTGAATGTGTTTGACTTTCATTTGATTCAAATAGCTTTGTTCAATGCATTTGACTTTCATTTGCTACAAAAAGCTTTGTTTAAATGTGTTTGACTTTATTTGATTCAAATAGCTTTGTTCAATGCATTTGACTTTTATTTTCTTCAAAAAGCTTTGTTTGAATGTGTTTGATTCTCATTTGATTTAAAAACCTTTATTTAATATGTTTGACTTTCATTTGATTCAAATAGCTTTGTAGAATGCATTCGATTTTCTATTGATTCAAAAAGCTTTGTTTGAATGTGTTTGACTTTCATTTGATTCAAATAGCTTTGTTCAATGCATTTGACTTTTTTTGCTTTAAAAGCTTTGTTTGAATGTATTTGACTTTCATTTGATTTAATAACCTTTGTTTAATGTGTTTGACTTTCATTTGATTCAAATAGCTTTGTAGAATGCATTCACTTTCAATTGATTCAAAAAGTTTTGTTTGAAAGTGTTTGACTTTCATTTGATTCAAAGAGCTTTGTTGAATGCATTTGACTTTTATTTATTTCAAAAAGCTCTGTTTGAATGTGTTTGACTTTCATTTGATTTAATAACCTTTGTTTAATGTGTTTAACTTTCATTGGATTCAAATAGCTTTGTTCAATGCATTTGACTTTTATTTATTTCAAAAAGCTCTGTTTGAATGTGTTTGACTTTCATTTGATTTAAAAACCTTTGTTTAATGTGTTTGACTTTCATTTGATTCAAATAGCTTTGTTGAATGCATTTGACTTTTATTTATTTCTAAAAGCTCTGTTTGAATGTGTTTGACTTTCATTTGATTTAATAACCTTTGTTTAATGTGTTTAACTTTAATTGGATTCAAATAGCTTTGTAGAATGCATTCGACTTTCATTGGATTGAAAGAGCTTTGTTTGAATGTGTTTGACTTTCATTTGATTCAAATAGCTTTGTTGAATGCATTTATCTTTTATTTGCTTCATAACGCTTTGTTTGAATGTGTTTGAATTTCATTTGATTCAAATAGCTTTGTGTAATGCATTCGACTTTCATTTGATTCAAAAAGCTTTGTTTGAATGTGTTTGATTTTCATTTGATTCAAATAGCTTTGTTCAATGCATTTGACTGTTATTTACTTCAAAAGCTCTGTTTGAATGTGTTTGACTTTCATTTGATTTAATAACCTTTGTTTAATGTGTTTAACTTTCATTGGATTCAAATAGCTTTGTAGAATGCATTCGACTTTCATTTGATTCAAAAAGCTTTGTTTGAATTTGATTGACTTTCATTTGATTCAAATAGCTTTGTTGATAGCATTTTACTTTTATTTGCTTCAAAAAGCTTTGTTTGAATGTGTTTGAATTTCATTTCATTCAAATAGCTTTGTAGAATGCATTCGACTTTCATTTGATTTAAAAAACTTTGTTTGAATGTGTTTGACTTTCATTTGATTCAAATAGCTTTGTTCAATGAATTTGACTTTTATTTGCTTTAAAAAGGTTTGTTTGACGGTGTTTGACTTTCATTTGATTCAAAAAGCTTTGTTTGAATGTGTTTGACTTTCATTTGATTTAAAATCCTTTGTTTAATGTGTTTGACTTTCATTTGATTTAAATAGCTTTGTAGAATTCATTCGACTTCCATTTGCTTCAAAAATCTATGTTTAAATGTGTTTGACTTTCATTTGATTCAAATAGCTTAGTTGAATGCATTGGACTTCCATTTGCTTCAAAAAGCTTTGTTTGAATGTGTTTGACTTTCATTTGATTTAAAAAGCTTAGTTTGAATGTGTTTGACTTTCATTTGATTCAAATAGCTTTGTTGAATGCATTTGACTTTTATTTGCATCAAAAACCTTTGTTTGAATGTGTTTGACTTTCATTTAATTTAAAAACCTTTGTTTAATGTGTTTGACTTTCATTTGATTCAAATAGCTTTGTAGAATGCATTTGACTTTCAATTGATTCAATAAGCTTAGTTTGAATGTGATTGACTTCCATTTGCTTCAAAAAGCTATGTTTAAATGTGTTTGACTTTCATTTGATTCAAATAACTTTGTAGAATGCATTCGACTTTCATTTGGTTCAAAAAGCTTTGTTTGAATGTCTTTGACTTTCTTTTGATTCAAATAGCTTTGTTCAATGCATTTGACTTTTATTTGGTTCAAAAACCTTTGTTTGACTGTGTTTGACTTTTATTTGATTTAATAGTCTTTGTTTAATGTGTTTGACTTTCATTTGATTTATAGCTTTGTAGAATTCATTCGACTTACATTTGATTCAAAAACCTTTGTTTAATGTATTTGACTTTAATTTTATTCAACTAGCTTTATAGAATGCATTCGACTTTCAGTTGATTCAAAAAGCTTTGTTTGAATGTGTTTGACTTTGTTTGATTCAAATAGCTTTTTTGAATGCATTTGACTTTTATTTATTTCAAAAAGCTTTGTTTGAATATGTTTGACATTCATTTGATTTAAAAACCTTTGTTTAATGTGTTTGACTTTCATTTTATTTATATAGCTATGTAGAATTCATTTGACTTCCATTTGCTTCATAAAGCTTTGTTTCAATGTGTTTGACTTTCATTTGACTCAAATAGCTTTGTAGAGTGCATTCGACTTTCATTTGGTTCAAAAACCTTTGTTTGAATGTGTTTGACTTTCATTTGATTCAAATAGCTTTGTTCAATGCATTTGACTTTTATTTGCTTCAAAAAGCTTTGTTTGAATGTGTTTGACTTTCATTTGATTTAAAAACCTTTGTTTAATGTGTTTGACTTTCATTTGATTCAAATAGCTTTGTAGAATTCATTTAACTTTCATTTGGTTCAAAAAGCTTTGTTTGAATGTGTTTGACTTTCATTTGATTCAAATAGCTTTGTTGAATGTATTTGACTGTCATTTGCTACAAAAAGCTTTGTTTGAATGTGTATGACTTTCATTTCATTTAATAACCTTTGTTTGAATGTGTTTGACATTCATTTGATTCAAATAGTTTTGTTGAATGTATTTGACTTTTTTTTGCTTCAAAAAGCTTTGTTTGAATGTGTTTGACTTTCATTTCATTTAAAAACCTTTGTTTAATGTGTTTGACTTTCATTCGATTCAAATAACTTTGTAGGAATGCATTCCTCTTTCATTTGATTTTAAAAGCATTGTTTGAATGTGTTTCACTTTCATTTGATTCAAATAGCTTTGTAGAATGCATTCGACTTTCTTTGATTCAAAAAGCTTTGTTTGAATGTGTTTGACTTTCATTTGATTCAAATAGCTTTGTTGAATGCAGTTGACTTTTATTTGCTTCAAAAAGCTTTGCTTCAATGTGATTGACATTTATTTGCTTCAAAAAGCTTTGCTTCAATGTGATTGACTTTCGTTTGATTCAAATAGCTTTGTACAATGCATTTGACTTTCGTTTGATTGAAAAAGCTTTATTGAATGTATTTGACTTTTATTTGCTTCAATAAGCTTTGTTTGAATGTGTTTGACTTTCACTTGATTTAAAAACCTTTGTTTAATGTGTTAGCCTTTGATTTGATTCAAATAGCTTTGTAGAATGCATTTAACTTTTATTTCATTTAAAAAGCTTTGTTTAAATGTGCTTGACTTTTATTTGATTCAAAAAGTTTTGTTGAACGCATTTGACTTTTATTTGCTTCAAGAAGCTTTGTTTGAATGTGTTTGACTTTCATTTGATTTAAAAACCTTTGTTCAATGTGTTAGCCTTTCATTTGATTCAAATAGCTTTGTAGAATGCATTTAACTTTCATTTGATTCAAAAAGCTTTGTTTGAATATGTTTAACTTTCATTTGATTCAAATACTTTTATTAAATGTATTTGACTATCATTTGCTACAAAAAGCTTTGTTTGAATGTGTTTGACTTTCATTTGATTCAAATAGCTTTGTTGAATGTATTTGACTTTTATTTGTTTCAAAAAGCTTTGTTTTAATGTGTTTGACTTTCATTTGATTTAAAAACCTTTGTTTAATGTGTTTGACTTTCATTTGATTCAAATAGCTTTGTAGAATGCATTTGACTTTCATTTGATTTAAAAAGCATGATTGAATGTGTTTGACTTTCATTTGATTCAAATAGTTTTGTTAAACGCATTTGACTTTTATTTGCTTCAAGAAGCTTTGTTTGAATGTGTTTGTCTTTCATTTGATTTAAAAACCTTTGTTCAATGTGTTTGCCTTTCATTTGATTCAAATAGCTTTGTAGAATGCATTTAACTTTCATTTGATTCAAAAAGATTTGTTTGAATCTGTTTAACTTTCATTTGATTCAATTACCTTTGTTGAATGTATTTGACTGTCATTTGCTACAAAAAGCTTTGTTTGAATGTGTTTGATTCTCATTTGATTTAAAAACCTTTATTTAATATGTTTGACTTTCATTTGATTCAAATAGCTTTGTAGAATGCATTCGATTTTCTATTGATTCAAAAAGCTTTGTTTGAATGTGTTTGACTTTCATTTGATTCAAATAGCTTTGTTCAATGCATTTGACTTTTTTTGCTTTAAAAGCTTTGTTTGAATGTATTTGACTTTCATTTGATTTAATAACCTTTGTTTAATGTGTTTGACTTTCATTTGATTCAAATAGCTTTGTAGAATGCATTCACTTTCAATTGATTCAAAAAGTTTTGTTTGAAAGTGTTTGACTTTCATTTGATTCAAAGAGCTTTGTTGAATGCATTTGACTTTTATTTATTTCAAAAAGCTCTGTTTGAATGTGTTTGACTTTCATTTGATTTAATAACCTTTGTTTAATGTGTTTAACTTTCATTGGATTCAAATAGCTTTGTTCAATGCATTTGACTTTTATTTATTTCAAAAAGCTCTGTTTGAATGTGTTTGACTTTCATTTGATTAAAAAACCTTTGTTTAATGTGTTTGACTTTCATTTGATTCAAATAGCTTTGTTGAATGCATTTGACTTTTATTTATTTCTAAAAGCTCTGTTTGAATGTGTTTGACTTTCATTTGATTTAATAACCTTTGTTTAATGTGTTTAACTTTCATTGGATTCAAATAGCTTTGTAGAATGCATTCGACTTTCATTGGATTGAAAGAGCTTTGTTTAAATGTGTTTGACTTTCATTTGATTCAAATAGCTTTGTTGAATGCATTTATCTTTTATTTGCTTCATAACGCTTTGTTTGAATGTGTTTGAATTTCATTTGATTCAAATAGCTTTGTGTAATGCATTCGACTTTCATTTGATTCAAAAAGCTTTGTTTGAATGTGTTTGATTTTCATTTGATTCAAATAGCTTTGTTCAATGCATTTGACTGTTATTTACTTCAAAAGCTCTGTTTGAATGTGTTTGACTTTCATTTGATTTAATAACCTTTGTTTAATGTGTTTAACTTTCATTGGATTCAAATAGCTTTGTAGAATGCATTCGACTTTCATTTGATTCAAAAAGCTTTGTTTGAATTTGATTGACTTTCATTTGATTCAAATAGCTTTGTTGATAGCATTTTACTTTTATTTGCTTCAAAAAGCTTTGTTTGAATGTGTTTGAATTTCATTTCATTCAAATAGCTTTGTAGAATGCATTCGACTTTCATTTGATTCAAAAAACATTGTTTGAATGTGTTTGACTTTCATTTGATTCAAATAGCTTTGTTCAATGAATTTGACTTTTATTTGCTTTAAAAAGGTTTGTTTGACGGTGTTTGACTTTCATTTGATTCAAAAAGCTTTGTTTGAATGTGTTTGACTTTCATTTGATTTAAAATCCTTTGTTTAATGTGTTTGACTTTCATTTGATTTAAATAGCTTTGTAGAATTCATTCGACTTCCATTTGCTTCAAAAAGCTATGTTTAAATGTGTTTGACTTTCATTTGATTCAAATAGCTTAGTTGAATGCATTGGACTTCCATTTGCTTCAAAAAGCTTTGTTTGAATGTGTTTGACTTTCATTTGATTTAAAAAGCTTAGTTTGAATGTGTTTGACTTTCATTTGATTCAAATAGCTTTGTTGAATGCATTTGACTTTTATTTGCATCAAAAACCTTTGTTTGAATGTGTTTGACTTTCATTTAATTTAAAAACCTTTGTTTAATGTGTTTGACTTTCATTTGATTCAAATAGCTTTGTAGAATGCATTTGACTTTCAATTGATTCAATAAGCTTAGTTTGAATGTGATTGACTTCCATTTGCTTCAAAAAGCTATGTTTAAATGTGTTTGACTTTCATTTGATTCAAATAGCTTTGTAGAATGCATTCGACTTTCATTTGGTTCAAAAAGCTTTGTTTGAATGTCTTTGACTTTCTTTTGATTCAAATAGCTTTGTTCAATGCATTTGACTTTTATTTGGTTCAAAAACCTTTGTTTGACTGTGTTTGACTTTTATTTGATTTAATAGTCTTTGTTTAATGTGTTTGACTTTCATTTGATTTATAGCTTTGTAGAATTCATTCGACTTACATTTGATTCAAAAACCTTTGTTTAATGTATTTGACTTTAATTTTATTCAACTAGCTTTATAGAATGCATTCGACTTTCAGTTGATTCAAAAAGCTTTGTTTGAATGTGTTTGACTTTGTTTGATTCAAATAGCTTTGTTGAATGCATTTGACTTTTATTTATTTCAAAAAGCTTTGTTTGAATATGTTTGACATTCATTTGATTTAAAAACCTTTGTTTAATGTGTTTGACTTTCATTTTATTTATATAGCTATGTAGAATTCATTTGACTTCCATTTGCTTCATAAAGCTTTGTTTCAATGTGTTTGACTTTCATTTGACTCAAATAGCTTTGTAGAGTGCATTCGACTTTCATTTGGTTCAAAAACCTTTGTTTGAATGTGTTTGACTTTCATTTGATTCAAATAGCTTTGTTCAATGCATTTGACTTTTATTTGCTTCAAAAAGCTTTGTTTGAATGTGTTTGACTTTCATTTGATTTAAAAACCTTTGTTTAATGTGTTTGACTTTCATTTGATTCAAATAGCTTTGTAGAATTCATTTAACTTTCATTTGGTTCAAAAAGCTTTGTTTGAATGTGTTTGACTTTCATTTGATTCAAATAGCTTTGTTGAATGTATTTGACTGTCATTTGCTACAAAAAGCTTTGTTTGAATGTGTATGACTTTCATTTCATTTAATAACCTTTGTTTGAATGTGTTTGACATTCATTTGATTCAAATAGTTTTGTTGAATGTATTTGACTTTTTTTTGCTTCAAAAAGCTTTGTTTGAATGTGTTTGACTTTCATTTCATTTAAAAACCTTTGTTTAATGTGTTTGACTTTCATTCGATTCAAATAACTTTGTAGGAATGCATTCCTCTTTCATTTGATTTTAAAAGCATTGTTTGAATGTGTTTCACTTTCATTTGATTCAAATAGCTTTGTAGAATGCATTCGACTTTCTTTGATTCAAAAAGCTTTGTTTGAATGTGTTTGACTTTCATTTGATTCAAATAGCTTTGTTGAATGCAGTTGACTTTTATTTGCTTCAAAAAGCTTTGCTTCAATGTGATTGACATTTATTTGCTTCAAAAAGCTTTGCTTCAATGTGATTGACTTTCGTTTGATTCAAATAGCTTTGTACAATGCATTTGACTTTCGTTTGATTGAAAAAGCTTTATTGAATGTATTTGACTTTTATTTGCTTCAATAAGCTTTGTTTGAATGTGTTTGACTTTCACTTGATTTAAAAACCTTTGTTTAATGTGTTAGCCTTTGATTTGATTCAAATAGCTTTGTAGAATGCATTTAACTTTTATTTCATTTAAAAAGCTTTGTTTAAATGTGCTTGACTTTTATTTGATTCAAAAAGTTTTGTTGAACGCATTTGACTTTTATTTGCTTCAAGAAGCTTTGTTTGAATGTGTTTGACTTTCATTTGATTTAAAAACCTTTGTTCAATGTGTTAGCCTTTCATTTGATTCAAATAGCTTTGTAGAATGCATTTAACTTTCATTTGATTCAAAAAGCTTTGTTTGAATATGTTTAACTTTCATTTGATTCAAATACTTTTATTAAATGTATTTGACTATCATTTGCTACAAAAAGCTTTGTTTGAATGTGTTTGACTTTCATTTGATTCAAATAGCTTTGTTGAATGTATTTGACTTTTATTTGTTTCAAAAAGCTTTGTTTTAATGTGTTTGACTTTCATTTGATTTAAAAACCTTTGTTTAATGTGTTTGACTTTCATTTGATTCAAATAGCTTTGTAGAATGCATTTGACTTTCATTTGATTTAAAAAGCATGATTGAATGTGTTTGACTTTCATTTGATTCAAATAGTTTTGTTAAACGCATTTGACTTTTATTTGCTTCAAGAAGCTTTGTTTGAATGTGTTTGTCTTTCATTTGATTTAAAAACCTTTGTTCAATGTGTTTGCCTTTCATTTGATTCAAATAGCTTTGTAGAATGCATTTAACTTTCATTTGATTCAAAAAGCTTTGTTTGAATCTGTTTAACTTTCATTTGATTCAATTACCTTTGTTGAATGTATTTGACTGTCATTTGCTACAAAAAGCTTTGTTTGAATGTGTTTGATTCTCATTTGATTTAAAAACCTTTATTTAATATGTTTGACTTTCATTTGATTCAAATAGCTTTGTAGAATGCATTCGATTTTCTATTGATTCAAAAAGCTTTGTTTGAATGTGTTTGACTTTCATTTGATTCAAATAGCTTTGTTCAATGCATTTGACTTTTTTTGCTTTAAAAGCTTTGTTTGAATGTATTTGACTTTCATTTGATTTAATAACCTTTGTTTAATGTGTTTGACTTTCATTTGATTCAAATAGCTTTGTAGAATGCATTCACTTTCAATTGATTCAAAAAGTTTTGTTTGAAAGTGTTTGACTTTCATTTGATTCAAAGAGCTTTGTTGAATGCATTTGACTTTTATTTATTTCAAAAAGCTCTGTTTGAATGTGTTTGACTTTCATTTGATTTAATAACCTTTGTTTAATGTGTTTAACTTTCATTGGATTCAAATAGCTTTGTTCAATGCATTTGACTTTTATTTATTTCAAAAAGCTCTGTTTGAATGTGTTTGACTTTCATTTGATTAAAAAACCTTTGTTTAATGTGTTTGACTTTCATTTGATTCAAATAGCTTTGTTGAATGCATTTGACTTTTATTTATTTCTAAAAGCTCTGTTTGAATGTGTTTGACTTTCATTTGATTTAATAACCTTTGTTTAATGTGTTTAACTTTCATTGGATTCAAATAGCTTTGTAGAATGTATTCGACTTTCATTGGATTGAAAGAGCTTTGTTTAAATGTGTTTGACTTTCATTTGATTCAAATAACTTTGTTGAATGCATTTATCTTTTATTTGCTTCATAACGCTTTGTTTGAATGTGTTTGAATTTCATTTGATTCAAATAGCTTTGTGTAATGCATTCGACTTTCATTTGATTCAAAAAGCTTTGTTTGAATGTGTTTGATTTTCATTTGATTCAAATAGCTTTGTTCAATGCATTTGACTGTTATTTACTTCAAAAGCTCTGTTTGAATGTGTTTGACTTTCATTTGATTTAATAACCTTTGTTTAATGTGTTTAACTTTCATTGGATTCAAATAGCTTTGTAGAATGCATTCGACTTTCATTTGATTCAAAAAGCTTTGTTTGAATTTGATTGACTTTCATTTGATTCAAATAGCTTTGTTGATAGCATTTTACTTTTATTTGCTTCAAAAAGCTTTGTTTGAATGTGTTTGAATTTCATTTCATTCAAATAGCTTTGTAGAATGCATTCGACTTTCATTTGATTCAAAAAACATTGTTTGAATGTGTTTGACTTTCATTTGATTCAAATAGCTTTGTTCAATGAATTTGACTTTTATTTGCTTTAAAAAGGTTTGTTTGACGGTGTTTGACTTTCATTTGATTCAAAAAGCTTTGTTTGAATGTGTTTGACTTTCATTTGATTTAAAATCCTTTGTTTAATGTGTTTGACTTTCATTTGATTTAAATAGCTTTGTAGAATTCATTCGACTTCCATTTGCTTCAAAAAGCTATGTTTAAATGTGTTTGACTTTCATTTGATTCAAATAGCTTAGTTGAATGCATTGGACTTCCATTTGCTTCAAAAAGCTTTGTTTGAATGTGTTTGACTTTCATTTGATTTAAAAAGCTTAGTTTGAATGTGTTTGACTTTCATTTGATTCAAATAGCTTTGTTGAATGCATTTGACTTTTATTTGCATCAAAAACCTTTGTTTGAATGTGTTTGACTTTCATTTAATTTAAAAACCTTTGTTTAATGTGTTTGACTTTCATTTGATTCAAATAGCTTTGTAGAATGCATTTGACTTTCAATTGATTCAATAAGCTTAGTTTGAATGTGATTGACTTCCATTTGCTTCAAAAAGCTATGTTTAAATGTGTTTGACTTTCATTTGATTCAAATAGCTTTGTAGAATGCATTCGACTTTCATTTGGTTCAAAAAGCTTTGTTTGAATGTCTTTGACTTTCTTTTGATTCAAATAGCTTTGTTCAATGCATTTGACTTTTATTTGGTTCAAAAACCTTTGTTTGACTGTGTTTGACTTTTATTTGATTTAATAGTCTTTGTTTAATGTGTTTGACTTTCATTTGATTTATAGCTTTGTAGAATTCATTCGACTTACATTTGATTCAAAAACCTTTGTTTAATGTATTTGACTTTAATTTTATTCAACTAGCTTTATAGAATGCATTCGACTTTCAGTTGATTCAAAAAGCTTTGTTTGAATGTGTTTGACTTTGTTTGATTCAAATAGCTTTGTTGAATGCATTTGACTTTTATTTATTTCAAAAAGCTTTGTTTGAATATGTTTGACATTCATTTGATTTAAAAACCTTTGTTTAATGTGTTTGACTTTCATTTTATTTATATAGCTATGTAGAATTCATTTGACTTCCATTTGCTTCATAAAGCTTTGTTTCAATGTGTTTGACTTTCATTTGACTCAAATAGCTTTGTAGAGTGCATTCGACTTTCATTTGGTTCAAAAACCTTTGTTTGAATGTGTTTGACTTTCATTTGATTCAAATAGCTTTGTTCAATGCATTTGACTTTTATTTGCTTCAAAAAGCTTTGTTTGAATGTGTTTGACTTTCATTTGATTTAAAAACCTTTGTTTAATGTGTTTGACTTTCATTTGATTCAAATAGCTTTGTAGAATTCATTTAACTTTCATTTGGTTCAAAAAGCTTTGTTTGAATGTGTTTGACTTTCATTTGATTCAAATAGCTTTGTTGAATGTATTTGACTGTCATTTGCTACAAAAAGCTTTGTTTGAATGTGTATGACTTTCATTTCATTTAATAACCTTTGTTTGAATGTGTTTGACATTCATTTGATTCAAATAGCTTTGTTGAATGTATTTGACTTTTATTTGCTTCAAAAAGCTTTGTTTGAATGTGTTTGACTTTCGTTTCATTTAAAAACCTTTGTTTAATGTATTTGACTTTCATTTGATTCAAATAACTTTGTAGAATGCTTTCCTCTTTCATTTGATTTTAAAAGCATTGTTTGAATGTGTTTCACTTTCATTTGATTCAAATAGCTTTGTAGAATGCATTCGACTTTCTTTGATTCAAAAAGCTTTGTTTGAATGTGTTTAACTTTCATTTGATTTAAATAGCTTTGTTGAATGCAGTTGACTTTTATTTGCTTCAAAAAGCTTTGCTTCAATGTGATTGACTTTTATTTGCTTCAAAAAGCTTTGCTTCAATGTGATTGACTTTCGTTTGATTCAAATAGCTTTGTACAATGCATTTGACTTTCGTTTGTTTGAAAAAGCTTTGCTGAATGTATTTGACTTTTATTTGCTTCAATAAGCTTTGTTTGAATGTGTTTGACTTTCACTTGATTTAAAAACCTTTGTTTAATGTGTTAGCCTTTGATTTGATTCAAATAGCTTTGTAGAATGCATTTAACTTTTATTTCATTTAAAAAGTTTTGTTTGAATGTGCTTGACTTTTATTTGATTCAAATAGTTTTGTTGAACGCATTTGACTTTTATTTGCTTCAAGAAGCTTTGTTTGAATGTGTTTGACTCTCATTTGATTTAAAAACCTTTGTTCAATGTGTTAGCCTTTCATTTGATTCAAATAGCTTTGTAGAATGCATTTAACTTTCATTTGATTCAAAAAGCTTTGTTTGAATATGTTTAACTTTCATTTGATTCAAATACTTTTATTGAATGTATTTGACTTTCATTTGCTACAAAAAGCTTTGTTTGAATGTGTTTGACTTTCATTTGATTCAAATAGCTTTGTTGAATGTATTTGACTTTTATTTGTTTCAAAAAGCTTTGTTTTAATGTGTTTGACTTTCATTTGATTTAAAAACCTTTGTTTAATGTGTTTGACTTTCATTTGATTCAAATAGCTTTGTTGAATGCATTTGACTTTCATTTGATTTAAAAAGCATGATTGAATGTGTTTGACTTTCATTTGATTCAAATAGCTTTGTTGAATGAATTTGACTTTTATTTGCTTCAAAAACCTTTGTTTGAACGTGTTTGACTTTCACTTAATTTAAAAACATTTGTTTAATTTGTTTGACTTTCATTTGATACAAATAGGTTTGTAGAATGCATTTGACTTTCATTTGATTCAAAAAGCTTTTTTTGAAAGTGTTTGACTTTCATTTGATTCAAAGAGCTTTGTTGAATGCATTTGACTTTCATTTGCTTCAAAAAGCTTTGTTTGAATGTGTTTGACTTTCATTTGATTTAAAAACCTTAATTTAATGTGTTTGACTTTCAATTGATTCAAATAGCTTTGTAGAATGCATTCGACATTCTTTTGATTCAAAAATCTTTGTTTGAATGTGTTTGACTTTCATTTGATTCAAATAGCTTTGTTGAATACATTCGACTTTCATTTGCTTTAAAAAGCTTTGTTCGAATGTGTTTCACTTTCATTTGATTTCAAAACCTTTGTTTAATGTGTTTGACTTTAATTTGATTTAAATAGCATTGTAGAATTCATTCGACTTTCATTTGTTTCAAAAAGCCTTTTTGAATGTGTTTGACTTTCATTTGATTCAAATAGCTTAGTTGAATGCATTGGACTTCCATTTGCTTCAAAAAGCTTTGTTTGAATGTGTTTGACTTTCATTTGATTTAAAAAGCTTAGTTTGAATGTGTTTGACTTTCATTTGATTCAAATAGCTTTGTGGAATGCATTTGACTTTTATTTGCATCAAAAACCTTTGTTTGAATGTGTTTGACTTTCATTTAATTTAAAAACCTTTGTTTAATGTGTTTGACTTTCATTTGATTCAAATAGCTTTGTAGAATGCATTTGACTTTCAGTTGATTCAATAAGCTTTGTTTGATATTGTTTGACTTTCTTTTGATTTAAATAGCTTTTTTGAATGCATTTGACTTTTATATGCTTCAAAAAGCTTTGTGTGAATGTGTTTGACTTTCATTTGATTCAAATAGCTTTGTAGAATGCATTTAACTTTCATTTGATTCAAAAAGCTTTGTTTGAATGTTTTTTACTTTCATTTGATTCAAATAGCTTTATTGAATGCATTAAACTTTTATTTGCTTCAAAAAGCTTTGTTTGAATGTGTTTTGACTTTAATTTGATTGAAAAACCTTTGTTTAATGTGTTTGACTTGATTCAAATAGCATTGTAGAATTCATTCGAATTTCATTTGATTCAAAAAGCCTTGTTTGAATGTGTTTCACTTTCGTTTGATTCAAATAGCTTAGTTGAATGCATTGGACTTCCAGTTGCTTCAAAAAGCTTTGTTTAAATGTGTATGACTTTCATTTGATTCAAATAGTTTCGTAGAATGCATTCGACTTTCTATTTATTCAAAAAGCTTTGTTTGAATGTGTTTGACTTTCATTTGATTCAAATAGCTTTGTAGAATGCATTCGACTTTCATTTGATTCAAAAAGTTTTGTTTGAATGTGTTTGACTTACATTTGATTCAAATAGCTATGTTGAATGCATTTGACTTTTATTTGCGTCAAAAAGCTTTGTTTGAATGTGTTTGACCTTCATTAGATTTAAAAACCTTTCTGTAATGTCTTTGACTTTAATTTGATTCAAATAGCATTGTAGAATTCATTCGACATTCATTTGATTCAAAAAGCCTTGTTTGAATGTGTTTGACTTTCATTTGATTCAAATAGCTTAGTTGAATGCATTGGACTTCCATTTGCTTCAAAAAGCTTTGTTTAAATGCGTATTACATTTATTTGATTCAAATAGCTTCTTAGAATGCATTCGACTTTCATTTGATTCAAAAAGCTTTTTTTGAATGTGTTTGACTTTCATTTGATTCAAATAGCTTAGTAGAATGCATTCGACTTTCATTTGATTCAAAAATCTTTGTTTGAATGTGTTTGACTTTCATTTGATTCAAATAGCTTTGTTGAATGCATTTGACTTTTATTTGCTTCAAAAAGCTTTGTTTGAATGTGTTTGATTTTCATTTGATTTAAAAACTTTTGCTTAATGTGTTTGACTTTCATTTGATTCAAATAGCTTTGTAGAATGCATTTGACTTTCAATGGATTCTAAAAGCTTTGTTTGATATTGTTTGACTTTCTTTTGATTCAAATAGCTTTGTTGAATGCATTTGAATTTTATATGCATCAAAAAGCTTTGTGTGAATGTGTTTAACTTTCATTTTATTCAAATTGCTTTGTAGAAGGCATTTGACTTTCATTTGATTCAAAAATCTTTGTTTGAATGTGTTTGACTTTCATTTGATTCAAATAGCTTTGTAGAATACATTTGACTTTTATTTGCTTCAAAAAGCTTTGTTTGAATGTGTTTGACTTTCATTTGATTTAAAAACCTTTGTTTCATGTGTTTGACTTTCATTTGGTTCAAATATCTATTTAGAATGCATTCGACTTTCATTTGATTCAAAAAGCTTTGTTTGAATTTGTTTTACTTTCATTTGATTCAAATAGCTTTGTAGAATGCATTCGCCTTTCATTTGATTTAAAAATCTTTGTTTGAATGTGTTTGACTGTCATTTGATTCAAATAGTTTTGTTGAATGAATTTGACTTTTATTTGCTTCAAAAAGCTCTGTTTAAATGTGTTGGACTTTCATTTGATTTAAAAACCTTTCTTTAATGTCTTTGACCTTCATTTGATTCAAATAGCTTTGTAGAATGCATTTGACTTTCATTTGATTCAAAAAGCTTTGTTTGAATGTGTTTGACTTTCATTTGATTCAAATAGCTTTGTTGAATACATTTGACTTTCATTTGTTTCAAAAATCTTTGTTTGAATGTGTTTGACTTTCATTTGATTCAAATAGCTTTGTAGAATACATTTGACTTTTATTTGCTTCTATAAGCTTTGTTTGAATGTGTTAGACTTTCATTTGATTTAAAAACCTTTGTTTAATGTGTTTGACTTTCATTTGATTCAAATACCTTTTAAGAATGCATTCGACTTTCATTTGATTCAAAAAGCTTTGTTTGAATGTGTTTGACTTTCATTTGATTTAAAAACCTTTGTTTAATGTGTTTGACTTTCATTTGATTCAAATATCTTTGTAGAATTCATTCGACTTTCATTTGATTCAAAAAGCCTTTTTTGAATGTGTTTGACTTTCATTTGATTCAAATAGGTTAGTTGAATGCATTGGACTTTCGTTTGCTTCAAAAAGCTTTGTTTAAATGTGTATGACTTTCATTTGATTCAAATAGCTTTGTAGAATGCATTCGACTTTCATTTGGTTCAAAAATCTTTGTTTGAATGTGTTTGACTTTCATTTGATTCAAATAGCTTTGTAGAATGCATTTGACTTTAATATGCTTCAAAAAGCTTTGTTTGAATGTGTTTGACTTTCATTTGATTCAAATAGCTTTGTTGAATGCATTTGACTTTTATTTGCTTCAAAAAGCTTTGTTTGAATGTGTTTGACTTTCATTTGATTCAAATAGCTTTGTTGAATACATTTGACTTTCATTTGTTTCAAAAATCTTTGTTTGAATGTGTTTGTCTTTCTTTTTATTCAAATAGCTTTGTAGAATACATTTGACTTTTATTTGCTTCAATAAGCTTTGTTTGAATGTGTTAGACTTTCATTTGATTTAAAAACCTTTGTTTAATGTGTTTGACTTTCATTTGATTCAAATACCTTTTTAGAATGCATTCGACTTTCATTTGATTCAAAAAGCTTTGTTTGAATGTGTTTGACTTTCATTTGATTTAAAAACCTTTGTTTAATGTGTTTGACTTTCATTTGATTCAAATATCTTTGTAGAATTCATTCGACTTTCATTTGATTCAAAAAGCCTTTTTTGAATGTGTTTGACTTTCATTTGATTCAAATAGGTTAGTTGAATGCATTGGACTTTCGTTTGCTTCAAAAAGCTTTGTTTAAATGTGTATGACTTTCATTTGATTCAAATAGCTTTGTAGAATGCATTCGACTTTCATTTGGTTCAAAAATCTTTATTTGAATGTGTTTGCTTTCATTTGATTCAAATAGCTTTGTAGAATGCATTTGACTTTTATATGCTTCAAAAAGCTTTGTTTGAATGTGTTTGACTTTCATTTGATTCAAATAGCTTTGTTGAATGCATTTGACTTTCATTTGCTTCAAAAAGCTTTGTTTGAATGTGTTTGACTTTCATTTGATTCAAATAGCTTTGTTGAATACATTTGACTTTCATTTGTTTCAAAAATCTTTGTTTGAATGTGTTTGACTTTCATTTGATTCAAATAGCTTTGTAGAATACATTTGACTTTTATTTGCTTCAATAAGCTTTGTTTGAATGTGTTAGACTTTCATTTGATTTAAAAACCTTTGTTTAATGTGTTTGACTTTCATTTGATTCAAATACCTTTTTAGAATGCATTCGACTTTCATTTGATTCAAAAAGCTTTGTTTGAATGTGTTTGACTTTCATTTGATTTAAAAACCTTTGTTTAATGTGTTTGACTTTCATTTGATTCAAATATCTTTGTAGAATTCATTCGACTTTCATTTGATTCAAAAAGCCTTTTTTGAATGTGTTTGACTTTCATTTGATTCAAATATGTTAGTTGAATGCATTGGACTTTCGTTTGCTTCAAAAAGCTTTGTTTAAATGTGTATGACTTTCATTTGATTCAAATAGCTTTGTAGAATGCATTCGACTTTCATTTGGTTCAAAAATCTTTGTTTGAATGTGTTTGACTTTCATTTGATTCAAATAGCTTTGTAGAATGCATTTGACTTTCATTTGATTCAAAAAGCTTTGTTTGAATGTGTTTGACTTTCATTTGATTCAAATAGCTTTGTTGAATACATTTGACTTTCATTTGTTTCAAAAATCTTTGTTTGAATGTGTTTGACTTTCATTTGATTCAAATAGCTTTGTAGAATACATTTGACTTTTATTTGCTTCTATAAGCTTTGTTTGAATGTGTTAGACTTTCATTTGGTTTAAAAACCTTTTTTTAATGTGTTTGACTTTCATTTGATTCAAATACCTTTTTAGAATGCATTCGACTTTCATTTGATTCAAAAAGCTTTGTTTGAATGTGTTTGACTTTCATTTGATTTAAAAACCTTTGTTTAATGTGTTTGACTTTCATTTGATTCAAATATCTTTGTAGAATTCATTCGACTTTCATTTGATTCAAAAAGCCTTTTTTGAATGTGTTTGACTTTCATTTGATTCAAATAGGTTAGTTGAATGCATTGGACTTTCGTTTGCTTCAAAAAGCTTTGTTTAAATGTGTATGACTTTCATTTGATTCAAATAGCTTTGTAGAATGCATTCGACTTTCATTTGGTTCAAAAATCTTTGTTTGAATGTGTTTGACTTTCATTTGATTCAAATAGCTTTGTAGAATGCATTTGACTTTAATATGCTTCAAAAAGCTTTGTTTGAATGTGTTTGACTTTCATTTGATTCAAATAGCTTTGTTGAATGCATTTGACTTTTATTTGCTTCAAAAAGCTTTGTTTGAATGTGTTTGACTTTCATTTGATTCAAATAGCTTTGTAGAATGCATTCGACTTTCATTTGGTTCAAAAATCTTTGTTTGAATGTGTTTGACTTTCATTTGATTCAAATAGCTTTGTAGAATGCATTTGACTTTTATATGCTTCAAAAAGCTTTGTTTGAATGTGTTTGACTTTCATTTGATTCAAATAGCTTCGTTGAATGCATTTGACTTTTATTTGCTTCAAAAAGCTTTGTTTGAATGTGTTTGACTTTCATTTGATTTAAAAACCTTTGTTTAATGTGTTTGACTTTCATTTGATTCAAATAGCTTTGTAGAATGCCTTTGACTTTCAATTGATTCAAAAAGCTTTGTTTGATATTGTTTGACTTTCTTTTGATTCAAATAGCTTTGTTGAATACATTTGACTTTTATATGCTTCAAAAAGCTTTGTGTGAATGTGTTTGACTTTCATTTGATTCAAATAGCTTTGTAGAATGCATTTGACTTTCATTTGATTTAAAAATCTTTGTTTGAATGTGTTTGACTTTCATTTGATTCAAATAGTTTTGTTGGATGCATTTGACTTTTATTTGCTTCAAAAAGCTCTGTTTGAATGTGTTTGACTTTCATTTGATTTAAAAACCTTTGTTTAATGTGTTTGACCTTCATTTGATTAAAATAGCTTTGTAGAACGCATTTAACTTTCATTTGATTCAAAAAGCTTTGTTTGAATGTTTTTTACTTTTATTTGATTCAAATAGCTTTGTAGAATGCATTCGACTTTCATTTTGTTTGAAAATCTTTGTTTGAATGTGTTTGACTTTCATTTGATTTAAAAACCTTTTTTTAATGTGTTTGACTTTCATTTGATTTAAATAGCTTTGTTGAATGCATTTGACTTTTATTTGCTTCAAAAAGCTTTGTTTGAATGTGTTTGACTTTCATTTGATTTAAAAACCTTTGCTTAATGTGTTTGACTTTCATTTGATTCAAATAGCTTTGTAGAATGCATTTGACTTTCAATTGATTCAAAAAGCTTTGTTTGATATTGTTTGACTTTCTTTTTGATTCAAATAGCTTTGTTTGATATTGTTTGACTTTCTTTTGATTCAAATAGCTTTGTTGAATGCATTTGACTTTTATATGCTTCAAAAAGCTTTGTGTGAATGTGTTTGACTTTCATTTGATTCAAATAGCTTTGTAGAATGCATTTGACTTTCGTTTGATTCAAAAATCTTTGTTTGAATGTGTTTGACTTTCATTAGATTCAAATAGCTTTGTAGAATACATTTGACTTTTATTTGCTTCAAAAAGCTTTGTTTGAATGTGTTTGACTTTCATTTGATTTAAAAACCTTTGTTTCATGTGTATGACTTTCATTTGGTTCAAATAACTATTTAGAATGCATTCGACTTTCATTTGATTGAAAAAGCTTTGTTTGAATGTGTTTTACTTTCATTTGATTCAAATAGCTTTGTAGAATGCATTCGACTTTCATTTGATTCAAAAATCTTTGTTTGAATGTGTTTGACTTTCATTTGATTCAAATAGTTTTGTTGAATGCATTTGACTTTTATTTGCTTCAAAAAGCTCTGTTTGAATGTGTTTGACTTTCATTTGATTTAAATAGCTTTGTAGAATTCACTCGACTTTCATTTGATTTAAAAACCTTTGTTTAATGTGTTTGACTTTCATTTGATTCAAATACCTTTTTAGAATGCATTCGGCTTTCATTTGATTCAAAAAGCTTTGTTTGAATGTGTTTGACTTTCATTTGATTTAAAAACCTTTTTTTAATATGTTTGACTTTCATTTGATTCAAATAGCTTTGTAGAGTGCATTCGACTTTCATTTGATTTAAAAAGCCTTTTTTGAATGTGTTTGACTTTCAATTGATTCAAATAGGGTAGTTGAAAGCATTGGACTTGCATTTGCTTCAAAAAGCTTTGTTTAAATGTGTATGACTTTCATTTTGATTCAAATAGTTTTGTTGAATGCATTTGACTTTCATTTGCTTCAAAAAGCTTTGTGTGAATGTGTTTGACTTTCATTTGATTCAAATAACTTTGTAGAATGCATTCGACTTTCATTTGATTCAAAAATCTTTGTTTGAATGTGTTTGACTTTGATTTGATTCAAATAGTTTTGTTAAATGCATTTGACTTTTATTTGCTTCAAAAAGCTCTGTTTGAATGTGTTTGACTTTCATTTGATTAAAAAACCTTTGTTTAATGTGTTTGACCTTCATTTGATTAAAATAGCTTTGTAGAATGCATTTGACTTTCATTTGATTCAAAAAGCTTTGTTTGAATGTGTTTGACTTTCATTTGATTCAAATAGCTTTGTTGAATGCATTTGACTTTCATTTGTTTCAAAAAGCGTTGTTTGAATGTGTTTGACTTTCATTTGATTCAAATAGCTTTGTAGAATACATTTTGTTTTGGGTGTTTTTGTCCCTTGGGAGAGTTACAACTCGAAGACTGGTCCTGCTGACTCTGTACCTGCAAAAACAACGGAGACACCGGTTGGGTGGTGCTCCGCCTCCAACGCTCAAGTTAGTAACTTGAAGGAGAATAAAAAGTGCGGAAATTTAGGTGGGGATCTGCTTGGATTCCAAGCTCAGGTGTTCTCTGATGAGAGAGAGAGTAGGATGTAATAAATGATAGTCAATTTCTGAATGTCCCCCATTTTGGGGGAATATCTCCCTATTTATAGGGTCCTTGGGAAAAGTGCCCCTTCCTAGGTTATTTTAACCTAGGACTTATGGGCTGCGCCGCCAAATAGCTGATTTTTGGGGGATTGGGCCCTTGAAGGCCGCAACTCTGAGGGAGTATCTGGAGAGGCCACGTGTCAGCTGGGGATTGGTCAAGGGTGACCTGCCAGCCTCTGACACGTGGCACCTCCTCATTGGTCCACTTGTCATGGGTGAAAATACCCCAAACATTTGCCCCTCACAGGTGGCACGTGGCAGGGTGAACAGTGAAAACGGCTATTTTTGACAGTGATGACGGGGATTCGTGCCGTTTCACCCCCTATAAATAGGGATTTACCGTCCCCCTCTCTCCTCTTCACTTTTACAAATCTTGACTTTTCTAGAGAGAGAAAGAGAGTTTTTCAGAGAGAGGTGCTCTGATCCCGGTTGCGTTTAAGCCAACTCAAGATTCCCGTGTGCTCTTTCGAAGTCACCCGGTCACCGGTTGCTTTGCCGTTTTCAGATTTTTTTCAGAACTCAAAGTAAGGTAACCATCCGTTTCCTTCTTTAAGTTTTCTTCTTTTTCCTTTTTCTTTAGCCTGTATACACTCATTTCTGGCTGTATACATTAACTTTTCAAAAAATAAAATGAACTCTCCATTTGCACACACGACACTGCCTAGGACGCTCAGCTGGTCACCAGGGACGGCTGAGTCTAGAACCGGGGGTGCCTTGTCTGGAGTTTCTGGAGTGCTTTGGTCATCTCTGGCTTCTTCCCTCTCTGTGTCTGTGCAGGACACAATGGCTAGAACTAAGCAGACGGCTACCAAGCCCAGCAGGCGGCGCACTAGGGAAGTGCCCGCAAGTGAAGTTGTGAGGGAGGAAGACTACGAGGCGGCTGAGCAAAAGTAACTCAGCTGAGGACACCCCGTCTACTTCCAGCAACAACGACTCAAGGGGAGACGGTGAGGAAACCGCCTCCTCTCCAGACCAAAGTAACTCAGCTGAAGAAGCGGCTGAGGAGCAGGAAGGATCCGGGGCGGAGGGAGAGAACCTTGCTGAGGCTTATCGCCAAACAGCAAAGAAAGAAGCAAACCCGGATCCTACTAAAACCCGGATGAAGCCTGGGGACAGGGCCCTTCTTAAAAGTGGCTTTGAGGCTTTCAAACAACAACACCCCTTTGGGGAAGACTGGGACATCATTGTCCCTCCGGCTGATGCTGTTTTAGCCTGGGGGGATGACATTGACAATGCAGACAATTACTTTGTCTGTTATGAGGCGGTAATAGAAGCCGGCCTCCGCTTTCCCCTTCACAGAGGCATCCGGAAGATCCTGAAGGGATATGACTTGGGAGTGTGGCAATTAACGCCTAACTCTTGGGTCAATATCCTTAGCTATATCGCCGCCTGCGAGCTCCAGGACATTGAGCCCAGCTTCACCGCCTTCGCCCATATGCACTACCTCAAGAGTGCCCCAGGCGGATATGGAGCGTGGTACACTATTTCCACGCTCCCGGAATATTTGATGACCTTGGACAAAGTGTCCAAGTGGGGAGGTTGGAAAGATAAATGGTACTTGGTCTCCTCCCCTCAAGTGAGGATAAACAAGATTCTCCGGCGCTACAACAAAGAGCCGGCTTTGGTGGGCTAGAAGTGTGTACGCCCAGCTCTTACTACCAAAGCCCGGGAGCAAATAATAGAGCCGGAGTTCTTCAAGACAACAACTGAGCCCTTGGGGGATGGGACTCACATAGTTGTTCCAAGAAACTGGATCCCCCACCCGGATTTCTTTGCGGATGAGAGATTCTTGTCCGCCTGCGGGTTGAGCCCTATGTTTCCAAAGGGTAGATACACTTACCCACCTGGCGGTCTTCTGTCTGCAATTTAAATTTCATTGCTTTGAACTTTTTCTTGCTCTAACTCTTTTATGTTTTTCTGCAGGGGAAGCAAGGAAAATGGTCGATCCGGCTAAGACCCCTCAAAAATCTGCGGCTCTGCTCCGCAAAGAAACCATCTTGGCCAAGAAGGCCACCATTGAGGCCAAGGAGGCCAAAAAAGGAGGGGTAAGATAATTCCAACTTCCCTTGAAATTTTCCAAGTTCTTTTGATTCCGGATGACTTATGGTCTCCTTGTGTTTTTGCAGGCTTCAACTGGCATCCTCCCCCGTTCCATGACAAAGGTCTTAAAAAGACCTGGGGATGCGAACCTTCAAAAACCGGCTGCTAAAACTGGGAGGAAGGCAACCCCAACGGCCTCTGGCGTTAACGCCAAAGGTTTCCCTACAACCGGGGGAAAGGGCCCCGAAGCCATGGAAACTCTGAGTGAAAACTCAGAGAAATCAAAGAAAAAGCCGGATGCTCATGAAGCATCGAAGGATGGCGAGCCATCCAAGGCTGCAGGTGGTGCTGCAGTCGCAGGGGGTGAGCCGGCGAGGGTCGACTCTAAAGGTAAGATTGAAATTCCTTGGCCGCTTGACTTTATGCGCGTCAAGACTATGACTGACCCTTCCGGGGGGTCTGTAAGTAGCCGGCAAAGAATGAATGCCAAATACGCTGCTAGCCTCTCACCAAGTCCTTCTTATGCTGCAGATGCTACTTCTGCCCCGGACCTGGCGGGGTTTGGCAAACGGATGGTGAGAACTCTCACCCAATCGGAGAAGAACTCCATACCCAACCGCCACGAGGTCGACTTCGACCAGATTCTGGGGCAGCTGGCGGAGGTAAGTGAAACTTGCCCCTTATCTTTTTCATTTCTTTTCATTTCATTTTGTCTTTCAATTTTGCCAAGTGTTTAGATTCCCGGATGACCTTGCTCAGGTTATGGTCCGGGTGGATGGGCTCTGGTTGCCTTTCCGGAAGAAGCAAGAAGAGGTAACTGATGCCAAGAGAAGGGCTCAAGCCAATCTCAACTCTGCTGAATATGCCTATATAAATTTTGATGTTGAGATTAAAGCCCTCGAGTTGAAACAGGAGGAGTTGGTCAGGACTTTGACGGCAACTAATGATGAAGCCAACAACAAGATCAGCGACTTGGAGCTTCAGCTGAAAACTGCCGACTCCAACCTCAAGGCCTTGGAGGGGGCTGATCAGGAGAACACTGCCCTAAGGGCAGACAAGTCCCGACTGACTGCTGAGCTTGCCACTCTGAAGGGCAAGCATGCTGAGGAGCTCGAAGCTGAGCAGGCCCGGCTCATCAAAGAGAATGAGCGGGACAATGAGATCCGCCTCCGATACGCTTGGGGGCTTCTCTATCCTGAAGTAGACTTTGAAGTCTACAAGCTGAGGTACAACTACGCCACTGAGGTGTACGATGCCAAGGTTCTCCAGGATCCTGCTCCGGCTCGCTTCAAGGAATGGGCCCTGGAAAACGGTGCTGAGGTTTCGGACACAGAGGAGCCGGACCTGGACGAGATTATAAAGGAAGTGAACAAGGACAGCCAGCCTGAAGAGGCTGTGGTTCCGGATGATGTTCCTTCAACGACTCCAGCCCAGCCGGAACAGCCAGCAGCATAGCTCCCCTACTTCTCTGTGGCAGTATGCCAACCTTTTGCTTTACCGGCTTTTGCTTTTCCGGCCTGTGCGCCGAGTAATTATGTAACTTTTATTTTTCCTTTGTCTCTTTATACCGGATGTGGATCCGGCTAACAATTATTTCTGGCCTTGAGCCAGTTTATTTATTGAAGTATACCGACTCAGTCGGTTTTCTTATACTTGCACAGTTTTTTCAATTTTTTCACTTTTGCATATATACTCAATATATATATACTTGTGAATTTGCCTATCTTATGAAAAGCATGCGGCAGGTACAAATCCGGCTGTCCTTGCCCCTGGGCGGCTGTGTGGTTGGTTTAATCTGAAAAAGGATTGATTGCCTTGGAAACTTCTCATACTTCAAAGAGTATGGGATGTTTGTAAGGCAATCAATCACAATAGTGATTGCCCCAAACCAAGTACACAGCCGGACAAATGACAGACATACAACCTCTGCCCCAGTCGGTATCAAACCGCCTGGGTATTCTTTATAGCCATTACGCAAAAAAGGGTTTGCCCTAAAAGTACGCAACTTGGAGAAAATTTAACTAAGTAAAAACTTATGATGGTACTCCGGCTGATACTGTAGGCAGCCGGAGCATTTACAACCAAATATTCCTTAGTAGAAATAACACGGTCAGACAGCTATGAGTTGGCTGTTTTAACCACTCAATCTTTGCCGCTTGCATGGGTATGTAGAACAAGCAAGGTGGCTGTTCTCTGCGACGATTGCACCCGGAGGGGTGTCGCCGGACGCCTATATCCATATTGGGATAGACGAATTTGTGAAAATGGACAACCATCTGGCCCTTGGCCTCAGGTCTTGTTGTAGACCGGCTGATAGCCACTAAACGGTTTTGTGCTTAGCTTAAGATCCGGCTGTTAGCCTCTTGTCTTTATGGACTTTTGATTTCATATACTAAGTATCAAACTTAGTTATCTGGCCATTGGCCTCAAGTTATTCATATATTAAATTTGCTACTGAACCTTTCATCATTAGTATGGGTAAACCCAGACGGATAAAAAGACAATAAATGAAACAAAAGCATCTCTCATTAATACTTCTTGTTACAAAAAACTTTACAATACTCAGAAGTAGTACTTTTTTAAGTTGTCTACATTCCAAGTTCTAGGCAGGCGTCTACCGTCTGGGGTTTCCAGGCGGTATGTGCCATCCCTAACTTCTTCATAGATCCGGTAGGGGCCTTCCCAATTAGGAGTTAGCTTTCCAAGCTCATTGGCCCTACCGGTTGCCTCCATTTTCCGTAACACAAAATCGTCCACTTTCAAAGGACGTTTGTGCACTCTTTTGTTGTAGGCTCGTGTCATTCTCAGACGGTATATCTCATGTCGCAGGGCAGCATTGCCCCTGCGTTCCGGGAGGGAGTCCAATGCCAGCCGCATGGCCTCCCAATTTGCCTCTTCATCATAGAGCATCACTCTGAGCGTAGGCTCATAGTGATCAATGGGTAAAACAGCTTCAGCCCCGTATACCATGAGAAACGGGGTTCCTCCGATTGATCCCTTGGCAGTTGTCCGGATGGCCCAAAGAACATGAATTAACTCTTCAGCCCAAAGACCACCGGCTTTTTCAATTTTCTTTTTTATGCCGTTTGAGATGAGTTTGTTGAATGCCTCAACCTGACCATTTGCTTGAGGAAGGCCGACTGAGGCAAAGTAACTTGAGATACCCTGATCTCCTAACCAAATCTTGAGCTGAGGCGTCTCAAACTGAGGGCCATTGTCAAATACCATAGACATAGGTACCCCAAACCGGGTGATAATATTCTTCCATATGAAAGAGATGACATCCTTTGTCTTGATATTCTTGACTGCCTCTGCCTCCACCCATTTGGTGAAATAATCCACAGCCACCAAGATATAGCGCTTCCCGCCTGGAGCAGGCGTATAAGGACCCAATATGTCCATGCCCCACTTAGCAAACGGGACTGGGCTGTGGATTGTCGTCAGAGCAGTAGCGGGGCGATGTATTAGCTTGCCAAACCTCTGGCATTTATCACATTTCTTCACAAATTCCTTGGCGTCTGCCTCAAGAGTAGGCCAAAAATAATGCCGCCTGGCTCTGACGGCTAGGGACTTGCCGCCTATGTGGGAGGCGCAAAATCCCGCATGCAGCTCTTCGAGTACCTCTTTCCCCTTTTCTGGGGTAACACATTTCAACAAGGGCTTGAGAAATCCAGCCTTGAAGAGTTCTCCGTTCCTCAACTCGAAGTTTGCTGCTCTCTTTTTCATGACGGCTGCTTCCTGAGGTGAATCAAGGAGCGTGCCGTCTGCAAGATACGCCCGGATGCCATCCATCCAAGTAGAACTTCGATCCAGAATTCCAATGGGCTCTTCATAAATACTTCTTTTTTCAAGAACTTCCCAAAAGACTGACCGAGGCGTATCATGGCAGGCGGATGATGCCAATTTTGACAGTGCATCCGCTGGGTGGTTATCTGACCGGGGCACTTGATTCATCTGAATTCCTCAAGGGTCCCGGCCTCATCTTTGACAGCCTGAAGATATTTGATCATTGCTGGATGGGTCGCTTCATAAGTGCCCTCATACTGGCTAACAACCAACTGAGAATCAGAATGGGCGTCAATCTTTGTTGCCCTTGCTGCCTTACACATGCGGATTCCGGCTAGCAGGGCTTCATACTCCGCCTCGTTATTCGAGGCCTGAAACTTGAACCGTAGTGCATACTCATATCTATCTCCTTCTGGAGATTCACAAACAATGCCTGCACCACAGCCGTTCTTTGTAGAGCTCCCATCTACATACACCTTCCAAACCTGATCAACATTATCCGGGAAGACCGAACGGGTCATTTCAACAATGAAGTCGGCAAACGCCTGACCTTTCACTGCTTTCCTTGGTTCGTAAGAGATTTCAAGACTTTGCATTTCAATAGCCCATTTCAACATTCTGCCGGATGACTCCAGAGTGGACATTGGCCGCTTGAGGGGCTGGCCGGTGTAGATTACCACCGGATGTGCCAGAAAGTATGGCTTCAATTTTTTGAAGGCCATATATAGAGCAAGACCAAATTTTTCCACCATGGGGTACCGGAGTTCAGCATTTTTTAACACATGGCTTATGAAATATACCGGGAGCTGCGTACCGTCTCATTCAGCAAGGAGAACGACACTGAGAGCATGGTCTGAGACGGCTAGGTACATGTACAACTTCTCTCTTGGCAAAGGACTAACAAGCCTTGGCAAAGAGTGCAAGTGCTCTTTCAATTTTTGGAATGCCGCCTCAGCATCATCCCCCCATTCAAATCTAGTCTTCTTCCTGATTGCTTGGAAGAAATAAAGGCATTTGTCACCTGACCGGCTGAGGAACCTCCCCAAGGCGGCCAGGCAACCGGTGAGTCTCTGAACTTCCTTGACAGTGCGGGGTGACTTCATGTCAATTACCGCCTGTATCTTCTCAGGGTTAGCCTCTATCCCCCTTTGATCAATCAGGAATCCGAGAAACTTCCCAGACTCAACACCAAAGACGCATTTCTTAGGATTTAACATAACCTTATGCCGCCTGAGTGTGGTGAAGATTTCTCGGAGATCAGCAAGGTGATCCGCCTGCTGCTTGGATTTGACTATCATGTCATCAATATACGCCTCTACATTTCTCCCAATTTGATTAATGAAGACTGTATTAATCATCCGTTGGAACGTAGCCGGCGCATTCTTCAAGCCAAACGGCATCACAGTATAACAGAATAACCCCTGATCAGTGACGAAGGCCGTCTTTTCTTGATCTTTTTTCCACAGAGGTACCAAGGCATGGCCGGCTGTTGAATCAACCAGGCTGTCGATTTTAGGAAGTGGATAACTATCCTTTGGGCATGCCTTGTTGAGATCTGTGTAATCTACACACATCCGCCAAGTACCATTCGGCTTCTTTACAAGCACAACGTTTGCCACCCAGTCGGGGAAATTACAAGGCCGAATGAACCGGGCATCTAACAGCTTTTTTACTTCAGCAGCTGCCGCCTGACTTCTTTCCTCACCGGGGTTTCTCTTCTTTTGCCGGATGGGCTTCATTTTTGGATCCACGGCGAGCTTGTGGACAGCGAGATCCGGGCTGATGCCTGGCATCTCTTCCACTTCAAAGGCAAACACATCTTTGAATTCTTTCAGCAGAAGGTGCAAGTCTGCACCCAGAACAGCATTAGCAACCGTCCCAACCTTAATAGTTCGCTCTGGACGGCTGTCGTCCAGAACAAGATCAATGCTATCACCAGCCGGTTGGGGACGGAGCTCCTCTGACCGTTCACCGGTCAGTGATTGCTATTTCTTTTCTTTCTTCACCACCACCAGCTCTGCAGCTTTTCTCTTTTTCCCGGCTGCTGGTGGGGGTGAAGGAGCATCCTTGACGTTGTCAAGGTCTATTGGTTCCTTCCCTTGACCGTTTGCGGCCACAGTATCTTTGACGGCTGAGAGGTAACACTCCCTGGCCGTCTTCTGATCCCCGTTCAGGGAACCAACAGAACCATCATCCCTCTCATACTTGATGAGCATGAGAGCAGGGATGATTACAGCCTTGGCTTTGTTGAGGGTTGGCCTCCCAAGAATGATGTTGTAGGCAGTCAACTCCTCAACGACCAAGAATCTGACGACAATATGTCGTCCCTGGCCCTTCTCACCCAGCCGGATGGGTAGGTCAATTCTTCCGGCTGGATAGACCATCCCACCCCCAAAACCAACTAAAGGGTGGGTGACCGGATGCATGCTGCTGGAGTTGTATTTCAGCTTCTGCAAGCACCGGAGGCTGATAATGTCTGACGAGCTGCCGGTGTCAATAAGGATACGCCCAACTAACTGGTTGGCGACCTTGCACTCAATAACAACCGGGTCGTCATGCGGGCGGCGGACGCTGCCCCTGTCCTTCTCAGTAATGAGGACATCCGGAAAAGTGGAGCTGGCAGACGCCTGCTCCTCTTAATCCTTATCCATCTTTCGAAGATGGCTTTTGGTGCCCCGGATGGTAGGGCCACCACAAGAAAATCCGCCTGCTATGGTGAAGACCGGATCCCTGTCGGTTTCCGAACTATTAGTAGGCTGGGGGGTAGCCTTAGAGGACTGACCCTTGTTCTTCCTCTTTGTCCCGGATGGGGACTTAGAAATATAGGACTTCAGATGCCCTTTGTCAGCCAGACGGTCCAACGTCCGCTGTAAACTGAAGCAATCGTTGGTGTCATGGCCAACCTCCTCATGGAATTGGCAATATTTGTTTTTGTTCCGAAACTGGACGGAACTCTTCATTGGATTTGGCTTCTCAATGGACAGCCGGTCCTTTACCTCCATGAGGATGGAGTTACAATCTTTGTTAAACTCGTACCGGGGAACGTACGGTTTAAACTCTTTCTTCTTCTTCTGGGACGGCTGCTCAGAATCACTGACCGCCCAGACTTCTTTTCTTTTCTTGCTCTCTTCTTTTTTTCTTCGCCGGCTGAGCAGACCGGCTCTCTTTTTGCTTGTCAGACTTCTTGGAGTCTGACTGGCTACTAGGCGTACAGAGGTCGGTTGCTTGTATATAGCTTTCCGCCTCCCTCAGGGCCGCCTGTAGCGTAAATGCCCCTTTTCTGACAAGGTCGAACTTAAAAGTCGACCCGTCTCTCAAACCCTTGAAAAAGTCTGTGAATGCTACCTCGTCAGACAGCCCCTGGATCTGAATTCTGACCAGGTTGAACCGTCTGACATATGAGCGTAGCCCTTCTCTCTCTCCCTGCTTAATGGTGCTCAAGTCTAAACTTGTTTTCTTAGCAGGGATGTTCATTGAGAAGTTGGTGGCAAACAAGAAGGCTAGCTTCTTGAAGCAGTCAACAAATCCGGCTGGCAAGTTGCCAAACCATTGCTGGGCAATGCCCTTCAATGTAGCCGGAAAGCAACGACACCAGGCGGCATCGTCCCAACCTTGTAAACACATTAGGTTGGTGTATGCCATCAGGTGATCTTCAGGGTTGGTGGTGCCGTCATAAGCACCCACCAAAATGTTTTTAACCTTGGCCGGCTGAGCCACCTCGGTTATATTGGCTGCAAAGGCGGACGGCTGTTCGCCTAGCCTCATCAGCCGGAGCTGCCAGTCCAGTGGCTGGACATTAGTATATGCCGCCTGACCTCCGAATGGAGGTGGCTGCATGAATTGGAGGCCATATTGCCCATACTGCGCCTGGGGTGCGTATGGCATAGACCCTATCATCAGCTGAGGTTCGGTGTTGACGGATTTACCGCCTGTTCGACTCTCATGCAAGGACATAGAGTTCCTGGCAGAAGTTTCCTTGAAGCTGTCTGGAAAGCTTGAGGTAGAAGCTGACACAGACTGCTGCTGCCTCCTTCGATTGATGACTTCTCTAGCATCGAAGGTGGACGTTTTTCTAGCCTCCGGCTGGGGTCGCCGGGGCATCAGAATCTTAGACCAGTCAAGTGTTGCGGCTGCCTTCTCCTTTGGATGGGGAGTTGGCTGCCTGTCCTTGACCAACTTCTTCTTCTTCCCATCATTGGGAGTCTTTTTAGCCGGCTGACTCTTGGAAGAGCCTGCCTTGTTGTTGATCATCTTCTTGATTTCACCCTTGAAGGAGTTCATGAATTTCATGAGCTCGTTCCGGGTGACTGGAGCTTCTCCTCTGGTCTTCCGGGTTTCCCCGTCTAACCTCCCAGTGGGCCGGCTGCTTGGGCCCGCCTGATCCAGATTTCGTTCCAGCTGGTCTCTGGAACGGATGGATTTATAGATGAGAGAACCATCTTTAGTCATATAGGTCTCCACATCATTGTCTTCTTCTTCTTCCTCCTCCTCTGTGAATACCTCTGGCTGAGGCTGAGGTGGAGGCTGAGGGATTTCAAACCTTACCGGCTAAGTAACCGGTTGCAGGTCTTCCGGGTTACCCGTTTGAGTACCCGGACGTAGAGAGGTAGAATTGAGAATTGGTATAGAATTTTGAACCATCTTGAGGTACTCTCCCCACAGACGGCGCCAAATGTTTTGGGTGTTTTTGTCCCTTGGGAGAGTTACAACTCGAAGACTGGTCCTGTTGACTCTGTACCTGCAAAAACAACGGAGACACCGGTTGGGTGGTGCTCCGCCTCCAACGCTCAAGTTAGTAACTTGAAGGAGAATAAAAAGTGCGGAAATTTAGGTGGGGATCTGCTTGGCTTCCAAGCTTAGGTGTTCTTTGATGAGAGAGAGAGTAGGATGTAATAAATGATAGTCAATTTCTGAATGTCCCCCATTTTGGGGGAATATCTCCTTATTTATAGGGTCCTTAGGAAAAGTGCCCCTTCCTAGGTTATTTTAACCTAGGAATGATGGGCTGCGCCGCCAAATAGCGGATTTTTGGGGGATTGGGCCCTTGAAGGCCGCAACTCTGAGGGAGTATCTGGAGAGGCCACGTGTCAGCTGGGGATTGGTCAAGGATGACCTGCCAGCCTCTGACACGTGGCACCTCCTCATTGGTCCACTTGTCATGGGTGAAAATACCCCAAACACATTTGACTTTCATTTGCTTCAAAAAGCTTTGTGTGAATGTGTTTGACTTTCATTTGATTCAAATAGCTTTGTAGAATGCATTCGACTTTCATTTGATTCAAAAATCTTTGTTTGAATGTGTTTGACTTTCATTTGATTCAAATAGTTTTGTTGAATGCATTTGACTTTTATTTGCTTCAAAAAGCTCTGATTGAATGTGTTTGACTTTCATTTGATTTAAAAACCGTTGTTTAATGTGTTTGACCTTCATTGTTTCAAATAGCTTTGTATAATGCATTTGACTTTAATTTGATTCAAAAAGCTTTGTTTGAATGTGTTTGACTTTCATTTGATTCAAATAGCTTTGTTGAATGCATTTGACTTTCATTTGTTTCAAAAAGCTTTGTTTGAATGTGTTTGACTTTCATTTAATTCAAATAGCTTTGTAGAATACATTCGACTTTAATTTGCTTTAAAAAGCTTTGTTTGAATAAGTTTCACTTTCATTTGATTTAAAAACCTTTGTTTAATGTGTTTCACTTTCATTTGATTCAAATAGCATTGTAGAATACATTAGACTTTTATTTGCTTCAAAAAGCTTTGTTTGAACGTGTTTCACTTTCATTTGATTTTAAAACCTTTGTTTATTATGTTTGACTTTCATTTGATTCAAATACCTTTTTAGAATGCATTCGACATTCATTTGCTTTAAAAAGCTTTGTTTGAATGTGTTTGACTTTCAATTGATTCAAATAGCTTTTGTTGAAGGCATTTGACTTTTATTTGCTTCAAAAAGCTTTGATTGAATGTGTTTGACTTTCATTTGATTTAAAAACGTTTGTTTAATGTGTTTGACTTTCATTAGATTCAAATAGCTTTGTAGAATTCATTCGACTTTCATTTGATTCAAAAAGCCTTTTTTGAATGTGTTTGACTTTCATTTGATTCAAATAGGTTAGTTGAATGCATTGGACTTCCATTTGCTTCAAAAAGCTTTGTTTAAATGTGTATGAATTTCATTTGATTCAAATAGCTTTGTTGAATGCATTTGACTTTCATTTGCTTCAAAAAGCTTTGTGTGAATGTGTTTGACTTTCATTTGATTCAAATAGCTTTGTAGAATGCATTCGACTTTCATTTGATTCAAAAAGCTTTGTTTGAATGTGTTTGACTTTCATTTGATTTAAAAACCTTTGTTTGATGTGTTTGACTTTCATTTGATTTAAAAAGTCTTTTTTGAATGTGTTTGACTTTCATTTGATTCAAATAGCTTTGTAGAATGCATTCGACTTTCATTTGGTTCAAAAATCTTTGTTTAAATGTGTATGACTTTCATTTGATTCAAATAGCTTTGTTGAATGCATTTGACTTTCATTTGCTTCAAAAAGCTTTGTGTGAATGTGTTTGACTTTCATTTGATTCTAATAGCTTTGTAGTATGCATTCAACTTTCATTTGATTCAAAAACCTTTGTTTGAATGTGTTTGACTTTCATTTGATTCAAATTGTTTTGTTAAATGCATTTGACTTTTATTTTCTTCAAAAAGCTCTGTTTGAATGTGTTTGACTTTCATTTTATTTAAAAACCTTTGTTTAATGTGTTTGACCTTCATTGTTTCAAATAGCTTTGTAGAATGCATTTGACTTTCATTTGGTTCAAAAAGCTTTGTTTAAATGTGTATGACTTTCATTTGATTCAAATAGCTTTGTTGAATGCATTTGACTTTCATTTGCTTCAAAAAGCTTTGTGTGAATGTGTTTGACTTTTATTTGATTTAAAAACCTTTTTTAAATGTGTTTGACTTTCATTTGATTCAAATAGCTTTGTAGAATGCATTCGACGTTCATTTGGTTCCAAACTCTTTTTTTGAATGTGTTTGACTTTCATTTGATTCAAATAGCTTTGTTGAATGCATTCGACTTTTATTTTCTTTAAAAAGCTTTGTTTAAATATGTTCGACTTTCATAAGATTTAAAATCCTTTGTTTAATGTGTTTGACTTTCATTTGATTCAAATAACTTTGTAGAATGAATTTGACTTTTATTTGCTTCAGAAAGCTTTGTTTGAATGTGTTTGACTTTTATTTGATTTAAAACCCTTTGTTTAATGTGTTTGACTTTCATTTGATTCAAATAACTTTTTAGAATGAATTCGACTTTTATTTGATTCAAAAAGCTTTGTTTGAATGTGTTTGACTTTCATTTGATTTAAAAACCTTTGTTTAATGTGTTTGACTTTCATTTGATTCAAATAGCTTTGCTGAATGCATTTGACTTTTATTTTCTTCAAAAAGCTTTGTTTGAATGTGTTTGACTTTCATTTGTTTTAAAAACCTTTGTTTAATGTGTTTGACTTTCATTTGATTCAAATAGCTTTGTAGAATGCATTTGACTTTCATTTGATTCAAAAAGCTTTGTTTGATTGTGTTTGACTTTTATTTGATTCAAATAGCTTTGTTGAATGCATTTGACTTTTATTTGCTTCAAAAAGCTTTGTTTGAATGTGTTTGACTTTCATTTGATTTAAAAACCTTTCTGTAATGTGTTTGACTTTCATTTGATTCAAAAAGCCTTGTTTGAATGAGTTTGACTTTCATTTGATTCAAATAGCTTAGTTGAATGCATAAGACTTCCGTTTGCTTCAAAAAGCTTTGTTTAAATGTGTATTACTTTCATTTGATTCAAATAGCTTCGTAAAATGCATTCGACTTTCATTTGATTCAAAAATCTTTTTTTGAATGTGTTTGACTTTCATTTGATTTAAATATCTTTGTTAAATGCAATCGACTTTCATTTGATTGAAAAAGCTTTTTTGAATGTGTTTGACATTCATTTGATTCAAATAGCTTTGGTGAATGCATTTGACTTTTATTTAAAAACCTTTGTTTAATGTGTTTGACTTTCATTTGATTCAAATAGCTTTGTAGAATGCATTTGACTTTCAATTGATTCAAAAAGCTTTGTTTGATATTGTTTGAGTTACATTTGATTCAAATAGCTTTGTAGAAAGCATTTGACTTTCATTTGATTTAAAAAGCTTTGTTTGAATGTGTTTGACTTTCATTTGATTCAAATAGCTTTGTAGAATACATTTGACTTTTATTTGCTTCAAAAAGCTTAGTTTGAATGTGTTTGACTTTCATTTGATTTAAAAACCTTTGTTTCATGTGTTTGACTTTCATTTGATTCAAATAACTATTTAGAATGCATTCGACTTTCATTTGATTCAAAAAGCTTTGTTTGAATTTTTTTACTTTCATTAGATTCAAATATCTTTGTAGAATGCATTCGACTTTATTTGATTCAAAAATCTTTGTTTGAATGTGTTTGACTTTCATTTGATTCAAATTGTTTTATTGAATGCATTTGACTTTTATTTGCTTCAAAAAGCTCTGTTTGAATGTGTTTGACTTTCATTTGATTTAAAAACCTTTATTTAATGTCTTTGACCTTCATTTGATTCAAATAGCTTTGTAGAATGCATTTGACTTTCATTTGATTCAAAAAGCTTTGTTTGAATGTGTTTGACTTTCATTTGATTCAAATAGCTTTGTTGAATACATTTGACTTTCAATTGTTTCAAAAATCTTTGTATGAATGTGTTTGACTTTCATTTGATTTAAATAGCTTTGTAGAATACATTTGACTTTTATTTGCTTCAAAAAGCTTTGTTTGAATGTGTTTGACTTTCATTTGATTTAAAAACCTTTGTTTAATGTGTTTGACTTTCATTTGATTCAAATACCTTTTTAGAATGCATTCGACTTTCATTTGATTCAAAAAGCTTTGTTTGAATGTGTTTGACTTTCTTTTGATTTAAAAACCTTTGTTTAATGTGTTTGACTTTCATTTGATTCAAATAGCTTTGTAGAATTCATTCGACTTTCATTTGATTCAAAAAGCCTTTTTTGAATGTGTTTGACTTTCATTTGATAGGTTAGTTGAATGCATTGGACTTCCGTTTGCTTCAAAAAGCTTTGTTTAAATGTCTATGACTTTCATTTGATTCAAATAGCTTTGTAGAATGCATTTGACTTTCATTTGGTTCAAAAATCTTTGTTTGAATGCATTTGACTTTCATTTGATTCAAATAGCTTTGTAGAATTCATTCGACTTTCATTTGATTCAAAAATCCTTTTTTGAATGTGTTTGACTTTCATTTGATTCAAATAGGTTATGTGAATGCATTGGACTTCCGTTTGCTTCAAAAAGCCTTTTTTGAATGTGTTTGACTTTCATTTGATTTAAAAACCTTCTTTTAATGTGTTTGACCTTCATTTGATTCAAATAGCTTTGTAGAATGCATTTGATTTTCATTTGATTCAAAAAGCTTTGTTTGAATGTGTTTGACTTTCATTTGATTCAAATAGCTTTGTAGAATACATTTGACTTTCAATTGTTTCAAAAATCTTTGTATGAATGTGTTTGACTTTCATTTGATTTAAATAGCTTTGTAGAATACATTTGACTTTTATTTGCTTCAAAAAGCCTTTTTTGAATGTGTTTGACTTTCATTTGATTTAAAAACCTTTTTTTAATGTGTTTGACCTTCATTTGATTCAAATAGCTTTGTAGAATGCATTTGACTTTCATTTGATTCAAATAGCTTTGTTTGAATGTGTTTGACTTTCATTTGATTCAAATAGCTTTGTTGAATACATTTGACTTTCAATTGTTTCAAAAATCTTTGTATGAATGTGTTTGACTTTCATTTGATTTAAATAGCTTTGTAGAATGCATTTGACTTTTATTTGCTTCAAAAAGCTTTGTTTGAATGTGTTTGACTTTCATTTGATTTAAAAACCTTTGTTTAATGTGTTTGTTTTTCATTTGATTCAAATACCTTTTTAGAATGCATTCGACTTTCATTTGATTCAAGTACCATTCGGCTTCTTTACAAGCACAACGTTTGCCACCCAGTCGGGGAAATTACAAGGCCGAATGAACCGGGCATCTAACAGCTTTTTTACTTCAGCTGCTGCCGCCTGACTTCTTTCCTCACCGTGGTTTCTCTTCTTTTGCCGGATGGGCTTCATTTTTGGATCCATGGCGAGCTTGTGGACAACGAGATCCGGGCTGATGCCTGGCATCTCTTCCACTTCAAAGGCAAACAAATCCGGTCGTCATGCGGGCGGCGGACGCTGCCCCTGTCCTTCTCAGTAATGAGGACATCCGGAAAAGTGGAGCTGGCAGACGCCTGCTCTTCTTCATCCTTATCCATCTTTCGAAGATGGCTTTTGGTGCCCCGGATGGTAGGGCCACCACAAGAAAATCCGCCTGCTATGGTGAAGACCGGATCCCTGTCGGTTTCCAAACTACTAGCAGGCTGGGGGGTAGCCTTAGAGGACTAACCCTTGTTCTTCATCTTTGTCCCGGCTGGGGACTTAGAAATATAGGACTTCAGATGCCCTTTGTCAGCCACACGGTCCAACGTCCGCTGTAAACTGAAGCAATCGTTGGTGTCATGGCCAACCTCCTCATGGAATTGGCAATATTTGTTTTTGTTCCGAAACTGGACGGAACTCTTCATTGGATTCGGCTTCTCAATGGACAGCCGGTCCTTTACCTCCATGAGGATGGAGTTACAATCTTTGTTAAACTCGTACCGGGGAACGTACGGTTTAAACTCTTTCTTCTTCTTCTGGGATGGCTGCTCAGAATCACTGACCGCCTAGACTTCTTTTCTTTTCTTGCTCTCTTCTTTTTTCTTCGCCGGCTGAGCAGACCGGCTCTCTTTTTGCTTGTCAGACTTCTTGGAGTCTGACTGGCTACTAGGCGTACAGAGGTCGGTTGCTTGTATATAGCTTTCCGCCTCCCTCAGGGCCGCCTGTAGCGTAAATGCCCCTTTTCTGACAAGGTCGAACTTAAAAGTCGACCCGTCTCTCAGACCCTTGAAAAATTCTATGAATGCTACCTCGTCAGACAGCCCCTGGATCTGAATTCTGACCAGGTTGAACCGTCTGACATATGAGCGTAGCCCTTCTCTCTCTCCCTGCTTAATGGTGCTCAAGTCTAACTTGTTTTCTTAGCAGGGATGTTCATTGAGAAGTTGGTGGCAAACAAGAAGGCTAGCTTCTTGAAGCAGTCAACAGATCCGGCTGGCATGTTGCCAAACCATTGCTGGGCAATGCCCTTCAATGTAGCCGGAAAGCAACGACACCAGGTGGCATCGTCCCAACCTTGTAAACACATTAGGTTGGTGTATGCCATCAGGTGATCTTCAGGGTTGGTGGTGCCGTCATAAGCACCCACCAAAATGTTTTTAACCTTGGCCGGCTGAGCCGCCTCGGTTATATTGGCTGCAAAGGCGGACGGCTGTTCGCCTAGCCTCATCAGCCGGAGCTGCCAGTCCAGTGGCTGGACATTAGTATATGCCGCCTGACCTCCGAATGGAGGTGGCTGCATGAATTGGAGGCCATATTGCCCATACTGCGCCTGGGGTGCGTATGGCATAGACCCTATCATCAGCTGAGGTTCGGTGTTGACGGATTTACCGCCTGTTAGACTCTCATGCAAGGACATAGAGTTCCTGGCAGAAGTTTCCTTGAAGCTGTCTGGAAAGCTTGAGGTAGAAGCTGACTCAGACTGCTGCTGCCTCCTTCGATTGATGACTTCTCTAGCATCGAAGGTGGACGTTTTTCTAGCCTCCGGTTGGGGTCGCTGGGGCATCAGAATCTTAGACCAGTCAAGTGTTGCGGCTGCCTTCTCCTTTGGATGGGGAGTTGGCTGCCTGTCCTTGACCGACTTCTTCTTCTTCCCATCATTGGGAGTCTTTTTAGCCGGCTGACTCTTGGAAGAGCCTGCCTTGTTGTTGATCATCTTCTTGATTTCACCCTTGAAGGAGTTCATGAATTTCATGAGCTCGTTCCGGGTGACTGGAGCTTCTCCTCTGGTCTTCCGGGTTTCCCCGTCTGACCTCCCAGTGGGCCGGCTGCTTGGGCCCGCCTGATCCAGATTTCGTTCCAGCTGGTCTCTAGAACGGATGGATTTAGAGATGAGAGAACCATCTTTAGTCATATAGGTCTCCACATCATTGTCTTCTTCTTCTTCCTCCTCCTTTGTGAATACCTCTGGCTGAGGCTGAGGTGGAGGCTGAGGGATTTCAAACCCTACCGGCTGAGTAACCGGTTGCAGGTGTTCCGGGTTACCCGTCTGAGTACCCGGACGTAGAGAGGTAGAATTGAGAATTGGTACAGAATTTTGAACCATCTTGAGGTACTTTCCCCACAGACGGCGCCAAATGTTTTGGGTGTTTTTGTCCCTTGGGAGAGTTACAACTCGAAGACTGGTCCTGCTGACTCTGTACCTGCAAAACAACGGAGACACCGGTTGGGTGGTGCTCCGCCTCCAACGCTCAAGTTACTAACTTGAAGGAGAATAAAAAGTGCAGAAATTTAGGTGGGGATCTGCTTGGATTCCAAGCTCAGGTGTTCTCTGATGAGAGAGAGAGTAGGATGTAATAAATGATAGTCAATTTCTGAATGTCCCCCATTTTGGGGGAATATCTCCCTATTTATAGGGTCCTTGGGAAAAGTGCCCCTTCCTAGGTTATTTTAACCTAGGACTGATGGGCTGCGCCGCCAAATAGCGGATTTTTGGGGGATTGGGCCCTTGAAGGCCGCAACTCTGAGGGAGTATCTGGAGAAGCCACGTGTCAGCAGGGGATTGGTCAAGGGTGACCTGCCAGCCTCTAACACGTGGCACCTCCTCATTGGTCCACTTGTCATGGGTGAAAATACCCCAAACACATTTGACTTTCATTTGCTTCAAAAAGCTTTGTGTGAATGTGTTTGACTTTCATTTGATTCAAATAGCCTTGTAGAATGCATTCGACTTTCATTTGATTCAAAAATCTTTGTTTGAATGTGTTTGACTTTCATTTGATTCAAATAGTTTTGTTGAATGCATTTGACTTTTATTTGCTTCAAAAAGCTCTGATTGAATGTGTTTGACTTTCATTTGATTTAAAAACCGTTGTTTAATGTGTTTGACCTTCATTGTTTCAAATAGCTTTGTAGAATGCATTTGACTTTAATTTGATTCAAAAAGCTTTGTTTGAATGTGTTTGACTTTCATTTGATTCAAATAGCTTTGTTGAATGCATTTGACTTTCATTTGTTTCAAAAAGCTTTGTTTGAATGTGTTTGACTTTCATTTAATTCAAATAGCTTTGTAGAATACATTCGACTTTAATTTGCTTTAAAAAGCTTTGTTTGAATAAGTTTCACTTTCATTTGATTTAAAAACCTTTGTTTAATGTGTTTCACTTTCATTTGATTCAAACACCTTTTTAGTATGCATTCGACTTTCATTTAATTCAAAAAGCTTTGTTGAATATGTTTGACTTTCATTTGATTTAAAAACCTTTGTTTAATGTTTTTGACATTCATTTGATTCAAATAGCATTGTAGAATTCATTCGACTTTCATTTGATTCAAAAAGCCTTTTTTGAATGTGTTTGACTTTTATTTGCTTCAAATAGGTTAGTTGAGTGCATTCGACTTCCATTTGCTTCAAAAAGCTTTGTTTAAATGTGTATTACTTTCATTTGATTCAAATAGCTTTGTTGAATGCATTTGACTTTCATTTGCTTCAAAAAGCTTTGTGTGAATGTGTTTGACTTTAATTTGATTCAAATAGCTTTGTAGAATGCATTCGACTTTCATTTGATTCAAAAATCTTTGTTTGAATGTGTTTGACTTTCATTTGATTCAAATAGTTTTGTTGAATGCATTGACTTTTGTTTACTTCAAAAACTCTGTTTGAATGTGTTTGACTTTCATTTGATTTAAAAACCTTTGTTTAATGTGTTTGACCTTCATTTGATTCAAATAGCTTTGTAGAATGCATTTGACTTTCATTTGATTCAAAAAGCCTTTTTTGAATGTGTTTGACTTGTATTTGCTTCAAATAGGTTAGTTGAGTGCATTGGACTTCCATTTGCTTCAAAAAGCTTTTTTTAAATGTGTATTACTTTCATTTGATTCAAATAGCTTTGTTGAATGCATTTGACTTTCATTTGCTTCAAAAAGCTTTGTGTGAATGTGTTTGACTTTAATTTGATTCAAATAGCTTTGTAGAATGCATTCGACTTTCATTTGATTCAAAAATCTTTGTTTGAATGTGTTTGACTTTCATTTGATTCAAATAGTTTTGTTGAATGCATTGACTTTTGTTTACTTCAAAAAGCTCTGTTTGAATGTGTTTGACTTTCATTTGATTTAAAAACCTTTGTTTAATGTGTTTGACCTTCATTTGATTCAAATAGCTTTGTAGAATGCATTTGACTTTCATTTGATTCAAAAAGCCTTTTTTGAATGTGTTTGACTTGTATTTGCTTCAAATAGGTTAGTTGAGTGCATTGGACTTCCATTTGCTTCAAAAAGCTTTGTTTAAATGTGTATTACTTTCATTTGATTCAAATAGCTTTGTTGAATGCATTTGACTTTTATTTGCTTCAAAAAGCTTTGTGTGAATGTGTTTGACTTTAATTTGATTCAAATAGCTTTGTAGAATGCATTCGACTTTCATTTGATTCAAAAATCTTTGTTTGAATGTGTTTGACTTTCATTTGATTCAAATAGTTTTGTTGAATGCATTGACTTTTATTTACTTCAAAAAGCTCTGTTTGAATGTGTTTGACTTTCATTTGATTTAAAAACCTTTGTTTAATGTGTTTGACCTTCATTTGATTCAAATAGCTTTGTAGAATGCATTTGACTTTCATTTGATTCAAAAAGCTTTGTTTGATTGCGTTTGACTTTTAATTGATTCAAATAGCTTTGTTGAATGCATTTGACTTTCATTTGCTTTAAAAAGCTTTGTTTGAATGTGTTTGACTTTCAATTGATTCAAATAGCTTTTGTTGAAGGCATTTGACTTTTATTTGCTTCAAAAAGCTTTGATTGAATGTGTTTGACTTTCATTTGATTTAAAAACCTTTGTTTAATGTGTTTGACTTTCATTTGATTTAAATAGCTTTGTAGAATTCATTCGACTTTCATTTGATTCAAAAAGCCTTTTTTGAATGTGTTTCACTTTCATTTGATTCAAATAGGTTAGTTGAATGCATTGGACTTCCATTTGCTTCAAAAAGCTTTGTTTAAATGTGTATGACTTTCATTTGATTCAAATAGCTTTATAGAATGCATTCGACTTTCATTTGGTTCAAAAAGCTTTGTTTAAATGTGTATGACTTTCATTTGATTCAAATAGGTTTGTTGAATGCATTGGACTTTCATTTGGTTCAAAAAGCTTTGTTTAAATGTGTATGACTTTCATTTGATTCAAATAGCTTTGTTGAATGCATTTGACTTTCATTTGCTTCAAAAAGCTTTGTGTGAATGTGTTTGACTTTCATTTGATTCAAACAGCTTTGTAGAATGCATTCGACTTTCATTTGATTGAAAAATCTTTGTTTGAATGTGTTTGACTTTCATTTGATTCAAATAGTTTTGTTGAATGCATTTGACTTTTATTTGCTTCAAAAAGCTCTGTTTGAATGTGTTTGACTTTCATTTGATTTAAAAACCTTTGTTTAATGTGTTTGACCTTCATTTGATTAAAATACCTTTGTAGAATGCATTTGACTTTCATCTAATTCAAAAAGCTTTGTTTGAATGTATTTCACTTTCTTTTGATTCAAATAGCTTTGTTGAATGCAGTTGACTTTCATTTGTTTCAAAAAGCTTTGTTTGAATGTGTTTGACTTTTATTTGATTCAAATAGCTTTGTAGAATATATTTGACTTTCATTTGCTTCAAAAAGCTTTGTATGAATGTGTTTGACTTTTATTTGATTCAAATAGCTTTGTAGAATGCATTCGACTTTCATTTGATTCAAAAATCTTTGTTTGAATGTGTTTGACTTTCATTTGATTCAAATAGTTTTGTTGAATGCATTTGACTTTTATTTGCTTCAAAAAGCTCTGTTTGAATGTGTTTGACTTTCATTTGATTTAAAAACCTTTGTTTAATGTGTTTGACTTTCATTTGATTCAAATAGCTTTATAGAACACATTAGACTTTTATTTGCTTCAAAAAGCTTTGTTTGAATGTGTTTGACTTTCATTTGATTTAAAAACCTTTGTTTAATGTGTTTGACTTTCATTTGATTCAAATAACTTTTTAGAATGCATTCGACTTTCATTTGATTCAAAAATCTTTGTTTGAATGTGTTTTACTTTCATTTGATTCAAATAGCTTTGTAGAATACATTTGACTTCTATTTGCTTCAAAAAGCTTTGTTTGAATGTGTTTGACTTTCATTTAATTTAAAAACCTTTGTTTTATGTGTTTGACTTTCATATGATTCAAAAAGCTTTGTTTAATGTGTTTGACTTTCATTTGATTCAAATAACTTTTTAGAATGCATTCGACTTTCATTTGATTCAAAAAGCTTTGTTTAAATGTGTATGACTTTCATTTGATTCAAAAAGCTTTGTTGAATGCATTTGACTTTCATTTGTTTCAAAAAGCTTTGTAGAATGCATTTGACTTACATTTGATTCAAATAGCTTTGTAGAATACATTTGACTTTTATTTGATTTAAAATCTTTGTTTAATGTCTTTGACCTTCATTTGATTCAAATAGCTTTGTAGAATGCATTTGACTTTCATTGGATTCAAAAAGCTTTGTTTGAATGTGTTTGACATTCATTTCATTCAAATAGCTTTGTAGAATGCATTTGACTTTCATTTGATACAAAAATCTTTGTTTGAATGTGTTTGACTTTCATTTGATTCAAATGGCTTTTTAGAATATTTTTGACTTTTATTTGCTTCAAAAAGCTTTGTTTGAATGTGTTTGACTTTCATTTGATTCAAAAATCTTTGTTTGAATGTGTTTGACTTTCATTTGATTCAAATGGCTTTGTAGAATACATTTGACTTTTATTTGCTTCAAAAATCTTTGTTTGAATGTGTTTGACTTTCATTTGATTCAAATAACTATTTAGATTGCATTCGACTTTCATTTGAATCAAAAAGCTTTGTTTAAATGTGTTTTACTTTCATTTGATTCAAATAGCTTTGTAAAATGCATTCGACCTTCATTTGATTCAAAAATCTTCGTTTGAATGTGTTTGACTTTCATTTGATTCAAATAGTTGTTTTGAATGCATTTGACTTTTATTTGCTTCAAAAAGCTCTGTTTGAATCTGTATGACTTTCATTTGATTTAAAAACCTTTGTTTAATGTCTTTGACCTTCATTTGATTCAAATAGCTTTGTAGAATGCATTTGACTTTCATTGGATTCAAAAAGCTTTGTTTGAATGTGTTTGACATTAATTTCATTCAAATAGCTTTGTTGAATGCATTTGACTTTCATTTGTTTCAAAAAGCTTTTTTTGAATGTGTTTGACTTTCATTTGATTCAAATAGCTTTGTAGAATACATTTGACTTTTATTTGCTTCAAAAAGCTTTGTTTGAATGTGTTTGACTTTCATTTGATTTAAAAACCTTTGTTTAATGTGTTTGACTTTCATTTGATTCAAATAGCTTTGTAGAATGCATTTGACTTTCGTTTGATTCAAAAATCTTTGTTTGAACGTGTTTGACTTTCATTTGATTCAAATGGCTTTGTAGAATACATTTGACTTTTATTTGCTTCAAAAAGCTTTGTGTGAATGTGTTTGAATTTTGTTTGATTTAAAAACCTTTGTTTAATGTGTTTGACTTTCATTTGATTCAAATAACTATTTAGAATGCATTCGACTTTCATTTGAATCAAAAAGCTTTGTTTGAATGTGTTTTACTTTCATTTGATTCAAATAGCTTTGTAGAATGCATTCGACCTTCATTTGATTCAAAAATCTTCATTTGAATGTGTTTGACTTTCATTTGATTCAAATAGTTTTGTTGAATGCATTTGACTTTTATTTGCTTCAAAAAGCTCTGTTTGAATCTGTATGACTTTCATTTGATTTAAAAACCTTTGTTTAATGTCTTTGACCTTCATTTGATTCAAATAGCTTTGTAGAATGCATTTGACTTTCATTTGATTCAAAAAGCTTTGTTTGAATGTGTTTGACATTCATTTCATTCAAATAGCTTTGTTGAATGCATTTGATTTTCATTTGTTTCAAAAAGCTTTGTTTGAATGTGTTTGACTTTCATTTGATTCAAATAGCTTTGAAGAATACATTTGACTTTTATTTGCTTCAAAAAGCTTTGTTTGAATGTGTTTGACTTTCATTTGATTTAAAAACCTTTGTTTAATGTGTTTGACTTTCATTTGATTCAAATAACTTTTTAGAATGCATTCGACTTTCATTTGATTCAAAAAGCTTTGTTTGAATGTGTTTGACTTTCATTTGAATTCAAAACCTTTGTTTAATGTGTTTGACTTTCATATGATTCAAATAGCTTTGTAGAATTCATTCGACTTTCATTTGATTCAAAAAGCCTTTTTTGAATGTGTTTGACTTTCATTTGATTCAAATAGGGTAGTTAAAAGCATTGGACTTCTATTTGCTTCAAAAAGCTTTGTTTAAATGTGTATGACTTGCATTTGGTTCAAATAGCTTTGTTGAATGCATTTGACTTTCATTTGCTTCAAAAAGCTTTGTGTGAATGTGTTTGACTTTCATTTGATTCAAATAGCTTTGTAGAATGCATTCGACTTTCATTTGATTCAAAAATCTTTGTTTGAATGTGTTTTATTTTCATTTGATTCAAATAGTTTTGTTGAATGCATTTGACTTTTATTTGCTTCAAAAAGCTCTGTTTGAATGTGTTTGACTTTCATTTGATTTAAAAACCTTTTTTTAATGTGTTTGACTTTCATTTGGTTCAAATAGCTTTGTAGAATGCATTCGACGTTCAATTGATTCAAAACTCTTTGTTTGAATGTGTTTGACTTTCATTTGATTCAAATAGCTTTGTTAAATGCATTCGATTTTTTTTTTTCTTCAAAAAGCTTTGTTTGAATATGTTCGACTTTAATTTGATTAAAAAACCTTTGTTTAATGTGTTTGACTTTCATTTGATTCAAATAGCTTTGTAGAATGCATTTGACTTTTACTTGCTTCAGAAAGCTTTGTTTGATTGTGTTTGACTTTCATTTGATTCAAATAGTTGTTTTGAATGCATTTGACTTTTATTTGCTTCAAAAAGCTCTGTTTGAATCTGTATGACTTTCATTTGATTTAAAAACCTTTGTTTAATGTCTTTGACCTTCATTTGATTCAAATAGCTTTGTAGAATGCATTTGACTTTCATTGGATTCAAAAAGCTTTGTTTGAATGTGTTTGACATTAATTTCATTCAAATAGCTTTGTTGAATGCATTTGACTTTCATTTGTTTCAAAAAGCTTTGTTTGAATGTGTTTGACTTTCATTTGATTCAAATAGCTTTGTAGAATACATTTGACTTTTATTTGCTTCAAAAAGCTTTGTTTGAATGTGTTTGACTTTCATTTGATTTAAAAACCTTTGTTTAATGTGTTTGACTTTCATTTGATTCAAATAGCTTTGTAGAATGCATTTGACTTTCGTTTGATTCAAAAATCTTTGTTTGAACGTGTTTGACTTTCAATTGATTCAAATGGCTTTGTAGAATACATTTGACTTTTATTTGCTTCAAAAAGCTTTGTGTGAATGTGTTTGAATTTTGTTTGATTTAAAAACCTTTGTTTAATGTGTTTGACTTTCATTTGATTCAAATAACTATTTAGAATGCATTCGACTTTCATTTGAATCAAAAAGCTTTGTTTGAATGTGTTTTACTTTCATTTGATTCAAATAGCTTTGTAGAATGCATTCGACCTTCATTTGATTCAAAAATCTTCGTTTGAATGTGTTTGACTTTCATTTGATTCAAATAGTTTTGTTGAATGCATTTGACTTTTATTTGCTTCAAAAAGCTCTGTTTGAATCTGTATGACTTTCATTTGATTTAAAAACCTTTGTTTAATGTCTTTGACCTTCATTTGATTCAAATAGCTTTGTAGAATGCATTTGACTTTCATTTGATTCAAAAAGCTTTGTTTGAATGTGTTTGACATTCATTTCATTCAAATAGCTTTGTTGAATGCATTTGATTTTCATTTGTTTCAAAAAGCTTTGTTTGAATGTGTTTGACTTTCATTTGATTCAAATAGCTTTGAAGAATACATTTGACTTTTATTTGCTTCAAAAAGCTTTGTTTGAATGTGTTTGACTTTCATTTGATTTAAAAACCTTTGTTTAATGTGTTTGACTTTCATTTGATTCAAATAACTTTTTAGAATGCATTCGACTTTCATTTGATTCAAAAAGCTTTGTTTGAATGTGTTTGACTTTCATTTGAATTCAAAACCTTTGTTTAATGTGTTTGACTTTCATATGATTCAAATAGCTTTGTAGAATTCATTCGACTTTCATTTGATTCAAAAAGCCTTTTTTGAATGTGTTTGACTTTCATTTGATTCAAATAGGGTAGTTAAAAGCATTGGACTTCTATTTGCTTCAAAAAGCTTTGTTTAAATGTGTATGACTTGCATTTGGTTCAAATAGCTTTGTTGAATGCATTTGACTTTCATTTGCTTCAAAAAGCTTTGTGTGAATGTGTTTGACTTTCATTTGATTCAAATAGCTTTGTAGAATGCATTCGACTTTCATTTGATTCAAAAATCTTTGTTTGAATGTGTTTTATTTTCATTTGATTCAAATAGTTTTGTTGAATGCATTTGACTTTTATTTGCTTCAAAAAGCTCTGTTTGAATGTGTTTGACTTTCATTTGATTTAAAAACCTTTTTTTAATGTGTTTGACTTTCATTTGGTTCAAATAGCTTTGTAGAATGCATTCGACGTTCATTTGATTCAAAACTCTTTGTTTGAATGTGTTTGACTTTCATTTGATTCAAATAGCTTTGTTAAATGCATTCGATTTTTTTTTTTTCTTCAAAAAGCTTTGTTTGAATATGTTCGACTTTAATTTGATTAAAAAACCTTTGTTTAATGTGTTTGACTTTCATTTGATTCAAATAGCTTTGTAGAATGCATTTGACTTTTACTTGCTTCAGAAAGCTTTGTTTGATTGTGTTTGACTTTCATTTGATTCAAATAGTTGTTTTGAATGCATTTGACTTTTATTTGCTTCAAAAAGCTCTGTTTGAATCTGTATGACTTTCATTTGATTTAAAAACCTTTGTTTAATGTCTTTGACCTTCATTTGATTCAAATAGCTTTGTAGAATGCATTTGACTTTCATTGGATTCAAAAAGCTTTGTTTGAATGTGTTTGACATTAATTTCATTCAAATAGCTTTGTTGAATGCATTTGACTTTCATTTGTTTCAAAAAGCTTTGTTTGAATGTGTTTGACTTTCATTTGATTCAAATAGCTTTGTAGAATACATTTGACTTTTATTTGCTTCAAAAAGCTTTGTTTGAATGTGTTTGACTTTCATTTGATTTAAAAACCTTTGTTTAATGTGTTTGACTTTCATTTGATTCAAATAGCTTTGTAGAATGCATTTGACTTTCGTTTGATTCAAAAATCTTTGTTTGAACGTGTTTGACTTTCAATTGATTCAAATGGCTTTGTAGAATACATTTGACTTTTATTTGCTTCAAAAAGCTTTGTGTGAATGTGTTTGAATTTTGTTTGATTTAAAAACCTTTGTTTAATGTGTTTGACTTTCATTTGATTCAAATAACTATTTAGAATGCATTCGACTTTCATTTGAATCAAAAAGCTTTGTTTGAATGTGTTTTACTTTCATTTGATTCAAATAGCTTTGTAGAATGCATTCGACCTTCATTTGATTCAAAAATCTTCGTTTGAATGTGTTTGACTTTCATTTGATTCAAATAGTTTTGTTGAATGCATTTGACTTTTATTTGCTTCAAAAAGCTCTGTTTGAATCTGTATGACTTTCATTTGATTTAAAAACCTTTGTTTAATGTCTTTGACCTTCATTTGATTCAAATAGCTTTGTAGAATGCATTTGACTTTCATTTGATTCAAAAAGCTTTGTTTGAATGTGTTTGACATTCATTTCATTCAAATAGCTTTGTTGAATGCATTTGATTTTCATTTGTTTCAAAAAGCTTTGTTTGAATGTGTTTGACTTTCATTTGATTCAAATAGCTTTGAAGAATACATTTGACTTTTATTTGCTTCAAAAAGCTTTGTTTGAATGTGTTTGACTTTCATTTGATTTAAAAACCTTTGTTTAATGTGTTTGACTTTCATTTGATTCAAATAACTTTTTAGAATGCATTCGACTTTCATTTGATTCAAAAAGCTTTGTTTGAATGTGTTTGACTTTCATTTGAATTCAAAACCTTTTTTTAATGTGTTTGACTTTCATATGATTCAAATAGCTTTGTAGAATTCATTCGACTTTCATTTGATTCAAAAAGCCTTTTTTGAATGTGTTTGACTTTCATTTGATTCAAATAGGGTAGTTAAAAGCATTGGACTTCTATTTGCTTCAAAAAGCTTTGTTTAAATGTGTATGACTTGCATTTGGTTCAAATAGCTTTGTTGAATGCATTTGACTTTCATTTGCTTCAAAAAGCTTTGTGTGAATGTGTTTGACTTTCATTTGATTCAAATAGCTTTGTAGAATGCATTCGACTTTCATTTGATTCAAAAATCTTTGTTTGAATGTGTTTTATTTTCATTTGATTCAAATAGTTTTGTTGAATGCATTTGACTTTTATTTGCTTCAAAAAGCTCTGTTTGAATGTGTTTGACTTTCATTTGATTTAAAAACCTTTTTTTAATGTGTTTGACTTTCATTTGGTTCAAATAGCTTTGTAGAATGCATTCGACGTTCATTTGATTCAAAACTCTTTGTTTGAATGTGTTTGACTTTCATTTGATTCAAATAGCTTTGTTAAATGCATTCGATTTTTTTTTTTTCTTCAAAAAGCTTTGTTTGAATATGTTCGACTTTAATTTGATTAAAAAACCTTTGTTTAATGTGTTTGACTTTCATTTGATTCAAATAGCTTTGTAGAATGCATTTGACTTTTACTTGCTTCAGAAAGCTTTGTTTGATTGTGTTTGACTTTCATTTGATTTAAAACCCTTTGTTTAATGTGTTTGACTTTAATTTGATTCAAATAACTTTTTAGAATGCATTCGACTTTTATTTGATTCAAAAAGCTTTGTTTGAATGTGTTTGACTATCATTTGATTTAAAAACCTTTGTTTAATGTGTTTCACTTTCATTTGATTCAAATAGCTTTGTAGAATGCATTCGACTTTCATTTGATTCAAAAATCTTTGTTTGAATGAGTTTGACTTTCATTTGATTCAAATAGCTTTGTTGAATGCATTTGACTTTTATTTTCTTTAAAAAGCTTTGTTTGAATGTGTTTGACTTTCATTTGTTTTAAAAACCTTTGTTTAATGTGTTTGACTTTCATATGATTCAAATAGCTTTGTAGAATTCATTCGACTTTCATTTGATTCAAAAAGCCTTTTTTGAATGTGTTTGACTTTCATTTGATTCAAATAGGTTAGTTGAATGCATTGGACTTCCATTTGCTTCAAAAAGCTTTGTTTCAATGTCTATGACTTTCATTTGATTCAAATAGCTTTATAGAATGCATTCGACTTTCATTTGGTTCAAAAAGCTTTGTTTAAATGTGTATGACTTTCATTTGATTCAAATAGGTTTGTTGAATGCATTGGACTTTCATTTGGTTCAAAAAGCTTTGTTTAAATGTGTATGACTTTCATTTGATTCAAATAGCTTTGTTGAATGCATTTGACTTTCATTTGCTTCAAAAATCTTTGTGTGAATGTGTTTGACTTTCATTTGATTCAAACAGCTTTGTAGAATGCATTCGACTTTCATTTGATTGAAAAATCTTTGTTTGAATGTGTTTGACTTTCATTTGATTCAAATAGTTTTGTTGAATGCATTTGACTTTTATTTGCTTCAAAAAGCTCTGTTTGAATGTGTTTGACTTTCATTTGATTTAAAAACCTTTGTTTAATGTGTTTGACCTTCATTTGATTAAAATAGCTTTGTAGAATGCTTTTGACTTTCATTTGATTCAAAAAGCTTTGTTTGAATGTATTTCACTTTCTTTTGATTCAAATAGCTTTGTTGAATGTAGTTGACTTTCATTTGTTTCAAAAAGCTTTGTTTGAATGTGTTTGACTTTTATTTGATTCAAATAGCTTTGTAGAATACATTTGACTTTCATTTGCTTCAAAAAGCTTTGTGTCAATGTGTTTGACTTTCATTTGATTCAAATAGCTTTGTAGAATGCATTCGACTTTCATTTGATTCAAAAATCTTTGTTTGAATGTGTTTGACTTTCATTTGATTCAAATAGTTTTGTTGAATGCATTGGACTTTTATTTGCTTCAAAAAGCTCTGTTTCAATGTGTTTGACTTTCATTTGATTTAAAAAACGTTTTTTAATGTGTTTGACCTTCATTGATTCAAATAGCTTTGTAGAATGCATTTGACTTTCATTTGATTCAAAAAGCTTTGTTTGAATGTGGTTGACTTTCATTTGATTCAAATAGGTTAGTTGAATGAATTAGACTTCCATTTGCTACAAAAAGCTTTGTTTAAATGTGTATGACTTTCATTTAATTCAAATAACTTTGTAGAATGCATTCGACTTTCATTTGGTCCTAAAATCTTTGTTTGAATGTGTTTGACTTTCATTTGATTCAAATAGCATTTTAGAATGCATTCGACTTTCATTTGATTCAAAAAGCTTTGTTTGAATGTGTTTGACTTTCATTTGATTCACATAGCTTTGTAGAATGCATTTGACTTTTATATGCTTCAAAAAGGTTTGTTTGAATGTGTTTGACTTTCATTTGATTCATATAGCTTTGTAGAATTCATTCGACTTTCATTTGATTCAAAAAGCTTTTTTTGAATGTGTTTGACTTTCATTTGATTCAAATAGCTTTGTAGAATACATTTGACTTTTATTTGCTTCAAAAAGCTTTGTTTGAATGTGTTTGACTTTCATTTGATTTAAAAACCTTTGTTTTATGTGTTTGACTTTCATATGATTCAAATAACTATTTAGAATGCATTCGACTTTCATTTCATTCAAAAAGCTTTGTTTGAATGTGTTTGACTTTCATTTGATTTAAAAACCTTTGTTTAATGTGTTTGACTTTCATTTGATTCAAATAGCTTTGTAGAATGCATTTGACTTTCATTTGATTCAAAAATCTTTGTTTGAATGTGTTTGACTTTCATTTGATTCAAATAGCTTTGTAGAATACATTTGACTTTTATTTGCTTCAAAAAGCTTTGTTTGAATGTGTTTGACTTTCATTTGATTTAAAAACCTTTGTTTAATGTGTTTGACTTTCATTTGATTCAAATAACTTTTTAGAATGCATTCGACTTTCATTTGATTGAAAAAGCTTTGTTTAACTGTGTATGACTTTCATTTGATTCAAATAGCTTTGTTGAATGCATTTGACTTTCATTTGCTTCAAAAAGCTTTGTGTGAATGTGTTTGACTTTCATTTGATTCAAATAGCTTTGTAGAATGCATTCGACTTTCATTTGATTCAAATAGTTTTGTTGAATGCATTTGACTTTTATTTGCTTCAAAAAGCTCTGTTTGAATGTGTTTGACTTTCATTGATTTTAAAACCTTTGTTTAATGTGTTTAACCTTCATTTGTTTCAATTAGCTTTTTAGAATGCATTTGACTTTCTTTTGATTCAAAAATCTTTGTTTGAATGCGTTTGACTTTCATTTGATTTAAATAGTTTTGTTGAATGCATTTGACTTTTATTTGCTTCAAAAAGCTCTGTTTGAATGTGTTTGACTTTCATTTGATTTAAAAACCTTTGTTTAATGTGTTTGACTTTCATTTGATTCAAATAACTATTTAGAATGCATTCGACTTTCATTTGATTCATAAAGCTTTGTTTGAATGTGTTTTACTTTCATTTGATTCAAATAGCTTTGTAGAATGCATTCAACCTTCATTTGATTCAAAAATCTTCGTTTGAATGTGTTTGACTTTCATTTGATTCAAATAGTTTTGTTGAATGCATTTGACTTTTATTTGCTTCAAAAAGCTCTGTTTGAATGTGTATGACTTTCATTTGATTTAAAAACCTTTGTTTAATGTCTTTGACCTTCATTTGATTCAAATAGCTTTGTAGAATGCATTTGACTTTCATTTGATTCAAAAAGCTTTGTTTGAATGTGTTTGACATTCATTTCATTCAAATAGCTTTGTTGAATGCATTTGACTTTCATTTGTTTCAAAAAGCTTTGTTTGAATGTGTTTGACTTTCATTTGATTCAAATAGCTTTGAAGAATACATTTGACTTTTATTTGCTTCAAAAAGCTTTGTTTGAATGTGTTTGACTTTCATTTGATTTAAAAACCTTTGTTTAATGTGTTTGACTTTCATTTGATTCAAATAACTTTTTAGAATGCATTCGACTTTCATTTGATTCAAAAAGCTTTGTTTGAATGTGTTTGACTTTCATTTGAATTCAAAACCTTTGTTTAATGTGTTTGACTTTCATATGATTCAAATAGCTTTGTAGAATTCATTCGACTTTCATTTGATTCAAAAAGCCTTTTTTGAATGTGTTTGACTTTCATTTGATTCAAATAGGTTAGTTGAATGCATTGGACTTCCATTTGCTTCAAAAAGCTTTGTTTAAATGTGTATGACTTTCATTTGATTCAAATAGCTTTGTAGAATGCATTCGACTTTCATTTGGTTCAAAAATCTTTGTTTAAATGTGTATGACTTTCATTTGATTCAAATAGCTTTGTTGAATGCATTTGACTTTCATTTGCTTCAAAAAGCTTTGTGTGAATGTGTTTGATTTTCATTTAATTCAAATAGCTTTATAGAATACATTCGACTTTCATTTGATTCAAAAAGCTTTGTTTGAATGTGTTTGACTTTCATTTGATTTAAAAACCTTTGTTTAATGTGTTTAACTTTTATTTGATTCAAATAGCTTTGTAGAATTCATTCGACTTTCATTTGATTCAAAAAGCCTTTTTTGAATGTGTTTGACTTTCATTTGATTCAAATAGGTTAGTTGAATGCATTGGACTTCCATTTGCTTCAAAAAGCTTTGTTTAAATGTGTGTGAATTTCATTTGATTCAAATAGCTTCGTTGAATGCATTTGACTTTCATTTGCTTCAAAAAGCTTTGTGTGAATGTGTTTGACTTACATTTGGTTCAAATAGCTTTGTAGAATGCATTCGACTTTCATTTGATTCAAAAAGCTTTTTTTGAATGTGTTTGACTTTCATTTGATTTAAAAACCTTTGTTTAATGTGTTTGACTTTCATTTGATTTAAAAAGTCTTTTTTGAATATGTTTGACTTTCATTTGATTCAAATAGGTTAGTTGAATGCATTGGACTTCCATTTGTTTCAAAAAGCTTTGTTTAAATGTGTATGACTTTCATTTTATTCAAATAGCTTTGTAGAATGCATTCGACTTTCATTTGGTTCAAAAATCTTTGTTTAAATGTGTATGACTTTCATTTGATTCAAATAGCTTTGTTGAATGCATTTGACTTTCATTTGCTTCAAAAAGCTTTGTGTGAATGTGTTTGACTTTCATTTGATTCTAATAGCTTTGTAGTATGCATTCAACTTTCATTTGATTCAAAAACCTTTGTTTGAATGTGTTTGACTTTCATTTGATTCAAATAGTTTTGTTGAATGCATTTGACTTTTATTTTCTTCAAAAAGCTCTGTTTGAATGTGTTTGACTTTCATTTTATTTAAAAACCTTTGTTTAATGTGTTTGACCTTCATTGTTTCAAATAGCTTTGTAGAATGCATTTGACTTTCATTTGATTCAAAAAGCTTTGTTTGAATGTGTTTGACTTTCATTTGATTCAAATAGCTTTGTTGAATGCATTTGACTTTCATTTGTTTCAAAAAGCTTTGTTTGAATGTGTTTGACTTTCATTTGATTTAAAAACCTTTGTTTAATGTGTTTGACTTTCATTTGATTTAAAAAGTCTTTTTTGAATGTGTTTGACTTTCATTTGATTCAAATAGGTTAGTTGAATGCATTGGACTTCCATTTGCTTCAAAAAGCTTTGTTTAAATGTGTATGACTTTCATTTTATTCAAATAGCTTTGTAGAATGCATTCGACTTTCACTTGGTTCAAAAATCTTTCTTTAAATGTGTATGACTTTCATTTGATTCAAATAGCTTTGTTGAATGCATTTGACTTTCATTTGCTTCAAAAAGCTTTGTGTGGATGTGTTTGACTTTCATTTGATTCTAATAGCTTTGTAGTATGCATTCAACTTTCATTTGATTCAAAAACCTTTGTTTGAATGTGTTTGACTTTCATTTGATTCAAATAGTTTTGTTGAATGCATTTGACTTTTATTTTCTTCAAAAAGCTCTGTTTGAATGTGTTTGACTTTCATTTTATTTAAAAACCTTTGTTTAATGTGTTTGACCTTCATTGTTTCAAATAGCTTTGTAGAATGCATTTGACTTTCATTTGATTCAAAAAGCTTTGTTTGAATGTGTTTGACTTTCATTTGATTCAAATAGCTTTGTTGAATGCATTTGACTTTCATTTGTTTCAAAAAGCTTTGTTTGAATGTGTTTGAATTTCATTTGATTCAAATAGCTTTGTAGAATACATTTGACTTTTATTTGCTTCAAAAAGCTTTGTTTGAATTTGTTTCACTTTCATTTGATTTAAAAACCTTTGTTTAATGTGTTTGACTTTCATTTGATTCAAATAGCTTTGTAGAATGCATTCGACTTTCATTTGGTTCAAAAATCTTTGTTTAAATGTGTATGACTTTCATTTGATTCAAATAGCTTTGTTGAATGCATTTGACTTTCATTTGCTTCAAAAAGCTTTGTGTGAATGTGTTTGATTTTCATTTAATTCAAATAGCTTTGTAGAATACATTCGACTTTCATTTGATTCAAAAAGCTTTGTTTGAATGTGTTTGACTTTCATTTGATTTAAAAACCTTTGTTTAATGTGTTTGACTTTTATTTGATTCAAATAGCTTTGTAGAATTCATTCGACTTTCATTTGATTCAAAAAGCCTTTTTTGAATGTGTTTGACTTTCATTTGATTCAAATAGGTTAGTTGAATGCATTGGACTTCCATTTGCTTCAAAAATCTTTGTTTAAATGTGTGTGAATTTCATTTGATTCAAATAGCTTCGTTGAATGCATTTGACTTTCATTTGCTTCAAAAAGCTTTGTGTGAATGTGTTTGACTTTCATTTGGTTCAAATAGCTTTGTAGAATGCATTCGACTTTCATTTGATTCAAAAAGCTTTTTTTGAATGTGTTTGACTTTCATTTGATTTAAAAACCTTTGTTTAATGTGTTTGACTTTCATTTGATTTAAAAAGTCTTTTTTGAATGTGTTTGACTTTCATTTGATTCAAATAGGTTAGTTGAATGCATTGGACTTCCATTTGTTTCAAAAAGCTTTGTTTAAATGTGTATGACTTTCATTTTATTCAAATAGCTTTGTAGAATGCATTCGACTTTCATTTGGTTCAAAAATCTTTGTTTAAATGTGTATGACTTTCATTTGATTCAAATAGCTTTGTTGAATGCATTTGACTTTCATTTGCTTCAAAAAGCTTTGTGTGAATGTGTTTGACTTTCATTTGATTCTAATAGCTTTGTAGTATGCATTCAACTTTCATTTGATTCAAAAACCTTTGTTTGAATGTGTTTGACTTTCATTTGATTCAAATAGTTTTGTTGAATGCATTTGACTTTTATTTTCTTCAAAAAGCTCTGTTTGAATGTGTTTGACTTTCATTTTATTTAAAAACCTTTGTTTAATGTGTTTGACCTTCATTGTTTCAAATAGCTTTGTAGAATGCATTTGACTTTCATTTGATTCAAAAAGCTTTGTTTGAATGTGTTTGACTTTCATTTGATTCAAATAGCTTTGTTGAATGCATTTGACTTTCATTTGTTTCAAAAAGCTTTGTTTGAATGTGTTTGACTTTCATTTGATTTAAAAACCTTTGTTTAATGTGTTTGACTTTCATTTGATTTAAAAAGTCTTTTTTGAATGTGTTTGACTTTCATTTGATTCAAATAGGTTAGTTGAATGCATTGGACTTCCATTTGCTTCAAAAAGCTTTGTTTAAATGTGTATGACTTTCATTTTATTCCAATAGCTTTGTAGAATGCATTCGACTTTCACTTGGTTCAAAAATCTTTCTTTAAATGTGTATGACTTTCATTTGATTCAAATAGCTTTGTTGAATGCATTTGACTTTCATTTGCTTCAAAAAGCTTTGTGTGGATGTGTTTGACTTTCATTTGATTCTAATAGCTTTGTAGTATGCATTCAACTTTCATTTGATTCAAAAACCTTTGTTTGAATGTGTTTGACTTTCATTTGATTCAAATAGTTTTGTTGAATGCATTTGACTTTTATTTTCTTCAAAAAGCTCTGTTTGAATGTGTTTGACTTTCATTTTATTTAAAAACCTTTGTTTAATGTGTTTGACCTTCATTGTTTCAAATAGCTTTGTAGAATGCATTTGACTTTCATTTGATTCAAAAAGCTTTGTTTGAATGTGTTTGACTTTCATTTGATTCAAATAGCTTTGTTGAATGCATTTGACTTTCATTTGTTTCAAAAAGCTTTGTTTGAATGTGTTTGAATTTCATTTGATTCAAATAGCTTTGTAGAATACATTTGACTTTTATTTGCTTCAAAAAGCTTTGTTTGAATTTGTTTCACTTTCATTTGATTTAAAAACCTTTGTTTAATGTGTTTGACTTTCATTTGATTCAAATAGCTTTGTAGAATGCATTCGACTTTCATTTGGTTCAAAAATCTTTGTTTAAATGTGTATGACTTTCATTTGATTCAAATAGCTTTGTTGAATGCATTTGACTTTCATTTGCTTCAAAAAGCTTTGTGTGAATGTGTTTGATTTTCATTTAATTCAAATAGCTTTGTAGAATACATTCGACTTTCATTTGATTCAAAAAGCTTTGTTTGAATGTGTTTGACTTTCATTTGATTTAAAAACCTTTGTTTAATGTGTTTGACTTTTATTTGATTCAAATAGCTTTGTAGAATTCATTCGACTTTCATTTGATTCAAAAAGCCTTTTTTGAATGTGTTTGACTTTCATTTGATTCAAATAGGTTAGTTGAATGCATTGGACTTCCATTTGCTTCAAAAATCTTTGTTTAAATGTGTGTGAATTTCATTTGATTCAAATAGCTTCGTTGAATGCATTTGACTTTCATTTGCTTCAAAAAGCTTTGTGTGAATGTGTTTGACTTTCATTTGGTTCAAATAGCTTTGTAGAATGCATTCGACTTTCATTTGATTCAAAAAGCTTTTTTTGAATGTGTTTGACTTTCATTTGATTTAAAAACCTTTGTTTAATGTGTTTGACTTTCATTTGATTTAAAAAGTCTTTTTTGAATGTGTTTGACTTTCATTTGATTCAAATAGGTTAGTTGAATGCATTGGACTTCCATTTGTTTCAAAAAGCTTTGTTTAAATGTGTATGACTTTCATTTTATTCAAATAGCTTTGTAGAATGCATTCGACTTTCATTTGGTTCAAAAATCTTTGTTTAAATGTGTATGACTTTCATTTGATTCAAATAGCTTTGTTGAATGCATTTGACTTTCATTTGCTTCAAAAAGCTTTGTGTGAATGTGTTTGACTTTCATTTGATTCTAATAGCTTTGTAGTATGCATTCAACTTTCATTTGATTCAAAAACCTTTGTTTGAATGTGTTTGACTTTCATTTGATTCAAATAGTTTTGTTGAATGCATTTGACTTTTATTTTCTTCAAAAAGCTCTGTTTGAATGTGTTTGACTTTCATTTTATTTAAAAACCTTTGTTTAATGTGTTTGACCTTCATTGTTTCAAATAGCTTTGTAGAATGCATTTGACTTTCATTTGATTCAAAAAGCTTTGTTTGAATGTGTTTGACTTTCATTTGATTCAAATAGCTTTGTTGAATGCATTTGACTTTCATTTGTTTCAAAAAGCTTTGTTTGAATGTGTTTGACTTTCATTTGATTTAAAAACCCTTTGTTTAATGTGTTTGACTTTAATTTGATTCAAATAACTTTTTAGAATGCATTCGACTTTTATTTGATTCAAAAAGCTTTGTTTGAATGTGTTTGACTATCATTTGATTTAAAAACCTTTGTTTAATGTGTTTCACTTTCATTTGATTCAAATAGCTTTGTAGAATGCATTTGACTTTCATTTGATTCAAAAAGCTTTGTTTGAATGTGGTTGACTTTCATTTGATTCAAATAGGTTAGTTGAATGAATTAGACTTCCATTTGCTACAAAAAGCTTTGTTTAAATGTGTATGACTTTCATTTAATTCAAATAACTTTGTAGAATGCATTCGACTTTCATTTGGTCCTAAAATCTTTGTTTGAATGTGTTTGACTTTCATTTGATTCAAATAGCATTTTAGAATGCATTCGACTTTCATTTGATTCAAAAAGCTTTGTTTGAATGTGTTTGACTTTCATTTGATTCACATAGCTTTGTAGAATGCATTTGACTTTTATATGCTTCAAAAAGGTTTGTTTGAATGTGTTTGACTTTCATTTGATTCATATAGCTTTGTAGAATTCATTCGACTTTCATTTGATTCAAAAAGCTTTTTTTGAATGTGTTTGACTTTCATTTGATTCAAATAGCTTTGTAGAATACATTTGACTTTTATTTGCTTCAAAAAGCTTTGTTTGAATGTGTTTGACTTTCATTTGATTTAAAAACCTTTGTTTTATGTGTTTGACTTTCATATGATTCAAATAACTATTTAGAATGCATTCGACTTTCATTTCATTCAAAAAGCTTTGTTTGAATGTGTTTGACTTTCATTTGATTTAAAAACCTTTGTTTAATGTGTTTGACTTTCATTTGATTCAAATAGCTTTGTAGAATGCATTTGACTTTCATTTGATTCAAAAATCTTTGTTTGAATGTGTTTGACTTTCATTTGATTCAAATAGCTTTGTAGAATACATTTGACTTTTATTTGCTTCAAAAAGCTTTGTTTGAATGTGTTTGACTTTCATTTGATTTAAAAACCTTTGTTTAATGTGTTTGACTTTCATTTGATTCAAATAACTTTTTAGAATGCATTCGACTTTCATTTGATTGAAAAAGCTTTGTTTAACTGTGTATGACTTTCATTTGATTCAAATAGCTTTGTTGAATGCATTTGACTTTCATTTGCTTCAAAAAGCTTTGTGTGAATGTGTTTGACTTTCATTTGATTCAAATAGCTTTGTAGAATGCATTCGACTTTCATTTGATTCAAATAGTTTTGTTGAATGCATTTGACTTTTATTTGCTTCAAAAAGCTCTGTTTGAATGTGTTTGACTTTCATTGATTTTAAAACCTTTGTTTAATGTGTTTAACCTTCATTTGTTTCAATTAGCTTTTTAGAATGCATTTGACTTTCTTTTGATTCAAAAATCTTTGTTTGAATGCGTTTGACTTTCATTTGATTTAAATAGTTTTGTTGAATGCATTTGACTTTTATTTGCTTCAAAAAGCTCTGTTTGAATGTGTTTGACTTTCATTTGATTTAAAAACCTTTGTTTAATGTGTTTGACTTTCATTTGATTCAAATAACTATTTAGAATGCATTCGACTTTCATTTGATTCATAAAGCTTTGTTTGAATGTGTTTTACTTTCATTTGATTCAAATAGCTTTGTAGAATGCATTCAACCTTCATTTGATTCAAAAATCTTCGTTTGAATGTGTTTGACTTTCATTTGATTCAAATAGTTTTGTTGAATGCATTTGACTTTTATTTGCTTCAAAAAGCTCTGTTTGAATGTGTATGACTTTCATTTGATTTAAAAACCTTTGTTTAATGTCTTTGACCTTCATTTGATTCAAATAGCTTTGTAGAATGCATTTGACTTTCATTTGATTCAAAAAGCTTTGTTTGAATGTGTTTGACATTCATTTCATTCAAATAGCTTTGTTGAATGCATTTGACTTTCATTTGTTTCAAAAAGCTTTGTTTGAATGTGTTTGACTTTCATTTGATTCAAATAGCTTTGAAGAATACATTTGACTTTTATTTGCTTCAAAAAGCTTTGTTTGAATGTGTTTGACTTTCATTTGATTTAAAAACCTTTGTTTAATGTGTTTGACTTTCATTTGATTCAAATAACTTTTTAGAATGCATTCGACTTTCATTTGATTCAAAAAGCTTTGTTTGAATGTGTTTGACTTTCATTTGAATTCAAAACCTTTGTTTAATGTGTTTGACTTTCATATGATTCAAATAGCTTTGTAGAATTCATTCGACTTTCATTTGATTCAAAAAGCCTTTTTTGAATGTGTTTGACTTTCATTTGATTCAAATAGGTTAGTTGAATGCATTGGACTTCCATTTGCTTCAAAAAGCTTTGTTTAAATGTGTATGACTTTCATTTGATTCAAATAGCTTTGTAGAATGCATTCGACTTTCATTTGGTTCAAAAATCTTTGTTTAAATGTGTATGACTTTCATTTGATTCAAATAGCTTTGTTGAATGCATTTGACTTTCATTTGCTTCAAAAAGCTTTGTGTGAATGTGTTTGATTTTCATTTAATTCAAATAGCTTTATAGAATACATTCGACTTTCATTTGATTCAAAAAGCTTTGTTTGAATGTGTTTGACTTTCATTTGATTTAAAAACCTTTGTTTAATGTGTTTAACTTTTATTTGATTCAAATAGCTTTGTAGAATTCATTCGACTTTCATTTGATTCAAAAAGCCTTTTTGAATGCATTTGACTTTTATTTGATTCAAATAGTTTTGTTGAATGCATTTGACTTTTATTTTCTTCAAAAAGCTCTGTTTGAATGTGTTTGACTTTCATTTTATTTAAAAACCTTTGTTTAATGTGTTTGACCTTCATTGTTTCAAATAGCTTTGTAGAATGCATTTGACTTTCATTTGATTCAAAAAGCTTTGTTTGAATGTGTTTGACTTTCATTTGATTCAAATAGCTTTGTTGAATGCATTTGACTTTCATTTGTTTCAAAAAGCTTTGTTTGAATGTGTTTGACTTTCATTTGATTTAAAAACCTTTGTTTAATGTATTTGACTTTCATTTGATTTAAAAAGTCTTTTTTGAATGTGTTTGACTTTCATTTGATTCAAATAGGTTAGTTGAATGCATTGGACTTCCATTTGCTTCAAAAAGCTTTGTTTAAATGTGTATGACTTTCATTTTATTCCAATAGCTTTGTAGAATGCATTCGACTTTCACTTGGTTCAAAAATCTTTCTTTAAATGTGTATGACTTTCATTTGATTCAAATAGCTTTGTTGAATGCATTTGACTTTCATTTGCTTCAAAAAGCTTTGTGTGGATGTGTTTGACTTTCATTTGATTCTAATAGCTTTGTAGTATGCATTCAACTTTCATTTGATTCAAAAACCTTTGTTTGAATGTGTTTGACTTTCATTTGATTCAAATAGTTTTGTTGAATGCATTTGACTTTTATTTTCTTCAAAAAGCTCTGTTTGAATGTGTTTGACTTTCATTTTATTTAAAAACCTTTGTTTAATGTGTTTGACCTTCATTGTTTCAAATAGCTTTGTAGAATGCATTTGACTTTCATTTGATTCAAAAAGCTTTGTTTGAATGTGTTTGACTTTCATTTGATTCAAATAGCTTTGTTGAATGCATTTGACTTTCATTTGTTTCAAAAAGCTTTGTTTGAATGTGTTTGAATTTCATTTGATTCAAATAGCTTTGTAGAATACATTTGACTTTTATTTGCTTCAAAAAGCTTTGTTTGAATTTGTTTCACTTTCATTTGATTTAAAAACCTTTGTTTAATGTGTTTGACTTTCATTTGATTCAAATAGCTTTGTAGAATGCATTCGACTTTCATTTGGTTCAAAAATCTTTGTTTAAATGTGTATGACTTTCATTTGATTCAAATAGCTTTGTTGAATGCATTTGACTTTCATTTGCTTCAAAAAGCTTTGTGTGAATGTGTTTGATTTTCATTTAATTCAAATAGCTTTGTAGAATACATTCGACTTTCATTTGATTCAAAAAGCTTTGTTTGAATGTGTTTGACTTTCATTTGATTTAAAAACCTTTGTTTAATGTGTTTGACTTTTATTTGATTCAAATAGCTTTGTAGAATTCATTCGACTTTCATTTGATTCAAAAAGCCTTTTTTGAATGTGTTTGACTTTCATTTGATTCAAATAGGTTAGTTGAATGCATTGGACTTCCATTTGCTTCAAAAATCTTTGTTTAAATGTGTGTGAATTTCATTTGATTCAAATAGCTTCGTTGAATGCATTTGACTTTCATTTGCTTCAAAAAGCTTTGTGTGAATGTGTTTGACTTTCATTTGGTTCAAATAGCTTTGTAGAATGCATTCGACTTTCATTTGATTCAAAAAGCTTTTTTTGAATGTGTTTGACTTTCATTTGATTTAAAAACCTTTGTTTAATGTGTTTGACTTTCATTTGATTTAAAAAGTCTTTTTTGAATGTGTTTGACTTTCATTTGATTCAAATAGGTTAGTTGAATGCATTGGACTTCCATTTGTTTCAAAAAGCTTTGTTTAAATGTGTATGACTTTCATTTTATTCAAATAGCTTTGTAGAATGCATTCGACTTTCATTTGGTTCAAAAATCTTTGTTTAAATGTGTATGACTTTCATTTGATTCAAATAGCTTTGTTGAATGCATTTGACTTTCATTTGCTTCAAAAAGCTTTGTGTGAATGTGTTTGACTTTCATTTGATTCTAATAGCTTTGTAGTATGCATTCAACTTTCATTTGATTCAAAAACCTTTGTTTGAATGTGTTTGACTTTCATTTGATTCAAATAGTTTTGTTGAATGCATTTGACTTTTATTTTCTTCAAAAAGCTCTGTTTGAATGTGTTTGACTTTCATTTTATTTAAAAACCTTTGTTTAATGTGTTTGACCTTCATTGTTTCAAATAGCTTTGTAGAATGCATTTGACTTTCATTTGATTCAAAAAGCTTTGTTTGAATGTGTTTGACTTTCATTTGATTCAAATAGCTTTGTTGAATGCATTTGACTTTCATTTGTTTCAAAAAGCTTTGTTTGAATGTGTTTGACTTTCATTTGATTTAAAAACCCTTTGTTTAATGTGTTTGACTTTAATTTGATTCAAATAACTTTTTAGAATGCATTCGACTTTTATTTGATTCAAAAAGCTTTGTTTGAATGTGTTTGACTATCATTTGATTTAAAAACCTTTGTTTAATGTGTTTCACTTTCATTTGATTCAAATAGCTTTGTAGAATGCATTCGACTTTCATTTGATTCAAAAATCTTTGTTTGAATGAGTTTGACTTTCATTTGATTCAAATAGCTTTGTTGAATGCATTTGACTTTTATTTTCTTTAAAAAGCTTTGTTTGAATGTGTTTGACTTTCATTTGTTTTAAAAACCTTTGTTTAATGTGTTTGACTTTCATATGATTCAAATAGCTTTGTAGAATTCATTCGACTTTCATTTGATTCAAAAAGCCTTTTTTGAATGTGTTTGACTTTCATTTGATTCAAATAGGTTAGTTGAATGCATTGGACTTCCATTTGCTTCAAAAAGCTTTGTTTCAATGTCTATGACTTTCATTTGATTCAAATAGCTTTATAGAATGCATTCGACTTTCATTTGGTTCAAAAAGCTTTGTTTAAATGTGTATGACTTTCATTTGATTCAAATAGGTTTGTTGAATGCATTGGACTTTCATTTGGTTCAAAAAGCTTTGTTTAAATGTGTATGACTTTCATTTGATTCAAATAGCTTTGTTGAATGCATTTGACTTTCATTTGCTTCAAAAATCTTTGTGTGAATGTGTTTGACTTTCATTTGATTCAAACAGCTTTGTAGAATGCATTCGACTTTCATTTGATTGAAAAATCTTTGTTTGAATGTGTTTGACTTTCATTTGATTCAAATAGTTTTGTTGAATGCATTTGACTTTTATTTGCTTCAAAAAGCTCTGTTTGAATGTGTTTGACTTTCATTTGATTTAAAAACCTTTGTTTAATGTGTTTGACCTTCATTTGATTAAAATAGCTTTGTAGAATGCTTTTGACTTTCATTTGATTCAAAAAGCTTTGTTTGAATGTATTTCACTTTCTTTTGATTCAAATAGCTTTGTTGAATGTAGTTGACTTTCATTTGTTTCAAAAAGCTTTGTTTGAATGTGTTTGACTTTTATTTGATTCAAATAGCTTTGTAGAATACATTTGACTTTCATTTGCTTCAAAAAGCTTTGTGTCAATGTGTTTGACTTTCATTTGATTCAAATAGCTTTGTAGAATGCATTCGACTTTCATTTGATTCAAAAATCTTTGTTTGAATGTGTTTGACTTTCATTTGATTCAAATAGTTTTGTTGAATGCATTGGACTTTTATTTGCTTCAAAAAGCTCTGTTTCAATGTGTTTGACTTTCATTTGATTTAAAAAACGTTTTTTAATGTGTTTGACCTTCATTGATTCAAATAGCTTTGTAGAATGCATTTGACTTTCATTTGATTCAAAAAGCTTTGTTTGAATGTGGTTGACTTTCATTTGATTCAAATAGGTTAGTTGAATGAATTAGACTTCCATTTGCTACAAAAAGCTTTGTTTAAATGTGTATGACTTTCATTTAATTCAAATAACTTTGTAGAATGCATTCGACTTTCATTTGGTCCTAAAATCTTTGTTTGAATGTGTTTGACTTTCATTTGATTCAAATAGCATTTTAGAATGCATTCGACTTTCATTTGATTCAAAAAGCTTTGTTTGAATGTGTTTGACTTTCATTTGATTCACATAGCTTTGTAGAATGCATTTGACTTTTATATGCTTCAAAAAGGTTTGTTTGAATGTGTTTGACTTTCATTTGATTCATATAGCTTTGTAGAATTCATTCGACTTTCATTTGATTCAAAAAGCTTTTTTTGAATGTGTTTGACTTTCATTTGATTCAAATAGCTTTGTAGAATACATTTGACTTTTATTTGCTTCAAAAAGCTTTGTTTGAATGTGTTTGACTTTCATTTGATTTAAAAACCTTTGATTTATGTGTTTGACTTTCATATGATTCAAATAACTATTTAGAATGCATTCGACTTTCATTTCATTCAAAAAGCTTTGTTTGAATGTGTTTGACTTTCATTTGATTTAAAAACCTTTGTTTAATGTGTTTGACTTTCATTTGATTCAAATAGCTTTGTAGAATGCATTTGACTTTCATTTGATTCAAAAATCTTTGTTTGAATGTGTTTGACTTTCATTTGATTCAAATAGCTTTGTAGAATACATTTGACTTTTATTTGCTTCAAAAAGCTTTGTTTGAATGTGTTTGACTTTCATTTGATTTAAAAACCTTTGTTTAATGTGTTTGACTTTCATTTGATTCAAATAACTTTTTAGAATGCATTCGACTTTCATTTGATTGAAAAAGCTTTGTTTAACTGTGTATGACTTTCATTTGATTCAAATAGCTTTGTTGAATGCATTTGACTTTCATTTGCTTCAAAAAGCTTTGTGTGAATGTGTTTGACTTTCATTTGATTCAAATAGCTTTGTAGAATGCATTCGACTTTCATTTGATTCAAATAGTTTTGTTGAATGCATTTGACTTTTATTTGCTTCAAAAAGCTCTGTTTGAATGTGTTTGACTTTCATTGATTTTAAAACCTTTGTTTAATGTGTTTAACCTTCATTTGTTTCAATTAGCTTTTTAGAATGCATTTGACTTTCTTTTGATTCAAAAATCTTTGTTTGAATGCGTTTGACTTTCATTTGATTTAAATAGTTTTGTTGAATGCATTTGACTTTTATTTGCTTCAAAAAGCTCTGTTTGAATGTGTTTGACTTTCATTTGATTTAAAAACCTTTGTTTAATGTGTTTGACTTTCATTTGATTCAAATAACTATTTAGAATGCATTCGACTTTCATTTGATTCATAAAGCTTTGTTTGAATGTGTTTTACTTTCATTTGATTCAAATAGCTTTGTAGAATGCATTCAACCTTCATTTGATTCAAAAATCTTCGTTTGAATGTGTTTGACTTTCATTTGATTCAAATAGTTTTGTTGAATGCATTTGACTTTTATTTGCTTCAAAAAGCTCTGTTTGAATGTGTATGACTTTCATTTGATTTAAAAACCTTTGTTTAATGTCTTTGACCTTCATTTGATTCAAATAGCTTTGTAGAATGCATTTGACTTTCATTTGATTCAAAAAGCTTTGTTTGAATGTGTTTGACATTCATTTCATTCAAATAGCTTTGTTGAATGCATTTGACTTTCATTTGTTTCAAAAAGCTTTGTTTGAATGTGTTTGACTTTCATTTGATTCAAATAGCTTTGAAGAATACATTTGACTTTTATTTGCTTCAAAAAGCTTTGTTTGAATGTGTTTGACTTTCATTTGATTTAAAAACCTTTGTTTAATGTGTTTGACTTTCATTTGATTCAAATAACTTTTTAGAATGCATTCGACTTTCATTTGATTCAAAAAGCTTTGTTTGAATGTGTTTGACTTTCATTTGAATTCAAAACCTTTGTTTAATGTGTTTGACTTTCATATGATTCAAATAGCTTTGTAGAATTCATTCGGCTTTCATTTGATTCAAAAAGCCTTTTTTGAATGTGTTTGACTTTCATTTGATTCAAATAGGTTAGTTGAATGCATTGGACTTCCATTTGCTTCAAAAAGCTTTGTTTAAATGTGTATGACTTTCATTTGATTCAAATAGCTTTGTAGAATGCATTCGACTTTCATTTGGTTCAAAAATCTTTGTTTAAATGTGTATGACTTTCATTTGATTCAAATAGCTTTGTTGAATGCATTTGACTTTCATTTGCTTCAAAAAGCTTTGTGTGAATGTGTTTGATTTTCATTTAATTCAAATAGCTTTATAGAATACATTCGACTTTCATTTGATTCAAAAAGCTTTGTTTGAATGTGTTTGACTTTCATTTGATTTAAAAACCTTTGTTTAATGTGTTTAACTTTTATTTGATTCAAATAGCTTTGTAGAATTCATTCGACTTTCATTTGATTCAAAAAGCCTTTTTTGAATGTGTTTGACTTTCATTTGATTCAAATAGGTTAGTTGAATGCATTGGACTTCCATTTGCTTCAAAAAGCTTTGTTTAAATGTGTGTGAATTTCATTTGATTCAAATAGCTTCGTTGAATGCATTTGACTTTCATTTGCTTCAAAAAGCTTTGTGTGAATGTGTTTGACTTTCATTTGGTTCAAATAGCTTTGTAGAATGCATTCGACTTTCATTTGATTCAAAAAGCTTTTTTTGAATGTGTTTGACTTTCATTTGATTTAAAAACCTTTGTTTAATGTGTTTGACTTTCATTTGATTTAAAAAGTCTTTTTTGAATGTGTTTGACTTTCATTTGATTCAAATAGGTTAGTTGAATGCATTGGACTTCCATTTGCTTCAAAAAGCTTTGTTTAAATGTGTATGACTTTCATTTTATTCAAATAGCTTTGTAGAATGCATTCGACTTTCACTTGGTTCAAAAATCTTTCTTTAAATGTGTATGACTTTCATTTGATTCAAATAGCTTTGTTGAATGCATTTGACTTTCATTTGCTTCAAAAAGCTTTGTGTGGATGTGTTTGACTTTCATTTGATTCTAATAGCTTTGTAGTATGCATTCAACTTTCATTTGATTCAAAAACCTTTGTTTGAATGTGTTTGACTTTCATTTGATTCAAATAGTTTTGTTGAATGCATTTGACTTTTATTTTCTTCAAAAAGCTCTGTTTGAATGTGTTTGACTTTCATTTTATTTAAAAACCTTTGTTTAATGTGTTTGACCTTCATTGTTTCAAATAGCTTTGTAGAATGCATTTGACTTTCATTTGATTCAAAAAGCTTTGTTTGAATGTGTTTGACTTTCATTTGATTCAAATAGCTTTGTTGAATGCATTTGACTTTCATTTGTTTCAAAAAGCTTTGTTTGAATGTGTTTGAATTTCATTTGATTCAAATAGCTTTGTAGAATACATTTGACTTTTATTTGCTTCAAAAAGCTTTGTTTGAATTTGTTTCACTTTCATTTGATTTAAAAACCTTTGTTTAATGTGTTTGACTTTCATTTGATTCAAATAGCTTTGTAGAATGCATTCGACTTTCATTTGGTTCAAAAATCTTTGTTTAAATGTGTATGACTTTCATTTGATTCAAATAGCTTTGTTGAATGCATTTGACTTTCATTTGCTTCAAAAAGCTTTGTGTGAATGTGTTTGATTTTCATTTAATTCAAATAGCTTTGTAGAATACATTCGACTTTCATTTGATTCAAAAAGCTTTGTTTGAATGTGTTTGACTTTCATTTGATTTAAAAACCTTTGTTTAATGTGTTTGACTTTTATTTGATTCAAATAGCTTTGTAGAATTCATTCGACTTTCATTTGATTCAAAAAGCCTTTTTTGAATGTGTTTGACTTTCATTTGATTCAAATAGGTTAGTTGAATGCATTGGACTTCCATTTGCTTCAAAAATCTTTGTTTAAATGTGTGTGAATTTCATTTGATTCAAATAGCTTCGTTGAATGCATTTGACTTTCATTTGCTTCAAAAAGCTTTGTGTGAATGTGTTTGACTTTCATTTGGTTCAAATAGCTTTGTAGAATGCATTCGACTTTCATTTGATTCAAAAAGCTTTTTTTGAATGTGTTTGACTTTCATTTGATTTAAAAACCTTTGTTTAATGTGTTTGACTTTCATTTGATTTAAAAAGTCTTTTTTGAATGTGTTTGACTTTCATTTGATTCAAATAGGTTAGTTGAATGCATTGGACTTCCATTTGTTTCAAAAAGCTTTGTTTAAATGTGTATGACTTTCATTTTATTCAAATAGCTTTGTAGAATGCATTCGACTTTCATTTGGTTCAAAAATCTTTGTTTAAATGTGTATGACTTTCATTTGATTCAAATAGCTTTGTTGAATGCATTTGACTTTCATTTGCTTCAAAAAGCTTTGTGTGAATGTGTTTGACTTTCATTTGATTCTAATAGCTTTGTAGTATGCATTCAACTTTCATTTGATTCAAAAACCTTTGTTTGAATGTGTTTGACTTTCATTTGATTCAAATAGTTTTGTTGAATGCATTTGACTTTTATTTTCTTCAAAAAGCTCTGTTTGAATGTGTTTGACTTTCATTTTATTTAAAAACCTTTGTTTAATGTGTTTGACCTTCATTGTTTCAAATAGCTTTGTAGAATGCATTTGACTTTCATTTGATTCAAAAAGCTTTGTTTGAATGTGTTTGACTTTCATTTGATTCAAATAGCTTTGTTGAATGCATTTGACTTTCATTTGTTTCAAAAAGCTTTGTTTGAATGTGTTTGACTTTCATTTGATTTAAAAACCTTTGTTTAATGTGTTTGACTTTCATTTGATTTAAAAAGTCTTTTTTGAATGTGTTTGACTTTCATTTGATTCAAATAGGTTAGTTGAATGCATTGGACTTCCATTTGCTTCAAAAAGCTTTGTTTAAATGTGTATGACTTTCATTTTATTCCAATAGCTTTGTAGAATGCATTCGACTTTCACTTGGTTCAAAAATCTTTCTTTAAATGTGTATGACTTTCATTTGATTCAAATAGCTTTGTTGAATGCATTTGACTTTCATTTGCTTCAAAAAGCTTTGTGTGGATGTGTTTGACTTTCATTTGATTCTAATAGCTTTGTAGTATGCATTCAACTTTCATTTGATTCAAAAACCTTTGTTTGAATGTGTTTGACTTTCATTTGATTCAAATAGTTTTGTTGAATGCATTTGACTTTTATTTTCTTCAAAAAGCTCTGTTTGAATGTGTTTGACTTTCATTTTATTTAAAAACCTTTGTTTAATGTGTTTGACCTTCATTGTTTCAAATAGCTTTGTAGAATGCATTTGACTTTCATTTGATTCAAAAAGCTTTGTTTGAATGTGTTTGACTTTCATTTGATTCAAATAGCTTTGTTGAATGCATTTGACTTTCATTTGTTTCAAAAAGCTTTGTTTGAATGTGTTTGAATTTCATTTGATTCAAATAGCTTTGTAGAATACATTTGACTTTTATTTGCTTCAAAAAGCTTTGTTTGAATTTGTTTCACTTTCATTTGATTTAAAAACCTTTGTTTAATGTGTTTGACTTTCATTTGATTCAAAAACCTTTTTAGAATGCATTCGACTTTCTTTTGATTAAATAGCTTTGTTTGAATGTGTTTGACTTTCATTTGATTTAAAAACCTTTGTTTAATGTGTTTGATTTTCATTTGATTCAAATAACTTTGTAGAATTCATTCGACTTTCATTTGATTCAAAAAGCCTTTTTTGAATGTGTTTGACTTTCATTTGATTCAAATAGGTTAGTTGAATGCATTAGACTTCCATTTGCTTCAAAAAGCTTTGTTTAAATGTGTATGACTTTCATTTAATTCAAATAACTTTGTAGAATGCATTCGACTTTCATTTGGTCCTAAAATCTTTGTTTGAATGTGTTTGACTTTCATTTGACTCAAATAGCTTTTTATAATGCACTCGACTTTCATTTGATTAAAAAAGCTTTGTTTGAATGTGTTTGACTTTCATTTTATTCACAAAGCTTTGTAGAATGCATTTGACTTTTATATGCTTCAAAAAGGTTTGTTTGAATGTGTTTGACTTTCATTTGATTCAAATAGCTTTGTAGAATTCATTCGACTTTCATTTGATTCAAAAAGCCTTTTTTGAATGTGTTTGACTTTTATTTGATTCAAATAGCTTTGTAGAATACATTTGACTTTTATTTGCTTCAAAAAGCTTTGTTTGAATGTGTTTGACTTTCATTTGATTTAAAAACCTTTGTTTAATGTGTTTGACTTTCATTTGATTCAAATAGCTTTGTAGAATGCATTTGACTTTCATTTGTTTCAAAAATCTTTGTTTGAATGTGTTTGACTTTCATTTGATTCAAATAGCTTTGTAGAATACATTTGACTTTTATTTGCTTCAAAAAGCTTTGTTTGAATGTGTTTGACTTTCATTTGATTTAAAAACCTTTGTTTAATGTGTTTGACTTTCATTTGATTCCAATAACTTTTTAGAATGCATTCGACTTTCATTTGATTGAAAAAGCTTTGTTTAAATGTGTATGACTTTCATTTGATTCAAATAGCTTTGTAGAATGCATTCGACCTTCATTTGATTCAAAAATCTTTGTTTGAATGTGTTTGACTTTCATTTATATCAAATAGTTTTGTTGAATGCATTTGACTTTTATTTTCTTCAAAAAGCTCTGTTTGAATGTGTTTGACTTTCATTGATTTTAAAACCTTTGTTTAATGTGTTTAACCTTCATTTGTTTTAAATAGCTTTTTAGAATGCATTTGACTTTCATTTGATTCAAAAATCTTTGTTTGAATGCGTTTGACTTTCATTTGATTTAAATAGTTTTATTGAATGCATTTGACTTTTATTTGCTTCAAAAAGCTCTGTTTGAATGTGTTTGACTTTCATTTGATTTAAAAACCTTTGTTTAATGTGTTTGACTTTCATTTGATTCAAATAACTATTTAGAATGCATTCGACTTTCATTTGATTCAAAAAGCTTTGTTTGAATGTGTTTTACTTTCATTTGATTCAAATAGCTTTGTAGAATGCATTCGACCTTCATTTGATTCAAAAATCTTTGTTTGAATGTGTTTGACTTTCATTTGATTCAAATAGTTTTGTTGAATGCATTTGACTTTTATTTTCTTCAAAAAGCTCTGTTTGAATGTGTATGACTTTCATTTGATTTAAAAACCTTTGTTTAATGTGTTTGACCTTCATTTGATTCAAATAGCTTTGTAGAATGCATTTGACTTTCATTTGATTCAAAAAGCTTTGTTTGAATGTGTTTGACTTTCATTTGATTCAAATTGCTTTGTTGAATGTTTTTGACATTCATTTGTTTCAAAAAGCTTAATTTGAATGTGTTTGACTTTCATTTGATTCAAATAGCTTTGTAGAATACATTTGACTTTTATTTGCTTCAAAAAGCTTTGTTTGAATGTGTTTGACTTTCATTTCATTTAAAAACCTTTGTTTAATGTGTTTGACTTTCATTTGATTCAAATAGCTTTGTAGAATGCATTTGACTTTCATTTGTTTCAAAAATCTTTGTTTGAATGTGTTTGACTTTCATTTGATTCAAATGGCTTTGTAGAATACATTTGACTTTTATTTGCTTCAAAAAGCTTTGTTTGAATGTGTTTGACTTTCATTTGATTTAAAAACCTTTGTTTAATGTGTTTGACTTTCATTTTATTCAAATAACTATTTAGAATGCATTCAAATTTCATTTGATTCAAAAAGCTTTGTTTGAATGTGTTTTACTTTCATTTGATGTAAATAGCTTTGTAGAATGCATTCGACCTTCATTTGATTCAAAAATTTTTGTTTGAATGTGTTTGACTTTCATTTGATTCAAATAGTTTTATTGAATGCATTTGACTTTTATTTGCTTCAAAAAGCTCTGTTTGAATGTGTTTGACTTTCATTTGATTTAAAAACCTTTGTTAATGTCTTTGACCTTCATTTGATTCAAATAGCTTTGTTGAATGCATTTGACTTTCTTTTAATTTAAAAAGCTTTGTTTGAATATGTTTGACTTTCATTTGATTCAAATAGCTTTGTTGAATGCATTTGACTTTCATTTGTTTTAAAAAGCTTTGTTTGAATGTGTTTGACTTTCATTTGATTCAAATAGCTTTGTAGAAAACATTTGACTTTCGTTTGATTCAAATAGCTTTGTAGAAAACATTTGACTTTCATTTGATTCAAATAGCTTGGTTGAATGCATTTGACTTTCGTTTGCTTCAAAAAGATTTGTGTGAATGTGTTTGACTTTCATTTGATTCGAATAGTTTTGTAGAATGCATTCGACTTTCATTTGATTCAAAAATCTTTGTTTGAATGTGTTTGAATTTCATTTGATTCTACTAGCTTTGTTGAATGCATTTGACTTTCATTTGTTTCATAAAGCTTTGTTTGAATGTGTTTGACTTTCATTTGATTCAAATAGCTTTGTAGAAAACATTTGACTTTCATTTGATTCAAATAGTTTTGTAGAAAACATTTGACTTTCATTTGATTCAAATAGCTTTGTAGAATGCATTCGACTTTCATTTGATTCAAAAATCTTTGTTTGAATGTGTTTGACTTTCATTTGATTCAACTAGCTTTGTTGAATGCATTTCACTTTCATTTGTTTCAAAAAGCTTTGTGTGAATGTGTTTGACTTTCATTTGATTCAAATAGCTTTGTAGTATGCATTCGACTTTCATTTGATTCAAAAATCTTTGTTTGAATGTGTTTGACTTTCATTTGATTCAAATAGTTTTGTTGAATGCATTTGACTTTTATTTGCTTCAAAAAGCTCTGTTTCAATGTGTTTAACTTTCATTTGATTTAAAAACCTTTGTTTAATGTGTTTAACCTTCATTTGATTCAAATAGCTTTGTAGATTGCATTTGACTTACATTTGATTCAAAAAGCTTTGTTTGAATGTTTTTGACTTTCATTTGATTCAAATATCTTTGTAGAATGCATTCGACTTTCATTTGATTCAAAAATCTTTATTAGAATGTGTTTGACTTTCATTTGATTCAAATAGTTTTGTTCAATGCATTTGACTTTTATTTGCTTCAAAAAGCTCTATTTAAACGTGTTTGACTTTCATTTGATTTAAAAACCTTTGTTTAATGTGTTTGACTTTCATTTGATTCAAATACCTTTTTAGAATGTATTCGACTTTCATTTGATTCAAAAAGCTTTGTTTGAATGTGTTTGACTTTCATTTGATTTAAAAACCTTTGTTTAATGTGTTTGACTTTCATTTGATTCAAAAAGTCTTTTTTGAATGTGTTTGACTTTCATTTGATTCAAATAGGTTAGTTGAATGCATTGGACTTCCATTTGCTTCAAAAAGCTTTGTTTAAATGTGTATCACTTTCATTTGATTCAAATAGCTTTGTAAAATACATTCGACTCTCATTTGGTTCAAAAATCTTTGTTTAAATGTGTATGACTATCATTTGATTCAAATAGCTTTTTTGAATGCATTTCACTTTCATTTGCTTCAAAAAGCTTTGTGTGAATGTGTTTGACTTTCATTTGATTCAAATAGCTTTGTAGTATGCATTCGACTTTCATTTGATTAAAAAATCTTTGTTTGAATGTGTTTGACTTTCATTTGATTCAAATAGTTTTGTTGAATGCATTTGACTTTTATTTGCTTCAAAAAGCTCTGTTTGAATGTGTTTAACTTTCATTTTATTTAAAAACCTTTGTTTAATGTGTTTGACCTTCATTGTTTCAAATAGCTTTGTAGAATGCATTTGACTTTTATTTGATTCAAAAAGCTTTGTTTAAATGTGTTTGACTTTCATTTGATTTAAATAGCTTTGTTGAATACATTTGACTTTCATTTGTTTCAAAAAGCTTTGTTTGAATGTGTTTGACTTTCATTTGATTCAAATAGGTTTGTAGAATACATTTGACTTTTATTTGCTTCAAAAAGCTTTGTTTGAATGTGTTTGACTTTCATTTCATTTAAAAACCTTTGTTTAATGTGTTTGACTTTCATTTGATTCAAAAAGCTTTGTTTGAATGTGTTTGACTTTCATTTGATTTAAAAACCTTTGTTTAATGTGTTTGACTTTCATTTGATTCAAATAGCTTTGTAGAATGCATTCGACTTTCATTTTATTCACATAACTTTGTAGAATGCATTTGACTTTTATATGCTTCAAAAAGCTTTGTTTGAATGTGTTTGAGTTTCATTTGATACAAATAGCTTTGTAGAATGCATTTGACTTTCATTTGATTCAAAAAGCTTTGTTTGAATGTGATTCACTTTCTTTTGATTCAAATAGCTTTGTTGAATGCATTTGACTTTCATTTGTTTCAAAAAGCTTTGTTAGAATGTGTTTGACTTTCATTTGACTCAAATAGCTTTGTAGAATCCATTTGACTTTTTTTTCTTTAAAAAGATTTGTTTGAATGTGTTTGACTTTCATTTGATTCAAATAGCTTCGTTCAATGCATTTGACTTTTATTTTCTTCAAAAAGCTTTGTTTGAATGTGTTTGACTTTCATTTGATTTAAAAACCGATGTTTAATGTGTTTGACTTTCATTTGATTCAAATAGCTTTGTAGAATTCTTCGACTTTCATTAGATTCAAAAAACTTTGTTTGAATATGTTTGACTTTCATTTGATTCAAATAGCTTTGTTGAATGCATTTGACTTTTATGTGCTTCAAAAATCTTTGTTTGAATGTGTTTGAATTTCATTTCATTCAAATAGCTTTGTTCAATGCATTTGACTTTTATTTGCTTCAAAACGCTTCGTTTGAATGTATTTGACTTTCATTTGATTCAAATAGCTTTGTAGAATGCATTCGACGTTCATTTGATTCAAAAAGCTTTATTTGAATGCGTTTGACTTTCATTTGGTTCAAATAGCGTTGTAGAATGCATTCGACTTTCATTTCATTCGAAAAGCTTTGTTTGAATGTGTTTGACTTTCATTTGATTCAAATAGCTTTGTTCAATGCATTTGACTTTTATTTTCTTCAAAAAGCTTTGTTTGAATGTGTTTGACTTTCATTTGATTTAAAAACCGTTGTTTAATGTGTTTCACTTTCATTTGATTCAAATAGCTTTGTAGAATTCATTCGACTTTCATTTGATTCAAAAAACTTTGTTTGAATGTGTTTGACTTTCATTTGATTCAAATAGCTTTGTTGAATGCATTTGACTTTTATGTGCTTCAAAAATCTTTGTTTGAATGTGTTTGACTTTCATTTCATTCAAATAGCTTCGTTCAAAGCATTTGACTTTTATGTGCCTCAAAAAGCTTTGTTTGAACGTGTTTGACTTTTATTTGTTTTAAAAACCTTTGTTTCATGTGTTTGACTTTCATTTGATTGAAATAGCTTTATTCAATGCATTTGACTTTTATTTGCTTTAAAAAGGTTTGTTTGACGGTGTTTGCCTTTCATTTGATTCAAAAAGCTTTGTTTGAATGTGTTTGACTTTCATCTGATTCAAATAGCTTTGTTCAATGCATTTGACTTTCATTTGCTACAAAAAGCTTTGTTTAAATGTGTTTGACTTTATTTGATTCAAATAGCTTTGTTCAATGCATTTGACTTTTATTTTCATCAAAAAGCTTTGTTTGAATGTGTTTGAATCTCATTTGATTTAAAAACCTTTATTTAATATCTTTGACTTTCATTTGATTCAAATAGCTTTGTTCAATGCATTTGATTTTTATTTGCTTTAAAAGCTTTGTTTGAATGTATTTAACTTTCATTTGATTTAATAAACTTTGTTTAATGTGTTTGACTTTCATTTGATTCAAATAACTTTGTCGAATGCATTCGCCTTTCAATTGATTCAAAAAGTTTTGTTTGAATGTGTTTGACTTTCATTTGATTCAAAGAGCTTTGTTGAATGCATTTGACTTTTATTTGCTTTAAAAGCTTTGTTTGAATGTGTTTGATTTTCATTTGATTTAAAAAACTTTGTTTAAATGTGTTTGACTTTAATTTGATTCAAATAGCTTTGTTCAATGCATTTGACTTTTATTTGCTTCAAAAAGCTTTGTTTGAATGAGTTTGACTTTCATTTGATTTAAAAAGCTTTATTAAATGTATTTGACTTTTATTTGATTCAAATAGCTTTTTAGAATGCATTCGAATTTTATTTGATTGAAAAAGCATTGTTTAATGTGTTTGACTTTCTTTTGATTTAAATAGCTTTGTTGAATGCATTTGACTTTTATTTGCTTCAAAAAGCTTTGTTTGAATGTGTTTGAATTTAATTTCATTCAAATAGCTTTTTAGAATAGATTCGACTTTCATTTGATTTAAAAAACTTTGTTTGAATGTGTTTGACTTTCATTTGATTCAAATAGCTTTGTTGAATGCATTTAACTTTTATTTGCTTCAAAAAGCTTTATTTTAATGTGTTTGACTTTCATTTGATTTCACAAACTTTATTTAATGTGTTTGACTTTCATTTTATACAAATAGCTTTGTAAAATTCATTCGACTTCCATTTGCTTCAAAAAGCTTTGTTTAAATGTGTTTGACTTTTATTTGATTTAAATAGCTTTGTAGAATGCATTCGACTTTTATTTGGTTCAAAAAGTTTTGTTTAAATGTGTTTGATTTTCAATTGATTCAAATAGCCTTTGTTGAATGCATTGAACTTATATTTGCTTCAAAAAGCTTTGTTTGAATGTGTTTGACTTTCATTTTATTTAAAAAACTTTGTTTAATGTGTTTGACTTTCATTTGATTCAAATAGCTTTGTTCAATGCACTTGATTTTCATTTGCTACAAAAAGCTTTGTTTGAATGCGTTTGACTTTAATTTGATTCAAATAGCTTTGTTCAATGCATTTGACTTTTATTTGCTTCAAAAAACTTTGTTTGACTTTCATTTGATTTAAAAACCTTTATTGAATGTGTTTGACTTTCATTTGATTCAAATAGCTTTATAGAATGCATTCGACTTTCATTTGATTAAAAAAGCTTTGTTTGAATGTGTTTGACTTTCATTTGATTCAAATAGCTTTGATCAATGCATTTGACTTTTATTTGCTTCAAAAAGCTTTGTTTGACTGTGTTTGACTTTCATTTGATTTAAAAACCTATGTTTAATGTGTTTGACTTTCATTTGATTCAAATAGCTTTGTAGAATGCATTTGACTTTCATTTGATTCAAAAAGCTTTGTTTGAATGTGTTTGATTTTCATTTTATTCAAATAGCTTTGTTCAATGCATTTGACTTTTATTTGCTTCAAAAGCTTTGTTTGAATGTATTTTACTTTCATTTGATTTAATAACCTTTCTTTAATGTGTTTGACTTTCATTTGATTCAAATAGCTTTGTAGAATGCATTCGACTTTTATTTGATTCAAAAAGCTTTGTTTGAATGTGTTTGACTTTCATTTGATTCAAATAGCTTTGTTCAATGCATTTGACTTTTATTTTCTTCAAAAAGCTTTGTTTGAATGTGTTTGACTTTCATTTGATTTAAAAACCGATGTTTAATGTGTTTGACTTTCATTTGATTCAAATAGCTTTGTAGAATTCATTCGACTTTCATTTGATTCAAAAAACTTTGTTTGAATGTGTTTGACTTTCATTTGATTTAATAACCTTTGTTTAATGTGTTTGACTTTCATTTGATTCAAATAGCTTTGTTGAATGTATTTGACTTTTATTTATTTCAAAAAGCTCTGTTTGAATGTGTTTGACTTTCATTTGATTTAATAACCTTTGTTTAATGTGTTTGACTTTCATTGGATTCAAATAGCTTTGTAGAATGCATTTGACTTTCATTGGATTGAAAAAGCTTTGTTTGAATGTGTTTGACTTTCATTTGATTCAAATAGCTTTGTTGAATGCATTTTACTTTTATTTGCTTCATAACGCTTTGTTTGAATGTGTTTGACTTTCATTTGATTCAAATAGCTTTGTAGAATGCATTCGACTTTCATTTGATTTAAAAAGCTTTGTTTGAATGTGTTTGACTTTCATTTGATTCAAATAGCTTTGTTCAATGCATTTGAATTTTATTTGCTTCAAAAGCTTTGTTTGAATGTATTTGACTTTCATTTGATTTAATAACCTTTGTTTAATGTGTTTGACTTTCATTTGATTTAAATAGCTTTGTAGAATTCATTCGACTTCCATTTGCTTCAAAAAGCTTTGTTTAAATGTGTTTGACTTTCATTTGATTCAAATAGCTTTGTAGAATGCATTCGACTTTAAATTGATTCGAAAAGCATTGTTTGAATTTTTTTGACTTTCATTTGATTCAAATAGCTTTGTTCAATGCATTTGACTTTTATTTTCTTCAAAAAGCTTTGTTTGACAGTGTTTGACTTTTATTTGATTTTAAAACCTTTGTTTAATGTGTTTGACTTTTATTTGATTCAAATAGCTTTGTAGAATGCATTCGACTTTCATTTGGTTCAACAAGCTCTGTTTGAATGCATTTGATTTTCATTTGATTAAAAAACCTTTGTTTGAATATGTTTAAATTTCATTTGATTCAAATAGCTTTGTAGAATGCATTTGACTTTCATTTGATTTAAAAAATTTTGTTTGAATGTGTTTAACTTTCATTAGATTCAAATAGCTTTGTTGAATGCATTTGACTTTTATTTGCATCAAAAACCTTTGTTTACTGTGTTTAACTTTCATTTGATTCAAATAGATTTGTTGAATGCATTTGACTTTCATTTGATTCAAATACCTTTGTTGAATGCATTTGACTTTTATTTGTTTCAAAAAGTATTGTTTGAATGCATTTGACTTTCATTTGTTTCAAAAAGCTTTGTTTGAATATGTTTGACTTTCATTTGATTCAAATAGCTTTGTTGAATGCATGTGACTTTCATTTGCTTGAAAAATCTTTGTTTGAATGGGTTTGACTTTCATTTGATTTAAAAACCTTTGTTTGAATGTGTTTGACTTTCATTTGATTCAAATAGCTTTGTTAAATACATTTTACTTTTTTTGCTTCAAAAAGCTTTGTTTGAATGGGTTTAACTTTCATTTTATTCAAAAAGCTTTGTTTGAATGTGTTTGGCTTTCATTTGATTTAAAAACCTTTGTTTGAATGTGTTTGCCTTTCATTTGATTCAAATAGCTTTGTAGAATGCATTTGACTTTCATTTGATTTAAAAACCTTGGTTTGAATATGTTTAACTTTCATTTGATTCAAATAGCTTTGTTGAATGCATTTGACTTTCATTTGCTTCAAAAAGCTTTGTTTGAATGTGTTTGACTTTCATTTGATTTAAAAACCTTTGTTTGAATGTGTTTGACTTTCATTTGATTCAAATAGCTTTGTTAAATACATTTTACTTTTATTTGCTCAAAAAGCTTTGTTTGAATGTGTTTGACTTCCCTTTGATTTAAAAACCATTGTTTAATGTGTTTGACTTTCATTTGATTAAAATAGCTTTGTAGAATGTATTCGACTTTCATTTGATTCAAAAAGCTTTGTTTGAATGTGTTTCAGTTTCTTTTGATTCAAAAAGCTTTGTTTGAATGTGTTTAACTTTTATTTGATTCAAATAGCTTTGTTGAATGCATTTGACTTTTATTTGCATCAAAAAGCTTTGTTTGAATGTGTTTGACTTTCATTTCATTTAAAAACCTTTGTTTCATGTGTTTGACTTTCATTTGTTTCAAATAGTTTTGTAGAATGCATTTGACTTTCATTTGATTAAAAAAGCTTTGTTTGAATGTGTTTAACTTTCATTTGATTCAAATAGCTTTCTTGAATGCATTTGACTTTTATTTGCTTCAAAAAGCTTTGTTTAAAGTGTTTGACTTTTATTTGAGTAAAAAACCTTTGTTTAATGTGTTCGACTTTCATTTGATTCAAATAGCTTTGTAGAATGCATTCGACTTTCATTTGATTCAAAAAGCTTTGTTTGAATGTGTTTGACTTTCATTTGATTCAAATAGCTTTGTTGAATGCATTTGACTTTTATTTGCTTCAAAAAGCTTTGGTTCAATGTGATAGACTTTCGTTTGATTCAAATAGCTTTGTACAATGCATTTGACTTTCGTTTGATTGAAAAAGCTTTGTTTGAATGTGTTTGACTTTCATTTGATTCAAATAGCTTTGTTGAATGTGTTTGACTTTCATTTCATTCAAAAAGCTTTGTTTGAATGTGTTTGACTTTCATTGGATTTGAAAACCTTTGTTTGAATGTGTTTAACTTTCATTTCATTCAAATAGCTTTGTTGAATTCATTTGACTTTTATTTGCTTCAAAAAGCTTTGTTTGAACGCGTTTGACTTTCATTTCATTTTAAAACCTTTGTTCCATGTGTTTGACTTTTATTTGATTCAAATAGCTTTGTAGAATGCATTTGACTTTCATTTGATTGAAAAAGCTTTGTTTGAAAGTGTTTGACTTTCATTTGCTTCAAATAGCTTTGTTGAATGCATTTGTCTTTTATTTGCTTCAAAAAGCTTTGTCTGATCTTGTTTGACTTTCATTTGATTTTAAAACCTTTGTTTCATGTGTTTGACTTTCATCTAATTCAAATAGCTTTGTAGAATGCAATTGACTTTCATTTGATTCAAAAAGCTTTGTTTGAATATGTTTAACTTTCTTTTGATTCAAATAGCTTTGTTGAATGCATTTGACTTTTATTTGTTTGAAAAAGCTTTGTTTGATTGTGTTTGAATTTCATTTGATTTAAAAACCTTTGTTTAATGTGTTTGACTTTCATTTGATTCAAATACCTTCGTAGAATGCATTCGACTTTTATTTCATTCAAAAAGCTTTTTTTGAATGTGTTTGACTTTCATTTGATTCAAATAGTTTTGTTAAACGCATTTGACTTTTATTTTCTTCAAGAAGCTTTGTTTGAATGCGTTTGACTTTCAATTGATTTAAAAACCTTTGGTCAATGTGATTGCCTTTCATTTGATTCAAATAGCTTTGTAGAATGCATTTAACTTTCATTTGATTCAAAAAGCTTTATTGAATATGTTTAACTTTCATTTGATTCAAATACCTTTGTTGAATGTATTTGACTTTCATTTGCTACAAAAAGCTTTGTTTGAATATGTATGACTTTCATTTGATTTAAAAACCTTTGTTTGAATGTGTTTGACATTCATTTGATTCAAATAGATTTGTTGAATGTATTTGACTTTTATTTGCTTCAAAAAGCTTTGTTTGAATGTGTTTGACTTTCATATCATTTAAATACCTTTTTTAATGTGTTAGACTTTCATTTGATTCAAATAGCTTTGTAGAATGCATTCCTCTTTCATTTGATTCTAAAAGCTTTGTTAGAATGTGTTTGACTTTCATTTAATTCAAATAGCTTTGTATAATGCATTTGACTTTCATTTGCTTCAAAAAATTTTGTTTGAATGTGTTTGACTTTCATTGGATTTGAAAACCTTTGTTTGAATGTGTTTAACTTTCATTTCATTCAAATAGCTTTGTTGAATGCATTTGACTTTTATTTGCTTCAAAAAGCTTTGTTTGAACGCGTTTGACTTTCATTTGATTTTAAAACCTTTGTTCCATGTGTTTGAAATTCATTTGATTCAAATAGCTTTGTAGAATGCATTTGACTTTCATTTGATTGAAAAAGCTTTGTTTGAATGTGTTTGACTTTCATTTGCTTCAAATAGCTTTGTTGAATGCATTTGACTTTTATTTGCTTCAAAAAGCTTTGTCTGAACGTGTTTGACTTTCATTTGATTTTAAAACCTTTGTTTCATGTGTTTGTCTTTCATTTGATTCAAATAGCTTTGTAGAATGCAATTGACTTTCATTTGATTCAAAAAGCTTTGTTTGAATGTGTTTAACTTTCTTTTAATTCAAATAGCTTTGTTGAATGCATTTGACTTTCATTTGCTTCAAAAAGCTTTGTTTGAATGTGTTTGACTTTTATTTGATTTAAAAACCTTTGTTTGAATGTGTTTGACTTTCATTTGATTCAAATAGCTTTGTAGAATGCATTCGACTTTTATTTGATTCAAAAAGCTTTGTTTGAATGTGTTTGACTTTCATTTGATTCAAATGGCTTTGTTCAATGCATTTGACTTTTATTTGCTTCAAAAAAGCTTTGTTTGAAAGTGTTTGACTTTCATTTGTTTTAAAAACCTTTGTTTAATGTGTTTGACTTTCATTTGATTCAAATAGCTTTGTAGAATGCATTCGACTTCCATTTGATTCAAAAAGTTTTGTTTGAATGTAATTGACTTTCATTTGATTTAAACAACTTTGTTGAATGCATTTGACTTTTATTTGCTTCAAAAAGCTTTGTTTGAATGTGTTTGAATTTCATTTCATTCAAATAGCTTTGAAGAATGCATTTGACTTTTATTTGCTTCAAAAAGCTTGGTTTGAATGTGTTTGACTTTCATTAAATTTAAAAACCATTGTTTGAATGTGTTTGACTTTCATTTGATTCAAATAGCTTTAAAGAATGCATTTGACTTTTATTTGCTTCTAAAAGCTTTGTTTCAATGTGTTTGACATTCATTTGATTTTAAAACCTTTGTTTAATGTGTTTGACTTTCATTTGATTCAAATAACTTTTTAGAATGCATTCGACTTTCATTTGATTCAAAAAGTATATGTTTGAATGTGTTTGACTTTCATTTGATTTAAAAACCTTTATTTAATGTGTTTGACTTTCATTTGATTCAAATAGCTTTGTAGAATGCATTTGACTTTCATTTGATTCAAAAAGGCTTTTGAATGTGTTTGACTTTAATTTGATTCAAATAGCTATGTTGAATGCATTTGACTTTCATTTGCTTCAAAAAGCTTTGTTTGAATGTGTTTGACTTTCATTTGATTCAAATAGCTTTGTAGAATGCATTTGACTTTTATTTGCTTCAAAAAGCTTTGTTTGAATGTGTTTGACTTTCATTTGATTTAAAACCCTTTGTTTAATGTGTTTGACTTTCATTTGATTCAAATAGCTTTGTAGAATGCATTTAACTTTCATATGATTCTAAAGGCTTTGTTTGAATGTGTTTGACTTTAATTTGATTCAAATAGCTATGTTGAATGCATTTGACTTTCATTTGCTTCAAAAAGCTTTGTTTGAATGTGTTTGACTTTCATTTGATTCAAATAGCTTTGTAGAATGCATTTGACTTTTATTTGCTTCAAAAAGCTTTGTTTGAATGTGTTTGACTTTCATTTGATTTAAAAATCTTTGTTTAATGTGTTTGACTTTCATTTGATTCAAATAGCTTTGTAGAATGCATTTAACTTTCATATGATTCTAAAGGCTTTGTTTGAATGTGTTTGACTTTCATTTCATTCAAATAGCTATGTTGAATGCATTCGACTTTCATTTGCTTCAAAAAGCTTTGTTTGAATGTGTTTGACTTTCATTTGATTCAAATAGCTTTGTTTAATGTGTTTGACTTTCATTTGATTCAAATAGCGTTGTGGAATGCATTCGACTTTCATCTGATTCAAAAAACTTTGTATGAATGTGTTTGACTTTCATTTAATTCAAATAGCTTTGTTGAATGTGTTTGACTTTCATTTGCTTCAAAAAGCTTTGTTTGAATGTGTTAAACTTTCATTTGATTCAAATTGCTTTGTAGAATGCATTTGACTTTCATTTGATTCAAAAAGCATGATTGAATGTGTTTGACTTTCATTTGATTCAAATAGCTTTGTTGAATAAATTTGACATTTATTTGCTTCAAAAACCTTTATTTGAACGTGTTTGACTTTCACTTAATTTAAAAACCTTTGTTTAATCTGTTTGACTTTCATTTGATACAAATAGGTTTGTAGAATGCATTCGACTTTCATTTGATTCAAAAAGCTTTTTTTGAATGTGTTTGACTTTCATTTGATTCAAATAGCTTTGTTGAATGCATTTGACTTTCATTTGCTTCAAAAAGCTTTGTTTGAATGTGTTTGACTTTCATTAGATTCACATAGCTTTGTTGAATGCATTCGAATTTCATTTGTTTCAAAAAGCCTTGTTTGAATGTGTTTAACTTTCATTTGATTCAAATAGCTTAGTTGAATGCATTGGACTTCCATTTGCTTCAAAAAGCTTTGTTTAAATGTGTATGACTTTCATTTGATTCAAATAGCGTTGTGGAATGCATTCGACTTTCATCTGATTCAAAAAACTTTTTTTGAATGTGTTTGACTTTCATTTGATTCAAATAGCTTTGTTGAATGTGTTTGACTTTCATTTGCTTCAAAAAGCTTTGTTTGAATGTGTTTGACTTTCATTTGATTCAAATAGCTTTGTAGTATGCATTCGACTTTCATTTGATTAAAAAATCTTTGTTTGAATGTGTTTGACTTTCATTTGATTCAATTAGTTTTGTTGAATGCATTTGACTTTTATTTGCTTCAAAAAGCTTTTTTGAATGTGTTTGACTTTCATTTGATTTAAAAACCTTTGTTTAATGTGTTTGACTTTCATTTGATTCAAATAGCTTTGTAGAATGCATTTGACTTTCATTTGATTCAAAAAGCATGATTGAATGTGTTTGACTTTCATTTGATTCAAATAGCTTTGTTGAATGCATTTGACTTTTATTTGCTTCAAAAAGCTTTGTTTGAACGTGTTTTACTTTCACTTAATTTAAAAACCTTTGTTTAATCTGTTTGACTTTCGTTTGATACAAATAGGTTTGTAGCATGCATTCGACTTTCATTTGATTCAAAAAGCTTTGTTTGAATGTGTTTGACTTTCATTTGATTTAAAAACCTTTGTTTAATGTGTTTGACTTTCATTTGATTTAAATAGCTTCGTAGAATGCATTTGACTTTCATTTGATTCTAAAAGCTTTGTTTGAATGTGGTTGACTTTCATTTGATTCAAATAGCTTTGTTGAATGAGTTTGACTTTCATTTGATTCAAAAAGTTTTGTTTGAATGTGTTTGACTTTCATTAAATTCAAATATATTTGTTGAATGCATTCGACTTTCATTTGTTTCAAAAAGCCTTGTTTGAATGCATTGGACTTCCATTTGCTTCAAAAAGCTTTGTTTAAATGTGTATGACTTTCATTTGATTCAAATAGCGTTGTGGAATGCATTCGACTTTCATCTGATTCAAAAAACTTTGTTTGAATGTGTTTGACTTTCATTTGATTCAAATAGCTTTGTTTGAATGTGTTTGACTTTCATTTCATTCAAATAGCTATGTTGAATGCATTTGACTTTCATTTGCTTCAAAAATCTTTGTTTGAATGTGCTTGACTTTCATTTGATTGAAATAGCTTTGTAGAATGCATTTGACTTTCATTTGATTCAAAAAGCTTTGTTTGAATGTGTTTGACTTTCATTTGATTCAAATGGCTTTGTTGAATGCATTCGACTTTCATTTGCTTCAAAAAGCTTTGTTTGAATGTGTTTGACTTTCATTTGATTTAAAAACCTTTCTTTAAATGTGTCTGACTTTCATTTGATTCAAATAGCTTTGTAGAATGCAATTGACTTTCATTTGGTTCAAAAAGCTTTGTTTGAATGTGTTTGACTTTCATTTGATTCAAATAGCATTGTTGAATGCATTTGACTTTTATTTGGTTCAAAAAGCTTTGTTTGAATGTGTTTGACTTTCATTTGATTCAAATAGCATTGTTGAATGCATTTGACTTTTATTTGCTTCAAAAAGCTTTGTTTGAACGTGTTTTACTTTCACTTAATTTAAAACCTTTGTTTAATCTGTTTCACTTTCATTTGATACAAATAAGTTTGTAGAATGCATTCGACTTTCATTTGATTCAAAAAGCTTTGTTTGAATGTGTTTGACTTTCATTTGATTTAAAAACCTTTGTTTAATGTGTTTGACTTTCATTTGATTTAAATAGCTTCGTAGAATGCATTTGACTTTCATTTGATTCAAAAAGCTTTGTTTGAATGTGGTTGACTTTCATTTGATTCAAATAGCTTTGTTGAATGCATTTTGTTTCGGGGTTTTTTGAGTCCCTTGGGAGAGTTACAACACTAAGACTGGATGCTCGCCTGGATGCCTGTACCTGCAAAACAACGGAGCACCGAATGGTCGGTGGTCCGCCTCCGAAGCTTAAGTTAGTCTAAGTCTGAAGAATAAGGTGCGGAATGTAAAGGTTATCTGCTCGGATTCCGAGCTCGGGTGTACTGTTCTCTTGAGAGTGACAGTTCTGACAATGATTAGTAATCACTGAATATTCCTCAGAAGGAGTGTAAAGGGTTCTTTGTGTACGTATCACGTATTGAATGTCCAGATGTCTCACGTATCCATAAATGAGGAGGTCATCTCCTATTTATAGGCTTCTCGAAAAACGTGCACTCCCTAGGGTTTCGTGCCCTAGGGAATATTCACGCAGCTTTTGCAGACCTCGGGATTTGGGCCTGAAAGCCGCCAATCCCAGGTCCTTTTATCCGTCTGCCACGTGTCGTTCCTGAGAGGTCCAAGGTGGCGCCCCTTTCAGTGACACGTGGCGGACTCCGATTGGGCCAACTGGCCTAGGGTATTTTTACCCAAATCATTTGCCCCTCACAGGTGACACGCGCTTGCCACGTGTTGCCTGTGACAGGTGTCAGCATCCGATTGGTCGGATTTTGAATAGTTACTGTGGAGGGAAAGTTTTAGGGTTTTTAACCCCTCTATAAATAGAAAGTTTTCACCCCCCGAATCTTTTACACCGTTGCGAATCTTTGGAGAATCTTTGACTTTTGACTTCAAGAATCTCAAAATTCCCTAAGTGTTTCTTAGCTTTCAAGCATCCGACACTCGGCCCTCTGTTCGACCGTTCTCAGCCAACCAAGCGCCTCTCACCCTTCTTCTAAAGGTAACGCCTGTTTCTTCTTTTACTTTTCATTTTTTCTTTGTTTTCGAAAAAATGGTATCCCAACCGCATGCGGCACAGCATAGGATAGTGATCAGCCGGTCACCGGGGACGGCTGAATCTAGAACTTGCAGTGCCGACTGCTTGGCCAGCGACTGTGCTTTGCGAACTTCTCCGAATCCGACTGGTTTCGTGTCTGTGCAGGACACAATGGCCAGAACCAAAAGAACAACAAGAAAAACTAACTCCGATGGATCTTTTTTCCCGTCGGATGGTTCAACTCTTTATTCTGACGGCTCGATGAGGGTGCCTCGAAGTGAGGTGTCGAAACACCCTGATAGCCCTTCTTATCTTCCTCCTACCCCCACCTATTACCATTCGCCCTCTTCAAGCGGTACTCCTAGTGATAGGATACTGGAGGAGGCAGATGAAACCTATGCAGCTGGGCCTTCTAAACAGGTGCCGGAAGAGAGTCTAGGGGAGGACCTTGCTGGCACCAGTCGGCAGTCCCTTAGCTCTGATGACAGTTCTGATGACGAGTCGGCCTCGTCATCTTCTTCAGATAATGCCTCCGCCTCTTCAGGGGAGGCAAGGGCCAGAATAGATGCTGTCAGGGAGTCCTTGGCAGTTGAGAGGGGGAAATCCTGGGCCGAGCCGAGCGCTTCCAGGCGCTTGGAGAAAGCCCCCTACTATCATCATGTTCCGCAGAGCAGGCGGAACACCATGGCAAACGGCCTTACAAGTTTTAAGCGTAAGGTTGTTCTAGGCCATGGCTTCACTTTGTGCGTCCCCAATAAGGACGACACCATTACTTGGCCGAGTATGGCCAGCTATGAAGACCGAGCATTCGGTTGTTATGAGGCGGCCTTTCAGGCTGGCTTGCGCTTCCCTCTCCATCCGGGCGTAGAGAGGATTTTGGATGGATACCAACTTGGTATCTGGCAACTCGTACCCAATTCCTGGATCAATATTCTGGGGTACGTTGCCACCTGCGAGATGCTGGAAGTGGAGGCGAGCTTTGAAGCATTCGCCCACATGCATTATCTTAGCAGGGCGCCTGCTAGGGGTGGCGAGGGCTGGTACACCTTGACTACTTGCAAGGGGTACATGATGGCTGTCGGCAAAGAGAACAAGTGGAAAGACTGGAGAACTAAGTTCTACATAGTCAAAACTGCCGACCGCCGCCTGAACCAAAAGTATAACAGGTGGAACAAGGATCCACCTCTCCTAGCAGGCAGGAGTGCATTGCCAGCTCTTCCTAGACGGGCAAAGGAGGAGATCATGGACGCGGGTTTGTTCACCGTGTCTGTGAAGACGAATGATGAGGGGGACAAGGAAGTCACCCCTCAATGCTATCTCCCTTTGTACAAATGGTTTGAGGAAGGGACGTTCTTGGCCGCTTGTGGGCTAAGTACTGAGATGCTGAGAGGTAGTCGGCCGTCTGTTTAATATGCCTTTTTTATTTTGCTTGTCTTCACTTGTTAAATGTGTCTAACACTTGATTCTTCTTTGCAGACAAAGCAATGGAGAAACTCTCGGCCTCTAGGAAGCCGGCTGTATCTGCTGCCAGATACAGATCAAACGTCCTTAACAGGACGGAAGCCACCACTGCAAGGGTGGGGTGAGCAGCAACCAGCCGGTACCCCAGGGGTGAGATTTTTATACTTAGCATTTTTCTGATTAATGCTGAGTTTTTGCCGAATGTTCTCTGACTTTGTTTTGTCTTCAATGATGCAGGGTACCTCCTCCAAATCCCCGTCCAAACCATCCGACCCTAAGCTCCAAAAGACTAGGGCGGGTGATGTGAGCGCATCCGGCAAGGGCGGCCGGAAGCACATTGCTCATAAGTCCAAGAGGCCCTCAGACGCCCCTGCTGGTGAGAAGAGGTTTCTGGGGGAAAAGCCCCCCTCTTCTTCCGGTAAGGAGAGGCTTTTGGGGAAAAGGCCCGCCTCTTCTACCGGTCAGAAGAGGGTTCTGGGGGAAGAGGAGGTGGATGAGGACGACGGTAAGGACCATTCGTCCCCCTTTCCTTTCTTCAAGTTATCCATACTCGAGTACTTTTCTAACTTTTTCCTCGTGCAGTTCCTGTACAGAGGCCGACTGTAGTTCAAATGGCCAAGTCCATGCTGAGGGCGATTGATCCGAATGATAAAGCATCCGTCAGAGGAGTCGGCACCCTAGACCTTGATGGTATTCTAAGGAATCTTTGTGAGGTAGACTTATCCTTGAATCACTTTTACATTCGTCTTTTTCTTTTTTTTTATCCGTCTGGTTCTTAACCATCCGGCTTCTTTTTGCAGGCCATGCTGCGCGTCCAAGGGCTCGGGAAACCCCTCAAGGAGAAGTCCAAAGAGGTAAAAGCTGCTAAGGCTCAGGCCGAGTCCGCCTTGGATAGGGCTCAATTTGATATTGCTCATAATGAATTTCTAACGCTCGATATGATGTATTCGCAGTCGGAGGCCAATCTGCAGGTGAAGAAGGATCTGGACTCGGCCCGCCTTCAGGTCTCCAACCTCAAGAAGGAGATCAAATCCCTTAAGGCGGAGCTCGAGCCCCTTCGGGACGCCAAGGATGAGCCGAGAGGGCCCAGAATAGGGTGAGCCGCTTGGAGCAGCGTCTCACCAACCAGGAGCACCAGCTGAGGGCCAAGTTTGAGTCCCGTGCCGAGCAAGATAATCTGAACTGGTCAAACAAATGATCAGGGACAATGAGGCCATCATGCGGGACACTTGGGTGGTTGTTCAACCAGGCTCGGACTATCAAATTTGGAAGTCCAAGTTTGATGAGCTCAGCAAAGCTCTCGACGATCGCCTCCTTGAGAAGATGGAAGAAGCTTCCAAGGCTGATGCTGAGGCCGAGGCTGCTGAAGGCTCTAGGTCCGACTCTTCTGGGGAGTCGTCCTCTGGGGAGGAGGAGGAAGATCAGGCGGAGGAGCGAGAGAAAGATGATGAAGAGCAGCCGAAGGACAACAGGCCGACTGCCAATGAAGAGGCTCTCCCCTGATCACTTAAGCTTTTTATTTTCTATTTCTGCGGCCGAATGGCCAAGTAATTGCTTTCCCGGCCTGTGTGCCGAGTATTTATGTATTTTTACCGACCGAGGGGTCGGGTAATTTGACAATTCCTCTGGCTCTGCCAGATAACAATTTCAACCAATCGTCTGGTGGCGATTGGTCATTTTAATTTGAATCATTCGGCCATTTGGCTGAAGTTTTTCATATTCTGTCCTTTGAATTGTTTTGAAATTTTTGTATGTTTTTTGGCTAAGTATTATAACCTGCATACCATGCGAATGTTCTTGCCCCTGGACGGATGTCGAGTGGTTTCGGTTTATGAGATTGATTGACTTGGAAATTATTGATACGTAGAAGAGTATTCATGGTTTCTAAGTCAATCAATCACTATGGTGATTGCCCCAAACCACTCGGCAGACGTCCATCCAGAATTTGGCAAAAATAGGTGTTCATTCGGCCATTGGCTCGAACAGAACTCAAATTTCCAACTTAGCTGTTATGCTAAGGAAAAATCCCCGCCTGTTCTGCCCCATAGGCAAAAACAGGCGCATCCGGCCATTGGCCTCATTGAGATCAAAGTGTTAAGTCTAGGACTTAACTGATTTTCGTTAAAGTAATTCGTCCGCCTGTCTTGCCCCATAGGTAAGGATCAGGCGTCATCCGGCTGATAGCCTCAAATAAGTGCTAAGTAGTTAACTTAACGCATTTTTATTAAATTATTCCGCCTGTTTTGCCCCTGAGCTAAAATAGGCGCATCCGGCTTTATGCCTCGGTTAGCCTCTACTTATGAAACAGTGACCATTTCCGACCTGCGCTAGAACAGATAGAAAATTCTGGCCTTTTAGATTTCACTTTCGATTAAAACAAACGACTGCGAGTGCTGCCTTAGCATTCGGTTGGGCCGCTTGTATATTCGTAGTGCAATGTGCCACCCAAATGGGAGATGCTTCTCCTCGACGAATTCACCCAAATGGGCGTCGCCGGTAATCTGACTCATGTTGGAGCAGACGGTCATACTCATGTTGGAGTAGACTGTGACCATTCGGTCTCTTTTTATTTTTATCTGGCCTTAGGCCTCGTAATTGATTAAGTAAATGTTGGTATAAACTTAATAAAATTTCGTAGGAACGACTGTTCAGAACAATCGGCTCCTTCAAAGGGTTTGGGGCGTCTGCTGTTGGGACAGATGCCTTTCAAACATATTGGCCGTTTGTAGCTGGTACAGACGGTGCTGAAAAGCATAAAATAATAAAAGTTGAAAAAGGGAAGCATATTCTTATTAACAAATCTTTGAGATAACAAGATTGAAGTATTCGCATTCGTACTTAGAAGTAGTACTTTTTCAAGTTGTCTACATTCCAAGTTCTGGGCAGCTGCCTGCCATCTGGTTCTTCCAGGCGGTAGGTGCCGTCTCTTACTTCCTCATAGATTCGGAAGGGGCCTTCCCAATTTGGGGTTAGCTTTCCCTGCTCATTCGCCCTACCGACTGCTTCCATTTTTTGTAGCACAAAGTCCCCCACTTTGAGAGGACACTTGTGTACTCTTTTGTTGTAAGCCCGAGTCATTCTCAGACGGTATATCTCATGGCGCAAGGCAGCATTGCCCCTGCGCTCTGGTAGTGAGTCCAATGCTAGACGCATTTGACTTTTATTTGCTTCAGAAAGCTTTGTTTGAATGTGTTTGACTTTCATTTGATTTAAAACCCTTTGTTTAATGTGTTTGACTTTCATTTGATTCAAATACCTTTTTAGATTGCATTCGACTTTCATTTGATTCAAAAAGCTTTGTTTGAATGTGTTTGACTTTCATTTGATTTAAAAACCTTTGTTTAATGTGTTTGATATTCATTTGATTCAAATAGCTTTGTAGAATTCATTCGACTTTCATTTGATTCAAAAAGCCTTTTTTAAATGTGTTTAACTTTCATTTGATTCAAATAGGTTAGTTGAATGCATTAGACTTCCATTTGCTTCAAAAAGCTTTGTTTAAATGTGTATGACTTTCATTTGATTCAAATAGCTTTGTAGAATGCATTCGACTTTCATTTGGTCCTAAAATCTTTGTTTGAATGTGTTTGACTTTCATTTGATTCAAATACCTTTTTAGAATGCATTCGACTTTCATTTGATTCAAATAGCTTTGTAGAATTCATTCGACTTTCATTTGATTCAAAAAGCCTTTTTTGAATGTGTTTGACTTTCATTTGATTCAAATAGGTTAGTTGAATGCATTGGACTTCCATTTGCTTCAAAAAGCTTTGTTTAAATGTGTATGACTTTCATTTGATTCAAATAGCTTTGTTGAATGCATTTGACTTTCATTTGCTTCAAAAAGCTTTGTGTGAATGTGTTTGACTTTCATTTGATTCAAATAGCTTTGTAGAATGCATTCGACTTTGATTTGATTCAAAAATCTTTGTTTGAATGTGTTTGTCTTTCATTTGATTCAAATAGTTTTGTTGAATGCATTTGACTTTTATTTGCTTCAAAAAGCTCTGTTTGAATGTGTTTGACTTTCATTTGATTTAAAAACCTTTGTTTAATGTGTTTGACTTTCATTTGATTCAAATAGCTTTTTAGAATTCATTCGCCTTTCATTTGATTCAAAAAGCCTTTTTTGAATGTGTTTGACTTTCATTTGATTCAAATAGGTTAGTTGAATGCATTGGACTTCTATTTGCTTCTAAAAGCTTTGTTTAAATGTGTATGACTTTCATTTGATTCAAATAGCTTTGAAGAATGCATTCGACTTTCATTTGATTTAAAAATCTTTTTTTAATGTGTTTGACTTTCATTTGATTCAAATAGCTTTGTTGAATGCATTCGACTTTCATTTGATTCAAAAAGCTTTGTTTGTATGTGTTTGACTTTCATTTGATTCAAATAACTTTGTTTAATGCATTTGACTTTTATTTACTTCAAAAAGCTCTGTTTGAATGTGTTTGACTTTCATTTGATTTAAAAATCTTTTTTTAATGTGTTTGACTTTCATTTGATTCAAATAGCTTTGTAGAATGCATTCGACGTTTATTTGATTCAAAACTCTTTGTTTGATTGTGTTTGACTTTCATTTGATTCAAATAGCTTTGTTGAATGCATTCGACTTTTATTTTCTTCAAAAAGCTTTCTTTGAATATGTTCGACTTTAATTTGATTAAAAAACCTTTGTTTAATGTGTTTGACTTTCATTTGATTCAAACAGCTTTGTTGAATGCATTTGACTTTTATTTGCTTCAGAAAGCTTTGTTTAAATGTGTTTGACTTTCATTTGATTTAAAACCCATTGTTTAATGTGTTTGACTTTCTATTGATTCAAATAACTTTTTAGAATGCATTCTACTTTTATTTGATTCAAAAAGCTTTGTTTGAATGTGTTTGACTTTCATTTGATTCAAATAGCTTTGTTGAATGTATTTGACTTTTATTTTCTTTAAAAAGCTTTGTTTGAATGTGTTTGATTTCATTTGTTTTAAAAACCTTTGTTTAATGTGTTTGAATTTCATTTGATTTAAAACCCTTTGTTTTAATGTGTTTCACTTTCATTTGATTCAAATAGCTTTGTAGAATGCATTCGACTTTCATTTGATTCAAAAATCTTTGTTTGAATGAGTTTGACTTTCACTTGATTCAAATAGCTTTGTTGAATGCATTTGACTTTTATTTTCTTTAAAAAGCTTTGTTTGAATGTGTTTGATTTTCATTTGTTTTAAAAACCTTTGTTTAATGTGTTTGAATTTCATTTGATTCAAATAGGTTTGTAGAATGCATTTGACTTTTATTTGATTCAAAAAGCTTTGTTTGATTGTGTTTGACTTTCAATTGATTCAAATAGCTTTGTTGAATACATTTGACTTTCATTTGCTTCAAAAAGCTTTGTTTGAATGTGTTTGACTTTCAATTGATTCAAATAGCTTTTGTTGAAGGCATTTGACTTTTATTTGCTTCAAAAAGCTTTGATTGAATGTGTTTGACTTTCATTTGATTTAAAAACCTTTGTTTAATGTGTTTGACTTTCATTTGATTCAAGTAACTTTTTAGAATGCATTCGACTTTCATTTGATTCAAAAAGCCTTTTTTGAATGTGTTTAACTTTCATTTGATTCAAATAGGTTAGTTGAATGCATTGGACTTTCATTTGGTTCAAATAGCTTTGTAGAATGCATTCGACTTTCATTTGGTTCAAAAAGCTCTATTTAAATGTGTATGACTTTCATTTGATTCAAATAGCTTTGTTGAATGCATTTGACTTTCATTTACTTCAAAAAGATTTGTGTGAATGTGTTTGACTTTCATTTGATTCAAAAAGCTTTGTAGTATGCATTCGACTTTCATTTGATTCATAAATCTTTGTTTGAATGTGTTTGACTTTCATTTGATTTAAATAGTTTTGTTGAATGCATTTGACTTTTATTTGCTTCAAAAAGCTCTGTTTGAATGTGTTTGACTTTCATTTTATTTAAAAACCTTTGTTTAATGTGTTTGACCTTCATTGTTTCAAATAGCTTTGTAGAATGTATTTGACTTTCATTTGATTAAAAAATCTTTGTTTGAATGTGTTTGACTTTTATTTGATTCAAATAGCGTTGTTGAATGCATTTGACTTCCATTTGTTTCAAAAAGCTTTGTTTGAATGTGTTTGACTTTCATTTGATTCAAATAGCTTTGTAGAATACATTTGACTTTCATTTGATTTAAAAACCTTTGTTTAATGTGTTTGACTTTCATTTGATTGAAATACCTTTTTAGAATGCATTCGACTTTCATTTGATTCAAAAAGCTTTGTTTGAATGTGTTTGACTTTCATTTGATTTAAAAACCTTCGTTTAATGTGTTTGACTTTCATTTGATTCAAATAGCTTTGTAGAATTCATTCGACTTTCATTTGATTCAAATAGCCTTTTTTAAATATGTTTAACTTTCATTTGATTCAAATAGGTTAGTTTAATGCTGACTTCCATTTGCTTCAAAAAGCTTTGTTTAAATGTGTATGACTTTCATTTGATTTGAATAGCTTTGTAGAATGCATTCGACTTTCATTTGGTCCTAAAATCTTTGTTTGAATGTGTTTGACTTTCATTTGATTCAAATAGCTTTTTAGAATGCATTCGACTTTTATTTGATTCAAAAAGCTTTGTTTGAATGTGTTTGACTTTCATTTGATTCAAATAGCTTTGTAGAATGCATTCGACTTTCATTTGATTTAAAAATCTTTTTTTAATGTGTTTGACTTTCATTTGATTCAAATAGCTTTGTTGAATGCATTCGACTTTCATTTGATTCAAAAAGCTTTGTTTGTATGTGTTTGACTTTCATTTGATTCAAATAGCTTTGTTGAATGCATTCTATTTTATTTTCTTCAAAAAGCTTTCTTTGAATATGTTCGACTTTAATTTGATTAAAAAACCTTTGTTTAATGTGTTTGACTTTCATTTGATTCAAACAGCTTTGTTGAATGCATTTGACTTTTATTTGCTTCAGAAAGCTTTGTTTAAATGTGTTTGACTTTCATTTGATTTAAAACCCATTGTTTAATGTGTTTGACTTTCTATTGATTCAAATAACTTTTTAGAATGCATTCTACTTTTATTTGATTCAAAAAGCTTTGTTTGAATGTGTTTGACTTTCATTTGATTCAAATAGCTTTGTTGAATGTATTTGACTTTTATTTTCTTTAAAAAGCTTTGTTTGAATGTGTTTGATTTCATTTGTTTTAAAAACCTTTGTTTAATGTGTTTGAATTTCATTTGATTTAAAACCCTTTGTTTTAATGTGTTTCACTTTCATTTGATTCAAATAGCTTTGTAGAATGCATTCGACTTTCATTTGATTCAAAAATCTTTGTTTGAATGAGTTTGACTTTCACTTGATTCAAATAGCTTTGTTGAATGCATTTGACTTTTATTTTCTTTAAAAAGCTTTGTTTGAATGTGTTTGATTTTCATTTGTTTTAAAAACCTTTGTTTAATGTGTTTGAATTTTATTTGATTCAAATAGCTTTGTAGAATGCATTTGACTTTTATTTGATTCAAAAAGCTTTGTTTGATTGTGTTTGACTTTCAATTGATTCAAATAGCTTTGTTGAATACATTTGACTTTCATTTGCTTCAAAAAGCTTTGTTTGAATGTGTTTGACTTTCAATTGATTCAAATAGCTTTTGTTGAAGGCATTTGACTTTTATTTGCTTCAAAAAGCTTTGATTGAATGTGTTTGACTTTCATTTGATTTAAAAACCTTTGTTTAATGTGTTTGACTTTCATTTGATTCAAGTAACTTTTTAGAATGCATTCGACTTTCATTTGATTCAAAAAGCCTTTTTTGAATGTGTTTAACTTTCATTTGATTCAAATAGGTTAGTTGAATGCATTGGACTTTCATTTGGTTCAAATAGCTTTGTAGAATGCATTCGACTTTCATTTGGTTCAAAAAGCTCTATTTAAATGTGTATGACTTTCATTTGATTCAAATAGCTTTGTCGAATGCATTTGACTTTCATTTACTTCAAAAAGATTTGTGTGAATGTGTTTGACTTTCATTTGATTCAAATAGCTTTGTAGAATGCATTTGACTTTCATTTGATTCAAAAATCTTTGTGTGAATGTGTTTGACTTTCATTTGATTCAAATAGCTTTGTAGACTACATTTGACTTTTATTTGCTTCAAAAAACTTTGTTTGAATGTGTTTGACTTTCATTTGATTTAAAAACCTTTGTTTAATGTGTTTGACTTTCATTTGATTCAAATAACTTTTTAGAATGCATTCGACTTTCATTTGATTGAAAAAGCTTTGTTTAAATGTGTATGACTTTCATTTGATTCAAATAGCTTTGTTGAATGCATTTGACTTTCATTTGCTTCAAAAAGGTTTGTGTGAATGTGTTTGACTTTCATTTGATTCAAATAGCTTTGTAGAATGCATTCGACTTTCATTTGATTCAAAAATCTTTGTTTGAATGCGTTTGAGTTTCATTTGATTCAACTAGTTTTGTTTAATGCATTTGACTTTTATTTGCTTCAAAAAGCTTTGTTTGAATGTGGTTGACTTTCATTTGATTTAAAAACCTTTGTTTAATGTGTTTGACTTTCATTTGATTCAAATAACTTTTTAGAATGCATTCGACTTTCATTTGATTTAAAAAGCTTTGTTTGAATGTGTTTGACTTTCATTTGAATTAAAAACCTTTGTTTAATGTGTTAGACTTTCATTTGATTCTAATAGATTTGTAGAATTCATTCGACTTTCATTTGATTCGAAAAGCCTTTTTTTAATGTGTTTGACTTTCATTTCATTCAAATAGGTTAGTTGAATGCATTGGACTTCCATTTGCTTCAAAAAGCTTTGTTTAAATGTGTATGACTTTCATTTGATTCAAATATCTTTGTTCAATGCATTTGACTTTCATTTGCTTCAAAAAGCTTTGTGTGATTGTGTTTGACTTTCATTTGATTCAAATAGCTTTGTAGAATGCATTCGACTTTGATTTGATTCAAAAATCTTTGTTTGAATGTGTTTGACTTTCATTTGATTCAAATAGCTTTGTTGAATGCATTTGACTTTCATTTGTTTCAAAAAGCTTTGTTTGAATGTGTTTGACTTTCAATTGATTCAAATAGCTTTTGTTGAAGGCATTTGACTTTTGTTTGCTTCAAAAAGCTTTGATTGAATGTGTTTGACTTTCATTTGATTTAAAAACCTTTGTTTAATGTGTTTGACTTTCATTTGATTCAAGTAACTTTTTAGAATGCATTCGACTTTCATTTGATTCAAAAAGCCTTTTTTGAATGTGTTTAACTTTCATTTGATTCAAATAGGTTAGTTGAATGCATTGGACTTTCATTTGGTTCAAATAGCTTTGTAGAATGCATTCGACTTTCATTTGGTTCAAAAAGCTCTATTTAAATGTGTATGACTTTCATTTGATTCAAATAGCTTTGTCGAATGCATTTGACTTTCATTTACTTCAAAAAGATTTGTGTGAATGTGTTTGACTTTCATTTGATTCAAAAAGCTTTGTAGAATGCATTTGACTTTCATTTGATTCAAAAATCTTTGTGTGAATGTGTTTGACTTTCATTTGATTCAAATAGCTTTGTAGACTACATTTGACTTTTATTTGCTTCAAAAAGCTTTGTTTGAATGTGTTTGACTTTCATTTGATTTAAAAACCTTTGTTTAATGTGTTTGACTTTCATTTGATTCAAATAACTTTTTAGAATGCATTCGACTTTCATTTGATTGAAAAAGCTTTGTTTAAATGTGTATGACTTTCATTTGATTCAAATATCTTTGTTCAATGCATTTGACTTTCATTTGCTTCAAAAAGCTTTGTGTGAATGTGTTTGACTTTCATTTGATTCAAATAGCTTTGTAGAATGCATTCGACTTTGATTTGATTCAAAAATCTTTGTTTGAATGTGTTTGACTTTCATTTGATTCAAATAGCTTTGTTGAATGCATTTGACTTTCATTTGTTTCAAAAAGCTTTGTTTGAATGTGTTTGACTTTCAATTGATTCAAATAGCTTTTGTTGAAGGCATTTGACTTTTGTTTGCTTCAAAAAGCTTTGATTGAATGTGTTTGACTTTTATTTGATTTAAAAACCTTTGTTTAATGTGTTTGACTTTCATTTGATTCAAGTAACTTTTTAGAATGCATTCGACTTTCATTTGATTCAAAAAGCCTTTTTTGAATGTGTTTAACTTTCATTTGATTCAAATAGGTTAGTTGAATGCATTGGACTTTCATTTGGTTCAAATATCTTTGTAGAATGCATTCGACTTTCATTTGGTTCAAAAAGCTCTATTTAAATGTGTATGACTTTCATTTGATTCAAATAGCTTTGTTGAATGCATTTGACTTTCATTTACTTCAAAAAGATTTGTGTGAATGTGTTTGACTTTCATTTGATTCAAAAAGCTTTGTAGTATGCATTCGACTTTCATTTGATTCATAAATCTTTGTTTGAATGTGTTTGACTTTCATTTGATTCAAATAGTTTTGTTGAATGCATTTGACTTTTATTTGCTTCAAAAAGCTCTGTTTGAATGTGTTTGACTTTCATTTTATTTAAAAACCTTTGTTTAATGTGTTTGACCTTCATTGTTTCAAATAGCTTTGTAGAATGCATTTGACTTTCATTTGATTAAAAAATCTTTGTTTGAATGTGTTTGACTTTTATTTGATTCAAATAGCGTTGTTGAATGCATTTGACTTTCATTTGTTTCAAAAATCTTTGTTTGAATGTGTTTGACTTTCATTTGATTCAAATAGCTTTGTAGAATACATTTGACTTTCATTTGATTTAAAAACCTTTGTTTAATGTGTTTGACTTTCATTTGATTAAAATACCTTTTTAGAATGCATTCCACTTTCATTTGATTCAAAAAGCTTTGTTTGAATGTGTTTGACTTTCATTTGATTTAAAAATCTTTGTTTAATGTGTTTGACTTTCATTTGATTCAAATAGCTTTGTAGAATGCATTTGACTTTCATTTGATTCAAAAATCTTTGTTTGAATGTGTTTAACTTTCATTTGATTTAAATGGCTTTGTAGAATACATTTGACTTTTATTTGCTTCAAAAAGCTTTGTTCGAATGTGTTTGACTTTCATTTGATTTAACAACCTTTGTTTAATGTGTTTGACTTTCATTTGATTCAAATACCTTTTTAGAATGCATTCGACTTTCATTTGATTCAAAAAGCTTTGTTTGAATGTGTTTGACTTTCATTTGATTTAAAAACCTTCGTTTAATGTGTTTGACTTTCATTTGATTCAAATAGCTTTGTAGAATTCATTCGACTTTCATTTGATTCAAAAAGCCTTTTTTAAATATGTTTAACTTTCATTTGATTCAAATAGGTTAGTTGAATGCTGACTTCCATTTGCTTCAAAAAGCTTTGTTTAAATGTGTATGACTTTCATTTGATTCAAATAGCTTTGTAGAATGCATTCGACTTTCATTTGGTCCTAAAATCTTTGTTTGAATGTGTTTGAATTTCATTTGATTCAAATAGCTTTTTAGAATACATTCGACTTTCATTTGATTCAAAAAGCTTTGTTTGAATGTGTTTGACTTTCATTTGATTCACATAGCTTTGTATAATGCATTTGACTTTTATATGCTTCAAAAAGGTTTGTATAAATGTTTTTGACTTTCATTTGATTCAAATAGCTTTGTAGAATTCATTCGACTTTCATTTGATTCAAAAAACCTTTTTTCAATGTGTTTGACTATCATTTGATTCAAATAGCCTTGTAGAATACATTTGACTTTTATTTGCTTCAAAAAGCTTTGTTTGAATGTGTTTGACTTGCATTTGATTTAAAAACCTTTGTTTTATGTGTGTGACTTTCATATGATTCAAATAACTATTTAGAATGCATTCGACTTTCATTTCATTCAAAAAGCTTTGTTTGAATGTGTTTAACTTTCATTTGATTCAAATAGCTTTGTAGAATGCATTTTACTTTCATTTGATTCAAAAAGCTTTGTTCGAATGTTTTTGACTTTCATTTGATTCAAATATCTTTGTAGAATGCATTCAACTTTCATTTGATTCAAAAATCTTTGTTTGAATGTGTTTGACTTTCATTTGAATCAAATAGTTTTGTTGAATACATTTGACTTTTATTTGCTTCAAAAAGCTCTGTTTGAATGTGTATGACTTTCATTTGATTTAAAAACATTTGTTTAATGTGTTTGACCTTCATTTGATTCAAATAGCTTTGTATAATGCATTTGACTTTCATTTGATTCAAAAAGCTTTGTTTGAATGTGTTTGACTTTCATTTGATTCAAATAGCTTTGTTGAATGCATTTGACTGTCATTTCTTTCAAAAAGCTTTGTTTGAATGTGTTTGACTTTCATTTGATTCAAATAGCTTTGTAAAATACATTTGACTTTTATTTGCTTCAAAAAGCTTTGTTTGAATTTGTTTGACTTTCATTTTATTTAAAAACCATTGTTTTATGTGTTTGACAATCATATGATTCAAATAACTATTTAGAATGCATTCGACTTTCATTAGATTCAAAAAGCTTTGTTTGAATGTGTTTGAGTTTTATTTGATTTAAAAACCTTTGTTTAATGTGTTTGACTTTCATTTGATTCAAATAGATTTGTAGAATGCATTTGACTTTCATTTGATTCAAAAATCTTTGTTTGAATGTGTTTGACTTTCATTTGATTTAAATGGCTTTGTAGAATACATTTGACTTTTAATTATTTCAAAAATCTTTGTTTGAATGTGTTTGACTTTCATTTGATTTAAAAACCTTTGTTTAATGTGTTTAACTTTCATTTGATTCAAATAACTATTTAGAATGCATTCGACTTTCATTTGATTCAAAAAGCTTTGTTTGAATGTGTTTTACTTTCATTTGATTCAAATAGCTTTGTAGAATTCCTTCGACTTTCATTTGATTCAAAAAGCCTTTTTTGAATGTGTTTGACTTTCATTTCATTAAAATAGGGTAGTTGAAAGCATTGGACTTCCATTTGCTTCAAAAAGCTTTCTTTAAATGTGTATGACTTTCTTTTGATTCAAATAGCTTTGTTGAATGCATTTAACTTTCATTTGTTTCAAAAAGCTTTGTGTGAATGTGTTTGACTTTCATTTAATTCAAATAGCTTTGTAGAATGCATTCGACTTTCATTTGATTCAAAAATCTTTGTTTGAATGTGTTTGTCTTTCATTTGATTCAAATAGTTTTGTTGAATGCATTTGACTTTTATTTGTTTAAAAAAACTCTCTTTGAATGTGTTTGACTTTCATTTTATTTAAAAACCTTTGTTTAATGTGTTTGACCTTCATTGTTTCAAATAGCTTTGTAGAATGCATTTGACTTTCATTTGATTCAAATAGCTTAGTTAAATGCATTGGACTTCCAGTTGCTTCAAAAAGGTTTGTTTAAATGTGTATGACTTTCATTTGATTCAAATAGCTTCGTAGAATGCATTAGACTTTCATTTTATTCAAAAAGCTATGTTTGAATGTGTTTGACTTTCATTTGATTCAAATAGCTTTGTAGAATGCATTCGACTTTCATTTGACTCAAAAAGCTTTGTTTGAATGTGTTCGACTTTCATTTGATTCAACTAGCTTTGTTGAATGCATTTGACTTTCTTTTGTTTCAAAAAGCTTTGTTTGAATGTGTTTTACTTTCATTTGATTCAAATAGCTTTGTAGAATACATTTGACTTTTATTTGCTTTAAAAAGCTTTGTTTGAATGTGTTTGACTTTCATTTGATTTAAAAACCTTTGTTTAAAGTGTTTGACTTTCATTTGATTCAAATAACTATTTAGAATGCATCCGACTTTTATTTGACTCAAAAAGCTTTGTTTGAATGTGTTCGGCTTTCATTTGATTCAACTAGCTTTGTTGAATGCATTTGACTTTCTTTTGTTTCAAAAAGCTTTGTTTGAATGTGTTTGACTTTCATTTGATTCAAATAGCTTTGTAGAATACATTTGACTTTTATTTGCTTCAAAAAGCTTTGTTTGAATGTGTTTGACTTTCATTTGATTTAAAAACCTTTCTTTATTGTGTTTGACTTTCATTTGATTCAAATAACTTTTTAGAATGCATTCGACTTTCATTTTATTCAAAAAGCTTTGTTTGAATGTGTTTGACTTTCATTTGAATTAAAAACCTTTGTTTAATGTGTTAGACTTTCATTTGATTCAAATAGATTTGTAGAATTCCTTCGACTTTCATTTGATTCAAAAAGCCTTTTTTGAATGTGTTTGACTTTCATTTCATTCAAATAGGGTAGTTGAAAGCATTGGACTTCCATTTGCTTCAAAAAGCTTTTTTTAAATGTGTATGACTTTCATTTGATTCAAATAGCTTTGTTGAATGCATTTAACTTTCATTTGTTTCAAAAAGCTTTGTGTGAATGTGTTTGACTTTCATTTGATTCAAATAGCTTTGTAGAATGCATTCGACTTTCATTTGATTCAAAAATCTTTGTTTGAATGTGTTTGTCTTTCATTTGATTCAAATAGTTTTGTTGAATGCATTTGACTTTTATTTGTTTAAAAAAACTCTCTTTGAATGTGTTTGACTTTCATTTTATTTAAAAACCTTTGTTTAATGTGTTTGACCTTCATTGTTTCAAATAGCTTTGTAGAATGCATTTGACTTTCATTTGATTCAAATAGCTTAGGTAAATGCATTGGACTTCCAGTTGCTTCAAAAAGGTTTGTTTAAATGTGTATGACTTTCATTTGATTCAAATAGCTTCGTAGAATGCATTAGACTTTCATTTTATTCAAAAAGCTATGTTTGAATGTGTTTGACTTTCATTTGATTCAAATAGCTTTGTAGAATGCATTCGACTTTCATTTGATTCAAAAACTTCTGTTTGAATGTGTTTGACTTTCATTTGATTCAAATAGCTTTGTTGAATGCATTTGACTTTTATTTGCTTCAAAAAGCTTTGTTTGAATGTGTTTTACTTTCATTTGATTCAAATAGCTTTGTAGAATACATTTGACTTTTATTTGCTTTAAAAAGCTTTGTTTGAATGTGTTTGACTTTCATTTGATTTAAAAACCTTTGTTTAAAGTGTTTGACTTTCATTTGATTCAAATAACTATTTAGAATGCATCCGACTTTTATTTGACTCAAAAAGCTTTGTTTGAATGTGTTTGACTTTCATTTGATTCAACTAGCTTTGTTGAATGCATTTGACTTTCTTTTGTTTCAAAAAGCTTTGTTTGAATGTGTTTGACTTTCATTTGATTCAAATAGCTTTGTAGAATACATTTGACTTTTATTTGCTTCAAAAAGCTTTGTTTGAATGTGTTTGACTTTCATTTGATTTAAAAACCTTTCTTTATTGTGTTTGACTTTCATTTGATTCAAATAACTTTTTAGAATGCATTCGACTTTCATTTTATTCAAAAAGCTTTGTTTGAATGTGTTTGACTTTCATTTGAATTAAAAACCTTTGTTTAATGTGTTAGACTTTCATTTGATTCAAATAGATTTGTAGAATTCCTTCGACTTTCATTTGATTCAAAAAGCCTTTTTTGAATGTGTTTGACTTTCATTTCATTCAAATAGGGTAGTTGAAAGCATTGGACTTCCATTTGCTTCAGAAAGCTTTTTTTAAATGTGTATGACTTTCATTTGATTCAAATAGCTTTGTTGAATGCATTTAACTTTCATTTGTTTCAAAAAGCTTTGTGTGAATGTGTTTGACTTTCATTTGATTCAAATAGCTTTGTAGAATGCATTCGACTTTCATTTGATTCAAAAATCTTTGTTTGAATGTTTTTGTCTTTCATTTGATTCAAATAGTTTTGTTGAATGCATTTGACTTTTATTTGTTTAAAAAAACTCTCTTTGAATGTGTTTGACTTTCATTTTATTTAAAAACCTTTGTTTAATGTGTTTGACCTTCATTGTTTCAAATAGCTTTGTAGAATGCATTTGACTTTCATTTGATTCAAATAGCTTAGGTAAATGCATTGGACTTCCAGTTGCTTCAAAAAGGTTTGTTTAAATGTGTATGACTTTCATTTGATTCAAATAGCTTCGTAGAATGCATTAGACTTTCATTTTATTCAAAAAGCTATGTTTGAATGTGTTTGACTTTCATTTGATTCAAATAGCTTTGTAGAATGCATTCGACTTTCATTTGATTCAAAAAGTTCTGTTTGAATGTGTTTGACTTTCATTTGATTCAAATAGCTTTGTTGAATGCATTCGACTTTTATTTGCTTCAAAAAGCTTTGTTTGAATGTGTTTTACTTTCATTTGATTCAAATAGCTTTGTAGAATACATTTGACTTTTATTTGTTTTAAAAAGCTTTGTTTGAATGTGTTTGACTTTCATTTGATTTAAAAACCTTTGTTTAAAGTGTTTGACTTTCATTTGATTCAAATAACTATTTAGAATGCATCCGACTTTTATTTGACTCAAAAAGCTTTGTTTGAATGTGTTTGACTTTCATATTATTCAACTAGCTTTGTTGAATGCATTTGACTTTCTTTTGTTTCAAAAAGCTTTGTTTGAATGTGTTTGACTTTCATTTGATTCAAATAGCTTTGTAGAATACATTTGACTTTTATTTGCTTCAAAAAGCTTTGTTTGAATGTGTTTGACTTTCATTTGATTTAAAAACCTTTCTTTATTGTGTTTGACTTTCATTTGATTCAAATAACTTTTTAGAATGCATTCGACTTTCATTTTATTCAAAAAGCTTTGTTTGAATGTGTTTGACTTTCATTTGAATTAAAAACCTTTGTTTAATGTGTTAGACTTTCATTTGATTCAAATAGATTTGTAGAATTCCTTCGACTTTCATTTGATTCAAAAAGCCTTTTTTGAATGTGTTTGACTTTCATTTCATTCAAATAGGGTAGTTGAAAGCATTGGACTTCCATTTGCTTCAAAAAGCTTTTTTTAAATGTGTATGACTTTCATTTGATTCAAATAGCTTTGTTGAATGCATTTAACTTTCATTTGTTTCAAAAAGCTTTGTGTGAATGTGTTTGACTTTCATTTGATTCAAATAGCTTTGTAGAATGCATTCGACTTTCATTTGATTCAAAAATCTTTGTTTGAATGTGTTTGTCTTTCATTTGATTCAAATAGTTTTGTTGAATGCATTTGACTTTTATTTGTTTCAAAAAACTCTCTTTGAATGTGTTTGACTTTCATTTTATTTAAAAACCTTTGTTTAATGTGTTTGACCTTCATTGTTTCAAATAGCTTTGTAGAATGCATTTGACTTTCATTTGATTCAAATAGCTTAGGTAAATGCATTGGACTTCCAGTTGCTTCAAAAAGGTTTGTTTAAATGTGTATGACTTTCATTTGATTCAAATAGCTTCGTAGAATGCATTAGACTTTCATTTTATTCAAAAAGCTATGTTTGAATGTGTTTGACTTTCATTTGATTCAAATAGCTTTGTAGAATGCATTCGACTTTCATTTGATTCAAAAAGTTCTGTTTGAATGTGTTTGACTTTCATTTGATTCAAATAGCTTTGTTGAATGCATTCGACTTTTATTTGCTTCAAAAAGCTTGGTTTGAATGTGTTTTACTTTCATTTGATTCAAATAGCTTTGTAGAATACATTTGACTTTTATTTGCTTTAAAAAGCTTTGTTTGAATGTGTTTGACTTTCATTTGATTTAAAAACCTTTGTTTAAAGTGTTTGACTTTCATTTGATTCAAATAACTATTTAGAATGCATCCGACTTTTATTTGACTCAAAAAGCTTTGTTTGAATGTGTTTGACTTTCATTTGATTCAACTAGCTTTGTTGAATGCATTTGACTTTCTTTTGTTTCAAAAAGCTTTGTTTGAATGTGTTTGACTTTCATTTGATTCAAATAGCTTTGTAGAATACATTTGACTTTTATTTGCTTCAAAAAGCTTTGTTTGAATGTGTTTGACTTTCATTTGATTTAAAAACCTTTCTTTATTGTGTTTGACTTTCATTTGATTCAAATAACTTTTTAGAATGCATTCGACTTTCATTTTATTCAAAAAGCTTTGTTTGAATGTGTTTGACTTTCATTTGAATTAAAAACCTTTGTTTAATGTGTTAGACTTTCATTTGATTCAAATAGATTTGTAGAATTCCTTCGACTTTCATTTGATTCAAAAAGCCTTTTTTGAATGTGTTTGACTTTCATTTTATTCAAATAGGGTAGTTGAAAGCATTGGACTTCCATTTGCTTCAAAAAGCTTTTTTTAAATGTGTATGACTTTCATTTGATTCAAATAGCTTTGTTGAATGCATTTAACTTTCATTTGTTTCAAAAAGCTTTGTGTGAATGTGTTTGACTTTCATTTGATTCAAATAGCTTTGTAGAATGCATTCGACTTTCATTTGATTCAAAAATCTTTGTTTGAATGTGTTTGTCTTTCATTTGATTCAAATAGTTTTGTTGAATGCATTTGACTTTTATTTGTTTAAAAAAACTCTCTTTGAATGTGTTTGACTTTCATTTTATTTAAAAACCTTTGTTTAATGTGTTTGACCTTCATTGTTTCAAATAGCTTTGTAGAATGCATTTGACTTTCATTTGATTCAAATAGCTTAGGTAAATGCATTGGACTTCCAGTTGCTTCAAAAAGGTTTGTTTAAATGTGTATGACTTTCATTTGATTCAAATAGCTTCGTAGAATGCATTAGACTTTCATTTTATTCAAAAAGCTATGTTTGAATGTGTTTGACTTTCATTTGATTCAAATAGCTTTGTAGAATGCATTCGACTTTCATTTGATTCAAAAAGTTCTGTTTGAATGTGTTTGACTTTCATTTGATTCAAATAGCTTTGTTGAATGCATTCGACTTTTATTTGCTTCAAAAAGCTTTGTTTGAATGTGTTTTACTTTCATTTGATTCAAATAGCTTTGTAGAATACATTTGACTTTTATTTGCTTTAAAAAGCTTTGTTTGAATGTGTTTGACTTTCATTTGATTTAAAAACCTTTGTTTAAAGTGTTTGACTTTCATTTGATTCAAATAACTATTTAGAATGCATCCGACTTTTATTTGACTCAAAAAGCTTTGTTTGAATGTGTTTGACTTTCATTTGATTCAACTAGCTTTGTTGAATGCATTTGACTTTCTTTTGTTTCAAAAAGCTTTGTTTGAATGTGTTTGACTTTCATTTGATTCAAATAGCTTTGTAGAATACATTTGACTTTTATTTGCTTCAAAAAGCTTTGTTTGAATGTGTTTGACTTTCATTTGATTTAAAAACCTTTCTTTATTGTGTTTGACTTTCATTTGATTCAAATAACTTTTTAGAATGCATTCGACTTTCATTTTATTCAAAAAGCTTTGTTTGAATGTGTTTGACTTTCATTTGAATTAAAAACCTTTGTTTAATGTGTTAGACTTTCATTTGATTCAAATAGATTTGTAGAATTCCTTCGACTTTCATTTGATTCAAAAAGCCTTTTTTGAATGTGTTTGACTTTCATTTCATTCAAATAGGGTAGTTGAAAGCATTGGACTTCCATTTGCTTCAAAAAGCTTTTTTTAAATGTGTATGACTTTCATTTGATTCAAATAGCTTTGTTGAATGCATTTAACTTTCATTTGTTTCAAAAAGCTTTGTGTGAATGTGTTTGACTTTCATTTGATTCAAATAGCTTTGTAGAATGCATTCGACTTTCATTTGATTCAAAAATCTTTGTTTGAATGTGTTTGTCTTTCATTTGATTCAAATAGTTTTGTTGAATGCATTTGACTTTTATTTGTTTAAAAAAACTCTCTTTGAATGTGTTTGACTTTCATTTTATTTAAAAACCTTTGTTTAATGTGTTTGACCTTCATTGTTTCAAATAGCTTTGTAGAATGCATTTGACTTTCATTTGATTCAAATAGCTTAGGTAAATGCATTGGACTTCCAGTTGCTTCAAAAAGGTTTGTTTAAATGTGTATGACTTTCATTTGATTCAAATAGCTTCGTAGAATGCATTAGACTTTCATTTTATTCAAAAAGCTATGTTTGAATGTGTTTGACTTTCATTTGATTCAAATAGCTTTGTAGAATGCATTCGACTTTCATTTGATTCAAAAAGTTCTGTTTGAATGTGTTTGACTTTCATTTGATTCAAATAGCTTTGTTGAATGCATTCGACTTTTATTTGCTTCAAAAAGCTTTGTTTGAATGTGTTTTACTTTCATTTGATTCAAATAGCTTTGTAGAATACATTTGACTTTTATTTGCTTTAAAAAGCTTTGTTTGAATGTGTTTGACTTTCATTTGATTTAAAAACCTTTGTTTAAAGTGTTTGACTTTCATTTGATTCAAATAACTATTTAGAATGCATCCGACTTTTATTTGACTCAAAAAGCTTTGTTTGAATGTGTTTGACTTTCATTTGATTCAACTAGCTTTGTTGAATGCATTTGACTTTCTTTTGTTTCAAAAAGCTTTGTTTGAATGTGTTTGACTTTCATTTGATTCAAATAGCTTTGTAGAATACATTTGACTTTTATTTGCTTCAAAAAGCTTTGTTTGAATGTGTTTGACTTTCATTTGATTTAAAAACCTTTCTTTATTGTGTTTGACTTTCATTTGATTCAAATAACTTTTTAGAATGCATTCGACTTTCATTTTATTCAAAAAGCTTTGTTTGAATGTGTTTGACTTTCATTTGAATTAAAAACCTTTGTTTAATGTGTTAGACTTTCATTTGATTCAAATAGATTTGTAGAATTCCTTCGACTTTCATTTGATTCAAAAAGCCTTTTTTGAATGTGTTTGACTTTCATTTCATTCAAATAGGGTAGTTGAAAGCATTGGACTTCCATTTGCTTCAAAAAGCTTTTTTTAAATGTGTATGACTTTCATTTGATTCAAATAGCTTTGTTGAATGCATTTAACTTTCATTTGTTTCAAAAAGCTTTGTGTGAATGTGTTTGACTTTCATTTGATTCAAATAGCTTTGTAGAATGCATTCGACTTTCATTTGATTCAAAAATCTTTGTTTGAATGTGTTTGTCTTTCATTTGATTCAAATAGTTTTGTTGAATGCATTTGACTTTTATTTGTTTAAAAAAACTCTCTTTGAATGTGTTTGACTTTCATTTTATTTAAAAACCTTTGTTTAATGTGTTTGACCTTCATTGTTTCAAATAGCTTTGTAGAATGCATTTGACTTTCATTTGATTCAAATAGCTTAGGTAAATGCATTGGACTTCCAGTTGCTTCAAAAAGGTTTGTTTAAATGTGTATGACTTTCATTTGATTCAAATAGCTTCGTAGAATGCATTAGACTTTCATTTTATTCAAAAAGCTATGTTTGAATGTGTTTGACTTTCATTTGATTCAAATAGCTTTGTAGAATGCATTCGACTTTCATTTGATTCAAAAAGTTCTGTTTGAATGTGTTTGACTTTCATTTGATTCAAATAGCTTTGTTGAATGCATTCGACTTTTATTTGCTTCAAAAAGCTTTGTTTGAATGTGTTTTACTTTCATTTGATTCAAATAGCTTTGTAGAATACATTTGACTTTTATTTGCTTTAAAAAGCTTTGTTTGAATGTGTTTGACTTTCATTTGATTTAAAAACCTTTGTTTAAAGTGTTTGACTTTCATTTGATTCAAATAACTATTTAGAATGCATCCGACTTTTATTTGACTCAAAAAGCTTTGTTTGAATGTGTTTGACTTTCATTTGATTCAACTAGCTTTGTTGAATGCATTTGACTTTCTTTTGTTTCAAAAAGCTTTGTTTGAATGTGTTTGACTTTCATTTGATTCAAATAGCTTTGTAGAATACATTTGACTTTTATTTGCTTCAAAAAGCTTTGTTTGAATGTGTTTGACTTTCATTTGATTTAAAAACCTTTCTTTATTGTGTTTGACTTTCATTTGATTCAAATAACTTTTTAGAATGCATTCGACTTTCATTTTATTCAAAAAGCTTTGTTTGAATGTGTTTGACTTTCATTTGAATTAAAAACCTTTGTTTAATGTGTTAGACTTTCATTTGATTCAAATAGATTTGTAGAATTCCTTCGACTTTCATTTGATTCAAAAAGCCTTTTTTGAATGTGTTTGACTTTCATTTCATTCAAATAGGGTAGTTGAAAGCATTGGACTTCCATTTGCTTCAAAAAGCTTTTTTTAAATGTGTATGACTTTCATTTGATTCAAATAGCTTTGTTGAATGCATTTAACTTTCATTTGTTTCAAAAAGCTTTGTGTGAATGTGTTTGACTTTCATTTGATTCAAATAGCTTTGTAGAATGCATTCGACTTTCATTTGATTCAAAAATCTTTGTTTGAATGTGTTTGTCTTTCATTTGATTCAAATAGTTTTGTTGAATGCATTTGACTTTTATTTGTTTAAAAAAACTCTCTTTGAATGTGTTTGACTTTCATTTTATTTAAAAACCTTTGTTTAATGTGTTTGACCTTCATTGTTTCAAATAGCTTTGTAGAATGCATTTGACTTTCATTTGATTCAAATAGCTTAGGTAAATGCATTGGACTTCCAGTTGCTTCAAAAAGGTTTGTTTAAATGTGTATGACTTTCATTTGATTCAAATAGCTTCGTAGAATGCATTAGACTTTCATTTTATTCAAAAAGCTATGTTTGAATGTGTTTGACTTTCATTTGATTCAAATAGCTTTGTAGAATGCATTCGACTTTCATTTGATTCAAAAAGTTCTGTTTGAATGTGTTTGACTTTCATTTGATTCAAATAGCTTTGTTGAATGCATTCGACTTTTATTTGCTTCAAAAAGCTTTGTTTGAATGTGTTTTACTTTCATTTGATTCAAATAGCTTTGTAGAATACATTTGACTTTTATTTGCTTTAAAAAGCTTTGTTTGAATGTGTTTGACTTTCATTTGATTTAAAAACCTTTGTTTAAAGTGTTTGACTTTCATTTGATTCAAATAACTATTTAGAATGCATCCGACTTTTATTTGACTCAAAAAGCTTTGTTTGAATGTGTTTGACTTTCATTTGATTCAACTAGCTTTGTTGAATGCATTTGACTTTCTTTTGTTTCAAAAAGCTTTGTTTGAATGTGTTTGACTTTCATTTGATTCAAATAGCTTTGTAGAATACATTTGACTTTTATTTGCTTCAAAAAGCTTTGTTTGAATGTGTTTGACTTTCATTTGATTTAAAAACCTTTCTTTATTGTGTTTGACTTTCATTTGATTCAAATAACTTTTTAGAATGCATTCGACTTTCATTTTATTCAAAAAGCTTTGTTTGAATGTGTTTGACTTTCATTTGAATTAAAAACCTTTGTTTAATGTGTTAGACTTTCATTTGATTCAAATAGATTTGTAGAATTCCTTCGACTTTCATTTGATTCGAAAAGCCTTTTTTGAATGTGTTTGACTTTCATTTCATTCAAATAGGGTAGTTGAAAGCATTGGACTTCCATTTGCTTCAAAAAGCTTTTTTTAAATGTGTATGACTTTCATTTGATTCAAATAGCTTTGTTGAATGCATTTAACTTTCATTTGTTTCAAAAAGCTTTGTGTGAATGTGTTTGACTTTCATTTGATTCAAATAGCTTTGTAGAATGCATTCGACTTTCATTTGATTCAAAAATCTTTGTTTGAATGTGTTTGTCTTTCATTTGATTCAAATAGTTTTGTTGAATGCATTTGACTTTTATTTGTTTAAAAAAACTCTCTTTGAATGTGTTTGACTTTCATTTTATTTAAAAACCTTTGTTTAATGTGTTCGACCTTCATTGTTTCAAATAGCTTTGTAGAATGCATTTGACTTTCATTTGATTCAAATAGCTTAGGTAAATGCATTGGACTTCCAGTTGCTTCAAAAAGGTTTGTTTAAATGTGTATGACTTTCATTTGATTCAAATAGCTTCGTAGAATGCATTAGACTTTCATTTTATTCAAAAAGCTATGTTTGAATGTGTTTGACTTTCATTTGATTCAAATAGCTTTGTAGAATGCATTCGACTTTCATTTGATTCAAAAAGTTCTGTTTGAATGTGTTTGACTTTCATTTGATTCAAATAGCTTTGTTGAATGCATTCGACTTTTATTTGCTTCAAAAAGCTTTGTTTGAATGTGTTTTACTTTCATTTGATTCAAATAGCTTTGTAGAATACATTTGACTTTTATTTGCTTTAAAAAGCTTTGTTTGAATGTGTTTGACTTTCATTTGATTTAAAAACCTTTGTTTAAAGTGTTTGACTTTCATTTGATTCAAATAACTATTTAGAATGCATCCGACTTTTATTTGACTCAAAAAGCTTTGTTTGAATGTGTTTGACTTTCATTTGATTCAACTAGCTTTGTTGAATGCATTTGACTTTCTTTTGTTTCAAAAAGCTTTGTTTGAATGTGTTTGACTTTCATTTGATTCAAATAGCTTTGTAGAATACATTTGACTTTTATTTGCTTCAAAAAGCTTTGTTTGAATGTGTTTGACTTTCATTTGATTTAAAAACCTTTCTTTATTGTGTTTGACTTTCATTTGATTCAAATAACTTTTTAGAATGCATTCGACTTTCATTTTATTCAAAAAGCTTTGTTTGAATGTGTTTGACTTTCATTTGAATTAAAAACCTTTGTTTAATGTGTTAGACTTTCATTTGATTCAAATAGATTTGTAGAATTCCTTCGACTTTCATTTGATTCAAAAAGCCTTTTTTGAATGTGTTTGACTTTCATTTCATTCAAATAGGGTAGTTGAAAGCATTGGACTTCCATTTGCTTCAAAAAGCTTTTTTTAAATGTGTATGACTTTCATTTGATTCAAATAGCTTTGTTGAATGCATTTAACTTTCATTTGTTTCAAAAAGCTTTGTGTGAATGTGTTTGACTTTCATTTGATTCAAATAGCTTTGTAGAATGCATTCGACTTTCATTTGATTCAAAAATCTTTGTTTGAATGTGTTTGTCTTTCATTTGATTCAAATAGTTTTGTTGAATGCATTTGACTTTTATTTGTTTAAAAAAACTCTCTTTGAATGTGTTTGACTTTCATTTTATTTAAAAACCTTTGTTTAATGTGTTTGACCTTCATTGTTTCAAATAGCTTTGTAGAATGCATTTGACTTTCATTTGATTCAAATAGCTTAGGTAAATGCATTGGACTTCCAGTTGCTTCAAAAAGGTTTGTTTAAATGTGTATGACTTTCATTTGATTCAAATAGCTTCGTAGAATGCATTAGACTTTCATTTTATTCAAAAAGCTATGTTTGAATGTGTTTGACTTTCATTTGATTCAAATAGCTTTGTAGAATGCATTCGACTTTCATTTGATTCAAAAAGTTCTGTTTGAATGTGTTTGACTTTCATTTGATTCAAATAGCTTTGTTGAATGCATTCGACTTTTATTTGCTTCAAAAAGCTTTGTTTGAATGTGTTTTACTTTCATTTGATTCAAATAGCTTTGTAGAATACATTTGACTTTTATTTGCTTTAAAAAGCTTTGTTTGAATGTGTTTGACTTTCATTTGATTTAAAAACCTTTGTTTAAAGTGTTTGACTTTCATTTGATTCAAATAACTATTTAGAATGCATCCGACTTTTATTTGACTCAAAAAGCTTTGTTTGAATGTGTTTGACTTTCATTTGATTCAACTAGCTTTGTTGAATGCATTTGACTTTCTTTTGTTTCAAAAAGCTTTGTTTGAATGTGTTTGACTTTCATTTGATTCAAATAGCTTTGTAGAATACATTTGACTTTTATTTGCTTCAAAAAGCTTTGTTTGAATGTGTTTGACTTTCATTTGATTTAAAAACCTTTCTTTATTGTGTTTGACTTTCATTTGATTCAAATAACTTTTTAGAATGCATTCGACTTTCATTTTATTCAAAAAGCTTTGTTTGAATGTGTTTGACTTTCATTTGAATTAAAAACCTTTGTTTAATGTGTTAGACTTTCATTTGATTCAAATAGATTTGTAGAATTCCTTCGACTTTCATTTGATTCAAAAAGCCTTTTTTGAATGTGTTTGACTTTCATTTCATTCAAATAGGGTAGTTGAAAGCATTGGACTTCCATTTGCTTCAAAAAGCTTTTTTTAAATGTGTATGACTTTCATTTGATTCAAATAGCTTTGTTGAATGCATTTAACTTTCATTTGTTTCAAAAAGCTTTGTGTGAATGTGTTTGACTTTCATTTGATTCAAATAGCTTTGTAGAATGCATTCGACTTTCATTTGATTCAAAAATCTTTGTTTGAATGTGTTTGTCTTTCATTTGATTCAAATAGTTTTGTTGAATGCATTTGACTTTTATTTGTTTAAAAAAACTCTCTTTGAATGTGTTTGACTTTCATTTTATTTAAAAACCTTTGTTTAATGTGTTCGACCTTCATTGTTTCAAATAGCTTTGTAGAATGCATTTGACTTTCATTTGATTCAAATAGCTTAGGTAAATGCATTGGACTTCCAGTTGCTTCAAAAAGGTTTGTTTAAATGTGTATGACTTTCATTTGATTCAAATAGCTTCGTAGAATGCATTAGACTTTCATTTTATTCAAAAAGCTATGTTTGAATGTGTTTGACTTTCATTTGATTCAAATAGCTTTGTAGAATGCATTCGACTTTCATTTGATTCAAAAAGTTCTGTTTGAATGTGTTTGACTTTCATTTGATTCAAATAGCTTTGTTGAATGCATTCGACTTTTATTTGCTTCAAAAAGCTTTGTTTGAATGTGTTTTACTTTCATTTGATTCAAATAGCTTTGTAGAATACATTTGACTTTTATTTGCTTTAAAAAGCTTTGTTTGAATGTGTTTGACTTTCATTTGATTTAAAAACCTTTGTTTAAAGTGTTTGACTTTCATTTGATTCAAATAACTATTTAGAATGCATCCGACTTTTATTTGACTCAAAAAGCTTTGTTTGAATGTGTTTGACTTTCATTTGATTCAACTAGCTTTGTTGAATGCATTTGACTTTCTTTTGTTTCAAAAAGCTTTGTTTGAATGTGTTTGACTTTCATTTGATTCAAATAGCTTTGTAGAATACATTTGACTTTTATTTGCTTCAAAAAGCTTTGTTTGAATGTGTTTGACTTTCATTTGATTTAAAAACCTTTCTTTATTGTGTTTGACTTTCATTTGATTCAAATAACTTTTTAGAATGCATTCGACTTTCATTTTATTCAAAAAGCTTTGTTTGAATGTGTTTGACTTTCATTTGAATTAAAAACCTTTGTTTAATGTGTTAGACTTTCATTTGATTCAAATAGATTTGTAGAATTCCTTCGACTTTCATTTGATTCAAAAAGCCTTTTTTGAATGTGTTTGACTTTCATTTCATTCAAATAGGGTAGTTGAAAGCATTGGACTTCCATTTGCTTCAAAAAGCTTTTTTTAAATGTGTATGACTTTCATTTGATTCAAATAGCTTTGTTGAATGCATTTAACTTTCATTTGTTTCAAAAAGCTTTGTGTGAATGTGTTTGACTTTCATTTGATTCAAATAGCTTTGTAGAATGCATTCGACTTTCATTTGATTCAAAAATCTTTGTTTGAATGTGTTTGTCTTTCATTTGATTCAAATAGTTTTGTTGAATGCATTTGACTTTTATTTGTTTCAAAAAACTCTCTTTGAATGTGTTTGACTTTCATTTTATTTAAAAACCTTTGTTTAATGTGTTTGACCTTCATTGTTTCAAATAGCTTTGTAGAATGCATTTGACTTTCATTTGATTCAAATAGCTTAGGTAAATGCATTGGACTTCCAGTTGCTTCAAAAAGGTTTGTTTAAATGTGTATGACTTTCATTTGATTCAAATAGCTTCGTAGAATGCATTAGACTTTCATTTTATTCAAAAAGCTATGTTTGAATGTGTTTGACTTTCATTTGATTCAAATAGCTTTGTAGAATGCATTCGACTTTCATTTGATTCAAAAAGTTCTGTTTGAATGTGTTTGACTTTCATTTGATTCAAATAGCTTTGTTGAATGCATTCGACTTTTATTTGCTTCAAAAAGCTTTGTTTGAATGTGTTTTACTTTCATTTGATTCAAATAGCTTTGTAGAATACATTTGACTTTTATTTGCTTTAAAAAGCTTTGTTTGAATGTGTTTGACTTTCATTTGATTTAAAAACCTTTGTTTAAAGTGTTTGACTTTCATTTGATTCAAATAACTATTTAGAATGCATCCGACTTTTATTTGACTCAAAAAGCTTTGTTTGAATGTGTTTGACTTTCATTTGATTCAACTAGCTTTGTTGAATGCATTTGACTTTCTTTTGTTTCAAAAAGCTTTGTTTGAATGTGTTTGACTTTCATTTGATTCAAATAGCTTTGTAGAATACATTTGACTTTTATTTGCTTCAAAAAGCTTTGTTTGAATGTGTTTGACTTTCATTTGATTTAAAAACCTTTCTTTATTGTGTTTGACTTTCATTTGATTCAAATAACTTTTTAGAATGCATTCGACTTTCATTTTATTCAAAAAGCTTTGTTTGAATGTGTTTGACTTTCATTTGAATTAAAAACCTTTGTTTAATGTGTTAGACTTTCATTTGATTCAAATAGATTTGTATAATTCCTTCGACTTTCATTTGATTCAAAAAGCCTTTTTTGAATGTGTTTGACTTTCATTTCATTCAAATAGGGTAGTTGAAAGCATTGGACTTCCATTTGCTTCAAAAAGCTTTTTTTAAATGTGTATGACTTTCATTTGATTCAAATAGCTTTGTTGAATGCATTTAACTTTCATTTGTTTCAAAAAGCTTTGTGTGAATGTGTTTGACTTTCATTTGATTCAAATAGCTTTGTAGAATGCATTCGACTTTCATTTGATTCAAAAATCTTTGTTTGAATGTGTTTGTCTTTCATTTGATTCAAATAGTTTTGTTGAATGCATTTGACTTTTATTTGTTTAAAAAAACTCTCTTTGAATGTGTTTGACTTTCATTTTATTTAAAAACCTTTGTTTAATGTGTTTGACCTTCATTGTTTCAAATAGCTTTGTAGAATGCATTTGACTTTCATTTGATTCAAATAGCTTAGTTAAATGCATTGGACTTCCAGTTGCTTCAAAAAGGTTTGTTTAAATGTGTATGACTTTCATTTGATTCAAATAGCTTCGTAGAATGCATTAGACTTTCATTTTATTCAAAAAGCTATGTTTGAATGTGTTTGACTTTCATTTGATTCAAATAGCTTTGTAGAATGCATTCGACTTTCATTTGATTCAAAAAGTTCTGTTTGAATGTGTTTGACTTTCATTTGATTCAAATAGCTTTGTTGAATGCATTCGACTTTTATTTGCTTCAAAAAGCTTTGTTTGAATGTGTTTTACTTTCATTTGATTCAAATAGCTTTGTAGAATACATTTGACTTTTATTTGCTTTAAAAAGCTTTGTTTGAATGTGTTTGACTTTCATTTGATTTAAAAACCTTTGTTTAAAGTGTTTGACTTTCATTTGATTCAAATAACTATTTAGAATGCATCCGACTTTTATTTGACTCAAAAAGCTTTGTTTGAATGTGTTTGACTTTCATTTGATTCAACTAGCTTTGTTGAATGCATTTGACTTTCTTTTGTTTCAAAAAGCTTTGTTTGAATGTGTTTGACTTTCATTTGATTCAAATAGCTTTGTAGAATACATTTGACTTTTATTTGCTTCAAAAAGCTTTGTTTGAATGTGTTTGACTTTCATTTGATTTAAAAACCTTTCTTTATTGTGTTTGACTTTCATTTGATTCAAATAACTTTTTAGAATGCATTCGACTTTCATTTTATTCAAAAAGCTTTGTTTGAATGTGTTTGACTTTCATTTGAATTAAAAACCTTTGTTTAATGTGTTAGACTTTCATTTGATTCAAATAGATTTGTAGAATTCCTTCGACTTTCATTTGATTCAAAAAGCCTTTTTTGAATGTGTTTGACTTTCATTTCATTCAAATAGGGTAGTTGAAAGCATTGGACTTCCATTTGCTTCAAAAAGCTTTTTTTAAATGTGTATGACTTTCATTTGATTCAAATAGCTTTGTTGAATGCATTTAACTTTCATTTGTTTCAAAAAGCTTTGTGTGAATGTGTTTGACTTTCATTTGATTCAAATAGCTTTGTAGAATGCATTCGACTTTCATTTGATTCAAAAATCTTTGTTTGAATGTGTTTGTCTGTCATTTGATTCAAATAGTTTTGTTGAATGCATTTGACTTTTATTTGTTTAAAAAAACTCTCTTTGAATGTGTTTGACTTTCATTTTATTTAAAAACCTTTGTTTAATGTGTTTGACCTTCATTGTTTCAAATAGCTTTGTAGAATGCATTTGACTTTCATTTGATTCAAATAGCTTAGGTAAATGCATTGGACTTCCAGTTGCTTCAAAAAGGTTTGTTTAAATGTGTATGACTTTCATTTGATTCAAATAGCTTCGTAGAATGCATTAGACTTTCATTTTATTCAAAAAGCTATGTTTGAATGTGTTTGACTTTCATTTGATTCAAATAGCTTTGTAGAATGCATTCGACTTTCATTTGATTCAAAAAGTTCTGTTTGAATGTGTTTGACTTTCATTTGATTCAAATAGCTTTGTTGAATGCATTCGACTTTTATTTGCTTCAAAAAGCTTTGTTTGAATGTGTTTTACTTTCATTTGATTCAAATAGCTTTGTAGAATACATTTGACTTTTATTTGCTTTAAAAAGCTTTGTTTGAATGTGTTTGACTTTCATTTGATTTAAAAACCTTTGTTTAAAGTGTTTGACTTTCATTTGATTCAAATAACTATTTAGAATGCATCCGACTTTTATTTGACTCAAAAAGCTTTGTTTGAATGTGTTTGACTTTCATTTGATTCAACTAGCTTTGTTGAATGCATTTGACTTTCTTTTGTTTCAAAAAGCTTTGTTTGAATGTGTTTGACTTTCATTTGATTCAAATAGCTTTGTAGAATACATTTGACTTTTATTTGCTTCAAAAAGCTTTGTTTGAATGTGTTTGACTTTCATTTGATTTAAAAACCTTTCTTTATTGTGTTTGACTTTCATTTGATTCAAATAACTTTTTAGAATGCATTCGACTTTCATTTTATTCAAAAAGCTTTGTTTGAATGTGTTTGACTTTCATTTGAATTAAAAACCTTTGTTTAATGTGTTAGACTTTCATTTGATTCAAATAGATTTGTAGAATTCCTTCGACTTTCATTTGATTCAAAAAGCCTTTTTTGAATGTGTTTGACTTTCATTTCATTCAAATAGGGTAGTTGAAAGCATTGGACTTCCATTTGCTTCAAAAAGCTTTTTTTAAATGTGTATGACTTTCATTTGATTCAAATAGCTTTGTTGAATGCATTTAACTTTCATTTGTTTCAAAAAGCTTTGTGTGAATGTGTTTGACTTTCATTTGATTCAAATAGCTTTGTAGAATGCATTCGACTTTCATTTGATTCAAAAATCTTTGTTTGAATGTGTTTGTCTGTCATTTGATTCAAATAGTTTTGTTGAATGCATTTGACTTTTATTTGTTTAAAAAAACTCTCTTTGAATGTGTTTGACTTTCATTTTATTTAAAAACCTTTGTTTAATGTGTTTGACCTTCATTGTTTCAAATAGCTTTGTAGAATGCATTTGACTTTCATTTGATTCAAATAGCTTAGGTAAATGCATTGGACTTCCAGTTGCTTCAAAAAGGTTTGTTTAAATGTGTATGACTTTCATTTGATTCAAATAGCTTCGTAGAATGCATTAGACTTTCATTTTATTCAAAAAGCTATGTTTGAATGTGTTTGACTTTCATTTGATTCAAATAGCTTTGTAGAATGCATTCGACTTTCATTTGATTCAAAAAGTTCTGTTTGAATGTGTTTGACTTTCATTTGATTCAAATAGCTTTGTTGAATGCATTCGACTTTTATTTGCTTCAAAAAGCTTTGTTTGAATGTGTTTTACTTTCATTTGATTCAAATAGCTTTGTAGAATACATTTGACTTTTATTTGCTTTAAAAAGCTTTGTTTGAATGTGTTTGACTTTCATTTGATTTAAAAACCTTTGTTTAAAGTGTTTGACTTTCATTTGATTCAAATAACTATTTAGAATGCATCCGACTTTTATTTGACTCAAAAAGCTTTGTTTGAATGTGTTTGACTTTCATTTGATTCAACTAGCTTTGTTGAATGCATTTGACTTTCTTTTGTTTCAAAAAGCTTTGTTTGAATGTGTTTGACTTTCATTTGATTCAAATAGCTTTGTAGAATACATTTGACTTTTATTTGCTTCAAAAAGCTTTGTTTGAATGTGTTTGACTTTCATTTGATTTAAAAACCTTTCTTTATTGTGTTTGACTTTCATTTGATTCAAATAACTTTTTAGAATGCATTCGACTTTCATTTTATTCAAAAAGCTTTGTTTGAATGTGTTTGACTTTCATTTGAATTAAAAACCTTTGTTTAATGTGTTAGACTTTCATTTGATTCAAATAGATTTGTAGAATTCCTTCGACTTTCATTTGATTCAAAAAGCCTTTTTTGAATGTGTTTGACTTTCATTTCATTCAAATAGGGTAGTTGAAAGCATTGGACTTCCATTTGCTTCAAAAAGCTTTTTTTAAATGTGTATGACTTTCATTTGATTCAAATAGCTTTGTTGAATGCATTTAACTTTCATTTGTTTCAAAAAGCTTTGTGTGAATGTGTTTGACTTTCATTTGATTCAAATAGCTTTGTAGAATGCATTCGACTTTCATTTGATTCAAAAATCTTTGTTTGAATGTGTTTGTCTTTCATTTGATTCAAATAGTTTTGTTGAATGCATTTGACTTTTATTTGTTTAAAAAAACTCTCTTTGAATGTGTTTGACTTTCATTTTATTTAAAAACCTTTGTTTAATGTGTTTGACCTTCATTGTTTCAAATAGCTTTGTAGAATGCATTTGACTTTCATTTGATTCAAATAGCTTAGTTAAATGCATTGGACTTCCAGTTGCTTCAAAAAGCTTTGTTTGAATGTGTTCTACTTTCATTTGATTCAAATAGCTTTGTAGAATGTATTCGACTTTCATTTTATTCAAAAAGCTATGTTTGAATGTGTTTGACTTTCATTTGATTCAAATAGCTTTGTAGAATGCATTCGACTTTCATTTGATTCAAAAAGTTCTGTTTGAATGTGTTTGACTTTCATTTGATTCAAATAGCTTTGTTGAATGCATTTGACTTTTATTTGCTTCAAAAAGCTTTGTTTGACTGTGTTTTACTTTCATTTGATTGAAATAGCTTTGTAGAATACATTTGACTTTTATTTGCTTTAAAAAGCTTTGTTTGAATGTGTTTGACTTTCATTTGATTTAAAAACCTTTGTTTAAAGTGTTTGACTTTCATTTGATTCAAATAACTATTTAGAATGCATCCGACTTTTATTTGACTCAAAAAGCTTTGTTTGAATGTGTTCGACTTTCATTTGATTCAACTAGCTTTGTTGAATGCATTTGACTTTCTTTTGTTTCAAAAAGCTTTGTTTGAATGTGTTTGACTTTCATTTGATTCAAATAGCTTTGTAGAATACATTTGACTTTTATTTGCTTCAAAAAGCTTTGTTTGAATGTGTTTCACTTTCATTTGATTTAAAAACCTTTGTTTAATGTGTTTGACTTTCATTTGATTCAAATAACTTTTTAGAATGCATTCGACTTTCATTTTATTCAAAAAGCTTTGTTTGAATGTGTTTGACTTTCATTTGAATTAAAAACCTTTGTTTAATGTGTTAGACTTTCATTTGATTCAAATAGATTTGTAGAATTTATTCGACTTTCATTTGATTCAAAAAGCCTTTTTTAAATGTGTTTGACTTTCATTTCATTAAAATAGGGTAGTTGAAAGCATTGGACTTCCATTTGCTTCAAAAAGCTTTCTTTAAATGTGTATGACTTTCTTTTGATTCAAATAGCTTTGTTGAATGCATTTAACTTTCATTGGCTTCAAAAAGCTTTGTGTGAATGTGTTTGACTTTCATTTGATTCAAATAGCTTTGTAGAATGCATTCGACTTTCATTTGATTCAAAAATCTTTGTTTGAATGTGTTTGTCTTTCATTTGATTCAAATAGTTTTGTTGAATGCATTTGACTTTTATTTGTTTAAAAAAACTCTCTTTGAATGTGTTTGACTTTCATTTTATTTAAAAACCTTTGTTTAATGTGTTTGACCTTCATTGTTTCAAATAGCTTTGTAGAATGCATTTGACTTTCATTTGATTCAAATAGCTTAGTTAAATGCATTGGACTTCCAGTTGCTTCAAAAAGGTTTGTTTAAATGTGTATGACTTTCATTTGATTCAAATAGCTTCGTAGAATGCATTAGACTTTCATTTTATTCAAAAAGCTATGTTTGAATGTGTTTGACTTTCATTTGATTCAAATAGCTTTGTAGAATGCATTCGACTTTCATTTGATTCAAAAAGTTCTGTTTGAATGTGTTTGACTTTCATTTGATTCAAATAGCTTTGTTGATTGCTTCAAAAAGGTTTGTTTAAATGTGTATGACTTTCATTTGATTCAAATAGCTTCGTAGAATGCATTAGACTTTCATTTTATTCAAAAAGCTATGTTTGAATGTGTTTTACTTTCATTTGATTCAAATAGCTTTGTAGAATACATTTGACTTTTATTTGCTTTAAAAAGCTTTGTTTGAATGTGTTTGACTTTCATTTGATTTAAAAACCTTTGTTTAAAGTGTTTGACTTTCATTTGATTCAAATAACTATTTAGAATGCATCCGACTTTTATTTGACTCAAAAAGCTTTGTTTGAATGTGTTCGACTTTCATTTGATTCAACTAGCTTTGTTGAATGCATTTGACTTTCTATTGTTTCAAAAAGCTTTGTTTGAATGTGTTTGAATTTCATTTGATTCAAATAGCTTTGTAGAATACATTTGACTTTTATTAGCTTAAAAAAGCTTTGTTTGAATGTGTTTGACTTTCATTTGATTTAAAAACCTTTCTTTATTGTGTTTGACTTTCATTTGATTCAAATAACTTTTTAGAATGCATTCGACTTTCATTTTATTCAAAAAGCTTTGTTTGAATGTGTTTGACTTTCATTTAAATTAAAACCTTTGTTTAATGTGTTAGACTTTCATTTGATTCAAATAGATTTGTAGAATTCCTTCGACTTTCATTTGATTCAAAAAGCCTTTTTTGAATGTGTTTGACTTTCATTTCATTCAAATAGGGTAGTTGAAAGCATTGGACTTCCATTTGCTTCAAAAAGCTTTTTTTAAATGTGTATGACTTTCATTTGATTCAAATAGCTTTGTTGAATGCATTTAACTTTCATTTGTTTCAAAAAGCTTTGTGTGAATGTGTTTGACTTTCATTTGAATCAAATAGCTTTGTAGAATGCATTCGACTTTCATTTGATTCAAAAATCTTTGTTTGAATGTGTTTGTCTTTCATTTGATTCAAATAGTTTTGTTGAATGCATTTGACTTTTATTTGTTTCAAAAAACTCTCTTTGAATGTGTTTGACTTTCATTTTATTTAAAAACCTTTGTTTAATGTGTTTGACCTTCATTGTTTCAAATAGCTTTGTAGAATGCATTTGACTTTCATTTGATTCAAATAGCTTAGTTAAATGCATTGGACTTCCAGTTGCTTCAAAAAGGTTTGTTTAAATGTGTATGACTTTCATTTGATTCAAATAGCTTCGTAGAATGCATTAGACTTTCATTTTATTCAAAAAGCTATGTTTGAATGTGTTTGACTTTCATTTGATTCAAATAGCTTTGTAGAATGCATTCGACTTTCATTTGATTCAAAAAGTTCTGTTTGAATGTGTTTGACTTTCATTTGATTCAAATAGCTTTGTTGAATGCATTTGACTTTTATTTGCTTCAAAAAGCTTTGTTTGAATGTGTTTTACTTTCATTTGATTCAAATAGCTTTGTAGAATACATTTGACTTTTATTTGCTTTAAAAAGCTTTGTTTGAATGTGTTTGACTTTCATTTGATTTAAAAACCTTTGTTTAAAGTGTTTGACTTTCATTTGATTCAAATAACTATTTAGAATGCATCCGACTTTTATTTGACTCAAAAAGCTTTGTTTGAATGTGTTCGACTTTCATTTGATTCAACTAGCTTTGTTGAATGCATTTGACTTTCTTTTGTTTCAAAAAGCTTTGTTTGAATGTGTTTGAATTTCATTTGATTCAAATAGCTTTGTAGAATACATTTGACTTTTATTTGCTTCAAAAAGCTTTGTTTGAATGTGTTTCACTTTCATTTGATTTAAAAACCTTTGTTTAATGTGTTTGACTTTCATTTGATTCAAATAACTTTTTAGAATGCATTCGACTTTCATTTTATTCAAAAAGCTTTGTTTGAATGTGTTTGACTTTCATTTGAATTAAAAACCTTTGTTTAATGTGTTAGACTTTCATTTGATTCAAATAGATTTGTAGAATTTATTCGACTTTCATTTGATTCAAAAAGCCTTTTTTAAATGTGTTTGACTTTCATTTCATTCAAATAGGGTAGTTGAAAGCATTGGACTTCCATTTGCTTCAAAAAGCTTTCTTTAAATGTGTATGACTTTCTTTTGATTCAAATAGCTTTGTTGAATGCATTTAACTTTCATTGGTTTCAAAAAGCTTTGTGTGAATGTGTTTGACTTTCATTTGATTCAAATAGCTTTGTAGAATGCATTCGACTTTCATTTGATTCAAAAATCTTTGTTTGAATGTGTTTGTCTTTCATTTGATTCAAATAGTTTTGTTGAATGCATTTGACTTTTATTTGTTTCAAAAAACTCTCTTTGAATGTGTTTGACTTTCATTTTATTTAAAAACCTTTGTTTAATGTGTTTGACCTTCATTGTTTCAAATAGCTTTGTAGAATGCATTTGACTTTCATTTGATTCAAATAGCTTAGTTAAATGCATTGGACTTCCAGTTGCTTCAAAAAGGTTTGTTTAAATGTGTATGACTTTCATTTGATTCAAATAGCTTCGTAGAATGCATTAGACTTTCATTTTATTCAAAAAGCTATGTTTGAATGTGTTTGACTTTCATTTGATTCAAATAGCTTTGTAGAATGCATTCGACTTTCATTTGATTCAAAAAGTTCTGTTTGAATGTGTTTGACTTTCATTTGATTCAAATAGCTTTGTTGAATGCATTTGACTTTTATTTGCTTCAAAAAGCTTTGTTTGAATGTGTTTTACTTTCATTTGATTCAAATAGCTTTGTAGAATACATTTGACTTTTATTTGCTTTAAAAAGCTTTGTTTGAATGTGTTTGACTTTCATTTGATTTAAAAACCTTTGTTTAAAGTGTTTGACTTTCATTTGATTCAAATAACTATTTAGAATGCATCCGACTTTTATTTGACTCAAAAAGCTTTGTTTGAATGTGTTCGACTTTCATTTGATTCAACTAGCTTTGTTGAATGCATTTGACTTTCTTTTGTTTCAAAAAGCTTTGTTTGAATGTGTTTGACTTTCATTTGATTCAAATAGCTTTGTAGAATACATTTGACTTTTATTTGCTTCAAAAAGCTTTGTTTGAATGTGTTTAGCTTCATTTGATTTAAAAACCTTTCTTTATTGTGTTTGACTTTCATTTGATTCAAATAACTTTTTAGAATGCATTCGACTTTCATTTTATTCAAAAAGCTTTGTTTGAATGTGTTTGACTTTCATTTGAATTAAAAACCTTTGTTTAATGTGTTAGACTTTCATTTGATTCAAATAGATTTGTAGAATTCCTTCGACTTTCATTTGATTCAAAAAGCCTTTTTTGAATGTGTTTGACTTTCATTTCATTCAAATAGGGTAGTTGAAAGCATTGGACTTCCATTTGCTTCAAAAAACTTTCTTTAAATGTGTATGACTTTCTTTTGATTCAAATAGCTTTGTTGAATGCATTTAACTTTCATTTGTTTCAAAAAGCTTTGTGTGAATGTGTTTGACTTTCATTTGATTCAAATAGCTTTGTAGAATGCATTCGACTTTCATTTGATTCAAAAATCTTTGTTTGAATGTGTTTGTCTTTCATTTGATTCAAATAGTTTTGTTGAATGCATTTGACTTTTATTTGTTTCAAAAAACTCTCTTTGAATGTGTTTGACTTTCATTTTATTTAAAAACCTTTGTTTAATGTGTTTGACCTTCATTGTTTCAAATAGCTTTGTAGAATGCATTTGACTTTCATTTGATTCAAATAGCTTAGTTAAATGCATTGGACTTCCAGTTGCTTCAAAAAGGTTTGTTTAAATGTGTATGACTTTCATTTGATTCAAATAGCTTCGTAGAATGCATTAGACTTTCATTTTATTCAAAAAGCTATGTTTGAATGTGTTTGACTTTCATTTGATTCAAATAGCTTTGTAGAATGCATTCGACTTTCATTTGATTCAAAAAGTTCTGTTTGAATGTGTTTGACTTTCATTTGATTCAAATAGCTTTGTTGAATGCATTTGACTTTTATTTGCTTCAAAAAGCTTTGTTTGAATGTGTTTTACTTTCATTTGATTCAAATAGCTTTGTAGAATACATTTGACTTTTATTTGCTTTAAAAAGCTTTGTTTGAATGTGTTTGACTTTCATTTGATTTAAAAACCTTTGTTTAAAGTGTTTGACTTTCATTTGATTCAAATAACTATTTAGAATGCATCCGACTTTTATTTGACTCAAAAAGCTTTGTTTGAATGTGTTCGACTTTCATTTGATTCAACTAGCTTTGTTGAATGCATTTGACTTTCTTTTGTTTCAAAAAGCTTTGTTTGAATGTGTTTGACTTTCATTTGATTCAAATAGCTTTGTAGAATACATTTGACTTTTATTTGCTTCAAAAAGCTTTGTTTGAATGTGTTTGACTTTCATTTGATTTAAAAACCTTTCTTTATTGTGTTTGACTTTCATTTGATTCAAATAACTTTTTAGAATGCATTCGACTTTCATTTTATTCAAAAAGCTTTGTTTGAATGTGTTTGACTTTCATTTGAATTAAAAACCTTTGTTTAATGTGTTAGACTTTCATTTGATTCAAATAGATTTGTAGAATTCCTTCGACTTTCATTTGATTCAAAAAGCCTTTTTTGAATGTGTTTGACTTTCATTTCATTCAAATAGGGTAGTTGAAAGCATTGGACTTCCATTTGCTTCAAAAAACTTTCTTTAAATGTGTATGACTTTCTTTTGATTCAAATAGCTTTGTTGAATGCATTTAACTTTCATTTGTTTCAAAAAGCTTTGTGTGAATGTGTTTGACTTTCATTTGATTCAAATAGCTTTGTAGAATGCATTCGACTTTCATTTGATTCAAAAATCTTTGTTTGAATGTGTTTGTCTTTCATTTGATTCAAATAGTTTTGTTGAATGCATTTGACTTTTATTTGTTTCAAAAAACTCTCTTTGAATGTGTTTGACTTTCATTTTATTTAAAAACCTTTGTTTAATGTGTTTGACCTTCATTGTTTCAAATAGCTTTGTAGAATGCATTTGACTTTCATTTGATTCAAATAGCTTAGTTAAATGCATTGGACTTCCAGTTGCTTCAAAAAGGTTTGTTTAAATGTGTATGACTTTCATTTGATTCAAATAGCTTCGTAGAATGCATTAGACTTTCATTTTATTCAAAAAGCTATGTTTGAATGTGTTTGACTTTCATTTGATTCAAATAGCTTTGTAGAATGCATTCGACTTTCATTTGATTCAAAAAGTTCTGTTTGAATGTGTTTGACTTTCATTTGATTCAAATAGCTTTGTTGAATGCATTTGACTTTTATTTGCTTCAAAAAGCTTTGTTTGAATGTGTTTTACTTTCATTTGATTCAAATAGCTTTGTAGAATACATTTGACTTTTATTTGCTTTAAAAAGCTTTGTTTGAATGTGTTTGACTTTCATTTGATTTAAAAACCTTTGTTTAAAGTGTTTGACTTTCATTTGATTCAAATAACTATTTAGAATGCATCCGACTTTTATTTGACTCAAAAAGCTTTGTTTGAATGTGTTCGACTTTCATTTGATTCAACTAGCTTTGTTGAATGCATTTGACTTTCTTTTGTTTCAAAAAGCTTTGTTTGAATGTGTTTGACTTTCATTTGATTCAAATAGCTTTGTAGAATACATTTGACTTTTATTTGCTTCAAAAAGCTTTGTTTGAATGTGTTTGACTTTCATTTGATTTAAAAACCTTTCTTTATTGTGTTTGACTTTCATTTGATTCAAATAACTTTTTAGAATGCATTCGACTTTCATTTTATTCAAAAAGCTTTGTTTGAATGTGTTTGACTTTCATTTGAATTAAAAACCTTTGTTTAATGTGTTAGACTTTCATTTGATTCAAATAGATTTGTAGAATTCCTTCGACTTTCATTTGATTCAAAAAGCCTTTTTTGAATGTGTTTGACTTTCATTTCATTCAAATAGGGTAGTTGAAAGCATTGGACTTCCATTTGCTTCAAAAAACTTTCTTTAAATGTGTATGACTTTCTTTTGATTCAAATAGCTTTGTTGAATGCATTTAACTTTCATTTGTTTCAAAAAGCTTTGTGTGAATGTGTTTGACTTTCATTTGATTCAAATAGCTTTGTAGAATGCATTCGACTTTCATTTGATTCAAAAATCTTTGTTTGAATGTGTTTGTCTTTCATTTGATTCAAATAGTTTTGTTGAATGCATTTGACTTTTATTTGTTTCAAAAAACTCTCTTTGAATGTGTTTGACTTTCATTTTATTTAAAAACCTTTGTTTAATGTGTTTGACCTTCATTGTTTCAAATAGCTTTGTAGAATGCATTTGACTTTCATTTGATTCAAATAGCTTAGTTAAATGCATTGGACTTCCAGTTGCTTCAAAAAGGTTTGTTTAAATGTGTATGACTTTCATTTGATTCAAATAGCTTCGTAGAATGCATTAGACTTTCATTTTATTCAAAAAGCTATGTTTGAATGTGTTTGACTTTCATTTGATTCAAATAGCTTTGTAGAATGCATTCGACTTTCATTTGATTCAAAAAGTTCTGTTTGAATGTGTTTGACTTTCATTTGATTCAAATAGCTTTGTTGAATGCATTTGACTTTTATTTGCTTCAAAAAGCTTTGTTTGAATGTGTTTTACTTTCATTTGATTCAAATAGCTTTGTAGAATACATTTGACTTTTATTTGCTTTAAAAAGCTTTGTTTGAATGTGTTTGACTTTCATTTGATTTAAAAACCTTTGTTTAAAGTGTTTGACTTTCATTTGATTCAAATAACTATTTAGAATGCATCCGACTTTTATTTGACTCAAAAAGCTTTGTTTGAATGTGTTCGACTTTCATTTGATTCAACTAGCTTTGTTGAATGCATTTGACTTTCTTTTGTTTCAAAAAGCTTTGTTTGAATGTGTTTGACTTTCATTTGATTCAAATAGCTTTGTAGAATACATTTGACTTTTATTTGCTTCAAAAAGCTTTGTTTGAATGTGTTTGACTTTCATTTGATTTAAAAACCTTTCTTTATTGTGTTTGACTTTCATTTGATTCAAATAACTTTTTAGAATGCATTCGACTTTCATTTAATTCAAAAAGCTTTGTTTGATTGTGTTTGACTTTCATTTGAATTAAAAACCTTTGTTTAATGTGTTAGACTTTCATTTGATTCAAATAGATTTGTAGAATTCCTTCGACTTTCATTTGATTCAAAAAGCCTTTTTTGAATGTGTTTGACTTTCATTTCATTCAAATAGGGTAGTTGAAAGCATTGGACTTCCATTTGCTTCAAAAAGCTTTTTTTAAATGTGTATGACTTTCATTTGATTCAAATAGCTTTGTTGAATGCATTTAACTTTCATTTGTTTCAAAAAGCTTTGTGTGAATGTGTTTGACTTTCATTTGATTCAAATAGCTTTGTAGAATGCATTCGACTTTCATTTGATTCAAAAATCTTTGTTTGAATGTGTTTGTCTTTCATTTGATTCAAATAGTTTTGTTGAATGCATTTGACTTTTATTTGTTTCAAAAAACTCTCTTTGAATGTGTTTGACTTTCATTTTATTTAAAAACCTTTGTTTAATGTGTTTGACCTTCATTGTTTCAAATAGCTTTGTAGAATGCATTTGACTTTCATTTGATTCAAATAGCTTAGTTAAATGCATTGGACTTCCAGTTGCTTCAAAAAGGTTTGTTTAAATGTGTATGACTTTCATTTGATTCAAATAGCTTCGTAGAATGCATTAGACTTTCATTTTATTCAAAAAGCTATGTTTGAATGTGTTTGACTTTCATTTGATTCAAATAGCTTTGTAGAATGCATTCGACTTTCATTTGATTCAAAAAGTTCTGTTTGAATGTGTTTGACTTTCATTTGATTCAAATAGCTTTGTTGAATGCATTTGACTTTTATTTGCTTCAAAAAGCTTTGTTTGAATGTGTTTTACTTTCATTTGATTCAAATAGCTTTGTAGAATACATTTGACTTTTATTTGCTTTAAAAAGCTTTGTTTGAATGTGTTTGACTTTCATTTGATTTAAAAACCTTTGTTTAAAGTGTTTGACTTTCATTTGATTCAAATAACTATTTAGAATGCATCCGACTTTTATTTGACTCAAAAAGCTTTGTTTGAATGTGTTCGACTTTCATTTGATTCAACTAGCTTTGTTGAATGCATTTGACTTTCTTTTGTTTCAAAAAGCTTTGTTTGAATGTGTTTGACTTTCATTTGATTCAAATAGCTTTGTAGAATACATTTGACTTTTATTTGCTTCAAAAAGCTTTGTTTGAATGTGTTTGACTTTCATTTGATTTAAAAACCTTTCTTTATTGTGTTTGACTTTCATTTGATTCAAATAACTTTTTAGAATGCATTCGACTTTCATTTTATTCAAAAAGCTTTGTTTGAATGTGTTTGACTTTCATTTGAATTAAAAACCTTTGTTTAATGTGTTAGACTTTCATTTGATTCAAATAGATTTGTAGAATTCCTTCGACTTTCATTTGATTCAAAAAGCCTTTTTTGAATGTGTTTGACTTTCATTTCATTCAAATAGGGTAGTTGAAAGCATTGGACTTCCATTTGCTTCAAAAAACTTTCTTTAAATGTGTATGACTTTCTTTTGATTCAAATAGCTTTGTTGAATGCATTTAACTTTCATTTGTTTCAAAAAGCTTTGTGTGAATGTGTTTGACTTTCATTTGATTCAAATAGCTTTGTAGAATGCATTCGACTTTCATTTGATTCAAAAATCTTTGTTTGAATGTGTTTGTCTTTCATTTGATTCAAATAGTTTTGTTGAATGCATTTGACTTTTATTTGTTTCAAAAAACTCTCTTTGAATGTGTTTGACTTTCATTTTATTTAAAAACCTTTGTTTAATGTGTTTGACCTTCATTGTTTCAAATAGCTTTGTAGAATGCATTTGACTTTCATTTGATTCAAATAGCTTAGTTAAATGCATTGGACTTCCAGTTGCTTCAAAAAGGTTTGTTTAAATGTGTATGACTTTCATTTGATTCAAATAGCTTCGTAGAATGCATTAGACTTTCATTTTATTCAAAAAGCTATGTTTGAATGTGTTTGACTTTCATTTGATTCAAATAGCTTTGTAGAATGCATTCGACTTTCATTTGATTCAAAAAGTTCTGTTTGAATGTGTTTGACTTTCATTTGATTCAAATAGCTTTGTTGAATGCATTTGACTTTTATTTGCTTCAAAAAGCTTTGTTTGAATGTGTTTTACTTTCATTTGATTCAAATAGCTTTGTAGAATACATTTGACTTTTATTTGCTTTAAAAAGCTTTGTTTGAATGTGTTTGACTTTCATTTGATTTAAAAACCTTTGTTTAAAGTGTTTGACTTTCATTTGATTCAAATAACTATTTAGAATGCATCCGACTTTTATTTGACTCAAAAAGCTTTGTTTGAATGTGTTCGACTTTCATTTGATTCAACTAGCTTTGTTGAATGCATTTGACTTTCTTTTGTTTCAAAAAGCTTTGTTTGAATGTGTTTGACTTTCATTTGATTCAAATAGCTTTGTAGAATACATTTGACTTTTATTTGCTTCAAAAAGCTTTGTTTGAATGTGTTTGACTTTCATTTGATTTAAAAACCTTTCTTTATTGTGTTTGACTTTCATTTGATTCAAATAACTTTTTAGAATGCATTCGACTTTCATTTAATTCAAAAAGCTTTGTTTGATTGTGTTTGACTTTCATTTGAATTAAAAACCTTTGTTTAATGTGTTAGACTTTCATTTGATTCAAATAGATTTGTAGAATTCCTTCGACTTTCATTTGATTCAAAAAGCCTTTTTTGAATGTGTTTGACTTTCATTTCATTCAAATAGGGTAGTTGAAAGCATTGGACTTCCATTTGCTTCAAAAAGCTTTTTTTAAATGTGTATGACTTTCATTTGATTCAAATAGCTTTGTTGAATGCATTTAACTTTCATTTGTTTCAAAAAGCTTTGTGTGAATGTGTTTGACTTTCATTTGATTCAAATAGCTTTGTAGAATGCATTCGACTTTCATTTGATTCAAAAATCTTTGTTTGAATGTGTTTGTCTTTCATTTGATTCAAATAGTTTTGTTGAATGCATTTGACTTTTATTTGTTTCAAAAAACTCTCTTTGAATGTGTTTGACTTTCATTTTATTTAAAAACCTTTGTTTAATGTGTTTGACCTTCATTGTTTCAAATAGCTTTGTAGAATGCATTTGACTTTCATTTGATTCAAATAGCTTAGTTAAATGCATTGGACTTCCAGTTGCTTCAAAAAGGTTTGTTTAAATGTGTATGACTTTCATTTGATTCAAATAGCTTCGTAGAATGCATTAGACTTTCATTTTATTCAAAAAGCTATGTTTGAATGTGTTTGACTTTCATTTGATTCAAATAGCTTTGTAGAATGCATTCGACTTTCATTTGATTCAAAAAGTTCTGTTTGAATGTGTTTGACTTTCATTTGATTCAAATAGCTTTGTTGAATGCATTTGACTTTTATTTGCTTCAAAAAGCTTTGTTTGAATGTGTTTTACTTTCATTTGATTCAAATAGCTTTGTAGAATACATTTGACTTTTATTTGCTTTAAAAAGCTTTGTTTGAATGTGTTTGACTTTCATTTGATTTAAAAACCTTTGTTTAAAGTGTTTGACTTTCATTTGATTCAAATAACTATTTAGAATGCATCCGACTTTTATTTGACTCAAAAAGCTTTGTTTGAATGTGTTCGACTTTCATTTGATTCAACTAGCTTTGTTGAATGCATTTGACTTTCTTTTGTTTCAAAAAGCTTTGTTTGAATGTGTTTGACTTTCATTTGATTCAAATAGCTTTGTAGAATACATTTGACTTTTATTTGCTTCAAAAAGCTTTGTTTGAATGTGTTTGACTTTCATTTGATTTAAAAACCTTTCTTTATTGTGTTTGACTTTCATTTGATTCAAATAACTTTTTAGAATGCATTCGACTTTCATTTTATTCAAAAAGCTTTGTTTGAATGTGTTTGACTTTCATTTGAATTAAAAACCTTTGTTTAATGTGTTAGACTTTCATTTGATTCAAATAGATTTGTAGAATTCCTTCGACTTTCATTTGATTCAAAAAGCCTTTTTTGAATGTGTTTGACTTTCATTTCATTCAAATAGGGTAGTTGAAAGCATTGGACTTCCATTTGCTTCAAAAAGCTTTCTTTAAATGTGTATGACTTTCTTTTGATTCAAATAGCTTTGTTGAATGCATTTAACTTTCATTTGTTTCAAAAAGCTTTGTGTGAATGTGTTTGACTTTCATTTGATTCAAATAGCTTTGTAGAATGCATTCGACTTTCATTTGATTCAAAAATCTTTGTTTGAATGTGTTTGTCTTTCATTTGATTCAAATAGTTTTGTTGAATGCATTTGACTTTTATTTGTTTCAAAAAACTCTCTTTGAATGTGTTTGACTTTCATTTTATTTAAAAACCTTTGTTTAATGTGTTTGACCTTCATTGTTTCAAATAGCTTTGTAGAATGCATTTGACTTTCATTTGATTCAAATAGCTTAGTTAAATGCATTGGACTTCCAGTTGCTTCAAAAAGGTTTGTTTAAATGTGTATGACTTTCATTTGATTCAAATAGCTTCGTAGAATGCATTAGACTTTCATTTTATTCAAAAAGCTATGTTTGAATGTGTTTGACTTTCATTTGATTCAAATAGCTTTGTAGAATGCATTCGACTTTCATTTGATTCAAAAAGTTCTGTTTGAATGTGTTTGACTTTCATTTGATTCAAATAGCTTTGTTGAATGCATTTGACTTTTATTTGCTTCAAAAAGCTTTGTTTGAATGTGTTTTACTTTCATTTGATTCAAATAGCTTTGTAGAATACATTTGACTTTTATTTGCTTTAAAAAGCTTTGTTTGAATGTGTTTGACTTTCATTTGATTTAAAAACCTTTGTTTAAAGTGTTTGACTTTCATTTGATTCAAATAACTATTTAGAATGCATCCGACTTTTATTTGACTCAAAAAGCTTTGTTTGAATGTGTTCGACTTTCATTTGATTCAACTAGCTTTGTTGAATGCATTTGACTTTCTTTTGTTTCAAAAAGCTTTGTTTGAATGTGTTTGACTTTCATTTGATTCAAATAGCTTTGTAGAATACATTTGACTTTTATTTGCTTCAAAAAGCTTTGTTTGAATGTGTTTGACTTTCATTTGATTTAAAAACCTTTCTTTATTGTGTTTGACTTTCATTTGATTCAAATAACTTTTTAGAATGCATTCGACTTTCATTTTATTCAAAAAGCTTTGTTTGAATGTGTTTGACTTTCATTTGAATTAAAAACCTTTGTTTAATGTGTTAGACTTTCATTTGATTCAAATAGATTTGTAGAATTCCTTCGACTTTCATTTGATTCAAAAAGCCTTTTTTGAATGTGTTTGACTTTCATTTCATTCAAATAGGGTAGTTGAAAGCATTGGACTTCCATTTGCTTCAAAAAGCTTTCTTTAAATGTGTATGACTTTCTTTTGATTCAAATAGCTTTGTTGAATGCATTTAACTTTCATTTGTTTCAAAAAGCTTTGTGTGAATGTGTTTGACTTTCATTTGATTCAAATAGCTTTGTAGAATGCATTCGACTTTCATTTGATTCAAAAATCTTTGTTTGAATGTGTTTGTCTTTCATTTGATTCAAATAGTTTTGTTGAATGCATTTGACTTTTATTTGTTTCAAAAAACTCTCTTTGAATGTGTTTGACTTTCATTTTATTTAAAAACCTTTGTTTAATGTGTTTGACCTTCATTGTTTCAAATAGCTTTGTAGAATGCATTTGACTTTCATTTGATTCAAATAGCTTAGTTAAATGCATTGGACTTCCAGTTGCTTCAAAAAGGTTTGTTTAAATGTGTATGACTTTCATTTGATTCAAATAGCTTCGTAGAATGCATTAGACTTTCATTTTATTCAAAAAGCTATGTTTGAATGTGTTTGACTTTCATTTGATTCAAATAGCTTTGTAGAATGCATTCGACTTTCATTTGATTCAAAAAGTTCTGTTTGAATGTGTTTGACTTTCATTTGATTCAAATAGCTTTGTTGAATGCATTTGACTTTTATTTGCTTCAAAAAGCTTTGTTTGAATGTGTTTTACTTTCATTTGATTCAAATAGCTTTGTAGAATACATTTGACTTTTATTTGCTTTAAAAAGCTTTGTTTGAATGTGTTTGACTTTCATTTGATTTAAAAACCTTTGTTTAAAGTGTTTGACTTTCATTTGATTCAAATAACTATTTAGAATGCATCCGACTTTTATTTGACTCAAAAAGCTTTGTTTGAATGTGTTCGACTTTCATTTGATTCAACTAGCTTTGTTGAATGCATTTGACTTTCTTTTGTTTCAAAAAGCTTTGTTTGAATGTGTTTGACTTTCATTTGATTCAAATAGCTTTGTAGAATACATTTGACTTTTATTTGCTTCAAAAAGCTTTGTTTGAATGTGTTTGACTTTCATTTGATTTAAAAACCTTTCTTTATTGTGTTTGACTTTCATTTGATTCAAATAACTTTTTAGAATGCATTCGACTTTCATTTTATTCAAAAAGCTTTGTTTGAATGTGTTTGACTTTCATTTGAATTAAAAACCTTTGTTTACTGTGTTAGACTTTCATTTGATTCAAATAGATTTGTAGAATTCCTTCGACTTTCATTTGATTCAAAAAGCCTTTTTTGAATGTGTTTGACTTTCATTTCATTCAAATAGGGTAGTTGAAAGCATTGGACTTCCATTTGCTTCAAAAAGCTTTTTTTAAATGTGTATGACTTTCATTTGATTCAAATAGCTTTGTTGAATGCATTTAACTTTCATTTGTTTCAAAAAGCTTTGTGTGAATGTGTTTGACTTTCATTTGATTCAAATAGCTTTGTAGAATGCATTCGACTTTCATTTGATTCAAAAATCTTTGTTTGAATGTGTTTGTCTTTCATTTGATTCAAATAGTTTTGTTGAATGCATTTGACTTTTATTTGTTTCAAAAAACTCTCTTTGAATGTGTTTGACTTTCATTTTATTTAAAAACCTTTGTTTAATGTGTTTGACCTTCATTGTTTCAAATAACTTTGTAGAATGCATTTGACTTTCATTTGATTCAAATAGCTTAGTTAAATGCATTGGACTTCCAGTTTCTTCAAAATGGTTTGTTTAAATGTGTATGACTTTCATTTGATTCAAATAGCTTCGTAGAATGCATTAGACTTTCATTTTATTCAAAAAGCTATGTTTGAATGTGTTTGACTTTCATTTGATTCAAATAGCTTTGTAGAACGCATTCGACTTTCATTTGATTCAAAAAGTTGTGTTTGACTTTCATTTGATTCAAATAGCTTTGTTGAATGCATTTGACTTTTATTTGCTTCAAAAAGCTTTGTTTGAATGTGTTTTACTTTCATTTGATTCAAATAGCTTTGTAGAATACATTTGACTTTTATTTGCTTTAAAAAGCTTTGTTTGAATGTGTTTGACTTTCATTTGATTTAAAAACCTTTGTTTAAAGTGTTTGACTTTCATTTGATTCAAATAACTATTTAGAATGCATCCGACTTTTATTTGACTCAAAAAGCTTTGTTTGAATGTGTTCGACTTTCATTTGATTCAACTAGCTTTGTTGAATGCATTTGACTTTCTTTTGTTTCAAAAAGCTTTGTTTGAATGTGTTTGACTTTCATTTGATTCAAATAGCTTTGTAGAATACATTTGACTTTTATTTGCTTCAAAAAGCTTTGTTTGAATGTGTTTGACTTTCATTTGATTTAAAAACCTTTCTTTATTGTGTTTGACTTTCATTTGATTCAAATAACTTTTTAGAATGCATTCGACTTTCATTTAATTCAAAAAGCTTTGTTTGATTGTGTTTGACTTTCATTTGAATTAAAAACCTTTGTTTAATGTGTTAGACTTTCATTTGATTCAAATAGATTTGTAGAATTCCTTCGACTTTCATTTGATTCAAAAAGCCTTTTTTGAATGTGTTTGACTTTCATTTCATTCAAATAGGGTAGTTGAAAGCATTGGACTTCCATTTGCTTCAAAAAGCTTTTTTTAAATGTGTATGACTTTCATTTGATTCAAATAGCTTTGTTGAATGCATTTAACTTTCATTTGTTTCAAAAAGCTTTGTGTGAATGTGTTTGACTTTCATTTGATTCAAATAGCTTTGTAGAATGCATTCGACTTTCATTTGATTCAAAAATCTTTGTTTGAATGTGTTTGTCTTTCATTTGATTCAAATAGTTTTGTTGAATGCATTTGACTTTTATTTGTTTCAAAAAACTCTCTTTGAATGTGTTTGACTTTCATTTTATTTAAAAACCTTTGTTTAATGTGTTTGACCTTCATTGTTTCAAATAACTTTGTAGAATGCATTTGACTTTCATTTGATTCAAATAGCTTAGTTAAATGCATTGGACTTCCAGTTGCTTCAAAATGGTTTGTTTAAATGTGTATGACTTTCATTTGATTCAAATAGCTTCGTAGAATGCATTAGACTTTCATTTTATTCAAAAAGCTATGTTTGAATGTGTTTGACTTTCATTTGATTCAAATAGCTTTGTAGAATGCATTCGACTTTCATTTGATTCAAAAAGTTGTGTTTGACTTTCATTTGATTCAAATAGCTTTGTTGAATGCATTTGACTTTTATTTGCTTCAAAAAGCTTTGTTTGAATGTGTTTTACTTTCATTTGATTCAAATAGCTTTGTAGAATACATTTGACTTTTATTTGCTTTAAAAAGCTTTGTTTGAATGTGTTTGACTTTCATTTGATTTAAAAACCTTTGTTTAAAGTGTTTGACTTTCATTTGATTCAAATAACTATTTAGAATGCATCCGACTTTTATTTGACTCAAAAAGCTTTGTTTGAATGTGTTCGACTTTCATTTGATTCAACTAGCTTTGTTGAATGCATTTGACTTTCTTTTGTTTCAAAAAGCTTTGTTTGAATGTGTTTGACTTTCATTTGATTCAAATAGCTTTGTAGAATACATTTGACTTTTATTTGCTTCAAAAAGCTTTGTTTGAATGTGTTTGACTTTCATTTGATTTAAAAACCTTTCTTTATTGTGTTTGACTTTCATTTGATTCAAATAACTTTTTAGAATGCATTCGACTTTCATTTTATTCAAAAAGCTTTGTTTGAATGTGTTTGACTTTCATTTGAATTAAAAACCTTTGTTTAATGTGTTAGACTTTCATTTGATTCAAATAGATTTGTAGAATTCCTTCGACTTTCATTTGATTCAAAAAGCCTTTTTTGAATGTGTTTGACTTTCATTTCATTCAAATAGGGTAGTTGAAAGCATTGGACTTCCATTTGCTTCAAAAAGCTTTTTTTAAATGTGTATGACTTTCATTTGATTCAAATAGCTTTGTTGAATGCATTTAACTTTCATTTGTTTCAAAAAGCTTTGTGTGAATGTGTTTGACTTTCATTTGATTCAAATAGCTTTGAAGAATGCATTCGACTTTCATTTGATTCAAAAATCTTTGTTTGAATGTGTTTGTCTTTCATTTGATTCAAATAGTTTTGTTGAATGCATTTCACTTTTATTTGTTTCAAAAAACTCTGTTTGAATGTGTTTGACTTTCATTTTATTTAAAAACCTTTGTTTAATGTGTTTGACCTTCATTGTTTCAAATAGCTTTGTAGAATGCATTTGACTTTCATTTGATTCAAATAGCTTAGATAAATGCATTGGACTTCCAGTTGCTTCAAAAAGCTTTGTTTAAATGTGTATGACTTTCATTTGATTCAAATAGCTTTGTAGAATGCATTAGACTTTCATTTTATTCAAAAAGCTATGTTTGAAGAATGTGTTTGACTTTTATTTGATTCAAATAGCTTTGTAGAATGCATTCGACTTTCATTTGATTCAAAAAGTTCTGTTTGAATGTGTTTGACTTTCATTTGATTCAAATAGCTTTGTTGAATGCATTTGACTTTTATTTGCTTCAAAAAGCTTTGTTTGAATGTGTTTTACTTTCATTTGATTCAAATAGCTTTGTAGAATACATTTGACTTTTATTTGCTTCAAAAACCTTTGTTTGAATGTGTTTGACTTTCATTTGATTTAAAAACCTTTGTTTAAAGTGTTTGACTTTCATTCGATTCAAATAACTATTTAGAATGCATCCGACTTTTATTTGACTCAAAAAGCTTTGTTTGAATATGTTTGACTTTCATTTGATTCAACTAGCTTTGTTGAATGCATTTGACTTTCTTTTGTTTCAAAAAGCTTTGTTTGAATGTGTTTGACTTTCATTTGATTCAAATAGCTTTGTAGAATACATTTGACTTTTATTTGCTTCATAAAGCTTTGTTTGAATGTGTTTGACTTTCATTTGATTTAAAAACCTTTGTTTCATGTGTTTGACTTTCATTTGATTCAAATAGCTTTGTAGAATGCATTTGACTTTCATTTGATTCAAAAATCTTTGTTTGAACGTGTTTGACTTTCATTTGATTCAAATGGCTTTGTAGAATACATTTGACTTTTATTTGTTTAAAAAAGCTTTGTTCGAATGTGTTTGACTTTCATTTGATTTAACAACCTTTGTTTAATGTGTTTGACTTTCATTTAATTCAAATAACTATTTAGATTCATTTGATTCAAAAAGCCTTTTTTGAATGTGTTTGACTTTCATTTGATTCAAATAGGTTAGTTGAATGCATTGGACTTCTGTTTGCTTCAAAAAGCTTTGTTTAAATTTGTATGACTTTCATTTGATTCAAATAGCTTTGTAGAATGCATTCGACTTTCATTTGGTTCAAAAATCTTTGTTTGAATGTGTTTGACTTTCATTTGATTCAAATAGCTTTGTAGAATGCATTCGACTTTCATTTGATTCAAAAAGCTTTGTTTGTATATGTTTGACTTTCATTTGATTCAAATAGCTTTGTTTAATGCATTTGACTTTTATTTGCTTCAAAAAGCATTGTTTGAATGTGTTTGACTTTCATTTGATTTAAAATCCTATGTTTAATGTGTTTGACTTTCATTTGATTCAAATAGCATTGTAGAATGCATTCGACTTTTATTTGTTTCAAAAAGCTTTGTTTGAATGTGTTTGACTTTCATTTGATTTAAAAACCTTTGTTTCATGTGTTTGACTTTAATTTGATTTAAATAACTATTTAGAATTCATTCGACTTTTATTTGATTCAAAAAGCTTTGTTTGAATGTGTTCTACTTTCATTTGATTCAAATAGCTTTGTAGAATGTATTCGACTTTCATTTTATTCAAAAAGCTATGTTTGAATGTGTTTGACTTTCATTTGATTCAAATATCTTTGTAGAATGCATTCGACTTTCATTTGATTCAAAAAGTTCTGTTTGAATGTGTTTGACTTTCATTTGATTCAAACAGCTTTGTTGAATGCATTTGACTTTTATTTGCTTCAAAAAGCTTTGTTTGAATGTGTTTTACTTTCATTTGATTCAAATAGCTTTGTAGAATACATTTGACTTTTATTTGCTTTAAAAAGCTTTGTTTGAATGTGTTTGACTTTCATTTGATTTAAAAACCTTTGTTTAAAGTGTTTGACTTTCATTTGATTCAAATAACTATTTAGAATGCATCCGACTTTTATTTGACTCAAAAAGCTTTGTTTGAATATGTTTGACTTTCATTTGATTCAACTAGCTTTGTTGAATGCATTTGACTTTCTTTTGTTTCAAAAAGCTTTGTTTGAATGTGTTTCACTTTCATTTGATTCAAATAGCTTTGTAGAATACATTTGACTTTTATTTGCTTCATAAAGCTTTGTTTGAATGTGTTTGACTTTCATTTGGTTTAAAAACCTTTGTTTCATGTGTTTGACTTTCATTTGATTCAAATAGCTTTGTAGAATGCATTTGACTTTCATTTGATTCAAAAATCTTTGTTTGAACGTGTTTGACTTTCATTTGATTCAAATGGCTTTGTAGAATACATTTGACTTTTATTTGCTTCAAAAAGCTTTGTTCGAATGTGTTTGACTTTCATTTGATTTAACAACCTTTGTTTAATGTGTTTGACTTTCATTTAATTCAAATAACTATTTAGAATGCATTCGACTTTCATTTGATTCAAAAAGCTTTGTTTGAATGTGTTTTACTTTCATTTGATTCAAATAGCTTTGTAGAATGCATTCGACCTTCATTTGATTCAAAAATCATTGTTTGAATGTGTTTGACTTTCATTTGATTCAAATAGTTTTGTTGAATGCATTTGACATTCATTTGATTCAAAAAGCTTTGTTTGAATGTTTTTGACTTTCATTTGATTCAAATATCTTTGTAGAATGCATTCGACTTTCATTTGATTCAAAAATCTTTGTTTGAATGTGTTTGACTTATATTTGATGCAAATAGTTTTGTTGAATACATTTGACTTTTATTTGCTTCAAAAAGCTCTGTTTGAATGTGTTTGACTTTCATTTGATTTAAAAACCTTTGTTTAATGTGTTTAACCTTCATTTGATTGAAATAGCTTTGTAGAATGCATTTGACTTTCATTTGATTCAAAAAGCTTTGTTCGAATGTTTTTGACTTTCATTTGATTCAAATATCTTTGTAGAATGCATTCAACTTTCATTTGATTCAAAATCATTGTTTGAATGTGTTTGACTTTCATTTGAATCAAATAGTTTTGTTGAATACATTTGACTTTTATTTGCTTCAAAAAGTTCTGTTTGAATGTGTATGACTTTCATTTGATTTAAAAACCTTTGTTTAATGTGTTTGACCTTCATTTGATTCAAATAGCTTTGTAGAACGCATTTGACTTTCATTTGATTCAAAAAGCTTTGTTTGAATGTGTTTGACTTTCATTTGATTCAAATAGCTTTGTTGAATGTATTTGACTTTCATTTGTTTCAAAAAGCTTTGTTTGAATGTGTTTGACTTTCATTTGATTCAATTAGATTTGAAGAATACATGTGACTTTTATTTGCTTCAAAAAGCTTTGTTTAAATGTGTTTGACTTTCATTTCATTTAAAAACCTTTGTTTTATGTGTTTGACTTTAATATGATTCAAATAACTATTTAGAATGCATTCGACTTTCATTTGATTCAAAAAGCTTTGTTTGAATGTGTTTGACTTTCATTTGATTTAAAAACCTTTGTTTAATATGTTTGACTTTCATTTGATTCAAATAGCTTTGTAGAATGCATTTGACTTTCATTTGATTCAAAAATCTTTGTTTGAATGTGTTTGACTTTCATTTGATTCAAATGGCTTTGTAGAATACATTTGACTTTTATTTGCTTCAAAAAGCTTTGTTTGAATGTGTTTGACTTTTATTTGATTTAAAAACCTTTGTTTAATGTGTTTCACATTCATTTGATTCAAATAACCATTTAGAATGCATTCGACTTTCATTTGATTCAAAAAGATTTGTTTGAATGTGTTTTACTTTCATTTGATTCAAATAGCTTTGTAGAATGCATTCGACCTTCATTTGATTCAAAAATCTTTGTTTGAATGTGTTTGACTTTCATTTGATTCAAATAGTTTTGTTGAATGCATTTGACTTTTATTTGCTTCAAAAAGCTTTGTTTGAATGTGTTTGACTTTCATTTCATTTAAAAACCTTTATTTTATGTGTTTGACTTTCATATGATTCAAATAACTATTTAGAATGCATTCGACTTTCATTTGATTCAAAAAGCTTTGTTTGAATGTGTTTGACTTTCATTTGATTTAAAAACTTTTGTTTAATGTGTTTGACTTTCATTAGATTCAAATAGCTTTGTAGAATGCATTTGACTTTCATTTCATTTAAAAACATTTGTTTTATGTGTTTGACTTTCATATGATTCAAATAACTATTTAGAATGCATTCGACTTTCATTTGATTCAAAAAGCTTTGTTTGAATGTGTTTGACTTTCATTTGATTTAAAAACCTTTGTTTAATGTGTTTGACTTTCTTTTGATTCAAATAGCTTTGTAGAATGCATTTGACTTTCATTTGATTCAAAAATCTTTGTTTGAATGTGTTTGACTTTCATTATATTCAAATGGCTTTGTAGAATACATTTGACTTTTATTTGCTTCAAAAGCTTTGTTTGAATGTGTTTGACTTTCATTTGATTTAAAAACCTTTGTTTAAAGTGTTTGACTTTCATTTGATACAAATAACTATTTAGAATGCATCTGACTTTTATTTGACTCAAAAAGCTTTGTTTGAATGTGTTTGACTTTCATTTGATTCAACTAGCTTTGTTGAATGCATTTGACTTTCTTTTGTTTCAAAAAGCTTTGTTTGAATGTGTTTGACTTTCATTTTATTCAAATAGCTTTGTAGAATACATTTGACTTTTATTTGCTTCAAAAAGCTTTGTTTGAATGTGTTTCACTTTCATTTAATTTAAAAACCTTTGTTTAATGTGTTTGACTTTCATTTGATTCAAATAACTTTTTAGAATGCATTCGACTTTCATTTTATTCAAAAAGCTTTGTTTGAATGTGTTTGACTTTCATTTGAATTAAAAACCTTTGTTTAATGTGTTAGACTTTCATTTGATTCAAATAGATTTGTAGAATTCCTTCGACTTTCATTTGATTCAAAAAGCCTTTTTTGAATGTGTTTGACTTTCATTTCATTCAAATAGGGTAGTTGAAAGCATTGGACTTCCATTTGCTTCAAAAAGCTTTTTTTAAATGTGTATGACTTTCATTTGATTCAAATAGCTTTGTTGAATGCATTTAACTTTCATTTGTTTCAAAAAGCTTTGTGTGAATGTGTTTGACTTTCATTTGATTCAAATAGCTTTGTAGAATGCATTCGACTTTCATTTGATTCAAAAATCTTTGTTTGAATGTGTTTGTCTTTCATTTGATTCAAATAGTTTTGTTGAATGCATTTGACTTTTATTTGTTTCAAAAAACTCTCTTTGAATGTGTTTGACTTTCATTTTATTTAAAAACCTTTGTTTAATGTGTTTGACCTTCATTGTTTCAAATAACTTTGTAGAATGCATTTGACTTTCATTTGATTCAAATAGCTTAGTTAAATGCATTGGACTTCCAGTTTCTTCAAAATGGTTTGTTTAAATGTGTATGACTTTCATTTGATTCAAATAGCTTCGTAGAATGCATTAGACTTTCATTTTATTCAAAAAGCTATGTTTGAATGTGTTTGACTTTCATTTGATTCAAATAGCTTTGTAGAATGCATTCGACTTTCATTTGATTCAAAAAGTTGTGTTTGACTTTCATTTGATTCAAATAGCTTTGTTGAATGCATTTGACTTTTATTTGCTTCAAAAAGCTTTGTTTGAATGTGTTTTACTTTCATTTGATTCAAATAGCTTTGTAGAATACATTTGACTTTTATTTGCTTTAAAAAGCTTTGTTTGAATGTGTTTGACTTTCATTTGATTTAAAAACCTTTGTTTAAAGTGATTGACTTTCATTTGATTCAAATAACTATTTAGAATGCATCCGACTTTTATTTGACTCAAAAAGCTTTGTTTGAATGTGTTCGACTTTCATTTGATTCAACTAGCTTTGTTGAATGCATTTGACTTTCTTTTGTTTCAAAAAGCTTTGTTTGAATGTGTTTGACTTTCATTTGATTCAAATAGCTTTGTAGAATACATTTGACTTTTATTTGCTTCAAAAAGCTTTGTTTGAATGTGTTTGACTTTCATTTGATTTAAAAACCTTTCTTTATTGTGTTTGACTTTCATTTGATTCAAATAACTTTTTAGAATGCATTCGACTTTCATTTAATTCAAAAAGCTTTGTTTGATTGTGTTTGACTTTCATTTGAATTAAAAACCTTTGTTTAATGTGTTAGACTTTCATTTGATTCAAATAGATTTGTAGAATTCCTTCGACTTTCATTTGATTCAAAAAGCCTTTTTTGAATGTGTTTGACTTTCATTTCATTCAAATAGGGTAGTTGAAAGCATTGGACTTCCATTTGCTTCAAAAAGCTTTTTTTAAATGTGTATGACTTTCATTTGATTCAAATAGCTTTGTTGAATGCATTTAACTTTCATTTGTTTCAAAAAGCTTTGTGTGAATGTGTTTGACTTTCATTTGATTCAAATAGCTTTGTAGAATGCATTCGACTTTCATTTGATTCAAAAATCTTTGTTTGAATGTGTTTGTCTTTCATTTGATTCAAATAGTTTTGTTGAATGCATTTGACTTTTATTTGTTTCAAAAAACTCTCTTTGAATGTGTTTGACTTTCATTTTATTTAAAAACCTTTGTTTAATGTGTTTGACCTTCATTGTTTCAAATAACTTTGTAGAATGCATTTGACTTTCATTTGATTCAAATAGCTTAGTTAAATGCATTGGACTTCCAGTTGCTTCAAAATGGTTTGTTTAAATGTGTATGACTTTCATTTGATTCAAATAGCTTCGTAGAATGCATTAGACTTTCATTTTATTCAAAAAGCTATGTTTGAATGTGTTTGACTTTCATTTGATTCAAATAGCTTTGTAGAATGCATTCGACTTTCATTTGATTCAAAAAGTTGTGTTTGACTTTCATTTGATTCAAATAGCTTTGTTGAATGCATTTGACTTTTATTTGCTTCAAAAAGCTTTGTTTGAATGTGTTTTACTTTCATTTGATTCAAATAGCTTTGTAGAATACATTTGACTTTTATTTGCTTTAAAAAGCTTTGTTTGAATGTGTTTGACTTTCATTTGATTTAAAAACCTTTGTTTAAAGTGTTTGACTTTCATTTGATTCAAATAACTATTTAGAATGCATCCGACTTTTATTTGACTCAAAAAGCTTTGTTTGAATGTGTTCGACTTTCATTTGATTCAACTAGCTTTGTTGAATGCATTTGACTTTCTTTTGTTTCAAAAAGCTTTGTTTGAATGTGTTTGACTTTCATTTGATTCAAATAGCTTTGTAGAATACATTTGACTTTTATTTGCTTCAAAAAGCTTTGTTTGAATGTGTTTGACTTTCATTTGATTTAAAAACCTTTCTTTATTGTGTTTGACTTTCATTTGATTCAAATAACTTTTTAGAATGCATTCGACTTTCATTTTATTCAAAAAGCTTTGTTTGAATGTGTTTGACTTTCATTTGAATTAAAAACCTTTGTTTAATGTGTTAGACTTTCATTTGATTCAAATAGATTTGTAGAATTCCTTCGACTTTCATTTGATTCAAAAAGCCTTTTTTGAATGTGTTTGACTTTCATTTCATTCAAATAGGGTAGTTGAAAGCATTGGACTTCCATTTGCTTCAAAAAGCTTTTTTTAAATGTGTATGACTTTCATTTGATTCAAATAGCTTTGTTGAATGCATTTAACTTTCATTTGTTTCAAAAAGCTTTGTGTGAATGTGTTTGACTTTCATTTGATTCAAATAGCTTTGAAGAATGCATTCGACTTTCATTTGATTCAAAAATCTTTGTTTGAATGTGTTTGTCTTTCATTTGATTCAAATAGTTTTGTTGAATGCATTTGACTTTTATTTGTTTCAAAAAACTCTCTTTGAATGTGTTTGACTTTCATTTTATTTAAAAACCTTTGTTTAATGTGTTTGACCTTCATTGTTTCAAATAGCTTTGTAGAATGCATTTGACTTTCATTTGATTCAAATAGCTTAGTTAAATGCATTGGACTTCCAGTTGCTTCAAAAAGGTTTGTTTAAATGTGTATGACTTTCATTTGATTCAAATAGCTTCGTAGAATGCATTAGACTTTCATTTTATTCAAAAAGCTATGTTTGAATGTGTTTGACTTTCATTTGATTCAAATAGCTTTGTAGAATGCATTCGACTTTCATTTGATTCAAAAAGTTCTGTTTGAATGTGTTTGACTTTCATTTGATTCAAATAGCTTTGTTGAATGCATTTGACTTTTATTTGCTTCAAAAAGCTTTGTTTGAATGTGTTTTACTTTCATTTGATTCAAATAGCTTTGTAGAATACATTTGACTTTTATTTGCTTTAAAAAGCTTTGTTTGAATGTGTTTGACTTTCATTTGATTTAAAAACCTTTGTTTAAAGTGTTTGACTTTCATTTGATTCAAATAACTATTTAGAATGCATCCGACTTTTATTTGACTCAAAAAGCTTTGTTTGAATGTGTTTGACTTTCATTTGATTCAACTAGCTTTGTTGAATGCATTTGACTTTCTTTTGTTTCAAAAAGCTTTGTTTGAATGTGTTTGACTTTCATTTGATTCAAATAGCTTTGTAGAATACATTTGACTTTTATTTGCTTCAAAAAGCTTTGTTTGAATGTGTTTGACTTTCATTTGATTTAAAAACCTTTCTTTATTGTGTTTGACTTTCATTTGATTCAAATAACTTTTTAGAATGCATTCGACTTTCATTTTATTCAAAAAGCTTTGTTTGAATGTGTTTGACTTTCATTTGAATTAAAAACCTTTGTTTAAATGTGTTAGACTTTCATTTGATTCAAATAGATTTGTAGAATTCCTTCGACTTTCATTTGATTCAAAAAGCCTTTTTTGAATGTGTTTGACTTTCATTTCATTCAAATAGGGTAGTTGAAAGCATTGGACTTCCATTTGCTTCAAAAAGCTTTTTTTAAATGTGTATGACTTTCATTTGATTCAAATAGCTTTGTTGAATGCATTTAACTTTCATTTGTTTCAAAAAGCTTTGTGTGAATGTGTTTGACTTTCATTTGATTCAAATAGCTTTGAAGAATGCATTCGACTTTCATTTGATTCAAAAATCTTTGTTTGAATGTGTTTGTCTTTCATTTGATTCAAATAGTTTTGTTGAATGCATTTCACTTTTATTTGTTTCAAAAAACTCTGTTTGAATGTGTTTGACTTTCATTTTATTTAAAAACCTTTGTTTAATGTGTTTGACCTTCATTGTTTCAAATAGCTTTGTAGAATGCATTTGACTTTCATTTGATTCAAATAGCTTAGATAAATGCATTGGACTTCCAGTTGCTTCAAAAAGCTTTGTTTAAATGTGTATGACTTTCATTTGATTCAAATAGCTTTGTAGAATGCATTAGACTTTCATTTTATTCAAAAAGCTATGTTTGAAGAATGTGTTTGACTTTTATTTGATTCAAATAGCTTTGTAGAATGCATTCGACTTTCATTTGATTCAAAAAGTTCTGTTTGAATGTGTTTGACTTTCATTTGATTCAAATAGCTTTGTTGAATGCATTTGACTTTTATTTGCTTCAAAAAGCTTTGTTTGAATGTGTTTTACTTTCATTTGATTCAAATAGCTTTGTAGAATACATTTGACTTTTATTTGCTTCAAAAACCTTTGTTTGAATGTGTTTGACTTTCATTTGATTTAAAAACCTTTGTTTAAAGTGTTTGACTTTCATTCGATTCAAATAACTATTTAGAATGCATCCGACTTTTATTTGACTCAAAAAGCTTTGTTTGAATATGTTTGACTTTCATTTGATTCAACTAGCTTTGTTGAATGCATTTGACTTTCTTTTGTTTCAAAAAGCTTTGTTTGAATGTGTTTGACTTTCATTTGATTCAAATAGCTTTGTAGAATACATTTGACTTTTATTTGCTTCATAAAGCTTTGTTTGAATGTGTTTGACTTTCATTTGATTTAAAAACCTTTGTTTCATGTGTTTGACTTTCATTTGATTCAAATAGCTTTGTAGAATGCATTTGACTTTCATTTGATTCAAAAATCTTTGTTTGAACGTGTTTGACTTTCATTTGATTCAAATGGCTTTGTAGAATACATTTGACTTTTATTTGTTTAAAAAAGCTTTGTTCGAATGTGTTTGACTTTCATTTGATTTAACAACCTTTGTTTAATGTGTTTGACTTTCATTTAATTCAAATAACTATTTAGATTCATTTGATTCAAAAAGCCTTTTTTGAATGTGTTTGACTTTCATTTGATTCAAATAGGTTAGTTGAATGCATTGGACTTCTGTTTGCTTCAAAAAGCTTTGTTTAAATTTGTATGACTTTCATTTGATTCAAATAGCTTTGTAGAATGCATTCGACTTTCATTTGGTTCAAAAATCTTTGTTTGAATGTGTTTGACTTTCATTTGATTCAAATAGCTTTGTAGAATGCATTCGACTTTCATTTGATTCAAAAAGCTTTGTTTGTATATGTTTGACTTTCATTTGATTCAAATAGCTTTGTTTAATGCATTTGACTTTTATTTGCTTCAAAAAGCATTGTTTGAATGTGTTTGACTTTCATTTGATTTAAAATCCTATGTTTAATGTGTTTGACTTTCATTTGATTCAAATAGCATTGTAGAATGCATTCGACTTTTATTTATTTCAAAAAGCTTTGTTTGAATGTGTTTGACTTTCATTTGATTTAAAAACCTTTGTTTCATGTGTTTGACTTTAATTTGATTTAAATAACTATTTAGAATTCATTCGACTTTTATTTGATTCAAAAAGCTTTGTTTGAATGTGTTCTACTTTCATTTGATTCAAATAGCTTTGTAGAATGTATTCGACTTTCATTTTATTCAAAAAGCTATGTTTGAATGTGTTTGACTTTCATTTGATTCAAATATCTTTGTAGAATGCATTCGACTTTCATTTGATTCAAAAAGTTCTGTTTGAATGTGTTTGACTTTCATTTGATTCAAACAGCTTTGTTGAATGCATTTGACTTTTATTTGCTTCAAAAAGCTTTGTTTGAATGTGTTTTACTTTCATTTGATTCAAATAGCTTTGTAGAATACATTTGACTTTTATTTGCTTTAAAAAGCTTTGTTTGAATGTGTTTGACTTTCATTTGATTTAAAAACCTTTGTTTAAAGTGTTTGACTTTCATTTGATTCAAATAACTATTTAGAATGCATCCGACTTTTATTTGACTCAAAAAGCTTTGTTTGAATATGTTTGACTTTCATTTGATTCAACTAGCTTTGTTGAATGCATTTGACTTTCTTTTGTTTCAAAAAGCTTTGTTTGAATGTGTTTCACTTTCATTTGATTCAAATAGCTTTGTAGAATACATTTGACTTTTATTTGCTTCATAAAGCTTTGTTTGAATGTGTTTGACTTTCATTTGGTTTAAAAACCTTTGTTTCATGTGTTTGACTTTCATTTGATTCAAATAGCTTTGTAGAATGCATTTGACTTTCATTTGATTCAAAAATCTTTGTTTGAACGTGTTTGACTTTCATTTGATTCAAATGGCTTTGTAGAATACATTTGACTTTTATTTGCTTCAAAAAGCTTTGTTCGAATGTGTTTGACTTTCATTTGATTTAACAACCTTTGTTTAATGTGTTTGACTTTCATTTAATTCAAATAACTATTTAGAATGCATTCGACTTTCATTTGATTCAAAAAGCTTTGTTTGAATGTGTTTTACTTTCATTTGATTCAAATAGCTTTGTAGAATGCATTCGACCTTCATTTGATTCAAAAATCATTGTTTGAATGTGTTTGACTTTCATTTGATTCAAATAGTTTTGTTGAATGCATTTGACATTCATTTGATTCAAAAAGCTTTGTTTGAATGTTTTTGACTTTCATTTGATTCAAATATCTTTGTAGAATGCATTCGACTTTCATTTGATTCAAAAATCTTTGTTTGAATGTGTTTGACTTATATTTGATGCAAATAGTTTTGTTGAATACATTTGACTTTTATTTGCTTCAAAAAGCTCTGTTTGAATGTGTTTGACTTTCATTTGATTTAAAAACCTTTGTTTAATGTGTTTAACCTTCATTTGATTGAAATAGCTTTGTAGAATGCATTTGACTTTCATTTGATTCAAAAAGCTTTGTTCGAATGTTTTTGACTTTCATTTGATTCAAATATCTTTGTAGAATGCATTCAACTTTCATTTGATTCAAAATCATTGTTTGAATGTGTTTGACTTTCATTTGAATCAAATAGTTTTGTTGAATACATTTGACTTTTATTTGCTTCAAAAAGTTCTGTTTGAATGTGTATGACTTTCATTTGATTTAAAAACCTTTGTTTAATGTGTTTGACCTTCATTTGATTCAAATAGCTTTGTAGAACGCATTTGACTTTCATTTGATTCAAAAAGCTTTGTTTGAATGTGTTTGACTTTCATTTGATTCAAATAGCTTTGTTGAATGTATTTGACTTTCATTTGTTTCAAAAAGCTTTGTTTGAATGTGTTTGACTTTCATTTGATTCAATTAGATTTGAAGAATACATGTGACTTTTATTTGCTTCAAAAAGCTTTGTTTAAATGTGTTTGACTTTCATTTCATTTAAAAACCTTTGTTTTATGTGTTTGACTTTAATATGATTCAAATAACTATTTAGAATGCATTCGACTTTCATTTGATTCAAAAAGCTTTGTTTGAATGTGTTTGACTTTCATTTGATTTAAAAACCTTTGTTTAATATGTTTGACTTTCATTTGATTCAAATAGCTTTGTAGAATGCATTTGACTTTCATTTGATTCAAAAATCTTTGTTTGAATGTGTTTGACTTTCATTTGATTCAAATGGCTTTGTAGAATACATTTGACTTTTATTTGCTTCAAAAAGCTTTGTTTGAATGTGTTTGACTTTTATTTGATTTAAAAACCTTTGTTTAATGTGTTTCACATTCATTTGATTCAAATAACCATTTAGAATGCATTCGACTTTCATTTGATTCAAAAAGATTTGTTTGAATGTGTTTTACTTTCATTTGATTCAAATAGCTTTGTAGAATGCATTCGACCTTCATTTGATTCAAAAATCTTTGTTTGAATGTGTTTGACTTTCATTTGATTCAAATAGTTTTGTTGAATGCATTTGACTTTTATTTGCTTCAAAAAGCTTTGTTTGAATGTGTTTGACTTTCATTTCATTTAAAAACCTTTATTTTATGTGTTTGACTTTCATATGATTCAAATAACTATTTAGAATGCATTCGACTTTCATTTGATTCAAAAAGCTTTGTTTGAATGTGTTTGACTTTCATTTGATTTAAAAACTTTTGTTTAATGTGTTTGACTTTCATTAGATTCAAATAGCTTTGTAGAATGCATTTGACTTTCATTTCATTTAAAAACATTTGTTTTATGTGTTTGACTTTCATATGATTCAAATAACTATTTAGAATGCATTCGACTTTCATTTGATTCAAAAAGCTTTGTTTGAATGTGTTTGACTTTCATTTGATTTAAAAACCTTTGTTTAATGTGTTTGACTTTCTTTTGATTCAAATAGCTTTGTAGAATGCATTTGACTTTCATTTGATTCAAAAATCTTTGTTTGAATGTGTTTGACTTTCATTATATTCAAATGGCTTTGTAGAATACATTTGACTTTTATTTGCTTCAAAAGCTTTGTTTGAATGTGTTTGACTTTCATTTGATTTAAAAACCTTTGTTTAAAGTGTTTGACTTTCATTTGATACAAATAACTATTTAGAATGCATCTGACTTTTATTTGACTCAAAAAGCTTTGTTTGAATGTGTTTGACTTTCATTTGATTCAACTAGCTTTGTTGAATGCATTTGACTTTCTTTTGTTTCAAAAAGCTTTGTTTGAATGTGTTTGACTTTCATTTTATTCAAATAGCTTTGTAGAATACATTTGACTTTTATTTGCTTCAAAAAGCTTTGTTTGAATGTGTTTCACTTTCATTTAATTTAAAAACCTTTGTTTAATGTGTTTGACTTTCATTTGATTCAAATAACTTTTTAGAATGCATTCGACTTTCATTTTATTCAAAAAGCTTTGTTTGAATGTGTTTGACTTTCATTTGAATTAAAAACCTTTGTTTAATGTGTTAGACTTTCATTTGATTCAAATAGATTTGTAGAATTCCTTCGACTTTCATTTGATTCAAAAATCCTTTTTTGAATGTGTTTGACTTTCATTTCATTCAAATAGGGTAGTTGAAAGCATTGGACTTCCATTTGCTTCAAAAAGCTTTTTTTAAATGTGTATGACTTTCATTTGATTCAAATAGCTTTGTTGAATGCATTTAACTTTCATTTGTTTCAAAAAGCTTTGTGTGAATGTGTTTGACTTTCATTTGATTCAAATAGCTTTGTAGAATGCATTCGACTTTCATTTGATTCAAAAATCTTTGTTTGAATGTGTTTGTCTTTCATTTGATTCAAATAGTTTTGTTGAATGCATTTGACTTTTATTTGTTTAAAAAAACTCTCTTTGAATGTGTTTGACTTTCATTTTATTTAAAAACCTTTGTTTAATGTGTTTGACCTTCATTGTTTCAAATAGCTTTGTAGAATGCATTTGACTTTCATTTGATTCAAATAGCTTAGTTAAATGCATTGGACTTCCAGTTGCTTCAAAAAGGTTTGTTTAAATGTGTATGACTTTCATTTGATTCAAATAGCTTCGTAGAATGCATTAAACTTTCATTTTATTCAAAAAGCTATGTTTGAATGTGTTTGACTTTCATTTGATTCAAATAGCTTTGTAGAATGCATTCGACTTTGATTTGATTCAAAAAGTTCTGTTTGAATGTGTTTGACTTTCATTTGATTCAAATAGCTTTGTTGAATGCATTTGACTTTTATTTGCTTCAAAAAGCTTTGTTTGAATGTGTTTTACTTTCATTTGATTCAAATAGCTTTGTAGAATACATTTGACTTTTATTTGCTTTCAAAAGCTTTGTTTGAATGTGTTTGACTTTCATTTGATTTAAAAACCTTTGTTCAAAGTGTTTGACTTTCATTTGATTCAAATAACTATTTAGAATGCATCCGACTTTTATTTGACTCAAAAAGCTTTGTTTGAATGTGTTTGACTTTCATTTGATTCAACTAGCTTTGTAGAATGCATTTGACTTTCTTTTGTTTCAAAAAGCTTTGTTTGAATGTGTTGGACATTCATTTGATTCAAATAGCTTTGTAGAATACATTTGACTTTTATTTGCTTCAAAAAGCTTTGTTTGAATGTGTTTGACTTTCATTTGATTCAAATAGCTTTGAAGAATGCATTGGACTTTCATTTGATTCAAAAAGCTTTGTTTGTATGTGTTTGACTTTCATTTGATTGAAATAGCTTTGTTTAATGCATTTGACTTTTATTTGCTTTAAAAAGCTTTGTTTGAATGTGTTTGACTTTCATTTAATTTAAAAACCTTTTTTTAATGTGTTTGACTTTCATTTGATTCAAATAGCTTTGTAGAATGCATTCGACTTTCATTTGATTTAAAACTCTTTGTTTGAATGTGTTTGACTTTCATTTGATTCAAATAGCTTTGTTAAATGCATTCGACTTTTATTTTCTTCAAAAAACTTTGTTTGAATATGTTCGACTTTCATTTGATTTAAAAACCTTTGTTTAATGTGTTTGACTTTCATTTGATTCAAATAGCTTTGTAGAATGAATTTGACTTTTATTTGCTTCAAAAAGCTTTGTTTGAATGTGTTTGACTTTCATTTGATTTAAAACCCTTTGCTTAATGTGTTTGACTTTCATTTGATTCAAGTAACTTTTTAGAATGCATTCGACTTTTATTTGATTCAAAAAGCTTTGTTTGAATGTGTTTGACTTTCATTTGATTTAAAAACCTTTGTTTAATGTGTTTGACTTTCATTTGACTCAAATAGCTTTGTTGAATGCATTTGACTTTTATTTTCTTCAAAAAGCTTTGTTTGGATGTGTTTGACTTTCATTTGTTTTAAAAACCTTTGTTTAATGTGTTTGACTTTCGTTTGATTCAAATAGCTTTGTAGAATGCATTTGACTTTCATTTGATTCAAAAAGCTTTGTTTGATTGTGATTGACTTTCATTTGATTCAAATAGCTTTGTTGAATGCATTCGACTTTCATTTGATTCAAAAAGCTTTTTTTTGAATGTGTTTGACTTTCATTTGATTCAAATAGCTTTGTAGAATGCATTCGACTTTCATTTGATTCAAAAAGCTTTGTTTGAATGTGTTTGACTTTCATTTGATTCAAATAGCTTTGTTGAATGCATTTGACTTTTATTTGGTTCAAAAAGCTTTGTTTGAATGTGTTTGACTTTTATTTGATTTAAAAACCTTTCTGCAATGTGTTTGACTTTCATTTGATTCAAAAAGCCTTGTTTGAATGTGTTTGACTTTCATTTGATTCAAATAGCTTAGTTGAATGCATTGGACTTCCATTTGCTTCAAAAAGCTTTGTTTAAATGTGTATTACTTTCATTTGATTCAAAGAGCTTCGTAAAATGCATTGGACTTTCATTTGATTCAAAAATCTTTTTTTGAATATGTTTGACTTTCATTTGATTCAAATATCTTTGTTGAATGCTGTCGACTTTCATTAAATTCAAAAAGCTTTGTTTGAATGTGTTTGACTTTCATTTGATTCAAATAGCTTTGTTGAATGCATTTGACATTTATTTGCTTCAAAAAGCTTTGTTTAAAAGTGTTTGACTTTCATTTGATTTAAAAACCTTTGTTTAATGTGTTTGACTTTCATTTGATTCAAATAGGTTTGTAGAATGCATTTGACTTTCAATTGATTCAAAAAGCTTTGTTTGATATTGTTTGAATTTCTTTTGATTCAAATAGCTTTGTTGAATGCATTTGACTTTTATATGCTTCAAAAAGCTTTGTGTTAATGTGTTTGACTTTCATTTGATTCAAATAGCTTTGTAGAATGCATTCGACTTTCATTTGATTCAAAAAGCTTTGTTTGAATGTGTTTGACTTTCATTTGATTCAAATAGCTTTGTTGAATGCATTTGACTTTTATTTGCTTCAAAAAGCTTTGTTTGAATGTGTTTGACTTTCATTTGATTTAAAAACCTTTCTGTAATGTGTTTGACTTTCATTTGATTCAAAAAGCCTTGTTTGAATGTGTTTGACTTTCATTTGATTCAAATAGCTTAGTTGAATGCATTGGACTTCCATTTGCTTCAAAAAGCTTTGTTTAAATGTGTATTACTTTCATTTGATTCAAAGAGCTTCGTAGAATGCATTCGACTTTCATTTGATTCAAAAATGTTTTTTTGAATATGTTTGACTTTCATTTGATTCAAATAGCTTTGTAGAATGCATTTGACTTTCATTTGATTCAAAAAGCTTTGTTTGAATGTGTTTGACTTTCATTTGATTCAAATAGCTTTGTTGAATACATTTGACATTTATTTTCTTCAAAAAGCTTTGTTTAAAAGTGTTTGACTTTCATTTGATTTAAAAACCTTTGTTTAATGTGTTTGACTTTCATTTGATTCAAATAGGTTTGTAGAATACATTTGACTTTCAATTGAATCAAAAAGCTTTGTTTGATATTGTTTGAATTTCTTTTGATTCAAATAGCTTTGTTGAATGCATTTGACTTTTATATGCTTCAAAAAGCTTTGTGTTAATGTGTTTGACTTTCATTTGATTCAAATAGCTTTATAGAATGCATTTGACTTTTATTTGATTCAAAAAGCTTTGTTTGAATGTGTTTGACTTTCATTTGATTCAAATAGCTTTGTTGAATGCATTTAACTTTCATTTGCTTCTAAAAGCTTTGTGTGAATGTGTTTGACTTTCATTTGATTCAAATAGCTTTGTAGAATGCATTCGACTTTCATTTGATTCAAAAATCTTTGTTTGAATGTGTTTGACTTTCATTTGATTCAAATAGTTTTGTTGAATGCATTTGACTTTTATATGCTTCAAAAAGCTTTGTTTGAATGTGTTTGACTTTCATTTTATTTAAAAACCTTTTTTTAATGTGTTTGACTTTCATTTGATTCAAATAGCTTTGTAGAATGCATTCGACTTTCATTTGATTCAAAACGCTTTGTTTGAATGTGTTTGAATTTCATTTGATTCAAATATCTTTGTTGAATGCATTTGACTTTCATTTGTTTCAAAAAGCTTTGTTTGAATGTGTTTGACTTTCATTTGATTCAAATAGCTTTGTAGAATACATTTGACTTTTATTTGCTTCAAAATGCTTTGTTTGAATGTGTTTGACTTTCATTTGATTTAAAAACCTTTGTTTAATGTGTTTGACTTTCATTTGATTCAAATAGCTTTGTAGAATGCATTCGACTTTCATTTCATTCAAAAGCCTTTTTTGAATGTGTTTGACTTTCATTTGATTCAAATAGGTTAGTTGAATGCATTGGACTTCTGTTTGCTTCAAAAAGCTTTGTTTAAATTTGTATGATTTTCATTTGATTCAAATAGCTTTGTAGAATGCATTCGACTTTCATTTGGTTCAAAAATCTTTGTTTGAATGTGTTTGACTTTCATTTGATTCAAATAGCTTTGTAGAATGCATTCGACTTTCATTTGATTCAAAAAGCTTTGTTTGTATATGTTTGACTTTCATTTGATTCAAATAGCTTTGTTTAATGCATTTGACTTTTATTTGCTTTAAAAAGCTTTGTTTGAATGTGTTTGACTTTCATTTGATTTAAAATCCTTTGTTTAATGTGTTTGACTTTCATTTGATTTTGATTCAAATAGCATTGTAGAATGCATTCGACTTTTATTTGTTTCAAAAAGCTTTGTTTGAATGTGTTTGACTTTCATTTGATTTAAAAACCTTTGTTTCATGTGTTTGACTTTCATTTGATTTAAATAACTATTTAGAATTCATTCGACTTTTATTTGATTCAAAAAGCTTTGTTTGAATGTGTTCTACTTTCATTTGATTCAAATAGCTTTGTAGAATGCATTCGACTTTCATTTGATTCAAAAATCTTTGTTTGAATGTGTTTGATTTTCATTTTATTCAAATAGTTTTGTTGAATGCATTTGACTTTTATTAGCTTCAAAAAGCTCTGTTTGAATGTGTTTGGCTTTCATTTCATTTAAAAACCCTTGTTGATGTGAATTATTGATCCGAAAACCAACAAACACATGAGATATGTTTAAGCTTAATTCTATACAGGAAATCCACCAAGAATTAAACAAAAACTAAGAGTAATTAACTAAGAATCCACCTAATTAATTAACCCTAAACGAATGTTTTAACTAAAACAAGCAAAACAGCAATTGATCGCAATCAACAAAAACTCAAGTATGCAACTTAAGAAGTAAATCTGAATATTAATTTTTTTATGTCCCAAAACTCACGAATTACATGATTATTTATAGACTTAAACTAAGTATTAGAAACCTAATAGGACTAGGAAAAATCCCTAACCTTTAGCTCCAAGTAACCTAAGTGGAATAGGAATACTAAACCGACTTAGATAAGGAAACTAACCAAACCGACCTACCTCCAGCTTTGCGCGGTTTTAGTTTTTGTCTTCGTTGACTGACCAAATGAACTCTGATTCTCATGACACCACCTTCATTGGTTTGCTGACTTCCTGGCGTTTCCAAAAACATATTATACGACATATGTTTTCCTTGAACTTCAAGTCCGTTTCTGCAGTTCTTTGGACCTCTTCAAAACTGCTACGAAACTACTAGAAAACCTAGTTCTAAACAAACTCTAACAAACTAATATCTTTCCTAATAACTAAGGACGTCTAACCAATCTTAAAATAACAGAAAAATAAATCCTAATGTGCTTAAAACAAGAAAAACCCTTTCAAGTGAAAGGTAAAAACTTGTAAGCAAAATCTAAGTAAAGAAAGTATACTAGACTCCAAGAAACGCTACTAAGCAAACTGTAGCTTTGCTTTGATATCCAAGAAAATGTCCATGCAATGCTTGGCTTGAATCAATGTTTAAGGACAAACTATCTTGATGCATGATAAGCAAATCTTCGAAGTTCTCCATGCTTAGACTTGCATCATCCTCCTCTTCTTCAAAAGAATTTGTCCTCAAATCTCGAAGTTCTTCATCAGGGATGTACTTAGCCAAATCACCAACATTGAATGTAGCACTAACTCCATACTCTCCCGGAAGTTCCAACTTATAAGCATTGTCATTGATCTTCTCAACAATCTTGAAAGGACCTTCACCTCTAGGCATCAACTTATTCTTGCGTTTTCCTGGAAATCTTTCCTTTCTTATTCGAATTTGATGATAACCACTCATAAGATCAATCTTAGAAAACAACTTTGAACCATGTAGTTCATCAAGTAGATCATCTAATCTTGGAATAGGAAATCGGTATTTGATAGTGATGTTATTCACACTCCTACTATCAATACACACGCGCCAACTCCCATCTTTCTTTGGGACAAGTAAAGTAGGCACGGCACAAGGGCTCATACTTTCCCTCACGTATCCTCTAGTCATAAGCTCTTCAATTTGCCTTTGCATCTCCTTTGTTTCTTCCGGATTACTTCTATAGGCTGCCTTATTAGGTAATGGTGCTCCCGGAATCAAGTCAATTTGATGCTCTATCCCACGAATAGGAGGTAGTCCCGGAGGTAATTCCTTAGGAAAGACATCCTTGAATTCTTCTAAAACAGATTCCAATTCATACGGCCTCTTTGCTTGCTTATTTTGATCAATTCGAATCTCATTAGAAACAAGTATATATACCACATTGTTGCTGCAAATCTCTTTTTCTAATTCCCTCTCACTAATCAAATAAGAACTCTTCGAATTAGAGGTAACATTAGAAGGCTTGTTGCTTATCAAAGGTTTTAAAGCAACCGGTCTCTCTTTTTCTCCTTTTCTCACAACATACACATTAGTCCTTCCATCAAACTTCACAAATCTATCATATTGCCAAGGACGGCCTAACAGTATATGACAAGCATCCATAGGACAAACATCACACAAAACTTTATCATGAAATTTACCAATTGAAAAGGAGATTAAGGCTTGTTTAGTTACCTTAACATCACTCGAATTATTAAGCCAATGAAGCTTATAAGGGCTTGGATGTTCAGTAGTTGGCCACTTCAATTTGTCTACCAAAGTAGTAGATACCACATTAGTGCAACTCCCGGTGTCTATGATCATATCACACAACCTATCTTCTACCTTGCACCTTGTAAGAAAGATTTTCTCCCTTTGATTGTTTTCCATAGGTACGGTTTTAGAGTGTAGTGCCCTTCTTAGAACCAAACTTTGACCATGAGTCTCGGGATCAATTTCGTCAATATGCCCCTCCTCTTCTTCAAAGTTTTCCTCTTCGTTCTTTTCTTCATAGTCACTACCTTGCTCACACTTAGCTTGTTCTTGTTCCCACTCTTGAGCAGTCATTACTCTTTTTGATGGACAATTAGTTGCAATGTGACCAACACTACCACACTTGAAGCACTTCCTATCTTCAACAAACTTTTTAGGAGCTTCAAATTTTGATTTAGTCTCCTTGTAGTTCGAACTAGAACCACTTTTCTCCAAGCTATTCTTCTCAAAAGGTTTAGTGAAATCTTTTACAAAGGACTTAGTGTACGTCCCTTTCTTCCCCTTTATCTGTTTTTCAACTTTCAAAGCTACCTTGCAAACATCCTCAAAGGACCAATATTGTTGCAATTCAACTTTTTCAGCAATATTATCAATCAACCCCGAAATAAATCTAGCAATCTTATGCTCAACAATCTCTTCTAAACCACATAGCATGCATAACTTTTCAAATTCAACAATGTAATTCTCAACAGTCATAGAATTTTGTTTAAAAGTTTGCATCTTAAGGTAAATATCTTGAACATAATCACTAGGTACGAACCTTTTTTTCATGTGCTTCTTGAGTTGCTCCCAAGTTGAGATCTTTTCACGCCCCTCCTTATGCCTCTTCTTCTTTAGATTATCATACCAAAGACTAGCATAACCGGTCAGTTTTAATTCAGCCAATTTGCATCTTTTCCTTTCATCATACTCCTTGTAATCAAAGAGTGTCTCGGCCCTTCTAATCCACTCAAAGTATTTTTCAGGTTCATTCATACTCCCATTGAATTCGGGAAGATCTAATCTAAGGTTCCTATCATCTTCCTTTGGTCGGTCTCTTCTCCTAGGCCTTGGTGATTCATCACTTGAAGAGTAATTATTTCGTGGCCTCCTTGGGTTCCTCCTTGGTTGTTCTTCCTCACTTGAACCAGAATTAGGGTTAGAATTCCCTTTCCTTGAAGAATCTCCAGCAAGAGTATCAAGCCTTTTTAACATCTCATCCATCCTTGCTGCCAACTCGTCAATTCGCCTATCTCTTCTAAGATTTTGAGCCTGTTCTAAGGTTAATCCCCTTGGAACCTGTGGAACCTCCTCGTCACTCATGATTCCTACACAAAACAAGTCAGTTCATGCAAAAATCTTGATTAAAAGATCGAATCTTGAAGGAAAATTAGGCAACACAAAAACCGGACTCCCAACCGCAAATCAGTGCACAAACACCAAACGTTTGAGGCTGTGTAGAACGCGTTACTCAACTAAAAATTATGAAATTTTATATGGTGATAGAAGGACGTTTTTAGAGTTCAATGCAAAAAGAATCACGTAAAAATTCCCAGCCAATTGTTCCCAGTTTAATTTTTCCCCGAACCTGGCTCTGATACCAAGATGATGTGAATTATTGATCCGAAAACCAACAAACACATGAGATATGTTTAAGCTTAATTCTATACAGGAAATCCACCAAGAATTAAACAAAAACTAAGAGTAATTAACTAAGAATCCACCTAATTAATTAACCCTAAACGAATGTTTTAACTAAAACAAGCAAAACAGCAATTGATCGCAATCAACAAAAACTCAAGTATGCAACTTAAGAAGTAAATCTGAATATTAATTTTTTTATGTCCCAAAACTCACGAATTACATGATTATTTATAGACTTAAACTAAGTATTAGAAACCTAATAGGACTAGGAAAAATCCCTAACCTTTAGCTCCAAGTAACCTAAGTGGAATAGGAATACTAAACCGACTTAGATAAGGAAACTAACCAAACCGACCTACCTCCAGCTTTGCGCGGTTTTAGTTTTTGTCTTCGTTGACTGACCAAATGAACTCTGATTCTCATGACTTTCATTTGATTTAAATAACTATTTAGAATTCATTCGACTTTTATTTGATTCAAAAAGCTTTGTTTGAATGTGTTCTACTTTCATTTGATTCAAATAGCTTTGTAGAATGCATTCGACTTTCATTTGATTCAAAAATCTTTGTTTGAATGTGTTTGATTTTCATTTTATTCAAATAGTTTTGTTGAATGCATTTGACTTTTATTAGCTTCAAAAAGCTCTGTTTGAATGTGTTTGGCTTTCATTTCATTTAAAAACCCTTGTTTAATGTGTTTGACTTTCATTTGACTCAAAAAGCTGTGTTTAAATGTGTATGACTTTATTTGATTCAAATAGCTTTGTAGAATGCATTCGACTTTCATTTGGTTCAAAAATCTTTGTTTGAATGTGTTTGAATTTCATTTGATTCAAATAGCTTTGTAGAATGCATTCGACTTTCATTTGATTAAAAATGCTTTGTTTGTATGTGTTCGACTTTCATTTGATTGAAATAGCTTTGTTTATTGCATTTTACTTTTATTTGATTCAAAAGGCTTTGTTTGAATGTGTTTGACTTTCAATTGATTTAAAAACCTTTGTTTAATGTCTTTGACCTTCATTTGATTCAAATAGCTTTGTAGAATGCATTTGACTTTTATTTGATTCAAAAAGCTTTGTTTGAATGTGTTTGACTTTCATTTGATTCAAATAGCTTTGTTAAATACATTTGACTTTCATTTGTTTCAAAAATCTTTGTTTGAATGTGTTTGACTTTCATTTGATTCAAATAGCTTTGTAGAATACATTTGACTTTTATTCGCTTCAAAAAGCTTTGTTTGAATGTGTTAGACTTTCATTTGATTTAAAAACCTTTGTTTAATGTGTTTGACTTTCATTTTATTCAAATAACTTTTAAGAATGCATTCGACTATCATTTGATTCAAAAAGCTTTGTTTGAATGTGTTTTACTTTCATTTGATTCAAATAGCTTTGTAGAATGGATTCGACTTTCATTTGATTAAAAAATCTTTGTTTGAATTCGTTTGACTTTCAGTTGATTCAAATTGTTTTGTTGAATGCATTTGACTTTTATTAGCTTCAAAAAGCTCTGTTTGAAAGTGTTTGACTTTCATTTGATTTAAAAACCTTTGTTTCATGTCTTTGACCTTCATTTGATACAAATAGCTTTGTAGAATGCATTTGACTTTCATTTGATTCAAAAAGCTTTGTTTAAATGTGTATGACTTTCATTTGATTCAAACAGCTTTATAGAATGCATTCGACTTTCATTTGGTTCAAAAATCTTTGTTTGAATGTGTTTGACTTTCATTTGATTCAAATAGCTTTGTAGACTGCATTCGACTTTTATTTGATTCATAAAGCTTTGTTTGTATGTGTTTGACTTTCATTTGATTGAAATAGATTTGTTTAATGCATTTGACTTTTATTTGCTTCAAAAAGCTTTGTTTGAATGTGTTTGACTTTCATTTGATTTAAAAACCTTTTTTAATGTGTTTGACTTTTATTTGATTCAAATAGCTTTGTAGAATGCATTCGACGTTCATTTGATTCAAAACTCTTTGTTTGAATGTGTTTGAGTTTCATTTGATTCAAATAGCTTTGTTGAATGCATTTGACTTTTATTTTCTTCAAAAAGCTTTGTTTGAATATGTTCGACTTTCATTTGATTTAAAAACCTTTGTTTAATGTGTTTGACTTTCATTTGATTCAAGTAACTTTTTAGAATGCATTCGACTTTCATTTGATTCCAAAAGCTTTGTTTGAATGTGTTTTACTTTCATTTGATTCAAATAGCTTTGTAGAATGCATTCGACTTTCATTTGATTCAAAAATCTTTGTTTGAATGTGTTTGACTTACATTTGATTCAAATAGTTTTGTTGACCGCAGTTGACTTTTATTTGCTTCAAAAAGCTCTGTTTGAATGTGTTTGACTTTCATTTTATTTAAAAACCTTTTTTTAATGTGTTTGACTTTCATTTGATTCAAATAACTTTGTAGAATGCATTCGACTTTCATTTGATTCAAAACGCTTGGTTTGAATGCGTTTGAATTTCATTTGATTCAAATATCTTTGATGAATGCATTTGACTTTCATTTGTTTCAAAAAGCTTTGTTTGAATGTGTTTGACTTTCATTTGATTTAAAAACCTTTGTTTCATGTGTTTGACTTTCATTTGATTCAAATAACTATTTAGAATGCATTCGACTTTCATTTGATTCAAAAAGCTTTGTTTGAATGTGTTTTACTTTCTCTTGATTCAAATAGCTTTGTTGAATGCATTTGACTTTCATTTGTTTCAAAAAGCTTTGTTTGAATGTGTTTGACTTTCATTTAAATCAAATAACTTTGTAGAATACATTTGACTTTTACATTCTTCAAAAAGCTATGTTTGAATGTGTTTGACTTTCATTTGATTTAAAAACCTTTGTTTAATATGTTTAACCTTAATTTGATTCAAATAGCTTTGTAGAATGCATTTGACTTTCATTTGATTCAAAAAACTTTGTTTGAATGTTTTTGACTTTCATTTGATTCAAATATCTTTGTAGAATGCATTCGACTTTCATTTGATTCAAAAATTTTTGTTTGAATGTGTTTGACTTTCATTTGATTCAAATAGTTTTGTTGAATGTACTTGACTTTTATTTGATTCTAAAAGCTCTTTTTGAATGTGTTTGACTTTCATTTGATTTAAAAACCTTTGTTTAATGTGTTTGACTTTCATTTGATTCAAATACATTTTTAGAATGCACTAGACTTTCATTTGATTCAAAAAGCTTTGTTTGAATGTTTTTTACTTTCATTTGGTTCAAATATCTTTGTAGAATGCATTCGACTTTCATTTGATTCAAAAATCTTTGTTTGAATGTGTTTGACTTTCATTTGATTCAAATAGTTTTGTTGAATGCATTTGACTTTTATTTGCTTCAAAAAGCTCTGTTTGAATGTGTATGACTTTCATTTGATTTAAAAACCTTTGTTTAATGTGTTTGACCTTCATTTGATTCAAATAGCTTTGTAGAATGCATTTGACTTTCATTTGATTCAAAAAACTTTGTTTGAATGTTTTTGACTTTCATTTGATTCAAATATCTTTGTAGAATGCATTCGACCTTTATTTGATTCAAAAATTTTTGTTTGAATGTGTTTGACTTTCATTTGATTCAAATAGTTTTGTTGAATGTACTTGACTTTTATTTGATTCTAAAAGCTCTTTTTGAATGTGTTCTACTTTCATTTGATTTAAAAACCTTTGTTTAATGTGTTTGACTTTCATTTGATTCAAATACATTTTTAGAATGCACTAGACTTTCATTTGATTCAAAAAGCTTTGTTTGAATGTTTTTTACTTTCATTTGGTTCAAATATCTTTGTAGAATGCATTCGACTTTCATTTGATTCAAAAATCTTTGTTTGAATGTGTTTGACTTTCATTTGATTCAAATAGTTTTGTTGAATGCATTTGACTTTTATTTGCTTCAAAAAGCTCTGTTTGAATGTGTATGACTTTCATTTGATTTAAAAACCTTTGTTTAATGTGTTTGACCTTCATTTGATTCAAATAGCTTTGTAGAATGCATTTGACTTTCATTTGATTCAAAAAGCTTTATTTGAATATTTTTTTCTTTCATTTGATTCAAATATCTTTGTAGAATGCATTCAACTTTCATTTGATTCAAAAATATTTGTTTGAATGTGTTTGACTTTCATTTGATTCAAATAGTTTTGTTGAATGTACTTGACTTTTATTTGCTTCTAAAAGCTCTGTTTGAATGTGTTTGACTTTCATTTGATTTAAAAACCTTTGTTTAATGTGTTTGACTTTCATTTGATTCAAATACCTTTTTAGAATGCATTAGACTTTCATTTGATTCAAAAAGCTTTGTTTGAATGTGGTTTACTTTCATTTGATTTAAAAACCTTTGTTTAATGTGTTTGACTTTCATTTGATTCAAAAAGTTTTTTTTGAATGTGTTTGACTTTCATTTGATTCAAATAGGTTAGTTGAATGCATTGGACTTTCATTTGCTTCAAAAAGCCTTGTTTAAATGTGTATGACTTTCATTTGATTCAAATAGATTTGTAGAATGCATTCGACTTTCGTTTGGTTCAAAAATCTTTGTTTAAATGTGTATGACTTTCATTTGATTCAAATAGCTTTGTTGAATGCATTCGACTTTCATTTGATTCAAAAAGCTTTGTTTGAATGTGTTTGACTTTCATTTGACTCAAATAGCTTTGTAGTATGCATTCGACTTTCATTTGATTCAAAAATCTTTGTTTGAATGTGTTTGACTTTCATTTGATTCAAATAGTTTTGTTGTATACATTTGACTTTTATTTGCTTCAAAAAGCTCTGTTTGAATGTGTTTGACTTTCATTTGATTTAAAAACCTTTGTTTAATGTGTTTGACTTTCATTTGATTCAAATAGCTTTGTAGAATTCATTCGACTTTCATTTGATTCAAAAAGCCTTTTTTGAATGTGTTTGACTTTCATTTGATTCAAATAGGTTAGTTGAATGCATTGGACTTCCATTTGCTTCAAAAAGCTTTGTTTAAATGTGTATGATTTTCATTTGATTCAAATAGCTTTGTAGAATGCATTCGACTTTCATTTGGTTCAAAAATCTTTGATTGAATGTGTTTGACTTTCATTTGATTCAAATAGCTTTGTAGAATGCATTCGACTTTCATTTGATTCAAAAAGCTTTGTTTGTATGTGTTTGACTTTCATTTGATTCAAAAAGCTTTGTTTGAATGTGTTTGACTTTCATTTGATTTAAAAACCTTTTTTTAATGTGTTTGACTTTTATTTGATTCAAATAGCTTTGTAGAATGCATTCGACGTTCATTTGATACAAAACTCTTTGTTTGAATGTGTTTGACTTTCATTTGATTCAAATAGCTTTGTTGAATGCATTCGACTTTTATTTTCTTCAAAAAGCTTTGTTTGAATATATTCGACTTTCATTTGATTTAAAAACCTTTGTTTAATGTGTTTGACTTTCATTTGATTCAAATACCTTTTTAGAATGCATTTGACTTTCATTTGATTCAAATAGCTTTGTAGAATGAATTTGACTTTTATTTGCTTCAGAAAGGTTTGTTTGAATGTGTTTGACTTTCATTTGATTTAAAACCCTTTGTTTAATGTGTTTGACTTTCATTTGATTCAAATAAATTTTTAGAATGCATTTGACTTTTATTTGATTCAAAAAGCTTTGTTTGAATGTGTTTGACTCTCATTTGATTTAAATAGTTTTGTTGAATGCATTTGACTTTTATTTGATTCAAAAAGCTTTGTTTGAATGTGTTTGACTCTCATTTGATTTAAAAACCTTTGTTTAATGTGTTTCACTTTCATTTGATTCAAATAGCTTTGTAGAATGCATTCGACTTTCATTTGCTTCAAAAAGCTTTGTTTGAATGAGTTTGAATTTCATTTGATTCAAATAGCTTTGTTGAATGCATTTGACTTTTATTTTCGTCAAAAAGCTTTGTTTGAATGTCTTTGACTTTCATTTGTTTTAAAAACCTTTGTTTAATGTGTTTGACTTTCATTTGATTCAAATAGCTTTGTAGAATGCATTTGACTTTCATTTGATTCAAAAAGCTTTTTTTGACTGTGTTTGACTTTCATTTGATTCAAATAGCTTTGTTGAATGCATTCGACTTTCATTTGATTCAAAAAGCTTTTTTTGAATGTGTTTGACTTTCATTTGATTCAAATAGATTTAACAATACATTCGACTTTCATTTAATTCAAAAAGCTTTGTTTGTATGTGTTTGACTTTCATTTGATTCAAATAGCTTTGTAGAATGAATTTTACTTTTATTGCCTTCAGAAAGCTTCGTTTGAATGTGTTTGACTTTCATTTGATTTAAAACCCTTTGTTTAATGTGTTTGACTTTCATTTGATTCAAATAACTTTTTAGAATTTATTCGACTTTTATTTGATTCAAAAAGCTTTGTTTGAATGTGTTTGACTTTCATTTGATTCAAATAGCTTAGTTGAATGCATTGGACTTCCATTTGCTTCAAAAAGCTTTGTTTAAATGTGTATTACTTTCATTTGATTCAAATAGCTACGTAAAATCTTTTTTTGAATGTGTTTGACTTTCATTTGATTGATATAGCTTAGTGAGGTGCATTGGACTTCCATTTGCTTCAAAAAGCTTTGTTTAAATGTGTATTACATTCATTTGATTCAAATAGCTTCGTAGAATGCATTCGACTTTCATTTGATTCAAAAATCTTTTTTTGAATGTGTTTGACTTTCATTTGATTCAAATAGCTTTGTTGAATGCATTTGACTTTCATTTGTTTCAAAAAGCTTTGTTTGAATGTGTTAGACTTTCATTTGATTCAAATAGCTTTGTAGAATACATTTGACTTTTATTTGCTTCAAAAAGCTTTGTTTGAATGTGTTTGACTTTCATTTCATTTAAAAACCTTTGTTTCATGTGTTTGACTTTCATTTAATTCAAATAACTATATTAGAATGCATTCGACTTTCATTTGATTCAAAAAGCTTTGTTTGAATGTGTTTTACTTTCATTTGATTCAAATAGCTTTGTAGAATGCATTCGACTTTCATTTGATTCAAAAATCTTTGTTTCAATGTGTTTGACTTTCATTTTATTCAAATAGTTTTGTTGAATGCATTTGACTTTTATTTGCTTCAAAAAGCTCTGTTTGAATGTCTTTGACTTTCATTTGATTTAAAAACCTTTATTTAATGTCTTTGATCTTCATTTGATTCAAATAGCTTTGTAGAATGCATTTGACTTTCATTTGATTCAAAAAGCTTTGTTTGAATGTGTTTGACTTTCATTTGATTCAAATAGCTTTGTTGAATACATTTGACTTTCATTTGATTCAAATACCTTTTTAGAATGCATTCGACTTTCATTTGATTCAAAAAGCTTTGTTTGAATGTGTTTGACTTTCATTTGATTTAAAAAGCTTTGTTTGAATGTGTTTGACTTTCATTTGATTCAAATAGCTTTGTAGAATGCATTCGACATTCATTTGGTTCAAAAATCTTTGGTTGAATGTGTTTGACTTTCATTTGATTCAAATAGTTTTGTTGAATGCACTTAACTTTTATTTGCTTCAAAAAGCTCTATTTGAATGTGTTTGACTTTCATTTGATTTAAAAACCTTTGTTTAATGTGTTTGACCTTCTTTTGATTTAAATAGCTTTGTAGAATGCATTTGACTTTCATTTGATTCAAAAAGCTTTGTTTGAATGTGTCTGACTTTCATTTGATTCAAATAGCTTTGTTAAATGCATTTGACTTTCATTTGTTTCAAAAAGCTTTGTTTGAATGTGTTTGACCTTCATTTGATTCAAATAGCTTTGTAAAATACACTTGACTTTTATTTGCTTTAAAAAGCTTTGTTTGAATGTGATTGACTTTCATTTGATTCAAGTACCTTTGTAAGATTCATTTGACTTTTATTTGCTTCAAAAAGCTTTGTTTGATGTGTTTGACCTTCATTTGATTTAAATAGCTTTGTTGAATGCATTTGACTTTCATTTGTTTCAAAAAGCTTTGTTTGAATGTGTTTGACTTTCATTTGATTTAAAAACCTTTGTTTAATGTGTTTGACCTTCATTTGATTTAAATAGCTTTGTAGAATGCCTTTAACTTTTATTTGATTCAAAAAGCTTTGTTTGAATGTGATTGACGTTCATTTCATTCAAGTACCTTTGTAAGATTCATTTGACTTTTATTTGCTTCAAAAAGCTTTGTTTGAATATGTTTGACTTTATCTTGATTCAAATAGCTTTATTAAATGCATTTGACTTTCATTTGTTTCAAGAAGATTTGTTTGAATGTGTTTGACCTTCCTTTGATTCAAATAGCTTTGTAAAATACATTTGACTTTTATTTGCTTCAAAAAGCTTTGTTTGAATGTGATTGACTTTTCATTTGATTCAAGTACCTTTGTAAGATTCATTTGACTTTTATTTGCTTCAAAATCCTTTGTGTGAATGTGTTTGACATTCATTTGATTTAATAACCTTTGTTTAATGTGTTTGACTTTCATTTGATTCATAAAGCTTTGTTTGAATGTGTTTGACTTTCATTTGATTCAAATAGCTTTGTTTAATGCATTTCACTTTTTTTTGTTTAAAAAGCTCTGTTTGAGTGTGTTTGACTTTCATTTGATTTCAAAACCTTTGTTTAATGTGTTTGACTTTTCTTTGATTCAAATCGCTTTGTAGAATTCAATCAACTTTCATTTGATTCAAAAAGCCTTTTTGAATGTGTTTGACTTTCATTTGATTCAAATATTTTAGTTGAATGCATTGGACTTCCATTTGCTTCATAAAGCTTTGTTTAAATGTGTATGACTTTCATATGAGTCAAATAGGTTTGTAGAATGCATTCGACTTTCATTTGGTTCAAAAATCTTTGTTTGAATGTGTTTGACTTTCATTTTATACAAATAGCTTTGGAGAATGCATTCGACTTTCATTTGATTCAAAAAGCTTTATTTGAATGTGTTTGACTTTCATTTGATTCAAATAGCTTTGTTGAATGCATTTGACTTTTATTTGCTTCAAAAAGCTTGTTTGAACGTGTTTGACTTTCATTTGATTCAAATAGCTTTGTTGAATGCATTTGACTTCTATTTTCTTAAAAAAGCTTTGTTTGAATGTGTTTGACTTTCATTTGATTTAAAAACCTTTGTTTAATGTGTTTGACCTTCATTTGATTTAAATAGCTTTGTAGAATGCATTTGACTTTCATTTGATTCAAAAAGCTTTGTTGAATGCATTTGACCTTCATTTGATTCAAATAGCTTTGTTGAATGCATTTGACTTCTATTTTCTTAAAAAAGCTTTGTTTGAATGTGTTTGACTTTCATTTTATTTAAAAACCTTTGTTTAATGTGTTTGACTATCATTTCATTCAAATAGCTTTGTTCAATGCATTTGACTTTTATTTGCTTCAAAAAGCTTTGTTTGATTGTGTTTGACTTTCATTTGATTCAAATAGCTTTGTAGAATGCATTCGACTTCCATTTGATTCAAAAAGCTTTGTTTGAATGTGTTTGGCTTTCATTTGATTCAAATAGCTTGGTTCAATGCATTGGACTTCCATTTGCTTCAAAAAGCTTTGTTTAAATGTGGATGACTTTCATTTGATTCAAATAGCTTTGTAGAATGCATTCGACTTTCATTTGATTTAAAAACCTTTGTTTAATGTGTTTGACTTTCATTTGATTCAAATAGCTTTGTAGAATGCATTCGACTTTCATTCATTCAAAAATCGTTGTTTGAATGAGTTTGACTTTCATTTGATTCAAATAGCTTTGTTGAATGCATTTGACTTTTATTTTCTTCAAAAATCTTTGTTTGAATGTGTTTGACTTTCATTTGTTTTAAAAACCTTTCTTTGATGTGTTTGACTTTCATTTGATTCAAATAGCTTTGTAGAATGCATTTGACTTTCATTTGATTTAAAAAGCTTTGTTTGACTGTGTTTGACTTTCATTTGATTAAAATAGCTTTGTTTGAATGTGTTTGACTTTCAATTGATTCTAATTGCTTTTGTTGAAAGAATTTGACTTTTATTTGCTTCAAAAAGCTTTGCTTGAATGTGATTGACTTTCTTTTGATTTAAAAACCTTTATTTAATGTGTCTGACTTTCATTTGATTCAAATAACTTTTTAGAATGCATTCGAATTTCATTTGATTCAAAAAGCTTTGTTTGAATGTGTTTTGACTTTCATTTGATTTAAAAACCTTTATTTAATGTGTTTGACCTTCATTTGATTCAAATAGCTTTGTAGAATGCATTTGACTTTCATTTGATTCAAAAAGCTTTGTTTGAATGTGTTTGACTTTCATTTGATTCAAATAGCTTTGTAGAATGCATTCGACATTCATTTGATTCAAAAATCTTTGGTTGAATGTGTTTGACTTTCATTTGATTCAAATAGTTTTGTTGAATGCATTTAACTTTTATTTGCTTCAAAAAGCTCTATTTGAATGTGTTTGACTTTCATTTGATTTAAAAACCTTTATTTAATGTGTTTGACCTTCTTTTGATTTAAATAGCTTTGTAGAATGCATTTGACTTTCATTTGATTCAAAAAGCTTTGTTTGAATGTGTCTGACTTTCATTTGATTCAAATAGCTTTGTTAAATGCATTTGACTTTCATTTGTTTCAAAAAGCTTTGTTTGAATGTGTTTGACCTTCATTTGATTCAAATAGCTTTGTAAAATACATTTGACTTTTATTTGCTTCAAAAAGCATTGTTTGAATGTGTTTGAATTTCATTTGATTTAAAAACCTTTGTTTAATGTGTTTGACTTTCCTTTGATTCAAATAGCTTTGTAGAATGCATTCGACTTTCATTTGATTCAAAAAGCCTTTTTTGAATGTGTTTGACTTTCACTTGGTTCAAATAGGTTAGTTGAATGCATTAGACTTCCATTTGCTTCAAAAGGTTTGTTTAAATGTGTATGACTTTCATTTGTGTCAAATAGCATTGTAGAATGCATTCGACTTTCATTTGTTCAAAAATCTTTGTTTGAATGTGTTTGACTTTCATTTGATTCAAATAGCTTTGTTTAATGCATTTGACTTTTATTTGCTTCAAAAAGCTTTGTTTGAATGTGTTTGACTTTCATTTGATTTAAAAACCTTTGTTTAATGTGTTTGACTTTCATTTGATTCAAATAACTTTTTAGAATGCATTCGACTTTCATTTGATTCAAAAAGCTTTGTTCAATGCATTTGACTTTTATTTGCTTCAAAACGCTTTGTTTGAATGTATTTGACTTTCATTTGATTCAAATAGCTTTGTAGAATGCATTTGACGTTCATATGATTCAAAAAGCTTTGTTTGAATGCGTTTGACTTTCATTTGATTCAAATAGCTTTGTAGAATGCATTCGACTTTCATTTGATTCGAAAAGCTTTGTTTGAATGTGTTTGACTTTCATTTGATACAAATAGCTTTGTTCAATGCATTTGACTTTTATTTTTTTCAAAAAGCTTTGTTTAAATGTGTTTGACTTTCATTTGATTTAAAAACCGATGTTTAATGTGTTTGATTTTCATTTGATTCAAATAGCTTTGTAGAATTCTTCGACTTTCATTAGATTCAAAAAACTTTGTTTGAATGTGTTTGACTTTAATTTAATTCAAATAGCTTTGTTGAATGCATTTGACTTTTATGTGCTTCAAAAATCTTTGTTTGAATGTGTTTGACTTTCATTTCATTCAAATAGCTTTGTTCAAAGCATTTGACTTTTATTTGCCTCAAACAGCTTTGTTTGAACGTGTTTGACTTTTATTTGTTTTAAAAACCTTTGTTTCATGTGTTTGACTTTCATTTGATTCAAATAGCTTTGTAGAATGCATTCGACTTTCATTTGATTCAAAAAGCCTTTATTGAATGTGTTTGACTGTCATTTGATTCAAATAGGTTAGTTGAACGCATTGGACTTCCATTTGCTTCAAAAAGCTTTGCTTAAATGTGGATGACTTTCATTTGATTCAAATAGCTTTGTAGAATGCATTGGACTTTCATTTGATTTAAAAACCTTTGTTTAATGTGTTTGACTTTCATTTGATTCAAATAGCTTTGTAGAATGCATTCGACTTTCATTTGATTCAAAAATATTTGTTTGAATGAGTTTGGCTTTCATTTGATTCAAATAGCTTTGTTGAATGCGTTTGACTTTTATTTGCTTCAAAACGCTTTGTTTGAATGTGTTTGACTTTCATTTGATTCAAATAGCTTTGTAGAATGCATTTGACTTTCATTTGATTTTAAAAGCTTTGTTTGACTGTGTTTGACATTCATTTGATTCAAATAGCTTTGTTTGAATGTGTTTGACTTTCAATTGATTCTAATAGCTTTTGTTGAAGGAATTTGACTTTTATTTGCTTCAAAAAGCTTTGTTTGAATGTGTTTGACTTTCTTTTGATTTAAAAACCTTTATTTAATGTGTCTGACTTTCATTTGATTCAAATAACTTTTTAGAATGCATTCGAATTTCATTTGATTCAAAAAGCTTTATTTGAATGTGTTTTGACGTTCATTTGATTTAAAAACCTTTGTTTAATGTGTTTGACTGTCATTTGATTCAAATGGCTTTGTAGAATTCATTCGACTGTCATTTGATTCAAAAAGCCTTTATTGAATGTGTTTGACTGTCATTTGATTCAAATAGGTTAGTTGAATGCATTGGACTTTCATTTGCTTCAGAAAGCTTTGTTTGAATGTGTTTGGCTTTCAATTGATTCTAATAGCTTTTGTTGAAGGAATTTGATTTTTATTTGCTTCAAAAAGCTTTGTTTGAATGTGTTTGACTTTCGTTTGATTTAAAAACCTTTATTTAATGTGTCTGACTTTCATTTGACTCAAATAACTTTTTAGAATGCATTCGAATTTCATTTGATTCAAAAAGCTTTGTTTGAATGTGTTTTAACTTTCATTTGATTTAAAAACCTTTGTTTAATGTGTTTGACTTTCATTTGATTCAAATGGCTTTGTAGAACTCATTCGACTGTCATTTGATTCAAAAAGCCTTTATTGAATGTGTTTGACTGTCATTTGATTCAAATAGGTTAGTTGAATGCATTGGACTTCCATTTGCTTCAAAAAGCTTTGTTTAAATGTGTATGACTTTCATTTGATTCAAATAGCTTTGTAGAATGCATTCGACTTTCATTTGGTTCAAAAATCTTTGTTTGAATGTGTTTAACTTTCATTTGATTCAAATAGCTTTTTAGAATGCATTTGACTTTCATTTGATTCAAAAAGCTTTGTTTGAATGTGTTTGACTTTCATTTGATTCAAATAGCTTTGTTGAATGCATTTGACTTTTATTTTCTTCAAAAAGCTTTGTTTGAATATGTTTGACTTTCATTTCATTTAAAAACCTTTTTTTAATGTGTTTGACTTTCATTTGATTCAAATAGCTTTTTAGAATGCATTTGACTTTCATTTGATTCAAAAAGCTTTGTTTGAATGTGTTTGACTTTCATTTGATTCAAATAGCTTTGTTGAATGCATTTGACTTTTATTTTCTTCAAAAAGCTTTGTTTGAATGTGTTTGACATTCATTTGATTTAAAAACCTTTTTTTAATGTGTTTGACTTTCATTTGATTCAAATAGCTTTGTAGAATGCATTTGACTTTCATTTGATTCAAAAAGCTTTGTTTGAATGTATTTGACTTTCATTTGATTCAAATAGCTTTGTTGAATGCATTGGACTTTTATTTGTTTCAAAAAGCTTTGTTTGAATGTATTTGACTATCATTTCATTCAAATAGCTTTGTTCAATGCATTTGACTTTTATTTGCTTCAAAAAGCTTTGTTTGATTGTGTTTGACTTTCATTTGATTCAAATAGCTTTGTAGAATGCATTCGACTTCCATTTGATTCAAAAAGCTTTGTTTGAATGTGTTTGGCTTTCATTTGATTCAAATAGCTTGGTTCAATGCATTTACCTTTTATTTGCTTCCGAAAGCCTTGTATGAATGTGTTTGACTTTCATTTGATTCAAATAGCTTTGTTAAATGCATTTGACTTTTATTTGCTTCAAAACGCTTTGTTTGAATGTGTTTGACTTTCATTTGATTCAAATAGCTTTGGAGAATGCATTCGACTTTCATTTGATTCAAAAAGCTTTGTTTGAATGTGTTTAACTTTCATTTGAATCACATAGCTTTGTTTGAATGTGTTTGACTTTCATTTGATTTAAAAACCTATGTTTAATGTGTTTCACTTTCATTTGATTCAAATAGCTTTGTAGAATTCATTTGACTTTCATTTGATTCAAAAAGCTTTGTTTGAATGTGTTTTACTTTCATTTGATTCAAATAGCTTTGTTTAATGCATTTGACTTTTATTTGCTTCAAAAAGCTTTGTTTGAATGTGTTTGACTTTCATTTGATTTAAAAACCTATGTTTAATGTGTTTGACTTTCATTTGATTCAAATAGCTTTGTAGAATGCATTTGACTTTCATTTGATTCAAAAAGCTTTGTTTGAATGTATTTGACTTTCATTTGATTCAAATAGCTTTGTTGAATGCATTGGACTTTTATTTGTTTCAAAAAGCTTTGTTTGAATGTATTTGACTATCATTTCATTCAAATAGCTTTGTTCAATGCATTTGACTTTTATTTGCTTCAAAAAGCTTTGTTTGATTGTGTTTGACTTTCATTTGATTCAAATAGCTTTGTAGAATGCATTCGACTTCCATTTGATTCAAAAAGCTTTGTTTGAATGTGTTTGGCTTTCATTTGATTCAAATAGCTTGGTTCAATGCATTTACCTTTTATTTGCTTCCGAAAGCCTTGTATGAATGTGTTTGACTTTCATTTGATTCAAATAGCTTTGTTAAATGCATTTGACTTTTATTTGCTTCAAAACGCTTTGTTTGAATGTGTTTGACTTTCATTTGATTCAAATAGCTTTGGAGAATGCATTCGACTTTCATTTGATTCAAAAAGCTTTGTTTGAATGTGTTTGACTTTCATTTGATTTAAATAGCTTTGTAGAATGCATTCGAGTTTCATTTGATTCGAAAAGCTTTAATTAAATGTGTTTGACTTTCATTTGATTCAAATAGCTTAGTTCAATGCATTTGACATTTATTTTCTTCAAAAAGCTTTGTTTGAATGTGTTTGACTTTCATTTGATTTAAAAACCTATGTTTAATGTATTTGACTTTCATTGGATTCAAATAGCTTTGTAGAATTCATTCGACTTTCATTTGATTCAAAAAGCTTTGTTTGAATGTGTTTGACTTTCATTTGATTCAAATACCTTTGTTGAATGCATTTGACTTTTATTTGTTTCAAAAAGCTTTGTTTGAATGTGTTTGACTTTCATTTCATTCAAATAGCTTTGTTCAATGCATTTGACATTTATTTTCTTCAAAAAGCTTTGTTTGAATGTGTTTGACTTTCAATTGATTTAAAAACCTATGTTTAATGTGTTTCACTTTCATTTGATTCAAATAGCTTTGTAGAATTCAATCGACTTTCATTTGATTCAAAAAGCTTTGTTTGAATGTGTTTGACTTTCATTTGATTCAAATAGCTTTGTTTGATGCATTTGACTTTTATTTGCTTCAAAAAGCTTTGTTTGAATGAGTTTGATTTTCATTTGATTTAAAAACCTATGTTTAATGTGTTTGACTTTCATTTGATTCAAATAGCTTTGTAGAATGCATTCGACTTTCATTTGATTCAAAAAGCTTTGTTTGAATGTGTTTGACTTTCATTTGATTTATAAACCTTTGTTTAATCTGTTAGACTTTCATTTGATTCAAATAAATTTGTAGTATTCATTCGACTTTCATTTGATTCAAATAGCTTTGTTTGAATGTACTTGACTTTCATTTGATTCAAATAGCTTTGTTGAATGCATTGGACTTTTATTTGTTTCAAAAAGCTTTGTTTGAATGTATTTGACTTTCATTTCATTCAAATAGCTTTGTTCAATGCATTTGACTTTTATTTGCTTCAAAAAGCTTTGTTTGATTGTGTTTGACTTTCATTTGATTCAAATAGCTTTGTAGAATGCATTCGACTTCCATTTGATTCAAAAAGCTTTGTTTGAATGTGTTTGGCTTTCATGTGATTCAAATAGCTTGGTTTAATGCATTTACCTTTTATTTGCTTCCGAAAGCATTGTATGAATGTGTTTGACTTTCATTTGATTCAAATAGCTTTGTTCAATGCATTTGACTTTTATTTGCTTCAAAACGCTTTGTTTGAATGTGTTTGACTTTCATTTGATTTAAATAGCTTTGTAGAATGCATTCGACTTTCATTTGATTCAAAAAGCTTTGTTTGAATGTGTTTGACTTTCATTTGATTCAAATAGCTTTGTAGAATGCATTCGTGTTCCATTTGATTCGAAAAGCTTTAATTGAATGTGTTTGACTTTCATTTGATTCAAATAGCTTTGGTCAATGCATTTGACATTTATTTTCTTCAAAAAGCTTTGTTTGAATGTGTTTGACTTTCATTTGATTTAAAAACCTATGTTTAATGTATTTGACTTTCATTTGATTCAAATAGCTTTGTAGAATTCATTCGACTTTTCATTTGATTCAAAAAGCTTTGTTTGAATGTGTTTGACTTTCATTTGATTCAAATAGCTTTGTTGAATGCATTTGACTTTTATTTGTTTCAAAAAGCTTTGTTTGAAAGTGTTTGACTTTCATTTCATTCAAATAGCTTTGTTCAATGCATTTGACATTTATTTTCTTCAAAAAGCTTTGTTTGAATGTGTTTGACTTTCATTTGATTTAAAAACCTATGTTTAATGTGTTTCACTTTCATTTGATTCAAATAGCTTTGTAGAATTCATTCGACTTTTCGTTTTATTTAAAAAGCTTTGTTTGAATGTGTTTGACTTTCATTTGATTCAAATAGCTTTGTTTAATGCATTTGACTTTTATTTGCTTCAAAAAGCATTGTTTGAATGTGTTTGACTTTCATTTGATTTAAAAACCTATGTTTAATGTGTTTGACTTTCATTTGATTCAAATAGCTTTGTAGAATGCACTCGACTTTCATTTGAATCAAAAAGCTTTGTTTGAATGTGTTTGACTGTCATTTGATTTATAAACCTTTGTTTAATCTGTTAGACTTTCATTTGATTCAAATAGATTTGTAGTATTCATTCGACTTTCATTTGATTCAAATAGCTTTGTTTGAAAGTATTTGACTTTCATTTGATTCAAATAGCTTTGTTGAATGCATTGGTCTTTTATTTGTTTCAAAAAGCTTTGTTTGAATGTATTTGACTTTCATTTCATTCAAATAGCTTTGTTCAATGCATTTGACTTTTATTTGCTTCAAAAAGCTTTGTTTGATTGTGTTTGACTTTCATTTGATTCAAATAGCTTTGTAGAATGCATTCGACTTCCATTTGATTCAAAAAGCTTTGTTTGAATGTGTTTGGCTTTCATTTGATTCAAATAGCTTGGTTCAATGCATTTACCTTTTATTTGCTTCCAAAAGCCTTGTATGAATGTGTTTGACTTTCATTTGATTCAAATAGCTTTGTTCAATGCATTTGACTTTTATTTGCTGCAAAACGCTTTGTTTGAATGTGTTTGACTTTCATTTGATTCAAATAGCTTTGTAGAATGCATTCCACTTTCATTTGAATCGAAAAGCTTTAATTGAATGTGTTTGACTTTCATTTGATTCAAATAGCTTTGTTCAATGCATTTGACATTTATTTTCTTTAAAAAGGTTTGTTTAAATGTGTTTGACTTTCATTTGATTTAAAAACCTATGTTTAATGTGTTTTACTTTCATTTGATTCAAATAGCTTTGTAGAATTCATTCGACTTTCATTTGATTCAAAAAGCTTTGTTTGAATGTGTTTGACTTACATTTGATTCAAATAGCTTTGTTTAACGCATTTGACTTTTATTTGCTTTAAAGCTTTGTTTGAATGTGTTTGACTTTCATTTGATTTAAAAACCTATGTTTAATGTGTTTGACTTTCATTTGATTCAAATAGCTTTGTAGAATACATTCGACTTTCATTTGATTCAAAAAGCTTTGTTTGAATGTGTTTGACTTTCATTTGATTTATAAACCTTTGTTTAATGTGTTAGACTTTCATTTGATTCAAATAGATTTGTAGTATTCATTCGACTTTCATTTGATTCAAATTTCTTTGTTCAATGCATTTGACTTTTATTTGCTTCAAAACGCTTTGTTTGAATGTGTTTGACTTTCCTTTCATTTGAAAACCTTTGTTTGAATGCGTTTGACTTTCATTTGATTTGAATTCGTTTAACTTTCATTTGATTCAAATAGCTTTGTAGAATGCATTCGACTTTCATTTGATTCAAAAAGCTTTGTTTGAATATGTTTGACTTTCATTTCATTTAAAAATCTTTGTTGAATGTGTTTAACTTTCATTTGAATCACATAGCTTTGTTTGAATGTGTTTGACTTTCATTTGATTTAAAAACCTATTTTTAATGTGTTTCACTTTCATTTGATTCAAATAGCTTTGTAGAATTCATTTGACTTTCATTTGATTCAAAAAGCTTTCTTTGAATGTGTTTGACTTTCATTTGATTCAAATAGCTTTGTAGAATGCATTCGACTTTCATTTGATTCGAAAAGCTTTAATTGAATGTGTTTGACTTTCATTTGATTCAAATAGCTTTGTTCAATGCATTTGACATTTATTTTCTTCAAAAAGCTTTGTTTGAATGTGTTTGACTTTCATTTGATTTAAAAACCTATGTTTGTTGTATTTGACTTTCATTTGATTTAAATAGCTTTGTAGAATTCATTCGACTTTCATTTGATTCAAAAAGCTTTGTTTGAAAGTGTTTGACTTTCATTTGATTCAAATAGCTTTGTTGAATGCATTTGACTTTTATTTGTTTCAAAAAGCTTTGTTTGAATGTGTTTGACTTTCATTTCATTCAAATAGCTTTGTTCAATGCATTGGACTTTTATTTACTTCAAAAAGCTTTTTTTTAAGGTGTTTGCATTTCATTTGATTTAAAAACCTTTGTTTCATGTGTTTGACTTTCATTTTATTCAAATAGCTTTGTTGAATTCATTTGACTTTTATTTGCTTCAAAAAGCTTTGTTTGAACGTGTTTGACTTTAATTTGATTTAAAAACCTTTGTTTCATGTGTTTGACTTTCATTTTATTCAAATAACTTTGTTGAATCCATTTGACTTTTATTTGCTTCAAAAAGCTTTGTTTAAATGTGTTTGACATTCTATTGATTTAAAAACCTTTGTTTAATGTGTTTGACTTTCATTTGATTCAAATATCTTTGTAGAATGCATTCGACTTTTATTTGATTCAAAAAGCTTTGTTTGAATGAGTTTGACTTTTATTTGATTCAAATAGCTTTGTTCAATGCATTTTACTTTTATTTGCTTCCAAAAGCTTTGTTTGAATGTGTCTGACTTTCATTTAATTCAAATAGCTTTGTTCAATGCGTTGGACTTTTATTTGCTTAAAAAAGCTTTTTTTGAACGTGTTTGACTTTCATTTGATTTAAAAATCTTTGTTTCATGTGTTTGACTTTCATTTGATTCAAATATCTTTGTAGAATGCATTCGACTTTCATTAGATTCAAAAAGCTTTGTTTGAATGTGTTTGACTTTCATTTGATTCAAATAACTTTGTAGAATGCATTCGACTGTCATTTGATTCAAAAAGCTTTGTTTAAAAGTGTTTGTCATTCATTTGATTTAAAAACCTATGTTTAATGTGTTTGACTTTCATTTGATTCATATAGCTTTGTTGAAAGCACTAGACTTTTATTTGCTTCAAAAAGCTTTGTTTGAATGTGTTTGACTTTCATTTGATTCAAATAGCTTTGTAGAATGCATTCGACTTTCATTTGATTCAAAAAGCTTTGTTTGAATGTGTTTAACTTTCAATTGATTCAAATAGCTTTGTTGAAGGCATTTGACTTTTATTTATTTCAAAAATCTTTGTTTGAATGTGTTTGACTTTCACTAGATTCAAATAGCTTTGTTCAATGCATATGACTTTTATTTGCTTCAAAAAGCTTTGTTTGAACGTGTTTAACTTTCGTTTAATTTAAAAACCTTTGTTTTATGTGTTTGACTTTCATTTTATTCAAATAGCTTTGTTGAATGCACTTGACTTTTATTTGCTTCAAAAAGCTTTGTTTGAATGTGTTTGACTTTCCTTTGATTTTAAAACCTTTGTTTAATGTGTTTGACTTTCATTTTATTCAAATAGCTTTGTAGAATGCATTCGACTTTCATTTGATTCAAAAAGCATTGTTTGAATGTGTTTGAATTTCATTTGATTCTAATAGCTTTGTTAAATGCATTTGACTTTTATTTGCTTCAAAAAGCTTTGTTTGAATGTGTTTGACATTCATATGATTTAAAAACCTGTGTTTAATGTGTTTGACTTTCATTTGATTCAAATAGCTTTGTAGAATTCATTCGACTTTCATTTGATTCAAAAAGCTTTGTTTGAATGTGTTTGACTTTCATTTGATTCAAATAGCTTTGTTGAATGCATTTGACTTTTATTTGCTTCAAAAAGCTTTGTTTGAATGTGTTTGACTTTCATTATTTCATATAGCTTTATTCAATGCATTGGACTTTTATTTACTTCAAAAAGCTTTTTTTGAACGTGTTTGACTTTCATTTGATTTAAAAACCTTTGTTTCATGTGTTTGACTTTCATTTTATTCATATAGCTTTATTGAATGCATTTGACTTTTATTTGCTTCAAAAAGCTTTGTTTAAACGTGTTTGACTTTTATTTGATTTAAAAACCTTTGTTAAATGTGTTTGAGTTTCATTTTATTGAAATTACTTTGTTGAATGCATTTGACTTTTATTTGCTTCAAAAAGCTTTGTTTAAATGTGTATGACTTTCATTTGATTCAAATAGCTTTGTTGAGTGCATTTGACTTTTATTTGTTTCAAAAATCTTTGTTTGAATGTGTTTGACTTTAATTAGATTCAAATAGCTTTGTTCAATGCATTTGACTTTTATTTGCTTCAAAAAGCTTTGTTTGAATGTGTTTGACTTTCATTTGATTCAAATAGCTTTGTTCAATGCATTTGACTTTTATTTGCTTCAAAACGCTTTGTTTGAATGTATTTGACTTTCATTTGATTCAAATAGCTTTGTAAAATGCATTCGACGTTCATATGATTCAAAAAGCTTTGTTTGAATGCGTTTGACTTTCATTTGATTCAAATAGCTTTGTAGAATGCATTCGACTTTCATTTGATTCGAAAAGCTTTGTTTGAATGTGTTTGACTTTCATTTGATACAAATAGCTTTGATCAATGCATTTGACTTTTATTTTTTTCAAAAAGCTTTGTTTAAATGTGTTTGACTTTCATTTGATTTAAAAACCGATGTTTAATGTGTTTGACTTTCATTTGATTCAAATAGCTTTGTAGAATTCTTCGACTTTCATTAGATTCAAAAAACTTTGTTTGAACGTGTTTGACTTTCATTTGATTCAAATAGCTTTGTTGAATGCATTTGACTTTTATGTGCTTCAAAAATCTTTGTTTGAATGTGTTTGAATTTCATTTCATTCAAATAGCTTTGTTCAATGCATTTGACTTTTATTTGCTTCAAAACGCTTCGTTTGAATGTATTTGACTTTCATTTGATTCAAATAGCTTTGTAGAATGCATTCGACGTTCATTTGATTCAAAAAGCTTTGTTTGAATGTATTTAACTTTCATTTGATTTAATAACCTTTGTTTAATGTGTTTGACTTTCATTGGATTCAAATAGCTTTGTAGAATGCATTCGACTTTCATTGGATTGAAAAAGCTTTGTTTGAATGTGTTTGACTTTCATTTGATTCAAATAGCTTTGTTGAATGCATTTTACTTTTATTTGCTTCATAACGCTTTGTTTGAATGTGTTTGACTTTCATTTGATTCAAATAGCTTTGTAGAATGCATTCGACTTTCATTTGATTCAAAAAGCTTTGTTTGAATGTGTTTGACTTTCATTTGATTCAAATAGCTTTGTTCAATGCATTTGACTTTTATTTGCTTCAAAAGCTTTGTTTGAATGTATTTGACTTTCATTTGATTTAATAACCTTTGTTTAATGTGTTTGACTTTCATTTGATTTAAATAGCTTTGTAGAATTCATTCGACTTCCATTTGCTACAAAAAGCTTTGTTTAAATGTGTTTGACTTTCATTTGATTCAAATAGCTATGTAGAATGCATACGACTTTTATTTGGTTCGAAAAGCTTTGTTTGAATGTGTTTGACTTTCATTTGTTTCAAATATCTTTGTTCAATGCATTTGACTTTTATTTGCTTCAAAAACCTTTGTTTGACAGTGTTTGACTTTTATTTGATTCAAATAGCTTTGTTCAATGCATTTGACTTTTATTTGCCTCAAAAAGCTTTGTTTGAACGTGTTTGACTTTCATTTGTTTTATAAACCTTTGTTTCATGTGTTTGACTTTCATTTAATTCCAATAGCTTTGTTGAATGCATTTGACTTTTATTTGCTTCAAAAAGCTTTGTTTTAATTTGTTTGACTTTCGTTTGATTCAAATAGCCTAGTAGAATGCATTCGACTTTCATTTGATACAAAAAGCTTTGGTTGAATGTGTTGGACTTTCATTTGATTCAAAAAGATTTGTTTGAATGTGTTTGACTTTTATTTGATTCAAATAGCTTTGTAGAATGCATTCGACTTTTATTTGATTCTAAAACCTTTGTTTGAATGTGTTTGACATTCATTTGATTCAAATAGCTTTGTTGAATGCATTTGACTTTCATATGCTTCAAAAAGCTATGTTTGAATGTGTTTGACTTTCCTTTGATTTAAAAACCTTTGTTAAATGTGTTTGACTTTCATTTGATTCAAATAGCTTTGTAGAATGCATTCGACTTTCATTTGATTCAAAAAGTTTTCTTTGAATTTGTTTGACTTTCATTTCATTCAAATAGCTTTGTTGAATGCATTTGACTTTTATTTGCTACAAAAAGCTTTGTTTGAATGTCTTTGACTTTCATTTGATTCAAATAGCTTTGTAGAATGCATTCGACTTTCAGTTGATTCACAAAGCTTTGCTTGAATGTGTTTGACTTTCATTTGGTTCAAATAGCTCTGTTCAATGCATTTGACTTTTATTTGCTTCAAAAAGCTTTGTTTAATGCATTTGACTTTTATTTGCTTCAAAAAGCTTTGTTTAAATATGTTTGACTTTCATTTGATTCATATAGCTTTTAAGAATTCATTCGACTTTCATTTTATTCAAAAAGCTTTGTTTGAATGTGTTTGACTTTCATTTGATTCCAACAGGTTTGTTCAATGCATTTTACTTTCATTTGCTTCAAAAAGCTTTGTTTGAATGTATTTGACTTTCATTTGATTTAAAAACTCTGTTTAATGTGTTTGAATTTCATTTGATTCAAATAGCTTTGTTTGAATGTGTTTGACTTTAATTTGATTCAAATAGCTTTGTTCAATGCATTTGATTTTCATTTTCTACAAAAAGCTTTGTTTGAATGTGTTTGACTTTCATTTGATTTAAAAACCTTTATTTAATGTGTTTGACTTTCATTTGTATCAAATAGCTTTTTAGAATGCATTCGACTTTCAATTGATTAAAAAAGCTTTGTTTAAATGTGTTTGACTATCATTTGATTAAAAAAGCTTTGTTTGAATGTGTTTGACTTTCATTTGATTGATAAACCTATGTTTAATGTGTTTGACTTTCATTTTATTCAAATAGCTTTATAGAATGCATTCGACTTTCAGTTGATTCAAAAAGCTTTGTTTGAATGTGTTTAACTTTCATATGATTCCAATAGCTTTGTTGAATGCATTTGACTTTTATTTATTTCAAAAAGCTTTGTTTGAATATGTTTGACTTTCATTTGATTTAAAAACCTTTGTTTAATGTGTTGACTTTCATTTTATTCAAATAGCTATGTAGAATTCATTTGACTTCCATTTGCTAAAAAACGCTTTGTTTAAATGTGTTTGACTTTCATTTGACTCAAATAGCTTTGTAGAATGCATTCGACTTTCATTTGGTTCAAAAAGCTTTGTTTGAATGTGTTTGACTTTCATTTTATTTAATAACCTTTGTTTAATGTGTTTGACTTTCATTTGATTCAAATAGCTTTGTAAAATTCATTCGACTTCTATTTGCTTCAAAAAGCTCTGTTTGAATGTGTTTGACTTTCATTTGATTCAAATAGCTTTATTCAATGCATTTGACTTTTATTTGCTTTAAAAAGGTTTGTTTGACGGTGTTTGCCTTTCATTTGATTCAAAAAGCTTTGTTTGAATATCTTTGACTTTCATCTGATTCAAATAGCTTTGTTCAATGCATTTGACTTTCATTTGCTACAAAAAGCTTTGTTTAAATGTGTTTGACTTTATTTGATTCAAATAGCTTTGTTCAATGCATTTGACTTTTATTTTCATCAAAAAGCTTTGTTTGAATGTGTTTGATTCTCATTTGATTTAAAAACCTTTATTTAATATGTTTGACTTTCATTGGATTCAAATAGCTTTGTAGAATGCATTCGATTTTCTTTTGATTCAAAAAGCTTTGTTTGAATGTGTTTGACTTTCATTTGATTCAAATAGCTTTGTTCAATGCATTTGACTTTTATTTGCTTTAAAAGCTTTGTTTGAATGTATTTAACTTTCATTTGATTTAATAACCTTTGTTTAATGTGTTTGACTTTCATTTGATTCAAATAGCTTTGTCGAATGCATTCGACTTTCAATTGATTCAAAAAGTTTTGTTTGAATGTATTTGACTTTCATTTGAACCAAAGAGCTTTGTTGAATGCATTTGACTTTTATTTGCTTCAAAAAGCTTTGTTTGAATGAGTTTGACTTTCATTTGATTTAAAAACCTTTATTAAATGTATTTGACTTTTATTTGATTCAAATAGCTTTTTAAAATGCATTCGACTTTTATTTGATTGAAAAACCATTGTTTAATGTGTTTGACTTTCTTTTGATTTAAATAGCTTTGTTGAATGCATTTGACTTTTATTTGCTTCAAAAAGCTTTGTTTGAATGTGTTTGAATTAAATTTCATTCAAATAGCTTTTTAGAATAGATTCGACTTTCATTTGATTTAAAAAACTTTGTTTGAATGTGTTTGACTTTCATTTGATTCAAATAGCTTTGTTGAATGCATTTAACTTTTATTTGCATCAAAAAGCTTTGTTTGAATGTGTTTGACTTTCATTTGATTTTAAAAACTTTGTTTAATGTGTTTGACTTTCATTTTATTCAAATAGCTTTGTAAAATTCATTCGACTTCCATTTTCTTCAAAAAGCTTTGTTTAAATGTGTTTGACTTTCATTTGATTTAAATAGCTTTGTAGAATGCATTCGACTTTTATTTGGTTAAAAAAGTTTTGTTTATATGTGTTTGATTTTCAATTGATTCAAATAGCCTTTGTTGAATGCATTGAACTTATATTTGCTTCAAAAAGCTTTGTTTGAATGTGTTTGACTTTCATTTTATTTAAAAAACTTTGTTTAATGTGTTTGACTTTCATTTGATTCAAATAGCTTTGTTCAATGCATTTGATTTTCATTTGCTACAAAAAGCTTTGTTTGAATGTGTTTGACTTTAATTTGATTCAAATAGCTTTGTTCAATGCATTTGACTTTTATTTGCTTCAAAAAACTTTGTTTGACTTTCATTTGATTTAAAAACCTTTATTGAATGTGTTTGACTTTCATTTGATTCAAATAGCTTTTTAGAATGCATTCGACTTTCATTTGATTAAAAAAGCTTTGTTTGAATGTGTTTGACTTTCATTTGATTCAAATAGCTTTGATCAATGCATTTGACTTTTATTTGCTTCTAAAAGCTTTGTTTGACTGTGTTTGACTTTCATTTGATTTAAAAACCTTTGTTTAATGTGTTTGACTTTGATTTGATTCAAATAGCTTTGTAGAATGCATTTGACTTTCATTTGATTCAAATAGCTTTGTTTGAATGTGTTTGACTTTCATTTTATTCAAATAGCTTTGTTCAATGCATTTGACTTTTATTTGCTTCAAAAGCTTTGTTTGAATGTATTTGACTTTCATCTGATTTAATAACCTATGTTTAATGTGTTTGACTTTCATTTGATTCAAATAGCTTTGTAGAATGCATTCGACTTTCATTTGATTCAAAAAGCTTTGTTTGAATGTGTTTGACTTTCATTTGATTCAAATAGCTTTGTTCAATGCATTTGACTTTTATTTTCTTCAAAAAGCTTTGTTTGAATGTGTTTGACTTTCATTTGATTTAAAAACCTTTGTTTAATGTGTTTGACTTTCATTTGATTCAAATAGCTTTGTAGAATGCATTTGACTTTCATTTGCTTCAAAAAGCTTTGTTTGAATGTGTTTGACTTTTATTTGATTCAAATAGCTTTGTAGAATGCATTTGACTTTTATTTGCTTCAAAAAGCTTTGTTTGAATGTGTTTGACTTTCATTTGATTTAAAAACCTTTGTTTAATGTGTTTGACTTTCATTTGATTCAAATAGCTTTGTAGAATGCATTTAACTTTCATTTGATTCAAAAGGCTTTGTTTGAATGTGTTTGACTTTCATTTCATCCAAATAGCTATGTTGAATGCATTCGAGTTTCATTTGCTTCAAAAAGCTTTGTTTAAATGTGTTTGACTTTCATTTGATTCAAATAGCGTTGTGGAATGCATTCGACTTTCATCTGATTCAAAAAACTTTGTTTGAATGTGTTTGACTTTCATTTAATTCAAATAGCTTTGTTGAATGTGTTTGACTTTCATTTGGTTCAAAAAGCTTTGTTTGAATGTGTTTGACTTTCATTTGATTCAAATAGCTTTGTAGAATGCATTTGACTTTCATTTGATTCAAAAAGCATGATTGAATGTGTTTGACTTTCATTTGATTCAAATAGCTTTGTTGAATAAATTTGACATTTATTTGCTTCAAAAACCTTTGTTTGAACATGTTTGACTTTCACTTAATTTAAAAACCTTTGTTTAATCTGTTTGACTTTCATTTGATTCAAAAAGCTTTGTTGAATGCATTTGACTTTCATTTGCTTTAAAAATCTTTGTTTGAATGTGTTTGACTTCCATTTGATTCAAATAGCTTTGTGGAATGCATTCGACTTTCATCTGATTCAAAAAACTTTGTTTGAATGAGTTTGACTTTCATTTGATTCAAATAGCTTTGTTGAATGTGTTTGACTTTCATTTGATTCAAATAGCTTTGTTGAATGCATTTAAATTTTATTTGCTTCAAAATGCTTTGTATGAATGTGTTTGACTTTCATTTGATTCAAAATTTTTTGTTTGAATGTGTTTGACTTTCATTTGATTTAAAAACCTTTGTTTAATGTGTTTGACTTTCATTTGATTCAAATAGCTTTGTAGAATGCATTTGACTTTCATTTGATTCAAAAAGCATGATTGAATGTGTTTGACTTTCATTTGATTCAAATAGCTTTGTTGAATGCATTTGACGTTTATTTGCTTCAAAAAGCTTTGTTTGAACGTGTTTGACTTTCACTTATTTTAAAAACCTTTGTTTAATCAGTTTGACTTTCATTTGATACAAATAGGTTTGTAATTTGCATTCGACGTTCATTTGATTCAAAAAGCTTTGTTTGAATGTGTTTGACTTTCATTTAATTTAAAAACCTTTGTTTAATGTGTTTGACTTTCATTTGATTTAAATAGCTTCGTAGAATGCATTTGACTTTCATTTGATTCAAAAAGCTTATTTTGAATGTGTTTGACTTTCATTTGATTCAAATAGCTTTGTTGAATGCATTTGACTTTCATTTGCTTCAAAAAGCTTTGTTTGAATGTGTTTGACTTTCATTAGATTCACATAGCTTTGTTGAATGCATTCGAATTTCATTTGTTTCAAAAAGCCTTGTTTGAATGTGTTTGACTTTCATTTGATTCAAATAGCTTAGTTGAATGCATTCTTCCATTTGCTTCAAAAAGCTTTGTTTAAATGTGTATGACTTTCATTTGATTCAAATAGCGTTGTGGAATGCATTCGACTTTCATCTGATTCAAAAAACTTTTTTTGAATGTGTTTGACTTTCATTTGATTCAAATAGCTTTGTTGAATGTGTTTGACTTTCATTTGCTTCAAAAAGCTTTGTTTGAATGTGTTTGACTTTCATTTGATTCAAATAGCTTTGTAGTATGCACTCGACTTTCATTTGATTAAAAAATCTTTGTTTGAATGTGTTTGACTTTCATTTGATTCAAATAGTTTTGTTGAATGCATTTGACTTTTATTTGCTTCAAAAAGCTTTTTTGAATGTGTTTGACTTTCATTTGATTTAAAAACCTTTGTTTAATGTGTTTGACTTTCATTTGATTCAAATAGCTTTGGAGAATGCATTTGACTTTCATTTGATTCAAAAAGCATGATTGAATGTGTTTGACTTTCATTTGATTCAAATAGCTTTGTTGAATGCATTTGACGTTTATTTGCTTCAAAAAGCTTTGTTTGAACGTGTTTTTCTTTCACTTAATTTAAAAACCTTTGTTTAATCTGTTTGACTTTCGTTTGATACAAATAGGTTTGTAGAATGCATTCGACTTTCATTTGATTCAAAAAGCTTTGTTTGAATGTGTTTGACTTTCATTTGATTTAAAAACCTTTGTTTAATGTGTTTGACTTTCATTTGATTTAAATAGCTTCGTAGAATGCATTTGACTTTCATTTGATTCAAAATGCTTTGTTTGAATGTGGTTGACTTTCATTTGATTCAAATAGCTTTGTTGAATGAGTTTGACTTTCATTTGATTCAAAAAGTTTTGTTTGAATGTGTTTGACTTTCATTAAATTCAAATAGCTTTGTTGAATGCATTCGACTTTCATTTGTTTCAAAAAGCCTTGTTTGAATGCATTGGACTTTCATTTGCTTCAAAAAGCTTTGTTTAAATGTGTATGACTTTCATTTGATTCAAATAGCGTTGTGGAATGCATTCGACTTTCATCTGATTCAAAAAACTTTGTTTGAATGTGTTTGACTTTCTTTTGATTCAAATAGCTTTGTTTGAATGTGTTTGACTTTCATTTCATTCAAATAGCTATGTTGAATGCATTTGACTTTCATTTGCTTCAAAAATCTTTGTTTGAATGTGCTTGACTTTCATTTGATTGAAATAGCTTTGTAGAATGCATTTGACTTTCATTTGATTCAAAAAGCTTTGTTTGAATGTGTTTGACTTTCATTTGATTCAAATGGCTTTGTTGAATGAATTCGACTTTTATTTGCTTCAAAAAGCTTTGTTTGAATGTGTTTGACTTTCATTTGATTTAAAAACCTTTCTTTAAATGTGTCTGACTTTCATTTGATTCAAATAGCTTTGTAGAATGCAATTGACTTTCATTTGGTTCAAAAAGCTTTGTTTGAATGTGTTTGACTTTCATTTGATTCAAATAGCATTGTTGAATGCATTTGACTTTTATTTGGTTCAAAAAGCTTTGTTTGAATGTGTTTGACTTTCATTTGATTCAAATAGCATTGTTGAATGCATTTGACTTTTATTTGCTTCAAAAAGCTTTGTTTGAATGTGTTTTACTTTCACTTAATTTAAAACCTTTGTTTAATCTGTTTCACTTTCATTTGATACAAATAGGTTTGTAGAATGCATTCGACTTTCATTTGATTCAAAAAGCTTTGTTTGAATGTGTTTGACTTTCATTTGATTTAAAAACCTTTGTTTAATGTGTTTGACTTTCATTTGATTTAAATAGCTTCGTAGAATGCATTTGACTTTCATTTGATTCAAAAAGCTTTGTTTGAATGTGGTTGACTTTCATTTGATTCAAATAGCTTTGTTGAATGCATTTTGTTTCGGGGTTTTTTGAGTCCCTTGGGAGAGTTACAACACTAAGACTGGATGCTCGCCTTGATGCCTGTACCTGCAAAACAACGGAGCACCGAATGGTCGGTGGTCCACCTCCGAAGCTTAAGTTAGTCTAAGTCCGAAGAATAAGGTGCGGAATGTAAAGGTTATCTGCTCGGATTCCGAGCTCGGGTGTACTGTTCTCTTGAGAGTGACAGTTCTGACAATGATTAGTAATCACTGAATATTCCTCGGAAGGAGTAAAAAGGGTTCTTTGTGTACGTATCACGTATTGAATGTCCAGATGTCTCACGTATCCATAAATGAGGAGGTCATCTCCTATTTATAGGCTTCTCGAAAAACGTGCACTCCCTAGGGTTTCGTGCCCTAGGGAATATTCACGCAGCTTTTGCAGACCTCGGGATTTGGGCCTGAAAGCCGCCAATCCCAGGTCCTTTTATCCGTCTGCCACGTGTCGTTCCTGAGAGGTCCAAGGTGGCGCCCCTTTCAGTGACACGTGGCGGACTCCGATTGGGCCAACTGGCCTAGGGTATTTTTACCCAAATCATTTGCCCCTCACAGGTGACACGCGCTTGCCACGTGTTGCCTGTGACAGGTGTCAACATCCGATTGGTCGGATTTTGAATAGTTACTGTGGAGGGAAAGTTTTAGGGTTTTTAACCCCTCTATAAATAGAAAGTTTTCACCCCCCGAATCTTTTACACCGTTGCGAATCTTTGGAGAATCTTTGACTTTTGACTTCAAGAATCTCAAAATTCCCTAAGTGTTTCTTAGCTTTCAAGCATCCGACACTCGGCCCGCTGTCCGACCGTTCTCAGCCAACCAAGCGTCTCTTACCCTTCTTCTAAAGGTAACGCCTGTTTCTTCTTTTACTTTTCATTTTTTCTTTGTTTTCGAAAAAATGGTATCCCAACCGCATGCGGCACAACATAGGATAGTGATCAGCCGGTCACCGGGGACGGCTGAATCTAGAACTTGCAGTGCCGACTGCTTGGCCAGCGACTGTGCTTTGCGAACTTCTCCGAATCCGACTGGTTTCGTGTCTGTGCAGGACACAATGGCCAGAACCAAAAGAACAGCAAGAAAAACTAACTCCGATGGATCTTTTTTCCCGTCGGATGGTTCAACTCTTTATTCTGACGGCTCGATGAGGGTGCCTCGAAGTGAGGTGTCGAAACACCCTGATAGCCCTTCTTATCTTCCTCCTACCCCCACCTATTACCATTCGCCCTCTTCAAGCGGTACTCCTAGTGATAGGATACTGGAGGAGGCAGATGAAACCTATGCAGCCGGGCCTTCTGAACAGGTGCCGGAAGAGAGTCTAGGGGAGGACCTTGCTGGCACCAGTCGGCAGTCCCTTAGCTCTGATGACAGTTCTGATGACGAGTCGGCCTCGTCATCTTCTTCAGATAATGCCTCCGCCTCTTCAGGGGAGGCAAGGGCCAGAATAGATGCTGTCAGGGAGTCCTTGGCAGTTGAGAGGGGGAAATCCTGGGCCGAGCCGAGCGCTTCCAGGCGCTTGGAGAAAGCCCCCTACTATCATCATGTTCCGCAGAGCAGGCGGAACACCATGGCAAACGACCTTACAAGTTTTAAGCGTAAGGTTGTTCTAGGCCATGGCTTCACTTTGTGTGTCCCCAATAAGGACCACACCATTACTTGGCCGAGTATAGCCAGCTATGAAGACCGAGCATTCGGTTGTTATGAGGCGGCCTTTCAGGCTGGCTTGCGCTTCCCTCTCCATCCGGCCGTGGAGAGGATTTTGGATGGATACCAACTTGATATCTGGCAACTCGTACCCAATTCCTGGATCAATATTCTGGGGTACGTTGCCACCTGCGAGATGCTGGAAGTGGAGGCGAGCTTTGAAGCATTCGCCCACATGCATTATCTTAGCAGGGCGCCTGCTAGGGGTGGCGAGGGCTGGTACACCTTGACTACTTGCAAGGGGTACATGATGGCTGTCGGCAAAGAGAACAAGTGGAAAGACTGGAGAACTAAGTTCTACATAGTCAAAACTGCCGACCGCCGCCTGAACCAAAAGTATAACAGGTGGAACAAGGATCCACCTCTCCTAGCAGGCAGGAGTGCATTGCCAGCTCTTCCTAGACGAGCAAAGGAGGAGATCATGGACGCGGGTTTGTTCACCGTGTCTGTGAAGACGAATGATGAGGGGGACAAGGAAGTCACCCCTCAATGCTATCTCCCTTTGTACAAATGGTTTGAGGAAGGGACGTTCTTGGCCACTTGTGGGCTAAGTACTGAGATGTCGAGAGGTAGTCGGCCGTCTGTTTAATATGCCTTTTTTATTTTGCTTGTCTTCACTTGTTAAATGTGTCTAACACTTGATTCTTCTTTGCAGACAAAGCAATGGAGAAACTCTCGGCCTCCAGGAAGCCGGCTGTATCTGCTGCCAGATACAGATCAAACGTTCTTAACAGGACGGAAGCCACCACTGCAAGGGTGGGTGAGCAGCAACCAGCCGGTACCCCAGGGGTGAGATTTTTATACTTAGCATTTTTCTGTTTAATGCTGAGTTTTTGCCGAATGTTCTCTGACTTTGTTTTGTCTTCAATGATTCAGGGTACCTCCTCCAAATCCCCGTCCAAACCATCCGAACCTAAGCTCCAAAAGACTAGGGCGGGTGATGTGAGCGCATCCGGCAAGGGCGGCCGGAAGCACATTGCTCATAAGTCCAAGAGGCCCTCAGACGCCCCTGCTGGTGAGAAGAGGTTTCTAGGGGAAAAGCCCCCCTCTTCTTCCGGTAAGGAGAGGCTTTTGGGGAAAAGGCCCGCCTCTTCTACCGGTCAGAAGAGGGTTCTGGGGGAAGAGGAGGTGGATGAGGACGACGGTAAGGACCATTCGTCCCCCTTTCCTTTCTTCAAGTTATCCATACTCGAGTACTTTTCTAACTTTTTCCTCGTGCAGTTCCTGTACAGAGGCCGACTGTAGTTCAAATGGCCAAGTCCATGCTGAGGGCGATTGATCCGAATGATAAAGCATCCGTCAGAGGAGTCGGCACCCTAGACCTTGATGGTATTCTAGGGAATCTTTGTGAGGTAGACTTATCCTTGAATCACTTTTACATTCGTCTTTTTCTTTTTTTTTATCCGTCTGGTTCTTAACCATCCGGCTTCTTTTTGCAGGCCATGCTGCGCGTCCAAGGGCTCGGGAAACCCCTCAAGGAGAAGTCCAAAGAGGTAAAAGCTGCTAAGGCTCAGGCCGAGTCCGCCTTGGATAGGGCTCAATTTGATATTGCTCAGAATGAATTTCTGACGCTCGATATGATGTATTCGCAGTCGGAGGCCAATCTGCAGGTGAAGAAGGATCTGGACTCGGCCCGCCTTCAGGTCTCCAACCTCAAGAAGGAGATCAAATCCCTTAAGGCGGAGCTCGAGCCCCTTCGGGACGCCAAGGATGAGCCGAGAGGGCCCAGAATAGGGTGAGCCGCTTGGAGCAGCGTCTCACCAACCAGGAGCACCAGCTGAGGGCCAAGTTTGAGTCTCGTGCTGAGCAAGATAATCTGAACTGGTCAAACAAATGATCAGGGACAATGAGGCCATCATGCGGGACACTTGGGTGGCTGTTCAACCAGGCTCGGACTATCAAATTTGGAAGTCCAAGTTTGATGAGCTCAGCAAAGCTCTCGACGATCGCCTCCTTGAGGAGATGGAAGAAGCTTCCAAGGCTGATGCTGAGGCCGAGGCTGCTGAAGGCTCTAGGTCCGACTCTTCTGGGGAGTCGTCCTCTGGGGAGGAGGAGGAAGATCAGGCGGAGGAGCGAGAGAAAGATGATGAAGAGCAGCCGAAGGACAACAGGTCGGCTGCCAATGAAGAGGCTCTCCCCTGATCACTTAAGCTTTTTATTTTCTGTTTCTGCGGCCGAATGGCCAAGTAATTGCTTTCCCGGCCTGTGTGCCGATTATTTATGTATTTTTACCGACCGAGGGGTCGGGTAATTTGACAATTCCTCTGGCTCTGCCAGATAACAATTTCAACCAATCGTCTGGTGGCGATTGGTCATTTTAATTTGAATCATTCGGCCATTTGGCTAAAGTTTTTCATATTCTGTCCTTTGAATTGTTTTGAAATTTTTGTATGTTTTTTGGCTAAGTATTATAACCTGCATACCATGCGAATGTTCTTGCCCCTGGACGAATGTCGAGTGGTTCCAGTTTATGAGATTGATTGACTTGGAAATTATTGATACTTAGAAGAGTATTCATGGTTTCTAAGTCAATCAATCACTATGGTGATTGCCCCAAACCACTCGGCAGACGTCCATCCAGAATTTGGCAAAAATAGGTGTTCATTCGGCCATTGGCTCGAACAGAACTCAAATTTCCAACTTAGCTGTTATGCTAAGGAAAAATCCCCGCCTGTTCTGCCCCATAGGCAAAAACAGGCGCATCCGGCCATTGGCCTCATTGAGATCAAAGTGTTAAGTCTAGGACTTAACTGATTTTCGTTAAAGTAATTCGTCCGCCTGTCTTGCCCCATAGGTAAGGATCAGGCGTCATCCGGCTGATAGCCTCAAATAAGTGCTAAGTAGTTAACTTAACGCATTTTTATTAAATTATTCCGCCAGTTTTGCCCCTGAGCTAAAATAGGCGCATCCGGCTTTATGCCTCGGTTAGCCTCTACTTATGAAACAGTGACCATTTCCGACCTGCGCTAGAACAGATAGAAAATTCTGGCCTTTTAGATTTCACTTTTGATTAAAACAAACGACTGCGAGTGCTGCCTTAGCATTCGGTTGGGCCGCTTGTATATTCGTAGAGCAATGTGCCACCCAAATGGGAGATGCTTCTCCTCGACGAATTCACCAAAATGGGCGTCGCCGGTTATCTGACTCATGTTGGAGCAGACGGTCATACTCATGTTGGAGCAGACTGTGACCATTTGGTCTCTTTTTATTTTTATCTGGCCTTAGGCCTCGTAATTGATTAAGTAAATGTTGGTATAAACTTAATAAAATTTCGTAGGAACGACTGTTCAGAACAATCGGCTCCTTCAAAGGGTTTGGGGCGTCTGCTGTTGGGACATACGCCTTTCAAACATATTGGCCGTCTGTAGCTGGTACAGACGGTGCTGAAAAGCATAAAATAATAAAAGTTGAAAAAGGGAAGCATATTCTTATTAACAAATCTTTGAGATAACAAGATTGAAGTATTCGCATTCGTACTTAGAAGTAGTACTTTTTCAAGTTGTCTACATTCCAAGTTCTGGGCAGCTGCCTGCCGTCTGGTTCTTCCAGGCAGTAGGTGCCGTCTCTTACTTCCTCATAGATTCGGAAGGGGCCTTCCCAATTTGGGGTTAGCTTTCCCTGCTCATTCGCCCTACCGACTGCTTCAATTTTTCGTAGCACAAAGTCCCCCACTTTGAGAGGACACTTGTGTACTCTTTTGTTGTAAGCTCGAGTCATTCTCAGACGGTATATCTCATGGCGCAAGGCAGCATTGCCCCTGCGCTCTGGTAGTGAGTCCAATGCTAGACGCATTTGACTTTTATTTGCTTCAGAAAGCTTTGTTTGAATGTGTTTGACTTTCATTTGATTTAAAACCCTTTGTTTAATGTGTTTGACTTTCATTTGATTCAAATACCTTTTTAGATTGCATTCGACTTTCATTTGATTCAAAAAGCTTTGTTTGAATGTGTTTGACTTTCATTTGATTTAAAAACCTTTGTTTAATGTATTTGACTTTCATTTGATTCAAATAGCTTTGTAGAATTCATTCGACTTTCATTTGATTCAAAAAGCCTTTTTTAAATGTGTTTAACTTTCATTTGATTCAAATAGGTTAGTTGAATGCATTAGACTTCCATTTGCTTCAAAAAGCTTTGTTTAAATGTGTATGACTTTCATTTGATTCAAATAGCTTTGTAGAATGCATTCGACTTTCATTTGGTCCTAAAATCTTTGTTTGAATGTGTTTAACTTTCATTTGATTCAAATAGCTTTTTAGAATGCATTCGACTTTCATTTGATTCAAAAAGCTTTGTTTGAATGTGTTTGACTTTCATTTGATTCACATAGCTTTGTAAAATGCATTTGACTTTTATATGCTTCAAAAAGGTTTATTTGAATGTGTTTGACTTTCATTTGATTCAAATAGCTTTGTAGAATTCATTTGACTTTCATTTGATTCAAAAAACCTTTTTTGAATGTGTTTGACTTTCATTTGATTCAAATAGCTTTGTAGAATACATTTGACTTTTATTTGCTTCAAAAAGCTTTGTTTGAATGTGTTTGACTTTCATTTGATTTAAAAACCTTTGTTTTATGTGTTTGACTTTCATATGATTCAGATAACTATTTAGAATGCATTCGACTTTCATTTCATTCAAAAAGCTTTGTTTGAATGTGTTTGCCTTTCACTTGATTTAAAAACCTTCGTTTAATGTGTTTGACTTTCATTCGATTCAAATAGCTTTGTAGAATGCATTTGACTTTCATTTGATTCAAAAATCTTTGTTTGAATGTGTTTGACTTTCATTTGATTCAAATAGCTTTGTAGAATACATTTGACTTTTGTTTGCTTCAAAAAGCTTTGTTTGAATGTGTTTGACTTTCATTTGATTTAAAAACCTTTGTTTAATGTGTTTGACTTTCATTTGATTCAAATAACTTTTTAGAATGCATTCGATTTCATTTGATTGAAAAAGCTTTGTTTAAATGTGTATGACTTTCATTTGATTCAAATAGCTTTGTTGAATGCATTTCACTTTCATTTGCTTCAAAAATCTTTGTGTGAATGTGTTTGACTTTCATTTGATTCAAATAGCTTTGTAGAATGCATTCGACTTTCATTTGTTTCAAAAATCTTTGTTTGAATGCGTTTGACTTTCATTTGATTCAAATAGTTTTGTTGAATGCATTTGACTTTTATTTGCTTCAAAAAGCTCTGTTTGAATGTGTTTGACTTTCATTTAATTTAAAAACCTTTGTTTAATGTGTTTAACCTTCATTTGATTCAAATAACTATTTAGAATGCATTCGACTTTCATTTGATTCAAAAAGCTTTGTTTGAATCTGTTTGACTTTCATTTGATTTAAAAACCTTTGTTTAATGTGTTTGACTTTCATTTGATTCAAATAGCTTTGTAGAATGCATTTGACTTTCATTTGATTCAAAAATCTTTGTTTGAATGTGTTTGACTTTCATTTGATTCAAATGGCTTTGTAGAATACATTTGTCTTTTATTAGCTTCAAACAGCTTTGTTTGAATGAGTTTAACTTTCATTTGATTTAAAAACCTTTGTTTAATGTGTTTGACTTTCATTTGATTCAAATAACTATTTAGAATGCATTCGACTTTCATTTGATTCAAAACGCTTTGTTTGAATGTGTTTTACTTTCATTTGATTCAAATAGCTTTGTAGAATGCATTCGACGTTCATTTGATTCAAAAATCTTTGTTTGAATGTGTTTGACTTTCATTTGATTCGAATAGTTTTGTTGAATGCATTTGACTTTTATTTTCTTCAAAAAGCTCTGTTTGAATGTGTATGACTTTCATTTGATTTAAAAACCTTTGTTTAATGTGTTTTACCTTCATTTGATTCAAATAGCTTTGTAGAATGCATTTGACTTTCATTTGATTCAAAAAGCTTTGTTTGAATGTGTTTGACTTTCATTTGATTCAAATAGCTATGTTGAATGCATTTGACTTTCATTTGTTTCAAAAAGCTTTGTTTGAATGTGATTGACTTTCATTTGATTCAAATTGTAGAATACATTTGACTTTTATTTGCTTCAAAAAGCTTTGTTTGAATGTGTTTGACTTTCATTTCATTTAAAAACCTTTGTTTTATGTGTTTGACTTTCATATGATTCAAATAACTATTTCGAATGCATTCGACTTTCATTTGATTCAAAAAGCTTTGTTTGAATGTGTTTGACTTTCATTTGATTTAAAAACCTTTGTTTAATGTGTTTGACTTTCATTTGATTCAAATACCTTTTTAGATTGCATTCGACTTTCATTTGATTCAAAAAGCTTTGTTTGAATGTGTTTGACTTTCATTTGATTTAAAAACCTTTGTTTAATGTATTTGACTTTCATTTGATTCAAATAGCTTTGTAGAATTCATTCGACTTTCATTTGATTCAAAAAGCCTTTTTTAAATGTGTTTAACTTTCATTTGATTCAAATAGGTTAGTTGAATGCATTAGACTTCCATTTGCTTCAAAAAGCTTTGTTTAAATGTGTATGACTTTCATTTGATTCAAATAGCTTTGTAGAATGCATTCGACTTTCATTTGGTCCTAAAATCTTTGTTTGAATGTGTTTAACTTTCATTTGATTCAAATAGCTTTTTAGAATGCATTCGACTTTCATTTGATTCAAAAAGCTTTGTTTGAATGTGTTTGACTTTCATTTGATTCACATAGCTTTGTAAAATGCATTTGACTTTTATATGCTTCAAAAAGGTTTATTTGAATGTGTTTGACTTTCATTTGATTCAAATAGCTTTGTAGAATTCATTTGACTTTCATTTGATTCAAAAAACCTTTTTTGAATGTGTTTGACTTTCATTTGATTCAAATAGATTTGTAGAATACATTTGACTTTTATTTGCTTCAAAAAGCTTTGTTTGAATGGGTTTGACTTTCATTTGATTTAAAAACCTTTGTTTTATGTGTTTGACTTTCATATGATTCAGATAACTATTTAGAATGCATTCGACTTTCATTTCATTCAAAAAGCTTTGTTTGAATGTGTTTGCCTTTCACTTGATTTAAAAACCTTCGTTTAATGTGTTTGACTTTCATTCGATTCAAATAGCTTTGTAGAATGCATTTGACTTTCATTTGATTCAAAAATCTTTGTTTGAATGTGTTTGACTTTCATTTGATTCAAATAGCTTTGTAGAATACATTTGACTTTTGTTTGCTTCAAAAAGCTTTGTTTGAATGTGTTTGACTTTCATTTGATTTAAAAACCTTTGTTTAATGTGTTTGACTTTCATTTGATTCAAATAACTTTTTAGAATGCATTCGATTTCATTTGATTGAAAAAGCTTTGTTTAAATGTGTATGACTTTCATTAGATTCAAATAGCTTTGTTGAATGCATTTCACTTTCATTTGCTTCAAAAATCTTTGTGTGAATGTGTTTGACTTTCATTTGATTCAAATAGCTTTGTAGAATGCATTCGACTTTCATTTGTTTCAAAAATCTTTGTTTGAATGCGTTTGACTTTCATTTGATTCAAATAGTTTTGTTGAATGCATTTGACTTTTATTTGCTTCAAAAAGCTCTGTTTGAATGTGTTTGACTTTCATTTGATTTAAAAACCTTTGTTTAATGTGTTTAACCTTCATTTGATTCAAATAACTATTTAGAATGCATTCGACTTTCATTTGATTCAAAAAGCTTTGTTTGAATCTGTTTGACTTTCATTTGATTTAAAAACCTTTGTTTAATGTGTTTGACTTTCATTTGATTCAAATAGCTTTGTAGAATGCATTTGACTTTCATTTGATTCAAAAATCTTTGTTTGAATGTGTTTGACTTTCATTTGATTCAAATGGCTTTGTAGAATACATTTGTCTTTTATTAGCTTCAAACAGCTTTGTTTGAATGAGTTTAACTTTCATTTGATTTAAAAACCTTTGTTTAATGTGTTTGACTTTCATTTGATTCAAATAACTATTTAGAATGCATTCGACTTTCATTTGATTCAAAACGCTTTGTTTGAATGTGTTTTACTTTCATTTGATTCAAATAGCTTTGTAGAATGCATTCGACGTTCATTTGATTCAAAAATCTTTGTTTGAATGTGTTTGACTTTCATTTGATTCGAATAGTTTTGTTGAATGCATTTGAATTTTATTTTCTTCAAAAAGCTCTGTTTGAATGTGTATGACTTTCATTTGATTTAAAAACCTTTGTTTAATGTGTTTTACCTTCATTTGATTCAAATAGCTTTGTAGAATGCATTTGACTTTCATTTGATTCAAAAAGCTTTGTTTGAATGTGTTTGACTTTCATTTGATTCAAATAGCTATGTTGAATGCATTTGACTTTCATTTGTTTCAAAAAGCTTTGTTTGAATGTGATTGACTTTCATTTGATTCAAATTGTAGAATACATTTGACTTTTATTTGCTTCAAAAAGCTTTGTTTGAATGTGTTTGACTTTCATTTCATTTAAAAACCTTTGTTTTATGTGTTTGACTTTCATATGATTCAAATAACTATTTCGAATGCATTCGACTTTCATTTGATTCAAAAAGCTTTGTTTGAATGTGTTTGACTTTCATTTGATTTAAAAACCTTTGTTTAATGTGTTTGACTTTCATTTGAGTTAAATAGCTTTGTAGAATGCATTTGACTTTCATTTGTTTCAAAAATCTTTGTTTGAATGTGTTTAACTTTCATTTGATTCAAATGGCTTTGTAGAATGCATTTCACTTTTATTTGCTTCAAGAAGCATTGTTTGAATGTGTTTGAATTTCATTTGATTTAAAAACCTTTGTTTAATGTGTTTGACTTTCATTTGATTCAAATAACTATTTAGAATGCATTCGACTTTCATTTGATTCAAAAAGCTTTGTTTGAATGTGTTTTACTTTCATTTGATTCAAATAGCTTTATAGAATGCATTTGACCTTCATTTGATTCAAATAGCTAAGTAGAATGCATTTGACTTTCATTTAATTCAAAAAGCTTTGTTTGAATGTGTTTGACTTTCATTTGATTCAAATAGCTTTGTTCAATGCATTTGACTTTCATTTGTTTCAAAAAGCTTTGTTTGAATGTGTTTGACTTTCATTTGATTCAAATAGCTTTGTAGAATACATTTGACTTTTATTTGTTTCAAATAGCTTTGTTTGAATTTGTTTCACTTTCATTTGATTTAAAAACCTTTGTTTAATGTGTTTGACTTTCATTTGATTCAAATACCTTTTTAGAATGCATTCGACTTTCATTTGATTCAAAAAGCTTTGTTTGAATGTTTTTGACTTTCATTTGATTTAAAAACCTTTGTTTAATGTGTTTGACTTTCATTTGATTCAAATAGCTTTGTAGAATTCATTCGACTTTCATTTAATTCAAAAAGCCTTTTTTGAATGTGTTTGACTTTCATTTGATTCAAATAGGTTAGTTGAATGCATTGGACTTCCATTTGCTTCAAAAAGCTTTGTCTAAATGTGTATGACTTTCATTTGATTTAAATAGCTTTGTTGAATACATTTGACTTTCATTTGCTTCAAAAAGCTTTGTGTGAACGTGTTTGACTTTCATTTGATTCAAATAGCGTTGTAGAATGCATTCGACTTTGATTTGATTCAAAAATCTTTGTTTGAATGTGTTTAACTTTCATTTGATTCAAATAGTTTTGTTGAATGCATTTGATTTTTATTTGCTTCAAAAAGCTCTGTTTGAATGTGTTTGACTTTCATTTGATTTAAAAACCTTTGTTTAATGTGTTTGACCTTCATTTGATTCAAATATCTTTGTAGAATGCATTCGACTTTCATTTGATTCAAAAATCATTGTTTGAATGTGTTTGACTTTCATTTGATTCAAATAGTTTTGTTGAATGCCTTTGACTTTTATTTGCTTCAAAAAAGCTCTGTTTGAATGTGTATGACTTTCATTTGATTTAAAAACCTTTGTTTAATGTGTTTGACCTTCATTTGATTCAAATTGCTTTGTAGAATGCATTTGACTTTCATTTGATTCAAAAAGCTTTATGTGAATGTGTTTGACTTTCATTTGATTCAAATAGCTTTGTTTAATGCATTTCACTTTTATTTGTTTAAAAAGCTCTGTTTGAGTGTGTTTGACTTTCATTTGATTCAAAAATCTTAGTTTGAATGTGTTTGACTTTCATTTGATTCAAATAGCTTTGTAGAATGCATTTGACTTCCATTTGCTTCAAAAAGCTTTGTTAAAATGTGTATGACTTTCATTTGATTCAAATATCTTTGTTGAATGCATTTGACTTTCATTTGATTCAAAAAGCTTTGTTTGAATGTTTTTAACTTTCTTTTGATTCAAATATCTTTGTAGAATGCATTCGACTTTCATTTTATTCAAAAATCTTTGTTTGAATGTGTTTGACTTTCATTTGATTCAAATAGTTTTGTTGAATGCATTTGACTTTTATTTGCTTCAAAAAGCTTTGTTTGAATGTGTTTGACTTTCATTTGATTTAAAAATCGTTGTTTTATGTGTTTGACTTTCATATGATTCAAATAACTATTTAGAATGCATTTGACTTTCATTTGATTCAAAAAGCTTTGTTTGAATGTGTTTGACTTTCATTTGATTTAAAAATCTTTGTTTAATGTGTTTGACTTTCATTTGATTCAAATAGCTTTGTAGAATGCATTTGACTTTCATTTGAATCAAAAAGCTTTGTTTGAATGTGTTTGACTTTCATTTGAATTAAAAACCTTTCATTTGTTTAATGTGTTTGACTTTCATTCAAATAGCTTTGTAGAATGCATTCGACTTTGATTTGATTCAAAAATCTTTGTTTGAATGTGTTTGACTTTCATTTGATTCAAATAGCTTTGTTGAATGCATTTGACTTTCATTTGTTTCAAAAAGCTTTGTTTGAATGTGTTTGACTTTCATTTGATTCAAATAGCTTTGTAGAACACATTTGACTTTTATTTGTTTCAAATAGCTTTGTTTGAATTTGTTTCACTTTCATTTGATTTAAAAACCTTTGTTTAATGTGTTTGACTTTCATTTGATTCAAATACCTTTTTAGAATGCATTCGACTTTCATTTGATTCAAAAAGCTTTGTTTGAATGTTTTTGACTTTCATTTGATTTAAAAACCTTTGTTTAATGTGTTTGACTTTCATTTGATTCAAATAGCTTTGTAGAATTCATTCGACTTTCATTTAATTCAAAAAGCCTTTTTTGAATGTGTGTGACTTTCATTTGATTAAAATAGGTCAGTTGAATGCATTGGACTTCCATTTGCTTCAAAAAGCTTTGTTTAAATGTGTATGACTTTCATTTGATTTAAATAGCTTTGTTGAATGCATTTGACTTTCATTTGCTTCAAAAAGCTTTGTGTGAACGTGTTTGACTTTCATTTGATTCAAATAGCTTTGTAGAATGCATTCGACTTTGATTTGATTCAAAAATCTTTGTTTGAATGTGTTTAACTTTCATTTGATTCAAATAGTTTTGTTGAATGCATTTGACTTTTATTTGCTTCAAAAAGCTCTGTTTGAATGTGTTTGACTTTCATTTGATTTAAAAACCATTGTTTAATGTGTTTGACCTTCATTTGATTCAAATAGGTTTGTAGAATGCATTTGACTTTCATTTGATTCAAATATCTTTGTAGAATGCATTCGACTTTCATTTGACTCAAAAATCTTTGTTTGAATGTGTTTGACTTTCATTTGATTCAAATAGTTTTGTTGAATGCATTTGACTTTTATTTGCTTTAAAGAAGCTCTGTTTGAATGTGTATGACTTTCATTTGATTTAAAAACCTTTGTTTAATGTGTTTGACCTGTATTTGTTTCAAATAGCTTTGTAGAATGCATTTGACTTTCATTTGATTCAAAAAGCTTTATGTGAATTTGTTTGACTTTCATTTGATTCAAATAGCTTTGAAGAATGCATTCGACTTTCATTTGATTCAAAAATCTTTGTTTGAATGTGTTTGACTTTCATTTGATTCAAATAGCTTTGTAGAATGCATTTGACTTTCATTTGATTCAAAAAGCTTTGTTTGAATGTTTTTAACTTTCATTTGATTCAAATATCTTTGTAGAATGCATTCGACTTTCATTTTATTCAAAAATCTTTGTTTGAATGTGTTTGACTTTCATTTGATTCAAATAGCTTTGTAGAATACATTTGACTTTTATTTGCTTCAAAAAGCTTTGTTTGAATGTGTTTGACTTGCATTTGATTAAAAAACCGTTGTTTTATGTGTTTGACTTTCATATGATTCAAATAACTATTTAGAATGCATTCAACTTTCATTTGATTCAAAAAGCTTTGTTTGAATGTGTTTGACTTCATTTGATTCAAATGGCTTCGTAGAATACATTTGACTTTTATTTGCTTCAAAAAGCTTTGTTTGAATGTGTTTGACTTTCATTTGACTTAAAAACCTTAGTTTAATGTGTTTGACTTTCATTTGATTCAAATAACTATTTAGAATACCTTCGATTTTCATTTGATTCAAAAAGCTTTGTTTGAATGTGTTTACTTTTATTTGATTCAAATAGCTTTGTGGAATGCATTCGACCTTCATTTGATTCAAAAATCTTTGTTTGAATGTGTTTGACTTTCATTTGATTCAAATAGGTTAGTTGAATGCTGACTTCCATTTGCTTCAAAAAGCTTTGTTTAAATGTGTTTGACTTTCATTTGATTCAAATAGCTTCGTAGAATGTATTAGACTTTCATTTTATTCAAAAAGCTATGTTTGAATGTGTTTGATTTTCATTTGATTCAAATTGCTTTGTAGAATGCATTCGACTTTCATTTGATTCAAAAAGTTCTGTTTGAATGTGTTTGACTTTCATTTGATTCAAATAGCTTTGTTGAATGCATTTGACTTTTATTTGCTTCAAAAAGCTTTGTTTGAATGTATTTTACTTTCATTTGATTCAAATAGCTTTGTAGAATACATTTGACTTTTATTTGCTTCAAAAAGCTTTGTTTGAATGTGTTTGACTTGCATTTGATTTAAAAACCGTTGTTTTATGTGTTTGACTTTCATATGATTCAAATAACTATTTAGAATGCATTCAACTTTCATTTGATTCAAAAAGCTTTGTTTGAATGTGTTTGACTTTCATTTGATTAAAAAATCTTTGTTTAATGTGTTTGACTTTCATTTGATTCAAATAGCTTTGTAGAATGCATTTGACTTTCATTTGATTCAAAAATCTTTGTTTGAACGTGTTTGACTTTCATTTGATTCAAATGGCTTTGTAGAATACATTTGACTTTTATTTGCTTCAAAAAGCTTTGTTCGAATGTGTTTGACTTTCATTTGATTTAACAACCTTTGTTTAATGTGTTTGACTTTCATTTGATTCAAATAACTATTTAGAATGCATTCGACTTTCATTTGATTCAAAAAGCTTTGTTTGAATGTTTTTGACTTTCATTTGATTCAAATATCTTTGTAGAATGCATTCGACTTTCATTTGATTCAAAAATCTTTGTTTGAATGTGTTTGACTTATATTTGATTCAAATAGTTTTGTTGAATACATTAGACTTTTATTTGCTTCAAAAAGCTCTGTTTGAATGTGTTTGACTTTCATTTCATTTAAAAACCTTTGTTTAATATGTTTGACCTTCATTTGATTCAAATAGCTTTGTAGAATGCATTTGACTTGTATTTGATTCAAAAAGCTTTGTTCGAATGTTTTTGACTTTCATTTGATTCAAATATCTTTGTAGAATGCATTCGACTTTCATTTGATTCAAAAATCTTTGTTTGAATGTGTTTGACTTTCATTTGAATCAAATAGTTTTGTTGAATACATTTGACTTTTATTTGCTTCAAAAAGCTCTGTTTGAATGTGTATGACTTTCATTTGATTTAAAAACCTTTGTTTAATGTGTTTGACCTTCATTTGATTCAAATAGCTTTGTAGAATGCATTTGACTTTCATTTGATTCAAAAAGCTTTGTTTGAATGTGTTTGACTTTCATTTGATTCAAATAGCTTTGTTGAATGCATTTGACTATCATTTCTTTCAAAAAGCTTTGTTTGAATGTGTTTGACTTTCATTTGATTCAAATAGCTTTGTAGAATACATTTGACTTTTATTTGCTTCAAAAAGCTTTGTTTGAATGTGTTTGACTTTCATTTTATTTAAAAACCTTTGTTTTATGTGTTTGACAATCATATGATTCAAATAATTATTTAGAATGCATTCGACTTTCATTAGATTCAAAAAGCTTTGTTTGAATGTGTTTGAGTTTTATATTTGATTTAAAAACCTTTGTTTAATGTGTTTGACATTCATTTGATTCAAATAGCTTTGTAGAATCCATTTGACTTTCATTTGATTCAAAAATATTTGTTTGAATGTGTTTGACTTTCATTTGATTCAAATGGCTTTGTAGAATACATTTGACTTTTATTTATTTCAAAAATCTTTGTTTGAATGTGTTTGACTTTCATTTGATTTAAAAACCTTTGTTTAATGTGTTTAACTTTCATTTGATTCAAATAACTATTTAGAATGCATCCGACTTTCATTTGATTCAAAAAGCTTTGTTTGAATGTGTTTTACTTTCATTTGATTCAAATAGCTTTGTAGAATGCATTCGACCTTCATTTGATTCAAAAATCTTTGTTTGAATGTGTTTGACTTTCATTTGATTCAAATAGTTTTGTTGAATGCATTTGACTTTTATTTGCTTCAAAAAGCTCTGTTTGAATATGTATGACTTTCATTTGATTTCAAAACCTTTATTTAATGTGTTTGACCTTCATTTGATTCAAATAGCTTTGTAGAATGCATTTCACTTTTATTTGATTCAAAAAGGTTTGTTTGAATGTGTTTGATTTTCATTTGATTCAAATAGCTTTGTTGAATGCATTTGACTTTCATTTGTTTTAAAAAGCTTTGTTTGAATGTTTTTGACTTTCATTTGATTCAAATAGCTTTGTTGAATACATTTGACTTTTATTTGCTTCAAAAAGCTTTGTTTGAATGTGTTTGACTTTCATTTGATTCAAAAATCTTTGTTTAATGTGTTTGACATTCATATGATTCAATTAACTATTTAGAATGCATTCGACTTTCATTTGATTCAAAAAGCTTTGTAGAATGCATTCGACCTTCATTTGATTTAAAAATCTTTGTTTAATGTGTTTGACTTTCATTTGATTCAAATAGCTTTGTAGAATGCATTTGACTTTCATTTGATTCAAAAATCTTTGTTTGAATGTGTTTGACTTTCATTTGATTCAAATGGCTTCGTAGAATACATTTGACTTTTATTTGCTTCAAAAAGCTTTGTTTGAATGTGTTTGATTTTCATTTTACTTAAAAACCTTAGTTTAATGTGTTTAACTTTCATTTGATTCAAATAACTATTTAGAATACATTCGATTTTTATTTGATTCAAAAAGCTTTGTTTGAATGTGTTTACTTTTATTTGATTCAAATAGCTTTGTGGAATGCATTCGACCTTCATTTGATTCAAAAATCTTTCTTTGAATGCATTTGACTTTCATTTTATTCAAAAAGCTTTGTTTGAATGTGTTTGACTTTCATTTGATTCAAATAGCTTTGTTGAATGCATTTGACTTTCATTTATTTCAAAAAGCTTTGTTTGAATGTGTTTGACTTTCATTTGATTCAAATAGCTTTGTAGAATACATTTGACTTTTATTTGCTTCAAAAAGCTTTGTTTGAATGTGTTTGACTTTCATTTGATTCAAATAGCTTTGTAGAATACATTTGACTTTTATTTGCTACAAAAAGCTTTGTTTGAAAGTGTTTGACTTTCATTTGATTCAAAAATCTTTGTTTAATGTGTTTGACTTTCATATGATTCAATTAACTATTTAGAATGCATTCGACTTTCATTTGCTTCAAAAAGCTTTGTAGAATGCATTCGACCTTCATTTGATTTAAAAATCTTTGTTTAATGTGTTTGACTGTCATTTGATTCAAATAGCTTTGTAGAATGCATTTGACTTTCATTTGATTCAAAAATCTTTGTTTGAATGTGTTTGACTTTCATTTGATTCAAATGGCTTTGTAGAATACATTTGACTTTTATTTATTTCAAAAATCTTTGTTTGAATGTGTTTGACTTTCATTTGATTTAAAAACCTTTGTTTAATGTGTTTAACTTTCATTTGATTCAAATAACTATTTAGAATGCATTCGACTTTCATTTGATTCAAAAAGCTTTGTTTGAATGTGTTTTACTTTCATTTGATTCAAATAGCTTTGTAGAATGCATTCGACCTTCATTAGATTCAAAAATCTTTGTTTGAATGTGTTTGACTTTCATTTGATTCAAATAGTTTTGTTGAATGCATTTGACTTTTATTTGCTTCAAAAAGCTCTGTTTGAATGTGTATGACTTTCATTTGATTTCAAAACCTTTATTTAATGTGTTTGACCTTCATTTGATTCAAATAGCTTTGTAGAATGCATTTCACTTTTATTTGATTCAAAAAGGTTTGTTTGAATGTGTTTGACTTTCATTTGATTCAAATAGCTTTGTTGAATGCATTTGACTTTCATTTGTTTTAAAAAGCTTTGTTTGAATGTTTTTGACTTTCATTTGATTCAAATAGCTTTGTTGAATACATTTGACTTTTATTTGCTTCAAAAAGCTTTGTTTGAATGTGTTTGACTTTCATTTGATTCAAAAATCTTTGTTTAATGTGTTTGACATTCATATGATTCAATTAACTATTTAGAATGCATTCGACTTTCATTTGATTCAAAAAGCTTTGTAGAATGCATTCGACCTTCATTTGATTTAAAAATCTTTGTTTAATGTGTTTGACTTTCATTTGATTCAAATAGCTTTGTAGAATGCATTTGACTTTCATTTGATTCAAAAATCTTTGTTTGAATGTGTTTGACTTTCATTTGATTCAAATGGCTTCGTAGAATACATTTGACTTTTATTTGCTTCAAAAAGCTTTGTTTGAATGTGTTTGACTTTCATTTTACTTAAAAACCTTAGTTTAATGTGTTTGACTTTCATTTGATTCAAATAACTATTTAGAATGCATTCGATTTTTATTTGATTCAAAAAGCTTTGTTTGAATGTGTTTACTTTTATTTGATTCAAATAGCTTTGTGGAATGCATTCGACCTTCATTTGATTCAAAAATCTTTCTTTGAATGTGTTTGACTTTCATTTGATTCAAATAGTTTTGTTGAATGCATTAGTCTTTTATTTGCTTCAAAAAGCTCTGTTTGAATGTGTATGACTTTCATTTGATTTAAAAACCTTTGTTTAATGTGTTTGACCTTCATTTGATTCAAATAGCTTTGTAGAATGCATTTGACTTTCATTTTATTCAAAAAGCTTTGTTTGAATGTGTTTGACTTTCATTTGATTCAAATAGCTTTGTTGAATGCCTTTGACTTTCATTTATTTCAAAAAGCTTTGTTTGAATGTGTTTGACTTTCATTTGATTCAAATAGCTTTGTAGAATACATTTGACTTTTATTTGCTTCAAAAAGCTTTGTTTGAATGTGTTTGACTTTCATTTGATTCAAATAGCTTTGTAGAATACATTTGACTTTTATTTGCTACAAAAAGCTTTGTTTGAAAGTGTTTGACTTTCATTTGATTCAAAAATCTTTGTTTAATGTGTTTGACTTTCATATGATTCAATTAACTATTTAGAATGCATTCGACTTTCATTTGCTTCAAAAAGCTTTGTAGAATGCATTCGACCTTCATTTGATTTAAAAATCTTTGTTTAATGTGTTTGACTTTCATTTGATTCAAATAGCTTTGTAGAATGCATTGGACTTTCATTTGATTCAAAAATCTTTGTTTGAATGTGTTTGACTTTCATTTGATTCAAATGGCTTTGTAGAATACATTTGACTTTTATTTGCTTTAAAAAGCTTTGTTTGAATGTGTTTGACTTTCATTTGATTTAAAAACCTTTGTTTAATGTGTTTGACTTTCATTTGATTTAAATAACTATTTAGAATGCATTCGACTTTCATTTGATTCAAAAAGCTTTATTTGAATGTGTTATACTTTCGTTTGATTCAAATAGCTTTGTAGAATGCATTCGACCTTCATTTGATTCAAAAATCTTTGTTTGAATGTGTTTGACTTTCATTGGATTCAAATAGCTTTATAGAATGCATTCAACTTTCATTTGATTCAAAAATCTTTGTTTGAATGTGTTTGACTTTTATTTGATTCAAATAGTTATGTTGATTGCATTTGACTTTTATTTGCTTCAAAAAGCTCTGTTTGAATATGTATGACTTTCATTTGATTTAAAAACCTTTGTTTAATGTGTTTGACCTTCATTTGATTCAAATAGCTTTGTAGAACGCATTTGACTTTCATTTGATTCAAAAAGATTTGTTTGAATGTGTTTGACTTTCATTTGATTCAAATAGCTTTGTTGAATGCATTTGACTTTCATTTGTTTCAAAAAGCTTTGTTTGAATGTGTTTGACTTTCATTTGATTCAAATAGCTTTGAAGAATACATGTGACTTTTATTTGCTTCAAAAAGCATTGTTTGAATGTGTTTGACTTTCATTTCATTTAAAAACCTTTGTTTTATGTGTTTGACTTTCATATGATTCAAATAACTATTTAGAATGCATTCGACTTTCATTTGATTCAAAAAGCTTTGTTTGAATGTGTTTGACTTTCATTTGATTTAAAACCTTTGTTTAATGTGTTTGACTTTCATTTGATTCAAATAGCTTTGTAGAATGCATTTGACTTTCATTTGATTCAAAAATCTTTGTTTGAATGTGTTTGACTTTCATTTGATTCAAATGGCTTTGTAGAATACATTTGACTTTTATTTGCTTCAAAAAGCTTTGTTTGAATGTGTTTGACTTTTATTTGATTCAAATAGCTTTGTAGAATACATTTGACTTTCATTTGATTTAAAAACCTTTCTTTATTGTGTTTGACTTTCATTTGATTCAAATAACTTTTTAGAATGCATTCGACTTTCATTTTATTCTAAAAGCTTTGTTTGAATGTGTTTGACTTTCATTTGAATTAAAAACCTTTGTTTAATGTGTTACACTTTCATTTGATTAAAATAGATTTGTAGAATTCCTTCGACTTTCATTTGATTCAAAAAGCTTTTTTTGAATGTGTTTGACTTTCATTTCATTCAAATAGGGTAGTTGAAAGCATTGGACTTCCATTTGCTTCAAAAAGCTTTTTTTAAATGTGTATGACTTTCATTTTATTCAAATAGCTTTGTTGAATGCATTTAACTTTCATTTGTTTCAAAAAGCTTTGTGTGAATGTGTTTGACTTTCATTTGATTCAAATAGCTTTGTAGAATGCATTCGACTTTCATTTGATTCAAAAATCTTTGTTTGAATGTGTTTGTCTTTCATTTGATTCAAATAGTTTTGTTGAATGCATTTGACTTTTATTTGTTTCAAAAAACTCTGTTTGAATGTGTTTGACTTTCATTTTATTTAAAAACCTTTGTTTAATGTGTTTGACCTTCATTGTTTCAAATAGCTTTGTAGAATGCATTTGACTTTCATTTGATTCAAATAGCTTAGTTAAATGCATTGGACTTCTAGTTGCTTCAAAAAGCTTTGTTTAAATGTGTATAACTTTCATTTGATTCAAATAGCTTCGTAGAATGCATTAGACTTTCATTTTATTCAAAAAGCTATATTTGAATTTGTTTGACTTTTATTTGATTCAAATAGCTTTGTAGAATGCATTCGACTTTCATTTGATTCAAAAAGTTCTGTTTGAATGTGTTTGACTTTCATTTGATTCAAATAGCTTTGTTGTATGCATTTGACTTTTATTTGCTTCCAAAAGCTTTGTTCGAATGTGTTTTACTTTCATTTGATTCAAATAGCTTTGTAGAATACATTTGACTTTTATTTGCTTCAAAAAGCTTTGTTTGAATGTGTTTGACTTTCATTTGATTTAAAAACCTTTGTTTAAAGTGTTTGACTTTCATTTGATTCAAATAACTATTTAGAATGGATCCGACTTTTATTTGACTCAAAAAGCTTTGTTTGAATATTTTTGACTTTCATTTGATTCAACTAGCTTTGTTGAATGCATTTGACTTTTTTTATTTCAAAAAGCTTTGTTTGAATGTGTTTGACTTTCATTTGATTCAAATAGCTTTGTAGAATACATTTGACTTTTATTTGCTTCATAAAGCTTTGTTTGAATGTGTTTGACTTTCATTTGATTTAAAAACCTTTGTTTCATGTGTTCGACTTTCGTTTGATTCAAATAACTTTTTAGAATGCATTCGACTTTCATTTTATTCAAAATGCTTTGTTTGAATGTGTTTGACTTTCATTTGAATTAAAAACCTTTGTTTAATGTGTTAGACTTTCATTTGAATCAAATAGATTTGTAGAATTCATTCGACTTTGATTTGATTCAAAAAGCCTTTTTTTAATGTGTTTGACTTTAATTTCATTCAAATAGGGTAGTTGAGAGCATTGGACTTCCATTTGCTTCAAAAAGCTTTGTTTAAATGTGTATGACTTTCATTTGATTCAAATAGCTTTGTTGAATGCATTTAACTTTCATTTGCTTCAAAAAGCTTTGTGTGAATGTGTTTGACTTTCACTTGATTCAAATAGCTTTGTAGAATGCATTCGACTTTCATTTAATTCGAAAATCTTTGTTTGAATGTGTTTGTCTTTCATTTGATTCAAATAGTTTTGTTGAATGCATTTGACTTTTTATTTGTTTCAAAAAACTTTGTTTGAATGTGTTTGACTTTCATTTTATTTAAAAACCTTTGTTTAATGTGTTTGACCTTCATTGTTTCAAATAGCTTTGTAGAATGCATTTGACTTTCATTTGATTCAAATAGCTTAGTTAAATGCATTGGACTTCCAGTTGCTTCAAAAAGCTATGTTTGAATGTGTTTGACTTTCATGTGATTCAAATAGCTTTGTAGAATGCATTAGACTTTCATTTGATTCAAAAAGTTCTGTTTGAATGTGTTTGACTTTCATTTGATTCAAATAGCTTTGTTGAATGCATTTGACTTTTATTTGCTTCAAAAAGCTTTGTTTGAATGTGTTTTACTTTCATTTGATTCAAATAGCTTTGTAGAATACATTTGACCTTTATTTGCTTCAAAAAGCTTTGTTTGAATGTGTTTCACTTTCACTTGATTTAAAAACCTTTGTTTAATGTGTTTGACTTTCATTTGATTCAAATACCTTTTTAGAATGCATTCGACTTTCATTTGATTCAAAAAGCTTAGTTTAAATGTGTATGACTTTCATTTGATTCAAATAGCTTTGTTGAATGCATTTGACTTTCATTTGCTTCAAAAAGCTTTGTGTGAATGTGTTTGACTTTCATTTGATTCAAATAGCTTTGTAGAATGCATTCGCCTTTCATTTGATTCAAAAATCTTTGTTTGAATGCGTTTGACTTTCATTTGATTCAAATAGCTCTGTTTGAATGTGTTTATTTGATTTAAAAACCTTTGTTTAATGTGTTTAACCTTCATTCGATTCAAATAGCTTTTAAAAATGCATTTGACTTTCATTTGATTCAAAAATCTTTGTTTGAATGCGTTTGACTTTCATTTGATTCAAATAGTTTGGTTGAATGCATTTGACTTTTATTTGCTTCAAAAAGCTCTGTTTGAATGTGTTAGACTTTCATTTGATTTAAAAACCTTTGTTTAATGCGTTTAACCTTCATTTGATTCAAATAGCTTTGTAGAATGCATTTGACTTACATTTGATTCAAAAAGCTTTGTTTGAATGTTTTTGACTTTCATTTGATTCAAATATCTTTGTAGAATGCATTCGACTTTCATTTGATTCAAAAATCTTTGTTTGAATGTGTTTGACTTTCATTTGATTAAAATAGTTTTGTTGAATGCATTTGACTTTTATTTGCTTCAAAAAGCTCTGTTTGAATGTGTATGACTTTCATTTGATTTAAAAACCTTTGTTTAATGTGTTTGACCTTCATTTGATTCAAATAGCTTTATAGAACGCATTTGACTTTCATTTGATTCAAAAAGCTTTGTTTGAATGTGTTTGACTTTCATTTGATTCAAATAGCTTTGTTGAATGCATTTGACTTTCATTTGTTTCAAAAACCTTTGTTTGAATTTGTTTGACTTTCATTTGATTCAAATAGCTTTGTAGAATTACATTTGACTTTTATTTGCTTCAAAAAGCTTTGTTTGAATGTGTTCGACTTTCATTTGATTTAAAAACCTTTGTTTTATGTGTTTGACTTTCATATGATTCAAATAACTATTTAGAATGCATTCGACTTTCATTTGATTCAAAAAGCTTTGTTTGAATGTGTTTGACTTTCATTTGATTTAAAAACCTTTGTTTAATGTGTTTGACTTTCATTTGATTCAAATAGCTTTGTAGAATGCATTTGACTTTCATTTGATTCAAAAATCTTTGTTCGAATGTGTTTGACTTTCGTTTGATTCAAATGGCTTTGTAGAATACATTTGACTTTTATTTGCTTTAAAAAGGTTTGTTTGAATGTCTTTGACTTTCATTTGATTTAAAAACCTTTGTTTAATGTGTTTGACTTTCATTTGATTCAAATAACTATTTAGAATGCATTCGACTTTCATGTGATTCAAAAAGCTTTGTTTGAATGTGTTTTACTTTCATTTGATTCAAATAGCTTTGAAGAATGCATTCGACCTTCATTTGATTAAAAAATCTTTATTTGAATATGTTTGACTTTCATTTGATTTAAATACCTTTTTAGAATGCATTCGACTTTCATTTGATTCAAAAAGCTTAGTTTGAATGTGTTTGACTTTCATTTGATTTAAAAACCTTTGTTTAATGTGTTTGACTTTCATTTGATTCAAATAGCTTTGTAGATTCATTCGACTTTTATTTGGTTCAAAAAGCCTTTTTTGAATGTGCTTGACTTTTATTTGATTCAAATAGGTTAGTTAAATGCATTGGACTTCCATTCGCTTCAAAAAGCTTTGTTTAAATGTGTATGACTTTCATTTGATTCAAATAGCTTTGTAGAATGCATTGGACTTTTATTTTCTTCAAAAAGCTTTGTTTCAATATGTTCGACTTTCATTTGATTTAAAAACCTTTGTTTAATGTGTTTGACTTTCATTTGATTCAAATAGCTTTGTAGAATGAATTTGACTTTTATTTGCTTCTGAAAGCTTTGTTTGAATGTGTTTGACTTTCATTTGATTTAAAACCCTTTGTTTAATGTGTTTGACTTTCATTTGATTCAAATAACTTTTTAGAATGCATTGGACTTTAATTTGCTGCAAAAAGCTTTGTTTGAATGTGTTTGACTTTCATTTGATTTAAAAACCTTTCTGTAATGTGTTTGACTTTCATTTGATCCAAAAAGCCTTGTTTGAATGTATTTGACTTTCATTTGATTCAAATAGCTTAGTTGAATGCATTGGACTTCCATTTGCTTCAAAAAGCTTTGTTTAAATGTGTATAACTTTCATTTGATTCAAATAGCTTCGTAGAATGCATTGGACTTTCATTTGATTCAAAAATCTTTTTTTGAATGTGTTTGACTTTCATTTGATTCAAATATCTTTGTTCAATGCATTTGACTTTCATTTGTTTCAAAAAGCTTTGTTTGAATGTGTTTGACTTTCATTTGATTCAAATAGCTTTGTAGAATACATTTAACTTTTATTTGCTTGAAAAAGCTTTGTTTGAATGTGTTTGACTTTCATTTGATTTAAAAACCTTTGTTTAATGTGTTTGACTTTCATTTGATTCAAATAGCTTTGTAGAATTCATTTGATTTTCATTTGATTCAAAAAGCCTTTTTTGAATGTGTTTGACTTTCATTTGATTCAAATAGGTTAGTTAAATGCATTGGACTTCCGTTTGCTTCAAAAAGCTTTGTTTAAATGTGTATGACTTTCATTTGATTCAAATAGCTTTGCAGAATGCATTCGACTTTCATTTGGTTCAAAAATCTTTGTTTGAATGTGTTTGACTTTCATTTGATTCAAATAGCTTTGTAGAATGCATTCGAATTTTCATTTGATTCAAAAAGCTTTGTTTGTATGTTTTTGACTTTCATTTGATTCAAATATCGTTGTTGAATGCATTTGACTTTCATTTGTTTCAAAAAGCTTTGTTTGAATGTGTTTGACTTTCATTTGATTCAAATAGCTTTGTAGAATACATTTGACTTTTATTTGCTTTAAAAAGCTTTGTTTTTATGTATTTGACTTTCATTTGATTTTAAAACCTTTGTTTAATGTGTTTGACTTTCATTTGATTCAAATACCTTTTTAGAATGCATTCGACTTTCATTTGATTCAAAAAGCCTGTTTTGAATGTGTTTGACTTTCATTTGATTCAAATAGCTTTGTTGAATGCATTTGACTTTTATATTCTTCAAAAAGCTTTGTGTTAATGTGTTTGACTTTCTTTTGATTCAAATAGCTTTGTAGAATGCATTTGACTTTCATTTGATTCAAAAAGCTTTTTTGAATGTGTTTGACTTTCATTTGATTTAAAAATCTTTGTTTCATGTGTTTGACTTTCATTTGATTTAAATAACTATTTAGAAAGCATTCGACTTTCATTTGATTCAAAAAGCTTTGTGTGAATGTGTTTGACTTTCATTTAATTCAAATAGCTTTGTAGAATTCATTTAACTTTCATTTGATTCAAAAAGCTTTGTTTGAATGTGTTTGACTTTCATTTGATTCAAATAGCTTTGTAGAATACATTTGACTTTTATTTGCTTCAAAAAGCTTTGTTTGAATGTGTTTGACTTTCATTTGATTGAAAAACCTTTGTTTCATGTATTTGACTTTTTTTTATTTAAATAACTATTTCGAATGCATTCGACTTTCATTTGATTCAAATAGCTTTGTTGAATGCATTTGACATTTATTTTCTTCAAAAAGCTTTGTTTGAATATGTACGACTTTCATTTGATTTAAAAACCTTTGTTTAATGAGTTTGACTTTCATTTGATTCAAGTAGCTTTATAGAATGAATTTAACTTTTATTTGCTTCAGAAAGCTTTGTTTGAATGTGCTTGACTTTCATTTGATTTAAAACCCTTTGCTTAATGTGTTTGACTTTCATTTGATTCAAATAACTTTTTAGAATGCATTCGACTTATTTGATTCAAAAAGCTTTGTTTGAATGTGTTTGACTTTCATTTGATTTTAAAAACCTTTGTTTAATGTGTTTGACTTTCATTTGATTCAAATAGCTTCGTAGAATGCATTTGACTTTCATTTGATTCAAAAAGCTTTGTTTGATTGTGTTTGACTTTCATTTGATTCAAATAGCTTTGTTGAATGCATTCGACTTTCATTTGATTCAAAAAGCTTTTTTTGAATGTGTTTGACTCTCATTTTATTCAAATAGCTTTGTAGAATGCATTCGACTTTCATTTGATTCAAAAAGCTTTGTTTGAATGTGTTTGACTTTCATTTGATTCAAATAGCTTTGTTGAATGCATTTGACTTTTATTTGCTTCAAAAAGCTTTGTTTGAATGTGTTTGGCTTTCATTTGATTTAAAAACCTTTGTTTAATGTCTTTGAACTTCATTTGATTCAAATAGCTTTGTAGAATGCATTTTACTTTCATTTGATTCAAAAAGCTTTGTTTAAATGTGTATCACTTTCATTTGATTCAAATAGCTTTGTAGAATGCATTCGACTTTCATTTGGTTCAAAAATCTTTGTTTGAATATGTATGAATTTCATTTGATTCAAATAGCTTTGTTGAATACATTTGACTTTCATTTGATTCAAATAGCTTTGTTAAATACATTCGACTTTCATTTGATTCAAAAAGCTTTGTTTGAATGTGTTTGACTTTCATTTCATTTAAAAACCTTTGTTTAATGTGTTTCACTTTCATTTGATTCAAATAGCTTATTAGAATGCATTCGACTTTCATTTGATTCAAATAGCTGTGTAGAATTCATTCGACTTTCATTTGATTCAAAAATCTTTGTTTGAATGTGTTTGACATTCATTTGATTCAAATAGTTTTGTTGAATGCATTTGACTTTTATTTGCTTCCAAAAGCTCTGTTTGAATGTGTATGACTTTCATTTGATTTTAAAACCTTTGTTTAATGTGTTTGACCTTCATTTGATTCAAATAGCTTTGTAGAATGCATTTGACTTCCATTTGATTCAAAAAGCTTTGTTTGAATGTTTTTGCCTTTCATTTGATTCAAATATCTTTGTAGAATGCATTCGACTTTCATTTGATTCAAAAATCTTTGTTTGAATGTGTTTAACTTTCATTTGATTCAAATAGTTTTGTTGAATGTATTTGACTTTTATTTGCTTCTAAAAGCTCTGTTTGAATGTGTTTGACTTTCAATTCATTTAAAAACCTTTGTTTAATGTGTTTGACCTTCATTTGATTAAAATAGCTTTGTAGAATGCATTTCACTATCATTTGATTCAAAAAGCTTTGTTTGAATGTGTTTCACTTTCTTTTGATTCAAATAGATTTGTTGAATGCATTTGACTTTCATTTGTTTCAAAAACCATTGTTTGAATGTGTTTGACTTTCATTTGATTCAAATAGCTTTGTAGAATGCATTCGACTTTCATTTGATTCAAATAGGGTAGTTGAAAGCATTAGACTTCCATTTGCTTCAAAAAGCTTTGTTTAAATGTTTATGACTTTCATTTGATTCAAATAGCTTTTTTGAATGCATTTGAATTTCATTTACTTCAAAAATCTTTGTGTGAATGTGTTTGACTTTCATTTGATTCAAATAGCTCTGTAGAATACATTCGACTTTCATTGGATTCAAAAATCTTTGTTTGAATGTGTTTGACTTTCATTTGATTCAAATAGTTTTGTTGAATGCATTTGACTTTAATTTGCTTCAAAAAGCTCTATTTGAATGTGTTTGACTTTCATTTTATTTAAAAACCTTTTTTTAATGTGTTTGACTTTCATTTGATTCAAATAGCTTTGTAGAATTCATTCGACTTTCATTTGATTCAAAACGCTTTGTTTGAATGTGTTTGAATTTCATTTGGTTCAAATATCTTTGTTGAATGCATTTGACTTTTATTTGCTTCAAAAAGCTTTGTTTGAATGTGTGTTTGACTTTCGTTTGATTTAAAAACCTTTGTTTAATGTGTTTGACTTTCATTTGATTCAAAAAGCTTTGTTTGATTGTGTTTGACTTTCATTTGATTCAAATAGCTTTGTTGAATGCATTCGACTTTCATTTGATTCAAAAAGCTTTTTTTGAATGTGTTTGACTTTCATTTGATTCAAATAGCTTTGTAGAATGCATTCGACTTTCATTTGATTCAAAAAGCTTTGTTTGAATGTGTTTGACTTTCATTTGATTCAAATAGCTTTGTTGAATGCATTTGACTTTTATTTGCTTCAAAAAGCTTTGTTTGAATGTGTTTGACTTTCATTTGATTTAAAAACCTTTATGTAATGTGTTTGACTTTCATTTGATTCAAAAAGCCTTGTTTGAATGTGTTTGACTTTCATTTGATTCAAATAGCTTAGTTGAATGCATTGGACTTCCATTTGCTTCAAAAAGCTTTGTTTAAATGTGTATTACTTTCATTTGATTCAAAGAGCTTCGTAGAATGTATTCGACTTTCATTTGATTCAAAAATCTTTTTTTGAATATGTTTGACTTTCATTTGATTCGAATATCTTTGTTGAATGCAGTCGACTTTCATTTGATTCAAAAAGCTTTGTTTGAATGTGTTTGACTTTCATTTGATTCAAATAGCTTTGTTGAATGCATTTGACATTTATTTGCTTCAAAAAGCTTTGTTTAAAAGTGTTTAACTTTCATTTGATTTAAAAACCTTTGTTTAATGTGTTTGACTTTCATTTGATTCAAATAGGTTTGTAGAATGCATTTGACTTTCAATTGATTCTAAAAGCTTTGTTTGATATTGTTTGAATTTCTTTTGATTCAAATAGCTTTGTTGAATGCATTTGACTTTTATATGTTTCAAAAAGCTTTGTGTTAATGTGTTTGACTTTCATTTGATTCAAATAGCTTTGTAGAATGCATTTGACTTTCATTTGATTCAAAAAGCTTTGTTTAAATGTGTTTGACTTTCATTTGATTCAAATAGCTTTGTAGAATACATTTGACTTTTATTTGCTTCAAAAAGCTTTGTTTGAATGTGTTTGACTTTCAATTGATTCAAAAAGCTTTGTTTGATATTGTTTGAATTTCTTTTGATTCAAATAGCTTTGTTGAATGCATTTGACTTTTTTATGCTTTAAAAAGCTTTGTGTTAATGTGTTTGACTTTCATTTGATTCAAATAGCTTTGTAGAATGCATTCGACTTTCATTTGATTCAAAAATCTTTGTTTGAATGTGTTTGACTTTCATTTGATTCAAATAGTTTTGTTGAATGCATTTGACTTTTATTTGCTTCAAAAAGCTCTATTTGAATGTGTTTGACTTTAATTTTATTTAAAAACCTTTTTTTAATGTGTTTGACTTTCATTTGACTCAAATAGCTTTGTAGAATGCATTCGACTTTCATTTGATTCAAAACGCTTTGTTTGAATGTGTTTGAATTTCATTTGATTCAAATATCTTTGTTGAATGCTTTTGACTTTCATTTGTTTCAAAAAGCTTTGTTTGAATGTGTTTGACTTTCATTTGATTCAAATAGCTTTGTAGAATACATTTGACTTTTATTTGCTTCAAAAAGCTTTATTTGAATGTGTTTGACTTTCATTTCAATTAAAAACCTTTGTTTAATGTGTTTGACTTTCATTTGATTCAAATAGCTTTGTAGAATGCATTCGACTTTCATTTGATTCAAATAGCTTTGTAGAATTCATTCGACTTTCATTTGATTCAAAAAGCCTTTTTTGAATGTGTTTGACTTTCATTTGATTCAAATAGGTTAGTTGAACGCATTAGACTTCTGTTTGCTTGAAAAAGCTTTGTTTAAATGTGTATGACTTTCATTTGATTCAAATAGCTTTGTAGAATGCTTCGACTTTCATTTGGTTCAAAAATCTTTGTTTGAATGTGTTTGACTTTCATTTGATTCAAATAGCTTTGTAGAATGCATTCGACTTTCATTTGATTCAAAACGCTTTGTTTGAATGTGTTTGAATTTCATTTGATTCAAATATCTTTGTTGAATGCATTTGACTTTCATTTGATTCAAAAAGCTTTGTTTGAATGTGTTTGACTTTCATTTGATTCAAATAGCTTTGTTGAATGCATTTGACTTTTATTTGCTTCAAAAAGCTTTATTTGAATGTGCTTGACTTTCATTTGATTTAAAAACCTTTGTTTAATGTGTTTGACTTTCATTTGATTCAAATAGCTTTGTAGAATGCATTTGACCTTCAATTGATTCAAAAAGCTTTGTTTGATATTGTTTGAATTTCTTTTGATTCAAATAGCTTTGTTGAATGCATTTGACTTTTATATGCTTCAAAAAGCTTTGTGTGAATGTGTTTGATTTTCATTTAATTCAAATAGCTTTGTTGAATGCATTTGACTTTCATTTGATTCAAAAAGCTTTTTTGAATGTGTTTGACTTTCATTTGATTTAAAAACCTTTGTTTCATGTGTTTGACTTTCATTTGATTTAAATAACTATTTAGAATGCATTCGACTTTCATTTGATTCAAAAAGCTTTGTGTGAATGTGTTTGACTTTTATTTAATTCAAATAGCTTTGTAGAATTCATTTGACTTTCATTTGATTCAAAAAGCTTTGTTTGAATGTGTTTTACTTTCATTTGATTCAGATAGCTTTGTAGAATACATTTGACTTTTATTTGCTTCAAAAAGCTTTGTTTCAGTGTGTTTGACTTTCATTTGAGTTAAAAACCTTTGTTTCATGTGTTTGACTTTCTTTGATTTAAATAACTATTTAGAATGCATTCGACTTTCATTTGATTCAAAAAGCTTTGTTTGATATTGTTTGAATTTCTTTTGATTCAAATAGCTTTGTTGAATGCATTTGACTTTTATATGCTTCAAAAAGCTTTGTGTGAATGTATTTGACTTTCATTTAATTCAAATAGCTTTGTTGAATGCATTTGACTTTCATTTGATTCAAAAAGCTTTTATGAATGTGTTTGACTTTCATTTGATTTAAAAACCTTTGTTTCATGTGTTTGACTTTCATTTGATTTAAATAACTATTTAGAATGCATTTGACTTTCATTTGATTCAAAAAGCTTTGTGTGAATGTGTTTGACTTTCATTTAATTCAAAAAGCTTTGTTTGAATGTGTATGACTTTCATTTGATTTTAAAACCTTTGTTTAATATGTTTGACCTTCATTTGATTCAAATAGCTTTGCAGAATGCATTTGACTTTCATTTGATTCAAAAAGCTTTGTGTGAATGTGTTTGACTTTCATTTGATTCAAATAGCTCTGTAGAATGCATTCGACTTTCATTGGATTCAAAAATCTTTGTTTGAATGTGTTTGACTTTCATTTGATTCAAATAGTTTTGTTGAATGCATTTGACTTTGATTTGCTTCAAAAAGCTCTGTTTGAATGTGTTTGACTTTCATTTTATTTAAAAACCTTTTTTTAATGTGTTTGACTTTCATTTGATTCAAATACCTTTTTAGAATGCATTCGACTTTCATTTGATTCAAAAAGCTTTGTTTGAATGTGTTTGACTTTCATTTGAATTAAAAACCTTTGTTGAATGTGCTTGACTTTCATTTGATTCAAATAGCTTTGTAGAATTCATTCGACTTTCATTTGATTCAAAAATCTTTGTTTGAATGTGTTTGACTTTCATTAGATTCAAATAGCTTTGTTGAATGCATTTGACTTTTATTTGCTTCAAAAAGCTATGTTTGAATGTGTTTGACTTTCATTTGATTCAAATAGCTTTGTTGAATGCATTTGACTTCTATTTTCTTAAAAAAGCTTTGTTTGAATGTGTTTGACTTTCATTTGATTTAAAAACCTTTCGTTTAATGTGTTTGACTTTCATTTGATTCAAATAGCTTTGTAGAATGCATTTGACTTTCATTTGATTCAAAAAGCTTTGTTTGTTTGTGTTTAACTTTCATTTGATTCAAATAGCTTTGTTGAATGCATTTGACTTTTATATGCTTCAAAAAAGCTTTGTGTGAATGTGTTTGACTTTCATTTAATTCAAATAGCTTTGTTGAATGCATTTGACTTTCATTTGATTCAAAAAGCATTTTTGAATGTGTTTGACTTTCATTTGATTTAAAAACCTTTGTTTCATGTGTTTGACTTTCATTTGATTTAAATAACTATTTAGAATGCATTTGACTTTCATTTGATTCAAAAAGCTTTGTGTGAATGTGTTTGACTTTCATTTAATTCAAATAGCTTTGTAAAATTCATTTAGCTTTCATTTGATTCAAAAAGCTTTGTGTGAATGTGTTTGACTTTCATTTGATTCAAATAGCTCTGTAGAATGCATTCGACTTTCATTGGATTCAAAAATCTTTGTTTGAATGTGTTTGACTTTCATTTGATTCAAATAGTTTTGTTGAATGCATTTGACTTTGATTTGCTTCAAAAAGCTCTGTTTGAATGTGTTTGACTTTCATTTTATTTAAAAACCTTTTTTTAATGTGTTTGACTTTCATTTGATTCAAATACCTTTTTAAAATGCATTCGACTTTCATTTGATTCAAAAAGCTTTGTTTGAATGTGTTTGACCTTCATTTGAATTAAAAACCTTTGTTGAATGTGTTTGACTTTCATTTGATTCAAATAGCTTTGTAGAATTCATTCGACTTTCATTTGATTCAAAAATCTTTGTTTGAATGTGTTTGACTTTCATTTGATTCAAATAGTTTTGTTGAAAGCATTTGACTTTTATTTGCTTTAAAAAGCTTTGTTTGAATGTGTTTGACTTTCATTTTATTTAAAAACCTTTTTTTAATGTGTTTGACTTTCATTTGATTCAAATAGCTTTGTAGAATGCATTCGACTTTCATTTGATTCAAAACGCTTTGTTTGAATGTGTTTGAATTTCATTTGATTCAAATACCTTTGTTGAATGCAATTAACTTTTATTTGCTTCAAAAAGCTCTGTTTGAATGTGTTTGACTTTCATTTTATTTAAAAACCTTTTTTTAATGTGTTTGACTTTCATTTGATTCAAATAGCTTTGTAGAATGCATTCGACTTTCATTTGATTCAAAACGCTTTGTTTGAATGTGTTTGAATTTCATTTGATTCAAATACCTTTGTTGAATGCAATTGACTTTTATTTGCTTCAAAAAGCTTTGTTTGAATGTGTTTGACTTTAATTTGATTTAAAAACCTTTGTTTAATGTGTTTGACTTTCATTTGATTCAAATAGCTTTGTAGAATGCATTCGACTTTCATTTGAATCAAAACGCTTTGTTTGAATGTGTTTGAATTTCATTTGATTCAAATATCTTTGTTGAATGCATTTGACTTTCATTTGTTTCAAAAAGCTTTGTTTGAATGTGTTTGACTTTCATTTGATTCAAATAGCTTTGTAGAATACATTTGACTTTTATTTGCTTCAAAAAGCTTTGTTTGAATGTATTTGACTTTCATTTGATTTAAAAACCTTTGTTTAATGTGTTTGACTTTCATTTGATTCAAATACCTTTTTAGAATGCATTCGACTTTCATTTGATTCAAAAAGCTTTGTTTGAATGTGTTTGACTTTCATTTGAATTAAAAACCTTTGTTGAATGTGTTTGACTTTCATTTGATTCAAATAGCTTTGTAAAATTCATTCGACTTTCATTTGATTCAAAAAGCCTTTTTTGAATGTGTTTGACTTTCATTTGATTCAAATAGATTAGTTGAATGCATTGGACTTCCGTTTGCTTCAAAAAGCTTTGTTTAAATGTGTATGACTTTCATTTGATTCAAATAGCTTTGTAGAAAGCATTCGACTTTCATTTGGTTCAAAAATCTTTGTTTGAATGTGTTTGACTTTCATTTGATTCAAATAGCTTTATTGAATGCATTTGACTTTTATTTGCTTCAAAAAGCTTTATTTGAATGTGTTTGACTTTCATTTGATTTAAAAACCTTTGTTTAATGTGTTTGACTTTCATTTGATTCAAATATCTTTGTAGAATGCATTTGACCTTCAATTGATTCAAAAAGCTTGTTTGATATTGTTTGAATTTCTTTTGATTCAAATAGCTTTGTTGAATGCATTTGACTTTTATATACTTCAAAAAGCTTTGTGTGAATGTGTTTGACTTTCATTTAATTCAAATAGCTTTGTTGAATGCATTTGACTTTCATTTGATTTAAAAAGCTTTTATGAATGTGTTTGACTTTCATTTGATTTAAAAACCTTTGTTTCATGTGTTTGACTTTCATTTGATTTAAATAACTATTTAGAATGCATTCGACTTTCATTTGATTCAAAAAGCTTTGTGTGAATGTGTTTGACTTTCATTTAATTCAAATAGCTTTGTAGAATTCATTTGACTTTCATTTGATTCAAAAATCTTTGTTTGAATGTGTTTGACTTTCATTTGATTCAGATAGCTTTGTAGAATACATTTGACTTTTATTTGATTCAAAAATCTTTGTTTGAATGTATTTGACTTTCATTTGATTTAAAATCCTTTGTTTAATGTGTTTGACTTTCATTTGATTCAAATAGCTTTGTAGAATGCATTTGACCTTCAATTGATTCAAAAAGCTTTGTTTGATATTGTTTGAATTTCTTTTGATTCAAATAGCTTTGTTGAATGCATTTGACTTTTATATGCTTCAAAAAGCTTTATGTGAATGTATTTGACTTTCATTTAATTCAAATAGCTTTGTTGAATGCATTTGACTTTCATTTGATTCAAAAAGCTTTTATGAATGTGTTTGACTTTCATTTGATTTAAAAACCTTTGTTTCATGTGTTTGACTTTCATTTGATTTAAATAACTATTTAGAATGCATTCGACTTTCATTTGATTCAAAAAGCTTTGTGTGAATGTGTTTGACGTTCATTTAATTCAAATAGCTTTGTAGAATTCATTTGACTTTCATTTGATTCAAAAAGGTTTGTTTGAATGTGTTTGACTTTCATTTGATTCAAATAGCTTTGTAGAATACATTTGACTTTCATTTGATTCAAAAATCTTTGTTTGAATGTATTTGACTTTCATTTGATTTTAAAACCTTTGTTTCATGTGTTTGACTTTCATTTGATTTAAATAACTATTTAGAATGCATTCGACTTTCATTTGATTCAAAAAGCTTTGTGTGAATGTGTTTGACTTTCATTTAATTCAAATAGCTTTGTAGAATTCATTTGACTTTCATTTGATTCAAAAAGCTTTGTTTTAATGTGTTTGACTTTCATTTGATTCAGATAGCTTTGTAGAATACATTTGACTTTTATTTGCTTCAAAAAGCTTTGTTTCAATGTGTTTGACTTTCATTTGATTTAAAAACCTTTGTTTCATGTGTTTGACTTTCTTTGATTTAAATAACTATTTAGAATGCATTCGACTTTCATTTGATTCAAAAAGCTTTATTTAAATGAGTTCTACTTTCATTTGATTCAAATAGCTTTGTAGAATGCATTCGACTTTCATTTGATTCAAAAATCTTTGTTTGAATGTGTTTGATTTTCATTTGATTCAAATAGTTTTGTTGAATGCATTTGACTTTTTATTAGCTTCAAAAACCTCTGTTTGAATGTGTTTGGCTTTCATTTGATTTAAAAACCTGTGTTTAATGTCTTTAAACTTCATTTGATTCAAATAGCTTTGTAGAATGCATTTTACTTTCATTTGATTCAAAAAGCTTTGTTTAAATGTGTATGACTTTCATTTGATTCAAACAGCTTTGTAGAATGCATTCGACTTTCATTTGGTTCAAAAATCTTTGTTTGAATGTGTTTGAATTTCATTTGATTCAAATAGCTTTGTTGAATACATTTGAATTTCATTTGATTCAAATAGCTTTGTTTAATGCATTTGACGTTTATTAGCTTCAAAAAGCTTTGTTTAAATGTGTATGACTTTCATTTGATTCAAATAGCTTTGTAGAATGCATTCGACTTTCATTTGGTTCAAAAATCATTGTTTGAATGTGTTTGACTTTCATTTGATTCAAATAGCTTTATAGAATGCATTCGACTTTCATTTGATTCAAAAAGCTTTCTTTGTATGTGTTTGACTTTCATTTGAGTCAAATATCTTTGTTTAATGCATTTGACTTTCATTTGATTGAAATAGCTTTGTAGAATGCATTTGACTTTCATTTGATTCAAAAAGCTTTGTTTGAATGTGTTTCACTTTCTTTTGATTCAAATAGCTTTGTTGAATGCATTTGACTTTCATTTGTTTCAAAAAGCTTTGTTTGAATGTGTTTGACTTTCATTTGATTCAAATAGCTTTGTAGAATACATTTGACTTTTATTTGCTTCAAAAACCTTTGTTTGAATGTGTTTGACTTTCATTTGATTTAAAAACCTTTGTTTAATGTGTTTGACTTTCATTTGATTCAAATAACTTTTTAGAATGCATTCGAATTTCATTTGATTCAAAAAGCTTTGTTTGAATGTGTTTTGACTTTCATTTGATTTAAAAACCTTTGTTTAATTTGTTTGACTTTCATTTGATTCAAATGGCTTTGTAGAATTCATTCGACTGTCATTTGATTCAAAAAGCCTTTATTGAATGTGTTTGACTGTCATTTGATTCAAATAGGTTAGTTGAATGCATTGGACTTTCATTTGCTTCAAAAAGCTTTGTTTGAATGTGTTTGACTTTCAATTGATTCTAATAGCTTTTGTTGAAGGAATTTGATTTTTATTTGCTTCAAAAAGCTTTGTTTGAATGTGTTTGACTTTTGTTTGATTTAAAAACCTTTATTTCACGTGTATGACTTTCATTTGAGTCAAATAGCTTTGTAGAATACATTCGACTTTCATTTGGTTCAAAAATCATTGTTTGAATGTGTTTGACTTTCATTTGATTCAAATAGCTTTGTTTAATGCATTTGACTTTTATTTGCTTCAAAAAGCTCTGTTTGAGTGTGTTTGACTTTCAATTGATTCAAATAGCTTTGTTAAATACATTTGACTTTCATTAGTTTCAAAAATCTTTGTTTGAATGTGTTTGACTTTCATTTGATTCAAATAGCTTTGTAGAATACATTTGACATTTATTTGCTTCAAAAAGCTTTGTTTGAATGTGTTAGACTTTCATTTGATTTAAAAACCTTTGTTTAATGTGTTTGACTTTCATTTGATTCAAATAACTTTTTAGAATGCATTCGACTATAATTTGATTCAAAAAGCTTTGTTTGAATGTGTTTTACTTTCATTTGATTCAAATAGCTTTGTAGAATGGATTTGACTTTCATTTGATTAAAAAATCTTTGTTTGAATTCGTTTGACTTTCATTTGATTCAAATAGTTTTGTTGAATGCATTTGACTTTTATTAGCTTCAAAAAGCTCTGTTTGAATGTGTTTGACTTTCATTTGATTTAAAAACCTTTGTTTCATGTCTTTGATTTTCATTTGATTCAAATAGCTTTGTAGAATGCATTTGACTTTCCTTTGATTCAAAAAGCTTTGTTTAAATGTGTATGACTTTCATTTGATTCAAACAGCTTTGTAGAATGCATTCGACTTTCATTTGGTTCAAAAATCATTGTTTGAATGTGTTTGACTTTCATTTGATTCAAATAGCTTTGTTTAATGCATTTGACTTTTATTTGCTTCAAAAAGCTCTGTTTGAGTGTGTTTGACTTTCAATTGATTCAAATAGCTTTGTTAAATACATTTGACTTTCATTTGTTTTAAAAATCTTTGTTTGAATGTGTTTGACTTTCATTTGATTCAAATAGCTTTGTAGAATACATTTGACATTTATTTGCTTCAAAAAGCTTTGTTTGAATGTGTTAGACTTTCATTTGATTTAAAAACCTTTGTTTAATGTGTTTGACTTTCATTTGATTCAAATAACTTTTTAGAATGCATTCGACTATAATTTGATTCAAAAAGCTTTGTTTGAATGTGTTTTACTTTCATTTGATTCAAATAGCTTTGTAGAATGGATTTGACTTTCATTTGATTAAAAAATCTTTGTTTGAATTCGTTTGACTTTCATTTGATTCAAATAGTTTTGTTGAATGCATTTGACTTTTATTAGCTTCAAAAAGCTCTGTTTGAATGTGTTTGACTTTCATTTGATTTAAAAACCTTTGTTTCATGTCTTTGATTTTCATTTGATTCAAATAGCTTTGTAGAATGCATTTGACTTTCCTTTGATTCAAAAAGCTTTGTTTAAATGTGTATGACTTTCATTTGATTTAAAAACCTTTGTTTAATGTGTTTGACTTTCATTTGATTCAAATAACTTTTTAGAATGCATTCGACTATAATTTGATTCAAAAAGCTTTGTTTGAATGTGTTTTACTTTCATTTGATTCAAATAGCTTTGTAGAATGGATTTGACTTTCATTTGATTAAAAAATCTTTGTTTGAATTCGTTTGACTTTCATTTGATTCAAATAGTTTTGTTGAATGCATTTGACTTTTATTAGCTTCAAAAAGCTCTGTTTGAATGTGTTTGACTTTCATTTGATTTAAAAACCTTTGTTTCATGTCTTTGATTTTCATTTGATTCAAATAGCATTGTAGAATGCATTTGACTTTCCTTTGATTCAAAAAGCTTTGTTTAAATGTGTATGACTTTCATTTGATTCAAACAGCTTTGTAGAATGCATTCGACTTTCATTTGGTTCAAAATTCTTTGTTTGAATGTATTTGACTTTCATTTGATTCAAATAGCTTTGTAGACTGCATTCGACTTTCATTTGATTCAAAAAGCTTTGTTTGTATGTGTTTGACGTTCATTTGATTGAAATAGCTTTGTTTAATGCATTTGACTTTTATTTGCTTTAAAAAGCTTTGTTTGAATGTTTTTGACTTTCATTTGATTCAAATAGCTTTGTAGAATTCATTCGACTTTCATTTGATTCAAAAATCTTTGTTTGAATGTGTTTGACATTCATTTGATTCAAATAGTTTTGTTGAATGCATTTGACTTTTATTTGCTTCCAAAAGCTCTGTTTGAATGTGTATGACTTTCATTTGATTTTAAAACCTTTGTTTAATGTGTTTGACCTTCATTTGATTCAAATAGCTTTGTAGAATGCATTTGACTTTCATTTGATTCAAAAAGCTTTGTTTGAATGTTTTTGACTTTCATTTGATTCAAATATCTTTGTAGAATGCATTCGACTTTCATTTGATTAAAAAATCTTTGTTTGAATGTGTTTAACTTTCATTTGATTCAAATAGTTTTGTTGAATGTATTTGACTTTTATTTGCCTCTAAAAGCTCTGTTTGAATGTGTTTGACTTTCAATTCATTTAAAAACCTTTGTTTAATGTGTTTGACCTTCATTTGATTAAAATAGCTTTGTAGAATGCATTTCACTATCATTTGATTCAAAAAGCTTTGTTTGAATGTGTTTCACTTTCATTTGATTCAAATAGCTTTGTTGAATGCATTTGACTTTCATTTGCTTTAAAAAGCTTTGTTTGAATGTTTTTGACTTTCATTTGATTCAAATAGCTTTGTAGAATTCATTCCACTTTCATTTGATTCAAAAATCTTTGTTTGAATGTGTTTGACATTCATTTGATTCAAATAGTTTTATTGAATGCATTTGACTTTTATTTGCTTCCAAAAGCTCTGTTTGAATGTGTATGACTTTCATTTGATTTTAAAACCTTTGTTTAATATGTTTGACCTTCATTTGATTCAAATAGCTTTGCAGAATGCATTTGACTTTCATTTGATTCAAAAAGCTTTGTTTGAATGTTTTTGACTTTCATTTGATTCAAATATCTTTGTAGAATGCATTCGACTTTCATTTGATTCAAAAATCTTTGTTTGAATGTGTTTAACTTTCATTTGATTCAAATAGTTTTGTTGAATGTATTTGACTTTTATTTGCTTCTAAAAGCTCTGTTTGAATGTGTTTGACTTTCAATTCATTTAAAAACCTTTGTTTAATGTGTTTGACCTTCATTTGATTAAAATAGCTTTGTAGAATGCATTTCACTATCATTTGATTCAAAAAGCTTTGTTTGAATGTGTTTCACTTTCATTTGATTCAAATAGCTTTGTTGAATGCATTTGACTTTCATTTGCTTTAAAAAGCTTTGTTTGAATGTTTTTGACTTTCATTTGATTCAAATAGCTTTGTAGAATTCATTCGACTTTCATTTGATTCAAAAATCTTTGTTTGAATGTGTTTGACATTCATTTGATTCAAATAGTTTTGTTGAATGCATTTGACTTTTATTTGCTTCCAAAAGCTCTGTTTGAATGTGTATGACTTTCATTTGATTTTAAAACCTTTGTTTAATGTGTTTGACCTTCATTTGATTCAAATAGCTTTGTAGAATGCATTTGACTTTCATTTGATTCAAAAAGCTTTGTTTGAATGTTTTTGACTTTCATTTGATTCAAATATCTTTGTAGAATGCATTCGACTTTCATTTGATTCAAAAATCTTTGTTTGAATGTGTTTAACTTTCATTTGATTCAAATAGTTTTGTTGAATGTATTTGACTTTTATTTGCTTCTAAAAGCTCTGTTTGAATGTGTTTGACTTTCAATTCATTTAAAAACCTTTGTTTAATGTGTTTGACCTTCATTTGATTAAAATAGCTTTGTAGAATGCATTTCACTATCATTTGATTCAAAAAGCTTTGTTTGAATGTGTTTCACTTTCATTTGATTCAAATAGCTTTGTTGAATGCATTTGACTTTCATTTGCTTTAAAAAGCTTTGTTTGAATGTTTTTGACTTTCATTTGATTCAAATAGCTTTGTAGAATTCATTCGACTTTCATTTGATTCAAAAATCTTTGTTTGAATGTGTTTGACATTCATTTGATTCAAATAGTTTTATTGAATGCATTTGACTTTTATTTGCTTCCAAAAGCTCTGTTTGAATGTGTATGACTTTCATTTGATTTTAAAACCTTTGTTTAACGTGTTTGACCTTCTTTTGATTTAAATCGCTTTGTAGAATGCATTTGACTTTCATTTGATTCAAAAATCTTTGTTTGAATGTGTCTGACTTTCATTTGATTCAAATAGCTTTGTTAAATGCATTTGACTTTCATTTGTTTCAAAAAGCTTTGTTTGATTGTGTTTGAACTTCATTTGATTCAAATAGCTTTGTAAAATACACTTGACTTTTATTTGCTTCAAAAAGCTTTGTTTGAATGTGATTGACTTTCATTTGATTTAAGTACCTTTGTAAGATTCATTAGACTTTTATTTGCTTCAAAAAGCTTTGTTTGAATGTGTTTGACTTTAATTTGATTCAAATAGCTTTGTTGAATGCATTTGACTTTCATTTGTTTCAAAAAGCTTTGTTTGAATGTGTTTGACTTTCATTTGATTTAAAAACCTTTGTTTAATGTGTTTGACCTTCATTTGATTTAAATAGCTTTGTTGAATGCATTTGACTTTCATTTGATTCAAAAAGCTTTGTTTGAATGTGATTGACTTTCATTTGATTCAAGTACCTTTGTAAGATTCGTTTGACTTTTATTTGCTTCAAAAAGCTTTGTTTGAATGTGTTTGACTTTAATTTGATTCAAATAGCTTTATTAAATGCATTTGACTTTCATTTGTTTCAAAAAGCTTTGTTTGAATGTGTTTGACCTTCATTTGATTCAAATAGCTTTGTATAATACATTTGACTTTTATTTTTTTAAAAAAGCTTTGTTTGAATGTGATTTGCTTTCATTTGATTCAAGTACCTTTGTAAGATTCATTTGACTTTTATTTGCTTTAAAAAGCTTTGTTTGAATGTGTTTGACTTTCATTTGATTCAAATAGCTTTGTTGAATGCATTTGACTTTCATTTGTTTCAAAAAGCTTTGTTTGAATGTGTTTGACTTTCATTTTATTTAAAAACCTTTGTTTAATGTGTTTGACCTTCATTTGATTTAAATAGCTTTGTAGAATGCATTTGACTTTCATTTGATTCAAAAAGCTTTGTTTGAATGTGTTTGACTTTCATTTGATTCAAATAGCTTTGTTTAATGCATTTCACTTTTATTTGTTTAAAAAGCTCTGTTTGAGTGTGTTTGACTTTCATTTGATTTCAAAACCTTTGTTTAATGTGTTTGACTTTTATTTGATTCAAATCGCTTTGTAGAATTCAATCGACTTTCATTTGATTCAAAAAGCCTTTTTTGAATGTGTTTGACTTTCATTTGATTCAAATATTTTATTTGAATGCATTGGACTTCCATTTGCTTCATAAAGCTTTGTTTAAATGTGTATGACTTTCGTTTGAGTCAAATAGCTTTGTAGAATGCATTCGACTTTCATTTGGTTCAAAAAGCTTTGTTTGAATGTGATGTGAATTATTGATCCGAAAACCAACAAACACATGAGATATGTTTAAGCTTAATTCTATACAGGAAATCCACCAAGAATTAAACAAAAACTAAGAGTAATTAACTAAGAATCCACCTAATTAATTAACCTTAAACGAATGTTTTAACTAAAACAAGCAAAACAGCAATTGATCGCAATCAACAAAAACTCAAGTATGCAACTTAAGAAGTAAATCTAAATATTAATTTTTTATGTCCCAAAACTCACGAATTACATGCTTATTTATAGACTTAAACTAAGTATTAGAAACCTAATAGGACTAGGAAAAATCCCTAGCCTTTAGCTCCAAGTAACCTAAGTGGAATAGGAATACTAAACCGACTTAGATAAGGAAACTAACCAAACCGACCTACCTCCAGCTTTGCGCGGTTTTAGTTTTTGTCTTCGTTGACTGACCAAATGAACTCCGATTCTCATGACACCACCTTCATTGGTTAGCTGACTTCCTGGCGTTTCCAAAAACATATTATACGACATATGTTTTCCTTGAGCTTCAAGTCCGTTTCTGCAGTTCTTTGGACCTCTTCAAAACTGCTACGAAACTACTAGAAAACCTAGTTCTAAACAAACTCTAACAAACTAATATCTTTCCTAATAACTAAGGACGTCTAACCAATCTTAAAATAACAGAAAAATAAATCCTAATGTGCTTAAAACAAGAAAAACCCTTTCAAGTGAAAGGTAAAAACTTGTAAGCAAAATCTAAGTAAAGAAAGTATACTAGACTCCAAGAAACGCTACTAAGCAAACTGTAGCTTTGCTTTGATATCCAAGAAAATGTCCATGCAATGCTTGGCTTGAATCAATGTTTAAGGACAAACTATCTTGATGCATGATAAGCAAATCTTCGAAGTTCTCCATGCTTAGACTTGCATCAGAATGTGATTGACTTTCATTTGATTCAAGTACCTTTGTAAGATTCATTTGACTTTTATTTGCTTCAAAAAGCTTTGTTTGAATGTGTTTGACTTTATCTTGATTCAAATAGCTTTATTAAATGCATTTGACTTTCATTTGTTTCAAAAAGCTTTGTTTGAATGTGTTTGACCTTCATTTGATTCAAATAGCTTTGTAAAATACATTTGACTTTTATTTGCTTCAAAAAGCTTTGTTTGAATGTGATTGACTTTCATTTGATTCAAGTACCTTTGTATGATTCATTTGACTTTTATTTGCTTCAAAAAGCTTTGTTTGAATGTGTTTGACTTTCATTTGATTCAAATAGCTTTGTTGAATGTATTTGACTTTCATTTGTTTCAAAGAGCTTTGTTTGAATGTGTTTGACTTTCATTTTATTTAAAAACCTTTGTCTAATGTGTTTGACCTTCATTTGATTTAAATAGCTTTGTAGAATGCATTTGACTTTCATTTGAATCAAAAAGCTTTGTTTGAATGTGTTTGACTTTCATTTGATTCAAATAGCTTTGTTTAATGCATTTCACTTTTATTTGTTTAAAAAGCTCTATTTGAGTGTGTTTGACTTTCATTTGATTTCAAAACCTTTGTTTAATGTGTTTGACTTTTATTTGATTCAAATCGCTTTGTCGAATTCAATCGACTTTCATTTGATTCAAAAAGCCTTTTTTGAATGTGTTTGACTTTCATTTGATTCAAATATTTTAGTTGAATGCATTGGACTTCCATTTTCTTCATAAAGCTTTGTTTAAATGTGTATGACTTTCATATGAGTCAAATAGGTTTGTAGAATGCATTCCACTTTCATTTGGTTCAAAAATCTTTGTTTGAATGTGTTTGACTTTCATTTTATACAAATAGCTTTGGAGAATGCATTCGACTTTCATTTGATTCAAAAAGCTTTGTTTGAATGTGTTTGACTTTCATTTGATTCAAATAGCTTTGTTGAATGCATTTGACTTTTATTTGCTTCAAAAAGCTTTATTTGAATGTGTTTGACTTTCATTTGATTTAAAAACCTTTGTTTAATGTGTTTGACTTCTATTTTCTTAAAAAAGCTTTGTTTGAATGTGTTTGACTTTCATTTGATTTAAAAACCTTTGTTTAATGTGTTTGACTTTCATTTGATTCAAATAGCTTTGTAGAATGCATTTGACTTTCATTTGATTCAAAAAGCTTTGTTTGTTTTTGTTTGACTTTCATTTGATTCAAATAGCTTTGTTGAATGCATTTGACTTTCATTTGCTTCAAAAAGCTTTATGTAAATGTGTTTGACTTTCATTTGATTCAAATAGCTTTGTAGAAAGCATTCGAATTTCATTTGATTCAAAAAGCTTTGTTTGAATGTGTTTTGACTTTCATTTGATTTAAAATCCTTTGTTTAATGTGTTTGACTTTTATTTGATTCAAATGGCTTTGTAGAACTCATTCGACTGTCATTTTATTAAAAAAGCCTTTATTGAATGTGTTTGACTGTCATTTGATTCAAATAGGTTAGTTGAATGCATTGGACTTCCATTTGCTTCAAAAAGCTTTGTTTAAATGTGTATGACTTTCATTTGAGTCAAATAGCTTTGTAGAATGCATTCGACTTCCATTTGATTCAAAAAGCTTTGTTTGAATGTGTTTGACTTTCATTTGATTCAAATGGCTTTGTTGAATGCATTTGACTTTTATTTGCTTCAAAAAGCTATGTTTGAAGGTGTTTGACTTTCATTTGATTCAAATAGCTTTGTTGAATGCATTTGACTTCTATTTTCTTAAAAAAGCTTTGTTTGAATGTGTTTGACTTTTATTTGATTTAAAAACCTTTGTTTAATGTGTTTGACTTTCATTTGATTCAAATAGCTTTGTAGAATGCATTTGACTTTCATTTGATTCAAAAAGCTTTGTTTGTTTGTGTTTGACTTTCATTTGATTCAAATAGCTTTGTTGAATGCATTTGACTTTCATTTGCTTCAAAAAGCTTTGTGTAAATGTGTTTGACTTTCATTTGATTCAAATAGCTTTGTAGAATGCATTCGACTTTCATTTGATTCAAAAATCTTTGTTTGAATGTGTTTGACTTTCATTTGATTTAAATAGTTTTGTTGAATGCATTTGACTTTTATTTGCTTCCAAAAGCTCTGTTTGAATGTGTTTGAGTTTCATTTGATTAAAAAACCTTTATTTAATGAGTTTGACCTTCATTTGATTCAAATAGCTTTGTAGAATGCATTTGACTTTCATTTGATTCAAAAAGCTTTGTTTGAATGTGTTTGACTTTCATTTGTTTCAAATAGATTTGTAGAATGCATTCGACATTCATTTGATTCAAAAATCTTTGGTTGAATGTGTTTGACTTTCATTTGATTCAAATAGTTTTGTTGAATGCATTTAACTTTTATTTGCTTCAAAAAGCTCTATTTGAATGTGTTTGACTTTCATTTGATTTAAAAACCTTTGTTTAACGTGTTTGACCTTCTTTTGATTTAAATCGCTTTGTAGAATGCATTTGACTTTCATTTGATTCAAAAATCTTTGTTTGAATGTGTCTGACTTTCATTTGATTCAAATAGCTTTGTTAAATGCATTTGACTTTCATTTGTTTCAAAAAGCTTTGTTTGATTGTGTTTGAACTTCATTTGATTCAAATAGCTTTGTAAAATACACTTGACTTTTATTTGCTTCAAAAAGCTTTGTTTGAATGTGATTGACTTTCATTTGATTCAAGTACCTTTGTAAGATTCATTAGACTTTTATTTGCTTCAAAAAGCTTTGTTTGAATGTGTTTGACTTTAATTTGATTCAAATAGCTTTATTAAATGCATTGGACTTCCATTTGCTTCATAAAGCTTTGTTTAAATGTGTATGACTTTCGTTTGAGTCAAATAGCTTTGTAGAATGCATTCGACTTTCATTTGGTTCAAAAATCTTTGTTTGAATGTGTTTGACTTTCATTTTATACAAATAGCTTTGGAGAATGCATTCGACTTTCATTTGATTCAAAAAGCTTTGTTTGAATGTGTTTGACTTTCATTTGATTCAAATAGCTTTGTTGAATGCATTTGACTTTTATTTGCTTCAAAAAGCTATGTTTGAATGTGTTTGACTTTCATTTGATTCAAATGGCTTTGTTGAATGCATTTGACTTCTATTTTCTTAAAAAAGCTTTGTTTGAATGTGTTTGACTTTCATTTGATTTAAAAACCTTTGTTTAATGTGTTTGACTTTCATTTGATTCAAATAGCTTTGTAGAATGCATTTGACTTTCATTTGATTCAAAAAGCTTTGTTTGTTTGTGTTTAACTTTCATTTGATTCAAATAGCTTTGTTGAATGCATTTGACTTTCATTTGCTTCAAAAAGCTTTGTATAAATGTGTTTGACTTTCATTTGATTCAAATAGCTTTGTAGAATGCATTCGACTTTCATTTGATTCAAAAATCTTTGTTTGATTGTGTTTGACTTTCATTTGATTTAAATAGATTTGTTGAATGCATTTGACTTTTATTTGCTTCTAAAAGCTCTGTTTGGATGTATTTGAGTTTCATTTGATTTAAAAACCTTTATTTAATGTGTTTGACCTTCATTTGATTCAAATAGCTTTGTAGAATGCATTTGACTTTCATTTGATTCAAAAAGCTTTGTTTGAATGTGTTTGACTTTCATTTGATTCAAATAGCTTTGTAGAATGCATTCGACATTCATTTGATTCAAAAATCTTTGGTTGAATGTGTTTGACTTTCATTTGATTCAAATAGTTTTGTTGAATGCATTTAACTTTTATTTGCTTCAAAAAGCTCTATTTGAATGTGTTTGACTTTCATTTGATTTAAAAACCTTTGTTTAACGTGTTTGACCTTCTTTTGATTTAAATCGCTTTGTAGAATGCATTTGACTTTCATTTGATTCAAAAAGCTTTGTTTGAATGTGTCTGATTTTCATTTGATTCAAATAGCTTTGTTAAATGCATTTGACTTTCATTTGTTTCAAAAAGCTTTGTTTGAATGTGTTTGAACTTCGTTTGATTCAAATAGCTTTGTAAAATACACTTGACTTTTATTTGCTTCAAAAAGCTTTGTTTGAATGTGATTGACTTTCATTTGATTCAAGTACCTTTGTAAGATTCATTAGACTTTTATTTGCTTCAAAAAGCTTTGTTTGAATGTGTTTGACTTTAATTTGATTCAAATAGCTTTGTTGAATGCATTTGACTTTCATTTGTTTCAAAAACCTTTGTTTGAATGTGTTTGACTTTCATTTGATTTAAAAACCTTTGTTTAATGTCTTTGACCTTCATTTGATTTTAATAGCTTTGTAGAATGCATTTGACTTTCATTTGATTCAAAAAGCTTTGTTTGAATGTTATTGACTTTCATTTGATTCAAGTACCTTTGTAAGATTCATTTGACTTTTATTTGCTTCAAAAAGCTTTGTTTGAATGTGTTTGACTTTAATTTGATTCAAATAGCTTTATTAAATGCATTTGACTTTCATTTGTTTCAAAAAGCTTTGTTTGAATGTGTTTGACCTTCATTTGATTCAAATAGCTTTGTATAATACATTTGACTTTTATTTGTTTCAAAAAGCTTGGTTTGAATGTGATTGTCTTTCATTTGATTCAAGTACCTTTGTAAGATTCATTTGACTTTTATTTGCTTCAAAAAGCTTTGTTTGAATGTGTTTGACTTTCATTTGATTCAAATAGCTTTGTTGAATGCATTTGACTTTCATTTGTTTCAAAAAGCTTTGTTTGAATGTGTTTGACTTTCATTTGATTTAAAAACCTTTGTTTAATGTGTTTGACCTTCATTTGATTTAAATAGCTTTGTAGAATGCATTTGACTTTCATTTGATTCAAAAAGCTTTGTTTGAATGTGTTTGACTTTCATTTGATTCAAATAGCTTTGTTTAATGCATTTCACTTTTATTTGTTTAAAAAGCTCTGTTTGAGTGTGTTTGACTTTCATTTGATTTCAAAACCTTTGTTTAAGGTGTTTGACTTTTATTTGATTCAAATCGCTTTGTAGAATTCAATCGACTTTCATTTGATTCAAAAAGCCTTTTTTGAATGTGTTTGACTTTCATTTGATTCAAATATTTTAGTTGAATGCATTGGACTTCCATTTGCTTCATAAAGCTTTGTTTAAATGTGTATGACTTTCGTTTGAGTCAAATAGCTTTGTAGAATGCATTCGACTTTCATTTGGTTCAAAAATCTTTGTTTGAATGTGTTTGACTTTCATTTTATACAAATAGCTTTGGAGAATGCATTCGACTTTCATTTGATTCAAAAAGCTTTGTTTGAATGTGTTTGACTTTCATTTGATTCAAATAGCTTTGTTGAATGCATTTGACTTTTATTTGCTTCAAAAAGCTATGTTTGAATGTGTTTGACTTTCATTTGATTCAAATAGCTTTGTTGAATGCATTTGACTTCTATTTTCTTAAAAAAGCTTTGTTTGAATGTGTTTGACTTTCATTTGATTTAAAAAACTTTGTTTAATGTGTTTGACTTTCATTTGATTCAAATAGCTTTGTAGAATGCATTTGACTTTCATTTGATTCAAAAAGCTTTGTTTGTTTGTGTTTGACTTTCATTTGATTCAAATAGCTTTGTTGAATGCATTTAACTTTCATTTGCTTCAAAAAGCTTTGTATAAATGTGTTTCACTTTCATTTGATTCAAATAGCTTTGTAGAATGCATTCGACTTTCATTTGATTCAAAAATCTTTGTTTGAATGTGTTTGACTTTCATTTGATTTAAATAGTTTTAGAGAATGCATTTGACTTTTATTTGCTTCTAAAAGCTATGTTTGGATGTATTTGAGTTTCATTTGATTTAAAAACCTTTATTTAATGTGTTTGACCTTCATTTGATTCAAATAGCTTTGTAGAATGCATTTGACTTTCATTTGATTCAAAAAGCTTTGTTTGAATGTGTTTGACTTTCATTTGATTCAAATAGCTTTGTAGAATGCATTCGACATTCATTTGATTCAAAAATCTTTGGTTGAATGTGTTTGACTTTCATTTGATTCAAATAGTTTTGTTGAATGCATTTAACTTTTATTTGCTTCAAAAAGCTCTATTTGAATGTGTTTGACTTTCATTTGATTTAAAAACCTTTGTTTAATGTGTTTGACCTTCATTTGATTTAAATAGCTTTGTAGAATGCATTTGACTTTCATTTGATTCAAAAAGCTTTGTTTGAATGTGTCTGACTTTCATTTGATTCAAATAGCTTTGTTAAATGCATTTGACTTTCATTTGATTCAAATAGCTTTGTAAAATACATTTGACTTTTATTTGCTTCAAAAAGCATTGTTTGAATGTGTTTGAATTTCATTTGATTTAAAAACCTTTGTTTAATGTGTTTGACTTTCCTTTGATTCAAATAGCTTTGTAGAATGCATTCGACTTTCATTTGATTCAAAAAGCCTTTTTTGAATGTGTTTGACTTTCATTTGGTTCAAATAGGTTAGTTGAATGCATTAGACTTCCATTTGCTTCAAAAGGTTTGTTTAATTGTGTATGACTTTCATTTGAGTCAAATAGCTTTGTAGAATGCATTCGACTTTCATTTTGTTCAAAAATCTTTGTTTGAATGTGTTTGACTTTCATTTGATTCAAATAGCTTTGTAGAATGCATTCGACTTTCATTTGATTCAAAAGGCTTTGTTTGAATGTGTTTGACTTTCATTTTATTTAAAAACCTTTGTTTAATGTGTTTAACCTTCATTTGATTTAAATAGCTTTGTAGAATGCATTTGACTTTCATTTGATTCAAAAAGCTTTGTTTGAATGTGTTTGACTTTCATTTGATTCAAATAGCTTTGTTTAATGCATTTCACTTTTATTTGTTTAAAAAGCTCTGTTTGAGTGTGTTTGACTTTCATTTGATTTCAAAACCTTTGTTTAATGTGTTTGACTTTTATTTGATTCAAATCGCTTTGTAGAATTCAATCGACTTTCATTTGATTCAAATATCCTTTTTTGAATGTGTTTGACTTTCATTTGATTCAAATATTTTAGTTGAATGCATTGGACTTCCATTTGCTTCATAAAGCTTTGTTTAAATGTGTATGACTTTCATTTGAGTCAAATAGCTTTGTAGAATGCATTCGACTTTCATTTGGTTTAAAAATCTTTGTTTGAATGTGTTTGACTTTCATTTTATACAAATAGCTTTGGAGAATGCATTCGACTTTCATTTGATTCAAAAAGCTTTGTTTAAATGTGTTTGACTTTCATTTGATTCAAATAGCTTTGTTGAATGCATTTGACTTTTATTTGCTTCAAAAAGCTATGTTTGAATGTGTTTGACTTTCATTTGATTCAAATAGCTTTGTTGAATGCATTGGACTTCCATTTGCTTCATAAAGCTTTGTTTGAATGTGTTTGAGTTTCATTTGATTTAAAAACCTTTATTTAATGTGTTTGACCTTCATTTTATTCAAATAGCTTTGTAGAATGCATTTGACTTTCATTTGATTCAAAAAGCTTTGTTTGAATGTGTTTGACTTTCATTTGATTCAAATAGGTTTGTAGAATGCATTCGACATTCATTTGATTCAAAAATCTTTAGTTAAATGTGTTTGACTTTCATTTGATTCAAATAGTTTTGTTGAATGCATTTGACTTTCATTTGCTTCAAAAAGCTCTATTTGAATGTGTTTGACTTTCATTTGATTTAAAAACCTTTGTTTAATGTGTTTGACCTTCTTTTGATTTAAATAGCTTTGTAGAATGCATTTGACTTTCATTTGATTCAAAAAGCTTTGTTTGAATGTGTCTGACTTTCATTTGATTCAAATAGCTTTGTTGAATGCATTTGACTTTTATTTGCTTCAAAAAGCTTTGTTTGAATGTGATTGACTTTCATTTAATTCAAGTACCTTTGTAACATTCATTTGACTTTTATTTGCTTCAAAAAGCTTTGTTTGAATGTGTTTGACTTTAATTTGATTCAAATAGCTTTGTTGAATGCATTTGACTTTCATTTGTTTCAAAAAGCTTTGTTTGAATGTGTTTGACTTTTATTTATTTTAAAACCTTTGTTTTATGTGTTTGACCTTCATTTGATTTAAATAGCTTTGTAGAATGCATTTGACTTTCATTTGATTCAAAAAGCTTTGTTTGAATGTGATTGACTTTCATTTGATTCAAGTACCTTTGTAAGATTCATTTGACTTTTATTTGCTTCAAAAAGCTTTGTTTGAATGTGTTTGGCTTTAATTTGATTCAAATAGCCTTATTAAATGCATTTAACTTTTATTTGTTTCTAAAACCTTTGTTTTATGTGTTTGACTTTCATTTGATTCAAATAGCTTTGTAGAATGCATTTGACTTTCATTTGATTTAAAAAACTTTGTTTGACTGTGTTTGACTTTCATTTGATTCAAATAGCTTTGTTTGAATGTGTTTGACTTTCAATTGATTCTACTAGCTTTTGTTGAAGGAATTTGACTTTTATTTGCTTCAAAAAGCTTTGTTTGAATGTGTTTGACTTTCTTTTGATTTAAAAACCTTTATTTAATGTGTCTGACTTTCATTTGATTCAAATAACATTTTAGAATGCATTCGAATTTCATTTGATTCAAAAAGCTTTGTTTGAATGTGTTTTGACTTTCATTTGATTTAAAAACCTTTGTTTAATGTGTTTGACTTTCATTTGATTCAAATGGCTTTGTAGAATTCATTCGACTGTCATTTGATTCAAAAAGCCTTTATTGAATGTGTTTGACTGTCATTTGATTCAAATAGGTTAGTTGAATGCATTGGACTTCCATTTGCTTCAAAAAGCTTTGTTTAAATGTGTATGACTTTCATTTGATTCAAATAGCTTTGTAGAATGCATTCGACTTTCATTTGGTTCAAAAATCTTTGTTTTATGTGTTTGACTTTCATTTGATTCAAATAGCTTTGTAGAATGCATTTGACTTTCATTTGATTTAAAAAGCTTTGTTTGACTGTGTTTGACTTTCATTTGATTCAAATAGCTTTGTTTGAATGTGTTTGACTTTCAATTGATTCTAATAGCTTTTGTTGAAGGAATTTGACTTTTATTTGCTTCAAAAAGCTTTGTTTAATGTGTTTCACTTTCTTTTGATTTAAAAACCTTTATTTCATGTGTCTGACTTTCATTTGATTCAAATAACTTTTCAGAATGCATTCGAATTTCATTTGATTCAAAAAGCTTTGTTTGAATGTGTTTTGACTTTCATTTGATTTAAAAACCTTTGTTTAATGTGTTTGACTTTCATTTGATTCAAATGGCTTTGTAAAACTCATTCGACTATCATTTTATTCAAAAAGCCTTTATTGAATGTGTTTAACTGTCATTTGATTCAAATAGCTTTTTAGAATGCATTTGACTTTCATTTGATTCAAAAAGCTTTGTTTGAATGTGTTTGACTTTCATTTGATTCAAATAGCTTTGTTGAATGCATTTGACTTTTATTTTCTTCAAAAAGCTTTGTTTGAATATGTTTGACTTTCATTTCATTTAAAAACCTTTTTTTAATGTGTTTGACTTTCATTTGATTCAAATAGCTTTTGAGAATGCATTTGACTTTCATTTGATTCAAAAAGCTTTGTTTGAATGTGTTTGACTTTCATTTGATTCAAATAGCTTTGTTGAATGCATTTGACTTTTATTTTCTTCAAAAAGCTTTGTTTGAATGTGTTTGACTTTCATTTGATTTAAAAACCTTTTTTTAATGTGTTTAACTTTCATTTGAATCAAATAGCTTTGAAGAATGCATTCGACTTTCATTTCATTCAAAAATCTTTGTTGAATGTGTTTAACTTTCATTTGAATCACATAGCTTTGTTGTATGCATTTGACTTTTATTTGCTTCAAAAAGCTTTGTTTGAATGTGTCTCACTTTCATTTGATTTAAATAGCTTTGTAGAATTCATTTGACTTTCATTTGATTCAAAAAGCCCTTTTTGAATGTGTTTGACATTCGTTTATTTCAAATAGGTTAGTTAATGCATTGGACTTCCATTTGCTTCAAAAAGCTTTGTTTAAATGTGTATGACTTTCATTTGAGTCAAATAGCTTTGAAAAATGCATTCGACTTTCATTTGGTTCAAAAATCTTTGTTTGAATGTGTTTGACTTTCATTTGATTCAAATAGCTTTGTTGAATGCATTTGACTTTTATTTGCTTCAAAAAGCTTTGTTTGAATGTGTTTGACTTTCATTTGATTTAAAAAACCTTTGTTTAATGTGTTTGACTTTCATTTGATTCAAATAGCTTTGTAGAATGCATTCGAATTTCATTTGATTCAAAAAGCCTTTTTTGAATATGTTTGACTTTCATTTGATTCAAATAGGTTAGTTGAATGCATTGGACTTTCATTTTTTTCAAAAAGCTTTGTTTAAATGTGTATGACTTTCATTTGAGTCAAATAGCTTTGTAGAATGCATTCGACTTTCATTTGGTTCAAAAATCATTGTTTGAATGTGTTGACTTTCATTTGATTCAAATAGCTTTGTAGAATGCATTCGACTTTCATTTGATTCAAAAGGCTTTGTTTGAATGTGTTTGACTTTCATTTGATTCAAATAGCTTTGTTTAATGCATTTGACTTTTATTTGCTTCAAAAAGCTCTATTTGAGTGTGTTTGACTTTCATTTGATTTCAAAACCTTTGTTTAATGTGTTTGACTTTTATTTGATTCAAATCGCTTTGTAGAATTCAATCGACTTTCATTTGATTCAAATAGCCTTTTTTGAATGTGTTTGACTTTTATTTGCTTCAAAAAGCTATGTTTGAAGGTGTTTGACTTTCATTTGATTCAAATAGCTTTGTTGAATGCATTTGACTTCTATTTTCTTAAAAAAGCTTTGTTTGAATGTGTTTGACTTTCATTTGATTTAAAAACCTTTGTTTAATGTGTTTGACTTTCATTTGATTCAAATAGCTTTGTAGAATGCATTTGACTTTCATTTGATTCAAAAAGCTTTGTTAGTTTGTGTTTGACTTTCATTTGATTCAAATAGCTTTGTTGAATGCATTTGACTTTCATTTGCTTCAAATAGCTTTGTGTAAATGTGTTTGACTTTCATTTGATTCAAATAGCTTTGTAGAATGCATTCGACTTTCATTTGATTCAAAAATCTTTGTTTGAATGTGTTTGACTTTCATTTGATTTAAATAGTTTTGTTGAATGCATTTGACTTTTATTTGCTTCTAAAAGCTCTGTTTGAATGTGTTTGAGTTTCATTTGATTTAAAAACCTTTATTTAATGTGTTTGACCTTTATTTGATTCAAATAGCTTTGTAGAATGCATTTGACTTTCATTTGATTCAAAAAGCTTTGTTTGAATGTGTTTGACTTTCATTTGATTCAAATAGCTTTGTAGAATGCATTCGACATTCATTTGATTCAAAAATATTTGGTTGAATGTGTTTGACTTTCATTTGATTCAAATAGTTTTGTTGAATGCATTTAACTTTTATTTGCTTCAAAAAGCTCTATTTGAATGTGTTTGACCTTCATTTGATTTAAAAACCTTTGTTTAATGTGTTTGACCTTCTTTTGATTTAAATAGCTTTGTAGAATGCATTTGACTTTCATTTGATTCAAAAAGCTTTGTTTGAATGTGTTTGACTTTCATTTGATTCAAATAGCTTTGTAGAATGCATTCGACATTAATTTGATTCAAAAATCTTTGGTTGAATGTGTTTGACTTTCATTTGATTCAAATAGTTTTGTTGAATGCATTTAACTTTTATTTGCTTCAAAAAGCTCTATTTGAATGTGTTTGACTTTCATTTGATTTAAAAACCTTTGTTTAATGTGTTTGACCCTTTTTTGATTTAAATAGCTTTGTAGAATGCATTTGACTTTCATTTGATTCAAAAAGCTTTGTTTGAATGTGTCTGACTTTCATTTGATTCAAATAGCTTTGTTGAATGCATTTGACTTTTATTTGCTTCAAAAAGCTTTGTTTGAATGTGATTGACTTTCATTTGATTCAAGTACCTTTGTAACATTCATTTGACTTTTATTTGCTTCAAAAAGCTTTGTTTGAATGTGTTTGACTTTAATTTGATTCAAATAGCTTTGTAGAATGCATTTGACTTTCATTTGATTCAAAAACCTTTGTTTAATGTGTCTGACTTTCATTTGATTCAAATAGCTTTGTTAAATGCATTTGACTTTCATTTGTTTCAAAAAGCTTTGTTTGAATGTGTTTGACCTTCATTTGATTCAAATAGCTTTGTAAAATACACTTGACTTTTATTTGCTTCAAAAAGCTTTGTTTGAATGTGATTGACTTTCATTTGATTCAAGTACCTTTGTAAGATTCATTAGACTTTTATTTGCTTCAAAAAGCTTTGTTTGAATGTGTTTGACTTTAATTTGATTCAAATAGCTTTGTTGAATGCATTTGACTTTCATTTGTTTCAAAAAGCTTTGTTTGAATGTGTTTGACCTTCATTTGATTCAAATAGCTTTGTATAATACATTTGACTTTTATTTGCTTCAAAAAGCTTTGTTTGAATGTGATTGACTTTCATTTGATTCAAGTACCTTTGTAAGATTCATTAGACTTTTATTTGCTTCAAAAAGCTTTGTTTGAATGTGTTTGACTTTAATTTGATTCAAATAGCTTTGTTGAATGCATTTGACTTTCATTTGTTTCAAAAAGCTTTGTTTGAATGTGTTTGACCTTCATTTGATTCAAATAGCTTTGTATAATACATTTGACTTTTATTTGCTTCAAAAAGCTTTGTTTGAATGTGATTGACTTTCATTTGATTCAAGTACCTTTGTAAGATTCATTTGACTTTAATTTGCTTCAAAAAGCTTTGTTTGAATGTGTTTGACTTTCATTTGATTCAACACAGCTTTGTTGAATGCATTTGACTTTCATTTGTTTCAAAAAGCTTTGTTTGAATGTGTTTGACTTTTATTTGATTCAAATCGCTTTGTAGAATTCAATCGACTTTCATTTGATTCAAAAAGCCTTTTTTGAATGTGTTTGACTTTCATTTGATTCAAATATTTTAGTTGAATGCATTGGACTTCCATTTGCTTCATAAAGCTTTGTTTAAATGTGTATGACTTTCATTTGAGTCAAATAGCTTTGTAGAACGCATTCGACTTTCATTTGGTTCAAAAATCTTTGTTTGAATGTGTTTGACTTTCATTTTATACAAATAGCTTTGGAGAATGCATTCGACTTTCATTTGATTCAAAAAGCTTTGTTTGAATGTGTTTGACTTTCATTTGATTCAAATAGCTTTGTTGAATGCATTCGACTTTTATTTGCTTCAAAAAGCTATGTTTGAATGTGTTTGACTTTCATTTGATTCAAATAGCTTTGTTGAATGCATTGGACTTCCATTTGCTTCATAAAGCTTTGTTTGAATGTGTTTGAGTTTCATTTGATTTAAAAACCTTTATTTAATGTGTTTGACCTTCATTTTATTCAAATAGCTTTGTAGAATGCATTTGACTTTCATTTGATTCAAAAAGCTTTGTTTGAATGTGTTTGACTTTCATTTGATTCAAATAGCTTTGTAGAATGCATTCGACATTCATTTGATTCAAAAATCTTTGGTTGAATGTGTTTGACTTTCATTTGATTCAAATAGTTTTGTTGAATGCATTTAACTTTTATTTGCTTCAAAAAGCTCTATTTGAATGTGTTTGACTTTCATTTGATTTAAAAACCTTTGTTTAATGTGTTTGACCTTCTTTTGATTTAAATAGCTTTGTAGAATGCATTTGACTTTCATTTGATTCAAAAAGCTTTGTTTGAATGTGTCTGACTTTCATTTGATTCAAATAGCTTTGTTGAATGCATTTGACTTTTATTTGCTTCAAAAAGCTTTGTTTGAATGTGATTGACTTTCATTTGATTCAAGTACCTTTGTAACATTCATTTGACTTTTATTTGCTTCAAAAAGCTTTGTTTGAATGTGTTTGACTTTAATTTGATTCAAATAGCTTTGTTGAATGCATTTGACTTTCATTTGTTTCAAAAAGCTTTGTTTGAATGTGTTTGACTTTTATTTGATTTTAAAACCTTTGTTTAATGTGTTTGACCTTCATTTGATTTAAATAGCTTTGTAGAATGCATTTGACTTTCATTTGATTCAAAAAGCTTTGTTTGAATGTGATTGACTTTCATTTGATTCAAGTACCTTTGTAAGATTCATTTGACTTTTATTTGCTTCAAAAAGCTTTGTTTGAATGTGTTTGGCTTTAATTTGATTCAAATAGCCTTATTAAATGCATTTAACTTTTATTTGTTTCTAAAACCTTTGTTTTATGTGTTTGACTTTCATTTGATTCAAATAGCTTTGTTTGAATGTGTTTGACTTTCAGTTGATTCTAATAGCTTTTGTTGAAGGAATTTGACTTTTATTTGCTTCAAAAAGCTTTGTTTGAATGTGTTTGACTTTCTTTTGATTTAAAAACCTTTATTTAATGTGTCTGACTTTCATTTGATTCAAATAACTTTTTAGAATGCATTCGAATTTCATTTGATTCAAAAAGCTTTGTTTGAATGTGTTTTGACTTTCATTTGATTTAAAAACCTTTGTTCAATGTGTTTGACTTTCATTTGATTCAAATGGCTTTGTAGAATTCATTCGACTGTCATTTGATTCAAAAAGCCTTTATTGAATGTGTTTGACTGTCATTTGATTCAAATAGGTTAGTTGAATGCATTGGACTTTCATTTGCTTCAGAAAGCTTTGTTTGAATGTGTTTGACTTTCAATTGATTCTAATAGCTTTTGTTGAAGGAATTTAATTTTTATTTGCTTCAAAAAGCTTTGTTTGAATGTGTTTGACTTTCGTTTGATTTAAAAACCTTTATTTAATGTGTCTGACTTTCATTTGATTCAAATAACTTTTTAGAATGCATTCGAATTTCATTTCATTCAAAAAGCTTTGTTTGAATGTGTTTTGACTTTCATTTGATTTAAAAACCTTTGTTTAATGTGTTTGACTTTCATTTGATTCAAATGGCTTTGTAAAACTCATTCGACTGTCATTTGATTCAAAAAGCCTTTATTGAATGTGTTTGACTGTCATTTGATTCAAATAGGTTAGTTGAATGCATTGGACTTCCATTTGCTTCAAAAAGCTTTGTTTAAATGTGTATGACTTTCATTTGATTCAAATAGCTTTGTAGAATGCATTCGACTTTCATTTGGTTCAAAAATCTTTGTTTGAATGTGTTAGAATTTCATTTGATACAAATAGCTTTAGAGAGTGCATTCGACTTCCATTTGATTCAAAAAGCTTTGTTTGAATGTGTTTGACTTTCATTTGATTCAAATAGCTTTGTTGAATGCATTTGACTTTTATTTGCTTCAAAAAGCTATGTTTGAAGGTGTTTGACATTCATTTGATTCAAATAGCTTTGTTGAATGCATTTGACTTCTATTTTCTTAAAAAAGCTTTATTTGAATGTGTTTGACTTTCATTTGATTTAAAAACCTTTGTTTAATGTGTTTGACTTACATTTGATTCAAATAGCTTTATTTGAATATGTTTGACTTTCATTTGATTTAAAAACCTTTGTTTAATGTGTTTGACTTTCATTTGATTCAAATAGCTTTGTAGAATGCATTTGACTTTCATTTGCTTCAAAAAGCTTTGTGTAAATGTGTTTGACTTTCATTTGATTCAAATAGCTTTGTAGAATGCATTCGACTTTCATTTGATTCAAAAATCTTTGTTTGAATGCGTTTGACTTTCATTTGATTTAAATAGTTTTGTTGAATGCATTTGACTTTTATTTGCTTCTAAAAGCTCTGTTTGAATGTGTTTGAGTTTCATTTGATTTAAAAACCTTTATTTAATGTGTTTGACCTTCATTTGATTCAAATAGCTTTGTAGAATGCATTTGACTTTCATTTGATTCAAAAAGCTTTGTTTGAATGTGTTTGACTTTCATTTGATTCAAATAGCTTTGTAGAATGCATTCGACATTCATTTGATTCAAAAATCTTCGGTTGAATGTGTTTGACTTTCATTTGATTCAAATAGTTTTGTTGAATGCATTTAACTTTTATTTGCTTCAAAAAGCTCTATTTGAATGTGTTTGACTTTCATTTGATTTAAAAACCTTTGTTTAATGTGTTTGACCTTCTTTTGATTTAAATAGCTTTGTAGAATGCATTTGACTTTCATTTGATTCAAAAAGCTTTGTTTGAATGTGTCTGACTTTCATTTGATTCAAATAGCTTTGTTAAATGCATTTGACTTTCATTTGTTTCAAAAAGCTTTGTTTGAATGTGTTTGACCTTCATTTGATTCAAATAGCTTTGTAAAATACACTTGACTTTTATTTGCTTCAAAAAGCTTTGTTTGAATGTGATTGACTTTCATTTGATTCAAGTACCTTTGTAAGATTCATTTGACTTTTATTTGCTTCAAAAAGCTTTGTTTGAATGTGTTTGACTTTAATTTGATTCAAATAGCTTTGTTGAATGCATTTGACTTTCATTTGTTTCAAAAAGCTTTGTTTGAATGTGTTTGACTTTCATTTGATTTAAAAACCTTTGTTTAATGTGCTTGACCTTCATTTGATTTGAATAGCTTTGTAGAATGCATTTGACTTTCATTTCATTCAAAAAGCTTTGTTTGAATGTGATTGACTTTCATTTGATTCAAGTACCTTTGTAAGATTCATTTGACTTTTATTTGCTTCAAAAAGCTTTGTTTGAATGTGTTTGACTTTAATTTGATTCAAATAGCTTTATTAAATGCATTTGACTTTTATTTGTTTCAAAAAGCTTTGTTTGAATGTGTTTGACCTTCATTTGATTCAAATAGCTTTGTAAAATACATTTGACTTTTATTTGCTTCAAAAAGCTTTGTTTGAATGTGATTGACTTTCATTTGATTCAAGTACCTTTGTAAGATTCATTTGACTTTTATTTGCTTCAAAAAGCTTTGTTTGAATATGTTTGACTTTCATTTGATTCAAATAGCTTTGTTGAATGCATTTGACTTTCATTTGTTTCAAAAAGCTTTGTTTGAATGTGTTTGACTTTCATTTTATTTAAAAACCTTTGTTTAATGTGTTTGACCTTCATTTGATTTAAATAGCTTTGTAGAATGCATTCTACTTTCATTTGTTTAAAAAGCTCTTTTTGAGTGTGTTTGACTTTCATTTGATTTCAAAACCTTTGTTTAATGTGTTTGACTTTTATTTGATTCAATTCGCTTTGTAGAATTCAATCGACTTTCATTTGATTCAAATAGCCTTTTTTGAATGTGTTTGACTTTCATTTGATTCAAATATTTTAGTTGAATGCATTGGACTTCCATTTGCTTCAAAAAGCTTTGTTTAAATGTGTCTAACTTTTATTTGAGTCAAATAGCTTTGTAGAATGCATTCGACTTTCATTTGGTTCAAAAATCTTTGTTTGAATGTGTTAGAATTTCATTTGATACAAATAGCTTTAGAGAGTGCATTCGACTTCCATTTGATTCAAAAAGCTTTGTTTGAATGTGTTTGACTTTCATTTGATTCAAATAGCTTTGTTGAATACATTTGACTTTTATTTGCTTCAAAAAGCTATGTTTGAAGGTGTTTGACATTCATTTGATTCAAATAGCTTTGTTGAATGCATTTGACTTATATTTTCTTAAAAAAGCTTTGTTTGAATGTGTTTGACTTTCATTTGATTTAAAAACCTTTGTTTAATGTGTTTAACTTTCATTTGATTCAAATAGCTTTGTAGAATGCATATGACTTTCATTTGATTCAAAAAGCTCTGTTAGTTTGTGTTTGACTTTCATTTGATTCAAATTGCTTTGTTAAATGCATTTGACTTTCATTTGCTTCAAAAAGCTTTGTGTAAATGTGTTTGACTTTCATTTGATTCAAATAGCTTTGTAGAATGCATTCGACTTTCATTTGATTCAAAAATCTTTGTTTGAATGCGTTTGACTTTCATTTGATTTAAATAGTTTTGTTGAATGCATTTGACTTTTATTTGCTTCTAAAAGCTCTGTTTGAATGTGTTTGAGTTTCATTTGATTTAAAAACCTTTATTTAATGTGTTTGACCTTCATTTGATTCAAATAGCTTTGTAGAATGCATTTGACTTTCATTTGATTCAAAAAGCTTTGTTTGAATGTGTTTGACTTTCATTTGATTCAAATAGCTTTGTAGAATGCATTCGACATTCATTTGATTCAAAAATCTTCGGTTGAATGTGTTTGACTTTCATTTGATTCAAATAGTTTTGTTGAATGCATTTAACTTTTATTTGCTTCAAAAAGCTCTATTTGAATGTGTTTGACTTTCATTTGATTTAAAAACCTTTGTTTAATGTGTTTGACCTTCTTTTGATTTAAATAGCTTTGTAGAATGCATTTGACTTTCATTTGATTCAAAAAGCTTTGTTTGAATGTGTCTGACTTTCATTTGATTCAAATAGCTTTGTTAAATGCATTTGACTTTCATTTGTTTCAAAAAGCTTTGTTTGAATGTGTTTGACCTTCATTTGATTTAAATAGCTTTGTAAAATACACTTGACTTTTATTTGCTTCAAAAAGCTTTGTTTGAATGTGATTGACTTTCATTTGATTCAAGTACCTTTGTAAGATTCATTTGACTTTTATTTGCTTCAAAAAGCTTTGTTTCAATGTGTTTGACTTTAATTTGATTCAAATAGCTTTGTTGAATGCATTTGACTTTCATTTGTTTCAAAAAGCTTTGTTTGAATGTGTTTGACTTTCATTTGATTTAAAAACTATTGTTTAATGTGCTTGACCTTCATTTGATTTAAATAGCTTTGTAGAATGCATTTGACTTTCATTTGATTCAAAAAGCTTTGTTTGAATGTGATTGACTTTCATTTGATTCAAGTACCTTTGTAAGATTCATTTGACTTTTATTTGTTTCAAAAAGCTTTGTTTAAATGTGTTTGACTTTAATTTGATTCAAATAGCTTTATTAAATGCATTTGACTTTTATTTGTTTCAAAAAGCTTTGTTTGAATGTGTTTGACCTTCATTTGATTCAAATAGCTTTGTAAAATACATTTAACTTTTATTTGCTTCAAAAAGCTTTGTTTGAATGTGATTGACTTTCATTTGATTCAAGTACCTTTGTAAGATTCATTTGACTTTTATTTGCTTCAAAAAGCTTTGTTTGAATGTGTTTGACTTTCATTTGATTCAAATAGCTTTGTTGAATGCATTTGACTTTCATTTGTTTCAAAAAGCTTTGTTTGAATGTGTTTGACTTTCATTTTATTTAAAAACCTTTGTTTAATGTGTTTGACCTTCATTTGATTTAAATAGCTTTGTAGAATGCATTTGACTTTCATTTGATTCAAAAAGCTTTGTTTGAATGTGTTTGACTTTCATTTGATTCAAATAGCTTTGTAGAATGCATTCGACATTCATTTGATTCAAAAATCTTTGGTTGAATGTGTTTGAATGTGTTTGACTTTCATTTTATTTAAAAACCTTTGTTTAATGTGTTTGACCTTCATTTGATTTAAATAGCTTTGTAGAATGCATTTGACTTTCATTTGCTTCAAAAAGCTTTGTTTGAATGTGTTTGACTTTCATTTGATTCAAATAGCTTTGTTTAATGCATTTCACTTTTATTTGTTTAAAAAGCTCTGTTTGAGTGTGTTTGACTTTCATTTGATTTCAAAACCTTTGTTTAATGTGTTTGACTTTTATTTGATTCAAATCGCTTTGTAGAATTCAATCGACTTTCATTTGATTCAAAAAGCCTTTTTTGAATGTGTTTGACTTTCATTTGATTCAAATATTTTAGTTGAATGCATTGGACTTCCATTTGCTTCATAAAGCTTTGTTTAAATGTGTATGACTTTCATTTGAGTCAAATAGCTTTGTAGAATGCATTCGACTTTCATTTGGTTCAAAAATCTTTGTTTGAATGTGTTTGACTTTCATTTTATACAAATAGCTTTGGAGAATGCATTCGACTTTCATTTGATTCAAAAAGCTATGTTTGAATGTGTTTGACTTTCATTTGATTCAAATAGCTTTGTTGAATGCATTTAACTTTCATTTGCTTCAAAAAGCTATGTTTGAATGTGTTTGACTTTCATTTGATTCAAATAGCTTTGTTTTATGCATTTGACTTCTATTTTCTTAAAAAAGCTTTGTTTGAATGTGTTTGTCTTTCATTTGATTTAAAAACCTTTGTTTAATGTGTTTGACTTTCATTTGATTCAAATAACTTTTTAGAATGCATTCGACTTTCATTTGATTCAAAAAGCCTTTATTGAATGTGTTTGACAATCATTTGATTCAAATAGGTTAGTTGAACGCATTGGACTTCCATTTGCTTCAAAAAGCTTTGTTTAAATGTGGATGACTTTCATTTGATTCAAATAGCTTTGTAGAATGCATTTGACTTTCATTTGATTCAAAAAGCTTTGTTTGTCTGTGTTTGACTTTCATTTGATTCAAATAGCTTTGTTGAATGCATTTGACTTTCATTTGCTTCAAAAAGCTTTATGTAAATGTGTTTGACTTTCATTTGATTCAAATAACTTTGTACAATGCATTCGACTTTCATTTGATTCAAAAATCTTTGTTTGAATGTGTTTGACTTTCATTTGATTTAAATAGTTTTGTTGAATGCATTTGACTTTTATTTGCTTCTAAAAGCTCTGTTTGAATGTGTTTGAATTTCATTTGATTTAAAAACCTTTATTTAATGTGTTTGACCTTCATTTGATTCAAATAGCTTTGTAAAATGCATTTGACTTTCATTTGATTCAAAAAGCTTTGTTTGAATGTGTTTGACTTTCATTTGATTCAAATAGCTTTGTAAAATGCATTCGACATTCATTTGATTCAAAAATCTTTATCTGAATGTGTTTGACTTTCATTTAATTCAAATAGTTTTGTTGAATGCATTTAACTTTTATTTGCTTCAAAAAGCTCTATTTGAATGTGTTTGACTTTCATTTGATTTAAAAACCATTGTTTAATGTGTTTGACCTTCATTTGATTTGAATAGCTTTGTAGAATGCATTTGACTTTCATTTGATTCAAAAAGCTTTGTTCGAATGTTTCTGAATTTCATTTGATTCAAATAGCTTTGTTAAAAGCATTTGACTTTCATTTGTTTCAAAAAGCTTTGTTAAAATGTGTTTGACCTTCATTTGATTAAAATAGCTTTGTAAAAAACATTTGACTTTTATTTGCTTCAAAAAGCATTGTTTGAATGTGTTTGAATTTCATTTGATTTAAAAACCTTTGTTTAATGTGTTTGACTTTCATTTAATTCAAATAGCTTTGTAGAATGCATTCGACTTTCATTTGATTCAAAAAGCCTTTTTTGAATGTTTTTTACTTTCATTTGATTCAAATAGGTTAGTTGAATGCATTAGACTTCCATTTGCTTCAAAAGGTTTGTTTAAATGTGTATGACTTTCATTTGAGTCATATAGCTTTTGTAGAATGCATTCGACTTTCATTTGGTTTAAAAATCTTTATTTGAATGTGTTTGACTTTCATTTGGTTCAAATAGCTTTGTTGGATGCATTTGACTTTTATTTGCTTCAAAAAGCTTTGATTGAAAGTGTTTGACTTTCATTTGATTCAAATAGCTTTGTTGAATGCATTTGACTTCTACTTTCTTAAAAAAGCTTTGTTTGAATGTGTTTGACTTTCATTTGATTTAAAAACCTTTGTTTAATGTGTTTGACTTTCATTTGATTCAAATAACTTTTTAGAATGCATTCGACTTTCATTTGATTCAAAAAGCTTTGTTTGAATGTGTTTGACTTTCATTTAATATAAAAACCTTTTTTTTAATATGTTTGACTTTCATTTGATTCATATAGCTTTGTAAAATGCATTCGACTTTCATTTGATTCAAAAAGCCTTTATTGAATGTGTTTGACTGTCATTTGATTCAAATAGGTTAGTTGAACGCATTAGACTTCCATTTGCTTCAAAAAGCTTTGTTTAAATGTGGATGACTTTCATTTGATTCAAATAGCTTTGTAGAATGCATTTGACTTTCATTTGATTCAAAAAATTTTTTTTGTTTGTGTTTGACTTTCATTTGATTCAAATAGCTTTGTTGAATGCATTTGACTTTCATTTGCTTCAAAAAGCTTTATGTAAATGTGTTTGACTTTCATTTGATTCAAATAGCTTTGTAGAATGCATTCGACTTTCATTTGATTGAAAAATCTTTGTTTGAATGTGTTTGACTTTCATTTGATTTAAATAGTTTTATTGAATGCATTTGACTTTTATTTGCTTCTAAAAGCCTTGTTTGAATGTGTTTGAGTTTCATTTGATTTAAAAATCTTTATTTAATGTATTTGACCTTCATTTGATTCAAATAGCTTTGTAAAATGCATTCGACTTTCATTTGATTCAAAAAGCCTTTTTTGAATATGTTTGACTTTCATTTGATTCAAATAGGTTAGTTGAATGCATTGGACTTTCATTTGCTTCAAAAAGCTTTGTTTAAATGTGTTTGACTTTCATTCGATTCAAATAGCTTTGTTGAATGCATTTGACTTTTTTTTGCCTTAAAAAGCTTTGTTTGAATGTGTTTGACTTTCATTTGATTTAAAAAACCTTTGTTTAATGTGTTTGACTTTCATTTGATTCAAATAGCTTTGTAGAATGCATTTGACTTTCATTTGATTTAAAAAGCTTTGTTTAATTGTGTTTCACTTTCCTTTGATTCAAATAGCTTTGTTGAATGTATTTGATTTTCATTTGCTTCAAAAAGCTTTGTAAGAATGTCTTTGACTTACATTAGATTCCAATAGCTTTGCTTAATGTGTTTGACTTTCATTTGATTCAAAAAGCATTGTAGAATGCACTCGAATTTCATTTGATTCAAATAGCTTTGTTGAATGCATTTGACTTTCATTTGTGTCAAAAAGCTTTATTTGAATGTGTTTGACTTTCATTTGATTCAAATAGCTTTGTAGAATGCATTCGACTTTCATTTGATTCAAAAATCTTTGTTTAAATATGTTTGACTTTCATTTGATTCAAATAGATTTGTTGAATGCATTTGACTTTTATTTGCTTCAAAAAGCTTTATTTGAATGTGTTTGACTTTCAATTGATTTAAAATCCTTTGTTTAATGTGTTTGACTTTCATTTGATTCAAATAGCTTCGTAGAATTCATTTGACATTCATTTGATTCAAAAAGCTTTGTTGAATGCATTTGACTTTTATTTGCTTCAAAAAGCTTTATTTGAATGTGTTTGACTTTCATTTGATTCAAAAATCTTTGTTTGAATGTGTTTGACTTTAATTTGATTCAAATAGATTTGTTGAATGCATTTGACATTTATTTGCCTCAAGAAGCTTTGTTTGAATGTGTTTGACTTTCATTTGATTTAAAAAACCTTTGTTTAATGTGTTTGACTTTCATTTGATTCAAATAGCTTTGTAGAATGCATTCGACTTTCATTTGATTCAAAAATCTTTATTTGAATGTGTTTGACTTTTATTTGATTCAAATAACTTTGTAGAATGCATTTGACTTTCATTTGATTCAAAAAGCTTTGTTTAATTGTGTTTGACTTTCATTGGATTCAAATAGCTTCGTAGAATGCATTCGACTTTCATTTGATTCAAAAATATTTGTTTGAATGTGTTTGACTTTCATTTGATTTAAAAAACCTTTGTTTAATGTGTTTGACTTTCATTTGATTCAAAAAGCATTGTAGAATGCATTCGACTTTCATTTGATTCAAAAATCTTTGTTTGAATGTGTTTGGCTTTCATTTGATTCAAATAGCTTTGTAGAATGCATTTGACTTTCATTTGATTCAAAAAGCTTTGTTTAATTGTGCTTGACTTTCATTTGCTTCAAAAAGCTTTGTGTGAATGTGTTTGACTTTTATTTCATTCAAATAGCTTTGTAGAATGCATTCGACATTCATTTGATATAAAAATCTTTGTTTGAGTGTGTTTGACTTTCATTTGATTCAAATAGCTTTGTTCAATGCATTTGACTTTTATTTGCTTGAAAAAGCTTTGTTTGAATGTTTTTGACTTTCACTTGATTTAAAAACCTTTGCTTAATGTGTTTGACTTTCATTTGATGCAAATAGTTTTGGAGATTGGATTTGACTTTCATTTGATTCAAAAAGCTTTGTTTGAATGTGTTTGACTTTCATTTGATTCAAATAACTTTGTTGAATACATTGGACTTCCATTTGCTTTTAAAAGCTTTGTGTGAATGTGTTTGACTTTCATTTGATTCAAATAGCTTTGTAGAATGCATTTGTCTTTCATTTGATTAAAAAAACTTTGTTTGAATGTGTTTGACTTTCATTTGATTTAAAAACATTTGTTTAATGTGTTTGACTTTCATTTGATTCAAATAGCTTTGTAGAATTCATTCGACTTTCATTTGATTCAAAAAGCCTTTTTTTAATATGTTTGACTTTTCATTTGATTTAAATAGGTTAGTTGTATGCATTGGACTTCCATTTGCTTCAAAAAGCTTTGTTTAAATGTGTATGACTTTCATTTGAGTCAAATAGCTTTGTAGAATGCATTCGACTTTCATTTGGTTCAAAAATCTTTGTTTGAATGTGATTGACTTCCATTTGATTCAAAATGCTTTGTTGAATGCATTTGACTTTTATTTGCTTCAAAAAGCTTTGTTTGAATGTGTTTGACTTTCATTTGATTTAAAAAACCTTTGTTTAATGTGTTTAAATTTCATTTGATTCAAATAGCTTTGTAGAATGCATTCGACATTCATTTGATTCAAAAATCTTTGTTTGAATGTGTTAGACTTTCATTTAATTTAAATAGCTTGGTAGAATGCATTTGACTTTCATTTGATTTAAAAAGCTTTGTTTAATTGTGTTTCACTTTCCTTTGATTCAAATAGCTTTGTTGAATGCATTTGATTTTCATTTGCTTCAAAAAGCTTTGTGTGAATGTGTTTGACTTTCATTTGATTCAAATAGCTTTGTTTAATGTGTTTGACTTTCATTTGATTCAAAAAGCATTGTAGAATGCATTCGACTTTCATTTGATTCAAATAGCTTTGTTGAATGCATTAGACTTTTATTTGCTTCAAAAAGCTTTATTTGAATGTGTTTGACTTTCATTTGATTTAAAGACCTTTGTCTAATGTGTTTGACTTTCATTTGATTCAAATAGCTTTGTTGAATTCATTTGACTTTTATTTGATTCAAAAAGCTTTGTTTAAGTGTGTTTGACTTTCATTTAATTCAAAATAGCTTTGTAGAATGCATTCGACTTTAATTTGAGTCAAAAATCTTAGTTTGAATGTGTTTGACTTTCATTTGATTCAAATAGCTTTGTTGAATGCATTGGACTTTCATTTGCTTCAAAAAGCTTTGTTTGAATGTGTTTGACTTTCATTTGATTCAAATAGCTTTGTAGAATGCATTTGACTTTTGTTTGCTTCAAAAAGCTTTGTTTGATTGTGTTTGCCTTTCATTTGATTTAAAAACCTTTGTTTAATGTGTTTGACTTTAATTTGATTCAAATAGCTTTGTAGAATTCATTCGACTTTCATTTGATTCAAAAAGCCTTTTTTTAATATGTTTGACTTTTCATTTGATTTAAATAGGTTAGTTGTATGCATTGGACTTCCATTTGCTTCAAAAAGCTTTGTTTAAATGTGTATGACTTTCATTTGAGTCAAATAGCTTTGTAGAATGCATTCGACTTTCATTTGGTTCAAAAATCTTTGTTTGAATGTGATTGACTTCCATTTGATTCAAAATGCTTTGTTGAATGCATTTGACTTTTATTTGCTTCAAAAAGCTTTGTTTGAATGTGTTTGACTTTCATTTGATTTAAAAAACCTTTGTTTAATGTGTTTAAATTTCATTTGATTCAAATAGCTTTGTAGAATGCATTCGACATTCATTTGATTCAAAAATCTTTGTTTGAATGTGTTAGACTTTCATTTAATTTAAATAGCTTGGTAGAATGCATTTGACTTTCATTTGATTTAAAAAGCTTTGTTTAATTGTGTTTCACTTTCCTTTGATTCAAATAGCTTTGTTGAATGCATTTGATTTTCATTTGCTTCAAAAAGCTTTGTGTGAATGTGTTTGACTTTCATTTGATTCAAATAGCTTTGTTTAATGTGTTTGACTTTCATTTGATTCAAAAAGCATTGTAGAATGCATTCGACTTTCATTTGATTCAAATAGCTTTGTTGAATGCATTAGACTTTTATTTGCTTCAAAAAGCTTTATTTGAATGTGTTTGACTTTCATTTGATTTAAAGACCTTTGTCTAATGTGTTTGACTTTCATTTGATTCAAATAGCTTTGTTGAATTCATTTGACTTTTATTTGATTCAAAAAGCTTTGTTTAAGTGTGTTTGACTTTCATTTAATTCAAAATAGCTTTGTAGAATGCATTCGACTTTAATTTGAGTCAAAAATCTTAGTTTGAATGTGTTTGACTTTCATTTGATTCAAATAGCTTTGTTGAATGCATTGGACTTTCATTTGCTTCAAAAAGCTTTGTTTGAATGTGTTTGACTTTCATTTGATTCAAATAGCTTTGTAGAATGCATTTGACTTTTGTTTGCTTCAAAAAGCTTTGTTTGATTGTGTTTGCCTTTCATTTGATTTAAAAACCTTTGTTTAATGTGTTTGACTTTAATTTGATTCAAATAGCTTTGTAGAATTCATTCGACTTTCATTTGATTCAAAAAGCCTTTTTTTAATATGTTTGACTTTTCATTTGATTTAAATAGGTTAGTTGTATGCATTGGACTTCCATTTGCTTCAAAAAGCTTTGTTTAAATGTGTATGACTTTCATTTGAGTCAAATAGCTTTGTAGAATGCATTCGACTTCATTTGGTTCAAAAATCTTTGTTTGAATGTGATTGACTTCCATTTGATTCAAAATGCTTTGTTGAATGCATTTGACTTTTATTTGCTTCAAAAAGCTTTGTTTGAATGTGTTTGACTTTCATTTGATTTAAAAAACCTTTTTTTAATGTGTTTAAATTTCATTAGATTCAAATAGCTTTGTAGAATGCATTCGACATTCATTTGATTCAAAAATCTTTGTTTGAATGTGTTAGACTTTTATTTAATTTAAATAGCTTGGTAGAATGCATTTGACTTTCATTTGATTTAAAAAGCTTTGTTTAATTGTGTTTCACTTTCCTTTGATTCAAATAGCTTTGTTGAATGCATTTGATTTTCATTTGCTTCAAAAAGCTTTGTGTGAATGTGTTTGACTTTCATTTGATTCAAATAGCTTTGTTTAATGTGTTTGACTTTCATTTGATTCAAAAAGCATTGTAGAATGCATTCGACTTTCATTTGATTCAAATAGCTTTGTTGAATGCATTAGACTTTTATTTGCTTCAAAAAGCTTTATTTGAATGTGTTTGACTTTCATTTGATTTAAAGACCTTTGTTTAATGTGTTTGACTTTCATTTGATTCAAATAGCTTTGTTGAATTCATTTGACTTTTATTTGATTCAAAAAGCTTTGTTTAAGTGTGTTTGACTTTCATTTAATTCAAAATAGCTTTGTAGAATGCATTCGACTTTAATTTGAGTCCAAAATCTTAGTTTGAATGTGTTTGACTTTCATTTGATTCAAATAGCTTTGTTGAATGCATTGGACTTTCATTTGCTTCAAAAAGCTTTGTTTGAATGTGTTTGACTTTCATTTGATTCAAATAGCTTTGTAGAATGCATTTGACTTTTGTTTGCTTCAAAAAGCTTTGTTTGATTGTGTTTGCCTTTCATTTGATTTAAAAACCTTTGTTTAATGTGTTTGACTTTAATTTGATTCAAATAGCTTTGTAGAATGCATTCAACTTTCATTTGATTCAACAATCTTTGTTTGAATGTGTTTGACTTTCATATGATTCAAATAGCTTTGTTGAATGCATTTGACTTTTATTTGCTTCTAAAAGCCTTGTTTGAATGTGTTTGAGTTTCAATTGATTTAAAAATCTTTATTTAATGTATTTGACCTTCATTTGATTCAAATAGCTTTGTAAAATGCATTCGACTTTCATTTGATTCAAAAAGCCTTTTTTGAATATGTTTGACTTTCATTTGATTCAAATAGGTTAGTTGAATGCATTGGACTTTCATTTGCTTCAAAAAGCTTTGTTTAAATGTGTTTGACTTTCATTCGATTCAAATAGCTTTGTTGAATGCATTTGACTTTTTTTTGCCTTAAAAAGCTTTGTTTGAATGTGTTTGACTTTCATTTGATTTAAAAAACCTTTGTTTAATGTGTTTGACTTTCATTTGATTCAAATAGCTTTGTAGAATGCATTTGACTTTCATTTGATTTAAAAAGCTTTGTTTAATCGTGTTTCACTTTCCTTTGATTCAAATAGCTTTGTTGAATGTATTTGATTTTCATTTGCTTCAAAAAGCTTTGTAAGAATGTCTTTGACTTACATTAGATTCCAATAGCTTTGCTTAATGTGTTTGACTTTCATTTGATTCAAAAAGCATTGTAGAATGCACTCGACTTTCATTTGATTCAAATAGCTTTGTTGAATACATTTGACTTTTATTTGCTTCAAAAAGCTTTATTTGAATGTGTTTGACTTTCATTTGATTTAAAAACCTTTGTTTAATGTGTTTGACTTTCATTTGATTAAAATAGCTTTGTAGAATTCATTTGACTTTCATTTGTTTTAAAAAGCTTTGTATGAATGTGTTTGAATTTCATTTGATTCAAATAGCTTTGTTGAATGCATTTGACTTTCATTTGTGTCAAAAAGCTTTATTTGAATGTGTTTGACTTTCATTTGATTCAAATAGCTTTGTAGAATGCATTCGACTTTCATTTGATTCAAAAATCTTTGTTTAAATGTGTTTGACTTTCATTTGATTCAAATAGATTTGTTGAATGCATTTGACTTTTATTTGCTTCAAAAAGCTTTATTTGAATGTGTTTGACTTTCAATTGATTTAAAATCCTTTGTTTAATGTGTTTGACTTTCATTTGATTCAAATAGCTTCGTAGAATTGATTTGACATTCATTTGATTCAAAAAGCTTTGTTGAATGTATTTGACTTTTATTTGCTTCAAAAAGCTTTATTTGAATGTGTTTGACTTTCATTTGATTCAAAAATCTTTGTTTGAATGTGTTTGACTTTAATTTGATTCAAATAGATTTGTTGAATGCATTTGACATTTATTTGCCTCAAGAAGCTTTGTTTGAATGTGTTTGACTTTCATTTGATTTAAAAAACCTTTGTTTAATATGTTTGACTTTCATTTGATTCAAATAGCTTTGTAGAATGCATTCGACTTTCATTTGATTCAAAAATCTTTATTTGAATGTGTTTGACTTTTATTTGATTCAAATAACTTTGTAGAATGCATTTGACTTTCATTTGATTCAAAAAACTTTGTTTAATTGTGTTTGACTTTCATTGGATTCAAATAGCTTCGTAGAATGCATTCGACTTTCATTTGATTCAAAAATATTTGTTTGAATGTGTTTGACTTTCATTCGATTAAAATAGCTTTGTTGAATGCATTTGACTTTTATTTACCTTAAAAAGCTTTGTTTGAATGTGTTTGACTTTCATTTGATTCAAATAGCGTTATTGAATGCATTTGACTTTTCTTTACTTCAAAAAGCTTTATTTGAATGTGTTTGACTTTCATTTGATTTAAAAATCTTTGTTTAATGTGTTTGACTTTCATTTGATTATAATAGCTTTGTAGAATTCATTTGACTTTCATTTGATTCAAAAAGCTTTGTTTGAATGTGTTTGAATTTCATTTGATTCAAATAGCTTTGTTGAATGCATTTGACTTTCATTTGTGTCAAAAAGCTTTGTTTAATGTGTTTGACTTTCATTTGATTTAAATAGCTTTGTAGAATGCATTCGACTTTCATTTGATTCAAAAATCTTTGTTTGAATATGTTTGACTTTAATTTGATTCAAATAGATTTGTTGAATGCATTTTACTTTTATTTGCTTCAAAAAGCTTTATTTGAATGTGTTTGACTTTCACTTGATTTAAAAACCTTTGTTTAATGTGTTTGACTTTCATTTGATTCAAATAGCTTTGTAGAATTCATTTGACTCTCATTTCATTCAAAAAGCTTTGTTTGAATGTGTTTGTCTTTCATTTAATTTAAAATCTTAGTTGAATGCATTGGACTTCCATTTGCTTTAAAAAGCTTTGTTTAAATGTGTTTGACTTACATTTGACTCAAATAGCTATGTAGAATGCATTCGATTTTCATTTGATTTTAAAACCTTTGTTTAATGTGTTTGACTTTCATTTGACTCAAATAGCTATGTAGAATGCATTCGATTTTCATTTGATTCAAAAATCTTTGTTTGAATATGTTTGACTTTCATTTGATTCAAATAGCTTTTAGAATTCATTTGACATTCATTTGCTTCAAAAAGCTTTGTATGAATGTGTTTGACTTTCATTTGATTCAAATCAATTTGTTGAATGCATTTGACTTTTATTTGCTTCAAAAACCTTTGTTTGAATGTGTTTGACTTTCATTTGATTTAAAAAACCTTTGTTTAATGTGTTTGACTTTCATTTGATTCAAAAAGCATTGTAGAATGCATTCGACTTTCATTTGATTCAAAAATCTTTGTTTGAATGTGTTTGGCTTTCATTTGATTCAAATAGCTTTGTAGAATGCATTTGACTTTCATTTGATTCAAAAAGCTTTGTTTAATTGTGCTTGACTTTCATTTGCTTCAAAAAGCTTTGTGTGAATGTGTTTGACTTTTATTTCATTCAAATAGCTTTGTAGAATGCATTCGACATTTATTTGATATAAAAATCTTTGTTTGAATGTGTTTGACTTTCATTTGATTCAAATAGCTTTGTTCAATGCATTTGACTTTTATTTGCTTGAAAAAGCTTTGTTTGAATGTTTTTGACTTTCACTTGATTTAAAAACCTTTGCTTAATGTGTTTGACTTTCATTTGATGCAAATAGTTTTGGAGATTGGATTTGACTTTCATTTGATTCAAAAAGCTTTGTTTGAATGTGTTTGACTTTCATTTGATTCAAATAACTTTGTTGAATACATTGGACTTCCATTTGCTTCAAAAAGCTTTGTGTGAATGTGTTTGACTTTCATTTGATTCAAATAGCTTTGTAGAATGCATTCGACTTTCATTTGATTCAAAAATCTTTGTTTGAATGTGTTTGACTTTCATTTGATTCAAATAGCTTTGTTGAATGCATTTGTCTTTCATTTGATTAAAAAAACTTTGTTTGAATGTGTTTGACTTTCATTTGATTTAAAAACATTTGTTTAATGTGTTTGACTTTCATTTGATTCAAATAGCTTTGTAGAATTCATTCGACTTTCATTTGATTCAAAAAGCCTTTTTTTAATATGTTTGACTTTTCATTTGATTTAAATAGGTTAGTTGTATGCATTGGACTTCCATTTGCTTCAAAAAGCTTTGTTTAAATGTGTATGACTTTCATTTGAGTCAAATAGCTTTGTAGAATGCATTCGACTTTCATTTGGTTCAAAAATCTTTGTTTGAATGTGATTGACTTCCATTTGATTCAAAATGCTTTGTTGAATGCATTTGACTTTTATTTGCTTCAAAAAGCTTTGTTTGAATGTGTTTGACTTTCATTTGATTTAAAAAACCTTTGTTTAATGTGTTTAAATTTCATTTGATTCAAATAGCTTTGTAGAATGCATTCGACATTCATTTGATTCAAAAATCTTTGTTTGAATGTGTTAGACTTTCATTTAATTTAAATAGCTTTGTAGAATGCATTTGACTTTCATTTGATTTAAAAAGCTTTGTTTAATTGTGTTTCACTTTCCTTTGATTCAAATAGCTTTGTTGAATGCATTTGATTTTCATTTGTTTCAAAAAGCTTTGTGTGAATGTGTTTGACTTTCATTTGATTCAAATAGCTTTGTTTAATGTGTTTGACTTTCATTTGATTCAAAAAGCATTGTAGAATGCATTCGACTTTCATTTGATTCAAATAGCTTTGTTGAATGCATTAGACTTTTATTTGCTTCAAAAAGCTTTATTTGAATGTGTTTGACTTTCATTTGATTTAAAGACCTTTGTTTAATGTGTTTGACTTTCATTTTATTCAAATAGCTTTGTTGAATTCATTTGACTTTTATTTGATTCAAAAAGCTTTGTTTAAGTGTGTTTGACTTTCATTTAATTCAAAATAGCTTTGTAGAATGCATTCGACTTTAATTTGAGTCAAAAATCTTTGTTTGAATGTGTTTGACTTTCATTTGATTCAAATAGCTTTGTTGAATGCATTGGACTTTCATTTGCTTCAAAAAGCTTTGTTTGAATGTGTTTGACTTTCATTTGATTCAAATAGCTTTGTAGAATGCATTTGACTTTTGTTTGCTTCAAAAAGCTTTGTTTGATTGTGTTTGCCTTTCATTTGATTTAAAAACCTTTGTTTAATGTGTTTGACTTTAATTTGATTCAAATAGCTTTGTAGAATGCATTCAACTTTCATTTGATTCAACAATCTTTGTTTGAATGTGTTTGACTTTCATATGATTCAAATAGCTTTGTTGAATGCATTTGACTTTCATTTGATTAAAAAAGCTTTGTTTGAATGTGTTTGACTTTCATTTTATTTAAAAATATTTGTTTAATGTGTTTGACTTTCATTTGATTCAAATAGCTTTGTAGAATTCATTCGACTTTCATTTGATTCAAAAAGCCTTTTTTGAATGTGTTTGACTTTTCATTTGATTTAAATAGGTTAGTTGTATGCATTGGACTTCCATTTGCTTCAAAAAGATTTGTTTAAATGTGTATGACTTTCATTTGAGTCAAATAGCTTTGTAGAATGGATTCGACTTTCATTTGGTTCAAAAATCTTTGTTTGAATGTGATTGGCTTCCATTTGATTCAAAAAGCTTTGTTGAATGCATTTGACTTTTATTTGCTTCAAATAGCTTTGTTTGAATGTGTTTGACATTCATTTGATTTAAAAAACCTTTGTTTAATGTGTTTGACTTTCATTTGATTCAAATAGCTTTTTAGAATGCATTCGACTTTCATTTGATTCAAATAGCTTTGTTGAATGAATTTGACTTTTATTTGCTTCAAAAAGCTCTGTTTGAATGTGTTTGACTTTCATTTGATTTAAAAACCTTTGTTTAATGTGTTTGACTTTCATTTGATTCAAATAGCTTTGTAGAATGCATTTGACTTTCATTTGCTTCAAAAAGCTTTGTGTGAATGTGTTTGACTTTCATTTGATTCAAATACCTTTGTAGGATCCATTTGACTTTTATTTGCTTCAAAAAGCTTTGTTTGAATGTGTTTAACTTTCATTTGATTCAAATAGCTTTGTAGAATGCATTCGACTTTTATTTGCTTCAAAAAGCTCTGTTTGAATGTGTTTGACTTTCATTTGATTTAAAAACCTTTGTTTAATGTGTTTGACTTTCATTTGATTCAAATAGCTTTGTAGAATGCATTTAACTTTCATTTGCTTCAAAAAGCTTTGTGTGAATGTGTTTGACTTTCATTTGATTCAAATAGCTTTGTAAAATTCATTTGACTTTCATTTGTTTCAAAAATCTTTGTGTGAATGTGTTTGACTTTCATTTGATTTAAATAGCTTTGTAGAATGCATTTGACATTCATTTGCTTCAAAAAGCTTTGTTTCAATGTGTTTGACTTTCATTTGATTCAAATCGCTTTGTTGAATGCATTTGACTTTTATTTGCTTCAAAAACCTATGTTTAAATGTGTTTGACTTTCATTTGATTTAAAAAACCTTTGTTTAATGTGTTTGACTTTCATTTGATTCAAATAGCATTGTAGAATGCATTCGACTTTCATTTGATTCAAAAATCTTTGTTTGAATGTGTTTGGCTTTCATTTGATTCAAATAGCTTTGTAGAATGCATTTGACTTTCATTTGATTCAAAAATCTTTGTTTGAATGTGTTTGACTTTCATTTGATTCAAATAGCATTGTTGAATGCATTTGACTTTTATTTGCTTCAAAAAGCTTTGTTTGAATGTTTTTGACTTTCACTTGATTTAAAAACCTTTGCTTAATGTGTTTGACTTTCATTTGATGCAAATAGCTTTGTAGAATGGATTTGCTTTTCATTTGATTCAAAAAGCTTTGTTTGAATGTGTTTGACTTTTATTTGCTTCAAAAAGCTTTGTTTGAATGTGTTTAACTTTCATTTGATTCAAATAGCTTTGTAGAATGCATTCGACTTTTATTTGCTTCAAAAAGCTCTGTTTGAATGTGTTTGACTTTCATTTGATTTAAAAACCTTTGTTTAATGTGTTTGGCTTTCATTTGATTCAAATAGCTTTGTAGAATGCATTTGACTTTCATTTGATTCAAAAAGCTTTGTTTAATTGTGTTTGACTTTCATTTTATTCAAATAGCTTTGTAGAATGCATTCGACTTTCATTTGATACAAAAATCTTTGTTTGAATGTGTTTGACTTTCATTTGATTCAAATAGCATTGTTGAATGCATTTGACTTTTATTTGCTTCAAAAAGCTTTGTTTGAATGTTTTTGACTTTCACTTGATTTAAAAACCTTTGCTTAATGTGTTTGACTTTCATTTGATGCAAATAGCTTTGTAGAATGGATTTGACTTTCATTTGATTCAAAAAGCTTTGTTTGAATGTGTTTTACTTTCATTTGATTCAAATAGCTTTGTCGAATACATTGGACTTCCATTTGCTTCAAAATGCTTTGCGTGAATGTGTTTGACTTTCATTTGATTCAAATAGCTTTGTAGAATGTATTCGACTTTCATTTGATTCAAAAATCTTTGTTTGAAAGAGATTGACTTCCATTTGATTCAAAAAGCTTTGTTGAATGCATTTGACTTTTATTTGCTTCAAATAGCTTTGTTTGAATGTGTTTGACTTTCATTTGATTTAAAAAACCTTTGTTTAATGTGTTTGACTTTCATTTGATTCAAATACCTTTGTAGAATGCATTCGACTTTCACTTGATTCAAAAATCTTTGTTTAAATGTGTTTGACTTTCATTTGATTTAAATAGCTTTGTAGAATGCATTTGACTTTCATTTGATTCAAAAAGCTTTGTTTAATTGTGTTTCACTTTCCTTTGATTCAAATAGCTTTGTTGAATGCATTTGATTTTCATTTGCTTCAAAAAGCTTTGTGTGAATGTGTTTGACTTTCATTTGATTCAAATAGCTTTGTTTAATGTGTTTGACTTTCATTTGATTCAAAAAGCATTGTAGAATGCATTCGATTTTCATTTGATTCAAATAGCTTTGTTGAATGCATTTGACTTTTATTTGCTTCAAAAAGCATTATTTGAATGTGTTTAACTTTCATTTGATTTAAAAACCTTTGTTTAATGTGTTTGACTTTCATTTGATTCAAATAGCTTTGTTGAATTCATTTGACTTTTATTTGATTCAAAAAGCTTTGTTTAAATGTGTTTGACTTTCATTTAATTCAAATAGCTTTGTAGAATGCATTCGACTTTAATTTGAGTCAAAAATCTTTGTTTGAATGTGTTTGACTTTCATTTGATTCAAATAGCTTTGTTGAATGTATTGGACTTTCATTTGCTTCAAAAAGCTTTGTTTGAATGTGTTTGACTTTCATTTGATTCAAATAGCTTTGTAGAATGCATTTGACTTTTATTTGCTTCAAAAAGCTTTGTTTGAATGTGTTTGGCTCTTATTTGATTTAAAAACCTTTATTTAGTGTGTTTGACTTTCATTTGATTCAAATAGCTTTGTAGAATGCATTCGACTTTCATTTGATTCAAAAATCTTTGTTTGAATGTGTTTGACTTTCATTTGATTTTAAAACCTTTGTAGAATGTGTTTGACTTTCATTTGATTCAAATAGCTTTGTAGAATGCATTCCACTTTTATTTGATTCAAAAAGCTTTGTTTGAATGTGTTTGACTTTCATTTGATTTTAAAACCTTTGTAGAATGTGTTTGACTTTCATTTGATTCAAATAGCTTTGTAGAATGCATTCCACTTTTATTTGATTCAAAAAGCTATGTTTGAATGTATTTGACTTTCATTTGATTTAAATAGCTTTGTATAATGCATTCCACTTTCATTTAATATAAAAATCTTTATTTGAATGTGTTTGACTTTCACTTGATTCAAATAGCTTTGCATTTGACTTCCATTTGCTTCAAAAAGCTTTGTTTAGATGTGTTTGACTTTCATTTGATTCAAATAGCTTTGTAGAATGCATTTGACTTTCATTTGATTCAAAAAGCTTTGTTTGAATGTCTTTGACTTTCATTTGATTATAATAGCTTTGTTGAATGCATTTGACATTCATTTGCTTCAAAAAGCTTTGTTTGAATGTGTTTGACTTTCATTTGATTTAAAAACCTTTGTTTAATGTGTTCGACTTTCATTTGATTCAAATATCTTTGTTTGAATGTGTTTGACATTCATTTGATTGAAATAGCTTTGTAGGATACATTTGAATTTTATTTACTTGTAAAAGCTTTGTTTCAATGTGTTTGACTTTCATTTGATTTAAAAACCTTTGTTTAATGTGTTTGACTTTCATTTGATTCAAATAACTTTTTAGAATGCATTCGACTTTTATTTGATTCAAAAAGCTTTATTTGAATGTGTTTGACTTTCATTTGATTCAAATAGCTTTGTAAACTGCATTCGACTTTCATTTGATTCAAAAATCTTTGTTTGAATGTGTTTGACTTTCATTTGATTCAAATAGCTTTGTTAAATGCATTTGACTTTTATTTGATTCAAAAAGCTTTGTTTGAATGTGTTTGACTTTCATTTGATTCAAATATATTTGTTGAATGCATTTGACTTTCATTTGATTTAAAAACCTTTGTTTAATATGTTTGACTTTCATTTGATTCAAATAACTTTTTAGAATGCATTCGACTTTATTTGATTCAAAAATCTTTATTTGAATGTGTTTGACTTTCATTTGATTAAAATAGCTTTGTTGAATCCATTTGACTTTTATTTACTTCAAAAAGCTTTATTTGAATGTGTTTGACTTTCATTTGATTTAAAAACCTTTGTTTATGTGTTTGACTTTCATTTGATCCAAATAGCTTTGTAAAATTCATTTGACTTTATTTGTTTCAAAAATCTTTGTGTGAATGTGTTTGACTTTCATTTGATTCAAATAGCTTTGTAGAATGCATTTGACATTCATTTGCTTCAAAAAGCTTTGTTTGAATGTGTTTGACTTTCATTTGATTCAAATCGCTTTGTTGAATGCATTGGACTTTTATTTGCTTCAAAAACCTTTGTTTGAATGTGTTTGACTTTCATTTGATTTAAAAAACCTTTGTTTAATGTGTTTGACTTTCATTTGATTCAAATAGCATTGTAGAATGCATTCGACTTTCATTTGATTCAAAAATCTTTGTTTGAATGTGTTTGGCTTTCATTTGATTCAAATAGCTTTGTAGAATGCATTTGACTTTCATTTGATTCAAAAAGCTTTGTTTAATTGTGTTTGACTTTCATTTGATTCAAATAGCTTTGTTGAATGCATTTGACTTTCATTTGCTTCAAAAAGCTTTGTGTGAATGTGTTTGACTTTTATTTGATTCAAATAGCTTTGTAGAATGCATTCGACTTTCATTTGATAAAAAAATCTATGTTTGAATGTGTTTGACTTTCATTTGATTCAAATAGCTTTGTTGAATGCATTTGACTTTTATTTGCCTCAAAAAGCTTTGTTTGAATGTTTTTGACTTTCACTTGATTTAAAAACCTTTGCTTAATGTGTTTGACTTTCATTTGATGCAAATAGCTTTGTAGAATGGATTTGACTTTCATTTGATTCAAAAAGCTTTGTTTGAATGTGTTTGACTTTCATTTGATTCAAATAGCTTTGTTGAATACATTGGACTTCCATTTGCTTCAAAAAGCTTTGCGTGAATGTGTTTGACTTTCATTTGATTCAAATAGCTTTGTAGAATGCATTCGACTTTCATCTGATTCAAAAAGCATTGTAGAATGCATTCGACTTTCATTTGATTCAAATAGCTTTGTTGAATGCATTTGACTTTTATTTGCTTCAAATAGCTTTGTTTGAATGTGTTTGACTTTCATTTGATTTAAATAGCTTTGTTGAATGCATTTGAATTTCATTTGTTTCAAAAAGATTTAGTTGAATGTGTTTGACTTTCATTTGATTCAAATACCTTTGTAGGATTCATTTGACTTTTATTTGCTTCAAATAGCTTTGTTTGAATGTGTTTGACTTTCATTTGATTTAAATAGCTTTGTTGAATGCATTTGACTTTCATTAGTTTCTTAAAGCTTTAGTTGAATGTGTTTGACTTTCATTTGATTTAAATAGCTTTGTTGAATGCATTTGACTTTCATTTGATTAAAAAATCTTTGTTTGAATGTGTTTCACTTTCATTTGATTTAAAAATATTTGTTTAATGTGTTTGACTTTCATTTGATTCAAATAGCTTTGTAGAATTCATTCGACTTTCATTTGATTTAAAAAGCTATGTTTGAATGTGTCTGACTTTCATTTGATTCAAATAGATTTGTTGAATGCATTTGACTTTTATTTGTTTCAAAAAGCTTTGTTTAAATGTGTATGACTTTCATTTGAGTCAAATAGCTTTGTAGAATGCATTCGACTTTCATTTGGTTCAAAAATCTTTGTTTGAATGTGATTGACTTCCATTTGATTCAAAAAGCTTTGTTGAATGCATTTGACCTTTATTTGCTTCAAATAGCTTTGTTTGAATGTGTTTGACTTTCATTTGATTTAAAAAACCTTTGTTTAATGTGTTTGACTTTCATTTGATTCAAATAGCTTTGTAGAATGCATTCGACTTTCATTTGATTCAAAAATCTTTGTTTGGATGTGTTTGACTTTCATTTGATTTAAATAGATTTGTAGAATGCATTTGACTTTCATTTGATTCAAAAAGCTTTATTTAATTGTGTTTCACTTTCCTTTGATTCAAATAGCTTTGTTGAATGCATTTGATTTTCATTTGCTTCAAAAAGCTTTGTGTGAATGTGTTTGACTTTCCTTTGATTCAAATAGCTTTGTTTAATGTGTTTGACTTTCAGTTGATTCAAAAAGCATTGTAGAATGCATTCGACTTTAATTTGAGTCAAAAATCTTTGTTTGAATGTGTTTGACTTTAATTTGATTCAAATAGCTTTGTTGAATGCATTGGACTTTCATTTGCTTCAAAAAGCTTTGTTTGAATGTGTTTGACTTTCATTTGATTCAAATAGCTTTGTAGAATGCATTTGACTTTTATTTGCTTCAAAAAGCTTTGTTTGAATGTGTTTGCCTTTCATTTGATTTAAAAACCTTTGTTTAATGTGTTTGACTTTCATTTGATTCAAATAGCTTTGTAGAATGTATTCGACTTTCATTTGATTCAAAAATCTTTGTTTGAATGTGTTTGACTTTCATTTGGTTCAAATAGCTTTGTTGAATGCATTTGACTTTTATTTTATTCAAAAAGCTTTGTTTGAATGTGTTTGACTTTCATTTGATTCAAATAGCTTTGTTGAATGCATTTGACATTCATTTGCTTCAAAAAGCTTTGTTTGAATGTGTTTGACTTTCATTTGATTTAAATAGCTTTGTAGAATGCATTAGACTTTCATTTGATTCAAAAATCTTTGTGTGAATGTGTTTGACTATCATTTGATACAAATAGCTTTGTTGAATGCATTTGACTTTTATTTGCTTCAAAAAGCTTTGTTTGAATGTGTTTGACTTTCATTTGATTTAAAAACCTTTGTTGAATGTGTTTGACTTTCATTTGATTCAAATAGCTTTGTAGATTTCATTCGACTTTCATTTGATTAAAAAAGCTTTTTTTGAATGTGTTTGACTTTCATTTGATTCAAATATATTTGTTGAATGCATTGGACTTTCATTTGCTTCAAAAAGCTTTGTTTAAATGTGTTTGCCTTTCATTTGATTCAAATACCTTAGTTGACTGCATTGGACTTCCATTTGTTTCAAAAAGCTTTGTTTAAATGTGTTTGACTTTCATTTCATTTAAAAAACCTTTGTTTAATGTGTTTGATTTTCATTTGATTCAAATAGCTTTGTAGAATGCATTCGACTTTCATTTGATTTAAAAATCTTTGTTTTAATGTGTTTGACTTACATTTGATTTAAATAGCTTTGTTGAATGCATTTGACATTTATTTGATTCAAAAAGCTTTGTTAGAATGTGTTTGACTTTCATTTGATTTAAAAACCTTTGTTAAATGTGTTTGACTTTCATTTGAGTCAAATAGCTTTGTAGATTGCATTTGACTTTCATTTAATTCAAAAAGCTTTGTTTGAATGTGTTTGACTTTCATTTGATTCAAATAGATTTGTTGAATGCATTGGACTTTCATTTGCTTCAAAAAGCTTTGTTTAAATGTGTTTGACTTCCATTTGATTCAAATAGCTTTGTAGAATGTATTCGACTTTCATTTGATTCAAAAATATTTGTTTGAATGTGTTTGACTTTCATTTGATTATAATAGCTTTGTTGAATGCATTTGACATTCATTTGCTTCAAAAATCTTTGTTTGAATGTGTTTGACTTTCATTTGATTCAAACAGCTTTGTAGAATGCATTCGACTTTCATTTGATTCAAAAATCTTTGTTTAAATGTGTTTGACTTTCATTTGATTCAAATAGCTTTGTAGAATGCATTTGACTTTCATTTGATTCAAAAAGTTCTGTTTGAATGTCTTTGACTTTCATTTGATTATAATAGCTTTGTAGATTGCATTTGACTTTCATTTGATTCAAATAGCTATGTTTAATGTGTTTGACTTTCATTTGATTCAAATACCTTTGTTGAATGCATTGGACTTCCATTTGCTTCAAAAAGCTTTTTTTAAATGTGTTTGACTTTCATTTGATTTAAATAGCTTTGTAGAATGCATTTGACTTTCATTTGATTCAAAAAGCTTTGTTTGAATGTCTTTGACTTTCATTTGATTATAATAGCTTTGTTGAATGCATTTGACATTCATTTGCTTCAAAAAGCTTTGTTTTAATGTGTTTGACTTTTATTTGATTCAAATAGCTTTGTAGAATGCATTCGACTTTCATTTGATTCAAAAATCTTTGTTTGAATTTGTTTGACTTTCATTTGATTCAAATAGATTCGTTGAATGCATTTGACTTTTATTTGCTTTAAAAAGCTTTGTTTGAATGTGTTTGACTTTCATTTGATTCAAATAGCTTAGTTGAATGCATTGGACTTCCATTTGCTTCAAAACGCTTTGTTTAAATATGTTTGACTTTCATTTGTTTCAAATAGCTTTGTAGAATGCATTTGACTTTCATTTGATTCAAAAAGCTTTGTTTGAATGTATTTGACTTTCATTTGATTCAAATAGCTTTGTTGAATGCATTTAACATTCATTTGCTTCAAAAAGCCTTGTTTCAATGTGTTTGACTTTCATTTGATTCAAATAGCTTTGTAGAATGCATTTGACTTCATTTGATTCAAAACTCTTTGTTTGAATGTGTTTGACTTTCATTTTATTCAAATAGCTTTTTTGAATGCATTTGACTTTTGTTTGCTTCAAAAATCTTTGTTTGAATGTGTTTGACTTTCATTTGATTTAAAAACCTTTGTTTAATCTGTTTGACTTTCATTTGATTAAAATAGCTTTGTAGAATGCATTTGACTTTCATTTGATTAAAAAAGCTTTGTTTGAATGGGTTTGACTTTCATTTGATTCTAATAGCTTTGTTGAATGCATTGGACTTCCATTTGTTTCAAAAAGCTTTGTTTATATGTGATGGGCGTTAGAACGGTCGCACATTCCACACTCAATCAAACACATTTATTAACAAACACCTTACAAACCAAGCATAATGACAAGTAAGAGTTCGGTCCACAAGGAACGGGATATGGTTGCCAAAGATCTTAACACTTAAGCTAATTCGAAGTCAATGGTGAATTGGGGTTCGTCAAGAAGACAAATAAACTATGGTTCTAAATCAATGGATTGAGGACACTAGGGAATGGGATCCACTCGACAAAGGCAAATAGACAAACGGGGAGTGAAATTGATCAGATATAGCAAGGACAATATGTAAGATCAACCTCATGCAATTAGGAAACAACTCACACTACTAAACTTATATTCCTCATTAGTTTAGCAATAGAAGATACATAATCAAATTGCAATAAGTAATGCCGTGCTTCATTCACATTTCCATGTCAAACTAAGCATATCATGCTATCAAGCTCCTAAATCAAGGGTAGCTAATCCTATCATTGAAGAACTAACAAGCAATCTCATATAATCAATTTAATTACAATACAAGCATCAATGCTTCTCCCACATTTGCATAATTAACCCAAAAGGTTGAGCTTCACCCAACCCCTAGCAAGTAGACTACTCACAACTCATATTTATCAACATGCAAACAAGTATTAGGGTTCTAACTTCTTCAATAATTGGGAAAAATGATTAACAATTGAAATAACTATCATCCAATAACAAATTATCAAGAACTAAGAAGATCTAAATCTCATGCAACAACAAATAGAATCAGAAATTAAATGGAGAAAAGTAGAAGGAAGTTACTAATTGAGGCTTGAAATTGTTGAATACAAAGTGCCAATCTTGAGAAACAAACTTGAAACCAACTATTACAATGATTGAATTGATGAAAATTAAGCTAAATTAATTAAAAGGAAAGTTTCAAACTAAGAGGAGTCTCCAAAAACTAGGCTATATATGGTTCTCCCACAAATGAACTAAAGGGGAAGTATTTATACTCCCCGAAACACATAGGGAAATCCGTCAAAAGAAAACAGATTCCCAGCGAAGGAGCGCCTGCTCCACCTGAGGAGCGCCCGCTCCACGGCTAGGAGCGGTCGCTCCAGGTTGCTGCACGCCCTCTCCAGCTGTCTTTAGAATACAAGCAGTTTTGAAAGTTTGGGGAGGAGCGCCCGCACCTCACAGGTACACGCCCGCTCCTCACAGGGTGCACTTGGCAGTAAGTTTGCAGGAAGTTTGGAGCACCCGCTCTTAAGAGGTGCACGCCCGCTCCAGCAGGAGCGTGCTCTCCTTGTTTAGGGTAAAAATACCCCAGGTACGTGGCCCAATCTCATAGTGACACGTGGCCCAATAAGAAGGCGACACGTGGCCCTATGAGAGTGTGACACGTGTCCACCTGACAGGGTGACACATGTCAGCTATCTTTAAATACACAATACAACATCAGAAAGAGAAAAAGGCCCTGATTACATCAGGCCCAAATCCCGAGAAACCCTTGAAAGCCGTAAAACGGCGCCCCCCATGACACGTGGCGACCTCTGATTGCGCAGCCAATCACGTCACGACATTCTAGGGTACAAACCCTAGAGGGGCACATGTTCCCACCCCTATAAATACCCCAATCATTTATGATGGGAGGGGTGGATTATGACATAACATAAATATAGAGCATTAAAAAGCTCCAACTTCTCTCTACTTTCTCTCTTTAGCTCTTCTGATTTCCGATCACTAACTTGATCGTCAGAGGCGAATATTTCGATCACCGGAATATTCGTTGTTTTGCAGGTGTCCGAGTCTCATTGTCAGTAGAGCGCGACCAGTATCCGAGGAGTTCACAAAAAACTCCGAAACATTTGGCGCCGTCTGTGGGGATACTCGTCCGTTATGGCAATAGATGGTCAAACACCTAATACTGGTCCTCGTCCAGGCGAGGACGGATATGTAGAAGACATACGTACTACCATACATTCAAGCAATCCTTTGACTGCCTCATTTGAAGAGGCCGAACAACCTCCTGTTACCCCAGCTACCCTAATGGCCGAGCTGACTAAGCTCCGCAAAGAGTTGGCCGCTAACCAGCAAAAGGGGGGAGGAGGTGCTTCCAAGAAAACACACAACAAGACCAATGCAACTGATGCTGGTAATACCCCATTCCGTCGTCCGCATGGAAGGTCTCCCCGAGTCCCACGAACCAACCTCTCTAGCCTGTTGGCGAAAACACAGTCGGCTGGGGGGAGGGGCAGACAGCCGAAAAGAGTTGAGACTGAGCCGTCACAGCGTTTCAAAGACGCAAGGGATTACATTCGGCACAGGCAAAGGGAGAGGGCCGCATATTCTGACACGGCTTCTACCCCAACCATGCCGGATGAAGCCTCCAACCAATCTTTCTCTCAATACACCAACACGGCCGTCTCCAGCAGAAGTCAAGCCGCTCATACCATTACTCCCAGACTAATTCAGCCATCACAATATCATTCCCCTCAAGTACTCAATGGGTTGATACAGCCAACTCCCCAAGTCTTTGGGCAATATGGGTCGTATGGCCAGGTGTTCGGCCAGGCTCCCTACCTGGCTGGAACGTCCGCGCAGCCTCAGCCCATCGATTGGCAGATGCGTTTGTTGAATTTGGGAGATAATCCGCCTCCGTTTTCGCAAGAGATACTAACGTCCCCTCACCCAGCAAAAGTGAAGAGTGTATTAGTGGGTGCCTATGATGGTACGGGCAACCCAGAAGAGCATATTACCTCGTACAGGAATTTGATGTACTTGCAAAGTGTAGATGATGCTACATGGTGCAGATGCTTCCCGGCCACTCTTAAGGGGGTGGCCTAGGATTGGTTTAACAGCCTTCCGGCCGGATGCATAAATTGCTTTACTACCCTTAGTTTGTTGTTCGTGGGAAATTTCTCATACAACATCCCACCAAGAAAGACAAGTCTCAACTTGGCAACAATTGTTTAAGGAAAGAATGAAGGACTACGCTCGTATGTCCAAAGATTTAACTAGAAAAAGCCCAAATTCATAATCTTCCGGATGAAATGGCATACTCAGAATTTCTCCGGGGATTAAGGCATAATGGTTTTAAGTTCGATTTGGTAAGGAAAAAGATTCGGTCATACGCAGGTGTATTGCGGGAAGCCGAAGCCTATATTGAGGTCGCGGACTTTTATTCGCTCACTAAATAAGAACAGCCGGCCAAGGGGGCTGAGAAAAAGCAATCTTCTCAGCAAGACTCGGCCGGCCGAAAGAGAGAAGGAAACAAAAGAAAAGAAATCTGGGTGTCTGATGACAAGCAACCCAAGTCAAAGAAAAGTAAGACGTACGAGCCTCAGTATGAGTTCAACAAGGATGGCTACTCCATTTTGATGGAGATAAAAGACAAGTTTGAGTTTGAGAAGGCTCAGCCTTTGAGAGGCTCGGCCTAGTACAGAAACAAGAACAAGTATTGTCATTACCACAAGGATGTAGGTCATGACACGAACGATTGTATCAATCTGAAGAGGCTGTTGGATAAGTTGGCCGACAAGGGTCTGCTGAAACCCTATGTGACCAAGTCCAAATTCACCTTCAAACGGACAGACAACACGTCCGAGAAAAAGCAACAAAGCGATAAGAAAAATGACAAGGAAGATGATGGGAATAACACTGATTCAGGTTTTGTGGCCGTGATATCAGGAGGCTTTGCTTCAGGCGGCCCTACCATGAAAGGAATCAAGCGGGATGCTCGAAATTTGTCAAATGTGATGCAAACGGACGCCGTTAAGGCCGAGCCATTTCCTGAAGTGATCATAAGTGAGGCTGACCGTGGAGAGGTCAGGGCTTTGCACAATGATCCCATGGTCTTTGTCATGAAGATAGCAAATTTGAAGATGGGACGAATATTGATTGATACGGGCAGTTCGGCTGATATCATCAGCCTGTCTGCCCTAAGGAATTTAAGCTTCCCAGAAGATGCTCTCCAGGATATCACTCACCCCTTGGTAGGATTTGGGGGGAATGTCATTCATCCGGTCGGACGGATTGATCTTCCAATCCGTTTCGGGCAGAAGGGAGAGACATGGTCGTCTGCTTCCTTGTTGTTAAAGAGTTGACCGGCTACAACGTCATCCTTGGCCGCCCCACTCTGAATGCAGCCAAGGCGGTCATAGTGCCTCACTTAATGTTATTGAAGTTTGAAAGGTCGGACGGAAAAATTGGAACAATTCAAGGAAGTTAGAGAATGGCTAAGGAATGTAATCAGCTGGCCGTGAAGCCAACAGCGCGCGGCCCAAAACTGTCCGAGCCAAAGGAAGAAGGAACCTCACTCCCAGCATACCAGGTCGGCCAGAAGCGTAAGGCGGCCAGGGCAGAAGAAGCCTAACAATTAATGACTGTCGGCCGACCAGATGAGTTAAGGCCCCAGCCGGCCGGCAGCCACCAGGATATAGTGCTTGACTCCAACCACCCAGAACGGACAGTTAGTGTCGGCACTATAGCTTTGGGATTGCTTGGGGATGAGTTAGTTCAGCTTTTAAGAGAATTCAAAGATATGTTTGCATTTGAAGTTGGTGAAATGCCAGGGATAAGTCCTGACCTGGCCGTGCACAAGTTGGCCGTGAATCCTTTGATAAAACCTGTCTGCCAGAAGAAGAGGAATCACGGAGAAGAGAGGAATCAGGCGGCCGCAGCAGAGGTGAAAAAGCTGCTGGACGCCGGTTTCATTCGGCAATGCTTCTACCCAGATTGGGTGGCCAATGTAGTTCTTGTGAAAAAGCCGAATGGGACTTGGAGAATGTGCGTGGACTACACGGACTTGAACAAGGCGTGTCCTAAGGATAGCTTCCCTTTGCCTAAGATTGACCGTTTGGTTGACTCTACGGCCGGACACGCCCTAATGAGTTTTATGGACGCATACTCCGGATTCCACCAAATTCCTTTGTGGGAAGAAGATCAAGAAAAGACAGCGTTTGTGACCGAGCAGGGGTTGTACTGTTACAAAGTCATGCCATTCGGCCTCAAGAACGCCCCTGCTACCTTTCAGAGGCTTGTTAACACAGTCTTTAGAGACCAGATCGGCCGGAACATGGAGGCGTACATTGATGACATGATTGTCAAGTCAAAAGAGCCGGCCGACCATCTCAAGGATCTACGAGAAACGTTCACCGAACTCAGGCGGCATAAGATGATGTTGAATCCAAAGAAGTGTGTATTTGGTGTTGAGTCCGGCAAGTTTCTCGGATTTTTGATTGATCAATGTGGAATTGAGGCCAACCCTGAAAAAATTCAAGTCGTCCTTGATATGAAGTCTCCAAGAACAATTAAGGAGGTGCAAAGACTGACCGGCTTTTTAGCAGCCCTTGGAAGATTTTTGTCAAGGTCAGGGGATAAGTGCCGTTACTTTTTTCAAACCATTAAGAAGAAAGCCATGTTCGAGTGGATAGAGGAGGCTGAGGAAGCATTCGTACAGTTGAAAAATCACTTGCATACATTACCTCGCCTCGTTAGTCCGCTCAAGAATGAGAAGCTATATATCTATCTTGCCATCTCTGAACATTCTCTAAGTGCCGTCCTTCTTGCTGAGAGGGACGACCATCAGGTCTCGGTGTATTTTATCAGCCATGTACTTCACAATGCTGAGCTTAAGTACCCCCCAATTGAAAAATTTTGCCTGGCCTTGTACATGGCATCAAAGAAGCTGCGGCCGTACTTTTTGGCACATTCAATTGTGGTCTACACAGACCAACCCTTGAAGAAGCCGTTCTCAACGTTAGAAGCAAGTGGCCGCATGCTCAAGTGGGCCTTGGAACTCAGGGGCTTTGACCTTGTGTTTGAGCCAAGGAAGGCAATCAAGGGGCAAGCTTTTGCGGACTTTTTGGCTGAAATGACACGGCCTGATCTTCAGCCGGCCGGGGACCAAGTCTGGAAGGTGTTTGTGGATGGTAGTGCAACAGCGACCGGGTGTGGTGCTGGTATTATATGTGAATCTCCTGAGGGAGACAAGTATGAGTACGCATTGAGATTTCAGTTCCAAGCGTCAAACAATGAAGCTGAGTACGAAGCATTGTTGGCCGGCCTAAGGATGTGTAAAGCGGCCGGGGCAACCAAAGTTGAAGTATGCTCGGACTCCCGTCTAATAGTTCACCAAGTCAATGGTGGCTTCGAAGCCAGGGAGCCGGCCATGATGAAGTACATGCAGCTAGTAAAGGATGAGGCCGAGGGCCTAGAACATTTCTCTCTCAAACAAGTTCCTCGTTCAGAAAATCATCAAGCGGACGCGCTCTCCAAATTTGCTTCCTCGGCATCATGTGATACTCCAAGATCAGTGTTTTGGGAAGTAAAGGAGAAAAGGAGTATTGATGCCGAGCCCGTTCAGATGATAGATAGAAGTTCAACTTGGATGGACGGAATTATTTCCTACCTAAGGGATGGGATACTTCCGGACGATCCAAAAGAGAGTTGGCTAATGAAGAGGAGGGCGGCCTGATTCGAGATGAAGGATGGGGAGCTATTCAAAAAAGCCTTTGTGAAGCCTTACCTTAAGTGTATAACCCCTGAAAGAGGGCATGATGTGTTGGACGACCTTCATCAGGGACATTGTGGCTCACATATTGGAGGACGAGCCTTAGCTGAAAAAGCGACACATTTGGGTTATTACTGGCCGAGCTTGAATGCGGACGCCATGCAAATGGTGAAAAAATGTGACAAGTGCCAGAGGTTTTCAACCCTTATTCATCGTCCAGCAAATAGTCTATCAGCCATCAGTAGTCCGCTTCCTTTTGCTAAATGGGGCATGGACATTTTGGGGCCGTATACTCCTGCATCCGGCCAGAGACGATATGTACTAGTGGCAGTAGACTACTTTACTAAATGGGTTGAAGCTGAGGCTGTCCAGGGCATCAAATGGACGGATGTGTCAGCCTTCATTTGGAAGAGCATAATCACTCGGTATGGGGTACCTCAGTCAATGGTGTTCGACAATGGACCTCAGTTTGAGACGCGCCAACTCAAGGAATGGTTGGGGGACCAGGGCGTAACTCATTGTTTTGCCTCAGTCGGCCGACCACAAGCCAATGGCCAAGTTGAGGCCTATAACAAGCTGATTTCAAATGGGATCAAGCGCAAGCTTGAAAAGGCAGGCGGCCTATGGGCAGATGAGTTGGTTAATGTGTTATGGTCCATACGGACAACAGCAAAGAGCTCAACAGGGGAGACTCCATTCTTTTTGGTTTATGGAGCTGAGGCTGTACTCCCAATTGAAATGTACGAGCCCACTTTGCGGGTAATGCTCTATGATGAATCGGCCAATTGGGAGGCCATGAAGACCGCTCTAGACTTTCTTCCAGAAGCTAGGGGCAATGCGGCGCTTAGACATGAAATTTATCGCTTAAGGATGACAAGGGCATATAACCGCCGAGTGTCTAAGCGGCCGCTCAAAATGGGGGATCTAGTGTTGAGAAAAATGGAAGCTGTTGGCCGTGCCAATGAGGACGGCAAGTTGACCCCTAACTGGGAGGGGCCGTACCGAATCAGGGAAGAAGTCCGAGACGGCACATATCTCCTTGAGGCAATTGATGGCCGTCAGATCCCACGGACATCGAACACTGACAATCTGAAGAAATATCATGTTTAAGTTTTTATTTCTCTAAGTACTTAGCCAAAAAGCTGTGTATACAGCTAGGTCTACTGACCGAGCCTTGCAATTAAAGCCATACGGCCACAACAATGTACTTTTGACAAAATTAATGAAAAGTCAGACATTGTTGAACTATTTGCTGTTTTACTTATATTTATTTGCATATTATGATTTGTGATTAAAGGCCGAATGAAATGATTTACTAAGTTGCTTCCAATATAGCAACACGGCTTATCGGTCTTACTGAGTGGCCGAAGTAAAAAGGGAGCAAGATTGCTCCCAATATAGCAATTCGGCCACACAAAAAAAAAAAAAAAAAAAAAAAAACTGATTCAATTCAGAGAACAATGCGTCCGCACCAATTCAAGGCGGACGGTTGAGGCAAGGTATTCTGAACTTGTTTAAAAAGCAAGTGTCCTTTACAAATAGGGCAAGGGCATACCTAGGCGTTTAGCCCGGCCGAGTCAGGAATCTCTAAGTTGAGATAATACTTGGGATTTCTAGGGTACGTCCGAGCGATAGATTCAACGGACTACTCGTACAAAGATAGCTGAACGACCAATTAAATTGATTCGGTGCTTCACCTAGTCCAAGGGCAATCATTACTATGATTTGATTAACTTGCTAGTCGTCATACCCTTTAAGGCATAAAAACTACCAAGTTAATCAAACATCTTAGAGTATGGACTAGGCGAACACCGAATAAAGGGGCATACCCCTAGGAGCGTACGAAAAAGCATAATATTGAGACGTACGAAAAACATTCAAAAAGCACAACGTTGCAAAAAATTGCTAAGTATGAAACAGAATTAAAGAACCGCCCAACGGGCGGACGAAATCTTCATTAAACTGACCGCGCAAAAGGCGGTCGAAATGTTTACAAAACCGCTCAAATAGGCGGCCCAAAAAAAAAAAAAAGAGTACAGAATAAGCTAAGCTAAGTAAAGCTGAAAAAAGAAGAAAAAGCTGGGTAGCTGAGTAGACGGTTGCTGGAGGACCTGAGATCTACTTAGCCGTATCATCCTTGGCAGGCTCCTCCGCAACTTTGGCGTCTTCGGCCGGAGCGGCATCACCGTCCGCCCCCTCCTCCTCATCCTCTCCCTCCCCCTCGTCCTCTCCGGACTCGGGAGAAGTAACTACAGCTCTGGAGGAGGCTGGCCGGCCTTCTTCGCCTCTTCCCTGAGGCAGACATAGTTCAGCCGCTTCTTAAAGCGTTCTTCATAGTATGCGGCCTCACCATCATCCACCATCAGCTCGAAGGCATCGAAGAAGTATGCCCTAAGCCTGTCTTCGGCATTCTGCTCAATGCGGACGAATTCCTCCGCGCTGGGCGGCCGAGGAGCTTTTAGCTGCTCAGCATAGTCCGAAACGGACTTCCTCAAGGCCTCAACCTCGGCCTTCAGCGCGTCCGCTTTGTCCAAAGCAGACTTAAGGTTGGCTTGGGCCAACTTCAGCTCACTCTTCAAGGCCTCAGACGCCTCGAAGCCCAGCCTCCATTTCTCTTTCTCCAGGACGGCCTCGTCCCTCTCAACCCGCATGGCCTCCCTGGCCAAGGACTCCTCTTCGAGTGCCTTGCCCAGTTTGACCAGGTCTTCAGTTTGCCGCGCCGCCTTGTCAGCCAGCGCGGTTATTTGGGTCTCAAAATGCACCCTTTGGACGGCGGCCGTCCCCGTCACAGCATCCTCGGCCTTCCTGATTTCGAGCCAAGCCTGCTTCAGCCGTTCGTTCTCTTTATCCTTCCATTCAAGGAAGGCGTTCAGGCGGAGGAAGAGCTGCGGACAGAAGAAGGAAACTTTGTCAAATATAGAAAAATTTGCTAAGTGTTGGAAAGAAAAAGTATAGAGAAAAGGAGACGTACCTCAGCAGTACAGTTGAGCATAGGGCTGAGGAAGCCCTCATTGATTCCCCGCAGCTTATCACGCTGCGCTTGGGGAACCGCGCGAACCGTGGCCTCGCGCATGGCCTTCCTGTCCGCGCCAGTCAGCGACTGACCGGGCAGCCTCATTTGCAACTCCTCTGAGATGTCTGCGGACGACCGTACAAGAAAAGTTAGCTAAAATTTACAAGTACAAATAAATCATATGGTACAAGAATAAAGAAGGAAGGCTAACCAGTGGAGAAGCTTGGAGGAGAAAGATTGATGGGAGGGGGCGGCAAAGAGGCGTCCCCCTCGTTGTCTAAACGGCCAGCAGTGTCACTGGCCGACTGACTGGCATTTAGCCAATCAGATTTTTTAACTAACTCGACAGCGGAGTCGAGATGGAGCCGGTCATTTTTTCCGGGGATGACTTACCCCCATCGTCCAGTGGGACGGACGAATCATGGACCTGATCAGCAATAGGTTCCACGGGCTTGGAGACCCCGCTTTGTGTCAGCCGGGGCTGTTCTCCTTGAGACTGCGTTGTAGCAGTCTGCGACATTGCCTTGGCCGCGGATTTTGAAGGCGTCCTGGTTGCAACCGTCTTCCTCCTTTTAGATGCTTCCTCCTTGCCTTGGCCGCGGATTTTGAAGGCGTTGTAGCAGTCTGCGACATTGCCGGCTGCTTCCTCCTTGCCTTCGGAGTAGAGGAAGACTGTAAAAACACAAGCAAAGTTAGAAAAATTACACAAGGCAGAAAGCATGTCAGTGTCCGTGTGAATTGGGGAAGGAGCTCCCTTCCAACATGTATGAACGGACGAAATACGTCCGTGCAAACTCGGGAAGCAGGCTCCTCCCAATATAGCGTTTACCTCCTTGAGTTGCTCGTACATCTTGAAACGAGCCTTGTATCGAGCAAGGTCCACCTCGGACATCGCCACCTCTCCCTTCTGAGCCGGGTCAAGCATAGCGTACGCCTCCGCTGCAAAGAGAAAAAAAAAAGCAAAGTGTTAGAATATTTTTCTAAAAACTCTACGTGCGTACAAAAAGTTTATATATCAAGTGTCCACCTTGGGGCATGTTCTGGTACAGGCCGTACGCAGACATGAAGGTAGTGTCCCTAAGCCAATTGCCAAGAGGAACCCAATGGCGAGGGACACGTTCGGTTTTGTTACCCCACTTGACTCGGTTGACCATGAAATATTCAAGTTGGTGCTCGTGGCTTGGATGGATGGGCGGCTTGTCAGGTTTATGGTCCCCGCGTCCGAGCTGAATGGGATCCGGACGGCACTTGTTCATGCGGAGGTTGAACTCCGCATCTTGGGTTTTGATGCGGTAGAATCGGTGCTTCCAGTCCCTCCATTTGCTGACACGGTCGACCACAACCATGTAATCCCTGGTCGTGCTCAAGACGAGCCAACCATTCGTATCCTTCTCCAGCCGAGTAAGTGAGTGCATCTCACAGAAGACCGCAAAGTCTGGCGTGAAACCCTTGCAGATGCACGTCACCAAATACCCAAAAATATTTAACCAACTGTTTGGCGTCAGTTGGAAAAGGCCAATGTCATATTCGTCCAAAACTGTCCGGACGAATGGATGAAGAGGGAAGCGAAGGCCTACATCCAAAGCGGCCCTGTAAACGCAAAACGCCCGTTTGCGTGGCTTCTCATCATCCCAGGTAGCCACAGCAATGGCTTTCCTGGGGACTTGTATTTCGAATCCCTCCCCCAAATGGAGGGACCCCTTGTACTCCTCAAAATCCTTTTTCAAGAACTTCAGGGCCGTCTCTCCAACCGTACAGGCGTACGGGTCCCTGAAGTTGTCAATATTGGCGACGTTTTCTTCGGCCGCCGCCTCACCTTCGGCCGTTTCACCCACGGCCTCTTTCTCAACTTCTTCTTCTTCCACTTGGTGAGAAGGGGCACTCCCAAACTCTGAAGACAGCACCCTGTCCAAGTATGCTGCCTCGGCCGAGCTTCGGCCTCTTGAGCTATGTACGCCCATGGAAGAAGGAACGCCCTCCTCAACTAATGGATGCTTGCCTTTCTCTTTGGCAGCGTCCGCCTGATTTCCCGAAGGAGGGGCGTTGCGAATAGGCAGGTCGGACGGTTCCCTAATTGAGATTCCTGTCATGGGTCTGTCCGCCCCGCCCAGTTGAAGTAGAGGTTGAGAGGAAGAGGGGACGGACGAACCATCAGCGTCCGCCCCAAGATCGGTAGGATGGTCTTGGCAGGCTACCAGTTCGGCCCCATCCATGACTGAACTGGCAAATTGAGGGAACCTAAGTCCCGGAGCAAGAGTGGACGAGGCGCCTTGAGCTTGTTGGCGTTCCTCGAAAGAAGAAGTGACCTCCACGGCCAAGTGATGAGAGCCAGTGGAGGCAGTTGTTGTTTGGGTGGTGGAGGTAGTCTCCACCTCCATGGTACTTGGGTTATTAGGGTCATAAGGGACCCTAGGGTGAACCAGACTACTGTCTGGGTTCCTGGCCGCATGAAGATCGCGCGTACGCATTGTTCTTGCCATTGCCTGAGGGGACAGAGAAGAATAAGTGGGGGTGAGTATGTACGCACCAGACATAGACTCACTCCAAGGAGGAGACAACTCTTCTCCGTCCACTCTAGACTCCTCAGTCCCAGGCGAACGGCCGGCCTCATGAGGAGAGTCGGACGAAGCCGAGTATGGATCCAGAATTGAAATAAAAGAAAAAAATACAAGAAAAGAAAGAAGTGTAGACGGCCTACCTTTGTACGTTCTGAAAACTTTAAAAGTGTTCTTGGTATTGTTGAAGATTGACCGGAAAACTCAAAAAATGCCCGGACAACTCAAACTCACGGCGGCGCTCTTGAAGATTAGAAGGAAAATCACTTTCTCTCACTAGACTGCTCTGACTTCTCTCTAGAATTCACAATTAGGTAAAGTGTGAAAATGAGAATTCACTTCCCATATTTATAGAATGAACTCATGGGGGCAAAATGGTAAAACCACCTTTCCTGCCTAAACATTCAAACGGTAATTTTTTTTGAAGAAATTACTCGAAGAAAGAGACAGAATGACGTTAGGGTTCTGTTAACTTGTGAAAAAATCAGACGGACAATTGACGGCACGTCAAAGTGAGTTGAAGTGAGTTAAGTCACAAATTCAAGAGATTTACACCTTCAACACTTAGTCTCCAGAACTTAAAAATATCTAAGAGGAAAATGCGTCCGCCCAGTTCCCAGACGTTTAGTCCAAAGGGGAAAGTTCAGACGTACGTAGCATGATGAAAGAACCATAGAGTACGCCTGAAATCAAGGAAGCCCAATCCATTTCAAAAATATGTGGACGCTCTGAGTAGTTAGGAGATAAGCTCCTCCCAGAGTATCAGAACGTCCAGACCAAAATAGGAGGACGTCTAGTCCTACTGCTGAGGCCGCTCTGGGTGGCTAGGAGATAAGCTCATCCCAGAGTACGAGAGCGTCCAGACTAAAAAGCAAGGATGTTCATTTTAAATGATGTGGACGCCCTGGGTAGTTAGGAGATAAGCTCCTCCCAGAGTATGAAGACGTCCAGTCCAAAGTATGTGGACGTCCAAATGAACCAGGAGAGAAGCTCCTCCTAGAGTATGAGGACGTCCAGTCCAAAGTATGTGGACGTCCAAATGAACCAGGGGTTAAGCCTCTCTCAGAGTACGAGAACGTCCAGTACAAAGTATGGACGTCCAAATGAGCAAGAAGACAAGCTCACTTTAGACTACGAGGACGTCCACAACAAAATATACGGACGTCCAGGTAGCAAAGAGAGCTTTGAGTCCAAAGTATATGGATGTCCAGGGCAGATGGGAGGTAAACCCACCCAGAGTACCAGGACGTCCAGAATGCAAGATCAGAGGAGGCGGCCAGTAAGTGTACGAGCCACCCCCTCTGAGGGGCAAATGTTTAGGGTAAAAATACCCCAGGTACGTGGCCCAATCTCATAGTGACACGTGGCCCAATAAGAAGGCGACACGTGGCCCTATGAGAGTGTGACACGTGTCCACCTGACAGGGTGACACATGTCAGCTATCTTTAAATACACAATACAACATCAGAAAGAGAAAAAGGCCCTGATTACATCAGGCCCAAATCCCGAGAAACCCTTGAAAGCCGTAAAACGGCGCCCCCCATGACACGTGGCGACCCCTAATTGCGCAGCCAATCACGTCACGACATTCTAGGGTACAAACCCTAGAGGGGCACATGTTCCCACCCCTATAAATACCCAATCATTTATGATGGGAGGGGTGGATTATGACATAACATAAATATAGAGCATTAAAAAGCTCCAACTTCTCTTTACTTTCTCTCTTTAGCTCTTCCGATTTCCGATCACTAACTTGATCGTCGGAGGCGAATATTCCGATCACCGGAATATTCGTTGTTTTGCAGGTGTCCGAGTCTCATTGTCAGTAGAGCGCGACCAGTATCCGAGGAGTTCACAAAAAACCCCGAAACACTCCTTTCTCTAATTTTCTTGCCTTAGACAAAATCCATGCATCGAATGCTTGCCAAACTGAATCAATAAACCTGCAAAACATGGACAAACACAAACCAAGGAGGGGCAAGGCCGAGATAAAACATTTTCATTCAAAACGGGTTAGAAAGAGGGGAAATGAATGCAAAACCGGGTTTAAATTAACACAATAAGTGGTCAAATAAACCACTTATCAAATCCCCCCAAGCTAGCCAAAAGCTTGTCCTCAAGCAATTTACATTGCCCAAAAACAAACCCAAAGATCAATTTGCTCAAAGAAAAGCACATGCATAGATACAAGAATCCTTAAGCAATAAAACTCGAGCATGAGGTATATGCCTAAGATCAACCACGGTCATGACTAGCCAAGGCCTAGCTAACCTTTCCGAAAATACTCAACTCAAGCCTATTCAACACATCTTACCGCGTCCCTATCAAAAAGTTCAAATCCCCCCTAATGGTAGTGTCTCATGACTCCACGAAGGAGCCGGAAAAACATAGATAAAGCGGGTTTCGAACGCTCGACATCTCAATGAAAGAGTACCCTCTCCATATGCTTGCGAATCAACTCCCTCCATCGACAAAGGCATCCACTACTCTCCTAATCATTACAAGACTCAAGGACTACGACACAAGGTTAAGGCATATATATAAAACTAGAAGTGTTTTGCAATATGAGCCGACTAAATTGTATCATTTATAGCAAACCCAAAAAGGCTTCTAACCTTGACCCAAGTTGCAACTATGAATGAACTTTTTAGAGTACACCCCCAAGCTTATTTGGTTGCTAGGGCGGTGACAATACATTCCTTCTTCACACTATTTCCCTTTCTTTTTATTCTTCATTCATCCCCTTTTTTTTTCCTTTTTTTTTTTTTTTTTTTTTTTGGTATATACATCACTAACTACTAATTATAGAGAACTAAAAATTAAACTATGGAAATGGTAATAATAGAAATAAGGAAAATGATATGCCTTAACCCTTTGTGGATAAACATTACATGACACCTTTTATCAATACTAAGAGTAGTTTAGGCCACGGCCTTGGGAGTTGAGACTCAAGTTCTCGATCTAGGTACCAAATCAAAGAGGATCCTTGCCACTCATGCAAAATGTAGTAGGCTTGAAAAATAATAAAACCTCACCTTTTTGGAATAATGCGGGATCAAATACTACCATGCGGGGATCAAATTCCTTTGAGATAGGCGACTCCATCTTACCACAAACCTAGACTTTAAGTCTCGTACATTCGGGAAAGTTATTCTCACACTAGCCTAAACTAACCAATTCTATTTTCAACCAAGGGCATCTAAACCATGCTCGAAATTTTATTACGAAAAGAAAACAAACATCCACCACATACAATTCAATATCATCATTGCAAACCGATCAAAGGCATACAAAATCCCCCTTTTTTTAGCTCATTTTTTTCATTTTTCATTTTTTTTTTCTTTTTTTTTTTTTTTAGAAAGCTGAAAATGGGGGAAAGGAAAACTAATTAAAGAATTTGGATATTAGGGTTTTGGATATTAGGGAATTTGGATGTTAGAGGGGTTAGAGGATAAGAAAAAGAAATTTGGATATTAGGGGAAACCATCATCATAAATCCGCACAAATCATCATCAAAATTCATCATCAAGAAAAACCAAGGACAATGCCAATCAACCCATGATACCAACCAACAAGCAAACCAACCAAAGCATAATCATATCAAAGCCATAGGTAAGATGCTCCAAATAGCACACACATAAGGAGAAGTGAGACAAAAACATCAATATGCAATTGTTCTAGCCTAGGCATGCCATAAAAACGTGAAAAGGGAAACAACCAACCTAAAATAGGCATGCAAACTAGAACATAGTACCATATGAATCCTACCACAAGTCCCAAAGGCTAAACTAAGCCTTTCATGCCAAACATTCCACATACAAACTCAAACTTCTCCATACATAGCACAAAAAGCATCACAAGAAGGCACACATCCTACCAAAACCAAAACCTACTCATAGGCATAAAAACCCCAAGACTACCCCCCAAGCTAGACTTTTAAATACTGTACCCATAAAAGATAGACACGAAGAGGACAACTCTCCCCCCCAAGCTAGAACTTGACACCGCCCTCGGTGTCACAAAAGACGGGAAAGAGTAAAAGGGAACGGTAAATACAAAAGCCTAAGCCTACTCCCGATCACTCCTCCCTACTCGGCGATGGCATGAAATTGTAGTTAGGATCTACATCGCCGGAGTAGGAAGGTTGATCCACATAGGGAGGGAGATCATAGTTGGGGCTACTATGGTAATGACCGTAGTCCGGTGCATCACTAGTGCCCCAACCACCATTATACCCGGGTGGGAACCCGAAGTATCCCCTTTGGGGGTGGTTATCGATCTCCTCCGGAGTCATCCTACCACATGTCTCGGGGACGTGGTAGTAAGAGGGGTCCTCCATAAAATCACAACCCCCGGGTTGTGTATAATCGTAGGGAGGGAAGGAACGAAGCTCAGAAATGGAGCTACGGGGTCCTTGCCAATAAGAGTAGGTGGGTTGGTTGTTGTTCCAACCCGCAACTGGCCCTTCTTGAACGGGTCGGTGAGGATAGTTGACATAAGGGAGAAAGTCTCCCCTTTCAACGAGGTTTTGGAAGGACATTTGGGAGACATAGCTTTGATATTCATTTTCTTGGAGAATTCTTTGGTTAGAAAGGTTAAGGTGGTGGAAGGCCGACTCGAGGTTGAAGGAGGGAGATGAGGAGGATTGACCGCCCATGAAATTAGGAATGGTAGAAATGCTATGGCGGCGGGGTTGAGATGGTTGATCAAGGTCGGGAACATTGTCGGGGAGTGGCTCATTTGGCACTTGCCAAGTGGTTCCCGCGGTGTTCATAACCGCCGCATTAGGGAGAATGCAACGGTGTTTCCCTTTGACCAACCAAGAGTAGGTGGTCACATTTCCCCGGATTTCCACAATCATATTCATTGTGGCAAAACCGGCAAGGTCAAGAGCATTTGGGCCTTCAACTGGGGTTAATTGGTTAACCCAACCGGTGAAACCCAATGCCTTGGCGATGATTGTGATCATCCCACCACACTTAATCTCACCCGTCAACTCCGTGCTCATCTTGATATCGTAGCACCGCTTAATGAACATGTACCCCATATTCACGTTCCCCTCAAGATCCCCCTCAAATCGGGAAGCTATAAAGAGGCATTTAATCTCCTCTTTAGATAGCTTTCCGAGATCTTGCTTTGTGAAGCAAGCGTACCCTATAATTCTCATGAATATACGGAGTACGGGGTGGATGATGTGGCTAGCGTGGCTAGACCGGGACGTGAATGCGGGGTACCCCGCGATAGTATTCCACCAATTACACTCTTCGTAACTGGTGAGGTTGTAACTATCGGGTTTGGTTATTTGGTTGTTCACGGCCCACCCGTATATCTGATTGAGGCGAGTTAAGCTTATGTTTTGAGGTCGATTGAACATGTTAAACTTAATCTCGCACTCAATGGGCTCTCCCTCACCATTAGTTTTTCTCACGGTTAGGGTGGATAGGAATTCGAGAGTGAGCGATTCGAATGTTTCCTCCCTCTTTCGAAGGAAGTCTAACCATCCGAAATTTGCAGCCACTTGACGAATTCCGTCGTCTATTCCTAGCAATTGGCAGGACTCTTGGTCATAGAATCGGGTTGGAAGCATTTTTCGTGCGGATAGCTTTTTGTGGTAACCTTTGGATTTTTCGGGTATTTTTATTAAAGGGGGAGGATTTGATTGATCTATTGTTTGGTTTGGGGTTTCAGTTGGGCTTTCGAAATGACAATTTTCATTTATTTGGATGCCGGAAGTAGTTTTCCTCTTCTTCCCTCCCGCACCTCCAAATAAACGAAGAACCATTTTGGAATTTAAGATTGGACAGGAAAGGTAACTTAAAACACCACAAACACACTCACGACACAACACAAACAATCTCCGAAACTTCAAACCCCCGATAAAATCCAAGTACCTGCTTACAATTCAATAATATTCCAACACAAACAACCAACAATTCCAACACAATAATTCCAACACAACAAATTCACAATTCCAACAGAATTTAACCAATTTTCGTGCACAAGTTCATCAAACTTAGGCAAGAAACAAATCACAATTCTCTTACTCCATAACTAATCACAAATTTCTACAATTTAATTATCAAAGGCAAGTAAATTTGTTTAATTCACCTAATCTGCTACTAATCACACAACAATCATGAAATAAACAAATTAGAAAAGATAAGGTTTAAGAGGGAAAGTGAAGTGGGGAAGAAGATTTTACCAATTAGAGTATGAAAACACTCTAAAATCCTCCAATTTACCCAAGTTTCCTCCTCCTCTAGCAAACTTTACCCCTTTTCCTTGCTTGTTCTTTAATTTGATTTCATGGGTCTTCAAAATTTTCGCCCAAATTAGTGAAAAATTATGGTTTTTGGAGAGAGAATTTGATGGAGAATAAGAATTTGTGAATTTTGATTGAAGAAAGTTGAGATTTGATGATGAAAATGAAGAGAGAAGTTGGAGAAAGTGAAGGTTTTTAGAGTGAGAAGTAGATGGGGATGAGGAGAGAGAGCATGAATGTTAGAATGATTGGTTAAAATGGGTGAAGGAGATTAAAAGAAGGATAAAGATTCCCCCTTTTTTTTTTACCCGGATCAGCTGGAGCGGGCGTGCAGGGAAGAAGAGCGCCCGCTCCGATCTTGGGAATTCACTTCTGTTTTTTTTTTCTTTTTTTTTTTTTGAATTTTCCTGTGAGGAGCGGGCGTGCAATTTTTGGAGCGCCCGCTCCAGGTTCCGGAGCGCCCGCTCCGAACTCTTCTTCACCCTTCTGTTTTTTTTAATTTGGTTCACCTTGTGAGGAGCGGGCGTGCAAAATTTGGAGCGCCCGCTCCTGGCTTTGGAGAACCTTCTGTTTTTTTGTTAATTTAGGACACCCTGTGAGGAGCGGGCGTGTAATTTTTGGAGCGCCCGCTCCGAACTCTTCTGGAACTTTCTGTTTTTCTTCTGTTTTGGCTGAAATTAATTTCCTGTGACGAGCGGGCGCGCAAGGCTGAGGAGCGCCCGCTCCTCACTGCTTAAAGCTTTGATTAAATCCTTTCTTGCTTTTTTTTTTCTTCTCCTACATTAAAACCACAAGGACATAATTCAACAAAATTAGCCAAAATCAGATATTCTCAACACTCTTATTCTTTTCTTCTCTCACTCATTGTTTTATTTCTCACTCCTTTTATTTTCTTGACTCTCTTTTCTCTCTCTTTTTTTTCTTTTTTTTTTTTTACTCGGGTTGCCTCCCGGAAGCGCTTCTTTAACGTCAATAGCTTGACGACCTCCACACTCAGGAGGTAAGATTACATTGAATTGATTCTAAAACACCTACATGAGCACCCTCGTAGTAAAGCTTGAGGCGATGCCCATTCACCTTGAAAGATCTCTTGCCGTCCATATCCCAAACTTCCACGGCTCCATGAGGAAACACTTCCTTAACAACAAAAGGTCCACTCCACCTTGATAAAAGTTTCCCGGGAAACAATTTCATCCTAGAGTTGTGGAGGAGTACCTTATCGCCTTTTAGAAATGATTTCTTTTCAATGTTCCGGTCGTGGCAATCCTTAGTGCGATTCTTATAGTTGCTAGCACACTCATAGGCTTCCAATCTTAGCTCTTCAAGCTCATGCAAATCAAGCCATCTTTGCTCTCCCGTGCTAGCCAAGTCGAACTTAATCTTCTTGATTGCCCATTGAGTTCGGTGTTCAAGCTCCACCGGTAGATGACAAGATTTTCCATACACAAGACGATATGGAGTTGTGCCTATTGGGGTTTTGTATGCCGTTCTATATGCCCATAGAGCGTCATCAAGCTTTTCCGACCAATCCTTCCTATTACTTGCAACCGTCTTCTCAAGGATTAATTTAATTTGACGGTTGGACACTTCCACTTGCCCAATAGTTTGTGGATGATAGGTAAGGCCGAATCTTTGGTGAACCCCGTGCTTTCTTAGCATCTTTTGAAAAGCACTATGAACGAAATGTGAACCGTTGTCACTTACCACTGCTCTAGGAATTCCGAATCTTGGAAATATGACTTTCTTGAACATCTTCATGACTACCTTGTGGTCATTAGTTGGGGAGGCAATGGCTTCAACCCATTTTGATACGTAATCGACCGCCACATGGATGTATTGATTTCCATAAGAAGTAGGGAATGGCCCCATGAAATCAACACCCCACACATCAAATACCTCTAGCTCAAGAATCGGTTGTTGGGGCATCTCGTTTCGCTTGGATATATTGCCGCTTCGTTGACACCGGTCACAAGTCTTCACAAAGCCCCAAGCATCCTTAAAGATGTGAGGCCACCACAACCCGCTATGCAAAACCTTCAATGCTGTTTTGTTTGCTCCCATATGCCCTCCACAAGGATCGGAATGACACATCTTGAGCACATTTTGCACTTCTTCATCCGGAACACACCTACGGAGCAAACCATCTACTCCTCTCTTGTAGAGAATGGGGTCATCCCACACATAGTGTCTTGCTTCCCTTTTTAGCTTCTTCCTTTGATTTTTTGAGAAATCGGGAGGGAATTCTCCACAAGCCAAATAGTTCACCAAGTCGGCGAACCATGGAAGCTCCTTCTCATTCAAGATATAGAGCACATCATCTCTCAATTCATCGCAAATGGGAATTTCATCATCACTAGCTTTCACATTCTCTAATCGGGAAAGATGGTCCGCAACCACATTTTCGGCCCCTTTCTTATCCCGGATTTCTACATGAAATTGTTGGAGAGACAAGACCCATCGAAGAAGACGAGGTTTGGACTCTTTCTTTGCCACAAGGTACCTAATAGCCGCATGATCGGTATAAACAATAGTTTTGGAACCAATTAGGTAGTTCCAAAACTTCTCAAAAGCATGCACCACGGCAAGAAACTCCTTCTCCGTTGTGGTGTAGTTCCGTTGAGCTTCATTCAAGGTCTTGGACATGTAGTAAATGACGTGAAGTTTCATCTCAATTCTTTGTCCCAGCACCCCTCCAATTGCAACATCACTAGCATCGCACATAAGTTCAAACGGCAAATCCCATCTTGGCCCTTGCACGATTGGAGTAGAGATCAAAGCCTCCTTTAATTTGTTGAAAGCTTGAAGACACTTTTCATCAAAAATAAAGATGGCATCCTTTTGAAGAAGAGCATTTAGGGGTCTAGCAATTTGTGAGAAATCCTTGATAAATCTCCTATAGAACTCGGCATGCCCTAAAAAGGATCTTACTCCTCTCACATTAATTGGAGGTGGCAATTTTTCAATCACTTCAACTTTGGCCTTGTCGACCTCAATCCCCTTGCTTGATATCTTGTGACCAAGGACGATTCCCTCTTCAACCATGAAGTGACATTTTTCCCAATTTAGGACCAAGTTGACCTTCTCACATCTTGCTAAGCATTTGCCCAAATTGGACAAACAATCTTCCAATGAAAGGCCCCCAACCGAGAAATCATCCATGAACACTTCCATTTCGGCTTCAAGCATGTCTCCAAATATACTCATCGTGCACCTTTGAAAGGTTGCCGGTGCATTGCAAAGTCCAAACGGCATTCTCCTATATGCAAAAGTACCATACAGACAAGTAAAAGTTGTCTTCTCTTGATCATCCGGGTTTATGGAGATTTGAAAGAAACCCGAATAACCATCAAGAAAGCAATAATACTTGTGCTTTGTTAGTCTTTCAAGCATTTGGTCAATAAAAGGAAGAGGAAAATGATCCTTATTAGTGGATGCATTTAGACGTCTATAGTCTATGCACATCCTCCAACCGGTCACCGTTCTAGTTGAAATGAGATCACCATTCTCATTTTCAACTACGGTCATTCCTCCCTTTTTAGGGACCACATGAACGGGGGAAACCCATCTAGAACTCGAAATGGGGAAGATGATGCCGGCATCAAGGAGTTTGGTGATTTCTTTCTTCATCACCTCCCCCATTTGAGGATTGAGTTTCATTTGCCTCTCAATGGAAGGCTTAGCACCCTCCTCAAGTGTTATGTGGTGCATACATAAAGCGGGACTAATACCTTTGAGGTTATCAATGGTATAGCCCAAAGCACCTTGGTGGTTTCTTAAAATACCACATAACATTTGAGTTTGGCACTCGTTCAAAGAAGAATTCACTATTACCGGAAAAAGTTGAATTAGGACCCAAAAACTCATACCTTAGGTGTGATGGTAGAGGTTTTAACTCTACCATTGGAACACCCTTACCTTCTCTTGAGGTGGCTATTTTCAAAGCATCAATGCTTGTGATTCCCATGCTTACTTGCTCAATGATTTCTTCCGTACTTCCTTCAAGCATTTCTTCATACAATGTCATCTCCTTGCCTTGCTCACCTATCTTTTCCTTATTCAAAAGGACATTCTCAAGGGCATCGTTAGTAGTGAGCAAGTGCTCATGCATAGAAGACACAATAGAATCAATAGTATCAATCATCATACAATTATCAAGACTAGAGCTTGGATATTTTATGCTCTCATTCAAATCAAATTCTATCACCTCATCTCCTACTTTTAGTGAAATTTTAGCACTTTTAACATCTATTAAAGCACCCGAAGTAGCAAGAAAAGGTCTTCCAAGAATTATTGGAATGTTAACATCTTCATCCATCTCTAACACAACAAAATCCACCGGGATTACAAACTTCCCCACCCTTAGAGGAACATCCTCTGCCTTACCCTTTGGGAATTTAATAGAGCGATCGGCCAATTGTAGGGTGATGTTGGTGGGTAGAAGTTCCCCTATCCCAAGTCTTTGGTATACCGAGTATGGCATTAGGCTAACACTAGCCCCTAGGTCACACAAAGCATTATCAATTTGCATCTTGTATATTGCACATGGGATAGAAAAGTTACCGGGGTCTTTCAATTTGGGTGGCATCTTGTTCATGATAATTGCACTACAATTCTCGATGAGACTCACGTTTCAACCAATTCACACTTTCTCCTTCCACTCAAAATATCTTTCAAAAACCTAGCATAGTTAGGCATTTGCTTGATAGCATCGGTAAAAGGAATTGAAAGGTGAATTTGTTTTAATGTTTCAAGAAATTTTCCAAATTGCACATCTAATTTGTTTCTAACAAATTTGTGAGGATATGGTAGCTTTTGCAATTGTTTTGTTTCTCTCTCTTTTTCTCTTCTCTCTTCACTCTCTTTTTCAAAATCTTTCTCTTTCTCACATTCTTTCTCTTTTTCATTCTCATGGTTTTGCTCTCTCTCTTGTTCAAAATCACTTTTAAGGGGAGGCTCACTCATGTTCATTCTCTCATTGCTTTTTTTAGGAACACTTTCTTCCAACACTTTACCACTCCTTGTTGATATAACATTTACGGGCCTCTTAGGATCTAGTCCTTGGGGTGGTAGTTTAGAAGTGCTAGTCCCTTCCTTCAAAGCATTGGCCAATTGAGAAATTTGTGTCTCTAGCATTTTACTATGGGTCATCACTTCACTAAATTTCTTTTCACTAGAGGCCATGAAAGTATTGAACATTTTAGTTTGATTTTCCATCATTTCCTCCAAGCTAGACCTACTACGTGGTGCTTGTGCATAGTAGTTGTCTTGGGAAGCCCTATTACCTCTAACATTCGAATTGGACGCATTTTGATTAGAAGAACCTCTATTATTATTGTTGTTCCAATTGTTCCGATTATTAGAGTTTCCCCCTTGGTGAAATTGCCCTTGATTCCCATAGTTTCCTTGATTATTATGATTATGGTTACCATAACCACCTTGTTGGTTGTAGTTACCTTGGGGATTTTGGTCCCTTTGGTTCCTATTTCCCCATTGATTTTGGTTATGGTAATCGTAATCATTTCCTCTTTGGTTATAGGAATTCCCCCCTTGTTCTCTTCTATTTGGTGGTAAGTATCTTTGATTGTCATTCCTATGTCTATTATCATAAGACAAGGCATTGACTTGTTCATTTTCATTTTCATTACCATCTTCGTATTGGGGTTGGGGTTGGGAATCATAATTACAAGAAGAGGTATCATGGTCATATGACCCACAATTTTCACAAAACAAACATCCATGAGGCATGTTATTAGAAGTAGAGGGAGAAGAGTTAGAATTCATACCTCTCCCCTTAGATTGGGAGGGATGCTCTAGTGTTGAACTAGAGGTCTCTAGTTTTGCCTTAATGGACGTCATCTCCTTTCCAAGGTTGGCGATTTGGGAAGTCAAATTGTTGATGGCATTAAGGTGATCGACGGAGTAAACCGCATTTCCTCCCTTGTTTAGAGAATCTCTCTCTCCTTCTTGCCAATCCATGTGGTGCCTCACCACATCCTCAATTATCTCTATGACTTGCTCCTCCGTCTTGTTCATAATCGGGCCACCTGCTCTCGCATTTAAGCTAGTCTTTCCTTGTGGGCTCAAGCCCCCATAGAAAATTTGAAGCACTTGATATGACGGAATTCCATGATGAGGGCACTCCCTTTGATATTCCTTGTATCGTTCCCATGCTTCATATATGGTTTCACTAGCTTTTTGACGGAAACCTTGGATCAAAGCCCTTGCCTCGGCCGTCTTCTTTTGAGAATAGAATCTTCCTAAGAAAGCCGTGGTGACCTCGTCCCAAGTTCTCAAGGAGTTAGGACTCACCTCCTTCTCAAGCCATTCAAGAGCCCTTCCTATCAAAGAAAAAGGAAATAGCTTTAGTCTCACAAACTCTTGAGTTACCCCATTTACCTTGATCGTGTTGCAATATTTTTCGAATTCGTTCAAGTGTGCAAGAGGGCTCTCATGTTTTGCTCCACTATATTGCCTCCTTTCAATCAAATTAATCATTGCGGGCCGAATCTCGAAGTCATTGGCTTGAGTAACGGGTGGAGCAATGCCGCTTGAAGCTCTATAAGCTCCCGGAGTTCCCAACTCCTTTAAAGGTCTTTGAGGTGGTGGTTCCGCGTCACCCATTTGATCTCGATCCTCCTCGAAATTGGTCTCTCTAGTTGGGGGAGTAGTAAACGGACTAGAACCGGCTCTATTTCTCCTCCTATAAGTTTGCTCAATCTCGGGATCGTAAGGTACCAAGATTCTGTTATGAGTTCTGCGCATACACTCTCAACAATCGCAATTAGTAACAAGGCTACAAGTGTAGCAAAAAAGAAACAATCTTTTTGAATTTTTTTTTTTGTTTTATGGTGAACTAGACTCAAGTAATCAATTAGCAATCAACAACACCGTTCCCCGGCAACGGCGCCATTTTGATGGGCGTTAGAACGGTCGCACATTCCACACTCAATCAAACACATTTATTAACAAACACCTTACAAACCATGCATAATGACAAGTAAGAGTTCGGTCCACAAGGAACGGGATATGGTTGCCAAAGATCTTAACACTTAAGCTAATTCGAAGTCAATGGTGAATTGGGGTTCGTCAAGAAGACAAACAAACTATGGTTCTAAATCAATGGATTGAGGACACTAAGGAATGGGATCCACTCGACCAAGGCAAATAGACAAACGGGGAATGAAATTGATAAGATATAGTAAGGACAATATGTAAGATCAACCTCATGCAATTAGGAAACAACTCACACTACTAAACTTAGATTCCTCATTAGTTTAGCAATAGAAGATACATAATCAAATTGCAATAAGTAATGCCATGCTTCATTCACGTTTCCATGTCAAACTAAGCATATCATGCTATCAAGCTCCTAAATCAAGGGTAGCTAATCCTATCATTGAAGAACTAACAAGCAATCTCATATAATCAATTTAATTGCAATACAAGCATCAATGCTTCTCCCACATTTGCATAATTAACCCAAAAGGTTGAGCTTCACCCAACCCCTAGCAAGTAGACTACTCACAACTCATATTTATCAACATGCAAACAAGTATTAGGGTTCTAACTTCTTCAATAATTGGGAAAAATGATTAACAATTGAAATAACTATCATCCAATAACAAATTATCAAGAACTAAAAAGATCTAAATCTCATGCAACAACAAATAGAATCAGAAATTAAATGGAGAAAAGTAGAAGGAAGTTACTAATTGAGGCTTGAAATTGTTGAATACAAAGTGCCAATCTTGAGAAACAAACTTGAAACCAACTATTACAATGATTGAATTGATGAAAATTAAGCTAAATTAATTAAAAGGAAAGTTTCAAACTAAGAGGAGTCTCCAAAAACTAGGCTATATATGGTTCTCCCACAAATGAACTAAAGGGGAAGTATTTATACTCCCCGAAACACATAGGGAAATCCGTCAAAAGAAAACAAATTCCCAGCGAAGGAGCGCCCGCTCCACGGCTAGGAGCGCCCGCTCCAGGTTGCTGCACGCCCTCTCCAGCTGTCTTCAGAATACAAGCAGTTTTGAAAGTTTGGGGAGGAGTGCCTGCACCTCACAGGTGCACGCCCGCTCCTCACAGGGTGCACTTGGCAGTAAGTTTGCAGGAAGTTTGGAGCGCCCGCTCTTGAGAGGTGCACGCCCGCTCCAGCAGGAGCGGGCTCTCCTTTCTCTAATTTTCTTGCCTTAGACAAAATCCATGCATCGAATGCTTGCCAAACTAAACCAATAAACCTGCAAAACATGGACAAACACAAACCAAGGAGGGGCAAGGCCGAGATAAAACATTTTCATTCAAAACGGGTTAGAAAGGGGGGAAACGAATGCAAAACCGGGTTTAAATTAACACAATAAGTGGTCAAATAAACCACTTATCAATATGTGTTTGACTTTCATTTGATTCGAATAGCTTTGTAGAATGAATTCGACTTTCATTTGATTAAAAAAGCTTTGTTTGAATGGGTTTGACTTTCATTTGATTCTAATAGCTTTGTTGAATGCATTGGACTTCCATTTGTTTCAAAAAGATTTGTTTATATGTGTTTGACTTTCATTTGATTCAAATAGCTTTGTAAAATGCATTCGACTTTCATTTGGTTCAAAAAGCTTTGTTTGAATGTGTTTGACTTTCAATTGATTCAAAAAGCTTTGTTGAATGCATTTGACTTTTATTTGCTTCAAAAAGCTTTGTTTGAATGTGTTTGACTTTCATTTGATTCAAAAAGCTTTGTTTGAATGTGTTTGACTTTCATTTGATTTAAAAATCTTTGTTTAATGTGTTTGACTTTCATTTGATTCAAATAGCTTTGAAAAATTCATTCATCTTTCATTTGATTCAAAAAGCCTTTTTTGAATGTGTTTGACTTTTCATTTGATTTAAATAGGTTAGTTGTATGCATTGGACTTCCATTTGCTTCAAAAAGCTTTGTTTAAATGTGTATGACTTTCATTTGAGTCAAATAGCTTTGTAGAATGCATTCGACTTTCATTTGGTTCAAAAATCTTTGTTTGAATGTGATTGACTTCCATTTGATTCCAAAAGCTTGTTGAATGCATTTGACTTTTATTTGCTTCAAAAAACTTTGTTTGAATGTGTTTGACTTTCATTTGATTTAAAAAACCTTTGTTTAATGTGTTTGACTTTCATTTGATTCAAATAGCTTTGTAGAATGCATTCGACTTTCATTTGATTCAAAGATCTTTGTTTGAATGTGTTTGACTTTCATTTGATTTAAATAGCTTTGTAGAATGCATTTGACTTTCATTTGATTCAAAAAGTTTTGTTTAATTGAGTTTCACTTTCATTTGATTCAAATAGCTTTGTTGAATGTATTTGACTTTCATTTGCTTCAAAAAGCTTTGTGTGAATGTGTTTGACTTTCATTTGATTCAAATAGCTTTGTTTAATGTGTTTGACTGTCATTTGATTCAAAAAGCATTGTAGAATGCATTCGACTTTCATTTGATTCAAATAGCTTTGTTGAATGAATTTGACTTTTATTTGCTTCAAAAAGCTTTATTTGAATGTGTTTGACTTTCATTTGATTTAAAAACCTTTGTTTAATGTGTTTAACTTTCATTTGATTCAAATAGCTTTGTAGAATTCATTTGACTTTCATTTGATTCAAAAAGCTTTGTTTGAATGTGTTTGACTTTCATTTGATTCAAATAGCTTTGTAGAATGCATTCGACTTTCATTTGAGTCAAAAATCTTTGTTTGATTGTGTTTGACTTTCATTTGATTCAAATAGCTTTGTTGAATGCATTGGACTTTCATTTGCTTCAAAAAGCTTTGTTTGAATGTGTTTGACTTTCATTTGATTCAAATAGCTTTGTAGAATGCATTCGACTTTCATTTGATTCAAAGATCTTTGTTTGAATGTGTTTGACTCTCATTTGATTTAAATAACTTTGTAGAATGCATTTGACTTTCATTTGATTCAAAAAGTTTTGTTTAATTGAGTTTCACTTTCATTTGATTCAAATAGCTTTGTTGAACGCATTTGACTTTCATTTGCTTCAAAATGCTTTGTGTGAATGTGTTTGACTTTCATTTGATTCAAATAGCTTTGTTTAATGTGTTTGACTATCAATTGATTGAAAAAGCATTGTAGAATGCATTCGAATTTCATTTGATTCAAATAGCTTTGTTGAATGCATTTGACTTTTATTTGCTTCAAAAAGCTTTATTTGGATGTGTTTGACTTTCATTTGCTTTAAAAACCTTTGTTTAATGTGTTTGACTTTCATTTGATTCAAATAGCTTTGTAGAATTCATTTGACTTTCATTTGATTCAAAAAGCTTTGTTTGAATGTGTTTGACTTTCATTTGATTCAAATAGCTTTGTAGAATGCATTCGACTTTCATTTGAGTCAAAAATCTTTGTTTGATCGTGTTTGACTTTCATTTGATTCAAATAGCTTTGTAGAATGCATTCGATTTTCTTTTGATTCAAAAAGCTTTGTTTGAATGTGTTTGACTTTCATTTGATTCAAATAGCTTTGTTCAATGCATTTGACTTTTATTTGCTTTAAAAGCTTTGTTTGAATGTATTTGACTTTCATTTGATTTAATAACCTTTGTTTAATGTGTTTAACTTTCATTTGATTCAAATAGCTTTGTAGAATGCATTCACTTTCAATTGATTAAAAAAGTTTTGTTTGAAAGTGTTTGACTTTCATTTGATTCAAATAGCTTTGTAGAATGCATTAGACTTTCATTTGCTTGTAAAAGCTTTGTTTGAATGTGTTTGACTTTCATTTGATTTAAAAACCTTTGTTTAATGTGTTTGACTTTCATTTGATTCAAATAACTTTTTAGAATGCATTCGACTTTTATTTGATTCAAAAAGCTTTGTTTGAATGTGTGTGACTTTCATTTGATTTAAAAACCTTTGTTTTAATGTGTTTAACTTTCATTTGATTCAAATAACTTTTTAGAATGCATTCGTCTTTTATTTGATTCAAAAATCTTTGTTTGAATGTGTGTGACTTTCATTTGATTCAAATAGCTTTGTAGAATTCATTCGACTTTCATTTGATTAAAAAAAGCTTTTTTTAAATGTGTTTGACTTTCATTTGATTCAAATAGATTTTTTGAATGCATTGGACTTTCATTTGCTTCAAAAAGCTTTGTTTAAATGTGTTTGACTTTCATTTGATTCAAATACCTTAGTTGAATACATTGGACTTCCATTTGCATTAAAAAGCTTTGTTTAAATGTGTTTGACTTTAATTTGATTCAAATAGCTTTGTAGAATGCATTCGACTTTCATTTGATTCAAAAATCTTTGTTTTAATGTGTTTGACTTACATTTGATTCAAATAGCTTTGTTGAATGCATTAGACTTTTATTTGATTCAAAAAGCTTTGTTTGAATGTGTTTGACTTTCATTTGATTTAAAACCTTTGTTAAATGTGTTTGACTTTCATTTGAGTCAAATAGCTTTGTATAATCCATTTGACTTTCATTTACTTCAAAAAGCTTTGTTTTAATATGTTTGACTTTCATTTGATTCAAATAGCTTTGTAGAATGCATTAGACTTTCATTTCCTTGTAAAATCTTTGTTTGAATGTGTTTGACTATCATTTGATTTAAAAACCTTTGTTTAATGTGTTTGACTTTCATTTGATTCAAATAACTTTTTAGAATGCATTCGATTTTATTTGATTCAAAAAGCTTTGTTTGAATGTGTGTGACTTTCATTTGATTTAAAAATCTTTGTTTAATGTGTTTGACTTTCATTTGATTCAAATAGCTTTATAGAATTCATTCGACTTTCATTTGATTAAAAAAGCTTTTTTTGAATGTGTTTGACTTTCATTTGATTCAAATAACTTTGTAGAATGCATTCGACTTTCATTTGATTCAAAACTCTATGTATGAATGTGTTTTACTTTCATTTGATTCAAATAGCTTTGTTGAATTCATTTGACTTTCATTTGTTTGAAAAACCTTTGTTTGAATGTGTTTGACTTTCATTAGATTTAAAAACTTTTGTTTAATATGTTTGACTTTCATTTGATTCAAATAACTTTTTAGAATGCTTTCGACTTTATTTGATTTAAAAAGCTTTATTTGAATGTGTTTGACTTTCATTTGATTCAAATAGGTTTGTTGAATGCATTTGACTTTTATTTGCTTCGAAAAGCTTTGTTTGAATGTGTTTGACTTTCATTTGATTTAAAAACTTTTGTAGAATGTGTTTGACTTTCATTTGATTCAAATAGCTTTGTAGAATGCATTCGACTTTCATTTGATTCAAAAATCTTTGTTTAATGTGTTTGACTTTCATTTGATTCAAATAGCTTTGTAGAATGCATTCGACTTTCATTTGATTCAAAAATCTTTGTTTAATGTGTTTTACTTTCATTTGATTCAAATAGCTTTGTAGAATGCATTAGACTTTCATTTGATTCAAAAATCTTTGTTTGAATGTGTTTGACTATCATTTGACACAAGTAGCTTTGTTTGAATGTGTTTGACTTTCATTTGATTCAAATAGATTTGTTGAATGCATTGGACTTTCATTTGCTTCAAAAAGCTTTGTTTAAATGTGTTTGACTTTCATTTGATTCAAATACATTAGTTGAATGCATTGGACTTCCATTTGCTTCAAAAAGCTTTGTTTAAATGTGTATGACCTTCATTTGATTTAAAAAACCTTTGTTTAATGCGTTTAACTTTCATTTGATTCAAATAGCTTTGTCGAATGCATTCGACTTTCATTTGATTCAAAAATCTTTGTTTTAATGTGTTTGACTTACATTTAATTCAAATAGCTTTGTTGAATGCATTTGACTTTTATTTGATTCAAAAAGCTTTGTTTTAATGTGTTTGACTTTTATTTTATTTAAAAACCTTTGTTAAATGTGTTTGACTTTCATTTGAGTCAAATAGCTTTGTAGAATGCATTTGACTTTCATTTTATTCAAAAAGCTTTGTTTGAATGTGTTTGACTTTTATTTGATTCAAATAGATTTGTTGAATGCATTGGACTTTCATTTGCTTCAAAAAGCTTTGTTTAAATGTGTTTGACTTTCATTTGATTCAAATACGTTAGTTGAATGCATTGGACTTCCATTTGCTTCAAAAAGCTTTGTTTAAATGTGTTTGACTTTCATTTGATTCAAATAGGTTTGTAGAATGCATTTGACTTTCATTTAATTCAAAAAGCTTTTTGTTTAAATGTCTTTGACTTTCATTTGATTATAATAGCTTTGTTGAATGCATTTGACATTCATTTGCTTTAAAAAGCTTTGTTTGAATGTGTTTGACTTTCATTTGATTCAAATAGCTTTGTAGAATGCATTCGACTTTCATTTGATTCAAAAATCTTTGTTTGAATGTGTTTGACTATCATTTGATTCAAATAGCTTTGTTGAATGCATTTGACTTTTATTTGATTCAAATAGTTATGTTTAATGTGTTTGACTTTCATTTGATTCAAATACCTTAGTTGAATGCATTGGACTTCCATTTGCTTCAAAAAGCTTTGTTTAAATGTGTTTGACTTTCATTTGATTCAAATAGGTTTGTAGAATGCATTTGACTTTCATTTAATTCAAAAAGCTTTTTGTTTAAATGTCTTTGACTTTCATTTGATTATAATAGCTTTGTTGAATGCATTTGACATTCATTTGCTTCAAAAAGCTTTGTTTGAATGTGTTTGACTTTCATTTGATTCAAATAGCTTTGTAGAATGCATTCGACTTTCATTTGATTCAAAAATCTTTGTTTGAATGTGTTTGACTATCATTTGATTCAAATAGCTTTGTTGAATGCATTTGACTTTTATTTGATTCAAATAGTTATGTTTAATGTGTTTGACTTTCATTTGATTCAAATACCTTAGTTGAATGCATTGGACTTCCATTTGCTTCAAAAAGCTTTGTTTAAATGTGTTTGACTTTCATTTGATTCAAATAGCTTTGTAGAATGCATTTGACTTTCATTTGATTCAAAATAGCTTTGGTTGAATGTCTTTTACTTTCATTTGATTATAATAGCTTTGTTGAATGCATTTGACATCCATTTGCTTCAAAATGCTTTGTTTAATGTGTTTAACTTTCATTTGATTCAAATAGCTTTGTAGAATGCATTCGACTTTCATTTGATTCAAAAATCTTTGTTTGAATGTGTTTGACTTTAATTTGATTCAAATAGCTTTGCATTTGACTTTCAATTGAGTCAAACAGCTTAGTTGAATGCATTGGACTTCCATTAGCTTCAAAAAACTTTGTTTAAATGTGTTTAACTTTCATTTGCTTCAAAAAGCTTTGTTTAAATGTGTTTGACTTTCATTTGATTCAAATAGCTTTGTTAAATGCATTTGACTTTTATTTGCTTCAAAAAGCATTGTTTTAATGTGTTTGACGTTCCTTTGATTTAAAAATCTTTGTTTAATGTGTTTGACGTTCATTTGATTAAATTTTTTGTAGAATGCATTCGACTTTCATTTGATTCAAAAAGCTTTGTTTGAATGTGTTTGACTTTCATTTGACTCAAATAGCTTTGTAGAATGCATTTGACTTTTATTTGCTTCAAAAAGCTTTGTTTGAATGTGTTTTACTTTCATTTGATTTAAAAACCTTTGTTTAAAGTGTTTGATTTTCATTTGATTCAAATAGCTTTGTAGAATTCAATCGACTTTCATTTGATTCAAAAAGCCTTGTTTGAATGTGTTTGACTTTCATTTGATTCAAATAGCTTAGTTGAATGCATTGCACTTCCATTTGCTTCAAAAAGCTTTGTTTAAATGTGTATGACTTTCATTTGATTCAAAAAGCCTTGTTTGAATGTGCTTGATTTTCATTTGATTCAAATAGCTTAGTTAAATGCATTGGCCTTCTATTTGCTTCAAAAAACTTTGTTTAAATGTGTATGACTTTCATTTGTTTCAAAAAGCTTTGTTTGAATGTGTTTGACTTTCATTTGATTCAAATAGCTTTGTTGAATGCATTTGACTTTTATTTGATTCAAAAAGCTTTGTTTGAATGTGTTTGACTTTCATTTGATTCAAATAGCTTTGTTAAATGCAATTGACTTTTATTTGCTTCAAAAAGCATTGTTTTAATTTTTTTGACTTTTATTTGATTTAAATACCTTTGTTTAATGTGTTTGACTTTGATTTGATTCAAATAGCTTTGTAGAATGCATTCGACTTTCATTTGATTTAAAAAGCTTTGTTTGAATGCATTTGACTTTCATTTGAGTCAAATAGCTTAGTTGAATGCATTGAACTTCCATTTGCTTCAAAAAGCTTTGTTTAAATGTGTTTGACTTTCTTTTGATTCAAAAAGCTTTGTTTGAATGTGTTTGACTTTCATTTGATTTAAAAACCTTTGTTTGAATGTGTTTGACTTTTATTAGATTCAAATAGCTTTGTTGAATGTATTTGACTTTAATTTGATTCAAAAAGCTTTATTTGAACGTGTTTGTCTTTCATTTGATTCAAATAGCTTAGTTGAATGCATTGGACTTCCGTTTGCTTCAAAAAGCTTTGTTTAAATGTGTTTGACTTTCATTTAATTCAAATAGCTTTGTAGAATGCATTCGACTTTCATTTGGTTCAAAAAGCTTTGTATGAATGTGTTTGACTTTCATTTGATTTAAAAACCATTGTTTAATGAGTTTGGATTTCATTTGATTCAAATAGCTTTGTAGAATTCATTCGACTTTCATTTGATTCAAAAAGCTTTGTTTGAATGTGTTTGACTTTCATTTGATTCTAATAGCTTAGTTGAATGCATTGGACTTCCATTTGCTTTAAAAAGCTTTGTTTAAATGTGTATGACTTTCATTTGATTCAAATAGCTTTGTAGAATGCATTCGACTTTCATTTGATTCAAAAAGCCTTGTTTGAATGTGTTTGAATTTCGTTTGATTCAAAAAGCAAGTAAATTGTCGGGAACATTGTCGGGGAGTGGCTCATTTGGCACTTGCCAAGTGGTTCCCGCGGTGTTCATAACCGCCGCATTAGGGAGAATGCAACGGTGTTTCCCTTTGACCAACCAAGAGTAGGTGGTCACATTTCCCCGGATTTCCACAATCATATTCATTGTGGCAAAACCGGCAAGGTCAAGAGCATTTGGGCCTTCAACTGGGGTTAATTGGTTAACCCAACCGGTGAAACCCAATGCCTTGGCGATGATTGTGATCATCCCACCACACTTAATCTCACCCGTCAACTCCGTGCTCATCTTGATATCGTAGCACCGCTTAATGAACATGTACCCCATATTCACGTTCCCCTCAAGATCCCCCTCAAATCGGGAAGCTATAAAGAGGCATTTAATCTCCTCTTTAGATAGCTTTCCGAGATCTTGCTTTGTGAAGCAAGCGTACCCCATAATCATATATACGGAGTACGGGGTGGATGATGTGGCTAGCGTGGCTAGACCGGGACGTGAATGCGGGGTACCCCGCGATAGTATTCCACCAATTACACTCTTCGTAACTGGTGAGGTTGTAACTATCGGGTTTGGTTATTTGGTTGTTCACGGCCCACCCGTATATCTGATTGAGGCGAGTTAAGCTTATGTTTTGAGGTCGATTGAACATGTTAAACTTAATCTCGCACTCAATGGGCTCTCCCTCACCATTAGTTTTTCTCACGGTTAGGGTGGATAGGAATTCGAGAGTGAGCGATTCGAATGTTTCCTCCCTCTTTCGAAGAAAGTCTAACCATCCGAAATTTACAGCCACTTGACGAATTCCGTCGTCTATTCCTAGCAATTGGCAGGACTCTTGGTCATAGAATCGGGTTGGAAGCATTTTTCGTGCGGATAGCTTTTTGTGGTAACCTTTGGATTTTTCGGGTATTTTTATTAAAGGGGGAGGATTTGATTGATCTATTGTTTGGTTTGGGGTTTCAGTTGGGCTTTCGAAATGACGATTTTCATTTATTTGGATGCCGGAAGTAGTTTTCCTCTTCTTCCCTCCCGCACCTCCAAATAAACGAAGAACCATTTTGGAATTTAAGATTGGACAGGAAAGGTAACTTAAAACACCACAAACACACTCACGACACAACACAAACAATCTCCGAAACTTCAAACCCCCGATAAAATCCAAGTACCTGCTTACAATTCAATAATATTCCAACACAAACAACCAACAATTCCAACACAATAATTCCAACACAACAAATTCACAATTCCAACAGAATTTAACCAATTTTCGTGCACAAGTTCATCAAACTTAGGCAAGAAACAAATCACAATTCTCTCACTCCATAACTAATCACAAAATTCTACAATTTAATTATCAAAGGCAAGTAAATTTGTTTAATTCACCTAATCTGCTACTAATCACACAACAATCATGAAATAAACAAATTAGAAAAGATAAGGTTTAAGAGGGAAAGTGAAGTGGGGAAGAAGATTTTACCAATTAGAGTATGAAAACACTCTAAAATCCTCCAATTTACCCAAGTTTCCTCCTCCTCTAGCAAACTTTACCCCTTTTCCTTGCTTGTTCTTTAATTTGATTTCATGGGTCTTCAAAATTTTCGCCCAAATTAGTAAAAAATTATGGTTTTTGGAGAGAGAATTTGATGGAGAATAAGAATTTGTGAATTTTGATTGAAGAAAGTTGAGATTTGATGATGAAAATGAAGAGAGAAGTTGGAGAAAGTGAAGGTTTTTAGAGTGAGAAGTAGATGGGGATGAGGAGAAAGAGCATGAATGTTAGAATGATTGGTTAAAATGGGTGAAGGAGATTAAAAGAAGGAGAAAGATTCCCCCTTTTTTTTTTTACCCGGATCGGCTGGAGCGGGCGTGTAGGGAAGAGGAGCGCCCGCTCCGATCCTGGGAATTCACTTCTGTTTTTTTTTTCTTTTTTTTTTTTGAATTTTCCTGCGAGGAGCGTGCGTGCAATTTTTAAAGCGCCCGCTCCAGGTTCCGGAGCGCCCGCTCCGAACTCTTCTTCACCCTTCTGTTTTTTTTTTAATTTGGTTCACCCTGTGAGGAGCGGGCGTGCAAAATTTGGAGCGCCCGCTCCTGGCTTTGGAGAACCTTCTGTTTTTTTGTTAATTTGGGACACCCTGTGAGGAGCGGGCGTGTAATTTTTGGAGCGCCCGCTCCGAACTCTTCTGGAACTTTCTGTTTTTCTTCTGTTTTGGCTGAAATTAATTTCCTGTGACGAGCGGGCGCGCAAGGCTGAGGAGCGCCCGCTCCTCACTGCTTAAAGCTTTGATTAAATCCTTTCTTGCTTTTTTTTTTCTTCTCCTACATTAAAACCACAAGGACATAATTCAACAAAATTAGCCAAAATCAGATATTCTCAACACTCTTATTCTTTTCTTCTCTCACTCATTGTTTTATTTCTCACTCCTTTTATTTTCTTGACTCTCTTTTCTCCCTCTTTTTTTTCTTTTTTTTTTTTTACTCGGGTTGCCTCCCGGAAGCGCTTCTTTAACGTCAATAGCTTGACGACCTCCACACTCAGGAGGTAAGATTACATTGAGTTGATTCTAAAACACCTACATGAGCACCCTCGTAGTAAAGCTTGAGGCGATGCCCATTCACCTTGAAAGATCTCTTGCCGTCCATATCCCAAACTTCCACGGCTCCATGAGGAAACACTTCCTTAACAACAAAAGGTCCACTCCACCTTGATAAAAGTTTCCCGGGAAACAATTTCATCCTAGAGTTGTGGAGGAGTACCTTATCGCCTTTTAGAAATGATTTCTTTTCAATGTTCCGGTCGTGGCAATCCTTAGTGCGATTCTTATAGTTGCTAGCACACTCATAGGCTTCCAATCTTAGCTCTTCAAGCTCATGCAAATCAAGCCATCTTTGCTCTCCCGCGCTAGCCAAGTCGAACTTAATCTTCTTGATTGCCCATTGAGTTCGGTGTTCAAGCTCCACCGGTAGATGACAAGATTTTCCATACACAAGACGATATGGAGTTGTGCCTATTGGGGTTTTGTATGCCGTTCTATATGCCCATAGAGCGTCATCAAGCTTTTCCGACCAATCCTTCCTATTACTTGCAACCGTCTTCTCAAGGATTAATTTAATTTGACGGTTGGACACTTCCACTTGCCCAATAGTTTGTGGATGATAGGTAAGGCCGAATCTTTGGTGAACCCCGTGCTTTCTTAGCATCTTTTGAAAAGCACTATGAACGAAATGTGAACCGTTGTCACTTACCACTGCTCTAGGAATTCCGAATCTTGGAAATATGACTTTCTTGAACATCTTCATGACTACCTTGTGGTCATTAGTTGGGGAGGCAATGGCTTCAACCCATTTTGATACGTAATCGACCGCCACATGGATGTATTGATTTCCATAAGAAGTAGGGAATGGCCCCATGAAATCAACACCCCACACATCAAATACCTCTAGCTCAAGAATCGGTTGTTGGGGCATCTCGTTTCGCTTGGATATATTGCCGGTTCGTTGACACCGGTCACAAGTCTTCACAAAGCCCCAAGCATCCTTAAAGATGTGAGGCCACCACAACCCGCTATGCAAAACCTTCAATGCTATTTTGTTTGCTCCCATATGCCCTCCACAAGGATCGGAATGACACATCTTGAGCACATTTTGCACTTCTTCATCCGGAACACACCTACGGAGCAAACCATCTACTCCTCTCTTATAGAGAATGGGGTCATCCCACACATAGTGTCTTGCTTCCCTTTTTAGCTTCTTCCTTTGATTTTTTGAGAAATCGGGAGGGAATTCTCCACAAGCCAAATAGTTCACCAAGTCGGCGAACCATGGAAGCTCCTTCTCATTCAAGATATAGAGCACATCATCTCTCAATTCATCGCAAATGGGAATTTCATCATCACTAGCTTTCACATTCTCTAATCGGGAAAGATGGTCCGCAACCACATTTTCGGCCCCTTTCTTATCCCGGATTTCTACATGAAATTGTTGGAGAGACAAGACCCATCGAAGAAGACGAGGTTTGGACTCTTTCTTTGCCACAAGGTACCTAATAGCCGCATGATCGGTATAAACAATAGTTTTGGAACCAATTAGGTAGTTCCAAAACTTCTCAAAAGCATGCACCACGGCAAGAAACTCCTTCTCCGTTGTGGTGTAGTTCCGTTGAGCTTCATTCAAGGTCTTGGACATGTAGTAAATGACGTGAAGTTTCTTCTCAATTCTTTGTCCCAGCACCCCTCCAATTGCAACATCACTAGCATCGCACATAAGTTCAAACGGCAAATCCCATCTTGGCCCTTGCACGATTGGAGTAGAGATCAAAGCCTCCTTTAATTTGTTGAAAGCTTGAAGACACTTTTCATCAAAAATAAAGATGGCATCCTTTTGAAGAAGAGCATTTAGGGGTCTAGCAATTTGTGAGAAATCCTTGATAAATCTCCTATAGAACCCGGCATGCCCTAAAAAGGATCTTACTCCTCTCACATTAATTGGAGGTGGCAATTTTTCAATCACTTCAACTTTGGCCTTGTCGACCTCAATCCCCTTGCTTGATATCTTGTGACCAAGGACGATTCCCTCTTCAACCATGAAGTGACATTTTTCCCAATTTAGGACCAAGTTGACCTTCTCACATCTTGCTAAGCATTTGCCCAAATTGGACAAACAATCTTCCAATGAAAGGCCCCCAACCGAGAAATCATCCATGAACACTTCCATTTCGGCTTCAAGCATGTCTCCAAATATACTCATCATGCACCTTTGAAAGGTTGCCGGTGCATTGTAAAGTCCAAACGGCATTCTCCTATATGCAAAAGTACCATACAGACAAGTAAAAGTTGTCTTCTCTTGATCATCCGGGTTTATGGGGATTTGAAAGAAACCCGAATAACCATCAAGAAAGCAATAATACTTGTGCTTTGTTAGTCTTTCAAGCATTTGGTCAATAAAAGGAAGAGGAAAATGATCCTTATTAGTGGATGCATTTAGACGTCTATAGTCTATGCACATCCTCCAACCGGTCACCGTTCTAGTTGAAATGAGATCACCATTCTCATTTTCAACTACGGTCATTCCTCCCTTTTTAGGGACCACATGAACGGGGGAAACCCATCTAGAACTCGAAATGGGGAAGATGATGCCGGCATCAAGGAGTTTGGTGATTTCTTTCTTCATCACTGTTGTAGCCAAGCCTAACAACTTGGTTATGGACGTTTCTTTGGTCCAAGATGTAGCATCATGCATTGATGCTATGCGTTCTATCTATGTGCAACAAGATATTCAATCCTTTGAGTTTCTTGTTGTTCTTATTAACTAGTTCATTCTAGTTCTTTTTATGCTTTGAATAAATTGTAAACTTTAGTTCTTTTAAGTTTGCAAATTAGTTATATTTTTCTTACTTCTTTTTAGCTAATTTTAGTTCGAAAAATATTGTTACATTCACATAAAGTACAAGTACAAGATACACAAAAGAAGACAGCCATTTAAGCTTGGAAAACAACATAGAATCCGAAATTCTTTTGGAGGAATCTCAAGGCTTCAAAATGGGAGTTACAATCAGTTTTCAAAGAGGAATTACAAGCCATTACAAGCCTTAATTTCAGCCTTTAAGTGGCCGTTAATTTCAGTCAAACTTGGAGCATCTTAAGCCTTAATTTCGGCCTTCATTTGGCTGTTCAATTCGGTCAGCTTTTGGAGCAACTAAAGGGCGTCCAAATACACTTTAGTCCACATACATTCAAGCTACTTTCAAGGCTAGAATCAAGGGGAAATTACTCTTCTTTTGCTGTTTGAATTAGGCGTGAATTATGGGGCTGTTTTGCTTCTAATTTTCTGCTTTGTTGGGCGTAAATCAAGGGGAGTTTAAAGCCTTCACTTGCTGCTTTGTTGGGCGTAAATCAAGGGGAGTTTAAGCCTTCATTTGCTGCTTTGTTGGACGTGCATTAAGGGGGAGTTAAGCTCTCTTATTTTCTGATTTTTGGAGCATCTTTTGGAGGTTACAAACCGCCACTTTCTAAGCTTATGTACCTAGTTAAGTTTAGCTTCTTTAATTGATGTATCTAGACATTAAAAATCAGATTTTGATGCTTAGTTTAAGCATGTAACAAGTGAGCTAAAAAGTCACTTAAGTTAGCTTGTACTTATGATGCTTGTTTACTATAAATAACAAGCAAATGTGAATGAAAAATATAGAGAATATTTTGAACAAAAAATTGTGTTTTTACACTCGTTTCTTGGATTAGAAACAAACTTGAAATTCTTGGATTTGGAATTTCGTTTCCTTTGCTTAGTTAACTAGCTTAGACTACTAGTTGGCTTGTGATCTTAGGAACCCAAACTCGTTTCTTAGTGGTGTGTCTGTATCTAAGAAGCCTTTTTGGTTTTAGTCTTACTTATCCTTGGTTTATCCCTTGTGTATTTCGGGTTGATACTCCAAATATACAACATTTGGCGCTAGAAGGAGGGGGACTAGCAAAAAAAAAAAAAAAAAAAAAAAAAAAAAAAAAAAAAAAATACTCGTCCCAAAACACATATCCCAAACACCTACCCCAAACACAAACCCAAACACAACCATGACAAACGTTCCACCACCTAATTGGCAAGAATATGTCAATAAGGTTGAGCAAGAGAAAGAAGATATGGAGCAACGAATGAAGTATATACAAGATCAATTGAAAGATCTTACTATTAAGTTGCGCCATAATAGAGAAGGTTCACCCACCCATAGTGAAGATGACATGAGTGAGTCTACTTTCAATAACAATGAGAGACCTTTTAGTGAAAGAGAAAGGTCACGTTCTAACAATGACATAAAAGCAGACATTCCTGAATATGATGGCAAACTCGATGCTGATGAGTTTGTAGAATGGTTGAGAACGGTGGAGAGAGTGTTTGACTATAAGCAAACACCAGAGGAGAAAAAGGTGAAAATTGTGGCCTTGAAGCTACGAAAATATGCCTCAACTTGGTGGGCTAGTGTGTGCGCCAAGAGGGAAAGGCAAGACAAAGAAAAAGTGAGATCATGGGTTAAGATGAAGAAATTGTTGAAGCAAAAGTTTCTTCCCACATACTATGTGCAAGAAAACTTTTCAAAATTCCATAACCTCAAGCAAGGTACAAAATCGGTAGAAGAATATGCTAGGGAATTTGAAGGATTTGTCATGAAATGTGGAGTAGAGGAAGATGAACCTCAAACATTGGTGCGTTTTTTGGGAGGACTTGACCCAAAAATAGCCAATGTGGCCGAGCTACACCCTTACACCACCCTTGAAGAGCTCATTATCTTAGCACATAAGATTGAGCAACAACAAAAGGCAAGAGGCAAAAGTGATTCTTCACGTTTTGCTTCTCAATCCTCATCTCCCCAAAAAAGGCAAACAAATTTCCAACCTTTCAAATCCGCAACCACCCAACCTACTTCTAAACCACCCTCTCAAACCACCCAAAACTCCAATCCAAAACCAGGCCCAAGAAGATGCTTTAGGTGTCAAGGCCTTGGACATATGGCTAGTGATTGTCCAAATAAGAAAATTGTTACTTTGGTGGAGCATGAAGAGGAGAACGAATTAGAAGATGAAGAGGACAACAACCTTGAGGAGAATGATGAGTATGCGTGTCTAGGTCCGGATGAAGGGGAATGTTTGGTGGTTCGACGTACACTAAGCAATATGTTGGACCAAGAAGGGAGCTTGCAACGTGAGGCAATCTTTCGCACTCGTTGCACCATTGGAGGAAAGGTATGCACTTTGATTATTGATGGAGGTAGTTGTACCAATGTAGCTTCGCAAGTTATGATAGACAAGTTGAAAATGAAAACTATCCCTCATCCTACACCATATAAAATTCAATGGTTAAGTCATAGTAAAGGGATTTATGTCACACAACAAGTCTTGTTATCATTTAGCATTGGTAAAACTTATGAGGAAGAATTATGGTGTGATGTTGTACCTATGGATGCATGTCATGTTTTACTTGGTAGGCCTTGGTTATTTGATAGACGTGTGATGCATGATGGTTACAAAAACACCTACTCCTTTTCTAAGGATGGAAAGAAAATTGTCCTTACCTCTTTAATCCCCAAAAATGATCACTCCACATCCACGCTTCCCACTTCCCTCACCACTCTTTGCCTCTCAGAAAAAAATCACCCACTCCTTGCCTCTCTTCTCAAAACCTATGCTCATGTTTTCCCCAACGATATCCTTCATGGATTACCCCCAAAGCATATCAAGTATCGGTTTCCTATTCCAATATTGGTTGATAATGCTTACAAAGTTGCATTGCACGGAGAGTATGGTGTTTCTAGCATCTTTAATGTGACTGATTTATCACTTTACTTTGATGAGCTTGAAGAATTGCCGAGTTTGAGGGCAAACTCTTTTCAAGAAGGGGGGAATGTTGTAGCCAAGCCTAACAACTTGGTTATGGACGTTTCTTTGGTCCAAGATGTAGCATCATGCATTGATGCTATGCGTTCTATCTATGTGCAACAAGATATTCAATCCTTTGAGTTTCTTGTTGTTCTTATTAACTAGTTCATTCTAGTTCTTTTTATGCTTTGAATAAATTGTAAACTTTAGTTCTTTTAAGTTTGCAAATTAGTTATATTTTTCTTACTTCTTTTTAGCTAATTTTAGTTCGAAAAATATTGTTACATTCACATAAAGTACAAGTACAAGATACACAAAAGAAGACAGCCATTTAAGCTTGGAAAACAACATAGAATCCGAAATTCTTTTGGAGGAATCTCAAGGCTTCAAAATGGGAGTTACAATCAGTTTTCAAAGAGGAATTACAAGCCATTACAAGCCTTAATTTCAGCCTTTAAGTGGCCGTTAATTTCAGTCAAACTTGGAGCATCTTAAGCCTTAATTTCGGCCTTCATTTGGCTGTTCAATTCGGTCAGCTTTTGGAGCAACTAAAGGGCGTCCAAATACACTTTAGTCCACATACATTCAAGCTACTTTCAAGGCTAGAATCAAGGGGAAATTACTCTTCTTTTGCTGTTTGAATTAGGCGTGAATTATGGGGCTGTTTTGCTTCTAATTTTCTGCTTTGTTGGGCGTAAATCAAGGGGAGTTTAAAGCCTTCACTTGCTGCTTTGTTGGGCGTAAATCAAGGGGAGTTTAAGCCTTCATTTGCTGCTTTGTTGGACGTGCATTAAGGGGGAGTTAAGCTCTCTTATTTTCTGATTTTTGGAGCATCTTTTGGAGGTTACAAACCGCCACTTTCTAAGCTTATGTACCTAGTTAAGTTTAGCTTCTTTAATTGATGTATCTAGACATTAAAAATCAGATTTTGATGCTTAGTTTAAGCATGTAACAAGTGAGCTAAAAAGTCACTTAAGTTAGCTTGTACTTATGATGCTTGTTTACTATAAATAACAAGCAAATGTGAATGAAAAATATAGAGAATATTTTGAACAAAAAATTGTGTTTTTACACTCGTTTCTTGGATTAGAAACAAACTTGAAATTCTTGGATTTGGAATTTCGTTTCCTTTGCTTAGTTAACTAGCTTAGACTACTAGTTGGCTTGTGATCTTAGGAACCCAAACTCGTTTCTATTACTTGCAACTTGTCTATCATTTTATATGGTGTAGGATGAGGGATAGTTTTCATTTTCAACTTGTCTATCATAACTTGCGAAGCTACATTGGTACAACTACCTCCATCAATAATCAAAGTGCATACCTTTCCTCCAATGGTGCAACGAGTGCGAAAGATTGCCTCACGTTGCAAGCTCCCTTCTTGGTCCAACATATTGCTTAGTGTACGTCGAACCACCAAACATTCCCCTTCATCCGGACCTAGACACGCATACTCATCATTCTCCTCAAGGTTGTTGTCCTCTTCATCTTCTAATTCGTTCTCCTCTTCATGCTCCACCAAAGTAACAATTTTCTTATTTGGACAATCACTAGCCATATGTCCAAGGCCTTGACACCTAAAGCATCTTCTTGGGCCTGGTTTTGGATTGGAGTTTTGGGTGGTTTGAGAGGGTGGTTTAGAAGTAGGTTGGGTGGTTGCGGATTTGAAAGGTTGGAAATTTGTTTGCCTTTTTTGGGGAGATGAGGATTGAGAAGCAAAACGTGAAGAATCACTTTTGCCTCTTGCCTTTTGTTGTTGCTCAATCTTATGTGCTAAGATAATGAGCTCTTCAAGGGTGGTGTAAGGGTGTAGCTCGGCCACATTGGCTATTTTTGGGTCAAGTCCTCCCAAAAAACGCACCAATGTTTGAGGTTCATCTTCCTCTACTCCACATTTCATGACAAATCCTTCAAATTCCCTAGCATATTCTTCTACCGATTTTGTACCTTGCTTGAGAAGACAAGTTGCAAATGAAAACTATTGGGCAAGTGGAAGTGTCCAACCGTCAAGCATGCACCACGGCAAGAAACTCCTTCTCCGTTGTGGTGTAGTTCCGTTGAGCTTCATTCAAGGTCTTGGACATGTAGTAAATGACGTGAAGTTTCATCTCAATTCTTTGTCCCAGCACCCCTCCAATTGCAACATCACTAGCATCGCACATAAGTTCAAACGGCAAATCCCATCTTGGCCCTTGCACGATTGGAGTAGAGATCAAAGCCTCCTTTAATTTGTTGAAAGCTTGAAGACACTTTTCATCAAAAATAAAGATGGCATCCTTTTGAAGAAGAGCATTTAGGGGTCTAGCAATTTGTGAGAAATCCTTGATAAATCTCCTATAGAACTCGGCATGCCCTAAAAAGGATCTTACTCCTCTCACATTAATTGGAGGTGGCAATTTTTCAATCACTTCAACTTTGGCCTTGTCGACCTCAATCCCCTTGCTTGATATCTTGTGACCAAGGACGATTCCCTCTTCAACCATGAAGTGACATTTTTCCCAATTTAGGACCAAGTTGACCTTCTCACATCTTGCTAAGCATTTGCCCAAATTGGACAAACAATCTTCCAATGAAAGGCCCCCAACCGAGAAATCATCCATGAACACTTCCATTTCGGCTTCAAGCATGTCTCCAAATATACTCATCGTGCACCTTTGAAAGGTTGCCGGTGCATTGCAAAGTCCAAACGGCATTCTCCTATATGCAAAAGTACCATACAGACAAGTAAAAGTTGTCTTCTCTTGATCATCCGGGTTTATGGAGATTTGAAAGAAACCCGAATAACCATCAAGAAAGCAATAATACTTGTGCTTTGTTAGTCTTTCAAGCATTTGGTCAATAAAAGGAAGAGGAAAATGATCCTTATTAGTGGATGCATTTAGACGTCTATAGTCTATGCACATCCTCCAACCGGTCACCGTTCTAGTTGAAATGAGATCACCATTCTCATTTTCAACTACGGTCATTCCTCCCTTTTTAGGGACCACATGAACGGGGGAAACCCATCTAGAACTCGAAATGGGGAAGATGATGCCGGCATCAAGGAGTTTGGTGATTTCTTTCTTCATCACCTCCCCCATTTGAGGATTGAGTTTCATTTGCCTCTCAATGGAAGGCTTAGCACCCTCCTCAAGTGTTATGTGGTGCATACATAAAGCGGGACTAATACCTTTGAGGTTATCAATGGTATAGCCCAAAGCACCTTGGTGGTTTCTTAAAATACCACATAACATTTGAGTTTGGCACTCGTTCAAAGAAGAATTCACTATTACCGGAAAAAGTTGAATTAGGACCCAAAAACTCATACCTTAGGTGTGATGGTAGAGGTTTTAACTCTACCATTGGAACACCCTTACCTTCTCTTGAGGTGGCTATTTTCAAAGCATCAATGCTTGTGATTCCCATGCTTACTTGCTCAATGATTTCTTCCGTACTTCCTTCAAGCATTTCTTCATACAATGTCATCTCCTTGCCTTGCTCACCTATCTTTTCCTTATTCAAAAGGACATTCTCAAGGGCATCGTTAGTAGTGAGCAAGTGCTCATGCATAGAAGACACAATAGAATCAATAGTATCAATCATCATACAATTATCAAGACTAGAGCTTGGATATTTTATGCTCTCATTCAAATCAAATTCTATCACCTCATCTCCTACTTTTAGTGAAATTTTAGCACTTTTAACATCTATTAAAGCACCCGAAGTAGCAAGAAAAGGTCTTCCAAGAATTATTGGAATGTTAACATCTTCATCCATCTCTAACACAACAAAATCCACCGGGATTACAAACTTCCCCACCCTTAGAGGAACATCCTCTGCCTTACCCTTTGGGAATTTAATAGAGCGATCGGCCAATTGTAGGGTGATGTTGGTGGGTAGAAGTTCCCCTATCCCAAGTCTTTGGTATACCGAGTATGGCATTAGGCTAACACTAGCCCCTAGGTCACACAAAGCATTATCAATTTGCATCTTGTATATTGCACATGGGATAGAAAAGTTACCGGGGTCTTTCAATTTGGGTGGCATCTTGTTCATGATAATTGCACTACAATTCTCGATGAGACTCACGTTTCAACCAATTCACACTTTCTCCTTCCACTCAAAATATCTTTCAAAAACCTAGCATAGTTAGGCATTTGCTTGATAGCATCGGTAAAAGGAATTGAAAGGTGAATTTGTTTTAATGTTTCAAGAAATTTTCCAAATTGCACATCTAATTTGTTTCTAACAAATTTGTGAGGATATGGTAGCTTTTGCAATTGTTTTGTTTCTCTCTCTTTTTCTCTTCTCTCTTCACTCTCTTTTTCAAAATCTTTCTCTTTCTCACATTCTTTCTCTTTTTCATTCTCATGGTTTTGCTCTCTCTCTTGTTCAAAATCACTTTTAAGGGGAGGCTCACTCATGTTCATTCTCTCATTGCTTTTTTTAGGAACACTTTCTTCCAACACTTTACCACTCCTTGTTGATATAACATTTACGGGCCTCTTAGGATCTAGTCCTTGGGGTGGTAGTTTAGAAGTGCTAGTCCCTTCCTTCAAAGCATTGGCCAATTGAGAAATTTGTGTCTCTAGCATTTTATTATGGGTCATCACTTCACTAAATTTCTTTTCACTAGAGGCCATGAAAGTATTGAACATTTTAGTTTGATTTTCCATCATTTCCTCCAAGCTAGACCTACTACGTGGTGCTTGTGCATAGTAGTTGTCTTGGGAAGCCCTATTACCTCTAACATTCGAATTGGACGCATTTTGATTAGAAGAACCTCTATTATTATTGTTGTTCCAATTGTTCCGATTATTAGAGTTTCCCCCTTGGTGAAATTGCCCTTGATTCCCATAGTTTCCTTGATTATTATGATTATGGTTACCATAACCACCTTGTTGGTTGTAGTTACCTTGGGGATTTTGGTCCCTTTGGTTCCTATTTCCCCATTGATTTTGGTTATGGTAATCGTAATCATTTCCTCTTTGGTTATAGGAATTCCCCCCTTGTTCTCTTCTATTTGGTGGTAAGTATCTTTGATTGTCATTCCTATGTCTATTATCATAAGACAAGGCATTGACTTGTTCATTTTCATTTTCATTACCATCTTCGTATTGGGGTTGGGGTTGGGAATCATAATTACAAGAAGAGGTATCATGGTCATATGACCCACAATTTTCACAAAACAAACATCCATGAGGCATGTTATTAGAAGTAGAGGGAGAAGAGTTAGAATTCATACCTCTCCCCTTAGATTGGGAGGGATGCTCTTGTGTTGAACTAGAGGTCTCTAGTTTTGCCTTAATGGACGTCATCTCCTTTCCAAGGTTGGCGATTTGGGAAGTCAAATTGTTGATGGCATTAAGGTGATCGACGGAGTAAACCGCATTTCCTCCCTTGTTTAGAGAATCTCTCTCTCCTTCTTGCCAATCCATGTGGTGCCTCACCACATCCTCAATTATCTCTATGACTTGCTCCTCCGTCTTGTTCATAATCGGGCCACCTGCTCTCGCATCTAAGCTAGTCTTTCCTTGTGGGCTCAAGCCCCCATAGAAAATTTGAAGCACTTGATATGACGGAATTCCATGATGAGGGCACTCCCTTTGATATTCCTTGTATCGTTCCCATGCTTCATATATGGTTTCACTAGCTTTTTGACGGAAACCTTGGATCAAAGCCCTTGCCTCGGCCGTCTTCTTTAGAGAATAGAATCTTCCTAAGAAAGCCGTGGTGACCTCGTCCCAAGTTCTCAAGGAGTTAGGCCTCACCTCCTTCTCAAGCCATTCAAGAGCCCTTCCTATCAAAGAAAAAGGAAATAGCTTTAGTCTCACAAACTCTTGAGTTACCCCATTTACCTTGATCGTGTTGCAATATTTTTCGAATTCGTTCAAGTGTGCAAGAGGGCTCTCATGTTTTGCTCCACTATATTGCCTCCTTTCAATCAAATTAATCATTGCGGGCCGAATCTCGAAGTCATTGGCTTGAGTAACGGGTGGAGCAATGCCGCTTGAAGCTCTATAAGCTCCCGGAGTTCCCAACTCCTTTAAAGGTCTTTGAGGTGGTGGTTCCGCGTCACCCATTTGATCTCGATCCTCCTCGAAATTGGTCTCTCTAGTTGGGGGAGTAGTAAACGGCCTAGAACCGACTCTATTTCTCCTCCTATAAGTTTGCTCAATCTCGGGATCGTAAGGTACCAAGATTCTGTTATGAGTTCTGCGCATACACTCTCAACAAACACAATTAGTAACAAGGCAACAAGTGTAGCAAAAAAGAAACAATCTTTTTGAATTTTTTTTTTGTTTTATGGTGAACTAGACTCAAGTAATCAATTAGCAATCAACAACACCGTTCCCCGGCAACGGCGCCATTTTGATGGGCGTTAGAACGGTCGCACATTCCACACTCAATCAAACACATTTATTAACAAACACCTTACAAACCAAGCATAATGACAAGTAAGAGTTCGGTCCACAAGGAACGGGATATGGTTGCCAAAGATCTTAACACTTAAGCTAATTCGAAGTCAATGGTGAATTGGGGTTCGTCAAGAAGACAAACAAACTATGGTTCTAAATCAATGGATTGAGGACACTAGGGAATGGGATCCACTCGACCAAGGCAAATAGACAAACGGGGAATGAAATTGATAAGATATAGTAAGGACAATATGTAAGATCAACCTCATGCAATTAGGAAACAACTCACACTACTAAACTTAGATTCCTCATTAGTTTAGCAATAGAAGATACATAATCAAATTGCAATAAGTAATGCCATGCTTCATTCACGTTTCCATGTCAAACTAAGCATATCATGCTATCAAGCTCCTAAATCAAGGGTAGCTAATCCTATCATTGAAGAACTAACAAGCAATCTCATATAATCAATTTAATTGCAATACAAGCATCAATGCTTCTCCCACATTTGCATAATTAACCCAAAAGGTTGAGCTTCACCCAACCCCTAGCAAGTAGACTACTCACAACTCATATTTATCAACATGCAAACAAGTATTAGGGTTCTAACTTCTTCAATAATTGGGAAAAATGATTAACAATTGAAATAACTATCATCCAATAACAAATTATCAAGAACTAAGAAGATCTAAATATCATGCAACAACAAATAGAATCAGAAATTAAATGGAGAAAAGTAGAAGGAAGTTACTAATTGAGGCTTGAAATTGTTGAATACAAAGTGCCAATCTTGAGAAACAAACTTGAAACCAACTATTACAATGATTGAATTGATGAAAATTAAGCTAAATTAATTAAAAGGAAAGTTTCAAACTAAGAGGAGTCTCCAAAAACTAGGCTATATATGGTTCTCCCACAAAGGAACTAAAGGGGAAGTATTTATACTCCCCGAAACACATAGGGAAATCCGTCAAAAGAAAACAAATTCCCAGCGAAGGAGCGCCCGCTCCACCTGAGGAGCGCCTGCTCCACGGCTAGGAGCGCCCGCTCCAGGTTGTTGCACGCCCTCTCCAGCTGTCTTCAGAATACAAGCAGTTTTGAAAGTTTGGGGAGGAGCGCCCGCACCTCACAGGTGCACGCCCGCTCCTCACAGGTTGCACTTGGCAGTAAGTTTGCAGGAAGTTTGGAGCGCCCGCTCTTGAGAGGTGCACGCCCGCTCCAGCAGGAGCGGGCTCTCCTTTCTCTAATTTTCTTGCCTTAGACAAAATCCATGCATCGAATGCTTGCCAAACTAAACCAATAAACCTGCAAAACATGGACAAACACAAACCAAGGAGGGGCAAGGCCGAGATAAAACATTTTCATTCAAAACGGGTTAGAAAGAGGGGAAATGAATGCAAAACCGGGTTTAAATTAACACAATAAGTGGTCAAATAAACCACTTATCAATATGTGTTTGACTTTCATTTGATTCGAATAGCTTTGTAGAATGAATTCGACTTTCATTTGATTAAAAAAGCTTTGTTTGAATGGGTTTAACTTTCATTTGATTCTAATAGCTTTGTTGAATGCATTAGACTTCCATTTGTTTCAAAAAGCTTTGTTTATATGTGTTTGACTTTCATTTGATTCAAATAGCTTTGTAAAATGCATTCGACTTTCATTTGGTTCAAAAAGCTTTGTTTGAATGTGTTTGACTTTCAATTGATTCAAAAAGCTTTGTTGAATGCATTTGACTTTTATTTGCTTCAAAAAGCTTTGTTTGAATGTGTTTGACTTTCATTTGATTCAAATAGCTTTGTTGAATGCATTTGACTTTCATTTGATTAAAAAAGCTTTGTTTGAATGTGTTTGACTTTCATTTGATTTAAAAATCTTTGTTTAATGTGTTTGACTTTCATTTGATTCAAATAGCTTTGTAGAATTCATTCATCTTTCATTTGATTCAAAAAGCCTTTTTTGAATGTGTTTGACTTTTCATTTGATTTAAATAGGTTAGTTGTATGCATTGGACTTCCATTTGCTTCAAAAAGCTTTGTTTAAATGTGTATGACTTTCATTTGAGTCAAAAAGCTTTGTAGAATGCATTCGACTTTCATTTGGTTCAAAAATCTTTGTTTGAATGTGATTGACTTCCATTTGATTCCAAAAGCTTTGTTGAATGCATTTGACTTTAATTTGCTTCAAAAAAACTTTGTTTGAATGTGTTTGACTTTCATTTGATTTAAAAAACCTTTGTTTAATGTGTTTGACTTTCATTTGATTCAAATAGCTTTGTAGAATGCATTCGACTTTCATTTGATTCAAAGATCTTTGTTTGAATGTGTTTGAATTTCATTTGATTTAAATAGCTTTGTAGAATGCATTTGACTTTCATTTGATTCAAAAAGTTTTGTTTAATTGAGTTTCACTTTCATTTGATTCAAATAGCTTTGTTGAATGTATTTGACTTTCATTTGCTTCAAAAAGCTTTGTGTGAATGTGTTTGACTTTCATTTGATTCAAATAGCTTTGTTTAATGTGTTTGACTGTCATTTGATTCAAAAAGCATTGTAGAATGCATTCGACTTTCATTTGATTCAAATAGCTTTGTTGAATGCATTTGACTTTTATTTGCTTCAAAAAGCTTTATTTGAATGTGTTTGACTTTCATTTGATTTAAAAACCTTTGTTTAATGTGTTTGACTTTCATTTGATTCAAATAGCTTTTTAGAATTCATTTGACTTTCATTTGATTCAAAAAGCTTTGTTTGAATGTGTTTGACTTTCATTTGATTCAAATAGCTTTGTAGAATGCATTCGACTTTCATTTGAGTCAAAAATCTTTGTTTGATTGTGTTTGAATTTCATTTGATTCAAATAGCTTTTTTGAATGCATTGGACTTTCATTTGCTTCAAAAAGCTTTGTTTGAATGTGTTTGACTTTCATTTGATTCAAATAGCTTTGTAGAATGCATTCGACTTTCATTTAATTCAAAGATCTTTGTTTGAATGTGTTTGACTTTCATTTGATTTAAATAACTTTGTAGAATGCATTTGACTTTCATTTGATTCAAAAAGTTTTGTTTAATTGAGTTTCACTTTCATTTTATTCAAATAGCTTTGTTGAACGCATTTGACTTTCATTTGCTTCAAAATGCTTTGTGTGAATGTGTTTGACTTTCATTTGATTCAAATAGCTTTGTTTAATGTGTTTGACTTTCATTTGATTCAAAAAGCATTGTAGAATGCATTCGACTTTCATTTGATTCAAATAGCTTTGTTGAATGCATTTGACTTTTATTTGCTTCAAAAAGCTTTATTTAGATGTGTTTGACTTTCATTTGATTTAAAAACCTTTGTTTAATGTGTTTGAATTTCATTTGATTCAAATAGCTTTGTAGAATTCATTTGACTTTCATTTGATTCAAAAAGCTTTGTTTGAATGTGTTTGATTTCATTTGATTCAAATAGCTTTGTAGAATGCATTCGACTTTCATTTGAGTCAAAAATCTTTGTTTGATTGTGTTTGACTTTCATTTGATTCAAATTGCTTTGTAGAATGCATTCGATTTTCTTTTGATTCAAAAAGCTTTGTTTGAATGTGTTTGACTTTCATTTGATTCAAATAGCTTTGTTCAATGCATTTGACTTTTATTTGCTTTAAAAGCTTTGTTTGAATGTATTTGACTTTCATTTGATTTAATAACCTTTGTTTAATGTGTTTGACTTTCATTTGATTCAAATAGCTTTGTAGAATGCATACACTTTCAATTGATTCAAAAAGTTTTGTTTGAAAGTGTTTGACTTTCATTTGATTCAAATAGCTTTGTAGAATGCATTAGACTTTCATTTGCTTGTAAAAGCTTTGTTTGAATGTGTTTGACTTTCATTTGATTTAAAAACCTTTGTTTAATGTGTTTGACTTTCATTTGATTCAAATAACATTTTAGAATGCATTCGACTTTTATTTGATTCAAAAAGCTTTGTTTGAATGTGTGTGACTTTCATTTGATTTAAAAACCTTTGTTTTAATGTGTTTAACTTTCATTTGATTCAAATAACTTTTTAGAATGCATTCGTCTTTTATTTGATTCAAAAATCTTTGTTTGAATGTGTGTGACTTTCATTTGATTTAAAAACCTTTGTTTAATGTGTTTGACTTTCATTTGATTCAAATAGCTTTATAGAATTCATTCGACTTTCATTTGATTAAAAAAGTTTTTTTGAATGTGTTTGACTTTCATTTGATTCAAATAACTTTGTAGAATGCATTCGACTTTCATTTGATTCAAAACACTTTGTTTGAATGTGTTTTACTTTCATTTGATTCAAATAGCTTTGTTGAATGCATTTGACTTTCATTTGTTTCAAAAAGCTTTGTTTGAATGTGTTTGACTTTCATTAGATTTAAAATCTTTTGTTTAATATGTTTGACTTTCATTTGATTCAAATAACTTTTTAGAATGCATTCGACTTTATTTGATTCAAAAAGCTTTATTTGAATGTGTTTGACTTTCATTTGATTCAAATAGATTTGTTGAATGCATTTGACTTTTATTTGCTTTAAAAAAGCTTTGCTTAAATGTGTTTGACTTTCATTTGATTTAAAAACTTTTGTAGAATGTGTTTGACTTTAATTTGATTCAAATAGCTTTGTAGAATGCATTCGACTTTCATTTGATTCAAAAATCTTTGTTTGAATGTGTTTGACTTTCATTTGATTCAAATAGCTTTGTTGAATGCATTTCACTTTTATTTGATTCAAAAAGCTTTGTTTGAATGTGTTTGACTTTCATTTGATTCAAAAATCTTTGTTTAATGTGTTTGACTTTCATTTGATTCAAATAGCTTTGTAGAATGCATTAGACTTTCATTTGATTCAAAAATCTTTGTTTGAATGTGTTTGACTATCATTTGACACAAGTAGCTTTGTTGAATGCATTTGACTTTTATTTGCTTCGAAAATCTTTGTTTGAATGTGTTTGACTTTCATTTGATTTAAAAACCTTTGTTTAATGTGTTTGACTTTCATTTGATTCAAATTGCTTTGTAGAATGCATTAGACTTTCATTTGATTCAAAAATCTATGTTTGAATGTGTTTGACTTTCATTTGATTCAAATAGCTTTGTTGAATGCATTGGACTTTCATTTGCTTCAAAAAGCTTTGTTTAAATGTGTTTGACTTTCATTTGATTCAAATACCTTAGTTGAATGCATTGGACTTCCATTTGCTTCAAAAAGCTTAGTTTAAATGTGTTTGACTTTCATTTGATTTAAAAACCTTTGTTTAATGTGTTTGACTTTTATTTGATTCAAATAGCTTTGTAGAATGCATTCGACTTTTATTTGATTCAAAAATCTTTGTTTTAATGTGTTTGACTTACATTTGATTCAAACAGCTTTGTTGAATGCATTTGACTTTTATTTAATTCAAAAAGCTTTGTTTGAATGTGTTCGACTTTCATTTGATTTAAAAACCTTTGTTAAATGTGTTTGACTTTCATTTGAGTCAAATAGCTTTGTATAATGCATTTGACTTTCATTTAATTCAAAAAGCTTTGTTTGAATGTGTTTGACTTTCATTTGATTCAAATGGATTTGTTGAATGCATTGGACTTTCATTTGCTTCAAAAAGCTTTGTTTAAATGTGTTTGACTTTCATTTGATTCAAATACATTAATTGAATGCATTGGACTTCCATTTGCTTCAAAAAGCTTTGTTTAAATGTGTTTGACCTTCATTTGATCTAAAAAACCTTTGTTTAATGCGTTTAACTTTCATTTGATTCAAATAGCTTTGTCGAATGCATTCGACTTTCATTTGATTCAAAAATCTTTGTTTTAATGTGTTTGACTTACATTTAATTCAAATAGCTTTGTTGAATGCATTTGACTTTTATTTGATTCAAAAAGCTTTGTTTGAATGTGTTTGACTTTTATTTTATTTAAAAACCTTTGTTAAATGTGTTTGACTTTCATTTGAGTCAAATAGCTTTGTAGAATGCATTTGACTTTCATTTAATTCAAAAAGCTTTGTTTGATTGTGTTTGACTTTCATTTTATTCAAATAGATTTGTTAAATGCATTGGACTTTCATTTGCTTCAAAAAGCTTTGTTTAAATGTGTTTGACTTTCATTTGATTCAAATACGTTAGTTGAATGCATTGGACTTCCATTTGCTTCAAAAAGCTTTGTTTAAATGTGTTTGACTTTCATTTGATTCAAATAGCTTTGTAGAATGCATTTGACTTTCATTTGATTCAAAAAGCTTTTTGTTTATTTGTCTTTGACTTTCATTTGATTATAATAGCTTTGTTGAATGCATTTGACATTCATTTGCTTCAAAAAGCTTTGTTTGAATGTGTTTGACTTTCATTTGATTCAAATAGCTTTGTAGAATGCATTCGACTTTCATTTGATTCAAAAATCTTTGTTTGAATGTGTTTGACTATCATTTGATTCAAATAGCTTTGTTGAATGCATTTGACTTTTATTTGATTTAAAAAGCTTTGTTTGAATGTGTTTGACTTTCATTTGATTTGAAAACCTTTGTTTAATGTGTTTGACTTTCATTAGAGTCAAATAGCTTTGTACAATGCATTTGACTTTCATTTAATTCAAAAAGCTTTGTTTAAATGTGTTTGACTTTCATTTGATTCAAATAGATTTGTTGAATGCATTGGATTTTCATTTGCTTCAAAAGGCTTTGTTTAAATGTGTTTGACTTTCGTTTGATTCAAATACCTTAGTTGAATGCATTGGACTTCCATTTGCTTCAAAAAGCTTTGTTTAAATGTGTTTGATTTTCATTTGATTTAAAAACCTTTGTTTAATGTGTTTGACTTTTATTTAATTCAAATAGCTTTGTAGAATGCATTCGACTTTTATTTGATTCAAAAATCTTTGTTTGAATGTGTTTGACTATCATTTGATTCAAATAGCTTTGTTGAATGCATTTGACTTTTATTTGATTCAAAAAGCTTTGTTTGAATGTGTTTAACTTTCATTTGATTTAAAAACCTTTGTTAAATGTGTTTGACTTTCATTTTAGTCAAATAGCTTTGTATAATGCATTTGACTTTCATTTAATTCAAAAAGCTTTGTTTGAATGTGTTTGACTTTCATTTGATTCAAATAGATTTGTTGAATGCATTGGACTTTCATTTGCTTCAAAAAGCTTTGTTTAAATGTGTTTGACTTTCATTTGATTCAAATACATTAGTTGAATGCATTGGACTTCCATTTGCTTCAAAAAGCTTTGTTTAAATGTGTTTGACCTTCATTTGATTTAAAAAACCTTTGTTTAATGCGTTTAACTTTCATTTGATTCAAATAGCTTTGTCAAATGCATTCGACTTTCATTTGATTCAAAAATCTTTGTTTTAATGTGTTTGACTTACATTTAATTCAAATAGCTTTGTTGAATGCATTTGACTTTTATTTGATTCAAAAAGCTTTGTTTTAATGTGTTTGACTTTTATTTTATTTAAAAACCTTTGTTAAATGTGTTTGACTTTCATTTGAGTCAAATAGCTTTGTAGAATGCATTTGACTTTCATTTAATTCAAAAAGCTTTGTTTGAATGTGTTTGACTTTTATTTGATTCAAATAGATTTGTTGAATGCATTGGACTTTCATTTGCTTCAAAAAGCTTTGTTTAAATGTGTTTGACTTTCATTTGATTCAAATACGTTAGTTGAATGCATTGGACTTCCATTTGCTTCAAAAAGCTTTGTTTAAATGTGTTTGACTTTCATTTGATTCAAATAGCTTTGTAGAATGCATTTGACTTTCATTTGATTCAAAAAGCTTTTTGTTTAAATGTCTTTGACTTTCATTAGATTATAATAGCTTTGTTGAATGCATTTGACATTCATTTGCTTCAAAAAGCTTTGTTTGAATGTGTTTGACTTTCATTTGATTCAAATAGCTTTGCAGAATGCATTCGACTTTCATTTGATTCAAAAATCTTTGTTTGAATGTGTTTGACTATCATTTGATTCAAATAGCTTTGTTGAATGCATTTGACTTTTATTTGATTCATATAGTTATGTTTAATGTGTTTGACTTTCATTTGATTCAAATACCTTAGTTGAATGCATTGGACTTCCATTTGCTTCAAAAAGCTTTGTTTAAATGTGTTTGACTTTCATTTGATTCAAATAGCTTTGTAGAATGCATTCGACTTTCGTTTGATTCAAATAGCTTTGTTGAATGCAATTAACATTCATTTGTTTCAAAAAGCCTTGGTTGAATGTGTTTGACTTTCATTTGATTTAAAAACTTTTGTAGAATGTGTTTGACTTTCATTTGATTCAAATAGCTTTGTAGAATGCATTAGACTTTCATTTGCTTGTAAAAGCTTTGTTTGAATGTGTTTGACTATCATTTGATTTAAAAACCTTTGTTTAATGTGTTTGACTTTCATTTGATTCAAATAACTTTTTAGAATGCATTCGACTTTTATTTGATTCAAAAAGCTTTGTTTGAATGTGTGTGATTTTCATTTGATTTAAAAATCTATGTTTAATGTTTTTGCCTTCATTTGATTCAAATAGCTTTATAGAATTCATTCGACTTTCATTTGATTAAAAAAGCTTTATTTGAATGTGTTTGACTTTCATTTGATTCAAATAACTTTGTAGAATGCATTCGACTTTCATTTGATTCAAAACTCTATGTTTGAATGTGTTATACTTTCATTTGATTCAAATAGCTTTGTTGAATTCATTTGACTTTCATTTGTTTCAAAAACCTTTGTTTGAATGTGTTTGACTTTCATTAGATTTAAAAACTTTTGTTTAATATGTTTGACTTTCATTTGATTGAAATAACTTTTTAGAATGCATTCGACTTTATTTGATTTAAAAAGCTTTATTTGAATGTGTTTGACTTTCATTTGATTCAAATAGATTTGTTGAATGCATTTGACTTTTATTTTCTTCGAAAAGCTTTGTTTGAATGTGTTTGACTTTCATTTGATTTAAAAACTTTTGTAGAATGTGTTTGACTTTCATTTGATTCAAAAATCTTTGTTTAATGTGTTTGACTTTCATTTGATTCTTATAGCTTTGTAGAATGCATTCGACTTTCATTTGATTCAAAAATCTTTGTTTTAATGTGTTTGACTTACATTTGATTCAAATAGCTTTGTTGAATGCATTTGACTTTTATTTGATTCAAAAAGCTTTGTTTGAATGTGTTTGACTTTCATTTGATTTAAAAACCTTTGTTTAATGTGTTTGACTTTCATTTGAGTCAAATAGCTTTGTACAATGCATTTTACTTTCATTTAATTCAAAAAGCTTTGTTTGAATGTGTTTGACTTTCATTTGATTCAAATAGATTTGTTGAATGCATTGGACTTTCATTTTCTTCAAAAAGCTTTGTTTAAATGTGTTTGACTTTCATTTGATTCAAATACGTTAGTTGAATGCATTAAACTTCCATTTGCTTTAAAAAGCTTTGTTTAAATGTATTTGACTTTCATTTGATTCAAATACATTAGTTGAATGCATTGGACTTCCATTTGCTTCAAAAAGCTTTGTTTAAATGTGTTTGACTTTCATTTGATTTAAAAAACCTTTGTTTAATGCGTTTAACTTTCATTTGATTCAAATAGCTTTGTCGAATGCATTCGACTTTCGTTTGATTCAAAAATCTTTGTTTTAATGTGTTTGACTTACATTTAATTCAAATAGCTTTGTTGAATGCATTTGACTTTTCTTTGATTCAAAAAGCTTTGTTTGAATGTGTTTGACTTTCATTTGATTTAAAAACCTTTGTTTAATGTGTTTGACTTTCATTTGAGTCAAATAGCTTTGTACAATGCATTTGACTTTCATTTAATTCAAAAACCTTTGTTTGAATGTGTTTGACTTTCATTTGATTCAAATAGATTTGTTGAATGCATTGGACTTTCATTTGTTTCAAGAAGCTTTGTTTAAATGTGTTTGACTTTCGTTTGATTCAAATACATTAGTTGAATGCATTGGACTTCCATTTGCTTCAAAAAGCTTTGTTTAAATGTGTTTGACTTTCATTTGATTTAAAAAACCTTTGTTTAATGCGTTTAACTTTGATTTGATTGAAATAGCTTTGTCGAATGCATTCGACTTTCATTTGATTCAAAAATCTTTGTTTTAATGTGTTTGACTTACATTTAATTCAAATAGCTTTGTTGAATGCATTTGACTTTTATTTGATTCAAAAAGCTTTATTTGAATGTGTTTGACTTTTATTTTATTTAAAAACCTTTGTTAAATGTGTTTGACTTTCATTTGAGTCAAATAGCTTTGTAGAATGCATTTGACTTTCATTTAATTCAAAAAGCTTTGTATGAATGTGTTTGACTTTCATTTGATTCAAATAGATTTGTTGAATGCATTGGACTTTCATTTGCTTCAAAAAGCTTTGTTTAAATGTGTTTGACTTTCATTTGATTCAAATACGTTAGTTGAATGCATTGGACTTCCATTTGCTTCAAAAAGCTTTGTTTAAATGTGTTTGACTTTCATTTGATTCAAATGGCTTTGTAGAATGCATTTGACTTTCATTTGATTCAAAAAGCTTTTTGTTCGAATGTCTTTGACTTTCATTTGATTATAATAGCTTTGTTGAATGCATTTGACATTCATTTGCTTCAAAAAACTTTGTTTGAATGTGTTTGACTTTCATTTGATTCAAATAGCTTTGTAGAATGCATTCGACTTTCGTTTGATTCAAAAATCTTTGTTTGAATGTGTTTGACTATCATTTGATTCAAATAGCTTTGTTGAATGCATTTGACTTTTATTTGATTCAAATAGCTATGTTTAATGTGTTTGACTTTCATTTGATTCAAATACCTTAGTTGAATGCATTGGACTTCCATTTGCTTCAAAAAGCTTTGTTTAAATGTGTTTGACTTTCATTTGATTCAAATAGCTTTGTAGAATGCATTTGACTTTCATTTGATTCAAAATAGCTTTGGTTTTCATTTGATTATAATAGCTTTGTTGAATGCATTTGACATCCATTTGCTTCAAAAAGCTTTGTTAAATGTGTTTGACTTTCATTTGATTCAAATAGCTTTGTAGAATGCATTTGACTTTCATTTGATTCAAAAAGCCTTGTTTGAATGTGTTTGACTTTCAATTGATTTAAAAATCTTTGTTTGAATGTGTTTGACTTTCATTTGATTCAAATAGCTTTGTAGAATTCATTCGACTTTCATTTGATTCAAAAAGCCTTGTTTGAATGTGTTTGACTTTCATTTGATCCAAATAGCTTTGTTGAATGCGTTGGACTTCCATTTGCTTTAAAAAGCTTTGTTTAAATGTGTATGACTTTCATTTGATTCAAATAGCTTTATAGAATGCATTCGACTTTCATTTGTTTCAAAAAGCTTTGTTTGAATGTGTTTTACTTTCATTTGATTCAAATGGCTTTGTAGAATGCATACGACTTTCATTTGATTCAAAAATCTTTGTTTAAATGTGTTTGACTTTCATTTAATTCAAATAGCTTTGTTAAATGCACTTGACTTTTTTGCTTCAAAAAGCTTTGTTTGAATTTGTTTGACTTTCATTAGATTCAAATAGCTTTGTTGAATGCATTTGACTTTTATTTGATTTAAAAAGCTTTGTTTGAATGTGTTTGTCTTTCATTTGATTCAAATAGCTTAGTTGAATGCATTGGACTTCCATTTACTTCTAAAAGCTTTGTTTAATGTGTTTAACTTTCATTTGATTCAAATAGCTTTGTAGAATGCATTCGACTTTTATTTGATTCAAAAAACTTTGTTTGAATGTGTTTGACTTTCATTTGATTCAAATAGCTTTGTTTTTGAATTTCATTTGAGTCAAATAGCTTAGTTTAATGCATTGGACTTCCATTTGCTTCAAAAAGGTTTGTTTAAAAGTGTTTGACTTTCATTTCCTTCAAAAAGCTTTATTTAAATGTGTTTGGCTTTTATTTGCTTCAAAAAGCTTTTTTTTTTAATTTGTTGGACTTTAATATGATTTAAAAACTTTTGTTTAATGAGTTTGACTTTCATTTGATTCAAATAGCTTTGTAGAATGCATTCGACTTTCATTTGATTCAAAAATCTTTGTTTGAATGTGTTTGACTTTAATTTGATTCAAATAGCTTTGCATTTGACTTTCATTTGAGTCAAACAGCTTAGTTGAATGCATTGGACTTCCATTTGCTTCAAAAAACTTTGTTTAAATGTGTTTAACTTTCATTTGCTTCAAAAAGCTTTGTTTGAATGTGTTTAACTTTCATTTGATTCAAATAGCTTTGTTAAATGCATTTGACTTTTATTTGCATCAAAAAGCATTGTTTTAATGTGTTTGACGTTCCTTTGATTTAAAAATCTTTGTTTAATGTGTTTGACTTTCATTTGATTAAATTTTTTGTAGAATGCATTCGACTTTCATTTGATTCAAAAAGCTTGTTTGAATGTGTTTGACTTTCATTTGACTCAAATAGCTTTGTAGAATGCATTTGACTTTTATTTGCTTCAAAAAGCTTTGTTTGAATGTGTTTTACTTTCATTTGATTTGAAAACCTTTGTTTAAAGTGTTTGATTTTCATTTGATTCAAATAGCTTTGTAGAATTCAATCGACTTTCATTTGATTCAAAAAGCCTTGTTTGAATGTGTTTGACTTTCATTTGATTCAAATAGCTTAGTTGAATGCATTGCACTTCCATTTGCTTCAAAAATCTTTGTTTAAATGTGTATGACTTTCATTTGATCCAAAAAGCCTTGTTTGAATGTGCTTGATTTTCATTTGATTCAAATAGCTTAGTTTAATGCATTGGACTTCTATTTGCTTCAAAAAACTTTGTTTAAATGTGTATGACTTTCATTTGTTTCAAAAAGCATTGTTTTAATATGTTTGACTTACATTTAATTCAAATAGCTTTGTTGAATGCATTTGACTTTTATTTGATTCAAAAAGCTTTGTTTGAATGTGTTTGACTTTTATTTTATTTAAAAACCTTTGTTAAATGTGTTTGACTTTCATTTGAGTCAAATAGCTTTGTAGAATGCATTTGATTTCATTTAATTCAAAAAGCTTTGTTTGAATGTGTTTGACTTTCATTTGATTCAAATAGATTTGTTGAATGCATTGGACTTTCATTTGCTTCAAAAAGCTTTGTTTAAATGTGTTTGACTTTCATTTGATTCAAATACGTTAGTTGAATGCATTGGACTTCCATTTGCTTCAAAAAGCTTTGTTTAAATGTGTTTGACTTTCATTTGATTCAAATAGCTTTGTAGAATGCATTTGACTTTCATTTGATTCAAAAAGCTTTTTGTTTATTTGTCTTTGACTTTCATTTGATTATAATAGCTTTGTTGAATGCATTTGACATTCAGTTGCTTCAAAAAGCTTTGTTTGAATGTGTTTGACTTTCATTTGATTCAAATAGCTTTGTAGAATGCATTCGACTTTCATTTGATTCAAAAATCTTTGTTTGAATGTGTTTGACTATCATTTGATTCAAATAGCTTTGTTGAATGCATTTGACTTTTATTTGATTCAAATAGCTATGTTTAATGTGTTTGACTTTCATTTGATTCAAATACCTTAGTTGAATGCATTGGACTTCCATTTGCTTCAAAAAGCTTTGTTTAAATGTGTTTGACTTTCATTTGATTTAAATAGCTTTGTAGAATGCATTTGACTTTCATTTGATTCAAAATAGCTTTGGTTGAATGTCTTTTACTTTCATTTGATTATAATAGCTTTGTTGAATGCATTTGACATCCATTTGCTTCAAAAAGCTTTGTTAAATGTGTTTGACTTTCATTTGATTCAAATAGCTTTGTAGAATGCATTCGACTTTCATTTGATTCAAAAATCTTTGTTTGAATGTGTTTGACTTTCATTTGATTCAAATAGCTTTGTCAAATGCATTTGACTTTCATTTAATTCAAAAAGCCTTGTTTGAATGTGTTTGACTTTCATTTGATTCAAATAGCTTAGTTGAATGCATTGGACTTCCATTTTATAATTTGTTGGACTTTTATTAATTTTAAAACCTTTGTTTAATGAGTTTGACTTTCATTTGATTCAAATAGCTTTGTAGAATGCATTCGACTTTCATTTGATTCAAAAATCTTTGTTTGAATGTGTTTAACTTTCAATTGATTTAAAAATCTTTGTTTGAATGTGTTTGACTTTCATTTGATTCAAATAGCTTTGTAGAATTCAATCGACTTTCATTTGATTCAAAAAGCCTTGTTTGAATGTGTTTGACTTTCATTTGATCCAAATAGCTTTGTTGAATGCGTTGGACTTCCATTTGCTTTAAAAAGCTTTGTTTAAATGTGTATGACTTTCATTTGATTCAAATAGCTTTATAGAATGCATTCGACTTTCATTTGTTTCAAAAAGCTTTGTTTGAATGTGTTTGACTTTCATTTGATTCAAATGGCTTTGTAGAATGCATACGACTTTCATTTGATTCAAAAATCTTTGTTTAAATGTGTTTGACTTTTATTTGATTCAAATAGATTTGTTGAATGCATTTGAATTTTATTAGCTTCAAAAAGCTTTGTTTGAATTTGTTTGACTTTCATTTGATTTAAAAACCTTTATTTAATGTGTTTGACTTTCGTTTGATTCAAATAGCTTTGTAGAATGCATTCGACTTTCATTTGATTCAAAAATATTTGTTTGAATATGTTTGACTTTCATTTAATTCAAATAGCTTTGTTAAATGCACTTGACTTTTATTTGCTTCAAAAAGCTTTGTTTGAATTTGTTTGATTTTCATTAGATTCAAATAGCTTTGTTGAATGCATTTGACTTTTATTTGATTTAAAAAGCTTTGTTTGAATGTGTTTGTCTTTCATTTGATTCAAATAGCTTAGTTGAATGCATTGGACTTCCATTTACTTTAAAAAGCTTTGTTTAATGTGTTTAACTTTCATTTGATTCAAATAGCTTTGTAGAATGCATTCGACTTTTATTTGATTCAAAAAACTTTGTTTGAATGTGTTTGACTTTCATTTGATTCAAATAGCTTTGTTTTTGAATTTAATTTGAGTCAAATAGCTTAGTTGAATGCATTGGACTTCTCTTTGCTTCAAAAAGCTTTGTTTAAAAGTGTTTGACTTTCATTTGCTTCAAAAAGCTTTATTTAAATGTGTTTGGCTTTTATTTGCTTCAAAAAGCTTTGTTTTAATTTGTTGGACTTTAATATGATTTAAAAACTTTTGTTTAATGAGTTTGACTTTCATTTGATTCAAATAGCTTTGTAGAATGCATTCGACTTTCATTTGATTCAAAAATCTTTGTTTGAATGTGTTTGACTTTAATTTGATTCAAATAGCTTTGCATTTGACTTTCATTTGAGTCAAACAGTTTAGTTGAAAGCATTGTACTTCCATTTGCTTCAAAAAACTTTGTTTAAATGTGTTTAACTTTCATATGCTTCAAAAAGCTTTGTTTGAATGTGTTTAACTTTCATTTGATTCAAATAGCTTTGTTAAATGCATTTGACTTTTATTTGCTTCAAAAAGCATTGTTTTAATGTGTTTGACGTTCCTTTGATTTAAAAATCTTTGTTTAATGTGTTTGACTTTCATTTGATTAAATTTTTTGTAGAATGCATTCGACTTTCATTTGATTTAAAAAGCTTTGTTTGAATGTGTTTGACTTTCATTTGACTCAAATAGCTTTGTAGAATGCATTTGACTTTTATTTGCTTCAAAAAGCTTTGTTTGAATGTGTTTTACTTTCATTTGATTTAAAAACCTTTGTTTAAAGTGTTTGATTTTCATTTGATTCAAATAGCTTTGTAGAATTCAATCGACTTTCATTTGATTCAAAAAGCCTTGTTTGAATGTGTTTGACTTTCATTTGATTCAAATAGCTTAGTTGAATGCATTGCACTTCCATTTGCTTCAAAAAGCTTTGTTTAAATGTGTATGATTTTCATTTGATTCAAAAAGCCTTGTTTGAATGTGTTTGACTTTCATTTGATTTAAAAACCTTTGTTTGAATGTGTTTGACTTTCATTAGATTCAAATAGCTTTGTTGAATGTATTTGACTTTAATTTGATTCAAAAAGCTTTGTTTGAACGTGTTTGTCTTTCATTTGATTCAAATAGCTTAGTTGAATGCATTGGACTTCCGTTTGCTTCAAAAAGCTTTGTTTAAATGTGTTTGACTTTCATTTAATTCAAATAGCTTTGTAGAATGCATTCGACTTTCATTTGGTTCAAAAAGCTTTGTATGAATGTGTTTGACTTTCATTTGATTTAAAAACCATTGTTTAATGAGTTTGAATTTCATTTGATTCAAATAGCTTTGTAGAATTCATTCGACTTTCATTTGATTCAAAAAGCTTTGTTTGAATGTGTTTGACTTTTATTTGATTCTAATAGCTTAGTTGAATGCATTGGACTTCCATTTGCTTTAAAAAGCTTTGTTTAAATGTGTATGACTTTCATTTGATTCAAATAGCTTTGTAGAATGCATTCGACTTTCATTTGATTCAAAAAGCCTTGTTTGAATGTGTTTGAATTTCGTTTGATTCAAAAAGCTTTGTTTAAATGTGTTTGACTTTCATTTGATTCAAATAACTTTGTTGAATACATTTAACTTTTACTTGCTTCAAAAAGCTTTGTTTGAATGTCTTTGACATTCATTTGATTTAAAAACCTTTGTTAAATGTGTTTGACTTTCATTTGATTCAAATAGTATTGTTGAATGCATTCGACTTTCATTTGCTTCAAAAATCTTTGTTTGAATGTGTTTGACTTTCATTTGATTCAAATAGCTTAGATGAATGCATTGGACTTCCATTTGCTTTAAAAAGCTTTGTTTAAATGTGTATGACTTTCTTTTGATTCAAATAGCTTTGTAGAATGCATTCGACTTTCATTTGATTCAAAAAGCCTTGTTTGAATGTGTTTGAATTTTTTTGATTCAAAAACCTTTGTTTATATGTGTTTGACTTTCATTTGATTCAAATAGCTTTGTTGAATACATTTGACTTTTATTTGCTTCAAAAAGCTTTGTTTGAATGTGTTTGACTTTCATTTGATTTAAAAACCTTTGTTTAATGAGTTCGACTTTCATTTGATTCAAAAATCTTTGTTTGAATTTGTTTGACTTTCATTTGATTCAAATAGCTTTGTTGAATGCATTTGACTTCATTTGCTTCAAAAAGCTTTGTTTAAATGTGTTTGACTTTCATTTGATTTAAAAAACCTTTGTTTAATGTGTTTGACTTTCATTTGATACAAATAGCTTTGTAGAATGTATTCGACTTTCATTTCATTCAAATAGCTTTGTTGAATGCAATTAACATTCATTTGCTTCAAAAAGCCTTGTTTGAATGTGTTTGACTTTCGTTTGATTCAAATAGGTTTGTTCAATGCATTTGACTTTTATTTGATTCAAACAGCTTTGTTTGAATGTGTTTGACTTTCATTTGATTCAAATAGCTTAATTGAATGCATTGGACTTCCATTTGCTTCAAAAAGCTTTGTTTAAATGTGCTTGACTTTCATTTGATTCAAATAGCTTTGTAGAATGCATTTGACTTTCATTTGATTCAAAAACCTTTGTTCGAATGTCTTTGACTTTCATTTGATTCTAATAGCGTTGTTGAATGCATTTACCATTCATTTGCTTCAAAAAGCTTTCTTTGAACGTGTTTGACTTTCATTTGATTTAAAAACCTTTGTTTAATGTGTTTGACTTTCATTTGATTCAAATAGCTTTGTAGAATGCATTCCATTTTCATTTGATTCAAAAATCTTTGTTTGAATGTGTTTGAATTTCATTTGATTCAAATAGCTTTGTTAAATGCACTTGACTTTTATTTGCTTCAAAAAGCTTTGTTTGAATTTCTATGACTTTCATTTGATTTAAAAAACTTTGTTTAATAAGTTTGACTTTCATTTGATTCAAATAGTTTTGTTGAATGCATTTGACTTTGATTTGCTTCAAAAAGCTCTGTTTGAATGTGTTTGACTTTCATTTTATTTAAAAACCTTTTTTTAATGTGTTTGACTTTCATTTGATTCAAATAGCTTTGTAGAATGCATTCGGCTATCATTTGATTCAAAAATCTTTGTTTGAATTGTTTTGACCTTCATTTCATTCAAATTGCTTTGTTAAATGCATTTGACTTTTATTTGATTCAAAAAGATTTGTTTGAATATATTTGACTTTCATTTGATTCAAATAGCTTTGTAGAATGCATTTGACTTTCATTTGATTCAAAAAACTTTGTTTGAATGTGTTTGACTTTCATTTGATTCAAATAGCTTTGTTGAACACATTTGACTTCCATTTGCTTCAAAAAGATTTGTGTAAATGTGTTTGACTTTCATTTGATTCAAATAGCTTTGTAGAACGCATTTGACTTTCATTTGATTCAAAAAGCTTTATTTGAATGTCTTTGACTTTCATTTGATTCAAATAGCTTTGTTAAATGCATTTGACATTCATTTGCTTCAAAAAGCTTTGTTTCAATGTGTTTGACTTGCATTTGATTCAATTAGCTTTGTAGAATGCATTCGACTTTCATTTGATTCAAAAATCTTTGTTTGAATGTGTTTGACATTCATTTGATTCAAATAGCATTGTTGAATGCATTTGACTTTTATTTTGCTTCAAAAAGGTTTGTTTGAATGTCTTTGACTTTCATTTGGTTCAAATAGCTTTGTTGCATGCATTTGACATTCATTTGCTTCAAAAAGCTTTGTTTGAATGTGTTTGACTTTCATTTGATTCAAATAGCTTTGTAGAATGCATTTGACTTTCATTTGATTCAAAAAGCTTTGTTTGAATGTCTTTCACTTTCATTTGATTCAAATAGCTTTGTAGAATGCATTTGACTTTCATTTGATTCAAAAAGCCTTGTTTAAATGTGTTTGACTTTCATTTGATTCAAATAGCTTAGTTGAATGCATTGGACTTCCATTTGCTTTAAAAAGCTTTGTTTAAATGTGTATGACTTTCATTTGATTCAAATAGCTTTGTAGAATGCATTCGACTTTCATTTGATTCAAAAATCTTTGTTTGATTATGTTTGACTTTCATTTGATTCATATAGCTTTGTTGAATGCATTTGACTTTCATTTGCTTCAAAAAGCTTTGTTTGAATGTTTTTGAATTTCATTTGATTCAAATAGCTTAGTTGAATGCATTGGACTTCCATTTGCTTTAAAAAGCTTTGTTTAAATGTGTATGACTTTCATTTGATTCAAAAAGCCTTGTTTGAACGTGTTTGAATTTCATTTGATTCAAAAAGCTTTGTTTAAATGTGTTTGACTTTCATTTGATTCAAATAACTTTGTTGAATACAGTTGACTTTTATTTGCTTCAAAAAGCTTTGTTTGAATGTGTTGGACATTCATTTGATTTAAAAACCTTTGTTTATTGAGTTCGAGTTTTATGTGATTCTAATAGCTTTGTGGAATGCATTCGACTTTCATTTGATTCAAAAATCTTTGTTTGAATTTGTTTGACTTTCATTTGATTCAAATAGCTTCGTTAAATGCACTTGACTTTTTTTTGCTTCAAAAAGCTTTGTTTGAATTTGTTTGACTTTCATTAGATTCAAATAGCTTTGTTGACTGCATTTGACTTTTATTTGATTCAAAAAGCTTTGTTTAAATGTGTTCGTCTTTCATTTGATTCAAATAGCTTAGTTGAATGCATTGGACTTCCATTTGCTTCAAAAAGCTTTGTTTAATGTGTTTAACTTTCATTTGATTCAAATAGCTTTGTAGAAGGCATTCGACTTTCATTTGATTCAAAAAGCCTTGTTTGAATGTGTTTGACTTTTATTTGATTCAAAAAGCTTTATTGAAATGTGTTTGACTTTCATTTGATTCAAATAGCTTTGTTGAATACATTTGACTTTTATTTGCTTCAAAGAGCTTTGTTTGAATGTGTTTGACTTTCATTTGATTTAAAAACCTTGGTTTAATGAGTTCGACTTTCATTTGATTCAAATACCTTTGTAGAATGCATTCGACTTTCATTTGATTCAAAAATCTTTGTCTGAATTTGTTTGACTTTCATTTGATTTAAAAACCTTTGTTTAATGTGTTTGACTTTCGTTTGATATAAATAGCTTTGTAGAACGCATTCGACGTCCATTTGATTCAAAAATCTTTGTTTGAATGTGTTTGACTTTCATTTGATTCAAATAGCTTTGTTGAATACATTTGACTTTTATTTGCTTCAAAAAGCTTTGTTTGAATGTCTTTGACTTTCATTTGATTTAAAAACCTTTGTTTAATGAGTTCAACTTTCATTTGACTCAAATAGCTTTGTAGAATGCATTCGACTTTCATTTGATTCAAAAATCTTTGTTTGAATTTGTTTGACTTTTATTTGATTCAAATAGACTTGTTGAATGCATTTGAATTTTATTTGCTTCAAAAAGCTTTGTTTGAATTTGTTTGACTTTCATTTGATTTAAAAACCTTTGTTTAATGTGTTTGACTTTTGTTTGATTCAAATAGCTTTGTAGAATACATTCGACTTTCATTTAATTCAAAAATCTTTGTTTGAATGTGTTTGACTTTCATTTGATTCAAATAGATTTGTAGAATTCAATCGACTTTCATTTGATTCAAAAAGCCTTGTTTGAATGTGTTTGACTTTCATTTGATTCAAATAGCTTAGTGGAATGCATTGGACTTTTATTTGATTAAAAAAGCCTTGTTTGAATGTGTTTGACTTTCATTTGATTCAAATAGCTTAGTTGAATGCATTCGACTTTCATTTGATTCAAAAATCTTTGTTTGAATGAGTTTGACTTTCATTTGATTCAATTAGCTTTGTTGAACGCATTTGACTTTTATTTGCTTCAAAAAGCATTGTTTGAATGTGTTTGACTTTCATTTGATTTAAAAACCATTGTTTAACGAGTTTGACTTTCATTTGATTCAAATAGCTTTGTAGAATTCATTCGACTTTCATTTGATTCAAAAATCTTTGTTTGAATGTATGTGACTTTCGTTTGATTCAAATATGTTTGTTGAATACATTTGACTTTTATTTGATTCAAAAAGCTTAGTTGAATCCATTGGACTTCCATTTCCTTTAAAAAGCTTTGTTTAAATGTGTATGACTTTCATTTGATTCAAATAGCTTTGTTGAATGCATTTGACTTTTATTTGATTCAAAAAGCTTTGTTTGAATGTGTTTGACTTTCATTTGAGTCAAATAGCTTAGTTGAATGCATTGGACTTCCATTTGTTTCAAAAAGCTTTGTTTAAATGTGTTTGACTTTCTTTTGATTCAAAAAGTTTTGTTTGAATGTGTTTGACTTTCATTTGATTTAAAAACCTTTGTTTGAATGTGTTTGACTTTGATTTTATTCAAATAGCTTTTTTGAATGCATTTGACTTTTATTTGCTTCAAAAAGCTTTGTTTGAATGTGTTTGACTTTCATTTGATTCAAATAGCTTTGTAGAATTCAATCGACTTTCATTTGATTCAAATAGCTTAGTTGAATGCATTGGACTTCCATTAGCTTCAAAAAGCTTTGTTTAAATGTGTATGACTTTCATTTGATTCAAAAAGTCAAACACATTAAACAAAGGTTTTTAAATCAAATGAAAGTCAAACACATTCAAACAAGGCTTTTTTAATCAAATGAAAGACAAATGCATTCTCCAAAGCTATTTGAATCAAATGAAAGTCAAATACAATAAACAAAGGTTTTTAAATCAAACAAAAGTCAAACACATTCAAACAAAGCTTTTTGAAGCAAATAAAAGTCAAATGCATTCAACAAAGCTATTTGAATCAAATCAATGTCAAACACATTAAACAAAGGTTTTTAAATCAAATGAAAGGTAAACACTTTGAAACAAATCTTTTTGAAGCAAATAAACGTCAAATGTATTGAACAAAACTATTTAAATCAAACGAAAGTAAAAAACATTCAAACAAAGCTTTTTGAATCAAATGAAAGTCGAATGCATTCTACAAAACTATTTGAATCAAATGAAAGGCAAACACATTCAAACAAAGGTTTTTTAAGCAAATGAAAGTCAAATACATTCAACAAAGCTATTTGAATCAAATGAAAGTCAATCACATTTAAACAAAGCATTTTGAAGCAAATGAAAGTCAAAAGCATTCAAGAAAGCTATTTGAATCTAATGAAACTTAAACATATTCAAACAAAGCTTTTTGTAAAAAAGGAAAGTCAAATACATTCTACAAAGCTATTTGAATCAAATGAAAGGCAAACAGATTAAACGAAGGTTTTTAAATCAAATGAAAGTCAAACACATTTAAACAAAGCTTTTTGAAGCAAATAAAAGTCAAATGCATTCAACAAAGCTATTTGAATCAAATCAAAGTCAAACACATTCAAACAAAGCATTTTGAATCAAATAAAATTCGAATGCATTCTACAAAGCTATTTGAATCAAATGAAAGTCAAACACATTAAACAAAGGTTTTTCAATCAAATGAAAGTAAAACACATTCAAACAAAGGTTTTTAAATCAAATGTAAGTCAAACACATTTAAACAAAGCTATTTGAATCAAATGTAAGTCAAACACATTAAACAAAGGTTTTGAAATAAAATGAAAGTCAAATACGTTCAAACAAAGCTTTTGAATCAAATGAAATTTAAATGCATTCTACAAAGCTATTTGAATCAAATGAAAGTCAAATACATTAAACAAAGGTTTTTAAATCAAATGAAAGTTAAACACATTCAATCAAAGCTTTTTGAAGCAAATAAAAGTCAAATGCATTCAACAAAGCTATTTGAATCAAATGAAAGTCAAACACATTCAAACAAAGCTTTTTGAATCAAATGATAGTGGAATGCATTCTACGAAGCTATTTTGAATCAAATGAAAGTCAAACACATTATGTAAAGGTTTTTAAATAAAAAGAAAGTCAAACACATTCAAATAAAGCTTTTTGAAGCAAAGAAAAGTCAAATGCATTCAACAAAGCTATTTAAATCAAATGAAAGTCAAACACAATAAACAAAGGTTTTTAAATCAAATGAAAGTCAAACACATTCTAACAAAGCTTTTTGAAGTAAATGAAAGTCAAATGCATTCAACAAAACTATTTGAATCAAATGAAAGTCAAACACATTCAAACAAAGGTTTTTAAATCAAATAAAAGTCAAACACATTCTAACAAAGCTATTTAAATAAAATGTAAGTCAAACACATTAAACAAAGTTTTTTAAATAAAATGAAAGTCAAACACATTCAAACAAAGCTTTTTGAATCAAATGAAATTCAAATGCATTCTACAAAGCTATTTGAATCAAATGAAAGTCAAATACATTAAACAAAGGTTTTTAAATCAAATGAAAGTCAAACACATTTAATCAAAGCTTTTTGAAGCAAATTAAAGTCAAATTCATTCAACAAAGCTATATGAATCAAATGAAAGTCAAACACATTCAAACAAAGGTTTTTGAATCAAATGAAATTGGAATGCATTCTACAAAGCTATTTGAATCAAATGAAAGTCAAACACATTAAACAAAGGTTTTTAAATCAAATGAAAGTCAAACATATTCAAATAAAGCTATTTGAATCAAATGTAAGTCAAACACATTAAACAAAGGTTTTTAAATAAAATGAAAGTCCAACACATTCAAACAAAGCTTTTTAAATCAAATGAAAGACAAATTCAATCTCCAAAGCTATTTGAATCAAATGAAAGTCAAATGCGATAAACAAAGGTTTTTAAATCAAATGAAAGTCAAACACATTCAAACAAAGCTTTTTGAAGCAAATAAAAGTCAAATGCATTCAACAAAGCTATTTGAATCAAATCAAAGTCAAACACATTCAAACAAATCTTTTTGAATCAAATAAAATTCGAATGCATTCTACAAAGCCATTTGAATCAAATGAAAATCAAACACAATAAACAAAGGTTTTTAAATTAAATGAAAGTCAAACACATTCAAACAAAGCTTTTTGAAGCAAATAAAAGTCAAATGCATTGTACAAAGCTATTTGAATCAAATGAAAGTCAAACAAATTAAACAAAGATTTTTAAATCAAATGAAAGGTAAACACTTTTAAATAAAGAATTTTGAAACAAATAAAAGTCAAATGCATTCAAGAAAGCTATTTGAATCAAATGAAAGTCAAATGCATTCTACAAAGCTATCTGAATCAAATGAAAATCGAATGCATTCTACAAAACTATTTGAATCAAATAAAAGTCAAACACATTCAAACAAAGCTTTTTAAAGCAAATAAAAGTCAAATGCATTCTACAAAGCTATTTGAATCAAATGAAAGTCAAACACATTCAAACAAAGGTTTTTAAATCAAATGAAAGTCAAACACATAAAAACAAAGCTTTTTGAAGCAAATAAAAGTCAAATGCATTGAACAAAGCTATTTGAATAAAATGAAAGTCAAACACATTCAAACAAAGCTCTTTGAATCAACAGAAAGTCGAATGTATTCTACAAAGCTATTTGAATCAAATGAAAGTCAAACACATTCAAACAAAGCTTTTTGAAGCAAATAAAAGTCAAATGCATTCTACAAAGCTATTTGAAACAATTGAAAGTTAAACACATTAAACAAAGGTTTTTAAATCAAATGAAAGTCAAACACATTGAAACAAAGCTTTTTGAAGCAAATAAAAGTCAAATGCATTGAACAAAGCTATTTGAATAAAATGAAAGTCAAACACATTCAAACAAAGCTTTTTGAATCAAAAGAAAGTCGAATGTATTCTACAAAGCTATTTGAATCAAATGAAAGTCAAACACATTCAAACAAAGCTTTTTGAAGCAAATAAAAGTCAAATGCATTCTACAAAGCTATTTGAATCAAATGTAAGTCAAACACATTCAACAAAGGTTTTTAAATTAAATGAAAGTCAAACACATTCAAACAAAGCTATTTGAATCAAATGTAAGTCAAACACATTAAACAAAGGTTTTTAAATAAAATGAAAGTCCAACACGTTCAAACAAAGCTTTTTGAAGAACAAAAAATTCAAATGCATTCAACAAAGCTTTTTGAATCAAATGAAAGTCAAACACATTCAAACAAAGCTTTTTAAATCAAATGAAAGTCGATTGCATTCTACAAAGCTATTTGAATCAAAAGAATGTTAAACACGTTAAACAAAGGTTTTTAACTCAAATGAAAGTCAAACACATTCAAACACATTAAACAAAGCTTTTTAAAGCAATTGAAAGTCAAATGCATTGAACAAAGCTATTTGAATGAAATGAAAGTCAAACACATTCAAATAAAGCCTTTTGAATCAAATGAAAGTCGAATGCATTCTACAAAGCTATTTGAATCAAATGAATGTCAAACACGTTAAACAAAGGTTTTTAACTCAAATGAAAGTCAAACACATTCAAACAAAGCTTTTTGAAACAAATAAAATTCAAATGCATTCAACAAAGCTATTTAAATCAAATGAAAGTCAAACACATTCAAACAAAGCTTTTTGAAGCAAATTAAAGTCGAATGCGTTCTACAAATCTATTTCAATCAAATAAAAGTCAAACACATTTAAACAAAGGTTTTTGAAGCAAATAAAAGTCAAATGCAATGAACAAAGCTATTTGAATCAAATGAAAGTCAAACACATTCAAACAAAGCTTTTTTAAGCAAATAAAAGTCAAATGTATTCAACAAAGCTATTTGAATCAAATGAAAGTCAAACACATTTAAACAAAGGTTTTTGAATCAAATGAAAGTCGAATGAATTCTACAAAGTTATTTGAATCAAATGAAAGTCAAACACATTCAAACAAACCTTTTTCAATCAAATGAAAGTCGAATGCATACTACAAAGCTATTTGAATCAAATGAAAATCAAACACATTCAAACAAAGCTTTTTGAAGCAAATAAAAGTCAAATGCATTCAACAAAGCAATTTGAATCAAGTGAAAGTCAATCACATTCAAACAAAGGTTTTTAAATCAAATGAAAGTAAACACATTGAAACAAAGATTTTTAAAGCAAATGAAAGTCAAATGCATTCAACAAAGCTATTTGAATCAAATGAAAGTCAAACACATTCATACAAAGCTTTTTGAGTCAAATGAAAGTCAAATGCATTTTACAAAGCTTTTTGAATCAAATGAAAGTCAGACACATTAAACAAAGCTTTTTGAATCCAATGAAAGTCGAATGCATTCTACAAAGCAATTTGAATCAAATGAAAGTCAAACACATTAAACAAAGGTTTTTGAATCAAATGAAAGTCAAACACATTCAAACAAAGCTTTTTGAAACAAATAAAAGTGGAATGCATTCTACAAAGCTATTTGAATCAAATGGAAGTCAAACACATTAAACAAAGGTTTTTAAATCAAATGAAAGTCAAACACATTCAAACAAAGCTTTTTTAAGCAAATAAAAGTCAAATACATTCAACAAAACTATTTGAATCAAATGAAAGTCAAACACATTCAAACAAAGCTCTTTGAATCACATAAAAGTTGAATGCATTCAACAAAGCTATTTGAATCAAATGAAAGTCAAACACATTAAATAAAGGTTTTTTAATCAAATGAAAGTCAAACACATTCAAACAAAGCTTTTTGAAGCAAATAAAAGTCAAATGCATTCAACAAAGCTATTTGAATCAAATGAAAGTCAAACACATTCAAACAAAGGTTTTTAAATCAAATGAAAGTCAAACACATTCAAACAAAGCTTTTTGAAGCAAAAGAAAGTCGAATGCATTCAACAAAGTTATTTGAATCAAATGAAAGTCAAACACATTCAAACAAAGCTCTTTGAATCAAATGAAAGTAAAACATATTCAAACATAGAGTTTTGAATCAAATGAAAGTCGAATGCATTCTACAAAGTTATTTGAATCAAATGAAAGTCAAACACATTCAAACAAAGCTCTTTGAATCAAATAAAAGTCGAATGCATTCAACAAAGCTATTTGAATCAAATAAAGTCAAACACATTAAATAAAGGTTTTTAAATCAAATGAAAGTCAAACACATTCAAACAAAGCTTTTTTAAGCAAATAAAAGTCAAATGCATTCAACAAAGCTATTTGAATCAAATGAAAGTCAAACACATTCAAACAAAGCTTTTTGAAACAAATGAAATTCGAATGCATTCAACAAAGCTATTTGAATCAAATGAAAGTCAAACACATTAAATAAAGGTTTTTAAATCAAATGAAAGTCAAACACTTTCAACCAAGGCATTTTGAAACAAATAATAGTCAAATGCATTCAACAAAGCTATTTGAATCAAATGAAAGTTAAACACATTCAAACAAAGCGTTTAAAATCAAATGCAAGTCAAATGCATTCTACAAAGCTATTTAAATCAAATGAAAGTCAAACAAATTAAACAAAGCTTTTTGAATCAAATGAAAGTCGAATGCATTCTATAAAGCTATTTCAATCAAATGAAAGTCAAACATATTCAAACAAAGCTTTTTGAATCAAATGAAAGTGAAACACATTCAAACAAAGCTTTTTGAAGCAAATAAAAGTCAAATGCATTCAACAAAACTATTTGAATCAAATGAAAGTCAAACACATTCAAACAAAGCTTTTTGAATCAAATAAAAGTCGAATGCATACTGCAATGCTATTTGAATCAAATGAAAGTCAAACACATAAAACAAAACTTTTCAAATCAAATGAAATTCAAACACATTTAAACAAAGCTTTTTGAAGCAAATAAAAGTAAAATGCATTGAACAAAGCTATTTGTAGCAAATGAAAGTCAAACACATTCAAACAAAGCTTTTTGAAGCAAATAAAAGTCAAATACATTCAATAAAGCTATTTGAATCAAATGAAAGTCAAACACATTCCAACAATGCCTATTGAATCAAATGAAAGTCAAATGCATTCTGCAAAGCTATTTGAATGAAATAAAAGGCAAACACATTAAACAAAGGTTTTTAAATCAAATGAAAGTCAAACATATTCAAACAAAGCTTTTTGATGCAAATATAAGTCAAATGTATTCAATAGAGCTACTTGAATCAAATGAAAGTCAAACACATTCAAACAAAGGTTTTTGAATCAAATGAAAGTCGAATGCATTCTACAAAACTATTTGAATCAAATGAAAGTCAAACACATTAAACAAAGGTTTTTTAATCAAATGAAATTCAAACACATTCAAACAAAGCTTTTTAAAGCAAATGAAAGTGAAATACATTCAACAAAACTATTTAAATGTAATGAAAGTCAAACACATTCAAATAAAGGTTTTTAAAGGAAATCAAAGTCTAATGCATTCAACAAAGCCATTTGAATCAAATGAAAGTCAAACATTAAATAAAGGTTTTTAAATCAAATGAAAGTCAAACACATTCAAACAAAGCTTTTTTAAGCAAATAAAAGTCAAATGCATTCAACAAAGCTATTTGAATCAAATGAAAGTCAAACACATTCAAACAAAGCTTTTTGAAACAAATGAAAAACGAATGAATTCTACAAAGCTATTTGAATCAAATGAAAGTCAAACACATTAAACAAAAGTTTTTAAATAAAATTAAAGGCAAACACATTCAAACAAAGATTTTTGAAACTAATAAAAGTCAAATTCATTCTACAAAGCTATTTGAATCAAATGAAAGGCAAACACATTAAACAAAGGTTTTTAAATCAAATGAAAGTCAAACACTTTCAAACAAATCTTTTTTTAGCAAATAATAGTCAAATGCATTCAACAAAGCTATTTGAATCAAATGAAAGTTAAACACATTCAAACAAAGCGTTTAAAATCAAATGCAAGTCAAATGCATTCTACAAAGCTATTTGAATCAAATGAAAGTCAAATACATTACACAAAGGTTTTTAAATCAAATGAAAGTAAAATTTATTCAATCAAAGCTTTTTGAAGCAAATAAAAGTCAAATGCATTCAACAAAGCTATTTGAATCAAATGAAAGTCAAACACATTCAAACAAAGCTTTTTGAATCAAATGAAAGTCGAATGCATTCTACAGAGCTATTTGAATAAAATGAAATTCAAACACATTAAACAAAGGTTTTTTAATCAAATGAAAGTCAAACACATTCAAACAAAGCTTTTTAAAACAAATAAAATTCAAATGCATTCAACCAAGCTATTTGAATCAGATGAAAGTCAAACACATTCAATTAAAGGTTTTTAAATCAATTGAAAGTCAAACACATTCAAACAAAGCTTTTAGAAGCAAATGAAAGTCAAATGCATTCAACAAAGCTATTTGAATCAAATGAAAGTCATCCACCTTCTAATAAAGCTTTTTGAATCAAATGAAAGTCAAATGCTTTCTACAAAGCTATTTCAATCAAATGATAGTCAAACACAATAAAGAAAGGTTTTTAAATCAAATGAAAGTCAAACACTTTCAAACAAAGCTTTTTGAAGCAAATAATAGTCAAATGCGTTCAACAAAGAATATTTGAATTAAATGAAAGTCAAACACATTCAAACAAAGCTTTTAAAATCAAATGAAAGTCAAATGCATTCTACAAAGCTTTTTGAATCAAACGAAAGTCAAATACATTACACAAAGGTTTTTCAATCAAATGAGAGTCAAACACATTCAATCAAAGCGTTTTGAAGCAAATAAAACTCAAATGCATTCAACAAAGCTATTTGAATCAAATGAAAGTCAAACAAATTCAAACAAAGCTTTTTAAATCAAATGAAAGACGAATGCATTCTACAAAGCTATTTGAATCAAATGAAAGTCAAACACATTAAACAAAGGTTTTTTAATCAAATGAAAGTCAAACACATTCAAACAAAGCTCTTTGAATCAAATAAAAGTCGAATGCATTCAACTAAGCTATTTGAATCAAATGAAAGTCAAACACATTCAAACAAAGGTTTTTAAATCAAATGAAAGCCAAACACATTCAAACAAAGCTTTTTGAAGCAAATAAAAGTCAAATGCATTCAACAAAGCTATTTGAATCAAATGAAAGTCATACATATTTAAACAAAGCTTATTGAATCAAATGAAAGTCAAATGCATTCAAGAAAGCTATTTGAATCAAATGAAAGGCAAACACATTAAACAAAGGTTTTTTAAATCAGTTGAAAGTCAAACACATTCAAACAAAGCTTTTTGATGCAAATAAAAGTCAAATGTATTCAATAAAGCTATTTGAATCAAATGAAAGTCAAACATATTCAAATAAAGGTTTTTGAATGAAATGAAAAACGAATGAATTCTACAAAGCTATTTGAATCAAATGAAAGTCAAACACATTCAAACAAAGGTTTTTAAATCAAATGAAAGCCAAACACATTCAAACAAAGCTTTTTGAAGCAAATAAAAGTCAAATGCATTCAACAAAGCTATTTGAATCAAATGAAAGTCAAACATATTCAAACAAAGCTTTTTGAATCAAATGAAAGTCAAATGCATTCAAGAAAGCTATTTGAATCAAATGAAAGGCAAACACATTAAACAAAGGTTTTTAAATCAGATGAAAGTCAAACACATTCAAACAAAGCTTTTTGATGCAAATAAAAGTCAAATGTATTCAATAAAGCTATTTGAATCAAATGAAAGTCAAACATATTCAAATAAAGGTTTTTGAATGAAATGAAAAACGAATGAATTCTACAAAGCTATTTGAATCAAATGAAAGTCAAACACATTAAACAAAGGTTTTTAAATAAAAAGAAAGGCAAACACATTCAAACAAAGATTTTTGAAATAAATAAAAGTCAAATTCATTCTACAAAGCTATTTGAATCAAATGAAAGGCAAACACATTAAACAAAGGTTTTTAAATCAAATGAAAGTCAAACACATTCAAACAAAGCTTTTTGATGCAAATAAAAGTCAAATGTATTCAATGAAGCTATTTGAATCAAATGAAAGTCAAACATATTCAAATAAAGGTTTTTGAATGAAATGAAAAACGAATGAATTCTACAAAGCTATTTGAATCAAATGAAAGTCTAACACATTAAACAAAGGTTTTTAAATAAAATGAAAGGCAAACACATTCAAACAAAGCTTTTTGAAACAAATAAAAGTCAAAAAATTCATTCTACAAAGCTATTTGAATCAAATGAAAGTCAAACACATTAAACAAAGATTTTTAAATCAAATGAAAGTCAAACACATTCAAACAAAGCTTTTTTAAGCAAATAAAAGTCAAATGCATTCAACCAAGCTATTTGAATCAAAAGAAAGTCAAACACATTCAAACAAAGCTTTTTGAATTAAATGAAAGTCGAATGCATTCTACAAAGCTATTTGAATCAGATGAAAGTCAAACACATTAAACAAACGTTTTTAAATCAAATGAAAGTCAAACACTTTCAAACAAAGCTTTTTGAAGCAAATAATAGTCAAATGCGTTCAACAAAGATATTTGAATCAAATGAAAGTCAAACACATTCAAACAAAGATTTTTGAATCAAATGAAAGTCGAATGCATTCTACAAAGCTATTTGATTCAAATGATAGTCAAACACATTAAACAAAGCTTTTTGAATCAAATGAAAGTCGAATGCATTCTACAAAGCTATTTCAATCAAATGAAAGTCAAACATATTCAAACAAAGCTTTTTGAATCAAATGAAAGTCAAACACATTCAAACAAAGCTTTTTGAAGCAAATAAAAGTCAAATGCATTCAACAAAACTATTTGAATCAAATGAAAGTAAAACACATTCAAACAAAGCTTTTTGAAACAAATAAAAGTCAAATTCATTCTACAAAGCTATTTGAATCAAATGAAAGGCAAACACATTAAACAAAGGTTTTTAAATCAAATGAAATTCAAACACATTTAAACAAAGCTTTTTGAAACAAATAAAAGTCAAATTCATTCTACAAAGCTATTTGAATCAAATGAAAGGCAAACACATTAAACAAAGGTTTTTAAATCAAATGTAAGTCAAACACATTCAAACAAAGCTTTTTGATGAAAATAAAAGTCAAATGTGTTCAATAAAGCTATTTGAATCAAATGAAAGTCAAACACATTAAACAAAGATTTTTGAATTAAACGAAAGTCAAATGCATTCTACAAAGCTATTTGAATCAAATGAAAGTCAAACACATTAAACAAAGGTTTTTTAATCAAATGAAAGTCAAACACATTCAAACAAAGCTTTTTGAAGCAAATAAAAGTCAAATGCATTCAACAAAGCAATTTGAATCAAGTAAAAGTCAATCACATTCAAACAAAGGTTTTTAAATCAAATGAAAGTCAAACACATTCAAACAAACATTTTTGAAGCAAATAAAAGTCCAATGCATTCATCAAAACTATTTGAATCAAATGAAAGTCAAACACATTCAAACAAAGCTTATTGGATCAAATAAAAGTCGAGTGCATTCTACAAAGCTATTTGAATCAAATGAAAGTCAAACACATTCAAAGAAAGCTTTTTGCCATAAATGAAAGTCAAATGCGTTCAACAAAGCTATTTGAATCAAATGAAAGTAAAACACATTCAAATATAGAGTTTTGAATCAAATGAAAGTCGAATGCATTCTACAAAGTTATTTGAATGAAATGTTAGTCAAACACATTAAACAATGGTTTTTAAATAAAGTGAAAGTCAAACACATTCAAACAAAGCTTTTTGAAACAAATAAAAGTGAAATGCAATCAATAAAGCTATTTGAATTAAATGAAAGTCAAACACATTCAAACAAAGGTTTTTAAAGCATATGAAAGTAAAATGCATTCAACAAAGCTGTTTGAATCAAATGAAAGTCAAATGCATTCTACAAAGCTATTTGAATCAAATGAATGTCAAACACATTAAACAAAGGTTTTTTAATCAAATGAAAGTCAAACACTTTCAAACAAAGCTTTTTGAATCAAATAAAAGTCAAATGCATTCAACAAAGCTATTTGAATAAAATGAAATGTAAACACATTCAAACAAAGCTTTTTGACTCAAATGAAAGTCGAATGCATCCTACAAAGCTATTTGAATCAAATGAAAGTCAAACACATTAAACAAAGCTTTTTGAAGCAAAATAAAAGTCAAATGTATTTAACAAAGCTATTTGAATCAAATGAAAGTCAAACGTATTCAAATAAAGCTTTTTGAATCAAATGAAAGTCAAATGCATCCTACAAAGCTATTTAAATCAAATGAAAGTCAAACACATAAATAAAAGATTTTTAAATCAAATGAAAGTTAAACACTTTTAAACAAAGCTTTTTGAAGCAAATAAAAGTCAAATGCATTCAAGAAAGTTGTTTGAATCAAATGAAAGTCGAATGCATTCTACAAAGCTATTTCAATCAAATGAAAGTCAAACACATTCAAACAAAGCTTTTTGAAGCAGATAAAAGTCAAATTCATCAAACAAAGATATTTGAATCAAATGAAAGTCTAACACATTCAAACAAAGTTTTTTGAATCAAATGAAAGTCGAATGCATTCTACAAAGGTATTTGAATTAAATGAAAGTCAAACACATTAAACAAAGCTTTTTGAATCAAATGAAAGTCGAATGCGTTCTACAAAGCTATTTCAATCAAATGAAAGTCAAAAACATTCAAACAAAACTTTTTGAGGCAAAAATAAAAGTCAAATGCATTCAACAAAGCTATTTGAACCAAATGAAAGTCAAACACATTAAACAAAGGTTTTAAATCAAATGAAAGTCAAACACATTCAAACATAGCTTTTTGAAGCAAATAAAAGTCAAATACAATGAACAAAGCTATTTGAATCAAATGAAAGTCTAACACATTCAAACAAAGCTTTTTTAAGCAAATAAAAGTCAATCGTATTCAACAAAGCTATTTGAATCAAATGAAAGTCAAACACATTCAAACAAACCTTTTTGAATCAAATGAAAATCAAACACATTCAAACAAAGCTTTTTGAAACAAATAAAAGTCAAATGCATTCAACAAAGCAATTTGAATCAAGTGAAAGTCAATCACATTCAAACAAAGGTTTTTAAATCAAATGAAAGTCAAACACATTGAAACGAAGCTTTTTAAAGCAAATGAAAGTCAAATGCATTCAACAAAGCTATTTGAATCAAATGAAAGTCAAACACATTCAAACAAAGCTTTTTGAGTCAAATGAAAGTCAAATGCATTTTACAAAGCTTTTTGAATCAAATGAAAGTCAAACACATTAAACAAAGCTTTTTGAATCCAATGAAAGTCGAATGCACTCTACAAAGCAATTTGAAACAAATGAAAGTAAAACACATTAAACAAAGGTTTTTGAATCAAATGAAAGTCAAACACATTCAAACAAAGCTTTTTTAAGCAAATAAAAGTCAAATACATTCAACAAAACTATTTGAATCAAATGAAAGTCAAACACATTCAAACAAAGCTCTTTGAATCAAATAAAAGTCGAATGCATTCAACAAAGCTATTTGAATCAAATGAAAGTCAAACACATTTAAACAAAGGTTTTTGAATCAAATGAAAATCGAATAAATTCTACAAAGTTATTTGAATCAAATGAAAGTCAAACACATTCAAACAAACCTTTTTGAATCAAATGAAAGTCGAATGCATACTACAAAGCTATTTGAATCAAATGAAAATCAAACACATTCAAACAAAGCTTTTTGAAACAAATAAAAGTCAAATGCATTCAACAAAGCAATTTGAATCAAGTGAAAGTCAATCACATTCAAACAAAGGTTTTTAAATCAAATGAAAGTCAAACACATTGAAACGGAGCTTTTTAAAGCAAATGAAAGTCAAATGCATTCAACAAAGCTATTTGAATCAAATGAAAGTCAAACACATTCAAACAAAGCTTTTTGAGTCAAATGAAAGTCAAATGCATTTTACAAAGCTTTTTGAATCAAATGAAAGTCAAACACATTAAACAAAGCTTTTTGAATCCAATGAAAGTCGAATGCACTCTACAAAGCAATTTGAATCAAATGAAAGTCAAACACATTAAACAAAGGTTTTTGAATCAAATGAAAGTCAAACACATTCAAACAAAGCTTTTTTAAGCAAATAAAAGTCAAATACATTCAACAAAACTATTTGAATCAAAAGAAAGTCAAACACATTCAAACAAAGCTCTTTGAATCAAATAAAAGTCGAATGCATTCAACAAAGCTATTTGAATCAAATGAAAGTCAAACACATTTAAACAAAGGTTTTTGAATCAAATGAAAATCGAATAAATTCTACAAAGTTATTTGAATCAAATGAAAGTCAAACACATTCAAACAAACCTTTTTGAATCAAATGAAAGTCGAATGCATACTACAAAGCTATTTGAATCAAATGAAAATCAAACACATTCAAACAAAGCTTTTTGAAACAAATAAAAGTCAAATGCATTCAACAAAGCAATTTGAATCAAGTGAAAGTCAATCACATTCAAACAAAGGTTTTTAAATCAAATGAAAGTCAAACACATTGAAACGGAGCTTTTTAAAGCAAATGAAAGTCAAATGCATTCAACAAAGCTATTTGAATCAAATGAAAGTCAAACACATTCAAACAAAGCTTTTTGAGTCAAATGAAAGTCAAATGCATTTTACAAAGCTTTTTGAATCAAATGAAAGTCAAACACATTAAACAAAGCTTTTTGAATCCAATGAAAGTCGAATGCACTCTACAAAGCAATTTGAATCAAATGAAAGTCAAACACATTAAACAAAGGTTTTTGAATCAAATGAAAGTCAAACACATTCAAACAAAGCTTTTTTAAGCAAATAAAAGTCAAATACATTCAACAAAACTATTTGAATCAAAAGAAAGTCAAACACATTCAAACAAAGCTCTTTGAATCAAATAAAAGTCGAATGCATTCAACAAAGCTATTTGAATCAAATGAAAGTCAAACACATTAAATAAAGGTTTTTTAATCAAATGAAAGTCAAACACATTCAAACAAAGCTTTTTGAAGCAAATAAAAGTCAAATACATTCAACAAAACTATTTGAATCAAATGAAAGTCAAACACATTCAAACAAAGCTCTTTGAATCAAATAAAAGTCGAATGCATTCAACAAAGCTATTTGAATCAAATGAAAGTCAAACACATTAAATAAAGGTTTTTTAATCAAATGAAAGTCAAACACATTCAAACAAAGCTTTTTGAAGCAAATAAAAGTCAAATGATTTCAACAAAGCTATTTAAATCGAATGAAAGTCAAACACATTCAAACAAAGCTTTTTGAATCAAATGAAAGTCGAATGCATTCTACAAAGCTATTTGAATCAAATGAAAGTCAAACACATTAAATAAAGGTTTTTTAATCAAATGAAAGTCAAACACATTCAAACAAAGCTTTTTGAAGCAAATGAAAGTCAAATACATTCAACAAAACTATTTGAATCAAATGAAAGTCAAACACATTCAAACAAAGCTCTTTGAATCAAATAAAAGTCGAATGTATTCTACAAAGCAATTTGAATCAAATGAAAGTCAAACACATCAAACAAAAGTTTTTAAATCAAATGAAGTCAAACACATTCAAACAAAGCTTTTTGAAGCAAATAAAAGTCAAATGCTTTCAACAAAGCTATTTAAATCGAATGAAAGTCAAACACATTCAAACAAAGCTTTTTGAATCAAATGAAAGTCGAATGCATTCTACAAAGCTATTTGAATCAAATGAAAGTCAAACACATTAAACAAAGGTTTTTAAATCAAATGAAAGTCAAACACATTCAAACAAAGCTTTTTGAAGCAAATTAAAGTCAAATGCATTCAACAAATCTATTTGAATCAAATGAAAGTCAAACACATTCAAAAAAAGGTTTTTAAATCAAATGAAAGTCAAACACATTTAAACAAAGCTTTTTGAAGCAAATGAAAGTCAATTGCATTCAACAAAGCTATTTCAATCAAATGAAAGTTAAACACATTCAAACAAAGCTTTTTGAATCAAATAAAAGTCGACTGCATTCTACAAAGCAATTTGAATCAAATGAAAGTCAAACACATCAAACAAAGGTTTTTAAATCAAATGAAAGTCAAACACATTCAAACAAAGCTTTTTGAAGGAAATAAAAGTCAAATGCTTTCAACAAAGCTATTTAAATCGAATGAAAGTCAAACACATTGAAACAAAGCTTTTTGAATCAAATGAAAGTCGAATGCATTCTACAAAGCTATTTGAATCAAATGAAAGTCAAACACATTAAACAAAGGTTTTTAAATCAAATGAAAGTCAAACACTTTCAAATAAAGCATTTTGAAAAAATAATAGTCAAATGCGTTCAACAAAGATATTTGAATCAAATGAAAGTCAAACACATTAAACAAAGGTTTTTTAATCAAATGAAAGTCAAACACATTCAAACAAAGTTTTTTGAAGCAAATAAAAGTCAAATGCATTCAACAAATCTATTTGAATCAAATGAAAGTCAAACACATTCAAAAAAAGGTTTTTAAATCAAATGAAAGTCAAACGCATTTAAACAAAGCTTTTTGAAGCAAATGAAAGTCAAATGCATTCAACAAAGCTATTTAAATCAAATGAAAGTTAAACACATTCAAACAAAGCTTTTTGAATCAAATGAAAGTCAAATGCATTCTACTGCTATTTGAATCAAATGAAAGTCAAATACATTAAACAAAGGTTTTTAAATCAAATGTAAGTCAAACGCATTCAATCAAAGCTTTTTGAAGCAAATAAAAGTCAAATGCATTCAACAAAACTATTTGAATCAAATGAAACTCAAACACACTAAACAAAGGTTTTTAAATCAAATGAAAGTCAAACACATTCAAACAAAGCTTTTTGAAGCAAATAAAAGTCAAATGCTTTCAATAAAGCTATTAAAATCAAATGAAAGTCAAACACATTGAAACAAAGCTTTTTGAAGCAAATGAAAGTCGAATGCATTCAACAAAGCTATTTGAATCAAATGAAAGTCAAAGACATTCAAACAAATCTTTTTGAATCAAATGAAAGTCGAATGCATTTTACAAAGCTATTTGAATCAAATGAAAGTCAAACACATTCAAATAAAGGTTTTTAAATCAATTGAAAGTCAAACACAATCAAACAAAGCTTTTTGAAGCAAATGAATGTCAAACGCATTGAACTAAGCTATTTGAATCAAATGAAAGTCAAACACATTCAAACAAAGCTTTTTGAATCAAATGAAAGTCGAATGTATTCTACAAAGCTATTTGAATTAAATGAAAGTCAACCACATTCAAACAAAGCTTTTTGAAGCAAATCAAAGTCAAATGCATTCAGCAAAACTATTTGAATCAAATGAAAGTCAAACACATTCAAACAAAGCTTTTTGAATCAAATAAAAGTCGAATGCATTCTACAAAGCTATTTGAATCAAATGAAAGTCAAACACATTAAACAAAGGTTTTGAAATCAAATGAAAGTCAAACACATTCAAACAAAGCTTTTTGAAGCAAATAAAAGTCAAATGATTTCAACAAAGCTATTTAAATCAAATGAAATTCAAACACATTCAAACAAAGCTTTTTGAAGCAAATTAAAGTCGAATGCATTCAACAAAGCTATTTGAATCAAATGAAAGTCATAGACATTCAAACAAAGCTTTTTAAATCAAATGAAAGTCGAATGCATTTTACAAAGCTATTTGAATCAAATGAAAGTCAAACACATTCAAATAAAGGTTTTTAAATCAAATGAAAGTCAAACACATTCAAACAAAGCTTTTTGAAACAAATGAAAGTCAAACGCATTGAACTAAGCTATTTGAATCAAATGAAAGTCAAACACATTCAAACAAAGCTTTTTGAATCAAATGAAAGTCGAATGCATTCTACAAAGCTATTTGAATTAAATGAAAGTCAAACACATTCAAACAAAGCTTTTTGAAGCAAATAAAAGTCAAATGCATTCAACAAAACTATTTGAATCAAATGAAAGTCAAACACATTCAAACAAAGCTTTTTGAATCAAATAAAAGTCGAATGCATTATACAAAGCAATTTGAATCAAATGAAAGTCAAACACATCAAACAAAGGTTTTTAAATCAAATGAAAGTCAAATACATTCAAACAAAGCTTTTTGAAGCAAATAAAAGTCAAATGCTTTCAACAAAGCTATTTAAATCGAAAGAAAGTCAAACACATTCAAACAAAGCTTTTTGAATCAAATAAAAATCGAATGCATTATACAAAGCAATTTGAATCAAATGAAAGTCAAACACATCAAACAAAGGTTTTTAAATCAAATGAAAGTCAAACACATTCAAACAAAGCTTTTTGAAGCAAATAAAAGTCAAATGCTTTCAACAAAGCTATTTAAATCGAAAGAAAGTCAAACACATTCAAACAAAGCTTTTTGAATCAAATGAAAGTCGAATGCATTCTACAAAGCTATTTGAATCAAATGAAAGTCAAACACATTAAGCAAAGGTTTTTTAATCAAATGAAAGTCAAACAAATTCAAACAAAGCTTTTTGAAGCAAATAAAAGTCAAATGCATTCAACAAAACTATTTGAATCAAATGAAAGTCAAACACATTCAAACAAAGCTTTTTGAATCAAATAAAAGTCGAATGCATTATACAAAGCAATTTGAATCAAATGAAAGTCAAACACATCAAACAAAGGTTTTTAAATCAAATGAAAGTCAAACACATTCAAACAAAGCTTTTTGAAGCAAATAAAAGTCAAATGCTTTCAACAAAGCTATTTAAATCGAAAGAAAGTCAAACACATTCAAACAAAGCTTTTTGAATCAAATGAAAGTCGAATGCATTCTACAAAGCTATTTGAATTAAATGAAAGTCAAACACATTAAGCAAAGGTTTTTTAATCAAATGAAAGTCAAACACATTCAAACAAAGCTTTTTGAAGCAAATAAAAGTCAAATGCATTCAACAAATCTATTTGAATCAAATGAAAGTCAAACACATTCAAAAAAAGGTTTTTAAATCAAATGAAAGTCAAACAAATTTAAACAAAGCTTTTTGAAGCAAATGAAAGTCAAATGCATTCAACAAAGCTATTTGAATCAAATGAAAGTCAAAAACATTCAAAGAAAGATTTTTGAATCAAATGAAAGTCAAATGCATTCTACCGCTATTTGAATCAAATGAAAGTCAAATACATTAGACAAAGGTTTTTAAATGAAATGTAAGTCAAACGCATTCAATCAAAGCTTTTTGAAGCAAATAAAAGTCAAATGCATTCAACAAAACTATTTAAATCAAATGAAAGTCAAACACTTTCAAACAAAGCTTTTTGAAGCAAATAATAGTCAAATGCATTCAACAAAGCTATTTGAATCAAATGAAAGTCAAACACATTAAACAAAGGTTTTTAAATCAAATGAAAGTCAAACACAATCAAACAAAGCTTTTTGAAGTAAATAAAAGTCAAATGCATTCAACAAAGCTATTTGAAACAAATGAAGTTCAAACACATTCAAACAAAGCTTTATGAATGAAATGAAAGTGGAATGCATTCTACAAAGCTATTTGAATCAAATGAAAGTCAAACACATTCAAACAAAGCTTTTTGAATCAAATGAAAGTCGAATGCATTCTACAAAGCTATTTGAATCAAATCGAAGTCAAACACGTTAAACAAAGGTTTTTAAATCTAATGAAAGTGATACACATTCAAACAAAGCTTTTTGAAGTAAATAAAAGTCAAATGCATTCAACAAAGCTATTTGAATCAAATGAAAGTCAAACACATTCAAACAAAGCTTTTTGAATCAAATGAAAGTCGAATGCATTCTACAAAGCTATTTGAATCAAATGAAAGCAAACACATTAAACAATGGTTTTTAAATCAAATGAAAGTCAAACACATTCAAACAAAGGATTTTGAATCAAATGAAAGTCGAATGCATTCTACAAAGCTATTTGAATCAAATGAAAGTCAAACACATTCAAACAAGGGTTTTTGAAGCAAATGAAAGTCAAATGCATTCAACCAAAGCTATTTGAATCAAATGAAAGTCAAACACATTCAAACAAGGGTTTTTGAATCAAATGAAAGTCAAATGCATTCTACAAAGCTGTTGGAATCAAATGAAAGTCAAACACATTCAAACAAAGCTATTTGAAGCAAATAAAAGTCAAATGCATTTAACAAAGCTATTTGAATCAAATGAAAGTCAAACACATTCAAACAAAGCTTTTTAAATCAAAAGAAAGTCGAATGCATTGTACAAAGCTATTTGAATCAAATGAAAGTCAAACACATTAAACAAAGGTTTTTAAATCAAATGAAAGTCAAACACATTCAAACAAAGCTTTTTGAAGCAAATAAAGTCAAATGTATTTAACAAAGCTATTTCAAACAAATGAAAGTCAAACACATTAAACAAAGGTTTTTAAATCAAATGAAAGTTAAACACATTCAAACAAAGATTTTTGAAGCAAATAAAAGTCAAATGCATTGAACAAAGCTATTTGAATCAAATGATAGTCAAACACATTCAAACAAAGCTTTTTGAATCAAATGAAAGTCGAATGCATTCTGTTTTGTGTGTTTTTGTCCCTTGGGAGAGTTACAACTCGAAGACAGGTCCTGCTGACTCTGTACCTGCAAAAACAACGGAGACACCGGTTGGGTGGTGCTCCGCCTCCAACGGTCAAGTTAGTAACTTGAAGGAGAATAAAAAGTGCGGAAATTTAGGTGGGGATCTGCTTGGATTCCAAGCTCAGGTGTTCTCTGATGAGAGAGAAAGTAGGATGTAATAAATGATAGTAAATTTCTGAATGTTTTCCATTTTGGGGGAATATCTCCCTATTTATAGGGTCCTTGGGAAAAGTGCCCCTTCCTAGGTTATTTTAACCTAGGACTGACGGGCTACGCCGCCAAATAGCGGATTTTTGGGAAATTGGGCCCTTGAAGGCCGCAACTCTAAGGGAGTATCTGGAGAGGCCACGTGTCAGCTGGGGATTGGTCAAGGGTGACCTGCCAGCCTCTGACACGTGGCACCTCCTCATTGGTCCACTTGTCATGGGTGAAAATACCCCAAACATTTGCCCCTCACAGGTGGCACATGGGAGGCCACGTGGTGCCTGTGACATGTGTCAACCCATGAAGGGTGAACAGTGAAAACGGCTATTTTTGATAGTGATGACGGGGATTCGTGCCGTTTCACCCCCTATAAATTGGGATTTACCCTCCCCCTCTCTCCTCTTCACTTTTACAAATCTTGACTTTTCTAGAGAGAGAAAGAGAGTTTTTTAGAGAGAGGTGCTCTGATCCCGGTTGTGTTTAAGCCAACTCAAGATTCCCGTGTTCTCTTTCGAAGTCACCCGGTCACCGGTTGCTTTGCCGTTTTCAGATTTTTTCAGAACTCAAAGTAAGGTAACCATCCGTTTCCTTCTTTAAGTTTTCTTCTTTTTCCTTTTTCTTTAGCCTGTATACACTTATTTCCGGCTGTATACATTAACTTTTCAAAAAATAAAATGAACTCTCCATTTGCACACACGGCACTGCCTAGGACGCTCAGCCGGTCACCAGGGACGGCTGAGTCTAGAACCGGGGGTGCCTTGTCTGGAGTTTCTGGAGTGCTTTGCTCATCTCCAGCTTCTTCCCTCTCTGTGTCTGTGCAGGACACAATGGCTAGAACTAAGCAGACGACTACCAAGCCCAGCAGGCGGCGCACTAGGGAAGTGCCCGCAAGTGAAGTTGTGAGGGAGGAAGACTACGAGGCGGCTGAGCAAAGTAACTCAGCTAAGGACACCCCGTCTACTTCCAGCAACAACGACTCAAGGGGAGACGGTGAGGAAACCGCCTCCTCTCCAGACCAAAGTAACTCAGCTGAAGAAGCGGCTGAGGAGCAGGAAGCATCCGGGGCGGAGGGAGAGAACCTTGCTGAGGCTTATCGCCAAACAGCAAAGAAAGAAGCAAACCTGGATCCTACTAAAATCCGGATGAAGCCTGGGGACAGGGCCCTTCTTGAAAGTGGCTTTGAGGCTTTCAAACAACAACACCCCTTTGGGGAAGACTAGGACATCATTGTCCCTCCGGCTGATGCTGTTTTAGCCTAGGGGGATGACATTGACAATGCAGACAATTACTTTGTCTACTATGAGGCGGTAATAGAAGCCGGCCTCCGCTTTCCCCTTCACAGAGGCATCCGGAAGATCCTGAAGGGATATGACTTGGGAGTGTGGCAATTAACGCCTAACTCTTGGGTTAATATCCTTAGCTATATCGCCGCCTGCGAGCTCCAGGACATTGAGCCCAGCTTCACCGCCTTCGCCCATATGCACTACCTCAAGAGTGCCCCAGGCGGATATGGAGCGTGGTACACTATTTCCACGCTCCCGGAATATTTGATGACCTTGGACAAAGTGTCCAAGTGGGGAGGTTGGAAAGATAAATGGTACTTGGTCTCCTCCCCTCAAGTGAGGATAAACAAGATTCTCCGGCGCTACAACAAAGAGCCGGCTTTGGTCGGCCAGAAGTGCATACGCCCAGCTCTTACTACCAAAGCCCGGGAGCAAATAATAGAGCCGGAGTTCTTCAAGACAAAATCTGAGCCCTTGTGGGATGGGACTCACATAGTTGTTCCAAGAAACTGGATCCCCCACCCGGATTTCTTTGCGGATGAGAGATTCTTGTCCGCCTGCGGGTTGAGCCCTATGTTTCCAAAGGGTAGATACACTCACCCACCCGGCGGTCTTTCGTCTGCAATTTAAATCTCATTGCTTTGAACTTTTTCTTGCTCTAACTCTTTTATGTTTTTCTGTAGAGGAAGCAAAGAAAATGGTCGATCCGGCTAAGACCCCTCAAAAATCTGCGGCTCAGCTCCGCAAAGAAACCATCTTGGTCAAGAAGGCCACCATTGAGGCCAAGGAGGCCAAAAAAGGAGGGGTAAGATAATTCCAACTTCCCTTGAAATTTTCCAAGTTCTTTTGATTCCGGATGACTTATGGTTTCCTTGTGTTTTTGCAGGCTTCAACTGGCATCCTCCCCCGTTCCATGACAAAGGTCTTAAAAAGACCTGGGGATGAGAACCTTCAAAAACCGGCTGCTAAAACTGGGAGGAAGGCAACCCCAACGGCCTCTGGCGTTAACGCCAAAGGTTTCCCCACAACCGGGGGAAAGGGCCCCGAAGCCATGGCAACTCTGAGTGAAAACTCAGAGAAATCAAAGAAAAAGCCGGATGCTCATGAAGCATCGAAGGATGGCGAGCCATCCAAGGCTGCAGGTGGTGCTGCAGCCGCAGGGGAGGAGCCGGCGAGGGTCGACTCCAAAGGTAAGATTGAAATTCCTTGGCCGCTTGACTTTATGCGCGTCAAGACTATGACTGACCCTTCCGGGGGGTCTGTAAGTAGCCGGCAAAGAATGAATGCCAAATACGCTGCTAGCCTCTCACCAAGTCCTTCTTATGCTGCAGATGCTACTTCTGCCCCGGACCTGGCGGGGTTTGGCAAACGGATGGTGAGAACTCTCACCCAGTCGGAGAAGAACTTCATACCCAACCGCCACGAGGTCGACTTCGACCAGATTCTGGGGCAGCTGGCGGAGGTAAGTGAAACTTGCCCCTTATCTTTTTCATTTTGTCTTTCAATTTTGCTAAGTGTTTAGATTCCCGGATGACCTTGCTCAGGTTATGGTCCGGGTGGATGGGCTCCGGTTGCCTTTCCGGAAGAAGCAAGAAGAGGTAACTGATGCCAAGAGAAGGGCTCAAGCCAATCTCAACTCTGCTGAATATGCCTATATAAATTTTGATGTTGAGATTAAAGACCTCGAGTTGAAACAGGAGGAGCTGGTCAGGACTTTGACGGCTGCTAATGATGAAGCCAACAACAAGATCAGCGACTTGGAGCTTCAGCTGAAAACTTCCGGCTCCAACCTCAAGGCCTTGGAGGGGGCTGATTAGGAGAACACTGCCCTAAGGGCAGACAAGTCCCGGCTGACTGCTGAGCTTGCCACTCTGAAGGGCAAGCATGCTGAGGAGCTCAAAGCTGAGCAGGCCCGGCTCATCAAAGAGAATGAGCGGGACAATGAGATCCGCCTCCGATACGCTTGGGGGCTTCTCTATCCTGAAGTAGACTTTGAAGTCTACAAGCTGAGGTACAACTACGCCAGTGAGGTGTACGATGCCAAGGTTCTCCAGGATCCTGCTCCGGCTCGCTTCAAGGAATGGGCCCTGGAAAACGGTGCTGAGGTTTCGGACACAGAGGAGCCGGACCTGGACGAGATTATAAAGGAAGTGAACAAGGACAGCCAGCCTGAAGAGGCTGTGGTTCCGGATGATGTTCCTTCAACGACTCCAGCACAGCCGGAACAGCCAGCAGCATAGCTCCCCTACTTCTCTGCGGCAGTATGCCAACCTTTTGCTTTTCCGGCTTTTGCTTTTCCGGCCTGTGCGCCGAGTAATTATGTAACTTTTATTTTTCCTTTGTCTCTTTATACCGGATGTGGATCCGGCTAACAATTATTTCTGGCCTTGAGCCAGTTTATTTATTGAAGTATACCGACTCAGTCGGTTTTCTTATACTTGCACAGTTTTTTCAATTTTTTCACTTTTGCATATATACTCAATATATATATACTTGTGAATTTGCCTATCTTATGAAAAGCATGCGGCAGGTACAAATCCGGCTGTCCTTGCCCCTTGGCGGCTGTGTGGTTGGTTTAATCTAAAAAGGATTGATTGCCTTGGAAACTTCTCATACTTAAAAGAGTATGGGATGTTTGTAAGGCAATCAATCACAATAGTGATTGCCCCAAACCAAGTACACAGCCGGACAAATGACAGACATACAACCTCTGCCCCAGTCGGTATCAAACCGCCTGGGTATTCTTTATAGCCATTACGCAAAAAAGGGTTTGCCTTAAAAGTGCGCAACTTGGAGAAAATTTAACTAAGTAAAAACTTATGATGGTACTCCGGCTGATACTGGTAGGCAGCCGGAGCATTTACAACCAAATATTCCTTAGTAGAAATAACACGGTCAGACAGCTATGAGTTGGCTATTTTAACCACTCAATCTTTGCCGCCTGCATGGGTATGTAGAACAAGCAAGGTGGCTGTTCTCTGCGACGATTGCACCCGGAGGGGTGTCGCCAGACGCCTATATCCATATTGGGATAGACGAATTTGTGAAAATGGACAACCATCTGGCCCTTGGCCTCAGGTCTTGTTGTAGACCGGCTGATAGCCACTAAACGGTTTTGTGCTTAGCTTAAGAATCCGGCTGTTAGCCTCTTGTCTTTATGGACTTTTGATTTCATATACTAAGTATCAAACTTAGTTATCTGGCCATTGGCCTCAAGTTATTCATATATTAAATTTGCTACTAAACCTTTCATCATTAGTATGGGTAAACCCAGACGGATAAAAAGACAATAAATGAAACAAAAGCATCTCTCATTAATACTTCTTGTTACAAAAAATTTCACAATACTCAGAAGTAGTACTTTTTTAAGTTGTCTACATTCCAAGTTCTAGGCAGGCGTCTACCGTATGGGGTTTCCAGGCGGTATGTGCCATCCCTAACTTCTTCATAGATCCGGTAGGGGCCTTCCCAATTAGGAGTTAGCTTTCCAAGCTCATTGGCCCTACCGGTTGCCTCCATTTTCCGTAACACAAAATCGTCCACTTTCAAAGGACGTTTGTGCACTCTTTTGTTGTAGGCTCGCGTCATTCTCAGACGGTATATCTCATGTCGCAGGGCAGCATTGCCCCTGCGTTCCGGGAGGGAGTCCAATGCCAGCCGCATGGCCTCCCAATTTGCCTCTTCATCATAGAGCATCACTCTGAGCGTAGGCTCATAGTGTTCAATGGGTAAAACGGCTTCAGCCCCGTATACCATGAGAAACGGGGTTTCTCCGGTTGACCCCTTGGCAGTTGTCCGGATGGCCCAAAGAACATGAATTAACTCTTCAGCCCAAAGACCACCGGCTCTTTCAATTTTCTTTTTAATGCCGTCTGAGATGAGTTTGTTGAATGCCTCAACCTGACCATTTGCTTGAGGACGGCCAACTGAGGCAAAGTAACTTGAGATACCCTGATCTCCTAACCAAATCTTGAGCTGAGGCGTCTCAAACTGAGGGCCGTTGTCAAATACCATAGACATAGGTACCCCAAACCGGGTGATAATATTCTTCCATATGAAAGAGATGACATCCTTTGTCTTGATATTCTTGACTGCCTCTGCCTCCACCCATTTGGTGAAGTAATCCACAGCCACCAAAATATAGCGCTTCCCGCCTGGAGCAGGCGTATAAGGACCCAATATGTCCATGCCCCACTTAGCAAACGGGACTGGACTGTGGATTGCCGTCAGATCAGTAGCCGGGCGATGTATTAGCTTGCCAAACCTCTGGCATTTATCACATTTCTTCACAAATTCCTTGGCGTCTGCCTCAAGGGTAGGCCAAAAATAATGCCGCCTGGCTCTGACGGCTAGGGACTTGCCGCCTATGTGGGAGGCGCAAAATCCCGCATGCAGCTCTTCGAGTACCTCTTTCCCCTTTTCTGGGGTAACACATTTCAACAAGGGCTTGAGAAATCCAGCCTTGAAGAGTTCTCCGTTCCTCAACTCGAAGTTTGCTGCTCTCTTTTTCATGACGGCTGCTTCCTGAGGTGAATCCGGGAGCGTGCCGTCTGCAAGAAACGCCCGGATGCCATCCATCCAAGTAGAACTTCGATTCAGAATTCCAATGGGCTCTTCATAAATACTTCTTTTTTCAAGAACTTCCCAAAAGACTGACCGAGGCGTATCATGGCAGGCGGATGATGCCAATTTTGACAGTGCATCCGCCGGGTGGTTATCTGACCGGGGCACTTGATTCAATCTGAATTCCTCAAGGGTCCCGGCCTCCTCTTTGACAGCCTGAAGATATTTGATCATTGCCGGATGGGTGGCTTCATAAGTGCCCTCATACTGGCTAACAACCAACTGAGAATCAGAATGGGCGTCAATCTTTGTTGCCCCTACTGCCTTACACATGCGGATTCCGGCTAGCAGGGCTTCATACTCCGCCTCATTATTCGAGGCCTGAAACTTGAACCGTAGTGCATACTCATATCTATCTCCTTCTGGAGATTCACAAACAATGCCTGCACCACAGCCGTTCTTTGTAGAGCTCCCATCTACATACACCTTCTAAACCTGATCAACATTATCCGGGAGGACCGGACGGTTCATTTCAACAATGAAGTCGGCAAACGCCTGACCTTTCACTGCTTTCCTTAGTTCGTAAGAGATTTCAAGACTTTGCATTTCAATAGCCCATTTCAGCATTCTGCCGGATGACTCCAGAGTGGACATTGGCCGCTTGAGGGGCTGGTCGGTGTAGATTACCACCGGATGTGCCAGAAAGTATGGCTTCAATTTTTTGAAGGCCATATATAGAGCAAGACCAAATTTTTCCACCATGGGGTACCGGAGTTCAGCATTTTTTAACACATGGCTTATGAAATATACCGGGAGCTGCGTACTGTCTCGTTCGGCAAGGAGAACGGCACTAAGAGCATGGTCTGAGACGGCTAGGTACATGTACAACTTCTCTCTTGGCAAAGGACTAACAAGCCTTGGCAAAGAGTGCAAGTGCTCTTTCAATTTTTGGAATGCCGCCTCAGCATCATCCCCCCATTCAAATCTAGTCTTCTTCTTGATTGCTTAGAAGAAATAAAGGCATTTGTCACCTGACCGGCTGAGGAACCTCCCCAAGGCGGCCAGGCAACCGGTGAGTCTCTGAACTTCCTTGACAGTGCGGGGTGACTTCATGTCAATTACCGCCTGTATCTTCTCAGGGTTAGCCTCTATCCCCCTTTGATCAATCAGGAATCCGAGAAACTTCCCAGACTCAACACCAAAGACGCATTTCTTAGGATTTAACATAACCTTATGCCGCCTGAGTGTGGTGAAGGTTTCTCGGAGATCAGCAAGGTGATCCGCCTGCTGCTTGGATTTGACTATCATGTCATCAATGTACGCCTCTACATTCCTCCCAATTTGATTAATGAAGACTGTATTAATCATCCGTTGGAACGTAGCCGGCGCATTCTTCAAGCCAAACGACATCACAGTATAACAGAATAACCCCTGATCAGTGACGAAGGGCGTCTTTTCTTGATCTTTTTTCCACAGAGGTATCTGATGGAAGCCGGAATAGGCATCCATAAAACTCATCAAGGCATGGCCGGCTGTTGAATCAACCAGGCTGTCGATTTTAGGAAGTGGATAACTATCCTTTGGGCATGCCTTGTTGAGATCTGTGTACTCTACACACATCCGCCAAGTACCATTCGGCTTCTTTACAAGCACAACGTTTGCCACCCAGTCGGGGAAATTACAAGGCCGAATGAACCGGGCATCTAACAGCTTTTTTACTTCGGCAGCTGCCGCCTGACTTCTTTCCTCATCGTGGTTTCTCTTCTTTTGCCGGATGGGCTTTATTTTTGGATCCACGGCGAGCTTGTGGACAGCGAGATCCGGGCTGATGCTTGGCATCTCTTCCACTTCAAAGGCAAACACATCTTTGAATTCTTTCAGCAGAAGGTGCAAGTCTGCACCCAGAACAGCATTAGCAACCGTCCCAACCTTAATAGTTCGCTCTGGACGGCTGTCGTCCAGAACAAGATCAATGCTATCACCAGCCGGTTGGGGACGGAGCTCCTCTGACCGTTCACCGGTCAGTGATTGCTATTTCTTTTCTTTCTTCACCACCACCAGCTCTGCAGCTTTTCTCTTTTTTCCGGCTACTGGTGGAGGTGAAGGAGCATCCTTGACGTTGTCAAGGTCTATTGGTTCCTTCCCTTGGCCGTCTGCGGCCACAGTATCTTTGACGGCTGAGAGGTAACACTCCCTGGCCGTCTTCTGATCTCCGTTCAGGGAACCAACAAAACCATCATCCCTCTCATACTTGATAAGCATGAGAGCAGGGATGATTACAGCCTTGGCTTCGTTGAGGGTTGGCCTCCCAAGAATAATGTTGTAGGCAGTCAACTCCTCAACGACCAAGAATCTGACGACAATATGTCGTCCCTGGCCCTTCTCACCCAGCCGGATGGGTAGGTCAATTCTTCCGGCTGGATAGACCATCCCACCCCCAAAACCAACTAAAGGGTGGGTGACCGGATGCATGCTGCTGGAGTTGTATTTCAGCTTCTGCAAGCACCGGAGGCTGATGATGTCTGACGAGCTGCCGGTGTCAATAAGGATGCGCCCAACTAGCTGGTTGGCGACCTTGCATTCAATAACAACCGGGTCGTCATGCGGGCGGCGGACGCTACCCCTGTCCTTCTCAGTAATGAGGACATCCGGAAAAGTGGAGCTGGCAGACGCCTGCTCCTCATCATCCTTATCCATCTTTCGAAGATGGCTTTTGGTGCCCCGGATGGTAGGGCCACCACAAGAAAATCCGCCTGCTATGGTGAAGACCGGATCCCTGTCGGTTTTCGAACTACTAGCAGGCTGGGGGGTAGCCTTAGAGGACTGACCCTTGTTCTTCTTCTTTGTCCCGGCTGGGGACTTAGAAATATAGGACTTCAGATGCCCTTTGTCAGCCAGACGGTCCAACGTCCGCTGTAAACTGAAGCAATCGTTGGTGTCATAGCCAACCTCCTCATGGAATTTGCAATATTTGTTTTTGTTCCTAAACTGGACGGAACTCTTCATTGGATTCGACTTCTCAATGGATAGCCGGTCCTTTACCTCCATGAGGATGGAGTTACAATCTTTGTTAAACTCGTACCGGGGAACGTACGGTTTAAACTCTTTCTTCTTCTTCTGGGACGGCTGCTCAGAATCACTGACCGCCCAGACTTCTTTTCTTTTCTTGCTCTCTTCTTTTTTCTTCGCCGGCTGAGCAGACCGGCTCTCGTTTTGCTTGTCAGACTTCTTGGAGTCTGACTGGCTACCAGGCGTACAGAGGTCGGTTGCTTGAATATAGCTTTCCGCCTCCCTCAGGGCCGCCTGTAGCGTAAATGCCCCTTTTCTGACAAGGTCGAACTTAAAAGTCGACCCGTCTCTCAGACCCTTGAAAAAGTCTGTGAATGCTACCTCGTCAGACAGCCCTTGGATCTGAATTCTGACCAGGTTGAACCGTCTGACATATGAGCGTAGCCCTTCTCTCTCTCCCTGCTTAATGGTGCTCAAGTCTAAACTTGTTTTCTTAGCAGGGATGTTCATTGAGAAGTTGGTGGCAAACAAGAAGGCTAGCTTCTTGAAGCAGTCAACAGATCCGGCTGGCAAGTTGCCAAACCATTGCTGGGCAATGCCCTTCAATGTAGCCGGAAAGCAACGGCACAAGGTGGCATTGTCCCAACCTTGTAAACACATTAGGTTGGTGTATGCCATCAGGTGATCTTCAGGGTTGGTGGTGCCGTCATAAGCACCCACCAAAATGTTTTTAACCTTGGCCGGCTGAGCCGCCTTGGTTATATTGGTTGCAAAGGCAGACGGCTGTTCGCCTAGCCTCATCAGTCGGAGCTGCCAGTCCAGTGGCTGGACATTAGTATATGCCGCCTGACCTCCGAATGGAGGTGGCTGCATGAATTGGAGGCCATATTGCCCATACTGCGCCTGGGGTGCGTATGGCATAGACCCTATCATCAGCTGAGGTTTGGTGTTGACGGATTTACCGCCTGTCCGACTCTCATGCAAGGACATAGAGTTCCTTGCAGAAGATTCCTTGAAGCTGTCTGGAAAGCTTGAGGTAGAAACTGACTCAGACTGCTGCTGCCTCCTTCGATTGATGACTTCTCTAGCATCGAAGGTGGACGTTTTTCTAGCCTCCGGTTGGGGTCGCCGGGGCATCAGAATCTTAGACCAGTCAAGTGTTGCGGCTGCCTTCTCCTTTGGATGGGGAGTTGGCTGCCTGTCCTTGACCGGCTTCTTCTTCTTCCCATCATTGGGAGTCTTTTTAGCCGGCTGACTCTTGGAAGAGCCTGCCTTGTTGTTAATCATCTTCTTGATTTCACCCTTGAAGGAGTTCATGAATTTCATGAGCTCGTTCCGGGTGACTGGAGCTTCTCCTCTGGTCTTCCGGGTTTCCCTGTCTGACCTCCTAGTGGGCCGACTGCTTGGGCCCGCATGATCCAAATTTCGTTCCAGCTGGTCCTTGGAACGGATGGATTTAGAGATGAGAGAACCATCTTTAGTCATATAGGTCTCCACATCATTGTCTTCTTCTTCTTCCTCCTCCTCTGTGAATACCTCTGGCTGAGGCTGAGGTGGAGGCTGAGGGATTTCAAACCCTACCGGCTGAGTAACCGGTTGCAGGTCTTCCGGGTTACCCGTCTGAGTACCCGAAGGTAGAGAGGTAGAATTGAGAATTGGTATAGAATTTTGAACCATCTTGAGGTACTCTCCCCACAGACGGCGCCAAATGTTTTGGGTTTTTTGTCCCTTGGGAGAGTTACAACTCGAAGACTGGTCCTGCTGACTCTGTACCTGCAAAAACAACGGAGACACCGGTTGGGTGGTGCTCCGCCTCCAACGCTCAAGTTAGTAACTTGAAGGAGAATAAAAAGTGCGGAAATTTAGGTGGGGATCTACTTGGATTCCAAGCTCAGGTGTTCTCTGATAAGAGAGAAAGTAGGATGTAATAAATGATAGTAAATTTCTGAATGTTTTCCATTTTGGGGGAATATCTCCCTATTTATAGGGTCCTTGGGAAAAGTGCCCCTTCCTAGCTTATTTTAACCTAGGACTGATGGGCTGCGCCGCCAAATAGCGGATTTTTGGGGAATTGGGCCAATGAAGGCCGCAACTCTAAGGGAGTATCTGGAGAGGCCACGTGTCAGCTGGGGATTGGTCAAGGGTGACCTGCCAGCCTCTGACACGTGGCACCTCCTCATTGGTCCACTTGTCGTGGGTGAAAATACCCCAAACACATTCTACGAAACTATTTGAATCGAAAGAAAGTCAAACACATTTAGACAAAGCTTTTTGAAGGAAATAAAAGTCAAATGCATTCAACAAAGCTATTTGAATCAAATGAAAGTCAAACACAATCAAACAAAGCTTTTTGAATCAAATGAAAGTCGAATGCATCATACAAAGCTATTTGAATCAAATGAAAATCAAACACATTAAACAAAAGGTTTTTAAATCAAATAAAAGTCAAACACAGTCAAACAAAGCTTTTTGAAGCAAATAAAAGTCAAATGCATTCAACAAAGCTATTTGAATCAAATGAAAGTCAAACACATTCAAACAAAGGATTTTGAATCAAATGAAAGTCGAATGCATTCTACAAAGCTATTTGAATCAAATGAAAGTCAAATACATTCCATCAAAGCTTTTTGAAGCAAATGAAAGTCAAATGCATTCAACAAAGCTATTTGAATCAAATGAAAGTCAAACACATTCAAACAAAGCTTTTTGAATCAAATGAAAGTCGAATGCATTCTACAAAGCTATTTGAATCAAATAAAAGTCAAACACATCCAAACAAAGCTTTTTGAAGCAAATGAAAGTCAAATGCATTCAACAAAGCTATTTGAATCAAATGAAAGTCAAACACATTCAAACAAAGCTTTTTAAATAAAATGAAAGTCGAATGCATTCTACAAAGCTATTTGAATCAAATGAAAGTCAAACACATTCAAACAAAGGTTTTTGAAGCAAATAAAAGTCAAATGCATTCAACAAAGCTATTTGAATCAAATGAAAGTCAAACACATTCAAACAAAGCTTTTTGAATCAAATGAAAGTCGAATGCATTCTACAAAGCTATTTGAATCAAATAAAAGTCAAACACATCCAAACAAAGCTTTTTGAAGCAAATGAAAGTCAAATGCATTCAACAAAGCTATTTGAATCAAATGAAAGTCAAACACATTCAAACAAAGCTTTTTAAATAAAATGAAAGTCGAATGCATTCTACAAAGCTATTTGAATCAAATGAAAGTCAAACACATTCAAACAAAGGTTTTTGAAGCAAATAAAAGTCAAATGCATTCAACAAAGCTATTTGAATCAAATGAAAGTCAAACACATTCAAACAAAGCTTTTTGAATCAAATGAAAGTCGAATGCATTCTACAAAGCTGTTTGAATCAAAAAAAATTAAACACATCCAAACAAAGGTTTTTGAAGCAAATAAAAGTCAAATGCATTCAACAAAGCTATTTGAATCAAATGAAAGTCAAACACATTCAAACAAAGCTTTTTGAATTAAATAAGTGTCGAATGCATTCTACAAAGCTTTTTGAATCAAATCGAAGTCAAACACGTTAAACAAAGGTTTTTAAATCAAATGAAAGTGATACACATTCAAACAAAGCTTTTTGAAGCAAATAAAAGTCAAATGCATTCAACAAAGCTATTTGAATCAAATGAAAGTCAAACACATTCAAACAAAGCTTTTTGAATCAAATGAAAGTCGAATGCATCCTACAAAGCTATTTGAATCAAATGAAAGTCAAACACATTAAACAAAAGGTTTTTAAATCAAATAAAAGTCAAACACAGTCAAACAAAGCTTTTTGAAGCAAATAAAAGTCAAATGCATTCAACAAAACTATTTGAATCAAATGAAAGTCAAACACATTCAAACAAAGGATTTTGAATCAAATGAAAGTCGAATGCATTCTACAAAGCTATTTGAATCAAATGAAAGTCAAATACATTCAAACAAAGCTTTTTGAAGCAAGTGAAAGTCAAATGCATTCAACCAAAGCTATTTGAATCAAATGAAAGTCAAACACATTCAAACAAGGGTTTTTTAATCAAATGACAGTCAAATGCATTCTACAAAGCTGTTGGAATCAAATGAAAGTCAAACACATTCAAACAAAGCTTTTTGAAGCAAATGAAATTCAAATGCATTCAACAAAGCTATTTGAATCAATTGAAAGTCAAACACATTCAAACAAAGCTTTTTAAATCAAATGAAAATCGAATGCATTCTACAAAGCTATTTGAATCAAATGAAAGTCAAACACATTCAAACAAAGGTTTTTGAAGCAAATAAAAGTCAAATGCATTCAACAAAGCTATTTGAATCAAATGAAAGTCAAACACATTCAAACAAAGCTTTTTGAATCAAATGAAAGTCGAATGCATTCGACAAAGCTATTTGAATTAAATAAAAGTCAAACACATCCAAACAAAGGTTTTTGAAGCAAATAAAAGTCAAATGCATGGAACACAGCTATTTGAATCAAATGAAAGTCAAACACATTCAAACAAAGCTTTTTGAATTAAATGAAAGTCGAATGCATTCTACAAAGCTATTTGAATCAAATCGAAGTCAAACACGTTAAACAAAGGTTTTTAAATCAAATGAAAGTGATACACATTCAAACAAAGTTTTTTGAAGCAAATAAAAGACAAATGCATTCAACAAAGCTATTTGAATCAAATGAAAGTCAAACACATTCAAACAAATCTTTTTGAATCAAATGAAAGTCGAATGCATTCTACAAAGCTATTTGAATCAAATGAAAGTCAAACACATTCAAACAAAGATTTTTGAAGCAAATAAAATTCAAATGCATTCAACAAAGCTATTTGAATCAAATGAAAGTCAAACACATTCAAACAAAGCTTTTTGAATCAAATGAAAGTCGAATGCATTCTACAAAGCTATTTGAATCAAATGAAAGTCAAACACATTCTAACAAAGCTTTTTGAAGCAAATAAAAGTCAAATGCATTTAACGAAATTATTTGAATCTAATGAAAGTCGAACACATTCGAACAAAGCTTTTTGAATCAAATGAAAGTCGAATGCTTTCTACAATTATATTTGAATCAAATGATAGTCAAACACATTAAACAAAGGTTTTTAAATCAAATAAAAGTCAAACACTTTATGTTTGGGATATCTTTACCCTAAACACTTGGACTAATGAGGGCCTGCCACGTGTCAAAGGCTGGCAAGTCACCTCTGACCAATCCCCAATTGACACGTGGCACTCCCAGGTCAATTGTCAAAATTGCGGCCTTCAAGGGCCCAATTCCCCAAATCCGCACTTTTGCGGCGCAGCCCACCTGCCCTAGGTCAGACTGACCTAGTGGAGGGCACTTTTCCCCATGACCCTATAAATAGGGAGATATTCCCTCATTTTGGGGACAATTGACAATCATTTATTACATCCATTTTCTCTCACATCAGAGAATATCTGAGCTTGGAATCCAAGTAGATCCCCACCTTAAATTTCGCACTTTTTATCCTTCTTCAAGTTACTAACTTGACCGTTGGAGGCGGAGCTCCACCCAATCGGAGTCCCCGTTGATTTTGCAGGTACAGAGCCAGCCGGACCAGTCTTCGAGTTGTAACTCTCCCGAGGGACAAAAACACCCAAAACATTTGGCGCCCTCTGTGGGGAGAGTACCTCAAGATGGTTCAAGATTCTATACCGATTCCTCACTCTACTACTTTGCAGCCGGTTACCCAACTGGGTATCCTTGATAATGTTTAGCCGGTTATTCAATCGGGTAGCTTTGGAATTCCTCGGCTTTCTTCCTAGCCTCAGCCGGAGGTCTTTACTGAGGAGGAAGATGATGAGGATGATGATGTGGAGACCTATACAACCAGGGATGGCTCCCTCATCTCTAAGTCCATGCGTTCTAGGGATCAACTGGAACGTGATGAAGACCAACCGGGTCCAAGCAGGGGCCCCCTGGGCGGCCAGAAGGGGAAACCCGGAAGGCCAGAGGAGAAGCTCCGGTCACCCGGGATGAGCTCATGAAATTCATGAACTCCTTCAAGGGTGAAATCAAGGAGATGGTCAACAAGAGCAAGGCTGGCTCTAGCAAGGGTCAGCCGGCTAAAAAGACTCCCTCTGTCGGGAGGAAGAAGCCAGTCAGGGACAGGCAGCCAACTCCTCATCCCAGTGAGAAGGCAGCCGCAAAACTTGATTGTGCTAAAATTCTGTTGCCCAAGAGGCAGGCCCGGCAACAACAGCCGGAGGCTAACAAGGCGTCTGCCTCCAACGCTCGACATATCATTGAGCGGAGGAGACAGCAGCAGCTGTCTGAGTCGGCTTCTACATCAAGTTATCCAGACAGCTTCAGAGAAACTTTTTCAAGGAACTCATTATCCTTGCATGAGAGTCGGACAGGCGACAAGACCGTCAACACCGAACCTCAACTCATGATAGGGTCTATGCCATACGCACCCCAGGCGCAGTATGGGCAATATGGCCTCCAATTTATGCAGCTACCCCCATTCGGAGGTCAGGCGACATACAACAATGTCCAGCCACTGGACTGGCAGCTCCGGCTGCTGAAGCTTGGTGAACAGCCTTCTGCGTTCGCCAAGAATATAACCGAGGCGGCCCAACCGGCCAAGGTTAAGAATGTGTTGGTGGGTACTTATGATGGTACCACCAACCCTGAAGACCACCTGATGGCATACACCAACCTTATGTGTTTACAGGGTTGGGACGATGCCACCTGGTGTCGTTGTTTTCCGGCTACATTGAAGGGCATTGCCCAACAATGGTTTGGAAACTTGCCAGCCAGATCTATTGATTGCTTCAAAAAGCTAGCCTTCTTGTTTGCCACCAACTTCTCAATGAACATCCCTGCTAAGAAAACTAGTTTAGACTTGAGCACCATTAAGCAGGGAGAGAGAGAAGGGCTACGCTGATATGTCGGGCGGTTCAACCTGATTAGAATCCAGATCCAGGGGCTGTCTGACGAGGTAGCATTTACAGACTTCTTTAAGGGTCTGAGAGACGGGTCGAACTTCAAGTTCGACCTTGTCAGGGAAGGGGCATTTACGCTGCAGGCGGCCCTGAGGGAGGCGGAAAGCTATATTCAAGAAACCGACCTCTGCACGCTTGGCAGCCAGTCGGACTCCAAGAATTCCGACAAGCAAAAAGAGAGCCGGTTTGCTTAGTCGGCAAAGAAAAAAGAAGAGAGCAAGAAAAGAAAAGAAGTCTGGGCGGTCAGTGATTTTGAGCAGCCGTCCCAGAAGAAGAAAAAGGAGTTTAAACCGTACGTTCCCCGGTACGAGTTTAACTAAGACTGCAACTCCATCCTCATGGAGGTATAGGACCGACTGTCTATTGAGAAGCCGAATCCAATGAAGAGTTCCGTCCAGTCACGAAACAAGAACAAATACTGCCAATAACATGAGGAGGTAGGCCATGACACCAACGACTGCTTTAGTCTTCAGCGGGCGTTGGACCGTCTGACTGACAAAGGGATGTTAAAGTCCTACATTTCTAAGTCCCCAGCCGGGGCAAAGAAGAAAAATAAGGGTCAGTCCTCCAAGACAACCTACCAGCCTACTAGTAGCTCGGATACCGATAAGGATCCGGCCTACACTATAGCAGGCGGATTCTCATGTGGTGGACCTACCATCCGGGGCACCAAAAGCCATCTTCGAAAGATGGACAAGGATGATGACGAGCAGGCGTCTGCCAGTTCCACCTTCCCAGACGTTCTCATTACTGAGAAGGACAGGGGCAGCGTCCGCCGTCCGCAAGACGACCCGGTCGTCATTGAATGTAAGGTTGCCAACCAATTGGTTGGACGCATCCTTATTGATACCGGCAGCTCGTCGGACATCATCAGCCTCCGGTGCTTGCAGAAGCTGAAATACAACTCCAGCAGCATGCATCCGGTCACCCACCCCTTGGTTGGTTTTGGGGGTGGGATGGTCTACCCAGCCGGAAGAATTGACTTACCCATTCGGCTGGGAGAAAAAGGCCAGGGACGACATATTGTCGTCAGATTCTTGGTCGTTGAGGAGTTGACCGCCTACAACATTATTCTTGGCAGGCCAACCCTCAACGAAGCCAAGGCGGTAATCATCCCGTCTCTCATGCTCATCAAGTATGAGCGGGATGATGGCTCTGTTGGTTCCCTGAACGGGGATCAGAAGACGACCTGGGAGTGCTACCTCTTAGCCGTTAAAGATACTGTGGCCGCAGACGGCCAAGGGAAGGAACCAATAGACCTTGACAATGTCAAGAATGCCAGTCCACCCCCACCAGCAGCCGGAAAGAAAAGGAAAGATGCACAGCTGGTGGAGGTGAAAAAAGAAAAGAAATAGCAATCACTGACCGGCGAACGGTCAGAAGAGCTCCGTCCCCAACCGGCTGGTGAAAGTATTGATCTTGCTCTGGATGACAGCCGTCCAGAGCGAACTGTAAAGGTTGGGACGGTTGCTCATGCTGTTCTTGGTGTAGATTTGCACCTTCTGCTGAAAGAATTCAAAGACATTTTTGCCTTTGAAGTAGAAGAGATGCCTGACATCAGCCCGGATCTCACTGTCCACAAACTCGCCGTGGATCCAAGATTGAAGCCCATCCGGCAAAAGAAAAGAAATCACGGCGAGGAAAGAAGTCAGGCGGCAGCTGTCGAAGTAAAAAAGCTGTTGGATGCTAGGTTCATTCGGCCATGTAATTTCCCCGACTGGGTGGCGAATGTTGTGCTTGTAAAGAAGTCGAATGGTACCTGGCGGATGTGTGTAGATTACACAGACCTCAATAAGGCATGCCCGAAGGATAGTTATCCACTTCCAAAGATTGACAGCTTAGTCGATTCTACAGCCGGTCATGCCTTGATGAGTTTTATGGATGCCTATTCCGGCTTCCATCAGATACCCCTGTGGAAAAAAGATCAAGAGAAGACGGCCTTCGTCACTGATCAGTGGTTATTCTGTTATACTGTGATGTCGTTTGGGTTGAAGAATGCACCGGCTACGTTCCAACGGATGATTAATACAGTCTTCATTAATCAAATTGGGAGGAACGTAGAGGCATATATTGATGACATGATAGTCAAATCCAAGCAGCAGGCGGATCACCTTGCTGATCTCCGAGAAACCTCCACCACACTCAGGCGGCATAAGGTTATGTTAAATCCTAAGAAATGCGTCTTTGGTGTTGAGTGTGGGAAGTTTCTCGGATTCCTGATTGATCAAAGGGGGATAGAGGCTAACCCTGAGAAGATACAGGCGGTGATTGACATGAAGTCACCCCGCACTATCAAGGAAGTTCAGAGACTCACCGGTTGCCTGGCCGCATTGGGGAGGTTCCTCAGCCGTTCAGGTGACAAATGTCTTTACTTCTTCCAAGCAATCAGGAAGAAGACTAGGTTTGAATGGGGGGATGATGCTGAGGCGGCCTTCCAGAAATTGAAAGAACACTTGCACTCTTTGCCAAGGCTTGTTAGTCCTTTGCCTAGAAAAAAGTTGTACATGTACCTAGCCGTCTCAGATCATGCCCTCAGTGTTGTTCTCCTTGCTGAACGAGACGGCATCCAGCTCCCGGTATATTTCATTAGCCATGTGTTAAAGAATGCTGAACTCCGGTACCCCATGGTTGAAAAATTTGGTCTTGCTCTATATGTGGCCTTCAAAAAGCTGAAGCCATACTTTCTGGCACATCCGGTTGTAATTTACATTGACCAGCCCCTCAAGCGGCCAATGTCTACCTTGGAGTCATCCGGCAGAATGTTAAAGTGGGCTATTGAAATGCAAAGTCTTGAAATCACCTATGAACCAAGGAAGGAAGTGAAAGGTCAGGCGTTTGCCGACTTCATTGTTGAAATGACTCGACCGGTTCCTTCGGATATATTGATCAGGTTTGGAAGGTGTATGTACATGGGAGCTCTACAAAGAACGGCTGTGGTGCAGGCATTATCTATGAATCTCCGGAAGGAGATAAGTTTGAGTATGCACTACGGTTCAAGTTTCAGGCCTCAAACAATGAGGCAGAGTATGAAGCCCTGCTGGCCGGAATCCGCATGTGTAAGGCAGCAGGGGCAACAAAGATTGACGCCTTCTCTGATTCTCAGTTGGTCGTTAGCCAGTATGAGGGAAAATATGAAGCAACTCACCCGGCTATGATCAAATATTTTCAGGCCGTCAAAGAAGAGGCTGGGTCACTTGAAGAGTTCCGACTGAGTCAAGTGCCCCGGTCAGAAAACAACCAGGCGGATGCATTGTCAAAATTGGCATCCTCCTCCTTCCATGATACGCCTCGGTCAGTCTTTTGGGAAAATCTGGAAAAAAGAAGTATATATGAAGAGCCCATTGGAATTCTGGACCGAAGTTCTACCTGGATGGATGGCATCCGGGCGTATCTAACAGCCGGCACGCTCCCTGATTCACCGCAGGAAGCAGCCGTCATGAAGAAGAGAGCAGCTAACTTCGAGATGAGAAATGGAGAACTCTTCAAGGCTGGATTTCTCAAGCCCTTGTTGAAGTGTGTTACCCCAGAAAAGGGGAAAGAGGTTCTCGAAGAGCTGCATGCGGGATTTTGCGCCTCCCACATAGGCGGCAAGTCCCTAGCCGTCAGAGCCAGGCGGCATTATTTTTGGCCTACCCTTGAGGCAGACGCCAAGGAATTTGTGAAGAAATGTGACAAATGCCAAAGGTTTGGCAAGCTTATACATCGCCCGGCTACTAATCTGACGGCAATCCACAGCCCAGTCCTGTTTGCTAAATGGGGGATGGACATTTTGGGTCCTTATACGCCTGCTCCAGGCGGAAAGCGCTATATTTTGGTGGTTGTGGATTACTTCACCAAGTGGGTGGAGGCGGAGGCAGTTAAGAATATCAAGACAAAGGATGTCATCTCTTTCATTTGGAAGAACATTATCACCCGGTTTGGGGTACCTATGTCTATGGTATTTGACAATGGCCCTCAGTTTGAGACGCCCCAGCTCAAGACTTGGTTGGGAGATCAAGGGATCTCAAGTTACTTTGCCTCAGTCGGTCGTCCTCAAGCAAATGGCCAGGTTGAGGCTTTCAACAAACTCATCTCAGACGGCATAAAAAGAAAATTGAAAGAGGCGGTGGTTTATGGGCAGAAGAATTGATTCATGTCCTATGGGCCATCTGGACAACTACCAAAGGTTCAACCAAGGAAACTCCATTTCTCATGGTGTACGGTGCTGAAGCCGTCTTGCCCATTGAACACTATGAGCCCACGCTCAGAGTGATGCTCTATGTGTAGGAGTTTATAGGTACTACGCAGCGAAAATAACATATATGAATCATATTCAATAAAGTACCTAATCCCAAGAATCGCATGCATAACACACAAGACACATAATCATACCTTTGAAGCGTGAATTCCACGAAGCTATTCGACAGGCAAATCAGGGAGAGAATAGAGCCCCAAGTGTTGCTCCTCTACTTAGTCCACGAGATTCGAACGAGCCGTCCACCAATACTAGATTGGTCGAGTGATTGAGGAAAACCGCAATCAACACCTTTTCGGACAACCGACCACCGCACGAACCACCACCACCACGAGACACCACCGGCGCCGGGAGGAGGAGAATGACGTGAGAGAGGGAGTATGAGAGGGGTTGGTTTCGTGTTTGCTAATTAGGGTTTGATCTAATTGATCAGTCAATTCCTTACTTGCAAACCTAGGCACCTAGTCTATTTATAATCTCATTATAATTAGACTAGGGCACGAAGCCCAATAGCCTCTCAAAGCCCCTACATGGCCGGCCACCTAGAGTGATGAGGCCCATGATGGGCCTCGTCCTCTAATGCTCGATCTAGCCCCTTTGTGTGACCTTATAGGATCCGTCCAATTGGGCTTTGGCCTATTTTACTAGTCCAAAGATCGTAAGTACCTCTAGCTATGGCAAAACGACGACCCAAATGTCCGGACTTAATTATCTCCATAATTTGATCCAATTATATATCTAGTAATTGCACACGACGAAGACATAACTCCTTCAATCTCCCACTTGTCTGATACAAAGGTGCAATATTCAAATTCCTTAAGTCAATGTATATGTCGATTTGATAATATGATTGCATCACATGTCGAGATCATATTAGTCTACAAATCGTTTCTTGAAATCTGAGTTAGAATTACAAAACCAAATGATTACTGAGTAATGCATTTGAACGCGACCACGTATTTTCTGAATTCTCCCTCTTCAAGCGGCCATGACACATTTCCTAATTTAATAGGTAGACTCTATCCAATCTTGTGGCAACAAGCCTCCCACTCAACTTCTGAAATAACCGGGAAACATCCTTTATAATCTCCAGTTACGGGTAGACGTTTGAATGTACCACAGTTATAACATCCATTGAATGAAATCAATGTTCCACTCATGTCAAAGGAATCCACTAATATATACGGAAGCTCTATACTTGAACTTCAAAGTAGGTCAATAGTTCGATCATGCATCATTCATGCATATCCAAGTGATTGACCGAGCATCACTATGCCCCTATAGCCCATGAAACCGAGCTATCCAATCAATCTTACATGCTAGTCCAATTATTGAAATCATTTATGTCCACTTTAATGATTTCGAACTAGGAACTTAAATAATATACGGATTTTGTTCACCTGTGGGGTTTCATACACCAGGTCTCTAAAATAGATAACCTGATGAGCCCATCAATCCATAATTATTTTGGACATTTTATTTAATTTTAAAACCATAATTAAATAAGAGAAATAATAATTTCTGTTTTAAACATAATTCTGCAAATTGATGTATTTTCTTATGTAATATGTTTCCACAAACATACACAACTTAAATTTACATAATTTGCTTCAATCCAAGACTTTAATATGACTTTCATACCTTTGTCTATGGAAGGGGTTTAGTGATTTCTCACTCATAATAAAACTTCGCAGAACGTGACCTTCCGCCGGTCAATGATCTCATAACTGAGGCGATATCTCATATCCTTTTGTTTGGATTTGTAATGTGACCCTGGCTCCTTTGTTCTTGGGCAAAGGTGACCCTTTAGTCATATGACATTTTAATCCGAACTTCCTCTAAAACTATCCGACTATAGCTTAATACACATATTCTGACATTGAGCATGCAATAGTGCTCTGCTTTGAACTCTTCAAGCTCATTGTACTTCTCCATACTAACAAAATTGTGCGTCTAGATCAAAATCTAGAGTCATCTTGCCTGTTTGGAGAGAACTTACATTCGTAAAACTCTTGACAAACTTGTTTACCTTTAACACCATAAACTAGAAAAATTCCTTTAGTGCTTCTCAAGTACTCAAGGATTTGTTCTTGGTAACTTTTCGTATGCTTATTCTGTAGTTGCTTGAAACTTGCTACACATGCACAAGTCATATGTAACAACTTGCTTTGTACATTTCATGGTACATGTAATGGTCCCTTTTGCAAAAGCATTAGGTCCACTGCCTTTACAACTCAACTCAACTAGCTTTTAAGGCACTGAGTTTTACTGAGTGTAAAACCATGAAACATGGGAAGAGATCCTCTCTTAGAATCTTGCATCTTGAACTTGTCAAGAATCTTATCAACATAAGTCTCTTGATTAGGTCTAGTCATCCTTCAAGATTCACTTTGTGGATTTTGATTCCCAATATGTACTCAACATCTCCTAAGTCTCCCATAGAAACAATCTTTCTAACCATTGCTTGACTTATTCAAGCATTGATATATCATTTCATATGAACTGTATGTCAACTACATACTAGACTAAGAAGACCAATTGCTCCCACTAAACTTCTTGTTTCTACAAGATTTCTTTTCCATTCTTCCAAGGTAATCAAACTGTTTGATTTCCTAATGAATATTTCAACTCCTTAATGCTTACTTCAATCCATAAATGAATTTCTGAAGTTTGCAAAAACTTTCTAGGAATTTCTGGAATTCAAAATCTTAGGTTGTATCATATACATGCCATCCATCAAGAACATTTCATGAAGGTGATTTTAATTTCCATAACTAGAAATAATCCGAATAGGCTTACATAACTAATAGGTTTAACCCTATTTGTAAGACTATCATGGACTAGCACATCTTTACAAACATGGAGTCCATTCTGGATTTCTTGGCTTTAAGCCATTTCCTGAGTTGGCACTTGTCTAAAGCTTGCTTGTAGGTATGGATTCCAACCATTCCAATAGGAAAATTTTAGAATCCACCTTATAATAGAATTCCAACAAACTGTTTGTTTTAATCCTAAGTAACCTACGATAGGTATGAGCGACAATAGAATTATTCTCTTCAACTCTTTGAAGTATTTCATTCTAGTAGGACGATAGAAGTCTCGCTAGTTGAATTAGCTTGCTTCGACACATGTTTTATCAAATTAGCTGATTTCATGCGCATTCGTCTCTGATGTAGTGTTATCTACATCCCTTTGTTGCTCGTCTCGAATCTCATCGAGATCTAACTTTACTCCCACTTGGCTTTGTAGGAAGACATTTCTTTCTATAAAGACACTATCGCGAGCAACAAATATTTTGTTTTTACGCGATTGTAGGAATAATACCTCTGATTTAGGGTTTATGATGTCATCTTTGTAAACATTTTACATAGATTTCATATTCCCTCAATCTTGTTTAGAAAAGATTATTTTGGAATATTTCCATCCTTTCTATTGCTTTGGTTAAGTTTCTGTTTAGTATATTCGCAATTGTTGTTGTTCTAATGCATATCCTCAAAACGATATTTGTAAATCATTAAATCTTGGATCGAACCATGGCAAGCAAAGTTTGATTCCTACTTTATACATACATTTTAATTGTAATGTTCCTGGATTGTGAACTAATTCAACAATTCTTTTAGATGATCATTTGTTTTGAGTTAAAAGTTTATCACAACAATCATATTGTGGTGCTAAATTGTTTATCTCAAACCTGATTTTACATTTCATTTTGGAATTTTGAACATTTCAATGATTCCAACTTTTATTTCATTAAGTAAGTATCGACATATTTACTTAAATCGTTAATAAAAGCAATGAAATAGTTTAATCCTTTTGCTATATCTTGAACTTATGGTACACACACATCATATGTTTGTGTTCCAAAACGTCATTTTAGCTCTTTTACCCTTTCAATTAAAAGGTAACTTGGTCATTTTATCAAACATGACTTCTAATTCTCAAGTGATTCATAATCATATAAGAGTAAGAGTCCATCCATAACTTTGGATGTGCAAATGGTTTATGTGACCTAACCTTACTTTATTATAAGTAAGTTTACGTTGAATCATCTAAATTCACTTTTATGATCTACTTATATCAACGTCATAAATAAAATTAACTCATATCTAGCAAAATGAAAACAATTTATTACCTTGGTCATGAATCAACGTTTGTCCAAGCCAAGTAAAACCAAATCAGTATTCAAAACAAGAAAACCGAAGTATTGTCTCATCAAAAACTGGAAATTGTTCTAAATGTCATGATAAACTAATCAGAAATTAAAACTATGAAGCTATCTCTGGCCACTCAAATACTTCTAGTGCACCTTCAAGCTCCATCTCCATGCTAGCTTCACTTGTTTGCAGTTCCTGCGCAACATCATAATGTTAAGCACTGCAACTTGGTATCACATACCTTAGTGAAAGTTAAAATGATTATAACTTAATACCTGAGGTTGATGCTCCATTCTTCTTCTTGAGGAAATCAAGGTATTTCTGGCAATTGCGTTTCCAATGCCCCTTCTTCTTGCAGTAAAAGCATTCACTCTCACTTGCAACTTTGGGTTTTGGATTCGCCTTAGGCTTTTCAGGAGTCTTGGCAACTTGCTTGCCCTTGCTCTTGGCATTAGCCTTTTGCCCCTTCTTCTTGAACCCCTTTCCCTTCTGAATCATAAGAACTTCCTTCTTAGGTTCCTTAGGGATTTGTTTCTCAGCACTAACCAGCATTGCATGCAATTGACTCATAGTCTTTGCATTCGCAGTCATGTTAAAGTTCATGATAAACTAGTTGAAACTTTTGGAAGTGAATGAAGAATGATGTCTGTTGCCAAATCATCACTAATTGGGTACCCCAGTTTCTCCATACTTTGAATTAGGCCGATCATTTTGAAAACATGATCATGAACTGTGGCACCCTTCTCCATTCTACAATCCATAATCTCATGATGAAGCTCATACCTTTCAACTCTAGCTTGTTTCTTAAACAAAACTTTGAGCTCTTCCATGATTGAATAGGCATCCAGGTCCTCAAAACGCTTTTGAAGACTAGGTTCCATAGTAGCAATCATTAAGCAAGTGATAGGCATAGCTCTATCATGAGCTTCCTTGTGCTTCTTGATATCTGCCGCAGTTGGATTTTCTGGCAGAGGTCCTGGTAATGGGGTATCAATGATATCCTCCTTACCCTCAGATTTCAGAACAAGCCTTAGCATTCTTTCCCAGTTGGAAAAGTTTTCCCCTGTCAACCTATCCTTTTCAAGGAATGGTCGCAAATTGTAAACGCTGTTGTCATTGTTATTACGGCTACTTATCTATGTCAAAATAAGGCAAAGTTTAATAATTATGTTTAATAAATTAAAGTACCACAAAACATATTTATTTGGTAACTTTAAAACACTTTATTCAATGATTAAATGATCCCAATTGAATTTTAAGTGATTCCAAGATCCTTTATTTGTGCAATAATTGACCGGACTGAGGCCCTGCCATCAACCATTACATTTTCAAGGTGAGTAAACTCTTTACTGATTACAACTCTTGTAATTCTTGGTTGAATAATTAACCATCACATGTTTAATTATTACCCTTAGCTTCAAGGTTCTAAACTGATCTTTAGGTAACCTTGTTGAATTTAACCAATTAAAAGTGTAGAACGTGATCTACCCCCACTTCCCCAAGATATATTATGATGCTCTGCTGAGGCCGACCCATCACAAACGATCAAGGTTTTCATCGGGTTTTTAATTGGAAAAGCTGCATCAATATTGCTGGGATCTAGATTTGTTATGTTGTGATTATTTAGTGAACTCTAGCGCATCATCAAACAACATAAATAAACCTAAACATGCATAATCTACTAATGCAATAAAATATGACATAGTATGGCCCCTTAGTCCTAGGAAAACTAGAAATAAAATGCTCCCACTTGAATCATCATGGATCTTCATCCACCTTGCTCCTTTTGGCCTTCACTTCATGGACTTCTTTTGGGCTAACACCATTTAAATAACTATTCTATTTACATTAAATAAAAGTTATGAAAAATACTCAACGGTACGCAGACCGTATTTAGATTACAAAAATACATCACGATACGCAGATCGTATTTAAGAATCTATGGGCCATACTAGTCTATATATAGCAATATAATATCATATATTAGAAAAGTGCCATATAATAAATCACTCAACATGCTTGTCTAAACTATAACATCTGATGATCATAATAAAGACAACGCATTTCCTAAAATATCTTATATTTTAATCATAATTAGATAATATCATATATTATTCATGACGATTCATAAAATATCATATATTTAATTTAGTCATGAGATAGAATCAAATCATATTTTAATCTAGAGAGATAAAATCATATTTAATCTTCCATGATTATCCTAACTAATTAGGAGATTCTATCCTAATTACTAGCCAATCAAATAATTTTAAAATCAATTACATCCTAATCTAATTATGGGATAATCATATTATTTAAATCAATTATTATCCTTTTGGAATATGCTCAGAATATCCTAATCAATCTTATCCTTAATTAACCACTTTAATTTAGGATAATTATCAAAATAACAAACTAAATATGGATAATATCAAATATAACAACTTTTGAATATTTGATTTTATCCTAAAACAAAAGATTTTATCCAAATAAAACCAACTTTATCTTTTAAAATAAAAGATCATATTTTGAAAATATTTGAACTTATCCAAAATAAAACCAATTTTATCCCAAAATAATTCGTAATTATCCTGAAATAAATTTTTAAAACAGAATTTTTTTTTTTTTTGAAAAACCGCAACCACCAACGCCGGCCACCGTGGTTGGCTAGCCGAAGCTAGCCACGGTGGCTGGCTGCCGTGACAGCAGCCACTGCCGCAAAGGGCAGCAGCGTGGAGCTGCTTTGCTGGGGCTGCAGGCCACCGTGTGTGGCCAGCCGAGGCTAGCCACGGTGGCTGGCTGCCTTGCAGCAGCCACTGCCGCGCAAGGCAGCAGCAGCACCGAGCTGCAGCCGTGGCAGCAGCCGTGCAACGGTTGCACGCTGCTGCCCACAGCCACCCTAGACCGCCGCCCCCTTTTCCCCTCCCTCTTGGACGCCACCTGGTCGGCAGCTGCCGTGGCTGCGCCACCCAGCCGCGGTTGCCGGCCAAAATAAATTAAATTTTTTTTTTGTGTGTTTTAATTTAATTAAAATAACATTTATCCTAATTAAATTAAATTAGTCCATAAGATTAAAATTAAATCATATTCAATTTTAAAATTAGGGTTCATCATAAAATTAATCCCAATTTAATTTTAACATTTAAAATTAAATCTATGATCATACATAAAACATTTTTATGCATAAATCAATCCAATTAAAATTATGAAACATAAAACAATTTGAATAAAACCATAATCAAGCACAAAAATCATATTTTAGGGCTTGGAATTTTCGAAATTTAGGGTTAGGGTTTTCGAAATTTTCGAAATACTAGGGCATAATTCGGTCTCTTTATGGCTATTTGAGCATAATTAAATCGCATTTAACCGATTCCAAAAGTTTAATCACATTAAAATAATAATCGAACCATAATTAAAATAATTTCTCCCTCTTAATTGATTATAAAATTAACATGGACATCAAATAATCGTATTATTATGATCTAGCGCATTAATGCAAGAGGCTAACTGATACCACTGTAGGAGTTTATAGGTACTACGCAGCGGAAATAACATATATGAATCATATTCAATAAAGTACCTAATCCCAAGAATCGCATGCATAACACACAAGATACATAATCATACCTTTGAAGCGTGAATTCCACGAAGCTATTCGACAGGCAAATCAGGGAGAGAATAGAGCCCCAAGTGTTGCTCCTCTACTTAGTCCACGAGATTCGAACGAGCCGTCCACCAATACTAGATTGGTCGAGTGATTGAGTAAAACCGCGATCACCACCTTTTCGGACAACCGACCACCGCACGAACCACCACCACCACGAGACACCACCGGCGCCGGGAGGAGGAGAATGACGTGAGAGAGGGAGTATGAGAGGGGTTGGTTTCGTGTTTGCTAATTAGGGTTTGATCTAATTGATCAGTCAATTCCTTACTTGCAAACCTAGGCACCTAGTCTATTTATAATCTCATTATAATTAGACTAGGGCACGAAGCCCAATAGCCTCTCAAAGCCCCTACATGGCTGGCCACCTAGAGTGATGAGGCCCATGATGGGCCTCGTCCTCTAATGCTCGATCTAGCCCCTTTGTGTGACCTTATAGGATCCGTCCAATTGGGCTTTGGCCTATTTTACTAGTCCAAAGATCGTAAGTACCTCTAGCTATGGCAAAACGACGACCCAAATGTCCGGACTTAATTATCTCCATAATTTGATCCAATTATATATCTAGTAATTGCACACAACGAAGACATAACTCCTTCACTATGATGAAGAGGCAAATTGGGAGGCCATGCGGCTGGCATTGGACTCCCTCCCGGAACGCAGGGGCAATGCTGCCTTGCGTCATGAGATTTACCGTCTGAGAATGACCAGAGCCTATAACAAAAGAGTACACAAACGCCCTTTGAAAGTGGACGATTTTGTGTTACGCAAAATGGAGGCAACCGGTAGGGCCAATGAGCTTGGAAAGCTAACTCCAAATTGGGAAGGCCCTTACCGGATCTATGAAGAAGTAAGAGACGGCACCTACCGCCTGGAAACCCCAGACGGTAGACGCCTGCCTAGAACTTGGAATGTAGACAACTTGAAAAAGTACTACTTCTGAGACTTGTAAATTTTTGTAACAAAGAGTATTAATGAAAAGTGCTTTTTTGTTTTCAATTATGTTTGTTCTTAGTTCCGTCTGGGTTTTCCCCATACGGGTCATTTTCTTAAAGGGACAATGTCTAAGTTTTTGTATCCCACTTAAACGTCTGAATGACATGAGGCCAATGGCCAGATAACTAACTAAACTTAGTATTAAATTCAAATGTCCATAGTGACACGCGGCCTATGGCCAGATCCTAAAGCTAGGCACAAAACCGCCTAGTGGCTACGCAGCCGGTCTCCACCTAGACCAGAGGTCAATGGCCGGATGGTTGTCTTTTTCATAAAATCACCTATCCTAACATGGATAAAGGCGTCCGGCGACACCCCTCCGGGTGCAATCGTTGCAGAGAACACCCTACCTGCTCGTTCTACGTATCCATATAGACGGTGAAGATTGAACGACTAAATTAGCCAACTCATAGCCGTCTGACTTGAATTGCTCCTAAGAGCGTTTAAGACTGTGAACTTCCGGATGTTCCTAGACATCAGCCGGAGTATTATCACAAGCTCTTAGGATTATTACGTACCCCCCCCCCCCCAATTCGGGCAAAACTTTTCGTGTAATGGCTATGATTGTTACCCAGACGGCCAAACACCGCCTGCGGCAGAGGTTGTGTGCCTGTTATTTGTCCGGCTGTGTACTTGGTTTGGGGCAATCACCATTGTGATTGATTGTCTTACAATCATCTCATACTCTCTAAAGTATAAGAAGTTTTCAAGACAATCAATTAGTTTCAGATGAAACCAACCACACAGTCGTCCGGGGGCAAGGACAACCGAATTTATACCTGCCGCATGCTTTTCATAAGTTTGGCAAAATCACAAGTATAGATCAAGTATATATGCAAAAGTGACAAATTGAAAAAATTGTGCAAATATGAAAAACTGACTGAGTCTGTATAGTTCATAATTAGTTGAAATTGGCACAAAGGCCAAAATAATTGTTAACCGGAATCACATCCGGTGAAGAAACTAATGTTACCCGACTCCACAGTCGGTAAAAATACATAACATACTCGGCACACAGGCCGGAAAGACAAAGAAATTTGGCATACTGCTGCAGAAATACAAGAAAAGGAGAGCTACTCAGTGGGCTGCTCCGGCTGGACCTGGCATGCAGGGGGAACTCTCTCCGGATCAGCAGCCTCTTCAGGCTGGACATCCTTGTTGCCCTGTTCCCCCTCTTCCTCCTCCGGCTCCTCGTCATCCGAGACCTCAGCCCCCTGCTCAGCTGCCCAAACCTTGAAGCGAGGTGGAGCTGGGTCACCAAGGACTTCGGCATCGTACACCGCAGTGGCGTATTCATACCGAAGTTTGTACACCTCGAAGTCAACATCCGGGTAGAGGAGCTGCCAAGCCATTTTCAGGCGGACTTCATTGTCCCGCTCATTTTCATTGATGAGCTGACTCTGCTCAACGTCGAGCTCCTCTTTGTGCTTGGCCTTCAGGGTGGCCAGCTCAGCAACCAGCCGGGAGTTATCCTTCCGGAGATTCGCATTCTCCTTATCGACTCCTTCCAAGGCCCTGAGATCCGAACCGGCATTTTTCAGCTGCAACTCAAGATCATTGATCCGGTTGTTAGCCGCGTCGTTGGCAGCCGTTAGGGTCTTGATCAGCTCCTCCTGTTTCAACTCCACTGCTTTAATGGCAAGATCAGACATATAATATGCTTATTCAGCAGAGTTGAGGTTTTGTTGAGCCCTCTTCTTGGCATCATTTACCACATCTTGTTTTTTCCTGAAGGGCACCCGGAGCCCATCCACCCAGACCATAACCTACATAGGGTCAGTCGGAAAATCAAACAAAAAAAAGAAAGAAGAATGAAACGAAAAGAAGTCAAGTGTCAAGTCCAACTTACCTCCACCAGCTGACCCAGGATTTGGTCAAAATCTACCTTATGGCGGTTGGGGATGGAGTTCTTCTCCGACTGGGTGAGAGTTCTCACCATTCTCTTTGCAAACCCCGCCATGTCCGAGGGCCCAGAAGTAGCATCTGCACCATAAGAAGTACTTGGTGAGAGACTAGCAGCGTATTTGGCATTCATTCTTTGCCGGCTGCTAACTGACCCCCCGGAAGGGTCAACCATTGTCTTGACTCTCATAAAGTCAAGCGGCCAAGGAATCTCAATCTTACCTTTGGCGCCAGCTCTCGCCGTCTCCTCCCCTCCGGCTGCAGCACCACCTGCAGCTTTGAGTGGCTCGCCACTCTTTGATGTCTCTGGGGCATCCGAATTTTTCTTGCCTTCTCTCTCTGAGCTTTCACTCAGAGACTTCAGGGCGGCGGGGCTCTTGCCTCCGGTTGTGGGGTGGTCTTTTGCAGTAGAGCCAGAGACCGATGAGCTTTTCCTCCCGGCTTTGGCAGCCGGTGTTCTCAGCTGCTCATCCCCAGGTCTTTTCAAGACCTTTGTAATGGATCGGGGGAGGATGCCAGTAGGAGCTTGTAAAACAAACTGAAAGTTAGTCATCCAGCATCAAAGGAACTTGGATAAATTCAAGACAAAATATATGGATGATCTTACCCCGCCTTTCTTGGCCTCCTTGGCCTCTGCGGCTGCCTTTTTGGCCAGCATCGACTCCTTGCGGAGCTGTGCGGCAGACTTAGCCGGTGTTTTTGCAGGGTCCACCATGTTTCTTGCTTCTTCTGCAAAAAACAAAGAAAAAAGGATTAAAATAAGAATAATTGAAATCAATGAAGCATAAAATGCAGACGGCAAATTGCCGGGTGGGTGAGTGAGTCTACTCCTGGGAAACATGGTGCTCAACCCACAGGCGGACAAGAATCTCTCGTCCGAGAAAAAATCCGGATGGGGGATCCAATTTTTTGGTACAACTATATGAGACCCATCCCCTAAGGGCTCAGTTGTAGTCTTGAAAAACTCCGGCTCTATTATTTGCTCCCTGGCCTTAGTAGACAGAGCCGGGCGCACGCATTTCAGGCCCACCAAAGCCGGCTCCTTATTGTAGCGCCGGAGAATTTCATTCATCTTCAAGGAAGGGGAGGAGACCAAGTATCATTTGTCTTTCCATCCTCCCCATTTGGACACCTTGTGTCATCAAGTATTCCGGGAGCGTGGAAATAGTGTACCACGCCCCGTATCCGCCTGGGGCACTCTTCAAGTAGTGCATATGGGCAAATGCAGTAAAGCTGGGCTCAATATCCTGGAGCTCGCAGGCGGCAATGTAGCTCGGAATATTGACCCAAGAGTTTGGGGTCAGTTGCCACACTCCCAAGTCGTACCCCTTCAAAATTTTCCAGATACCTCTGTGAAGGGGGAAGCGGAGGCCGGCTTCTATCACCGCCTCATAGCAAACGAAATAGTTGTTTGCATTGTCAATATCGTCCCCCCAAGCCATTACAGCATCGGCAAGCGGGACTATGATATCCCATCCCTCTCCAAAGGGATGTTGCTGCTTAAAGGCCTTAAAGCCACTTTCCAGGAGAGAGATATCTCCCGGCCGCATCTTGGTCCTCATAGGATCCGGATTTTCTACTACTTTTGCTGAACGGCGATACGCCTCAGCAAGGTCCTCTTGGTCAAAGCCGGATGCCTCGGCCTCTGACCTCTCAGCGGCTTCGCCGTCTGAGTTATTTTGTTGCTCTGGAGAGGAGACGGCTTCCTCACCGTCTCCCTCTTCTATTTCGTTACTGGAGGAAGTGGAGGGAGCATCCTCCTGGGAGTCGCTTTGCTCATCAGGACCTTCATAGTCCTCTTCTCTCACAACTTCATCAGCGGGCACTTTCCTAGTGTGCCGCCACCTGGGTTTGGTAGCCATTTGTTTTACTCTAGCCATTGTGTCCTGCACAGACACAGAGAGGGAGGAAGCCGGAGATGAGCAAAGCATTTCTGAAACTCCAGACAAGGCACCCCCGGTTCTAGACTCAGCCGTACCAGGAGACCGGCTGAATGTCCTAGGCAGTGCCGTGTGTGCGGATGGAGAGTCCATTTTATTTTTTGAAAAACTAATGTATACAGCCGGAAATGAATGTATACAAGCTAAAAGAAGAAAAAAACTGAAAGAAGGGAACGGATAGTTACCTTACTTTAAGTTCTGAAAATCTGAAAACAAGCAACAACCGGTGACCGGGTGACTTTGAGAAAGCACGCGGAGATCTTGAATTTGCTAGAACGCAACCGGGATCAGAGTACCTCTCTCTAGAATCTCTCTTTCTCTCTCTAAAAAGTCAATGAAAATTGAAAAGTCAAGAGAAGAGAGGGGGGGGGGGGGGGGTAAATCCCTATTTATAGGGGGTGAAACGGTGGAATCCCCGTCACACCTCCGTTAAAAGAGCTGTTTTTACTTATTCACCTTTCACGGGTGGACACGTGTCACAGGCGCCACGTGGCCTGCCACGTGCCACTTGTGAGGGGCAAATGTTTGGGGTATTTTTACCCTAAACACTTGGACCAATGAGGGCCTGCCACGTGTCAAAGGCTGGCAAGTCACCTCTGACCAATCCCCAGCTGACACGTGGCACTCCCAGATCAATTCTAAGAATTGCGGCCTTCAAGGGCCCAATTCCCCAAATCCGCACTTTTGCGGCGCAGCCCACCTGCCCTAGGTCAGACTTGCCTAGTGGAGTGTACTTTTCCCCATGACCCTATAAATAGGGAGATGTTCCCTCATTTTGGGGACAATTGACAATCATTTATTACATCCATTTTCTCTAACATCAAAGAATATCTGAGCTTGGAATCCAAGCAGATCCGCACCCTAAATTCCGCACTTTTTATCCTTCTTCAAGTTACTAACTTGACCGTTGGGGGCGGAGCTCCACCCAAACGGAGTCTCCGTTGATTTGGCAGGTACAGAGCCAGCCGGACCAGTCTTCGAGTTGTAACTCTCCCGAGGGACAAAAACACCCAAAACAATGCATTCTACAAAACACCCAAAACATATTCAAACAATGCTTTTTGAATAAAATGAAAGTCGAATGCATTCTACAAAGCTATTTAAATCAAATGAAAGTCAAACACATTAAAGAAAGGTCTTTAAATCAAAAGAAAGTCAAACACTTTCAAACAAAGCTTTTTGAAGCAAATAAAAGTCAAATGTATTCAACAAAGCTATATGAATCAAATGAAAGTCAAACACATTAAAGAAAGGTTTTTACATTAAAGAAAGGTTTTTAAATCAAATGAAAGTCAAACACATTCAAACAAAGATTTTTGAAGCAAATAAAAGTCAAATGCATTTAACAACGCTATTTGAATCAACAAAGTTATTTGAATCAAATGAAAGTCAAACACAGTCAAACAAAGCTTTCTAATGCAATTAAAAGTCAAATGCAATCTACAAAGCTATTTGAATCAAATGAAAGTCAAACACATTAAACAAAGATTTTTAAATCAAATGAAAGCCAAACACATTCAAACAAAGCTTTTTAAAGCAAATAAAAGTCATATGCATTCAACAAAGCAATTTGAATTAAATGAAAGTCATACACATTTAAACAAAGCTTTTTGAATCTAATGAAAGTCGAATGCATTCTACAAAGCTATTAGAATCAAATGAAAGTCAAACACATTCAAACAAGGGTTTTTAAATCAAATGAAAGTCAAACACATTCAAACAAAGCTTTTTGAAGCAAATAAAAGTCAAATGCACTCAACAAAACTATTTGAATCAAATGAAAGTCAAACACATTCAAACAAAACTTTTTGAATCAAATGAAAGTCAAACACATTCAAACAAAACTTTTTGAAGCAAATAAAAGTCAAATGTATTCAATAAAGTTATTTGAATCAAATGAAAGTCAAACACATTCAAACAAAGCTTTTTAAAGCAAATAAAAGTCATATGCATTCTACAAACCTATTTGAATCAAATGAAAGTCAAACATATTAAACAAAGGTTTTTTAATCAAATGAAAGTCAAACATAATCAAACAAAGCTTTTTGAAGCAAATAAAAGTCAAATGTATTCAACAAAGTTATTTGAATCAAATGAAAGTCAAACACATTCAAACAAAGTTTTTTGAAGCACATAAAAGTCATACGCATTCTACAAAGCTATTTGAATCAAATGAAAGTCAAACACATTAAACAAAGGTTTTTTAATCAAATGAAAGTCAAACACATTCAAACAAAGCTTTTTGAAGCAAATGAAAGTCAAATGCTTTCAAAAAAGCTATTTAAATCAAATGAAAGTCAAACAGTTTCAAACAAGGGTTTTTGAATCAAATGAAAGTCGAATATTCTACAAAGCTATTTGAATCAAATTAAAGGCAAACACATAAAACAAATGTTTTTAAATCAAATGAAAGTCAAACACATTCAAACAAAGATTTTTGAAGTAAATAAAAGTCAAATGCATTTAACAAAGCTATTTGAATTAAATGAAAGTCAAATACATTCAAATAAAGCTTTTTGAATCAAATGAAATTCGAATGCATTCTACAAAACTATTTGAATCGAATGAAAGTCAAACACATTTAAATAAAGCTTTTTGAAGAAAATAAAAATCAAATGCATTCAACAAAGCTATTTGAATCAAATGAAAGTCAAACACATTCAAACAAAGCTTTTTGAATCAAATGAAAGTCGAATGCATTCTACAAAGCTGTTTGAATCAATTGAAAGTGAAACACATTAAACAAAGGTTTTTCAATCAAATGAAAGTCAAACATATTCAAACAAAGCTTTTTGAAGGAAATAAAAGTCAAATGTATTCAACAAAGTTATTTGAATCAAATGAAAGTCAAACACATTCAAACAAAGCTTTCTAATGCAATTAAAAGTCAAATGCAATCTACAAAGCTATTTGAATCAAATGAAAGTCAAACACATTAAACAAAGATTTTTAAATCAAATGAAAGCCAAACACATTCAAACAAAGCTTTTTAAAGCAAATAAAAGTCATATGCATTCAACAAAGCTATTTGAATTAAATGAAAGTCAAACACATTTAAACAAAGCTTTTTGAATCTAATGAAAGTCGAATGCATTCTACAAAGCTATTAGAATCAAATGAAAGTCAAACACATTCAAACAAGGGTTTTTAAATCAAATGAAAGTCAAACACATTCAAACAAAGCTTTTTGAAGCAAATAAAAGTCAAATGCACTCAACAAAACTATTTGAATCAAATGAAAGTCAAACACATTCAAACAAAGCTTTTTGAATCAAATAAAAGTCGAATGCATTCTACAAAGCTATTAGAATCAAATGAAAGTCAAACATGTTCAAACAAAGCTTTTTGAATCAAATGAAAGTCGAATGCATTCTACAAAGCTATTTGAATCAAATGAAAGTCAAACACATTCAAACAAAACTTTTTGAAGCAAATAAAAGTCAAATGTATTCAATAAAGTTATTTGAATCAAATGAAAGTCAAACACATTCAAACAAAGCTTTTTAAAGCAAATAAAAGTCATATGCATTCTACTAAGCTATTTGAATCAAATGAAAGTCAAACATATTAAACAAAGGTTTTTTAATAAAATGAAAGTCAAACATATTCAAACAAAGCTTTTTGAAGCAAATAAAAGTCAAATGTATTCAACAAAGTTATTTGAATCAAATGAAAGTCAAACACATTCAAACAAAGTTTTTTGAAGCACATAAAAGTCATACGCAATCTACAAAGCTATTTGAATCAAATGAAAGTCAAACACATTAAACAAAGGTTTTTAAATAAAATGAAAGTCAAACACATTCAAACAAAGCTTTTTGAAGCAAATAAAAGTCAAATGCATTCCACAAAACTATTTGAATCAAATGAAAGTCAAACACATTCAAACAAAGCTTTTTGAATCAAATAAAAGTCGAATGCATTCTACAAAGCTATTAGAATCAAATAAAAGTCAAACACGTTCAAACAAAGCTTTTTGAATCAAATGAAAGTCGAATGCATTCAAAGCTATTTGAATCAAATGAAAGTCAAACACATTCAAACAAAACTATTTGAAGCAAATAAAAGTCAAATGTATTCAATAAAGTTATTTGAATCAAATGAAAGTCAAACATATTCAAACAAAGATTTTTGAAGCAAATAAAAGTCAAATGTATTCAACAAAGCTTTTTGAATCAAATGAAAGTCAAATATGTTTCGGGGTATTTTTACCCCCTTTTATAGACAAATGAGAGGCTAACAAATGGCCCAATAGTAAGCCGACACGTGGCATCCTGCTCAGCTAAATAAGGGCCAATAAGAGCATGACACGTGGCCTTAAGAGAGATATCAGAAAAAGAGGGGCTCAAAGCCCATTAAGGAAACATGCCTAGCATGAAGGAAACCCTAATACACGTGTCAACCATGTATAGGGCAGCCAATTTTCCTAGGTTATGAAACCCTAGGAGCATGATCTCCCACTTCCCTATAAATACCCCATCATTTCATGATGGAAAGACACACAATTCAAAAAAGGCACAATGCCCAAAATATGCTCTTACTTCTCTCTACTTTCTCTCTCTAAAATCCCGTTTTCCGGTCACTAACTTGATCGTCGGAGGCGGAAGTTGTTTTGCAGGTGTTCGGCCGTACGAGTGTTGCATCCCGGATCTGTCTCCCGCGGGAATCCATACCCCCCTTTCGGGTTATCACAAAAATGCCCGAAACATTTGGCGCCGTCTGTGGGGAGGCACATCTGGAATGGCACTTAGCCATAATCGAACGCCTTTTCAAGAAATAGAACTCTTCGCTACAAATGTAACCCAATGTGAGAGTAAAGTTGTAATTCTTTTAGATCATTCTTAAGAGAATGAGACGAACTCTTGTATGAAGATAAGACTTGGGCAATACTAAAACCCAAAGTCGTGATCATTATTATGATTGATTATCAAATAAAAAATTTTATTTCAAATTTTCTTCAAGCTACATTATTTGATGTGTGCCCGCAAGCTAGTCAAACGACTTGCTAAATGGATGAGGAAAAGCGTCCTAGGAAAAGCAAGAAGCTCGTGGACACAAGCATATCTACTCGTACAGGGCAGCCACACAGCTTGTACGAGCAAAATTGGAAAGCTTGCTTACACAAGCATAGCTACTCGTACAGGGCAGCTACACAGCTTGTACGAGCAAAATTGGAAAGCTTGCTTACACAAGCATAGCTACTCGTACATGGCAGCTACACAGCTTGTACGAGCAAAATTGGAAAGCTTGCTTACACAAGCATACCTACTCGTACAAGGCAGCCAAGCAGCCTGTACGAGCAAAATTGAAAAGTTTGCTTACACAAACATAGCTACTTGTACAGGCCGAGTAGAATGTCAAGCAACGACATTCCCTAGATAAAATTACTCGGCCATGAAGACCACACGGTCGATAAGTCCATCCGGCCTTATAATGGACGGACGGATAAACATTAGGAAGTCCTAAAAATCGCCTAAGGTATTTTTTACCTAAAAAAGGCAAGGACACTCCTAGGCGTACAAGCCCTTAGAAATTTGCAAGTTGAGAAAATACTTGAAATTTCATGAGTACGTCCGAGAGATAGCGTCAAAGGACGACTCAATACCACACAAATAAAAAATATATATATATATATATAAAAGCCAAATGGCCAAAAATATTGAACATGAAAAGATTGAGTGTTCACAAGTGGACGTATGACTCCACTAAAGCCATATACAAATCAAAGTTCAATACTTAAGCCTAAAATGCATGTATAAAAGATGAATGGGCATCTAGCATGCATGTGCAACAGATGATTAGGCCATGCCTATGATTCATTGTTATATTATTGTAAAAAAAAAACCTATATATACAAAAGTATATAAGCCGAATGGCCAAAGCTCAAACAACTGAGCAAACACATATACAAATATTCAGGCGGCCATAGGTGTCATAAAGAGCTTCTAGCTAAAAGATGCATAGAGCCGCTCAAATAGTGATTGATCATTATTATGATTAACTAATAAAATAAAATAAAAAAAAAAATGTTGGGTATCCAACATATATACGTATGTATACAAAAGGCAAGATTTTATCCTCCTAGCTTTGTTCTACATTCATCCAGCAAGAGAGATTAACTCGTGAGCTCTTGTGAAATAAAGGGAACGAATGATCGTCTTCATGGCCGTGAGAAAAGAGCCCAAAGGTCTCCATGGCCGTGAGAAAAGAGCCCACCCAAAGTCCATAAATGGCCTCAATGCCGAGTTAAATTAAAAGGCTCGAACTCAAAAAGATATGCGGCTTTTGATGGTCGTACAACAATTAGAGAGCAAGCTGGCCTGGTACATTGAGACGACATCAACGCCGAATGAAAATACAAGCCATGGTTGCTTAGAGCATAGCTACTCGGCATCCTTGGACGAGTAAAATCGCAACGCATGCTCATCAAGGCATAGATGGTCGGCTTACCAAAGATGGGTGTCCGAGTTGCCCTCACGTGAAGCTCCATGTTCGGAATTCTATACGGCCATGGTAAGTTGGCCAAGTCAAAATGCAAAGCAAGCCCTCCAAAGCATAGATACTCGGCCTTAACTTAGAGGAAAGTATGATGATGGCCGAGTACACAAGCAATTACTCTGAGCATCCATATTGCCGAGCTGCCCGTCCGAGTGAAATGGTTAAGCTCACCCTTACAAGCAATGATGGTCGGCCAACCAGATCTCGGTTGATATCCGAGTTGCCATATCTCATAGCACCATGTTCTTACTTTCATACGGCCAGCTACATGGCCGAGCAAAAATCAAAAGATACTCGGCCAAACAACCAGCAGCATGGCCGAGTTGGACAATAGCATTTTTGCCGAGTAAAATGCGAGAGCTTGCCCTTGCAAGCATAGCTGGTCGGCCGTAGCTTGGCGTCCGACCTACCTTTGAGTAAAGAATCACGTAGGCACTTCCAGACGGCAAGGTGGGCTACAAATGGGTGAATGATCCATTGAAGAGTCATGAGCTGCTCAAGTCCCTTTTAGCTGGAGCATGATTATTATTATGCTTTTGTGATATAATAATAATAATGATAATAATTATAATAACATTATTATTATTTTTATAATATTATACAATTATGGATGTGTATAAAGGCTAGTTGGCACTTTCATGAGATATGTGCATGGGTGATAATTGTCTAGATGATAAGCCATAAAGGAGCAAGCCAAGTGTCATATGCCTATGTTCAATCAGCTACTCTACGCTATCATTTGCATGAATATAGCTGGGAAACAAAGGTATCACGCGGCACTACTATTAAGGAGTTTATTAATAAATAAATGCTTCAATATGTACTCCATCAACACCTTACTAAAGAGATGCTGGAAGCAAGCTCAGATACGGCCGAGCCACATTTACATGGGCAGTAGCATAAGCCGAGCTGCCCTCCAGCAGCGAAGCAGCATGTGTTCACTTCTATACGGCCATAGCAGGCAGCCTGGCCTGATCGAGTTGGCTGGCCGAGCTATCCCTCATTGAAGCTTCATGTTACATTTTTGTACGGCCACTCATAGCCGAGTAAAATTTCAATGTATGCCCTTTAAAGCATAGATGGTCGACCAACCAAAGCTAGGTGTCCGAGTTGCCATCATGCAAAGCTCTATGTTCTAATTTTTAGTCGACCACGGCACCCAAGAGCAGCCGAATTGAGTTGGACGAATGAAATTGGAAGCCACACTCTTGCAAGCATAGCAACTCGGCCAACCATAACAGCAGCCTGGCCGAGCCCTTGCATGGCTGGCCGAGCTATCAGCAAGCTACCTGGCCGAGTTGCCCTTCAAAGGACAACCATGATCCTAAAAATAGGCGGCCAATAACCTTGACAAGCAGCATGTCCGAGCTGCCCATGTGGCCGAATAAGAACATGAAGATGGCCTTCGTGAGGATAGATGGTCGGATGGTAGACGAATTGTGTGTTCGACCTGCTATTGAGCAAGTGCCCATGCTCCCAATTTCATACGGCCAGTAATGTGTCCGAGCTTCTAGGCCGAGTGAAGCGAGAAACCTCGCCCTCGAAAGCATAGACGGACGACCAACACTAGGTGTCCGAATCGCATATGAGCAAAGGCTCACCCCTTTGTATATAAGCGGCATTCTTGCCGAGAGAAATACCAAACCTCGATTTTTCAAGCATAGTAACTCGGTATGGATGACCAAGCTGCACTTGAAGAAAGGCTCGCCTTCATACATCTACTCGGCATGAAGACCGAGTTGACTAGGCAAGTGTCATAAATGACGAGCCGCAACCTTGGAAAATTGCTCGAATACTATAAGTTGCAGCCTACTTGCAAGCAATCCATCATTATTATAATGATTTTGATGATGATTATTATAGGATTGTTATATACTATCATTATTATAACAATTATGATTATATATATGTGCAGTCACTTGCATGTGACAGATTAGTTGTAGTTAGGCAATCATGCTAAACTTCTATAGTGACACTGACACCAGAAAGTCAAGAGTCGAGTTGCAATTGAGTGAAGGTCCATCTCTTTAATTCAAGGCGGCAGTGAAAGCCGAATAGCCATGAAGCTTCAATCCCTTTGGCAATCACTATGCGTTTCACAACCAAAGATGGTAATTATTAAGTAATTATAATAATTTGGATATGTATATATATACAGACATTTCCAAATCCGAGCTACTAAGCACAAGCAGGACCCTGGTCGGCCTTAAAAGAGAGTCTGACCTACCTTTCAAAGCAGCACAATGTTTCCTATTTTGTGCGGCCAATTGCCTGTCCGAGCTGCCCGAGAGGCCGAGTAAAAACTTGAAGATGGTCCTCGCAAGAATAGGTGGTCGGACGGGAGCTGAGTTGGGTGTCCGACCTGCTATAGAGCAAGAGCCCATGTTCCTAATTTCATACGGCCAACACAAGGCGTCCGACCATCCTTCGAGTAAAGAACCACCTAATGACTTTTAGGCGGACACACGCTTGGCCGAGTTGTTATTGAGGAAGGGTCCATGTTTTGAATTTCATGCGGCCATCAACTTGATGGAGCTTATTGACCAAGTGAAATATATAAGAAGAAAATCAGCAAACACTTGTATGCCTAGTTGTACTAATATTGATTGATCATTATTATGATTGATTTTCAAAAAAAAAAAATAAAAAAAAAAAAATTTTAGAAAGCCAGTAAGTACGTCTGAAATCATGGAAGCCCAGATTACCCCAAAGAAGATATGTGGCCGTTCTGGGTGGTTAGGAGATAAGCTCCTCCTAGAGTATCAGAACGTCCAGTCTCATTGATGTGGCCGTTCTAGGCAGTTAGGAGATTAACTCCTCCCAGAGTATCAGAACGTCCAATCTCATTGCTGTGGCCGTTCTGGGTGGTTAGGAGATAAGCTCCTCCTAGAGTATCAGAACGTCCAGTCTCATTGATATGGCCGTTCTGGGCAGTTAGGAGATCAACTCCTCCCAGAGTATCAGAACGTCCAATCTCATTGCTGTGGCCGTTCTGGGTAGTTAGGAGATCAACTCCTCCCAGAGTATCAGAACATCCAATCTCATTGCTGTGGCCGTTCTGGGCAGTTAGGAGATCAACTTCTCCTAGAGTATCAGAACGTCCAGTCTCATTGATGCGGCCGTTCAGGGCAGTTAGGGGATCAACTCCTCCCAGAGTATGAGGACGTCCAACTTGAAATAAGTGGACGACCGCATGAATTCAGAGGTTAAGCCTCTCTCGGAGTACGAGAGCGTCCAGTACAAAGTTTGGACGTCCAGATAAGCAAAATTTGTTTACTGTCCGAGCTTCCTGGCCGAGTGAACGGATGGTCTGGCATGGATAAGTGTCCGAATTGCTACTTAGCAACGGACCTTCTTTCCAATTTCAGGCGGACATGTTGAAAGTCAGCCATGGATAGGTGTCCGAGTCGTTATTGAGCAAGGGACCTCCTAACCAATTTCAGGCGGACATGTTGAAAGTCAGCCATGGATAGGTGTCCGAGTCGTTATTGAGCAAGGGACCTCCTTTCCAATTTCAGGCGGACATGTTGAAAGTCAGCCATGGATAGGTGTCTGAGTTGCTATTGAGCAAGGGACCTCCTTTGCTATTTCAGGCGGACAGACTCTTAATCGGTCATGGATTAGGCGTCCAAGTTGCTATTGAGCAAACAACATCCTAACCACTTTGAGGCGAACACGGAATGAATTGGCCAATGTGCCAAATGAAGTTAGATGGTGGCCGAGCTGCTATTGAGCAATGGAGCACCTTCTCATTTTTAGGCGGACGTTGTCTTGCCAAGCTAGGAGACCGAGCTACTATTAAGCAAAGGAACCTCCTTCTCATTTCTAGGTGGACTTTGTAAAGGGAGTTAATCAGCACAAACAGTTCAATACCGGGGTAGAAGCAACATTCACATCTGAACTTGGTGAAGTGTCGACTATGATAATGGGCTTGACATTCAAGAGTTGAATATAAAATCAAAGTATTCAAGCTAAGCTTTGTCCAAGTGGTATTGCTGAAGATGGTCGAATAACGACCCATGATAAGCAAGAGAGCCTTTAACAAGGGCAGGGGGTAAGCGGCCAGTACCCAACCAAGTAGCAGGCAGCCGATTGTTGAAGAATGAGTAGGGGCTAGGTGGCACACAAGCATGCCGAGCTTTCAAAGGTAGAGTCCCAAGGCTTATACAAGGGGCAAAAGGCATCAAAAGAGTCGTCCAGACTTAGTATGCTCCAACCGAATGGAATCGGTGACGACTCTCTAACAACATCGATCAAGGGCAAGGCATGTGGTCCTAGCCAAATCATGCAGCCTATCGCATGATGGCATGCAATATCTGAAGTTGGGCCTTTAGAGAGTCGTCCAGCAACAAAGTGAAACCGAGTACCAAGATCAGGCCTGTCCGAAAGTAGTCAAACAGACATGAGGCTAACCAAGTGTAAAGTCCTAATGGATAAGGGATAGTATGCAAAAGATAGCAAAGAAAATGATCAAGCTGGCCGATGCATGAGCCGAAAGGCCTAACTAATGAGAAAACAACCTTCCTTTAGAAGGATAAGTGGCACTTGTTAAAAGCCAAGCGGGCGAGCACCATGAGGCCTTGACTTATCACTTAAGACCGCAAGCGGCAACAAATTTCTAAAGCCTAATGCAATTAGGCCCTCCATGAATTCAAGATGCCTACTTAGTGTTCGACCCTCTATGTAAGCATTCATTGCTCACAAGATCGCTTTAAGGTCGGGTATCGCTACAATATAATCAAGTTCATAATTGAAAAAAGAAGAAAGCCTATCAAAATAAGATAGGGCAGCTCCTTCTAGTTTTTTAACAGCCTAATCACTATACCAAATGCTAAGCCGTCACATTTTATTCAAGTCTTTTAACGACAAGCCACCCCATTGGGGCAATAAGGAAAGACTAAGGTCCAAACGTTCCCTATTGAGTAGCCACTTCATTAAATTAAGGACAAACGTCCCTTAGTATAAGGCTTTGGCCCAATAAAATGTATTAATACCTTCAGATAAGCCTCCCTTAATAGGGCAATGTACAGATCTTTATATGGTCCGAGTGTACATTGAATGGCTCCTTCATCTGAACAAGTATAGAAAACTCTAGAAGAGGTTGAGCTGTTCACACAGCACCCTTCTAAGTTTGAGTAAGACTTACTATATAAAAGAGTAAAATGGCACAAATGCCAAGCTCCACTGCAAGGAGAAATCCAAGATGGAAGATACACATGGCAATATTGCCAAGTATAATTTCCAATACGATGGTATAACACCGAGCATAATTCTGAAAATTTGCTCGGCAAAACACATTGTATAGCTTAAACTCTCAAAGTACAAAGATTCTAGGCGGCAGAAATGTCGAAATAGAAATCTCAAAGGTACTCCAAAATGTAGGAATTCTAAGCCTGTGCGCCAAAATTGAATTCTGAAGGCAAGGGCAAGAAGTAACAGATGGTCATCTTTCGCCCCAACTAAGTCCGAGCCCAATTGAGTCATAAATGACAAGGGCATGGGACGAAACTTCTTGTTAATATGACTTGGAAGTTATTGAGAATTGGCCCTCTCAAAGGTTAGTCCAAACAACTAAAAAGTCGTTGGACGCCTAGAAAAGATAAAGGAAAATCCATCCCTCCATAACAACGAGACTAAGAATCTCGGCAAATGTTATATCTAATTCGGCACAGACACGAGGCAAAGCCCCTCGGCAAGTGTCAAATGTTTCTCGGCATTTCCTAGTCTAAGTTAATTGAAAGCCTCTAGACTATATGCCGAATGAATACAAAAGAGGTATCTAAGCCTAATTGGCCATTAAAGAAAAAATGTCTATGCCTAGGTCCAAAAATAATCCTTAAAAAGGATAGACCAAATAGGGCAAACCTCATGAATAAGAGGAGTTGAAAAAGCTTAAGAGCTAATCAAACCTTGTAAGAAAGGTACTTTAAGTAACCCATTAGTCGCAAGACAAATCAAACTGGGGCTTAAAAGCATAATAATCGACATTTGTCTAGTTCAAGGGCAATCATTATTATGATTGATTAACTTAGAAAATATCATACCGGCCAAGGTATAAAAAATTTCCAAGTTAATCAAACCTTTTTTAATTGAACTAGACAAAATGTCGAATTCAAAGAAGTTATAAATTCATTTTCGAGAGGTATAATCCCTCTTAGGAAGAGAAATCACCCCTCTCAAGGGGCTATGTTTCGGGGTATTTTTACCCCCTTTTATAGACAAATGAGAGGCTAACAAATGGCCCAATAGTAAGCCGACACGTGGCATCCTGCTCAGCTAAATAAGGGCCAATAAGAGCATGACACGTGGCCTTAAGAGAGATATCAGAAAAAGAGGGGCTCAAAGCCCATTAAGGAAACATGCCTAGCATGAAGGAAACCCTAATACACGTGTCAACCATGTATAGGGCAGCCAATTTTCCTAGGTTATGAAACCCTAGGAGCATGATCTCCCACTTTCCTATAAATACCCCATCATTTCATGATGGAAAGACACACAATTCAAAAAAGGCACAATGCCCAAAATATGCTCTCACTTCTCTCTACTTTCTCTCTCTAAAATCCCGTTTTCCGGTCACTAACTTGATCGTCGGAGGCGGAAGTTGTTTTGCAGGTGTTCGGCCGTACGGGTGTTGCATCCCAGATCTGTCTCCCGCGGGAATCCATACCCCCCTTTCGGGTTATCACAAAAATGCCCGAAACAAAATACATTAAACAAAGGTTTTTAAATCAAATGAAAGTCAAGCACATTCAATAGAAGCTTTATGAAGCAAATAAAAGTCAAATGCATTCAACAAAACTATTTGAATCAAATGAAAGTCAAACACATTAAACAAAGGTTTTTAAATCAAATGAAAGTCAAACACATTCAAACAAAGCTTTTTGAAGCAAATAAAAGTCTAATGCATTCAACAAAGCTATTTGAATCAAATGAAAGTCAAACACATTCAAACAAAGCTTTTTGAAAAAATGAAAGTCGAATGCATTCTACAAAGCTATTTGAATCAAATGAAAGTCAAACGCATTAAAACAAAGCTTTTTGAAGCAAATAAAAGTCAAATGCATTCAACAAAGTTATTTGAATCAAATCAAAGTCAAACACATTCATACAAAGCTTTTTGAATCAAATGAAACTCGAATGCATTCTACAAACCTATTTGAATCAAATGAAAGTCAAACACATTCAAACAAAGCTTTTTGAAGCAAATAAAAGTCGAAACACATTCAGACAAAGCTATTTGAATCAAATGAAAGTCAAACACATTCAAACAAAGGTTTTTGAATCAAATGAAAGTGGAATGCATTCTACAAAGCTATTTGAATCAAATGAAAGTCAAACACATTCAAACAAAGATTTTTGAAGCAAATGAAAGTCAAATACATTCAACAAGGCTATTTGAATCACATGAAAAACAAACACATTCAAACAAAGCTTTTTAAATCAAATGAAAGTCGAATGCATTCTACAAAGCTATTTGAATCAAATGCAAGTCAAACACATTCAAACAAAGATTTTTGAATCAAATGAAAGTGGAATACATTCTACAAAGCTATTTGAATCAAATGAAAGTCAAACACATTCAAACAAAGTTTTTTGAATCAAATGAAAGTGGAATGCATTCTACAAAGCTATTTGAATCAAATGAAAGTCAAACACACTCAAACAAAGCTTTTTGAAGCAAATAAAAGTCAAATGCATTCAACAAACCTATTTGAATCAAATGAAAGTCAAACACATTCAAACAAAGCTTTTTGAAGCAAATAAAGGTCAAATGCATTCAACAAAGCTATTTGAATCAAATGAAAGTCAAACACATTCAAACAAAGCTTTTTAAATCAAATAAAGGTCGAATGCATTCTACAAAGCTATTTGAATCAAATGAACGTCAAACACATTCAAACAAAGCTTTATGAAGCAAATGAAAGTCAAATGCATTCAACAAAGCTATTTGAATCAAATGAAAGTCAAACACATTCAAAAGAGGTTTTTGAATCAAATGAAAGTCGAATGCATTCTACAAAGCTATTTGAATCAAATGAAAGTCAACACAATAAAAAAAGGTTTTTGAATCAAATGAAAGTCAAACACATTCAAACAAAGCTTTTTGAAGCAAATAAAAGTCAAATGCATTCAACAAATCTATTTGAATCAAATGAAAGTCAAACACATTCAAACAAAGCTTTTTGAAGCCAATGAAAGTCAAATGCATTCAACAAAGCTATTTGAATCAAATAAAAGTCAAACACATTTAAACAAGGGTTTTTGAATCAAATGAAAGTCGAATGAATTCTACAAAGCTATTTGAATCAAATGAAAGTCAAACACATTCAAACAAAGCTTTTTGAAGCAAATAAAAGTCAAATGCATTTAACAAAACTATTAAAATCAAATGAAAGTCAAACACATTCAAACAAAGTTTTTTTAATCAAATAAAAGTCGAATGCATTCTACAAAGCTATTTGAATCAAATGAAAGTCAAACACATTAAACAAAGGTTTTTAAATCAAATGAAAGTCAAACACATTCACACAAAGCTTTTTGAAGCAAATTAAAGTCAAACACATTCAACCAAAGATATTTGAATCAAATGAAAGTCAAACACATTCAAACAAAGGTTTTTGATTCAAATGAAAGTGGAATGCATTCTACAAAGCTATTTGAATCAAATAAAAGTCAAACACATTCAAACAAAGCTTTTTGAAGCAAATGAAAGTTAAATGCATTCAACAAAGCTATTTGAATCAAATGAAGTCAAACACATTCAAACAAGGGTTTTTGAATCAAATGAAAGTCGAATGCATTCTACAAAGCTATTTGAATCAAATGAATGTCAAACACATTAAACAAAGGTTTTTAAATCAAATGAAAGTCAAACACATTAAACAAAGCTTTTTAAAGCAATTGAAAGTCAAATGCATTGAACAAAGCTATTTGAATCAAGTGAAAGTCAAACACATTCAAATAAAGATTTTTGAATCAAATGAAAGTCGAATGCATTCTACAAAGCTATTTGAATCAAATGAAAGTCAGACACATTCAAATAAAGCTTTTTGAATCAAATGAAAGTCAAATGCATTCTACAAAGCTACTTAAATCAAATGAAGGTCAAACACATTAAACAAAGGTTTTTAAATCAAATGAAAGTCAAACACATTCAAATAGAGCTTTTTGAAACAAATAAAAGTTAAATTCATTCAACAAAGCTATTTGAATCAAATGAAAGTCAAACACATTCAAACAAAGCTTTTTGAATCAAATGAAAGTCGAACGCATTTTACAAAGTTTTTTGAATCAAATGAAAGTTAAACACATTCAAACAAAGCTTTTTGAAGCCAATGAAAGTCAAATGCATTCAACAAAGCTATTTGAATCAAATAAAAGTCAAACACATTTAAACAAGGGTTTTTGAATCAAATGAAAGTCAAATGAATTCTACAAAGGTATTTGAATCAAATGAAAGTCAAACACATTCAAACAAAGCTTTTTGAAACAAATAAAAGTCAAATGCATTTAACAAAACTATTTCAATCAAATGAAAGTCAAATACATTCAAACAAAGCTTTTTGAATCAAATAAAAGTCGAATGCATTCTACAAAGCTATTTGAATCAAATGAAAGTCAAACACATTAAACAAAGGTTTTAAATCAAATGAAAGTCAAACACATTCAAACAAAGCTTTTTGAAGCAAATGAAAGTTAAACAGATTCAACCAAAGATATTTGAATCAAATGAAAGTCAAACACATTCAAACAAAGGTTTTTGATTCAAATGAAAGTGAAATGCATTCTTCAAAGCTATTTGAATCAAATAAAAGTCAAACACATTCAAACAAAGCTTTTTGAAGCAAATGAAAGTCAAATGCATTCAACAAAGCTATTTGAATCAAATGAAAGTCAAACACATTCAAACAAAGCTTTTTGAATCAAATGAAAGTCGAACGCATTTTACAAAGTTTTTTGAATCAAATGAAAGTTAAACACATTCAAACAAAGCTTTTTGAAGCCAATGAAAGTCAAATGCATTCAACAAAGCTATTTGAATCAAATAAAAGTCAAACACATTTAAACAAGGGTTTTTGAATCAAATGAAAGTCAAATGAATTCTACAAAGCTATTTGAATCAAATGAAAGTCAAACACATTCAAACAAAGCTTTTTGAAACAAATAAAAGTCAAATGCATTTAACAAAACTATTTCAATCAAATGAAAGTCAAACACATTCAAACAAAGCTTTTTGAATCAAATAAAAGTCGAATGCATTCTACAAAGCTATTTGAATCAAATGAAAGTCAAACACATTAATTAAAGGTTTTTAAATCAAATGAAAGTCAAACACATTCAAACAAAGCTTTTTGAAGCAAATGAAAGTTAAACAGATTCAACCAAAGATATTTGAATCAAATAAAAGTCAAACACATTCAAACAAAGGTTTTTGATTCAAATGAAAGTGGAATGCATTCTACAAAGCTATTTGAATCAAATAAAAGTCAAACACATTCAAACAAAGCTTTTTGAAGCAAATGAAAGTCAAATGCATTCAACAAAGCTATTTGAATCAAATGAAAGTCAAACACATTCAAACAAGGGTTTTTGAATCAAATGAAAGTCGAATGCATTTTACAAAGCTATTTGAATCAAATGAATGTCAAACACATTCAAACAAAGCTTTTTGAAGCAAATAAAAGTCCAATGCATTCAACAAAGTTATTTGAATCAAATGAAAGTCAAACACATTTAAACAAAGTTATTTGAAACAAATGAAAGTCAAATGCATTCAACAAAGCTATTTGAATCAAATGAAAGTCAAACACATTCATACAAGGGTTTTTGAATCAAATGAAAGTCGAATGCATTCTACAAAGCTATTTGTATCAAATGAAAGTCAAACACATTCAAACAATGCTTTTTGAAGCAAATAAAAGTCAAATGCATTCAACAAAACTATTTGAATCAATTGAAAGTCAAACACATTCAAACAAAGCTTTTTGAATCAAATAAAAGTCGAATGCATTCTACAAAGCTATTTGAATAAAATGAAAGTCAAACACATTAAACAAAGGTTTTTAAATTAAATGAAAGTCAAACACATCAAACAAAGCTTTTTAAAGCAATTGAAAGTCAAATGCATTGAACAAAGCTATTTGAATCAAATAAAAGTCAAACACATTCAAATAAAGCTTTTTGAATCAAATGAAAGTCGAATGCATTCTACAAAGCTATTTGACTCAAATGAAAGTCAGACACATTCAAATAAAGCTTTTTGAATCAAATGAAAGTCAAATGCATTCTACAAAGCTACTTAAATCAAATGAAGGTCAAACACATTAAACAAAGGTTTTTAAATCAAATGAAAGTCAAACACTTTCAAATTGAGCTTTTTGAAACAAATAAAAGTTAAATGCATTCAACAAAGCTATTTGAATCAAATGAAAGTCAAACACATTCAAACAAAGCTTTTTGAATCAAATGAAAGTCGAACGCATTTTACAAAGTTTTTTGAATCAAATGAAAGTCAAACACATTCAAACAAAGCTTTTTGAAGCAAATAAAAGTCAAATGCATTCAACTAAGTTATTTGAATCAAATGAAAGTCAAACACATTCAATCAAAGCTTTTTGAAGCAAATAAAAGTCAAATGCATTCTACAAAGCTATTTGAATCAAATGAAAGTCAAACACATTTAAACAAGGGTTTTTGAATCAAATGAAAGTCAAATGAATTCTACAAAGCTATTTGAATTAAATAAAAGGTAAACACATAAAACAAAGGTTTTTAAATCAAATGAAAGTCAAACACATTCAATCAAAGCTTTTTGAAGCAAATAAAAGTCAAATGCATTCAACTAAACTATTTGAATCAAATGAAAGTCAAACATATTCAAACAAAGCTTTTTGAATCAAATGAAAATGGAATGCATTCTACAAAGCTATTTGAATCAAATGAATGTCAAACACATTCAAACAAAGCTTTTTGAAGCAAATGAAAGTCGAATGCATTCTACAAAGCTATTTGAATAAAATGAAAGTCGAATGCATTCTACAAAGCTTTTTGAATCAAATAAAAGTCGAATGCATTCTACAAAGCTATTTAAATCAATTGAAAGTCATACACATTAATCAAAGGTTTTTAAATCAAATAAAAGTCAAACACGTTCAAACAAAGCTTTTTGAAGCAAATGAAAGTCAAATGCATCGTACAAAGCTATTTGAATCAAATAAAAGTCAAACACATTCTAACAACGCTTTTTTAATCAAATGAAAGTCGAATGCATTCTACAAAGCTATTTGAATCAAATGAAAGTCAAACACATTCAAACAAAGCTTTTTGAAGCAAATAGAAGTCAAATGCATTCTACAAAGCTATTTGAATCAAATGAAAGTCAAACATATTCAAACAAGGGTTTTTGAATCAAATGAAAGTCGAATGAATTCTACAAAGCTATTTGAATCAAATGAAAATCAAACACATTAAACAAAGGTTTTTAAATCAAATGAAAGTTAAACACATTCAAAAAAAGCTTTTTAAAGCAAATAAAAGTCAAATTAATTCAACAAAGCTATTTTGAATCAAATGAAAGTCAATAACATTCAAACAAAGCTTTTTGAGTCAAATGAAAGTCGAACGCATTTTACAAAGTTATTTGAATTAAATGAAAGTCAAACACATTCAAACAACGCTTTTTGAAGCAAATGAAAGTCGAATGAATTCTACAAAGCGATTTGAATCAAATGAAAGTCAAACACATTAAACAAAGGATTTCAAATCAAATGAAAGTCAAACAAATTCAAACAAAGCTTTTTGAAGCAAATAAAAGTCATATGCATTCAACAAAGCTATTTGAATCAAATGAAAGTCAAACACATTCAAACAAAGCTTTTTGAATCAAATTAAAGTCGAATGCATTCTACAAAGCTATTTAAATCAAATGAAAGTCAAACATAATCAAACAAAGCTTTTTGAAGCAAATAAAAGTAAAATACATTTAACAAAGTTATTTGAATCAAATGAAAGTTTAACACATTCAAACAAAGCTTTTTGAAGCAAATGAAAGTCAAATGCATTTAACAAAGCTATTTGAATCAAATGAAAGTCAAACACATTCAAACAAGGGTTTTTGAATCAAATGAAAGTCGAATGAATTCTACAAAGATATTTGAATCAAATGAAAGTCAAACACATTAAACAAAGGTTTTTAAATCAAATGAAAGTTAAACACATTCAAACAATGCTTTTTGAAGAAAATAAAAGTCAAATGCATTCAACAAAGCTATTAGAATCAAATGAAAGTCAAACACATTCAAACAAAGCTTTTTGAATCAAATAAAAGTCGAACGCATTTTACAAATTTATTTGAATCAAATGAAAGTCAAACACATTCAAACAAAGCTTTTTGAAGCAAATAAAAGTCAAATGCATTCAACAAAGTAATTTTGAATCAAATGAAAGTCAAACTTATTCAAACAAAGCTTTTTGAATAAAATGAAAGTTGAATGCATTCTACAAAGCTATCTGAATCAAATGAAAGTCAAACAAATTAAACAAAGGTTTTTAAATCAAATGAAAGTCCAACACAGTCAAACAAAGATTTTTGAAGCAAATATAAGTCAAATGCATTCAACAAAGCTATTGATTCAAATGAAAGTCAAACACATTAAACAAAGGTTTTTAAATCAAATGAAAGTCAAACACATTCAAACAAAGCTTTTTGAATCTAATGAAAGTCGAATGCTTTCTACAAAGCTATTTGAATCAAATGAAAGTCAAACACATTCAAACAAAGCTTTTTGAAGCAAATGAAAGTCAAACACATTTAAACAAAGCTATTTGAATCAAATGAAAGTCAAACACATTCAAACAAGGGTTTTTGAATCAAATGAAAGTCGAATGAATTCTACAAAGCTATTTGAATAAAATGAAAGTCAAACACATTAAACAAAGGTTTTTAAATCAAATTAAAGTTATACGCATTCAGAAAAAGCTTTTTAAAGCAAATAAAAGTCAAATAAATTCAACAAAGCTATTTGAATCAAATGAAAGTCAATAACATTCAAACAAAGCTTTTTGAATCAAATGAAAGTCGAACGCATTTTACAAAGTTATTTGAATAAAATGAAAGTCAAACACATTCAAACAAAGCTTTTTGAAGCAAATGAAAGTCAAATGCATTTAACAAAGCTATTTGAATCAAATGAAGGTCAAACACATTCAAACAAGGGTTTTTGAATCAAATGAAAGTCGAATGAGTTCTACAAAGCGATTTGAATCAAATGAAAGTCAAACACATTAAACAAAGGTTTTTAAATCAAATGAAAGTTAAACACATTCAAACAATGCTTTTTGAACCAAATAAAAGTCAAATGCATTCAACAAAGTTATTTAAATCAAATGAAAGTCAAAAACATTCAAACAAAGCATTTTGAATCAAATGAAAGTCGAATGCATTCTACAAAGCTATTTGAATCAAATGAAAGTCAAACACATTCAAACAAAGCTTTTTGAAGCAAATGAAAGTCAAACACATTCAAATAAAGTTATTTAAATCAAATGAAAGTCAAACACATTCAAACAAGGATTTTTGAATCAAATGAAAATCGAATGAATTCTACAAAGCTATTTGAATCAAATGAAAGTCAAACACATTAAACAAAGGTTTTTAAATCAAATGAAAGTCAAACACATTTAAACAAAGCTTTTTGAAGCAAATAAAAGTCAAATGCATTCACCAAAGCTATTTAAATCAAATGAAAGTCAAACACATTCAAACAAAGCTTTTTGAATCAAATAAAACTCGAATGCATTCTACAAAACTATTTAAAACAATTGAAAGTCAAACACATTAAACAAAGGTTTTCAAATCAAATAAAAGTCAAACACGTTCAAACAAAGCTTTTTCAAGCAAATGTAAGTCAAATGCATTGAACAAAGCTATTTGAATCAAATGAAAGTCAAACACATTCTAAGAAAGCTTTTTGAATCAAATAAAAGTCGAACGCATTTTACAAAGTTATTTGAATCAAATGAAAGTCAAACACATTCAAACAAAGCTTTTTGAAGCAAATAAAAGTCAAATGCATTGTACAAAGCTATTTGAATCAAATAAAAGTCAAACACATTTAAATAAGGGTTTTGAATCAAATGAAAGTCGAATGAATTCTACAAAGCTATTTGAAACAAATGAAAGGCAAACACATAAAACAAAGGTTTTTAAATCAATGAAAGTCAAACACAGTCAAACAAAGCTTTTTGAAGCGAATAAAAGTCAAACACATTCAACCAAAGATATTTGAATCAAATGAAAGTCAAACACATTCAAACAAAGGTTTTTGATTCAAATGAAAGTGGAATGCATTCTACAAAGCTATTTGAATCAAATAAAAGTCAAACACATTCAAACAAAGCTTTTTGAAGGAAACGAAAGTCAAATGCATTCAACAAAGCTATTTGAATCAAATGAAAGTCAAACACATTCAAACAAAGGTTTTTGATTCAAATGAAAGTGGAATGCATTCTACAAAGCTATTTGAATCAAATAAAAGTCAAACACATTCAAACAAAGCTTTTTGAAGCAAATGAAAGTCAAATGCATTCAACAAAGCTATTTGAATCAAATGAAAGTCAAACACATTCAAACAAGGGTTTATGAATCAAATGAAAGTCGAATGCATTCTACAAAGCTATTTGAATCAAATGAATGTCAAACACATTCAAACAAAGCTTTTTGAAGCAAATTAAAGGTCAAATGCATTCAACAAAGTTATTTTAATCAGATGAAAGTCAAACACATTTAAACAACGTTATTTGAAACAAATGAAAGTCAAATGCATTCAACAAACCTATTTGAATCAAATGAAAGTCAAACACATTCAAACAAAGCTTTTTAAATCAAATAAAAGTCAAATGCATTCTACAAAGCTATTTGAATCAAATGAACGTCAAACACATTCAAACAAAGCTTTATGAAGCAAATGAAAGTCAAATGCATTCAACAAAGCTATTTGAATCAAATGAAAGTCAAACACATTCAAAAAAGGTTTTTGAATCAAATGAAAGTCGAATGCATTCTACAAAGCTATTTGAATCAAATGAAAGTCAACACATTAAACAAAGGTTTTTGAATCAAATAAAAGTCAAATGCATTCTACAAAGCTATTTGAATCAAATGAACGTCAAACACATTCAAACAAAGCTTTATGAAGCAAATGAAAGTCAAATGCATTCAACAAAGCTATTTGAATCAAATGAAAGTCAAACGCATTCAAAAAAGGTTTTTGAATCAAATGAAAGTCGAATGCATTCTACAAAGCTATTTGAATCAAATGAAAGTCAACACATTAAACAAAGGTTTTTGAATCAAATGAAAGTCAAACACATTCAATCAAAGCTTTTTGAAGCAAATAAAAGTCAAATGCATTCAACAAATCTATTTGAATCAAATGAAAGTCAAACACATTCAAACAAAGCTTTTTGAAGCCAATGAAAGTCAAATGCATTCAACAAAGCTATTTGAATCAAATAAAAGTCAAACATATTTAAACAAGGCTTTTTGAATCAAATGAAAGTCGAATGAATTCTGCAAAGCTATTTGAATCAAATGAAAGTCAAACACATTCAAACAAAGCTTTTTGAATTAAATAAAAGTCAAATGCATTTAACAAAACAATTTGAATCAAATGAAAGTCAAACACATTCAAAAAAAGCTTTTTGAATCAAATAAAAGTCGAATGCATTCTACAAAGCTATTTGAATCAAATGAAAGTCAAACACATTAAACAAAGGTTTTTTAATCAAATGAAAGTCAAACACATTCAAACAAAGCTTTTTGAAGCAAATGAAAGTCAAACACATTCAACCAAAGATATTTGAATCAAATGAAAGTCAAACACATTCAAACAAAGGTTTTTGATTCAAATGAAAGTGGAATGCATTCTACAAAGCTATTTGAATCAAATAAAAGTCAAACACATTCAAACAAAGCTTTTGGAAGCAAATGAAAGTCAAATGCATTCAACAAAGCTATTTGAATCAAATGAAAGTCAAACACATTCAAACAAGGGTTTTTGAATCAAATGAAAGTCGAATGCATTCTACAAAGCTATTTGAATCAAATGAATGTCAAACACATTCAAACAAAGCTTTTTGAAGCAAAATAAAAGTCAAATGCATTCAACAAAGTTATTTGAATCAAATGAAAGTCAATTACATTTAAACAAAGTTATTTGAAACAAATGAAAGTCAAATGCATTCAACAAAGCTATTTGAATCAAATGAAAGTCAAACACATTCAAACAAGGGTTTTTGAATCAAATGAAAGTCGAATGCATTCTACAAAGCTATTTGTATCAAATGAAAGTCAAACACATTCAAACAATGCTTTTTGAAGCAATTAAAAGTCAAATGCATTCAACAAAACTATTTGAATCAAATGAAAGTCAAACACATTAAACAAAGGTTTTTAAATCAAATGAAAGTCAAACACATTCAAATAGAGCTTTTTGAAACAAATAAAAGTTAAATGCATTCAACAAAGCTATTTGAATCAAATGAAAGTCGAACACATTCAAACAAAGCTTTTTGAATCAAATAAAAGTCGAACGCATTTTACAAAGTTTTTTGAATCAAATGAAAGTCAAACACATTCAAACAAAGCTTTTTGAAGCAAATAAAAGTCAAATGCATTCAACTAAGTTATTTGAATCAAATGAAAGTCAAACACATTCAATCAAAGCTTTTTGAAGCAAATAAAAGTCAAATGCATTCTACAAAGCTATTTGAATCAAATGAAAGTCAAACACATTTAAACAAGGGTTTTTGAATCAAATGAAAGTCAAATGAATTCTACAAAGTTATTTGAATCAAATAAAAGGTAAACACATAAAACAAAGGTTTTTAAATCAAATGAAAGTCAAACACATTCAAACAAAGCTTTTTGAAGCAAATGAAAGTCAAATGCATTCAACAAAGCTATTTGAATCAAATGAAAGTCAAACACATTCAAACAAGGGTTTTTGAATCAAATGAAAGTCGAATGAATTCTACAAAGCGATTTGAATCAAATGAAAGTCAAACACATTAAACAAAGGTTTTTAAATCAAATGAAAGTCAAACACATTAAACAAAGGTTTTTAAATCAAATGAAAGTTAAACACATTCAAACAATGCCTTTTGAACCAAATAAAAGTCAAATGCATTCAACAAAGCTTTTTATATCAAATGAAAGTCAAACACATTCAAACAAAGCTTTTTGAATCAAATTAAAGTCGAACGCATTTTACAAAGCTTTTTGAATCAATTGAAAGTCAAACACATTCAAACAAAGCTTTTTGAAGCAAATAAAAGTCAAATGCATTCAACAAAGTTATTTGAATCAAATGAAAGTCAAACACATTTAAACAAAGTTATTTGAAACAAATGAAAGTCAAATGCATTCAACAAAGCTATTTGAATTAAATGAAATTCAAACACATTCAACCAAGGGTTTTTGAATCAAATGAAAGTCGAATGCATTCTACAAAGCTATTTGTATCAAATGAAAGTCAAACACATTCAAACAATGCTTTTTGAAGCAAATAAAAGTCAAATGCATTCAACAAAACTATTTGAATCAAATGAAAGTCAAACACATTCAAACAAAGTTTTTTCAATCAAATAAAAGTCGAATGCATTCTACAAAGCTATTTGAATCAAATGAAAGTCAAACACACTAAACAAAGGTTTTTAAATCAAATGAAAGTCAAACACATTAAACAAAGCTTTTTAAAGCAATTGAAAGTCAAATGCATTGAACAAAGCTATTTGAATCAAATGAAAGTCAAACACATTCAAATAAAGCTTTTTGAATCAAATGAAAGTCGAATGCATTCTACAAAGCTATTTGAATCAAATGAAAGTCAGACACATTCAAATAAAGCTTTTTGAATCATATGAAAGTCAAATGCATTCTACAAAGCTACTTAAATCAAATGAAGGTCAAACATATTAAACAAAGGTTTTTAAATCAAATGAAAGTCAAACGAATTCAAATAGAGCTTTTTGAAACAAATAAAAGTTAAATGCATTCAACAAAGCTATTTAAATCAAATGAAAGTCAAACACATTCAAACAAAGCTTTTTGAATCAAATGAAAGTCGAACGCATTTTACAAAGTTTTTTGAATCAAATGAAAGTCAAACACATTCAAACAAAGCTTTTTGAAACAAATAACAGTCAAATGCATTCAACTAAGTTATTTGAATCAAATGAAAGTCAAACACATTCAAACAAAGCTTTTTGAATCAAAGGAAAATCAAATGCATTCTACAAAAGCTATTTGAATCAAATGAAAGTCAAACACATTCAAACAAAGCTTTTTGAAGCAATTGAAAGTCAAACACATTTAAACAAAGCTATTTGAATCAAATGAAAGTCAAACACATTCAAACAAGGGTTTTTGAATGAAATGAAAGTCGAATGAATTCTACAAAGCTATTTGAATCAAATGAAAGTCAAACACATTAAACAAAGGTTTTTACATCAAATGAAAGTTATACGCATTCAAAAAAAGCTTTTTAAAGCAAATAAAAGTCAAATAAATTCAATAAAGCTATTTGAATCAAATGAAAGTCAATAACATTCAAACAAAGCTTTTTGAATCAAATGAAAGTCGAACGCATTTTACAAAGTTATTTGAATAAAATGAAAGTCAAACACATTCAAACAAAGCTTTTTAAAGCAAATGAAAGTCAAATGCATTCAACAAAGCTATTTGAATCAAATGAAAGTCAAACGCATTCAAACAAGGGTTTTTGAATCAAATGAAAGTCGAATGAATTCTACAAAGTGATTTGAATCAAATAAAGGTCAAACACATTAAACAAAGGTTTTTAAATCAAATGAAAGTTAAACACATTCAAACAATGCTTTTTGAACCAAATAAAAGTCAAATGCATTCAACAAAGCTATTTGAATCAAATGAAAGTCAAACACATTCAAACAAAGCTTTTTGAATCAAATTAAAGTCGAACGCATTTTACAAAGTTATTTTAATCAATTGAAAGTCAAACACATTCAAACAAAGCTTTTTGAAGCAAATAAAAGTCAAATGCATTCAACAAAGTTATTTGAATCAAATGAAAGTCAAACACATTTAAACAAAGTTATTTGAAACAAATGAAAGTCAAATGCATTCAACAAAGCTATTTGAATGAAATGAAAGTCAAACACATTCAAACAAGGGTTTTTGAATCAAATGAAAGTCGAATGCATTCTACAAAGCTATTTGTATCAAATGAAAGTCAAACACATTCAAACAATGCTTTTTGAAGCAAATAAAAGTCAAATGCATTCAACAAAACTATTTGATTCAAATGAAAGTCAAACACATTCAAACAAAGCTTTTTGAATCTAATAAAAGTCGAATGCATTCTACAAAGCTATTTGAATCAAATGAAAGTCAAAAACATTAAACAAAGGTTTTTAAATCAAATGAAAGTCAAACACATGAAACAAAGCTTTTTAAAGCAATTGAAAGTCAAATGCATTGAACAAAGCTATTTGAATCAAATGAAAGTCAAACATATTCAAATAAAGCTTTTTGAATCAAATGAAAGTCGAATGCATTCTACAAAGCTATTTGAATCAAATGAAAGTCAGACACATTCAAATAAAGCTTTTTGAATCAAATGAAAGTCAGATGCATTCTACAAAGCTACTTAAATCAAATGAAGGTCAAACACATTAAACAAAGGTTTTTAAATCAAATGAAAGTCAAACACATTCAAATAGAGCTTTTTGAAACGAATAAAAGTTAAATGCATTCAACAAAGCTATTTGAATCAAATGAAAGTCGAACACAGTCAAACAAAGCTTTTTGAATCAAATAAAAGTCGAACGCATTTTACAAAGTTTTTTGAATCAAATGAAAGTCAAACACATTCAAACAAAGCTTTTTGAAGCAAATAAAAATCAAATGCATTCAACTAAGTTATTTGAATCAAATGAAAGTCAAACACATTCAATCAAAGCTTTTTGAAGCAAATAAAAGTCAAATGCATTCTACAAAGCTATTTGAATCAAATGAAAGTCAAACACATTTAAACAAGGGTTTTTGAATCAAATGAAAGTCAAATGAATTCTACAAAGTTATTTGAATCAAATAAAAGGTAAACACATAAAACAAAGGTTTTTAAATCAAATGAAAGTCAAACACATTCAAACAAAGCTTTTTGAAGCAAATGAAAGTCAAATGCATTCAACAAAGCTATTTGAATCAAATGAAAGTCAAACACATTCAAACAAGGGTTTTTGAATCAAATGAAAGTCGAATGAATTCTACAAAGCGATTTGAATCAAATGAAAGTCAAACACATTAAACAAAGGTTTTTAAATCAAATGAAAGTCAAACACATTAAACAAAGGTTTTTAAATCAAATGAAAGTTTAACACATTCAAACAATGCCTTTTGAACCAAATAAAAGTCAAATGCATTCAACAAAGCTATTTATATCAAATGAAAGTCAAACACATTCAAACAAAGCTTTTTGAATCAAATTAAAGTCGAACGCATTTTACAAAGCTTTTTGAATCAATTGAAAGTCAAACACATTCAAACAAAGCTTTTTGAAGCAAATAAAAGTCAAATGCATTCAACAAAGTTATTTGAATCAAATAAAAGTCAAACACATTTAAACAAAGTTATTTGAAACAAATGAAAGTCAAATGCATTCAACAAAGCTATTTGAATTAAATGAAATTCAAACACATTCAAACAAGGGTTTTTGAATCAAATGAAAGTCGAATGCATTCTACAAAGCTATTTGTATCAAATGAAAGTCAAACACATTCAAACAATGCTTTTTGAAGCAAATAAAAGTCAAATGCATTCAACAAAACTATTTGACTCAAATGAAAGTCAAACACATTCAAACAAAGCTTTTTAAATCAAATAAAAGTCGAATGCATTCTACAAAGCTATTTGAATCAAATGAAAGTCAAACACACTAAACAAAGGTTTTTAAATCAAATGAAAGTCAAACACATTAAACAAAGCTTTTTAAAGCAATTGAAAGTCAAATGCATTGAACAAAGCTATTTGAATCAAATGAAAGTCAAACACATTCAAATAAAGCTTTTTGAATCAAATGAAAGTCGAATGCATTCTACAAAGCTATTTGAATCAAATGAAAGTCAGACACATTCAAATAAAGCTTTTTGAATCATATGAAAGTCAAATGCATTCTACAAAGCTACTTAAATCGAATGAAGGTCAAACATATTAAACAAAGGTTTTTAAATCAAATGAAAGTCAAACACATTCAAATAGAGGTTTTTGAAACAAATAAAAGTTAAATGCATTCAACAAAGCTATTTGAAACAAATGAAAGTCAAACACATTCAAACAAAGCTTTTTGAATCAAATGAAAGTCGAACGCATTTTATAAAGTTTTTTGAATCTAATGAAAGTCAAACACATTCAAACAAAGCTTTTTGAAACAAATAAAAGTCAAATGCATTCAACTAAGTTATTTGAATCAAATGAAAGTCAAACACATTCAAACAAAGCTTTTTGAATCAAATGAAAATCGAATGCATTCTACAAAAGCTATTTGAATCAAATGAAAGTCAAACACATTCAAACAAAGCTTTTTGAAGCAAATGAAAGTCAAACACATTTAAACAAAGCTATTTGAATCAAATGAAAGTCAAACACATTCAAACAAGGGTTTTTGAATCAAATGAAAGTCGAATGAATTCTACAAAGCTATTTGAATCAAATGAAAGTCAAACACATTAAACAAAGGTTTTTAAATCAAATGAAAGTTATACGCATTCAAAAAAAGCTTTTTAAAGCAAATAAAAGTCAAATAAATTCAACAAAGCTATTTGAATCAAATGAAAGTCAATAACATTCAAACAAAGCTTTTTGAATCAAATGAAAGTCGAACGCATTTTACAAAGTTATTTGAATAAAATGAAAGTCAAACACATTCAAACAAAGCTTTTTGAAGCAAATGAAAGTCAAATGCATTCAACAAAGCTATTTGAATCAAATGAAAGTCAAACACATTCAAACAAGGGTTTTTGAATCAAATGAAAGTCGAATGAATTCTACAAAGCGATTTGAATCAAATGAAAGTCAAACAAATTAAACAAAGGTTTTTAAATCAAATGAAAGTTAAACACATTCAAACAATGCTTTTTGAACCAAATAAAAGTCAAATGCATTCAACAAAGCTATTTGAGTCAAATGAAAGTCAAACACATTCAAACAAAGCTTTTTGAATCAAATGAAAGTCGAACGCATTTTACAAAGTTTTTTGAATCAAATGAAAGTCAAACACATTCAAACAAAGCTTTTTGAAGCAAATAAAAGTCAAATGCATTGAACAAAGCTATTTGAATCAAATTAAAGTCAAACACATTCAAACAAAACTTTTTGTAGCAAATGAAAGTCAAATGCATTTAACAAAGTTATTTGAATCAAATGAAAGTCAAACACATTTAAACAAAGTTATTTGAAACAAATGAAAGTCAAATGCATTCAACAAAGCTATTTGAATTAAATGAAATTCAAACACATTCAAACAAGGGTTTTTGAATCAAATGAAAGTCGAATGCATTCTACAAAGCTATTTGTATCAAATGAAAGTCAAACACATTCAAACAATGCTTTTTGAAGCAAATAAAAGTCAAATGCATTCAACAAAACTATTTGAATCAAATGAAAGTCAAACACATTCAAACAAAGCTTTTTAAATCAAATAAAAGTCGAATGCATTCTACAAAGCTATTTGAATCAAATGAACGTCAAACACATTCAAACAAAGCTTTATGAAGCAAATGAAAGTCAAATGCATTCAACAAAGCTATTTGTATCAAATGAAAGTCAAACACATTCAAACAATGCTTTTTGAAGCAAATAAAAGTCAAATGCATTCAACAAAACTATTTGACTCAAATGAAAGTCAAACACATTCAAACAAAGCCTTTTGAATCAAATAATAGTCGAATGCATTCTACAAAGCTATTTGAATCAAATGAAAGTCAAACACACTAAACAAAGGTTTTTAAATCAAATGAAAGTCAAACACATTAAATAAAGCTTTTTAAAGCAATTGAAAGTCAAATGCATTGAACAAAGCTATTTGAATCAAATGAAAGTCAAACACATTCAAATAAAGCATTTTGAATCAAATGAAAGTCGAATGCATTCTACAAAGCTATTTGAATCAAATGAAAGTCAGACACATTCAAATAAAGCTTTTTGAATCATATGAAAGTCAAATGCATTCTACAAAGCTACTTAAATCAAATGAAGGTCAAACATATTAAACAAAGGTTTTTAAATCAAATGAAATTCAAACACATTCAAATAGAGCTTTTTGAAACAAATAAAAGTTAAATGCATTCAACAAAGCTATTTGAATCAAATGAAAGTCTAACACATTCAAACAAAGCTTTTTGAATCAAATGAAAGTCGAACGCATTTTACAAAGTTTTTTGAATCAAATGAAAGTCAAACACATTCAAACAAAGCTTTTTGAAACAAATAAAAGTCAAATGCATTCAACTAAGTTATTTGAATCAAATGAAAGTCAAACACATTCAAACAAAGCTTTTTGAATCAAAGGAAAATCGAATGCATTCTACAAAAGCTATTTGAATCAAATGAAAGTCAAACACATTCAAACAAAGCTTTTTGAAGCAATTGAAAGTCAAACACATTTAAACAAAGCTATTTGAATCAAATGAAAGTCAAACACATTCAAACAAGGGTTTTTGAATCAAATGAAAGTCGAATGAATTCTACAAAGCTATTTGAATCAAATGAAAGTCAAACACATTAAACAAAGGTTTTTACATCAAATGAAAGTTATACGCATTCAAAAAAAGCTTTTTAAAGCAAATAAAAGTCAAATAAATTCAATAAAGCTATTTGAATCAAATGAAAGTCAATAACATTCAAACAAAGCTTTTTGAATCAAATGAAAGTCGAACGCATTTTACAAAGTTATTTGAATAAAATGAAAGTCAAACACATTCACACAAAGCTTTTTGAAGCAAATGAAAGTCAAATGCATTCAACAAAGCTATTTGAATCAAATGAAAGTCAAACACATTCAAACAAGGGTTTTTGAATCAAATGAAAGTCGAATGAATTCTACAAAGTGATTTGAATCAAATAAAAGTCAAACACATTAAACAAAGGTTTTTAAATCAAATGAAAGTTAAACACATTCAAACAATGCTTTTTGAACCAAATAAAAGTCAAATGCATTCAACAAAGCTATTTGAATCAAATGAAAGTCAAACACATTCAAACAAAGCTTTTTGAATCAAATTAAAGTCGAACGCATTTTACAAAGTTATTTGAATCAATTGAAAGTCAAACACATTCAAACAAAGCTTTTTGAAGCAAATAAAAGTCAAATGCATTCAACAAAGTTATTTGAATCAAATGAAAGTCAAACACATTTAAACAAAGTTATTTGAAACAAATGAAAGTCAAATGCATTCAACAAAGCTATTTGAATGAAATGAAAGTCAAACACATTCAAACAAGGGTTTTTGAATCAAATGAAAGTCGAATGCATTCTACAAAGCTATTTGTATCAAATGAAAGTCAAACACATTCAAACAATGCTTTTTGAAGCAAATAAAAGTCAAATGCATTCAACAAAACTATTTGACTCAAATGAAAGTCAAACACATTCAAACAAAGCTTTTTGAATCAAATAATAGTCGAATGCATTCTACAAAGCTATTTGAATCAAATGAAAGTCAAACACACTAAACAAAGGTTTTTAAATCAAATGAAAGTCAAACACATTAAATAAAGCTTTTTAAAGCAATTGAAAGTCAAATGCATTGAACAAAGCTATTTAAATCAAATGAAAGTCAAACACATTCAAATAAAGCTTTTTGAATCAAATGAAAGTCGAATGCATTCTACAAAGCTATTTGAATCAAATGAAAGTCAGACACATTCAAATAAAGCTTTTTGAATCAAATGAAAGTCAAATGCATTCTACAAAGCTACTTAAATCAAATGAAGGTCAAACACATTAAACAAAGGTTTTTAAATCAAATGAAAGTCAAACACATTCGAATAGAGCTTTTTGAAACAAATAAAAGTTAAATGCATTCAACAAAGCTATTTGAATCAAATGAAAGTCAAACACATTCAAACAAAGCTTTTTGAATCAAATGAAAGTCGAACGCATTTTACAAAGTTTTTTGAATCAAATGAAAGTCAAACACATTCAAACAAAGCTTTTTGAAGCAAATAAAAGTCAAATGCATTCAACTAAGTTATTTGAATCAAATGAAAGTGAAACACATTCAATCAAAGCTTTTTGAAGCAAATAAAAGTCAAATGCATTCTACAAAGCTATTTGAATCAAATGAAAGTCAAACACATTTAAACAAGGGTTTTTGAATCAAATGAAAGTGAAATGAATTCTACAAAGCTATTTGAATCAAATAAAAGGTAAACACATAAAACAAAGGTTTTTAAATCAAATGAAAGTCAAACACATTCAAACAAAGCTTTTTGAAGCAAATGAAAGTCAAATGCATTCAACAAAGCTATTTGAATGAAATGAAAGTCAAACACATTCAAACAAGGGTTTTTGAATCAAATGAAAGTCGAATGAATTCTACAAAGCGATTTGAATCAAATGAAAGTCAAACACATTAAACAAAGGTTTTTAAATCAAATGAAAGTTAAACACATTCAAACAATGCCTTTTGAACCAAATAAAAGTCAAATGCATTCAACAAAGCTATTTATATCAAATGAAAGTCAAACACATTCAAACAAAGCTTTTTGAATCAAATTAAAGTCGAACGCATTTTACAAAGTTATTTGAATCAATTGAAAGTCAAATACATTCAAACAAAGCTTTTTGAAGCAAATAAAAGTCAAATGCATTCAACAAAGTTATTTGAATCAAATGAAAGTCAAACACATTTAAACAAAGTTATTTGAAACAAATGAAAGTCAAATGCATTCAACAAAGCTATTTGAATTAAATGAAATTCAAACACATTCAAACAAGGGTTTTTGAATCAAATGAAAGTCGAATGCATTCTACAAAGCTATTTGTATCAAATGAAAGTCAAACACATTCAAACAATGCTTTTTGAAGCAAATAAAAGTCAAATGCATTCAACAAAACTATTTGACTCAAATGAAAGTCAAACACATTCAAACAAAGCTTTTTAAATCAAATAAAAGTCGAATGCATTCTACAAAGCTATTTGAATCAAATGAAAGTCAAACACACTAAACAAAGGTTTTTAAATCAAATGAAAGTCAAACACATTAAACAAAGCTTTTTAAAGCAATTGAAAGTCAAATGCATTGAACAAAGCTATTTGAATCAAATGAAAGTCAAACACATTCAAATAAAGCTTTTTGAATCAAATGAAAGTCGAATGCATTCTACAAAGCTATTTGAATCAAATGAAAGTCAGACACATTCAAATAAAGCTTTTTGAATCATATGAAAGTCAAATGCATTCTACAAAGCTACTTAAATCGAATGAAGGTCAAACATATTAAACAAAGGTTTTTAAATCAAATGAAAGTCAAACACATTCAAATAGAGGTTTTTGAAACAAATAAAAGTTAAATGCATTCAACAAAGCTATTTGAAACAAATGAAAGTCAAACACATTCAAACAAAGCTTTTTGAATCAAATGAAAGTCGAACGCATTTTATAAAGTTTTTTGAATCTAATGAAAGTCAAACACATTCAAACAAAGCTTTTTGAAACAAATAAAAGTCAAATGCATTCAACTAAGTTATTTGAATCAAATGAAAGTCAAACACATTCAAACAAAGCTTTTTGAATCAAATGAAAATCGAATGCATTCTACAAAAGCTATTTGAATCAAATGAAAGTCAAACACATTCAAACAAAGCTTTTTGAAGCAAATGAAAGTCAAACACATTTAAACAAAGCTATTTGAATCAAATGAAAGTCAAACACATTCAAACAAGGGTTTTTGAATCAAATGAAAGTCGAATGAATTCTACAAAGCTATTTGAATCAAATGAAAGTCAAACACATTAAACAAAGGTTTTTAAATCAAATGAAAGTTATACGCATTCAAAAAAAGCTTTTTAAAGCAAATAAAAGTCAAATAAATTCAACAAAGCTATTTGAATCAAATGAAAGTCAATAACATTCAAACAAAGCTTTTTGAATCAAATGAAAGTCGAACGCATTTTACAAAGTTATTTGAATAAAATGAAAGTCAAACACATTCAAACAAAGCTTTTTGAAGCAAATGAAAGTCAAATGCATTCAACAAAGCTATTTGAATCAAATGAAAGTCAAACACATTCAAACAAGGGTTTTTGAATCAAATGAAAGTCGAATGAATTCTACAAAGCGATTTGAATCAAATGAAAGTCAAACAAATTAAACAAAGGTTTTTAAATCAAATGAAAGTTAAACACATTCAAACAATGCTTTTTGAACCAAATAAAAGTCAAATGCATTCAACAAAGCTATTTGAGTCAAATGAAAGTCAAACACATTCAAACAAAGCTTTTTGAATCAAATGAAAGTCGAACGCATTTTACAAAGTTTTTTGAATCAAATGAAAGTCAAACACATTCAAACAAAGCTTTTTGAAGCAAATAAAAGTCAAATGCATTGAACAAAGCTATTTGAATCAAATTAAAGTCAAACACATTCAAACAAAACTTTTTGTAGCAAATGAAAGTCAAATGCATTCAACAAAGTTATTTGAATCAAATGAAAGTCAAACACATTTAAACAAAGTTATTTGAAACAAATAAAAGTCAAATGCATTCAACAAAGCTATTTGAATGAAATGAAAGTCAAACACATTCAAACAAGGGTTTTTGAATCAAATGAAAGTCGAATGCATGCTACATAGCTATTTGTATCAAATGAAAGTCGAACACATTCAAACAATGCTTTTTGAAGCAAATAAAAGTCAAATGTATTCAACAAAACTATTTGACTCAAATGAAAGTCAAACACATTCAAACAAAGCTTTTTGAATCCAATAATAGTCGAATGCATTCTACAAAGCTATTTGAATCAAATGAAAGTCAAACACACTAAACAAAGGTTTTTAAATCAAATGAAAGTCAAACACATTAAACAAAGCTTTTTAAAGCAATTGAAAGTCAAATGCATTGAACAAAGCTATTTGAATCAAATGAAAGTCAAACACATTCAAATAAAGCTTTTTGAATCAAATGAAAGTCGAATGCATTCTACAAAGCTATTTGAATCAAATGAAAGTCAGACACATTCAAATAAAGCTTTTTGAATCAAATGAAAGTCAAATGCATTCTACAAAGCTACTTAAATCAAATGAAGGTCAAACATATTAAACAAAGGTTTTTAAATCAAATGAAAGTCAAACACATTTAAATAGATGTTTTTGAAACAAATAAAAGTTAAATGCATTCAATAAAGCTATTTGAATCAAATGAAAGTCAAACACATTCAAACAAAGCTTTTTGAATCAATTGAAAGTCGAACGCATTTTACAAAGTTTTTTGAATCAAATGAAAGTCAAACACATTCAAACAAAGCTTTTTGAAGCAAATAAAAGTCAAATGCATTCAACTAAGTTATTTGAATCAAATGAAAGTCAAACACATTCAATCAAAGCTTTTTGAAGCAAATAAAAGTCAAATGCATTCTACAAAGCTATTTGAATCAAATGAAAGTCAAACACATTTAAACAAGGGTTTTTGAATCAAATGAAAGTCAAATGAATTCTACAAAGCTATTTGAATCAAATAAAAGGTAAACACATAAAACAAAGGTTTTTAAATCAAATGAAAGTCAAACACATTCAAACAAAGCTTTTTGAAGCAAATAAAAGTCAAATGCATTCAACTAAACTATTTGAATCAAATGAAAGTCAAACACATTCAAACAAAGCTTTTTGAATCAAATGAAAGTGGAATGCATTCTACAAAGCTATTTGAATCAAATGAATGTCAAACACATTCAAACAAAGCTTTTTGAAGCAAATGAAAGTCGAATGCATTCTACAAAGCTATTTGAATAAAATGAAAGTCGAATGCATTCTACAAAGCTTTTTGAATCAAATAAAAGTCGAATGCATTCTACAAAGCTATTTAAATCAATTGAAAGTCATACACATTAAACAAAGGTTTTTAAATCAAATAAAACTCAAACACGTTCAAACAAAGCTTTTTGAAGCAAATGAAAGTCAAATGCATCGTACAAAACTATTTGAATCAAATAAAAGTCAAACACATTCTAACAACGCTTTTTTAATCAAATGAAATTCGAATGCATTCTACAAAGCTATTTGAATCAAATGAAAGTCAAACACATTCAAACAAAGCTTTTTGAAGCAAATAAAAGTCAAATGCATTCAATAAAGTTATTTTCATCAAATGAAAGTCAAACACATTCAAAAAAAGCTTTTTGAATCAAATGAAAGTCGAACGCATTCTACAAAGCTATTTGAATCAAATGAAAGTCAAACATATTCAAACAAGGGTTTTTGAATCAAATGAAAGTCGAATGAATTCTACAAAGCTATTTGAATCAAATGAAAGTCAAACACATTAAACAAAGGTTTTTAAATCAAATGAAAGTTAAACACATTCAAACAATGCTTTTTGAACCAAATAAAAGTCAAATGCATTCAACAAAGCTATTTATATCAAATGTAAGTCAAACACATTCAAACAAAGCTTTTTGAATCAAATTAAAGTCGAACGCATTTTACAAAGTTATTTGAATCAATTGAAAGTCAAACACATTCAAACAAAGCTTTTTGAAGCAAATAAAAGTCAAATGCATTCAACGAAGTTATTTGAATCAAATGAAAGTCAAACACATTTAAACAAAGTTATTTGAAACAAATGAAAGTCAAATGCATTCAACAAAGCTATTTGAATCAAATGAAAGTCAAACACATTCAAACAAGGGTTTTTGAATCAAATGAAAGTCAAATGCATTCTACAAAGCTATTTGTATCAAATGAAAGTCAAACACATTCAAACAATGCTTTTTGAAGCAAATAAAAGTCAAATGCATTCAACAAAACTATTTGACTCAAATGAAAGTCAAACACATTCAAACAAAGCTTTCTGAATCAAATAAAAGTCGAATGCATTCTACAAAGCTATTTGAATCAAATGAAAGTCAAACACACTAAACAAAGGTTTTTAAATCAAATGAAAGTCAAACACATTAAACAAAGCTTTTTAAAGCAATTGAAAGTCAAATGCATTGAACAAAGCTATTTCAATCAAATGAAAGTCAAACACATTCAAATAAAGCTTTTTGAATCAAATGAAAGTCGAATGCATTCTACAAAGCTATATGAATCAAATGAAAGTCAGACACATTTAAATAAAGCTTTTTGAATCAAATGAAAGTCAAATGCATTCTACAAAGCTACTTAAATCAAATGAAGGTCAATCACATTAAACAAAGCTTTTTGAAGCAAATGAAAGTCAAATGCATTCAATAAAGCTATTTGAATCAAATGAAAGTCAAACACATTCAAACAAGGGTTTTTGAATCAAATGAAAGTCGAATGAATTCTATAAAGCGATTTGAATCAAATGAAAGTCAAACACATTAAACAAAGGTTTTTAAATCAAATGAAAGTTAAACACATTCAAACAATGCTTTTTGAACCAAATAAAAGTCAAATGCATTCAACAAAGCTATTTGAATCAAATGAAAGTCAAACACATTCAAACAAAGCTTTTTGAATCAAATTAAAGTCGAACGCATTTTACAAAGTTATTTGAATCAATTGAAAGTCAAACACATTCAAACAAAGCTTTTTGAAGCAAATAAAACTCAAATTCATTCAATAAAGTTATTTGAATCAAATAAAAGTCAAACACATTTAAACAAAGTTATTTGAAACAAATGAAAGTCAAATGCATTCAACAAAGCTATTTGAATCAAATGAAAGTCAAACACATTCAAACAAGGGTTTTTGTATCAAATGAAAGTCGAATGCATTCTACAAAGCTATTTGTATCAAATGAAAGTCAAACACATTCAAACAATGCTTTTTGAAGCAAATAAAAGTCAAATGCATTCAACAAAACTATTTGACTCAAATGAAAGTCAAACACATTCAAACAAAGCTTTTTGAATCAAATAAAAGTCGAATGCATTCTACAAAGCTATTTGAATCAAATGAAAGTCAAACACACTAAACAAAGGTTTTTAAATCAAATGAAAGTCAAACACATTAAACAAAGCTTTTTAAAGCAATTGAAAGTCAAATGCATTGAACAAAGCTATTTGAATCAAATGTAAGTCAAACACATTCAAATAAAGCTTTTTGAATCAAATGAAAGTCGAATGCATTCTACAAAGCTATTTGAATCAAATGAAAGTCAGACACATTCAAATAAAGCTTTTTGAATCAAATGAAAGTCAAATGCATTCTACAAAGCTACTTAAATCAAATGAAGGTCAAACCATTAAACAAAGGTTTTTAAATCAAATGAAAGTCAAACACATTCAAATAGAGCTGTTTGAAACAAATAAAAGTTAAATGCATTCCAACAAAGCTATTTGAATCAAATGAAAGTCAAACACATTCAAACAAAGCTTTTTGAATCCAATGAAAGTCGAACGCATTTTACAAAGTTTTTTGAATCAAATGAAAGTCAAACACATTCAAACAAAGCTTTTTGAAGCAAATAAAAGTCAAATGCATTCAACTAAGTTATTTGAATCAAATGAAAGTCAAACACATTCAAACAAAGCTTTTTGAATCAAATGAAAGTCGAATGCATTCTACAAAGCTATTTGAATCAAATGAAAGTCAAACACATTCAAACAAAGCTTTTTGAAGCAAATGAAAGTCAAACACATTCAAATAAAGCTTTTTGAATCAAATGAAAGTCGAATGCATTCTACAAAGCTATTTGAATCAAATGAAAGTCAGACACATTCAAATAAAGCTTTTTGAATCAAATGAAAGTCAAATGCATTCTACAAAGCTACTTAAATCAAATGAAGGTCAAACACATTAAACAAAGGTTTTTAAATCAAATGAAAGTCAAACACATTCAAATAGAGCTTTTTGAAACAAATAAAAGTTAAATGCATTCAACAAAGCTATTTGAATCAAATGAAAGTCAAACACATTCAAACAAAGCTTTTTGAATCAAATGAAAGTCGAACGCATTTTACAAAGTTTTTTGAATCAAATGAAAGTCAAACACATTCAAACAAAGCTTTTTGAAGCAAATAAAAGTCAAATGCATTCAACTAAGTTATTTGAATCAAACGAAAGTCAAACACATTCAATCAAAGCTTTTTGAAGCAAATAAAAGTCAAATGCATTCTACAAAGCTATTTGAATCAAATGAAAGTCAAACACATTCAAACAAGGGTTTTTGAATCAAATGAAAGTCAAATGAATTCTACAAAGCTATTTGAATCAAATAAAAGGTAAACACATAAAACAAAGGTTTTTAAATCAAATGAAAGGCAAACACATTCAAACAAGGCTTTTTGAAGCAAATAAAAGTCAAATGCATTCAACTAAACTATTTGAATCAAATGAAAGTCAAACACATTCAAACAAAGCTTTTTGAATCAAATGAAAGTCGAATGCATTCTACAAAGCTATTTGAATCAAATGAATGTCAAACACATTCAAACAAAGCTTTTTGAAGCAAATGAAAGTCGAATGCATTCTACAAAGCTATTTAAATAAAATAAAAGTCGAATGCATTCTACAAAGCTTTTTGAATAAAATAATAGTCGAATGCATTCTACAAAGCTATTTAAATCAATTGAAAGTCATACACATTAAACAAAGGTTTTTAAATCAAATAAAAGTCAAACACGTTCAAACAAAGCTTTTTGAAGCAAATGAAAGTCAAATGCATCGTACAAAGCTATTTGAATCAAATAAAAGTCAAACACATTCTAACAACGCTTTTTAAATCAAATGAAAGTTGAATGCATTCTACAAAGCTATTTGAATAAAATGAAAGTCAAACACATTCAAACAAAGCTTTTTGAAGCAAATAAAAGTCAAATGCATTCATTAAAGTTATTTTCATCAAATAAAAGTCAAACACATTCAAACAAAGCTTTTTGAATCAAATGAAAGTCGAACGCATTCTACAAAGCTATTTGAATCAAATGAAAGTCAAACATATTCAAACAAGGGTTTTTGAATCAAAGAAAGTCGAATGAATTCTACAAAGCTATTTGAATCAAATGAAAGTCAAACACATTAAACAAAGGTTTTTAAATCAAATGAAAGTTAAACACATTCAAAAAAAGCTTTTTAAAGCAAATAAAAGTCAAATATATTCAACAAAGCTATTTGAATCAAATGAAAGTCAATAACATTCAAACAAAACTTTTTGAATCAAATGAAAGTCGAACGCATTTTACAAAGTTATTTGAAATAAATGAATGTCAAACACAGTCAAACAAAGCTTTTTGAAGCAAATGAAAATCAAATGCATTCAACAAAGCTATTTGAATCGAATGAAAGTCTAACACATTCAAACAAGGGTTTTTGAATCAAATGAAAGTCGAATGAATTCTACAAAGCCATTTGAATAAAATGAAAGTCAAACACATTAAACAAAGGTTTTTAAATCAAATGAAACTTAAACACATTCAAACAATGCTTTTTGAACCAAATAAAAGTCAAATGCATTCAACAAAGCTATTTGAATCAAATGAAAGTCAAACACATTCAAACAAAGCTTTTTGAATCAAATTAAAGTCGAACGCATTTTACAAAGTTATTTGAATCAATTGAAAGTCAAACACTTTCAAACAAAGCTTTTTGAAGCAAATAAAAGTCAAATGCATTCAACAAAGTTATTTAAATCAAATGAAAGTCAAAAACATTCAAATAAAGCATTTTGCATCAAATGAAAGTCGAATGCATTCTACAAAGCTATTTGAATCAAATGAAAGTCAAACACATTCAAACAAAGCTTTTTGAAGCAAATGAAAGTCAAACACATTCAAACAAAGTTATTTGAATCAAATGAAAGTCAAACACATTCAAACAAGGATTTTTGAATCAAATGAAAATCGAATGAATTCTACAAAGCTATTTGAATCAAATGAAAGTCAAACACATTAAACAAAGGTTTTTAAATCAAATGAAAGTCAAACGCATTCAAACAAAGCTTTTTGAAGCAAATAAAAGTCAAATGCATTCACCAAAGCTATTTGAATCAAATAAAAGGTAAACACATAAAACAAAGGTTTTTAAATCAAATGAAAGTCAAACACATTCAAATAAAGCTTTTTGAAGCAAATAAAAGTCAAATGCATTCAACTAAACTATTTGAATCAAATGAAAGTCAAACACATTCAAACAAAGCTTTTTGAATCAAATGAAAGTGGAATGCATTCTACAAAGCTATTTGAATCAAATGAGTGTCAAACACATTCAAACAAAGCTTTTTGAAGCAAATGAAAGTCGAATGCATTCTACAAAGCTATTTAAATAAAATGAAAGTCGAATGCATTCTACAAAGCTTTTTGAATCAAATAAAAGTCGAATGCATTCTACAAAGCTATTTAAATCAATTGAAAGTCATACACATTAAACAAAGGTTTTTAAATCAAATAAAAGTCAAACATGTTCAAACAAAGCTTTTTGAAGCAAATGAAAGTCAAATGCATCGTACAAAGCTATTTGAATCAAATAAAAGTCAAACACATTCTAACAACGCTTTTTTAATTAAATGAAAGTCGAATGCATTCTACAAAGCTATTTGAATCAAATGAAAGTCAAACACATTCAAACAAAGCGTTTTGAAGCAAATAAAAGTCAAATGCATTCAATAAAGTTATTTTCATCAAATGAAAGTCAAACACATTCAAACAAAGCTTTTTGAATCAAATGAAAGTCGAACGCATTCTACAAAGCTATTTGAATCAAATGAAAGTCAAACATATTCAAACAAGGGTTTTTGAATCAAATGAAAGTCGAATGAATTCTACAAAGCTATTTGAATCAAATGAAAGTCAAACACATTAAACAAAGGTTTTTAAATCAAATGAAAGTTAAACACATTCAAAAAAAGCTTTTTAAAGCAAATAAAAGTCAAATAAATTCAACAAAGCTATTTGAATCAAATGAAAGTCAATAAAATTCAAACAAAGCTTTTTAAATCAAATGAAAGTCGAACGCATTTTACAAAGTTATTTGAAAAAAATGAAAGTCAAACACAGTCAAACAAAGCTTTTTGAAGCAAATGAAAGTCAAATGCATTCAACAAAGCTATTTGAATCAAATGAAAGTCAAACACATTCAAACAAGGGTTTTTGAATCAAATGAAAGTCGAATGAATTCTACAAAGCCATTTGAATCAAATGAAAGTCAAACACATTAAACAAAGGTTTTTAAATCAAATGAAAGTTAAACACATTCAAACAATGCTTTTTGAACCAAATAAAAGTCAAATGCATTCAACAAAGCTATTTGAATCAAATGAAAGTCAAACACATTCAAACAAAGCTTTTTGAATCAAATTAAAGTCGAACGCATTTTACAAAGTTATTTGAATCAATTGAAAGTCAAACACATTCAAACAAAGCTTTTTGAAGCAAATAAAAGTCAAATGCATTCAACAAAGTTATTTAAATCAAATGAAAGTCAAAAACATTCCAACAAAGCATTTTGAATCAAATGAAAGTCGAATGCATTCTACAAAGCTATTTGAATCAAATGAAAGTCAAACACATTCAAACAAAGCTTTTTGAAGCAAATGAAAGTCAAACACATTCAAACAAAGTTATTTGAATCAAATGAAAGTCAAACACATTCAAACAAGGATTTTTGAATCAAATGAAAATCGAATGAATTCTACAAAGCTATTTGAATCAAATGAAAGTCAAACACATTAAACAAAGGTTTTTAAATCAAATGAAAGTCAAACACATTCAAACAAAGCTTTTTGAAGCAAATGAAAGTCAAATGCATTGAACAAAGCTATTTGAATCAAATGAAAGTCAAACACATTCTAACAAAGCTTTTTGAATCAAATAAAAGTCGAACGCATTTTACAAAGTTATTTGAATCAAATGAAAGTCAAACACATTCAAACAAAGCTTTTTGAAGCAAATAAAAGTCAAATGCATTCAACAAAGTTATTTGAATCAAATGAAAGTCAAACACATTCAAACAAAGGTTTTTGAAGCAAATAAAAGTCATATGCATTCAACAAAGCTATTTGAATCAAATGAAGGTCAAACACATTCAAACAAGGGTTTTTGAATCAAATGAAAGTCGAATGAATTCTACAAAGAGATTTGAATCAAATGAAATTCAAACACATTAAACAAAGGTTTTTAAATCAAATGAAAGTCAAACACATTCAAACAAAGCTTTATGAAGCAAATAAAAGTCATATGCATGCAACAAAGCTATTTGAATCAAATGAAAGTCAAACACATTCAAACAAAGCTTTTTGAATCAAATGAAACTCGAATGCATTCTACAAAGCTATTTGAATCAAATGAAAGTCAAACATATTCAAACAAAGCTTTTTGAAGCAAATAAAAGTCAAATGCGTTCAACAAAGTTATTTGAATCAAATGAAAGTCAAACTTATTCAAACAAAGCTTTTTGAATAAAATGAAAGTCGAATGCATTCTACAAAACTATCTTAATCAAATGAAAGTCAAACAAATTAAACAAAGGTTTTTAAATCAAATGAAAGTCCAACACTTTCAAACAAAGCTTTTTGAAGCAAATAAAAGTCAAATGCATTCAACAAAGTTATTTAAATCAAATGAAAGTCAAACACATTAAACAAAGGTTTTTAAATCAACTGAAAGTTAAACACATTCAAACAAAGCTTTTTGAAGCAAATAAAAGTCATATGCATTCAACAAAGCTATTTGAATCAAATGAAAGTCAAACACATTCAAACAAAGCTTTTTGAATCAAATAAAAGTCAAACACATTTAAACAAGGATTTTGAAGGAAATAAAAGTTAAATGCATTCAACAAAGCTATTTGAATCAAATGAAAGTCAAACACATTCAAACAAGGGTTTTTGAATCAAATGAGAGTCGAATGCATCTTAGAAACCTATTTGAATCAAATGAAAGCCAAACACATTCAAACAAAGCTTTTTGAATCGAATGAAAGTCGAATGCATGCTACAAAACTATTTGTATCGAATGAAAGTCAAACACATTTAAACTAAGCTTTTTGAAGGAAATAAAAGTAAAATGCATTCAAAAAAGCTATTTGAATCAAATGAATGTCAAACACATTCAAATAAAGATTTTTGAATCAAATAAATGTCGAATGCATCCTACAAAGCTATTTGAATCAAGTGAAAGTCAAACACATTAAACAAAGATTTTTGAAACAAATAAAAGTCAAATGCATTCAACAAATCTATTTGAATCAAATGAAGGTAAAACACATTCAAACAAAGCTTTTTAAAGCAAATAAAAGTCAAATGCATTTAACAAAGCGGTTTGAATCAAATGAAAGTCAAACACATTCAAACAAAGCTTTTTGAATCAAATGAAAGTCGAATGCATTCTACAAAGCTATTTGAATCAAATGAAAGTTAAACACATTCAAAGAAAGCTTTTTGAAACAAATAAAAGTCAAATGCATTCAACAAAGCTATTTGAATCAAATGATAGTCAAACACATTCAAACAAGGGTTTTTGAATCAAATGAGAGTCGAATGCAAATTAGAAACCTATTTGAATCAAATGAAAGCCAAACACATTCAAACAAAGCTTTTTGAATCGAATGAAAGTCAAACACATTCAAACAACGCTTTTTGTAGCAAATAAAAGTCAAATGCATTCAACAAACCTATTTGAATCAAATGAAAGTCTAACACATTCAAACAAAGCTTTTTCAATCAAATGAAAGTCGAATGCATTCTACAAAGCTATTTGAATCAACCGAAAGTCAAACACATTCAAACAAAGCTTTTTAAAGCAAATAAAAGTCAAATGCATTCAACAAAGCCATTTGAATCAAATGAAAGTGAAACACATTCAAACAAAGCTTTTTTAATCAAATGAAAGTGGAATGCATTCTACAAAGCTATTTGAATCAAATGAAAGTTAAACACATTCAAACAAAGCTTTTTGAAGCAAATAAAAGTCAAATGCATTCAACAAAGCCATTTGAATCAAATGAAAGTGAAACACATTCAAACAAAGCTTTTTTAATCAAATGAAAGTGGAATGCATTCTAGAAAGCTATTTGAATTAAATGAAAGTCAAACACATTCAAACAAAGCTTTTTGAAGCAAATAAAAGTCAAATGCATTCAAGAAACCTATTTGAATCAAATGAAAGTCAAACACATTCAAACAAAGCTTTTTGAAGCAAATAAAAGTCAAATGCATTCAACAAAGCTATTTGAATCAAATGAAAGTCAAACACATTCAAACAAGGGTTTTTGAATCAAATGATAGTCGAATGAATTCTACAAAGCTATTTGAATCAAGTGAAAGTCAAACACATTAAACAAAGGTTTTTAAATCAAATGAAAGTCAAACACATTCAAACAAAGCTTTTTGAAGCAAATAAAAGTCAAATGCATTCAAGAAACCTAATTGAATCAAATGAAAGTCACAAACATTTAAACAAAGCTTTTTGAAGGAAATAAAAGTCAAATGCTTTCAACAAAGCTATTTGAATCAAATGAAAGTCAAACACATTCAAACAAAGCTTTTTGAAGCAAATAAAAGTCAAATGCATTCAACAAAGCTATTTGAATCAAATGAAAGTCAAACACATTCAAACAAAGCTTTTGAATCAAATGAAAGTCGAATGCATTCTACAAAGCTATTTGAATCAAATGAAAGTCAAACACATTCAAACAAAGCTTTTTGAAGCAAATAAAAGTCAAATGCATTCAACAAAGCTATTTGAATCAAATGAAAGTCAAACACATTCAAACAAGGGTTTTTGAATCAAATGAAAGTTGAATGAATTCTACAAATCTGTTTGAATCAAATGAAAGTCAAACACATTAAACAAAGGTTTTTAAATCAAATAAAAGTCAAACACATTCAAACAAAGCTTTTTGAAGCAAATAAAAGTCAAATGCATTCAAGAAACCTATTTGAATCAAATGAAAGTCACAAACATTTAAACAAAGCTTTTTGAAGGAAATAAAAGTCAAATGCTTTCAACAAAGCTATTTGAATCAAATGAAAGTCAAACACATTCAAACAAAGCTTTTTGAAGCAAATAAAAGTCAAATGCATTCAACAAAGCTATTTGAATCAAATGAAAGTCAAACACATTCAAACAAAGCTTTTGAATCAAATGAAAGTCGAATGCATTCTACAAAGCTATTTGAATCAAATGAAAGTCAAACACATTCAAACAAAGCTTTTTGAAGCAAATAAAAGTCAAATGCATTCAACAAAGCTATTTGAATCAAATGAAAGCCGAACACTTTCAAACAAAGCTTTTTGAATAAAATGAAAGTCGAATGCATCTTGCAAAGCTATTTGAATCAAATGAAAGTCAAACACATTAAACAAAGGATTTTAAATCAAATGAAAGTCACACACATTCAAACAAAGCTTTTTGAAGCAAATAAAAGTCAAATGCATTTAATAATGCTATTTGAATCAAATTGAAGTCAAACCCATTCAAACAAAGCTTTTTGAATCAAATGAAAGTAGATTGCATTCTACAAAACTATTTGAATCGAATGAAAGTCAAACACATTTAAACAAAGCTTTTTGAAGGAAATAAAAGTTAAATGCATTCAACAAAGCTATTTGAATCAAATGAAAGTCAAACACATTCAAACATGGGATTTTGAATCAAATGAAAGTTGAATGAATTCTAATAAGCTATTTGAATCAAATGAAAGTCAAACATATTAAACAAAGGTTTTTAAATGAAATGAAAGTCAAACACATTCAAACAAAGCATTTTGAAGCAAATAAAAGTCAAATGCATTCAGGAGACCTATTTGAATCAAATGAAAGTCAAATACGTTCAAACAAAGCTTTTTGAAGCAAATAAAAGTCAAATGCATTCAACAAAGCTATTTGAATCAAATGAAAGTCAAACACATTCAAACAAAGCTTTTTGAACCAAATGATAGTCGAATGCATTCTACAAAGCTATTTTTATCAAATGAAAGTCAAACACATTCAAACAAAGCTTTTTGAAGCAAATAAAAGTCAAATGCATTCAACAAAGCTATTTGAATCCAATGAAAGTCAAACACATTCAAACAAAGTTTTTTGAATCTAATGAAAGTCGAATGCATTCTACAAAACTATTGGAATCTGATGAAAGTCAAAAACATTTAAACAAAGCTTTTTGAAGGAAATAAAAGTCAAATGCATTCAACAAAGCTATTTGAATTAAATGAAAGTCAAACACATTCAAACAAAGCTTTTTGAAGCAAATAAAAGTCAAAAGCATTCAACAAAGCTATTTGAATCAAATGATAGTCAAACACATTCAAACAAGGGTTTTAGAATCAAATGAAAGTCGAATGAATTCTACAAAGCTATTTGAATCAAATGAAAGTCAAACACATTTAAACAAAGCTTTTTGAATCAAATGAAAGTCGAATGCATTCTACAAAGCTATTTGAATCAAATGAATGTCAAACAAATTCAAACAAAGCTTTTTGAAGCAAATAATACTCAAATGCATTCAACAAAGCTATTTGAATCAAATGAAAGTCAAACACATTTTAACAAAGCTTTTTGAATCAATTTAAAGTGGAATGCATTCTACAAAGCTATTTGAATCAAATGAAAGTCAAACACATTCAAATAAAGCTTTTTGAAGCAAATAAAAGTCAAATGCATTCAACAAAACTATTTGAATAAAATGAAAGTCAAACACATTCAAACAAAGCTTTTTGAATCAAATGAAATTGGAATATTAATCAAAGGTTTTTAAATCAAATGACACTCAAACACATTCAAACAATGCTTTTTGAAGCAAATAAAAGTCAAATGCATTCAACAAACCTATTTGAATCAAAAGAAAGTCAAACACATGCAAACAAAGATATTTGAATCAAATGAAAGTCAAACACATTCAAACAAAGCTTTATAAATTAAATGAAAGTCGAATGCATTCTACAAAGCTATTTGAATCAAATGAAAGTCAAACACATTAAACAATGGTTTTTAAATCAAATGAAAGTCAAACACATTCAAACAAAGCTTTTTGAAGCAAATAAAAGTCAAATGCATTCAACAAAGCTATTTGAATTAAATGAAAGTCAAACACATTCAAACAAAGCTTATTAAATCAAATGAAAGTCGAATGCATTCAACAAAGCTATATGAATCAATTGAAAGTCAAACACATTAAACAAAGGTTTTTAAATCAAATGAAAGTCAAACACATTCAAACAAAGCTTTTTGAAGCAAATAAAAGTCAAATGCATTCAACAAAACTATTTGAATCAAATGAAAGTCAAAAACATTCAAACGAAGCTTTTTGAATCAAATGAAAGTGGAATGCATTCTACAAAACTATTTTAATCAAATGAATGTCAAACACATTCAAACAAAGCTTTTTGAAGCAAATGAAAGTCAAATGCATTCAACAAAGCTATTTGAATCAAATGAAAGTCAAACACATTCAAACATGGGTTTTTGAATCAAATGAAAGTTAAACACATTCAAATAAAGATTTTAGAAGCAAATAAAATTCAAATGCATTCAACAAAGCTATTTCAATCAAATGAAAGTCAAACACATTGAAACAAAGCTTTTTAAATTAAATGAAAGTCGAATGCATTCTACAAAGCTATTTGAATCAAATGAAAGTCTAACACATTTAACAAAGGTTTTTAAATCAAATGAAAGTCAAACACTTTCAAACATAGCTTTTTGAGGCAAATAAAAGTCAAATGCATTAAAGCTATTTGAATCAAATGAAAGTCAAACAAATTAAACAAAGCTGTTTAAATCAAATGAAAGTTCAATGCATTCTACAAAGTTATTCGAATCAAATGAAAGTCAAATACATTAAACAAAGGTTTTTTTAATCAAATGAAAGTCAAACACATTCAAACAAAGCTTTTTGAAGCAAATAAAAGTCAAACGCATTGAACAAAACTATTTGAATCAAATGAAAGTCAAACGCATTCAAACAAAGGTTTTTGGATCAAATGAAAGTCGAATGAGTTCTACGAATCTATTTGAATCAAATGAAAGTCGAACACATTAAACAAAGGTTTTTAAATCAAATGAAAGTCAAACACATTCAAACAAAGCTTTGTGAAGCAAATAAAAGTCAAATGTATTCTACAAAGCTATTTGAATTAAATGAAAGTCAAACACATTAAACAAAGGTTTTTAAATCAAATGAAAGTCAAACACATTCAAACAAAGCTTTTTGAAGCAAATAAAAGACAAATGCATTAAACAAAGCTATTTGTATCAAATGAAAGTCAAACACATTCAAATAAAGCTTTTTAAATCAAATGAAAGTCAAATGCATTCAACAAAGCTATTTGAATCAAATGAAATTCAAACAAATTAAACAAAGGTTTTAAAATCAAATGAAAGTCAAACACATTCAAACAAAGCATTTTGAAGCAAATAAAAGTCAAATGCATTTAACAAAGCTATTTGAATAAAATGAAAGTCAAACACATTTAAACAAATCTTTTTGAATCAAATGAGAGTCGAATGCATTCTATAAAGCTATTTGAATCAAATATAAATCAAACACATTCAAACAAAACTTTTTAAATCAAATGAAAGTGGAATGCATTCTACAAACATATTTGAATCAAATGAATGTCAAACACATTCAAACAAAGCTTTTTGAAGCAAATAAAAGTCAAATGCATTCTACAAAGCTATTTGAATAAAATGAAAGTCAAACACATTCAAACAAAGCTTTTTAAAGGAAATAAAAGTCAAATGCATTCAACAAAGCTATTTGAATTAAATGAAAGTCAAACGCATTCAAACAATGCTTATTGAATCAAATGAAAGTCGAATGCATTCTACAATGCTATTTGAATCAAATGAAAGTCAAACACATTATACAAAGGTTTTTAAATCAAATGAAAGTCAAACACATTCAAACAAAGATTTTTGAAGCAAATAAAAGTCTAATGCATTGAACAAAGCTATTTGAATCCAATGAAAGTCAAACACATTCAAACAAAGCTTTTTGAATCTAATGAAAGTCGAATGCATTGTACAAAGCAATTTTAATCAAATGAAAGTCAAACACATTCAAACGAACGTTTTTGAATCAAATAAAAGTCGAATGCATTCTACAAAGCTATTTGAATCAAATGAAAGTCAAACACGTTCAAACAAAGCTTTTTGAAGCAAATAAATGGAAAATGCATTCGACAAATCAATTTGAATCAAATGAAAGTCAAACACATTCAAACAAAGGTTTTTTAATCAAATGAAAGTCAAACACATTCAAACAAAGCTTTTTGAATCAAATAAAAGTCGAATGCATTCTACAATGCTATTTGAATCAAATGAAAGTTAAACACATTCAAACAAAGTTTTTTTAATCAAATGAAAGTCAAACACATTCAAACAAAGGTTTTTTAATCAGATGAAAGTCAAACACATTCAAACAAAGCTTTTTGAATCTAATGAAAATTGAATGCATTCTACAAAGCAATTTTAATCAAATGAAAGCCAAACACATTATACTAAGATTTTTAAATCAAAGGAACGTCAAACACATTTAAACAAAGCTTTTTGAAGAAAATAAAAGTCAAACGTATTCAACAAAGCTATTCGAATTAAATGAAAGTCAAACACATTCAAACAAAGCTTTTTGAATCAACTAAAAGTCGAATGCATTCTACAAAACTATTTGAATCGAATGAAAGTCAAACACATTTAAACCAAGCTTTTTGAAGCAAATAAAAGTCAAATGCATTCAACAAGGCTATTTGAATCAAACGAAAGTCAAACACATTAAAACAAAGCTTTTTGAATCAAATGAAAGTCGAATGCATCCTACAAAGCTTTTTGAATCAAATGAAAGTCAAACACATTAAACAAAGGTTTTTAAATCAAATGAAAGTCAAACACATTGAAACAAAGCTTTTTGAAGCAAATAAAAGTCAAATGCATTCAACAAAGCTATTTGAATCAAATGAGAGTCAAACACATTCAAACAAGGGTTTTTGAATTAAATGAAAGTCAAACACATTCAAACAAAGCTTTTTGAAGAAAATAAAAGTTAAACGCATTCAACAAATCTATTTGAATCAAATGAAAGTCAAACACATTCAAACAAAGGTTTTTGGATCAAATGAAAGTCGAATGGGTTCTACAAATCTATTTGAATCAAATGAAAGTCGAACACATTAAACAAAGGTTTTTAAATCAAATGAAAGTCAAATACATTCAAACAAAGCTTTTTGAAGCAAATAAAAGTTAAATGTATTCTACAAAGCTGTTTGAATCAAATGATAGTCAAACACATTAAACAAAGGTTTTTAAATCAAATGATAGTCAAACATATTCAAACAAAGATTTTTGAAGCAAATAAAAGTCAAAAGTATTCAACAAAGTTATTTGAATCAAATAAAAGTCAAACACATTTAAACAAAGTTTTTTGAATCAAATGAAAGTCGAATGCATTCTACAAAGCAATTTGAATCAAATGAAAGTCAAACACATTCAACCAAAGCTTTTTGAATCAAATGAAAGTCGAATGCATTCAACAAAGCTATTTGAATCAAATGAAAGTCAAACACATTAAACAAAGCTATTAGAATCAAATGAAAGTTAAACACATTCAAACAAAGCTTTTTGAATCAAATGAAAGTCAAATGCATTCTATAATGCTATTTGAATCAAATGAAAGTCAAATACATTAAACAAAGGTTTTTAAATCAAATGAAAGTCAAGCACATTCAATCAAAGCTTTTTGAAGCAAATAAAAGTCAAATGCATTCAACAAATCTATTTGAATCAAATGAAAGTCGAACACATTCAAACAAAGCTGTTTAAATCAAATGAAAGTCAAACACATTCAAACAATGGTTTTGGAATCAAATGAAAGTAGAATGAATTCTATAAAGCTATTTGAATCAAATGAAAGTTAAAACTATTAAACAAAGGTTTTTAAATCAAATGAATGTCAAACACATTCAAACAAAGCTTTTTGAAACAAATAAAAGTCAAATGCATTCAACAAAGCTATTTGAATTAAATGAAAGTCAAACACATTCAAACAAAGCTTTGTGTATCAAATAAAAGTCAAATGCATTCAACAAAGTTATTTGAATCAAATGAAAGTCAAACACATTCAAACAAAGCTTTAAGAATCAAATGAAAGTCGAATGCATTCTACAAAACTATTTGAATCAAATGAAAGTCAAACACATTAAACAAAGGTTTTTAAATCAAATGAAAGTCAAACACATTCAAACAAAGCTTTTTGAAGCAAATAAAAGTTAAATGCATTCAACAAATCTATTTGAATCAAATGAAAGCCAAACACATTCAAACAAAGCTTTTTGAATCAAATGAATGTTAAACACATTCAAACAAAGCTTTTTGTATCAAATAAAATTCAAATGCATTCAACAAAGCTATTTCAATCAAATGAAAGTCAAACACATTCAAACAAAGCTTTTTAAATTAAATGAAAGTCGAATACATTCTACAAAGCTATTTAAATCAAATGAAAGTAAAATACATTTAACAAAGGTTTTTAAATCAAATGAAAGTCTAACACTTTCAAACATAGCTTTTTGAGGCAAATAAAAGTCAAATGCATTCAACAAAACTATTTGAATAAAATGAAAATCGAACACATTCAAACAAAGCTGTTTAAATCAAATGAAAGTCGAATGCATTCTACAAAGCTATTTGAATCATCTGAAAGTCAAACATAGTAAACAAAGGTTTTTTAATCAAATGAAAGTCAAACACATTCAAACTAAAAAGCAAATAAAAGTCAAACGCATTCAACAAAGCTATTTGAATCAAATGAAAGTTAAACACATTCAAACAAAGGTTTTTGGATCAAATGAAAGTCGAATGAGTTCTACAAATCTATTTGAATCAAATGAAAGTCGAACACATTAAACAAAGGTTTTTAAATCAAATGAAAGTCAAACACATTCAAACAAAGCTTTTTGAAGCAAATAAAAGTCAAATGTATTCTACAATGCTATTTGAATCAAATGAAAGTCAAACACATTAAACAAAGGTTTTTAAATAAAATGAAAGTCAAACTCATTCAAACAAAGTTTTTTGAATCAAATTAAAGTCGAACACATTAAACAAAGGTTTTTAAATAAAATGAAAGTCAAACATATTCAAAAAAAGCTTATTAAAACAAATAAAAGTCAAATGCATTCAACAAAGCTATTTGTATCAAATGAAAGTCAAACACATTCAAACAAAGCTTTTTAAATCAAATGAAAGTCGAATGCATTCAACAAAGCTATTTGAATCAAATTAAATTCAAACACATTAAACAAAGGTTTTAAAATCAAATGAAAGTCAAACACATTCAAACAAAGCTTTTTGAATCAAATAAAAGTCGAATGCATTCTACAAAGCTATTTGAATCAAATGAAAGTCAAACACATTCAAACAAAGCTTTTTGAAGCAAATAAAAGTCAAATACATTCAACAAAACTATTTGTATCAAATGAATGTCAAACACATTCAATCAATGCTTTTTGAATCAAATAAAAGTCGAATGCATTCAACAAAGCTATTTAAATCAAATGATAGTCAAACACATGCAAACAAAGCTTTTTGAATAAAATGAAAGTGAAATACATTTTACAAAGCTATTTGAATCAAATGAATGTCAAACACATTCAAACAAAGCTTTCTGAAGCAAATGAAAGTCAAATGCATTCAACAAAGCTATTTGAATCAAATGAAAGTCAAACACATTCTAACAAGGGTTTTTGAATCAAATGAAAGCCGAATGCATTCTACAAAGCTATTTGAATCAAATGAAAGTTAAACACATTCAAACAAAGGTTTTTAAATCAAATGAAAGTCTAACACTTTCAAACATAGCTTTTTGAGGCAAATAAAAGTCAAATGCATTCAACAAAGCTATTTGAATCAAATGAAAGTTAAACACATTCAAACAAAGCATTTTGAATCAAATGAAAAGTCAAATGCATTCTATAATGCTATTTGAATCAAATGAAAGTCAAATACATTAAACAAAGGTTTTTAAATCAAATGAAAGTCAAGCACATTCAATAAAAGCTTTTTGAAGCAAATAAAAGTCAAATGCATTCAACACATCTATTTGAATCAAATGAAAGTCGAACGCATTCAAACAAAGCTGTTTAAATCAAATGAAAGTCGAATGCATTCTACAAAGCTATTTGAATAAAATGAATGTCAAGCACATTAAACAAAGGTTTTTTAATCAAATGAAAGTCAAACACATTCAAACAAAGCTTTTTGAAGCAAATAAAAGTAAAACGCATTCAACAAAGCTATTTGAATCAAATGAAAGTCAAACACATTCAAACAAAGGTTTTTGGATCAAATGAAAGTCGAATGAGTTCTACAAATCTATTTGAATCAAATGAAAGTCGAACACATTAAACAAAGGTTTTTAAATAAAATGAAAGTCAAACACATTCAAACAAAGGTTTTTGGATCAAATGAAAGTCGAATGAGTTCTACAAATCTATCTCAATCAAATGAAAGTCGAACACATTAAAAAAAGGTTTTTAAATCAAATGAAAGTCAAACACATTCAAACAAAGCTTTTTGAAGCAAATAAAAGTCAAATGTATTCTACAAAGCTATTTGAATCAAATGAAAGTCAAACACATTAAACAAAGGTTTTTAAATGAAATGAAAGTCAAACACATTCAAACAAAGGTTTTTGAAGCAAATAAAAGTCAAATGCATTCAATAAAGCTATTTGTATCAAATGAAAGTCAAACACATTCAAACAAAGCTTTTTAAATGAAATGAAAGTCGAATGCATTCAACAAAGCTATTTGAATCAAATGAAATTCAAACACATTAAACAAAGGTTTTAAAATCAAATGAAAGTCAAACACATTCAATCAAAGCTTTTTGAATCAGATAAAAGTCGATTGCATTCTACAAAGTTATTTGAATCAAATGAAAGTCAAATACATTAAACAAAGGTTTTTAAATCAAATGAAAGTCAAACACGTTCAAACAAAGCTTTTTGTAGCAAATAAAAGTCAAATTCATTTAACAAAGGTATTTGAATCAAATGAAAGTCAAATGCATTGTACAAAGATATTTGAATCAAATGAAAGTCAAACACATTAAACAAAGGTTTTTAAATCAAATGAAAGTCAAACACTGTCAAACAAAGCTTTTTGAAGCAAATAATAATCAAATGCATTCAACAAAGCTATTTGAATCAAATGAAAGTTAAACGCATTCAAATAAAGCTTTTTGAATCAAATGAAAGTCAAATGCATTCTACAAAGCTATTTGAATCAAATGAAAGTCAAATACATTAAACAAAGGTTTTTAAAATAAATGAAAGTGAAGCACATTCAATCAAAGCTTTTTGAAGCAAATAAAAGTCAAATGCATTCAACAAAGCTATTTGAATCAAATGAAAGTCAAACACACTCAAACAAAGCTTTTTGAATAAAATGAAAGTCGAATGCATTCTACAAAGCTATTTGAATCAAATGAAAGTCAAACACATTCAAATAAAGCTTTTTAAAGCAAATAAAAGTCAAATGCATTCAACAAAGCTATTTGAATCAAAAGAAAGTCAAACACATTCAAACTAGGGTTTTTGAATCAAATGAAAGTCAAATGCATTTTACAAAGCTATTTGAATCAAATGAAAGGCAAACACATTAAACAAAGGTTTTTAAATCAAATGAAAGTCAAACACATTCAAACAAAGCTTTTTGAAGCAAATAAAAGTCAAATACATTCAACAAAACTATTTGAATCAAATGAAAGTCAAACACATTCAAACAAAGCTTTTTGAATTAAATAAAAGTCGAAAGCATTCTATAAAGCTATTTGAATCAAATGAAAGTCAAATACATTAAACAAAGGTTTTTAAATCAAATGAAAGTCAAATACAGTAAACAAAGGTTTTTAAATCAAATGAAAGTCAAACACATTCAAACAAATCTTTTTGAAGCAAATAAAAGTCAAGTGCATTCAACAAAGCTATTTGAATCAATTGAAAGTCAAACATATTCAAACAAAGCTTTTTGAATCAAATGAAAGTCAAATGCATTCTACAAAGCTATTTAAATCAAATGAAAGTCAAACACATTAAACAAAGGTTTTTAAATCAAATCAAAGTCAAACACTTTCAAACAAAGCTTTTTGAATCAAATGAAAGTCAAATGCATTCTACAAAGCTATTTGAATCAAATGAAAGTCAAGCACATTAAATAAAGGTTTTTAAATCAAATGGAAGTCAAACACATTTAAACAAAACTTTTTGAAGCAAATGATAGTCAAATGCATTGTACAAAGCTATTTGAATCAAATGAAAGTCAAACACATTCAAACAAAGCTTTTTAAACAAATAAAAGTCGAATGCGTTCTACAAAGCTATTTGAGTCAAATGAAAGTCAAATACATTAAACAAAGGTTTTTAAATCAAATGAACGTCAAACACATTCAAACAAAGGTTTTTGAAGTAAATAAAAGTCAAATGCATTCAACAAAGCTGTTTGAATCAAATAAAACTCTAACGTATTCAACAAAGCTATTTGAATCAAATGAAAGTTATACGCATTCAAACAAAGCTTTTTGAATTAAATGAAAGTCAAATGCATTCCACAAAGCTATTTGAATCAAATGAAAGTCAAACAAGGGTTTTAAATTAAATGAAAGTCGAATGAATTCTACAAAGCTATTTTAATCAAATAAAATTCAAACACATTAAACAAAGGCTTTTAAATTAAATGAAAGTAAAAAACATTCATACAAAGGTTTTTGAAGCAAATAAGAGTCATATGCATTGAACAAAGCTATTTGAATCAAATGAAAGTCAAACACATTCAAACAAATCTTTTTGAATCAAATGAAAGTCGAATGCATTCTACAAACCTATTTGAATCAAATGAAAGTCAAACACATTAAACAAAGGTTTTTAAATCAAATGAAAGTCAAACACATTCAAACAAAGCTTTTTGAAGCAAATAAAAGTCAAATGTATTGAACAAACCTATTTGAATCAAATAATAGTCAACCACATTAAACAAAGGTTTTTAAATCAAATGAAAGTCAAACACATTCAAACAAAGCTTTTTGAAGCAAATAAATGTCAAATGCATTAAACAAAGCTATTTGAATCCAATGAAAGTCAAACACATTCAAACAAGGGTTTTTGAATCAAATGAAAGTCGAATGAATTCTACAAAGCTATTTTAATCAAATGAAATAAAAACACATTAAACAAAGGCTTTTAAATTCAATGAAAGCAAAAAACATTCATACAAAGGTTTTTGAAGCAAATAAAAGTCATATGCATTAAATAAAGCTATTTGAATCAAATGAAAGTCAAACACATTCAAACAAATCTTTTTGAATCAAATGAAAGTCGAATGCATTCTACAAACCTATTTGAATCAAATGAAAGTCAAACACATTAAACAAAGGTTTTAAATCAAATAAAAGTCAAACACATTCAAACAAAGCTTTTTGAAGCAAATAAAAGTCAAATGTATTGTACAAAGCTATTTGAATCAAATAATAGTCAACCACATTAAACAAAGGTTTTTAAATCAAATGAAAGTCGAACACATTCAAACAAAGCTTTTGGAAGCAAATAAAAGTCAAATGCATTGTACAAAGCTATTTGAATCAAATGAAAGTCAAACACATTAAACAAAGGTTTTTAAATCAAATGAAAGTCAAACACATTCAAACAAAGCTTTTTGAAGCAAATAAATGTCAAATGCATTAAACAAAGCTATTTGAATCCAATGAAAGTCAAACACATTCAAACAAGGGTTTTTGAATCAAATGAATGTCGAATGAATTCTACAAAGCTATTTTAATCAAATGAAATTCAAACACATTAAACAAAGGCTTTTAAATTAAATGAAAGCAAAAAACATTCATACAAAGGTTTTTGAAGCAAATAAAAGTCATATGCATTAAATAAAGCTATTTGAATCAAATGAAAGTCAAACACATTCAAACAAATCTTTTTGAATCAAATGAAAGTCGAATGCATTCTACAAACCTATTTGAATCAAATGAAAGTCAAACACATTAAACAAAGGTTTTAAAATCAAATAAAAGTCAAACACATTAAAACAAAGCTTTTTGAAGCAAATAAAAGTCAAATGTATTGTACAAAGCTATTTGAATCAAATAATAGTCAACCACATTAAACAAAGGTTTTTAAATCAAATGAAAGTCAAACAGATTCAAACAAAGCTTTTGGAAGCAAATAAAAGTCAAATGCATTGTACAAAGCTATTTGAATCAAATGAAAGTCAAACACATTAAACAAAGGTTTTTAAATCAAATGAAAGTCAAACACTTTCAAACAAAGCTTTTTGAAGCAAATGAAAGTCGAATGGATTCTACAAAGCTATTTAAATCAAATGAAAGTCAAAAACATTCAAACAAAGCTTTTTAAAGCAAATAAAAGTCAAATGCATTCAACAAAGCTATTTGAATGAAATGAAAGTCAAACACATTCAAACAAGGGTTTTTGAATCAAATGAAAGTCAAATGCATTTTACAAAGCTATTTGAATCAAATGAAAGGCAAACACATTAAACAAAGATTTTTAAATCAAATGAAAGTCAAACACATTAAAACAAAGCTTTTTAAAGCAAATAAAAGTCAAATACATTCAACAAAACTATTTGAATGAAATGAAAGTCAAACACATTCAAACACAACTTTTTGAATTAAATAAAAGTCGAAAGCATTCTATAAAGCTATTTGAATCAAATAAAAGTCAAACACATTCAAACATAGCTTTTTGAATAAAATGAAAGTCTAATGCATTCAAACAAAGCTATTTAAAATGAAAGTCTAATGCATTCAAACAAAGGTTTTCAAATCAAATGAAAGTCAAACACATTCAAACAAAGCTTTTTGAAGCAAATAAAAGTCAAATGCATTCAACAAAGCTATTTGAATCAATTGAAAGTCAAACATATTCAAACAAAGCTTTTTGAATAAAATGAAAGTCAAATGCATTCTACAAAGCTATTTAAATCAAATGAAAGTCAAACACATTAAACAAAGGTTTTTAAATCAAATGAAAGTCAAGCACATTCAATCAAAGCTTTTTGAAGCAAATAAAAGTCAAATGCATTCAACAAACCTATTTGAATTAAATGAAAGTCAAACACATTCAAACAAAGCTTTTTGAATTAAATGAAAGTCAAACACATTCAACAAAGCTTTTTGAATCAAATGAAATTCAAATGCATTCTACAAAGCTATTTAAATCAAATGAAAGTCAAACACATTAAACAAAGGTTTTTAAATCAAATGAAAGTCAAACACATTTAAACAAAGCTTTTTGAATTAAATAAATGTCGAAAGCATTCTATAAAGCTATTTGAATCAAATTAAAGTCAAATACATTAAACAAAGGTTTTTAAATCAAATGAAAGTCAAACACATACAAACAAAGCTATTTGAATCAAATGAAAGTCAAACATATTCAAACAAAGCTTTTTGAATCAAATGAAATTCAAATGCATTATACAAAGCTATTTAAATCAAATGAAAGTCAAACACATTAAACAAAGTTTTTTAAATCAAATGAAAGTCAAACACTTTCAAACAAAGCTTTTTGAATCAAATGAAAGTCAAATGCATTCTACAAAGCTATTTGAATCAAATGAAAGTCAAACACATTAAACAAAGAATTTTTAATCAAATGAAAGTCAAACACATTTAAACAAAACTTTTTGAAGCAAAAAATAGTCAAATGCATTGTACAAAGCTATTTGAATCAAATGAAAGTCAAACACATTCAAACAAAGCTTTTTGAATCAAATAAAAGTCGAATGCATTCTACAAAGCAAGTTGAATCAAATGATAGTCAAATACATTAAACAAAGGTTTTTAAATCAAATGAAAGTCAAACACATTCAAACAAAGCTTTTTGAAGCAAAAAAAAGTCAAATGCATTCAACAAAGCTATTTGAATCAAATGAAAGTCAAACACATTAAACAAAGGTTTTTAAATCAAATGAAAGTCAAACATATTCAAACAAAGCTTTTTGAATCAAATAAAAGTCAAATGCATTCTACAAAGCTATTTGAATCAAATGAAAGTCAAACACATTAAACAAAGAATTTTTAATCAAATGAAAGTCAAACACATTTAAACAAAACATTTTGAAGCAAATAATAGTCAAATGCATTGTACAAAGCTATTTGAATCAAATGAAATTCAAACACATTCAAACAAAGCTTTTTGAATCAAATAAAAGTCGAATGCATTCTACAAAGCAAGTTGAATCAAATGATAGTCAAATACATTAAACAAAGGTTTTTAAATCAAATGAAAGTCAAACACTTTCAAACAAAGCTTTTTGAAGCGAATAATAGTCAAATGCATTCAACAAAGCTATTTGAATTAAATGAAAGTCAAGCACATTAAACAAAGGTTTTTAAATCAAATGAATGTCGAACACATTTAAACAAAACTTTTTGAAGCAAATAATAGTCAAATGCATTGAACAAAGTTATTTGAATCAAATGAAAGTCAAACACGTTTAAACAAAACTTTTTGAATCAAATGAAAGTCGAATGCATTCTATTAAGATATTTTAATCAAATGAAAGTCAAACAGATTCAAACAAAGCTTTTTGAAGCAAAAAAAAGTCAAATGCATTCAACAAAGCTCTTTGAATCAAATGAAAGTCAAACACATTCAAACAAAGCTTTTTGTATCAAATGAAAGTCGAATGTATTCTACAAAGCTATTTGAATCAAATGATAGTCAAACACATTAAACAAAGGTTTTTAAATCAAATGAAATTCAAACACTCTCAAACAAAGCATTTTGAAGCAAATAATAGTCAAATGCATTCAAGAAAGCTATTTGAATCAAATGAAAGTTAAACACATTCAAACAAAGCTTTTTGAATCAAATGAAAGTCAAATGCATTCTACAAAGCTATTGGAATCAAATGAAAGTTTAACATATTCAAACAAAGCTTTTTGAATCAAATGAAAGTCAAATGCATTCTACAAAGCTATTTGAATCAAATGAAAGTCAAACACATTCAAACAAAGCTTTTTGAATCAAATGAAAGTCGAATGCATTGTATAAAGCTATTTGAATCAAATGAAAGTCAAACACATTAAACAAAGGTTTTAAAATCAAATGAAAGTCAAACACATTCAAACAAAGATTTTTGAAGCAAATAAAAGTCAAATGCATTCAACAAAGTTCTTTGAATCAAATGAAAGTCAAACACATTCAAACAAAGCTTTTTGAATCAGATGAACGTCAAAAACATTCAAACAAAGCTTTTTGAAGCAAATAAAAGTCAAATGCATTAAACAAGTCTATTTGAATCAAATAAAAAACAAACACATTCAAACAAAGATTTTTGAATCAAATGAAAGTCGAATGTATTCTACAAAGTTATTTGAATCAAATGATAGTCAAACACATTAAACAAACGTTTTTAAATCAAATGAAAGTCAAACACATTCAATCAAAACTTTTTGAAGCAAATAAAAGTCAAATGCATTCAACAAAGCTATTGGAATCAAATGAAAGTCAAACACATTCAAACAAAGCTATTTGAATCAAATGAAAGTCGAATGCATTCTATAAAGCTATTTGAATCAAATGAAAGTCAAATGCATTCAACAAAGCTATTTGAATCAAATGAAAGTCAAACAAATTCAAACAAAGCTTTTTAAATCAAATGAAAGTCGAATGCATTCTACAAAGCTATTTAAATCAAATGAAAGTCAAACACATTCAAACAAAGCTTTTTAAAGCAAGTAAAAGTCAAATGCATTTAACAAAGCTATTTGAATCAAAAGAAAGTCAAACACATTAAAAAAAAAACTTTTTGAATCAAATGAAATTAGAATGCATCCTACAAAGCCATTTGAATCAAATGAAAGTCAAACGCATTATACAAAGGTTTTTAAATCAAATGAAAGTCAAACACATTAAAACAAAGCTTTTTGAAGCAAATAAAAGTCAAACACATTCAAACAAAGCTTTTTGAATAAAATAAAAGTCGAATGCATTCTACAAACCTATTTGAATCAAATGAAAGTAAAACTCATTCAAACAAAGCTTTTTGAAGCAAATAAAAGTCAAATGCATTTCACAAAGCTATTTGAATCAAATGAAAGTCAAACACATTCAAAGAAAGCTTTTTGAATCAAATAAAAGTCGAATGCATTCGACAAAGCTTTTTGAATCAAAAAAATAAGAATGCATCCTACAAAGCTATTTGAATCAAATGAAAGTCAAACATATTCAAACAAAGCTTTTAGAATCAAATGAAAGTCAAACACATTCAAACAAAGCTTTTTGAAGCAAATAAAGTCAAGTGCATTGAACAATGCTATTTGAATCAAATGAAAGTCAAACACATTCAAATAAAGCTTTTTGAATCAAATGAAAGTCGAATGCATACTACAAAGCTATTTGAATCAAATGAAAGTCAAACTTTTTCAAACAAAGCTTTTTGAAGCAAATAAAAGTCAAATGCATTCAACAAAGCTATTTGAATCAAATGAAAGTCAAACACATTCAAACAAAACTTTTTGAATCAAATGAAATTAGAATGCATCCTACAAAGATAATTGAATTTAATGAAAGTCAAACACATTCAAACAAAGCTTTTTGAGTCAAATGAACGTCAAACACATTCAAACAAATCTTTTTGAAGCAAATAAAAGTCAAATGCATTCAACAAGTCTATTTGAATCAAATAAAAGTTAAACACATTCAAACAAAGATTTTTGAATCAAATGAAAGTCGAATGCATTCTACAAAGTTATTTGAATCAAATGATAGTCAAACACATTAAACAAACGTTTTTAAATCAAATGAAAGTCAAACACATTCAATCAAAACTTTTTGAAGCAAATAAAAGTCAAATGCATTCAACAAAGCTATTGGAATCAAATGAAAGTCAAACACATTCAAACAAAGCTATTTGAATCAAATGAAAGTCGAATGCATTCTATAAAGCTATTTGAATCAAATGAAAGTCAAATGCATTCAACAAAGCTATTTGAATCAAATGAAAGTCAAACACATTTAAACAAAGCTCTTTGAATCAAATGAAAGTCGAATGCATTCTATAAAGCTATTTAAATCAAATGGAAGTTAAACACATTCAAACAAAGCATTTTGAAGCAAATAAAAGTCAAATGCATTCAACAAAGCTATTTGAATCAAATGAAAGTCAAACAAATTCAAACAAAGCTTTTTAAATCAAATGAAAGTCGAATGCATTCTACAAAGCTATTTGAATCAAAAGAAGTTAAACAAATTCAAACAAAGCTTTTTGAATCAAATGGAAGTCGAATGCATTCTATAAAGCTATTTAAATCAAACGAAAGTCAAACACATTCAAACAAAGCTTTTTGAAGCAAATAAAAGTCAAATGCATTCAACAAAGCTATTTGAATCAAATGAAAGTCACACACATTCAAAAAAAACTTTTTGAATCAAATGAAATTAGAATGCACTCTACCAAGCTATTTGAATCAAATGAAAGTCAAACGCATTATACTAAGGTTTTTAAATCAAATGAAAGTCAAACACATTAAAACAAAGCTATTTGAATCAAATGAAAGTCAAATGCATTCAACAAAGCAATTTGAATCAAATGAAGTCAAACAAATTCAAACAAAGCTTTTTGAATCAAATGAAAGTCGAATGCATTCTACAAAGCTATTTGAATCAAATGAAAGTAAACACTTTCAAACAAATCTTTTTGAAGCAAATAAAAGTCAAATGCATTCAACAAAGCTATTTGAATCAAATGAAAGTCAAACACATTCAAACAAAGCTTTTTGAGTTAAATAAAAGTCAAATGCATTCTAGAAAGCTATATGAATCAAATGAATGTCAAACACATTAAACAAAGGTTTTTAAATCAAATGAAATTCAAACACTTTCAAACAAAGCTTTTTGAAGCTAATAATAGTCAAATGCATTCAACAAAGCTATTTGAATCAAATGAAAATCAAACACATAAAACAAAGGTTTTTAATTCAAAGGGAAGTCAAACACATTCAAACAAAGCTTTTTGAAGCAAATAAAAGTCAAATGCATTCAACAAATCTATTTGAATCTAATGAAAGGCAAACACATTAAAAAAAGTTTTTTAAATCAAATGAAAGTCAAACACATTCAAACAAGGCTTTTTGAAGCAAATAAAAGTCAAATGCATTCAACAAAGCTATTCGAATCAAATGAAAGTCAAACACATTCAAACAAAGCTTTTTGAAGCAAATAAAAGTCAAATGCATTCAACAAAGCTATTCGAATCAAATGAAAGTCAAACACATTCAAACAAAGCTTTTTGAATCAAATGGAAGTCGAATGCATTCAACAAAGCTATTTGAATCAAATGAAAGTCAAACACATTAAACAAAGGTTTTTAAATCAAATGAAAGTCAAACACATTCAAACAAAGATTTTTGAAGTAAATAAAAGTCAAATGCATTGAACAAAGATATTTGAATTAAATGAAAGTCAAACACATTCGAACACTATCCCGGAGGTTGAAGATGAAAATGAGTTGGTTTCTCCACCTGCTCATCTTGTTCACCCATTAGGAGGTAGGGTCACTAGAGCTGAGTTGAAGATTCTTGAAGAATCATTTGCTGCTGCTCAGTTGCAGAAATCCAGTGAAGTGGTGCCTAGGGTTTCCCCGGTTACTGTTCCATTGCCTGAAGCTACGGTTGAGCATCCAAATGATGCGATTCCGGTTGTTTCTGGGTCTACATGTCACCCTGAACACCCTAGATCATCAAATCAAGCCAAGAATTCTGAGAATTAGTCGAATTTATTTCGAGGTAAACTTACTGCTAAGGGTGCTGCTCTGAACTTTGTGGCGCCTATTTTGAAGAGTGGTAAGCCTGTAGCTCAAATCCAGGCAGATGAAATTGCAGCAGGTAACTCTAAATGGTGCAATGCAATTATCTTCTATGTTGTTGGTTTTTATCCCACAATTGCTGTTGTTCATAAATTCATTGCTCAAAACTGGAGTAATTTTGCTAAACCTGAGATTTTTTGGCATGATGATGGTTATTTTATAATCAATCTGTGTTCAAATGATGATAAGAATGCTGTTATAAGCTCAGGACCTCATATGTTTAATAATAAGCCTGCTATTATTAAGCCCTAGACTGATAAGTTCAATTTTCAAGATGAGATACTTAGAACAGTGCCTCTATGGGTTAGATTTCCTAATTTGCCTTTGAATTGCTTGGGTGTTGAAACTCTAAGCAGAATTGGTAGTACAATTGGGGTGCCTTTATATGCTGATGAGTGTACTACTAGGCAACTCAGAGTTTCCTTTGCTAGAGTACTTATAGAAGTTGATATAACTAGACCTCTCCCAGCTAGTGTTACTGTTGAAAGTCCTATGGGTGAAACACTTGAGTTGAAAGTGCTCTTTGAATGGTCCCCACCCTTTTGTAAGAAGTGTGATAAAGTGGGACATGACTGTTCTGCTCCTAAAGTTAAGCCTAAACCTAAACAGGCTATGTCTCAGCCAGCTAAACCACAAGAGAAGGTTTGGGTTCAGAAGCAACCTGCTTCAGTTCCTGTTCCATCTGTGGTTCCTGATCAGGTTCAAAGAAAGGACCAACATGATGCTCATCTTACCCCTGCTCATACTTCTTTTGCTGCTTACTCTGATGCTGATTGGAGAGTGGTAAGCAAAAGAGCTAGGCCTCATGTTGCTGATATTCATCAGAATTTGCCTAGAACTAACAATGCTTATTCTGCTCTATTGGAAGATGAAATTGCTGAAATAATTCCTATTGGGGGTGATGGTAATCCCTCTCTAGTGTCATGATTATTGCATCTTGGAACATAAGGGGTCTTAATGATCCCAATAAAGTGACTGTTGTTAAGCAGTTACTCAGAGATCACTCTATTGATGTTATGGCTATTCTTGAAACTAAAGTTAAGCTACAGAAATTTGAAGCTATGAAAAAGAAATTTGGAAGAGCTTGGGAGTGGGTTTGCAATTATACTTACTCTCCCAAGGGTAGGATCTGGGTTGGCTGGAAACCTGATGATGTTGCTTTAGATGTTATTGCTGTTACTGAACAGTTTATTCATGTTGTCATATCTACTAAGGATTTCCAGCATCAAATTGCTTGTACTTTTGTTTATGGGCTACACTCTATTCAACATAGAGTTCCCCTTTGGAGTGGTATCAAAGGTTTGGGTAGTATTCAATTACCTTGGCTTTGTATTGGGGATTTCAATTCTGTTTTGTATTCTCAAGATAGACTTAATGGGAATCCGGTTACAGACTATGAGGTTAAGGATTTCCAGGAGTTGGTTCATGACTTAGATCTTGTTGAAATTAAAAGTAAGGGTTTCTTTTACTCTTGGAATAATAAAGGTCATGGGCTGGATAGAATTGCTACCAGGATTGATAGGGGTATGGTAAATGAAGCTTGGATGATGGCTTATGGTCATACTGAGGCTATCTATCTGTCTCCTTCTTTGTCAGATCACTGTCCTATTTTGGTGGATTTGGTTCCTTCTGTTGCTGGCAAGGGTAAACCCTTTAGATTTTTGAATTGTCTTGCTTCTCATAAGGATTTCCAGGAAGTTGTGGCTTCTTACTAGAATGTCAATGTTTCTGGTAACTCTATGATGCAAGTTTGGAAGAAATTGAAATCTGTTAAGTGTGGCCTTAAGTTGTTAAACACTAATCATTTCACTAAAATCACTGACAGACTGGAAGCTGCTAAGTCTCATCTTGCTGAGGTTCAAGCTCATTTGGCTGCAGACTTTACTAATGTTGCTCTTCAGAATCAGGAAGCTGCTGGAATTGAAAAAGTGAAGTATTGGATGGATACTTATGAAAGTATCTTAAAGAAAAAGTCAAGGGTTGACTAGATCAAGCTTGGTGATTCTAACACTCAATATTTCTTTTCTATGCTTAAGCATAGACAGAGCAGGAATAGAATTGACTCTATCTATAATAATGATGATGTTTTGTTGAAGGATCCAGATTTGGTTCAAGATGAAATTCTCAGATTTTATCAGAATCTTTTAGGTTCTGCTGCTGATACTCTTCCAGCTGTTGATGTTGCTATTGTTAGGGCAGGGAAGCAGCTTGCTGCTGATGATATTGATGTTCTGTCTGCTCCTGTTACTTATGTTGAAATTGACCAGGCTTTAGCCAACATTGGAGATGACAAAGCTCCTGGAATTGATGGTTTTAATGCTGTTTTCTTCAAACAGGCTTGGAACCAGGTGAAATTTGATGTTTATAGGGCTGTTCTGGAATTCTTTGACACTGGTATTCTGGAGAAAGCTTGGAGTTGTACAACTCTTACTTTGGTTCTAAAGGTTCATAATCCTTCTTATGTTAAGGAATACAGGCCTATTGCTTGCTGCACCCTAGTCTATAAACTGATTTCTAAGGTTATAACTGCTAGACTGGCAAGGGTGGTGGGTTCTGTTGTTAATGATGCTCAGGCTGGGTTCATCCCTGGCAAACATATTGGAGACAACATTATGCTTGCTACTGAGTTGATCAAGGGTTATACTCACAAATTTGTTACTCCTAGGTGTATGTTGAAAATTGATCTCAGGAAAGCTTATGACTCAGTTGAATGGGGGTTCCTTGAGACTATGCTTGGTGAGTTGGGTTTTCCTCACAGGGTAATAACTTGGATTATGGGTTGTATAACTTCTGTCTCTTATTCAGTTATGATTAATGGATACCCTTCAGTTCCTTTTCAAGCAAAAAAAGGGTTGAGACAAGGTGATCCTATGTCTCTTTTCCTTTTTGCCTTGTGTATGGAATATTTGTCTAGGTGTCTGCAGAATATGATTAAGAATCCAGATTTTAATTTTCATCCTAGGTGTGAGAAACTTGGGATTACTCATTTGATGTTTGCAGATGACCTGTTATTATCTGCTAGAGCTGACTCAGGGTCAGTGAAGCTTTTATTTGAGGCTTTCCAGAAGTTTTCTAGTGCTTCTGGTTTAGCTGCAAATTTGGATAAGAGTGATGCTTATTTTGGGGGTATTTCTGATCAAGATAGGTGTGAGCTTCAGGGTATTTTGGGAATGGCTAATGGAACTCTTCCTTTTAAATACCTTGGTGTTCCTCTCTCTTCCAAGAAACTTACCATTGCTGAATGCAGGCCCTTGATTGAGAAGATTACAGGCAGAATTGATACTTGGGCTGCTAAGCATTTATCTTATGCTGGTAGATTACAGTTAATTAAAAGTGTTCTTTTTGGGGTTCAAGCTTACTGGGCCCAGATCTTTGTTCTTCCAAAGAAAATCATTAGAGAAATGGATTCTAGGTTCAGGTGTTTTTTATGGACTGGAAAAGGCAATCCCACAAAGAAAGCACTTGTTGCTTGGAGCTTTATGTGCCTTCCCAAGTCATGTGGGGGTTGGAATTTAGTTTCCTTAGAAGACTGGAACAAAGCACATTTACTAAGGTGCTTTGGGATCTTGCTAGCAAATCTGACACACTTTGGGTTAAATGGGTTCACACATATTATTTTGCAGGCAAGACTTTTTGGACTGCTGCTATTCCTAACAAGGCTTCTTGGATTTTGAAAAAGATCCTTGGATGTAGAGAGATTGTGAATGATATTGGTGGGTGGGATAATGTTACTGTCAATGACAAGATGCAAATTAAGAAACTTTACAGTATCATTAAGCCTCAGGGCCCTAAAGTTCCCTGGAAGAGAATCATTTGCAACAATCAAGCTTCCCCAAAGAGTATTTTCATTACTTGGCTTGCTATTTTGGGTAGACTGGTTACTAAAGACAGGCTTTTAATCTGGCAGATTCCTTGTGATCCTTGCTGCTTCTTTTGTGCTGAAGCAAATGAGAATGTGAATCACTTGTTCTTTGAGTGCAGTTATTCAAAAGAGATTTGGGCTGCAATGCTGCAACTCTTGGGTTTCTCCAGGCAGATTTCTAGCTTTTGTGATGAGCTGTACTGGATTGCAAAATGCTGAAGGAAAACTGATGCTAGGAGCAGACTTATTGTGATGTGTTTCTCTGAGACTATCTATAATATATGGCTGCAGAGGAATGCCTTGATGTTTACAGGGAACTGTAAATCAGTTTCAGAGTTAATTAGGGAGATTGTTTTTCTTGTTGCTTGTAGATGTAATAGCACTGACAGATTTATGCTCTGTTTTGTTTAGTTTGTTGTCCTGGTCCCTGTGCTTAGTACCCTTCCTAGAAGGTGCCTAAGTACCTGAGTCCAGGTGTTGGCTCTGGTTCTTCCTAGAACCTTCCTAGAAGGTGGCTAGGTTTGAACTGGAATCTGGCTTGTCTTTTTGTGGTGGTTGGCCCTTTGTGGGTTCTGTGGTGTTTTGGGCTACGGCTTAGCTCCTTTGTAAGTAATATTCCTCTCTTTGGTAATAAAATCACTATTTACCAAAAAAAAAGTCAAACACATTCAAACAAAGCTTTTTGAATCAAATGAACGTCAAACACATTCAAACAAAGCTTTTTGAAGCAAATAAAAGTCAAATGCATTCAACAAGTCTATTTGAATCAAATAAAAGTCAAACACATTCAAACAAAGCTTTTTGAATCAAATGAAAGTCGAATGCATTCTACAAAGCTATTTGAATCAAATGATAGTCAAACACATTAAACAAACGTTTTTAAATCAAATGAAAGTCAAACACATTCAATAAAAACTTTTTGAAGCAAATAAAAGTCAAATGCATTCAACAAAGCTATTGGAATCAAATGAAAGTTAAACACATTCAAACAAAGCTATTTAAATCAAATGAAAGTCGAATGCATTTTATAAAGCTTTTTGAATCAAATGAAAGTCAAATGCATTGAACAAAGCTATTTGAATCAAATGAAAGTCAAACACATTTAAACAAAGCTCTTTGAATCAAATGAAAGTCGAATGTATTCTATAAAGCTATTTGAATCAAATGAAAGTCAAACACATTCAAACAAAGTATTTTGAAGCAAATAAAAGTCAAATGCATTCAACAAAGCTATTTGAATCAAATGAAAGTCAAACAAATACAAACAAAGCTTTTTGAATCAAATGAAAGTCGAATGCATTCTACAAAGCTATTTGAATCAAATGATAGTCAAACACATTCAAACAAAGCTTTTTGAATCAAATGGAAGTCGAATGCATTCAACAAAGCTATTTGAATCAAATGAAAGTCAAACACATTAAACAAAGGTTTTTAAATCAAATGAAAGTCAAACACATTCAAACAAATATTTTTAAAGTAAATAAAAGTCAAATGCATTAAACAAAGATATTTGAATCAAATGAAAGTCAAACACATTCAAACAAAGCTTTTTGAATCAAATGAACGTCAAACACATTCAAACAAAACTTTTTGAAGCAAATAAAAGTCAAATGCATTCAACAAGTCTATTTGAATCAAAAAAAAGTCAAACACATTCAAACAAAGCTTTTTAAATCAAATGAAAGTCGAATGCATTCTACAAAGCTATTTGAATCAAATGATAGTCAAACACATTAAACAAACGTTTTTAAATCAAATGAAAGTCAAACACATTCAATCAAAACTTTTTTAGCAAATAAAAGTCAAATACATTCAACAAAGCTATTGGAATCAAATGAAAGTCAAACACATTCAAACAAAGCTATTTGAATCAAATGAAAGTCGAATGCATTCTATAAAGCTATTTGAATCAAATGAAAGTCAAACACATTCAAACAAAGCATTTTGAAGCAAATAAAAGTCAAATGCATTCAACAAAGCTATTTGAATCAAATAAAAGTCAAACCAAATTCAAACAAAGCTTTTTGAATCAAATGAAAGTCGAATGCATTCTACAAAGCTGTTTAAATCAAATGAAAGTCAAACACATTCAAACAAAGCTTTTTAAAGCAAATAAAAGTCAAATGCATTCAACAAAGCTATTTGAATCAAATGAAAGTCAAACACATTCAAAAAAAAACTTTTTGAATCAAATGAAATTAGAATGCATCCTACAAAGCTATTTGAATCAAATGAAAGTCAAACGCATTATACTAAGGTTTTTAAATCAAATGAAAGTCAATCACATTAAAACAAAGCTTTTTGAAGCAAATAAAAGTCAAATGCATTCAACAAAGTTATTTGAATCAAATAAAAGTCAAACACATTCAAACAAAGCTTTTTGAATAAAATGAAAATCGAATGCATTCTACAAAGCTATTTGAATCAAATGAAAGTAAAACACATTCAAACAAAGCTTTTTGAAGCAAATAAAAGTCAAATGCATTTCACAATGCTATTTGAATCAAATGAAAGTCAAACACATTTAAACAAAGCTTTTTGAATCAAAAAAATTAGAATGCATCCTACAAAGCTATTTTAATCCAATGAAAGTCAAACACAATAAACAAAGGTTTTTCAATCAAATAAAAGTCAAACACATTCAAACAAAGCTTTTTGAAGCACATATAAGTCAAGTGCATTGAACAATGCTATTTGAATCAAATGAAAGTCAAACACATTCAAATAAAGCTTTTTGAATCAAATGAAAGTCGAATGCATACTACAAAGCTATTTGAATCAAATGAAAGTCAAACTCATTCAAACAAAGCTTTTTGAAGTAAATAAAAGTCAAATGCATTCAACAAAGCTATTTGAATCAAATGAAAGTCAAACACATTCAAACAAAACTTTTTGAATCAAATGAAATTAGAATGCATCCTACAAAGCTATTTGAATTTAATGAAAGTCAAACACATTCAAACAAAGCTTCGTGAAGCAAATAAAAGTCCAATGCATTGAACAAAGCTATTTGAATCAAATAAAAGTCAAACACATTCAAACAAAGCTTTTTGAGTCAAATGAAAGTCGAATGCATTCTACAAAGCTATTTGAATCAAATGAAAGTCAAACACATTAAACAAAGGTTTTTAAATCAAGTAAAAGTCAAAAACATTCAAACAAAGCTTTTTGAAGCAAATAAAAGTCAAATGCATTGAACAAAGCTATTTGAATCAAATGAAAGTCAAACACATTTAAATAAAGCTTTTTGAATCAAATGAAAGTCGAATGCGTTCTATAAAGCTATTTGAATCAAATGAAAGTCAAACAAATTTAAACATAGCTTTTTGAAGCAAATAAAAGTCAAATGATTTCAACAAAGCTAATTGAATCAAATAAAAGCCAAACACATTCAAACAAAGCTTTTTGAATCAAATAAAAGTCGAATGCATTCTACAAAGCTATATGAATCAAATGAAAGTTAAACACATTAAACAAAGGTTTTTAAAACAAATGAAATTCAAACACTTTCAAACAAAGCTTTTTGAAGCAAATAATAGTCAAATGCATTCAACAAAGCTTTTGAATCAAAAGAAAGTTAAACATATTCAAACAAAGATTTTTGAATCAAATAAAAGTCAAATGCATTCTACAAAGCTATTTGAATCAAATGAAAGTCAAATAAATTAAACAAAGGTTTTTAAATAAATGAAAGACAAACACATTCAATCAAAGGTTTTTAAAGCAAATAAAAGTAAAATGCATTCAACAAAGCTATTTGAATCATATGAAAGTCAAACACATGCAAACAAAGCTTTTTGAATGAAATGAAAGTCAAATGCGTTCTACAAAGCTATTTGAATCAAATGAAAGTCAAACACATTACACAAAGGTTTTTAAATCAAGTGAAAGTCAAACACATTTAAACAAAGCTTTTTGAAGCAAATAAAAGTCAAACACATTGGACAAAGCTATTTGAATCAAATGAAAGTCAAACACATTCAAACAGAGCTTTTTGAAGCAAATAAAAGTCAAATGCATTCAAAAAAGCTATTTGAATGAAATAAAAGTAAAAAACATTCAAAAAAAAGGTTTTTAAATCAAATAAAATTCAAACACATTCAAACAAATCTTTTTAAAGCAAATAAAAGTCAAATGATTTCAACAACGCTATTTGAATTAAATGAAAGTCAAACACATTCGAACAAAGGTTTATAAATCAAATTAAAGTCAACAAATTTCAAAAAATGCTATTTGAAGCATATAAAAGTCAAATGCATTCAACAAAGCTATTTGAATTAAATGAATCAAACACATTCATATAAAGGTTTTTAAATTAAATGACAGCCAAACACATTCATACACAGCTTTTAAAGCAAATAAAAGAGAACTGCATTCAACAAAGATATTTGAATCAAACGAAAGTCAAACACATTCAATCAAAGCTTTTTGAAGGAAATAAAAGTCAAATGCTTTCAACAAAGCTATTTGAAACAAATGAAAGTCAAACACATTTAAACAAAGCTTTTTGAATCAAATGAAAGTCAAATGCATTCTATAAAGCTATTTGAATCAAATGAAAGTCAAACACTTTCAAACATAGCTTTTTAAAGCAAATAAAAGTCAAATGCATTCAACAAAGATATTTGAATCAAATGAAGTCAAACAAATTCAAACAAAGCTTTTTGAATCAAATGAAATTCGAATGCATTCTATAAAGCTATTTCAATCAAATGAAAGTCAAACACATTCAAACAAAGCTTTTTGAAGCAAATAAAAGTCAAATGCATTCAACAAAGCTATTTGAATCAAATGAAAGTCAAACACATTCAAAAAAAACTTTTTGAATCAAATGAAATTAGAATGCATTCTACAAAGCTATTTGAATCAAATGAAAGTCAAACGCATTATACAAAGGTTTTTAAATAAACGAAAGTCAAAAACATTCAAACAAAGCTTTTTGACGCAAATAAAAGTCAAATGCATTTTACAAAACTATTTGAATCAAATGAACGTGAAACACATTCAAACAAAGGTTTTTAAATCAAATGAAAGTTAAACACATTCAAACAAAGCTTTTTGAAAAAAATGAAAGTCAAATTCATTCAACAAAGCTATTTGAATCAAATGGAAGTCAAACACATTCAAACAAAGGTTTTTAAATCAAATAAAAGTCAAAAACATTTAAACAAATCTTTTTGAAGCAAATAAAAGTCAAATGCATTCAACAACGCTATTTTAAATAAATGAAAGTCAAACACATTCGAACAAAGGTTTTTAAATCAAATGAAAGTCCAAAACATTCAAACAATGCTTTTTGAATCAAATAAAAGTCGAATGCATTCTACAATGCTATATGAATCAAATGAAAGTCAAAAACATTAAACAAAGGTTTTTAAATCAAATGAAATTCAAACACTTTCAAACAAAGCTTTTTTAAGCAAATAGTAGTCAAATGTGTTTCGGGGTTTTTTGAGTCCCTTGGGAGAGTTACAACACTAAGACTGGATGCTCGCTTGGATGCTTGTACCTGCAAAACAACGGAGCACCGAATGGTCGGTGGTCCGCCTCCGAAGCTTAAGTTAGTCTAAGTCCGAAGAATAAGGTGCGAAATGTAAAGGGTTATCTGCTCGGATTCCGAGCTCGGGTGTAATGTTCTCTTGAGAGTGACAGTTCTAACAATGATTAGTAATCATTGAGTATATCTCATAAAGAGTGTCAAGATGTCTCACGTAGGTCCAGGAGTTTCACGTAGCCGCAAATGAGGAGGTCATCTCCTATTTATAGGCTTCTCGAAAAACGTGCACCCCCTAGGGTTTCGTGCCCTAGGGAATACTCACGCAGCTTTTGCAGACCTCGGGATTTGGGCCTGAAAGCCGCCAATCCCAGGTCCTTTTATCCGTCTGCCACGTGTCGTTCCCTGAGAGGTCCAAGGTGGCGCCCCTTTCAGTGACACGTGGCTGACTCTGATTGGGCCAACTGGCCTAGGGTATTTTTACCCAAATCATTTGCCCCTCATAGGTGACACGCGCTTGCCACGTGTTGCCTGTGACAGGTGTCAGCATCCGACTGGTCGGATTTTGAATAGTTACTGTGGAGGGAAAGTTTTAGGGTTTTTAACCCTTCTATAAATAGAAAGTTTTCACCCCCCGAATCTTTTACACCTTTGCGAATCTTTGGAGAATCTCTGACTTTTGACTTTAAGAATCTCAAAATTCCCTAAGTGTTTCTTAATTCTCAAGCATCCGACACTCGGCCCGCTGTCCGACAGTTCTCAGCTAACCAAGCGCCTCTTCACCCTTCTTCTAAAGGTAACGCCTGTTTCTTCTTTTATTTCTCATTTTTTCTTTGTTTTTGAAAAAATGGATTCCCAATCGCATGCGACACAGTATAGGATAGTGATCAGTCGGTCATCGGGGACGGCTGAATCTAGAACTTGCAGTGCCGACTGCTTGACCAGCGACTGTGCTTTGCGAACTTCTCCGAATCCGACTGGTTTCGCGTCTGTGCAGGACACGATGGCCAGAACAAAAAGAACAGCAAGAAAACCCAACTCCGATGGATCTTTTTTCCCGTCGGATGGTTCAACTCTTTATTCTGACGGCTCAATGAGGGTGCCTCGAAGTGAGGTGTCGGAACACCCTGATAGCCCTTCTTATCTTCCTCCTACCCCTACTTATTACCATTCGCCCTCTTCAAGTGGTACTCCTAGTGATAGGATACTGGAGGAGGCAGATGAAACCTATGCAGCCGGCCTTCTGAACAGGCGCCGGAAGAGAGTCTAAGGGAGGACCCTGCTGGCACCAGTCGGCAGTCCCTTAGCTCTGATGACAGTTCTGATGACGAGTCGGCCTCGTCATCTTCTTCAGATAATGCCTCCGCCTCTTCAGGGGAGGCAAGGACCAGAAAAGACGCTGCCAGGGAGTCCTTGGCAGTTGAGAGGGGGAAATCCTGGGCCGAGCCGAGCGCTTCCAGGCGCTTGGAGAAAGCCCCCTACTATCATCATGTTCCGCAGAGCAGGCGGAACACCATGGCAAACGGCCTTACAAGTTTTAAGCGTAAGGTTGTTCTGGGCCATGGCTTCACTTTGTGCGTCCCCAATAAGGACGACACCATTACTTGGCCGAGTATGGCCAGCTATGAAGACCGAGCATTCGGTTGTTATGAGGCGGCCTTTCAGGCCGGCTTGCGCTTCCCTCTCCACCCGGCCGTGGAGAGGATTTTGGATGGATACCAACTTGGTATCTGGCAACTCGTACCCAATTCATGGATCAATATTCTGGGGTACGTTGCCGCCTGCGAGATGCTGGAAGTGGAGGCGAGCTTTGAAGCATTCGCCCACATGCATTATCTTAGCAGGGCGCCTGCTAGGGGTGGCGAGGGCTGGTACACCTTGACTACTTGCAAGGGGTACATGATGGCTGTCGGCAAAGAGAACAAGTGGAAAGACTGGAGAACTAAGTTCTACATAGTCAAAACTGCCGACCGCCGCCTGAACCAAAAGTATAATAGGTGGAACAAGGATCCACCTCTCCTAGCAGGCAGGAGTGCATTGCCAGCTCTTCCTAGTCGAGCAAAGGAGGAGATCATGGACGCGGGTTTGTTCACCGTGTCTGTGAAGACGAATGATGAGGGGGACAAGGAAGTCACCCCTCAATGCTATCTCCCTTTGTACAAATGGTTTGAGGAAGGGACGTTCTTGGCCGCTTGTGGGCTAAGTACTGAGATGCCGAGAGGTAGTCGGCCGTCTGTTTAATATGCCATATTTATTTTGCTTGTCTCCACTTGTTAAATGTGTCTTAACACTTGATTCTTTTTTGCAGACAAAGCAATGGAGAAACTCTCGGCCTCCAGGAAGCCGGCTGTATCTGCTGCCAGATACAGATCAAACGTCCTTAACAGGACGGAAGCCACCACTGCAAGGGTGGGTGAGCAGCAACCAGCCGGTACCCCAGGGGTGAGATTTTGTACTTAGCATTTTTCTGATTAATGCTTATCCTTTGCCGAATGTTTACTGACCTTTGTTTTGTCTTCAATGACACAGGGTACCTCCTCCAAATCCCCGTCCAAACCATCCGACCCTAAGCTCCAAAAGACTAGGGCGGGTGATGTGAGCGCATCCGGCAAGGGCGGCCGGAAGCACGTTGCTCATAAGCCCAAGAGGCCCTCAGACGCCCCTGCTGGTGAGAAGAGGTTTCTGGGGGAAAAGCCCCCCTCTTCATCCGGTAAGGAGAGGCTTTTGGGGAAAAGGCCCGCCTCTTCTACCGGTTAGAAGAGGGTTCTGGGGGAAGAGGAGGTGGATGAGGAAGATGGTAAGGACCATTCGTCCCCTTTTCCTTTCTTCAAGTTATCCATACTTGAGTACTTTTCTAACTTTTTCCTCTTGCAGTTCCTGTATAGAGGCCGACTGTAGTTCAAATGGCCAAGTCCATGCTGAGGGCGATTGATCCGGATGATAAAGCATCCGTCAGAGGAATCGGCACCCTAGACCTTGATGGTATTCTAGGGAACCTTTGTGAGGTAGACTTAGCCTTGAATCACTTTTACATTCGTCTCTTTCTTTTATCCGCCTGGTTCTTAACCATCCGGCTTCTTTTTGCAGGCCATGCTGCGCGTCCAAGGGCTCGGAAAACCCCTCAAGGAGAAGTCCAAAGAGGTAAAAGCTGCTAAGGCTCAAGCCGAGTCCGCCTTGGATCGGGCTCAATTTGATATTGCTCAGAATGAATTTCTGACGCTTGATATGATGTATTCGCAGTCGGAGGCCAATCTGCAGGTGAAGAAGGATCTGGACTCGGCCCGCCTTCAGGTCTCCAACCTCAAGAAGGAGATCAAATCCCTTAAGGCGGAGCTCGAGCCCCTTCAGGATACCAAGGATGAGGCCGAAAGGGCCTAGAATAGAGTGAGCCGCCTGGAGCATAAACTCACTAACCAGGAACTCCAGCTGAGGACCAAGTTCGAGTCCCGTGCCGAGCAAGAGAGATCTGAACTGGTCAAACAAATGATCAGGGACAATGAGATCATCATGCGGGACACTTGGGCGGCTGTTCAGCCAGGCTCGGACTATCAGATTTGGAAGTCCAAGTTTGATGAGCTCAGCAAAGCTCTCGACGATCGCCTCCTTGAGGAGATGGAAGAAGCTTCCAAGGCTGATGCTGAGGCCGAGGCTGCTGAAGGCTCTGGGTCCGACTCTTCTGAGGAGTCGTCCTCTGGGGATGAGGAGGGAGATCAGGCGGAGGAGCGGGAGAAAGATGATGAAGAGCAGCCGAAGGACAACAGGCCGGCTGCCAATGAAGAGGCTCTCCCCTAATCACTTAAGCTTTTTATTTTCTATTTCTGCGGCCGAATGGCCATGTACTTGCTCTTCCGGCCTGTGTGCCGAGTATTTATGTATCTTTACCGACCGAGGGGTCCGGTAATTTGACAATTTCCCTAGCTTTGCCAGGTAACAATTTAACCAATCGTCTGGTGGCGATTGGTCATTTTTAATTTGAATCATTCGGCCATTTGGCTGAAGTTTTTCATTCTGCCCTTTGAATTGTTTGAAATTTTTGCATGTATTATAATTTTTGCATGTATTATAACCTGTATACCATGCGAATGTTCTTGCCCCTGGACGGATGTCGTGTGGTTTCGGTTTATGAGATTGATTGACTTGGAAATTATTGATACTTATAAGAGTATTCATGGTTTCCAAGTCAATCAATCACTATGGGGATTGCCCCAAACCACGCGGCAGACGTCCATCCAGAATTTGGCAAAAATAAGTGTTCATTCGGCCATTGGCTCGAACAGAACTCAAATTTCCAACTTAGCTGTTATGCTAAGGAAAAATCCCCGCCTGTTCTGCCCCGTAGGTAAAAACAGGTGCATCCGGCCATTGGCCTCATTGAGATTAAAGTGTTAAGTCTGTAACTTATTTTCGTTAAAATAATTCGTCCGCCTATCTTGCCCCATAGGTAAGGATCAGGCGGCATCCGGCTGATAGCCTCAATAGGTGCTAAGTAGTTAACTTAACGCATTTTTATAAAAAATTTCCGCCTGTTTTGCCCCTAAGCTAAAACAGGCGCATCCGGCTTTATGCCTCGGTTAGCCTCTACTTATGAAACAGTGACCATTTTCGAACTGTGCTAGAACAGATAGAAAATTTTGGCCTTTTAGATTTCACTTTCGATTAAAACAAACGACTGTGAGTGCTTCCTTAGCATTCGGTTGGGCCGCTTGTATATTCGTAGAGCAATGTGCCACCCAAATGGGAGATGCTTCTCCTCGACGAATTCACCCAAATGGGCGTCGCCGGTTATCTGACTCATGTTGGAGCAGACGGTCATACTCATGTTGGAGCAGACTGTGACCATTCGGTCTCTTTTTATATTTATCTGGCCTTAGGCCTCGTAATTGATTAAGTAAATGTTGGTATAAACTTAATAAAATTTCGTAGGAACGACTGTTTAGAACAATCGGCTCCTTCAAAGGGTTTGGGACGTCTGCTGTTGAGACAGACGCCTTTCAAACATATTGGCCGTCTGTAGCTGGTACAGACGGTGCTGAAAATAATAAAAGTTTGAAAAAGGGAAGCATATTCTCATTAACAAATCTTTGAGATAACAAAATTGAAGCATTTACATTCGTACTTAGAAGTAGTACTTTTTCAAGTTGTCTACATTCCAAGTTCTAGGCAGCTGCCTGCCGTCTGGTTCTTCCAGACGGTAGGTGCCGTCTCTTATTTCCTCATAGATTCGGTAGGGGCCTTCCCAATTTGGGGTTAGCTTTCCCTGCTCATTCGCCCTACCGACTGCTTCCATTTTTCGTAGCACAAAGTCCCCTACTTTGAGAGGACGCCTGTGTACTCTTTTGTTGTAAGCCCGAGTCATTATCAGACGGTATATCTCATGGCGCAAGGCAGCATTACCCCTGTGCTCTGGTAGTGAGTCCAATGCTAGACGCATGGCCTCCCAATTTGCCTCCTCATCATACAACATGATTCGAAGAGTCGGCTCATAGTGTTCAATGGGCAAGACAGCTTCTGCACCATACACCATAAGGAATGGGGTCTCTCCAGTTGCCCCTTTAGCAGTCGTCCTGATAGACTAGAAGACGTGTGGTAATTCATCCGCCCAAAGGCCACCAGCCCGTTCAATTTTCTTTTTAATTTCGTCTGAGATTAACTTGTTAAAAGCCTCGACCTGGCCGTTTGCTTGAGGCCGGCCGACTGATGCAAAAAAGCTAGAGATCCCTTGGTCTCCCAGCCAAATCGTGAGTTGAGGCGTCTCAAATTGAGGACCATTGTCAAAAACCATAGAAATGGGCACCCCGAAACGAGTGATTATGTTTCTCCAGATGAAGGAAATAACATCTTTTGTCTTAATGTTTTTGACTGCCTCCGCCTCTACCCACTTAGTAAAGTAATCCACAGCCACCAATATGTAGCGCTTGCCGCCTGGTGCGGCTATATATGGCCCCAGAATGTCCATGCCGCATTTGGCAAAGGGTATTGGGCTGTGGATGGCCGACAGGTCTGTAGCCGGACGATGAATGAGCTTGCCAAATTTTTGACATTTGTCACATTTTTTCACCAACTCCATTGCATCCGACTCCAGTGTAGGCCAGAAGTAAAGCCGCCTGGCTTTGGCAGCAAGGGATCTGCCCCCTATATGGGAGGCGCAGAATCCTGCATGCAACTCTTCGAGGACTTCCTTACCCTTCTCAGGGGTAACACACTTCAACAGAGGCTTCAGAAAACCAGCCCTGAAGAGTTCTCCTTGTCGCAACTCGAAGTTAGCCGCTCGTTTTTTCAAAACAGCCGCCTCCTGTGGTTAGTCAGGGAGCTTGCCGTCTGTAAGGTAAGTCCGGATGCTGTCCATCCAGGTTGAGCTTCGGTCAAGAACTCCAATGGGGTCTTCTTCAGAGATACTCCTTTTTTCCATGACCTTCCAGAAGACTGACCGAGGCGTTTCACAAGAGGCGGATGATGCTAGCTTGGACAAGGCATCCGCCTGATTGTTAGAAGACCTGGGCACTTGACTTAGTGTAAATTCTTCAAGTGTCCCAACTTCAGCCTTGACCGCCTGCAGATATTTTACCATGGCCGGATGAGTGGCCTCGTACGTTCCATTGACTTGGAGTACGACCAATTGAGAGTCTAAGCAGGCGTCAATTTTCTTTGCCCCTGCTGCCTTACAGTACCGAATGCCAGCAAGTAGGGCTTCATATTCGGCCTCATTATTAGAGACCTGGAACTTGAACCGTAGTGCATATTCAAATTTGTCCCCCTCAGGAGACTGATAGATAATCCCTGCACCACAGCCGTTCGCAGTGGAGCTCCCGTCCACATACACTTTCCAAACCTGACTAGTATCATCCGGAGCAGCCGGCCTTGTCATTTCCACAATAAAATTGGCGAATGCTTGCCCCTTTATTGCTTTCCTGGGTTCGTAAGTGATTTCCAATCCTTGCATTTCAATCGCCCATTTGAGCATTTGTCCAGAAGACTCCAAGGTTGTCAGAGGCCGCTTGATCGGCTGGTCAGTATAGACCACTACCGCATGTGCCAAGAAGTAAGGTTTCAATTTCTTGATGGCCATGTAGAGAGCGAGACCAAACTTTTCAACCATGGGGTACCGAAGCTCAGCGTTCCTGAGAACATGGCTTATGAAATAGACTGGGAGCTGAGTGCCGTCTCTTTCAGTTAAGAGAACAGCGCTGAGGGCATGATCGGAGACGGCCAGATACATGAAGAGCGTCTCTTTGGGCAAAGGGCTAACAAGCCTCGGCAAAGAGTGCAAATGAGTTTTTAACTTTTGAAAGGTCGCCTCTGCATCACCACCCCATTCAAAATTAGTCTTCTTCCTGATTGCTTGGAAAAAGTAGAGACACTTATCGCCTGACCGACTGAGGAATCTCCCCAGGGCCGCCAGACAACCTGTAAGCTTTTGAACCTCTTTCACAGTACGGGGCGACTGCATGTCGATGACCGCCTGTATTTTCTCAGGATTGGCCTCTATTCCCCTTTGATCAATCAGGAATCCGAGAAACTTCCCAGACTCAACACCAAAGACACACTTTTTTGGATTTAGCATGACCTTGTGCCGCCTGAGTGTGGCGAATGTTTCTCGGAGATCAGCTAGGTGATCCGCTTGTAGTTTGGATTTGACTATCATGTCATCAATGTATGCTTCTACATTCCTCCCAATCTGATTAATGAAGACCGTATTAATCATTCGTTGGAAAGTAGTAGGCGCATTCTTCAAACCAAACGGCATCACAGTATAACAGAACAACCCCTGATCAGTGACAAAAGCAGTCTTTTCTTGATCTTTTTTCCACAAGTGAATCTGGTGGAAGCCTGAATAGGCGTCCATAAAACTCATCAGGGCATGTCCGGCTGTTGAATCGACCAGACTGTCGATCTTTGGCAATGGATAACTATCCTTCGGACATGCCTTGTTCAGGTCGGTGTAGTCAACACACATCCGCCAAGTACCATTCGGCTTTTTTACTAACACAACGTTAGCTACCCAATCAGGGAAGTTGCATGGCCGAATGAACTTGGCGTCCAGCAGCTTTTTAACTTCAGCTGCTGCCGCCTGACTTCTCTCTTCGCCGTGATTTCTCTTCTTTTGCCGAATGGGCTTCTTTTTGGGATCCACGGCGAGTTTGTGAACAGCGAGATCCGGGCTTATGCCAGGCATCTCTTCCACTTCAAAGGCAAAGGTGTCTTTGAATTCTTTCAGAAGCTGGTGCAGACTGTCACCTAGCTTAGCAAATGCAACCGTCCCTACCTTAACAGTCCGCTCTGGTCGAGCGTCATCCAGAGGGATATCAATGTGTTCACCAGTCGGCTGGGGACGGAGATCATCCGACCGTTCCCCGGTCAGTGATTGCTATTTTTTCTCTTTTTTGACCGCCACCAGTTGATCAATTTTTCTCTTTTTCTCAGCTGGTGGGGCCACTTGGTCTTTTTCATCATCAAGGTCGACTGTTTGTTTGCCTCGGACGGCTGCTGCGGCCGCGGGCTTAACATCCGAGAGATAGCACTCCCGAGCTGTCTTCTGGTCCCCATTAAGGGAGCCGACTGTGCCATCATCCCTCTCATACTTAACGAGCATGAGAGCAGGAATGATGACAGCCTTGCACTCGTTAAGAGTGGGTCGACCAAAGATGAGGTTGTAGGCAGTAAGCTCTTCAACCACGAGGAAACGGATGGTCATATGCCGACCGTTTCCCTTTTGCCCCAACCGGATGGGCAAATCTATCCGTCCGACTGGGTGCACAAGTCCTCCCCCAAACCCTACAAGGGTGTGAGAAACCTCCATCATGCTGTCTGACTTGTACTTGAGATTGGACAAGCATTTGAGGCTGATGAGGTCAGAGGAGCTGCCTGTGTCGATCAAGATTCGACCAACCAGTTGGTTGGCCACTTTACATTCAATGACCACAGGGTCATCATGCGGCCGACGGACTTTGCCTCTGTCCTGTTCGGTGATGATGACCTCGGGGAAGGCGGATGTGCCTGCCGCCTCTCCCTCTTCAACAGAATGGATCATCCTTTTCAGATGATCCTTGGTGCCCCGAATGGTCGGGCCACCCCCGGCGAATCCGCCTGCTATGGTATATACCGGATCTTCATCGGTGTCGGTACTAACAGTCGGCTGGGGAGCCTTCTTTTTGGACTGCCCCTGATTCGCCTTTGAAGTCACTTTGGACTTCACATAGGACTTTAGCTGTCCTTTGTCGGCCAGACGGTCAAGCTCTCGCTTGAGGCTGAAACAGTCGTTGGTGTCATGACCGACATTTTCATGAAAGTGGCAATGTTTATTTTTGTTCCGATTTTCAATGGAACCTCTCATTGGAGTCGGCTTCTCAAGAGTCAGCCGGTCCTTGATTTCCATCAAGATGGAGCAGCAGTCCTTGTGGAATTCGTACCTTGGGACATACGGTTTCCACTCTTTCTTCTTCTTCTGGGCCGGCTGATCAGAGTTATCAACGGCCCAGACTTGCTTTTTCTTTTTGCTCTCTTCTGGCTTGGGAGCCGACTGAGCAGGCCGACTCTCCTTCTGTCGGTCGGACCTCTTAGAGTCCGACTGTTTGTTGGAGGAGCAGAGCTCGGTCGCCTGTATATAGGCTTCCGCCTCTCGCAGCGCTCCCTGCAGAGTGAAAATTTGCTTTCGGACGAGTTCATACTTGAAGGTAGAACCGTCCTTCAGACCCTTGAAAAAGTCTGTGAAGGCGACCTCGTCAGATAGCCCATGGATCTGGATTCGTACCAGATTGAACCGCCTGACGTAAGAACGCAAGCCTTCTCTATCTCCCTGCTGTACATTGCCAAGATCAAGGCTTGTTTTCTTGGCAGGGATGTTCATAGAGAAGTTGGAAGAAAACAAGAACGCAAGCGTCTTGAAGCTATTAATGCAACCAACCGGCAAGTTGCCAAACCACTGTTGGGCTATGCCCTTCAGCGTGGCTGGAAAGCAGCGACACCATGCGGCATCATCCAGCCCTTGTAAATACATGAGGTGGGTGTATGCTAGCAGGTGGTCTTCGGGGTTGATGGTCCCATCATAGGTTCCTACCAACACATTTTTAACCTTGGCCGGCTGTTCGGCGTCGGTTATTTCCTTAGAGAAAGCAGAGGGTTGGTCTCCAAGGTGCTGCAGCCTAAGCTGCCAGTCCATGGGCTGATAGCCGCATGCCGCCTGTCCTCCAAAGAAAGCAGGTTGGATGTAAGGTTGAGCAGGCGTTTGGTACAATGGCTGAGCCATGTACTGAGCCGGCTGGATGACATGAGGTCCAACTTGAACCAGGGGGCTGCTTATTGGAGTCTCATGCACAGAATGTGAATACCTCAACGAGGTATGCTGGGAGCTGTCGTGATAAGTCGACGTTGAGGCCGACTCTGAAAGCTCATTCCTCTTCTGCTCGATGTAATGTCGAGCATCAGAGAATGTTTTCTTGTTACCATTCGGCTGAACATGCCGAATGGCTTTTCTTGCAACCGTTTCTGGGAAACGGAGTCTTGAAAGGTCAAACTGAGGCCGAGCCGTGTCCTTGGGATGAGGAGTCGGCTGTCGGTCCCTGATTGATTTGTTCTTGCCCGTTTGGGCTGACTTCTTGGCCGACTGTTCCTTGGCAGGAGTAGCCGACTTCTTGTTGGTGAGTTGTTTTATCTCACCACGGAGAGTGCTCACAAGCTTCATGAGCTCGTCTCTGGTTACTGGGTCTAACCCTTCCGCATGGGTAGAATCAGACGGCTTCTTTGAATGTCCGGCTGGTTTGCTCGGAGCATTCTGAGAGTGAGGGCGCTCCCGCTTTTCCTTGCTGCGGATGCGCCTGGAGATGAGAGACCCATCTCTGGCAGTATAAGTTTCAATATCACCGTCGTCACCTGAATCATGGTCCGTCTGGACCAACACTTCGTCCAGGGACCGATTGGTCTCTGGTGGCTGATTAGTCTCCAGTGGCCGATTGGTTTCTGGAGGCCGATTAGTTACAGAAATGGGTACAGTTTCCAAAGAGGCCATCTTAGAGGTACTCTACCCACAGACGGCGCCAAATGTTTCGGGGTTTTTTGAGTCCCTTGGGAGAGTTACAACAGTAAGACTGGATGCTCGCTTGGATGCCTGTACCTGCAAAACAACGGAGCACCGAATGGTCGGTGGTCCGCCTCCGAAGCTTAAGTTAGTCTAAGTCCGAAGAATAAGGTGCGGAATGTAAAGGGTTATCTGCTCGGATTCCGAGCTCGGGTGTACTGTTCTCTTGAGAGTGACAGTTCTAACAATGATTAGTAATCACTGAGTATATCTCGTAAAGAGTGTCAAGATGTCTCACGTAGGTCCAGGAGTTTCACGTAGCCGCAAATGAGGAGGTCATCTCCTATTTATAGGCTTCTCGAAAAACGTGCACCCCTAGGGTTTCGTGCCCTAGGGAATACTCACGCAGCTTTTGCAGACCTCGGGATTTGGGCCTGAAAGCCGCCAATCCCAGGTCCTTTTATCCGTCTGCCACGTGTCGTTCCCTGAGAGGTCCAAGGTGGCGCCCCTTTCAGTGACACGTGGCGGACTCTGATTGGGCCAACTGGCCTAGGGTATTTTTACCCAAATCAAAATGCATTCAACAAAGCTATTTGAATCAAATGAAAGTCAAACACATTCAAACAGAGCTTTTTGAATCCAATGAAACTCGAATGCATTCTACAAAGCTATTTGAATCAAATGAAAGTAAAAAATATTAAACAAAGGTTTTTAAGTCAAATGAAAGTCAAACACATTCAAAAAATGCTTTTTAAAGCAAATAAAAGTCAAATGCATTCAACAAAGCTATTTGAATCAAATGAAAGCCAAACACATTCAAAAAAAGCTTTTTGAATCAAATGAAAGTCGAATGCATTCTACAAAGCTATTTGACTCAAATGAAAGTCAAACACTTTCAAATAAATCTTTTTGAAGAAAATAAAAGTCAAATGCATTCAACAAAGCTATTTGAATCAAATGAAAGTCAAACACATTCAAACAAAGCTTTTTGAATCAAATAAAAGTAGAATGCATTTCAGAAAGCTATATGAATCAAATGAAAGTCAAACACATTAAACAAAGGTTTTTAAATCAAATGAACCTCAAACACTTTCAAACAAAGCTTTTTGAAGCTAATAATAGTCAAATGCATTCAACAAAGCTATTTGAATCAAATGAAAGTCAAACACATTTAAACAAAGGTTTTTAAATTAAATGAAAGTCAAACACATTTAAACAAAGCTTTTAAAGCAAATAAAAGTCAAATGCATTCAACAAAGATATTTGAATCAAATGAAAGACATCAAAGACATTCAAACAAAGGTTTTTAAATCAAATGAAAGTCAAAAACATTCAAACAAAGCTTTTTGAAGCAAATAAAAGTCAAATCCATTCAACAAAGCTATTGGAATCAAATGAAAGTCAAACACATTCAAACAAAGGTTTTTGAGGAAAATGAAAGTCTAATGCATTCAACAAAGCTAATTGAATCAAATGAAAGTCAAACACATTTAAACAGAGGTTTTTAAATCAAATGAATGTCAAACACATTCAAACAAAGGTTTTTGAAGCAAATGAAAGTCAAATGCATTCAAAAAAGTTATTTCAATTAAATGAATGTCAAACACATTCAAACAAAGCTATTTGAATCAAATAAATGCCAAACACATTCAAACAAAGGTTTTAAATCAAATAAAAGTCAAACACATTCTAACAAATCTTTTTGTATCAAATAAAAGTCAAATGCATTCAACAACGCTATTTGAATTAAATGAAAGTAAAACACATTCGAACAAAGTTTTTTAAATCAAATGAAAGTCAAAACCATTCAAACAAAGCTTTTTGAACAAATACAAGTCAAATGCATTCAACAAAGCTATTTGAATTAAATGAAAGCCAAGCATATTCAAACAAAGGTTTTTAAATTAAATGAAAGTCAAACACATTCAAACAAAGCTTTTAAAGCAAATAAAAGTCAAATGCATTCAACAAAGATATTTGAATCAAACGAAAGACATCAAAGACATTCAAACAAAGGTTTTTAAATCAAATGAAAGTCAAAAACATTCAAACAAAGCTTTTTGAAGCAAATAAAAGGCAAATGCATTTAACAAAGCTATTTGAATCAAATGAAAGTCAAACACATTCAAACAAAGGTTTTTGAGGAAAATGAAAGTCAAATGCATTCAACAAAGCTATTTGAATCAAATAAAAGTCAAATGCATTCAACAAAGCTATTTGAATCAAATGAAAGTCTAACACATTCATATTAAGGTTTTGAGGAAAATGAAAGTCAAATGCATTCAACAAAGCTATTTGGATCAAATAAAAGCTAAACACATTCAAACAAAGGTTTTTAAATCAAATAAAAGTCAAACACATTCAAACAAATCTTTTTAAAGCAAATAAAAGTCAAATGCATTCAACAACGCTATTTGTATTAAATGAAAGTCAAACACATTCGAATAAAGGTTTTTAAATCAAATGAAAGTCAAATAGATTCAAGAAAAACTTTTTGAAGCAAATAAAAGTCAAATACATTAAAAAAAACTATTTAAATCAATTGAAAGTCAAACACATTCAAACAAAGGTTTTAAAGCAAATAAAAGTCAAATACATTCAACAAAGCTATTTGAATCAAATGACAGTCAAACACATTCAAACAAAGGTTTTTAAATCAAATGAAAGTCAAAAAGATTGAAACAAAGCTTTTTGAAGCAAATACAAGTCAAATGCATTCAACAAAGCTATTTGAATCAAATGAAAACCAAACACATTCAAACAAAGGTTTTTAAATTAAATGAAAGTCAAACACATTCAAACAAAGATTTTAAAGGAAATAAAAGTCAAATACATTCAATAAAAATATTTGAATCAAATGAAAGACGAATGCATTCAAACAAAGGTTTTTAAATCAAATGAAAGTCAAAAACATTCAAACAAAGCTTTTTGAAGCAAATAAAAGTCAAATGCATTCAACAAAGCTATTTGAATCAAATGAAAGTCAAACACATTCAAACAAAGGTTTTTGAGGAAAATGAAAGTCAAATGCATTCAACAAAGCTATTTGAATAAAATGAAAGGTAAACACAATCAAACAAAGGTTTTTAAATCAAATGAATGTCAAACACATTCAAACTAAGGTTTTTGAAGCAAATGAAAGTCAAATGCATTCAACAAAGCTATTTCAATTAAATGAAAATCAAACACATTCAAACAAAGCTTTTCGAATCAAATTAAAGTCAAACACATTCAAACAAAGGTTTTTATATCAAATAAAAGTCAAACACATTCAAACAAATCTTTTTGAAGAAAATAAAAGTCAAATGCATTCAACAAAGCTATTTGAATTAAATGAAAGTCAAACACATTCGAACAAAGGTTTTTAAATCAAATGAAAGTCAAAAACATTCAAACAAAGCTATTTGAAGCAAATACAAGTCAAATGCATTCAACAAAGCTATTTGAATCAAATTAAAATCAAACACATGCAAACAAAGGTTTTTAAAATAAATGAAAGTATGACACATTCAAACAAAGCTTTTAAAGCAAATAAAAGTCAAATGCATTCAACAAAGGTATTTGAATAAAAAGAAAGTCAAACACATTCAAACAACGGTTTTTAAATCAAATGAAACTAAAAAAGATTCAAACAAAGCTTTTTGAAGCAAATAAAAGTCAAATGCATTCAACAAATCTATTTGAATCAAATGAAAGTCAAACACATTCTAACAAAGGTTTTTAAGGAAAATGTAAGTCAAATGCATTCAACGAAGCAATTCGAATCAAATGAGAGTCAGACACATTCAAACACAGGTTTTTAAATCAAATAAAAGTCAAATACATTCAAACAAATCTTTTTAAAGCAAATAAAAGTCAAATGCATTCAACAAAGCTATTTGAATTAAATGAAAGTTAAACACATTCAAACAAAGGTTTTTGAGGAAAATGAAAGTTAATTGCATTCAACAAAGATATTTGAAGCAAATACAAGTCAAATGCATTCAACAAAGCTATTTGAATCAAGTGAAAGTCAAACACATTAAACAAAGCTTTTTAAATTAAATGAAAGTCAAACACATTCAAAAAAAGTTTTTTGAAGCTAATAAGAGTCAAATGCATTCAACAAAGCTCTATAAATCAAATGGAAGTCAAACACATTCAAACAAAGGTTTTTAAATTAAATGAAAGTCAAACACATTCGAACAAAGCTTTTAAAGCAAATAAAAGTCAAATGCATTCAACAAAGATATTTGAATCAAATGAAAGTCAAACACATTAAACAAAGTTTTTTAAATCAAAGAAAAGTCAAAAACATTCAAAGAAATTTTTTTGAAAACAAATAAAAGTCAAATGCATTCAACTAAGCTATTTGAATCCAATGAAAGTCAAACACATTCAAACAAAGGTTTTTGAGGAAAATGAAAGTCAAATGCATTCAACAAAGCAATTTGAATAAAATGAGAGTCAAACACATTCAAACAAAAGTTTTTGAAGCAAATGAAAGTCAAATGCATTTAACAAAGCTATTAGAATCAAATGAAACTACAACCCATTCTAACAAAGATTTTTAAATCAGATGAAAGTCGAATACATACTATAAAGCTATTTGAATCAAATGAAAGTCAAACACATTAAACAAAGATTTTTAAATCAAAGGAAAGTAAAACACATTTAAACAAAGCTTTTTGAAGCAAATAAAAGTAAAATGCATTCAACAAAGCTATTTGAATCAAATAAAAGCCAAACATGTTCAAACAAAGGTTTTTAAATCAAATAAAAGTCAAACACATTCAAACGAAGTTTTTTGAAGCTAATAAAAGTTAAATCCATTCAACAAAGCTATTTGAATCAAATGGAAATTAAACACATTCAAACAAAGGTTTTTAAATTAAATGAAAGTCAGACACTTTCAAACAAAGCTTTTAAAGAAAATGAAAGTCAAATGCATTCAAAAAAGCTAATTGAATCAAATGAAAGTCAAACACATTCAAACAAAGGTTTTTAAATCAAATGAAAGTGAAAAAGATTCAAACAAAGCTTTTTGAAGCAAATAAAAGTCAAATGCATTCAACAACGCTATTTGAATCAAATGAAAGTCAAACACATTCAAACAAAGGTTTTTAAATTAAATGAAAGTCAAACACATTCAAACAAAGCTTTTAAAGATAATGAAAGTCAAATGCATTCAACAAATCTATTTGATTCAAATGAAAGTCAAACCCATTATAACAAAGATTTTTAAATCAAATGAAAGTCGAATACATTCTATATAGCTGTTTGAATCAAATGAAAGTGAAACACATTAAACAAAGGTTTTTAAATTAAAGGAAAGTCAAACACATTCAAAAATAGATTAAATGAAAGTTAAACACATTTAAACAAAGGTTTTTAAATTAAATGAAAGTTAAACACATTCAAAAAAAACTTTTAAAGCAAATAAAAGTCAAAGGCATTCAACAAAGATATTTGAATCAAATGAATGTCAAACACATTCAAACAAAGGTTTTTACATCAAATAAAAGTCAAAAACGTTCAAACAAAGCTTTTTGAAGCAAATAAAAGTTAAATGCACTCAACAAAGATATTTGAATCAAATGAAAATCAAACACATTCAAACAAAGGTTTTTGAGGAAAAATGAAAGTCAAATGTATTCAACAAAGCTATTTGAATCAAATGAGAGTCGAACACATTCAAACAAAGGTTTTTGAAGCAAATGAAAGTCAAACGCATTTAACAAAGCTATTTGAATCAAATGAAACTCCAACCCATTCTAATAAAGATTTTTAAATCAGATGAAAGTCGAATACATTCTATAAAGCAATTTGAATCAAATGAAAGTCAAACACATTAAACAAAGGTTTTAAAATCAAAGGAAAGTCAAAAACATTCAAATGAAGCTTTTTGAAGCAAATAAAAGTAAAATGCATTCAACAAAGCTATTTAAATCAAATGAAAGTCAAACTCATTCAAACAAAGGTTTCTAAATCAAATAAAAGTCAAAGACATTCAAACGAAGCTTTTTGAAGCAAATAAATGTCAAATGCATTCAACAAAGCTATTTGAATCAAACGAAAGTCAAATACGTTCAAACAAAGGTTTTTAAATTAAATGAAAGTCAGACACATTCAAACAAAGCTTTTAAAGCAAATAAAGTGAAATGCATTCAAAAAAGCTATTTTAATCAAATGAAAGTCAAACACATTAAAATAAAGGTTTTTAAATCAAATGAAAGTCAAAATGATTCAAATAAAGCTTTTTGAAGCAAATAAAAGTCAAATTCGTTCAACAAATCTATTTGAATCAAATGAAAGTCAAATACATTCAAACTGAGGTTTTTAAACTAAATGAAAGTCAGACATATTCAAACAAAGCTTTTTTAAGCAAATAAAAGTCAAATGCATTCAATAAAGCTATTTGAATTAAATGAAAGTCAAACACATTCGAACAGAGGTTTTTAAATTAAATGAAAGTCAAAAACATTCAAAGAATGCTTTTTGAAGCAAATAAAAATCAAATGCATTCAACAAAGCTATTTGAATCAAATTAAAGGCAAACACATTCAAACAAAGGATTTTAAATTAAATGAAAGTCAAACACATTCCAAAAAATCTTTTAAAGCAAATAAAAGTAAAATACATTCAACAAAGTTATTTGAATCAAATGAAAGTCAAACACATTCAAACAAAGGTTTTTAAATCAAATGAAAGTACAAAACATTCAAACAAAGCTTTTTGAGGCAAATAACAGTCAAGTGCATTCAACAAAGCTATTTGAATCAAATGAAAGTCAAACACATTCAAACAAAGCTTTTTAAATCAAACAAAAATCAAATGCATTCAACAAAGCTAATTTGATAAAATGAGATGTAAAACACATTAAACAAAGAATTTAAAATCAAATGAAAGTCAAACACATTCAAACAAAGTTTTTTGAAGAAAATGAAAGTCAAATGTATTCAACAAAGCTATTTGAATCAAATGAAAGTCAAACACATTCAAACAAAGCTTTTTAAAGCAAATGAAAGTCAAATTCATTCAACAAAGCTGTTTGAATCAAATGAAAGTCAAACACAATCAAACAAAGCTTTTTGATGCAAATGAAAGTCAAATGCATTCAACAAAGCTATTTGAATTAAATACAAGTCAAACACATTCATACAGAGCTTTTTAAATCAAATAAAAATCAAATGTATTCAACAAAGCTAATTTGATGAAATGAGATGTAAAACACATTAAACAAATAATTTAAAATCAAATGAAAGTCAAATACATTCAAACAAAGCTTTTTGAGGAAAATGAATGTCAAATGCATTCAACAAAGCAAATTGAATAAAATGAAAGTCAAACACATTAAACAAAGGTTTTTAAATAAAAGTAATGTCAAACACATTCAAACAGAGCTTTTTGATGCAAATAAAAGTCAAATGCATTCAACAAAGCTATTTTAATCAAATAAAAGTCAAACACATTCAAACAAAGGTATTTAAATCAAATGAATGTCAAACACATTCAAACAAAGCTTTTTGAAGCAAATGAAAGTCAAATGCATTCAACAAAGCTATTTCAATTAAATGAAAGTCAAACACATTCAAACAAACCTTTTCGAATCAAGAAAGTCGAATGCATTATACAAAGCTTTATGAATCAAATGAAAGTCAAACACATTAAACAAAGGTTTTTAAATCAGATGAAAGTCAAACACATTCAAAATAGTTTATTGAAGCAAATAAAAGACAAATGCATTCAACAAATCTATTTGAATCAAATGAAAGTCAAACACATTCAAAAAAAGGGTTTTTAAATCAAATGAAAGTCAAACACATTCAAACAAATCTTTTTAAAGCAAGTGAAAGTGAAATGCATTCAACAAAGTTATCTGAATCAAATGAAAGTCGAATGCATTCTATAAAGCTATTTGAATCAAATGAAAGTCAAACACATTCAAACAAAGCTTTTTGAAGCAAATGAAAATCAAATGCATTCAACAAAGCTATTTGAATCAAATGAAAGTCAGACCCATTCTAACAAAGCTTTTAAAATCAAATGAAAGTCGAATACATTCTATAAAGCTATTTGAATAAAATTAAAGTCAAACACATTCGGCAAAGGTTTTTAAATCTAATGAAAGTCAAACACATTAAAGCAAATGAAAGTCAAATGCATTCAACACAGTTATTTGAATCAAATGATAGTCAAACATATTCAAACAAAGGTTTTTAAATCAAATGAAAGTCAAACACATTTAAACAAAGCTTTTTAAAGCAAATAAAAGTCAAATGCATTCAACAAAGCTATTTGAATCAAATGAAAGTCAAACCCGTTCTATCAAAGCTTTTTAAATCAAATGAAAGTCGAATACATTCTATAAAGCTATTTAAATGAAATGAAAGTCAAACACATTAAACAAAGGTTTTTAAATCAAAGGAAAGTAAAACACATTCAAACAAAGCTTTTTGAAGCAAATGAAAGTCAAATGCATTCAAAAAAGCTATTTGAATCAAATGAAAGTCAAACCCATTCTAACAAAGCTTTTTAAATAAAAATAAAGTCGAATACATTCTATACAGCTATTTGAATCAAATGAAAGTCAAACACATTAAAAAAGAATTTAAAATCAAATGAAAGTCAATCACATTAAACAACGAATTTAAAATCAAATAAAAGTCAAACACATTGAAACAAAGCTTTTTTAGAAAAATGAAAGTCAAATTCATTCAACAAAGCTACTTGAATCAAATGAAAGTCAAATACATTCAAACAAAGGTTTTTAAATCAAATGAAAGTCAAACACATTCAAACAAAGCTTTTTGAAGCAAATGAAAGTCAAATGCATTCAACAAAGCTATTACAATTAAATGAAAATCAAACACATTCAAAAAAAGCTTTTCGTATCAAATGAAAGTCGTATGCATTCTACAAACGTACTTGAATAATATGAAAGTCAAACACATTAAACAAAGGTTTTTAAATAAAAGGAAAGTCAAACACATTCAAACAAAGCTTTTTAAAGCAAATCAAATTCAAATGCATTCAACAAAGCTATTTAAATTAAATGAAAGTCAAACACATTCAAACAAAGATTTTTGAGGAAAATGAAAGTCAAATTTATTTAACAAAGCTATTTGAATCATATGAAAGTCAAACACATTCAAACAAAGGTTTTTAAATCAAATGAAAGACAAACATATTCAAACAAAGGTTTTTGAAGCAAATGAAAGTCAAATGCATTCAAACAAAGCTTTTGGAATCAAATGAAAGACGAATGCATTCTACAAAGCTATTTAAATCAAATGTAAGTCAAACACATTAAACAAAGGTTTTTAAATCAGAGGAAAGTCAAACAAAGTTTTTTGAAGGAAATAAAATTAAATGCATTCAACAAAGCAATTTGAATCAAATGAAAGTCATCAAACACGTTCATACAAAGGTTTTTAAATCAATTGAAAGTCAAACACATTCAAACTTTGAAGCAAATAAAAGTCAAACGCATTCAACAAAGCTTTTTAATTAAATGAAAGTCAAAAACATTTGAACAAAGGTTTTTAAATCAAATGAAAGTAAAAAACATTCAAACAAAGATTTTTGAAGCAAATAAAAGTCAAATGCATTCAAACAACGCTTTTTTAGAGCAAATAAAAGTCAAATGCATTCAACAAAGCTATTTGAATCAAATGAAAGTCAAACACATTCAAACAAAGGTTTTGAAATCAAATGAAAGTCAAACACATTCAAACAAAGCTTTTTGAAGCCAATGAAAGTTAAATGCATTCAACAAAGATATTAAAATCAATTGAAAGTCCAACAAATTCAAACAAAGCTTTTTGATGCGAATAAAAGTAAAATGCATTCAACAAAACTATTTGAATTAAATGAAAGTCAAACACATTCAAACAAAGCTTTTTGAAGCAAATGAAAGTCAAATGCATTCAACCAAGATATTAAAATCAAATGAAAGTCAAACACAATTAAACAAAGTTTTTTGAATCAAATGAAAGTCGAATACATTCTATAAAGCTATTTGAATCAAATGAAAGTCAAACACATTAAACAAAGGTTTTTAAATCAAAGGAAAGTCAAAGACATTCTAACAAAGCTTTTTGAAGCAAATAAAAGTTAAATGCATTCAACAAAGCAATTTGAATCAAATAAAAGTCATCAACCACGTTCATACAAAGGTTTTTCAATCAATTGAAAGTCAAACACATTCAAACTTTGAAGCAAATAAAAGTCAAATGCATTCAACAAAGCCATTTTAAATAAATGAAAGTCAAACACATTTGAACAAAGGTTTTTAAATCAAATGAAAGTAAAAAACATTCAAACAAAGGTTTTTGAAGCAAATAAAAATCAAATGCATTCAACAAAGCTATTTGAATCAAATGAAAGTCAAACACATTCAAACAATGGTTTTTAAATTAAATGAAAGTCAAACACATTCAAACAAAGTTTTTAAGGCAAATAAAAGTCAAATGCATTTAACAAAACTATTTGAATCAAATGAAAGTCAAACACATTCAAAACAAGGTTTTGAAATCAAATGAAAGTCAAACACATTCAAACAAAGCTTTTTGAAGCCAAAGAAAGTCAAATGCATTCAACAAAGATATTAAAATCAAATGAAAGTACAACAAATTCAAACAAAGCATTTTGAAGCGAATAAAAGTAAAATGCATTCAACGAAATTATTTGAATCAAATGAAATTCAAACACATTCAAACAAAAGTTTTTAAATCAAAAGAAAGTCAAACACATTCAAACAAAGCTTTTTTAAGCAAATGAAAGTCAAATGTGTTCAACAAAGTTATCTGAATCAAATGAAAGTCAAACACATTAAAAAAAAGCTTTTTGAATGAAATGAAAGTCAAATGCGTTCTACAAACTATTTGAATCAAATGAAAGTCAAACACATTCAAACAAAGCATTATGCAGCAAATGAAAGTCAAATGCATTCAACAAAGCTATTTGAATCAAATAAAAGTCAAACCCATTTTTCAAAGCTTTTAAAATCAAATGAGATTCGAATACATTCTATAAAACTATTTGAATAAAATGAAAGTCAAACACATTGGACAAAGATTTATAAATCTAAAGAAAGTCAACACATTCAAATAAAGCTTTTTGAATCAAATGAAAGTTAAATGCATTCAACAAAGCTATATGAATCAAATGAAAGTTAAACACATTCAAACAAAGCTTTTTGAAACAAATGAAAGTCAAATGCATTCAACAAAGCTATTTGAATCAAATGAAAGTCAAATGCATTCAACAAAGCTATTTGAATCAAAAGAAAGTCAAAGACATTCAAACAAAGCTTTTTGAAGCCAATTAAAGTCAAATGCATTCAACAAAGATATTAAAATCAAATGAAAGTCCAACAAATTCAAACAAAGCTTTTTGAAGCGAATAAAAGTCAAATGCATTCATCGAAACTATTTGAATCAAATGAAAGTCAAACAGATTCAAATAAAGGTTTTAAATCAAATGAAAGTCAAACACATTCAAAGAAAGCTTTTAAAAGCAAATGAAAGTCAAATGCATTCAACAAAGTTATCTGAATCAAATGAAAGTCAAACACATTAAAAAAAGCTTTTTGAATCAAATAAAAGTCGAATGCGTTCTACAAAGCTTTTTGAAGCAAATGAATGTCAAATGCATTCAACAAAACTATTTCAATTAAATGAAAGTCAAACACATTCAAACAAAGCTTTTTAAATCAAATGAAAGTCAAACTTATTCAAACAACTCTTTTTGAGGCAAATGAAAGTCAAATACATTCAACAAAGCTATTTGAATCAAATGAAAGTCAAACACATTCATACAAAGTTTTTAAATCAAATAAAAATTGAATGCATTCAACAAAGCTAATTTGATCAAATGAGATGTAAAAAACATTAAACAAAGAATTTATATTCAAATGAAAGTCAAACACATTCAAACAAAGCTTTTTCAGGAAAATGAAAGTCAAATTCATTCAATAAAGCTATTTGAATCAAATGAAAGTTAAACACATTCAAACAAAGGTTTCTAAATCAAATGAAAGTCAAACAAATTCAAACAAAGCTTTTTGAAGCAAATAAAAGTCAAATGCATTCAACAAAGCTATTTGAATCAAATGAAAGTCAAACACATTATAACAAAGGTTTTTAAATCAAATGAAAGTCAAACACATTCAAACAAAGCTATTTGAAGCAAATGAAAGTTAAATGCATTCAACAACGATATTAAAATCAAATGAAAGTCAAACACATTCAAACAAAGCTTTTTGAATCAAATGAAAGTCGAATACATTCTATAAAGCTATTTGAATCAAATGAAAGTCAAACACATTGAACAATGGTTTTTAATAATGAAAGTAAAACAAATTCAACAAAGCTTTTTGAAGCAAATGAAAGTAAAATACATTCAACAAAGTTATTTAAATGTAATGAAAGTCAAACACATTAAAACGAAGCTGTTTGAGGAAAATGAAAGTCAAATGCATTCAACAAAGCTATTTGAATCAAATGAAAGTCCAACACATTCAAACAAAGCTTTTTGACGCAAATGAAAGTTAAATGCATTCAACAAAACTATTTGAATCAAATGAAAGTCAAACCCAGTCTAACAAAGCGTTTAAAATAAAATGAAAGTCGAATACATTCTATAAAGCTATTTGAATTAAATGAAAGTCAAACACATTCAAACAAAGCTTTTTGAAACAAATGAAAGTCAAATTCATTCAACAAAGCTATTTGAATCAAATGAAAGTCAAACACATTCAAAAAAAGCTTTTTCAATCAAATGAAACTCAAACACATTCAAACAAAGCTTTTTGAAGCAAATGAAAGTCAAATGCATTCAACAAAGCTATTTCAATTAAATGAAAGTCAAACACATTCAAACAAAGCTTTTTGAAACAAATGAAAGTCAAATTCATTCAACAAAGCTACTTGAATCAAATGAAAGTCAAACACATTAAACAAAAGTTTTTAAATCAAAGGAAAGTTAAACACATTCAAACAAAGCTTTTTGAAGCAAATCAAATTCAAATGCATTCAACAAAGCTATTTCAATTAAATGAAAGTCAAACACATTCAAACAAAGTTTTTCGAATCAAATGAAAGTCGTATGCATTTACAAAGCTACTTGAATCAAATGAAAGTCAAATGCATACAACAAAGCTAATTAGATCAAATGAAAAGTAAGACACATAAAACAAAGATTTTAAAATCAAATGAAAGTCAAACATATTCACACAAAGCTTTTTGTGGAAAATGAAATACAAATGCATTCAACAAAGCTATTTGATTCAAATGAAAGTCAAACACATTAAAACAACGCTTTTTGAAGCAAATGAAAGTTAAATGCATTCAACAAAGCTAATTGAATTAAATGAAAGTCAAACACATTCAATCAATGATTTTTAAATCAAAAGAAAGTCAAATACATTTAACAAAGCTAATTATATCAAATGAAATTTTAAACACATTAAACAAAGAATTTAAAATCAAATGAAAGTCAAATACATTCACACAAAACTTTTTGAGGAAAATGAAAGTCAAATGCATTCAACAAATCTATTAGAATCAAATGAAAGTCAAACACATTTAAACAAAGGTTTTTAAATCAAATGAAAGTCAAACACATTCAAACAAAGCTTTTTGAAACAAATGAAAGTCAAATGCATTCAACAAAGCTATTTGAATCAAATGAATGTAAATCACATTCAAAAAAAGGTTTTTAAATCAAATGAAAGTCAAACACATTCAAACATAGCTTTTTGAAAAAAATGAAAGTCAAATGCATTCAACAAACCAATTTAAATCAAATGAAAGAGAAACAAATTTAAACAAAGCTTTTTTAATTAAATGAAAGTCGAAGGCATTCTACGAAGCTATTTGAATCAAATGAAAGTCAAACACATTAAACAAAGATTTTTAAATCAAAGGAAAGTCAAACACATTCAAACAATGCTTTTTGAAGCAAATGAAAGTCAAATGCATTCAACAAACCTATTTAAATCAAATGAAAGTCAAACACATTCAATCAAAGCTTTTTAGAGCAAAAGAAAGTCAAATGCATTTAACAAAGCTAATTATATCAAATGAAATACAAAAAACACATTAAACAAAGAATTCAAAATCAAATGAAAGTCAAACACATTCAAACAAAGCTTTTTGAAGGAAATGAAAGTCAAATGCATTCAACAATGCTATTTGAATCAAATGAAAGTCAAACACATTTAATCAAAGCTTTTTAAATTAAATGAAAGTCAAATGCATTCAACAAAGCTAATTATATCAATTGAAATTTAAAACACGTCAAACAAAGATTTTAAAATCAAATGAAAGTTTAACACATTCACACAAAGCGTTTTGAAGCAAATGAAAGTCAAATGCATTCAACAAAGCTAGTTGAATAAAATGAAAGTCAAACACATTCAATCAAAACTTTTTAAATAAAAACAAAGTCAAATGCATTTAACAAAGCTAATTATATCAAATGAAATTTAAAACACATTAAACAAATAATTTAAAATCAAATGAAAGTCAAACACATTCACACAAAGCTTTTTGAGGAAAATGAAAGTCAAATACATTCAACAAATCTATTGGAATCAAAGGAAAGTCAAACACATTCAAACAAATGTTTTTATATCAAATGAAAGTCAAACACATTCAAACAAAGCTTTTTGAAGCAAATGAAAGTCAAATGCATTCAACAAAGGTATTTTAATCAAATGAAAGTCAAACACATTCGAACAAAGGTTTTTAATTTAAATGAAAGTCAAACACATTCAAACAAAGCTAATTAGATCAAATGAAATGTAAAACACAATAAATAAAGATTTTATAATCAAATGAAAGTCCAACACATTCAAACAAAGCTTTTCGAGGAAAATAAATGTCAAATGCATTCAACAAAGCTTTTTGAATCAAATGAAAGTCGAATACGTTCTATAAAGTTATTTGAATCAAATGATAGTCAAACACATTCAACAAAGGTATTTGAATCAAATGAAAGTCAAACACATTCAATCAAAGCTTTTTGAATCAAATGAAAGTCAAATGCATTCAACAAAGCTAATTATATCAATTGAAATTTAAAACACATCAAACAAAGAATTTAAAATCAAATGAAAGTCAAACGCATTCAAAGAAAGCTTTTTGAAGGAAATGAAAGTCAAATGCATTCTACAAACCTATTTGAATCAAATGAAAGTCAAACACATTCAAACAAAGGTTTATAAATCAAATGAAAGTCAAATGCATTTAACAAAGGTAATTAGATCAAATGAAAAGTAAAACACCTTAAACAAAGATTTCAAAATCAAATGAAAGTCAAACACATTCACACAAAGCATTTTGAAGCAAATGAAAGTCAAATGCATTCAACAAAGCTATTTGAATCAAATGAAAGTCAAACACATTCAAACAAAGCTTTTTAAATCAAAAGAAAGTCAAATGCATTTAACAAAGCTAATTATATCAAATGAAATTTAAAACACATTAAACAAAGATTTTAAAATCAAATGAAAGTCAAACACATTCACACAAAGCATTTTGAAGCAAATGAAAGTTAAATGCATTCAACATAGCTAATTGAATAAATTAAAAGTCAAACACATTCAAACAAAGCTTTTTAAAGCAAATGAAAGTCAAATGCATTCAACAAAGCTATTTGAATCAAAAGAAAGTCAAACACACTCAAACAAAGCTTTTTAAATAAAATGAAAGTAAAATGCATTCATGAAAGCTAATTAGATCAAATGAAATGTAAAACACATTCAAACAAAGGTTTTTAAGTCAAATGAAAGTCAAAAACATTCAAACAATGCTTTTTGAAGCAAATGAAAGTTAAAAGCATTCAACAAATCTATTTGAATCAAATGAAAGTCAAACACATTTAAAGAAAGCTTTTTGAATCAAATGAAAGTCAAATGCATTCAACAAAGCTAATAAGATCAAATGAAAAGTAAAACACATTAAACAAAGATTTCAAAATCAAATGAAAGTCAAACACATTCACACAAAGCATTTTGAAGCAAATGAAAGTCAAATGCATTCTACAAAGCTATTTGAATCAAATGAAAGTCAAACAAAAGTCAATCAAAGCTTTTTAAATCAAAAGAAAGTCAAATGCATTTAACAAAGCTAATTATATCAAATGAAATTTAAAACACATTAAACAAAGATTTTAAAATCAAATGAAAGTCAACACATTCACACAAAGCATTTTGAATCAAATGAAAGTTAAATGCATTCAACAAAACTAATTGAATCAAATGAAAGTCAAACACATTCAATCAAAGCTTTTTAGATCAAAAGAAAGTCAAATGCATTTAACAAAGCTAATTATATCAAATGAAATTTAAAACACATTAAACAAAGAATTTAAAATCAAATGAAAGTCAAACACATTCACACAAAACTTTTTGAGGAAAATGAAAGTCAAATGCATTCAACAAATCTATTGGAATCAAAGGAAAGTCAAACACATTCAAATAAAGGTTTTTAAATCAAATGAAAGTCAAACACATTCAAACAAAGCTTTTTGAAGCAAATGAAAGTCAAATGCATTTAACAAAGCTATTTGAATCAAATGAAAGTCAATCACATTCCAAAAAAGGTTTTTAAATCAAATGAAATTCAAACACATTCGAACAAAGCTTTTTGAAAAAAACGAAAGTCAAATGCATTCAACAAACCAACTTAAATCAAATGAAAGAGAAACACATTCAAACAAATCTATTGGAATCAAATGAAAGTCAAACACATTCAAACAATGGTTTTTAAATAATATGAAAGTCAAACACATTCAAACAAAGCTTTTTGATGCAAATGAAAGTTATATGTTTTCAACAAAGCTATTTGAATCGAATGAATGTCAAACAAATTCAAACAAAGGTTTTTTTAAATCAAACGAAATTCAAACACATTCAAACAAAGCTTTTTGAAGCAAAAAAAAGTCAAATGCATTCAACTAAGCTATTTAAATCAAATGAAAGTCAAACATATTCAAACAAAGGTTTTAAAATCAAATGAAAGTCAAACACATTCAACCAAAGCTTTTTGAAGCAAATGTAAGTCAAATGCATTCAACAAAGCTATTTGAATCAAATGAAAGTCAAACCCATTCTAACAAAGCTTTTTAAATCAAATAAAAGTTGAATACTTTCTATAAAGCTATTTGAATCATATGAAAGTCAACCACATTAAACAAAGGTTTTTAAATCAAAGGTAAGTCAAAGACATTCAAACAAAGATTTTTGAAGCAAATAAAAGTCTAATGCATTCAACAAAGCTATTCGAATAAAATGAAAGTCAAACGCATTCAAATAAAGGTTTTTAAGCAAATGAAAGTCAAAGACATTCAAACAAAGCTTTTTAAAGCAAATGAAAGTCAAATGCAGTCAACAAAGCTATTTGAATCAAACAAAAGTCAAACCCATTCTAACGAAGCTTTTTGAATTAAATGAAAGTCGAATGCATTCTACAAAGATATTCGAATCAAATGAAAGTCAAACACATTAAACAAAGGTTTTTAAATCAATGGAAAGTCTAACACATTCAAACAAAGCTTTTTGAACTAAATAAAAGTCAAATGCATTCAAAAAAGCTATTTGAATCAAATGAAAGTCAAACACATTCAAACAAAGGTTTTTAAATCAAATGAAAGTCAAACACATTCAAACAAAGCTTTTTGAAGAGAATAAAAGTCAAATGCATTCAACGAAACTATTTGAATCAAATGAAAGTCAAACACATTCAAAGAAAGGTTTTTAAATCTGATGAAAGTCAAACACATTCAAACAAAGCTTTTAAAAGCAAATGAAAGTCAAATGCATTTAACAAAGTTATCTGAATCAAATTAAAGTCAACACATTAAAAAAAAAGCTTTTTAAATCAAACGAAAGTCGAATGCGTTCTACAAAGGTATTTGAATCAAATGAAAGTCAAACACATTCAAACAAAGCTTTCTGAATCGAATGAAAGTCAAATGCATTCAACAAAGCTATTTGAATCAAATAAAAGTCAAACCCCTTCAAACAAAGCTTTTAAAATTAAATGAAAGTCGATTACATTTTATAAAAACTATTTAAATAAAATGAAAGTCAAACACATTCGACAAAGATTTTTAAATCTAATGAAAGTCAAACACATTCAAACAAAGCTTTTTGAATCAAATAAAAGTCAAATGCATTCAACAAAGCTATTTGAATCAAATGAAAGTCAAACACAATAAAACTAAGCTTTTAAAATCATATAAAAATCAAATACATTCAACAAAGCTAATTTGATCAAATAAGATGTAAAAAACAGTAAACAAAGAATTTAAAATCAAATGAAAGTCAAACACATTCAAACAAAGCTTTTTGAGGAAAATGGTAGTCAAATTCATTCAACAAAGTTATTTGAATCAAATGAAAGTCAAACACATTCAAACAAAGGTTTTTAAATCAAATGAAAGTCAAACACATTCAAACAAAGCTTTTTGAAGCAAATGAAAGTCAAATGCATTCAACAAAGCTATTTAAATTAAAAGAAAATCAAACATATTCAAACAATGCTTTTCGAATCAAATGTAAGACGAATGCATTCTACAAAGCTATTTAAATCAAATGAAAGTCAAACACATTAAACAAAGGTTTTTATATCAAAAGAAAGTCAAACACATTCAAAACAAGTTTTTTGAAGCAAATAAAAGTCAAATGCATACCACAAAGCTATTTGAATCAAATGAAAGTCAACCACATTAAAAAAAAGGTTTTTAAATCAAAGGAAAGTCAAACACATTCAACCAAAACTTTTTGAAGAAAATGAAAGTCAAATGCATTCAACAGAGCTATTTGAATCAAATGAAAATCAAACACATTCTTACAAAGGTTTTTAAATCACATGAAAGTCAAACACATTCAAACAAAGCTTTTTGAAGCAAATGAAAGACGAATGCATTCTACAAAGCTATTTAAATCAAATGAAAGTCAAACACATTAAACAAAGATTTTTATATCAAACGAAAGTCCAACACATTCAAACAAAGTTTTTTGAATTAAATAAAAGTCAAATGTATTCAACAAAGCTATTTGAATCAAATGAAAGTCAAACACATTCAAAAAAAGGTGTTAAAATCAAATGAAAGTCAAACATATTCAAACAAAGCCTTTAGAAGCAAATGAAAGTCAAATGCTTTCAACAAATTTATTTGAATTAAATGAAAGTCAATCATATTCAAACAATGGTTTTTAAATCAAATGAGAGTCAAACACATTTAAAGGAAGGTTTTTGAAACAAATGAAAGTCAAATGAATTCAAAAAAGCTATTTGAATCAAATGAAAGATAAACATGTTCAAACAAAGCTTTTTGAATCATAGGAAAGTCGAATGCATTCTACAAATCTATTTGAATCTAATTAAAGTCAAACACATTAAACAAAGATTTTTAAATCAAATGAAAGTCAAACACATTCAAACAAAGCTTTTTGAAGCAAATGAAAGTCAAATGCATTCAACAAAGCTATTTCAATTAAGTGAAAGTCAAACACATTTAAACAATGCTTTTCGAATCAAATGAAAGACGAATGCATTCTACAAAGCTATTTAAATCAAATGAAAGTCAAACACATTAAACAAAGGTTTTTATATCAAAAGAAAGTCAAACACATTCAAAACAAGTTTTTTGAAGCAAATAAAAGTCAAATGCATCCCACAAAGCTATTTGAATCAAATGAAAGTCAACCACATTAAAAAAAGAGATTTCAAATCAAAGGAAAGTCAAACACATTCAAACAAAGCTTTTTGAAGCAAATGAAAGTCAAATGCATTCAACAAAGCTATTTGAATCAAATGAAAGTCAAACACATTCAAACAAAGCTTTTAAATCACATGAAAGTCAAACACATTCAAACAAAGGTTTTTAAATCAAATGAAAGTCAAACACATTCAAACAAAGCTTTTTGAAGCAAATGAAAGTCAAATGCATTCAAATAAAGCTTTTTGAAGCAAATAAAAGTCAAATGCATTCAACAAAGCTATTTGAATCAAATTAAAGTCAAACACATTCAAATAAAGCTTTTTGAATCAAATGAAAGTCAAACACATTAAACAAAGGTTATTAAATTAAATGAAAGTCAAACACATTTAAATAAAGCTTTTTAAAGCAAATGAAAGTCAAATGCATTCAACAAAGCTATTTGAATCAAATGAAAGTCAAAAACATTAAACAAAGGTTTTTAAATCAAATGAAAGTTAAACACATTCAAACAACGCTTTTTTAAGCAAATAAAAGAGAAATGCATTCAACAAAGCTATTTGAATCAAATGAAAGTCAAACACATTCAAACAAAGCTTTTTGAAACAAATGAAAGTCGAATACATTCTACAAAGCTATTTGAATCAAATGAAAGTTAAACACATTCAAACAAAGCTTTTTGAAGCAAATAAAAGTCAAATAAATTCAACAAAGTTATTTGAATCAAATGAAACTCAAACACATTCAAACAATGCTTTTTGAATCAAATGAAAGTCGAATGCATTCTACAAAGCTATTTGAATCAAATGAAAGTCAAACACATTAAACAAAGCATTTTAAATCAAATGAAAGTAAAATAAATTCAAACAAAGATTTTTGAAGCAAATAAAAGTCAAATGTATTCGTCAAAACTCATTTAAAGCAAATGAAAGTCAAACACATTCAAACAAAGGTTTTTAAATAAAATGAAAGTCAAACACATTCAAACAAAGCGTTTTAAAACAAATGAAGGTCAAATGCATTCAACAAAGTTATTTGAATGAAATTAAAGTCAAACACATTCAAAAAAAGCTTTTTGAATCAAATGAAAGTTAAATGCATTCTACACAGCTATTTGAATCAAATGAAAGTCCAACACATTTAAACAAAGTTTTTTGACGCAAATGAAAGTCAAATGCATTCAACAAAACTATTTGAATCAAATGAAAGTCATACCCATTCTAACAAAGCGTTTAAAATAAAATGAAAGTCGAATACATTCTATAAAGCCATTTGAATTAAATGAAAGTCAAGCTCATTCGACAAAGGTTTTTAAATCTAATGAAAGTTAAAGACATTCAAACAAAGCTATTGGAATTAAATGAAAGTCGAATGCATTCTACAAAGCTATTTGAATCAAATGAAAGTCAAACACATTAAACAAAGGTTTTTAAATCAAAGGAAAGTCAAACACATTCAAACAAAGCTTTTTGAAGCAAATAAAAGTCAAATGCATTCAACAAAGCTATTTGAATCAAATGAAAGTCAAACGTATTCTAACAAAGGTTTTTAAATCAAATGAGAGTCAAACACATTCAAACAAAGCTTTTTGAAGCAAATGAAAGTCAAATTCATTCAACAAAGCTATTTGAATCAAATGAAAGTTAATCACATTCAGACAATGGTTTTTAAATCAAATGAAAGTCAAACACATTCATACAAAGCTTTTTGAAAAAAATGAAAGTCAAATGCATTCAACAAACCCATTAGAATCAAATGAAAGAGAAACAAATTCAAACAAAGCTTTTTGAATTAAATGAAAGTCGAATGCATTCTACAAAGCTATTTGAATCAAATGAAAGTCAAACACATTAAACTAACGTTTTTAAATCAAATGAAGGTCAAACAATTTCAAACAAAGCTTTTTGTAGAAAATAAAATTCAAATGCATTCAACAAAGCTATTTGAATCAAATGAATGTCAAACACATTCAAACAAATGTTTTTAAATCAAGTGAAAGTCAAAAACATACAAACAAAGCTTTTTGAAGCAAATAAAAGTCAAATGCAGTCAAAAAAGCTATTTAAATCAAATGAAAGTTAAACCCATTCTAACAAAGCTTTTTAAATTAAATGAAAGTCGAATGCATTCTACAAAGCTATTTGACTCAAATGAAAGTCAGATACATTAAAAAAAAGGTTTTTAAATCAATGGAAAGTCTAACACATTCAAACAAAGCTTTTTGAAGCAAATAAAAGTCAAATGCATTAAAAAAAGCTATTTGAATCAAATGAAAGTCAAACACATTCAATCAAAGGTTTTTAAATCTTATGAAAGTTAAAAACATTCAAACAAAGCTTTTTGAAGCAAATAAAAGTCAAATGCATTCAACAAAGCTATTAAAATCAAATGAAAGTCAAAAACATTTAAACACAGGTTTTTAAATCAAATGAAAGTCAATCACATTCAAACAAAGCTTTTTGAAGCAAATGAAAGTCAAATGCAATCAACAAAGCTATTTGAATCAAATGAAAGTCAACCCATTCTAACAAAGCTTTTTAAATCAAATGAAAGTCGAATAAATTCTATAAATCTATTTGAATCAAATGAAAGTCAAACACATAAAACAAAGGTTTATAAATCAAAGGAAAGTTAAACACATTCAAACAAAGCTTTTTGAAACAAATGAATTTCAAATGCATTCAACAAAGCTATTTGAATCAAATGAAAGTCAAACCCATTTTAACAAAGCTTTTTAAATCAAATGAAAGTTGAATACATTCTATAAAGCTATTTCAATCAAATAAAAGTCAAACACATTAAACAAAGGTTTTTAAATCAAAGGAAAGTCAAACACATTCAAACAAAGCTTTTTGAACCAAAAAAAAGTCAAATGCATTCAAAAAAGCTATTTGAATCAAATGAAAGTCAAACACATTCAAACAAAGCTTTTTAAATAATATGAAAGACAAACACATTCAAACAAAGCTTTTTAAAGAAAATAAAAGTCAAATGCATTCAAAAAAGCTATTTGAATCAAATGAAAGTCAAAGACATTCAAACAAAGGTTTTTAAATAATATGAAAGTCAAACACATTCAAACAAAGCTTTTTGAAGCAAATAAAAGTCAAACACATTAAACAAAGGTTTTTAAATAATATAAAAGTCAAACATATTCAAACAAAACTTTTTGAAGCAATTGAAAGTTAAATGCATTCAACAAAGCTATTTGATTCAAATGAAAGTCAAACACATTCAAACAAAGGTTTTTAAATCAAATGAAAGTTAAACACATTCAAACAAAGCTTTTTGAAGCAAATAAAAGTCAAATGCATTCAACAACGCTATTTAAATCAAATGAAAGTCAAATATATTCAAACAAAGGTTTTAAAATCAAATGAAAGTCAAACACATTCAACAAAGCTATTTGAATCAAATGAAAGTCAAACCCATTCTAACAAAGCTTTTTCAATCAAATAAAAGTTGAATACATTCTATAAAGCTATTTGAATCAAATGAAAGTCAAACACATTAAACAAAGGTTTTTAAATAAAAAAAAAAGTCAAACACATTCAAACAAAGCTTTTTGAAGCAAATAAAAGTCTAATGTATTCAACAAAGTTATTTGAATAAAATGAAAGTCAAACACATTTAAACAAAGGTTTTTAAGTTAAATGAAAGTCAAACACATTCAAACAAAGCTTTCGAAGCAAATGAAAGTCAAATGCATTCAACAAAGCTATTTAAATCAAATGAAAGTCAAACCCATTCTAACAAACCTTTTTGAATTAAATGAAAGTCGAATGCATTCTACAAATCTATTTGAATCAAATGAAAGTCAAACACATTCAAACAAAGCTTTTTGAAGCAAATGAAAGTAAAATGCATTCAACAAATCTATTTGAATAAAATGAAAGTCAAACCCATTCTATGAAAGTCGAATACATTATATAAAGCTATTTGAATCAAATGAAAGTCAATCACATTAAACAAAGGTTTTTAAGCCTAAGGAGAGTTAAACACATTCAAAAAAGGCTTTTTGAAGCAAATAGAAGTCAAATGCATTCAACAAAGCTATTTGAATCAAATGAATGTCAAACAATTTGAAACAAAGGTTTTTAAATCAAATGAAAGTCAAACACATTCAAACAAAGCTTTTTAAAGCAAATTAAAGTTAAATGCATTGAACAAAGCTATTTCATTGAAATGAAAGTTAAACACACTCAAACAAAACTTTTTAATTCAAATGAAAGTCGAAGACATTCAAACAAAGCTTTTTGAAGCAAATGAAAGACAAATGCATTCAAAAAAGCAATTTGAATCAAATGAAAGTCAAACCCTTTCTAACAAAGCTTTTTAAATCAAATGAAAGTGAAATGCATTCAACAAAGCTAAGTAGATTGAATGAAATGAAAGTCAATCACATTCACACTAAGCTTTTGGAGGAAACTGAAAGTCAAATGCATTCAACAAATCTATTGGAATCAAACGAAAGTCAAACACATTCAAACAAAGGTTTTTAAATCAAAAGAAAGTCAAACACATTCAAACAAAGCTTTTTGAAGCAAATGAAAGTCAAATGCATTCAACAATGCTATTTGAATCAAATGAAAGTCAATCACATTCAAAAAAAGGTTTTTAAATCAAATGAAAGCCAAACACATTCAAACAAAGCATTTTGGAAAAAATGAAAGTCAAATGCATTCAGCAAACCCATTTGAATCAAATGAAAGAGAAACAAATTAAAACAAAGCTTTTTGAATTAAATGAAAGTCGAATGCATTCTACAAAGCTATTTGAATCAAATGAAAGTCAAACACATTAAACAAAGGTTTTTATATCAAATGAAAGTCAAACACATTCAAACAAAGCTTTTTGAAGCAAATGAAAGTCAAATGTTTTAAACAAAGCTATTTGAATGTCAAACAAATTCAAACAAAGGTTTTTTAAATAGAACGAAAGTCAAACACATTCGAACAAAGCTTTTTAAAGTAAATAAAAGTCAGATGCATTCAACAAAGCTATTTAAATCCAATGAAAGTCAAACACATTCAAACAAAGGTTTTTAAATCAAATGAAATTCAAACACATTTAAACAAAGCTTTTTGAAGCAAAAAAAAGTCAAATGCATTCAACAAAACTATTTGAATCAAATGAAAGTCAAACACAATCAAACAAAGCTTTTTGAAGCAAATAAAAGTAAAATGCATTCAAAAAGGCTATTTGAATCAAATGAATGTTTAACACATTCAAACAAAGGTTTTTGAATCAAATGAAAGTCAAAGACATTCAAACAAAGCTTTTTAAAGCTAATAAAAGTCAAATGCACTCAACAAAGCTATTTGAATCAAATGAAAATTCAAACCAATTCTAACAAAGCCTTTTAAATCAAATGAAAGTCGAATACATTTTATAAAGCTATTTGAATCAAATGAAAGTCAAACACATTAAACAAAGGTTTTTAAATCAAAGGAAAGTCAAACACATTCAACAAAGCTTTTTGAAGCTAATAAAAGTCAAATACACTCAACAAAGCTATTTGAAACAAATAAATTTCACAAACATTAAACCAAAGGTTTTTCAATCAAATGAAAGTCAAACACATTCAAACAAAGGTTTTTAAATAATATGAAAGTCAAACACATTAAAACAAAACTTTTTGAAGCAAATGAAAGTTAAATGCATTCAACAAATCTATTTGAATCAAATGAAATTCAAACACATTCAAACAAATGTTTTTGAATCAAATGAAAGTCGAATGCATTCTACAAAGCTATTTGAATCAAATGAAAGTCAAACGCATTCAAACAAAACTTTTTGAAGCAAATAAAAGTCAAATTCATTAAACAAAACTATTTGAATAAAATGAAACTCAAACATATTCAAACAAAGCTTTTGGAATCAAATGAAAGTCAAACACATTCAAACAAAGTTTTTTGAATCAAATGAAAGTCAAATGTATTTTTCAAAGCTATTTGAATCAAATGAAAGTCAAACACATTAAACAAAGGTTTTTAAATCAAATGAAAGTCAAACACATTCAAACAAAGCTTTTTAAAGCAAAAGAAAGTCGAATGCATTCAACAAAGCTATTTGAATCTAATGAAAGTCAAACACATTCAAATAAAGGTTTTTAAATAATATGAAAGTCAAACACATTCAAACAAAGCTTTTTGAAGCAAATAAAAGTTAAATGCATTCAAAATAGCTATTTGAATCAAATGAAAGTCAAACACATTCAAACAAAGCTTTTTGAAGCAAAAATAAGTAAAATGCATTCAAAAAAGCTATTTGAATCAAATGAAAGTCAAACACATTTAAACAAAGGTTTTTAAATCAAATGAAAGTCAAAGACATTCAAACAAAGCTTTTTGAAGCAAATGAAAGTCAAATGCATTCAACAAAGCTTTTTGAATCAAATGAAAGTCAAACCCATTCTAACAAAGCCTTTTAAATAAAATGAAAGTCCAATACATTATATAAAGCTATTTGAATCAAATGAAAGTCAAACACATTAAACAAAGGTTTTTAAATTAATGGAAAGTCAAACACATTCAAACAAAGCTTTTTGAAGTAAATAAAAGTCAAATGCATTCAACAAAGCTACTTGAATCAACTGAAAGTCAAACACATTCAAACAAAGCTTTTTAAATAATATGAAAGTCAAAAACATTCAAACAAATCTTTCTGAAGCAAATAAAAGTAAAATACAATCAGCAAAGCTATAAGAATCAAATGAAAGTCAAATACTTTCAAACAAAGGTTTTTCAATCAAATGAAAGTCAAAGACATTCAAAGGAAGCTTTTAGAAGCAAATGAAAGTCAAATGCATTCAACAAAGCTATTTGAATCAAATGAAAGTCAAATCTATTATAACAAAGCATTTTAAATCAAATGAAAGTCGAATACATTTTTTAAAGCTATTTGAATCAAATGAAAGTCAAACACATTAAACAAAGGTTTTTAAATCATAGGAAAGTAAAACACATTCAAACAAAGCTTTTTGAAGCAAAAAAAAGTCAAATGCATTCAACAAAGCTATTTGAACTAAATGAAAGTCAAACACATTCAAACAAAGGTTTTTAAATAATATGAAAGTCAAACAGATTCAAACAAAGCTTTTTGAAGCAAATAATATTAAAATACATTCAACAAAGGTATTTGAATCAAATAAAAGTCAAACACATTCAAACAAAGGTTTTTAAACAAATGAAAGTCAAACACATTCAAACAAAGCTTTTAAAAGCAAATAAAAGTTAAATGCATTCAACAAAGCTTTTTGAATCAAATGAATATCAAACACATTCAAACAAAGGTTTTTCAATCTAATGAAAGTCAAACACATTCAAACAAAGCTTTTTGAAGCAAATGAAAGTCAAATGCATTCAACAAAGCTTTTTGAATAAAATTAAAGTCAATCACATTCAGACAAAGGTTTTTAAATCAAATGAAAGTCCAACACATTCAAACAAAGTTTTTTAAATCAAGTTAAAGTCAAACACACTCAAACAAAGCTTTTTGAAGCAAATGAAAGTTAAATGCATTCAACAAAGCTATTTGAATCAAATTAAAGTGAAACCCATTCTACAAAGCTTTTAAAATCATATGAAGTCGAATGCATTCTATAAAGGTATTTGAATCAAATGAAAGTCAAACACATAAAACAAAGGTTTTTAAAACAAAGGAAAGTCAAACACATTCAAACAAAGCTTTTTGAAGCTAATAGAAGTCAAATGAATTCAACATAGCTATTGGAATCAAATGAATGTCAAACAAATTCAAACAACGGTTTTTAAATCAAATGAAAGTCAAACACATTCAAACAAAGCTTTTTGAAGCAAATAAAAGTCAAATGAATTCAACAAATCTATTTAAATCAAATGAAAGTTAAACACATTCAAACAAAGGTTTTTAAATCAAATGAAAGTCAAACACATTCAAACAAAGCTTTTTGAAGAAATAAAAGTTAAATGCATTCAACAAAGCTATTTGAATCAAATGAATGTCAAACAAATTCAAACAATGGTTTTTAAATCAAGTGAAAGTCAAAAACATACATACAAAGCTTTTTGAAGCAAATAAAAGTGAAATGCATTCAACAAAGCCATTTGAATCAAAACAAAGTCAAACAGATTCAAACAAAGGTTTTAAAATCAAATGAAAGTCAAACACTTTGAAACAAAGCTTTTTGAAGCAAATAAAAGTCAAATGCATTCAACAAAGCTATTTAAATCAAATGAAAGTCAAACATATTCAGACAAAGGTTTTTAAATCAAATGAAAGTCAAACACATTAAAAAAAAGCTTTTTGTAGCAAATAAAAGTCAAATGCATTTAACAAAGCTATTTGAATCAAATGAAAGTCAAACCCATTCTAACAAAGCTTTTTAAATAAAGTGAAATTCAAAACCATACAAACAAAGCTTTTTGAAGCAAATTAAAGTTAAATGCATTCAACAAACCTATTTGAATCAAAAGAAAGTCAAACACATTCAAACAAAGGTTTTTAAATCAAATGAAAGTCAAACACATTCAAACAACGCTTTTTGAAACAAATAAAAGTCAAATGCATTCAACAAAGCTATTTAAATCAAATGAAAGTCAAACATATTAAAACAAAGGTTTTAAAATCAAATGAACGTCAAACACATTCAAACAAATCTTTTTGAAGCAAATGAAAGTCAAATGCATTCAACAAAACTGTTTGAATCAAATGAAAGTCAAACCCATTCTAACAAAGCTTTTTAAATTGAGTGAAAGTCAAAAGCAAACAAATAAAGCTTTTTGAATCAAATAAAAGTTTAATGCATTCAAAAATCTATTTAAATCAAAAGAAAGTCAAACGCATTCGAACAAACGTTTTTAAATCAAATGAAATTCAAACACATTCAAACAAAGCTTTTTGAATCAAATAAAAGTCAAATGCATTCAACAAACCTATTTAAATAAAATGAAAATCAAACATATTCAAACAAAGGTTTTTAAATCAAATGAAAGTCAAACACATTCAAACAAAGATTTTCGAAGCAAATTAAAGTAAAATGCATTCAACAAAGCTATTTGAATCAAATGAAAGTCAAACACATTCAAACAAAGGTTTTTAAATCAAATGAAAGTCAAAGACATTCAAACAAAGCTTTTTGAAGCAAATGAAAGTCAAATGCATTCAACAAAGCTATATGAATCAAATGAAAGTCAACCCCATTCTAACAAAGCTTTTTAAATCAAGTGAAAGTCAAAAGCACACAAACAATGCTTTGTGAAGCAAATAAAAGTTAAATGCATTTAACAAAGCTATTTGAATCAAAAGAAAGTCAAACACATTAAAAAAAAGGTTTTTAAATCAAATGAAAGTCAAACACATTCAAACAAAGCTTTTTGAAGCAAATAAAAGTCAAATGCATTCAACAAAGCTATTTGAATCAAATGAAAGTCAAACACATTTAAACAAGGGTTTTTGAATCAAATGAAAGTCGAATGAATTCTACAAAGGTATTTGAATCAAATGAAAGTCAAACACATTCAAACAAAGGTTTTTAAACAAATGAAAGTCAAACACATTCAAACAAAGCTTTTAAAAGCAAATAAAAGTTAAATGCATTCAACAAAGCTTTTTGAATCAAATGAATATCAAACACATTCAAACAAAGGTTTTTCAATCTAATGAAAGTCAAACACATTCAAACAAAGCTTTTTGAAGCAAATGAAAGTCAAATGCATTCAACAAAGCTTTTTGAATAAAATTAAAGTCAATCACATTCAGACAAAGGTTTTTAAATCAAATGAAAGTCCAACACATTCAAACAAAGCTTTTTGAAAAAAATGAAAGTCAAATGCATTCAACAAACCCATTTGAATCAAATGAAAGAGAAATAAATTCAAACAAAGGTTTTTGAATTAAATGAAAGTCGAATGCTTTCTACAAAGCTATTTGAATCAAATGAAAGTAAAACCCATTAAACAAAGGATTATAAATCAAATGAAAGTCAAACACATTCAAACAAAGTTTTTTGAAGCAAATGAAAGTCAAATGAATTCAACAAAGTTATTTGAATCAAATTAATGTCAATCACATTCAAACAAAGTTTTTTAAATCAAATGAAAGTAAAAAACATTCAAACAAAGCTTTTCGAAAAAAATGAAAGTCAAATGCATTCAACAAACCCATTTAAATCAAATGAAAGTCAAACACATTCAAACAAAGCTTTTTGAAGCAAATAAAAGTCAAAGCTATTTGAATCAAATGAAAGTCAAACACATTTAAACAAATGTTTTTAAATAATATGAAAGTCAAACACATTTAAACAAAGCTTTTCGAAGCAAATAAAAGTAAAATGCATTCAACAAAGCTATTTGAATTAAATGAAAGTCAAACACATTCAAACAAAGGTTTTTAAATCAAATAAAAGTCAAAGACATTCAAACAAAGCTTTTTTAAGCAAATTAAAGTTAAATGCATTCAACAAAGCTATTTGAATCAAATAAAAGTCAAACCCATTCTAACAAAGCTTTTTAAATCAAATGAAAGTCAAATACATTATATAAAGCTATTTGAATCAAGTGAAAGTCAAACACATTAAACAAAGGTTTTTAAATCAAATTAAAGTCAAACACATTCAAACAAAGCTTTTTGAAGTAAATGAAAGTGAAATGCGTTCAACGAACCTATTTGAATCAAATGAAAGTCAAACCCATTCTAACAAAGCTTTTTAAATCATATGAAAGTCGAATGCATTCTATAAAGGTATTTGAATCAAATGAAAGTCAAACACATAAAACAAAGGTTTTTAAATCAAATTAAAGTCAAAAACATTCAAACAAAGGTTTTAAAATCAAATGAAAATCAAACAGATTCAAAGAATGCTTTTTGAAGCAAAGAAAAGTCAAATGCATTCAACAAAGCTGTTTAAATCAAATGAAAGTCAAACATATTCAAACAAAGGTTTTTAAATCAAGTTAAAGTCAAACACATTCAAACAAAGCTTTTTGAAGCAAATGAAAGTCAAATGCATTCAACAAAGCTATTTGAATCAAATTAAAGTGAAACCCATTCTACAAAGCTTTTAAAATCATATGAAGTCGAATGCATTCTATAAAGGTATTTGAATCAAATGAAAGTCAAACACATAAAACAAAGGTTTTTAAAACAAAGGAAAGTCAAACACATTCAAACAAAGCTTTTTGAAGCTAATAGAAGTCAAATGAATTCAACATAGCTATTGGAATCAAATGAATGTCAAACAAATTCAAACAACGGTTTTTAAATCAAATGAAAGTCAAACACATTCAAACAAAGCTTTTTGAAGCAAATAAAAGTCAAATGAATTCAACAAATCTATTTAAATCAAATGAAAGTTAAACACATTCAAACAAAGGTTTTTAAATCAAATGAAAGTCAAACACATTCAAACAAAGCTTTTTGAAGAAATAAAAGTTAAATGCATTCAACAAAGCTATTTGAATCAAATGAATGTCAAACAAATTCAAACAATGGTTTTTAAATCAAGTGAAAGTCAAAAACATACATACAAAGCTTTTTGAAGCAAATAAAAGTGAAATGCATTCAACAAAGCCATTTGAATCAAAACAAAGTCAAACAGATTCAAACAAAGGTTTTAAAATCAAATGAAAGTCAAACACTTTGAAACAAAGCTTTTTGAAGCAAATAAAAGTCAAATGCATTCAACAAAGCTATTTAAATCAAATGAAAGTCAAACATATTCAGACAAAGGTTTTTAAATCAAATGAAAGTCAAACACATTAAAAAAAAGCTTTTTGTAGCAAATAAAAGTCAAATGCATTTAACAAAGCTATTTGAATCAAATGAAAGTCAAACCCATTCTAACAAAGCTTTTTAAATAAAGTGAAATTCAAAACCATACAAACAAAGCTTTTTGAAGCAAATTAAAGTTAAATGCATTCAACAAACCTATTTGAATCAAAAGAAAGTCAAACACATTCAAACAAAGGTTTTTAAATCAAATGAAAGTCAAACACATTCAAACAACGCTTTTTGAAACAAATAAAAGTCAAATGCATTCAACAAAGCTATTTAAATCAAATGAAAGTCAAACATATTAAAACAAAGGTTTTAAAATCAAATGAACGTCAAACACATTCAAACAAATCTTTTTGAAGCAAATGAAAGTCAAATGCATTCAACAAAACTGTTTGAATCAAATGAAAGTCAAACCCATTCTAACAAAGCTTTTTAAATTGAGTGAAAGTCAAAAGCAAACAAATAAAGCTTTTTGAATCAAATAAAAGTTTAATGCATTCAAAAATCTATTTGAATCAAAAGAAAGTCAAACGCATTCGAACAAACGTTTTTAAATCAAATGAAATTCAAACACATTCAAACAAAGCTTTTTGAATCAAATAAAAGTCAAATGCATTCAACAAACCTATTTAAATAAAATGAAAGTCAAACATATTCAAACAAAGGTTTTTAAATCAAATGAAAGTCAAATACATTATATGAAGCTATTTGAATCAAATGATAGTCAAACACATTAAACAAAGGTTTTTAAATCAAAGGAAAGTCAATTACATTCAAACAAGGCTTTTTGAAGCAAATAAAAGTCTAATGCATTCAACAAAGCTATTTGAATCAAATTAAAGTCAAACACATTCAAATAAAGGTTTTTAAATAATATGAAAGTCAAACACATTCAAACAAAGATTTTCGAAGCAAATTAAAGTAAAATGCATTCAACAAAGCTATTTGAATCAAATGAAAGTCAAACACATTCAAACAAAGGTTTTTAAATCAAATGAAAGTCAAAGACATTCAAACAAAGCTTTTTGAAGCAAATGAAAGTCAAATGCATTCAACAAAGCTATATGAATCCAATGAAAGTCAACCCCATTCTAACAAAGCTTTTTAAATCAAGTGAAAGTCAAAAGCACACAAACAATGCTTTGTGAAGCAAATAAAAGTTAAATGCATTTAACAAAGCTATTTGAATCAAAAGAAAGTCAAACACATTAAAAAAAAGGTTTTTAAATCAAATGAAAGTCAAACACATTCAAACAAAGCTTTTTGAAGCAAATAAAAGTCAAATGCATTCAACAAAGCTATTTAAATATAATGAAAGTCAAACATATTCAAACAAAGGTTTTTAAATCAAATGAAAGTCAAATATATTATATAAAGCTATTTGAATCAAATGAAAGTCAAACTCATTAAACAAAGGTTTCTAATTCAAAGGAAAGTCAATTACATTCAAACAAGGCTTTTTGAAGCAAATAAATGTCTAATGCATTCAACAAAGCTATTTGAATCAAATGAAAGTCAAACACATTCAAACAAAGGTTTTTAAATCGAATGGAAGTCAAAGACATTCAAACAAAGCTTTTTGAAGCAAATGAAAGTCAAATGCATTCAACAAAGCTATTTGAATCAAATGAAAGTTAAACCTATTCTAACAAAGCATTTTAAATCAAATGAAAGTCGAATACATTATATAAAGCTATTTGAATCAAATGAAAGTCAAACACATTAAAAAAAGGTTTTTAAATCAAAGGAAAGTCAAACACATTTAAACAAAGCTTTTTGAAGCAAATAAAAGTCAAATGAATTCAACAAAGCTATTTGAGTTAATTGAAAGTCAAACACATTCAAACAAAGGTTTTTAAATAATATGAAAGTCAAACACATTCAAACAAAGCTTTTTGAAGCAAATAAAAGTAGAATACAGTCAACAAAGCTATTTGAATCAAATGAAAATCAAACACATTTAAACTAAGGTTTTTAAATCAAAGGAAAGTAAAACGCATTCCAACAAAGCTTTTTGAAGCAAATAGAAGTCAAATGCATTCAACAAAGCTATTTGAATCAAATGAATGTCAAAAAAATTCAAACAAAGGTTTTTAAATCAAATGAAAGTCAAACACATTCAAACAAAGCTTTTTGAAGCAAATAAATGTCAAATGCATTCAACAGAGCTATTTAAATCAAATGAAAGTCAAACACATTCAAACAAAGGTTTTTAAACAAATGAAAGTCAAACACATTCAAACAAAGCTTTTAGAAGAAAATAAAAGTTAAATGTATTCAACAAAGCTTTTTGAATCAAATGAATATCAAACACATTCAAACAAAGGTTTTTTAATCAAGTGAAAGTCAAAAACATATAAACAAAGCTGTTTGAAGCAAATAAAGGATAAATGCATTCAACAAAGCTATTTGAATCAAAACAAAGTCAAACACATTCAAACAAATGTTTTTAAATCAAGTGAACGTCAAACACATTCAAACAAACCATTTTGAAGCAAATAAAAGTCAAATGCATTCAACAAAGCTATTTAAATAAAATGAAAGTCAAACATATTCAAACAAAGGTATTTAAATCAATTGAAAGTCAAACACATTCAAACAAAGCTTTTTGAAAAAAAATGAAAGTAAAATGCATTCAACAAAGCTATTTGAATCAAATGAAAGTAAAAGACATTCAAACAATGGTTTTTAAATCAAATGAAAGTCAAAGACATTCAAACAAAGCTTTTTAAAGCAAATGAAAGTCAAATGCATTCAACAAAGCTATTTGAATCAAATGATAAACAAACCCATTCTAACAAATCTTTTTAAATCAAATGAAAGTCGAATACATTCTATAAAGCTCTTTGAATCAAATGAAAGTCAAACACATTAAACAAAGGTTGTTAAATCAAATTAAAGTCAAACACATTCAAACAAAGCTTTTTGAAGCAAATGAAAGTGAAATGCATTCAACAAACCTATTTGAATCAAACGATAGTCAAACCCATTCTAACAAAGCTTTTTAAATCAAATAAAAGTCGAATACATTTTATAAATCTATTTGAATTAAATGAAAGTCAAACACATTAAACTAAGGTTTTTAAATCAAAGGAAAGTCAAATGCATTCCAACAAAGCTTTTTGAAGCAAATAGAAGTCAAATGCATTCAACAAAGCTATTTGAATCAAATGAATGTCAAAAAAATTTAAACAAAGGTTTTTAAATCAAATGAAAGTCAAACACATTCAAACAAAGCTTTTTAAAGCAAATAAATGTCAAATGCATTCAACAGAGCTATTTAAATCAAATGAAAGTCAAACACATTCAAATAAAGGTTTTTAAATCAAATGAAAGTCAAACACATTCAAACAAAGCTTTTGGAAGCAAATAAAAGTTAAATGCATTCAACAAAGCTATTTGAATCAAATGAATGTCAAACTCATTCAAACAAAGGTTTTTTAAACAAGTGAAAGTCAAAAACATACAAACAAAGCTTTTTGAAGCAAATAAATAATAAATGCATTCCACAAAGCTATTTGAATTAAAATAAAGTCAAACACATTCAAACAAAGGTTTTTAAATCAAATGAAAGTCAAACACATTCAAACAAAGGTTTTTGAAGCAAATAAATGTCAAATGCATTCAACAAAGCTATTTAAATCAAATGAAAGTCAAACATAGTCAAATAAAGGTTTTTAAATCAAGTGAAAGTCAAACACATTCAAACAAAGCTTTTTGAAGCAAATCAAAGTCAAATGCATTCAATAAAGTTATTTGAATCAAATGAAAGTCAAACCCATTCTAACAAAGCTTTTTAAATCAAAGGAAATTCAAACACATTTAAACAAAGCTTTTTCAAGCAAATGAAAGCCAAATGCTTTCAACAAAGCTATTTGAATCAAATGAAAGTCAAACCCATTCTAACAAAGCTTTTTAAATCAGGTGAAAGTCAAAGACATTCAAACAAAGCTTTTTGAAGAAAATGAAAGTCAAATGCATTCAACAAAGCTATTTGAATCAAATGAAAGTCAAACCCACTCTAACAAAGCTTTTTAAATTCAAATGAAAGTGGAATACATTTTATAAAGCTATTTGAATTTAATGAAAGTCAAACACATTGAACAAAGGTTTTTAGATTAAAAGAAAGTCAAGCACATTCAAACAAAGCTTTTTAAGGCAAATAAAAGTCAAATGAATTCAACAAAGCTATTTGAATCAAATGAATGTCAAAAAAATTCAAACAACGGTTTTTAAATGAAATGAAAGTCAAACACATTCAAACAAAGCTTTTTTTTTTTTTTGAAGAAGTACATTCATTGCATTTGAGGGTTGACTTTTCTTGACTTTTCTCTCTCCCATGGCGATTTTCTGAGCTGGTTTTTTCACTTGGTTTGATTGATATGGCTAAGAAGAAGAAGCAAGCAACTCCAACTCCTCAACCCTCAAACTTAGCATCATTGACTTCATTGAATTCTGGCTTGAATCAGATCAATGCTGATGGTCTTCCTGCAAATATTTCCTCGATTCCTGAGGAGTCTGATATGGATGAACTGGTTACACCTCCTTCTCATCTGGTGAATCCTTCTTCTGCTGCTGGTAAGATTACTAGAGCTGAACTTAGAGCCCTCGAATTGAATCATCAAGCTGTTCTACCCAGTTTTCTGCAGAAATCCAATGAAACAGTACCTAGGGTTTCTCGGGTTACTGTTCCATTGGATGCTGGAGCTATTCAGGGAAATCTAACTCAATTAAATAGTGTTAGCAGCAATTCTAATGTTCCTATTGCTGGTGCTAGTCTCAGTTTTGGAGATATTGCTCCAGATCTAACTCAGCCAGTTGCTAGGGATCCTCGAGTTACTGTTCCATTGAATACTGGAGCTGGTTCTGTTCCTGTTGATCTGGGTGTGTCTGATAGTGTTGGTGATTTTCTTGTGCGTACTGATGTGCCTTAGAAAGCTAACCCTTGGTCCAACTCCAAACTTACTGCTAAAGGAGCTTCTCTGTCATTTGTTGCCCCTGTTCTTAAGGATGGAAAATCTGTTGCTCAGCTGCAGAGTGCTGAACTGCAAGCAGGTAATCTTAAATGGAAAAACTCTGTTGTTTTCTATGTTATTGGTTACTACCCTACAATTGCTGCTGTTCATAGATATATTTCTGAAAATTGGACCTCTATTGCTAAGCCTGATATATTCTGGCATGATGATGGTTATTTCTTGATTAAGATGCAAAACTGTGATGATATGCATACTTTTATGAATGTTGGACCACATATGTTTTATGGTAAGGCAGCTATAGTTAAACCTTGGAGTGATAAGTTTGATTTTCATTCTGAGGTGCTCAGAACTGTTCCTTTATGGGTGAGACTTCCTAATCTTCCTCTCAACTGCTGGGGGGTTGATACCTTGAGCAGAATTGGAAGTGTTATTGGGGTGCCTCTGTATGCTGATGACTGTACTTCTAAGCAATTAAGGGTTACTTTTGCTAGATTGCTTATTGAAGTTGATATTACTAAGGCTTTGCCTCAGAGTGTATGGGTTGAGAATCCAGATGGCAACCTCATTGAACAGAAGCTTATCTTTGAATGGTCTCCTCCTTTTTGCAAGAAATGTAATAAAGTGGGTCATGACTGTAGTGCTCCTGCTAAGTCTAAGACTCAGTTTCAGAAGAAACAGCCTGTTGCTAAGGAGCAAACTCAGGTTTGGGTTCCTAGGCAGTCTAATCCTGCTCCTACTGCTGCTGCTGCTGTTCCTGTCTCTAATGCTAGTGTGAATGAGACAGTCCATGGTGCTGCTGTTGTTACTCCTGCTCCTACTACTCACAAAGCTAATTCTGATTATGATTGGAGAGTAGTTGGAAGAAAGCATAGAAGCCATAGTGTTTCTTATCCTGTACCAGAGGTACCTAGTTCTAATGCTTATTCTTCTATATTTGAAGATACCCATACTGATCCTATCGGGGGTGATGGTAATCCCCCTCTGGGAGGATGATTGTTGTTTCTTGGAATATTAGGGGTCTTAATGACCCTAATAAAGTAGCTTCTGTTAAGAAGTTACTCTTTGAGCAATCTGTTGATGTTATTGGCATTCTTGAAACTAAGGTGAAACTGAAGAATAGTGTCAAGCTACAGAAGAAGTTTGGCAAAGCTTGGGCTTGGTCTTGCAATTATGATCATTCTCATAAAGGTAGAATCTGGATTGGTTGGTTACAAGACAAGGTGAATGTAACTGTTCTCTCTTCTCATGAGTAGTTTATTCATACTGCTATTTGTTCTAAAGACTTGCAGTATCAGTTTGTTGTTACTTTTGTTTATGGTCTTCACTCTATTCATGATAGGGTCCCTCTTTGGTTTGGTATTAACAGCATTTCAGTGAATACTGCTCCTTGGCTTGTTATTGGTGATTTTAACTCTGTTCTTCATGATGGTGATAGGTTTAATGGTGTTACTATTACTGATTATGAGGTGAAGCACTTTAAAGAGTGTATTGAAACAATGGATTTGTGTGAGATTAAAAGTAAAGGCTCTTTTTATTCTTGGAATAATAAAGGGCATGGTGATAATAGGGTTGCTACTAGAATTGATAGAGGTCTGGTTAACCAAGCCTGGATGTCTATTTACAGTTCTGCTGAAGCTATTTATCTCCCTCCCTTGCTGTCTGATCATTGTCCAATTTTGGTGGAGGTTGGTTCTCACTCCCCAGGGAAGGGAAGGCCTTTCAGATTCTTAAATTGCCTTGCTGATCACAGAGATTTTTGTTCTGTTATTGAAGCTGGTTGGTCTAGGGTGTCTAAGAGCAATGCTATGGTTGATATTTGGCAGAATTTGAAAGCTGTCAAGCAAGGTCTTAAGAACCTAAACACCAAATACTTTGCAAATGTTGATGATAGAGTGGATCAAGCTAATTCTATGTTAACTCAAATCCAGGAGAAGCTTGCTGTTAATATTGCCAATGTTAGTTTGCATTTACAAGAAGCTTCTGCTATTGACCAAGTTAAGCATTGGATGAATATTCAAGAGAACATATACAAACAGAAAGCTAGAGTAGATTGGATCAGACTAGGAGATTCTAACTCTCACTATTTTTTTCTGTTATGAAGCAAAGGCAAAATAGGAATAGAATTGATTCTATTTTCACTGATTCTGATGTTTTTCTGAAAGATCCTATTCAAGTGGAAAATGAGATTGTTAGCTTCTATAAGGTTCTGCTGGGTACTAGAGCCCCCTTTTTGCCTGCTGTTGATATTCAAACTATGAGAGCTGGTAAACAGCTGGACAAAGTTGCTATGGATATTTTGTCTGCTGAGATTACTTATTCTGAAATTGATGCTGCTTTGGCTAATATTGGTAATGACAAGGCTCCTGGTATTGATGGCTTTAATGCTGTCTTTTTCAAGAAGGCTTGGCATATTATTAAGCATGACATCTATGCTGCTGTTACTCAGTTCTTTCATACTAGTGTTATTGCTAAGCAATGGAGTTGTACTACAGTAACTTTAGTTCCTAAAGTTTCCCATCCTTCTTATGTTAAAGAATACAGACCCATTGCTTGTTGTACTATGGTATACAAGATAATCTCTAAAGTGCTCACTCATAGAATTGCTCAGATTGTGGGATATGTTGTTAGTGATTCTCAATCTGGCTTTATCCCTGGGAAGCATATTGGGGATAATATCCTCTTGGCTACTGAGCTTATCAAGGGTTACACTCACAAATTTATCACCCCTAGATGTATGCTCAAGATTGATTTGAGGAAAGCCTATGATTCTGTTGAATGGAGCTTCCTTAAGACTGTCCTTGAGGAAACTGGCTTTCCTCAAAAGGTGGTTGGTTGGATCAAGGCATGTGTTTCTTCTGTCTCTTATTCTGTAATGGTGAATGGCTTTCCTTCTAAGCCTTTTCCAGCTCAAAAAGGGTTGAGACAAGGTGATCCTATGTCTCCTTTTCTATTTGCTCTCTGCATGGAATATCTATCTAGGTTCTTGAAAGAGATGACTCATGATCCTAATTTCAACTTTCACCCTAGATGTGAGAAGCTGGGTATTACTCATATGATGTTTGCTGATGATTTATTGCTCTTTGCTAGAGCTGATGCTGGTTCTATTCAACTTCTCTTGTCTGCTTTTCAGAAGTTTTCTAAGGCCTCTGGTTTGTCTGCTAACCTTAGCAAAAGTGAGGTTTATTTTGGTGGCTTGCTTGAGGCTGAAAAAGATAACTTACAAGCTATTCTTGGGATGAGCAGAGGTAATCTTCCTTTCAAGTATCTTGGTGTTCCTCTGTCTTCTAGAAAGTTGACTATTGCTCAGTGTAGACCCTTGATTGAGAAAGTTACTGCTAGGATTGATAATTGGTCTGCTAGACATCTCTCTTATGCAGGAAGGTTGCAACTTATTAGAAGTGTCCTTTTTGGTATTCAAGCTTATTGGGCTCAGATCTTCATTCTTCCCAAAAAGGTGCTTAGAGAAATTGAGTCAAGATTTAGGGTGTTCCTTTGGACTGGAAAAAATGCTTTTTCTAAGAAAGCTCCTGTTTCTTGGAATCATATGACCCTTCCTAAAGTTTGTGGTGGTTGGAATATCACTTTGCTGAGTGATTGGAACAAGGCTGCTGTCTGTAAGATTCTGTGGGATTTAGCTCATAAATCTGATAATTTGTGGGTTAAATGGGTTCATACATACTATTTCAGCAACAGGAATCTTTGGGCTGCTCCTATTCCTAATAAGTGCACTTGGATTTTAAAGAAAATTTTAGGGTGCAGGGAAGTTATTGATAGCTTTGGTGGTTGGTCTACAGTTACTCACAATGGCAAAATGAGTATCTCAAAAGTATACTCTAAATTAAGACCTCAGGCTGATAAAGTGAGTTGGAAGAGACTTGTCTGCAATAATCAAGCTTCTCCTAAGAGTATTTTTATAACTTGGCTGGCTTTGAAGAATAGAATGGTGACTAAGGATAGGCTTATCCACTGGCATATTAGCTGTGATCCTTTGTGTTTCCTTTGCCAGAGCTGTGATGAATGTGTTACCTACTTATTTTTCTCTTGTTCCTATTCTAGTGAGATTTGGCAAAAAAATCTTGATTTGCTGAAAATTCAGAAGACTGCTCAATGCTTTGAGCTTGAACAGCAATGGGCTGCAAGATTTTGCAGGAAAACTAGCAGAAAGTGTAGGCTTTATTTGATGTTCTTTGCTGAACTGTGCACAGTATCTGGCTTCAGAGGAACAATTTAATGTTCAATGGTAGCTGTCAGCCTGCTGATTTGGTCTTCAGAGAGATTGTCTACAGGGTTGCAGTTAGATGTTCTGATTCTGACAGGAAATTTCTGTATCTTTGATTCTGCTTTTGTAAGCTTAGGTCTGTCTGTTGGTTTGTTGCTGTCCTTTTTGTTTTGTCTGGTCCTTTTCTTCAGAACCCTTCCTAGAAGGTGGCTGAAGGTCTAAGTCCAGGTTGGTCCTTGGTTCTGTCTTGCACCCTTCCTAGAAGGTGGCTTGATAGTTTCTTGGATCTTGGGTGTTTGTTTGGCCTTTTTGGGTCTTGTGGTGTTTGTTGTTGGTTATAACTTAGCTTATTGTAAGTTGTAACCTTTCTCTTTGGTAATAAAATTCTTTATTTACCAAAAAAAAAAAAAAAAAAACAAGCTTTTTGAAGCAAATGAAAGTCAAATGCATTCAACAAACCTATTTGAATCAAATGAAAGTCAAACCCATTCTAACAAAGTTTTTTAAATCAAATGAAAGTCGAATACATTCTATGAAGCTATTTGAATCAAATGAAAGTCAAACACATTAAACAATGGTTTTTCAATCAAATTAAAGTCTAACACATTCAAACAAAGCTTTTTGAAGTAAATGAAAGTGAAAGGCATTCAACAAAGCTATTTGAATCAAATGAAAGTCAAACCCATTCTAACCAAGCTTTTTAAATCAAATGAAAATCGAATACATTCTATAAAGCTTTTTAAACCAAATAAATGTCAAATGCATTCAACAGAGCTATTTAAATCAAATGAAAGTCAAACACATTCAAACAAAGGTTTTTTAATCAAATGAAAGTCAAACACATTCAAACAAAGCTTTTTGAAGCAATTAAAAGTTAAATGCATTCAACAAAGCTATTTGAATCAAATGAATGTCAAACACATTCAAACAAAGGTTTTTAAATCAAGTGAAAGTAAAAAACATACAAACAAAGCTTTTTAAAGCAAATAAAAGTGAAATGCATTCAACATTTGAATCAAAACAAAGTCAAACACATTCAAACCAAGGTTTTCAAATCAAATGAAAGCCAAACACATTCAAACAATGCTTTTTGAAGCAAATAAAAGTCAAATGCACTCAACAAAGCTATTTAAATCGAATGAAAGTCCAACATAATCAAACAAAGGTTTTTAAATCAAGTGAAAGTCAAACACATTCAAACAAAGCTTTTTGAAGCAAATGAGAGTCAAATGCATTCAACAAAGCTATTTGAATCAAATGAAATTAAACCCATTCTAACACAGCTTTTTACATCAAGTGAAAGTAAAAAACATACAAACAAAACTTTTCGAAGCAAATAAAAGTTACATGCATTCAACAAAGCTATTTGAATCAAAACAAAGTCAAACACATTCAAACAAAGGTTTTTAAATCAAATGAATGTCAAACACATTCAAACAATGCTTTTTGAAGCAAATAAAAGTCAAATGCATTAAACATAGCTATTTAAATCAAATGAAAGTCAAACTTAATCAAACAAAGGTTTTTAAATCAAGTGAAAGTTAAACACATTCAAACAAAGCTTTTTGAAGCAAATGAAAGTCAAATGCATTCAACAAAACTATTTGAATCAAATGAAAGTCAAACCCATTCTAACAAAGCTTTTTAAATCAAGTGAAAGTCAAAAACATACAAACAAAGCTTTTTAAAGCAAATAAAAGTTAAATGCATTCAACAAAGCTATTTGAATCAAAAGAAAGTCAAACACATACTAACAAAAGTTTTTATATCAAATGAAAGAAAAACACACTAATACAAAGGTTTTTGAAGCAAATAAAAGTCAAATGCATTCAATAAAGCTATTTAAATCAAATGAAAGGCAAACATATTCAAACAAAGGTTTTTAAATAACATGAAAATCAAACACATTCAAACAAAGCTTTTGAAGCAAATGAAAGTCAAATGCATTCAACAAAGCTATTTGAATCAAATGATCGTCAAACCCATTCTAACAAAGTTTTTTAAATCAAATGAAAGTTGACTACATTATATAAAGCTATTTGAATCAAATTAAAGTCAAACACATTAAACAAAGGTTTTTAAAGCAAAGGAAAGTCAAACACATTCAAACAAAGCTTCTTGAAGCAAATAAAAGTCCAATGCATTCAACAAAGCTATTTGAATCAAATGAAAGTGAAACACATTTAAACAAAGGTTTTTAAATAATATGAAAGTCAAACACATTCAAACAAAGCTTTTTGAAGCAAATAAAATTAAAATGCATTCAACAAAGCTATTAGAATCAAATGAAAGTCAAACACATTCAAACAAAGGTTTTTAAATCAAATGAAATTCAAACACATTCAAACAATGCTTTTTGAAGCAAATAAAAATCAAATGCATTCAACAAAGCTATTTAAATCAAATGAAAGTCAAACACATTCAAACAAAAGTTTTTAAATAATATGAAAGTCAAACACATTCAAACAAAGCTTTTTGAAGCAAATAAAAGTAAAATGCATTCAACAAAGATATTTGAATCAAATGAAAGTCAAACACATTCAAACAATGGTTTTTAAATCAAATGAAAGTCAAAGACATTCATACAAAGCTTTGTGAAGCAAATGAAAGTCAAATGCATTCAACAAAGCTATTTGAATCAAATGAAAGTCAAACCCATTCTAACAAAGCTTTTTAAATCAAATGAAAGTCGAATACATTCTATACAGCTATTTGAATCAAATGAAAGTCAAAGACATTAAACAAAGGTTTTTATATCAAATGAAAGTCAAACACATTCAAACAAAGCTTTTGGAAACAAATAAAAGTCAAATGCATTCAACAAAGCTATTTGAATCAAATGAAAGTCAAACCCATTCTAACAAAGCTTTTTAAATCAAGTGAAAGTCAAACACATTCAAACAAGACTTTTTGAAGCAAATAGAAGTCAAATGCATTCAACAAAGCTAATTAAATCAAATGAATGTCAAACACATTCAAACAAAGTTTTTTGAAGCAAATAAAAGTAAAATGCATTCAGCAAATCTATTTGAATCAAATTAAAGTCAAACACATTCAAACAATGGTTTTTAAATAATATGAAAGTCAAACACATTCAAACAAAGCTTTTTGAAGCAAATAAAAGTAAAATGCATTCAACAAAGCAATTTGAATAAATTAAAGTCAAACACATTCAAACAAAGGTTTTTAAATCAAATGAAAGTCAAACACATTCAAACAAAGCTTTTTTAAGAAAATGAAAGTCAATTGCATTCAATAAAGCTACTTGAATTAAATGAAAGTCAAACCCATGCTATCAAAGCTTTTTTAATCAAATGAAAGTCAAATACATTATATGAAGCTATTTGAAACAAATGAATGTCAAACGCATTAAACAAAGGTTTTTAAATCAAAGGAAAGTCAAACACATTCAAACAAAGTTTTTGAAGCAAATAAAAGTCAAATGTTTTCAACATAGCTATTTGAATCAAATGAAAGTCAAACACATTCAAACAAAGATTTTTAATTAATATGAAAGTCAAACAAATTCAAACAATGCTTTTTGAAGCAAATAAAAGTAAAATACATTCAACAAATCTATTTAAATCAAATGAAAGTGAAACACATTCAAACAAAGGTTTCTTAATCAAATGAAAGTCAAAGACATTCAAACAATGCTTTTTGAAACAAATAGAAGTCAAATGCATTCAACAATGCTATTTGAATCAAATGAATGTCAAACCCATTCTAATAAAGATTTTGAAATCAAGTGAAAGACAAAAACATACAAACAAAGCTTTTTGAAGCAAATAAAAGTTAAATGCATTCAACAAAGGTTTTTGAATCAAAAGAAAGTCAAACACATTCAAACAAAGGTTTTTAAATCAAATGAAAGTCAAACACATTCAAACAAAGCTTTTTGAAGCAAATAAAAGTCAAATGCATTCAACAAAGCTATTTGAATCAAATGAAAGTCAAACACATTCAAACAAAGGTTTTTAAATGAAATGAAAGTCAAACACATTCAAACAAAGCTTTTTGAAGCAAATGAAAGTCAAATGCATTCAATAAAGCTATTTGTATCAAATTAAAGTCAAATCCATTCTAACAAAGCTTTTTAAATCAAATGAAAGTCGAATACATTCTATAAAGCTATATGAATCAAATGAAAATCAAACACATTAAACAAAGGTTTTTAAATCAAAGAAAAGTCAAACACATTCAAACAAGACTTTTTGAAGCAAATAGAAGTCAAATGCATTCAACAAAGCTATTTGAATCAAATGAATGTTAAACACATTCCAACAAAGGTTTTTAAATAATTTGAAAGTCAAACACATTCATACAAAGTTTTTTGAAGCAAATAAAAGTAAAATGCATTCAGCAAATCTATTTGAATCAAATTGAAGTCAAACACATTCAAACAATGGTTTTTAAATAATATGAAAGTCAAACACATTCAAACAAAGTTTTTTGAAGCAAATAAAAGTAAAATACATTCAACACATTATTTGAATAATTAAAGTCAAACACATTCAAACAAAGATTTTTAAATCAAATGAGAGTAAAAAACATTCAAACAAGGCTTTTTGAAGCAAATGAAAGTCAAATACATTCAACAAAGCTATTTGAATCAAATGAAAGTCAAACCCATTCTAACAAATCTTTTTAAATCAAATGAACGTTGAATACATTCTATAAAGCTTTTTGAATCAAATGAAAGTTTAACACATTAAACAAAGGTTTTTAAATCCATGGAAAGTCAAACACATTCAAACAAATCTTTTTGAAGCAAATAAAAGTCAAACACATTCAAACAATGGTTTTTAAATAATAAGAAAGTCAAACACATTCAAACAAAGCTTTTTGAAGCAAATAAGAGTAAAATGCATTCAACAAAGCTATTTGAATAAATGAAAGTCAAACACATTCAAACAAAGGTTTTTAAATCAAATGAGAGTAAAAAACATTCAAACAAGGCTTTTTGAAGCAAATGAAAGTCAAATACATTCAACAAAGCTATTTGAATCAAATGAAAGTCAAACCCATTCTAACAAATCTTTTTAAATCAAATGAACGTTGAATACATTCTATAAAGCTTTTTGAATCAAATGAAAGTTTAACACATTAAACAAAGGTTTTTAAATCCATGGAAAGTCAAACACATTCAAACAAATCTGTTTGAAGCAAATAAAATTCAAACACATTCAAACAAATCTTTTTAAAGCAAATAAAAGTTAAATGCATTCAACAAAGCTATTTCAATCAAATGAAAGTTAAACACATTCAAACAAAGCTATTTAAATCAAATGAAAGTAAAAGACATTCAAACAAAGCTTTTTGATGCAAATGAAATTCAAATCAATTCAACAAAGCTATTTGAATCAAAAGAAAGTCAAACACATTTAAATAAAGGTTTTTAAATCAAATGAAAGTCAAAGACATTCAAATAAAGATTTTTGAAGCAAATTAAAGTCAAATGCATTCAACAAAGCTATTTGAATCAAATAAAAGTCAAACACATTCAAAAAAAGATTTTTAAATCAAAGGAAAGTCAAACACGTTCAAACCAAGCTGTTTGTGGCAAATGAAAGTCAAATGCATTCAACAAAGCCATTTGAATCAAATGAAAGTCAAACCCATTCTAACAAAGCGTTTTAAATCAAATGAAAGTCGAATACATTTTATAAAGCTATTTGAATCAAATAAAAGTCAAACATATTCAAACAAAGCTTTTTGAAGCAAATAAAAGTAAAATGCATTTAACAAAGATATCTGAATCAAATGAAAGTCAAACACAATCAAACAATGGTTTTTAAATCAAATGAAAGTCAAAGACATTCAAACAAAGCTTTATGAAGCAAATGAAAGTCAAATGCATTCAACAAAGCTATTTGAATCAAATGAAAGTCAAACACATTCAAACAAAGGTTTTTAAATAATATGAAAGTGAAACACATTCAAACAAAGCCTTTTGAAGCAAATAAAAGTAAAATGCATTCAACAAAGCTACTTGAATCAAATAAAAGTCAAACACATTCAAACAAAGGTTTTCAAATCAAATGAACGTTGAATACATACTATAAAGCTATTTTAATCATATGAAAATCAAACACATTAAACAAAGGTTTTTAAATCCAAGGAAAGTCAAACACATTCAAACAAAGCTTTTTGAAGTAAATAAAAGTAAAATGCATTCAACAAAGATATTTGAATCAAATGAAAGTCATACCCATTCTAACAAAGCTTTTTAAATCAAATGAAAGTTGAATACGTTCTATAAAGCTATTTGAATCAAATGAAAGTCAAACCCATTCTAACAAAGCTTTTTAAATCAAATGTAAGTCGAATACATTCTATAAAGCTATTTGAATCAAATGCAAGTCTAACACATTAAACAAAGGTTTTTAAATCAAAAGAAAGTCAAACACATTCAAACAAAGCTTTTTGAAGCAAATAGAAGTTAAATGCATTCAATAAAGCTATTTGAATCAAATGAATGTCAAACAATTACAAATAAAGGTTTTTAAATCAAAGGAAAGTCAAACACATTCAAACAAAGTTTTTTGAAGCAAATAAAAGTCAAATGCATTTAACAAAACTATTTGAATCAAATGAAAGTAAAACACATTCAAACAAAGCTTTTTGAATCAAATAAAAGTCGAATGCTTTCTACAAAGCAATTAGAATCACATGAAAGTGAAACACATTAAACAAAGGTTTTTAAATCAAAGGAAAGTCAAACACATTTAAACAAAAGCTTTTAGAAGCAAATAAAAGTCAAATGCATTCAACAAAGCTATTTGAATCAAATTAAAGTCTAACCCATTCTAACAAAGCTTTTTAAATCAATTGAAAGTCGAATACATTATATAAAGCTATTTGAATCAAATGAAAGTCAAACACATTAAACAAAGGTTTTTAAATCAAAGGAATGTCAAACACATTTAAACAAGGGTTTTTGAAGCAAATAGAAGTCAAATGCATTCAACAAAGCTATTTGAATCAAATGAATGTCATACAAATTCAAACAAAGGTTTTTAAATCAAAGGAAAGTCAAATTCATTCAAACAAAGCTTTTTGAAGCAAAAAAATGTCAAATGCATTCAACAAAGGTATTTGAATCAAATGAAAGTTGAACACATTCAAACAAAGGTTTTTAAATAATATGAAAATCAAACACATTCAAACAAAGCTATTTGAATCAAATGAAAGTCAAACACATTCAAATAAAGCTTTTTGAAGCAAATGAAAGTCAAATGCATTCAACAAAGCTATTTGAATCAAATGAAAGTCAAACACATTCAAACAAAGCTTTTTTAAGCAAATGAAAGTCAAATGCATTCAACAAAGCTATTTGAATCAAATGAAAGTCAATCCCATTCAAACAAATCTTTTAAAATCAAATGAACGTTGAATGCATTCTATAAAGCTATTTTAATTAAATGAAAGTCAAACACATTAAACAAAGGATTTTAAGTCCAAGGAAAGTCAAACACATTCAAAAAAATCTTTTTTAAACAAATAAAAGTCAAATGCATTGAACAAAGCTATTTGAATCAAATGAAAGTCAAACACATTCAAACAAAGGTTTTTAAATCATAGGAAAGTTAAACACATTCAAACAAAAGCTTTTTGAAACAAATAAAAGTCAAATGCATTGAACAAAGCTATTTGAATCAAATTAAAATCAAACCCATTCTAACAAAGCTTTTTAAATCAAATGAAAGTCGAATACATTCTATAAAGCCATTTGAATCAAATGAAAGTTAAACACATTAAACAAAGGTTTTTAAATCAAAGGAATGTCAAACACATTTAAACAAGGCTTTTTAAAGCAAATAGAAGTCAAATGCATTCAACAAAGCTATTTGAATCAAATGAATGTCATACAAATTCAAACAAAGGTTTTTAAATCAAAGGAAAGTCAAATACATTCAAACAAAGCTTTTTGAAGCAAAAAAAAGTCAAATGCATTCAAAAAAGGTATTTGAATCAAATGAAAGTCGAACACATTCAAACAAAGGTTTTTAAATAATATGAAAATCAAACACATTCAAACAAAGCTATTTGAATCAAATGAAAGTCAAACACATTCAAATAAAGCTTTTTGAAGCAAATGAAAGTCAAATGCATTCAACAAAGCTATTTGAATCAAATGAAAGACAAACACATTCAAACAAAGCTTTTTTAAGCAAATGAAAGTCAAATGCATTCAACAAAGCTATTTGAATCAAATGAAAGTCAATCCCATTCAAACAAATCTTTTAAAATCAAATGAACGTTGAATGCATTCTATAGCTATTTTAATCAAATGAAAGTCAAACACATTAAACAAAGGATTTTAAGTCCAAGGAAAGTCAAACACATTCAAAAAAATCTTTTTTAAGCAAATTAAAGTCAAATGCACTCAACAAAACTATTTGAATCAAATGAAAGTCAAACACATTCAAACAAAGGTTTTTAAATTAAAGGAAACTCAAACACATTCAAACATAGATTTTTAAAGCAAATAAAAGTAAAATGCATTCAACAAAGCTATTTGAATCAAATTAAAGTCAAACACATTCAAACAAAGGTATTTAAATCAAATGAAAGTCAAACACATTCAAACAAAGCGTTTTGAATCAAATGAAAGTCAAATGCATTCAACAAAGCTATTTGAATCAAACGAAAGTCAAACCCATTCAAACAAATCTTTTTTAAACAAATAAAAGTCAAATGCATTGAACAAAGCTATTTGAATCAAATGAAAGTCAAACACATTCAAACAAAGGTTTTTAAATCATAGGAAAGTTAAACACATTCAAACAAAAGCTTTTTGAAACAAATAAAAGTCAAATGCATTGAACAAAGCTATTTGAATCAAATTAAAGTCAAACCCATTCTAACAAAGCTTTTTAAATCAAATGAAAGTCGAATACATTCTATAAAGCCATTTGAATCAAATGAAATTTAAACACATTAAACAAAGGTTTTTAAATCAAACTAAAGTCAAACACATTCAAACAAGGCTTTTTGAAGCAAATAGAAATTAAATGCATTCAACAAAGCTATTTGAATCAAATGAGTGTCAAACAAATTCAAACAAAGTTTTTTAAATAAAAGGAAAGTCCAACATATTCAAACAAAGCTTTTTGAAGCATATGAAAGTAAAATGCATTCAAGAAAGCTATTTGAATCAAATGATTGTCAAAACTAGTCAAACAAATCTTTTTAAATCAAAAGAAAGTTGAATGCATTCTATAAAGCTATTTGAATCAAATAAAAATCAAACACATTAAACAAAGGTTTTTAAATCAAAAGAAAGTCAAACACATTCAAACAAATCTTTTTGAAGCAAATAAAAGTCAAATGCATTCAACAAAGCTATTTGAATCAAGTGAAAGTCAAACACATTCAAACAAAGGTTTTTAAATCAAATGAAAGTCAAACACATTCAAACAAAGCTTTTTGAAGAAAATAAAAGTTGAATGCATTCAACAAAGCTATTTTAATCAAATGAAAGTCAAACACATTCAAATAATGGTTTTTAAATAATATGAAATTCAAACACATTCAAACAAAGCTTTTTGAAGCAAATAAAAGTCAAATGCATTCAACAAACCTATTTGAATCAAATGAATGTCAAACACATTCAAACAAAGGTTTTTAAATCAAATGAAATTCAAACACATTCAAACAAAGCTTTTTGAAGCAAATAAAAGTCAAATGTATTCAACAAAGCTATTTGAATCAAATGAATGTCAAATAAATTCAAACAAAGGTTTTTAAATTAAAGGAAAGTCAAACACATTCAAACAAAGATTTTTGAAGCAAATAAAAGTCAAATGCATTCAACAAAGCTATTTGAAACAAATGAAAGCCAAACACATTCAAACAAAAGTTTCATAATAGTATGAAAGTCAAACACATTCAAACAAAGATTTTTGAAGCCAATAAAAGTAAAATGCATTCAACAAAGCTATTTGAATCAAATTAAAGTCAAACACATTCAAACAAAGGTTTTTAAATCAAATGAAAGTCAAACACATTCAAACAAAGCTTTTTGAAGCAAAAAAATGTCAAATGCATTCAACAAAGGTATTTGAATCAAATGAAAGTTGAACACATTCAAACAAAGGTTTTTAAATAATATGAAAATCAAACACATTCAAACAAAGCTATTTGAATCAAATGAAAGTCAAACACATTCAAATAAAGCTTTTTGAAGCAAATGAAAGTCAAATGCATTCAACAAAGCTATTTGAATCAAATGAAAGTCAAACACATTCAAACAAAGCTTTTTTAAGCAAATGAAAGTCAAATGCATTCAACAAAGCTATTTGAATCAAATGAAAGTCAATCCCATTCAAACAAATCTTTTAAAATCAAATGAACGTTGAATGCATTCTATAAAGCTATTTTAATCAAATGAAAGTCAAACACATTAAACAAAGGATTTTAAGTCCAAGGAAAGTCAAACACATTCAAAAAAATCTTTTTTAAACAAATAAAAGTCAAATGCATTGAACAAAGCTATTTGAATCAAATGAAAGTCAAACACATTCAAACAAAGGTTTTTAAATCATAGGAAAGTTAAACACATTCAAACAAAAGCTTTTTGAAACAAATAAAAGTCAAATGCATTGAACAAAGCTATTTGAATCAAATTAAAATCAAACCCATTCTAACAAAGCTTTTTAAATCAAATGAAAGTCGAATACATTCTATAAAGCCATTTGAATCAAATGAAAGTTAAACACATTAAACAAAGGTTTTTAAATCAAAGGAATGTCAAACACATTTAAACAAGGCTTTTTAAAGCAAATAGAAGTCAAATGCATTCAACAAAGCTATTTGAATCAAATGAATGTCATACAAATTCAAACAAAGGTTTATAAATCAAAGGAAAGTCAAATACATTCAAACAAAGCTTTTTGAAGCAAAAAAAAGTCAAATGCATTCAAAAAAGGTATTTGAATCAAATGAAAGTCGAACACATTCAAACAAAGGTTTTTAAATAATATGAAAATCAAACACATTCAAACAAAGCTATTTGAATCAAATGAAAGTCAAACACATTCAAATAAAGCTTTTTGAAGCAAATGAAAGTCAAATGCATTCAACAAAGCTATTTGAATCAAATGAAAGACAAACACATTCAAACAAAGCTTTTTTAAGCAAATGAAAGTCAAATGCATTCAACAAAGCTATTTGAATCAAATGAAAGTCAATCCCATTCAAACAAATCTTTTAAAATCAAATGAACGTTGAATGCATTCTATAGCTATTTTAATCAAATGAAAGTCAAACACATTAAACAAAGGATTTTAAGTCCAAGGAAAGTCAAACACATTCAAAAAAATCTTTTTTAAGCAAATTAAAGTCAAATGCACTCAACAAAACTATTTGAATCAAATGAAAGTCAAACACATTCAAACAAAGGTTTTTAAATTAAAGGAAACTCAAACACATTCAAACATAGATTTTTAAAGCAAATAAAAGTAAAATGCATTCAACAAAGCTATTTGAATCAAATTAAAGTCAAACACATTCAAACAAAGGTATTTAAATCAAATGAAAGTCAAACACATTCAACCAAAGCGTTTTGAATCAAATGAAAGTCAAATGCATTCAACAAAGCTATTTGAATCAAACGAAAGTCAAACCCATTCAAACAAATCTTTTTTAAACAAATAAAAGTCAAATGCATTGAACAAAGCTATTTGAATCAAATGAAAGTCAAACACATTCAAACAAAGGTTTTTAAATCATAGGAAAGTTAAACACATTCAAACAAAAGCTTTTTGAAACAAATAAAAGTCAAATGCATTGAACAAAGCTATTTGAATCAAATTAAAGTCAAACCCATTCTAACAAAGCTTTTTAAATCAAATGAAAGTCGAATACATTCTATAAAGCCATTTGAATCAAATGAAATTTAAACACATTAAACAAAGGTTTTTAAATCAAACTAAAGTCAAACACATTCAAACAAGGCTTTTTGAAGCAAATAGAAATTAAATGCATTCAACAAAGCTATTTGAATCAAATGAGTGTCAAACAAATTCAAACAAAGTTTTTTAAATAAAAGGAAAGTCCAACATATTCAAACAAAGCTTTTTGAAGCATATGAAAGTAAAATGCATTCAAGAAAGCTATTTGAATCAAATGATTGTCAAAACTAGTCAAACAAATCTTTTTAAATCAAAAGAAAGTTGAATGCATTCTATAAAGCTATTTGAATCAAATAAAAATCAAACACATTAAACAAAGGTTTTTAAATCAAATGAAAGTCAAACACATTCAAACAAAGCTTTTTGAAGAAAATAAAAGTTGAATGCATTCAACAAAGCTATTTAAATCAAATGAAAGTCAAACACATTCAAATAATGGTTTTTAAATAATATGAAATTCAAACACATTCAAACAAAGCTTTTTGAAGCAAATAAAAGTCAAATGCATTCAACAAACCTATTTGAATCAAATGAATGTCAAACACATTCAAACAAAGGTTTTTAAATCAAATGAAATTCAAACACATTCAAACAAAGCTTTTTGAAGCAAATAAAAGTCAAATGTATTCAACAAAGCTATTTGAATCAAATGAATGTCAAATAAATTCAAACAAAGGTTTTTAAATTAAAGGAAAGTCAAACACATTCAAACAAAGATTTTCGAAGCAAATAAAAGTCAAATGCATTCAACAAAGCTATTTGAAACAAATGAAAGCCAAACACATTCAAACAAAAGTTTCATAATAGTATGAAAGTCGAACACATTCAAACAAAGATTTTTGAAGCCAATAAAAGTAAAATGCATTCAACAAAGCTATTTGAATCAAATTAAAGTCAAACACATTCAAACAAAGGTTTTTAAATCAAATGAAAGTCAAACACATTCAAACAAAGCTTTTTGAAGCAAATGAAAGTCAAATGCATTCAACAAAGCTATTTGAATCAAATTAAAGTCAATCCCATTCAAACAAATCTTTTTAAATCAAATGAACGTTGAATACGTTCTATAAAGCTATTTGAGTCAAATGAAAGTCAAACCCATTCTAACAAAGCTTTTTAAATCAAATGTAAGTCGAATACATTCTATAAAGCTATTTGAATCAAATACAAGTCTAACACATTAAACAAAGGTTTTTAAATCAAAGGAAAGTCAAACACATTCAAACAAAGCTTTTTTAAGCAAATAGAAGCCAAATGCATTCAACAAAGCTATTTGAATCAAATGAATGTCAAACAATTCAAACAAAGGTTTTTAAATCAAAGGAAAGTCAAACACATTCCAACAAAGATTTTTGAAGCAAATAAAAGTCAAATGCATTCAACAAAACTATTTGAATCAAATGAAAGTCAAACACATTCAAACAAAGCTTTTTGAATCAAATAAAAGTCGAATGCATTCTACAAAGCTATTAGAATCAAATGAAAGTGAAACAAATTAAATAAAGGTTTTTAAATCAAAGGAAAGTCAAACACATTCAAACAAAAGCTTTTTGAAGCAAATAAAAGTCAAATGCATTAAACAAAGCTATTTTAATCAAATTAAAATCAAACCCATTCTAACAAAGCTTTTTAAATCAAATGAAAGTCGAATACATTCTATAAAGCCATTTGAATCAAATGAAAGTCAAACACATTAAACAAAGGTTTTTAAATCAAAGGAATGTCAAACACATTCAAACAAGGCTTTCTGAAGCAAATAGAAGTTAAATGCATTCAACAAAGCTATTTGAATCAAATGAATGTCATACAAATTCAAACAAAGGTTTTTAAATCAAAGGAAAGTCAAATACATTCAAACAAAGCTTTTTGAAGCAAGAAAAAGTCAAATGCATTCAACAAAGGTATTTGAATCAAATGAAAGTCGAACACATTCAAACAAATGTTTTTAAATAATATGAAAATCAAACACATTCAAACAAAGCTATTTGAATCAAATGAAAGTCAAACACATTCAAATAAAGCTTTTTGAAGCAAATGAAAGTCAAATGCATTCAACAAAGCTATTTGAATCAAATGAAAGTGAAACACATTAAAAAATGGTTTTTAAATCCAAGAAAAGTCAAACACATTCAAACAAATCTTTTTGAAGCAAACAAAAATCAAATGCATTCAACAAAGCTATTTGAATCAAATGAAAGTCAAACACATTCAAACAAAAGTTTTTAAATCAAATGAAAGTCAAACACATTCAAACAAAGCTTTTTGAAGCAAATCAAAGTTAAATGCACTCAACAAATCTATTTGAATCAAATGAAAGTCAAACACATTCAAACAAAGGTTTTTAAATCAAATGAAAGTCTAAGACATTCAAACAAAGCTTTTTGAAGCAAAAGAAATTCAAATGCAATCAACAAAGATATTTGAATCAAACGAAAGTCAAACCCATTCTAACAAAGCTTTTTAAATCAAATGAAAGTTGAATACATTTTATAAATCTATTTGAATTAAATGAAAGTTAAACACATTAAACAAAAGTTTTTAAATCAAATGAAAGTCAAACACATTCAAACAAAGCTGTTTGAAGCAAATGAAAGTCAAATGCATTCAACAAAGTCATATGAATCAAATGAAAGTCAAACCCATTCTAACAAAGCTTTTTAAACAAATGGAAGTTGAATACATTTTATAAAGCCATTTGAATCAAATGAAAGTCAAACACATTAAACAAAGGTTTTTAACTCAAAGGAAAGTCAAACACATTCAAACAAGGCTTTTAGAAGCAAATAGAAGTCAAATGCATTCAACAAAGCTATTTGAATCAAATGAATGTCACTCAAATTCAAACAAAGGTTTTTAAATCAAAGGAAAGTCAAAAACATTCAAACAAAGCTTTTTGAAGCGAATAAAAGCCTAATGCATTTAACAAATCTATTTGAATAAACTGAAATTCAAACACATTCAAACAAAGGTTTTTAAATCAAATACAAGTAAAAAACTTTCAAACAAAGCTTTTTAAAGCAAATAAAAGTCAAGCGCATAAACAAAACTATTTGAATCAAATCAAAGTCAAACACATTCAAACAAAGGTTTTTAAATAATATAAAAGTCAAAAACATTCAAACAAAGCTTTTTGAAGCAAATAAAAGTGAAATGCATTCAACAAATCTATTTGAATCAAATGAAAGTCAAACACATTCAAACAAAGGTTTTTAAATCAAATGAAAGTCAAACACATTCAAACAAAGCTTTTTGAAGCAAATAAAAGTCAAATGCATTCAACAAAGCTATTTGAATCAAATGAATGTCAAACACATTCAAACAAAGGTTTTTAAATCAAATGAAAGTCAAACACTTTCAAAGAAAGCTTTTTGAAGCGAATAAAAGCCTAATGCATTTAACCAATCTATTTTAATTAAATGAAAATCAAACACATTCAAACAAAAGTTTTTAAATCAAATAAATGTAAAAAACATTCAAACAAAGCTTTTTAAATCAAATAAAAGTCAAACGCATTCAACAAAACTATTTGAATCAAATCAAAGTCAAACACATTCAAAGAAAGGTTTTTAAATCAAATGAAAGTCAAACACATTCAAACAAAGCTTTTTGAAACAAATAAAAGTAAAATGCATTCAACAAAGCTATTTGAATCAAATTAAAGTCGAATACATTCTATAAAGCTATTTAAATCAAGGGAAAGTCAAACACATTTAAACAAAGCTTTTTAAAGCAAATAGAAGTCAAATGCATTCAACAAAGCTATTTGAATCAAATGAAAGTAAAACACATTCAAACAAAGGTTTTTAAATCAAATGAAAGTCAATCACATTCAAACAAAGCTTTTTGAAGCAAATGAAAGTCAAATGCATTCAACAAAGCTATTTCAATCAAATGAATGTCAAACCCATTCTAACAAATCTTTTTAAATCAAATGAACGTTGAATACATTCTATAAAGCTATTTGAATCAAATGAAAGTCAAACACATTAAACAAAGGTTTTTAAATCCAAGGAAAGTCAAACAGATTCAAACAAATCTTTTTGAATCAAATAAAAGTCAAATGCATTAAACAAAGCAATTTGAATCAAATGAATTTCAAACACATTCAAACAAAGGTTTTTAAATCAAATGAAAGTCAAACACTTTCAAACAAATCTTTTTGAAGCAAATAAAAGTCTAATGCATTTAAAAAATCTATTTCAATTAAATGAAAGTCAAACACATTCAAACAAAGGTTTTTAAATCAAATAAAAGTAAAAAACATTCAAACAAAGCTTTTTAAAGCAAATAAAAGTCAAACGCATTCAACAAAACTATTTGAATCAAATCAAAGTCAAACACATTCAAACATAGGTTTTTAAATAATATGAAAGTCAAACACATTCAAACAAAGCTTTTTGAAGCAAATTAAAGTAAAATGCATTCAACAAAGCTATTTGAATCAAATTAAAGTCAAATCAAATTAATGTTAAACACATTCAAACTAAGGTTTTTAAATCAAATCAAAGTCAAACATATTCAAACAAAGCTTTTTGAAGCAAATGAAAGTCAAATGCATTCAACAAAGCTATTTAAATCAAGTGAAAGTCAAACCCATTGTAACAAATCTTTTTAAATCAAATGAACGTTGAATACATTCTATAAAGCTATTTGAATCAAATGAATGTCAAACACATTAAACAAAGGTTTTTAAATCCAAGGAAAGTCAAACACAATCAAACAAATCTTTTTAAATCAAATAAAAGTCAAATGCATTCAACAAAGCTATTTGAATCAAATGAAAGTCAAACACATTCAAACAAAGGTTTTTATATCAAATGAAAGTCAAACACATTCAAACAAAGATGTTTGAAGCAAAGGAAGTCAAATGCATTCAACAAAGCCATTTGAATCAAATGAAAGTCAAACCCATTCGAACAAAGCTTTTAAAATCAAATGAAAGTCGAATACATTCTATAAAGCTATTTGAATCAAATGAATGTCAAACACATTAAACAAAGGTTTTTAAATCAAGGGAAAGTCAAACATAGTCAAACAAAGTTTTTTGAAGCAAATAGAAGTAAAATTCATTCAACAAAGCTGTTTGAATCGAATGAAAGTCAAACACATTTAAACAAAGGTTTTTAAATCAAATGAAAGTCAAACACTTTCAAACAAAGCTTTTTGAAGCAAATGAAAGTCATCTGCATTCAATAAAGTTATTTAAATCAAATGAAAGTCAAATCCATTCTAACAAATCTTTTTAAATCAAATGAACGTTGAATACATTCTATAAAGCTATTTTAATCAAATGAAAGTAGAACACATTAAACAAAGGTTTTTAAATCCAAGGAAAGTCAAACACATTCAAACAAATCTTTTTGAAGCAAATAAAAGTCAAATGCATTCAACAAAGCTATTTGAATCAAATGAATGTCAAACGCATTCAAACAAAGGTTTTTAAATCAAATGAAAGTCAAACACTTTAAAACAAAGCTTTTTAAAGCGAATAAAAGCCTAATGCATTTAACAAATCTATTTGAATTAAATGAAAGTCAAACACATTTAAACAAAGGTTTTTAAATCAAATAAAAGTAAAAAACATTCAAACAAAGCTTTTTAAAGTAAAAAAATTCAAACGCATTCAACAAAACTATTTGAATCAAATCAAAGTCAAACACATTCTAACAAAAGTTTTTAAATAATATGAAAGTCAAACGCATTCTAACATAACTTTTTGAAGCAAATAAAATGAAAGTCAAACCCATTCTAACAAAGCTATTTGAATCAAATGAAAGTCAAACCCATTCTAACAAATCTTTTTAAATCAAATGAACGTTGAATACATTCTATAAAGCTATTTGAATCAAATGAATGTGAAACACATTAAACAAAGGTTTTTAAATCCAAGGAAAGTCAAACATAATCAAACAAATCTTTTTGAAGCAAATAAAAGTCAAATGCATTCAACAAACCTATTTGTATCAAATGAAAGTCAAACACATTCAAACAAAGATTTTTAAATCAAATGAAAGTTAAACACATTCAAACAAAGCTGTTTGAAGCAAATGAAAGTCAAATGCATTCAACAAAGCCATTTGAATCAAATGAAAGTCAAACCCATTCGAACAAATCTTTTTAAATCAAATGAAAGTCGAATACATTCTATCAAGTTATTTGAATCAAATGAAAGTCAAACACATTAAACAAAGGTTTTTAAATCAAGGGAAAGTCAAACACAGTCAAACAAAGCTTTTTGAAGCAAATAGAAGTCAAATGCATTCAACAAATCTATTTGAATCAAATGAAAGTCAAACACATTCAAAACATAGGTTTTTAAATCAAATGAAAGTCAAAGATATTCAAATAAAGCTTTTTGAAGCAAATGAAAGTCATCTGCATTCAACAAAGTTTTTTAAATCAAATAAAAGTCAAATCCATTCTAACAAATCTTTTTAAATCAAATGAACGTTGAATACATTTTATAAAGCTATTTGAATCAAATGAATGTCAAACACATTAAACAAAGGTTTTTAAATCCAAGGAAAGTCAAACACATTCAAACAAATCTTTTTGAAGCAAATAAAAGTTAAATGCACTCAGCAAAGCTATTTGAATCAAATGAAAGTCAAACACATTCAAACAAAGGTTTTTAAATCAAATGAAAGTCAAACACATTCAAACAAAGCTTTTTGAAGCAAATAAAAGTTAAATGCATTCAACAAAGCTATTTGAATCAAATGAAAGTCAAACACATTCAAACAAACATTTTTATATCAAATGAAAATCAAACACATTCAAACAAAGCTTTTTGAAGCAAATGAAATTCAAATGCATTCAACAAAGCTATTTGAATCAAATGAAAGACAAACACATTCAAACAAAGGTTTTTAAATCAAATGAAAGTCAAAGACATTCCAACAAAGCTGTTTGAAGCAAATGAAATTAAAATGCATTCAACAAAGCCATTTGAATGAAATGAAAGTCAAACCCAATCTAACAAAGCTTTTTAAATCAAATGAAAGTCGAATACATTCTATAAAGTTATTTGAATCAAATGAAAGTCAAACACATTAAACAAAGGTTTTTAAATCAAAAGAAAGTCAAACACATTCAAACAATGCGTTTTGAAGCAAATAAAAGTCAAATGCATCCAACAAAGCTATTTGAATCAAATGAATGTCAAACACATTCAAACAAAGGTTTTTAAATCAAATTAAAGTCAAACACTTTCAAACAAAGCTTTTTAAAGCAAAGAAAAGTCTAATCCATTTAACAAATCTATTTGAATTAAATGAAAGTCAAACATATTCAAACAAAGGTTTTTAAATCAAATAAAAGTCAAAAACATTCAAACAAAGCTTTTTGAAGCAAATAAATAATCAAACGCATTCAACAAAACTATTTGAATCAAATCAAAGTCAAACACATTCAAACAAAGGTTTTTAAATCAAATCAAAGTCAAAGGCATTCCAACAAAGCTGTTTGAAGCAAATGAAATTAAAATGAATTCAAAAAAGCCATTTGAATGAAATGAAAGTCAAACCCAATCTAACAAAGCTTTTTAAATCAAATGAATGTCGAATACATTCTATAAAGTTATTTGAATCAAATGAAAGTCAAACACATTAAACAAAGGTTTTTAAATCAAAAGAAAGTCAAACACATTCAAACAATGCTTTTTGAAGCGAATAAAAGTCAAATGCATTCAACAAAGCTATTTGAATCAAATGAATGTCAAACACATTCAAACAAAGGTTTTTAAATCAAATTAAAGTCAAACACATTCAAACAAAGCTTTTTAAAGCGAAGAAAAGTCTAATCCATTTAACAAATCTATTTGAATTAAATGAAAGTCAAACATATTCATACAAACGTTTTTAAATCAAATAAAAGCCAAAAACATTCAAACAAAGCTTTTTAAAGCAAATAAATAATCAAACGCATTCAACAAAACTATTTGAATCAAATCAAAGTCAAACACATTCAAATAAAGGTTTTTAAATCAAATGAAAGTCAAACTCATTCAAACAAAGCTTTTTGACGCAAATAAAAGTAAAATGCATTCAACAAAGCTATTTGAATCAAATGAAAGTCAAACACATTCAAACAAAGGTTTTAAATCAAATGAAAGTCAAAAACATGCAAAGAAAGCTTTTTAAAGCATATAAAAGTCAAATGCATTCAACAAAGCTATTTGAATCAAATTAAAGTCAAACCCATTCTAACAAAGCTTTTTAAATCAAATGAAAGTTGAATACATTCTATGAAGCTAATTGAATCAAATGAAAGTCAAACACATTAAACAAAGGTTTTTAAATCAAAGGAAAGACAAACACATTCCAACAAAGCTGTTTGAAGCAAATGAAAGTCAAATGCATTCAACAAAGCCATTTGATTGAAATGAAAGTCAAACCCAATCTAACAAAGCTTTTTAAATCAAATGAATGTCGAATACATTCTATAAAAGTATTTGAATCAAATGAAAGTCAAACACATTAAACAAAGGTTTTTAAATCAACAGAAAGTCAAACACATTCAAACAATGCTTTTTGAAGCAAATAAAAGTCAAATGCATTCAACAAAGCTATTTGAATCAAATGAATGTCAAACACATTCAAACGAAGGTTTTAAAATCAAATTAAAGTCAAACACATTCAAACAAAGCTTTTTGAAGCAAAGAAAAGTCTAATGCATTTAACAAATCTTTTTGAATTAAATGAAAGTCAAACATATTCAAACAAAGGTTTTTAAATCAAATAAAAGTCAAAAACATTCAAACAAAGCTTTTTAAAGCAAATACAAGTCAAATGCATTCAACAAAACTATTTGAATCAAATCAAAGTCAAACACACTCAAACAAAGGTTTTTAAATCAAATGAAATTCAAACACATTCAAACAAAGCTTTTTGACGCAAATAAAAGTAAAATGCATTCAACAAAGCTATTTGAATCAAATGAAAGTCAAACACATTCAAACAAAGGTTTTAAATCAAATGAAAGTCAAAAAAATGCAAACAAAGCTTTTTAAAGCAAATAAAAGTGAAATGCATTCAACAAAGCTATTTGATTCAAATTACAGGCAAACTCATTCTAACAAAGCTTTTTAAATCAAATGAAAGTTGAATACATTCTATAAAGCTATTTGAATCAAATGAAAGACAAACACATTAAACAAAGGTTTTTAAATCAAAGGAAAGTCAAACACATTCCAACAAAGCTGTTTGAAGCAAATGAAAGTCAAATGCATTCAACGAAGCCATTTGAATGAAATGAAAGTCAAACCCAATCTTTGTTGTAATGTGTTTGACTTTCATTTGATTCAAAAAGCTTTGTTGTAATGTGTTTGACTTTCATTTGTTTCAAATAGCTTATTTAGATGCATTTGAATTTCATTTGATTCAATAAGCGTTGTTTGAATGTGTTTATCTTTTATTTGATTCAAAATGCTTTGTTTGAATGTGTTTCACTTTCATTTTATCTAATTAGCTTTGTTGAATGCATTTCACTTTCATTTGATTCAAATAGCTTTGTTTGAATGTGTTTGACTATCAGTTGATTCAAAAAGCGTTGTTTGAATGTGTTTGACTTTAATTTAATTCAAAATCCTTTGTTTGAATGTGTATGACTTTCATTTTATTCAATTAGCTTTATAAAATGCATTCGACTTTCATTTGATTCAAAAATCATTATCTGAATGTGTTTGACTTTCATTTGTTTCAATTAGCATTGTTTGAATGTGTTTGACTTTCTTTTGATTCAATTAGCTTTGTTGAATGCATTTGGCTTTCATTTGATTCAAAAGGCATTATTTGAATGTGTTTGACTTTCATTTGATTAAAAAAGCTTTTTTTTAATGTGTTTGACTTTCATTTAATCTAATTAGCTTTGTTAAATGCATTTCACTTTCATTTGAATCAAAATGCGTTGTTTGAATATATTTGACTTTAATTTGATTCAAAAAGCTTTGTTTGAATGTATTTGACTTTCATTTGATTCAAAAACCTTTGTTTGAATGTGTTTGACTTATATTAGATTCAAAAAGTTTTGTTTGAATGTGTTTGACTTTCATTTTATTCAAAAGCTTTGTTTAAATGTGTTTGACTTTCATTTATTCAATTAGCTTTATGGATTGCATTCGAATTTTATTTGATTCAAAAAGCTTTGTTTGAATGTGTTTGACTTTCATTTGATTCATAAAGCTTTGTTTGAATATATTTGACTTCAATTTTATCCAATTAGCTTTATAGAATGCATTCGACTTTCATTTGATTCAAAATACTTTATTTGAATATATTTTACTTTCATTTAATTCAAAAGGGTTTGTTATAATGTGTTCGACTTTCATTTGATCTAATTAGCTTTGTTGAATGCATTTGACTTTAATTTGATTGAAAATGCTTTCTTAGATTATATTTAACTTTCATTGGATTCGGAACGCATTATTTGAATGTGTTTGACTTTCATTTGATTCAAAAAGCTTTGTTTGAATGTGTTTCACTTTTATTTTATTCGATTAGCTTTAGAGAATGCGTTCGACATTCATTTGATTCAAAATGCTTTATTTGAATATATTTTACTTTATTTTAATTAATAATGCTTCTTTTGAATGTGTTTTACTTTTATTTGATCTAATTAGCTTTGTTGAATGAATTTGACTCTCATTTGATTCAAAATGCGTTGCTTGAATATATTTGATTTTCTTTTGATTCAAAAAACTTTGTTTGAAGGTGTTTGATTTTTATTTGATTCAAAAAGCTTTGTTTGAATGTGTTTTACTTTCATTTGATCTAATTACCTTTGTTGAATGCAGTTGACTTTCATTTGATTCAAAATTCTCTGTTTGAAAATATTTGACTTTCATTTGATTCAAAAAGCTTTGTATGAATGTGTTTGACTTTCATTTGATTCAAAAAGCTTTGTTTGAATGTTTTTAACTTTAATTTTATTCAATTAGCTTTATAGAATCCATTCAACTTTCATTTAATTCAAAATGCTTTATTTGAATATATTTTACATTCATTTGATTCAAAAAGCTATGTTTGAATGTGTTTGACTTTTATTTGATCCAAAAACCTTTGTTTGAATGTGTTTCACTATTATTTTATTCAATTAGGTTTATAGAATTCATTCAACTTTCATTTAATTCAACTTTCATTTAGGTTTATAGAATGCATTTGACTTTCATTTGATTTAAAATGCTTTATTTGAATATATTTTACTTTAATTTAATTCAAAATGCTTTGTTTGAATGTGTTTCACTTTTATCTGATCTTATTAGCTTTGTTGAATGAATTTGACTTTCATTTGATTCAAAATGCTTTGGTTGAATATATTTGACTTTTATTTGATTCAATTACCTTTATAGAATGCATTTCACTTTCATTTAATTTAAAAAGCTTTGTTTGGAAGTGTTTGACTGTCATTAGATTCCAATAGATTTATAGAATGCATTCAACTTTCATTTGATTCAAAACTTTTGTTTGAATGTGTTTCACTTTCATTAGATTATAGAAGCTTTGTTTATATGTGTTTGAATTTAATTTTATTCAATTAGCTCTATTGAATGCATTCGACTTTCATTTTATTCAAAATGCTTTGTTTGAATATATTTGACTTTCATTTGATTCAAAAAACTTTGTTTGAATGTGTTTGACTTTCATTTGATTCAAAAATCTTTGTTTGAATGTGTTTAACTTTTATTTTATTCAATTAGGTTTATAGAATGCATTCAACTATCATTTAATTCAAAATGCTTTATTTGAATATATTTTACTTTCATTTGATTCAAATAGCTTTATAGAATGCATTTGAATTTCATTTGATTTCATTGAATAAGCTTTGTTTGAATATATTTGACGTCCATTTTAATCAATTAGCTTTATAGAATGCATTGGACTTTCATTTGATTCAAAATACATTATTTAAATATATTTTAGTTTCGTTTAATTCAAAAGGGTTTGTTTGAATGTGTTCCACTTTCATTTGATCTAATTAGATTTGTTAAATGCATTTGACTTTCCTTGTATTCAAAATGCTTTGTTAGAATATATTTGACTTTCATTTGATTCGAAAAGCTTTGTTTGAATGTGGTTGACTTTAATTTAATTCAAAAAGCTTTGTTTGAATGTGTTTAGCTTTCATTTTATTCAATTAGCTTTATAAAATTCGTTCGACATTCCTTTGATTCAAAATTCTTTATTTGAATATATTTTACTTTCATTTTATTCAGAAAGCTATCTTTGAATGTCTTTGACTTTCATTTGATCCAAAAACCTTTGTTTGATTGTATTTGACATTTATTAGATTCAAAAAGTTTTGTTTGAATGTGTTTGACTTTCATTTGATTCAAAATTCCCTAGTTGAAAATATTTGACTTTCATTTCATTCAAAAAGCTTTGTATGAATGTGTTTAACTTTCATTTGATTCAAAAAGCTTTGTTTGAATGTGTTTAAATTTTGTTTTATTCAATTAGCTTTATAGAATGCATTTGACTTTCATTTGATTCCAAAAGCTTTGTTTGAATGTGTTTGGCTTTCATTTTAACCTATTAGCTATATAGAATGTATTTTACTTTCATTTGATTCAAAAAGCTTTGTTTGAATGTGTTTAACCATTATTTGATTCAATTAGCTTTGTTGAATGCATTTGACTTTCGTTTGATTCATAAAGCTTTATGTGAATGTGTTTGACTTTTATTTAATTCAAAAAGCTTTGTTTGAATGTTTTTGACTTTTATTTAATTCAAAAAGCTTTGTTTGAATGTTTTTGACTATCATTTGACTCAAATAGCATTGTTGAATGCATTTGACTTTCATTTTATTCAAAAATATTTATCTGAATGTGTTTGTCTTTTATTTGAGTCAAATAGCTTTGTTGAATGCGTTTGACTTTTATTTGATTCAAAATGCTTTGTTTGAATATATTTGACTTTAATTTTATTCACATAGCTTTGTTTGAATGTCTTTGACTTTCATTTGATTCAAAAGGCTTGTTTTAAATGTGTTTCACTTTCATATAATCTAATTAGCTTTGTTGAATGCATTTGACATTCATTTGACTCAAAATGCTTTGTTTGAATATGTTTGACTTTCATTTGATTCAAAAAGCTTTGTTTGAATGTATTTGACTTTCATTTGATTCAAAAACCTTTGTTTGAATGTGTTTGACTTTCATTTTATTCAATTAGCTTTATAAAATGCATTCGACTTTCATTTGATTCAAATAGCTTTGTTTGAATGTGTTTGACTTTCATCTGCTACAAAAAGCTTTGTTTGAATGTGTTTGACTTTCATTTAATTCAAATAGCTTTGTAGAATGCATTTGACTTTCATTTTCTTCAAAAAGCTTTGTTTGAATGTGTTTGACTTTCATTTTATTTAATTAGCTATGTTGAATGCATTTGACTTTCATTTGATTCGAGAGGCATTGTTTGAATGTGTTTGACTTTCATTTGATTGAAAAAGCTTTTTTTAAAGTGTATGACTTTCATTTGATTCAAGAAACTTTTTTTGAATGTGTTTGACTTTTATTTATTTAAAATAGATTTGTTAAATATATTTGAATTTCATTTGATTCAAAAAGCTTTGTTTGAATGTTTTTAACTTTTATTTGATTCAAAATACTTTGTTTGAATGTGTTTCACTTTCCTTTGATCTAATTAGCTTTGTTGAATGCATTTGACTTTCATTTGAATCAAAATCCTTTTTTTGACTTTCATTTGATTCTTAAAGCTTTGTTTGAATGTGTTTTACTTTCACTTGGTTCAAAAACCTTTGTTTAAATGTGTTTCACTGTCATTTTATTCAATATGCTTTATCTAATGCATTCGACTTCCATTTGATTTAATTAGCTTTCAAAATTCGTTTAACTTTCGTTTGATTCATAAAGCTTTATTTTAATGTGTTTGACTTTCATTTGTTTCCAAAAGCTTTGTTTGAATGTGTTTGACTTTCATTTGATTCAAATAGCTTTGTTGAATGCATTTGAATTTCATTTAATTCAAAAAGCTTTGTTTGAATTTGTTTGACTTCCATTTAATTCAAAAGGCTTAGTGTTAATGTGTTTTACTTTAATTTGATTCAATTAGCTATGTTGAATGCATTTGACTTTCATTTGATTTAAAATGCTTTGTTTGAATATATTTGAACTTCATTTGATTCAAGAACCTTTGTTTGAATGTGTTTGACTGTCATTATATTTAATTAGCTTTGTTTAATGCATTGTTAAATGCATTTGACTTTCATTTGATTCAAAATGCTTTGATTGAATATATTTGACTTTCATTTGATTCAAAAAGTTTTGTTCAAATGATTTTGACTTTAACTTTATTCTAAAACCTTTAATTAAATGTGTTTGACTTTCATTTCATTCAACTAGCTTTATAGAATGCATTAGATTTTCATTTGATTCAAAAAGCTTTGTTTAAATGTGTTTGACTTTCACTTGATTCAATTAGATTTGTTTGAATGTTTTTGAATTTCATTTGATTTAATTAGCTTTGTTGAATGGATTTAACTTTCATTTGATTCAAAAGGCATTTTTTGAATGTGTTTGACTTTCATTTGATTCAAAAAGTGAATTTGTTCGACTTTCATTAGATTAAAAAAAAGCTTTGTTTAAATGTGTTTAACTTTCATTTTATTCAATTAGCTTTATAGAATGCATTCGACATTCATTTAATTCAAAATGCTTTATTTGAATATATTTTACTTTCATTTGATTCAAAAAGCTATGTTTTAATTCGTTTGACTTTCATTTGATCCAAAAACCTTTGTTTGAATGTGTTTGACTTTTATTAGATTCAAAAACTTTTTTTTGAATGTGTTTGACTTTCATTTGATTCAAAAGCTTTGTTTTAAGGTGTTTGACTTTCATTTTATTCAATTAGCTTTATAGAATGCATTTGACTTTCATTTGATTCAAAAAGCTTTGTTTGACTGTGTTTGGCTTTCATTTTACTCAATTCGCTTTATAGAATGTATTTGACTTTCATTTGATTCAAAAAGCTTTGTTTGAATGTGTTTGATTTTCACTTGATTCAAAAACCTTTCTTTGAATGTGTTTGACTTTCATTATATTCAATTAGCTTTATAAAAGTCATTCGAGTTCATTTGATTCAAATAGTTTATTTAAATGTCTTTGACTTTCATTTGATTCAACGAGCTTTGTTTGAATGTGTTTAACTTTAATTTGATTCAATTATCTATGTTGAATGCATTTAACTTTCATTAGATTCGAAAGGCATGGTTTGAATGTGTTTGACTTTCATTTGATTAAAAAAGCTTTATTTGAATGTGGTTTACTTTCATTTGTTTCAAATAGCTTTGTTAAATGCATTTAAATTTCATTTAATTCAAAAAGCATTGTTTGAATATGTTTAACTTTTATTTGATTAAAAATGCTTTGTTTGAATATGTTTCACTTTCATTTGATCTAATTAGCTTTGTTAAATGCATTTGACTTTCATTTGATTCAAAATGCTTTGTTTGAATATATTTGACTTTCATTTGATTCAAAATGTTTCGTTCAAATGAGTTTGACTTTAATTTTTTTCTAAAACCATTGTTTGAATGTTTTGACTTTCATTTTATTCAACTAGCTTTATAAAATGCATTAGATTTTCATTTGATTCAAAAAGCTTTGTTTGAATGTGTTTGACTTTCATTTATATCAATTAGCTTTGTTTGAATGTGTTTGAATTTAATTTGAGTTAATTAGCTTTGTTGAATGGATTTAACTTTCATATGATTCAAAAGGCATTGTTTTAACTTTTCTTTTATTCAAATCGCTTCGTTAAATAATTAAACTTTTGTTTGATTAAAAAAGCTTTATTTGAATTTGTTTGACTTTCATTTGATTCAAAAAGCATTGTTTGAATGTGTTTGACTTTTTTTTATTCAATTAGCTTCGTTGAATAAATTAAACTTTTGTTTGATTAAAAAAGCTTTATTTGAATTTGTTTGACTTTCATTGGATTCAAAAAGCTTTGTTTGAATTTGTTTGACTTTCATTTGATTCAATTAGGTTTATAGAATGCATTCGACTTTAATTTGATTGAAAAAGTTTTTATTGATTGTGTTAGACAATCATTTGATGCAAAAAGCTTTGTTCGAATGTTTTTGACTTTCATTTGATTCAATTAGCTTTGTTGAATGCATTTTACTTTCGTTTGATTTAAAAAGTTTTATTTGAATGTGTTTAACTTTCATTTGTTTCAAAAAGCTTTGTTTCAATGTTTTTTACTTTCATTTGATTCAAATAGCTTTGTTAAATGCATTCAACTTTCATTTGATTCAAAAAGCTTTGTTTGAATGTGATTGACTTTCATTTGATTCAAAAGGCTTTGTTTGAATGTGTTTCAATTTCATTTGATCTAATTAGCTTTGTTGAACGCATTTGACTTTCATTTGATTCAAAAAGCTTTGTTTGAATGTGTTTTACTTTCAATTGATTCAAAAATCTTTGTTTAAATGTTTTTGACTTTCATTTGATCTAATTAGGTTTGTTGAATGCATTTGACTTTCATTTGATTCAAAATGCTATGTTTGAATATATTTGACTTTCATTTGATTCAAAAAGCTTTTTTAAAATTTGTTTGACTTTAATTTTATTCTAAAACCTTTGTTTTAATATGTTTGACTTTCATTTTTATTCAATTAGCTTTGTAGAATGCATTCGACTTTCATTTTAGTCAGAATGCTTTGTTTAAATGTGTTTGACTTTCATTTGATTCAATTAGCTTTGTTTGTGTTTGACTTTCTTTTGATTCAATTAGCTTTTTTGAATGCATTTGACTTTCATTTGATTTTAAAGGCATTACTTGAATAGGTTCGACTTTCAGTAGATTAAAAAAAGCCTTGTTTAAATGTGTTTAACTTTCATTTTATTCAATTAGCTTTATTTAATGCATTCGACTTTCAATTTATTCAAAATTCTTTATTTGAATATATTTTACTTTCATTTAATTCAAAATGCTTTGTTTGATGGTGTTTCACTTTTATTTGATCTAATTAGCTTTGTTGAATGAATTTGACTTTCATTTAATTCAAAATGCTTTGTTTGAATATATTTGACTTTCATTTTATTCAAAAAGTTCTGTTTGAATTTGTTCGACTTTCATTAGATTAAAAAAAGCTTTGTTTAAATGTGTTTAACTTTTATTTCATTCAATTAGCTTTATTGAATGCATTCGACTTTCATTTTATTTAGAATGCTTTGTTTGAATCTATTTGATTCAAAATACTTTATTTGTAGATATTTTAGTTTCATTTAATTCAAAAAGGTTTGTTTGAATGTGTTCCACTTTCATTTGATCTAATTAGATTTGTTCTACGTATTTGACTTTCATTGTATTCAAAATGCTTTGTTAGAATATATTTGACTTTCATTTAATTCGGAAAGCTTTGTTTGAATGTGTTTGACTTTCATTTGATTCAAAAAGCTTTGTTTGAATGTGTTTGACTTTTTTTTATTTAATTAGCTTTATAGATTGCGTTCGACATTCATTTGATACAAAATGCTTTATTTGCATATATTTTACTTTCATTTAATTCAAAATGCTTTTTTGAATGTGTTTCACTTTTATTTGATTCAAAAAGCTTTGTTTGAATGTGTTTTAATTTCATCTGTTCTAATAACATTTGTTGAATGCATTTGACTTTCATTTGATTCAAAATTTTTTGTTTGAATATATTAGACTTTCATTTGATTAAAAAAGCTTTGTTTGAATGTTTTTAACTTTAATGTTATTCAATTAGCTTTATAGAATGCATTCGACAATCATTTAATTCAAAATGCTTTATTTGAATACATTTTACTTTCATTTGATTCAAAAAGCTATGTTTGAATGTGTTTGACTTTCATTTGATCCAAAAACATTTGTTTAAATGTGTTTGACTGTTATTAGATTCAAAAAGTTTTGTTTGAGTGTGTTCGACTTTCATCTAATTCAAATGCTTTGTTTTCATGTCTTTAACTATCATTTTATTGAATTAGCTATATAGAATGCATTTGACTTTCATTTGATTCCAAAATCTTTGTTTGACTGTGTTTGGCTTTCATTTTACTCAATTAGCTTTTTAGAATGCATTTGACTTTCATTTGATTCAAAAAGCTTTGTTTGAATATGTTTGACTTTCACTTGATTCAAATAGATTTATAGAATGCATTCGAATTTCATTTGATTTAAAAACCATTGTTTGAATGTGTTTGACTTTCATTTCATTCAATAATCTTTGTTTAAATATATTTAACTTCCATTTTATTCAATTAGCTTTATAGAATGTATTCGACTTTCATTTGATTTAAAATACTTTATTTGAAGATATTTAAGTTTCGTTTAATTCAAAAAGATTTGTTTGAATGTGTTCCACTTTTATTTGATTTAATTTTCATTTGATTCTAAAAGATTTGTTTGAATGTTTTTAACTTTAATGTTATTCAATTAGCTTTATAGAATGCATTCGACTTTCATTTAATTCAAAATGCTTTATTTGAATACATTTTACTTTCATTTGATTCAAAAAGCTATGTTTGAATGTGTTTGACTTTCATTTGATCCAAAAACCTTTGTTTGAATGTGTTTGACTGTTATTAGATTCAAAAAGTTTGTTTGAATGTGTTTGACTTTCATTTTATTCAAATGCTTTGTTTTCATGTGTTTGACTTTCATCTTATTCTATTAGCTTTATAGAATGCATTTGACTTTCATTTGATTCTAAAAGCTTTGTTAGACTGTGTTTGATTTTCATTTTACTTAATTAGCTATATAGATTGCATTTGACTTTCATTTGATTCAAAAAGATTTGTTTGAATGTGTTTGACTTTCACTTGATTCAAATAGCTTTATAGAATGCATTCGAATTTCACTTGAGTCAAAAACCTTTGTTTGAATGTTTTCGACTATCATTTCATTCAATAATCTTTTTTTGAATATATTTGACTTCCATTTTATTTAATTAGCTTTATAGAATGGATTCGACTTTCATTTAATTCAAAATACTTTATTTGAAGATATTTAAGTTTCATTTAATTCAAAAAGGTTTCTTTGAATGTGTTCCACTTTCATTTGATCTAATTAGATTTGATGAATGCATTTGACTTTCATTGTATTGAAAATGCTTTGTTAGAATATATTTGACTTTCATTTAATTCGGAAAGCTTTGTTTGAATGTGTTTGACTTTCATTTGATTCAAAGTGCTTTGTTTGAATGTGTTTGACTTTTATTTTATTTAATTAGCTTTATAGAATCCGTTCGACATTCATTTGATTCAAAATGCTTTATTTGAATATATTTTACTTTCATTTAATTCAAAATGCTTTGTTTGAGTGTGTTTCACTTTTATTTGATCTAATTAGCTTTGTTGAATGAATTTGACTTTTATTTGATTCAAAATTCTTTGTTTGAATATATTCGACTTTCATTTGATTCAAAAAGTTCTGTTTGAATTTGTTCGACTTTCATTAGATTAAAAAAATCTTTGTTTAAATGTGTTTTACTTTCATTTGTTCTAATAACCTTTATTGAATGCATTTGACTTTCATTTGATTCAAAATTCTTTGTTTGTATATATTTGACTTTCATTTGATTCAAAAAGATTTTTTTAAATATGTTTGACTTTCATTTGATTCAAAAAGATTTGTTTGAATTTGTTTAACTTTAATGTTATTCAATTAGCTTTATAGAATGCATTCGACTTTCATTTAAATTAAAACTCTTTATTTGAATATATTTTACTTTCATTTGATTCAAAAAGCTATGTTTGAATGTGTTTGACTTTCATTTGATACAAAAACTTTTGTTGGAAAAAACCTTTGTTTGAATGTGTTTGACTGTTATTAGATTCGAAAAGTTTTGTTTGAATGTGTTTGATTTTCATTTGATTCAACAGCTTTGTTTTAATGTGTTTGACTTTCATTTTATTAAATTAGCTTTATAGAATGCATTTGAATTTCATTTGATTCCAAAAGCTTTGTTTGACTGTGTTTGGCTTTCATTTTACTCAATTAGCTTTATAGAATACATTTGACTTTCATTTGATTCAAAAATCTTTGTTTGATTGTGTTTGATTTCACTTGAAAGTTGAAACCATTTGACTTTCCTGTTATTCAAAATGTTTTATTTTAATGTGTTTGACTTTCATTTGTTTCAAAATGCTTTATTTGAATGTGTTTGACTTTTATTTGATTCAAATAGCTTTGTTGAATGCATTCAACTTTTATTTGATTTAAAAACCTTTGTTTGAACGTGTATGACTTTCATTTGATTCAAAAGGCTTTGTTTGAATGTGTTTCACTTTCATTTGATCTAATTAGCTTTGTTGAATGCATTTAAATTTCATTTGATTCAAAAAGCTTTGTTTGAATGTGTTTTACTTTCATTTGATTTAAAAAGCTTTTTTTGAATGTCTTTGAATTTAATTTGATCTAATTAGCTTTGTTGAATGCATTTAACTTTCATTTGATTCTAAATGTTTTGTTTGAATATATTTGACTTTCATTTCATTCAAAAAGCTTTGTTGGAATGTGTTTGACTTTCATTTGTTTCTAACAGCTTTTTCAAATGCATTTGAATTTCATTTGATTCAAAACGCTTTGTTTGAATGTGTTTAACTTATATTTGATTCAAAATGCTTTGTTTGAATGTGTTTCACTTTCATTTGATCTAATTAGGTTTGTTGAATGCATTTGACTTTCATTTGATTCAAAATGCTATGTTTGAATATATTTGACTTTCATTTGATTCAAAAAGCTTTTTTAAAATTTGTTTGACTTTAATTTTATTCTAAAACCTTTGTTTTAATATGTTTGACTTTCATTTTTATTCAATTAGCTTTGTAGAATGCATTCGACTTTCATTTTAGTCAGAATGCTTTGTTTGAATGTGTTTGACTTTCATTTGATTTAATTAGCTTTGTTTGTATTTGATTTTCTTTTGATTCAATTAGCATCGTTGAATGCATTTGACTTTCATTTGATTTTAAAGGCATTGTTTGAGTAGGTTCGACTTTCATTAGATTAAAAAAAGCTTTGTTTAAATGTGTTTAACTTTCATTTTATTCAATTAGCTTTATTGAATGCATTCGACTTTCATTTTATTTAGAAATGCTTTGTTTGAATGTATTTGACTATTGATTCAAAAAGCTTTGTTTGAATGTGTTTGACTTTCATTTGATTCAAAAATCTTTGTTTGAATGTGTTCAACTTTCATTTTATTCAATTAGCTTTATAGAATGCATTCGACTTTCATTTAATTCAAAATGCTTTATTTGAATATATTTTACTTTCATTTGATTCAAAAAGCTATGTTTTAATGTGTTTGACTTTCATTTGATCCAAAAACCTTTGTTAAAATGTGTTTGACTGTTATTAGACTCAAAAAGTTTTGGTTTAATGTGTTTTACTTTCATTTGATTCAAAATCTTTGTTTTAATGTGTTTCACTTTCATTGTATTCAATTAGATTTATAGAATGCATTTGGCTTTCATGTTATTCAAAAGCTTTGTTTGACTGTGTTTGGCTTTCATTTTACTCAATTAGCTTTATAGAATGCATTTGACTTTTATTTGATTCAAAAAGCTTTGTTTGAATGTGTTTGACTTTCACTTGATTCAAATAGCTTTCTTGAATGTGTTTAGGGTGTTTTGGTCCCTCGGGAGAGTTAGAGCTCGAGGACTGATCCGACTGTGCCTGTACCTGCAAAGCAACGGAGACTCCGGGTTTTTGGAGTTCCGCATCCGACGGTCAAGTTAGTACTTGAATATGGATAGGAGATGGTGCGAAAAAGAAAATGAGATCTTTTCGGATTCCGAGATCAAGTGTTTCTCTGATGTGAGAGAATGTAGCTTAGGTGTAATAAATGATTGAATGTCCCCCAAATTTGAGGAATATCTCCCTATTTATAGGGTCATTGGTGAACGTGCCCCTTCAAGGTCATTTGACCTAGATTTGGTGGGCTGCGCCATTTTGCGGCGTTCTTGGGAATTGGGCCTTGAAGGCCGCAATTCAGGAAGCATCTGAGGTTGACACGTGGTAGCTGGCAATTGGCCCAAATGGACCTGCCTAGGCATGATACGTGGTCCTCTCTGATTGGTCCACGTGGACAGGGTAATTTTACCCAAAACATTTGCCCCTCACAGGTGGCACGTGGCTGGCCACGTGGCACCTGTGACACGCGGCATTCGGTAAACGGTGAATAGTAAAAACTATTCACCTTCTAGGGTTTACGGGGATGCCCCTGCTTTTACCCTCCTATAAATAGAAGGTTTTACCCTCTATCTCTCCCCATTTCACACCATAGCCTTTGACTTTTTAGAGAGAGAAAGAGAGAGCTTTTTTAAGAAAGAAACTCTGCATCTGTTTTGTTGTGATTTTGCGTTTTTCCGCTGCATTTCAAGGAACACATCCGGTCACCGCTTGTAGCTGTTATCAGATATTCAGAGCTAAGTTAAAGGTAACCGCCTATACTCCTTTCAAGTTTTTTATACTTTTCCGCTTGTGTAGTTAGGCTTCAAAGATAAAATGGACTCTTCATCGACCCACACGGCACCGCATAGGTCATTCAGCCGGTCTCCTGGTACGGCTGAATCTAGAACCGGGGGTGCCATTTCTGGAAATTCGGACCTGCTTTGCTCATCCCCGAACACCTCCGTCTCCGTGTCTATGCAGGACAACATGGCCAGAGTTAAACAAACGGCTGTTAAGCCGAGCAGGCGGCGCACTAGAAGAGTGCCCGCTGATGAAGTTATTTAAGATGAAGAATATGAGGAATATGAAAGTTCGGAGGAAGAGCAAGAGCAGGCGGGTTCTTCTCCGGGTGGCACCCCTTCAACCCCCAGTGACACAATATTGGAAGGGGCAAACGGCGAGGACGATGCCTCTTCCCTAGGGTCTAATGGAGAGGGGTCAGGCGGTGAGGAAGCCGCCGAGAGGTCCGGCTCAGAAGCGTCGGGCTCTGACTAGGAAGATGTAGCGGCTGAGTATCAACAGCCGGCTAAAGGGCCTGATAAGCCAAATCCCTTGACAACTAAAATGCTTCCTAGGGACTTAGCTGTCATGCAAAGCAGCTTTAGGGCTTTTGCTGATGCGCATCCGGTAGGAGAGGGATGGAGAATAGAGGTTCCTCCGCCTGAGGTAACGATTGCCTGGGGGACGATATTGAAAATGCCGACAACTGTTTCAGCTGTTATGAGGAGGCGATTAGAGCCGGCCTCCGCTTCCCCCTTCACAAAGGGATTAAAAGAATTTTGAAGGGGTATGACTTGGGTGTCTGGCAGCTTACCCTAAACTCGTGGATTAACATTCTGGGCTATATTACCGCCTGCGAGTATCAAAACATAGAGCCTAGTTTTGCTGCGTTTGCTCATATGCATTATATGAGCCCGGCACCAGGCGGGTATGGTGCGTGGTACACTCTAACCACACAACCGGAATACTTAATAACCTTGGACAAGCCGTCCAAATGGTCCGGGTGGAAGGACAGATTTTACTTGATCTGCTCTCCAACTCTGGGGCACAACCGGTTCCTTCGCCGGTACAATCAAGATCCGGCGCTGCTCGGAAAGAAGTGCACCTTGCCCCGGATGTCTTATAGGGCTTACGAGCAGATCATGGAGCCGGGCTTTTTTAAGACAACAACTATGCCCTTGGAGGATGGGACTCAAATAATTGTTCCTAGGAAATGGATACCTCATCCGGACTTCTTTAAGAACGAGGCCTTCCTCTCCGCCTATGGGCTTAGCCCCATGTTTAAGCAGGGTAGAATTATAACACACCCGGCGATTTGCCGTCTGTACTAATACCTTGTTTGTTTTTTGTTACTCTTTTTGACCAACCGTTTCCTTTCTTACTGCAGACGAAGGAAGGAATATGGTTCCTCCTGAGATGACACCTGCTAAGTTGGCTGCTCTTCTGAGGAAGGAGCAACTTCTGGAGAAGAAGGCGGCCTTGGAAGCTAAGGAAGCCAAGTAGGGAGGGGTAAGCCACCGGTTGTACCCCCTTTGTCCAACTTCTGAATTACCCAGCTGTATATCTCAGATTCAATTTATGGATTTCTGATTATAATTCTGTTGATATTTCTATTCTTTTGTTTGCAGGGCGGAAGCAAGTCTATCCCCCGTTCAATTACCAAATTGTTTAAATGGCCGAGAGAAGAGCTGGCCAAAACTCCGTCTAAGATGGGGAGAAAGAACCCTTCTACTCCCTCTTCAGCCAACCCAGATCGTCCTACAATCGGGGGCAAAAGCCCGGCTGCAATGAAAGCTTTGAGTGAAAGCTCAGAGCGATCTGCTGGAAAACAGCCGGATGCCTCAACGGCATCGAAGGGTGGCATGCCACCCACTGCTACAGACGGCTCTGTAGCAGTTGAAGGGGAAACCCCTAAGCTTCGCGTCCAAGGTAAGACAAGGATAGAACTCCCTTGGCCGGTTGACTATATGCGATTTAAGACTCGGGTCAATCTGCCTGAAGGCTCGACGAGCAGCCGGCATGAGTCGGGTGCCGCCTATGCTGCTTTCTCACCAAGTAATTCTTTTGGTGCAGATGCTCCCTCATATCCGCCTAACATGCAGGGGTTTGCTAAGAGGATGGTGAGGACTCTCACCCGGTCAGAGAAGCTCTCTGTGCCGGATGTCCATGTCGTGGATTTCAACTATATCCAGGGCCTGCTGGCTGAGGTAATCCCCTAATTTTTATTAACTTTTTAAGTTTTAAGCTTACTTTGCTTACCGCCTGTATCCATCTTTTTAGAGAATGCTGAGGATAGACGGGCTAAGGGTCCCCTTCAGGCGGAAGGGAGAAGAGGTAAATGACGCTAAAGAGGGCCGTTTAAGTTCTCAACTCTGCTGAATACAGTAAAATACAATGTGACGTTGAAATTAAAGTAGTAGAGTTGAACCAGGAGGAGCTGATAAGGAATCTGACGGCTGCTAATGACGCCGCAAATGAGCGGGTGGCCAAGCTCGAAGAGGAACTGAAGATTGAAAAGTCCAACCTCAAGGCCTTGGAGGGAGCTGATACGGAGAACGCCTAGCTGAGGGTAGACGTGGGGGTTGACCTTGTCACCCTTAGGAACCAGCACAGGGACGAGATTGCCCAAGAACAGAAAAGACTGGTTGCTGAGAATGAGCGGGACACGAAGGCCCAGCTGCGTATCGCGTGGAGTCTGCTCCACCCCAAAATTGAGTTTGATGTGCTGAAGCTTCGATACGACTACGCCACTGAGGTGTATGACGCACAGCAGCTCAACGAGGAGGCCCCGCCTCCCTGCAAGGCGTGGGCCCTTGAGCAAGGCTATGAGGTCTCCGATGACGAGGGGGAGGAGGAGCCGGCTGTAGGCCAGGACGAAATTGGAGATGTTCAAGTCTAGGCTCCGGGTGATCAGACTGCAGCAAGCCTCCCAACCGGTCAGTACCAGCGGAAGCTGACCCAACATCAATGATTTAGCTTCCTCCATTTATTTCAGAGACAGTATGCCAACCTCTTCCTCTTTCCGGCCTACGAGCCGAGTATTTGATGTATCTTTTTACCGACTAAGGGGTCGGGTGAAAATTTTTCCTTCCTTTCTGTGTTCCGGATGAAAATCCGGTTAACATTATTATCCGATTTTTACCAGTTTGAATGAAGAACTCCGACTGAGTCAGTTTGATGAATGTGCTTACTTTAATTTTGCACTTTTTGTTTGAAATTTTTTGCCAATTTTGGCCTATCTTTTTCAAGTATGCGGCAATTCAGACAACACGCCGACTATTCTTGCCCCTGGCGGCTGTGTAATGGGTTTCGGTACTTGTAGGATTGATTGACTTTGGAATGTTTGATACTTTTAAGAGTATGGAATGTTCCTAAGTCAATCAATCACAGTAGTGATTGCCCCAAACCAAGTGCACAACCGTCAATCAGTAGCCGTTTTACTGAATCTAGGTATTCGCATATGACTCTTTGTTAGTCAGATGGGTGATTACCGCCTGGCCATCAATGGAACAGGGGACATATTGTCCGCCTGTCTGATGGATCTCAGACGGCATAAAGGTCGTCTGGGACACCTTCAATCCATTGTACCTTAATCGCCTGCCCCAGTGGGGTAGTCGGCACAACTTCATTGCTAGCCAGATGGGTGGTTATCGCTTGGCCATCAATGGAACAAGGGACATATTATCCGTCTGTCTGATGGATCTCAGACAGCTTCAAGGCCGTCTGGGACACCTTCAATCCATTGTACCTTAATTGCCTGCCCCACTGGGGTAGCCGGTACAACTTCGTTCAATAGTCTAACAGAGAACTTCAGGAATTTACCGGCTGATGTCTCTTGACATCCGGATTTAAGCTTGATCATTCTTTTAGACTATTTTAGTCAGACCACTATGAGTTGACCAATTTGGTCGTTCAATTTTTGTCGTCTACGTATGTTGGTAGAGCAGTCGATAGAATGCCCTCTGCGATGATAACACCAAGAGGGGCGTCGCCGGATGCCACACTCAAATAGTAGCAAACGAATTTATAAAAACAATATTGCATCCGGGGCCATTGGCCTCTGTTTTAATTTTAATTTTTGCCACCAAGTCTTTTGACTTGGTTTAATTTCACATTTTAAGGTCCGCCTGTGCACTGCTCAGACGGAGATCTGACTTAAATTTAGTGTTAGCCGCTAAGTTTTAACCTAGCTTATTCGATTTGTTGTTCGTCTGTGTTTTCAGTAGACGGTAACTTGGATTGTGCATGTATATGTACAAAGCAATTAAATTATTGAAAACAAAAAGAAACTTTTTCATTGATGTGCTTTTTTATTTAGGAAAATTTGGATTTTGGTACCTCGAAAATGGGGGTAATTGAATTTTAGTACCCATCTAAAATTTTATTTTAAATTGGTACCTCAAAAATGACTAAACTATAGATATCAGTACCTCCGTTAGCATTCTGTCAACTTTGCCGTTAGTGGGTCCCATTATCTAATTATTTAATAATTTAATTTATTAAAAAAAAAAGAAAAAACATTTAATAAAAAAAAAACTTAAAAAATAATTATAAAAAAATCAGAAAAAAACCCAAAAAGAATTGCCTAACTTTCTGAAATTCCTCACAAATTCCTAATTTGAACAACAAAAATCAATTAACCCTTTAATTTTGTTGATTAATGGGAGATAATTGTGCTACAAAATCAATGGGGTTTCTCCAATTTGAGCAATTAATCCCAGGTTTACCAGATGATTTAGCAATGGAGTGTCTTTTAAGAGGACCCATTACTTCTCATCCTTCACTTAGATTGGTTTCTCATGTATGGAAGTCTACTGTCTCTCATCCTTCTTTCTTCTCCAATCGCCGCTTCGCTCTCATCCTTCACTTAGAGTAATGAAGACAAAGTGGCAATTCATTGGTGGTGCTGGTTGGTGGTTTGTGAGTTTCGGGGTTGTGGGCGGTGGATCTAAGTTCGTGGGTTGTGCGTTTCGGGGTTGTGGGTGGTGGGTTTCGTGGTTGTGGGTCTGGGTTCGTGGGAATTGGGTTTCGAGGTGGGTGGTGGTGGGTTGTAGTGGGTTCGACGGTTGGGTTCGTGGTGGCGGGTCTTGGGGTTGTTGGCTGGGTTCTTAGGTTATGGGTTTTGGGGTGGGTGGTGGTGGGTTGTAGTGGGTCTGGCGTTTGTGGGTTGTGGGTTTCGGGGTGGAGGTTGGTGGGTTGAGGGTCTGGGTTTTTGGTGGTGGGTTTCGGGGTGGGTGGTGATACGTGGGTTTCGGGGTTGTGGGTCTGGGTTCGGAGGTGGTAGTGGTGCTGGGCTTGTTGGTGGTGCGCTGGGTGGTGCTGTGTTGGGTGGTGCTGGGCTCCGTTCGTGGTGCTTGGTGTTTAATTTTTTTTTATTTATTTTTTATTTTTTAAGGGAACTTGGTGTTTAATTTTTTTTTTTAATTTTTTTTAATTTTTTTTTTATTTTTTAAGGGAACTTGGTGTTTAATTTTTGTTTGGGTTTTTTCTAATTTTTTTTTATAATTATTTTTTAAGTTTTTTTTTTATTAAATGTTTTTTCTTTTTTTTAATAAATTAAATTATTAAATAATTAGATAATGGGACCCACTAACGGCAAAGTTGACAGAATGCTAACGGAGGTACTGATATCTATAGTTTAGTCATTTTTGAGGTACCAATTTAAAATAAAATTTTAGATGGGTACTAAAATTCAATTACCCCCATTTTCGAGGTACTAAAATCCAAATTTTCCTTTTATTTACAAAAATTTACAAGCCTTAAAAGTAGTACTTTTTCAAGTTATCTACATTCCAAGTTCTAAGCAGCCGCCTGCCGTCTGGAGTTTCCAGGCGGTAGGTGCCGTTTCTTACTTCTTCATAAATCCGATAGGGACCTTCCCAATAAGGAGTTAGCTTTCCATGCTCATTGGCCCTACCGGTTGCCTTCATTTTTCGTAACACAAAGTCCCCAACTTTTAAGGGCCGTTTGTGCACTCTCTTGTTGTAGGCACGAGTCATTCTCAGACGGTAAATCTCATGACGCAAGGCAGCATTGCCCCTGCGCTCCGGGAGTGAGTCCAATGCTAGCCGCATGGCCTCCCAGTTTGCCTCTTCATCATATAGCATGACTCGTAGAGTCAGCTCATAATGCTCGATGGGCAAGACGGCTTCAACACCGTAAACCATGAGAAATGGGGTTTCACTGGTTGCCCCTTTTTCAGTTGTCCGGATGGCCCATAGGACATGAATCAACTCTTCAGCCCACAAACCACCGGCTCTTTCAATTTTCTTCTTAATACCGTCTGAGATGAGTTTGTTGAAGGCTTCAACTTGGCCTTTTGCTTGGGGTCGGCCGACCGATGCAAAACAATTTGTGATCCCTTGATCTTCCAACCAAGTTTTAAGATGTGGCGTCTCAAATTGAGGTCCATTATCAAATACCATAGACATAGGTACCCCGAACCGGGTGATAATGTTCTTCCAGATGAAGGAAATGACATCTTTTGTCTTGATGCCTTTGACCGCCTCTGCTTCCATCCACTTGGTGAAATAGTCCACAGCAACAAGAATATAGCGTTTTCCGCTTGTTGCAGGCGTATACGGACCTAGAATGTCCATGCCCCATTTAGCAAACGGGATTGGGCTGTGGATTGCCGTCAGATCAGTAGCGGGGCGATGGTTAGCTTGCCAAATCTTTGACACCTGTCACACTTTTTAACAAATTTCATGGCATCTGACTCAAGAGTGGGCCAGAAGTAATGCCGCTTGGCCCTGACAACTAGGGATCTGCCGCCTCAGTGAAAGGCGCAGTATCCCGCATGCAACTCTTCGAGAACTTCTCTCCCCTTTTCCAGGGTAACACACTTTAGTAAGGGCTTCATAAAACCAGCCTTGAAGAGCTCTCCTTCTCTTATCTCGAAGTTTGCTGCACGCTTCTTCAGCACGGCTGGCTCCTGGGGTGAATCAGGGAGCGTGCTGTCTGGGAGATACGCCTGGATGCCATCCATCCAAGTAAAACTTCGGTCCAGAATTCCAATGGGCTCGTCATCAGATATGCTTCGCTTTTCCATTACTTCCCAAAAGACTAACCGAGGAGTATCGTAGGAGGCGGAGGATGCTCACTTAGACAGAGCATCCGCCTGGTTGTTTTCAGACCGAGGCACTTGACTTAAATGAAATTGTTCAAGTGTCCCAGCTTCAACCTTGACTGCCTGTAAATATTTGATCATAGTCGGACGGGTGGCTTCATATTCACCATGGTATTGGCTAACGACCAAGTGAGAATCAGAGTAGGCGTCAATATTTGTTGCCCCTGCCGCCTTACACATGCGGATACCGGCTAGCAAGGCTTCATATTCCGCCTCGTTGTTTGAGGCCTGGAACTTGAGCCATAGTGCATACTCATATTTGTCCCCTTCTGGGGATTCAGAGATTATACCTGCACCACAACCGTTCATAGTAGAGCTCCCGTATACATGCACCTTCCAAACCTGATCAAGGTTATCTGAAGCAACCGGCCTTGTTATTTCGAAAATGAAGTTGGAAAACGCCTGACCCTTCACTGGCTTCCTTGGTTCGTAAGCGATTTCAAGACTTTGCATTTCAATAGCCCATTTGAGCATTCTGCCGGATGAGTCTAAGGTTGTCATTGGCCGCTTGAGGGGTTGATCTGTGTAAATCACCACTGGATGTGCCAAGAAGTATGGTTTCAACTTCTTCACAGCCATGTAAAGAGCAAGGCCAAATTTTTCAACCATGGGGTACCGGAGTTCAGCATTTCTGAGCACATGGCTAATGAAATAGACCGGGAGCTGATTGCCGTCTCTCTCAGCAAGGAGAACAGCACTAAGGGCATGATCTGAGACGGCTAAGTACATATAGAGCATCTCCTTTGGTAGAGGGCTAACAAGCCTTGGCAAGGAGCGTAAGTGTTCTTTCAATTTTTGAAAGGCCGCCTCAACATCATCTCCCCATTCAAATCTAGTCTTCTTCCTGATTGCTTAGAAGACGTAAAGGCATTTGTCACCTGACCGGCTGAGGAATCTCCCCAGCGCAGCCAGACAACCGGTAAGCCTCTGAACTTCCTTGACAGAGCGGGGTGACCTCATGTCAATCACCGCCTGTATCTTCTCGGGGTTAGCCTCTATCCCCCTTTGGTCAATTAGGAATCCGAGAAACTTTCCAGACTCAACACCAAAAACACACTTTCTAGGATTTAACATGACCTTATGCCGCCTGAGTGTGGTGAAGGTTTCTTGGAGATCAGCAAGGTGATCCGTCTGTAGCTTGGATTTGACTATCATGTCATCAATGTACGCCTCTACATTCCTTCCAATCTGATTAATGAAGACTGTATTAATCATCCGTTGGAAAGTAGCCGGCGCATTCTTCAAGCCAAACGGCATCACCATATAACAGAATAACCCCAGATCAGTGACGAAGGCCGTCTTTTCTTGATCTTTTTTCCACAGGGGTATCTAATGGAAGCCAGAGTAGGCATCCATAAAACTCATCAAGGCATGCCCGACTGTAGAGTCGACCAGACTATCAATCTTTGGAAGCGGGTAACTGTCCTTTGGACATGCCTTGTTGAGGTCTGTGTAATCAACACACATACGCCAGGTACCATTCGGCTTCTTTACAAGCACCACGTTCGCAACCCAGTCAGGGAAGTTACATGGCCTTATGAACCCAGCGTCTAACAGCTTTTTAACTTTGGCAGTGGCCGCTTGACTTCTTTCCTCACCGTGATTTCTTTTCTTTTGCCGGATGGGCTTGTTTTTTGGATCCACGGCGAGTTTGTGGACAGCGAGATCCGGGCTGATGCCTGGCATCTCCTCCACTTCAAAGGCAAAGATGTCTTTGAATTCCTTCAGCAAATGGTGCAAGTCCACACCAAGCCTTTCAAAGGCAGCATTCCCCATCTTAATAGTTCGCTCTGGACAGCTGTCGTTCAGAGGAATATCGATGTGTTCACCAGCCGGCTGGGGACGGAGATCGTCTGACTGCTCCCCGGTCAGTGATTGCTATTTCTTCTCCTTTTTCACCTCCACCAGCTTTTCAGTTTTTCTTTTCTTTGCGGCTTCTGAAGGGGGTGAATCAGGGTCCTTGACATCGTCAAGGTCTATTAGCTCCTTCAGCTGACCGGCTGCAGCAGCAGTCGGCTTAACGTCTGAGAGATAGCACTCTCTTGCCGTCTTCTGATCCCCGTTGAGGGAGCCAACATTGCCATCATCCCTTTCATAATTGAGAAACATGAGGGCTGGGATTATGACGGCCTTACACTCGTTCAAAGTGGGTCGGCCAAGAATGATGTTGTAGGCGGTCAGTTCTTTAACCACCAGGAACCGGACAACCATGTGCCGCCCTTGTCCCTTCTCCCCCAGCTGGATGGGGATGTCAATTTGTCCGACTGGGTGCACGACTCCTCCCCCAAAGCCAACTAATGGGTGGGAGACGTCGCGTAGACCGTCCTGCTTGTAATTAAGCTAAGACAAACACTTGTAGCTGATGAGATCAGAGGAGCTACCCGTGTCTATGAGGATCCGACTAACCAGCTGGTTGGAGACCTTGCATTCAATGACAACTGGGTCGTCATGCGGTCGGCGAACTTTGCCCTGATACTTCTCAATGATGAGGACGTATGGGAATGTTCCACTTGAGGACGTCTGTCCATCATCAACCGAGTGAATCATCCTCTTCAGGTGATCCTTGGTGCCCCGCATGGTCGGGCCACCACTTGCGAATCCACCTGCTATAGTGTAGACCGGATCCTTGTCGGTATCCGAACTACTAGTAGGCTGGACAGTTTTTGACGACTGCCCCAGATTCGTCTTAGAAGCCGCTTTGGACGTCAAGACATAGGACTTCATCAAGCCCTTGTCAGCCAGACGGTCCAACGTCCGCTGAAGGCTATATCAGTCGTTGGTGTCATGGCCCACCTCCTGATGGAAGTGGCAGAATTTATTCTTGTTCCGAGACTGAACAGAACTCTTCATAGGATTCGGCTTCTCAATGGTCAGCCGGTCCTTCACCTCTGTAAAGTTGGTGTAGTAGTCTTTACTGAATTCATACCGCGAGACATACGGTTTGAATTCCTTCTTCTTCTTTTTGGACGGCTGATCAAGTTCCTCAACCGCCCAGACTTCTTTTCTCTTTTTGCTCTCTACAGCTTTCTGAGCTGGCTGAGCAGACCGGCTCTCCTTTTGCCTGTCAGACTTCTTAGAGTCCGACTAGTTGCTGGACGAGCAAAGGTCGGTGGCTTGAATAAAGCTCTCCGCCTCTATCAACGCCTCTTGGACAGTGAAGACCCTCTTTCGGACAAGGTCGAACTTAAAGGTTGACCCGTCCTTCAGACCCTTGAAGAAGTTTGTATAGGCTACCTCGTCATACAGCCCCTGGATTTGAATTCTCACCAGGTTGAACCGCCTGACATAGGAGCGAAGCCCTTCTCTATCTCCCTACCGGATGGTGCTCAAGTCAAGACTTGTTTTCTTGGCACGGATGTTCATTGAGAAGTTGGAGGCAAACAGGAAAGCAAGCTTCCTAAAGCTGTCGATACATCCGGCTGGCAGGTTGCCAAACCATTGTTGGGCAATGCCCTTCAATGTAGCCGGGAAGCATCGGCACCACATAGCATCCTCCAGCCCTTGCATGTGCATGAGATTGGAGTAGGCCATGAGGTGGTCCTTCGGGTTGGTGGTACCATCATAAGCACCATCATAAAAAAGCTTTGTTTGAATGTGTTTGACTTTCATTTGATTCAAAAAGCTTTGTTTGAATGTGTTTGACTATCATTTGATTCAAAAAGCTTTCTTTGAATGTGTTTGACTTTCATTTGATTCAAAATCCTTTGTTTGCATGTGTATGACTTTCATTTTATTCAATTAGCTTTATAAAATGCATTCGACTTTCATTTGATTCAAAAATCATTGTTTAAATGTGTTTGACTTTCATTTGTTTCAATTAGCATTGTTTGAATGTGTTTGACTTTCATTTGATTCAATAAGCTTTGTTGAATGCATTTGGATTTCATTTGATTCAAAAAGCTTTGTTTCAATGTGTTTGACTTTCACTTGTTTCAATTAGCTTTGTTTGAATGTGTTTGACTTTCATTTAATCTAATTAGCTTTGTTGAATGCATTTTACTTTCATTTGAATCAAAATGCTTTGTTTGGATATATTTGACTCATTTGATTCAAAAAGCTTTGTTTGAATGTATTTGACTTTCATTTGATTCAAAAACCGTTGTTTGAACGTGTTTGACTTTTATTAAATTCAAAAAGTTTTGTTTGAATGTGTTTGACTTTCATTTGATTCAAAAGCTTTGTTTGAATGTGTTTAATTTTCAATATATTAAATTAGCTTTATGGAATGCATTAAACTTTCATTTGATTCAAAAAGCTTTGTTTGAATGTGTTTGACTTTAATTTTATTCAGTTAACATTATAGAATGCATTTGACATTCATTTGATTCAAAATACTTTATTTGAATATATTTTACTTTCATTTAATTCAAGAAGGTTTATTGAATGTGTTCCATTTTCATTTGATCTAATTAGCTTTGTTGAATATATTTGACTATCATTTGATTCAAAATGCTTTGTTAGATTATATTTAACTTTCATTTGATTCAAAATGCTTTGTTTGAATATATTTGACTTTCGTCTGGTTCTAAAAGTTTTGATTGAATGTGTTTGACTTTCATTTGATTAAAAAAGCTTTGTTTGAATGTGTTTAACTTTTATTTTATTCAATTAGCTTTATAGAATGCATTCGACTTTCATTTGGTTCAATATGCTTTATTTGAATGTATTTTACTTTCATTTTATTCAAAATCCTTTTTTTGATTGTGTTTCACTTTTATCTAATCTAATTAGCTTTGTTGAATGAATTTGATTTTCATTTGCTTCAAACTTCTTTATTTAAATACATTTGACTTTCATTTGATTCAATTAGCTTTATAGAATGCATTTCACTTTTATTTGATTTAAAAAGCTTTATTTGAAAGTGTTTTACTGTCATTTGATTCAAGTAGATTTATAGAATGCATTCGACTTTCATTTGATTCAAAAAGTTTTGTTTGAATGTGTTCGACTTTCATTAGATTAAAAATATCTTTGTTTAAATGTGTTTAACTTTCATTTTATTCAATTAGCTTTATAAATGAATGCATTCGACTTTCATTTTATTCAAAATACTTTGTTTGAATATATTTGACTTTCATTTGAATCAAAAAACTTTGTTTGAATGTGTTTGACTTTCACTTCATTCAAAAAGCTTTGTTTGAATGTGTTTAACTTTAATTTTATTCAATTAGCTTTATAGAATGCATTCGACTTTCATTTGATTGAAAAAACTTTCTTTGAATGTGTTTGACTTTCATTTGATTCAAATAGCTTTGTTAAATGCATTTGAATTTCATTTGATTCAAAAAGCTTTATTTGAATGTGTTTGACTTTCATTTGATTCAAAAGGCTTTGTTTGAACGTATTTCACCTTAATTTGATTAAATTAGCTATGTTGAATGCATTTGACTTTCATTTGATTCAAAATGCTTTGTTTGAATATATTTGAACTTCATTTGATTCAAAAAGCTTTGTTTTAATGTGTTTGACTTTCATTTGATTCAAAAACCTTTGTTTGAATGTGTTTGACTTTCATTACATTCAATTAGCTTTATAAAATGCATTCGACTTTCATTTAATTCAAATACCTTTGTTGAATGCATTTGACTTTCATTTGATTCGAAAGGCATGGTTTGAATGTGTTTAACTTTCATTTGATTCAATTAGCTTTGTTTGTGTTTGACTTTGTTTTGATTCAATTAGCTTTGTTGAATGCATTTGACTTTCATTTGATTTAAAAGGCATTGTTTGAATAGGTTTGACTTTTATTTGATTCAATTAGCTTTGTTGAATGCATTTGACTTTCGTTTGATTCAAGAAGTTTTATTTGAATGTGTTTGACTTTCTGTTGATTCAAAAATCTTTGTTTGAATGTGTTTGACTTTGATTTGATTCAAAAAGCTTTGTTTGAATGTATTTGTCTTTCGCTTGATTCATAAAGCTTTATTTGAATGTTTTTGACTTTCATTTGATTCAAAAAGCTTTGTTTGAATGTATTTGACTATCATTTGGTTAAAAAAGCTTTGTTTTAATGTGTTTGACTTTCATTTTATTAAAAATCCTTTGTTTGAATGTGTACGACTTTCATCTTATTCAATTAGCTTTATAGAACGCATTCGACTTTCATTTGATTCAAAAATCTTTGTTTGAATGTGTTTGACTTTCATTTGATTCAAAAAGCTTTAATTGATTGTGTTTGACTTTTATTTGATTCAATATGCTTCGTTGAATAAATTAGACTTTCATTTGATTCACAAAGCTTTATTTGAATTTGTTTGACTTTCATTTGATTCAAAAAGCTTTGTTTGAATGTCATTAACTTTCATTTGATTCAAATAGCTTTGTTGAATGCATTTGACTTTCATTTTTCGCAAAAAGCTTTTTTTGAATGTGTTTGACTTTCATTTGTTTCAATTAGCATTGTTTGAATGTGTTTGACTTTCATTTGATTCAATTAGCTTTGTTGAATGCATTTCACTTTTGTTTTATTCAAAAAGCTTTATTTGAATATGTTTGACTTTCATTTGAAACAAAAAGCTTTGTTTGAATGTGTTTGACTTTCATTTGATTCAAATATCTTTGTTTGAATGTGTATGATTTTCATTTGATTCAAAAGGCTTTGTTAGAATGTGTTTCACTTTCATTTCATCTAATTAGCTTTGTTGAACGCATTTGACTTTCATTTGATTCAAAAAGCTTTGTTTGAATGTGTTTTACTTTTATTTAATTCAAAATGCTTTGTTTGAATGTGTTTCACTTTCATTTTATCTAATTAGCTTTGTTGAATGTATTTGACTTTCATTTGATTTAAAAAGCTTTGTTTGAATGTGTTTGACTTTTATTTGATTCAATTAGCTTTGTTGAATGCATTTGTTTTTTGTTTGATTCATAAAGCTTTATTTGAATGTGTTTGACTTTCATTTGATTCAAAAGGTTTGTTTGAATGTGTTTGACTATCATTTGATTCAAAAAGCTTTGTTTGAATGTGTTTTACTTTCATTTGATTTAAAATCCTATGTTTGAATGTGTATGACTTTCATTTTATTCAATTAGCTTTACAAAATGCATTCGACTTTCATTTGAATTAAAAAGCTTTGTTTTAATGTGTTTGACTTCCATTTGATTCAAAAAGCTTTGTTTGAATGTGTTAAACTTTGATTTTATTCAATTAGCTTTATAGAATGCATTCGACTTTCATTTAATTCAAAATACTTTATTTGAATATATTTTACTTTCATTTGATTCAAAAAGCTATGTTTGAATTTATTTAAATTTCTGATTCAAAAAGTTTTGTTTGAAAGTGTTTGACTTTCATTTGATTCAAAAAGCTTTGTTTGAATATATTTGACTTCCATTTTATTCAATTAGCATTTATAAAGTGTATGCGACTTTAATTTGATTTAAAATACTTTATTTGAATATATGTTACTTTCATTTAATTCAAATAGGTTTTTTTAAATGTGTTCCACTTTCATTTGATCTAATTAACTTTGGTGAATGCATTTGACTTTCATTTAATTCAAAATTCTTTGGTAGAATATATTTGACTTTCATTTGATTTGGAAAGCTTCGTTTGAATGTGTTTGACTTTCATTTGATTCAAAAAGCTGTGTTTAAATGTGTTTGACTTTTATTTTATTCAATTAGCTTCATAGAAAGCATTCGACTTTCGTTTGATTCAAAATGCGTTATTTAAATATATTTTACTTTCATTTAATTCACAATGCTTTGTTTGAATGTGTTTCACTTTTATTTGATCTTATTAGCTTTGTTGAAAGAATTTGACTTTCATTTAATTCAAAATTCTTTGTTAGAATATATTTGACTTTCATTTGATTCGGAAAGCTTTGTTTGAATGTGTTTGACTTTCATTTGATTCAAAAAGCTTTGTTTGAATGTGTTTGACTTTTATTTTATTCAATTAGCTTTATAGAATGCATTCGACTTTCGTTTGATTCAAAATGCTTTATTTAAATATATTTTAATTTCATTTAATTCACAATGCTTTGTTTGAATGTGTTTCACTTTTATTTGATCTTATTAGCTTTGTTGAAAGAATTTGACTTTCATTTGATTCAAAATGCTTTGTTTGAATAAATTTGACTTTCACTTGATTAAATTAGCTTTATAGAATGCATTCGACTTTCATTTTATTCAAAACGCTTTGTTTTAATATATTTTACTTTCTTTTGATTCAAAAAGCTTTGTTTGAATGTGTTTGACTTTCATTTGATTCAAAAAGCTTTCTTTGAACGTGTTTAACTTTCATTTTATTCAATTAACTATATAGAATCCATTCGACCTTCATTTTGTTCAAAACGCTTTATTGGAATATATTTTACTTTCATTTAATTCAAAGGGTTATGTTTGAATGTGTTTGACTTTTAGTTGATCCAAAAACCTTGGTTTGAATATGTTTGACTTTTATTAAATTCAAAAAGTTTGGTTTGAATGCGTTAGACTTTCATTTGATTCAAAAGATTTGTTTTAATGCGTTTGATTTTCATTTTATTCAATTAGCTTTGCATTTGACTTTCATTTGATTCCAAAAGCTTTGTATGAATTTGTTTGACTTTCATTTTACCCAATTAGCTTTATAGAATGCATTTGACTTTCATTTGATTCAAAAAGCTATGTTTGAATGTGTTGGACTTTCATTTTATTCAAATAGCTTTATAGAATGCTTTCGAATTTCATTTGATTTAAAAAGGTTTATTTGAATGTGTTTGACTTTTATTTGATTCAATTATCTTTGTTGAACGCATTTGACTTTCGTTTGATAAATAAAGCTTTATATGTATGTGTTTGACTTTCATTTGATTCAAAAAGCTTTGTTTGAATGTGTTTGATTATCATTTGAGTCAAATAGCTTCGTTGAATGCATTTAACTTTCATTTTATTCAAAAAGATTTAATTTAATTTGTTTGTCTTTTATTTTATTCAAAAAGCTTTGTTTGAATGTGTTTGACTTTCATTTGATGTAATTAGCTTTAATGATTGCGTTTGACTTTCATTTGATTGAAAATGCTTTGTTTGAATATATTTGACATTTATTTTATTCACAAAGCTTTGTTTGAATGTGTTTGACTTTCATTTGATTCAAAAGACTTTGTTTAAATGTGTTTGACTTTCATTAAATCTAATTAGATTTATTGAATGAATTTGACTTTCATTTGATTCAAAATGCTTTGGTTGAATATATTTGAGTTTCATTTCATTCAAAAAGCTTTGTTTGAATGTACTTACCTTTCATTTGATTCAAAAACCTTCGTTTAAATGTGTTTGACTTTCATTTTTTTCATTTAGCTTTATAAAATGCATTCGACTTTCATTTGATTCAAATTGCTTCGTTTGAATGTGTTTGACTTTCATTTGATTCAATTAGCTTTGTTTGAATGTGTTTGACTTTAATTTGATTCAATTAGCTATGTTGAATGCATTTGACTTCATTTGATTCGAGAGGCATTGTTTGAATGTCTTTGAGTTTCACATGATTGAAAAAGATTTTTTTGAATGCGTTTGAATTTCATTTGATTCAAAAAGCTTTTTTTGACTGTGTTTGACTTTCATTTATTTCAAAGAGATTTGTTAAATATATTTGAATTTCTTTTGAATCTCAAAGCTTAGTTTGAATGTTTTTAACTTTTATTTAATTCAATATATTTTGTTTGAATGTGTTTCACTTTCATTTGATCTAATTAGCTTTGTTGAATGCATCTGACTTTCATTTAATTCAACATGCTTAGGTTGACTTTCATTTGATTCTAAAAGCTTTTGTTGAATGTGTTTGACTTTCACTTGATTAAAAAACCTTTGTTTGAATGTGTTTGACTTTTTTTTATTCAATTAGCTTTATAAAATGCAACCGAGGTTCATTTGATTGAGAAAGCTTTTTTTGAATGTATTTGACGATCATTTTATTCAAAAAGCTTTGTTTGAATGTTTTTTACTTTCATTTGATTCAATTAGCTTTCGAAATTCGTTTAACTTTCGTTTGATTTAAAAAGCATTATTTGAATTCGTTTGATTTTCATTTGATTCAAAAAGTTTGTTTGAATTGTGTTTGACTTTCATTTGATTCAAATAGCTTTGATGAATGCATTTGACTTTCATTTGATTAAAAAATCTTTTTTGAATGTGTTTGACTTCTATTTCATTCAAAAGGCATTGTTTGAAAGTGTTTCACTTTCATTTGATCTAATTAGCTATGTTGAATGCATTTGACTTTCATTTGATTCAAAATGTTTTGTTTGAATATATTTGAACTTCATTTGATTCAAAAAGCTTTGTTTGAATGTGTTTGATTTTCATTTGATCTAAATAGCTTTGTTGAATGCATTTAACTTTCATTTGATTCAAAATGTTTTGTTTGAATATATTTGACTTTCATTTGATTCAAAAAGCTTTGTTGGAATGTGTTTGACTTTCATTTGTTTTAAATAGCTTTGTTAAATGCATTTGAATTTTATTTGATTCAAAAAGCTTTGATTGAATGTGTTTAACTTTTATTTAATTCAAAATGCTTTGTTTGAATGTGTTTCATTTGGATTTGATTCAAAAAGCTTTGTTTGAATGTTTTTAACTTTCATTTGATTCAATTAGCTTTGTTGAATGCATTTGTCTTTCGTTTGATTCAAAAAGATTTATTCGAATGTGTTTGACTTTCATTTCATTCAAAAAGCTTTGTTTGAATGTGTTTGACTTTCATTGTATTCAAACAGCTTTGTTGAATGCATTTGACTTTCGTTTGATTTGAAAAGCTTTATTTGAATCTATTTGACTTTCATTTGATTCAAAAAGCTTTGTTTGAATGTGTTTGACTTTCATTTAAATCAAAAAGCTTTGTTTGAATGTTTTTGACTTTCATTTGATTCAAATAGCTTTGTTTTAATATATTTAACTTCCATTTTATTCAATTAGCTTTATAGAATGCATTCGACTTTTATTTAATTCAAAATACTTTTTTTGAATATATTTTACTTTCATTTAATTCAAAAGGGTTTGTTTGAATGTGTTCCACTTTCATTTGATCTAATTAGCCTTGTTGAATGCATTTGACTTTCATTTGATTCAAAATGATTTGTTAGAATATATTTTACTTTCATATTATTCGGAAAGCTTTGTTTGAATGCATTTGACTTTCATTGGATTCAAAAAACTTTGTTTGAATGTGATTCACTTTAATTTTATTCAATTAGCTTTATACAATGCATTCGACTTTCTTTTGATTCAAAATGCTTTATTTGAATATATTTTACTTTCATTAAATTAAAAATGCTTTGTTTGAATATGTTTCACTTTTATTTGACCTTATTAGCTTTGTTGAATGAATATGACTTTCATTTGATTTAAAATGCTTTGTTTGAATATATTTGACTTTCATTTGATTCAATTAGCTTTATAGAATGCATTTCACTTTTATTTGATTCCAAAAGCTTTGTTTGAAGGTGTTTGACTTTCATTTTATTCAATTAGCTTTATTGAATACATTCGCCTTTCATTTTATTCAAAATGCTTTGTTTTAATATATTTGACTTTCTTTTGATTCAAAAAGCTTTGTTTGAATTTGTTTGACTTTCACTTGATTCAAAAAGCTTTGTTTGAATGTGTTAAACTTTCATTTTATTCAATTAGCTTTATAGAATGCATTCGACATTCATTTAGTTCAAAATGCTTTATTTAAATATATTTTACTTTCATTTAATTTAAAAAGCTATGTTTAAGTGTGTTTGACTTTCATTTGATCCAAAAACCTTTGTTTGAATGTGTTTGACTTTTACTAGATTCAAAAAGTTTTGTTTGAATGTGTTTGACTTTCATTTGATTCAAAAGCTTTGTTTAAATGCGTTTGACTTTCATTTTACCCAATTAGCTTTATAGAATGCATTTGATGTTCATTTGATTCAAAAAGCTTAGTTTTAATGTGTTTGACTTTCATTTGTTTCAAATAGCTTCATAGAATTTATTCGAATTTCTGAGTCAAAAAGCTTTGTTTGAACGTGTTTGACTTTCATTAGATTAAAAAAGCTTTGTTTGAATGTGTTTGAGTTTCATTTTATTCAATTAGCTTTATTGAATGCATTCGACTTTCATTTTATTCAAAATGCTTTGTTTTAATATATTTTACTTTCTTTGGATTCAAAAAGCTTTGTTTGAACGTGTTTGACTTTCATTAGATTAAAAAAGCTTTGTTTGAATGTGTTTGAGTTTCATTTTATTCAATTAGCTTTATTGAATGCATTCGACTTTCATTTTATTCAAAATGCTTTGTTTTAATATATTTTACTTTCTTTGGATTCAAAAAGCTTTGTTTGAATGTGTTTGACTTTCAGTTGATCCAAAAATCTTTGTTTGAATATGTTTGACTTTTATTAAATTCAAAAAGTTTGGTTTGAACGCGTTGGACTTTCATTTGATTCAAAAGCTTTGTTTTAATGCGTTTGATTTTCATTTTATTCAATTAGCTTTATAGAATGCATTTGACTTTCATTTGATTCAAAAAGCTATGTTTGAATGTGTTTGACTTTCACTTTATTCAAATTGCTTTATAGAATTTATTCGAATTTCTGAGTCAAAAAGCTTTGTTTGAACGTGTTTGACTTTCATTAGATTAAAAAAGCTTTGTTTAAATGTGTTTGAGTTTCATTTTATTCAATTAGCTTTATTGAATGCATTCGACTTTCATTTTATTCAAAATGCTTTGTTTTAATATATTTTACTTTCTGGTTTCAAAAAAAAAAAAAAAAAAAAAAATTTTACTTTCTTTGGATTCAAAAAGCTTTGTTTGAATGTGTTTGACTTTCATTTGATTCAAAAAGCTTTGTTTGAACGTGTTTAACTTTCCTTTTATTCAATTAACTTTATAGAATCCATTCGACATTCATTTTGTTCAAAATGCTCTATTTGAATATATTTTAATTTCATTTAATTCAAATAGTTATGTTTGAATGTGTTTGACTTTCAGTTGATCCAAAAACCTTTGTTTGAATATGTTTGAGTTTTATTAAATTTAAAAAGTTTGGTTTGAATGCGTTGGACTTTCATTTGATTCAAAAGCTTTGTTTTAATGCGTTTGATTTTCATTTTATCAATTAGCTTTATAGAATGCATTTGACTTTCATTTGATTCAAAAAGCTATGTTTGAATGTGTTTGACTTTCACTTTATTCAAATAGCTTTATAGAATGCTTTCGAATTTCATTTGATTCAAAAAGGTTTATTTGAATGTGTTTGACTTTTATTTGATTCAATTATCTATGTAAAACGCATTTGACTTTCATTTGATTCAAAATGCTTTGTTTTAATGCGTTTGACTTTCATTTTACCTAATTAGCTTTAAAGAATGCATTTGATGTTCATTTGATTCAAAAAGCTTAGTTTTAATGTGTTTGACTTTCATTTGTTTCAAATAGCTTTATAGAATTTATTCAAATTTCTGAGTCAAAAAGCTTTGTTTGAATGTGTTTGACTTTCATTTGATTGAAAAAGCTTTGTTTGAATATATTTGACTTCATTTTATTTAATTAGCTTTACAGAGTGCATTCGAATTTAATTTGATTCAAAATACTTTATTTGAATATATGTTACTTTCATTTAATTTAAAAGGGTTTCTTTAAATGTGTTCCACTTTCATTTGATCTAATTAGCTTTGTTTGAATGTGTTTGACTTTCATTTGATTTAAAAAGCTTTGTTTTAATGTGTTTGACTTTTATTTTATTCCATTAGCTTTATAGAATGCATGCGACTTTCATTTGATTCAAAATGCTTTATTTAAATATATTTTACTTCCATTTAGTTCACAATGCTTTGTTTGAATGTGTTTCACTTTTATTTGATCTTATTAGCTTTGTTGAAAGAAATTGACTTTCATTTAATTCAAAATGCTTTGTATGATTATATTTGACTTTCACTTGATTCGATTAGCTTTATAGAATGCATTTTACTTTTATTTGATTCAAAACGCTTTGTTTGAAAGTGTTTGACTTTCATCTGATTCAACTTGATTTATAGAATGCATTCGACTTTCATCAGATTAAAAAAGCTTTGTTTAAATATGTTTGACTTTCAATTTATTCAATTAGCATTATTGAATGCATTCGACTTTCATTTTATTCAAAATGCTTTATTTTAAAATATTTTACTTTCTTTTGATTCAAAAAGCTTTATTTGAATGTGTTTGACTTTCATTTGATTCAAAAAGCTTTGTTTGAACGTGCTTAACTTTCATTTTATTCAATTAGCTTAATAGAATGCATTCGACATTCATTTTGTTCAAAATGCTTCATTTGAATATATTTTACGTTCATTTAATTTAAAAAGCTATGTTTGAATGTGTTTGACTTATCTTTGATGCAAAAACCTTTGTTTGGATCTGTTTGACTTTAATTAAATTCAAAAAGTTTTGTTTGAATGTGTTTGACTTTCATTTGATTCAAAAGCTTTGTTTTTATGCGTTTGACTTTCATTTTATTCAATTAGCTTTATAGAATGCATTTGACTTTCATTTGATTCCAAAAGCTTTGTTTGAAAGTGTTTGGCTTTCATTTTATTCAAATAGCTTTATTGAATGCATTCGAATTTCATTTGATTTAAAAAGGTTTGTTTGAATGTGTTTGACTTTTATTTGATTCAATTATCTTTGTTGAACGCATTTGATTTTCGTTTGATTCATAATGCTTTATGTGTATGTGTTTGACTTTCATTTGAGTCAAATAGCTTCGTTGAATGCATTTGACTGTCATTTTATTTAAAAAGATTTATTTTAATGTGTTTGTCTTTTATTTTATTCAAAAAGCTTTGTTTGAATGTGTTTGACTTTCATTTGATCTAATTATCTTTGTTGAATGCGTTTGACTTTCATTTGATTCAAAATGCTTTGTTTGAATATATTTGACATTCATTTTTTTCACAACGCTTTGTTTGAATGTGTGTGACTTTCATTTGATTTAAAAGACTTTGTTTAAATGTGTTTTACTTTCATTTAATCTAATTAGCTTTGTTGAATGCATTCGACTTTCATTTGTTTCAAAAATCTTTGTTTGAATGTGTTTGACTTTCATTTGATTCAATTAGCTTGGTTTGAATGTGTTTGACTTTCATTTGATTCAATTAGCTAGGTTTAATGAATTTGACTTTCATTTCATTCGAGAGGCATTTTTTAAATGTCTTTGACTTTCACTTGATTAAAAAAGCTTTTTCAAATGTATTTGACTTTCATTTGATTCAAAAAGCTTTTTTTGAATGTGTTTGACTTTCATTTATTTCAAAGAGATTTGTTAAATATATTTGAATTTCTTTTGATTCAAAAAGCTTTGTTTGAATGTTTTTAACTTTTATTTGATTCAAAATACTTTGTTTGAATGTGTTGTACTTTCATTCGATCTAATTAGCTTTGTTGAATGCATTTGACTTTCATTTGATTCAAAATGCTTTGTTTGGCTTTCATTTGATTCTAAACGCTTTGTTTGAATGTGTTTAACTTTCGTTTGATTTAAAAAGCTTTATTTGAATTTGTTAGACTTTCATTTGATTTTAAAAGCTTTGTTTGAATGTGTTTGACTTTCATTTGATTCAAATAGCTTTGATGAATGCATTTGACTTTCATTTGATTAAAAAATCTTTGTTTGAATGTGTTTGACTTCCATTTCATTCAAAAGGCTTTATTTGAATGTGTTTCACTTTTATATCATTCAATTATCTTTGTAGAATAAATTAGACTTTCGTTTGATTCAAAAAGCTTTATTAAAATGTGTTTGGCTTTCATTTGATTCAAAAAGGTTTTTTTGATAGTGTTTGACTTTCATTTGATTCAATTAGCTTTATAGAATGCATTCGACTTTCATTTGATTGAAAAAGGTTTTAGTGAATGTATTTGACGTTCATTTGATTCAAAAAGCTTTGTTTGAATGAGTTTGACTTTCTTTTGAGTCAAATAGCTTTGTTGAATGCTTTTAACTTTCATTTGATTCAAAAAGCTTTGAATGTGTTTGACTTTTATTTGATTGAAAAGGCTTTGTTTGAATGTGTTTCACTTTCATTTGATATAATTAGCTATGATTAATGCATTTGACTTTCATTTGATTCAAAATGCTTTGTTTGAATATATTTGAACTTCATTTGATTCAAAAAGCTTTGTTTGAATGTGTTTGACTTTCATTTGATTCAAGTAGATTTGTTGAATGCATTTGACTTTCATTTGCTATAAAAAGCTTTGTTTGAATGTTTTTGACTTTCATTTGATGTAAAAACCTTTGTTTGAATGTGTTTGACTTTCATTTGTTTCAAATAGCTTTGTTAAATGCATTTGAATTTCATTTGATTCAAAAAGCTTTGATTGAATGTGTTTAACTTTTATTTGATTCAAAATGCTTTGTTTGAATGTGTTTCACTTTAATTTGATTTAAAAAGCGTTGTTTAAATGTTTTTGACTTCCATTTTATTCAATTAGCTTTGTTGAATGCATTTGAATTTCGTTTGATTTGAAAAGCTTTATTTGAATCTATTTGACTTTCATTTGATTCAAAAAGCTTTGTTTGAATGTGTTTGACTTTCATTTGATTCAAATAGATTTGTTGAATGCATTTGAATTTCATTTGATTCAAAAAGCTATGTTTGAAAGTGTTTGACTTTCATTTGATTCAAATAGCTTTCTAGAATGCATTCAAATTTCATTTGATTTAAAAAACTTTGTTTGAATATATTTAACTTCCATTTTATTCTATTAGCTTTATAGAATGCATTCGACTTTCATTTGATTCAAAATACTTTTTTTGAATATATTTTACTTTCATTTAATTCAAAAGGGTTTGTTTGAATGTGTTCCACTTTCATTTCATCAAATTAGGTTTGTTAAATGCATTTGACTTTCATTTAATTCAAAATGATTGTTAGAATATATTTTACTTTCATATGATTCGAAAAGCTTTGTTTGAATGTGTTTAACTTTCTCTTAATTCAAAAAGCTTTGTTTGAATGTGTTTGACTTTTATTTCATTCAATTAGCTTTATAGAATGCATACGACTTTCATTTGATGCAAAATGCTTTATTTGAATATATTTTACTTTCATGTAATTCAAAATGCTTTGTTTGAATGTGTTTCACATTTATTTGATTTAATTTGCTTTGTTAAATTAATTTGTTTTTCATCTGATTTAAAATGCTTTGTTTGAATATACTTGACTTTCATTTGATTCAATTAGCTTTATAGAATGCATTTCACATTCATTTGATTTAAAAAGCTTTGTTTGAAAGTGTTTGACTTTCATTCGACTCAAACAGATTTATAGAATGCATTCGAATTTCATTTGATTCAAAAAGTTTGAATGTGCATGACTTTCATTAGATTAAAAAAGCTTTGTTTAAATGTGTTTAACTTTCATTTTATTCAATTAGCTTTATTCAAATACTTTGTTGAAATATATTTGACTTTCGTTTGATTCAAAGAGCTTTGTTTGAATGTGTTTGACTTTCATTTGATTCAAAAAGCTTTGTTTGAATGTGTTTAACTTTCATTGTATTCAATTAGCTTGATCGAATGCATTCGACATTCATTTATTTCAAAATGCTTTATTTGAATATATTTTACTTTCATTTGATTCAAAAAGCTATGTTTGAATGTGTTTGACTTTCATTTGATCCCAAAACCTTTGTTTGAATGTGTTTGACTTTTATTAGATTCAAAAATTTTGTTTGAATGTGTTTGACTTTCATTTGATTCAAAAGCAATGTTTTAATGTGTTTGACTTTCATTTTATTCAATTAGCTTTATAGAATGCATTTGACTTTAATTTTATTCCAAAAGCTTTGTTTTAATGTGTTTAGCTTTAATTTTACCCAATTAGCTTTATAGAATGTATTTGACTTTCATTTGATTCAAAAAGCTTTGTTTGTATGTGTTTGACTTTCAATTGATTCAAATAGCTTTATAGAATGCATTCGAATTTCATTTGATTCAATAATCTTTGTTCGAATGTGTTTGACTTTTGTGTTTGACTTTCATTTGATTCAAATAGCTGTATAGAATGCATTCGAATTTCATTTGATTCAAAAAGCTTTGTTTGAATGTGTTTGACTTTAATTTTATTCAATTAACTTTGTTGAATGCATTTGACTTTCGTTTGATTCATAAAGCTTTATGTGAATGTGTTTGACTTTCATTTGATTCAAAAAGATTTGTTTGAATATGTTTGACTATCATTTGATTCAAACAGCTTTTTTTTGAATGTGTTTGACTTTCATTTATTTCAAATAGATTTGTTAAATATATTTGAATTTCATTTGATTCAAAAATCTTTCTTTGAATGTTTTTAACTTTTATTTGAGTTAAATTTTTTTTTTTAATGTGTTTCACTTTCATTTGATCTAATTAGCTTTGTTGAATGCATTGGACTTTCATTTGTTTCAAAATGCTTTGTTTGACTTTCATTTGATTCAAAAAGCTTTGTTTGAATGTGTTTGATTTTCACTTGATTCAAAAACCTTTGTTTGAATGTGTTTGACTTTCATTTTATTCAATTAGCTTTATAGGATGCATTCGACTTTCATTTGATTGAAAAAGCTTTTTTTGAATGTATTTGACGATCATTTGATTCAAAAAGCTTTGTTTGAATGTGTTTTACTTTCATTTGATTTAATTAGGTTTCAAAATTCGTTTGACTTTCGTTTCATTCAAAATGCTTTATTTAAATGTGTTTGACTTTCATTCCATTCAAAAATCTTTGTTTGAATGTGTTTGACTTTCATTTGATTCAAATAGCTTTCTAGAATGCATTCGAATTTCATTTGATTCAAAAAGCTTTGTTTGAATGTGTTTGACTTTCATTTGATTCAAAATGCTTCTCCTACTCTTAATCAAGTACTAACTTGACCGTCGGAGGCGGAGCTCCCATCACCCGGAGTCTCCATTGTTTTGCAGGTACAGGCCGCGTGCAACCAGTCTTCGAGCCGTTACTCTCCCGAGGGACAAAAACACCCAAAACATTTGGCGCCGTCTGTGGGGAGAGTACCTCAAGGATGGTTCAAGAGTTTGTACCGCCTCCTGACCCTAAGGACCAGCCGGAGGTCTTTACAGACCATGAGGATGATGATCCTCAGGTCGAAACATACATTGTCAAAGATGGCTCTCTCATCACTAAGCACATCCGCCCCAAAGACACTTTGGAACGAGGTGAAAGCCAGGCGGGTACCAGTAGGCCCGCTGGTCAGCCGGAAAGGGAAACCCAGTCGTCAAGAGGTCAGGCTCCAGTCACCAGAGACGAGATCATGAAATTCATGACGAGTTTCAAGGGTGAGATCAAGGACCTGATCAAAAAGAAAACGGCTGGCTCTCGTAAGGGTCAGCCGGCCAAGAAGTCTCTTCGAACTGCGAGGAAGAAGTCAGTCAGAGACAGGAAGCCTACTCCACACCCCAAGGACAAGACTGCACCTACCATTGACTGGTCAAAGATCCTTCTGCCCCAGAAGGATCCAAGAAATCCCCGCCGGGAGGATCAACCGGTGGGTAACAAAAAATCTACCCCTGACGCTCGGCAAATCATCGAGCGCAGGAGAAGTCAGCAGTTTTCTGAGTCAGCCTCTACTTCGAGCTTTCCAGACAGCTTCAAAAACACATCTGCAAGGATATACTCAGTCCTTGCATGAGAGCCATGCAGGCGGTAATACCGTCCATTCTGGTCCTCAGATGATTGGGAATGCACCTACGTACCTCCCATGGTCTACAGTCCGTATTCTCCTCATTTCATGCAGCCGGCCCTCTTTAGGGGTCAGGCGGCATACAATGTCCAACCTCTGGACTAGCAGCTACGTCCGCTCAAACTTGGTGAACAGACTTCTTTGTTCTCCAAGGAAATAACCGAGGCGGCACAACCGGCCAAGGTTAAGAATATGTTGGTGGGTGCCTATGACCGTACCACCAACCCGGAGGACCACCTCATGGCCTACTCCAACCTAATGCACATGCAAGGGTTGGAGTATGCTATGTGCTTTCGGTGCTTCCCGACTACATTGAAGGGCATTGCCCAACAATGGTTTGGCAACCTGCCAGCCAGATGCATTGACAGCTACAGGAAGCTTGCCTTCCTATTTGCCTCCAACTTCTCGATGAACATCCCCTCCAAGAAAACAAGTCTCGACTTGAGCACCATCCGGCAGGGAGATAGAGAAGGACTTCGCTTCTATGTCAGGCGGTTCAACCTAGTGAGAATTCAAATCCAGGGGCTGCCTGACGAGGTAGCCTATACAGAATTCTTCAAGGGTCTGAAGGATGGGTCGACCTTTAAGTTCCACCTTGTTCGAAAAAGGGTCTTCACCCTTAAAGAGGCGTTGATAGAGGCGGAGAGCTTTATTCAAGCCACTGACCTCCGCTCATCCAGCCATCAGTCGGACTCCAAGAAGTTCGACAAGCGAAAAGAGAGTCAATCTGCTCAGCTAGCTCAGAAAGCTGAAGAAAGCAAAAAGAGAAAAGAAGTTTGGGCGGTTGAGGAACCTGATCAGTCGTCCAAAAAGAAAAAGAAAGAATTCAAACTGTATGTCTCATGGTATGAATTCAATAAAGACTGTTACACCATCTTTATAGAGGTGAAGGACCGGCTGACCATTGAGAAGCCGAATCCTATGAAGAGTTCCGTTCAGTCGCAGAACAAGAATAAATTCTGCCACTTCCATCAGGAAGTGGGCCATGACACCTACGACTGCTATAGTCTCAAGCGGACGTTGGACCGTCTGGCTGACATGGGCTTGCTGAAGTCCTATGTCTTGAAGTCCAAAGCGGCTTCTAAGACGAATCCGGGGCAGTCGTCAAAAACTGTCCAGCGTACTAGTAACTCGGATACCGACAAGGATCCAGTCTACACTATAGCAGGCGGATTCGCATGCGGTGGCCCGACCATTCGGGGTACCAAGGATCATCTGAAGAGGATGATCCATTCAGTTGATGATGGACAGGCGTCCTCTAGTGGAACATTCCCAAACGTCCTCATCACTGAGAAGGATCGGGGCAAAGTTCGCCGACCGCATGACGACCCAGTCATCATTGAATGCAAGGTCGCCAACCAGCTGGTTGGCCGGATCCTAATAGACACGGGTAGCTCCACTGATCTCATCAATTACAAGCTAGAAAATCTGCGCGACGTCTCCCATCAATTAGTTGGCTTTGGCGGAGGGGTCGTGCACCCAGTCGGACAAATCGATATACCCTCCGGGTGGGGGAGAAGGGAAACGAGTGCAAGGCCGTCATCATCCCAACTCTCATGCCTCTCAAGTATGAAAAGGATGATGGCTCTGTTGGCTCCCTCAATGGGGATCAGAAGACGGCAAGGGAGTGTTATCTCTCAGACATCAAGCCGACTGCTGCTGCAGCCTGTCAGCCGAAGGAGCCAGTAGACCTTGACGACGTTAAGGACCCTCATTCGCCCCCTCCAGCCGTAAAGAAAAGAAACACTGAACAACGGGTGGAGGTTGTTTTGTGTATTTTATACCGTGCCAAGTGGCCCAACCAGAGTCTGACATGTGTCACTAGAAGGGGCGCCAGCTTGGACCTTCCAGATGGTGACACGTGTCAGGCATATATAGCTCCTGATTTGGGGTATTTAATAATCCAAGTGGACCAATAAGAGAGCGACGCGTGTCGCCCTGGGAGGCGGCCCAAAGCGCCTCTCCAGATGTATGACACGTGTCACCCAGATATCCCTTCTGAAAAGACGGCCTTCAAGGCCCAAACTTTGAGGCGCCGCAAAACGGCGTGCCCAAATCCCTAGGTCATCAAACCCTAGGGAGGGCACACTTCCCAACGACCCTGTAAATAGGGATACTTCCCTCATTTATTGGAGGAGGTTACATTGGCATTAATTACAGAGCTGTTGTTTTCAAGAAACTGACAACACCTGAGCTTGGAATCCGAGCAGATAACATAATTTCCGCACGTTTTACTCCGAATACCATACTAACTTAATCTTGAGGCGGACCACCGACCATTCGGTGCTCCGTTTGCTTTGCAGGTACAGGCGTCCTTGCGGAATCCAGTCTAGAGCTGTAACTACCCCGAGGGACATAAAAAACCCCGAAACATTTGGCGCCGTCTGTGGGGAGAATACCTTGAAGATGGCTTCCCAAGAACAACCTATGCCGCCTTTAGAGACCAATCGGCCTCTGGAAGAAATAGAGGTCCAGACGGACCATGACTCAGGTGACAACGCAGATGTCGAAACCTATGTGGCCCCAAACGGGTCACTCATCTCTAAGCGCCTACGTCAGAAAGACTGGCGGGAGCGCAATGCTAACCAGGCAGGTACTAAGCAGGCCCCCTAGACCTTCAAGCAAGCCTAGAGGGCAGTCGACTGATGCCTCCCAGGCGGCAGGATCAGCCCTAGTCACCCGTGACGAGCTCATGAAGTTCATGAGTAGCCTCAAGGGTGAAATTAAGGGACTAATCAACAAGCGGACGGCTGCCCCTAGAGGGGAGCAGTCGGCCACAAGGCTTGCCAAATCTGGACAGCAAAAGTCGGTCCGGGACCGACAGCCGACTCCTCACCCTGCTCCAAAGGAGAAGGCTCGGCCTCAGTTTGATCTGTCAAGACTCCGTCTCCCTAAAATGGTGACAAGAAAGGCCATCCGGCATGTACAGCCGGATGGTAGCAAAAAATCATTTCCTGATGCTCGTCAGTACATCGACCAGCTAAGGAATCAGCAGCTGTCTGAGTCGGCTTCTACGTCGACTTATCACGACAGCTTTCAGAATACCTCGATGAGGAATTCTCCGTCAGTACCGGGGACTCCCGCAAGCGGCCCTCTCATACAGTCGGGGCCTCATGTGATCAATTCGGCGCAGTATGTGGCACAACCACTATACAGACCGCCTGCTTTGCCTTACATCCAGCCCGTCTTCTTCGGAGGGCAGGCGGCATATAACTATCAGCCTTTGGACTGGCATCTTCGGTTACAAAACCTTGGGGAGCAACCCTCTGCCTTCTCCAGGGAAATAGCTGAGGCCGAACAGCCGGCCAAGGTAAAAAATGTCATGGTTGGAACCTATGATGGTACCTCCAACCCTAAATACCACCTCTTGGCATACACCCACCTCATGTACTTACAGGGGTTGGATGATGCCGCCTGGTGTCGTTGCTTCCCAGCCACCCTGAAGGGCATAGCCCAGTAGTGGTTCGGCAATCTGCCGGCTGGTTGCATAAACAGCTTCAAGACGCTTGCGTTCTTGTTTGCTTCTAACTTCTCTATGAACATCCCTGCAAAGAAAACGAGCCTTGATCTAGGCCATGTGCAGCAGGGAGATAGAGAAGGGCTGCGGTCATACGTCAGGCGGTTCTATCTGGTGAGAATCTAGATCCAAGGACTGTCTGACGAAGTGGATTTTACAGACTTTTTCAAAGGTTTGAAGGACGGGTTGACTTTCAAGTTTGAACTCGTCCGCAAGAAAATCTTCACCCTCCAAGGAGCCCTGATGGAGGCGGACGCTTATATACAGGCGACCGAGCTCTGCTCCTCTAATAAGCAGTCAGACTCTAAGAAGTCTGACCGACAGAAGGAAAGTCGGCCCGCTCAGCCGTCTCTAAAACAAGAAGAGAGCAAAAAGAAAAAACAGATCTGGGCGGTTGATAACTGCGTTCAGCAGGCCTAGAAGAAAAAGAAAGAGTGTAAGTCGTACATTCCAAGGTACGAGTTCCACAAGGACAACTACTCAATCCTCATGGAGATTAAGGATCGGCTGACTCTTGAGAAGCCGACTCCTATGAAAGGTTTCGCTGAAAATCGGAAAAAAAATAAGCACTTTCACTACCATGAGGATGTCGGCCATGACACAAACGACTGCTTCAGCCTCAAGCAGGCGCTTGACCGTCTGGCCGACAAAGGAGCGCTGAAATCCTATGTGAAGTCCAAAGTGGCTTCAAAATCAAATCCTGGGAAGTCAAGCAAAAGGACTCCCCAACCTGCTATCAGCTCGAAAACGGATGAGGAACCGGTTTATACGATAGCAGGTGGATTCGCCAGTGGTGGTCCAACCATCCGGGGCAACAAGGACCATCTCAGAAAGATGGTCCATTCTGTTGATGAGGGACATGCGGCCAGCACATTTGCCTTCCTTGAAGTCATCATCACCGAAAAGGACAGAGGCAAAGTCCGTCGGCCGCATGATGACCCTGTGGTCATAGAATGCAAAGTGGCCAACCAATTGGTTGGTCGCATCTTAATTGACACAGGAAGCTCCTCAGACATCATTAGCTACAAACGTCTATCCAACCTTAAATACAGGCCGGGTAATATGATGGATGTCTCCCACCCCCTTGTGGGTTTTGGGGGAGGAGTTGTGCATCTAGTCGGACGCATTGATTTGCCCATCCGACTGGGAGAAAAAGGTAGCGGTCGGCACATGACCATCCGATTCCTGGTGGTCGAGGAGCTGACCGCCTATAATCTCATCCTTGGCTGACCAACTCTTAACGGGTGCAAGGCAGTCATCATTCCAGCTCTCATGCTTGTTAAGTATAAGAAGGATGATGGGACAGTTGGCTCCCTGAACGAGGATCAGAAGACGGCTCGAGAATGCTATCTCTCGGACGTCAAGCTTGCGGCTGCTGCAGCCGGTCAAGGCAAAGAGCCAATAGACCTTGATGAAATCAAGGATGACCATCCGACCCAATCAGTCATTAAGAAAAGAAAGCCTAATCCGCTGGTGGTGGTCAAAAAAGAAAAGCAATAGCAATCACTGACCGGAGAGCGGTCAGACGACCTCCGTCCCCAGCCGGCTGGTGAGCACATTGATATTCCTTTGGACGACAGTCGCCCAGAGCGAACTGTTAAGGTGGGGACGACTGCTTTTGCTAAGTTGGGCGCAAGCTTGCACCAACTGCTGAAAGAATTCAAAGACATTTTTGCGTTTGAAGTGGAAGAGATGCCAGGCATCAGCCCGGATCTTGCTATCCACAAACTCGCCGTGGATCCTAAAAAGAATCCCATTCGGCAAAAGAAAAGAAACCATGGCGGGAAAGAAGTCAGGCGGCAGCCGCCGATGTTAAAAAGCTGTTAGACGCTGGGTTCATTCGGCCATGTAACTTCCCTGAATGGGTTGCAAATGTTGTGCTTGTAAAGAAGCCAAATGGTACCTGGCGCATGTGTGTAGATTACACTGACTTAAACAGAACATGTCTGAAGGATAGTTATCCACTTCCAAAGATCGACAGCCTGGTCGACTCAATAGCCGGACATGCCCTGATGAGCTTTATGGACGCCTATTCAGGCTTTCATCAGATTCCCCTGTGGAAAAAAGATTAAAAGAAGACGGCATTCGTCACTGATCAGGGGTTATTCTATTATAATGTGATGCCATTTGGTTTGAAGAATGCACCTGCTACTTTCCAACGCATGATTAATACAGTCTTCATTAATCAAATTGGGAGGAATGTAGAGGCGTACATTGACGATATGATAGTCAAATCCAAACAACAGGCGGATCACCTTGCTGATCTCCGAGAAACATTCGCCACACTCAGGCGGCACAAGGTCATGCTTAATCCAAAAAAGTGTGTCTTTGGTGTTGATTTTGGGAAGTTTTTTGGATTCTTGATCGACCAAAGGGGGATAGAGGCCAATCCTGAAAAAATACAGGCGGTAATTGACATGCACTCGCCCTGTACTGTGAAGGAAGTCCAAAAATTAACTGGTTGTCTGGCAGCTCTGGGAAGATTTCTCAGTCGGTCAGGCGACAAGTGCCTCTACTTCTTCCAGGCGATCAGGAAGAAGACTAGATTCGAAGGGGGGATGATGCTGAGGTAGCCTTCCAAAAGCTGAAAATGCATTTGCACTCGTTGCCAAGGTTGGTCAGTCCCTTGCCCAAAGAGGTGCTCTATATGTATCTCGCCGTTTTAGATCATGCCCTCAGTGCTGTCCTCTTAGCTAAAAGAGACGACATCCAGCTCCCGGTTTACTTCATTTGCCACGTTCTTAGAAATGCAGAGCTTCGGTACCCCATGGTTGAAAAATTTGGTCTCGCCCTTTACATGGCTGTCAAGAGGTTGAAACCTTATTTCTTGGCACATCTGGTCACGGTCTACACTGACCAACCGATCAAGCGGCTAATGACAACCCTAGATTCTTCTGGTCGAATGCTCAAATGAGCTATTGTGTTACAGGGACTGGAAATCACTTTCGAACCAAGGAAGGCAATAAAGGGGCAAGCATTCGATGACTTTAATGTTGAAATGACAAGGTCGGCTGAGTCGGACTATATCAATCAGGTTTGGAAAGTGTATGTGGACGGAAGCTCCACGATGAACGGCTATGGTGCAGGCGTAATTTGTCAGTCTCCTAAGGGGGACAAATTTGAATATGCACTACGGTTCAAGTTCCAGGCCTCAAAACAATGAGGCCGAGTATGAAGCCCTGCTAGCCGGCATCTGGATGTGCAAGGCGGTAGGGGCAACGAGAATTGACGCCTTCTCTGACTAACAATTGGTCTTAAGCCAATACAATGGTGTCTATGAAGCCACCCATCTGGTTATGATCAAATACTTGCAGGCGATCAAAGCTGAAGCTGGGACACTAGAAGACTTTAATTTAATTCAAGTGCCCAGATCAGCAAATAATCAGGCGGATGCTCTGTCTAAACTGGCCTCATCCGCCTCCTGTGAAACGCCTCGGTCAGTCTTCTGGGAAGTTATGGAAAAAAGAAGTATATCTGATGAAGACCCCATTGGAATACTTGACCGAAGCTCTACCTGGATGGACGGCATCCGGGCATACCTAACAGACGGCATCCTCCTAGATTCACCTCAGGAGGCGGCCGTGCTGAAGAAACGGGCTGCAAGCTTTGAGATAAGGCAAGGAGAGCTCTTCAAAGCAGGTTTTTTAAAGCCTCTTTTAAAGTGTGTGACCCCAGAAAAGGGGCAAGAAATCCTTAAAGAATTGCATGCCGGATACTGTGCCTCTCATGTAGGCGGCATATCCTTAGCTGTCAGGGCCAGGTGACATTACTTTTGGCCTACCCTGGAGTCGAATGCTATGGAGATGGTTAAAAAATGTGACAAGTGTCAAAAATTTGGCAAGCTAATCCATCGTCCGGCCACTTACCTGACGGCCATCAACAGTCCTGTGTCGTTTACTAAATGGAGCATGGACATTTTGGGCCCATATATGACTGCTCCAGGCGGCAGGCGTTACATTTTAGTGGCTGTGGATTACTTTACCAAATGGGTAGAGGCGGAGGCGGTCAAAAACATCAAGACAAAGGACGTCATTTCCTTCATCTGGAAGAATATCATTACCCGCTTTGGGGTGCCTATGTCTATGGTTTTTGACAATGGTCCTCAGTTTGAGACCCCTCACCTGAAGACTTGGTTGGGAGATCAAGGGATCTCCAATTACTTCGCATCAGTCGGCCGACCCCAAGCAAACGGCCAAGTTGAAGCCTTCAACAAGTTAATCTTAGACGGCATAAAAAAGAAAATTGAGAGAGCCGACGGTCTATGGGCGGATGAATTACGACACGTCCTATGGGCCATCCGAACAACAGCAAAAGGGGCAAATGGAGAAACCCCATTCCTCATGGTGTATGGGGCAGAAGCTGTCTTGCCCATTGAACACTATGAGCCGACTCTTCGGATTATGCTATATGATGAAGATGCAAACTGGGAGGCCATGCACCTGACATTGGACTCACTCCTAGAGCGCAGGGGCAATGCTGCCTTGCGCCATGAGATCTACCGCCTGAGAATGACTCGAGCTTACAATAAAAGAGTACACAAGCGCCCTTTAAAAGTTAGGGACTTTGTGTTATGGAAAATGGAGGCAGTCGGTAGGGCGAATGAGCAAGGGAAGTTAACCCCAAATTGGGAAGGCCCCTACCGAATCTATGAAGAAGTAAGAGGCGGCACCTTCTGCCTGGAAACACTAGACGGCAGGACGCTACCCAGATCTTGGAATGTAGATAACCTGAAGAAGTATTACTTTTGAAGTTTTCTAAAGTTTTTTGACTTGTTAATGAAATTTTGCCTTCATTTCCTACTTGTCTTTATTTTCTTTATTTTTAGCACTGACTGCACGAAGTGCAGAAGGACCATGCTCATAGCAATGAAGGACGCTGCTTGCACTATGTGCTGGCAGATCCTACTTACCCTCTATGGTATCTCCTGTACAACGTGCAGGCGGACTAAATTTTTTACTAATGACGACGTTGGAGTATCGCCTACACAATGTCCAGGCATCCAACGTCGAGATTTTACGAGCTACTTCTTGCACAATATGCAGATGGCTAAGCACACTCTTAAACTTAATATAATCTAGGGACCGTCTGCCCGAACAGCAGACGCCCAAGAAAGGACCCGACTGCACCAAAACAGTCGTCCTAAAACCTATCCTTGAGCCAAGTTAATAACTTAGCAGCTAATTATTCTTTATTTAAAGCTAAGTCAATGACTTAGTGGCTATTTATTCGTTAAGTGAGGCCAATGGCCGGATGAACATTATTTAAACTACCGTCTGCTCCTACGACTGTTTGCTCCAACATGAGTCAGACAACCGGCGACGTCCATTCCAGCGAATTCGCCGAGGAGAAGCATCTCCCATTTGGGTGGCATATTGCTCTATTAATACAACAAGCGGCCCTACCGAATGCGCTAAGGCATCGCTCGTAGTCGTTTGATTTAATCTAACTTGAAATCTAAAAAGCATTAAGTCTTCCGGCTGTTCTAGTACAGACGGATGATGGTTACTGTTTCACAATTAGAGGCTACTTTTCCGCCTGTCCTTGTTATGGGGCAAGGCAGCCGGACTAATTCGTTTTCAATCAATATGTTAAGTTAAAAGACTTAGAAATTTTTCTATACTACTCGAGGCCTTTGGTCGGATGCATTTAAAAAACTATCTGCTCTTTGTGTCCGTCTGACGCTTGGTTTGGGGCAATCACCATAGTGATTGATTGACTCAGAAACCATTCATACTCTTTAAAGTATAAAAATTTCTAAGTCAATCAATCCATGCAACTGAAACCAACGACATCCGGCCAGGGGCAAGAACATTCGCATAATATACAGGTTAAAATACTTAGCCAAAATTGAAAGCTTTGAAAATTCTTAAAGTATAAACATCAAACTGAATAAAACCGGTTAAACAAACCAGATGCTTCAATAAAAAGGCAGCCACCCAAAACGGGCGACTGCTAGAGTTAGCCGGCATTGCCCGGAAGATTGTTGAATTACCCGACCCCTTGGTCGGCAAAATACATGATTACTCAGCACGCAGGCCGGAAAAGAAGAATAATTGGCCATTCGACCGTAGAAAGTTAAAGCTTAAAGATCAGGGGAGCTTCTCAGCATCTGCATCTGCCCTATTCTATGGCGCATGCTCCTTGGACTCCTCATTCTCCTCCTGATCATCCTCCTCGTCCCCAGAAGACGAGTCGCCTGACGAGCTGGACTCCTCGGGGGCATCCTTGGCAGCCGCCTCTTGAGCTTCCCTAAGGAGTCGGTCATTGAACTCGTCATTTGCCTTATCAAACTGGACCTTCCAAGTCTGATAATCGACAAACGGCTGCACAGTTGCCCAGGCCGCACGTATGATGGCCTCGTTGCCGTCCATCATTTGTTTGACCAGGGCCTGTTTTTTCTCCTCCATCAAGGACCTATACTTGGTCCGGAGTTGGTTCTCTTGGTTTTGCAGCCGCCCTCGGAGTCTCTTGACCGTCTCCCCAAGGTTAGTCGCCTTGGTTTCCGCCTCCTCAAGGGTCTCCAGCTTCTCTTTAAGGCCCTTGACTTCGCCTTGGAGCTACAGCACCCGCTGCTTTGCCGCGTCTAAGTTCTGCTAGACTTGCAGATTTGCTGACGCTTGGGAATACAACATATCAAGTGTCAGAATCTCATTTTGGGAAATCTCAAACTAAGCTTTGTCCAGGGTAGAGGCGGCCCGAGCATTCGCTGCCTTTACCTCCTTGGTCTTTTCGTTGAGTGGCCCTTTAAGACCACTCACTCGCAGCAAAGCCTGCAGTCGTCCAAAGCAAGAGAATTCATCAGAAACCATTCGCCAAAATATATCAACCAAGTCATAAGATAAAGTCTTACCTCGCAAAGAAGCGCCAGTATGGAGTTGAGGTCAAGGGTGCCGACTCCTTTGACGGCAGCTTTATCCTCAAGATCAAGCGTCCTGAGCATCCGCCTGGCCATCTGAAGGACAGTTGGCCTCACTGGAGCATCTGTCAATACAAATACAATACGTTGAGATTTTTGAAGACATTTGCATTATTTGAAACCTGTGGTCGGATGGTCGGATTGCTTACCTCCTTCTCCCCCTGCGGCTTCGTTGCCACCTGCTGTGCCGCCTACATTGGTGAGTGGCTGCTTGCCACTCTTCGACGCTCGATGCTGAGCGTCCAGCTTTGTGGGAGTGTGACTGGGGGAGGAGGCGCCCGTTCTCTTCTTTGGCTTGGAGGCAATGTGTTTCCTGCGACTTTGGGAAATGTCGCCAGCCGACTGCTTGCGCAGTTTGGGATCCGGTTGAGAAGAGGGGGCCGGCTTTGATGAGCCACCTTGCAAAGAACTCTAATGTAAGACTGAGAAAAATTACACCAAGTAGCATTAAAGAAATCTCAAGCATGAGCAGCTTGTTACTTGAGGAGTTCAGCTTGGCGGCTGCTCATCCGCTCGTTTGAGGTTCGAGCGGTAGAAGGCTGCAGAGGCAGCCGGCTTTTTATGAGAGGGAAGCTTGGCCATTGCTATGTCTGCAACAAACGACAAAAAGAGTTAGCAATGAAATGAATATGAAACAATGCGAGTAATAAAGCTGATAAATTCAAGCGGCCATCTACCTCTCGGCTTCTCTGTACTAAGGCCACAGGCGGCCAAGTACGTCCCGTCCGAGAGCCACTCGAATCGGGGAATGTAACTTTGGGGGGTAACTTCCTTGACCCCTGTCTCATTATTCGTTTGGACGACCACAGTAAAAAGGCCCCTATCAAAAATTTCCTCTTGGGCCCGCCTGGGAACAGGCGGAAGGGCCTTTTTCCCAGCCAGGAGGGGCAAATACTGAGTCCAGCGGTTGTACCGCTTGTTCTTTTGGAAATCTAGGGAAGAGACTATGTAAAACTTTGTTCTCCAGTCCTTCCATTTGTTCTCCTTCCCCAAGGTCATCATATCACGGGTATGGCTGGTCAGAGTAAACCAGACGATCCCGCTTGAATTTGGAGTTCTGCTCAAATAGTGCATGTGAGAAAACGCCTCGAAGCTGGACTCCACCTCTAGCATCTCACAGGCGGCAAAGTAGCCCAAAATGTTGACCCAAGAATTGGGGGCTATTTGCCAGATACCCAGCTGGTATCCGTCCAAGATCCTCTCCACAACCGGATGGAGAGGGAAGCGTAGTTCTGCCTGGATGGCCGCCTCGTAGCAGCCGAAGCACTGGTCAGCATAGCAGGCCATCTCATGCCAGGTGACCGTGTCTATAGCATTCGACACGGAAAAAATGAACCCATGTCCCATGACATGGGTAGATAGAAACTTTCCAAGATCATCTTTCATTATCTTCCGCCTGCCTTCGGTAATGTGCAGATAATAAGGAGCACGCTCATGCCACCTGGAAGCAGACGACTCCTCCCAGCCCTATCCTTTCTCAACGGAGAAGGACTCCCAGGCAGTCTTAAGATTTGACTACGCCTCCTCCGAGTCAATAGAGACGCAGTTGGAGGATGATGACAAGAGTCATCATCAGAGTTCTCTTCAGAGCTAGGGGCCTGCCGGCTGGTGCCAGCAGTGTGCTCCCCCAACTCAGCATCCAGCACCGATCCACTCGGCCCGGGGTTTCATATTCTTCATCACACTCCTCCAAAAATGAGTCACTGGGAGTGCTGACGTTGCTAGGAGGTTCCTTACTAATTTCGGAGACAGGCGCCCTAATGGAGCTGTCCGAAAAAACAGTCTCACTTTCCGAATGGTACCAAGAGCCATCCGTCCTATATCTCCTTGTTGTCTGCTTTGTTCTAGCCATCGTGTCCTGCAGGGGCACAGACACTGTCAGATTTGGAGATGTACTCAAAGGAAAGTTCTCGAACGAGCATTCGGCACTCCTAGTTCTAGATTTAGCCGTCCCTGGTGACCGGCTTATCGCTAATCTAGGTCGTGCCGGGTGCGTTTGGGAAACCATTTTTGATAAAAGAAAAAATGCAAAGAAATAAGCAAAGAAAGGATCAGGCGGTTACCTTAGGAGAAGGTAACAAGAGGCGTCGATCTAGGGCGTCTGTTTGAGCAGTCGAACTATGCTGGCCGACTGTCGGATGCTGAAGAACTCAAAAGTCTTTGCAAGTCAAAATTCAAAGATTCTCCCAAAGATTCACGCAAATGTGAATCCAAGGGAGGTCAACCCCTCTATTTATAGAGGGGGTAAAATGTTCCAGGGTAAAACCCTAGAACTAAGTGAACAGTAAAAGTAAATTTTTGGCCATTCATAACCTGACACCTGTCACAGGCGTCATGTGCCCAAATCCCTAGGTCATCAAACCCTAGGGAGGGCACACTTCCCAACGACCCTATATATAGGGACACTTCCCTCATTTATGGGAGGAGGTTACATTGGCATTAATTACAGAGCTGTCGTTTTCAAGAAACAGACAACACCTGAGCTTGGAATCCGAGCAGATAACTTAATTTTCGCACGTTTTACTCTGAATACCGTACTAACTTAATCTTTGGAGGCAGACCACCGACCATTCGGTGCTCCGTTTGCTTTGCTGGTACATGCGTCCTTTTGGAATCCAGTCTAGAGATGTAACTCTCCTGAGGGACAAAAAAAACCCCGAAACAGAGGTGAAGAAAGAGAAGAAATAGCAATCACTGACCGGGGAAAGGTAAGATCATCTCCGTCCCCAGCTGGCTGGTGAGCATGTTGATATTCCTCTGGACGACAGCTGTCCAGAGCGAACTGTTATGGTAGGGACGGTTGCCTATGAAAGGCTTGGTGCAGACTTGCACCTCCTGCTGAAAGAATTCAAAGATATCTTTGACTTTGAAGTGTAAGAGATGCCAGGCATCAGCCCAGATCTCGCTGTCCACAAACTCGCCGTGGATCCAAAAAAGAAGCCCATCCGGTAAAAGAAAAGAAATCACGGCGAGGAAAGAAGTCAGGGGGCAGCTGCCGAGATCAAAAAGTTGTTAGATGTCGGGTTCATTCGACCATGTAAATTCCTTGATTAGGTTGCGAACGTGGTGCTTGTAAAAAGCTGAATGGTACTTGGCGCATGTGTGTTGACTACACTGACTTAAACAAGGCATGTCCAAAGGACAGTTACCCGCTTCCAAAGATCGACAGCCTTGTCGACTCTACAGCCGGGCATGCCTTGATGAGTTTTATGGATGCCTACTCCGGCTTGCATCAGCTACCCCTGTGCAAAAAAGATCAAGAGAAGACGGCGTTCGTCACTGATCAGGGGTTTTTCTGCTATACGATGATGACGTATGGCTTGAAGAATGCGCCGGCTACTTTCCAAAGGATGATTAATACAGTCTTCATTAATCAGATTGGGAGGAATGTAGAGGCGTACATTGATGACATGATAGTTAAATCCAAGCTACAGGCGGATCACCTTGATGATCTCCGAGAAACCTTGACCACACTCAGGCGGCATAAGGTCATGTTACATCCTAAAAAGTGTGTTTTTGGTGTTGAGTCTGGGAAGTTTCTCGGATTCTTGATTGATCAAAGGGGGATAGAGGCTAACCCTGATAAGATACATGTGGTGATTAACATGAAGTCACCCCGCTCTACCAAGGAAGGTCAAAGGCTTACTGGTTATCTAGCTGCGCTTGGGAGATTTCTCAGCCGGTCAGGTGACAAGTGCCTTTACTTCTTCCAGGCAATCAGGAAGAAGACTAGATTTGAATGGGGAGATGATGCAGAGGCGGCCTTTTAGAAGCTACAAGAACATTTACACTCCTTTCCGAGGCTTGTTAGCCTTCTGCCAAAGGAGACGCTTTACATGTACCTAGCTGTCTCAGATCATACCCTCAGTGCCGTTCTCCTTGCTGAGAAAGACGGTATTCAGCTCCCGGTTTCTTTCATTAGCCATGTACTAGGAAATGCTGAACTCGGGTACCCCATGGTTGAAAAATTTCGCCTTGCTCTTTACATGGCTGTTAAGAAGTTGAAACCATACTTCTTGGCACATCCGGTGGTGATCTACACAAATCAACCCCTCAAGCGGCCAATGACAACTCTAGACTCATTCGGCAGAATGCTCAAATGGGCTATTGAAATGGAATGTCTTGAAATCACTTACGAACCAAGGAAGGCAGTGAAGGGTCAGGCGTTTGCCAACTTCATTGTCGAAATGACAAGGCTGGTCGCTCCGGACAATCTTGATTAGATTTGGAAGGTGCATGTAGACGGGAGCTCCACTATGAACGGTTGTGGTGCAGGTATTATCTGTCAATCTCCGGAAGGAGATAAATATGAATATGCACTGCAGTTCAAGTTCCAAGCCTCAAATAATGAGGCATAATATGAAGCCCTGATAGCCGGTATCCGCATGTGTAAGGCAGTAGGGGCAACAAAAATTGACGCTTGCTCTGATTCTCATTGGTCGTTAGCCGGTGAGTATGAAGCAACCCATCCGGTTATGATCAAATATTTGCAGGCGGTCAAGGCTGAAGCTGGGACACTTGAACAATTTCATCTAAGTCAAGTGCCCCGGTCTGAAAACAACCAGGCGGATGCTCTGTCAAAATTGGCATCCTCCGCCTCCTGCGATACGCCTCGGTTAGTCTTTTGGGAAGTGATGGAAAAACGAAGCATATCTGATGATGAACCCATTGGAGTGCTAGACCGAAGTTCTACTTGGCTGGATGGCATCCGGCCGTATCTGTCAGACGGCACGCTCCCTAATTCACCCTAGGAGGCGGCCGTGCTAAAGAAACGTGCTGCAAACTTCGAGATAAGAGAAGGAGAGCTCTTCAAGGCGGGGTTTCTGAAGCCTCTATTGAAGTGTGTTACCCCAAAAAAGGGGAGAGAAGTTCTCGAAGAATTGCATGCGGGATACTGCGCCTCTCATGCAGGCGGCAGGTCCTTAGGCGTCAGGGCCAGGCGGCACTATTTTTGGCCCACTCTTGAGTCAGATGCCATGGAGTTTGTTAAAAAATGTGATAAGTGTCAGAGATTTGGCAAGCTAATCCATCGCCCGGCTACTGATTTGACGGCAATTCGCAGCCCAATCCCGTTTGCTAAATGGGGCATGGACATTTTAGGTCCTTATACGCTTGCACCAGGCGGAAAATGCTACATTCTCGTGCCTGTGGATTATTTCACCAAGTGGGTGGAAGCAGAGGCGGTCAAAGGAATCAAGACAAAGGATGTCATCTCCTTCATACACAAGAACATTATCACCCGATTTGGGATACCCATGTCTATGGTGTTTGATAATGGACCCCAATTCGAGACACCTTAGCTTAAAACTTGGTTAGGAGATCAAGGGATCTCACATTGTTTTGCATCAGTCGGTCGAGCCCAAGCAAACGGCCAAGTTGAAGCCTTCAACAAACTCATCTCAGACGGCATCAAAAAGAAAATTGAAAGAGCCGGTGGTTTATGGGCTGAAGAGTTAATTCATGACCTATGGGCCATCCGGACAACGGAAAAAGGGGCAACCGGTTAAACCCCATTTCTCATGGTTTACGGTGCTGAAGCCGTCTTGCCCATCGAGCATTATGAGCCGACTCTACGAGTCATGCTATATGATGAAGAGGCAAACTGGGAGGCCATGCGGCTTACATTGGACTCACTACCAGAGTGCAGGGGCAATGCCGCCTTGCGTCATGAGATTTAGCGTCTGAGAATGACTCGTGCCTATAACAAGAGACTGCACAGACGGCCCTTGAAAGTTGAGGACTTTGTGTTACGAAAAATGGAGGCAACCGGTAGGGTCAATAAACAAGGGAAGCGAACTCCTAATTGGGAAGCCCCCTATCGGATCTATAAGGAAGTGAGAAACGGCACCTACCGGCTGGAAACCCTAGACGGCAGGCGGTTGCCTAGAACTTGGAATGTAGACAATTCGAAAAAGTAATACTTTTGAGACTTGTAAACTTTTGTAAATAAAAATCCCATCAATGAAAAATTGCTTTTTGTTTCCAATTTCTTTATATATACATGCGCAACAATCTATTACCGACTATGGAAATCACAGATGGTCTATTGAATAAATAAGCCAGGATAAATACCTAGCGGCTAACCTTAAATTGAGGCTAATGGCCGGATGCAAATTTATTTTATAAATTCGTCTGCTCCAATATGAGTATGGCGTACAGCGATGCCCCTCCGGGTGTTATCGTCGCAGAGGGCATTCTATCGTTTGCTCTACCAACATATACAGACAGCAAAGATTGAACGACCTAATTGGTTAACTCATAGTTGTCTGACCAAAATAGTCTAATAGAATGATAAAGCTTAAAACCGGATGTCAAGTGACATCAGCCGGTTAATTATTGAAGTTCTCTGTTAGACTATTCAACGAAGTTTTATCAGTCACCCCAATGGGGCAGACGAACCAGGTGCAATGGATTGCAGGCACCCCAGACGACCTTTAAGCCGTATGAGGACCATCAAGTAGGCAAACAACATGTTCCCTATTCCATTAACTGCCAGGCAGAAAGTTACCGTCTGGCTCACAAAGAAATGATGCAAATGCAACAATAGGGGAAAATAAGGCTTTGATCCAGCCTACTCCCCGGTTAGGTAAGACGGCTAATTATTGATTCTGTGGACGGTTGTGTATTTGGTTTGGGGCAATCACTACTATGATTGATTGACTTAGGAACATTCCATACTCTTTAAAGTATCAAACATTCCAAGGCCAATCAATCAAAGAAGTACTGAAACCAACCACACAGCCGCCAGGGGCAAGAATAGCCGGTACACTACTTGAATTGCTGAATTACTGCATGCTCTAAAAATTTAGGCAAAAATTCAAAAATCAAAATCAAATTTGTAGAATTAAAGTGCAGAAATTGAAAAAAAAATCAGCAAATTTAGCAAGCCGACTCAGTCGGCAAACTTCATTCAAGCCGGTAAAAACCGGATAATAGTGTTTACTGGATAACATCCGGGACAAAATAAAAATTGTCACCCGACTCCTTAGGCGGTAAAAATATAAAAATACTCAGCACGTAGGCCGGAAAAGCTAAAAATTTGGCATACTGCCGCAGGAAATTCAAGGCTGGGCCGCCTGGTCCTCCCCTTTGGGATTCTCCCCGTCAGATTGAGTTCAATGACTTCTCCTTCTTCAGGGAACTCCTTGGCAGGCTCCTCAAGCTCTCTGTTTTCCCAGGCCTCGAAGGACTGGGGCTTCAGCTCTCCTTTCTCTCTTAAATACACCACATTTTCAGCATATTGAAAAGCCAGACCCCACATACCATAGTCCTTGTTGGGGTAGAGAGCATTCCAGGCGATCTTCATCCGGGCGTCGAAGTCCGCTTCATTTTCAGCAATCAGGCGGTCTTGCTCCGCCTCGATTGTTGCCTTGATATTCATTTGGACTCGCTTCGCATCCTTCTTCAGCTTCTCAACCTCCGCCTTGAGATTTACATTCTCCTGGGAGGCACCCTGCAAGGCCTTGAGGTCTTCCTCCGCCTTCTTGAGTTTGGTCCCCGGTTGCACACATATACCGCCTTGAGGTCTTTTGCACACATACGCTTTGGAAACATCGTGCTAAGCCCACAGGCGGATAAGAACGCCTCATCTCAAAACCATGCGCACATGGGAATCGAATTATTAGGGACTTTTATTACGTCCCCGGTTGAGAGTGTCTCCGGATGGAGCTCAAAAAATTTGGTTTCCATGATAGCGTCATAGTCATCCCTTGGGATCTGGGGAAGGGCACATTTGCGACCTAGTAGGTCGGGCTTTTTATTATACCGGCGCAACTCTCGGTTCTCTCTATGGGTTGGGGAAGACAGTAGGTAGAAACGAGTCTTCCAACCGTCATATTTGGACACCTTGTCCAATGTCATTCGATACATAGGGAGGGTGGTGCCTAGCTCAGGCGGCACCTGGATGGTATATCCATTCCCTAGGGGCCGATTCTTTACAAAGCTTTCAATGCCCTTTAGCATTACCCGCCTGTCTTTGGCGAAGATATGGATCTGAAAGGGATCATTCTTTGCTTCCCATTTTTTCCTTTCTTCGGCCTCACTATCCTCAAGCGGGGAAAGAGGGGCATCACTATCATCTTCAGGGCTAGACCCTGGGATGGAGCTTTCACCGTCTCCCTCGTCGACGGCTGACCCCGACGCAGACTCTTTCCCGTCTCTATCTTCGGGGCCAGCTTCATCAAGGTCCATCTGGGAGACGGTTTTAATGTGTTTTGACTTTCATTTGATTTAAATAGATTTCTAGAATGCATTCGAATTTCATTTGATTCAAAAAGCTTTGTTTGAATGTGTTTGACTTTCATTTGATTCATAAAGCTTTGTTTGAATATATTTTGTTTTGGGTAATTTTACCCATGCCACGTGGGCCAATCATGTCCTGACACGTGTCATACTCTGGTTGGTCCGAATTGGACCGATCTCCATTTGACACATGTCCTTCCTAAAACTTGGGAGAAAAAGGCGGCCTTTAAGGGCCCAAATCCCGAGAAAGCCGTAATACGGCGCAGCCCAGCAGAATTAGGTCAGAATGACCTAATCAGGGGCACGTTTCCCAATGAACCTATAAGTAGAGAGATTCCCCCCATTTTTGGGGCATCTACAATTTATTACAGCATACCCTACATTCTCCTCAAATTAGAGAAGCACCCGATCTCGGAATCCGGGAAGATTTCATTTCATTTTCTGCACTTTCTCCTACTCATATTCAAGTACTAACTTAACCGTCGGAGGCGGAGCTCCCATCACCCGGACTCTCCCTTGTTTTGCAGGTACAGGCTGCATGCATCCAGTCTTCGAGCCGTAACTCTCCCAAGGAACAAAAACACCCAAAACATATTTGACTTCCATTTAATTCAATTAGCTTTATAGAATGCATTCGACTTTCTTTTTATTCAAAATACTTTTTTGAATATATTTTACTTTCATTTAATTCAAAAGGGTTAGCTTGAATGTGTTCCACTTTCATTTTATCTAATTAGCTTTGTTGAATACATTTGACTTTCATCTGATTCCAAATGCTTTGTTAGAATATATTTTACTTTCATTTGATTCGGAAAGCTTTGTTTGAATGTGTTTGACTTTCATTTGATTCAAAAAGCTTTGTTTGAATGTGTTTGACTTTTATTTTATTCAATTAGCTTTATAGAATGCATTCGACTTTCATTTGATTCAAAATGCTTTATTTGAATATATTTTACTTTAATTTAATTCAAAATGCTTTGTTTGAATGTGTTTCACTTTTATTTGATCTTATTATCTTTGTTGAATGAATTTGACTTTCATTTAATTGAAAATGCTTTGTTTGAATATATTTGACTTTTATTTGATTCAATTAGCGTTAAAGAATGCATTTCACATTCATTTGATTAAAAAAGCTTTGTTTGAAAGTGTGTGACATTAAATTGATTCAAACAGATTTATAGAATGCATTCGACTTTCATTAGACTAAAAAAGCTTTGTTTAAATGTATTAGACTTTCATTCAATTAGCTTTATTAAATGCATTCGACTTTCATTTTATTCAAAATGCTTTGTTTAAATATATTTGATTTTCGTTTGATTCAAAAAGCTATGTTTGAATGTGTTTGACATTCATTTGATCCAAAAACCTTTGTTTGAATATGTTTGACTTTTATTAGATTCAAAAAGTTTTGTTTGAATGTGTTTGACTTTCATTTGATTAAAAAGTTTTGTTTAAATGTGTTTGACTTTCATTTGATTCAAAAAGCTTTGTTTGAATGTGTTTAACTTCCATTTTATTCAATTAGCTTTATAGAATGCATTCGACTTTCATTTAATTCAAAATGCTTAATTTGAATTTATTTTACTTTCATTTGATTCAAAAAGCTATGTTTGAATGTGTTTGACATTCATTTGATCCAAAAACCTTTGTTTGAATATGTTTGAGTTTTATTAGATTCAAAAAGTTTTGTTTGAATGTGTTTGACTTTCATTTGATTCAAAAGCTTTGTTTTAATGTGTTTGACTTTCATTTTATTAAATTAGCTTTATAGAATGCATTTGACTTTGATTTGATTCCAAAAGCTTTGTTTCAATGTGTTTGGCTTTCATTTTACCCAATTAGCTTTATTAAATGAATTTACCTTTCATTTGATTCAAAAAGCTTGTTTGAATGTGTTTGACTTTCATTTGATTCAAATAGATTTATAGAATGCATTCGAATTTTATTTGATTCAAAAAGCTTTGTTTGAATGTGTTTGACTTTTATTTTATTTAATTAGCTTTGTTGAATGCATTTAACTTTCGTTTGATTCATAAAGCTTTATGTGAATGTGTTTGAATATCATTTGATTCAAATAGCTTTGTCGTATGCATTTGACTTTCATTTTATTCAAAAAGATTAGTTTGAATGTGTTTGACTTTTATTTGATTTAATTAGCTTTGTTGAATGCGTTTGACTTTCATTTGATTCAAATAGTTTTGTTTGGATATATTTGACTTTCATTTTATTCAAAAAGCTTTGTTTGAATGTATTTGACTTTCATTTGATTCAAAAGTCTTTGTTTAATTGTGTTTCACTTTCATTTAATCTAATTAGCTTTGTTGAATGCATTTGACTTTCATTTGATTCAAAATGCTTTGTTTGGATGTATTTGACTTTTATTTGATTCAAAAAGCTTTGTTTGAATGTATTTGGCTTTCAATTGATTAAAAAACCTTCGTTTGAATGTGTTTGACTTTCATTCTATTCAATTAGCTTTATAAAATGCATTCGACTTTCATTTGATTCAAATAGTTTTGTTTGAATGTGTTTGACTTTCATTTGATTTAATTAGCTTTGTTTGAATGTTTTTTACTTTAATTTGATCTAATTAGCTATTTTGGATGCATTTTACTTTCATTTGATTCGAAAGGCATAGTTTGAATGTGTTTGACTTTCATTTGATTGATAAAGCTTCTTTTGAATGTGTTTGACTTTCATTTGATTCAAAAAGCTTTGTTTGATTGTTTTTAACTTTTATTTGATTTAAAATACTTTGTTTGAATGTGTTTCACTTTCATTTGATCTAATTAGCTTTATTGAATGTGTTTAACTTTCATTTGATTCAAAATGCTTTGTTTGACTTTGATTTGATTCAAAGAGCTTTGTTTGAATGTGTTTGACTTTCACTTAATTCAAAAACCTTTTTTTGAACGTGTTTAACTTTTATTTTACTCAATTAGCTTTATAGAATGCATTCGACTTTTATTTGATTGAAAAAGCTTTTTTTAAATGTATTTGACGATCATTTGATTCAAAAAGATTTGTTAGAATATTTTTTACTTTTATTTGATTCAATTTGCTTTCAAAATTCGTTTGACTTTCGTTTGATTCAAAAAGCTTTATTTGAATGTGTTTGACTTTCATTCGATTGAAAAAGCTTTGTTTGAATGTGTTTGACTTTCATTTGATTCAAATAGCTTTGTTGAATGCATTTGACTTTCATTTGATTCAAAATGCTTTGTTTGAATGTGTTTGACTTCCATTTGATTCAAAAGGCTTTGTTTGAATGTGTTTCACTTTAAATTGGTTCGATTAGCTATGTTGAATGCATTTGACTTTCATTTGATTCAAATGCTTTGTTTGAATGTGTTTGATTTCCATTTGATTCGAAAGGCTTAATGTGTTTCACTTTATTTTGATTCAATTAGCTATGTTGAATGCATTTGAACTTTTATTTGATTTAAAAAGCGTTTTTTTTATTGTGTTTGACTTTCATTTAATCTAATTAGCTTTGTTGAATGCATTTTACTTTTATTTGAATCAAAATGCTTTGTTTGAAAATATTTGACTTTCATTTGATTCAAAAAGCTTTGTTTGAATGTGTTTGACTTTCATTTTATTCAATTAGCTTTGTTAAATGGATTTAACTTTCATTTGATTCAAAAGGCATTGTTTGAATGTGTTTGACTTTCATTTGATTCAAAAAGCTTTGTTTGAATGTAATTGACTTTTATTTGATTCAATTAGCTTTGTTCAACAAATTAGACTTTCGTTTGATTCAAAAAGCTTTATTTGAATGTGTTTGACTTTCATTTGATTCAAAAAGCTTCGTTTGAATGTTTTTGACTTTCCTTTCATTCATTGAACTTTACAAAATGCATTTGAGTTTCATTTGATTGAAAAAGCTTTTTTTGAATTTATTTGACGTTCATTTGATTCAAAAAGCTTTGTTTGAATTTTTATAACGTTCATTTGATTAAATTAGCTTTATTGAATGCATTTGACTTTCATTTTATTCAAAAAGCTTTGTTTGAATGTTCTTGACTTTCATTTGATTCAAATAGCTTTGTTGAATGCATTTAACTTTCATTTGATTCAAAACGTTTTGTTTGAATATATTTGATTTTCATTTGATTCAAAAAGCTTGTTGGAATTTGTTTGTTTTTCATTTGTTTCAAATAGCTTTGTTAAATGCATTTGAATTTCATTGGATTCAAAAAGCTTTGTTTGAACGTGTTTTACTTTTATTTGATTCAAAATGCTTTGTTTAAATGTGTTTCACTTTCATTTGATTTAATTAGCTTTGTTGAATGCATTTGACTTTTATTTGATTCAAAATGCTTTGTTTGAAATTATTTGACTTTCGTTTGATTCAAAAAGCTTTATTTAAATGTGTTTGACTTTAATTTTATTCTAAAACCTTTATTTGAATGTGTTTGACTTTCATTTTATTCAATTATAGAAAGCATTCGACTTTTGTTTTAGTCAGAATGCTTTGTTTGAATGTGTTTCACTTTCATTTGATTCAATTAGCTTTATAGAAAGCATTCGACTTTTGTTTTAGTCAGAATGCTTTGTTTGAATGTGTTTCACTTTCATTTGATTCAATTAGCTTTATAGAAAGCATTCGACTTTTGTTTTAGTCAGAATGCTTTGTTTGAATGTGTTTCACTTTCATTTGATTCAATTAGCTTTGTTTGTTTTTTACTTTCATTTGATTCAATTAGATTTGTTGAATGCACTTGACTTTTATTTGATTTAAAAGGCATTATTTGAATGTGTTTGACTTTCATTTGATTTCAAAAAGCTTTGTTTGAATGTGTTTGACGTTTATATGATTCAATTAGCTTTGTTGAATGCATTTGACTTTCGTTTTATTCATAAAGCTTTATTTGAATGTGTTTGACTTTCAATTGAGTCAAAAAGCTTTTTTTGAATGTAGTTGACTATCATTTGATTCAAAAAGCTTTGTTTGAATGTGTTTGACTTTCATTTGATTCAAAATCCTTTGTTTGAATGTGTATGACTTTCATTTTATTCAATTAGCTTTATAGAATGCATTCGACTTTCATTTGATTCAAAAATCTTTGTTTGAATTTGTTTGACTTTCATTTGTTTGAATTAGCTTTGTTTTAATGTGTTTGACTTTCATTTGATTCAATTAGCTTTGTTGAATGCATTTGACTTTCATTTGATTCAAAAGGCATTGTTTGAATGTGTTTGACTTTCATTTGATTCAAAAACTTGTTTTGAATGTGTTTGACTTTCATTTAATCTAATTAGCTTTGTTGAATGCATTTTACTTTCATTTGAATCAAAATAATTTGTTTGAATATATTTGACTTTCATTTGATTCAAAAAGCTTTGTTTGAATGTGTTTGACTTTCATTTGATTCAAAATCCTTTGTTTGAATGTGTATGACTTTCATTTTATTTTATTAGCTTTATTGAATGCATTCGACTTTCATTTGATTCAAAAATCTTTGTTTGAATTTGTTTGACTTTCATTTGTTTGAATTAGCTTTGTTTTAATGTGTTTGACTTTCATTTGATTCAATTAGCTTTGTTGAATGCATTTGACTTTCATTTGATTCAAAAGGCATTGTTTGAATGTGTTTGACTTTTATTTGATTCAAAAATCTTGTTTTGAATGTGTTTGACTTTCATTTAATCTAATTAGCTTTGTTGAATGCATTTTACTTTCATTTGAATTAAAAATACTTTGTTTGAATATATTTGACTTTCATTTGATTAAAAAAGCTTTGTTTGAATGTATTTGACTGTCATTTGATTCAAAAACCTTTGTTTGAATGTGTTTGACTTTTAATCAATTCAAAAAGTTTTGTTTGAATGTGTTTGACTTTCATTTGATTCAAAAGGTTTGTTTTAATGTGTTTGATTTTCATTTTATTTAATTAGCTTTATGGAATGCATTAAAGTTTCATTTGATTCAAAAAGCTTTGTTTAAATGTGTTTGACTTTTATTTGATTTAATTAGCTTTGTTGAATGCATATGACTTTCGTTTGATTTAAAAAGCTTTATTTGAATGTGTTTGACTTTCATTTGATTCAAAAAGCTTTGTTTGAATGTGTTTGACTTTCATTTTATTTAAATAGCTTTGTTGAATGCGTTTGACATTCATTTGAATAGGGATTTGTGTTTTGGTCTTGTTGGTGGGTTTTAATGATTAATGTTTGGTAGCTTGTTTTGTTGTTATGTTGTTTTTAATGTTGTGTTGCATGATGATCATGATGATGATGATGTTTGGGAACAATAAAAGCTTGATGATGATGGTTTTCTAGTTCGTGTATATAGTTCTTGTATAGTTTTCTTTTGTTGATTTTGTTTTGAAGTTACTAACTTTCTTTTGTGTAGTTTTTTTTTCATTTATTTCTTTTTGTCTCACGTTCTAGGTCCTTTGTTGGAGCATCTTACACATGGAATTGTTGTGTTTCTGTGAGTCCGACCCACCGCGAAAGGAAACCTGAGTCAAGATCACACTCACAATAATTATAACCATAAATGCATAATTAACTTAAACAATAAGATTAAGAAAGAGATTAATACCTTTGTCGCGTGCTTCGCTCATTTAATTGAGCTCTTACTTCGAAAACTCTTAGCCTCGCTCATACGAGGACCTCTAACGAAGTTCACCCGCAACCCGAGCACCGAAAATGGTCTATTGTTTAGGAGTTAGCTAAGACCGACCTTAAAACCCGAGTAATTAATTGTGTTTAAAGGTTTTCACAATGGTTATGCCTTTTTCAACACTTACTCAAGCAATTTTCTCAATACCCCAACTTGGGTATTTATAGGGAAAATCAAGAGTGAGAAAATCTCACCCATCAATGTGGGAGATTTGATTTTTCCATTTTATTTTAAATCAAAAATAAAATTAATAATCAAGCAACTAATAAATCAACAAGTGGCATGCTCACAAGAGAGGTTAGGTAAGGACCATTTGGAGAAGGGAGGACCAAACTTGCTCCCCACTCCCTCTCCCATAGCCGGCCAACACAACATCAAGCAACCAATTATTTCGTGCCACGTGGCAGCCCCACACTTTCGGCCATTGCTGCTGCCACCCCTTTTGGCCCAACAGGCCACGCACCATATGTGCGGGCTGCTAGCTGCAGCATGCTAGCACGCCACACACTAGGTGCGGGCTACTAGCCGCAGCTTGCTGGCAAGCCTCGCACATGGTGCAGGCTGCTAGCTTCGGCTTGCTGGCATGCCACGCACCAAGTGCAGGCTTCCAGCCTCGGCCAACAGCTAGCATACCTCGCACTAGGTGCGGGCTGCTAGCTGGCCATGCTAGCCAAGGTGCGCTAGCACGCATTGCTAGCCACGTTGCTAGGCCATATGCCCCTAGCACTCAGGCATTCCGATGCTAGGGGTATTTTAGTAATTTTGTTGATTTATTAGTAATTTTCTCGTTTCCTCTTTTATTATTTTCGACTTGACTTCCGACCCTCGGTTTCGATGCTCCAAGCTCGAATTTCCGACGTCTAAATATTAATTACTCGGTCGACTCAATAATTCCTTCCGAATTAATTCGTCACTTTGGTTCGTTAGTTGCTTGGGTGTGACCCGAAGGGTTCAGTCAAGATTAAGATGTAATATTAATTATACATTAATATTACTGATCGGAAGCGGCCTCTACCCAGGCATTCCGATCACTTGACCTCACTGAATCATTAGCTTTCTAATAATTCTGAACCCTCTATCAGAATAATACACTTGTTCGAAGGATATCATTCCTTTCAATCTCCCACTTGTCCTTCCGGACAAGTGCGCTTTTAGTGTATAGCCTTTTTCCTATGTCACTTAATGTCTCTTCATGAACTACAAGGTAAGATTTATTCTTCATTCTTATTATGTCCAAAAGTGTTTCTCGATCCCGAGTCCGACTGTCAATGAACAGATGATTTCTAAAATTCATCCGAGCACGACCATGCATTTTACAGTCTCGCTCTTCAAGAGGCCTTATAAAAAACAAAGACATTTTCCCTATTTTTGTAGGGGGACATTCCCAGTCTTGTAATGTAGCTTCACTTACTGAGAGGAACTAGCCGCCCGAGTGTTGCCGTTATAATCCCCTACGTTTGACAACATCAAAGCGGACTAGTACTCAAACAAGAGAACGCACAATACTCATGGTCGAGGAAATAGGTTCCGATAGCCATAATGAGAAGTATACTTATGACGATTTTTAATCTCTTAAAGTATTCTCATAGGTCGATCCAGTATGGTCTAAACCAATACCCGTGCAAATGATTTATGACAATCATGTCCTTGTAGCACAAGAAACGGTGCTATAAATCAAACTACACATTAATCTCAAGTGGTCATTAACCGTCCATTGTTTAAATGACCTTGATTAGGGATAATTCTTTATTATAATATTCAATGTTCACTTAATAGGTGTTTCCTTACCAAGACTGGTCTTGATACCCTATTTTGAATATTAGCAGAACCGAATGGACTCATTATTTAATCCTAAACCACAATTAAATAGCAAATGGAGTAATAAAATATTACATGAAATTTAAATTACTCCAAAACTTGAATGGTTTTTCTTAGTGTCTTACATTAAATGTTCAAAAATTAACTAAAACACTAAATAGGGAAATCAAAGCCAGTCTCCAACGTGCCTGATTCCTATTGCCTCAACGTGCTTGTTGTGCTTCACTTGAGGCGAAGGTTTAGTAAGTGGATCGGCTACATTGTCATATGTTTAGACAGAACACATATCCAGATTGCGATTTGAAATCGTCTCTGTCTGTTTGGAAGCTCGCATCGGTATAACCTTCAACAACTAACTCCTCTGAACCACCATACACCAGGAATTTATCCTTATTCCTTTTCAGGTACTTTAGGATATTCTTGGTCGTAGTCCAATGGGCCTCTCCTGGGTCTGATTAGTAACGACTCGTAGCACTCAAGGCATACGATACATCTGGCCTAGTACATATCATGGCATACATGATCGATCCAATAAGCGAAGCATATGGAATCTGATTCATCCTTTCCCGCTCATCAGGTGTTTGTGGACACTGCTTCTTGCTTAGGATTATGCCATGTGACATGGGTAGGTGACCTCTCTTCGCCTCCTTCATGCCGAATCGAGCCAGTACCTTGTCAATATAAGTACTTTGGCTCAATCCAATCATCCTTTTCGATCTATCCCTATAGATCTTGATGCCTAGTATGTACTGAGCCTCTCCCAAGTCTTTCATTGAGAAACACATTCCGAGCCAGGCCTTTACAGACTCTAACAATGGAATGTTATTTCTAATGAGTAATATGTCATCGACATATAAGACTAGGAAGGCGATGTCACTCCCACTGACCTTCTTGTAAACACAAGATTCATCTGGATTCTTGATAAAACCAAACTTACTGATGGCTTCATCGAATCGCAGATTCCAACTCCTGCTAGCTTGCTTTAGCCCATAAATGGACTTTCTAAGCTTACAAACTTTTCCAGTATTGTTTTGGTCGACAAAACCTTCAGGCTGTGTCTTATACACAGTTTCTTCTAGAATACTATTGAGGAAGGCGGTTTTGACGTCCATCTGCCATATTTCATTGTTGTAATATGCAGCAATCGCTAGGAGGATCCGAACGGATTTAAGCATAGTGACTGGAGAAAAGGTTTCATCGTAATCAATACCATGAACTTGCCTGTAACCTTTTGCTACCAATTGATGAGCGTCGTTTTTGGCGCTCAAAAGAATAAGATTTAGGTTCATTTTCTTTATTTTCTTTCATCATTTTCATATAATTCTTTTAGTTTTACTTGATTTTCCATTTTTTATAATTCACTTTAGTTCTCGATTGGTTTTTACGAGTTTTTCATATTTTTAGTTGATAATTCATAATTTTAGTTTTAGTTTTACCTTACTACACTTCCTCTCTTTGTTTTATTTGTGTTTTGTAGGTGAAAAATCAAGTTAATTTGCTCATTTTAGGACTGCCATGTTTGCGGGCATCATCTCGAGTGCACTGATGTTGGGGATGCTCGGGAGCGCGGAGTTTGATCAAGCAAGCGAAGGAGCCAAAGTCCATGCATCGCACAGAGTGCGCGCGCGCGACACAGTGGTGCATGCACGCATACCCAGCTGTGCGCGCGCGCGACTGGGCTGTGCGTGCGCACGACCTGTGCAGCCCTCTTCGCTTGATTTTTCTTATTTATAGCTTTTGACTTTCTTTTTGGTAACGACTTAACTTTGTACTAGAGAGAGAATTTTTCCAGAAATAGTAGAGAGAGAAGCTTAAGATTTACTTGTTAGAACTTGAATTTGATCTTAGATTTCAATTTAATTTTGAAATTCCTTCTTCAATTCAATGGATATTTGTAAGATTTCTTTCCCTTGATTTACTTTTAATGCAATTCCTTCAAGTTTCTTGGATTTTGATTGAGATTATATTCCTTGCTTTAGAAATTGTTGATTGATTGATTTTCTTTTAATTTAGCTTTAAATGAATATGAATTTGATTGAATTTGTTTTGTTTCTAAATTCCACCATGTTTAGTGAGTAGATTAGTTGCTAGGGAGAAGGGGAAGCATGCTTGATTGATGATTTTTGCTAGTTGATGATGCTAAATTGATTTGAATGGTGCAATTAAATTGGTTGACATAGTTGTGCATGTGATTGATTGGACTAGGAGTGATCAACCTATAAGATTAATCTAGATTGCATTGCAAATTTCAATGACATGAACCCTTGATTTGAGAATTGCTTTAATTTATTGAATTTGATTGTGATTTTCCTAGCTAGGAATTCATAGTGACCCCTACTTGGCTTATAGGAGATAGCCCTTGAATTCCTTTGATTGCAACTATTGTTTGTCCTTTGCAATGTTTGAATTGATTGAGTGATTTTTCAATTGGCATAATCATTGAGCTTGCATGTGGAACCCATATCCCTAGTGTTTAGTATATTAAATTTCTCGATTCATCTAGATTTCTTGATACCTTAGTTACCAACCGCATCTTCCGCAAACTTCGAAGTAGCTTGACCTAGGCTATAGCTTACACCTATTCATTCCCTTGGGTTCGACCCTTGACTTACCCTATACTCGTATTAGGTTGGTCGAGTGTTTATAAATTTTCTTTGACTCTAGGAAAGGGTAGAGGACGACCTACATTTTTCTCGTGCCAAAAATAACGCCGTTGCTGGGGAATGATATTGGTGCTTTGTTATAGTTGTTGAGTCTATTTCCCCATTAATTGAAAATACAAAAAGATTTTCTTTAAGGCTACATTTGTAGCCGTGCTACTAACCATTTCTTTTGAGATTTTATGCATAGAGCACGTGATCATTCACTAGTGCCATTTGATCCGGAAATTGAGAGAACTATTGCAAGGTGGAGGAGTGCTAGACGATCTTTGAGCCCTAGCATTTCGAGTGAAGAAGAGCCACAACAAGAAGAACAAGCAAGAATGGGAGAAAATCTGAGAGTGGCATTGAAAGAATTGGGGATTCCCGGTGCATATAGATTTGAGAGTGGGATTGCTCCACCTACAACTCCGGCAAATGATTTTGAAATAAGACCGGCAATGATCACTTTGATAGAGAGGCGACAATTTAGTGGGGCCAAGCATGAAAGCCCACTAAACCATCTCAAGGAGTTCGAGAAGTATTGCAATACTATCAAGGTGAACGGAATTTCCCAAGAATTCATCCGCCTCAAGCTCTTTCCCTTTTCTCTCATTGGTCGTGCTTTGGAATGGCTAGACAAGGAGGTAAAGCCGAATTCTCTAAGGACATGGGACGAGGTCATCAAGGAATTTCTATGCCGTTTCTATCCTCAAAAGAAAACGGCGGAAGCTAGAGCTTTGATTCAAGGTTTCAAGCAAAAGCCAAATGAGATCCTCTATGAAGCATGGGAGAGATACAAGGAGTATCAAAGAGAATGTCCTCATCACGGAATTCCAACCTATCAAATCATTCAAATTTTCTATGGAGGTCTTAGCCCTGAAGGAAAATCATGTTTAGATGGAGGAGCCGAAGGTCCTATCATGAATAAAACGGAAGAGGAAGTGGTGGACATAATTGAGGACGTAGTGAGGTATTATAGAGATTGGCAAGATGGAGAAAGAGAGTCAACTAGCAAGAGTAGCTCTTCGGTGTACTCGGTTGATCATCTAAATGCAATCAAAAATCTATCCTCTGAAATGACAAACTTGGGAAAGGAGATGTCCGCTATCAAGGCAAAGTTGGAAAGTGCTACCTACCAAGTTTCAAGTCTTCCCTCCCAAACTAAGGGGAGAGGTACGTCTTCTAATTCTCAATCCCTTCCTTCTTCTAGTAACATGCCTAGTGGATGCTTGTTTTGTGATGATTGTGGGTCATATGAGCATGATGTTTCTAGTTGCCCTCATGCATGTATGGATGTTTGTGATGATCAAGATGGAAATGTGAATGAGCATGTGAACTCTGTGTCAAATAACCATGATTCTAGGTTTGAGAATCAAAGAGGTCAATGGAATAGGAATTACAACAATCATGGCAATTTTGACAACTATAACCAAGGTGGTGGTTATAGGAACTAAGGGAACCAAGGTTCTTGAGGTAAATATAACAATCAAGGTTATAGTAGCCAAAATCAAAACCAAAATTATGGTAATCAAAACCAAGGTTATGGGAATCATAATCAAGGTAGTGGTAACCATAATCAAGGTTATGGTCAAAATCAAAGTAGAGGTAATTGGAACAATCAAGGTAGAGGCAATTTTCAAAACAATGTTCAAAGAGGCCCTCCACCCGGATTTGCTCTAAAGGCCCAAAATGATAATTCCTATGTTTAATCCTCTTCTTCTTCACATAGAACAAATTTGGAAGAAATCATTGAAAATCAAAAAAAGTTGTTGAACACTTACATGACCGTAAGTGATAAGAAATTTAATGAAATGATGACTCATAATAAGATGCTTGAAAACCAAATTTCTCAACTGGCTAATGCTTTGAAAGACCATGCTAGTCCTTCTTCTTTACCTTCCCAAGGCCTAGATCCTAAGAGACCGATTAATGCTATTGTCACAAGAAGTGGTAAGATCCTTGAGGAGAGTTTGCCTAGGAAGAGTGAGACTAAAGAGGGCACAAAAGGGGCGTTGGTTGAAGATGAGAGAAATGGTGCATCTTTGAGTGAGGTTGAGCTTGAGAAACTTAGTGAGGTGAGAGTGGAGAAAGAGATTGTGAAACCTCAGCTTCCTTATCCACAAAAATTCATGAGATACAAGTTAGATGAACAATTTAGAAGATTCATAGACATGCTTAAGCAACTTCACCTCTCTTCACCATTTACCGAAGTTGTCACCCAAATGCCCAACTACGCAAAATTGCTTAAAGACATTTTGAGTGGTAGGAGAACATGTGATGGTGTAGAGACGGTGAACTTGACCGAGAATTGTAGTGCTATCATAATGAACAAGATGCCACCTAAGCTAAAAGATCCCGGAAACTTTTCTATCCCTTGTGCCATTTATAAAATGCAAATTGAGAATGCCTTGTGTGACCTAGGAGCTAGTGTTAGCCTTATGCCATTCTCGGTATACCAAAGACTTGAGCTAGGAGAACTCTTACCTACTAACATCACTTTGCAATTGGCCGATAGGTCAATTAAGTTCCCTAAGGATAAGGTAGAGGATGTTCCTTTAAGGGTCGGGAAATTTGTTATTCTGGTGGATTTTATTGTGCTTGAGATGGATGAAGATGCTAATATCCCCATCATTCTAGGGAGACCATTCCTTGCTACTTCGGGTGCTTTGATAGATGTAAAAAGTGCTAAAATTTCACTCAAAGTAGGGGATGAAGTGATAGAATTTGATTTGAACGATAGCATGAAATATCCAAGTTCTTCTCTAGAAAATTATATGTTAATTGATTCTCACGATCATGTTGTGTCTTCCATGCATGAGCAATTGCTCACTTCTAACGATGCTCTTGAAAATGTTTTGTTAAATAAGGAGAAGATAGGTACCCTAAACAAGGAAATGGGTTTGTATGAAGATTTGCTTAATGGAAGCTTTGAGGATGATGAAGGGCAAATGTGTTTGAGCATTTCTAGCCAAGAAGCGTTGCAAGAAGCAACATCGAAGGAAGGTAAAGGTGCTCCAATGGTTGAGCTCAAACCTCTTCCATCACACCTTAGGTATGAATTTTTGAGACCCAACTCCACTTTTCCCGTGATTGTTAGCTCTTCTTTAAGTGAGCATCAAGCTCAAAAGTTGTGTGGTGTTTTGAAAAAGCACCGAAGTGCTTTGGGTTATACCATTGATGACCTCAAAGGTATAAGCCTCGCTTTATGTACACATCACATAAATCTTGAGGATGGTGCTTTACCTTCTATTGAGAGGCAACGAAAGCTACACCCCCAAATGGGAGAGGTAGTGAAAAAGGAGATCACCAAACTTTTGGATGCGGGAATCATATTCCCCATTTCTAGTTCTAGGTGGGTTTCTCTCGTTCACGTTGTCCCAAAGAAGGGAAGTATGACCGTCGTTGAGAATGAGGAAGGTGAGCTCATTCCGACGAGGACGGTCACGGGATGGAGGATGTGTATAGACTATAGACGTCTAAACACATCAACAAAGAAAGATCATTTCCCCCTTCCTTTTATTGATCAAATGCTTGAAAGACTAATAAGGCACAAGTTATATTATTTTCTTGATGGTTATTCGGGATTTTTCCAAATCCCTATCCACCCGGATGACCAAGAGAAAACAACCTTCACTTGTCCATATGGTACATTTGTTTATAGGAGAATGTCATTCGACCTTTGCAATGCTCCCGCGACATTTCAAAGATGCATGATGAGTATATTTGGAGATATGTTGGAAGAGGAGATAGAGGTTTTTATGGACGATTTCTCCGTAGGAGGTGTTTCATTTGAGGCATGCCTTGAAAACCTTGAAAAATGTCTTGCAAGATGTGAAAAGGTGAACTTGGTCTTGAATTGGGAAAAATGTCACTTCATGGTGGAGGAAGGCATAGTCCTTGGCCACAAGATCTCTCATAAGGGGATAGAGGTAGATAAAGCAAAAATTGAAGTCATTGAAAAGCTTCCACCTCCGGTGAACGTAAAGGGAGTAAGATCTTTCTTAGGGCATGCCGGGTTTTATAGAAGATTCATCAAGGATTTCTCGCTCATTGCAAAGCCTCTTAATAATCTTCTTCAAAAAGATGCCGACTTTGTGTTTGATGATAAGTGTTTGGAGGCATTCAACAAGTTGAAGAAAGCTCTAATCTCTACTCCTATTGTACAAGCTCCAAGATGGGATTTACCATTTGAGTTGATGTGTGATGCAAGCGATTCGGCAATAGGAGGTGTTTTGGGTCAAAGAGTGGACAAGAAACTTCATGTGATCTATTATATGTCCAAGACTCTAAATGGAGCCCAACGGAATTACACTACAACGGAGAAGGAATTTTTTGCCATAGTTCATGCTTTTGAGAAGTTCCGTTGTTATCTATTGGGTTCCAAAACCATTGTTTTTTACCGATCATGCGGCTCTCAAGTATCTTTTTGCTAAGAAAGAGTCCAAGCCAAGGTTGATTCGGTGGGTTCTTGAGCTCCAAACCTTTGACATTGAGATTAGGGATAAAAGAGGAGCGGAAAATGTTGTGGCGGACCATCTTTCTCGTTTGGAAGATTTTCAATTCAAGATGATGGTTCTCCAATTGAAGATAGAATGCTTGATGATTTCTTGTATGCTATTGAGGCAAGGGAACTCCCATGGTTTGCCGATTTAGTGAACTTTCTCGCATGTGGGGAGTTTCCTCCTTCTTTTTCTAAGAATCAAAGAAAGAAGCTCAAGAGAGAGGCACAACATTATGTGTGGGATGATCCCATCTTATACAAGCGTGGAGTCGATGGTTTACTTAGATGTTGTGTGCCAAACGAAGAAATGCCTAGTGTCTTGAAAATGTGCCATTCGGATCCAAGCGGGGGCCATATGGGCGCCTCTAGATGGTCCTTCAATGCGGATTATGGTGGCCACATCTCTTTAAGGATTCATGGGGCTTTGTCAAGACATGTGACTGATGTCAAAGAGTTGGGAACATCTCCAAGAGAAATGAAATGCCTCAACAACCCATACTTCAGTTGGAAGTGTTTGATGTGTGGGGTATCGATTTTATGGGACCTTTCCCCTCATCTTTCGGAAATCAATATATTCTTGTGGCGGTTGATTACGTGTCTAAGTGGGTTGAGGCCATTGCCTCCCCAACTAATGACCACAAGGTGGTTATGAAGTTGTTTAAGAAGATAATCTTTCCACGATTTGGGGTTCCCAAGGCGATGATAAGCGACAACGGTTCTCCTTTTATTCACCATGCCTTCCAAAAGATGTTGAGAAAGTATGGAGTCCATCAAAGATTTGGCCTCCCATATCATCCTCAATCAAGCGGTCAAGTGGAAGTCTCTAATCGTCAAATCAAGCTTATCCTTGAAAAGACGGTTGCGAAAAATCGAAAGGATTGGTCGGATAAGTTGGATGATGCTCTTTGGGCCTATCGAACGGATTTTAAGACCCCCATAGGTACCACTCCATACCGCCTAGTCTACGGCAAGTCATGCCATCTTTCGGTTGAAATCGAACACCGTGCTTTGTGGGCAATCAAGAAGATAAACTTTGACTTGGCAAGTGCGGGGGAGAAAAGGTGGTTAGATCTTCATGAGTTAGAAGAGCTTCGGTTTGATGCCTATGATTGTGCTAATGTGTATAAAGCTCGTTCCAAGGAAACACATGACAAGCTTATTGAGAAGAAAGATTTTTGTGTTGGCGATAAGGTTCTTCTCTACAATTCAAAAATGAAGTTGTTTCCCGGAAAACTCATGTCAAGATGGAGCGGTCCCTATTTGGTCAAGAATGTTTTCCCAAGTGGTGTTGTAGAGGTCTTAATGATGGATTCTTCTTCTCCATTTAAGGTCAATGGCCATCGTCTCAAGAAGTACTTTGATGGTGCTTTTGTTGGCCTTGTTCACTCATTGCTTTTCCGGCAACCACCTTAATTGGTGGAGGACGTCGAGCTATGACGTTAAACAAGCCCTATCCGGGAGGCAACCCGGTTTTCTAACCTTTTTCTTTTGACTTTACATTTTTTCTTTATTTCTTTTATCTTTGAGATTTTTCTTATTTCTCTTTCTTTTTAATTGTTTCCTTGATTTTAGGTACCATGAGATTGATTCGGAGACAATTTCCAACAATTTTGGTGTTATTTCAAGCTTTCTCAAGGTTTGGTTAAGTTTAGGTGGAATATTGTTGGGGTTTTATGCTCTCATGTTTGCATTTTTCAAGATTTCAAATATCCCCTTATGCAAACACGAGAGTATATTCATAGCTGACATATTATTGCTTGGTGCATGCGCACCAAAGGGGTCAGAAATTTTTCACTTCTTTTGGCAAAAATTGCAAGTTTTTAAACCATCCTCGTACCCCCTTGGTGCGCATGCACCACAACCCTGCGCGCGCGCACCACAGGGGTCAGGGATTGGCCGAATTTCCAAGCATACACAACCCCACCTTGTGCGCACGCACCCCTTCCTGCGCGCACGCACCAGGAGGGCAGGGATTTTTGCCTTTGTCGCCAGCCAACGCAGGCCAACACCACTGCGCTGGTGCGCACGCACCAGGCTCCTGCGCGCACGCACCAGCCGTAGCAGCCTGGCGCGCGCTCCCCCTTATAACCCCAAGTTCTCCACCTTATTTCCCCTTTCTCTCTCCCCGATTTTTCCCTTCTCTATCCTCTCATCAAGCCCTATCATCCTTTCTAGCAAAAGCATCTAAATTTCACTTATTTTATTCTCATTCTAACATCAAATTACATTTCACTCATCAAATTTTCGAATTTCTCAAGAAAATTTCCATGTTCGCGGGCATCATCTCGAGTGCACTGATGTTGGGGATGCTCAGGAGCGCGGAGTTTGATCAAGCAAGCGAAGGAGCCAAAGCCCATGCATCGCACAAGGGTGCGCGCGCACGACACAGGGGTGCATGCGCGCAGACCCAGCTGTGCGCGCGCGCGGCTGGGCTGTGCGTGCGCACGGCCTGTGCAGCCCTCTTCGCTCGATTTTTTTTATTTATAGCTTTTGACTTTCTTTTTGGTAACGACTTAACTTTGTACTAGAGAGAGAATTTTTCCAGAAATAGTAGAGAGAGAAAGTAGAGAGAGAAGCTTAAGATTTACTTGTTAGAACTTGAATTTGATCTTAGATTTCAATTTAATTTTGAAATTCCTTCTTCAATTCAATGGATATTTGTAAGATTTCTTTCCCTTGATTTACTTTTAATGCAATTCCTTCTAGTTTCTTGGATTTTGATTGAGATTATATTCCTTGCTTTAGAAATTGTTGATTGATTGATTTTCTTTTAATTTAGCTTTAAATGAATATGAATTTGATTGAATTTGTTTTGTTTCTAAATTCCACCATGTTTAGTGAGTAGATTAGTTGCTAGGGAGAAGAGGAAGCATGCTTGATTGATGATTTTTGCTAGTTGATGATGCTAAATTGATTTGAATGGTGCAATTAAATTGGTTGACATAGTTGTGCATGTGATTGATTGGACTAGGAGTGATCAACCTATAAGATTAATCTAGATTTCATTGCAAATTTCAATGACATGAACCCTTGATTTGAGAATTGCTTTAATTGATTGAATCTGATTGTGATTTTCCTAGCTAGCCATTCATAGTGACCCCTAGCTTGGCTTATAGGAGATAGCCCTTGAATTCCTTTTATTGGAACTATTGTTTGTCCTTTGCAATGTTTGAATTGATTGAGTGATTTTTCAATTGGCATAATCATTGAGCTTGCATGTGGAACCCATATCCCTAGTGTTTAGTATATTAAATTTCTCGATTCATCTAGATTTCTTGATACCTTAGTTACCAACCGCATCTTCCGCAAACTTTGAAGTAGCTTGACCTAGGCTATAGCTTACACCTATTCATTCCCTTGGGTTCGACCCTTGACTTACCCTATACTCGTATTAGGTTGGTCGAGTGTTTATAAATTTTCTTTGACTCTAGGAAAGGGTAGAGGACGACCTACATTTTTCCCGTGTCACCAATCTAGCTTTGTAAATGAATATATTTCCTTAATCTAAGGCGTGAAAGGTAATAATCTCTTACTTAGTATTTTCTCCTTTAGTTTCTTTTATCCTTTCTTACTTCGTGTTTTGCTTTCCTTTATGTGGATTTTCTTTTGTTTACCTTTTACTTAGCTTTTTTTCTCTCCTATTTCCTTTCTTTGATGACTTTGTAGGTGCTTAAGGAGTTAGCTTCGGAGTGGGATGAAGAAGAGCTATAAGGACAAAGCAAAGAAAGAAGCAAGGCCCTTGGAGAGGGCGCGCTACTCTTCCGGAAGCCGCGGGTGCGGGCTTTAATGGCCGCGGGCGCAAAAAATGTGGACTTTGAAGATATTTGAGGGAGTAGCAACCCGCGCGGTAGAAAGGGAGAGACCGCGGCTTTCTGAAGAGACCGCGGACCCCTGAAGTAGCTTAGGAGTAGGGGATTTGCCGCGGGCACGGGAAATAGTAGTCGCGGGCGCGGCACTTGCCCAGACAGCCCGCGAAGGTTGTTACATCTTGCGTACCCATTTTTCCGCTACCGCGGGAATTAAAGGAGAGGGCGCAGACGACTTGTTTTTCTCCTTTTTATACATACTCTTGTGTTTCCTTTGGAAGGCAACTTTTGGATGATTTCATTTGCTTAGTTTTTAGAGAGAGAAACTAGAGAGAAGTCAAAGAGAAAGTAAAGATAGAAGTTCTTGGATTAGATTTGTATTACAACATTTCTTCATCTAAGCTTGGATTTTATCTTCATTCAATGATAATTAGTGAGATTTTCTTCCTTTAATTCTTCTCTATTGCTTTATTTTACTTTTGATTCATGTATGATTGTTTGATTGTTGACCTTTGGTTTAAAAGTTTGATTGATTGAATTTCTACTTGTTTAAGCTTGAGATGATGATGTTTGTGATTCAATTAGTTTTGTTCATCAATCTTAATATCTCTAGTGAGTAGATTAGTTGCTAGGGAGATGGTGAAGCATGCTTGATTGATGATCATTGCTACTTGATGATTTTTGATTGATTGAATTGTTGTAATTAATTAAATTGGTTAATATAGTTGTGCATGTGATTGATTTGATTAGGAGTGATCAACCTTGATAATCAAACTAGATTGCATTGTAATTTTCAATGACATGAACCCTTGATTTGGGAATTGCTTTAATTTATTGAATTTGATTGTGATTTTCCTTGTTAGTCATTCCTAGTGAACCCTAGCTTGACTTATAGGAGATAGCTCTTGAATTCTCTTGATTGCAACTATTAATTTTCCTTTACAACGTTTGAATCGGTTGAGTTTTCTTCACTTGGCATGATTATCTAGCTTGCATGTGGATCCTTAATCCCTAGTGTTTGTTATATCGATTTTTTTCATTGTTTAGTTGATTGAAACCTTAGTCACGCTACAAATTACCTCTTATTCTTCGAAGTAGCTTGACTTAGGCTATAGCAATCTCCCCCTCATTCCTCGTGGTTCGACTCGGACTTGCCCCTATACTAGGAGTAGGTTTGATTATAAAATTTGTTTGATTACAGGTGTTTTAGAATCCAACGACCTAAAATATCTAACATCAGAGACACCACTAGATAATGCTCAAGAGGTTGAGACATATGTAAAATACAAATACCCAACAATGATGAAAACTCAAGGTTGATTTAAACTGTTTGTTATGGAAGGTGAACTTACCGATTCATAGATTTGTAAAGGGTTCAGAATCATATTTTAGAATTTAAGTTTTTTTATGTTTATTAAACTACATTAAGCATAATGTGTACACATTCCTATTGATTGGATACAGAGAAATGGATAGGAATGATTGAGTTTGTGATAATTCTAAGCTTATGAAATTTTATTAACATACAAATTAAGTATATAACTTTTGTTTTAGTGGACATGAAATGGCTATATAGAGTATTCTAATCTTCTGTCTATTAATTTTAATAGCTAATGGTGAAAAGAAAAGGCTTAAAAGAAAATGAGTAGGATGAAAGAATAGACAAAAGTTAGCATCCATTAACCACAACAGCATGCATCACTTAATGCTCTTAACAATTAGCTTCCTCTCACTTTTATAAGAGCAATTTTGATGTCAAGAACAATGTAGCAAGAAAATGTTGTAATCTAGGAAGTACTTATTATTTAATTGATTTTACACTATCGTTATGTAGCAATTAAAAGTATGTAACCTATGAGGTCCGAGCGCATAACTCTCCTATAATGGTTAATTATACCGCGCACGTGATCTCCCCCAGTGATATAAAACTCACGAAACAAGTAAACGGCAGGGATGAAAAAAAATGAAGCAACAGAACATTTATTTAGTTAGTGTTTAAGAATACTTATAGGGTTTTAAATAGTTTATGTATGTTTTGTAGAGTTCTATTTAAACAAAATAGGGTTTTAAAACTTTCCAAACTCCAAAATATAAATATGAGATTAGGAAAGTTATTTAATAAATAAAAATAAACTATATTATTTTTTTTATATAGAATATGTTATATAAATTATAAAATATTCGGGTATTACATTCGTACTTTATAATGATTAATGATGGGATGTATCATGGAGGGGTATTTTCGTCATTTCAGAACATTCGTACTTTGTAATGATTAATGATGGGATGGATCATGGAGGAGTATTTTCGTCATTTCAGATACACTAGACTTGGGATATGGACTAGGCGCAAACAAGTTCCATCACTCATATTGAGCAAACTATTATGATTATATCTCATAACAACGCTTACAATTAAAGTAAAACAAGTCATAATATAATTCCCCCACAAATTATATTTTGATATGATTCCAAAACAATTAAACTATATAGGAAAACTACCAATCTAGCAAATTCAGCTAAGTAAATTTTCTTTGTTGGACACACTACAAATTATCTCCTATAATGCTCGCTTTTAATTTGGTATACAAGTAGAATGTATTTACTTTTATTTGATTATACACATCTGTTTATGCAGATTATTGATCATATACAAATCTTTTGCAACGACATATCTTATGAATGAAGAATGAATATCCTTTACAAAATGTATACTAAGAAGTATAATAGATTTTAGATACTATATTTCAACCAATCAACTACCATTTATTAATTGGAAGGATGACTAATGCCATACCTTTTACCATTTTTAGCATCCATTAATCGTGCTTGGTAAAAATTCTAAAAGGATTAAAATAATTATGATTAGCTCAAACAAAGAACATGTCAATTAAAAATGGTTTTAGCACCCACAATTAATATAACAATTATACATGATAATAAAAAATTTAAGATAACGTGGTAGAAATCTATTCTTATATATTTTTAACAGTTTTAATTATTGCATGTCTAATAAGTTCAATTAAGTTAAGATAAGTTAAAAAATGAATAAGGAGAATAGTTTTAACAGTTTCAAGAGAAATGGAAACTTATTCTATCTAAATCCTTTTATTTTTATTTTTAACTAATATTATGTTTCAAAGTAGCAACTCGGTGCAATGCCCGCGCTGCACACTAGTTATGTGTTAAAAAGTGCATGTGCAGAAACTAAATGTAAAAAAGTGTTGTAATAGAGGGTTTTTATAAGCAATAATCAGTACTAATTAGGGTATGTTCTGTTCACCTTATTTTAATTATTGCATGTCTAATAAGTTCAATTAAGTTAAGATAAGTTAAAATACATTCAAATTAGGAAAAATAAGTTCTTATAAGGGCTAGTCAAGTTCAAATTACAACTAATATATATGTATATATATATATATATATATATATATATATATATATATATATATATATATATATATATTGTTTTGGGTGTTTCTAGTTCCTCGGGAGAGTTACACCTTGAAGACTGGTTCGGTGCAGCCTGTACCAGCAAAACAACAGAGACTCCGGGTGGTTGGAGCTTCGCCTCCGACGATCAAGTTAGAACGGGCTTCGGAGAATGTACGAGTGCGGAAAAGTAAAGTGAGATCTTCTCGGATTCCGACATCAGGTGTTTTCTTTGATGAGAGAGAATGTAGGTTAGTGTAATAAATGAATGAAGATGTCCCCGAAATGGGGGGAATCTCCCTATTTATAGGGTCATCGATAAATGTGCCTCTGATTAGATCACTCTGACCTAATTTCTGATGGGCTACGTCGAATTACGACTTTCTCGGGATTTGGGCCCTGAAGGCCGTCTCTTCCCTAAATTTTTGGAATTCCACGTGTCAAATGGAGATAGGTCCAATTTGGACTAATCTTGGGCTGACACGTGTCGCCTGCTTGTTGGTCCACGTGGCATCAGTTAAAATTACCCAAAACATTTGCTCCTCACAAATATGACGTGGCATGCCACGTGGCATCTGTGACACATGTCACTCTACCACTGGTTGAATTTTAACTGTGAAATTTAACTTTTCACATTCTGGGGAAACTATGGGAATGCCCCTGAAATTACCCCTCTATAAATACATATTTTACCCCCCTCATTTTGGACGTTTCCAAAAAGTTCAAGAGAGATAAAGTCAAAGAGTTCTAAAGAGAGAAACTCTTACCACCGTCTGTGTTAAACACAAACAGTTCCTTCTTTCGCCCTTCAGCCCAGCCGGTTAGCAACCGCTTGTGCTATAAACAAGAAAAATCACTTTCAACCTGCTTGCTACAGCCGGTCAACGCTTAACCCCTTTCAGAGTCAGATTTTAAGGTACCGTCTCTACCCCCTTCAGCTCATTCTTGTTTTTTTAGTTTGTATATTTACATTCAACAAAAGGATTCATCACCAACACACACGACACAGCCTAGGTCAGTAGTCAGCCGGTCTCCTAGTACGGCTGAGTCTAGGACTAGGGGTGCCGACTCTTGGTGTATGGAGCAGCCTTGTACATCCCTAAAACCGAACGTCTATGTGTCTGTGCAGGACAAAATGGCTCGAACTAAACAAACAACCACCAGACGGCGGAGGAGAGAAGGTACATTGGAGGTAGCATCTGATGAAATCACACCAGTTGAAGGGGGAGACATGCGGGTTGATTCGGGGGAGTACTCCCCTTCTGGGATCCTTAGGACTCCAAGTGATGGAATTTTATTTAAGTCTGAGGGTAGAGACGGTGAGGAGGCCGTCTCCAATGTTGGATTTGAAGAAACTGATCCCGAAGATGGAGACAGGGAAAGAACCACATCTGCCTCGGGGTTAGACGGTGAAGAGGTTTCCCAAGAGAGAGACGGGGGAAGCACCGCCTCCGGGTCTAGCTCTGAAGATAGTAGTGACGATGATCTTCCCCTGCTTGAGGACAGCGAGGAAGAGGAACGTAAAAACTAGAAAGAGAAGAACAACCCAGCTGATATCCATGTGTCAGCCAAAGATAGAGCTGTAATGGAGAAGGGTTTAGACAATTTTAAGCTTAAGTACCCTCTAGGAGGCGGATTCAACATCCGGGTGCCGCCTGAATTACGCACCATTGCCTAGGAAGACGAACAAATGAATGCCAACCGGTACTTTGGCATTTATGAGGCGGCGTTCCTAGCCGGCCTCCGCTTCCCTCTTCACGATGTAGTAAAAGCCATCCTCCGGGGATACGGCTTGGGCGTATAGCAATTGACCCCAAAAGTCAACATTTTGGGTTACATAGCCGCCTGCGAATGGCAAGGGCTCCACCCCAACTGGGAGGCTTTTGCGCACATGCATTACCTCAGTCGAAGCCCAGGCGGGTGGATAGCGTGGTACACTCTTACCACATACCCCAAATACCAAATAACCTTAGACAAGGTATCTAAGTGGGATAATTGGAAGGAGCGCTTCTATTTGGTGTCCTCCCTCAAGGAGAAAGAGAACCGCGAGTACGGGCAGTACAATAGGAAGCCGGACCTTCTAGGTCAAAAATGCAAATTCCCTGCCATTCCAGACGAGGACTATGAGAAAATCATATAGGGGGGATTTTTTGAACTTGAAACCGACTACCTATCAACCGGGGAACCAATAAGTGTCCCTAAGAATTAGATTCCTAAGCATGAATGGTTGAGAGACGAGGCGTTCTTGTCCGCCTACGGTCTCAGTATAATGTTTGATAGACGTATGTCCAGTATGCATCCAGCAGTAATTATGCCGTATGTGTTACATTCTCGGTTTTATTTCTGTTATGTATATTCTGACTGACGGTTTGTTTGCAGAGACGGGTAGGAACATGGTCTCTGAAGAGAAAACCCCCAAACGGTCTGCAGCACAAATTGGCAAGGACAAAGCAAAGAAACAAAGGGCGGAATGAAATAGCCGCCAAGGGTCAGGTATTCACCGGCTGCCCTACTTGGTACCTTTAATTTTCAACTACAAGCGGCGCTATGCCGGCTGTATACTCATTGTTTAGGGTATTTTTACCCCGCCATGTGGCCTAATCGGAGGGCGACACGTGTCAGCCCAAGGATAGTCCAAAGTGGACCATTCCCCGCTTGACACGTGTCATCCCAGATATTTGGGAAAATGTCGGCCTTCAGGCCCAAATCCCGAGAAAGCCGTAGAACGGCGCAGCCCACCAATGATTAGGGTTTGATACCCTAATCAGGGGCGCAATTCCCAAGGACCCTATAAATAGGGAGATTCCCCTCTTTTGGAGGACAGGTGGATATTTTAAGGTATTCATTGCAAACCGTCCCTTTGATAGAGACAACTGAGCTTGGAATCCAAGCAGATCCCCACCTTAATTTCCGCACCTTTTACTCTACTTCAAGTTACTAACTTGAGCGTTGGAGGCGGAGCACCATCCAACTGGTGTCTCCGTTAATTTTGCAGGTACAGAGCCGGTAGGATCAGTCTTCGAGTTGTAACTCTCCCGAGGGACAAAAAACCCCAAAACATTTGGCGCCGTCTGTGGGGAGAGTACCTCAAGATGGTTCAAAACTCTGTACCGATTCTCAATTCTACCTCTCTACGTCCGGGTACCCAGACGGGTAACTTGGATGACTTGCAACCGGTTATTCAACCGGTCGGGTTCGAAATCCCCCAGCCTCCACCTCAGCCTCAGCTAGAGGTATTCACTGAGGAGGAGGATGAGGAGGAAGATAATGATGTTGAGACTTACATCTCTAGGGATGGATCTCTCATCTCTAAATCTATTCGTTCCAGGGATCAACTGGAGCGAAATGAAGACCAGGCGGGCCCAAGCAGGCGCCCACCTAGAAGGCCAGACGGGGAAACCCAGAAGGCCAAAGGTCAAGCCCCAGTCACCCGAGATGAGCTCATGAGATTCATGACCTCTTTCAAAGGTGAAATCAAGGCTATGATCAACAAAAACAAGGCAGGCTCTAGCAAGAGTCAGCCGGCTAAAAAGACTCCCACTTCTGGAAAGAAGAAGAAGCCGGTCAAGGACAGGCAGCCAACTCCTCATCCAAAGGAGAAGGCAGCCGCAACACTTGACTGGTCTAAGATTCTGATGCCCCGGCGACCCCAGCCGGAGGCACAAAATGCGTCTACCTTCGATGCACGACAAGTCATCGATCGAAGGAGGCGGCAGCAGTCTGAGTCAGCTTCCACTTCGAGCTTTCCAGACAGCTTCAAGCAAGCTTCTGCAAGGAACTCTGTGTCCTTGCATGAGAGTCGGACAGGCGGTAAAACCGTCAACACCGAACCTCAGCTGATGATAGGGTCTATACCATACGCACCTCAGGCGCAGTATGGGCAATATGGCCTCCAGTTCATGCAGCCACCTCCTTTTGGAGGTCAGGCGGCATATACTCCTGCCCAGCCTCTGGACTGGCAGCTTCGGCTAATGAGGCTAGGCGAACAGTCGTCTGCCTTTGCAGCCAATATAACCGAGGCGACTCAGCCGACCAAGGTTAAGAATGTTTTGGTGGGCACCTATGATGGTACCACCAACCCGGAAGACCACCTGATGGCATATACCAACCTCATGTGCTTACAGGGGTGGGACGATGCCACCTGGTGTCGTTGTTTCCCGGCTACACTGAAGGGCATTGCCCAGCAGTGGTTTGGCAACTTGCCAGCCGGTTCTGTTGATAGCTTCAAGAGGCTAGCCTTCTTGTTTGCTACCAACTTCTCAATGAACATTCCTGCCAAGAAAACGAGCCTTGATTTGAGCACCGTTAGGCAGGGTGAGAGAGAAGGGCTACGCGCCTATGTCAGGCGGTTCAACCTGGTTAGAATACAGATCCAGGGGCTGTCTGACGAGGTAGCATTCACAGACTTTTTCAAGGGTCTGAGAGACGGGTCGGCTTTTAAGTTCGACCTTGTCAGAAAAGGGGCATTTACGCTACAGGCGGCCCTGAGGGAGGCGGAAAGCTATATACAGGCTACCGACCTCTGCACGCCTGGTGGCCAGTCAGACTCCAAGAAGTCTGACAAACAGAGAGACAGCCGGCCAGCTCAGCCGGGTAATAAAAAAGAAAAGAGCGGAAAGAGAAAAGAAGTCTGGGCGGTCAGCGATTCTGAGCAGCCGTCCCAGAAGAAGAAGAAAGAGGTTAAACCGTACGTCCCCAAGTACGAGTTTAACAAAGACCGCAACTCCATACTCATGGAGGTAAAGGACCGGCTGTCCATTGAGAAGCCGAATCCAATGAAGAGCTCCGTCCAGTCACGGAACAAAAATAAATATTGCCAGTTCCATGAGGAGGTTGGCCATGACACCAACGACTGCTTTAGTCTGCAGCGGACGTTGGACCGTCTGGCTGACAAAGGGCTTTTAAAGTCCTACATTACTAAGTCCCCAGTCGGGGCAAAAAAGAAGAGCGAGGGTCAGTCCTCCAAGGCTACCCAGCCGGCTAGTAGTTCGGATACAGATAAGGATCCGGTCTACACTATAGCAGGCGGATTTTCATGTGGTGGCCCTACCATCCGGGGCACCAAGAGCCATCTTCGAAAGATGGACAAGGATGATGATGAGCAGGCGTCTGCCTCCTCCACCTTCCCAGACGTCCTCATAACTGAGAAGGACAGGGGCAGCGTCCGCCGTCCGCATGACGACCCGGTCGTCATTGAATGTAAGGTTGCCAACCAGCTGGTTGGACGGATCCTTATTGACACCGGCAGCTCGTCGGACATCATCAGCCTCCGGTGCCTGCAGAAGCTGAAGTACAACTCCAGCAGCATGCATCCGGTTACCCACCCCTTGGTTGGTTTTGGGGGTGGGATGGTCTACCCAGCCGGCAGAATTGATTTGCCCATCCGGCTGGGAGAAAAAGGCCAGGGACGGCATGTTGTCGTCAGGTTTTTGGTCGTGGAGGAGTTGACCGCCTACAATATTATCCTTGGTAGGCCAACCCTCAACGAAACCAAGGCGGTGATCATCCCGTCTCTCATGCTTGTCAAGTATGAGCGGGATGATGGCTCTGTTGGTTCCCTGAACGGGGATCAGAAGACGGCTCGGGAGTGTTATCTCTCAGCCGTTAAAGATACTGTGGCCTCAGACGGCCAAGGGAAGGAACCAATAGACCTTGACGCTGTCAAGGATGCCAACCCTGCCCCACCAGCCGTTGGTAAGAAGAGAAAAGCACCTCTGCTGGTGGAGGTGAAAAAAGAGAAAAAATAGCAATCACTGGCCGGCGAACGGTCAGACGAGCTCCGTCCCCAACCGGCTGGAGAACACATTGATCTCGTTCTGGACGACAGCCGTCCAGAGCGGACGGTGAAGGTTGGGACGGCTGCTAATGCTGCCCTGGGTGCAGACTTGCACCTTCTGCTAAAAGAATTCAAAGACATCTTTGCCTTTGAAGTGGAAGAGATGTCAGGCGTCAGCCCGGATCTCGCTGTCCACAAACTCGCCGTGGATCCCAAAAAGAAGCCCACCCGGCAAAAGAAAAGAAACCATGGCGAGGAAAGAAGTCAGGCGGCAGCTGCCGAAATCAAAAAGCTGCTAGACGCCAGGTTCATTCGGCCCTGCAATTTCCCCGACTGGGTGGCCAATGTGGTCCTTGTTAAGAAACCGAATGGGACCTGGCGCATGTGTGTTGATTACACAGACCTCAACAAGGCGTGTCCAAAGGACAGTTACCCGCTTCCAAAGATCGACAGTCTGGTCGACTCTACAGCCGGTCACGCCTTGATGAGCTTCATGGATGCCTACTCCGGCTTCCATCAGATACCCCTCTGGAAAAAAGATCAAGAGAAGACGGCCTTCGTCACTGATTTGGGGTTATTCTGTTATACTGTGATGCCGTTTGGCTTGAAGAATGCGCCTGCCACCTTCCAACGAATGATTAATACGGTCTTCATCAATCAACTTGGGAGGAATGTGGAGGCGTACATTGATGACATGATAGTCAAATCCAAGCAACAGGCGGATCACCTTGCTGATCTCCGAGAAACATTCACCACCCTCAGGCGGCATAAGGTCATGTTAAACCCCAAGAAATGCGTCTTTGGTGTTGAGTCTGGGAAGTTTCTCGGATTCCTGATTGATCAAAGGGGGATAGAGGCTAACCCCGAAAAGATACAGGCGGTAATTGACATGAAGTCACCCCGGTCTGTCAAGGAAGTCCAGAGGCTGACTGGTTGCCTGGCCGCCTTGGGGAGGTTCCTCAGCCGGTCAGGTGACAAATGCCTTTACTTCTTCCAAGCAATCAGGAAGAAAACCAGGTTTGAATGGGGAGACGATGCTGAGACGGCATTCCAGAAGCTAAAAGAGCATTTGCACTCTCTGCCTAGGTTGGTCAGTCCTCTACCTAGGGAGACGTTGTATATGTATTTGGCCGTCTCAGACCATGCTCTCAGTGCCGTTCTCCTTGCTGAGCGAGACGGCGTTCAGCTCCCGGTTTACTTCATTAGCCATGTTCTTAAAAATGCTGAACTCCGGTACCCCCTGGTTGAAAAATTTGGCTTTGCTTTGTACATGGCATTCAAAAGATTGAAGCCTTACTTTCTGGCTCATCCGGTGGTAATTTACACCGACCAGCCACTCAAGCGGCCAATGTCTACCTTGGAGTCATCCGGAAGAATGCTAAAATGGGCTATTGAAATGCAAAGTCTTGAAATCATTTACGAACCAAGAAAGGCAGTGAAAGGTCAGGCGTTTGCCGACTTCATTGTGGAAATGACCCGTCCGGTGGCTCCGGATAATCTTGATCAGGTTTGGAAAGTGTATGTAGACGGGAGTTCTACGAAGAACGGCTGTGGTGCAGGCGTAATTTATGAGTCTCCTGAAGGGGACAGATATGAGTATGCACTACGGTTCAATTTTCAGGCCTCAAACAATGAGGCGGAATATGAAGCCCTGCTAGCCGGAATCCGTATGTGTAAGGCGGCAGGGGCAACAAAAATTGACGCCTACTCAGATTCGCAGTTGGTCGTTAGCTAGTATCAGGGAGCATATGAGGCAACTCACCCGGCTATCATCAAATATCTTCAGGCGGTCAAAGAAGAGGCTGGGTCACTTGAGGAGTTCCGGCTGAATCAAGTGCCCAGGTCTGACAATAACCAGGCGGATGCGCTATCGAAGCTTGCATCTTCCGCCTGCCATGATACGCCTCGGTCAGTCTTCTGGGAAGTACTTGAAAAAAGAAGCATCTTTGAAGATCCCATTGGAGTCCTAGACCGAAGCTCCACCTGGATGGATGGCATCCGGGCGTACCTCTCAGACGGCACGCTCCCTGATTCGCCACAGGAGGCAGCCGTTCTGAAAAAGCGAGCCGCAAGCTTTGAGTTGAGAAATGGAGAACTCTTCAAGGCGGGGTTTCTTAAGCCTCTACTGAAGTGTGTAACCCCAGAGAAGGGGAAGGAAGTTCTCGAAGACCTGCACTCGGGGTTCTGCGCCTCCCACATAGGCGGCAGATCTCTAGCCGTCAGAGCCAGACGGCAATACTTTTGGCCTACTCTAGAGGCAGACGCCAAAGAATTGGTGAGAAAATGTGACAAGTGCCAGAAATTTGGCAAACTTATTCACCGCCCGGCTACTGATCTGACGGTCATCCATAGCCCAATTCCGTTTGCAAAATGGGGCATGGACATTTTAGGTCCTTACACGCCTGCACCAGGCGGTAAGCGTTATATCTTGGTGGCTGTGGATTACTTCACCAAGTGGGTAGAGGCTGAGGCGGTAAAGAATATCAAGACATCAGACGTCATTTCCTTCATCTGGAAGAATGTCATCACCCGGTATGGGGTACCTATGTCCATGGTGTTTGATAATGGCCCTCAGTTTGAGACGCCTCAGCTAAAATCTTGGTTGGGAGATCAAGGGATCTCAACCTGTTTCGCATCAGTCGGCCGTCCCCAAGCAAACGGCCAAGTTGAAGCCTTCAACAAGCTGATCTCAGACGGCATAAAGAAGAAAATTGAAAGAGCCGGTGGCTTATGGGCTGAGGAATTAATCCATGTCCTATGGGCCATCCGGACAACAGCAAAGGGGTCAACCGGAGAAACCCCATTTCTCATGGTTTACGGTGCTGAAGCCGTCTTGCCCATTGAACGCTATGAGCAGACTCTCAGAGTCATGTTATATGATGAAGAGGCAAACTGGGAGGCAATGCGCCTGGCATTGGATTCACTTCCAGAACGTAGGGGCAATGCCGCCTTGCGTCATGAGATTTACCGTCTGAGAATGACAAGAGCCTACAACAAGAGAGTACACAGGCGTCCCTTGAAAGTGGACGACCTAGTGTTACGGAAAATGGAGGCAACCGGTAGGGCTAATGAGCTTGGAAAGCTAACTCCTAATTGGGAAGGCCCCTACCGGATTTATGAAGAAGTAAGAGACGGCACCTATCGCCTGGAAACTCCAGACGGCAGGCGCCTGCCTAGAACTTGGAATGTAGATAATTTGAAAAAATACTACTTCTGAGATTTTGTAAATTTTGTAAACAAGAAGCACATTAATGAGAAGTTGCTTTCTGTTATCATATTTTGTTTCCCGTCTGAACCCAGACGGGTCACCTGTTTGTTTTTCTGAGTTCTTGGAAATTGAATTAACGTCTGATTGACGAAGAGGCCAATGGCCAGATAAGCTAAGCATAGACACGCTTAGTGGCTAACAGCCGGTCTATAACAAGACCAGAGGCCAATGGCCGGATGGCTACTTCGACCTAAATTCGCCTGTCCCAACATGGACAAAGGCGTCCGGCGACACCCCTCCGGGTGCAATCGTCGCAGAGAGAAGCCAACCTGCTTACTCTACGTACCTATGTAGGCGGCCACAATTGGATGGCTGAATCAGCCATCCATAGCCGTCTGACCTGAGCAATCTCAGGAACGACCAAGTTTTGATCACCGGATGTCCACAGGACATCAGCCGGTGACCGACTGAAGTTCCTACTTAGATTACTTTTTGAAATTATACAAGTCCCCCCAATGGGGTAGAAGGACATTGAAAGTATAATTGGATTACAATCACCCCAGGCGGCATTTGTCTTCCTGCACCATGAAGGGCCAGGCGGCCATTTGTCTCCTACCCCCAGGCGGCATTTGCCTCCCTGCACCATGAAGGGTCAGGCGGCCATTTGCCTCCTGCCCCCAGGCGGCCATTTGCCTCCTACCCCCAGGCGGCATTTGCCTTCCTGCACCATGAAGGGTCAGGCGGCCATTTGTCTCCTACCCCCAGGCGGCATTTGCCTCCCTGCACCATGAAGGGTCAGGCGGCCATTTGCCTCCTGCCCCCAGGCGGCATTTGTCTCCTACCCCAGGCGGCATTTGCCTTCCTGCACCATGAAGGGTCAGGCGGCCATTTGCCTCCTGCCCCCAGGCGGCATTTGCCTTCCTGCACCATGAAGGGCCAGGCGGCCATTTGCCTCCTACCCCCAGGCGGCATTTGCCTTCCTGCACCATGAAGGGTCAGGCGGCCATTTGTCTCCTACCCCAAGGCGGCATTTGCCTCCCGGCACCATGAAGGGTCAGGCGGCCATTTGTCTCCTACCCCCAGGCGGCATTTGCCTCCCTGCACCATGAAGGGTCAGGCGGCCATTTGCCTCCTGCCCCCAGGCGGCCATTTGCCTCCTACCCCCAGGCGGCATTTGCCTTCCTGCACCATGAAGGGTCAGGCGGCCATTTGTCTCCTACCCCCAGGCGGCATTTGCCTCCCTGCACCATGAAGGGTCAGGCGGCCATTTGCCTCCTGCCCCCAAGCGGCATTTGTCTCCTACCCCAGGCGGCATTTGCCTTCCTGCACCATGAAGGGTCAGGCGGCCATTTGCCTCCTGCCCCCAGGCGGCATTTGCCTCCTGCCCCCAGGCGGCATTTGCCTTCCTGCTCCATGAAGGGTCAGGCGGCTCTATTTGCCTCCCTACCCTGTCAATGCAGACGGCCACCATTGGACGGCTGAATCAGCCATCCATAGCCGTCTGACCTGAACAGTAAGAAAAAGAGCAAGTTTCGGACCCCGGATGTCTAAGGACATCAGTCGGAGACCGGCTGCATTTCTTAGCGTTTTTTAAAAAAAATTGTACACATCCTCATTCGGGGCAAAGAGTTGTACAATGGCTATATGAAGTCTACTAAGACGGAAAACACCATCTAGTTAGACGCTGAAACGCCTGTTAATGTACGGCTGTGTACTTGGTTTGGGGCAATCACTACTGTGATTGATTGACTTACAGACATATCATGCTCTTTATAGCATCAGACGTCCCCAAGTCAATCAACCGACTCCACCTGGAACCAACCACACAGCCGTCCAGGGGCAAGGTCAGCCGCATACTTTTGATAAGTTAGGCAGAAAAAATTGCAAATGCAAAAATTTTTTAAGTGCAAACACATGCGCAAAGTTATAAAACCGACTCAGTCGGTTGCATTCATTGAACTTTCCACCCAGCCAAACGGCTGGGAGGGATCAATTGTTTGATAAACCCGGCTCCTCAGCCGGTAAAGAGACAAGAATACTCGGCACGCAGGCCGGAAAAGTAAATTGTTTGGCATACAGCCGCAGAAAAAAGTAGAAAAAAAAGAGAAGACTTGGCACTCAGCCGCTTAAATCATTGGCCTGCAGGCGGCCCTTCCTGGTTCTCCTCGCCATCATCCGCGATTTCAACCTCTGGAGCCTCTGGATCTTCAGGCTCAGGTTGTTCCGTCTCAGCCCAGGCGAGGAAGGACTCCGGTTCTGGCTCACCTTTCTCTCTCAAGTAGATAACCTCGTCTGCATACTTGTGAGCCAGGGCCCAGACGCCATAATCCTTTCCAGGATTCAAGGCATCCCAGGCGATCTTCATCATAGCCTCATTATCGGCAGCCATCTCAGCAACCAGACGGTTTTGCTCCGCCTGGAGGGTTGCTCGAAAATTCTCTTGAGCTTTGGCTGCCGCCTCCTCCATCTTGGCCACTTTGCTCTTCAGATCAGCATTCTCTGAAGAGACTCCTTGAAGAGCCTGGAGGCTTTCTTGGGCCTTCTGGAGGTCCTCCTTAAGTTTAGGGAGATCCACCTCCGCCTGCTTCTGGGCCGTCTCTGCAGCCTCAGCCTTCTCTTTGACCGCCTGCAGTTCCGCTTCCAGCTCTTGAATCTTGGCCGCCTGCGTCATTTCTGTTGCTTTAGTTTCAAGTTCGTTAAGTATGGAGGAATGCAAAGCGACATCAGTGGCAGTGGAGGCGGACTGCTTTGCCCGTCTTACCTCTTCCCGTTTGCGGGTGTAGGGACGCTTGAGCCCGTCTACCCGCAGCAAGGCCTGCAAATTAAACAAGGTTAAGGAGGCAGGCGGAGCAGAAAACAGAAAAGTTATTGAAAATGGCTAAGTACATTACCTCAGCCAGAAGGGAAAGGATACGTTCAAGATTGAACGTCTCAATCCCAGGGATAGCATCCTTATCCCGTTTGCCTACAGCGTCCAGCATGGCCCTGGCATGCCTCTGGACGTCTGGCCAGCGAGGCGATTGATCTGCATCACAATCAGCGTCAGACTGAGTTACTAAAGCAGCGCCTATCTGGTTCCGACCGTCTGAGGATGACGTCTGCTGGGAGTGTGATTTCACTCGCAGCGGCCATCCCAGCTCAGGCGGAGATTCAAAGGGGTTCTTACCTGCAGAGCCGGCCAGGCGGGAGCCGCTGGCAGCCGTTGAGAGCCCCCCGGTTGCAGGAAGAGGCTGGGCCAAGTCAAGGCCAATGGAGCCTGACACTTGCTCCTTCCTCCCTCCAATCCTCATTTGCCTCCCAGGCGGAGCAGTAGGAGTAGCAGAGGAGGCGGCCTTCTTGGAGGACTTGCTGGGGTTAGAGACGGGGGTCTCCTCCCTGGCCCGTTTGAGGTTCCTCTCAAACGTCTTGTCCACCTTGCCTCCCTAAAAAAATTATAACTTAATGTCAGCAGACGGAATGAGGAAACTGTGAAAGTTAACTCACAAAGTAGGTCAGGCGTTACCTTAGCCCTGAGGTCTCGCGCCTGGGCCTCCGCCAAGTCACGGCGGATCTGCGCTGAAGACCGTCTGGGTGTCTTCTCTTCAGGCAACATGTTTAATGCTTCTTCTGCAAGATCAGACGGGAAAGCAGTTAGAACATTATCAAGAAATTCATTTCCGATACAAAAGTACTGCAGACGGAAGTGAGTCAGGCGCATACGTCTATCAAACATGTGCCCTAGCCCGCAGGCGGCTAGGAAGCACTCGTCCCTGAGCCAGGCGCTCTTGGGGATCCAGTTCTTCGGGACCTTTATTGTTTCCCCGGTTGACAGGGTTGCGTCTGTGAGGCCGAAGAGATCAGCCTCAATTATCTTTTCAAAATCCTCATCCGGGATTCGAGGAAGGCAGCACTTTCGACCCATAAGGTCGGGCTTCTTATTGTACAGGCGGAGTTCATAGTTCTCCCGCCTGGTAGGAGCCGTGCACAGGTAGAACCTGTGCTTCCAGCCGTCAAATTTGGAGACCTTATCCAAGGTCATCATGTATTGGGGAAACGTGGTCAGAGTGTACCACGCTCTATACCCGCCTGGGGTACGACTGAGATAGTGCATCTTGGCGAATGCTTCCCAGCCGGGGTGAACCCCTTGGAATTCGCAGGCGGCAACATACCCCAGAATGTTGCCCAAGAATTGGGGGTAAGTTGCCAGACTCCGAGGCCGTAGCCTCTCAAGATTGACTTCACCGCCTGGTGAAGGGGGAAGCGGAGACCCGCCTTGAACGTTGCTTCATAACAGCCGAAGTAGCCGTTTGCATTGCGTTCAGAGTCTTCCCAGGAAATGGTGCCGTCTGGGGGAGGCACCCTTATACTCCACCCGTCTCCCATTGGGTGGGCCTTCAAGAAATTTTTGAGACCCTTCTCCATAAGGTCAATATCTTTTGAGGAGACGTGGATTCTAAAGGGGTCATCTTTCTCTTTCCACGTCTTCCTCTCTTCTTCCTCACTATCGTCAAGCGGGGGAAGATCATCACTGCTTTCAGAAGAGGGGATGTTAAGAATATCTCTCGCCTCCTCCCCTGACAAAGAAATTGAAGCTGAGGCGGCTTCCTCACCGCCTTGGTTATTGTCCTCTTCCCCGCTTTGGTCACACTCCTCCAAAAAGGAATCAGGGGGAGTTGGGGGGCCGCGCGGAGGGGATCTCTCCGGAGCCGTCTGGTGTCCAAAGCCAGACGTCTCCCCCTCAGAGGTTTGATCGCCTGAGTCATCGCTTCTGTAATTTGGATCTCGTGCCGTCTGCTTAATCCGAGCCATTGTGTCCTGCACAGACGCGCAGATGGTCGGAATCCAAGCATGAGGGTGGTCCCAACACCCAGAGACGGCACTACCAGTCCTAGACTCAGCCGTCCCTGGTGAACGGCTGGATTCTACCCTAGGTTGTGCCGTGTGCGTTGGTGATGAATCCATTTATTGCAAGGAATATATACAAACGGAAAAATGAAAAAAGAGCTGAAAGAGTCAGAGACGGTACCTTTAGATTTGATATCTGAAGGTAGACGGTTCCGCCTGTGTTGGTGCGGCTGAGTTCTTCGAATTTGCGCCTGACTCAGACGGATGACTTTTGTTCTCTCTTTCAAGATTCTAAGTTAACTCTGAAATTTTGGCAAGGCGTAGCAAAATTATGAGGGTCAAACGGCTATATAAAGAGGGTAAATGAAGGGGTACTCCCGTAATTTACCCAGAAGGTGAACAGTAGTTTTTTGGCGGTAAATTTACCATCATTCAGCGAGTGACATGTGTCACAGATGCCACGCGGATTGCCACGTCACATCTGTGAGGGGCAAATGTTTAGGGTATTTTTACCCCGCCATGTGGCCTAATCGGAGGGCGACACGTGTCAGCCCAAGGATAGTCCAAAGTGGACCATTCCCCGCTTGACACGTGTCATCCCAGATATTTGGGAAAATGTCGGCCTTCAGGCCCAAATCCCGAGAAAGCCGTAGAACGGCGCAGCCCACCAATGATTAGGGTTTGATACCCTAATCAGGGGCGCAATTCCCAAGGACCCTATAAATAGGGAGATTCCCCTCTTTTGGAGGACAGGTGGATATTTTAAGGTATTCATTGCAAACCGTCCCTTTGATAGAGACAACTGAGCTTGGAATCCAAGCAGATCCCCACCTTAATTTCCGCACCTTTTACTCTACTTCAAGTTACTAACTTGAGCGTTGGAGGCGGAGCACCATCCAACTGGTGTCTCCGTTAATTTTGCAGGTATAGAGCCGGCAGGATCAGTCTTCGAGTTGTAACTCTCCCGAGGGACAAAAAACCCCAAAACACTCATCGTGCCATTGTGTTTCAGGATTTTCCTCGATCCCTCAAAAAGCTCATCAAGCGGAAGCCACATGAGGCAGCCTACAGCTCCTCCAAATCTCAGAAGGTTTTTTCAACCCAAACTGCTCCAGAAGCCCCGGCTGGGAAGACTCGACTCAACATCGGGGGGAAGAGCATAAGTCTGAAGGGCTTCGGTCTAGGTATAGACCTAGACAAGAAGTTTGGCACCGAGCCGGTGTCAAGAACAGGCGAGCAGCCCAAGGCGGCTCACAGCTCCGCAACGGCTGTGGGAGATGACAATGTAATACCCCATACTTTTATATGTATTTAAATAATTTGAAATTAATTATTTATGATATATTAATTATTTATTTTAAACAAGTTTGGAAATATTTTATAAAAGGAAAGTTTTATTTAATTAATTATTTTATTAAGTTGGAATTTAATTTAGGAAAGTTTTATTTTAGTAAAGTTTAATTAGGAAGGGGATTAGAAAAGAGTAAAAAGGGAAAGTTTAGGTAAGAAGGGTTTCTAGAGAAAGAGGTATAAATATTCAACACTTGGGCAAATTAAACTTTGCCGAGAGTGGAAAAAACCCAAAGTAAATTTTCTGTCCCTTCTCCTTTATTTTTCTCTCTTTTTCTTTCTTCTTCCCCCTTCCCCTTTTTATTTCGGTTCACCACCGCTGGCCACCACCAGCGCCAGTCGGCAGCAGCGGCGGCGCCACTAGCGGGCTGGCAACAGCCGGCTGTAGTGCCGGCCTGCTGTTCGGCCACCCTATTTTCGAAAAAAAAAATAAATCTTTTTGTTTTTATCTTTAAATCCTAGATATAATAATAAATTATGAATTTTGTGTTAATTTTCTGATGATTGATATTAAGTATGGTGCAAATAAATTTTCAGATTTTAATTCTAATTAAAAAAGCCCCAATTTTGAAACCCTAGATTCATAAATAATTGATTATTGAAGGATTATGATTTAGGGTGGTTCAAGCCTTTAATTTAAGGATTTTAAAGCATAATTACAACAAGTTTTTATTAATATATATTGCTGGAATTTTTTGGTAGTATGCTAAAAATCAAGTTTCTTAAAAGAATTTTAATTACTCATTAATTGGGAATAAAGTATGAGGTTTTAAATAAAATTTCAGCTTGTTTTAAATAAATTATGAGTGGTTTAATAGGAGTGTATATTGCTGGAAATTTGCGTAGAGTGGATTTTAATGCCATATTATGATTTTGGTTTGTAGGAGACTTTGAAGTGAGTGATTTCTGTTAGTCGTGGCGATATTAAGATCGTATTCAAGGTACGTTTGCGTACTTAGCAAATTTTTGATGATGTAGTAGCATGCTAGATTTGATTAATTAATTACAAGTAGTATCATGCTAGATTATGATTGGGAATTGTGATTTGGTTGATATTGGTGATTGAATTATGAAGCATGATTTATTTGTAATGGATTAATAATTTGAAAATAATAGTTTGGCATGTTGAATATGAACCACACTTTTATTAATGGCATGTTAGAAAGCATGTTTAATTAAACTAAATGTTTAATTTGGTTTGGATTATTAAAAGGGAATTTTATTATGGTTCATATAATTTTTATTGATGCTATAAGCATGGAAAAGGAGCTATGTAAGTGTCTATGTACACGAGGAATAAATTGTATGTTGGTGCCTTAGTGCACTTAAGGTATTTTTAACACCGAGGGATAGGATTTGTGGCGCATTATGCGTTTAAGGTGTCTTTGGCACTGAGGTAGATTTAAAAAGGGTTCAACATTAAATATTATGTGGTCACTAATTGTTCAAGAATTAAATTAGAATGTTTAATTGTTTGAATAATTACAATGATTGATTTTGTTATGGTTTGAGAGTCATCACAAAGTTTAATAATATCTAAATAACGTAAAGTGAAAGAGATTTCGCACCAAAACTCTTGGAACGTATATACCTTGAGTATGAACATATGGGGGGAGTTATGCGACTTTATATTTGACCATAACTTCTACTAGGAGTACAGGACGCTGTATTTTCCTTTTATTATTATGCGCAGGAATTCCGCCACTTACGAGGGGTTCTTTTATACTGGCACGGTTAGCTCCCGTGTTAGTACCCCTTTTTTGGGGCAGGTTAGGGGGGAAACCCGGTTGATGCGTAATCAAAACTAAATAAATTATTTAGTTACTTAGTTGAGAAGTTTATATTTTGTGTGCTTGAAAAGAGGTGCAACGAGGTAAGTTATGTGTTGATAGGTAAAAGCATGTTAGTGTGTTGCTTATGTACTTAGCTTTGCTGATTGTGTATTTGTGTATTTGTTGGCCTTGTCTTTACCTTGGCCCTATGATGACCCATTTTTAATGGAGGGTAGTGGAAACAAGTAAAGAGAATCTTTTCAGGCGATGAAACATATTCATGATGGCCATTGAGTGAAGAGCGAATCATGCTAGTTTTCATAAGTTTATGATGTGTTATTGCTTTAATTATTTTATGATATTATTGTTTGCAAGACTAACATAAAGGTTTTGAATTTGGTTTGGTTTTGTTAAGGGCCTACAATGGTTCTAAGTTGTAGGTTTGACTTTGTTTTACTTTGGTTGACTTTTTAAGTTGAGTTGTTTTAAATATTTTAAAGGAGAGTTTTCCGCTGTGTGTCATTGATAATTCACTTAGCCATTTTCACGGTGGCGGTAATGTCTTAGATTTTTCTATTTTGAGTTTTAAATAGGGTAAAACAGGCATTTTAAAAGAAAGGAATTTCTAGGGTGTTACAAAGTCGTATCTGGGAGCTTTGGTTGAGATTTTATTACCACTAAAGCCAAAAACGTGTTTTAAAGTGTTTTATTTTAAACTTGACCAAGTACTTATTTGTTGTGGATTTCTAAAGGGAGTTATTTTATTTAATTTTATTTTGGGAAAATCAAATATTTTATTTGATTAAACTAAAAACCCGATAAAAATTTTTATGTTAATGTCCGAATTTTTTTATTTTTTTATTATTTTTATTTTTAAGGGAGGTTTGAAAAAAAATTTTGTTTTTATTTTTGAGAGTGTCCGAAATTTTTTTTAGGGGGCGGGGGCGCGAAAATTCTCTTGGTCTTTTTGCTATTATTTTCGAAAATTTTATTTAAGAGGAGTCGAAAATATTTTTTTTAGTTTGTTCATTTTGCAAGAAAGCAAGGATTGAGGTAAGTATTATGTGTTAAAAGCTTTTGAAGCATGTTGGTAAGATTGGGTAGGAAAGAAATTGGGCATATAAGTTAGAAATAATCATGTTCTTATATGCATTAATATTTAAGTTGTGAATGTTTAATCATTTGAATGGATTGATTGTGAGCATGTTATTATGTGATTAGAAATAAGAAAATTGTTTAATTGAACATTGAACCTAATTCATACAAGAACTATATTACTTTGTTTTCTTTGGGAAAGGAAATTCTTTTCTAAGTCTTTTCCTTTACAGGATGCCGATTCTCCGTAGCAAATTCACCCAAATTGGCACTCTCATTAAGAAAAATAATGAACATCCCTACGATTATGTAGAAAAGATTCGCTATTTCTGTTCCTACATGAGCAATGTCCTAAGGGACAGGGTTTATGATAATCCCGACCGTATTTCAGCTATAATTGTTCATTGCCTTCTGGATAAGCCTCCTTATCTCGCCGTCAAAGCAAAATTTTCTGACTTTTATCTTCCAGGGGACATCCCAAACTACCACAAGCATAAGGATTATTTTGGACAATGGTACCCAAACTACAAATTTTTCATTACTTATCTCATTAGGGTCGAGAAAGCCTATTCCCAACGTTTGCACATTCCATACCATGACTACTATTATGACAATCCAGAAGGGAATAATCCCCCTTCTTCTAGTCACCAGTCGGGAAGTTCTTCTTCTTCTTCTTCTTAGGGCGACCAAGTAGAAAATGGAGAGCAAGGAGAGGGAGATAGTTCCCTCATGGAAATTTCTAACCCAAATCCACCTCCAACTCCAATCATAATAGATATTTCATCTGATGAGGAGGAAAAGGGAGAGTTCGTGCAAGTAGAGCCAGAACCAGAGTCACCTGAACCCATGGAGGAGACAGATGATCCTGAGTTCGATCCTAGTAGCTACAAACAGTCCGCTGATAAGAGAGACAACGTTCGAAAGGATTAGACTTCTATGGTTTCTTTTCATTAAGGATTCTTAGTTTTATTTTTATTTTATCATTCCTTACAAGTTTTAAAAGTAATAAGTGACATGACTACAGTGAGTCAGTGAGCTTATGTAATGCATAAGTTTTAGAACTCATTTTCATTTCAGTAATTCAATTTTATTTCCTTACAATTAATAAAAATTCTATTTATTTCCTTGTCAATTAATTTACATTATTGACAAATAATTCATTTCACTTCCCAAAATTATTCATTTCATATCACTATCCAAATGAGCCAAGATTCGATCAAAAGCATTCCAACAAATTATTTCTAAGCTATGGGAATTTATGGGAATTATTTTTATTTATCTATGTGATGCTTTATTAAATTTATGGTTGGTTAGCAATCAATAATTGATTGACAAAGCTTTTGGTATCACAATTTGTTAGCTTCAAATTTACTGCAAATGTTTCAAGGGTGTTAATTAATAGATGAGTGTATGCCTTGAGAGCTAGCCAAAACCATATCTTATATAGACCCTTGTTCTTAATTCAGGAGAAGAAAGATGGCAGGGGGAAGTAATACCAATAATGATGGGGGTGATCTGAGTGAAGTTATGAGGCAATTGACAGTTGTTTCCCAATAGTTGGCAAGGAATTCAACTAATAATGTGGATGCTCAAGGAGAGCTTTTCAAGAAGGTGGCCCCAAAGCAAACCACCAACCTATCAGGGAGAGCCTGACCCTACCATACTGGAAAATTGGTTAAGGGAGTTTGAGAAGCTGTTTGGGGCAGTTGGATGTCTAGAAAACTCTAAGGTGCGCTGTGCTACTTATTATCTAAGGGGTGAAGCTGACCTTTGGTGGCAACAAAATGAAGCTGTCATTAGGACATTACCTAGATTCAATTGGACTAAGTTCCAAGAGAATGTGAGAGATAAGTTATACCCCATCTTCTTATAGAAGCAGAAGGCTAAAGAGTTCTCAAACCTCAAGATGGAGGAGATGTCAGTTACTAAATACTATACAAAGTTTATTGAGCTGTCTCGCTTTGCTGAAGAGTCTGTTGCTATAGAGAAGGAAAAGGCTAGAAAGTTTGAGAGTGGTCTGACTACTAATTTGCAGTTGAAGTTGTGTGGACAAGTGTTTGAAACGTTGGATGAAGTGTATGGGAGAGCCGCACACCTGTATGCACTGGAGGTGAAGAAAAAAAGAGAACTAGCTGAGATGGAAGGGAAGGAGAAGAGAAAAGAGGTGGGGCAACATTCTGGGAACCAACAGGGTAACCAGAACAACTTTAAGAAGCAGAAATACCACCATAACAACAACAACTTCCACAAAAACAATAATTCCCAAGGTAACAATCGTCAAGGACGACGTAACTTCAATGGAGGGGGTAGAAAACATAACCAAGGGAATAACAAGAATGAGAGGCGTTATTTTTGCAAGAGATGCAAGAATAACCACCCTAGAAGGGATTATGATGGCAATTTGGTTACTTGTCGTGCTTGTAATAAGCTGGGGCATTGGGAGTATGAGTTTTTCTCCAAAAATCCTACTGGAAACTAGCAGAATAATAATTTAGGAGGGACCCAAAGGAACTTTCAGGGGAACAACAATAACTTTGCTGGGAATAAGGGATTCCAGCAACATGGAGCAAAGAACAACAACAACAACAACAGTGGGAATAATCAACAGAAATGTGGAGCTATAGGGAAACTGAATGTTTTGAGTAGGCATGAGGCTGATTCCACGAAAGATGTCATCACTGGTACTTTAACTATTAACTCTATCCTGTTAAAGTTTTGTTTGATTCTGGTGCAACTTTTTCTTTCATTTCAAAGGGTATTGTTTCGGAACTTAAAGACTATTTGAAACCAGTAGAAGTAGTAGTCCTACCAATAACCATTCTAACGGATGGGGTAGTGAAATGTACCAAAACCTTTAGAGACGTGCCTTTAGAATTTGAAGGGAAAGTATTTATGTCTAATCTCATCGAGTTTGGGTTAAGTGATTTTGACCTTATTCTGGGAATGGATTGGTTTAGCAAGTACAGTGCAGAAATTAGTTGTCGATCGCAGAAAGTGAAAATGAACACAAGTGAGAATGAGTCAGTGACTTATTGGATGCATGGTGAAACCAAATGCCCAAGATTAATATCCGTGTTAAAGTTGGCAAAGTACATTAAAAGGGGGCATCTAGTGTACTTCTGCAGTGTGAGAAACATGGATCATGAGGAGGCAACTAAACCAGAGGATATAGAAGTGGTGAATGAGTTCCTAGATGTATTTCCAGAGGAGATCTATGGAATGCCACCTAAGAGAGCAATTGATTTCACAATAGACTTAGTCCTAGGGACAACACTAATATCTAAAGCACCATATCGAATGGCACCTGCAGAAATGAGTGAATTAAAGGGGCAACTGCAGGATTTATTGGAAAAGGGATACATTAGATCGAGCGCATCTACTTGGGGAGCGCCAGTCTTATTTGTTAAGAAGAAAGATGGGAGTATGAGATTGTGTATTGACTACAAGGAACTAAATAAGGTAACAATAAAGAACAAGTATCCACTACCAAGGATTGATGATTTGTTTGATCAGTTAAAAGGTGCAACAGTGTTTTCTAAGATTGATTTGAGGTCCGGGCATCACCAATTGAGGATTGCATATGAGGACATCCCTAAAACTGCATTTAGGACAAGATATGGACACTATGAGTTTATAATGATGCCATTTGGATTGACAAATGCATCGGCGATCTTTATGGATTTGATGAATAGGGTGTTTCATCAATTTATGGATAAGTTCGTTGTAGTGTTCATAGATGACATATTGGTGTATTCAAAGAGCAAAGAGGAGCATGTAGAACACCTAAGGGCAATTCTATAAACACTAAGAGAAAACAACCTTTATCCAAAGTTCTCTAAGTGTGAATTCTGGTTGGAGAAGGTAGCATTCGTAGGTCATTTTGTGTCTAAGGATGGAGTGGAAGTAGATCTAGCAAAGATCGAAGCTGTGAAGGGTTGGCCTATGCCCAAAACAGTATCTGATGTTCGGAGTTTCTTAGGTTTAGCAGGGTATTATAGGCGTTTTGTGAAGGATTTTTCAAAGATTTCTAAACCTATGACTACTCTAATAAAGAAGGACAAGAAGTTCGAGTGGGATGATAAGTGTGAAGAAGCATTCCAACTCTTGAAACAAAAGCTGGTTACATAACCAGTGCTTACATTGCCAGACGATAGTGGAGTCTATGATGTGTATAGTGATGCATCAAAGAATGGCTTGGGATGTATGCTTATGCAAAATGGGAAGGTGATTGCATATCCATCAAGGCAGTTAAAGACTCATGAAGTAAATTACCCAACCCATGATTTAGAATTAGCTGCAATTATATTTGCACTAAAGATTTGGCGCTATTACTTATATGGAGTGAAATGTAGAATTTACACAGACCATAAAAGCTTGAAATACATCTTCACTCAAAAGGATTTGAACTCTCGTCAAATAAGATGGTTAGAATATACAACGGATTATGACTTGGACATACAGTGTCATGAAGGGAAAGCAAATGTAGTTGCAGATGCTCTAAGTCATAAGACCAATCATGGATTGAATACTTTAGTAGTGGCGAATGAGTTATGTATAGAAATGAGGAAAATGAATTTTGAAGTTGTAAAATGGGGAGTACCAGCAGGCATACTTGCGAACCTAACCATCCAACCAACGATATTCGATGAAATAAGGGAAAATTAGGCAGGAGATGTGAAGGTGGATAGGATTCGCGAGAAAATAAAACAAGGCAAAGATACAGATTTCAGAATTAATGAAGATGGGAGATTAATGTACAAAGGTCGATGGTGTGTACCACAAAAATGTGAGGAAGTTAAAAGAAAGTTAATGGAAGAGGGTCACAATACACCCTACTCAGTGCACCTTGGAGGGGACAAGCTATACAAGAATTTGAAAAGGTGTATTGGTGGCCTAGAATGAAGAATGAAGTTGTAGAATTTGTAGCAAAGTGTTTGACTTGTCAAAAGGTGAAAATAGAGCACAAGAGACCCAAGGGACCGTGCAATCATTGGAAATTCCTAGATGGAAGTGGGAATGTATTTCAATGGATTTTATGACTTGCCTTCCAAAATCAAAGAGTGGAAATGACACTAATTGGGTAGTGGTGGACAGACTTACAAAATCTGCAGTGTTCTAACCAATAATGGAGACTTGGAAGATGGAGCAACTTGCAAAAGCTTACATAAAAAATGTTGTGAGGTTACATGGAGTTCCAAAGGATATTGTGTCTGATAGAGATTCTAGGTTTCTTTCAAAATTCTGGAAAAGTGTACAGGAAAACTTTGCTACAACACTTAAGATGAGTACAGCGTTTCATCCTGCCACATATGGACAAACTGAGAGAACCATTCAAACCGTGGAGGAAATGTTGAGAGCTTGTGTTATAGATTTCTAAGGAGGATGGGAAGATAGCTTGGATCTAATTGAATTTTCCTATAATAATAGTTATCATGCGAGCATAGGAATGGCTCCATTTGAGGCTTTGTATGGGAGAAAGTGTTGTAGTCCCACTTGTTGGAACGACATAAGTGAAACAATGATTCTAGAGCCTCAAATGATTAAGGATACAGTGAAGCAAGTAAAGGAAATTCAAGCTAAAATTTAAGAATCTCAAGATCACCAAAAGAGCTACGCAGATTTAAAGCGTAGAGAAGAAGAGTTTGAAGTTGGTGATAAGGTATTGTTAAAGGTGTCACCAATGAAGGGAGTGATGATATTTGGAAAGAAAGGAAAGAAGAGTCCAAAGTATATTGGTCAATATGAGATACTGCAAAGGATAGACAAAGTAGCCTATGGGTTGGCTTTACCTATGGAGCTAAGCAAAGTGCATGATGTATTTCATGTGTCTCAATTAAGAAGATATATCCTTGATAAGTCTTATGTGTTACAACCTCAAACCAATGAGTTAGACCAAAGCTTAACCTATGAGGAACGACCTGTTAAGATTCTTGACAATAAAGTGTGTACTACACGCGATAAGAATGTTAAAATTGTGAAAATGCTATGGTCTAACTAAGAATATGAGGAATCCACTTGGGAAGCTGAGGATGAGATGAAAAGAAATACCCGGAATTGTTTTAGGTATGTTGAGTTACAGGGACGTAACTCATTTTCTTTAAGGGGGGAGAATGCGGTAAAATTTCGCGCTTTTTCCCTATATTTTTAGTTATTTTTGTGCTTTTTGCACAATTTTAACAAGTATTTTGAGTAATTGTGTTCTCAAAGAAATACAAAAAGGTAAAGGTGTGACAAAAAGTACAGCAATATTATACAAAGTGAGGAAACAAGTTTGAATTTTGTTTACCAAAGTTTCGAGACGAAACTTCATTTAAGGGGTATAGACTGTAATACCCCGTATTTTTATACGTATTTTATTTAAAATAAGTATTTTGTGGGGTATTTAAATAATTTGAAATGAATTATTTACGATATTTTAATTATTTATTTCAAACAAGTTTGGAAATATTTTATAAAAAGGAAAGTTTTATTTAATTAATTATTTTATTAAGTTGAAATTTAATTTAGGAAAGTTTTATTTTAGTAAAGTTTAATTAGGAAAGGGATTAGGAAAGAGTAAAAAGGGAAAGTTTAGGTAAGAACGGTTTCTAGATAAAGGGGTATAAATATTCAACACTTGGGCAAATTAAACTTTGCCCGGAGTGGAGAATACCCAAGATAAACTTTCTCTCCCTTCTCCTTTATTTATCTCACTTTTTCTTTCTTTTTCCCCTTCCCCTTTTTTTTCGGTTCACCACCGCCGGCCACAACTAGCGCCAGCCGACAGCAGCGGCAGCGCCACCAGCAGGCTGGCAGCAACCTGATATGGTGCCGGCCTGTTGTCCGGCAACCCTATTTTCGAAAAAAAAATTAAATCTTTTTGTTTTTATTTTGTTTAAATGCTAGATCAAATTATAAATTATGAATTTTGTGTTAATTTTATGATGATTGATATTAAGTATGGTGCAAATAAATTTTCAGATTTTAATTCTAATTAAAAAGCCCCAATTTTGAAACCCTAGATTCATAAATAATTGATTATTGAAGGATTATGATTTAGGATGGTTCAAACCTTTAATTTAAGGGTTTTAAAGCATAATTACAGCAAGTTTTTATTAATATATATTGCTGGAATTTTCGGTAGTATGCTAAAAATCAAGTTTCTTGAAAGAATTTTAATTACCCATTAATTGGGAAAAAAGTATGAGGTTTTAAATAAAATTTCGACTTGTTTTAATTAAATTATGAGTGGTTTAATAAGAGTATATATTGCTGGAAATTTGTGTAGAGTGGATTTTAATGCCATATTATAATTTTGGTTTGTAGGAGACTTTAAAGTGAGTGATTTCTGTTAGTCGTGGCGATATTAAGATCGTATTCAAGGTACGTTCGCGTACTTAGCAAATTTTTGATGATGTAGTAGCATGCTAGATTTGATTAATTAATTACAAGTAGTATAATGCTAGATTATGATTGGGAATTGTGATTTGGTTGATATTGGTGATTGAATTATGAAGCATTATTTATTTGTGATTGATTAATGATTGGAAAATAATAGTTTGGCATGTAGAATATGAACCACACTTTTATTAATGGCATGTTAGAAAACATGTTTAATTAAACTAAATGTTTAATTTGGTTTGGATTATTAAAAGGGAATTTTATTATGGTTCATATAATTTTTATTGATGCTATAAGCATGGAAAAGGAGCTATGTAAGTGTCTATGTACACGAGGAATAAATTGTATGTTGGTGCCTTAGTGCACTTAAGGTGTTTTTAATACCGAGGGATAGGATTTGTGGTGCATTATGCGTTTAAGTTGTCTTTGACACCGAGATAGATTTAAAAAGGGTTCAACATTAAATATTATGTGGTCACTAATTATCCAAGAATTAAATTGGAATGCTTAATTATTTGAATAATTACAATGATTGATTTTGTTATGGTTTGAGAGTCATCACCAAGTTTAATAATATGTAAATAATGTAAAGTGAAAGAGATTACACACCAAAACTCTTGGAACGTATATATCTTGAGTATGAACATATGGGGGGAGTTATGCGACTTTATATTTGACCATAAATTTTACTGGGAGTATAGGACGCTGTATTTTACTTTTATTATTATGCGCAGGAATTCCGCCACTTACGAGTGGTTCTTTTATACTGGCACAGTTAGCTCCCGTGTTAGTACCCCTTTATTGGGGCAGGTTAGGGGGAAACCCATTCGATGCGTAATCAAAACTAAATAAATTATTTAGTTACTTAGTTGAGAAGTTTGTATGTTGTGTGCTTGAAAACAGGTGCAACGAGGTAAGTTGTGTGTTGATAGGTAAAAGCATGTTAGTGCATTTAACTAAGCTTATGTACTCAGCTTTGCTGATTGTGTGTTTGTTGGCCTTGTCTTTTCCTTGGCCCTAAGATGACCCATTTTTAATGGAGAGTAGTGGAAACAAGTAGAGAGAAGCTTTTCAGGCGATGAAGCATATTCATGATGGGCATTGAGTGAAGAGCGAATCATGCTAGTTTTCATAAGTTTATGATGTGTTATTACTTTAATTATTTTATGATATTATTGTTTGGGAGACTAACGTAAAGGTTTTGAATTTGGTTTGGTTTTGTTAAGGGCCTACAATGGTTCCAAGTTGTAGGTTTGACTTTGTTTTACTTTGGTTGACTTTACTTTCATTGGTTGACTTTTTAAGTTGAGTCGTTTTAAATATTTTAAAGGAGAGTCTTTCGCTGTGTGTCTTTGATAGTTGCCTTAGCCGTTTTCATTGTGGCGGTAATGTCTTAGATTTTCCTATTTTGAGTTTTAAACAGGGCAAAGTAGACATTTTAAAAGAAAGGAATTTCTAGGGTGTTACAGATAGCCTGCAGATTATTGATCAAGGTATTGCTAGTCCCTTCAAATCCCCGTTTGGGCTACCCTTGCCCATGGGGCTGAAATCTCACTCACAGTAGACTTTTGAAGGCTCTTCTGGCAGCCGTCTGCAAATAGGTGCCGCCTACACAACTTACTCACCCAATCTTGGTTACGATGCAGATTCGCCCCGATGGCCGGATGTGTAGAAGTATGCCAAGTCTATGCTTGGGTCCATCCCTCAGAAGGAGAAGGATACCATCCCTGGCATAGATACATTAATCCTCGAACGGATCATGGCCCTCTTGTCTGAGGTATGATCTTTCCAATAGATTTCGTTAAGTATATTACCGCTTGAGTCCGTAACACTTCGTTTGTATCCTTAGGCTATGCTGAGGGTTGATGGGTTGAGGAGGCCATGGGCCCACAAGCACAACGAGGTAAAACGAGCCAATAAAGCTGCGCGAGACTCCGCAGACGTTGCTCAATACTAAACTACAATAAATGAACTTCAAACTAAAGCGTTTGAAATGACGCAGGCGGAGAACATCAGGCGCTTGACGGCTGGGCTGGGGATTGCCAAGAAGAAGGCTTTTGACTTCGAGGCTGCGCTGAAAAATGCCCAGGCGGACCTCAAGGCTCTTGAGGGTGCTGATAAGGAGAACACTAATCTCCGAGCAGACGTCAATCGCCTTAAGAATGAAATGGCCCAAGCCAAGGCAAACTTTAAGGTAACGTTAGATGCCGAGTAGGAGCAGATCGTTGAAGAGAACGAGTCTGACTGCACAAACCGTATGATGATAGCCTGGGAGGCTTTGCACCCGCGGATGGAGTACAGTATCTGGGCTTTGGCTTATCAATACGCTGATGAAGTTATCAACTCCCAGGACGAGGGCAAGCCATATCCTAGGTCAATCGACGTCTTGGCCAACCGGGAGATTGAGGAGGAGCCAGTTCCAACTGCAGGCAGAGGAGAGAAAGAGCAAGGACCTGAAGAAGCTCAAGTGAACTCTACTCTACCGCCGCCTGAGCAGACAGGAGAGGAAGGCCCGGTTGTGCCGCAAGTTTAAGTTTATTTTCTTTTATTCGGCTTTATGCCGTCTGCTTTTCTGGCCTGCGTGCCGAGTATTTGAGAGTGATAAATCAATAATTTTCAATTCTTTATTTTTACTCGGATGGTTATCTGGTCAACATTTTCTCCCGGCTCTTGTGGCCGGGTTTTATTTATGAAAGTGTCGACTGAGTTGATTTTGCTTCAAATTTTGTTTTAGTTTTTACGTTTGAATTTTGCATACATATATATACTTGAATTTTTGCCTAACTCTTTGAGAGCATACGGCAGGTAACAACCCGGCTGTACTTGCCCTTAGGCGGCTGTGTAGTTGGTTTCAGTACTTTGCTGATTGATTGGCTTGGGAACTTTTGATACTTTAAGGAGTATGATATGTTCTCAAGTCAATCAATCACAGTAGTGATTTCCCCAAACCAAGTACACAGCCGTCCAATCATACAAGAAAGCAGCCGTTAGCCTTGGCGGTGAAATAGTTATACTGAACTTCCTTCTCCTCCGCCTGGGGTACTTGCCATCCAATTACGCTCAATGTGCTTTTGCCCCATTGGGTGGACTTGCATAATTTTGATAAATAATCTAAGTTAGAACTTTAGCCGGCGACCGGCTGATGTCCTTGGACATCCGGTTTTCGGATACTTAGTCGTTCTTTAGATTTTCCTAGTCAGACGACCATGATTTGACCAATTAGGCCGTTCAATCTTTGCCGTCTGTATGAGTTTGTAGAGCACTTTTGTCACCCGGATGGGAGATACTCTTTGCGACGATTCCACCCGAATGGGCGTCACCCCGGACGCCATACTCATATTAAAGCAGGAGAATTTATAAAATAAGTATCATTCGGCCGTTGGCCTCATGTCTTTTGGACATTGATTTAGCCACTAAGTTTTTAACTTATTTTAATTTTAGTATGTGAAGGTCGACCGTCTGTGCATTCCACAGGTGGTGCTTGAAACATTGCGCAGGTATATAAAGAAATAAAGAACATTATTGAAAACAAAAAGCAACTTTTTCATTAATAAGCTTTTCATTTACAAAAATTTACAAGTCTCAAAAGTAGTACTTTTTTGAGTTGTCTACATTCCAGGTTCTAGGCAGCCGCCTGCTATCTGGAGTTTCCAGGCTGTAGATGCCGTCTCTTACTTCTTCATAAATCTGGTAGGGGTCTTCCCAATTAGGAGTTAGCTTTCCATGCTCATTGGTCTTACCGATTGCCTCCATTTTCCGTAACACAAAGTCCTCAAATTTCAAGGGTCGTTTGTGTTTAGGGTAAAAATAACCCAGGTACGTGGCCCAATCTCATAGTGACACGTGGCCCAATAAATAGGCGACACGTGGCCCTATGAGAATGTGACACGTGTCCACTTGTCATGGTGACACCTGTCAGCCATCTCTAAATGCCCCAATGCTGCAATCAGAATGAGAAAAGAGCCCTGATGACCTCAGGCCCAAATCCCGAGAAAACCTTGAAGGCCGTAAAACGGCGCCCCCCACGACACGTGGCGACCTCTGATTGCGCAGCCAATCACGTCACGAAATTCTAGGGCATAAACCCTAGAGGGGTGCATGTTCCCACCCCTATAAATACCCCAATCATTTATGATGGGAGGGGGGATTGTGGCATAACATAAATATAGAGCATTAAAGAGCTCCAACTTCTCTCTACTTTCTCTCTCTAGCGTTTTCCGTTTCCGTTCACTAACTTGAGCGTCGGAGGCGAATATTCCGTACACCGGAATATTCGTTATTTTGCAGGTGTCCGAGTCTTTGTCAGCAGAGCGTGACCAGTATCCGAGGGAATCACAAAAAACCCCGAAACATTTGGCGCCATCTGTGGGGATACACGTCCGTTATGGCAATAGATGGTCAGACACCTAATTCTGGACCTCGTCCAGGCGAGGATGGATATGTAGAGGACATACATACTACCATACACTCAAGCAATCCTTTGACTGCCTCATTTGAAGAGGCCGAACAACTTCCTGTCACCCCAGCTACCCTAATGGCCGAGCTGACTAAGCTCCGCAAGGAGTTGGCGGCTACCCAGCAAAAGGGGAGAGGAGGCACTTCCAAGAAAGCCAACAACAAGACCAATGCAACTGATGCTGGTAACACCCCATTCCGTCGTCCGCACGGAAGGTCTCCCCGAGTCCCACGGACCAACTTCTCTAGCCTGCTGGCGAAAACACAGTCGGCTGGGGGGAGGGGCAGACAGCCAAAAAGAGTTGAGACTGAGCCGTCACAGCGTTTCAAGGACGCAAGGGACTACATTCGGCACAAGCAAAGGGAGAGGGTCGCATACTCTGACACGGCCTCTACCCCAACCATGCCGGAGGAAGTCTCCAACCAATCTTTCTCCCAATACACCAACACGGCTGCTTCCAGCAAGAGTCATACTATTACTCCCCATCCAATTCAGCCATTGCAGTATCAGTCCCCTCAAGTACTCAATGAGTTGATACAACCAACTCCCCAAGTTTTTGGGCAATATGGGCCGTATGGTCATATGTTCGGCCAGACTCCTTACCTGGCTGGAACGTCCGCTCAGCCTCAGCCTATCGATTGGCAAATGCGTTTGTTGAATTTGGGAGATAAGCCGCCTCCGTTTTTGCAAGATATACTAGCATCCCATCAACCAGCAAAAGTGAAGAGTGTACTAGTGGGTGCCTATGATGGTACGGGCAACCCAGAAGAGCATGTTACCTCGTACAGGAACTTGATGTACTTGCAAAGTGTAGATGATGCTACATGGTGTAGATGCTTCCCGGCCACTCTCAAAGGGGTGGCCCAGGACTGGTTTAACAGCCTCCCAGCCGGATGCATCAATTGCTTTACCACCCTTAGTTTGTTGTTTGTGGGAAACTTCTCATACAACATCCCACCAAGAAAGACAAGCCTCAACTTGGCTACAATTGTCCAAGGAAAGAATGAAGGACTACGCTCGTACGTCCAAAGGTTTAACCAAGAAAAAGCCCAAATTCATAATCTTCCGGACGAAATGGCTTACTCAGAATTTCTCCGGGGATTAAGGCATAATGGTTTTAAGTTTGATTTGGTAAGAAAAAAGATTCGGTCATACGCAGGTGTATTGCGGGAAGCCGAAGCCTATATTGAGGCCGCGGATTTTTGTTCGCTCACCAAATCAGAACAGCCGGCCAAGGGGGCTGAGAAGAAACAATCTTCTCAGCAAAACTCGGCCGGTCGAAAGAAAGAAGGGAACAAAAGAAAAGAAATCTGGGTAGCTGATGACCAGCAACCCAAGTCAAAGAAAAGCAAGACATACGAGCCTCAGTATGAGTTCAACAAGGATGGTTACTCTATTTTGATGGAGATAAAAGACAAGTTTGAGTTTGAGAAGCCTCAGCCTTTGAGAGGCTCGGCCCAGTACAGAAACAAAAACAAGTATTGTCATTACCACAAGGATGTGGGTCATGACACGAACGAGTGTATCAACTTGAAGAGACTGTTGGATAAGTTGGCTGACAAGGGTCTGCTGAAACCCTATGTGACCAAGTCCAAATTCACCTTCAAGCGGACAGACAACACGTCCAAGAAAAAGCAACAAAGTGAAAAGAAGAATGACAAGGAAGATGATGGGAATAGCACTGATTCAGGTTTTGTGGCCGTCATATCAGGAGGCTTTGCTTCAGGCGGCACTACCATGAAAGGAATCAAGCAGGACGCTCGAAACCTGTCAAATGTGATGCAAACGGACGTTGTTAAAGCCGAGCCATTTCCTGAAGTGATCATAAGTGAGGCTGACCGTGGTGAGATCAGAGCTTTGCACAATGATCCCATGGTCTTTGTAATGAAAATAGCAAATTTGAAGGTGGGACGGATATTGATTGATACGGGCAGTTCGGCCGATATCATAAGTCTCTCTGCCTTGAGGAATTTAAGTTCCCAGAAGATGCTCTCCAAGATATAACTCATCCCTTAGTAGGATTTGGGGGGAATATCATTCATCCAGTCGGACGGATTGACCTTCCCATCCGTTTCGGGCAGAAGGGGGAAGGAAGAGACATGGTCGTCCGTTTCCTTGTGGTAAAAGAGTTGACTGGGTACAATGTAATCCTCGGCCGCCCTACTCTCAATGCAGCCAAGGCGGTCATAGTGCCCCATTTGATGTTGTTGAAGTTTGAAAGGTCGGGCGGAAAAATTGGAACAATTCAAGGAAGTCAGAAAATGGCCAAGGAATGTAATCAGCTGGCCGTGAAGCCAACAGCACGCGGCCCAAAGTTGTCCGAGATTAAGGAAGAAGGAACCTCACTCCCAGCATACCAGGTCGGCCAGAAGCGTAAGGCGACCAGGGCAGAGGAAGCCTAGCAACTAATGACTGTCGGCCGGCCAGATGAGTTGAGGCCCCAGCCGGCCGGCAGCCACCAGGATATAGTGCTTGACTCCAACCACCCAGAATGGACAGTTAGTGTCGGCACTATAGCTTTGGAATTGCTTGGGGATGAGTTAGTACAGCTGTTAAGAGAATTCAAAGATGTGTTTGCATTTGAAGTTGGTGAAATGCCAGGAATAAGTCCTGACCTGGCCGTGCACAAGTTGGCCGTGAATCCTTTGATAAAGCCTGTCCGCCAGAAGAAGAGAAATCACGGAGAAGAGAGGAATCAGGCGGCCGCAGTAGAGGTAAAAAAGCTGCTGGACGCCGGTTGTACTGTTACAAGGTTATGCCATTCAGCCTCAAGAATGCTCCTGCTACATTTCAGAGGCTTGTTAATACAGTCTTTAGAGACCAGCTCGGCCGGAACATGGAGGCATATATTGATGACATGATTGTCAAGTCAAAAGAGTCGGCCGACCATCTCAAGGATCTACGAGAAACGTTTGCTGAACTCAGGCGGCATAAGATGATGTTAAATCCAAAGAAGTGTGTATTTGGTGTTGAGTCCGGCAAGTTTCTCGGATTTTTGATTGATCAACGTGGAATCAAGGCCAACCCTGAAAAAATTCAAGCCGTCCTTGACATGAAGTCTCCAAGAACAATCAAGGAAGTGCAAAGACTGACCGGCTGTTTAGTAGCCCTTGGAAGATTTTTGTCAAGATCAGGGGATAAGTGCCGTTACTTTTTTCAAACCATTAAGAAGAAAGCCGTGTTCGAGTGGACAGAGGAGGCCGAGGAAGCGTTTGTACAGTTGAAAAATCACTTGCATACATTGCCTCGCCTCGTCAGTCCGCTCAAGAATGAGAAGCTATATATCTATCTTTCCATCTCCGAACACTCTCTAAGTGCCGTCCTTCTTGCTGAAAGGGACGGCCATCAGGTCCCGGTGTATTTTATCAGTCATGTACTTCACAATGCTGAGCTGAAGTACCCCCCAATTGAAAAATTTGGCCTGGCCTTGTACATGGCATCAAAGAAGCTGCGGCCATACTTTTTAGCACATTCAATCGTGGTCTATACAGACCAACCCTTGAAGAAGCCGTTCTCAACTTTGGAGGCAAGTGGCCGCATGCTCAAGTGGGCCTTAGAGCTCAGAGGTTTTGACCTTGCGTTTGAACCAAGGAAGGCAATCAAGGGGCAAGCCTTTGCAGATTTTTTGGCTGAAATGACACGGCCTGATCTTCAGCCGGCCGGGGACCGAGTTTGGAAAGTGTTTGTGGATGGTAGTGCAACAGCGACCGGGTGTGGCGCTGGTATTATATGTGAATCTCCTGAGGGAGACAAGTATGAGTACGCGTTGAGGTTTCAGTTCCAAGCGTCAAACAATGAAGCTGAGTACGAAGCATTGTTGGCCGGCCTAAGGATGTGTAAAGCGGCCGGGGCAACCAAAATTGAAGTATGCTCGGACTCCCGGCTAATAGTCCATCAGGTCAATGGTGGCTTTGAGGCCAGGGAACCGACCATGATGAAGTACATGCAGCTAGTTAAAAATGAGGCCGAAGGCCTAGAGCTTTTTTCTCTCAAGCAAGTTCCCCGTTCAGAGAATCATCAAGCGGACGCCCTCTCCAAATTGGCTTCCTCGGCGTCATGTGATACTCCAAGATCAGTGTTTTGGGAAGTAAAGGAAAAAAGGAGCATTGATGCCGAGCCCGTTCAGATAATAGATAGAAGTTCAACCTGGATGGACGGAATTACTTCCAACTTAAGGGATGGAATACTTCCGGACGATCTGAAAGAGAGTTGGCTAGTGAAGAGGAAGGCGGCCTGGTTTGAGATGAAAGATGGGGAGCTATTCAAAAGAGCCTTTGTGAAGCCTTACCTTAAATGTATAACTCCTGAAAGAGGGCATGATGTGTTGGATGACCTTCATCAGGGGCATTGTGGTTCGCATATTGGAGGCCGAGCCTTAGCTGAAAAGGCGACACAGTTGGGATATTACTGGCCGAGCCTGAAGTCGGACGCCATGAAAATGGTGAAAAAATGTGACAAGTGCCAGAGATTTTCAACCCTTATTCATCGTCCAGCAAATAGTCTATCAGCCATCAGTAGTCCGCTTCCCTTTGCCAGATGGGGCATGGACATTTTGGGACCGTATATTCCTGCATCCGGCCAGAGACGGTATGTATTAGTGGCAGTAGACTACTTCACTAAATGGGTTGAAGCTGAGGCCGTCCGGGGCATTAAATGGACGGACGTGTCAGCCTTCATTTGGAAAAGCATAATCACTCGGTATGGGGTGCCTCAGTCAATGGTGTTCGACAATGGACCCCAGTTTGAGACGCGTCAACTCAAAGAATGGTTGGGAGACCAAGGCATTACCCATTGCTTTGCCTCGGTCGGCCGACCACAAGCCAATGGTCAAGTTGAGGCCTATAACAAGTTGATTTCAAATGGGATCAAGCGCAAGCTTGAAAAGGCAGGCGGCCTATGGGCAGACGAGCTGGTCAATGTGCTATGGTCCATACGGACAACAGCAAAGAGTTCTACAGGGGAGACTCCATTCTTTTTGGTCTATGGAGCTGAGGCTGTACTCCCAATTGAAATGTACGAGCCCACTTTGCGGGTAATGCTTTATGATGAATCGGCCAATTGGGAGGCCATGAAGATCGCCCTAGACTTCCTTCCAGAAGCTAGGGGCAATGCGGCGCTCAGGCATGAAATTTATCGCTTAAGGATGACAAGGGCATATAACCGCCGAGTGTCTAAGCGGCCGCTCAAAATGGGGGATCTAGTGTTGAGAAAAATGGAAGCTGTTGGCCGTGCCAATGAGGACGGCAAGTTGACTCCAAACTGGGAGGGACCGTACAGAATCAGGGAAGAAGTCCGAGACGGCACATATCGCCTTGAGGCAATTGATGGCCGTCAGATCCCACGGACATGGAACACTGATAACCTGAAGAAGTATCATGTTTGAGTTTTGTTTCTTTAAGTACTTAGCCAAAAAGCTGTTTATACAGCTAGGTCTACTGACCGAGCCTTGTAATTAAAGCCGTACGGCCACAACAATGTACTTTTGACAAAAATTAATGAAGTCAGGCATTGTTGAATTATTTGTTGTTTTTATGATTAAAGGCCGAATGAAATGATTTACTGAGTTGCTTCCAATATAGTAACACGGCCTACCATTCTTTTTGAATGGTCGAGTTAATAAGGAAGCAAGGTTGCTTCCAATATAGTAACACGGCTTATCATTCTTTTTGAATGGCCGAATTAAAAAGGAAGCAAGGTTGCTCCCAATATAGCAACTCGGCCACAAAAAAAAAAAAAAAAAAAAAAAAAAAAAAAAAAAAAAAAAACTGATTTAATTCAGAGATCAATGCGTCCGCCCAATTCTGGGCGGACGATTGAGGCAAGGTATCCCGAACTTGTGTAGAAAACAAGTGTCCTTTACAAATAGGGCAAGGGCATACCTAGGCATTTAGCCCGGCCAATCAAGGAATCTCTGAGTTGAGATAATACTTAGGATTTCTAGGGTACGTCCGAGCAATAGATTCAACGGACTACTCGTACAATGATAGCCGAACGGCCAATTAAATTAATTCGGTGCTTCACCTAGCCCAAGGGCAATCATTACTATGATTTGATTAACTTGCTAGCCGTCATACCCTTTTAAGGCATAAAAACTACCAAGTTAATCAAACCACTTAGAAAATGGACTAGGCGAACACCGAATAAAGGGGCATACCCCTAGGAACGTATGAAAAGGCATAATACTGAGACTTACGGAAAACTTGCAAAAAGCAGAAAATTTGCAAAAAACTGCTAAGTATGAAACAGAAGTAAAAGCCGCCAAAAAGGCGGACAAAATTTTCATTAATAAGACCGCACAAAGGCGGCCGAAATGTTTACATAACCGCTCGAACAGGCGGCCTCAGAAGAAGAACAAAAAAAACAGAGAGAAGTACAAAATAAACCAAGTACACAGTAAGCTGAAAAGAAAAGGAAAGCTGAGCAGACGGCTGCTGGAGGACCTGAGCTCTACTTAGCCGTATTATCTGTGGCAGGCTCCTCCGCTGTCTTCGCGTCCTTGGCCGGGGCATCCTTTTCGTCCGCCTCCTCCTCCTCCTCATCCTCTTCCCCTCCGGACTCGGGGGAAGTAACTACTAGTTCTGGAGGAGGCATGCCGACCTTCCTTGCCTCTTCTTTAAGGCAGACGTACTGAAGCCGCTTCTTGAAGGGTTCCTCGTAATAGGCGGCTTCACCTTCGTCCACCATCAAGTTGAAGGCATCAAAGAAGTATGCCTTAAGCCTGTCTTCAGCATTTTGCTCGATGCGGATGACTTCTTCAACGCTGACCGGCCGAGGAGTTTTAAGTTGCTCCTCATAGTCCGCAATGGACTTCTTTAAGGTCTCCACCTCGACCTTCAGCGCGTCCGCTTCATCTAGAGCAGACTTAAGGTTGGCTTGGGCCAACTTCAGCTCACTTTTCAAGGCTTCGGACGCTTCGAAGCCCAGCTTCCACTTCTCCTTTTCCAGGACGGCCTCGTCCCTTTCAACCCTCATGGCCTCCCTGGCCAAGGACTCCTGTTCGAGTGCCTTGCCCAGTTTGACCAGGTCCTCTGTTTGCCGCGCCGCTTTGTCGGACAGCGCGGTTATTTGGGTCTCAAAGTGTACCCTTTGGACGGCGGCCATCCCAGTTACAGCATCCTCGGCATTCTTCAACCGTTCGTTCTCCTTGTCCTTCCAATCTAGGAAGGCGTTCAAACGGAGGAAGAGCTGCGGATAGAAGGAAGAAACTTAGTCAAAAATATGGAAAAATTGGCTAAGTGTTGGAAAGCAAAAACATAAGGAGATAGAAGTATACCTTGGCGCTGCAGTTTAGCATGGGGCCGAGGAAGCCTTCGTTGATCCCCCGCAGCTTATCACGCTGCGCTTGGGGGACCGCGCGAACCATGGCCTCGCGCATGGCCTTCCTGTCCGCGCCAGTCAGTGACTGGCCGGGTACCTTCAACTGCATCTCCTCTGATATATCTGTGGACGACCGTGTAAGAAAAGTTAGCTAAAGTTTACAAGTAAGCAAAGACTTATAAAAAGTGAGAAAAAAGATGGCTAACCAGTGGAGAAGGTTGGAGGAGAAAGATTGGTGGGAGGAGGCGGTAAAGGAGCTTCCCCCTCCTCCGGACGGCTCCCTTCAGCGTCGCTGGACGGCGGGTTGACCAGCATCGTCCCGATCCAGCGACCGGTCATTTGTTCTAGGGTTAACCTATCCCCACCGTCCGAAGGGACGGACTCTTCATGGACCTGATCAGCAACAGGTTCCACGGGCTTGGAGGCCCCGCTTTGTGTCAGCCGGGGTTGTTCTCCTTTAGACTACGTTGTAGCAGTCTGCGACTTTGCCATTACCGCTGCTTGAGAAGACGGCTTGGAAGCAACCGTCTTTCTCCTCTTGGATGCGTTCGCATCAGGAGTGGACGTGGCCGGCTGCTTCCGCCTGGCCTTCGGGGTAGAGGAGGAGGTCTGCAAAAATACAAAGTTAGGAAAATTTTTGAAGTCAAAACCAAAGATGGCGTCCGTGCGATTTGGGAAAGAAGCTCCCTTCCAGCACGCATGAACGGACGTAAAGTGTCCGTGCAAACTCAGGAAGTGGGTTCCTCCCAATATAGCAGAACGGCCACGTCAAGGAATGAAAAATTCGAAAAATAATCTAAGTGTTTACCTCTTTGATCTGCTCGTACATCTTGAGACGAGCTTTGTATCTGGCCAAGTCCACCTCGGACATCTCCACTTCAGCTTTCTGGGCCGAGTCAAGCATAGCGTACGCCTCCGCTGCAAAGACAAAAAGCAAAGTGTTAGAAAATTTTTCTAAACAACTCTACATGTGTACAAAAAAGGGTCTATATTTCTAAATGTCCACCTTGGGGCATGTTCTGGTACTGGCCGTACGCAGACACAAAGACAGGGTCCCTAAGCCAATTGGCAAGAGGAACCCAATGGCTGGGGACCCGTTCAGTTTTGTTGCCCCGCTTGACTCGGTTGACCTTGAAGTACTCAAGCTGGTGTTCGTGGTTTGGGTAGATGGGCGGCTTGTCAGGCTTGTTGTCTCCGCGTCCGAGTTGAATAGGCTCTGGACGGCACCTGTTCATGCGAAGGTTGAACTCCGCATCTTGAGTTTTGATGCGGTAAAAACGGTGCTTTCAGTCCCTCCATTTGCTGACACGGTCGACCACGACCATATAATCCCTGGTTGAACTCAAGATGAGCCAGCCATCCACGTCTTTCTCCAGCCGAGTCAGTGAGTGCATCTCACAGAAGACCGCAAAGTCTGGCGTGAATTTTTTGGCGATGCACGTCACCAAATACCCAAAAATGTTCAACCAACTGTTTGGCGTCAGTTGGAAGAGGCCGATGTCATACTTGTCCAGGAGAGTCCGGACGAACGGGTGAAGAGGGAAGCGAAGCCCCACGTCCAAGGCTGCCCTATAGACGCAAAACGCTCGTTTGCGCGGCTTCTCCTCATCCCAGGTAGCCACAGCAATGGCCTTCCTGGGGACTTGAATTTCGAATCCCTCTCCCAAATGGAGGGACTCCTTATACTTCTCAAAATCCTTCTTTAAAAACTTCAGGGCCGTCTCCCCAACTGTACAGGCGTACGGGTCCCTGAAGTTATCAATGTTGGCGACAGTTTCTTCGGCCGCCGCCTCGCCTTCGGCCGTCTCACCCACGGCCTCTTTCTCAACTTCTTCTTCTTCCACTTGGTGAGATGGGGCACTCCCAAACTCCGAAGACAACACTCTGTCCAAATCTGCTGCCTCGGCCGAGCTTCGGCCCCTTGAGCTTGGAACGCCCATTGAAGAAGGAACGTCTTCCTCGACCATTGGACGCTTGCCTTTATCCTTGGCAGCGTCCGCCCCATTTCCCGAAGGAGGGGCGTTGCGAATAGGCAGGGCGGACGGTTCGCGGATTGAGATTCCGGTTAAGGGTCTGTCCGCCCCACCCAGTTGAGGCCGAAGTTGAGAAGAAGAGGGGACGGACGAACCAGAAGCGTCCGCCCCAGGATTGGAAGGGTTGTCTTTGCAGGCTACCAGTTCGGCCCCATCCATGACTGAACTGGCAAATTGAGGGAACCTAAGTTCCGGAGCAGGTGCGGACGAGGCGCCTTCAGCTCGCAGGCGTTCCTCGAAGGAAGAAGTGACCTCCACGGCCAAGTGATGAGAGCCAGTGGAGGCGGTCGTTGTTTGGGTGGTGGAGTCAGTCTCCACCATTGTACTTGGGTCACTAGGGTCATAAGGGACCCTAGGATGAACCAGACTTCCGTCTGGGTTCCTGGCCGCGTGAAGCTCACGCGTACGCATGGTTCTTGCCATTGCCTGTTGGGACAGAGAAGAATAAGTGGGGGTGAGTATGTACGCATCAGACATAGACTCACTCCAAGGAGGAGACAACTCTTCTCCGTCCACTCTAGATTCCTCAGTCCCAGGCGAACGGCCGGCCTCATGAGAAGAGTCGGACGAAGCCGAGTATGGATCCAGAATTGAAGTAAAAGAAAAAGAAAACAAGTAAAAGAGAAAATGTAGACGGCCTACCTCTGTACGTTCTGAAAGTTCTGAAGGTGGTGGTGAAGTTCTTGAAGATTGACCGGAAAACTCAAAAATGCTCGGAAAACTCAAACTCACGGCGGCGCTCTTGAAGGTTAACGAAAAAATAACTTTCTCTCACTAGAACGCTCTGACTTCTCTCTAGAATTCACAATTGGGTAAAGTGTGAAAATGAGAATTCACCTCCCATATTTATAGAGTGAATTCATGAGGGCAAAATGGTAAAACCGTCTTTCCCGCCTAAGCATTCAAACGGTAATTTCTTGAGAAATTACTCGAAGAAAGGGCCAGGACGACGTTAGGGTTCTGTTAACTTGTGAAAAAGACCAGACGAACAATTAACGGCACGTTAAAGTGAATTGAAATAAGTGGAAAATTCAAGAATTTTACACCTTCAACACTTAGTCTCCAAAACTTGAGAAAATCTAAGAGAAAAAAACGTCCGCCCATTTCTCAGACGTACGAAGCATGATAAGAAAGCCAGGAAGTACGTCTGAAATCATGGAAGCCCAGATTACCCCAAAGAAGATATGTGGCCGTTCTGAGTGGTTAGGAGATAAGCTCCTCCCAGAGTATCAGAACGTCCAGTCTCGTTGATGTGGCCGTTCTGGGAGGTTAGGAGATCAACTCCTCCCAGAGTATCAGAACGTCCAGTCTCATTGTTGTGGCCGTTCTGGGTGGTTAGGAGATAAGCACCTCCTAGAGTATCAGAACGTCCAGTCTCGTTGATGTGGCCGTTCTGGGCAGTTAGGAGATCAACTCCTCCCAGAGTATCAGAACGTCCAGTCTCGTTGATGTGGCCGTTCTGGGCAGTTAGGAGATCAACTCCTCCCAGAGTATCAGAACGTCCAGTCTCATTGCTGTGGCTGTTCTGCGTGGTTAGGAGATAAGCTCCTCCCAGAGTATCAGAACGTCCAGTCTCATTATTGTGGCCGTTCTGGGCAGTTGGGAGATCAACTCCTCCCAGAGTATCAGAACGTCCAGTCTCATTGATGTGGCCATTCTGGGCAGTTAGGAGATCAACTCCTCCCAGGGTATGAGGACGTCCAGCTTGAAACAAGTGGACGACCACATGAATTCAGAGGTTAAGCCTCTCAGAGTACGAGAGCGTCCAGTACAAAATTTGGACGTCCAGATAAGCAAAAAGCCAAGCTCATTCCAGACTACGAGAACGTCCAGGGTAAAATATATGGACGTCCACGAAGCAAAAAGAGCCTTGAATCAAAAGTATATGGACGTCCAGGGCAGATGGGAAGCAAACCCAACCCAGAGTACCAGGACGTCCAGAGTGCAAGATCAGAGGAGGCGGCCAGTAAGTGTACGAGCCACCCCCTCTGAGGGGCAAATGTTTAGGGTAAAAATACCCCAGGTACGTGGCCCAATCTCATAGTGACACGTGGCCCAATAAACAGGCGACACGTGGCCCTATGAGAATGTGACACGTGTCCACTTGTCATGGTGACACCTGTCAGCCATCTCTAAATGCCCCAATGCTGCAATCAGAATGAGAAAAGAGCCCTGATGACCTCAGGCCCAAATCCCGAGAAAACCTTGAAGGCCGTAAAACGGCGCCCCCCACGACACGTGGCGACCTCTGATTGCGCAGCCAATCACGTCACGAAATTCTAGGGCATAAACCCTAGAGGGGTGCATGTTCCCACCCCTATAAATACCCCAATCATTTATGATGGGAGGGGGGATTGTGGCATAACATAAATATAGAGCATTAAAGAGCTCCAACTTCTCTCTACTTTCTCTCTCTAGCGTTTTCCGTTTCCGTTCACTAACTTGAGCGTCGGAGGCGAATATTCCGTACACCGGAATATTCGTTATTTTGCAGGTGTCCGAGTCTTTGTCAGCAGAGCGTGACCAGTATCCGAGGGAATCACAAAAAACCCCGAAACAGTTTGTGTACTCTTTTGTTGTAGGCACGGGTCATTCTCAGATGGTAAATCTCATGACGCAAGGTGTCGTTGCCCTGCGTTCCGAGAGTGAGTCCAATGCTAGCCTCATGGCCTCCCAGTTTGTCTCTTTATCGTAGAGTCGGCTCATAATGTTCGATGGGCAAGACGGCTTCAGCACCGTATACCATGAGAAATGGGGTTTCACCGGTTGCCCCTTTTTCAGTTGTCCGGATGGCCCATAGGACATGAATTAATTCTTCAGCTCATAAACCACCGGCTCTTTCAATTTTCTTTTTGATGCCGTCTAAGATGAGTTTGTTGAAGGCTTCATCTTGGCCGTTTGCTTGGGGTCAGCCGACTGATGCAGAACAATATGAGATCCCTTGATCTTCCAACCAAGTTTTGAGCTGAGGCGTTTCGAACTGAGGGCCATTGTAAAAAACCATAGACATAGGTATCCCAAACCGGGTGATGATGTTCTTCCAAATGAAAGAGATGACATACTTAGTCTTTATATTTTTAACTGCCTCTGCCTCAACCCACTTGGTGAAAAAATCCACGGCCACAAGAATGTACCGTTTTCCGCCTGGTGCAGGCGTATATGGACCCAAAATGTCCATGCCCCATTTAGCGAACGGGACTGGGCTATGGATTGCTGTCAGGTCAGTTGCCGGCTGATGGATGAGCTTGCCAAATCTTTGGCACTTGTCACATTTCTTGACCATCTCCATGGCGTCTGACTCAAGAGTGGGCCAGAAGTAGCCCTGCCGCTTGGTCTTGACAGCCAAAAATATGTCGCCTATGTGAGACGCGCAGTATCCCGCATGCAGCTCTTTGAGAACTTCCTTCCCCTTTTCTGGGGTAACACACTTCAACAGAGGTTTTAAGAAACCCGCCTTGAAGAGTTCTCCATTTCTTATCTCGAAGTTTGCTGCTCACTTCTTCAGGACAGCCGCTTCTTGTGGTGAGTCAGGCAGCGTGTCGTCTTGAAGATATGCCCGGATGCCATCCATCTAAGTAGAGCTTCGGTCAAGCACTGCAATGGGCTCTTCTTCAGTTACACTTCATTTTTCCATAACTTCCCAGAAGTCCGACCGAGGCGTATTGCAAGAGGCGGAGGATGCCAATTTTAACAATGCATCCGCCTGATTGTTTTCAGACCTAGATACTTGACTCACGCAGAATTCTTCAAGTGTCCCAGCTTCGACTTAATGTTGAAAAGTGTTAGCACGGCCGATAGTTTGGAGTATTTTTTGCACCTAGGATACAAAGGCTTTTTGGAAGCCTTCGATAATAACTCAAACACTCCACCTTCAACACCATGCAACATCTCATCCACGTATTCATCCTCGACCTCATCCGCCTTATCATCATCGGCTTCATCCTCACCATTATCAACAATATAGTCATCATTCTCGTATTCCTCGTCCACATGAATTTCACTGCTTCTAACACGCACATCAATCCGATCAAGATCCCCACTATACTCTCCACCTTCTCCGTGCCAAATCCACACATGGTATTTATGCCTAAACCCACGACATAATACATGATCTCTAATGATTTCAACACTATCGACCACATTTACATTATTACAATCAACACAAGGACAATAAAGGCCTTTGTCACCCAGTTTGCGTTGATAAGCTAAAGCCCTCTCGCAAAACTCTTGAACCCCATTCCAAAATTCCAATGTATCGCGTCTACCATACATCCAACCACGATCCTTCTCTATTTAGTAAATTGTCTCTAAACATATATAGCAACATATAATGAATAATGTGTAATTGCTACATATTTTATGTAAATCAAATTCAAGTACAAAACGTTAATATACCATTCATATAGTGAAAAAATGCATGTTTTCAAAGGGTCCTTATCACTCCAACTTAACCCATCCTTGAATGTCTACTCTCACTAGTGAATGTATGTCAACTTTCCAATTTTAAGGAAAATCCTACAGCATTTCCCCCTAGTTCTCCAAGTACACGATGTAGATAAATAATTACCCACATATGTACCCAGAGAACATGGTGAGGAAATGGTAAGCCAAGATCACTACAAGAAAATGGCTTATTTTCGATGGTAAAAAACCATCGGAAATACCCCAAAATCCATTAGAAAATTGAATTCTGACGGCTTTCCATCGGAAAATGTCTGTCGGAAATACCTTTATCGGAAAATCCAAGATTTTCGATGGAAAAACCGTCGGAAATAAATTTTCCGATGGATTTGAGGCCAACGGAGTTTAATTATTTCCGATGGCTTTAAGCCATAGGAAATTTCCTATGGCTCAAAAACCATAGGAAAATACAGGATTTTCCGACGGTTAAAGCCATAGGAAATTTCCGATGGTTTTGAGCCGTTGGAAATTTCCTATGGCTTTAACCATCGGAAATGCTGTATTTTCCTATGGATTTTGAGCCATAGGAAATTTCCTATGGTTATAAACCGTCGAAAATTTTTCAAATTTCCTATGAACTGAAACCGTCGGAAATTTCCTACGGCCAAATGCCATAGGAAAATTCTTGTAATTCCAATAGCTTGTATACATATCCTTTTGCTTCCTTTTATTATATAACCTGCACAAACCTGTTTTTGGCAAACTTGCGTATTTGTTTGAAATAATAATTTCATATAAAAAACCGTAAAATATGCATAATAGGTTCATATATTAGATTAGATAAGAGTAGATTAGTTATATATACAAAGTGCTAATACTAAAGTTGCTCGATTAGTTATATATACAAACAGCAAAATATGCACAACTAGAAGTTAGACACAAGCTTCTGTAGCATGACCTCCACCACTGCCCGAGTCGTCTCGAGGGTCTCGATGCTGAGGTTGCAACGTAGAACAAGTGTCGTTGTTGAATCCTGATATACGGTTCATCATCTCGTCCATAATCTCCTTGTTCCGTCTCTCCATCGCAGCAATCTGGGCGAAAACCTGGGCTTGGACCTGGGCCGCAACCTGCTCTTGCACTTGAGACTCGACCCGGGACTTGTTCTCGGCCTCCATTTCAGTCCGCATTTTTTGCACCCTATGTTCAAATTGTTCCTGCATCTGAGTGGCAATGGACGGCGTGTACTGCTGGGAAGAACTGAGTCCTCAACCTTGAGGGGTGCCGTAGTAGAACTCTCCACTTCAACCAAGACCTTTAACAAGGCCCTTCTTGAGCCCACCAACGGTCTCCCAATATAACTGATTCGGGCTCTTTTCAACCCCTTGACTAGTTGCTTCCTCCAGTTTCTTTTGGTAGGTGTCCTGTATTGAAATTATCATACGTGATACAATTAATATACTATGAGTATTACAAAAATATATGTGATATGATGCAGTAGATGCAAGTAAGCAACAAGCTAGCTTTTTTAATGGAATTAGAAATAATTAACACTTTAACGTCCACAATGCAAATAAGACTTTCTAACATTTCAAAACGAAAAAAGAACAGCCAGGAATTGCAAGTCCATTCTAATGATTATTAAGACGGACCCAACAGAAAAAAGTGGAGTTGAAAACTAGAATTAAGAAAAGTCTCCTTATCCTCAATCTTAGTGAATGTTGTAAACCAACACTTTTGGACAGTATGTTCAAAATACATTTGGTTCATATATTCTGATAGTAATATCTAAAGAACTTCCAACATAAAAATTACATCAAAACAAAAACAAACATGACAAAAAAAGCCATCAAGAGTCATACATCAAACAATTTCGACAAACCACAAGTTTCGAACGTAAAAATTGCATCAAACCATTAGTGCATTAGTGCATTGGTGGTCACAAGCATACGCGCTCAAGCACAAATGCATGAAGACAATCATCACAGGTTTTTACATCATTTGCCTAATAAGACAGAAATTTTTATTTGGTAACAAAAGATTTTGATTGCATAGTTCATTAGTTCTGCCACTAATATCCGTTCTTCTTTGTGTACATGCAAAATACTAAACATTCTACATGTTGAAACTAACACACTACAAAAGTTATATCCAGTTCACACTTCCTAAGCATAGTCTGTTTAGCGACGTGTGCAGCAATTAATGGTGCTTTCAACGAAACTTAGACTGATGCGAGTATTGTGTAACTTGTGTGTAGTCACCCTACATCAGTTGCTGATTTCAGGAGAGCCATTTGGTTTGTTTTAAGACCTAGACCAGGTATCTATGTAGGGATCAGAACCTAGTTCAGCTTGATTATTTGGGCTAGAGAGCTGAAGGATGGAATTGCCAAGGGGGTGGGCGTGACAGAAAAGCAGAACGTGCAATTCAATCCAATGCCATGGTATATATGGAAAAAAATAAGCGACAAATTATACATTCAGGTTGCAGACAAGTGGTGACTTAATCTTTCCTTTTTGTATAGCTATCCCCTGTTTAAGGTAAAGATATGTGATCGAAAGTCCAAGAGAAAGTAACACCTACTATTAGCATTAACATTGGACTAGAATGTTGATATGCTCAAATCTAGAATCACAAAAGAAGACATACTATATGACAGATCAACAAATTAGATATGTTCACATCGTGAATCATGCACAGATCAGAAAACGACTTAAATTAGCACATCTACCTCTTGTAAGTAGCAGACACTTGTGTCTGAAGATTTATATGAAAACACAAGTAACAGAACAGTAAAAAGGCTAGCTGTCCAAGGATAAGGCTAAAATTCATTATTTCCTAGTACACAGGAGGTTACATAAGGAATAATGAGTGCCAAAACTGCCAATTAGAGTTCATAAAGGTGTGTATCTTTTCTGGAAAGAAAAATAACTACATGCACATAGAAGTGCAAACGCACCCAATCTAACACACCCACAATACATTATTAAAGCAAGACTGCAAAGCATCATTAAATACAAGTACTTGCATATATATAGGCACAAAGTCCAAGCATATATTGGTGGTGATCGGAAATGCACAAAGTCCAAGCATATATATAGGCACAAAGTCCAACAAAATGCAGTTTTACTCTTTCGAAATGGGTGATCGGAAGAAAAAAATTGGCGGTGGCAATCGAACCAAGAAACTTTTCCACCATGATCAAGCCAAAACGCTTTGCTCTTTTCCATGCAATACGGGCAAGCTTTCTTACCGGCTGTAGACCTTCCAGACAACATACCATAAGCAGGGAAGTCACTAATAGTCCATAAAATGGCTGCTCGAAGATTGAAATTTTGTTTCTTTGAAATATCAAAAGTATTTGCACCCACTTCCCATAAATGTTTCAACTCTTCAATAAGTGGTTGCATATACGCATCTAAATTCCCCTTCGGGTTTCTAGGACCGGGAACCAGCAAGGAAAGGAACATGAATTGTCTTTTCATACACATAGATGGAGGCAAGTTATAAGGGGTCAAAATGACCCGCCAGCAAGAATATTGACCCCCAAACTTACCATGGGGAGCAAACCCGTATGTACACATCCCAAGACGAACATTGCGAGGTTTAGAGGCAAACTCGGGAAAGGACCTATCTAGGTGTTTCCATGCTTCACTATCACTGGGGTGTGCCATTGTGCCCTGGACTCGAGGATTCTTAGAGTGCTAAGTCATTTCCTCAGAAATGTTTTTAGTTGCAAACATCCTTTGTAATCTTGGTGTGATAGGGAAATATATTAGGACATTCAAAGGCACTAAACTCCCTTTAGAAGTCCTCTTGTATCGATCGCTACCACACACCTTGCACGTAGATAACTCTTCATCCTCCTTCCAAAACAATATACAACCTTTCGGACATGCATGAATCTTCTTATGAGGAAGCTCTAATCCCTTAACAATCTTCTTCACCTCATAGAATGTTTGGCCCATGTGGTTGTTGTTAGGAATTGCTTCACTCATCAAAGAAGCAAATCCATCAACACACTTGTGCGGCAAGTTATACTCACACTTTAGGCTAGTAATTCTAGAGGCCATCTCTAACACAGACATAGAACTCCCTTCGTATAGAGGTTGATCAGCTGCCTTCAACATGTCCAAAAATTGCTTTGCTTGTGTGTTTGGCTCCTCCTCTTGATTGCTCGGCTCTCCCGTACCTAGTTGGTCTTGATCATAACCAAGAGCATCCACAACCATTTCACGATATGTATTAGAATGGTCTTGGGGGGGATTGGGAAACCCTTCGCCGTGACACATCCACACATGGTAATCATCCACAAAACCCTTGCCATACAAATGAACTTTAATCGTGTCCGGATCATGGAGACGTAAGTTCTTGCATTTGACACAAGGGCATCTAACTTCATTGGGGTTACTGCTCTCAGGATGATCTTTGCAATACTTCATGAATTCATCAACCCCTTTCAAAAACTCAGGCTTAAGCTTATGCCCATCCAACCTGTCATACATCCAACTACGCTCCCTTCTTTTCATGATTACAACTTCTACAGCTTATGCATGTAATCACATTAGTCACAAAACAACTAACAATAGTGCAAAAAATGATTACAAGATCCACAATGACATTTAAAATGCATATAAACAAGTTACTTACATATATAATTATATATGTGTATATGAACTAAACTAAATACATATAAAATAAAATTAATAACATATAGTAAAAATTAAACTACTATATATAACAACATATTTAAACTAGACTTTCATACATAGCAACATATATAAACTCAACAATCTACTAACATATAATGAAACTAAACTAACATTTATAAACTAAACTAACATATATAAACTAAACCTCAAGTTAATAAAGAATCAAGTTAATAAACTAACATTTATAAACTAAACTAACATATATAAACTAAACTAACATTTACTGAAAAAGTTTTTGAGGTTTAACTACATATTCGGGAGGAAAAAGTTAATAAAGAATCAAGTTAACTACATATTCGGGAGGAAAAAGTTACTGAGTAGGTATTAAAAACAGTTGCTGCTATACTAAAGAGGCACTATCAAAGACATCAACCTATGACAAATCTACACAAGCCATCAACGTTAAAATGTGTCAAAAAATTAAATTCAGCAATGTCTTCTTAAGTTCTTATCCCTTTGTTTGCCAATATCTTTTCATATGATTTAACATTAAATGTCATGTAACCTAAGCTAAAACATCAACCAAGATCTTAGCATAACTCCAAAGCACTATCCTAATCTTCTAACCAAAGCACCTTCTTATTCTTCTGACATGACAGTAGGTATACTCATGCAATGAACTTGGCAGAGCAAACATTAACATCATTCAATTTAAATAATTTCCTTTTAACCACAAATTACTTCTACGAAACCCAACTAATAGCATTTACAAGTTATCTGTTCCTTTATCTTCTTACATTGATAACTGCTCAATTTATTATTGCCTCACATTCATGTTTAGCATCATGTATGAAACTCTGCATTTTAAATTTATAAAGTAACAAACCCTAAACTTTTTTTGAATGAGATTTGATTCTATAATGAATTTCTGCACAACTAATTTGTTTCATCCCCAAAACACACCAAAAATAAATTAATTTGTACCATTTTTGCTACTAATAACTAACATACATATAAAACTATAAGTACATTGGAAATAATAACCACTAACCTTTGAATTTGAACTATTTTTTTGAGGAGCAAACACAGTAAATCTACAAATCCTAAAAAAAGAGTGAATAAAAAAATTAAAATTACAAAACTTAGGGTTTATGGGTAGTTAATTAAAACCAAAAAAAATAAAAAAAAAGAATTACCTAGTGCCCGACGAACGAAGGTTTGCTGGAGGGAGAGGGTGAACTGGTGGCCGGCGGTGGGTGGTCTGAGGTGGTGGAGGATTTTTTGTTAGCATAAGAAAAGAAATTAAAAAAAAAAGTCGAAAGGAAGAGGGTTACCTGGTGGCCGACGGTCGACGAGTTGAGGGGGAGGAGGAGCGTCGGCGGAGGGGGAACTGCGGCGGAGAGGCAGCGGCGCAGAGTTTCCTTCTCTCTCCTTCCCCTTCTCTCTCTCTCTCTCTCCTTCTCCTTTTGTTCGAAAATGCCCAAATGAATCTGAGGGTTTTTTTTTTTTAAGTTCAACACATTTCCGACGGCTATTCCTATGGATAAAAGCCATCGGAAATTATACTTCCTATGGACATAAACCATCGGAAATATAAATTTCGATGGCTTTTCCATCTGATATACGCCGTCGGAAATTTCCTATGGCTAATTGTCCATCGGAAATTCTTTTTTCGAATTTTAAATTTTAAAAAACACATTTCCTATGGAAAAAAGCCATCAGAAACTATTATTTCCTACGACTTAATAAACCATCGTAATTTTCCGATGGCTTAATCCATCGGAAATTTTTTTATCCATCGGAAAAATACGAGGGGTTTCTAAACCATCGGAGTTTTAAAATTTTTCGACGGTTTTTAAAGGCCATCGGAAATGTTCCATCGCAAATAAGCCATTTTCTTGTAGTGGATGTTCCTTAAAATCGAAAAGAAAACATACATTCACTACCTAAGTGAGAGTACACATTCAAGAACAGTCCTAACTGGGGACTATTCAAGGCTTTCTCATTAGGAGAAAGTATGATGATGTGAATATTGGAAATATTCTATATATTGTTGTATTTATTTGCAATCAAACAATACATTAGGAGAAATTACTCTAAACATACCTTGAACGGGTATCTAGGCATATGATGATGCAAGTATTCTATATATTGTTGTATTTATTTGCAATCAAACAATACACAAGTTGCAATATCATGAATAAACTTTTATTAAATGGATAAATAGAAAGAAATATAGCTTAGTAAAGTTTATAAGTCATACCAATATAGCAAGTACAATGGATGTACACTTATGAACTACCCACTTGAGCTCAATATGTAGTCCTCAAGCTAAACTCGTGCTTCAATTCACATATGAATCTATTAAAAAAAACAAAAATTAGCAACGTCACTAATTCTCTAATATATTCACAATTATCTAATGTATTCACAATTCTCTAATTTATTCACAACTAATTAAGTGGCAATATCACTATTTCTCTAATTTATGCACAATTCTCTAATTTAATCACAATTCTCTAAATTATTCACAATTCTCTAATGTAATCACAATTCTCTAATTTATTCACAATTCTCTAATTTAATCATAACTAATTAGTAGCAAGGTCACTAATTCTCTAATATATTCACAATTACCCATTAAAACAACCTAAAATTACACGTTAAAACATACCAAAATTCGACTAATTAAGTAACATTTTTACTAATCTCTATTATATTCAAAATTACTCATTAAATCAACCTCAAAATAACCCATTAAAACATATAAATTTTTCAACAAAGGAACAAGGTAATGCAAAATTACTCTAATCTATAATATGTATTCAAAATTACTCTAAACATACAAAATTACTCTAAACATACAAAATTACTCTAATCTATAATATGTATTAAAAATTTCTAAATAAACAACCAATTCAAAAATTAAAAAAATTAGGGTAAAATTATATACATTCCTTGACTTTAATTTGCTTAACAATAATTGTTCAAAATGCTATTGAAAATAATAGAATTACATATTTCAAAATAATTGTTCAATTTTTAACAAAAAAATAAAAACTTACCCTAAACTAGTTGGAGGTGGAAGAAGCTAAGGGGAGGAGAGATTGAGGACGACCCTCGGTGGTGGAGGTAGCAACGGTGGTGCGCAATGGTGGAGGCAGCACGGTGGTGGAGTGGTGGAGGCGGTGTGCGGCGGTGGAGCTGCTGTTTTCGAACAATGCTGGTGGAGGCAGCAGCTTTGAAAGAGAAAGAAAGGGAAAAGAGAAGGGCAGGGGAGAATTGAAAGAGAAGGGCGGTGGTTTTCGACACCCGTGGTGGCCGGTGAAGGTGGCGGTTGTGGTGCAGGGAAAAAGGGGGAGGGTTCGTTTCTCTAATGAAACAGTGAAGGAAGTCGAGGAATTGCATGAAGCTAGGGAAATGAAAGAGAAAGAGAGGAAGGAGAAGAAAAGGCGCGTTTTTTTTTTTTTTTTGAAACCAGTTCATTTGGCACCGGTTCAAACCGGTGGCCTTTACATTTTTGCCACCGATTCACACTGAACCGGTGCCAAATGTCTAGCCCGATTTAATGCTGCTTCAATCTTAGCCTTTTTGCCACCGGTTTGCCTTGAACCGGTGGCAATATAGGGGTGCCCTTTGCTGTTTTTCTACTAGTGCATGCATGTTTAGTTCATGATTAATTCAACTTCTATGCCTTTGTTTATGTTCAAGTGAATGCTATACCTAAACTGTATCCCTTAGTGTTGTATTTCTTGTTTTAGCATCTTTAGACTTTAGTTTATTTATCTCTTATTCCGGACTAGCTCGATTGTTGTTAACATTTGGTGGTGTTTATTCGTTCCCTGTGGTTCGACCCCTATGCTTGCCTTATACTCGTATTAGGTTTGTTTAGGTTGTATAAATTGTATTTGATCTAGGGATAGGCACTTAACGACGTGTTTATATCCCCTTTGTCAATATACAAAAAGCGTAATAACGCTTCCCCCCAAGCTTGAACAAAGCATTGTCCTCAATACTTAAAATAGGGAGAGAGACACTTACATCAAAATATTTTTGAGCTTTTCATTTTTCTCATTTTTTTCACTTTTGCCAAAGCATTTAAATTTGCTTTGCTTTTTCTCATTTTTTCATTTTTCAATTTTTCACTTTATTTCATTGTCCTCGCCTTTTTTTAACTATGGACTGCTTTTTCAACTTTGCATTTGCTTTTTATTCACAATATATATACAACACAAACTTGCTTACATTAAAAGAACCAAACAATCATTCTCATCCACCAAAACATCAACAATAGAGACCAAATGCTTCACAAAAACCAATGATAGGAACAAGAATGAAACAAAAGGCTCAAAACTTAAAGATGTGGCTTGAAAAGAAGGGTATAAGACTCAAATGGTTAGCAAGAAAGCAAATGAAAACCCAAAACAAAGAAAAGAAAACTATCCTAGAAAAGTAAAAAATACCACCCCGAAAGGATGCCTTTGTCCTTCCTAAATGGCTCGGTCGCAATCTCTGGAGATGAAGGTCAACTCTAGATAAAGCATACAATAGTGAAGGATCCATGTGCCGCTGAATCAAGAATTGTTTAAATCAAGAAGAAATAAAACCTCACACGGTTGTAGCAAAAACTCATTATTAGTTTCAAATTCACCAAAAGGGAGCAATTTCAATTTTCACAAACAACTAGAATCCGGCTTCAAGGTCCCAAAAGTTCTAAAGACACTACCTTACCATACTCTATCCTAGAATCAACCAAAGATACTCTAAAACAGTGCACATCGTTACCATTTAAGAAGAAAAGATTTCAACTATACAAGTCCAAAAGTATTATGTCCAAAGTAAGAACAAAACAAAACACATTGTGAATTTGCCTTGATAGAAACAAAAATCTTTTTGGAGTTTTCAAAATAAAAGAACATGGAAATGCATATACAAATGCACATGGCATATATGAATCAACATCCCACCAAACATGATAGAATACCCTCCCCCAAGCTTGAATGAGACAACATGCTCAAACATAAATCATAGATAACATGGGAGGGGAAAACAAAGAGATCAATCCAACAATACCAACACGTGTCCAACAAAGCATCAACCATTGGTGAAAGAGCAAGGAAAGATATTACTGGATTTAGGTGAGTGCAAATACCCGCAAATGACCCAATTTAACCTTTCAAAGCCAAGTTCATCTAGAATTGAATCTTGTTTTCCATATACTAGCAAATGTGGAGTCATACTTCTTTGAATCTTAGTTCAAACCAATGCACCAAAGTATATCGAGTCATGTACCTAGCAAAAAGCACACAAACATTTCCATGAGAAAAAATCTATTCTAAAAAGAAAAGAAAATGAAAGTAATAAAACACGGGTTACTTCCCGAGAAAGGCTTGCTTTAAGGTCCAAGCTTGACCGCTCTAGAAAATAATATTGCAACGAACGCAAGAGCTTGTCAAATGCACTACTACACATTTCATAAGATAGAAGGTAGGCAAATGACGGGAAGAGGATATACAACAAGCTTAGTGCACACCCATGAGGAGAGAGATGCTAAGAAAAGGAAGAGAAATCAAAAGCAAATTCAACAAAATAAGAAAAGGAAGAAGAAGAAGAAGAAGAAGAAGAAGAAGAAGAAGAAGAAGAAGAAGAAGAAGAAGAAGAAGGCAAACTCTCCTCACAATATTTTTGGGTGGCAACATCACCCTTTTCCTCAATAGGAGACAAATGAGGCGCATATAAATCATCATAGACAAGGGGGTCCCCAATAGGTTTATTGACAAAAGAAGGGAGGGAAATAGGAGTGTAGGGGATATGGTTAAATCTTCTTGAAAAAGGGACATGAGAGAAGGGAATAGCAGCTATGGTCTCACAAATGAACTTTTTCTCACCACCATGCCTCAAATCACCAATAAAAGCATGGAAATCAATCATAGAGTCCTCAAAAGAAGAACACTCATGATCTCCATCTTCCTCAAACATCCAACTTCCAAGAGGAACTACATAATTCTCTCCATCACAACTATGAACAACAACTCCCTTAACATCTTTAAAGCCCAAAGTCTCAAAACCATGCATGAATGGATGCAAATTCATTTCAAACTCATCTCTCTCCCATGAATCATTCTTAATGAACTCACTCAAAAGGCTATGAGTTTTCATTTGACACTCAAAGAACACTTTTGTCATAACCTCAAATGAATCCAAATATTCATGGATAGAAGAATCACAATCATGCACTTGAGACTCATCAAGATGGGAAATAGGGTTGAAGTTATCAAAATCAACACTCTCTTCATTCTCAACTCCTTCACCATCACTCAAATGCTCACCAAAGGGATCCTCACACTCTCTTGGTTGCTAAAAATCATCATCACCATCATCATCCTCAATACACACATTAGATTGGGGTTTTTCACATACAAGCATCAAGGATAACAATTGGCTTTCTAACTCATCTCTTCTTCTCTTTTCCTTCTCAATACGCTTCTCATTCTTTTTCATTATCTCTAATTGGCTTCTCATAGAATTAAGAATCGACTCCTTACTAGGCCCAAGCTCATTACTAAGCTTAATATGCCCAATTTGAGTTTCAATAATAGCAACAAGAGATTCAAAAGGTGTAGAAGATTGAGGTTCAACAGAAGAAGAAGAAGTACAACTAAGATTGGAAGAATCAACATTAAGATCATGAGCAAATACATCACATTGGGGAGTGGGGGCACAATCAAGCATATGAGATTCATTATTAAGGGAACAAAGCACATCACAAGAAGGCATGGTAAATAATGAAGAATATTGAAACACACCATTAGCATCAACTTGAGTATGTACCTCGTCATCATGAGCAAAAGAGGGAATAAAGTTGAAATCATTTGTTCTAGGTTCACTAATGGGATCATGTGACAAATCATGGGAATTCATGCTAATATTAGAAGAATCAACACATTGCACATCAACATTAGAATCATGATTACCCCTATTATAGACATCCCTAGCAAACTAAACATAGAAATCCCAAGCATCATTTATTGACAATGCTCTAAATTCACCATTATGCATGCTTTCAACTTCATTCCTAGTTTGCTCATTCAAACCAAAATAACAAATCTTACAAGCCTCCCAAAGAATACAACAATTATAGTTGAAAAACCCTATAAGTCTATAAAAGTAGACATGAAAAGACTCATCATCATATTGAGGAAAAGAATAACATGCCATTTTTTACACAAAACAAACAAAAATCAAATAAAAGAAAAGTATATACAAAGACCTAGACTCAAGCAATTAAAAACACTCAAACATAGACACCGTTCCCCGGCAACGGCGCCATTTTGACGTAGGAAAATGTAGGTCGTTATCTAATCTTCCCTAGAGCCAAACAAATTAATAAACACTTAACAAACCTAAATACGAGTATAGAGGTAAGTCAAGGGTCGAACTCAAAGGAACGGTAATGTTCAAGCACTCTCAATTATGCGCCTAAGCTAGGTCGAAGTCAAAGGTAAGAGGTTACACTAACAACTAACAAAACAAACAACCAAACAAATAAAACACTAGGAATGGGGATCAACAAGTAATCATGATAATTGCAACAACTTGGGAAGATCATGCTAATCAAAGGTTATGAAGACTAATGATAAGAGCTATCAATTGGAATCAAAGAGCTATATCCTAATTGTTAAGCTAGGGTTCACTATGAATAATAAACTAAGAGAATCACAATCCAAACCAATCGATAGTTGCAATTCCTAAATCAATGGGTCGTGTCATTAGCAATTACAATGCAATCTAGCATAATTCTTAAGGCCTAATCGAATTACACACATGAAAACCTTCATTAATCACTTTAACCTCAAGAATCAATCAACACAATTCCCAAATTAATCACAATCAATCAATCATACAAGTTTCACCCAATTCCTAGCCAAACAACTATTCAAGAATCATCATCTATCAACAAACAACTAAAGAAATCAAGAATCAACAAAATATCAAGAACAATTCCACTATCAAGAATCAAACATCAAAATTAAACCAACCAAACAAACATGAAATTAAACAAAGCAATAAGATGAGATAGAGTGAGAAATGCTCATTGATTGATTAAGAAGATCTTCAATACAATTGTCACCATTGAATCTTCAATCTCTCAAACCACCATTGAAATCCCTCACTTTCTCTCTCTAAAACTACTCCTAAACTATCCCTAAAACTACAGAGAGAAGCTCTCAACCTAAGCTAAGATATGAGATGGAAAGTCTTAGCTAAACTTAAAAATCGTCCTCTAAAATAGAACGGTCAAGAAGCAGAGCAGACCGTGCGCATGCACAAGCTCCCTGTGCGCACGCACAGCAAGGTGCAGAGTAGTCCGTGAGCACGCACCAGTCACCCCGCGCGCGCACAACAAGGTGCAGAGTAGTCCGTACGCACGCACCAACCACCCCGCGCGCGCGCACAGCAGGGTCTGCGTGCACGCATAGTGAGGTCTGTGCGCGTGCACCCCTGCTGAGGTGCTCGTGGCTTGCCTCCTTGCTTGGTTGATCAATTTTTGCGCTCCCGAGCATCCCTATCATCGGTGCACTCGAGGCAATGCCCGCGAGGAGGGCAGCCTTTTATTCTTCAAGCACTTGTACACTCCAGACCTCTTCATTGCTTCCTTGGTGCTCGTACTTGCGGAGCTAGCTTGGTTTGCTTGAGTTGCATGCTTGGATTCCCGAACTAAGCTCCATTGAATTCCTTGAATGCGCTTGAGCTTCCTCCTCAATAATTAAATCCCGGGAAACTCGGCACACCTACAAAACAAGTCAAAGAAACAGAGAAGCGAGAGAAATAGCCGAGAAATGAATAAAATAATAAGAAAACCATCAAAAGCACACATTTCTCTAAACTTATACACAAACACGCAAAACAAGCATTATGATAAAAAAAAACACGACATAAAAGACTAAAAACGATCATAAAAATAAGAAGAAAACCTAGCTTGAGAGTGCCATAAATGGCATGCATCATAATGATAAGAGCTGTCAATGGGAATCAAAGAACTGTCTCCTAATCGTTAAGCTAGGTGTCCCTACGAATAGCAAACTAGGAGAATCACAATCCAAACCAATTGACAATTGCAATTCCTAAATCAAAGGGTTGTGTCATTAGCAATTACAATGCAATCTAGCATAATTCTCATGGCCTAATCGAATTACACACATGCAAACTTACATTAATCACTTTAATCTCAACAACAAATCAACATAATTCCCAAATTAATCACAATCAATTAATCATACAAGTTTCACCCAATCCCTAGCCAAACAACTACTCAAGAATCATCATTTAATCAACAAGCAACTAAAGAAATCAAGAATCAACAAAATGTGAGGAACAATTACACTAATGAAGATCAAACATCAAAATCAAACCAAACAAACATGAAATTAAACAAAGCAATAAAATGAGATAGACTTAGAAATCCTCATTGATTGATTATGGAGACCTTCAATACAATTGTCACCTTGGATCTTCAATCTCTCAAATCCCCAATGAAATCTCTCATTTTCTCTCTCTAAATCTACTCCTAAAGCTAACCCTAAAACTAGAGAGAAAAACTCTCAACTAAGCTAAAATTATGATAAAAATTATGTCTAGAACTTCTTACAAAAATCGGCTGAAAAAGGTATTTATAAGAGGCACGGAAAACGAAATCGAGCAAAGCCGGAAACAGGGAGGAGCGCCCGCGTGGGCAAGGGTGCGCGCCTGCGCACAGGGGCTGCGCGCCCGCGCTCTTCTAGGTTTCTTCGACTTCTTTGCCGCTTCGTGCGCTCGCAAATGGGTCTTCGAGTGCACGTAGTATGATGATGATAGACACTAAGCATGGCAGATTCAAATGGACACCACGGTGGGTTCAACACCACTTCTTCATAGGAGCACGACTTGAGAGCGCAAGAGCTAGAACTTGGAGCATCCACCTCCTTGCATCTTGAGCTTTCCCAATGCTATGAGCTTACTCCAAAAGCATCTTCCAACTTAGAAAACCACCAATATCAAGACCAGAACCTCGTTTAATACCTACAACCACGAAAAGAGAAGAAATAAAGGAAAAAATACAAGAAAAACCATAAAAACACAAAACAAGAGAGAGAAGGGAAATAAAGTTAAAATGCATAAAACTAAGCATTTATTAAGAAAGAAAGCTAGACAAGCCCGGTACGTTTTTGCGGGTTTGGGCACGAGGAATTATGTTAAGGCCTGGTCTGACCCAATTTCGGAACACCTCTAAAAAAACCGCACAATAATTGATAAAGTGTATCAGAAATTAATTTTTTGATCTGAACTTCTTTTTTTTTTAATGTAAGTATAAAAAAAGGTGAACTGAGCAAGACCTAAGTCAATGATATTATCATATCACTAATATATAAAGTCGGTCTCGCTGCGAGGCCATGAGACAGCGACACTTGGCATTCCAGATTTTCGCCCACTATTACGCCACGTAGGAGATAAATAAGTATTATTGTGACATGTATGATGCTAAAAGTAATCGATTTTTGGATGGATTTTTTAGAATAAAATTGTTGCGTAGAGTTTTATTATTAATAAAATTATAATATTTCACACAAACAAAATTAATCATAACTTTTAATAAATAGTCTATAACTCATTTCCATTTCCATCATCAATTTCATTTTAAAAGTTCTTTAAAATAAGATCCATTTATAATATATTTAATTGCAAAATTTTATACATAGCTGGCCAAACGTGTCACCAACTATTACAAGAGTTAGTTCAATTCGTTAGTGCTATAGAGGTTACTTGGTCAATAATATAGTGGTTACTAAATCAGTGTTATATATAGGGGTTACTTAGTCATAGAAGTTACTTAGTTAGTATAATAGGGGTTACTCGGTCATTTTTATAGGGTTTACTTTGTCCGATCAGATGGTGTAGCTAGCCACATACAATATGAATTGTTATTTAATTTATTTAAAAAAATGCTAGAGTATCAGTAAAAATAATTTTAATCAGTAAAAATAATTTTAATTTGGTAGAAATACTTTCAGTTCATTGAAAATAATTTATATTCAGTAAAAATAATTTCAAGTTCAATAACAAAAACATAAATATACATTTACAATTTACATAAGTCCAGGTATTTTGCATTATTTAGGGATAATATAACCGTATTTAACATTCAAGTGAAAATGTTTATCCTTAAATTTTACGAACAATGCGGGGCATCGTCCGGGCACAAAACTAGTTATCTATATTGATCTTTAAAGGGAACACCCTTTTTTGGTTGGGAAAAAGCTCTTGACAAAAATACCCTTTAAAAAACTATCTATTTAAAAATAAATAATTAATTAAAATAAATACATTTATCTTTTTTTTTTTAAAAAAAAACAGTTACCTACTCTATTGTGCACGTATAATCCCATATCACCCCTTCTCCTCTTTAATTCTCATTTAGTTTTTTCACAACTTACAAAATAAAACTTACACTCTAAAAAAATAAAAATAACAAATAATAATTGGAAAATGTTTCTCTGTTTGTTTCAATTTTGTTGAGCGGGTTACTAACAATGTTGTTTGGAAAAGGAGAAGGTCCGGCCATCAATGTTGATCTTGGCAAGACGTATTTGTGTGTTAGTGTTGAGAACTTGAGATTATAGCGAATGATAAAGGGAATTGAATTGTGCCGTCTTTTGTAGCTTTCACTGATACTTACATTGTTTTTGGTATGATTTCTTTTCTTCTCTTTATAATTAATGGTTTTTATTTCGACTATGTTTTTGACGACCATGCATGTAATTATTCTTTATTATGTTAGGGATATTGATTGTTGCATTGGTTATTATGTGTAGATTATATGATTATTCATGATTTTTAGAAGTTAATCAAGTGTATGAAAATGTTAGGGATATTAATTGTTGCATTGGTTATTAGACGTGCGTGGCACTTTATGTTTATAGTGATAATTTGAATACAAAGTTTAAAGGAAAAATTAAATTTAAATAAATCTCCACATAAGTTATTGGTAATAGAAATTTCTCTTGACAATAAATCTAGCTATGTTAATTTTTAAAGGAAAACTTTTTGGGGTTGGAAATTACCCTATTATATTTATAAAAAAAAAAAAAAAATATATCAATCCCCCACTAATATACATCAGTAATCCATGTTCAAATCTAATGTTTTTATTAACTAATCAACTAAGTTTTTTAAAAAAAGTTTATAATTATTAAACATGAAAATCTTCATGCCAGGTCCTTTAAAAAAAAAATCTTCATGCTAGGTTGAGAAAAAATAAACAGTAAATAAAAAGTTTTCTTTTATTTAGGAAAAAAAAAGCTTTTTTTTTTAATAATTATAGTAGAACATTTATCTTCAATACTTACAAAGTATAATTTTAATAATTTATACAGTGAAACAAATACTTAAATTTCTCCAAGAAAAATAAAACCATATTTTAGGAATGAAAAAATTTATATCTTTTAGCCATGGATAGTTTTTAGAATTAGAAACAAAATATATTTCAAAAAAATCTACGTCACATTAAATTATAAAAGGGAACGAATTGAATAAATTGTACTTGCTAAATAATTTATAAAAAAACACAAAACCTAAAGTCAAAAGCCAATATGTGTACTAATGTTAAAAAAAATATATATATTTTTATAATAATTTTTTTTTTTGTCTTTATCAAACAGTTTTCTCCTTAAGTTATTCCTGTTTATTCTCCCTTTAAAATATCTTCTTAAACTATTTTTTTTTCAATTAGGGAAAAATCTCGGTAGTTACTTTAACGTAAGTTTCATCTTAACTTATATACAATTAAAAAAATTAAACCCCCCTTAAATGGAAAAACCACCCTTATAATGTATGTATGATATCAATTGTAAAAGAGTAGTCTACGCAATTTTGATAAGTTTCTTCATTTTTATCAATAATTTAGTTGTTTCTTTACTGAATTACTTCTAAAGTGAAGATTTGTTGAAATTTAAGATGATGCGGTCAAAAGAAAGATAGAATCATATAACTAATATATAAAGCTAAACTTTTAGCCAAGTCATGAGACAACGACACTTGGTGTTCCAGTTTTTTTCCAAGTGTCGTGCCACGTAGGCGACAATTAATAATTAAATATGACACTTAGGATTTATTTGAAAATATTTTTTGTAGAATAGGATAAAAAAAAAGAAGTTAATATTAAGAAAAAAGTAAGACAAAAAAATTATTTTAGAGTTCTATTTTCATAAAAATTTGGATAGATTCAGTAAGATAAAAAAGCTATTTTAGAGTTTTATTTTCAATAAAACTTCTGGTTTAGAATTTTATTTTAATAAAATACCAATATTTCTATACAAACGACAGATCCAAAGACATAAAAAATGAACATAATTAAAAAAATCAACGAGACCTGTGATTATATATAACCGTTCTCTTAAGTCTTAACATGCAACTGGCCTTTCCTTAGATACTCAGATAATTTGAAAAGAGATCACAACTTTAGACGACGGTTCTGGTTGTACGTTATCAGTACCCATAAACAGAGAAGTATGATTGTTAAGTGATTATTAATCCATGAGTAGAAAATTCAAATAACATATATGTTTTAGATAAAGAAAAAATATTTTAAAATTCGATAAACAACCTGGGCATCGCACGGGACACAAAACTACCGTAACCTGATCTATAGAGCAACACCGACGGCATGTGGAGTGTATATTAAATTTATTTAAATTTATCTCTTATCTATTGTAGATTATTTTTGATATCATACAAAATACCAATAATATTACCATTGTTAAGTTGGTTTATATATATATATATATATATCTTAAACCAATACTTAACCTTATCTTTTGAATAAATGACAGTAAATATTATTGACATGTTTTCTTAATCTTTACCCAGTATTTAATTTTAGCTTGAACTTTATTTATTTATTTTTAGTAATTGTTAATTATTATACATAGTAATATATTTGAGGACTTTAAAAAAAATACATTTGGTGACATGGTAAATGACAATATTAAACTTTTAGCCAGGTCACGAAGCAGCGACACTTGACTTTCTAATTTTTCACCAAGTGTCACGCCACGTAGGATAGATTTAAATAGTCTACATAAGATTAAAAAAAGTTAGTTTAGAATTTTATTTGGATAAAATTTTAGGATAAAATTGTTAGTTTAGAGTTTTATTTTCAATAAAATACCAATATCAAATTGAATTGTAATTTTATTCAAAAAAATTATTAGATTATAATTCTCAAAAATTATCATATAAATTTATTTTTCATATCATAATATTTTTTGGAGTAAAAGGAAGTAGTTCACAGCGTAAAACATACATTTATAATATATACTAATCGGTCAAAATAATATACTTCACAATCTAATAGAATTTTATTACGATGTAGATCTGTCAATTAGGGCAGGTCATGAGTCATCTCGGATTGGGTCAGTTCAGGTTACGAGTCAAGAAATGTTCAACCCTTGCCTAAAGTTTTTGGTTCGGGGCAACCCAACGACCTTTGAACATTTATTTTAATTAATTTATTTTTTGCTAATTGTTTTAAATGTATTAAATTGAACATTTCCACCAACATTATTATTAGTCATTATATGCCTACAAGATAGCAAATCGTCACAAAAGCACATCAATTCCTAACTAATTTTGTATCAACGATATATTTAAAAATTTGATATATAGATTAAAAAAATTTCTTAAAATTCAATAAACAACCCGGGCATCTCACGGGGCACAAAACTAGTTAAACTATAATGTGAGTGAGTTTTCTAAATTGGAAAATGACACACTTAAAAAAACACTTTTATTCTCTGAAAGTGGGGCATTAAAAAAAAAAAAAGGAAGCGAGTAGGAGGCAAAAGGTATCGTGCACGCATTTGCACGCGCTTCTAAGCTTGTATAATAAAACGGATCATTTATATCAATTTGGATTTCTTCCCAAAAAAGAAAAATTAATAATGTATATCAATGACAATTATTTTTTTTTCCTTTAAAAATTAAAGGAGTTATTGCTCTAGAAGGATTTATTAGGATCCTTTCCCTAAATAATGTTTCCTTTTTATCTAATTCCCAAAATACAGCCACTCTTTTAAAAATTCCCACAATATTGTAATGTATAAAAATTGGATTTTTTTTATGGTTCAAGTAGCGGTTTCCATCAAAAATGTTAAACCATGAAAACCGCTACTTGAAGTGGCGGTTTTCATTTTTTTTAATTTTTAATAAAAAAAATCCCAGACACAGGCTTGAGCATCAACATTCACTGTTTGCCTTTCAACTCCATTTATCCTCTTCAGCCAAAGTAAATCTTCTAAATAAATTCAATCAAAATCTGAAATCCAACATTCCAACCCTAAATAATCATTGAAAAACTCCCAATTCCAATCTCATCTCTCAAAACTTACTCCCAATTCCAATTTCTCCAATAAAATTACAATCACCAAAATTATTATTTAACAAATTTTATAATTGAATTGAAATGGATAAAATGATTAGGCATAATAATTTGGCGGTGGAGGTTTGTCGGCGGCGGACGCATCTCCTAGTAATGGTAGGGAGGTGTTCTATTGAAAATTTGGAAGTTTGTTCTCTATGGATCAAGATTGGGAGAGAGGAGAGGAAAGCTTTTTAAAAAAAAAAATAAAAAAATTAAGTACAAACCGCTACTTCAAGTAGAGATTTACCATGATAAACCGCTACTTCAAGTAGCATTTTTGCAATAAAACCATAAAAAAAAAATCACACTAAACCGATAACGTGGACAGTATAGTGGGAAATTATAAAAAAAAGTGACTGTATTTTGGGAATTAGATAAAGAAGACAACATTATTTAGGGAAAGAGCTCGATGTATTACTATACTACTATTTGTTTCGTATATTCTATCTGTTTAGGGTAAGAATACCCCCTACACGTGGTCCAATCCCGTAGTGACACGTGGCCCAATCAAAGGGCGATACGTGTCCCTATGGGAAGATGACGCGTGTCAAGCTCAAGAAGAGCACCTGAAATGAGAGAAAAGGGCCTCCTTACATCAGGAGGCCCAAATCCCGAGAAAGCCGCAAAACGGCGCTGATCCCTAGACACGTGTCGCTACTTGATTGCGTTGCCAATCAAATCGCGTCATTCTAGGGTAATAACCCTAAAGGGCACAATTCCACCCCTATAAATACCCCAATCATTTATGATTGGAGGGGTAGATTGTGACATAACATCAAATAAAGCATTAAACAGCTCCAACTTCTCTCTACTTTCTCTCTCTAGCCTTTCCGATTTCAGGTTACTAACTTAACCATCGGAGGCGAATATTCTGTCACCAAAATATTCGTGTTTTGCAGGTGTCTGAGTCTCGTTGCCAGCAGAAGCGTGACCAGTATCCTGAGGGATTCCAAAAAAACCCCGAAACATTTGGCGCCGTCTGTGGGGATACTCGTCCGTAATGGTAATAGATGGTCAGACATCTAATGCTGGCCCTGGCCCTAGTCAGGACGGCCATGAAGAAGATATAACTGCAACAATCAATTCTAGTTGTGTTTGGGTGTTTTTTGTCCCTTGGGAGAGTTACGTCACAAAGTCTAGTCCGGCTCGAGCTGCACCTGCAAAAACATGGAGACTCCGATTGTTGGAGCTCCGCCTCTGACGGTCAAGTTAGTAACTTGAAAAGGAATAAAGAGTGCGGAAATTTAGGTGGGTATCTACTTGGATTTCAAGCTCAGGTGTTCTCTGATGAGAGAGAATAGGTGTGTAATAAATGATTGTAGATGTCCCCAAAATAGGGGAATATCTCCCTATTTATAGGGTCGTTGGGAAATGTGCCCCTCCCTAAGCCACTCTGACCTAGGACTGGTGGGCTACGCCGCAAAGTGCGGATTCTTGGGAATTAGGCCCTTGAAAGCCGCAATTCTGATAAAGACCTGAGATTTCCATGTGTCAGCTGGTGAGTGGTCTTTGATGACCTGCCAGCCCTTAACACGTGGAGCTCTCTCATTGGTCCATGTGTCTAGGGTATTTTTACCCTAAACATTGGCCCCTCACAGGGGTGACGTGGCAGGCCACGTGGCGCCTGTGACACGTGTTCCCCCCATGAGAGGTGAACAGTAAATACGGCTAGTAATAAATTCGGGGTGTGACGGGGATGCCCCCGTTTCACCCCTCTATAAATAGGATTTTACCACCCCTCCTCCCCTCACTATTTCCATTTCATTGACTTTCTAGAGAGAGAAAGAGAGATTTTTAGGGAGAGATACTCTGATTCCGTCTGCGTCAGTTTTTCAAGATTTCCGTGTGCGTTCTTTGACAACACCCGGTCACCCGTCTGTAGCAGTTTTCAGAGTTTTTCAGAGCTAAAGTAAGGTAACTACTTGTACCCTCTTTCAGCTTTTCTTCCTTTCCGCCTGTATACATTCTTTTTTTCCGTCTGTATACGCTCTTTGAAAATAAAAATGGACTCTCCATCCACACACTCGGCACTGCCTAGAACATTCAGCCGGTCTCCTGGTACGGCTGAATCTAGAACCGGGGGTGCCTTTTCTGATCAGTCGGAACTGCTTTGCTCATCCCCGAATTCCTCCCTCTTTGTGTTTGTGCAGGACACAATGGCCAAAGTTAAACAAACAGCTGTTAAGCCCAAACGGCGGCGCGCTAGGGAAGTGCCCACAGATGAGGTAATTCGTGACGAGGACTATGATGGTCCGGATGAGCAAGAAAGTTCATCAGATGGTGCCCCCTCTTCCCAAAGTAATGTGAGGGAGGCAGACGGTGAGGAAGCCGTCTCCTCTCAAGAGGCGGAAGAGGACACAGGCGGCGAGGACGTCGCTGAGAGATCAGGGTCAGAGGCTTCTGGCTTTGGGCAAGATAATTTCGCGGCTGACTACCAGCAGCCGGCCAAGACCTCTGTTAACCCTGACCCGAAGAAGACAAGTATGCTTCCGGGTGATATAGCCCTGCTGGAGAGTGGCTTCAAAGCCTTCAAAGAGAAGTACCCCTTTGGAAAGGGGTGGGATATAATTGTTCCGCCTGGGGACGCAGTTATGGCCTGGGGGGACGACATCAAAAATGCAGACAACTACTTCGTCTGCTTCGAGGCGGTGATAGAAGCCGGCCTCTGGTTCCCCCTCCATACGGGGATAAGGAAAATCCTCAAAGGATATGATTTGGGCGTCTGGCAACTCACTCCCAACTCGTGGATGAATATACTGAGTTATATTGCCGCCTGCGAGTTCCAAGATATAGACCCCAGCTTCTTCGCCTTCGCTCATATGCAGTACCTGAGCAAGGCCCCAGGCGGTCATGGGGCATGGTATACTCTTACCACCTTGCCCCAATACCAAATAACTTTGGACAAGGTGTCCAAATGGTCCGGGTGGAAGGAGAAGTTTTACTTGATCTCCTCCCCCACACTGAGACACAACCGAACCTTGCGCCGGTATAATAAAGAACCGGCTCTCCTGGGTAGAAAATGCACCCTCCCGGTACTCTCCTCTAGAGCCCAGGAGCAGATAATGGACCCGGGTTTCTTCGAAACCACAACTGAGCCCTTGGGGGATGGGACTCAGATTATTGTGCCAAAGAACTGGCTCCCCCATCCGGATTTCTTTAAGGACGAAGCCTTTTTGTCCGCCTGTGGGTTAAGCACCATATTTCCCAAGGGTGTAGATCCACTTTACATCCGACAATTTTGCCATCTTTGTTTTTGTACTTCAACTTTTATTACTTTGACTAACTTTCCATTTTCCCCTTGTAGCCGACGCCTTGAGAATGGTGGACCCGAGAACACCCCGGCGAAATCTTTTGCGCAACTGCGCAAGGAGCAGCTGCTTGCTAAAAAAGCAACCGTTGAGGCCAAAGAGGCCAAGAAAGGCGGGGTAAGGCCGCCTGACCTTTCTTTCAATTTCCTTTTTAGGGGTTTTTGCCGGCTGTTAACTTTTTAATCTTTCTTTTGCAGGGCACCGTCAAAAGCATTCCTCGCTCCATCTCCAAGCTTATCAAATGACCTGGAGACGAGCTGAACAAATCTCGGGCTGCTAAAGCCGCAAAAAAGAACCTTTCTCAATTAACCTCCTCGGCCAAGCCGGATCGTCCTACGACCGGCGGCAAATCACCCTCTGCTCTAAGGGCTTTGAGTGAGAGCAAAGGGCGCTCGGAGAAGAAAGCGTCGGGTGCCTCTGAGGCATCAAAGAGTGGCGAGCCACTCAATGCTGCAGGCGGTGCTGCAGCGAATGGGGAGGGGGAAACCCCACTGCCCCAAGCCCAAGGTAAAAACCGTATTGAAATTCCTTGGCCGCTTGACTTCATGAGAGTCAAGACTATGGTCGACCCTTCCAGAGGATCGGTAAGTAGCCGGCAACGGATGAATGTCAGTTATGCTACATCTCTCTCACCAAGTACTTCTTATGGTGCAGATGCTTCTTCCGGGCCACCAGACCTCCCGGCATTTGCCAAGAGAATGGTGAGGACTCTCACCCGGTCTGAGAAGAATTCAGTGCCTGATCTGCAGGTGGTGGACTTTGACCGGATAATGGGCCAGCTGGCGGAGGTAAGTTGTTCTCCAACTCAACACTTGTGTTTTTTTTTATTAAGTATAAACTTTCCGACTGATCCTTTTTAGGTTACGCTGAGAGTGGACGGGCTCCGGGGCCCCTTCAGGTGGAAACAAGACGAGGTAAATGACGCCAACCGGAGGGCCACTCAAAACCTCAACTCTGCTTAATATGCTAATTATATGTCTGAATTAAAGATTAAAGCAGTAGAGTTGCAACAGGAGGAGCTGATCCGGAATTTGACGGCTGCCAACGATGCTGCTACCAACCGGGCCAATGACCTTGAGCAACAACTGAAGAATGCTCAATCTGACCTCAAGGCATTGGAGGGGGCCTGACCAGGAGAACGCCAAGCTCCGGGCAGATGTCACTCGGTTGGGGATCGAGCTGGTCACACTAAGGAACCAGCAAAGCGATGCCATTGCTAAGGAGCAGCACCGGCTGGTGGAGGAGAATGAGCGAGATAATGAGGCCCGCCTGAGGATAGCCTGGGGGCTCCTCTACCCGAAAATAGACTATGATCTCTACTAACTTTGGTATGATTACGCCACTGCGGTGTATGATGCCCAAGTTCAGCGGGAGGCAGCTCCGCCTCGTTTCAAGGCCTGGGCTGCTGAGCTGGGGTACGAAGTCTCCGATGATGATGAGGAGGAGCCGGCGGAGGGCCAGGGTAACCAAGACAGCCAGCCTCAAGCGGCTGGAGATCAGTCAGGAACCCTCCCTGCCGGCCATGACCAGTCCGAGCAGCAGCAACCTCAGCATCCCTGAGTCAGCCACTCTAACTTCTGCGGCAGTAGGCCATTTATTTTCCTTTTCGGCTTGTAGGCCGAGTATTGTTGTACCTTTACCGACTACGGAGTCGGGTAACATTAGTTTTTACTTCTGCACCGGATGTGATTCCGGCTAATAATCTTTTTGGCCTTTGTGCCAGTTTTAATTTTATGAAGTATTCCGATTCAGTCGGTTTTTTATATTTGCGTTTGATTTTTGAATTTTTAGTTTTGCGTGTATACTTGTTGTTTTTACCTAGCTTATCAAAAGCATACAACAAATGGTAAACCCGGTTGTTCTTGCCCCTGGGCGGCTGTGTGGTTGGTTTTAACTTGAATTGATTGATTGGCTTAGAAATGTCTGATGCTTTAAATAGCATGATGTATTTGTAAGCCAATCAATCACAGTAGTGATTTCCCCAATCCAAGTGCACAGCCGTCCAAACAACAGGCGTTCTAGTCATCTACCCAGACGGTAAATGACCGTCTGAGAAGGTTGCATAGCCATTACACAACTCTTTTTGCCCTAATGGGAGAGTCTATGCAATTTTGGAATGAAAAGCCTAAGTAAGAACTTCGGTCGGAAACCGGCTGATGTCTTAGGACATCCGTTATTTCGAAAACTTAATCGTTCTATAGACTGTTCTGGTCAGACGGCTATGAGTTGACCAGTTTGGTCATTCAACCTTTGTGGTCTACATAGGTACGTAGAGCAAACAGATAGGCTGCTCTCTGCAACTATTGCAGCCGGAGGGGTGTCGTCGGACGCCGTTATCCATGCTAGGACAGGCGATTTTATAAAAAAAAAGAAACCATCCGGCCACTAGCCTCTAGTCTAGGTTGAGACCGGCTGTATAGCCACTAAGCGTTTTTGTGCCTAGTTTAGTTATCTGGCCATTGGCCGCATATCACTTGGACGTTAAATTTGCTAATAAGTTTCAAACTTAGTTGGTTTAGCAATTGACCCGTCTGTGCATTGCCCAGACGGAATGGAAATTATAAAAACAATAACACAATTGAAAACAAAAAGAAATTTTTCATTAATGGACTCTTTGTTTTCAAAAAATTTACAACTCTCAGAAGTAGTACTTTTTTAAGTTGTCTACATTCCAAATTCTAGGCAGGCGTCTGCCGTTTGGGGTTCCAAGCGGTAGGTGCCATCCCTTACTTCTTCATAGATCCGATAGGGGCCTTCCAATTGGGAGTTAGCTTTCCAAGCTCATTGGCTCTACCGGTTGCCTCCATTTTTCGTAACACGAAGTCGCCAACTTTCAAAGGGCGCTTGTGCACTTTCTTGTTGTAGTCTCTCGCCATTCTCAGACGGTATATCTCATGACGCAGGGCAGCATTGCCCCTGCGTTTCGGGAGGGAGTCAAGTGCCAGCCGCATGGCCTCCCAATTTGCCTCTTCATCATAAAGCATGACTCTGAGAGTTGGCTCGTAATGTTCAATGGGCAAGACGGCTTCAGCACTGTATACCATGAGAAATGGGGTTTCACCGGTTGCCCCTTTGGCAGTTGTCCGGATGGCTCATAGGACATGAATTAATCCTTCTTCCCATAATCCACCGGCTCTTTCAATTTTCTTTTTGATGCCGTCTTAGATGAGTTTGTTGAAGGCTTCAACTTGGCCGTTTGCTTGGGGTTGGTCGACTGATGCAAAACAGTTTGAGATCCCTTGATCTCCCAACCAAGTCTTGAGCTGAGGCGTTTCAAACTGAGGGTCATTATCAAACACCATAGACATAGGTACCCCAAACCGGGTGATGATGTTCTTCCAAATGAAAGAGATGACATCCTTTGTCTTGATGTTCTTGACCGCCTCTGCCTCCACCCACTTGGTGAAATAATCCATAGCCACCAGAATATAACGTTTTCCGCATAGTGCAGGCATATAAGGACCTAAAATGTCCATGCCCCACTTAGCAAATGGGACCCGGTTGTGGATTGCCATCAGATCAGTAGCCGGGCGGTGAATAAGCTTGCCAAACTTCTGACATTTGTCACATTTCTTCACCAGCTCTTTGGCATCTGCCTCAAGAGTAGGCCAAAAATAATGCCGCCTGGCTCCGACGGCTAGGGACCTGCCGCCTATATGGGAGGCGCAGTATCCCGCATGCAACTCTTCGAGAACTTCCTTCCCCTTTTCTGGGGTAACACACTTCAATAAAGGTTTAAGGAAACCAGCCTTGAAGAGCTCCCCGTTTCTCATCTCGAAGTTTGTTGCTCGTTTCTTCATGACGGCTGCTTCCTGCGGTGAATCAGGGAGCGTGCCGTCTGTTAAATATGCCCGGATGCCATCCATCCAGGTAGAGCTTCGGTCCAAAATTCCAATGGGTTCTTCATATATACTTCTTTTTTCCAGAACTTCCCAATAGACTGACCGAGGCGTATCACAATAAGTAGAAGATGCTAATTTGGACAATGTATCCGCCTGGTTGTTGTCTGACCTGGGCACCTGACTAAGACGGAATTCTTCAAGTGCCCCAGCCTCTTCTTTGACTGCCTGAAGATATTTGACCATAGCCAGATGAGTTGCTTCATATCTACCCTCATACTGACTAATGACAAACTATGAATCAGAAAAGGCGTCAATCTTTGTTGCCCCTGTTGCCTTACACATGCGGATTCCGGCTAGCAGGGCTTCATACTCTGCCTCATTGTTTGAGGCCTGAAACTTGAACCGTAGTGCATATTCAAATTTGTCTCCTTCAGGGGACTCATAGATAATACCTGCACCACAGCCGTTCTTCGTAGAGCTCCCGTCTACATACACCTTCCAAACCTGATCAAGATTATCCGGAGAAACCGGACGAGTCATCTCAACAATGAAGTCAGCAAACGCCTGACCTTTCACTTCCTTTCTTGGTTCGTAGGAGATTTCAAGACTTTGCATTTCAATAGCCCATTTCAACATTCTGCCGGATGACTCCAAGGTAGACATTGGCCGCTTAAGTGGCTGATCGGTGTAGATTATAACCGGATGTGCCAGAAAATATGGCTTCAGCTTCTTGAATGCCATATAGAGAGCAAGGCCAAAATTTTCAACCATAGGGTACCGGAGTTCAGCATTTTTTAGCACATGGCTAATGAAATAGACCGGGAGCTGGATGCCGTCTCTCTCAGCAAGGAGAACAGCACTGAGGGCATGGTCTGAGACAGCTAAGTACATGTTTAATGTCTCCTTGGGCAAGGGGCTAACAAGCCTTGGCAAAGAATGCAGATGTTCTTTCAGTTTCTTAAAGGCCGTCTCAGCATCATCCCCCCATTCAAATCTAGTTTTCTTCCTGATTGCTTGGAAGAAGCAAAGGCATTTGTCACCTGACCAGCTGAGGAACCTCCCCAATGCCGCCAGGCAACAAGTTAGTCTATGTACTTCCTTGACAGCGCGGGGTGACTTCATGTCAATCACCGCCTGTATCTTCTCAAGGTTAGCCTCTATCCCCCTTTGATCAATCAGGAATCCGAGAAACTTCCCAGACTCAACACCAAAGACGCATTTCTTGGGATTTAACATAACCTTATGCCGCTTGAGTGTGGTGAAAGTTTCTCGGAGGTCAGCAAGGTGATCCGCCTGCTGCTTGGATTTGACTATCATGTCTTCAATGTACGCCTCTACGTTCCTCCTAATTTGATTAATGAAGACTGTATTAATCATCCGTTGGAACGTAGTCGGCGCATTCTTCAAGCCAAACGGCATCACAGTATAACAGAATAGCCCCTGATCAGTGACGAAAGCCGTCTTCTCTTGATCTTTTTTCCACAGGGGTATCTGATGGAAGCCGGAATAGGCATCCATGAAACTCATCAAGGCATGACCAGCCGTAGAATCGACTAAGCTGTCGATCTTTGGAAGCGGATAACTGTCCTTCGGACATGCCTTGTTGAGGTTTGTGTAATCAACACACATACACTAGGTACCATTCGGCTTCTTTATAAGCACAGCATTCGCCACCCAGTCGGGGAAATTACATGGCCGAATGAACCCAGCATCCAACAACTTTTTAACTTCGCCAGCTGCCACCTAACTTCTTTCCTCGCCGTGATTTCTCTTCTTTTGCCAGATGGGCTTCTTTTTTGGATCCACGGCGAGTTTGTGGACAGCGAGATCCGGGCTGACGCCTGGCATCTCTTCCACTTCAAAGGCAAAAATGTCTTTGAATTCCTTCAGCAGAAAGTGCAAATCTGCACCTAAGGTAGCATAAGCAACCGTCCCAACCTTTACAGTACACTCTGGACGGCTGTCATCCAAAGAGAGGTCAATGTTTTCACCAGCCGGTTGGGGGCAGAGCTCATCTGACCGCTCTCAGGTCAGTGATTGCTATTTTTTCTCTTTCTTCACCTCCACCAGCTGAGCAGCTTTTCTTTTTTTTTTCCGGCTGCTGGTGGGGCTGGGTTGGCATCCTTGACATTGTCAAGGTCTATTGGTTCCTGCCCTTGGCCGTCTAGGCCCACAGTATCTTTGACGGTTGAGAGGTAACACTCCCGAGCCGTCTTCTGATCACCGTTCAAGGAACCAACAGAGCCATCATCCCTCTCATACTTGATGAGCATGAGGGAAGGGATGATTACAGCCTTGGCTTCGTTGAGGGTGGGACGGCCTAAGATGATGTTATAGGTGGTCAGTTCCACAACGACCAAGAATTTGACGACCAGATATCGTCCTTCTCCTTTCTCTCCCAGCCGGATGGGTAAGTCAATCCTACCGACTAGGTAAACCATCCCACCCCCAAAACCTACCAAGGGGTGTGTTACCGGATGCATGCTGCTGGGATTGTATTTCAGCTTTTGCAAGCACCGGAGGCTGATGATGTCCGACGAACTGCCGGTGTCTATAAGAATCCGCCCAACCAGCTGATTGGCGACCTTACATTCAATGACGACCGGGTCGTCATGCGGACAGCGGACGCTGCCCCTGTCCTTCTCAGTGATCAGGACGTCTGGGAAGGTGGAACTAGCAGACGCCTGCTCATCATCATCCTTGTCCATCTTTCGAAGATGGCTTTTGGTGCCCCGAATGGTAGGGCCACCACATGAGAACCCGCCTGCTATAGTGTAGACAGGCTCCTTATCGGTGTCCGAACTACTAGTAGGCTGGGGAGTCTTGGACGACTGCCCTTTGTTCTTCTTTTAGTCCCTCCTGGGGACTTAGAAATGTAGGACTTTAACATCCCTTTTCAGCCAGACGGTTCAACTCCCGTTGATGGCTGAAGCAGTCGTTGGTGTCATGGCCAACTTCCTGATGGTATTGGCAGAATTTGTTCTTGTTCCGTGATTGGACTGAACTCTTCATTGGCTTTGGCTTCTCAAGAGACAGCTGGTCCTTTATCTCCATGAGGATGGAGTTGCAGTCCTTGTTAAACTCGTACCTAGGGACGTACGGTTTAAATTCTTTATTTTTCTTCTGGGATGGCTGGTGAGAATCACTAACCGCCCAGACTTCTTTTCTCTTCTTGCTCTCTTCTTTCTTCTTCGCCGGCTGAGCAGACCGACTTTCTTTTTGTTTGTCAGACTTCTTGGGGTCCAACTGGCTACCAGGCGTACAGAGGTCGGTTGCTTGAATATAGCTTTCCACCTCCCTCAGGGCCGCCTGCAGCGTAAATGCCCCCTTTCTGACAAGATCAAACTTAAAGTTCGACCCGTCTCTTAGACCCTTAAAGAAGTCTGTGAATGCTACCTCGTCAGACAGTCCCTGGATCTAGATTCTGACCAGGTTGAACCTCCTGACATAAGAGCGTAGCCCTTCTCTCTCACCCTACTTAATGGTGCTCTAAGTCAAGACTTGTTTTCTTAGTAGGGATGTTCATTGAGAAGTTGATGGAAAACAAGAAGGCTAGCTTCTTGAAGCAATCAATAGAGCCGGCCGGCAAGTTGCCAAACCACTGTTGGGCAATGCCCTTCAATGTAGCCGGGACACATCGACACCAAGTGGCATCGTCCCAACCCTGTAAACACATGAGGTTGGTGTATGCCATTAGGTGGTCTTCTGGGTTGAAGGTACCATCATAGGTACCCACCAACACATTTTAACCTTGGCCGGCTTGGCTGCCTCGGATATATTTTTGGTGAACGCAGAAGGTTGTTCACCAAGTTTAAGCAGACGGAGCTGCCAGTCCAATGGCTGGACGCTGTTATATGCCGCCTGACCTCCGAAGGGAGGCGGCTGCATAAATCGAAGGCCAAACAGCCCGTATTGCACTTGGGGTGCACACGGGGCAGACCCAATCATCATTTGAGGGTCGGTGTAGACGGACTTGCCGCCTGTCTGACTCTCATGTAAGGACTATGAGTTCCTTACATAAGTTCCTTTCAAACTGTCTGGAAAGCTCGAGGTCGAGGCTGACTTAGACAACTGCTGGTGTCTCCTCCGCTCAATGATGTGCCGAGCGTCGGAGACAGATTTCTTACTGGCTTCCGACTGATTATGCCGGGTGTGCTGCAGAGGACCCTTTGATAAAATTTTATAAAAGGATCTTAGACCAGTCAAGTCTTGCGGCTGCCCTCTCCTTCTCCTTGGGATGAGGAGTTGGCCGCCTGTCCTTTACCGACTTCTTCCTCTCAGCTGGAGGAGTCTTTTTAGCCGGCTGACCCTTGCTAGAGCCAGCCTTGTTTTTGTTGATCATATCTTTGATTTCACCCTTGAAGGAGTTCATGAATTTCATGAGCTCGTCCCGGGTGACTGGGGCTGATCCTCTGGCCGTCTGGGTTTCCTTTTCCGGCCTCGCAAAGGGCCTGCTTGGACCCTCCTGGTTAGTGTGTCGTTCCAGTCGATCTCTGGAACGGACATACTTGGAGATGAATGACCCATCCTCGGCCATATGCGTCTCCACTTCATCATCATCATCCTCCTAGTCGCTATAGACCACCGGTTGAGGAATTCTTGTGTTTTCCGGCTAAATAACCGGTTGTAGATTGTTGGGATCAGGAAGTGGTACAAACTCTTGAACCATCTTTGAGGTACTCTCCCCATAAACGGCGCCAAATGTTTTGGGTGTTTTTTGTCCCTTGGGAGAGTTACGTCACAAAGTATGGTCCGGCTCGAGTTGCACCTGCAAAAACACGGAGACTCCGGTTGTTGGAGCTCCGCCTCTGACGGTCAAGTTAGTAACTTGAAAAGGAATAAAGAGTGCGGAAATTTAGGTGGGTATCTACTTGGATTCCAAGCTCAGGTGTTCTCTGATGAGAGAGAATAGGTGTGTAATAAATGATTGTAGATGTCCCCAAAATGGGGGAATATCTCCCTATTTATAGGGTCATTGGGAAATGTGCCCCTCCCTAGGTCACTCTGACCTAGGACTGGTGGGCTGCGCTGCAAAGTGCGGATTCTTGGGAATTGGGCCCTTGAAAGCCGCAATTCTGATGAAGACTTGAGATTTCCACGTGTCGGCTGGTGAGTGGTCTTTGATGACCTGCCAGCCCTTGACACGTGGAGCTCTCTTATTGGTCCATGTGTCTAGGGTATTTTTACCCTAAACACTAGTGATCCTCTGATCGCCTCATTCCGTGAGGCCGAAGACCCCCCAGTTATAGCTGCTTCCCTAAAGGCCGCTTTGAATAAACTTCGGAAGGAGTTTGAGAGCAAAAGGCCATCTACCTCCAGACAGCCGTCTAGAAGGGAGGAAGAAGGAGCTCCAAGGTTGAGCAAGGCAACTAATGCTATGGATGCTGGGAATACCCCATTCCCCCGGCCGCACGGAAGGTCTCCTAGGGTGCCACAGACAAACTTGTCCAGGCTTCTTGAGAAAACACAGTCGGCTAGGGGGGCAGACCAAACAGCCTCAAAGGGAAGAACTTGAGCCGTCTAGACGCTGGAGGGACGCAAGGGATTACATCTGGCATAGGCAACGAGAACGTGCTGCCTATTTGGACACGACCTCTACTCCCACAATGCCGGATGAATGCTCTGACCACTCTCTTTCCCAACATACCAGCTCGGCCAAGACCAGTGGGAGTCAAGCCGTTCGTACTCAAACTCCTATTCCGGTTCAACCGTTTCAGTTTCAACCTCCTCAAATTTTCACTCATGTTCAGCCGCTCGGACAGTACAGGCAGTATGGCCAGCCGTTCGGCCAGACAACTTACTTGGCCGGACTGGCCGTACCACCTCAGCCCATTGACTGCCAAATGCGCTTGTTGAATCTTGGTAACAAGCCGCCTCCGTTTTCTCAAGAGATTCTCAACTCTCCACAAAATGCAAAGGTGAAAAGTGTACTTGTGGGCGCCTATGATGGTACGGGCAACCCCGAGGAACACATCACTTCGTATCGAAATTTGATGTATTTGCAAAGCGTAGATGATGCTACCTACTGCAGGTGCTTCCCGGCCACCCTTAAGGGAGTGGCGCAGGACTGGTTTAACAGCTTGCCAGCCGGGTGCATTAAATGTTTCACTACTTTGAGTTTATTGTTCGTCGGAAACTTTTCTTACAATATTCCCCCAAGGAAAACCAGCCTCAACTTGGCCACAATCGTCCAAGGGAAGAATGAAGGTTTTGCGCTCGTACGTTCAGAGGTTTAACCAAGAAAAAGCCCAGATTCAAAATCTGCCGGATGAAATGGCCTATTCGGAATTTCTCCGGGGATTAAGGCATAATGGTTTTAAGTTTGACTTGGTAAGGAAAAAGGTTCAGACATACGCAGGTGTTCTGCGGGAAGCCGAGGCCTATATTGAAGCAACTGATTTCTATTCACTTACAAAAGCTAAACTACTGGCCAAGGGAGCTGAGAAGAAGCAACCTTCTTAGCAAGACTCGGCCGGGAACAAGAAAGAAGGAAAGAACAAAAGAAAAGAAGTCTGGGTAGCCGACTGCCAATAGACAAAAGCCAAGAAGGCCAAGACGTACGAGCCACAGTACGAGTTCACCAAAGATTATTACTCAATCCTGATGGAAACTAAGGATAAACTTGAGTTTGAAAAGCCCCAACCGATGAGAGGTTCGGCCTAGTATCGCAACAAGAACAAAAATTGTCATTACCACAAGGATGTGGGATATAACACTAACGAGTGTATCAATTTGAAAAGGTTGTTGGATAAACTGGCCGAGAAGGGCATGCTGAATTCGTATGTCCTGAAGTTGAAGTTCACATATTCCCAGACAAACAACAAGTCCGAAAAGAAAAAGCAAAATGACAAGGAAGATGATGGAAATAGTACCGATTCTGGTTTAGTGGCCTTAATATTAGGCGGCTTTGCCGCAGGCGGCCCTACCATGAAGGGAATTAAGCAAGACGCTTGGAAGCTTGGCAAAGTGATTCATGTTGAAGGGGTGAAGGTTAAACCCTTCCCAAAAGTAATGGTCAGTGAGGCTGACCGAGGTGAGGTCAAGGTCCTGCACAACGACCCCATGGTGTTCATCATGAAGATAGCCAATTTAAAAGTTGGCCGGATTCTAATAGATACGGGTAGCTCGTCCGATATTATCAGCTTGGCCGCCCTGAAAAATTTGAAATTCCCATAAGACACTCTCAAAGACATCACCCACCCTTTGCTTAGGTTCGGGGGGAACATCATTCACCCAGTCGGACAGATAGACTTGCCCATCCGATTTGGGAAGAAAGGGGAAGGAAGGGACATGGTTGTCCGTTTCCTAGTGGTCAAAGAGCTCACTGGCTACAATGTCATACTGGCCGCCCCACGCTGAACGCAGCAAAGGTAGTAATCGTTCCTTATCTGATGCTGTTAAAGTTTAAGAGGTCGGACGGGAAAATTTGTTCAATCCAAGGAAGTCAAAAAATGGCTAAGGAGTGTAATCAGCTGGCGGTAAAGCCAACAGTACGCGGACAAGGAAAGTTGTCCGAGCCAAAAACCGAAGAAGGGTCACTCCAAGCATACCAGGTCGGTCAGAAGCGAAAGTCGGCCATGGCCGACCAGGCATAGCAGTTAATGACCGTCGTCCGGCCAGAAGAATTGAGGCCCCAGCCGGTCGGCGATCACCAAGATATGGTGCTTGACCCCGATCAACCTGATCGGACGGTCAAGGTAGGCACTATAGCTATAGGTCTTCTTGGAGACGACCTAGTCAAGCTGCTAAGGAAATTCAAATATGTGTTTGCATTTAAAGTTAGTGAAATGCCAAGTATAAGCCCAGACCTTGCCGTGCATAAGCTGGCCGTGAATCCAGTCATTAAACCTATCCGACAGTAGAAAAGAAATCATGGAGAAGAGCGGAATCAGGCGGCCGCAGCAGATGTGAAAAAGTTGCTGGACGCTGGTTTCATTCTGCAGTGTTACTACCCAGATTGGGTAGCTAATGTAGTTCTTGTGAAAAAGTCGAATGGAACTTGGAGAATGTGCGTAGATTACACTGACCTGAACAAGGCATGCCCCAAGGATAGCTTTTCCTTGCCCAAGATCAACCGTTTGGTTGATTCTACGGCCAGGCATGCCCTTGTGAGCTTCATGGACGCATACTCCGTATTCCATCAGATCCCTTTACGGGAAGAAGATCAAGAAAAAACAGCATTTGTGACCGAGCAGGGGTTGTACTGTTACAAAGTCATGTCGTTCGGCCTTAAGAACGCCCCTGCTACTTTTCAAAGACTTGTTAACACAGTCTTTAGGGATCAGCTCGGCCAGAACATGGAGGCGTACATTGATAACATGATTGTCAAATCAAAAGAGCCGGCCGACCATTTGAAAGATCTCCGAGAAACATTCGCCGAAATCAGGCAGCACAAGATGATGTTAAATCCAAAGAAGTGTGTCTTTGATGTTAAGTTCGGCAAGTTTTTCGGATTTTTGATCGATCAGCGTGGGATTGAGGCCAACCCTGAATAAATTCAAGCCGTCTTGGATATGAAGTCGCCAAGAACAATCAAAGAAGTGCAAAGATTGACCGGCTGTTTAGCCGCACTCGGCCGATTTTTGTCAAGATCAGGGGATAAGTGCCAATACTTTTTTCAAACTATCAAGAAGAAAGCAATGTTCGAGTGGATTGAAGAGGCCGAGGAAGCCTTCTTCAACTAAATAGCCATTTGCATACATTGCCTCGGCTCGTTAGTCCACTCAAAGATGAAAAGTTATACATGTATCTTGCCATCTCAGACCGCTCCTTAAGTGCCGTTCTACTTGTTGAAAGGGACGCCCGACCAGATTCCAGCCTATTTCATCAGCCATGTTTTGCATAATGCCGAGCTTAGGTATCCCCCCATTGAAAAATTTGGTCTAGCATTATATATGGCATCAAAGAAGCTACGGCCGTATTTTTTGGCGCATTCAGTTGTGGTCTATACGGAACAGCAACTTAAGAAGTCGTTTGCAACTTTGGAAGCCAGCGACCGCATGCTTAAATGGGCCTTAGAGCTAAGAGGTTTCGACATCACATTCGAGCCCAAGAAGGCGATCAAGGGGCAAGCCTTTGCTGATTTTTTAGCTGAAATGACTCGGCCGGACTTGCAGCCGGCAGGAGACTAGATATGGAAGGTCTATGTAGATGGTAGTGCAACAGCGACCAGATGCGGTGCTGGGATTATTTGTCAGTCTTTTGAGGGAGATAAGTTTGAATATGTAATGAGATTTCAATTCCAAGCCTCCAATAATGAGGCCGAATACGAAGCCCTTCTGTCCGGCCTTAGAATGTGTAAGGTGGTTAGGGCAACAAAAATTGATGCAAGTTCGGACTCTCAGCTGATAGTCAACCAAGTGAATGGTGACTATGAAGCCAAGGAGCAAACCATGATGAAGTATTTGCAGGTGGTTAAAGAGGAGGCCGAGAGCCGAGAGCTTAGAGCATTTTACCCTACAACAAGTCCCTCGTTTATAAAATCATCAAGCGGACGCGCTTTCTAAATTAGCATCCTCGGCATTGTGTGATAATCCCAGATCAATGTTCTGGGAAATAAAGGAAAAGAGGAGTATCGATGCCGAGCCAATACAAATCATTGATAGAAGCTCCACTTTGATGGATGGGATCATCTCGTACTTAAGGGACGGGATACTTTCGGCCGACCCAAAAGAGAGTTGGCTGATGAAGAAGAGAGTGGTCTGGTTCGAAATGAAAAGAGGGGAATTATTCAAGAAAGCTTTTGTGAAACCATACTTGAAGTGTATCACTCCGGAAAGAGGGTATGATGTGTTGGACGACCTCCACTAAGGGCATTGTGGATCCCATATAGGCGGACGGGCCTTAGCAGAAAAGGCTAACCATCTGGGGTATTACTGGCCAAGCATGAACGCGGACACCATGAAGATGGTGAAAAGATGTGATAAGTGTCAGAGATTGGCAACCTTGATTCACCGTCAGACCAATAGTCTGTCAGCCATAAGCAGTCCACTCCCCTTTGCAAAATGGGGCGTGGACATCATGGGGCCGTATACTCCGACATCCGGCCAGAGACGGTATGTGCTTGTAGCTGTCGACTACTTCACAAAATGGGTTGAAGCCGAGGCCGTCCAAGGGATTAAGTGGACGGACGTATTAGCCTTCATCTAGAAGAATATTATTACTCGTTATGGAGTACCTCAGTCCATGGTATTTGACAATGGACCTCAGTTCAAAACGCGCCAACTCAAGGAATGGCTAAGTGACCAGGGCATCACTTACTGTTTTGCCTCAGTCGGCCGTCCTCAAGCCAACGGTCAAGTTGAGGCCTATAACAAGCTGATCTCAAATGGCATCAAGCGAAAGCTTGAGAAAGCAGGCGACCTATGGACAGATGAGTTGGTTAATGTTTTGTGGTGCATACGTACTACACCAAAGAGTTCAACAGGAGAAACCCCATTTTTCTTAGTCTATGGTGTTGAAGCTGTGCTCCCAATTGAAATGTACGAGCCCACTCTTCAAGTGATGCTATATGATGAAAATACCAATTGGGAAGCTATGAAGACTGCCTTGGACTTTCTTCCAGAGGCAAGAGGCAACGCGGCACTTAGACATGAAGTTTACCGTCTTAGAATGACAAGAGCTTATAATCGCCGAGTGTCTTAGCGGCCGCTGAAGATGGGTGACTTGGTCTTAAGAAAAATGGAAACGATAGGCCGAGCTAATGAGGATGTAAAGTTGACTCCAAACTGGGAGGGGCCGTACCGAATTAGAGAAGAAGTCCGAGATGGCACTTACCGTCTCGAAGCCTTGGATGGTCGTCCGATTCCTCGTACTTGGAACACGGACAATCTGAAGAAATACTATGTTTAAGTTTTCTTTTACTTAGCCAAAAGTTGTATATAAAAATAGGTCTTGATGACCGAGCAATGTAATTAAGGTCATATGGCCCCAACAATGTAATTTTGACGAATTAATGAAAAATTCAAGCGTTGTTATCTTATTTGGTTTGTGTATATCTTTCGATTATTCAGCAGAAATGCCGAGTAAAAATAATAACGATGCTGCTTGCAACATAGCAGCTCGGCCTTTAAGAGAATGAATAAAAATGCCGAATAAAAATAAAAACAGGGTTACTTGCAACATAACGGCTCGGCCGCAAAGGGTAAAACCGAGCGGCCGTGTAATTTCCTAAGCAAGGGCATCCCACCGTCAAAGAAAGCGTCCGACCACAACCAGGACGGAAGACTAAGCACAAAGGTAGCCTAACTTTGTCTAAGGCATTTATGCCCAAAAAGAGGGCAAGGGCATACCTAGGCGTCCTAGCCAAGCCAGAAGCTAGAAATTTCTGAGTTGAGATATTACTTGAAATTTCCAGAGCATGTCTGAGCGATAGTTTCAATAGACGGCTCCTACAAAGCCAACTAAACGGCCGTATACTTAATGTTGATTCGACGTTCACCTAGTCCAAGGGCAATCATGATATATGATTTGATTAACCTGCTAGTATTCATACCCTTCAAGGTATAAAATCTACCAAGCTAATCAAACCACTTAGAATTTGGACTAGGCGATCGCCGAATAAAGGGGCATACCCCCAGTGCTCGTACGAAAGCAATAAAAATCATAACAAAGTGCGCAAAATTTGCTAAGTATGGAAAAAGCATAAAAATCACTCAGAAGGCGGCAAAATTTAAATAAAATAAAACCGCTCAAAAGGCGGCAAAATATCTTACACAATTGCTCAAAATAGGCGGCATTAAAATTAAGATTGTTCACTGATAAGAAAATAAACTAAGTGCTGAAAACAAAAGGACTGAAGCTTGGCAGCTGCTAATGGAGGACCTGAGCTCTATTCAGCCAAGTTGTCATCTTTGGCAGGCTCCTCCATGGCTGACTCTTTCTCATTAGTCGCGGCGAGTTTGGACAGATCCTCAACTGCCACCTCTTCCCTAGTCGGCCCCACCTTCTTCTCGTCCTCCCCATCGTCCGCCTCCTCCTCATCGTCCTCATCCCCCTCGGATTTGGTCGGGGTTGCGACCAGTTCAGGAGAGGGCTGCCCTGCCTTCTTGGCCTCTTCCCTGAGGCAGACGAAGTTGAAGCGCTTGGTGAAGCGCTCCTGGTATTAGGCGGCCTCACCTTCGTCCACCATTAATTCAAAAGCCTCGAAGAAATGGCTCTTCAGCCTCTCTTCGGCGTTGTGCTCGATGCGGACAATTTCAGTAGGTCTGGGCAACCGAGGTGCCTTCAGCTGTTCGGTTAAGTCTAAAATAGACTTCTTTAGAGATTCCACCTCGACCTTGAGGGTGTCCGCCTCTTCGAGGACCACTAGAAGGTTTTGCTAGGCCAGGGTTAGGTCTCCTTTCAGCTTCTCGGAGGCTTCAAAACCCTCCTTCCATTGTTGGGCGGTCAGAATCGCCGCGTCCCTTTCTTGCTGAAAGGTTCCTCTTGCCAAGGTCTCTTTTTCAAGAGCCTTGCCCAGCTTCACCAGATCTTTAGTTTACCGCGCCACCTTATCAGACAGCTCGGTGATCTGGGTTTCCAAACGAACCATCTGAATGGCGGTTGTTCCCGTGACGGCGTCCTTCACCCGCCTGACTTCATCCCAGGTCTGTTTCAGCTGCTCGTTCTCTTTCTCCTTCCAATCTAGGAAGGCGTTGAGCCTGAGGAAGAGTTGCACCCGGACGAAGAGCAGTTAGCAAAAATAAATTAAGAAAAATGTTCTAAGAATGAAATCTAAATTGGCAAAGAATCATGAAAGGTTACCTCGGCGCTACAGTTAATCATGGGGTCGAGGAAGCCCTCGTTGATCCCCCTCAGTTTGTCCTGCTGCTCCTAGGGGACGGCCCTGGCCATGGCTTTTCTCATGGCCTTCCTGTCCACGCCAGTAAGTGACTGGCCGGGCAGCTTCATGTTCATCTCCTCCGCAATATCTGCGCGCGACCACAAAAGGTGTTAAATTGAGCAAAAAGAGGCTTGCAAGAAAGCAAAGGGAAGTATAAAACTTTGACCAACTTTTTGAGAAGCTGGGAGGAGAAGGAAAGGTAAAGGCGAATGGAGGAGGTGGCGGGGGTCCGTCCTCTCCTTCACTTGTGCGGCTAGGTAGCTCTTCAACCGGCTAACTGGCAGCCTCTTGCCAATCAGATTTCTTAACTCTTTGGACGGGCGGAGTCAAGACAAGGCCGGTCGTTTTTACCGGCGACGACTTACCCCCTTCGTCTTCTTCTGTGGACGCATCATGGACCGACCGCGTTGTCGGATCCACGGACTTGGAGACCCCGCTTCCTGTTAGCCGGGGTTGCTCTCCTTAGGACTGCTTTGAAGCACTCCGCGACTTCGTCTTAGCCACTGGGTTGGAAGGGGTCTTAGATGCGACCGCCTTCCTGGTCTTGGACGCCTTGCCGTCCTTAGAAGCAGTGGTCGGCTGCTTTCGTTTTGATCTTGGGGTAGGAGTGGCCAAGTGAAAGAGACAAGAAAAAGTTAGTGTAAAGCAAGAAATGAAAATGAATCTCCGTCCGCGCAAAATTAAGAAAGAGTCTCCTCCCAACATACCAACACGGATGCAAGGAAGAGTCCGCGTAAAGAAGGGAAGAAGTCATTTCCCAACATACCAGCTCGGTAAAAAAAATAAAAAATAAAATAAATAAAAAAAGTTACATGTTCTAGATCAATGGTCCGTACCTCCTTGGTCTGGTCGTACATCTTTTGCCGAGCCTTGTACCGAGCCAAGTCAATCTCGGACATGTCGACCTCTCCCTTCTGCTCCTTGTCTAGCATGGCGTACGCTTCCTCTTCAAAAGGGGAGAAAATAAAGAGTTAGAAAAATTTTCAAAGAATTAGCATACGAATGATAAAAAGTTTTAAAGCCCCACTTTGGGGAAGATTCTTGTATAGGCCGCATGCCGACATAAATATCAGGTCTAGAAGCCAGCCGGCTAAAGGGATCCAGTTCTGTGGCACGGCCACCATTTTGCCGACCCTCTTCACCTTCTTGACCCTAAAGTAGTCAAGTTGATGTTCTTGGCTAGGGTGAACGGGTGGTTTGTACGGCTTGTGATCCCCTCGGCCAAGCTGGATCGGCTTAGCATTAACCTGATTCATCCGCAAGTTGAACTCCACGTCCTTTGTTTTGATGCGGTAGAATCGGTTCTTTCAATCTCGCCATTTTAACACACGGTCCATCACCACCATATAGTCCTTAGTGGTGTAAAGGATGAACCAGCCGTCCGTGTGCTTCTCCAGACGAGTCATGGAGTGCATCTCGCAGAAAACCGAAAAGTCCGGCTTGAATCCTTTCCGGATGCACGTTACTAAGTACCCAAAAATATTTAACCAGTTGTTCAGCATTAGCTGGAAAAGAACAATATTGTATTCGTTCAGAACGGTACGAATAAAGGGATGAAGGGGGAAGTGAAGTCCAACGTCCAAAGCGGCACGATAGACGCTGAAGGATCTGCGGCACAGCCGCTCATCTTCCCAGGTGGCCACAGAAAAAGATTTTTGGGCGCCACCAGCTCAAACCCCTCGCCCAGTTGGAGGAATTCCTTGTATTCATCCAACCCATCATTCAGGTAGCCTAAGGTCGTGCTACCCACCGTACAGGCAAACGGGTCCTTGAAGGTGTCAATGTTGGCGATAGCCTCTTCTACCGCCACCTCACCCTCTGCCTCGTTCTCTACTTCCTCTTCACCAGGGTGAGGATGATGTAGGGAAAAGTATGTCGTTATCTAATCTTCCCTAGATCCAAACAAATTTATAATCACTTAACAAACCTAAATACGAGTATTGAGGTAAGTCAAGGGTCGAACCACTAGGAACGGTTATGTTCAAGTATTTCAAATCTATGCCTAAGCTAGGTCGAAGTCAAGGGTAAAGAGGTAACACTAAACAACTACTAAACAAGTAAACAAACAAATGAAACACTAGGGAATGGGATCCTCACTCTCTTGGTTGCTTAAAAGTATCATCATCATCCTCAACACACACATTGGATTTAGAATTTTCACAAACAAGCATCAAAGATGACAATTGGCTTTCTAGCTCTACACCTCTCCTTCTTTCCTCCTCAAAATTCTCCTCACTCTTTTTCATCATCTCTAATTGACTTCTCATAGAATTTAGAATCGACTCCTTAGTAGGCCCAAGCTCATTACTAAGCTCAATATGCCTAATTTGAGTTTCAAAAATAGCAATAAGAGATTCAAAAGGAGTAGAAGGTTGAGGTTCAACAAAAGAAGAAGAAGTACGACCAAGATTGGAAGAATCGACATGAAAATCATGAGCATATTCATCACATGGGGGAGTGGGGGCACAATCAAACACATGACATTCATTATTAAGGGAACGAAGCACATCACAAGAAGGCATGGTAAATAATGAAGAAAATTGAAACACACCATTAGCATCAACTTAAGCATGTACCTCGTCATCATGAACAAAAGAGGAAATAGAGTTGAAATCATTTGTTCTAGGTTCACTCTTGGGATCATATGACAATTCATGGGAATTCATGCTTATATTAGAAGAATCAACACATTGCACATCAACATTAGAATCATGATTACCCCTATTATAGACATCCCTAGAAAACCAAACATAGAAATCCCAAGCATCATCAATTGACAATGCTCTAAATTCACCATTATGCATGCTTTCAACTTCATCCCTAGTTTGCTCATTCAAACCAAAATAACAAATCTGCAAGCCTCCCAAAGACTACAACAATTATAGTTCAAAAACCCTATAATTCTATGGAAGTAGACATTAAAAGACTCACCATCATATTGATGAAAAGAAAAACATGTCATTTTTTACACAAAACAAACAAAAATCAAATAAAAGAAAGGTGTATACAAAGACCTAGACTCAAGCAATCAAAAACACTTAAACATAGACACCGTTCCCCAGCAACGGCGCCATTTTGACGTAGGGAAAAGTATTTCGTGATCTAATCTTCCCTAGAGACAAAAAAATTTATAATCACTTAACAAACCTAAATACGAGTATAGAGGTAAGTCAAGGGTCGAACCACTAGGAACGGTTATCGTAGACACCTAAAAATGTCTCCCCAAAACCAAACCCAGTGATGAACAACCTTTCACCGCCATTATTGTTCAGGTTGAGTATTTAATCTTTGGAGTGCTTAAATCCATGTTTCCATTAAATACATTTCATGAACCAATTTCCTAGCTCATTTCCCTACACCATAACTTACTTTTCACTTTTTGTGTCCACATCACAAAACCGAGAGAAATTGATGTTTTGACCCAATAATTTTGATCCAATTATTAATTGGTTGGATAGGACTTGAAATAAGCTTTCCAACCATATATCATAATCCCAATTCCAATTTAAAACGAAGAAGATATGAGCAAAATACTAAACTCGGCCCAAAACCGACACCCTTTCACTAAAACGGCCATATCTTAAAATCTAAAAATGATTTTGACCTGATTCCAATTGGGTTGGAAATTAGACTTGATAATCTTTCCAATTATATATTATATGCCTTATTTCTAGTTACAGATCAAAAGTTATCATAGTTTTAAAAAGCGCATAAAAAATTGGAATTACCGCACATAGTGTAAAAACACCGTGTCACGGCAAAATCTGACGTGGCACGGTGCCTGGTGCCGTGACACGGTAATTTTCAATGTGTCACGGTGATTTTTCCGTGTTTTTTCCGCGTGAAAATCTACCGTGTCACAGGAACAGTTTCCGCGCCACGAGATTTCGCACCGCGTCACGGTACAATTTCCCGTGTCACGATGCCCATTCCGTGACACGGGGATGTTCCGTGTTTTCTCCGCGTAAACTCTTCACGCGCTTTTATCTTCCGTATGTTAATTCTATCCCGCATCACACCAGATTTCACCGCGTCACGCTAAAATGTGCCGTGTCACGGTATATTTTGCCGTGTCGCGGCATGCTGCTAACGTGTCGCGGCATTGTTTTTTAGGGTTTTTATCTTTTTAGGGTTCCGTGTGTTCCATTTTTTCATTTTCCCTATAAATACCCCCCTCCTTTCTACAGTTCGGGGCACCAAATCATTCTCTCTTCCTCTCTTTTACACCAAAAATCATTCTCTTCTCTCTCTCTCACATTCTAAGCCTTAAACCTATATTTCTAATTACAACATTTCTTCCTTAAGCGCTCCAAGGAGTCCATACTTAACCCGAGGTTCCGTCCTTAAACCAAGGCGTGAAAGGTACAAATAACTGAGGGTTTGGACCAAATCAACTCTACATTTATTTAATTTAATTTCCATTTGATTTATATTTTTTATTGAAGTTACTAACAATTTATTCATGATGTAGCAATTTAAAGGAACGCGCAAAATGTGAGTAATTAATTAATTTAATTTTATCTTGTTGCTAGTATCATGATTAGGTTTATTTATATTTGATTTGACTAACGCTATTATTGTTAAATTGCTTCCAACATTAATGTTTATTATATTATTATATTTATTGATCACCATATTGCATGTTTAAAGGGAATATGTAATTGAAAATCACGACTAATAAGATAATTTGGACAACCGCTTTAGGTTCCTTTTTAATCTTGTTAATAATTAAAGTGATCACCAATATTTTAGAATTATATGTTGCATTAATATTCAACCATTTTAGCTGAATAATAGTTTGGAGCAAATTAAATATTTTATTTGCATGCCTTTGAGATCGCATGAATCACTTTTCACTATAAGAATCGAGTAGAGGCCAATACGGGCGAATGTGACTCCATGACTCACTCCGTACCATCATCCCCGATCCTCCTTTCGTGGTTTCGAACCATATGGAGTTAGTAATCTCATGGATTATGAATAAGGTGTAACCTTCACGGGTCAATCGTTGTGCCTATCGTTGTCCCTTATCGTGGTTGCCTTTTATGATCCGTGAACGGTTTACAAGTTCCTTAAAAACTTGTTGGCGGCTCCCTACTTTGCTTTGTCCCTAATCGTTGTCCCTAATCGTATATGTCAATTCCCACTTCCTATGAGTGCCAAGCATATTCACACATGCTTTAACGTAGGCGCACTTCAAACGACGCCTACAGTTATGTTCAAGTATTTCCAATCTATGCCTAAGCTAGGTCAAAGTCAAGGGTAAAGAGGTAACACTAAGCAACTACTAAACAAGTAAGAAAACAAATGAAACACTAGGGAATGGGGATCAACAAGTAATCATGACAATTGCAACAACTAGGGAAGAACATGCCAATTAATGATTGTGAAGACTAATGATAAGAGCTATCAATTGGAATCAAAGAGCTATCTCCTATAAGTCAAGCTAGGGTTCACTATGAATGACTGACAAGGAGAATCACAATCCAAACCAATCGATAATTGCAATTCCTAAATCAATGGGTCGTGTCATTAGCAATCGCAATGTAATCTAGCATAATTCTCAAGGCCTAATCAAACTACACACATGCAAAATTTCATTAATCACTTTAATCTCAACAATCAATCAACACAATTCCCAAATTAATCACAATCAATCAATCATACAAGTTTTACCCAATCCCTAGCAAAATAACTACTCAAGAATCATCATCTAATCAACAAGCAACTAAAGAAGTCAAGAATCAACAAAATATGGAGAACAATTACACTAATCAAGAATCAAACATCAACATCAAATCAAACAAACTTGAAGTTAAACAAAGAAATAAAATGATATAGAGGTAGAAATCCTCATTGATTGATTATGGAGATCTTCAATACAATTGTCACCTTAAATCTTCAATCTCTCAAATCCCCAATGAAATTCCTCAATTTCTCTCTCTAAATCTACTCCTAAACTAACCCTAGATCTAGAGAGAGAAGCTCTCAACCTAAGCTAAAATATGAGAGAGAAATTCTAAGCTAGTCTAAAGTTGTTCAAAAATATAAAGGCCTCAAGTATATATAGCAAAGATAAACAAAAGGGACGGAAAGCCACGCTGCGCACCGCAAGAGGGTGTGCGCGCGCGAACCAACCTATGGTGCGCACGCGCATGAGGGTGTGCGCGTGCGCACCAACCTATGGTGCGCACGCGCAGGAGGGTGTGCATGTGCGCACCAACCTATGGTGCACACGCATAGGAGGGTGTGCGCGCGCGCACCACATGGTGTGCCACTCATGCCCCCTGCTGCGCTCACGCACCATAGTGATGGTCGTGCGTTCGACCTCTTGCTTTAGTTCTAGCGGTCACAAGAATGCTCCTCATCAACGCTCTCGTATGATGCTCATGAAGGGGGCAGCCTTCAAATCTTCATTTTTGCGTGTTCGTGATCAAGACATGTGATGATGGTGATGCACGAGAGAGCTAATGCCAAGAATAGGAGTTTTCTTCTTATCTTGAACTCTAGCTAACCGAATGATATGAGGTCTTGTCCTGAGCATCCAAAAGACTTGGAGAACCTTCCAAAGTAGATCCCGAGACCCGAAAAAAGCCTAAAATAAAAGAAAGTAAAGCGAGTAAAGTAGAAAAGACGAAAATACCCTTATTTCACAAGAAAGCACAAAATAAGAGAAACGAAGAAACTAAAGCATAAATGAACGAAACTAAAGCATTATTTAAAGAGAAAACCTATAAAATAGAAGGAAAACGTCCTAAAATGCTACCATACGAGTGCCATAAATGACACTCATCAGAGGAGCAGCTCCAAATTATGAGGACAAAACTCTGTCCAAGTCAGCGGCCTCGGCCGAGCTCCTTCTTCTGGAGCCCTGGCCACCTCCAGCCACTATTACTCCATGAGGCGTCAAGGGACCCTTTCCCTTATCTTTTGTAGCGGCCTGATGAGTGTCATTTATGGCACTCTTAGGCTAGGTTTTCTCAATAGTTTTATTCCCATTTTTAGTCCTTTTTATTGTGTTTTTACATAATAATGCTTGCTTTGCGTGTTTGTGTGTAAGTTTACAGAAATGCATGCTTCTATTGGTTTTCTTGTCATTTTGTTCATTTCTCGACCATTTCTCTCGATTCTTTGTTTCCTTGTTTTGTTTTGTAGGTATGTTGAGTTTCCCGAGGTATGATCACCAAGGAGAAAGCTCAAGCGCATTCAAGAGAGTTAATGGAGCAAATTTTGGGATTCCGAAAACGCAATTCAAGTTAGCTTTGCGAGCTCGAGGGCCTTGGAAGTTATGCTTTGGCTCGAGGCATTCTAATGCTTGGAAGATAAAGGAGCTGCCCTTCTCACGAGCATCGCCTTGAGTGCACCAATGATAAGGATGCTTGGGAGCGCGGAGATTGATCGAGAAAGCGAAGGAGGCAAGGCCACGAGCACCGAGCAAGGATGCGCGCGGGCGGCACAGAGAGGTGCGTGCATGCAAACCCACCTGTGCGCGCGCACCAGGCGCCCCACCCCTTTCGCTCGTTTCTTCTATTTATACCCTTAATCTTTTCCTTTTTTGGGGGGAAGACTAAAATTTGTACTTGACATATATTTTTCCAGATTTAGTATAGAGAGAAAGTAGAGAGAGAAGTTTAAGATACTTGATTGTACTTGAATTTGATCTTGGATTTCATTTTGATCTTGGATTTCTTCTTCTCATCAATGAAAGTTTGTGAGATTTCTTTCCCTTGAATTTACTCTTATTGCAATTTCCTTTAATTTTTGAATGTTTGATTTGAATTTCTTTCCTTGCTTTGGAATTTGTTAAGAGATTGAATTCCTTCTTGATTGAACTTGAAATGAATATGATTTTGATTGAATTTGTTTTGTTTTTCAATTTCACCATGATTAGTGAGTAGATTAGTTTCTAGGGAGATATGGAAGCATGATGGATTGATGATTTTTGCTAGTTGATGATCCTTAATTAATTGAATTGTTGTAATTAAATTGGTTGACAAGGTTGTGCATGTGATTAATTAGACTAGGAGTGATCAACCTATAAGATTAATCTAGATTGCATTGCAAATTTCAATGACATGAACCCTTGATTTGAGAATTGCTTTAATTGATTGATTTTGATTGTGATTTTCCTAGCTAGCCATTCATAGTGAACCCTAGTTTGGCTTATAGGAAATAGCTCTTGAATTCCTTTGATTGCAACTATTGTTTGTCCTTTGCAATGTTTGAATTGATTGAGTGATCCTTCAATTAGCATAATCATTAAGCTTGCATGTGGAATCAATATCCTTAGTGTTTAGTATATTGAATTTATTGATTAATCTAGTTTTCTTGATACCTAGTTACCAACCGCATCTTCCCTTAATCTTCAAAGTAGCTTGACCTAGGCTATAGCTTGCACCTAGTCATTCCCTTGGGTTCGACCCTTGACTTACCATATACTCGTATTAGGTTGGTTGAGTGTTTATAAATTTTCTTTGGCTCTAGGAAAGGGTAGAAAATGACCTACTTTTCCCTACGTCAAAAATGGCGCCGTTGCCGGGGAGTGATATTGGTGCTTTGTTATAGTTATTGAGTCTATTTCACCTTTAATAGAAAATACAAAAAGATTTTATTTTAGGCTAGATTTGTAGCCGTGTTACTAACCATTTCTTTTGAGATTTTATGCATAGAGCACGTGGTCGTTCACTAGTGCCATTTGATCTGGAAATTGAGAGAACCATTGCAAGGTTAAGAGGTGCTAGACGATCTTTGAGCCCTAGCATTTCAAGTGAAGAAGAACCACAACAAGAGGAACAAGCAAGAATGGGAGAAAATCCAAGGGTGGCGTTGAAAAAATTGGGGATTCCCGGTGCATATAGATTTGAGAGTGGGATTGCTCCACCTACAACACCAGCAAATGACTTTGAAATAAGACCGGCAATGATCACTTTGATAGAGAGGCGGCAATTTAGTGGGGCCAAGCATGAAAGCCCGCTAAATCATCTCAAGGAGTTTGAAAAGTATTGCAATACTATCAAGGTGAATGGAATTTCCCAAGAATTCATCCGCCTCAAGCTTTTTCCCTTTTCGCTCATAGGGCGTACCTTGGAATGGCTAGACAAGGAAGTCAAGCCGAATTCTCTAAGGACATGGGATGAAGTGACTAAGGAGTTTCTATCCCGTTTTTATCCACAAATGAAAACGGCGGAGGCTAGAGCTTTGATTCAAGGTTTCAAGCAAAAGCTTAGTGAGAGTCTCTATGAAGCATGGGAGAGATACAAAGAGTATCAAAGAGAATGTCCTCACCACGGAATTCCTACCTACCAAATTATTCAAATCTTCTATGGAGGCCTTAGTCCTCAAGGAAAATCATGTTTAGATGGAGGAGCTGGAGGTCCTATCATGAACAAAACGGAAGAGGAAGTGGTAGACATAATTAAAGACGTAGTGAGGTACTATAGAGATTGGCAAGATGGGGAAAGAGAGTCAACTAGCAAGAGTAGCTCTTCGGTGTACTCGGTTGATCATCTCAATGCAATCAACAATCTATCCTCACAAATGACAAACTTGGGGAAGGAGATGTCCGTTATCAAGGCGAAGTTGGAAAGTGCTACCTACCAAGTTTCAAGTCTTCCCTCCTAATCTAAGGGGAAAGGTATGTCTTCTAATTCTCAACCCCCTCCCTCTTCTAATAACATGCCTAGTGGATGCTTGTTTTGTGATGATTGTGGGTCGTATGATCATGATGTTTCTAGTTGCCCTCATGCATATATGAATGTTTGTGATTATCAAGATGGAAATGTGAATGAGCATGTGAACTATGTGTCAAATAATCATGATTCTAGGTTTGAGAATTAAAGAGGTCAATGAAATAGGAATTACAACAATCATGCAATTTTGACAACTACAACCAAGGTGGTGGTAATAGGAACTATGGGAACCAAAATTCCCGAGGTAGCTATAACAACTAAGGTTATAGTCGCCAAAATCATAACCAAAAATCATAACCAAGGTTATGGTAACCATAATCAAGGTAGAGGTAATTGGAACAATCAAAATAGGGGAAATTTTCAAAATAATTCTCAAAGGGGTCCCCCACCCGGATTTGCTCCAAAGGCCCAAAATGATAATTCCTATGTTCAAACCTCTTCTTCTTCACATAGAACCAATTTGGAAGAAATCATTGAAAATCAAACAAAGTTGTTGAACACTTACATGGCCGCAAGTGACAAGAAATTTAATGAAATGATGACTCATAATAAGATGCTTGAAAACCAAATTTCTCAACTTGCTAATGCTTAGAAAGACCATGCTAGTCCTTCTTCTTTACCTTCCCAAGGCCTAGATCCTAAGAGACCGGTTAATGTTATTGTCACAAGGAGTGGTAAGGTTCTTGAGGAGAGTTTGACTAGGAAGAGTGAGATCAAGGAGAGCACAAAAGAGGTTTTGGTTGAACATGAGAGAGATGGTGCATCTTTGAGTGAGGTTGAGATTGAGAAGCCTAGTGAGGTGAGAGTGAAGAAAGAAATTGTGAAACCCAAGCTTCCTTATCCACAAAAATTCATGAGACACAAGTTAGATGAACAATTTGGAGATTCATTGACATGCTCAAGCAACTTCACATTTCTCTCCATTTACCGAAGTAGTCACCCAAATGCCTAACTACGCAAAATTCCTCAAAGACATTTTGAGTGGTAGGAGGACTTGTGATGGTGTAGAGACAGTGAACTTGACCGAGAATTGTAGTGCAATCATAATGAACAAGATGCCACCTAAGCTAAAAGACCCCGGAAACTTTTCCATCCCTTGTGCCATTTATAAAATGCAAATTGAGAATGCTTTGTGTGACCTAGGAGCTAGTGTTAGCCTTATGCCATATTCAGTGTACCAAAGACTTGAGCTAGGGGAACTCTTACCTACTAACATCATTTTGCAATTGGCCGATAGGTCGATTAAGTTTCCTAAGGGTAAGGTAGAGGATGTTCCTTTGAGGGTTGGGAAATTTGTTATTCCGAGGGAGACCATTCCTTGCTACTTCGGGTGCTTTGATAGATGTGAAAAGTGCTAAAATTTCACTCTAAGTAGGGGATGAGGTTATAGAATTTGACTTGAATGATAGTATGAAGTATCCAAGTTCTTCTTTAGAAAATTGCATGTTGATTGATTCTCTTGACCATGTTGTGTCTTCTATGCATGAGCAATTGCTCACTTCTAACGATGCTCTTGAGAATGTTTTGTTGAATAAGGAAAAGATAGGTGCTCCTAGCAAGGAGATGGCTTTGTATGAAGATGTGCTCAATGGAAGCCTCAAGGATGTTGAAGAGCAAATGTGTTTGAGCATTTCTAGCCAAGAAGCGTTGCAAGTGGCTACATCAAAGGAAGGTAAAGGTGTTACAATGGTTGAGCTCAAACCTCTTCCATCACACCTTAGGTATGAATTCTTGGGACCTATTTTGGGTGTTTTTACCCCTCGGGAGAGTTACGTCACAAAGACTGGTCCAGCTCGAGTTGTACCTGCAAAAACACGGAGACTCCGGGTGGTGGAGCTCCGCCTCCGACAATCAAGTTAGTAACTTGAAGAGGAGTAAAAAGTGCGGAAATTTAGGTGGGGATCTGCTTGGATTCCAAGCTCAGGTGTTCTCTGATGTAAGAGAATTAGGGTGTCATAAATGATTGTAGATGTCCCCAAAATAGGGGAATATCTCCCTATTTATAGGGCCGTTGGGAAATGTGCCCCTCCCTAGGTCATTCTGACCTAGGACAAATGGGCTGCGCCGCAAAGATGCGAATTTTGGAGAATTGGGCCATTGAAGGCCGCCTTTAAGAGAGAACATCTGGGACCGCCACGTGTCAGTTGGGGATTGATTTGGGGTGACCTGCCAGCCCTTGACACGTGGCACTCCCTCATTGGTCCAGGTGTTAAGGGTAAAAATACCCCAAACATTTGCCCCTCACATGGGTGACGTGGCAAGCCACGTGGCGCCTGTGACACGCGTCTCCCATGGAGGGGTGAACAGTAAAAACGGCTAGTAATTAATGAGGGGTGTGACGGGGATGCCCCCGTTTTACCCTTCTATAAATAGAGTTTTACCCCCCCCCCCTTTTCTCTCACTATTTTTCTTTGTTTTGATTTTCTAGAGAAAGAAAGAGAGATTTTAGAGAGAGATTCTCTGATTCCGGTTGCGTTCATTTCTTCTCAAGACTTCCGTGTGCGCCCTTTGACGTCACCTAGTCACCGACTATTGCGGTTTTCAGATCTTTTCAGAGCTTAAAGTAAGGTAACCGCCTGTACCCTCTTTCATCTTTTTCTTTATTTCCGTCTGTATACATTTTTCTTCAAAATAAAAATGGACTCTCCATCCACACACACGACACTGCCTAGGACATTCAGCCGGTCTCCTGGTATGGCTGAGTCTAGAACCGGGGGTGCCTTTTCTAGACAGTCGGAACTACTTTGCTCATCCCCGAATTCCTCCCTCTCTGTGTCTGTGCAGGACACAATGGCAAGATTTAAGCAAACGGCTGTACGACACAGACGGCGGCGCGCTGGGGAAGTGCCCGCAGATGAGGTTATTAGGGATGAGGACTATGAGGGTCCGGATGAGCAAGAAAGTTCTCATGAGGGTGCCCCCTCCACCTCAAATAGCAATAGTACTGAGGAGGCAGACGGTGAGAATGACGCCTCCTCTTCTGAGCAAGAAAATGAATCTGGCGGAGAAGCCACTGAGAGGACAGAAGCCGAGGCATCCGACTCTGACCAAGAAGACCTTGCTGCTGATTACAAGCAGCCGGCCAAAGCTTCCGCTCTCCCCGATCCTAAAAAGATAAGGATGCTGCCGAGAGATATTTCATTATTGGAAAGTGGCTTCGAGGCCTTTAAAGAGCAACATCCCTTTAGAAGGGGATGGGATATCATCGTCCCGCCTGCTGACGCAGTGATGGTTTGGGACGATACCATTGAGGACACAGACAACTACTTCGTCTGCTACGAGGCGTTGATAGAAGCCGGCCTCCGCTTCCCCCTTCACAGAGGAATAAGAAAAATTTTGAAGGGGTATGACTTGGGTGTTTGGCAACTCACCCCAAACTCTTGGGTCAACATTCTGAGCTACATTTCCGCCTACGAGTTTCAGAATATTGAGCCCAACTTCACCGCCTTTGCTCACATGCATTACCTGAGCAAGGCCCCAGGCGGGTATGGGGCGTGGTATACTCTGTCCACGCTCCCAGAATATTTGATGTGCTTGGACAAGGTGTCCAAGTGGACTGGGTGGAAGGAGAAGTTTTACCTAATCTCCTCCCCCACTTTAAGGCACAACCGGACGCTGCGCCGATACAACAAAGAGCCAGCTCTTCTAGGTAGAAAATATGTGCCCTTCCCACGCTTTCTGCTAAGGCTCGGGAACAAATAATAGAGCCGGAGTTTTTCAAAACCACAACTGAGCCCTTGGGGGATGGGTCTCACATAGTTGTGCCAAAAAACTAGATCCCCCATCCGGATTTTTTCAAGGACGAGAGATTTATGTCCGCCTATGGGTTAAGCACCATGTTTCCCAAGGGTAGATATACTTATTCATCCGGCAATTGCCGACTGTGTTTATGTACTTCAATTCTTTCAACTGTTTTGTTCTAACTTTCTTTTTGCTCTTTGTAGACGAAACAAGGAAAATGGTTGATGCTGAAAAAACGCCGGCTAAGTCAGCCGCTCAGCTCCGCAAGGAGCAAATCTTGGCTCGGAAAGTAGCCGTTGAGGCTAAGGAGGCTAAGAAAGGCGGGGTAAGACCGTCTGCCCTGCATTATCTTCTTTGAACTTACTTTAAAGTTTCTCACCGGCTGTTGACTTATTTTTCCTTTTCTTTGCAGGGCTCCGCTAAGGTCCTTCCTCGCTCCATTGGCAAGGTCATAAAGAGGCCTGGGGACGAACAGATCAAAGCTCCGGCTGCCAAAGCCGCTAAGAAGAATCTGTCCACCTCTACCCCCTCTACCAAGGAGCATCCCACAACCGGGGGCAAGTCCCCCGCAGTTCTGAAGACTCTGAGTGAAAACTCAGAGTTAAGTGGGAAGAAAAAATCGGATGCCTCTCCGGCATCGAAGAGTGGCGAGCCACTCGATGCTGCAGATGGTGCTGCAGCGATTGGGGAGGGCGAGACGGCAAAGCCCCAAGCCCAAGGTAAGATGCAAATTGAGATTCCTTGGTCACTTGACTTCATGAGAGTCAAGACAAAGGTCAACCCTTCCGAGGGCTCAGTTAGCAGCCGGCAAAGAATGAATGCCAGCTATGCTGCCACTCTCTCACCAAGTACTTCTTTTGGTGCAGATGCTACATCCAGGCCCCCTGATATGGTGGGCTTTGCCAAGAGGATGGTGAGGACCCTCACCCAGTCGGAGAAGAACTCCATGCCTGAACGGCAGGAGGTAGACTTCGACCGGATCATGGGTCAGCTGGCGGAGGTAAGTTGATCTCAACTTAACACTTAGTCTTTTCTTTTCTTTAATTTTGCTAAGTACTTAATTTTTCCGGCTGACCCCTTACAGATGATGCAAAGAGTGGATGGGCTCTAAGTCCCCTTCAGGCGGAAACAAGATGAGGTAAATGACGCCAAACGGAGGGCCAAACAAAACCTCAACTCTGCTGAATATGCCAATTATATGTTTGAACTTGCAATTAAAGCAGTGGAGTTGAAACAGGAGGAGTTGATCCGGAATTTGATGGCTGCAAACGATGCTGCTAACAACCGGGCTAACGACCTTGAGCTGAAATTAAAGAACGCCGAATCGGACCTCAAGGCCTTGGAGGGAGCCGACCAGGAGAACACAACACTCCGGGCGGACAATTCCCGGTTAGTGTCAAAGCTAGCCACCTTGAAGGCTCATCATAAGGAGGAGATTGCAGGGGAGCAGCGCCGGCTGATAGCTGAAAATGAACGGGACAACGAGGCCCGTCTGAAAATAGCTTGGGAGCTCCTCTACCCAACCATAGACTATGAAGTCTATCAGCTTAGGTATGATTACGCCACTGCGGTGTATGATACCCAAGCTCTTGGGGAGGCACCTCCACCTCGCTTCAAGGTCTAGGCTGCTGAGATGGGGTATGAGGTCTTCGATGATGAGGAAGAGGAGCCGGCGGAGGAGCAGGGTACAAAGGATAGCCAGCATCAAGTGGCTGATGATCCGGATGGAATCCTCCTAACCGGCCAGGACCGGCAGAAGGGGCCACCTCAGTAGTAGTTTTCAGCTTTCTTTTCAGCGGCAGTATGCCAACTTGTTTTCTTTTCCGGCCTGCTTGCCGAGTATGTTTGTAGTTTTACCGACTATGGAGTCGGGTTGACAATTTTTCTTTTTTATCTACACCGGATGTTTTTCCAGTTAACAATCTCATTTGGCCTTGTGCCATTTCAATTTATGAAGTATACCGACTCAGTCGGTTTTTTTTATTTGCGTTTGATTTTTAAATTTTGCATATATACTTGATATATACTTGACATTTTGCCTAACTTATGAAAAGCATGCGGTAGATACTTATCCAGCTGTCCTTGCCCCTGGACGGCTGTGTGGTTTGTTTCATCTGAGATTGATTGATTGGCTTGGAAACGTTTGATACTTTAGAGAGAATGAGATGTTTGTAAGCCAACCAATCACAATAGTGATTGCCCCAAACCAAGTGCATAGCCGGCCATTTAAACGGGTGCTTCGAGCCTCTTTCCCAGGCGGTAATATTCCGTATGGAATTATTACATAGCCATTACACAAAACTCTTTTGCCCCGACTGGGAGAGAGTGTGCAATTTTGGAATAAATAATCTAAGTAAGAACTTCAGTCGGTAACCGACTGATGCCTCAGGGCATCCGTTATTCGGAAACTTAATCGTTCTTGTAGACTATTCTGGTCAGACGGGTATGAGTTGACCAATTTGGTCGTTCAATCTTTGCCGTCTGCATAGGTACGTAGAGCTGACAAAGAGTCTGCTCTCTACGACGATTGCACCCGGAAGGGTGTCGCCGGACACCATTGTCCATGTCGGGACAGGCGATTTTGTAAATTAAGCAACCATCCGGCCATTGGCCTTTGGTCTTGTTTGAGACCGGTTGTATAGCAACTAAGCGTTTTTGTGCTTAGTTTTTTTTCAATCTGGCCATTAGCCGCGTGTTATTTGATCATTGAATTTAACACTAAGTATCGAACTTAGTTGGATAAGCAAATAAGCCGTCTGGGTATTACCCAGACGGATAAGTAATTATAAAGATAACAAAACAATTTTGAAAACAAAGCCTAATTTCTCATTAATAGACTCTTTGTTTACAAAAATTTACAATTCTCAGAAGTAGTACTTTTTTAAGTTATCTACATTCCAAGTTCTAGGTAGGCGTCTGCCGTCTGGGGTTTCCAGACGGTAGGTTCCATCCCTGAATTCTTCATAGATCCGGTAGGGGCCTTCCCAATTGGGGGTTAGCTTTCCAAGCTCATTGGCCCTACCGGTTGCCTCCATTTTCCGTAACACAAAGTCGCCAGCTTTCAAAGGGCGCTTGCATACCTTCTTGTTGTAGGCTCTCGTCATTCTCAGACGATATATCTCATGACGCAGGGCAGCATTGCCCCTGCGTTCCGGGAGGGAGTCCAATGCCAGCCGCATGGCCTCCCAATTTACCTCTTCATCATAGAGCATCACTCTGAGAGTTCGCTCGTAATGTTCAATGGGCAAGACGGCTTTAGCGCCGTATACCATGAGAAATGGGGTTTCACTGGTTGCCCCTTTGGCAGTTGCCCGGATGGCCCATAGGACATGAATCAGTTCTTCTGCCCATAAGCCACCGGCTCTTTCAAGTTTCTTTTTTATGTCGTCTGAGATAAGCTTGTTGAAAGCTTCAACTTGGTCGTTTGCTTGGGGTCGGCCGACTTATGCAAAACAATGTGAGACTCCCTGATCTCCCAACCAAGTCTTAAGGTGAGGCGTTTCAAACTGAGGGCCATTGTCGAACACCATAGACATAGGTACCCCAAATCGGGTGATGATGTTCTTCCAAATGAAAGAGATGACATCTTTTGTCTTGATGTTCTTTACCGGCTCAGCCTCTACCCATTTGGTGAAGTAATCCACAGCCACCAAAATATAACGTTTTCCGCCTAGTGCAGGCGTATAAGGACCCAAGATATCCATGCCCCACTTAGCAAACGGGACTGGGATGTGGATTGTCGTCAGATCAGTACCCGGACGGTGTATAAGCTTGCCAAACCTCTGGCATTTGTCACACCTCTTCACCAACTCTTTAGCATCTGCTTCAAGAGTAGGCCAAAAATAGTGCCGCCTGGCTCTGACGGCTAGGGACCTGCCGCCTATATGAGAGGCGCAGTATCCCGCATGCAATTCTTCGAGAACTTCTTTACCCTTTTCTGGGGTAACACACTTCAATAGAGGTTTAAGGAAACCCGCCTTGAAGAGCTCTCCATTTCTCATCTTGAAATTTGATGCTCGTTTCTTCATGACAGTTGCCTTCTGTGGTGAATCAGGAAGCGTGTCGTCTGTTAAATATGCCCGGATGCCATCCATCCAGGTAGAGCTTCGGTCCAGGATTCCAATGGGCTCTTCATATATACTTCTTTTTTCCAGAACTTCCCAAAAGACTGACCGAGGCGTATCACAGAAGCGGAGGATGCCAGTTTGGACAATGCATCCGCCTGGTTGTTATCTGACCTGGGCACTTGACTCAGACGAAATTCTTCAAGTGCCCCAGCCTCTTCTTTGACTGCCTAAAGATACTTGATCATAGCCGGAAGAGTTGCCTCATATTTTCCCTCATACTGGCTTACGACCAACTGTGAATCAGAGTAGGCGTCAATTTTTATTGCCCCTGCTGCCTTACACATGCGGATTTCGGCTAGCAGGGCTTCGTATTTCGCCTTGTTATTCGAGGCCTGGAAATTAAACCGCAGTGCATATTCAAATTTGTCCCCCTCAGGGGACTCAAATATAATTCCTGCACCGCAGCCGTTCTTCGTCGAGCTCCCGTCTACATACACTTTCCAAACCTGATCAATGTTATCCGGTGGTACCGGTCGTGTCATTTCAACAATGAAGTCGGCAAACGCCTGACCTTTCACTGCCTTTCTGGGTTCAAAAGTGATTTCAAGACTTTGCATTTCAATAACCCATTTCAACATTCTGCCGGATGACTCCAAGGTAGACATTGGCCGCTTGAGGGGCTGATCGGTGTAAATTACAACCGGGTGTGCTAGAAAGTACGGCTTCAATTTCTTGAATGCCATATATAGAGCAAGGCCAAATTTTTCAACCATGGGGTACCGAAGTTCAGCATTTTTTAGCACATGGCTAATGAAATAGACCGGGAGCTGGATGCCGTCTCTCTTAGCAAGGAGAACAACACTGAGGGCATGGTCTGAGACAGCTAGGTACATGTATAACGTCTCTTTGGGCAGAGGGCTAACAAGCCTTGGCAAAGAGTGTAGGTGTTCTTTCAGCTTTTGAAAGGCCGCCTCAACATCATCCCCCATTCAAATCTGGTCTTCTTCCTGATTGCTTGGAAGAAGTAAAGGCATTTGTCACCTGACAGGCTGAGGAACCTCCCCAGTGCCGCCAGGCAACCGGTTAGTCTCAGTACTTCCTTAACAGTGCGGGGTGACTTCATGTCAATTACCGCCTGTATCTTCTCAGGGTTAGCCTCTATCCCCCTTTGATCAATCAGGAATCCGAGAAACTTCCCAGACTCAACGCCAAAGACGCATTTCTTAGGATTTAACATGACCTTATGCCGCTTGAGTGTGGTGAAGGTTTCTCGGAGATCAGCAAGGTGATCCACCTACTGCTTGGATTTGACTATTATGTCAACTATGTACGCCTCCACATTCCTCCCAATTTGATTAATGAAGACCGTTTTAATCATCCGTTGGAATATAGCCGGCGCATTTTTCAAGCCAAACGGCATCACAGTGTAACAGAATAACCCCTGATCAGTGACGAAGGCCGTCTTCTCTTGATCTTTTCTCCACAGGGGTATCTGATGGAAGCCGGAATAAGCATCTATAAAGCTCATCAAGGCATAACCGGCTGTAGAATCGACCAGACTGTCGATCTTTGGAAGCGGATAACTGTCCTTTGGACATGCCTTGTTGAGGTCTGTGTAATCAACACACAAACGCCAGGTACCATTCGGCTTCTTTACAAGCACAACATTCGCCACCCAGTCGGGGAAATTACATGGCCGAATGAACCCAGCATCCAGCAGCTTTATTACTTCGGCAGCTGCCGCCTGACTTCTTTCCTCGCCGTGATTTCTTTTCTTTTGCCGGATGGGCTTCTTTTTTGGATCCACGGCGAGTTTGTGGACAGCAAGATCCGGGTTGACGCCTGGCATCTCTTCCACTTCAAAGGTAAAAATGTCTTTGAATTCTTTCAGCAATAGGTGCAGGTCTGCACCCAGCTTAGCATAAGCAGCCGTCCCAACCTTAACAGTACGCTCTGGACGACTGTCGTCCAGAGGTATATCGATATGTTCTCCAGCCGGTTGGGGACGGAGCTCATCTGACCGTTCCCCGGTCAATGATTGTTATTTTTTCTCTTTCTTCACCTCCACCAGCTGAGGAGCCGTTGCTTTTCTTTTCTTCCCGGCTGCTGGTGGGGCTGGGCCGGCGTCCTTGACATTGTCAAGGTCTATTGGTTCCTTCCCTTGGCCGTCTGGGGCCACAGTATCCTTGACGGCTGAGAGGTAGCACTCTCGGGCTGTCTTTTGGTCCCCATTCAAGGAACCAATAGAGCCATCATCCCTCTCATACTTAATGAGCATGAGAGAAGGGATGATTACAGCCTTGGCTTCGTTAAGGGTTGGACGGCCTAGGATGATGTTATAGGTGGTCAGTTCCTCAACGACCGAGAATTTGACGACCAGGTGTCGTCCTTTTCCTTTTTCACCCAGCCGGATAGGTAAGTCGATCCTACCGACTGGGTAAACCATCCCACCCCCAAAACCAACCAAGGGGTGGGTATTCGGTTGCATACTACTGAGGTTGTATTTCAGCTTTTGCAGGCACCGGAGACTGATAATGTCCGACGAGCTGCCGGTGTCAATAAGGATTCGACCAACCAGCTGGTTGGCGACCTTACATTCAATGACGACCGGATCGTCATGCGGACGGCGTACAGTGCCCCTGTCCTTCTTAGTGATCAGTACGTTTGGGAAAGAGGAACTACCTGCCGCCTGATCATCATCATCATCATTGTCCATCTTTCGAAGATGGCTCTTGGTGCCCCGGATGGTAGGGCCACCGCATGAGAATCCGCCTGCTATGGTGTAGACAGGCTCCTTATCGGTGTCCGAACTACTAGCAGGCTGGGGTGTCTTAGATGACTGCCCCGAGTTCTTCTTATTAGTCCCTTTGGACTTAGAAATGTAGGACTTTAACATCCCCTTGTCAGCGAGACGGTCCAACGCCCGTTGAAGGCTGAAGCAGTCGTTGGTGTCATGGCCAACTTCCTCATGGTATTAGCAGAATTTATTTTTGTTCCTTGATTGAATGGAACTTTTCATTGGATTCGGCTTCTCTAGAGACAACCAGTCCTTGATCTCCATGAGGATGGAGTTACAGTCCTTGTTAAACTCGTACCTGGGGACGTACGGTTTAAATTCTTTCTCTTTCTTCTGGGACGGCTGGTCAGAATCACTCAACGCCCAGACTTCTTTTCTCTTTTTGCTCTCATCTTTTTTCTTGGCCGGTTGAGCAGGCCGACTGTCTTTTTTCTTGTCATACTTCTTGGAGTTCGCTTGGCTACCAGGCGAGCAGAGGTCGGTTGCTTGAATATAGCTTTCCGCCTCCCTCAGGGCCGCCTGCAAAGTAAAAGCCCCTTTCCTGACAAGGTCGAACTTAAAGGTCGACCCGTCTCTCAGACCCTTAAAGAAGTCTGTAAAAGCTACCTCATCAGACAGTCCTTGAATCTGTATTCTGGTCAGATTGAACCGCCTGACGTAGGAGCACAATCCTTCTCTCTCTCCCTACTTAATGGTGCTCAAGTCAAGACTTGTTTTCTTCGCGGGGATGTTCATTGAGAAGTTGGAAGCAAACAAGAAGGCAAGCTTCTTAAAACTATCGATGGAGCCGGCTGGCAGGTTGCCAAACCATTGTTGGGCAATGCCCTTCAATGTAGCCGGAAAGCATCGACACCAAGTGGCATCATCCAACCCCTGTAAATACATGAGGTTGGTGTAAGCCATGAGGTGATCTTCCGGGTTGGAGGTACCATCATAAGTACCCACCAACACATTTTTAACCTTGGTCGGCTGTGCCGCCTCGGTTATTTCCCGGGTGAACGCAGAAGGTTGTTCACCCAGGCGGAGCAGACGAAGCTGCCAGTCCAGTGGCTGGACATTGCTGAATGCCGCCTGACCTCCGAAGAGGGTCGGCTGCATGTAATGAGGAGAATACGAACCGTAGACCATAGGTGGCACATACGGTGCATTCCCAATCATCTGGGGGCCAGAATGGACGGTATTACCGCCTGTATGGCTCTCATGCAAGGATTGCACTTTCCCTGCAGACGTATTCTTAAAGCTGTCTGGAAAGCTTGATGTAGAAGCTGACTCAGACAGTTGTTGATTCCTCTTGCGGGTGATGATATCCCGAGCATCAAGAGGTGATTTTTTGTTTCCCACCTGTTGTTCACTCCGGCGGGTTTTATTGGTGTTCCTCTTAGGCAGAAGAATCTTAGACCAATCAATGGTCCCAGCTGCCTTCTCCTTTGGATGCGGAGTTGGCTGCCTATCTCTGACTGATTTCCCCTTCTCTAGAAGAGTCCTCCTTGCCAACTGACCCCTGCTTGGGCCAGCCCGGCTCTTGGTGATCAGATCCTTAATGTCACCCTTGAAACTAGTCATGAATTTCATGAGTTCGTCTCGAGTGACGGGAGTAGATTTGTACTAGTCCATTGGCCGTATGGGTTTCCCCTTCTGGTTGTCCAGGGGGTCGATTTGTACCCGCCTGGCTAGCACCCCGCTCCAGAATGTCTCTGGGCCGGATGCGCTTGGTTATCAGAGAGCCATCACTGGCTATATAAGTTTCGACCTGAGGATCGTCGTCCTCTTGTTCAGTAAAGACTTCCGGTTGGTCTACCGGACGCTCAGGAGGTGGTACAGACTCTTGAACCATCCTTAAGGTACTCTCCCCACAGACGGCGCCAAATGTTTTAGGTGTTTTTGTCCCTCGAGAATGTTACGTCACAAAGACTGGTCAGGCTCGAGTTGTACCTGCAAAAACACGGAGACTCCGGGTGGTGGAGCTCCGCCTCCAACGAACAAGTTAGTAACTTGAAGAGGAGTAAAAAGTGCGGAAATTTAGGTGGGGATCTGCTTGGATTCCAAGCTCAGGTGTTCTCTGATGTAAGAGAAATAGGGTGTCATAAATGATTGTAGATGTCCCCAAAATGGGGGAATATCTCCCTATTTATAGGGTCGTTGGGAAATATGCCCCTCCGACAAATGGGTTGCGCCACAAAGATGCGGATTTTGGGGAATTGGGCCATTGAAGGCCACCTTTCAGAGAGAACATCTGGGACCGCCACGTGTCAGTTGGGGATTGATCTGGGGTGACCTGCCAGCCCTTGACACGTGGCACTCCCTCATTGGTCCAGGTGTTAAGGGTAAAAATACCCCAAACAGGACCCAACTCCACCTATCCCGTGATTGTTAGCTCTTCTTTGAGTGAGCGCCAAGCTCAAGAGTTGTGTGATGTCTTGAGAAAGCATCAAGGTGCTTTGGGTTATACCATTGATGACCTCAAAGGTATAAGCCCTGCTTTATGTACACATCACATAACCCTTGAGGAGGGTGCTCTACCTTCTATTGAGAGACAACGAAAGCTACACCCCCAAATGGGAGAGGTAGTGAAGAAAGAGATCACCAAACTTTTGGATGCGGGAATTATATACCCCATCTCAAGTTCTAGGTGGGTCTTTCCCGTTCATGTTGTCCCAAAGAAAGGAGGCATGACCGTCTTCGAGAATGAGAAAGGTGAGCTCATTCCGAAGAGGACGGTCACGGGATGGAGGATCTGTATAGACTATAGACGTCTAAACACGTCCACCAAGAAAGATCACTTCCCCTTTTCTTTCATTGATCAAATGCTTGAGAGACTAACGAGGCACAAGTTCTATTGTTTTCTTGATGGTTATTCGGGATTTTTCCAAATCCCTATCTACCCGGACGACCAAGAGAAAACAACCTTCACTTGTCCCTATGGAACATTTGCTTATATGAGAATGTCGTTTGGCCTTTGTAATGCTCCCGCAACATTTCAAAGATGCATGATGAGTATATTTGGAGATATGTTGGAGGAGGAAATGGAAGTGTTTATGGATGACTTCTCCATGGGCGGTGTTTCATTTGAGGCATGTCTTGAAAACCTTGAGAAATGTTTGGCAAGGTGTGAGAAGGTGAACTTGGTTTTGAATTGGGAGAAGTGTCACTTCATGGCGAAGGAAGGCATATTCCTTGGACATAAGATTTCTCACAAGGGGATAGAGGTGGATAAAGCAAAAATTGAGGTTATTGAGAAGCTTCCACCTCCGGTTAATGTGAAGGGAGTGAGATCTTTCTTAGGACATGCCGGGTTTTATAGAAGATTCATCAAGGATTTCTCGCTCATTGCAAAGCCCCTCAATGATCTTCTTCAAAAGGATACCGAGTTTGTATTTGATGATAAGTGTTTAGAGGCATTCAATAAGTTGAAGAAGGCTCTAATCTCTACTCCTATTGTTCAAGCACCAAGATGGGATTTACCTTTTGAGTTGATGTGCGATGCGAGTGATTCGGCAATTGGAGGTGTCTTGGGTCTGGAAAAGAAGCTACATGTGATCTATTATATGTCCAAGACTCTAAATGATGCTCAAAGGAACTACACCACAACGGAAAAGGAGTTTTTGGCTATTGTTCATGCTTTTGAAAAGTTCCGTTGTTATTTGTTAGGTTTCAAGACCATTGTCTTCATGGATCATGCGGCTCTCAAGTACCTTTTTGCCAAGAAAGAATCCAAGCCCAGGTTGATCCGGTGGGCGCTCGAACTTCAAACTTTTGATATTGAGATTAGGGATAAGAGAGGAGCGGAAAATGTTGTGGCGGATCATCTATCTCGTCTTGAAGATCCTCAAATTCATGAAGATGGTTCTCCAATTGAGGATAGGATACTTGACGACTTCTTATATGCTATTGAGGCAAAGGAGCTCCCATGGTTCGCCGATTTACTGAACTTTCTTGCATGTGGGGAGTTTCCACCTTCCTTTTCTAAGAATCAACGAAAGAAGCTCAAGAGAGAGGCAAGACACTATGTGTGGGATGATCCCATATTGTACAAGTGAGGAGTCAATGGCTTACTTAGGTGTTGTGTTCCGAATGAAGAGGTGCCTAGTGTTTTGAAGATGTGCCACTCGGACCCGAGTGGTGGCCATATGGGTGTTTCTAAAACCGCCACTAAGATTCTTCAAAGCGGTTTTTGGTGGCCACATCTCTTCAAGGATTCATGGGGTTTTGTTTAGACATGCGACCGTTGTCAACGAGTTGGGAATATCTCCAAGCGAAATGAGATGCCTCAACAACCGATTCTTAAATTGGAGGTATTTGATGTTTGGGGAATTGATTTTATGGGACCGTTCCCCTCATCTTTTGGAAATCAATATATTCTTATGGCGGTGGATTACGTGTCTAAATGGGTTAAGGCCATTGCTTCCCCAACTAATGACCACAAGGTGGTAATGAAGTTGTTCAAAAAGGTCATTTTTCCAAGGTTTGGTGTTCCAAAGGCGGTGATAAGCGATAACGAACGGTTCTCATTTTATTCACAATGCCTTTCAAAAGATGTTGTGAAAGCATGGAGTTCATCAACGATTTGGCCTTCCATATCATCCTCAAATGAGCGGCCAAGTCGAGGTTTCCAATCGTCAAATCAAGTTAATCCTTGAAAAGACGGTTGTAAGAAATAGAAAGTGTTTAGGGTAAAAATACCCCAGGTACGTGGCCCAATCTCATAGTGACACGTGGCCCAATAAACAGGTGACACGTGGCCCTATGAGAATGTGACACGTGTCCACTTGTCATAGTGACACATGTCAGCCATCTCTAAATGCCCCAATGCTGAAATCAGAAAGAGAAAAGGGCCCTGATGACCTCAGGCCCAAATCCCGAGAAAACCTTGAAAGCTGTAAAACGGCGCCCCCTACGACACGTGGCGACTTCTGATTGCGCAGCCAATCATGTCACGAAATTCTAGGGTAATAAACCCTAGAGGGGTACATGTTCTCACCCCTATAAATACCCCAATCATTTAAGATGGGAGGGGGATTTTTGGCGACATAACATAAATATAGAGCATTAAAAAGCTCCAACTTCTCTCTACTTTCTCTCTCTAGCCTTTTCCGTTTCCGTTCACTAACTTGAGCGTCGGAGGCGAATATTCCATACACCGGAATATTCGTTATTTTGCAGGTGTCCGAGTCTCATTGCCAGCAGAGCGTGACCAGTATCCGAGGGAATCACAAAAAACCCCGAAACATTTGGCGCCGTCTGTGGGGATACTCGTCCGTTATGGCAATAGACGGTCAGGCACCTAATCCTGGACCTCGTCCAGGCGAGGATGGATATGTAGAGGACATATGTACTACCATACACTCAAGCAATCCTTTGACTGCCTCATTTGAAGAGGCCGAACAACCTTCCCCAGCTGCCTTAATGGCCGAGCTGACTAAGCTTCGCAAGGAGTTAGCGGCTGTCCAGCACAAAGGGGGAGGAAGCACCTCTAAGAAAGCCAACAACAAGACCAATGCAACCGATGCTGGTAATACCCCATTCCGTCGTCCGCACGGAAGGTCTCCCCGAGTCCCTCGGACCAATTTCTCTGACCTGCTGGCGAAAACACAGTCGGCTGGGGGGAAGGGCAGACAGCCAAAAAGAGTAGAGGCTGAACCGTCCCAGCGTTTTAAGGATGCAAGGGACTACATTCGGCACAAACAAAGGGAGAGGGCCGCATACTCTGACACGGCCTCTACCCCAACCATGCCGGAGGGAGTCTCCAACCAATCTTTCTCCCAATACACCAACACGGCTGCTTCTAGCAAGAGTCATACTATTACTCCCCGACCAATTCAGCCGTTGCCATATCAGCCCCCTCAGGTACTCCATGGGTGGATGCAACCAACACCCCAAGTTTTTGGGCAAAATGGGCCGTATGGTCAGATGTTCGGCCAGACTCCCTACCTGGCTGGAACGTCCGTTCAGCCTCAGCCCATTGATTGGCAGATGCGTTTGTTGAATTTGGGAGATAAGCCGCCTCCGTTTTCGCAAGGCATATTAGCGTCTCCTCAACCAGCAAAAGTGAAGAGTGTACTAGTGGGTGCCTATGATGGTACGGGCAACCCAGAAGAGCATGTTACCTCGTATAGGAATCTGATGTACTTGCAAAGTGTAGATGATGCTACATGGTGTAGATGCTTTCCGGCCACTCTCAAAGGGGTAGCTCAGGATTGGTTTAACAGCCTCCCAGCCGGATGCATCAATTGCTTTACCACCCTCAGTTTGTTGTTTGTGGGAAACTTCTCATACAACATCCCACCAAGAAAGACAAGTCTCAACTTGGCTACAATTGTCCAAGAAAAGAATGAAGGACTACGCTCGTACGTCCAAAGGTTTAACCAAGAAAAAGCCCAAATTCATAATCTTCCGGATGAAATGGCTTACTCAGAATTTCTCCGGGGATTAAGGCATAATGGTTCTAAGTTTGATTTGGTAAGGAAAAAGATTCGGTCATACGCAGGTGTATTGCGGGAAGCCGAAGCCTATATTGAGGCCGCGGATTTTTGTTCGCTCACCAAATCAGAACAGCCGGCCAAGGGGGCTGAGAAGAAACAATCTTCTCGGCAAGACTCGGCCGGCCGAAAGAAAGAAAGAAACAAAAGAAAAGAAATCTGGGTAGCTGATGACCAGCAACCCAAGTCAAAGAAAACCAAGACAAACGAGCCTCAGCATGAGTTCAACAAGGATGGGTACTCTATTTTGATGGAGATAAAAGACAAGTTTGAGTTTGAGAAGCCTCAGCCTTTGAGAGGCTCAGCCCAGTACAGAAACAAAAACAAGTATTGTCATTACCACAAGGATGTGGGTCATGACACGAATGAGTGTATCAATTTGAAGAGACTGTTGGATAAGTTGGCCGACAAGGGTCTGCTGAAACCCTATGTGACCAAGTCCAAATTCACCTTCAAACGGACAGACAACACGTCCGAGAAAAAGCAACAAAGCGAAAAGAAGAATGACAAGGAAGATGATGGGAATAGCACTGATTCAGGTTTTGTGGCCGTCATATCAGGAGGCTTTGCCTCAGGCGGCCCTACCATGAAAGGAATCAAGCAGGACGCTCGAAACCTGTCAAATGTGATGCAAATGGACGTTGTTAAAGCCGAGCCATTTCCTGAAGTGATCATAACTGAAGCTGACCGTGGCGAGGTCAGAGCTTTGCACAATGACCCCATGGTCTTTGTAATGAAAATAGCAAATTTGAAGGTGGGACGGATATTGATTGATACGGGAAGTTCGGCCGATATCATAAGTCTCTCTGCCTTGAGGAATTTAAGCTTCCCAGAAGATGCTCTCCAAGATATAACTCATCCCTTAGTAGGATTTGGGGGGAATATCATTCATCCCGTCGGACGGATTGACCTTCCCATCCGTTTCGGGCAGAAGGGGGAAGGAAGAGACATGGTCGTCCGTTTCCTTGTGGTAAAAGAGTTGACTGGGTACAACGTAATCCTTGGCCGCCCTACTCTCAATGCAGCCAAGGCGGTCATAGTGCCCCACTTGATGTTGCTAAAGTTTGAAAGGTCAGACGGAAAAATCGGAACAATTCAAGGAAGTCAGAAAATGGCCAAGGAATGTAATCAGCTGGCCGTGAAACCAACCGCACGCGGCCCAAAGTTGTCCGAGGTAAAGGAGGAAGGAACCTCACTCCCAGCATACCAGGTCGGCCAGAAGCGTAAGGCGACCAGGACAGAGGAAGCCTAGCAACTAATGACTGTCGGCCGGCCAGATGAGTTGAGGCCCCAGCCGGCCGGCAGCCACCAGGATATAGTGCTTGACTCCAACCACCCAGAACGGACGGTTAGTGTCGGCACTATAGCCTTGGAATTGCTTGGGGATGAGTTAGTGCGGCTGTTAAGAGAATTCAAAGATGTGTTTGCATTTGAAGTTGGTGAAATGCCAGGAATAAGTCCTGACCTGGCCGTGCACAAGTTGGCCGTGAATCCTTTGATAAAGCCTGTCCGCCAGAAGAAGAGAAATCACGGGGAAGAGAGGAATCAGGCGGCCGTAGCAGAGGTAAAAAAGCTGCTGGACGCCGGTTTCATTCGGCAATGCTTTTACCCAGATTGGGTGGCCAATGTAGTTCTTGTGAAAAAGCCGAATGGGACTTGGAGGATGTGCGTGGATTACACGGACTTGAACAAGGCGTGTCCAAAGGATAGCTTCCCCTTGCCTAAGATCGACCGTTTGGTTGACTCTACGGCCGGACACGCCCTTATGAGCTTCATGGACGCATACTCCGGATTCCATCAAATTCCTTTGTGGGAAGAAGATCAAGAGAAAACAGCGTTTGTGACCGAGCAGGGGTTGTATTGTTACAAGGTTATGCCATTCGGCCTCAAGAATGCCCCTGCTACATTTCAGAGGCTTGTTAATACAGTCTTTAGAGACCAGCTCGGCCGGAACATGGAGGCATATATTGATGACATGATTGTCAAGTCAAAAGAGCCGGCCGACCATCTCAAGGATCTACGAGAAACGTTCGCCGAACTCAGGCGGCATAAGATGATGTTGAATCCAAAGAAGTGTGTATTTGGTGTTGAGTCCGGCAAGTTTCTCGGATTTTTGATTGATCAACGTGGAATCGAGGCCAACCCTGAAAAAATTCAAGCCGTCCTTGACATGAAGTCTCCAAGAACAATCAAGGAAGTACAAAGACTGACCGGCTGTTTAGCAGCCCTTGGAAGATTTTTGTCGAGATCAGGGGATAAGTGCCGTTACTTTTTTCAAACCATTAAGAAGAAAGCCCTGTTCGAGTGGACAGAGGAGGCCGAGGAAGCATTCGTACAGTTGAAAAATCACTTGCATACATTGCCTCGCCTCGTCAGTCCGCTCAAGAATGAGAAGCTATACATCTACCTTGCCATCTCTGAACACTCTCTAAGTGCCGTCCTTCTTGCTGAAAGAGACGGCCATCAGGTCCCAGTGTATTTTATCAGCCACGTACTTCACAATGCTGAGCTGAAGTACCCCCCAATTGAAAAATTTGGCCTGGCCTTGTACATGGCATCAAAGAAGCTGCGGCCATACTTTTTAGCACATTCAATCGTGGTCTATACAGACCAACCCTTGAAGAAGCCGTTCTCAACTTTGGAGGCAAGTGGCCGCATGCTCAGGTGGGCCTTAGAGCTCAGAGGTTTTGATCTTGTATTTGAGCCAAGGAAGGCAATCAAGGGGCAAGCGTTTGCAGATTTTTTGGCTGAAATGACACGGCCTGATCTTCAGCCGGCCGGGGACCGAGTTTGGAAAGTGTTTGTGGATGGTAGTGCAACAGCGACCGGGTGTGGCGCTGGTATTATATGTGAATCTCCTGAGGGAGACAAGTATGAGTACGCGTTGAGGTTTCAGTTCCAAGCGTCAAACAATGAAGCTGAGTACGAAGCATTGTTGGCCGGCCTAAGGATGTGTAAAGCGGCCGGGGCAACCAAAATTGAAGTATGCTCGGACTCCCGGCTAATAGTCCATCAGGTCAATGGTGGCTTTGAGGCCAGGGAGCCGGCCATGATGAAGTACATGCAGCTAGTTAAAAATGAGGCCGAAGGCCTAGAGCTTTTTTCTCTCAAGCAAGTTCCCCGTTCAGAGAATCATCAGGCGGACGCCCTCTCCAAATTGGCTTCCTCGGCGTCATGTGATACTCCAAGATCAGTGTTTTGGGAAGTAAAGGAAAAAAGGAGCATTGATGCCGAGCTCGTTCAGGTAATAGATAGAAGTTCAACCTGGATGGACGGAATTACTTCCTACTTAAGGGATGGAATACTTCCGGACGATCCGAAAGAGAGTTGGCTATTGAAGAGGAAGGCGGCCTGGTTTGAGATGAAAGACGGAGAGCCATTCAAAAGAGCCTTTGTGAAGCCTTACCTTAAATGTATAACTCCTGAAAGAGGGCATGATGTGTTGGATGACCTTCATCAGGGGCATTGTGGTTCGCATATTGGAGGCCGAGCCTTAGCTGAAAAAGCGACACAGTTGGGATATTACTGGCCGAGCCTAAAATCGGACGCCATGAAAATGGTGAAAAAATGTGACAAGTGCCAGAGATTTTCAACCCTTATTCATCGTCCAGCAAATAGTCTATCAGCCATCAGTAGTCCACTTCCCTTTGCCAAATGGGGCATGGACATTTTGGGACCGTATACTCCTACATCCGGCCAGAGACGGTATGTATTGGTGGCAGTAGACTACTTCACCAAATGGGTTGAAGCTGAGGCCGTCCGGGGCATTAAATGGACGGATGTGTCAGCCTTCATTTGGAAAAGCATAATCACTCGGTATGGGGTGCCTCAGTCAATGGTGTTCGACAATGGACCCCAGTTTGAGACGCATCAACTCAAAGAGTGGTTGGGAGACCAAGGCATTACCCATTGCTTCGCCTCGGTCGGCCGACCACAAGCCAATGGTCAAGTTGAGGCCTATAACAAGTTGATTGCAAATGGGATCAAGCGCAAGCTTGAAAAGGCAGGCGGCCTATGGGCAGACGAGCTGGTCAATGTGCTATGGTCCATACGGACAACAGCAAAGAGTTCTACAGGGGAGACTCCATTCTTTTTGGTCTATGGAGCTGAGGCCGTACTCCCAATTGAAATGTACGAGCCCACTTTGCGGGTAATGCTTTATGATGAATTGGCTAATTGGGAGGCCATGAAGACCGCCCTAGATTTCCTTCCGGAAGCTAGGGGCAATGCGGCGCTTAGGCATGAAATTTATCGCTTAAGGATGACAAGGGCATATAACCGCCGAGTGACTAAGCGGCCGCTCAAGATGGGGGATCTAGTGTTGAGAAAAATGGAAGCTGTTGGCCGTGCCAATGAGGACGGCAAGTTGACTCCAAACTGGGAGGGACCGTACAGAATCAGGGAAGAAGTCCGAGACGGCACATATCGCCTTGAGGCAATTGATGGCCGTTAGATCCCACGGACATGGAACACTGATAACCTGAAGAAGTATCATGTTTGAGCTTAGTTTCTTTAAGTACTTAGCCAAAAAGCTGTTTATACAGCTAGGTCTACTGACCGAGCCTTGTAATTAAAGCCGTACGGCCACAACAATGTACTTTTGACAGAAATTAATGAAGTCAGGCATTGTTGAATTGTTTGTTGTTTAAAGGCCGAGTTAATAAGGAAGCAAGGTTTCTTCCAATATAGTGACACGGCCCACCATTCTTTTTGAATGGCCGAGTTAAAAAGGAAGCAAGGTTGCTCCCAATATAGCAACTCGGCCACACAAAAAAAAAAAAAAACTGATTTAATTCAGAGATCAATGCGTCCGCCCAAATCTAGGCGGACGATTGAGGCAAGGTATCCCGAACTTGTGTAGAGAACAAGTGTCCTTTACAAATAGGGCAAGGGCATACCTAGGCATTTAGCCCGGCCAATCAAGGGATCTCTGAGTTAAGATAATACTCAGGATTTCTAGGGTACGTCCGAGCGATAGATTCAACGGACTACTCGTACAATGATAGCCGAACGGCCAATTAAATTAATTCGGTGCTTCACCTAGCCCAAGGGCAATCATTACTATGATTTGATTAACTTGCTAGCCGTTATGCCCTTTTAAGGCATAAAAACTACCAAGTTAATCAAACCACTTAAAGAATGGACTAGGCGAACACCGAATAAAGGGGCATACCCCTAGGAACGTACGAAAAGGCATAATACTGAGACGTACGGAAAACTTGCAAAAAGCATAAAATTTGCAAAAAATTGCTAAGTATGAAACAGAAGTAAGAGCCACCAAAAGGCGGACAAAACTTTCATTAATAAGACCGCACAAAGGCGGCCGAAATGTTTACATAACCGCTTATACAGGCGGCTTTAGAAGAGGAACAAAAAAAAAAAAAAAAAAATAGTACAAAATAAACTAAGTACATAGTAAGCTGAAAGGAAAAGGAAAGCTGAACAGAAGGCTGCTGGAGGACCTGAGCTCTACTTAGCCGTATTATCTGTGGCAGGCTCCTCCGCTGTTTTCGCGTCCTTGGCCGGGGCATCCTTTTCGGCCGCCTCCTCCTCCTCCTCATCCCCTTCCCCTCCAGACTCAGGGGAAGTAACTACTAGGTCTGGAGGAGGCATGTCGGCCTTCCTTGCCTCTTCTTTAAGGCAGACGTACTGAAGCCGCTTCTTGAAGCGTTCCTCGTAATAGGCGGCTTCACCTGCGTCCACCATCAAGTTGAAGGCATCAAAGAAGTGGCCTTAAGCCTGTCTTCAGCATTTTGCTCGATGCGGATGACTTCTTCAACGCTGATCGGCCGAGGAGTTTTAAGTTGCTCCTCATAGTCCGCAAGGGACTTCTTTAGGGTTTCCACCTCGGCCCTCAGCGCGTCCGCCTCATCTAGCGCAGACTTAAGGTTGGCTTGTGCCATCTTCAGCTCGCTCTTCAGGGCCTCGGACGCCTCGAATCCCAACCTCCATTTTTCCTTTTCCAGGACGGCCTCGTCCCTTTCAACCCTCATGGCCTCCCTGGCCAAGGACTCCTGTTCGAGTGCCTGGCCCAGTTTGACCAGGTCCTCTGTTTGCCGCGCCGCTTTGTCAGACAGCGCGGTTATTTGGGTCTCAAAGTGTACCCTTTGGACGGCGGCCGTCCCAGTTACAGCGTCCTCGGCTTTCCTGATTTCAATCCAAGCGTTCTTCAACCGTTCGTTCTCCTTGTCCTTCCAATCTAGGAAGGCGTTCAAACGGAGGAAGAGCTGCGGACAGAAGGAAGGAACTTAGTCAAAAATATGGAAAAGTTGGCTAAGTGTTGGAAAGCAAAAACATAAGGAGATAGAAGTATACCTCGGCGCTACAGTTTAGCATAGGGCCGAGGAAGCCTTCGTTGATCCCCCGCAGCTTATCACGCTGCGCTTGTGGGACCGCGCGAACCATGGCCTCGCGCATGGCCTTCCTGTCCGCGCCAGTCAGTGACTGGCCGGGTACCTTCAACTGCATCTCCTCTGATATATCTGCGGACGACCGTGTAAGAAAAGTTAGCTGAATTTTTCAACAGACTTATAAAAAGTGAGAAAAAGATGGCTAACCAGTGGAGAAGGTTGGAGGAGAAAGATTGGCGGGAGGAGGCGGTAAAGGAGCTTCCTCCTCCTCCGGACGGCTCCCTTCTGCGCCGCTGGACGGCGGGTTGACCAGCACCGTCCCGATCCAGCGACCGGTCATTTGTTCTGGGGTTAACCTATCCCCACCGTCCGAAGGGACGGACTTCTCACGGACCTGACCAGCAACAGGTTCCGTGGACTTGGAGGCCCCGCTTTGTGTCAGCCGGGGTTGTTCTCCTTTAGACTGCGTTGTAGCAGTCTGCGACTTTGCCATGGCCGCTGCTTGAGAAGACTTCTTGGAAGCAACCGTCTTTCTCCTCTTGGATGCGTTCGCATCAGGAGTGGACGTGGCCGGCTGCTTCCGCCTGGCCTTCGGGGTGGAAGAGGAGGTCTGCAAAAACACCAAGTTAGAACAATTTGATGGCGTCCGTGCGATTTGGGAAAGGAGCTCCCTGCCAGTATGCATGAACGCACATAAAGCGTCCGTGCGAACTCAGGAAGTAGGCTCCTTCCAATATAGCAGAACGAACGCATTAAGAAATGAGAAATTCAAAAAATAAGCTAAGTGTTTACCTCTTTGAGTTGCTCGTACATCTTGAAGCGAGCCTTGTATCTGGCCAAGTCCACCTCGGACATCTCAACCTCCGCTTTTTGGGCCGAGTCAAGCATAGCGTACGCCTCCGCTGCAAAAACAGAAAGCAAAAGTGTTAGAATATTTTTCTGAAGAATTCTATGTGCGTACAGAAAAGTTTATATATCTAGGTGCCCACCTTGGGGCATGTTCTGGTACAGGCCGTACGCAGACATGAAGATAGGGTCCCTAAGCCAATTGGCAAGTGGAACCCAATGGCTAGGAACCCGTTCAGTTTTGTTGCCCCGCCTGACTCGATTAACTTTGAAGTACTCGAGCTGGTGTTCGTGGCTTGGGTGGATGGGCGGCTTGTCAGGCTTGAGGTCTCCGCGTCCGAGTTGAATAGGCTCTGGACGGCACCTGTTCATGCGGAGGTTGAACTCCGCGTCCTGAGTTTTGATACGGTAGAAACGGTGCTTCCAGTCCCTCCACTTACTGACACGGTCGACCACGACCATGTAATCCCTGGTTGCACTCAAGATAAGCCAACCATCCACCTCCTTTTCCAGCCGAGTGAGTGAGTGCATCTCACAAAAGACCGCAAAGTCTGGTGTAAATTTCTTAGCGATGCACGTCACTAAGTACCCAAAGATGTTCAACCAACTGTTTGGCGTCAGTTGGAAGAGGCCGATGTCATACTCGTCCAGGACAGTCCGGACGAATGGGTGAAGAGGGAAGCGGAGCCCCACATCAAAGGCGGCCCGGTAAACGCAAAACGCTCGTTTGCGCGGCTTCTCCTCATCCCAGATAGCCACAGCAATGGCCTTCCTGGGGACTTGAATTTCGAATCCCTCCCCCAAATGGAGGGACTCCTTATACTTCTCAAAATCCTTCTTTAAAAACTTTAGGGCTGTCTCCCCAACCGTACAGGCGTACGGGTCCCTAAAGTTATCAATGTTGGCGACGGTCTCTTCGGCCGCCTCCTCGCCCTCGGCCGTCTCACCCACGGCCTCTTTTTCCACTTCCTCCTCTTCCACTTGGTGAGAAGGGGCACTCCCAAACTCTGAAGACAGCACTCTGTCCAAGTCTGCTGCCTCGGCCGAGCTTCGGCCCCTTGAGCTTGGAACGCCCATTGAAGAAGGAACGTCCTCCTCGACCATTGGACGCTTGCCTTTATCCTTGGCAGCGTCCGCCCCATTTCCCGAAGGAGGGGCGTTGCGAATAGGCAGAGCGGACGGTTCACGGATTGAGATTCCTGTCAAGGGTCTGTCCGCCCCACCCAGTTGAGGCCGAAGTTGAGAAGAAGGGACGGACGAACCAGAAGCGTCCGCCCCAGGATTGGAAGGGTTGTCCATACAGGCTACCAGTTCAGCCCCATCCATGACTGAATTGGCAAATTGAGGGAACCTAAGTTCCGGAGCGGGTGCGGACGAGGCGCCTTCAGCTCTAAGGCGTTCCTCGAAGGAAGAAGTGACCTCCACGGCCAAGTGATGAGAGCCAGTGGAGGCGGTCGTTGTTTGGGCGGTGGAGTCAGTCTCCACCATTGTACTTGGATCACTAGGGTCATAAGGGACCCTAGGATGAACCAGACTTCCGTCTGGGTTCCTGGCCGCGTTAAGCTCACGCGTACGCATGGTTCTCGCCATTGCCTGTTAGGACAGAGAAGAATAAGTGGGGGTGAGTATGTACGCATCAGACATAGACTCACTCCAGGGAGGAGACAACTCTTCTCCGTCCACTCTAGATTCCTCAGTCCCAGGCGAACGGCCGGCCTCATGAGAAGAGTCGGACGAAGCCGAGTATGGATCCAGAATTGAAGTAAAAGAAAAAGAAAACGAGTAAAAGAGAAAATGTAGACGGCCTACCTCTGTACGTTTTGAAAGTTCTGAAGGTGGTGGTGAAGTTCTTGAAGATTGACCGGAAAGCTCAAAAATGCCCGGAAAACTCAAACCCACGGCGGCGCTCTTGAAGATTAAGGGAAAAATAACTTTCTCTCACTAGAACGCTCTGACTTCTCTCTAGAATTCACAATTGGGTAAAGTGTGAAAATGAGAATTCACCTCCCATATTTATAGAGTGAATTCATGAGGGCAAAATGGTAAAACCATCTTTCCCGCCTAAACACTCAAACGGTAATTTCTTGAGAAATCACTCGAAGAAAGGGCCAGGACGACGTTAGGGTTCTGTTAACTTGTGAAAGAGACCAGATGAACAATTAACACCTTCAGCACATAGTCTCCAAAAATTGAGAAAATCTAAGAGGAAAAGCGTCCGCCCAGTTCTCAGACGTACAAAGCATGATTAGAAAGCCAGGAAGTACATCTGAAATCATGGAAGCCCAAATTACCCCAAAGAAGATATGTGGCCGTTCTGGGTGGTTAGGAGATAAGCTCCTCCCAGAGTACCAGAACGTCCAGTCCCATTAAAGTGGTCGTTCTGGTCAGTTAGGAGATCAACTCCTCCCAGAGTACCAGAACGTCCAGTCCCATTAAAGTGGCCGTTCTGGTCAGTTAGGAGATCAACTCCTCCCAGAGCACCAGAACGTCCAGTCCCATTAAAGTGGTCGTTCTGGTCAGTTAGGAGATCAACTCCTCCCAGAGCACCAGAACGTCCAGTCCCATTAAAGTGGTCGTTCTGGTCAGTTAGGAGATCAACTCCTCCCAGAGTACCAGAACGTCTAGTCCCATTAAAGTGGCCGTTCTGGTCAGTTAGGAGATCAACTCCTCCCAGAGCACCAGAACGTCCAGTCCCATTAAAGTGGCCGTTCTGGTCAGTTAGGAGATCAACTCCTCCCAGAGCACCAGAACGTCCAGTCCCATTAAAGTGGTCGTTCTGGTCAGTTAGGAGATAAGCTCCTCCCAGAGTACCAGAACGTCCAGTCCCATTAAAGTGGCCGTTCTGGTCAGTTAGGAGATCAACTCCTCCCAGAGTACCAGAACGTCTAGTCCCATTAAAGTGGCCGTTCTGGTCAGTTAGGAGATAAGCTCCTCCCAGAGTACCAGAACGTCCGGTCCCACTAAAGTGGCCGTTCTGGTCAGTTAGGAGATCAACTCCTCCCAGAGTACCAGGACGTCCAGAGTGCAAGATCAGAGGAGGCGGCCAGTAAGTGTACGAGCCACCCCCTCTGAGGGGCAAATGTTTAGGGTAAAAATACCCCAGGTACGTGGCCCAATCTCATAGTGACACGTGGCCCAATAAACAGGTGACACGTGGCCCTATGAGAATGTGACACGTGTCCACTTGTCATAGTGACACATGTCAGCCATCTCTAAATGCCCCAATGCTGAAATCAGAAAGAGAAAAGGGCCCTGATGACCTCAGGCCCAAATCCCGAGAAAACCTTGAAAGCCGTAAAACGGCGCCCCCTACGACACGTGGCGACTTCTGATTGCGCAGCCAATCATGTCACGAAATTCTAGGGTAATAAACCCTAGAGGGGTACATGTTCTCACCCCTATAAATACCCCAATCATTTAAGATGGGAGGGGGATTTTTGGCGACATAACATAAATATAGAGCATTAAAAAGCTCCAACTTCTCTCTACTTTCTCTCTCTAGCCTTTTCCGTTTCCGTTCACTAACTTGAGCGTCGGAGGCGAATATTCCGTACACCGGAATATTCGTTATTTTGCAGGTGTCCGAGTCTCATTGCCAGCAGAGCGTGACCAGTATCCGAGGGAATCACAAAAAACCCCGAAACAGAAAGGATTGGTCAGATAAGTTGGATGATGCTCTTTGGGCTTATAGAACGGCTTTCAAGACACCAATAGGTACCACTCCATACCGCCTAGTCTATGGCAAATCATGTCATCTCCCAGTTGAGCTCAAACACCGTGCTTTGTGGGCAATCAAGAAGATAAACTTTGATTTGGCAAGTGTGGGGGAGAAAAGTTGGTTAGATCTTCATGAGCTAGAGGAGTTTCGATTTGATGCTTATGATTGTGCTAGTATTTACAAAGCTCGTTCCAAGGAAACTCGTGATAAGCTTATTAAGAAGAAATAGTTTAGTGTTGGTGATAAAGTTCTTCTCTATAATTCAAAAATGAAGTTGTTTCCAGGAAAGCTCGTGTCAAGATGGAGCAGTCCTTACTTGGTTAAGAATGTCTTTCCTAGTGGTGTTGTAGAGGTTTCAATGATGGATTCTTTGTCTCCGTTTAAGGCCAATAGCCGTCGACTCAAGAAGTATTTCGATGGTGCTTTTGCTGGCCTTATTCACATGTTGCTTCTCCGACAACCACCTTAATAGGTGGAGAACGTCGAGCTATGAAGTTAAACAAGCGCTTCCCGGGAGGCAACCCGGTTTTCTAACCCTTTTCTTTTGATTTTTCATTTTTCTATATCTTTTATTTTTAAGAATTTATCTTATTTTTCTTTGTTTTCTTGATTTTAGGTGCTATGAGATTGGATCGATGAAAATTTCCAACAATTTCGGTGTTAATTCAAGGTTTCTCGAGGTTTAGTTAAGCTTATGTGAAGAAGCTTGTTGGGGTTTTATGCTCTTGTGTTTGCATTTTCATTGATTTTCTATTCTTTTTCAAGTGAGTTTTCAACTATCTCATTAATGCAAATACGAGAGTATTTTCATGGCCGAAATTTTCTTGCTTGGTGCGCACGCATCATAGGATGCGCGCGCGCACCAAATGGGTCAGATATCTTAGCTCATGTTATTGAAATTTGACGGTTTTTAAACCCCCCCCCCCCCCCGTACCCCCTTGGTACGCGCGCACCTCCATCCCTGTGCGCGCACACCAAGAGGGTCAGATTTTTGGCCTGCTTTTGGTGCGTCTCAAGCAAGAATCAGCCCCCCTAGCCCCTACCTGGTGCGCAAGCACCTCCTGGCTGCGCGCACGCACCAGGTAGGCAACGTTTTTGGCCAATGTTGCAGCCCCGAACTTGCAGCAAAGCCCCCCCTGTCGTCGCTGGTGCGCACGCACCATCGACAGCAGCTACAACCCCTTCTTCGTCCCTTTTCCATTCCCATATCCTCCCTTATTCACTCCATTCTCTCTCCCCGAATTCCCTTTCATTCCTCTACCCTTTCTTCTCTCTTCAAACCCCTACAATCTCTTTGAAAATACAAGCAACTTAATCCTTTTTAATTTCAATTCATCACAAATTACATTAACCTCATTTAAATCTTTCAAAAATAAAAAAATAAAAAACTGAAATTTTCGAAAATTTGGGGCTAAATTTCGAATTTTTGAGGGTTTGCTTTGGTGCTTGAATCTTAACTTTGGGTGTTCTAATTGTTCTATATTCATTAATTGCGCAATTTGCAAGTAATTCAAAGCTTCATTGAGGTATAATTTCTCACTTTCTAGTCATCTTCTTCCTCATTTTTAAAGCTTGAAACTCTTGTTTTTGCTTTCATGGTAGAACTCCATTGTTGGTTCTTTTAACTTGTAATTTGTGTTGAATGATGTTATTTGATGTTAAGTTGAAGCTTTTTCATGATGAATTTGTATACCTTGCTTGAATCCTTGATTCACCATTGTTGGTCATTTTCTCTCTCATGGGTATTCTATATGATAGTTTCATTTCTTTGATAATTCAATGTTTTGAGATTAATTTGCTCATAATGATTCATGATTTGGTCTCTTGTATCCAATTTTGCCTTTACCTCATGACTAGTTGCTTCAAGGTTATGTCTCAATATTCATGGCATTGTTCATGTGTGACCATTTCTTGTTTCATTTTTGATTGATTAATGTTTGTGCTTGATTTTAGAGCGATTTCTTTTGAATATTCTTGAACAATGATAATTGTACATGAATTGCTCATGAATTGCTTTGCTTCTTACAGATGGTTCCCATCCATCATAAGAAGCGTGCCAGAACAAGTTCGAGCAAAGCTAGGCACGTTGTTCCACCTCCTCCCGAGGTGGTAGAGACATACGGCATTGAATTCTCTAAGGAATTACATTGGGATAGGTTCAAGCAACTATCCAAGCGGAAGCTCAAGTCAACAAGATTCTACGATCAAACAACAACCAAGCTACTTGGAATAGATGATGGCGTTCGCTACCTAGCCAAGAACCTCGGTCTCTTGGAGTTCTTGGATTTGAGCGCCCCTACCTATGCTAGGGTGACGTATGAGTTTCTATCATCCCTTGAAGTGGTCCGAGAGTCAAGCAGTGACTCCTCGAGAACTTTGACATTTCAACTTTTCAATAATGATCATCGGTTGTCGGAGTCACAACTTTGTTCCCACTTTCGATTTCCTTGGGCCGTTGATATAGACCATGTTGTCTATCCGGCCAATGGAAATCTGACTAGCGACCATGAATATGATGAACTCAGGTGGTGGCGGCGTATCTCTGATGAGCGGAAATATGAGCCTCAAACTTCTAAATCCGCATCGATCGTTCATCCGGCCATGAGATACTTAAATCGTATTCTCACTTATGCCCTTTGATTAAAGGACTCTTTGGGAGCTATCTCCCGCAAGGAGCTTTGTTGGCTATGGATTGCCGACCAATAGTCGCATGAGATCAAGCTTGTTGATTTCACTCAACATTTAATCAATCGATTTTTGGATATCCGAGATGGTGTTTCGCTCTCGGGAAGCATCCAAATTTGAGGAATGATCTCTATCCTCGCTCTTTGCCTCAATGATTCATATAAAGATTTGTTATGCGAGCTCCCTCCGATTGTTGACCCTAGGGAGAAGACGCCTTCCCATTTCCTCAATGTCTATGCCCTTGTGAACCAAAAGTTCCTTGATCGTACCAAGAAGCATAATGTTTTCATATGGAAGGTGTCCCGAGTGAAGGATTGGTTCTTGATTCCGAGTAAGGAGGCTCCAAGCCGTAAGTCAAAGACGGATTCTTTGACTTGGAGACCTCCAAGATGCAACATCGACCCCTCTCTTCGGAAAAAGTCAAATCATACAAGAACCGCCTCCAATGATGCTCTCTCGACGGATTTCCAAGCTTTACCCCCGGTTGAACGGGGAGGTACTCATATCCCTCCTTCTACTTCTTCTTTTACATTTGATTTATCTACTATTTATGCCAAGTTAGATTCTATCACTAATGTCTTGTTTTCCATGCCTTTGGGGCGTGATTCTTCTCTTGGCTATGATTTTCATGCTAATCAATTGTATGACTACCATGTGAGGAGGGGGGAGATTGAACCTTACTTGAACTACCCATACCTCCCGGTTCAACAAGGACATATCCCTCAATGGGAACCCTTTGACCCTATCGTGGGTCCTAGACCTATTTACCCATATTGGGAGGGCCCTCATATCCCTCCTAGTGCTATCATGGGCACCACCCCGGCCACTTACGACTATAAGCGACCCAGTGGATACGACTATACATATGATCCCGCGAACCCTATGCCTTTCCCGAACCCTGAGACTTTTGGTAGGTGGGGATTATCGGGAGAGCCAGTTTTGGATTATTGGGCTCATTTCTTAGAGATAGACCGTGGTAGGCGGGAGGGGAGGTTAAAGGGGAAAGCTCCTATTGAGGTGAGTAAGATGGCTAGCTCGGTTCATGTCTTAGAGACCGGTGAGGGGAGTTCTCATTCTACCCCTTACCATAGTGCGGAGTGAATCTATTGTGGCTACCCCCCTTTTCTTATGTGCTTTATATGATGTTCTCTTTTGCCTATGTGTTATTAGGTTTGGAGTTTGGGGGGTAGTTCATTCTGAGCTTGGGGGTGATTTATGTTGTTTGTGAGTTTCACTGTTTCCCTCCTCGCTATTGTAGTTCACTCCTGGTCTCTTTTGCTTCTGGTATTGATCTATGTGTATCTCTTGCTTCTCTGGTGATGATGATGATGTATTTCTACTGGTTTCTCTGTCCAGTTCTTGGTATTGTTGTTTGTTCTGCTGATCGCTGTCTGCTGTGTATCCTCTGCTTCTCTATGATTCTGATTCTTGATGATGGTTGTTTGATATCTTATTTCCTTACTCTGTTTCTGTCTGATGATTCTGCTTCCTGATTTCATTGCTGATCCTATTCCTGATTCTATCATATATTACTTTTTCTTTATTTACATACATTTTATCTTTTATATTCTTCTTTTCTTTTGTATTGAAGTTACTAACAATTTTCTTTGTATATAGTCTATATTCTTTCTCACCTTACTTCGTCGCTTATGCTTTGGACATTGATGCTTCACAAAGGTGCTCTTTCGCTTTGTATAATGTAGCATAGCTTCGACGCCTGGTGAGATCCTTCTTATTTTCTTTTTATTCTTTTCTATTGGATGTTTAGTTTAGGTTTAGATTAGGAGAAGTTGAACGGTTCGAGAATGTTTGCTATCTAACACCTTAGTGTGTTTGGGAACATTGGCGTTGTAGCCGAATGTTCACTTGTTTGTCGATTGGGACTTATGTATGTTAGCATGACTTCCTTGTTGCATTTCTACTTCTCCTTTGCTTTTCTATTTCTTATTTTATTTCTTTTTCCTCCTTTTCTATTTTCTTATGTTTTTCTTTTTCTTTTTGTTTCCCTTTTCCATTTTCTTCTACTTTCCTTTTTACTCTTTACTTTCTTACGTTATGATTTTATACTTACCTTCCCTTGTAATAGAAAAATATACAAAAAAAAAAAAAAAAAAAAAAGATAAAAACAAGAGAGTACAAAGGAGTACATAAAATAAAGAATTAAAAAATAAAAAAAAATAAAAAAAAAAAAAACCAAAAAGGATTTTATAAATATGAATAAAATGTTTTTGAGGCATTGTTTTTCTTTTTCAAAATTTTGCTTTTGCTTTGGACTTAGTACCACTTGAGCTTGCACATTGGCTATTATTCTTCCTAAAAACAATGGTTTGCACTGTTTGAGAGTATCTTTGGTTGATTCTAGGATAGAGTATGCTAAGGTAGTCCTTTAAGAACTATTAGGACCTTGACGCCGGATTCTTTTGTTTTTGAAACTTGCAATCGTTCCCCTTTGGTGAATTTGAAGATTTTAGGGAGTTTTTGCCACATCCTTGTGAGTTCATTGTTTTTCACGCCTTCTACAATTACTTGCATGAGCGACATGGATCCTTGACTATTGTGGACCTAATCTTGAATCTTGACTCATAATTCTCAAACACGAGACCGAACCACCTAGGGAGGACAAAGGCATCTTTTCGGGGTGGTAATTTTTCTTTTCAAGGTTAATTTTCTTTGTTTTTAGTTCTTGGGTTCACATTTGCCTACTTGCTAACCATTTGAGCCTTTTTCCCTTCTTTTCAAGCCACATCTTTAGAACTTTGGGCCTTTTGTTTCTTTTTGTTCCATTTTTGGTTTTTGTGAAGCAAATGTTCATGTTCTTGGAAATTGTGGTATATGAGTTTGGACATTGGTTCTTATTTATATGCAAGCTTGTGTTTTGTATATCTTGTGAATAATGGCAAGTGAATTAATGAAAGCAAAAGCCGTCCATAGTTAAAAGAGGCAATGAAAATGAATAAAGTGAATAATTGAAAATTGAAAATTGAAAAAAAAAATGAGAAAAAGCAAAGCAAATTCAAAAAGCTTTGGCAAAACTAAAAAAAAAAAAGAGTACAAAAATGAAAAAGTTCAAAAACATTTTGATGTAAACGTTTCTCCCTATTATAAGCATTGAGGACAATGCTTTGTTCAAGCTTGGGGGGAAGCGTCTTACGCTTTTTGTATATATAATTGTGGTTATAGCTTTGAATAAGCTTGGGGGTGTTAGTTTGTTTTTGTTTGGTGATCTCTTTGTTTTGGTGTTGAGATTTGGCCAATCTTTGCTTCACAACTTAGGTGTACCACCAAATTCTAAATTTTTAGCCTACCCTCAACCTTTTGCCTTTACGTTACAACCTTTGGGAAAGCCCTTTTGATCTAGTGGTTGAGTCATATTCCGAGGGAGGGCATTATGAGTTAAAGCCTAAGGAGAAGGGATGCAAAGTCAAGATGTCGAGAAAACCTCAAATCTACTGCTTTTCCGGTTCCTTCGAGGAACTATTGAGACGCTTGTTAAAAGAAGATTTGAAGCCAATTGGGAAAATGTGCTAAAATTGTTTTTAGATGAAGGTGAATTGCGTTTTGGTAGTTCTCTATACTTAGCATGTCCTATGTTTCAATCAACCCTCGATATCTTCAACGTGCTTACCATTGTTGTTTTAGAAAGTTTGATATCCTCTCGTGTTTTGATCATGTGCAAACGTTCATTGTATAAGCTCTATTTTTCTTTTCTAGGTTTTAATTCTCTCTTTTCTCCTTTTATGTTTTTCCTCCTTTTAATAAAGAGTTATGGGTTAACCTCTTAGGAAACCCTTACGAGAGCATTACTCGTCCTCTAGGGCGATCTAGAGGTTTAAATGGCTTGTCAATTATTGCTAAAATTGACCATGATTCCTATGAAAGTGAGTTAGTGTATATTCTCTTACCCTCTAATCTTTCTCATTTCTTGCTTGCCTAATTAATGTCATCATTTTCCTTTAAGCTTGATTTTGTTTTGCTCGAGGATGAGCAAAGGTTTAGCTTGGGGGAATTTGATGAGTGTCATTTATGGCACTCTTAGGCTAGGTTTTCTTTATAGTTTTATTCCCATTTTTAGTCCTTTTTGTCGTGTTTTTACATAATAATGCTTGCTTTGCGTGTTTGTGTGTAAGTTTAGAGAAATGCATGCTTCTATTGGTTTTCTTGTCATTTTGTTCATTTCTCGACCATTTCTCTCGATTCTTTGTTTCCTTGTTTTGTTTTGTAGGTACGTTGATTTTCCCGAGGTATGATCACCAAGGAGAAATCTCAAGCACATTCAAGAGAGTTAATGGAGCAAAGTTCGGGATTCCGAAAACGCAATTCAAGATAGCTTCGCGAGCTCGAGGGCCTTGGAAGTTATGCTTTGGCTCGAGGCATCTAATGCTTGGAAGATAAAGGAGCTGCCCTTCTCACGAGCATCACCTCGAGTGCACCAATGATAAGGATGCTCGGGAGCGCGGAGATTGATCGAGCAAGCGAAGGAGGCAAGGCCACGAGCACCGAGCAAGGGTGCGCGCGCGCGGCATAGAGAGGTGCGTGCGCGCAAACCCACCTGTGCGCGCGCACCAGGCGCCCCGCCCCTTTCGCTCGTTTCTTCTATTTATACCCTTAATCTTTTCCTTTTTTGGGGGGACGACTAAAATTTGTACTTGACATATATTTTTCCAGATTTAGTAGAGAGAGAAAGTAGAGAGAGAAGTTTAAGATACTTGATTGTACTTGAATTTGATCTTGGATTCCATTTTGGTCTTGGATTTCTTCTTCTCATCAATGAAAGTTTGTGAGATTTTTTTCCCTTGATTTACTCTTATTGCAATTTCCTTTAATTTTTGTATGTTTGATTTGAATTTCTTTCCTTGCTTTGGAATTTATTGAGAGATTTAATTCCTTCTTGATTGAACTTGAAATGAATATGATTTTGATTGAATTTGTTTTGTTTTTCAATTTCACCATGATTAGTGAGTAGATTAGTTGCTAGGGAGAAGAGGAAGCATGCTAGATTGATGATTTTTGCTAGTTGATGATCCTTGATTGTGAATTGTTGCAATTAAATTGGTTGACATGGTTGTGCATGTGATTAATTAGACTAGGAGTGATTAACCTATAAGATTAATCTAGATTGCATTACAAATTTCAATGACATGAAACCTTGATTTGAGAATTGCTTTAATTGATTGATTTTGATTGTGATTTTCCTAGCTATCCATTCATAGTGAACCCTAGTTTGGCTTATAGTAAATAGCTCTTGAATTCCTTTGATTGCAACTATTGTTTGTCCTTTGCAACGTTTGAATTGATTGAGTGATCCTTCAATTAGCATAATCATTGAGCTTGCATGTGGAACCAATATCCCTAGTGTTTAGTATATTGAATTTCTTGATTAATCTAGTTTTCTTGATACCTAGTTACCAACCGCGTCTTCCCTCAATCTTCGAAGTAGCTTAACCTAGGCTATAGCTTGCACCTACTCATTCCCTTGGATTCGACCCTTGACTTACTATATACTCGTATTAGGTTGGTTAAGTCTTTATAAATTTTCTTTGGCTCTAGGAAAGGGTAGAAAACGACCTACTTTTCCCTACGTCACGGCCGCCTGATTTCCCGTAGAAGGGGCACTACGAGGTGGAAAGTCGGACGATTCAGCAATGACAATGCCTGTCCTAAGCCTGTCCGACCTGCTATGTTGGAGATGGGGTTGTTCAGGAATTAGGACAGACGGTCCAGCAGCGTCCGACCGAAAAGAGGAAGGAGGCCTCTCTTGAGATAGAAACTCGGTCGTGTCCATAACCGAGTTGGCATATTGGGGGAACCGTAGTTCCGGAGTATGCCCAGACGTCCCCCTAGTAGAAGAGACGCCTTGTGCTCGTTGACGTTTTTCGAAAGAAGTGGTCACTTCAACCATAGAGCATTCAGTGCCACTAGTTATGGCCATATTGGCGGTCGACTCAGTCTTGGTGTTTGTGTTGTTAGGGTCAAAGGGGACCCTTGGATGCACCAGACTACCGTCAAGATTTCTAGCGGCATTTGTATCGTATGTTTGCCTCATGCGGGCCATTTTCGATTACAGGTGTTTTGGGTAAAATTACCCTGTCCACGTGGACCAATCAGAGAGGACCACGTGTCAAGCCTAGGCAGGTCCATTTGGGCCAATTGCCAGCTGACACGTGTCAACCTCAGATGCTTCCTGAGTTGCGGCCTTCAAGGCCCAATTCCCAAGAACGCCGTAAAACGGCGCAGCCCACCAAATCTAGGTCAAATGACCTAGAAGGGGCACGTTCTCCAATGACCCTATAAATAGGGAGATATTCCCCAAATTTTGGGGACAGACAATCATTTATTACACCTACCCTACATTCTCTCACATCATAGAAACACCTGATCTTGGAATCCGAGAAGATCTCATTTCATTTTCCGCACCTTCTCCTACTCACATTCAAGTACTAACTTGATCGTCGGAGGCAGAGCTCCAAACACCCGGAGTCTCCGTTGTTTTGCAGGTACAGGCGTAGTCGGATCAGTCCTCGAGCTGTTTTCCCGAGGGACAAAAACACCCAAAACATTTGGCGCTGTCTGTGGGGAGAGTACCTTAAGGATGGTTCAAGAGTCTGTACCGCCTCCTGACCACACAGTTAATCAGCCGGAGGTCTTTACTGACCACGAGGATGATGATCTTCAGGTCGAAACATACATAGCCAAAGATGGCTCTCTAATCACCAAGCGCATCCGTCCCAGAGACACTCTGGAACGGGGTGCAAGCCAAGCGAGCACAAGCAGGCCCCCTGGTCAGCCGGAAGGGGAAACCCAAATGGCAAACGGATCCACCCCAGTCACGCGGGACGAACTCATGAAATTCATGACCAGTTTCAAGGGTGAAATCAAGGATCTGATCACCAAAAGTAAGGCTGGCCCAAGTAAGGGTCAGTCGGCTAGGAAGACTCCTCCGGAGAGGAGGAAGCCAGTCAGGGACAGGTAGCCAACTCCGCATCCAAAGGATAAGGCAACCGGGATCCTAGATTGGTCCAAGATCCTTCTGCCCCAGAAGAATCCAAGAAATCCCCGCCGAGAGGAACAGCCGGTGGGTAACAAAAAATCTACTCCTGACGCTCGACAAATCATTGAGCGCAAGAGGAGTCAACAGCTGTCTGAGTCAGCCTCTACTTCGAGCTTTCCGGACAGCTTCAAGAATACATCTGCAGGGAACATTCAATCCTTTCATGAGAGCCATATAGGCGTTAATACCGTCCATTATGGCCCTCAGATGATTGGGAATGCACCGTATGTACCCCCTATGGTCTACGGTCCGTATTCTCCTTACTTCATGCCGCCAGCCCTCTTTAGGGGTCAGGCGACATATAACGTCTAACCTTTGGACTGGAAGCTCCGTCTGCTCAAACTTAGTGAACAAACTTCTTCCTTCACCAAGGATAACCGAGGCCGCACAGCCGGCTAAGGTTAAGAATGTGTTGGTGGGTGCTTATGACGGTACCACCAACCCGAAGGACCACCTCATGGCCTACTCTAACCTCATGCACATGCAGGGGCTGGAGGATGATATGTGGTGTCGGTGCTTCCCTGCTACATTGAAGGGCATTGCCCAACAATGGTTTGGCAACCTGCCAACCGGATGTATCAATAGCTTTAGAAAGCTTACCTTCCTGTTTGCCTCCAACTTCTCAATGAACATCCCTGCCAAGAAAACAAGTCTTGACTTGAGTACCATCCGGCAGGGTGATAGAGAAGGGCTTCGCTCCTATGTCAGGCGGTTCAACCTGGTGAGAATTCAAATCCAGAGGCTGTCTGATGAGGTAGCCTATACAGACTTCTTCAAGGGTCTAAAGGACGGGTCGACCTTTGAGTTTGACCTTGTCCGAAAGAGGGTTTTCACCCTTTAAGAGGCGTTGGTAGACGCGGAGAGCTTTATTCAAGCCACCGACCTCTGCTCGTCCAGCCACTAGTCGGACTCCAAGAAGTCCGACAGGCAAAAGGAGAGTCGGACTGCTCAGCCGGCTCAGAAAGCTGAACAGAGAAAAAAGAGAAAAGAAGTCTGGGCGGTTGAGGAACCTGATCAGCCATCTAAAAAGAAGAAGAAGGAATTCAAACCGTATGTCTCACTGTATGAATTCAATAAAGACTGTTTCACCATCTTTACAGAGGTGAAGAACCGGTTGACTATTGAGAAGCTGAATCCTATGAAGAGTTCCGTTCAGTCGTGGAATAAGAATAAATTCTGTCACTTCCATCAGGAGGTGGGCCATGACACCAACGACTGCTATAGTCTCAAGCGGACGTTGGACCGTCTGGCTGACAAGGGCTTGCTGAAGTCCTATGTCTTGAAAGTCCAAAGCGCCTTCTAAGACGAATCCGGGGCAATCGTCAAAAACTGTCCAGCCTACTAGTAGTTCGGATACCGACAAGGATCCGGTCTACACTATAGCAGGCGGATTCGCAAGTGGTGGCCCGACCATCCGGGGCACCAAGGATCATCTGAAAAGGATGATTCACTCGGTTTATGATGGACAGGCGTCCTCAAGTGGAACATTCCCCGACGTCCTCATCACTGAGAAGGACCGGGGCAAAGTTCGCCGACCGCATGACGACCCAGTCGTCATTGAATGCAAGGTCGCCAACCAGCTGGTTGGTCGGATCCTCATAGACACGGGTAGCTCCTCTGATCTCATCAGCTACAAGTGTCTGTCTTGGCTTAATTACAAGCGGGATAGCCTGCGCGACGTCTCCCATCCACTAGTTGGCTTTGGCGGAGGGGTTGTGCACCCAGTCGGACAAATTGACATACCCATCCGGCTGGGGGAGAAGGGAAAGGGGCGGCGCATGATCGTCCGGTTCCTGGTGGTTAAAGAGCTGACCGCCTACAACATCATTCCTGACCGACCCACTCTGAACGAGTGCAAGGCCATCATCATCCCAGCTCTCATGCTTCTCAAGTATGAAAAGGATGATGGCTCTGTTGGCTCCCTCACCGGGGATCAGAAGACGACAAGGGAGTGCTATCTCTCAAACGTCAAGCCGACTGCTGCTACAGCCGGTCAACCGAAGGAGCCAATAGACCTTGACGATGTCAAGGACCCTGATTCGCCCCCTCCAGCAGCTGCAAAGAAAAGAAAAATTGAAAAGCTGGTGGAGGTGAAGAAGGAGAAGAAATAGCAATCACTAACCGGGGAACGGTCAGATGATCTCCGTCCCAAGCCGGCAGGTGAGCGCATGGATATCCCTCTTGACGACAGCCGTCCAGAGTGGACTGTTAAGGTGGGGACGGCTGCCTTTGAAAGGCTTGGTGTAGACTTACACCTTCTGCTAAAGGAATTCAAAGACATTTTTGCCTTTGAAGTGGAAGAGATGGCAGGCATCAGCCCGGATCTCGCTGTCCACAAACTCGCCGTGGATCCAAAAAAGAAGCCCATCCGGCAAAAGAAAAGAAATCACGGCGAGGAAAGAATTCAGGCGGCAGCTGTCGAGGTCAAGAAGTTGTTAGACACCGGGTTCATTTGGCCATGTAACTTCCCCAATTGGGTTGCGAACGTGGTGCTTGTAAAGAAGCCGAATGGAACTTGGCGCATGTGTGTTGACTACACTAATTTGAACAAGGCATGTCCAAAGGATAGTTACCCACTTCCAAAGATCGACAGCCTTGTCAACTCTCCAGCCGGGCATGCCTTGATGAGTTTTATGGATGCCTACTCCGTCTTCCATCAGATACCCCTGTGGAAAAAAGATCAAGAAAAGACAGGCTTCGTCACTGATATGGGGTTATTCTGTTATACGGTGATGTCGTTTGGCTTGAAGAACACGCCGGCTACTTTCCAACGGATGATTAATACAGTCTTCATTAATCAGATTGGAAGGAATGTAGAGGCGTATATTGATGACATGATAGTCAAATCCAAGCTACAGACGGTTCACCTTACTGATCTCCGAGAAACCTTCACCACACTCAGGCGGCATAAGGTCATGTTAAATCCCAAAAAGTGTGTTTTAGGTGTTGAGTCTGGGAAGTTTCTCGGATTCCTAATTGATCAAAGGGGGATAGAGGCTAACCCCGAGAAAATACAGGCGGTGATTAACGTGAAGTCACCCCGCTCTGTTAAGGAAGCTCAGAGGCTTACCGGCTGTCTGGCTGTGCTTGGGAGATTCCTCAGCCGGTCGGGTGACAAATGCCTTTACTTCTTCCAAGCAATCAAGAAGAAGACTCGGTTTGAGTGGGGGGATGATGCTGAGGCGGCCTTTCAAAAACTAAAAGAACATTTACACTCCTTGCCAAGGCTTGTTAGCCCTCTGCCAAAGGAGACGCTCTATATGTACTTAGCCTTCTCAGATCAAGCCCTTAGTGTTTTTCTCCTTGCTGAGAGAGACGGCAATCAGTTCCTGGTCTATTTCATTAGCCATGTGCTTAGAAATGCTGAACTCCGGTACCCCATGGTTGAAAGATTTGGCCTTGCTCTTTACATGGCTGTTAAGAAGTTGAAACCATACTTCTTGGCACATCCGGTGGTGATCTACACAGATCAACCCCTGAAGCGGCCAATGACAACACTTGACTCATCCGGCAGAATGCTCAAATAGGTTATTGAAATGCAAAGTCTTGAAATCACCTATGAACCAAGAAAGGCAGTGAAGGGCCAGGCGTTTGCCGACTTCATTGTCGAAATGACAAGGCCGGTTGCTCCGGACAACCTTGATCAGGTTTGGAAGGTGCATGTAGACGGGAGCTCTACTATGAACGGCTGTGGTGCAGGCATAATCTGTCAATCTCCGGAAGGAGATAAATATGATTATGCACTACGGTTTAAGTTCCAGGCCTCAAACAATGAGGCGGAATATGAAGCCCTGCTACCCGGTATCCGCATGTGTAAGGCGGCAGGGGCAACAAAAATTGACGCCTGCTCTGATTCTCAGTTGGTCGTTAGCCAATACCATGGTGAGTATGAAGCCACCCATCCAGCTATGATCAAGTATTTACAGGCGGTCAAGGCTGAAGCTGGGACACTTGAACAATTTCATCTAAGTCAAGTGCCCCGGTCTGAAAACAACCAGACGGATGCCCCGTCAAAATTGGCATCCTCCGCCTCCTGTGATACGCCTCGGTCAGTCTTTTGGAGAGTAATGGAAAAACAAAGTATATCTGATGACGAACCCATTGGAATACTGGACCGAAGTTCTACTTGGATGGATGGCATCCGGGCATATCCGACAGACGGCACGCTCCCTGATTCACCTCAGGAGGCAGCCGTGCTGAAGAAGCGTGCAGCAAACTTCAAGATGAGAGAAGGAGAACTCTTCAAGGCGGGGTTTCTAAAGCCTCTATTGAAGTTCTCGAAGAGTTGCATGCGGGATACTGCGCCTCTCATGCAGGCGGCAGATCCTTAGCCGTCAGGGCCAGGCGGCATTACTTTTGGGTCACTCTTGAGTCAGATGCCATGGAATTTGTTAGAAAATGTGATAAGTGTCAAAGATTTGGCAAGCTAATCTATCGGCCGGCTACTGACCTGACGGCAATCCACAGCCCAATCCCGTTTGCTAAATGGGGTAGGACATTCTAGGTCCGTATACGCCTGCACCAGGCGAAAAGTGCTATATTCTTGTGGCTGTGGATTATTTCACTAAGTGGGTGGAAGCAGAGGCGGTGAAAGGCACCAACATAAAAGATGTCATCTCCTTCATCTGGAAGAACATTATCACCCGGTTTGGGGTACCTATGTGTATGGTATTTGATAATAGACCTCAATTTGAGACGCCTCAGCTTAAAACTTGGTTGGGAGATCAAGGGATCTCACATTGTTTTGTATCAGTCGGCCGACCCCAAGCAAACGGCCAAGTTGGAGCCTTCAACAAACTCATCTCAGACGGTATCAAAAAGAAAATTGAAAGAGCCGGTGGTTTATGGGCTGAAGAGTTGATTCATGTCCTATGGGCCATCCGGACAACTAAAAAGGAGGCAACCGGTGAAACCCCATTTCTCATGGTTTACGGTGCTGAAGCCATTTTGCCCATCGAGCATTATGAGCCGACTCTACGAGTCATGCTATACGATGAAGAGGCAAACAGGGAGGCCATGCAGCTAGAATTGGACTCACTCCCGGAGCGCAGGGGCAATGCCGCCTTGCGTCATGAGATTTACCGTCTGAGAATGACTCGTGCCTACAACAAGTGCACAAACGGCCCTTAAAAGTTGGGGACTTTGTGTTACAAAAGATGGAGGCAACCGGTAGGGACAATGAGCAAGGAAAGCTAACTCCTAATTGGGAAGGCCCCTGCCGGATCTATGAAGAAGTAAGAAACGGCACCTACCGGCTGGAAACTTCAGACGGCAGGCGGCTGCCTAGAACTTGGAATGTAGATAACTTGAAAAAGTACTACTTCTAAGACTTGTAAATTTTTGTAAATAAAAAGCCTATCAATGCAAAAGTTGCTTTTTATTTTCAATATTAATTGCTTTGTATGTATACATGCGCAACAATATACTATCGCCTGTTGAAAACACAGACGGTCTATTGAATAAATAAGCTAGGTTAAAAACTTAGCGGCTAACCTAATATTTAAAATTGGTGGACCATCATCAGTGCAGTGCACAGACGGCCCCTATAATGAATAAAGCTAAGCTAAGTTAAAAGACTTAGTGGCTGAAATAATATTCAAACCGAGGCCAATGGCCGGATGCAAACTTATTTTATAAATTCGTCTGCTCCTATTTGAGTATGGCGTTCGGCGACGCCCCTCCGGGTGTTATCGTCGCAGAGGGCATTCTATCGTTTGCTCTATCGTTTGCTCTATCAGTATATGCAGACGGCAAAGATTGAACGACCAAATTGGTCAACTCATAGTTGTCTGACCAAAACAGTCTAAAAGAATGATTAAGCTTAACACCGGATGACATCAGCCGGTTAATTACTAAAGTTCTCTGTTAGGTTGTTCAACGAAATTGTACCAGTCACCCCAATGGGGCAGACGAACCAGGTGCAATGGATTGCAGGTATCCCAGACGGCCTTTAAGCTGTCTGGGGTCCATCAGACAGGCGGACAATATGTTCCTTGCTCCATTAACTGTCAGGCGGCAATCTCCCGTCTGTCTCACAAAGAAGTTATATGCAAATACCCGGTTGGGTAAAACGGCTGTCGTTGACGGCTGTGTACTTGGTTTGGGGCAATCACTACTGTGATTGATTAACTTAGACTCTTTAAAGTATCAAGCATTCCAAAGTCAATCAATCAAAGAAGTACTGAAACCAACCACACAGCCTCCAGGGGCAAGAGTAGCCGATATACTATCTGAATTGCCGCATGCTTTAAAAATTCAGGCAAAAGTTCAAAAATTGAAACAAAATAGCAAATTCATCAAACCGACTAAATCGGCAAATTTCATTCAAAACCGGTTAAAACCGGATAATATTGTTAACCAGATATACATCCGCGATAAGAGAAAGTATAATTGTTACCCGACCCCTCAGTTGGTAAAACTACAGAAATACTCGGCACGCAGGCCGGAAAAAGACAAAGGTTGGCATAATGCCGTTGAAAGAAAAAAGGGAGGAAGCTGAATCACGGCTGCTGGGTCTGCTCCGGCTGGTTCTGACCTGTGGGGAGGCTTGTTTCAGTTTGAGCATCTGGGACCTGACCATCTTGAACTTGATCAGCTTGAGCTTCATTATCCTGGATCTAATCATCCGGGTCCACAGCCGACTCCCCCTCACCATTAGAAACCTCGTAGCCTTCTTCAAGGGCCCATGCCTTGAAGGGAGGCGGGGCCTCCTCATTGAGTTGTTGTGCATCATACACCTCAGTGTCGTAATCGTATAGAAGCCTAAGCACATCAAACTCAACCTTGGGATGGAGCAGACCCCATGCAATGCGCAGCCGGGCTTTAGTGTCTCGCTCGTTCTCAGCAACCAGCCGCTTCTGCTCTTGGGAAATCTCGTCCTTGTGTTTATTCCTTAGTTGGATAAGTTCGACCCCCAGGAGGCTGACGTTTGCCCTCAGCTGGGTGTTTTCTGTGTCAGCTCCCTCCAAGGCCTTGAGGTTCGACTGGGCAGTCTTCAGCTCCTCTACAAGCTTGGCCACCCGCTCGTTTGCAACGTCATTAGCAACCGTTGAGTTCTTTATCAGCTCCTCTTGTTTCAACTCTACTACTTTAATTTCAACATCACATTGTATTTTACTATATTCAGCAGAGTTGAGAGCTTGAACGGCCCTCTATTTAGCGTCATTTACCTTTTCTCCCTTCCGTCTGAAGGGGACCCTAAGCCCGTCTACCCTCAGCATCGCCTGAAAAGGTGGGTTCAGACGGTTAATATGGAGGGTTAAAAGCTTTAAAAAGATGAGGTTCTAAGTAAAAATTACCTCAGCCAGCAGGCCCTTGATTCGATCGAAGTCCACGACCTGCACATCCGGTACAGAGTGTTTCTCTGTCCGGGTAAGTGTCTACACCATCCTCTTAGCAAACACCTGCATGTTAGGCAGAGCTGAGGGAGTATCTGCACTAAAAGAAGTACTTAGTGAGAAAGCAGCATAGGCGACACCCGACTCATGTCGGCTGCTGATCGAACCTTCAGGTGGATTGACCCGAGTCTTCACTCGCATATAGTCAACCGGCCAAGGGAGTTCGACTCGTGTCTTACCTTGGACGCGGGGCTGAGGAGACTCCCCTTCAGCCGCTACAGCGCCGACTGCAGCAGTGAGTGGCTCGCCACTCTTCAATGCCGTTGAGACATCCGGCTATTTCCCAGTAGATCGCCCTAAGCTTTCACTCAAAGCTCTCATTATAGTCAGGCCTTTGCCCCCGGTTTTTTCTCCCCGTCTTAGACGGAGATTTGGCCAGCTCTTCCCCCGACCACTTGAACAGTTTGGTGATGGAGCGGGGGATTAACTTGCTTCCGCCCTGAAAACACAAAATAGGAGATATAAACGGAAATTCATAAGTTGAATGAAAGGGGTATAGCCGGAAGTTTGAGTTTAGCAGGCGGCTTACCCCTCCCTTCTTGGCTTCCTTGGCTTCCAAGGCCGCCTTCTTCTCCAAAAGCTGCTCCTTCCTCAGAATAGCAGCCGACTTAGCAGGCGTTATCTCAGGTGGAACCATATCCTTTGCTTCGTCTGCAGTAAGAAAGGAAACAGTTGGTCAAAAAGATTAACAAAAACAAATAAGGCATTAATATAGACGGCAAATTGCCGGGTGTGTTATAAGTCTACCCTGCTTGAACATAGGACTAAGCCCACAGGCGGAGAGGAAGGCCTCGTTCTTAAAGAAGTCCGGATGAGGTATCCAGTTCCTAGGAACAATTATTTGAGTCCCATCCTCTAAGGGCATAGTTGTTGTCTTAAAAAAGCCCGGCTCCATGATCTGCTCGTAAGCCCTAGAAGACATCCGGGGCAGGGCGCACTTCTTTTCGAGCAGCGCCGGATCTTGATTTTACCGGCGAAGGAACCGGTTGTGCCCCAGAATTGGAGATTAGATCAAATAAAATCTGTCCTTCCAGCCGGACCATTTGGACGGCTTATCCAAGGTCATTAAGTATTGCGGGTGTGTGGTTAGAGTGTACCACGCACCATACCCGCCTGGGGCCCGGCTCATATAATGTATATGAGCAAACGCAGCGAAACTAGGCTCTATGTTTTGATACTCGTAGGCGGCAATATAGCCTAGAATGTTAATCCACGAGTTTGGGGTAAGCTCCCAGACACCCAAGTCATACCTCTTCAAAATTCTTTTAATCCCTTTATGAAGGGGGAAGCGGAGGTCGACTTTAATCACGGCCTCATAACAGCCAATATCGTCCTCCCAGGCAATCATTGCCTCAGGCGGAGGAACCTCTATTCTCCATCCCTCTCCTACCGGATGCGCATCTGCAAAAGCTCTAAAACTGCTTTGCATAACAGCTAAGTCCCTAGGAAGCATTTTAGCTGTTAAGGGATTTAGCTGATCCGGCCCTTTAGCCGGTTGCTGATACTCAGCCGCTATATCTTCTTGGTCAGAGCCCGACGCCTCTAAGCCGGATCTCTCGACGGCTTCCTCGCCGCCTGACCCCTCTTCATCAGACCTTAGGGAAGAGGCATCGTCCTCGCCATCTGCCCCTTCAAATATTGTGTCACTGGGGGTTGAAGGAGTGACACCCGAAGAAGAACCCGCCTGCTCTTGCTCTTCCTTCGAATCCTCATATTCGTCATCAGGAATAGCTTCATCAGCGGGCACTCTTCTAGCGCGCCGCTTGCTCGGCTTGACAGCCGTTTGTTTGACTCTAGCCATGGTGTCCTGCATAGACACAGAGACGGAGGTGTTCGGGGATGAGCAAAGCAGGTCCGAATGTCCAGAAAAGGCACCCCTAGTTCTAGATTCAGCGGTACTAGAAGACCGGCTGAGTGACCTAGGCGATGTCGTGTGGGTCCATGGAGAGTCCATTTTATCTTTGAAGCCTAACTACACAAGTGGAAAAGTATAAAAAGCTTGAAAGGAGTATAGGCGGTTACCTTTAAACTTAGCTCTGAATATCTGAAAACTGCTACACACGGTGACCGGATGTGTTCCTTGAAATGTAGCCGAAAAAACGCAAAATCACAGCAGGCGGATGCAGAGTTTCTGTAGACACCCAAATGTGTCTCCCCAAAACCAAACCCAGTGATGAATACCTTTTGCGTCGAATGATTATCGAACGAGGTGAAAGTGTGAAAGGTCAAGTGTTGCGGTTGGTTTTTATTAAAATTCTTTCTTTCTGTTTTCGAAAACAACACTATTTTATGAAAACAACCAATCCAGTTTAGTTTGGTCCAAGACAAGGGTCCAATAATAGTGTAGTTGGATGGGGCTTGCAAAGAGCTTTCCAACGATATATTATAAGCCCAATTCCGATGAATAATGAGGAAGTTATGGCCAAAATACTAAACTGGGCCCGGTTTGATCTTTACATGCGGCCCAATGATCTAGGGGAGGGCCCAATGATTAATTATTATTCCTAAAGTTATTGGAATTAATTATAGTCTTCTAGAATTTTCTAGAAGGTTCTCTTTAGTCCTAACAAGATTAGAATTAATAATTAGATTTTGATAAAGTTTTATTTGGAATAAAATATTATTTTATGAAAAATACGATTTCAGTTTTCATACGGACTTTACAAATCGATTTTGATTGATAAGTGGACTCCGTGTTTGAAAGCGCGTAGGAATCCAGGCTGTCGTCAAATGACAGGCTTGTCGCCACGCGACAGACCCTGTCGCCAAACGACAGGCTTGTCGCCACGCGACAGAGCTTGTCACCAAGCGACAAGGTCGGTTTTGCAGCGACAGAGTGGAGTTTTATTCCTTATCAAATTCTACTTATTTCCGGACTATTTTCTTATAAATAGGGTCCTGAACCTCCGTTTTTATTGATTCACAATCAATCATCATCAACAATTCACAATTATCAATTATCATCAATCACCTATTTCTCTAAACTCTCTCTAGCTTTTCACAAACAAAATTCCGCATTCACGAGATCTAGAAACACTTAGCCAAGTTCGAAGTTGCCTTCGCCCTAGACGTGAAAGGTTATAATTTCTGAGGGTTTGGTCCCAAATCTCTATTTCCATTATTTGATTTGATTGTTTGATTTTATATTTTCCTTGAAGTTACTAACACGTGTATTTTGTCATTAGAAAGAGGCACGAGGCATCAAAGTATGTAATCTTATTGCTTTATTCTTGTAGAAAGCATGTTTAAATTTGTTTAATTCCTAGTATCATGTTATGATGTTATTATTGCTTTCTAATAGCATGTTTAGGGTGCCTTTTACTCTTTTCTAATATCATGTTAGTATCATGTTAGGGATAAAGCTTTGATCTTTATTGTTTAGTGACATGCTAGGGTTTGTTATTAATCTTGTTAGTATCATGCCTAGGATCTTGCTATTAATATTATGCTTTAACATGATTATGATGATTGTTATTATGTTGCTTGATGATTATTATTGTTATTGCTTATCACGCCTTTTATGCATGTTTAAAGGGAATTTGTACTTGTAATCACGCTTAATAAGATAATTAATAATCTTGTTTAGGGCTAATATGATTATAATTCAAGTGATCGTCAATAATAATTTATTTGTGCATTAAATTCAACCAACATAGATAAACAGATTTAGAGTTAATCTGTTGATTGCATGCTAGTCAGAAAGCGCACATGAATACGAGAAGAATAAAGTAGAGGCCTATTTAGGGCAGGTTCAATCTCTTTTAGGGTGGATTTGTACCTTCATCCCCGAACCCTATTTGGTTCAAGACCTTTTGGAGTTGACGATCTCCTGGATCGTTAAGGGGTGTAATCTTCACCTTGTGAACGGTTTACAAGTTCCTAAAACTTGTTGGCGACTCTTTTGCTCTAGCTTCCTTCCCTTTGGACGCCACCATACTTAAGTGTATGATCACAGTGGGGTTCAAGCTTGGGGTTAATGGCTTGAAATATTCCCTACAGTTTCTCTCTTTAAAAAGCTCTCTCTTTCTCTCTCTAAGAAGTCAAAGGCTCTGGTGTGAAATGGGGAGAGAGAGAGGGTAAAACCTTCTATTTATAAAAGGGTAAAAGCAGGGGTATCCCCGTAAAACCCTAGAAAGTGAATAGTTTTACTATTCACCATTTAGTGAATGCCGCGTGTCACAGGCGCCACGTGGCCAGCCCACGTGCCACCTGTGAGGGGCAAATGTTTTGGGTAAAATTACCCTATCCACGTGGACCAATCAGAGAGGACCACGTGTCAAGCCTAAGCAGGTCCATTTGGGCCAATTGCTAGCTGACACGTGTCAACCTCAGATGCTTCCACTACTAAAAATTAAGGTTTTTGCGACCGCCACAAACGGTCGCAGAAAATAGCAAAAACGGTCGCTAAACATAATTGCGACTGAGAACGGTCGTAAAGCGGTGGTCGCTATTTCCATTGCGCAAAAAAAAATTACGACCGGTTAACAACCACAAAATAATTGCGACCGTTTTTTTTTATTTTCAACAACCAGTAGTAAGACGGTTGCAAATATAAATAATTGCGACCGGTAGAGCAGCGGTCGCAAATGCTGCGACGGCTATAGGCGGTCGCTAAAATATTATAAAAAAAAAACAGAAACAAACTACCAAAACCCAACCTGCATTCACACCGTACCCACCACAACCTCCCACCCAAAACCACCTCTACCCATGCACCACCACCGCCAATCTTAACCCAAAAAACCAGAAATAAAACCAGAATCAAAATTAACAGTACAAACCCCACAAAATTACCCACCAAAAACAAACCACAAAATCAACCCCAAAATCAAAACGAAAATAAAACTGAAATCAAACAAAAATAAAACCCAAAAATTAACAAAAAAAATCAAAATGAAAATTAAACTCAAAATGAACATAAATAAAAAAAATTTATAACATTCGAACATGAAAACTCATAAAATAGATCTAAAAAAACCCAGAAAAAACCCACAAAATACAGATCTAAAAAAAACCCACAACCCTCGAAAATTTTAACAAAGTTAATGAGAACTTGAAACCAAACCCAAAAACAAAGAAATTCGAACAAAATATGTACGAAGTTCATGAAAACTCGAACAAAATCAATGAAAACTCAATATCAAACCCAAAATTAACGAATTCGAACCAAAACTCAAACAAAAATAGAAAAAAATTGTACATAACCAAACTAACATGGAAATTTAATTAGATAACAAAATCAATCCATAAAAATCGAAAATAAACAAAAACAAACGAAATTTTCAAACAAAACAACATACCTTTTCCAATACCTCTTCTTCTTTAGGTTTACATGGTCAAATTCGACCACAAAAACTCCAGATCTAGAATTTTATTGGTCGAATTTGACCATGAACACCAAACTTCGTTTGTTGAGAAAAGTCCCTAGACCACTATTCGTTAATGACGAAAATTTAAGAGAAAGAAAGAATGAAGAAGTGGAGAAAAGAAAGAAAGACAAAGGAAATAGAAGGAGAAAGGAAAGAGAATGAGATGGGGGCGTGAGAAAGAAATGAGGAAAGAGAAGGAGTAGAAATGAGGAAAGAGAAAGAGATGAGAAAAGAAATGGAGATATGTGAGAAGAAAGAGAAAAGAAAAAGGAGAGAGAAAGGAAAAAGGAGAGAGGAGCGGCACTTCAACAAACTAGGGTTAGGGTGCACCCATTTTATACTTGTTAATTTTTTTTAAAAAAAGTACCACTTTTGCGACCGCTTTTAGCCGTCGCAAAATTACGACCGTTTTAGAAACGGTCGCAATTTTCAAAATAACGGTCGCAAAGGAATTAATTTAATTTTAGATTATTTTTCACATGTATTTAATTTTAAAAAAATGTTTAAATATATTTGCGACTGTTTAATACCAAAAAAACGGTCGCAAATCTGTGACCGTTCTGAAAATGGTCGCAATTTTGCGACCGCATAAAAACCGGTCGCAGATTTCAAATTTTGCGACCGTTTTAGTGACGGTCGTAGAAAAATGGTTGCAATTTGATCGAATTTTAGTAGTGTTCCTGAGTTGCGGCCTTCAAGGCCCAATTCCCAAGAACACCGTAAAATGGCGCAGCCCACCAAATCTAGGTCAAATGACCTAGAAGGGGCATGTTCTCCAATGACCTTATAAATAGGGAGATATTCCCCAAATTTTTGGGACAGACAATCATTTATTACACCTACCCTACATTCTCTCACATCATAGAAACACCTGAGCTCGGAATCCGAGAAGAACTCATTTCATTTTCCGCACCTTCTCCTACTCACATTCAAGTACTAACTTGATCGTCAGAGGCGGAGCTCCAAACACCTGGAGTCTCCGTTGTTTTGCAGGTACAGGCGCAGTCGGATCAGTCCTCGAGCTGTAACTCTCCCGAGGGACAAAAGCACCCAAAACAGCAGGGACAGAGAAGAATAGGTGGATGAGAGTTGGTACGCACTAGAAATGGACCCACTCCAGGCGAACGACCGGCCTCATGAGGAGAAATGGACAGGATATGTATTCAGCCCAAGGCGGCCATCCTTTAAATGGGCGAACAGATTCGTCCGCCTATTCCACTATAAGTCCTATTCCCACATACTCGGACGCATTAAGACGAGTAGAAAATCAGAGGAGGTGGCCCGTAGCGTATGAGTCACCCCCTCTAAGGGGCAAATTTTTAGGGTAAGAATACCCCCTACACATGGTCCAATCCCGTAGTGACACGTGGCCTAATCAAAGGGCGACACGTGTCCCTATGGGAAGATGACGCGTGTCAAGCTCAAGAAGAGCACCTGAAATGAGAGAAAAGGGCATCCTTACATCAGGAGGCTCAAATCCCGAGAAAGCCGCAAAACGGCGCTGATCTCTAAACACGTGTCGCTACTTGATTGCCAGTAGAAGCGTGGATTATGATGGGAGGGGTGGATTGTGACATAATAGCAAATAGAGCATTAAATACCTCCAACTTCTCTCTACTTTCTCTCTCTAGCCTTTCCGATTTCAGTTTACTAACTTAACCGTAGGAGGCGAATATTCCGTCACCGGAATATTCGTGTTTTGCAGATGTCCTAGTCTCGTTGCCAGCAGAAGCGTGACCAGTATCCTGAGGGATTCCAAAAAAACCCCGAAACACTATCAGTTGTTGATTGGTTGTATGGATATTATGTAATTGTTTTTGACACAATGTCTTGCTTAGGAAAATGTATATAGCGGTGGGTCAAATATAAGGTTATTATTGTGTCTAAATATTTGGTGAATACGACGGGTAAAACAAATATTCGATTGTATAGCTGCTGAAGTGAATGGTATGGTAAGAAACTTTTAGTTTTAATCTACGGGAGGTAGGAAATGATTTAGTCTATTTCTCTTATATAGTTATGTAGAGTATAATTCATTTATTTTTCCAATTAAAAGAATAACATTATAAAAAAAGGGAATAAAATAAATACAAATCTATAATCTTCTATAATCTATCTATAATTAATACTAAAGTAATCACCGCTGGCATCACCACAGTATATGTGTCGCCTTTTTATACAAAGATGGTAGTTTAATTTTTATCTTTTTTTTTAATAAAAAGACAAAAATAAGAAAGATATTTTAAGAAAGTGAAATTTATCACCTAAAACCCCTTTTACTTTATATATATATAATATATATATACACACACAAAGTACTGTATTAAAAAAAAAAAAAAAACAAGAGACTTTATACTTCCCTCTTCACCTTTCACTTTTTCCAGAAAAAAAAAAATCGAATTCCATAGTCACTCGCTCTCAAGGTAAAATCAATGGTCGTTTTGTTTTCTGTAGAATTCCAGATTAATTCTTTCGTAGTTTATCAGTGATTTCAATTTCAAGATTTTGGGGTTCAGTTGAACCAATTGAACCCCCTTAATACGCCACTGAACTTGTGCGTTACTGCTCGAAAAACCCTTAAATAATCTCAATGTAATTAGGGTTTTTGCTTAATTTTTTAATTATGCATTTCAGGGTTTAATTTTTTGTTTTTCCACATTGTTATTTTTACTTGATTTCGGGTTTTATTTATGATTGTGCATGTTAGGGTTTAATCTTAATGCAGAATCTTTCATCGTTGTAGTTTGCTGCATATTTGCTTCAGTTGCTTGGCTGTGTAATCATGGCGAACGTTGCGTTGACAGGGATACTTGAAAAGGTACCTTCTCTCTCTAAAATTTTGCTTTTTTTTTTTTTTTTTTTTTTTTTTTTTTTTTTTTTTTATAAGAATAATATATTTATTTTTTTTACTAATTTGTTGTAGTTGTTTTGTTGGTTGAAAAGTATGAATTATGACATTAAGATCTCTTCAAGTAGTACTAGGATTCATTGGGTGATTTTTAAAGTGAATGAATTTGCTTTTGTGTTCGAGTCACCGTAACACACTATCAACATTATATATTTTTGATATTAATGTCATGAATTATCATTCATATTGTTTGACAATAGTTAACGAGTTCTTTTATTAATTTTTCTTGACTTATGTTCGTATTCTTCTTTTGTCCAGATGACTGGTAAAGATAAAGATTACCGCTATATGGCTACTTCTGATTTGTTAAATGAATTGAGCAAGGAGGGATTTAAGGTTGATTCTGATTTGGAGATTAAGTTGGCGCTTACCATTCTTCAGCAACTTGATGATTCGGCTGGGGATGTTTCTGGACTAGCTGTGAAATGGTTTGTTCTAAATTTTAAAATCATTTTCCCTGTATTTTCCAATCCATCTTTTTGTTTAGTTTTAACTTTTTACACTCGTATTGATGCCTCTGCATTGTTTCATCAATGAGCCATGTGTTGCTACTTAGCTGCTTAATCTCGTCTTTCACCTATGAACTTTATTTGTATAGCCTTCTGGTGTCTCTCGTTAAATTTTATACCATTTGTAGTTGATTAGATCAAATAGCCGTTTGTTTAAAATTTTAAAACCATTTTCCCTGTATTTTCTAATCTATCTTTTTGTTTAGTTTTAGAGACTTTTTACATTTGTATTAATTGATGCCTCTTGCATTGTTTCATCAATGAGCCACGTGTTGCTACTTAGCTGCTTAATCTCGTCTTTCACCTATTGACCGTATTTGTATAGCCTACTGGTGCCTCTCATTAAATTTTATACCATCTATAGTCGATTAGATTAAAAAGCCGTTTGTTCTAAATTTTAAAACCATTTTCCCTGTATTTTCCAATCCATCTTTTTGTTTAGTTTTAGAGAGTTTTTACACTCGTATTAATTAATGCCTCTTGCATTGTTTTATCAATGAGCCACTTGTTACTGTGTTGCTACTTAGCTGCTTAATCTCGTCTTTCACCTATTGACTGTATTTGTATTGCCTACTGGTGCCTCTCATTAAATTTTATACCATCTGTAGCCGACTTGATTAAAAAGCCGTTTGTTCTAAATTTTAAAACCATTTTTCCTGTATTTTCCAATCCATATTTTTTTTTTTTTTTACTTTTAGAGACTTTCTACACTCGTATTAATTGATGCCTCTTGCATTGTTTCATCGATGAGCCACGTGTTGCTACTTAGCTGCTTAATCTCAGCTTTCACCTATTGACTGTATTTGTATAGCCTACTGGTGCCTCTCATTAAATTTTATACCATCTGTAGTCAACTAGATTAAAAAGCCATTTGTTCTAAATTTTAAAACCATTTTCCCTGTATTTTCAAATGCATCTTTTTGTTTGGTTTTTAGAGACTTTTTACACCCGTATTAATTGATGCTTCTTGCATTGTTTTATCAATGAGCCACGTGTTGCTGTGTTGCTACTTAGCTGCTTAATCTCTTCTTTTAGCTATGGACTGTATTTTTATAGCCTACTGGTGCCTCTTGTAAATTTATACCATCTATAGTAAAATAGATTAAAAAGCCATTTGTTCTAAATTTTAAAATCATTTTCCTGTATTTCCTAATCCATCTTTTTTTTTTTTTTAATTTTTTTTTCTTATAAATTTATTTAGTTTTAGAGACTTCTTACACTCGTATTAATTGATGCCTCTGCATTGTTTCATCAATGAGCCAGGTGTTGCTGTTTTGCTACTTAGCTGCTTAATCTCGTCTTTCACCTATGGATTTTATTTGTATAGCCTACTGGTGCCTCTCGTTGAATTTTAATACCATCTATAGTTGATTAGATTAAAAAGCCAACTTAGTGACTTATACTCCTCGAAACATATATGGAATGCAATTATTCTTTTTGTTAAGGATAGATTTTCAAGCAGTGAAATTGGGTTTGTATAGCCTTTCACAGAAAATCTATTCTGCAATTCTCTTCTGTATGATAACATAAGGAAATTAGTTTTGTGGAGCAAGAATGACGCTGAAGTGCAATGGTTCCATTATCTCTATCTTAGTATTTTTTTGTCTCTATTGCTATTGACTATTTGACTTGTTTCCATACTTTTTCAGTCTTGCTCCACTAGTGAAGAAGGTCAATGAGGCAAGGGTACTAGATATGACGAACAAACTTTGTGAAAAGCTCCTGAATGTTAAAGAACAACACAGAGACGTTGCAAGCATAGCTTTAAAGACGATCGTTTCTGAAGTCAACAGTTCATCAGCTGTTCAAGCTCTACTTGATTCTCTTGTACCTCAGTTAACAACTGGAATAATTGGCAGTGTGAGTTTTAAACTATTAACTTTTAGTTAGGGAAAGAGTTTTGTTTTCTTGTGGAAAAGATTAAATATCACTAAGCCATAATTAATCGAATTATTTTTATGATCCTTGCATTTGTAAACCTGCTTAAGTACACTGGGGTCTCACTAATTTATAGGCTGCTTCAAAAAATGCCCCACACCCCCTCAAAAAATAATAAAAGATTTTTTTTTGAAAACATAGGTCTACTTTCCCAGACTAGAGGAAGGGGTATCTTGAATTGATCAATTTCAGCTTTATCAATAACTATAGAGCCAACTGACTTGACATGGATAGCATCATTGATGACCATATCATCATAAAGCCATGTATCGCAATACAATCATCTTGTAATTTGTCTCCTTGATAACAAGTTTTAGTGTCAGCAGTGATCCCTGAATTAACTGAAATGAGGTTCTTGTGGCTCACTTGAAGGTTGTCCTTTATAGTAAAGAATTTCAGTAGAGTGTTAATTTCCCCAATAAAGTATTCATTTATAAATGGATGTTGGATCTTAAAGAAAGAACCTTACAACTACCATTAATCAACCACATTGTTGTGAATATACGAGCAATCAAAATAAATTGACAACTGTTTAGTTTCTGTAACAATCTATAAAAATAACTGCCTATTAATCATCACTATCTTTTTTTTCCTATCAATTCAATTTTAAACAACCAATTTCACCATCTTGTTTCTATTTTCATCTTTAACTAGCCAAACCCCACTTTCCTTTTTTTTTTTTATTAAATTTATTTTTTATAACAATATTCACCTACTCTCGACCAAACCCCACTATCTTGTTTTATTCACCTTCCTAAAACTTGTGTGAAAGGCAAATGAAGCTTTTATTAGGGGATGGAGGGAGTATTCCTTTTCCTTGGTCATTGGTATATTTAATTGAGGAATCTAATGGTCCAAGCACATTCAGTAATGGTGATCAACTTGACTCTTTCTAATGGATGAGTTTCCATCACTCATCAAATCCTTAGTATGCTGCTATGCCTAATAACAATTGTGGGGATTCTAAAAACTTAACTTATGAATTTCTGTCTGCTAATCATACTTTATGAATAGTGGAGTTTGACTTAAGAGAGACAGTTAGATCCATGCTCACAACCAACACCACTATGTCGGACTTTTAAACCAAATGTAGGCCCCCAAAGTATTTAAGTAGGTAACAATGCAATCCTCCATAATCCTTTAACCCATAAAATCTCAAATCTTGATGAGGTGGAAAACATGACACTGAAATTCGACCTTGGTTAGGCTCACCACTGTCAACTCATAGACGAATCTTTTGAATGATACATTAAGGTATGTGACTGTGGACCAGAAGCTTCTCAATGGAGAGTGTAAGAGTGATATCTTAGAGACCCTAGTCCTCAAATTCATGACTTTAATCTGCTAAATTTTACCTCTGCTGATATTTTCACCTTTTTTTTTGTTGATTAGAATTGATAAATTTTTACATTTATAATAGTATTTGTTTTAATTTATGAACCTGGATACTGTATCTTGATAACCTCTGTGTGTGATACAGGGATCAAGTACAGAGATCAAATGTGAGTGTCTTGATATCTTGTGTGATGTTCTTCATAGATATGGGAACCTTGTGGTTGCTTATCATGAGGAGCTGCTTCGTGCACTGCTCTCTCAGTTGAATTTTACTCAAGCCACTATTAGAAAGAAGACAGTTTCTTGCATAGGTAATATATTCTAAACAATGTTCTGATGTAGTATAGTTTTGCCTTACAATTCCAGATCTCATGGTTTTCAAGTCTTGCCTTAGGATAAGGCTCCAAGAAACTTCTTTAAGGTCTCTAAACAATTTTCTTCATATGTTTGCTTTGCTCAGCATCACTTGCATCAAGCTTGTCTGATGATTTATTGACGAAGGCTACAGTTGAAGTTGTTGGACTTTTGAAACGCAAGGCTACAAAGCCTGAAATGACACGAACACACATTCAAATGGTTGGGGCTCTAAGGTCTGTATATGTCATATTGTAGCTAGCTGTTATTTTTGTATGTCTGACGTTTTGTATTCCATGCTGGTGGTATCCCTTTGTATTTTCTCTAATGTTGCCCGTTCCCCTAAACAAATCCAACAAATTGCTAGTTCTGTGTTGTCCATTCAATTAGTGATCATATATTACATGTTTTGCAAAGCAATATATATTTGAAGGCAAGGGAATATTTCATCAGCTCTTTGATTAAGTATATGGATGTTAACTGTTATGTTACCTTGGTCAGCATTTTCCTGTTTTGAACCATGTTGTTGTAGACAAAAATAATATAGATAAAAGAGAGGACAAGAGTTATGGAAAATATGCTGCATTTTTAGAAATCTCTGATTGATTAAAAGTGAAGAATGGTTCAAGGCTTTTGTTTTGGCATGTCATTTTTGAAATTTTAATGCATTGCATTGAAAATTTTGAAGTGTTTTGTGATAAGGAAGAAGATCTAGTGTTAATGCATTGCATTGAAAATTTTGAAAATGTTTCTTTTTCAAGATTTCCTTGTTAAAAGGAAGAAGATCTAGTGTTAATGCTTTTGGATGTCTTTCTGTTGACCATGCTGATTTTGAGGGGACTTTTGGGATGGTGCGGCCCCTTAAACGCACTTTTCTTTTCGTCCCTTGTTTATGCAAAGAGATGGAATTTTCTCCCTAAAAACCGTTGTAGCTTGTCTTAAGATCCATAATTTTGTTTTCATTAAATTAGCCGTTTAGTTTGGTAGAGAAGGGTAAGGAAAATTTTGCTGAATAGGGTGTGGAAGATTGTGCTGTGGCAAATGGGTGGTTCACTTGGAAATACTATAGTTAAAAAAAAAAAAGATGGTATGAGATTAGCAAAGCAATCATGAAATAACAAATTAAGCTAATTTTTGTAAAAACTCAATGGGAGTTTGGTATAGTAATTTTATATGTAGGAATCAAATTCAAATAAGTGTTTCCATTTCTAGTTGTTTGGTATGAGTTAAAACACTTAAAAGTAACAAATACCGTTTTCGAAGGGTAACAAAATCCCCCAATTTGTTACCCTTGACAAACTAGTGGAAACAAAATACATTTCCTTAATTACAATTCTACTCAAATTGTTTCCATTCCATTAGAATTTTGGATACCAAATATATAAAATATATAGTAAAGATAACATTATCATTACTCTTTCCCCTATTTATTTAATTCTTTCCATTCCATTTACAGTGACACCCCGTCAAAGAAAGTGGTATAAAATAATAAAATTAGAGCAAAGACTGAAAAAACACTAACTAAACAAATAGAGTGATGCACCTAGGGAGTATTCATATCACTATATTATATCTGTGTCTGGTAAAGGTACCTCTACTGGTTGAAGTTCCCATCCCTCGTGATAAATTTAAGAAAGCAGAATGAGATGTTTTGAGTCTGGACAGTGGATACTTGTGCAAGCTATACTTAAAGCACTATCACTCTTATTGAATCTTTTTTTAATTTGTTTAATTTATTTATTTATTTTTTATCGGATGTAACCAGTGATGTAAAGTGAGGCTAGGAACAAAAAGCATCGTTAGGCTGGCAAGTGACATCATAATTTTACCTTCGGTAAATTAAATTGCGTGATGTCACAGCAAAGGATTTAAATGTCATATATGACCATGAACTCTGCAATACCAGATTGGAAGCCTATTCTCTCCTTGGGGAAAAGTCCTAGTGTTCAGAGATAGCCTATGGACTTGTTAAGTTCAGTATAGAATTCTTGAGAAAATCATTTTCATGTAGTTTTTCTTGATATGGACCTATTACTTATTGTGATTTCCATGTGTTCTTTTTGTGTTGGTGAAATTATTTTATTATTTTTCCTGTCTTTTTTTTTTTGGTGCTTTATTGTAAAGCTTCTCCATTTAATAGATTTTAACTTATTGTGTTGTAGTCGTGCTGTTGGATATCGTTTTGGGCCTCATCTTCAGGATACTGTCCCTCTGTTGATCAATTATTGCAAAAGTGCATCTGAGAATGATGAAGAACTTCGAGAGTACAGTTTGCAGGTATGATGTTATTTACTTTTTGCCAGGAATCACATGGGAATTGTTATTTTATGTTCATTTTTTTGCCCTTTAAAGGCAGTAGAAAGCAAATTTTCTAAAATTTGCAAGCATGATTAATAAAACAGGTCAAGTAAATAGAACGGAGGAAGAAATAGTTAAACAATTCCCCCATTCCCAGTGTTAAAATTATTTTAATTAAGTCATTTGTTTACCTTCTCTTATCACTTCCTAAGAGGATGTGACTGTGTTGGAAGTAAAAATAAGGGAGAAAGTGATTGCTATTGGCTTTGCTGTTGTTTTTTTTCAATATGTAACACTGCATTTTTCATTTTGCAGGCTCTTGAGAGTTTTCTACTTAGATGTCCAAGGGATATCTCTGCTTGTTGTGACGAAATTCTTCATCTTACTCTGGAATTTCTTAGTTATGATCCAAATTTCACTGATAACATGGAGGAAGATACTGATGACGAAAATAACGAGGAAGATGAAGATGAGTATGTGACTAATGGCTGATGTAGCACTCAAAATTTCATTCCTGATTGGGATGTCATCCTTAAACAATATTTTTTTTTGTTGATGTTATCCCTTTGCAGTGAAAGTGCCAATGAATATACAGATGACGAGGACGCTAGCTGGAAAGTGAGAAGAGCTGCAGCAAAATGTCTAGCTGGACTCATTGTTTCTCGGCCTGAGATGCTCTCAAACCTATATGAAGAGGTAATTACTTATAAGCAATTTGAGTTACCAGAAGAAGCTTGTTGCTTTATTTATATTGAAAAGGGCTTATAATTCATGAGTCTGTTGATTGTTCATTTTCTAGGCTTGTCCAAAGCTTATTGACAGGTTTAAAGAAAGAGAAGAAAATGTTAAGGTAAAGTAGACTGGCTCTCTCCTATTTGCCTGCCATTTTCAGCGTTTCTCTTACTTGATAGTTTATTTTGTGCGGCTGCAGATGGATGTATTTAATACATTCATTGAGCTCTTGAGGCAGACTGGAAATGTTACCGGAGGGCAGATGGATACAGACAAGATGAGGTAGGAAACATCGTGCTGTTATTTTGGCTCCTTATTTATTTGAAAGTTGCAACATTTTAACTTGCGCTGGAAATTTAGATGTTTGTGGGCATGTTTCTTCTGATTGGAGATCCGCTGTTGATTTTTTGAGAATTCTGGATTTATGAGTTTGTGATTTTTTACGTGAGATTATTTCATTTTAAGTAATGTTGTGAGTTATGACTGTCATGTACAACCAAATGGTTGACAATACGGGCTATTTAGTTAGTGTTAGCTGTTAATTTGTTTTAACGGTTTGTTTCTTGTGCACAATATTTTTTGTACCATCTGAAATTCTGAAACTAGTGTCCAATTTTTATTATTTTTTAACTTTTTTATTTGAGCACTGGTGAGTTCCAGTTTGGGTGTGATGGTTAAGCTTAAAATTTTCTATTTTGGGCTTTTTGATTCCTCTAAGAGATGACTTATAAATAGTCCCTCGATTGTTGACTGTGAATTGTAGAAAAGAATGAGGGGATGATATCTGATTCTTTGATGCTTGTCTATATGTTTAAGTTGCAGAATGTTAGGATGGATATAGTTGGCAATTACAGAATGGCGTGTAGCAATGGCACCTCAATTTTAGTGTACCTTAAGCCTATCCTTAGTAGGTCCCTTGGCTACTTGAACATATTTAATAATCCTTTTTCATATGTATGCAATTGGATGGGCTATTATGTGAATCCTTGGTCACTACAGCAGTGGCACAGATCATTCGCATGTTTCAAACTGATGGTAGACTCTCATCATTTGTACAGTCCTAGGTGGTTACTAAAGCAAGAAGTTCCGAAAATTGTGAAATCTATAAATAGGCTGCTGCGTGAAAAGTCTATCAAAACTAAGGTGGGAATTCTTTTTCTACTCTTTGAAATTTATGCACTTCTAAGTTACATATATTTTTATCTTATCTTTTTATTTTTGTAATATGGTTTCTTGATGTTGTTCCTGTTTTTGGCAGGTTGGTGCCTTTTCTGTGCTTAAAGAACTTGTTGTTGTCTTGCCAGACTGCTTGGCCGACCAGATTGGATCTCTAATTTCAGGAATAGAGAAGGCCTTACTAGTAAGTGTCGTATTCATTTTATTCTAAGCTGGTCTTGTTTGTTCGTTCCAGGATTCTCATCTCTTCTGCACTAATCCTGTCAGGAAAACTCATCTACATCAAATTTGAAAATTGAGGCACTTGTATTTACGAGATTAGTTTTGGCTTCACATTCACCTCTTGTTTTTCATCCGCATATAAAGGTAATGTTTATTATTTTCAATGTTCATCTTATTCGATGTATATTTAATGATTGCTATTTCTGGGTTTAGGATAGCTTTTCTCTTTGTTCATATTGTGGTTTTTTTTCAAGTATTCATATTGAATGCTAATTTTGCATTTAGGAGATTGGTTAGAGTTTTCACTTTTCCTCCTTCCTTTGATGGACTGTCCACAGTTAACTTGAAATGGCGGTCATTGACAGTAATGGAATTAGCAATTTTCTTCTATTATATGTGACTGTGGGTAATTCCTGTTGAAAGTTGTAATGTTTTCTTAGAAAAACAATAAAAAGAAGGATTATCTGTAGTAACTGTAAATATAAAGATTAAAATCATAATATTACACTTTTACATTTATTAGTGCTGATAAGAATTTATTACATAAAATAGTCGTATGACGGTATGTTTTGTGAATCTCATGCGACATAATGGATAATGCTTCTTAAGAGTAAATTTACTTTGGAGCAGGTTAGAACTCTTTGTAGCTGAATGAATAATTCTTTATTAATGGCATTGCGATAAATTAGTTCTTAAGAGTAAGTTCACTTTGGAGCAGGTTAGAACTCTTTATAGCTGAATGAATAATTCTTTATTAATGGCATTGCGATAAATTAGTTGTAGGACGAAAAGGAAGCTTTAATCCTTGAAAGGCGTATGATGAATTTATGACCTGGTCTTGGGCACCACTCCTGAGAAAAGGGTTGGCTAAACTTGTTTAGTTGATGATTATACTTGCACAGGCTCTTTCTGGTCCTGTACTATCTTCGGTTGGTGAGCGATACTACAAGGTCACTGCTGAGGCATTGAGAGTTTGCGGAGAACTTGTCCGAGTTTTGCGTCCAAGTATTGAGGTATGATTGTTGGTTTGGTTATGTAAATCACAGTTAATTGATATCGTGACAAGTTGACAACTTACTGATGTATCAATACAACTTCATTCAAATGGCCCTGTTTGTTTAGGTTTCTGGCTTTGACTTTAAGCCATTTGTTCATCCTATCTACAATGCTATCATGACACGCTTGACGAATCAAGATCAAGACCAGGAAGTTAAGGAGTGTGCTATCACTTGCATGGGACTTGTTATTTCAACATTTGGTGATAATCTTACTGCGGAATTACCAGCATGTCTTCCTGTTCTTGTTGATCGAATGGGAAATGAGATAACCAGGCTTACTGCAGTAAAGGTTAGTTTTGTAACTTCATATATGTTTATTTCCATCCTTTTTTTTTTTGTTTTTGTTTTTTTTTTTTTTTTTTTTTTTTTGCTGTTTTATTGATGCTGTACAAAAGAATAACTATAGGATACCTATGAGCACAGATAGGGGTTTAGTGTTTAAGGAAAGTAGTGGCCTTATTGAGAGAATAAACTTAGAATTCCTTGACAAGCAACATCCACCCAGTTCTCCTGCCAGAAACCCCAGAGAAATCTCGCCGGCAAAGTCTGTTATACCACCAATTTGTCAATTACTTTTCTATTGCGAATTAGGGTTTCCAGTAATTAAAGCTTTCAATATGGGGTTGAAAGCAAGTAAAATCATATAATTAATTGAGGGATTTTTCTTATTTAAGACTGGATGAGATTAATTTGAGAAATTTTGGTAACTTTGTAAGTTTCAAAACTTTTGAACTTAAAGTGCAGCACCTGGTGCCTTGACAGAGGCATGTGCCTCTCAGTGCCTTCTGTAATGCGCTGCACCTAGATAATGTTGTGCCTAAGTCTGCTTTTTTAAAACTAGGGAAGTGAATGTCGGTGTTTTACGCTCTTCTAACCGATGTTAAAAAAAATAAGGAAGGCTAGGCTTTGCTCCTCTTTTTATGCTTTTTTATGGTGCAACTCTTGCTTACCTGTTATTATTCTTAATTTTTTCTACTGCAAAATTCTTTTGCAATTTATCTCTTTTTTCCTTAGCTTATTTGCGTTTTGGGGTTGGGGTGGATGAATTTATTTTATAACTCTATTCTGTAGTCTCAAAATCTCTACGAGGTGGGATGGTATCTTTTTGGTAGTGGCAGCTGCCATTCCGGAAACTTTCATTTATTAAATTGTGAGGAAGTTTTTTTTTATTGCCAGAAGGGGACCTACTTTTTTAGAAATAAAAAATGAATTATATTATGTTGAGAAGCTTTAGGATACTGCATTTAATGATTTTCAGGCAGAAACCATCCTTACAATGTGAAGCTTTGGCTGACATTCCCTTGGTGCTCTAATCATACATTCTTTTTATTCATTGTCAATGGTGTAGTAATAGAATAAGAGGTGTTTTAGAATTATGTGTTTTGATATTCCATGCTCTTTCTTAGATTTGAGATTTGCATCTAATTAGGTCTTCAAACTTGATGGTTGACTGATGCTGATTGGGTTCTTAAGTCAGCTGCTATTTAGTATCTAATGGTTGAATGTGCTGGACAGTTAACCATGTTCAAGAATCTGATTTGTACTGAGTACTGTTTTGCCAAATTGTTTTAACTCAGCATTTTGGTGTAGTTGTAAGTTTATGACTAGTGAGTTTTGGGAGTCCTAGTTATTTAATAGCTTTGCAATGGTTGACTGATGTCTTTAGTTATAATGAACAATTCTTCCCTCTTAAATAGTGAGCGGAGGACGGTGTATTGGTCTTTGATGAAAAGGAATGGTGAAAGATACTGAATATGAGGACTGGCAGAGGTTGCCTAGAGGAACATAGGCTTCTGTTCCACAATTCAATTCAAGTTATGCAATGCTATCATATTTCTATGGTTTAGGTTTCTTTTATCCCCACATCCTATTTGCTGATGGGGATGGAGACCCATGATGTGATTGGTTGTCAAACTTTTAGAAAAAAAAAAAAAACAATTCCACTATTCCAACGCTTATCTGTAACTGTTCACAACTTGACATGACAACTATGCAATGCTCAACTATTCGTTCAACATTTTAAGCTAGCTACTTTTGAACAAGACTAATATAAGAGGGGGTTTGGATTTGTTTGGTTCTTTGATGGTTCATGCAGCTTAGAACTGGAAAGGTTACCCTATATACCCAATCACCGACCCAAAATTTAAACTTTACCAGAAATTACGACCCAAATTGACGCAATTGATGTTGATCCAACCCACCCGGTCCGAAATCAATTTGTCTAATAATGATTATTTTACTTTAAAATCATTAGCAATAGATTATAGAGCTGAATTTGATTTAATCGGAATTGAATTAAATTTGAAATCAATCTGGTGAGTCTTCACCCAAACATTACCCCACTTGAACAACCCGGTTTGCCACCTCAAAGTTTACAAGTATTTTAACCCCTGTTTTTTTTTTTTTTTTTTTTTTTTTTTTTTTTTTTTCAAAATTTATTTATTTTTTCATAATTGTTTTCTTATGGGGCAACAATAAGAAGTCTTTGACATGCAATCTTGGTCATGTATCTTTGTGCTGAGGAACATTACTGGAAGCTTCACTGACATTATGTGATTGTGGTATATTTTTATGACTTGTGTCAAGGTTGCTGTCACTGTAGAATTCTATTCAGAGTAAAATGTCTTAGGTGTTACATATTTAAAGAGAGGATGTTTATTCAGTTTTTCACTTTTGTTTGACATGATTGAATTGTTTTTTGCATGTCAACAGTATTGCTTGAATTTTATAGGATTGCCAACTAAGACACCTTCTTTCAAGTTCTTTAGATGCTACGTTTAATGTTTAGCATGAGCTCCATAGAAATAGAGCTCCTTTGCTTTATGCTTAGTTTGTTATACTTGTGTCAAATAGTACTTGTTAATTATGTGCTGATATATTCCACACAGGCTTTTGCTGTCATTGCTGCTTCTCCACTTCGTATTGATCTGTCATGTGTCTTGGAGAATGTTATCGTTGAGTTAACGGCGTTTCTACGGAAGGTATATTGATCCTGCTAATTGTGCTTATCTTGAAGATCAATCTTTTTGGGTTCTCTTAATATTCTTACTGGGCATTTTCTAAAATTTATATATGGCATTAAATTGTTTGCTGATACCTTGCTGTTATGATTTTGAAATAGGCCAATCGAGCGCTTAGACAGGCCACTCTGGGGACACTGAACTCTCTAATAGTTGCATATGGCGACAAAATAACTTCATCAGCTTATGGAGTCATTATTGTTGAATTATCAACTCTCATTAGGTTTTTCTTTTACTAATATGTGGAGATATTATATATACTCTTTTTGTGGAGTTCAGTTTTTTTTTACATAGATGCATTTTTTACCAGTGATTCAGACTTGCATATGACTGCTCTTGCTCTGGAGCTGTGCTGCACTTTAATGACTGACAGAAGGTCAAACCCAAGTGTTGGCTTGACTGTGAGGGACAGAGTTCTTCCTCCTGCGTTGACATTAGTCAAGAGCTCTTTGCTCCAGGGGCAAGCACTCACGGTATTATTTTGGTCAATGGATGCTACTTATTCTTAATTATCTTCCTGCTAGGCTGCTAGCTGAAAAAAGTTTCTTGAATGCTGCAGGCACTACAGAATTTTTTTGCTGGCTTGGTCTATTCTGCATATACAAGTTTTGAGAATTTGCTAGATTCTCTGCTTTCATGTGCTAAACCATCTCCTCAGTCTGGTGGTGTCGCTAAACAAGCGATGTTTTCAATTGCTCAGTGTGTTGCTGTTCTTTGCCTTGCTGCGGGCGATGACAGATGCTCGTCTACAGTAGACATGCTGACAAATATTCTCAAGGGTGACAGCACAATCAATTCAGTAAGCTCTGATGCTGTGAGAGATTTTTTTTTTGTATTGATTCTGAAATATAATGCATGTAACTTCTTTCTCTTGGTATCAAGTTCTTGTGAAATTAAATGGCAATGTTAATCGAAACTATGGCAGGTATAAGTGCATGCTTATGGCTTATGAGTGGTTGAAATGTTTTACATGTTAGCATGTTGCATTGATCACTATGGGTTCTTGACTATGTTACATCTCATCTATCAAATTTCTAGTCTGCTTATGATTGTTGGGATTAGTCATTCCTTTTTGTTTATAGATATTTGCTTAGCATATGAGAACTTTGCATTGCGAAAATGAAGATAATCTTAGAGCTCCTAAACATGTCGAATGGGGGTATTGAACAATTGACCATTTTTCAGGCGATGATGTGCCAACAACAACGCTTGAGCTTCAAAATATTTTGGGGTTGGCTAAAATGAATAAGTCATAAGGAATGTCCATGAAAAGTGAAACAAGAGAAGAGAGATTAAAACAAGTGAGAAAGTGTGGAAGAAAATATAGAAAATAGTGGAAGCAAAAAAACGAGGGTGGTTGAAAATGGAAGTCCTAAAAAAAGGATATACCAAGTAATTAAGTTTGTTTAAGTTTTCTAATTATTATTATTATTTTTTTTTTTTTTTTTTTTTTTTTTGAGAAAGATAGTGAATAAAATATGCTTAAGGGAGAAAAATTTGCAAAATACAATGAGTTTAAAAAGGAATGAAAAAAGGAAATCAATAATAGAAAGAATGTGCATACATAAAGTCATGTGATCTGCATTCATTTTCGTCCTCAATGCCAATGCCATATTATTCTTAATCTTTACACTTTGTTACTCTCTTTCCTTCACAATTCCAACATTTTGTCACTTGTTATACCTCTTATCTGGCGCATAACTTGATCCATCTTACATGGCCAAATCATGTTAGGAAAATCCCCGTAATTTTGTCTCGAATAGGTGTAACTTGCCCATATTAAGAATGTGAATATTTTCAAGATAACGGGTAGCGTTTTATACTATATGATAGTGCAGTCTTAATGTCCCTTCAATATGTTTGGATCACATAGAAGGCACCTAGAAACAAAGATCACATAGAAACCTTAGGTACCTAGTAGTGTGCTTCCACATCAACCAGCCTACCTTGACTCTATGAGCAACGTCTTCATCGGATTCCTATTCTATTGGATTAGTTTTTAAAAAGTGTGCCTAGGTGATCTCCATTGTCAGGTGCCACCCATAATGAAAGGCGTATGCCTTTGCCTAGGCACTAGGCTTTGTGTCTCTATCCTTTTTGTTTTGTGGCGCAAGATTCCCCGAGTGCTTTTTGTTAATGCCGTGAGGGAGAGAATATTTTTATTTAATTACTCAGGCTTTAAGACCCCATTTTGAGATAAAACCCTCAATTGCATGAAATGGCTTCAAATAATTCTAAATTACAATTCTCTAATCTAGACTAAACCCTAATTTAGAAAATAGGTTACAATTCAAATACCTAGACTGTTTTCAGTGAGTTTTTCTTGTAGGATTGCCATTTGATTTTTATGCTCTTTGCTTTCAGTTTAGGATTGCCATTTGGTTTTTCTGCCCTTTGCTTTTAGTTTAGGATTGCCATTTGGTTTTTCTGCTCTTTGCTTTCAGTTTTTATTGATGTCTAGTCTTCTTTGGTTTTCTGATTTTATCTTTCTTATTTTAAGTAGTGACCTACTTGTAGTAGCCCACCATTCCCCTTTTGAGTGTCAGCTCTCAGCTGTAGTTTTTATGGAACTTTTATTTTTGCCTTATTTTGGTATTCAATATTTTACACGGCAACCTTTTTAAGAAAAAAATATTTATAATTTTCTATTTGTATAGATTTGCATTCTTTTTTAATCACAATGTAGGATGAAGTTATATAATATATATATTTTTAAATTTCCTTTTTGTTTTAAACTTTATCATTACTAAGATCTCTTTACGGGAATTTTAACTCCGCCAAAAAAAAAAAAAGAAATAAAAAAAAATTAGGAAAATTGGCTTAAAATAATCCACCCTATTAGCGGTGGGTGCAAAATAATACGACCTCAGTTGTTTGGTTTCAACGGTACCACCTTTTGTAATATATTTGCAAAATGGTACGCCAGCTATCGGAGAAGGTATCTCAAGGAATATTTCGTCCACCTTTATTATTATATTTATTTTATACCATTAATTATTAATTTTTTTCCAAAATACATAATTCTTACTTTTTATTTACAATAACACACTTTTTTGACATGACACATAATTTAACAAAGATATTAGACTAGATAAACAGACAAAACAATCAACATAAATTTTATCACCAATAAGAAGAAAGTGTTATGTTTAAAAAGCGAAGAAGAAAGTGTTAAGTTGCTACGATTAAAACTTGTAGCATAATTTGTTCGCTTATATAGTCTAATCATTTTTTCAAATAGGTTAGCATGCCAAAAGGTGTGTTGTAAGTATGAAAGAAGGAAATATTATGCTAATTTTGGTTTTTAATAAATTTTTTGAAACTAATAATTATATCAATATAATATGCATTTAAGTACCCTATTTACTTTTGTTTGATAGTAAATAGTCTAACAAAGGGGCGTAGCATTATTAATTTGGGTAGGATAAAATTATTAACATAAAATGTATTTTGAAAACAAATACTTTAATATTAAAAAAATAATAAAAATTATATAATAATAATGAATATGAAAAGAATATTCCTTAAAATGTTTTCTTTGGTGGCTGGCGTACCATTTTGAACATATAGTACAAAATGTTATACTGTTGATAACAAATAGTTGAGGTTGTATTATTTTGTACACACCGTTAATAGTTGGTAATATTTTAAGCCAATTTTCCAAAACATTAAAATCTAAGTTGCATCTTGTAATGAAAAGCGCACATACCTTTGTGTTGTGCCTTGCGCTTAGGCTTCAAGGATCCTTATCCAGGTGCCGGACAGTTTCACTTTTTTCATCAAATGAAAAATATATCCTGGGTTTAATTAGAGCCAATCTTTGATTTCATTATGCCTTGTTTCATTGTTTTGAACATGTACAAGTAAGATCCTTTTTATTTTGACTTTCAGCAGATCTTCCACTTTACTCTACTTTGGATATTTTATTTTCCATTTTTTTGCTGTCAATCATCTTTTAGAATCTTCTTTTCCCCCCAGTACAATTGCACTATGCAATATGAATATTGTAAAAAGACAAAATTGGTCTGTATGATTAAGAATGTTATAAAAGTTACCTAGCTTTTTTTTTTATTGCAATATTGCTATCAAATTAGCTGAACTAGATTGTTACGGCCCAGAAAAAGAGGGTTTGTTTTCCCCCTAGCTGCCACATAATGTGCTTGATGACTGATATTTGGACTCAGATACCAATATTTCTGTTGACTTTACTCATGTTCTGACTCCGGATATGGGTCTCTTGCCTGAGAGAAAATGGATGTGGCCAGTTTCATGTACTGATGTAATAAAATCATCACATCATATCTAGAGTTTCAAATATGCTAAGGCTATAGGTAGCCATTGAGAGGTAAACCTTAATATGCTATCTTGTCATGATAGTTACTGATGGCCATTGGTTTGGGTGGTCAGAGAAAAAGGTCAGTTATCGTGTGAAAAATAGTGTGGCAATTGGGAAAATAGCGTTAAGATGTACTTCCTCTGTTTCTTTTTAGTTGACACATTTCTTTAGTCACGTTTGCCAATGCACGATTTCAACCGTTAATATCTTTAATTATCGATAAGTAAAAATTATAAAAAGTTGATATATTGAAAATGCATACCGTGACGAATCTAACAAGACCCCACATGATTATATTTTTCATTACGTATAAATCACAAAACATGGTCAAAGGTAAGTGTGTGAATAGTGCTAAAGTCAAAACGTGTCAACTAATAAAAAACGGAGGTAGTACATAATTTTTTTTGAGGTGAATGTTCCTTTTCAAGTTGTAGATAATGGGAATTAAATTACTAAAAGATTGGGTGGTGCAGTAGACCAGGCATATTCCATCTTAGTGCTGCCTACGAAGTGTATTGCTAAGACGAGATTGGGTACTGGTGTGTCATTTGCTACCTAATATAGTGTAATTGAGCTAAAATGTACCACATTCTCCTCATGTTTGTGGTTTGCTTGGGGATCGGGGTATTAAGCAACTAGATCCCTCTCTCTTCTTAGTTTATTTCATACCTAAAATATGTCATTACTACAGGATAACTGCTCACCTATTCCTGGGTAAAGATGCTTAAAATAAAATTTTTGAATTTGAATATCAACTTATTTACCAGCTATACTTAATAGAACTCCTATTTTCTTTCCCCCTCCGTTTTTTTTAAGTGCCCCATTGGAGATTTTGGCACTATTCATTAAACATAATTTGACCAATGTTTATGAATTATACATAAGAAAAATAGTCTTGTGGGTACTTGTTGGAATCTTCTCAATGAGTAGATTATTAATATTCAATTGTTATAATTTATAGTTAATGATAATTAAAGATATTATTAGCCAAAGTTTTGCATTGGCATGCGTGATATGTCACTATGGGGCACTTAAAAAAAAAAAAAAAGGAGGGAGTACTAATTATACAGTCAATAGTTCTTATAGAGTAACATTTTGTTTACATCTGTGTTCTCTGAGTCCAGTTTTAAAATATGGACACTTAAAGTTGCCTTATTTACTGTTTTAGAATCTCAAGCCTGACTCTTAGCTTACATCCATTTCGTAGTTCAAACATCTTTGCTTGATGACCCTAGTTGTTTCTGTGAACTACTGATAGCTTTTGTTTCTATTTGTGATGTTTATTCTGTGTCATATTGTTTACTGTTGAGTGTTGACTGAGAATAGGTTGCTTATTTGGTCTTATATATTTGTTTTTTATTAACTAAGATGCTGAAACTTTTCTCTGTGTTGATTTGTCTAATGGGTTTATTTATTCTTTTTCAACAATCTCCATTTACAAATTCCAGGCAAAGCAACACCTAGCCTTGCTCTGTTTGGGAGAGATAGGAAGAAGGAAAGACCTGAGCTCACATGCTCATATTGAGAATATTGTTATCGATTCTTTTCAATCCCCTTTTGAAGAGATTAAATCTGCAGCCTCCTATGCCCTTGGGAACATTGCTGTTGGAAATCTGTCCAAGTATTTGCCTTTTATTCTGGACCAGATTGATCATCAGCAAAAGAAGCAGTATCTGTTGCTGCATTCATTGAAAGAGGTATGTTCTTAAACTCGCCAATCTAAGGTTCTTCAGTTCTTCTAAAACTGTATGCTTGTGCAGGTTATTGTTAGACAATCAACTGATAAAGCTGAGTTCCAGGCCTCGAGTGTTGATAAGATTCTAAACCTGTTGTTTAATCATTGTGAAAGTGAGGAGGAGGGAGTACGCAATGTGGTCGCTGAATGCCTTGGTAAAATTGCTCTCATTGAGCCCAATAAACTTGTCCCTGCACTAAAGGTGTCCATGATATAATCTTACCTTTTTTTTTTGGCAATGATTGTTAATAACTTAATTTGCTTGGGTTTTTGTAGTTTTACTAAATTGTTCCCGTGCTTGTGATTGCATAGATGCGAATTACAAGTCCTGCTGGATTCACTAGGGCCACTGCCATCATTGCCATTAAGTATTCTCTGGTGGAAAGGCCTGAAAAAATAGACGAGATACTGCATCCTGAAATCTCTTCATTTCTGTTGCTAATTAAGGATCAAGATCGGGTAATTCTTTTACACTTTTTGTTCCTCATTGATGTATCTATGGATACAAAGAGTTTCGTAGAGTGCATAAGCCTATTGTTCTCTGCTTGATTATTGATTTTAAATTTGTTTTTAGTCTTGAAATTATTGGTAATTTAAAATATCGTAATTATATGGATCATATCAATTGTTTGGTTCTTGTACTTATCTGTACTTATTGGGACTAGACTGCTGTATCATGAATAGCCTAAGGTGTTTGGCTAGGTGAAGGTTGGTCATTCACCTACCTAATTATTGAATTCTAGTCCTTGGTGCCATGTGATATGTGAGTTGTTTGTCAGATGCAAAGAATTGAACTGTCATTACATAAGATGAGGCTCACACTGTAACAACATAAGAGGATATAGTATGTAATTAATACATCTTTCTCGGAGATATTATAGTTTGGAGATTAATTTAAACGGTGAATGAACATTTTTATTTTGTGTTGTTAACCCCTCCCCTGATTTCACATAATACCTTATTGGAGTAATTATTAAATGAAATTTTGTTTAGTTTTGAAGGCATTAAGCCTTACCATCAGATGTTACATTTCACAACCCTTTATCCTGAGTCTTGACATGCTCTGTGGTTGTCAAATGACTTTTTTAAGCCACGATATGCGAAATACAGTACATAAAGTCATCAGCCAAGTGGATCCACCATTAGGCGAAGTTTTATAAGGCAGTGCCTTTCATGATAAAATATGTGAAGATAGATGACTGATATTGTTTCTCATTACTAAGAGGTCATTGCAGCATTAGAATTCATGAAAATTAAATGTTGTTTTATCGTATCAACCTTTCTTACCTACTTTAGGCTTGTTCTCTAAATATTCATTGATTATGGACTTAAGGCTATATGATTGACAGAACAAGTATTAGGATTTAGCTCATTGCTGCTCTGCAATGACTAACTTGCCTCTCAGCTCACTGTCAGATCTACTGTTTCTTAGTGTCATAAAACATCCTTTTGCTTTTGCATTTAGATTGTGTTTCTGAGATCTGGTTGTTCTGTTGTTAAATATATTTTTTGTTTTGTTTTGTTTTTTTTTTCTTTCTTTAATGCAGCATGTTAGACGTGCAGCTGTTTTGGCTTTAAGTACAGCTGCCCATAATAAGCCAAATCTCATCAAAGGGCTTTTGCCGGAATTGCTGCCTCTTCTATATGATCAGACTGTGGTTAAGGTAATACAAAATTCTGATATATTACATGGAATGTATGTTCAGCTTCCCGCCTAGCCCCATTTATATGATTTGGTATATGCTTCCCCCATTTAAATTTAGATAAAACACTTCATTTTCACACTTGTTGATGCATATATTCAACCAATAATAGCTTTAATGATTAATAAATAAAATTTATAGACAATGATATTTGAAAAGTATATAAAGACTAATCTAACAAGACTCACGTTACTTTTTTTTTCCATACAAAAAAAAACCAAAAATATGGATTGTATATGTCATTAGTGTGACTTTAAAAGTGTTGCACCCATGGAAACGGAGAAATTTTTATACTTCTTTTGTGTAATGTTTTTATATGATGGCGAGAAGAAATTCCTCAACATGAAGTAATCTATTCTTAGTATAATCTTAAAATATGTGTTGCTTTAGATACAAGTGATTATTAGCAGTGGTATCTTTTTAACTAGTGTTGACATGTCTATTACAGATTGTGAATATGAATTTAATGTCGTAGCTAATCAATCTATTAATCCCGTTCTCCTAACTAATCTAAAGGAATGTGATGGGCTTCTTATGCCTCAATCTAACTAATCTTCCGATTACAGTGAATAGGACTTGGTGTAGTAAGTCGGAGCATCGTTACCAGATTCACGCCTACCCCTCGCGAATCTTGATTGGGTTCGCACGAACCAATTCGTGGTTTGTTGACGTCCCGATTCGGTGTAGTACGTGAACCAAAATGCCGGTACCATCGTCGTGAATCTGCAACCCTAGTTTTAGCAATTGAAGGTTAAGGGTGGCGCATTAGTTATTGGAAAAGGCATAAATGCACACTCCAACTTGTAGATCTGATCGTATATCTTTCCGGAGATCAGATTGATAAGAAAATAAATAACATAAACCCAGAATGTCTATAAGACTCAATAGTATGGTGTGTTTTGGGTGTGTGTGGTGGTTAGGGGTGGCTTTTCGATGGGTGAGGGGTTGAGTTTTGGATGGTGGTGGTGGTGGGGGTTTGGTTCTAGCATGGTGGTGGTGGTGGTTTTGGTCTAGGGTGGTGGTGGTTGGTGTTGTGGTGTTGTTGATAGGAGTGTAGGAGTCTTGAGGAAGGGAATAGGAAAACCTTTGAGGGGGGGGGGGGGGGAATCAAAGTAGAAGACTGGGAAATAAAGATGGTTAAAAGAACTATTTAAATGTCCTAACAAACAAGTAAGGAAATAATCCATTTTGATTCCCTCACCCTTTGTTAAACACCCCAAGCCAAACTCCCCCCTAGCCTATACCAGTTCACTGGAAGGCATAAAGAAAAGGTAGATGGTGGACCAATTAGCAAATGTTGAAGTAGGACTTTTGGACAAGTGTTACAAGGTTCGCGGTACGTTGGTCCGAACCGCAACCTGGTTCGTACGTACCGGAACGGGGTACAAATGCGACTCAGGTTGCTGGAGGTTGCGTTGGGTCGCTGGATTCCGCGAACCTGTGTATGATCGGTTGTTTTGGTTTCTTTTAGCCTCTTTCTCCTCTCACGTGCAGCAGCAGTATTGTTTTTTTTTTTTTTTTTTTTTTTTTTTTTTTTTTTTTGTCTATTTTTATGTAGTATGGCGGCTAGGTTTATTATTGTTGAATGGGCTTTGAGCCTTTGACATACACCAATAATTAGGCTTAATCTATTAACTCATATTTTGTTATTCTCATTTCTATTGAATCAAGGCATGCCCCTACAGAAAAACTGTACTAGATATATATTTTATGAGTATTTTCAACCTGTATTGGTTAAAAAAGAAAATTACTTAAAAATATAATATTAACTATTTATTTCGTACCCAATCGTTCCAGATTCACAAAGAGTAACGTTTCACGTATCTGTTTACGTACCACGTTTCGAATCGAACCCCGTACCATGTAACTTTTTTCAGGTTCTCCGAAAATGTCACAATCCCAAGATCCATCTATAATACAGTGAATGGAGAGGTACTATTTTACCTCATCACCAACTCATTAGGAATCATATGGTTATCCCTTGTGCCCTAATGCCCTATATATGTGTGTATATATATGTATGAAAGAGATCCAATATGAAAAGAATGCATGTGCATAATTTTTCGATTAAATATTTTCTTTTCCCAACTAAATGTGTATCTTTTTTGATCTGATGTTTTTCCCCTGATTTTCTTTAAAACCATTAAAAAATAAGCATTCTGTTAAAAAAAAAAATGCATATCATGTATGTAGTTAAAAAATAAGCTGCACATTTAGTTAAAAAGTATGCACATGTATGAATAAGATGGACCTGAATTCCTTTTCATTTTGAGTGTCGTCTGACTCTTCTCATATATTGACATATTATTAACCTCCTGCTTTATTTCTGAAAGAAGTGCTTTTTTCTTGAATATTTGCCTAGGGATTAGTTTGTAAATTTAGTTGTAGACCTATGGCACAATTTAATGTTCAGTTTTTCTTGTTATGGCATTGATTCTTTTATTCTGTGTTGCAGCAAGAGTTGATAAGAACAGTTGATTTGGGTCCATTTAAGCATGTTGTAGATGATGGTCTTGAACTAAGAAAAGCAGCTTTTGAATGTGTTGACACTTTGTTGGACCATTGCCTCGATCAAGTCAATCCAGCTTCCTTTATTATCCCCTATCTAAAATCTGGTCTGGATGGTAAGTAGCTACAATTCATGGTTGCAATTTTCTGCTCAAGGCAATAGACAATCTGCTATAACACTTAATGTGGTGTTAATCCCTCCTATATCTATCTTGTAAAGTTAAGAAACCATATTCTAATTTATATGACCTTTACTGAAAAATTTATCCTGCTTTTGCCAGATCATTATGATGTTAAAATGCCGTGCCACCTTATCCTTTCTAAACTCGCAGACAAGTGTCCATCTGCTGTATTGGCAGGTTAGTGTTTGCAGATTTTAGATGGAAAATTCATCACCCTCCATCACTTAGTGATTTGCATGGGATTCGATTTTGAAAAATGTTTCAGCCGTTTCACTTCACAAGCATTTTTTAATATGAATGATGCTAGATTCATATTATTTTCATGCAAGCATTTTCATCCTATTGCAGTCGACATGGGACACAAAATTTAGTAAATCTCTGATTATTTGTGCTACAATGCTTATGATGGTTTGCTTTGTTCCAAATTTCAAATTGCCAGTCTTGGATTCGTTGGTGGACCCTCTTCAGAAGACTATTAATTTTAAGCCAAAGCAAGATGCTGTGAAGCAAGAGATAGATCGTAATGAGGACATGATAAGGAGTGCTCTTAGAGCAATTGCATCTTTGAATCGCATTAGGTACGTAACTGCTCAATACTTTTATTTTTCAGGTTAGATTTTTATGATTGGAAGTATTTTTGTTTGTAGTTCTGTTTTGCAAATATTTATCATCTTAACGAGCCATTGTTTAGTGGTATATAGAGTAGGTACACAGTTTCTGGCTCACATCACATATCTGGGTACTGGAGATCTTCTATTAAATGTTTTTCTTTGCAGTATGTAAATACCAAATTTGACTCATGATATCGCATTTCTGGAATTACTAGTGCACAATATTTCTGATGCTTATAGTTTTTGACTGGTTAAGCATGTTTTTGGTGGTACTAAGTTTTTCATGCTTTGCTTACCTGATTCTTGAAATATGTTTGAAGGTCTTTTGTAGTTTTACAATTATCTAGAGTCCAGCAAGGAAAAGTGTTATTGTTGGAAGCTTTTTACCTTGAATTCCCTTGCAACACCTTTTGTTTTTCATCTGCAAGTTTTTCTCCTTTCTCTTTCCTCATCACTTGGGCACTAATTTCATCTCACGTTTCCTCATCTATCACATGGGTCTTCTAAATTCATGTGCATGTAATGTTTTAAGAACAGAAGTATATCTATATGGCATGTGTTTATCAGTCTTTCTGTATGAACAGAATTATCAATTTCTTGAGACCTTTCAGAACATACTATGGTGTTATTGAATGGCATTGGCATTTCTTTTTGTAATAGGGCCACATAATTTTTTGAGACCTTTCAGAACATACTTGTAATTGTAATATATGCTGTACTTCTAATTTTCAGGGCCCTATGCTTATTTCTGATTGCTTATATACGTGTGTTGTCTTATCAGCTATACTTTGTTGAACTAGCATATTAAAGGTAATGACAAGCAGGATATAGTGATTTGATTGATGATGCTGAATTTACAGAAATTTGAGTTAAATGTCAAGTATTCAGAAGACTTGATGCCACAAGTGTGGCTGAGCTAATTACTTTCCTACCCTCTTCTAGATGTATAGACTTTTGATTCTGCTATCTTTAACTTATTTTCTGCCTTATTCCTCTTAGTGTGCAATTCAAATTAAACCGTCTCATGTCTTGTTCATTGCACACAAGTATATATACGGCTTAGGGTGCTATAAGATGATTGGGGTCCTAGAAATTAGGCATAAGATGAGAGGAATAGACAGAGTGAGGCACATATTTAAATTTGAAATTGTTCGAGTCATTTGGATCAAATACTCTTCGAATTAGTAAAATTTAACCTAGTTTTAAAATTTTAATGAGTCTTTTTGAATCTGTTACATCAGAATTAGAAAGCTAGTGTGTTCGTGGGTTTTTCTTTTTTATTTTATTTATTAAGTTGTTTTTTTGGTTATAAAGGGCTTGAGGTGCATCTCTGTTTATGCGACACCTCAGCATAAATGCCGATTGCTTGAAAGCTTCTGCATGGAAAAAGTATATGATTGTAATTGCTCCTTTGCTGCAGTGGTGGTGATTGCAGCATCAGGTTCAAGAACCTCATGAATGAAATTTCGAAATCCCCTACACTATGGGAAAAATATCATTCCATCCGCAACGAGTGATGGCATGTGTAGCATTCTGGCCGCATACAACTGAGCTGCATGATAAGCACTCAACAGGATATTGCTTCATTGAACTTGCTGCTAGGCGCAAGAGAAGGGATGCAACTGGAAGCCCATGATGTTTTGGACTCGATGCGACATGAATTTCAAAGAGTTGTAGGAAGATACAAAACTAACGGCCTTTGAGTAGGAAATGTTTTGTACAGACAGGCATATACCTTGACATTATTGATAGTTTGGTTCTGTAGGATTATTGTTTCCTTTTTATTTTTTAATAGCACCGGACATCTATACATTTCTGCCTGAAGCAATCTTCTGTTCATTTGCAGATAGTGCATTATTCAATCCTGGCCTGTGCTGGAGATTTTGCTTGAGTTGCAGTTTCTGCAGGTTCATGCTGAACATGCATATAATTTTTATCTATACTATTTAAATGGCTACTTCCTGCTTGGGTTATTGTCTTGTACGTCTATACCTTAATGTTCTTGAGATAATCATTAAGCTTAAATCATATAGCTGTACATATATTATGTTGTGCTTCCTTAACAAATTGATTTTTAGTAAGGCTTGATAGTTAGATACGAGTATTTAATTTGCCAACTCCAAATGTTCACATAATATGATACGATAAGATTCATAAAATATTTTCAGTAAAACCGTACTAGTTATCTCTCTCTAGATTTCTAGAGCATCTCTCTACTCTCGTTCTTTCCTTCTTTTGCCTTTTGCTGCCCTCCCAACTCCCCCTTTCTCCTTTTTGTTTAACCTAACTTCCATACCTGTATTACCCTTCTTCCTTACTACCCCACTTTCTCTTTTCTCTCCTATGTCGGACCTGGAAGACTTCGCTAACCCAAACAGAGACCCGTTTGCCTTCTCTAATCTACGACAGATGGGGCCTGTAATACACCGCACAGTGGATGAAAAGTTAAAAGCGCATGCAGATGCGGGGCGTATGGTTGTGGGTAAGTTTAAAGACTAGAGGAACAAGGACTTTACTAGGGAGGAAATTCAAGCTTGGGTGTTCTCTAATTGGAGAACTAGAGGTCTTGTGATAGTAGAGAAAGTTAAGGACGTCTTCCTCTTTAAATTCACAAATGCAGAGGATTGTAGAGCTTTGGCAAGGCATGGAGTCACTACCTATAAAGGAGCGCTACTAGTCTTGAAAATGTGTCTCATTGGTCATGCTTTACGCTCAATGCCCTTTGATTCTACCTACATATTTGGGTTCAAATTGAGGGTCTGCCACTCTACTACAACACCATCAAAATTGCAAGCAGAGCATTTGCAAGGATAGGGAAAGTGTTGTTCTATGATGAAGACTTGCTGAAGAACTCAGTCAGATGTGACATAGTCTGGGTGGACATTAGTAAACCTCTCATCCCAGGCTTCTATTTCGAATATGCAATTGGTAACTTCGAATGGGTAAACTTCAGATACGAAGGGGTATTCGTTTTCTGCAATGCGTGTGGCAGAATTGGCCATAAAGGCAATCACTGCAAATCAATAGAAGCGGCAATGATGCGAGTGTGTAATGGGGATGGATGCCTCAAAATTAGCCCGTCCTACAAACCGTTGTTCACAAAGAAGCTAGTGGGTCTGAAAAGTGTGGAGCGACATTGAACAATGTGGATCGACCTCACTGACGACTATCTGGGACGATATTGTGACAGATCAAGCGACTAAGAAGCTAATTGGGACCCGGAATCATCGTCGGAATCGGACAAGGACTATGATGATGATACTAAAGATAATCCTCCTGATGATGACGATGACGACACCATAGGGGAAGCAGATAATTCGAGCGAAGACAGTTCTGACTCACCGGGTGGAGGTGGAAGGGATGAATCGGATGAAAACCTAGATGCTGATGGTATAACAATAAGTTCTTCAAGCTTTCCATAAATAATATTAATGTCATACCAACTACCTAGGTTGACATTCCCCTCTCTCATGGATTACTTTATTTATACACCCCAACCCCACTTGTCACTCCCTTTTATCCGAACCTTTCAAAAAAACCCAAACAAAACCCACCCCCTTTCTAATGCACATGGAGCTTCTAAATTCTCTTGCTGAGCTGTTCGACATGGGTTTCCCTATAAGCGACATTGAGTCTCTCTTTTTGTCCTCCTCGGATGTGGAAAGCTGGGATAGGTTGGTGTTACCTACTCTTGATGATGCTAACCTTTCCAAGAATGGCAAACCGAATTTTGTCCTTTGGGATGTAAATGCAGTGGTGATGGTCTCCAATGATGGCATGCAAGGTGGTCCAACGAAAGGAGGTAAGCGTTTTACTACTCCTTCCTTTGATTTTTCGGATGATTTGGACTCTTCTTTCGAGTCCTGGGATGAACTTGGCAGGATGATTGTACCTTTTCTAAAGCCCAAAAAAACAATAGGCCCTAAAAGTAGCCCATTTTGATGCATTAATTTCTATTTCTCAATAACCTCCAAAATTTGCCCTTAAAAACCCAGCCAGTATACCAAATTCTCCAGATTCCTTTGTCTCTGCTAGATCCAATTTGGATCACTCACCAAAAGTTGACTTAACAAACCAAATGGCCCGAATCAGCGACTTAAACATTTCACCTAAGTCATTAGACTCAGAGAAGGAAGGCCTTGTCCCTCCAAAGGCTGGATCGGCGCCAGTGGACAAGGGGAAGAGCTGTAGTACGGAGCGGGCTGAACCATTTGGCCCATAGTGGGGGGATTGGACGTGCAAACTCGGTAAGGCCCAAGAAGAATATTTACTGGAAGCCCAGTGGGTTCCTGATGGAAAATCTGAAAAAAGGGAGGCTGCTGGTGGGCCAAGTAGGGTGAAGCGCCCATTCAAATCAGTCCTGGACCTTAACCTGGACCAGAAGGAGGAAGTGCATGTAGAGCCCAACTCATAGAAAGCTAGGGGAAAGAAGAGAAAGAAGACCAAGGTCTATAGAGGTGCTGCTGCAAGGAAGTTGGGGCTTTCTGATGATGATTCGCCTTCACTGTTGGTACCGGAAATGGAGAAGAAGTTGCTGCAGGGTTCAAACTCTACAAAGGATGGGATTGAACGTGAAGTGCCGATCTTTTTCAAATGCTGCTGTTCGTGCTCAAAAGGTGACGTGGCTACCCTCGGAAAGCCATGAGAGGCCAAATGAGGCTTTGGAGCTGGAATTGTAGGGGTCTAGGTCTTTCAAACTCCCCTACAGTACCCTTTATTAGTTTTAGTACTAGTAGCTTGTTTGTTGATTATATTTTTATTTCAGAAACTAAGTGTCCTGATTCTGTAACAATCCCAATTTTCGCTAGAATGGGATTTAGTATTTGCTCCGGGTTTGATGCCCAGGATTCGGCTGGGGGGCTATTTGTAAGATGGACTAAGCTATTCTCTGTGGAATGGCTTGCTAGGTGTCGTTTCTTTATTTCCTGTAAGGTCACTGACCAATTGAATTATGAATCTATTTTTACCTTTGTTTATGGTTCGCCTTATATTGATGATAGATAACAGGTTTGGGATATGCTTGCTCTACATCTAAGGGCATACCCTAGCAATCATGCGTTAATTAGAGATTTCAACCAAGTGTAATGGCCGTCACAAAAGCTGGGTGGTGCACCCAACATTAGGGGGGCACAGGACTTTAGACAGTGGAGAATGGACTGTGGACTAATAGATATCCCTTTCAAAGGAACACCTTTCACCTGGACGAATAACAGGGTGGGGGATGATGTAATCCTGGAGAGACTAGATCGAGCATACTGTCTTGCTGGCTGGCTTGACCTATACCCAAATGCTGTAGTCTTGAACTTCCCTTGGTTCATTTCTGACCATAGCCCAATATGCCTTGATACAAACCCCAATGATCGTAAGAAGAGGAAAAGGCCATACAAAATTGACGTGTGGGCTTTATTCTTCGAGGAAGCCATGCTGCTTTTTGAGGAGGGATGGCATTCACATCAGAATGGGTCTATGATGTATCAGATTTGCCGGAAGCTACAGTTGGTACGACAGAAGCTATTAACCTGGTGCATAGAATGGAAGAAGTCCCAAACTGCAGGAAGTACAATTGGCATTCGAACTAGGAGCAGATCAGGCGCCCTTGGTTACTAAGGAAAAGCAACTGCGTCAAGAGTTACTAAACAAAGCGCAAGTCCAATGGATCTTCTGGAAGCAACGTGCAAAATCGAGATGGGACCAACTTGGGGATGCAGTTACCTCTTTCTTCTTAAGAAGTGTGAAAGAGCACAAGACAAAGAACAAGATCATGGCGTTGTAAGGGGCAAAGGACGAATGGGTGATGGATGAAAACAAAATTTCAGAAGCTTTTGTTCACTATTTTGATGATATTTATAAATGTGATGTAGGAAGGGAAACAGAGGAAGCCAAAGCTAGAAGGACCCTTTTGTTGGAGGAATGGATCCAACACATGCCCGTGCTCCGGTCTATCCTGCAACAGAGCTGGAAGATAGTTGGAGTAGATGTTTGTAGTGCAGTGAAAGGCTTCTTTCACAACGCTAATCTGCTACGTGAACTGAATATGACTCACCTATATCTGATCCCAAAGACCATGAACGCAAGCAAAGTATCCTAGTTCTGGCCTATTGTTCTCTGCAACACTTTCTACAAAATCATCTCGAAGTGCCTGGTGAACAGACTGAAACTGGTCCTAGGAGATTTGGTAAGCCTATACCACAATGCTTTCATTCCAGGAAGGCTTCTGGTGGACAATTGCCTAATTGCCCACGAGTTGATGCACACAATCAAAAGTAGAAAGAAAGGATCAACCTTCGCAGCAGCTCTTAAAGTGGATTTAAATAAGGCTTATGACAAAGTTAGACTTTGTAGAAAAAATCCTCAGAAGAATGAACTTCCCTGAGTTTTGGATTAGATAGATCATGGAATGCATAACCTCAGTGTCCTATGCTATTCTGGTAAATGGGGAACCCTCGAAGTGGATCAATCCCTCGGTAAGCTTAAGGTAGGGAGACCCACTCTCTCCATACCTGTTTATCTTGTGCATGGAGGTCCTATCCAGAAGAGTGAGCTTCTTACAGAAGAGGGTCTAGTGACAGGCATCAAAGTGCACAGAAATGCCCCTACTATCTCACACCTTTTCTTTGCTGATGATGCCTTGTTCTTCTTCTGGCCTACCATTTCTTCATGTGCAACTATAAAGTCTTATCTAGAAGATTTTTGCACTATAAGTGGTGAAATGGAGAGTAAAGAAAAGTCTTACGTGATCTTCAGCCCTAATACTCCCCGAAGTTACAAAGGATCCTCAGAAACCCGTTATGTGTAAAGCAGGGACAGAATCTGGGAACTTACCTAGGCTGCCCTATGGAGATTGATAACAGAAATGCTTCCAGTCTGAATTTTCTGGTGGAAAGAGTTTTCCAAAAGGCCATGTCTTGGAAGTTCCTAACTCTCCCAAGCGGGGAAACTAGTTCTTACGAATTCAATTTTAATAGCTATCTTATCTCATGTAATCTCTTTGTACCTACTGCCCAAAAAAGTCTCAGAGAAGTTGACCTCAACTTGCTTGAAATTCTTTTAGGGAAGATCCATGGAGAAGAAACCAATTTACTGGAGAAAAAGGAGGTGCTAGAGCTAAGAAAGGACCAGGGAGGACTGGCCCTCAGGAACATCCCTATGTTGAACACCTCTTTGCTCTTCAAACAGGCATGGAGGATACATAATGATAAGGGTTCTCTAATGATCAGTAAGGTCTTGACAGGCAAATATCACATTTCCCCAGTCTCTTATGCGATCCAACAGAGAAGCCCAAGGAGAGCCTCTTGGGCTTTCAGAAGCATGACAAAGGCAGTTGAGAGGATGAAGATGGGTCTAGGAAAATGTATCACCAATGGCAGAGACACAGATATCCTAGGAGATTGGTGGTTAAAAAGGGGAAGGATTAGCTTCAGGGACTCTGTGTCAGAAGAGGACAAGCTAAAATATAAAAAAGTAGCACACCTCATTGACTCCTCAGGACACTAGAATTGTGGATTGATCTGGCGCTTATTTGATTTCGATGTGGCCAGAGATATTTTGAACACCCCACTTGGGAAGGATGAAGATGTATGGGCTCGTGGAACTACTGGGGATTACTCTACCAAGTCAGGCTACAGATGGCTAATGTCCATCAGCGATATACTGACAAGGGGGAAAACTAGGTCATTGACTAATCCTCCCTAAGCTAAACAAAATTTATAATCACTTAACAAACCTAAATACAAGTATAGAGGTAAGTTAAGGGTCGAACCCAAAGGAACGATTATGCTCAAGTGCTTTCAATTGGGCGCCTAAGCTAGGTCAAAGTTAAGGGTAAAGAAGGAACACTAACAACTACCAAAACAAAGAATCAAACAAATAAAACACTAGGGAATGGGGATCAACAAGTAATCATGACAATTGCAACAACTTGGGAAGAACATGCCAATCAATGGTTGTGAAGACTAATGACAAGAGCTATCAATTGGAATCAAAGAGCTATCTCCTAATCGTTAAGCTAGTGGTCTCTACGAATAACAAACTAGGAGAATCACAATCCAAACCAATCGATAATTGCAATTCCTAAATCAATGTGTCGTATTATTAGAAATCACAATGCAATCTAGCATAATTCTCAAGGCCTAATCAAATTACACACATGCAAACTTTCATTAATCACTTTAATCTCAACAATCAATCAACACAATTCCCAAATTAATCACAATCAATCAATCATACAAGTTTCACCCAATCCCTAGCCAAACAACTACTCAAGAATCATCATCTAATCAACAAACAACTAAAGAAATCAAGAATCAACAAAATATCAAGAACAATTACACTAATCAAGAATCAAACATCAAAATCAAATCAAACAAACATGAAATTGAACAAAGCAATAAGATGAGATAGAGTTAGAAATACTCATTGATAATAGAGAAGATCTTTAACACAATGTCACCCTTGTATCAACAATCTCTCAAATCACCATTGAAATCTCTCACTTTCTTTCTCTAAATCTACTCTTAAACTAAACCTAAACTAGATAGAGAAACTCTCAACTAAGCTAAAATTATGATCAAAATTATGTCTAAAACTTCCTATAAAAATCGGGTTAAAATAGGTATTTATAAGAGGCGCGAAAATGAAATTGAGTGAAATCGGAAACAGGGAGGAGCGCCCGCGCGGGCAGGGGTGCGTGCCCGCGCACAGGCCATGTGCGCTCGCGCTCTTCTGGGTTTATTCGACTTCTTCGATGCCTCGTGCGCTCGCAAATGGGTCTTCGTGAGCTCCACTTGATGAACATTGGGGGTGGCAGTTTCCAAGGGCCTCCACGGTGGGTTCAACACCATCTTTCATGAGAGCGCGGCTTGAGAGCGCAGGAGCTAGAACTTGAACCATCCACTTCCTTGCATCTTGACCTTTCCCAATGCTAAGTTTGCTCCAAATGCATCTTCCAACATAGTTGGCCACCAATATCCGCACCTAGACCTCGTACAATACGTACAACCACGAAAAGAGAGCAAATAAAGGAGAAAACACTAGAAAAACCATAAAAACATAAAATAAGAGAGAAAAGGTAAAATAAAGAGAATGTATAAAACTAAGTATTTATTAAGAAAGAAAGCTATGAAAGAAGGTAAAACAACCTAAATACTCATCAAATGAGTGCCATAAGTGGCACTCATCATATGCATGTGTCTTGGACGAGTGACATATGGGTGAAGCTTTGGAAATCTAAAGTGCCAGAAAGGTGGAAGATGCTGATTTGGAAGATCCTGCAACGCTGTACCAGCTCTAAAGCTAACTTGAGGAAAAGAGGGGTCCATGTGGATATCATGAGTGTTGTTTGTAATAACTCGGAAGAGTCTGCTGAGCACCTATTTAGAGACTGTCCTGTCATCTAAAGAGTTTGGGCATGTGGCCCATTAGGAATCCAAACGGGGGAGTCAACTCCACCTTTACATGTTTGGACACATAATATGTTGTGGTTTATGCTTAATCTAAGCACTGAACAGGGAGGAGCTTTTATGGAAACAATATGGACAATTTGGTTGCATAGGAATGAGGTGACATTTGGGAAAGCTGCCCCAAGTCTGAGTAGAATAATGGCTTTGCTAGAGGACTCTATATCCAGGCTGAAAAATGTAAAGAGGCATTAATGTAAGAAGGATGCTAGCTTTAAGGAGGACGCTCCCTCGTGGTGTAGAGGCAATGTCACAAATGCATCAACCATTACTGTCCTCACGGATGGGGCCTGGAAGAAGGACATCAAGGGTAGGGTAACGACAAGAATTGGGTGGGTCATCACTACACCTAATGGGGACGTAGCAAAAGGAGGGAAGTATGTTACTACCTAATCGCCATTGCAGGCTGAACTATTAGCCATCAGGGAGGGTCTTTTACAAGCTAAGAAGGTTGATACATCGGCCAGGGTCTATACAGACAGCTTGGAAACAATCAATTATATCCGACAACCGGACAAAGCGCCATGGGAGGTTTGTAGATTAGCACAAGAATTACACGATCTTTGCCTCGTCTTTTCTTATTTCTGTTGTAATAAAGTACCAAGAAGTGTGGTTACCAAAGCCCACCATCTAGCCCAAAAAGTTAGAAAGGAGAAATGGGCCTAAGAACACCCTCTCGGCCCATTTGTTTGCCCATTGTCCAAAAAAAACAAGATTCATATAATATAAATTTTATTAAAAAATTGTTAATTTTAACGAATACGATTGTCAATGTATGTCTGACCTTAAATATGTGCAATTCTGTAATACTCCTATCCCTTTTTAAGTGACTTTTCCTGAATCTGAAATTTTTTCAAGTGACCTTTTTTGGAAACATTTAACTATTTTTGATTAGTTCTCTCCTTTGGTCTTTACTTATCAATTAATTTTTTGAAAATTCACATTGTAATATTTTGATACCATGACCCAAAGATGGTGCGTCACTTAGCAGTAGAGTGTTAAAAGTGATAAAGAATTGACAATTGTAACTGAAAGAATTGTGTATTTTGGCCTATTGTATCACGCTAATAAATGGTTAAAATAAATATACGAGGGATTAGGTGGGTTAGTGAGGCATTTACAAATATATATTGAGGGGCAATGTAGTCATTCACTTTAAATTGCTCAAAATTTAACGTGGTATCATAGAGTGATCAAATAATATCATAGTATATATCAAGTGGTAATAAATACACTCTCAAGGGTATTTTATAAGCTTAGTGGTACAATTAGAGTGTTGTCCTTATCGAATTGTCAAATAATACTACTATATATTCAATGATACTATACATGCTTCCAGTTGTACTAAATACACTCTCAATAGTACTTGAATAAAAATTTCAATGGAATTTTATAAACTTCCAATAGTACAGTCAAAGTATGGATCCATCACTATTTTCTTTCTTTTCACGTGTAATGGGGTATATATTACTTTTTTATTATCTAGTACTTTTATTATATTTTAATATTGTTATGTTTCTGTCCTAGAGGTGATCAATATTGGCCTGACCCGCTGGTCCAGCTCGAAAATAGGGCGGGTTTGGGGAAGACTACAAAACCCATTTTTAATCAAAAACCCGAACCCGGCCCGAAAAAAGCCAGCTTGACAAACCCGCTACTTTTTTGCGGGTTTGGGCACGAGGTATCATGTTAAGGCCCGGTTCGAACCGAACCAACCCGATTTTTTTATCACCTCTAATCTGTCCATACGTAGTTAACCTACATTTCTACTTCCTCTAAATATATTGATAATATTGTTGTTAGATCAAGTGATGAGCGAAATTGTCACAATAATATGACAAGCAAAAAGATTAATATATTTAGGGCCTATTATGAAGTGAGTTGAACTGAATTGAACTGAAATTAAGTTGAAGAGAACAAACCCTCAATAGACAAATTGTAGACATCTACTTTTAGCAACCTAACCCAAACGAATAGTGCGATAATGATACAAGAACCATGCTAAGTGTCTTTGGATATTTGTGGACTAATTTTTTTCACAAGTATGGACCTTAGAGGTTTCCATGGTAGCATAGACAATGTCTAACCAGCCACAAGAAATACATAAAATAACGAGAGCAAACACAAGAAAATTTCTATTACTTTGAGAACGAGAGAGTACAAGACAATGCAATGTGCCTGGAGGAATAAATTCCCAATTAACAAGTGAGGCAATTCCTCTATTTATACTACTTAAGGGATGGCCACACTCGGACAAATAGGCATAACTACCCACTACTTGGTAACTTCCCCTACAAATTGATTTCTCTCTTGTACACATACTTGCGGTACAATCGCATAACTGTCCACATAGGAGGCTAGGAGGAGTGGGCTGCAACATGGGTGGTTACAATAACTACCCACTCCCTAATACTCACTCCTTAATTTAAGGAATGACCGCCACATCATCATGCACAAGATACAGCTGACCATAATCCCCACTAAGGAGATAACTACCTAAGTAGCCCACTCACTTAGTCATCAAGTAACTACTAGGTAGTTACCACACATGGTAACTACCTCCCCCATGATCCTTATAAAGGGACTCATGGTAGACATTAACCTCACTTTAATCCTCATTTAAATCACGGAATTTAGCAGCTCTCGATCGTCATGTTTAAGTCATGGTGCACAGGACCTGCTTGAGTCATAGCTTGAGCTATTATCCAACCTAGTCATTTCCTTATGTACCCTAGCCTCTATAGGCATCCCTATGTTCAAGGCTGTGCCCAGATTGGCAACTGACCCATTAGTGACCACCTTCCCCCTATAGAACTTTATTTGTTTTGAGAAAGTATTTCCAGTGAATACCCAACTGATAGAAACACAAATAATGGCTCCACAGGCTAACCTCTTGTCCATGGTTCCACTAAGGGTTTGGTTGAGGAGTTCCTTAGACCTTTTTAGAGTGCCCTGACCTTGCAAAATGGGGTTGATGCCTTGCTAGGCAATCCTAACACAATAAGAGGATGCTCATACTTGGGGTTAGCCATGGTCTTGCCATGCGTTTGGTGCAGGACATTAACTATGTCAACGGTGTTTCGGGTACAAATATTGTAATACCCCTTATGATTTCCTTAAAAGGATTTAATATACTACTCATACCAATAAGATGCATCTTCCTTTTAGGGAGCTCATATGCTAAGATACTTCTTAATTAAGCGTGCTTAGTTGGGAGTAATCTTGGGATGGGTGACCTCTTAGGAAGTTTTCCCAAGGTGCGCATGAAATGGTCTATGAGGACAGTTGTTGGCCCTTGATGCGCATTTCATGACAATAGGCCCCTCCTTAATTTATTTGGGGTCGGGGTGTTACAAATACCCTCAGCACGTAGACCTATAGCGTGCTAACTCGTGTCCCCCAATTAAGTTTTCAAATAGTTAATTGGGGCATGACACATGGCACAAATCAGCAACAAGGTAGGCCTAATTCCTAAGTAGTCGTAAAAACAGTGGCAGGTATAGACACATAAAAATGTCTCCCCAAAACCAAACTCAATGATGAACAATCTTTCATCGCTATTATTAGTCGGGTTGAGTAATTAATATTTGGATGCTTAAATCCATATTTAATCAAATATATTTCATAAACCAACCCAATTCTTACCCTATTTCCTCAAACCATAACCTGTTTTCCTCTTTTCGTGTCCACAACTAAAAACCCCAGCAAAACTGATTTTGTGGCCACATAATTTTGATCCAAATTTTATTTGGTTGGATAGGCCTGGAAATAAGCTTTCCAACGGTATATCATAAGTGATATGTGTTTTATATGCTATTTTATCCCCCGTCCCACGGTCATTTATATGCATATTTGAGCTCTTTGGAGCTACTTTTAGTACTAATGTGTGGTTTCAAGTGTTTTGTAGGAATTTCCCGGATTTGTCGACAATTCCTATGGTTTTCCGGCCACTACGAGATATTGGAGCTTGTAGCACATTTAGGACCGTTGATTGTAGCCCAAGACCGATCATATAAGTGATTAATGGCTTGGTTCGTGGAATTGGTCCGAGTAATGGACCAAGAAGAAGGAGTTGGGCCTTGACAATTGGAGCCCAAAAGATTTAGAAGAGAAGCTCAAGGTTTCGGCCAAAGAAAGTCGGGCCCGAACAGGTGGCCATTGGCTCGATTGGGCGGCTGCCCAGAAATGAGCACACGAGGAAAAAAAGGCGGGCCCGATCGGGCGGCCCTTCGCCCGATCGAGCGCGTGTATTTTCAGAGGGTTTAGGATTTCGTTCTTGGCTAATCTTCGAGCTTAGGATTAATACTCTTTTGTAATCTTTCTTAGTTACGTTTTTCATTATTCTCTTTTCATACTAAAAATTTTTAGAGAGATTTTAGTTGTTGATTATTGTTAAACTCAAGTTTTCCCCTTTTAGTGCAATTTCATATTTCCCTACTTTCGGTATTAATTCTTCTCTCCTTAATTACTTACTTTCTTGCTTTTGATCTTAATCATGTCTGTTTCATATGCCTTGATTAGTTTAGATTTAATTATGTGTGAGTAGCTTAATTCTAGGGTTCTTGGGGGATCTATAATTAATATGAAGGGATAATTTATTATTATTGATTATTGATATTGCATGATAATTTCTTATTGAATTGTTTTAATTCTTTACAATTGGATTATGAATCGAGCAGAAGTGATTTGATTATAAAAGTATAGCAATGTTGAATTAATGAATCGAGCAGATGTTAATTTGATATTAATAAAGGCTATTTTCAATAGGAACTTAGATCTAGTAAATTGCGAGAGCCTGTTAGATCTATGTTGATTAATAAATTGCGAGAGCCTGTTAATCATGTTATATGTGCAATTTTGATTATTGATTGTTATGTCTTATCCCGGAATATTAATTATTGGTGAACGTGTGACCCTAGGCCTTTTATTAATTGATTTTCCCTATTCTTAATCTTCGTAGTTTAATTCCCTTCTAATAACAACAATTTGGTTACTTAATAGTTTAGATTATATTAATTAATTAGGAATAAAAAGACTTGTTTCCCTGTGGATTCGACCTTACTTCCCTATCTACATTAGTTAGAGGACTTAGGCAATACTTTTGATTAGGTGATACGACTTTAGCCTATCAAAATTTGGTGACGTTGCCGGGAAAACGGTTTTATTTTTATTTCTGATTGTTTTTTTTGTAGTTTAGATTATTCCCTTTCGTCTCGGAGAACGCAAGTTCTTTGAGACAAATTTCTCATATTTGTTTGGTTAGTTCTGTGTTTATGCCCAGGGGTTCTAGATCAGGTTACATTCCATTCGATGCTGAAATCGAACGATCTTTTTATACATAGAAGAATCTTTACAGACAGGTATGAAACACTTCCGAAGGTAATCCACCTTGGGAACCCCCATCTGATTCTAGCGATTCGGAAGCTTCTTCAGAACCTGAATCAGAGATGACTGATCGCGGGTAGAGTAGGTCGTTGGTCTACAACCCTAATCAAATTAGAAATTTATAATTCCTAAACTTACACCAAATTAGTTAGTGGTAAGTATAGGGTCGAACCACGAAGACTAAGTGTATTCAATTTATGCTAATTAAACTAGTAGGATGGTCGTAAGATAGAAAGAGATTCGACTAAACACTACTTAGAGCAAACAACGAAAACTAGGGAAAGTGGAATCCAATTACATCAATGCATTCAACAACAACATTGCAATTAGATGAAAATGACCTCAATTAGGAACAATCAACACACTCGACTCACTCTCGCGCAATTAAGCATGCTAATTATCCTGCTAAACTAATTCACTCTTGTGCAACTAGCCTAGCATAGGTATGGAAGAATTTAGACTCTTAAACAACTCACTTTCGCACAATTGATTGAAAGCACAACTAAGAACATAGAATCAATTAGCTAGAAAGATTCTAATCTATATAAGCATCATCCATACACAATAATAAAGAATCAATTGCATACAAATCACAATCAATCATTCAATTCATCAACATAATCTTCATCCAATTCCTTAGAATAAAATCTAATCTAACATGATAAAGAAGAACATGAAAAACAAGATAAAACTAGAATTAAAGCTAAAATAAAATTATTAAACTAATTAACAACTCTAATCAACAAGCAAATAAACAAAAACAAGAAATAAAGGAAAGCAATAAAGATGAGGGAAAGTTAGGAAGACTCATTGAATATATGAGAAGAAAATCTACAAATTGCTTTTCCAACCTCTCAAAACTCCATGAAAAATCCAAAATTTCTCTCTCTAAAACTACTCCTAAATTAGAGAGAGAGATTCCTAATCTAACCCTATGAGAGAGAAAATAAAATAGACTAAACTCTAGGATGAATTATTTGTTAATTAAAAGTTGAGAGAGAAAATAACCCCAAAAGGGGTATTTATATACAAGCTAAAAATAAAATAAAATAAAAAAAAAGAAATAAAACTAATTAAAATAATTAACTAACAAAACCAAAATTAAAAGAAAGAAAAGGAAAAGGAAAATTAAATAAAAAAAAATGGAAAACCAAACAAAAACCCATGAATTCCCCATCAGACCCTTTCTTCTCCTTTCGTGGCTGCTCTGATTTCCATCATCACCATCAGCGCATCATCACTATCATCATCACCATTAATCGTTGTCAATCGTGGCCCTTGGATTAATTGAATTAATCCCAACTGTTGAAGCTCATTAATTCCGTACAATTGGACCCGATAAAACGGAGCGGCCACGGCTGGGCATCTCCCAGGCATCTACCGAAAATTGGACAAGGATGGAAGGGCTGTCCGCGCCCGCGGCGGTCTGGGTTGCTGTTTGGTGATGCGGGGTAGCTGTGAGAATGCGTGGCTGCCGTAATTAATCGAGGATGATCCAATGGATGCGTGGCTGCTGTTTGCGGCGGCTGGTGGTTGAAATTGGTGTTGCCGCTGTTATTTGACGGTGGTGAGAAGGTGGTTAATGGGAGGTGAATTGGAGCTTGTTGCGAGTTGGCTGAGGAACAGGGGATAGTGGTGGCTGTTTGGCGGCTGACGGTGCTGTGGGTTGCGTGAGGTGAAGCAGGGGTTAAAGGTGGTCTGGTGGTGCGAAGTGGTGGCTATAGATCGTGATTGGTTGCGAGATACTGGTGAATTCGGGGGCTGCTCTATTTTGGGGGCAGAGCTGGGCAGCGTTGCTGCTGTAGATTGTTGTCGGTTGAGAGCTGCTTTGAGTGGAGGAGATGGTGGCAGGCGAGTTGTGAGTTGGCTGGGATTGGTGGTGAGGTAGGAGGCGCAGCAGGTGCGGTTTGTGCTTTGGTGTTGCGGGCTGCTGTAGTTGTTGGTGTTGTTGAGGAAAGCAGGGGAGCAGGGGAGTTGTTTGTGGTTGAGTTGTGGTGTCGGGTAAGGTTTGGTGTGGTGAAGGATAAGAGGATAGAAGAGTGGCAACATAAGGAGGTAAAGGGCAACACCTTGTTCAAGAGTTTTGCTGAACTTGATTGACTCGAGTCCCTAACAAGAGTTACTAACTGGGAAACTCTTGCTTTGAATTTTTATAACAAATATTACCCTGCAGAGAGGACAATTTTATTGAGAAGTGCAATTCAAAACTTTGCCCAAGACCCAGATGAAACTCTATATGAGGCTTGGGAAAGGTTCAAGGATCTACAGAGAGAGTGTCCCCATCATAATCTAGCACAGTGGCAAATCCAAGCTTTTTACAATGGGATTGGAAATTCATCTAGAACAATTTTAGATTCTGCAGCTAATTGTAGATTTATGAATCTAAATGTAGATGATGCAGGTTAGGTTATCGAAGAGATGGCGATTCACAATTCCCAATACAGGAATCCTAGAGGTTTTGCAAACAAAGACAAACATAGTGTTGATTCAGTATCCTTTTTGCAAGCTCAATTAACTTCTATTAGCCAAAAATTAGATAGTCTTAGTACTGCTATTCCTAATTCTATAGCTAATGTTTCTGCTGTCAATAATACTAAATGAAGCTTTTTGTTAAAATTGTGGAATTGTAGGACATTGGGAGCAAGATTATAAGAAATCTATAGAGCAAGTTAATGCCTTCCAAACCTATAGGCAAAATAACCCATACTCCAACACTTATAATCTTGGCCTCCAGAACCATCCATATCTTTCTTACCGGAGCACCAATGTGCAAAATCCTCCACCTCCACAACAACCAACACAACAACCACCACCACAGCAGAAATATTACCATCCCAACTCTGGCCAGAAACCCCAATCATAAACTCCCCCATCTACTGACCTTGCCTTGTCAGAAATTAGAGGGATGTTAGCAAACATGTAAAAGCACATGGAGAGTAAAGATGCTCAAATTGATTCGATCTTAGCCCATAATAAAATCGTGGATAATAAGATTGCGCAACTTTCCTCTACTCCACAAACTCGCCAGCAGGGAGTCCTACTATCGCAGCCAGTACAACCCACGGATTATGCTAATGCAATTACTCTGAGGAGTGGTTCACACTATGATGGACCTTCTATGCCCAAAGATGATGAACCTGTTATAACACCAATTCCTAATCCTAATTCCCTTGTACCAAATGCTAATGTTACTAACCCTGCAAGGCTCTAGGAAAAAACTAACTCTTCTGATATTTCTTCGCAGGGTAAACCTTAGGAGAAGGGTGGAGATGTGCAAGGCCCTACTATCCAACTTTCATTCCCTAATAGACATCCAAAGAATAAGTTGGATAAGCAATTTGGTAAGTTTCTGGAGGTCGTCAAGAATCTGCAGGTAATGGTTCCTTTCACTGATTTAATCACTCAAGTTCCTGCATATGCCAAATTCATGAAAGACATTTTGACTAGAAAGAGAGCCTTTAATGAGGTTGAAACTGTAGCTTTCACTGAGAATGTAGTGCTTTACTACAAAATAAATCTCCACCAAAATTAAAGGATCCCGGTAGTTTCTATACCTTGTCATATAGGTAATGTTTTCATTGATAAAGCATTATGTGATTTAGGTGCTACTGTTAGTGTGATGCCATCGTATGTGTGTTCAAAGCTTAATATGGGTGATTTAAAGGTTACTAATATTACTCTATAAATGGAAGATCGTTCTGTTAAATACCCCTTAGGTATTTTAAAGGATGTTCCTGTTAGAGTTGGTAAATTTTTCACCCGTGTTGATTTTGTTGTTTTAGACATGGTAGAGGATACGCAAATTCCTATTATTTTAGGAAGACCTTTTCTTCATACTGCAGGTGCCATTATTGATGTGAAAAATGGGAAATTAACTCTTTCTGTTGGGGATGATAATATAATATTACATGTAATCTAGGGAGAGTTATGAAAGGACCTATGCTAGAGGAGAAGTGTTATAGTATTGATGTCATTGATTTATATGCCAGGATAGCTTACCTCAGGTTCTCTCACGAGTTCCTTCAGAGGAAGTTCTATGTTGTGAACTTAATGCAGGTGACGCTGACATATGGAGCAAAGTGGTGGATGAAATTGAGCATGCTTTATCAAACGAGCAACTTAGCCCTGATGAGAATGGTAAGGTGGAAAATTTAATTCAGGATTCGTACTCTGTGGAGGTAAAGAAACCTGAACTTAAACCTCTTTCTTCCCATTTAAAATATGTATTTTTGGATGAGCAGGAACTGCTTCCTGTGATCATTAGTACTGCACTCGATGACCCACAAACTTTCCAACTTCTAGAGGTTCTTCAAACCCACAAGAAGGCAATTGGGTACAGTATTGATGATCTAAAGGGTATTAGCCTTGATTTTTGCATGCACAGGATACACCTAGAGGATGATCACAGACCAATTATTTAACCACAGAGAAGGTTGAATCCTAACATGCAAGAGGTTGTTAAAAAGGAAGTCATGAAACTACTTGATGCAGGTATTATCTATCCTATCTCTGATTCAAAGTGGGTAACCCTGTACAGGTTGTTCTAAAGAAGGGTGGGATGATAGTAGTAAAAAATGATAAAAACGAATTAATTCCCACTAGAACTGTAACAGGATGGAAGATGTGCATTGACTATCGTAGATTAAAGACCGCCACTAAAAAGGATCACTTTCCCCTCCCATTTATTGATCAAATGTTGGAAAGATTGGCTAACCATAAATTTTTCTGTTATTTGGATGGGTACTCGGGATTCTTTCAAATCCCAATTCACCCCGACGATCAGGAGAAAACAACATTTACATGTCCCTATGGTAATTTTGCTTATCGTAGGATGCCCTTTAAATTATGTAATGCACCTTCCACTTTTCAGCGTTGTATGATGAGCATCTTTTCTGAGTTCATAGAGTCTATTATGGAAGTGTTTATGGATGATTTTAGTGTTTATGGTTCTTCATTTGATAATTGTTTATCTAACCTCGCTAAAGTTTTGAAAAGATGTGAAGAATGCAATTTGGTTTTAAATTGGGAGAAGTGTCACTTTATGGTGACACAAGGTGTAGTATTGGGTCACATTGTTTCAGACCAAGGTATACAGCAATTACCTCCACCAGTCAATGTAAAAGGGGTAAGGAGTTCCTTGGTCATGCGGGGTTCTATCGCTGCTTTATCAAGGATTTTTCTAAAATTGCTAAACCACTAACCCACCTTCTACTTAAAGATACTCCTTTTGATTTTACTGATGAGTGTCTTGAGTCTTTTAATAGGATCAAGAAAGCCTTGATTTCGGCTCCCATCATATGTGCTCCCGATTGAAATCTTCCATTCGAGATCATGTGTGACACTAGTGACTATGCATTAGGTGCTGGCTTGGCCAAAGGAAGAATAAAGTTTAGCATGCTATCTACTATGCTAGTAAAACTTTAGATGAGACTCAAGCTAACTATGCTACTACAGAGGAGTTTCTTGCTGTGATTTTTACCTTAGAGAAATTTAGATCATACTTGGTTGGTTCTAAAATTATTGTTTTCACTGATCATGCAGCATTAAAATATCTCATTGCCAAGTCAAAGACCAAACCTAGACTCCTTCATTGGGTGCTCATACTCCAAGACTTTGACATTGAAATCAGAGACAAAAAAGAAGTAGAGAATGTAGTTGCAGATCACTTGCCTAGGATCAGATATGATAGAGGTAAGGACTCTACACCTATTGATGATTCTCTTCCTGACGATAATCTCCTTCCAGTTGTGTCACAAGGAACTTGGTATGCGGATTATGCCAATTATTTGGTAGGCGGTATACTACCACCAGATATGTCCTACCAACAAAAGAAAAGGTTTCTCCATGATGTTAAATATTATTTTTGGGATGATCCTTTTTTGTTTCGTGAGTGTGCAAATGGACTATTTCGCAGTTGTGTCCCTAAATGGGAAGTGAATGGCATCTTACAACGTTGCCATAACTCTCCATATGGTGGGAATCATGGCCCTTCTAGAACCGTAGCCAAGCTTAATGAGTCAGGCTTCTTTTGGCCTACCATGTTCAAGGATGCGCGGTTATTTATTATGTCTTGTGATTCTTGCCAGAGGACCGGAAATATTTCAAGGAAGCACGAGATGCCCCAAACTAGGATCCTTGAAGTTGAAATATTTGATGTTTGGGGTATTGACTATATGGGATCGTTTCCATCTTCCAATGGAAATTGTTACATACTCGTGTCCGTTGATTATGTGTCTAAGTGGGTCGAGGCCATTGCTTCACCAACAAATGATGCCAAGGTGGTCATGAAGCTCTTCAAGAAGACCATATTTCCAAGGTTCGGTGTCCCACGAGCTATCATTAGTGATGGAGGTACTCACTTCCATGAAAGACAATTGGACAACCTTTTAAAGAAGTATGGAGTATATCATAGGACCAAACTTAGTTATCATCCTCAAACTAGTGGTCAAGTTAAGGTCTCTGATCAGGAAATCAAGTCGATTCTAGAGAAAGTAGTGGCTAAGTCAAGGAAGGATTGGACTATGAAGCTAGATGACACACTTTGGGCGTATCGAACCGCATTCAAGACACCAATTGGCACCTCTCCTTATAGACTAGTGTATGGTAAGGCATGTCATGTTCTCGTGGAATTGGAATACAAGGCTTTTTTGGCAATCAAGGAGCTTAACATGGATTCTAAGGTCGCGGGAGAGAAAATACTTCTCCAACTCAATGAGTTGGATGAGTTTAGATTGTCGGCGTATAATAGTGCACGAATTTACAAGGAGAAGACCAAGAAGTGGCACGACAAGCAGATCCTACTAAGAGAGTTTGCACCGGGTGATAAGGTTCTACTCTTTAATTCTAGATTAAAGCTTGTTCTAGGAAAGCTAAAGTCTAGGTGGTCGGGTCCCTTTACTGTCACTAAGGTGAACAAATTTGGTTCGGTTGAGCTAGTGAACTAAAAGGGTGAAGAGTTCAAAGTAAATGGTCAACGATTGAAGGTGTATCATGATGGAGCTACTGTTGGAGTGGTGGAGGAAACCCACCTAACTCCACTCGCATCTTAGAGCTAAGTATAATGGTCGTGCAAGACCTTTTAAACCAGCGCTTTGCGGGAGGCAACCCGTATTTCTTGTTTTCTAGACTAGTTTTTCTTTATTTTATTTTTCCTTTTCTTTTAGAGAGGTGAGGAGAGTGCAATTTTACCTTTTTAAAGTGATTTTGTGTAGGTTTTGAGCTATCAAGTAAGGAGACTTAAAGAGAAAAAGTTGCAAAAAGAGTGCTCCGAACTGGGCAGAGGCCCGATCAGGCGCAGCTCGCCCGATCGGGCGCACAAGGAAGGTTCAGATCGAGCTTTTTCTAGCTCGATCGGGCAACCACGCCCTACCGGGCGCACAAGGAAAGGAGATTTCGAGCTGCTAAATCGCCCGATCGGGCGAGGCTTGCCTGATCGGGCGAGGCTTGCCTGATCGGGCGTGCAAGCAGGAGAAGAATTGAAGGGAATTTTGCCTGATCAGGCAAAGGCGCTTGACCGGGCGCAAATTTGGAGAAATTGAGTGAAACCAAAAAGAAATTTCGGGTGATGCTCGCTCGATCGGGCGAGCGATCAAGAGACAAAACTGGAAAGCTTGCGCCCGATCGGGCAGAGCTAGCCCGATCAGGCGCGAAAGAGAACATGCAGAATGCCGCAATTTCGTCCGATCGGGCGCGCCTATATTCTGGAACCATACATAATCTCTTTCTCCTCTTTTCTTTTCACTTTCTTCTTTCTTTCATCTCTTTCACCTACACTTTCTCTCTCTAACCTCCATTTTTAAACTTTCAAACTCATTTCCCAATCAAGATCGTTTCCAATTCTCTCATCAAAACTCAAAAGTTTTTACATACTCTTAATCCTCTCACCTTCCTCTACATTCTCCATCAAATTTTCACTTGTTTTCTCACACTTTTAGGAATCCCTAAAGAGAGAAAATCTCAAGTTTTCAAGAAATTCAATTAAGATGGCTTCCAAAAGTTCAAGAACTCAAAGAGGTGAACAATATAGGTAGCAATCAACACCAACGGTCGACCTGGAACTTCAAATTGCGGGGTGGAGTGAGGTGGTGGTCACTAGCCAAGAACAAAAGACTAGTATGCTCAACCTCATCTCGAGGCAGGTAATCGCTACTCGCTTTGTTCACCATCCTACCTTGATTAGATTAGAATTTGATAAACAAGTAGAAAAATTGTTCAAGGGAATTGACATGAGTAGTTTGTTTAACTTGCATTATGATACATATGACTATTTAACTGTGGAATTCATCTCTACTTTTAATTTAATTAAGTCAAGTTCAACTGTTTATTATGTTGAATTTCAGTTGCTTAATAATGATGTGAGACTTTCTTTACAAGACTTTGGAAAAATCTTTGACTTGAAATCCGACAAACCCATGGAACCACCCCGAGACTTTTGTGCCGAAATTTACCTAGCTCTCATGGGGGAGTTTTTAGACAACCTCCAACATGCTAAAGGGACCATTATACACCATCCCGTGCCAAAATTTTGGCAAAGATTTGTTAGCCTCACCATCTTTGGGAGACATGAACCGGCTAATGTTAGGAGGGATGAGTTGGAATTGTTGGCCTCCTATTTGATCCCTAGTTGTGGGAAGTTGAACATTCCCCTTAGGATGACCCAACACTTCCAACGTAGTGCTAGGGCGGCCGAGGCTTCTAGAGCTAGTAAACCTATTTATTTTGGTGGGTTAGTCACCTACATTGCAGTTAAATTGACGGGTTTTACGCCCAATGACCATAGGAGAGTGGACGACCCTACCTTAATGGACCTTACCTACTTAGGGAGCCTTAATTGGATCCAACAAACCTATAGTGTGACTAGGCCCGATGAGGTGTGGTGGATAATTCATAGGGAGTCGGGTAGGAGAGACCAAGCTTTTACATTGCCTAACCCTAACTTGACTAAGTTTGATAAGGGTAAAACCACCTACACCTTCGAGCTAGGTAATCTTGGAGAGGCACAAGAGGCTCACCATTCTCCACCTCCACCTCCATCTCCACCTCAACCACAACCTCATTTCCAACCACCAGCCAAACCCTACATGCATGACATCCCTACCTCTTCCGTTAACTACAACATTGATCCTAATTCACCTTATGACTTCTCGGCTTTTCAGAGCCAACTTAATAGGATCGAGATGGGCCAAGGAAGGGTAGAGGGTTTGGTCCAAAACCTTGACTCTAGGGTAGAATCTGTAGATAGACGGGTTGGTTATGTGGAACGAAACCTAGGGAGGGGCTTATACCCCATGTATGCTAACTATGCTCGCCGAGGGCTATTCCCCCCGAGGCTTTAGTTTCCGATTGGTTTCAATATCCTCAAGGAGGATATTCGACCCCCGATGCTTTTGGTAGTTATGTGGACTATTTTTCCGTCCATGGTTACGGGGCCGATGTTCTTTTTGGTGGGATTGGGGGGGGGGGGAATGTGGATCCTAACTATTTTCAGGTGGTTCGGGTCACGGAGGAGCCGGCTCTAGTCATGGAGGTAGGAGCGGTTATGCTCGGATGGAGGATGATGAGGAGTAGCTTTTCGTAGCTACACTCCCAAGACAATGAGGGCATTGATTGATTTGGCTTAGGGGGAGATGATTTTGTATATATGGCATACTCTATCTCTTTTCTCTTTTTATTGCTTTCTTAGGTTAGTTTTATTGTTTTCAAAAAAAAAAAAATGCAAAATATGTTCCAATGAAAAAAATGAATCATGCTTCCCTGTGCCCCTTGATAAAAATTGTTTTAACTCTTGGTTACTGATAATGAACATTGTGGATTAGTTGGTTATGATTTGGTGTTTGATTACCTTAGAGCCTTAACATGCGTCACTGTTGTCCAACTGGTTGTGAATATAGTGCTTGACTAGTTGATTTGATTAGGAATGTGTGTTAGTTCCTGGTATGTCAATGAATTTGAGTATTGGTTTGCAACTATGAGTAATGTTTTTATGATTCATTATTTTGCACATTGAGGAGGACGAAGGCGTTCATTCTCTTTAGGTGGCCTTCAGACGATATTAGATACATTTGTTCCCTTCTTGCTACCTATGTTGTTGCTTGTGCCCTTTTATTGTTCATTTAGCCACATTACAAGCCTATTTAAGCCCCATTGGTTACTAGTCCCAAGCTTGGCTTGGGGGAGCTTTTAGTTAGTGAGGTGAGGGAGTTGTAGTGTGCTCATAATTGCACAATATGGGAAAATAAGAGGAATGATTTGTTCTTTAGATTTTTTGATTGGAAAAAAAAATGAGAATTTGTTGTTCAAAGTTGAAAATTCCAATGTGAGATAAAAAGAAAAAAAGAGCAAAAGGAAAAAATTGTTTCAATGTTCTAATGTTCTATGTGAAGGTTTCTCAAAAGAAAGGAAAAAAAGGAGAAGAATTCAAAAAGGAAAAAAATTTTGAAGAAAAGAAAGAAATAATTCAAAGTTTGTTTATTCACTCAAGTTCTATATTATCATATCTTTATAAGTGAAGTTGTAAGTGATGGTGATATTGTTAGTATTGATTTGGTTGTTTGGTGAACTTTTGTGGAGTTGAGTTGTGTTGGAGATGATTGGTCAATATTTATTTTTGGCCTTGGTTTTATTAGGATTTGGCTCCCCTAAGCATGACTTTTCTCTCACATTTTCCCAAATATTTCCTACCCTTTACCCTAGCCTTACATTACAAGCTTTAAAGACCTTCCGACCTTTGTGCATAGAATTATATGGATGTGAAAGTAGTTGTTTATCAATGCGAAGGATGACTTGATATATTCCGAGTTGACTATCTAGGTTGAGTGCTTATCTCTTTAAACACACGAGTGTTGTGAGTTTGGGAGAACATTGTTCACATTAAAGGGGTTGGTTGGAGAGCAAACGGGTACATCTTTTACTCGCCACATAAATGAGAGTTGAGTGTGTGAGCACTAGTCTTGAATTCTATATGCTCTTGTGGTTTGCTCTACTTGACAATTGTTAGGGAAGATAGGTAATTGGATGGATTTGAGTGATTGATTATGATGCATGTTTATTAGATTGGCTTTGAGTTGCATTATGGATTTTGGATTTTAATTCGGGGTGAAGTTATGATTCGTTTTGATTCATTGCCTTGATTAGGGACAAGCAAGGGTTTGGCTTGGGGGAATTTGATATATGTGTTTTATATGCTATTTTATCCCCCCGTCCCACGGTTATTTATATGCATATTTTAGCTCTTCGGAGCTACTTTTAGTACTAATGTGTGGTTTCAAGTGTTTTGTAGAGTTGACATTTGTTTTGTAGGAATTTTCCGGATATGTCGGCAAATCCTATGGTTTTTCGGGCACTACGAGATATTGGAGCTTGTAGCATATTTATGACCGTTGATTATAGCCCAAGACCGATTATATCGGTGATTAAGGGCTTGGTTCGTGGAATTGGTCTGAGTAATGGACCAAGAAGAAGGAGTTGGGCCTTGATAATTGGAGCCCAAAAGATTTAGAAGAGAAGCTCAAGGTTTCGGCCAAAGAAAGCCGGGCCCGATCGGGCGGCCATTGGCTTGATTGGGCGGCTGCCCAGAAACGAGCACACGAGGAAAAAAATGCGGGCCGCCCGATCGGGCCCGTGTATTTTCAGAGGGTTTAGGATTTTGTTCTTGGCTAATCTTCGAGCTTAGGATTAATACTCTTTTGTAATCTTTCTTAGTTACGATTTTCATTATTCTCTTTTCACATTCAAAACTTTTAGTGAGATTTTAGTTGGTGATTATTGTTAAATTCAAGTTTTTTCCTTTTGATACAATTTCATATTTCCCTACTTTCGGTTTCTTCTCTCCTTAATTACTTACTTTCTTGTCTTTGATCTTAATCATGTCTTTTTCATATGCCTTGATTTGTATAGATTTAATTATGTGTGAGTAGTTTAATTCTAGGGTTCTTGGGGGATCCATAATTAATATGAAGGGATAATTTATTATTATTGATTATTGATATTGCATGATAATTTTTTATTGAATTGTTTTAATTCTTTACAATTGGATTATGAATCGAGCAGATGTGATTTGATTGTAAAAGTATAGCAATGTTGAATTAATGAATCGAGCAGATGTTAATTTGATATTAAAGGCTATTTTCAATAGGAACTTAGATCTAGTAAATTGCGAGGGCCTGTTAGATCTATGTTGATTAATAAATTGCGAGAGCCTATTAATCATGTTATATGTGCAATTTTGATTATTGATTGTTATGTCTTATCCCGGATTATTAATTATTAGTGAACGTGTAACCCTAAGCCTTTTATTAATTGATTTTCCCTATTCTTAATCTTTGTAGTTTAATTCCCTTCTAATAACAACAATTTGGTTACTTAATAGTTTAGATTATATTAATTAATTAGGAATAAAAAGACTTGTTTCCCTATGGATTCGACCCTACTTCCCTATCTACATTAGTTAGAGGACTTATGTAATACTTTTGATTAGGTGATACGACTTTAGCCTATCAACAAAAATATGAGCAAAACACTAAAACTCGGCCCAAAACCATCACCCTTGTACTAAAACGGTCATATCTTAAAATCTACAACAACAGTCATATCTTAAAATCTACTAAATATTTTTGCCCGATTAAAATTGAATTGGAAAGTAGATTTAAAGATCTTTCCAACGATATATTTTATGACTTATTCCAAATTACGAATCAAAAGTTATCTAAGTTTTTAAAACGCAAAAAAACCGAAAAGTATCGCGCCACGGTAAAGATATCGTGACACTGTACTAATTGCAGTGCCATGGTACCTTTTTCTTCAGAGGCACTCATTTCAAGGGTTCCAGACTGCATCCCCCATATTTCCTAGTTTTGGGGCACTAACACACATTTTTTTTCTCTCTCATACTCTAGCATTAAACATAACCCTTTTAATTACATCATTCCTTCCTTAAGCACTCCAAAGATTCCATACAACACCTAAAGTTCCGTACTTAAACCAAGGCGTGAAAGGTAGAACCAATTGAGGGTTTGGACCAAATAAACTTTAATTTAATTTCAATTTGATTTATTATTCTTTGAATTGAAGTTACTAACGATCTATTCATAATCTAGCAATTTAAAGAAGTGCGAAACGTGAGTAATTAATTTAATTACTTATTATTATATAGCTAGTATCATGTTTAGGTTTATTAAATTATTATGTTTTTGATGATTTGACTAACGATATTATGGTTAAATTGCTTCCAATATTATTGTTTATTTAATTGTTTATTGTTGATCACCATATTTGCATGTTTATAGGGAATATGTAATTGAAAATCACGACTAATAAAATAATTTATTTGGATGATCGGTTCAGGCTCCTTTTTAATCTTGTTGCTTAATCAAGTGATCACTAATATTTAGAATTATGTGTGCATTAATATTCAACCAACTTAGCCTAATGAAGTTTGGAGCAAATTAAATCTTTGTTTGTATGCCTTTGAGATCTTAGGAAATACTTTTCACTATGAGAATCGAGTAGAGGCTACGTACGAGTGAATGTGACTCCATGACTCACTTTGTACCATCATCCCCGATTCTCTTTTCGTGGTACCAAACCATATGGAATTAGTAATCTCATGGATTATGAATAGAGTGTAACCTTCACAGGTCAATCGTTGTCCCTTATTCGTGGTTGCCTTAAAAGATCCTTGAACGGTTTACAAGTTCCTTAAAACTTGTTAGCGGCTCCCTACTTTCCTTGTCCTAATCGTATTATGTCAATTATTCCCACTTCCTATAAGTGCCAAGCATATTCACAACATGCTTAACTAGGTGCGCTTCTAATGACGCCTACAATTTGGCGATTCAACTAGGAGGATTCTTGGTTATTATCGATTTGAGTAGTGATCGGTATTTATTTGAGATGAGTGGATGAGACTTGAAAGATTCTTGAATTGTATTCCTACGATCTAATTGGCATGTAACATATGCATATGCACTTTAGCTTACCTATTTTGCCATAAAAATACGTGTTCTACGTATATGGCTAGCCCTGGGGGATTTAAGCTCTATCGACCCAAAAACGCTCATGGCAATAAGGGTTCCTCCGAGTTTTTAAATCCACCCAAACCATGGAGTTAAGTTTGATTTCATCACGAACTCGCAAACCCGCCCGTAAGCATACACCCTCAAGGGAGGATGCCTTGCTAACGCGTCCAAACTCTTATCCATGGTACCATTTGACACCTAATTAAGCCGACCATTAGCATGAACATAGAAACAAGACTCTAGGTTGCAAACTTTGCATCATGCGTGACAATGTGCTTATATTTGCATATTTTTATTGACTTATATTTTTTTTCCCTTTTCTAACCCTCCTTTTTTTAGAGTCGAGTCATAGATTCTTTTTTTTGAGTTAACTCAATTTTTTATTCCCGTGTACTGTACAAGCGTCACTTTTTTTTTTGGTTATAGAAGGAAATATAGAAAGATTTATGTCTCGTGCCACCTATGGATCTGTAGACTTGGGTTTTATCTTTCATTTGGCATTGGTTTCATCCCAATCGGAGTCACAGATCAAAAGTTATAACCGGAATACTACATCCTGCCTAGTTTAGGAGTTCATTTTAGCGTCAAACTTTTTTTTTAATATTTTTGTGTCAAGCTAGTCTTATCCTATCTTCTACCTCTCTTAGTCCTCTAATCTACGTCAGCTCGTACAACATAGGATTGTAGATTTTTATTTTATTAAAACTCCTAACAAGTTACTACGCGTATTTTTTTATATTAATTTTACGTCATTATGCGCATACATACCTTGAATATTTCTCAATTCGGCTACACTTTCTAACAGTTTCCTAACTTAAATTCTCCTACAATTCAAATAATAAAACTCAATTAATCCCTTAATTAAACAACTTTCCAGCAACATAATTAAGGTTTTAAACCCTTTAAATAATTTAAAAATTTATTTAAAACCTCTTAAATAATTCTCGTTTTACGTAAAATGATAAGAACTTTTTCATTAAACCTAAAAAAAAGTACGTATAATAAATTTCTAACAATATTTGGGGACTTATTGATATGTGTGTTATATATGCTATTTTATTACCCGTCCCACGGTCATTTATATGCATATTTGATCTCTTCAGGGCTTTTTATAGTAGTAATGTGTGATTTCGAGTGTTTTGTAGAGTTGGCATTTATTTTGTAGGAATTTCTCGAATTTTGGTGAATATATGGTTTTTCGGCCACTACGAGATATCGGAATTTATGATTACATTCATGACCGTCTTTTGTAGCCCAAGACCGAGGATTTCGATGATTAGGGGCTTGATTCGTGGAATTGGTCCAAGTAATGGACCAAGGAAGAAGAAGAAATTGGGCCACAAGCATTTGAAGCTCAAAGAGAAGATCCGGCTTGGAAGAAGACCAGGTCCAATCGGCGGCTCATTGCCTGATCGGGTGAAGACTCAGCCAGATAGAGGGAGGAGAAAAGGCGGGCCCGATTGGGCGGGCCTTCGCCCAACCAGGCACGTGTTTTTCCGAAGTGTTTTAGGACTTGTCGTTTTGAGTTAATTTGGGAGTTTAATATTTAAACTCTTTTGTAAGCTTTTATTAGACACATTTTAGAGATTAAAATTTGATTATTAAGTTCTTAGAGAGATTTTTAGTTGAAAATAATTTTTGTACTCAAGTTTTCCCCCTTTTAGTGCAATTTCGTATTTTCTTTATTTGGTATTATATCTCGTCTCTTTTATTGCTTTATTTGTCTCTTTGATTTTAATTGCTTTGTTTAATTTTGTATTCATTTTAATCATGTTTTCTTTATATGCTTTGTTTAGTTTAGATTTTAATATGTGTGAGTAGTTTAATTTTAGGGTTCTTGGAGGATCCGTAATTAATATGAAAGGATGAATTGTTATTATTGATTATTGATAGTGCATGATAATTTCTTATTGAATTGATTTAATTCTTTACAATTAGATTATATATTGAGCAGATGTGATTTGATTGTAAAAGTATAGCAATGTTGAGTTGTTGAATCAAGCAGACGTTAATTTGATATTAAAGTCTATTTTCAATAGGAACTTAGATCTAGTAAATTGCGAGAGCCTATTAGATCTATGTTGATTAATAAATTATGAGCCTGTTAATCATGTTATGGTTGCAGTATTAATCGCTGATTGTTGTGTTTTATCCCGGAGTATTAATTATTGGTGAACCTGTGACCCTAGGCCTTTTCTAATTGATTGTTTCCTTATTTTAATTATTGTCATAGTATAATTCCCACATCCTTACTTGTTCTCTAATAATTTGGATTATAATAATAGATTAGAAATAGAAGAACGTTGTTTCCCTGTCGACTCAACCTTGCTTTCTTATCTCTATCTATATTAGTTAGATGAATTTAGAAATTACTTTTAATTAAGTGATACGACTTTAGCCTGTCAAAATTTGTACAAACCCTTAATTTCATAAGCTAGACGTTAAACCAACTTCAATCACTAGACATTAAATTAATTCGGCAACCTGGGGTTCATAAAGGTTAGAAATTTTTTCTTAAATTAAATTGGAAATTTTGCTAACAATTAAAATTGGAAATTAAAATTTGAAATTTTGCTAACAACTTCAATTTAATTAAGTGACCAATTTGGAGAACAATGAACTACCATTTATTATTTATTATTTTTTTTTTAGAAAACTACCACAAAAACCCCAAAAAGTTTGAGTACGTAGCACCAACACTCTTGGTTTTTCGGCAAAAATGTCCAGTTGAGGAGGTCCACTTTACAAAATTTTCCTTCAAAAAACCAAATAACAAAACTACTCCTATATTAACCCTAAATTGAGGAATACAATTCAATTGCCCTAAATCCCCTAATAACATAAAACCTTAAATTCAATCTTTTAATCATGAACCCTAATTTAAGATTAAATTGATAAATTAAATCAACTATACTGCAAAATTAAAAACAGTTTACCTATAATTGTGTCTGACAAATGAATTCCCTTGTTATCTCTAACTCAATTGATTGAAATTTTATATAGTAGGCCTTACCAGCCAGAGATTATTGCAAAAAAATTAAATGTGGTAGTCATACTCAAAGTTTTTGTGTTGTTGTGGTACTTTTTTGAAAAAAATAAAATAAAAATAAATGGTGGTTGTTTACAAAAGTGGTCATTTAAATAGTAGTTGTTTTGGAAAAATTTTCAATTAAGTTGTTTTGGCAAAATTTCCAATTAAATTTGAAAATTTCTTTTACTTTTATACAAGTTGAAAATTGAATGAGCACATGGTTTATTTATAGGAGGCTAAGTAATTAACTTTTTATGGACTTCCTTCATTTCTTTTAAGTTGCATCACTTTTCCAAAATAGAAGTTTTAAATTAGTTGCATCAGTCTCCTTTCTAGTTAATAAACTCTCTCTATCTCTCTCCTATTAAATGAGACTTTTATTTTTAATTTTATTTTTTTAATTTTATTTTTATTTATTTTAATTATTATTCTCTCTATCCCTCTCATCTCAAAAAATTGCCTAGGAGTTGGTAAGTTGCAAAAACGATGCATTTAAAAGGAGGAAATATTTAATATAACGCCATTTATGAGGAAACAATTGCATTATATTTAGGAAACTTAGTTATTTCCTTTTTTCACATACTTTTCTCTTAACTAAAAGTTGTTTAAAAAATTATTTTTGCCCCTTTTTAAAATAAAAATAATTACTAATAGCTTTTCAAATATATTTTTAAAAATTGTTTAATTAATTTATAGGAAAATTTTCCAATTACAACTGGTAAAAATACCCATTTTGTGGGTTACAACCATGGTAGTTGATTTTTGTAAATTATAACCAAAAAAGCCACCCAACGTATTAAATTACAAAAAAAATACAATTTTCGACCTCTTTTGCCAGAAATTGACATCATTATACCAATAAATATTTCAAAACTAGTATCAATTTAGGGTTATATTTCAAATCATTAGATGATTAGTGATATTATATTCCGATAAGAGTGTTCGAAATTCGAATTTTGGTAGTAACTTAAAAATTGAGTAGCTGTTTTGGTTGTAACTAGGGTGGCTTATACGTGCGATGCTTGCGCCATAGCTCATGACTAGTGATGTCCAACGAACTTTTTTAGTTGTTTTCAACATAATGAGGAAAAATGTAAACATGTATTGTTAAGGGTATAAATGTCCGCACACTATACTTAAAAGTAAAAAAAAAAGAAAAAAAACAATTAACACTAACGACTAGTAAACAAACATTTCAGGGGTTATAATTATCCAAACACTGTTTATAAGAGTTAAACCATTAATAATAAATGTAATACTCCGTACGTTTATGTATTTTGTAAATAATTTAATTAATAATATAATATATTTTTAAGGGTTTAAGTATTTTAATTAAATATTTTAATGGGATAAAGAATTTTTATTACTCCCTCCGTTTCATAATGTTAGTCTCATATAGAATCAATCACATAAAATAAGAAAAGCTAAATATTTGAAATCTATCATTAAAGTACAAAATAATTCATTATTAGTTTATCTTATTTAAGTTTTTTGATTTTTTTTTTGGAATAGCATAAATGATAATTGCATAATTCAAGGTAGAGATTTCTTTATTTAGAGTCACGTTATCAATCCACAATCAATTAATTTCAAAAAAATTAAGTTAAAAATGGAACATATTCAATATGGGTATATCTGTTTAAAACGCCCAAAATAGTATATGGGATTCATTATGAAACGGAGGGAGTATTAAGTTTTATAAAAGTAAAAAATATATTGGGCTAAACGTTTAATAATTATATGGACTCGTTTAAATAATCATATGTACAGAAATATTATACAAAGTGAGGAAAAAGTTTGAATTTTGTTTACCAAAGTTTCGGGACGAAACTTCTTTTAAGGGGGGTAGACTGTAATACCTCGTATTTTTATACATATTTTATTTTAAATAAGTATTTTGTAGGATATTTAAATAATTTGAAACGAATTATTTATGACATTTTAATTATTTATTTTAAATAAGTTTGAAAATATTTTATAAAAGGAAAGTTTTTTTTAATTAATTATTTTATTAAGTTGGAATTTAATTTACGAAACTTTTGTTTTAGTAAAGTATAATTAGGAAAGGGATTAGGAAAGAGTAAAAAGGGAAAGTTTTAGTAAGAAGGGTTTCTAGAGTAAGGGGTATAAATATTCAACACTTGGGCAAATTAAACTTTGCCTAGAGTGTAGAATACCCAAGGTAAACTTTCTCTCCCTTCTCCTTTATTTTTTTCTCTCTTTTTCTTTCTTTTTCCCCTTCCCCTTTTCCGGTTCACCACCGCCGGCCACCACCACCTATAGGTACAACTCCATATCGCCTAGTGTATGGAAAATCTTGTCATCTTCCGGTGGAGCTTGAACACCGAACTCAATGGGCCATCAAGAAGATTAACTTCAATTTGGCTAGTGCGGGAGAGCAAAGATGGCTTGATTTACATGAGCTTGAAGAGCTAAGATTAGAGGCCTACGAATGTGCAAGAAACTACAAGAATCACACAAAAGAATGCCACGCAATATCGAAAAGAAAACATTTCTTGTAGGCGATAAGGTACTTCTTTACAATTCTAGGATAAAGTTGTTCCCCGGAAAACTTCTATCAAGGTGGAGTGGTCCTTTTGTTGTGAAGGAAGTGTTTTCTCATAGAGCCGTGGAAATCACAGATTTGGATGGAATGAGATATTTTAAGGTCAATGGGCATCGCCTCAAGCTTTACTACGAGGGTGCTCATGTCGGTTTAGTTGAATCAATACAATGTAATCTTACCTCCTGAGTGTGGAGGTCGTCAAGCTATTGACGTTAAAGAAGCGCTTCTAGGAGGCAACCCGAGTAAAAAAAAGAAGAAAAACAAAAAAAAAAAATATTTTGATAGAAAGAGAAATAAAAAAATTGAGTGAGTGAGATATTGGAGAAGAAAGTATTTTACTTTTGATTTGGCAAATAATTTGGTTGAATTTATGTTCTTGTGCTTTGTTATAGGCATTTGTAGCAAAAAGAAGCAAGCAAAAGGACTAAAGAGGCTGACAACAGTTTGGAGCGTGCGCTCCTACTCATTGCATGCCCACTCCAAGCTCAACAGAAGAAACAATGGGCTTCAACACTGATAGGAGCGGGCGCTCCTAAGAGCCTGAACGCCCGCTCCTTTGCTCCGTTGGAAAAATAAAATGTCAGGTACTGGTAGTAGCGGGCGCTCCAACAACATAACACGCCCGCTCATTTTAGGCACCCAACAGAAGCCAAGAACCAGTTCCGGAGCGGGCGCTCCATCACTTGAGCACGCTCGCTCTAACAAAAGTCGTAGCTAAATTGGAAGTATGGAGCGGGCGCTCCAGGTGTTATGTACGCCCTCTCCAAATGATAAAAAAGGGAATGAGGAACTTCTGAGAAGACTTGGAGCGGGCGCTCCAAATCATCAGCACGCCTGCTCCATTCTGGGTTTTTCAAATTCATTGTTTGGAGTAGGCGCCCCTATACACTGCACGCCCGCTCCAAACTGTGCAAATGGGAGGCAGAAACTCCAAACTAGTTTTAGCGCGGGTGCTCCAGCACTGATGCACGCCCGCTCCGAGCTGGGAAGCCAAAACAGAAGTCAAGTTCAAGAATTAGAGCGGGCGCTCCACCCCCCCAGCACGCCCGCTCCTTCAAATGACGTAGCTAAATTCATTTTTGGAGCGGGCGCTCCTGAGTACTTGCACACTCGCTCTATTCAGGTGTAGAAAATAAGAGAGAAGATTAAGGTTTGGAGCGGGCGCTCCTCAAAACTACACGCCCGCTCCAAACTGTGATTTCGAAAATAGAATGTTTTCCAAAGGCTAGGAGCGGGCGCTCCTTAAGAGCTGCACGCCCACTCTATGTTGGGAAAGAAGAACAAAACGCTTTTTGAAGGTAGGAGCGGGCGCTCCATCCCATCTGCACGCCCGCTCCAGCCTGGCCGGGTAAAAAAAGGGGAGATTCTCTTACCCCTTTTTATCCTCTTTCACCCTTTTCACACCATTCATTCAAACTCTCATATTCTCTCTCCTCTTTCCCATCTACTTCTCTCTCTAAAACCCCATTTTTCTCCAACTCCTCTCTTCAATATCATCATCAAATCCCAACTTTCTTCACTCAAAATTTACAAATTCTTAATCTCCATCAAATTCTCTCTCCAAAGATCTTAATTTTTCACAAATTTAAGCACAAATTTGAAAACCCATGAATTTGAAATTAAAGAACAAAGAGCAAAAAGGTGAAGCTTGGAAGAAAAGAAGCTAATTTGGGTAATTTTGAAGAAATTTAGAGTATTTTCATACTCTAATTGGTATAATCTTCTTTTCTTCTTTAATTTCACTGTTCAAATCTTCTAAATTTTTTTTATTTCATTAACATTGTGTAATTAGTTGCATGATTAGGTGAATTAAAACAAATTTATTTGCTCTTGTGAATTAATTGGTGGAAATTTGTGATTAATTGTTAGAGTAAGTGAATTGTGATTGAATACTTGCATGAGTTTGGTGAATTTGTGTATGAAATTTGTGTGAATTTGATTTGAGTTGTGAATTTGTGTGTTGGAATTATTTGTTGGTTGTGTTGGAATTATTTGGAATTGCTTAAACAAGTACTTGGATTTAATCAAGGGTTTGAAGTTAAGGAGGTTGTTTGTGGTGTGTTTTGGTGTTTGTCTGAGGTGTATTGAGTGACCTTTATAAACCTATTCTCACATTGTCAAAATGGTTCTTCGATTATTTGAAGGTGCAGGAGGAAAGAAGAGAAAGACTTCCGACATCCAAATAACGAAAACTGTTCCACCAAAAACCAAAATCAAAACCAACACCCAAGCCAAACACAAAATCAAAACAATGCACCTCCTTTAATAAAAAATTCCCGAGAAATTCAAAGGGTATCACAAAGATCTCTCTAAACGAAAAATCCTTCCAACAAGATTCTACGACCAAGAAGCTTGCCGACTTTTAGGCAAGATGACGGAATTCGGCGAGTGGCCGATAATTTTGGATGGTTAAACTTCCTCAAAAAGAGGGAGCTAACCTACAAATCGCTCACTCTCGAATTCCTTTCCACCCTTACCATGCGCCGAATAAATGGTGAGGGAGACCTTATTGAATGCGAAATTATGTTTAAAATGTTCAATCAAGATAAAACTTTAAGCTTAACTCGCCTCAATGAGATTTTCGAGTGGCTCGTGTATAATCAAATTGACGACCCCGATAGTTTCTACCTCTAATGATACGAGGAGTATAATTTGTGGAACACTATCACGGGTTACCCCAATTTCACGACCCGGTCTAGCCATAATAGCCACATTATCCACCCCGTACTCTGTATATTCATGAGAATTATGGGGTACGCTTGCTTCTCGAAGCAAGACCTCGGGAAGCTAACTAAAGAGGAAATCAAATGCCTCTTCATAGCTTCCTGATTTGAGGAGGATCTTGAGGGCAACGTGAACATGGGGTACATGTTCTTAAAACGGTTCCTAGAAATAAAGAGGAGTATGGAGTTGAAACGGGAAATAAAATGTGGTGGGATGATCACTATAATTGCCAAGGCTTTGGGCTTCGCCGATTGGGTTAACCAATTGACCCCAGTGAACGGGTCCAATGTCATTGACATTCCTAGACTTGCCTCAATGCACATGCTTGTGGAACTCCGGGGTAATGTGACCACCTATTCTTGGTTGGTCAAGGGTAAGCACCGTTGCATTCTCCCAAATGCGGGCGGTAATGAACACCGTGGGGACCACTTGGCAAGTGCCAATTGAGAGACTCCCCGGGAATGTTCCCGACCTTGACCAACCATCACAACCCCGCCGCCATAGCATCTCCACCGTTCCTAGCTTTATGGGAGGCTTCTCCTCCTCTTCTTCCTCCTTTAACCTTGAATTGGCTTTTCACCATCTAAACCTAATCAACCAAAGAATCTTGTAAGAAAATGAATACCAAAGCTATGTCTCCCAAATGACCTATCAAAACCAAGTTGAGAGGGGAGACTTTCTCCCCTATGTCAACTATCCTCACCGCCCCGTCCAAGAGGGGCCGGTGCCGGGTTGGAACAACAACCAACCCAGCTACTCCTATTGGCAAGGACCTCGTAGCTCCATTTTGGAGCTACGATCCTTCCCTCCCTACGATTATACACAACCCGAGGGTTGTGATTATAGGGGGGACCCTTCTTATTACCACGTCCCCGAGACATGTGGTAATATGGCTCCCGAGGAGATCGATAACCACCCCTTAAGGGGATACTTTGGGTTTTCCCCCGGGTATGATGGTGGTTGGGGTACTAGTAGTGCATCAGACTTCGGTCACTACCGAAGTAGCCCCAACTATGATTCCTCTATACGTGGATCAACCCTCCTATTTCGGGGATATAAACCCAAACTACAATTACATGCCATCGCCGCCTAGGGGGGATGATTGGGAGTAGCCATTAGACATTTTTTTTACTGTTCCCTTCTCTTCCTTCCCGTCATTTGTAACACTGAGGCCAGTGTCGAGTTTCATCTTGGGGGGGAGATGTTTCTCATTGTATTCACTTTTCGTGGGAACGGTAATCAAATGTCTAGCTTTGGGGAGGTCTTGAGGTCCTTGTGCTTAGGGTAGTTTTTGGTTTTGACAGGATATGTGCTTTCATATGATGCTTTTGTGCAATGTATGGAGAAGTTTGAGTTTGTATGTGGAATGTTTGGCATGAAAGGCTTAGCTTAGCCTTTGGGACTTGTGGTATGATTCATGTTGTATTATGTTCTAGATTGCATGCCTATTTTAGGTTGGTTGTTGTTCTATTCACGATGATATGGCATGCCTAGGCTAGAACGAATGCATATTAATGTTTTTGTCTTACTTCCCCATTATATGTGTGCTTTGGAGTATCTTATTTCTATGACTAGCTTTGGTATGTATTAATTGGTTGGCTTGTGTGATAGTAGAATGAATGGTTTGGTTGGTTTGTTCTTGGTCTCTTTGTGATGATTTGTGATGATTGATGATGTTGGTTTTTTCCCTAATATCCAAATTTCTTCTTCTTCTTATCTTCTTATCCTTCTAATATCCAAATTCCCTAACATCCAAACCCATAATATCCAAATTCTTTGATTAGTTTTCTTATCCACCATTTTCAGATTTCTTAAAAAAAACAAAAAAGAAAAAAAAATGAGCTTTGAAAAAACAAAAAAAAAAAAAAAAAAGAACGAGTTTGTTTTGCCTTTGATCGGTTTGCAATGACGATATTGGATTGTATGTGGTGGGTACTTTTTTTTTTTTTTTTGTAATAAAATTTCAAGCATGGTTTAGATGCCCTTGATTGAACATAGAATTGGCTAGTTTAGGCTAGTGTGAGAATAACCTTACCAAATGTACGAGACTTAAAGTCTAGGTTTGTGGTAAGATGTTGTCGCCTATTTCAAAGGAATTTGAACCCCAAAAGGTAGTATTTGATCCCTCATTGTTCTCAAAAGTGAGGTTTTAATATTTTTTCAAGTCTACTACATTTTGTATGAGTGGCAAGGATCCTCTTTGATTTAGTACCTAAATCGAGAACTTGAGTCTCAACTCCCAAGACCGCGGCCTAAACTACTCTTAGTGTTGATAAAGGTTTTATGTATTATTTATTCACAAAAGTTTAAGGCATATAATTTTCGTTTCCTTAGTCAATCTTTAGTCTATTGTAATTAGTAGTTTGTGTTGTAAATGTCAAAAAAAAAAAAAAAAAAAAAACGAAAAAAAAGTGATGAATAGCCACCACCCTAGCAATTAAACAAGCTTGGGGTGTGTTTTGTTTCGAGTTCACTCATGGTTTGTAATATGGGTCAAAGTTAGAAACCTCTTTAGGTTTGTTCTTAATGATATACATCTTAGTTTGGCTTTAATTGCAAAACACTTCTAGTTTTTTCTATGCCTTAACTTTGTGCCGAAATCCTTGAGTCTTGTAATGCTAGTAGAGTAGGAGAAGCCTTTGTCGGTGGAGGGAGTTGATTCACAAGCATATAGAGAGGGTACTTCTTCATTGAGATATCGAGTGTTTTAAAACCGGCTTTATCTATGTTTTTCCAGCTCCTTCAAGGAGTCATGAGACACTACCACTAGGGGGGATTTGAACTTTGTGATGGGGACGCGGTAAGATGTATTGAATATGCCTAAGTTGAGTATTTTCGGGAAGGTTAGCTAGGCGTTGGCTAGTCATGACCGTGGTTGATCTTAGGCATATACCTCATGCTCGAGTTTTATTACTTAAGGATTCTTATATCTATACATGTGCTTTTCTTTGAGCAAATTGATCTTTTGGTTTGTTTCTGGGCAATGTGAATTGCTTGAGGACAAGCATTTGGCTAGCTTGGGGGATTTGATAAGTGAATTATTTGACCACTTATCATGGTGATTTTAACCTAGTTTTGCTATCCTTTCCCCTCTTTCTAACCCGTTTTGTATATAAAAGTTGTGTTTCGGCCTTGCCCCCTCTTTGTATGTGTTTGCCCATGTTTTGCAGGTGCTATGACTAAATTTGGCAAGCAATCAAAGCGTCAAATAGCGTTTAGGAATGAAAATAGAGAAAGGAGAGTCGCTATTGGAGGAGCGGGCGTGCATCTATCCAGGAGCAGGCGCTCCTTCATCATATGCAACATTCTGCCCATTTCCAACCCTGTGAGGAGCGGGTGTGCGGCCTAGATGGAGCTGGTGCTCCTAGCTTCCCTAAAAGTTTCTGCCCCAACACTGAAGCAGGGAGGAGCGGGCGTGCACCCTCTTTGGAGCGGGCGCTCCTCCCAAACATATTGATTCTGCCATATGCTGAAGAACAGGGGAGCGGGCGTGCACCCTGTGAGGAGCGGTCGCTCCTCCCTAGCACTTTCGAATCTGAATTTCTCTGAAGCCAGCAGGAGCGGGCGCGCAGGAATTAGGAGTAGGTGCTCCTAGCTGAGGAGCGGGCGCTCCTCATTTTGGAGCGGGCACTCCTCGCTGGAAATTCGTCTTATTTTGACGGATTAACCTATATAATTCGGGGAGTATAAATACTTCCCATTTAGTTCATTTGTAGGAAAAACAACAGTAGCATAGTATTTAGCATTCCCTCTTAGTTTGAAACAATCCTTTTTGGTAATTTAGTTTAGTTTTCATTAAATTAGTCATTATAATAGTGAATTTCAAGAATTATTCTCAAGGGTTGGCACATTTTATTCAACATTTGAAGCTTCAATTAGTAATTTCTTCCACCTTCATCTACTTAATTTCTGATTTTATTCGGCATTTGCATGTTACTTGAATCTTTTTAGTTCTTGATAATTTGTTGTTGGATGATAGTTTATCCAATAGTTAATCATTTTTTCCCAATTATTGAAGTAATTAGAACCCTAACCTTTGTTTGCATGTCACCTAAGTTGAGTTGTGAGTAGTCTTCTTGCTAGGGGTTGGGTGAAGCTCAACCTTTTGGTTAGTTATGTAAGTGTGGGAGAAGCATTGATGTTTGTATTGAAATTAAATTGATTGTATGAGATTGCTTGTTAGTTCTTCATGATAGGATTAGCTACCCTTGATTTAGGAGCTTGATAGCATGGTATGCTTAGTTTGACATGGAAATGTGAAATGAGTGTGTCATTACTTATTGCAATTTGATTATGTATCTTCTATTACTAAACTAATGAGGAATCTAAGTTTAGTAGTGTGAGTTGTTTCCTAATTTCATGAGGTTGATTTAACATATAGTCCTTGCTATATCTTGTCTATTTTACTCCCTATTTGCCTAATTACCTTGGTTGAGTGGATCCCATTCCCTAGTGTCTTTAATCCATTAAATAAGAACCATTGTTTGTTTGTCTACTTGACGAACCCCGAATCACCAAAGACTTCAAATTAGCTTAAGTGTTAAGATCTTTAGCAACCATATCTCGTTCCTTGTGGACCGAACTCTTACTTATTATTATGCTTGGTTTGTAGGATGTTTGTTTATAAGTGTGTTTGATTGAATGTGGAATGTGCGACCGTTCTAACGCCCATCAGTATCCAAAGAGTTTGACCCATAACTCTTGAAGGTAAAAATGAGGCAAATCATTAAAAAGATCTAGATAGTAAAATCAAAAAGGAAAGATTCAAACATATAGCCTTTGAAATGGACTTTTACAAATGATCAAAAGCAAGTGAATAAACAACTTTCTATATAATAAGGGTATGCACGTTCCAAGATATCCAAGGTTGATTGAAACATAAGATATGCTAAGCATAGAGAACTAATGAGACACAATTCACCTTCATCCCAAACAATCTTACCATGTTCTCCCAACTAGTTTCAAATCCACCTCTAGTGAGCATCTCAATGATTCCTCGAAGGAACCAGAAAAGAAGAAATTTTAGGGCTACTCGACATCTTGACTATGCACACCGCTCCATAGGCTTGACTCATATCTCCCTCCTCCGACTTATGACTCAACTAAAGAGGTCAAAAGGTCTTGAAAAGGGTTGTAATGTAAGGGCGAAAAGAGTGAAGGTAGGCTAAAATTTGAAATTTGGTAAAATACCTAATTTGTGAAGCAAAGATTGGCCAAATCTCAACACCAAAACCAAGTAATCACCAAACAAAAACACCAACACCCACAAGCTTATAAAGAGCCAAAATCACAATTATATGTACAATTCCCCCCAAGCTAAAATGAAGCATTATCCTCAATGCTCAAAATAAGGAGAAAACACTTATATCAAAATATTTTTGTAATTTTCAAATTCTCATTTATTCAATTTTGCCAAAGCATTTGGAGTTGTTTTGCTTCTATTTTTTTTTTCATTTTTTTCGATTTTCCATCTTTCACATTATTGCATGTCCTTGCCTCTTTTAAGTATGGACAACTTTTTCAATATAAGAATTGCCTTTTATTCACAAGATATTTACAACACAAACTTGCTTACATTATAAGAACCAAACAACAATCTCATCCACCAAATACTCCAACAATAAAGACCAAATGCTTCACAAAAACCGAAGATGGGAGCAAGAATGAAACAAAAGGCTCAAAAGCTAAAGATGTGGCTTAAAAAGAAAGGTATATGGCTCAAATGTAGCAAGAAGGAAAATGTAAACCCAAAACAAGGAAAAGAAGACTATCCTAGAAAAGTAAAAATCACCACCTCGAAAAGATGCCTTTTTCCCTCCTAAATGGCTCGGTCGCGATCTCGGGAGATGAGAGTTAAATTCTAGATAAGGCAAGCAATATTCAAGGATCCATGTGCCACTCAATCAAGAAATTTTAAAATCAAGAAGAATAAAAACGTCATACGGTTTTAGCAAAAACTCACCATTAGCTTCAAATCCACTATAGGGAGCAACTCCTTCTTACCACAAACAAATAGAATCCAGCTAGAAGGTCCTAAAAGGTCTAAACTCCTACCTTAGCATACCCTATCCTATAATCAACCAAAGATACTCTTAAAACATGCTTACCGATACGACATAGGAAATTATTCATTCAAAAGCAAAAGCTTGGATGGTATTATGTCCAAATTCAAAGGAAAAACAACTAAAAAGACGAAAACAAAGCCTCAAAATCTTTTTGTCTTTTTCATTTTTGTTTAGAAAATTGAAAGCAAAAAGGAAAATAAGAGAAAAAAAAGGAAAGGAAAAGAGAAAGAAAGGCGAGAAAATGCATGCAAGACATGTAGAGTAACAAGAAGAAGCATAAACCTTCACGATGCTCCAAAAAGCCAAAGCAAGGATAATACGCCAAGTGAGAAACAAAAAAACTATATACAAAGAAAAATTGTAAGTAACTTCCACGCGAAAGCAGGATATAACTATGCTGGGACTGAAATGATCATATAATCAGAGAAACTGAATGAAAGGCAGAGAAAATGCTCATCCAACCAAAAAATCAATCAATCATCAGGAAAACAACTATAAACAACAAACCAATATCATAGCATCATCATCAGAAATCAACATCATAAGACAAAAACTCAGAGACAAAATTGCAGTGACCCATAGAAGTAAAGGGAAGACCAAAGAAGTACACGAAATCATAAAAATACTCCCCCAAGCCTAAAATGAGCTACCCTTAAGCTATAATCCTAGCAACAAGCAAGCCAAAGAACAACATCAAATCAAAGTAAGCACATAAGGGAGGGTAGCTAATATGGTATCACTCACCGACCTCAGAAAATATTCGGCTAACAACATCATCAACCTCCATCGGCCCCTTACCTCTCAACCTACTCTCCCTCTGAGCCTTATCCATGGAAAAATAGTGAGACCAATCATCAAGAGTCGATTCACCCGATAGCCCCCATCGACCAAAGGTTTCGGGATTAGGGAAGGGGTTAGGGTTAGCCGGGTCATAGGCAAAGTCACAACCCCCGGGCCTCTTATAGTCATAGGAGGTCAGGGTGGTCCCTCTAATTGCATTGGGGGGGCACATGGGCCCCTTCCAATAAGGATAGCACAAAGATGGCTCTTAATCCGGATCGTAAGGGACCCATTGAGGTATGGGTCCTTGTTTGACCGGGAGGTAGGGGTAGTTCAAATATGGCTCAATCTCTCCTCTCCTAACATGCAAGTCATAAATTTGCCTAGCATGATAGTCATAACCAAGCAGAAAGTCATTTCCCAAAGGGGAAGCATTTAACATATTGGCAATGGAATCAATTTTGGCATACCAACTAGGCAAATCACATTGATAAGTAAAAGAAGAAGAAGAAGAGATCATAGGAGTACCTCCCCGAGATACCGAGGGAAAATCATTAGAGAAAGTATGAACGGGAGCAAGCGGGTTGATGCGAAGGTTGGGCGGAGGAGTCCTCTTGAGAGTTAGGTCGATAGGCCACTTGTTGGGCCGCCAAGGGAAAGGGGTGTCGAAGCAGTGAGCGGTGGCCTCCAGATGAGGGATAGGCACCAATCGGTAGTTTTTGAAACTTTCCAAATGTACAAATCCTTCTTAGTAGTCCGCTTCAAGAATTTTTGGTTGATCAAAGCATAAGTGTTGAGGAGATAGGACGCTGACTTCTCTCGGCGGTCCCGGATGGGCTCAAGTGACAAGATCATCTTCTCATAATTCTTGTTGAGAGAAAGAGCTATGATGGTGATCAATTTTCCCAGTTGAATGCTCCCGGAAAGAAAGACACCGTCACAAATATCGATAAATCGATCAAGCAATTGAATCCCATAATCGATAACCTCGACATCCTCAAATGGCTGATCCGCCAACCATAACCAACTTAACTCCTCCTTAGATATGGCACCAAGGGATTCCTTTGAGAAGAAAGCATAGGTAAGTAACCTATTGAAATACCTGAAAGCCGGATTAATGATTGAAGCCGCTTTGGAATATTGAGGTTGATAAGTCCCTTCCACCGATATATGTCTCCACGAACGCCCATCGTTATACCCATGGTTATTTTGTAATTCCTCGAAGGCCGGGTAGATGTACTCGGTTTCTTCTAATGGTGCGAGGAATTTGAATATCTCATTAAGGTAAGAAAGCGGGATAGAGTGGTTATTATTGAACATTTGGAATTTTAAGGTACAAACAAGTTCACCACCTTCTTTCTCCTCATGCACATCGAGAGAGGAAAGGAACTCAAAGGTAAGACGGGCATATGTTGGAGCATTTAGGCCTATGAAGTCCTCGAATCCCAAGTTTCGAGCCAACTGTCTTACATCATCAACGATCCCTAACTTCGTTGTTGTTAATCGGTCATAGAGTCTTGTTAAGAGGATCTTCCAGGAGGAGAAACAGATGAAGTTCTCCCAATGTTCATGCTTGGAAAACTTTATGCTATAAGTTTCGCTCACATTTGGAGGAGGTGGCACAACCTCTCGAGGCCTAGAGCCGCGAGCTCTTTTGGGATGGCAGAGCGGTGCCATCTACAACACTAACAAGCTAAAGCAATAGTTCAAAAGCATGAAAGATATGATGCTCTCAACAAGTTGCATAACAAAAGTGAATGAATCTACAACCAACATTGAAAATAGAATGAGTAAACTGACACACAACTAGTATGGAAGCACATTCAATCAACAATATAAGCAAGGATTCATAAACCATTAAGAATAAAGAGTGAGCAACAACATTCTTACTAGCATCTATGACCATTTCAAGGAAGATGACCAACAATGGTGGTAACAAAATTGTAGTTCAATCAAGCAAAACCATGGCAACATAAGTTCATATATACATCAATAATCATCATTAATACAAAATTTAGGGTCATGAGATAGGCAAAGTAGAGACACCATTAGAGGATACCCCAAGACATCCAAATCCAACAAGACAATACAAGGTGAGAAATTTATCATGAAAATCAAGTGAAATAGAGAATTCATACCTTGAATGAATGGTAAATTTAAATAAAAAGGAGCAAAAAGCATAACTACTAGCCATCAATCCCAAACATGCAAGTTTCAAAAACCCAATCAATAATACCCAAATTCCCAACTTTTGGAGGGAGAAAATCAATTGAAAAGCATAAAATTGGGCATTTAGAGTGATTATCAACAAAGGAAAATGAACAATGATTATCTATTGATGAAATATAGTGGCAAAAATAGGGAAATTGCTTGAGTACTACAATGAAAAATAAAACAAAATGGATGAAGAATGAGTGAGAAAAGAGAGGAGGTGCTTATAAGAGAGCACGTAGCAAGCCAGCGTGTTCGTGTCCAAAGGCTGCGCGCCCAGCTGCGCAAATTAAGGTTGTCATGCCTCTAAGCCTTTTCGTGCGCACACCGGTGCGCACAACACCTATGATGATGATAAACACGAACATAAGCAGTTTCTAAACCCCTTGACGGTGGGTTCAACATCCTTATTTCATGAACCCACCATATTGCACCCACCAAGACTCAATTCTTACTCAAAACTTCCAATAAGCACAAAAACACTTCATCTTCAAAATTTGATACCAAGATTGGTGGCAAATTATCTTTCATTATATTAAAACTACCTAAAATCACAACAAACAAAGAAAATTGATTAGTTCATAAACATCAATAAGAAAGATAAAATCAAAAGAAAAATGGAAAAAAGGTTAGAAAGTCGGGTTATCTCCCGAGAAGCGCATGTTTAACGTCATTAGCTTGACATTCTCCACCCTTTCTCAAGGTGGATCATAAAGAATCATCTTGTGAATAAGGCCAACAAAATCACCATCGTAATAGCGCTTGAGTCTATGGCCATTGACCTTAAAAGACCTTGAAGAATATGAAGGAACGATCTCAACAACTCCATTGAAGAAAACTTCTTGGACTATAAATGGACCGCTCCAATGAGACATAAGCTTTCCGGGAAATAACCTTGTTTCGGGGTTTTTTGTGATTCCCTCGGATACTGGTCACGCTCTGCTGGCAATGAGACTCGGACACCTGCAAAATAACGAATATTCTGGTGTACGGAATATTCGCCTCCGACGCTCAAGTTAGTGAACGGAAACGGAAAAGGCTAGAGAGAGAAAGTAGAGAGAAGTTGGAGCTTTTTAATGCTCTATATTTATGTTATGTCGCCAAAAATCCCCCTCCCATCTTAAATGATTGGGGTATTTATAGGGGTGAGAACATGTACCCCTCTAGGGTTTATTACCCTAGAATTTCGTGACATGATTGGCTGCGCAATCAGAAGTCGCCACGTGTCGTAGGGGGCGCCGTTTTACGGCTTTCAAGGTTTTCTCGGGATTTGGGCCTGAGGTCATCAGGGCCCTTTTCTCTTTCTGATTTCAGCATTGGGGCATTTAGAGATGGCTGACATGTGTCACTATGACAAGTGGACACGTGTCACATTCTCATAGGGCCACGTGTCACCTGTTTATTGGGCCACGTGTCACTATGAGATTGGGCCACGTACCTGGGGTATTTTTACCCTAAACATTTGCCCCTCAGAGGGGGTGGCTCGTACACTTACTGGCCGCCTCCTCTAATCTTGCACTCTGGACGTCCTGGTACTCTGGGAGGAGTTGATCTCCTAACTGACCAGAACGGCCACTTTAGTGGGACCGGACGTTCTGGTACTCTGGGAGGAGCTTATCTCCTAACTGACCAGAACGGCCACTTTAATGGGACTGGACGTTCTGGTACTCTGGGAGGAGTTGATCTCCTAACTGACCAGAACGGCCACTTTAATGGGACTGGACGTTCTGGTACTCTGGGAGGAGCTTATCTCCTAACTGACCAGAACGGCCACATTAATGGGACTGGACGTTTTGGTGCTCTGGGAGGAGTTGATCTCCTAACTGACCAGAACGGCCACTTTAATGGGACTGGACGTTCTGGTGCTCTGGGAGGAGTTGATCTCCTAACTGACCAGAACGGCCACTTTAATGGGACTGGACGTTCTGGTACTATGGGAGGAGCTTATCTCCTAACCACCCAGAACGGCCACATATCTTCTTTGGGGTAATCTGGGCTTCCATGATTTCAGATGTACTTCCTGGCTTTCTAATCATGCTTTGTACGTCTGAGAACTGGGCGGACGCTTTTCCTCTTAGATTTTCTCAATTTTTGGAGACTATGTGCTGAAGGTGTTAATTGTTCATCTGGTCTCTTTCACAAGTTAACAGAACCCTAACGTCGTCCTGGCCCTTTCTTCGAGTGATTTCTCAAGAAATTACCGTTTGAGTGTTTAGGCGGGAAAGATGGTTTTACCATTTTGCCCTCATGAATTCACTCTATAAATATGGGAGGTGAATTCTCATTTTCACACTTTACCCAATTGTGAATTCTAGAGAGAAGTCAGAGCGTTCTAGTGAGAGAAAGTTATTTTTCCCTTAATCTTCAAGAGCGCCGCCGTGAGTTTGAGTTTTCCGGGCATTTTTGAGCTTTCCGGTCAATCTTCAAGAACTTCACCACCACCTTCAGAACTTTCAGAACGTACAGAGGTAGGCCGTCTACATTTTCTCTTTTACTCGTTTTCTTTTTCTTTTACTTCAATTCTGGATCCATACTCGGCTTCGTCCGACTCTTCTCATGAGGCCGGCCGTTTGCCTGGGACTGAGGAATCTAGAGTGGACGGAGAAGAGTTGTCTCCTCCCTGGAGTGAGTCTATGTCTGATGCGTACATACTCACCCCCACTTATTCTTCTCTGTCCCAACAGGCAATGGCGAGAACCATGCGTACGCGTGAGCTTAACGCGGCCAGGAACCCAGACGGAAGTCTGGTTCATCCTAGGGTCCCTTATGACCCTAGTGATCCAAGTACAATGGTGGAGACTGACTCCACCGCCCAAACAACGACCGCCTCCACTGGCTCTCATCACTTGGCCGTGGAGGTCACTTCTTCCTTCGAGGAACGCCTTAGAGCTGAAGGCGCCTCGTCCGCACCCGCTCCGGAACTTAGGTTCCCTCAATTTGCCAATTCAGTCATGGATGGGGCTGAACTGGTAGCCTGTATGGACAACCCTTCTAATCCTGGGGCGGACGCTTCTGGTTCGTCCGTCCCTTCTTCTCAACTTCGGCCTCAACTGGGTGGGGCGGACAGACCCTTGACAGGAATCTCAATCCGTGAACCGTCCGCTCTGCCTATTCGCAACGCCCCTCCTTCGGGAAATGGGGCGGACGCTGCCAAGGATAAAGGCAAGCGTCCAATGGTCGAGGAGGACGTTCCTTCTTCAATGGGCGTTCCAAGCTCAAGGGGCCGAAGCTCGGCCGAGGCAGCAGATTTGGACAGAGTGCTGTCTTCAGAGTTTGGGAGTGCCCCTTCTCACCAAGTGGAAGAGGAGGAAGTGGAAAAAGAGGCCGTGGGTGAGACGGCCGAGGGCGAGGAGGCGGCCGTAGAGACCGTCGCCAACATTGATAACTTTAGGGACCCGTACGCCTGTACGGTTGGGGAGACAGCCCTAAAGTTTTTAAAGAAGGATTTTGAGAAGTATAAGGAGTCCCTCCATTTGGGGGAGGGATTCGAAATTCAAGTCCCCAGGAAGGCCATTGCTGTGGCTATCTGGGATGAGGAGAAGCCGCGCAAACGAGCGTTTTGCGTTTACCGGGCCGCCTTTGATGTGGGGCTCCGCTTCCCTCTTCACCCATTCGTCCGGACTGTCCTGGACGAGTATGACATCGGCCTCTTCCAACTGACGCCAAACAGTTGGTTGAACATCTTTGGGTACTTAGTGACGTGCATCGCTAAGAAATTTACACCAGACTTTGCGGTCTTTTGTGAGATGCACTCACTCACTCGGCTGGAAAAGGAGGTGGATGGTTGGCTTATCTTGAGTGCAACCAGGGATTACATGGTCGTGGTCGACCGTGTCAGTAAGTGGAGGGACTGGAAGCACCGTTTCAACCGTATCAAAACTCAGGACGCGGAGTTCAACCTCCGCATGAACAGGTGCCGTCCAGAGCCTATTCAACTCGGACGCGGAGACCTCAAGCCTGACAAGCCGCCCATCCACCCAAGCCACGAACACCAGCTCGAGTACTTCAAAGTTAATCGAGTCAGGCGGGGCAACAAAACTGAACGGGTTCCTAGCCATTGGGTTCCACTTGCCAATTGGCTTAGGGACCCTATCTTCATGTCTGCGTACGACCTGTACCAGAACATGCCCCAAGGTGGGCACCTAGATATATAAACTTTTCTGTACGCACATAGAATTCTTCAGAAAAATATTCTAACACTTTTGCTTTCTGTTTTTGCAGCGGAGGCGTACGCTATGCTTGACTCGGCCCAAAAAGCGGAGGTTGAGATGTCCGAGGTGGACTTGGCCAGATACAAGGCTCGCTTCAAGATGTACGAGCAACTCAAAGAGGTAAACACTTAGCTTATTTTTTGAATTTCTCATTTCTTAATGCGTCCGTTCTGCTATATTGGAAGGAGCCTACTTCCTGAGTTTGCACGGACGCTTTATGTCCGTTCATGCATGCTGGCAGGGAGCTCCTTTCCCAAATCGCACGGACGCCATCAAATTGTTCTAACTTGGTGTTTTTGCAGACCTCCTCTTCCACCCCGAAGGCCAGGCGGAAGCAGCCGGCCACGTCCACTCCTGATGCGAACGCATCCAAGAGGAGAAAGACGGTTGCTTCCAAGACGTCTTCTCAAGCAGCGGCCATGGCAAAGTCGCAGACTGCTACAACGCAGTCTAAAGGAGAACAACCCCGGCTGACACAAAGCGGGGCCTCCAAGTCCACGGAACCTGTTGCTGGTCAGGTCCGTGAGAAGTCCGTCCCTTCGGACGGTGGGGATAGGTTAACCCCAAAACAAATGACCGGTCGCTGGATCGGGACGGTGCTGGTCAACCCGCCGTCCAGCGGCGCAGAAGGGAGCCGTCCGGAGGAGGAGGAAGCTCCTTTACCGCCTCCTCCCGCCAATCTTTCTCCTCCAACCTTCTCCACTGGTTAGCCATCTTTTTCTCACTTTTTATAAGTCTGTTGAAAAATTCAGCTAACTTTTCTTACACGGTCGTCCGCAGATATATCAGAGGAGATGCAGTTGAAGGTACCCGGCCAGTCACTGACTGGCGCGGACAGGAAGGCCATGCGCGAGGCCATGGTTCGCGTGGTCCCACAAGCGCAGCGTGATAAGCTGCGGGGGATCAACGAAGGCTTCCTCGGCCCCATGCTAAACTGTAGCGCCGAGGTATACTTCTATCTCCTTATGTTTTTGCTTTCCATATTTTTGACTAAGTTCCTTCCTTCTGTCCGCAGCTCTTCCTCCGTTTGAACGCCTTCCTAGATTGGAAGGACAAGGAGAACGAACGGTTGAAGAACGCTTGGATTGAAATCAGAAAAGCCGAGGACGCTGTAACTGGGACGGCCGCCGTCCAAAGGGTACACTTTGAGACCCAAATAACCGCGCTGTCTGACAAAGCGGCGCGGCAAACAGAGGACCTGGTCAAACTGGGCCAGGCACTCGAACAGGAGTCCTTGGCCAGGGAGGCCATGAGGGTTGAAAGGGACGAGGCTGTCCTGGAAAAGGAAAAATGGAGGTTGGGCTTCGAGGCGTCCGAGGCCCTGAAGAGCGAGCTGAAGATGGCACAAGCCAACCTTAAGTCTGCGCTAGATGAGGCGGACGCGCTGAGGGCCGAGGTGGAAACCCTAAAGAAGTCCCTTGCGGACTATGAGGAGCAACTTAAAACTCCTCGGCCGATCAGCGTTGAAGAAGTCATCCGCATCGAGCAAAATGCTGAAGACAGGCTTAAGGCATACTTCTTTGATGCCTTCAACTTGATGGTGGACGCAGGTGAAGCCGCCTATTACGAGGAACGCTTCAAGAAGCGGCTTCAGTACGTCTGCCTTAAAGAAGAGGCAAGGAAGGCCGGCATGCCTCCTCCAGACCTAGTAGTTACTTCCCCTGAGTCTGGAGGGGAAGGGGATGAGGAGGAGGAGGAGGCGGCCGAAAAGGATGCCCCGGCCAAGGACGCGAAAACAGCGGAGGAGCCTGCCACAGATAATACGGCTAAGTAGAGCTCAGGTCCTCCAGCAGCCGTCTGTTCAGCTTTCCTTTTCCTTTCAGCTTACTATGTACTTAGTTTATTTTGTACTACTTTTTTTTTTTTTTTTTTTTGTTCCTCTTCTGAGGCCGCCTGTATAAGCGGTTATGTAAACATTTCGGCCGCCTTTGTGCGGTCTTATTAATGAAAGTTTTGTCCGCCTTTTGGCGGCTCTTACTTCTGTTTCATACTTAGCAATTTTTTGCAAATTTTATGCTTTTTGCAAGTTTTCTGTACGTCTCAGTATTATGCCTTTTCGTACGTTCCTAGGGGTATGCCCCTTTATTCGGTGTTCGCCTAGTCCATTCTTTAAGTGGTTTGATTAACTTGGTAGTTTTTATGCCTTAAAAGGGCATAACGGCTAGCAAGTTAATCAAATCATAGTAATGATTGCCCTTGGGCTAGGTGAAGCACCGAATTAATTTAATTGGCCGTTCGGCTATCATTGTACGAGTAGTCCGTTGAATCTATCGCTCGGACGTACCCTAGAAATCCTGAGTATTATCTCAACTCAGAGATCCCTTGATTGGCCGGGCTAAATGCCTAGGTATGCCCTTGCCCTATTTGTAAAGGACACTTGTTCTCTACACAAGTTCGGGATACCTTGCCTCAATCGTCCGCCTAGATTTGGGCGGACGCATTGATCTCTGAATTAAATCAGTTTTTTTTTTTTTTGTGTGGCCGAGTTGCTATATTGGGAGCAACCTTGCTTCCTTTTTAACTCGGCCATTCAAAAAGAATGGTGGGCCGTGTCACTATATTGGAAGAAACCTTGCTTCCTTATTAACTCGGCCTTTAAACAACAAACAATTCAACAATGCCTGACTTCATTAATTTCTGTCAAAAGTACATTGTTGTGGCCGTACGGCTTTAATTACAAGGCTCGGTCAGTAGACCTAGCTGTATAAACAGCTTTTTGGCTAAGTACTTAAAGAAACTAAGCTCAAACATGATACTTCTTCAGGTTATCAGTGTTCCATGTCCGTGGGATCTGACGGCCATCAATTGCCTCAAGGCGATATGTGCCGTCTCGGACTTCTTCCCTGATTCTGTACGGTCCCTCCCAGTTTGGAGTCAACTTGCCGTCCTCATTGGCACGGCCAACAGCTTCCATTTTTCTCAACACTAGATCCCCCATCTTGAGCGGCCGCTTAGTCACTCGGCGGTTATATGCCCTTGTCATCCTTAAGCGATAAATTTCATGCCTGAGCGCCGCATTGCCCCTAGCTTCTGGAAGGAAGTCTAGGGCGGTCTTCATGGCCTCCCAATTGGCCGATTCATCATAAAGCATTACCCGCAAAGTGGGCTCGTACATTTCAATTGGGAGTACAGCCTCAGCTCCATAGACCAAAAAGAATGGAGTCTCCCCTGTAGAACTCTTTGCTGTTGTCCGTATGGACCATAGCACATTGACCAGCTCGTCTGCCCATAGGCCGCCTGCCTTTTCAAGCTTGCGCTTGATCCCATTTGCAATCAACTTGTTATAGGCCTCAACTTGACCATTGGCTTGTGGTCGGCCGACCGAGGCGAAGCAATGGGTAATGCCTTGGTCTCCCAACCACTCTTTGAGTTGACGCGTCTCAAACTGGGGTCCATTGTCGAACACCATTGACTGAGGCACCCCATACCGAGTGATTATGCTTTTCCAAATGAAGGCTGACACATCCGTCCATTTAATGCCCCGGACGGCCTCAGCTTCAACCCATTTGGTGAAGTAGTCTACTGCCACCAATACATACCGTCTCTGGCCGGATGCAGGAGTATACGGTCCCAAAATGTCCATGCCCCATTTGGCAAAGGGAAGTGGACTACTGATGGCTGATAGACTATTTGCTGGACGATGAATAAGGGTTGAAAATCTCTGGCACTTGTCACATTTTTTCACCATTTTCATGGCGTCCGATTTTAGGCTCGGCCAGTAATATCCCAACTGTGTCGCTTTTTCAGCTAAGGCTCGGCCTCCAATATGCGAACCACAATGCCCCTGATGAAGGTCATCCAACACATCATGCCCTCTTTCAGGAGTTATACATTTAAGGTAAGGCTTCACAAAGGCTCTTTTGAATAGCTCTCCGTCTTTCATCTCAAACCAGGCCGCCTTCCTCTTCAATAGCCAACTCTCTTTCGGATCGTCCGGAAGTATTCCATCCCTTAAGTAGGAAGTAATTCCGTCCATCCAGGTTGAACTTCTATCTATTACCTGAACGGGCTCGGCATCAATGCTCCTTTTTTCCTTTACTTCCCAAAACACTGATCTTGGAGTATCACATGACGCCGAGGAAGCCAATTTGGAGAGGGCGTCCGCCTGATGATTCTCTGAACGGGGAACTTGCTTGAGAGAAAAAAGCTCTAGGCCTTCGGCCTCATTTTTAACTAGCTGCATGTACTTCATCATGGCCGGCTCCCTGGCCTCAAAGCCACCATTGACCTGATGGACTATTAGCCGGGAGTCCGAGCATACTTCAATTTTGGTTGCCCCGGCCGCTTTACACATCCTTAGGCCGGCCAACAATGCTTCGTACTCAGCTTCATTGTTTGACGCTTGGAACTGAAACCTCAACGCGTACTCATACTTGTCTCCCTCAGGAGATTCACATATAATACCAGCGCCACACCCGGTCGCTGTTGCACTACCATCCACAAACACTTTCCAAACTCGGTCCCCGGCCGGCTGAAGATCAGGCCGTGTCATTTCAGCCAAAAAATCTGCAAAGGCTTGCCCCTTGATTGCCTTCCTTGGCTCAAATACAAGATCAAAACCTCTGAGCTCTAAGGCCCACCTGAGCATGCGGCCACTTGCCTCCAAAGTTGAGAACGGCTTCTTCAAGGGTTGGTCTGTATAGACCACGATTGAATGTGCTAAAAAGTATGGCCGCAGCTTCTTTGATGCCATGTACAAGGCCAGGCCAAATTTTTCAATTGGGGGGTACTTCAGCTCAGCATTGTGAAGTACGTGGCTGATAAAATACACTGGGACCTGATGGCCGTCTCTTTCAGCAAGAAGGACGGCACTTAGAGAGTGTTCAGAGATGGCAAGGTAGATGTATAGCTTCTCATTCTTGAGCGGACTGACGAGGCGAGGCAATGTATGCAAGTGATTTTTCAACTGTACGAATGCTTCCTCGGCCTCCTCTGTCCACTCGAACAGGGCTTTCTTCTTAATGGTTTGAAAAAAGTAACGGCACTTATCCCCTGATCTCGACAAAAATCTTCCAAGGGCTGCTAAACAGCCGGTCAGTCTTTGTACTTCCTTGATTGTTCTTGGAGACTTCATGTCAAGGACGGCTTGAATTTTTTCAGGGTTGGCCTCGATTCCACGTTGATCAATCAAAAATCCGAGAAACTTGTCGGACTCAACACCAAATACACACTTCTTTGGATTCAACATCATCTTATGCCGCCTGAGTTCGGCGAACGTTTCTCGTAGATCCTTGAGATGGTCGGCCGGCTCTTTTGACTTGACAATCATGTCATCAATATATGCCTCCATGTTTCGGCCGAGCTGGTCTCTAAAGACTGTATTAACAAGCCTCTGAAATGTAGCAGGGGCATTCTTGAGGCCGAATGGCATAACCTTGTAACAATACAACCCCTGCTCGGTCACAAACGCTGTTTTCTCTTGATCTTCTTCCCACAAAGGAATTTGATGGAATCCGGAGTATGCGTCCATGAAGCTCATAAGGGCGTGTCCGGCCGTAGAGTCAACCAAACGATCGATCTTAGGCAAGGGGAAGCTATCCTTTGGACACGCCTTGTTCAAGTCCGTGTAATCCACGCACATCCTCCAAGTCCCATTCGGCTTTTTCACAAGAACTACATTGGCCACCCAATCTGGGTAAAAGCATTGCCGAATGAAACCGGCGTCCAGCAGCTTTTTTACCTCTGCTGCGGCCGCCTGATTCCTCTCTTCCCCGTGATTTCTCTTCTTCTGGCGGACAGGCTTTATCAAAGGATTCACGGCCAACTTGTGCACGGCCAGGTCAGGACTTATTCCTGGCATTTCACCAACTTCAAATGCAAACACATCTTTGAATTCTCTTAACAGCCGCACTAACTCATCCCCAAGCAATTCCAAGGCTATAGTGCCGACACTAACCGTCCGTTCTGGGTGGTTGGAGTCAAGCACTATATCCTGGGGCCTCAACTCATCTGGCCGGCCAACAGTCATTAGTTGCTAGGCTTCCTCTGTCCTGGTCGCCTTACGCTTCTGGCCGACCTGGTATGCTGGGAGTGAGGTTCCTTCCTCCTTTACCTCGGACAACTTTGGGCCGCGTGCGGTTGGTTTCACGGCCAGCTGATTACATTCCTTGGCCATTTTCTGACTTCCTTGAATTGTTCCGATTTTTCCGTCTGACCTTTCAAACTTTAGCAACATCAAGTGGGGCACTATGACCGCCTTGGCTGCATTGAGAGTAGGGCGGCCAAGGATTACGTTGTACCCAGTCAACTCTTTTACCACAAGGAAACGGACGACCATGTCTCTTCCTTCCCCCTTCTGCCCGAAACGGATGGGAAGGTCAATCCGTCCGACAGGATGAATGATATTCCCCCCAAATCCTACTAAGGGATGAGTTATATCTTGGAGAGCATCTTCTGGGAAGCTTAAATTCCTCAAGGCAGAGAGACTTATGATATCGGCCGAACTTCCCGTATCAATCAATATCCGTCCCACCTTCAAATTTGCTATTTTCATTACAAAGACCATGGGGTCATTGTGCAAAGCTCTGACCTCGCCACGGTCAGCTTCACTTATGATCACTTCAGGAAATGGCTCGGCTTTAACAACGTCCATTTGCATCACATTTGACAGGTTTCGAGCGTCCTGCTTGATTCCTTTCATGGTAGGGCCGCCTGAGGCAAAGCCTCCTGATATGACGGCCACAAAACCTGAATCAGTGCTATTCCCATCATCTTCCTTGTCATTCTTCTTTTCGCTTTGTTGCTTTTTCTCGGACGTGTTGTCTGTCCGTTTGAAGGTGAATTTGGACTTGGTCACATAGGGTTTCAGCAGACCCTTGTCGGCCAACTTATCCAACAGTCTCTTCAAATTGATACACTCATTCGTGTCATGACCCACATCCTTGTGGTAATGACAATACTTGTTTTTGTTTCTGTACTGGGCTGAGCCTCTCAAAGGCTGAGGCTTCTCAAACTCAAACTTGTCTTTTATCTCCATCAAAATAGAGTACCCATCCTTGTTGAACTCATGCTGAGGCTCGTATGTCTTGGTTTTCTTTGACTTGGGTTGCTGGTCATCAGCTACCCAGATTTCTTTTCTTTTGTTTCTTTCTTTCTTTCTTTCGGCCGGCCGAGTCTTGCCGAGAAGATTGTTTCTTCTCAGCCCCCTTGGCCGGCTGTTCTGATTTGGTGAGCGAACAAAAATCCGCGGCCTCAATATAGGCTTCGGCTTCCCGCAATACACCTGCGTATGACCGAATCTTTTTCCTTACCAAATCAAACTTAGAACCATTATGCCTTAATCCCCGGAGAAATTCTGAGTAAGCCATTTCATCCGGAAGATTATGAATTTGGGCTTTTTCTTGGTTAAACCTTTGGACGTACGAGCGTAGTCCTTCATTCTTTTCTTGGACAATTGTAGCCAAGTTGAGACTTGTCTTTCTTGGTGGGATGTTGTATGAGAAGTTTCCCACAAACAACAAACTGAGGGTGGTAAAGCAATTGATGCATCCGGCTGGGAGGCTGTTAAACCAATCCTGAGCTACCCCTTTGAGAGTGGCCGGAAAGCATCTACACCATTTAGCATCATCTACACTTTGCAAGTACATCAGATTCCTATACGAGGTAACATGCTCTTCTGGGTTGCCCGTACCATCATAGGCACCCACTAGTACACTCTTCACTTTTGCTGGTTGAGGAGACGCTAATATGCCTTGCGAAAACGGAGGCGGCTTATCTCCCAAATTCAACAAACGCATCTGCCAATCAATGGGCTGAGGCTGAACGGACGTTCCAGCCAGGTAGGGAGTCTGGCCGAACATCTGACCATACGGCCCATTTTGCCCAAAAACTTGGGGAGTTGGTTGCATCCACCCATGGAGTACCTGAGGGGGCTGATATGGCAACGGCTGAATTGGTCGGGGAGTAATAGTATGACTCTTGCTAGAAGCAGCCGTGTTGGTGTATTGGGAGAAAGATTGGTTGGAGACTCCCTCCGGCATGGTTGGGGTAGAGGCCGTGTCAGAGTATGCGGCCCTCTCCCTTTGTTTGTGCCGAATGTAGTCCCTTGCATCCTTAAAACGCTGGGACGGTTCAGCCTCTACTCTTTTTGGCTGTCTGCCCTTCCCCCCAGCCGACTGTGTTTTCGCCAGCAGGTCAGAGAAATTGGTCCGAGGGACTCGGGGAGACCTTCCGTGCGGACGACGGAATGGGGTATTACCAGCATCGGTTGCATTGGTCTTGTTGTTGGCTTTCTTAGAGGTGCTTCCTCCCCCTTTGTGCTGGACAGCCGCTAACTCCTTGCGAAGCTTAGTCAGCTCGGCCATTAAGGCAGCTGGGGAAGGTTGTTCGGCCTCTTCAAATGAGGCAGTCAAAGGATTGCTTGAGTGTATGGTAGTACATATGTCCTCTACATATCCATCCTCGCCTGGACGAGGTCCAGGATTAGGTGCCTGACCGTCTATTGCCATAACGGACGAGTATCCCCACAGACGGCGCCAAATGTTTCGGGGTTTTTTGTGATTCCCTCGGATACTGGTCACGCTCTGCTGGCAATGAGACTCGGACACCTGCAAAATAACGAATATTCCGGTGTACGGAATATTCGCCTCCGACGCTCAAGTTAGTGAACGGAAACGGAAAAGGCTAGAGAGAGAAAGTAGAGAGAAGTTGGAGCTTTTTAATGCTCTATATTTATGTTATGTCGCCAAAAATCCCCCTCCCATCTTAAATGATTGGGGTATTTATAGGGGTGAGAACATGTACCCCTCTAGGGTTTATTACCCTAGAATTTCGTGACATGATTGGCTGCGCAATCAGAAGTCGCCACGTGTCGTAGGGGGCGCCGTTTTACGGCTTTCAAGGTTTTCTCGGGATTTGGGCCTGAGGTCATCAGGGCCCTTTTCTCTTTCTGATTTCAGCATTGGGGCATTTAGAGATGGCTGACATGTGTCACTATGACAAGTGGACACGTGTCACATTCTCATAGGGCCACGTGTCACCTGTTTATTGGGCCACGTGTCACTATGAGATTGGGCCACGTACCTGGGGTATTTTTACCCTAAACAAACCTCATTATTGAATTGTAGAGGAGAACCTTATCAACAACGTTGAACTCTTTCTTCTCAATAAGCTTGTCATGCTCTTCCTTAGAACGAGATTTGTAAATACTAGCACAATCATAAGCATCCAAGCAAAGCTCTTCCAACTCATGAAGATCAAGCCAACATTGTTCTCCCGCACTAGCCTAATTGAAATTTATCCTTTTAATTGCCCAATGAGAGCGGTGCTCTAGCTAACCTGGGAGATGAAAAGACTTCCCATAAACTAAGCGGTAAGGAGTAGTGCCAATAGGAGTCTTGAAGGTCGTTCTATATTCCCATAAGGCATCATTGAGCTTGTCCGACCAATCTTTCCTATTTCTCGCAACCATCTTCTCAAGGATTACTTTGATTTGACGATTGGATTCCTCTACTTGTCCACTTGTTTGAGGATGATATGGGAGGCCGAAACGTTGATTAACTCCATGCTTCCTCAACATTATTTGAAAGGCATTGTGCACAAAATGTGAACCATTATCACTTATCACCGCCTTTGGGACACCAAATCTCAGGAAAATAATCATCTTGAACATCTTCATAAATAATCACCTTGTGATCAGTTGTTGGGGAGGCAATAGCCTCAACCCACTTTTACACATAATCAACCGCAACAAGTATATATTGGTTCCCATAAGATGAAGGAAATGGACCTATGAAGTCAATCCCCCATACATCAAAGACTTCTAATTCAAGAATGGGTTGTTAAAGCATCTCATTCCTCTTTGAAATGTTCCCGGTTCTTTGACATATATCACAAGTCTTGAAAAATTCCCATGTATCTTTGAAGATATGTGGCCACCATAAACCACATTGAAGAATCTTGGAGGCGGTTCTAGAGACACCCATATGACCTCCACTATGATTCGAGTAGCACATCTTTAATACACTAAGAAACCTCTTCATTCGGCACACAATGACAAAGCAAACCATCAATGCCCCGTTTGTAAAGAATAGGCTCATCCCACAAATAATGTTTAGCCTCCCTCTTGAGCTTATTCTTTTAATTCTTAAAGAATGAAGGTGGAAACTCCCCACTTGCAAGAAAGTTGACCAAATCGGCAAACCATGGGAGTTCCCTTACATTAATAGAATACAAGGAGTCATCTAGCATCCTATCCTCTATAGGAGACCCATCATCTTGGACTTGAAAATCCTCAAGGCGAGATAGATGATCCGCTACAACATTTTCTGCTCCCTTCTTATCTCTAATTTCAAGATCAAAAGTTTGAAGTTCAAGCACCCAACGAATCAACCGAGACTTTAATTCCTTTTTGCCAAAAAGATACTTAAGAGCCGCATGATCCATTAAAACAATGGTTTTGGAACCAAACAAGTGACAACGGAACTTCTCTAAAGCGTAGACAATTGCCAAAAATTCTTTCTCGATTGTTGTATATTTCCGTTGAGCACCATTGAGGGTCTTCGACATGTAAATGACATGAAGTTTCTTTTCCACCCTTTGACCTAAAACTCCCCCAATGGCCGTGATACTAGTATCGCACATCAACTCGAAAGGCAAATCCCATCTCGGGGCTTGGACAATGGGAGTAGATATCATGGCTTTTTTTAACTTGTTAAAAGCTTCCAAGCATTTATCATCAAATACAAACTCGACATCTTTTTGAAGAAGATCATTTAGAGGTTTTACAATAAGAGAGAAATCCTTTATGAATCTTCTTTAGAAACCGGCATGCCCTAAGAAAGATCTCACTCCTTTCACATTAACTGGAGGTGGAAGCTTTTCAATCAATTCAATCTTCGCCTTGTCCACCTCTATGCCTTTGTGGGAGATCTTGCGACCAAGGACAATGCCCTCCTCAACCATAAAATGACATTTCTTCAAATTCAAAACCAAATTCACCTTCTCACATCGAGCCAAACTTTTCTCAAGATTCTCATGGCAAGCTTCAAATGAAACACCACCTATCGAAAAATCATCCATGAACACCTCCATTTCTTCTTCCAACATATCCCTAAATATGCTCATCATACATCGTTGGAAAGTGGCGGGGGTGTTACAAAGCTCAAATGACATTCTCTTATAGGCAAAAGTTCCATATGGACAAGTAAAAGTTGATTTCTCTTGGTCATCTTAATGAATAGGAATTTGGAAAAACCCGGAATATCCATTAAGAAAACAATAATACTTGTGCCTTGTTAGTCTTTTAAGAATTTGATCAATGAAGGGAAGGGGAAAATGATCCTTTTTGGTGGATGTGTTTAGACGTTGATAGTCTATACACATTCGCCATCCCGTGACCGTCCTTGTAGGAATGAGCTCACCTCTCTCATTCTCTACAACGGTAATGCCTCATTTCTTTGGGACAACGTGGACTGGAAAACCCATCTAGAGCTAGAGATGGGGAATATGATTCCTGCATTCAATAGCTTAGTGATTTCCTTCTTAACTACCTCCCTCATTTGAGGGTGTAGCTTCCGTTGCCTTTCAATGCTAGGTGAGCGCCCGCCTCAAGAGTGGTATGGTGTGAACATAAAGCCGGGCTTATACCTTTGAGGTCATCAATTGTATAACCCAAAGCACCTTGGTGCCTTCTCAAAACACCACATAACTCTTGAGCTTGACTCTCACTCAAGGATGAGCTAACAATAATGGGTAAGTAGAATTTGGGCCCAAGAATTCATACCTAAGGTGTGATGGTAGAGGCTTGAGCTCTACCATTGGGACACCTTTACCATCCTTAGTTGAGGCCGCTTGCAATGTATCTTGAGTTGAGATTCCCATGGAAATATGATCATAACTCTCTTCCATGCTCTCGTCAATGACTCTCTCAAAGAACGCCATTTCCTTGCCATGCTCACCTATCTTTTCCTTATTCAATAAAACACACTCAAGTGGATCATTAGAAGTGAGCAAGTGCTCATGCATAGAATTCACAATATTATCCAAGATTTCAACTCTCATGCAATTTTCAAGTGAAGAAGAAGGATATTTCATGCTTTCATTCAAATCAAATTCAATGACTTCTTCTCCAACTTTGAGAGAAATCATACCACTTTTAACATCAATAATGGAACCCGAAGTAGCAAGGAAAGGTCTACCAAGTATGATAGGAATATTGGCATCCTCATCCATTTCAAGAACAACAAAGTCAACCGAAATTACAAACTTTTCTTCCCTCAAAGGAATATCCTCTACCTTACCTTTTGGAAACTTAATTGATCTATTGACTAGTTGCAAGGTAATATTGGTAGGCAAAAGTTCCCCTAACTCAAGTCTTTCATAAACCGAATATGGCATAAGACTAACACTAGCTCCTAAGTCACTCAAGGCATTATCAATTTGCATCTTATAGATAGCACAAGGGATAGAAAAGTTTCCGGGGTCCTTCAATTTGGGCGGTATCTTTTTCATAATGAACAGGACCGCCATATTTAAACGCCCCTCGAAGCACATTGGCACTCACATCATACAAGCGAACAGTCTAAATTAACAACAAACAAAAAACAAACAATAACCCAAAAAAATTAAATCAAAATTATCAAATTTTGGATGATAAAATTATCAGAATAATGATGAAAAAATCGAATAAAGCATAAATTATGGAATAAATCCGAAAATTAGCAGAGAAAATCGAGTTGGAGTCAATAAACCCTCCGATCTATAAAGCAAATCAAAACCCCCAATTTCACTATTTTTTTTTCTCTCCTCATTCCGTCTCGCCATTTTTCTTGCCTCGTTCCATCTCGTCATTTTTCTGAATGGAAGGGGACGATTGATGGAGGAGAAGAGAGTAGAGGAGAGAGAGTGTGAAATGAGAGAGAAAGAGGTGAATGACGACTAGGTAAAACCTTAATAAAAAGCCAAGTAATGGGCTCCTCTCTTCAGTTGGGCCAAGTTCACGCATTTTTATCTGACACAATACACCCGTTACATGTAATATAGCATTTGTAACAGACAAATGGTGTCCGTTACAAATAAATAAGTGTTCGTAACGGGGCACTAATTTGCATAACTTTTGATTGCAAAGTTGGATTAAGGAGTGTAAAATATCATTGGAAAGCTATGAATGTCTAATTTCCAATGCTGTTAGAATTAGGTTAAAATATGTTATGGATCAAAAGATATGGCCATTGGAGTGCAAGGGTGTCGGTTTTAGGGCCCGGTTTAGTATTTTGATCATAACTTTTTCGTTTTACTCAAAATTGGGCTAATAATATACCGTTGGAAAGCTCTTTGAAAGGGCTATACATCTGTATAGGTATTGTTACAACAACTAGGATCTCTAAAACTTTTAAACGAGTGTGTTCGACCATTCATAGTTTTAAGAAATGAAATTTGCTAAGTCTAGTGATATTGGTCATTTGTTGGAACAAGTAAGAGGAAAAATGAAATGTTGCTCAATTTTTTCCTCGATTCTAGCTACTCTCGAATTCTTTCTCTTGAGTTCAAATTTTGTTACTGGTTGAAGCTCGAGAAAGTAGATATTGTCCTCTTTGTGAAATTCTAATGTGCAACAATAGAGGATGAAGACCCCTTAATTTTTAACTTAGGAGTCTTTTATTTAAGTTTTAACTCATGAAATTATTTGTCTTATGTTAATGAAGTGTCTTGATACAATTTTCATGATGAACGATTGAGTATTAAACTTTCGTATGAGCAAATATGTTGTACGCATTTGAATTTTATTTTGATATTCATGATTTTGTTTCTTTTGCTCTATACTAGTCGTACTCTCTAATATTTGAGGTATTGAAATAATTATGTACTAAGGTTAGTTTTTGAACTTGAAAATGGCTCGAATATGTAGCTTGTTCTATGGCCAAGTTCAATTGCAAACATAATTTTCAAAGGAACAAAATTATTGTCAAATCATTGTGATGCAATTGAAAATTTTAAGGTTCGAGATCTATATAAACCATTTATAGTTTAGGCGATCTCGAAAGTAGCTCGAAAGGCATGAATATTTCATTTTGTTTATTGTTGACATTAGAGCCCCCATGAGTCGGGTTATGAGCATTCTTGCTATTTCACAAGTCTTGGAGCCCCCAATTTAGGGTAGTTCTATTGAGTTGCTATTGTTTTGGCCATTTATATAATCATGTTATGGGAATGAGCCTATGTATCCCATGTTTTGTGTTTTGAGAAGATTTTAGGATAATGACATGGCTTACACATTTTAGTTAAAGTCATGTTTAAGGAAGCAAGTTAGTTCTTTGCTTGTTTATAAACCCAAAACAATTATTGTTAAGGTTTAGTAATCTTTACCTAATGTCAAAAACGTTTGTAGAGATCATTGCGATAATATTATTCTTCAAAGTTGATTTAAAACATCAAATGATTTCATTTTTCTTATCAATCTTTGATTTTGGTCTTGTAGATGGTTCGTTTACCATCCCTAAGCCCATGTTCGCCCGATAACTAGGCGAGAACAAGGTCGAGTCAAGAAGAAGTCGAATATTAGTTCATTCCTTTTGGAAATATTTATGTATATACATGTATTATCCAAACGGTTATTGAGATTCTGAAAATTTATTCATTTGAGAAAATAAAACAAAAATTCAGAAGGGAAATTTTGAAGACTATTTTTTTTTTTTTTATATATTTAGAGAGTAAGAAACATGTTATTTCGAAGTAGAATTCAAAATTTGGAGAAGGTCCAATAATTTTAACGAAAGTTTGTTTTGAAAATAAAATGAAGTAAATTTTTCTAGAACGCAAAATACATAATCATGTTATTTTCAAAACTGAACCCAAAATGGAAAGAAAAGTCTAGCTTGTAGTTGATTGTGACTTTTTCGTCCTAGGTTGATGAAGGTAATTTGTAATTTGCAACTTATTTCAACAAAGCTATGAAAATGTGAGCAAACTTTTGTATATCTAACTTTTTTTATGTTTTTCTTTTTAGTGTTTGTCATCATTGTCATATTTTGCTAATTGAAAGTGTAGTTCTTCCAATTGAATAAGTACCGTAATTTGAGAATGAATATTTATCAAACTTAGGTTTTCTGAAGTGTTAGAATAATTTAAAAATCATTCGAATCACTTTCCAAAATAAAGTCTTATTTCAAAACGAAAGTTAAGGTGAAACCTATATTTTTGTAGCCTCTCAAGTGTAGACTTAGGTGGCTTTTGGAATTCATGTATACATATGCGAGGGGATGTTTCTCATGTCTATTTGAAGTCCCAGGATTTGTGTTTTCAATTGTGGAATATTGCATATGTTTATCATGAACTGTTTGATCAAGTAACACAATTATTTATCTTGGTCAAATAATAGGAAGTGGTATTCTTCACTTTGTCATTAAAAGTTATTAAGATGATTCGTAATAATATTTGCATGACATTGATTTCATAGCATAAATAGCATGTTCAAATCTGTAAATACAGAGAAGTGGGAATATCTTGGCTTTTTGGAGCCCTCGAAGAGCAAAAATTTGTTACCATTTTTAGAGTTTTAGTTTGCCAATGGGAGGGATCATCGGATTTGCATAAAAAGGAAGGGGATCCAACTTTCCCATTAAAGAATTAAAAAAAAAAAGAGAAATAAACATGTTTTCAAAAAACAAGGATTATTGACTTAATATTTGAATCATTGTGATGATTTGGCAGTGAGGTATACGTGTAATAGTGATGACGATCATTTTTTTCATGTAGCGATCATGTTCAATCAATGTTCCTCGCTTAGAGAGAATGACGATATCCCACGCAAGTGAACATATTAGTTGTTCATGATAAGTGAGAAGACCAATGCTCAAGAGTTGTAAAACACATCTAAAGTTGACGTCGAGGCTGTCGATATATCAAATCCATTTACTGTATTAACTCGTTTTCTTTCTAGGCAATGTATATAGAACTTGAATCACCTTGGTAATAAATGGCCGTATTATTAAAAGAAAATAAAATGATTGTTTTTTAAAGTGATAATTATCTTATTTTTCTTGGCAAAAGATATGAAAAACATCAAATTTAGTTTGATTCGATTACATTACTGAAATGGTGTCATCAAGCCAATGGCTATCAAATCATCTAATCATTCGATATTTTTTAGTATGATTTTTTAATCATTACTCAACACTTTATGCATTTTATATATGGGCCAAAAGATGGGCCACTTTTCATTCAATAAATCTTGTAAGCCAAAGCTCATCAAGATTCTTAAAGTGTTGATTATGTATGCCTTTTTTTTTTATATTGCCTGTGTTGCATGTATATGTTTTATTTAATTCAAGTTAATCACAACAAAGAGATTGAATAGAAAACAAGATAGACGTACTTGAAAATATAATATTATTCATTAATAAATGAGAGTACATAATAAGTAGATTGAACAACATGAATCTCTTAGTCCATCATAAAGAAAACAAAAGAAACAGAACAAGACCTAGGGTGCTACATCTTGAATTGTTGACAACCTCTTGAGATTGAATCTTCGAGCTTTGTCCGTTTTCTCAACGTAGGTGAAATCCTCTCTAAAATCTAGTTCATCTATATGATTCATAGTTTCATTTATCAAGTCCCTTTCAATTAATGTTCCCACGGTATAGACTTTTTGAAATATGTCTAAACCAAGGTATTGTAAATGGCACTTGTATGTGGAGACATATTGTCTATGAACTTTAGGACAATTCATGGTCCGCAGGTCTTTGTAAAAGAAGAGCAACATTTGATCGCCACCTCGAAAAGAAGCCAATAAAGCCTTCTTCTTCCCTTTGCGTAAGCAATTCAAGATCGCGCAAGGTAGTTGTGAGCTCGATGTTGTCTCCATATTGGGCTTAAAACTCTTTTAATTAGAACATCACTCCAAGTGGAAGTTTGTTTTGCATCGTGGTTATAAAACCATGATCTAGCAGTTGGGTCCAATGAAAGAGGAAAGGTACACGCACATAAGCTATGCTCAACCCCTTTCAATGCCATAATTCCAATAAAGTTCAGTAAGTGATTTCTAGGATTGTCTGTAACCTTAAAGGTTGGCAAATCCGTAGTCAAGAACTTTTCTGAGAGATTCTTGCCACTAGGTTGTGGTGCAAGCTCATAATTGAAGTACTTATTACCTGAGCTAGCTCGAAGGACAAGTTTCTCCAAGGCCTCTACTCTTTCGGCTCTTGCTTTTTCTTGTAGAATGTTTTCTTTTTCTTTCTCTGCTTTTATTTTAGCCTTTTCTGCTTTTTATGAGCCTTCATTTGGGCTTCTTCTTCTCATAAGACCTTTATGTTTTGGAGTTCCTGTCGAAGTTTCTCCAATGCTGCTTTGTCACCCATGATTGGACTAGTATGCAAATATGGAATATGATCTAGTAATGTGTATCACGAAAAATTGATCGTGTTCACTTAAACCTTTTCTGCTCAGCATTCAAACACCGATCAAAAGTCAAAATGATTGTTTTTTTTAGTCCTCGTATCACGAATTCTTTTTAAGCAAGTTTATTGATGAAAATGTCAATAAATTCACAAACAATCATTAATGGAATGTCATGATTTGTGTTGAATTCAACAAGGTAATCATCTACGGATTTTAATTTAAATGAATTGTTTTTGAAAAAAAAGGTAGAAGAGAAGGAAAAAAAAGTTGGATTGAAAATGCTCATCAAATTTTTAAAAATATTAATCAACCCGAACATACTCCTTAAAATGATCAATATACCATGGTATTTGTTGATCATTTAGATTACAATAGAGATTTTTATCGTTTTTTTAATTTTTTATTTTTTTTTTAATTATGATTCTTATATTGCTCATCTTTAAAGGATAATATATTACTATTTGCTTAAAACGAAGGATAGCCTCCGAATGTAAGATCCAAGAAATAATTAAATCATTTTCTCGGTTTTATCATTCATAATTTTCTCTCTTTTATTTATTTTATTTATTTTTTATTTATTTATTTTTAAAACGATTTCTTGTTTTTTTTCGTTCTATTTCTCTTTATTTTTGTGTGTGAGGCAATCATCCCAAGTAAGGTTCTCGAGATTCTCTTTTTAAACCATAGAAGAGGTAAATTATGATCTTAAGTCAAGGTAAACTAATTACAACTAAAAGATGATGACCATGAAAATAGGCACGTTTAAGAATGAGAATATTGATGACGTCCTATCAATAGATGCGAACTTCTAATGAAAATAGGCCACGAGCACCAAGCAGGGGTGCGTGCGCAGAGCATAGGTGGTGCGTGCGCGCAGACCCACCCGTGTGCGCGCGGCCTGGTGGTGCGCGCGCATCTGGCGCCCCGTTCCTCCTTCGTTTGATTTTCTATTTATACCCTTAGACTTTTCCTTTTTGGGGGGACGACTTATTTTGTACTTGACACTATTTTCCAGAAATAGTAGAGAGAGAAAGTAGAGAGAGAAGCTTAAGATTACTTGATTGTACTTAAATTTGATCTTTGTTTTCAACTTGATCTTGGATTTCTTCTTCACATCAATGAAAGTTTGTGAGATTTCTTTCCTTTGAATTTACTTTTATTGCAATTTCCTTTAAATTCTTGAATGTTTGATTTGAACTCCAATCTTTGCTTTAGAATTTGTTGAGTGATTGAATTTCTTCTTGATTAAACTTGAAATGAATATGATTGTGATTGAATTTGTTTTTTTTTTTCAAATTCACCATGATTAGTGAGTAGATTAGTTTCTAGGTAGAAGGGGAAGCATGCTTGATTGATGATTTTTGCTAGTTGATGATCCGTGATTGATTGAATTGTTGCAATTAAATTGGTTGACATAGTTGTGTATGTGATTAATTAGACTAGGAGTGATCAACCTATAAGATTAATCTAGATTGCATTGCAAATTTCAATGACATGAACCCTTGATTTGAGAATTGCTTTAATTTATTGAATTTGATTGTGATTTTCCTAGTTAGCCATTCATAGTGAACCCTAGTTTGGTTTATAGGAGATAGCTTTTGGATTCCTTTGGTTGCAACTATTGTTTGTCCTTTGTAATGTTTGAATTGATTGAGTGACCCATCAATAGCATAATTATTGAGCTTGCATGTGGAACCTATTTCCCTAGTGTTTAGTATATTGAATTTCTCGATTTATTTAGCTTTCTCGATACCTTAGTTACCAACCATATCTTTTTACAATCTTCGAAGTAGCTTGACCTAGGCTATAGCTTGCACCTACTCATATTAGGTTGGTCGAGTGCTTATAAATTTTGTTTGACTCTAAGAAAGGTTAGAAAACGACCTACATTTTCCCTAAGTCAAAAAATGGCGCTGTTGCCGGGGAGTGATATTGGTGCTTTGTTATATTTGTTGAGTCAATTTCATCTTTAATTGAAAATACAAAAAATTTTCTTTTAGGCTACACTTGTAGCCGCGCTACTAATCATTTCTTTTGAGATTGTATGCATAGAGCACGTGGTCGTTCACTAGTGCCATTTGATCCGGAAATTGAGAGAACTATTGCAAGGTTAAGGGTTGCTAGATGATCTTTGAGCCCTAGAACTTCAAGTGAAGAAGAACCACAATAAGAGGAACAAGCAAGAATGGAAGAAAATCCAAGGGTGGCGTTGAAAGAATTGGGGATTCCCGGTGCATATAGATTTGAGAGTGGGAGCTCCACCTACAACACCGGCAAATGAATTTGAAATAAGGCCGACAATGATCACTTTGATAGAGAGGCGACAATTTAGTGGGGCCAAGCATGAACACCCGCTAAATCATCTCAAGGAGTTTGAAAAATATTACAATACTATCAAGGTGAATGGAATTTCCCAAGAATTCATGCGCCTCAAGCTTTTCCCCTTTTCCCTTATAGGGCATGCCTTGGAATGGCTAGACAAGGAGGTTAAGCCGAATTCTCTAAGGACATGGGACGAAGTGACCAAGGAGTTTCTATCCCGTTTCTATCCACCAAAGAAAACGACGGAGGCTAGAGCTTTGATTCAAGGTTTCAAGCAAAAGCCTAGTGAGAGTCTCTATGAAGCATGGGAGAGATACAAAGAATATCAAAGAGAATGTCCTCACCACGGAATTCCTACTTACCAAATTATTCGAATTTTCTATGGAGGCCTTAGTCCTCAAGGAAAATCATGTTTAGATGGAGGAGCCGGAGGTCCTATCATGAACAAAATGGAAGAGGAAGTGGTAGACATAATTGAAGACGTAGTGAGGTACTATAAAGATTGGCAAGATGGAGAAAGTGAGTCAACTAGCAAGAGTAGCTCTTCAGTGTACTCAGTTGATCATCTAAATGCAATCAACAATCTATCCTCACAAATGACAAACTTAGGGAAGGAGATGTCTGCTATCAAGGCGAAGTTGGAAAACGCTACCTACCAAGTTTCAAGTCTTCCCTCCCAATCTAAGGGGAGAGGTATTTCTTCTAATTCTCAACCCCCTCCCTCTTCTAATAACATGCCTAGTGGATGCTCGTTTTGTGATGATTGTGGATTGTATGATCATGATGTTTCTAATTGCCCTCATGCATGTATAGATGTTTGTGATGATCAAGATGGAAATGTGAATGAGCATGTGGACTATGTGTCAAACAATAATGATTCTAGGTTTGAGAATCAAAGAGGTCAATGGAGTAGGAATTACAACAACCATGACAATTTTGACAACTACAACCAAGGTGGTGGTAATAGGAACCATGGGAACCAAAATTCCCAAAGTAACTATAACGACCAAGGTTATAGTAGCCAAAATCATAACCAAAATTATGGTCATCATAACCAAGGTTATGGAAACCATAATCAAGGTAGAGGTAATTGGAACAATCAAAATAACTCTCAAAGGGGTCCCTCCCCCGGTTTTGCTCCAAAGACCCAAAATGATAATTCCTATGTTCAATCCTCTTCTTCTTCTCATAGAACCAATTTGGAAGAAATCATTTAAAATCAAACAAAGTTGTTGAGCACTTACATGGCCGTAAGTGACAAGAAATTATCATGGCCGTAAGTGACAAAGTTGTATACCAAAGACTTGAGGTAGGGGAACTCTTACCTACTAACATCACTTTGCAATTGGCCGATAGGTCAATTAAGTTTCCTAAGGGTAAGGTAGAGGATTTCTCTTTGAGGGTTGGGAAATTTGTTATTCCGGTGGATTTGTGGTTCTTGAGATGGACGAAGATGCTAATATTCCTATCATTCTAGGGAGACCATTCCTTGCTACTTCGGGTGCTATGATAGATGTGAAAAGTGCTAAAATTTCACTAAAAGCAGGGGAGGAGGTGATAGAATTTGACTTGGATGATAGTATGAAGTATCCAAGTTCTTCTTTAGAAAATTGCATGTTGATTGATTCTCTTTATCATGTTGTGTCTTCCATGCATGTGCAATTTCTCACTTCTAATGATGCTCTTGAGAATGTTTTCTTGAATAAGGAAAAGATAGGTACTCCTAGCAAGGAGATGGCTTTGTATGAAGATGTTCTTAATGGAAGCCTTGAGAATGTTGAAGAGCAAATGTGTATGAGCATTTCTAGCCAAGAAGCATTGCAAGTGGCTACATCAAAGGAAGGTAAAGGTGTGCCAATGGTTGAGCTCAAACCTCTTTCATCACACCTTGGTATGAATTCTTGGGACCCAACTCCACCTACACCGTGATTGTTAGCTCTTCTTTGAGTGAGCGCCAAGCTCAAGAGTTGTGTGATGTTTTTGAGAAAGCACCAAGGTGCTTTGGGTTATACCATTGATGACCTCAAAGGTATAAGCCCCGCTTTATGTACACATCACATAACCCTTGAGGAGGGGGCTCTACATTCTATTGAGAGACAACAAAAGCTACATCCCCAAATTGGAGAGGAAGTGAAGAAGGAGATCACCAAACTTTTGGATGCGGGGATTATATTCCCCATCTCGAGTTCTAAGTGGGTCTCCCCCGTTCATGTTGTCCCAAAGAAGGGAGGCATGACCGTCATCGAGAATGAGAGAGGTGAGCTCATTCCGACGAGGACGGTCATGGGATGGAGGATGTGTATAGACTATAGACGTCTAAACACATCCACCAAGAAAGATCAATTCCCCCTTCCTTTCATTGATCAAATGCTTGAGAGACTAACGAGGCACAAGTTCTATTGTTTTCTTGATGGTTATTCGGGATTTTTCCAAATCCCTATCTACCCGGATGACCAAGAGAAAACGACCTTCACTTGTCCCTATGGAACATTTGCTTATAGGAGAATGTCGTTTGGCCTTTGTAATGCTCTCGCAACATTTCAAAGATGCATGATGAGTATATTTGGAGAGGATGGAAGTGTTTATGGATGATTTCTCCGTAGGAGGTGTTTCATTTGAGGCATGCCTTGAAAACCTTGAGAAATGTTTAGCAAGGTATGAGAAGGTTAACTTGGTTTTGAATTGGGAGAAGTGTCATTTCATGGTGGAGGAAGGCATAGTCCTTGGCCACAAGATTTCTCACAAGGGAATAGAGGTGGACAAAGCAAAACTTGAGGTTATTGAAAAGCTTCCACCTCCGATCAATGTGAAAGGAGTGAGATCTTTCTTAGGACATGCCGGGTTTATATAAGGTTCATCAAGGATTTCTTGCTCATTGCAAAGCCCCTCAATGTTCTTCTTCAAAAGGATGCCGAGTTTGTATTTGATGATAAGTGTTTGGAGGCATTCAATAAGTTGAAGAAGGCTCTAATCTCTACTCCTATTGTTCAAGCCCCAAGTTGGGATTTACCTTTTGAGTTGATGTGCAATGCGAGTGATTCGGCAATTGGAGGTATCTTGGGTCAAAGAGTGGAAAAGAAGCTACATGTGACCTATTATATGTCCAAGACTCTAAATGGTGCTCAAAGGAAGTACACCACAATGGAAAAGGAGTTTTTGGCTATTATTCATGCTTTTGACAAGTTCCGTTGTTATTTGTTGGGTTCCAACACCATTGTCTTCACGGATCATGCGGCTCTCAAGTACTTTTTTTCCAAGAAAGAATCCAAGCCTAGGTTGATCCGTTGGGTGCTCGAGCTTCAAACTTTTGATATTGAGATTAGGGATAAGAGAGGAGCGGAAAATTTTGTGGCGGACCATCTTTCTCGCCTAGAGGATTCTCAAATTCATGATGATGGTTCTCCAATTGAGGATAGGATGCTTGATGACTTCTTATATGCTATTGAGGCAAAGGAGCTCCCAGGTTCGCTGAATTAGTGAAATTTCTTGCATGTGGGGAGTTTCCACCTTCCTTTTATAAGAATAAATGAAAGAAGCTCAAGAGAGAGGCAAGACACTATGTGTGGGATGATCCTATCTTGTACAAGCAAGGAGTCGATGTCTTACTTAGGCGTTGTGTTCCGAATGAAGAGGTGCCTATTGTTTTGAATATGTGCCACTCGGATCCGAGTGGTGGCCATGTGGGTGTTTCTAAAACTGCTATAAGATTCTTCAAAGCAGTTTATGGTAGCCACATCTCTTTAAGGATTCACGGGGTTTTGTTAAGACATGCGACTGTTGTCAACGAGTTGGGAATATCTCCAAGTGAAATGAGATGCCTCAACAACCCATACTTGAGTTGGAAGTGTTTGATGTGTGGGGAATTAATTTTATGGGACCATTTCCCTCATCTTTTGGAAATCAATATATCCTTGTGACGGTGGATTACGTGTCTAAATGGGTTGAGGCCATTGCTTCCCCAACTAATGACCACAACGTGGTAATGAAGTTGTTCAAGAAGGTCATTTTTCCAAGGTTTGGTGTACCAAAGGCGGTGATAAGTGATGATGGTTCTCATTTTATTCACAATGCCTTTCAAAAGATGTTGTGAAAGCATGGAGTTCATCAACGATTTGGCCTTCCATATCATCCTCAAACAAGTGGCCAAGTTGAGGTTTCCAATCGTCAAATCAATTTAATCCTTGAAAAGACGGTTGTAAGAAATAGGAAGGATTGGTCGGACAAATTGGATGATGCTCTTTGGGCTTATAGAACGGCTTTCAAGACACCTATAGGTACCACTCCATACCGCCTAGTTTATGGCAAATCATTCCATCTCCGTTTAAGGTCAATGGCCATCGACTCAAGAAGTATTTCGATGGTGCTTTTGTTGGCCTTATTCACATATTGCTTCTCCGACAACTACCTTAATAGGGAGGCAACCCGGTTTTCTAACCCTATCCTTTTGATTTTTCAATTCTCTATAATTCTTTTATTTTTGAGAACTTTTCTTATTTTTCTGTATTTTCTTGATTTAGGTACCTTAAGATTGGATCGATGAAAATTTCCAACAAATTCGGTATTAATTTAAGGTTTCATGAGGTTTGGTTAATCTTAGGTGAAGAAGTTTGTTGGGGTTATATGCTCTCGTGTTTGCATTATTCATTCATTTTCTATTCATTTCGAGTGATTTTTGAACTATTTTTGTGTAATTTTTAAGCAATCGATCATGACGCTCATTAGCGCCGATGAGAGTGCAAGCACGAGAGCATGTTTAAGGGCAAAAATTTGTCCCCCTAGCCTTTATTTGGTACGCACGCATCATGGGTTGCGCGCACGCACCAACAGGGTCAGAAATTTTAACCCATTTTAAAGAAAATCGGAAAATTTTTGAACCCCCATTCCCCCTCGGTGCGCACGCAACACCCTACCTGCGCGCGCGCACCACAGGGGTCAGAGATTTTGGGTGCGTTGGGTGCGTTTCAAGGATAATTTCAGCCCCCAAGGCCCTATCGGGTGCGCACGCACCAGGTAGGTAAGAGTTTCGAGCAAAAATAACCCCCCCTGACGTAGCTGGTGCGCAAGCACCAACCCAGGTGCGCGCACGCACCAGCCACAGCAGCTCTCCCCCTCTTTTTTGTGCCCTTTTCCTCCCAAAACCCACCTTATTCAATCCCTTTCTCTCTCTCCGACTTTCCCCTCATTCTACCATTCATTCTTATCTTTTCAAACCTTTCCATGCCTTTGCAAATTCACACAAATACACATTCTTAATATCATTTCTTCACAAATTAAATTAAACCATAATCAAATCTTTTCAAAAAAAAAAAAATCAGAAATTTTCGAATTCAAATTCGAAAATTTGGACTAAAATTCGACTTTTGGGGTTATGTTTTGGTGCTTAGAACTTGTCTTTAGGTGTTCTATTTGGTCTATATTCTTCATTAGTGTAATTTCCAAGTGATTAAAAGCTTCAATGAGATGGCCCCTATCCATCATAAGAAGCGTGCTAGATCAAGTTCAAGCAAAACTCGGTATGTTGTTCCACCTCCTCCGGAGGTGGTAGAAACGTATGGCATTGAATTCTCCAAAGAGATGCATTGGGATAGGTTCAAGCAACTTGCCAAGAGGAATTGATGATGACATGACTAACAACTTAGCAAGGACTCACAACTTTATTCCTACTTTCGGTTTCCTTGGGCCGTCGATGAAGACCATCTTGTCTATCCGGCCAATGGTAACATGACTAGCGACCATGGGTATGATGAACTCAAGTGGTGGCAGCGTATCTTTGATGAAGGGAAATATGAGCCTCAAACTTCCAAGTCCGCATCAATCGTTCATCCGGCTATGAGATACTTTAATCGTATTCTCACCTATGCCCTATGTTCTAAAGACTCTTTGGGAGCTATTTCCCGTGAGGAACTTTGTTGGCTATGGATTGCCGACCAAGAGTCGCATGAGATCAAGCTTTTAGATTTCACTCAACATTTGATCAACCGATTTCTAGACATCCGAGATGGTGTTTCGCTTTCGGGGAGCATCCAAATTGGAGGCATGATCTCTATCCTCGCTCTTTGCCTCAATGACTCATATAAAGATTTGCTTTGCGATCTCCCTCCGATAGTCGACCCTCGGGAAAGGACACCTTCTCATTTCCTCAATGTTTATGCCCTTGTAAACCAAAAATTCCTTGATCGTAGCAAGAAGCATAATGTTTTTATATGGAAGGTGTCCCGAGTGAAGGATTGGTTCTTGATTCCGAGCAAGGAGGCTACAAACCGTAGGACAAAGACATATTCTTTGACTTGGAGACCTCCAAGATGCAACATTGACCCTTCTCTTCGAAAGTAGACTAATCATACAAGAACCGCCTCCAATGATGCTCTCTCGACGGATTTCCAAGCTTTACCCCCCGGTTGAACGGGGAGGTACTCCTATCCCTCCTTCTACCTTTTCTTTTACATTTAATTTATCCACTATTCATGACAAGTTAGATTCCATCACTAATGTCTTGTTTTCCATGCCTTTGGGGCGGGGTTCTTCTCTTGGCTATGATTTCCATGCTAATCAATTGTATGACTACCATGTGAGGAAGGGAGAGATTGAACCTTACTTGAAGTACCCATACCTCCCGGTCCAACAAGGACCTATCCCTCAATGGGAACCCTTTGACCTATCCATCGGACCTAGACCTTGTTATCCCTATTGGGAGGGTTCTCATATCCATCCTACTGCTATTATTGGCACCACCCTGGCCACTTACGACTATAAGCGGCCCGGTGGTTGCGATTATACTTATGATCCCGCGAACCCTATGCCTTTCCCGAACCCCGAGACTTTTGGTAGGTGGGGATTATCGGGAGATCTGATTTTGGATGATTGGTCTCATTTCTTCACATTAGACCGTGCTAGGAGGGAGGGGAGGTTAAGGGGAAAACCTCCCATAGAGGTGAGTGAAATGGCTAACTCGGTTCATGTCTTAGATACTGGTGCAGGGAGTTCTCACTCTACCCTTTACCATAGTGCGGAGTGAGACTATCGTGCGTTACCCCCCTTTCTTATGTGCTTTATATGATTTTCTCTTTCGCCTATATGTTATTAGGTTTTGAGTTTGGGGGGTAGTTCATTTTCAGGTTTTGAGTTCTCACTCTTGGTCTCTTTTGCTTTCGGTATTGATCACTGTATATATCTCTTGCTTCTCTGATGATGATGATGACGTACTTCTGCTGATTTCTCTGTCTAGTTCTTGGTATTGTTGTTTGTTTCGCTGATCGCTGTCTGCTGTGTATCTCCGCTACTTTATGATTATGTTTCCTGATGATGATTGTTTGATATCTTGTTTCCTGACTCTGCTTCTATCTAATGATTCCGTTTCCTGATTTCATTCCTTGACCGTATTCCTGATGCTATCATGTATTTCTTTTTCATTATTTGCATACATTTTCTCTTTTCTATTTTTCTTTTCTTTTGTATTGAAGTTACTAACAATTTTCTTTGTATATAGTTTATTTTCTTTCTCACCTTGCTTCGTCGCTTATGCTTTGGATATTGATGCTTCATTAAAGTGCTCTTTCACTTTGTTTGATGTAGCATAGCTTCGACGTCCGGTGAGATCTTTCTAATCTTCCTCTCTTTATTTTTCTTTTCTTGGATGCTTTGTTTAGGTTTAGATTAGGAGAAGTCGAACGGTTCGAGGATATTTGCTTTTTAACACCTTAGTGTGTTTGGGAACATTGGCGTTGTGGTCTAATGTTCACTTGTTTGTCGATTGGGACTTATGTGCTTGCTTTACTTCCTTGTTGCATTTCTACTTCTCCTTTGCTTTTCTATTTTTCATTTTATATCTTTCTCCTCATTTTTTTTTTATTTTCTTATGTTTTTCCTTTTTCTTTTTGTTTCCTTTTTCTCTTTTCTTCTACTTTCCTTTTTGTATTTTGCTTTCATATGTTTTGATTTTAATCTTTTCTTTCCTTAAAAAAAAAATTAAAAAAAAATCACAAAATAAGTTTTGTAAATAAAGATAAAATGTTTTTGAGGCATTGCTTTTCTTTCTTCATAATTTTGCTTTTGCTTTGGACTTAGTACCACTTGGGCTTGCACATTGGCTATCATTCTTCCTAACAACAATGGCTTGCACGGTTTGAGAGTATCTTTGGTTGACTTTAGGATAGAACATGCTAAGGTAGTCGTTTAGAACTATTGGGACCTTGAAGCCAGATTCTTTTGTTTTTGAAAACTCGCAATTATTCCCCTTTGGTGAATTTGAAGCTTTTAGTGAGTTTTTGCCACATCCTTGTGCGATTTCATAGTTTTCAAGACTTCTACAATTACTTGCATGAGCGGCATGGATCCTTGACTACTGCGGACCTAATCTTGAATCTTGACTCATAATTCTCAAACACGAGACCGAACCACCTAGGGAGGACAAAGACATCTTTTCGGGGTGGTAATTTTTCTTTTTCAAGGTTAATTTTCTTTATTTTAAGTTCTTGGGTTCACATTTGCCTACTCGCCAACCATTTGAGCTTTTTCCCTTCTTCTCAAGCAACATCTTTAGAACTTTGAGCCTTTTGTTTCTTTTTGTTCCAATTTTGGTTTTTGTGCGAATGATCATGTTCTTGGAGATTGTGGTATATGAGTTTGAATATTAGTTCTTATTTGTGAGCAAGCTTGTGTTTTGTATATATTATGAATAATGGCAAGTGAATAAATTAAAAAGCCGTCCATAGTTAAAAGAGGCGAGGACAATGAATAAAGTGAAAAATGACAAATTAAAAAATGAGAAATAGAAAAGCAAATACAAAAAGCTTTGGAAAAAATTGATATAAAAGTGAAAAATGAAAAAGTTCAAAAACATTTTGATGTAATTACTTCTTCCTATCTTACATATTGAGGACAATGCTTTGTTCAAGCTTAGGGGGAAGCGTTTTACGCTTTTTGTGTATATGATTGTGGTTATGGCTTTGAATAATATTGGGGGTATTAGTTTGTTTTTGTTTGGTGACCACTTGGTTTTGGTATTGAGATTTGGCCAATCTTTGCTTCATAACTTAAATGTACCACAAAATTCTAAAATTTAAGCCTACCCTCAACCTTTTGCCCTTACGTTACAACCATTGGGAAAGCCCTTTTGACCTAGTGGTTGAGTCAAATACCGAGGGAGGGAATTATGAGTTAAAGCCTAAAGAGAGAGGATGCAAGGTCAAGATGTCGAGAAAAACCTCAAATATATTGTTTTTCCGGTTTCTTCGAGGAACTATAGAGATGCTTGCTAAAAGAGGATTTGAAGCCAATTGGGAAAATGTGCTAAAATTGTTTTTAGATGAAAGTGAATTGCGTTTTGATAGTTCTCTATACTTAGCATGTCTTGTGTTTCAATCAACCCTCAATATCTTAGAACGTGCTTACCTTTGTTGTTTTAGAAAGTTTGATATCCTCTCGTGTTTTGGCCATGTGCAAAAGTCCACTGTATAAGCACCTCTTTTCCTTTTAAGTTTTAATTTTCTTTTTCCCTTTTATTGATTTGCCTCCCTTTTTACTTAAGAGTTATGGGTTAATCTCTTAGGAAACCCTTACGAGAGCACTACTCGTCCTCTAGAGCGATCTAGAGGTTTAAATGGCTTGTCAATTGTTGCTAAAATTGACCGTGATTCCTACGATAGTGAGTTAGTGTATATTCTCTTATCCTTTAGTCTTTCTCGTTTCTTGCTTGCCTAAATAATGTCATCATTTTCCTTTAAGCTTGATTTTGTTTTGCTCGAGGACGAGCAAAGGTTTGGCTTGGGGGAATTTGATGAGTGTCATTTATGGTACTCTTAGGCTAGGTTTTCTTTGTAGTTTTATGCTCGTTTTTAGTCTTTTATGTCGTGGTTTTGCATAATAATGCTTGTTTTGCATGTTTGTGCGTAAGTTTAGAGCGATGTGTGCTTTTGATGGTTTTCTTTCTATTTTATTCATTTCTCGGTTATCCTTTCTCGCTTCTTCGTTTCTTTGACATGTTTTGTAGGTGTGTTGAGTTTCCCAGAGTTTAATTATCAAGGAGGAAGCTCGAGCGCATTCAAGGAAGTTGATGGAGCTAAGTTCGGGAATCCAAACATGCAATTTAAGCTAGCTCCGCAAGCACGAGAACCTTGAAAGCAATGCTTTGGCTCGAAGTGTTCAAATGCTTGGAAGATAAAGGAGCTGCCCCTCTCACGAGCATCGCCTCAAGTGCACCAATGATAGGGATGCTCGGGAGCACGGAGATCAATCGAGCAAGCGAACGAGGCAAGGCCATGAGCACCAAGCAGGGTTGCGCGCGCGCAACATAGTTGGTGCGTGCGGTTTACCTTATACAAAAACGCGTTTTTAAAATTCCATAACTTTTGATTGCAAAGTTGGATTAAGAAATGTAAGATATCATTGGAAATCTCTGAATGTCTACATTCGAATGCTATTAGAATTAGGTTAAAATCTGTTATGGATCAAAAGATATGGCCGTTGGAGTGCAAGGATGTCGGTTTTAGGGTCCGGTTTAGTGTTTTGATCATAACTTCTTCGTTTTTACTCGGAATTGGGCTTATAATATATAGTTGGAAAGCTCTTTGAAAGGGCTATCCATTTATGTAGTTCTTTTATGGAAATGTTATGGTTGATTTATCTTTTTGGCTCGGTTTTCAACAATGTAAGATCCATTGGATCAAATCATTGCATTTAACGCATTTTGCTCCGTTATTAACTAAGTTTAAACATGTATGAGCACGTTTTAGGCCTTATTAGTAATCAGAAAAGTCTATAAGATAAATTTTTCTCAATTATAGGTTTTAACTTACTTCATAGTGCATTTCATAGTCCATAAACACTTCAACTTTGATCTAGCATGAAGAATGGGTTTTTGTAACATCATCTTATTTCCTATCGGGACTGGAGACAAAAAGTAGTTGTCTACACCATGTCTTCGAGTTCTTCATCAGCTTTTGGGATATGCGGTTTTCCCAAAGCAGGATTTGGGCAACATGTCAAAACTCGAGTTGGTTGTGCTATGGTTGGCCACTAGAGAGGAGTAGCGTGGGAGGTTGAACCTTGGGCATATCTTCATGATGAGTTGTGTGGATATGCATGGAAAGAAATTGGGGGAGATTCCTTGTGGTATCATGATTACTAAGTTGGCTACCAAGCTTGGGTAAAGCCGCTACCTAGCTTCTTGTACTTCGGTGGGGGAGGCAAATGTGCTCTACCTCGACGTCTCACAGCTTAAGCAAGTGCAATTCCTAGAAAAGGATGATGATAATGAGGTGTTCGATTGGTTGTTAAGGAACATGCATCGGTACTACCTTCCTAACCCCTCCTTGACTTTCTTGCACCAGCATGCTCCCAACATATGGTTCGCTCACTTGAGCAACCGACTCCTAGGTGATGATATGATGAAGGATGTTCCTGAAGATGAACAACAACATCAATGACAACAACAACAACAACAACAACATGAATTTTATAAGCCCAACATGGAGGCCATGAGTGCTCAAATGCAAGGCATGAAACTACGCATGGAGGGGATGTACGATCAAGATTTCGAGGCTATCTAAAACCAAATGAGAGGCATCTCTGAAATGCAACAAGGTATGTTCATTCAATAACAATTGTATGACACTAGTGTTAACCGTGGCGATATCACCCCCCGCGGTTAATTATCCATATTTTTCGCCCCACCTCGTTCCCGTACCATCTAAAGGGGGTGATGGCATGCCAATATCTTCGTATTGGCAGGGTCTGCAAGGATCTAATATCGAGACCCGTTCTTTCCCGGATGAGCATGGTAACTACGATTACCGTGTGCCCGGTGGGAGAGACTATAGGGGTGATCTCAACTACCCCTATGTCGACCCCACCCATCCTCTTCCACTTGAGTTGCCCGAGCAATTCACTCCTTTAGCCCCTTGACAACAAGATAACTTTAGGGGCCATTATGGTTGGCCACCCGGCTATACCGGGGGATGGGGTCCTTATGGTCCCCCATCTGGGTTTTCCTACGATAGGGACGACAATGATGATGATGCTGGGCCTAGTGGTCACTAGTTCCCCCTCTTTGTGCTATTTCCTCTATCCCTTTTATGACGTGGTCTTTTGTTTTGAATTGATGGGATGTTAAGATGCATTTTTATCTAGCTTGGGGGAACCTTTTCTTTGTGGGAAAGAGCCGGTGGGCCAAATTTGTTGTTGTGGACTTTCTTGATTTTTATTGCCTTGATGTTTTGTGATTGCCTTGCTTGATTGTTGGATGATGTTGTTGAGTGTTGTAGGTTGTTTTAACAATGTTTTCTATGAGTGTCTCTTGTTTGTTTTGGTGAGTGTCTATTGATGATGATGATGATGTGGTATCTTCATGATGATGATGTGAGTAATGATGATTTTGCTCCCTTGAATCCAAACCCTATAATCCAAATACTTTGTAGATTAGTGTATAATTTTATTTTGTTATTTTGTTTTGAAGTTACTAACCTTCTTCTTTGTATATAGTTTCCTTTTCTCTTTCACACTAGTAGAAAATAACATTTTTGCACCGGTTCAAAACCGGCTTATCCCACCAGTTTTGAACCGGTACTTAGTGGGAAAAGTGCACAATAGCACCAGTTAACTGGTGCCATATGTGGTTACTATCACCGGTTAACCGATTCCCTTAGTGTCCCAAAAAATTAAAAACAATTTTTTTCTTTTGCTTTTTTCACTAGAATTTATCTCCAGCCCACACCACCACCCCTCACCACCAGACCCGTACCATCACCCACTACCCAACCTTCACCAGAACCCCTACCCACCTAACCCTAACCTATAACCCAAATGAGCCCAGATCTATAACCCCAACCCTAACAAATTCGGCCAAACCAAAGCAAACCACCCCACCACCCACCTAAAACCACCGGCTCCGCAAATCACAACCGAAAAATTAACAAAAATAGAAAAATTAACACATACTAAAGCAAACCACCCACTATAACCCACCTAAACCTAACATCGACCTAGACCTACCCACCACAACCCTCCTAAAACCAAGACGGACCACCACCCTAACCCTTATCCCGGACACAAACCACCCTCCACCACCACAATTTAACCATACATCACCATCAAATATATAAAAAAAAAATCTTAAAAAACAAAATAAAAGAAAGAAAAAAGAGAACTTACCTCGAATTCCACCAAAACCCCCGAAATTTGCTTAAATTTGAGTTGTTATTGCGGCAATGGTTAGTGCGGCGATGGATAGTGGCGGCGGCGGTGGTGGTCGAAAAAGGGGAAAGAAGAGGAGAGAAGGAGAAGATGAAAGAAAAGAAGAATAAGAAGGAGAACGAGAGAGAGTAGGATCAGAGAACAAGAGGGGAGAGAGAGAGGGAGGAAGAGGAGGGAGGGGAGAGAGGAAAGAGAAGAGGAAGAGGCTAGGGTTTGGTTTATATATGAAGAAGAATTAAGGGTTTTTTTTTTTTAAATTCTCACCAGTTTAAACCGGTGGAATTTCCCTAATTTGGCGCAAGTTTAGTTTAAACCGGTGCCATTTCTATTACACTAAATCTTGCCCATTTTTTCCCCCACGGTTTTTAAAAACCAGTGGCCTTTACTCGGTGCCCAATTAAAATTTTCTACTAGTGCTATTCTCACTTGGCTTTGAAGTTCATGCTAAAGCTTTATGGAGCTCCATGGAGGTGGTACTTTCCCTTTCCTCGTTTATAGTGGCTTAGCTTGGATAACTCGGTGAGATCTTTCTAATTTTCCTCTTTTCTTTTCTTTAATTGTTTCTTAGGTTAGGAATAGTTTAGGATGAGTTGAATGGTTTGAGGATGTTTGCTATTAATACTATATGGGTGTTTGGGGTTAGTGATGTTATTGTTGAATGACCACTTGTTTGTCGATTGGGATTTATATGATTAGCATGCATCTTTGTACTTCTCTTTCTCTATTCCTTTCCTTTTCCTTCTCTTCTCTTTTTTTTTTCCTTTTTCTTTTCTTCTTTTCAAAAAGCAGAAAAAAAAATGAAAGGAAAAAAAAATTATCTTGAGGCATCATTTTTGGTTTCTTTTGATGTTTTGCTTATGATTTGGACATAATACCATTCGAACTTTTACTCTTGAATAAATGGTTTCCTATATGGTAACGGTGTGCACAGTTTGAGAGTATGCTTGGTTGATTCTAGGATAGAGTATGCTAAGATAATGTGTTTAGAACTTTTGGGACCTTCAAGCCGGAGTCTACTTGTTTGTGGTAAGAAGGTGTTGCTTTCTATAGTGAATTTGAAACTAATAGTGAGTTATTGCTACAACCATGTGAGGTTTCATTCTTTTCTAGCCTTCTACACATTTTGCATGAGCGGCACATGTATCCTTGACTATTGCTTGCCTTATCTAAAGCTTGACTCTTTTCTCCCGAGATCACGACCAAACCATTTAGGAAGGACAAAGACATCTTTTCGGGGTGGTAATTTTTCTTTTTCTAAGATAAATTTTATTTCTTTGTTTTGGGTTTACATTTGCCTCCTTACTAACGATTTGAGCCATATACATTTTTTTCAAGCCATATCTTTAGCTTTTAAGCCTTTTGTTTCATTCTTGTTTCCATTCTTGGTTTTTGTGACGCAATTGATCATTATTGTTGGAGATTATAGTGCATGAGTTTGGTTATTAGATTCTCATGTTGAAAGCAAGGTTGTATTGTGAATATTTTGTGAATAAAGACAAATGCAAAGTTGAAAAAGCCGTCCATAGTTAAAAGAGGCAAGGACAATGCAATAAAGTGAAAAAATGAGAAAAAGCAAACCTCATGCAAATGCTTTGGCAAAAGTGATACAAATGAGAAAAATGAAAAAGTTCAAAAATATTTTGATATAAGTGTATTTTTTTCCTATTTAAAGCATTGAGGACAATGCTCCATTTTTGCTTGGGAGGAAGCGTTCTTACGCTTTTTGTATATATGATTGTGATTTTGGCTTTGAATAAGCTTGGGGGTGTTGGTGTTCTTGTTTGGTGATTGCTTGATTATGGTGTTGAGGATTGATCACCCTTCACTTCACAATATAGGTATACCACCAAATTTAAAATTTTAGCCTACCTTCACCTTTTCCCCCCTTACATTACAACCCTTTTCAAGACATTTTGACCTTTTTGGTTGAGTCACAAGTCGGTGAAGGGATCTGTGAGTAAAGCCTATGGAGCGGTTTACATAGTCAAGATTTCGAGTAGCCTTGAAAATCTCTTCTTTTCCGGTTCCTTTGAGGAATCATTAAGATACTCACTAGAGGTGGATTAGAAACTAGTAGGGAGAATGCGGTAAGATAGTTTGAGATGAAGGTGAATTGTGTCTTATTAGTTCTTTATGCTTAACATATTTTATGTTTCAATTAACCTTGGAAATCTTGGAATGTGCATACCCTTATTGTCTAGAAAGTTGTCTATTCACTTGTATTTGGTCATTTGTAAAAGTACATTTCAAAAGCTCTTGGTTTTACTTTTTCCTTTTTGATTTTAATTTCCTTTTTATGATTTGCCTAATTTTACCTTTAAGAGTTATAGGTCAAACACTTTGGATACCCTTACTAGACCTCACTCGTCCTTATTGGCGACTTTAGGGTTTAAAGGGCTTGTTGTAGCTAAAATCAACCGTGATTCCTACAAAAGTCAGTCTTAGTGTACATTCTTATCCTCTTCTTTCCTTTTCCTTTTTTGAATAAGTATTTTATCCTATTCTTACTTGCTTTTGTTTTTCTTAAGGACGAGCAAAAGTCTAACTTGGAGGAATTTGATGAGTGTCATTTATGACACTCATTTAGCTTCTTTAGGGATAATTTTTAGTTGCTTTTAGGACTTTTTGTGAAAAACTACCTTATATACATAATTTTTTGTGAAAAACTACCTTATAAAAAAATTTTGTAAGAAACTACCTTATAAAAATTAAATGTTGTAATTTGCTACCATGTGCTTAATATAACAATGAAAGAGAAGGGGAATTAGGGGTTATAAGGGGGATATGGAGAAATTGGGTGGAAAAAGGAGAAAAAATGATTGCAAATGGGTCATTAAATGTCTTTTTTTTCAATGCAATAATTCAGCAAAAGGTAACTTTTTACAACATTAATTGATTTGTAAGGTAGTTTCTTACAACATCTATTGTTAAAAAGGTAGTTTATTACAACATTTTTTTAATAAGGTAGTTTTTCACAAAAAATGACTTGTATAAAGTTAGTTTTTCACAAAAAGTCCCAAATGGAGATTAAGTGTAGCAATCATCAAATCATCAAGTTTCTCTCTCTAGAATCTAAAAACAAAAATTCTAAGCATAAACTTTCTCTCTCTAAAAATCCCATAAAATGATCAAAAATCTGTTACAATCTAATTAATTCTCTTTCTTAAAAGAGGAAGAAAAATCTATATATAATAAAACTAACTAAGGAGAAATTAATTAGACGTCCTAAAAAGACTCGTACAGGCGCGCCCTCATTCCAAAATGCGCGGCCGCGAAGAAGAGGGTACAGAACAGGATACAGGGGCTGCACGCCCGCACACAGGTGGTGGGCTCCCGCGCTCCTGTCTTGCGTGCCCGCGCCTAGGAGTAGGGGATCTCCCTCGTGCGCCCGTCGATATAACCCGTGCGCTCTTATTGATGAACATTGAGGGTGGCATTCTCTAAACGTCCCCACGGTGGGTTCAACACCGCTTCTTGATGCTAGCACAGCATGAGAGTACGACCTTCAAGACTTGGAGCTTGCACACCTTGACTTTTGATCTACAAAGGGAATGATAAGCTTGCATCTTTAGCTTCATAAGACCTGAGGAAGAGCCATGGAGAGCCTTGGACACCACCATTCTCTTGTAAACAAAGAAAAGCAAACAAATAAAAGAGAAAAGGCAAAATAAACTAAAAAAATGCAAGAAAACGGGAAAACAACTAAGAATGAACAAACTAGAGAAATAAAGGTTGAAACTAGAGAAAAAGAGACAAAAGGAGCTATAAAAGCAATGAGATTGATCAAAGTTTTTTAAGAATTTCTTTCTCTTTAATCCAATCTCAATTTTTTTGAATTTCTAGTAGATTGATTGATTTGATTTTTTGATAATTTGATTGCAATGTTGATGATGATTTTGATGACTTGTTTAGTTTTGTTCTTCATTTCTACAATGTGTAGTGAGTGGATCTTTGCTAGGGATGTGGTGACACATGTATGAATGATAAATCATAGCTAATCGGGGGATTTTGATTGATTTGATATTGTGATTAAGTTGGTTGATAGAAATTTTGCATTTGTTTGATTTGTTAAGGAGTAGCTAACTTTGATTCTCAAGCTAGATTATTGCATTGTAATTTTTCATTGATACAACACATTGATTTGGAAACTACATTTATCGATTGAACTTGATTTGTGATGTTCGTATGATAGTCATTCGTAGAGACCCTAGTTTGATGCCTAGGAAATAGCCTATCGAGTCCTTTTTATTGCAATTATTTATTTTCCCTCGCATTGTTCAATTGATCAATCTCCTATCTAATTAGCATGTCTATTATGAGTGCATGTGGATCCAAATTCCCTAGTGTTTGTGATATTGATTTCTATATTTGAATCATTTTGTTGTTTAGTTCTTACTTAACCAAAACAATTCTATAATCTTCGGGATAGCTTAATACACGACTATAGGATTCACCTTCCATAGCTATGGGTTCGACCTCTTTGCTTGCCATTATACTAGTATTTTGGCTAAGTTGATTGTGTATAAATTTTGTTTGGCCATAGGAAGATTAGTCATGACAGTGACCTAGTCTTTCCTTTCGTCAGAAGGCTCCTTCAAATTCCAAAGACAAGGGAAAAAGGGTTGAAAGGGCTCCTATTCCTAAATTGAAAAACAATATTTGGTTAAAAAGGAAGGGAAAAGGAGAAAGCTCTAAGGTTGCCGAAAACACTGCGAAAGAAACTACTCCTCCTTTAACTGTGACGATTAAGAACATAGTACAACCTTAGGGTGTTATACAATATTAATAATTTTTCTTTTGAATAAAGTGTAATTACTACCTGTTCTATTTTATTATTTACTATCTAGTTCTACAATGTTCTTTCGAATAACATTATGTTTGGAATAAAAAATAAAGAGCTCTTTTGCTTATATGACCGGATAAAAAAAATTGCCTATGTACTCGTACTACAAAATCAGGTACTGCGTAGTTCTTTGTGTGGAAAAGATTATTTTTTATTATATATTTTTTCTTTAATCCCACTTGTAGGAATTAAATGAAAAAATTGATCAAACTTTTTTTTAATAATTTAAATCAAAGTTTAATTTTCGCTTTTCGCGTATATGTAAAATTGGATATGCCCTTATTTTATCACCAATAAAAATCGTCATTTTATTCGAGCATAAAAATTTCGGGTTCGCAGTTCGTCATCAGGTGGCGTGCGCAACGTCAAAGGTTAAGTGTGGTTGTCGCGCGCAACTCATTTGGATGCACACGACTTCCGCGCGTAACCCTTTTAGTTGCGCACAACACTTGTGCTACGAGCGTATTATTTTTTTATCATTATTACCCCCCCCCCCCAAATGTGAGGAGTTTTTCGTGTAGTGTTCAAAAAAATCTGAACACTTTCAATGGCACGTTTTGTGGTTACCCCTGAAGTGTTGTGAATTTTAAAGTGGGATTTGGTAAAGTTCATAACACTTAGAATCTTTTATTTGAATGCTAAGAGACATGATTGTGAATTATGAATGAACGAGTTTATCCGGATTTTTTATGTAATATTTTTTAAGTCGATAAATATTTATTAGTTGACGGATTTCATCACCACCAATATCCATTAATCGGACGGCTCCTCCTGATAGAATTTCAATTACACGGTCTGGTCCTATTCAATTAGGTTTGAACATTCTTGGATTAGTTGGTGGACCCCTAACCTCTAATACAAAGTCACCTTCTTTATTCGTCGTTCATCGAGAAATAAAAGCTCTTTATATCTGTCTCACACCCATTCAACTTCCGGTAGCTTACTTTCGAGTAAGATGCGTAGGGTTGGTATTTCCAGTTCAACTGGTTGAACTACGTCCATGCCGAAAACTAAGAAGTATGGAGTTGCTCCTATTGATGTTCGTATGGATGTTCTATAACCCCATAGAGCGAAGTGCAGTTTGTTTGCTAGTCTTTGTAATTTTCGGCCATTTTCTTAATGATGACTATTATATTTTTATTTACCGATTTTACTGCTCCATTCATTTGGGGTCGATATGGGGACGAGTGATGATGTTTTACTTTATAACGAACTAAGAGGGTCTCAACTTCCGCTTTGAATTGAGATCCCAGGTCACTAATTAGTTCATGTGGCATTATATCTACAAAATATATTCCGTTCGAGAAACTATGCGACATGTTTAGAAGTGATGTTAACGTAAGAACCGGCCTCGATCCACTTGGTAAAGTAGTAGATGGCTACTAATACGTACTTTTGTCCTCCTATTCTTGTTGGAGAGATTTCTCCAATTATGTCAATTCCCTAAGTCGAGAAGGGCCTAAGGGAAGTGAGATTATATAGTTCGGATGGTGCAAGGTGTTGTAAATTAGCGAACATTTGACACTTCGCCGGACATTTCTTCACATATGGAATGCAATCATGTTCCATTGTGGACCAAAAGTACCCTTGTCGTGAGATTATCTTAGCCAGCATTTTTCCGTTTATTTGAGGCCCACAAACATTTTTGTGAGTATCCTCCATAAGGCGTGTGGATCCAGGTTGGTCTATACACAATAGGCTTTGACCATTAGGTCCCTTCTTGCATAATTGACCGTTTACTATCTCATATTAGGCTGCGAGCGTTCTCAAAGCACACTGGTCTTTTGATGAATTATTTGTAGGATATGTGCCATGGGTAATATATTGGAGGATATGATCATACCAAGGATTTTCTCCTTCGATGTCATTTATTTCCTCTATTGCGTTGCAATAAGCTGGTTTGTCTTTTCTGTCAACGCATCATGACATCATATTTAAGTGATTAGGATTGTTGATCATTGAGGCTAATTTTGCTAGCACATCAGCAAATTGATTCTCATCCCTTGGGAGATATTTGAACACAATATAATCAAAGTGTTCGATGAGTTTCTCTAGGTGTGCTTGGTATATCATTATGGAGTTTTGAATTTTCCATTTTATGAGTATATGATTTATTATTAAACTGGAATCTCCATATACCTCTAGTATTTACACACCTATGCTAGCTGCTGTTTCTAATCCAACAATGCACGCTTCACATTTTGCGACATTATTAGTAGCCTCAAAGTCTAGTTTGGTAGAGATTGGAGTATGTGCTCCCTCTACACTTATGAGTAACACTCCTACGCCACATCCTTTTTGATTGGATGCACTGTCAAATTACATTACCCATTTGTCATCTTGTGTCATGAGAATCTCCTCATCCGGAAGATGAGTAATTTCTACATGACTTGTTTGAATAGGGTGTTGAGCTAGAAAATCGGATATTACTTTTCCTTTTATTGAATTTTTAGGAATATATTTCAATTCAAATTCGGTCAACATCACCAACCACTTGTATATTCTTCCTTGTATGGGTGGTTGCTCAAATAAATACTTTATTGGATTGTGTTGTGAAATCACATGAGTGGTGTGGGGTAGCATATAATGTCGTAATTTTTTTGTTGCCCACACTAGTGCTAAGCTTGTCTTTTCCAAGGTGCTATATTTTGTTTTGTATTGAATAAATTTTTTATTTATATAGTATATTGCACGCTCTACTTTTTCTACCTCTTGTGCTAGAATGGCTCCTATGGCCGTGTCTGTAACGGTGATGTAGAGTCTAAGAGGTAATTTGGGTACTGGTGGTGCTAAACCGGTGGACTTTTGAGATAGTTTTTTACTTTCTCAAAGGCCTATTGGCATTGATCGTCTCATTTATGTTTTTCTTCCTTTTTCAATTTTTTAAATATTGGCTCGCAAGTCATTGTTAATTTATTGATGAATCGACTAATTTACTGTAACTTGCTAGGAAACTCCATAATTTGTTTTTCCGTTTCAGGGGGAGGCATATCAACAATTGCCTTTATCTTAGAAGGATCGATCTCAATGCCACGTGTGCTTACTACGTATCCAAGTAACTTGCCAGAAGTTACTCCGAAGGCGCATTTTTTTGGGGTTTGATCTCATTTTATATTCTTTTATATAAGTAAAGAATTTGCGTAAAGCTTTTATGTGTCCCATTCTATCTTTAGACTTCACGATCATGTCATCCAATATACTTCTATTTCTTTATGCATCATATCGTGCAAGAGAGTCGTAGCCGTTCTTTGGTACATAGCTCCTGCATTTTTGAGACCAAATGGCATGACTGTAAAGCAATACGTACCCTAAGGGGTAATAAAACATGTCTTTTCTTTGTCTTCTTTTGCCATTAGAATTTAGTTGTAATCTACGTATCCATCCATAAAGGATAACAACGCATGTTCACCCATATTATCTACCAAAATGTCAATATAAGGTTGAGGGAAATTGTTTTTGGGATAGCCTTGTTGAGGTCCCTAAAGTCGACACACATCTGAACTCATCCATCCTTTTTAGGGACTCGGACGATGTTTGCTACCCATTCTAGGTAATTACATATGCAAATGAAACCTGCATCCAATTGTTTTTGTACTTCTTCATTTATTGTCAAAGCAACGTCTAGTTTCATTCGTCGAAGTTTTTGTTTTAGTGGTAGGGTTCAAGGGAATGGAATGTTCCGCAATTTTCCTATCTAGTCCTAGCATGTCATTGTATGACCAAGTAAACATGTCTTCGAATTCTTTAAGTGTCGATATGAGGATCAATCGATGTTCCGGATTAAAGATTAAGCCTATTTTAACTTCTTTCTTGTTTTCATTAGTTCCTATATTGACTGTTTTAGTTTCTTCAATTACAGGAGTCTTTTGTTCTCGTTCATTCATTAATTTAACCAGTTTGTTAATGTTATCATGTTCATTGGATTGATTATTATAGCATTTAAAAGATTCAAGAGAAGGCATATACTTAGAAATAGATCTCATATTATTTAAATCAAAAGAAAGTACATCAAGAGAAGAATCCTTTTTTGGATCCTTGTCCTTAGAACTAAAAATTAAAGACTCAGAAATGGCCACAAGGCCTAAATTTTTAGCTTCCTTAAAACCTAAACTAGACTTACGCCGGATTCTTTGAACATTTCCCCTTCGCCTGTGGTGATTTCCAGCTTGTCACCTTTGTGGTTAATTCACTTGAAAGTCTTCCTCCATCCATGCTCGAAAGTTTCATTAGAAGGGGTAATCAATGAGGTTGGGTCGAAAGCTTCATCTTACATGGAATTTTGATTAGCTATTGTAGTAATATGGTTTCATTATAGTCCAAATAGCTAGTTAAATGCTTTCCTATCATAGCACCCTAGAGTTAGGTGTTTTGATCGAACGATTTTGAAGTCGTTATTCAAGAAGTAGCAATCGTGGAATATCTCGAATCTAGGCTTCTTGATACCTTCTAGAACTAATGGTTCTGGAAAGTCATAGCATAGGTAACACTAGTCGAAAATAAGTGATGGTAAGCCCCAAATGGCAAGCGGTTTTAAAAATCCGCTTGCCATTTACCCATTTTTTTTTAAAATAAACCTGTAATATTAAATGGCAAGCGGTTTTGGTGCGAACCGCTTGCCAATATATATAATGACAAGCGGTTTGGGGTTGAATCGCTTGCCATTAGATATATTGGCAAGCGGTTCAACCCCAAACCGCTTGCCATTTTAAAAAAAAAGCGGGATCACAAACCCTAACCCCAATAAATCGCCATCTCACGGCCTCTCTCTCCTCTCTCCCCTTTCGCCCCTATTACCAGTTCGCTCTCTCTCCTCTCATTCACTCCCTCACTTCTCTCTCCTCTCTCCCCTCCATTGTCACGCCATCTTCTCTTTCTTCTCAACTCTCCTTTCTCCATCTCCTTCTCTTAGCTTTCTCTCTCATCTCTTTCTTTCCTTTCTCACGCCAAGACCCTCATTGGTGCTTGTGGGTATTCGTGCCAATTCGTGTGGGTTTAAATGGTGGTAGTCCGGTGGTGGTGCGTGTGGGTTTTTATGGTCGAATTCGACTATAAAAACTCTAGATCTAGAGTTTTTATGGTCGAATTTGACCCATAAAACCCAAATTTAAAGCCAATTTCGATTTTTTGGTGGTATTCAAGGTATTTCCTTTTTTTTATCTTTTATTTTGTTTTTTCAGATTGTTTTTTTAATTTTATTATGATGGGTGGTTGAATTGGTTTGTTTCAGGTCGATTTGTTGTTGGTGCGGGTCGTGGTGGGTGGTGGTGTTGGCCGGTGTTCTGGTGTTGGTGGGGGTCGTAGGTGGACGGGTGGTGGTGGGTGGTCGTGGCTGATGGGTGTTCTGGTATTGGTGGGAGTCGTGGTGGGTGGTCGTGGCTGACGGGTGTTTTGGTATTGGTGGGGGTCATGGTGGGTGGTCGTGGCTGGTGGGTGTTCTGGTATTGGTGGGTCGTGGTGGGCCGGTGGTGTTGGTGGTCGTGGCTGGTGGTACGAAGCAACATGAGCTTTTGTTTTTTTTTTAAATTTTAATAGAGCTGATTTTATTATTTGTATTAATTTTATTACTTGTATTATTTTTTTTTTTTGATGTAAATGTAATATTACAACAAATAATTAATAAAAATATTAATGTTTTTACATATCTTTGGTTGTTTATCAAATTATGTGAAAAAATCCAAATATTTTTTTTTTTAATTTTTACACTCATAATGGGCAGCGGTTTGGCGCCAAAATCGCTGCCCTTTCTCTAGTAATGGCAAACGGTTCTAAACCGCTTGCTATTTAAATGGCAAATGGCAAGCCCTCTAAGCCCATGCGGTTCAAAACCGCTTGCCATTAGGGGGTTTGAACCGCTTACCCTTACGTTTATTCTATTAGTGTAATCTTCTCCCTCCCTAACAAATTGTCCGTTGAGAGTTTGATTATAGGATGGGAGTAAAGAGATTATGCCTTTCTTGTTATTGTCTCTACGTGCTTTATTCTTAACGTCGTGAGACTTGAGTTCCTCTTTGGTTGGTTTGCATCCCAATCTAAAGGAAAAGGTTTTCTTTGGGATAGGAAGTAAAAGAGGTTTCTTCATTCCTATTTCCAAAGGCATCCCCGAAAAGTAGCTGCTCTTAAACAAGATGTTGTTTACTATTGGAGTGGAATATGGATCAAGCTTGAATGGTTCTTCAAGGCTTTCATCCATTTCTAGTGTGCAGATAGCCTCCGCGGCAAATCCCTACATGTCTTCTTCATCATTGTCGTGGTTTATTTCTAAAAAGATTGATCGTTTATTACGACTTTGAGAGGAGAAGCATGTATAGTCATAGGAAGACCTTGATAGTTCAACCTAATCATTTGGTGGAGCAAAGATGGTATTGCTCCAAGCTCATGTATCCAAGGACGTCCAAGAAGAAGGTTAAATGTAGGTTTAATGTCCACGACATGAAATTCAACGATCTTTTGTATTGGGCCTGTGGTAATTGGTAGCTTAACAGTCTCACACACCGATCTCATTGAATTGTCGTAGGCCCTAATGCTTTGTGTTGTTGCATGAAAATCTTTTTCTGGATCTAGGCCTAAATATTTTGCGTTTCGTAATGGGAATACATTTACGGCGGACCCATTTTCAACTAAAGTAAGAGGGATGTTGTATCCCTTGAACAACACAATTAGGTATAATGTGTTATTGTGGGTAGTGTCTTTTGAAGGCAAATCATCACTAGTAAAAGTGATTAACTTGTCGGATATTTCGCTAGTAAGAAAGCTAACGAGATCCTGTGGAGTTGTGTTCGTACTTACAGACAAAGTAATCAGAGCATTCATTAGAGACTTCCAATGTTCTTTTGAAGTACTTAGGATTTCCCAAATGCTAACATTTGTCTTAGATTGTCGAAGTTGTTTGACCAATGGATATTCTACCTCTGGTGGAGATGGTATTGGATTTTGATTAGTTGAAGGTCCATTTGGTTATGCTTGGTAAACTCGCCCAGAACGAGTTAAATGATCTACCTCGTTTGGATTAGTTGTGGGGTTCATGAAACAACTTTCTTCTAGAAGCTTTGAATGTGCCTCCATTTCGAGATGTTTCATGAGTTTTGCTTGATGCCATTGTTCATCTAAGGAGAGATTTGATAAATCTTGTGACTTCCCCAAGAAATGATCCCAATCAAGCGTTCCACTTGTTTTGTTTTGGAGACAAGGTAGAGGTGGGACAGCGACATACTTAGAGACGTATAAGTCTTTAAAATCGTCGTCCCATAACCCACACACATCATTAGTTGTTCCTATGAGTGTTGTGGTTAGAGGTTTCCCTATGGGAGTGATATAATCCAAAGGATTTAATGTATCACTTCTCATATGGTCCTCATCAATGAGAAATATTCCCAACGGAGAAACGTTATTATTGGGTTTAGGCGTGGGTACTTTCCCATCGTCTACTAAATCTTGAATTTTGTGTTTTATGACAAAGCAATGTTCAATATCATGTCCAACACCTCTATGATAAGCACAATAGGCATTGCCGTCCCATTGAGGATTTTTCCATTCCGGGGAAGGGATTGGCGTTGGTCCTGTTGGTGTGAGCAATCCTTTTTCACTTAGTTTTTCTAGTAATTCTTTTTAGCTCATAAGAAATTGCGTAAATCTTCTTTCTCTTGACCACCTTTTCCGTGGGTCATTTTTATTATATTGCATTGTGTTATTATATTGCGTCGAAGTTGCAAAAACATCAACAGAGGATGAAGTGTTGTCATCCCCTTTTTATAATTATTCTTAGGTTGATGATGATGAGGCTTGCTTGCCTTTTCTTTAGCAAGATCATGTTCAATCCTAGTGGCCACAGAATAGACCTTTTTAAAAGTGTCTAGACCAAGGTATGTTTTTTGTACTTTTCATGACAATTGTCAATGATTTTTAGTACCAATTCTAGTTCCGGTGGCCTTTAAGCAAGATGGGACACCTTTTCTCGCCATCTACCATAGAAAGCAAGGAAACCTTCGTCCTCACCTTGCTTAAGCATTTCAAGTTCTCGTCAAGTTGATTTAAACTCTATGTTACTCGCATATTGGGTGATGAAAGCCGATACTACATCTTCCCATGTGCTTTTGAATTTGGCATCTAGGCCATAATATCACTCTCTCGCGGCCGAGTTTAGAGATAAAGGAAATGTCAAAGCATAAAGTTTAGGATCAACTCCCTTTAAAGCCATGGTGCCATATTTAAACTCATTAAATGATTTTTTGGATTATTTTTCACCTTGAATATTGGTAAGTCCGTAGCTATGAACTTTTCTAATAAATGAGTCCTGTAGTAGGAGCAAACTTTTCTGCGTCAAAGTATCTGTTCCCCATTTTAGAACGAAAAAGAAGCTTCTCTAACGACTTCTCTCGTATGGATAATTTATCCATTTTTTGTTGCAAATCTAAAGCCTTGGCATTTTTCCTCTCAGTTTTTTCAAGTTTCTTGATTCTTCTTTCTTTGGCCTCTTGAGCTTTTTCCTCTCTCATGCGAACAATCTCTTCTTGGAGTTGTTCTATGGTTGACATTGTTGTTGGACTAGAATGAGTTGTCAAAGGAAGATGGTTTGAAACGGGAGAATTGTTTGATGGCAAACGTAAAATGCAAGCTCTCGAGAGTCTTCGTTCCCAAGCTTGGAAACCATCCCTAAAGGAAGTGCTAGTAGTTAAGAAAACCGATACGCTTGTTTATTTTTTTAGAAAAAAAGAAAAAAAAAAGAAAGAAGAAATAAAAGACGTAAAATATATTCGAAAGGATAACACCACCTTTCAACAATTCATTAATAATGATATTGTTTGCACGAGCCATTTGTCCTTACGCAAGAGACTAGGTTGTGCGGGGTTGGCGCACGCAGCCCTAGTACTTGTGCTGGGTGTGGTCGCGCAACTCAGCTTGTTGCGCTCGCCACCTTCTCGTGTAGGTTTTTTTTTGTCGAATTTTTTTTTTTTTTTTGTGTCTCCTTTTTTTGACGATTTATTTTATTTTTTTATGATACCCTTCGAATGTGACTCAAAATTACGAAGGGACAACATCGCAATTGGGAACCTAAATCAAATCTAAAAAGCTATCCTAAACACGTCACAAATAGTCATGTAATCATGTAAGCATACAATAAAGCCATTGATCCACATAATGCCTTTCTAAAGTCGAAGCTTAGGTGTCCAAAGTTACCATATCCTAAGAAACGATGCACAAAAAAATCACTCAATGTGTTGACCCATGACATAGTCATCCCAACATTTTATTGGCGATATGGGTGGGTTGATTTTTTTTTTAATTTTGGAATAGAAGCCTAGCGTAGGCAACTCCTAGTCAATGAGCGAATCCCCAATGGTTATAGTGTACTATGATTATGCATGATGCAATGTTGCTTGTTTGGTTTTTACTTTTGTGAAGAAAGGAAGATATTATGCGTTCAAGTCTCGCTCTCTAACTAGAGATTATCCAAGTTAGTTCCCGTTACAACCCATAGGCAACCTAGTGTTGGAAATCTTGGACCATAACTAAAAACTAATCTTGTAACCTCTAAGTCCCCAGTGGAGTCGCCACTATAAGGAGGGTGTGCCCATCGTAGAGGATCCTTCTCCTTTATGCCCATGGCCCTTTAAAAGCCTAGGAATTTACACTTTTGAAGGTATATTAGGATTTGAATTCCTGACTATTTGGGGGACCTTGAATTAGATTTGATCCTATTATTACGCTTTTTTGTAAGAAATTAGTAAGGAGTAGCCAAAGAGTTTTAGAAAAACCCATAAACCTCGTTCATGCCTTTCTCCCAAGAAGAGTTCAAGGAATAATAAGCATAAATCATAAATTTACCCATGCCCAAGTAGGTCTACTTGTACCAGAAATTAGTTCGGGAGCAAGGGTACTAAAATAACGTTCGCTTTAGGGGGGAATTGTTATTTTAGCTCTAGTTCTGCCTCTAGTAGCTCTTCCTTTTTCACAATTTCTTCACTAAACAATATATGCAACGTGATACCTAAAACTAAGTTAGTTGATTTTATTTACACATATTAATCATGTAGGAATTACATTGTAAAAGTCGTTATTCTTTATTTAATTCAAATTCGTGAAAAGAACAAAAGTAAACAAGATTCGCCTTGACTTAGGTGATAAAACAACAATTAATTATTCCAATTATAGTCTTTAATTTACACAAATACTATGTGGTCTTATTTAATTAAAAGTTTATTTGAAGCGATCAAACAACACTAATTAATTGATTAATAATTTAAATAACAAAAAAAGGGTGATTTATCTAAGTGCACGGGAAACTAACCACTTTTCTTTCCTAAATATTCATTTAGAACACTTATGGACTCTTTCTTGTTCGGGAACCTCCATCGTAAGGGCAAGTAATAAGAGAGGTGAGTGTTTAGGACAAGAGGGTGATTAGTACAAAAGTTCACAAAGTTCCTACCAGTTTTTTGAGTTAATTTCTATGTGTTTCAGCTTTGTATTAAACCCCTATTTATAGGGAATGAGTGCGTTTAGGATTTTGAGCATTCTACTGCAACAGTTGGCGCGCACATCTTAGAAGGTCGCGTGCGCCTGCTACGCGCAAGTGATTTGGAAGCGGCACTAGAGGTAGCACAACTAATTGTCTTACGCGTGGTATTATGGTATGATTCGATTGAGTAAAAAATTCTGAATCTTCCACGAGCGCATCATTGGAGGTTGTGTTGGGTGCCATGCGCAACCTTATGAGTTGCACGCGCCAGACTAGCGCGACTGGTTGAGTTATGCGCGGCTTTTCCTGCGGCAGCTTTAGTTTTTAACCTTGGAGCCTCTATGTGCGTCAAAATTAGGTTTTAACTTCGGGTTTAGGCCTAATTATTGATCGGGCTTAGCTAATTTGACTTTAGTTCATTTCATTTTGGGTTAGGCTAGTTGTTTTGTATTTTTATGACTTAATCAGTTGTCCATAAGTATTCTTCAAGTTGATCCAACTCAAAGATGGTTTTATTTATTGTCATAGCACTTCCGGTCGGGACAGGAAGCCAAGTAGATGTCTATAACTAGTCTAATTATGGTGGTTGTAATTTTTTGATCAAATCTCAAAAAAAAGAGTTCCAACAAGCTGGGTTTTCGAGGGAAAGTGAAAGAATGGAGTTAGCATTGTTCAAAAGGCCGTGAGATTTATAGCGGAATTCAAAAGGCCTTGGAAGCAAATGACACTACTATGGAGAGACCGAAATTTGCTACCACTTGGAGCACTCCCCCTTAAGCTGTGTATAAAATTAACTTTGCGGTGTTGCTTTCTTTGCGAATGAGAGTATTGGTTTTAGGAGGGGTGATGAGAGACGCTACTAGAGATGTTATTGTTGCAATGTGTGTGCAGCTTGGAGGAGTAATGATAGTTGAGGTTGGGCAAGCTCTTGCGATACGACATTCCCTTGAGATCTCATATGATGTAGGCTTTTGGAACTTCATTCTTGAAATTGATAATATTATCACAGTTTCTTGAAGCAAGGAGTGTGTCCTCCATCTAAATTTGGGCATAATCAGAAAGATATTTGCAGTATGGCTAAAAGAAGGGGAAGAAAGATTTATGTCTTCTTCAACTAGATATGACATATAAAAAAATATTTGCAGTATTTACTAGATATATAATGGATCAAATTATGGAGATAATTAAGTTCTTTCTTTTGAGTCGTCATTATCTGTTGCTAGACGTGATCAATGATATTTGGGCTTGTCAAATAGTCCAAATCCCAATAGAATGGATCTTATAAGGTCACATAAAAGGGTGATGGATTGAACAAAAGAAAGAAGCCCATTATTAGGCCTCATGGAGTGGCTTGCCATATGGGATTGAAGAGGGAGTAGTATGGGCTTGGTTTGGACTCTAATTATAAATATGATATATAAAAAAAGGTCTTGCCTAGGGTTTGAATTAACACACAAGAGCAGTGAATTGAGAATAGACTTGGTAGCAACCAAACCCTAGCCTCAAGCAATCTCTCTCCTCACTCTCTTTGTCACGTCTGTACAGTCGTACCACCGCCCGGTGGAAGGTGGTGCATGGTGGTGGTGTGGTGATTTTTGTGGTCGGTTTTCTCCTCCCCTCTCTGTGGAAGGTGGTTCAAAGTGTTCGTGCCCAACTACCTAGCAGTAGTGGAGGTTCAATCCTATCCCGTGGACTAAGTAAAGGAGCAACGCTTGGAGCTCTGTTATCTCCCTAATTGATAGTCAATCGCTTGTGAAAAACACACGTCAAAGGTATGCATTATGTGATTCTTTATGTGTTATGCTTGTAGGTCCTGTTTAGGTGCAAACGAATATGATTCGTGAAATTCTGCATTATAGTACCTAAATCCGAATATTGATCATATTTCTTTGATGTCCACAAATTTTAATTTAATTAAGAGGAAGAATAATCTAATTATGGTCCAATATTTATTTTAAATGGAGGTTTAAAGGTTTGGAATTTGTTTTAAATGTGATTTGAATTGCTCAATTATTCCTAGCAAAATCCGAATTAAACCCTAAGCCCTAATTATTTTCGAAAATTCGATGTATTATGAATGCTAATGATTTTCGAATTTTAAGTATTTAATTTACATATTTTGATCTAATTTAATTATTCATGTGTAAAAATGTTGTGTGTGATTAATTAATTCATATAAAAGGGTTTTATGTGAATTATGGATTAAATTGAATGAAAAGGCCCAATTTAATTGAAAAAGAGATTTTAGATTAATTTTTTAATTAGGCATAATAGTGTTTATGTTTAATTAATTAGATCACCAAATTAATTTTGCAAAAGTTGTGAAATTAATTTAACTCATAAAAAATAAAGGTTTTGAAAGGGAGAAGCCATGGTCGGGTGGCAAAGCCACCTACTGGTGGGCCACGGTTATAACACCTTAGAAATTCGTTTCCTATAAAATACCTGTTTTGCTCTTTTAAAATATAAGTTAGGAAAATCTAAGACATTACCACCACCAGGAAAATGGCTAAGGTAAATATCATAGACACACAGCGAAAGAGTCTTTTCAAAACCATTGAAAACAAGTCAATTTAAAGGTCAAACCAAACGAAAGTAAAGTCAAACGTAACCAACCTACAACATGGAACCATTGTAGGCCCTTATTAAAACCAAACAAATACTTAAAAACCTTAGCTTTAGTCTCACTAGCATAGCATATAATCATAATTAAAGCGTTAAACAACATCATAAACTTAGGGAAACTAAGCATGATTCGCTCTTCACTCATGCCCATCATGAATATGATTCATCACCTGAAAAGCTTCTCTCTACTTGTCCCACCTACTCGCCATAGTAATGGGTCGTCGTAGGGCCAAGGTAAAGACAAGGCCAAACAAACATACAAACATACAATTAGCAAAGCTGAGTACGTGTCGTTCGAACTGCGCTTACGTTAAGCATGTGTGAATATGCTTGGCACTCTTAAGAAGTGGGAATTGACATATACGATGAAGATAAGGAAAGTAAGGAGCCGCCAACAAGTTTTTAAGGAACTTGTACACCGTTCATGGATCATAAAAGGCAACCACGATAAAGGGACAATGAAAGGCAACAACGATTGACCCGTGAAGGTTGCACCCCATTCATATTCCATGAGATTACTAACTCCATATGGTTCAAAACCACGAAAGGAGGATCGGGGATGATAGTATGAAGTGAGTCATGGAGTCACATGCGCCTGTATTGGCCTTTACTCGATTCTTATAGTGAAAAGTGATTCCTGGGATCTCAATGGCATACAAACAAATATTCAATTCGCTTTAAACTATTATTATGCTAAATTGGTTGAATATTAATGCAGACATAATTCTAAATATTTGTGATAACTTTAATTAAGTAACAAGATTAAAAAGGAACATGAACCGATCGTCAAAATTATCTTATTAGGCATTATATTCAATTACATAATTTCTTTAAACATGCAATATGGTGATCATAAAAAATAATAAACATTAATATTGGAAGCAATTTAACCATAATATCGTTAGTCAAATCAAATAATAATAAACCTAATCATGATACTAGCAATCTTAAAATAAAATAAGTAATTAAATTAATTAATTACTCATATTTTGCGCGCTCCTTTAAATTGCTACATCATGAATAAATTGTTAGTAACTTCAATAAAAATATAAATCAACTTGAAATTAAATTAAATTAGAAGTAGAGTTGATTTGGTCCAAACCCTCAGGTAATTATACCTTTCACGCCTTCGTTTAAGAGCGGAACCTCAGGTTGTATATGGACTCCTTGGAGTGCTTAAGGGATGTATGGTGAGGGAATAAGATAGGCTAGTGTTTAGGCTAGAGCATAGAAGAAAGAATAGAGAATTATTTGATGTATAAGAGAGGAAGAGAGAATGATTTTATGCCCCGAACTGCAGAAATGAGGGGGGATATCTATAGAGGTAATGAATAGGGGAATGCACGGAACCCTAGAAGAGATAAGAGCCGCGAAAAAACCCTGATTGGGCACCGTGACACGGTGTGTGTATCGTGACACGATACTGGAATGAGGACACCGTAGCAAGGTACAGTACATCGTGTTGCGGTGTACAATTTGTCCAAAAATGCTTCCAAATTCATTTAACGCGTGAGAGAAAATGAGGAAAGGACACGTGAAAGCATCGTGACATGGTGAAGAATAATGTGACACGGTACAATGCATCGTGCCACGTTGGCATACACCGTGACGCGGTGTTGTAGATGTTACGCGACAATTCCAGTTTTTTATGCGTTTTAAAACTAAGATAACTTTTGATCCTTAACTCGGATTAAGGCATATAATATATCGTTGGAAAGCTTATCAAGTCTACTTTTCAAACCAATTAGAATAAGGTCAAAATCTTTTGTAGATTTTAATATATGGCCGTTTTAGTGAAAAGGTGTTGGTTTTGGACTGAATTTTATGTTTTGCTCTTATCTTCTTCATTTTAAATCGGAATTGGGATTATGATATACCTTTGGAAATATTATTTCAAGGCCTATCCAACCAAATAATATTAGGATCAAAATTATATATCCATGAAATAAGATTAGTTCGGTTTTGTGATGTGGACACGAAAAGAGAAAAATAAGTAATGGTTTGGGAAAATGAGCTAAGAATTGGGTTGGTTTATTAAATGTATTGGATTGAACATGGATTTTAAGCACTCCGAATATTAAATACTCAACCCGACCAATAATGGCGGTGAAAGGTTGTTCATCATCGGGTCTAGTTTTGGGGAGACATTTTAGGTGTCTACACCTATCAATCACACAACTTACCTTGTTGCACCTGTTTTCAAGCATACAACATACAGCATGAACATTCGCTACATGACTAAATTATTTATTTAGCTTGATTATGCATCAAACGACTTTCCCCCTAACCTGCCCCAATAAAGGGGTACTAACAAGGGAGCTAACCGTGCTATTATAAAATAAACCACTCGTAAGTGGCGGAATTCCTACGCATAATAAAAAGGAATATACAGCATCTTGTACTCCAAGTTGATGTTATGGTCAAATATAAAGTCTCATAACTTCCACCATATGTTCATGCTCAAGGTATATACGTTCCAAGAGTTTTGGTGCGTATTATCTTTCACTTTTAATTTACATATAATTTTACTTGGTGATGACTCACAAACCATAGCAATAACCAAACATTACAATTATACTAGCAATCAATCATACCAAATTAATTCTTGAATAATTAGTGACCACAAAGCTTTTAATGTTGAATCCTTTTTAATCTACCTCGGTATCAAAGACACCTTAAACGCAAAATGCGCCACAAATCTTATCCCTCGTTTTTGGAAACACCTTAAGTGCACATAGACACAACAATGTAATTTAACCCTTGTGTCCTTAGACACTTAAATAGCTCTTTCCTAATGCTCATAGCATAAATAAAAAGTATATGAACCATAATAAAATTCCCTTTTCATATTCGAAACCAAATTAAACATTTAGTATAATTAAACATGCTTCTAATCATGCCAATAATAAATGTGTGGTTCATACTCAACATGTCATTACAATTATTTTCAATCACTAATCAATCACAAATAATCCATGCTTCATAATTCAATCACTTACATCAACCATGTAAAAAATTCCAATCAAAACCTATCATGATACTACTTAATTGGAATTTATTATTTAAAGCCTAGCATGTTCCTATATCAACAAATAAACACCAAGAACGAGAGCGTACCTTGAATATGATCTCAAAATTTCCACGGTTACACAAAATCACTCACTTGGAAATCTGCTACAATCCGAAATTACAAAGAGGCATTAATATCTCCTCCACAAAAATTTCCAGCAATATATACACTCCTTATTTCGCTCTTAAATTATTTAAAACAAGCTGAAATTTAATTTTAAATCCCTTACTTTAATTCCAATTAATGGGTACTTAAAAATTCCTTCATGGCTTGTTTGGATTTAAGGTTTTCATTTCAAATCTAGGAATTGGGCCAATTATCTTGTTTGGTTAATGCAAACTGTGGGATTTGTATTTGGCCCAAATCCAAGTCAATTTCAAAATCAGTCAAGTTTGATGAATTTCAAATTCCAACTTAATACATGTCATTTCAATTTCCTTTCGTGCTATTTTCCCTTCTCTCTCGTCCATAGCTCCAACAACCACAACTTTCTCTCTCTCTATCCTCCATTACTACATCCGCTTACAAGTTCTTTTTGGTAGATTTGACAACAAATCTTGTATTTTCACAAGCTATTTTTGGTAGATTTGAAGCAAACTACAAGTATAAAAGCATTGATTTGATAATTTTACATCCTTTTTTTTCAATTCAAATAATCAAATTGGGGCGAAAATTATGTTAAGACATAAATTTTAAAAAACGGACCTGTATGAATTTGTTAACAAAAGAGCTTTCAAACTTTGAATTTAATTTACAAAATTTTTAGGAAAATTTAAATGGTTTTAATATAGAATTGGATTATCGTCGCTTTCTTTTCCCAAATTTTTTTTAAGCACCTAGTTGTAGTTTCTGATGACATCATTGTATGATTTGATGATTGATTGTTTTTCAAAGAAGTTGATGCATGTGTTGTTGCCATTCAATTAGTTAACCATTGATTAATGTAGATAAATCATTCATAAATTTCAAGATTTACTTCACAAATTCTATTCACCTCTAAACACCATTTAGAATTTGAAATCATAGAATCGAAATTCGAATGTTTCCCAAACATATATTTTGGAATTGAATTCTATGATTTGAAATTCTAGATTTGAAATGAATCATTTGAAATTAATTACTTGTATCCAAACGCAACCTCAAGAATCTTGATTATGGCTTACTAACAAAATTTCCAGCTTTATTAATTCATCAAAACTTGCTATAAAGATGTTTTAAAATACTTATTTCAATAATTTAAATCACCCATAATCAATTTCCATCAATACACAATAATTTAGAAACCTAGGGTTTTCAATTTGGGGCTTTTTAATTTAAAACCAAATCTGAAAATTTATTTACATTATACTTGTAATCAAATATCATAAATAATCACAAAACCCAAAATAGTTAATTAGATAAAGGATTAAAGCAAAAAGTATTTTTTTTGTTTGATGCGCTAAAAGGAGAAAGAAGGGGGAGGGTGGTTGGCGCCATCGCCCCCGCGGCGGCTGATGCTGTCGCGCTGTGCTGGCGGGTAGCGGTGACCAGCTGTGGTGGTGGTGGTGGCAACCGACCACCGGTGATGGTGGTGGTGTGTGGTGTTTTTTTTAAAAAAAAAGAGGAAGGGGAAAATAAGAGAGAGAAAGAGAAAATAAGAGGAGAGAGAGAGAGAGAGAGAGAGTTACCTTTAGGTATTTTTCACCTTGGGCAAAGTTTTATTTTGCTCATATGGTGGGTATTTATACCCTCTCTCAAAACCCTCCTTCCTAAAATTCCCTTCCTACCCTTAATGATCCATTTCCTATTCAAAATGCAACTTGACTTTCCATCATATTGACTTTAAAAATTAACTTTTTATAAAATCATACGCTAAAATAATATTAAATTATAAAATAAATTATTTCAAAATTATAAAATAAATAAGTTGGACTTTTAATAAAGCTCTTTAAATTAATAAAACCTCTTAAATAATTAATTTTAACTTATTTAAATACTTTGAGAAATACTATTAAAATTAGAAATACGTATAAAAATACGGGGTATTACAGTCTACCTTATTTAAAAGAAGTTTTGTCCCGAAACTTGAGTAATGAAATTCAAACTTTTTCCTCACTTTGTATACTGTTGCTGTACTTTTTTGTGATACTTTTACCTTTTTTGTCGCTGTGAATACAAAATTACTAAAAATATTCGTTAAAATTGCGCAAACAATACAAAAATAAATAAAATATAGGGAAAAAGCGCAAAATTTTACCGCATTCTACCCCCTTTAAAGAAAACGAGTTACGTCCCCATAACTCAACATACCTCAAACAACTCAAGATATTTCTATTTCATTTCATCCTCAGCTTCCCAAGTGGCTTCCTTAAACTCATGGTTAGACCATAGCACTTTAACAATCTTAACATTTTCATTGCGTGTACTACGCACTTTACTGTCAAGAATCTTGATAGATCTTTCCTCATAGGTTAAGCTTTGATCTAACTTAATGGTTTCAGGTTGTAGAACATGAGATTTATTAGGGATATACCTTCTCAATGAAGATACATGAAATACATTATGTACTTTACTTAGCTCCATAGGTAAGGCAAACCTATAAGATCCTTTGCCTATTATTTGCAGTATTTCATATGGGCCAATATACTTTAGATTAAGCTTTCCTTTCTTTCCAAACCTCATCACTTCTTTCATTGGTGACACTTTCAACAACACTTTGTCGCCAACCTCAAATTCTTCCTCTCTATGCTTCAAATCTGCATAGCTCTTTTAACGATCATGTGCTGCTTGAATCTTAGCTTGAATCTCCCTTACTTGTTTGATTGTATCCTCAATCATTTGAGGCCCTAAGATCATTGTTTCACTTCTGCCGTTCCAACAGATTGGACTAAGACACTTTCTGCCACATAATGCCTCAAATGGAGCCATGCCAATGCTTGCATGGTAACTATTATTATAGGAAAATTCAATTAAGTCCAACTATTGATGAGTGTCATTTATGGCACTCATTTAGCTTCTTTTAGGATGTGTTTTCATTGTTTTTACATTTCTTTTATCTCCTTTTCTCTAGTTTTACTTGTATTTTCTCTATTTTGCATTTTCCTTAGTTACTTTATTATTTTCTTAATTTTCCTAGTTTACTTTGCATTTTCTAGGAAGTTGGCGATGTTCGAGAGGCTTGATGGAATTTCTCTCGGGGTTTTTCAAACCAAAGATGTGTCAAAAAGGAAATGAGTCCAAGAGTTAAGTCTTCAAGGTTGCACCCTCATACCACGTGGATGTGAAATGGCGGTGTTGAACACATCAAGATGGCTCCTAGAAACTGCCTATATCATCATGCATCATCCGGAGCTCACGGGGTCACCTTCGAGCGCACAAGAGGACATGCCCTGCTCCCATGGCGCGACCGCGTGCGCAAGAGGAGCCGCCGCGCTGGTGCCTAGCGCGGTCGCGCGCGAGCTTGGAGCGGCCGCACACTCTCTCCTCCTTGTTTCCGTACCCATTGTGTTGCGGCCGCATAGTGGAGTGAGAGATCGCGCCTTTTCAGGTCTCGTTTGGACGTCTAACTAACTTCTCCTTAGTTGGTTTACTATATATAGATTTCCTTCATTTCTAGAAAGTGGAGAATGAAAGAAGTTTTAGACATAATTTTGATCATATTTTTAGCTTAATTGAGAGCTTCTCTCTCTAGTTTTAGGGTTAGTTTAGGAGTATATTTAGAGAGAGAAAGTGAGAGATTTCAATGGTGATTTTAGATATTAATGATACAATGGTGAGAATTGTGTTGAAGATCTTCTCTATTATCATAGAGCATTTCTAACTCTATCTCATCTTATTGTTTTTTTTTAGATTCATGTTTGTTTGATTTGATTTTGATGTTTAATCTTCATTAGTGTAATAGTTCTTCATATTTTGTTGATTCTTGATTTCTTTAGTTGTTTGTTGATAGATGATGATTCTTGAGTATGTAGTTGTTTGGCTAGGAATTGGGTGAAACTTGTATGATTGATTGATTGTGATTAATTTGGGAATTATTTTGATTGATTGTTGAGATTAAAGTGATTAATGTAACTTTGCATGTGTGTAATTCAATTAGGCTTCAGAATTATGCTAGATTGCATTATAATTGCTAATGTCACGACCAATTGATTTCGGAATTGCAATTATCGATTGGTTTGGATTGTGATTCTCTTAGTTTGTTATTTGTAGAAACATCTAGCTTAACGATTAGAAGATAGATCTTTGATTCCAATTGATTGCTCTTATCATTAGTCTTCACAACCATTGATTGGCATGTTTTTCCCAAGTTGTTGCAATTGTTATGATTACTTGTTGATCCCCATTCCTAGTGTTTTATTTGTTTGGTTGTTTGTTTGTTAGTTGTTAGTTTCACCTCTTTGCCCTTGACTTCGACCTTGCTTAGGCATTTATTAAGAGCACTTGAACACAACCGTTCCTTTGGGTTCCACCCTTGACTTACCTCTACACTTGTATTTAGGTTTATTAAGTGTTTATAAATTTAGTTTAACTTAGGGAGGATTAGTCAATGACCTAGTCTTTCCCCTCGTCAGCTATCTTCCCATCCTCCTTGGAAGTCTTTGACACAAGCCCTCTACACAACACGTCTTCCAAGGTTTGTATGGTTCTTTCAGTTTGACCTTCTGCTGCAGGGTAAAATGCTTTACTCATCTTTAGTGTTGTACCAAAGTTTTCTTGCGCACTCTTCCAAAATTTTGAAAGGAAATTATAATCTCTATCAGACACATTATCTTTTAGAACTCCATGTAATCTCACAACATTCTTGATGTAAGCTTTTGCAAGTTGCTCCATCTTCCAGGTCTCCCTCATTGGCATGAACACTGCAGATTTTGTAAGTCTATCCACCACTACCCAAATGGTATCATTTCCACTCTTTGACTTTGGGAGGCAAGTCACAAAAGTCCATTGAAATATAATCCCACTTACATCTAGGAATTTGCACTGACTGTACAGTCCCTTGCGGTCTTTTGGGTTCTATCTTCACCTTTTGACAAGTCAAACACTTTTCTACAGATTCCGCAACCTCATTCTTCATTCTAGGCCACCAATACACCTTTTAAAAATCCTTGCACAGCTTGTCCCCTTTTGGGTGTACTAAGTATGTTGTATTGTGACCTTCCTCCATTAATTTTCTTTTAACCTCCTCACATTTTTGTGTTACACACCAACGACCTTTGTACCTTAAGATCCCATCTTCATGAATTTTGAAATCTATAACTTTGCCTTGTTTTATCTTCTCGCGAATCCTATCCAGCATCACATCTTCTACTTGATTTTCCCTTATCTCATCAAATATTGTTAGTTGGATGTTTAGGTTCGTAAGTATGCCTGCTGGTACTCTTCATTCTACAACTTTGAGGTTCATTTTCCTCATCACTCTACATAACTTGTCAGCCACTATCAAAGTATTCAGTCCATCACTAGTTTTACGACTTAGAGCATCCGCAACTACATTCGCTTTCGCTTCATGATATTGTATGCCTAAGTCATAATCCATCGTATATTCCAATCATCTCCTTTGGCGTGAGTTTAAATCTCTCTGAGTGAAAATGTATTTTAAACTCTTATGGTTTGTATAAATCCTACATTTCACTCCATACAAGTAATGTCTCCAAATCTTTAGTGCAAAGATGATTGCAGCTAATTCTAAGTCATGAGTTGGGTAATTTACTTCATGAGTCTTTAGCTGCCTTGATGCATACGTAATCACTTTTCCATTTTTCATAAGTACACATCCCAAGCCATTCTTGGATGCGTCACTATATACATCATAGATCCCACTGTCGTTTGGCAGTGTAAGCACTGGTGCTGTAATTAACTTTTGTTTTAAGAGTTGGAATGCTTCCTCACACTTTTTGTCCCACTCGAACTCTTTGTCCTTCTTCATTACAGTGGTCATATGTTTAGCAATCTTTGAAAAATCTTTAACAAAACGCCTATAGTAACATGCTAAACCTAAGAAACTCCTAACATTAGACACTGTTTTTGGCGTAGGCCAACCTTTCACTGCCTCAATCTTTGCTAGATCTACTTCCACTCCATCTTTGGACACAAAATGACCTAGAAATGCTACTGTCTCCAACAAAAACTCACACTTAGAGAACTTTGCATAAAGCTTGTTTTCTCTTAGTGTCTGCAGAATTGCCCGTAGATGTTCTACATATTCCTCCTTACTTTTAGACTACACCAGTATATCATCTATGAATACTATCACAAACTTGTCCATAAATGGATGAAACACCCTGTTCATCAAATCCATAAAGATTGCTGGAGCATTCATTAAACGAAAAGCCATTACTATTAACTCGTAATGTCCATATGTTGTCCTAAATGTAGTTTTGGGAATATCCTCATCTGCAATCCTCAATTGATGGTAACCTGACCTCAAATCGATCTTGAAAAACATTGTTGCGCTTCTCAATTGGTCAAATAGGTCATCGATTCTTGGTAAATGGGTACTTGTTCTTTATGGTTATTGTATTCAACTCCCTATAATCAATACATAGCCTCATACTTCCATCCTTCTTCTTAACAAATAACACTGGTGCTCCCCAAGGCGATGGACTGGATTTGATGTACCTTTTTTCTAGCAAATCGTACAACTGTTCCTTCAATTCACTCATTTCTGCAGGTGCCATTCTATATGGTGCCTTAGAAATTGGTGTCATTCCTAGAACTAGTTCTATTGTGAAATCAATTGCCCTTTTTGGTGGCATTATAGGAATCTTCTTTGGAAACATGTCTAGAAATTCATTCACTACTTCTATATCCTCAGGCTAAGCTGTCTCCTCATGTTCCATGTTTCTCACACTACAAAAGTACACTGGATGCCCCTTCTTAATGTACTTTGCCAATTTTAACACAGATATTAACCTTGGGAACTTTGTTTCACCATGCATCCAATATGTTACCAATTCACCTTCAGTGGTATTCATCTTTTCCTTCTGTGATTGACAATTAATCTCTGCACTGTACTTGCTCAACTAATCCATTCCCATGATGACATCGGAATCATTCAATCCAAAATCTAAAGGCACAACCTTAAAGGTCTTTTTGCAACTTACTACCCCCCCTAGGAATAACTATGGGCAAATGTACCGCATCTACGGTTTTTAAACAGTTTAATAATTTTGCAACAATGACCTTTGAAATGAAAGAAAAAGTTGCACTAGAATCAAACAAAACTTTAACAGGAGTAGAGTTAATAGAAAAGGTACTAATGATGACATCTTTCGTGGAATCAGCCTCATGTTTACTCATCACACTCAACTTTCCTGCAGCTCCACCTTTCTATTGGCTATTCCCATTGCTATTGTTGGTTTTTGCCCCATTCTATTGAGCTCCTTTGTTCCCAGAATAGTTGTTGCTTCCCTGGAAGTTTCTGTGAGCCCCTCCTTGATTATTGTCCGGTTTGTTGCGATAGGGATCCTTAGAGAAACATTCATACTCCCTGTGCCCTAACGTACTGTAAGCGCGGCAAGTAACTAGATTGCCGTCATAATTTCTCCCATGGTGGTTATTTCTACACCTCTTGCAAAAATAGCGCCTTCCATCCTTATTATTTCCTTGGTTAGAGTTCTTATTTCCCCCATTGAAGTTTCGTCCTCCCTAACGATTGTTACCTTGGGAATTATTGTTATTGTTGTGGAAGTTGTTGTTGTTATGGCGGTACTTTTGTTGGGTTTTGATGAGTCCGACTCACCGTGGAAAATAACACCCGAGCCCAAGGAAAAACTCACAATTAATATAACTAAAGACATAAATAACAAGATTAAGGAAAATACTAAATTACCCTTGAAGCGTGCTTTGCTTAACCACCGAAGCTTTTACTTGAGAAAGCCAAGTCTCACAAAGGGCGATGACCTCCGACGGAATCCACCCACAACGCGACCCGACCGGTCTACTACATAGAGGTTAGCCAAATCTGACCAAAAAGACTACCCGATTAATTAATGAGCTTATAGGTTTTCTCTCAAGTGGAGATGCCTAATGGAGCTCTTACTTAAGTGAACAATCCCAAGGTATGCCTTGGCAATTTATAAGGAGTACTTCCTTGTTAATTCCTCTCTCTTTCAATGTGGGACTTTTCACAAAAACATCCCACATGGAAAGAATGTTGAATTCAATTCCTAATTAAATAAACAAAGGAATAACTAAGTAACAAGTGTCACATGGGTAGGTGAGCACCACTTCTTCACTTACTCCCCAAGGAAACTCACATCCATTGTGAGCTAACCATGTGGCACCCAACCTTGAGCCCCAAGATAGGTTCGGTTGGGCCGCCATTATTCGACCCGCTTCCATAACCCGTCACCCGGGTCCGCGACCCTTTCCACACGGCGCGACCAATGTGGCGCGCTGCCACTTGGTGGCTGCCAACGTGTGCTGCCATGTGCCCTGCCACATGGTGCACTTCTATTTGGCGCGCTTCCCTAGCCTTTCGTGCGATTAAGGTTTTTACTTGTTACTTGAAGCATTTTCCCGTCTCGCCCATTCCTAAATTTTGGGTCGACTTTTAAGATTCGGTTCCGACGTTCTAAGCTCGGAATCTGACGTCTTTGTTCACAATACTCGAGTGACTCATTAATTCCTTTCGGATTAATTCATCGTGTCGGATCGTTAGTTGCTTGGGTGTGACCCGAAGGGTTCAGTCAAGATTAAACTGTAATATTAATTATACATCAATATTACTGATCGGAAGCGGCCTCCACCTAGATATTCCGATCACTTGAACATACTGAATAATTAGCTTTCTAATGGCTCCAAACCCTCTATCGGAATAATACACTTGTTCGAAGGACACCATTCCTTTCAATCTCCCACTTGTCCTTCCGGACAAGTGTGCTTTTAGTGTATAGCATTTTTCCTATGTCACTTAATGTCTCTTCATGAACTATAAGGTAAGATCATTCATCATCCTTATTACGTCCAGAAGTGTTTTTCGAAATCCGAGTTTGACTGTCAATAAACAGATGATTTCTAAAATCCATCCGAGCACGGCCATGCATTTTCACAGTCTCGCTCATCGAGAGGCCTTTTAAAAAACAAAGACATGTTCCCTATTGTTAGTAGGTGGACATTCCCAGTCTTGTAATGTCAGCTTCTCTTACTAAGATGACCTAGCTGTTCGAGTGTTGCCGTTACAATCTCCATGTACAACAAACGTTTGACTATCATTAAAACGGACTAGTACTCAAACAAGAGAACTCACAATACTCATGGTCGAGGAAAGAGGTTCCGATAGCCATAATGAGAAGTATACTTATGATGATTTTTAAATCTTTTAAAGTATTCTCATAGGTTGATCCCGTATGGTTCTAAACCAATATCTGTGCCAATGATTTATGACAATCATGTCCTTGTAGCACCGGAAACGGTGTTGTAAATCAAACTACACGCTAATCTCAAGCGGTCATTAACCGTCCATCATTTAAATGACCTCGATTAGGGATAATTTTCGATTATAATATTAAATGTTCACTTAATAAATATTTCTTTATCCAAGAGTAGTCTTGATACCCTATTTTGAATATTATCAAAATCGAATGGACTCAATATTTAATTCTAAACAACAATTAAATAGTTTTGTGGAATAATAAGTAATAATTTTTAATTTACTATGAAACCTTTCAACGTTTCATCTTATGATAAATTGTTTTTCCAAATGCATTAAGTGTAATACTCTTTATAAAACATTCATAGAAATCACACCCATATTTAATATGCTTGATTTCTTTTGTGCAATTGTGAATGTTGTCGTTCACTTATTGCATAGGTTTAGTTATAATTACTTTGCAAATCATAGCATCTTCATTATTGATCACTTTCATAATAAGATGATAAAATTTGAGGGTGTTATGGATTATCTGTGATTTAGGATTTATTGTTCAAGTGATGGCTCCCACTCATTTTAATGATTGAGATCTTCAGCTTGACAACATACAATCATCAACGTTTAACAACGAACTTTCCATTTAACATCCTCCTTGTTATTGCCTTTAAGGAAACAATATTCTCAACATATATTTTAGTAGACTTCATGATGATGCTTTGCTTGGGTTTCACTCCAAACGACTCATAATGATTTGGGATACCCTAATCACTTGTGATCGTGGAAATTTACCTTAAATTTCCGCACATTACACATGGATACACATCCATGTTACCATTCTCAAGCCATGACGCTTCTTAGCTCGTGCTTATAAATGGCTTCCTTGTTAAGGATCTGATCCTTGTTAAGGTTTGTGCTTGCAACATCAATTCTCAAATTACATTTGTTTCCATGCGTGAAGAATCCATCCCTTTTACTTATCCAAGTACTTTGGATGTTCTTGATAATAATTTAATGAACCATGACATAGATTTATTTTGATTGGTACTTTATTCTTCTCATGCTCCAAGCAAGTAAGTCGTGTGACGATTCCATGTCGTAGGGTACATGATGGATTTAATTGTAGAATGATTCTCAATCTTATTCCATCCATGTTACATTTTAGCTCATCCAGTTTCACTGAGTCTTGCTAAACTGTTTGCTATGTGATACTATTGAAATTCTCTACTAGAGTCTTTCTTGTTTGACTTAGTATTTATCCTAGCTGTTGGACTTAATGATTTTGATGATGACACAACCTCACTTACTTACAAACTAATAAGTGCTTGATTGTTTAAGTGTGTACTCAGTTGCAAAGACCAGGAGAATTAAGTGTCTTGTAAAGATACCATGAGGAACAAGAAGGCAAGAAGCAAAGCTATCCATAAAGAAGAGTTCCTTTGCAGGAACTGGTGCTTCAGAAATGAAGACTTGAGAAGAGAAGGTTCCTCTCAGGGAACAGATGCTTCAGAGCAGAAGCTTCACCAGAGAAGAGAAGTTCCTCCCAAGGAATAGGAAGCATCGGAGTAGAAGCTTTCCAAAGACATGAAGACTAAATATATTTTTATATTTTACGATTTATGTAAGTATGAGAAATTAGTTACACTCGAAAAAGCTGTGTGGAATTGGTCTAAGTCGATAAAATTGTGCATGCTAGTTTTTAGGAAAACTGTTATCTGCTAACGGTTATCTTTTTCCTAACAAAAAGATTTTATTTATTCTGATTTTTGAAAATATCTTTTGCAAATAAAATGTTCCACGTTTTCTAAAAACTGGCGGCCTACTCCTCCATGATCTTCTTCAAGTCATGGTCTTGCACATTGAGGAGTTCATGTTTCCTTAATTTTAGGAACATGGTCTTCTTAGTGGGTTGGAGTAGTGGCGTAGTGGATTTGCTGCACAAAAAATTTTTTCCTAAACGAATTTGATCTATAAATAGTCCTTGAAATCAGTTGGAAAAACTCGCCCTTGCTCACATAAGTTTTCTAACTTTTAATTCGAGTCAAGTGTCAATTCCACACAAGTTAATTAGAGTGTTCTTAATGTTCTTATACTAGAGTTATTTATTTTTCGAGTTGTAATTTGGGGAATGGGGAAATTTGAGTGATTTTCTGTATGTGATAAAGAGAAGTGAGAAAGAGAAGAGAAAGAGAAAGAGAAGAGGAGGAGAAGTGAAAGAGAAGAGAGATAGAGAAGAGAAAGAGAAGAGAAGAGTAACAAGTTGAGTGACTTGTTCCTCGGGGTTTCAAGTTCGTTGAGGAACTTGAAGTTTGAGTCTTTAGTTTGTAATAGGACCATTTGCCCTATTCTAGTGAATATTCTTTTCCCAAAATCCCAAGTGGTCGTGGTTTTTCTCCTTGCTAGGGCCAAGGAGTTTTCCACGTAAAAATCTCTCTTGCATCTTTTAGTTTCTTCAGTATATCTTTTTGTTCCTTTAGCTTACTTAGTCTTAATTCCGCAGAAAGTTTTGCTAAACTCTCACACTACAATTCAACCCCCCCTTCTTATAGTATTCATTGAAACAACAATTGGTATCAGAGCCTAACTTCTAGGAAAATCAGGAAACCCAGAAGAAGAAAGGTCTTGGAGAAAATGAATACTCATGAAAAGCTCGAGGAAGGATACTCAACTCAAAGGCCTCCTTTGTTCAACGGTAAGTTCTATACCTACTGGAAGAACCGCATGGAAATCTTTATCAAGGCGGAGAACTACCAAGTCTAGAGGGTCATCGAGGTTGGTGATTTTGAAGTTACCAAAACAAACGCTCAAAATGAGGTAATCCCTAAGCCTATGCTTGAATTTGAGAAAGAGGATTTTGATAAAATAAAAATCAATGCTATGGCTATGAAATTCCTCCATTGTGGACTTAAACGCTAAGGAAATCTGGGATTTGCTGCAGATTACTCATGAAGGAACCAATGAGGTTAAACGCTCAAAAATCGATCTACTTATGTCAAAGTATGAAAGATTTGAGATGCAACCTAAGGAAACCATCCAAGAGATGCTAACCCGCTTTACTAACATCATAAATGAAATGGTTTCCCTTGGTAGACAGATTCCTACAGATGAGCAGGTTAGGAAGGTTCTTAAAGTCTTCTGCAAGATGAGAAATGGAGAGCTAAGGTGACAGCCCTTCAGGAAACTAAGGACTTTAACAAGTTCAACATTGAACAACTAGCAGGTTCTTTCATGACTCATGAGCTACACCTTGGAGTCAACAACGAATCCATGAGGAACAAGGGATTGGCTCTTAAGGCTGATGAGGAGGAAGACTCAGAAGTAGACGAGGATGAGGCTGCCCTGATTGTGCGAAGATTCAAGAAGATGTTCAAGAAAGGCCGCACCTCAAGAACTTCGGGAAAAAGACCTCAAATCCAAAACCTAACTACAGCTGCCACAAGTGTGGATCCCCAGATCACTTTATCAGAGACTGTCCCCTCTGGGAAAATGATAAAGGAAAAGGAAAGGCTAAGGAACAAGGAAGAGAAAAATACAACAAAGCAAACTACCAAAAGTTAGACATAAGGAAGGCCATGATAGGAGCCTAGGGAGACTCAGACAGTGAAGAAGAAGAGGATGACCAACCAGAAGAGGAGACGACTAATCTTTGTCTGATGGCTAAATAAGATGATGAAAAGGCCTACCTTGAGGAACTCCAGAAAGAGGTATTTCTTGATCCTAAACAGCTTAAAACTCTCTCTAAAGATGTCCTAATAGATATATGTCTAGAAGAAGAAGAATTCTTTAGAGATACTTGTGTGAAACTGAACAAATGTGAAAAAGCTCTTAAGGTTTGCAAAGAACATGGTGCTTGGTTGGAAACAGCCTATGCAAAGTCCAAAGCAAATTAAGAGAGCTTGATTTTAAATATAAACACATAACAGAGATAGATGGTAGAATCAAGAATGAAAGTATTCTTCTGAATGTTAAATTAACTCAGTATAAGCTCATGAATTCTGATATCAGTTCTAGCAGTTCCTCAAGAGATCAGTTGCTTAAATTCAATGTTGATTTTGAAAATTTGAAAAATGAACTCTCTACTTTAAAAACTCAAAAGGATCAACTTGAATCAGACCTGAATGCTAGAAAGGATAGAAGTATTGACCCAAAGGTCATACCTAAGAGGATAGCTGAAGCACAAGGAAAACGAACTGAAGGCCTTGGTTACATGACCAAGAGAAAAGGTAAACAAAAGAAATATGTTGAGCTTCCTAGCATGAAGGTATGCACTTTTTGTGGTAAGACTTGACATCTCTATGGTCATTGTAGAATAAGAGAAGAAGCTGATAAAAGAAATGTAAAACAAGTGTGGGTCAAGAAAACTGATATTGCATCCACGTCTAAGGAACCCAAGGAAACCTGGGTTCCTGATCCTAATGCTTAGTTTTCTGGCAGGTCCTAGTGAGGGGGAACAACTCTTGGTATCTCGACAGTGGGTGTTCAAAGATATGACAAGTGATAAATCAAAATTCCTCTCACTAGAAGACTACCCTGGAGGAACAGTAACCTTTGGGATAATAAGAAGGGCGAGATCATTGGAAAAGGCAAAATTGGAAGATCAAAATCTCATTCCATTGATAATGTGTTCCTGGTCGAGGGCTTAATGCACAATTTGCTCAGCATATCACAGTTCTATGATAAAAGAAACTCTGTAAGTTTTAATTCTGACTCTTGCAACATCATCAACAACAAGTCAGGAAAGGTTGTTCTAGAAGGAACAAGAAAATACAGAAAATCAGTGGTCACTCCATAGTCCATCTCAGATCAGATCACGGAACTGAATTTGGGAACTCAAGATTCGATGAGTTTTGCAAGGAAAATGGCATGAATCATAATTTCTCAGCTCCAAGGACTCCCCAACAAAATGGAGTTGTAGAAAGGAAGAATCGAACCCTTGAGGAAATGGCTAGAACGATGCTGATTGCAAGTGGATTGCCAAGGAACTTTTGGGCTGAAGCCGTGAATACAGCATGTTACATCCTTAACAGAGTAACAATCAGAAGTGTCATCAACAAGACTCCCTATGAACTATTCAAGGGAAGGAAGCCAAGCATATCTCATCTTAGAGCCTTTGGTTGTAAGTGCTTTGTACATAATAATGGTAAAAAAAACCTAGGGAAATTTGATGAAAGAAATGAAGAGGACATATTTCTTGGATATGCCTCTTATAGCAAAGCTTATAGAGTTTACAATAAAAGTTCAATGTGTGTTGAGGAAAGCATTCACATAATCTTTAATGAAGTTAACCAGTTTGTGAGTGTGTAGGAACAAGAAGATAATAATGATTTTGAAATTGGATTAATAAGAGACAGGGATGAAGAAGAGACTCAGAAGCAAACCAAAGAAAAGGAGCCTACTCCAGAAGACGATCATCAAGAGAATGAGGAAGTTCCTCAACCAGATGAACAGGCGAATGAGGAACTCGCAAACGAAGCAGAAGGAACAGATCCAGAAGCTCCTCAAATTGGAGTTCTTGCTAGGGAATTTCAACCTAGGACATTCAGGTATAAAAGTTCCCATCCAACTGATCTCATAATCAGTGACATAAGAAAAGGAACTCAAACAAGATCGCAGATGAGGAACTTCTGTGCGTTCCATGCATTTTTGTCCATCCTAGAGCCTCGAAATCATCAAGAAGCCTTGGAAGATGCTGACTGGATAGTGGCCATGCAAGAGGAACTAAATGAGTTCGAAAGGAACAAAGTTTGGCACCTTGAGCCAAAACCTAAGGATAAGAAAGTCATTAGGCTCAAATGGGTGTTCTGGAACAAGCTTGATGAATATGGAACTATAGTAAAGAACAAGGCCAGATTGGTTGTGAAGGGCTACAACCAACAGGAAGGTATTGATTTCGATGAAACCTTTGCTCCTGTAGCTAGATTAGAAGCTATTAGAATCCTAGTAGCTTTTGCCTCTTTTATGGGTTTCAAACTCTATCAAATGGATGTGAAATGTTCTTTTCTAAATGGTTTCTTAAATGAGGAGGTATTTGTTGAACAACCTCCTGGTTTCGAAAATCCTAAATTTCCAAATCATGTTTTTAAGCTTGATAAAGCTCTCTATGGGCTTAAACAAACTCCAAGAGCCTGGTATGAAAGGCTTTCAAAGTTCCTACTGAAAAATGATTTTAAAAGAGGAAAAGTAGATAAAACTCTTTTTCTTAAATCTCGCGGAACTGATTTGTTAGTTGTACAGATATATGTAGATGATATTATATTTGGTGCTACTAACAACGGTTTGTGCAAGTACTTTGCTGAGCTAATGGGTGGTGAGTTTGAAATGAGTATGATGGGTGAATTAAATTTCTTCCTTGGACTTCAAATAAAGCAAACAGCAGAAGGAATTATGATTCACCAACAGAAGTATGTCAAGTTACTTCTGAAGAAGTACAACATGGAGAATTCCAAGATAAATCACACACCTATGGGAACAGCAACAAGACTTGATGAGGATCCACAAGGAACAAGTGTGGATCAAACCACTTATAGAGGTATGATTGGTTCATTGCTATATCTAACAGCCAGTAGGCCTGACATTTCTTTTAGTGTTGGATTGTGTGCTAGATTTCAGTCTAATCCTAAAGAATCACATCTAATGGCTGTTTAGAGAATTTTAAGATACCTCAAAGGAACAGATGACCTATGTCTGTTTTAGAGAGAGCTTTAAAGAGGTGAAGGAACTACTCCAGAAAGTGCTCAAGGAACAGGAGAAGTTCCAAGCAGAGATGAAGGATTTGAAGAAGAGTGTGATCACTCTTAATGCTGATGTGAAAAAGCTGGTCACAAGCACTAATAAAAGGAGACAGTCCATTGTCAAGGACATTGTGTCTCAAATTAGCAAGAAGCTGGAGGATCTTGCTGTTGATGATGACCAGAGTGCTACTTCATGATTTCACCTTACCTTGTTGCATGTTTATTTTGATGAAACTCTATTTAATCTGCTTTTGGGAACAATTTTATTTTGGTCTGTAATATTTTAGGCACTTTTAATTTTCTTTTGGTGAACTTGCAAATTTGGTACATTTGGTCGATGTTTTAAATCGGTTTTGGATGATTAATACCTATGTTTATTCTGCATATATGCTTTGTGAATGTTTTCTCTCTATGCATGCTTCTTGTCTTAACACCAAACCACTTAGATGGTGCTGTGTTATGGTATACTATTGCTTGTGTGTTGGTTTTTGATAATGCCAAAAGCGTGATGATGCAAACTATCAAGGAAACTTAATCATTCTATGGTCTCTGTTCGAAATCGTCACAAGCTGCCTACTCTCTAAACAGGTATAATGTATATACAAGTGGTTGTAGAACATGAGATTTATTAGGGATATACCTCCTCAATGAAGATACATGAAATACATTATGTACTTTACTTAGCTCCATAGGTAAGGCAAACCTATAAGATCCTTTGCCTATCCTTTGCAGTATTTCATATGGGCCAATATACTTTAGACTAAGCTTTCCTTTCTTTCCAAACCTCATCACTTCTTTCATTGGTGACACTTTCAACAACACTTTGTCACCAACCTTAAATTCTTCCTCTCTACGCTTCAAATCTGCATAGCTCTTTTAACGATCATGTGCTGCTTGAATCTTAGCTTGAATCTCCCTTACTTGTTTGATTGTATCCTAAATCATTTGAGGCCCTAAGGTCATTGTTTCACTTATGTCGTTCCAACAGATTGGACTAAGACACTTTCTGCAACATAATGCCTCAAATGGAGCCATGCCAATGCTTGCATGGTAACTATTATTATAGGAAAATTTAATTAAGTCCAAGCTATTGATGAGTGTCATTTATGGCACTCATTTAGCTTCTTTTAGGATGGGTTTTCATTGTTTTTACATCTCTTTTATCTCCTTTTCTCTAGTTTTACTTGTATTTTCTCTATTTTGCATTTTCCTTAGTTACTTTATTATTTTCTTAATTTTCCTAGTTTACTTTGAATTTTCTAGGAAGTTGCCAATGTTCGAGAGGCTTGATGGAATTTCTCTCGGGGTTTTTCAAACCAAAGATGTGTCTAAAAGCAAAGGAGTCCAAGAGTTAAGTTTTCAAGGTTGCACCCTCATACCACGTGGATGTGAAATGGCGGTGTTGAACACACCAAGATGGCTCCTAGAAACTGCCTATATCATCATGCATCATCCGGAGCTCACGGGGTCACCTTCGAGCGCACAAGAGGACATGCCCTGCTCCCATTGCGCGACCGCGTGCGCAAGAGGAGCCGGCGCGCTGGTGCCTGGCGCGGTCGCGCGCGAGCTTGGAGCGGCCGCACACTCTCTCCTCCCTGTTTCCGTACCCATTGTGTTGCGGCCGCGCAGTGGAGTGAGAGGCCGCGCCTTTTCAGGTCTCGTTTGGACGTCTAACTAACTTCTCCTTAGTTGGTTTTACTATATATAGATTTCCTTCATTTCTAGAAAGTGGAGAATGAAAGAAGTTTTAGACATAATTTTGATCATATTTTTAGCTTCATTGAGAGCTTCTCTCTCTAGTTTTAGGGTTAGTTTAGGAGTATATTTAGAGAGAGAAAGTGAGAGATTTCAATGGTGATTTTAGATATTAATGATACAAGGGTGACAATTGTGTTGAAGATCTTCTCTATTATCATAGAGCATTTCTAACTCTATCTCATCTTATTGTTTTTTTTTAGATTCATGTTTGTTTGATTTGATTTTGATGTTTAATCTTCATTAGTGTAATAGTTCTTCTTATTTTGTTGATTCTTGATTTCTTTAGTTGTTTGTTGATAGATGATGATTCTTGAGTATGTAGTTGTTTGGCTAATTGGGTGAAACTTGTATGATTGATTGATTGTGATTAATTTGGGAATTATGTTGATTGATTGTTGAGATTAAAGTGATTAGTGTAAGTTTTCATGTGTGTAATTCGATTAGGCCTTGAGAATTATGCTAGATTGCATTGTAATTGCTAATGACACGACCAATGATTTAGGAATTGCAATTATTGATTGGTTTGGATTGTGATTATCCTAGTTTGTTATTCGTAGAGACCACTAGCTTAAAGATTAGGAGATAGCTCTTTGATTCCGATTGATATCTCTTATCATTAGTCTTCACAACCTTTAATTGGCATGTTCTTCCCAAATTGTTGCAATTGTCATGATTACTTGTTTATCCCCATTCCTAGTGTTTTATTTGTTTGGTTGTTTGTTTGTTAGTTGTTAGTGTTCCTCTTTACTCTTGACTTCAACCTAGCTTATGGGCCCAATTGAAAGCACTTCGTTTGGGTTCGACCCTTGACTTACCTTTATATTTGTATTTAGGTTTGTTAAGTGTTTATAAATTTAATTTTGGCTTAGGGAGGATAAGTTAACGATCTAGTTTTTCCCCTCGTCAGAATGGCGCCGTTGCCGGGGAACGGTGTCTATGTTTGAGTGTTTTTGATTGCTTGAGTCTAGGTCTTTGTATATACTTTTCTTTTATTTGATTTTTGCTTGTTTTGAATAAAAAAAATGGCATGTCTCTCATTTCCTTAATATGACAATGAGCCTTTTTGAGAATATTTCAATAGACTTAAGGGATTTCTTGATTATAATTGTTGTAATCTTTTGGAAGCTTGTGAGATTTGTTATTTTGGTTTAAATGAACAAACTAGGGATGAAGTTGAATGTATGCATAAGGTGAATTTCGAGCATTGTCATTTGATGATGCTTGGAATATTTATGTTTGGTTTGCTTGGGATGTATGTAATAGGGGTAATCATGTTTCTAATATTGATGTGCATTGTCTTGATTTATTAGCATGAATCCCCACGGTTTGTCATATGATTCCATGATTGAACCTAGAACAAACGATTTCAACTCTATTTCCCCTATTATTCATGATGATGAAATACATGCTCAAGTTGATGCAAATGGTGTGTTTCAATTTTCTTCATTATTTACCATGCCTTCTTGTGATGCGCTTCGTTCCCTTAGTGACGAATCTCATATGCTTGATTGTGCCCCCACTCCCCAATGCGATGTTTATGCTCATGATTTTAATGTCAATTCTTCCAATCTTGGTTGTGATCCTTTTTTCTTGTTGAAACTCAACCTTCTACACCTTTTAAATCTCTTATTGCTACCTTTGAAACTCAAATTAGGCATATTGAGCTTAGTAATGAGTTTGGGCCTAGTAAGGAGTCGATTCTTAATTCTATGAGAAGTGAATTAAAGATGATGAAAAAGAGTGAGGAGCGGTCATGAGGAGGAAAGAAGGAGACGTGAAGAGCTAGAAAGTCAATTGTCATCTTTGATGCTTGTTTGTGAAAAATTCCAATCTTATGTGTGCTTTGAGGATGATGATGATGATTTTGAGCAACCAAGAGAGTGTGAGGATCCATTTAAAAAGAATTTGAGTGATGGTGAAGGAGTTGAGAATGAACATAGTGTTGAATTTGAAAATCCCAACCCCTTCTCCCATCTTGATGAGTCTCAAGTGCATGATTGTGATTTTTCTATCCATGAGTATCTGGACTCGTTTAAGGTTATGTCCAATATGTTCTTTGAGAGTCAAATGAAAACCCATAGCCTTTTGAATGAGTTCATTTAGGATGCTTCATGGGAGAAAGATGAGTTTAAAATGAATTTGCATCCGTTCATGCATGGTTTTGAGAATTTGGGCTTTAAGGATGTTGAGGGAGTTGTTATTCATTGTTGTGATGAATGGGATTATGTAGTTCATCCTGGATATGGAGATGGAGATGGAGATTATGAGTATTCTTCTTTTGAGGATTCTATGATTGATTTCCATGATCTTATAAGTGATTTGAGGCATGGTGGTAAGGAAGAGTTCGTTTGTGAGACCATTGCCCCTATCCCCTCTTCTCATATCCCTTTTTTAAGGAAATTTAACCATATCCCCTACACTCTTTTATCCCTCCCTTCTTTTGTCAATAAGCATATTGGGGACCCCTTGTCTATGATGATTTACATGTCCCTCATTCGTCTATCATTGAGGAAAAGGGTGATTTTTCCACCCAAAAATATCTTGAGGAGAGTTTGCCTTATCCTTCTATTTCTTCCTTTTCTTGGCATCTCTCACCTCAAAGGTGTGCACTAAGCTTGTTGCACATTCCTCTTCCCGTTATTTGCCTACCGTCTTTCTTATGAAATGTGTAATAGTGCATTTGACAAGCTCTTGCGTTCGTTGCAATATTATTTACTAGAGCGGTCAAGCTTGGTCCTTAATCAAGCCTTTCTCGGGAAGTAACCCGTGTTTTATTGCTTTCATTTTCTTTTATTTTTAGAACATATTTTCTCTCATGGAAATGTTTGTGTGCCTTTTGCTAGGTACATAACTTGATATACTTTGGTGCATTAGTGAGGATCAAGAATCAAGGTAGTTTGGCACCACAATTGTTAACATATGGAAAACAAGATTCAATTCTAAAGGAAATTAGCTTTGAAAGGTTTAATTGGATCATTTGCGGGTATTTACACCCACCTAAATCCAATAATATCTTTCCTTACACTTTCTCGTATCGTTGGTGACTTGTTGGACATGTTTTGGTATTGTTGGTTTTATTTCTTTCTTTTCCCCTCTAATGGATTATTTGATTTATGATTTGATTGTATCGTCTCATTCAAGATTGGGGGAAGGTATTCTATCACGTTTGCTGGGATTTTGATTCATATATGCCATGCACATTTGTATATGCATTTTCATGTTCTATATTTTGAAAAACTCCAAAAATATTTTTGTTTCTATCAAGGCAAATTTTGCAATGTGTCTTTGTTTTGTTCTTGCTTTGGACATAATACTTTTGGACTTGTATAGTTGAATGCTTTCTTCTTAAATGGTAATGGCGTGCACGTTTTGAGAGTATGTTTGGTTGATTCGAGGATAGAGTATGCTAAGGTAGTGTCTTTAGAACTTTTGGGACCTTGAAGCTGGATTCTAATTGTTTGTGGTAAGAAAGTGTTGCTCTCTTTGGTGAATTTGAAACTAATAGTGAGTTATTACTACGATCATGTGAGGTTTCATTCTTTTCAAGCCTTCTACATATTTTGCATGAACGACACATGGATCCTTGACTATTATATGCTTTATCTAGAACACGACTCTTATCTCCCGAGATCGCGACTGAGCCATTAAGGAAGGACAAAGGCATCTTTTCGGGGTGGTAATTTTTACTTTTCTAGGGTAGTTTTCATTTCTTTGTTTTGGGTTTACATTTGCCTTCTTTCTAACCATTTGAGCCATTTACCTTTCTTTTCAAGCAACATCTGTAGATTTTGAGCCTTTTATTTCATTATTGTTTCCATTCTCGGTTTTTGTGAAGTAATTGATCATTATAGTTGGAGATTGTGGTGGATGAGTTTGAATATTGGTTCTTATAGTGTAAGCAAGTTTGTGTTGTAAATATTTTGTGAATAAAGGAAAATTCCAAGTTGAAAAAGCCGTCCATTGTTAAAAGAGGCGAGTACAAAGAAATGAAGTGAAAAAATAGAAAATTGAAAAAAAAAATGAGAAAAATCAAAGCACATTCAAATGCTTTGGCAAAAGTGAAAAAAAAAATGAGAAAAATGAAAAAGTCTAAAAACATTTTGATGTAAGTGTGTTTCTCCCTAGTTAGAGCGTTGAGGACAATGCTCCATTTAAGCTCATGGGGAAGCATTCTTACGCTTTTTGTATATATATTTGTGATTTTGGCTTTGAATAAACTTTTGTATATATGTTTGAGATTTTTTCTTTGAATAAGCTTGGGGGTGTTGGTGTTTTTGTTTTGTGATTGCTTGATTATGGTGGTGAGATTTGGGAATAATTAAGAACCATTTTGTTTATTCTTGTCAATAAACAAACAAATTTACTTTCTTTTTATAGCTTTATTTCTTAATACATGCTTAATTTTATGCATTTCCTCTTTATTTCCCTTTTCTCTCTTATTTTGTGTTTTTATGGTTTTTCTAGTGTTTTCTCCTTTACTTTTTCTCTTTTCGTGGTTGTAGGTATTAAACGAGGTTCGGGTCTTGATATTGGTGGTTTTCTAAGTTGGAAGATGGTTTTGGAGTAAGCTCATAGCATTGGGAAAGCTCAAGATGCAAGGAAGTGGATGCTCCAATTTCTAGCTCTGGCGCTCTCAAGCCGTGCTCCCATGAAGAAGTGGTGTTGAAACCACCGCGGAGTCCATTTGAATCTGCCATGCTTAGTGTCTATCATCATCATACTGCGTGCACTCGAGGACCCAATTGCAAACGCACGAGGCGGTGAGCAAGTAAAAAAAAACCCAAAAGAGCGCGGGCGTGCTGCCCCTGTGCGCGAGCGCTCCTTCCTATTTCCCAGTTTCGCTCTGTTTTGTTTTCGCACCTCTTATAAATACCTTTTTTGGCCCATTTTTGTAAGAATTTATAGACATAATTTTGATGATAATTTTAGCTTAGTTGAGAGTTTCTCTCTCTAGTTTTAGGGTTAGTTTAGGAGTTCATTTAGAGAGAGATAAAGTGAGGGATTTCAATGGTGATTTGAGAGATTGATGATACAAGGGTGAAAATTTTGTTGAAGATCTTCTCTATTATCAATGAGCAATTCTAACTCTATCTCATCTTATTGTTTTGTTTAGATTCATGTTTGTTTGATTTCATTTGAATGTTTGATATTGATTAGTGTAATTATTCTTGATATTTTGTTGATTCTTGATTTCTTAGTTGTTTGTTGTTAGATGATGATTCTTGAGTAGTTATTTGGCTAGGAATTAGGTGAAAACTTGTATGATTGATTGATTGTGATTAATTTGGGAATAATGTTGATTAATGGTTGAGATTAAAGTTATTAATGTAAGTTTGCATGTGTGTAATTCGATTAGGCCTTGAGAATTATGCTAAAATGCATTGTAATTGCTAATGACACGACCAATTGATTTAGGAATTGCAAATATCGATTTGTTTGGATTGTGATTCTCTTACTTTGTTATTCGAAGAGACATCTAGCTTAACGGTTAGGAGATGCTCTTTGATTTCAATTTATAGCTCTTATCATTAGTCTTCACAACCATTGATTGGCATGCTTGTCCCATGTTGTTGCAATTGTCATGATTACTTGTTGAATAGTGTTTGATTTGTTTGGTTGATTATTAGTGTAACTTCTTCACCTTTGACTTCGTCCTAGCTTAGGCGCATAATTGGGAGCGCTTGAACATAACTGTTCCTTTTGGTTCGACCCTTAACTTACCTCTATACTTTTACTTAGGTTTGTTAAGTGTTTATAAATTTTGTTTGGCTTAGGAAGGATTAGTCAACGATCTAATTTTCCTCTTGTCAAAATGGCGCCGTTGTTGTGGAACGGTGACTATGTTTGAGTGTTTTTGATTGTTTGAGTCTAGGTCTTTGTATATACTCTTCTTTTATTTGATTTTTGCTTGTTTTGAAAAACAAAATAAATAAAAATGGCATGTCTCTTATTTCCTCAATATGTCAATGAGCCTTTTTGTGAATATTTCAATAGACTAGAGGGATTTCTTGATTATAATTGCTGTAAACTTTGGGAAGCTTGTGAGATTTGTTATTTTGGATTGAATGAGAAAACTAGGGATGGAGTTGAATGCATGCAGATATGGTAAATTTCGAGCATTCACTAGTAGAAAATTGCAATTCCCTCCGGTTCAAAACCCCCCTATGCCACCAGTTTTGAACCGCTGGGCATTTGGGGGGGGGGGGGGGGTGGCAATACTCCGTTGAAAAGCCATTGGTTCAAAACCGGTGGCAAAAACAAGGATTGCCACCGGTTAACCAGTGGCAATAAACCTTCCCGCTTTATTTTTTTTTTGGGTATTAAATATAAATGTCACCGGTTAACCGGTGGCAATGCACATGAATTTTTAATTTATTTTATTTTATTTTATTTTTGTTTTGTTTTGTTTTGTTTTTTTCACTTGAAATATAATCGAACAATTAAATGTAAGAAACGCAACATTATAATCAACCGAAATATAATCAGAAATATAATTATCATTAAATTGTTATTGTACAATACCAAAAAAAAAAAAAATTACAACATAAAAATATAAAAAAAAAAAATTACAACATAAAAATAAAAAAAAATAAAAATAAATTACAACATTAAAATAATAAAAAAAAATTATAACATTTAAATCAATATCCCAAAATCAATATTTTCATTCCTCTATGTGGAGTCATAACCCAATACCTGCATCAATTAAAACACCAAAATTAATAAAACTCACGAACTTAAAATAAAAAAACGCATGCATGTACCCAGAAAACTCAAAATAATAATAAAAATAATTTAAAAATAAACCCCGAAATCCCAGAGAAAAAAAAAACAAGAAAACTCAAAATAAAAAAATAATAAAAAAACCCAAAAAACGCATGCATGTACCCAGAAAAAATCGATTAATTAAACCCTAAACAATCGAGAAAAATCAAATTAAAATCCAAAATCGATTAATTAAACCTAGAAAAATCAATTACTTAAACCTAGAAAAATCAAAAAATCGATTAATTAAACCCAAAATTAAATCCCGAAAAATCGATTAAAATTGAATTAAGCCTAGAAATTAAACCCTAACCTCGAATAATTTTGGACTAAAATTGAATTAAACCCTAACCTCGATTAAAGTCGGTGTTTTTGATGTCGGTCTTCGTGGTGTTATTGTTGCGGTGGTGGTCACGGTGGTCTTGGTGGTGGCAGAAATGAAAGAGAAGGAAAAGGAGACGAGAAGGTGATCGAAGGAGAACAGAGAGAAGGAGATAATATTGAAGGAGAAGAGAAAGAAGGAGTAGAACGACGGAGAAGAACACGAGAGAGAAGGAGATGAGATCGAAGAGAGAGAAGGAGACGAGAACAGAAAAAAGAAAGGAGAGGGGAGAGGGGAGAGGGAAAGAGAAGAAGGAGAGTGGAGAGAGGAGAGCGGCTGAGGAGAGAGAGAGTTAGGGTAAGGGGTTTATAAGGGGGGGCCGATTTTTTTTGAAAATAACAAAGCCACCGGTTCAAATTCGGTGGGATTAATATTTTCCCCACCGGTTCGGTTTGAACCGATCGCAATACCCTTCCCTCATTTTTCCCCCTTTTTTTCCCCACCGGTTTTTAAAAGCCAGTGGGTATTACTCGGGGCCAATCTTCTTTTTTCACCTAGTGATTGTCAATTGATGATGCTTGGGATTTTTATGTTTGGTTTGCTTGGGATGTCTATAATAGGAGTAATCATGATTATAATATCAATATGCAATGTCTTGATTCTTCTAATACTAGCATGAATTCCCATGAATTGTCATGTGATCCCATTAGTGAACCTAGAACAAATGTTTTCAACTCTACTTCCTCTTTTGTTCATGATAATGAGGTGCATGCTCAAGTTGATGCTAATGGTGTGTTTCAATATTCTTCATTATTTAGCATGCCTTCTTGTGATGTGCTTCGTTCCCTTGAAGATGAATCCCATGTGCTTGATTGTTCCCCCTCTCCCCAATTTGATGAAAATGCTCATGTTTATAATATTGATGATCCTGCTTTTGGTTGTGATTCTTCTTTTAATCTTGATCAACCATTTTCTCCTTTTCATTCTCGAAACTCCTATGATGAGTCTCTAGTCCTTTATAGCCAAATCGATGAATCTTTGAGGGAATTGGAGATGAATCCTAATCTTAGGCCCTTAGAGAGATAAATGATGGAAATTTAAGGAGCCAATTGGAGATGATTAGGGAGCGTGAGGTTCTTTTTAATGAAGAATTGAAAGGAAAAGAAGAGCTAGAAAATCAATTATCTTCTTTGATGCTTGTTTGTGAAAAATCCTAATCTAATATGTATGTTGAGGATGATGATGATGATTTTGAGCAACCAAGAGGGTGTGAGGATCCCATTGGTGAGCATTTGAGTGATGGTGAAGGAATTGAGAGTGCAAAGAATGTGATTTCGAAAACCCCAATCCTCCTTCCCATCTTGATGAGTCTCTTGTGCATGATTGTGATTCTTCTATCCATGAGTATTTTGACCCGGTTGAGGTTATTTCCAATGTGTTCTTTGAGAGTCAAAAGAAAACCCATAGCCTTTTGAACGAGTTCATTGAGGATGCTTCATGGGAGAGAGATGAGTTTGAAATTAATTTGCATCCATTCATGCATGGCTTTGAGACTTTGGGCTTTATGGATGTTGAGGGAGTTGTTGTTCATAATTGTAATGGAGGGGATTATGTAGTGTCTCTCGGAAGTTGAATGTTTGAGGGAGAAGGAGATTATGAGTGTTCTTCTTTTGAGGATTATATGATTGATTTTCATGCTCTTATTGGTGATTTGAGGCATGGTAGTGAGGAAAAGTTCATTTGTGAGACCATAGCCTCTATTCCCTCTTCTCATGTCCCTTTTTCAAGAAAATTTAACCATATCCCCTACACACCCATATCCCTCCCTTCCTTTGTTAATGAGCCTATTAGGCACCCCCTTGTGTATGATGATTTGCATGTCCCTCATTCGTTTTTTGTTGAGGAAAATGGTGATTTTGCCACCCAAAAATATTATGAGGAGAGTTTTCCTTCTTCTTCTTCTTCTTCTTCTTCTTCATCTTCTTATTTTGTTGAATTTGTTTTTTATTCTTCCTCTTTTTCTTGGCATCTCTCTCCTCATGGGTGTGCACTAAGCTTGTTGCATGCCTTCATTTTGTCATGTGCATACCTACTTTCATATGAAATGTGTAGTAGTGCATTTGGCAAGCTCTTGCGTTCGATGCAATATTATTTACTAGAGCGGTAAAGCTTGGACCTTATTAAAGCCTTTCACCAGAAGTAACCTGTGTTTTATTGCTTTCATTTTCTTTTCATTTTAAGAATAGACTTTCTGTTATGGAAATGTTTGTGTGACTTTTGCTCGGTACATAACTTGATATTCTTTTGTTGCATTGGTTCGGATCAAGTATTAAGGAAGTTTGACTCCTCTTTTGTAGCATGTGGCATACAAGGAATTGCATTGGAGGAAATTAGCTTTAAAAGGTTGAATTGGGAAATTTGCAAGTATTTACACCCACCTAATATCCGGTAATATCTTTCCTTGCTCTTTCTCTAATGGTTGGTGACTTGTTTAACATGTGTTGGTTGTTGGATTGATCTCTTTGTTTTCCCCTCCCATAGATTCTATGATTTATGATTTGAGTGTATTGTCTCATTCAAGCTTGGGGGAGGGTATTCTATCATGTTTGGAGGGATGTTGATTCATATATGCCATGCACATTTGTATATGCATTTCCATGGTCTTTATTTTGAAAAACTCCAAAAAGATTTTTGTTTCTATCAAGGCATATTTGCAATGTGGTTTGTTTTGTTCTTGCTTTGGACATAATACTTTTGGACTTGTATAGTTGAATGCTTTTCTTCTTAAATGGTAACGGTTTGCACATTTTGAGTGTATGTTTGCTCGATTCTAGGATATAGTATGCTAAGGTAGTGTCTTTAGAACTTTTGGGACCTTGAAGCCGGATTCTAATTGTTTGTGGTAAGAAGGTGTTGCTCCCTTTGGTGAATTTGAAACTAATAGTGAGTTATTGCTATAACCATGTGAGGTTTCATTCTTTTCTAGCCTTCTACATATTTTTCATGAGAGGCACATGGATCCTTGACTATTGCATGCTTTATCTAGGACTTGACTCTTATCTCCTAAAATTGCGACTGAACTATTTAGGAAGGACAAAGGCATCTTTTCGGGGTGGTGATTTTTCTTTTTCTAGGTTAGATTTTATTTCTTTATTTTGGGTTTACATTTGCCTACTCGCTAGCCTTTTTAGCCATAAACTTCTTTTCAAGCCATATCTTTAGATTTTGAGCATTTTGTTTCATTCTTGTTTCCATTCTTATTTCCATTCTTGGTTTTTTTGAAACAATTGATTATTATTGTTAAAGATTGTGGTGGATTAGTTGCATATTGGTTCTTATAATGTATGCAAGTTTGTTTTGTGTATATTTTGCGAATAAAGGTAAATGCCTAGTTGAAAAAGCCGTCCATAGTTAAAAGAGGCGAAGATAATGCAATAATGTGAAAAATAGAAAAATGAAAAATTGAGAAAAAGCAAAGCAAATTCAAATGATTTGGCAAAAGAAAAAAAATGAGAAAAAAAAAATTTCAAAAATACTTTGATGTAAGTATATTCACCCTAATTTGAAAATTGAGGACAATGCTCCATTTAAGCCTGGGGGGGAAGCGTTCTTACGCTTTCTGTATTTTGAATAAGCTTCGGGGTGTTGGCGTTTTCGTTTGGTGGTTGGTTGATTATGGTGTTGAGGATTGATCATCCTTTGCTTTACAATTTAGCTATAGCACCAAATTTAAAATTTTAGCCTACCTTTACCCTTTTCGTCCTTACATTACAACCCTTTCCAAGACCTTTTGACCTTTTTGGTTGAGTCACAACTCGGTGGAGGGAGATGTGAGTCAAGCCTATGGAGCGATGTGCATAGTCAAGATGTCGAATAAACCTAAAATCTCTTCTTTTTCGGTTCCTTCGAGAAATCATTGAGATGCTCACTAGAGGTGGATTTGAAACTAGTAGGGAGAACGCGGTAAGATTGTTTGGGGTGAAGGTTAATTCTGTCTTATTAGTTCTCTACGCTTAGCATATCTTATATTTCAATCAACCTTGGATATCTTGGAACGTGCATGCCCTTATTTGTTTAGAAAGATTTGCATTCATTTGTGCTTGTTCATTTGCAAAAGTCCATTCACAAACATTTGTTTTCTTTTCTTTTATTTTGGTTTCTTTTTCATGCTTTGCCTTGTTGGCTTGGTTTGAGAGAGTTGTGGGTTAACCTCTTAGGAAACCCTCACGAGACCTCACTCATCCTCATTGGCGACTTTGGGGTTTTAAGGGCTTGTTTTAGCTAAAAACAACTGTGATTCCTACGAAAGTGAGTTAGTGTAAATTCTTGTCTCCTCTCTTTTTCTTTTGTTTGTTTGAATAAGCTCATCATTTTTCCCTTACTTGTTTTGGTTTTGCTCGAGGATGAGCAAAAGTTAAGCTTGGGGGTATTTGATGAGTCCCATTTTTGGCACTCATTTGATGAGTATTTAGGTTATTTTTACCTTCTTTTCAAAGCATTCTTTCTTAATAAATGCTTAGTTTTATGCATTTCCTTTACATTTCCATTTTCTCTCTTATTTTGTGTTTTTATGGTTTTTCTAGTGTTTTCTCCTTTACTTCTTCTCTTTTCATGGTTGTAGGTATTGAACAAGGTTCGGGTCTTGATATTTGTGGTTTTCTAAGTTGGAAGATGCTTTTGGAGTAAGCTCATAGCATTGGGAAAGCTCAAGATGCAAGGAAGTGGATACTACAAGTTCTAGCTCTTGCGCTCTCAAGTCGTGCTCCCATGAAGTAGTGGCGTTGAACCCACCGCGGAGTTCATTTGAATTTTCCATGCTTAGTATCTATCATCATCATATGGTGTGCCCTCGAAGACTCAATTACGAACGCACGAAGCGGCGAGCAAGTCGAAAAAAACACAAGACTGCGCGGGCGCGCAACCCTCAAGCGCGGGCCCGCTGCCCAGCTGCGCGGGCGTGCATGGTGCTTGCACGGGCGTGCGCCCTGGCCTGCGCGGGTGCCCCTCCCTGTTTCCCGGTTTCGCTCGGTTTCGTTTTCGCACCTCTTATAAATACCTTTTTCAACCGATTTTTGTAAGAAGTTTTACGCATATTTTTTATCATAATATTAGCATAGTTGAGAGTTTCTCTCTCTAGTTTTAGGGTTATTTTAGGAGTAGGTTTAGAGAGAGAAAGTGAGAGATTTTCAATGGTGATTTGAGAGATTGATGATACAATGGTGACAATTGAGTTGAAGGTCTTCTCTATTATCAATAAGAATTTCTAAATCTATCTCATCTTATTGTTTCGTTTAGATTCATGTTTGTTAGATTTGATTTGAATGTTTGATCTTAATTAGTGTAATTGTTCTTGATATTTTATTGATTCTTGATTTCTTAGTTGTTTGTTGTTAGATGATGATTCTTGAGTAGTTCTTTGGCTAGGAATTTGGTGAAACTTGTATGATTGATTGATTGTGATTAATTTGGGAATTGTGTTGATTAATTGTTGAGACTGAAGTGATTAATGTAAGTTTGTATGTGTGTAATTTGATTAGGCCATCAAAATTATGCTAGATTGCATTGTAATTGCTAATGACACGACCAATTGATTTAGAAACTGCAATTATCGATTGGTTTGGATTGTGATTCTCCTAGTTTTTGATTCGTAGAGACATCTAGCTTAACGATTAGGAGATAGCTCTTTGATTTCAATTGATAGCTCTTATCATTAGTCTTCACAACTATTGATTGGCATGTTTGTCCCAAGTTGTTGCAATTGTCATGGTTACTTGTTGATTCTCATACCCTAGTGTTTGATTTGTTTGGTTGTTTGTTTTGTTAATTGTTAGTGTTACTTCTTCACCTTTGACTTCGACCTAACTTAGGCCCGTAATTGAGAGCGCTTGAACATAACCGTTCCTTTGGGTTCAACTCTTGACTTACCTCTACACTTGTATTTAGTTTTGTTAAGTGTTTATAAATTTTATTTGGCTTAGGGAGAATTAGTCAACGACCTAGTTTTTCCCTCCTCAGTTGCTTGTGGTTTGACTCCTATGCGTTCCTTATACTCGTATTAGGTTTTCTTAGGTTGTATAAATTGGATTTGATCTAGGGATAGACATTTGACGACGCGTTTATTCCCTTATCACTTATTCTCATGAAATAGGGACAATTTTAAATGTGTGAATAAGACATTTAAATAAGTTTGAAAATTTGCATAAATGCTTTAAAATTCAATCTTATTTAGTATTATGAATGGTTTTTCATTTCAAATTCTTTCAATTGTAGAATCATGTCTTCAACTAAAACCGATAACGACTACATGTGCCCGGAACTCCCGGAGAAATTGGCATTTTTTCTAAATTTGACCAATTTCAAGACATAGGAAGAAGAACTCCGGAATACTCTTCGCAATTTTTCCATGGACTACATTCTTTACACTCCCATTCCTAGCTTTTTTGCCGAGGGAATCATGAGTGATGAGACTTATGAAACTTGGTCCTTGGCAGGCCCGTAGAACACCATGTGCAAGGTGCCCCCTTGCACAGGGCCCCTACTTTAAAGGGGCCTAATTTTTTTCCAATTCTTATTAAAAAAAGAAAAAAAAGAAAAAAGAGGTAAATCTTGTTTATAACGCTAAAGCAGGCAGCAAGGAGCAAGCAACACTAATCACGATTCACGCATTCAATCAATTTTCCCAATTCCCATTCAATCAATTCAACCTTCTTTATTCAACCTTCCATATTAATTTCTCCAAGTTTCCAAATTCCTCCATAATTACATCAATCAACTATGGAAAATTGTATTGCATATTTTCCCATTAGAGAATTTTCAACGGAAAAAAAAATAAACTGAGTCAAGAAATCAATTTCAATCTTTCAAAATTTTTGTTATCAAACGGTAATTATTTTATCCCATATATATGGGTTATCTTCCATTCAATCATCTTCATCTATCTATTCCCAATTGATACAATTATACAAAATCAAAAACGAATTGAAGGCTTGAAGCAATTTTTTTTCTTTTTGAGGGGAACGAATTGAAGCAATTGAAGCAATCGATTCTAGGTAAATTTTTTATTTTTTTTTAATTATTTCTAATTTTGATAGTTTCAATTGTTGCAATTTTTATTTCAATTTTTTAAATTATTTTCTGGTTTTGATAATGTCAATTGAAGCAATATTTAATTTTTTATTTTAACACAAATTGATTTGTTTATACTCTTCTGTATCTAAGCAATTTTATTTTTTGAAGGTCGAAATTGGTCGTATCACTTTGCCTTAAAGAGCGTAATTGAATTTATCATTGTTATATGAAAGCATTTTCATTTTGCAATGTATATATAGGAAAATTGTGCATTGCCTTAATTATAGATTAAAAAAATGTATAATTTTCACATTATTAAGGGCTCCATTATCGATTTGGAACAGGGCCCCCAAAATCATTGCTACGCCCCTGGTCCTTAGATTGTGACAAGGTCACACTTTTGATGAGGAATTTCCTTCCGAAGGATTGCAAGAGGAGATTCACCTCATACCTTCCAGACATGTCTCTTAATAGTCTTAAGGAGCTTGTCACTATGTCTTTCGAGACAAGGGACTTGAATGTTCATAACTTGACTAAGTCGTTTATGAACATGAAGATCAAGATCCTGGAGGAAGGTTGCCTTGCTAAGGAAAGGCTTAAAGTGTGGACCAAGGTCTACAATGCCAAGCTTTGACCCGGAATGCCTCTTCAACCTCATATGCATCGAATTACAAGGATTTTCAAGCACTTGGAGCTCATTAGGAAGCCATTGGAGGATGAACAAGCGGCTCATATGCTACTAAGCTCACTCCACTAGGCTATGTTGCATTGAAAATGCATTTGACGGCCAATCCAGATAAACTCTCATTGATGGAGTTTGTTCAAGAGGAGTCGATTCTTGCAAGGGTACTAGGTTCTCTCTAAGGACTAAGAAGAGGGAGTTCAAAGACAAGGTAAACATGCGGTGCTTCTGTTGTAGTAGGCAAGGCCACTACAAAAGGGAATGCAGCGAATACCTAGAAGATGAGGCGAAGGGAAAAGTAACTCTCACCTTAGGTATCTTCTTTATAAACCATCCCTTGAAAATAAGCAATTAATAAAGGTATTAGGTACCATAAATGACTCACTATATGCTCCTATTTGAGGAACTATGTGAGAAGAGCTTCACAAGTGGGTGTGCATTTGCAAGCGGAAGAAGAAGACAATCTGTCCATGAAACATGTAATCTCATAGTTTGTCTCAAAATAGAACTTATTTTAGTTTTATTGTTGAAAATATTTTGATCTTTTGGCATTGGACGTCGACTTGTTAGATCACAAGACTATAACAATGTTTGTTTTAAAAGGTCTTGTTTATATGTTTTATGGTATGACACGTTTATCCAAATGTGCTTTCGTTAGACAAACAAGTTTATAATACCACTAAGAAAGCTAAGACCTTTGAGTCAAATAAGATATACTTGTGACACTATCGTCTTGGCAACATTAACATCAAACGCATCAAGAAACTTGTACAAGAAGGTATTCCCGACTCATTCGATTTACAAACGTTTGAAAATTACAAAGGATGTCTATTAGGCAAGATGATAAAGCAGCCATTCCCCAAGTTGGGAGAAAGGGGAGGTGGCTTATTGGGCCTAATACACACTGATATATGTGGTCCAATGAGCACAACCACAAGGAACGGTCATCAATATTTTATCACCTTCACGGACGAATATAGTACATATGGATATGTCTACCTTTTGTTGAACAAATCTAAATCGTTTGAGAAATTCAAAGAATTTCATAGCAAAATTGAAAATTAGCTTGGCAAGAAAATCAAAGCCCTTCGATCAGATCGAGGTGGTAAATACTTGAGCCATGAATTCGATGACCATCTGAAAGAACATGGTATACTTTCAGAATTGACACCTCCAGGAACTCCACAATGGAACGGAGTATCCGAAAGGAGAAATCGAACCTTGCCAGACATGGTACGATCAACAATGGGTCTTAATGACCTTCTTATCTCTTTTTGGGGACACACACTTCTAACCGCGGTACTAACACTGAACCGCACTCCGTCAAAAGCTGTAGAAAAGACTCCATATGAATTATGGACGAAGAAACCTCCTAGGTTGTCTTTTCTTAAGATTTGGGGTTGCGAAGCATATGTCAAAAGGTTAATCTCTGAAAAACTTCACCCTAAATCTGACAAGTGTTTCTTTGTGGGCTACCCAAAAGAAACAAAGGGGTATTACTTCTACAACAAATCCGACAACAAAGTGTTTGTTGCTCGCGATGGTGTCTTTTTGGAGATGGAACACCTTTCCAAAATGAAAAGTGGGAGGAAAATCGAACTTGATGAAGTTCGAGAGGACGAGCAACAAAATCAAATTGACAATCAAAGTGCTTAAACAACATTTGTTGACGTTGGTCAAACTGTGCAAAGTCAAACCGACAATGCAAATACTCAGTCCATTACCCTACGTAGGTCACAGAGGCCAAAGTCTCAACCTGATAGATATCTTGGTGTCGTATAAACCGAGAATCAGGACATCTTAGTAGTTGATGGAGACGAACCGGCAACTTACAAGAAAGCTATGGCAAGCCGCGACTCTGCTAAATGGCTAGAAGCCATGAGATCTGAGATGGACTCCATGTTTGAAAATCAAGTATGGGACTTGGTTGATTTACACGAGGATTACACACTTATCGGATGTGAATGGATTTTCAAATTGAAAACCGACAAAAATGGAAATGTATTCATTTACAAAGCTAGACTGGTAGCAAAAGGTTACAGGAAAATTTTCGGCGTTGATTATGATGAAACCTTTTCTCCAGTCGCAATGCTTAAGTCCATTCGGATCATCCAAGTGATTGTTGCATACTACAATTATGAATAATGGTAGATGGACGTCAAAACCGCCTTACTAAATGGAATTTTGGAAGAAACTTTGTACATGACACAGCCTGAAGATTTTGTGGACCAAAACAATGCTGGGAAGGTATCCAAGCTTAAGAAGTCCATTTATGGGTTGAAGCAAGCAAGCAAAAGTTGGAATCTGCAATTCGATGAAGCCATTAACAAGTTCGGTATTATCAAGAACCCAGATGAGTCTTGTGTTTGCAAGAAGGTCAATTGGAGTGACATCGTCATCTTAGTCTTATATGTCTGACGTGGGAAAAACTAGAACGTTGACTAATCCTCCCTAAGTAAAAATAAATTTATAATCACTTAACAAACCTAAATAAAGTATAGAGGTAAGTCAAGGGTCGAACCCAAAGGAACGGTTATGTTAAAGTGCTTTCAATTAGGCGCCTAAGCTAGGTCGAAGTCAACGGTAAAGAAGGGAACACTAACAGCTACTAAAACAAAGAATCAAACAAATAAAACACTAGGGAATGGGGATCAACAAGTAATACTGACAATTGCAACAACTTGGGAATAACATGCCAATTAATGGTTGTGAAGACTAATGACAAGAGCTATCAATTATAATCAAAGAGTTATCTCCTAATCGTTAAGATAGTGGTCTCTACGAATAACAAACTAGGAGAATCACAATCCAAATCAATCGATAATTGAAATTCCTAAATCAATGGGTCGTATCATTAGAAATCACAATGCAATCTAGCATAATTCTCAAGGCCTAATCGTATTACACACATACAAACTTACATTAATCACTTTAATGTCAACAATCAATCAAAATAATTCCCAAATTAATCACAATTCAATCAATCAAACAAGCTTCACCCAATCCCTAGCCAAACAACTACTCAAGAATCATTATCTAATCAACAAGCAACTAATGAAATCAAGAATCAACAACATATGAAGAACAATTACACTAATCAAGATCAAACATGAAAATCAAACCAAACAAACATGAAATTAAACAAAGCAATAAAATGAGATAGAGTAAGAAATTCTCATTGATTAATTATGGAGATCTTCAATACAATTGTCACCTTGAATCTTCAATCTCTCAAATCCCCAATGAAATCCCTCACTTTCTCTCTCTAAATCTACTCCTAAAACTAACCCTAAAACTAGAGAGAGAAACTCTGAACTAAGCTAAAATTATGATCAAAATTATGTCTCAAAACTTCCTACAAAAATCGGTTGTCAAAAGGTATTTATAGGTTGCCGAAATTAGAAGACGAGAGAAACCGAAACCCAGGGAGGAGCGCCTGCGCAAGGGCTGTGCGCGCCCGCGAATGTGGACTACGCGCCCGCGCTCTTCCGGGTTTATTCGACTTCTCACAGCCTCATGCATTCGCAAATGGATCTTCGTGCACTCCACTTGATGAACATTGGGGGAGGCAGTTTCCAAGGGCCTCCACGGTGAGTTCAACACCATCTTTCATGAGAGCACAACTTGAGAGAGCTTTCCTATTGCTATAAGCTTACTCCAAAAACATCTTCCAACTTAGAAAACCATCCATATCAAGACCCGAACCTCGTACATTACGTGAAACTACAAAACGAGGAGAAATAAAGGCGAAAACACTAGAAAAACCATAAAAACACAAAATAAGAGAGAAAAGGAAAACTTAAGAGAAAATGGATAAAACTAAGCATTTATTAAGAAAGAAAGCTATGAAAAGAAGGTAAAAACGACCTAAATACTCATCAAATGAGTGTTATAAATGGCACTCATCAAATACCCCCAAGCTTAACTATTGCTCATCCTTGAGCAAAACCAAAACAAGTAAGGGAAAAAATGATGAGCTTATCCAAACAAACAAAAGAAAAAGAGAAGAGACAAGAGTATACACTAACTCACTTTCGTAGGAATCACGGTTGTTTTTAGCTACAACAAGCCCTTAAAACCCCAAAGTCGCCAATGAGGACGAGTGAAGTCTCGTGAGGGTTTCCTAAGAGGTTAACCCACAACTCTCTCAAACCAAGCAAACAAGGAAAAAATGAAAAATAAACCAAAAGAAAAGAAAAGAAAACAAATGTTCATAAATGGACTTTTCAAAATGAACAAGCACAAATGAATGCAATTATTTCTAAACAAATAAGGGACTGCACGTTTCAAGATATCCATGGTTGATTGAAACATAAGATATGCTAAGCATAGAGAACTAATGAGACAGTACACTTTCATCTCAAACAATCTTACCACGTTCTCCCAACTCGTTTCAAATCCACCTCTAGTGAGAATCTCAATGATTCCTCAAAGGAACCGGAAAAGAAGAGATTTTAAGGCTACTCGACATCTTGACTATTTAAACCGCTCTATAGGCTTGACTTACATCTCCCTCCACCGACTTGTGACTCAACCAAAAAGGTCAAAAGGTCTTGGAAAGGGTTGTAATGTAAGGCGAAAAGGGTGAAGGTAAGCTAAAATTTTGAAATTTGGTGGTATACCTAAATTGTGAAGCAAAGGGTGATCAATCCTCAACACCATAATCAAGCAATCACCAAACAAAAACACTAACTCCCCAAAGCTTATTCAAAGCCAAAATCACAAACATATATATAAAAAGCGTAAGAACGCTTCCCCCCAAGCTAAAATGAAGCATTGTCCTCAATGCTCTAAATAGGGAGAAATACACTTACATCAAAATATTTTTGAACTTTTTTATTGTTCACAACTTTTCACATTTGCCAAAGCATTAGAATTTTCTTTGCTTTTTCTCATTTTTTGCATTTTTTCAATGTTTTTACTTTATTACAATGTCCTCGCCTCTTTTAACTATGGACGACTTTTCAACTTTGCATTTGCCTTTATTCAAAAAATATACACAAAACAAACTTGCTTGCATTATAAGAACCATTAATCAAGCTCATCCACCACAATCTCCAACAATAATGATCAATTGCTTCACAAAAACCCAGAATGGAAACAAGAATGAAACAAAAGGCTCAAAATTAAAGATATGGCTAGAAAAGGAGGTTTATGGCTCAAATGGTTTGCAAGTAGGCAAATATAAACCCAAAATAAAGAAATGGAAACTATCCTAGAAAAACAAAAATCACCACCCTGAAGAGATGCCTTTGTCCTTCCTAAATGGTTCGGTCGCGATCTCGGGAGATAAAAGTCAAGTTCTAGATAAAGCATGCAATAGTCAAGGATCCATGTGTCGCTCATGCAAAAGATGTAGAAAGCTAGAAAGGAATGAAACCTCACATGGTTGTAGCAATAACTCACTATTAGTTTCATATTCACCAAAGGGAGCAACACCTTCTTACCACGAACAATTAGAATTCGTCTTCAAGGTCCCAAAAGTTCTAAAGACACTACCTTAGCATACTTTATCCTAGAATCAACTAAACATACTCTTAAACCGTGCATACCGTTACCATTTAAGAAGAAAAGCATTCAACTATACAAGTCCAAAAGTATTATGTCCAAATCAAGAACAAAACAAAACACATTGCAAATTTGCCTTAAAAGAAATAAAAATCTTTTTAGAGTTTTTTGAAAATAAAGAACATGGAAATGCATTTACAAATGTGCATGGCATATATGAATCAACATCCCACCAAACATGATAGAATACCCTCCCCCAAGATTGAATGAGAAAACATGCTCAAACATAAATCAAATAATCCATGAGAGGGGAAAAGGAAGAAATCAATCTAACAAACCAACACACGTCCAACAAGTCACTAACCATTAGAGAAAGAGCAAGGAAAGATATTACTGGATTTAGGTGGGTGTAAATACCCGCAAATGACCCAATTCAACCTTTCAAAGCCAATTTTCTTTAGAATTGAATCTCACCTTCTATATGCTAGCAATTGAGGTGCCAAACGTCCTTGATTCTTGATCCAAACCAATGCGCCAAAGTATATTAAGTTATGTACCTAGCAAAAGGCTCACAAACATTTCTATGAGAGAAAATATATTCTAAAATGAAAACAAAATGAAAGAAAAAAAACACGGGTTACTTCCCGAGAAAGGCTTGCTTAAGGTCCAAGCTTGACCGCTCTAGTAAATAATATTGCAACGAATGCAAGAGCTTGACAAGTACACTACTACACATTTCATAAGAAAGTAAGTATGCACATGACAAAATTAAGGCATGAATAAAGGTTAGTGCACACCTATGGGGAGAGAGATGCCAAGAAAAAGAAGAAAAATCAAAGGAAAATTCAACAAAATAAGAAGAAGAAGAAGAAGAAGAAGAAAAATAAGGCAAACTCTCCTTAAAATATTTTTGGGTGGCATAATCACCCTTTTCCTTAATAGAAGACGAATGAGGGACATGAAAATCATCATAGACAAGGGGGTCCCCATTAGGCTCATTAACAAAGGAAGGCAGGGACATAGGAATTTAGGGGATATGGTTAAAGGAATATGGGTTGTGGTCTGACAAACGAACTCTTTTTCACCACCATGCCTCAAATTCACCGATAAGAGCATGGAAATCAATCATAGAATCCTCAAAAGAAGAACACTCATAATCTCCATCTCTCTCAAACATCCAACTTCCAAGAGGAACTGCATAATCCCCTCCATCACAACAATGAACAACAACTCCCTCAACATCCTTAAAGCCCAAAGTCTCAAAACTATGCTTGAACAGATGCAAATTCATTTCAAACTCATCTCTCTCCCATGAAGCATCCTCAATGAACTCATTTAAAAGGCTATGGGTTTTCATTCGACTCTCAAAGAACACATTGGACATAACCTCAAACGATTCCAAATAATCATGGATAGAAGAATCACAATCATGCACTTGAGACTTATCAAGATAGGATATGGGGTTGGGATTTTCAAATTAATACTCTCTTCATTCTTAACTCCTTCACCATCACTCTAATTCTCTTTAATGGGATCCTCAAATTCTCTTGGTTGCTCAAAATCATCATCATCATCCTTAACACACACATCAGATTTAGCATTTTCACAGACAAGCATCAAAGATGACAATTGGCTCTTAAGCACTTCACGTCTCCTTCTTTCCTCCTCAAAATGCTCATCACTCTTTTTCATCATCTCTTATTAACTTCTCATACAATTAAGAATCGACTCCTTACTAGGCCCAAGCTCATTACTAAGCTCAATATGCCTAATTTAAGTTTTAAAAATACCAATAAGAGATTCAAAAGGTGTAGAAGGTTGAGGTTCAAGAAAAGAAGAAGAAGTACAACTAAGATTGGAAGAATAACATTATGATTACAAGAATATTCATCATATTAGGGAGTGGGGGCACAATCAAACACATGAGACTCGTTATCAAGGGAACGAAGCACATCACAAGAAGGCATGATAAATAATGAAGAAAATTGAAACACACTATTAGCATCAACTTGAGCATGTACTTCATCATCTTGAACAATAGGGGAAATTGAGTTGAAATCATTTGTTCTAGGTTCAATCATGGGATCATATGACAATTCATATAAATTCATGCTAATATAAGAAGAATCAAGACATTGCACATCGATATTAGAAACATGATTACCCCTATTATAGACATCCTAAGTAAACAAAACATAAAAATTCCAAGCATCATCGATTGATAATGCTCTAAATTCACCATTATGCATGGATTCAACTTCATCCCTAGTTTTCTCATTCAAACCAAAGTAACAAATCTCACAATGCTTCCCGAAGATTACAACAATTAAAATCAAGAAATCCCTCAAGTCTATTGAAATATTCACAAAAGGCTCATTGTTATATTGAGGAACTAAGAGACAAGACATTTTTTCAAGAAAAGCAAAAATCAAATAAAAGAAAAGTATATACAAAGACCTAGACTCAAGCAATCAAAAACACTTAAACATAGAAACCATTCCCCGGCAACGGTGCCATTTTGACGTGGGGAAAACTAGGTCGTTGACTAATCCTCCCTAAGGCAAACAAAATTTATAATCACTTAACAAACCAAAATACAAGTATAGAGGTAAGTCAAGAGTCGAACCCAAAGGAACGGTTATGTTCAAGTGCTTTCAATTGGGCGCCTAAGATAGGTCGAAGTCAAGGGTCAAGAGGGAATACTAACAAATACCAAAAAAAAGAATCAAACAAATAAAACACTAGCCTTGGGAAGAACAAGCCAATCAATGGTCGTGAAGACTAATGACAAGAGCTATCAATTAGAATCAAAGAGCTATCTCCTAATCGTTAAGATAGTGGTCTCTAGGAATAACAAACTAGGAGAATCACAATCCAAATCAATCGATAATTGAAATTCCTAAATCAATGGGTCGTATCATTAGAAATTACAATGCAATCTATCATAATTCTCAAGGCCTAATCGAATTACACACATGCAAACTTACATTAATCACTTTAATATCGACAATCAATCAACATAATTCCCAAATTAATCACAATCAATCAATCATACAAGCTTCACCCAATCCCTAGCCAAACAACTACTCAAGAATCAATATCTAATCAACAAGCAACTAATGAAATCAAGAATCAACAAATATATGAAGAATAATTACACTAATCAAGATCAAACGACAAAATCAAACCAAACAAACATGAAATTAAACAAAGTAATAAAATGAGATAGAGTTAGAAATCCTCTTTGATTGATTATGGAGATCTTCAATATAATTGTCACCTTGAATCTTCAATCTCTCAAATCCCCAATGAAATCCTTTTCTTTTTCCCTCTAAATATACTCCTAAAACTAACCCTAAAACTAGATAGATAAACTCTCCACTAAGCTAAAATTATGATCAAAATTATGTCTCAAAAGTTCCTACAAAAATCGATTGTCAAAAGGTATTTATAGGTTGCCGAAATTAGAAAACAAGAGAAACTGAAACCCAGGGAGGACCGCCCGTGCAGGCAGGGGTGCGCGCCCGCGCAAGAGCTGTGCGCGCCCACGCTCCTCTTTGTTTCTTCTACTTCTTCGCTTCCGATCGGTAATATTAATGTATAACTAATATTACAGCTTAATCATGACTAAACCCTTCGGGTCACACCCAAGCAACTAAATATCCGACACGACGAATTAATTCGGAAAGAATTAATGAGTCGCTCGAGTAATATCAATTATACTTCGGAAATCAAACTAGGAGCGTCGAGACCGAGCGTCGCAAATAAAGTCAAATAAATAAAAGACGAGACGATAAAATCAATAATTAATCAACAATTTACAAAAACACCCCTAGCATCGGAATGCCCCGAGCAAACCGAATGCTAGGGGCAAGTGACGCTAGTATACACAACACCAAGCTAAGGGTACTAGGTGCGCATGTCAGCTGGTGCGTGGCTAGCAAGGTTAGCAGCACCAGCCACAAGCAAGTACATAGTAGCCCGCATAGCATGCGTGGCTTGATGTGCGTGTGTGCCTCCTAGCGCGCAGGCCAGCTTGTTGTGCGTGTGTGCATGATGGCACGCAGGCCAGCTAGCTGCGCCTGTGTGCATGCTGGCGTGTGCGTGCTGGCGCGCAGGCCAGCTTGCTATACGTGTGTGCGTGCTGGCGCGCATGCCAACATGTGTATGGTGTGCCATAGTGCGCCACGCCTAGTAGAAAGCAGCAAGCAAGCTTGCTGGGCTGGCGTGCAAGTGTCCTCGCTGTTAGGCCGAGGTAGCAGCCCACTCGCAACATGGCTAGCACAGGGCAACAGCCCAGCCAAGCACAAGGTTGCAGTTGGCGTGCCTTGGTGCCCTAGGTTGGGCGCCACGTGGAAGCTTGTGAGAATGCTGGTTTGGGGATCCTTGGGGAGTAAGGATTTGGTCCACCCCTGTGGTCCTCACCTAACCTCTCCTTATGTAATTGCCACTTGTTGATTAATTTGTTGTTTGCTACTTTCTTTTATTTTTAGATTTAAAAATAAAAAGGGAAAATTAATTTTACAAACTCTCCCACATTGATGGGAGAGTGGATTTCTCACTTAAATTTCCCTACAAATATCCCACTTGGGAATTAGGAAAACTCACTTGATTAAGAGCTGAAAAAGGCATCTCCACTTGAGAGAAACCCTTTAAGCTCATTAATTACTCGAGTAGTGTTTTGGTCCAACTTTGCTAACCTCCAAGTAAGAGACCGGTGGGGTTCGTGTTGTGGGTGGATATCGTCGGAGGATGTTGCGCTTGTGAGGCTTAGCCTTCTCAAGTAAGAGCTCTGTTGGTCGAGCGAAGCACACATCAAGGGTAATTTAGTCTTTTCTTAAATCTTGTTATTTTATGTCTTTTGGTTATATTAATTGTGAGTTTCTTCCTTGGGCTCGGGTTTTATTTCCGCGGAGAGTTAAACTCATCGAAACCCAACATCTAAAACCGCTACTAAGATTCTTCAAAGTGGTTTACGGTGGCCTCATCTCTTCAAGGATACATGGGGCTTTGTCAAGTCATGTGATCGATGTCAACGAACCAGGAACATCTCAAAGCAAAATGAGATGCCTTAACTACCTATCCTTGAGTTGGGAGTATTTGATGTGTGGGGAATTGATTTCATGGGACCGTTTCCTTCTTCTTTTGGGAACCAATACATTCTTGTGGCGGTGGATTATGTGTCGAAATGGGTTGACGCCATTGCCTCCCCAACAAACGACCATAATGTGGTGATGAAATTGTTCAAAAAGATCATTTTTCCAAGATTCGGTGATCCCAAGGCGGTGATAAGTGACAATGACTCGCATTTTGTGCACAATGCCATTCAAAAGATGTTGAAAAAGCATGGGGTTCATCAACGTTTTGGCCTTCCTTATCATCCTCAAACTAGTGGGCAAGTTGAGGTGTCCAATCGTCAAATCAAGTTAATTCTTGAAAAGACGGTTGCTAGAAATAGAAAAGATTAGGCAAACAACCTTAATGATGCCTTATGGGCATATCAAACGACTTTTAAGACTTATATCGGCACCACTCCATATCGTCTTGTCTATGGAAAATCATGCCATCTTCCGGAGGAACTTGAGCACCGTGCTCTTTGGGCGATCAAAAAAATCAATTTTGATTTAGCAAGTGCAGGAGAGCAAAGGTGGATAGATCTCAATGAGTTAGAGGAGCTTAGGCTTGATGCATATGATTGTTCTAGCACTTACAAGGCGCATTCTAAGGAAGCTCATGACAAGCTTGTCGAGAAAAAGGAGTTTTGTGTTGGTGACAAGGTCCTCATCTACAATTGCTAGATGAAGTTGTTCCCCGAAAAACTCATGTCTAGATAGAGTGATCCTTTCTTGGTGTAAGATGTTTTTCCTAATGGTGTTGTGGAAATTTTTTCGTTGGATTCATCATCTACTATCAAAGTCAATGGTCATTGGCTAAAGAAGTATTTTGATGGTGTTTTTGTCGGCCTTATTCACAAAATGACTCTTTATGATCCACCTTGAGAAAGGGTGGAGAACGTCAAGCTAATGACGTTAAACAAGCCCTTCTTGGGAGGTAACCCAATTTTCTAACCTTCTTTCCATTTTTCTTTTGATTTTATCTTTCTTCTTGATGTTTATGGACTAACCAATATTTTTTGTTTGTTGTGATTTTAAGTGGTTTTGTTATGATGGAAGTTAGTTTGCCAACAATCTTGGTATCAAATTTTGAAGATGAAGTGGTTTTGTGCTTATTGGAAGTTTTGAGTAAGATTTGAGCCTTGGTGGGTGCAATATGGTGGGTTCATGAAATATTGATGTTGAACCCATTGCCAAGGGGTTTAGAAACTACTTATGTTTGTGTTTATCATCATCAGAGGTGTTGTGTGCACCGGTGAGCGCACGAAATTGCTCGGAGGCATGAGCGACCTCAAAGTGCGCGGCCGCGCGAAAGGCTTGGGCGGGTGCGCAAGGGGCCGGCGCGGGCGCGCTAGTCTGCTGCGTGCTCCCTTAAACGCACCTCCTCTCTTTTCTCTCTCATTCTTCTTCCATTTTGTTTCATTTTTCATTGTAGTACTTAAGCAATTTCCCTATTTTTGCCTCTATATTCATCAAAAAATCATCATTATTCATTTTCCTTGGTTGATAATCACTTCAAATTCCCAATTTTATGCTTTTCATTGATTTTCTCTCTCCAAAAGTTGGGAATTTGGGTATTATTGATTGGGTTTTTGAAACTTGCAAGTTTGGGAGCACACAACATTCATTCTTTTTTCTTTCTCTCTTACTTTTACTTGAATTCTTGCAAGTGAAGTTTTGAATTCTTATTTGCCGCTCTCTTGCGGATGTTTTCTCATTGATTTTAGGTCGGGAATATGCAAATATTTGAAGATCAAAGGTTGTCCTCCTCGCGGGCATTACCTCGAGAGCACCGACGATGGGGATGCACGAGAGCGCTAGGAGCAAAGGCTTTGTGCAAGGATCTACGAGCGAGAAAGGGAAGTCGAGCACACGCAACACAACAGTAGGGGTACGCGCGAGCAGGCCCCTCTGTGCGTGCGCACGGGGGGGGGGGGGGGGGGGTGGTGCGTGCGCACGAGCCTGTTTTGTTTCCCTTCGCTCGATTTATTATAAATACTCTTGACTTTTCCTTTTTTAGGGGGAGGACGATTTCACTTGTACTTGAGACTTATTTCCAGATTTAGTAAAGAGAGAAAGTAGAGACATAAACTTTAGATTACTTGTTTTGTATATCAAATTACATCTTTGAGCTTGGATTTCTTCTTTAATCAATGAAAATTAGTGAGAATTTCTTTCTTTAAATTTACTTTTGCTTGCTCCGTCCTTTAATTCTTGAATGTTTGATTTGATTGTTGATCTTTATTGAATTTGATTTTCTCTTTGATTAAGCTTGAAATGATGATGTTTATGATTTAATTAGCTTTGTTTTTCAATTCCACCATGATTAGTGAGTGGACTAGTAGCTAGGGAGAAGGGGAAGCATGCTTGATTGATGATTATTGCTAGTTGATGATTCTTGGTTGATTGAATTGTTGCAATTAAATTGGTTGACATAGTTGTGCATGTGATTAATTAGATTAGGAGTGATCAACCTATAAGATTTATCTAGATTGCATAGCAAATTTCAATGACATGAACCCTTGATTTGAGAATTGCTTTAATTGGTTGAATTAGATTGTGATTTGACGTAGGGAAAATTTAGGTCGTTATCTAATCTTCCCTAGTGCCAAAAAAAATTATAAAGACTTAACAAACCTAAATACTATTATAGAGGTAAGTCAAAGGTCGAACCCAAAGGAATGGGAATGTTCAAGCACTCTCGATTATGTGCCTAAGCTAGGTCGAAGTCTAAGGGTAAAGAGGTAATACTAACAACTAACCAAAACAAAGAACCAAACAAATAAGGCACTAAGGAATGGGGATCAACAAGTAATCATGACAATTGTAGCAACTCGGGAACAACATGCAAATCAAAGGTTGCAAAGACTAATGGTAAGAGCAAACAAAAGAGCTCAACAAGCTATCTCTTAGTGGTCTAACTAGCGCTAACTACGAGAGACTCGAACTAGGAATGTCACTAACCAAACTCAATCGACAATTGTGAGCTACAAATCAATGGTCCCTATCAATGTAGACTCACAATGCAATCTAGCATAATTCTCAAGGCCTAATCGAATTACACACATGCACAATTTTCATTAATCATTTTAATCTCAACAATTAATCAACACAATTCCCAAATTAAGCATAATCAATAAATCATCAAAGTTTCACCCAATCCCTAGCCAAACAACTACTCTAATATCATCATCTAATCAACTAACAACTAAGGAAATCAAAAATCAACAAAATATCAAGAACAACTACTCTAATCAAGCCTCAAACATCAAAATCAATCCAAAAAAACATGAATATTAAACAAAGCAATAAAATGAGATAGAGTTAAAAATTCTCATTGATAATAGAGAAGATTTTCAACACAATTGTCACCATTGAATCTTCAGTCTCTCAATCACCATTGAAATTCCTCACTTTCTCTCTCTAAATCTACTCCTAAACTAACCTTAAAACTAGAGAGAGAAGCTCTCAACTAAGCTAATATTATGATCAAAGATTATCTCTAATTGTTTCTCCTTTTCTAAAATCGGGTTACAAATAGATATAAATTGGAGGCGCGAATCGAAACCGAACAAAAACAAGGACCCGGAGCAGCGTGCCCGCGCTCCTCTGGGTTTCTTCGGTTCTTCTCGAGGCTTCGTGCGTTCGCTAATGGGCTTCAAATAAGCGCACCGAATGATGTTGATGTACACCAAGGAGGCAGATCTAAAGGAGCTTGATGGCGGGTTCAACACCACTCCTTCTTGAGAGCGCGACTGGAGAGCGCAAGAGTTAGAACTTGGAGAATCCACTTCCATGCATCTTGAGCTTTCCTATTGCCATAAGCTTGCTCCAAAAGCATCTTCTACCTTAGTAAACAACCAATATCAAGACCCGAACCTCTCACAATACCTACAACCATGAAAAGAGAGCAAATAAAGGAGAAAAGACTAGAAAAACCATAGAAATGCACAAAACCACAAAATAAGAGAGAAAAGGTAAAACAAAGAACAAAAGCATAAAAATAAGCATTTATTAAGAAGGAAAGCTATGAAAAGAAGGTAAAAACAAACTAAATACTCATCTAATGGGTGCCATTTATGACACCCATCATGATTCTCCTTGTTATTCATTCTTAGTGAACCCTAGCTTGGCTTATAGGAGATAGCTTTTGGATTCTATTAATTGCAACTATTGTTTGTCCTTTGCAATGTTTGAATCAATCGAGTCATCCATCGATTAGCATAATCATTGAGCTTGCATGTGGAACCTATATCCTTAGTGTTTAGCATATTGATTTTCTTTGACTTGATTAGCTAGTTGATACTTTAGTTACAATTCAATTCACTTTACCTCTCATTCTTCGAAGTAGCTTGACCATAGACTATAGCAATCTCCCTCTCATTCCTTGTGGTTCAAATCGGACTTGTCTTATACTAGGAATAAGTTTGATTTTCTTAATTGTTTTATTGGTGGTGCTTTAGTTTTCAACAACCTAGATTACTATGCATCATAGTTATGTGTCGATTTACTCATTCTATTTTCAATGTTGGTTGTGGATTCATTCATTTTGTTATGCAACTTGTTGTGAGCACCATATCTTTCATGCTTTTGAACTATTGTTTTGGCTTGTTTGTGTTGTAGATGGCACTGCTCAGATGTCCCAAAAGAGCCTACAGCTCTAGTTCTCGAGAGGTGGTGCCTCCTCCTCTAAACGTGAGTGAAACTTACGGCATAGAATTTGCCAAGCAAGAGCATTGGGAGAACTTTATCCGTCTCTCCTCTCAGATGATCCTCTCAACAATATTTTATGATCGATCAACAACTACGATGCTTGGAATCGATGATGTTGTGATGTATTTAGCCCAAAACCTTGGTTTGGAGGATTTCATAGGCCTAAATGCTCCAATTTATGCCCGTTTCACCTTTGAGTTCCTCTCTTCTCTCGAGGTGCATGAGGAGCTTGTTCGTACCTTGAAGTTCCAAATGTTCAATAATGATCACTCCATCCCGCTTTCTTACCTAAATGAGATATTCAAATTCCCTACACCTTGGAAGAAACCGAGTATATCTACCCAGCCTTCGAGGAATTGCAAAATAATCATGGGTATAACGAGGGTCGTTGGTGGAGGCATATATCGGTGGAAGGGTCATATCAAACTCAATATTCCAAAGTGGCTTCAATAATTCATTCGGCTTTGAGGTATTTCAAAAGGTTACTTACATATGCTTTCTTCTCAAAGGAATCCCTTGGTGTCATCTCTAGGGAGGAGTTAAGTTGGTTATGGTTGGCGGATCAACAATTTGAAGATGTCAGGGTTATTGACTTTGGGATTTAATTGCTTTATCGACTTGTTGATATTAGTGACGGTGTCTTTCTTTCCGAAAGCATCCAATTGGAAGGATTCATCACCATCATTGCTCTTTCTCTCAACAAGAAGTATGAGAAGATGATCTTGTCTCTTGAGCCCATCCGAGACCGCCGAGAGAAGTTTCCATCCTATCTCCTCAACACTTATGCTTGATCAACCAAAAATTATTGGAACGGACTTCTAAAGAGGATTTGTACATTTAGAAAGTTTCAAGGACTACCAATTGGTGCCCGATCCCTCATCCGGAGGCCACCACTCAGTTCTTGGACACTCCTCTTCCTTGGCGGCCTGACAAATGGCTTATTAACCCATCTCTCAAGAGGACTCCTCCGCCCAACCTTCGCATCAACCCGCTTGCTCCCGTTCGTACTCTCTCTCATGATTTGGCCCCGGTATCTCGGGGGGGTACTCCTATGATCTCTTCTTCTTTTTCTTCTTCTACTTATCAATGTGATTTGCCTAGCTTGCATGCAAAAATTGATTCCATTGCCAATGTGTTGAATGCTTCCCCTTTGGGAAATGACTTTGTGCTTGGTTATAACTATCATGCTAGGAAAATTTATAACTTGCATGTAAGGATAGGAGAGATTGAGCCATATTTGAACGACCCCTACCTCCCGGTCCAACAAGGACCCGTACCCCAATGAGTCGCTTACGATCCGGACCAACGGCCATCTTTGTGCTTTCCTTATTGGGAGGGGCCCCATGTGCCCCTTAATGCAATTAGAGGGACCACCCGGCCTCCTATGAATATAAGAGGCCCAAGGGTTGTGATTTTACCTATAACCCGGCTAACCCTAACCCATTCCCTAATCCCGAAACCTTTGGTCGATGGGGTCTATCGGGTGAGCCGACTCTTGATGATTGGTCTCACTATTTTGCTATGGATAAGGCTCATAGGGAGAGTAGGTTGAGAGGTAAAGGGTCGATGGTAGTGGATGATGTTGTTAGCCAAGTCTTTTCTGAGGTCGGTGAGGGGAGTACCCATTTTACCCCTTACCATAGCGCTGAGTGATACCATATTAGCTATCCTCTCTTATGTGCCTACTTTACATTGATATCATTCTTTCACCTGCTTGTTGCTAGGATTTTAGCTTGGAAGGGGGGGGGGGGGAGGGTAGCTCATTTTAGGCTTGGGTGAGTATTCGTATGATTTAATTAGGTTCTTTAGTCTCCCCTTTGCTTCTACGGTTCACTGCGGTTCTGTCTTTGAGTTTTTATCTCAAATCTGATGATGATGATATGATATTGGTTTGTTGTTGATTGTTGTTTTCCTGCTGATTGATTGAACTCTAATTGGATGAGCTTTTTCTCTGTCTTTCATTATGTTTCTCTAATTCTATGATCATTTCTTTCTCAGCATAGTTATATGCTGCTTTTGCGTGGAAGTTACTGATAATTTTTCTTTGTATATAGTATTTTTATTTCTCACTTGGCGTATTATCCTTGCTTTTGCTTTTTGGAGCATCGTGACGGTTTATGCTTTTTCTTGTTTCTCCACATTAGCATTGCTTGGAGTACCCGGTGAGATCTTTCTATTTCTTCTCTTCCCTTTTTCTTTGTTGTTTACTTATAATAGGATTAGTCTAGGAAGAGTTGATTGATCGAGAATGCTTGCCTTGTACCACCATAGAGTGTTTGGGGTCATTGGTGATGTTGCCGAATGACCGCTTGTATGTCGATTAGGTTTTACGTGTCTTGCATGCATTTTCTCGCATTTCTTTCTCTTTTTCTTACCTTTTCTTTCTCTTATTTTCCTTTTTACTTTCAATTTTCTAACCAAAAACAAAATAGATAAAAAGATTTTGAGGCTTTGTTTTCATCTTTTTTGTTGTTTTGCCTTTGAATTGGGACATAATACCATCCGAGCTTTTGTTGTTGAATGAATAATTTCCTATTTTGTATCGGTGTGCATGTTTTGAGAGTATCTTTGGTTGATTCTAGGATAGGGTATGCTAAGGTAGCGGTTTAGACCTTTTGGAACCTTGTAGCCGGATTCTATTTGTTTGTGGTAAGAAGGAGTTGCTCCCTATAGTGGATTTGAAGCTAATAGTGATTTTTTGCTACAACTGTGTGAGATTTTTATTCTTCTTGCTTTCAACATTTCTTCATTGAGTGGCACATGGATAATGGGCTATTGCTTGCCTTATCTAGAAATTGACTCTCATCTCCCGAGAACGCGACCGAGCCATTTAGGAAGGACAAAGGCATCTTTTCGGGGTGGTGATTTTTACTTTTCTAGGATGGTTTTCTTTTCTTTTTTTTGGGTTTACATTTTCCTACTTGCTAACCATTTGAGCCATATAACTTTCTTTTCAAGCCACATCTTTAGCTTTTGTGCCTTTTGTTTCATTGTTGTTCCCATCTTCGATTTTTGTGAAGTATTTGGTCTTTATTGTTGGAGTATTTGGTGGATGAGATTGATTGTTTGGTTTTTATAATGTAAGCAAGTTTGTGTTGTAAATATTTTGTGAATAAAGGCAAATGCCAAGTTAAAAAAGCCTTACATAGTAAAAAGAGACGAGGACATTGCATTAAAGTTAAAATATTTGAAAAATGAAAAAAAAATGAGAAAATGCAAAGCACATTTAAAATGCTTTGGAAAAAAGTGAAAAATTGTGAGAATGAAAAATTACAAAAATATTTTGATGTAAGTGTTTTTCTCCCTATTTTAAGCATTGAGGACAATGCTTCATTTTAACTTGGGGGGGGGGGAAGCGTTCTTATGCTTTTTGTATATATTATTGTGATTTTGGCTTTAAATAAGCTTGGGGGTGTTGGTGTTTTTGTTTGGTAATTTTTTGGTTTTGGTGTTGAGATTTGGCCAATCTTTGCTTCACAATTTAGGTATACCACCAAATTTCAGATTTTAGCCTACCTTCACCCTTCTTGCCCTTACATTACAACCCTTTTCAAGACCTTTTGACCTTTGTGGTTGAGTCACAAGTCGGTGGAGGGAGATGTGAGTCAAGCCTATGGAGCGGCGTTCATAGTCAAGATGTTGAGTAGCCCTAAAACCTCTTCTTTTCCGGTTTCTTTGAGGAATCATTGAAATGCTCACTAGAGGTGGATTTAAAACTAGTTGGGAGAACGTGGTAAGATTGTTTGGGATGAAGGTGAATTTTGTCTCATTAGTTCTCTATGCTTAGCATATCTTATGTTTCAATCAACCTTGGATATCTTGGAACATGCATACCCTTATGTATAGAAAGTTGTTTATTCACTTGCATTTGGTCATTTGTAAATGTCCTTTTTTATTTTACTTTCTTTTTATTGATTTGCCTCATTTTTACCTTCAAGAGTTATGGGTCAAACTCTTTGGATACCCTTACGAGACCTCACTCGTCCTCATTGGCGACTTTGGGGTTTAAAGGGTTTAATTCCTATGTTCAAACCTCTTCTTCTTTACATAGAAACAATTTGGAAGAAATCATTGAAAATCAAACAAAGTTGTTGAACATTTACATGGCTGCAAGTGACAAGAAATTTAATGAAATGATGACTCATAAGAAGATGCTTGAAAACCAAATTTCTCTAATTGCTAATGCTTTGAAAGACCATGCTAGTCCTTCTTCTTTACCTTCCCAAGGCCTAGATCCCAAGAGACCGGTTAATGCTATTGTCACAAGGAGTGGTAAGGTTCTTGAGGAGAGTTTGCCTAGGAAGAGTGAGACCAAGGACGTCACAAATGAGGTTTTGGTTGAAGATGAGAGAGATGGTGCATCTTTGAGTGAGGTTGAGATTGAGAAGCCTAGTGAGGTGAGAGTGGAGAAAGAAATTGTGAAACCCAAGCTTCCTTATCCACAAAAATTCATGAGACACAAGTTAGATGAACAATTTGGAAGATTCATTGACATGCTCAAGCAACTTCACCTTTCTCTGCCATTTACCGAAGTAGTCACCCAAATTTCTAACTACGCAAAATTCCTCAAAGACATTTTGAGTGGTAGGAGGACTTGTGATGGTGTAGAAACGGTGAACTTGACCGAGAATTGTAGTGCAATCATAATGAACAAGATGCCACCTAAGCTGAAAGACCCCGGAAACTTTTCCATCCCTTGTGCCATTTATAAAATGCAAATTGAGAATGCCTTGTGTGACCTAGGAGCTACTGTTAGCCTTATCCCATATTCGGTGTACCAAAGGCTTGAGCTAGGGGAACTCTTACCTACTAACACCACTTTGCAATTGGCCGACAGGTAAATTAAGTTTCCTAAGGGTAAGGTAGAGGATGTTCCTTTGAGGGTTGGGAAATTTGTTATTCCGGTGGATTTTGTGGTGCTTGAGATGGACGAAGATGCTAACATTCCTGTCATTCTAGGGAGACCATTCCTTGCTACTTCGGGTGCTTTGATAGATGTAAAAAGCGCTAAAATTTCACTCAAAGTAGGGGATGAGATGATAGAATTTGACTTGAATGATAGTATGAAGTATCCAAGTTCTTCTTTAGAAAACTGCATGTTGATTGATTCTCTTAATCATGTTGTGTCTTATATGGATGAGCAATTGCTCACTTCTAACAATGCTCTTGAGAATGTTTTGTTCAAAAAAGAAAAGATAGGTGCTCCTAGCAAGGAGATGACTTTGTATGAAGATGTGCTCAATGGAATCCTTAAGGAGGTTAAAGAGCAAATGTGTATCAACATTTCTAGCCAAGAAGCGTTGAATGTGGCTACATCAAAGGAAGGTAAAGGTGTTCCAATGGTTGACCTCAAACCTCTTCCATCACACCTTAGGTATGAATTCTTGGGACCCAACTCCATCGATCCCGTGATTGTTAGCTCTTCTTTGAGTAAGCGCCAAGCTCAAGAGTTGTGTGATGTCTTGAGAAAGCATCAAGGTGCTTTGGGTTATACCATTTATGACCTCAAAGGTATAAGCCCCGCTTTATGTACACATAACATAACCCTTGAGGAGGGTGCTCTACCTTCTATTGAGAGACAACGAAAGCTACACCCCCAAATGGGAGAGGTAGTGAAGAAAGAGATCACCAAACTTTTGGATGCAGGATTTATATACCCCATCTAAAGAAAAGAGGCATGACCGTCGTCGAGAATGAGAAAGGTGAGCTCATTCCGACGAGCACGGTCACGGGATGGAGGATGTGTATAGACTATAGACGTCTAAACACGTCCACCAAGAAAGATCGCTTCCCCCTTCCTTTCATTGATCAAATGCTTGAGAGACTAACGAGGCACAAGTTCTATTGTTTTCTTGATGGTTATTCGGGATTTTTCCGAATCCCTATCCACCCGAGCGACCAAGAGAAAACAACATTCACTTGTCCCTATAGAACATTTGCTTATAGGAGAATGCCGTTTGGCCTTTGTAATGCTCCCGCAACATTTCAAAGATGCATGATGAGTATATTTGGAGATATGTTGGAGGAGTAAATGGAAGTGTTTATGGATGAATTCTCCGTGGGCGGTGTTTCATTTGAGGCATGTCTTGAAGACCTTGAGAAATGTTTGGCAAGGTGTGAGAAGGTAAACTTGGTTTTGAATTGGGAGAAGTGTCACTTCATGGTGGAGGAAGGCATAGTCCTTGGACATAAGATTTCTCACAAGGGGATAGAGGTGGATAAAGCAAAGAAAAAATTGAGGTTATTTAGAAGCTTCCACCTCCGGTTAATGTGAAAGGAGTGAGATCTTTCTTAGGACATGCCGGGTTTTATAGAAGATTCATTAAGGATTTCTCGCTCATTACAAAGCCCCTCAATGATCTTCTTCAAAAGGATGTCGAGTTTGTATTTGATGATAAGTGTTTGGAGGCATTTAATAAGTTGAAGAAGGCTCTAATCTCTACTCCTATTGTTCAAGCCCCAAGAGGGGATTTACCTTTTGAGTTGATGTGCGATGCGAGTGATTCAGCAATTGGAAGTGTCTTGGATCAAAGAGTGGAAAAGAAGCTACATGTGATCTATTATATGTCCAAGACTCTAAATGGTGCTCAGAGGAACTACACCACAACGGAAAAGGAGTTTTTGGCTATAGTTCATGCCTTTGAGAAGTTCCGTTGTTATTTGCTAGGTTCCAAGATCATTGTCTTCACGGATCATGCGGCTCTCAAGTACCTTTTTGCCAAGAAAGAATCCAAGCCTAGGTTGATCTGGTGGGTGCTCGAACTTCAAACTTTTGATATTGAGATTAGGGATAAGAAAGGAGCGGAAAATGTTGTGGCGGATCATCTATCTCGTCTTGAAGATTCTCAAATTCATGATGATGGTTCTCCAATTGAGGATATGATGCTTGACAACTTCTTATATTCCATTGAGGAAAAGGAGCTCCCATGGTTCGCCGACTTAGTGAATTGTCTTGCATGTGGGGAGTTTCCACCTTTCTTTTCTAAGAATCAACAAAAGAAGCTCAAGAGAGAGGCAAGACACTATGTGTGGGATGATCCTATCTTGTACAAGCGAGGAGTCGATGGCTTACTTAGGCGTTGTGTTCCAAATGAAGAGGTGCCTAGTGTTTTGAAGATGTGCCACTCGGATCCGAGTGGTGGTCATATGGGTATTTCTAAAACCGCTACTAAGATTCTTCAAAGCGGTTATTGGTGGCCACATCTCTTTGAGGATTCATGGGATTTTGTTAAGACATGCGACCGCTGTCAACGAGTTGGGAATAACTCCAAGTGAAATGAGATGCCTCAACAACCGATTCTTGAATTGGAGGTATTTGATGTTTGGGGAATTGATTTCATGGGTCCGTTTCCCTCATCTTTCGGAAATCAATATATTCTTGTTGCGGTGGATTACGTGTCTAAATGGGTTGAGGCCATTGCTTCTCCAATTTCGGGTCTTAATCTAGCATTGTAGACTTGTCACCATACCTCTTGCCTCTCCTTGTCTAGGCACCCCTCTTGCGGTAGCTTGATCTTCATGTTAGAGAATGACCTAGTCACTTCCTCCACGAGACCATCATAGTTGCCATTGATGCTCTTGGTGACCCTCACATTGACTATATCCTCTAGAGCTTTGAGGAACATGTCTAGAATGTAGTTGGAGAACTTCCCCTTCCATTGTTCTGGGATGGAGTTTACCATAAGTCGTGAGACTCTTTTGCAATCATAACTCCACTTCTCATGAGCCTCATCACTCAAAACCCCTTTTGAGTAGAAACTCAGGATGGGTATGTCAAAAATGTGCTCTAGGTAGCAATTTCGAAAGGTCTTTCAGAGTTCTTCTTCCCACTCCTTAAAGTTCACCAAGTTCAAGCAAAATGGTAACTTTTCGGGAAGTTACGAGCACATTAGGTTGTTGTCGTTGTTAGTTGAAGACAAGATTCTACAATTGAAAGAATTGGAAATGAAAAACCATTCATAATACTTAAATAAGATTGAAATCATGCATTTTAATCAAACTTATTTAAACGTCTTATTAACACATTAGAATTTTCCCATTTGGTGAGAGTAAGTCGATTCCAAGATCCAAAGAAACAATGAGTGGTTAAGAATGCTTTGGCTTGTCTTGACACTCAATCTTGTAAGGTAAGTAACTCTTTGCTAATGGCTCCAAGCCACTCTTGGTTGCATAAATCGTCGCATCTAATGCTCTCTCAACAACTTATCCATTTTGCCACGACATGTTAGGACTCCATCACTCATATCATTGAATATAACCAAAACCAACTTGCTTACCTAGTATGCCTTACGTATCCTAGGGAGTAATAGTGATGCCTCGTTTTGGCGTAGCCCATCACTACTCTCAATAGGTCGATAAGTGTTGTTTTGGAATGGCAATTTTACTCAATATTTTAGGGACCTAGGGTTTCTATATTGGTTGATTTAAGTGAACTTAACTAATCATCGCAACATTCGAAATCCTAAACATGCATCTAACATACAATTGATATATAATCATAAATATATATCAAAAACATAAATAATGATGCATTTGGCAACTAGCATGACCCCTTGAGTCTTCAAGTCTGCAAGGGTGGTCTTTTGCAACTTCATGGCTTCCTCTTCCAAGAAGCTCTTTCTTCAAGGCATGACCATAATTATGCAAATACTAGTATCTACGATTAGGACTAATCTAAATATTAAGGTACAAAAATACTAAACGGTTCGCAAACCGTATTTAGATTTACAAAAATACATCATGGAACGCAGTTCGTATTTTCTATCCTAATCGGGACCCACTAGTTGCCATTTTTATAAAACCTGCGGGAGAATATACATTCCATTCATCCATTCAATATTTGTGAATGGCCCATGCATTTTACAACGATAAACAAGTAACAATGCACAAGCACGCGTAAACTAGTAACTTATTTAGGTCGTTAATCCAATTAACACGCCTAATTAAAACTAGTTAAATTTGTTTAACCAATTATGTAATTTGGCGCAATTAAAATTGAAGCTCCCACTAAATTCCGCATCCAACTTAATTAATCCAATTAATTAAGTCGGTAAACCCAAAATTTTTCCAAAATAAAAATTTTGCCAATGCCGCTCAAAACCGAGGCCTAGCCTCAAAATTTAATTAATTAAAATAATTAAAGCAAAAATAATTAAATTAATTAGAATAATTAAAACGGCAAAATAAGCAAACACGTAGCCAATCGCACGCAAATGGTTTGCGCACCTAGACTAGCTAGTGCGCACCATTGCTAGCCAAGGGTACTTAGCACTCCTTAGGCAACGTGGGTTGGTGCGTGTTCCCGCACCACACCGCATAGCACTAGCTAGGCCGAGCCTGGTAGCGTTTGCTACGGGTTTCAAGGTGCAAGGTAACACGCACAAGGCTACTTGCCCTTTTGCAACGCACCAATATGCATATATTCGAAGCATACCCCGCACCACAAGGCTCGCTTGCTTGCCCAGCCATGCTCGTATAGCCATGCGTGCACAGCAGCATGCATGGCACGCACAGCATGATGCTGCTGCTGCGCCATGCTGCTGCTTGCTTACTGGCTGGCGCACCATGCTGCTGGCAGCGAGCAGTAGCCACGCAATGCAGCACACAACACACGAGGCGGCCCCCTTGGCAGCCACATGCGGGCTGCTATGCAACCCGGCTAGCCATGGGAGGTTTTAACCTCGATCTTCGAGCCATAGCCTCGGGGTTTTAACCTAAATTTTACATGACTAAATAATTAATTCCAAATTAATTTTAGAATTAATTCAATGAGCAAAAAATGAAAAATTATCAGAAGTCCAACTTAAATAAAAATCATCAAGGTGCACGTAACCAAAATTATTTCTAAGAACTATTCTTTAATAAAATTGGTTCAACTTGGTGCAATAAAATAAACAAGGGCAATTACTCACTATTAATTTAATTAATTTAAATTAAACATGAGATTTTTACAAAATAAAGGGGAGTTGGAATTATGATTACAAATATTCAAATAAAGATTCCATCTTTAACTTGTGAATCCTTGAAAAATTATATCTTCCAATGTGAAGATAAATGAAATTTCTATCACAAGATTCAAACTTTATGATTCCAATCAACCTAATACATGATTAAATCAAAAGTTCAACCACAATTTCATGGAATTTAGTAACTCAAAGTTTCAATCACTTAAAATAATTAAAGATTGAATCTTTAGTACTTAGAAGCCTCAAAAAATAATTTTTTCACACTTAATGCAATGGATTTACAATTATGTGAAAATTTTAACCAATCTTTCAAGCATTAATTACTATCAAATAACCATACTTAAAGAGGTTCAAAATGTAAAAACATTAAGGAAAGAACCAAATTCATAATCAGTATAAATTTGCCATTAAGATTCAAGGTTAGAAAGACTTAAAAATTTTTGTCAAAAAGAAAAATCCCTCGAAAAAGGCATTTTTGGTCAGATTTTCGCCTAAAACACAATCCTAAAAGAGGGAAAACATTTGCAAAACGCCTTTTCCACCCAAAATTCACTATTTTTGGGTGAAAATCTGGGTTCGGGGCCATAATCAGCTTTAAAACGGGATTAATAATATTAATAAATCTGAGCTACTAATCTAATTAGCAACATAAAACCAGAAAAATAAAGCCATAAAAACACCTTGAGAATTAGGATTATAAAAATAAATGAACTTGGCTCTAATACCACTGTTGGGTTTTGATGAGTCCGACTCATCGTGGAAAATAAAACCCGAGCCAAGATCAAACTCACAATTAATATATTCAAAAGACATAATTAACAAGAATTAAGGAAAGATGAAAATACCTTTAAAGCATGCTTCGCTCATACCCCGAGGTCTTACTTGAGAAATCTTAAGTCTCGCAACGGGCGAAAACCTCCTACGGTATCCACCTGCAACACAACCTCGACTAGGTCTATTACTTGAAGGTTAGCCAAGTCCGACCAAACTACTCGAGTAATTATGAGTTTAAAGGTTTTCTCAATGGAGATGGCTTTTCTAACTCTTAATCAAGTGAGTTTTCCCATACCCTAAGTTGGGCATTTATAGGGAAACTCATGAGTGAAATCCTCTCTCCCATCAATGTGGAAGAGTTGGTAAAATCAATGTTTTCCTTTTGTTTTTAAATCAAAAATAAAATTAAATAGCCTACAACTAATTAATCAACAAGTGGCACATATAGAGGAAGGGTTAGGTAAGGACCACAAGGAAGAGGTGACCAAACTTAATCCTCAAGCACTCCCCATAATCGGCCACCTACACCCAAACATCCCCAATCACCCGCCGCCACGTGGCACCCACACTTGGGCACCAAGGCAGCTTGGGTGTGGGCTGCTGCCTCGGCCCAGCTAGATGCTGCTGCCCTTGGCGTGGCAGCATGGGTGCGCTATTGCTTCCTCGGCCCAGCAAGCCACACACACAAGTGCGGGCTGCTGGCCGAGGCCTGCTGCTGTGCCAATGCCAGCACACGCAGCCCAGCAAGCGACGCGTCTAGCTGGCTACGTTGTGCTTGGCGCGCCAGCAGCAAGGCACTAACACACCCCCCGCACACAAGCGCAGCAGGCCATTCACGCACACGCGGGCTGCTGCTGCCATGTGCGTGGCTTAGTGCATGCTAGGTATGTGCTCTAAGCACATTTTTCCCCTAGCACTCAGTTTGCTCGGGGCATTCCGATGCTGAGGTATTTTAGGTAAATTGTTGATTAATTAATGATTTTACCGTCTCGTCTTTAATTAATTCGACTCGACTTACGACGCTCGGTTTCGACGCTCTAAGCTCGATTTCCAACATCTAAATATTAATTACTCGAGCGACTCATTAATTCCCTCCGAATTAATTCGTCGTGTCGGATTGTTAGTTGCTTGGGTGTGACCCGAAGGGTTCAGTCAAGATTAAACTGTAATATTAATTACTCATTAATATTACTGATCGGAAGCGGCCTCCACCTAGGCATTCCGATCACTTGACCTCACTGAATAATTAGGTTTCTAATAATTTTGAACCCTCTAATGGAATAATACACTTGTTCGAAGGACACCATTCCTATCAATAACGGATAAAGTTCCTTATTAGTTTATTTTCTTTCTAAAAGACTAATACACGTGTTCTAGGCCCATTTTGGCAACATAACTACTGCCGAGAGGGCAAAACACAAAAATCGAATGTCACCCTGTAGACACCCAAATGTGTGTCCCTAAAACCAAACCCAGTGATGAATACCTTTCACGTTATTTGATTATCGAACGAAGTGAAAGTGTGAAAAGTCTTGTGATGTAGTTGTTTTTATTAAAATATCTCTCTTTCTGTTTTTGAAAATATTTCTTTTTATATACTTTATTTATGAAAATAGCCAGTCCAGTTTAGTTTGGTCCACGATAAGGGTCCAATAATAGTGTAGTTGGATTGGGCTCAAAAAGTGCTTTCCAACAATATATTATAAGCCCAATTCCGATGAATAATGAAGAAGTTATGGCCTAAATACTAAATTGGGCTCGAAATGAATTTTATATGCGGCCCAATGATCTAGAGGAGGGCCTATTACTTATTATTCCTAAAGTTGTTAGGATAAATTTTTAACTTCTGGAATATCTAGAAGGTTTTTTTATTAATTCTAATGGAATTAGGATTGATAATTATATTTTAAAAAGTTTTATTTGAAATAAAATAAGTGTTTTATGATAAATCCGATTTTAATTTGATAAACACGGAATTTGCTGCTTAATCATATTAAGAAAAGGATTCCGTACAAAGTGCGTTTTATCTTTTAATTAGCGCCAAACGACAGAGTCAGTTGCCTGGCACTGGTGCCTGTCGCCTAGCGATATATGCCAGTTTTATTCCGTATAGAACTTGAAGTATTTTCTATTGTTTTCGGACTATTTTTCTATAAATAGTGGTCGTATCTCCCCGTTTTCATTCACCAACAATTATTAACAACCATCTAATTCTATTTTCTCTCTCTAAACGCTAGAAGCTCTCTCTCTCTCTCCCTCTTTTCTAAACATTCCCTCATACAAAATTTCACATTCAAAAGTTCTAGACACACTTAGCAAATTTCAAAGTTGCCTTCGCCCTAGACATGAAAGGTTGATAATTTCTGAGGGTTTGGTCCCAAAACTCTATTTTAATTATTTTATTTAATTGTTTGATTTATTATTTTCCTTGAAGTTACTAACGTGTGTATTTTGTTATTAGAAAGAGATACGAGACATCCAAGTAAGTAATTTAATTGTTATTATTTTGATATAGAAATCATGCTTTGATTGTTTTGATTCCTAGTATCATGTTAGGATGTCTTTATGATTCCTAGTATCATGTTTAGGGTAATAACTAATATTTCTAATATCATGTATGTTTCTATGATGCTTCCTATTTCTTTTCTTCTATCATGTTAGTATCATGTTAGGGATAAAGTTTTAATTTTTATTGTTTAGTGACATGCTAGGATTTGTTATTAATCTTGTTAGTATTATACCTAGGATCTTCCTAATATAATTATGCTTTATTAAGGTTATTAAGATGATGATTATTTTATGTTGCTTGATATTATTATTGTTATTGCTTGATCACGCCCTCTCTTGCAGGATTAAAGGGAGTTTGTACTTGTAATCACACTTAATAAGATAATTAATAATCTTGTTTAGGCTAATATGATTATAATTCAAGTCATCGCCAATAATAGATTTGTTTGTGCATTAATATTCAACCAACATAGATTAAACAGTTTTAGGGTTAACCTATTGATTGTATGTTAGTCAGAAAGCGCACATGATTATGAGAAAAATAAAGTAGAGGCCTATTTAGGGCAGGTTCAATCTCTTTTAGGTTGGATTTGTACCTTCATCCCCAAATATCCAATCATGGTTCCAGACCACTATGGAGTTATCGATCTCATGGATCGTGAAGGGGTGTAACCTTCACCCTGTGAACGGTTTACAAGTTTCTAAAACTTGTTGGGGACTCTTTTACTCTAGCTTCCTTCCCTTTAGACGCCACCATACTTAAGTGTATGATCACAGTGAGGCTCAAGTGTGGGATGCTTGAAATATTCCCTACACACCCACGCTTGGGGGCTACGATACCTGCAGTTAAACTCAGTAAATGGGGGCTTTTAACACCCACAAAAGCCATCTTATACCAGTTTCAACTAAAAGTATTCTAGAGATTATATTTCTTAGTCTGGAAGAATCAACTGCTTATAGACGAATAATCATAACATAAACATAATTATCGTCTACCAAACAATCTTGAGGTTCAAACATGGCAAAAACAAGCTAAATGGAAACTTCGCGCCTTTTTTTTCGAATTCAAAATTTTCAAAACATGATTCCTGAGAGTAATAGTAGTTCTAATACTATAATTTACTTCATAATCAACAAGTATAACCAAAATGAGCAAGTTAAACAACAGATTTGAACTGAAATTCGAAGAAAAAAGTCAAGAACGTACTCAAACAAAGAAATGCTCATAAAAGGTTCAATACTCAACCATTTTTCATGACATTTGTTGCAAAACACTCCTTAAACATGATATAACAACATGGAACAAACAATTTCAAGAAGTATGGAGAAAAATGGAAACCCCCAAATTCGAATTTAAGGGTTTTACGGTTCGAAAATCGCCAAAATTATGCCAAAAAACAAACAAAAATTAATAAAAACTTACATTGGATTATGGCAAATATGAATAGGGGATGAGATCTACTTCCTTTAGCTTCAAAAACAAAAGAAATTCGAGCTTTTTAGAGAGAGAATGAAGAGAAAATTGAGAAGGAAGGAGAGAGAGAGCAAAATAAAAAATCGCGCTTAGCGATTTTCTTTTTGCTGATTTAAATGTCGTGCACAACTCAATCAGTTGCGCAAAACAACCCAGCGCAACTCAGAAGGATGTGCGTGTCTAGCCAGTGTGACCCACTGAGTTGCGCACAGATACTGATCACTTTAAAATGCGGTATTGAGATTTCGATTCGTTTAATTTATTATTCATGGTTTTTTTGCTCGTTGTAAGACGTAATGGCGTGCAAATTATCGAAATATTTTAATTGCTTTGCATTTTGTAGTTTATTTTCTTCTTTGATAGTTTTTTTTGCATCATCTTGCATGCACACTGAGCTTTGTGCCTGCACTAAGCATACGTTTTGGACGTTTTTCGTGCGCGTGTCTTAAGATGTTCTATAGTGGTGCTTTACGTAAAAGCTCCCATAAACAGGTTTATCATTTTACCGTACTGACTTTAGAAATGTCACATTCTTTTCTTTGTTTTTGGCGGTCACATCAAAAAGGATGGCATTATCATACAGCATAAACTTGTATGGCGTAAAATTTCACCTCTTCCAAGCCAACGTGATCTACCTCTCGTAGCTAAAAGGTAGAATTTCTTTAGGCGTTAGCCAAACGAGTCGACTGGCGCGCAGAACCATAGAGGACAAGTCACATTCTTGATTGGAAGCAAATACGGTAGTTAGTGAGCTTACTAGCTTACCGGACAGTTAGGGTGTCCGTCCACCCCCCATATAAAGAGCGACGTGCGATGTCGCATCTATTTAGACACGTGCCCCCAGTCCTGAGACACGTTTTTTCATCTTGTGGACAAAAATACTGAGAGAGTTGCCGATTTTCTTCTCTCTCACTGGATTTGGATATATGCCTCCAGTCCCGAGACATGTATTTCTATCTTGTGGACATCGAATACTGCGTTTTGACAAGAGAGTGTCAAGGACTTTATTCACGTGTTAGGCTATGAATGCCGAAACACCTCTCCTTTTATCATCTTTTTAAATTTGTAAAAATCAGGCTAAAATTTCAATGACATATCGAAGGACTTTAAACCAATGATGCTATAATTGAGAGGATATCATCCCCTTTAATCCTTTTTAAACCGATTTCTTCTCATGACTTGAAATCACAAAGGACAGCCTTTACTCGTAAAAGCGTTCTACATTTGCAAAGGATCAATTTAGATTCTTTAGCGTGTTATGACTAGAAAATGCTTTTTCTAGCCTTAATAGCTACTTGTCTCAAACACTTAGCGAATCAAGGATCGTTTCGACATCCTTAACATTACTAAAAGATTCTCTATTCTTAGGGAACTTTGTAGAATGAGTCTCGGATTTATTTCCTTGACTACTTTGATCTTCGTCAATTCTAGACTCGATCAAAGAGGGGGCTAACTATAGACATCTACTTTTGGCCTCCTGTCCCGACAGGAGGTGCAATGGCGATAAATAAAACCATCTTCATGTTGGGTCAACGTGAAGAATGCTTATGGACAACTGATTAAATCACAATAATGTAAAATGACAAGCCTAACCCAAAACAAAATGAATTAAGGTCCAAAATAACTAAGCCCGATCATAATTAGGCTTAAGCCCGAGGTTAAAACCTAATTATGACGTATTTAGAGGCGCCTAGGTTAAAAATCAATGCTGCCGTAGAGAAATCCACAAGCATCTCAATGTGTCGTGCTGGTCTAGCACGCGCAACATAATCAGCTGCGCATGACACCCAGCGCAACTGCTAGTGTTGCGCTTGCAGAATAGTCAGAATTTCACAAAAATATAAAATCGAATCTTACCATAATACCGCGGGCAAGACGATCAGTTACGCTGCCCATAACAGCGCATCTAAATTACTTGCACTGGGATGTCGCGTGCAACCCATTCAGATGCGCGCGACACCTGCTGCCGCAAAACGTTCGAAACCCTAAACGCATCCATTCCCTATAAATAGAGGCTTAATACGAGGCACAAACAGACAAAAAAATTAACCTTAAACTCTAGCAGAAACTTTGTGAACTTGTGTACTATCAAATCTTCTTGTCCTAAACACTCACCTCCTCAATACTTGTTACTACTGTAGAGGTTCCCGAACAAAAAGGATTCCATAAGTGTTCTAAACGGAGATTTAGCAAGGAGAAGTGGTAAATTCCCGAGCACTTAGATCAATCACCTTTATTTTCTTGTTTAATTAACTTTTAATTAATTAATTAGTGTTGTTAGATCACTTTAAACAAACTTTTAATTAATTAATTCCACATAGTATCTTGCGTTAAACAAAGAATAGAATTGAATAAATTTATTGTTGATTGGTCACTTAAGCCAAGGCGAATCTTGTTTATTTATTGTTCTTTCACGAATATTGATTAAATACGAATAACGACTTTTGCAATGTAATTCCTACGTGATTGACGCGTGTAAATAAAATCGACTAACTTAGTTTTTAGGTATCACGTTGAATATATTGTTTGGTGATGAAATTGTGAAAAAGGAAGAGCTAGTAGAGGCCGTACTAAGGTTAGATAGCGATTCCCCTCTAAAGGGAACGTTATCTTAGTACCCTCACTCCCGAACTCATTTCTGGTCTCGAACTCATTTCTGGTTCATTTAGACCAATTTGGGCATGGGTAAACTTACGATTTGTGCTAAATATCCCTTGAACTCTTCTTGGGAGAAAGGCATGAACGAGATTTATGAGGTTTCCTAAAACTCATTGGCGACTCCTACTTGTTTCTTATAAAAAAGTGTGATGATAAGATCAATTCTAATTCAAGGTCCCCCAAACAGTCAAGGATTCAAATCTTAATACACCCTAACAAGTGTAAAGTCTTAGGCTTTTAAAGGGCCATGTGCAGTTAAGGAGAAGGATCCCCTACGATGGGCACACCCTCCTTACAATACTGTGGGAACATTAATTGAAAGGGACTTGATAAATGAAACCATGAATCATATTGATTGATTAGATTTTTAGAGAGAATTTCGCCTACGTTGGAAACGGAGAAAGCTCGAAGACGCAATCTCAAGAAGTTTTCAACAATTAAAGATGTAGCACCCTAGGTCTTGTTTTGTTTCTTTTTCTTTTGTTTTCTTTATGATTGACTAAGAGATTCATGCTGTCGAATCTACTTATTATGTACTCTCATTAATTAATGAATAAAAATTATATTTTCAAGTACGTCTATCTTGTTCTCTTTTCAATCTCTTTGTTGTTATTAGCTCGAATAGAATAAAACATATATATGCAAATAGGCAATATAAAAAAAAAGCATACATACTGAACACTTTAAGAATCTTGATGAGCTTTGGCTTAAAAGATGTATTGAATGAAAAGAGGCCCATCTTTTTGGCCCACTAAAAAAAGATATGATGATTACACCAACACGGGAGGCAACTTGAAACTCCACGTAGATAATCCCATGTTAATAACCTTAGCACAATCCATCTTTTGTTAGCCCTTTTGAGATTCGTCAATTGAGCCTTACTTATTCAACCTACATTATTCCAAACCTTGTGATTGGAGTGGTGCAAAGAAATACAAATGAAAAATTAGGGGACGAAACATAAAAGGGGAACACAAAGTTAGTCTAAACCCAAAAAAAGGAAAGATCGAATGAAAATCGTTCTAAACCCAAAACCAAACTTGTCAAAGAAAAAAAAAAAGAAAGAAAGAGAGGGAAGACAAGGAAAAGGCACCTAAAGTAGGAGTTGTCACACAAAGTAGAAAGGTTTTAATTTGAGAAACACCAAAAGTAAGGGATTGAGGGAGTATAATTGAGCCTAACCATTTTTCATAACCTTGAGCCTAGCCACGTTACAATCCTGGAAAGGCCCTCCTTGAGGTAGACCATAACCATGTACCACAAAAATCATCATTCTACGATAATATGGCCCACCTTAGGCCTTTGCACATATGGACTTACTATTGAGTAGTTATGCCCATACATAAAATGTATAAATTGAGTAATGATTATAAAATCATATAAAAATATCAAACAATTTGGATGATTTGATATCCATTGGCTTGATGACACCATTTTAGTAAAACAATCGAATCAAACTAAATTCGATGTTTTCCATATCTTTTGCCAAAAAAAATGAGATGACTACCACATTAGAAAAATAATCATTGTATTTTCTTTTAATAATAGGGCTATTTATTACCAAGGTGATTCAATTTCTATATACATTGCCTAGAAAGAAAAATAGTTAATACAGTAAATTGATTTGATATATCGATAGCCTCGACGTCAACTTTAGATGTCTTTTACAACTCTTGAGCATTGGTCTTCTCACTTATCATGAGCAACTAATATGTCCGCATGCGTGGGATATCTTCATCCTCTCTAAGCGAGGAACGTTGATTGAAAATGATCGATACATGAAAAAATGATCGTTATCGCTATTACACGTATACCTCACTGCCAAGTCATCACGATAATTCAACTATTAAGTCGATAATCCGTGCTTTTCGAAAACATGTCTAAACCTTTTCTTTGTTCTTCTACGGGAAAGTTAGATTTCCCTTCCTTTTTATGCAAATCCGTCTTTTTTGTTCATTTCTTTTTTGGGGGGTAAGTCGGGATGATCCCTCCCATTGGCAAACTAAAACTCCAAAAATGATAACAAATATTTGCCCTTTGGGGGCTCAAAAATCCAAGACATCCCTCCTTCCCTCTATTCACAGATTTGAACTCGCTGATTATGTTACAAAATCAATGTCATGCTAAGCTTACTATGAATCGTCTTAATAACTTTAAATGACAAAAGGAAGAATACTACTTCTTACTTGATTAAACAATTCATGATAAATATGTACAAAATCCCACAAGCTTGAAACACAAATCTCAAGGCTTCAAAAATGAGAAACATCCCCTAGCATGTGTATAAATGAATTGCAAAAGCCACCTAAGATTACACTTGGGGGCTACAAAAATATAGGTCTATTCTAATTTATTTTGGAAAGTGATTCGAATGATTTTATACATCATTCTAACACCCCATCAAACCTAAGTTTGATAAATATTCATTTTCAAACTACGGCACCTGTTTAATTGGAAGAACTTCACTTTCAATTAACAAAATATGACAATGATGACAAACACTAAAAAAGAGAGATAACAAGATTATACATACGAAAGCTTGCTCACATTTTCATATCTTTATTGAAATAAGTTGCAAATTACAACTTAACTTTATCAATCTTGGACAAAAAAGTCACACTCAATTACGAGCTAGACTTTTCTTTCCATTTTGGGTCCAGTTTTGAAAATAAAATTGATGTGTGTCATAAATGGCACACATTTGACGAGCATTTAGGTCATTTCTATTCTCTTTTCATAGCTTTCATGCTTAATAAGTGCTTAGTTTTATGCTTTGTTGCTTAGTTTTACCTTTCTTCTCTTATTTTGTAGCTTTTGTGCTTTTCGTTGGTTTTCTAGCCTTTTCTTCTTTATTTGCTCTATTTTCGTGGTTGTAGGTATTGGACGAGGTTCGGGTCGTGATTTTGGTGATCCATTATGGTGGAAGGAGCTTTAGGATCAAGTTCATGGAGTTTGGGAAGCTCAAGATGCAAAGAAGTGGAAGTTCCAAGTCTTGGCTCTTCTCTTGTGCTCCCTTCAAAGGAAGTGTGTGCCCTCAATATTAAGCCTTAGCTACTGCCTACCATGTCCTCCATCACCATCATAAATCATGTGTGCACCCCTTGAGCTTGAAGAGTTGAAGATTCGAAGAAACCCAGCTGCGTGCGGCCGCACGCGCAGAATGTGCGGGCGCACACGAAGGATGTGCGGCCGCACACCTTGGTTGTGCGGGCGCACATCCCCTGTTGTGTGGCCGCACCAACGTGGGTCTTTTCCGATCGGATTTTGACGATTTTCTCTCTCTTCTTATACCTATTTGAACCCAATTTTTGTAAGAAGTTTCATAAGAGAATTAGATCATATTCTTAGCTTACTTGAGAGCTTCTCTCTCTAGATTTAGGGGTTAGTTTTAGGAGTAGATTTTAGAGAGAGAAAGTGAAGAATTTCAATGGTGATTGAGAGATTGAAGATCCAATGGTGTCAATTGTATTGGAGATCTACTCTATTATCAATGAGCATTTCTAAACTCTATCTCATTTATTGTTTTGTTTAGTATTCATGTTTAGATTGTTGATTTTAATTGGATTTTAATGATTTGATGATTGATGTTTGATTAGAGTAATTGTTCTTCTTTAATTGTAGATTCTTTGATTGTAGATTGTTGATTACTTTAGTTGTTTGTTGAATTGATGATGTTGCTAGAGTAGTTGTTTGGTTAGGGATTTGGTGAAGCTTGTATAATGTAATGAATTGATGTAGATTGGGGATTTTGATGGAGTTGATGATGTGATTAAATTGGTTAATTGATTATGTGCATGTGTGTGTTTGATTTAGGCTTGATCACCCTAGTTATTCATGCTAGATTGCATTGTAAGTTCACATTGATACGGACCATTGATTTGTGGCTTGCATTTACACGATTTAGGTGTCTTGTGATGTTTCCTAGCTAGAGTTTATCGTAGTTGACGCTAGTTAGACCTCTAGGAGAATAGCTTGATATGCTCTTTTGGTTGCATAATTGATCTTCCCTCACATTGCTTGACTTAGTCAACTTCCTAAACCAATTTGCATTGGTCATTGTTATTATAAGTGAATCCTAATCCCTAGAATTTTATTTGTTTGATTTCTTTGTCTTAGTAGTTGTTAGTGTCTTCTTTTACCCTTTGTCTTCGACCTAGCTTAGGCACATAATTGAAAGCACTTAGACATTACCGTTCCTTTGGGTTCGACCCTTGACTTACCTCTATACTTGTATTTAGGTTTGTTGAGTGTTTATAAATTTTGTTTGGCTTAGGGAGAATTAGCCCAACAACCTAGTTTTCCCCACGTCAAAATGGCGCCGTTGCCGGGGAACGGTGTCTATGTTTGAGTGTTTTTAATTTCTTGAGTCTAGGTCTTTGTGTATACTTTTCTTTTATTTTGTTTTTGTTTCCTTTGTAAAAATGGCATGTTTATCTTTTTCTCAACATGATGATGAGCCTCTTTGTGAATATTTCAATAGACTTAAGGAATTTCTTGACTATAATTGTTGTAGTCTTTGGGAAGCTTGTGAGATTTGTTATCATGGTTTGAATGAGCAAACTAGGGATATAGTTGAAGGAATGCATAATGGTGATTTTAGAGCATTTTCTATTGAAAATGCTTGAAAATTTTATGTTTGGTTTGCTTGGGAAGTCTATAACAAGGGTAAACGTGCTTCCATTTTTGATGTGCAATGTGTTAATTCTTTCAATGCTAGCATGATTTACCATGATATGTCACATGACCCCATAGTTGAACCAAGAACAAATGCTTCCAATTCTATTTCCTCTTTTGTTCATGATAATGTGTTGCATGTTCAAGCTAACAAATCTCATACATTTGAAAATGCTCCCAACCCCCTATTTGATGAAAATGCTCATGCTTGTAATGATGATGATCCCACTTTTGGTTGTACTTCTTCTTCTCTTGTTGAGCCTCAATCTCCTACCCCTTTTGAATCTCTTGTTGCTACCTTGGAAACTCAAATTAGGCATGTTGAGCTTCGTGATGATCTTGGGCCTACAAAAGAGTCGACTCTTAATTGTTTAAGAAGTCAATTGGAGATGATGAAAAAGTGTGAGGAGCGTCTTGAGGAGGGAAGAAGGAGAAATGAAGAGCTAGGAAGCCAATTGTCATCTTTGATGCTTATGTGTGAAAGTTACAAATCTAATGTGTGTGTTGAGGGTGATGATGGTAATTTCGAGCAACCAAGAGTGTGTGAGGATCCTATTGTTGAGCATAGGAGTGAAGGAGAGAGAGTCGAGAGTGATAATGAGTTTGATGAAATTTTAAGTCTAGACATCTCTTCCTTTGTTGATTGTGATGAGTTTCAAGTGTATGAATGTGACTCTTCTATCCATGAGTATTTGGACTCGTTTGAGGTTATGACAAATGTGTTTGTTGAGTGCATAGGGAATAGGCATAGCCTTTTAAGCAAGTTCATTGATGATGCTTCATGGGAGAGAGATGATTTTGAAATTAATTTGCCTCCATTCATGCATGGTTTTGAGACTCTAGGCTTTAAGGAAGTTGAGGGAGCTATTGTTCATGAAGGTAATGGAGGAGATTATGTGGTACCTCTTGGGAGTTGGATGTTTGAGGGAGATGGTGATCATGAGCGTTCTTCTTTTGAGGATTCTATGATTGATTTTCATGCCCTCATTGGTGATGTGAGACCTTATGTTGAGGGAGTAGCTAACCCTTTGCCTATTTCTCATACCCCTTTCTCTCAAAAGTTTAACCACATCCCCTATTGCCCTATTTTTCTCCCTTCCTTTGTTGGTAAGCCTATTGGGGATCCTTATGTCTATGAAGATTTGAATGTGGCTCATTTGTCTCCAATTTGGGAAGAGGGTGATGTTGCCACCCAAAAATATTTTGAGGAGAGTTTGCCTTCTTTTTCCTTTTCTTCTTATTTTTCTTTTTCTTCTTATTTTGTTGAGTTTTCTTTTGATTCTTCTTCCTTCCCTTGGCATCTCTCTCCTCATAGGTGTGCACTTTGCTTGTTGCATGCCTTATTTTTGTCATGTGCACACTTACTTTCTTATGAAATGTGTAGTAGTGCATTTGACAAGCTCTTGCGATCGTTGCAATATTATTTTACTAGAGCGGTCAAGCTTGGACTTTAAGCAAGCCTTTCTCGGGAAGTAACCCGTGTTTTAGATTAGATTTTCCTTTTCTTTTTAGAATAGATTTTCTCTCATGGAAATGTTTGTGTGCCTTTTGCTAGGTACATGACTTGATATACTTTGGTGCTTCGATTTGGATCAAGAATCAAGGAAGGTTGACTCCTATTTTTACTAGCACATGGAAACAAGGTTCAATTCTTGAGAAATTAGCTATGAAAGGTTTAATTGGGTCATTTGCGGGTATTTACACCCACCTCAAATCCGGTAATATCTTTCTTTGCTCTTTCTCTAGTGGATGATGACTTGTTGGACATATGTTGGTTTGTTGGATTGATCTCCTTGTTTTCCCCTCCCATGGATTATATAATTTATGTTTGAGTGTATTGTCTCATTCAAGCTTGGGGGAGGGTATTCTATCATGTTTGGTGGGATTTTGAATCATATATGCTTTGCACCTTTGTATATGCTTTTCCATGTTTCTCTTATTTTGAAAAACTCCAAAAAGATTTTCCTTTCTATCAAGGCAAATTTGCAATGTGTTTTGTTTTGTTCTTGCTTTGGACATAATAACATTTGGACTTGTATAATTGAATGTATTTCTTCCTAAATGGTAACAGTGTGCACGGTTTGAGAGTACGCTTGGTTGATTCTAGGATAAAGCATGCTAAGGTAGTTGGTTAGAACTAGTGGGAACATGAAGTCGGATTCTACTTGTTTGTGGCATGTTTGGTTGTTGCTTCCTATAGTCGATTTGACGCCAATAGTGAGTTTTTGCTACAACCATGTGAGTTCTATGTTTTTTTCAAGCCTTCTACCTTACTTGTATGAGCGGCATGGATCCTTGACTTCTTGCAAACCTAATCTTGAAACTTGACTCATAGATCTTGAATCCGAGACCGAACCATTTAGGGAGGACAAAGGCACCTTTTTCGGGGTGGTATTTTTCATTTTTAGGATAGTTTTATTCATTTTCTTTATTTTTGGGTTTACATTTGCCTTCTTGCAACCATTTGAGCCTTATACCTTCTTTTCAAGCCACATCTTTAGATCTTTGGCCTTTTGTTTCATTTTCTTTCTTTTCTTGGTTTTTGTGAAGCAATTGATCATTCTTGATGGAGTTTGTGGTGGAGAAGTTGGAATGTTTGGTTCTTATGAAAGCAAGATTGTGTTATGATTTCTTTATGAATAATGGCAAATGAGTTTGAGTAAAAGCCGTCCTACATTACAAAAGGCATGGACAAATAAGTGCAAAATCGAAAAAGCCGTCCAAAGTTAAAAGAGGCGAGGACAAAGCACTATAAGAAAAAAAAATTGAAAAATGAAAAAATCAAAAATATTTTGATGTGAGTTTTCTCCCTTTTTGAGCATTGAGGACAATGCTCCATTTAAGCTTGGGGGGAAGCGTTCTCACGCTTTTTGTGTATATGTTTGTGATTTATAGCGTTGAATAAGCTTGGGGGTGTTAGTTTGTTTTTGTTTGGTGACTACTTGATTGTGATTCTAAGAATTGGCCGTTCTTTGCTTCACTTTTAGGAAAACCACCAAATTTTAAATTTTTAGCCTACCTTCACCCTTATTGCCTTACGTTACAACCTTGGGGAAAGACCTTTTGACCTAGATGGTTGAGTCATTCATCGGTGGAGAGGAATGTGAGTTTTAGGAATAGGGAAAGGGAATGCAAAAGTCAAGATGTCGAGTAGCCTAAAAATTCTCTTTTTCCGGTTCCTTCGTGGAATCATTGGGATGCTCACTTGAGGTCGATTTGAAGCTATTAGGAAGAACGCGGTAAGATCGTTTGAGATGAAAGTGAATTGCGAAAGCTAGTTCCTATGCTTAGCATATTTATGTTTCAATCAACCTTGGGTATCTTGAAGCGTGCACTCCCTTACTTGTTTAGAAAGATTTGCATCCACTTGTGCTTGTACATTTGCAAAAGTCCTTTCATGAACATTTGTTTGCTTTTCTTGTATTTTGTTTTCTTTTTCATGCTTTGCCTTGTTTGTATTATTATGAGAGTTATGGGTAAACTCTTAGGATACCCTTACGAGAGCATCACTCGTCCTCTAGGGCGATCTAGGGGTTTAAATGGCTTGTCATTAGTTGCTAAAATTGACCGTGATTCCTACGAAAGTGAGTTAGTGTATATTCTCATCTCGTCTCTTCTTTAGTTTGTTTGAATAAGCTCGTCATTTCCACTCCCTTGGTTTTGTTTTGCTCGAGGACGAGCAAAAGGTAAGCTTGGGGGTATTTGATGTGTGTCATAAATGGCACACATTTGACGAGCATTTAGGTCATTTCTATTCTCTTTTCATAGCTTTCATGCTTAATAAGTGATTAGTTTTATGCTTTGTTGCTTAGTTTTACCTTTCTTCTCTTATTTTGTAGCTTTTGTGCTTTTCGTTGGTTTTCTAGCCTTTTCTTCTATATTTGCTCTATTTTCGTGGTTGTAGGTATTGGACGAGGTTCGGGTCGTGATTTTGGTGATCCATTATGGTGGAAGGAGCTTTAGGATCAAGTTCATGGAGTTTGGGAAGCTCAAGATGCAAAGAAGTGGAAGTTCCAAGTCTTGGCTCTTCTCTTGTGCTCCCTTCAAAGGAAGTGTGTGCCCTCAATATTAAGCCTTAGCTACTGCCTACCTTGTCCTCCATCACCATCATAAATCATGTGTGCACCCCTTGAGCTTGAAGAGTTGAAGATTCGAAGAAACCCAGCTGCGTGCGGCCGCACGCGCAGAATGTGCGGGCGCACACGAAGGATGTGCGGCCGCACACCTTGGTTGTGCGGGCGCACATCCCCTGTTGTGTGGCCGCACCAACGTGGGTCTTTTTCGATCGGATTTTGACGATTTTCTCTCTCTTCTTATACCTATTTGAACCCAATTTTTGTAAGAAGTTTCATAAGAGAATTAGATCATATTCTTAGCTTACTTGAGAGCTTCTCTCTCTAGATTTAGGGGTTAGTTTTAGGAGTAGATTTTAGAGAGAGAAAGTGAAGAATTTCAATGGTGATTGAGAGATTGAAGATCCAATGGTGTCAATTGTATTGGAGATCTACTCTATTATCAATGAGCATTTCTAAACTCTATCTCATTTATTGTTTTGTTTAGTATTCATGTTTAGATTGTTGATTTTAATTGGATTTTAATGATTTGATGATTGATGTTTGATTAGAGTAATTGTTCTTCTTTAATTGTAGATTCTTTGATTGTAGATTGTTGATTACTTTAGTTGTTTGTTGAATTGATGATGTTGCTAGAGTAGTTGTTTGGTTAGGGATTTGGTGAAGCTTGTATAATGTAATGAATTGATGTAGATTGGGGATTTTGATGGAGTTGATGATGTGATTAAATTGGTTAATTGATTATGTGCATGTGTGTGTTTGATTTAGGCTTGATCACCCTAGTTATTCATGCTAGATTGCATTGTAAGTTCACATTGATACGGACCATTGATTTGTGGCATGCATTTACACGATTGAGGTGTCTTGTGATGTTTCCTAGCTAGAGTTTATCGTAGTTGACGCTAGTTAGACCTCTAGGAGAATAGCTTGATATGCTCTTTCGGTTGCATAATTGATCTTCCCTCACATTGCTTGACTTAGTCAACTTCCTAAACCAATTTGCATTGGTCATTGCTATTATAAGTGAATCCTAATCCCTAGCATTTTATTTGTTTGATTTCTTTGTCTTAGTAGTTGTTAGTGTCTTCTTTTACCCTTTGTCTTCGACCTAGCTTAGGCACATAATTGAAAGCACTTAGACATTACCGTTCCTTTGGGTTCGACCCTTGACTTACCTCTATACTTGTATTTAGGTTTGTTGAGTGTTTAAAAATTTTGTTTGGCTTAGGGAGAATTAGCCCAACGACCTAGTTTTCCCCACGTCAAATATGATTATGTATTTTGCCTACTAGAAAAAGTTGCATTATTTTATTTCCAAAACAAACTTTCATTTAGATTGGACCCTTGTCAAATTCTAGTTCGAAATAACATGTTTCTAATAAAAAAAATATAGTATTCAAAATTTCCTTTCTGAATTTTTGTTTCATTTTCTCAAATAAAGAAATTTTCAGATCCTCAATAACTGTTTGGATAATACATGTGTATACTAAATATTTCCAAAAGAAATGAACTTAGATTCGACTTCTTCTTGACTCGAACTTGTTCTCGCCTGGTCATCGTGCGTATATTGGCTTAGGGATGGTAAACGAACCACCTACAAGACCAAAATCAAAGATTGATAAGAACTTTGAAAAATAATATTAGCGCAATGATCTTTACAAACGTTTAGACATTAGGTAAAGATTACTAAACCTTAACTACAATTTTTTTTTTTTTTTGGTTTATAAAACTAGCAAGGAACTAACTTGCTTCCTCAAACATGGCCTTAGCTAAAAGGCGTTAGCCATGTCAGTGTCCTAAAATGTTCTCAAAAACACAAAAACATGGGATACATAGGCTCATTCCAGCATCATGATGATATGAATAGCCTAAACAAAAGCAAGTCATTAGAACTACCCCAAATTGGGGGCTCCAAGACTTGTGAAATAGCAAGAATGCGCATAACCCGACACATGGGGGCTCTAGTATCCACAATAAACAAAATGAAATATTCATTCTATTCGAGTTACTTTCGAGAATCACCTAAACTACAAATGGTTTACGTAGATCTCGAGCCTTACAATTTTCAAACGCGTCACAATGATTTAATAGTCATTTTGTTCCTTTGAAAACTAAGTTCGCAACTAAACTTTGCCATAGAAACAAACTACAAACATATAACATATTCGAGTCATTTTCAAGTTCAACTTCAAAAACTAATCTTAGTGCATAATTGTTGTTTCAATACTTCAATTTACTCTAAAGATTAGAGAGTATAACTAGTATAGAGCAAAAGAAACAAAATCATGAGAATTCAAATGCATACAACATACTTACTCATATGAAAGTTTAGTAATCAATCATTCATCATGAAATTTGTATCAAAACACTTCATTAACATAAATTTCATGAGTTAGAATAAGAGACTCCTAAATTCTAAATTAAGAGGTCTTCATTTTTCTCCATTGTTGCACACAAGGAGGATAACATCTACATTCTCGAGCTTCAAATTAGTAACAAAATTTGAACTCAAAAGAAAGAATTCAAAAGTAACGAGAATAGAGGAAAAAATTGAACAACATTTCATTTTCCCTCTTACTTGTTCTAAAGAACGACCAATATTACTAGACTTAGCAGATTTCATTTGTTAAGGCTATGAATGGTCAAAAATAATTTAAAATACACACCAGTTTAATCGTTTCCAAGATCCTAGTGGTTATCATAATAAGACGAAACACAGGATTTCTAGACCCATTTCAAGCAACATAAAAGGGTCTAATTAGTAAAGCAAACAAGTCATCAAAGTCACCCAACATTGGGAGCTACAATATTCAAATACATAAAATGAGGGCTCAAAAGCCTGAAATATAACCAATCTACACCTATTCGTTGATGTCTTCAAGAAATTCCTAAACTAACTAGTTTGGTGCAAATCTTGAAATCACAGTTTTATAAGTGAATAATAATAACTATCAGTTATTTTTATCATTGATAAAACCAATTTTGCAACTTAAGCATGAACGTCGCAAGAACAATTTCATGTCATTATCAAAGTTTAAAATTTTATTTCTAATTTTAATACATAATTGTTGTTCTATACATTTCAATTTACATTAAAATTTATATCTATAGTCCATGTGAGCGAAAAAAGAAAAGTTCAAGCACAAATTCAAATTAAATGAACAAAAAAATAAAAAAACACATATATGCTTTTATATGCTCATACAAGATCAATACTTTACCACTTCACATGAAACTTGTTGCAATATATTGCTTAAGCATATCACGACAACATAGAATAAACAAATTCATGAAAACAAGCCGAATTGAAAGCCCCCAACTCCTAAAAGTTAGGGTTCTTCATTTGGATTTCTCCATTTTACTGACCAAGTTCAAAGTCTGGTACAATAAAAGGAGTAAGATTTACTTTCCTTAGCTTCAAACGACAACAAAAAAATGGAAAGAGATCGAAAATGGCGAAAGAGAAGAAGAAGAGAGTAAGCTGCAGATCGCACTTCTCCAACTCTTTTTACTAATTCAAAATGTTCCGTGTAACTAATCAAGTTGCGCGTGGCATCCTAGCGCAAGCCAGTTTCTTGCACGCGCCTGGCCAGCGCGACTCACTGAGTTGCGCGAGGACACTGGTCACCTAAAAGACCGGTACTCAGATTTCGATCCGTTTTGAATTTTTTCCAACGGTTTTGTACATTGTTAGACGTAATAACGTGCGAATTATAGAAATCTTTTAAAATTGCTTTACATCCAGTAGTTTCTTTTCTTCTTTGATTGTTTTTTGCATCATCCTACATGCACACTGTGCTTTGTGCCTGCCCTAAGCATACGTTTTGGAAATTTTTTGTGAGCGTGTCTTATGACATTCCGTAGTGGTGCTTTACATAAAAGCTCCCATAGACATGTTTGTCATTTTACTGTACTGACTTTAGAAATGTAACGTTCTTTTCTTTCTTTTTGGCGTCCACAACAAAAAGGATGGCGTTATCATAAAGTGTAAAATTGTATGGCGTAGGTGTTGCGTAAAATTTCACCTCTTCCCAGCAACATGATCTACCCCTCATAACTAAAATGGTAGAATTTCTGTCTTTCTGTAGGCGTTAGCTAAAACGAGTCGACTGGCATGCCGAACCAATCGAGAACAGACACTTCTCGATTAGAAGCAAATACGGTAGTTAGTAAGCTTACTGACTTACTGGATAGTTAGGGTGTCTGTCCACCCCCTGTATAAAGAGCGACGTGCGATGTCGCATCTATTTAGGCATGTGCCCCCAATCCTGAGACACGTGTTTTCATCTTGTGGACAAAATTGCTGAGAGAGTTGCCGATTTTCTCCTCTCTCACTGGATTTGGATATGTGCCTTTAGTCTTGAGACATGTATTTTTATCTTGTGGACACCGAATACTGCTTTTTGACAAGCAAGTGTCAAGAACTTTATTCACGTGTTAGGCTACGAATGTCGAAACACCTCTCCTTTTATCATCTTTTAAACTGTTAAAATCAGACTAAAGTTTAAATAACGATCGAGTGACTTTTAGATCAACGATGCCATAACTGAGATGATATCATCCTCTTTAATCTTTTTAAACGGATATCCTCTCATGACATGACATCATCCAAGAAAGCCTTTACTTATAAAAGTGTTCTACATTTGCAAAGGATCAATATAGATTCTTTAGCGCGTTAAAACTGGAAAATACTTTTTCTAGCCTTAATAGCTACTTGTCTCAAACACTTAGCGAATCAAGGATCGTTTTGCCATCCTTAACACTACTGAAAGATTCTCTATTCTTAGGGAACTTCGCAGAATGAGTCTTAGATTTATTTTCTTGGCTACTTTGATCCTTGTCTATTCTAAACTCGATCAAAGTAGGGGCTAACTGTAGAAATCTTCTTTTGGCCTCCAATTCCGACAGGAAGTGCTATGACGATAAATAAAACCATCTTTGTGTTGGATCAACGTGAAGAATGCTTATAGACAACTGATTAAGTCACAAGAATGCAAAATGACTAGCCTAACCTAAAACAAAATGAATTAACACTACAACAAAATAAAGCATAGGTAACAGTGAAAAACTATTGCTTAATATAAAAAAAGTGTTGCCTTATAGCTAAGGCAACACATATGAGGTGTAGTTTATGCCCCCGTTGTCTACTCCTAAGGCAACACATTTTTATTCAAAGGCAACAATTTTAAAATCTAAGGTGAAATGATACCTAAGGCAACACTTTTACAAAGGCAACAAGTGACAATTGTTGCCTCCTTAAACAACAAGTCAAAATCGTCACATTATGTTATAATATGCAACAACCTTTTCACTTGTTATATTTGCTAGTAATAATATTAGAGTGTTGCCGAATTTCTTAAAGGCAACAGCTTAACATTGTTACTTATAAATTGAATAAGCTGACTATGAATCGACTACTTTTTATTATTTACTGTAAGTAATAATAAATATATTGCTTACAAATAAAATATTGAAATTGAAATACATACACACTTACACAAATAAAATATTGAAATTGAATTTAAATTTATTAAATGACTAATGTTTACATCATAACCATAACAAAATTAGTAGCTTCTATTTTAAAAAAAAAAAAAATTTACATTGCAACAGCGACAAGGTAATGAGTAGTGAGCATAGCAGGAACTGAAACAATGAGCAATAGCACCAGTAACGAGCAACAATTATACGATTGTGTATTAGTGAAGCCAAGTATTTGTCACAATGAGCCCAAATAAGATATTCTTGAGGATCTCAGTTTATGCTCCCCAAAAGCAGTTCCAAAAATGGTAATCTATTGACAATGACAAATAGGTTAACGCAACTAATGGAGTCATGGGATATCAATAGTGCTTCTTGCTCATAATGCAACGCTTAGATAGCAGCAAGAGCTTTAGGTTTTCAGGTGGTTTGATCTATTTTGCCGATTACACCAACTGTTCTCATTCCTAAAATTTTAAAAAAAAATAAGAACCATATAACAAGCAAATACAAACACAAAAGGTAAGTGTCTAGTGCAACAAGTCGTAATTTTCTCATCATTATGTAAAAATACTTTTTTCCCATAAGCAAACGTTAACCAACAAGAGCTACATTAGACAGCCGAACATTATTAAGAGAAGTATACCCTCAGACAGACGAACATTATTTAATTAATTAGCAATAAAAAATAGTTTCTCAACAACTTATAATTAAACCAGAACATAAAAAATGAACCAAATGATCATCAGCCAATCAACTCCCATGTACACACTGCTTTCCCTCGATCATATAATCAAAGAAAAAGAGACAAGGTGATCAAGGGAGTTTACTTTCCCTTTAGTTAGAATTATAACATCAACTTTCAAAACTAGAGTTGCACCTCCAATTATAATCATACCTGAAAAAATTAAAAGAAAATAAGGAAAGCCACAAGGGACATGAACATCATCTTGTCTAGAGTTCTAGACAGCGAAAACAGTATCAACAACCGTGTTTAGTACTAGGAGTTGATATGCCACCTTCATCTCAAGAATAAAGTTGAGATTTGTCATAGATTTACAACTTTTAACTAAACTTCAAGTTATGAAAGCTGACTACAACACTAACATGACTAAAACAACCCATATAACCTAGACAAGACGCAGGAAGAACTATTAACACCAAGTGAATGAACTAATTAGTACCATTTAAATTAGGACATACATGGACGTTGTTGCTTCACCCTAGGATGACTCAAGTATAATATCAATTATGACCTACTATTAGCTTATCTTTGAATCCAACATGTTAAATATCCTATATACACCACAAGGGAGATATACAAAGCAACAAGAAACTCCAACAAAACATAGTTCTAATCAAAAGGGTACACATGATTCGACAAGTTTAGCAAAATGGCAAACCAAAGATCAGCAAACCTTCCGCAACCAAACTCACCTAAAACATACATGTACATCGAATGACATGATGAAAAATATTTTTACATCAAAAGTGTCACGATATCTATACATCAAATATAGATATGTCAATTAAATAGATAATTATACATTAATCCTTATCACTTTGGAAAATTATCAATGAGTCATTATGATGAGTGACATTTATGGCACTCATTTGATCTCTTTTTGGATGAATTTCATTTCATTTTATTACTCTTTTCTTTAGTTTTCCTTAGTTTTATTCTTAATTTCTTCATTTTATGCTTTTCATGGTTAGTTTCTCTATTTTGTGCATTTTCTAGTTTACTTGTTATTTTTCCCTTTTATTTGCTTTTTCTCCTTTGTTTGTAGGTTGTGATTGATTGTCCAAGAAATCCCGAGCTTCCTCTCCATGGTCTTTCATTGTTTTTCATGCCTAATGCTTGTGCAAAGAGTTTCAAGTCAAAGGGGGATCCAAGGAGCATGCTTCAAGGCCTTGTTTATGCTCTTTTCATGGCTTATATTCTTCAAGAATTCCAAGAAAGTTGATGCCTACCTTGTCCTCCATCACCATCATCTAGAATGTGTGCACCACATGAGCTAGGACAAAGAAGAAGAAAGGAGGCTGCCAGTTTTGTGCGGGCGCACACGGGGAGTGTGCGGCCGCACATGTGTCGTGTGCGGCCGCACATGAGGTGTGTGCGGGCGCACCTTTCTGGGTGTATCCTGGCGCACTTCTCCCTCTCCTCCGAGCGCCCGCACCTGCGTGGGTCTATTCTTGGGTGTCAAAACCGACCTTCTCCTTTGTATATATAGTTATTTCCTTCGATTTTTGTAGCAAGAAGTTTCATAATAGAGTTAGATCATATTATTAGCTTAGGAGTAGATTTTAGAGAAAGAAAGTGAAGAATTTCAATGGTGATTGAGAGATTGAAGATCCAATGGTGACAATTGTATTGGAGATCTACTCTATTATCAATGAGCATTTCTAAACTCTATCTCATTTATTGTTTTGCTTAGTATTCATGTTTAGATTGTTTGATTTGATTAGATTTTGATGATTGATGATTGGGATTGGATTAGTGTAATTGTCCTTCTTTGATTGTAGATTCTTAGATTGTTGAGTTCTTAGTTGTTTGTTGAATTGATGATGTTGCTAGAGTAGTTGTTTGGTTAGGGATTTGGTGAAGCTTGTATTATGTAATGGATTGATGTAGATTGGGGATTTTGATGGAGTTGATGATGTGATTAAATTGGTTAATTGATTATGTGCATGTGTGTGTTTGATTTAGGCTTGATCACCCTAGTTATTCACACTAGATTGCATTGTAAGTTCACATTGATACGGACCATTGATTTGTGGCTTGCATTTACACGATTAAGGTGTCTTGTGACGTTTCCTAGCTAGAGTTTATCGTAGTTGACGCTAGTTAGACCTCTAGGAGAATAGCTTGATATGCTCTTTTGGTTGCATAATTGATCTTCCCTCACATTGCTTGACTTAGTCAACTTCCTAAACCAATTTGCATTGTTCATTGCTATTATAAGTGAATCCTAATCCCTAGCATTTTACTTGTTTGGTTTCTTTGTCTTAGTAGTTCTTAGTGTCCTCTTTTACCCTTTGTCTTTGACCTAGCTTAGGCACATAATTGGAAGCACTTAGACATTACCGTTCCTTTGGGTTCGACCCTTGACTTACCTCTATACTTGTATTTAGGTTTGTTGAGTGTTTATAAATTTTGTTTGGCTTAGGGAGAATTAGTCCAACGACCTAGTTTTCCCCACGTCAAAATGGCGCCGTTGCCGGGGAACGGTGTCTATGTTTGAGTGTTTTTGATTGCTTGAGTCTAGGTCTTTGTGTATACTTTTCTTTTATTTCTTTTTGTTTGCTTTAAAAAATGGCATGTCTATCTTTTTCTCAACATGATGATGAGCCTTTTTGTGAATATTTCAATAGACTTAAGGAATTTCTTGACTATAATTGTTATAGTCTTTGGGAAGCTTGTGAGATTTGTTATCATGGTTTGAATGAGCAAACTAGGGATATAGTTGAAGGAATGCATAATGGTGATTTTAGAGCATTTTCTATTGAAGATGCTTGGAAATTTTATGTTTGGTTTGCTTGGGAAGTCTATAATTAGGGTAAACGTGCTTCCATTTTTTATGTGCCATGTGTTAATTCTTCCAATGTTAGCATGATTTACCATGATGTGTCACATGACCCCATAGTTGAACCTAGAACAAGTACTTCCAATTCTATTTCCTCATTTGTTCATGATAATGTGTTGCATGTTCAAGCTAGCAGATCTCATACATTTGAAAATGCTCCCAACCCCCTATTTGATGAAAATGCTCATGTTTGTAATGATGATGATCCTACTTTTGGTTGTACTTCTTCTTCTTTTGTTGAGCCTCAATCTCCTACCCCTTTTGAATCTCTCATTGCTACCTTGGAAACTCAAATTAGGCATGTTGAGCTTCGTGATGATCTTGAGCCTAACAAAGAGTCGACTCTTAATTGTTTAAGAAGTCAATTGGAGATGATGAAAAAGAGTGAGGAGCGTCTTGAGGAGGGAAGAAGGAGAAATAAAGAGCTAGAAAGCCAATTGTCATCTTTGATGCTTATGTGTGAAAGTTACAAATCCAATGTGTGTGTTGAGGGTGATGATGGTAATTTCGAGCAACCAAGAGTGTGTGAGGATCCTATTGTTGAGAGGAGTGAAGGAGAGAGAGTCGAGAGTGATAATGAGTTTGATGAAATTTTAAGTCTAGACATCTCTTCCTTTGTTGATTATGATGAGTCTCAAGTGTGTGAATGTGACTCTTCTATTCATGAGTATTTGGACTCGTTTGAGGTTATGACAAATGTGTTTGTTGAGTGCATTGGGAATAGTCATAGCCTTTTAAGCAAGTTCATTGATGATGCTTCATGGGAGAGAGATGATTTTGAAATTAATTTGCCTCCATTCATGCATGGTTTTGAGACTCTAGGCTTTAAGGAAGTTGAGGGAGCTATTGTTCATGAAGGTAGTGGAGGAGATTATGTGGTTCCTCTTGGGAGTTGGATGTTTGAGGGAGATGGTGATCATGAGTGTTCTTCTTTTGAAGATTCTATGATTGATTTTCATGCCCTCATTGGCGATGTAAGACCTTGTGTTGAGGGAGTAGCGAACCCTTTACCTATTTCTCATACCCCTTTCTCTCAAAAGTTTAACCACATCCCCTATGCCCTATTTTTTCCCTTCCTTTGTTGGTAAGCCCATTGGGGACCCTTTTGTCTATGAGGATTTGCATGTGGCTCATTTGTCTCAAATTGAGGAAGAGGGTGATGTTGCCACCCAAAAATATTTTAGTGAGGAGGATTTGCCTTTTTCTTTTTCTTTCCATTGTTTTATTCCCCCTTCTTCTTGTTTTTCTTCTTATTTCTTTGTTTTTCCTTTTGACCCTTCTTCTTCTTTCTTTTGGCACCTTCCTTCTCACTTGCGTGCAATGATCTTGTTGCACGTTTTTCTTCCGTCATTTGCCTACATTCTCTCTTATGAAATGTGTAGTAGTGCATTTGACAAGCTCTTGCGATCGTTGCAATATTATTTTACTAGAGCGGTCAAGCTTGGACCTTAAGCAAGCCTTTCTCGGGAAGTAACCCATGTTTTAGATTAGATTTTCCTTTTCTTTTAAGAATAGATTTTTCTCTCATGGAAATTTTTGTGTGCCTTTTGCTAGGTACATGACTTGATATACTTTGGTGCTTCGATTTGGATCAAGAATCAAGGAAGGTTGACTCCTATTTTTGCGAGCATATGGAGACAAGGTTTAATTCTTGAGAAATTAGCTTTGAAAGGTTTAAATTGGGTCATTTGCGGGTATTTACACCCACCTCAAATCCGGAAATATCTTTCCTTGCTCTTTCTCTAATGGATGATGACTTGTTGGACATATGTTGGCTCGTTGGATTGATCTCCTTGTTTTCCCCTCCCATGGGTTATATGATTTATGTTTGAGTGTATTGTCTCATTCAAGCTTGGGGGACGGTATTCTATCATGTTTGGTGGGATGTTGATCCTCATATGTTATGCACCTTTATATATGCTTTTCCATGTTTCTTATATTTTGAAAAAACTCCAAAAATATTTTTGTTTCTATCAAGGCAAATTTGCAATGTGTTTTGTTTTGTTCTTGCTTTGGACATAATAACATTTGGACTTGTATAATTGAATGCTTTTCTTCTTAAATGGTAATGGTGTGCACGGTTTGAGAGTACGCTTGGTTGATTCTAGGATAAAGCATGCTAAGGTAGTTGGTTAGAACTAGTGGGAACATGAAGCCGGATTCTACTTGTATGTGGTATGTTTGGTAGTTGCTTCCTATAGTTGATTTGACGCTAATGGTGAGTTTTTTCTACAACCATGTGAGTTCTATGTTTTTCAAGCCTTCTACCTTACTGGTATGAGCGGCATGGATCCTTGACTTTTTGCAAACCTAATCTTGGAACATGACTCATAGATCTTGAATCCGAGACCGAACCATTTAGGGAGGATAAAGGCACCTTTTTCGGGGTGGTATTTTTCATTTTTAGGATAGTTCGTTTCTTTCTTTATTTTTGGGTTTACATTTGCCTTCTTGCAACCATTTGAGCCTTTTACCTTCTTTTCAAGCCACATTTTTAGATCTTTGGCCTTTTGTTTCGTTTTTCTACTTTTCTTGGTTTTTGTGAAGCAATTGATCATTCTTGATGGATTTTGTGGTGGAGAAGTTGGAATGTTAGGTTCTTATGAGAGCAAGATTGTGTTATATTTTCCTTGTGAATAATGGCAAATGAGTATGAGTAAAAGTCGTCCTATATTATAAAAGGCATGGACAAATAAGTGCAAAGTTGAAAAAGCCGTCCAAAGTTACAAGAGGCGAGGACAAAGCACTATCAAAATAAAAAAAGAAAAAAAAAAGTGAAAAATGAAAAAATTCAAAAATATTTTGATGTGAGCTTTCTCCCTTTTTGAGCATTGAGGACAATGCTCCATTTAAGCTTGGGGGGAAGCGTTCTCACACTTTTTGTGTATATGTTTGTGGTTTATAGCTTTGAATAAGCTTGGGGGTGTGAGTATTTTTGTTTGGATTGGTGATTACTTGATTGTGTTTCTAAAGAAAGGCGCCCTCTTTGCTTCACTTTTAGGAAAACCACCAAATTTCAAATTTTTAGCCTACCTTCACCCTTATTGCCTTACGTTACAACCTTGGGGAAAGACCTTTTGACCTAAATGGTTGAGTCACTCATCGGTGGAGAGGAATGTGAGTTTTAGGAATAGGGAGAGGGGATGCAAAAGTCAAGATGTCGAGTAGCCTAAAAATTCCTTTTTTTCCGGTTCCTTCGTGGAATCATTGGGATGCTCATTTGAGGTCGATTTGAAGCTATTAGGAAGAACGCGGTAAGATCGTTTGGGATGAAAGTGGATTGTGAAAGCTAGTTCCTATGCTTAGCATATTTATGTTTCAATCAACCTTGGGTATCTTGGAACGTGCACTCCCTTACTTGTTTAGAAAGATTTGCATCCACTTGTGCTTGTACATTTGCAAAAGTCCTTTCATTAACATTTGTTTGCTTTTCTTGTATTTTGTTTTTTTTTCATGCTTTGCCTTGTTTGTATTATTATGAGAGTTATGGGTCAAACTCTTAGGATACCCTTACGAGACCTCACTCGTCCTCATAGGCGATTTTGGGGTTTAAAGGGCTTGTTGTAGCTAAAAGCAACCGTGATTCCTACGACAGTGAGTCTTAGTGTATATTCTTACCTTGAGTCTTTCTTTTTCATTTTCAATAAATTTTTCATCCTTGATCTTCCTTGCTTTGTTTTGCTCGAGGACGAGCAAAAGTTTAGCTTGGGGGAATTTGATAAGTGACATTTATGGCACTCATTTGATCTCTTTTTGGATGAATTTCATTTCATTTTATTACTCTTTTCTTTAGTTTTATTCTTAATTTCTTCATTTTATGCTTTTCATGGTTAGTTTCTCTATTTTGTGCATTTTCTAGTTTACTTGTTATTTTTCCCTTTTATTTGCTTTTTCTCCTTCGTTTGTAGGTTGTGATTGATTGTCCAAGAAATCCCGAGCTTCCTCTCCATGGTCTTTCATTGTTTTTCATGCCTAATGCTTGTGCAAAGAGTTTCAAGTCAAAGGGGGATCCAAGGAGCATGCTTCAAGGCCTTGTTTATGCTCTTTTCATGGCTTATATTCTTTAAGAATTCCAAGAAAGTTGGTGCCTACCTTGTCCTCCATCACCATCATCTAGAATGTGTGCACCACATGAGCTAGGACCAAGAAGAAGAAAGGAGGCTGCCAGTTTTGTGCGGGCGCACACGAGGAGTGTGCGGCCGCACATATGTCGTGTGCGGCCGCACATGAGGTGTGTGCGGGCGCACCTTTCTGGGTGTATCCTGGCGCACTTCTCCCTCTCCTCCGAGCGCCCGCACCTGCGTGGGTCTATTCTTGGGTGTCAAAACCGACCTTCTCCTTTGTATATATAGTTATTTCCTTCTATTTTTGTAGCAAGAAGTTTCATAATAGAATTAGATCATATTCTTAGCTTAGTTGAGAGCTTCTCTCTCTAGATTTAGGGGTTAGTTTTAGGAGTAGATTTTAGAGAGAGAAAGTGAAGAATTTCAATGGTGATTGAGAGATTGAAGATCCAATGGTGACAATTGTATTGGAGATCTACTCTGTTATCAATGAGCATTTCTAAACTCTATCTCATTTATTGTTTTGCTTAGTATTCATGTTTAGATTGTTTGATTTGATTGGATTTTGATGATTGATGATTGGTATTGGATTAGTGTAATTGTCCTTCTTTGATTGTAGATTCTTAGATTGTTGAGTTCTTAGTTGTTTGTTGAATTGATGATGTTGCTAGAGTAGTTGTTTGGTTAGGGATTTGGTGAAGCTTGTATTATGTAATGGATTGATGTAGATTGGGGATTTTTATGGAGTTGATGATGTGATTAAATTGGTTAATTGATTATGTGCATGTGTGTGTTCGATTTAGGCTTGATCACCCTAGTTATTCACACTAGATTGCATTGTAAGTTCACATTGATACGGACCATTGATTTGTAGCTTGCATTTACACGATTGAGGTGTCTTGTGATGTTTCCTAGCTAGAGTTTATCGTAGTTGACGCTAGTTAGACCTCTAGGAGAATAGCTTGATATGCTCTTTTGGTTGCATAATTGATCTTCCCTCACATTGCTTGACTTAGTCAACTTCCTAAACCAATTTGCATTGTTCATTGCTATTATAAGTGAATCCTAATCCCTAGAATTTTACTTGTTTGGTTTCTTTGTCTTAGTAGTTCTTAGTGTCCTCTTTTACCCTTTGTCTTTGACCTAGCTTAGGCACATAATTGGAAGCACTTAGACATTACCGTTCCTTTGGGTTTGACCCTTGACTTACCTCTATACTTGTATTTAGGTTTGTTGAGTGTTTATAAATTTTGTTTGGCTTAGGGAGAATTAGTCCAACGACCTAGTTTTCCCCACGTCACATTATTCAAACATTCATTATTCATATTTAACTACATATTTATGTAGGAACTAATTTGTAAATAATTTGATGGAATGTATAATAATATAACTTAGAAATTCCAAATCATTCGATTTACCGACCCAAACCAACGTAACGCAAAAACACCACATATGGATCAAGTAAACAAAAACATCCCCGCTGTGATAGAAACAAGACAGCAGAATACAGAAATTTCAAGAAGGCATAACTCCTAGCACACAATTCCAAATTCAGAAATTCTTGAGCTAAATTGGATAATTTTTTGAGATCTACAACTTTCATGAAAAGACTAGGGGCTAGAAACTACTGCAGGTCTATGATTTTGGGACGAACAGAATTGTAGTTATAGGGAAACTGCAAAATAACAACAGTAGCAATACAACATGGCAGCATCAACATAATAACAAGAAATAACAATTTCAGCAGCAGGTAAACAGAATATAGCAGCATTTAGGGCCATATATATGATGCACCATTCCTTTTGTTATGTAGTTCACTTTCTAAGTTGATCAGAATTTGGCATGATATCCTTAAACCAGACTATATATCCATCTAAAACCAAAGACATGAAGTTGTGATTAGTATTTCACAAGTCCTTTAGATTCCCTTATTAGGCTCTCTTATTTTCTAATATTGCTGTTCATTTTAATTAAATGTCTTGCATTACATTACCTATTGCTCTTAGGATTTAAAGGATTCAATATCTCTACACAAAGAAATAAGCTTTATAAGGATTACTATAACAATATAGGAATTGATGAATATAACTTGGAAAACTTTTGCATGCTGCAATTGCATAGGTAATTTAAAAAGCTCAAGGCCCACTAAGGTAATCAGGGGCCCGAAGCCTAGGTGTACAGTGCATGAGTGAGACGCATTTCCCTTTATCAAAGATGATCAGTGTAAAAACTTTTTGCAGAGAAAAGATAAGAGCAACCAGTTTACTTCATCGAAAGTGCCTTGTCCAATGTCCAAGCCTAGTTAAACAGTTGGGTAGTAACGCCTAGAAGACAATGTGGCCTCAAGCACACTTTATAAACACTATTTTGCACCAAGCTTATAATGCGAGTTTGATATAAAAATAAAAAAATAGAAAATTGCATGTTGATTGATTCTCTTGATCATGTTGTGTCTTCTATGCATGAGCAATTGCTCACCTCTAACATTGCTCTTGAGAATGTTTTGTTGAATAAGGAAAAGATAGGTGCTCCTAGCAAGGAGATGGCTTTGTATGAGGATGCGCTCAATGGAAGCCTTAAGGATGTTGAAGCGCAAATGTGTATGAGCATTTCTAGCCAAGAAGCGTTGCAAGTGGCTACATCAAAGGAAGATAAAGGTGTTCTAATGGTTGAGCTCAAAGCTCTTCCATCACACCTTAGGTATGAATTCTTAGGACCTAAATCCAGCTTTCCCGTGATTATTAGCTCTTCTTTGAGTGAGCACCAAGCTCAAGAGTTGTGTGATGTTTTGAGAAATCACCAAGGTACTTTGGGTTATACCATTGATGACCTCAAAGGTATAAGCCCCGCTTTATGTACACATCACATAACCCTTGAAGAGGGTGCTCTACCTTCTATTGAGAGACAACGAAAGCTACATCCCCAAATGGGAGAGGTAGTGAAGAAGGAGATCACCAAACTTTTGGATGTGGGAAATACATTCCCCATCTCGAGTTCTAGGTGGGTCTCCCCTGTTCATGTTGTCCTAAAGAAGGGAGGCATGACCGTCGTCGAGAATGAGAGAGGTGATCTCATTCCGACGAGGACGGTCATGAGATGGAGGATGTGTATAGACTATAGACTTTTAAACACGTTCACCAAGAAAGATCACTTCCCCCTTCCTTTCATTGATCAAATGCTTGAGAGACTAATGAGGCACAAGTTCTATTTTTTTCTTGATGGTTATTCTGGATTTTTCCAAATCCCTATCCACCCGGATGACCAAGAGAAAACAACCTTCACTTGTCCCTATGAAACATTTGCTTATAGAAGAATGTCGTTTGGCCTTTGTAATGCTCCCGCAACATTTCAAAGATGCATGATGAGTATATTTGGAGATATGTTGGAGGAGGAGATGGAGGTGTTTATGGATGACTTCTCCATAGGAGGTGTTTCATTTGAGGCATGCCTTAAAAATCTTGAGAAATATTTGGCAAGATGTGAGAAGGTGAACTTGGTTTTGAATTGGGAGAAGTGTCATTTCATGGTGGAGGAAGGCATAGTCCTTGGCCATAAGATTTCTCACAAGGGGATAGAGGTGGACAAAGCAAAAATCGAAGTTATTGAAAAGCTTCCACCTCCGGTTAATGTGAAAGGAGTGTGATCTTTCTTAGGACATGCCGGGGTTTATAGAAGATTCATCAAGGATTTCTCGCTCATTGCAAAGCCCCTCAATGATCTTCTTCAAAAAGATGCCGAGTTTGTATTTGATGATAAGTGTTTGGAAGCATTCAATAAGTTGAAGAAGGCTCTAATCTCTACTTCTATTGCTCAAGCCCCAAGATCGGATTTACCTTTTGAGTTGATGTGTGATGCGAGCGATTCGGTAATTGGAGGTGTCTTGGGTCAAAGAGTGGAAAAGAAGCTCCATGTGATATATTATATGTCCAAGACTCTAAATGGTGCTCAAAGGAACAACACCACAACGGAAAAGGAGTTTTTGGCTATTGTTCATGCTTTTGAGAAGTTCCGTTGTTATTTGTTGGGTTCCAAGACCATTGTCTTCACAGATCATCATGCGGCTCTCAAGTACCATTTTGCCAAGAAAGAATCCAAGCCTAGGTTGATCCGGTAAGTGCTCGAACTTCAAACTTTTGATATTGAGATTAGGGATAAGAGTGGAGCGGAAAATGTCGTGGCGGACCATCTCTCTCGCCTTGAGGATTCTCAAATTCATGAATGATGGTTCTCCAATTGAGGATTGAATGCTTGATGACTTCTTATATGCTATTGAGGCAAAAGAGCTCCCATGGTTTGCCGACTTAGTGAACTTTCTTGCATGTGGGGAGTTTCCACCATCCTTTTCTAAGAATCAACGAAAGAAGCTCAAGAGAGAGGCAAGACACTATGTGTGGGATGATCCCATCTTGTACAAGTGAGGAGTCGATGGCTTACTTAGGCGTTGTGTTCCAAATGAAGAGGTGCCTAGTGTTTTTAAGATGTGCCACTCGGATCCTAGTGGTGGCCATATGGGTGTTTCTAAAACCACCACTAAGATTCTTCAAAGTGGTTTATGGCGGCCAAATCTCTTCAAGGATTCATGGGGTTTGTTAAGTCATGTGATCGTTGTCAACGAGTTGAAAATATCTCCAAACGAAATGAAATGCCTCAACAATATATCCTTGAGTTGGAGGTATTTGATGTATGGGGAATTGATTTCATGGGACCGTTTCTCTCATCCTTTGGAAATCAATACATTCTTGTGACGGTGGATTATGTGTCTAAATGGGTTGAGGCCATTGCTTCCCCAACAAACGACCACAAGGTGGTAATGAAATTATTCAAAAAGATCATTTTTCCAAGGTTTGGTGTACCTAAGGCGGTGATAAGCGATAATGGTTCTCATTTTATTCACAATGTCTTTCAAAAGATGTTGCGAAAGCATGAAGTTCATCAATGATTTGGCCTTCCATATCATCCTCAAACAAGCGGCCAAGTTGAGGTCTCCAATCGTCAAATCAAGTTAATCCTTGAAAAGATGGTTGCAAGAAATAGGAAGGATTGGTTGGACAAGTTGGATGATGCTCTTTGGGCCTATAGAACGGCTTTCAAGACACCTATAGGTACCACTCCATACCGCCTAGTTTATGGAAAATCATGCCATCTCCCGGTAGAACTCGACACCGTGCTTTGTGGGCAATCAAGAAGATAAACTTTGATTTGGCAAGTGCGGGGGAGAAAAGGTGGTTAGATCTTCATGAGTTAGAGGAGCTTCGACTTGATGCTTATGATTGTGCTAGTATTTACAAAGCTCGTTCCAAGGAAACTCATGATAAGCTTATCGAGAAGAAAGAGTTTTGTATTGGTGATAAAGTTCTTCTCTACAATTCAAAAATGAAATTGTTCCCCAGAAAGCTCATGTCAAGATGGAGCGGTCCTTACTTGGTCCAAAACGTCTTTCCTAGTGGTGTTGTAGAGGTTTCAATGATGGATTATTCATCTCCGTTTAAGGTCAATGGCCATCGGCTAAAGAAGTATTTCGATGGTGCTTTTGTTGGCCTTATTCACATATTGCTTCTCTGACAACCACCTTAATAGGTGGAGAACGTCGAGCTATGACGTTAAACTAGCGCTTCCCGGGAGGCAACCCAGTTTTCTAACCCTTTCTTTTGATTTTTCTATTTCTTTCCATTTCTTTTATTTTTGAGAACTTTTCTTACCTTTCCTTGTTTTCTTTATTTTACGTACCTCGAGATTGAATCGATGATGATTTCCGACAATTTCGGTGTTTATTCAAGGTTTCTTGAGGTTTGGTTAAACATAGGTGAAGGAGTTGTGGAACATACGCGCTCTCGTGTTCGCGTTTTCATAAATTTTTATTCATGATTGAGTGATTTTTGAAATATTTTTGTGTGATTTTTCAGCACTCGATCATGACATTTTTTAGTGCCGATGAAAGCACAAGCACGAGAGTGTGTTCAAAGAGCGCAAATTTCCTCCCCTAGGCTTTGATTGGTGCGCACGCACCATAGGTTGCGCGGGCTCACTAAGGGGGTCAGAAATTTGGCTGGTTTGGTGCAAAAATCTCGAAATTTGAGCCCCCCCATGTCCATACCTGGTGCGCACGTACCACCAGGCTGCGTTCACGCACCAGGTAGGTCATATTTTTTTTGCTTGTGTTGCGCAATTCTGAGCAAGAAACTTCCCCCCTGTCTTGGCAGGTGCGCACGCACAAAGGGGTGTGCGCGCGCGCACCAGCCATGGCAGCACCCCAACCTAAATCTTTTGTGCCCACTCTCACAAGAATCCCCCCTCATATCCCTTTCTCTCTCCCCGATTTCCCCCTTATTCACTATTCACTCTTCTCTCTTCAAACCCTTCTAAACCTTTGCAAATTCACACAAATACACATTTTTAATTTCATTTCTTCACAAATTACATAAAAACATAATCAAATATTTTCATAAACAACAAAAAATTTCAGAAATTTTGAGCTTGTAATTCAAAAATTAGGCATAAATTTCGAAATTTTGGGGTTTTGTTTTAGTGCTTAGAACTTGACTTTGGGTAATCTATTTGGTCTATATTCTTAAATTGTGCAATTTTCAAGTGATTTAAAGCTTCATTGAGGTATAATTTCTCATTCTCTAGTCATCTTCTTCCCCATTTTTAAATCTTGAAACCCTTGTTTTTGCTTTCATGGTAGAACTCCATTGTTGGTTCTTTTAGCTTGCATTTTGTGTTGAATGATGTTATTGGATGTTAAATTTAAGCTTTTTCATGATGAATTTGTATACCTTGCTTGAATCATTGAATCACCATTGTTCGTCATTTTCTCTCTCATGGATATTCTATATGATAGTTTCATTTCTTTGATAATTCAATGTTTTGGGATTAATTTGCTCATAATGATTCATGATTTGGTCTCTTGTCCAATTTTGCCTTTGCTTCTTGACTAGTTGTTTTAAGCTTATGTTTCTATATTCATGGCATAGTTCATGTGTGACCATTTCTTGTTTCATTTTTTATTGAATTATATTTGTGCTTGATTCTTGAGAAATTTCTTATGAATATTCTTGAACAATGATAATTGTAAACAATTTCTCATGAATTGCTTTGCTTCTTGTAGATGGCCCCTATTCGTCATAAGAAGCGTGCTAGATCAAGTTCAAGCAAAGCTCGGCACGTTTTTTCACCTCCTCCCGAGGTGGTAGAAACGTATGACATTGAATTCTCCAAAGAAATGCATTAGGATAGGTTCAAGCAACTTACCAAGAGGAAGCTTAAGTCTACAAGATTCTATGATCAAGAAACTACCAAATTACTTGGAATTGATGATGACGTCCGCCTCCTTGCCAAGAACCTCGGTCTTTTGGAATTTTTAGACTTGAGTGCTCCTACTTATGCTAGGGTGACGTATGAGTTTCTATCATCCCTAGAAGTTGTCCGAGAGACAAGTGGTGACTCTTCAAGAACTTTGACCTTTCAACTATTCAACAATGATCATCGGTTGTCGGAGTCACAACTTTGTTCCTACTTCCGGTTTCCTTGGGCCATCAATGAAGACAATCTTGTCTATCCGACCAATGGTAAGATGACTAGTGACCATGGGTATGATGAACAAGTGGTGGCGGCGTTTCTCCGATGAAGGGAAATATGAGCCTCAAACTTCCAAGTCCGCATTGGTCATTCATCCGGCTATGAGATACTTTAAACATATTCTCACCTATGCCCTATGCTCTAAAGACTCTTTAGGAGCTATTTCCTGTGAGGAACTTTGTTGGCTATGGATTGCCGACCAAGAGTCGCATGAGATCGAGTTTGTAGATTTCACTCAACATTTGATCAACCGATTTCTAGACATCCGAGATGGTGTTTCACTTTCGGGGAGCATCCAAGTTGGAGGCATGATCTCTATCCTCGCACTTTGCCTCAATGACTCATATAAAGATTTGCTACGCGAGCTCCCTCTGATAGTCGACCCTCGGGAGAGGACACCCTCTCATTTCCTCAATGTTTACGCCCTTGTAAACTAAAAATTCATTGATCGTACCAAGAGGCGTAATATTTTCATATGGAAGGTTTCCCAAGTGAAGGATTGGTTCTTGATTTCGAGCAAGAAGGCTACAGACCGTAAGACGAAGACGGATTCATTGACTTGGAGACCTTCAAGGTGTAACATCGATCCCTCTCTTCGGCGGAAGACTAATCATACAAAAACTGCCTCCAATGATTCTTTCTCGACAGACTTCCAAACTTTACACCCGGTTGAACGGGGAGGTACGCCTATCCCTCCTTATACTTCTTCTTCTACATTTGATTTATCTACTATTCATGCCAAGTTAGATTCCATCACTAATGTCTTGTTTTCCATGCCTTCGGGGCGAGATTAGTCTCTTGGCTATGATTTCCATGCCAATCAAGTGTATGACTATCATGTGAGGAGGGGGGAGATTGACCTTTACTTGACCTATCCATACCTCCCGGTCCAATAAGGACCTATCCCTCAATGGGAACCCTTTGACCCATCCATTGGTCCTAGACCTTGTTACCCCTATTGGGAGGGTCCTCATATCCATCCTAGTGCTATTGTTGGCACCACCCCAGCCACTTACGACTATAAGCGGCCTGGTGGTTGCGATTATAATTATGATCTCACGAACTCTATGCCTTTCCCGAACCCCGAGACTTTTTGTAGGTGGGGTTTATCGGGCGCGCCGATCTTAGATGATTGGTCTCATTTCTTCGCGATAGATCGTGCTAGGAGGGAGGGGAGGTTAAAGGGAAAAGTTCCTATAGAGGTTAGTGAAATGGCTAGCTCGTGTCATGTTTTAGAGACCGGTGAGGGGAGTTCTCATTCTACCCCTTACCATAGTGCGGAGTGAGACTATCGTGGCTACCCCCCTTTCTTATGCGCTTTATATTATGTTCTCTTTTGCCTATATGTTATTAGGTTTAGAGTTTGGGGGGTAGTTCATTTTGAGCTTGGGGGTGATTTATGTTGTTTGTGTGCTTCACCGTTTCCCCCCTCGCTTTTGTAGTTCACTCTTGGTCTCTTTTGCTTTTGGTATTGATCACTATGTATCTCATGCTTCTCTGATGATGATGAAGATGTACTTTTGATGATTTCTTTGTCCTGTTCTTGGTATTGTTGTTTGTTTCACTAATTGTTGTCTACTGTGTATCTCTGCTTCTTTATGATTATGCTTCCTGATGATATTGTTTGATGTCTTGTTTCCCGACTCTGCTTCTATCTAATGATTCTGTTTCCTGATGATTCTGTCTCCTAATTTCGTTACTTGACCCTATTCCTGATGCTATCATATATTACTTTTTCTTTATTTGTAAAAATTTTTCTTTTATCTTTTTCTTTTCTTCTGTATTGAAGTTACTAACATTTTTCTTTGTATATAGTCTATTTTCTTTCTCACCTTGCTTCGTCGCTTATGCTTTTGATATTGGTGCTTCATTAAGGTGCTCTTTCACTTTGTTTTATGTAGCATAGCTTCGACGCGTGGTGAGATCCTTCTAATCTTCTTCTTTTTATTTTCTTTTCTTGGATGCTTAGTTTAGGTTTAGATTAGGAGAAGTTGAACAGTTCGAGGGTGTTTGCTTTTTAATATCTTAGTGTGTTTGGGAATATTGGCATTGTAGCTGAATGTTCACTTGTTTGTCAATTGGGATTTATGTGTTGGCGTACTTCCTCGATGAATTTCTATTTCTCCTTTGCTTTTCTATTTTTCATTTTATTTCTTTTTCCTCCTTTTCTATTTTCTTTTTGTTTTCCTTTTTCTTTTTTCTTCTACATTCCTTTTTGCATTTTGCTTTCATACGTTTTGATTTTAAGCTTTCCTTTTCTTCCCAAAAAAAAAAATAATAATATTAAAAAAATAGAAAAATAATAATAAAAACAAAAGAAGAAAAAAGAGCAAAAACAAATATCACAAAAATTTTTGTAAATAAACATAACATGTTTTTGAGGCATTGCTTTTTTTTCTTAATAATTTTGCTTTTGCTTTGGACTTAGTACCACTTGGACTTGCACATTGGCTATCATTCTTCCTAAAAATAATGGTTTGCACGGTTTGAGAGTATCTTTGGTTGACTTTAGGATAGAACATGCTAAGGTAGTCGTTTAGAACTATTGGGACCTTGAAGCCTATTCTTTTGTTTTTGAAAACTCGCAATCGTTCCCCTTTGGTGAATTTGAAGCTTTTAGTGAGTTTTTGCCGCATCCTTGTGAGGTTTCAATGTTTTCAAGCCTTCTACAATCACTTGCATGAGCGGCATGGATCCTTGACTATTGCGGACCTAATCTTGAATCTTGACTCATAATACTCAAACACGAGACCAAACCATCTAGGGAGGACAAAGGCATCTTTTTGGGGTGGTAATTTTTATTTTCTAGGATAACTTTCTTTATTTCTAGTTCTTGGGTTTACATTTGCCTACTTGCTAACCATTTGAGCCTTTTCCCTTCTTTTCAAGCCACATCTTTAGAACTTTGAGCCTTTTGTTTCTTTTTGTTCCATTTGTGGTTTTTGTGAAGCACATGATCATGTTCTTGGAGATTGTGGTATATGAGTTTGGATATTGGTTCTCATTTGTAAGCAAGCTTGTGTTTTGTATATCTTGAGAATAATAGCAAGTGAATAAATGAAAAAGCTGTCCATAGTTAAAAGAGGTGAGGACAATGAATAAAGTGAAAAATGAAACAATTAAAAAATGAGAAAAGCAAAGCAAATTAAAAAAGATTTGGCAAAAAAACAGAAAAAAAAAATAGTACAAAATGAAAAGGTCCAAAAACATTTTGTTGTAAATCTTTCTCCCTATCTTTTGCATTGAGGACAATGCTTTTTTCTAGCTTGGGGGGAAGCGTCTTATGCTTTTTGTATATATGATTGTGGTTATAGTCTTGAATAAGCTTGGGGGTGTTAGTTTGTTTTAGTTTGGTCACTACTTGGTTTTGGTGTTGAGATTTAGTCAATCTTTTCTTCACAACTTAGGTGTACCACCAAATTCTAAATTTTAAGCCTATCCTCAACCTTTTGCCCTTACGTTACAACCTTTGGGAAAGCCCTTTTGACCTAGAGGTTGAGTCACATTTCGGGGGAGGGCATTATGAGTTAAACCCTAAGGAGAGGGGATGCAAAGTCAAGATGTCGAGAAACCTCAAATCTGTTTGCTTTTCCGGTTCCTTCGAGGAACTATAGAGATGCTTGCTAAAAGAAGATTTGAAACTAATTGGGAAAATGTGCTAAAATTGTTTTTAGATGAATGTGAATTGCGTTTTGTTAGTTCTCTATACTTAGCATGTCTTATGTTTCAATCAACCGTCGATATCTTGGAACATGCTTACCTTTGTTGTTTTAGATAGTTTGATACCCTCTCGTGTTTTGACCATGTGCAAAAGTCCGTTGTATAAGCACCTCTTTTCCTTTTATGTTTTAACTTTCTCTTTTCCCTTTTATTGCTTTGCCTCCCTTTTACTTAAGAGTTATGGGTTAATCTAGGAAACCCTTATGAGAGCATCACTCATCCTCTAGAGCGATCTAGAGGTTTAAATGGCTTGTCAATTGTGGCTAAAATTGACCGTGATTCCTACGAAAGTGAGATAGTGTACATTCTTTTATTCTCTAGTCTTTCTCGTTTCTTGCTTGCCTAAATAATGTCATCATTTTCCTTTAAGTTTGATTTTGTTTTGCTCGAGTACGAGCAAAAGTCTAGCTTGGGGGAATTTGATGAGTGTCATTTATGGCACTCTTAGGCTAGGTTTCCTTTGTAGTTTTATGCTCGTTTTTAGTCTTTTATGTCGTGTTTTTACATAATAATGCTTGTTTTGCGTGTTTGTGTGTAAGTTTAGAGAAATGTGTGCTTTTGATGGTTTTCTTTCTATTTTATTCATTTCTCGGTTATTTTTCTCGCTTCTTCGTTTCTTTGACTTGTTTTGTAGGTGTGTTGAGTTTCCCGAGGTTTAATTATCAAGGAGGAAGCTCGAGAGAATTCAAGGAAGTTGATGGAGCTAAGTTCGGGAATCCAAACATGCAAATTCAAGCTAGCTCCGCAAGCTTAAGCTCCTTGGAAGCAATGCTTTGGTTCGAAGTCTTCAAATGCTTAGAGAATAATAGGGCTGCCCTTTTGGCGGGCATCGCCTCGAGTGCACCAATACAGAGATTGATCAAGCAAGCAAAGGAGGCAAGCTACGAGCACCACAGCAGGGGTGCACGCGCGCTGTCCTCATTGTGCGTGCGCACAGACACTACTGTGCGCGCGCGCGCGGCCTGGGAGGTGCGCACGCACTAGGAGCCCCGATCCCCTTCGCTCGATTTTCTATTTATAGCTTTAGACTTTTCCTTTTTCGGGGGGGACGGCTTATTTTGTACTTGACACTTATTTTCCAGAAATAGAAGAGAGAGAAAGTAGAGAGAGAAGCTTAGGATTACTTTATTGTACTTGAATTTGATCTTTGATTTCAACTTGATCTTGGATTTCCTCTTCAAATCAATGAAAGTTTGTGAGATTTCTTTTCTTTGAATTTACTTTTATTGCAATTACCTTTTATTCTTGAAAGTTTGATTTGAATTTCAATCTCTGTTTGAGAAATTGTTGAATGATTGACTTTCTTCTTAATTAAACTGGAAATGAATATGTTTGTGATTCAATTTGTTTTGTTTTTCAATTTCACCATGATTAGTGAGTAGATTAGTTACTAGGGAGAAGGGGAAGCATGCTTGATTGATGATTCTTGTTAGTTGATGATCCTTGATTGATGGAATTGTTGCAATTAAATTGGTTGACATAGTTGTGCATGTGATTAATTAGACTAGGAGTGATCAACCTATAAGATTAATCTAGACTGCATTGCAAATTTCAATGACATGAACCCTTGATTTGAGAATTGCTTTAATTGATTGAATTTGATTGTGATTTTTCTAGTTAGCCATTCATAGTGAACCCTAGATGGCTTATAGGAGATAGCTTTTGGATTCCTTTGGTTGCAACTATTGTTTGTCTTTTGTAATGTTTGAATTAATTGAGTGATCCATCAATTAGCATAATCATTGAGCTTGCACGTGGAACCTATATCCCTAGATTTATTGAATTTCTTGATTTATCTAGCTTTCTCGATACCTTAGTTACGAACCATATCTTTCTACAATCTTCGAAGTAGATTGACCAAGGCTATAGCTTGCACCTACTCATTCCTTTGGGTTCGACCCTTGACTTACCATATACTCGTATTAGGTTGGTCGAGTGTTTATAAATTTTGTTTGGCTCTAGGGGAGGGTAGAAAACAACCTACATTTTCCCTACGTCATATTATTATTCTTATTGATAGGATATTCATGTTAGTGTGGTGTATATGTACTCTGCTTTTGCTTATTCGATCTTTTGTGTTTGTGTTTGGCTTCCCTTTGGTTGGCCCTACTATGATCCATTTATAAGGTGAGAAGTGGGTTGAAATAAAGGGGAAGTGACAAGTACTTGAAGCATGAAGAGCATGATGAGAATGAGTGTCGAGAGTTATTTGTTATGATTTTCTAGTTTTATGATTTTAGTTATTTATGATGGACTAACCTTGATGTGTTTATTTTAAGTTCGATTTCAAAAAGGGCCATGCTTGGATTGGTTCCAACTTGTGATTTAATTATTTCTATTTTATTTTGAGGTTGTGAACTCAAGTTTTATTTTGAAAGTTGGTTTTTATTTTAGATTTTCGTTGTGTGACTTTGAAAAATAGCCTTAGCGTTATCATGGTGGCGGTAATATTTTGGATATTTCCTTAAAAGAATTTTATTTAGAGTAAAAAGAGTATTTTAAAATAAGGGAATTTCTGGGGTATTACACCTGACCAGAATCAGCACCAATGCTCGTCGGAATCATAACAGTCCACAAGATCTCATCCTGCTGCTCCTGTCGTTGTGGTTGCCGCAATGATGAGCCAACCTCATATATCCTGCCACTCCGATGGAAACCCGGAGCCTCAAAGGGATCCAGCACCGGACTACCCCAACCTAGTGGCCTCACCACCTCTCCAGACGAGGAGACATCAACCTCTATAACAACAATAGGGATACAAACCTCCTGCCCACCCTAAGTCTTGACCGCAGTACAACGTTGCCTTGACCCAACTCTCTCCCTTTAGCACTCTGGCCTTAAACGAGTACGAGTCTGAGGGATAGGCTTAACAAAATAACAAGGCAAGTAAGGTACAAAGAAGCAAATAGACAAAAGTAAAACAACATGAGTAAGAACATACCGACACAACGTCGTCAGTACGACGACACGACGCTCGATGACTCAACCACACCAGCCAATACCGAAAATCATCCATGCCTACAGCCATCCACGTCACCACCTCGCGAGAGAACTTCAAGAACAAACAAAGTCAGTGATAGCCAAAATACATGTATGTGTTAATCAATGCAAAGATAGCTCACCCAGGTCTGACGTCGAGGGATAGAACTCGATATCAAGGGCCACTCCTCGGGAGTTGGAGGAACCTAATTTTGGCCTCCTGTCCTGATAGGAAGTGCTATGACGATAAATAAAACCATCTTTTTGTTGGATCAACATGAAGAATGCTTATGGACAACTGATTAAGTCACAAAAACGCAAAATGACTAGCCTAACCCAAAACAAAATGAATTACGGTCCAAATTAACTAAGCCCGATCATAATTAGGCTTAAGCTCGAGATTAAAACATAATTATGACGGATTTAAAGGCGTCTAGGTTAAAAACCAATGTTGCCGCAAAGAAATTCGCATGCATCTCAATGAGTCGCGCTTGTTTGGGGCGCGTAACTTACAAGGTTGCACGTGACACCCAGCGCAACCTCTAGTGATGCGCTTACGGAAGATTCAGAATTTCATAAAAATATAAAATCGAATCTTACCATAATACCGCGCGTAAGAAATTTAGTTGCACTGCCTATAGCAGCGCATCTAAATCACTTGCGCTGGGCTGTCGCGCGCAACCTATTTAGATGCGCGCGACACTTTCTGCGGCAGAACACTCAAAACCCTAAATGCATCCATTCCCTATAAATAGAGGCTGAAACAGAGAGAAATTAACCTAAAACTCTGGCAGAAACTTTGTGAACTTGCGTACTCTTAGCCCTCTTGTCCTAAACACTCACCCCCCTCAATACTTGTTACTATGGTGGAGGTTCCGAACAAGAAGGAGTCCATAAGTGTTCTAAACAAAGATCTAGTAAGGAGAAGTGGTAAATTCCCGAGCACTTAGATCAATCACCTTTGTTTTCTTGTTTAAATAACCTTTAATTAATTAATTAGTGTTGTTTGATCACTTTAAACAAACTTTTAATTAATTAATTCCATATAGTATCTTGTGTTAAATAAAGAATAGAATTAAATAATTAATTGTTGATTGATCACCTAAGTCGAGGTGAATCTTGTTTATTTATCGTTCTTTTCACGAATATTGATTAAATAAGAATAACGACCTTTGCAATGTAATTCCTACATGGTTTATGCTTAAAAATAAAATCAGCTAACTGATTTTAGGTATCACGTTGTATATATTGTTTGGTGATGAAATTGTGAAAAAGGAAGAGCTAGTAAAGGTCGTAGTAGGGCTAGGATAGTGATTCCCCTTTAAAGGGAACGTTATTTTAGTACCCTCGCTCCCGAACTCATTTCTGGTACACGTAAACCAATTTGGGCATGGGTAAACTTACGATTCGCGCTAAATATCCCTTGAACTCTACTTGGGAGAAAGCCATGAACGAGGTTTATGAGTTTTCCTAAAACTCATTGGCGACTACTACTTGTTTCTTACAAAAAAGCGTAATGATTGAATCAATTCTAATTTAAGGTCCCCTAAACAGTCAGGAATTCAAATCCTAATACACCCTAACAAGTGTAAAGTCTTAGGCTTTTAAAGGGCCATGGGCATTTAAGGAGAAGGATCCCCTACGTTGGGCACCCCCTCCTTACATAAGTGCTATTGTTTAACCAAAGATTGGATAACGAGGGAATTCTTTGATTTGTCTACGTTGATTTGAATGGAGTTACGGGGACGTAACTCATTTTCTTTCAAGGGGGTTGAGTGCGGTAGAACTTCGCGCTTTTTCTATGATTTTAAGTACTTTAAGTGCTATTTCAGTCAGTTTCGTACTTATAGACACCTGATTGTGTCTCCCCAAAAACCTAACCCAGTGATCAGTATCTTTCACGTCATTGAATAACGAACGACGTGAAATGTTGAAGAGTCTCGCGAATTCTTATGTTTTCTAATAAAAAAAATAATTCATTTCTGTTTTTGAAAATCATTCATTTTGTATCCTATTTATGAATAACGTCCAATCCAGTCTAGTTTGGTCCATGATATGGGTCCAATAATTTTGTAGTTGGATGGGGTTTGAAAAGACCTTTCCAACAATATATTAGAAGCCCAATTCCTAGTTATAATGAGGATGTTATGGCCAAAATACTAGACTGGGTCCTAAATGAGTTTTATGGGCAACCCAATGATCATGCGGAGGGTCCATTAATTTTAATTGTATTCCTAAAGTTATTAGGATTCTTCCTAATCTTTTAGAATCTTCTAGAAGGTTATTTTGAGTTCTAATGGGATTAGAATAATTGTATTTGATGTTGAAAAGATAAAGAATTATATTTGGAATAAAGCAAGTGTTTTTACAAGATTAAATCCGGTTTGATTTAAGATAAGTACGGACTCCAAGTAACCTAATTTGATTAGCAGAAGGACTCTGTATGGAAACTTTATTGTATAGCAACCATCGCGCCGCGATGGGCTTATCGCCATGCGATGGAGCTATCGCATCACGATAGTCCTATTACGTTGCGATGGAGTTAGTTTACGGTCATTTTTTCTCTATAAATAGGGTCTTTTTCCCTCGTTTTCAAATCATCAACGATCATCTATTCTCCATTTTTCTCTCTTTAAGCTAAAGCTTATTCTTTTCTCTCTATTCTCTTTCTAAGCCTAGGCTTTTCAAAATACAACATTCCTCATTCACGAGTCTCGAATATACCTAGCCAAGCTCGAAGTTCCCTTAGACCTCGACGTGAAAGGTTAATAGTTCTCAGGGTTTGGTCCCAAATCTAATTTCAATTATTATTATTTTGATTGTTTGATTTATTATTGAAGTTACTAACGTGTGTTTTGTTTTGGTAGAAAGAGGTACGAGGCTTCAAAGTGAGTACTTTGATTGCTCTATTTCTTTAGAAATCATGCTTAGATTGTTTTATTAGTTCCTAGTATCATGTTAGGATGCTTTTATCGCTTTCTTGTATCATGTTCGAGATAAAGTTTTGATTTTTATTGTCTAGTGACATGCTAGGATTTGTTATTAATCTTGTTAGTATCATGCCTAGGGTCTTGCTATTATCATGCTTTGATGAGATTGAGATGATTTGCTGTATCAATATTTTATTATGTTGCTTAATATTATTGTTATTGCTTGATCACGCCCTCTCTTGCAGGTTTTAAGGAAATTTATACTTGAAATCACGCTTAATAAGATAATTAATAATTTGAATTAGGCTAATATAATTGTAATTCAAGTAATTGCGAATAATATATTTGTTTGTGCATTAATAATCATCCAATATAGATTAAACACCTTTAGGATTAATATATTAATTGTATGTTAATTGAAAAGAACACATGAATATGAGAAGAATAAAGTAGAGGCCTATTTAAGGCAGGTTCAATCTCTTTTAGGTTTGATTTGTACCTTCATCCCCGAATATCCAGTCATGGTTTAGGACCACTATGGAGTTAGCGATCTCTGTGATTGTGAATGGTTTACAAGTTCCTAAAACTTGTTGGCAACTCTTTTGCTCTAGCTTCCTTCCCTTTGGACGCCACCATGCTTAAGTGTATGATCACAATGGGGCTTAAGTGTAGGATGCTTGAAATATTCCCTACAGTTTTTGGCGACTCCACTAGGGAGGATTTTTATTTTAATTCCTAAAATTTATTTTGGCAATAATTTAGAATAAGTGGATGAGACTTGAAACGTTCTAAATATTCATGTGAGTAATTTTGATTGACTTTAATTACATAAGGATAATAAGGTCCGCATTGGAAAGACCATCCGTAATGCATCAAAAACATATATAGGATTTTACATGTAGGAAATATGGGAAATATCTTTCACAAATAGAATCAAAAAAACGCTACAAAAAATCGGAAATCCCGACAACACAGAAAGCTACTGAGGCATATAGGATCTGTCGCTGAGACAGCAGTGTCCATCGTTGTGCGATGGCTTTATCGCGACGCGATGGTTTCATCGCGGCGCGATAGAGTCATCGCTGCATGATGGACCCTATTTTGCCGATACTGAGCCAGAAGTCTGCCTTCTTGTTTTGCCGATTCGAGTACTGTTTTATCGATTTTACTTTTTGATTGAATTTTCTCCTTCTATTTCGAAAACCATATGTGTTCTACATGTGGCTTTATCCCTCCGGAATTCACGCTCTATTTACCCAATCGAACTCCCTGTGCAACGAAGGGTACATCCAAGTTTGTGAATTCACCAAACCATGCAAGCAAGTTTAACTTGTGGGGTCCCATCCATACACGCCAACCCTTCCAAAGGTAAGGCTTTTGTGCGATCCATCCTAACTCATAACCATGGACCCTCTTTAACTACCATAATTCTTGAAGTTTAGAGAACTAGAGTCATGGTTAGGGTGCAAACTCAATGCATCATATTATGACTACTTTACTACCTACTTGTGCATTCTTTACTATGTCTTAATAAACTTATTAAGCTAACCATTTGTTTGACTTGTGATTAATAATAATAAGTCTAAATAAACTGATTAATGACCAAATTAAAGGACTTTGCTTAATTAATTAATTAATAATATTTGACTTAACTTGACTTTAGGTTCACCCTTTTCGAGCAGAACATTGGAAACAGGTTCAAACTGATATTTCATTTATGACGCTGAGGTTTGGCTTATGGCGCGAACCGTCAGGGCTCATCACGACGCGATAGTAGTATCGCGCCGCGATGGCTCAGTCGCGACGCAATGATTCCATCAGTCACACGATGGTCCAATTTCTTGTGCAAGTCTTCACGTCGAGTCTAGTTCATTAATTAATTAAATAACCGAGTCATAATTTGGTCTTTAATCGAGTCAAAGCACATAGTCCCATGGGTTTACACAAGCGTCAAGCATATCACTTTTACTCACTAATCAATAGCACACACTTTGTATATGAGTTTCACCATGACCATGTCTAAGAGTCTTGTGTGTGCATTTTCCGTCATTTTTTTAGGGGGATAAGTCGGATATTATATCCTCCCAAGATAATTATGTTGTTTTAAACCATAACTTGATTTGGAACTTGATTCCCAAAATATGCACCCTATTTTTGCTTTTTGTCTTTTAAACCCATAAAAGTCAAAGTCAATTTGAGTCAAGTCATTAAGTCAATGGTTTAATACTACAGCAAGGTCAAGAAGTGAAGGGCGTTTAATCAAGGATAACACATTTGTTCAAGTTTTATTGTTCAAAAAACCAATCCGGCACAGAAGAAAGTTTGTGATCATGGCCATTCAAGAAGAAGTTGATGAGTTGAGACAAAGCATGGCTAACCATACTGAGATAATGAAGACTCTTGCTCTCCAAGTCAATGAACCTCTCAAGCAACTTCAACTTGAGCGCATGGAAGAAAGCCTCAACAAAATTTCTAATGACTATAAGTTCCAAGGGATTAGCTCGCAAAGGGTCTTAGTGGACAAGGAACTTCTTCCACAGAATTTCAATGCCAATGACGTCCTTATATTCAAGCCAACTAATAACCCCTACTTTCGCTTGAGGGCTTTTGAGACCATAATGAGTATTGAGGCAGTTGACAAGAAGATCTTTCCTTCGCTTTTCTTATTGTCACTTGAAACTGTTTGTCAACAATGGTTTGTCTCTCTAGACAAGGAGAAGACTTCTTCTTGGGAAGCCATTACAAAAGCTTTCATAGATAGATATAATTGCAACATACAAGTCGAGACTGACCATAAGGAGCTCGAAATGCTGAAACAGAAGGAAAACGAGGGGTTTACCTCCTTCTTCAATAAGTGGAGGGAAACTTCCGCTAAAGTGGTTGAATTCCCTACCGAAAAAGAGTTAGTGAGGATGTTCGTCAAGAACCTCCAAGAAAAGTATTCAAAACACTTGAAATACCAAATTAACTTGAATACTTTCAAGGCCGTCTATAACATAGGTATTGATATTGAGAACGATCTTGCAAAACAAAAAACTACTAACAATAACAACAACAGTGGCTGGAAAGGAAAGAAGAACAACATCTTCTTCCAAAACCACCCACTCAAACAATGTCAGCACCTTTGACTTGAATGAGGTCCTTGCCATGAATAATCAAGGACAAAAGAAGCCATTTAGGAGAAAATTTACCCATATTGGCATGAGCTATGATACGGCATTCGATCGCCTTCATACCAAAGGACTCATAACTCCTATTGGACTAATGGGCGATCCACCAGTCGAAAGAGAACGGCTAATTAGAACCCCAATGCACACTGTAAGTATCACCAAGGTAAGGGTCATCCTACTGAAAATTGTTGGAAGTTGAAAGAAGCCATTCAAGATTTGATTGACAACAACAAGCTTCCATTACCTCCTGCCATTAAGAAGCCAAGTATCAATAATGCCCCACTTTCAGATTCTTTGGTAATTTCTGATGAGGAAGACCATGTTGACCCATCACTTCTCATCAAACCAATTGAAGAAACTCATGCTATTGTAGAAGAAGAGGAAACTTTCTTCGATGCCATGAGTGACTTTCCCTAAACCGAGGAACTCGCTTCCAAAGAAGAAGTATATATTCTCATACTTATGGTAGGAGAATTAATGAAGCAACTCGCTTTAATCGAGGAAGATGAAAAGACTCATCTTCTCTATGACTTCCATTCGAACATTACAGTTAATGCTAATCTTAGGAGACAAGGACACTTTCCTAGAACGAGTTTAGGAAAGAAGAAAGGAATAGAAAAACAAATGGGACTGCCTGGCCTCCCTATGTTAGATACTTTTGGACTTGGTTTCGAACCAACTCTAGAAGATTTTAAGCGAGCCCGAGAAAAGTTCAATGCACAAAGAAACGCTCGTACCCAAAAAAGAGCAATCCCAATGGATAATGGATCACTACCCTCTCACTCTAAATGGACAATTCATAGAAAAGGGTGAAGATTATCCATGCCATGAATTCCCTGAACCTTTTGTCAAAGATGGGATAAGACAACCCTGGTTCGAAATATTCTTAGATTGCAACTTTATAGATGAGATCCCAACTCCTATCTACAAGGAGCAAACACCTCCTTGCTTCGACTTCAATGTTATAGGCCTCCTCTTTGGATACAAGAAAAATAAGCCTAAGCGTGTGGATCACAACTCCGCGCTTATCCAAACCATGTTGTAAAGTGAAAACTTTGACCCCTCGAAGCTCATTACTCCGGCAAAAGGACTAGTTCAAGGATGGTGAATGACCGTGAAGGTGACTACACCAAGTGGAAGAAAAGTCTCCATCACCATAGGACAGGGACCAATGTTTGATGAGTCTGGATCATTTGAGTCTGAGTTCGAGTCTTCTGTTATTGAATCTTCTAAATATCCTATTGTTGCATCTCCTTCCATTTCTCCTAGTTTAGAACCTACTCCTAGAATAGTTAGTAGTCAAGTCCCAATGGATGTTTCTCTCTTTGATGTAATGGTTTCAGAATTCAATAATATGTCTTCTTTCGCTTACTCCTCGTGTCATTCTCTTATCCAAGATGACGAACATTACTTTGCTAACAATGAAAAAAACAAAAAAATAATTAAAGTAGTGGAAACACTTGAAAATAAAACACCGATAATTGAGGATACCGAAACGGTTAATATCTCAAAAGATCCAACTATTAAAAGAGAAGTTAAAATTGGTTTAACTCTTAATAAAAAAGAAAGAACCGATTTAATTGATCTATTAAAATAATATATCAATGTTTTTGCTTGGTCATATGAAGATCTGCCAGGAATAAATAGAGAAATTGCTCAACACACTATACCATTATTTCTAGGAATGAAACCTGTAAAACAAAAGTTACGTCGAATAAAACCCGACGTAGCTCTTAAGATAAAAGAGGATGTTCAAAAACAAATAACTGCAGGTTTTATCAAGGTATCTAAATACCCCAAATGGGTTGCTAACGTGGTACCAGTTCCTAAGAAAAATGGTAGGGTAAGAATGAGTGTCGAGTATAGAGATCTAAATAAGGCAAGTCCAAAGGACGACTTCCCTTTATCACACATCGATATTGTGGTAGACAACATAGCTAATCACGCGCTTCTCTCATTTATGGATGGGTAAAAAGGTTATAACCAGATGCTCATGGCCGAAGAAGATATGGAAAAAACCACCTTTATAACACCTTGGGGCACTTACTGTTACACGGAGATGTCATTCGGGTTAAAAAATGCGGGTGCCACTTACCAAAGAGCAGCGACCGCCTTACTCCATGACATAATGCATAAAGAGGTTGAAGTATATGTGGATGATATGATTGTAAAATCAAAAGAACGTCCAGGACATCAAGTAGCCTTGAGAAAATTCTTCGAAAGATTAAGGAAATACAGCATGAGGCTAAACCCATTGAAGTGTGCTTTCGGAGCCACCTCAGGAAACTCTTAGGCTATGTCATTAGCTCTAGAGGAATAGAGATAGATCCAACAAAGATCAAGGCAATCATGTCAATGCCGCCGCCCAAGAGCAAGAAAAAGATTCTAGGATTCATTGGTCGGTTGCAATACGTAAGTAGGTTCATATCTAAACTCACCACAATATGTGAACCAATATTTAAGAAGCTCAAAAAGAACGTGCCAGTAATACGGGATGAAGAATGTCAACAAGCCTTTGATAAGATCAAAGCCTACCATGCTAATCCTCCTATATTAGCACCTGCACCCCCATGAATTCCTTTACGCCTATACCTCACGGTTACTAAAGAATTAATGGGAGCCATGCTCGCACAAAAAGTAGAAGGCAAAGAAAACGTCATCTACTACCTAAGTAAGAAGATGCTCGAGTATGAAGTACGCTACACACCTCTTGAAAAGTTGTGCCTCGGACTTGTGTGGGCCACAATGAAAAGGGAATAAACGCGTCATCACTTGTCTATCCCTAGATCAAATACAATTTATACAACCTAAACAAACCAAATACGAGTATAAGGAAAGCATAGGGGTCGAACCACAGGGAATGAATAAACACCACCAAATGTTATCAACAAATAAGCTAGTCCAGAATAGGAGATAAGTAAAATAAAGTCTAAAGATGCTAAAACAAGAAATAAAACACTAAGGGAAACGGTTTAGGTATAGCATTCACTTAAGTATAAACAAAGGCATACAAGTTGAATTAATTATGAACTAAACATGCTTGAAAATCGAAGTAAGATCCAATCTAGCCACCTGTCGGGGTCAATTGATTTCTCCTAACATAGCCTCTATGTTATCACATTAGAACCATATACTAGGAGGTGCAATCAAATAAAAATCGATACAAATGAATCTTGCTTGGTCCGCTATCGCATCATAAAGCAATAATTCACCCTCAATCAACTAGCATCATGCATCTTGCAAGTAGATTCAAGAACATCAAACATATAAAGATTTTAATCACAAACAAATCAACTCCAAACCCTAAAACATGCTCAAGATCCAACTAAACCACAACCATCCCCTTAATGGGATATTTTCTCACTAATCATGCCAATGACAAGATTAATTAATAAATAACCAAGCATTAACATGATTAACAAGCAATACTAACAACTAAAACAAGAATAAAATAGCAAGATAAAGAGAAAAGAGTAAGAAGATGCCCATTAATTGAAGTTGAAGGTCTATAAAGAGATTGATTAAGCTTCTTCTTCAAAATCCAAGTTCAACAATGGAGAAACCCTCACTTTCTCTCTCTCAATTACTCTAACCCTAATCTAAACTCAGAGAGAGAAGTTCTCCTAAAACTAATTAAGAGAATAGAATAATAGTTGATGATACTAATTACCCCCAAAAATGGGTATTTATAATAATCTAGAAAAATGTAATAAATAAAGAAAAGAAAAATAAATGAAAGGAAGGAATTAAGAAGGAAAAAATAACAAAATGAAAATTAAAGGAAAAGAAATAAAAGAAAACAATAATAAAACCCACAAATCCCCATCAAAAGCCGTCAGACCCATACTCTTTTTCTTCGATTTCTTGGCTACTTCAATGGGAAATAATCTCATGCTTTGCGCCTCACCAAATCAAACTAAAAACCATCATAGTCAAATCACCACCGCTCATCATCATTGAAAATCAGCATCAAGCAAACACCACCGTTCGATCTTTATTAACAACCACGTGAGAAGCTCGAGAAGTAGTTCGGTCGAACCGAGGGTTGGTTTGGCCGAAATATAGGTTGGTTCAGTCGAACCATGGGTGTGTTCGACCACACCTGTTCAAATTAGAAAACTTCATATGTTCCTGACCATTTTTGGCACTTTTTGGCACTTCGACCGAACTTTTTAACAGTTTGCCCGAACCCAAATGAACTTGCAATTTACTCTGATTTTGGGGCTTAAATGAGTGGCCGAATTGCGGTTGCAATTGGTGAAGGGGTGGTGGCTGGAATTCGCTGTTTGAATTGCGACTGCAGGGGTGCGATTTGTTTCTTAATTGTTACAGGTGACGGACGCAGCGGCGGTGGTTGCGCGACAGTTGGAGCTGCTTTTGGTGTGGCTTGTCTTGTGGTTTGTTGGCATTGGTGGTTGATTTGGCTCCTGGTGGAGAGCTGGCGAATTGGAGCAGGGGAAATGGCTGGGCGAAGAAGGAACAGGGGAGTGAAAAGATGAAGGCTGATTGGTGGTGTTGGTGCTCGGTTTGGGAGGCGGAAGGTGGTAATTGGGTGGAGATGGAGCAGGGAGTTCTAAATTGGTGGTGTTGGTGCTCGGTGATGGTGGCAGCAGGTGGTTCTGAATTGGTGTGCGAGTGAGGGGGCGTAGCAGCTGCTCGGAGTTGGGTGTTTTGCGTGAATGGAGGGGTAGCAGGTGTTTGAGTTTGAAGAGATGGAGTTAAGAGTTGTGTGTGCTGCTAGTGTTGTTAGGTGGCTGGTTTGTTAGAGTTGAAATTTGAACCCAAACTTACTTGACATGAAACCCGAACCCCTACACACAAATAAACCCGAGGGTAATACCGAGACAAATAAAATAAAATAAAAATAAATAAAGTAAAATAAAAATAATAGAAATAAAACTAGAACTAATAAAAATTAATCAAAACTATACAAGCAAATAAAGTAAAATAAGATAAGAAAAGAAACGTAAACTAATTAAAACTATGAAAGTAACAAGGAAAAAGAACGAAATAAAATAAATCCAAAGCAAATAAAATACGAAAATAAACTAAAACTAATAAATTAAAGAAACTAAGTTAAAACATGTCAAAATAACGACATAAACTAGAAAACTTATTAACGAGAAAACAAAATAATAAAAGCGAAAAATAAGATAAAATAAACAACCAAAAGAACCTAAACACTATCACTAAGAGTGACATAAATGTCACTCATCAAATTCCCCCAACCTAAGCTTTTGTTCGTCCTCGAGCAAAACAAGAACGAAACATAAGGGAAAATGACTCTCTTATTCAAGCAAAGAAAATAAGATAGAAAGAATGTACACTAACTCATTGTCGTAGGAATTACAGATGCATTTAGTGTATGCATCAAGCCCTTTAAACCCCCATATCGCCAAAGAGGACGAGTAAGCTATCGTGAGGGTTTCCTAGGATGTTTAACCCACAACTCTTCACAAAAACCAAGGCAAGGCAATAAAAAGAAAAGGAAAAAGAGAAACACAAGTTCCAATTTGGACAAGAGATAGGAGCAAGCGCCAATGAGTGCAAAACTTTCTAAATAGACAAATGTATGCACGTTTCAAGATGTCCATGGTTGATTGAAACATAGACCTAAGCATAGAGAACTCTAGGAGACTCAATCCACCCTTGTTCCAACCACACTTCCGCGTTCTTTCCACTAGTTTCAAATCAACCCCAAGCTAGCTTCTCATGATTCCTCGAAGGAACTGAACCGGAAAAAGATAAAGAAATGAAAACACGAGAAGGTAATCCCAACATCTTAGCTATGCACACTCTCTCAATAGGCTTGAAAACTATCTCCCTCTAGCAGTTTTAGACTCAATCCCTCTAGGGTCTAAAGGTCTTTTATTTGTTGTAATGTCACGGCTTAAGGTGAAGGTGGGGCAAAAATTTTAAAAATTTGGTGGTATTTCCTAAGTGAAGCAAAAGAGCGGTCGTCTCTCAAAAATAAACTTATAAACTCACCAAAACATCAAACCAAAAATGCCAAAATATCATTTCCCCAAAGCTTATTCAACTAACACTAAGAACCACTCCCCCAAGCTTCAACGGAGCATTGTCCTCAATGCTCAAGCTAAAGAAGAAACGATCACAACTAAAAATGGTTTTATCGCATTCTTTTTTTTTTCAAAACTTTTTCTTCTTTCTTTTCTCTTTTTTTTTTGTCCTTTTTTTTAATGCACTTTTCTCCTCTTTTCTTTTTTGTGCTCTGGAATTTTTTTTTTTTTTTTTTTTTTTTTTTTTTTTTTTTTTTTTGTCTTTTCATGTAGCATTTGCTAATCAACTAAATACACAAATCTCAATCTTGTCATACACTTTGAACTTAAACCAACATGTAGTCACTTTAATCATCAAAACAAACATTCAACCAAAATTTTCTTCACAAAACTAAGGGTGAAAGTCGTAAGGCTTGTATTGAGGCTAGTAACAAAGAAAGTAAATAAGCTCAAAGGGCTAGCAAGAGGGTGAATGAAAATGAAAACAAGAATGTAACAAAATAAAAGGAACATAAAAGAAAATGAAAAGGTGCCTTTTTTGTTGGGGTTTGGTGAGTCCGACTCACCGCGGAAACAAACCCAAAAACAAGACCGCACTCGCAATAAATAAAACCATAAAACATAATTAACTTAATGACAAGATTAAGATAATAATTATACCTTTGACGCGTGCTTCGCCCGACCTCATGGGGCTCTTACTTCGAAAGCTAGCCTCGAAATTATGATGACCTCCAATGGAAGTCCACCCACAACTCGAATACCAACAAGGGTCCAATGCCTTGGAGTTAGCAAGGCTCGACCTAAACCAGAGTAATTGAGTTCAAAGGTTTTCACAATGGTGATGCCTTTGTCAACTCTTACTCAAGTGAACAATCCCAAGCCATGCCTTGGCTATTTATAAGGAAAGCTTCCTTGTGAATTCCACTCATCTTTCAATGTGGGACTTTTTCATAAAAATGATCCCACATGAAAAAATTTATGAATTCAACCCTTAGTTAAATAAACCAAGTAACAAGTAACAAGTGTCACATGATTAGGTGAGGACAACTTTCTCACTTGGTCCCCAAGGCAACTCACATGCATACCTTTGTTAATAGTACTGTAGACACCCATTTGTGTCTCCCCAAAACCAAACCCAGTGATGAATAACTTTTGCGTCGAATGATTATCGAATAAGGTGAAAGTGTGAAAGGTCAAATGTTGCAGTTAGTTTTAATTAAAATTCTTTCTTTCTGTTTTCCAATCCAGTTTAGTTTGGTCCATGACAAGGGTCCAATAATAGTGTAGTTGGATGGGGCTTGAAAAGAGCTTTCCAACGATATATTATAAGCCCAATTCCGATAAATAATGAGGAAGTTATGGCCAAAATACTAAAATGGGCCCGGTTTGATCTTTACATGCGGCCCAATGATCTAGGGGAGGGCCCAATGATAATTGTTATTCCTAAAGTTATTAGAATTAATTATAGTCTTCTAGAATTCTCTAGAAGGTTCTCTTTAATCCTAATAAGTTTAGAATTAATAATTATATTTTTGATAAGTTTTATTTGGAATAAAATATTATTTTATGGACTTTACAAATCGATTTTGATTGATAAGTGGACTCCGTGTTTGAAAGCGCGTAGGAATCCAGGCTGTCGCCAAACTACAGGCCTGTGGCCACACGACAAGCCTTGTCGCCACGCGACAGAGCTTGTCGCCATGCGACGGACCCTGACGCCTGGCGACAAGGTCGGTTTTGCAGCGACAGCGTGGAGTTTTATTCCTTATCAAATTCTACTTATTTCCAGACTGTTTTCTTATAAATAGGGTCCTGAACCTCCGTTTTTCAAAGGATTCAAACAATCAATAATTACAATCATCAACTCTCTCTATTCTCTTTTTCTAAACCTTCCCTCTTACAAAATTCCGCATTCACGAGATTTAGAAACACCTAGCCAAGTTCAAAGTTGCCTTCGCCCTAGACCTGAAAGGTTATAATTTCTGAGGGTTTGGTCCCTAATCTCTCTTTCAATTATTTAATTTGATTGTTTTGATTTTATATTTTCCTTGAAGTTACTAACGCGTGTATTTTGTTATTAAAAAGAGGTACGAGGCATCAAAGTATGTAATCTTATTGCTCTATTCTTGTAGAAAGCATGTTTAAATTTGTTTAATTCCTAGCATCATGTTAGGATGTTATTATTGCTTTCTAGTATCATGTTTAGGGTGCCTTTTACTCTTTTCTAATATCATGTTAGTATCATGCTAGGGCTAAAGCTTTGATCTTTATTGTTTAGCGACATGCTAGGGTTTGTTATTAATCTTGTTAGTATCATGCCTAGGATCTTGCTATTATTATGCTTTAGCTTTAACATAATTATGATTGTTATTATGATTATGATGATTATGATGATTGTTATTATGTTGCTTGATAATTATTATTGTTATTGCTTGATCACGCCTTTTATGCATGTTTAAAGGGAATTTGTACTTGTAATCACGCTTAATAAGATAATTAATAATGTTTTTTAGGGCTAATATGATTATAATTCAAGTGATCGCCAATAATAGTTTTGTTTGTGCATTAAATTCAACCAACATAGATAAACAGGTCTAGGGTTAACCTATTGTTTGCATGTTAGTCAGAAAGCGCACATGAATACGAGAAGAATGAAGTAGAGGCCTATTTTTAGGGCAGGTTCAATCTCTTTTAGGTTGGATTTGTACCTTCATCCCCGAACCCTATTTGGTTCAAGACCTTTTGGAGTTGACGATCTCCTGGATCGTTAAGGGGTGTAATCTTCACCTTGTGAACAGTTTACAAGTTCCTAAAACTTGTTGGCGACTCTTTTGATCTAGTTTCGTTCCCTTTGGACGCCACCATGCTTAAGTGTATGATCATGATAAAGGAATAATTGCGTCGTTAGACAACTACACCTGAATCAAATACAATTTATAACACTCGACTTATCCTAATACAAGTATATGGCAAGAAGAGGGGTCGAACCACAGGGAGAAGCACATAAACACCGCATTCATCACTAGACTTTAAGCTATCTCGGGACAAAGGATAGGAATGACTAAGAGATTAAACTAAAGATAAAACTAGTTAAAATCAATATAACTAAACACCAAGGAAGATGGGTAGATGTAGATGCCGCTTGATCATGCAATAACATAAAAGCAAATCAATAGTGAACTAAACATGCATGAATATCAATATAAGGTTCAATCTAACCGCCTTCCGGGGTTAATCGGTTTCTCCTAACATAGCCTCTATGTTTCCACACTAGAACCATATATTGGGAGGTGCAATCAAAGAACAATCGATAGAAATGAACCTTAACTTCCGTTCCTTATTAGCAAAGATTCACCTTTAATCAACTAACAATGTGCACTTGCAAGAAGATCAAAGAATATCAAGCATGCAATGATTTTAATCACAATTAACTTAATCTCAATATTAAAAGCATGAACAATTAGCAACTACACCATCCCCACACCCTTGGCTAAGAGACTACTCACAAATCATGTTGAGAACAATATAAATCATCAAATCAATAAGCATCAACATGATTAATAAGCAAAGAAGGAAAATCAAAGTAAACAAGCAAAATTAAATGCAAAAGTAAAGAGAAAGAGTAAAAGATTGCTCATTAATTGAAGTTAAAGATCTACAAAAGATTAAACAAGCTTCTTCTTTAAAATCCAAGTTCATCAATGAAGAAATCCACACTTTCTCTCTCTACCAAATGAAGACTAATAGTGTTTCTCTCTCTAGATTAAGCTAAAAATTGTGCAGAAAATTAAAACTAAGTTTATCTAATTACATCAAAACGTTCTAAAATGGGACTTATATAGTCCGTACAGAGCCAGCTGAAATAGAGGAGTGGTCCGACCGAACACTGGGAAGGTTCGGTCGGACTACAGGGTAGGTTCGGTCGAACTTCCCTGATCCTGGTCTGGTCGAACTTCTGAGGTTCGACCACTCCTGCAAAATTTCCAAATTGCTTCTTGACTCTGCCTCGACGTTCGGCCAGACCACTGAGCAGGTTCGGCCACACCCTGGTTCGGCCACACCTTCAGGAGGTTCGGCCGAACCTCTTCTGAATCTTGCTTCCTTCATCTTTTCTTGAGCTTAGTTTTCTCCTCTTGAAAACCCCGATGGTTCCTACAAAGCATAAGCATGGAAATCAAAGTAAAGAGTAGGAAAAAGGGGCAAAATCTAGGAAAGAAGATGCATAAAGGGAAAGGGAACTAAGTGCAAAGAAAAGGATGCAAACAAGCCGCAAATGTGGGAAAATGACCATCAAAATGAACCTTAATCGTGACATAAATGCCACTCATCAAATTCCCCCACACTTGCCTCTTGCTAGTCCTCGAGCAAGGAATGCCAAAACAAAGAGAAAGTCACAACAAACATAACATGACAAGGGTTAAGGAAAACCAATTAAGCACTTATGTAGAAAATGCTCCATTTGAACTCGAACGAAAAGACATGCACCAAAGAATACTCACCTTTCTCAATTCAATGAGGGAAAAAACGTTATAAGATGCTCGGGGTTAAAAGAGACAAACCTAAGCTAAGCATAGAGAACTAATGACTTCACTCTCCGCCCTAGCCCCAACCAAGAAGGTCCACGTTCTCTCCACTAGTTTCAAGTCATCCCCTAGCTAGCTCCTCATGATTCCTCGAGGGAACCGGAAAAAGATATTTTTATGTGGAATCATAAGGTCATCCCGACATCTCAACTATGCATACTCTCTCCATAGGTTGAAATCTATCTCCCTCCACCGGTCTTTGACCGAGCTCCTCCAAGTCCAAGGGTCTTAAATAGGGTTGTAATGTCATGGCTAGGGGTTAAGGTTGGGAATCAATTTGAAAATTTTGGTGGCAAATCTCTAAGTGAAGCAAAAGAGTGGCCATCTCTCAAGAACAACCTAAGAATTGAACATAACCTCAAATTACAACCTTCAATACAAACCTCACAACATTACTTCATCCCTTTTCATTTCTTTCATCTTTTTTTTTCATCATTTTTTTTTCTTTTCATTTCATTTTAACTTCACTTGGTTTTCATGTGTTGCAACCTTCTTCACAAACCTTTTGCATATTCTTAACCAACTTTCATAACCTTACTTGAACTGATTACACAACTTTCTTGCTCAAGATCAACACTCTCAAACTCAAACCTTACAAGCCAATGCTTCACTAACTACAAGGGTCGGTAGAACATAGGCCGATAGGTTTTTAATATGGCTAAGTCAAGAAAGGGAAATAAGGCTCAAATTGGTTAGCAAGTAGGTGGATGCAAAAATAAAAACCAAACTTGTAACAAAACATAAAGAAAACAAAGAGAAATGAGAAGAAATGCCCTCTTCCTCCTCTAGAGTTGTATGGTCACGATCTCGGGAGCTAGATACCAACACAAAGATTAAGACATGCATAGTTAAGGATCCAAAATGCCGCTCACAAGAATGATGAAGGCTAGAACAAATGACGCTCACATGGGATAAGAGATAAGAAAATACTAACTAGAGGGAATCCTATCCACCATAGAGAGCAACTCCATCTTACCACTTTCCCGTGAACTAGGGGTTCAAATGTCCTCAAAAGTTCTAAACCGGGCTAACTTAGCTTACAATGTGTCTAACTCAACCCTGAGCATTCTCAAACCGTGCAAACCCTCATCAATTAGGAAGATAAGCATTCAAAGATGCAACATCATAAAAGGCATACACAACCAAATGAATGAGCACATTCCACATCAAAAATCATTTTAACTTGTCATATTCATGTTTGTAACACAAAAAGGGAAAAACAAAACAAAAGAAAGAGGAAGAAATAAAAAAGGTTCACACACGAGACATATAATCCAATTAAATCCCAATCGTCATACAAGTGATCGTTCGATAACAACATCAACGATCCCAGGTTCCATAGAACCAAAAGCAAACATCCTCGAACCATTCAACTTCTTCCTAAGCTAAACCTAGACTAAACACTCAAAGAAAGAGCAAATAAAAGAGAGGAAAGGTCTCACCAAGTGCCGCTTGAAATGGAAGACAAGATAATTCATACAATCTCACCAAGGGAGTTTGTGTTGCTCCTTAACTTCCTTCGTTTCCGCTTTCAAGCTTCCAGAAAGGTGAGCCAAAACAAAAGAAACTCCCCCGCTAAGGGGGATAACGGTTTGCTCCTGGCGGTGGACCGGCGGAGGATGAAGAACTGCACCCCGGGCTCGTGTTCTTCTTAATTCATCGGGGATGTGCTGCCGGGGGATCTTCCATTTGAGAGGAGAGGAGAGGTCCACCGTAGTGAGGGATGGGTCCGGAAGGACACACTATTCAACCTCTTTGTCCACTAAGAGGATGAATTTGCGCTTGCTTGTGGAGTAGTTGATGAAGCGGTTGTGACGGAGAGCACTAAGGGAGAGAGAATAGGGTGGAAACTCGTCGGTGACTTCCTCTCGGGTTTGGTGCACAAATGGGAGCATTTCTATTTGTTCCTTGTAAGCTCCATTCTTCAAGGAAAGGGCAATGATAGTGATCATGCCCCCCATAAAAATGTCATCACCAAGACGGTTGTCCCGAGTATCCAAAAGCCTTTGGATGAAGGTGGAGGAGCATTGGAACTTGAGGCGCTGAGGGTTGTCGGCCAAAAATAGACAAGCTACCTCATCCTTAACCATTGAGCCGAGGTTTGCTTTGAAGAACACGGCATATTGGAGAAGCCGAGCAAAGTATCTCATGGCTATGTGGATGATGTTGTTGACCTTAAATGTGTTAATTTGGAAACTATACTCGGTGGATATGCTCCTCCACCATTCTTGCTCGTTGTAGTGGATGCGATGAGTGGAAGTCATCTCGCAAGGATAGTCTAGCCCGGTCGCATGCCAATGGAAGATCTCGTTTAGATCACTCTCGGTAAGGGAGTGATCCTCATTGAACATGCGAAAATGTATCGCAAGCTGAGGTTCCTCATCGTTAAACTCCGGCTCTATGACTTCCTTGCGGAGAGAGGCAAGGAATTCCAAAGTTACTCGCTCATAGGTGTGAGCATGAAGGTAGATGAATTCACCCCATCCAAAATTTTGTGCTAACCGGACTACCTCATCCAATATACCGAGCTTTGCAACGTTGTAGGACAAAAGAACCTTGTTGAACGGATGGGACGGTTGATGAGGGCTTTATAGACGTCCCAAAAGTGCTCATTCGGAGCAATTATGCTATGATCATTTATGCCGGGAGGAGGCGGGAAACTCGTTGATGAAGATTCACCCACTTTCTTCCTCTTTGACTTGCTCTTGCCAAAAACCATGATTCTATAAAATTACCAAGAGCTATTATTAGGACAATTTGATAAGAGATGACATAAGAAGCTAGCCACGGTAAAAGTGTATGAGTGAAAGTAGTTGCCTTGAGTTGTGAAATAGATGCAGAGGATGACAACAATACAATTCAAGACATAAATGGACACATTTAAACCAAGGCATGGGCAAGAAACCCTATGACATTCATATATAAGTCCTAACAAAGTTTAGGTGAATTTTGGCATGATGTCTCCTAATTACGTGATAATCATTCACCAAACCATCAAAATCATACCAAAAACAACAAGAATCAATTTCCAACAACATCCAATTCATGAATTTCTCAATCATCAAATAGTAGCATGAACACCCTAGCATGAAATCAACATTTTTAAGCAAAGACATTGAGATCAAATAAAACCATGGTATACATGCATAATCATGATAACAACATGTTCTACTATCAATTACCAATCAATTGCAACATGTAAATCCAAAGAACCACAAGAATCAAGCAAGTTATTACTAACAATTTCAAGAATACCACAATTCATATTTAAACAAGCAAAACATGGTAAAACTATGAGAAATTGAAGAAATGAACTTACAAAAGGTAGGAAAACCATACCACAATTGAATGTAAGTAAGTAGAAACCCAAAAACACCAAAGCACTCAAACCCTAGAAATTGGGGAAAAATGAAATATGGGATTTTTGTGAGGAATTTTTGGGTGGAGATTGTAGAAATGGAGTAGAGGATGGAAAATAAGTGAGAAAAAAAGAAGATTGGAGTGATTTTGATGGAGGTTTGAGGTTGTAGGAGGGGATTGCAATGGAGTTTAGAGTGAGAAGGAGGAGAAAAGAGAGAGAGAGGGTCGAATGAAATGAAGGTCAAAAAGAAGAGCAGCCCCTTTTTTTTTTAAAAAAAAAAAATTCTACAAAGGTTCGGCCGAACCTTGGGTAAGTTCGGTCAAACTCTTGAAATGGTTCGGCCGAACTTGCTCAAGGTACGGTCGAACCTGCTCTCTAACTCGAAATTCACAAAATTGGCAGAAACTTTCCAACTTTTAATTCCAGAGCAGGTGCGACCGAACACAGCAATGTTTGGGCGAACTAAAGTTCGGTCGAACCCCCCAAGGTTCGGTCGAACCTACTCTAGATTCTTAATTTCTGCAATTCTGGCAGAAAGTTTTCAAATTTAGGTTCCAGAGGAGGTGCGACCAAACTCAAGAAGGTTCGGTCGAACCACCTAGCTTTTTCAAAAAATGCTCATTTTGCAACACAATTTGCACAAACACCCCTCTTCAAAACACACTAAACACCATACCATCATGCTAAGGCAAAGCATACCAAAAATTCCAACATAATCAAAATTCAAAAATCCAACAATCCAACATTGTAGATAGGAAAATAACAAAGCATCAAGAAAGGAAGAAAGAGAAAAGGGTTAGAGACTCGGGTGGCCTCTCGGAAGCGCTTTTGATTTACGTCGTTAGCTCGACGTTCCTTAAATCGATCAAGGATGGTCAAATTGATGATGCATATCAAGAAGAGTCACAGAAAGTGGTTCATCACTTGGGAATCCTTCGTAGTAGGGCTTGAGCCGGTGACCGTTCACTTTGAATGGAGTATGCCCGTCTTGGGAAATCTCATAAGCGCCATATGGAAACACCTCCGTGATAATGTACGGCCCACTCCACCTTGACCTAAGCTTGCCCGGGAAAAGCTTCAAGCGGGAGTTGAATAGGAGGACTTTTTGGCCTTTGAAAAATTCCTTCTTGACAATTTGAGCATCGTGCCAAGCCTTAGTCCGCGCCTTATACATGCTTGCGCTATCGTAGGCATTCATCCTCAACTCCTCTAACTCATGTAGCTCTAGAAGCCTTTGCTCACCCACACTATGGAGATCAAAGTTGATTTGCTTGATTGCCCAACGCGTTCGATTCTCCATCTCTACGGGAAAGTGACAATTTTTCCCATAGACAAGCTTATAGGGAGTGGTCCCTATTGGAGTTTTGAAGGCGGTCCTATATGCCCATAGAGAGTCGATGAGTTTGGAAGACCAATCCTTTCTTGTTCTAGCAACCGTCTTCTCCAAGATCACCTTGAGCTCTCTATTGGTGATCTCCGCTTGACCACTCATTTGAGGGTGGTAAGCAAGCCCCCGCTTATGAGACACTCCATATTTATCAAGAAGCCAAATGAAGGTGTGGTGCTTGAAATGTGACCCCCCATCACTAATTATGGCTCTTGGAATACCAAATCTCGGGAAAATCACTTTCTTGAAAAAATTAACCACTACCTTAGAATCATTCGTAGGGGAAGACACGGCCTCCGCCCACTTTGAGACATAGTCAACGGCAACCAAAAAATACTTGTTCCCATGTGAAGAAATAAAAGGGCCCATGAAATCTATAGCCCACACATCAAAAACTTCAAGCTCAAGGATGGGGTTTTGCGGCATTTCATCCCTCCTAGAAATATTCCCCATCCTTTGACATCTATCACAAGTCTTAACAAAAATCCAAGCATCCTTGAATAGAGAAGGCCAAAAGAGCATAGATTGTAGAACCTTTGAGGCGGTCTTTTGAGCACTCATATGCCCACCACAAGGAGAAGAGTGGCACATATGGAGAACACTTTGAACCTCATCGTTGGGGATGCATCTCCTCAAAAAACCATCGACCCTTCTCTTCATTAAAATGGGAGCATCCCAAATGTATCACTTGGCCTCATGCTTGAGTTTTTGACGTTGTTGTGAAGTGAAATCCGGAGGTACGACACTACAAGCCAAGTAATTCACAATATCCGCATACCATGGCTCCGACTTCACTTCAAGGACATATAGCACATCATCCCTTAGAGCGTCCTCTATTGGCAAACCATCATCTTCAAACCTTGCACCGCCCAACCTTGAAAGGTGATCCGCCACCACATCCTCGGCTCCCTTCTTGCCTCTCATCTCATAATCGAAGTCTTGGAGGACTAAAACCCATCTCAACAACCTCGGTTTAGCTTCCTTCTTTCCTATCAAATATTTGAGAGCCGAGTGGTCGGTATACACAATTGTCCTAGAACCAATGAGGTAGGTTCTAAACTTCTCAAATGAGTGAATAACCGCTAGGAACTCCTTCTCGGTAGTTGTGTAGTTTCGTTGGGAATCATTGAGAGTTTTAGACAAATAATGTATGACATGAAGTTTCCTATCCTTTCGTTATCCAAGAACCGATCCAATGGCCTCGTCGCTTGCATCGCACATGAGCTCAAATGGAAGAGACCAATCCGGGCCTTGGACAATAGGAGCGGTGCAAAGGGCTTCTTTCAACCTACAAAAAGACTCTTGACAAGCATCATCAAACACAAACTACTTATCTTGTTGCAATAGGGATGTGAGAGGCCTAGCAATCATTGAAAAATCTTTTATAAAGTGCCGATAGAACCCGGCATGGCCAAGAAAGGATCTCACTTCCCTCACGTTGGTGGGGGGAGGAAGTTTTTCAATGACCTCTACCTTGGTTCTATCTACCTCAATGCCAGCATGGGAAATTTTGTGCCCAAGAACAATCCCACTTTCCATCATAAAGTGGCACTTTTCCCAATTTAACACGAGGTTAGCCCTCTCACATCTTTCTAAGCAACGAGATAAATTAGATAGACAATTTTCATAGGTGGCTCCTCCAACGGAGAAGTCATCCATGAAGACCTCTATCTCGTCCTCAATCATATCACTAAAAATGGACATCATGCAACGTTGGAATGTTGTGGGGGCATTACAAAGCCCGAAAGGCATCCTACGATACGCATAAGTACCTTAGGGGCATGTGAAAGTCGTATTCTCTTGCTCCTTGGGGTCAATCGGGATTTGGAAAAATCCCGAGTAACCATTGAGGAAACAATAGAAGGAATGCTTTGTAAGCCTTTCCAACATTTGATCAATGAACGGTAGTGGAAAATGATCTTTGCATGTACTTGTGTTAAGTTGGCGATAGTCAATACACATGCGCCAACCGGTAACAAGCCTAGTGGGCACTAGTTGATCATGATCATTTTTCACTACCGTCATGCCCCCTTTCTTAGGCACAACTTGCACGGGAGATACCCAATCACTATGAGAAATTGGGTAAATGATTCCCGCATCAAGAAGCTTAGCCACTTCCTTCCGCACAACCTCTTGCATGGAAGGGTTAAGCTTTCTTTGCCTTTATCTAACGGGTTTGGCATCTCCCTCTAGATCAATTTTGTGCATGCATAAAGATGGACTTATACCTTTGATATCATCAATGGTATAACCCAAAGCTTTCTTGTGTTTTCTCAAAACATTTATCAAGAGGGAGGTTTGCTCATCCGTTAGGTTAGAATTGACAATCACGGGGAAAGACTCATCGGGACCAAGAAATGCATACCTCAAGCCTAAAGGTAGAGGTTTCAAGTCTACCTTTGGTGCTCCCTTACCATTGGGGTTCTCTTCTCTTTCTTCAACTTGAAAGTGGTCATGAATGTAAGGAGCCTCCTCTTCCATGCTCGCATCCTTGCACTCCATCTTGCTTTCCTCAAGAAAATCCTCATAGAATTGTATGTCTTCTTTGTGAGTACCTATATTTGATTCATTCAACAACACACTTTTGAGAGGATCATTAGTAGCATGCAAGTGGGAGCGAGAAAATTCATTAAGCACGGTATCAAGAATATCTACTCTAAAGCATTCACCACTTGAGGAGGGTTGTTTCATGACATTATTTAAATCAAACTCAATGGAATCATTGTCAATTTTCAAGGATATCTTACCCTCCTTCACATCGATGATAGCTCTAGAAGTAGCTAGAAATGGTCTACCCAAACTTATAGGAATCCTCTCATCCTCATCCATCTCTAGCACATATAAATCCATGGGGAAAGTGAATTTTCCTACCCTAAGGGGAATGTCCTCAACCTTGCCCATGGGAAACATAATGGAACAGTCCGCTAGTTGGAGAGTAATGTTAGTGGGGGAGAGGGTTCCTACACTAAGCTTTTGGTAGACGGAATAGGGCATGAGACTCACACTTGCTCCTAAATCACACAAGGCTTTATCAAATTCATTGCCATTGATAGAACAAGGGATGGAAAAGTTACCCGGATCTTTCAATTTGGTAGGAAGTTTGTTGGAAAGAATTGCACTACAATTGGCGGTCAAACTCACCATCTCACACTCCCTTCTCCTACTCAAAAGATCTTTCAAGAATTTGGAATAGTGGGGCATTTGCTTCATAGCATCAACAAAAGGGACGGAAATATGCAAATTCTTAATGACTTCCAAAAACTTCCCAAATTGGGCATCAAGTTTAGCTCTCACAAATCGTTGTGGAAAGGGTAGCTTCTCCTCTCTAGGTTGGCAATTTAGGGGCAAGGGGGTGGCTTCTTTTTCCTTTGGCACCTCAACATCTTTTTCCTTTTCAACACTCAATGGCTCATTGGTTTTTTCACCCTCATTCTCTAACCCCACCTCTTCTTGGGGTTCTTCCTCAACTAAAGGGTCACTCCCTACTACCTTCCCACTCCTAGTTGTCACGGCATACAGAGGTTTTGGGTTGACTCTTTGACTTGGAATGTGAGAAGAAGAAGAAGAAGAAGGGGATGAATTAGATGCAAGTTGAGCAATTTGGGTCTTAAGCATTTTCATGTGAGCATTGGTGCGTTTTTAGGCCTCTTCATGTTTCTTTTGATCCTCCTCACGCATTTTCAATAGAGCATCTAATTTAGCCATCACGGGATCATTTGGAGGGGCTTCAAGTTGAAGAGGTTGTTGAGGTGGAGGAAGTTGGGGTTGATGGAAACCCGGAGGCTTATTAGTTTGGGCATAGTTAAAAACATATTGACCCCTATTGCCTCCGGTGCCTTGGTTAGGAACATTGCTTTGTTGATTATTTCCCATGTTACCTTGATCACCAAAATTTTGATTTTGATGGTCATGGTATCGGGAATTAGGTTGTTGGTTTTGATTACCATACCCCCTTTGGTTAGAGTAGCCTCTTCCATTGAAATTGGAAGGGCCTCCCCCACCATGGTATTGGTTATCATAACCACCACCACTTTAGTTCCAACCACGGTTTCCACCTTGATTCCAATTCCCCATTTGATTGGAGTTTGGCCTCAAGTTCCCTACATTCCCCATTCTAGGAGCAAAATTCATAGCATTGACATTTTCCATATTATCATCATGTTCATGGGAAAGGGGTTGAACTTCACAAGCATATACACAATGGGAGGTATCATGATCATAGGTTTCACAATTAGAACAAAACATGCATCCTTGGGGCATTGTATTGTAAGAAGAGAAGGAGGAAGTATCCATACCATTGCCTCCCTTGGTTGAAGGGGAGGTATTACCGTGAGGATTGGACCTTTCTTTCATCAATTCATCCATTTGCTTGGTCGTTTTGGAGATTTGGGTAGAGAGGTTGTTGATTGCGTTGGCTTGCTCCAATGCATAAACACCCTTACTAGAAGTAGCATCCCTTTCTTCTTCATACCAATCATCATAGTGCTTTGCGGCCTCCTCTTTAATACACTCCACTTCATCCTCTCCTTTGTTCATGATTGGATCGCCGGCCGCGGCGTCTAGGCTTGTTCTTCCTTGAGGTGTGAGACCTCCATAGAAAGTGTGAATGAGTTGATACTTGGGTATCCCATGGTGTGGGCATTGACGTTGAAGCTCTTTGTATCGTTCCCATGCCGCACTTAGAGACTCACCACTCTTTTGGCGAAAACCTTGAATCAAAGGTCAAGCCTCGGCGGTCTTCCTATGGTTATAAAACCTCCTCAAGAAAGCCGTAGTCACTTGGTCCCATGTTGTGAGAGAATTAGGGGGCACCTCCTTCTCTAGCCATTCTAGACCTCTCCCAATTAGTGAAAATGGAAACATCTTGAGGCGAATATATTCTTGAGTCACTCCATTGGCCTTTATTGTGTCACAATATTTCTCAAACTCTTTTAAGTGCTCATGAGGACTCTCAAACTTTCCACCCGAGAATTGTTTCCTCTAAATCAAAGAAATCAAATTAGGCTTGATCTCGAAATTGTTGGCTTGAGTAGTAGGACTTAGGATCCCACTTTGTGCTCTAAAGGCTTCGGGAGCCCTAAGACGACTCAAAGGCGTATTCTCTCCCATTTTAGGACCTTCTTCACTCTCGAACTTATAGGTTGAGAAAGGGTTGATTTTCGGACTCGATGATGAGTTAGGGCTATCTAATTCTTCACATGAGGGTGAAGAGGGTGGAGTATCTTCTAATTCTCTTAATTCTCTCGTCGGGGTGTGAGAATTTCTACTCCTTGCTCTTGCTTCTCTTCGAAGTAGGGACAAAGACCTCTCTAGCTCTGGATCGATGGGAATCAAAGATCTTGAGCGGGTTCGTCCTCTGTTCATACGATAAAGCTAAGAAGAACGTAAGCACTGAAAAGTAACAAAAGTAAAAAACATTTACAAATAAAAGATGAGATAGTCTCAAACAAGCAATGAAATAGCAATGGAAGCCGAATCCCCGGCAACGGCGCCAATTTGATAAAGGAATAATTGCGTCGTTAGACACCTACACCTGAATCAAATACAATTTATAACACTCGACTTATCCTAACACAAGTATATGGCAAGAAGAGGGGTCGAACCACAGGGAGAAGCACATAAACACCGCATTCATCACTAGACTTTAAGCTATCTCGGGACAAAGGATAGGAATGACTAAGAGATTAAAATAAAGATAAAACGAGTTAAAATCAATATAACTAAACACCAAGGAAGATGGGTAGATGTAGATGCCGCTTGATCATGCAATAACATAAAAGCAAATCAATAGTGAACTAAACATGCATGAATATCGATATAAGGTTCAATCTAACCGCCTTCCGGGGTTAATCAGTTTCTCCTAACATAGCCTCTATGTTTCCACACTAGAACCATATATTGGGAGGTGCAATCAAAGAACAATCGATAGAAATGAACCTTAACTAAGTCAACTTCTGTTCCTTGGAAGCAATGATTCACCTTTAATCAACTAACAATGTGCACTTGCAAGAAGATCAAAGAATATCAAGCATGCAAAGATTTTAATCACAATTAACTTAATCTCAATATTAAAAGCATGAACAATTAACAACTACACCATCCCCACACCCTTGGCTAAGAGACTACTCACAAATCATGTTGAGAACAATATAAATTATCAAATCAATAAGCATCAACATGATTAATAAGCAAAGAAGGAAAATCAAAGTAAACAAGCAAAATTAAATGCAAAAGTAAAGAGAAAGAGTAAGAGATTGCTCATTAATTGAAGTTGAAGATCTACAAAAGATTAAACAAGCTTCTTCTTCAAAATCTAAGTTCATCAATGAAGAAATCCACACTTTCTCTCTCTATCAAATGAAGACTAATAGTGTTTCTCTCTCTAGATTAAGCTAAAAATTGTGCAGAAAATTAAAACTAAGTTATCTAATTACATCAAAACGTTCTAAAATGGGACTTATATAGTTCGTACAGAGCCAGCTGAAATAGAGGAGTGGTCCGACCGAACACTGGGAAGGTTCGGCCGGACTACAGGGTAGGTTCGGCCGAACCATGGGTCGGTTCGGTCGAACCTCCCTGATCCTGGTCTGGTCGAACTTCTGAGGTTCGACCACTCCTGAAAAATTGCCAAATTGCTTCTTGACTCTGCCTCGACGTTCGGCCGGACCACTAAGTAGGTTCGGCCACACCCTGGTTCGGCCACACCTTCAGGAGGTTCGGCCGAACCTCTTCTGAATCTTGCTTCCTTCAGCTTTTCTTGAGCTTAGCTTCCTCCTCTTGAAAACCCCGATGGTTCCTACAAAGCATAAGCATGGAAATCAAAGTAAAGAGTAGGAAAAAGGGGCAAAATCTAGGAAAGAAGATGTATAAAGGGAAATGGAACTAAGTGCAAAGAAAAGGATGCAAACAAGCCGCAAATGTGGGAAAATGACCATCAAAATGAACCTTAATCATGACATAAATGCCACTCATCATATCACAGTGGGGTTCAAGCTTGGGGTTAATGGCTTGAAATATTCCCTACAGTTTTTGGCGACTCCACTTGGGAGGATTTCTATTTTAATTTCTAAAATTTATTTTGGCAATGATTTAGAATGAGTGGATGAGACTCAAAAAGTTCTAAGTATTTCTTGTGCGTAAATTTGATTAGCATTATTGTCATATGCATAAAAAAAGGTCCTCATTGGATAGACCATCCGAAATGAGTCAAAAACATAGGATTTTTACACATAGGAAATTTGAGAAATATCTTTCACAACTAGAATTGAAATAATGCTAAGAAATCTGGAAAATTCTAAGAACGTAGATACCTGCTGAGACATGTAGAAACTAGCGCCTAGAAAACAGGGCTTGTCACCTGTAAAGTGCTTTTGTCGCCTGGCGACAATTCTGTCGCTTGGCGACAGGGGTACTTTTGCGGCGACAGTCCCTGTAGTTTGGCGCCAAGTTCTTTCAATATCGAGCCAGAACTCTGCCTTCTTGTTTTGACCATTTTTAGCACTGTTGGCTCGATTCTACTTCCTGATTGAATTTTTCTCTCTTTTCTGAAACCCATATGTGTTCTACATATGGACATAACCCTCTGGGGGTTCACGCTCCATCTACCCAATCGAACTCTCCTGGCAACGACGGGTACATCCGAGTTTGTGAATCCACCAAACCGTGGAAGCAAGTTTTTAACTTGCGGGGTCCCATCCACTCGCGCCAACCCTTCCAAATCTGGACTCATAACCATGGAACCTCTTTAACTAACCCATATCCTTGAACTTTAGAGAACTAAAGCCATGATTACGTTGCAAACTCATTGCATCATATTATGACTATTTGAACTATTTGTGCATTCTTTGCTTGTGCGTACCCTATATGTGTTAACCGTTTGATTGACTTGTGTTTAAGTCTAAATAAACTAACCAAAGACTAAAGGACTTTGCTTAATTAATTAGTTAATTAATTTGGCTAATAAATATGTCTAAAATCGAGTCATAGTTCCTTTGAGTCAACTCGGATTTTTATTCCCGTATATTGCACAAATGTCAACTTGTTTTGTTCATATCCAGAGTTCTAGGAAGAGTTACGATTCATATAACATATGAATCTGTAGCCCCGAGTTTTATCTTTCATTTGCCGTTGGTTTCGTCCAATTCGAATTCACAGATCAAAAGTTATGACTAAAATACTACAGCCTGTCCAGTTTAGTGCACATATGTGAGGTCTTAACTTATTTTTTGCTTGAGTCTAGTCACATAGCCTAGCCACATGGTCATGAAACGAGTCTTAACATGTCACCTACACTCACTAGTCTTAGCACACACTTTGTATATGTCACCATGACAATGTCTTAGGTTCATGCATGAGTCGGTTTTTTCCGTCATTTGAGTTGGGGGTACATTCTATTCCTAATTTTTTCATATCTCTCCATCTACATCATCTTTCCATTCTCTACATGCTTTCCCCATGTCACAATATTCATTCTTCCTACCTTCTTCCATCCATTGCATATTGAATAGAGTTTAGTCAAATAATTAACAATGAATATCCCTTAATTTCCCTTTCCACAATACTTGGTCAAGGAGAGAAGGACGATTAATCAAAGACAACACCTTTATTCAAATTCAACTTTTTGATAAGCCAATCGGTCGAAAAAGGAAAGCTAAGAAGATAATGGAAAGTCAGGAAGAAGTCAACGAACTCAAGGGACAAGTGGCTAACATTGCTGAAATGTTGAAGAATCTGACTCTCCAAATCAATGACCCTGTGAGACAACAGCAAATGGAGCTCATCCACGAAAATTTGAGCAAATTGTCCAATGACTATAGATTCCAGGGCATTAGCTCACAAGGGGTCTCGCTGGACAAGGATCTTCTTCCGCAGAAGTTCAATGCCAACGACATCCCGAAATTCAAGGCAATGGATAACCCTTATTTTCATTTAAGAGCCTTTGAAACTGTAATGAATATTAAGGGAATAGATAAGAAAGCTTTTCATTCTGTGTTTTCTCTATCTTTAGAAACCGTTTGTCAGCAATGGTACTTTTCTCTTGATAAAGAGAAAATCTCTACTTGGGATGCTATTGTAAACGCTTTCATTGATAGATATAAATGTAACATTCAAGTCGACACCGATTATAGACAACTTGAGATTAAGACAAAAAGAGAATGAAGGCTTTACCTCTTTCTTTAATAAGTGGAAGGAAGCTTCCGCTAAGATGATTGAGGTACCCTCCAAAAAAGAATCTGTGAGGATGTTTATCAAGAACCTCCAAGAAAAGTATTCAAAGCACTTAAAATATCAACAGAACTTGAATACTTTCAAGGCCGTCTACGACATAGGCATCGAGATCGAAGATGACCTCGCAAAGCAAAAAGCTGCTAGCAATAGTAACCAAAGTGGCTGGTAAGGAAAGAAGAACGACAATCTTTCTTCTTCCGAAAACGTCCACTCTAGTAACAACGTTAGTACCTTTGATCTAAGTGAAGTCTTAGCCATGGATAACGAAGGACCTAAGAAACAACTAAGGAAAGACTTCACCCTCATTGGGATGAGCTATGATGCTGCTTTCGACCGACTCCATGCCAAGGGACTCATTACTCCCATTAGACCTATTCAAGATCCCGCACCTAAGAAGAGATTGCCTAGTTGGAACCCAGATTCACATTGCAAGTACCATCAAGGTAGGGGTCATACTACTGAGAGTCGTTGGAAGCTAAAAGAGGCTATCCAACATTTAATCGATAATAACAAGCTTCCCATACCTCCAGCTAGCAAGAAGAGCGAGTGATGATAAAGCAAACGACACAAGACAAGAGACGAGCTTCAACGACAAGATTTCATGACCTCTTTTTCTTTTTTCGTTTTTTCCTTTCCCCAATAAGTCTAGCATAGGCACTTTTTTCACTTTTTTTCTTTAGATTTACTTTGTAGATTTTTTTCTATCTCCCTTTCAATAAAGTGAGCATTTTATTTCTTTCATATGATCATTCCATTGCATTTCATTCATAAAATAAAAATCGTCGAACTGAACCCAAGGTATACCAATGATTTGAGGCACCCCTTGTAGCCACATCATATCACCTTTCACCCTTTAAAAAATAAATCCTTTTTTGATAAACCACTTTGAGCCTTGTCTGACGATAGACCTGTCATTTTTCAACCCATATCTACCTAACCTTGGGATGGGATGGTGTACAATTTATGCGATTTTCAAAGAACGAAAGCTTGAGTGATTTTACATAAAACTCAAAAATTCAAAAAGCAAAAATGATAAAAGTGTACAAAAGGGCAAGTGTTCCAATGTCATTGACATGAACATATCTTTTATATGAACACGTCTCAGATTGCGTCTCTTATCCAGTGCTCGATACCGTGCCTGAGAAACATGAATGCCAAGTGAGTGATAGACCGCATGATTGGGATTGCCCACGCTTATAAAAAAAGAGATTTGAATTTGAAAAAATGATACAGGAAAAAGAGAGAGCAAAATATAAAGAGTTAAAACACTCAAGCATAAAAATACAAAGATTTAAAAGCAAGGTTGCACACCTTGGGGGCTTACCTAGGGTCTTGAGCCTTTATCCCTTTCTTCTATAACCTTTAGCCTAACCACGTTACAACCCTCAAAAGAACTCTTTGAGGTATACACACTTGTGCGAGGTTCGGCTAGAGCTACGTTCGGCCTGATTCCTAACGGATATGTAGGCAACCTCACATTGGGGTGCGACCATAATAAAAATGCATTCACATTTACGTTCATAATTGATCATATCAAAGGATCTCCAATGCTCATCCTTTTCCATTTAGAGCTAGACTTGGGGGCTTGATCCTTACATTATTAGCCTACCCAGCCTAAGAGTCACCACCATTTGACTCTTTTCAATATATTTTTCCACACTTAGCCCTTGCGGCCTAACCTTAGTGTCACTTTCACACACTGCACAGATACATGATAAAATAGTCTTTCCCTTAGTAACCCCTTGTCATGAAATCTTAACACAACGTTGAGGCATGCCCTGTCATATCAACATTACTCATTATCATAATCATCATTATATCGCGAAGTATGAAGTGCTTAGCCTCCGTGCCTAAGTTACCTAAATACTTTCATTATCAATTCAACCAGGATAGTCTAAGATGTTACAATCCTTGTACTGTGAGAGACAACATTAACGGATAAAGCTCATTCAACATGCACCTTCAAAAACTTCACATCGATTCTTTTTCGCGTCTTTCTTTTTCGGGAGAAAGTCGGTACCCTCCACAAAAATGACGGAAATTTTTGCTTTTTTTTGCATTTTCGAGTCGCACAATCACATTATAATGCACACACGAGTCATGTACGTTAAGTCATGTCACCTCGAATTGAGTCTAACGTATGTGTCAAAACACATTAAGTCACATAAGAGTCACACACGTGTCAAAACACATTGACTCAACCTCAAGTCAGTCAATCACCTTAGGTCAACCCTAAGAAAAACACCAGCAAAGTCCTTTGGCAATCTTTTGATTTTTACAGGATACAACCATTCAGCAAAGCTCCTGTTCGCAGCCAACCGAACGATCTCAACAAACATTCAAGTATCAAAGCTCTTTTGCTCAGAGACGCGTGGACATTTCTTTTCAAGCTTTTGCTCAGAGACGCGTGGGCATATCATTTCCAACTCTTTGTTCCGAGACGCGTGGACATTTCTTTTCAAGCTCTTTTGCTCAGAGACGCGTGGGCATCCTATTCAAAGCTCTTTGTTCAGAGACCCATGGACATATCATCAAAGCTCTTTTGCTCAGAGACGCGTGGGCATATCATTTCAAGCTCTTTTGTTCAGAGACGCGTGGACATTTCTTTCAAGCTCTTTTGCTCAGAGACGCGTGGGCATCCTATCAAAGCTCCATTGTTCAGAGACGAGTGAACATCCCCCTAAAAGCTCCATTGTTCAGAGATGAGTGAACATTCCTAAAAAAAGAAGCTCTTTTGTTCAAAAAACGAGTGAACATCAACGGCGACAAAGCCTGTCACTTGGCGACAAGCAGAAATAGCGGCGACAAGCAGTTCCGACTAACACTGGAGCGGCGCCAGAGTACAGGGCTCCATAATATGGTTATGTGAACCTCATGAAGCAATTTCGGGTTCCTTGGTACGCCAGTTAGCCCCTATAAGCAATTTGACATGATTAAGTAATCGGCTCGATTACAATCGCAATAAGGGATTGACCTGACGAAAGATCGTCTCACTTAGCTTAAAGCGCCTAAACATTGGCTCAAAGGCACCGACATAATGGTTCACAAGCAGCAGAAGCGCCGACGTACTGGCATAGTGGAAGCAAAGTTCAAGCGAACTTTAAAGGATCAACAGGCATTGGTCTTCGGTGATATTCTTCGGAGTATTATCGCAAAAACTGAAGATGGCTACAAGCAGAGTTATCTTCAGCAGCGTTCCCTAGCTTGGGGAGGGTTGTCACAAACAACTAAAGATGGCTACAAGCAGAGTTATCTTCGATCGTGTTCCCTAGGAGTTGGAAGATGGTCACAAAATAACCGAAGATGGCTACAAGCAGAGTTGTCTTCGATCGTGTTCCCTAGGATGTGGAAGATGGTCACAAAAAAAATTGAAGATGGCTACAAGCAGAGTTGTCTTCGATCGTGTTCCCTAGGATGTGGAAGATGGTCACAAAAAAACCAAAGACGGCTACAAGCAGAGTTGTATTTGATCGTGTTCCCTAGGATGTGGAAGATGGTCACAAAAAAACCGAAGACGGCTACAAGCAGAGTTGTCTTCGATCGTGTTCCCTAGGATGTGGAAGATGGTCACAAAAAAACTGAAGACGGCTACAAGCAGAGTTGTCTTCGATCGTGTTCCCTAAGATGTGGAAGATGGTCACAAAAAAACTGAAGATGGCTACAAGCAGAGTTGTCTTCGATCGTGTTCCCTAGGATGTGGAAGATGATCACCAAAAACAAAAAAACTAAAGACGGCTACAAGCAGAGTTGTCTTCGATCGTGTTCCCTAGGATGTGGAAGATGATCACCAAAAAAACTGAAGATGGCTACAGGCAGAGTTATCTTCGATCGGGTTCCTTAGGATGTGGAAGATGGTCACAAGCGGTGGAGAATGACTACAAGAAGAGTCATCTTCGATGAAATAGGAGGCAGCTACAAGTAGAGTGGTCTTCAACAAATGCAACAAATCGGTTACTTCAGAGACGTAAGCTCGACGGTGCAAGATACGCGTTTCTTAACTGTTTTATCTGTTTTAACTAACGCAAGTTTGCAGGTATCGGCGTTACAAGAATGATTTAGGATCACCAAACGTTCTGAATCATTCTCCGTCCCTATCGCTACTTTGACTTTCATTTTCGAAACATGCGTTTCTCCAAACTCAGTCAAAGTGGGGGCTTCTGTAGACACCCATTTGTGTCTCCCCAAAACCAAACCAAGTGATGAATACCTTTTGCGTCGAATGATTATCGGATAAGGTGAAACTGTGAAAGGTCAAGTGTTGCGGTTAGTTTTTATTAAAATTCTATCTTTCTGTTTTCGAAAACAACTCTATTTTATGAAAACAGCCAATCCAGTTTAGTTTGGTCCACGACAAGGGTCCAATAATAGTGTATTTTTATGGGGTTGCAAAGAGCTTCCCAACGATATATTATAAGCCCAATTCCGATAAATAATGAGGAAGTTATGGCCAAAATACTAAACTGGGCTCGGTTTGATCTTTACATGCGGCCCAATGATCTAGGGTAGGGCCCAATGATAACTGTTATTCCTAAAGTTATTAGAATTAATTATAGTCTTCTAGAATTCTCTAGAAGGTTCTCTTTAATCTTAATAAGATTAGAATTCATAATTATATTTTTGATAAGTTTTATTTGGAATAAAATATTATTTTGTGGAAAATACGATTTCAGTTTTCATACGGACTTTACAAATTGATTTTGATTGATAAGTGGACTCTGTGTTTGAAAGCGCGTAGGAATCTAGGCTGTCGCCAAACTACAGGCCTGTCGCCACGCGACAAACCTTGTCGCCAAACGACAGGATTGTCGCCACGCGACAGACCCCGACGCTTGGCGACAAGGTCGGTTTTGCAGCAACAACATAGAGTTTTATTCCTTATCAAATTCTACATAATCCCGGACTGTTTTCTTATAAATAGGGTCCTGAACCTCCGTTTTTCAAAGGATTCAAACAATCAATAATTACAATCATCATCTCTCTCTATTCTCTTTTTCTAAACCTTCCCTCTTACAAAATTCCGCATTCACAAGATTTAAAAACACCTAGCCAAGTTCAAAGTTGCCTTCGCCGTAGACGTGAAAGGTTTTAATTTCTGAGGGTTTGGTCCATAATCTCTCTTTCAATTATTTAATTTGATTGTTTTGATTTTATATTTTCCTTGAATTTACTAACGCGTGTATTTTGTTATTAGAAAGAGGTACGAGGCATCAAAGTATGTAATCTTATTGCTCTATTCTTGTAGAAAGCATGTTTAAATTTGTTTAATTCCTAGCATCATGTTAGGATGTTATTATTGCTTTCTAGTATCATGTTTAGGGTGCCTTTTACTCTTTTCTAATATCATGTTAGTATCATGCTAGGGCTAAAGCTTTAATCTTTATTGTTTAGCGACATGCTAGGGTTTGTTATTATTAATCTTGTTAGTATCATGCCTAGGATCTTGCTATTATTATGCTTTAACTTTAACATAATTATGATTGTTATTATGATTGTGATGATTATGATGATTGTTATTATGTTGCTTGATGATTATTATTATTATTGCTTAATCACGCCTTTTATGCATGTTTAAAGAGAATTTGTACTTGTAATCACGCTTAATATGATAATTAATAATTTTTTTTAGGGCTAATATGATTATAATTCAAGTGATCGCCAATAATAGTTTTGTTTGTGCATTAAATTCAACCAACATAGATAAACAGGTCTAGGGTTAACCTATTGTTTGCATGTTAGTCAGAAAGCGCACATGAATACGAGAAGAATGAAGTAGAGGCCTATTTTTAGGGCAGGTTCAATCTCTTTTAGGTTGGATTTGTACCTTCATCCCCGAACCCTATTTGGTTCAAGACCTTTTGGAGTTGACGATCTCCTGGATCGTTAAGTGGTGTAATCTTCACCTTGTGAACGGTTTACAAGTTCCTAAAACTTGTTGGCGACTCTTTTGCTCTAGCTTCTTTCTTTTTGGATGCCACCATGCTTAAGTGTATGATCACAGTGGGGTTCAAGCTTAGGGTTAATGGCTTGAAATATTCCCTATAAGTACACTTGTTCGAAGGACACCATTCCTTTCGATCTCCCACGTTTCCTTCCGGACAAGTGTGCTTTTAGTGTATAGCCCTTTTGCGTCGAATGATTATGGAATAAGTGAAAGTGTGAAAGGTCAGTTGTTGCGGTTAGTTTTTATTAAAAATTCTTTCTTTTTGTTTTCGAAAAACAACTCTATTTTATGAAAAAAGCCAATCCAGTTTAGTTTGGTCCACGATAAGGGTCCAATAAAATTGTAGTTGGATGGGGCTTGCAAAGAGATTTCCAACGATATATTATAAGTCCAATTCCGATGAATAATGAGGAAGTTATGGCCAAAATACTAAACTGGGCCCGGTTGATCTTTACATGCGGCCCGATGATCTAGGGGAGGGCCCGATGTTAATTATTATTCCTAAAGTTATTAGAATTAATTATAGTCTTCTAGAATTCTCTAAAAGGTTCTCTTAAGTCCTAATAAAATTAGAATTAATAATTATATTTTGATAAGTTTTACTTGGAATAAAATATTATTTTATGAAAAATACGATTTCAGTTTTCATACGGACTTTAAAAGTCAATTTTGATTGATAAGTGGACTCCGTGTTTGAAAGCGCGTAGGAATCCAGGCTGTCGCCAAACGACAGGCCTGTCGCTACGCGACAAGCCTTGTCACCCCGCGACAGAGCTTGTCGCCTAGCGACAAGTTTGGTTTTGCGGCGACAGCGTGGAGTTTTATTCCTTATCAAATTCTACATATTTCTGGACTGTTTTCTTATAAATAGGGTCCTGAACCTCCGTTTTTTATTCATCAAGAATAAGGAATTCTCATCTACAATCAACAATTAATCTATTCTATAAATTCTCTCTAAGCTCTCATCTCTCTCTCTTTTCACAAACACAATTCCGCATACACGAGATCTAGAAACACCTAGCCAAGTTCGAAGTTGTCTTATCCCTAGACGTGAAAGGTTATAATTTCTTAGGGTTTGGTCCCAAAATTTTATTTCAATTATTTAATTTAATTGTTTGATTTTATATTTTATATTTTATATTTTGGTATTAAAAAGAGGTACGAGGCCTCAAAGTATGTAGTCTTATTGCTCTATTCTTGTAGATAGCATGTTTATTATTTATTAATTCCTAGCATCATGTTAGGATGTTATTATTGCTTTCTAGCATCATGCTTAGGATGTTATTATTGCTTTCTAATATCATGTTTAGAGTGCCTTTTACTCTTTTCTAATATCATGTTAGTATCATGTTAGGGCTAAAGCTTTGATCTTTATTGCTTAGTGACATGCTAGGATTTGTTATTAATCTTGTTGATATCATGCCTAGGGTCTTGCTATTATTATGCTTTAGCGTTAACATGATTATTTTAATTATGATTGTTATTATGATTATAATTATGATGATTGTTATTATGTTGCTTAATATTTATATATTATTGTTATTGCTTGATCACTCCTTTTATGCATGTTTAAAGGGAATTTGTACTTGTAATCACGCTTAATAAGATAATTAATAATCTTGTTTAGGCTAATATTATTATAATTCAAGTGATCGCCAATAATTGTTTTTCTTGTGCATTAATATTCAACCAACATAGATAAACAGGTTTAGGGTTAATCTATTGATTGTATGTTAGTCAGAAAGCTCACATGAATACGAGAAGAATGAAGTAGAGGCCTATTTTGTAGGGCAGGTTCAATCTCTTTTAAGTTGGATTTGTACCTTCATCCCCGAACCCTATTTGGTTCAAGACCTTTTGGAGTTGACGATCTCATGGATCGTTAAGGGGTGTAACCTTCACCCTGTGAACGGTTTACAAGTTCCTAAAACTTGTTGGCGACTCTTTTGCTCTAGCTTCCTTCCCTTTGGGCGCCTCCATGCTTAAGTGTATGATCACAGTGGGGTTCAAGTTTGGGGTAATGCTTGAAATATTCCCCATAGTTTTTGGAGACTCCACTTGGGAGGATTTCTATTTTAATTCCTGAAAATTATTTCGACAATGATTTAGAATGAGTGGATGAGACTCGAAAAGTTCTAAGTATTTCATGTGCGTAATTTTGATTAGCATTATTGTCATATGCATAAAAAAGGTCCTCGTTGGATAGACCATCCAAAATAAGTCAAAAACATAGGATTTTTACACGTAGGAAACTTGAGAAATATTTTTCACAACTAGAATTGAAATAATACTGCGAAATCTGGAAAATTCTAAGAACGTAGATACCTGCTGAGGCATGTAGGAACTAGCGTCTAGAAAACAGGGCTTGTCCCCTGTAAAGTGCTTCTGTCGCTTGGCAACAGGGGTACTTTTGCGGCGACAGTCCCTGTAGTATGGCGCCAAGTTCTTCCAATACCGAGCCAGAACTCTGCCTTCTTGTTTTGACCATTTCTAGAATTGTTGGCTCGATTCTACTTCCTGATTGAGTTTTTCTCTCTTTTCTGAAACCCATATGTGTTCTACATATGGACATAACCCTCTGGGGGTTCACACTCCATCTACCCAATCAAACGCTCCTGGCAACGACGGGTACATTCGAGTTTGTGAATCCACCAAACCGTGGAAGCAAGTTTTTAACTTGCGGGGTCCCATCCATACGCGCCAACCCTTCCAAAGGTAAGGATTCCACGCGATGCATCCGGACTCATAACTATGGACCCTCTTTGACTAACCCATATCCTTGAACTTTAGAGAACTAGAGCCATGGTTAGGTTGCAAACTCATTGCATCATATTGTGACTATTTGAACTATTTCTGCATTCTTTGCTTGTGCATACCCTATATGTGCTAACCGTTTGTTTGACTTGTGTTTAAGTCTAAATAAACTAATTAATAACTAAAAAGGACTTTGTCTAACTAATTAATTAATTAATTAGACTAATTAAAGACTAATAAAGTAATCAACCTGACTTAGTACGACTATAGGCATGTCCCCTTAGAGTAAACTTACTGAAAACAGTCCCAGATTAATGTTCCAGCAATGGCGCAGAAGTTTGGGCTGTGGCGCCGCAGTTTACTGTTTGTCGCCTGGCGACAAATTTGTCGTTCGGCAACAAGCTTCAAACTGTGGAGACAGTTCTGTTGTTTCGGCGACAGTCCAGATTCTTACTCGAGTCATCATGACGAGTCTAATTAAACAGTTTCCTAATCAGTTCGATTATTTTATTAATAAACAGTACCTTTGTTAAGTCCTTAATTGAGTCTAGTCACATAGTCTAGTCGCATGGTCTTACACAAGAGCCTTAACATGTCACATACACTCACTAGTGTTAGCACACACTTTATATAGTCACCATGACCATGTCTTAGGTTCATGCATGAGTCGGTTTTTTCCGTCATTTGAGTTGGGGGTACATTCTACTCCTAATTTTTTCATATCTCTCCATCTACATCATCTTTCCATTCTCTACATGCTTTCCCTATGTCACAATATTCATTCTTCCTACCTTATTCCATCCATTGCATATTGAATAGAGTTGAGTCAAATAATTAACAACGAATATCCCTTAATTTCCCTTTCCACAGTACTTGGTTAAGGAGTGAAGGACGATTAATCAAAGACAACACCTTTATTCAAATTCAACTTTTTGATAAGTCAATCTGTCGAAAAAGGAAAGCTAAGAAGATAATGGCAAGTCCGGAAGAAGTCAACGAACTCAAAAGACAAGTGGCTAACATGGCTGAAATGTTGAAGAATCTGACTCTTCAAATCAATAACCCTGTGAGACAACAGCAAATGGAGCTCATGCAAGAAAGTTTGAGCAAATTATCCAATGACTATAGATTCCAGGGCATTAGCTCACAGGGGGTCTCAGTGGACAAGGATCTTCTTCCGCAGAAGTTCAATGCCAACGACATCCCGAAATTCAAGGCAATGAATAACCCTTATTTTCATTTAAGAGCCTTTGAAACTGTAATGAATATTAAGGGAATCGATAAGAAAGCTTTTCATTCTGTGTTTTCTCTATCTTTAGAAATTGTTTGTCAGTAATGGTACTTTTCTCTTGATAAAGAGTAAACCTCTACTTATGATGCTGTTGTAAAAGCTTTCATTGATAGATATAAATGTAATATTCAAGTCGAAATCGATTATAGACAACTTGAGATGCTAAGACAAAAAGAGAATGAAGGCTTTACTTCTTTCTTTAATAAGTGGAGGGAAACTTCCGCTAAGATGATTGAGGTGCCCTCCGAAAAAGAATCTGTGAGGATGTTTATCAAGAACCTCCAAGAGAAGTATTCAAAACATTTAAAGTATCAACATAATTTGAATACTTTCAAGGCCGTCTATGATATCGGTATTGAAATCGAAGATGACCTCACAAAGCAAAAAGCTACTAACAATAGTAACCACAGTGGCTGGAAAGGAAAGAAGAATGACAATCCTTCTTCTTCTGGAAACGCCCACTCTAGTAACAATGTTAGCACCTTTGACAATAACCGTGTCTTAGCTATGGATAATCAAGGATATAAAAAGAAACCTAGGAGAGAGTTCACACCCATTGGAATGACCTACGATGCTGCTTTCGATCGTCTCTACAATCGAGGATTAATCAAACCCATTGTCCCTACCGAGGATCCAACGCCAGAAAAGCGATCTTCAAGATGGGATCCCAATTCCTATTGCAAGTACCATCAAGGAAATGGTCATACCACCGATGAATGCTACAGGTTTTAAAATCTCATTCAAGATATCATAGAAGCAAACAAGATCCCATTGCCTCTAGCTAGCGAGAAGACTGGGTGATGTTGAAGCAAACGACACAAAACAAAAGGCGAACGTCAACGACAAGATTTCATGACCTCTTTTTCTATTTCTTTTTCATTTTTTCCTTTCCCCAATAAGTCTAGCATAAGCACCTTTCTTAGATTTATTTTGTAGGTTTTTTTTCTTTTTCCCTATAATAAAATAAGCATTTATTTTCTTGCATATGATCATTTCATTATATCGCATTAAAAAAAAAAAAAAAAAAAAAAAAAAAAAAAAAATCCATGCACAAGATATACCAATGATTTGAGGCACCCCTTGTAATCACATCATATCACCTTTCACCCTTCAAATTTGCAATCCTTTTTTGATAAACCACTTTAAGCCTCGTCTAACGATAGACCTTTCATTTTTCAACCCATATCTACCTAACCTTGGGATGGGATGGTGTGCAACTTATGCAATTTTCAATTTCATAAAAATCTTGATTGACTTCAAAAAATTAAAATAGCAAAATAGAAACAATAAAAGTGACAAAAGGGCAAGTGTTCCAATGTCTTTGACATGAACATGTCTTTGATATGAACACGTCTCAGATTGCGTTTCTTATCGAGTGCTCGGTATCGTGCCTGAGAAACATGAATGCCAAGTGAGTGATAGACCACATGATCGGGATTGCCCACACTTATAAAAATAAAAAAAATGTAAAAGCAAAAAAAAAAAAGAAAAAAGAGTTAAAACACTCAAGCATAAAAATACAAGGATCCAAATGTAAGGTTGCACACCTTGGGGGCTTATCTAGGGTCTTGAGACTTTATCCCTTTCTTCTATAACCTTTAGCCTAACCACGTTACAACCCTCAAAATACCTCTTTGAGGAATACACATACTTGTGCGAGGTTCGGCTAGAGCTACGTTTGGCCTGATTCTTAACGGATACGTAGGCAACCTCACATTGTGGTGCGGCCGTAATAAAAATGCATTCATATTTACGTTCATAATTGATCATATCTAAGAATTTCCAATGCTCTTCCTTTTCCACTTAGAGCTAGACTTGGGGGCTTGATCCTCACATCATTAGCTTACCTAGCTTAAGAGACACCATCATTTGACTCTTTTCAATATATTTTTCCACACACTTAGCCCTTGCGGCCTAACTTTAGTGTCACTTTCACACACTACACAGATACAAGACCAAATAGTCTTTCCCTTAGGAACCATTTGTCATGAAATTTTAACACAACGTTGGAGCATACTTTGTCATAACAAAATCACTCATCACTCAACATTGCATCACAAAGTGTGAAGTACTTAGCCTCCGCGCCTAAGTTACCTAAATAATTTCATTGTCGAGTCAACCAAGATAGTCTAAGATATTACAATCCTTGTAGTGTGAGAGACAACGTTAACGAAATAAGCTCATTCAACATGCACCTTCAAAAACTTCGCTTCTTTCTTTTTTCGCGTCTTTCTTTTTCGGGAGAAAGTCGGTACCATCCACAAAAATGACGGAAAGTTTTGCTTTTTTTTTTTGCATTTTCGAGTCGCACGATCATATTACAATGCACACACGAGTTATGTACACATTGAGTCATGTCGTGTTATCACATCGCGTTAAGTCTACGCACACAAGTCGATTTGAGTACATCAAGTTACACGTCGAGTCAAGCAACACTAAGTCTTAAGTCAACCCTAAATTACATGAGAAAAGTCCTATAGTCAAAAATATAAATTCAGGTACATTTCAGTGAGCAAGAACATCCTCGGATTTTTTCGAAAAACCGCGAATGAAAACCTGACTCCAGCGTCAGATGACAAGGCTGTCGCCTGGTGGCAGAAGAAAAGCGCGGCGCCAGAGTCTTCCAGCAGGCGCCAGTGCGGCGATGCAATGCATGGCCCCATGTTAAATTATGCGGACCTCATATAGCAATTTCGGGTTCCTTGGTACGCTAGTGAGCCCCTATAAGCAAATTAACATGATTAATAGTCGGCTCGATTACAATCGCAGTAAGTGATTGACTTGACGACGATCGTCTCACTTAGCTTAAGCGCCTAAGCATTGGCTCATTACAAGCACCAAGGCATCGGTTCAAAAGCAAGCACTTATACGATAATTTTTCCAAGATAGGATTGTCATCCTCAACTGACAATATTTCCAAATATGGATTGTCGCGCATCTTCTTATACACTCATAAAATCTTTGACAATTTTTCTAAGATTGGATTGTCATCTCTGGCAAAGTTTCCAAGCGTGGATTGTCGTGCTCCTTCTCTGTTTGGCAATTTTTTCCAAGTTCAGATTGTCATCTCTGGCAAGTTTTTCAAGATTGGATTGTCATACACATAGTTCCCTATGGCAAAATTTCCCAAAGGATTGTCGTAGGTCTCTACTCATCATAAATTTCGGCAAAGGTTCCTCAACGTGGATTGTCATTCATTTCAGTAAGTGGCAAATTTTCCCGAAGTGGATTGTCGGTCAACTCTTTTTTTGCAAATGTTCCAAGACGCGGATTGACAATAGTGGCAATATTTTCCTAAAAGGATTGTCGCATAGCGTTGGCAAATTTCCAAGGTGGATTGCTTTCAAGAGTTATATTCCAAGATGTGGATTGTCGATCGTAGCAAAGTTCTTATGATAGATTGTTACGAAGCATTGGCAACTTTTCCAAAAATTGGATTTTGGCAAATTTTCCGAGATACGGATTGTCACTTCATCGTAGCAACATTTCCATGGATGGATTGTTACTTGGCATTGACAACTTTCCCTAAATCGGATTATCATACAAGAGTCATGTTGACAACTGTTCCTGAAGAAAAGAGGATTGTCATCACCCAAAACATCGACAGCAAAATTCAAGCAAACGTTGATCTTCGATAATTTTCTTCGGAATATTATCGCAACAACTGAGGATGACTTCAGGCGAAGCAATCTTAGATCATGTTCCCTGGCTTGCGGAAGATGGTCACAAGGCGGTAGAAGATCGTTTCAAGCAAAGTAATCTTCGATAGTATTCTCTGGCTTGCAGAAGACTATCACAGCAGAAATTGGAGGCAGTTACAGGCGTAGCAGTCTTCAGGCGGTATCCCCTAGCTTGAGGAGGATCCTATCAAAGCTTTATTGTTCAGAGACGAGTGAACTTCAAAATAGGAAGATACGGGGTGAATTCAATCCAAGCCTTTGGTGAATTGTATACCTATACGGGGTAATTGCATCAAACACTGAGTTTCAAGGCGCTTCCAAAGCCCTTTTATTAGTTGATCTTACTCCAACATTTCTGATGTTTTGTGAGTAATGAATTCTCTTTTAAGGCACTAGTAAAGTCCTTTTGAGTATTCTTGATCAAGCATTCTCACGAAGCCCTTTTAAGGTCTTCCGAGATTCTCAGTTCTAGTTTGTTGCTAAGCTCGATTGTCATCGAGTTCGTTTTCCTCCCACTTGTCGTTTTGGAAAGGTGTTACTTTCTAGAAAGACACCACTCGGAGCAACAAACATTATGTTCTCAATTAGGTTGTGGAGGCAATGCCCGTAGTCTAACTTGAATGCTTACAAAGAGATATGTATATTGTCATTGGGTAAAAGTTTGTTGTGAAACAAACAATTAGCTCCCACTTGAGCTATCTTAGCCTTTAATGAGCCATTAAGCTCCCGTTAACCACCTAGCTCTTGCTAAGCCGATGAGCTCCCACTGAGTCACTTAGCTCCCACTGAGCCAGTGAACTCCCACTGTGGCTAAGAGTTTTAGACATATACTTGAAAAGACGTTTAGAAGTTAATTCTATCCATAATTGAATATGGTGTCCTCTTAGCTCCAACATTTTTTTTAGGGTAACATTAGTCCTTTGTGAAAATCTTTAAGAACTTTATAGGAAGGGGTATGATCCATCATTGTTCGAGTCATTTTTAAATGGCAGGAGGTCTCCGTGAAGACACACTATGTTCTTTGTGGAGTTATGTATGAAATTCAATTTCATAACTTTGTGATGGTCACGCTTGGCTCAAGCAAACATCGCTCGATCTAATCTAGACATTTTGATATCTTGCCAAGTCGATTCTGTACTTCACTAAACTCTTGAGCTTCCCTGGTCAAGTTTGTTCACATTTGATGAATATAGCCATATTCTTTCAAATTCTTTGTGAAACGTTGAAGTAAATGAATCCTCTTTAGCTTTCAGAGTCAATTGTTTATACCAATCACAATAGCTCTTTACTTAATCGGTTTCAACAAGTAAGACTTGCTTGTCTTAGAAAGATTCCGAATCAATCAACTATCAAGAGCCTATCTAATAGAGCCTTGAGTACGTTCTTATCGATGTGACATTGCTAAAGATGTTTGGAACGCAAATCATGCCCATGACTTTGAGCTTTTGCCAGTTTATCATGTTAAGAAAATGTTTGTTTATAATCAAGCATTCTTGACTCATGGTTTAGACAACCATTCCATTCAAATAAATTTGCAACTATTGCTCATTGCTTTTAATGTGAGTCTTTCCGTGTGTAAACGGATCGTTTGCTGATTATGGAACACAATAACCATTTATTTGTTCCAACCTTAGCTTAAAGAATCTTTAAACAAAGCATATGACCTCATAACTGATGTAGAACCACTTTCTTCATTCTAAGCTTGTAAGTCGATAACTTAGTTTATCTTCAATGGTTTGAGGTCACTTTCAAAGTGGAACACTCAAGTAGTATCCGATACTTTGTGAAGATAATGAGTTGCTAAGTTATCTACAATAACATGAATTCTTTTGAAAAATGGAATCTCATTCCTTTTCTTTGTTCCTCGTTTCCTTTATTTCTTATCATACAATATCTCATAACCTTACTTTAAGAACCATTTCTTTAAATACCTTGACTTTTATACTTTGTTAGGCATAATTAAGCCCCTAGTGCGCCGTAAAACAAAGTTCCATCTTTTCCTTTAATTCATGCTTGAATTACTACATCAATGAGTCCTACTCATCTATGTATTAAGCGAAAAGATATTTTGGTTGTCAATATTGACAATTTGAGTTTGCAACTCAATACTTCATGTTTTATCAAAACTACCTAGTATTTTTAATACATGATGTCCGACCGTCCTTTCGGACTTATAAAATTCATTTATGAGAATTGTATTTTAGAATTGCCTTTCCTTTCTTTGAGAACCATTCTCAAAGATTTCCTTTACCAATCATGGAAAACAGTATAGTTTGATTTGGAATTCTACAAATATAAGTGTAAAGTATAACCATTTATCAAGTAAATAACATAATAAGTTTGAAAATTAAAAAGTATTCATGCAAATTTTCAATCTTATTAAACGTCTTATCCACGCATTAAATTTGTCCCCATTTGGCGAGAATAAGTCGATTCCAAGATCCAAAGAAACAAAGAGTGGTTAAGCATGCTTTGGCTTGTCTTAACACTCAATCTCCTAAGGTAAGCAACACTTTGCTAATGGCTCCAAGCCACTCTTGGTTGAATAAATCGTCGCATCTAATGCTCTCTCAACAATTTATTCACTTTGCCGCAACATGTTAGGACTCCATCACTCATATCATTGAGTACAACCAAAACCAACTTGTATGTGATGTCTTGCTTTGGCAAACCCATCCACATACCTTATGTATCCTAGGGAATAATAGTGATGCCTCGCTTTGGTGTAGCCCATCACTACTCTCAATAGGTCGATAAGTGTTGTTTTGGAATGGCAATTTCACTCAATATTTTAAGGACCTAGGGTTTCTATGCTGGTTGATTTAAGTGAACTTAATTAATCATCACAACATTCAAAATCCTAAACATGCATCTAACATATATTCATATATAAATGATCATAAATATGTAAAGCATAAGCATTTTGATGCATATTGGCAACTAGAATGACCCCTTGAATTCTTCAAGTCTTCAAAAGGTCTTCTTTTGCAACTTCATGGGTTCGTCTTCCAAGAACCTCAGTTTTCAAGACATGACCATAATTATGCAAACGCTAGTATCTACGATTAGGACTAATCTAAATATTAAGGTACAAAAATAATCAACGGTTCGCAGACTGTATTTAGATTACAAAAATACATCACGGATCGCAGTCCATATTTTCTATCCTAATCGGGCCCCACTAGATGTCATTTTACAAAACCTGTGAGAGAATATACATTCCATTCATCCATTCACTATTTGTGAATGGCCCATGCATTTTACAACGATAAAACAAGTAACAATGCATAAACACGCAATAACTAGTAACTAATCTAGGTGGTTAATTCGATTAACACGCCTAATTAAAACTAGTCAATGTTGTTTTAACCGATTATGTAAATGAGCGCAATTAATATTTGAAGCTCCCACTAAATTCCGCATCCAACTTAATTAATCCAATTTATTAAGCCGGTAAAACCCAATTATTTGCCAAAACAAAATTTTTGCAAATGCCGCTCAAAAACCGAGGCCTAACCTCCAAAATTTTAATTAAATAAAATAATTAAAATGATTAAAACGACAAATTAAGCAAAAATTACGTAGTCCAAAATATCCAAGTGCCTAGCACTAAGCCTTGGAGTGCTCACAACTCGCACACAACTCGCATGATCTCATTGCACCACATTGCTTCACAAGCAATGTCTACGCATATTACCCTTAATTATTTACCAAGCTACGCACACATACACGCTCAATGCAAGCCCCATGCTCGGCTTACCCACGGCCAGCCATATATAAGACGGCTGCCATGGTGCGGCCATGGTGCCGCACAACAGCTCCCCGCACACATGCGCATCTCTTCGAGGCACCCTGCAGCCTCGGCAGCCCCATGTGGGTTGCGTAAGTAGCCTGGCTGGCCGAGAGCATGCTTGGGGCTCTTAGGCCTCAATTTGGTGCTCATGCCTCGGGAAAATTCTCGATTTTGTGTGACATTCTTAATCAATTCTAAATTAATTTTAGAATCAATTAATTTTGAGGAAAAATGAAAATATAAAAAGTCCAACTTGAATAAATTCATCCAATTTCATAAAACCAAAAATTATTCCAAGAACCATTCTTTAATAAAATTGGTTTAACTTGGTGCAACCAAAATAAGAGGGCAATTACTCACTATTAATTTAATTAATTTAAATTAGTCTTGAGATTTTGACAAAATAAAAGGGAGTTGGAAAAATGATCATAAGTTCAATAAAAATTCCAACTTTAATACTTGTGAATCCTTGAAAAATTATATCTTCCAATATGAAGATTAAACAAATTTCTATCACAAGTTTCAAACTTTATGATTCCAATCAACTTAAAATTGATTAAATCAACAAAGTTCAATAAAAATTCATGGAATTTAGTAACTCAAAGTTTCAATCACTTAACATGATTAAAGATTGAATCTTTAGTACTTAGAAGCCTCAAAGAACAAAGATTTCACACTTAATGCAATTAATTTGCAATTATGTGAAAAATAAAACCAAGCTTTCAAACACAATTTACTACCAAGTAATCATGTCTAAAGAGGTTTAAAATTGCATATAAAATAAGGATTGAACCAATCACATAACCACCATAAATATGCAATTAATTTTCAAGGTTAGAAAGACTTAAAATTTTTCGTCAAAACAAAAAATCCCTCGACAAGTGCATTTCTGGTAGTTTTTTTGGCTAAAAACAGAGTCCTGAAAGGGTAAAACATTTCCAGAACGCCTTTTCCACCCAAAATTCACTATTTTTGGGTCGAAATCTGGGTTTGAGAGCTGAAGTAAGCTCTAATACAGGATTAAAATTAATAAACCGAGCTATTAATCAAATTAGCAACTTAAAACCAGAAAAATTAAGCCAAAAAAACAACTTGAAAAATAATATGATTTTAAAAATAAACGACCGAGGCTCCGATACCGCTATTGGGGTTTGGTGAGTCCGACTCACCGCGGAAACAAACCACAAAACAAGACCGCACTCGCAATAAATAAAACCATAAAACATAATTAACTTAATGACAAGATTAAGATAATAATTATTCCTTTGACGCGTGCTTCGCCCAACCTCAACGGAAGTCCACCCACAACTCGAACATCGACAAGGGTCCAATGCCTTGGAGTTCGCAAGGCCCGACCTAAACCCGAGTAATTGAGTTCAAAGGTTTTCACAATGGTGATGCCTTTTTCAACACTTACTCTAGTGAACAATCCCAAGCTATACCTTGGCTATTTATAAGGAAAGCTTCCTTGTGAATTCCACTCATCTTTCAATGTGGGACTTTTTCATAAAAAAGTTCCCACCTGGAAAGATTGATGAATTCAACCCTTACTTAAATAAACCAAGGAACAAGTAACAAGTGTCACATGGTTAGGTGAGGACCACTTTCTCACTTGGTCCCCAAGGCAACTCACATGCATTGTGAGCTAACCATGTATCACCAAACCTTGTGCCCCAAGTTGGGTTCGGTTGGGCCACTTCCTTTTGGCCCGTGTCCATGACCCGTCACCCGGGTCCACGGCCCCCTTTTGCCACATGTCGCTGCCACCGTGGCGCGCTGCCAACGTTGCACATTGCCACTTGGCGGCTGCCACATGGCGCTGCTGCCATGAGCGCTGCCACATTGCACGCTCCTATTTGGCGCGCTTCTCTAGCCTTTCGCGTGGCTAGGGTTTTACTTGTTACTTGAAGCATTTTCCCGTATCGCCAAATCCTAAATTTTGGCTCGACATTTTAGATTTGATTTCGACGCTCGGTTTTGACGCTCCAAGCTCGAATTTCCGACGACTAAATATTAATTACTCGGTCGACTCATTAATTACTTCCGAATTAATTCGTCGCTTCAGCTCGTTAGTTGCTTTGGTGTGACCCGAAGGGTTCAGTCAAGATTAAGCTGTAATATTAATTATGCATTAATATTACTGATCGGAAGCGGCCTCCACCCAGGCATTCCGATCACTTGACCTCCTTGAAAAATTAGCTTTCTAATAATTCCGAACCCCCTACCGGAATAATACACTTGTTCGAAGGACACCATTCCTTTCATTTTTCCTCCTCTAAAGTGGCTCGGTCACAGTCTTGGGAAGTTGGAAGTCAAACCAAAGGTCAAGACATGCATAGCCAAGGATCCATAGGTGCCGCTCAACAAAAATGATGAAGGCTTGAACAAAAGTACCTCACACGGGATGTGTATAACAAATACCAACTCAAGGGCTTCAAATCCCCTATTAAAAGAAACACCATCTTACCATATTCATTTAACTTAGGCTTCATGGACCCTAAAGTTCTTAAACACGGCTACCTTAGCATATGGTGTCCTAAAATCAACCAATGACACTCTTAAACCGTGAAAACATTTACCACTTTGGAAGGTACACATTCAAGAACACAAGTCTAACTGAGAAATGTCCAAATAAGAACAAATTAACAAAACACATTTTTGCCAAACTGGCCTTGAGGTTAACAAAAATCTTTTTGGATTTTGGATTTTCAAAATATAAGAAAAGACATGGAAATGCATATACTCAAGTTCATGGCATAAATGAATAAACATTCCACCAAACATGATAGAATACCCTCCCCCAAGCTTGAATAAGACCAAGCTCTCAAATCATAAACAATGAAACCAAGGAGGGGAAAACAAGGAGAAATCAATCCAACATTACCAACACATGATCTTCAAGTCACAATATGTAAGAGAGAGTAAAAAGAAGGAAATTACCTGTAGACACCTAAAAATGTCCCCCCAAAACCAAACCCGATGATGAACAACCTTTCACCGCCATTATTAGTCGAATTGAGTATTTAACCTTTAGAGTTCTTAAATCCATATTAATTCCCAATACATTTCATAAACCAATCCAATTCTTAGCTCATTTCCCTAGAACATAACTTACTTTCCACTTTTCGTGTCCACATCACAAAACCAAGAGAAACTGATTTTTTGGCCCTATAATTTTGGTCCAACTATATTTGGTTGTATAGTCCTTGAAATAAGCTTTCCAACAATATATAATAAGCCCAATTCCGATTTAAAACGAAGAACATATGAGCAAAATACTAAACTCGGCCCAAAACCGACACACTTTCACTAAAACGGCCATATCATAAAATCTACAAATGACTTTGACCGTATCTCAATTTGGTTGGAAAGTAGACTTGATAAGCTTTCCAATGATATATTATATTCCTTATTCTAAGTTACGAATCAAAAGTTATCATAGGTTTTAAAAACGCGTAAAAACCTGGAATTATCGCGCAACAACTAAATTGCCGAATTGCGGCAATTGCTGACGTGTCACGGTGCCTGGTACCGTAACACGTTATTCTGCACCGTGTCGCGGTACACATGCCGTGACACGGTGCTTTCCCGTGTTTATTCCGCGTTTTTTTTCACGCGCGTATGAACCTGGCCGCATTTTTAGGCAAATTGTACACCGCGACACGGTGTGCTATACCGTGCCACGGTGGACTAGTGCCGTGTCACGGTACACATACCGTAACACGGTACTTTCACGTGTATTCTCCGTGTTTTCTTTACGCGCTTTATGAATCAGGACAAGGGCTGAATTGTGCACCGCTACACGGCGCTCTGTGCCGCGCCACGGTGGACAATGTCGTGACATGGTGCACCGTACCGTGTCACGGTGCCCAATTAGGGTTTTTTCTCCAGCTCTTATCTCTTCTAAGTTTCCGTGCATCCCCCTGCTCGTCTCCTCTATAAATACAACCTGATTTCCTCGGTTTTGGGGCACCAAAATCATACACTCAAGTGCATGGCATAAATGAATAAACATTCCACCAAACATGATAGAATACCCTCCCCCAAGCTTAAATGAGACCAAGCTCTCAAATCATAAACAATGAAACCAATGAGGAGAAATCAATCGAACATTACCAACACATGATCTTCAACTCACAATATGTAAGAGAGAGGGAAAAGAAGGATATTATCGCATATGGGATAAATGCAAAATCACACAAAAACCAGAAATAACCTAATAAGAGCCACAATTACTACAAATGAGGCTTGAACTCCACATAATAGGTAAGTTGAGGCACATTTCCTTGATTCTTGATTATCCCCAATGCACAAGAGTATATCGAATTGTGTACCTAGCAAGGGACACAAACACGTCCATGAGAGAAAAACTAAACTAAAAAGAAAAGTAAAGGTAAGCAATAAAATATGGGTTACATCCCGCAAAGGCATGTTTAACGTCCAAGCGAATCCGCTCTATGAAATAATAATTCAACGCACCCAAGAGCTTGTCAAATGCACTACTACACATTTCATGGGGGTGTAGATAGGCAAATGACGGAATAAGAACGTGCAACAAGATCATTGCATGCAAGTGAGAAGGGAGATGCCAAAAGAAAAAATAAGAGGGATCGAAAGGAAATTCAAGAAAGTAAGAAGAAGAAAAAGAGGGAAAATAAGAATGGAAAGAAAAGAAAAAGGAAAATCCTCCTCATAAATTTTTTTGGTTGGCATACTTCCTCTCTTCCTCAACAATGATAGAATAAGGGACATGAAAATCATCCATAGAAGGCAACTCCCCAATAGGCTCTTTGAGATAGGAAGGGAGAGAAATAAGGTAAGGAGGGATGTGGTTAAACCTAAGAGAAAAAGGGGTATGAGAAACGGGAAAAGGGGTAGCTACTCCCTCACCACAAGGTCTCACATCGCCAATGAGGGCATGAAAATCAATCATAAAATCCTCGAATGAAGAACTCTCATGATCTACACCTCCCTCAAGCTCAAAAACTCCAAGGGAATCAACCTCAACCTGCTTTCCACCACAATAAACAACCTTCCCTTCAACTATCTCAAAACCTATGGTCCCAAAATCGTGCATGAATGAAAGCAGATTCATCTCAAACTCATCTAAGTCCCAAGAAGCGTTCTCGGTGAAATCTTCCAATAATCTACAAGTCCTCATATGACTCTCGAAAAACATTTAGGACATTACCTCAAAAGAGTCTACATACTCATAGATTGAAGGGTCACAAACATACACTTGAGACTCATCAAGATGGTACAGGGGGTTAGGGCTCACAAATTCAACATTAGCTTCACTCTCAACTCCTTTACCATCACTCGAATGCTCTCTATTGGGATCCTCACTCATACGGGGAAGGGAGAACAAGGAGGGTCAATAGCTCGAGATTGAGCTAGGTGGGAGATTTGACTCTCAAGCGCCTCCATCCTAGCTTTCATCTCCTTGTTAAATTCTTTTTTCTTTTCTAGGTGAATTTCCCTCATCTCATTATCCTTCTCCATTATCTTCATTATCTTCTCTTCCATCGAATTTACCATGGAATGACCCTCATAAAAAGATTCATTAGAAGCATAAGGGGAATCATTTGGTGCCATGTAAGAACAAGAAGATGAAGAGGGAGGATCATACATATTATTAACATGAGCAACATCACATTGGGGAGAGGGGGCATAATCAAGCAAATGAGGTTCATCATCAACAATAGGAGAAAAAGAGTTGAAATCACTTGTTCTAGGTTCACATATGGGATCACATGGGGATTCATGCCACCAATAGAACTATTATCACATTGAGAATCAAAATTAGCAACATTACATGCCCCATTGCGTACATCCCTAGCAAACCATACATAAAAGTTCCAAGCATCATGAACCGTTAATGCTCAAAATTCTCCATTAAACATGCTTATAAATTCATGTGCCGTGTGTTCATTCATGCCATAATAACAAATCTTACAAGCCTCCCAAGGATTACAACCATTATGGTTCAAAAATCTTATAAATCTACGGAAGTAGACATTAAAAGACTCACAATCATATTAAGGAAAAGAAAAACATGCCATTTTTCATAAAAAAAAAAAGAAAAACCAACAAAAAAAATGAAAATTATATACAAAGGACTAGTCTCAATAAGACAACATAACGGTAATGGAAGTCGTTGACGTGGGGAAAACTATGTCGTTGAACTAATCCTCCCTACGGTCAAACAAATTTATAATCACTCAACTACCTAAATACAAGTATAGAGGTAAGTCAAGGGTCGAACCACTAGGAACGGTTATGTTCAAGTATTTCTAATTAACGCCTAAGCTAGGTCAAAGTCCAAGGTGAAAGGTAACGCTATTCTACTTCCTAAATCAAGAACCAAACAAATGAAATCTAGGGAATGAAATCAACATGAATTCATGATAACCAAGCTAATTAGGGAGTCAAGCAATCCAAGCAATGCAAAGACAAATAGTAGGAGCAATTAGGGGCATTCAACTAATCATCCTCACACTCTCTAACATAGATTTCTCTAGTGCTAAACAATATGAAGAATCATAACCAAATACTCAACTAATTATGATCAAATCGATATCAAGTGGTCATGTCAATCAATTCAATCATGCAATCAATGCTAGTAATCATGGTTAGCTACTCCAATCAAACTTATGCAACATGCAAACCTCTATGAATCAATTTAATCACAATACAAGAACTACTCAAATTCTCAAATCAATCTCAATCCATCAATGACACATGTTTACCCAAACCCTAGCAAGTAAACTACTCAAGAAACATGATCAAATGAACTATCAAGTAAAGAGAACAAGAATCAACAAAATATCAAGAATAATTACTCTAATCAAACATCAAATACCAAAATCAAACCAAACAAACATCAAATTAAACAAAGCAATTGAATGAGATAGAGTTTAGAAATGCTCATTGATAGTTAAGAAGATCTCCAACACAATTGTCACACTTGCATCTTCAATCTCTCAATCACCATTGAAATTCCTCACTTTCTCTCTCTAAAACTACTCCTAATCTAGCCTAATCTAGAGAGAGAAGCTCTCAACCTAAGAGAGAGAAAACAATCCTAAAACTAAAGAATTACATGAATGAAGAATAAAGGAAACCAAAAACTATATAAACAAAAGGAGAAAAGAAACTTAAAATCGTAAAAGACCCAGAAACCCGCGCCCGCGGAGAAATCGGCCGCGCCCGCGGAGGGGAACGGACACCCCGATAGCCGCGCCCGCGGCCCAAGCCCGCGCCCGTGGGGCCAAGGCCCGCGCCCGTGGGGCCAAGGCCCGTGCCCTCGGGGAGCCCTCGGGACAACCGCGGGTGCTTACTGCCCAAATACGGCAGTTTTGGAGCAGCAGCAACCCCGCGCCCGCGGGTACTGTAGCCCGCGCCCGCGACAGTTTTCCTGGGCCAACTTCAGAAGGCTGTAACTTCCGTTCTAAGAATCGTATGAAGGCGTGCAACCTATCATTGGAAAGCTCTTCAAGTCTAGTTTCCAACCCAACTTGAATCACCCTAATCCGATCTGTAGAACTTGAGATATGACTAAAACAATGTACAAAGGTCCTATTTGATACTTTGCAATCCTTCGTTTTCCTTTGTTTCAAACTCAAATTCAATTCCGAAAAGTGCATATTGATCCTAATGGGTGCTATTTTCAATTCCCATGCATATAGCCCGCGACGTACCTAAAAAACAAGACAAAGAAACGGAGAAGCAAGAGAAATAGCCGAGAAATGAATAAAATGATAAGAAAACCATTAAAAGCATGCATTTCTCTAAACTAACACAAAAACACGCAAATCGAGCATTATTCTCTAAAAACACGACATAAACGACTACAAAGGAGCATAGAAACATAAAGAAAACATAGCCTAAAGGTGCCATAAATGGCACGGATCAAATTCCCCCAAGCTAAACTTTTGCTCGTCCTCGAGCAAAACAAAATCCAACCCAAGGGAAAAATGATGACATTATTCAAGCAAAGAAAGAAACGAGAAAACTAGAGAAGATGGGAATATACACTAACTCACTTTCGTAGGAATCACGGTCAATTTTAGCAACTAAAGGCAAGCCATTTAAACCCCTAGATCGCCCTAGAGGACGAGTGATGCTCTCGTAAGGGTATCCTAAGAGTTTACCCATAACTCTCATAATAATACAAACAAGGCAAAGCATGAAAAAGAAAATAAAATACAAGAAAAGCAAACAAATGTTCATGAAAGGATTTTAGCAAATGTACAAGCACAAGTGGATGCAAATCTTTCTAAACAAGTAAGGGAGTGCACGCTAGAAGATACCTAAGGTTGATTGAAACATAAATATGCTAAGCATAGGAACTAGTTATCACACTTCACTTTCATCCCAAACAGTCTTATCGCGTTCCCCCTACTAATCTCATATCTCCCCTTAGTGAGCATCTCATAGATTCCGCGAAGGAACCGGAAAAAAATCAAATTTTTGGCTACTCGACATCTTGACTTCGCATCCCCTTTCCTTAGGCAATGACCCATGATTCCCTCCCCCGAATAGTGACTCAACTTTCTAGGTCGAAAAGTCTTTCCCCAAGGTTGTAACGTAAGGCATAAAGGGTGAAGGTAGGCTAAATTTTTTTTAAAATTTGGCGGTTTTCCTAAAAAGTGAAGCAAAAGGGTGATCAATCCTTAACAACACGATCAAGAAATCACCAAACAAAAGCAACACCCCCAAGCTTATTTGAAGCTATACTCACAAGAAATATATACAAAAAGCGTAAACGCTTCTCCCCCAAGCTTAAATGAAGCATTGTCCTCAATGCTTAGAAGGAGAAAAGAATACATCAAAATATTTTTGAATTTTCACTTTTTCAATCAATTTTTTTTTCTTTTTTTTTTTACTTAAACTTGCAATGTCCTCGCCTTTTGCTAAATTCGGACGGCTTTTTCTATAATGCAATTTATTAGTCCATGCCTTTTATGATTAAGGACGGCTTTTACTCAAACACTTGCCATTATTCACAAAGAAGATTTAATCACAAACTAGCACTCATAAAAACCAAATTTCCAACTTATCCACCACAAACTCCATCATACATGATCAATTTGCTTCACAAAAAACCAAGAATAGAAAGAAAATGAAACAAAAGGCCAAAGAACTAAAGATGTGGCTTGAAAAGAAGGAAATAGGCTCAAATGGTTGCAAGAAGGCAAATGGAAACCCAAAAACAAATATGAAATAAACTAACCTAAAAATGAAAAATACCACCCCGAAAAAGGTGCCTTTGTCCTTCCTAGATAGCTCGGTCTCGGGTTTAAGAATCATACATCAAGCTTTATAGATTAGGCTTGCAAAGTCAAGGATCCATGCCGCTCATGCAAGAATATGATGAAAGCTTGAACAAATATAAATCTCACATGGTTGTAGCAAAAACTCACTAAGGTTGTCAAATCGAATAAAGGGAGCAACTACCAAACATGCCACAAACAAGTAGAATCCGGCTTCATGATCCCCCTAGTTCTAGACAACTACCTTAGCATGCTTTATCCTAGAATCAACCAAACGTAATCTCAAACCGTGCACACCACTACCATTTAGGAAGAAAAACATTCAATTATATAAGTCCAAATGTTATTATGTCCAAAGCAAGAACAGAACAAAATACATTGCAAATTTGCCTTGATAGAAACAAAAATCTTTTTGGAGTTTTTCAAAATATAAGAACATGGAAAAGCATATACAAAGGTGCATAGCATATATGAATCAACATCCCACCAAACATGATAGAATACCCTCCCCCAAGCTTGAATGAGACATTACACTCAAACATAAATCAAACAATTCAAGGGAGGGGAAAACAAGGAGATCAATCCAAACAAACCAACATATATCGAACAAGTCATCATCCACTAGAGAAAGAGCAAGGAAGGATATTACCGGATATAAGGTGGGTGTAAATACCCGCAAATGACCCAATTTTACCCTTTCAAGGCTAACAACCTCTAGTATTGAACTTGCCTTCCTTATGCTAGCAAAAATAAGAGTCAACCTTCCTTGATTCTTGATCCATATTGAAGTACCAAAGTATATCAAGTTATGTACCTAGCAAAAGGCACACAAACATTTCCATGAGATAAAATCTAATCTAAAAAGAAAATAAAATGAAAGAAATAAAACACGGGTTACTTCCCGAGAAAGGCTTGGTTAAGGTCCAAGCATGACCGCTCTAGAAAATAATAATTCAATGCACGCAAGAGCTTGTCAAATGTACTACTACACATTTCATATGATAGGAGGTAGGCAAATGACGGGATAAGGACGTGCAACAAGATCGTTGCACGCAAGTGAGAAGGGAGATGCCAAAAAAAAGAAGAAGAGGGATCAAAAGGAAAAACAAGAAAATAAGAAGAAGAAGAAGGGGGAATAAAAGAATGGAAAGAAAAAGAAAAAGGCAAATCCTCCTCACTAGAATATTTTTGGGTGACAATATCACCCCTTTCCTCAATCGGGGACAAATGAGCCACATAAAAACCATCATAAACAAGAGGGTCCCCAATAGGCTCATTAACAAAGGAAGGGAGGGACATAGGAGAGTAGGGGATATGGTTGAAATTCCTTGAAAAAGGGACATGTGAGGAGGGAATAGGAGCTATGGTCTCGCAAATGAACTCTTCCTCACCACCATGCCTCAAATCACCAATTAGAGCATGAAAATCAATCATAGAATCCTCAAAAGAAGAACACTCATGATCAACATCTCCCTCAAACATCCAACTTCCAAGAGGAACTACATAATCCCCTCCATCACAACCATGAACAACAACTCCCTCAACTTCCTTAAAGCCTAAAGTCTCAAAGCCATGCATGAATGGATGTAAATTCATTTCAAACTCATCTCTCTCACATGAAGCATTCTTAATAAACTCACTCAAAAGGCTATGGGTTTTCATTTGACACTCAAAAAACATATTAGACATAACCTCAAGTGAATCCAAATACTCATGGATAGAAGAATCACAATCATGCACTAGAGACTCGTCAAGATGGGAAAGAGGGATAGGATTTTCAAAATCAACACTCTCTTCATTCTCAACTCCTTCACCATCACTCAAATGCTCACAAATGGGATCCTCACACTCTCTTGGTCGCTCAAAATCATCATCATCATCCTCAACACACACATTAAATTGGGATTTTTCACAAATAAGCATCAAGGATGACAATTGGCCTTCTAACTCTTCTTTTCTTCTCTTTCCCTCCTCAAGACGCTCCTCACTCTTTTTCATTATCTCTAATTGACCTCTCATAGAATTAAGAATCATCTCCTTACTAGGCCCAAACTCATTATCAAGCTCAATGTGCCTAATTTGAGATTCAAATACATCAACAAGAGATTCAAAAGATGTAGAAGGTTGAGGCTTAACAAGAGGAGAAGAAATACAACCAAGATTGGAAGAATCAACATTAAGATTATGAGCATATACATCACATTGGGGAGCGGGGGCAAAATCAAGAACATGAGATTCATCATCAAGGGAACGAAGCACATCACAAGAAGGCATGGTAAATAATGAAGAATATTGAAACACACCATTAGCATCAACTTGAGCATGTACTTCATCATCATGAACAAAAGGGGAAATAGAGTTGAAATCATGTATTCTAGGTTCACCAATAGGATCATGTGACAAATCATGGGAATTCATGCTAATATTAGAAGAATCAACACATTGCATATCAATATTAGGATCATGATTACCCCTACTATAGACATTCCTAGCAAACCAAACATAAAAATCCCAAGCATCATCAATAGACAATGCTCTAAATTCACCATTATGCATGCATTCAACTTCATCCCTAGTTTGCTCATTCAAACCAAAATAACAAATCTCACAAGCCTCCCAAATATTACAACAATTACAATCAAGAAATCCCTCTAGTCTATTAAAATATTCACAAAAAGGCTCATTGTCAAATTGAGGAAATGAGAGACATGCCATTTTTTTCCAATGCAAACAAAAAGAAATAAAAGAAAAGTATACAGAAAGACCTAGACTCAAGCAATCAAAAACACTCAAACATAGACACCGTTCCCCGGCAACGGCGCCATTTTGTTGGGGGAAAACTATGTCGTTGAACTAATCCTCCCTACGGTCAAACAAATTTATAATCACTCAACTACCTAAATACAAGTATAGAGGTAAGTCAAGGGTCGAACCACTAGGAACGGTTATGTTCAAGTATTTCTAATTAACGCCTAAGCTAGGTCAAAGTCCAAGGTGAAAGGTAACGCTATTCTACTTCCTAAATCAAGAACCAAACAAATGAAATCTAGGGAATGAAATCAACATGCATTCATGATAACCAAGCTAATTAGGGAGTCAAGCAATCCAAGCAATGCAAAGACAAATAGTAGGAGCAATTAGGGGCATTCAACTAATCATCCTCACACTCTCTAACATAGATTTCTCTAGTGCTAAACAATATGAAGAATCATAACCAAATACTCAACTAATTATGATCAAATCGATATCAAGTGGTCATGTCAATCAATTCAATCATGCAATCAATGCTAGTAATCATGGTTAGCTACTCCAATCAAACTTATGCAACATGCAAACCTCTATGAATCAATTTAATCACAATACAAGAACTACTCAAATTCTCAAATCAATCTCAATCCATCAATGACACATGTTTACCCAAACCCTAGCAAGTAAACTACTCAAGAAACATGATCAAATGAACTATCAAGTAAAGAGAACAAGAATCAACAAAATATCAAGAATAATTACTCTAATCAAACATCAAATACCAAAATCAAACCAAACAAACATCAAATTAAACAAAGCAATTGAATGAGATAGAGTTTAGAAATGCTCATTGATAGTTAAGAAGATCTCCAACACAATTGTCACACTTGCATCTTCAATCTCTCAATCACCATTGAAATTCCTCACTTTCTCTCTCTAAAACTACTCCTAATCTAGCCTAATCTAGAGAGAGAAGCTCTCAACCTAAGAGAGAGAAAACAATCCTAAAACTAAAGAATTACATGAATGAAGAATAAAGGAAACCAAAAACTATATAAACAAAAGGAGAAAAGAAACTTAAAATCGTAAAAGACCCAGAAACCCGCGCCCGCGGAGAAATCGGCCGCGCCCGCGGAGGGGAACGGACACCCCGATAGCCGCGCCCGCGGCCCAAGCCCGCGCCCGTGGGGCCAAGGCCCGCGCCCTCGGGGAGCCCTCGGGACAACCGCGGGTGCTTACTGCCCAAATACGGCAGTTTTGGAGCAGCAGCAACCCCGCGCCCGCGGGTACTGTAGTCCGCGCCCGCGACAGTTTTCCTGGGCCAACTTCAGAAGGCTGTAACTTCCGTTCTAAGAATCGTATGAAGGCGTGAAACCTATCATTGGAAAGCTCTTCAAGTCTAGTTTCCAACCCAACTTGAATCACCCTAATCCGATCTGTAGAACTTGAGATATGACTAAAACAATGTACAAAGGTCCTATTTGATACTTTGCAATCCTTCGTTTTCCTTTGTTTCAAACTCAAATTCAATTCCGAAAAGTGCATATTGATCCTAATGGGTGCTATTTTCAATTCCCATGCATATAGCCCGCGACGTACCTAAAAAACAAGACAAAGAAACGGAGAAGCAAGAGAAATAGCCGAGAAATGAATAAAATGATAAGAAAACCATTAAAAGCATGCATTTCTCTAAACTAACACAAAAACACGCAAATCGAGCATTATTCTCTAAAAACACGACATAAACGACTACAAAGGAGCATAGAAACATAAAGAAAACATAGCCTAAAGGTGCCATAAATGGCACGGATCAGTCGTTCCCCAGGAACGAGGCCAATTTGACAAGGGAATAAACGCGTCGTCACTTGTCTATCTCCAGATCAAATACAATTTATACTACCTAAACAAACCAAATACGAGTACAAGGAAAGCATAGGGGTCGAACCACAAGGAACGAATAAACACCACCAAATGTTATCAACAACTAAGCTAGTCCATTATAGGACATAGGTAAACTCAAGTCTAAAGATGCTAAAACAAGAAATAAAACACTAAGGGAAACGGTTTAGTTATAGCATTCACTTACAACATGCATTTTGCAAGTAGATTGAAGAACATCAAGCGTATAAATTAAAGACTTTAATCACAAACAAATCAACTCCAAACCCTAAAACATGCTCAAGATCCAACTAAACCACAACCATCCCCTTAATGAAGAAATTACTCACTAATCATGCCAATGACAAGATTAATTAATAAATAACCAAGTATTAACATGATTAAAAAGCAATAATAACAAATAAAACAAGAATAAAATAGCAAGATAAAGAGAAAAGAGTATGGAGATGCTCATTGATTGAAGTTGAAGGTCTACAAAGAGGTTGATTAAACATCTTCTTCAAAATCCAAGTTCAACAATGGAGAGACCCTCAATTTCTCTCTCTAAATTACTCTAACCCTAATCTAAACCTAGAGAGAGAAGCTCTCCTAAAACTAATTAAGAGAATAGAATAATAGTTGATGATACTAATTACCCCTAAAAATGGGTATTTATAATAAGCTAGGAAAATGGAATAAATAAAGAAAATAAAAATAAATAAAAGAAAGGAATTAAGAAGGAAAAAATAACAAAATGAAAATTAAAGGAAAAGAAATAAAAGAAAACAATAATAAAACCCACAAATCCCCACCAAAAACCGTCAGACCCTTGCTCTTTTTCTTCGATTTCTTGGCTACTTCAATGGGAAATAATCCCATGATTTGCGCCTCACCAAATCAAACTAACAACCATCATCATCACATCACCACCGCTCATCGTCATTGAAAGTCGGCATCAACCAAACACCACCGTTTGATCTTTATTAACAACCACGTGAGAAGCTCGTGAAGTAGTTCGGTCTAACCGAGGGTTGGTTTGGCCGAAATATAGGTTGGTTCGGTCGAACCATGGGTGTGTTCCACCACACCTGTTCAAATTAGAAAACTTCATACGTTCTTGACCATTTTTGGCACTTTTTGGCACTTCGACCGAACTTTTTAACAGTTTGCCCGAACCCAAATGAACTTGCAATTTACTCTGATTTTAGGGGCTTAAATGAGTGGCCGAAATGCGGTTGCAATTGGTGAAGAGTGGTGGCTGGAATTCGCTTTCTGAATTGCGACTACAGGGGTGCGATTTGTTGCTTAATTGTTGCAGGTGACGGACGCAGCGGCGGTAGTTGCGCGGCAGTTGGAGCTTCTTTTGGTGTGGCTTGTTGTTGTTTGTTGGCATTGGTGGTTGATTTTTCTCCTGGTGGAGAGCTGGCGAACTGGAGCAGGGGAAATGGCTGGGCGAAGAAGGAATACGGGAGTGAAAAGGTGAAGGCTGATTGGTGGTGTTGGTGCTCGGTTTGGGTGGCAGAAGGTGGTAATTGGGTGGAGATGGAGCAGGGAGTTCTGATTGGTGGTGTTGGTGCTCGGTGATGGTGGCAGCAGGTGGTTTCGAATTAGTGTGCGAGTGAGGGGGCGTAGCAGCAGCTCGGAGTTGGGTGTTTGGTGTGAATGGAGGGGGTAACAGGTGGTTGTTTTTGGTGTTTGAGTGTGAATAGATGGAGTTGCGAGTGGTGTGTGCTGCTACTGTTGTTAGGTGGCTGGTTTGTTAGAGCTCAAATCGGAACCCGAACTTACTTGACATGAAACCCAAACCCCTACACACAAATAAACCCGAGGGTGAAACCGAGACAAATAAAATAAAATAAATAAATAAAATAGAAATAAATAAAGTAAAATAGAAATAATAGAATAACACTAAAACTAATAAAAATTAAACAAAACTATAAAAGCAAATAAAGTAAAATAAAATAAGAAATAAAACATAAACTAATTAAAACTATGAATGTAACAAAGACAAAGAACGAAATAAAATAAATCCAAAGCAAATAAAATACGAAAATAAATTAAAACTAATAAAATAAAGAAACTAAGCTAAAACATGTCAAAATAACGACATAAACTAGAAAATTTATTAACAAGAAAAAAAATAATAAAAGGGAAAAATAAGATAAAATAAACAAGAAAAAGAACCTAAACACTATCACTAAGAGTGACATAAATGTCACTCATCACACAACCAAACTAAGACACTAAATGCTTGTCCATACCATATATGTAGTATCCCGAATGGAACCCCTTAAGTAACTTTTTGAGAAATCCATACTTGACGGGCGAATATCTAGATGGATAGTCAACCTAGCCAAATTTGATGTAAAGATCATGCCTGAAAAAGCCATTAAAGGATCGGTGGTTTCAGATTTCTTAGCAGACTTCTCAATCAAAGACTCAACGCCAATACATGAAAATGACTTCCCGGATGAAGAATTAATGCTCACGAAAGATGATACTTCGACATTATACCTCGATGGGGGATCAAACCAGAAAGGATGTGGTGTAGGAGTCTTATTGGTATCACCTAAAGAAGAGCATTCCCAATCCCAATCAAGTTGGATTTCGACGTTACCAATAATGCTGCAGAATATAAAGCATGTGTGGTAGGCCTCGAAAATGCTTTGGCATTGGGATTGAAAAAACTTCGAATATTTGGGTTCTTCCCTTATTATTAACCAAATCTTTAAAAGATGGAAAGTAAGAAGTGAAAGTCTATCCCCTTACCAAACATATCTAGAAACGCTTACTAATCAACTGGAAAAAGTATAATACACCTACTTACCAATAGAAGAAAATCAGTTTGCTGATACCTTGGAAAGACTAGCCTCGATGGTTAGAATTTCTAAGGAAATTAAGCAAATGCCTTTGACAATAGAGAAAAGGCATAAACCAGCTTATATTTAAGCTATCGAAGATGAGGAGGTAGTCCAAGAGGAGGAAGAGGAAGAACCTTGGTATACCGGCATCCTCAACTATGTCACCAAAGGGGAATACCTACCTCATGCTGACAAAAGAGCTAAGCGCGCTCTAAGACTTTTAGATTCCCAATTCGTGCTCATAAATGATGAGTTGCAGAAAAGGGTACCTAATGGTAGAGCTCTCCTATGCGTAGGCAAGAAAGAAGCCCAAAGGGCAATGAGAATAATCCACAAAGGAGCATGTGGAACTTATATGAAACGCAAAATCTTAGTCCAAAAGATAATGCGACAAGGATATTATTAGACTACCATGAATAGGGACTGTCATCAATATGTGAAAAGGTGTCCCAAGTGCCAAATATACGCTAACTTACAACATGTTCCACCATCCCTCCTTTATACCTATACATCTCCATGGCAATTCTAAACATGGGGAATAGATATCATTGGAAAAATAACCCCTCCTGGGATAGGAGGCCATGAGTACATCCTTGTTACAATAGACTACTCCCTCTGTCCCATAATTACAGGCAAATATACCATTTTGGGTGTCCTAAAATGTCTAATCTATTAGGGGAATCTTTCTATTTTTGGACTATATTTTTGGACAATAATACCCTCATCTTAGTTTTTAAATGACGAATCTATCCTCATTTTAGGCTGAAATTGGAATATTATTTTTGGGGATAAGTGTACTTTCGTCTCTTTTTCGGAGTACTTTTAATAACCTATAATTAATTCTTACTCCCTCTTTCTCTCATTTTCTACTCCTTTTCTATGAATATTTTCTCTCTCCATTAAGTTTCTGGGTTCTTCCACCAGATTCTCTCTCTCCTTAATTCTCATGGCTTGTTGCTTCAAACCTCAAGAAATTTACATGATTATCTCTAAAATAGTCCCCTCTACAAAAGCCCCATGTTAATTTTGCGCAAATTGCTTCACTTTGTCGTAGATCTGAAATTGTTGGAGTCATTCTTCATTTTCTCTCTCCTAAAAAACCATCAGATCTAGGGTTAGCTTGCTCAATTGTTAGTGACGACTCATTCCCTCAATTATTTTGGGGTAATTTTCGACAATCTTAAGCAATTTCTTTGCAGAAATTGAGTTTCTTTCTCCAATTTATTTTCGACAAAATGTCTAAGAATTCGAGTTCCAATCTTCCAAAACAAAATCCTCCAGTTTGGGATAAAAGGTTTGGCCCAGATCCTGATATTTTGTTTCGTACCGACAGTGATGAGGATGGTGGGGAAAGCGTGCCTTACGAGTGTTCGGATCGTGACTGTCACTGGCCGACTGACTGCAATGGCAACCATTCTTACAGCTTAGATGTTTGGAGGTGTCGCTTTGGTCGTTACCTCTACACTAGGGAAGAATTACAGTCTTATGGGTGGTCTGTTGGTGACGGTGATGGTAAAACCCTAAGTGGTGAGGAGGTGACATCTAAAATGGCTAGAAAAAAAAAATGATGATGAAGTTAAATCCTCCCCTGTTGCTGAAAAAAAGTCCCCTGATGTTGAAAAAAAGTCCCCTCTTGATGACAAAAATAATGTGTCACCTCCATCTCCAGTTCCTAATCACACATTAGGCTATGTGAGTAACTCCAGCAACACTAAATCACCTTCGGACGACGGTAATGTTGGCGGCTATGTAAGTGATTCATATGAATCACATAGCTAAGTATTCTTCCTCCCTATAAATCTCTGTTTTAACGCATTTTTTTATTAGGTTAGTTGTTGATGGTGTATGGCAGCAAGTGTGATCTCTTGCTGGCCAGGGGAATTATGTGTGCTTGATTGAGGAGAATTGTTATTAGGAGCATGTTAGGACTGTAATTTTTTTTATTTTGTTTAACATGTTTAAAATTGTATGTTGTCTGAAATATGCTTTACTTATTTGATTATGATGATGAGGTGCCTATGGTATGATTTGTTTGATTTATCAGAATATGTGATTATGCTATGAGTGAGTTGGATATGATTTTGATGATGCTACGATTTGAATTTGGTTATATGGATGCATGCTATGATTTGAATATGGTGACTGATGATGCTATGCTTTGATTGGAGTATGAGGGTACTATGCTTTCATTTGATATAATTAGGAGGATGCTAGGCTTTGATTATGATGATGAGGTGCCTATGGTATGATTTGTTTGATTTATCAGATTATGTGATTATGCTATTAGTGAGTTAGATATGATTTTGATGATGCTACGATTTGAATTTGGTTAAAAGGATGCATGCTATGATTTGAATATGGTGTCTGATGATGCTATGCTTTGATTGGAATATGAGGGTACTATGCTTTCATTTGATTGATTTATCATATGATATGATTATGCTATGAGGTACAAATGATTATGATGATGCTATGATTTGAATATGGTTATAATGATGCTATGAATTGAAAATGAAATATAAAGTTGTTATGCTTTGATTGGAATTTAAGGATACTTTGCTATGATTTGATTGATTTATCAAATGATATGCTTTGAATATGGTTACAAGGATGGCTATGAGTTGGATATGATTGTGATGATGCAATGATTTGAATATGGTTATAAGGAAGATATGCTTTGATTATGATTATGAGGATGATATGCTTTAATTATGATTATGAGTGATTTGTGCTTAATTATCCTATTGTTGTTGTTGATTTATGCTTGCCATTTGTGCTTAAAAAAGTCAATGATGATAACCTGAATGATGAGACCCCAAATCCCCATGTGTTTAAGAGTGTTTGCCATTGTTCTTGTCCACTTAAACTAAGTTTTGGTGTTGACTATTTGCATGCTCAATCAGGCAGAACTGTTTAACACTTGGGATTTAGGTCAATGATTGATGGGGCAAACTGAGGCTAATTTTAAGTTTTTATTATCTTCCATTTGCTTAAATTTTTGTCCCTTTATTTTGTTTCTATCCACAATGATGAAAGTCCACAATGTGAGAGTGTCATCCCAAAAGTCCACAACACTTTGCCATTAGATTCCACCTATGTTTGTTTGATATAGGTTGTTTGAGACTTTTAGGCAATTGTTGTTGATTGTGGGATGATGTTCAATGATGAATGGGGACATCTGAGACCAAAAATATAAAGATAAACATGATTTCTATCCCACAAGTTTGAAATCCATTAATTCATTGATATATTATGTGCCATTTGCATACAAAAAGTAATGATTCAAAACTAACTTCAAATCTAACAAAGGTAAACATAAAAAGAAGGTATCAATTGCCTACGAAAAGGGATGATGACACTTTATGATACCATTTGCATAAACTACTTTAGACATTATGCATGATCTACTTACTTTGATGATGGTTTTGAACTTGATGCTTCATGATCATTTGCACACACCTTTGTGCCATATTTGGTGGCAGTTGTTGATGTGAACTCATACATTTGTTCATGTACCATTGCATTCCAAAAAGGGTCTTCGTCTTCATACTCATCTCTGTCCTCATTGAATTGTGATGCCATGTATACATAGTCTTCTATTTCTTGTGATTCCCACAAACCATGATTTGTTGTTTGATCATTCTCTGTTTGTTCATTCTCTGTTGTACTTCCATAATTTGCCCTTTGTTCTGTGGCTTGTTGCTGCACATGTGGGTCAAACTCATTGACAAACTCTGGTGACCCCCCTTCTATTTCCTCTTCAACTAGTGGTAAGGACCCATAAACAGTTTCCCATGCATCCAATACAGCCCAATTAGGTGCCTCTAGTGTATCTGGGAGTGTTCCTTCTCTCCACAATTTTTCCTTGTTCATATGTGGCACATCATAAGCATTTGAGCCACCAACTTTTAGCATTGCATTCATTACTCCTTGTAGGGTGATCCACACAAAATATAAAGCTTGTGGATCTAACTCATAAAAAGCTTCATTGACATGCTTAAGTAATTCATCAACATCTGAGGCCATTTTTTTTTTCTTGAAGTGATTGAATGCTCTTAAAAAAACCCAAATCAAGTATGTTTAAATCAGGACTATTTGGAGGTTGTTGAACCAAAATGAATGTGAAGCCATCCTGAATATACACTTCTTGCCACTCAGGGTCATCTTGAGTTATGTGTGCCCTTGAATTATCTTGTTGAATGTATATTGTCCTTGAGGTGCCATCATTTGGCCATTTTGCCTTAATTGCTGGGACTATTTGATCTATGAGCATTCTTCTTGTGACTGCTTTAGTGACTTTTGCAATGGGCTTGCTTATCAATGTCCCCTTTTCCCTATTTTTTTACTTTCTTTTGGCTGCCTCTTGTGTTGTGAATAGGAAGATTCCAATCCTCCCATCAAAATAAAATTCCCCCTGATCATTGTAACTTGGTTTTGCACATGCTGCTGTGAACATGAATTTTGGCCCGTGACTGTTTGCTGACCCTGTTCTGTGTACACCTTTTTCATTCTTGGCAATGTAGTACTTGTGACTTTTTTTGGTTAGTTTGAACCATTTTTCATTAATATGAACAAAGTCGTACATTGGGAAGTATCTTGACATTTTTCATGGCGATGAACCCATTATGAGACCAAGTATCCACTTCAGTCTAGCCAACTTGTTAGCCTCAGTCTATGGGGGATTAATTGCATTTGTATGTGCTTTTATATCTCCCCTCTTAATCATTCTTCCAAATGTTGATTTTGAGATATTGAGATTTGTTGCAACATCTCTAATGCATGACCTTTTACCAATCCCAAGTTTAGTAATGTCCCCACTAGAACAGTGATTCTTTTCCTTCCAACCAGGTGATAATTTGTGCATGGTTTGTATTTTCCCAGTGCTTGTTTCTGTTTCTTTGCTACATTCCAAACTGAGCTGACACATTTTCGTTTGAGGTTGAAATGTTCCATGGCTACTTTTATTGCCCCTCTTTTAATATCATCTCCTTCATGATATTTTAACAGGAAAATGAGGACATTAAATTTGTCTTCACTGCTGAGCCTGACTTGTTGATGCCTGTGATGAGTTGGCCCTTGGTTTGTTGCCTGAGCATTTGTTCTTGGTTCTTCTTGATTGGTCGCTGAATCATTGATATGTTGATTTCCTGAGTTATTATGGACATTTGCCCCTGTTTCTTCAACTGGCAGCTGATTTAAATCAAAAGAATGTCCCCTAATATCGACATCGTTTTCACCTCCATGTATTTCATGATCACTTGGCGACCAATCTTCATTCAAGTCCATTTCTGAGGCCTTCAACAGCAGGCAATGATGCAAAAAATTTGAATCGGAAAATTGTAGTTAATTTTATGTAATTACTCCTTAAGTTGGACACTGAAACATTCCTTCATTTATTTTTATGGTAATGCAATGGTATTTATATGTTGTGTAAGAAATTTAAATCACCTTTGAAAAGGTGAAAATATGGCGCCATACTTTTGGCTTAAAATTATGGCGGTTTTTTTTCCCAGAAAACTTGTGAGATTTGTGGAGCAATCCGTGTGACCATGAATATTGAAATGCTATTGGACCACACTCTGTCATTTTGGAATGCTATTGGTTAACAATAAATGTAAAGATCAATATCCATTGGGTAAAAAAATGACAGCTATTTTCTAATATTTTAAAGTTGTTTAAACAATGCATTAAAACAACCCCACATGGGCATTATACTTCTAATGATTAGTGTACAAGGAATCTTCCCATTTTCTTAAAAACTGTGCTTTTAAGAGTTATTTGCCTGTAATTATGGGACGGAGGGAGTACTTTACAAAATGGGTTGAAACAGCCTCATACGCGAAACTAACTGCAAAACATGTGGTACTCTTTATCAAAAAAAATATCATCTGTCGATATGGAGTCCCACCTGAGATGATAAGTGACAATGGAACTCACTTTCAAGCAGAATGCGAAGGATTGCTTCAAAAGTATGGCATTCAACACCATCACTCTTCCCCATATAGACCTCAAGCAAATGGTGCAGTAGAAGCAGCGAATAAAAACTTAAAATTTATCATCAAAAAGATGACTGAAAACAACAAGGATTGGCTTAACAAGCTCCACTTTGCTCTCTGGGGTAATCGCACGTCAATCCGTTCATCCACAGGAAATACGCCATTTTCCTTAGTTTATGGGATGGATGTCGTACAACCTGTAGAATTGGAAATACCTTCCTTACGCATCGCGTTGGAAAATAAGCTTGATGAGGTTGAATGGACAAGAGCACGGTATAAAGGGCTAATTCTACTCGACGAAAAACGACTACAAGCTCTACATTATACTCAATGCTATCAAACCCGCATGGCTAGACACTTTAATAAGAAGGTCAAGACGAGAAACATCAAAGTAGGAGACTTGGTGTTAAAAACATTAAGGAAAAATGTTCTAGATCCAAGAGGCAAATTTAGGCCTAATTGGTCCAGACCATACATCGTCAAAACTATCCTATCAGGAGGTGCCGCAAAACTAACTGATATGGATGGTAATTAATTCTCAAACATGACAAACCTTGACCAACTTAAGAAATTCTATCCATTATTACTTGAGTATTATACTCAAATGAGCTACGTTCGGCCTGATTCCTTAACAAGGATACGTAGGCAACCCTTTACAAGGCGTGGCCACTTTAAATTTTGCAAATATCGCACTTTCGCATCAACACGCTGAGTTAGCGTCAACGTCGCATCAAAAACGAGACCAACGCGCAGCGATAGTCCTATCGCGCCACGACAGGATCAACGCGCCGCGATAGGATCATCGCGCCGCGTTAGATTCGAATTTGCAGCGTTGAGTTACTGCTTCTAATGTAGGCAAATTTTGGTCAATTTCAGAAGATTTTGACTTCCGTACTTAAATCGTTTTTTGAAATTGTTCAAGTTGTTTTCATTGCTTTAATAAAATAAAGAATGTAAAATAAAGTTGATTTAATTAAAAAGCTTAAAATTGCATTAATGAATAAAAATTACATGGAATTAAATAAAGCTTACAAATAAAATAGACTAAAAATTAAAATTGTCAAAGAAATTGAAAGCAAAGAAATGTTCTAATCTGCCTTCTCCTTTCTAGCCCTTTTTCAATTCCTCTCTACTTCTTCCTCATCATCTAAATCTTTCACCAGTAGGGACCCTTTAGATGATTTAACTTCTACTTTGATAGAAATAGTTTCCCCTAGCATGAACACCCTAACTTTTTTCTCAACCGCATAACAGGAGTCTTGAATTCAACTTTTGAACCCAAACGGTCTTTGGCAGGGATTATTTTGTCACCCAAATGATCTTTAATATGTGTCTTCTCTGCATTTGTACTTTGAGCTTTAATTTTGTCATTTTGGGATCTGCTAAGCAACCATTGCTTCACTTCTCTAGACAGAGGAGGGATATCTCGATTAGAGACAACTTCCATAAGGGACGAGCATACCAATAATCATCAAAACGCTCAATGTCATGCAAAACAGGATGCTCATAAGGTCTACGAAAGTCCCTAGATGGGATAGTTTGTGCAAGACCATATTGTCTTTTTACCCTGTAAGGGAAATAAAAGGTCATATTTGACAAACTTGGAATACGGCAGGCAGGTTGAGCATTGGTCCCAACCATCTTCTCAATTTTCCACCAAGAGATGACCCACTTGACAGAGAAGTCGCGAGCTTTAATGATTTTACTCCACTCCTTGCGACCTATCTTCAAAGAGAAGCGCTTTTTTCTTCTTACAAGACAATTAGGAGTGTATTTTTCAATATTGTCAGGAGGAATTATTAATCTAAGTCTCTCCATTAGCCAAAACTGCATGAATAAAATAGAATTATTATTATTGTTAGAAATTGTATTTTTTATTTCTGTAACTAAAAGTATTAATTTTTTACCTGTAATAAAATTGGAGTTCCTCGAAGCGGAGCTTTGGGGTCTTTTTTTAATTCATCCTAGCTAAGCATTGTTTCACCAACAATTAATGGCATGGGATTTCTCCCAGCATCTATTTGCTCCATCACACATGCTAAAATCGCTTGACCCATATGCGTGATACCATTAGTGAGTAAATATTGGCTAACCATGCAAAAAAGGAAGGCTCTTCTTTTATAAAAAACATGGAAAGACTCCGACTTTGATCTATTAAAATAAAAAGAAGCAAACTTTTTAAGATCAACCTCTGTGCCATCAACGATGGTTTTCAAATAATTTCCCTTATGGTTGAAAAACCGCTCAAAATCCTTATAGTAGTACTCACGTATTGTGGGAATCATTGCTAGATCTAAAGAAGGAAAAACAAGAATTGCACCAAATTCCTCCAGCAAAAGGGCTAATCTCATCATCGACGAATATGAAGGAATGGGTATTGGAATCCCAATGTTCTACGGCAGCATGAATAAAGTCAATATCAAGATCTACCCCTTTTATGCCAAATAAACCCCCCATGTGAAAAATATCAAGCTCTTTTCTCTCCTTCGCAGTTAAAGACCGACACCACTCACTGGTTGTTTCACAAAAATTCCTAGCCATTACTACTTGATTGAGAATTCAAATATCTAAATTGCTATTTGCTCGAATTATGCTGGAATCGGCATATTCGGGGGCCTTTTATAAACACATCGACAGAAAACTGAATTCTATTCGAATTAGGAGAAATCGAGACCATCGTGCCGCGATAGAAGTATCGTGCCGCGACGATAGGACTATCGCATCGCGATAAAAATCTGGGGCCAGCGCTGACAACGCGTTATCCGGAGCGTGTTAATTCAACTTTGACTCGGATTTGTAGATATTTCGGGGAATTTTAAATTTTGAAAATTTATTCAACTCTATTTTTGGAAATACAAATCCTTAAACATTTATGATTTGATAAAATTATTTTTAAGCTTATTTTAGTTAACTCCATTTTTTTTTTAATTTTTTCTTTTTGGGGGAAAAAGTCGGATACCCTCCAATGATAATAAAAATGACGGATATTTTTGCGCAAATTTGGCACAAATTTCACACACTAAAAGGCACATAATAAAATGTAAAAATAAAATACAAAGAATAAAAATGTACATAATAAGTTTGGTGAATATATACATCACGTCTAACTAAGTCATAAATCCACAAGAAAGCAAAGTCCTACATAGTAAAAAATATACACAAAATCTACACAAGTACAATAGTTATGGCGCTGGAGGACAGATGCGAAATGTATCGTAGAACTGTAAGGTTCGAGGAGTCACCTCCTGACCATCATCAGCGCCCCCCGACGTTGGAAAAGAAAGTGTAGGGCCAGCCCATCCCGTCTGACCCTGTTGCTGCTCCTCCGGCTGCGGCCGCCGCGACGACGAGCCCACCTCGTACGTCCCGCCGGCTCCAAAAGGAACCAACGTCAGACTACCTCGACCAGGAGGCCTCACCGCCACTCCCTTGGAAGAAGAGCCGAAATCATCTAGTACTACGGTATGATCCGACACCTCTCTCCCATCCTCAGTCTCGACCGAGGTATGGCGACACCTCGATCCAGCTCTCTCCCTTGAGCCCTTTGGCCTCGAGCGAGTACGTGACAGAGGGCGGGCCGAAATAAAACAATAAACTGAGTCAGATACAAAGTGACAAATAAACGAAAATAATAGAAGTCAAGAAGCATACCGGTGTAACGTCGCCACCACGAAGGCACGAGGCTCGGTGACTCGGCCTTACCAACTAGTACCGGAAGGCGTCCATGGCTGCCGCCATCCTCGTCATCATCTCCCGTGAGAACTCCAAAAATAATAAAGTGAAAAATAATCAAGATATACATGTTGATAGATGCAAAGAGATGACTCACCCAGTTCTGACGTTGAGGGATGGACCTCGAGATCAGACGCCACTCCTCGGGGGCAGGAGGTACCATCTCCTCAATAGGACCGTATGTCCCCTAGTACACGATGGACATACGTGGAGGCACAAACTTAGTAACTGCTGCACCCTGCGAAAGTAAACTCCAACAAGTTAGTATCGTTGGGGGCTACCAAGAAAAACCAATCAAAGGATGCGAGAACAAACCTCCTCCTCCTCCTCAATGCAAAGCAGCGGGGCCAACAACGGCATAAGACTCTCCCCATAACATCGGCTCGGATGGCTAAGGCTCTGCCAATCCGCACCGATCGACGACGAAACCATATGAGCTCGGATACGTGCCTGATCCATCATATGCGCTGGAGGACGAGATGGGACGAAGAAAACCTCCACGAAGTACTGAACCATAATCCTCTCATCCAGGTACACCACAGCATCGTATGTACCCCAAAAGTAACTCCTTTGGGCGGTGTACTGATAAGCTAGCGCAGAACCGTCCAATCCAATCCATGGACGGCAAAGGACGTAAAGACCCTACAAAGGACATCTATAAGTCAAAAATCCTAAAAAGAGGTTAGAAGGAAAAATGGTGACGTAAAGAGATAATCCTAACCGCGAGGAGCGCATCTCGCACGTGAGCGGTAGCCACCACACCAGGAAAGCGGCCTCTCCAACTGGCATCAATGGAGAGCCCCCTAGGCAAAACCGTGCCGACGCCAAAGACGGGAAGTAATCGTAGAACAAAACTTGTGATAACAAGAAAAGCTTAAGAGTCAACAAAAGCCGAAGCTTAACAAGACGGGAAGTACTCGTAGAGCCAAAACTTGTGATAACAAGACTCCTAATCCAATTAAGTAAGAATAGAGGATACCTCTACGATCTTCCAAAAGCTGGAAAGGGTGACCTCCTCTCCAAAACTCCGGTGATGACATGCGAGTCGCAGCCCGAGTAGAAAGTCGGCATAGACCAAGCTGGCCCAATCAAAAGTCCCGACCAATCGAAGGTTCCAAAGAGCAGGAAAGTAGTAGAGTAGTGCTCGACTACCCTTATCAAAAGAAAAGGCTCCTGACAGAAGAATCAGAACAAAGATGAGCACCCGCTACTCCTGGTGGTCGCATCATTTCGAAAGGCTTCCACCAATAAAGACCGGCGGATAGACCGATGACTGGTCCCTACAAATCCAGTCTTAGCACGCGCTCGGACAACAATAGCACCCAGTAATTCGTAAACCTCCTGCGAAGTAAGGGTGACCGTCATCAATGGAGAAGTCGAGAGGGGTGATAATGGAGAAGTCGAGAGGAACAACAGTAGACTAGAACTCGAGTCTGGTGATAATGGAGAAGTCGAGAGGGGTGACCGTCATCCTAAAAGAACTCCACCAACGCTCGGACTAAGTAGCGGCTCAACTATAAAGGCTGAAGCGCCAATGCAGTTTGGAAGAAGGGAGTTAAGCCGCAGCTCTCCCAAAGCTCAGACAACTCCGAGTTATCTCGGAGGTAAAGCTCGTATAATTGCCTAATGTCAAGGTTGCCCGAACCATGGCAACGAACCCGATCGTCAGCAAAGCCACGTCGTATGCACTCTAAAATGTGATGGAAGGGCGAGAAGTACAGAGTTTGCTCATCCCACCCAGGAAACTCCCCCAGGCAGGCGGAAGTACCCTCACCCGTGTCGACGGGCTCGTCCTCTGGTTGAGCCCCATAAGAGCGTGAGCCGAAACCTTGACATCGAGCCATACTAATTATGTTGAACACATAAAAACAATAAATTAAAGGTTCTATAGTATCTAGAGTTCGCCTAACCACATAATACTATGTTCGTAAAAAAACAGAGTACATAGTACTTATATAGAGCATGATTTTGATTCTATCAATAAAAAGATTTTTTTAGCAACCAAACAATTTCTTGCAATACTATGACAAATATTGTGACAAATTAAGCACAAAAATCAAACAAAAAATGAACGAGTTACATTATGCTCACAAACTCAAGGTGTTCAACAATGGCAAATCGCTCATTTCTTCACCAAATCAAGCCAAACAAGTTTCAAAATACTCACAAGGTAATATACAAACATAAAGATGCAAATTCATGGCAAGAAATTCAACAAACAAAGCAGAATTAAGCAAGTTTATTTTCAAATTTTCTAGAAATTCACAAAGAACATGCACAAAATTCTTCCAAATCGAGAGGAGTTGGAGCAAAACTTACATAGATCGGCAAACTAGAGATGAAGAGCGTCGATTTGCAACAAATTTGAGCAAATACTGTTGAGAAACGAGCAAGAACAAGCGAATTGAAGTTTCGAGCGATTTTCGAACGAAAATTAACAGCCACGGCTAAATGAAGAAGAAAGGGCTTAAATCAGAAAAAACGCGACCTTATCGCGATGCGATACGCTTGACGCATCGCGATGGAACATGGCGGCGCGCGTTGGACTTTATTTTTTCAGCGATACAATTCCTGGGATCCACAAATGGTTTATGTGTACCTTATTTAACATTTTGGGTTCCTTGGTACGTCATTTAGCCCCTTAAAGCAATTGTCATGATTAGCAGTCAGCTCGATTACAATCGCGATTAGTTATTGACCTAACGCAGATCATCTCACTTGACTTAAGCGCCTAAGTATTGGCTCATTACAAAGCACAAGCACCGAGATATTGGTTCACAAACAAGTACAAGCGCCAAAAGTACAGGCTCATTACAAAATGCGCCGAGGTACTGGCAGAGCAAACTGCACCAAAGCATTAGGGGAAACACACATTCAACATGATGAAGCATCAGCAAACTGAGGATCGCAAGGCATCGAGGTCTTTGATGGTTTTCACTAGGGTGTGAAGGTTGTGAATCAAATTGGTCGAGTCAAGGCAAATATGAGATTTTCGGCAATGTCCTAAGGCATAGAGGAGATTGTCTACAGCGGCGAGGAACTATTGTGGCTAGGTATAGCCACAAAACTGAAGATGGCGAGGCAAGGTCACCTTCGACGGTGTTCCTTAGGATGTGGAAGATTGACACAACAAATGAAGATAGCGAGGCATTGTTACCTTCAGATAGCGTTCACGAGGCACTATGGAGGTCATCACAACAAAATGCATCAACAAAATCGGTTACTCTAGAGACATGTGCTCGACGGTCCAAGATACGCGTTTCTAACTCTCTTATCCGTTTAACTAATGCTAGTTTGCAGGTATTGGCGTTGCAAGAATGATTTAGGATCGCAGAACGTTCTGAATTATTCTCCGTCCCTATCGCTACTTTGACTTTTTTTTTCGAAACTTATGTTTCTCCAAATAAAGTCAAAGTGGGGGCTTTTGTAGACACCTGATTGTGTCTCCCTAAAAACCAAACCCAGTGATGAGTATCTTTCACGTCATTAAATATTGAATAAGGTAAAATGTTGAAGAGTCTTGTGAATTCTTCTGTTTTCTAATAAAAAAAATAATTCATTTCTGTTTTCGAAAATCATTCATTTTATATCCTATTTATGAATAACGTCCAATATAGTCTAGTTTGTTCCATGATATGGTTCCAATAATTGTGTAGTTGGATGGGGTTTGAAAAGACCTTTCCAACGATGTATATAAACCCAAATCCAAGTTATAACGAGGAAGTTATGGCCAAAATACTATATTGAGTCCTAAATGAGTTTTATGGGCGACTCAATGATCATGTGGAGGGTCCATTAATTTTAATTGTATTCTTAAAGTCATTAGGATTCTTCCTAATCTTCTAGAATCTTCTAGAAGGTTATTTTAAGTTCTAATGGGATTCGGATAATTATATTTAATTTTAAAAAGATGAATAATTCTATTTGGAATAAAACAAGTGTTTTTAAAAGATTAAATCCGGTTTAATTAAAGATAAGTACAGACTCCAAGTAACCTAATTTTATTAGGAAAAGGACACTGTACGGAAACTTTATCGTATAGAACCCATCACGCTGCGATGGGCTTATCGCCATGCGATGGAGCTATCGCATCGTGATAGTCCTGTCACATCGCGATGCACTTAGTTTTACTTCGAGTCTGATTCTGACTCTTTTCTATCGTTTACGGTCATTTTTTCTCTATAAATAGGGTCTTTTCCCCCGTTTTCAAATCATTAAAGATCATCTATTCTCTCTTTCTCTCTCTAAGCTAAAGCTTATTATTTTCTCTTTATTCTCTTTCTAAGCCTAGCCTTTTTAAAATACATCATTCCTCATTCACGAGTCTCGAATACACCTAGCTAAGCTCGAAGGTTCCTTAGACCTCGACGTGAAAGGTTGATAGTTCTGAGGGTTTGGTCCCAAATCTTATTTCAATTATTATTATTTTGATTGTTTGATTTATTATTGAAGTTACTAACGTGTGTTTTTTTTTATAGAAAGAGGTACGAGGCTTTAAAGTGAGTAATTTGATTGCTCTATTTCCTTAGAAATTATGCTTAGATTGTTTTATTAATTCCTAGTATCATGTTAGGATGCTTTTATCGCTTTTTAATATCATGTAAGGGATAAAGTTTTGATTTTTATTGTCTAGTGACATGTTAGAATTTATTACTAATCTTCTTAGTATCATGCCTAGGGTCTTGCTATTATCATGCTTTGGTGAGATTGAGATGATTTATTGTATCAATATTATTATGTTGCTTGATATTATTGTTATTGGTTGATCACGCCCTCTCTTGCAGGTTTAAAGGGAATTTGTACGTGAAATCACGCTTAATAAGATAATTAATAATTTGAATTAGTCTAATAGGATTTTAATTCAAGTGATCGCTAATAATAGATTTGTTTGTGCATTAATAATCAACCAATATAGATTAAATAGGTTCAGGATTAATGTATTGATTGTATGTTAATTGAAAAATGCACATAAATATGAGAAGAATAAAGTAGAGGCCCATTTAGGGCAGGTTCAATCTCTTTTAGGTTAGATTTGTACCTTCATCCCCGAATATCCAGCCATGGTTCAGGACCACTATGGAGTTAGCAATCTCTGTGATCGTTAATGGTTTACAGGTTTCTAAAACTTGTTGGCGACTCTTTTGCTCTAACTTCCTTCCCTTTGGACGCCACCATGCTTAAGTGTATGATCACAGTGGGGCTCAAGTGTGGGATGCTTGAAATATTCCCCTATAGTACTGACTTTGTTGTTTTAATTGGATAACTTATACACTAGTTCGTATAAATTTGTGTTTAAGGCTGTATATTACATAGCAGTTTCTATAAATTTGGGAATGAATTCGTTAACTTACACACTAGTTGTGTATGTTGGTTAGTGAGTTGGTCACTTTGCACACTAGTTGTGTAAGTTGGTTAGTGAGTTGGTCACTTTGCACACTAGTTGTGTAAATTTGGGAATTACACCCCGTATTTTTAATATATTTTATAAATTATTTATTTAATTATAAAATATGTTTTGGGTCAAACTATTTTAATTATAGGATTATAAACAAAACAAGTTTTAATATTTGGGTCAATAAGTATTTAATCCAAACGTAGCCCATTTTCACAATAAGGCCAATCATCTTTACTTATTTATTTGCGCCAATTGTTTCTCCATCATATCATTTCTTATGAGGCCCAATAATTCTAATTTACCCTACTCAATAAATACCTCCCAAAACCCCAAAATTTGCCACACAATAAGACTTAAAATCAAATTTTAAGGTAAATACTTCTTTTTATTTATTTTTTATTCCTTTTTCTTTATTTTTCTTTTTCTTTTCTTATTCTTTCTTTTCCTTTTCCCTGTTTTCCCTAATGTTGTGCGTGAGAATTTTGTGAGCAAATCTCCTTTTCACGCAAGCTTGTTGCCCCGTCATCACCTCTGACGACCACCCAACTTCCGCCAGCGACCCGCGACCACCCTCTGCCGGCACCGACCAGCCCCCACCGTGGCTTTCCATCTTCTTTTTGCTCTTTTTTTTTAATTATTACTTTGATAACTATTTATGGGTTTTGGTTCTAATTGTTCAAATTATATTTAATTAGTAACAAATAATGTTTTCAAGGATTTATAGGTATAATTTTTGTTTATTAGTTGGGTTTTTATTTTCAGATTTCATAAATTATAAAGTTGGGATTTTAATTATTAAAGACATGATTTTTAGAGTTGTGTAAATTAATTTGGGGCTTTTATATGCCCAATGATTTTATGGATAATTAATGTATAAAGATGTTTTTTTGATGAAGTTTTAAGGGTTTTTAATAAGTTTAAAGTGCTGGAATTTTGCCTAAGGTACTAATTTTGATGATTTTATAAAGGTGTAATTACCCAATAAAGAGGAGTTTAATTCAAGGTTTTAAAATAATTTTCAGATTATTATCAGTTGTTCAAAGTGAATTTAAGTTGCTGGAAATTGTGCATACAAGGGTAATTAATATAATGTTATTGTCCTTCTATGTAGGAGACCTTAAGTCTGATTAGGTGAGAAAGGTTGCGGATTTTGGTAGCGTTTCGAGGTACGTACGCGTACTCGGAATTTATTAAGTTTGTAGAAACATGTTAGGATTTATTTAATTGATTCCAAGTTAATATTATGCTAGAAATTGGTTGGAATTGTTGAACTGATTTGATTTCATGGAATTGAATTGGATTGTTGAATTTAAATATAATTGGTGAATTATTTATGAAGCATGATTGGTTGAAATGTTTTATTTATTGGAATTGGTGATTATGGAATATTTTTTATTAACCACACTTTTTTTATTAGAATAATTGAAGGCATGTTTAATTAAACTAAATGTTTAATTTTGTTTGGAATATGGAAAGGAAATTTTATTATGGTTCATATAATTTTTATTGATGCTTTAAGCATGAGAATTGAGCTATTAAGTGTCTTAGTACACAGGAATAAATTATATTGCGGTGCCTATGTGCACTTAAGGTGTTAATAACACCGAAGGATAAGATTTGCGGCGCATTATACGTTTAAGGTGTCTTTGACACCGAGGTAGATTAAAAAGGATTATGTGGTCACTAATTATTCAAGAATTAATTTGATATGACTTATTGCTTGTATGATTATAATGTTTGATTATGTTATGGTTTGAGCATCATCACCAAGTTGAATAATATGTAAAACAACGTAGAGTGATAGAGTTACGCACCAAAACTCTTGGAACGTATATACCTTAAGTATGGACATATGGGGGGAGTTATGGGGTTTTATATTTAACCATAACTTCTACTTGAAGTACATGATGATGTGTTTTCCTTTTATTATTATTATGTGCAGAACGTTCGTCACTTCATGTGACATTTGCCTACCCGGTTAGCTCCCAGTGTAGTTTACCTTAATTTATTTGGGGCAGGGATTTGATTGGAAACCCGTTCGATGCGTAATCAAATTAAAGGAACAATTTAGTTATCTATTTATTGGTTGGTTGTGTTGTGCGCTTATATACAGGTGCAACAAGGTCAGTCGTATGTTGATAGGACTAAAGCATGTTAGTGTGTACTGTTTACGCTATGTACTCAGCATTGCTGATTGTGTGTTTTTATGTTTGTTTGGCCTTATCTTTATCTTGGCCCTACAATAACTCATTTCTAATGCGAGTAGTAAGGACAATTTAAAGTGAAGCTTTTCAGGTGGTGCATGCGGCATATTCATGTTGGGGTTTGAGTGAAGAGTGAATTCTATCCTATTTTGTTTTGAATATGCATCAATATTAGTTGTTGTTGGATTATTATTATCGATTGATGAGACTAACACATTGGTTTTGAATATTCGTTTGGTTTTGAAAAGTCCTACAATGGTTCCAAATTGTAAGTTTGACTTTGTTTGACTTTGGTTTGACTTTACTTTCGTTTGGTTGGACTTTTGAACTTGTCTTGTTTTGAATGGTTTTTGAAAATGTTTTCCGCTGTGCGTCTTTGATAATTTCCTTAGCCGTTATCACGGTGGCGGTAATGCCTTAGAAATTCCTATATCGTATTTTAAAAAGGGCAAGACATGTATTTTAAAGGAAGGGAATTTCTAGGGTGTTACAGATGTGGTTGGAATTTATTCATGCTTTTGGCTTAGAATTTAATTTGATTTTGATTAAAACCTTTACTTGCTTGATGTTCTTGGATCTTCTTGCAAAGTGCACTTTGTTAGTTGATTGAGGGTGAATTTATGCAAGGTAATGCAATAGTTGAACTTGCTAGATTCATTTGTATCGATTGTTATTTGATTGCACCTCCTAGTATATGGTTCTAATGTGACAACATAGATGCTATGTTAGGAGAAGCCAATTGACCCCGATAAGTTGCTAGATTGGACCTTAAATCGATATTCAAGCATGTTTAGTCCATGATTAATTTGTTTCCATTTCAATGTGTATTCAAGTGAAGCCTACATCTACCCATTTCCCTAAGTGTTTTCATTGCATTGTTTTTAGTGCATTTCACTCTTAGTTTTAATATCTTAGATATATTCGTTTCTCCTTTCCGAGATAGCTTAATTGTTGGTTGTGATGCGGTGCTTAGCTTCTCCCTGTGGTTCGATCCATCTTCTTGCTATATACTTGTATTAGGTTAGTTGAATGTTATAAATTATATTTGATTTTGATGGGATGAAGAACGGTAGGTCGTTGGGCTACCACCCCACCCAATCAAACAAAATTTGTAACTTAACAAACCCCTATTAAGTATAGTGGTAAGTCAAGGTCAAACCCAAAGGAATGGAGGTCGAATGCACAATGCCTAAGTCAAGCTATTTCGAAGTCTAGTAGAGGGGGTTTATGAAGGAAACTAGAGCTAGAGCTAAATGATGCAAGAACTTGTATGAAATCAATCTAAAAGACACTAGGGCAATGGATCCACATGTAATTGTAATGGAAAATGGTAATTTGGGAGGTCAAACCGACTAAGTCAAGTGATATGAAGGAAGATCATTCATGTATCCAAAAGAGCATACCAAGATAGTTCACCTAGAGGTCTAACTAGCGTCAACTACGCTAAACACTACCTAGGGAACGTCACAAAGCACCTCAATCGTGAAATTGCAAGTTACTAATCAATGGTTCGTATCATAGCAAGCTCACAATGCAATCTAGTGCAATAATCAAAGATGGCCAAACTTCAATCAATCACACACATGCACATGAATTATCAACAAAATTTAATCATATCATCAACTCCATCAATTATCCCCAAATTACTCTAATCCATCACTCAAACATGCTTCACCATTTCCCTAGCTAGAAAACTACTCACTAGCCATGGAAATCAAGATCAAAGCTACACTAATCATCAATTTCATCATCAACATATTTGAAATCAAAGATCAAATCAACAATCAATCAAAAATCAATAAAACTACAATCAATCATCAAACAAGCTTCAATCAATCAACAATAACATGGAAAACAATTGAAATCAACTAAAATCAAACTTGTATTGAAATCAAGAAGAAGATCCTTAAGAAACTTTGATCTAAAGATCAATTACAATGAAGATTTCTTGAGCAATCACCAAAAATCATGAATTTCTCTCTCTTCAATCCTTGAGTTTCTCTCTCTAAAATTCTATCAAAAAACTAACTATGAAATCCAATCTAAAAGCTTCTCCCTAAAAATAGAAAGAAATAACTATATATACAAAGAGGAGGTCGGTATTGACGCCCAAAAATAGACCCACGTCGGTGCGGGCGCATGGAGGAAAGAGAGTGGTGCGCACGGGAAACACACCCAGATTGGTGCGCCCGCACGCACCAGGTGTGCGGCCGCACCCGACCAATGTGCGGCCGCACACTCCCTGGGTGCACCCGCACCTAGCTGGGTCTTTTCCCCTTCTTCTCTTCGTCCTAGCTCAAGCGGTGCACACATCCTAGATGATGATGTTGGAGGACAAAGTAGGCAAAACTTTCTTGAATTTCTTGAAGAGTATAAGCCATGAGAAAGGCATATACAAAGCCTTGAAGCATGCCCCTTGGATCCACCTTTGACTTGTAGCTTCTTGCACAATCTTTAGGCATGAAAAAAATGAAAGATCATAGAAAGGAAGCTCGGGAATTCTTGGACAATCAATCACAACCTACAATCAAAGGATAAAAAGCAAGTAAAAGGGAAAAATAGCAAGTAAACTAGAAAAATGCATAAAATAGAGAAACTAACTACAAAAAGCATAAAATGAAGAAAACAAGAATAAATCTAAGGAAAACTAAAGAAAAGAGAGATAAAATGAAATAGAATTCATCCAAAAAGGGATCAAATGAGTGCCATAAATGTCACTCATCAAATTCCCCCAAGCTAAACTTTTGCTCGTCCTCGAGCAAAACAAAGCAAGAAAGATAAAGGATGAAAATTTTATTGAAAAAGAAAAATAAATATCAAGATAGGAATATACACTAAGACTCACTGTCGTAGGAATCACGGTTGCTTTTAGCTACAACAAGCCCTTTAAACCCCAAAGTCGCCTATGAGGACGAGTGAGGTCTCGTAAGGGTATCCTAAGAGTTTGACCCATAACTCTCCACCAAACATCAATGAGGCAAACCATAAAAAGAAAGGAAAATAAAATGAAAACAAACCTTTGCGAAATGAACCTACTTAAAGACTATAATGCAAATGAATGACAATCTTCCTCAAGTAGTTAAGGTATGCACTTTTCAAGATATCTAAGGTTGATTGAAACATAGGGTATGCTAGGCATAGGAACTAGTCATCACAATCCACGTTCATCCCAAACAATCTTACCGCGTTCTCCCCACTAGTCTCAAATCTCCCCTTAGTGAGTGTCCCAATGATTCCTCGAAGGAACCGGAAAAAGAATTATTTTTAGGCTACTCGACAATCTTGACTATGCATCCCCTTTCCTTAGGCAATGACCCATGATGCCCTCCCCAGAATAGTGACTCAACTATCTAGGTCGAAAGGTCTTTCCCAAAGGTTGTAACGTAAGGCATAAAGGGTGAAGGTAGGCTAAAATTTAAAAATTTGGTGATTTTCCTAAAAAGTGAAGCAAAAGGGTGATCAATCCTTAACACCACAATCAAGAAATTACCAAACAAAAACAACACCCCCAAGCTTACTTGAAGCTATACTAACAAAAATATATACAAAAAGCGTACACGCTTCTCCCCCAAGCTAAAATGAAGCATTGTCCTCAATGCTTAGAAGGAGAAAAGAATACATCAAAATATTTTTGAATTTTCCACGTTTTCAAAATTATTTTTTGTTTTTTTTTGTTTTTACGAATTTGCAATGTCCTTGCCTTTTACTTAATTTGGACGGCTTGTTCTATATGCAATTTTATTAGTCCATGCCTTTTATGAAGTAGGATGGCTTTTCACAAATATTTGTCAATATTCACAAAGAAAATGATAACACAAACTTGCATTCATAGAAACCAAATTTCCAACTTATACACCACAAACTTCATCTCAAATGAACATATTGCTTCACAAAAACCAAGCAAGTGTAGAAAATGAAACAAAAGGTCAAATAACTAAAGATGTGGCTTGAAAAGAAGGGATAAGGCTCAAATGGTTGCAAGAAGGAAAATGTAAACCCAAAAATAAAGAAAATAACAAAATATAACAAAAAGAAAAATACCACCCCGAAAAATGTGCCTTTGTCCTTCCTAGACAGTTCGGTCTCGGGTTTGAGAATCATACATCAAGCTTTATTAGATTAGGTTTGCATAGTCAAGGATCCACGCCGCTCATATAAGGAATGTTGAAGGCTAGAAAAACAAGTAACCTCACAAGGTTGTGGCAAAAACTCACTAGTGGTGTCAAATTGACTATAGGGAGCAACTACCAACATGCCACAAACAAGTAGAATCCGGCTTCATGATCCTCCTAGTTCAAACCAACTACCCTAGCATACACCTATCCTAGAGTCAACCGAACATAGTCTCAAACCGTGCATACCTTTACAACCTAGGAAGAAAATCATGCAAAAGACAAGTCCAATGTACAAAGTTCATTTCATAAGAAAAAAGTGAAAAATAAAGCCTCAAAATCACATCAAAAATGAAAAGAAAAATAAAGGAAAGTAAAAGAAAAAGTAAAATAAAAGAAAATAAAAGAAAAGAAATGGAGACATAGAAAAGGAAATATAGGATAAATAGCATGCAATGGACTAGAAAGCAAGTTAAACACATAAAAATCCCAATCGACAAACAAGTGATCGATCGACATCAACGTCATCGATCCTAAACACATTACGTGTTAACAAGCATTCATCCTCGAACCATTCAACTTCTCCTAAACTAATCCTATTCTATGCAACTAAGGAAAATTAAGAGAAAAATAAGAAAGGTCTCACCGGGCTTCCAAGCTTAGCAAAAATAAACGAAGCAATTGGAAACCACCTCGTAGCATTCCATATCCAAAAGCTCTTCAAGGAACCAAGTGAGAAAAAGAAATAAAAAGAAACTATGAACAAAGAAAATGGTTAGTAACTTCAAAACAAAGAAAAGAAAACAACAAATTAAAGGAAACTAATCTAAGCAAAAGGTATATACAACCAAAGGAAATAAAAGCTAAACTAATCAAAGAATAGAAAGAATAAAAGAAATGAAACTAAGAAAGCAAAGTCTAAACTAACTAAAGAACTACACTAAACTACAAGATTTGGATTCAAGGGATTTGGATCAAAGGGTTTTGGATTAAGGGGATTTGGATATTAGGGATCATCAACAACAACATGCCAAGCGAAACATCATCATAAACAACAAGCATCCAAGCAAATAGGGCAAACAAGCTAGCTACAAGGGAGGTAGCCTAGAGATCAAGAAAATGAGGAAATCAAACAAGATGAATAAAAATAAACATGCAAACAACTAAGGTATGTACACAACAACAAAATTGGTCACCGAGCAAATTATTAGTTCCCCCAAGCTAGATAAAAATACATCTCAACATCCCAATCAAAACAAAACATGCATCAAGAATATAAGGGATGGAGGCAAAAAGCATGAAAAGCTAAAGGGAACTAATAACTACAACCATCACCACCACCACTCCCACTCGGCCCGGCCCCATCGGGGTCCTTGTTGCGCTCGGGGTCATCGAAGGGATGAGGGTAAGGCTCCCATCCTCCGGTGTACCCCTCGGGCCACCCATAATGCCCCTTGAAAAGATCTTGTTGCCAAGGAACAAGAGGGGTGAAGTTATCGGGCAAAGTGAGTTCGATGGGGTGGTTGGGATGGACATGGGGGTAGTTAGGATCACCCCTATAGTCACTACCACCCGGAGCCTTGTAATCATAGTTACCGTGCTCATCCGGATAGTAGCGACGCTCGGTGTCGGGGTTGAAGGCCCCGACCAATAAGGATGCCCATACGAAGGTAGAGGACCTTGTTGGGGCGGGAAGTACGGATAGTTAACCGGGGGAGTAATGTTCCCACGGTCAACTTCCGCACCATAAATTTGTTGTTGTTGAGAAAACATACCTTGTTGCATTTCTTGAATACCTCTAAGTTGTTCATAGAAAGCCCCAAAGTCTTGATCATACATGCCATCCACGTGGATTTTCAATCCACTCAATTGCTCACTAAGAGCCCTCAAATCGGCATTGGCATAAGCATGTTGCCCTTGTTCTTGTTCTTGAGGAACTTGTTGTTGTGGAAATTGTTGTTGTTGTTGTTGTTGTTGTTGTTGTTGTTCTTCTTCTTCTTCTTCTTCTTCTTCTTCTTCTTCTTCATCATCTTCCTCATCCTCATCGGAGTCGAAGTTAGGATGCCGAAAGGACTTGGGGACATGCCATACATTGTTGGCGATCCGGGCCAAAGAAGTCAAGCTGGGGTTAGGTAAATAGCACCAATGATCCTTGCCCCTTAGCCATTCATATCTCCCTTCTCTATAGCCCTTGGAGATGAATTGGATTTGACCCAATTGTTGCATGTCAAGGTAGAGGGAGGTGCTATCCCCAATCTCCTTACAAAATGGGAGATATGCATCAAGGCGAAGGTGAGTCAAGAGCCTAGTCACCATGCCCCCGCATGGGATCTCTCCCGAACTCCGGCCACGAAGGTCCACACAATATTAGGCAAAGATATACCCCAAGTTCAAACGGCCCACATACTCCGGGCGGGTAGACAACCACAAGACCTTGAGCTCTAACTTGCTCAATTTCCCCAACTCTTGTTTAGGGAACACCACATAGCCCAAAAGACGGTGCACAACCCTAAGGCAAGGTTGGTACACCGATGAAATCTTAGCCTTGTTGGTGATAAACTCGTTACCACCCGAGATGTCTTCCCACCATGAGTTGTGATCGTACTCCGGGAAGATATAGGGTTCAACGTTCAAAATATCCCCATGGGGATCAAAGTCCAATGCCGCGTTGAACTCTTCCAAGGAATGATCGAAGATATGGTTAAACAATTGGAATCGCACCCGATATACCCCTCCTACGGGTACAAGCTCCAAGGTAGCCAAGAATTCCAATGTAGGCTCCTTGTAGGTGCGATAGGCATCGGCGATGAAAGAACCCAACCGAAGGTTTAAGAGCAACGACCGCACATCTTCATCAATCCCCAATTTTACCATATCGGGTTGGAAATAATGGCGGGTTTGTTTGAGGGTTCTTTCTTCCTTCAAATTTTGGTAGAAGGTCTTTTGTTTTTCGGTGAAGTTTTTCTTTTTGGGTAGAGAGGTTGGAGGTCGTGTTTGAGAGGAAGAGGGGTTGGAAGTACTTGGCCTAGAAGATGTACTCGGCCTTGAGGAGGTACTTGGGCGAGGTGGTTCATCGATGCTATCATCGGTTTTTCTTTTCTTGGTGAGTTTCTTTATGAATTTAGACATGTTTGAGAGTTTGAGAAAGGTCACCAACAATGAACAATAAGCAAAACCAATGAACCAAGAACACCACATCCAAATTCACCACTTACTACCAAAATCACCAAACTTCAATTTCACACTTCCTTCCAATCAAAACCAATTCCAAACCAATCAACAACACCAATAATCCAAGAAAAACTCCTTTCAACAATTCAAGAACAACAACAAGACCAATACCACAATCACAACATACTACCCATATTCCAAAAATCCAACTCACAATATATCTACCGAAAATGATGAGAATCACTACAAAATCAACAAACAATACAATCTTATGCAAAATCAATCAATAAACATCACCAAATCACAACCAATATCAAGATCAAGCATCAAAAATCACAAAACCAATACTACACTATTCATGCTCATACAAATTTTCAATCTATGCAAAATTATGACATAATTGGCAAAATTAAAGCAAGGATTAGTGATTATACCGTAAAAGAAGCAAGATTAACCAACTTTGAGCAAGCAATTTCAACCCACAAAGAAAACCCCAATTTTCGGCCACCAAGAGTAGGAGAGAGAGTGAGTGAAATTTGGGTCAATTTGTGAGGAATTTTGAGTGTAGGAAGGTTTGTGAGTGATTTTGAGTGAAAATGGAGTGATTTTAGTGAGGAAATGAAGGATTTTTGATGGTGAAAAAGGGAGGAAAAGGTGCGCACAAAAGGGTTTTGAAAGGGGAAGCCGTGAGGTTGAAGATGAGTGGAAATGTTGAAATGAAGGGAGGAAAGAGGAGGAAGAAAGTTAAAATGCTCGTCCAGCCAAGTGCGGCCGCACAAGACTGTTGTGCGCCCGCACACGCAGTCTGTGCGCCCGCACAGGCCTCGTGTGCGGCCGCACATCCCTGTGCGTGCCCCACTTCTTCCTTTTTCTCATCAATTTGATACTTACTGCCTATTTTGGTGCGCACATGAATCATGATGGTGATGAGGAGCAACATAGGCAGTAGCTAAAATCATTTTCAAAGCCCTCAAAGTTGAAAATTCATGTGCTCACCACAAAAATTCACTAAGTATCAATTTCCTCCAACTTTCAAAACATGAATTTCCTATCTTACCTCTCTAAAATTCTTACCCTTTTTACCTCAAATTTTGATTAGCGAACAAAATGTGATTTGTGCCACGAACACCTTCCATTCACCATGCATACTTGTAGAATTCCAATCCCGCAAAAGTCATCCTAAAAATCCAATCAAGTAGAAAGGTGAAAGGAAAGACAAAGTAATAAAAGAAACAAAAATAAGAAAATTCAAAAATCAAAAGGAAAAGTTAGAAACTCCGGGTTGCCTCCCGGGAAGCGCTTGCTTAAGGTCCTAAGCTCGACCCTTCCTCCAAATCATGGAGGGTCAAAGAACACCACCTTCTTCAAGGTAGTTGATGGAGCAAAATCTTCTTCAATTTTGAGCAACTTCTCATCGTTGCTTAATGAAACCTTCACAAAATTCTTTTCAAATTCTTCCTTCTCTTTTCTCAATTTCTTTCTTTTTCTTAATTTCTTCGAGTCACGGGCTTTTTTCTTCGGCTTGACTTCAACATCCTTAACCATGGAAGCTTTCTCTTCATCTTGAGAATTAAGCTTGAACTAATTTGGAATCTCAATTTCTTTCTCATCCCTTGGCTTTTGAATTACAAATTCTTCTTCACTAACATCATCAAGACTTGCACAAACATCATCAACAATCTCAAAAGCATCGTTAGTAGAAGAATCAACCATGCTCACATCATCAATGGAACGAGAAAGACTAGCACATGCTATATCTTGCACACAAGATAAAGACTCATGCATGGGCTTCAACTTAAAACTTTCTTCTAATTTTCCACATCTCAAAGTGATTTGGCCTCCCTTCACATCTATTAAGGCTCCCGAGGTGGCTAAGAAAGGTCTCCCTAGAATGATTGGAATATGCTCATCTTCCTCAATCTCCAAAACAACAAAATCCACGGGAAAGACAAACTCTCCAATCTTTAGAGGGACATCATCAATTCTCCCCTTGGGAAACTTAATAGAGCGATCGGCCAATTGAAGTGTTATATTAGATGGTTGAAGCTCACCTAGATCAAGCCTCTTGAAAACCGAAAAGGGCATAATACTCACACTAGCCCCTAGATCACACAAAGCATTCTTAAAAACCATCTTCTTGATTTGACAAGGGAATGAAAAATTCCCCGGATCTTCCATTTTCTCCGGAAGCTCACCATGGACAAGAGCACTAAAACACTTCCCTCCTTCCACCGAACTACCCTCATCAAAATTTTCCTTCTCCTCTAGTATCTCCTTAAGAAACTTGGAGTACTTAGGCATATCGGGAATTTGCTCGGTAGAGGGTGTTGAATCATGGACTTCCTTAAGAACTTCAAGGAACTTCCCAAATTGCTCATCCATTTTGAATCTCAAGTATTTTTGGGGGTATGGTAGATCGAGAAATCTCTCTACCTCACTCATCTTTTCAACAACACTTTCTTCTTTTTCCTCAACCTCACAATAAATTTCCTTAGACTCAACCCTCTCATCTTCATTCTCCATAACACCATTCTCATCTTCTCCCTCTTTTGAACAAGAAACTCCCTCACTAAAGTCATTTCCTCCACTAGTGGCAATAGAGTACACGGGTTGCTTTGGTTCAACACCTTGGGAAGGCAAAGATGAAGGACTAGCATAATCCTTAATAGTGCTTGCTAATTGGGTTATTTGAGTCTCAAGCATCTTATTGTGGGTCATCATCTCATTGAATTTCTTATCACTAACCGCCATATAGGTGTTAATGATCTTGGTTTGATTACCAATCAATTCCTCCAAAGTAGTCCTAGGAGAAGAAGGTTGTGAATAGGAATTTTCACCGTGAGTCTTTGAAACAAATCCGGGAGGGGGACCTCTTTGAGCATTGTTTTGAAAATTTCCCCTTCCTTGATTGTTCCAATTACCCCTATTTTGATTTTGACCATAACCTTGATTATGGTTACCACCACCTTGATTATGATTACCATTACCTTGGTTATGATTTCCATAACCTTGTTTTTGATTACCATAGCCTTGGTTTTGATTACCATAATTTTGGCTTTGATTTTGGCCACTATAACCTTGGTTGTGGTTACCACGAGAACCTTGATTCCCTTGGTTCCTATAACCACCACCATGATTATAGTTGTCAAAATTGCCTTGGTTTTGGTAATTCCTATTCCATTGGCCTCTTTGATTATCAAACCTTTGGACATTGTTGTTTGACACAAAATTAACATGCTCACACTCATTGTTGTCAAACTCATCAACACATTCATTGTTGCAATTGCTAGAATCATGGTCATATGATCCACATACATCACAAAACAAACATCCCATAGGCATATTATGTGAAGTAGAAGGAGTTTGAGAGTTAGAAGAAGTACCTCTCCCCTTAATTTGGGAGGGAAGATTTGAAGCTTGAGAAGAGGAAGAAACACTTTCCAACTTGGCCTTGATTGCCGTCATCTCCTTTCCCAAGTTTGTCATTTGAGAGGAAAGATTGTTGATGGCATTAAGATGGTCCACCGAGTACAACGAGGATTGCTTGCTTGAAGAATCTCTTTCCCCATCTTGCCAATCTCTATAGTAAGTCACCACATCCTCTATTATGTCCACAACTTATTCTTCGGTTTTGTTCATGATTGGACCACCGGCCCCTCCATCAAGACATGCCTTGCCTTGAGGACTCAAACCACCATAGAAGATTTGGATCAATTGATATGTTGGAATTCCGTGGTGAGGACATTCTCTTTGGTACTCCTTGAATCTTTCCCATGCTTCATAAAGACTCTCATTTGGCTTTTGCTTGAACCCTTGAATTAAAGCCCTTGCCTCCGCCGTTTTCTTTTGAGGATAGAAACGGGACAAGAAAGCTTTAGTGACATCATCCCACGTTCTCAATGAATTGGGCTTCACCTCTTTGTCTAGACATTCCAAAGATCTTCCTATGAGAGAGAAAGGGAACAACTTGAGGCGGATAAATTCTTGAGACACTCCATTAACCTTGATTGTGTTACAATATTTTTCAAACTCTTTAAGATGGTTCAATGGGCTCTCGTTCTTTGCCCCACTATATTGTCTCCTCTCAATTAGGGTGATCATTGCCGGCCTAATTTCAAAATCGTTTGTCGGTATTGTAGGTGAAGCTATGCCGCTCTCGAACCTATATGCATCGGGCACTCCCAATTCTTTCAAGGCAACTCTTGGTTGTTCTCCCATGACTTGCTCTTGTTCAATCTCTTCTTCGCTTGAGGAACTATAATCCAATGTCTTGTTTGCTACTCTCCTCCTTGAGAGAGTTCTTCAATCTCCGGATCAAAGGGAGCAAATGAACGATCTCGGGACCTATGCATACAAAACTCAAAGAAAATATAAGTAGCACGGCTACAAGTGTAGCCTAAAGTGTAAAATCTTTTTGTATTTTGCAAATAAAGTGAAATAGACTCAACAACAACATGCACTCAAGGCACCATTCCCCGGCAACGACGCCATTTTGATGGGATGAAGAACGGTAGGTCGTTGGGCTACCACCCCACCCAATCAAACAAAATTTGTAACTTAACAAACCCCTATTAAGTATAGTGGTAAGTCAAGGTCAAACCCAAAGGAATGGAGGTCGAATGCACAATGCCTAAGTCAAGCTATTCCGAAGTCTAGTAGAGGGGGTTTATGAAGGAAACTAGAGCTAGAGCTAAATGATGCAAGAACTTGTATGAAATCAATCTAAAAGACACTAGGGCAATGGATCCACATGTAATTGTAATGGAAAATGGTAATTTGGGAGGTCAAACCGACTAAGTCAAGTGATATGAAGGAAGATCATTCATGTATCCAAAAGAGCATACCAAGATAGTTCACCTAGAGGTCTAACTAGCATCAACTACGCTAAACACTACCTAGGGAACGTCACAAAGCACCTCAATCGTGAAATTGCAAGTTACTAATCAATGGTCCGTATCATAGCAAGCTCACAATGCAATCTAGTGCAATAATCAAAGATGGCCAAACTTCAATCAATCACACACATGCACATGAATTATCAACCAAATTTAATCATATCATCAACTCCATCAATTATCCCCAAATTACTCTAATCCATCACTCAAACATGCTTCACCATTTCCCTAGCTAGAAAACTACTCACTAGCCATGGAAATCAAGATCAAAGCTACACTAATCATCAATTTCATCATCAACATATTTGAAATCAAAGATCAAATCAACAATCAATCAAAAATCAATAAAACTACAATCAATCATCAAACAAGCTTCAATCAATCAACAATAACATGGAAAACAATTTAAATCAACTAAAATCAAACTTGTATTGAAATCAAGAAGAAGATCCTTACAAAACTTTGATCTAAAGATCAATTACAATGAAGAATTCTTGAGCAATCACCAAAAATCATGAATTTCTCTCTCTTCAATCCTTGAGTTTCTCTCTCTAAAATTCTATCAAAAAACTAACTATGAAATCCAATCTAAAAGCTTCTCCCTAAAAATAGAAAGAAATAACTATATATACAAAGAGGAGGTCGGTATTGACGCCCAAAAATAGACCCACGTCGGTGCTGGCGCATGGAGGAAAGAGAGTGGTGCGCACGGGAAACACACCCAGATTGGTGCGCCCGCACGCACCAGGTGTGCGGCCGCACCCGACCAATGTGCGGCCGCACACTCCCTGGGTGCACCCGCACCTAGCTGGGTCTTTTCCACTTCTTCTCTTCGTCCTAGCTCAAGCGGTGCACACATCCTAGATGATGATGTTGGAGGACAAAATAGGCAGAAACTTTCTTGAATTTCTTGAAGAGTATAAGCCATGAGAAAGGCATATACAAATCCTTGAAGCATGCCCCTTGGATCCACCTTTGACTTGAAGCTTCTTGCACAATCTTTAGGCATGAAAACAATGAAAGATCATAAAAAGGAAGCTCGGGAATTCTTGGACAATTAATCACAACCTACAATCAAAGGATAAAAAGCAAGTAAAAGGGAAAAATAGCAAGTAAACTAGAAAAATGCATAAAATAGAGAAACTAACTACAAAAAGCATAAAATGAAGAAAACAAGAATAAATCTAAGGAAAACTAAAGAAAAGAGAGATAAAATGAAATAGAATTCATCCAAAAAGGGATCAAATGAGTGCCATAAATGTCACTCATCAGATTTAGGGATAGACAAATCGACGACGTGTTTATTCCCATATCACAAAAAAAAAGAAATGTAATACTTATTAAAACACGGCAACATTTGGTAAGTGTAACATTTATTAAAACATGGAGGGAGTACCTATTTGGGTTTTTTCAAGGAAATTTAGAAAGTTGGTAGAAGTACATAAGCGCATGTGGTGTTAGAGAGAGATTGATTGAAAAAAAAATGTGGTTGAGAATAATTGAAGCAATGGAGAGAGAAAGTATTGGAAATTGATGTAAAAAGTTATTATTATTACAAAAGAGTGATGACAACTCATTAAAAGTACAAAGTCAAGCTTGGTTTAGTGGAAAGGAGAGTACCTTCCAACCATGAGGTTGGGGGTTCAATACCCAGTAGTGACAATTTGGGAGAGTTGGATTCCCTTATCTTCCCCGACTCTTCCAAATTGTCAAGCCCACTAACCCGGGCCAGGAGGACCTGTGAGAGGTTCTAGCCTAGTAGGGCCCTTCAAAAAAAATAAAAAAAAATTCATTAAAAAGTGGAGAATATTCTCAAATAGTACAACCTTAAAATAGAAATAAGTTTTTAATATCGATTTTCCATAAAAGGATTACATGTCTTTAATAAAAGGACGGAATGCGTATAATGGAACATACTACCTCCGTTCTTTAAAGTTTAACTTGCTTACTATTCATGTGGTAAAAATAAAATAAATTTGACCACATGTTATGATTTATATAATACAAATAAATTATCATGAATAGTCTTATTAGATTCCCCTTATTATAAAGTTTTTCAAATATCAACTTTTTATGATTTCCACTTATATATAGCCGAAGATATTCATGGTCAAAGATGTTTATTGGAGACCGTGCAAATGCAAAGTGAGTCGAATTTTCAGGAATGGTGAATGTAAGGGATAGTACCGACATCGTTAATAATTAGTCGTTATAGTACATTACATTGCTAATCATTTATGATTCAGCATATCGGCTTAACGTCGATAACAGTCATTATCTCGGCCACGTGGAGAGCTGCTTCCGACCACGTAGGCACCTACTACCTACAAGGTTGGTTTGCCACCTATGCTGATAGCTGGCACCATATTTTCATTGTCAAGGTACAATCTCTCTCTCTCTCTTTCTATTTCCCTCTTTAGAAACATTCTCTTACTCTTTCATTCATTCTTCTCGTCAGATTGCTAACTTTAGCATCAGAGTGGTTATCCCCGGATAATCCCCCAGGTTAGCTAATTTGTGCTGACTGTGTAGGTGCTTAATTGGACGGTAAACCTTTACCAACCGCAGGACTTACGGTACCGGAGCTCACCTGGAACAATTGGCGCTAGAAGGAGGGGTAGTAATAACTACTATTGTCCAAAAGACCTCCAACAATCACGGAAGGAAACAATGAAACTACAACACCAATGACAGAAATCAAAAACCGCATTTACAATACTGGCATTCTTAATGTTGATGCGAGAAAAACTATAAATGACCCTGCGAACATGCCGATAACACGTGAGCGAAATCGAGCACCAACCCCAAACCCTCTAGATGAGTTCACTCTAGAGGAGTTGGAGTTTACAGCTAAGGTGATGCGAGCCATGTCTCGGAAAATGAAGGAGGTTGCCGAAACCACGGTCGGCAGGGCCAGAGGGGCAGGTGCGCCATCGGCGCCCGTGTTTGTTAACCTGGAAATCCAGTTCAACCAGGCAGCCCCGCAGCCTCAACTGCAACCTTAGCTGCAACCCCAGGAGGTTATAATATCACCGGGACGTCAAGATTCTCATGGCGTACGGGTAGGAGATTTAGAGTCTTACCGACGAGAGGCCAGTAGTGGGCCGTCAAGAAGTGCAGCCAGAATTGTGGTCAGGCTGAGGATATCCCCATTCACCCAGGAAATCCTTGATCAACATATGGAAAAAATCAAAATGCCATCATGCACGTAGTCGCAAAGAGGATCCTAAAAGGTGTGTGGCCACCTTTGAAAGCCACATGTTACTTTACACCGACACAAACGCTGTGTGGTGTAAAGTCTTCCCAACGACGCTAACGAGAGCCACCTCATATTGGTTTTCTAACCTAGAGCCAGGTTCTATTGATTGCTTTAAAACCTTAGTGGAGTTGTTTACAGGCCAGTACATAAGCAACAATATAAGACAGAGAACCTCAGGGGAGCTTATGGCTGTCAAGTTAAAAAAGGATGAGTCACTTAGAGACTTCCGTAGGAGTTCCAACAATGAGGCCAACACCATACCTAGGTTACATCAAGAAATAGTCGTAATGGCCCTCATGAATGGGTTAAGGGACAGTGATTTCAAGAGATACATGGCGCGAAAATCCTTCTCGAACTTGGGTACAGCGTTCAGCAAGGCGCATGAGTACATAAAGAGCGAGGAGCTCTTGAAGACCAGTAGCCAAGTAGCATCGGCAGAACCATCTCGGCAACATAATGATAGCGCAGTGCCTGACATTCATACCGGCGGGATAAATAGGTTACATCAGCAGAATCAGCAAAGGACGAATAGGTGTAATACCCCATATTTTTATACGTATTTTATTTTAAATAAGTATTTTGTGGGGTATTTAAATAATTTGAAATAAATTATTTATGGCATTTTAATTGTTTATCTTAAATAAGTTTGGAAATATGTTATAAAAGGAAAGTTTTATTTAATTAATTATTTTATTAAGTTGGGATTTAATTTAGGAAAGTTTTATTTTAGTAAAGTTTCATTAGGAAAGATTAAAAAAGGGAAAGTTTAGGTAAGAAGGGTTTCTAGAGAAAGGGATATAAATATTCAACACTTGAGCAAATTAAACTTTGCCCAGAGTGAAGAATACCCAAGGTAAAATTTCTCTCCCTTCTCCTTTATTTTCTTTTTCTTTTACTTTCTTTTTTCCCTTCCCCTTTTTCGGCACTCAACACCGCCGGCCACCACCACCACCGGCGGGCCGCTGGCCACCACTAGCAATAGCTGGCAGCAGTGGCGGCGCCACCAGCAGCACGACAGCAGCCAGCTGTGGTGCCATGGCTGCTGTCCAGCCACCCCCTTTTGAAAAAAAAAATTATTCTTTTTTTATTTTCTTTTGTTTAATCCTAGTTCTAATTATAAATTATGAGTTTTGTGATGGTTTTATAATGATTGATATTAAGTATGATGTGAATTAAATTTCAGATTTTAAATTTAATTAAAAAGCCCTAATTTTTGAAACCCTAGATTTATAAATAATTGATTATTGAATGAATATGATTTAGGATGGTTTAAACCTTTAATTTTAGGGTTTTAAAGTATAATTACAGTAAGTTTTCATTAATTAATATTGTTGGAATTTTTGTTAGTATGCTAAAAATTGAGTTTCTTGAAGGAATTTTGACTACCCATTAATTGGGATTAAAGTATGAAGTTTTAATTAATTTTCAGCTTGTTTTAATGAAATTATGAGTGGTTTAATAAGAGTATATATTGCTGGAAATTTGTGTGGAGTAGATTTTAATGCCATGATATGATTTTGGTTTGTAGGAGACTTTGAAGTAAGCGATTTCTATTAGTTGCGGCGATATTAAGATCGTATATGAGGTACGTTTGCGTACTTAGCATATTTTTGATGATGTAGTAAAATGCTAGGCGTGAATATTTAATACTAAGTAGCATCATGCTAGATTTTGATATTAGTGATTGAATTATGAGGCATGATTTATTTGTGATAGATTATTGTATGGAAATAATTATTTTGGGCATGTTATATATGAACCACACTTTTATTATTGGTATGATAGATAGCATGTTTAATTAAGCTACATGTTTAATTTGGTTTGGAATATTAAAAAGGAATTTTATTATGGTTCATATAATTTTTACTGATGCTAATAAGCATGAGAAAAGAGCTATTTAAGTGTCCATGTACACGAGGAATAAATTATATGTTGGTGCCTTAGTGTACTTAAGGTGTTTCTAACACCAAGGGATAGGAATTTTGGCGCATTACGCGTTTAAGGTGTCTTTGACACTGAGGTAGATTTAAAAGGGGTTCAACATTAAATATTATGTGGTCACTAATTATTCAAGAATTAAATTGGAATGTTTAATTGTTTGGATAATTGTAATGTTTGATTTTATTATGGTTTGAGAGTCATCATCAAGTTTAATAATATGTAAATAACATAAAGTGAAAGAGGTTACGCACTAAAACTCTTGGAACGTATATACCTTGAGTATGAACATATGGGGGGAGTTATGGGGTTTTATATTTAACCATAAGTTCTACTAGGAGTACAGGGCGCTAAATTTTCCTTTTATTATTATGCGTAGGAATTTCGCCACTTACGAGTAGTTATTTTATACTGACACGGTTAGCTCCCGTGTTAGTACCCCTTTATTAGGGCAGGTTAGGGGGAAACCCATTCGATGCGTAATCAATACTAAATAAATTATTTAGTTACTTAGCTGAGAAGTCTTGTTGTAAGTTGTGTGCTTGTAAACAGGTGCAACGAGGTAAGTTGTGTGTTGATAGGTGAAAGCATGTTAGTGTGTTTAATTACACTTATGTACTTAGCTTTGTTGATTGTGTGTTTGTTGGCCTTGTCTTTACCTTGGCCCTATAATGACCCATTTTTAATGGAGAGTAGTGAAAACAAGTAGAGAGAAGCTTTTCAAGTGACAAAGCGTATTCATGATGGGCATGAGTTAAGTGCGAATCATACTAGTTTCCATAAGTCTATGATGTGTTTATTTCTTTCATTATTTTATCATATTATGTTTGTGAGACTAACGCAAAGGTTTTGAATTGGTACTGTTTTGTTAAGGGCCTACAATGGTTCCGAGTTGTAGGTTGACATTGTTTTACTTTGGTTTGACTTTACTTTCGTTGGTTGACTTTTTAAGTTAAGTTATTTTGAATGTTTTTAAAGATAGTCTTCCGCTGCGTGTCTTTGATAGTTACCTTGGCCATTTTCACGGTGGCGGTAATTTCTTAGATTTTCCTATTTTGAGTTTTAAACAGAGGAAAACAGGTATTTTTAAAGAAAGGAATTTCTAGGGTGTTACAATAGGCCTGGTAAAGGTCTAGGCCGGTTCAACAATTATACACAGCTGAACGCGCCTAGAGCGGCAATATACTCGGTTAATCAGCACAAGGAAGACTGGAATCGACCAACGTCGATTAAAACTAATGGCCAGGATATAAAAAAATATTGCATGTTCCATAAGGATGTTGGTCACTACATTGAAGAATGCATTCAGCTAAAAGAAAATATTGAAGACCTCATCAGGAAAGGACACTTATCTCAATACCGGGCTAGGGCGGGGCCAAGCCGGCCACAACCCCACAGATGAGGCAATCGAAGTATCGATAGCAAGGTGACCTGTTCATGCAGGACGATACCTACCGACAAGGCCATGCGCCCCCCGGTCGCAAAATAACTATAGATGTCATCACTGTCGGTCCGATACACGGAGGGTCCGTTAGCGGAACTAAGAAAAGCTTGTCGGAGCATAGGCATTTGGTAAACACCATGGTACTGGAAGATCGTCCTCGGCCTTCCAAAGTTCCTGTTGTGTCTTTCTCCAAAGCGGATATCAAGGGGATCATCTTTCCTCATGACGAGCCATTGGTATTTATATTGACAGTTAACGGGTGCGACATCAAGCGAGTATAATGCAATTATCGGCCGACCCATGATTCATGATGTGCAAGCCGTGGTTTCAACATATCACTTAACTATGATATATGTCTTAAACAAGGGCAAACCAAAACCGCGTTCGAGGAAGCCAAACCATGGCCAGAGAAGTAACGGCATTAAAGCAACCAAACCGACAACCGGGACTAGATAACTCTAGTTTAAAAAGAGAAAGGAATTCTGCAACCCATGATCTAGCTATGGAGAACTTTGGCACAAGACCCATGACGGTTCCACGACCGTTGCCGGGAGGGGAAACCACCGTGATAAAGTTACAACCTAGAGTCCCAAACCGGACGGTGAGAATTGGATCTGACATGGACACCGACATGCGATGTCATTTAATAGAGCTCCTACGAGAAAACGCAGATTTGTTCGCCTTTTCGGCCGACGAAATGCCGGGAATTCACCCTGACGTAATGGTTCACACGTTAAATGTGGATAGGCGAGCAAGGCCGATAAGGCAGAAAAAAAGGAATTTCTCAACGAAGAAAATTGAAGCCATACAAGCTGAAGTTAACAAGTTACTAGCAGCAGGGTTTATAGAGCCATGTATGTATCCTGAGTGGTTAGCTAATGTGGTCATAGTGAAAAAGCCGTTAGGGAAATGGAGGATGTGTGTCGACTTCACGGAATTAAATAAGGCCTGCCCTAAAGACTGGTATCCATTGCCGAGGATAGATCGGCTGGTAGACTCCACTTCTGGCCATGCTTTACTGAGTTTCATGGATGCTTTTTTAGGATACCATCAAGTTAGCTTATATGAGCCCGATAGAAATAAAGCGGCATTCATAACGAACGCTAGCGTTTACTGTTATAAAGCGATGCCGCTTGGGTTACGAAATGTGGGAGCAACATATCAGAAATTGGTTGACAAGGTATTTGCAGATCAAAAGGGGAGAAACGTGGAAGTATATGTAGATGACTCCATTGTAAAAAGTCGATTGGCCGCAAATCACATCGCGGATTTGAAAGAAACCTTTTACACTCTTCAACAGTACCGAATGAAAGTGAATCTTGAGAAATGAGTCTTTGGCGTTAGATCAGGAAAGTTTTGGGTTTTATGGTTAGTGAAAGGGGAATAGATACGAATCCCGATAAGATTGAAGCCATTCTTAGCTTACCATAACCGAAATCCATTAAAGACATACAAAAACTAACTGGCCGCATGGCGGCATTAACAAGTTTATCAGCAAATCCGCTGATAAAGCCTTACCTTTCTTCATAATACTTCGTCAGAATAAAACTTTCGCCTGGGGCAAAGAGCAAGCAAAAGCGCTAGAGGAGGTTAAGAGCCACCTCCGTTCGTTGCCAATGATAGCTCAGCCGGAAAAAAGAATAAACGCTGCAGCTATACATCTCGGCCTCTCCAAAGATAGTAGCGGCGGTATTGTTGGTAAAGCGGAAGAAAATGCAAATGCCAATATATTTTGTGAGTCATGTATTGAATGCTGCAGAACGAAGGTATCCGTAAGTAGAAAAAATCGCATACGTCGTTGTGATAGCGGCACGGAAGTTAAGACCATACTTTGATGCACATACAGTCGAAATTTTGACAAATCAGCCGTTAGAAAAATCTCTTCAGAAAATGGAAACCTCTTGCCGTTTACTTAAATGGGAAATATAGTTGTCGGAATATGCTTTAATTTACAAACATAAAGTGTCGATAAAGGCTTAAGCCTTGTCCGATTTCATTGTTGAGGCATCCTACACTGAAGACAAGGATGACATTGGAACCTGAAAGGTATCCGTTGACGGCTCCGCAGCCTCAATGGGATCAGGGGCTGGAATTATCATAACGTCTCCGCAGGGAGATATATGTGAGTATGCAATAAAATTCAAATTCAAGGCCTCTAACAACAAGGCCGAATATGAAGCAACATTGGCAGGGGTCCAGTTATGTCTAGCGACAGAGGCTAAACAAGTTGAGTTGTCAACAAATTCGCAACAAGTGACTAGTTAGTTCAGCGGCGATTACGAAGCTCGAGAACTGGCGATGATAGCTTACTTAGCTAAACTAAAGAGTATAACGTGCTTTGAATGCACAAGAGATGCACTGGCAAAGTTAGCGAGTTCAAGCTTCAACGACCTGAAACGTACAGGTATGGTCGAGATCCTAAATCATAGGATTATTGATGAGGAAAGGTCACAAGGAAGTAAACTGTATAGAAGGAGGCCGAGAATGGTACGATGACATACTGGCCAATAAAATACACAATGTCCTTCCTGCCGACAAAATGAAGCACAAAAAGTCAAGAAAGATAGCATTTAGTTCGTTATGTTTCGCGGGTTGCTCTATAAAAGAGGTTTCTCCTTATCCTTGCGCCGATGTATCACGGCGTACGAGTTTGCTAAGCTAGTCGAAGAAATTCACGAAGGTAACTGTGGAAATCACGTTGGTAGCCGATGAATGTCCCTGGAGGCAATGAAAAGAGGATATTATTGGCCGACAATGAACGCATATACACTCGCTTATGCTAAAAAGTGTGTTAGATGCTAGAAGTTTGGGCCGGTAATAAATCAGTCACCAAACAACTTGACGCCCATTCTTAATCCAATCCCTTTTGCACAATGGGGAATGGATAATTTTGGTCCTTTCACATCGGCCACTGGGGGTTGTAAGTTCTTAATAGTGGGAATAGACTATTTCACAAATTGGATAGAAGCTGAGCCAGTAGCAAAGATTACAGCAAGCGAAGTGAGAAAATTCATCAGGAAACATATTCACTTCATTCGGATTACCGATAGCCATGGTCTTTGATCACGATTCTCAGTTCGATTGTAGGCGGATTAAAAATTTCCTCGGCATATATAAGGTAAAATTTGCCTATGCAGCCGTGTGTCACCCACAGTCAAATTGTCAAGCGGAAACCACTAATAAACAGATCCTTAGTTCCTTGGAAAAGAAAATTTAGGATGCGAAAGGATTGTGGGCCGAGCTAGTACCTTAAATATTGTGGGCCAACAGGTTGACAACAAAAGAGACAACGGAGGAATCACCTTTTCACCTTGCTTTCGGTACAGAGGCAGTTATTCCTGCCGAAGTTGGCCTTCCTACGTTCCACATCCAACATTACTACGAAGATCAGAATGAACTCTTACTAAGGCAGTAGCTGGATTTTTTGCTGCAAATAAGGCTAAAAGCTGCAATTAAGTCTGCCGCGTACAAGAATAGAATGAGCCAGGCGTATAATAAACGCGTCAGCTACCGACCCCTTGAAGACGGAGATTTGTCTTTACGAATAACGACAGCAACGGGAAAGGGAAATGCAGATGGAAAATTCACCACAAACTGGGAAGGACCGTACCAGATATATGAAACTATTCGCCAAGGATCTTATCAGCTTATGACTTTGAAGGGGGTTCCGTTAAAAAATGTCTGGAATGCAAGTGTTCTTAAGAAGTACTATGTTTAAGTGTTTTTTATACTGTTTTAGTTTTATATGTTTACTCTCGGAATGACATAGGGTCATACATTTTGTAACATTGCTTTCTATTTTGCTGAAGTCGTTAATAAAAGTAGTCAGCGGCCCATTAACTGAATATGGAACCCCCCACCCACTTTCGATATGAACGTCAGATCAGCCTAGCTAGCTGTCTCACCCATTCAAGTGAGGAGGGATGTTGGATAACAAATGTACCTAAAGGCGAGTTGAACTAATGGTCTGATCCACTATCTTTTGCTCGGCCTGATAAAGGTTGCAAGTATAATATCCTTGCTCGGCCTGATAAAGGTTGCAAGTATAATGTCTTTGCGCGGCCTAATAAAGGTTGCTAATATAATATCGGCCTGAAAAAGGTCGCAAGTGTTACTGTACAGCCTTAATTTATAATTTCGGCCTTAAAAGACTGTAAATATGGTACCGGCTTTATTGTAGAGATGAAAATAAAATAAGTTAAGTTGTTACTGCGGGTAAACAACATCAATTTTACAAATTAAACATTCATAATGGTTACTTGTAAAACTAGGGGAGTAGTGGTGGTGATACGAAAAGCAAGATGAAGAAATAAAGTTAAAACAAGATTCTAGAACTACAGATTAGGAGTTATCGGAATCTAAACAAATTAGAAACTTGTAAAAATAAACAGAGCAATATAAGTTATAGGAATGCAGATAATATATGATAATAAGTCAAAATTAAACAGAAGTTTCTACAAACCGACAGCCATCACCCAAAATGAACAAGGATCAGACCGGCTAAGAACGGACATTGTATGGTAGTACAAACCAAAAACAAAAACAAGTCTTAAACACTGAAAGCAAAAATAAATTGATCATTCTTTTGCACGACGAGTGCATGACAGAGAAGATCCACATGATGAGATTAGTGATGACTGCCCAACACTTTAATCTTTCTTCGCTTCAGACTCCTTCTCCGGTTCATCACTATGGGGAGAGGTAGCGAAAATGGCGTCATCAAACTCCTCATCTAGTAGACTGCGTGGATCAACATTCTTCAGCGTGTCAATACTGGGAGGATCGGGAAAATACACATCTTCATAGCTAGTGGGGGAAAGATGATGATTGTTGTCGTAAGCATCCTCTACGGATTGGCATTTCTCTTCTTCCCACTTCTCTGCCTTACACACACATCGGTGTGCCGCAACCCATCCCCCGGTATAGCGGTTAACCAACTTATCCCTATACAAATCGGATTTCAGAAATTTGTTGACGGCTTGACGCTTGACAATAGGCCTGTCCAGACGGGCCATCTCAAGATCCTTTTTTGCCTTCTCTTTCTCCGTCTTCTCAGCTAACAAGTCCTTTTATAGCTCTGCTATTCGAAACCTTCAGCTGGTCCTGATCCACTAGCTTCTTTTTTAGCACCTCATGATCGGCCACCTTCCTCTCAAGTATCTTTATCTTGTCCTTGTATCCCTCAACCTCAGCTTTGGCAGCCTTGCGCTCCTCATCGGCTTTTTCCACAATGCTCTCGACCTTGTCCGAATATCTTTGATAGTAGTTATACATATGAACAACTTCAACAGCTGAGTTGACGGACTGTGCAAAGGCAAAATATGATGTTAAGTCTAGGACAAAGTAAAAAAAAAAAAATAAACATATGTAATAAACACATACTCTAAGTAATTCGTTCATCATTTAACCGCAGGGAGCAGCAAACCGATTAACAGGCCTATCTGCTGGAGTAGCTAAGTCCTTCAACATCCTCCATCCAAGACTGCCCCTAGAAGCTGGGTCGTCAGCAATGGCGGATTCACCCCTATTCACATTGATCCTAGGATGCTAGGGTGTAGGACTTTAGATACTTTAGGCGGAATTTCATGAATCACATTCATAAGCATCTAATAACTAAGATCATTGCATAACACATAAAGAACATATAATTGTACCTTTGAAGCGTGATTTCACATGCGATCGAGCAAGAACAATGGGAGATAAAGAACCCCAAGCGTGATTCCTCTACTTGGTCCACAGGCACAAGTTAAACCTCCACTAATGCTAGTTAGTCGTGATTGAACGCTTCAATCAACCTTCAATGGAGAAGAGAGGAATGAATGAGCCACGAAACACCACCACCACCACCTTGAGCAACCACCTTGCTTGGGTGGTCCGTACCCTACGGACAAAGAGGAGGAAGAGAGAGGCGTGTGAGATAGAGGGGTTTTTGGGAAAACTGGTTGCCTTGTGTCACAATTTACTAACTGTTAATTGTAACTTATATCAACCCTAGGCATAGCCTCTATTTATATATCACATATATAATTAGAGTCCATGTGAAGCCCAAACTCTTAGCCCACTTCTAATTACACTAGCCCTACTCCTTACATGGCTTGTCATATCCTCTTGAGGCCCATTAATGGGCCTCTTACTTGTTTAACCCAATACCCTTGTTGTGTGACCTTATAGGATCCATTCTATTGGGCTTTGGACTATTTAACTAGCCCTAAGATCATTTGTCATATCTAGCACCAAACAATGACGACCCAAAAGAATGAACTTATTATCTCCATAATAGTGATCCTTGATATATCTAGTAATTGTACTTATCGAAGACATAATTCCTTCATTCTCCCACTTTTCTGAGACAAGTGCGCAATATTCAAATTCCTTAAGTCAATGTGCGTCGATTTGATAATATGATTGCATCTCATGTCGAGATCATATTAATCTACAAATTTTTTCTTGAAATCTGAGTTAGAATTACAAAACAAATGATTACTGTGTAATCCATTTGAGCACGGCCATGCATTTTCTGAATTCTCCCTCTTCAAGGGGCCAAGACACGTCCCTAATTAAATAGGAAGACTCAATCCAATCTTGTGAAACCAAAGCTCCCACTCAATTCTTGAAGTAACCAGGAAACATCCTTTATAGCCCCCTCTTACGGCATGACGTTTGAATGTACCACAGTTAAGACAATCATTGAATGGAATCAATGTTCCACTCATGTCTAAGGAATCCAATAATATATCTGGAAGCTCTATATTTAAACTTCAAAGTAGGTCTATAGTTCGATAATGCATCATTTATGCATATCCATGTAATTGACCGAGCATCATCACTATGCCCCTATAGCCCATGAAACTGCGCCCAATCAATCTTACATGCTAGTCAATATTATGAAATCATTTATGTCCATTTTAATGATTTCGAACTAAGAACTTAAATAATATATGGATTTGGTTCACCTGTGGGGTTTCATTCACCAGGTTATCAACCTGATGAGCCCATCAATCCATAATTATTTTGGACATTTTATTTAACATTAAAACCATTATTAACTAAGAGAAATAATAAATTTCTAGTTAAACATAATTCTACAAATGAATGTAGTACTTATGTGATATGTTTTCTCAAAACACATACAACTTAAATTACATAACTTGCTTCAATCCAAGAACCTTGGTATGAGTCTCATACTTTGGTCATGGACGGGGTTTAGTAAGTACAATTCATGAGAAATTATCACAAATATGAATTTTTCAACTCCTAAATTTTATAATAGTATTCATCTCCATACTCTAAGAATCTTCCTTCGTCCTTTCGCAAGGAATTTAGAAATTTCTAATTTGTATTCCAACGTTACATTGGATTTTGATTGAAATCTATCATCATTTGTTCTTAAAACACATGAATCAAATAGACGACTATAGTCCATGACATGTATGATGCACCCTTTGCATACTGCAAAGGAGCATCACTCAAAACCTTAATTTCATCAACCTTTCTTAAAGCATTGAATCTTGTTAAGCTTTGTTCCATGTTACATGGGATTGAAACTCTTTTCAATATAATGTTGAACCTCATAAGAATCTTATCAATATAAGCTTCTTAACTAAGCTCAAACACCCTTCGAGACCTATCTCTATAGATCTTGAATCCCAAATGTACTCATCATCCTCTTCAAGGTTTTTCATACAAAATGCATTAGCCATTATTTAACTCTTCAAGAAATGAATAATTGCTCTTTATACTAGACTTTATAGCTCCTACTAAACATCTTGTGTACATAACATCTTCATTTTATGAGAACATCAATCAATTTTGATTAACTCACAAAAATCAAGATCATCAATCAACTCCATGATGCTAACTTCAATCCATTAAAGGATCTTTTATGCATACTTACGATTATTGGATTTTTAAAATCATTCTGATTGTATCATATACAAATCTTCTTTCATGAACAATTTCAAGAAAGTGTTTTGAAATCCATCTACCAAATCTCATAAGGTACTAATCACTAAAATATCTTTAATAGATCTTTGCAACATGACTAACGTAAAGATTTCATCGTAATCATAGTCATACAATGAATTAGTTGAATCCTTTAACAAGTTTTTGCTTTGTTTAGAAAACACTTTTCTTTCTTGTCTGTTTTGCTTATAATGGGTCTCACCCAATTCGGCAAATTAATCAAGTGTCATACACTTGCTTACAGACTTAGAATCTATTTCAGATTTCATGGTTTTTAAACCACTTGGGGTTATAACTTGTCAAATCATCTTCATTACTTGCATAGTCATCATGTTCCAAAATAAATATTTTACAATTCTTAGTCAATATGAAATCATATTTCTTTGGCTAAGTTTTACATATGCTAGTCATCATTGTGGGGTTTTATGAAACAATTGAAACTTATACAACAACTTTGTTTAGGTTTCAATGAGAAACGACAATAGAGGATGTGCACTTGGAATGTACTACCTTCAACACATCGTTATTATTCTCATTACACTTAATGAGACCACGCGTTGTCATTTATAACATAAGGTGAATCATGCTCATATTGTTGCTTTTATTCGATTAACTTCTAAAATTTCTTCAAGATTTTCGAATTAACTTTTCTTGAACTCTTTCAAGGATCTCAAACTTTTCGAGATTCTCTTTTCTTGAACTCTTTCAAGGCTCTTGAACTTTTCGAGATTCTTATACTCCCACTTGCCTTTTGAAGAGGCACATTTAGCATAGGGTGAACTAACCATAGTTTGAACCATATTTGTTTGTTGCTTTTCTCAAACTCTTTCGAAATTTACACTACTTCCACTTGACCTTTTGGAAATGACATCTATTCCATAAAGGGCACCTACTTGAGCAACAAACATTTTGTGCTAAGTATGACTTGTGTAGTAGTACCCCGTGCTCTGTATAATAATTGAACGTGTATCAAACGATTTAATATAACTTTTATTCCTTGCTTCGTCGAAAGACTTTATAAGAAGTTTTTTTATCCATATCACATATGAAGCCTTTTCTACATTTTTATTTGACATATGTAGTTTTGTTTAGTTTTGTAGCTCATCTTAAAAGTGTATCCCCTAATAATGGTTGGAAGATAGGGTATTTTCATCCATTATCAAAATATATCCCATATAGATTTATAGCTCCTTCCATAGACACTTTATAAGGTTTTCTTTCGGAGTTTGTTGTAAAACGATTTCACAACTCTTGGATGTTTTATCAAGGTCTTGGCTCAAATTCTCATTATTACGATCATATCGCAATATTTTGAATATATTGCCAAGTAAATTTCTTGACTCAAACTTTCACCATTACAATCTTATTGTGGTGTATTTATTATCTTGTCAAGTTGATTCTGAACTTCATACTAGACTTTTGAACTTTTCAAAATTTTCACACTTTAGCTTCAACTAAGCACAAGTGATCATATCACAAATGAAGTTTCATTATCCATCTCTAGCCTTTGAACCTTTGGTTTTCTTTACATCGATATGTATTCGACCTCGAGTTCACATCATCATTTTTCTAAATGGTGACTTTGTCAAAATTTTCAAATTAGAATGATATTTACATATATCAATAGATTCATAATCTAATGATATTGAAAGTCCATCCCTTTGGATCTTCCGCATGCAATGTTCATTTTTCATTCGAATTAATTAACATTTTGGAGACAATTTTTATATATAGAACTAGTTCATCTATATCTATCATATAAGACTTCTAAACCTATTTAGCTTTTCAAAACACATTGTGGCTCAATAAATCATAGAATAACATTTACTCCATGTTTTTAAATCTTCAATGCTTAGTCATTAATAACATTGAATTAGTATGTTTTGATAATTGGCAAGAATAAATAACATTTATTTAATTCTAGTCAATTACTAGGTGAGGTGAAATATAGGTTCTACTTGTAAGGTTGCAACTTTTGCTTCTAAACTTGTAGATTCCACTTGTGAAATAGCAACATTTGCTTCTAAACTTGTAGATTTATTTCTCCCTTAGCCATACTTCTTCATTTAGTTCAGCAACATTCTCAATGAGAGAGAACTAAACATGACATCACATGTCCAAGAAGTAGTAATACGCTAAAATAATTTCTATAATATACTTCTTAAATTGGAACATTTCCATTCTTTTACCTTCCAACTGTATGAGGTTGTTGCTAATCAATTCGAATTGATCCATTTAATTTGAAACATTTGTTGTTCATAACGACTTTTAGCATATAAGTAGTTTTAGGTTTTAGAAGTGGCAACTTGCTTGCATTTCTTGGCCTATAACTTCTTAATGCAATCCTCATATATTCTTAAACCTTTCCCTTTGAGCCACTTAGAACACTTCTCTTAGGTTCAAAATGATGCTTGCTTAACTTCTGTAAGCACTTTTCATGATTTTGCTAAGTCTTATTTAATCATTATTCATATTAGAGTTTAATCAAATATTTAAATCTAGATGAAATGGATGAAGAATAATGTCATTTGATCAACTTTTGATCATAGAGACTTCCAATCACTTTCTTATATTCAATTATATTGAAGATTGAAGATAAGAGATTTTTTATTAGATTTCTATACTTGTCTTTTGGAGGGTTTGTACCTCCCATCTCATTATAACCGAATTGAAACACTTTTCAAAATGAAGATGTGTTGGCATTTTACTCAAATATTTTGAATAAAACCAACCTTAGACATGAGACATGGGTTTCTAAAACTTGCCTTTTAGAACCATCCTAGCAAAATTGGAATATAGGTTTATGGATTATCTTTTAACCTTTTGAGAACGTTTCTCAACTTTATTTTCAATCGAGGAGATTATATATTAAAATAAAATTAGAACGAAATATTACTCATAAATAAACGCAAAATTCAATTATGTTTAATTAAATTTAAAGTACCATAAACAAATTAAATTTGGTAACTTTAAAACAATTTATTCAATTTAAATGATCCCAATTTGAATTAAGTGATTCCAAGACCCTTTCTTTGTGCAATAATTGACGGGACTTTGGCCCTACCATCAACCATTACATTTTCAAGGTGAGTAAACTCTTTACTGATTACAACTATTGTAACTCTTGGTTGAATAATTAACCGTCACATGTTTAATTATTACCCTTTACTTTAAAGTTCTAAACGCTTTAGGTAACCTTGTTGAGTATAACCAATTAAAATTATAAAACTTAATTTACCCCAACTCTCCCAAGATATAAAATGGCACTCAGCTTTGGCATGACCTATCATAAATATCAAAGATTTATTGGGATTTTAATTAGAAAAACAACCTCAATATTATCAGGACCTAGATTAATTATGTTGTGATTATTTAGTGAACTCTAGCGCATCATCAATCAACATAAATAAAATCTAACATGCATAATCTACTAATGCATAAATAAAACATGACATAGTATGGCCCCTTAATCCTAAGAAAACTAATATAGCAAAACTTCCACTTGAACCTTCATGGACGTCATCCATCTAGCTCCTTTGGGCCTTCACTCCATTGGCTTCTTGGATCGACTGCAACCTGTAATACTATTCTATTCTATCTACTACTTAAATAAAATAAAATAAGTTACAAAAATACTTAACGGTACGCAAACCATATCTAGATTACAAAAATACGAAACGATGTGCAGATCGTATTTAGAATCTGCTGGGCCATACTAGTCTATATATAGCAATAAATAATATCATATATTATAAAGAGCCATATAATAAATCACTTATCATGCTTTTCTAAACTACAACATCGAATGTTCATAATTAAGGAAACATAGCAACTTAATATCTCATATTAAATTAAATTACTGCAATTAGATAATATCATATATTATTCATTACCAATCATAAAATATCATATATTCTATCTTAGGTATGAGATAGAATCAAATATTTTTTAATTATGGAAGATAAATCATATTTATTTTCCATGATTATCCTAACTAATTTAGGAGATTCTATCCTAATTGCCTAGCCAATCACAAAATTTTAAATCAATTATTATCTTAAAATAATTATGGGATAATCACATTATTTAATCAATTATTATCCATATAGAATCTGTTTGCTCAAAACTTATCCAAACTTAACAAAATTAATAACTTTAATTTTGATAATTATCTTTTCAAAATCAAAACTTATCTTTTTAACTTTGAAAACTGATTTTATCCAAAATAAAATAAAATATTTTTATTTTTTGAAAAACCGCGCCAACCACCGTGGTGTGGCCAGCCGAAGCTAGCCACGGTGGTCATACATCGACTGGTGTAAGCTGCACAGCAGCGACGCAAGGGCAACAGCAGCAGCACACGCAACCCTTGTGCCGCACTGCTGTGTTGCTCCTGCTGTCTGAGCTTTCTGCCCAGCCCCGCCCACCCTCCTGGACCACTTGGTGCGGCAGTCGCCGTGGCTGCGCCACCCAGCCGCGGCTACTGTACCCAAAACACCCCTTTTTTATTTTAATTTAAATAAAAACAAATCTTTTGATAAAATTAAATTAATTTTAATGTGGTCCAATTAATTTCAAAATTAAATCACATTCAATCTTAAAATTAGGATTCTTCATGAAATTAATCCCAAATTCAATTTAACTCTAAAATTAAATAATTTGATCATGAAAAATTCATAATTTAACATAAAATCAAATAGATTAAAATCATAAATAACATAACAATCGAATTAAATAAAAACCAAAACACAAAAATCACAATTTAGGGTTTAGGGTTTCTGATTTTTTGAAAATTAAGGTATAGGGGTTCGAAATTTTCGAGTTTTTAGGGAAAAATTTCAGATCCTTTGATGGCTAATTTTGAGCAAATTAAACAACTTTTAATAATTTCATATGTTAAATCACATTTAAAATAATAATTGACCCATAGTTAAATTATTCTCCCTCCTAATTGAATTAAAATTGTGGACATTCAAAGAATTAATAATTCAATATGTGTACATGCATAGGCTAACTGATACCACTGTAAGACTTTAGATACTCTAGGCGGAATTTCATGAATCACATTAATAAGCATCTAATAACCAAGATTATTTCATAACACATAAAGAACATATAATTGTACCTTTGAAGCGTGATTCCACGTGCGATCGAGCAAGAACAATCGGAGATAAAGAACCCCAAGCGTGATTCTTCTACTTGATCTACGGGCACAGTTAAACCTCCACTAATGCTAGTTAGTCGTGATTGAACGCTTCAATCAACCTTCAACGGAGAAGAGAGGAATGAATGAGCAACGAAACACCACCACCACCTCCGTGAGAAACCACCTTGCTTGGGTGGTCCGTACCGTATGGACAAAGGAGAGAAATAGAGAGGCGTATGAGATAGAGGGGTTTTTGGGAAAACTGGTTGCCTTGTGTCACAATTTACTGACTATTAATTGTAACTTATATCAACCCTAGGCATGGCCTGTATTTATATATCACATATATAATTAGAGTCGATGTGAAGCCCAAACTCTTAGCCCACTTCTAATTATACTAGCCCTACTCCTTACATGGCTTGTCATATCCTCATGAGGCCCATTAATGGGCCTCTTACTTGTTTAACCTAATACCCTTATTGTGTGACCTCATAGAATCCATTCTATTGGGCTTTGGACTATTTAACTAGCCCAAAGATCATTTGTCATATCTAGCACCAAACATTGACGACCCAAAAGAATGAACTTATTATCTCCTTAGTAGTGATCCTTGATATATCTAGTAATTACACTTATTATCACCAGCGGTGCCGACAAGAAAGTCCAAGAGTTCATCAGCAACCTCCTAAGGAATTTTCACATGGGGAATTTTGATGAAATCATCAGTCAGGGTAGGGACGAAGACATTCCGACTTCTGGAACCGGATCGGCTAGTAGTAATGGCTGGGGTTTCCTTGTTGACAGATGACGCCTTCTCGGTTTCAATTACGGGTGGCCTAGGGATGGATATGCTCGTTATCTTTTCTGGTACCCTGATCTCGTCATCTTCCAAATTAACGACATTCAAAGTGTCAACAACTGTCTCCTTTAACTGACTTGTTTGCTAGTCAGGTACGAGAGTAGACTTTTTCCTTTTCGATTGATCTTGGCCAGTAGCTGTGCTGGACCTTTTAGACCTACTGGAGCCTCTACCCTTTCTGAGAGGAAGGATGGTCGCTCCAGTTGATTTTGGTTGCGAAAAAGCAGTCATGTCGCGTTTGCTCCTTTATTTTCCTTTCTGAGCTCTGGTGGTAAACACCGGAAGGGTGTCAAAAGCCATTTTGGGTTTGGGCGGGCACTGATACTTCACGCTGCCGTCAGGATATAGCCCCAATCTTTCATACTCTAGCTTAAAGGGACCTGTTGAAAGGAAAGACAAGTTAGCGACAAGGTCAATATCGGCAAACCTTTGAGCAAATTGATACATCTACCAGATACAAACGGTGAAGTTAGCAAATAAATTCTAAACAAAATGGTGGCAGCAGGTTACTATTAACCCAAACATGCAAATAACCAACAATTGAAAGCAAATAAGAGAAAAAACACACGCATGTAATACTAAATAAATAAGCATAAATTACAATATTCGTCAGTACGGCAAAGACCGATATGAGAAAGGGGAGCATTGCCTAGGATATAATTACAATAGGGTAGCCACTCCCTAGGAACAACTTTTATCTTTTCTTACCTTCATTTACATACAGGCAGTCAAAAAAGCGAAAAGCTTTCATTTCAAGCTTGGCTAGCTTTCTATCCCTAATAGAATCAAACCTACTATGAGGAAGATGAAAGGTCCTTCGCAAACCACAATCCTCAGGGACTTTTAAGAAATAAAATTATTTTTGCCATTTTTACAACTGGTCAATTTCGGCCACACTGTGATCTTACCAGAAGCAGTATATAAGGACCACCAGCCTGGTGATTGACTGTCCTTTTTTAACCAGTGGAGCTTACGGATTAGATTTAAAGTTAATGGAAAATTCATAAATATCATTACCCACACCAGAGACACAATGTTGCGAATCGCTGTCGGTGTCAATTGCGCAATGCATATATTCTAAGCCTTAAAGATTTTTTCGATAAAATGGTGAAGTGGAAAGCGTAGGCAAAACTCAAAATGTTTTGCATACACTGCAACATGTCTCTCTGGACAGTCTAATACAGTGTTGTCTTTTTCGAGAAGAGTAAGATCATAACCGTCAGGAAGTCTGAAAAACCTCTTACCGACACCGCAATAGTTCTTTTCGATTGCGATTTTCAGCCAGGTTTCATTTACAACCATTGTTCTGACTTTTAAGTCTCCAGACAGATGTAACGGTTATCAGTGGTCTGCATCATCGTCCTCGGAGTTGTAGCCCTCATATAACCTTTCCTCTTTAAGGATCTACTGACCCCTATTCAAATCTTCGTCTATTTCTTCATCAGTTTCTTCGTCATCACCATCAGAATTCTTGTCAGGATCACCTACCCCTTCGTCTTCTTCTTCTTCATCATCACCCATATCTTCATCACCCATATCTTCATCACTTTCGCTAGAAATACTCCGTTCTACGGAGTCAATATCCTCGTCACGGATATCGGAAGATGTAGGGTCAGGCTTGACCACTGGTTCTTGCCAGGGCGTCTAACTGAACTCTCGGCTTTATTAGAATGGAAGCTAGTGCGCTTCGTCGTCGGCATCCTTGTGCTTTTAACACCTATTTTACCAAGATTAGAACCGTGCTCGTAGACAAAGATTTCCGAATATGTTTTCTCAATAACACTGATAGATTCAACTTCAACAATATCAATGTCTTCTAAAATGTCAAGATAAACACGCCGAGAGGACTGTAGGGAATATTTCAAGCCATCTTACACTTGAGCCCCACTGTGATCATACACTTAAGTATGGTGGCGTCCAAAGGGAAGGAAGCTAGAGCAAAAGAGTCGCCAACGAGTTTTAGGAACTTGTAAACCGTTCACAGGGCGAAGGTTACACCCCTTAACGATCCATGAGATCGTCAACTCCAATAGGTCTGGAACCATGACTAGTGTTCGGGGATGAGGGTACGAATCCAATCTAAAAGAGAAAGAACTCGCCCTATAAAATAGGCCTCTACTTTATTCTACTCGTATTCATGTGCGCTTTTTGACTAACATGCAATCATTAGGTTAACCCTAAACCTGTTTATCTATGTTGGTTGAATATTAATGCACAAATAAAACTATTATTGGTGATCACTTGAATTATAATCATATTATTCCTAAACAAGATTATTAATCATCTTATTAAGCGTGATTACAAGTACAAATTCCCTTTAAACATGCATAAAAGGCGTTATCAAGCAATAACAATAAATATATATATCAAGAAACATAAAAATCATCATAATTATAATCATAATCATAATAACAATCATAATTAAAAATAATCATGTTAAAGCATAATATTAATAGCAAGATCCTAGGCCTGATACTAACAAGATTAAAAACAAATCCTAGCATGTCACTAAACAATAAAAATCAATGTTTTAAACCTAACATGATACTAACATGATATTCGAAAAGAAAATAGGAAGCATTCTTTTAATCATACTTGATATTAGAAATTACCCTAAACATGATACTAGGAAGCAATAAAACATCCTAACATGATAATAGGAATCAAAATAACAACTTAAACATGATTTCTATATCATAATATCAATGAAACAATTAAAGTACTTACTTGGACGCCTCATATCTCTTTCTAATAACAACATACACACGTTAGTAACTTCAAGGAAAATAATAAATCAAACAATTAAATTAAATAATTGAAATAGAGATTTCGGACCAAACCCTGATCAGAAATATCAAACCTTTCATGTCTAGGGCGAAGGCAACTTCTAACTTGGATAGGTGTGTCTAGTGGTAATGTATGAGGAATTGTGTTTGTAAAAGGTTAGGCTAGAAAGAGAGAGAGAGAGAGAATCAAGCTTTAGCTTAGAGAGAGAGAGAGGAATTAGAAAATTCTGGTTATTGAAAAACGGAGGTCCAGGGACCCTATTTATAAAAAAAAATAGTCTAGAATCGATAGAAAAGAATCAGAGTTCGAAAAGGAATCGTCGCCAAGCGACAAGCTTCGTCGCCAGGCGACGAAACTGTCGTTTGGCGATGTAGAAGGTTTTCCACGCGTTTTCAACGCGGAATCTATTATTCGATAAAATCAAGTCGTAAAATCTATATGAAGGGTAAAATCGTAATTTCATTTAAAACACTTCTTTTATTCCAAATAAAACTCATAAAACATAATTATCAATTCTAATCCCTTTAAGATTCAAAAAAACCTTCCAGAAGATTCTAGAAGACTATAATCAATCCTAATTGCATTAGGATTGATAATTCATAATAGGCCCTCCTCTAGATCATTGGGTCGCATATAAGAACCAAACCGGGCCCAGTTTAGTATTTTGGCCATAACTTCCTCATTATTCATTAGAATTAGGCTTATAATATATCGTTGGAAAGATCTTTTCGAGCCCAATCCAACTACACTATTATCGGACCCTTGTCATAGACCAAACTAAATTGAATTGGCTATTTTCATAAAATAGAGCAGGTTTTTGAAATCAGAAAGAAAGATATTCATCACTGGGTTTTGTTTTGGGGAGACACTTTTGGGTGTCTACAAGGACTTTTCAACTTCCTTCTTTAACGCCGAGGACAAGTTCATCAACAGGTCAGCCTCGCCGGCTTTACCCGTAATGGAGTTCTTTATTAATTTAGGCATAATTAACTCAAAAAATGCAGTAGCAAATTACAAAACCCACTAATATATACGACAAACACCGAAAAAATCAAACTAAAAGCAAAGTTCAAAATTTTACCTCTATACGATTCGTACTTCGCTTCAGCGAGTGACAAAGAGCAACTAAAACAGTCGAGATTAATGAAGATTAAACACCAGAAAGTTTGTTTTAGAGCAATTTTTTTTGAAAACCTAGGTTCAAATTGAAGAGAAACCGTTCATTTCCTTTATTTATACTTGAAAGTGAACAGTGTCTTTTGATTTGACGCATGGTGCAGGCAATCAACCGGCTGAGGAGAAGGCGCCTATTGAAGGTGGCATACTTAATGGTTTCCACGTGCCCCACTACTTTCGGGTTTTTCCCGCCTATTTCCATATGTAAAATTTTTTGGCTTTAAGATTAATTGAAAATATCGGTAATTTTCACACTTTGGGGGCAAATCGAAGATTTTTAATCTCGGCAATATTTAATTGAGCAAATTTCATTTTTTTTACTTTTCTCACTTTGAGGGAAAATCGGAGATTTTTAATCTCGGTAATATTTAATTGAGCAAATTACATTTTTTTACTTTGCTCACTTTGGGGGCAAATCGGAGATTTTTAATCTCGGTAATATTTAATTGAGCAAATTACATTTTTTACTTTGCTCACTTTAGGGGCAAATCGGAGATTTTAAATCTCGGCAATATTTAATTGAGCAAATTACAATTTTTACTTTGCTCACTTTGGGGGCAAATCAGAGATTTTTAATCTCGACAATATTTAATTGAGCAATAAACGGTTTTTTATTGTGCTCAACATTGGCTTTAAACTTCACAAGCGTTGCTAGCATCAATATGCCCAAATTAACTCCCAACATGGTAATTTGAGAATGCCCGTTTCACCGGCGTCCTCACTTGGGGGGCTAGTTGTACGGGATAGTACCGACACCGTTAGTAATTAGTTGTTACAGTACATTACATTGCTAATCATTTATGCTTTAGCATATTGGCTTAACGTCCATAACAGTCATTATCTCGGCCACGTGGAGAGCTGCTTCCGACCACGTAGGCACCTACTACCTACAAGGTCGGTTTGCCACTTATGCTAATAGGTGGCACCAGCTTGGTTACCTTCCCATAAATACCTGAGCATATTTTCATTGTCAAGGTACAATATCTCTCTCTCTCTCTATAAACACTCTCTTACTCTTTCATTCATTCTTCTAGTCAGATTGCTAACTTTAGCATTGGAGCGGTTATCCCCGGTTAATCCCCCGGGTTAGCTAATTTGTGCTGAATGTGCAAGTGCTTAATTACACGGTAAACCTTTACCAACCCCAGGACTTACGGTACCGGAGCTGACCCGGAACAGTGGGAGTATATCAAATTTATTGGTTTTGGAGTGTATATAAAAAAAAAATTAATATTCATCAAATTAGAAGGATAATATTTTAAGTTAAAAAAATTAATGAATATTTTGAAAAAACAAAAAGAAATATTAACAAAACAACTCGTCTTTGTGTTTGGCTGGCCATACCGTGTGATCACTTATAGAAAAACAAAGTAATTTTTGTAATACTGACCGAGTAATCCCTAGAGTACTGATTAAGTAACCCGTGTAACACTGATCGAGTAACTTTATAACACTGATGAAGTAACCTCTTTAACACTTACCAAAAAACCCCTATTACACTAACGAAATATCCCCTATAATAGCTTACCACACGGTGTGGCAACCACATATAAAATGTTAGTTAACCATTAACCAAATGGTCAGATGAAAGAATACTGCAATGAAAAGTAAGGGGAAGAAGAAACAAATTCCTTATTCGAATTATTAGTACAAAATTATCAAAATTATTAAGACAACTGTACAAGTTAGAAACATTGTTTTATAATGGTTTTGATTGAACAACTACGGAATGTTACACAAGACGAAGACCGGCATAAGTCTAAAATAAAAACGGTTTCCTTATAAAATGCATTATTGCTCTCTCATTTTTGTCGAACACTCCAACAAAATGTCAAAGATAAAACAAAGAGTTCCATCAACCTCAACCAATCAACCAACACCCGGTTCTGAATCTGACTCCGACTCCGATCACCACCCATCCAACATCCCAAATGATCGAAAATCGCCACCGCTACAGCCATCAATTTCTCAACGTGCCTTAGCAAGCACTTCTCATTTAGCCAACTTGCTTCCAACAGGGTCCTTACTAGCCTTCCAACTTCTTACACCAATCTTCACCAATAACGGTCAATGCGATACCGCAACCCGAGCCATGACTACCCTGCTTATTACACTTCTAGCCCTCTCATGCTTCTTAGCTTCCTTCACGGACAGCTTTCGAGCTCCAGACGGGCAAGTATTCTATGGGTTTGCCACCTTTAAAGGGATGTGGCTCTTCGACTACTCGGATCGAGTTGTGGTTGATCTAGCTAAGTATAAGCTTAAGTTCATTGATTGGGTTCATGCTGTATTATCAATACTTGTATTTGGAGTTGTGGCTTTAAGAGATAAAAATGTGGTGAATTGCTTTTATCCAATGCCAAGTCATGAAATACAAGAGGTTCTTGATATAATTCCAATTGGTGTTGGTGTTATTTGTAGTTTGCTCTTTGTTGCTTTTCCTACTAGAAGACATGGTATTGGCTACCCTGTTTCTAATAAAAATCAATTTTCTACCTAATTTGTTTTTTTTTTTTAGTAATTGTATTATTCTGTTTGCTATTCTCAAAATAGGTGACTATTAATTTGTTCATTACATAAGAAATTTAATGCTCTTGTAATATAAATAAAAACTAAGGATTATTTGAAGGCAAATGTATTCGTTAATGAATTATGATGATTTCATTGTTGTATACTTGTAGAGAAGAATTTTAAAAGCATTACATATACTTAGTTACTAAGCAATTAATCAATTATCAACGTTGTTCATTTTAAAATATTACTCGGAAATAGGTGAAACTTGTAATCCGGAAAGTAGTGCATCATCAACTAACATCCGTTTATCTATTTAATTGCTTACACGAATAAAATTATCATACTCATATTTTTTTTTCTTTTGGGGGATAAAAAATAAAAGCAAAAACTACCCTTTGACTGCTAGCAAAGAGTTTTAGCAAAGTATCACGAGGTAACCCTAGTTTCTCATTTGAAAAAAATAAATAAATAAATAAAATAAAATAAAAAGCTCATTAATTAAAGGGGTGTAGGCAAAATCGCTATATAAAATAGTGAAAATTTTATAGTAGTCGCTTGAAATAAGATTACCATAATGTTTTAATGACTATATAGTTCATAATTGATATATATTTTTTTCCAAGTAATTAATATATTACTTAATTAATGGTATTAAATAGCATTATTAACATTTTTTTATTTATCAAATTTTTAGTTTTATTTATATAATTTTTATTTTTATTTTATAATTTTTCAAAAAATATTTATTTTATGTTGGATTAAAATTTATATTTACATTGTAGATATTATAAGACTAATTGTGGCCATTTTATAATGTGAAAAAATGAATCTATCATATTATATATCATTAAAACAATATATTAGTCATTTGTGGTTTTACCTCTAAATCAGTACCTCAACTAGCGGTTTTGGATATAATCAATGCCTCAAATAGCAGTTTTGGGTATAACCACTACTTCAAGTAGACCCTTAAGTAGTGATTTTATCCTAAAACCGCTATTTTAAGTTACGGTTATACTAAAAAAAAGTTGAATTTATTTATAACTGTGCCATTTAAAAAACATATTTTGTTTCGAAATTTCTCATAGAGCTAATCAAAAGCTATAATAAATATAGACTTGACCATGGGCTGGATTGGATTCTGGCTAGGCAAATAAGTTGCCCATTTTGAAGCATGTGCCAATAATTTTGTGCTCTACTGAACTCTTAAGATATACTGAATTATTGAGTACTTTGTAATTTTCATACCGACCCCTCTCTCATCCCCCTCCACCTCCACCTCCACCCCCCCCCCCCCCCCCAAGGCGAGGTCCTTCTAGTCTTCACGTAAGAGTATTGTAGCCAAATCCCTGAACACTATCAATATTATTATCGTCTCGTATTATGTGCAATATCTAGATGCTACACTAGAGGCATACTTGTATCTAAACAAAGCTTATATGGGGTTTGCCAAATATTTCCCTTGTTTTTTTTTTATTGTGCAACACTTCTCATTTCACGCTTGTCAATGCACAAATTATGTTTGTTATATTGTTAACTACTTATATGCAATAATCTTAAAATTTGTTGTTATAACGGATGTGAGAAAAGAACAAATTAATGAATGCAAAACAAATAAATAAAAACAGACACCGATTTATGTGGTTCCCCAATGATGTGTTGCTACGTCCACGGGCAAGGCGAAAGTAATAATTTTATTGATCTTGGGGAAAACATAATACAGATTCATAACAAATGTGGGACCAATCACAGAAAATAGATTGATTGTCTCTCAGATTTCTAATATTATCTATCTCAGATCACACAAATGAGAAATACACAAATGACTCTCAAATTTCTGAATAATCACTCAACTTATTCGGCTAGGAGTAACCCGGGGTATATATAAAACTCTCCAAAACTGAAACTTATTTGGGCCAAAGCCCACGGACCAAAACCACACGACTGTGTACCTTGACCCACACGACCGTGTGACATGTCTTATAGTAGCGGAACTACACGACCATGTACCATGAACCACTTGGTCGTGTATATTGAAGAGTACATAATAACACTAAGTATACGATCGTGTACAATGGATTACATGATCTTAATTGTACCTACCCGGTCACCGATTCATGGCATATTTCTCAACAATCTCCACCTCCACCTTGAATTGAATCCCCTCAAAATAAAACTAATGTACCAGATGCATCAAACACGATGCCAGATGTACCAGAAAAAACAGGCGGATATAACAGAAAACAGATAACCAGAAACAGACTCTCCTTCCTCAAATTTGCCTCCGCTAAGCACCAGTTTGCTTAACCGAGCACAAGACCAGATTTGCCCTGTCGGGCACAGACCGTGTACCTTGACTAACAGCTTCGAATATTTTGTAAGTCCAAGAAACCTTGGGACTTACTCTACAGAACCAGATTCGAACAGACGACTTGCCACTTCTTCTCCCTAGCACGAGCAACACCTCCCTTGGAAGGCTTAGTACATCCACCTGTGTAATAGATAGTGCAAAAGCTACCTTGTCTTCCGAAACTTTCCTTTGAGGAGAGTTCCCAAAGCTTACGTGCCGACCAAGAGCCAAACTAGGCTGACCCGATTTCAATGGCGAAAATTATGGTGCTTCAGATTCAAACTCAGATTGTGAGTGTTGACTGATCTTTCCCGGACGTGGACCACCACCCCCCTAGAGTGACTCTATTCTCCACCTGTTTCTCAACACAACCATAAAAAATTGATGTGACAACACCAGACTTAGAACCAGATAATGTAGACCCCTGCAACACATACAATGTCTCCCGTTTAACACCCTTCAAAACTACTTTTGAACCCTTGTAGACATACAACCCTTCACCTTTGAAACTGGACCCTTTTCTGTTTAGAAGACTAAGCAAAATTAGATTCCTTGTGACTTGTGGAATATGCCTAACTTTGTTCAACATACATAATTTACCATCATGTGTCCGAACTCTGATGGACCCTATACCTACTTTTTTGCAGACGTCGTTGTTGGCCATCTCCATCAACCTGCTTGTTGTTCGTAAACTACTCCATGCGTGAACACATATGATAAGATGCCCCCGAATCTATAACCCACAAATCAGATTGACGTGCACGCTCATCACCAATCAGGATATACTTGATGAGTGTCATTTATGACACTCTTAGGCTAGGTTTTCTTTATAGTTTTATTCTCATTTTTAGTCCTTTTTTCCGTGTTTTTACATAATAATGCTTGCTTTGCGTGTTTGTGAGTAAGTTTAGAGAAATGCATGCTTTTAATGGTTTTCTTGTCATTTTGTTCATTTCTTGACTATTTCTCTCGATTCTTTGTTTCCTTGATTTGTTTTGTAGGTATGTTGAGTTTCCCGAGGTATGATCACCAAGGAGAAAGCTCGAGCGCATTCAAGAAAGTTGATGGAGCAAAGTTCGGGATTCCGAAAACACAATTCAAGCTAGCTCCATGAGCTCAAAAGCTTTGGAAGTTATGCTTTGGCTTGAGGCATTCAAATGCTTGGAAGATAAAGGAGCTGCCCTTCTAACGAGCATCGCCTCGAGTGCACCAATGATAGGGATGCTCAGGAGCGTGGAGATTGATCAAGTAAGAGAAGGAGCCAAGGCCACGAGCACCGAGCAGGGGTGCGCGCGCGCGGCACAGGGGGTGCGTGCGCGTAGACCCATTTGTGCGCGCGCACGGCCTGGTGGTGCGCGCGCACCAGGCGCCCCGCCCCCATCGCTCGTTTCTTCTATTTATACCCTTAAACTTTTCTTTTTTGGGGGACGACTTAATTTGTACTTGACATACATTTTTCCAGAATTAGTAGAGAGAGAAAGCAGAGAGAGAAGCTTAAGATTACTTGATTGTACTTGAATTTGATCTTGGATTTCAACTTGATCTTTGATTTCTTCTTCTCATCAATGAAAGTTTGTGAGATTTCTTTCCTTTGAATTTGCTTTTAGTGCAATTTCCTTTAATTTTTGAATGTTTGATTTGAATTTCTTTCTTTGCTTTAGAATTTGTTGAGAGATTGAATTCTTTCTTGATTAAACTTGAAATGAATATGATTTTGATTGAATTTGTTTTATTCGTCGTTTTCACCATGATTAGTGAGTAGATTAGTTGCTAGGGAGAAGGGGAAGCATGTTAGATTGATGATTTATTCTAGTTGATGATCCTTGATTGATTGAATTGTCGCAATCAAAATGGTTGACATGGTTGTGCATGTGATTAATTATACTAGGAGTGATGAACCTATAAGATTAATCTAGATTGCATTGCAATCTTCAATGACATGAATCCTTGATTTGAGAATTGCTTTAATTGATTGAATTTGATTGTGATTTTCCTAGTTAGCCATTCATAGTGAACCTTAGCTTGGCTTATAGGAGATAGCTCTTGAATTCCTTTCATTGCAACTATTGTTTGTCCTTTACAACGTTTGAATTGATTAGGTGATCCTTCATTTAGCATAATCATTGAGCTTGCATGTGGAACCTATATCCCTAGTGTTTAGTATATTGAATTTCTCGATTTATCTAGTTTTCTCGATACCTTAGTTACCAACAAAATCTTCCCACAATCTTCAAAGTAGCTTGACCTAGGCTATAGCTTGCACCTACTCATTCCTTTGGGTTCAACCCTTGACTTACCATATACTCGTATTAGGTTAGTCGAGTGTGTACAAATTTTCTTTGGCTCTAGGAAACGGTAGAAAACGACCTACTTTTTCCTACGTCAATAATCCTCTTCTGAACGGGTGTCTCCCTCTCCAATATCTGCAGACACATAATTTTCTTGCTGTCTCCTCTTCTTGGGACATTCAGATTTCCAATGCCCCTTCTCCTTATAGTAATTACAGACATCACTAGGTTTAGGACCCCTATAATACAATTTCCTGTATTTTCTCCTCGAATTCCCCTGTCCATTACCTTCACTGGCTACTAATCCAGCAGCCTGATCATCTGTACCTGTACCAGACGCCTATGGCACAACTCTCTAGTACGGAGAGGAAATTTAACCTCCTCTAGAGACAATATCTCTTTACCAATTCAATAATACAAGACTGCACAAATTCTCATATGACACTGGCAATGACACTAACAGAATTAAGGCAGCATCCTCATCCTCAACCTTAACATCAATATTACACAATTCTAACAAAATCGTATTCAATTTATCTAACTGTTCTCTAAGGGATGTACCTTCAGACATTTGCAGACTAAACAGACGTTGCTTCAAGAGAAACTTGTTGGTTAAAGATTTCTTCATGTATAAACTCTCCAACTTCAACCACAAACCCAATGCGGTTTCCTCCTCCGCGAACTCGGTGACAACATCGTGTGCCAGACACAACATGATTGTTGAGTGTGCAGTCTCCTCCAAGATTGCCATCTCACCGATTACCGAATCCGATGACTTTTTCTTCAACGGCGCCCACAGCCCTTGTTGCTTCAACAAAGCCCGCATCTTGATCTGTCACAGACTAAACTATTGCTCCCTGTAAATTTGTTAATATTCACATTCAAAGCACCCATCTTTCTCTCTAAAATTAAACCCTAGGCCCAGCACCTTGGCTTTGAAACCACTTGTTATAACAGATGTGAGAAAAAATAAATATTGAATGTAAAATTAACAAGAAAAAACATACACATATTTACGTGGTTCACCAACGATGTGTTGGCTACGTCCACGGGCAGGCGAGAGTAATATTTTTATTGATCTTGGGAAAAACGAATAAAGATGTAGAATAGATTTAAGACCAATCACATAAAACAGATTGATTGTCTCTCGAATTTCTAATGTTACCTCTCTTAGATCTCACAGATGAGAAAAACACAAAAGACTCTCAGATTTCTGAATAATCACTCAACTTATTCGGCTAGGAGTAAGCCTAAGGGGTATATATAGAACTCTCCAAAACTGAAACTTATTTGGGCCAAAGCCCAATTAATAACCACACGGACCAAAACCACACGACCGTGTACCATTCGATTTTGAGAATATTCAAAATAGGGTATCAAGACAATGTCTTGGATAAAGAAACACCTACTAAGTGAACATTGAATATTATAATCGAAAATCATTCCTAATCGAGGTAATTTAAATGACGGACGATTAATGACCACTTGAGATTAGTGTGTAGTATGATTTATAGCATCGTTTCTTGTGTTACATGGACATGATTGTCATAAATCATTTGCACGGGTATTGGTTTAGAACCATACCAGATCGACCTATGAGAGTTTTTTAAGAGATTTAAAAATCGTCATAAGCATACTTCTCCTTATGGCTATCAGAACCTCATTCCGCGACCATGAGTATTGTGAGTTCTCTTGTTTGAGTACTAGTCCGTTTTGATGTTCTTCAAACGTCTGCCGCACATGGGGATTATAACGCAACAATCGGGCAGCTAGGTGCTCTTAGTAAGAGAAGCTGATAGGACAAGACTGGTAATGTCCCCCTACTAATAATAGGGAACATGTCTTTGTTGTTTCCCAAGGCCTCTCGAAGAGTGAGACTCTGAAAATGCATGGTCGTGCTCAGATGGATTTTGGAAATCATCTTTTTATTGACAGTCGAATTCAGACTTCGAGAAACACTTCTGGACGTAATAAGGATGTCGAATAATCTTACCATAGAGTTCATTAAGAGACATTGAGTGACATAGGAAAAAGGCTATACACTAAAAGAGCACTTGTCAAGAAGGACAAGTGGAAGATTGATAGGAATTGTGTCCATCGAACAAGTGTATTATTCCGATAGAGGGTTCATAATTATTAGAAAGCTAATTATTTAGTGAGGTTAAGTGATCGGAATTCTTAGTTGGAGGACGCTTTCGATCAGTAATATTAATGTACAATTAATATTCCCGTTTAATCTTGATTGAACCCTTCGGATCAAACCCAAGCAAATAAACGATCCGTCACAACCAATTAATCTGAAAGGAATTCATGAGCCACCCGAGTATTATGAGCATAGAAGTCGGATATTGAGCTAGTAGCGTCGAGACCGACCATCGCAAGTTGAGTCGAATTAATAAGACGAGGAGACGGTAAAAATCAATTAATCAACAAGTACCAAAATACCCCTAGCATCGGAATGCCCCGAGCAAACCGAGTGCTAGGGGCACAAGTGCTTGCATGGAAGCTAACATGTGTGTCGTACCATTCCTAGGCTGCTAGCAGCAGTGGCTGGTGCGTGGCGCAGCAAGCTAGCATGCTTATGCTAGCATTGCTAACATCGGCATGCTAGCATCACTAGCGCGCGCTAGTAGGCCAGCAGCATGCTAGGTCGTTCTAGAAATGGGGCACGCAAGGCCTCGCCCAGCACCCCCCATGCATGGGAGGCATGTTGGGCCGAGGCAGTAGCCCGCACTTGCTAGTGACCAGCCAGTAGGCCCAGCCAAGGGTGCAGGCGCCAGCAATGCAGCCTTGCCGCGTAAGGCAAGGTGTGCAGCTAGCGCTAGCTGGTTGGACCCGAGAGAATGGTGAGGCGGTTTGGGGGTGCTTGGGGAGCAAGGGATTGGTCCCCCATTGTGGTCCTCACCTACTCTTTCCCTCTTTGCTTGACACTTGTTGATTAATTATAGCATTGCTTTTTCTTTTAATTTTTTATTTAATAATAAAATGGAAAAAGGAATTTTACCAATTCTCCCATATTAATGGGATAGAGGAATGCTCATAAGAATTTCTCTATAAATACCAACCTTGGGATTTGAGAACTTCTCTTGAGTTGAACTCAATAAGGCATCTCCTATAAAGTAAGAAAACCTTTAAGTTCATAAAAACTCGAGTACTCTATTTTGGTCTAAATCGGCTAAACTCCAAGTAGGGGCTGGACGGGTCGTTGTTGCGGGTGGATTTCTGAGAGAGGTTCATGCGATTGCGGGACTCGAGGCTTTTGAAGTAAGAGCTCATTAACAATGCAAAGCATGGGTTAAGTGTAATATTGTTTTTCTCCTTGTCTTGTTAATTACGCTTATTAGTTATATTAATTGTGAGAGGGTCTTAGGGTCGGGTTTTGTTTTCAGGGAAAGTTAGGCTTTCCGAAACCCAACATGGGAATCCCATGATGTGGGTTAAGACATCTACTTTTGGCCTCATGACCCGACCAGAAGTGCTATGACAATAAATAGACCATCTTTGTGTTGGAACAACGTGAAGAATGCTTATGGACTACTTATTAAGTCACAAAATACAAAACGACTAGCCTGACCCAAAACGAAATGAACAAAATTCCAATTAACTAAGCCTGATCAATAATTAGGCTTCAACCCGAAGTTAAAACCTAGTTTTAACGGACTATGGAGCTCCTAGGATGAAAATTAAAGATGCCATAGGAAAATTCGCGCGCAACTCAACGAGTCGCGCTGGTATGGCGCTGGTATGGCGCGCGTAACTTACAATGTTGCGCGTGACACCCAGCGCAGCCTCCAGTGATGCGCTCACGGAAGATTCAGAATTTCGTGAAAATACATAATCGAATCTTACCATGATACTGTAGTTGCGCTGCCCCTTGTAGTGCATCCAAATCACTTGTGTGCAACAGGCGTGCGTGACCCATTGAGATGTACACTCCACCTCCTGCAACAGAATGCTCAAAAACCTTAGCGCATCCATTCCTATAAATAGGCGCTTATTACAAAGCTTAAAGACATAGAAATTAACACGAAACACTAGCAGAAAATTTGTGAAACTCATGTCTTGACCAGAATTGCTATGACGATAAATAAACCATCTTTGTGTTGGATTAACGTGAATAATGCTTATGGACTACTGATTAAGTCATAAAATTACAAAACAACTAGCCTAACCTAAAACAAAATGAACCAAAGTCCAATTAACTAAGCCTGATCAATAATTAGGCTTATACCTGAAGTTAAAACATAATTTTGAGGGACTTTGGGGCGCCTATGTTAAAAACTAATGTCGTCGCAAGAAAATCAGCACACATCTCAACAAGTTGCTTGGTATAGCGTGCGTAACTCACAAGATTGCTCGTGACGCCCAGCGCAGCCTCCAGTGATGCGCTCACGGAACATTCCGAATTTCGTGAAAATACTGAATCGAATCTTACCATAATACCACGCGGTGCAAGAAAGTTAGTTGCGCTGCCCCTTGCAACGCATCCAAATCACTTGCGCGCAGTAGGCGCACGCGACCCACTTAGTGACGGAAGGTAGATTCTAGGTCGTTGGATTCTAAAATTCCTTTAATCAAACAAAATTATAACTAAACCTACTCCTAGTATAGGGGTTCCGAGTCGAATCCAAAGGAATGGAGGCATATGCTATGGTCTTATGTCAAGCTACTCTGAAGATTGAATAATAGGTTTGTAAAATAAAAGAAAACCAACACGACATTTGATGAGTGTCATTTATGGCACTCATATGGTCGCATTTTAGGACGTTTTCCTTGTATTATATAGGTTTTCTCTTTAAATAATGCTTTAGTTTCGTTAATTTATGCTTTAGTTTCTCCGTTTCTCTTATTTTGTGCTTTCTCGTGAAATAAGGGTATTTTCGTCTTTTCCTCTTTACTCACTTCACTTTCTTTTATTGTAAGCTTTGTTCGGGTCTTGGGATCTACTTTGGAAGTTTCTTTAGACCTCATATCATTTGGTTGGCTAGAGTTCAAGAGAAGAAGCAACCTCCTATTCTTGGCATTAGCGCTCTCGTGCATCACCATCATCGCATGTCTTGATCACGAACACGCAAAAATGAATATTTAAAGGCTGCCCCCTTCGTGAGCATCATAAGAGAGCGTCGATGAGGAGCATGCTTGTGAGCGCTAGAATTAAAGCAAGAGGCCGGATGCACGACCATCACTATGGTCCGTGAGCGCAGCAGGGGGCATGAGTGGCAAACCATGTGCTGCGTGCGCGCACACCCTCCTTTGCATGCGCACCACAGGTTGGTGCACGTGCGCACTGTGACTCTCCGTCCCTTTTTTTTTCTTTGCTATATATACTTGAGGCCTTTCTATTTTTGAACAACTCTAGACTAGCTTAGAATTTCTCTCTCATATTTTAGCTTAGGTTGAGAGCTTCTCTCTCTAGATTTGGGGTTAGTTTAGGAGTAGATTTAGGGAGAGAAAGTGAGGAATTTCATTGTGGATTTGAGAGATTGAAGATTTAAGGTGACAATTGTATTGAAGATCTCCATAATCAATCAATGTCTAACTCTATCTCATTTTATTGCTTTTTTTAATTTCAAGTTTGTTTGATTAGATGTTGATGTTTGATTCTTGATTAGTGTAATTGTTCTCCATATTTTGTTGACTCTTGATTTCTTTAGTTTCTTGTTGATTAGATGATGATTTTTGAGTAGTTGTTTTGCTTGGAATTGGGTGAAACTTGTATGATTGATTAATTGTGATTAATTTGGATATTGTGTTTATTGATTGTTGAGATTAAAGTGATTAATGAATGTTTGCATGTGTGTAGTTTGATTAGGCCTTGAGAATTATGTTAGATTGCATTGCGATTAATAATGACACAACCCATTGATTTAGGAATTGCAATTGTCGATTGGTTTGGATTGTGATTCTCCTTGTTAGTCATTCATAATGAAACCTAGATTGAATTATAGGAGATAGCTTTTTGATTCCAATTGATAGCTCTTTCATTAGTCTTCACAACCATTAATTGGCATGTTCTTCCCTAGTTGTTGCAATTGTCTTGATTACTGGTTGATCCCCATTCCCTAGTGTTTCATTTGTTTGTTTACTTGTTTAGTAGTTGTTTAGTTTTACCTCTTTCCCCTTGACTTCAACCTATCTTAGGCATAGATTGGAAATACTTGAACATAACCGTTCCTAGTGGTTTGATCCTTGACTTATCTCTATACTCGTATTTAGGTTTGTTAAGTGATTTTAAATTTGTTTGGCTCTAGGAAAGATTAGATAACGACCTACTTTTCCCTACGTCACAATTTCTAAGAATAGAAGTCAATATCAAGATACTAGGGAATAAGGATCCACATGCATTCACGATAAACATGATAATTTGACGGGAAGTTGATCAATCGAATAATGCGAGGGAAAATAGTATTTGCAATCAAAACCACTTGAAAAGCTATTTCCTAAGTGTCAAAGTAGTGGTCTAAACGAATGACTATCAAAGGAAAATAACAAGACAAGTTCAATCAATAAGAGTAGCTTCCAAATCAATGTGTCGTATCAATGAAAACTTCAATGCAATCTAGCTTGATAATCAAGGTTAGCTACTCCTAAACAAATCAAACACATGCACAAATCATCAACCAATTTAATCACAATATCAAATTAATCAAAATCCCCAAATTAACATTAGTCTATCATTCATACACGCTTCACCACATCCCTAGCAAAGGATCTACTCACTACACATTGTATAATTGAAAAGCAAAACTAAACAAATCATCAATTTCATCATCAACATTGTAATCAAAATATCAACAATCAAATCAAACACTAAAATTGTTACAAAACTTTGATCAATATCAAAGAGAATGAAGATCAAAATGTAGCAATCATTAATTACCAAGTTTCTCTCAATCTAAGAACAAAAGGTTCCCAAAATCTTGAGCTTCTCTCTCTAAAAATCTATTCTATTAAATTTCTAATACAATTCTCCTACAATTCTCTCTCTAAAAAGGAAGAAACTTTATATATAGTAAAACTAACAAAGGAGAAGTTAGTTAGACGTCCAAAAAGAACCCGTACAAGTGCGCCCTCTTCGCATAATGCGCAGCCGCAGAGAAATGGGTGCAAAATCGGGGAATCAGGGCTGCGCGACCGCGCCTTACACATACGCACTCGCGCCTCTATCCCGCGTGCCCGCGCTAGCCTCGTGAACGCTTGCGCTTGGGAGTAGGGAAGCCTCTCTCTTGCGTCTATCGATGCCTCCGTGCGCTCCACTTGATGAACATTAGGGATGGTAGTTTTCAAGGGCTCCTACGGTGGGTTCAACACCACTTTTGATATCTACGTATCTTGAGAGCGTAGATAAGAAGACTCGGAGCTTCCACACCTCAACACTTGAGCTTCAATGGGAGAGAACGTCTTGCATTTTCAGCCTTATGAATCCTAAGAAAGAGCCATGGAGATCCTTGGACATCATCTTTCTCTTGAAATCAAAGAAAAGCAAACAAATAAAAGAGAAAAGGCGAAATAAACTAAGAAATGCAAGAAAACGGGAAAACAACTAAGGAAAATAAAAACTAGAGAAATAGAAGATAAACTAAAGAAAAAGAGATAAAAGAACTATAAAAGCGATTAAAATCATCCTAAAAGAGGCTAAATGAGTGCCATAAATGACACTCATCAAATTCCCCCAAGCTAGACTTTTGCTCGTCCTCGAGCAAAACAAAAGCAAGTAGGAACAAGATGAAAAACTTATTCAAACAAGAAAAGGAAAGAAAAGGATAAGAATGTAACTAAAACTCACTTTCGTAGGAATCACGGTTGGTTTAAACCCCAAATTCGCCAATGAGGACGAGTGAGGTCTCGTAAGGGTATCCAAAGAGTTTGACCCAGAACTCTTAAAGGAAAAAGTGAGGCAAATGATTAAAGGAAAGTAAAATCAAAAAGGAAAAAGTAAAACCAACAGCCTTTGAAATGGACTTTTACAGATGATCAAATGCAAGTGAATAAACAACTTTCTACACAATAAGGTTATGCATGTTCCAAGATATCCAAGATTGATAGAAACATAAAATATGCTAAGCATAGAGAACTAATGAAACACAGTTCACCTTCATCTCAAACAATCTTACCACGTTCTCCCAACTAGCTTCAAATCCACACCTTTAGGGAGCATCTCAATGATTCTTCGAAGGAACCGAAAAAGAAGAGATTTTAGGGCTACTCGACATCTTGACTATGCACATCGCTCCATAGGCTTGACTCACATCTCTGTCCACCGACTTGTGACACAACCAAAAAGTTCAAAAGTAGAAACCTACTTTTGGCCTCTTGTCCCGACAGGAAGTGCGATGATGTTACAAAAATCCGTTCTTAATTCTAGATCAGAGTCGAAGTGTTTATGGACTATGAAATGCTTTATGAAGTAAGTTAAAGCCCATATTTGAGACCAAGTTATCTTAGAGCCTTGTCCGATTAATAATTAGGCCTAAAACATGCTCATACATGTTTAAATTTGATTAATAATGGACCCAAATGCGTCACATGCAATGATTGGATCCAATCAATCTTACATTGTTAAAAAACAAGCCAATCAGATAAACCAACCATCAAATTTCTATGCAAGGATAATGCAAATGGATAACCCTTTCAAAGGGATTTCCAACGGTATATTATAAGCCCAATTCCGAGTTAAAACGAAACACTAAACCCGGCCCTAAAATCGACACCGTTGCACTCCAACGACCATATCTTTTGATCCATAACATATCTTAACCTAATTCCAACATTCAGGGCTTTCCAATGATATCTCACACGTCTTAAACTGACTTCGCAATCAAAAGTTATGGAAGTTTTAAAAACGCGTTTTCGTATAAGGCAAACCGCACCGAGCGCAACTCAATGAGTTGCGCGCGCTTGGAGCGTGCAAGTCATTGAGATGTGTGCGGCACCCAGCGTGACTTAGAGGGTTGCGCGCGCCACCTGATGGCGCGGCTCTAAAACCCTAAACCTAGATTCATATGCCTATAAATAGGGGTCTTCGTTCAACCCCAAAGGGTATGGAAAAAAATCAGAATTCTAACCCTAGCATTCTCAAAACCCTAATCTCTCAAGTTCTCTTAATATCATATTACTTTTCTTCTCTCTTCCCAAATACTTTCCAACCCTAATTGAATCCATTGAAATCCTTGGTGGTTCAAAGAAGAAAGAAAGTCCATAAACGCATTAAACGAAGATTAAACATAAAAGAAGAACGTTCAGTTTCCTGAGCACCTAGATAAATCACTTTTCTTTTATTGTTTAAATAACTTTAATTGAATAAATAGTGTTGTTTGATCACTTTCAACAAACTTTTAATTAATTTAATTCACATAGCGTTCTTGTCTTAATCAAGACTAGAATTTGAGTAATTAATTGAATGTTTTATCATCTAAGTCAAGGCAACCATTGTTTATTTCTTGTTCTTTTCACAAATTTGAATAACAAAAGAATAACGACTTTTGCAATGTAATTCCTACGTGATTAATGCTTGTAAATAAAATCAACTAACTTAGTTTTTAGGAGCCACGTTGCATATATTGTTTGTTGATGAAATTGTGAAAAAGGAAGAGCTAGTAGAGGCCACAATAGGGCTAGAATAGCGATTCTTCCCTAAAAAGAACGTAATTTTAGTACCCTCGCTCCCGAACTCATTTCTGGTACACGTAGACAAATTTGGGCATGGGGTAAACTTACGATTCGAGCTAAATATCCCTTGAACTCTACTTGGGAGAAAGGCATGAACGAGGTTTGTGAGTTTTCCTAAAACTAATGGGCGACTCCTTACTAGTTTCTTACAAAAAAAGCATGATGATAGGATCAACTCTAATTCAAAGGTCTCCTAAATAGTCAGATATTCAAATCCTAAAATACCCTAAAAAGTGTAAAGTCCTAGGCTTTTAAAGGGCCATGGGCATATAAGGAGAAGGATCCCCTACGATGAGCACACTCTCCGTACAGTGGCGACTCCGATGGGGACTTAGAGGTTACAAGATTAATTTTTAGTTATGGCCCAAGGTTTCTAACACTAGGTTGCCTATGGGTTGTAATGGGAATTAACTTGGATAATGTCTAGTTAGAGAGCGAGACTTGAACGCATAATATCTTCCTTTTTCACAAAAGAAAAAACCAAACAAGCAACATTGCGTCATGCATAATAATAGCACACTTTAACCATTAGGGATTGGCCTATTGACTAGGGATTGCCAACACTAGGCTTCTATCCCGAAATCAATAACAGTCATCCCACCCATATCGGCAACAAAATGTTGGGAGGGCTATGTCATGGGTCAACACGTTGACTGATTAATTCGTGCATCATCCTTAAGATATGATACCTTTGGACACCCAAGCCTTGACCTTAGAATAGCATTGTATGCTTTAACGGTTCCTTTTATGTGCTTATGTGATTACATGAATATGTGCTTATCATATGATTCGTGTCTAATCTAATTAATTCCAACTTGTTTCCTAGAGATATTTAAAAAAAAATTTGCAAAAAAAAAAAAACAAATGTGGTTCGACAAAAGAAAAAAAAAAAAAGAAAAATGGCACTTCGGTTTTTGAAAAAAAAAAAACGGAACTTCGTTTTTGCAAAAGAAAAAAAAATTAGTCAAACCTACCAGGTAGCACGCGCAACTGTCAAAGTTTGCACGCGCCCTCCAAGCGCAAGTCCACGAGTTGCGAGCGGCCCTTCCGCGCAACTCATGTCTTGCGCGCGCCTACTGTTCAACGTTGACTTTGTCTCGTTACCAGCAATGTTATACAAAGAAAATGATATTAACATTTCAAGGTTAATTATTAAGTAGGTGCTAATAATATCTTTTTGGCTAACAATATTGTCTAACTTAGTTGTTTCTTTTTAATTGTTCTTCTTTTCGTTTTTTTTTATTAAAAAAAAAAAAATCTTTAATCATTCTTTGTTTAAAAAAAAATCAAAAAAACATGTCTTTTAATCGTCCTTTTCATTTCCCAAAAACAAAATGTCTTTTATCGTTCTTTATGCGTTTTTTCGAAAAAAAAAGGCGTGTGGCAGGCGTTACTCTCGAAGTTGCACTTTCCAGCTTAGCGTAAGACGGAAAATTGCGCGCGATACTATTTTCGATTATGATGATTCAATTACGTACTTTATAATCGAACTAATGACATTACTTCTCATAAGGTTCGTCATGACGAGTCATTTTAACATGGGCGACCAAATATTTGTCCGTAGCCCAACCACTTTTAATGGGCATCTAAATTAAATTTGTTGCCCAAACATGTGTATTGTGCGACGACACATAAAGTCGAAGCCCAAAATGTACTTTGGGCTACGAATGTAATTGTGTAAGCTACCAGTTTTTTCTTCATTGCCCAAATCAAATAAGACGACGAGATTTTTTAATAAATTTGACGCCCAAAATCCAAAAAAAAGGCGGAAAATTAATTTTTCTATGTTGCAAAATTCCCACATTCACATAAGAGTCTCGCGGTTTCTTCAATTCGCCCAAATAAACTCTAATCAATTTTCTACTCCTACTTCACCTCATATTTCCTCAATTCCTAGCTAGTTTATTATCAGTTAAACCCTATTACCTATGTCACCTCAATTCCGAAGGCTACTCTGATAACTCAAGGTTGGAGACTAGGCGTGGGTTTTTCCGGCGGCCTCAACACACTTACAGTTATAGCGTCATCCTCTTCTTCCCAGGTAATTTACGCCTTTAATTCAGTTGTTTTTCCTTATATTTATGGTTAAATTTTGTGTTTTTCTGGTTCCTTGATTCAATTGTGGGTAATTTTGACCCTATAATTTTGTGTGAATTGATTATCCCCAATTAATTCCTGGTTGTTTAATCGATTCATAATTAGGAGCGTATGAATACCTAATTCTGTTGTTGGTTGTTATTTTAGAGCAATTGTTGGTAGTAAATTTTCATATGATTTTATTTGTTAGTAATTTGGAGGGTTTGACTTGTTTTGGTTGGGAAAGTAGGGAATTAAAGTGTCATAGAATTTTAATTATATGGTGTCAATTTTTATGTGTGTTTATTTCAGAAGGAAAAGTCTTGATTTCGATATTTCTTTTGTGTGCATGTATCAGATTTTGCAAAATAATATGATTGGAGGCTATACTTTTCATGTTGTGCAAACAAGAATTAATATACAGAGTAGTTAGTGTATATTGGCAGGGGTGAATACAAATTTTATTTTTTTTTTTGACGAGAAAAATGAACCAAAATATATTAAGAGAAAATTAGGGAGTGTCAAAAGTAACAGCAGCTACAATGCTAGGGGGAATCTCTTTTGTCCACACCCTTAAACCATCATACTCTCTACTAATGTTGGGTAGTTTATGAGCCACCCCATTCCCTTTTCTCCCCACAAAAGCATAATCAAAAGATAAGCACAAATTAGCTAGAAAAAGAATGTCATTCACGATGATACCGAGCCTCGAGTTGTCACGTTTGCCTTTCTTCAGTTTATGATACAGGTTCAGGTTGTCCACCTCAAGGATCAAATGCGAGAACTAGCTTGAAAATATTGAAGTATAGTTTGAGCAAATTATTGATGAGTGTGCAAATTAGAACTAGCTTTAAAATATTTAAATTATAGCTATGACTCGTGTAATATTAATTAAACTAAAGGACTTTTGCTCCATTCTGATCATAGTAGCAATGCACCATATAACTAAGTGTATGTTTTCTAGCATATTTTATTAATGGAATTTGCTTTGCCTAAGATGAATATGAGTCAGAATATAAATTTGTTTTTTATATCATATAAATGCATGTTAAAGTATAAATGTATCTTAGAATTGTCGTTTCTTTATAATTCTTCTAATTCATGCATTTGATAATCTTGTGTTTCCCATTCTTTTTAAATATATCACTTCTTTGCAATTCTTCTAACTCATGCATTTGATAATCTTGTGTTTCCCATTCTTTTTAAATTTATCACATATAATTCATGTTTAAAGTTAAATCTTATTGAGAAATTAAAAAAAATCTTTGTTTGTAACTAATTATCTTTATTGTTTTTAAGAACGAATATGGATCGAAGTTGGATGAATCATAATGGTGTAAAGGATAGAAAACAACCAAAGTACATAGCTGGTGTAAATGAATTTCTACAGTTTGCTTTTAGGGGAAAAAGTGGTGAAACAATGTTGAAATGTCCTTGTCTTAATTGTAGATTGGTTTTGTCTCAAAATCGTAAAAATATGCAATGTCACTTACTAGTATATGGCATTGATTAAAGTTACAAACCATGGGTGAGTCATGGAGAAAGTGCATAGAAAACTAATAACAATGAAGATGGGTATAGAGAGGAGGTTTCAGATAATGATGATGAGATTTATGAAATGCCTTTTGATGACATGGCTCCATTTGTTTTCGATGCAACAAACGCGTGGAATTCTGTAAACTCTACACCCGTCGATGAAAATGAGGGAACCACAAATATAGGATTAAAAAGTGGCACTCATGAAACTCCTATGTTGCTCCAAAAATTAATGGAGGATATGGAGGCTGATTTATATCCAGGTTGTAAGACGTTCAAGAGATTGGAGTTTATTATGTCATTGTTACACATTAAAGTTAGTAACAAGTGGAGTGATAAGTCCTTTTCAATGTTATTGAATGCTTTGCATAGGGCATTTAATTATGATAACAATTTACCTTCAAGTTCCTATGAAGCAAAAAAATATACAAAAGCGCTAGGGTTAGACTATGTTAGGATTGATGCATGTGTCAACCATTGTGTTTTATTTCGAAAGGAGTGTGCAAATGAAGTTAAATGTCCTAAGTGTTTAGCCCCTAGATGGAAGCAGGATGTTTCTCAAGAAGATGAGAGTTCAGATGAAGATGAGGGTGCCAAGAGGAAAACACGAGTACCTCAATTAGTCTTGCGTCATTTTCCACTTATTCCAAGGCTCCAAAGAATGTTTATGTGCTCCAAGCTAGCAATGCATATGAGATGGCACAAGAAAAAGCATGTTGGTGATGATGATGATGATGGGATTATGAGACACCCAAGAGATTCGAAATCGTGGAAGTCTTTAGATGAGCTATATCCAGACTTTGCTGCGGATGCACGTAATGTACGCTTGGCTTTAGCTAGTGATGGGTTTAATCCTGGGGCGAACATGAGTAGTAGATATAGCATATGGCCAGTGATGTTAGTACCTTATAATTTACCTCCTTGGATGTGCATGAAAAGTGACAACATGATGTTATCATTATTAATTCTTGGCCCTAAATCTCCTGGTAATGACATAGATGTATTTTTGCAACCTTTGATAGATGAATTAAAGGATCTATGGGAGACCGGGGTACAAACTTTTGATTCTCATTCTAAGGAGACATTTAATATGCGAGCAGTGCTTATGTGGACAATAAGTGATTTTCCTGCTTATGCCAATCTTTCTGGCTGGAGCACTAAAGGAGCCATGGCTTGTCCTAATTGCCATAAAGATACAAATTCTGAATGGTTGAAGCATGGACATAAATGGTGTTATATGTGTCATCGTGTATTTTTAGAACCCGATCGCAGTTGGAGGCTTAATAAGAGATTCTTTGGTAAGAAAGTTGAAAGGCGCCCACAACCTAATTCATTATCAGGGCATGACGCTTTGGAGCAGCTACATGGATACCCAAATGTGCAGTTTGGAAAAGATGATAAAGGAAAACGGAAGAGAGGCGAAAGATATATTGTTCACCAGTGGAAAAAGATAAGCGTTTTTTTTCAATTGCCTTATTGGAGACATCTATTAGTTCGACACAACTTAGATGTAATGCATGTGGAAAAAATGTATGTGAAAATATATTAGGTACATTGCTTGACTTGCCGGGAAAGAACAAAGACACCTTAAACTCTCGGTTGGATTTAGAGTCCATGAAAATGCATGATGATCTTCGACCAAAGAAAGTAGGGGACAAATATGAAATTCCACGAGCCCCTTTCAACTTGAGCCTAAATGAAAGGAGGAAAATAGTCACATTTTTATCGAAATTGGCTTTTCCGGATGGCTATTCATCTAACATTTCTCGATGTGCTTCTTTTCAAGATGGAAAACTCTTAGGAATGAAAAGTCATGATTTTCACGTTTTCATGTAAGATTTGCTAACCCCGACTTTTCAAGGTGTCTTAGATGAAAAAGTATTAGAACCTTTAAGAGAGCTTAGTTTATTTTTTAAGCAGCTATGTGCTAAGACCTTAAAGGTAGTAGACTTAGAACGAATGGAAGCAAATATAGCTATCACATTATGCAAGCTAGAACGTATATTTGTTCCAGCTTTTTTTGATGTGATGATTCATCTTCCCATACACTTAGCTACTGAAGCAAAATTGGCTGGCCCTGTACATTATCGTTGGATGTATCGATTTGAAAGGTAAAATATGTTTTTATTTATTTTTTTTAAATCTAAATGGCTAAATATTAGAAGAGGTTATTACACTAATTTCAGTTTTTATTATTAGAGCTATGCGGACGTTTAAATCTTTTGTAAGGAATAAAGCTCACCCTGAAGGATCAATTGCCGAGGGGTATATTCAAAAAGAATTTTTGACATTCTGTGCCAGATATCTTTCTAAGATTGAAACTCAGTTCAATCGTTTAGATCGAAATGAGGACATGCACGATCCACAACTGTATAGTCTTTCAGTTTTTTGTACCTATGGCAAGCCTCTAGGGAAGGCAAATTTAAAGAATTTGAGTATTGAAGATTGGAGAAAAGCTCAATTGTATGTTTTGAAGAATTGTGAAGAAGTGGAACCCTTTTTTGAGTAAGTACGTTAAATAATAATATATAATTATGAAATAAAATGTTGCTAACTATTTTTTTTTTTAGTGAATATGAGAACAATATAGGGCATCAAGACGTTGAATTTTGCAAGTGGTTTGAGAATAGAGTAAGATAGTGTGTTACATTTTAATATATTATTACATTAAATCTAGCACGTATATTCATTATTTTTATTTTTTAAATTTAACTTTAAAAACTAGGTTACACAACTTTGGGATGATAAGGATGACCGAGTTACAGAAGAATTATTGTGCTTAGCACGAGGTCCAATGAAGAGAGTTTTGACTTTTGATGGATATGTTATTAACGGGTTTAGATTTCACACTAAAAAGCGACAAAGAAATAGAAAAACCCAAAATAGTGGTGTTATTGTGAAAGGGGATGGAGAGAGTGGAGGGAAGGACTTTTACGGGATATTAGAAGAGGTTATTATGCTAGAGTATGATGCCTTGCAAAACCGAACAAGTCCTAAATTGGTATTATTCAAGTGTAAGTGGTTTGATGTATTTAGTGACGCAAGAGGGATAAAAAAGGACAAATTTGGATCTACAGTTGTCAATGTTTCTTGTAGATTGCAAACTAATGAGCCTTTTGCATTAGCTTCTCAAATTGAACAAGTTTTCTATGTCTCATCTCATGCCAATAAACATTGGAAATATGTTATTAAAGCCAATCCACGTAATTTTTTTGATTTCCCTAACGATGAAGACACTGAACAAAATGAATCACTATGGAACTCTGTGGAAGAAGGGGCAACCAGCCTTGAAGAATTTGTTGCACTAAGTGATGAGGAAATCACAATGGTTAGGGATGATGTTGAACCAGAGTTGGTTGATGCTGAAGTCGTCTTAGAAGCTACTAACAATATTACTCTAGAGAATGAATATGAGGAAGAAGAAGACAGTGAAGAGGATAGTGAAGATGGTCTGGACACTCTAGACATAGATAGCGTGCATGAGTTGGATGAGGATCTTGAAGATGAAGAATTTGAAAGCGATAGTTCTGAAGATTCAACCTCTTAGTTTTTGGTAACTGGTGTTTTCTAAATTAAAGGATGAAAATAAGTCACTTAATCTCATGTTTTTCTATATTTATATTGTATTGTATTAATATCATTGCAGTTACCAAGCACAAGTGAAGATTGTTGCATTTTTAGGCGCTACAACCATCTGCTATCAAATCTTTGTAGTTTTTAGTTAGTGATTTGCAAACTTTTTTTTTATTACGGGTTTTAGATAACTTTTTTAATACATTAGTGGTTTAACTTTATTTTATTAGCAAATTGTTGATTGTTTATGATTATTATAATAAGCAAAGTGTTAATGCCTATTTTAGTAACTGAATTGATGATAATTTCTTTTTCATTACTAATGTCTTGCATAAGAATTTCTTATAGGAAAATTATGGTATTCCAGCAAGTACAGCGAAATGCAGGGCATCAACGTAAGACAAGACAAGTGTCTAATGCAATGCAACAACTAAACCAATAGAATGTGCCAGGGCAACAGCAAAATGTGCAGCAACAACAACAAATTATGGAGCAAGAACAACAACAAAATGTTCAACAACAGCAACAAAATGAGACTCAACAACATGACGAAGAAGCATCAACCAATGAACAAGGTACTATGACTAATTTGACATATCGGGAGAAACGAAGGCTAGAACAAGCTGAACTTCGACATAAATTTCCTGATCGTAAGCGGCGTGGGCCTACTAGGGGTAAGAAATATGTAAGTAGAGTGTGGAATTCTAATTCTGAAGAAAAGATTAAGATCAATTTCATGGATGAGCTTCGACGTGTGGTTGGTGAAAAGGCAGATGAATTCATATGTGAATGTAGCAATTGGGTGAAAGAATTTTGTCCCCTAAAATCTTTGTATGTTTTTATAACCAACAAGCCTTTTTAATATATGATGTTGAAGTTATATTTCATGACTCTAACCATACATTCATGACAGAAATTGGTCTAAGATGGATTCAGGTGCTAAAGAAAGGTTATATAAGAAGATCAGGGTAAGTTTTAAGTATGTAACACTAGTAAAATGTGTGATAGAATTCAGCATTCATGGATTCATTTTAATTCAATGTTGGTAACTAGTTTATGGATTATTCTTATTGGCAGAGTAAATATGATTTACCTGATATGGTTGCTGGTGCTAATGTTACTGAAGCGTTGAGCTTTCAGTGCTCCATGTTGTATAAGCATTGGAGATTTAGGCTTAAAGAGCAATACTTTAGAAACAAGTCAGTTACAGATGCTATAAATAGTAGACCTTATACTATTGACGCTAATCAATGGACATGGCTAGTTTGTGAGTATTGGAATGATGAGAAGCAAAAGGTAAAATTCTATTTTTTTTTTTACTTAATCGTTAACTGAAGATATATTCCTTAATTAACAATGAGTGGTTTGCTTATTTTCTTGTGGCTTGTAGCGTATTAGTAAAGTTAACACGGAAAATAAGCTTAAGCAAACTGAAACACCTGCAAATGGTGCAAAGTCTACCGCAAGAATTTTCCATGAATTGGTAAGACTTCTATATTTTTGCAATGATTTATATAATAATTTGTTTAAAGCGGTGCATGTCTGCTTTTGGTGAAGCTCAGAAAATGTTTATAAACTAATTTATGCTTAATGGCAAATGAATTATTTCATGGTAGATTAGTTCTGCTAGATTTTGGACTGTTACGATTATTTGAGCACTGATCACATTTCATTGTATAATTTGTCATTTCTTATCAACAATGCAGATGAATGTGCAACAAACTCAAGGTACTCAAGAACATGGAGGATCATCAGATAATCCTCTTGAAACTCAGCAAGATCCTCTGTACATCACCTTATTTGAGAAAACTAAAAAGTACTCAACGTTCCCTTGGTGGTTTTTTTTTAGTATCTTTTTATATAAGTTTTTTTTAATTATATAATAGTTTGAATTGAGTTATTTCTTATTGTGCGTGAATTAATATGCTAGGCATAAAGATAAGGGATTTGAACCTAATGCTGAAAAAGACTATGAAGCGCTTAGAAACCTTCATGAAAAGGAAGTGGAGGAGCATGGTGAAGATACACTAAGTGTCAAAGCAGCATACATGGAGGTTTTCAAACCAAAGTCTGGATATGTTAAGGGACTTGGTCCTGGAGCTCGTCCACCAAAGAAAAGAAGAGTTGATGGAGAAACTGATGAAGTTAGAGTGGCATTATCGGCTGAGATTCAACAATTAAAAGAGGATGCCGCAACACGTGAGGGTGCACTTGTATCTCAAATTGAATCTCTGAAGGAATCTAATGAAGAGCTTAAAACCTCAAATGAAGAGCTTATAGCATCAAATGATGAGCTTAAAGCGACCGTATCTAGAATCAACATAGAAGCTCAGAAACGTGAAAAGAAGCTCAGAGATGATATGATGAAAATGTTTGAACAACTTAGGTATGACACTTTCCATCTTCTATTTGAGATATATATTTTTAGTTATAATCAAAAAAATATGTTGCTGTGTGTTGTTGCTGTTATAGTTCTTGGTAGTGTTTATTATCTTTTTTTTAAGTTTATGAAGCAAGCATACTGAATATTTGGATGGAGTATGCAGTCAAATAGAATTCACTTTTATAAACCTGTAACATACGTTCTGCTATAGACTAAGTAATCTTACTGTAAACTAATAGAACAGTAAAATGAAAAAGAGGAAAGCTTGAGGATTTTTGATTGAAATTGATAATAACGGCTACCAAACTACTGCTAACGCTAATACACTAAAGGTAGAGACTTAGAGGCTACAAAACTACTACAACTACTCTAGATTAACATCCAAACTCACATATTCTTTTTCATACTCTCTTTTCCCTTAAATACTAAGAATTCCCCTTCCCTTATGTAACCTAGCAAATAAAACCACCTGTACTATTCTGCCAGATTGGCTCTACACAATGAGGGAAAATAACAAGTATATACTTTTGGATGCAGCAATTTTAATACTTTTGTGTAATAAAGTTTTTATGAAGTTTGTATTTGTGAAAATGATTGCATGATTTATATACTAAATTTTCGGATGCTCTCAATAATTATTTTGATGTTACTAACTTATGTTTCACTTACATAGGAACAACATGGGCTAGCAATGAAAGATGGATGATCGCAACTATTGAAGGTGATATATATGAGCAGCGTTGAAAAGGGGTCGATGTAATTAATTCTGTAATTAGTGTTATGTTATTTAATTTTTAAAGGATCATATACCTTGTTGACAAAGTGGGATTATCTTATAATTTACACTTATTCTTAGTATGTTATTTATAAATTAAACTTTTTTCATATTGTCGTTATTCAAAATGTTTGGTATTTGAATTTATTTTCAGATTAATTTGTTTTTAATAGGTTGTACCCGTATATATATAAATAAAAAAAAACATTATATTGTATGATACCAGCAAATATGGAAAACAACTAACTTTGTTGCACAAAGTACAATGTGCAACGACGTAACACGTATTGGGGCAAAGATGGGCGTCGAAAAAGTTCGTTGCCCAAAACATTATGGGCAACGAAAAATAATTTGTCGCCCAACGTATCAAAGATAAGGCAACAAACTTGTTCGTCGCCCAAAATATTTTGTGCAACGAAATAAATAGCACATAGGCAACTAACATTTTAGTTGCACAAAATAACCTTTGTGCAACGAAATACAGTTTCGTCGCCCAGTATGTAATGGGCTTCGACCTTTGGGCTTCGGACCCATGTCTAGACCCAATTCGTCGCCCAAGACATTGGGCGACGAAATATTGGTTTTGGGCGTCGAGTTTAGTCGTTGCCCAAAGTCGAATTTCTTGTAGTGTCATTAGAAGTTCGCATCTCTTGATAGGGCGTCATCAATATTCCCATTCTTAAACGTGCCTATTTTCAGGGTCGTCATCTTTTAGTTGTAAATAGTCAACCTTGACTTAAGAGAATAATCTATTTACCTCTTCTATGGTTTAAAAAGAAAATCCCGAGAACCTTACTTGGGATGATTGCCTCACAAAAAAAAAAAGCAAAAAAATGGAATGTGAAAAAATCAAGAATTCGTTCTTAAAAAAAAAAAAAAAAAAAAGAGAGTGAGAGAGAAGAGTATGATACAAAAGATTATTATCCTATAAAAGAGAGAGAGAAGATAATGAATGATAAAACCGAGATAATGATTTAATTATTTCTTGGATTTTACATTCGGAGGCCATCATTTTTTTTAAGCAAATAGTAATATACTATCCTTTAAAGATGAGCAATATGAGAATCATAATAAAAAAACGATACAGATATCTATTGTAATCTAAATGATAAAAAAATACCATATTTCTAGTATATTGATCATTTTAGGAGTGTACTATGGTTGACTAATAATTCTAAAAATTTGATGAGCATGTCAACCCAGCTTTCCCTTTCTTTCTCTTCTATTTTTTTCGAAAACCATTCATTTAAAGTAAAATCTTTAGATGATTACCTTGTTGAAGTCAACACAAATAATGACATTCCATTGTTCGCGAATTTTTTTTCATCTACAAAGTTGCTTAAAGTGAATTCGATATGGGAGTTTAAAAAAAAAAGAAAGAAAACAATCATTTTGACTTTTGATCGTTGTTTGAATGCTTGGCAGAAAAGGTTTAAGTGAACGCGCTCAATTTCTCGTGATACACATTACTAGATCATCTTCCACATTCGCATACTAGTCTAATCATGGGTGACAAAGCAGCATTGGAGATACTTAGAGAGGAACTCCAAAACCTAAAAGCCCTACGAGAAGAAGAAGCCCAAATGAAGGCTCATAAAAAAAACAGAAAAGGCTAAAATAAAAGCAGAAAAAGAAAAAGAGTAGAGGCCTTTGAGAAACTTGCCCTTCGAGCTAGCTCAGGGAATAAGTACTTCAATTATGAGCTTACACTACAACCTAGTGGCAAGACTCTTTCCCAGAAAAGTTCTTGACTACGGATTTACCAGCCTTTAAGGTTACAGACAATCCTAGGACTCACTTAATGAGCTTTATTGGAATTATGGCATTGAAAGGGGTTGAGCATAGCTTATATGCTTTTACTTATCCTGTTTCATTGGACCCAACTGCTAGATCAGTGTTTTATAACCTCGATGCAAAACAACTTTCCACTTAGAGTGACGTTGTAAAAACGTTTTTAGCCCAATATGGAGACAACATCGAGCTCACAACTACCTTGCGCGATCTTGAATTACTTAAGTAAGAGGAAAAAGAAGGCTTTATTGACTTCTTTTTCAGGTGGCGATCAAAGGTTGCTCTTCTTTCACAAAGACCTCCGGATCATGAACTTGTCACAAAGTTTATAGACAATATGTCTCCACCATACAAGTGCCATTTACATTACCTTGGTTTAGACACATTTCAAAAAGTCTATATTGTGGGAACATTAATTGAAGGGATTTGATAAATGGAACCATAAATCATATAGATGGACTAGATTTTTAGAGAGGATTTCGCCTACGTTGGAAACGGACAAAGCTCAAAGACGCAATCTCAAGAAGCTGTCAACATTTCAAGATGTAGAACCCTAGGTCTTGTTTTGTTTCTTTTTATTTTGTTTTCATTATGATGGACTAAGAGATTCATGTTGTGGAATCTACTTATTATGTACTCTCATTAATTAATGAATAAAAATTATATTTTCAAGTACGTCTATCTTGTTCTTTTTTCAATCTCTTTGTTGTTATTAGCTCGAATTGAATAAAACATATACATGCAAATAGGAAATATAAAAAAAAAGGCATACATACTCTACACTTTAAGAATCTTGATGAGCTTTGGCTTATAAGATGTATTGAATGAAAAGATGCCCATCTTTTGGCCCACTAAAGAGATATGATGATTACACCAACACAAGAGGCAACTTGAAACTCAACGTAGATAATCCCATGTTAATAACCTTAGAACAATCTAACTTTTTGTTAGCCCTTTTGAGCTTCGTCAATTGAGCCTTACTTATTCAACCTACATTATCCAAACCTTGGGATGGGAATGGTGCAAAGAGATACAAATGAAAGAATTGGAGGAACGAAACATAAGACGGGGACACAAAGTTAGTCTATACCCAAAAAAAAGGAAAGATTGAATGCAAAATTGTTCTAAACCCAAAACAAAGCTTGTCAAAAAGAGAAAAAAAATAAAAAAGAAAGAGAGAGAGAGAAGACAAGGAAAAGGCGCCTAATGTAGGAGTTGTCACACAAAGTAAAAAGGTTTTAATTTTAGAAGCATCAAAAGTAAGGGATTAAGGGAGTATACTTGAGCCTGTCCACTTTTCATAACCTTGAGCCTAGCCACGTTACAACCCTGGAAAGGCCCTCTTTGAAGTAGACCATAACCATGTACCATGAAAATTATCACTCTATGAAAATATGGCCCACCTTAGCCTTTTAAACATATGGACCTACTATTGAGTAGTTATTCCCATACATAAAATGCATAAAGTGTTGAGTAATGATTACAGAATAATATAAAAAAAATCAAATAATTTTAATGATTTGACAGCCATCGGCTTGATTACATCATGTTAGTAAAGCAATCGAATCAAACTAAATTCGATGTTTTCCATATCCTTTACCAAGAAAAATGAGATGACTATCACTTTTAAAAAAAACAATCACCTTATTTTCTTTTAATAATAGGGCTATTTATTACCAAGGTGATTCAAGTTCTATATGCATTGCCTAGAAATAAAATGAGTTAATACAATAAATCGATTTGATGTATCGACAACCTCGATATCAACTTTAGATGTCTTTTACAAATCTTGAGCATTGGTCTTCCCACTTATCATGAGCAACTAATAGGTTCTCATGCGTGGGATATTTTTATCCTCTCTAAGTGAGGAGCATTGATTGAACATGATCGCTACATGAAAAAATGATCGTTATCGCTATCACATGTATACCTCACTGCCAAATTACCACGATGATTCAAATATTAAGTCAATAATCCTTATTTTTTTGAAAACATGTCTATTTCTCTTTTTATTCTTCTATGGGAAAGTTGGATCCCCTTCCTTTTCATGTAAATCCGTCTTATTTGTTCATTTCTTTTTTAGGGGGTAAGTTAGGATGATCCCTCCCATTTCACAACTAAAATACTTAAAAAATAGTATAAATTTTTTCAAACTGGGGGCTAAAAAAGCCAAGATATCCCCACTTCTCTCTATTTATAGATTTGAACACGCTATTTATGCTACGAATCAATTTCATGCAAAGCTTATCATCTCAACATCATCATCAATAAGATACTCAACAAGATAAGTATGAGACGCTCATAGAAACAATAACATAACCAACAACACTTAACATCATAAATCATCAATCAAGACAAGCAATCACAAGGCATCAAGGTACTAAAGATCAAGGATATTCATAACAACAAAATTGGCCACCGAGTCTCTCCCGCAATAATAATGTTCCCCCAAGCTAGACAAAAATAGATCTCAACATCCCATTAATACAAAACAAAAGATCATATAATGAAAGGGATGGAGGAAAAAGCACAAAGAGGGGAAACTAGTTACCACTAGGCCCGACATCATCATTGTTGTCATCCCTTATCATAGGAGAACCCGGATAGGGGACCATAAGGATCCCATCCCCCGGTGTAGCCGGGTGGCCAACCATAGTGGCCCCTAAAGTTGTCTTGTTGCCAATGGGCCAAGGGAGTGAATTTCTCGGGTAATTCTAGTGGTAAAGGATGGGTAGGGTCGACATAGGGGTATTTAGGATCAGCCCTATAGTCGCTCCCACAAGGCACACGGTAATAATAGTTACCGTGCTCATCCAAGAAAGTGCAGGTCTCGGTGTTGGACCCTTGTGATCCTTGCCAATATGGGTATGTAGGCTTCCCATCACCCCCTCTAGACGACACAAGATCGAGTTGAGAAGGGAAGTATGGGTAGTTAATTGCGGGGGTGATCTCCCCACAGTTAACACTAGCATCATAAAGTTGTTGTTGAATAAACATACCTTGTTGCATTTCGGAGTTGCCTCTCATTTTATTGTAGATTGCTTCAAAGTCTTGATAATACATCCCCTCCATGTAAAGTTGCATGCCTTGCATTTGAGCACTTAAGGCTTCCATGTCGGGGTTAGAGAATTGATGTTGTTGTTGTTGTTGTTAAGGTTTAGGTTGTTGTTGTTTTTGTTGTTGTTGATGTTGGTATTGTTGCTCTTCATTAAGCTCGTCCTCCATCTCATCATCACTGGGGAGGCGGTTACTAGAGGGGATAAACTATATATTGGGAACATGCCGGTGAAGGGAAGTCAAGGAGGGGTTAGGGAGATAGCAATGATGCTCACTCCTCCTCAACCAATCAAATACCTCGTCATCATCATTCTTTGCTAAAAGTTGCAATTGTTTGAGTTGAGCGATGTCGAGGTAGAGAGCATTAGCCTCCCCCACCGGATTGCAAGAAGTGAGGTACCGACAAAAATCGAGCTTGGTAGCTAATCTAGTTACCGTGCTACCACATTGAATATCCCCCGACTTCATCCCATGCATATCAATGCAATTTCTCAAGAAGACGTGCCCCAAGTTTAGCCTCCCTCGCCACTCCTCTCTAGTTGCTAACCAAAGAACAACCAATTCGGCCTTCGACATTTTACCCAATTCTTGCTTTGGGAAACCCGAGTATCCTAAAGGCTGATGAAGAACCAGAAGACAAGGTTAGAAGATGTCACTAGCTAGAGAGTAACGGGCGGTGAATTCATTCAAACCTGAGATGTCATGTCATCAAGCATTTTGAGCATAACAATTGAATAACTCATGCTCGGGAAAAAGAACATCCGCACCCGGATTGAAATCAAGCGCCACATTGAATTCGGCTAGAGATAGAGTTTTCTCCACGTTGACGAGTTGAAATGAGATTTGGTAATCTTTTTCACCAATCGAGTGGAAGAGAGTGAAGCAAGAAACTCCCTTGTAGGCTTAATGTACGTTCGGTAACAAGTGTTGACAAAAGTCATCGATCCAAAGGTTGTTAAACAAAACCCAAAGATCCTCATTGATACCTAGTTTGACCATACTCTCTTGGTGGTAATGCCGAGAGTGCTTTAGGGTTCGTTTTTTGAAATTGGCAAAGAGTGGTTAATGGTTTGGATTTACAAATTGTAGTTTGGGTAATGGTAAAGGTTCACTGCTAGTTTATGTTAGAGGTGAGGGTGAATTTGAGGGTGAGGGTTCCTCTATTGTTACTTGTGTTTTCTTGTTCTTAAAGGTAAGGGATTTCAAGATTTTTGACATATTTCCAAAAACCAATCAAATGCACCTTGTTTCGGGGTTTTTTGTGATCTCCTCGGATACTGGTCACGCTCTTCAGGCAACGAGACTCGGACACTTGCAAAACAACGAATATTCCTTTACCGGAATATTCGCCTCCGATGATCAAGTTAAAGATCGGGAAACAGAAAGTTTAGAGAGAGAAAGTAGAGAGAAGTTGGAGCTCTTTAATGCTCTTTTTTAAGGTTATGTCATTATCCACCCCTCCCATCATCAATGATTCGGGTATTTATAGGGGTGGGAGTATGTGCCCCTATAGGGTCTATACCCTAAAATTCCGTGACATGATTGGCTGCGCAATCAGAGAGTGCCACGTGTCACATGGGGGCGCCGCTTTGCAGCTTTCAATAACTTTCCTCGGGATTTGGGCCCTAATGTAATAAGGGCCCTTTCTCTTGCTGATTTCAGGTGCTCTTTAGGGTATCTGACACGCGTCATCTTCCCATAGGGACACGTGTTGCCCTTTGTCTAGGCCACGTTTTTTTTTTGGGTTATTTTTACCCTAAACATTTTCCCCTCAGAGGGAGTGGCTCGCACGCTTACAAGCCGCCTCCTCTGATCTTCTATCTGTCTTAGTGCGTCCGAGTATGCGGAGATTTGAACTTGTATGTAGGGGCGGACAGATCATGTCCGCCAATTGAAGGGGCGGACGCTTTTTAGACTTAAAGTCGTGTCTTGTCCGTATGGAATTTTTCCCAGACTGATAAGGTCTGGAAATTAGGAGGCCGGATCTTGCCACCTGGGCTTTTGGAAGAAGGTGCGGACGCTAGATCTTTTGAGATGGAAATTTTCGTTCCGTTGATTCGGCCGTCTATTTGGATGCGCTGTTAGTCATCCGTCTCTTTCTTCATCCAAATTGACGGATCCCTCATACCAAAATTTTGAATTCTAGGTTAGTTTTTCCAAAAAATAACCGTTCAAACTCTTGAGCGGGAAAGATGATTTTACCATTTTGCCCCCATAAATTTTGTCTATAAATATGAGGGGTTTGACTTCATTTTGGCACTTTACAATCTTGAGAATTCTAGAGAGAAGTCAGAGCATTTCTAGAGAGAGAAAGTGATTTCCCCTGAATATTCAAGTGCTCCGCCACGTAATTTGAGTTTTTCGGACGTTTTTTGAGTTTTCCGGTCAATCTTCAAGACCTTCAAGAACTTGTCAAGTTTTCAACACGTACATAGGTAGGCCGCCTGCTTTATTTCACTTTTTACTTGTATTATTTTCTTGCTTTTCATTTTTTAAATCTGTCTCAACACTCGGCTTCGTCCGTTTTTCCTCATGAGGCTAACATTCGCCTCGGACTGAGGAGTTTAGAGTGGACGGAGACGAGTTGTCTCCTTCAAGGAGTGGGTCCATTTCTAGTGCGTACCTACTCACCTCCACCTATTCTTCTCTGTCCCTGTAGTCGGACATGGTAAGGACAAGGCAAACATATGATTTTCATGCGGCAAGAAATTTAGATGGCAGTCTGGTGAACCCTAGGGTCCCTTATGACCCAAATAGCGTTGACAAAGAGACCGGGTCTACATCCCAGACGACCTCCTCCACGACACTCATCATTCGGCCGTGGAGGTTACCTTTGCTTTCGAGGAACGCCAAAGAGCTCAAGGCGTTTCTTCTGTGGTGGGAACATCCGGGCGAACTCCAGAACTAAGTTTCCCCCTGATATGTCAACTCGGTCATGGATGAGGCCGAGTTGCTATCTCGTGAAGGACCTCCTTCCTCTTCTCGGGCGGACGCTGATCCGTCCGTTCTAACTCTTTCTCAACTCCATCTTCAACATAGCAGGTCGGACAGGCCAAGAGTTGGGATATCTATCAACGAACCGTCAGACCTGCCCCCTCGAAGTGGCCCTACTTCAGAAACCAGGGCGGCCACTGCTAAAGACAAGGGTAAAAGTCCCTTAGTTTCTGAAGAGCCTCCTTCAGCTGGGGGCGGCCATGTCTCTAAAAGCCGTAGCTCGGCCGAGGCAGCTGACTTGGACAGAGTGCTGTCCTCCGAATTTAGCACTGCCCCTCACCAAGAGGGCGAGAAGGTAGAAGATGAGGCCGAGGCCGAAGGTGAGGCGGCCGAAGGGGAGGAGGCGGACGAAGATGCGGTCACCAATGTAGATAATTTTAAAGATCCGTATGCCTGTACCGTGGGTAGCACACCATTGGGCTACCTCAATGATGGATTTGAGAAGTACAAGGCGTTTCTCCAGCTGGGAGAAGGATTTGAAATTAAAACCCCAAGAAGGTCTCTTTCGGTGGCCGCCTGGGAGGATGAGCGGTTGTGCCGCAGATTATTCAGCGTCTACCGAGCTGCTTTGGACGTTGGACTTTGTCTCCCCCTTCAACCCTTTATTCGTACAGTAATGGACGAGTATGATACTGCCCTTTTTCAGCTGGTGCCAAACAGCTGGTTGAACATATTTGGGTACTTGGTGACGTGCATCCGTAAGGGCTTCAAGCCGGACTTCTCGGTTTTCTACGAGATGCACGCAATGGTCCGCCTCGAGAAGCACACGGACGGATGGTTTATACTTAGCACCACAAAGGATTATATGGTAGTGATGGACCGTGTGTCGAAGTGGCGTGATTGGAAGAATCGGTTGTACCGCATCAAAACCAAGGATACAGAGTTCAATTTGCGGATGAATCGGTTTAATGCCAAGCCGATCCAACTCGGCTGAGGGGACCACAGACCATACAAACCACCCGTCCACCTAGACCAGGCTCACCAACTTGAATATTTTAAAGTCAAGAAGGTTAGACAGGATGGAAAATTGGTGACCGCGCCCCAGAACTGGATCCCCTTGGCCGGATGGCTTAGGGACCCAATTTTTATGTCCGCATGCGGCCTGTACACAAACATTCCCCAAGGTGGGGCTATAGTTCTCTCTGGCGTCCGAACGCAATTCATGTTGGAAATTATTCTAACTGTTGGTTAAATTTTGTTTTTGCAGAGGAAGCGTACACCATGCTTGACAAGGAGCAGAAGGGAGAGATTGACATGGCCGAGATTAACTTGGCCAGATACAAGGCTCGTCAGAAGATGTACGAGCAAACCAAGAAGGTATAAAACCTTTCAAGGTCTAGCGTTCGTGTTTCTAAGTTGGTAGAAGGCTTCTTCTAGAGCCTGCACGGACGCTGTTCCGAAATTAAACTTTTATTTATTTATTTATTTTTTTGTCCGAGTTTGTATGTTGGAAGTAGGGTCCCAGTTGTATCTACATGAACTTTAACAAAGTTTTATTGAGTTAAACTTTTGCTTGCTCTTTGCAGCTGTCAACTTCGACCCCAAGGCTAAACGAAAGCAGCCGTCCTCGGCTACTAAAAATGACAAGGGCGAGGGGGCGTCCAAGCAAAGGAAGGTGGTCACAACTAAGACCACTTCACCCACCGTGGCAAAGACTACGTCGCGGACTGCTTCCAAGTAGTCCAAAGGAGAACAACCCTGGCTGGGTGATAGCGGGGCCTCCAAGTCCGTGGATCCGGCCGCCACACCGATCCACGATAATTCCGAGAAATCGGATGATAGGGGTAAGTCGACCCTGGCAAAACTGACCAGGCCAAACGTGACTCCGCTCGTCCAAAGAGTCCAAGAATCTGATTGGCTTGAAGCCTCTCAGTCGGTCGGTGATCAACCTGGCCGCTCAGGTGAGGAGGGCGACAAGCCTGCATCGCCTCCTCCATTCACCTTCTACCCTGTTTCTCCTCGAGCTTCTCAGACGGTTAGATTTAATAACTTTGCACACTTTCCTTTTAAGTCTATTGCTTAAGCTAAACTCTATTACGCCCGTGTGTAGATATTACAGAGGAGCTGAATATGAAGATGCCCGGCCAGTCTCTTACTAGGGTAGACAGGAAGGCCATGAAGGAAGCCATGGCCAGGGCCGTCCCCGCTGAACAGAGGGACAAGCTGCGGGGAATTCATGAGGGCTTCCTCGGCCCAATGATCAACTCCAGTGCTGAGGTAGCTTCCTCAACTCGCATACTTAGCCAATTTTTTCATTCTTATTTTGCTAACTCGTTTTCTCTTGTACGCAGCCTTCATGCGGCTGACTGCCTTCCTTGAATGGAAGGACAAGGAGAATGAGAAGTTGAAGCATGCCTGAGATAAGGTTCAGAAGGCTTAGAATGCCGTTACTGGGACGGCCGACATCCAAAGGGTTCACTTGGAGACCCAGATCAACGCGCTGTCCAACAAGGCGGCGCGGCAAGCTGAAGACCTGGTCAGGCTGGGCAAGGCTCTCTAACAAGAGACCTTGGCTAGGGAGGCCATGAGACAAGAAAGGGATCAGGCTGTCCTGGACAGCCAGCGCTGGAAGGAAGGGTTCGAGGCCTCTGAAAAGCTTAAGAATGATGTGGCCTTAGCCCAAAAGAACTTGAAGGAGGCCTTGGAAGAGGCGGACGCTCTCCGGGCCGAGGTGGAAACTTTAAAGAAGTCCGTTGAGGACTTAACCTAACGGCTGAAGGCACCTCGCCCCCCTAGCGTAGACGAGGTGGTCCGCATTGAGCAGAGTGCTGAGGACAGGCTGAAGAGCCACTTCTTCGAGGCGTTCGAGCTCATGGTGGACGAGGATGAGGCAGCCTTTTATCAGGAACGCTTCACCAAATGCCTCAACTTCGTCTGCCTCAGGGAAGAGGCTAAGAAGGCCGGGCAGCCTTTTCCTGAGCTGGACGTCACGCCAACTACCTCAGAAGATGAGGAGAATGAAGAGGTGGATGACGGAGCTGAAGACGAGGAGGAAAGCAAAGAAACGCCTGCCGATGATGCGTCCCTTCCTGCCTCCGAAGAGCCCGCCCAAGGCCAAGACCCAGCTACCTAGAGCCCAAGCTGCCCCATGATTTCAGCTTTTCATTTTTCTGCCCTTGTTAAACAATTTTTGATTTTATTTAAATGCCGCCTTTTTCGAGCGGTTCTTGTAAGATAGTTTGCCGCCCTTTGAGCGATTTTTTAATTAATGCTGATTTTGCCGCCTTTTGAGCGGTGTTTATATATGTTTTATATTTAGCAAATTCTTGCAATTTTTCATATTTTATTGCTTTCGTACGAACCTAGGGGTATGCCCCTTTATTCGGCGTTCGCCTAGTCCATATTCTGATTGGTTTGATTGACTTGGTAGTATTTATGCCTTAAAGGGTATGACTACTAGCAAGTTAATCAAATCATAGTAATGATTGCCCTTGGACTAGGTGATACGCCGAATCAACAGATTATTCGGCAGTTTAATTGGCTTTATGTGAGTCGTCCGTTGAAGCTATCGCTCGGACATACTCAAGAAATTTCAAGTATTGTCTCAACTTTAAATTTCTAAGTTTGGCTGGGCTAGGATGCCTAGGTATGCCCTTGCCCCATTAAAGGGGGTAATTGCGTTGGGCTAACTTGGGATACCTTGCCTTTACCGTCCGTCCAAATGAGAAACGAACGTATATCTGTGACTTTAAGTCAGTTTTTCTCTTTTTGTTTTTGTTTTTTTTTTTTGGATTGTCTTAGCGACCGGGTTGCTATGTTTCAAGCAATCTCGTAACCTTTCTCACTTCAGCAATCTTGTTCAGCCTTTATAGGCCGGGTTGCTCTGTTTCAAGCAACCTAGTTACAGGTTTCACTCGGCATTTCAGCTTAAACCATGAAATTGCAAATAAGCATAAGTAGAATAGCAAAATAAGATAACAATGTTTGACTTTTCATTAATTGGTCAAAATTACATTGCTTTGTCGATAGACCTAGCTGTATATACAGCTTTTTGAATAAATACTAAGAAAAGACTTAAACATAATACTTTTTCAGATTATCAGTGTTCCACGTTCGTGGGATCTGGCGGCCATCTATGGCTTCAAGAAGGTACATGCCATCTCTAACTTCTTCCTTGATTCGATACGACCCTTCCAAGTTTGGGGTTAATTTGCCATCCTCATTGGCTCGGCCAACATCTTCCATTTTTCTGAGCACAAGATCCCCTATCTTCAGCGGACGCTTAGGCACTCAACGATTATATGCCCTTGTCATCCTTACACGATAAATTTCATGTCTGAGCGCCGCATTGCCCCTGGCCTCCGGAAGAAAGTCCAGGGCGGTTTTCATGGCCTCCCAATTGGCCGACTCATCATATAACATTACCCTCAGAGTGGGCTCGTACATCTCAATTGGGAGAACTACTTCCACCCCATAGACCAAAAAGAATGGAGTCTCTCCTGTGGAACTTTTTGCTGTTGTCCGTATGGACCATAATACATTGACCAACTCATCGGCCCATAGGCCGCCCGCTTTTTCAAGCTTGCACTTGATTCCATTTGAGATCAACTTGTTGTAGGCCTCAACTTGGCCGTTAGCTTGTGGTCGGCCGACTGAAGCAAAACAATGAGTTATGCCCTGGTCTCCTAACCATTCCTTGAGCTGGCACGTTTCGAAATGAGGTCTATTGTCAAACACCATTGACTGAGGTACTCCGTAACGAGTAATTATACTCTTCCATATGAAGGCTGACACATCCGTCCAGTTAATTCCCCGGACGGCCTCGGCGTCGACCCATTTAGTGAAATAGTCCACGGCCACCAGCACATAACGTCTTTGGCCGGACGCTGGAGTGTACGGCCCTAGAATGTCCATACCCCATTTTGCAAAGGGGAGGGGACTGCTTATGGCCGACAAGCTGTTAGCCGGCCGATGGATTAAGGTCGCGAACTTCTGGCACTTGTCACACTTTCTCACCATTTGCATGGCATCTGAATTCAAGCTTGGCCAGTAGTACCCCAAATGGGTGGCTTTTTTAGCCAAGGCTCGTCCTCCAATATGGGAACCACAATGCCCCTGATGGAGGTCATCCAACACATCATGCCCCCTCTCTGGGGTGATACACTTAAGATAGGGCTTCACAAAAGCCTTCTTGAATAACTCCCCGTTCTTCATCTCGAACCAGGCCGCTCTCCTTTTCATCAGCCAACTCTCTTTAGGATCGTCTGGAAGAATCCCACTCCTCAAGTAGGAAATAATTCCGTCCATCCAGGTTGAACTTCTATATATGATCTGAACAAGCTCGGCATCAATACTCCGCTTCTCTTTTACTTCCCAAAATACTGATCTAGGAGTGTCACATGATGCCGAGGAAGCTAACTTGGAGAGCGCGTCCGCTTGATGATTTTCTGAACAAGGAACCTGCCGTAAAGAAAAATATTCTAGGCCCTTGGCCTCTACCTTGACCATCTGCATGTATTTCATCATGGCCGGCTCCCTTGCTTCAAAGCCACCATTGACTTGGCTGGCTATTAGCAGAGAGTCCGAGCAAACTTCAACTTTGGTTGCCCCGACCGCCTTCCACATTCTTAGGCCGGCCAACAAGGCTTCATACTCAGCTTCATTGTTTGAAGCTTGGAACTGAAATCTCATTGCATATTCAAGCTTATCTCCTTTAGGAGACTGACATATGATACCAGCGCCACACCCAGTAGCTGTTGCACTACCATCCACGAATAAATTCTCATTCTTGAGTAAACTGACGAGCCGAGGCAATGTATGCAGATGGCTTTTTAGCTGTACGAACGCTTCCTCGGCCTCTTCTGTCCACTTAAATATGGCTTTCTTCTTGATGGTTTACAAGAAATAATGGCACCTATTCCCTGACCTTGACAGAAATCTACCAAGTGCTGCTAAACAGCCGGTCAGCCTTTGCACCTCTTTGATTGTTCTTGGTGACTTCAAGTCCAGGACGGCTTGAATTTTTTCAGGGTTGGCCTCAATTCCACGTTGATCAATCAAAAATCCGAGAAATTTACCGGACTCAACACCAAAGACACATTTCTTTGGATTTAACATCATCTTATGCCGCCTGAGTTCGGTAAAAGTTTCTCGCAGATCCTTCAAATGGTCGGCCGGCTCTTTCGACTTGACAATCATGTCATCGATGTACGCCTCCATATTCCGGCCGAGCTGGTCTCTAAAGACTATATTAACAAGTCGCTGAAAGGTGGTAGGGGCATTCTTGAGACCGAATGGCATAACTTTGTAACAGTACAACCCCTGCTCAGTCACGAACGCTGTTTTCTCTTGATCTTCTTCCCATAGGGGAATTTGATGGAATCCGGAGTATGCGTCCATGAAACTCATCAGGGCATGCCCGGCCGTTGAATCAACCAGGCGGTCGATTTTGGGCAAGGGGAAAGCTATCCTTAGGGCATGCCTTGTTCAGATCTGTGTAATCCACACACATTCTCCAAGTCCCATTCGGCTTCTTCACGAGAACTACATTAGCTACCCAGTCTGGGTAATAACATTGCCGAATGAAACCGGCGTTTAGCAGCTTCTTCACCTCAGCCACGGCCGCCTGATTCCTTTCCTCTCCATGATTTCTTTTCTTTTGACGGACAGGCTTTATCAATGGATTCACGGCTAGCTTATGCACGGCCAGGTCAGGACTTATTTCTGGCATCTCACCAACTTCGAATGCAAATACATCTTTGAATTCTCTTAGCAACTGAACTAACTCATCCTCAAGCATACCCAAAGCTATAGTGCCTACACTAACTGTCCGACCTGGTTGATCGGGGTCAAGCGCTATATCTTGGTGGCTGCCGGCCGGCCGGGGCCTTAACTCTTCTGGCCGACCGACAGTCATTAGCTGCTAGGCTTGCTCTATCTTGGCCGCCTTGCGCTTCTGGCCGACCTGGTATGCTGGGAGTGAGGTTCTTTCTTCTTTTGGCTCGGATGATTTTGGTCCGCGTGTGGTAGGCTTAATGGCCAACTGATTACATTCCTTAGCCATTTTCTGACTTCCTTTGATCGTTCCAATTTTACCGTCCGTCCTCTCGAACTTTAGCAGCATTAGATGAGGTACAATGACTGCCTTAGCTGCGTTCAACGTGGGACGGCCGAGTATGACGTTATATCAAGTCAACTCTTTTACCACCAGGAAGCGGACCGGACAACCATATCTCTTCCTTCCCCTTTTTGCCCAAAGCGGACAGGTAGGTCTATCCGCCCAACTGGGTGGATAACATTCCCCCCAAATCCTACCAACGGGTGGGTGATGTCTTGAAGAGCATCCTCTGGGAAGCTTAGATTCTTCAGGGCGGCCAGGCTGATGATGTCGGCCGAGCTACCCGTATCAATCAATATTCGTCCGCCTTCAAGTTGGCTATCTTCATAATGAATACCATACGATCATTGTGCAGGGCTTTGATCTCCCCCAGGTCAGCCTCACTGATGGTTACTTCAAGGAAGGGTTCGACCTTTACTGCATCCGTTTGCATTACCTTTCCCAAGTTCCAAGCGTCCTGCTTGATCCCTTTCATGGTGGGGCCGCGTGAGGCGAAACCTCCTAATATCACAGCCACAAAGCCTGAATCAGTGCTATTCCCATCATCTTCCTTGTCTTTTTTCTTATCATTTTTCTGTTTCTTCTCGGACGTGTTGTCTGTCCATGTGTATGTGAACTTGGACTTCATCACATAAGAGTTCAGCATGCCCATCTCGGCCAGCTTGTCCAACAACCTCTTCAGGTTGATGCAATCGTTCGTGTCATGACCCACATCTTTGTGGTAATGACAATACTTGTTCTTGTTCTTGTACTGAGCCGGGCCTCTTAGCGGCTAGGGATTTTCAAACTCGAAATTATCTTTGATTTCCATCAGGATGGAATAACAGTCCTTGTTGAGCTCAAACTGGGGCTCGTACGTCTTGACTTTCTTTGACCCAGCCTGCTGGCCGTCGGCCACCTAGACTTCTTTCCTCTTGTTTCCTTCTTTCTTTCGGCCGACCGAGTCTTGCTGAGAAGGTTTCTTCTTCTTAGCCCCCTTGGCTGGCACTTCTGATTTTGTGAGCGAACAAAAGTCCGCTGCCTCAATGTAAGCTTCGGCTTCCCGCAAAACACCTGCGTATGACCGAATCTTTTTTCTTACCAAATCAAACTTAAAACCATTATGCCTTAATCCCCGGAGAAACTCAGAGTATGCCATTTCGTACGGAAGATTATGGATTTGGGCCTTTTCTTGGTTAAATCTTTGGACGTACGAGCGTAGTCCTTCATTTTTTCCTTACACAATTGTTGCCAAGTTGAGACTTGTTTTTCTTAGTGGGATGTTGTAGGAGAAATTCCCTACAAACAGCAAACTGAGGGTGATAAAACAATTAATGCACCCGGCCGGAAGGCTATTGAACCAATCCTGCTCCACTCCTTTTAAGGTGGCTGGGAAGCATATGCACCATGTAGCATCATCTACACTTTGCAAGTACATCAGGTTCCTGTACGAGGTGATATGTTCCTCAGGGTTGCCCGTACCATCATAGGCTCCCACGAGTACACTCTTCATCTTCGGCGGCTGAGGGGCAGTTAAAATATCTTGCGAAAACGGAGGCGGCTTATCTCCAAGAGTCAGCAACCGCATCTGCCAATCAATTGGCTGAGGCTGCATAGGCTGTCCGACCAGATAAGGAGTTTGACCGAACGTCTGACCGAACGACCCATATTTTCCAAAGACATGGGGACTCGGCTGCAAAATGCCATTAAGACCCTAAGGAGGCGTATACTGGGGCGGTTACACTGGAATGGGAGTTTGAGTCCGCACAGCTTGACTCTTGCTGGAGATGGCCGCGTTGGTATGCTGGGAAAGAGAGTGGTTGAAGAATTCATCCGGCATTGTGGGAATGGAGGCCGTGTCTGAGTAAGCGGCACGTTCTCGTTGTTTATGCCGAAGGTAGTATCTCGCGTCCTTCCAGCGTCGAGGCGGCTCCGTCTCCTCTCTTCGAGGCTGTCTGCCCTTCCCCCCCAGCCGACTAGGTTTTCGCCAACAGACTAGATAGATTCGTTCTTAGCACCCTAGGAAACCTTCCATTCGTCCTGCGAAATGGGGTGTTTCTAGCATCTGTTGCATGGGTTACTCTGTTCTGAGTTTTCTTTGGAGCTCTTTCTCCCTCTTTTCTGGGCAGCTGCCTAGAGGTATAAACTCGGATGCTCTGAAACTCCTTCCGAAGTTTGTTGAGTGCGCTCTGCAAGGAAGCAACAGTAGCTGGAGGATCGTCAGCCTCTTGAAATGAGGCGATCAAAGGGTCACTAGAATGAATTGTAAGGACTATATCCTCTACATGACCTTCCTCGCCTGGACGAGGACCGGTATTAGGTGTCTAACCATCTATTGCCTAACGGATGAGTATCCCCACAGACAGCGCCAAATGTTTCGGGGTTTTTTGTAATCTCCTCGGATACTGGTCACGCTCTTCAGGCAATGAGACTCGGACACCTGCAAAACAACGAATATTCCTTTACCGGAATATTCGCCTCCGACGATAAAGTTAGAGATTGGGAAACAGAAAGTTTAGAGAAAGAACGTAGAGAGAAGTTAGAGCTCTTTAATGCTCTTTTTTAAGGTTATGTCATTATCCACCCCTCCCATCATAAATGATTAGGGTATTTATAGGGGTGGGAGTATGTGCCCCTTTAGGGTCTATACCCTAAAATTCCGTGACATGATTGGCTGCGCAATTAGAGAGTGCCATGTGTCACATGGGGGCGCCGCTTTGCAGCTTTCAATAACTTTCCTCGGGATTTGGGCCCTGATGTAATAAGGGCCCTTTCTGTTGCTGATTTCAGGTGCTCTTTAGGGCATCTGACACGCGTCATCTTCCCATAGGGACACGTGTTGCCCTTTGTCTGGGCCACGTTTTTTTTTGGGTTATTTTTACCCTAAACACACCTCAATCAACCACAATCACAAAAATACCACATCACTTTCAAGTAAACCACCACACAATCACCAAGCTACTACCAAAAAATCTCAATTCAAAGTTTTTCAAAGAGCCACCAAAAATTATCAATTATGCTAGACAGTCAACACAATGTGAAGAAAATTCAATTAGCAAACAACAAACATGAGCATCCAAATTATCAAATTAATCACCATATTCAACTAAAACAATACTACTACTATTCACAATTGTGAACAATCAAATTCTCAACTAAAATTGATGTAATTATGCAAAATAAGATTAGAATAGATGATTATGCCAAACAAGAAGCAAGATTAATCAACTTTTGAGCCCAAAACCCAAAGCGAAAAACCTCAAATTGCTCTTCAATGGAGGAAAGAGATTGGAGAAGAAGAAATGAAGAAAAGTAATATGTGTTTTTGTGAATTTGATGAAATTTAAGTAAAATTTGATTAATTTGTGAGGAAAGTTGGAGATTTGAGTGAAGAATTGAGAAGTATGAGGTTAGGGTTTCATGGGTAGAGTGAGATAGGTTACGCACATTGGTGAGGGTAAGAGTGAAATGAGGGAAAGAAAGAAGAAAGAAGGGGATAATGCCTTGGCAAGGCACCTACGCGGTCGCACAGCGAGGGTGCACACCCGCGCCCCTGCTGCTTTGCCTTGCTTATTTCTATCTGTGAGCTCATTCATGGGCTCTATGCAACTTTATCATCCAGGGATTGTTGAACCCACTAAACATATCAGTTTCAAAATGCCTTGACAGTGGGTTCAACATCCCAAATTAATGAGAGCACTGTAATGAGCCCACCAAGCACAAACTTCATATTGAAGCACTCTTTTTCCAAACTTACCTCTTTGATTACCTTACCCATATGACCCGAAATTCTAGATAATCGTGCAAACTCCATCATCAATCACGAAACTCCTTCTCATTATACTTATGCTCGCGCAAGGGATGTTTTTCCCATGAGAACAACCTATAAATCCAAACGCAAAACAAGTGAAAGAAGGAAAAGAAAATAAAAGAAAATTAAGAAAGATAAAATCAAAAGAAAAGGTTAGAAAACCGGGTTACCTCCTGGGAAGCTCTTACTTAAGGTCCTAAGCTTGACCCTTCCTCCAAATCATGGAGGGTCAAAGAAAACCACTTTGTACAAAGCGTTAGAGGGGTCAAACTTCATGCCACTCTTTGGCAACTCCACTTCCTTCTTAGATTCATTCTCTTGCTTTGAAAACTCCGACTCAAGCTTGTTTTGTTTTAACTTCATTTTCTTCTTCATTAGAGCTCTCTTTTTCTTCTTTGTCTTCTTACTCCTTGCAGTGGACGGTTTTACACCATCAACACATTTGGAGTTATCTTCGATCTCCCTTATGTAGAGCTCAAACCATGATGGTATATCAATCACGTCCTCATCCACAAGTTTTAAGGACTCCATGTTATCTTCACTAACCATCTTTCTTTCAACACTTATAGGAATATCATCACAAGCTACAAGAACATTGTTAGTAGAAGACACAAACATGCAAACATTATCATTAGAACGAGGTGAATTGATACACATAATACCTTTCACAAAAGACAAAGACTTATGCATTGACTTTAGCTCAAAACTTGCCTTGTTATTACCAACACGCAATGTAATAAGGTCACCTTTCACATCAATTAAAGAACCCAAAGTAGCTAAGAATGGTCTCCCCAAGATAATAGGTATATTTTCATCTTCCGCAATTTCAAGCACAATGAAGTTAATGGGAATTCTAAACTCACCTAGCTTGAGGGGGACATCCTCAAATCTTCCCTTAGGAAACTCAATAGAACAGTCGGCCAATTGTAAGGTCATGTTGGTTGGAAGAAGCTCAACTAACTTAAGCTTCTTAAAAACAGAATAAGGCATTATGCTAACGCTAGAACCAAGATCACAAAGAGCATTTTGAAACTTTTTTCCATTAATCTTGCAAGGGATTGAAAAATTGCCCGGATCTTTCATCTTTTCAGGTAAATCATTGTGGATAAAAGCATTACAACACTCCCCAACTTTCACCGAATCAACCTCATTACACTTTCTTTTGCCACTCAAAATTTCTTTAAGGAACTTAGAATACCTTGGCATTTGTGTCAAATCTTTGGTGAAAGGGATAGAAAGATGAACTTCCTTAAGCATATCAAGAAATCTCCCAAATTGCTCATCAATCTAGTTTCTCAGAACTTATTGGGGTATGGAAGTTTGGGTTTGATCACATCCTCATGCAATTTTTCTTCAATTTTCACTTCCTCTTTGGCATGTTGACTCTCCTTCTTTGACAAATCAAGCTCTTTCTTCCCACATGAATCAATCACCTTCTCACCCTCCTTACTCTTCCTAAAACACTCTCTTCAAGCACTTTACCACTCCTAGTGGTTATATAATGTACCAGTTTTGTAGGATCAACTCCTTGGGAGGGTAAAGAGGTAGGGACAGCACTCTCCTTCAAGGTGTTTACCAAATGGGTGATTTGTGTCTTAAGCATTTTATTGTGTGTCATCGTCTTATTGAACTTTTTGTCATTCACCGACATTTATGTGTTCAAAATTTTTGTTTGGTTCTCAATGATTACTTCCAAAGCAGTCCTTGAAGATGAAGGTTTGGCATCTATAGGAATTTTCACCATTGTCTTGAGTTATTAGAGCAAATCCGGGTGGGGGTCCCCTTTGATTGTTGTTTTGAAAATAACCTCAATTTTGGTTGCTCCAATTACTCGGCCTTGATTTGGCCATTGTTTTAGTGATTATTACCATAGCTTTTATATTGGCTTTGATTTCCGTACCCTTGACCTTGACATTGATTATTATAGCCTTGATTGTTATAGTTGCCTTGGAAATTTTGATTTCTTTGGTTTCTATAACCTCCATTTTTGTTATAATTATCAAAGTTCCCTTATTGGTGAGAGTTCCTATTTCCAAAGTTCCTTTGTCCATCAAATCTTTTCCCATTGTTTTTGTTTGAAACAAAGTTCACTTGTTCACATTCATTGTTATGAACATCATCACAACTATCAAAAGCATGTGGACAATTAGAAACATCATGATCATATGATCCACATATATCACAAAACTAACCATTTGGAATATTGTTTAAAGTAGAAGGAGGAGTTGAGTTAGAATATGTACCTCTCCCCTTGTTGTGAGAGGGAAGTATTGGTGCTTGTGACAAAGCACTCTCAAGCTTTTCGTTGATCGAGGTCATCTCCTTTCCCCAGTTTGAAATTTATGAGGACAAATTGTTGATGGCATTGAGATGGTTGATTGAATACACCGTAGAACCACTTATGCTTGTTGACTCTCTCTCTCACCTTCAATTATTTCCACCACCTCCTCTCCCGTCTTGTTCATGATAGAGCCTCTAGCACCGGCATCTAAGCAAGATTTTCCTTGATGGCTTAGAATTCCATAGAAAATTTGGATGATTTGATAGGTGGGAATCCTATGCCTCATATAAGCTCTCATTCCCCTTTCTCTTGAAGTTTTGAATGAGCGTCGGCCATCTTCTTTTGTGGATAGAAACGAGATATAAACTCTTTTGTCACTTTATCCCATGTCCTCAAACAGTTTGATTTCACCTCTTTGTCCAACCACTCAAGAGCACGTCCAATGAGAAAAAAAGGGAAAGTTTAAGTCGAACGAAATCTTGAGTAACCCCATTCACTTTAATGGTATTGCAATACTTCTCAAATTCTTTGAGGTGGTTGAGGGGACTCTCATGCTTGGCTCTACTAAATTGAAGCCTTTCTATCAATGTAATCATCGCCGGTCCAATCTCAAAGTCATTTGTCGGTGTCGTGGGAGGGGCAATTCCGCTTTCAAACTTATAGGCTCTCTGAGTTCCTAACTCCTTCAATGCTACTCTCGGATTAGCACCCATGCTTTCTCGTTCTTCTTCTTCTTGATGGTCTTCCTCTCTTGAGGGACTTGAGCTAAAGGAACGATTAGCAACCCTTATCTTTCTTATCATCCTCTCAATTTTTGGATCAAATGGTACTAAAATTCGATCACATGCCCTATGCATACAAGTCCCAAAGGAAAATATTAATAGAACGACTACAAATGTAGCCTAAAATAAGCAAAATTTTTTTGTATTTTTCAAGTAAGATGGAAAAGACTTAGGGCCTATTCTCATTGACTGAACTCAGCTGAACTTAATTGAACTGAACTGAACTGAGCTAAACTGAATTGAGCTGAACTGAACTGAATAGAACTTTACTGAACTTATTAGAGCTGAACTGAACTGAACTGAAAATAAACGTATGAGAACAGACCCTTAATCAACTATAATAAATAACCATGCCATTCCCCAATAACGACGCCATTTTGAAGGAATGTAGATTCTAGGTCGTTGGATTATAAAATTCCTTCAATCAAACAAAATTTATAACCAAAACTACTCCTAGTATAGGGGTAAGTCAGAGTCGAACCCAAAGAAGTGGAGGCAAATGCTATGGTCTTAAGTCAAGCTACCTGGATGATTGAATAGTAGGTTTGGTAAAATAAAAGCAAATCAACAAGACAATTTCTAAGAATAGAAGCCAATATCAAGATAATAGGGAATTAGGATTCACATACATTCACGATAAACATGCTAATTTGATGGGAAGTTGATCAATCGAATAATGCGAGGGAGAAATAGTATTTTCAATCAAAATCACTTGAAAAGCTATTTCCTAAGTGTCAAACTAGTGGTCTCTACGAATGACTATCAAAGGAAAATCACAAGACAAGTTCAATCGATAAGAGTAGCTTCCAAATCAATGTGTCGTATTAATGAAAACTACAATACAATTGAACTCGATAATCAAGGTTAGCTATTCCTTAACAAATCAAACACATGCACAAATTCCTGTTGGGTTTTGATGAGTCAAACTCACCTCAGAAGAAAACCTGAGCCAAGACCACACTCACAATTAATATAATCACAAGACATAATTAACTTAAACAACAAGAATTAAGGAAAGATTAATACCTTTGACGCGTGCTTCGCTCGTATCCCGAACTCTTACTTGGGAAAGATTATATTCTCGCTCACGCGAAGACCTCCTACGGAAATCCACCCGCAACTCGACCCCGACAAGGTCCAATGCTTAGAGGTTAGCTAAGCCCGACCTAATACTCGAGTAATTATATGTGTTTAAAGGTTTTCTCAATGGAGATGCCTTTTGTAACACCATACTCAAGTGAACAATCCAAAGGTATGCCTTGGCTATTTATAAGGAGTGCTTCCTTGTAAATTCCACTCATCTTTCAATGTGGGACATTTTCACAAAAAGATCCCACATAGAAATAATGTTAAATTCAATCCTTAGTTAAATAAACCAAGGAATAACAAAGTAACAAGTGTCACATGGTTAGGTGAGGACCACTTCCTCACTTGCTTCCAAGGCAACTCACATGCATTGTGATCTAGCCATGTGGCACCTAACCTTGAGCCCCAAATTGGGTTCGGTTAGGCCGCCACCTTTTAGGCCCACGTCCATGACCCGCCACCCTGGTCCGCGGTCACATGGCATTGCCAACGCGGCATGCTGCCATGTGGCGCACCGCCAACATGGTGGCTGCCAACGTGGCACGCCGCCACTTAGGGGCTGACACGTGGCATGCCACGTGTGCTGCCACGTGGCGCGTTTCTATTTGGCGCACTTTCCTAGCCTTCGCGTATCTAGGGTTTTTACTTATTACTAGAAGCATTTTCCCATCTCGCCAATTCCTAAATTTTGGCTCGACTTTTAAGATTCAGTTCCGATGCTCTAAGCTTGAAATCCGACGTCTTTGTTCAAAATACTCTAGTGACTTATTAATTCCTTTCGGATTAATTCGTCGTGTTGGTTCGTTAGTTGTTTGGGTGTGACCCGAAGGGTTCAGTCAACATTAAGCTGTAATATTAATTACTCATTAATATTATTGATCGGAAGCGGCCTACACCTAGGCATTCCGATCACTTGACCTCACTGAATAATTAGCTTTCTAATAATTCCGAACCCTCTATCGGAATAACACACTTGTTCGAAGGACACCATCCCTATCATTCTCCCACTTGTCCTTCCGGACAAGTGCATGTTTAGTGTATAGCCTTTTTCTGATGTTGCTTAATGCCTCTTCATGAACTATAAGGTAAGATTTATTCGTCATCCTTATTATGTCCAGAAGTGTTTCTTGATCCCAAATCCAACTGTCAATCCGAGCACGACCATGCATTTTTCCAGTCTCGCTCTTCGAGAGGCCTTGTAAACAACAAAGACATCTTCCCTATTTTAGTACGAGGATATTCCAAGTCTTGTAATGCAGCTTCTCTTACTGAGAGGACCTAGTCGACCGAGCGTTGCCGTTATAATCCCCTTTTACGGCAGACGTTTGACTAACATCAAAGCGGACTAGTACTCAAACAAGAGAACTCACAATACTCATGGTCGAGGAAATAGGTTCCTATAGCCATAATGAGAAGTATACTTATGGCGATTTTTAAATCTCTTAAAGTATTCTCATAGGTCGATCCAGTATGGTGTGCAAATGATTCATGACAATCATGTCCTTGTAGCGCAAGAAACAGTGCTATAAATCAAACTACACACTAATCTCAAGTGGTCATTAATCGTCCATCGTTTAAATGTTCTTGATTAGGTATAATTCTCGATTATAATATTCAATGTTCGCTTAATAGGTGTTTCCTTATCAAGACTAGTCTTCATACCCTATTTTGAATATTCTCATAATCGAATGGACTCATTATTTAATCCTAAACCATAATTAAATCGCTAACGGAGTGATAAAATTTCATGAAATTTTAAATTACTCCAAAACCTGAATGGTTCATCTTATGATAAATGGTTTTCCCAAATGTTTTAGGAGTAACACTCTTTATAAAACATTTATAGAATTCACACCCATATCTAATATGCTTGATTTCTTTCGTGCAATTGTGAATGTTGTCGTTCACTTATTGTGTAGGTTTAGTTATAATTACTTTGTTAATCTTAGAATCTTCATTACTAATCATTTTTATAATAAGATGATAAAATTTGAGAGTGTCATGGATTATATGTGATTTAGGATTTATTGTCCAAGTGATGGCTCCCACTCATTTTCATGATTGAGATCTTCAACTTGACAACCTACAATCGTTAACGTTCAACAACAAACTTTGCATAGAACATCTTCTTTAGTATTGCCTTTAAGGAAACAATATTCTCAACATATATTTTAGTAGACTTCTTAATGATGCTTTGCATAGGTTTCACTTCAAACGGCTCACAATGATTTAGGATACCCTAATCATTTGTGATCATGGAAATTTACCTTAAATTCCCACACATTACACATGGATGCACGTCCATGTTATCATTCTCAAGCCACGACTCATTGTTAGCCCGTGCTTATAAACGACTTCCTTGTTAAGGATCTAATTCTTGTTAAGGTTTGTGCTAACAACATCAATTCTCAAATTGTATTTGTTTCCACAAGTCAAGAACTCATCCTGTTACTTATCCAAGTACTTTGGATGTTCTTGGCCATAATCTAACGATCTATTACATAGATTCAGGTTGATTGGTACTATATACATACTTCATATGCTCTAAGCAAGTAAGTCGTTTGACAATTACATATCGTAGCGTACATGATGGATTTAATAATAGAATGATTCTCAATATTTTTCCACCCACGTTACATTTTAGCTCATCCAGTTTCATTGAGTCTTTCTAAACTGTTTGCTATGTGATATGGTTGAAAGTCTCTACTAGAGCCTTTCTTGTTTGACTTAGTATTTAGCCTAGCTCATACTTAGTTCAAACATTTACTTAGTTTAATACATACGGATCGAAAGTGTTTTAAAGTCCTTCAATTCGTGTTTAACACGGTAAATTCCTTTACACGTTCAAACATTTTATTAAGTCTATATAATAGATATTAATACCCAATATGTACTAAGTATAGTCTTTTGCTTGGTCCATTGTCGAAAATACTTTCAAATATAAGCATTTAGCATTTGATAGTTAATTTATAACAGAGTTCGTAAACTTCTTGTAGGACCCTACAAGATTGACTCTTGCTCCTACTAAACCTCTTATTCATAAGAATTTCTATGTTTCTTCATAAGTCAATCCATTTATTAAATTTATGAGAAAACACGTTCCGATTCCTTTATGCAATGCTTCCTTCAATCCCATAATGGATTTCTTGAGTTTTCTTTCAAATCTAGCATTATTTTGATTTTCTAAACCCTTAGACTATTTTTATGGTCACTTCCAGAATCCTATTTTAGGAAGGCGGTTTTGGTATCTACTTTGCCATATTTCATATGTGCAATTTTGCTAGAATAACCACGAAAAGACTTTAGCATTCCGATTGGTGAATAGGTTTTTATTAAAATCAACTTCGTGAATTTAATTATATCCTTTTCAACAAACCTAGCTATGTATGCATATGCATTTCCACATTTTTTAGTTTTCTTCTTGAAAACTTATTTACGATCGATGGGTCTTTCACCCCTCACGCAAATTAATCAAATTTTAAACATGATTTTCAAACATAGAGTCTATTTCGAATCTTATGGCCTCTAACCATAATTTGGAATTTGGATTTGTCGTAGCTATCTTACAAGGAATTATTCCCTTACTATCTAATAGTTTATAGTATGCTTGTAAGTCTTAGGTTTATTTCTAAATTAATAGAAAATTTATAGGATTCAATCCAAAACTTTGGTGAATTCTATACCTATATAGGGTTATTGCATCAAACACTGAATTTCAAGGTGCTTCCAAACACCTTTGATTATCTTGATCTTACTCTAACTTATCAGTAGTTTTGTGAGTAATGAGTTCTCTTTTAAAGCACTTGTAAAGTCCTTTTGAGTATTCTTGATTAAGTATTCTTACGAAGCCCCTTTTAAGGTTTTCTGAGATTCTCAGTTCTAGTTTGTTGCTAATCTCGATGGTCATCGAGTTCATTTTCCTCCCACTTGTCATTTTGGAAATGTGTTACTTTCTAGAAAGACATCACTTAAAGCAACAAACATTATGTTCTCATTTAGGTTGTGGAGGTAATGCTTGTAGTCTCACTTGAATGCTTATAAATAGATATGTATATTGTCTTTGGGTAAAAGTTCGTTGTGAAACAAACAGTTAGCTCGCACTTGAGCTCTCTTAGCCTTTAATGAGCCATTAAGCTCCCACTGAACTACCTAGCTCTTGCTAAGCTGGTGAGCTCCCACTGAGTCACTTAGCTCCCACTGAGCCAGTGAGCTCCCTCTGTGGTTAAGAGTTTTAGACATATACTTGAAAAGACGTTTAGAAGTTAATTCTATCCATAACTGAATATGGTGTCCTTTATTAGCTTCGACATTTTGTTTAGTGTAACATTAGTCATTTGTGCAAATCTTTAAGAAATTTATAGGAAGGGATGTGATCCATCATTGTTCGAGTCATTTTTAAATGGCATCGAGGTCTCCGTGAAGACACACTATGTTCTTTGTGGATTTATTTATGAAAATTTCAATTTCATAACTTTGTGATGGTCACGCTTGGCTCAAGCAAACATCGCTCGATCTAATCTAGACGTTTTGATATCTTGCCAAGTCAATTCTGTACTTCATTGAACTCTTGAAGTATTCAAGGTCAAGTTTGTTCACATTTGATGAATATAGCCATATTCTTTCAAATTTTTCGTGAAAAGTTGAAGTAATTGAATCCTCTTTAGCTTTCAGAGTCAATTGTTTATACCAAGAATAATAGCTCTTTACTTTGTCGGTTTTTAACAAGTAAGACTTGCTTGTCTTAGAACGATTCTGAATCGATCAACTCTCAAGAGCCTATATAGCCTTGAGTACGTTCTTGTTAATGTGACATTTCTAAAGATGTCCGAAACACAAATCATGTCTGTGGTTTGAATTTTGTGAGTTTTCATGTTAGGGAAATGTTTATTTGTAATCAAGCATTCTTGATTCATGGTTTAGACAACCATGCCATTCAAATAAATTCGCAACTATTGCTCTTTACTTTGAATGTGAGTCTTTCCGTGTGTTAACGGATTGTTTGTTGATTACAGAACACAATAACCATTTATTTGTTCCAGCCTTTTCTTAAAAGGTTTTTAAACAAAGCATACTACCTTAAAAATGATGTAGCACCACTTGCTTTATTCTAAGCTTGTAAGTTAATAACTTAGCTTATCCTCAATAGTTTGAGGTCACCTTCCAAGTGTAATACTTAAGCAGTATCTGATACTTGTGATGATAATAACTTGCTAAGTTAATTAGAATAACATGAACTCTTTAGAAGAAATGGAATCTTATTCCTTTTCTTTGTTCCTCGTTTCTTATAATTCTTATCATACTTTATCTCATAATCTTTCAGAATCATTTCTATAAGAGTCTTTGACTTTTATACTTTGTTAGGATTAATTAAGTATCTAATGTGCCGTATAACAAAGTTCCATCTTTTCCTTTAATTCGTACTTGAATTAATACATCAATGAGTTGTACTCACCAGCGTATAAAGCGAAAGGATATGTTGGTTGTCAAGCATTGACAATTTTGAGTTTCCAACTCAATACTTCATGTTTATCAAAACTACCTAGTATTTTGAATACATGATGTCCAACCGTCCTTTCGGACTTGTAAAACTCATTTATGAGAATTGTATTTTAGAAATGCCTTTCCTTTCTTTGAGAACTATTCTCAAAGATTTCCTTTACCAATCATGGAAAACAATATAGTTTGATTTGGAATTCTAAAAATATAAGGGCAAAGTATAACCATTTATCAAGAAAATAACATAATAAGTTCGAAATTTAAAAGCATTCATGTGAATTTTCAATCTTATTAAGCGTCTTATCCACGCATTAAATTTTTCCCCATTTGGCGAGAACAAGGCGATTCCACGATCCAAAGAAACAATGAGTGGTTAAGTACGCTTTGGCTTGTCTTAACACTCAATCTTCTAAGGTAAGCAACTCTTTGCTAATGGCTCTAAGCCACTCTTGGTTGGATAAATTGTCGCATCTAATGCACCCTCAACAACTTATCCTTTTTGCCATGACATGTTAGGACTCCATCACTCATATTGTTGAGTATAACCAAAACCAACTTGCATACCCAGTATACCTTACGTATTCTAGGGTGTAATAGTGATGCCTCGCTTTGGCGTAGCCCATCACTACTCTCAATAGGTCGATAAGTGTTGTTTTGGAATGGCAAGTTTTACACAATATTTTAGAATATTTTAGGGACCTAGGGTTTCTATGTTAGTTGATTTAAGTGAACTTAATTAATCATCCCAACATTCGAAATCCTAAACATGCATCTAACATATAAATCACAAATATATATTATCATAAATATATATATCGAAAACATAAATAAAGATGCGTTTGGCAACTAGAATGACCCCTTGAGTCTTCAAGTCTTCAAGTGACGGCTTTTGCAACTTCTTAGCTTCGTCTTCCAAGAACCTCCGTCTTCAAGACATGACCATAATTATGCAAATACTAGTATCTATGATTAGGACTAATCTCAATATCAAGGTACAAAAATACTCAACGGTTAGCAGACCGTATTTAGATTTTACAAAAATACATCACGGATTGCAGTCTGTATTTTCTATCCTGATCCGGCCTCACTAGTTGCCATTTTTATAAAACATGCGGGAGAATATATATTCTATTCATCCATTAACTATTTGTAAATGGCCCATGCATTTAACAACGATAAACAAGTAACAATGCACAAACACGCGAAAACTAGTAACTAATTTAGGTCGTTAATCCAATTAACACGCCTAATTAAAACTAGTCAAAGTTGTTTAATCGATTATGTAATTTAGCGCAATTAAAATTGAAGCTCCCACTAAATTCCGCATCCAACTTAATTAATCCAATTAATTAAGTTGGTAAAACCCAAACTTTTGCAAAAATAAAAATTTTACCAATGCCGCTCAAAATCGAGGCCTAGCCTCAAAATTTAATTAAAATAATTAAAACCAAATAATTAATTAAATTAATTAAAACGGCAAAACAACACAAAAAATGTGTAGTCCAAAATGTCTAAGTGCCTAGCACCAGGACTTGGAGTGCTCATTACACCACATTGCTTCGCAAGTAGTGTCTACGCACACTAACCCCTATCAAGCACCAACATGCATACATGCATATATAGTATGCCTCGCACCACAAGCCTCGAGCACGCGCAAGCGAGCCACGCACAGCAGCCTGCATGGCTGGCTGGCCGTGCTGCTGGCAGTGAGCAGCAGCCACGCACAGGGCCACACCTCCTCGAGGAATCCCCTTGGCAGCCACATGTGGGCTGCTATGTAGCCTGGCTTGCCAAGGAATGCTTTGCCCTCGATTCCTGTGCAATATCCCTGGGTTTTTAACCCCAATTTTGCGTGACTAAATAATTAACTCCAAATTAATTTTTAAATTAATAAAATGAGCCAAAATAAAAAAAATTATTACAAGTCCAACTTAAATAAATTCATCCAAGTGCACCAAACAAAAATTATTTCCAAGAACTATTCTTTAATAAAATTGGTTCAAGTTGATGCAATAAGGCTATACTCACTATTAATTTAATTAAGTTAAATTAATCATGAGATTTGACAAAATTAAAAGGGGTTGGAATTATGAACACAAATATTCAAATAAAGATTCCAACTTTAAACTTGTGAATCCTTGAAAAATTATATCTTGCAATATGAAGATAAATGAAATTTCTATCACAAGATTCAAACTTTATGATTCCAATCAACTTAATACATGATTAAATCGAAAGTTCATCCAAAATATTCATGGAATTTAGTAACTCAAAGTTTCAATCACATAAAACAAATAAAGATTGAATCTTTAGTACTTAGAAGACTCAAAGAACAAATTTTTCACACTTAATGCAATGGATTTGCAATTATGTGAAAATATAAACCAATCTTTCAAGCACCAATTACTACCAAGTAACCATGCTTAAAGAGGTTTAAAATGCAGAAACGTTAAGGAAAGAACCAAATACAAAACCACCATAAATATGCCATTAAGATTCAAGGTTAGAAAGACTTAAAAATTTTCGTCAAAACGAAAAATCCCTCGAAAAAGACATTTCTTATCGGATTTTGGCCAAAAACACAGTCCTAGAAGGGTAAAACCATTTCAAGAACACCTTTTCCACCCAAAATTCACTATTTTTGGGCGAAAATCTGGGTTTCGGGCCACAATTAGCTCTAATACGAGCTAAAAAATAATAAAACTGAGCTACTAATTTAATTAGCAACTTAAAACTAGAAAAATAAAGCCATAAAAACACCTTTAAAATTAAGATTATAAAAATAAATGAGCAAGGTGATGAGTGGCATTTATGCCACTCTTTTATCCTTTTTCTCTAAGGATTTTCCCCTCATTTGCACTTGTTTTATCCTTTTCAAAGCGTTTTATCTTCGTTTTTGTGATATTTTGTCCTTTCTCGTGTTTCCCCACCTTTTCTCCTTTTCTTATGATTCTCTTAGTTTTTAATCCTTGTTTTGTAGATTGTTGGCCCATTTGGAGAAGCCTATATGTGCATATTGAGCTATGGAGAGGAAAGAGATGCTCAAGGAGAAGGTGGAAGCAATACAAGGAGCCGCGGGCGCGGAACCAAGGATCGCGGGCGTGGGGTGCTGCTCTACAGTTGCACAGATTTTTCAGTGGATGCCTAGGTGTGCCCTAGAACAGGTCTCTCCTCAATAGGCCGCGGGCGCGGTGTTGCGAGTCTGACATCTCCCTTATTCCCAGGCCCGGCCTCTCCTTAGATGGAGAGGCCTCTCCACTTTCGACCCGCGGGCGCGGTACCACAGGCTGTGGTCGTGGCCTTCTGGGCTAAACGAAGTCGTACCCTTTCATGAGAGGACGCATCAATGCGAGAGATGCCTCTCCTTAAGTTTTTATTTCCGGTTTATAGATGCATATAAATAGCCTTCTTATTGAATTTTGTAAGCATCTTATTTTCAATCAACATTAGACTTAGTATTTTAGAGAGAGAAAGTAGCTTATTCTTCAAGTTTCTTCATTGTATTCAAGACTTGGTCAACTTTATTTCAATCAAAAGCAAAAGTTTCAAGTTTTCATCTTTAATCAAGTTCCTCTTTAGTAATCTCTAATCCTTTCTTTTAGTTTGGTTTATTTTCTTTGATATTGCTTATTTTCATCTATCTCTTTAGTTGAACTTGTTGGAATTGTTTTTATTTGTTTTCAATCATGTTTAGTTTTGTGCTTGTTGAATCCTTATTTAGTTTTGTTATGATGGTTAGTTTCTCTTCCTTAGGCTAAGTTTTTAGCTAGGGGAAGGGGGTGCAAAACATGTATTAATATTGATGATTGATGATGATTTGATTGAACTTATACCATAAATTGATGAAAGATATGATTTTTGATAGCTTGAGATTATTAGTAGTACATTATTTGATGTTTCCTAATTTAAATGCATGAGAGTGATTTGAATTAGATTAAGATCACCTGTTCTTTAATGATTGCATGAAAATGAATTATTTAAGTAGAGTTTCATGTATTATGCACTCTTAATCTCTTACCTTGATTAGTGACTAATTGGATGCATGAAAGTGACTCAATTAGGCCAAGAATTAATTCATTGATTTGCTTAAACAATTGCAGGAAAGTGAGTAGTTTGAGTAGAACTTAGCATTCTATGGCATGTTCTTCTTGATAATCATCGTTGTCCATCTTTGTTTGATCATGTTTGACACCCCCGTACCCCTAGCATTGTTTATCTTTGGTTTAATCCATTTTATTTTTCTTTCTTTATTGCTTTAGTGTCCTTAATCAAAGAAACCAACAAAAAAATATTCTCTCATTTACTCTTGCTTTAGTGAATTTGGTGTTTAACTAGTGTGCTTCCTTTTTGGTTCGACCCTATACTTGCCACTAACTAGTTTAGTGAAGGTCTAGGTTTATAAATAGTTAATTTGATTAGGGTAGTAGATTCAACGACCTACTCCACCCCGATCACAAGGCTTCAATACCGCAGTTGGGTTTCGATGAGTCCAACTCACCGCGGAAGAAAACCCGAGCCAAGACCACACTCACAATTAATATAATCACAAGACATAATTAACTTAAACAACAAGAATTAAGGAAAGATTAATACCTTTGACGCGTGTTTCGCTCGTAATTCGAGCTCTTACTTGGGAAAGCTTTTAGTCTCGCTCGCGCGAAGACCTCCTACGGAAATCCACCCGTAACTCGACCCCGACAAGGTCCAATGCTTAGAGGTTAGCTAGGCCCGTCCTAATACTCGAGTAATTATATTTGTTTAAAGGTTTTCTCAATGGAGATGCCTTTTCTAACACCTTACTCAAGTGAACAATCCAAAGGTATGCCTTGGCTATTTATAAGGAATTCTTCCTTGTGAATTCCACTCATCTTTCAATGTGGGACTTTTTCACAAAATGATCCCACATAGAAAGAATGTTGAATTCAATCCTTAGTTAAATAAACCAATAAATAACAAAGTAACAAGTGTCACATGGTTAGGTGAGGACCACTTCCTCACTTGCTCCCCAAGGCAACTCACATGCATTGTGATCTAACCATGTGGCACCCAACCTTGAGCCCCAAGTTGGGTTCGGTTGGGCCGCCACCTTTTGGCCCGCGTCCATGAACCGCCACCCTGGTCCGCGGCCCGCTGCCACATGGCATTGCCAACGCGACACGATGTCACGTGGCGCGTTGCCACTTGGTGGCAGCCAACGTGGCGCGCTGCCACCTTGACGCGCTGCCATGTGGCACGCCACCAAAATGGTAGCTGCCAACGTGGCGCAACTCCACTTGGTGGCTTCCACGCGGCACGCCACGTGTGCTGCCACATGGCATGCTGCCATGTGCGCTGCCACGTGGCGCATTTCTATTTTGGCGCGCTTCCCTAGCCTTCGCGTTTTAATATTCGGTTCCAATGCTCTAAGCTCGAAATCCGACGTCTTTGTTCACAATACTCGAGTGACTTATTAATTCCTTTCGGATTAATTCATGGTGTCGGTTCATTAGTTGCTTGGGTGTGACCCGAATGGTTCTGTCAAGATTAAGCTGTAATATTATTTACTCATTAATATTACTTATCGGAAGCGGCGTCCATCTAGGCATTCCCATCACTTGACCTCAGTAAATAATTAACTTTTTAATAATTCCGAACCCTCTATCGGAATAACACACTTGTTTGAAGGACACCATTCCTATCAATTCCATCAACCAATTTAATCACAATATCAAATCAATTAAAATCCCCAAATTATCATTAGTCTATCATTCACACATGCTTCACCATACCCCTAGCAAAGGATTTACTCACTACATATTGTAGAATTGAAAAGAAAAACTAAACAAATCATCAATTTCATCATCAACATTGTAATAAAAATATCAACAATCAAATCAAACAACCAACTAGAAATTCAACAATATATCAAAAATCAAACACTAAAATTGCATTAATGAGAAAGAAATTCTAACAAAACTTTGATCAATATCAAAGAGAATGAAAATCAAAATGTAGCAATCATCAATTACCAAGTTTCTCTCTCTAAAATCTAAGAACAAAATTTTTCCGAAATCTTGAGCTCTCCTCCCTAAAAATCTATTCTATATAATTTCTAATACAATTCTCCCACCATTCTTTCCCTAAAAGGAAGAAAATCTATATATAATGAATCTAACAAAGGAGAAGTTACTTAGACGTCCAAAAAGAACCCGTACAGGCGCGCCCTCTCTTCATAATGCACGGCTGTGGAGAAATGGGTACGAAACGGGGGAAACAAGGTTGCGCGCCCGCGCCATGCACATGGGCGCCTACGCCAGCCTCGTGCGTGTCCGCGCCTGGGAGCAGGGTAGCCTCTCTCATGCGTCCATTGATGCCTTCATGCGCTCCACTTAATGAACATTGGGGGTGGCAATTTCCAAGGGCTTCCACGGTGGGTTTAACACCACTTTTGATGTCCACGCAGCTTGAGAGCTCAGCCAACAAGAATCAAAGCATGTACACCTTAACACTTGAGCTTTAATGGGAGAGAACGGCTTACATCTTGAGACTTATGAATCCCGAGAAAGAGTCATGGAGTTCCTTGGAAATCACCTTTCTCCTGATATAAAAGAAAAGCAAACAAATAAAAGAGAAAAGGCGAAATAAACTAAGAAATGCAAGAAAACGGGAAAACAACTTAGGAAAACACAAATTAGAGAAATAGAAGATAAAACTAAAGATAAAGAGATAAAAGAACTACAAAAGTGATTAAAAATCATCCTAAAAGAGGCTAAATGAGTGACATAAAGGACACTCATTACTGAGATGCGCACGCTACCTGCTGCGGTAGAATGCTCAGAACCCTAAACGCACCCATTCCCTATAAATAGGGGCTTAATACGAAGCTTTACGCCATAGAAATTAACCCAAAACACTGGCAGAAACTTTTCAAACTTGTGTACTTTCAACCCTCTTGTCCTAAACACTTATCCTCTCTTATTACTTGTCCTTACGGTGGAGATTCCCGAATAAGAAGGAGTCCATAAGTGTTCTAAACAAAGATCTAGCAAAGAAAAGTGGTTAGTTTCCCGAGCACTTAGATAGATCACCCTTATTCTTAATGTTTAAATAACTTTAAATAAATTAATTAGAGTTTTTTTATCACTTTAAATAAACTTTTTATTAATCAATTTCACAAAGTATTCTTGCGTTAATCAAAGATTAGAATTGGAATAATTAATTGTTGTTTTATCACCAAAGCAAAGACGAATCTTGTTTATTGTTCCTTTTCACGAATTTGAATTAAATAAAGAATAACGACTTTGGAATGTAATTCCTACTTGTTTAATGCTTGTAAATAAAATCAACTAACTTAGGGCTTGTTTAGCATCGTTTTTTGTTTTCAGTTTTCAGTTTTTTTGAAAACAAAAAACCAAAAACAGAAAACAAGAAAAAGGTGTTTCCACTTTTTTGTTGTCAGTTTTTAAAAGTACCATGAGTTTAATAAATTTGACGAATTTTTTATTCATTATATGACATATACCATATGATTTCGAAAAACAAAAAAAAAAAAATGGAAAACCACAGTAATGCCAAACAAACTCTTAGTTTTAGGTATCACATTGCATATATTGTTGGTGATCAAATTGTGAAAAAGGAAGAGCTTGTAAAGGCTGCACTAGGGCTATAATAGCGATTCTCCCCTAAAGGGAACGTTATTTTAGTATCCTCGCTCCCGAACTCATTTCTGGTACAAGTAGACCAATTTGGGCATAGGTAAACTTATGATTCGTGCTAAATGTCCCTTGAACTCTACTTAGGAGAAAGGCATGAACGAGGTTTATGAGTTTTCCTAAAACTCGTTGGCGACTCCTTACTAGTTTCTTAAAAAAAAAAAAGCGTAATGATACGATCAATTCTAATTCAAGGTCCCCAAAACAATCAGGAATTCAAATCCTAATACACCTTTAAAAGTGTAATGTCCTAGGCTTTAAAGGGCCATGGGCATAAAGGAGAAGGATCCCCTACGATGGGCAGACCCTCCATATAGTGGGCACTCTCTTTGATATTCCTTATACCTTTCCCATGCCTCATATAACCTCTCATTCCTCTTTTGCGTGAAGCTTTGAATGAGTGTCCTTGCTTCGGCCATCTTCTTTTGTGGATAGAAACGAGATAGAAACTCTTTTGTCACTTCATCCTATGTCCTCAAAGAGTTTGATTTCTCCTCTTTATCCAACCATTTTAAAGCAGGCCCAATGTGAGAGAAAGGGAAAAGCTTTAGTTTGATGAACACTTGAGTAACCCTATTCACCTTAATGGTATTGCAATACTTCTCAAATTCCTTGAGATGGTTGAGGGGACTCTCATGCTTGGCTCCACTAAATTGATGCCTTTCTATCAATGTAATCATCCCCGGTCTAATCTTGAAGTCGTTTGCCGGTGTTTTAAGAGGAGCTATTCCATTTTCAAACCTATAAGCTCCTGGAGTTCCCAACTCCTTCAATGATACTCTCATATTAGCATCCATGCTTTCTCGTTCTTCTTCTTCTTGATGTTCTTCTGCTCTTGAAGGACTAGAGCTTAAAGAACAATTAGCAATCCTTATCTTTATGATGGTCCTCTCGACTTTCGGATCAAGTGGCACTAAGGTCCGATCTCGTGCCCTAAGCATGCAAATCTCAAGAGAAAATATTAGTAGCACGGCTACCAAAGTATCCTAAAAGAAGAATAATCTTTTTGTGTTTTCAAATATAATGGAATAGACACATCAACTATAAAAATTAACCATGCCATTCCCCGGCAACGACGCCATTCTGACGACGGGAAAGAATAAGTCGTTGTCATGACTAATCTTCCTATGGCCAAACAAAATTTATACGCAATCAACTTAACCAAAATACTAGTATAATGGCAAGCTAAAAGTTCGAACCCAAAGGCATGAAAGGTGAATGCTATAGTCGTGTATCAAGCTATCCCGAAGATTATATAATTGGTTTGGTCAAGCAAGAACTAAACAACAAAACGATTCAAATATAGAAATCAATATCACAAACACTAGGGAATTAGGATCCACATGAACTCATAATAGACATGCTAATTGGATAGGAGATTGATCAATCCAACAATGCGAGAGAAAATAGTAATTGCAATCAAATGGACTCTATAGGCTATTTCCTAGGTGTCAAACTAGGGGTCTCTATGAATGACTGTCATAGGAACATCACAAGTCAAGTTCAATCAATAAATGTTGTTTCCTATTCAAGGTGTTGTATCAATGGAAAACTACAATGCAATCTAGCTTGAGAATCAAGGTTAGCTACTCCTCAAAAAATCAAACACATGCACAATTTCTATCAACTAATTTAATCACAATATCAAATCAATCAAAATCCCCCAATTAGCTATGATCTATCATTCATACATTCTTCACCACATCCCTAGCAAAGAATCTACTCATTACACATTGTAGAAATGAAGAACAAAATTAAACAAGTCATCAAAATCATCATCCACATTGCAATGAAATTATCAACAAATCAAATCAATTAATTAACTAGAAATTCAACAAAAAATCAAAATCAAATATTAAGATTGAATTAAATAGAAAGAAATTCTTACAAAAGTTGATTAATATCAAACAAAATGGAAATCAAATGTACCAATCATCAAATCATCAAGTTTCTCTCTCTAGAATCTAAGAACAAGAATTCTAAGCATAAACTTTCTCTCTCTAAAAATCTCATAAAATGATAAAAAATCTCTTACAATCTAATTAATTCTCTCTCTATAAATAGGAAGAAAAATATATATATAAGAATACTAACAAAGGAGAAATTAGTTAGACTTCCTAAAAAGACCCGTACAAGTGCGCCTTCACCCCAAAATGCGCGGCCGTAAAAAAGAGGGTAAGGAATGGGAGACAGGGATCGCACAGCCGTGCACAGGGGGTGCGAGCCCGTGCCCCTGTCGTGCACGCCTGTGTCGGCTGGTTACGCGCTTGTGCCTGGGAGTAGGGGATCCTCAACGTGCCCTCATCGATGCAACCCTTGCGCTCCACTTGATGAACATTGGTGGTGGTAGTCTTTAAACGTCCCCACGGTGGGTTCAACACCGCTTCTTGATGCTGTCGCAGCATGAGAGTGTAGCCTTGAAGACTTGGAGCTTTCATACCTTGACTTTTGAGCTACAAAGGAAGTAATAAGCTTGCATCTTTAGCTTCAAAAGACCCGAGGAAGAGCCATGGAGAGCCTTGGACACCACCGTTCTTTTGGAAACAAAGAAAAGCAAACAAATAAAAGAGAAAAGGAAAAATTAATTAAGAAAATGTAAGAAAACGGGAAAACAATTAAGAATGAACAAACTAGTGAAATAAAGGTTAAAATAAAGAGAAAGAAATAAAAGGATCTATAAAAGCAACTAAAAATTATCCCAAAAGAAGCTAAATGAGTGCCATAAATGACACTCATCACCTTCTTGCTAGGATTTGAGGAAGGTTCCTTAATCTTTAAACCTTGTTACGCGGGTTTAGGAGAAACCTTTCTATGGGTTCTCTTGGACGAGCCTTGGGAGATGTGGAGAACGCTAATCTTCTTCTCACTCCTTTGTTTTGGCCACTGGGAGAAGTAGTGGTAGCCGATTGCATTAAAGGTTTGGGTGGATTGTGAGTCAAAGCGGCTTGATTTTGTTTGTGAGCTTTGTTTAATTCACCCTTGTTAGCCGCATTCATCCAAGCCTTGTAAAAGGAAGATAATACTATGCTTGCCGTGGGGTTTTTTACCACCCACTTGGGAAGACTAGACCAATACTCATTCCAGCGAGGAATTCTTTTTCCCCTAAAATTCACATCCTTGGGAGTATCACAATCTTGTGGAGGAATGATTTGCTTCATCCCGTACTGCCTCATTACCCTACGAGGAAATATGTAAGTAGTACTAGAAAGGCCTAAGAGCCGAATATAGGGACAATTGAAACTATTCCCAATCATACTACTTATGTTCCACCAAGGAATTAGAAAGTGTATGTTACAAACCCTATGACAGAAAAAGGTCATGCATTCTTCTTCATTCTTATGCTTGTAAAGAATACGACGACAAGGGAATGTTCTCTCTCCGTTAGTCTTAAGATTTTGTGATTGATCAATAATTCGCAAGCGCTCCATGATTCAAATCTAATAAAAAAACATAAAAGAAATTAGCTTGCGACGTTATAACATCAGGTGGCACGCGCAAGAAAAATTGTCATATTGCTCTAGTCATCCCAGCGCATCTTTCGAAGTTGCGCTGATTAACAAGTAAAAAAAATGTACATTTAAAAGGAGTGGACTTCCCGTGAAACCGTTCTCGTTTGGATCTCCTCTAAGACGGTTTAAGCAAAGTACAGTTTCCGCCAAAGCCAATGGAGCGGGTGAATGACATCCCTTTATTTGCTCCACTATGAACATCATTGAATAATCTCCACACTCTTTGCCTGTCCTAAATAAACAATTGACAACAAGACAAAAACACAAAGCACAAATTTTAAATCGTTGTTTAGTCAAGTTGTTACGAGGAGCGATGAAGTGTTCGATGAATTAAATCAAATTCACGCCTTCCTCTGTCTCAATTTTGGCCATATCATTGTTATTCAAGCTAAAAAATCACAGGAAGACAGGTTTCGAAACTGACAAGTTAGGGCATAAGTCACAGGGAGAGTATTTGTAGGGAAGCCTAGTAGAGCCTCAAACTCACCGGGTAATGGGACAATTTCATCTCCTTTAAAAAGAAAAAGATGATGGTTCAAGTCCTAATGATTCACCGCAGCATGGAGGAAATAAAATTTATATTGAGTTGCATATAACTTAATAGGAGATCAAGGTGGTATATTTTAAAAGCCAATTTATCCTCATTAGAAAGGGAAGTGATCCATTGTTTCAATCGTTGCTCAAAAGTTTTCACCATTGTTCAAAAAAAGAAGAAGAAAAAAAAAGAGCAATAATTTTATTTGTGAATAACACTATTAGCGAATGAATGTGAGATGATCAAAAGCTTATACGAAACCATGCTTAAAAAGACCAAAACAGTACATTTTTTCGAAAATTTTCACCCAAGGAAAGTTCACCCGCAGGAGGCGCGCACATCTCATGAGTTGCGCGCGCCAACCGCGCGCAACCAATTCACATGTGCGCGACAGACAAGTGCAACCCATGCCGTTGCGCGCGACCTAGTCTGTCGCGACATGTTTTTGGGTTATTTCTGTATTTCAGACTATAAAATAACGAAGATATAAGCGAGATCTTATGACTAATCCATACGCTTGCCTTTCTTATTGTTGTTTCCTTTCCTTCCTTTTTTTTATTTTTATTTATTTATTTATTTTTATTATTAGTTATTTTCCTTTCTTTTATCTTCCTTTTTATTTTCTTTTTTCCTTTTTCTTGTTCTTTTTCCTTTCTTTCTTTCTTCTTTTTTTTTTTTTGTTTTCTTTTGAGTTCTTTTATTCCTTTATTTTCTTTTCCTTTTATTTATTTTTTTTACCTTCTTTTTTTTTCGAGGGGGGTAAGTCGAGAACCCTTTTCCTCCCTCGGGAAATTTTTGCTTTTTTTTAACACTTATAGAAATAAAAATAAAATACGATATGTACAAAAAAATATATCATATATACAACAATCGTATAAAAAATATATATATATACCTTTTCCATAAGTAAAAGGAAAATAAAAAAAGGAGTCAAGGTGCTCGGCGGCTCCCAGAAGGCTGATGTACATCCTGCAAAACCCGAAACAAAGATTAATATATACACGTGCGTGTATTAACTTTGATAAAAAGACAAATAAAACTTACCGCAATCGTCTAATGATCACGGCATGACAAGGCTACAAGGGCTCTCCGATAAGCAACTCAAAAGGCACATATAGTCCTCATCATGCCGTTCACGGTCTCCCGTGGAACCTATTCCAAATTAGGATGATATAAAAAAATATATATATATATACATGAACGAAATAAAACATACCGACTCAACTGTCTCTTGTACGAACGATATGTCCTCATCCTCCGCTGCCGGAAGAATCTTGCGAATCACCGACACAAAGGCATTGGTATACGTGATCTCCATCATAGGAGGCACCCAACCACCCAGTTTGACCCACAAAAAATATGCAATAACAAAAGAAGTCAAGATCCGAACAATAATAAATAATAATAATGAAGGAAAAAGAAAATAACTAACCGGAACGAAAGCTAGAAAAGGAATCAGCCTTGATGCAACGAATTCCAGGTAAGACATACCTGGTAGCACCAGATGCTCCGCTAGATAACCAAGGATCGCCTGAGCTCGATCCTCGGTAGACAGCAGGTCCGGACGTAGCATCCGGATCGGAGGGTCCGTAAGAACCAAAGGCTCCTCAGATGAAAACTGCCAAGCGACGAGCTCGCATAAAAACCACGCGTCCGTCTGCTGACGCACTAAGAGTCCCTAATAAAGAGCCCGAAAATGGCAGCGAACCGCACCTGCCCGGATGGCCTCAAGGACCTCAACAATCAGACTCCAAGGGAGGAGATCGATCTATAAAAACGCAACCACATGTCAAAAATAAATGAAAACGTCACTTTAAAAATAAAAAAAAATATGTGTTGTCAAAATCATACTCACCGATGCGCGAGTCGCCAAGAGAATCCTCTAGCGAAAGTCGCCGGCTGTAGTAGCTCGCTTCTTCTTTATTGCGACCAAGCGATGGCCGATAGAGAAACGAGCCTCCCTGAGTATCCTGGGGGCTAAGAAAGGCAGGTACAAGTATCCCCAAGCCTGAAAAAAGATACAACGTGATCAAAAGAGTCGTAAAAAAAATAATAAAAGACAAATGAGATGAACACGTACCTCGAGAATACGATCGTGCCATGAAATAGAGATCGGAGGCACCTTAGTAGCTGTCGCGGAATCCATTACCCGGGTCGCCTTGCTCATAGCAGTGAGCATATGGGCATACGACACCTCTGCCCAACTCGAGTTACTTACGTGCCCCAAATCACTAAGGCAAATAAGTAACCCAATGGCGAAACGTTCTCGATCACTCAAGATAGTGACGGAAAGAACGTGGATAATGTATATCCGAGCCAACTGCTCAGCAGTACACTGTCGATCAACTTCATCAGCCGACAGCTCGTTGGCAAGTACTGAGTACGGACAAAACTGCGCATACATGTGAAGGGCCGCCTTAAGACAGTCCCCCACGAGATCAAGTAGTCTTTGGTCTGACCCCTTCACGGCCTCCAAAACCACGAGCTTACCTCCGAAAGGAAATCCCATAATCAAAGAGAAATCGTAAGGGGTAACCGTCATCTCCCTCCACGGGAAGTGAAAAGTGTTGGTGGAATCCCACCAAATCCTATACCCCGAGAAAAAAGGCTGACGACGTAGGCTGACTCGATAAATCCTGAAGGGCTTCCAGCTTGGGGCTAACCCCCGAAAGATCTACCACCTCCTTCACCACCTTGGGTAAACTCGTAAAACAACCTCTCAAGTCGCCCGAGCCATACAGACGCATGCTAGGCTCGTTCTAAAAAAAATAGAAAGAAAATCCAATTATATCTTTTCAATAAAATAAAAGAGAGGAAAAAAAGAGAAATGATAAAAAATGGAGACGCAAAGGAACTCACTATGCCACACCAACTCGAAATCGAAACGTGATAATTTGGGTCCGACTTTAGGACATAAGGGTCCCAGTTGGGAGGAGCCTCCCAAACCACATCCTCGTGGCGACATCGATAAGCTCTGACACGTCTTTCCCGAACCTCCTCGCGGAGACGCGTCACCCTCTTACGAGGGCGAACCACCTCGTCAGGCAATGGTCCTTCTAGCTCCTCCTCAACATCAACAAATGGAGGGGAGTCCATACTATAATCGATGGATTTTTTCTTTCACGATTAGGTATCTTTTCTAAAAATATATATATCTAAGAGACAAATTCTAAACCCATTTCGGCAGCATAACGACTGCCGAAAGGGCAAAATACTAAATCGAATTCCACCATGCTTGGGGGCTACGATACCTGCAATTAAACTCAGTAATGGGGGCTTGTAACACCCACAAAGCCATCCTATAGACGTTTTAACTAAGTATTCTTGAGATTATTTTTATAAATCTCAGGATTAACTAATTCTAGATGAATAACAGTCATACAAACATAGTTATCATCTACCAGACAATTTTGAGGTTCGGACATGGCAAAAACAAAACAGAACACATACTTCGCACCATTTTTCAAAATTAAAATTTTTAAAAACATGATTCATGAAAAGTAATTATAGGCCTAACACTATAATTCACTTCATAATCAACAATTATAACCAAATGAGCAAGCAAGAGGCAACAATTTCAAGCCAAAAATCAAGAAAAAACACTAATAACGAACTCGAACAAAGCTGTTGCAAATCACTCCTTAAACATAGCATAACAACATGGAGAAAACAATTTCAAGAATAAAAGACCGAATCGAAAACCCCCAAATTCGAAATTTGAGGTTCTTCAGTTCGAATCTTCCTAAATTCGGCAAAAAAAACAAAATAAAACAACGAAATACTTACTTTGGATTATGGGAAATGTGAATAAGGGATGAGATCTACATCCTTTAGCCTCGAAAAATGAAGAATCTAAGCTTTATAGAGAGAAAAAGGGTCGAAATAGTGAAGGAATGAGAGAGAATGGCGAAATGAAAAATCGCGCACAGCGATTTCATTTTGCTGATTTAAATGTCGCACGCAACTCAATCTATTGCGCGTGACGGCCAGTGCAACACAAACACTTGCGAGCGCCTGGCCAGCGCGACCCGTTGAGTTGCGCGTGGATAATGGTCACTTAAAAGACCGATACGATTTCGATCCGTTTTGCATTTTTTCTAACGGTTTTTATACGTTATTAGACGTAATAACGCGCAATTATCGAAATATTTTAATTTGCTTTGCATTTTATTGTTTATTTTCTTCTTTGATAGTTTTTTGCATCATCCTGCCTGCACACCGTGTTTTGTGCCTGCCCTTAGCATATGTTTTGGAAGTTATTCGTAAGTGTGTCTTAAAATATTCGGTAGTGGTGCTTTACTTAAAAGCTCCCATAGACAGGTTTGTCATTTACTGTACTGACTTTAGAAATGTCAATTTTTCTTTTATTTAGCGTTTAGAACAAAAAGAATGGCGTATCGCATAGCGTAAAATTGTGTGGTGTAGGTGCTGCGTAAAAATGCACCCACTTCCTAGCAACGTGATCTACCTCTTATAACGAAAACGGTAGAACTTCTATACAAACTTTAGGCGTCAGCTTAATGAGTTGACAGGCGCGCCAAACCATCGAGAACAGACACTTCTCGATCAGAGACAAATACGGTACTTGGTGAGCTTACTGACTTTACTGGACAGTTCGGGTGTCCGTCCACTCGCTATATAAAGAGCGAACAGAGAAAAGTCGCTGCTATTTTGACACATGCCCCCAGTGTTGAGGCGCATGTTTTCATCTTTTGGACAAAACTGCAAAGAGAGTTGCCGATTTTCTCCCCTCTTACTGGATTTGAATATATGCCTCCAGTCCTAAGACATGTATTTCTATCTTGTTGACCCCGATATTCTGTTTTGGCAAGCGCGTGTTAAAACCTCTATTCAAGTGTTAGGCTACGAACGCCGAAACACCTCTCATTTTATCATATTTTACTTTGTTAAAATCATGGACTAAAGTTTCAATGACATATCGAGGAACTTTAGACCGTCGATGCCATATTGAGAGAGTATCATCCTCTTTACTCTTTATAAACTGATATCATCTCATAACATGACATCACCTAGGACAGCCTTTTCTTATAAAAGCGTTCTACACTTGCAAAGAGTCAATCTAGATTCTTTAGCGCGTTAAGACTAGAAAGTACTTTTTCTAGCCTTAACAGCTACTTGTCTTGAACACTTAGTGAATCGATGATAGTTTCGACATTCTCAACACTACTTAAAGATTCCCTATTCTTAAGGAACTTCGCAGAATGAGTCTCGAATTTATTTCCTTGGCTACTTTGATCATTGCCTATTCTAGACTCAATCAAAGTAGGGGCTAACTGTAGACATCTACTTTTGGCCTCCTATCTTGACCAGAAGTGCTATGACGATAAATAAAACCATCTTTGTGTTGATCAACGTGAAGGATACTTGCACTAATAATTAAGTCATAAAAATACAAAACGACAAGCCTCACCCAAAAAGAAATGAACCAAAGTCAAATTAAATAAGCCTGGTCAATAATTAGGCCTAAACCTGAAGTTAAAACATAATTTTTACGGACTTAGAGGTGCCTAGGTTAAAATCTAAAGCTGTCGAAGGGAAAGCCGCGCGCAACTCAAAAGGTTGTGCGTGGCTCCCAGGTAACCTCCAGTGATGCGCTCGCGAAAGTTTCAGAATTTTGTGAAAATACTTAATCGAATCTTACAATAATACCCCGCCCAAGACAACTAGTTGCGCTGCCTCTAGCAGCTTATCCAAATCACTTGCACGCAGCAGGCGCGTGCAACCTTCTAAGATGCGTGCGCCACTTGCTGCGCCTGAATGCTCAAAACCCTAAATGCACTCATTTTCTATAAATAGGGGCTTAATACGAAGCTTAAACACACAGAAATTAACCCGAAAAACTGGCAGGAACGATGTGAACTTGTGTACTAATCACCCTCTTGTCCTAAACACTCACCCCTCTTATTACTTGCCCTTACGGTGGAGGTTCCCGAACAAGAAGGAGTCCATAAGTGTTCTAAACGAAGATCTAGCAAAGAAAAGTGGTTAGTTTCCCGGGCACTTAGATAAATCACCTTTTTTTATTGTTTAAATAAGATTAATCAATTAATTAGTTTTGTTTGATCGCTTTAAATGAAATTTTAATTAAATAATTCCACATAGTATTTTGTGTAAATTAAAGACTAGAATTGGAATAATTAATTGTTGTTTTATCATCTAAGTCAAGGCGAATCTTGTTTACTTTTGTTCTTTTCACGAATTTAAATTAAATAAAGAATAATGACTTTTGCAATGTAATTCCTACGTGATTAATATGTGTAAACAAAATTAACTAACTTAGTTTTAGGTATCACGTTGCATATATTATTTAGTGATGAAATTGTGAAAAAGGAAGAGCTAGCATAGGCCGCACTATGGCTAGAATAGCGATTCCCCCTAAACAATACTAGAAATAGGTTGATTTCCGACGGACACGTAATAATGTTGGAAACATCAGAAATTCGGACGGATTTTTTTTGCGTCAGAATCCGTCTTAAATTTATGACAAAATAAAAATCTGTCGGAATATATGGGCTTTCCGACAGAATATTCCATCGAAAATTTAATTTTTTGACGGAATTACAATCCGTCGGAAATTACCGACGGAATTTTCCGTCGGAACATAAATTAAATGAAATAAAATAAACCATACCTTAAAAATTCACACCGACACACTTCCTCTTCATTTCTTCTTTTCTCTTTCCTCTCTCCTCTTCCTCTCTCCTGTACTCGACTCTTTTCACTCTTCCTCCTTCATTTCCTCTCTTCTCTTCCTCTTCTCTGATTCTCTTTCTCTTTTCTCTCTCCTCCTATTCTGATCTCTCCTCTTCTCCTTCTCTTGTTCTCTTTCCTCTTCTCGTTCCTTTGTTTTCTCGTCCTCTTCTTCTAGCCTAAACACCTGTATGAAAACTCGACTAGGGAATTAATTTTTTGAACAATGTAAGGTTTTTCATGTCAAATTTGACCATGAAAACTCTATATCTAGAGTTTTCATGGTCGAATTTGACCTTTAAAACCCAAATTCAAGCCAATTTCAAGGTTTTGTAACTCATAGTTAGACCATCTTGCAGCGCAGGAGGTGACCTAAGTGATATAGAGATTAGGGGTCGGCGCATGTCACCCTTATTCATTTCATATGCCTTTAGCAGTAGTTTGCTAGGCCTCCTCTACCATGATAACGGGGTCGGACTACGGATCTTCAAGCCCCTTTCATACGTAAGCTAAACCTACGCTTGATGTGATGTGATGATTATTGATAGAATGAGCACCCGTGTGTAGATAAATCATGGCTAGGACTCCCCTCTGATCGCTCTCTTTAGCCTTGCTAAATTCCTAAGGGAGAGAGGAAGAATCTATGCTATTGATTTATTTGCTCTAACTCTTTTTAATAAGCATTTTCTCGCATTCCACGAAAGAAGTGGCACTTCTTATTCACTAAACTAAAGGGAGTCCCCTTACTGTACTTAGAGAGAGCTCAAATATTTGTGGGATTCAATAGAATCACTCCTGTCCGGTATGTTGTTCGCTAAGGGATCCCCTTTCTTCTCAATAGGGGGGGAAGATTCATTTTTGGTTGGGTGTGAGCACTTCTATTGTTGATGTGTGCTATCCGTATTTGGTTCCCGTTAAGAGACCCCGCTAAGGGGGCCTCAGAGGCAATGGCAAGAGAATAGAGTCCGAGAGGTGCTGCAAAAGAGACATAGATTTCTCCCCTTCTTTTTATGTCATGGCATTTCTCCTCAAAAAGAGGCGCCTTTTCACGAGACATTTTTGAATCCGGGATACGAACTAAGATATCTCTTTCAAAATGAAGTTATTCAATAGTGCCTTCCTTAGAAGGAATTTCCACAGGGTTGGTGCCAAGCTCTGGATGCTCTAAAAGGCTCCAATCCTGCGTTCTAACGAGACTTTGGGACACCTCTTGGCTGATAAAAGAGCTTTCTCTATGCAAAAGGGTGCTTCGTAATAGCTTTTCCACTAAGTAGAGCCCTTATTCATGTTGGGCTAACCTCTTTCCTTTAGCATTCTTGCACCATTGTGCTTACTTAAAGTTAAGGAGGAAGGATTCTTTCAAATGGCAGGTGATAGATCAATAAGTTCATCACGTTCGAGTGCTTCTGTCTTCGAGCTAATACCCTTTATAGACAAGGGATAATACAAAGTATCTGTTATTCACTAGTAGTCCATGTAACTTTTTCTTCCCTTTTCAAGCGGCTAGTTTCTTGCCGTCCATATATATTAATAGTGAGTTATAAGGCTAGACAGCATATAAGCTAGTTTAGTTCCATGACTTATTCCGAACAGTTAGAAAAGAATTAAAAGGAGGATTATTTCAAGTGAAATCCATACTTGTTGTTCAAGTAAGCAAGTAAACTACCATCAGATCTAGGCGATAAAAATCTATGTTTATAGCCCATGTTACAATTTTCTAGTCCTATCTCTACGGGAAGGACAAAAGGTTTAGCATTCTTGCTTGGGTCGCTGAAGAAAATGATCTTGAAGAAAACCCTTAAACCCTATCCTCTCTGATTTGAAAAAAATGATCTTGCTTGGGTCGCTGAAGAAGAAGATTCTTTGAATATTGAGGAATGGGACTTAGCATTCTTGCTATCTATTGAATGCTTTGATCCATCTAAGCCCATTAACAAGTAGGAAGAGAAGAAATTGGGGGACTCATGGGATAATTATGGTTTTGAAGATACTGAATTACGAAGCCCACTTGATGGTTTGAAAAGCCCACGTCCAAGTCCAAAATGGAATGGAATTACTTGGGAAGAGTTGATGGGAAACACGGAATTTCCAAGGTATGTAGTTGCTTATTAGAAGCATGAGGAAAGCCCAAATGAAAACAAATAAGAGTGGTCGTGGAGAAGGGGACTCATTGTACTGAAAAAGCTATTGCTAGTGCTAGTGTTGTACTGACTTACTCTATACCGGTCTTAGTGGACTAATAGAGTGAGCTGGAAAGGGGCTTTTTTGTCTTTCTGGAGAAAGAAAAGAAAAAGAGCTAGCTTCGGTCTCACATAGCTCACTTAAGAAAGGACGGAGCTGTCGATGGAGGATTAGGCGAGGGAAGTTCCAGATGTACCCGGGTACAAATCAGCCAATAAAAAAAAGACGAGTAGAAGCGAGTTCAATCGAAGTAGGCAGGGCTAAATAGTGCAAGTAGGTTATGTAAACGAGGTATGTAGTTGCTTATTAGAAGGTTAAGGACAGATCACATGCTTTTTGTACTGGTCAGCTTTGAGCTGTCGAGTAAGGAGTGCCCTATCTCTTAAGAAAGGGGCTTTGGAAACCTGCCTTATTAGACGAGAAAAGGCGGTACTCTCCGATGTGCGTTCTATTATTACCTCCTCTTCCTTAGGGAGTGATCGCAATTAAGTCATGTGCTGGTACCCGCCTAAAAAAAGGACTACTTTATTCGTTTTCGGGGAAGGGCCTTTCGTACCCCAATCGTTACGAAGAGAATTATTAAGCACACTAAAATCTAGTGGATCTGGTTCCATATTCATGAAAAGCCAGGGTTGAAGCATGTTTTGAAACTAAGACAAAAATTATTTATTAATGATAATAAGAAAGAGTTAAGCGCCTCCAAGGCCTCTAAATAGAAGCTTATTTCAGTCTTTATTGTTAAAGAGAGAGGTAGAAGAAAAACTTTAAGTAAAAAAAAAATGGATATCCCTACCTTAGAAAGGCTAGCAACAATTCAGAACGAAATCCGTTTGGTAAAAGAAGAGAAGCTCGAATGTGAGAAAAGGCTTGCTATGTTCTGGGAGCACCCGCCTCCCATCGATCCAGCGCTTGTGGCTGCAGCCATGCTACGGATCCAATGCCGCATTCGCACTCTGGAAGACAACAAACGGAACCTCCTCAACGAGCAATAAGCCCTAATTGTGCAGGCCACCACCCACCTCACCCTCGCTCGCCGGGAAGAATAGAATAGAAGAGTCAGTCGACTCTTTTTAGAAGATTTAAATTAGTGTCTAATGATGGTATATTGTTAATGAGATGTTTCTGCTTTTGTGTGTCCTTATCATCCCGCTCTTTTCATTTAATCGAATGTTGTTTAATAAAAGATTCTAGAATATTTTGGTTCCCTAGAGATGTTGAATTTTGTCTTTCTTATCATGGTTTTTTACAAGCTTAGTGTTTTAATTAAGGGTGTTGCGAGTCGCTTACTTGATATATAAAAGAATATTGAAACGTAGTATTCGGATATCAGAGCTAGAAGTGTCTCGTACTAGAGGTATCTCTAGAGAATGGGTAATTCGTGGGATAGGGAATAAAGTATTGAAATGCTTCTTTTCCAGCGAAGTCTGACTCCGGACGATAAATCTGTATACTGAAGAATCAGTATTGGCGCAGATCCTCTTATGATCGGAGTGAAAAAACTATGCAGGCTTCTATTCTTACTGAATTTCTACCTAACGCTAGTTAGCTTGTATCTATGAATCAAATCTACGAAACCTGTCTAGTCCAGTGAGTAGAGACTCTCATATTAAAAAGAAAACACCCTCTTTTAGTTTAATGTGATAAAAATCAGTCTAAAATAAAATATCTATTTTTCTTTTCAAAGTTTGTAGGATGTTTAAAAATGGAATTGCACAAATGTGTTGATGAATTACGATGTTTAATACGTGAGATGGCAAAAGAAGATGAAGAAGAGAGAATTCCGTGTTTTAGTAATAAAACTAAGATTGATGCTAAGGTTGTAGATGATGATCTTCTAAGAAAGAAAAAAACTAGAAAGTGGAAAAAGATTCCAAATTCGGATATTGATAAAACAACTCTTAGTGAAGAAATCTTATTAGTGGATAGTGATGATGCCCAATGTGAATCCTTGGTGTCAATTCCTCGACCAAAACAGACTAAGCAAAGAAAACGTAGTAAGAAGGTTTGAAAAAGTTAGTATAGTACTGTAGACACCTAAAAATGTCTCCCCAAAACCAAACCTGATGATGAACAACCTTTCACCGCCATTATTGGTCGGGTTGAGTATTTAACCTTTGGAGTGCTTAAATCCATATTCATTTCCAATACATTTCATAAACCAACTAAAATCTTAGCCTATTTTGCTAAACCATAACTTATTTTTCACTTTTCGTGTCCACATCACAAAACTGAGAAAAACTGATTTTGTCGTGCTATAATTTAGATCCAAATATTATTTTGTTGGATAGGCCTTTAATAAGCTTTCCAATGATATCTCATAAGCCCAATTCCGATTTAAAACGAAGAACATATGAGCAAAATACTATACTCGGCCCAAAATCGATACCCTTCCAATTAAACTGTCATATCTTAAAATATAAATATTATTTTGACTTGATTCTAATTGAGTCAGAAAGTAGACTTGATAAGCTTTCCAATTGTATATTATATGCCTTATTCCGAGTTACGGATAAAAAATTATCATAGTTTTAAAAATGCGTAAAAAAAACTGGAATTAACGTGTAGCATCTAAAATGTTGCGTCGAGGCAAAAGATGACGTGGCACGGTGCATATTGCCATGACACAGTACTCTACACCGTGTCACGGTGCATTTTTCGTGTATTTTCTGCGTTTTTCTCATACATTAATGAATTTAGACGCATTTCGGGAAAAGCAGTGCACCGTGACACGGCGACACGTGCCGTGCCACGGTGGAAGTTGCCTCGCCACGGCAGCTTCTGCCGTGTTACAATACCCATGCTGCGTCACGGGAATTTTCTGTGTTTTATCCGCGTAAAACCTTCACGCGTTTTATCATTTTAGGGCAGCTATTGCACAGTGACGCGGTAATCTATACTGTGTCACGGCACTTTTTGCCGTGTCGCGTCAATTACTTCCATGTCACAGTGCCCTAGAATTAGGGTTTTATCTTTTTAGGATTCCGTGTGTTCCCTCTACTCATTTTCTCTATAAGTATGACCCTCATTTCTGCAGTTCAGGGATCAACTAATTTTCTCTTCTCTCTTCTATGCTCTAGCCTAAACACTAGCCTACCCTATTCTTCCAAAATACTTCCTTCAAGCACTCCAAGGAGTCCGTACTTTACCCGAGGTTCCATCCTTAAACCAAGGCGTGAAAGGTAGACCTGTTTGAGGGTTTGGCCCCAAATCAACTCTATTTAATTTAATTTTAATTATTTTTTTATTGGTTTTCCTTGAAGTTACTAACGCGTTTATTATTTTGTAGTTGCAAGCAAACAAATTCAAAGTAAGGAATCATGTTCCTTTTATTTCTATTATTTTTCTAACGATTTTTGTTATGCTTGTCATATATTAATTGTTGGATTATTGTTGAATTGCTTCCAATATTAATGTTTATTCTATTATATATTCATTGATCAGTATATTACATGTTGAAGGGAATATGTAATTGAAAATCACACCTAATAAGATAATTTGGACGACCAGGTTAGGTTCCTTTTTAATCTTGTTGTTTAATTAAGTGATCACGATATTTTAGAATTATATGTTGCATTAATATTAGACCAATTTAGCCTAATGTTAGTTTAGAGCAAATTGAATCTTTGTTTGTATGCCTTTGAGATCGCAGGAATCACTTATCACAATAAGAATCGAGTACAGGCCAATACGGGCGAATGTGACTCCATGACTCACTTCATACCATCATCCCCGATCCTCCTTTCGCGGTTCCGAACCATATAGAGTTAGTGATCTCATGGATTATGAATAGGGTGTAACCTTCATGGGTCAATTGTTGTCGCCTTTCATTGTGGCTTTATTCATGGTTGCCTTTTATGATCCGTGAACGGTTTACAAGTTCCTTAAAAACTTGTTGGCGGCTCCCTACTTTCCTTGTCTCTACTCGTATATGTCAATTCCCACTTCCTATGAGTGCCAAGCATATTCACAACATGCTTAGGTAGGCACAATTCGAACGATGCCTACAATTTAACGACTCCACGGGGAAGGATTCTTGGTTATTTTCGATTTGTGTGATCGGTATTTAATTAAAATGAGTGGATGAGACTTGAAATATTCTTGAAAATATTCCTGTGATTATTTGGCATTCTTACACATGCATAGATGTTTTAACGTCATATTTCAGGTTTGTCCCGTAGGAAAAATTGGATAACCTAGTCGTGAACGAAGAAAATAGGGGCACCGGTCAAATTTCCTGACTGCCGCGCCACGGCAGAGCTTGCCGTGTCACGACGCAGGGCACCATGACGCGATGTCCAGCACCATGACATGGTAGATTCTGCCGTGTCGCGGCAGTCCTGAAATCCTTCCAGTGGCCTTATTTCTCTTATCACAGTCAGCTTCGTTCGATTTTTCTGAAAAAACGTGTGTGTTCTACATACGTCTTAGCCCCGGGGGGATTTAAGCTCTATCAATCCAAAAACGCTCATGGCAATAAGGGTTCATCCAAGTTATTAAATGCACACAAACCATGGAGTCGAGTTCCATTTCATCACGAACTCGCGGAGCCACCCGTTGGCATACACCTTCAAGGGAGGCTGTCTTGCTAACGCGTCCAAACTCTTAACCATGGTGCCCTTTTGACACCAAATAAACTTGACCATAGTGGAACATAGAACTTGACCTTAGGTTGCGAACTCTTCTTTGCATCAATGTGCCTACGTGCCCTATGTGTGATTGTTTTGATCTTAACCTTAACAAGATTTCTTTATCTATGGTGGTTTATTTTATGACTAGCTAATGCCAATGGACCGTACTCACTTAGTAATTAGCGCAAACACTAAAATAAAAAAAAATCTGAAAAAAAAACACTAAAACACCTGGAACTGATCACCGCGCCACGGCAAAAATGTCGCATCACGGCAATCAGTGCCGTGTCACGGCAGGTTGTACTGCGACACGGTATAGTTCGCCGTGTCACGGTGACCAGGTAATAAGTCCAGTCAGTTTTTTTTAAGTCTTCGGTGCTAATTTGGTCCTCGCGTTAGTCACTTTGGTTACTGTTTACATGTCTAGCCATACGATCATACCACGAGTCTTATAACATCACTTAATCACTCACAAGTCAAGTATAGTCCACACACTTTCTTTATTTTCCAACTCGAGTCGTGCACCATGTCGTTTATGATCGTATACTAGGTTCATGCACCCTTTTTTTCGTCATAATAAAAAAACGAGTGGAGTTTTTTTTTTTTTTTTCCTCACATATTTTCAAATGTCCATTTTTTCCCCTTCCTTTCCTATCTTGAGCAATGATTCAAACAATTAAGTGAATTGTTTTATTTCATTACTTGGTCAAGGAGCAAGGGTAGATTAATACGGTTCGAGTCATCACCGCAACAATCTCTTAAATCTAAGAGGCGTTCACCTTCAAACTACTTTCAGTTTGTTCCAATGGCCACTAAGGAAGATATTGAGAACATCAACAAATCCATCGAGGCATTGTCTGCCATGATGAAAACCCTTACCACTAGGGTCACTACCATGAAACTAAACAAGGTCACTATTTCTACCCTTGACAAATTGAAGGAACAGATGAGTAAGATTTCTGAGGATTTCACTTATGTGGAACAGCCTCCCACTCCTTTGGATGTGAAAGACAGGCTCCCTGAACAGTTTTCCACTACTGATATTCCAAAGTTCAAGCCTACTGACAATCCAATATTCCATTCGAAGGCGTTCTCTGCAACCATGGCTCTTAAGGGATTGGACATAACACTCTTCCCTACGACGTTCCCTCTCTCCTTAGAGCATGCTTGCCAATAATGGTTTTATTCCCTAGATGCCAAGCGTACTGCAACTTGGCAAGATGTCATCGACAGTTTCATGAATCGTTACAAGTGTAACATTCAAACCAAAACTTCTGAACGTGAACTATCCATTCTCAAACAGAAAGAGAATGAAGGCTTCACCGCTTATCTGAACAGGTGGAGGGAAATAGCTTCACTCTTGGTAGATCCTCCCAAAGAAAGAGAGATGGTTCGCCTCTTCATCCAAAATTTGACTCACAAATATAGGCAAAATCTCAAATTTCTTCCACTGAACACTTTCGAAGCTGTATACGACATCGACATCAATATCGAGGAAGAACTAATAAAGACTGATGGTAGTAACAATAATAACACATGGAAAAACAAGAAAAACGACCTTCCTTCTTCTTCGTCTTCTAAGCACGAAAATACTACCAACAATATAAGCCAAATTGATCCCAATGAAGTGTTAGCTCTTAATGCTCTATTGCCCATGAAAAGGAGAACTTACGCTCCTTTAGGAATGACTTATGATGCGGCCTTTGATCGCCTCTACGGTCAAGGCTTGATCACACCTATTGGGCTATTTCCAGAGCCAAAACCTAAAGAAAAGAGCTCCAAATGGAATCCCAATGCCTATATTACCATCAAGGAAGGGGACACTCTACCGAACTATGCTTAAATTTAAAGGACCCATTCAAGACTTAGTAGATGGCAACAAACTTCTCGTCCCTCCAGGTGGTAAGAAGTGACAAGCAATAATGAAGACAAGGCGCACGGCAAGCCCTTCACGGGAGATTTCATGATTTCTTGTTCTTATTAGTTTCCCTTTCCCCAATTCAAGTCTAGCATACATTTCCCTTTCTATAATTTGATAATTTTGTTAGCTTATTCACCATTTTCATCAATAAATTGAGTATTCTTTACATCTCGGTCATTTTCACAAACAAAAAAAAAAAAAAAATCAATTACCCAACTAAACACAAGGTACACCATTGCAACCCTATCATTCCCTATTAATCATTCAATCACATATTCATTTCTTCGTCAACCACTTTGAGCCTCGTCTAACAAGTGACCTTATTATTTATTTAACCCACATTCACTTAACCATAGGATGGGAAGGTGTGCAATTTGTGTAACATTAAGAAAGCAAGTTCAAATTAAAAAAAAAAAAAAAAAAAAAAAAAAAGAAAATCAGTAAATAAAAAAAAACATGTTTAAAGGCAAGTGTTCCAATGTCTTCGATATGAAACACGTCTCAAATTGCGTCTCTCATCGAGTGCTTGGTACCGTGCTTGAGAAACATGAATGCTAAATGAGTGATAGACCGCATGATCTGAGATTGCATTGATTCAAAAAAAATGAAAAAAAAAAAAGAAATTAAAACAAAAAAAATATATGATAAATAAAACTTGCAAAGTCCAATACACAATTGCATATCTTGGGGGCTTCTCTCAGGTCTTGAGCCTTTTACCCATTTCTTCCTTAAACCATCAGCTTAACCACATTACAACCCTTGAAAGAGCTCTTTGAGGTTTACATACACTTGTGCAAAGTTAGGTTAGAGCTACGTTCGGCCTGATTCCTAACGGATACGTAGCCAACCTCACAATGAGCTGCTGCCACATTCATACTGACAGGATAAAGTCATATCACCTAGTCAAAATAATTCCTAAGTTCTTTTAACTATGCAGATAGAGAAGAAGGGTCGATCCATAGGGAAACAAGTCATCCTATTCCTAATTAATTAATATAATCTAAATTATAGAGTAACTAAATTATATATATGACGAAATAAACTAAGGGAGATAAAAGTAGGGAGAAATCAATGAATAAAAGCCTAGGGTATAGGTTCACCAATAAATAATTTTTCAAGGTAAAAAATAATAATCAATCATCAATGCATCAATTAACCAGATCATAAAGGGTTTTCGCTACATATTACAATCACAGAGTTAATTTACCGGTATTAAATCTCATCTCTCGAATCTTGACTTAACCCTTTATAAATTAGTCTGCCTATTGAAACTAAGCCTAAACATCAATTCTCGTCTCTCGAATCTCGAATCAATATTGCTAAACTGATACAATTAAACCAGGCCTAATCTAATTGCATAGCATTAAATCAATCAATAGGAAATTAATCAAGTATTGACAATCAACAATAATAAATTACCCATTCATAATTATTTATGGATCCCCACAAACCCTAGAAAGAAAACTACTCAGACATAATTAAATCTAAACTAATCAAAACAAATAAACAAAACATGATGAATTAAAGAAATTAAATTACTGAAATTAATAAGAAAGAAATCGTTACCAAAATTAACGGAAATAATGAGTTGAATTAAGGAATAAAGTTGTAGAGAGAGAAAATAAGAGAGAAGTTTAAGCTTAAGAGAAGATTAAAACTAATGAAATAGAGAGATAAATGTATCTAAAGCTATTAAAACGTATTTACCCAAACTCCTAAAAATCCTAATTAGAAACTAAGTGAAAAACGCCGAAACGCCTCTCCAAAACACGCGCCCGATCGGGTGCGCCATTTTGTCTTTGAAACTTCTTTCGCGCCCGGTTGGGCGCGAGCTCGGGCGAAGAGTGCTTCTCTTCTTCATCCGCCCCGCCCGGTCGGGCGCGCCTTCGGGCGAGGCCCTATCTGGACGGGCGAGGCTCATGGACTCTTGATTGGGCTTCCAAACTTAGCGCAATTCGGATTTCCTCTTTTAGGACTTGATAACTCGGTCCAACGTCTCGGTATCTCATATGTCGAGCCCTTTATCACCGGTTTGATGACTCTAACCGGCCTTGGGCTACGAAAGGTGGTCGTGCTCCTCTAATGCTCGTAGTTGCTCTAAATAATCTCGGGAAAAGTGCTCCTAATGTCCAATTCCCTACAAATCTCAACCAATACTACGAAGACACTAGAAAACACAAATTAGTAATAAAAGTGGCTCTAAAGAGCCAAAAGCACTACTAATTATGACCAAGGGAAGGGGGTAAATCACTATATAAAATAGACATATCAAACTTCCCCAAGCCAAACCTTTGCTTGTCCCTAAGAAAAGAGCTCATCAATGAATAAATAAAACATGCCTCACCCTAAATAATCAAAATCAAGGACAACCAATTCAAGGCAAATCTAACAAACATGCTTTAACATCAACCAATCTCATCCATCCAATCACTCATCCTCCCTAACAATTGTCAAATAGAGCAAACCACAAGAGCATATAAAATTCAAGACTAGTGCTCACACACTCAACTCTCATTTATGCGGCGAGTAAAAGATGTACTCGATCGCTCTCCATCCCAACCCCTTTATATGTGAACAATGCCTCCCAACTCACACTCTCGTGTGTTTAAGAAAACATGCACTCAACCTAATAGTCGAATCGGAATATGTAAAGTCATCCTTTGCATGATAAACATCTAATTTCACGTTCGCACAACTCTATGCACAAAGGTCGGAAGGTCTTTAAATCTTGTAATGTAAGGTTAGGGTAAAAGCTAGGATAAATTTGGGAAAATGTGAGAGTAAAGCCATGCTTAAGGGAGCTAAATCCTAATAAAACCTAAGGTCAAAAATAAATAATGACCAAACAACTCCAACATACTCAACTCCACCAAAAATTCACCAAATACAACTCCAATCATAACAATAATTCCCAACACTTACAATTTCACTCATAAAAATATAACAATATAGAACTTGAGTGAAACAAACAAACTTTGAATGCTTTTTCTCTTCTTTTTTTTTCTTTTTATCGAACTTGATTTTTTCTTTGAAAGTCTTTTTTTCCTTGAGCAACCTTCAATTAGAACACTTGATCATTAAACAATTCTTCCTTTTTGCTCTTTTTTTTTCTTTTTTTTTTTCCTTTGAAGTTCACTTATTTTTTTCATTTTTTTTCTTGAACTTCTCTTTATTTTCACTATCATGCTTTATTTTTTCAAGAAATTCAACTTTCAAAACCATCAAAAACAAAACTCAATCAAGAACAAAACAACTTCTCATAACCACCCAAATTGTGCATACAATAAGCACACCACAAACTCCCTCACCTCACTCACTAATAGCTCCCCCAAGCCAAGCATGGGACTAGTAACCAATAGGGCAAAATCGGCTTGTAATGTGGCTAACAAACAACAAATAGTCAAGGCAACAACATGGGTAGCAAGAAGGGAACAAATGTATCTAGTTTTATCTGAAGGCTACCTAAAGAACAAATGCCTTCGTCCTCCTCAATGTGCATACTATTGAGCCATACAAACATTACTTAAAGTTGCAAACCAATATTCAAATTCATTGACATACCAGGAATTAACACACAATTCCTAACCAAATCAACTAGTCAAGCACTATATTCACAAGCAGTTGGGCAAAATTGAAGCATGTTAGGGCATCCAAGCAATCAAATATCAAATCATGGCTAACCTATCCACAATGTTCATCATCATATACCAAGAATCAAACAATTTTTAAGTATGGGGCATAGGGAAGAATGATTTACAATTCATTGGAACGTATTTTTGCATTTTTTTTTTTCAAATTTTTTTGTATTTTTATCATTTTTTCAAAACAATAAAACTACACTAGAAAGAAATAAATCTATACTAAAAGACACCTAAAATACGAGAAAGAGAAGAAGAAAGATACCATCATCCAAAATCTCCCCCAAGCCAAGATCAGACAATATCCTCATAGGCTCGGGAACTAGCCTAGCATAGCTAATCCTCAGCATCATCATCCATAAAGCCAGATCTGCCGCCGCTACCATCTGCACCACCAGAAGAACTACCACCAAAATAGTTAGGGTTATAAGTCTCCCCCGGAGATCCCCTAAAAGGAATGTCTTGGCCATATCCATGAAAGGCCAAGTTGTCTGTGTGAATAACATGGGAGGTGGGATCGACGTATCCATAGGGTGGTGCCTGAAAGCAGTCGGGGTAGAGAGCATCGTCGGGAATAGCACCCCAACGAGCATAGTCATCAAACATGGCACCACCATGGGGCTCGGGCTGGGGTGGTGGTGGTACTCACCCCTGGGCATGGGCAATTAAAGCATCATAGGTGTAAGACTCTTGCCCAGGGGGAAAGGCGATCAACTCAGGGTTAGGGAGGGGAAAGACACGCAAAGGAGGCTCCGATCCTACCCTAACACACCAATGAGGAATTTGTTGGCAATCCAACTCTATCCAATCCAAACTCTGAAGGTGCCTACTAGTGAAATAGGTGTCCCCCCCCCCCCACAGTTTGTGAAACCCTGAGCTCTAGATTTACTAAAACCGGCTTTCTTAACCGCTATTATAGTAATGAGGCCTCCTAAACGGATAGGGGTCCTAGTCGTAGTACTAGCGATGACATGTCTACCCAAGTGGTAGATAATGTATCTAGCTATGTTCAGTTTCCCGTACCCAAACACATACTGTCATATGATTGCTACTTTGTTGGTTTGGGCATTATGGGGCTCATACCGACCTAAAAAACATGCGCCCGAAAATATTTTTGCCAGATTTTAGGGATGGGGTGGTGAATAGGCCGGGCACTAGCATGTTGGGAGTTGGGGGCTAGCAAACCAGTTAGAACACGATCGATATCTTCCATTTTATATTGTTCATGCCATTGGTGGGAGTGTTCAGATTCCAAATCGAACAATTTACAAAATTCGATAAAAGTTTAACTAATATTTCTATTGTTCAACCTAAAATACAAATTAGGGCCATTTTTAATATTAACAAAATTCAAAGAGGATAAAAATTCACATGTTAATTCACGAAAGGTAGGATAATGCATGTCAACAAATTTTCTCATTCCTATGTCATTCATGAATCTCCTAACATGATCATACAATCCTAAATCTTCAAGAGTAGGGCGGTGTAACCACTGAGAAGGTATTACCTCACGCTCGTAGAGTTTGATAAGCCGTTCCCGTTGGGTTTCTGTCGTTATTTGGATGCTCGGCCACTGATAAAGTTGTAGCTCCGGGTCATAGCCTTGGTTTGAGCTTGAACCACACCCCTCTTGTGATCTTGGCCTCTTTGATGCCATTTTTTGTAAATGGGTTTGTAAAAATTTGTTTGAAATTAGGTAAAATCGGTGTAGAAATGTAGAGGATGAAGAGAGGAGAAAGATTATGTAAAAAATTTGGATTTGGGAGAGAATTGGAGAGGAGATCTTAGAGAGAAGGTAGAAGTTTTAAGGTTTTAGAGAGAGAAATAATGGAAGAAAGAGAAAGAAAGAGGAAAGAAAGAAGAAGGAAAAAGAAGAGGGGAGGCCCGACTGATTGTGTCGCGCCCGGTCGGTTGCCACTCCGCTCGGTCGTCGATCTAAATATTCGACTTTGCCTTCCTCGCACCCGGTCGGGCGAGCCACCCCTTTAATTTTTCTTTAGCTCTCGCGCCCGATCGGGCGAGAAAATAGTCCGTACACGTCACTTCTCGCGCCCGGTCGGGCGCGCCTTCGCCCGATCGGGCGAAAATCAATGAAATTTATACATTGCTCTCGCACCCGGTCGGATGGAGCATCGCCAGGTCGAGGGAATTTCTTCCTTTATGGACTCTCTTCTCGCGCCGGCCCAGTCAGGCGCACTACAGCACTTGAGTCCGATTTTTTTCTTTTCTTTTCTCCAAATTTGGCTAACTCTTTTCCTCCAAACCTGTACAAAAACTCATAAAACTCATTAAATCCCCTCCTCTCTCCTCACACTAAGAAAAATAAAGAAAGAGAACTAAACTGAAAAGCAAGAAAATACGGGTTGCCTCCTGCATGCGCTGGTTTATCTAAGTGCCGCACGACCCTCTTACTACATGTCACTAAAGATGAATTGGAATCAATTAGGTGAATTAATTCAACCGCACCAATCGTAGCCCCTTGATGGTATATTTTAAGTCTTTGGCCATTTACCTTAAACTCACTACCATGTTCATCGATTAGATTCACAGAACCAAACTTATTCGCCCTTTTAACAGTAAAAGGACCCGACCACCTTGACTTTAACTTTTCTGGGAAAAGTTTAAGTCTAGAGTTGAACAATAACACCTTGTCACCCTCTTTGAATTCTCTTGGAAGGATCATCTTGTCGTGCCATCTCTTGGTCTTCTCCTTGTAGACACGTGCATTATCATAGGCTGTCAACCTAAACTCATTTAGTTGATTAAGTTGAAGTAGCCTCTTTTCTCCTGCTAGTTTAGCATCCAAGTTGAGCTCAATAATAACCCAATATGCCTTGTATTCCAATTCCACCGGGAGGTGACATGCTTTACCATACATAAGTCTATAGGGAGTAGTACTAATCGGAGTCTTAAATGCAGTTCTGTACGCCCAAAGGGTGTCATCCAACTTATGACTCCAATCTTTCCTTGATTTTGCTACCACCTTCTCTAGAATGGCCTTAATCTCACGGTTAGAAACTTCAAGTTGGACACTTGTTTGGGGATGATAGGCTAAACCTGTCCTATGGTATACACCATACTTTTTGAGGAGGGTATCTAACTTCCTCTCATGAAAGCGAGATCCTCCATCACTGATTATAGCTCTAGGTACTCCAAATCTTGGAAAGATTGTTTTCTTAAAAAGCCTATGGACCACTTTGGAATCATTGGTAGGAGTGGCAATGGCTTCAACCCATTTAGATACATAATCAACGGCGATAGTATATAGCGATTCCCTCTTGAAAAAGGGAACGGTCCCATGTAATCAACACCCCAAACATCAAAAATTTCAACTTCTAATATTCCACTTTGAGGCATCTCATGCCGCCGCGAAATGTTGCCAGTCCTCCGGTAAGAGTCACAAGCCTGCACAAAAGTGTTAGCATCCTTAAACATAGTGGGCCAATAAAAACCCGACTCATTAATCTTGGCCACCATTTTGGTGGGACCATGATGTCCTTCATGCGGTGAGTTGTGGCAACTAGTGAGAACGCGTGAACTTCCCATTCGGGAACACACCTGCAAAATAATCCATCTGCACACTCACGTGGTCATCATGGAAAGAATCATCTATAGGAAGAGAATCCTTACCCTCATCGTACCTGATACGTGACAAGTGATCTGCCACAACGTTCTCAGCACCTTTCTTATCCTTAATCTCCACATCAAAATCTTGGAGTAAGAGAACCCAACGGAGGAGCCTAGGCTTTAATTCTTCCTTGACTATTAAGTACTTAAAAGCTGCATGGTTAGTGAAAACAATAACTTAGAACCAACTAGATATGATCTAAATTTTTCTAAAGCATAAATAACAGCAAGAAACTCCTTCTCCGTAGTGGCATAGTTCATTTGGGCTTCATCCAAAGTCTTACTTGCATAATAAATAGTATGCAAAACTTTGTTCTTTCTTTGTCCTAGCACGAATCCTAATGCAAAATCACTAGCATCACACATAATCTCGAAAGGAAGATTCCAATCGGGTGCACATATGATGGGTGCCAATATCAATGCCTGCTTAAGCCTGTGAAAAGCCTCAAGACACTCGTTAGTAAAGTCAAATGGGGCATCCTTGAGTAAAATCTGAGTTAGTGGTTTAGCAATTTTAGAAAAATCTTTGATAAAGTGACGATAAAACCCTACATGACCTAAGAAACTTCAAACCCCCTTAACATTGATTGGAGGAGGCAATTGCTCAATCACAGAAATCTTAGCTTATCTACCTGTATACACTTATCAGATACAATTTGACCAAGGACTACTCCCTCTGTCACCATAAAGTGACACTTCTCCTAATCTAAAACCAAGTTGCACTCTTCACATCTTTTCAAAATTTTAGCGAGATTTACAAGGCATGCATCAAATGAAGACCCATACACACTAAAATCATCCATAAATACTTCCATGATAGACTCTATGAAATCAGAAAAGATACTCATCATGCAACGTTAAAAAGTAGCAAGGGCATTACATAAACCAAAAGACATTCTACGATATGCAAATATACCATAAGGGCATGTAAATGTAGTCTTTTCTTGATCTTCAGGGTGAATTGGAATTCGGAAAAATCCCGAATACCCATCCAAATAACAAAAGAACTTATGGTTAGCTAACCTCTCAAGAATTTGATCAATAATAGGGAGAGGGAAATGGTCCTTTTTAGTGGCGATATTTAGTCTACGATAATCAATGCACATACGCCACCCTGTAACAGTTCTAGTGGGAATCAATTCATTTTTATCATTTTTAATCACAGTCATCCCACCCTTTTTAGAAACCACCTAAACATGACTTACCCACTTTTAGTCAGAAATAGATAAATAATACCTGCATTAAGTAATTTCATCACCTCTTTCTTAACTACTCCTTGCATATTAAGATTCAACTTCCTCTAGGGTTGAATACATGGCTTGTAATTGTCCTCTAGATGTATCATGTTCATACAAAAATCAGGGCTAATACCCTTAAGATCATCAATATTGTACCCTATTGCCCTTTTGTGGGTTCGAAGAACCTCTAGAAGTTGGGAAGTTTGTGGGTCATCAAGTGCAGTACTAATGATCACAGGGTATAGTTCCTGATCATCAAGAAAAACATATTTTAGATGAGAAGGGAGAGGTTTTAGTTTAGGTTCTTAACCTCCGCAGGTTTTGATTCCTGAACTAATTTTACTACCTTCATACTCTCTTTAGGATCAAACTCTTTTATGGCAAGAGCTTTTTCTATAGCATCCACCTCATTACTCCAAATGCTTGCATCACCTGTAGTTAAATTTCCACAACGAACTTCCTCCAAGGGATCCCTTGCAAGAACTTGTGGTAAGATTTCTTAACAAATATCATCCATTATATATATGACATCAATTAAACAACAATTTTTTTCTAGCATATTTCCTTTTAAAACCTTCCCTAAATTAAAAGTGATATTATCATCTCCAACAGAAAGGGTTAGTTTTCCATTTTTAACATCAATAATGGCTCCTGCAGTATGGAGAAAAGGCCTACCTAATATAATGGGAATTTGTGTATCCTCAGCCATGTGTAAAACAACAAAATCTAAAGGGATAAAAAATTTATCAACTCTGACAGAAACATCCTCTAGAATACCTAAGGGGTATTTAACAGAATGGTCTACCATCTGTAAAGTAATGTTAGTAACTTTCAAATCACCCATATTAAGTTTAGAACACACAAACGACGGCATAACACTAACACTAGCACCCAAATCACATAATGCTTTATCATGAAGACATTACCAATATAATAGGGGATAGAAAAACTACCAGGATCCTTTAATTTAGGAGAGGATTTATTTTGCAATAAAGCACTACATTCCTCTGTAAAAACTACTGTTTCTACCTCATCAAAAGCCCTTTTCCTAGTCAAGATATATTTCATAAATTTAGCATATGTAGGAACCTAAGTGATTAAATCAGTGAAAGGAACTCTTACATGCAAATTTTTCACAACCTCCAAAAACTTACCAAATTGCTTATCAAACTTACTCTTCAAATGTCTATTTGGGAATGGAAGTTTGATAATCGGGCTCTGCACATCTCCACCCGTGTCCTAAGATTTACCCTGCAAAGAAACATTAGAAGGGTTAGTTTTCTCTTGTAGCCCTACAGGATTAGTGAGATTAGCATTTGGTACAAGTGAATCAAGATTAGAAATAGGTTCATCATCCTTGGGCATAGGAGTCCCATCATAGTGTGAACCACTCCGTAGAGTAATTGCATTGGCATGATCCGTAGGATGGATTGGTTGCGATGGTAGAACTCCCTGCTGACAGGTTTGTAGGGTAGATGAAATCTGCGCAATTTGATTGTCCATAATTTTATTATGAGCTATAATCGAATCAATTTGTACATCCCTACTCTCCATGTGCTTTTGCATGCTTGATAGAATTAGTCTAATTTCTGACATGGCAGGATCAGAAGATGAGGAGGGTTGTGATTAGGTTTTTTGCCCATAGTTAGGATGGTAATATTTTTGCTTTGGTGGTGGTTGTTGTTGTTTTTGTTGTGGAGGTAGAGGATTTTGTACATTGGTACTCCGGTAGGAAAGATATGGATGGTTCCGAAGGCTAGGATTATAAGTGTTGGAGTATGGGTTATTTTGCCTATAGGTTTGGAAGGTATTAACTTGCTCCATGGAACTCCTACAATCTTGCTCCCAATGTCCTACAATTCCACAATTTTCACAAAAAGCTTCATTAGTATTATTGACAGCAGAAACATTAGCTATAGAGTTAGGAATAGCAGTAATATTATCTAATTTTTGGCAAATAGATGTTAACTGAGCCTGCAAAAAGGATACAGAATCAACATTATGTTTTCCTTTATTAGCAAACCATCTCGAATTCCCATATTAGGAATTATGAATTGCCATATCTTCGATAACTTGACCTGGATTTTCAACATTAAGATTCATGAACCTCCCACTAGCTGCAGAATCTAGAATGGTTCTAGATGTGTTTTCAAGCCCTTTGTAAATGTAGGAAATTATAGGTACTACGCAGCGGAAAAATATGAATCATATTCAATCAAGTACCTAATCCCAAGATCACATGCATAACACACAAGACACATAATCATACATTTGAAACGTGAATTTCACATAGCAATTTAATTGACAAATCAGGGAGAGAATAGAGCCCCAAGCGTTACTCCTCTACTTAGTCCACGAGCTTTGAACGAGCCATCCACCAATACTAGATTGGTCGAGTGATTGAGGAAAACCGCGATCACCACCTTTATTGGACTAAGCCGACCACCACGATCCACCACCACCACGAACCACCACACTGGCGCTAAGGAGGAGAGAGAGTGCCGTGAGAGAGAGGAGAATTTGAGAGGGCTTGGTCTGGTGTTTGCTAATTAGGGTTTGATCACACTGATTAGATAATTGCATACTACTAACAAACCCTAGGAACCTAGTCTATTTATAATCATATTATAATTAGACTAGGGTTAGGCCACTCCATGTGGTCGGCCATACTAGAGGATGAGGCCCATCATGGTCCTTGTCCTCTCGTGCCCGATCTAGACCCTTTGTGTGACCTTATAGGATCCGTCCAATTGGGCTTTGGGCTATTTTACTAGCCCAAAGAACGTTATTACCTCTAGCTATGATAAAACGACGACCTAAATACGAACTTAATTATCACCATAATTTGATCCATTTATATATCTAGTAATTGCACATGACGAAGACATAAATCGTTCAATCTCCCACTTGTCTGAGACAAGTGTGCAATATTCAAATTCCTTAAGTCAATATGTGTCGATTTGATAATATGATTGCATCACATGTCGAGATCATATTAATCTTCAAATCGTTTCTTGAAATCTGAGTTAGAATTACAAAACCAAATGATTACTGAGTAATACATTTGAACGCGGCCACGTATTTTCTGAATTCTCCCTCTTCAAGCGGCCATGACACATTTCCTAATTTAATAGGTAGACTCAATCCAATCTTGTGGAAACCAAAGCTCCCACTCAACTCATGAAGTAACCGGGAAACACACTTTATAATCTCCAGTTACGGGCAGACGTTTGAGTGTACCATAGTTAAATCAATCCTTGAATGAAATCAATGTTCCACTCATGTCAAAGGAATCCACTAATATATCCGGAAGCTCTATACTTGAACTTCAAAGTAGGTCATAAGTTCGATCATGCATCATTCATGCATATCCAAGTGATTGACCGAGCATCACTATGCCCCTATAGCCCATGAAACTGCACTATCCAATCAATCTTACATGCTAGTCCATTTATCGAAATCATTTATGTCCTCTATAATGATTTCGAACTAGGAACTTAAATAATATATGAATTTTGTTCACCTGTGGGGTTTCATTCACCAGGTCATCAACCTGATGAGCCCATCAATTCATAATTATATTGGACATTTTATTTAATTCCCAAAACCATAATTAAATAAGAGAAATGAAAATATCTGTTTAAACATAATTCTGCAAATTGATGCATTCCTTATGTAACATGCTTTCTCAAAACATATACAACTTGAATTACATAACTTGCTTCAATCCAAGTCTTTAATATGACTCTCGTATCTTAGTCTATGGAATGGGTTTAGTGATTTCTAACTCATACTAAAACTTTGCAGATCATGACATCCTGCTTGTCATTGATCTCATAAATGAGGTGATATCTCATATCTATTCATTTGGATTTGTGATGTGACCCTGGCTCCTTTGTTTTGGCAAAGGTATCCTTTTAGTCACAAGACAATTTGATCCAAACTTCTTCCTTAACTACTCTTACTGTAGCTAAATACACATATTCTGACATTGAGTATGCAACAGTGCTCTGCTTTGAACTCTTCAATCTTACTGTTCTTCTCCATTCAAACACAAAATGTATTTAGATCAACATCTAAAGTCATCTTGCCTGTTTGGAAACTTGCATCCGTATTCACTTTTGACAACTTTTTCACTTTAACACCATTAGCTAGAAAAATTCCGTTAGTTCTTCTCAAGTACTCAAAGGATTTGCTCTTTGCAACTTTCAGTATGCTTATTCTGAATTTACTTGAAAACTTGCTACACATGCACGAGTCATATGTAACATCTTGCTTTGTACATATCATGGTACATATAATGGACCCTTTTGCAAAAGCATGAGGTACATTATCCGTACAACTCTACTCTACTAGCTTTTGATGGCACCGAGTTTCACTAAGTGTAATACCATGAAACATGGGAAAACATCCTCTCTTAGAGTCTTGCTTCATGAACTTGTCAAGAACCTTATCAACATAAGTCTCTCGATTCATTCCAATCATTCTTCAAGATTCACTTCATGGATCTTGCTTCCCTATATGTACTCAACATCTCCTAAGTCTATCATATAGAAACAACTCTTTAACCATAGCTCGACTTATTCAAGCATTGATATGTCATTTCATATGAATTGTATGTCATCTACAAACATGACCAAGAAGACCAATTGCTCCCACAAAACTTCTTGTCTCTACAAGATTCCTTATCGTTCTTTGAGAAAATCAAACTGTTTGATTGTCTAATCGAGACGAATGTTTCAACTCCCTTATGCTTACTTCAATCCATAAATGAATTTCTGAAGTTCACAAAACTTTCTAGGATTTCTGGATTTCAAAATTCTTAGGTTGTATCATATACATATCCTCCATCAAGAACATTTCAAGAAGTTGATTTTGATATCCAAACTAGAATAATCCGAATAGGCTTACCCAACTAATAGGTTTGACCCCATTTGTAAGACTATCATGGACTGGCACATCTTTACAGACATGGAGTCCATACTGGATTTCTTGGCTTTAAGCCATTTCTTGAGTTAGCACTTATCAAAAGCTTGCTTGTTGGGCATGGATTCCAACCATTCTAATAGGAAAATTTTAGAATCCATCTTTTCTCAGAATTTCAACAAACTGTTTGTTTTGATCCTAAGTAACCTACAACAGGTATGAGCAACAATAGAATTATTCTCTTCAACTCTTTGAAGCCTTTCATTCAAGTGGGACAATAGAAGCCTCGCTAGTGGAATTAGCTTGCTTCGACACATGGTTTATCAAATTAGCTGATTTCATATGCCTTCATCTCTGATGTGGTGTTATTCACATCCCTTTTTTGCTCGTCTCAAATCTCATCGAGATCTGACTTTACTCCCACTTGGCTTTGTAGGAAGATACTTCTTTCTATAAACACACTATCGCGAGCAACAAATACTTTGTTATCTACGCGATTGTAGGAATAATGCCTATTAGTTTCCATGAAAAAAACCCATGAAGAACTATTTGTCTGATTTAGGGTGAATTATGTCATCTTTGTAAACATTTTACATTGATTTCATAACACTTAATCCTGTTTAGAAAGGATAACTTTTGGAACATTTCCAAATCACAACTTTTATGACATCTTTTCTACTGCTTTGATTAAGTTTCCTGTATAGTATATTCGCAATTGTTGTTGTAATGTACGTCCTCAAAACGATATTTGTAAATCATTAAAGCTAAACTAGGATCGAACTATGACAAGCAAAGTTTGATTCCTTCCTTTAACATACATTTTAATTGTAATGTTTCTGGATTGTGAACTAATTCAACAATTCCCTTTTAGATGATCATTGAGTTAGATATTTATCACAACAATCATATTGTGGTGCTAAATTGTTTATCTCAAACTGATTTTACATTTCATTTTGGAATTCTGAACTTTTCAATGATTCAAAGCTTTACTTCATTTAGTAATTATCGATATAGTTACTTAAATCGTTAGTAAAAGCAAAGAAATAGTTAAATCTCTTTGCTAATTTTTCAACTTATGGTTCACACACATCATATGTTTGTGTTCCAAAATGTCATTTTAGCTCTTTTACCCTTTCAACTAAAAGGCAACTTGGTCATCTTACCTTATCAAGCATGACTTCTAATTCTCAAGTGATTCATAATCAAATTAGAATAAGAGTCCATCTAATTGTTACTTTGGATGTGCATATGGTTTTTGTGACCTAATCTTACTTTGTTATAAGTTTTCTTTGAATCATCTAATATTACTTTTGTGATCTACTATATCAATGTCTAAAGCAAAATAACTCATATCTACCAAAATGAAAACAATTTATTACCTTGGTCTTGGATCAACACTTGTCCAAGCCAAGTAAAACCCAATCAGTATTCAAACAGGAAAACTGAAATATTGTCTCATCAAAACTGGAAATTGTTCTAAAATCATGATAAATATTCAGAAATTAAAACTATGAAGCTATCTCTGGCCACTCGAACACTTCTAGTGCACCTTCAAGATTCACTTCCTTGCTAGCCTCGCTTCTTTGCAGTTCCTGTCCAACATTAATAATGTTAAACACTGCAATTTGGTATCACATACCTAAGTGAAAGTTAAAATGTTTATAACAAGATACCTGAGGTTGATGCTCCATTCTTCTTGAGGAAGTCAAGGTATTTCTGGCAATTGCATTTCCAATGCCCCTTCTTCTTGCAGTAAAAGCATTCACTTTCATTTGCAGCCTTGGGTTTTGGATTCGCCTTGGGCTTCTCAGGAGCCTTGGCAACTTACTTGCCCTTGCTCTTAGCACTAGCCTTTTGCCCCTTCTTCTTGAACCCCTTTCCCTTTTGAATCATAAGAACTTCCTTCTTAGGTTCCTTAAGGATTTGCTTTTCAGCACTAACCAGCATTGCGTGCAATTCATTCATAGTCTTTTCACTGTATGGGAGCCCCAGTTTCTCCATATTTTGAATAAGGCTGATCATTTTGAAAACAAGATCATGAACTGTGGTACCCTTCTCCATCCTACAATCTAGAATCTCACGATGAAGCTTGTACCTTTCAACTCTAGCTTGTTTCTTAAACAAAGCTTTGAATTCTTGCATGATTGTGTACGCATCTTGATCCTCAAAACGTTTTTGAAGACTAGGCTTCATGGTAGCAATCATCAAGCAAGTGATAGGCACAGCTCTATCATGAGCTTCCTTGTGCTTCTTGACTTCTGCCGTAGTTGTAGTTTCTGGCAGAGGTCCTGCCAATGGGGTGTCAATGGCATCCTCTCTACCTTCAGATTTCAGAACGAGCCTTAGCATTCTTTCCCAAGTGGAAAAGTTTTCTCCTGTCAACCTATACTTCTCAAGGAATGGTCGAAGATTGTAAATATTGTTGTCATTGTGATTACGGCTACCCATCTAAGTCAAAATAAGGCAAAGTTTAATAATTAAGTTTAATTTAACATTTAAGTTACCATAAACGAATAATATAGGTAACTTTAAAAGCACTTTATTCAATATTAATTGATCCCAATCGAATTTTAAGTGATTCCAATATCATTTATTCGTGCAATAATTGACCGGGCTTTGGCCCTACCATCAACCATTACATTTTCAAGGTGAGTAAACTCTTTACTAATTACAACTCTTGTAACTCTTGGTTGAATAATTAACCATCACATGTTTAATTATTTCCCTTTGCTTCAAGATTCTAAACTCTTTAGGTAACCTTGTTGAGCATAACCAATTAAAATTGTAAAACTTGATTTACCCCAAGTCTCCCAAGATATAAAATGACACTCAGCTTTGGCATGACCTATCATAAATATCAAGGGTTTGTCGGGTTTTTAATTGGAAAAGCAATCTCAATATTATTGGGACCTAGATTCATTTATGTTGTGATTATTTAGTGAACTCTAGCGCATCATCAATCAACATAAATAAAATCTAACATGCATAATCTAGTAATGCAATAAAACATGACATAGCATGGCCCCTTAGTCCTGAGAAAACTAGAAATGAAAAGCTCCCACTTGAATCATCATGGATCTCCATCCACCTTGCTCCTTTAGGCCTTCACTTCATGGGCTTCTTTGGACTAACACTATTTAAATAACTAATCTATTTACTTTAAATAAAAATTACAAAAATACTTAACGGTACGCAGACCGTATTTTAGATTACAAAAATACATCACGATGCGCAGATCGTATTTAGAACTATGGGCCATACTAGTCTATATATAGCAGCATAATATCATATATTAGAAAAGTTCCATATAATAAATCACTCAACATGCTTGTCTAAACTACAACATCGTATGTTCATAATTAACGCAACGCATTTCCTAAAATATCTTATATTTTAATCATAATTAAATAATATTGCATATTATTCATGACCAATCATAAAATATCATATATTTTAATTTAGGTATGAGATAGAATCAAATCTTATTTTAATCTAAAAAGATAAATCATATTCAATCTTCCATGATTATCCTAACAAATTTAGGAGATTCTATCCTAATTATTAGTCAATCAAATAATTTTAAAATCAATTATCCTAATCTAATTATGGGATAATCACATTATTTAAATCAATTATTATCCTTTTGGAATATGCTCAGAATATCCTAATCAATCTAATCCAAAATTAACCACTTTAATTATGGATAATTACCAATTTAACAACTTTAAATATGGATAATATCAAATATAATAACTTTTGCAGGATTTGATTTTATCCCAAAACAAAAGATTTTATCCAAAATAAAACCGATTTTATCCCAAAATAATTTTGTAATTATCTAAAAATAATTTATTTTTTTTTAGTTTTTAATTTAATTAAAATAACTTTTATTAAAATTAAATTAAATCAGTCCAAAAATTAAAATTAAATCACATTCAACTTTAAAATTAGGGTTCATCATAAAATTAATCCCAATTTAATTCTAACTCTTAAAATTAAATCAATGATCATACATAAAACATTTTTATGCATAAATCAATCCGATTAAAATTATGAAGCATAAAACAAATCGAATTAAACTAATAATCAAGCACAAAAATCATATTTTAAGCTATGAATTTTCGAAAATCCGAAAATTAGGGTTAGGGTTTTTCGAAAATCCGAAACTAGGGTTCTAGGGTTCGAAATTTTCGAATACTCTAGGGCTTAATTCGGTCCTCTTCATGGCTATTTTGAGCATAATTAAATCACATTTAATCAATTCCAAAAGTTTAATCACATTAAATATAACAATTGAACCATAATTAAAGTAATTTCTCCCTCTTAATTAATTATAAAATTAACATGGACTTCAAATTAATCATACTAATATGATCAAGCGCGTTCATGCAAGAGGCTAACTGATACCACTGTAGGAAATTATAGGTACTATGCAGCGGAAAAACATGAATCATATTCAATCAAGTACCTAATCCCAAGATCACATGCATAACACACAAGACACATAATCATACATTTGAAGCGTGAATTTCACGTAGCAATTTGATTGACAAATCAGGGAGAAAATAGAGCCCCAAGCGATTCTCCTCTACTTAGTCCACGAGCTTCGAAAGAGCCGTCCACCAATACTAGATTGGTCGAGTGATTGAGGAAAACCGCGATCACCACCTTTATTGGACTAAGCCAACCACCACGATCCACCACCACCACGAACCACCACACCGGCGCTGAGGAGGAGAGAGAGTGCTGTGAGAGAGAGGAGAATGGAGGGCTTGGTCTCGTGTTTGCTAATTAGGGTTTGATCACACTGATCAGATAATTGCATACTACTAACAAACCTTAAGCACCTATTCTATTTATAATCACATTATAATTAGACTAGGGTTAGGAAGCCTAAAACCCTTCAATCCACTCCATGTGGCCGGCCATACTAGAGGATGAGGCCCATCATGGGCCTTGTCCTCTCGTGCCCGATCTAGACCCTTTGTGTGACCTTATAGGATCCGTCCAATTGGGCTTTGGGCTATTTTACTAGCCCAAAGATCGTAATTACCTCTAGCTATGATAAAACGACGACCCAAATGTACGAATTTAATTATCTCCATAATTTGATCCATTTATATATCTAGTAATTGCACATGACGAAGTCATAAATCCTTCGGTAAAAAGCTTGAATGAACTGCCATTGTGCTAAGTTATGGTGGGGGCATTCTCTCTGTAGATCTTTAAACCTTTCCCAAGCCTCATATAGCGTTTCATTTGGCTCTTGGGAAAACTTTTGAATAGCACTCCTTAGTAAAGCTGTTCTTTCTACAGGGTAATATTTATTATAAAAATTTAAAGCAACAGTTTTCCAATCAGTAATACCAAGTGCGGTTCTATTCAAACCATTAAACCACAGTTTAGCTTTTTCACATAAAGAAAAGGGAAAAAGAATCTCCCTGATTTGGTCCTGCGTGACCCCAACTTGCCTAATGGTATTGCAAAATTGACAGAAATCTGCAATGTGAAGATTAGGATCTTCACCCTTAGCTCCACTGAAATACTTCTTTTCTTTCATCGTGATAAATTAGGGCTTAATCTCGAATTGCTCTCCATCAACAGCCGGAGTAGGAGTGAGATGTGGAAAATCTGTCAGTGACGGCTACGAATAATGGATGAGCTTGCGAGGTGATTATGGAGGTGGATTCGCCATCTCCGATTCTGATTCTATAGAAACTTCCGAATTGCTAGAATCGGATGGGGGTTCCAAAGGTGGATTACCTTCAGAAGTGTCTCGTATCTACCTGTAAAATTTCTTCTGTCTATGAAAAGATCGTTTGATTTCAGGATCGAATGGAATGTAACTTGATCTAGAACTCTTGGGCATAAACACAGAACTGAACAAACAAATATGAGAAAATTGTCTCAAAGAACTTAAGTTCTCTAAGACGGGAGAAAATAATTTAGACTACAAAAAACAATCAGAAATAAAAATAAAACCGTGTTCCCCGACAACGGCGCCAAATTTTTACAGGATAAAGTCGTATCACCTGGTCAAAATAATTCCTAAGTTCCTCTAAATATGCAGATAGGGAAAAAGGGTCGATCCACAGGGAAACAAGTCTTCCTATTCCTAATTAATTAATATAGTCTAAATTATAGAGTAACTAAATTATAGATATGATTAAATAAACTAAGGAAGATAAAAGTAGGGAGAAATCAATGAATAAAAGCCTAGGGTATAGGTTCACCAATAAATAATATTTCAGGGTAAAACATAATAATCAATCATCAATGCATCAATTAACCAGATCATAAAGGGCTTTCGCTACGTATTACAATCACAGAGTTAATTTATCGGTATTAAATCTCATCTCTCGAATCTTGACTTAACCATTTATAAATTAGTCTGCCTATTGAAATTAAGCCTAAACATCAATTCTCCTCTCTCGAATATCAAATCAATGTTGCTAAACTCGTACAATTAAACCAGGCCTAATCTAATTGCATAGCATTAAATCAATCAATAGGAAATTAATCAAGCATTGACAATCAACAATAATAAATTACCCCTTTATAATTATTTATCGATCCCCACAAACCCTAGAAAGAAAACTACTCACACATAATTAAATCTAAACTAATCAAAGCAAATAAACAAGACATGATGAATTAAAGAAAATAAATTCCTGAAATTAATAAGGAAGAAATCGTTACCAAATTTAAAAGAAATAATGAGTTGAATTAAAGAATAAAGTTGTAAAGAGAGAAAACAAGAGAGAAGTTTAAACTTAAGAGAAGTTTAAACTTAAGAGAAGATTAAAACTAATGAAAGAGAGAGATAAATGTATCTAAAGCTATTAAAACGTATTTATCCAAACTCCTAAAAATCCTAATTAGAAACTAAGTGAAAAACGCCGAAAACGCCTCTCCAAAACATGCTCCCGGTCGAGCGAACCACCGCCCGGTCGGGCGCGCCTTTTTGTCTTCGAAGTTTCTCTCGCGCCCAGTCGAGCGCGAGCTAGGGCGAAGAGTGCTTCTCTTCTTCATCTGCCCCGCCCAGTCAAGCGCCTTCGGGCAAGGCCCTATCCGGACGGGCGAGGCTCATGGACTCTTGATTGGGCTTCGAACCTTAGCCCAATTCGGATTTCCTCTTTTGGGACTTGATAACTCGGTCCAACGTCTCAGTATCTCATATGTCGAGCCCATAACCACCGGTTTGATGACTCTAACCGACCTTGGGCTACGAAAGGTGGTCGTGCTCCTCCAATGCTTGTAGTTGCTCTAAATAATCTCGGAAAAATGCGCCAAATGTGCAATTCCCTACAAAACTCAACCAAAACTACAAAGACACTAGAAAACACAAATTAGTAATAAAAGTGTCTTTAAAGAGCCAAAAGCACTACTGATTATGACCAAGGGACGGGGATAAATCACTATATAAAATAGACATATCACATACTCACATTCGTATTCATATCCATGCATGATCAAGTCAAAGAATATCCAATGCTTATCCCTACCCATTTAGATCTAGACTTGGGGGCTTGAACCACACCATCTAGCCTACCTAGCCTAAAGAGTCACCATCTCGACTCTTCTCACATCTATTTCCCTCACCATAGCCTTTGCAGCCTCACCTTAGTATCACTTTCACACACCTTTTTCACACATACATAGCCATATCATCTTTCCCTTAGAAACACTTTATCATGAAATCTTGTTTCCCTACCGTGCATGCTTCATGATCTTTCAAGACAACATTCATTAGAAGAAACATTGCATACTTTCTTAGCTTCCTGACCTGAGCAATGTTCATTGTTTCACGCATCGCATAATGTGCTTAGTACTAGTTATATATCAATGATTTGTAATCATACAAAACATATCGTGCTTAGTTCCTTGACTTAAGAAACGTTCATTATGCAATACTCAATAATCACTTCATCTATATACGTGCTTAGCTTCTAGACCTGAGTGATATTCAAGATCACTTCTTTACACCATATATGATGCTTAGGTACATAACCTAACTTCATTCATCTATCGTGTCACATGATGTAATTGTCCTTAGCCTCCTGGCTTAAGAACATGCATCATGCATACATTATTTTCAAGACAAGCAATTCAATCCATAAGATTCATTTCGTCTTGCTCAACTGATGTGTGTCATAAATGGCACACATTTGATGAGCATTTAGGTCCTTTTTGTCCTCTTTTCATTGCTTTCTTGCTCAATAAATGCTCGGTTTTATGCTTTCTCTCTCTATTCTACCTTTGTTCTCTTATTTTACGGCTTTTGAGCATTTCTTTGGTTTTCTAGTATTTTCTCTTTTATTTCTTTTATTTTCTTTATTTTAGTTGTTTCCTTTTTATTTTAGATTTTATAGATTTAGTTTTATTTTATTTTAGTTTATTTGATTTTATTTTCATTTTATTTTATTTTCTTTCTTTTATTATTTTCATTTTCATTTTATTTCTTTTACTTTTATTTGTCGGTTTTAGTTTTATTTTACTTTATTTTTATTCCTCGGTTTTATGTGCGTTTGTAGGCGTTGGTTCGAAGTCCAAATTGAAGATAGCTACTGCACACTTGGGTCTTCGTCACCATCATGGTGATGATGATGATGGTGAGCTTAGTAACCAGAAATTCCTCCAACATTCCCCTGCTCCACACTCCTTGCTTCAACTTCAACTCCCCTGCTTTCCCCTGCTCCTTACTTCACGACATTGCAGCAGCTCCGCAGCCACCTCACGCATCAACACCAACCTTCCAGCAGCCCCTGCTGCCCCTCCAACACGCCACCACAAACAGCCACGCAAGCAGCACCTGCTGCCACGCATTTCAGCCACCATCCACCACGCAAACACCAACACACAACCGCAATTTCCACCACCAGCAGCCCCTCGTAATCCCGCAACAGCAGCCACCTTTACCCCTCACCAGTTGCGCCACCTGCTGCACCTTTTACCCCCTCACACACCTCCAAACACACCACCAAATCAGCCACCTACTCAAGCCACCATCACCTCACGCAACAACACAAACTCTAGCCACCAATTGCGCCACCAATCTCCTCAATTAACCAGCAGCTTCTCCAATTGAACCACCGCAATTGTGCTCCTTCGAACCTCAGCAGGTGCGGGCGCACATTCAGCGAGTGCGGCCGCACCCAGCTGGGTATGGCTGAGCCGTTGATTGATGTTGATGGACGGCTGTGATGCGAGAAGCTTGGATCATTTCCCTTCAATTGTGTAGCAAAAGCACCGACTCCTTCCCTTTTTATTTCTCTGACTTTGCTTTCCTTTTTATTTTCTTTTTAATTTTCTTTTCCATTTTCTTTTATTAATTTATTTTCTTTTCCTTTCTTTCCTTTTCTTTTCCTTTTATTTATTTTCTTTTCCCTTTTATTTTCTTTTACTCTTGTATTCTATAAATACCCATTTTTGGGTAGAGAATGAGAATTAGAATTAGAATTAGAAATTAGATCATTTTTCCTAGCTTAGTTGAGAGCTTCTCTCTCTAGTTTAGGGTTAATTTAGGAGTAGATTTTAGACAGAGAAAGTGAGGAATTTCAATGGTGATTGAGAGATTGAAGATTCAAATGTGACAATTGTATTGGAGATCTACTCTTTTATCAATGAGCATTTCTAAACTCTATCTCATTTATTGCTTTGTTTAATATTCATTGTTTTGATTGATTGATTTGATTGGAATTTTATGATTTGATGATTGATTTTGGATATTCATGTTTGTATTGGTAGAATTGATGATAATGTTTGAGTAGTTGTTTGGTTAGGGATTTGGTGAAGCTTATGATGTAATGAATTGATGTAAATTGGGGATAATTGATGGAGTTGATGATGTGATTAAACTTGGTTGATTGATCATGTGCATGTGTGTGATTAATTAGAGAGTAGCTAACTTTGATTATTGCACTAGATTGCATTGTAAGTTCACATTGATACGGACCATTGATTTGTGGCTTGCATTTACACGATTGAGGTGTCTTGTGATGTTTCCTAGCTAGAGTTTATCGTAGTTGACGCTAGTTAGACCTCTAGGAGAATAGCTTGACATGCTCTTTTGGTTGCATGATTGATTTTCCCTCTCATTGTTTAACTTAGTCGACTTTCCATTCCAATTTGCATCGTTCATTGCCATTATTTGCGGATCCTAATCCCTAGCTCTCATATTTGTTTGGTTTCTTCGTTTTAGTAGTTGTTAGAGTCACCTTTTATCTCTTGTCTTCGACCTAGCTTAGGCATATAATTGGAAGCATTTAGGCATTACCGTTCCTTTGGGTTCGACCCTTAACTTACCTCTATACTTGTATTTAGGTTTGTTGAGTGTTTATAAATTTTGTTTGGCTTAGGGAAGATTAGCCCAACGACCTAGTTTTCCCCATGTCATCAACGAGGAAGTTTTAATTTTCTTCCCTTCTTCATGTCTTTTCTTTTGAGGAAGTTCAAAAACTTTTTCAATATTTTCATCGAGGGAAGTTCAAAAACAAAACTTCATTTTTCACGTCTTTCTTTTTCGGGATAAAGTCGGTACCCTCCACTCATGACAAAAATGACAGAAAATTTTTGCTTTTTGCATTGTCGGTTGCTTATGTCTGCTCATACACTCAAATCATACTTATACACACACAATCACAAGTCATACACATGTCATGTTGTGTCAAGTAAAGCTTGGTCAAGTCAGTTGGTCAAGTCAATCACAGTATATGCGAGTCCTTTGGTAAATTTCATTTTGCAGGTCTCATTTACAGCCCACGTTCGGGGACAAGCGAACCATCTACTGCCCAAGTTTGGGGACAAGCGAACCATCTACAGCCCACGTTCGGGGACAAGCGCACCATCTACATCCCATGTTCGGGGACAAGCAAACCATCTACAGCCCACGTTCGGGGACAAGCGAACCAACTACAGCCCACATTCGGGGACAATCGAACCATCATCATTTTTAGTTATCTTCTCCCAAGAGAATATGATTCACGGCGCAAAGTTCTCGATACACAGAGACTTGCAATCTTATCATCAGACAAGTTTTTCCTCAAATATGGAAAATTGTCGGTCGTTGCCACCTCTCAAGGCGAAGAACTCAGCGATTATATCATCTGTCGACTTTCCTCAAGCTTGGAAAGTATCACAACAAACATCATCCGGTGGATTTCTTCAAGCATAGAAAGCTACCAAACTCATTTGTCACCGATACATTGGTGTCAGATACTATCGAACATATTTGCCACCAATACACTGGTGTCATATAAGCCTTCTATCCCTTTACTCTTTTATTTGTGGAACTAACGTTTTCTGCACGTATCGACGCATAAAGAGTGATTTAGGATTGCAGAACATCTTAAATCATTCTCCGTCCCTATCGACTACTTTGACTATCGTTTACGAAACTGACGTTTCAACAAACTCAGTCAAAGTGGGGGCTTCTGTAGAAACCTAAAAATGTCTCCCCAAAACCAAACCCGATGATGAACAACATTTTAGCGCCATTATTAGTCGGGTTGAGTATTTAACCTTTAGAGTGTTTTAATCCATATTCATTCCCAATACATTTCATAAACCAACTCAATTCTTAGCCTATTTCGCTAAACCATAACTTATTTTTCACTTTTCATGTCCACATCACAAAATCGAGAGAAACTGATTTTGTGGCTCTATAATTTTGATACAATTATTATTTGGTTGGATAGGCCTTTAAATAAGCTTTCCAATTATATATCATAAGCCCAATTCCGATTTAAAACAAAGAAGATATAAGCAAAATACTAAACTCGGCCCAAAACCGACACCCTTTCACTAAAACAGTCATACCTTAAAATTCAAAAATTATTTTGCCCTAATTCTAATTGGGTTGGTAAGTATACTTGATAAGATTTCCAATGATATATTATATGACTTATTCCGAGTTATAGATCAAAAGTTATCATATTTTTAAAAACGCGTAAAAAAACAAGAATTACCGCGAAGCAGCTAAAATGCTGCGTCGTGGTAAAAGATGATGTGGCACGGTGCATATTGCCGTGACACGGTACTCTACACCATGTCACGATGCTTTTTCCATGTATTTTCCGCATTTTTCTCACACGTTTATGAATTTGGACGCATTTCGGGAAAAGAAGTGCACCGTGACACGGCGCCACGTGCCGTGCCACGGTGGAAGTTGCCACGCCACGGCAGCTTCTGCCGTGTCACCGTACCCATGCCGCGTCACGGGAATTTTCTGTGTTTTATCTGCGTAAAACCTGCACGCGTTTTTTCATTTTAGGGCAGCTATTGCACCGCGACGCGATAATCTATACTATGTCACGGCACTTTTTGCCATGTCGCGGCAATTACTTCCGTGTCAACTAATTTTCTCTTCTCTCTTCTATGCTCTAGCCTAAACACTAGCCTACCCTATTCTTCCAAAATACTTCCTTTAACCACTCCAAGGAGTCCGTACTTTACCCGAGATTCCATCTTTAAACCAATGCGTGAAAGGTAGAACTGTTTGAGGGTTTGGCCCCAAATCAACTCTATTTAATTTAATTTTAATTATTGGTTTATTGGTTTTCCTTGAAGTTACTAACGCGTTTATTATTTTGTAGTTGCAAGCAAACAAATTCAAAGTAAGGAATCATGTTCCTTTTATTTCTATTATTTTCCTAACGATTTTTGTTATGTTTATCATATATTAATTGTTGGATTATTGTTGAATTGCTTCCAATATTAATGTTTATTCTATTATATATTCATTGATCACTATATTGCATGTTAAAGGGAATATGTAATTGAAAATCACACCTAATAAGATAATTTAGACGACCGCCTTAGGTTCCTTTTTAATCTTATTTTTTAATTAAGTGATCACGATATTTTAGAATTATATGTTGCATCAATATTCAACCTGTGAGGTTCCTGCTAGAGTGACTCTCACTCTAGTGGGGAATTTAGCCTAATATTAGTTTGGAGCAAATTGAATCTTTGTTTGTATGCCTTTGAGCTCGCAGGATCACTTTTCACAATAAGAATCGAGTATAGAGTAACTCCTTAAACTACAAAAAGACTTCTTAAACTATTTGTGACTAAAGAAGATCAGCCTACAAAAAGACTTCTTAAACTACTACTACTCAACAGAACTAGACTCGTGAACTAAGCTAGCAACTCCTTAAGAAGGTATGTAATCGCTAAGCGAAGCTTTTGGAAAGGAAAGACAAACTTTGCCTAGCCTGAAAGAGAGTAACTTCACTGACTTAATGCCAGAGATATCATTAGAATAGGAAGTGATTCCAAAAGGCGCTCTTACCGTGTGAGTAGCAGCTCCTAATCTTTTGCCCATAGGAGCACTTCTTAAAAGAAAAGAAGTGGCTATTATATCACCAACCGCAGCTAGAAAGAGAACAGAAGAGTAGTGAAGAAGGAATCCCTCAAAGCCCGTTATCCATCTCTAACAGCTGGTATTCTTATATTCCTTATTAGATTAGATGTTACTTTCTTTAGTTTAGCAGATCCGGCATCGGAGGCATTCTTCTAACATTAAGAATCTTTCAGGGAGAGTAACACTTCTACCTATACTTGAAGTAGCTAAGGTGTTAACTCAGTAATCTAAGTTAAGGAATACATTGAAATCTCCAAAGGTAAGGCTCTAAAAGAGTTTTACTTTTTGGAGGATAGCAGAAGTTTTCTAGCTTAATGTGGGTCTCGGGACTTCCCAAGTCTTTGATAACATTGTAAACAAAAGGAGTATATAAATAGATATTTACCTTTGTAAGAAAGGCGTAAAAAAAATCCTTAATCAGTAGAAGACTAATAAAGCTGAGTAGCCTGAGGACTTTATCAACGAATGGAAGAAACAGTAAGAGATAAATATAATTTATATTAGGGAAAAACTCCTTTTCTTTACCGGTCAGATCTTTCAACACATGGATTTTTGACTAAAGAAAGAGGTCTTTGGAGGAAAGAAGAGTTGTACCGAAGACTTTCTATTAGCATAGAATAAGTTGAAGTCCCGCGCTTTGGCTTAGTCACTCTCTCGTCATTCCTGAGAGCAGATGTCAGGATTGAACAAGAAGAATTGCTACATGTAACATAAATAAGACTTTTTTCTAGGGCTTCTTCTAACAAGAGAAGAAATCGTTACCAGTTCAGGTTAGGGTTTCGGTTTAATACCTATCGCCTTATTCTGATAGCAGAGTAGTGTTAAAACCAATAAGCGAAATATGGGCGATGACCTAGTCTTTCAAGACAGTCAACATCCGCAATTAAGTGACCAATTCACTCTATAGTAGAATGGAATCTGTCTCCTTCTCTGTTTCTATTCTCGGCCTAGAGACAAGGAACCTCTTTTGGGACCTCGTGGTGCTTGCGGCTTTCCCCAAGACAGCTTATTCCGCATCGGCACCAAGGACCAAGGGCTTTCAAACTACTTGGGTTGTCCTCCCTTAAACTTTCATGCATAAACCCGACACCGCTCTTAGTAGCTTAACCATGATAAGTTGGATAGACAACCACTCTCCTAAAAGGGTTATCCTCCCATCTATATGACCATGGTCTTGTCACGAGCTTGATTTAAACCAACGTGCTCCAGAATCATGGTCTGGGTTTCGACCTACCGAATGTGACTTTTGGTTACCTGGTTCATCGAAATCTTCAAAGACTAACGAAGGTCGATTACGTCTAGGGTGGCCCGGAGCCACAAGCTACTTTTTCTTTAACCCGAGAACCATAATCTTTCTTAGAAAAGGACTATCACTATGCTTCGAAGTTTTTAAAAAGCCGAAAGGCTTCGAATTTCATTCCCTAATTTTCTAATAAGCAATTACATACCTCAGGTGGACCTTACTCGCAAGGATTCAATCCAGCCACAGGTTCCCTTATGGCTATCTTGTTACGGCCTGCCCTCGAGGGGGTTCACATCACAATAAAAGCGATGAAGAAAATGGTAAATACAAGAGATCCAGTTATGACAGGTCTCCCATAGTGGGGTTTTTACGCCCCACTCGGAAAGCAGCCGTGGCATTTGCCAGTAAAAAAGCCAATTACAAAATTGTTCTAGAGTAAAGACTTGAACCATTTCTAGAGTCAAGTGTGCTCCATCTTTGTAGAAGAAGACATAAAGGGAGGCGAGCAGCTAAACTATGAAACTAATGAGACGGTAAAGGACCAATCGTATAACGAAAAGTAAAGAGGACCAAAGGCTTTTCATTATTTATTGTGAATAGAGACGATAAAGGTCTTTTTTCTCTTTTTAACCACCTTGCCCTCTTTGGAGGCGGGCTTCGTCTTTTCTATTTTTTTCTTTTGTCTATTTCTTTTTGCCAGTTCTTTGAGCTGATCTGCCTACAGCTCGCCTGAACATAAAATGATTTTATACTCGTTTTCACATAGGAAACGAGCCCAGCCTCCAATCCTCTTTTTTGCGCTGGACTCGAAGTTTTCGGGAGAAACCCCAGGAAAGAGGTCTCGGGTTTTATTCTTGTACGTATGCTTTGACGCATCCGTCACCCATAATCCTGTCCTGTTGCGGTAGCCCCCAAAATTAGAGGACTTTTCCAATAAAATTACAGATTTACATACGAATTTAGTAGACATCCGAGCCTCGAGGTCAACCAGGATTTTCATATTTGAGTTTTTAACTTCAATTATTAAGAATTCTCAAAGAGTTCCCCCTCTTTTTGTTGATTTTACTTGTTTATCGTCAACTAATCTAGCTCCTGAAATATATGACATTCTTGATCCTTCCCTTAACTAGTCTTCTAGGCTGGAATCATAAATGGCTTGTGTCCTCTTTGATCCGTTTTTACCTACTTCGTTTTTATTGACTGTTCCTTTCCTTCAACTATCTTTTTCGTTTTTCAACCAAATACAAAAAAAAAGGTTGTTCTCCTTTCAAACTTCAAGGTTTTGCATAAAAATTATACAAAACAGGATTTTCTTTGTGTGTGATAATCATTTTAGGCTTTTTGTCCTACCAATTCAAGTATTTCCTCCTTTGTTTGCTCTTTTTTTATTCTATTTTTACTTGAAAAAACTTCCAATTTACCGAAGAGAAGGCCCCGGTTTTCTTTATACATAAAGAAGAAGGGTTTTTTAGGGCTAGTGCTTTATTTGGACTGTACTTTCCCCTTTTTTTAAGATGGCGCATTCGCATTTCATATCTTATACGATATTAATCACGGCCGTTTTTCCAGCATTAATGAGCCATTTCTTGGATCCTGAAAAATCCGCAGTCTCTTCAACACCTAGGCTCTCGTCTATGATAATAGGGACTGAAATTCGGGGCTAATGAATTTAGATATAGAACCCCACTTGGAATTCAAAGCATTCTTTTTGACCTTGTGAAAGTAAGCAATATGATTTGAAAAAATACTTCCTCCCAAGGCCAGTTCTTCAAGTTTGGAGTTCCATTGCATTAATGAATCTGGCTGGCTCCGTGTGGTTCTTAGTCATATCTTGGTTATTTGCTTCCTTCATATTCAACTCCTCACGATTTGAGTGGCAGAAGACTGTAGAAGACTAGGATGATTTTTCAAAATGGCATGGTGGTATTGGTGTGCCAGCAACCAAGAGCTGGGAATCGTGGTGGGCTGAAAAATAAGAGCACTTGCAATATAGAGAATTTTTTGGAAAGTTCCCGGAGATTGTTCTTTCTCCGCGTTTCTTTCTATATCCTTCCGGAGTGTTGTATCATTTTAATATAGAAAATGGAAATCAAAGCAAAATAACGAGCCTGACATCTCTTATGGGTTCAAGCTTTCCTTTTGTCCCAAGAGAGAAAGTGAATAAAACTGCTGCTAGTTGCAACTGGATGATGCTCATTTCACCCAATGCGGTTCTAAATCCTCTCTGCAGTCCAATCTATCTCCATGATCATGGGAAAAGCCAGCCATTAGAAGTCCCAGTTTGGACTATAGACTCTGAAGCCATGGTTGCCTTCAAGGCAGCTTCTCCCTTCGTCCTAGCAAACCTAATTATTGATTGCTCCAAACCAAACAAAGAATGTTACCAAAAATTTCCATTAGCTTGTTTTGTGTGAAAAGGGTGCTTACCAAGGCACTAACGTAGAATCCAATTGTCATGAAGTAACACAAAAGCATGCGGACAAAGTCAAAACAATGGCCTAACCCGTACACATCCCGACTGAGTGTCTACTCCCCATTACCACAGGCTACTTTTGCTTCAAACAGTGAGATACGGTTGAGCCCAACATCTCGCCCTTTCTCTACTTGGATATACTCATGGTGAGTAACATTTCCACACCTTAGTGTTTAGTTGAATCCTACAAGATGAGATGCATATGAGCCAAATGGGGTTGAAATCCAAAACAAAAAAAAGATGACTAGTCCGCGGTCAAATCTGGTCTAAATTTAGGAATAGAAATAGAGGGCCTGCTCACTCTTGTCAGAGCCTTCTTCTCCGAGCCTTCTTCTCCAAAGAGACTGGGGCTCCCCACAAGGGTTCTGGAGATCCGAAGGGAGGAAAGAAGATTTTATACTAGTCCAGAGAAAGAGTTCAGTCAAAATAAGTCTCTATCCTGCACATCGTACGGAGTGGAAGAATAAAGGTTCAATGCATACGTCAGTGACGGTGCAGTCTTCAAAACGAAGCAAGTGTATCAAGGAAGCGGAAAGAAGAAGTCATAATCATAGCCGGCTTTTTATAACACATATAATACATTATAAAAGACATGACAGAAGAAAGAGAGCACAAAACAGATTAAAACACATATAATACATTATAAAAGACATGACAGAAGAAAGAGAGCACAAAACACATACAGAGAAAGCGGATGTGAACCTTTGGATGCCACTTTTCTTAAAAAAATAAAAAAAATAAAAAAAAAATAAAAAAAAAAAAAAAATAGGCTTTGGACCCTCATATGGCCAGTGAGGGTGGTTTCTCGTTCGAAATTGACTAGTTCAAATGGTTCATCTAGGTAAACTCATCAATTGTTCTTTGACCTCTCCCATGTTGTTGATTGGTATACCTTTCATTTAGGAAATGACTTAGAGTCAAGCCATCTTGCTCAACCTTACTCAACCTCTATATAAAAAAAGCCCTTGCTGAACTAGATTCCCTGCTAGCGAGGGAAGCATAAAGGAGCACAAACAGGGGTTTTTTAAAATGAACAGATAAGCTAACGCACTACAGATTTTCTGCCCACTAGCAATGCAACTACTCCTGATAAGTACTCAAAACTGAACTAGTTTCTATCTCTTCCTTGCTTGTAAAAATTCTAAAAACATATTAATCGCCGACGCCTATACTTGAATTTAGAAAGGATTCCCAATTCATGGTTACTTGGGGCATTTTGTGAAAGTAAAGATCGAGGTTTAAGCCAATTCCTTTATGAGTGTTATTCCCTATAGTCACAACTGTGAACCAAACTTCAAGCACAACTGTGAACCAAACTTCATGATTCGCTTTTTTCTTTCATACTTTCTATTTGGAGCTCAATTACATCGAGCCTCGCATCGGGTCTAATGTTAGCATAAATACAGAAAATAAACAGGATTGGGAAGAGCAAATCCCCTTCATTCCCGCATGGATCTCCTTCTCCGTCTTTCGTATTCGTAGTAAGGGCATCGGATGTAGTTCATGCTTTCCCGGCTTTCCAGTCTTTTTGCTCTTTGCTAGCCTTCTAATCGCATCAGCCTTTACAGCAGCCTAATTCTTCTCCCCTTAAACGAGTACTGTATTGATTTTCATTTCTTTCTCAGCCTTGGATGTCTTGCTTTCTGTGAGTCTTTCATTCCTTCCTCGGATGAAGTTAGTGTAATATAATAGCCCCAGGAGGGTACAATGCCTATGTCCGGAAGTGGTCCATCTCGCATTCTTAGTTAACCCATTCCCGAGTGGCTTTATTATTCAATTGAGTGTCTATTTCTTTTGTCTTGAGACTGTTTCATTCCTCCAGTGAGATACGGGTTGAATTCCCTTTTTTGGTTTTCTCTCTTCCTTGAGCTCTTCTTATAGTTCTAGCACGGCCCTATCGTTTATGGCCTAAAAAGTCTCTCTCAGCCCAAGGTACTATCATCTAATCCGTCTTGTAGTAAATAACGTATGTAAGTCAAGCACTATCTTCATTCTATCTTTTAGTCTAGTTGGTAGCAATCTAAGGATTCGCAGCTCTCCAAAGGTAAGTTAATCAGTATATCCCGATTTCCGCTACACACCTTGCTTTCGATTAGGGGTCCTTGCCCTCCATTCTCTCAAGTACTTCCCCGCTTCCTCTGCTTGCTTTCATGTAGTTTATTACAGCTATACTGGATTTCTTCTTGTCTTTACTTTTTTTTCTATTCGTTGAGGTACTTTTCACTCTTTTGAGGATGTAACAAGTCCTTCTTTCCACTCCGCTAGCAGTCCATGTCTAACAGTCTTTGAAGCCGTATCAGGGCTAATTCCCTTTCTTTGAGATTAAGACTCGGGTGAGAGGGAAGGAATTAGGTTTCAGGGGAGCCCCATTCGCGATCATCTTTGTAGGAGAAGCCCTTGATAAATTTTCCGATTACCTTACCTGCTGCCCGGGGACAATTCCTTTGTATCGAGAGGCTTTCTTTCCTTCCTAGCTCTATTCCTTCTCTCCGACTATTTGGTATGTCCGCCAGTCATAAAAGCTTTTCCTTGAGACTGAGAGTAAGCACCAGCGGAAGAATCTTCCTTACTCTTTCATTATGTTGCCCTGGGAAACATTCCTTCGACCGTGGTAGAAAGGTAAAGAGATATGAGAGTGAGGCTAGCTTTTGGCATCCCCTAACCCCTATGAGAATCGATGTGCTGAGATGACTCTTGGAACTCGACTTTACGCCCTTCGTTCAAAATTCCAGTTAAAAAAAAGACTTAATAGCAAAGTTCGAAAGAATGAAGGAGAGAGAATCTTACCCTCCCACAGACCAACTCCATGCTCAGCTAAACTCTCAACAAATGAAATAAAAAGAGTGAAATCATATATTATATGATTGTCGGCGTTCCATCGTGCTTGCGGGTTCGGTTGTTCTTCTAGCAAATTAATCACTTCGTTAACACACATAAAGCTTTGCAACCCTCCCTGCGGTTTCCAGTTTAGTTTGTCTACTTCCCTTCTGAACGACGATGAGGCTAAGCGAACAAAGTCTAACCTTAAGAGGGAGATTAATCCTACTTATATATATATTTTTTACCATATATGCATTTCGTTCTTCCTTCCCTTAGAAGGTCTCTTTTCATTTCATGAAACCGCAACTATTGAATCTGCTGAAAAGTCAGTAATACTTTGATTGGACCAGGAATGGGAATTCTTTTTCTAACCTAAGAGAATCTAGAGCCAATTCAGCCAATTGGAATTATACACTAGATGAAACAAATTCTAAGCTTGCAGCGCATTCTCGGAGAGCTAATTCTTGCAATGAGAAAGTTAGGTAGAAAGGGTCGTCAGTCTTCATTGCCCACGAGCATTGGGCCAAGGGTCAATCTAGCTCTCGCTCGTGTCCAATTTCCTTGTCCTTTATTTAGCGGCGTAGTAGGAACTATGTCTTTTTTGGCATGCGAACCCTCTTGTGAGATTCACGAAATGGAAGCTAAATGAAAATCGGAACTTACCTTCTTACATGATCCTTAAGGTATTGTGGACTCTTGCACCTTTCTCTTTATCTGATGAAATTGTCTTCGTATCAGCTACCAGGAAGGGTTTCCTATTTTGACTTTTAGATTTCCCGGATGGGATATAAGTTGGATACTTTTTATTTCGGTGTCTGATCTTTTTAGTACTGATAGGATCAATTGATTTGATGGAATCAAATGTTTCAAGGAATCATACAGGAGACTTCCTAACTACGGTTACAAGCCTATCTAAAGGCCAGACATCCAGCAGGGAAATGCTGTGACTGAACTCATTAGGACTAAGGAAGTAATGAACTAACATACTAATGAATGCAGCTCTTCCGATACCACGGGCATGTTGCTACCTGCCGGATCTGCTTGACTCGAGTGAGAGCTCTCTATAAAAGAGCTCGGACAATTAAGACCTACTTTGACTGAAAGAGTATACTTGATTGTAGTTCCTGCTGTTAAAGAGAAAACTAGTTAACCAAACCCTTTCTTGTTCTCTTGTTCCCTATCTTACTGATTATCATACCCCTAACCCTAACCCTTGAGAGTGCTGATAAAATCCCCTATAGAGTGTCTGCTACAGAAAGAAAAGCAGTTGCTATTATCTTCTTATTTGTGCTAGACTCATTTTCGCTACTTCTTATTCCTGTCTTAATAGGTGCTTTAACTACTGTTTTATAGCTCTATTCTTACTGCAGCTATTGTTTCTCTGTAGCTACATTCCTCTTATAGCTCCTTTAGCTAATTCCAATACACCATACCAATAATAAGATGCATATAGGAGAATATAGTTTCTAATTACTAATCTACGCCAATTATGGTCTTTATACCCCAATTTAAGAATATCATAACCAGTTATTCCTTTTGTTATTGGAGAGAGAGCTAGACCTGAGCTAACAACATAGTTATTTAACTAAACTAGTATTAATGAACCATCTCCTCTTCCTGTTGCTAAAGCCTAATAATAATGGACGTTCGATAGACCGGCTAAGAGCTTCCTGTTGCTATTGTTTCTATCTTGCCCAATCGTTTATACTCTTATATTGCTCATATAGTGAGAACAGAACCAGCGCTTAAGAAAGAGTTTGAAAAGTTGGCACGTCTTTAACTTGGCTACAAAACTCTGCCATACTGGTAAACCTTATCCTTATGCTCGTTCCACTCGTTAGCTTCGGTAATAGGAGTTTGATCGAGGTCTGGTTTAGGAATAGCAAGGGGAGATAACTGGTTTTGTTTCTTTAGTTTGATAAAATCTGTATTTAACGACACTAACTTACACTAAGAAGACAGTTGTTCTTTACTTAATTTCTTTATACTAAACATGTACGTGCCCCTTTCAAGGGATCCCTTACTCCAGTCAAGCATATTGTTTATTGGGGTTTGCTAGGGTCAATCAAGGATCTCCTTTATCTGGTTCAATGAAAATAAGAAGGTTTAACCCTAAGTTAAGAAACGATCGAGTATTGAACTACCTTAAACCTGCTAAACAACGTCTTTCTCTCCGAACAATTAAAGAATATTGCTCTCCTAGAGAGCGTTAAACCAATGTTAAAGATTTACACATATCAGAATACCCGATACAGTTAAACGACAGATATTCCCTCGAACAATTCAAAGGCATTGATCTTCCTCGTTCCTTATTGTTTGAGATCTTATCATTTGAATGAATTCCAACTCTCTGCCATACTGCTAGCCCTTATTCTTTTTTATCTTTAGACTCCCACGAATAAGGGACTCTTTTTTTAGTTCAAATTGGTTTATATGACGACTTTTGAATGTGGATCATTGGATCATTCAATCGATGTCTTATTTCACACCCTCCGTTACTTTTAACATATATAAACCATTCTTTCATAAAAGGAACAGGAAACGAATCCCTTAAAAGAAGCGTCATAAATGGTTTTGGTAACAAGTACTTTTTAAATATTGATTCCTTTTCATACATAAATGTTATTTTTTCATCTATTGAATTGAAACCTATAACCATATAACTTCGAAAGCGCGCATATTTAAAAAATAGGATATCAATCTTTTATAAACCGATCGATATTATCCATATAAATATCAAATAGAATATAGCTCAGGTACGGAAGTTTCGAAATACTATCAATATTGGAGCTACTTCTACCCCCTTCATAACGGATAGGAATCTTAATTAATGACGCAAAAAGTCGATAGAAATTATCGTCATTATTAAAGATTCTTTTCATTTTGTCTAATACTCCACAGATTGGTATAGATTCATAAGAATTAGAGCAATCAATACGAAGGAGACCTTCCAACTCCCACCATTCCGAAATATAATGATGGAAACTATTTATTTATTCTACATCACTCACACAATACAACTCATATCACCCTTATTCATTACATATGCCTTAATGTAAAATTCAATGTATGTTATTTTTTTCTTACTTTTGGTTTGTGAGATTTTTTTTTTTTAATTTTATGGTCTTTTGTTGAATTACGGTGGCGGTGGTGGTGGGGGGTTTGAGTTCGGGTAATTTTGGTGTAGAGTTAGGTTTGGGTTTGTTGGTGGCGGTGGTCTTAGGTGGGTTTTCCAGATCGCCGCCAGGGGGTACGGGTTAGGGTGGGGTGGGTTAATTTGGTGAGAGAGAGGTGGGTTAGGGTGGGGTGGGTTAATTTGGTGAGAGAGATGTGGGTTTGGGTGGATCTGGGTTTGGGTTTAGGTTTGGTAGGGTTTGAAGGAATTATGTCTTCGTCGTGTGCAATTACTAGATATAGAAATAGATCAAATTATGGAGATAATTAAGTTCGTACATTTGGGTCGTCGTTATATCATAGCTAGAGGTACTAATGATCTTTGGGCTAGTAAAATAGGCCAAAGCCCACTTGGACGGGTCCTATAAGGTCACACAAAGGGCCTAGATCGAGCACGAGACGACAAGGCCCATGATGGGCCTCATCCCCTAGTATGGCCGGCTACATGGAGTAGTATGGAGGCTATTGGGCCTCGTGACTTAGTCTAATTATACTATGATTATAAATAGACTAAGTGCCTAGGAATTTCAGTCATGCAGTTGAGTGATCAGTTTGATCAAACCCTAATTAGCAAACACGAGACCAAACCCCTCTCATACTCCTCTCTCTCTCTCTCTCTCTCTCTCTCTCTCTCTCACGGCTCTCTCCTCCTCCCTTGCGCAAGTTGTGGTGGGTCGTGGTGGTGGTGGTTCGTGGTGGTCGGTTAGTCCATTAAAGGTGGTGATCCCGGTTTTCCCTTTCACTCGACCAATCCAGTATTGGTGGACAGCTCGTTCGAAGCTCGTGGACTAAGTAGAGGAGCAACGCTTGGGGCTCTATTCTCTCCCTGATTTTCCTGTCAAATTGTTACGTGGAATTCACGCTTCAAAGGTATATTTATGTGTCTTGTGTTTTATGCATGCAATCTTGGGATTAGGTGCTTGATTGAATATGATTCATGATTTTCCGCTTAATAGTACCTATAAACTCCTATAGTGGTATCAGTTAGCCTCTTGCATGAACGCGCTAGATTATAATAATACGTTAATTTGAAGTCCATGTTAATTTTATAATTAATTAAGAGGGAGAAATTAATTTAAATATGGTTCAATTATTATTTTAATGTGATTAAACTTTTGAAATTGATTTAATATGATTTAATTATGCTCAAAATAGCCATGAAGAGGACCGAATTAAGCCCTAAAGCATTCGAAATTTTCGAACCCCCTAACCCTAATTTTCGAAAACCCTATCCCTAAAATATGATTTTGTGCTTGATTTTTGATTTGATTCGAATTGTTTTATGTTTCATAATTTTAATCAGATTGATTTTACATAAAAATGTTTTGTGTATGATCATCGATTTAATTTTAAGAATTAGAATTAAATTGGGATTAATTTTATGATAAACCCTAATTTTAAAGTTGAATGATGGTTTAATTTTAATTAGTGGACTGATTTAATTTAATTTTATAAATGTTATTTTAATTAAATTAAAAATTAAAAAATAAAATTTAGTGGCCGGCAGCCGCGGCTGCCGACCTGGGTCAGTCCAGAGGGAGGGAGGGCAGGAGGTCCGACAGGTGGCCGGACAGCAGCGTGCAAGAATTGCACAGCTAATGTCGCAGCCACGCCAGGGCTGCTGCTGCCGCCTTAGCGCGGCAATGGCTGCTGCAAAGCAGCCAGCCACCGTGGCTAGCCAAGGCTAGCCAACCACGGCGGTCTGCAGCCCAGCGGAAGCTGCTGCCCTTCCGGCAGTGGCTGCTGTAAAAGGCAGCCAACGACCGTAACTAGCTTCAGCTAGCCAACCACCGTGGCCGACAGTGGTGGCTTCGTTTTTAAAAAAAAAATTAATTATTTTATTTTAAAAATATTTCAAGATAATATGATTTATTTTGAGATAGAATAAAATATTTTGAAATATAATCTTTTATTTTGGATAAAAATCTTATGTTTAGGATAAAATCAAATCTTACAAAACTTGTTAAATTTGATATTATCCATATTTAAAGTTGTTAAATTGATAATTATCCATAATTAAGTAGTTAATTTTGGATAAGATTGATTAGGATATTATGAGCATATTCCAAAAAGATAATAATTGATTTAAATAATTTGATTATCCCATAATTAGATTAGGATATAATTGATTTTAAAATTATTTGATTGGCTAGTAATTAGGATAAAATCACCTAAGTTTATTAGGATAATCATGGAAGATTAAATATGATTTATCTTTCTAGATTAAAATAAGATTTGATTCTGTCTCATGCCTAAATTAAAATATATGATATTTTATAATTGGTCATGAATAATATACGATATTATCTAATTATGATTTAAAATATGAGATATTTTAGGAAATGCGTTGCCTTAATTATGAACATTCGATGTTGTAGTTTAGACAAGCATGTTAAGTAATTTATTATGTGGCATTTTATAATATATGATATTATGTTGCTATATATATAGACTAGTATGCCCCATAGATTCTAAATACGATCTGCGCATCGTGATGTATTTATGTAATCTAAATACGGTCTGCGTACCGTTAAGTATTTTTGTAACTTTTATTTAAAGTAAATAGATTAGTTATTTAAATAGTGTTAGTCCAAAGAAGCCCATGAAGTGAAGGCCCAAAGGAGCAAGGTGGATGGAGATCCATGATGATTTAAGTGGGAGCTTTTCATTTCTAGTTTTCTTAGGACTAAGGGGCCATAATATGTCATGTTTTATTGCATTAATAGAATATGCATGTTAGATTTTATCTATGTTGGTTGATGATGCGCTAGAGTTCACTAAATAATCACAACATAATAAATCAAGGTCCCAGTAATATTGAGATTGCTTTTCCAATTAAAAACCCAATAAACTTTGATATTTATGATAAGTGATGCCAAAGATGGGTGTCATTTTATATCTTGGCAGAGTTGGGGTAAATCAAGTTTTACAATTATGATTGGTTGTGCTCAACAAGGTTACCTAAAGAGTTTAGAACCTTGAATCAAAGGGTAATAATTAAACATGTGATAATTAATTATTCAACCATGAGTTACAAGAGTTGTAATCAGTAAAGAGTTTACTCACCTTGAAAATGTAATGGTTGATGGTAGGGCCAAACTCCGGTCAATTATTGCACGAATAAAGGGTCTTGGAATCACATAAAATTCAATTGGGATCATTTAATTATTGAATAAAGTGCTTTTAAAGTTACCTAATTAATTCGTTTATGATACTTTAAATTTTAAATTAAACATAATTATTAAATTTTGTCTTATTTTGACATAGATGGGTAGCCGTAACAATGATGACAGTAATGCTTTACCACCAACAATGAAAACAAGGCTTAACTTTCTCAACTTCAACAATTGGGAAAGCGAACATAAAAGTGTTCTAAGGAACGAAATCTCAAATTTCGTTTAGACTTACCAATCGATGGTAGATTTAGTGTAGGCATGACTCCTGAGAAGCATTTGAGAAATGTTTCAGATTCTAAGAAAGTCGCATATGTAATGTTGTCTTCTATTCCAGAGGATTGGGCTAGAAGATTTATGGATTGTGAACCTTATATCTTATTCAAGTGCTTACGTGATGTTTGCAATGGAATACTGAATTCCCATGTTGATGGAGAATTTGATGGAAACATCGAGGAAATCATTAATATGGTTCCCAAGAACGACGACTCCTGGACTGGAAATATTAGGTTTGAAACCTACAAGATTAATGGAGAGATAATTTTGAGAAAACTCATGCCAGGCCAGTCAGTACAGATTCATGTGGATATGATGGTTTAACTGTTTAACCGCATGAGTATGTTAGGGAGACCATACAAAGACCATCAGGTTCATGATATAATTCTGCATTCTCTACATGATGGTTTTGACCTCGAGAAACTTTCTCAAGATGATGAGGATTTTGCGGTCAAGGTAGTTGATTTACTCAAGAATCATGTAGAGAATTACCTGAAAGGAGAATAAGCCATAGCATGAACAAGGATGTCCTCACTAGGATGAAGTGACAGGTAAGAGTTACCTAACACTCTTGTTATAAACATTTTTAACTTTCACTTAGGTATGTGATACCAAGTTGCAGTGCCTAACATTATCAATGTTGCACAAGAACTGCAAACAAGTGAAGCTAGCATGGAGATGAAGCTTGAAGGTGCACTAGACGTGTTCGAGTGACCAAAGATAGCTTCATAGTTTTAATTTCTAAATTTTTATGATGATTTTAGACGATTTCCAGTTTTGATGAGACAATATTCGGTTTTCTTGTTGAATACTGATTTGGTATTACTTGGCATGGACAAGTGTTGATCCATGACCAAGGTAATAAATTGTTTTCATTTTTCTAGATACGAGTTAATTTTGTTTATGACATTGATAAAACTAGATCACAAAAGAAATTTAGATGATTAAAAGATAAACTTACTTACAACAAAGTAAGGTTAGGTCACATAACCAATTTGCACATCCAAAGTAACAATTGGATGGACTTTTATTCTAATTTGATTATGAATCACTTGAGAATTAAAAGTCATGCTTGATAAGGTGAAATGACCAAGTCGCCTTTTAATCGAAAAGGTGAAAAGCTAATGACCTTTTGGAACTCATACATATGATGTGTGTGGACCACTAAGTTCAAGAATTAGCAAAGAGATTTAACTATTTCATTGCTTTTACTAACGATTTAAGTAACTATATTGATAATTACTTAATGAATTAAAGCTTGGAATCATTGAAAAGTTCAAAATTCCAAAATGAAATGTAAAATCAATTTAAGATAAATAATTTAACACCATAATATGATTGTTGTGATAAATATTTAACACAAAATCAATGATCATCTAAGGGAATTGTTGAGTTAGTTCACAATCCAGAAACATTACAATTAAAATGTATGTGAAATGAAGGAATCAAACTTTGCTTGCCATGGTTCGATCCTAGATTAGCTTTAATGATTTACAAATATCATTTTGAGGATACATATTAGAACAACAACTGTGAATATACTAAACTGAAACTCAACCAAAGCGATTGAAGAGACGTCATAAAAGTTATGATTTGGAAATGTTCCAAAAGTGTCTTTTCTAAACAAGATTAAGGGTTATAAATTCAATGTAAAATGTTTACAAACATGACATAATACACCCTAAATCAAGTAAATAGTTCTTCGTGGGTTTTCCCATGGAAAGTAAGAGGTATTATTCCTTCAATCTCATAGATAACAAAGAGTTTGTTGCTCGCGATAGTGTCTTTATAGAAAGAAATCTCTTCCTACAAAGCCAAGTGGGAGTAAAATTGGATCTCGATGAGATTCGAGACGAGCAACAAATGGATGTGGATAATAATACATCAGAGACGAGGACATATGAAATCAGCTAATTTGATAAATCATATGTCGAAGCAAGCTAATTCAACTAGCGAGGCTTCTATCATCCCACTTGAATGAAAGACTTCAAAAGTTGAAGAGAATAATTCTATTGTTGCTTATACCTAATGTAGGTTACTTGGGATCAAGACAAACAGTTTGTTGAAATTCTGAGAAAAGGTAGATTTTAAAATTTTCATATTGGAATAGTTAGAACCCATAGCCTACAAGCAAGCTTTGGGTAAGTGCCAACTCAGGAAGTGGCTTAAGGCCATGAGATCCATTAATAGACTCCATGTCTATAAAGATGTATTAGTGCATGATAGTCTTACAAATAGGGTCAAACCTACAAGTTACGTAAGCCTATTTGGATTCTTCTAGTGATTGTTGATTTTGATTACAAAGTTCAGCATTGGATGTCAAAATCACCTTCTTGAAATGTTTTTGATGGAGGATATGTATATGATACAACCTAAGAATTTTGAAATCCAGAAATTCTAGAAAGTTTTGCAAACTTTAAAAATTCATTTAATGGATTGAAGCAAGCATCAGGGAGTTGGAACATTCGTTTCGATTAGGCAATCAAACAGTTTGATTTCCTTAAAGAACGAAAAGGAATCTTATAGAGACAAGAAGTTTAGTGGGAGCAATTGTTCTTCTTAGTCTTGTATGTAGATAACATACAATTCATATGAGATGACATATCAATGCTTGAATAAGTCAAGCAGTGGTTAAGGAGTTGTTTCCATATGAGAGACTTAGGAGATGTTGAGTGCATATTGGGAATCAAGATCCACGAACTGAATCTTGAAGAATGATTGGACAAAATCGAGAAACTTATGTTGATAGGGATCTTGACAACTTCATGAAGCAAGACTCTAAGAGAGGATGTTTTCCCATGTTTCATGGTATTACGCTCAGTAAAACTCAGTGCCTTCAAAAGGTAGTAGAGTTGAGTTGTATGGATAGTGTACCTTATGCTTTTGCAAAAGGGTCCATTATATGTGTCATGATATGTACAAAGCAAGATGTTACATATGACTTGTGCATATGTAGCAGGTTTCAAGCAAATTCAGGATAAGCATACTGAAAGTTGCCAAGAGCAAATCCTTGAATACTTGAGAAGCACTAAAGGAATGTTTCTAGTTTATGGTGTTAAAAATGAATAAGTTGTCAAAAGGTTATACGGTTGCAAGTTTTCCAAACAAACAAGATGACTTTAGATGGTTATCTAAATACATTTTATGTCTGAATGGAGAAGTACAGTAAGCTTGAAGAGTTCAAAGCACAACATTGTTGCATACTCAATGTCAGAATATGTGTGTTTAGCTACAGCAAGATTAGTTAAGGAGGAAGTTTGGATCAAATTGTCCTGTGACTAAAAGGACATCTTTTCCAAAATGAAGAAGCCAAGGTCACATCACAAATCCAACCAAATAAATATGAGATATCACCTCGTTTATGAGATCAATGACAAGCGGGATGTCGTGATCTGCAAAGTTTAATTGTGAGTGAGGAATCACTAAACCCCTTCCATAGACTAAGATATGAGTGTCATATTAAAAACTTGGATTGAAGCAAGTTATGTAATTTAAGTTGTGTATGTTTTGAGAAAACATATTACATAAGAAATGCATCAATTTGCAGGATTATGTTTAAAATAGAAATTTCATTTCTCTTATTTAATTATGGTTTTGGAAATTAAATAAAATGTCCAAAATAATTATGAATTGATGGGTTCATCAAGTTGATGACCCGGTGAATGAAACCCCACAGGTGAACAAAATTCATATATTATTTAAGTTTCTAGTTCGAAATCATTAAAGTGGACATAAATGATTTCAACAAATAGACTAGCATGTAAGATTGATTGGATAACGTAGTTTCATGGGCTATAGGGGCATATTGATGCTCGGTCAGTCACTTGGATATGCATGAATGATGCATGATCGAACTAATGACCTACTTTGAAGTTCAAGTATAGAGCTTTCGGATATATTAGTGGATTCCTTTGACATGAGTGGAACATTGATTTCATTCAATGGATGTTTTGACTATGGTACATTCAAACGTCTTCCCGTAATTGGAGTCTATAAAGGATTTTTCCTGGTTATTTCAAAAGTTGAGTAGGAGCCTTGTTGCCACAAGATTGGATTGAGTCTACCTATTAAATTAGGAAATGTTTCATGGCCGCTTGAAAAGGGAGAATTCAGAAAATACGTGGCCGCGTTCAAATGTATTACTCAGTAATCATTTGGTTTTGTAATTCTAACTCAGATTTCAAGAAACGATTTGTAGATTAACATGATCTTGACATGTGATGCAATCATATTATCAAATCGACACATATTGACTTAAGTAATTTAAATATTGCACACTTGTCTCAGACAAGTGGGAGATTAAAGGAATTATGTCTTCGCCGTGTGCAATTACTCGATATATAAATGGATCAAATTATGGAGATAATTAAGTTCGTACATTTGGATCATCGTTATATCATAGCTAGAGGTACTAACGATCTGTGGGCTAGTAAAATAGGCCAAAGCCCACTTGGACGGATCCTATAAGGTCACACAAAGGGCCTAGATCGAGCACGAGATGACGAGGCCCATGATGGGCCTCATCCCCTAGTATGGCCGACTACATGGAGTAGCATGGAGGCTATTGGGCCTCGTGACTTAGTCTAATTATAATATGATTATAAATAGACTAAGTGCCTAGGGTTTTCAGTCGTTTTAAGTCATGCAATTGAGTGATCAGTTTGATCAAACCCTAATTAGCAAACACAGGACCAAACCCCTCTCATACTCCTCTCTCTCTCTCACGGCTCTCTCCTCCTCCCTTGCGCCGGTTGTGGTGGTTCGTGGTGGTCGGTTAGTCCATTAAAGGTGGTGATCGCGGTTTTCCCTTTCACTCGACCAATCTAGTATGGGTGGACGGCTCGTTCGAAGTTCGTAGACTAAGTGGAGGAGCAACGCTTGGGGCTCTATTCTCTCCCTGATTTGCCTTTCAAATTGCTACGTGGAATTCACACTTCAAAGGTATATTTATGTGTCTTGTGTGTTATGCATGCGATCTTGGGATTAAGTGCTTGATTGAATATGATTTATGATTATCCGCTTAAGAGTACCTATAAACTCCTACAGGGTTTTAGTTAGTGTTTCGTCAGGGAATGGGTATGGATCTGGGTGGATCTAGGTATGGGTATGGGTGGATCTAATTATGGGTTTGGAGGTAGCAGTGGGTGGCAGTGGGTTTGTGCTGCCTATGGGCTTAGGTGGGTTTAGGGTTCGGGTGGGGAGAGTAGTGGTTTGATGGTCTAGGCTTAGGGTTAGGGATATGGTTAGTTAGGGGCTGGTGGAGTGGTGGTGGTCTAATGTGGGTGGTAGTGGTGGTGGTGGTCTGATGTTGGAGTTAGGGGTTGTTGGTAGTGATACACCACGCCGGTGGTGGTGCGGCGTATTTTTTTTTATTTTGGTTGATGTAGTTTCCGACGGAATTTCCGTCGAAAATCTCCGACGAAATTGTGTCAATCGAGATTTTCGACGGATTTTTTCGGTGTTTTCGTCGGAAGGGACCCTTTTTCCTACTAGCCCTTTTCCGACAACCCGCGGAAATTCCGTCGAAAACGGGTTTTTCGACGGATTTCAGGATGTTTTCGACGGAATTTTTCCGTCGAAAATGAGCTATTATCTAGTGAAAAGGAACGTTATTTTAGTACCCTCGCTCTCGAACTCATTTCTAGTACAAGTAGACCAATTTGGACATGGGTAAACTTATGATTCATGCTAAATATCCCTTGAACTCTACTTGGAAGAAAGGCATAAACGAGGTTAATGAGTTTTCCTAAAACTCATTGGCGACTCCTTACTAATTTCTTACAGAAAACGTAATGATAGGATCAACTCTAATTCAGGGTCCCTCAAACAGTCAGGAATTCAAATCCTAATACACCTTCAAAAGTGTAATGTTCTAAACTTTTAAAGGGTCATGGACATAAAGGAGAAGGATCCCCTACGATGGGCATACCCTCCTTACACTAGTCCCTGAAAAACTAAGTCTGAATGCATTGACAGTGTGAGACTCTAATTAGCAAAATGGCCTATAATGACTAATCGGCAATTGTTAACCTGCCAGCAAAAAAAAATTTAGCTTTAAGAGCGGTTAAGTATACTTTTAAAGATGTCTAGTTTACTTTAAGAGCAATTTTGTTTACTTTTACAAGGCCATTTTAATTTACCTCATTAATGTATCTAAATAGATGTGCGATGAAAAACTAGCAAAGTATTGAACAATCAAGCATCATTAATTCATAAGCACCACCTTATCCTCGTATCTACCAAACCTTGCCAAATTCTCCAAATATTTCAATGATATTCACTCAAAATCGTACACATGCAAAATTAATTAAACTTTTATGACTGTATAGAAAAAAATCACGAAATGCAAAATCATTCCAAAAATCACACATACTCGATCATAAGAAATTCGTAGAAGAATTAACTCAAGGTCAAATATATTGGTTCGTAAACTCACCAAATTTCACAAATATATAAGCAAAGAAAATTTGAAATTAAACACAAAATTTACAATCACACATCACGATTTTTTGCAGCAAACAATCAAACATCGTCAATTTTTACCTGAAAATTACTTTAAAACTTAAGAAATTTCAAATTAAAGCATATTTAATTATACCTATTTTGAATTCCATTTGTAGCGGCTCGAGCAAAGAATTAAGAGTCCCAGAAGAAATTTGAACTATATTCACCAAATTTAACAAGCAAACTTCAAATTTCAAGCAAGATCTTAACAAATTATACCTAATTTTGATACAAAATTTCCAGAATGGGAAGAAAATTGAAGAGAGAAAAAGTTTGCTTATGATGCAGAAGAGAGAGAAAGTTACGAAGAAAGTGAGTTGCTACTTTTGGGAATGAAATTATTTTCTCTAATTTAATCATAGTCGTTTATTATGCCTCAATCCAACTTAGATCCAACGGTTGTAGTTTTTTTTTTTTTTTTTTTTTTACAATAGTAACTAACAAATAGAAAATAACAAACACCCCTATTATGGTGTAGTTAATTCTTAGTTTCTATTATTCATCTAGTTATCACGATAACTCGGTTATATATATATATATATATATGGTCAAATGAGAAGGGAGTTAAAATAGGAAGGATGAGAAGAAATCCTCACCATTCATATTTTATCCAATGGTTACGATTGGAATCCAACTCCACAATCTAATGTGCATATTTCTTACACAAAATGTGCATATTTTTATTATTCAATGTGCATATTTTTTTCTTAACTAGATATATGCTTAGATTTTAGATTGAATGTGCAAAGTTTTAAGCACAATGTGCAGAATTTAATAAATAAATGTGCATTAATTATAGGAATGTGCAATATCTTTCCTGTAACATCAATTACTCAAGATGACCATATATCTCTCACGATTCCCTCGTAATTCTACCACTCTCATTAGTCATCAATTCTCAATGAGATTTATTGATTTTGGATCTTCATTTTTTTAAAATTAAATGTTCATAAATTTCAAACATATAATCTGATAAAGGTATGAGATTGGGAATATTCAATTATTATATTTATTAATTTATAGTTACTAGTATACTACAGTATTATTCGTTTCATTTTTTTTTTTTTTTGGACAATATTCGTTTCATTTTGCAATATGAAGTAGTGTTCAACATCAACTTGTTCAATTCATTTAGTCTCTGACATTTAGAAGTAGAAGTAGACAAGTAGTAGAGTAATAGTTGCAGAATTTTGCTTTAATTTATCAATTATTGATAAGAGAGAGAAACTAATATGGATTGGGGAACAAAATAAACGATAATGAATTGACAGAGAAGTGGAGGAGCGGGTAAAAATAACCAGAGTGGAAGAATCGAAGACGTACATAGTTGTAGCTGACGATCTCGCGCTTTTGATATGAGATGATTGTGATTGTAGGATTATTAGATTTGGATGGTTTAGATTACTTCTCATTCTTCCTAATTTATTTTCCATGTCATTAAATTTCAACCCTCTATATATATATATATATATATATATATATATATATATATATATATATATATATATATATATACTACCTCCGTTTCTTATTATGTGCAGCAAAGGGGTATTATTTGTGAGATATAAAATATTACTTTATTGCACATAATAAGAAACGGAGGTTATATATATATATTTGCTTACAGTTAATGAAATGGGTTCATTTGATCCCTATGGATTAATTTTGAAACACTTGAGTGCCTGTTCTCGTTGACTGAACTGAGCTGAGCTGAACTGAACTGAACTTATTAAATCTAAACTGAACTGACCTGAACTTATTAGAGCTGAACTGAACTTATTAGAGCTGAATTGAAGTGAACTGAACTGAACTTAAATTATTAGAGCTGAACTAAACTGAAGTGAACTAAAATGAATATTTTATAAGAGAAGGAAATTAGGAGCTGAAATGAACTGGACTTATTAGAGTTAAATTGAACTTATTAGAGATGAACTGAAGTGAACTGAAAATAATCATGTGAGAACAGGCCCTAAGTCATTAGAACCAATCTTACAACATTGTTCAAATAAAATTCATATTAATCATAGTCCAAATGAGTTCGTCCATTTAATACTGATCACTAACGGTCTCAAACATTGCTGGGATTGCACAATCTTGTTTCTTCACTAAATATGTTGGCCACAATATCACCATACATTCGGATAATATGGCCCTAGCATTGCGTAAACTCAGAGATTAACGATGGCCAAACATGGTAACATCTACGATTATCACAGAAGTTATTCAATGAAAATAAATTGTACTCATTTTTGCAGCGAATATGGTCTAGAAAGACTTGTGGCAATACAAGTATACAATAATAATGGGAAAACCAAGAATATGAATCCCTGAAAATAATATGTAATCAATTCCACATCTTCCTGCAAGTTTTATCATAAAGAACCTGCACTAGACCTGTGGAAGCTACCCCTTCCGGTAACTTCAAAAGACGAGCAACTTTTGAGAATCCTAAGTGACATCTAGCCAAATATTCTTCGTTCACTTCTGGTTGTGTTTCCGACTCAGAGGGCTCTGGCCGGCATAATGCCCATTGAATTGCCCATATAGCCAACGGGCGCATATAGCAGAGCGACCTGTACTGATCATTGGTATTCCAAGCTTCTGGAGTTTGAAAGGAGTACCTACGGGTTAAAACAGAGAACATATTTTCAAACTTATGTTCATTAGTTAGTTGATTGCTGAAAGCCTTGAACAGGCTACAACGGCAAGATCTTGCTCATGACTGCAGCCAGGCTCGTGAAACATGTCTTAAGTTCATAATTTGACCATTCAAAACTTGGTAGTTATTGGGATTATTAATACAATTTTTCCTTTTAAAGAACCAGTAACTTCATGCAATTCTAAAGATAACTAGCATTTTGGCCCGTTCGATTATTAGTAATAGTAAAATTAGGAAAAAAAAATTAAAAAAAAAATGGTTTTGCTATTCCATGGGATTAAGGCTTTGATTGATTTATTGATGTCATTTTACTTTATTACATTTTTTTTTCTTAAGAAAAGTGAAGAGTTTAAAATTAAAAAGGAAGACGAAGGAGTGACATGTTATTTCTGGTTTGTGTTATTAAATCTAATAATAAAGTTTAGATAATCTCATTTATTGTTAGAATAATATATATTATAATTGGAAACCCATGTAAAACAAAACTAAGTCATTGAAATTCAATAGATAGCTTTCATGTCTTTGACTTTCTCACATGGTGTGAAACCCATAGACATGCAATTGATTGCCTTAATACAATTGACTTTCTCACACTGGCCATTGATGACCAAAAACAATGCGAGTTTTGGAACTCAATTGTATTGTTCGATTACCCTAGTTCTTTTGGGAACAAGACATTGAAAGGCTCCATAACTTACAATTTTGTCAACCGAACAACACAAATTCATTCATACAGGGTTCGTATTTACCCTAATCTACTGGTTCTTGTGTGTTCAGTCTCTTTTATTTTGTCATTTCATCTTCAAAATGTTATGGGTTCTAAGAATTTAGAAGAATCATAAGTAATAGTTTTTTATCTAGAGATAGGAATAGGAGTGAAGAGAAAATCTTATAGGCTGCAGCTAAAGACAAAAAGTGCTACAAATGCTAGACATGAAGAGAGTTTTAGCCTAATTTAGAATATGGCTCTAGATTTTGCCACCAAAAAACACATAATAATTTTTTATTTTTTTTTCCTAAAACAAGAAAAATTGAAACTAATAATCCCACTTTTGCCTCATCTTCTCAAAATAATCCCACCTTTACATATTATAGAAATAATCCCACCTTAACACCCCATATTCTCAAAACAAGTCTTTATACCTTCAACCTGTTTTATAGGTTAAATATTTTTATTTTTTATTTCTTTAATATTTCTCTTCCATTTCATCCCCTTCATCCATGTCAACCACCATGACCATCCCCTTGCTGCCTGAGAAACAACCACCCCGCCCTTTGCCGCTTAAGCCACCACCCACAAATCCCAAGACCATGAACAACCACCATCCCAAGGCCACCCCTACCTCCTACCTGATATCTCCCATGCCGAACTCTTCTACTTCCTCTCTTACATTACTAAACCACAAGGTCCACAACTACCCAGCCACATCCACCCTAGCAGAGTGGTATCGACGGAGAGAAGCGACGAAAGCGAGGGGACAGAAGCAGAGAAGAGAGAAAGTGGTGGTCGGAGAGAGAAAACGAGGCTGCGAAGGAACTGTGGGTTGGCTAATTTCCGATGGTGAGTGAGGGAGGTGTTGTAATCGTCGCTCAGTGGTCGAATTGTGTTCAGTGGTAGATGTGTTTCGAGTTTGGTGGTGGCTGGGTACCATGGCTGCCGGCAACCTAGAGGTGGAATTTAATTAACCAAGCGGGGAAAGGGAGGGAATCGGGTAAGAGGGTGGTTGGATCCGGCTTTTCAGGCGAGTTGTTGGGTCCGGCGAATCCGGAGGGTGGCTGGTTCTAACTGGCGAGGGATGGGGCTCCGGCAAGGGAAGGAAGAAGATGGGTTTTTAATTTTTGTTTATTCCTTTATTTTCTAAAAAAATTATTTAAAAAACCCAACTAAAAGGTAACACGTGTTATATTACCTTTTAAAACAAGTTAGCTATTTCACAAACCACTAAAAGGCTTGTTTTGAGAATATTGGGTGTTAAGGTAGGATTATTTCCACAATACTCAAATGTGGGATTGTTTTGAGAAGATGGGGCAAAGGTGGGACTATTAGTTTTAATTTTTCCGAAAAAAAAAAAAAAAACACACACACACACACACACAAAAAAAGGATTCTAGTGGCTCATCCTTAAATACGGTGAAGTTTGATACATAGAACAATCAGCAAAAAATATATATCAAGCTGTCATCTTTATTGGACGTTAGATTTTAGGAAAACCTCCAATAACCAAAACTACAGTCTCTCTACAATCATTTTAATGCACATGTAACTATGACAACGATAGCATATAATTGCTCACTCTCTACACCCAACAATACAAAGTTGTTCTTTTCAACCCTACATTCCCCAAAGTAGCTATTGTTAAGTATAGAAAATGGGGAACTTTCAGTTGATTTTGTCATAATGCCAAGAGTCTAATTGTAAATGACCAGGAGCTCAAGTCATCGGAGGTAATTTTCCTGATAGTTTTATGCTGAGGATGGGAGGAAGGTCAACTTTTAAGATGGCCCTAGCAGCATTCATACCTTTAGATTTGTGTATATCTCGTGATACTTCGGTCAACATATAAAGAGTAAACTAAGCCTCCAAAACATCTTGAATTGGGTCAATGAATGTGGTTCTACATCAAAAAAAAAAAAAAATAAAAATAAAACCAATCTGTTTTACAAAATACTTAAGTCTAAAGGAACTCTATGCCCTAGCATTCAATAAAAACTCCCTTATGAGATTTGTCACCTCTTCTTTCCAAATGACATAGAATTGCTCCATTCTTAGTCAAAAAAATTGAGTTGCACCACAACCCTCAGCATTAACAACTATTTTAACTTTTTAAGCATTGCAATTACTACATTCAAATTTTTTTACTAGGAACTAGATTCACAACATCAGGAAAGTAGTACTAACTGAATTTCTGTAATTTCTTTCTTGATAACTCCATATAGAATTTAATGCCTCAATCACTATTCTAATAGTAGAAATCACACAACATTGTTCAGAATTCCAATTAGAAGTGCAAGGCAGTAATTTAACGCCCTTCTAAATGCACCCATGTGGACTTCACATTTATACTTGCAGAAACGTCAAACATATCATGATGTGGGATGAGTCTATGTCTATTATGACAAACAAATATGGAGAAAAACAAGCAACAGTAAGAAAACTCACCCAAGTCCTTTTTGTGACCAAACGGCTTCAAAAACACCATATGCAGTCTGAAGACCCATATCCAGTAATCCTTCTTGAATCATGGTGGCCGCAAGGGCATAAGTAACACCAGACCATATCTCTCTTGACTGCATTGATGACAAGTCAACATTTCCATCGGGAAGCATTCCGTTGACAGCCCCTCGTCGCCCCTCCTTTACTTTCATCACATTAAATTCAAAAATACTGGCAAGGGCACATTTTGCCTTTTCCTCGTCAACGATTGGTGTTAGACCACATGCTCGAGCATACCTGCAACCAGAAGTGAGCTTTATTTACACATCTCTACAAGTAAGAAGAAAAGAAAATAAATTATAAAGAATCATCGTCATTATCATGATAAATACACATGCCAATTTGGAAACTTGTTCTACTCTGCCCTAGATAACAGCCCAAACAGTTTTGGGAAGTAACAAAAGCATTCATCCAAAAAATTTGTTTGCTTCATACTTGGTTTCTAAACCAAAGGATAGTTGGTCCAGAGGGAAATCCCACTGCAACTGTTCTAATGGAATATTCAGAGACTAAATACTCTAATTCGTGAGCTGTATCTATGTTTCAAGATACAAATTAGTTACAGCATACCATTGTCCAGCCAATTGATCAGCTTGGATAGATGCGCTATTACCACCACCACTGCTGTCGTAATTGAAATATGAACCATTCCATAATTTCAGATAAACAGCCTTTGCTTTCTGAAATTTAAACCAAAAATAATCCTGCGAGCCCTTATCACCAACTTCACGAGCTAGGGCTGAAGCTGCTTCAAGTGCTGCAACCCACAGCCCTCCACAATATGCACTCACACCGGAGACTGACCATGTGTCATACGTCTGATCAGGAAATCCATCATTTTCAATCATACCATTCCCATCCTTGTCAAATTGATCCATATAGGCAATTGCCACATAAACAGAAGGCCAAACAGCTAGTGCGAATTTCTTGTCACCTGTGGCTACAACATCCCTGTAAACCTGGAGAACAAATTTTGGGTTTAAATCTTTCCATCGGTCAGTGTTATGGAGGTTGTAAGCATTCACTTCAAACCATGGGTCATTAAGCCCAATATCATGTGGAACAGCACCAAGAACTTTCCTTGATGCCCATTTCCCGTCATGTAGAAGTTTCATTTTACTAGGATCATGCAGTAGAACTGCTGCAGCAAAGTCTCTCTGGATGCTAAGTTCAAGCTCTGGAAATAGCATCACCAAAGAAAACGATGCATAAAAATGAACATCATATGTGTTCCACATGTGATACTCAATGCCTTCATAGTAAAGAAATTGACCAATGTTTTCCTCCCCTTCTAAAATCAAATTGGGACCAAAAGCAGAATTAGAATTAGCTGTTATATGCGTTTGCTGAAGTATCAAAGTCATTTTCTCAAGGATATTTACAGCCGTATCATTTTGTGTCGTGATATTGGTGGCAGTGTTTACAAAATCAGAGTTAGACTTCTCAAGTGGAAATTCTTTTTCCTTTATAGTCACTGTAGTCTGCAGTGGAGGATAGCCATCTGCAATTAATGTATATAATAATTTAAGTCAAAATCACCAAACAATACTGACTACTAAGATTGAAGTCACAAAGCCAATTTCAAACCTGTCCACACAGTTCCCCCAGCATTAAGGTAATAAAGCTCATTAAAAAGAGTAACGGGATACCTGACAAAACAAATAAAAAAGAAAAAAGTCACATGGTAAAAGAAATGCAGACTAGTAACAAGACCCAACACAAGTGCAAAATTGCAGTTCCAGACACACCATTCTGGAAATCGCTTGTCTTCAAGTATAGGTCTCTGCCATGCTTCAATTTGAGACTCCCAACGCTGATTATCTACATAGGATAGGAACCAAAAGCATTGTCTCAGCTGAGATAACTCCATCGATCATGATGTTCAAAATTACATTACTTACCAACTATAGCATCATGTGCAATATCTGCCGCTGTGTTACCAGAAGTGCCATAAAACTTCGTATACCGCCTGAACCAGTCATAGTAGAGAATAAGATAAAGTCTAAAGCATGATCATAGTCAAAGATATCCTATGAGTCTTTACACTTACCGGTGGTACGTTCTTCCTTTTGAAAATGTCACCTCAGGGCAATCCCATGATAATGAAAATGTGACAGTACGTGTAGATCCTGATGGTACAATAGTTGAAGCTGCAACTGCTGCTCCAATACAAGAAGATGGCTTTGATGGAGCCGATGTCACTGGACAGTTGAGGTTATCAAAGGATCCATGCTAAATCAAGAGAACAAGACTCAGCACACAACAGTAGTAAAGAGCCCATACAATCCAGACTACTCAATAGACACCCCATTAGTTTTATTCAAGAATATTAGAAAAGAGAGGCAAACACATGCTACAAACTCCATGGATTCAAAGGTAACAACTATGGCAGAATTCATCACTTTGGTTTTGAACTCAATGAGCTTCAATTTGTTTGCTTCTAAGCAAAAATTACTTGTGTACCTTGGGCTTGTTAAACAGCTCAACTAATTCCCTGTTTGCTGAATTTTAATAGCATTCTAATTGCTTGTCAATAAGCTGTGATGGATCCGGGTGACCTGAGACCACCTCGGCCACCCTTACGGGTCACACAGGAAGGCGGAAAAGAAACAAGGCAAAGGCAACAGGGGGGACAAGCAGCAGCACAGAATCACCAAGAAGGGGAAGAGGACAAGAGCAGAATCACCAAGAGGGGGGAAGAGGACAAGAGCAGAATCACCAAAAAGGGGGAAGAGGACAAGAGCAGAATCAGCAAAAGGGGAAGAGAACAGAAGCAATTCATGAAGCACTAGGAGGAGTGACAAACTGAGCTCTGAATACTTGATCGGTAAGGGACAAATAGTCAGTAATGTTAAGAGTACTTTTTGTAGTATCAGTGTATTACTGCAGTATATAAAGGAGGACTAGCCTTGATGGGGTATGTGGAATTGAGTTATTTGGAAATATAGAGCGGCAGCCTCAAGTTGCTAATAAAAGATTTGTAGGCTAAACCTACTACCCTTTTGTAAGTTTTGTAAATTTGTTTGAGACAAGCTTTCGACTTGCATTCACTGTTATAATGTCCTGTTTCATACAATTAGTCTTTAGTCTACTACTTAAGATCATGGTTTTCATAGCCCACCAGCCTTAGACTTTTGCATAGTGCATGTTGTAGAATAAAAGGGTAGCTCAGGCCTCGGGCACATGTAGGACTATCCTTGCTTAAGGGATTTACTTCTTTTTTTTTTTTTTTTTTTTTTCAAATTTTAGCTTTCACAAACACCTCAACCCACTTAGGGGACCATTGCTTGGTGTGGAAATTCTGCAAATTTTCAGCAGTTTTTGTACTTTTGGTATTTAACTAATTGATCTTGATTATTCAAATAGAATCCTAAGGTTCTTCCATTCGAATAATAAAAGCCACCTAAAACGAGAGGAAAAATGCTTTGTAAGAGTAAATTTTGATGATCTATGAATACATAAGATTTCTATTTCCATATGCATATTTGTGAGCTTTTATTAGTGAAAAAGTCTTAATCTTTGTGGGTTAATCAATCTATACTCAAATTTTGTGTGCAGCATTGAGATTAAGGCCCTGTTCAGTTCACCTTAAGTAAATAATAATATGTAAAAATAATTTCACTTCAGTTAAAATAATTTTAGTTCAGTAAAATTAATTTCAGTTCAGTAAAAATTAGTAACTCTAAAGAAGAAATATAAGGCTCTGTTCACTTCACCTTAAAATAATAATATTCAGTAAAAATAATTTCAGTTCACTAAAATTAATTTCAGTTCATTAAAAACAAGTTCAGTTCAGCAAAAATAATTTCAGTTCAGTAAAAATAATTTCATTTTAGTAAAAATAAGTAAACTTAAAGAAGAAATTTAATAAAAATAATCAGTAAAAATAATTTCAATTCAGCAAAAATAATTTCAGTTCAGTAAAATTAATTTCAGTTGAAAAAAAATAATTTAAATTCAGCAAAATTAATTACAATTCAATAAAAATGATTTAAGTTCAACAAAAATAAGGTGAAGTGAACGGAGCCTTAGAGAATCAGTAAAAATAATTTCAGTTTAGTAAAAATAATTTCAATTCAATAAAATTAAATTAAGTTCAGCAAAAATAATCACTTCAATAAAATTAAATAAGGTGTAATGAATGGGGCCTAAGACTTAGTGTCTTTACTTTATTAAACTAATTGATTAGTGAACCAAGTAAATATATTCTGCTTATATCTTAGTGCCTATAACGGATGACGGCTTACAAATAGTTAAGTTGGCTTACAAATAATCTTCTAAGGGTTGAACCCTATGTATATTTCTTAAGTCTTGACTTATCTTGATATTTGGCGCTAAGCTTTGTATTAGGAATTAATTGATGACAGTTGGACGCTAATTAGCTTGTAATTAAGCTTAACCTTCCATTAGTAACATTCTGGGCTCAATTAACATTGAAGCCCACCTGAGCTAAGGCTTTGAGAAGATCACTTTCCCCTCCTTTCAATATATGAATTCCCACCTCATTTTCATTTGCTTCACATTCTTTCATTTACCTTAGAGAAATTCACAAAATCCTCTCCAATTTTCTCCCAAATTCTTGAGAGTTTGAGTGTTCATGTCACATTGCTCGGATTCATCAAAGTTCATCAAGATCTTCAAGATGTATGTGAAAATTTCTAACATTTTGATTTGCTTTTTGGTAGATCCAAAAGCAATTTTTGAGTTTGTGTTTGAATTTTGAATTTGCGGTTTTAATTTCAGCCTTAATCTTGATATGCCTGGCTGGGGAAATAGATTTTTATTGAGTATTTATATGGTGGATGTTAAAAGGGTGGAGTGGCCGAGGGCTAGGTCGACCATGCCGAGGGCATAGCAAGCTCTTGCAGTCGAATTTGCTAGACTGAGGGCTTACTTGCTTATCTTAGGGCCTCAATACTCACAATAGTATATTACTCTCCTAAAACTCCATGCAATCCCAAGTGATGCAAATAAAAAGAAACAGAGGGAGTGTTTTTCAATATAGGTATGTTTTTTCAATAGTTAGAACTTTTGACATAAAATAAGTTATGAAGTAATTATTTCATGACCATTGAGGTGAAACTTAAAAGAAAAAAAGATTGAGGGAGGAAATGTGGAAAAAGATGAAGGAATATAGAGAGTATGTACATGAATATTGTGGGATATGAAATGACATATGTTTCAGGGTTTTCTGTGTACCTCGGGAGAGTTACGTCACCAAGACTGGATTCCGACGCCTATACTTGCAAAACAACTGAGACTCTGGGTGGTTGGAGTTTCGCCTCCGACGATCAGGTTAGAACGTGTTTAAAGAATGTAAAAAGGTGCGAAAAAGGTAAAGTGAGATCTTCTCGGATTCTGAGCTTAGGTGTTTTTTTCTAGATGTGAGAGAATTGATTGTAGTGTGATAAATGAACGTGTCCCTTAAATGGGGGAATCTCCCTCTTTATAGGGTCCTCGGGATTTATGTCTTAACCACGGAAACCTAAGACTGATGGGCTGTGCTGCTTTGCGGCTTTCTCGGGATTTGGTCCCTGAAGGCTATCTTTTTTCCAAGTAATTAGGAGTGCCACATGTCAAATGGAGATAGGTCCACTTTGAACCTCTCCTTGGGTGACATGTGTCACTACTGATAGGGTCGAGTGGCCTGGGTATTTTTACCCAAAACATTTCACATGTGTGACGTGGCGTGCCACATGGCATTTGTGACACTTTTCACTCGAGAATTGGTGAATAAGTTTTAACTGTTCACCTTCTAGGGAAATTACAAGGATGCTCTTAAATTTACCCCTCTATAAATAGGGTTTTTACCCCCCTTCTTTTGGACGTTTCCAAAAAGTCTACAGAGAAAAAGTCAAAGAAATTTCTAGAGTGAGAGATTCTGACAACTGCATGCATGTGTTATTCACCCTTTCTAGAAACAACTCTCAAGGTACCGTCTCCCCCTCTCAGCTCTTTCATATTTGTTTCCGTTTGTGTATATAGCATTCAAGAAATGGATTCACCATCATTACACACGACACAACCTAGTTAAGTAGTCAGCTGGTCTCTTGGTATAGTTGAGTATAGGACTAGGGGTGCCGGGTCTGGGTGCTTGGATCACCCTTGTACTTCCCCGAATCCAACTTTCTCTGTGTCTATGCAAGATATAATGGCTCGGATTATTTGGACAACCACAAATCCGGATTATAGAGAAGAAGGCACATAAGGTGTGCCGCCTGAGGAAGAAACGACTGAGGTGATGACCCCGGCTGAAGGGGAGGAATCTTGGATGAGGATTACGTGAAAATAATAGAGTCGGGTTTCTTCGAGCTGACAACCACTCCCCTCTCAACCGGCGAACTAATAAGTGTACCCAAAAACTGGATACCCAAGCATGAGGGGTTGAGAGACGAAGCATTCTTGTCCGCCTGTGGTCTGAGCACAGTGTTTGTTAGATGTATGTTTAACATGCATTAGGCAATTATTATGCCGTCTCTGTTGTTTTGACGCTTTTCAATTTTTATTGTTGTTCGATGACCTGACAAGCAGTTCTTTTTCAGAAATCGATAGAAGCATGCTTCCGGATGACAAAACACCAAGACGGTCCGCCGCTCAAATCCGCAAGGATTATGGCAGAGGCGAAGAGAGTCAAATTGGCGGCTAAGGGGCAGGTACAAACCACCTGCCCAGCTTCAATTTTCAAGTTTATTTACACAGAGAGACGGTAATAACCGACTATATGCTTAGTGTCTAATTTGTTTTTCATGGTGTGGAAAAAGGGAGCTCCCAAATCCTTTACGAAGTTATTCAAGCGGAAGCATGATGATAAAGTCACCAACTCTGCCAAGTCTTGAAAAGTTTTGTTTGCTCAGACGGCTCCTAATCTTCCGCGTGGAAAAGGCCATCTAAACATCGAGGGAAAAATCCTTAGCATTAAGGGCTTTGATCTTGGGATAGACCTTGTAAAAAAGCCGGGTGCCATTACTAGTATAATGGCAAGCTAATCCTAAGTATAATGCCATTACTTAGGATAGAACCATTGTTGTTATTAGACACAAATTTTAACATGGCAAAAACTAAGTCGTTGTCTTGACTAATCTTCCCTATGGTCAAACAAAATTTGTAATCAATCAACTAACCAAAAATACTAGTATAATGGCAAGCTAAGAGGTCGAACCACTAGGAATGGAAGGTTAGATGCTATAGTCTTTCATTAAGCTACTTCGAAGAGAATGAAATGGTTTGGTTTAAACTAAAATTAAGTAACTAATCAGGTACGGGAAATCAAAATCACAACCACTAGGGACTTAGGGTCCACATACACTCACAATAGAGATGCTAATTGGATGGGAGATTGATCAATCAAACATTGCAAGGGAAAATAGCAATTGCAATAAAGAGGACTCGATAGGCTATTTCCTAGGCGTCAAACTAGGGGTCTCTACGAATGACTAGCTAGGAACACCACAAATCAAGCTCAATCGATAAATGTAACCTCCAAATGAATGTGTCGTGTTATTGGAGAATCACAATGCATTCTAGCATGATAAACAAGGTTGATCACTCCTTACAAATCAAGCACATGCACAACTCTATCAACCAATTTAATCACAACATTAAATCAATCAAAATCTACCAATTAGCTATGAGCTATCATTTATGCATGCTTCACCATATCCCAAGCAAAGAATCTACTCACTACACATTGTGGGAATGAAAAACAAAACAAAAGAAATCACAATGATCATCATCTCAAACTCAATCAAGTAGAAAATCCAATAAATTACACTATCAATCTTAAATTCAAGCAAATCAAACAATCTATCATGAATCTAAAGCAAAACAAGTAATAGAAATGAATTAAAGGAAGAAATTCTCACTAATTGTCATTGACTAAAGGAAAATCCACACCAAATTGAAGCAAATGTTGAAGAACAAATCAAATCCAAGAATTTCACTCTCTACTTTCTCTCTCTAATTTTACTCCTCTAATATCTAAGAACTAAAGTTTCCCAAAATAAACTTCTCTCTCAAAAAATATAACTCTCCTCTAAAAATAGAAGGAAAATCTATTTATGGTAAAACTAACTAAGGAGAAATTAGTTGGACGTCCAAAAACAACCTGTACAGGCGTGCTCTCACTCCGGAATGCGCGACCGTGAAAAGAGGGGTACAAAACAAGGAGCAAGGGCGGCGTGCCCGCGCACATCTTCCGCCCGCTTGCGCTCCTGGAGCAAGGCATTTCCTCTGTGCGACCACCGGTGCAATTTGTGCGCTCCTCTTGATCGCCATTGGGTATGGTAGTTCCAAATCATGCCGACGGTGGGTTCGACATTGCTTCTTTATGCAAGCGCAGCATGAGAGCGCAGGCTTGAAGTCTTGGAACTAGCATATCATATCTTTTGAGCTACAATGGAGCAATATCCTTGCATCTTGAGGTTCTTAGAACCCGAGGAAAAACCATGGAGAGCCTTGGACACCACCTCTCTCCTGAGAACATAGAAAAATAAACAAATAAAAGAGAAAAAAATAATAAAAAGTAAGAAAATGCAAGAAAAAAGTGAAATCAACTAAGAATGAACCAACTAAAGAATTAAAGGCTAAAACTAGAGAAAGAGACATAAGAAAAGCTATAAAAACAACTAAAAATCATCCAAAATAAAGCCAAATGAGTGCTATAAATGACACTCATCAAATTCCCCCAAGCTAGACTTTTGCTCGTCCTCGAGCAAAAACAAAAGCAAGTAGGAATAGGATGAAAGACTTATTCAAATAAGAAAAAGGAAAGAAAAGGAGAAGGATGTACACTAAGACTCACTTCGTAGGAATCACGGTTGTTATTAGCTACAATAAACCCTTTAAACCCCAAAGTCGCCAATGAGGATGAGTGAGGCCTCATAAGGGTATCCAAAGAGTTTGACCCATGACACTTAAAGATAAAATGAGGCAAATCATAAAAGAAAAATGAAATCAAAAAGGAAAAAGTAAAACCAAAGGCTTTTGAAATGGACTTTTGCAAATATTCAAATACAAATGAATAAGAAACTTTCTAGACAAATAAGGATATGCACGTTCCAAGATATCCAAGGTTGATTGAAAACATAAAATATGCTAAGCATAGAGAACTAATAAGACACAATTCACCTTCATCCAAAACAGTCTTATCGTTTTCTCCCTACTAGTTTCATATCCACCTCTAGTGAGCATCTCAATTATTCCTCGAAGGAACCGGAGAAGAAGAGATTTTTAAGGCTACTCGACATCTTGACTATGCAAACCTCTCTATAGGCTTGACTCACATCTTCCTCCACCGACTTGTGACTCAACCAAAAAGGTCAAAAGGTTTTGAAAAGGGTTGTAATGTATGGGCGAAAAGGGTGAAGGTAGGCTAAAATTTGAAATTTGGTGGTGTACCTAAATTGTGAAGCAAAGAATGGCCAATTCTTAACAACATAACCAAGTAATCACCAAACAAAAACACCAACAACCCCAAGCTTATTCAAAGCGAAAATCACAAACATATATACAAAAAGGGTAAGAATGCTTCCCCCCAAGCTTAAATGGAGCATTGTCCCCAATGATCTAAATAGGGAGAAATACACTTACATCAAAATATTTTGAGTTTTTTCATTTTTTTCTCATTTTATCACTTTTGCCAAAGCATTTACTTGTGCTTTGCTCTTTCTCATTTTTGTTTTTGTTTTTATTTTCACTTTATTGCTTTGTCCTCGCCTCTTTTGACTATGGACGGCTTTTTCAACTTTTCATTTGCCTTTATTCACACAATATCCATAATACAAACTTGCTTTCATCATATATATGAACCAAATAATTAAACTTATACACCATATTTTCCAACAATAAGGACCAATTGCTTCACAAAAACCAAGAATGGAAACAAAAATGAAACAAATGGCTCAAAAGCAAAAGATATGGCTTGAAAAGAAGGTGTAATGCTTAATTGGTTAGTAAGGAGGCAAATGTAAACCCAAAATCAAAGAGATAAAATCTATCCTAGAAAAATTACCTCCCAAAAAAGATGCATTTGTTCTTCCTAAATGGTTCGGCCGCGATCTTGGGAGATAAAAGTCAAGTTCTAGATAAAGTAAGCAATAGTCAAGGATCCATGTGCCGCTCATGCAAAGTATGTAGAATTCGGGTGCTATTATGTCCCTTAAAGAGTTACGTCTCGAATACTGGGTCCGACAAGGGCACCTATACCTGCAAAGTGAACGGAGCTCCGAATGGTCGGAGGTCCGCCTCTGAAGATTAAGTTAGTACGGATTCGGAGTTAAACGTGCGGAAAGTAAGTATCTTCTCGGATTCCGAGATCAGGTGTTCTCTGTTTTCGAGAGCAATAAATGATGTAATGATTAAGACCTCGTTTCAATTATTGGGGGAATCTCCCTATTTATAGGGTCTCAGAAAAGTGTGCCCTTTCCTAGGGTTTGATGACCTAGGAATTAGGGCAGCGCCGTTTTGCGACTACATTGGGATTTGGGCCTTGAAGGCCGCCATTTCCCAAGTGCCATATCTGTATGACGCGTGTCAGCATCTGGGGGGTCCATTTGGACGCCTCTTAGAGCTCTAAAATAAATTGATAATGCTCTAAAATCACCATTATGCATGCTTTCAACAATAACAAATCTCACAAGCCTCCCAAAGACTACAACAATTATAGTCAAGAAATCCCTCAAGTCTATTGTAATATTCACCAAAAGTCTCATTGTCATATTGAGAAAATGAGAGACATGCCATTTTTTTTTACAAAACAAGAAAAAATCAAATAAAAGAAAAGTATATACAAAGACCTAGAATCAAGAATTCAAAAACACTCAAACATAGACACGGTTCCCCGACAACGACTCCATTTTGACGTAGGGAAAACTAGGTCGTTATCTAATCCTCCTCAAGGCCAAACAAATTTATAATCACTTAACAAACTTAAATACAAGTATAGAGGTAAGTCAAGGGTCGAACCACTAGGAACGGTTATGTTCAAGTATTTCCAATTAACGCTTAAGCTAGGTCGAAGTCGAAGGTGAAAGGTAACACTAATCAACTACCTAAACCAAGATCCAAACAAAAGAAACACTAGGGAATGGGGATCAACATGCATTCATGATAATCAAGCTAATTAGGGAATCAAGCAATGCAAGCAATGTTAAGACAAATAGTAGAAGCAATTAGGAGCATTCAATTAATCATCCTCATACTCTCTAACATAGATTTCTCTAGTGCTAAACAATAAGAAGAAACATAATCAAATACTCAACCAATTATGATCAAATCACTATCAAGTGGTCATGTCAATTAATTCAATCATGCAATCAAGTTTAGCATCATGGTTAGCTACTCCAATCAAACTAGACAATATGCAAACCTCTATTAATCAATTTAATTACAACACAAGAACTACTCAAATTCCCAAATCAATCTCAATCCATCAATCATATATGTTTTACACAACCCTAGCAAATAACTACTCAAGATTCATCATCTAATCAACAAGCAAGTTAAAGGAATTCAAGAATCAACAAGTATAGAAGAACAACTACACTAATCAAGAATCAAACATCAAACCAAATCAAACAAAACAATAAAGAGGAGAGAGAGTGAGAAATGCTCATTGATTGATAATGGAGATCTTCAATACAATTGTCACCTTGAATCTTCAATCTCTGAAATAACCATTGAAATCCCTCACTTTCTCTTTCTAAAATTACTCCTAAACTAACCCTAAAACTAGAGAGAGAAGCTCTCAACTAAGCTAAGAATATGAGAGAGAAATCATAAGCTAGTCTAAAGTTGTCCTTTCAAAAGGATATTCTAGAGTATAAATAAGCAAAGAAGAGAAAACAAACGGCCGCGCCCTCTCCTTAAAGATGTGTGGGCGCGAAAAAATGGGTACGGAGAAAATAACGAACGCCGCGGGGTGTTTGGGCAGGTGCCGCGCTCGTGGGTACAGAAGCCTGCGCCCGCAGCATACTCGGCCGCGCTAGTAGAGGAACAAGGCTGAACAAAGCAGCAAGCCGCGCCCGCGGTGGCTGGCCGCACCCGCGAGGTGCTTGCGGCCAGACCGCGATGGCTTCCTGCCTAAAAACTGTTGTTTTGGTGCAGCCAAGCCCGCGGGTTGTCGGGTTGCGGCCCTGCTGCTTAGCTACTCTGCTCGAGCTGCTGCGATGCACTACTTAGCTGAGCTTGCTCGCATGCTTGGCTTGCCGAGGTAGGTAAGTTGAATTTTTATTGCATGACGAGCATGATTTAATTATTTTATTAGTGATAGGATATTCACGTTAGTGTGGTGCATATGTACTCAGCTTTTGCTGATTCGTACTTTTGTGTTTGTGTTTGGCTTTCCTTTGAATTGGCCCTACTATGACCCATTTATATGGTGAGTAGAGGGTTGAAATAAAGAGGAAGTGGCAGGTACTTGAAGAATGAAGAGCATGAAAGGAATGAGTGTAGAGAGTTACTAGTTATGATTTCTTAGTTTTATATTCTAGATTATCGGTTTGTTGATTATGGACTAACATTATTATGTTTATTTTTAAGTTGGTTTTGAAAAGGCCAAGTTTGGATTGGTTCCCACTTGTGAACGATTTAATTCTACTTTTGTTTGAGGTTATGAACTCAAGTTTTATTTTAAAAAGTTTATTTATGTTTTAGACTTACGCTGTGTGACTTTGAAAATAGCCTTAGCCGTTATCATGGTGGCGGTAGTAATTTGGTTATTTCCTAAAAGGATTTTATTTAAGGTTAAAAGGGTATTTTAAAAGTAGGAAATTTCCAGGGTATTACACAGACTTGCACAACTTGCTAAAAGAATTCAAAGACATCTTTGCCTTTTAAGTGGAAGAGATGCCAGGTATCAGCCCGGGTCTCGCTGTCCACAAGCTCGTCGTGGATCCAAAAAAGAAGTCTGTTAGGAAAAAGAAAAGAAATCACGATAAGGAGAGAAGTAAGGCAAAGTAAAGAAGTTGTTAGACGACGGGTTCATTTAGCAATGTCACTTCCCAAATTGGGTTGCAAATGGTGTCCTTGTGAAGAAGTCGAATGGTACCTAGCTCATGTGTCTTGATTACACTGATCTAAACAAGGCATGTCCGAAGGATAGTTACCCGCTTCAAAATACCGACAGTCGGACATGCTTTGATGAGCTTTATGGATGCATATTGAAGCTTTCATCAGATTCCCCTGTTATACGATCTCCATTAATCAAATTGGAAGAAATATAAAGGCGTACATTGATGATAAGATAGTCAAATCCAAGCTAAAGACAGATCATCTTGCAGACCTCCGAGAAACCTTTACCACACTCAGGCAGCACAAGGTCATGCTTAATCCCAAGAAGTGTGTACTCGGTGTTGAGTCTGGGAAGTTTCTTGAATTTTTGATTGATCAAAGGAGGATAGAGACCAACCCAGAGATGATATAGGCGGTCATTGCACTGGCACTGTTTTCTCAGCATCGGTTCCTACATGCCTTAGCAGCTTTCTATTCTTTGAATTATCCAGTTTTTCGCAGCGTTTTTTTGATTCTAGTTGTGAAAGATATTTCCCAAATTTCCTACGTGTAAAAATCCTATGTTTGTGACGCATTACGAGTGGTCTTTCCAATGCGGACCTTTTTTATGCTTATGCCAATAATGTCAATCAAAATTACGCACATGAATATTTAGAACTTTTTGAGTCTCATTCACTCATTTTAAATCATTGCCAAAATAAATTTTAGGAATTAAAATAGAAATCCTCCCCAGTGGAGTCGCCAAAAACTGTAGGGAATATTTCAAGCATCCCACACTTGAGCCCCACTGTGATCATACACTTAAGCATGGTTGCATCCAAAGGGAAGGAAGCTAGAGCAAAAGAGTCGCCAACAAGTTTTAGGAACTTGTAAACCGTTCACAGGGTGAAGGTTACACCCCTTCACGATCCATGAGATCGCTAACTCCATAGTGGTGTGGAACCATGACTGGATATTCAGGGATGAAGGTACAAATCCAACCTAAAAGAGATTAAACTTGCCCTAATAATAGGCCTCTACTTTATTCTTCTCATTTCATGTGCGCTTTCTGACTAACATACAATCATTACGTTAACCCTAAACCTGTTTATCTATGTTGGTTGAATATTAATGCACAAACAAAACTATTATTGGCGATCACTTGAATTATAATCATATTAGCCTAAACAAGATTATTAATTATCTTATTAAGCGTGATTACAAATACAAATTCCCTTTAAACCTGCAAGAGAGGGCGCGATCAAGCAATAACAATTATATATAATATCAAGCAACAATAATAACAACAAATCATCATCATCATAATAATAATCTCAGTGAAGCATAATAATATTAGCAAGATCCTAGGCATGATACTAACAAGATTAATAACAAATCCTAGCATGTCACTAAACAATAAAAATCAAATCTTTATCCTTAACATGATACTATCATGATAGAAGAAATAGGAGGCATCCTAAACATGATACTAGAAAGCAATAAAAGCATCCTAACATGATACTAGGAATTAATATAACCTAAACATGTTTTCTATATCAAAAGAATAATTAAGCAATTAAATTACTTACTTCGATGCCTCGTATCTCTTTCTATCAAAACAATACACACGTTAGTAACTTCAAGGAAAATATTAAACAGTAAATCTAATCAAAGAATTGAAATAAGATTTGGGACCAAACCCTCAGAAATTATCAACCTTTCACGTCGAGGACGAAGGCAACTTCGAACTTGGCTAGTTGTGTCCAGAACTTGTGAATGAGGTATGATATACTTTAAAAAGGGCTAGGCTTAGAAAAAGAATAGAGAGAGAGAAGAGAGATGATTGGCGATGATCCAGCTTGTTGATGATTGAAAACGGGGAAATACGACCCTATTTATAGAGAAAATAGTCCGAAAACGATAGAAAAGAATTAGAATTTGAATCGGAAAAAAATTGGTTCTATTACAAAGCTGTTGCGCGCGACAGAGTCTGTCGCGAAACGATAGAAATCACGCGGCGCGACATAGCTGTCGTTTCGCGGTGAGACAATTTTTTGCGGATTTTGTTTTTATCATATCTTTTGATCCAGAAGTCCATATAAGTCATATAATATGTCGTTGGAAAGCTCCCGAAGTCTAATTTCCATCCCAATTAGAATCAAACTTAAATATTTTGTAGTATAAATGATATGGCCGAAATAGTGAAAGGGTGTTAGCTTTGGACTGGACATTTTTCATAAACAGGGTACCAAAAGGAATATTTTCAAAAACAGAAAGAAGTATTTTTATTAAAAATAATCGCATCACGTGACTTTTCACACTTTCACTTCGTTCGATAATCAATGACATGAAAGATATTCATCACTGGTGTTTAGGGTAAAAATACCCCAGGTACGTGGCCCAATCTCATAGTGACACGTGGCCCAATAAACAGGCGACACGTGGCCCTATGAGAATGTGACACGTGTCCACTTGTCATGGTGACACCTGTCAGCCATCTCTAAATGCCCCAATGCTGCAATCAGAATGAGAAAAGAGCCCTGATGACCTCAGGCCCAAATCCCGAGAAAACCTTGAAAGCCGTAAAACGGCGCCCCCACGACACGTGGTGACCTCTGATTGCGCAGCCAATCACATCACGAAATTCTAGGGCATAAACCCTAGAGGGGTACATGTTCCCACCCCTATAAATACCCCAATCATTTATGATGGGAGGGGTGGATTGTGACATAACATAAATATAGAGCATTAAAGAGCTACAACTTCTCTCTACTTTCTCTCTCTAGCCTTTTCCGTTTCCGTTCACTAACTTGAGCGTCGGAGGCGAATATTCCGTACACCGGAATATTCGTTATTTTGCAGGTGTCCGAGTCTTTGTCAGCAGAGCGTGACCAGTATCCGAGGGAATCACAAAAAACCCCGAAACAACTGGGTTTTGTTTTTGGGGAGACACAATTAGGTGTCTACAGAAGCCCCCACTTTGACTGAGTTTGGAGAAACACAAGTTTTAAAAACAAAAGTCAAAGTAGTGATAGGGACGGAGAATGATTCAGAACGTTCGGCGACCCTAAATCATTCTTGTAACGTCGATACCTGCAAACTAGCATTAGTTAAACAGATAAGAGAGTTAAGAAACGCGTATCTTGCACCGTCGAGCACACGTCTCTGAGGTAACTGATTTTGTTGCCGCATTTTTGTTGTGAAGACCTCCACTGTGTCTCGTGAACATCATCGTCGAAGACCGCTGCTTGTAGCCATCCTCGATTGTTTGTGAAAATCCTCCACATTCTAGGGAACATCGTCGAAGGCGACTGCTTGTAGCCGTCTTCAGCTTTGCTATGACGTCCTTCCATGTCTCAGGAATTCTATCGCGAACCACCACGCCTCGAGCGATCCACTGGACGACAATCTTCCACGCCTTGGGAATTCTACCGTGAACCACCACGTCTTGAGCGATTCACCGAATGACGGTCTTCCACGCCTTGGGAATTCTTATTGTGAACCACTATGTCTCGAGCGATCCATTGGATGATAGTTTTCCACGCCTTGGGAATTCTTATCATGATCTTCTGCGCCTCGAGCAACTCACAAATGAATGATGACAAATTTCCTCGCCTCGGGCAACATGTCGTAGACTCCTTCGTCTTGAGCAGTCTTCTAAATGATGATTTTCCACGCCTTGGAAAGTCTAATAGTTTAACAGTTTCCATGCCTTGAGAGTCTTGTCATGAGCCCCTATGCCTTGAGTAGCTCACAAGTGAGATTCCATTAAGTACTCACGCCTTGGGATGCAATTGCCAAATTCTACCCTTTGGGAAGTGTGCATCAATCGATAATTTTTCTTCGTCTTGGGAAAACTTGTCCAATAATTATGAGTCTCTTCGCCTTGAGAAACTTGCTGTGTGAGTCGTCCATGCCTTAGGACACAACAAATTTTTGTTGAATCAAAGTTGTTTTGTTCGACAATCTCCACATCTTGGGGAATGTCGTCCAAGATTGCTTCGCCTTGAGCCATCTTCTCAGATTGGGTGTCAACTTTCGCATCCTAGGGAATGTTGTCAAAGACCACTACGCCTTGAGCCGTCTTCTCAAATTAAGGTGACATCTTCCATATCTTTAGGGGATATTGTCAAAGACCACTACGCCTTGAGTTGTCTTGTCAAATTCTCTCATCTTCACGCATTGGAAGTGATAGCTTGTCATGTCTTGAAAAACTTGTGTCTTTTGCCTTAATCCTTTGTAAAGATCACCTGTCCGTCTGGGACTTAGTGCACCTGGATCTATGTTTTGGACTACAGGACTTTGCTTATGTTTTTCTTAGGGTTGACCTAAGGTTTGTAGTGCTTGACATTATGATTGCTTTGACTTGAGGTTGACTCAATGTTTAGTGTGTTTGACTCTTGTGTGACTTAATGTGTTTTGACCGACTCGATAATGCAAAAAAGCAAAAAATTTCAGTCATTTTTGTGGAGGGTACCGACTTTCTCCCGAAAAAGAAAGACACAAAAAAGAATCGAAGTGAGTGTTTGAGTGTTTGAGTGCATGTTGAATGAGCTTAGTCAAATGTATGCATTGACGTTGTATCTCATAGTGGAAGGATTAGTTCATCCTAGGCTATCTCAATTTGTTGACTCGATGATGAAAGTATTTGGGTAACTTAGGCGCGAAGGCTAAGTACTTCATACTTTGTGATGCAATGATGAGTGATTTTGATATGACAAGGTATGCTTCAACGTTGTGTTAAGATTTCATGACAAAGGGTTCCTAAGGAAAGGATTATTTGGTCATGTATCTGTGCAGTGTGTGAAAGTGACACTAAAGTTAGGCTGCAAAGGCTAATGGTGTGGAAATATATAGAAAAGAGTCAAATAATGGTGACTCTTAGGCTGGGTAGGCTAATGATGTAAGGATCAAGCCCCCAAGTCTAGCTCTATGTGGATAGGGATGAACATTGGAGATCCCTTGATATGATCATTTATGAATGTGAATGAATGCATTTTATTACAGCTGCACCCCAATGTGAGGTTGCCTACGTATCCGTTAGGAATCAGGCCGAACGTAGCTCTAGCCGAACCTCGCACAAGTGTGTGTATACCTCAAAGAGGTCTTTTGAAGGGTTGTAACAGGGTTAGGCTAAAGGTTGAAGAAGAAGGGGATAAAGGCTCAAGACCCTAGATAAGCCCCCAAGGTGTGCAACCCAGAAGAGCATGTTACCTCGTACAGGAACTTGATGTACTTGCAAAGTGTAGATGATGCTACATGGTGTAGATGCTTCCCGGCCACTCTCAAAGGGGTGGCCCAGGACTGGTTTAACAGCCTCCCAGCCGGATGCATCAATTGCTTTACCACCCTTAGTTTGTTGTTTGTGGGAAACTTCTCATACAACATCCCACCAAGAAAGACAAGCCTCAACTTGGCTACAATTGTCCAAGGAAAGAATGAAGGACTACGCTCGTACGTCCAAAGGTTTAACCAAGAAAAAGCCCAAATTCATAATCTTCCGGACGAAATGGCTTACTCAGAATTTCTCCGGGGATTAAGGCATAATGGTTTTAAGTTTGATTTGGTAAGAAAAAAGATTCGGTCATACGCAGGTGTATTGCGGGAAGCCGAAGCCTATATTGAGGCCGCGGATTTTTGTTCGCTCACCAAATCAGAACAGCCGGCCAAGGGGGCTGAGAAGAAACAATCTTCTCAGCAAAACTCGGCCGGTCTAAAGAAAGAAGGGAACAAAAGAAAAGAAATCTGGGTAGCTGATGACCAGCAACCCAAGTCAAAGAAAAGCAAGACATACGAGCCTCAGTATGAGTTCAACAAGGATGGTTACTCTATTTTGATGGAGATAAAAGACAAGTTTGAGTTTGAGAAGCCTCAGCCTTTGAGAGGCTCGGCCCAGTACAGAAACAAAAACAAGTATTGTCATTACCACAAGGATGTGGGTCATGACACGAACGAGTGTATCAACTTGAAGAGACTGTTGGATAAGTTGGCCGACAAGGGTCTGCTGAAACCCTATGTGACCAAGTCCAAATTCACCTTCAAGCGGACAGACAACACATCCGAGAAAAAGTAACAAAGTGAAAAGAAGAATGACAAGGAAGATGATGGGAATAGCACTGATTCAGGTTTTGTGGCCGTCATATCAGGAGGCTTTGCTTCAGGCGGCCCTACCATGAAAGGAATCAAGCAGGACGCTCGAAACCTGTCAAATGTGATGCAAACGGACGTTGTTAAAGCCGAGCCATTTCCTGAAGTGATCATAAGTGAGGCTGACCGTGGTGAGGTCAGAGCTTTGCACAATGATCCCATGGTCTTTGTAATGAAAATAGCAAATTTGAAGGTGGGACGGATATTGATTGATACGGGCAGTTCGGCCGATATCATAAGTCTCTCTGCCTTGAGGAATTTAAGCTTCCCAGAAGATGCTCTCCAAGATATAACTCATCCCTTAGTAGGATTTGGGGGGAATATCATTCATCCAGTCGGACGGATTGACCTTCCCATCCGTTTCGGGCAGAAGGGGGAAGGAAGAGACATGGTCGTCCGTTTCCTTGTGGTAAAAGAGTTGACTGGGTACAATGTAATCCTCGGCCGCCCTACTCTCAATGCAGCCAAGGCGGTCATAGTGCCCCATTTGATGTTGTTGAAGTTTGAAAGGTCGGACGGAAAAATTGGAACAATTCAAGGAAGTCAGAAAATGGCCAAGGAATGTAATCAGCTGGCCGTGAAGCCAACAGCACGCGGCCAAAAGTTGTCCGAGATTAAGGAAGAAGGAACCTCACTCCCAGCATACCAGGTCGGCCAGAAGCGTAAGGCGACCAGGGCAGAGGAAGCCTAGCAACTAATGACTGTCGGCCGACCAGATGAGTTGAGGCCCCAGCCGGCCGGCAGCCACCAGGATATAGTGCTTGACTCCAACCACCCAGAACGGACAGTTAGTGTCGGCACTATAGCCTTGGAATTTCTTGGGGATGAGTTAGTACAGCTGTTAAGAGAATTCAAAGATGTGTTTGCATTTGAAGTTGGTGAAATGCCAGGAATAAGTCCTGACCTGGCCGTGCACAAGTTAGCCGTGAATCCTTTGATAAAGCCTGTCCGCCAGAAGAAGAGAAATCACGGAGAAGAGAGGAATCAGGCGGCCGCAGCAGAGGTAAAAAAGCTGCTGGACGCCGGTTTCATTCGGCAATGCTTTTACCCAGATTGGGTGGCCAATGTAGTTCTTGTGAAAAAGCCGAATGGGACTTGGAGGATGTGCGTGGATTACACGGACTTGAACAAGGCGTGTCCTAAGGATAGCTTCCCCTTGCCTAAGATCGACCGTTTGGTTGACTCTACGGCCGGACACGCCCTTATGAGCTTCATGGACGCATACTCCGGATTCCATCAAATTCCTTTGTGGGAAGAAGATCAAGAGAAAACAGCGTTTGTGACCGAGCAGGGGTTGTACTGTTACAAGGTTATGCCATTCGGCCTCAAGAATGCTCCTGCTACATTTCAGAGGCTTGTTAATACAATCTTTAGAGACCAGCTCGGCCGGAACATGGAGGCATATATTGATGACATGATTGTCAAGTCAAAAGAGCCGGCCGACCATCTCAAGGATCTACGAGAAACGTTCGCCGAACTCAGGCGGCATAAGATGATGTTAAATCCAAAGAAGTGTGTATTTGGTGTTGAGTCCGGCAAGTTTCTCGGACTTTTGATTGATCAACGTGGAATCGAGGCCAACCCTGAAAAAATTCAAGCCGTCCTTGACATGAAGTCTCCAAGAACAATCAAGGAAGTACAAAGACTGACCGGCTGTTTAGCAGCCCTTAGAAGATTTTTGTCAAGATCAGGGGATAAGTGCCGTTACTTTTTTCAAACCATTAAGAAGAAAGCCCTGTTCGAGTGGACAGAGGAGGCCGAGGAAGCATTCGTACAGTTGAAAAATCACTTGCATACATTGCCTCGCCTCGTCAGTCCGCTCAAGAATGAGAAGCTATATATCTATCTTGCCATCTCCGAACACTCTCTAAGTGCCGTCCTTCTTGCTGAAAGGGACGGCCATCAGGTCCCGGTGTATTTTATCAGTCATGTACTTCACAATGCTGAGCTGAAGTACCCCCCAATTGAAAAATTTGGCCTGGCCTTGTACATGGCATCAAAGAAGTTGCGGCCATACTTTTTAGCACATTCAATTGTGGTCTATACAGACCAACCCTTGAAGAAGCCGTTCTCAACTTTGGAGGCAAGTGGCCGCATGCTCAAGTGGGCCTTAGAGCTCAGAGGTTTTGACCTTGTGTTTGAACCAAGGAAGGCAATCAAGGGGCAAGCCTTTGCAGATTTTTTGGCTGAAATGACACGGCCTGATCTTCAGCCGGCCGGGGACCAAGTTTGGAAAGTGTTTGTGGATGGTAGTGCAACAGCGACCGGGTGTGGCGCTGGTATTATATGTGAATCTCCTGAGGGAGACAAGTATGAGTACGCGTTGAGGTTTCAGTTCCAAGCGTCAAACAATGAAGCTGAGTACGAAGCATTGTTGGCCGGCCTAAGGATGTGTAAAGCGGCCGGGGCAACCAAAATTGAAGTATGCTCGGACTCCCGGCTAATAGTCCATCAGGTCAATGGTGGCTTTGAGGCCAGGGAGCCGGCCATGATGAAGTACATGCAACTAGTTAAAAATGAGGCCGAAGGCCTAGAGCTTTTTTCTCTCAAGCAAGTTCCCCGTTCAGAGAATCATCAAGCGGACGCCCTCTCCAAATTGGCTTCCTCGGCGTCATGTGATACTCCAAGATCAGTGTTTTGGGAAGTAAAGGAAAAAAGGAGCATTGATGCCGAGCCCATTCAGATAATAGATAGAAGTTCAACCTGGATGGACGGAATTACTTCCTACTTAAGGGATGGAATACTTCCGGACGATCCGTAAGAGAGTTGGCTAGTGAAGAGGAAGGCGGCCTGGTTTGAGATGAAAGATGGGGAGCTATTCAAAAGAGCCTTTGTGAAGCCTTACCTTAAATGTATAACTCCTGAAAGAGGGCATGATGTGTTGGACGACCTTCATCAGGGGCATTGTGGTTCGCATATTGGAGGCCGAGCCTTAGCTGAAAAGACGACACAGTTGGGATATTACTGGCCGAGCCTGAAGTCGGACGCCATGAAAATGGTGAAAAAATGTGACAAGTGCCAGAGATTTTCAACCCTTATTCATCGTCCAGCAAATAGTCTATCAGCCATCAGTAGTCCGCTTCCCTTTGCCAAATGGGGCATGGACATTTTGGGACCGTATATTCCTGCATCCGGCCAGAGACGGTATGTATTAGTGGCAGTAGACTACTTCACTAAATGGGTTGAAGCTGAGGCCGTCCGGGGCATTAAATGGACGGACGTGTCAGCCTTCATTTGGAAAAGCATAATCACTCGGTATGGGGTGCCTCAGTCAATGGTGTTCGACAATGGACCCCAGTTTGAGACGCGTCAACTCAAAGAATGGTTGGGAGACCTAGGCATTACCCATTGCTTTGCCTCGGTCGGCCGACCACAAGCCAATGGTCAAGTTGAGGCCTATAACAAGTTGATTTCAAATGGGATCAAGCGCAAGCTTGAAAAGGCAGGCGGCCTATGGGCAGAAGAGCTGGTCAATGTGCTATGGTCCATACGGACAACAGCAAAGAGTTCTACAGGGGAGACTCCATTCTTTTTGGTCTATGGAGCTGAGGCTGTACTCCCAATTGAAATGTACGAGCCCACTTTGCGGGTAATGCTTTATGATGAATCGGCCAATTGGGAGGCCATGAAGACCGCCCTAGACTTCCTTCCAGAAGCTAGGGGCAATGCGGCGCTCAGGCATGAAATTTATCGCTTAAGGATGACAAGGGCATATAACCGCCGAGTGTCTAAGCGGCCGCTCAAAATGGGGGATCTAGTGTTGAGAAAAATGGAAGCTGTTGGCCGTGCCAATGAGGACGGCAAGTTGACTCCAAACTGGGAGGGACCGTACAGAATCAGGGAAGAAGTCCGAGACGGCACATATCGCCTTGAGGCAATTGATGGCCGTCAGATCCCACGGACATGGAACATTGATAACCTGAAGAAGTATCATGTTTGAGTTTTGTTTCTTTAAGTACTTAGCCAAAAAGCTGTTTATACAGCTAGGTCTACTGACCGAGCCTTGTAATTAAAGCCGTACGGCCACAACAATGTACTTTTGACAAAAATTAATGAAGTCAGGCATTGTTGAATTATTTGTTGTTTTTATGATTAAAGGCCGAATGAAATGATTTACTGAGTTGCTTCCAATATAGTAACACGGCCTACCATTCTTTTTGAATGGTCGAGTTAATAAGGAAGCAAGGTTGCTTCCAATATAGTAACACGGCTTATCATTCTTTTTGAATGGCCGAGTTAAAAAGGAAGCAAGGTTGCTCCCAATATAGCAACTCGGCCACACAAAAAAAAAAAAAAAAAAAAAAAAACTGATTTAATTCAGAGATCAATGCGTCCGCCCAATTCTAGGCGGACGATTGAGGCAAGGTATCCCGAACTTGTGTAGAAAACAAGTGTCCTTTACAAATAGGGCAAGGGCATACCTAGGCATTTAGCCCGGCCAATCAAGGAATCTCTGAGTTGAGATAATACTTAGGATTTCTAGGGTACGTCCGAGCGATAGATTCAACGGACTACTCGTATAATGATAGCCGAACGGCCAATTAAATTAATTCGGTGCTTCACCTAGCCCAAGGGCAATCATTACTATGATTTGATTAACTTGCTAGCCGTCATACCCTTTTAAGGCATAAAAACTACCAAGTTAATCAAACCACTTAGAAAATGGACTAGGCGAACACCGAATAAAGGGGCATACCCCTAGGAACGTACGAAAAGGCATAATACTGAGACGTACGGAAAACTTGCAAAAAGCAGAAAATTTGCAAAAAACTGCTAAGTATGAAACAGAAGTAAAAGCCGCCAAAAAGGCGGACAAACTTTTCATTAATAAGACCGCACAAAGGCGGCCGAAATGTTTACATAACCGCTCGAACAGGCGGCCTCAGAAGAAGAACAAAAAAAAAAGAGAAGAACAAAAAAAAAAAGAGAAGTACAAAATAAACCAAGTACACAGTAAGCTGAAAAGAAAAGGAAAGCTGAGCAGACGGCTGCTGGAGGACCTGAGCTCTACTTAGCCGTATTATCTATGGCAGGCTCCTCCGCTGTCTTCGCGTCCTTGGCCGGGGCATCCTTTTCGTCCGCCTCCTCCTCCTCCTCATCCCCTTCCCCTCCGGACTCAGGGGAAGTAACTACTAGTTCTGGAGGAGGCATGCCGGCCTTCCTTGCCTCTTCTTTAAGGCAGACGTACTGAAGCCGCTTCTTGAAGCGTTCCTCGTAATAGGCGGCTTCACCTTCGTCCACCATCAAGTTGAAGGCATCAAAGAAGTATGCCTTAAGCCTGTCTTCAGCATTTTGCTCGATGCGGATGACTTCTTCAACGCTGATTGGCCGAGGAGTTTTAAGTTGCTCCTCATAGTCCGCAATGGACTTCTTTAAGGTCTCCACCTCGACCTTCAGCGCGTCCGCTTCATCTAGAGCAGACTTAAGGTTGGCTTGGGCCAACTTCAGCTCACTTTTCAAGGCTTCGGACGCTTCAAAGCCCAGCTTCCACTTCTCCTTTTCCAGGACGGCCTCGTCCCTTTCAACCCTCATGGCCTCCCTGGCCAAGGACTCCTGTTCGAGTGCCTTGCCCAGTTTGACCAGGTCCTCTGTTTGCCGCGCCGCTTTTTCGGACAGCGCGGTTATTTGGGTCTCAAAGTGTACCCTTTGGACGGCGGCCGTCCCAGTTACAGCATCCTCGGCTTTCCTGACTTCAACCCAAGCATTCTTCAACCGTTCGTTCTCCTTGTCCTTCCAATCTAGGAAGGCGTTCAAACGGAGGAAGAGCTGCGGACAGAAGGAAGAAACTTAGTCAAAAATATGGAAAAATTGGCTAAGTGTTGGAAAGCAAAAACATAAGGAGATAGAAGTATACCTCGGCACTGCAGTTTAGCATGGGGCCGAGGAAGCCTTCGTTGATCCCCCGCAGCTTATCACGCTGCGCTTGGGGGACCGCGTGAACCATGGCCTCGCGCATGGCCTTCCTGTCCGCGCCAGTCAGTGATTGGCCGGGTACCTTCAACTGCATCTCCTCTGATATACCTGCGGACGACCGTGTAAGAAAAGTTGGCTAAATTTTACAAGTAATCAAAGACTTATAAAAAGTGAGAAAAAAGATGGCTAACCAGTGGAGAAGGTTGGAGGAGAAAGATTGGTGGGAGGAGGCGGTAAAGGAGCTTCCCCCTCCTCCGGACGGCTCCCTTCAGCGTCGCTGGACGGCGGGTTGAACAGCATCGTCCCGATCCAGCGACCGGTCATTTGTTCTGGGGTTAACCTATCCCCACCGTTCGAAGGGACGGACTCTTCATGGACCTGATCAGCAACAGGTTCCATGGGCTTGGAGGCCCCGCTTTGTGTCAGCCGGGGTTGTTCTCCTTTAGACTGCGTTGTAGCAGTCTACGACTTTGCCGTTGCCGCTGCTTGAGAAGACGGCTTGGAAGCAACCGTCTTTCTCCTCTTGGATGCGTTCGCATCAGGAGTGGACGTGGCCGGCTGCTTCCGCCTGGCCTTCGGGGTAGAGGAGGAGGTCTGCAAAAATACAAAGTTAGGAAAATTTTTGAAGTCAAAACCAAAGATGGCGTCCGTGCGATATGGGAAAGAAGCTCCCTTCCAGCATGCATGAACGGACGTAAAGTGTCCGTGCAAACTCAGGAAGTGGGTTCCTCCCAATATAGCAGAACAGCCACGTCAAGGAATAAAAAATTCGAAAAATAATCTAAGTGTTTACCTCTTTGATCTGCTCGTACATCTTGAAACGAGCTTTGTACCTGGCCAAGTCCACCTCGGACATCTCCACTTCAGCTTTCTGGGCCGAGTCAAGCATAGCGTACGCCTCCGCTGCAAAGACAAAAAGCAAAGTGTTAGAAAATTTTTCTAAACAACTCTACATGTGTACAAAAAAGGGTCTACATTTCTAAATGTCCACCTTGGGGCATGTTCTGGTACAGGCCGTACGCAGACATAAAGACAGGTTCCCTAAGCCAATTGGCAAGAGGAACCCAATGGCTAGGGACCCGTTCAGTTTTGTTGCCCCGCTTGACTCGGTTGACCTTGAAGTACTCAAGCTGGTGTTCGTGGTTTGGGTGGATGGGCGGCTTGTCAGGCTTGTGGTCTCCGCGTCCGAGTTGAATAGGCTCTGGACGGCACCTGTTCATGCGAAGGTTGAACTCCGCATCTTGAGTTTTGATGCGGTAAAAACGGTGCTTCCAGTCCCTCCATTTGCTGATACGGTCGACCACGACCATATAATCCCTGGTTGAACTCAAGATGAGCCAACCATCCACGTCTTTCTCCAGCCGAGTCAGTGAGTGCATCTCACAGAAGACCGCAAAGTCTGGCGTGAATTTTTTGGCGATGCACGTCACCAAATACCCAAAAATGTTCAACCAACTGTTTGGCGTCAGTTGGAAGAGGTCGATGTCATACTCGTCCAGGAGAGTCCGGACGAACGGGTGAAGAGGGAAGCGAAGCCCCACGTCCAAGGCTGCCCTATAGACGCAAAACGCTCGTTTGCGCGGCTTCTCCTCATCCCAGGTAGCCACAGCAATGGCCTTCCTGGGGACTTGAATTTCGAATCCCTCTCCCAAATGGAGGGACTCCTTATACTTCTCAAAATCCTTCTTTAAAAACTTCAGGGCCGTCTCCCCAACTGTACAGGCGTACGGGTCCCTGAAGTTATCAATGTTGGCGATAGTTTCTTCGGCCGCCGCCTCGCCTTCGGCCGTCTCACCCACGGCCTCTTTCTCAACTTCTTCTTCTTCCACTTGGTGAGAAGGGGCACTCCCAAACTCCGAAGACAGCACTCTGTCCAAATCTGCTGCCTCGGCCGAGCTTCGGCCCCTTGAGCTTGGAATGCCCATTGAAGAAGGAACGTCCTCCTCGACCATTGGACGCTTGCCTTTATCCTTGGCAGCGTCCGCCCCATTTCCCGAAGGAGGGGCGTTGCGAATAGGCAGGGCGGACGGTTCGCGGATTGAGATTCCGGTTAAGGGTCTGTCCGCCCCACCCAGTTGAGGCCGAGGTTGAGAAGAAGAGGGGACGGACGAACCAGAAGCGTCTGCCCTAGGATTGGAAGGGTTGTCTTTGCAGGCTACCAGTTCGGCCCCATCCATGACTGAACTGGCAAATTGAGGGAACCTAAGTTCCGGAGCAGGTGCGGACGAGGCGCCTTCAGCTCTCAGGCGTTCCTCGAAGGAAGAAGTGATCTCCACGGCCAAGTGATGAGAGCCAGTGGAGGCGGTCGTTGTTTGGGTGGTGGAGTCAGTCTCCACCATTGTACTTGGGTCACTAGGGTCATAAGGGACCCTAGGATGAACCAGACTTCCGTCTGGGTTCCTGGCCGCGTGAAGCTCACGCGTACGCATGGTTCTTGCCATTGCCTGTTGGGACAGAGAAGAATAAGTGGGGGTGAGTATGTACGCATCAGACATAGACTCACTCCAAGGAGGAGACAACTCTTCTCCGTCCACTCTAGATTCCTCAGTCCCAGGCGAACGGTCGGCCTCATGAGAAGAGTTGGACGAAGCCGAGTATGGATCTAGAATTGAAGTAAAAGAAAAAGAAAACAAGTAAAAGAGAAAATGTAGACGGCCTACCTCTGTACGTTCTGAAAGTTCTGAAGGTGGTGGTGAAGTTCTTGAAGAATGCCCGGAAAACTCAAACTCACGGCGGCGCTCTTGAAGATTAAGGAAAAAATAACTTTCTCTCACTAGAACGCTCTGACTTCTCTCTAGAATTCACAATTGGGTAAAGTGTGAAAATGAGAATTCACCTCCCATATTTATAGAGTGAATTCATGAGGGCAAAATGGTAAAACCGTCTTTCCCGCCTAAACATTCAAACGGTAATTTCTTGAGAAATTACTCGAAGAAAGGGCCAGGACGACGTTAGGGTTCTGTTAACTTGTGAAAAAGACCAGACGAACAATTAACGGCACGTTAAAGTGAATTGAAATAAGTGGAAAATTCAAGAATTTTACACCTTCAACACTTAGTCTCCAAAACTTGAGAAAATCTAAGAGGAAAAACGTCCGCCCAGTTCTCAGACGTACGAAGCATGATTAGAAAGCCAGGAAGTACGTCTGAAATCATGGAAGCCCAGATTACCCCGAAGAAGATATGTGGTCGTTCTGGGTGGTTAGGAGATAAGCTCCTCCCAGAGTATCAGAACGTCCAGTCTCGTTGATGTGGCCGTTCTGGGCAGTTAGGAGATCATCTCCTCCCAGAGTATCAGAACGTCCAGTCTCATTGATGTGGCCGTTCTGGGCAGTTAGGAGATCAACTTCTCCCAGAGTATCAGAACGTCCAGTCTCATTGTTGTGGCCGTTCTGGGTGGTTAGGAGATAAGCTCCTCCCAGAGTATCAGAACGTCCAGTCTCATTGTTGTGGCCGTTCTGGGTGGTTAGGAGATAAGCTCCTCCCAGAGTATCAGAACGTCCAGTCTCATTGTTGTGGCCGTTCTGGGCAGTTAGGAGATCAACTTCTCCCAGAGTATCAGAACGTCCAGTATCATTGTTGTGGCCGTTCTGGGTGGTTAGGAGATAAGCTCCTCCCAGAGTATCAGAACGTCCAATCTCATTGTTGTGGCCGTTCTAGGTGGTTAGGAGATAAGCTCCTCCCAGAGTATCAGAACGTCCAGTCTCGTTGATGTGGCCGTTCTGGGCAGTTAGGAGATCAACTCCTCCCAGGGTATGAGGACGTCCAGCTTGAAACAAGTGGACGACCACATGAATTCAGAGGTTAAGCCTCTCAGAGTACGAGAGCGTTCAGTACAAAATTTGGACGTCCAGATAAGCAAAAAGCCAAGCTCATTCCAGACTACGAGAACGTCCAGGGCAAAATATATGGACGTCCACGTAGCAAAAAGAGCCTTGAATCAAAAGTATATGGACGTCCAGGGCAGATGGGAAGCAAACCCAACCCAGAGTACCAGGACGTCCAGAGTTCAAGATCAGAGGAGGCGGCCAGTAAGTGTACGAGCCACCCCCTCTGAGGGGCAAATGTTTAGGGTAAAAATACCCCAGGTACGTGGCCCAATCTCATAGTGACACGTGGCCCAATAAACAGGCGACACGTGGCCCTATGAGAATGTGACACGTGTCCACTTGTCATGGTGACACCTGTCAGCCATCTCTAAATGCCCCAATGCTGCAATCAGAATGAGAAAAGAGCCCTGATGACCTCAGGCCCAAATTCCGAGAAAACCTTGAAAGCCGTAAAACGGCGCCCCCCACGACACGTGGTGACCTCTGATTGCGCAGCCAATCACGTCACGAAATTCTAGGGCATAAACCCTAGAGGGGTACATGTTCCCACCCCTATAAATACCCCAATCATTTATGATGGGAGGGGTGGATTGTGACATAACATAAATATAGAGCATTAAAGAGCTCCAACTTCTCTCTACTTTCTCTCTCTAGCCTTTTCCGTTTCCGTTCACTAACTTGAGCGTCGGAGGCGAATATTCCGTACACCGGAATATTCGTTATTTTGCAGGTGTCCGAGTCTTTGTCAGCAGAGCGTGACCAGTATCCGAGGGAATCACAAAAAACCCCGAAACAACTGGGTTTTGTTTTTGGGGAGACACAATTAGGTGTCTACAGAAGCCCCCACTTTGACTGAGTTTGGAGAAACACAAGTTTTAAAAACAAAAGTCAAAGTAGTGATAGGGACGGAGAATGATTCAGAACGTTCGGCGACCCTAAATCATTCTTGTAACGCCGATACCTGCAAACTAGCGTTAGTTAAACAGATAAGAGAGTTAAGAAACGCGTATCTAGCACCGTCGAGCACACGTCTCTGAGGTAACTGATTTTGTTGCCGCATTTTTGTTGTGAAGACCTCCACTGTGTCTCGTGAACATCATCGTCGAAGACCGCTGCTTGTAGCCATCCTCGATTGTTTGTGAAAATCCTCCACATTCTAGGGAACATCGTCGAAGGCGACTGCTTGTAGCCGTCTTCAGCTTTGCTATGACGTCCTTCCATGTCTCAGGAATTCTATCGCGAACCACCACGCCTCGAGCGATCCACTGGACGACAATCTTCCACGCCTTGGGAATTCTACCGTGAACCACCACGTCTTGAGCGATTCACCGAATGACGGTCTTCCACGCCTTGGGAATTCTTATTGTGAACCACTATGTCTCGAGCGATCCATTGGATGATAGTTTTCCACGCCTTGGGAATTCTTATCATGATCTTCTGCGCCTCGAGCAACTCACAAATGAATGATGACAAATTTCCTCGCCTCGGGCAACATGTCGTAGACTCCTTCGTCTTGAGCAGTCTTCTAAATGATGATTTTCCACGCCTTGGAAAGTCTAATAGTTTAACAGTTTCCATGCCTTGAGAGTCTTGTCATGAGCCCTTATGCCTTGAGTAGCTCACAAGTGAGATTCCATTAAGTACTCACGCCTTGGGATGCAATTGCCAAATTCTACCCTTTGGGAAGTGTGCATCAATCGATAATTTTTCTTCGTCTTGGGAAAACTTGTCCAATAATTATGAGTCTCTTCGCCTTGAGAAACTTGCTGTGTGAGTCGTCCATGCCTTAGGACACAACAAATTTTTGTTGAATCAAAGTTGTTTTGTTCGACAATCTCCACATCTTGGGGAATGTCGTCCAAGATTGCTTCGCCTTGAGCCATCTTCTCAGATTGGGTGTCAACTTTCGCATCCTAGGGAATGTTGTCAAAGACCACTACGCCTTGAGCCGTCTTCTCAAATTAAGGTGAAATCTTCCATATCTTTAGGGGATATTGTCAAAGACCACTACGCCTTGAGTTGTCTTGTCAAATTCTCTCATCTTCACGCATTGGAAGTGATAGCTTGTCATGTCTTGAAAAACTTGTGTCTTTTGCCTTAATCCTTTGTAAAGATCACCTGTCCGTCTGGGACTTAGTGCACCTGGATCTATGTTTTGGACTACAGGACTTTGCTTATGTTTTTCTTAGGGTTGACCTAAGGTTTGTAGTGCTTGACATTATGATTGCTTTGACTTGAGGTTGACTCAATGTTTAGTTTGTTTGACTCTTGTGTGACTTAATGTGTTTTGACCGACTCGATAATGCAAAAAAGCAAAAAATTTCAGTCATTTTTGTGGAGGGTACCGACTTTCTCCCGAAAAAGAAAGACACAAAAAAGAATCGAAGTGAGTGTTTGAGTGTTTGAGTGCATGTTGAATGAGCTTAGTCAAATGTATGCATTGACGTTGTATCTCATAGTGGAAGGATTAGTTCATCCTAGGCTATCTCAATTTGTTGACTCGATGATGAAAGTATTTGGGTAACTTAGGCGCGAAGGCTAAGTACTTTATACTTTGTGATGCAATGATGAGTGATTTTGATATGACAAGGTATGCTTCAACGTTGTGTTAAGATTTCATGACAAAGGGTTCCTAAGGAAAGGATTATTTGGTCATGTATCTGTGCAGTGTGTGAAAGTGACACTAAAGTTAGGCTGCAAAGGCTAATGGTGTGGAAATATATAGAAAAGAGTCAAATAATGGTGACTCTTAGGCTGGGTAGGATAATGATGTAAGGATCAAGCCCCCAAGTCTAGCTCTATGTGGATAGGGATGAACATTGGAGATCCCTTGATATGATCATTTATGAATGTGAATGAATGCATTTTATTACAGCCGCACCCCAATGTGAGGTTGCCTACGTATCCGTTAGGAATCAGGCCGAACGTAGCTCTAGCCGAACCTCGCACAAGTGTGTGTATACCTCAAAGAGGTCTTTTGAAGGGTTGTAACAGGGTTAGGCTAAAGGTTGAAGAAGAAGGGGATAAAGGCTCAAGACCCTGGATAAGCCCCCAAGGTGTGCAACCGTGCTTTGAATCTTTATATTTATATGCTTGAGGTTTCTCACTTTTGAACTCTCTTTTGTTTATATATTTGCTCTCTTTTTTTTTTATTTTGATAAGTGTGGGCAATCCCGATCATGCGGTCTATCACTCACTTGGCATTCATGTTTCTCAGGAACGGTACCGAGCACTCGATAAGAGACGCAATATGATACGTGTTCATATCAAAGGCATGTTTATGTCAATGACATTGGAACACTTGCCCTTTAGCACACTTTTACAATGTTATTGCTTTTTGCTATTTTAATCTTTTGAAATCACTCAAGCTTTTGAAATTGCATAAGTTGCGCACCATCCCATCCCAAGGTTAGGTAGATGTGGGTTGAAAAAATGAGAGGTCTATCGTTAGACGAGGCTCAAAGTGGTTTATCAAGAAAGGATTGTATATTTGAAGGGTGATGGTGATATGATATGGTTACAAGGGGTGCCTCAAATCACTGGTATACCTTGTGCTTTGTTTGGCATGGATTTTTTTTATTTTTTTATTTTTTTTTTTTTTTTGCAATGCAATGATCATATGCAAGGAATAAATGCTCATTTTATTAAAAGGAAAAAGAAAAAACCTACAAAATAAAATCTAAGGAAAATAAAAGGTGCCTATGCTAGACTTATTGGGGAAAGAAAGAATAAAGAAAAGAAAAAAGAGGTCACGAAATCTTGTCGTTGAAGCCCGCCTCGTATCTTGTGCTTTATCATCATTCGGCCTTCTTGCCAGCTGGAGGTATGGGAAGCTTGTTATTATCAATCAAATGTTGGATGGCCTCTTTTAGCTTCCAACAACTCTCGATAGTATTCCCTCTACCTTGATGGTACTTGCAATGAGTGTAAGAATCCTAGTTGGGTGACGTGTTTTCGGGTGCTGGATCTTGAAGAGGTCCAATAAGAGTGATGAGTCCTTTGGCATGGAGTCGATCGAAAGCAGTATCGTAGTTCATCCCAATAGGGGTGAATTCTTTCCTTAGTTGCTTCTTAGGTCTTTGGTTATCCATGGCTAAGACTTCGTTAAGGTCAAAGGTACTAACATTGTTACTAGAGTAGGTGTTTTCGGAAGAAGAAGGATTGTCGTTCTTCTTTCCTCAGCCACTGTTGTTACTATGGTTAGTAGCTTTTTGTTTTGCAAGGTCATCTTCAATATCAATACCTATGTCATAGACAGATTTGAAAGTGTTTAAATTGCATTGATATTTTAGGTGCCTTTGGTACTTGCCTTGGAGGTTCTTGATGAACATCCTCACAGATTCCTTTTCAGTAGGGACTTAAATCATCTTAGCGGAAGTCTCCCTCCACTTGTTGAAGAAATAAGTAAATCCTTCATTCTCCTTTTGCTTCAACATTTCAAGTTCTTTATTATCAGTTTCAACCTGAACGTTGCACTTGTATCTATCTATGAAAGCATTTATTATGGAATCCCAAGAAGAGGTCTTCTCTTTTTCAAGGGAAAAGAACCATTGTTGACAAACAGTTTCTAGAGATAATGAGAACAAAGTGTGGAAAACCTTCCTATCATCCCCTTAATGTTCATTATAGTTTCAAAGGCTCTTAAGTGGAAGTAAGGGTTGTCAGTTGGCTTGAATTTAGGGATGTCATTGGCATTGAACTTATGTGGAAGAAATTCCTTGTCCACCGAGACCCCTTGTGAGCTATTTCCCTGAAACTTGTAATCGTTGGAAATGTTGCTAAGGCTTTCTTTTATGCGCTCCAGTTGTTTTTGCTTGAAAGGATCGTTGACTTGAAGAACGAGAGTCTTCACCATCTCAGTCAGATTGTTCATGTTTTGCCTCAACTCATCAACTTCTTGTTGGGAAGCCATTAGTACGAACTTTTTCCTGTGTCTGATGGGCTTATCGAAGAGTAGAACTTGAATGAAGGTGTTGTCCTTAATTAAGCGTCCTTCTCTTCTTGACCAAGTACTGCAGAAAAGGAAGTTATGGATACTTTTTGTTAATTGTTTGACTCAAACTCGATTCATCATGCATAGATGGAGAAATATCATGGAAGAATGAGGGGAATGATATGTATAGAAAAAATGTAGAGAGTGGAAAGATGATATAGATGGAGAGATATGGAAGCATTAGGAATAGAATAGACCCCCAACTCAAATGATGGAAAAAATCGATTCATGCATGAACCTAAGACATGGTCATGGTGACATATATACAAAGTGTGTGAATACTTGTGGGTGTAAGTGACATGTTAAGACTTGTGTCATGACCATGTGACTAAACTATGTGACTGGACTCAAACAAAGACTAAGTTAAGACTTCATTTATGTGCACTAAATTGGACAGGCTGTAGTATTTCAGTCATAACTTTTGATCTGTGACTCCGAATTGGACGAAACCAACACCAAATGAAAGATAAAACTCGGGGCTACAGATCCATAGGTTTTACGACTTGTAGTTCTTTATAGAACTTTGGATATGACCAAAACAAGTTGACACTTGTGCAGTATACGGGAATAAAAATCCGGGTTGACTCAAAGGAACTATGACTCAATTTAAGACATATTTATTAACTCAAATTAATTAATTAATTAATTAAGCAAAGTCCTTTAATCATTGTTTAGTTGATTTAAGCATTTTTATAATCACGAGTCAAATCAAACGGTTAGTTTAATCACATATAAATATGTACAAGCAAAAATGCACAAGTAGTCAAGTAAGCACAATATGATGCAATGAGTTTGCAACCTAACCATGCCTCTAGTTCTCTAAAGTTCAAAAATAAGGGTTAATCAAAGAGGGTCCATGGTTATGAGTCCGGATGCATCGCGCGGAAGCCTTACCTTTGGAAGGGTTGGCGTGTGTGGATGGGACCCCGCAAGTTAAATTTGCTTCCACGGTTTGGTGAATTCACAAACTCGGATATACCCGTTGTTGCCATGACCGTTCGATTGGGTAGATGGAGCGTGAATTCCCAGAGGGTTATAACCATATGTAGAACACATATGGGTTCAGAAAAGTGAGAAAAACTCAATTAGGAAGTAGAATCGAGCGAACAGTACTAGAATTGGTCGAAACAAAGAAGGTAGATTTCTGGCTCGGTATTGGAAGAATATGGCGCGAGACAACAGGGCCTGTCGCCAGACGATGACCCTGTCGCCAAACGACATTGCTGTCGCACGACTACAGAGCCATCGCATTGCACTGGCACTATTTTCTCAGCGCCGGTTCCTACATGCCTTAGCAGCTTTTTGTTCTTTGAATTTTCCAGTTTTTCGCAGCGTTATTTTGATTCTAGTTGTGAAAGATATTTCCCAAATTTCCTACGTGTAAAAATCCTATGTTTGTGACGCATTACGAGTGATCTTTCCAATGCGGACCTTTTTTATGCTTATGCCAATAATGTCAATCAAAATTACGCACATGAATATTTAGAACTTTTTGAGTCTCATCCACTCATTTTAAATCATTGCCAAAATAAATTTTAGGAATTAAAATAGAAATCCTCCCCACTGGAGTCGCCAAAAACTGTAGGGAATATTTCAAGCATCCCACACTTGAGCCCCACTGTGATCATACACTTAAGCATGGTTGCATCCAAAGGGAAGGAAGCTAGAGCAAAAGAGTCGCCAACAAGTTTTAGGAACTTGTAAACCGTTCACAGGGTGAAGGTTACACCCCTTCACGATCCATGAGATCGCTAACTCCATAGTGGTGTGGAACCATGACTGGACAGGGATGAAGGTACAAATCCAACCTAAAAGAGATTGAACTTGCCCTAATAATAGGCCTCTACTTTATTCTTCTCATTTCATGTGCGCTTTCTGACTAACATACAATCATTACATTAACCCTAAACCTGTTTATCTATGTTGGTTGAATATTAATGCACAAACAAAACTATTATTGGCGATCACTTGAATTATAATCATATTAGCCTAAACAAGATTATTAATTATCTTATTAAGCGTGATTACAAATACAAATTCCCTTTAAACCTGCAAGAGAGGGCGCGATCAAGCAATAACAATAATATATAATATCAAGCAACAATAATAACAACAAATCATCATCATCATAATAATAATCTCAGTGAAGCATAATAATATTAGCAAGATCCTAGGCATGATACTAACAAGATTAATAACAAATCCTAGCATGTCACTAAACAATAAAAATCAAATCTTTATCCTTAACATGATACTATCATGATAGAAGAAATAGGAGGCATCCTAAACATGATACTAGAAAGCAATAAAAGCATCCTAACATGATACTAGGAATTAATATAACCTAAACATGTTTTCTATATCAAAAGAATAATTAAGCAATTAAATTACTTACTTCGATGCCTCGTATCTCTTTCTATCAAAACAATACACACGTTAGTAACTTCAAGGAAAATATTAAACAGTAAATCTAATCAAAGAATTGAAATAAGATTTGGGACCAAACCCTCAGAAATTATCAACCTTTCACGTCGAGGACGAAGGCAACTTCGAACTTGGCTAGTTGTGTCCAGAACTTGTGAATGAGGTATGATATACTTTAAAAAGGGCTAGGCTTAGAAAAAGAATAGAGAGAGAGAAGAGAGATGATTGGCGATGATCCAGCTTGTTGATGATTGAAAACGGGGAAATACGACCCTATTTATAGAGAAAATAGTCCGAAAACGATAGAAAAGAATTAGAATTTGAATCGGAATAAAATTGGTTATGTCGCGAAACGATAGAAATCACGCGGCGCGACATAGCTGTCGTTTTGCGCTGAGACAATTTTTTTCGGATTTTGTTTTTATCATATCTTTTGATCCAGAAGTCTTAATAAGTCATATAATATGTCGTTGGAAAGTTCTCGAATTCTAATTTCCATCCCAATTAGAATCAAATTAAAATATTTTGTAGCATAAATGATATGGCCAAAATAGTGGAAGGGTGTCAGTTTTGGATAGAGTTTCGTATTTCTTTCACATCTTTTTCATTATAGCTCGGAATTAATATTATAATATGTCATTGGAAATATAATTTCAAGATCTATCCAACCATATAAGATTTTGATAAATATTATGAGGAAAAAAAATAATATCTGACTGTTTTTGAACATCTTTAAATTTGAATAGAGTTAGGACTCTCAAAAAGAGAAGTTTTATTCAATTTTAAATTCTTTGATCTTATCTTTTCAAAAAGGATAATTAAGATCTTTTAGAAACTTATAGAAGTTTCTAATAAGTCCTAATTAGTTTAGGAATGGGATTAAACCTTTGGACCCTCCTCATGATCATTGGGTCGTAGGTAAAATCTGGTTTGGTCCCAGTTTAGTATTTTGGCCATAACTTCCTCATTATTTATCGGAATTGGGCTTATAATATATCGTTGGAAAGGCCTTTTCAAACCCCATCCAATCACACAATTATTGGAGCCATATCATGGACCAAACTAAATTGGACTGGACATTTTTCATAAGCAGGGTACGAAAAGGAATATTTTCAAAAACAGAAAGAAGTATTTTTATTAAAAGTAACCGCATCACTAGACTTTTCACACTTTTACTTTGTTCGATAATCAATGACATGAAAGACGTTCATCACTGGGTTTGGTTTTTGGGGAGACACAATTAGGTGTCTACAATGGGCAGTAGTTTTTGTTTTTAGCTTTGATAATTAGTTTTAGCTGGGTGTTAGTAGGAGCTTTATAGGATTTTCGCTTTTCGTCAATTTTGTTTGTTTCCTCCGTCAAATTTGTTTTTATTCATTCGAGTAGCTGACTATTTGTTTTATGATCATAAGTTGAAGAGATTTATTATTATTACTGTTTTAGCTTTCCATTACTTTAATGGTGTATAGATTTTATTGATTTCTAGAATAGTTTTTAAAAATCCAAAAATACGTTTCAATAAATTATAAATCATGTTTCCCCGTGCCTCTTGATGAAAATTTTTCGAAAATTGTTTTGATTCTTGGTTATTGATGATAGATATTGTGAATTAATTGATCATGATTTGATATTTGATTGCCTTGAAACTCTAACATGCGTCAATTTTTCCCACCTACTTGTAAATATAGTGCTTGACTAGTTGATTTGGTGAAAAATGTGTGTTAGTTCCTGGTATGTCAATGTAGTTGAGTATTGGTTTTTTGCTTTGAGTAATATTTCTATTTCTCATTATTATGCACAATGAGGAGGATGAAGGCGTTTGTTCCTTTAGGTAGCCTTCAGACGATTTTTTCATTTTTTCCCTTCTTGTTACCCATGTTGTTGCTTGTGTCTCTTTATTATTTATTTAGCCACATACAAGCTTATTTAAGCCCCATTGGTTACTAGTCTCAAGCTTGGTTTGGGGGAGCTATTAGTGTTGGGTTTCGTGATGTCCAACACCACGCGAAATCAAAACCTGACCCCAAGACCCGCACATAAATAAATGTAACTAAACAAGCATATTAATTAATGACATAATTAATTACATAATTAATAAAGAGAGAGAAAGACGATTTTACCCTTATAGCGTGCTTCGCTCCTTGAAGAGATCGTACTTGAAAAGCTACTCGAGTTTCGCAAATGCGAGAACCTCCAACGAAGTCCACCCACAAGCATGACCAGTACGGCCCCTACCCCGGAGCTTAGTCGGGGCTAGACCAAAAGAACTTAGAGTATTATGAGCGAAAATGTTCACGATTTTGGTGATCCTTTCAAGCTCACAACTTAAAGTGGATTTTCTCGAATCCCAAAGCTTGGTATTTATAGAGAAAATCCCATGAACATTCCTCTCTCCCATCAATGTGGGAGAGTTGGTAAAAACCCTTTTTCTATTTTAATTTAAATAAAAAAATCAAAAGAAAAAGGCAATGCAATCAAGAATCAACAAGTGGCATAGCAAGAGAGAAGGAGTAGGTGAGGACCACCAAGGGGAGGGGACCATTTCCTTCCTCCCCAAGCATACTCACAAACCGCCTCCCTAAATGCTCGACCCTATCCACGCTCGCCAGCTGGCGCGCCTAGCCTTGGGCGTCAAGGCTGCCTCGCTGGCGGCCTAGCCCCCTTGGCTGGGCCTGCCAGCTTGGCGCGCGCCTGCTGCCTCGGCCCAGCATGCTCCGCATGCTTGCGGGCTGATGGGCGCGAGATGTTACGTGTATCGCTGGCAGCAACTAGCAAGGCCTAGCATACTGCTGGCCTGCTAGCATGCTAGCGATGTTAGTGTGCTAGCATGCGATGCCCCGTACCAGCCTGCCCTTCTAGCAGCCTAGGCTTGGTGTAGAGCCCATACTAGCAGCCATGCCCCTAGCACTCAGTTTGCTCGGGGCATTCCGATGCTAGGAGTATTTACTACTTGTTGATTGCTTGATTCTACCGCCACGTCGTTTCATAAATCCGACTCGACTTGAGACGCTTGACTTCGATGCTCCTAACTCGATATCCGACTTCTTTTCTCATAATACTCTAATGACTCATTAATTCCTTTTGGATTAATTCGTCATCACGGATCGGTTACTTGATTGGGTGTGACCCATAGGGTTCAGTCAAGATTAAGCTGTAATATTAAATATACATTAATATTATTGATCGGAAGTAGCCTCCAGCTAGGCATTCCGATCACTTGACCTCACTGAATAATTAGCTTTCTAATAATTCCGAACCCTCTATCGGAATAATACACTTGTTCGGAGGACACTAATCCTATCAATTAGAAAGTGAGGTGAGGGAGTGGTAGTGTGCTCATAATTTGCACAAAGTAGTTGAATATGGAGAGTAGTTTGTTCTTATATGTGGATGGGAAAAAAATAGAAAAATTGTTGTTCAAAGTTGAAATTTCCAATTTGAGATAAAAAAAAAGAGCAAAAAAAAAAATTGTTTCAATATTCAAGTGTTCTAATTAGAGGTTGCTCAAGAAAAAGAAAAGAAAAAAAAAATAAACAAGTTCTATATTATCATATTTTTAAGAGTGAAGTTGTAAGTGTTAGAAAATTTGTGAAATATTGGATTAGTTGTTTTGTGAATTTTGTAGAGTTGAGTTGAGTTGTGTTGGAGATGATTTGGTCATTATTTATTTTTTACCTTGGTTTTTTTAGTTAGAATTTTAGCTCCCTTAAGCATGGCTTTGCTTTCCCAAATATTTCCTACCCTTTACCTTAGCCGTACATTACAAGCTTTAAAAACCTTCCGACCTTTGTGCATAGAGTTGTATGAATGTGAAAGTAGTTGTTTATCAATGAAAAGAATGATTTAACATATTCCGAGTCGACTATTAAGTTGAGTGTTTGTCTTTTAAACACACGAGTGTGTGAGTTTGGAAGGGCATTATTCACATATAAAGGGGTGGTTGGAGAGCGATCAAATACATCTTTTACTCACCACATAAATGAGTGTTGAGAGTGTGAGCACTAGTCTTGAATTCTGTATGCTCCTGTGGTTTGCTCTATTTGACAATTCTTAAGGAAGATTAGTAGTTGGATGGATTTGATTGATTGACTTTTATACATATTTATCGGATTTACCTTGAATTATATTTAATGATTTAAATTATTTTTGGGGTAAAGTAATGATTTAGTTTTTCATTGCTTTGCTTAGGGACCAACAAATATTTAGTTTGGGGGAGTTTAATGAGTCCTATTTTATATAAATATATATATTCGTCGTCCCACGGTCATATTTGTGCTTATTTAAGCTCTACAGAGCTATTTTTATCACTAACTAGTCGCCCTCTCGCGCACATCCGCGCGCGATAGTTCAGTGTGTTTTTTGGTTTTATTATTTGTGTGATTTGTTGTGGTCATTTTTTTGCACCAATTGGTAATTTTTTTCATCACTCGCTCAAATTTGTAATAGTAACATTAAATTGTGATTGTGTAATTGGATGTATGAAACTTTTAAATAGTGAATGATTTTCGGTTTCCATTATAATTCAAATTCTTAGGCTTAGCTACATAATCAATAAGATTTAGCTACCTTATCAATAATTACCTAATAGTGTATGAAATAAAATCTATTCTTTATTAAAATTATGTAATCAATAAGGCCTAGGTATTTTTTTCAATAATTACTTAATCAATAAGTCTTGCTTAATGTATCAAACATTTTTAAAATGTTGTAGTGATAGTTCAGCGTGTGAATTTTTGTCGTAATTATTGGTTTAAATATTATTTATTCTTATGATTAGTTCATTAACGCTGGACTAATGACAAAGAATGTAGCATTTTTAAATTAAAATTGATACAATTTTTTTTATGGATAGCTCAAGCCTTCTTTGATAAGCAACAATACAACCGGACTATATGAACACTTTGGTGATGTGAGTTGAAGAGATAATTTAGTAGCGTTAAAAACTACAATTGAATGTTTCTATTATTTGGTGTATAAGTTTCTACCATTGTTTTCTCCCCTCTTTAATAAAAAATAATAAGTATGATAATAATTGGCAAATTACACATTATTAATAAATCATAACTGATAATTCTCGTAAAAATAAATCAGAGATGCCGGCTACAATCTGTTCTTCACTAATTTCTCAACAAAATGAAGAAACTCCATCCTTGCTAACCAAATGACCTCCTCACCAACTTGGTAGTCCAACCAACTATCTCCCTGTAAATAAAGCTTAATAAATGTAAGCAAATCAACACCTAAAAAAAAAAACTCCAATTCTAATACTCCTAATTGTAGTAAAACAAACCTAAGAGATTATAGAAACAAATCTTTCGTTTTCTTTCTCGACTGCATCTAGTTTCCTCTGTGAAACTTCAAGGACTAATAAGAAAACACAAAGCCTTAAGAAATTTAAAATACTAAAGTTTTGTACTTGATATTTGAAGAGAATTAAAAGAAAAAGGACTGATGAAACCTAAATCCTCATAAATAACCTCATTGAATCCAACATCTCTTAAGTTTTGGAACAAATGAATACATCATCAGTACATACGCTAATAGTAAGAAATTTTGATTTCGGAGATGGGGCATTGAGAATAAAATCATGAGATCATATCCCCTCTGCTGAATATATGCAGCAAATTCGAGCGATGTCATGATGGGTGTATGTATACCAGCATTCTTGCAGTAATCAATTATTATAACTCTCCCATCAGGTTTCAATCATTTGTAAAACGACGTTAATAGCTTTATCCTGAAAAATACAACAGAGTAGCACAATTATAATGCTAAAATTAAGTTGCTACTGGGGATGTATAGAATAAACAAAAGGTTGATAAGCATGAACATAAATTACCATAATATAAAGAATGGTATCACGGCTATAGATCACATCAAAGGTATCATTAGGTAAGTTATCATTTTACAATCAGCTGCCTTAAACTCAAATGCACAATTGTATCCAACAACATGCTTACCAACTATGGAGATCATATTGGTGGAGAGATCAATGCCAATGAGATCAATGTTGAACTTCTCTGCCACGTAGAAATCAACTCTACCTATGCCACGACAAGCATCCATAACCTCTTGCCCGGGTTTTAGGCCTAGCTTCGACACAGATTCTTTTGCGATTTCTGTCAAGAATTGATGACCAGGTTTCCCAGGCTTCTTCCTCTACCTGTCTTCTTCTCAATCAACTTTTTTGGTTTTGCAAATTTTAGAATGTATTATACTACTTTCTCCTCCCCCTCTCCCTCTCCCCCCTTCCTCCCTTCCCACTTCCTTTTCCTCTATGGGCTCCATCTCCTTCTATTACTCGTTTTTATATCAATAGCAAATTTTAAAGGGCCTCTTTCTACTTGATATCCATCAATCTATCTATTTATCTTTCCAGGCCCTTAATTCCTCACTCCCTTTCTTTTTAACTTCACTTATATTTTATGGTTTTTGTAATTTTTAGTAATTCGTTTCTACTTGTTCCCTCCTTCACTGTATCACTTTCCTCTCCTCCTTCTTCCTTATAAGCAATTGCTATCTCCCAGATTTTTCTCTCAAACACTTTTTTTTTTCATTGCACTCACCGTATTATATTTTCTAGTTATGATTTAACAAAGAAAATATTCAAAGAGCTCAACATCAAAGTGACAACATCAATTTCAACACTCCAATAATACAAACAAGGATCAAGTAGCATAACACTAATTTAAAGCTAAAACCAATCTTCAATCAAAATTAGACATTCATAATTAGCTGTCTTGTTTATCTAATGATTAACTAAATCAATCACACAACAAATGCACAACTTTAACATCAGTCTTTGCAAGGTATCACATTTATCAGAAATGCCCAAACTGCAACACCTCAAATTTTTAGCCCTCAATTGAGAAATTCATGAGCTAAACCCTTTAACAGAAAACCTTTGGGGACTCCTAATATGAGAATTATTTGATGTAGAGGAATCATGAGAAAGCCAAAATAAATTAAAGTGAGGATAAAATTCGTCTTTCCTACTTCCAAGTTAATATACACGTATCAATATGAACATATGAAGGAATGAATAAAAAAACTAATGAATGAATTTTCCTCTTAAACAACAAAAATAATCACATAATATATTAGAGGCTACATAGCCCACGAAATTATATAGTGGGAGTATAGAAATTAAGAAAACATTAACAAATCTTACAAAGAGACACAAATAGAACTTATGCTAGTACTTGCTTCTCTACAAGACCAAACAAATTCCTAGTATATCAATTTGAATAGCCTTAAACTTAAATTTAAACAAAGATGAATAGCCTAAGACAGTGAGTAGATTAAGAAACCTTCATAAACTTTCCAATGATGAAGGTATACAACAACAACAACAAAGCTATAGTCCCAAAATGATTTGGGGTCGGCTAACATGAATCGTGTAATTGAAAATAAACCCCTTATTCTCAAATTCTCAACGCTATAAACTTTCAGTGAGTTAAAACAGAAGTTCCAATCCTTTTACTATAGAATCAAACATAACGACCATAGAAATTAAATCCAAAATAAAGGATTTCTGCTTTCATTTTTTTCATTAAAACGAACAATCACAACTAAATACTATAAAATTTCAGCTAGGAAAAATTAGAAAGAGGAGAAAGAAAAACCTTAAGAATCAAAACAGAACATTTAGTCTCCTGCTTAACTCGATCAAGTTGAGCTTGAGGTTGCTCACAAGTCACAACCCTCCATTTATTCATCTTGATTTCCTCCTCTTTCGCCCTGAAATTCGACAAAGCATTACAAAGATAAGGGGTAAGATCGTTCTCATAATCAACTATAAATCCTATCAAAATAAGTGGTTAAAACCTAGTAAATAATTGGTAAAGCTTAAATAAGGGTATATATCTATTGAATATGATTCACACTTTTTTTTTCTACTCATGCAGATTCAGACTCTTTTTTTCACCTTTTGCATAAGCAATATTCCTGAGCTGCATCCCACTGCTCCACGAATGTCACGTAGAAATAATTTCACTTACCCACTTTTTAATCTTGGTGCAAGTGCCTACCACAGAGAATCATCAATTAGCTTAAAGCATATATATCTAACAGTCTAAAATAAATAATTTTTCACCTTGTTCTGCAACTTCAGTGCCAATCGTTTCCGCACCTTCCAACGGAACATTATCAGATGAAGGTATCTCAGCATCCTTCTCTTCCGAATCACCATATTTGGCATTAATTTTCTCCTCACCCTTAGTAACCACATGTTCAGTTTCAGTAACCTCTTGACTTCTTGAGGAACCACCTCTTTATTGCCTTCCTCACCACCTGCCTGATCATCAACAAGCACTTCAATACTCTCAACAACTACCTCGGTTTTGGAATCCACCAAAGCATTCCCATTCTCCTCCTCCGGCTTGTGTCTGTTCTCACTTGCTGTATATCCCGAACAATAAAACACATCAATGTCAAAAATATCAATTCCAAAATAAATGAGCATATTACATACTATAAATTCTAATAACATCATCAAAATAACTCTAACTTAGCACAAAATAACATTGATTAAATTAACTTCCTATAAAAACAACAATCAAAAGAAAAATCCACCAATTTATTGTTTACCAGATTTGATTCGTCATCCATAGACCCCTCATTCGCCAAATGTTGATTCGTCATACATAGACCTAATTCATTATCCACAACACACAATCAACCCAACTTACTGTTCTCATATGATGCAATATTTTGTAAGCCTCGCATACCATTCCAACACATTTTACTATTTTAGACTTTCTAAGCAATAATGGATCATAAGGTCTCAAATTTAGGCTTGGAAATGCAGGTTTAGCTAGTAAAGTTGAAAAATTTATGCTAGGTACGCATAAATCGATGGCTTCCATATGTATTTAAATCCAATTTTGTCAAATGCCATTAACTTAAACTAAACCTATGACATTAAAAATTCAGCAAATCAACAATTCAAAAGCTCAAAACTTAATTCTATAAATTCCCAAACCTTTCGTAACATTTTACAAAAAGCTAGCAAAATAAGCAACATTATACTTTCACACTATCTATATGCTTCTCTTTGACTAATGTATGTGATTTATACACGAAGAAAATTAGTCATATGAGATTTATAATATTTATCTCAATATAAACTTTTAGAATAATTGTAGATAATAAAACATGCTTCATCTTAATGATAAAAGTTGTCTATAAATTATCAAACATAAAGGGATAATGTAATTCAAATATGCATACCACATAATTAAACTGGTTTATCTTCTTCCAACCACAAAATGCAAGATGAAGCTCACACACCATATCAAGAAGTTTGTTAATGAGTTTTAACCTGGATGTCACATTATAAGAATTCCTAAATTAGTTAGCCTGTAGATGCTTTTCAACCAACAGAGAAAACCAAAGCTAAGGAAAGAAATATTAAAGAGAAACATATGGGGTTTCTAGGACTTCAATGTAACTTTGTTTTTTTTTTCTTTTTTTAAGAACCTCTAATGTAACATGCATATAGTTTGCTTGAATTAGCCCTTAAATCAACTCCCTTAATAAAATACCAGGATCCAATGTAAAAAAATATTTAAAATTTGCTCAATTAACAAAAACAAATGGGGGTTTTGTAGCCTTGCAGGCCTCAACTCTCAAATCACATGCAATTCGTTTCGGTTAGAAATATTAAAGAAATCACTCTTAGAATATAGTAATTTTACTAATTGCTCATTTGCTCTTTAATCCATCTTAGAAAATATCCTAAACGGACTCAATTATCAAATTAGGCTACAAAAATCGAATTAAATCTTGTTGTAAAGTATTGGAATTTGGAAAGCACTCGTTTCATCTGATATAACTTCACTAATTTAATTATTAGTGCAATGTTCCACCTAAATTGATTACATTCATAAGTATATTATAAAATGAAGCTTAGGTTGAGAAATTGATATTCGATAATTACAACAAAAAAATAAATTGAATCGTGCTGCACAATAGTCAATCTCTATGATCACACATCCTCATAATACTCCAGTCTCCAAAAACAAAAGAAAAACAGAACAAAACAGAACAAGCAATTAAACATTTAAATGAATGATAAAACACAAATAAAAATAAAGGAGGAGAAAGAAAGCTGACCCCTGACCCCATGAAGCTCGTGTAAGACTGATTTTGGATTGCCTCCGCTGTTGAAACCGCCACATACTTGCCGGAGAAGGTGGGAAAATAAAAAAAGCAAATTTAGCTGCCAAATTTGATAGTGAACAACCCAAATTTGGCGCAGATCAGAAAATACCCAACTGACAATAATATTAATAATGAACCTTAGATTGCCGAAATTGATATTCGATAATTACAACAAATAAATACTTACTTGAGCAACCGCTTCAATGGCAGAGGGAAAGCTTGAAAACTGCTTCAATGAAGAACAAAAGAATGAACAATTAAATCAATTCCCAGAAAAATCAAGACAAAATTAACACAAAATTAAATCAATTCCAAGAAAAATCAAGACAAAATTAATCTATATCTATCTATACCCACATCAAATCACGCAAATCATACTGCCAAGTTTCCACTTACCGACGTTCGTGTTAAGATCAAACAACAAGTCACTATTCCTTGGTGGAGACGGTAAACTCAGAATAAAGCTTCTTATAAACACTATAAATTAAATGATACAGGAAATTAAACACTCTATGAATTTAAACACTAAATTGTCAAATTAATACTCGAGGATCATAAAGAAGTAACTCTACCTGGAAGAAGAAGTTGATTTAATGGAGGGAAGCTCAGATTAATCTTCAATGTCGACCGAAATCCTCAACCTCCATAGAAGCAACATAACTCAACAATACACAACGGGAAAAAAAATGAGAATATGGAGAATAGAAAAAACAAAAATATTGAGAAATCTGAAAAAACGAAATTGCTTTGGAAATGGAGATGGTAAACTCATAGTTTAGCTTCAATGGTAGAGATGGAGAAATAGAGAGTGCAGGAGGAGAGAGATAACAAAGTTTTTTTTTTTTTTTTTTTATCATCCATGAATAAATGGAAGAGCTTGAAATCGGGAAAAGAGATGACAGAGAAAGAGTGGAAAATGAATGGAAAAGGAGGAAAATGGGAGAAAGTATAATTTGGTGACTCAACAAATTAAATGAAATTGCACCCAAATGCAAAGTTGTCAAACTCTCAAACTTTTGCCACTTATGAACAATGAATTTCATTGACTACAAACTCATATCACTATACTTTCATGTTGGGCAACTTCCCTCTTTTTAAAGGTTAGGAATATACGTTTTCTAGTGGTTTTGTAGAGTTGGTATTATTTTGTAGGTTTGTGCAAATTTATGATAATTCCCGAACTTATTGAGCCATTACAAAAATATTAGAGTCAGATCTTATTTTATGACTAGATATTTGAATTCCAAAGTCGAATCAATTAAATTTGGTTTGGTGATTAAAGGTCCGAACTAATTTTAAAGCAAGTCTTAACCCTTGGATATCACGAAAAATGAAATTGGACCATCTCATATAAAATCACATCTTACAAATCGAAGATGCAAAGAAGCCCAATCCTCAAAAGATATCGGTTGGTCGAAGTCGCAAATTATAAGATGCACCCTGCTGCATCTATTTCTGTTTGGTACAGCACTAAACTACACTGTTTTACTCCTTCTCACTAATTCATACTCATACAATCGTACTCAGAGCTCATGGAGTGAAGGACCACCATCAACCAAAACTTACCGCCTCTACGTTGCCGATTGCAACTGCATCTTGACTTCAATTGGCTTTTTGATCGGAATCCCACTGGAATCCACCTCCGCCATAACGAAAATTTGATGGGTCGAGTGAAATAGAATCGAGCGGCAAAACATAGCAATTAATTAAAATTATTTACTAGTTTTGTTTGAAGAAGATAGTGATGATTGGAATACGTGAGACTTGAGATGTTGAATTGACTAATAGAGTGACGGCGGATTTTGGCTATATGAGCTTGATTCAAAAAAAAAAAAAAAAAAGACAATAAAAGGAAAATATGTCTCTGACTTGTTCCATGCTGTCCAACTTGGAGAGAGAGAGAATAATAAAGTATTTTAAGTATATCTTTAATGTATCTTAGCTTGATTTAAGAAACCAACTACACTCTTCCAAAAAAAAAAAAAAAAAAATTCAATTGCACCATTTTTAATATAATTTTATAGTTGAAACCTCTTTTTATTTAGTTCATACGTATAGGATCATATTCTCCTTTTAATTTCGTATATGTTGAATGAACTTATAATTATTTAATGAACGTAAAATATTATGAAATATTGTCATATAAAAAAAGAAAAATTTGAAAATAGCGTTTTATTATGATTCTAATCTTTTTGTCCATAATATTTGAATATGTAATTACTTATTATGTAATTTAAATTTAACATTTTTAAGTATTATAATTATTTGAAGTTAAATCTGAACATCCTTTATTATGAACATTGTTCCTAGTTATATGAACCTAAGTAATTATAAACATATAGTAATTATGAATATTATTTGAAATATGAACAAATGTTACATTATTCCTTATAAATGTATATTGTGTTTTTTTTATAAGTTGGATTTTTATTATTGACACATATTTTTGAATTTTGAACAATTGTGTTTTAAATCTGAACATGTGATACAATGCTTATGACTTTTATTGTTGTGTTATATGTTTGAACAATTTTGTTATATATCTGAACATTCGATATATTGCTTTTGAACATTTATTTTGATTTCGATTTATGAATAATTAATATTTTAAATATTTAACTCTAAACATATATATACCAAGTTATATTTGAGCATGTAATATGTTTCTTATGAACATTTGGGTTTGATGTTTGAATATTATAGTTATATATTTGAACATATACATTTGGTTGCTTGATAGAACATTTGTTATTGAACATGATAGTTTACTCTTGTAGACACACAATACAATTTTTATTAAAAAAAATGTATATAATGCTTTGGCTGATGAATAATATACCATTTATTATATTTATGTAAAATTTTTAATTTAAATATGAACATTTTGTTATTTGAAATAAGCATAATGTTAAAACATAAAAGAATGAAAATAAATCTTTTACATTATATAGAATATTAACATGAGTAGTAATAAACATGAACATGATTATGATCATAATAAACATGAACATGATCATAATAAACGTGAACATTCAATAAATGAATTAGGGAACACTAACAAATTACTATTTATCCAAAATATACTTTTCCAAAAAAGAACTAAATGTCCTTTACCATATATCTCGTCATATTTCTTCATAATGGACCATTGATTCGCGATGTGTGCGATTTGATCTCTTTTGTTGATAATAAATGAATAATACAACAATGGAGGGACAATAATGATTTATCACTCTCCCCTAGATCACTTCGATTCTTTGGCTTATTTCCGTCATTTTTGCAAAACTAACACAAAAATTACAAAGTAAAATCTTGGAATTAGCTTATAAGCAAGTGGTAAATGAACATAAAATACTAACTTACTGAACATTAAGTATAAAATAATGAACAAGAAAAATAATGAAAATAATTTTTTGGCCATTTATTATATTGAAAATGAACATGAGTACAATTTATCAGAACATTAGAGTTATAATTGATGAACATAAGTATTTTGAACAAAATTTAAGATGAAAGAAAATAAACCTTTGACCATGTACTATATTAAAAATTGAACATGTATACAATGAATGTGAACATCAAAGGACACTTAATGAACAACGGGTATAATATTTCAATCAACATAGAAGTGAAATCATGAAAATAAACTTTTTGCCATTTACTATACGAATTATTGAAAATGAATAGGAGTATAATATATCTGAACATTGAGGTTATTTTATGAACATAAGTATTTTGAACGAAATTGAAGATGAATAAAAACCTTTAACCATGTACTATATTAGAAATGAACATGAATACAATAAATGTGAACATCGAAGGACAATTAGTGAAGAATGGGTAAATTATTTGAATCGATTAGGAAGCCAAATACAACATGTATAATAATACCATACAATCACTTTTAAATATCTTAATGCTTCACAGAAATAAACAAAAGAGTATAAGTTTTGAACATTAACATACTTTCAAAAAAAATTCAAAATTTTTCTACATAAAAAAAGGGATATTAATGAATAATGACAAAATATAAATAAAGAAACAGAAAATTATATTTACATTTAGAAATTGACGAGGAGATTAATTAATATATGGCTGAATATTACGAAATAAAAGCCAAACAAAAAAAAATTCATTCTAATTTTACCTTTTTTGGTGAGGATTCGTGTTGTGAGTTTACCTCTTCTCGAACATGAAATATCCATAGATGAAATTGCAAGTGAGGAGAGAGAAAATGGTGAAGATGGTACATGGAGCCAAACAAAACTCTGGTTATGGAGTTTGAAGAGAGAGAAAGTAATACGAGGAAGAGGATTTAATTTAATTGCTTTCCACGAAATAAAACACATCGTTTGGGCCTAGTCCACTTTTGATTTGGGTGTTCACAAATTCTTAGATACACACTAGTGTAGCTAAATTAGCTGCAACAGCTATACATATATAAACATATAACACTTAAAAAATGAACATACGTTTTTCTATTTTTTTTTTTAATCTTAAACACACTCTCTCCTTCTTTCTTATCTCTATGAATTTTCTCTTTCCTCTGTTTTCTTTTTATTCAAAATTTTCTCTTTCCTCTTTTTTTTCCTTTCCTTATTTAGTAATTTTCTTCAATCTTCACACTTCTTTGTTCTTCTACTTCGGATATTCTCCAATTTGTCACCATTGTTGCATTCTCCATCATCATCATCTTCGTTACGATGGTGATCTTGAGGTAAATTTTTTATTTATTCATTTTTTTTTAAAAAATATGTGAATGTTATAAAATTGTTGTTTTTTATCAATTTTGCATTTGTACTTCATAATCTACCATGTTATAGATCGATAATTATTGTCTCTATGATGAATAAAAATTAAATTTAAGGTGGATATTCAAATTTTTAGAGTTAAAATAATTACAATCGAACTTGTGTATAATTTCCGTAAAAAAAAATGAACATGCAGTACTTTAAATTTGAACATTTTGTACAAAATGAACATTTAGTACGCTAAGATGAACATTTAGTACAGAAAAAATCAACATATTTAACGATTCAAATATTTTATCCTTATTTTTCCTTTAATAATTATATATAATTTATTTGAACCTACATGAATATATGAAAATCATGTTCATTTTGAATATACTAAATGTTCATAATTTTTTTTGACGTGTTCATTTTTTTCTGTGTTTATTTTTATACTAAATGTTCATTTTATTTAGTGTTTATATATTTTTGTGAAATGTTCATTTTATTAGGTATGGTTAAGGTATTCTATAATTATATGATAAATGTTCATATATAATATACTAATTGTTCATGTATCTTTTTAACATGTTCACTTTTGATTGTTAAATGTCCGTTTTCTTTTACATGTTCATATTTTATTACTAAATGTTTTTTTGGGTGCTATATTAATTTTTTTTTTACGTGTTTATAATTTTTTTTTACTAAATTCATTTTTATGGTTGTGGTCCATCAATTTTAGGATTGTATGATAATCATGTGTCATGTTTAGTATACTACAAAATGATCAATTTTTTTTTAACATGCTCACTTTTTAGTACTAAATGTGCATTTTTTTTACGTGTTCATTTTTTGATTAGTGAATGTTCATTTTATTTTTACGTGTTCATATTTTCTTACTTAATGTTTATTATTTTTTAAGTGTTCATATTTTTTTACTAAATGTTCAGTTTATAGGGGTGGTGCAGCTATCTTAGCTGCATAAGAGTGCACCTAAGACTTATTGTTGGATGTTTATTTGGGTGAATATATTTTCTGGGTTTTTAATTGGGCCTGGTGCATCTATTTCTAGGTGCACCATGGTGTACATAATAACATTTGGGGCGAAGTTAAATAGCGTGCCCGCCGGGTAGACTAATGGCCTAATTACTAATGCCTACACCCTGGTGTAGGTAAATATACCTACACCCCCTCCCTCCCACCACCACCACCTATTTACCTCCCTCCCAAATAAATACAGATTATATGTATATCACCATTGTTATATTCTAAAAAGCTTCATTTTATGATTTCTCTCTCCAAAAACCATCATCCTTTATTTTTTCTCCAGAAAAATTCATCATATCCATTTTCTCTCTCCAAAAACCTATATCCTTAATTTTCTCTCTCTAAAAAATTTCATATTTTTCATCATAGAAATTTAATCATCATCTATTCATGTCACTTCTTATGAGAGCTTCATTGTTGACGCAAATTATTGATGGGGTACTAATTTATCTCTCCTTTTTTCATTTCATTGATTTGATATAATTGTTAAATATTGATTTGATCACCCTAATTTTTTCCCCGAATTGATTGTCAAATTTTAGAAAAAAATTAATATATTGATTGAATTATATCAATATTTGATTTACTCTTGTGTTGAATTAGTTACGGTGTGTTATTATATTATATAATTATTAGACATAAATAATTGAAAATAGAGTGTTGTTGTCCTAATTTTCTGGATAGTTTGATTTATTTCGTCAGATTATTGAGATGTAAATTTAGTTTAGTGTAAAAAATAATTGTTGAAGAATGTTCACTTTCGTTATGATAGATGTTCATTAGCGTATTAGTAAATGATCATTCGCATATTAATATACGAGCATTAAATTTTTGACATATGTTCATATTATTGTCATCTCCATCAAATTTTTTCTTTGGAATTAAAGATTTTGAGTAAGAATTTGTGACTTCTTATAATTTTTTGTGGAAGTATGTGAGTCTTATAATTGTAGTTGAATTATGTTATTGTTTGATATTCTCTAATTTTGTGTTAAGGCATGATTTTATATTATTAATTGTTGGCCTAAAATTTTAAAAATTGTGTACAACTTGTTCTAGTTCTTATGATTGTTATGACTAATAATGGAATTTTTTTTTATATCATTCATTCTCATATTGATAAATGCTCATTATATATGTTTATTCACATATTAATTAGTGATCATTCAAATTTTTATAAATGTTCAATTGGATTGATATATATGTACATTCTCATATTGAAAAATAGTCACTTAGATTTAAATTTACATTCATTTCATTCTCTTATTTAGAAATGCTCATGAGTCTCATTTGGATATTGATACTATATGTATGAAAATTTTTTATTGATAGATGTTTATTCAAATATTAATACATAAATTGTTCATCCTTGCTTGGACATATGTATATTCACATATTTATATAATGCTCATATGTAAAAATCATAAGGAATGATGAAATTATTTGCCACTGAATTATAGAGTATAATTATGCTAATTTTCATAATTAGTTGAGCTTTCATTCGTAAAATTATTGAAATTTGAATTAGTTTATAATGAAAATGATTTTTGGATAAATGATCATTTTCATTTTGATAGATGTTCATTATGATATTAGTATATGATCATTCACATTCTTACCTTAGATAAGATCAACTAGGGTCTAGTCTTGAGAGAACACTACCCTAGTTTTGTTTATGATATTTCAGATATTAATGAATGTATAATGGGATTTAAACAATTGTTCATTTAGATTTAAATACGTACATGTTTATTTTCATATTGAAAATAGTCACATAAACTATAATAATACATGTTCAACTTCATATTAAATTAATACATACATACATTTTAACTCTAATATTGACAAATGTTTATTCGAATATTGATACATAGATGTTCATTTGGATATGTGTATATTCACACATATATTAATGTATATATACCCATATATTAATGTATGTTCATTCACATATCATAAAATGTTCAAAAATCATCACATGTTGTTCATCTATTGTAGAAAATGTACAACTACCTCAGGTTCTTATTACTCGCAACAAAAGGGTATTATTTGTGAGACATAAAATATTCCTTTGTTGCGAGTAATAAGAACCAGATGTAGTATTAATTTATTACTTTACAGTGTGTTCATTTTCGCATTCGTTATTGTTATTCATTCGTAAATGTTCAATTTTGAGTCCTTACACGTATTTTTGTTTGGAATGTGTTCATGGTTGTTATTATTTTTTTTTTGAAAAACGTGATGTCTTATTGTTCAGGATAATATATTGTGCTCATCGTATTTCATGGAAAACACACAAATTTCATAATGATTAGAGGTGCAACAAGGAGGATATATCTACATAGACACTTTATTATACAAAATGTAACAATTAATAATGTTCATTTAACAAGATACATATGTAAATTTAGGATTGAATGGTTCACTTTCATGTTTATGAAGCAATTACATGAAATAGAATAGAAATGTGTTATTATTGTAATTAAATTAAATTTATTTTATATTGGAGATTTTTTTAACAACATTTTATTTAAATAAATAGAATTCTTAGATGTATGTATTTGCATACAACTTATTATATTACTTACACAGTTACACATATCTCTTGAAATGAATATTTAATGATATAAAAAAGAACATATGTTGAAACATTTAAAAAAAAAAGAACGTTTGGTGCTGTAATATTCTTATAATAAAAATGATTTGAGTGCTGTAATCCTTATAAATAACTTGTTCTCAGGTTTATCTATAATAAATTCTTAAAATACAATTCAGAAAATATACGAAGTATTAATTAGAATAAAAAACTCCTCGCTAAAAAATGAACATTTACCAATACAGAAATGAACATGTTATAAAAATTTACAGAAAATTCATAAATGAAAAGGGAAGGGCGGGACACGCGCAAAGGATGTGGGGGGTGTAGACTGTGTTCCCTATCCCGGGGTGTTGGTAAAAATTTGTACTAATGGTCACATCGACGAAAGTATATTATGGGCCGCAGATTTGTGTATGTGGGTTGTGTGTTTTGGGACTTTATTATATAAATCCCATTAGAGGGTTTATGGGCGGTAGTTTTAGTTTTTAGCGTTGATAATTAGTTTTAGCTTCATAGGATTTTCGCTTTTCGTCAATTTTGTTTGTTTCCTCCGTCAAATTTGTTTTGGTTCATTAGAATAGCTGACTATTTGTTTGAAGAGATTTATTATTATTCTTGTTTTAGCTTTCCGTTACATTGATCTTACTTCTTTGACTTTCATTATTTTTAGCTTTTGTCTCTAATTTAGTTTTCTTACGGCATAATTTGGATTTCTTATTAATTTACTTGTTTTCTGTAAATTCTTATTTTTGCTTTAAATATGCTTAGTTTAAGTACTTAGATTAGTTTAATTTTAATTATATGCGAGTAGTTTAATTCTTCAGTTCATGGGGATCCATGATTAATATGAAGGGATGATTTATTATTGTTGATTATTTATGTCTTGGGTTAATTTCCTATTGATTGATTTAATTCTATGCAATTAGATTAGCGCTGGTTTAATTGTATGAGTTACACAATATTGATTCGAGAGATAAGAATTAATATAAAGGCCTAGTTTCAATACGTAGAACTAATTTATAAATGGTTAAGTCAAGATTCGAGAGATGCGATTTAATACTGATATATTAATTATGTGATTATAATACGTAGCTGATCGCCGGATAATAGGTTGTGTCTACTATCCTAAACCAAATCAAAAATTTATATTCCTAACCTAACTCTATTATGTTCACACTAAATAGTGGCAAGCTAGGGTCGAACCACAAGGAAACTAGTCATTGCACAATTAAAGTGGAATTAAGAATCTACTGCAAGTAACAAGGGGTACTTTGATTGTTTTTGTGAATTTCAATGATCAAATTAACTACTGAAAAATATTAAAGCAAGCAAATTAAGAAAGTTCAAACTAGAAACACTAAAATAAGGATGAAAAACAAGATTTGAGAGAAATATGATCAAAACACTAGGGAGAGGGGATTCCAATCATGATCAACTAAGACAACAATGATAATCAACATGGATTCATGCAAAGGAATAAAAATTCTACTCAAATAATTCATTCCCATGCAATTTACTCAAGCAAATTGATGAAATAGATCAAACCTAAACTAGATCATTCCCATGCATCTAATTTAGAACCGAAATATTGGAATTAAAGGTTCATGTAAATAACTCCAAGCAATTTAAGCACAAAATCATCAAATCAAGGCTAAATCCAATCAATCGTCAATATAATCCCAATGAGTCATGATCTTCACCCCCTTCCCTAGCTAGAAATCTAAGTTAGATAAGAGAAAATAGCCATCACAACTACACTAAGCATGGATTCAATCTTAACAAAGCTAAACATAATTCAAATTCAAAGGGAAAAGCAATCAAACAAGTAAAATCAAGGAAATAGATGGAAATCAACACTATCAAAAGAAATTAAACCAAACAAAAGGGAAAGAGTAAAGAGTAAAGAGATTACTACTTTGAAGCTTGATTGATGAAGAAAGCATGAAATACTTGAATTGAATTGAGGAAAACATGCCGAAATCTTGGTAACAATGATGAAACTAGAACATTAAGCAACTTTCTATCACTAAAATACTAGAGTTGCTCTCAGTACAAAATTCTAATTAGAATTGGAAAATAACATCCCTCATAAATTTAAGAGAAAGTCTATTTATAGTGCATCAAAATTCCGGAAATAGCGAACTAAGGAGAGCACTCTCGCGCAAGGCCGCACCTTCTCTAAGCTGGGTACGGAACGCCCAAAATATAATAGAAGAGGAAAAACACAAGAAAGAACAAAAGTAACCAAAACAAAGGTAAAAACAGCTAGAGAAGGCGCAAACAAGTGATAAATGAGGGAAAATCATTAGTAAAAAGGGGTGAAATAGTGGCATAAATGCCACTCATCAAAATGCCCCACACTTGCCTCTTGCTTGTCCTCAAGAAAAATAAAAAAGAAAAGGGAAAAAGCAATTATTACAAAGACTAACACAACATGGGAAGGGTTAGGAAAACCAATCAAGTTTTAGGGTGGAAAGGGCTCCCTTTGAACTCAAAAGAAAAGACTAGCGTCAAAGAATGCTCACCTTTCTCAATTAAACGAGAGAAAATACGTTCTAAGAAGCTCATGGTTGGAAGAGACAAACCTAAGCTAAGCATAGAGAACTAAAGATTTCATTCTACGTCCAAGCCCCAACCAAGCGATCCGCATTCTCTCCACTAGTTTAAAATCCACCCTTAAGTTAGTTTCTCATGATTCCTCAAAGGAACCGGAAATCGGTAAAGAAATAAAAAAATTTTGAGGAGGTAATCCCGACGTCTTAGCCATGCACACTCTATCCATAGAGTTGAAAAATATCTTCCTCCACCAATGTTGACTCAACCGTCAAGGGTCTAAGGGTCTTTTATAGGTTGTAATGTAAGGCTAGGGGTCAAGGCGGGGCAAAATTTGAAAATTTTGGTGCTATTTCCTAAGTGAAGAAAAAGGGTGATCAAACCTCAAAAACAAACTCAAGAAGTCACCAAACATCAAGCAAAAATACCAATAATGCCATCTCCCCCAAGCTTATTCAACACCAACACACAATATATACAAAAACGAAGGAACGCTCCCCCCAAGCTTGAACGAAGCATTGTCCTCAATACTCAAAATAGGGAAGAAAACGAAACCAACTAAAATATTTTTGTTGTTTTTGTTTCTTTTCAAATTTTTATGGAATTTGTTTTTTTTTTTCCTTTCTTTTTATTTTAGCTCTTATTCTTGGGTTTTGTGATGTCCGACATCACGCGAAACAAAACCCTCTCAAAATCCGCACACAAATTATATTAACTAAACAAGCATATTAATTAATAATCACATAAATAATTAACTAAGAGAGAGAAAGAGAAAAGACGATTATACCTTTGATGCGTGCTTCACTATTTCTTAGAGCTCTTACTTGAAAGCTTAAAGGTTCGCAAACACCCAAGCCCCCAACGGATCTCACCCTCGAGACCTGATGGGTGTCATAAATGGCACCCATTTGATGAGTATTTATGATGTTTTTACCTTCTTTTCATAGCTTTTCTTCCTAATATATGCTTAGTTTTAAGCTTTAGCTCTTTGTTTTACCTTTTCTCTCTTATTTTGTGGTTTTGTGCATTTCTATGGTTTTTCTAGTCTTTTCTCCTTTATTTGCTCTCTTTTTCGTGGTTGTAGGTATTGTACGAGGTTCAGGTCTTGATATGGATGGATTGGCAATAGGAAAGCTAAAGATGTAACGAAGTGGATTCTCCAAGTTTTAGCTCTTGCTCTCTCATAAAGGAGTGGTGTTGAACCCACCGTCAAGCTCCTTTGGATCTTCCATCCTTGGTGCGCCCGCTCGAAGACCCTTAGTGAACGCACGAAGCCTCAAGTAGAACCAAAGGGACCCAGAGAAGCGCAGGTGCGCAATCCACAGGCACGTACGCGCAGCCCCCTTGCGCGGCCGCATAGCCCTTCTACGCGGTTGCGCCCCTCCGGGTCCCTGTTTTGATCGGCTTCGTTTCGCGCCTCCTATTTATACCTTGTAACCCGATTTTTGGAGGGAGGGGAGAAGCAATTCTAGACATATTTTTGATCATATTCTTAGCTTAGTTGAGAGTTTCTCTCTCTAGTCTTAAGGTTAGTTTAGGAGTAGATTTAGAGAGAGAAAGTGAGGAATTTCAATGGTGATTGAGAGATTGAAGATTCAATGGTAACAATTGTGTTAAAGATCTTCTCTATTATCAATGAGCATTTCTAACTCTATCTCATTTTATTGTTTTGTTTAATATTCATGTTTGTTTAGATTGATTTTGATGTTTGATGTTTGATGCTTGATTAGTGTATTTGTTCTTGATATTTTGTTGATTCTTAATTTCCTTAGTTGTTAGTTGATTAGATGATGATGTTAGAGTAGTTGTTTGGCTAGGGATTGGGTGAAACTTGTATGATTGATTGATTGTGCTTAATTTGGGAATTGTGTTGATTGATTGTTGAGATTAAAGTGATTAATGGAAATTGTGCATGTGTGTAATTCGATTAGGCCTTGAGTATTATGCTAGATTGCATTGTGAGTCTACATTGATACGAACCATTGATTTGTAGCTTACAATTGTCGATTGAGTTCGGTTAGTGACGTTCCTAGTTAGAGTCTCTCGTAGTTGGCGCTAGTTAGACCTCTAGGAGATAGCTTGTCAAGCTCTTTTGATTGCTCTTACCATTAGTCTTCGCAACCTTTGATTTGCATGTTGTTCTCGGGTTGTCATGATTACTTGTTGATCCCCATTCCCTAGTGCTTTATTTGTTTGGGTCCTCGTTTTGGTAGTTGGTTAGTGTTTACCTCTTTACCCTTAGACTTCGACCTAGCTTAGGCACATAATTGAGAGTGCTTGAAAATTACCGTTCCTAGGGGTTCGACCCTTGACTTTCCTCTATACTCGTATTTAGGTTTGTTGAGTGTGTATAAATTTGTTTGGCTCTAGGGAAGATTAGATAACGACCTACTTTTTCCCTACGTCAAAATGGCGCCGTTGTCGGGGAACAGTGTCTATGTTTGAGTGTTTTTGATTTCTTGAGTCTAGGTCTTTGTATATACTTTTCTTTTATTTGATTTTTTTTTGTTTTGTAAAAAAAAAATGGCATGTCTCTCATTTCCTCAACATGATAATGAGCCTTTTTGTGAATATTTCCATAGACTTATATGGTTTTTGAACTATAATTGTTGTAGTCTTTGGGAGGCTTCTGAGATTTGTTATTTTGGTTTGAATGAGCAAACTAGGGATGAAGTTGAAAGCATGCATAATGGTGAATTTAGAGCATTGTCAATTGATGATGCTTGGGATTTTTATGTTTGGTTTGCTAGGGATGTCTACAATAGGGGTAATCATGATTCTAATGTTGATGTGCAATGTGTTGATTCTTCCAATATTAGCATGAATTCCCATGATTTGTCGCATGATCCCATTAGTGAACCTAGAACAAATGTTTTCAATTCTATTTCCCCTTTTGTTCATGATGATGAGGTGCATGCTCAAGTTGATGCTAATGGTGTGTTTCAATTTTCTTCACTATTTACCATGTCTTCTTGTGATGTAGTTCATTCCCTTAATAACGACTCTCATATGCTTGATTGTGCCCCCTCTCCCCTATTTAATGAAAATGCTCATGATTTTAATGTGCATGGTCCTACCCTTGGTTGTGACTTTTCTTTTACTATTGATCAACCCTCTTTGCCTTTTCATTCTCCAAACTCTTGTGATGAGTCTCTAGTCCCCTATAGCCAAATTGATCAATCTTTGAGGGAGTTAGAGATGAATCCTAATCTTAGGCCCTTGGAGAGACAAATGATGGAAACTTTGAGGAGCCAATTGGAAATGATTAGAGAGTGTGAGGGTATTTTTAATGAAGAATTGAAAAGAAAGGAAGAGTTGAAAAGTCAATTGTCCTCCTTGATGCTTGTTGTGAAAAATCCCTATCCAATGTGTGTGTTAAGGATGATGATGATGATTTTGAGCAACCAAGAGAGGGTGAGGATCCCTTTGGTGAGCATTTGAGTGATGGTGAAGGAGTTGAGAATGAAGAGAGTGTCAATTTCGAAAATCCCAACCCTCCTTCCTATCTTGATGAGTCTCTTGTGCATGATTGTGATTCTTCTATATATGAGTATTTGGATTCATTTGAGTTTATGACCAATGAGTTCTTTGAGTGTCAAATGAAAACCCATAGCCTTTTGAGTGAGTCCACTAAGAATGCTTCATGGGAGAGAGATGAGTTTCAAATAAATTTGCATCCATTCATGCATGGTTTTGAGACTTTAGGCTTTAAGGATGTTGAGGGAGTTGTTGTTCATTGTTGTGATGGAGGGGATTATGTAGTTCCTCTTGGAATTTGGATGTTTGAGGGAGATGGAGATCATGAGTGTTCTTCTTTTGAGGATTCTATGATTGATTCCCATGCTCTTATTGGTGATTTAAGGCATGGTGGTGAGAAAGAGTTCATTTGTGAGACCATAGCCCCTATTCCCTCTTCTCATGTCCCTTTTTCAAGGAGATTTGACCATATCCCTTACACTCCTATTTTCTTCCCTTCCTTTGTCAATAAGCCTATTGGGGACCCCCTTGTCTATGATGATTTATATGTGCCTCATTTGTCCCCTGTTGAGGAAAAGGGTGATGTTGCCACCCAAAAATATTATGAGGATAGTTTGCCTTCTTCTTCTTCTTCTTCTTCTTCTTCTTCTTCTTATTCTTCTTCTTCTTCTTCTTCTTCTTCTTCTTCTTCTTCTTTTTCCTTTTCTTATTTTGTTGAATTTTCTTTTGATTCTTCTTCTTTCTCTTGGCATCTCTCTCCTCATAGGTGTGCACTAAGCTTGTCGCATGCCTTCTTTTTGTCATGTGCACACTTACTTTCTTATGAAATGTGTAGTAGTGCATTTGACAAGCTCTTGCGTGTGTTGAATTATTAATTTCTAGAGCGGTCAAGCTTGGACCTTAAGCAAACCTTTCTCGGGAAGTAACCCGTGTTTTATTGCTTTCATTTTCTTTTCTTTTTAGAATAGATTTTCTCTCATGGAAATGTTTGTGTGCCTTTTGCTAGGTACATGACTCAATATACTTTGGTACATTGGTTTGGATCAAGAATCAAGGAAGATTGACTCCTATTTTGCTAGCATATGGAAAGCAAGATTCAATTCTAGATGAACTTAGCTTTGAAAGGTTAAAATGGGTCATTTGCGGGTAATTATACCCACCTAAATCCGGTAATATCTTTCCTTGCTCTTTCTCTAATAGTTGATGCTTGTTGGACATGTGTAGGTATTGTTGGATTGATCTCTTTGTTTTCCCCTCCCATGTTATCTATGATTTATGTTTGAGCATGTTGTCTCATTCAAGCTTGGGGGAGGATACTCTATCATGTTTGGTGGGATGTTGATTCATATATGCCATGCACAATTGTATATGCATTTCCATGTTCTTTTATCTTGAAAAACTCTAAAAAGATTTTTGTTTCTTTCAAGGCAAATTTGCATTGTGTTTTGTTTTGTTCTTGCTTTAGACATAATACTTTTGGACTTGTATAGTTGAATGCTTTTCTTCTTAAATGGTAACGGTGTGCACGGTTTGAGAGTATCTTTGGTTGACTTTAGGATAGAGTATGCTAAGGTAGTTTTAGAACTTTTGAGACCTTGAAGCCGGATTCTATTGTTTTTGAAAATTTGCAACTGCTCCCCTTTGGTGAATTTGAAGCTTATAGTGAGTTTTAGCTACAACCATGTGAGGTTCCATTCTTTTCAAGTCTTCTACATATTTTGCATGAGCGGCGCACGGATCCTTGATTACTGTATACTTTATCTAGAATTTGACTTTCATCTCCCAAGATCGCGACCGAGCAATTTAGGAAGGACAAAGGCATCTTTTCGAGGTGGTACTTTTCCTTTTCTAGGATAGTTTTCATTTCTTTATTTTGGGTTTTCATTTGCCTACTTGCTAACCATTTGAGCCATATACCCTTCTTTTCAAGCCACATCTTTAGATCTTGAGCCTTTTGTTTCATTCTTTTTCCTATCATTGGTTTATGTGAAGCATTTGGTCTCTTTTGTTAGACTTTTGGTGGATGAGAATGATTGTTTGGTTCTTATAATGAAAGCAAGTTTGTGTTGCAAATATTTTGTGAATAAAAAGCAAATGCAAAGTTTGAAAAAGCCGTCCATAGTTTAAAGAGGAGAGGACAATGAATAAAGTGAAAAAATGAAAAATTGAAAAAATGAGAAAAAAAAGCAAATTCAAAAAGCTTTGGCAAAATTGAAAAAAAGTGAAAAATGAAAAAATTCAAAAAAATACTTTTGATGTAAGTGTCTTTCTCCCTATTTTAAGCATTAAGGACAATGCTTTGTTCAAGCTTGGGGGGAAGCGTTCTTGCGGTTTTGTACATATGTTTGTGATTCTTGGCTTTGAATAAGCTTGGGGGTGTTGTGTTTTTGTTTGGTGATTACTTGGTTTTGGTGTTGAGATTTGGCCAATCTTTGCTTCACGATTTAGGTATACCACCAAATTTCAAATTTTAGCCTACCCTCACCCTTCTCGCCTTTGCATTACAACCCTTTCCAAGACCTTTTGACCTTTATGGTTGAGTCACTAGTCGGTGGATGAAGATGTAGGGAAAGCTTATAGAGCGGGATGCAATAGTTGAGATGTCGAGTAGCCTCAAATCTCTTTCTTTTTTCGGTTCCTTTGAGGAACCATTGAGATGCTTGCTAAAAGTAGATTTGAAGCTTATTGGGAGAATGTGCTAAAAATGTTTTGAGATGAAAGTGACTTGTGTCTTGATAAGTTCTTTATGCTTAACATGTCCTATGTTTCAATAAACCATAGATATCTTGAAACGTGCACTCCCTTACTTGTTTAGAAAGACTTGCATTCATTTATGCTTGTACATTTGCAAAAAGTCCATTCATGAACATTTGTTTTCTTTCCTTTCCATTTCTTTTTACTTCCTTTTCATGCTGCTTGTTTGTTTGGTTTGTGAGAGTTATGGGTCAATCTCTTAGGAAACCTTTATGAGAGCATCACTTGTCCTCTAGAGCGATCTAGGGGTTTAAATGGCTTGTCTTTAGTTGCTAAAATTGACCGTGATTCCTACGAAAGTGAGTTAGTGTACATTCTTGTCTCCACTCTTCTTTTGTTTGTTTGAATAAGCTCGTCAGTTTCTTTACCATAGTTTTGTTTTGCTCGAGGACGAGAAAAAGATAAGCTTGGGGGTATTTGATGGGTGTCATAAATGGCACCCATTTGATGTGTACTTAGGAAGTTTTTACATTCTTTTCATAGCTTTTCTTCCTAATAAATTCTTAGTTTTATGCTTTAGCTCTTTGTTTTACCTTTTCTCTCTTATTTTGTGGTTTTGTGCATTTATAAGGTTTTTATAGTTTTTTCTCCTTTATTTGCTCTCTTTTTCGTGGTTGTAGGTATTGTACGAGGTTTGGGTCTTGATATGGATGGATTACTAAGGTGGAAGATGCTTTTGGTGTAAGCTCATAGCAATAGGAAAGCTCAAGATGCAAGGAAGTGGATTCTCCAAGTTCTAGCTCTTGCGCTCTCAAGCCGCGCTCTCATGAAGGAGTGGTGTTGAACCCACCGTCAAGCTCCTTTATTTTCCATCCTTGGTGCGCCCGCTCGAAGTCCCTTAGTGAACGCACGAAGCCTCAAGTAGAACCGAAGGAACCCAGAGGAGCACGGGCGCGCAATCCACGGGCGCAGCCGCGCAACCCTGCTGCGCGGGAGCGCCCCTCCGGGTCCCTGTTTTGATCGGCTTCGTTTCGTTCCTCCTATTTATACCTTGTAACCTGATTTTTGGAGGAAGGGGAGAAGCAATTCTAGACATATTTTTGATTATATTCTTAGCTTAGTTGAGAGTTTCTCTCTCTAGTTTTAGGGTTAGTTTAGGAGTAGATTTAGAGAGAGAAAGTGAGGAATTTTAATGGTGATTGAGAGATTGAAGATTCAATGGTGACAATTGTGTTGAAGATCTTCTCTATTATCAATGAGCATTTCTAACTCTATCTCATTTTATTCCTTTGTTAAATATTCATGTTTGTTTATATTGATTTTGATGTTTGATGCTTGATTAGTGTAGTTGTTCTTGATATTTTGTTGATTCTTGATTTTTTTAGTTGTTAGTTAATTAGATGATGATGTTAGAGTAGTTGTTTGGCTAGGGATTGGGTGAAACTTGTATGATTGATTGATTGTGCTTAATTTGGGAATTATGTTGATTGATTGTTGAGATTAAAGTGATTAATGGAAATTGTGCTTGTGTGTAATTCGATTAGGCCTTGAGAATTATGCTAGATTGCGTTATGAGTCTACATTGATACGGACCATTGATTTGTAGATCACAATTGTCGATTGAGTTTGGTTAGTGATGTCCCTAGTTAGAGTCTCTCGTAGTTGGCACTAGTTAGACCTCTAGGAGATAGCTTGTCGAACTCTTTTGATTGCTCTTACCATTAGTCTTCGCAACCTTTGATTTGCATGTTGTTCTCGGGTTGTCACGATTACTTGTTGATCCCCATTCCCTAGTGCTTTATTTGTTTGGGTCCTCGTTTTGGTAGTTGGTTAGTGTTTACCTCTTTACCCTTAGACTTCGACCTAGCTTAGGTGCATAATTGAGAGTGCTTGAACATTACCGTTCCTTTGGGTTCGACCCTTGACTTACCTCTATACTCAGATTTAGGTTTGTTGAGTGTTTATAAATTTGTTTGGCTCTAGGGAAGATTATATAACGACTTACTTCTTCCCTACGTCAAGACCCGACCCGAACGACCCCTACCCCGAAGATTAGTCAAGGCTAGACTAAAAGTACTTAGAGTATTAGTACGACAATGTTCTCGTGTATGGAGATCCTTTCAAGTTCACAACTCAAGTGTCGTTTCCTAATGCCAAATGATTGGTATTTATAGGTAAAGGAGCCCTTGAATTCCAATCTCCTATCAATGTGGCTGAATTGGTAAAAAGGCATTTTACAATTTAATTTAGTTCAAAAATCAAATTAAAAGGCAAATGAATCAACAAGCAACAAGTGTCAAATTGTGAGCTAGGAGTTAGGTGAGGACCGAATGGGGGGGGGGGGGGTGGGCATCCACCCCTTGCTCCCCAAGCAACCCTTACACAAGCTGGCTCCCACACATGCGGCCAATAGCATCCCGCCAACTGGCGTGGCGTGGCGTGCCTTTAGTGCCAAGGTTTCCTCGGTAGCGGCTTGGCCCCTTGGCTGGGCCTGCTGGCTAGCCACGCAATCGGCCAAGCACGGGCTACTGGGTGAGTGATGCTAGCATTGCCAGCATGCCCTCACAGCGCAACAACCATGTGCGAGGCCTAGGTTGCACTTGCGTGCTGATGGCCTTGCGATAGTTTGGCTGGTGCTTGTGGCTTACCTAGCATGCGCGGCCAGCTTTGCTGTCCTTGCCATGTACTCAAGGCTTGCTCGACAAGCATGCTCGGCCATGCTAGGAATGCTGAGCTTGCGGTCGAGCCTTGCCTTGTGGCATTGGCTACGGCTTGCTATATTGTTCTAGCACTCGGATTGCTCGGGGAATTCCAAGGCTAGGCACATATATTTATTACTTGTTGTTTGCTTGATTTCTCGTCTCATTGATTCCTAAATTCGACTCGATTCATGACGCTTGGTTTCGACCCTCTAAGCTCAATATCTGACGTCTATGTTCATAATACTCTAATGACTCATTTAATCCTTCGAATTAATTCTTTTTTTTTTCGGTTCTGTTTATCGATTGGGTATGACCCGAAGGGTTCAGTCAAGATTAAGCTGTAATATTAATTATGATTAATATTATTGATCGAAAGCGGCCTCTAACTAGGCATTCCGATCACTTGACCTCACTGAATAATTATCTTTCTAATGTATCCGAACCCTCTATCGGAATAATACACTTGTGCGAACGACACCATTCCTTTCAATCTCCCACTTGTCCTTCCGGACAAGTGCGCTATTAGTGTACAACCTATTTCCTATGTCACTTAATGTCTCTTCATGAACTATAAGGTAAGATTCTTTCTCATCCTTATTACGTCCAAAAGTGTTTGTTGATTTCCGAGTTTGACTGTTGATAAACAGATGATTTCTAAAATCCATCTGAGCACGGCCATGCATTTTCACTGTGTCGCTCTTTGAGAGGCCTTATAAACAACAAAGAACATGTTCAATTGTTAATAGGGTGATATTCCCAGTCTTGTACTGTCAACTTCTCTTACTAAGAGGACCTAGCCGCCCAAGTGTCGCCTTTATAATGCCCTTTTACGGCAGACGTTTGACAAACATCAAAGCGGACTAGTACTCAAACAAGAGAACTTACAATACTCATGGTCGAGGAAAGAGGTTCCGATAGCCATAATGAGTAGTATACTTATGAAGATTATAAATCTCTTAAAGTATTCTCATAGGTCGATCCGGTATAGTTCTAAACCAACACCTGTGCAAATTATTTATGACAATCATGTCTTTGTAGGACAAGAAACGGTGCTATAAATCATACTACACACTAATGTCAAGTGGTCATTAGTCGTCCAACATTTAAATGACCTTGATTAGGGAAAATTTTCAATTAAAATATTCAATGTGCACTTAACAGGTGTTTCTTTATCCAAGAAATTATTTTGATACCCTATTTTGAATATTCCAAAAAATCAAATGGACTCATTATTTAATTCTAAACCACAATTAAGTAGAAATGGAGTAATAATAATTTGCAGGAAATTAAATTTCTCCATAAATGAATGGTGCATCATATTGTTTTACATTAAAATCCTCAAAACTAATTAAAATACATAAACAGGGAAATCAAAGCCTATCTCCAACGTGCCTGATTCCCATTGCCTCAACGTGCTTGTTGTTCTTCACTTGAGGTAAAGGTTTAGTGAGTGGATCGGCTGCATTGTCGTCCGTTCCAATCTTACAAGTTCTTATTTCACCCCCGGACTTCCATTTTCTAATCATGTGAAATTGCCTTTTGACATGTTTGACCTTCTGATTTTCCCTTGGCTCCATAGCCTGAGAAATAGCTGCATTAATATCACAATATAGATCTATTGGACCCCTAATTAAGGGTACAACATCAAATTCACTAACGAACTTACGAATCCAAAATGCCTCCTTAGCTGCTTCGGAAGCTGCCAAGTATTTGGCTTTAGTTGCAGAGTTCGCAGTTGTGCTTTGCTTAGCATTCTTCTAAATAAACGCTCCTCCATTTAGACAGAATCTGTACCCTGATTGCGACTTGAAGTTGTCTCTATCAGCCTGGAATCTTGTGTTTGTGTAACCTTAACCAACCAAATCATTATTCCCACCATAGACCAGAAATTTATCCTTGTTTCTTTCTAGGTACTTTAGGATATTCTTGGCCGCAGCCCAATGAGCCTCTCGTGGGTCTGATTAGTATCGTGGATATTGAATCGTGTCAAAACCTTATCGATGCAAGTACTTTGGCTCAATCCAATCATCCTCTTAGATCTATCCCTGTATATCTTGATGCCCAATATGTACTGTGCCTTTCCCAAGTCTTTCATCGAAAAACATTTTCCAAGCCAGGCCTTTACAGATTCTAGCATCGGAATGTTGTTTCCATTGAGCAATATGTCATCGACATATAATACTAGGAAAGTGATGTCACTCCCACTGACCTTCTTGTAAACACAAAAGTCATCTGGATTCTTGATAAAGCCAAACTTACTGATGGCTTCGTCGAATTGCAGATTCCAACTCCTGCTTGCTTGCTTTAACCCATAAAAAGACTTTTTAAGCTTACATACCTTCCCAGCATTGTTTTGGTCGACAAAACCTTCAGGTTGTGTCATGTACACAGTTTCTTCCAAAATTCCATTTAGGGTGGCGGTTTTGACGTCCATCTGCCATATTTCGTAATCGTAATATGCAGTAATCGTTAGGATAATCCGGACGAACTTAAGCATTGCAATTGGAGAAAAGGTTTCATCATAATCAACGCCGTGAATTTGCCTGTAACCTTTTGCTACCAGTCTAGCTTTGTAAATAAATACATTTCCATCTTTGTCGGTTTTGAATTTGAAAATCCATTTACATCCGATAGGTGTGTAACCTTCGGGTAAATCAACCAAGTCCCATACTTGATTTTCAAACATGGAGTCCATCTCAGATCTCATGGCTTCTTGCCATTAAGTAGTATCGGGGTTTGCCATAGCTTGCTTGTAGGTTGCCGGTTCGCCTCCATCCACTATTAGGATGTCTTGATTCTCCGTTAATACGACACCGAGATAACTATCAGGTTGAGACTTAGGGCTCTTCGACCTACGTAGGGTAATGGACTGAGCATTTGCATTGTCGGTTTGACTTTGAACAGTTTGACCAACGTCAAAAGATGCTGTTTGAGCACTTTAACTATCAATTTGATTTTGTTGCTCGTCCTCTCGAACTTCATCAAGTTTGATTTTCCTTCCACTTGTCATTTTAGAAAAGTGTTCCTTCTCCGAAAAGACACCATCGCGAGCAACAAACACTTTGTTCTCGGATTTGTCGTAGAAGTAATACAGCTTTTGACGGAGCGTGGTTCAGTGTTAGTACCGCGGTTAGAAGTGTGTGTCCCCAGAAAGAGATAGGAAAATTGCTAAGACCCATTGTTGATCATACCATGTCTAACAAGGTTCAATTTCTCCTTTTCGATGCTCCGTTCCATTGTAGAGTTCTTGGAGGTGTCAATTCTGAAAGTATACCATGTTCTTTCAGATGGTCATCGAATTCATCGCTCAAATATTCACCACCTCGATCTAATCAAAGGGATTTGATTTTCTTGCCAAGCTGATTTTCAACTTCACTCTGAAATTCTTTGAATTTCTCAAACGATTTATATTTGTTCGACATAAGGTAGACATATCCATGTCTACTATAGTCGTCCGTGAAGTTGATAAAATATTGATAACCGTTCCTTGCGGTTGTGCTCATTGGACCACATACATCTGTATGTATTAGGCCTAATAAGTCAGCTGCCCTTTCTCCCAAGTTGGGGAATGACTGCTTTATCATCTTGCCTAATAGACATCCTTCGCAATTTTCAAATGATTGTAAATCAAATGAGTCAAGAATACCTTCTTGTAAAAGTTTCTTGATGCATTTGATGTTAATGTGGCCAAGACGACAATGCCACAAGTGTGTTTGATTTGACTCAACGGTCTTAGATTTCTTTAACGTATTTTCAACATTATAAATGTGTTTGTCTAGAGAGAGCACATACAAACCATTTTCTGAATGTGCTATACCATATAAAACATTGTCAAGGTAAAATGAACATGCATTGTCTTTTACTCAAAACTCAAATCCTATGGCGTCCAACGCCGAAATAGATATAATGTTTTTGGTAACTCTAGGAACATGATAGAAGTTTTCAAGTTCTAACACAAGCCCTAAGGGCAAAGACAAACTGAGAGTTCCAACGGATACGGCTGACATCTTGGCTCCATTGCCGACTCGGAATTCAACCTCTCTCTTCTTTAGCTTCCTGTCAATCCTTAGTCCCTGAGAATGGGAACAAAGGTGTGATCCAAATCTAGTATCTAATAACTTGCTAGCAAAGTTTAAGTCTAAAACAAAAATACTTGATCAAGAAGCAACGGTGGCGTTCTTCTTATCTTCCTTAAATTTGATGCAATCTCTCTTCCAATGTCCTTTCTTCTTACAGTAGAAATATTTAGAATAAGATTTAGAAGAGGCTACCTTTCTCCTTGTTCTCTTTGGTAGCTTTTGGCTTAGGCGGAAAGGTCTTTTTACCCTTCCCCTTAAAGCCTTTCTTCTTCTTGCTAGAGCGTTTGAATGGCTTGCCCTTCTTAACCATAAGCATGTCATGCTTTCCCTCATCCGTTAGCGTTTTCTCGGCTTGCTTCTACATACCATGAAGCTCGGTGAGGGTTTTCTCCATGCTGTGCATATTATAGTTCATCTTGAATTGATCATAGCCTTTGTGCAGCGAATGGATCGGAGAATAATGTAAATTTCCATCTCGGTCGAATACCCCGCATCAAGCCTTTCCATGTTCTCAAATAAACCAGTTAGAGTACATGTGGGCTGACTGGCTCTCCTTTCTTGTGCCTGCTCTCAAGGATCTGCCTGTGGGTTTCGAACCTTTCAGTTTGGGCCTACTCTTAGAACATATTATGAAGTTTTAGAAATGATCTCAAAAGCCTTCTCTTTCTCAAAGAAAGTCTTTTGAAGGTCGGGAGACATTGTGGCCAACATGATGCATTTGACATCTCGATTGGCAGTTTGCCATCGATTTAGGGCAGCCTGTGTGACTTCCTCAATGGGAGTCTCGGGCATTTCCCCATCAAGGATGTATTCCTTTTTCTCTTACATGAGAACTATACGCAAGTTCCTTTGCCAATCAAGAGAATTTGGCCCACTCAGTTTTTCTTTGTCGAGAATTGAGCATAACGAGAATTGGTTGTTTGAGTTATTCGCAGACATGTTTCTACAATTGAAAAAATTTGAAATGAAAAACATTCATAAAACCAAATAAGATTGAATTTTTAAAGTATTCATGTCTTATTCACACATTAAATTGTCCCTTTTGGTGAGAATAAGGCGATTCTAAGATCCAAAGAATCAACGAGTGATTAAGCATGCTTTGGCTTGTCTTAACAGTTATTATTCTAAGGTAAGCAACTCTTTGCTAATAGCTCCAAGCCACTCTTGGTTTGATAAATCGTTGCATCTAATGCTCTCGTGACAATTTATCTCTTTTGCCACTATATCTAAGGAATCCTTACTAATATCATTGAGTTTAACCAAAATCAACGTGTATGTGATGTTTAGCTTTTGCAAACCCATCAACATACATTACGTTCCTAGGGAGATAGTGATTCCTAGCTTTGGCATAGCCCATCACTATGCACATTAATTCGGTAAGTGTTATTTTGGAATGACAAGTTTTACTCAATATTTTAGGGACCTAGGGTTTCTATGTTGGTTAATTTAAGTGAACTTAAATAATCATCGCAACATTTTGAAATCCTAAACATGCATCTACCATATCATTCATATATATAAGCATGAATATATATCAAAAACATAAGTAAAAGATGCATTTGGCAACTAGCATGACCCCTTGAGTCTTCAATTCTTCAAGGGTCTTATTTGCAACTTCATGGCTTCGTCTTCCAAGAAACTCCGTCTTCAAGACATATCCACTTTTATGAAAATACTAGTAACTACGATTAGGACTAATCTAAATATTAAGGTACAAAAAGACGCAATGGTTCGTAGACCGTATTTAGATTTACAAAAATACATGACAGAACGCATTCCGTATTTTCTATCCTAATCGGGCCCCACTAGTTCGCATTTTATAAAACCTATGATAAAATATATATTCCATTCATCCATTCACTATATGTGAAGGACACATGCATTTTACAACGAAAAACAAGTAACAATGCATCAACGCGCGTAAACTAGTCACTGACTTAGGTGGTTAATCCGATTAACGCGCCTAATTAAAACTAGTCAAAGTTGTTAACCAATTATGTGATTAAACGCAATAAAAATAGCTCAAATAAATAACGAAGCTCCCACTAAATTCCGCATCCAACTTAATTAATCCAATTAATTAAGCCGGTAAACCCAAAATATTGCCAATTAGAATTTTGCAAGTGCCGCTAAAAAAATCAAGCCCTAGCCTCCAATAAATAAACACAAATAAAATAATTAAATCGGCAAAAAATCGCAAAATCGCAAAGCCAACCACACGCAAGTGGCATGCGCACCTAGACTAGCTAGGCGTGCGCCACTGCTAGCCACGGCAGCTGCCTAGCAGCTGTGGAATGCGGCATAGTGCGTGTGGCCGCACCACACCAACGCTAGACTATTAGGTTCTCCCGTAGGCATCCTAGCAGCGTTTGCTGCGGCAGCAAGGTGCGAGGCACATACGCGCACCTGGCTGCTAGCCCTGCCATGCACCAAGCGCACAAGCACCCACGCACACACTGTAGTTCCAGCACGCACGAGGAGCGCACCAACCAGCATCCCTCGGCCACCACATGCAGTCTGCGCGAGCAGCCAAACTAGTCGAGGGATTGCTCGTGGCTATTATGCCTCATTTTGCGTGCTTGTGTCTCGGGATTATTTCCCGATTTTGTGTAGCGTTTCTAATCAATTCTAAATTAATTTTAGAATTAATATTTTGAGCAAAAATGAAATTTAAAACAAGTCCAACTTAATAAAATTCATTTAAGTGCACAAACCAAATTAATCCAAGAACTATTCTTTTAAAAAATTTGGTTTAACTTGATGCTACAAAAATGAAGTGCTATTCTCACTATTAATTTAACCAACATAAATTAATCATGAGACTTGACAAAATTACAAGGAGTTGGAATAATGAACATAAATATTCAATGAAAAATTCCAATATCAACTTGTGAATCTTTGAAAAAATTACATCTTCCAATATGAAGATTAATTAAATTTCAATCACAAGCTTGAACCTTTAATGACTTTAATCAACTTAATTAAAATGATTAAATCAAAATTTAGTTCAATCATGAAATCTAGAAAGTCAAGATCCAACAAAATAAACAATTAAGGATTGAATCTTTAACACTTTTGGGACTTCAAAATCCCAAAATCACCATAAATATTCATACTCGAAGCAATTAATTTGCAAAAATGTGAACATTCATGTTTATGTGAAAATTGAGCCAACCCAAATCAAACACAAATTATAACACAATAATCATGCTTTAAAAGGTTTATAATTATAGAAGCTTAAAGGAAAGAACCATACACATAATCACAATTAATATGCCATTAAGATTCAAGGTTTAAAAGACTTAAAATTTTTCGTCAAAATGAACCTTGAAACAAGCATTTCTGGGCAGAATTTGGATTTTTAACAACCTTAAAAGGATCAAAACTTTTCCAGAACATCGATTCCACCAAAAATTCACTAGTCTTGTGTGAAAATCTAGGTTCGGGAGCCAAAATTTTAAGTAAAACGAGATTAAAATTAATAAAATTGAGCTACTAATCTAATTAGCAATCACAACTTGAAATTGGAGTCATTTTAAAACCTTGAAATTATTAGTTACAAAAACAAATGAGCAAGGCTCCGATACCGCTTTTGAGTTTCAGAAAGTCCAACTTCTAGCGGAATACAAAACCCGACCCCAAGAATCACTCACAATTAATATAACTAATGCATAATTAACAACACAAATAATAAAGAGAGAAAGACTATTTTACCCTTGTAGCGTACTTCGCTCCTTAGAGATCTCTTACTTCAAAAGCTACTTTAAGTCTCGCAAGTGCGACAACCTCCAACGGAGTCCACCCGCAAACACGACCCGTACGGCCTTTACCCGGAGCTTAGCCGCGCTTGGCTAAAATAAAACTAATCTAGTATGTGAGCAAAAGTGTCAACCTTATGGATGATCCTTTCAAGCTCAACTCACGTGGGATTTCTCAAATACCAAGAATCCCAAAGCTTGGTATTTATAGAGAAAACCCATGAACATTCCTCTCTCCCATTAATGTGGGAGAGTTGGTAAAATCCCCCTTTTCCATTTTAATTTAAATTAAAAATCAAAAGAAAAAGGCAATGCAATCAAGACTCAACAAGTGGCAAACCAAGAGAAAGAGAGTTGGTGAGGACCACAAAGGGAGGGGCCATTTCCTTCCTCCCCAAGCTTTTACATCCATCCCTCACATGTCTCGGCACCAATCACCATGCGCCAGCTGGTGCGCCTAGCCTTAGGCTCTAGGGCTGCTTTGCTGGCGCCTAGCCCCTTGGCTGGGCTTGCTAGCTGGCAGTGAGCATGCTTGGCCTAGCAAGCATTCATCGCTTGCTAACGGGCTGCTGTTGGGCGCTGCTTGCTTGGTGCGCTAGGAATAGTCTACTTGCCATGAACCAGCCGGCACATGCGCGCAACAAGCCACGCACGCAATGCGAGCTGTTGTGGCTGGTGCTGCTAGCACTGCTAGCAAGCCCGTACAGCCACGTGCAAGGCCCAGCGTGCTCGGCCTTGCGATGGTGCGGCTAGTGTCATGGCTTGCCTAGCGTGCTCAACCAGCCCACCTTTCCTTACGATGCCTGCCAGGCATGCTTGGCTAGACTTGTTGATTGCTTGATTTATTGTCTCGTTGTCTTATTAATCTAACTTTACTTGCGACACTCGGTCTCGACACTCCTAGCTCAATATCCGACGTCTATGCTCATAATACTCAAGTGATTCATTAATTCCTTTCTGACTAATCGCCATTACAGATCGTTTATTTCCTTGGGTGTGACCCATAGGCTTCAGTCAAGATAAAGTTGTAATATTAATTACATATTAATATTACTAATCGGAAGCGGCCTCCTGTTAGGCATTTCGATCACTTAACCTCACAGAATAATTAGCTTTCTAATAATTCCGAACCCTCTATCGGAATAATACACTTGTTTGAAGGACACCACTCCTATCAATCTTAGCCGTTGTAACCTACGCAGGGTAATAGGTTGAGCATTTGTATTTTCGGTTTGACTATGACCAATGTCAACAGTTGTAACTGAAGCTCTATGATTGTTAGTTTTGACAGTTTGACTTTGTTGCTTGTCCTCTCGAACTTCATCGAGTTCTATTTTCCTCCCACTTGTCATTTTTGAAAGATGCTTATTCTCAAAAATGACACCATCACGAGCAACAAATACTTTGTTCTCGGATTTGTTGTAGAAGTAATACCCCTTAGTTTCTTTTGGATATCCCACAAAGAAACACTTGTCTGATTTTGGGTGAAGTTTGTCAGAAATTAGTCTTTTGACATATGCTTTGCAACCCTAAATCTTAAGAAAAGACAACCTTGGAGGTTTCTTCGTCCATAATTCATATGGAGTCTTTTCGACAGCTATTGACGGAGCTCGGTTTAGTGTTAGTACCGCAGTTAGAAGTCTATGTCCCTAGAAAGAGATAGGAAAACCCCTAAGACCCATCATTGGTCGGACCATGTCTAACAAGGTTTGATTCCTCCTCTCGAACCCTCTGTTCCATTGTGGTGTCCCAAGAGGTGTCAACTCTGAAAGAATATCATGTTCTTTCAAATGATCGTCAAATTCATGGCTCAAGTATTCACCACCTCGATCTGATCTAAGGGCTTTGATTTTCTTGCCAAGCTAATTTTCCAATTCACTCTGAAATACTTTGAATTTCTTAGATGATTCAAATTTGTTAGACATAAGGTAGACATATCCATATCTATTATAGTCACATGTGAAAGTTATAGAACAACAATAACCATTCCTTGCGGGTGTACTCATTGGTCCACATACATTCGTGTGTATTAGGCTTAATAAGTCACCGACCCTTTCTCCCAACTTGGAGAACGACTGCTTGATCATCTTTCCTAGTAAGCATCCTTCACAATTTTTAAATGACTCTAAGTCGATTGAGTCAAGAATATTTTCTTGTAGAAGTTTCTTGATGCGTTTGATGTTAATGTGGCCCAGACGACAATGCCATAAGTATGTTTGATTCGATTCAATGGTCTTAGCTCTCTTGGTGGTATCATTAACATTATAAACTTGTTTGTCTAATGAAAACACATTTGGATAAATGTGTCATACCATGAATTATATGAACAAGAATTTAAAATAACCACTTTGTTATAGTCTCGTGATCAAACTACTCGGCGTCCAACGCCAAAAGATTAAAATATGTTTGATGGTTTAACAAAACATAATAAAAGTAGATTAAGTTTTATTTTAAGACAAACAATGTGATTACAAGTTCGGTGGAAGGATTATCTTCTTCATCCATTTGTATATGCACATCCACTCATGAATCTCTTCTCACTTGGTTCCTGAAATAGGAGCATAAAGTGATTCATTTATGGTATCCAATACCTATGAACTTTCTTATACCCAAGTGTTAGTTTATAACGAAGATACCTGAGATAGAGGGTATATATCCCTTCGCCTCATCTTCTCAGAATATGCTGCATTTTCGATCTTCTGTTATGGCCTTGCATACTACAATATAAGCACTGCATCTTCGCTTTGTCCTTGAACTCCTTCTTCTTAGCTTTTAATGAAAACTTGGTACCCTTACAAGAATTGGCTCTACAAAGCTCTTAAAAAACCTCTATCAAGGAGAGTTTCTCCTGATTTGCTGTCAAGTGTATTTTCGATGCAACATAGCCTAAGTGAAGAGAGCGCAGTATCATATGTGCCGCTTGTTCATCTTCCAATGGTGTACCAAGGAGCTCCATGTACTTGAAGATCCTTATCATTCGAAGCATATGAGGTTGAAGAGGCATCCTAGGTCTAAGTCTAGCATTATAGACTTTAGTCCACACTTAGTATCTTTCCTTGGATAGGCAACCTTCCTCCGGGGCCTTGATCTTCATGTTCATAAATGATCTAGTCAAGTTATGAACATTCAAGTCCCTAGCCTCGGAAGACATCATGATAAGCTCTTTAAGGCTATTAAGGAGCTTATCCGCAAGGTATGAAGTGAATCTCCTCTTCTAATCCTCGGGAAGGGAATTCCTAGTCAACTGTGTGACCTTGTCACAACCCAAGGACCAAGTTAAACCTTCGAAAAGAAGCTCAGAATGGGGGTATCTAGAATGTACTTCATGGAATAATTTGAAAGAGTTTTCCGGAGTTCTTTTCCCATTCCTTTGACGACGGATGGACTAGGTCGTTGGTATAACTAATCCTCCTATAACCAAACTAAATTTGTAAACACTTAACAAACCCAAATACTAGTATAGAGGTAAGTTAAGGGTCGAACCCAAAGGAATGGAGGTAAGTGTTATGGTCTTAGGTCGAGCTATTTCGAAGATTAAATGATTCGTTTGGTTAAGTAAAAACAAATCAACACAACAAATTCTAATATGAAAAATCAATATCAAGATACTAGGGAATTAGGATCCACATGCATTCACGATAAACATGCTAATTGGATTGGAAATTGATCGATCAAATAATGAGTGGGAAAATAGTAATTGTTATTAAAAGCACTTGAAAAGCTATTTCATATGCGTTAAACTAGGGATCTTTACAAATGACTATCATAGGAATATCACGAGTCAAGTTCAATCGATAAAAGTAGCTTCCAAATCAATGTGTCATATCAATGAAAATTACAATGCAATCTAGCTTGATAATCAAGGTTAGCTACTCCTCAACAAATCAAACACATGCATAATTTCTATCAACCAAATTTAATCCCAACATCAAATCAATCAAAATCCTCAAATTAGCTATTGTCTATTATTCATACATGTTTCACCACATCCGTAGCAAAGGATGTACTCACTACACATTGTAGAATTGAAGAACAAAATTAAACAAATCATCAGATTCATCATCAACATTGTAATCAAATTATCAATAATCAAATCAAACAATCAACTAGAACTTCAACAAAATATCAAAAATCAAACACTAAAATTAGATTAAAGAGAAGGAAATTCTTAAAAAACATTTGATCAATATCAAAGAGAATGAAAATAAAGTGTAGCAATCATTAATCATCAAGTTTCTCTCTCTAAAATCTAAGAACAAGAATTCCAAGCATAAACTTTCTCTCTCTAAACTCTATTCAATTCTAAAACAGTCCTAATTCTTTCTAATCTTTTCTAATGACTCTCTCTCTAGAAATAGGAGTAAAATCTATATATAGTAAAACTAACAAATAAGAAGTGAGTTAGACGTCCAAAAAGAACCCGTACAAGTGTGCCCTTTCCCCAAATTGTGCGGCCACGAAGAAGTGGGTACGGAACAGGGGAACAGGTGGTGCGCGCTGATGGGCGTCATAAATGGAACCCATTTGATGAGCATTTAGGTTGCTTTTTCCTTCTTTTCATAGCTTTCTTATTGAATAAATTCTTAGTTTTATGCTTTTCTTCATATGATTTATTATCAAGCTGGAATCTCCATATATCTCTAATTTTTGCACACCTATGCTAGCTACTGCTTCTAGTCCAATAATGCACGCTTCACATTCTGCGACATTATTAGTAACCTCAAAGTCTAGTTTGATAGAGATTGGAGTATGTGCTCCCTTTGGACTTATGAGTAACACTTCCACACCACATCCTTTTTGATTAGATGCACCGTCGAAGTACATTACCCACTTCTCATCTTGTGTCATGAGAATCTCTTCATCCGGAAGATGAGTAGTTTCTGCATGACTTGTTTGAATAGGATGCTGAGCCAGAAAATCGGATATTAATTTTCCTTTTATTGATTTTCCAGGAATATATTTTAGTTTGAATTCGACAAACATTACCAACCATTTAAATATTCTTCCTTGTATGGGTGGTTGTTCAAACAAATACTTTATCGGATTTTGTTGTGAAATCACATGAGTGGTGTGTTGTAGCATATAATTTCGTAATTTTATGGTTGCCCACACTAGTGATAAACTTGTTTTTTTTCCAAGGTGCTATATTTTTTTTCATATTGGATGAATTTTTTGCTTATATAATTTATTGCATGCTCTACTTTTTCTACCGCTTGTGCTAACATTGGTTATGTGGCCGTATCTGTAACGGTGATGTATAGCCTAAGAGGTAGTTTGGGTACTGGTGGTGCTAAAACTGGTGGACTTTTGACATAATCTTTGATTTTATCAAAGGCCTCTTGGCATTGATCGTCCCATTCGTGTTTTTTTTTCTTTTTTAAATTTTTTAAATATTGGCTCACAAGTCATTGTCAACTTATTGATAAATCGACTGATGTAATGTAGTTTACCAAGTAACCTCCTAATTTCTCTTTTTGTTTGAGGGGGAGGCATATCAACAATTGCCTTTATTTTAGAGGGATTGATCTCAATACTGTTGGGTTTTGATCAGTCTAAATCACCGTGGAAGAAAACCCGAGCCAAGACCACACTCATAATTAATATAATCACAAAAGCATAATTAACTTAAACAACAAGAATTAAGGAAAGATTAATACCTTTGACGCGTGTTTCGCTCTCAACAAGAGCACTTACTTCGGAAAGCTTTTCGCTTCGCTCGCACGAAGACCTCCAACGGAAGTCCAACCACAACACGACCCCGAAAAGGTCCAATGCTTAGAGGTTAGCTAAGCTCGACCTAAACTCGAGTAATTATATGTGTTTAAAGGTTTCTCAATGGAGATGCCCTTTCTAACACCTTACTTAAGTGAACAATCCCAAGGTATGTCTTGGCTATTTATAAGGAGTGCTTCCTTGTGAATTCCACTCATCTTTCAATGTGGGACTTTTTCACAAAAGGATCCCACATAGATAGAATGTTAAATTCAATTCTTAGTTAAATAAACTAGGGAATAACAAAGTAACAAGTGTCACATGGTTATGTGAGGACCACTTCCTTACTTGCTCCCTAAGGTAACTCACGTGCATTATAATCAAACCATGTGGCACCCAATCTTGAGCCCCAAGTTGGGTTCGGTTGGGCCGCCACCTTTTGGCCCGCGTCCATGACCCGCCACCCGGGTCCACGGCCTGTTGCCACATGGCATTGCCAATGTGGCACGCTGCCATGTGGCGCATTGCCACTTGTTGGCTGCCAACGTGGCCTGCTGCCACCTTGGCGCGTTGCCATGTGGCACGCTGCCACCATGGTGGCTGCCATGTGGCGCGCTGCAAGTTGGTGGCTGCCAAATGGCACACTTATATTTGGTGCGTTTCCGTAGCCTTTCGTGCTGCTAGGGTTTGTACTTGTTACTTGAAACATTTTCCCGTCTCGCCAATTCCTAAATTTAGGCTTGACTTTTAAGATTCGATACTGACGCTCTAAGGTCGGAATCCGACGTCTATGTTCACAATACTCGAGTGACTCATTAATTCCTTCCGAATTAATTCGTCGTGTCGGTTCATTAGTTGCTTAGGTTTGACCCGAAGGGTTTAGTCAAGATTAAGCTGTAATATTAATTACTCATTAGTATTACTGATCGGAAGTGGCCTCCACCTAGGCATTCCGATCACTTGACCTCACTGAATAATTAGCTTCCTAATAATTCCGAACCCTCTATCGGAATAATACACTTGTTCGAAGGACATCATTCCTATCAAATACGACGTATGCTAACTACGTATCTGAGTAACTTGCAAGAAGTCATTTCGAAGGCGCATTTTTGTGGATTCAATCGTGGTTTATATTCTTTTATGCGAGTGAAGAATTTGTGTAAAGCATTTATGTGTTCCATTCTATCTTTGGACTTCACAATCATCTCATCCAGATATACTTCTATTTCTTTATGCATCATATCATGCAAGAGAGTCATAGCCATTCTTTGGTACGTAGCTCCTACATTTTTTAGACCAAATGGCATGACTGTATAGCAATATGTACCCAAAGGGGTGATAAAGCATGTCTTTTCATCGTCTTCTATTGCCATTAGAATTTGGTTGTAACCTGTGTATCCATCCATAAAGTATAACATCGCATGTTTAGCCATATTATCTACCAATATGTCAATATGAGGTAGAGGAAAATCGTCTTTAGGGCTAGCCTTGTTGAGGTCCCTAAAATCGACACACATGCGAACTCGTCCATCCTTTTTAGGGACTGGGACGATGTTTGCTACCCATTTTGGGTAATTACATACGCGAATGAACCCTGCGTCTAACTACTTTTGTACTTCTTCTTTTATTTTCAAAGCGACATCAGGTTTCATTCGTCAAAGTTTTTGTTTTACTGGTTTAGAGGTAGGATTCAAGGGAGTGGAAGAAAGCCTTGAAGAGGACAAGCTCTCTCCTAGCGAAAGTAAACTAAATATATTTCAAATAGTATTGCATAAGTCAAGGTGATTGATCGTTGACCTGTAATAAACTGTATTAAGTCTACGTTGCCACGATATTGTTCTATGGAAGCGGGCGGGCTCTTATTCGGCCCGGTTTTTTGGTGTCGTGGTATGTTCCGCAATTTCCCTATCTATTCCAAGCATGTCCTTGTATGACCAAGTGAACACGTCTTCGAATTCTTTGAGCATTGATATGAGGATCGATCGCTCTTCCGGATTTAAGGTTAAGACAATTTTGACTTCCTTTTTGTTTTCAATAGTTCCTATATTAATTGTTTCAGTTTCTTCAATTACAGTATTCTTTTGTTCTCGTTCATTCATTAATTCAACTAGTTTGTTAATGTTATCATCTGTATTAGACTGATTATTATAGCATTCAAAAGATTCAAGAGAAGGCATATACTCGGAAATAGAGCTCATATTATTGAAATAAAAAGGAAGTACATCAAGAGGAGAATCCTTTTTGGGATCCTCATCCTTAGAACTAGAAAATAAAGACTCAGTAATGGCCACTAGGCCTAAATTTTCAGCTTCCTTAAAATCTAGACTAGACTCATCATCAGATTCTTCAAACATCTCTCCTTCGCTTGTGGTTATCTCCAGCTTGTAACCTTTATGGTTAATCCACTTAAAAGTCTTCCTCCATCCATGCTCGAAGGTTTCGTTAAAAGGGGTGATCAACGGGTTGGGTCAAAAGCTTCATCTTGGATGGCATTTTGATTAGTCATTGTAGTAACATGGTTTTGCTCTAGTCCAAATAGCAAGTTAAATGCTTGCCTATCATAGCACCCTGGAGTTGGGCGTTTCGATTGAACAATTTCGAGATTGTCATTCAAGAAGTAGCAATCGTGGAATATTTCAAATCAAGGCTTCTTGATACCTTCTAGAACTAATGGTTTTGGAAAGTCATAGCATGGTTAATCTTCTCCCTCCCTAATAAATTGACCTTTAAGGGTTTGATGGTAGGATGGGAGTAAAGAGATTATCCCTTTCTTATTATTGTCTCTACGTGCTTTGATCTTAGCATCGTGAAACTCGAGTTCTTCTTTGGTTGGCTTATATCCTAATCCAAAAGAGAAGCTTTTCTTTGAGATAGGAAGTAAAAGAGATTTCTTTATTCCTATTCCCAAAGGCATCCCAAGAAAGTAACTACTCTTGAATAAGATGTTGTTTACTATTGGGGTGGAATATGGATCAAGCTTGAATAGTTCTTCAAGGCTTTCCTCCATTTCTATTGTGAAAATTGCCTCTGCGGCGAATCCCCACATGTCCTCTTCATCATTATCATTGTTTATTTCTAGAAGTGATTGATCATTTATTGCTATTTTAAGAGGAGAAGCATGTATAGTCATAGGATGACCTTGATAGTTCAACCTAATCATTTGATGGAGCGAGGATGGTATTGCTCCAAGCTCATGTATCCAAGGATGTCCAAGAAGAAGGTTGAATGTAGGTTTAATGTCCATGACATGGAATTCAACCATCTTTTGTATTGGGCCTGTGGTAATTGGTAGCTTAACAATCCCACACACCGATCTCCTTGAATTGTCATAGGCCCTAATGCTTTGTGCTGTTAATTGAAAATCTTTTTCTAGATTAAGGACTAGATATTTCGCAGTTCGTAATGGGCATACATTTACGGCAGACCCATTGTCAACTAAAGTAAGAGGGATGTTGTATCCCTTGCACCCCACAGTTAGGTATAATGTATTGTTGTGGGTAGTATCTTTTGAGGGAAAATCATCACTAGTAAAGGTGATTGATTTATTGGATTTTTCGCTAGTAAGCAAGCTAATGAGATCCTGTGGAGTTGTGTCCGTACTTACAGACAAATCCGTTAGAGCATTCATAAGAGAATTCCTATGTTCTTTAGAAGTACTAAGGAGTTCCAAAATGCTAACATTCGCCTTATATTGACGAAGTTGTTTGACCAATGGATCTTCCACCTCAGGTGGAGGTGGTACTAGATTTTGAGTGGTCGAAGATCCATTTGGTTGTGTTTGATAAACTCGCCCAGAACGAGTTAGATGATCTATCTCGATTGGGTTAGTTGTAGGACTCATGAACCAACTTTCTTCTAGAGGCTTTAAATGTGCCTCCATTTCAAGATGCTCCAGGAGTTTTGCTTGATGTCATTGTTCATCAAAGGAGAGATTCGATAAATCTTATGATTTCCCCATGAAATTATCCCAATCAAGCGCTCTACTTGTTTCGTTTTGTAGACAAGGATGAGGTGGGACGGTGACATACTTAGAGACATATAAGTCTTGGAAGTCGTCGTCCCATAACCCAGACACTTCATTAGTTGTCCCTATGAGTGTTGTAGTTTGAGGCTTCTTCATGGAATTGATATAATTCAAAGGATTGAACGTATCGCTTCCCATATGATCCTCATCAATGTGAAATGTCCCTAATGGGGATATATTGTTGTTGGGTTTAGGCGTGGGAATTCTCACATTGTCTACTAGATCTTGTATTTTGTGTTTTAGGACAAAGCAACGTTCAGTATCATGTCCAATACCTCTATGATAAGCATAATAGGCATTGCCATCCCATTGGGAGTTTCTTTTTTCTGGAGGAGTGGGTGGCGTTGGCCCTGTTGGTGCAAGCAATCCTTTTTCATTTAGTTTTTCATGTAATTCTTTATAACTCACAAGAAATTATGTAAACCTTCTTTATTTTGTCCATGTTCTCCGAGGGTCATTATATCGCATTATGCTATTATATTACGTGGAAGTCGCAAATACATCAATAGAGGATGAAGTGTTATCATTCCCCTTTTTGTAGTTGTTCTTAGGTTGATGATGATGAGGCTTGTTTGCCTTTTCTTTAGCAAGATCATCTTCAATGCTAGTAGCCACAGAATAGACCTTTTGAAAAGTGTCTAAACCAAGGTTGCGTAGATGTTTGTTGTACTTTTCATGACAATTGTCAATGAACTTTTGTACCAACTCGAGTTTAGGTGGCCTTTGGGTAAGGTGGGCTGCCTTTTCTCGCCATCTACCAAAGAAGGAAAAGAAACCTTCATGGTCGCCTTGCTTAATCATTTCAAGTTCACGCAAAGTTGATTTGAACTCTACGTTACCCTCATATTGTTGAATGAAAGCTGACACTACATCTTCCCACGATGTTTTGAACTTAGCATCTAGCCCATAGTACCACTCTCTCACGGCTGGTTCTAGAGATAAAGGGAAAGTCAAAGCATAAAGCTTAGGATCAACTCCCTTTAAAGCCATGGTGCCAGTAAAACTTATTAAATGATTTTTCGGATTATTAGTCACCTTGAATATTGGCTAGTCCGTAGCTACGAACTTTTCTGGTAAAGTGAGTCCAATAGGAGGAGCAAACTTTTCTGCGTCAAAGTACTTGTTCCCCATTGTGGAATGAAGAACAAGCTTCTCTAACGATTTCTCTTTTATGGATAGTTCATCTATCTTTTGTTGTAACGCCAAAGCTTTGGCATTTTTCTTTTGAGCACTTTCTAGTTTCTTAATTCTTCTCTCCTCGGCCTCTTGAGCCTTTTCCTCTCTCAAGCGAACAATCTCTTCTTGGAGTTGCTCTATGGCTGACATCGTTGTTGGACTAGAGTAAGTTGTTGAGGGAAGGTGGTTTAAAAGGGGTGAATTGTTTAATGGTAAACATAGAATGCGAGTGCCTGGGAGTCTTCTTTCCCATGCTTAGAAACCGGCCCTAAATCAAGTACGAAAGGTTAAGGAAATTAATACGCTTGTTTAGAAGACAAAAAGAAAAAAAAAGGAAAAATACGCAAGATGCGTTCGAATGGATAACATCGCCTTTAAACAATTTATTAATAATGATATTTTTGTACGAGTCAATTGTTCTCGAGAAATCAAAAGGACCTCGTAACAGTAGGCGCGCGTAAGTAACCAAGTTGCGCGTGGAAGGCGCGCGCATCCCTGGCTCATGGACTGGTCGTGGTCGCGCAACTTCATGAGTTACGTGCGCCACCTGCTTGCAAATTTTTTTTATGAGCAGATTTTTTTATGTTTGTGTCTTCTTTATTTTTAACGAGTTTTTTCTTATGATACCCTTCGAATGGGACTCAAAATTACGAAGGGACAACTTCGTAATTGGGAACCTAACCAAACTAAAAAAGTTATTCTAAACACGTCGCATATAGTCATATAATCAAATAAGCATACCGTAAGCCAAGATTCACATAATGCCTTTCTAAGGTCAAAAGCTTAGGTGTCCAAAGGTACCATATCTTAAGGAACGATGCACAAATCAATCACTCAACGTGTTGACTCATGACATATCCCTCCTAAAATTTCGTTGGCGATATGGGTGGGATGATTGTTATTGATTTCGGGATAGAAGCCTAGTGTTGGAAACCTCTAGTCAATGAGCCAATCCCCAAAGGTTATAGTGTGCTACGATATATGCATGATGCAATGTTGCTTGTTTAGCTTTTACTTTTGTGAAAAAGGAAGTTATTATGCGTTTAAGTCTCGCTTTTCAACTAGAGGTTACCCAAGTTAATTCCCGTCACAACCCATAGGCAACCTAATGTTGGAAACCTTGGACCATAATTAAAAATTAATCTTGTAACCTGTAAGTCCCCAGTGGAGTTGCCACTGTAAAGAGGGTGTGCCCATCGTAGGGGATCCTTCTCCTTAAATTCCCATGGCCCTGTAAAAGCCTAAGACTTTACACTTGTTATGGTGTATTAGGATTTGAATTCCTGACTGTTTGGGGGACCTTGAATTAGAATTGATCCTATCATTACGCTTTTTGTAAGAAACAAGTAGGAGTCGCCAATGAGTTGTGGGAAAACTCATAAACCTTGTTCATGCCTTTCTCCCAAGTAGAGTTCAAGGGATATTTAGCACGAATCATAAGTTTACCCATGCCCAAATCGATCTACGTGTACCAGAAATGAGTTCGGGAGCGAGGGTACTAAAATAACGTTCCCTTTAGAGGGGAATCGCTATCCTAGCCCTAGTACGACCTCTACTAGCTCTTCCTTTTTCACAATTTCATCACCAACCAATATATGCAACATGATACCTAAAACTAAGTTAGTTGATTTTTTTTACAAGCATTAATCACGTAGGAATTACATTATAAAAGTCATTATTCTTATTTAATCAATATTCGTGAAAAGAACAATAAATAAACAAGATTCGCCTTGACTTAGGTGATCAATCAACAATTAATTATTCAATTCTATTCTTTATTTAACACAAGATACTATGTGGAATTAATTAATTAAAGTTCGTTTAATGTGATCAAACAACACTAATTAATTAATTAAAAGTTATTTAAATAAGAAAAGAAAGGTGATTGATCTAAGTGCTCGGGAATTTACCACTTCTCCTTGCTAGATCTTCGTTAAGAACACTTATGGACTCCTTCATGTTCGGGAACCTCCACCGTAGTAACAAGTATTGAGGGGGTGAGTGTTTAGGACAAGAGGGTTAAGAGTACACAAGTTCACAAAGTCTCTGCCAGAGTTTTAAGTTAATTTCTATCTGTTTAAGCCTCGTATTAAGCCTCTACTTATAGGGAATGGATACATTTAGGGTTTCGAGTATTCCGCCGCAGCAGGTGTCGCGCGCATTAGAATGGGTTTAGCACGACATCCCAGCGCAAGTAATTTAGATGCAATGCTATCTGCAGCGCAACTGAATGTCTTGCGCGCAGTATTATGGTAAGATTCGATTTTATATTTTTATGAAATTCCGAATCTTTCGCAAGCGCATCACTAGAGGTTGCGCTGGGTGTCACGCGCAACCTTGGGAGTTGCGCGCGCTAGACTTGCGCGACTCATTGAGATGCGCGCAGATTTTTCTGTGGCAGCATTGATTTTTAACCTAGGCGCCTCTAAATCCGTCATTATTAGGTTTTAACCTCGGGCTTAAGCTTAATTATGATCGGGCTTAGTTAGTTTGGACCTTGATTCATTTTGTTTTGGGTTAGGCTAATCATTTTGCATTCTTGTGACTTAATCAGTTGTGCATAAGCATTCTTCACGTTGATCCAACACAAAGATGGTTTTATTTATCGTCATATCACTTCCTGTCGAGGAAGGAGGCCAAAAGTAGATGTCTACACATGTGCACTTTCCGACCAACATACAATCAATATATTAACCCTAAACCTGTTTAGTCTATGTTGGTTGATTATTAATGCACAAACACAACAATTATTGGTGATCACTTGAATTAAAATCATATTAGCCTAAGTAAAATTATCAATTATATTATTAAGCGTGATTTCAAGTACTAATTCCCTTTAAACCTGCAAGAGAGGGTGTCATTTAATAACATCGATAATATCAAGCAACATAACAATATTGATACAACAATCATCATCATAATATTAATCTCATCAAAGCATAATACTAATAGCAAGATTCTAGGCATGATACTAACAAGATTAATAACAAATCCTACCATGTCACTTAATAATAAAGATCAAATCTTTATTCCTAACATGATACTAACATGGTAGAAGGAATAGGAAGCAACTTAATCATGATACTAGAAAAAAATAAATAACATCCTAACATGATATTAGAAATTAAAATAATCTAAGCATGCGTTATAAAGAAATAGAGCAATTGAATTACTCACTATGTTGCCTCGTACCTCTTTCATCAAAACAATACACACGTTAGTAACTTCAAAGAAAATTATAAAAAATTAATTTAAATAATTGAAATAAGAATTTGGGACCAAACCCTCAAAAATTATCAACCTTTCACATTTAGGGCGAAGGCAAATTCGAGTTTGGCTAAGTGTGTCTAAGTCTCGTGATGGACATATGGTGTATTTTCAAAATGCTAGGCTTAGAAATCAAGAGAGAGAAAGAAAGAATAAGCTTCTAGCTTAGAGTGAGAAGGAATAGATGATTGTTTGTTGAAAACGAGGAATATCGACCCTATTTATAGAGAAAAAAACGTCTGAAAACGATTGAAAAAGAGTCAAAATTCGACTCGGAGTAAAATTGGTTCGATCGCGACTCGACACAGCAAAGAAATCATGAAATCTTGTCATTAAAGTCTGCCTCGTGTCTTCTGCTTATCATCACTCAGTCTTCTTGCCAGTTAGAGTCAACGGAATCTTGTTTACATCTATGAGACTTTAAAAACTGTAAAATTCATCCGTGGTATGAACATTTCCTCGATGGTACCTGCAATAAGAGTTGGCATTCCATCTTGAAGATCGCTTTTCTAGCGTTGGATCTTCAGTAGGGACGATAATATAGGTTTGATTAATCCTCGATCATAGAGACGATCGAAAGCAACGTCATAGGTCATTCCAATGGGTGTGAATTGTCTCTTAGGTTTCTTTTTAGGTCTTTGATTATCCATGTCTAAGATATCATTAAGATCAAAGGTACTAATATTGTTACTAGAGTAGGTGTTTTCAGAAGAAGAAGGATTGTCGTTGTTCTTTCCTTTCCAGTCACTACTGTTACTATTGTTAATAGCTTTCTGTTTTGTAAGGTCATCTTCGATGTCAATACCTATGTCATAGACAGCCTTTTAAGTAGGAACCTCTACCATCTTAGCGGAAGTTTCCCTCCACATATTGAAGAAAGAAGTAAATCCTTCGTTTTCCTTTTGTTTTAACATCTCAAGTTGTCTATGGTCGATTTCGACTTGGACGTTGCACTTATACCTATCAATGAAAGTGTTTGTAATAGTTTTACAAGAAGAAATCTCCTCCTTGTCTGGGATGAAAAACTATTGTTGACAAACGACTTCAAGAGATAATGAGAACAATGTGGGGAACGCCTTTTTATCGACTGTCTTGATACTCATTATGGTTTCGAAAGCTCTCAAGTGAAAGTAAGGGTTATCGGTTGATTTGACCTTAGGGATGTCATTGGCATGGAACTTCTGCGGAAGAAGTTCTTTGTCCACTAAGACCCTTTGTGAGCTAATTCCCTGAAACTTATACTTGTTGGAAACTTTCTTAAGGCTTTCTTCCATGTGCTCAAGCTGTTGTTTTTGCTAGGATCGTTGACTTGAAAAGCAAGAGTCTTTATCATCTCAATCAGGTTATTCATGTTTCGCCTCAACTTATCTACTTCCTGTTGGGTAGACATTATCTTAGCTTTCCTTCTTTGAAAGATTGGTTTATCAAAGAGTTGTACTTGAATGAAGGTGTTGTCCTTGATTAAACGCCCTTCTCTTCTTGACCAAGTGTTGTGGAAAGGGAGGTTATGGATACTTATTGTTAATAATTTGACTCAAACTCGATTCAACATGTATCTATAAGGAAAGATCAGGGAGTGTGAGGGGAATGATATGTATGAGGAGAGAATGTGGAGAGTGGGAAGATGATGTAGATGGAGAAATATGGGAGAGTTTAGGAATAGAGTGGTCCCTTAACTCAAATGACAAAAAGGACGACTTATGCATGAATCTAAGACATGGTCACGATGTAAAAAAAAAAGCATGTACAAAGTGTGTGAAGACTTGTGAGTGTATGTGATATGTTCAATACTTGTGTCATGACCATGTGACTAGACATATAATTAGACTTGTACAAAGACTAAGTTAAGACCTCAAGTATATACACTAAACTGGACAGGCTGCAGTATTTCAGTCATAACTTTTGATCTGTGACTCTGATTGGGACTAACCCAACACCTAATGAAAGATAAAACATGGGGCTAAAGGTCCATACTTTGTACCACTTGTAACTCTTCCTAGAACTCCGGCTATGAACAAAATAGGTTGACGCTTGTATTGGACACGGGAATAAAAAATTTGGGTCGCCTCAAAGGATACGCGACAGACTTCATCGCGGCGCGAAAGCCTTTATCGCGGCGCGATAACGGATGTACGATAAAACGCGTATAGATTTCCTTTTTTCAGTTAAACTAGGTTTAAGAGGAGTCCATACTTATCTTTTATTAAATCAAATTTAATCTTTTTAAAACACTTGTTTTATTCCAAATAAAATTCATTATCTTTTCAAAATCAAATAGAAATATAATTATTAATCCTAATCTCTTTAGAACTTAAAAGAACCTTCTTGATTATTCTAGAATATTAAAATAAATCCTAATGACTTTAGGAATAACGATTAATGGACACTCCACATGATCATCGGGCCGCACATAAAATCCGGTTTGGGCCGAATTTAGTATTTAGGCCATAACTTCGTCGTCATAACTCGGAATTGGGCTTATAATATGTCGTTGGAAAGCTTTTTTAAAACCCCATCCAAGTACAAAATTATCGGACCCATATCATGGATCAAAATAAACAAGACTAGACATTTTTCATAAACAGGATACGAAAAGAAAGATTTTCAAAAACATAAAGAACTATTTTTATTAAAAATAGAGGGATTCACGAGACTCTTTCACATTTCACCTCGTTTGATATTCAATGACGTGAAAGGTACTCATCAGTGGGTTTTGTTTTTGGGGAGACACAATTAGGTGTCTACACAAGGCTTTTCAAGTACTTGGAGCTCATTGGAAAGACATTAGAGGATGAACAAGCGGCTCATATGTTACTATGTTGCATTGAAAATGCATTTGATGGCCAATCGAGATAAACTCTCATTGAAAATGCATTTGGTGGCTAATCGAGATAAACACTCAGGCTATGTTGCGTTGAAAATGCATTTTATGGCCAATCGAGATAAACTCTCATTTATGGAGGTTGTTCAAGTGCTTCGTATAGCTGATTCTTGCAAGGGTACTAGGTTCTCTCTAAGGCCTAAGAAGAGAGAGATCAAAGACTAGGCAAAAACGCGGTGCTCTATTGTAGTCGGCAAGGCCACTACAAAAGGGAATGCAGCGAATACCTAGAAGATAAGGCAAAGGGAAATGTAACTCTCACCTTAGGTATCCTCTTTATAAACCATCACTTGAATACAAGTAAATAATAAAGGTATTAGATACCATAAATGACTCACTATATGCTTCTATTTCAGGAACTAAGTGAGAAGAGCTTCACAAGTAGATGTGCATTTGCAAGCGGAAGAAGAAGAGAATATGTCCATCAAACTCGTAATCACACAGTTTGTCTCAAAATAGAACTTATTTTAGTTTTATTGTTGAACATATTTTGATCTTTTGTCGTTCGACGTCGGCTTGTTAGATCACAAGACTATAACAATGATTGTTTTAAAAGTCTTGTTTATATGTTTTATGGTATGACACGTTTATCCAAATGTGCTCTCTCTAGACAAACACGTTTATAATGTTGAAAATACCTCAAAGAAACCTAAGACCGTTGAGTCAAATCAGACATACTTATGACATTGTTGTCTTGGGCACATTAACATCAAACGCATCAAGAAACTTCTACAAGAAGGTATTCTTGACTCATTCAATTTACAATCGTTTGAAAATTGCGAAGAATGTCTATTAGGCAAGATGATAAAGAAGTCATTCTCCAAATTGGGAGAAAGGGAAGGTGACTTATTAGGCCTAATACACACTGATGTATGCGGTCCAATGAGCAAAACCGCAAGGAACAGTTATCAATATTTTATCACCTTCACAGAAAACTATAGTAGATATGGATATGTCCACCTTATGTTGAACAAATCTAAATCGTTTGGGAAATTCAAAGAATTTCAGAGTGAAGTTGAAAATCAGCTTGGCAAGAAAATCAAAGACCTTCGATCAGATCGAGGTGATGAATACTTGAGCCATGAATTCGGTTACCATCTGAAAGAACATGGTATACTTTCAAAATTTACACCTCCAAGAACTCCACAATGGAACGGGGTATCCGAAAGAAGAAATTGAACCTTGTTAGACATGGTACGATCAACAATGGGTCTTAGCGATCTTCCTATCTCTTTCAGGGGACACGTACTTCTGATCATGGCACTCTAACTGAACCGAGCTTCATCAAAAACTGTAGAAAAGACTCCATATGAATTATAGATGAAGAAACCCCCTAGGTTGTCTTTTCTCAAGATTTGGGGTTGCGAAGCATATGTCAAAAGGTTAATTTCTAATAAACTTCACCCTAAATCTAACAAGTGTTTCTTTGTGGACTATCCAAAAGAAACCAAGGGTTAATACTTCTACAACAAATCCGAGAACAAAGTATTTGTTGCTCGCGATGGTGTCTTTTTGGAGAAGGAACACCTTTCCAAAATGACAAGTGAGAGAAAAATCGAACTCTATGAAGTTCAAGAGGAGAAGCAATAAAATCAAATTGTCAAAGTGCTAAAAAAGCATCTGTTGACGTTGGTCAAACTGCGCAAAGTCAAACCGCCAATGCAAATGCTCAGTCCATTACCCTACGTAGGTCGCAGAGGCCGAAGTCTCAACTAGATAAATATCTTGATGTCGTATTAACTGAGAAGTAAGACATCCTAGTAGTAAATGGAGACGAACCGACAACCTACAAGCAAGCTATGGCGGGCCCCGACTCTACTAAATGGCAAGAAGCCATGAGATTTGAGATGCACTCCATGTTTTAAAATCAAGTATGTGACTTGGTTGATTTACCCAAAGGTTACACACCTGTCGGATGTAAATGGATTTTAAAATTGAAAATCGACAAAGATGGAAATGTATTCATTAACAAAGCTAGAATGGTAGCAAAAGGTTACAGGAAAATTCACGGCATTAATTATGATGAAACCTTTTCTCAAGTCGCAATGTTTAAGGCCGTCCGGATTATCCTTGCAATTGCTGCATATTACGATTAGGAAATATGGCAGATGGACCGGCCTTCGTAAATAGAATTTTGGAAGAAACTATGTACATGACACAACCTGGAGGTTTTGTCGACTAAAACAATGCTGTGAAGGTATGCAAGCTTAAAAAGTCCATAGATTCGATTCCAACCTGTCGGATGCAATTCGATGAAGCCATTAGTAAGTTTGGTTTTATCAAGAATCCAGACGAGTCTTGTGTTTACAACAAGGTCAGTGCGAGTGACATCGCCTTCCTAGTCTTATATGTCGATGACATACGGCTTATTGGAAATGGCATTCCGATGCTAGAGTCTGTAAAGGACTGGCTTGGAAAATGTTTTTTAATGAAAGACTTGGGAGAGACACAATATATATTGGGCATTAAGTGTAGGAATTTATAGGTACTATAAAACAGAAAATTATGAATCATATTCAATCAAGCACCTAATCCCAAGATCGCATGCATAACACACAAGACACATAATTATACCTTTGAAGCGTGAATTCCACGTAGCTATTCGACAGGCAAATCAGGGAGAGAATAGAGCCCCAAGCGTTGCTCCTCTACTTAGTCCACGAGCTTCGAACGAGCCGTGCACCAATGTTAGATTGGTCGAGTGATTGAGGGAAACCGTGATCACCACCTTTAATGGACTAACCGACCACCACGAACCACCACAACCGGTGCCGAGGAGTAGGAGAGAGCCGTGAGAGAGAGAGAGAGAAAGAGAGAGAGAGTTTGAGAGGGGTTTGGTCTCGTGTTTGCTAATTAGGGTTTGATCAAACTAATCACTCAATTGCATCAACTAAAACCCTAGGCACTTAGTCTATTTATAATGTTATTATAATTAGACTAAGTCACGAAGCCCAATAAACTTCATTCTACTCTATGTAGCCGGCCATACTAGGGGATGAGGCCCATGATGGGCCTCGTCTTCTCGTGCTCGATCTAGGCCCTTTGTGTGACCTTATAGGATCCGTCCAAGTGGGCTTTGGCTTATTTTACTAGCCTAATGATCGTTAGTACCTCAAGCTATGATATAACGACGACCCAAATGTACGAACTTAATTATCTCCATAATTTGATCCATTTATATATCTAGTAATTTCACATGACGAAGACATAAATCCTTCAATCTCCCACTTGTCTGAGACAAGTGTGCAATATTCAAATTCCTTAAGTAAATGTGTGTCGATTTGATAATATGATTGCATCACATGTCGAGATCATATTAATCTACAAATCATTTCTTGAAATCTGAGTTAGAATTACAAAATCAAATGATTACTGAGTAATACATTTGAATGCGGCCATGTATTTTCTGAATTCTCCCTCTTTAAGCGGCCATGACACATTTCCTAATTTAATAGGTAGACTCAATCCAATCTTGTGACAACAAGGCTCCCAATCAACTTTTGAAATAACCAGGAAACATCCTTTATAGCCTCCAGTTACGGGTAGAGTTTTGAATGTACCATAGTTAAATCAATCATTGAATAGAATCAATGTTCCATTCATGTCAAAGGAATCCACTAATATATCCGGAAGCTCTATACTTGATCTTCAAAGTAGGTCAATAGTTCGATCATGCATCATTCATGCATATCAAAGTGATTGACCGAGCATCACTATGCCCCTATAGCCCATGAAATTGCGCTATCCAATCAATATTACATGCTAGTCCATTTATTGAAATCATTTATGTCCACTTTAATGATTTCGAACTAGGAACTTAAATAATATATGAATTTTGTTCATCTGTGGGGTTTCATTCACCATGTCATCAACTTGATGAGCCCATCAATTCATAATTATTTTGGACATTTTATTTAATTTCCAAAACCATAATTAAATAAGAGAAATGATATTTTTATTTTAAACATAATTCTGCAAATATATCCATTCCTTATGTAATATGTTTTCTCAAAACATACACAACTTAAATTAATATAATTTGCTACAATCCAAGACTTTAATATGACTCTCATATCTTAGTCTATGGAAGGGGTTTAGTGATTTCTCACTCATAATAAAACTTTGCAGATCACGACATCCCGCTTGTCATTGATCTCATAAATGAGGTGATATCTCATATCTATTTGTTTGGATTTGTGTTGTGACCCTGGCTCCTTTGTTTTGGCAAAGGTATTCTTCTAGTCACAGGACAATTTGATCCAAACTTCCTCCTTAACTACTCTTATTGTAGCTAAACACGCATATTCTGACATCGAGTATGTGACAGTGTTATGCTTTGAACTTTTCAAGCTTACTGTACTTCTCCATTCAAACATAAAATGTATTTAGATCCACATCTAAAGTCATCTTGCCTGTTTGGAAAACTTGCAAGTGTATAACCTTTTGACAACTTATTCTTTTTTAACACCGTAAACTAGAGAAATTCCTTTAGTCCTTCTCAAGTACTCAAGGATTTGCTCTTGGCAACTTTCAGTATACTTATCCTGAATTTTCTTGAAACCTGCTACACATACACAAGTCATATGTAACATCTTGCTTTTTACAAATCATTGAACATATAATGCACCGATTTGCATAAGCATAAGGCACATTATCTATACAACTCAACTCTACTAGCTTTTGAAGGCACTGAGTTTTACTGAGGGTAACACCATGAAACATGGAAAGATATCCTCTCTTAGAGTCTTGCTTCATGAACTTGTCAAGATCCTTATCAACATAAGTCTCTCAATGTTGTCCAATCATTCTTCAAGATTCACTTTGCGGATCTTGATTCCCAATATGTACTAAACATCTCCTAAGTCTTTCATATAAACTTCTTGTTTTTACAAGATTCCTTTTTGCTCTTTGAGGATGTAACACCCCGACCCCAAACAAATTAGGGAGGGGCCTATTGTCACGAAATGCGCATCGAGGGCCAACAACTATCCTCACAGACCAACACAAGTTCTTCCGGTGCATTTTGTCCTCACTCATGTGCACCCCGAGAAAACTTCCCAGGAGGTCACCCATCCCAAGACTACTCCCAACCAAGGACGCTTAACTATGGAGTATCTTTGCACATGGGCTCCCTAAAAGGAAGATACATCTTGTTGATCTGAGTAGTATATCAAATTCTTTTAAAGCAATCATGAGGGATATTACATACACCCCCACTTGAGAACGGCAACGCCCTCGTTGCGCTTGGAAAGTTAGGACTCAAGTATTACGCCTAATGGAAACTGGGTAGCCAAAGTGTTACATCCAGTCTGGCTACGGCCATATGGCCCCAGAATTCTCCCCCACTAGACGACAGACATAGGATTAATTATCTACGGCCAGCACGCGGTCGCAGGGTTGCTCTAATACCATTTGTAACACCCCGACCCCAAACAAATTAGGGTGGGGCCTATTGTCACGAAATGCGCATCGAGGGCCAACAACTGTCCTCACAAACTAACACGAGTCGTTCCGGCGCATTTTGTCCTCACTCATGCTCGCCCCAGGAAAACTTCCCAGGAGGTCACCTATCCCAAAACTATTCCCAACCAAGCACGCTTAACTATGGAGTATCTTAGCATATGGGCTCCCTAAAAGGAACATGCATCTTGTTGATATGAGTAGTATATCCTTTTAAAGCAATCATGATGGGTATTACAGAGAAAATCAAACTATTTAATTGCCTAATCGAAACAAATGTTCCAATTCCCAGATGCTTACTTCAATCCATTAAATGAATTTCTGAAGCTTGCAAAACTTTCTAGGATTTCAGGATTTCAAAACTTTTAGGTTGTATCATATACATATCCTCCATCAAGAACATTTCAAGAAGGTGATTTTGACATCCAATGCACAACTAATAGGTTTGACCCCATTTGTAAGACCATCATGGACTAACACATCTTTACAGACATGGAGTCCATTCTAGATTTCATGGCCTTAAGCCACAACTTGAGTTGGCACTTACCCAAAGCTTGCTTGTAGGGTATGGGTTCTAACCGTTCAAATAGGAAAATTTTAGAATCCATCTTTTCTCAGAATTTCAACAAACAGTTTGTTTTAATCCTAGGTAACCTACGATAGGTATGAGCAACAATAGAATTACTCTCTTCAACTTTTTGAAGCCTTTCATTCAAGTAGGACGATAGAAGTCTCGCAAATTGAATTAGCTTGTTTCGACATATGATTTATCAAATTAGCTGATTTCATACGCATTCGTCTCTGATGTAGTGCTATCCACATCCATTTGTTGCTCGTCTCGATCTCATCGAGATCTTATTTTACTCCCATTTGGCTTTGTAGGAAGAGATTTCTTTCTATAACGACACTATCGCGAGCAACAAACATTTTGTTATCTACACGATTGTAGGAATAATACCTATTAGTTTCCATGGGAAAACCCATGAAGAACTATTTACTTGATTTAGGGTTTATTATGTCATCTTTTTAAACATTTTACATCGATTTTATAACCCTTAATCTTGTTTAGAAAAGACAACTTTTGGAACATTTCCAAATCATAACTTTTATGACGTCTCTTGAATTGCTTTGGTTGAGTTTATGTTTAGTATATTCGCAATTGTTGTTCTAATGTATATCCTCAAAACGATATTTATAAATCATCAAAGCTAATATGGGATCGAACCATGGCAAGCAAAGTTTGATTCCTTCTTTAAACATACATTTTTAATTGTAATGTTTCTGGATTGTGAATTAATTCAACAATTCTTTTAGATGATCATTGATTTTGAGTTAAATATTTATCACATCAATCATATTGTGGTGTTAAATTTTTTATCTCAAATTGATTTTACATTTCATTTTGGAATTTTGAACGTTTCAATGATTCCAAGCTTTACTTTATTAAGTAATTATCGATATAGTTACTTAAATCGTTAGTAAAAGCAATGAAATAGTTAAATCTCTTGCTAATTCTTGAACTTATTGGTTTACATACATCATATGTATGAGTTCTAAAAGCTTATTAGCTTCTTCACTCTTTCATCTAAAAGGCGACTTGGTCATTTTACCTTATCAAGCATGACTTTTAATTCTCAAATGATTCATGATCAAATAAGAATAAGAGTCCATCCAAATGTTACTTTGGATGTGCAAATTGGTTACGTGACCTATCCTTACTTTGTTGTAAGTAAGTATATTTTAAATCATCTAATCTTGCTTTTGTTATCTACTTTTATCAATGTCATAAAACAAAATAACTCATATCTAGCAAAATGAAAACAATTTATTACGCTAGTTAGGGATCAACACTTGTCCATGCCAAGTAAAAAACAAAATCATTATTCAACAAGAAAACCGAAATATTGTCTCATCAAAACTGGAAATTGTTCTAAAATCATGATAAACTAATCAGAAAATAAAACTATAAAGCTTTCTTGGTCACTCGAACACTTCTAGTGCACCTTTAAGCTCCATTTCCCATGCTAGCTTCACTTATTTGCAGTTCCTGTCCAACATTAATAATGTTAATGATGAGTATCATTTATGGCACTCTTAGGCTAGGTTTTCTTTATAGTTTTATTCCCATTTTAGTCCTTTTTGTCGTGTTTTTACATAATAATGCTTGCTTTGCGTGTTTGTGTGTAAGTTTAAAGAAATGCATGCTTTTATTGATTTTCTTGTCATTTTGTTTATTTCTCGACCATTTCTCTCGATTCTTTGTTTCCTTGATTTGTTTTGTAGGTATGTTGAGTTTCTCGAGGTATGATCACCAAGGAGAAAGCTCAAGCGCATTCAAGAGAGTTAATGGAGCAAAGTTCGGGACTCCGAAAACACAATTCAAGATAGCTCTGCGAGCTCGAGGGCCTTAGAAGTTGTGCTTTGGCTCGAGGCATTCTAATGCTTGGAAGATAAAGGAGCTGCCCTTCTCACGAGCATCGCCTCGAGTGCACCAATGATAAGGATGCCCGCGAGCGCGGAGATTTATCGAGCAAGCGAAGGAGGTAAGGACACGAGCATCGAGCAGGGGTGCGTGCGCGCACGGCCAGGTGGTGCGGGGGCACCAGGCGCCCTGCCCCCTTCGCTCGCTTCTTCTATTTATACCCTTAATCTTTTCCTTTTTAGGGGGACGACTTAATTTGTACTTGACATATATTTTTCCAAATTTAGTAGAGAGAGAAAGTAGAGAGAGAAGCTTAAGATACTTGATTGTACTTGAATTTGATCTTGGATTTCATTTTGATCTTCGATTTCTTCTTCTCATCAATGAAAGTTTGTGAGATTTCTTTCCCTTGAATTTACTCTTATTGCAATTTCCTTTAATGTTTGAATGTTTCATTTAAATTTCTTTCCTTGATTTTGGAATTTGTTGAGAGATTGAATTCCATCTTGATTGAACTTGAAATGAATATGATTTTGATTGAATTTGTTTTGTTTTTCAATTTCACCATGATTAGTGAGTAGATTAGTTGCTAGGGAGAAGGGGAAGCATGCTAGATTGATGATTTTTGCTAGTTGATGATCCTTGATTGATTGAATTGTTTCAATTAAATTGGTTGACATGGTTGTGCATGAGATTAATTAGATTAGGAGTGATCAACCTATAAGATTAATCTAGATTGCATTGCAAATTTCAATGTCATGAACCCTTGATTTGAGAATTGCTTCAATTGATTGATTTTGATTGTTATTTTTCTAGCTAGCCATTCATAGTGAACTCTAGCTTGGCTTATAGGAAATAGTTCTTGAATTCCTTTGATTACAACTATTGTTTGTCCTTTGCAACGTTTGAATTGATTGAGTGATCCTTCAATTAGCATAATCATTAAGCTTACATGTGAAACCAATATCCCTAGTGTTTAGTATATTGAATTTCTCGATTAATCTAGTTTTCTCGATACCTTAGTTACCAACCGCATCTTCCCTCAATCTTCGAAGTAGCTTGACGTAGGCTATAGCTTGCACCTACTCATTCCCTTGGGTTCGACCCTTGACTTACCATATACTCGTATTAGGTTGGTTGAGTGTTTATAACTTTTCTTTGGCTCTAGAAAAGGGTAGAAAACGACCTACTTTTCCCTACGTCAAAAATGGTGCCATTGCCGGGGACTGATATTGGTGCTTTGTTATAGTTGTTGAGTCTATTTCACCTTTAATTGAAAATACAAAAATATTTTCTTTTAGGTTACATTTGTAGCTGTGCTACTAACCATTTCTTTTGAGATTTTATGCATAGAGCATGTGGTCATTCACTAGTGCCATTTGATCAGGAAAATGAGAGAACGATTACAAGGCTAAGGGGTGCTAGACGATCTTCGAGCCCTAGCATTTCAAGTGAAGAAGAACCACAACAAGAGGAACAAGCAAGAATGGGAGAAAATCCAAGGGTGGCGTTGAAAGAATTGGGGATTCCCAGTGCATATAGATTTAAGAGTGGGATCGCTCCACCTACAACACTGGCAAATGACTTTGAAATAAGACTGGCAATGATCACTTTGATAGAGAGACGACGATTTAGTGGGGCCAAGCATGAAAGCCCGCTAAATCATCACAAGGAGTTTGAGAAGTATTGCAATACTATCAAGGTGGATGGAATTTCCCAAGAATTCATCCGCCTCAAGCCTTTTCCCTTTTCGCTCATAGGGCGTGCCTTGGAATGGATAGACAAAAAAGTCAAGCCGAATTCTTTAAGGACATCGGATGAATTGACTAAGGAGTTTCTATCCCGTTTTTATTCACAAAAGAAAACGGTGGAGGCTAGAGCTTTAATTCAAGGTTTCAAGCAAAAGCCTAGTGAGAGTCTCTATGAAGCATGGGAGAGATACAAAGAGAATCAAAGAGAATGTCTTCACCACAGAATTCCTACCTACCAAATTATTCATATCTTCTATAGAGGCCTTAGTCCTCAAGGAAAATCATGTTTAGATGGAGGAGCCGGAGGTCCTATCTTGAACAAAACGGAAGAGGAAGTGGTGGACATAATTGAAGACGTAGTATGGTACTATAGAGATTGGCAAGATGGGGAAATAGAGTCAACTAGTAAGAGTAGCTCTTCGGTGTACTTGGTTGATCATCTCAATGCAATCAATAATCTATCCTCGCAAATGACAAACTTGGGGAAGGTGATGTCCGCTATCAAGGCGAAGTTTGAAAGTGCTACCTACCAAGTTTCAAGTCTTCCCTCCCAATCTAAGGGGAGAGGTATGTCTTCTCATACTCAACCCCCTCCCTCTTCTAATAACATGCATAGTGGATGCTTGTTTTGTGATGATTGTGGGTCGTATGATCATGATGTTTCTAGTTGCCCTCATGCATGTATGGATGTTCGTGATGTTCAAGATGGAAATGTGAATGAGCATGTGAACTATTCATCAAATAATCATGATTCTAGGTTTGAGAATCAAAGAGGTCAACGGAATAGGAATTACAACAACCATGGTAATTTTGACAAACTACAACCAAGGTGGTGGTAATAGGAACCATGGGAACCAAAATTCCCCAGGTAACTATAACAACCAAGGTTATAGTAGCCAAAATCATAACCGAAATTATGGTAATCATAACCAAGGTTATGGTAACCATAATCAAGGTAGAGGGAATTGGAACAATCAAAATTGGAGAAATTTTCAAAATAATTCTCAAAGGGGTCCCCACCAGGATTTGCTCCAAAGGCCCAAAATGATAATTCCTATGTTCAAACCTCTTCTTCTTCACATAGAACCAATTTGGAAGAAATCATTGCAAATCAAACAAATTTGTTTAACACTTACATGGCCGCAAGTGACAAGAAATTTAATGAAATGATGACTCATAATAAGATGCTTGGAAACCAAATTTCTCAACTTGCTAATGCTTTTAAAGACCATGCTAGTCCTTCTTCTTTACCTTCCCAAGGCCTAGATCCCAAGAGACCGGTCAATGCTATTGTCACAATGAGTGGTAAGGTTCTTGAGGAAAGTTTGCCTAGGAAGAGTGAGACCAAGGAAAGCACAAAAGAGGTTTTGGTTGAAGATGAGAGAGATGGTGCATCTTTAAGTGAGGTTGAGATTGAGAAGCCTAGTGAGGTGAGAGTGGAGAAAGAAATTGTGAAACCCAAGCTTCCTTATCCACAAAAATTCATGAGACACAAGTTAGATGAACAATTTGGAAGATTCATTGACATGCTCAAGCAACTTCACCTTTCTCTACCATTTACCGAAGTTGTCACCCAAATTCCCAACTACGCAAAATTCCTCAAAGACATCTTGTGTGGTAGGAGGACTTATGATGGTGTTGAGACGGTGAACTTGACCGAGAATCGTAGTGCAATCATAATGAACAATATGCCACCTAAGCTAAAAGACCCCGGAAACTTTTCCATCCCTTGTGCCATTTATAAAATGCAAATTGAGAATGCCTTGTGTGACTTAGGAGCTAGTAATAGGCTTATGCCATTTTCGGTGTACCAAAGACTTGAGCTAGGAGAACTCTTACCTACTAACATCACTTTGCAATTGGCCGATAGGTCGATTAAGTTTCCTAAGGGTAAGGTAGAGGATGTTCCCTTAAGGGTTGAGAAATTTGTTATCCTGGTGGATTTTGTGGTGCTTGAGATGGACGAAGATGCTAACATTCCTATCATTCTAGGGAGACCATTCCTTGCTACTTCGGGTGCTTTGATAGATGTGAAAAGTGCTAAAATTTCACTAAAAGTAGGGGATGAGGTGATAGAAATTTATTTGAATGATAGTATGAAGTATCCAAGTTGTTCTTTAGAAAATTGCATGTTGATTGATTCTCTTGACCATGTCGTGGCTTCTATGCATGAGCAATTGCTCACTTCTAACGATGCTCTTGAGAATATTTTGTTGAATAAGGAAAAGATAGGTGCTCCTAGCAAGGAGATGGCTTTGTATGAAGATGTGCTCAATGGAAGCCTTGAGGATGTTGAAGAGCAAATGTGTATGAGCATTTCTAGCTAAGAAGCGTTGCAAGTGGATACATCACAGGAAGGTAAAGGTGTTCCAATGGTTGAGCTCAAACCTCTTCCATCACACCTTAGGTATGAATTCTTGGGACCCAACTCCACCTATCCCGTGATTGTTAGCTCTTCTTTGAGTGAGCGCCAAGCTCAAGAGTTGTGTGATGTCTTGAGAATGCGTCAAGGTGCTTTGGGTTATACCATTGATGACCTCAAAGGTATAAGCCCTTCTTTATGTACACATCACATAACCCTTGAGGAGGGTGCTCTAGCTTCTATTGAGAGACAACAAAAGCTATACCCCCAAATGGGAGAGGTAGTGAAGAAAGAGATCACCAAACTTTTGGATGCGGGAATTATATACCCCATCTCAAGTTCTAGGTGGGTCTCTCCCGTTCATGTTGTCCCAAAGAAAGGAGGCATGACCGTTGTCTAGTATGAGAAAGGTGAGCTCATTCCGACGAGGACGGTCACAGGATAGAGGATGTGTATAGACTATAGACGTCTGAACACGTCCACCAAGAAAGATCACTTCCCCCTTCCTTTCATTGATCTAATGCTTGAGAGACTAACGAGGCACAAGTTCTATTGTTTTGTTGATGGTTATTCGGGATTTTTCCAAATTCCTATCCACCCGGACGACCTAGAGAAAACAACCTTCACTTGTCCCTATGGAACATTTGCTTATAAGAGAATGTCGTTTGGCCTTTGTAATGCTCCCGCAACATTTCAAAGATGCATGATGAGTATATTTGGAGATATTTTGGAGGAGGAAATGGAAGTGTTCATGGATGACTTCTCCATGGGCGGTGTTTCATTTGAGGCATGTCTTGAAAACCTTGAGAAATGTTTCGCAAGGTGTGAGAAGGTGAACTTGGTTTTGAATTGGGAGAAGTGTCACTTCATGGTGGAAGAAGGCATAATTTGATGAGTGTCATTTATGTCACTCTTAGGCTAGGTTTTGTTTATAGTTTTATTCCCATTTTTAGTCCTTTTTGTCATTTTTTACATAATAAAGCTGTCTTTGCATGTTTGTGCGTATGTTTAGAGAAATGCATGCTTTTATTAGTTTTCTTATCATTTTGTTCATTTCTCTACCATTTCTCTCGATTCTTTGTTTCCTTGATTTATTTTGTAGGTATGTTGAGTTTCCCGAGGTATGATCACCAAGGAGAAAGCTCAAGCGCATTCAAGAGAGTTAATGGCGCAAAGTTCGAGATTCCGAAAACGCAATTCAAGATAGCTCCGCGAGCTTGAGGGCCTTGGAAATTATGCTTTGGCTTGAGGCATTCTAATGCTTGGAAGATAAATGAGCTTCCCTTCTCACGAGCATCGCCTCGAGTGCACCAATGATAAGGATGCTCGGGAGCGTGGAGATTGATGGAGCTAGCGAAGGAGGCAAGGCCACGAGCACCTAGTAGGGGTGCGCGCGAGCAGAACCACCTGTGCGCGTGCGCGGCCAAGTGGTGCGCGCGCACCAGGCGCCCTGCCCCCTTCGCTCGTTTCTTTTATTTATACCCTTAATGTTTTCCTTTTTAGGGGGACGACTTAATTTATACTTGACATATATTTTTTAAGATTTAATAGAGAGAGAAAGTAGAGAGAGAAGCTTAAGATACTTGATTGTACTTGAATTTAATCTTGGATTTCATTTTGATCTTAGATTTCTTCTTCTCATCAATGAAACTTTGTGAGATTTCTTTCCCTGGAATTTACTTCTATTTCAATTTCTTTTCATTTTTGAATATTTGATTTGAATTCCTTTCCTTGCTTTAGAATTTGTTGAGAGATTGAACCTCTTCTTGATTGAACTTGAAATGAATATGATTATGATTGAATTTGTTTTGTTTTTTAATTTCACCATGATTAGTGAGTAGATTAGATTCTAGGGAGAAGGGGAAGCATGCTAGATTGATGATTTTTGCTAATTGATGATCCTTGATTGGTTGAATTATTGCAATTAAATTGGTTGACATGGTTGAGCATGTGATTAATTAGACTAGGAATGATCAACCTATAAGATTAATCAGATTGCATTGCAAATTTCAATGACATGAACCGTTGATTTGAGAATTGCTTTAATTGATTGAATTTGATTGTGATTTTCCTCGTTAGCCATTCATAGTGAACCCTAGCTTGGCTTATAGGAGATAGCCCTTGAATTCTTTTGATTGCAACTATTGTTTGTCCTTTGCAACGTTTGAATTGATTGGGTGATCCTTCAATTAGCATAATCATTGAACTTGCATGTGGAACCAATATCCCTAGTGTTAGTATATTGAATTTTCTCGATTAATATAGTTTTCTCGATACCTTAGTTACCAACTGCATCTTCCCTCAATTTTCGAAGTAGCTTGACCTAGGCTATAGCTTGAACCTACTCATTCCCTTGGGTTCGACCCTTCACTTACCATATACTCGTATTAGGTTGGTCGAGTGCTTATATGTTTTCCTTGGCTCTAGGAAAGGGTAGAAAACGACCTACTTTTCCCTACGTCAAAAATTGCGCCGTTGTCGAGGAATGATGTTGGTGATTTGTTATAGTTGTTGAGTCTATTTCACCTAAAATTGAAAATACAAAAAGATTTTCTTTTAGGCTACACTTGTAGCCATGCTACTAACCATTTCTTTTGAGATTTTATGCATAGAGCACGTGGTTATTCACTAGTGCCATTTGATCCGAAAATTGTGAGCACTATTGCAGGGTTGAGGGGTGCTAGACGATCTTTGAGCCCTAGCATTTCAAGTTAAGAAGAACCACAACAAGAGGAACAAGCAAGAATGGAAGAAAATCCAAGGGTGGTGTTAAAAGAATTGGGGATCCCCGGTGCATATAGATTTGAGAGTGGGATTGCTCCACCTACAACACCGGCAAATGACTTTGAAATAAGACTGGCGATGATCACTTTGATAGAGAGGCGACAATTTAGTGGGGCCAAGCATGGAAGCCCGCTAAATCATCTCAAGGAATTTGAAAAGTATTACAATACTATAAAGGTGAATGGAATTTCCCACGAATTCATCCGTCTCAAGCTCTTTCCCTTTTCGCTCATAGGGCGTGCCTTGGAATGGCTAGACAAGGAAGTCAAGCCGAATTCTCTAAGGACATGGGATGAAGTGACCAAGGAGTTTCTATCCCGTTTTTATCCACAAAAGAAAACGGCGGAGGCTAGAGCTTTGATTCAAGATTTCAAGCAATAGCCTAGTGAGAGTCTCTATGAAGCATGGGAGAGATACAAAGACTATCAAAGAGAATGTCCTCACCATGGAATTCCTACTTACCAAATTATTCAAATCTTCTATGGAGGCCATAGCCTTAAAGGAAAATCATGTTTAGATGGAGGAGCCGGAGGTCCTATCATGAACAAAGCGGAAGAGGAAGTGGTGGACATAATTGAAGACGTTGTGAGGTATTATAGAGATTGGCAAGATGGAGAAAGAGAGTCAACTAGCAAGAATAGCTCTTCGGTGTACTCGGTTGATCATCTAAATGCAATCAACAATCTATCCTCACAAATGACAAACTTGGGTAAGGAGATGTCCGCTATCTAGGCGAAGTTGGAAAGTTCCACCTACCAAGTTTCAAGTCTTCCCTCCCATTCTATGGGGAGAGGTATATCTTTGAATTCTCAACCCCCTCCCTCTTTTAATAACATGCCTAGTAGATGCTTGTATTGTGGGTCGTATGATCATGATGTTTTTAGTTGCCCTCATGCATATATGGATGTTTGTGATGATCAAGATGGAAATGTGAATGAGTATGTGAACTATGTGTCAAATAATCATGATTCTAGGTTTGAGAATCAAAGAGGTCAATGGAATAGGAATTACAACAATCATGACAATTTTGACAACTACAACCAAGGTGGTGGTAATAGGAATCATGGGAACAAAAATTCCCGAGGGAACTATAACAACCAAGGTTATAGTAGCCAAAATCATAACCAAAATTATGGTAATCATAACCAAGGTTATGGTAACCATAATCAAGTTAGAGGTAATTAGAACAACCAAAATAGGGGAAATTTTCAACATAATTCTCAAAGGGGTCCCCTACCCGGTTTTGCTCTAAAAGCCCAAAATAATAATTCCTATGTTCAAACCTCTTCTTCTTCACATAGAACCGATTCGGAAGAAATCATTGAAAATCAAACAAATTTGTTTAACACTTACATGGCCGCAAGTGACAAGAAATTTAATGAAATGATGACTCATAATAAGATGCTTGAAAACCAAATTTCTCAACTTGCTAATGCTTTGAAAGACCATGCTAGTCCTTCTTCTTTACCTTCCCAAGGCCTAGATCCCAAGAGACCGGTCAATGCTATTGTCACAATGAGTGGTAAGGTTCTTGAGGAGAGTTTGCCTAGCTAGGAAGAGTGAGACCAAGGAGAGCACAAAAGAGGTTTTGGTTGAAGATGAGAGAGATGGTGCATCTTTAAGTGAGGTTGAGATTGAGAAGCCTAGTGAGGTGAGAGTGGAGAAAGAAATTGTGAAACCCAAGCTTCCTTATCCACAAAATTTCATGAGACACAAGTTAGATGAACAATTTGGAAGATTCATTAACATGCTCAAGCAACTTCACCTTTCTCTACCATTTACCGAAGTTGTCACCCAAATTCCCAACTACGCAAAATTCCTCAAAGACATCTTGTGTGGTAGGAGGACTTATGATGGTGTGGAGACGGTGAACTTGACCGATAATTGTAGTGCAATCATAATGAACAAGATGCCACCTAAGCTAAAAGAACCCGGAAGCTATTCCATCCCTTGTGCCATTTATAAAATGCAAATTGAGAATGCCTTGTCTGACTTAGGAGCTAGTGTTAGGCTTATGCCATTTTCGGTGTACCAAAGACTTGAGCTAGGAGAACTCTTACCTACTAACATCACTTTGCAATTGGCCGATAGGTCGATTAAGTTTCCTAAGGGTAAGGTAGAGGATGTTCCCTTAAGGGTTGAGAAATTTGTTATCCCGGTGGATTTTGTGGTGCTTGAGATGGACGGAGATGCTAACATTCCTATCATTCTAGGGAGACCATTCCTTGCTACTTCGGGTGCTTTGATAGATGTGAAAAGTGCTAAAATTTCACTAAAAGTAGGGGATGAGGTGATAGAAATTGATTTGAATGATAGTATGAAGTATCCAAGTTGTTCTTTAGAAAATTGCATGTTGATTGATTCTCTTGACCATGTCGTGTCTTCTATGCATGAGCAATTGCTCACTTCTAACGATGCTCTTGAGAATATTTTGTTGAATAAGGAAAAGATAGGTGCTCCTAGCAAGGAGATGGCTTTGTATGAAGATGTGCTCAATGGAAGCCTTGAGGATGTTGAAGAGCAAATGTGTATGAGCATTTCTAGCTAAGAAGCGTTGCAAGTGGCTACATTACAGGAAGGTAAAAGGTGTTTCAATGGTTGAGCTCAAACCTCTTCCATCACACCTTAGGTATGAATTCTTGGGACCCAACTCCACCTATCCCGTGATTGTTAGCTCTTCTTTGAGTGAGCGTCAAGCTCAAGAGTTATGTGATGTCTTGAGAAAGCATCAAGGTTCTTTGGGTTATACTATTGATGACCTCAAGGGTATAAGCCCCGCTTTATGTACGCATCACATAACCCTTGAGGAGGGTGCTCTTCCTTTTATTGAGTGACAACGAAAGCTATACCCCCAAACGGGAGAGGTAGTGAAGAAAGAGATCACCGAACTTTTGGATCTAGGAATTATATACCCCATCTTAAGTTCTAGGTGGGTCTCTCCCGTTCATGTTGTCCCAAAGAAAGGAGGCATGACCATCGTCGAGAATGAGAAAGGTGACCTCATTCCGACGAGGACGGTCACGGGATGGAGGATGTGCATAGACTATAGATTTCTAAACACGTCCACCAAGAAAGATCACTTCCCCCTTCCTTTCATTGATCAAATGCTTGAGACTCTAACGAGGCACAAGTTCTATTGTTTTCTTGATGTTTATTCGGGATTTTTCCACATCCCTATCCATCGGACGACCAAGAGAAAACGACTTTCACTTGACCATATGGGACATTTTCTTTATAGGAGATATCCCTTGAATTCCTTTGATTGCAACTATTGTTTGTCCTTTGCAACGTTTGAATTGATTGGGTGATCCTTCAATTAGCATAATCATTGAACTTGCATGTGTAACCAATATCCCTAGTGTTAGTATATTGAATTTTTTCGATTAATGTAGTTTTCTCGATACCTTAGTTACCAACCGCATCTTCCCTCTGTTTTTGGAGTAGCTTGACCTAGGCTATATCTTGCACCTACTCATTCCCTTGAGTTCGACCCTTGACTTACCATATACTCGTATTAGGTTGGTCGAGTGCTTATAAATTTTCTTTAGCTCTAGGAAAGGGTTGAAAACGACCTACTTTTCCCTACGTCATAGTCCTTGGACATAAGATTTCTCACAAGGGGATAGAGGTGGATAAAGCAAAAATTGAGGTTATTGAGAAGCCTCCACCTCCGGTTAATGTGAAAGGAGTGAGATCTTTCTTAGGACATGCCGGGTTATATAGAAAATTCATCAAGGATTTCTCGCTCATTGAAAAGACCCTCAATGATCTTCTTCAAAACGATACGAGTTTGTATTTGATGATAAGTGTTTAGAGGCATTCAATAAGTTGAAGAAGGTTCTAATCTCTACTCCTATTGTTCAAGCACCAAGATGAGATTTACCTTTTGAGTTGATGTGCGATGCGAGTGATTCGGCAATTGGAGGTGTCTTGGGTTAAAGAGTGGAAAAGAAACTACATGTAATCTATTATATGTCCAAGACTCTAAATGGTGCTCAAAGGAACTACACCACAACGGAAAAGGAGTTTTTGGCTATTGTTCATGCTTTTGAAAAGTTCCGTTGTTATTTGTTAGGTTCCAAGACCATTATCTTCATGGATCATGCGGCTCTCAAGTGGTTTGTGGACAATCAAGAAGATAAACTTTGATTTGGCAAGTGCGGGGGAGAAAAGGTGGTTAGATCTTCATGAGCCAGAGGAGATTCGATTTGATTCTTATGATTGTGCTAGTGTTTACAAAGCTCGTTCCAAGGAAACTCATGATAAGCTTATTGAGAAGAAAGGGTTTTGTGTTGGTGATAAAGTTCTTCTCTACAATTCAAAAATGAAGTTGTTTCCAGGAAAGCAATGTCAAGATGGAGCGGTCCTTACTTGGTTAAGAATGTTTTTCCTAGTGGTGTTGTAGAGGTTTCAATAATGGATTCTTCGTCTCCGTTTAAGGTCAATGGCCATCGACTTAAGAAGTATTTCGATGGTGCTTTTGTTGTCCTTATTTACATGTTGCTTCTCCGACAACCACCTTAATAGGTGGAGAACGTCGAGCTATGACGTTAAACAAGCACTTCGCGGGAGGCAAATCGGTATTCTAACCCTTTTCTTTTTATTTTTTTTTTATTTTTCTATATCTCTTTTATTTTAGTGAATTTATCTTATTCTTCTTTGTTTTCTTGATTTTAGGTGCCATGAGATTAGATCGATGAAAATTTCCAACAATTTCGGTGTTAATTCAAGGTTTCTCGAGGTTTGGTTAAGCTTAGGTGAAGAAGCTTGTTGGGGTTTTATGCTCTCGTGTTTGCATTTTCATTGATTTTCTACTCTTTTTCGAATGCGTTTTCAACTATCTCGTTAGTGCAAATACAAGAGTATTTTCATAGCCAATATTTTCTTGTTTGGTGCGCACGCATCATAGGTTACGCGCACGCACCAAATGGGTTAGATATCTTAGCTCATGTTATTGAAATTTGATGGTTTTTGAACCCCCCTTGTACCCCCTTGGTGCGGACGCACCACCATCCCTGCGCGCGCGCACCAAGAGGGTTAGATTTTTGGCCTGCTTTTGGTGCATCTCAAGCAAAAGTCAGCCGCCCCAGCCCCTACTTGGTGCGCATGCACCTCTAGGATGCGCGCACGCACCAGGTAGGCAGCATTGTTAGCCAATGTTGCAGCCCCAAACTTGCAGCAAAGCCCACCCCCTTCCGTCGCTGGTGCGCACGCACCAACCCCTCTTTGCGCACGCACCATCGAAAGCAGCTATAACCCCTTCTTCGTCCCTTTTCCATTCCCATATCCTCCCTTATTCACTCCATTCTCTCTCCCCGAATTCCCTTTCATTCCTCTACCCTTTCTTCAATCTTCAAACCCCTTCAATCTCTTTTGAAATACAAGCAACTTAATCCTTTTTAATTTCAATTCATCACAAATTACATTACCCTCATTTCAAATCTTTTAAATAAATAAAAAAATATGAAATTTTCGATTTTATTTTCGAAAATTTGGGGCTAAATTTTGAATTTTTGAGGGTTTGCTTTGGTGCTTGAATCTTAAATTTGGGTGTTCTAATTGTTCTATATTCATCAATTGTGCAATTTGCAAGTAATTCAAAGCTTCATTGAGGTATAATTTCTCACTTTCTAGTCATCTTCTTCCTCATTTTTGAAGCTTGAAACTCTTGTTTTTGCTTTAATGGTAGAACTCCATTGTTGGTTCTTTTAACTTGTAATTTGTGTTGAATGATGTAATTGGATGTTAAATTGAAGATTTTTTATGATGAATTTGTATACCTTGCTTGAATCGTTGATTCAACATTGTTGGTCATTTTCTCTCTCATGGGTATTCTATATGATAGTTTCATTTCTTTGATAATTCAATGTTTTGAGATTAATTTTCTCATAATGATTCATGATTTAGTCTCTTGTGTCCAATTTTTCCTTTACTTCATGACTAGTTGCTTCAAGGTTATGTCTCAATATTCATGGCATTGTTCATGTGTGACCATTTCTTGTTTCATTTATGATTGATTAATGTTTGTGCTTGATTTTTGAGCGATTTCTTTTGAATATTCTTTAACAATGATAATTGTACATGAATTGCTCATGAATTGCTTTGCTTCTTGTAGATGGTTCCCATCCGTCATAACAAGCGTGCTAGAACAAGTTCAAGCAAAGCTAGGCACGTTGTTCCACCTCTCCCCGAGGTGGTAGAGACATACGGCATTGAATTCTCTAAGGAATTACATTGGGATAGGTTCAAGCAACTATCCAAGCGGAATCTCAAGTCAACAAGATTCTACCATCAAACAACAACCAAGTTCCTTGGCATAAATGATGACTTGCGCTACCTAGCCAAAAACCTCGGTCTCTTAGAGTTCTTGGATTTGAGAGCCCCTACCTATGCTAGGGTGACGTATGAGTTTCTATTATCCCTTGAAGTGGTCCGAGAGTCAAGCGGTGACTCCTCGAGAACTTTGACCTTTCAACTTTTTAATAATGATCATCAGTTGTCGGAGTCACAACTCTGTTCCTACTATCGGTTTCCTTGGGCCGTTGATGAAGACCATCTTGTCTATCAAACCAATGGAAAAATGACTAGCGATCATGAATATGATGAACTCAGGTAGTGGCGGCGTATCTCTGATGAGCGGAAATATGAGCCTCAAACTTCTAAATTCGCATCGATCGTTCGTCCGACCATGAGATACTTTAATCGTATTCTCACTTATGCCCTTTGCTCTAAGGACTCTTTGGGAGCTATCTCCCGCGAGGAGCTTTGTTGGCTATGGATTGCCGACCAAGAATCGTATGAGATCGAGCTTGTTGATTTCACTCAACATTTAATCAATCAATTTTTGGATATCCGAGATGGTGTTTCGCTCTCGGGAAGCATCAAAATTGGAGGAATGATCTCTATCCTCGCTCTTTGCCTCAATGATTCATATAAAGATTTCCAAGCTTTACCCCCAGTTGAACTGGGAGGTACTCCTATCCCTCCTTCTACTTCTTCTTTTACATTTCATTTATTTACTATTCATGCCAAGTTAGAGTCTATCACTAATGTCTTGTTTTCCATGCCTTTGGGGCGTGATTCTTCTCTTGGCTATGATTTTCATGTTAATCAATTGTATGACTACCATGTGAGGAGGGGGGAGATTGAACCTTACTTGAACTACCCATACCTCCCAGTTCAACAAGGACCTATCCCTCAATGGGAACCCTTTAACCCTATCGTGGGTCCTAGACCTTGTTGCCCCTATTGGGAGGGTCCTCATATCCCTCCTAGTGCTATCATGGGCACCTTACGACTATAAGAGGCCTGGTGGATGCGATTATACATATGATCCCGCAAACCCTATGCCTTTCCTGAACCCTGAGACTTTTGGTAGGTGGGGATTATCGGGAGAGCCGGTTTTGGATGATTGGTCTCATTTCTTTGAGATAGACCGTGATAGGCGGGAGAGGAGGTTAAACGGGAAAGCTCCTATTGAGGTGAGTGAGATGGCTAGCTCGGTTCATGTCTTTGAGACCGGTGAGGGGAGTTCTCATTCTACCCCTTACCATAATGCGGAGTGAATCTATTATGGCTACCCCCCTTTCTTATGTGCTTTATATGATGTTCTTTTTTGCCTATGTTTTATTAGGTTTGAAGTTTGGGGGGTAGTTCATTCTGTTCTTGGGGTGATTTATGTTGTTTGTGTGTTTCACTCTTTCCCTCCTCGCTATTGTAGTTCACTCCTGGTCTCTTTTGCTTCTGGTATTGATCTTTGTGTATCTCTTGCTTCTCGGGTGATGATTATGATGTATTTCTGCCGATTTCTCTGTCCAGTTCTTGGTATTGTTGTTTGTTCTGCTGATCGCTGTCTGTTGTGTATCTCTGTTTCTCTTTGATTATGATTCCTGATGATGATTGCTTGATATCTTGTTTCCTAACTCTGCTTCTGTCTGATGACTCTGCTTCCTGTTTCATTGCTGACCCTATTCCTAATACTATCGTATATTACTTTTTCTTTATTTAAATACATTTTATCTTTTATATTCTTCTTTTCTTTTGTAATAAAGTTACTAACAATTTTCTTTGTATATAGTTTATATTTTTTTTCACCTTACTTCGTCGCTTATGCTTTGGACATTGATGCTTCACAAAGGTGCTCTTTCGCTTTGTATAATGTAGCATAGCTTCGATGCCTGGTGAGATCCTTCTTATTTTTCTTTTCATTCTTTTCTCTTGGATGTTTAGTTTAGGTTTAGATTAGGAGAAGTTGAACGGTTCGAGGATGTTTGCTATCTAACACCTTAGTGTGTTTGGGAACATTGGCGTTGTAGCCGAATGTTCACTTGTTTGTCGATTGGGACTTATGTGTGTTAGCATGACTTCCTTGTTGCATTTCTACTTCTCCTTTGCTTTTCTATTTCTTATTTTATTTATTTTTCCTCCTTTTCTATTTTCTTATGTTTTTCTTTTTCTTTTTGTTTCCCTTTTCCATTTTCTTCTACTTTCCTTTTTACTCTTTACTTTCTTACGTTATGATTTTATACTTACTTTCCCTTGTAATAAAAGAATATACAAAAAAAAAAAAGAGAAAAAAAAGAGATAAAAACAAGAGAGTACAAAGGAGTACATAAAATAAAGAATTAAAAAAAAAAACCAAAAAGGATTTTGTAAATATGAATAAAATGTTTTTGAGGCATTGTTTTTCTTTTTCAAAATTTTGGTTTTGCTTTGGACTTAATACCACTTGAGCTTGCACATGGTTATAGAGTATCTTTGGTTGATTCTAAGATAGAGTATGCTAAGGTAGTCCTTCAAGAACTATTGGGGCCTTGAAGCCGAATTCTTTTGTTTTTGAAAACTCGCAATCGTTCCCCTTTGGTGAATTTGAAGCTTTTAGTGAGTTTTTTCCACATCCTTGTGAGGTTTCATTGTTTTTCACGCCTTCTACAATTACTTGCATGAGCGGCATGGATCCTTGACTACTGCGAACCTAATCTTGAATCTTGACTCATAATTCTAAAACACGAGACCGAACCACCTAGGGAAGACAAAGGCATCTTTTTGGGTGGTAATTTTTCTTTTTCAAGGTTAATTTTCTTTATTTTAAGTTCTTGGGTTCACATTTTCCTACTTGCTAACCATTTGAGCCTTTTTCCCTTCTTTTCAAGCCACATCTTTAGAACTTTGGGCCTTTTGTTTCTTTTCGTTCCATTTTTGGTTTTTGTGAAGCAAATGATCATTTTCTTAGAGATTGTGGTATATGAGTTTGGATATTGGTTCATATTTAAAAGCAAGCTTGTGTTTTGTATATATTGTGAATAATGGCATGTGATTAAATGAAAGCAAAAGCCGTCCATGGTTAAAAGAGGCAAGGACAATGAATAAAGTGAATAATTGAAAATTGTAAAAAAATGAGAAAAAGCAAAGCAAATTCAAAGAGCTTTGGAAAATTTTTTTAAAAAAAAAGAGTACAAAAATGAAAAAGTTCAAAAACATTTTACTGTAAACGTTTCTCCCTATTATAAGCATTGAGGACAATGCTTTGTTCAAGCTTGGGGGGAAGCGTCTTACGCTTTTCGTATATATGATTGTGGTTGTAGCTTTGAATAAGCTTGGGGGTTTTAGTTTGTTTTTGTTGGGTGATCTCTTTGTTTTGGTGTTGAGATTTGGCCAATCTTTGCTTCACAACTTAGGTGTACCACCAAATTCTAAAGACCCTAAACCTTTTTGCCTTTACGTTACAACCTTTGGGAAATCCCTTTTGATCTAGTAGTTGAGTCATATACCGAGGGAGGGCATTATGAGTTAAAGCCTAAGGAGAGGGGATGCAAAGTCAAGATGTCAAGAAAACCTCAAATCTATTGCTTTTTCGGTTCCTTCAAAGAACTATTGAGACGCTTGCTAAAAGAAGATTTGAAGCCAATTGGGAAAATGTGCTAAAATTGTTTTTAGATGAAGGTGAATTGTGTTTTGGTAGTTCTCTTTACTTAGCATGTCCTATGTTTCAATCACCCTCGATATCTTAGAACGTGCTTACCATTGTTGTTTTAGAAAGTTTGATATCCTCTCGTGCTTTGATCATGTGCAAAAGTTCATTGTATAAGCTCTCTTTTTCTTTTCAAGGTTTTAATTCTCTCTTTTCTCCTTTTATGTTTTGCCTCCTTTTGATAAAGAGTTATGGGTTAACCTCTTAGGAAACCCTTATGAAAGCACTACTCGTCCTCCAGGGCGATTTAGAAGTTTAAATGGCTTGTCAATTGTTCCTAAAATTGACTTTGATTCCTACGAAAGTGAGTTAGTGTATATTTTCTTACCCTCTAGGCTTTCTCGTTTCTTTCTTGCCTAATTAATGTCATCATTTTCCTTTAAGCTTGATTTTGTTTTGCTCGAGGACGAGCAAAGTTTAGCTTGGGGGAATTTGATGAGTGTCATTTATGGCACTCTTAGGCTAGGTTTTCTTTATAGTTTTATTCCCATTTTTAGTCCTTTTTGTCATGTTTTTACATAATAATGCTTTCTTTGCGTGTTTGTGTTTAAGTTTAGAGAAGTGCATGCTTTTATTGGTTTTCTTGTCATTTTATTCATTTCTCGACCATTTCTCTCGAATCTTTATTTCCTTGATTTGTTTTGTAGGTATATTGAGTTCCCCGAGGTATGATCACCAAGGAGAAAGCTCAAGCGCATTCAAGAGAGTTAATGGAGCAAAAATCGGAATTCTGAAAACGCAATTCAAGATAGCCACGCGAGCTCGAGGGCCTTGGAAGTTATGCTTTGACTCGAGGCATTCTAATGCTTGGAAAATAAAGGAGCTGCCCTTCTCACGAGCATCGCCTCGAGTGCACCAATAATAAGGATGCTCGGGAGCGCGGAGATTTATCGAGCAAGCGAAGGAGGCAAGGCCACGAGCATCGAGCAGGGGTGAGCGCGCGCCACAGTGGGTGCGTGCGCGCAGACCCACCTGTGCGCGCGCGCGACCTGGTGGTGCGCGCGCACCAAGAGCCCTTCCCCCTTCGCTCGCTTCTTCTATTTATACCCTTAATCTTTTCCTTTTTAGGGGGACGACTTAATTTGTACTTGACATATATTTTTCCAGATTTACTAGAGAGAGAAAGTAGAGAGAGAAGCTTAAGATACTTGACTGTACTTGAATTTGATCTTGGATTTCATTTTGTTCTTGGATTTCTTCTTCTCATCAATGAAATTTTGTGAGATTTCTTTCCCTTGAATTTACTCTTATTGCAATTTCCTTTAATGTTTGAATGTTTGATTTGAATTTCTTTCCTTGCTTTTGGAATTTGTTGCGAGATTGAATTCCTTCTTGATTGAGCTTGAAATGAATATGATTTTGATTGAATTTGTTTTGTTTTTCAATTTCACCATGATTAGTGAGTAGATTAGATGCTAGGGAGAACGCGAAGCATGCTAGATTGATGATTTTTGCTAGTTGATGATCCTTGATTGATTGAATTATTGCAATTAAATTGGTTGACATGGTTGTGTATGTGATTAATTAGATTAGGAGTGATCAACCTATAAGATTAATCTAGTTTGCATTGCAAATTTCAATGACATGAACCCTTGATTTGAGGATTGCTTTAATTGATTGATTTTTATTGTGATATTCCTAGCTAGCCATTCGTAGTGAACCCTAGCTTGGCTTATAGGAAATAGCTCTTGTATTCCTTTGATTGCAACTATTGTTTGTCCTTTGCAACGTTTGAATTGATTGAGTAATCCTTCAATTCGCATAATCATTGAGTTTGCATGTGAAACCAATATCCCTAGTGTTTAGTATATTGAATTTCTCGATGAATCTAGTTTTCACGATACCTAAGTTACCAACCGCATCTTCCCTCAATCTTCGAAGTAGCTTGACCTAGGCTATAGCTTGCACCTACTCATTCCCTTGGGTTCGACCCTTGACTTACCATATACTCGTATTAGGTTGGTTGAGTGTTTATAAATTTTCTTTGGCTTTAGGAAAGGGTAGAAAACAACCTACTTTTCCCTACGTCAGTTAAACACTGCAATTTAGTATCACATACCTAAGTGAAAGTTAAAATGTTTATAACATAATAACTGGGGTTAATACTCCATTCTTCTTGAGGAAATCAAGGTATTTCTAGCAGTTGCGCTTCCAATGCCCTTTCTTCTTGCAGTAAAAACATTCACTTTCACTTGCAGCCTTGGGTTTTGGAGTCGCTTTAGGCTTTTCAGGAGCTTTAGCAACTGACTTGCCCTTGCCCTTAGCCTTTTCCCCTTATTCTTGAACCCCTTTCCCTTTTGAGCCATGAGAACCTCTTTCTTAGGTTCCTTAGGGATTTGCTTCTCAGCACTAACTAACATAGCATGTAACTCATTCATAGTTTTTGTAACATTAGACATGTTAAATTTCATGATAAATTGGTTGAATGTTTCTGGAAGTGAGTGAAGAATGATGTCTGTTGCCATCTCATCACTGTATGGGTGCCTTAGTTTCTCCATATTTTGAATAAGGCCGATCATTTTAAAACATGATCATGAACTGTGGTACACTTCTCCATCTTACAGTCTAGAATTTCACGATGAAGCTCATACCTTTCAAATCTTGCTTGTTTCTTAAACAAGGCTTTGAGTTCTTGCATGATTGTATACGCATCATGGTCCTCAAAACGATTTTGAAGACTAGGTTCCATAGTAGCAATCATTAAGCAAGTGATAGGCACAACTCTCTCGTGAGTTTCCTTGTGCTTCCTAATCTCTGCCGAAGTTGCATTTTCTGGCAAAGATTCTGGCAATGGGGTGTCAATGACATCCTCTCTACCCTCATATTTCAGAACAAGTCTCAGCATTCTTTCCCAAGTGGAAAAGTTTTCTCCTGTCAACCTATCCTTCTTAAGGAATGGTCGTAAGTTATATATGTTGTTGTCATTGTGATTACGGCTACCCATCTATGTCAAAATAAGGCAAAGTTTAATAATTATGTTTAATTTAACAATTAAAGTACCATAAAGGAAATAATTTTGGTAATTTTAAAAGCACTTTATTCAATATTAATTGATCCCAATTGAATTTTAAGTGATTCTAAGACCCTTTATTTGTGCAGTAATTGACCGGACTTTGGACGAACCATCAACCATTATATTTTTAAGGTGAGTAAACTCTTTACTGATTACAATTCTTGTAACTCTTGGTTGAATAATTAACCATCACATGTTTAATTATTACCCTTTGCTTCAAGGTTCTAAACTCTTTAGGTAACCTTGTTGAGCACAACCAATCAAAATTGTAAAACTTGATTTACCCCAAGTCTCCCAAGATATAAAATGACACCCAACTTCGGCATGACCTATCATAAATATCAAAGGTTTATTGGGTTTTTAATTGGAAAAGCAATCTCAATATTATTGGGACCTAGATTTATTATGTTGTGATTATTTAGTGAACTCTAGCGCATCATCAATCAATATAAATAAAATCTATCATGCATAATCTACTAATGCAATAAAACATGACATAGTATGTCCCCTTAGTCCTAAGAAAACTAGAAATGAAAAGCTCCTACTTGAATCATCAAGGATCTCCATCCACCTTGCTCCTTTGGGCCTTCACTTCATGGGCTTCTATGGACTAACACTATTTAAATAACTAATCTATTTACTTTAAATAAAAGTTACAAAAATACTTAACGATACGCAGACGTATTTAGATTACATAAATACATCACGATGCGCAGATCGTATTTAGAATCAATGGGGCATACCAATCTAAATATAGCAATATAATATCATATATTATAAAAGTGTCATATAATAAATCACTCAACATGCTAACTTATATTATTCATAATTAAGTCAACGAATTTCCTAAAATATCTCATATTTTAAATCATAATTAGATAATATCATATATTATTCATGACCAATTATAAAATATCATGTATTTTAATTAAGGCATGAGATAGAATCAAATCTTTATTTTAATCTAGAAAGATAAATCATATTTAATCTTCCATGATTATCCTAACTTATTTAGGAGATTCTATCCTAATTACTAACCAATCAAATAATTTTAAAATTAATTATATCCTGATCTAATTATGGGATAATCACATTATTTAATTCAATTATTATCCTTTTGGAATATGCTCAGAATATCCTAATCAATGTTATCCAAAATTAACTACTTTAATTATGGATAATTACCAATTTAACAACTTTAAATATGGATAATATCAAATATAACAACTTTTGTAAGATTTGATTTTATCCTAACAAAAGATTTTTATCCAAAATAAAAGATTATATTTTCAAAATATTTTATTTTATCCTAAAATAAATCATATTTATCTTTAAATATTTTTAAAATAAAACAATTAAAATAATATTTTTTTTAAAAAAAGCCGAGCCACCACATCGCCGGCCACCGTGGTTGGCTCGCCGAAGCTAGCCGCGGTGGCTTGCTGCCATTATAGCAGCCACTACCGCAAAGGACAGCAGCGAGCAGTAATAGTGGCAGCCACGACAGCAGCGTGCAACGCTTGCACTACTGCTGCCCAGCCACCCTGGACCGCCGCTCTCCCTTCCCCTCCTTCTTGGACTGCCGACAGGTCGGCATCCGCCATGGCTGCGCCACCCAGTCGCGGCTGCTGGCCTTAAATCATTTTTTTTCTTTTGGTTTTTAGTTAAAATAACATTTATCAAAATTAAATTAAATCAGTCCACAAAATAAAAATTAAATCATCATTCAACTTTATAATTAGAGTTCATCATAAAATTAATCCTAATTTAATTCTAACTCTTAAAAATAAATCGATGATCATACACAAAACATGTTTATGCATAATCAATCCGATTAAAATTATGAAACATAAAACAATTCGAATTAAATAAAAAATCAAGCACAAAATCATATTTTAGGGCTATGAATTTTCGAAAAATTCGAAAATTAGGGTTAGGGTGTTCGAAAATTTCGAATGAATTAGGGCATAAATCAGTCCTCTTCATGGCTATTTGAGCATAATTAAATCGCATAAATCAATCCCAAAAGTTTAATCACATTAAAATAATAATTGAACCATAATTAAATTAAATTCTCGCTCTTAATTGATTATAAAATTAACATGGACTTCAAATAATCGTATTATTATAATCTAGCACATTCATGCAAGAGGTTAACGGATACCACTGTAGGAATTTATAGGTACTATAAAGCGAAAAATCATGAATCATATTCAATCAAGCACCTAATCCCAAAATCGCATGCATAACATAAAAGACACATAATTATACCTTTGAAGCGTGAATTCCACGTAGCTATCCGACAGGCAAATCAGGGAGAGAATGGAGCCCCAAGCGTTGCTCCTCTACTTAGTCCACGAGCTTCGAATGAGCCGTCCACCAATACTAGATTGGTCGAGTGATTGAGGATTACCGCGATCACCACCTTTAATGAACTAACCGACCACCACGAACCACCACCACCACGAACAACCACAACCGGCGCTGAGGAGGAGGAGAGAGCCGTGAGAGAGAGAGAGAGAGAGTTTGAGAGGGGTTTGGTCTCGTGTTTGCTAATTAGGGTTTGATCATTCTGATCACTCAATCAACTAAAACCCTAGGCACTTAGTCTATTTATAATCTTATTATAATTAGACTAAGTCACGAAGCCCAATAAACTCCATAGTACTCTATGTAGCCGGCCATACTAGGGGATGAGGCCCATCATGGGCCTCGTCCTCTCGTGCTCGATTTAGGCCCTTTGTGTGACCTTATAGGATCCGTCCACGTGGGCTTTGGCCTATTTTACTAGCCCAAAGATCGTTAGTACCTCTAGCTATGATATAACGACGACCCAAATGTACGAACTTAATTATCTCCATAATTTGATCCATTTATATATCTAGTAATTACACATGACGAAGACATAAATCCTTCTTTAAGATCTACAGGGATATATCTAAAAGGATGATTGGATTGAGCCAAAGTACTTACATCGATAAGGTACTAGCACAATTCAATATGCAGGAGGCCAAGAGAGGTCACCTACCCATGTCTCATGGCATAACCCTAATCAAGAAGTAGTGTCCAAAGACACCTGATGAGCAAGAAAGGATGAATCAGATTCCATATGCTTCCGTTTTTTGATCGATCATGTATGCCACAAAAATATACTAGGCAAGATGTATCGTATGCCTTGAGTGCTACGAGCCGATACCAATCAGACATAGGAGAGACGCATTTGACTGCGGCCAAGAGTATCCTAAATTACTTGAAAAGGAACATGGATAAATTCCTGATATATGGTGGCTTAGAAGAATTAGTTGTTATAGGTTATATCGATGCAAGCTTCCAAACAAACAGAGACAACTTCAAATCGTAGTCATGATACGTATTGTATTTAAATGGAGGAGAGTTTAGTAGGAAGAGTGCTAAGCAAAGCACAACTAAAGATTTTACAACTGAAGCCGAATATTTGTAGCTTCTGAAGAAGCTAAGGAGGCAGTTTGGATTCGTAAGTTCGTTGGTGAACTTGATGTTGTACCCTCTATCAAGGGTCTAATATCCCTTTATTGTGACAACAATGGTGCTATTGCTCAGGACAGAGATCAAAGGGAACATTAGTAGGTCAAACATGTCAAGAGGCGATTTCACATGATTAGGGAATGAAGATCAGTAGGTGAAATCAAAATTTGTAAAGTTAGAACGGACAACAATGTAGCCGATCTACTTACTAAACCTTTGCCTCAAGTGAAACACAACAAGCATGTTGAGGCAATGGGAATCAGGCACATTGGTGATTAGCTTAGATTTCCTTATTATGTGTTTTGATTAATTTTGGAATATTTTAATGTAAAATGCTATGATAAACCATTCGAATTTTGGAGTAATTTAATTTTATGCAATTTTATCACTCCATTTCTATTTAATTGTTGTTTAGGATTAAATATTGAGTCCATTCGGTTTTAAGAATATTCAAAATAGGGTATCAAGACAATGTCTTGGAAGAAGAAACACCTATTAAGTGAACATTGAATATTATAATAAAAAATTATCCCTAATCAAGGTCATTTAAAGAATAGACGATTAATGACCACTTGAGATTAATGTGTAGTATGGTTTATAGCACCATTTCCTGTGCTACAAGGACATGATTGTCACAAGTCATTTGCACAGGTATTAGTTTAGAACTATATAGGATCGACCTATGAGAATACTTTTAGAGATTTCTTGGTTGAGTACACTTCTCATTATGGCTATCAGAACCTCTTTCCTCGACCATGAATATTGTGAGTTCTCTTGGTTGAGTACTAGTCCGTTTTAATGTTCGTCAAATGTCTGTCGTGATAGGGATTATAACGGCAACACTTGGGTGGCTAGGTCCTCTTAGTGAGAGAAGCTGACAGTACAAGACTAGGAATGTCCTCTTACTAACAATAGGGAACATGTCTTTGTTGTTTATAAGGCATCTCGAAGAGCGAGAACGTGAAAATTCATGGCCGTGCTCAAATAGATATTTAGAAATCATCTACTTATTGATAGTCGAACTTGGATTTCGAGAAACACTTCTGGACGTAATAAGGATGACGAATAATCTTACCTTATAGTTCATAAAGAGACATTAAGTGACATAGGATATAGGCTATACACTAAAAGCGCACTTGCCTGGAAAGACAAGTGAGAGATTTATAGGAATGGTGTCCTTTGAACAAGTGTATTATTTAGATAGAGGGTTGGGAATTATTAAAAAGCTAATTATTCAATGAGGTCAAGTGATTGGAATTCCTAGCTAGAGGCTGCTTCCAATCAGTAATATTAATGCATAATTAATATTACAGCTTAATCTTGACTGAACCCTTTGAGTCACACCCAAGTAAACAGACGTCACTCGAGTATTATGAGCATAGACGTCGGATATCGAGCTAGGAGCGTCAAGAGCGAGCGTTGCAAGTCGAGTTGAATTAATAAGACGACGAAAAGGTAAAAATCAAGTAATCAACAAGTACCAAGAATACCCCTAGCATCGGAATGCCTTGAGAAAACCGAGTGCTAGGGGCATGGCAGTTAGCATGGGCCCCGCACCAAGCCGAGGCTGCTAGCTGCGCTGGATGGTGTGAGGCATCACATGCTAGCATGCGCATGCTAGCACGCTAGCAACACTTACAACACCATCCGCACATAAGCGCACTAGCAGCCCGCATTGCGTGCGTGGCTTGCTGCGCGCATGTGCGGGTCGGTGCACTGGCCAGCAAGCCGTGGTGCGCATGTGCTTGCACAGTAGCACCTAGTAGCCCGCATCGTTGTGTGGCTTGCTTGGGCAGACTGGAAAGGCTTGCGGCCAGCAACCCGCAAAGTGCTGGGCCTAGGTGTTGCCAGCCAACAGGCCTAGCTAAGGGGCTAGGTGCCAACGTAGCAGCCTTGGCACCAAAGGCTTGCTAGGGTCAGTTGGTGCGCTCCAATTGGAGCCGAGTTGTGGGGGCGGTTTGTGAGGGATGCTTGGGGAGAAAGGGATCGGTCCCCCCCTTGTGGTCCTCACCTATTCTCTCCTTCTCTGCTTGACACTTGTTAATTATTAATTGCATTGACTTTTTACAACCTCTCCCTCATTGATGAGAGAGAGGAATGTTCATGGGATTTCTCTATAAATACCAAAGCATTGGGATTTGAGAAACTTACTTGAGTTGAGCTTGAAAGGATCATCCATAAGGTTGAACACTTTTGCTCACATACTCGAGTAAGTTTTACTTTGGCGAAGCCCGGCTAAGATCCGGGTAAAGACCGGACGAGTTGTGTTTGCGAGTGGACTACGTTGGAGGTCGTCGCACTTGCGTTACTCAAGTAGCTTTCGAAATAAGACCTCTATAAGGAGCGAGGCACGCTACAAGGGTAAAGTAGTCTTTCTCTCTCCTTGTTATTTATATTGTTAATTATGCATTAGGTATATTAATTCTGAGCGGGTCTTGGGGTCGGGTTTTGTATTCCGCGGGAAGTCGGACTTTCCAAAACCCAACAGTTTTTTTCAATTCTACAGGTTGTACGACATCCATTCCATAAACTAGGGAAAATGGCTTATTTCCAACGAATGAAAGGATTGATGTGCGATAACCCTAAACAGCGAAATGGAGGTTATTAGGCCAATCCAGTTTTTAGTCATTTTCTCAATGATAACTTTTAGGTTCTTATTGGTTGCTTCTACTACACCATTTGCTTGAGGCCTATATGGGGAAGAGTGATGGTGTTGAATGCCATATTTTTGAAACAATTCTTCGCATTCTACTTGAAAGTGAGTTCCATTGTCACTTATCATCTCATGTGGGACTCCATATCGACATATGATATTTCTTTCGATAAAGAGTGCTACATGTTTTGCCGTGATTTTTGCATATGAGGATGCTTTAACCCATTTTGTGAAATAGTCTATTGCAACGAGGATGTATTCATGGCCACCTGGCCTAGGAGGGGTTATTTTTCCAATGATAACTATTCCCCATGATGAGAATGGTCATGGAGATGTATAGGTGTAAAGGAGGGATGGTGGAACATATTATAAGTTAGCGTATATTTGGCATTTGGGGTACCTTTCCACATATTGATGACAGTCCCTATTCATAGTAGTCCAATAATATCCTTGCCGCATGATCTTTTGGACTAGCATTTTTCCATTCATATGAGTTCGATATGCTCCTTCGTTGATTATCCTTATTGCCCTTTGGGCTTCTTTCTTGCCTCTGCATAGGAGAGCTCTACCTTTAGGTACCCTTTTGTGAAACTCGTCATTTATGAGCACGAATTGGGAAGCCAAAAGTTTTAGAGCGCGTTTAGCTCTTTTGTCAGCATGAGGTGGGTATTTCCCTTTGGTGACATAATTAAGGATGTCGGTATACCATAGTTCTTCCTCTTCCTCTTCTTGTACTACTTCCTTATCTTCGATAGCTTGAATATAAGCTGGTTTTTGCCTTTTCTCTTTTGTCAAAGGCATTTTCTCAATTTCCTTAGGAATCCTAACCATTGAGACTAGTCTTGCCAAGGCATCAGCGAACTGATTCTCTTCACTCGGTAAGTTGGTGTATTCTACTTTCTCAAGTCGATCAGGAAGCGTTTCTAGATATGTTTGGTAAGTAGCCAGATTTTCACTTCTTACTTTCCATCTTTTGGAATTTGGTTAATGATGAGAGAAGAATCTCCAAATATTTAAAGTTTCTTCACTCCCAATGCCAAAGAAGTTTCGAGGCATACCACACATGCTTCATATTTTGCAGCATTATTGGTAACGTCGAAATCTAACTTGATTGAGATTGGGAGATGCTCTTCTGTGGGGGACACTAATAAGACTCCTACACCACATCCTTTCTGGTTTGATGCTTCATCAAAATATAATATCCAAGTATCATCTTCCGTGAACATTAAGTCTTCATCTGGAAGTCATTTTCATGCATTGGCGTTGAGTCTTCGATCGGGAAGTCCGTTATGAAGTTTGAAACCACCGATCCTTTAATGGCTTTTTGAGGCATGAACCTTACATCAAATTGGGCTAAGTTAACTATCCCTCTATGTATTCGCCTGTTGAGTGTGGATTTCTCAAAAAGGCACTTAAGGGGATCTATTCAAGATACTACATATACTGTATGGACGAGCGTGTAGTGTCTTAGCTTGGTTGTGGCAGGTGCTAATATAGGAGGATTCGTGAGGTATACTTTGATCTTATCAAAGGCTTTTTGACATTCTTCATCCCATATTACCGGCACGTTATTTTTTATCTTTTTGAATATTGGTTTATATATCGTGGTGAGTTTAGATATGAACCTACTTATGTATTGTGACTGGCCAATAAATCATCGAATCTGTTTCTCGGTCTTGGGAGGTGGGATTGATATGATTGCTTTGATTTTAGTTGGATCTATTTCTATTCCTCCAGAGCTAATGACATAGTCTAAGAGTTTTCCTGAAGTAAATCCGAAAGCATACTTGGCTAGGTGCCTCATGTTGTATTTTCTTAATCTTTCGAAGAATTTTCTCAAGGCTATTTATTCCTGGACAGTCTTTTGATTTTACAATCATATCATCCACATATACTTCAACCTCTTTATGCATCATGTCATGGAGTAAGGCAGTTGCTGCTCTTTGGTAACTTGCACCCGCTTTTTTCAACCCGAATGACATCACCGTGTAATAGTAAGTGCCCCAAGGTGTTATAAAGGTGGTCTTTCCATATCTTCTTCGACCATGAGGATCTGGTTATAACCTGCGTACCCATCCATAAATGATAGAAGCGCGTGATTAGCGGTGTTATATACCAGAATATCGATGTGTGGTAAAGGGAAGTCGTCCTTTGGACTTGCCTTATTTAGATCTCTGTAGTCGACACACATTCTTACCTTACCATCTTTCTTAGGGACTAATACAACGTTAGCGACCTATTCGGGATATTTGGATACCTTGATAAAACCTGCATTTATTTGTTTTTGAACTTCTTCTTTTATCATAAGAACCATGTCGGGTTTCATTCGACGTAACTTTTGTTTTACAGGTTTCATTCCCGGAATTAGTGGTATAGTGTGTTGAGCAATTTCTCTATTTATTCCTGGTATATCTTCATATGACCAAGCAAAAATATTGATATATTCTTTTAGTAGATCAATTATATTAGTTCTTTCTTCTTTATTAAGAGTCAAACCCATTTTAACTTCTCTTTTAACAGTTGGATCTTTTGAGATATTAACCGCTTCGGTATCCTCAATTATCGGTGTTTTATTTTCAAGTTTTTCCATTGCTTTAATTTTGTCTTTGTCATTTTTGTTGTTAGCAAAGCAATGCTCGTCATCTTAAGTAAGAGAATGACACGAGGAGTAAGCAGAACAAGACATATTATTAAATTTAGAAACCGTTACATCTGAAAGAGAAACGTTCGTTGGGACTTGACTACGGACTATCCTAGGAGTAGGTTCTAAACTAGGAGAAATGGAAGGAGATAGTGAAGGATTTATGTCTTCGTCATGTGCAACTACTAGATGTATAAAGGGATCACATTATAGAGATATTTAAGTTCGTTCATTTGGGTCGTCGTTATATCATAGCTAGAGGTACTAACGATCTTTGGACTAGTAAAATAGGCCAAAGCCCAATTGGATGGATCCTATAAGGTCACACAAATGGCCTAGATCGAGCACGAGAGAATGAGACCCATGATGGGCCTCATCCTCTATAGTGGCCGGCCATATGGAGTAGTATGGAGGAGTTTTGGGCTTCCTGACTTAGTCTAATTATAATAGTGATTATTAATAGACTAGGTGCCTAGGGTTTGAACAGAGAATTCAGTGATCAGTTTGATCAAACCCTAATTAGCAAACACAAGACCAAACCCCTCTTATACTCTCTCTCTCACGGCTCTCTCCTCCCCTCGGCGCTAGTGTGGTGGTTCATGGTGGTGGTAGTTTGTGGTGGTTGGCGTTGTCCATTTAAGGTGGTGATGGTGGTTTTCCCTTTCACTCGACCAATCTATTATTAGTGGACGGCTCGTTCAAATCCCATGGACTAAGTAAAGGTGTAACACCCTAGAAATTCCTTTCTTTTAAAATACCTGTTTTGCCCTGTTTAAAATTCAAAATAGGAAAATCTAAGACATTACCGCCACCGTGAAAACAACTAAGGCAACTATCAAAGACACACAGCGGAAGACTCTCCTTGAAAAATATTTAAAAACGACTCGACTTAAAAAGTCCACCAACGAAAGTAAAGTCAAACCAAAGTAAAAACAAGTCAACCTACATCTTGGAACCATTGTAAGCCCTTATCAAAACCGAACCAAATTCAAAACCTTTGCATTAGTCTCACAAACAATGATATCATAAAATAATTGAAGTAATAAACATATCATAAACTTATAGAAACTAGCATGATTCGCTCTTTACTGATGCCCATCATGAATAAGTTTCATCACCTAAAAAGCTTCACTCTACTTGTTTCCACTACTCTCCATTAAAAATGGGTCATCATAGGGCCAAGGTAAAGACAAGGCCAACAAACATACAATCAGCAAAGCTGAGTACATAAGTATAGTTAAACACACTAACATGCTTCCACCTATCAACACACAACTTACCTCGTTGTACCTGTTTACAAGCACGCAACATACGAAAAAACTTCTCAACTAAGTAACTAAATAATCTATTTAGTATTTATTACGAATAGAACGGGTTTCCCCCCTAACCTGCCCTAATAAAGGGGTACTAACACGGGAGCTAACCGTACCAGTATAAAAGAACAACTCGTAAGTGGCGGAATTCCTGCGCATAATAATAAAAGGAAAATACAACGTCCTGTACTCCCAGTAGAAGTTATGGTTAAATATAAAACCCCATAACTCCCCTCATATGTTCATACTCAAGGTATATACGTTCCAAGAGTTTTGGTGTGTCTCTTTCACTTTACGTTATTTACATATTATTAAACTTGGTGATGACTCTCAAACCATAATCATACAATCATAATAATTATTCAAAAAATTAAACATTCCAATTTAATTCTTGAATAATTAGTGACCACATAATATTTAATGTTGAACCCTTTTTAAATCTACCTCGGTGTCAAAGATACCTTGAACGCGTAATGCGCCAAAATTCCTATCCCTTGGTGTTAGAAACACCTTAAGTGCACTAAGGCACCAACATACAATTTATTCCTCGTGTACACAGACACTTACATAGCTCATTTCCCATGCTTGTAGCATCAATGACAATTATATAAACCATAATAAAATTCGTTTTTAATATTCCAAACCAAATTAAACATTTAGTTTAATTAAACATGCTTTCTATCATGCCGTAAAGAAAAGTATGGTTCATATTCAACATGCCAAACAATTATTTTCAAATCAATAATCCATCACAAATAAACCATGCTTCATAATTCAATCACCAATAACAACCAAATTACAATTTTCAATCATAATCTAGCATGATACTACTTGGAATTAATTAATCACATCTAGCATGCTACTACATCATCAAAAATATGCTAAGTACGCGAACATACCTTGAATACGATCTTAATATCGCCACAACTAATAGAAATCACTAACTTCAAAGTCTCCTACAAACAAAAATCATAATAGAGCATTAACATCCACTCTACACAAATTTTTAGCAATATATACTCTTATTAAACCACTTATAATTTAATTAAAACAAGATAAAATTTTATTTTAAACCTCATACATTAATCCCAATTAATGGGTAATTAAAATTCTTTCAAGAAACTTGATTTTTAGTAAACTACTAAAAATTCCAGCAATATATATTAATAAAAACTTGCTGTAATTATTTTTAAAACCCTTAAAATAAAGGTTTAAACAACACTAAATCATATTCCTTTAATAATCAATTATTTATGAATCTAGAGTTCCAAAATTGGGGCTTTTTAATTAGAATTAAAATCAGAAAATTAATTTCCACCATACATAATATCAATAATCATAAAATTAACACAAAACCCTTAATTTATAATTAGATCTAGGATTTAAACAAAAATAAAACAAAAGATTCATTATTTTTTTTTCGAAGAAGAGGTGGCTGGACAGAAGGCCGGCTGTGCCAGCCTATTGGTGGTCGCCGCCGCTGCAGGCTGGTGCTGGTGATGGCCGGCGGCCAACCGTGGGTGGTGGTGGCCGGCGGTGGTGAACCGAAAAAGGGGAAGGAAAAAAAAGAAAGAAAAGAAAAAGAGAGAAAAATAAAGAAGAACCGAGAGAAAGTTTAGCTTGGGTATTCTCAACTCTAGGGAAAGTTTAATAAGCCCAAGTGTTGACTATTTATACCCCTTTCTCTAGAAACCTTTCTTACCTAAAATTTCCCCTTTTACTCTTTCCTAATCCCTTTCCTAATTAAACTTTACTAAAATAAAACTTTCCTAAATTAAATTCCAACTTAGTAAAATAATTAATTAAATAAAACTTTCCTTTTATAAAATAATTCCAAACTTATTTAAAATTAATAATTACAATATCATAAATAATTCGTTTCAAATTATTTAAATACCCCACAAAATACTTACTTTAAATAAAATACATATAAAAATACAGATATTACAGTCTACCCTTCTTAAAAGAAGTTTCGTCCCAAAACATTGGTAAACAAAATTCAAAATTTTTTTCCTCACTTTTTATAATATTGTTGTACTTTTTGTCATACCTTTACCTTTTTGTGTCTCTTTGAGAACAAAATTAATCAAAATACTTGTTAAAATTGTGTAAAAAGCACAAAAATAACTAAAAATATAAGGAAAAAGCACGAAATTCTACTACATTCTACCCTCCTTAAAGAAAACGAGTTACATCCTCGTAACTCAACATACTTGAAACAACTCTTGGTATTTCTTTTTCATTTCATTCTCGGCTTCCCAAGTGGCTTCCTCATATTCTTGGTTAGACCATAGCACTTTCACAATTTTAACATTCTTATTGCGTGTACTACACACTTTAGCTTGAATTTCCTTTACTTGCTTCACTGTATCCTCAGTCATTTGAGGCCTTAGAATCATTGTTTCACTTATGACGTTCCAATAAATGGGACTACGACACTTTCTCCCATACAAAGCCTTAAATGGATCCATTCCTATGCTTACATGATAACTATTATGATAGGAAAATTCAATCAAATCCAAGCTATCTTCCCATCCTCCTTGGAAATCTATAACACAAGCTCTCAACATGTCCTCTAAGGTTTGAATGGTTCTCTCAGTTTGTCCATCTATGGCAGGGTGAAACGTTGTACTCATCTTAAGTGTTGTACCAACGTTTTCCTGTGCACTTTTCCAGAATTTTGAAAGAAACCTGGAACCTCAATCAGACACAATATCTTTTGGAACGCCATGTAACCTCACAACATTTTTGATGTAAGCTTTTGCAAGTTGCTCCATCTTCCAAGTCTCCTTCATTGGTATGAACACTACAGATTTCGTAAGCCTGTCCACCACTACCCAAATGGTGTCATTTCCACACTTTGACTTTGGAAGGCAAGTCAAAAAATCAATTGAAATACAATCCCACTTCTATCCAAGAATTTCCAATGATTGCACAGTCCCTTGGGGTCTTTTGTGCTATATTTTCACCTTTGACAAGTGAAGCACTTTACTACAAATTCTGCAACTTCATTCTTCATTCTAGGCCACCAATACACCTTTTTCAAATCCTTGTATATCTTGTCCTCTCCTAGGTGCACTGAGTAGGGTGTATTGTGACCCTCTTCTATTAACTTCCTTTTAACTTCCTCACATTTCTGTGGTACATACCATCGACCTTTGTACCTTAAACTCACATCCTCATGAATTTTGAAATATGTAGCTTTGCCTTGTTTTATTTTCTCGCAAACCCTATCCAACTTCACATCTGCTACCTAATTTTGAAATATGTAGCTTTGCCTTATTTCATCGAATATCGTTGGTTGGATAGTTAGGTTCGCAAGTATTCCTGCTAGTACTCCCCATTCTACAACTTCTAAATTCATTTTCCTCATTTCTCTACATAACTCATTAGCCACTACTAAAGTTTTTGGCAGTCGTATAGCTTCGTGGAATTCACGCTTCAAAGGTATGATTTGTGTCTTGTGTGTTATGCATGCGATCTTGGGATTAGATGTTTTATGAATATGATTCATGTTTTTCCTTATTATAGTACCTATAAACTCTTACAGGTGCAACTGTAGGAGACTTAAAGGACTCGATAATAGAAGACTCGAACCCAGACTCAGACTCAAACGATTCAAACTCATCAAACATTGGTCCTTGTCCTGTGGTAATGGAGATTCTTCTTCCACTTGGTTTAGTCATCTTCACGGTCTTTCGCCATCCTTGTACTAATCCTTCTGCTAGAGTAATGAGCTTTGAGGGGTAAAAGTTTTCACTTTACAACACCGTTTGGATAAGCGTAGAGTTGTCATCATCACGCTTAGGCTCATTTTTCTCTTATCCAAAGTGGAGACCTATAACATTGAAGTCAAAGCATGGAGTTGCTTGCTCCTTGTGGATAGGAGTTGGGATCTCATCTAAGAAATTGCAATCCAAGAATACTTCGAACCCTGGTTGTCTTACCCCATCTTTGACAAAAGGTTCAGGGAATTCATGGCATGGATAATCTTCCCTCTTTTTTATAAATTGTCCATTTTGTGCTTGATTTTTGATTTATTTCGAATTGCTTTATGATTCATAATTTTAATTGTATTGATTTATGCATAAAAATGTTTTGTGTATGATCATCGATTAAATTTTAAGAATTAGAATTAAATTGGGATTAAGTTTATGATGAACCCTAATTTTTAAATTAAATGGGGATTTAATTTTAATTTGTGGATTGATTTAATTTAATTTTGATAAAATTTATCTTAATTAAACTAAAAAAAAAGGTTTAAGAGGCGGCAGCCATGATTGGGTGACGCAGCCACGATTAATGTCGCGTTGCTGGTCCAAGAGGGAGGGGAAGGGGAGGGAGGAGGTCAAGGGTGGCTGGCAGTAGCTGTGCACGCGTTGCACACTGTTGCTGCTCGCTGCATGTTGGGTTTTGGTAAGTCTCACTCACCGCGGAACAAAACCTGACCCAAGTCTTTTTGAGTTCCTACTTTAGTGACTTTCTCCAATTCCCTAGTTGGGTATTTATAGAGAATGTCATGTGAGAATTCCACTCTCCCATCAATTTAGGAGAGTTGGTAAAATCTGTTTTCTCATTTTATTTTTAAATCAAAAATAAAAAGAAATCCCAAACAAATAATTAATCAGCAAGTGGCAACTATACAAGGAGAGGGTAGATGAGGATTACAAGGGGAGGGCACCATTCCTTCCTCCCCAAGCTTCCCCTTAGCCGCCCCTTCTCACGCCACATGTTTAATCATCAAGTGGATATGTGTCACGTGGTGCCAGCGTTGGGCACCAAGGCGCACCCAGCTGGCAACCTTGGACCTTGGCTGAGCCAGCCCATGGCTGCTTTGGTGCGGGGAAATATGCTTCCTCGACCTAGCAAGCCACGCGCATACGCAAGCTGCTGGCCAAGGCTTGCTGATGTACTATGCTCGCACACGCAGCCCAACAAGCATGCCTCGCTTGCTAGCGGGCTACTGCTGAGTGCGGTATGCTTGGCGCGCCAGCAGTGTTGGCCTTGCACCTACCCGCACATGTGCACAGCAAGCCACGCATGCATATGCGGGCTGCTGCTACTTGTGCGAGGCTGGGGCAAGCTAGCCATGCGCACCTAACACCATTTCTTAGGTGCAGTGCACATGCTAGCACCACTTTCCCCCAGCACTCGGTATGCTCAGAGCATTCTGATGCTAGGAGTATTTTGGTAATTGTTGATTAATTAATTTGATTTTACCGTCTCGTCTTTTATTATTTCAACTCGACTTGCGACGCTCGGTTTCTACGCTCCTTGCTCGATTTCCGATATCTATGTATATAATAATCGAGCGACTTATTAATTCCTTCCGGATTAATTTGTCGTATCGGATCGTTAATTGCTTGGGTGTGACCCGAAGGGTTCAATCAAGATTAAGTTGTAATATTAATTACGGATTAATATTACTGATCGGAAGTGGCCTCCAACTAGGCATTCCGATCACTTAACCTCACTGAATAATTAGTTTTCTAACAATTCCGAACTCTCTTTCGGAACAATACACTTGTTCGAAGGACACCATTCCTATTAATCTCCCACTTGTCCTTTCGGACAAGTATGGTTTTTGTGTATAGCCTATTTCCTATGCCCCTTAATGTCTCTTCATGAACTATAAGGTAAGATTATTCGTTATCCTTATTGCGTTCTGAAGTGTTTCTCAAAATCCGAGACCGACTGACAATAAGCAGATGATTTATAATAAATCCATCTGAGTACGGCCATGCATTTTACAGTCTTACTCTTCAAGAGGCCATGTAAACAACAAAGACATGTTCCCTATTGTTCGTAGGGGGACATTCCCAGTCTTGTACTGTCAGCTTCTCTGACTAAGAGGACCTAGCCGCCCGTGTGTTGCCGTTATGATCTTCATGTACGGAAAGAAGTTTGACTAACATCACAACGGACTAGTACTCAAACAAGAGAACTCACAATACTCATGGTCAAGGAAAGAGGTTCCGATAATCAAAATGAGAAGTATACTTATGACGATTTTTAAATCTCTTAAAGTATTCTCATAGGTCGATCTAGTATGGTTCTAAACCAATACCTATGCAAATGATTTATGACAATCATGTCCTTGTAGCAAAAGAAACGGTGCTATAAATCAAACTACACTATAATCTCAAGTGGTAATTAATCGTCCATCATTTAAATGACCTTGATTAGGGATACTTTTCGATTATAATATTCAATGTTCAATTAATAGGTGTTTCTTTATCCAAGACTGGTCTTGATACCCTATTTTGAATATTATTAGAATCGAATGGACTCAATATTTAATTCTAAACCACAACTAAATAGAAACGGAGTGATAAAATTGCATGAAATTAAATTACTCCAAAACTTGAATGGTTCATCGTAGTGTCTTACATAAAAATGTTCAAAATTAATTAAAAACACTAAAAAGGGAAATCAAAGCCAATATCCAACGTGCCTGATTCCCATTGCCTTAACGTGCTTGTTGTGCTTCACTTGAGGCAAAGATTTATTAAGTGGATCGGCTACATTATCGTTCGTTCCAACTTTACAAATTCTGAATTCACCTTCTAACTTTCATTCCCTTATCATGAGAAATTGTTGCTTGACATGTTTGACCTTCTGATGTTCCCTTGGCTCTGTGGCCTGAGCAATAGCTCCATTGTTATCAAAATAAAGGGATATTGGACCCTTGATGGAGGGTACAACATCAAGTTCACCAACGAACTTACGAATCTAAACTGCCTCCTTAGCCGCTTCAACAACTGCCAAGTATTCGGCTTCAGTTGTAGAATCTGCAGTTGTGCTCTACTTGGCACTCTTTCATCTAAACAATCCTCCATTTTGACAGAACACGTATCCAAATTGTGATCTGAAATCGTCTCTATCTTTTTGGAAGCTTGCGTCAGTATAACCTTCAACAACTAATTCATCTAAGCCACCATATACTTTGAATTTATCCTTGTTCCTTTTCAGGTATTTTCGGATATTCTTAGCCGCAGTCCAGTGCACCTCTCTTGGGTCTGATTAGTATCGGCTCGTAGCACTCAAGGCATACGATACATCTAGCCTAGTATATATCATGGCATACATGATCAATCCAATAAGCGATGCATATGGAATTTGATTCATCCTTTCCCGCTCATCAGGTGTCTTTGGACACTATTTCTTGCTTAGGGTTATGCCATGTGACATGGGTTGGTGACCTCTCTTGGCCTCTTACATATTGAATCGAGCTAGTACCTTATTAATGTAAGTACTCTGGCTCAATCTAATCATCCTCTTAGATCTATCCCTATAGATCTTGATCCCCAATATGTACTAAGCCTCTCCAAAGTCTTTCATTGAAAAACATTTTCCAAGCCAGGCCTTTACAGACTCTAGCATCGGAATACTTTTTCCAATGAGCAATATGTCATCGACATATAAGACTAGGAAGGCGATGTCACTCCCACTAACCTTCTTGTAAACACAAGACTCATCTAGATTCTTGATAAAGCCAAACTTACTGATGGCTTCATCGAACCACATATTCCAACATCTGCTAGCTTGCTTTAGCCCATAAATGGACTTTTTAAGCTTGCACACTTTCCCAACATTGTTTTGGTCGAAAAAACCTTCAGGCTGTGTCATATAAACAGTTTCTTCCAAAATTCCATTGAGGAAGGCGATTTTGATGTCCATCTGCCATATTTCATAGTTGTAATATGTAGAAATTGCTAGGATGATTCGAACGGATTTATGCATTGCGATCGTTGAAAAGGTTTCATCATAATCAATACCATGAATTTGCCAGTAACCTTTTTCTACCAGTCTAGCTTTGTAAATGAATACATTTCCATTTTTATCGGTTTTCAATTGTAAAATCCACTTACATCCGATAGGTATGTAACCTTTAGGTAAGTCAACCAAGTCCCATACTTGATTTTCAAACAAGGAATCCATTTTAGATCTCATGGCTTCTTGCCATTTAGCAGAGTCGGTGCTCGCCATCGCTTTCTTGTAGGTTGCCAGTTCGTCTTTATCCACTACCAGGATATCCTTATTCTCGATTAATACGACACCAAGATACCTATCAGGTTGAGTGAAAGGAATGGTTTCCTTCGAACAAGTGTATTATTCCGATAGAGGGTTCGGAGCTATTAGAAAGCTAATTATTTAGTAAGTTCAAGTGATCGGAATGCTTAGGTGGAGGCCGCTTCCGATTAGAAATATTAATGCATATTAAATATTGCAGCTTAATCTTGACTAAACCCTTCGGGTCACACCCAAGCAACTAACGATCCGACACGACGAATTAATTCGGAAGGAATTATTGTGTCGCTCGAGTAATATGAATTTAGACGTCGGAAATCGAGATAGGAGCCTCGAGACTGAGCGTCGCACGTTGAGTCAAATTAATAAAAGACGAGACGATAAATTCAATAATTAATCAACAAGTTACCAAAATACCCCTATCATTGGAATGCCCCGAGCAAACCAAGTTCAAGGGGCCAATGGTGCTAGCATGCGCACTGGACTAAGGCAATGGTGTTAGGTGCACATGGCTACCTTGTTGCTGGGGCACAACTAACCTAGCTAGCAGCACTAACCGCACGCACGTATGTGCGTGCTTGGTGCACACCATGCTAGCAGCGCCTAACAGCTAGCAGCTAGCGTTGTGCTAGCATGCAAGCAGCCAAGCGCGCTTGCCTTGGCCAGTAGCTCGCAAGCATGCGTGGCTTGCTGGGCCAAGGGAAGCAGCAGCCCAGCCTAGCACGCATGGGGCAGCAGCCTTACCTAGCATAAGGCCGCCAGCTAGTTGCGCCATGGTGTCCAAGGCTGGGGTCCCACGTGGCGGCATGAGAGGAAAGCCGAATATGGGGAAGCTTGGTGAGGAAGGCATGGTCCCCTCCCCTTGTGGTCCTTACCTAAAATCTCCTCTTAGAATGCCACTTGTTGATTAATTAGTAGTTGGCTATTTTCTTTTATTTTTGATTTAAAAATAAAAAAGGGAAAATTGATTTTACCAACTCTCTCACATTGATGGGAGAGTGGGTTTCTCACTTGAGTTTCCCTATAAATATCCCCCTTGGGAATTGGGAAAACTCACTTGAGTAAGAGCTCAATAACGTATCTCCACTTGAGAAAAAACCTTTAAGCTCATTAATTACTCGAGTAGTGTTTTTATGATTTTATTTTTCTGATTTTATGTTACTAATTAGATTAGTAGCTCGATTTATTAATTTTAATCCCGTTATAATGAGATTTTTGGCCCCGAACCTAGATTTTTGCCCAAATATAGTTAATTTTGAGTGAAAACAACATTCTGGAAAGTTTTCAACCCTTGTAGGACTATGAAAAAGCCAAAATCCGACCAGAAATGCATTTTTCGAAGGTTTTTTTGTTTTTGACGAAAATTTTTAAATCTTTTAACCTTGAATCATAATTGCATATTTATAGTGATTATGTATTTGGCTCTTTCCCTAACGCTTCTGCATTTTTGGACCTCTTTAAACATGGTTAATATGTTGTAATTAGTGCTTAAAAGATTGGTTAAATTTTCACCTAATTGCAAATCCATTGCATTAAGTGTGAAAAATTTATTATTTGAGGCTTCTAAGTACTAAAGATTCAATCTTTAATTGTTTTAAGTGGTTAGAACTTTGAGTTACTAAATTCCATGAATTTTTTGTTTAACTTTTGATTTAATCATTTATTAAGTTGATTAGAATCATAAAGTTTCAATCTTGTGATAAAAATTTCATTTATCTTCACATTAGAAGATATAATTTTTCAAAGATTCACAAGTTAAAGTTGGAATCTTATATTTGAAATTTGTGTTCATAATTCCAACTCCCCTTTTTTTTTTTGTCAAATCATGATTAATTTAAGTTAATTAAATTCATAGTAAGAATAGCCCAATTCATTTTATTGCATCAAGATGAACCAATTTTATTAAAGAATAGTTCTTGGAAATAATTTTGGTTTTGTGCACTTGGATAAATTAATTAAGTTGGACTTATTATTTTTCATTTTGCTCATTAAATTAATTCTAAAATTAATTTGGAATTAATTAATTAAATCACGCGAAATTCGGATTTAATATCGAGGTTTTGGCACACAAAACAAGGCAAAACCACCCTTGGCTAGCCGAGCTGTACAACAGCTCGCATGTGGCTGCCAAGGGGTGGCTACTTGGTGCGTGCAGCCAAGCGTGGCTGTTACTTGCTGACTAGCAGCATGACACACCACGACCAGCAAGCCAGCAGCAGCATGGCGCAGCAGCAGCTGTGCGTGTGTATGGTTGTGCGAGGCGTGTGCGGCTGGTGCGAACATGAGCATGTGCGAGTGGTGCTTGGTGCATAAGGGAGGTTAGTGCGCGACTAGCCCAAGCTTGGTGCCTAGCAAACCAGGAATTGTTGCTTGGTACTAGGCACACGAAAGCGTAGTGCTATATTTTGCGTTTTGGCTATTTTAATTATTATAATTACGGATTTTTCACCATATACCACTGAGTTAAAGCTTAATTCATCATATACCATAGAAAACTTTCTAATTCACCATATAACCTTAAGTTTTACGAAAATGTCACAACATGCCCTTTTCGTTAACTCAATTATTCAGTAACGTTAATTATGCCACATGGCAACTTATAATTGGTTCTTCTTAATATTCTTTATTTAATTAACTAACTTTAGAGAAATTATTTTAAAAATTAAAAAAAAAATCACCACCACCTTAGCCACCGCCGCCACCACCCTAGCCTTGACCTTACCCCCAGCTGGCCGGTAAATGTCCCCCCTCCAGGCCGGTGAAATTCCCGACCCCAGCCACGTCTCCCTCCTGAATTCCCAGCCACCACCTGCGAATTCCCTTCTCCCTCCCGAATTCCCAAGCACCACCTACGAATTTCCCCCTCCGTCCCGAATTCTCCTGCGAGCACCTTCGCGCGGCAGCCTAAATCCACTCTCACACGTCGCCGACGCCCAACTTGTCGAAAACCACCACCCTGAAACCGTAAAACACCAAAATCGAAAACCTACATTTGGTTTTAGGGTTTCGACATATGTGGTGGTTTAGTTGGGGTGGAAATGACACCGAGACGGGCGAAATTGATTTGTCGGCATGGGGGAGGGTTGTTTGGGGGTTGACTGGTGGTTAGCGGAGGGTTTTTTCGAGGGAGATGGGCTGTTTCGCGACCGGTGGTTCCATTGTTCTCGTTGGATTTCGCTGGTGGTTCAAGAGAAAGGGAGTACGGCGACCTGACGGGGGTTTTCTCATCAAATTTCAGGTCAGTGCAGGGTTTGTGGTGGGATTCCGCCCCGGCGCGAGTGTTATGGTCGAGTTTTGCGACGACCGGTGGTGGCTGGCTGGAGGGACGTGAGTGGCTTGGTTTTTTTCTTTTTTTTAAAATTTTTTTTTATAATTAAGTATATAATTATTTTAAAATTAAATAATTTAAAAGGGAACCAATTATATGTTGCCACGCGGCCTTATCAGCTTTAATAACTAACGGTGTTAACGTCCGTTAGTCATTAATGGCATGTTGTGACAATTTTGTTAAACTGAATGGTATATGGTGAATTATATACTTTTCTATGGTATATGGTGAATTAAGCTTTAACTCGGTGGTATATGGTGAAAAATCCGTTTTAATTAAGTTTATTAATTTTAATAAAAATTTTGTAGGCTAGGCCTCGGTTTTGAACGGCACTTGCAAAATTTTATTTTGGCAAAATTTTGGGTTTACCGGCTTAATTAATTGAATTAATTAAAATGGATGCGGAATTTAGTGGGAGCTTCAATTTTAATTGCGCTTAGTTAAATAATCGGTTAAACAACTTTGACTAGTTTTAATTAGGCGCGTTAATTGGATTAACCACCTAAGTTAGTTACTAGTTTACGCGTATTTGTGCATTGTTACTTGTTTATCGTTGTAAATTGCATGGGCCATTCACATATAGTGAATGGATGAATGAAATTTATATTCTCTTACAGGTTTTATAAAATGGCAATTAGTGGGGCCCGATTAGGATAGAAAATACGGACAGCGTTCCGTCATGTATTTTTGTAAATTCAAATATGGTCTGCGAACCGTTGAGTATTTTTGTACCTCAATATTTAGATCAGTCCTAATCGTAGATACTATTATTTGCATTATTTTGGTCATGTCTTGAAGACGAAGGTTCTTGTAAGACGAAGCCATGAAGTTGCAAAAGAAGACCTTAGCCTCTGCGACCTACGTAGGGTTACAAACTGAGCATTTTTTTTAAGTTTGACTTTGAACATTTTGACCAGCGCCAATAGATGCTGTTTGAGCACTTTGACTGTAAATTTGATTTTGTTGCTCGTCCTCTCGAACTTCGTCGAGTTCGATTTTCCTCCCACTTGTCATTTTGGAAAGGTATTTCTTCTCCAAAAAGACACCATCACGAGCAACAAACACTTTGTTCTCTGATTTGTTGTAGAAGTAACACCCTTTGGTTTCTTTTAGGTAGCCCATAAAGAAAACCTTGTCAGATTTGGGGTGAAGTTTGGCAGAAATTAATTTCTTGACATATTGTAGACACCTAATTGTGTATCCCCAACACCAAACCTAGTGATGAGTACCTTTCATGTCACTTGATTATCGAACAAAGTGAAAGTGTGAAAAGTCTTGTGATGTGGTTGTTTAATAAAATAACTCTTTCTTTCTGTTTTCGAAAATGTACTCTATTTATGAAAATTTCCTGTCCAATTTAGTTTGGTCCATAATAAGGGTCCAATAATAGTGTAGTTTGATTAGGCTCGGAATGAGCTTTCCAACGATATATTATAAGCCCAATTCCGATGAATAATGAGGAAGTTATGGCCAAAGTACTAAATTGGGCCTAATATGGTTTTATGGCCCAATGATCTAGTGGAGAGCCCATTGATTAATATTACTAAAATTATTAAGATTGATTTTAGTCCTCTAGAATAATCTAGAAGGTTATTTTGAGTTCTAATGTGATTGGGATTAATAATTATATCTTTTATAAAAATAAAGAATTCTATTTGGATTAAAACAAGTGTTTTAAAAGAGATTAAATCTGATTTTTAAAGATAAGTACGGACGTTGTTAATCGAATTTAATTAGATTAAGGATTCCATACATGTTTTTAGAAAAGGCATGAATCAGCGCGAAATGACAAGACTAGCGCGCAACGACAAGCCTGTCGCATAGCAACAGGACTGTCGCATCGCGCTGGACCCTGTCATTTTCTGATCGATTTTGGGCTATTTTTTCTATATAAATAGGGTCATATTTCCCCATTTTTAATCATTAAAAATCATCTAATTCTATTCTCTTCTCTTTTTTAAGCAATAGCTTATTCTTTCTCCCTCTTTCTAAGCCTTCCCTTTTCAAATAAAAATACCGCATTCACGAGTTCTAGACACACCTAGCCAAGCTCGAAGTTTCCTTCGCCCTAGACGTGAAAGGTTGATAATTTCAGAGGGTTTGGTCCTAAATCCCTATTTCAATTATTTAAATTAATTATTTGATTTAATATTTTCCTTGAAGTTACTAACGTGTGTATTTTGTTATTAGAAAGAGGTACGAGGCAACAAAGTATGTCATTTTAATCGCTCTATATCTTTAGAAATCATGTACTTTATATTATATTAATTCCTAGTATCATGTTAGGATGTTTTTATTGCTTTCTAGCATCATGTTTAGATTGCTTCTTATTTCTTATATCATGTTAGTATCGTGTTAGGGCTAAAGATTTGATTTTTATTGTCTAGTGACATGCTATGATTTGTTATTAATCTTCTTAGTATCATGCCTAGGATCTTGCTAATATTATTATGCTTTATTGAGATTATGATTATGATGATGATGATGATGATGATTTGTTGTATCAATATTATTGTTGCTTGATATTATATTATTATTGTTATTGCTTGATCACGCTCTCTCTTCCAGGATTAAAGGGAATTTGTACTTGTAATCACGCTTAAGAAGATAATTAATAATCTTGTTTAGGCTAATATGATTTTAATTCAAGTGATCGTCTGTATTAGATTTGTTTGTGCATTAATATTCAACCAACATAGATTAAATAGGTTTAGGACTAATATATTGATTGTATGTTAGTCAGAAAGGGCACATGAATATGAGAAGAATAAAGTAGAGGCTTATTTTTAGGGCAGGTTCATTCTCTTTCAGGTTAGATTTGTACCTTTATCCCCGAATATCAAGTCATGGTTCCAGACCACTATGGAGTTAGCGATCTCATGGATCGTGAAGGGGTGTAACCTTCACCCTATGAATAGTTTATAAGTTTCTAAATTTTGTTGGCGATTCTTTTGCTCTAGCTTCCTTCGCTTTGGACGCCACCATGCTTAAGTGTATGATCACATTATGGCTCAAGTGTGGGATGCTTGAAATATTCCCTACAGTTTTTTGGCGACTCCACTTGGGAGGATTTCTATATTAATTCCTAAAATTTATTTTGGCAATAATTTAGAATGAGTGCATGAGACTCGAAACGTTCTAAGTATTCATGTTTGTAATTTTGATTGACATTATTGGCATAAGCATAAAAAATTCCACATTGGAAAGACCATCCGTAATGCGTCAAAAACATAGGATTTTTACACGTAGGAAATTTGGGAAATATCTTTCACAACTAGGATCGAAATAACGCTGCGAAAAACTGGAAAATTCTAAGAACAGAAAGCTGCTGAGGCATGTAGGAACTGGCGATGAGAAAACAGAGCCCGTCGCATTGCGATGGCTCATTCGTTGTGTGACAGCAATGTCGCGTGGCGACAGAGTCATCTTCTCGCGACATAGTCTAATGTCTCGCGCTATGTTCTTCCAATACCGAGCAAGAAATCTACCTTCTTGTTTCGCCCAGTTCTAGTACTATTTGCGCGATTCTACTTCCTGATTGAGTTTTTCTCACTTTTCTGAACCCATATGTGTTCTACATATGGACATAACCCTCTGGGAATTCACGCTCCATCTACCCAATCGAACGCTCATGGCGAAGAAGGGTACATCTGAGTTTGTGAATTCACCAAACTGTGGAAGCAAGTTTAACTTGCGGGGTCCCATCCACACGCGCCAACCCTTCCAAAGGTAAGGCTTCCGCACGGTGCATTTGGACTCATAACCATGGACCCTCTTGGACTAACCCTTATCCTTGATTTTTAGAGGACTAGAGCCATGGTTAGGTTGCAAACTCATTACATCACATTGTGCTTACTTGACTACTTGTGCATCTCTTGTTTGTGCATATTTACACTAACCGTTTGTTTGACTTATGTTTGAGTTTAAATAAACTGATTAGTGACTAAAGGACTTTGCTTAATTAATTAACCAATTAATATGAGTTTTTAAAGTCTAAATAAATTGATCGAACCTGACTTAGTATGTCTATAGGATTTTGACAAGGGAACAAACGCGTCGTCAATTGTCTATCCCTAGATCAAATACAATTTATATAACCTAAACAAACCTAATACGAGTATAAGGCAAGCATAGGGGTCGAACCACAAGGAGACATGCATAAACACCACATTCACTACTTAAGACTTAAGCTACCTCGGGACAAGAAGTGTGAATAACTAAGAGATTAAACTACAGATTAAGAATGATTAAGGATCAATATAACTAAACACCAAGGGAAGTGGGTAGATGTAGATGCCATTTGATCATGCAATAACACGGAAGCAAAGCAATGGTAAACTAAGCATGCAAGAATATCGAAATAAAGCTCAATCTAACCGCCTTCCGGGGTTAATTGATTTCTCCTAACATAGCCTCTATGTTTCCACACTAGAACCATATATTAGAAGGTGCAATCAATGAACTATCGATAACAATGAACCTTAACTAAGTCAACTTCCGTTTCTTGTTAGCAAAGATTCACCTTTAATCAACCAACAATGTGCACCTGCAAGAAGATTAAAGAATATCAAACATACAAAGACTTTAATCACCATTAACTTAACCCCTACATCATAAGCATGAATCAATTAACAACTACACCGTCCCCACACCCTTGGCTAGGTGACTACTCACAAATCATATTGAAGACAATATCAATCATCAAATCAATAAGCATCAACATGATCAATAAGCAAAGAAGGAAAATCAAAATAAGCAAACAAAACTAAATACAAAAGTAAAGAAAGAGAGTAAGAGATTGCTCATTAATTGAAGATGAAGATTTACAAAGATTCAATCAAGCTCCTTCTTCAATATCCAAGTTCATCAATGGAAATCCACACTTTCTCTCTCTACTAATGGAGTTTCTCTCTCTAGGTTAGGGCTCAAATGTACATACTATCCTCCTAAGCTAATCCTCCTCTATTACATTAAAAACGTTCTAAATAATCGCCTCCAACAAAACCGTACAAGCAGCTAAAATAAAAAGGTTGGTCCGACCGAACAGGGGGGAAGGTTCGGCCGGACCACAGGGTAGGTTCGGACGAACCCTGGGTAGGTTCGGTCGAACCCTCCTGATCTTGGTCTGGTCGAACTTGGGAGATTCGGTCACTCCTGCAAAACAGACATTTTCTAGCTTGAAACTGCCAAGATGGTTCGGTCGCACCTTAAAGCAGGTTCGGCCGCACCTAGGTTCGGCCACACCATTGTGGTGTTCGGCCGAACCTAGGTGCTTTTCCTTCCTTCAGCTCCTCTTGATCTTCACGCTCCCTCTCTATGGCACGCCGTGCATTCCAAGGTTCGTTCAACAAGGCCAAGAACCTACAGGGCAACAAAGAAACTCTAGTAAAACCGACAAAAGGGGGAAAAAGAAAGGAAACATGAGAAAAGAAAGGAAAAAGCAAAACTAAGGTAAAAACGCTTAAAGAGGCTTAAACAAGTGCAAACGAGGGGAGAATCCTTTAGAGAAAAGGGGTGGAAAAGCGGCATAAATGCCACTCATCAAAATCCCCCACACTTGCCTTTTGCTTGTCCTCAAGCAAGGGAAACTAAGACAAGAAGGCAACACACACAACAAACATGACATGACAAGGCTTTTAGAAAACCGATCAAACCTCAAGGTAGGAAATGCTTCAATTAGAATCAAATGTAGCGACATGGACCAAAGAATACTTACCTTTCTCAATTCAAGAGGGAAAACACGTTCCAAGATGCTCATGGTTGAAGGAGACAAACCTAATCTAAGCATAGAGAACTAATTATTTCATCTTCCGCCCTAGCCCCAACTAAGACGGTCCACGTTCTCTCCACTAGTTTCCATTCATCCCCTGGTTAGCTCCTCATGATTCCTCGAGGGAACCGGAAAAGATATTTCTGTGTGGAACAATGAGGTTATCCCGACATCTCAACTATGCATACTCTCTCCATAGGGTTGAAATCTATCTCCCTCCACCGTTTGTTGACCACGCCCCTCTAAAGTCCAAGGGTCTTATATCTAGGGTTGTAATGTCATGGCTAGAGGTTAAGGTTGGGAATCAATTTGAAAAATTTGGTGGAAACTCCTAAGTGAAGCATAAGAGTGGCCATCTCTCAAGAACAACATAGGAATTGAACCTAATCTCAAATTACAACCTTCAATACAAAATACATAACAATACTACACCTCTTTCCATACTTTGCATTCATCTCATTTTTTTTTTCAATCTTCTTTTTTTTTTTTTTTTTTTTTTTTTTTACAAGAGTTACAACTTCCTTGCCAAACCATTTACATACTCTTTTCATGAATGAACTTTCAAGACCTTGTTTGAACCAAATTACACAACTTCCTTGCTCAAAATCAACACTATCAAACTCAAACCTCACAAGCCGATGCTTCACTAACTACAAGGGTCGGTAGAACATAGGCCGCTAGGTTTGTAATATGGTTTAACCAAGGAGGGGAAATAAGGCTTAACATGGCTAGCAAGAAGGTGAAAGTAAAATAAAAAAAAAACAAATTTGTAACAAAACACAAAGAAAGCAAAGAAAAATGAGAAGAAGTGCCCTCTTCCTCCTATAGAGTTATATGGTCACGATCTTGGGAGCTAGATACCATCACAAGGATTAAGACACGCATAGTTAAGGATCCGAAATGCCGCTCACAAAAATGATGGAGGCTTGAACAAATGATGCTCACACGGGATGAAAATAGGCAAATACCAACCGAAGGAATCCTATTCACTACGGAGAGCAACACAATGTTACCACTTTCCCGTGAACTAGGGGTTCAAACGTCCTCAAAAGTTCTAAACCGGGCTACCTTAGATTACAATGTGTCTGATTCAACCTTAAGCATTCTCAAACCGTGTAATCCCTTATCAACTAGGAAGGTAAGCATCCAAAGTCATGTCATCAAGAACTCACACAAAGTCTCAAATCCAAATGAATGAGCAAATCCACAACAAAAATATTTCAACTTGCCAAGGTCATGCTTGTTACACAAAAGAGAACAAGAAAAACACACAAGAAAGAGGAAGAAATTAAAAGGTTCATAATCGAGGCATATAAGTCAAATAAATCCCAATCGACATACAAGTGATCGTTGATATCAACATCAACGATCCCAGGTTCCTTAGAACCGCAATCAATCAACCTCGAATCATTCAACTCTTCCTAAACTAACCTAAACTAAGCACTCAAAAAGAAAGAAAAAGAAAAGGAAAAATAAAGGAAAGGTCTCACCAAATGCCGCTTGATTATAGAAGACAAGGCAATAAAACCAATCTCACCAAGGGAGCTTGGGTTGCTCCTTAACTTCCTTCATCTCCGGTCTCAAGCTTCAAGAAAAGTGAGCCAAACAAAAGCAACTACAAAAAAACAAGAAAAAGTTAGAAAACAAGGAGGAAGACTAAAGAAATAAACAAAAATAAGAAAAATAAATAAAAAGCTATCTACAAAGTTTGGATTAAGGGGATTTGGATTTTTCTCTCGGGAGTATCTCCACCTACAAAAACTCAGGAATCATCAAAGAAAATCATCAGAAATCAACAAAAACAATCATAAAACATCATCATCATCACCATCACATCACCACATCAATATCATCACCACATCACCATCACAACATCATCATCACAACATCATCACCCCCATCACAACGCCATCAACACCACAAGGCCACTATCCTCACTATCCTCCTTATGTGCAAGCAACTACCCTACCACTCTACCTTCCTATGTACACTTCAACCAACCAAAAGGACATCCTCCCCCACACTATTCTTTTGCTCGTCCCGAGCAAAAGTTATAAGTTAGAAGATCGGGGGGAAATGGAACCCTCATCACTGGTTATCATCTCCTTGCCCCCATGGGTGGGGGGGGGTTATTAGGATCAAACCCGGGAGTGTCCATGGAAGGGTGGTGGGGTTGGTTGAAGTGCTCATAAGGCCACCCTTGGTCACCCCAACCGCCATCAAAAGGTTCGTGGGTGGATGTGGATGCCGGGTCATAAGCCGGATCACATCCACCGGACGATAGGGGTTGTATGGTGGGGTGCCGATGCGTTGGGAAGGCTCGATGGGACCTTCCCAATAGGCATAGAAAGGGGGGGTGGGGTTTTGAGGATCATAGGGTCCCCAATGGTTTACCGGACCCTCTTGAGGAGGGTGGTTAGGGTAGTTCACATAGGGGGCTTGAATGCCCGCTTGCACGAGATTGTCATAGTTTGCCCTTGCATAGTACCCCCATTGTTCAACGGAAGCTTGATTGCCTCGACGAATATCATCGAGGGTACTACGAAGGGCATTTAAATCCAAAGGAGGAATGGAAGAAGAAGAAGATGCCTCACCTCCCCCTTGAAAGAGGGGGACGACTTGCTCCGCTTGAAAGGCCGGTGGAGGTTGAGGAACTCCACCCCGAGCTCTAGATCGTCTCAACTCATTGGGGATGGCTTGCTGAGGGATCTTCCATTTGAGAGGAGCGGAGTGGTCCACCGTAGTGAGGGTGGGGTCCGGGAGGACACACCACTCTATCTCTCTATCAACCAAGAGGATGAACCGGCGCTTGCTTGTGGTGTAGTTGATGAACCAGTTGTGTCGGAGGGCACTTATTGAAAGATAGTAGGGAGGGGACTCGTCATTGATCTCCTCTTGGGATTGGTGCACGGGTGGGAGCATTTCAATTTCCTCTTTGTACTTCCCATTCTTTAAAGAAAGGGCAATGATAGTGATCATGCCACCCATGAAAATTTCATCCCCGAGGCGGTTGTCCCTAGTATCCAAGAGCCTTTGGATGAATGTTGAAGAGCATTGAAACATGAGCCGTTGAGGATTGTCGGCCAAGAATAGGCAAGCCACCTCATCCTTCACCATTGACCCGAGGTTGGCTTTGAAAAACACGGCATATTGGAGGAGCCGTACGAAATACCTCAAGGCTAGGTGAATGATGTTGTTAACATTTGAGGTGTTTGTTTGGAACCTATCCTTGTTTGTGATGCTCCTCCACCACTCTTGCTCGTTGTATGGGATGCGGTGGGTGGAGGTCATTTCGGACGGGTGGTCAAGTGTGGTGGCGTGCCAAAAGAATATCTCATTAAGCTTGGTTTCCGACAAAGAGTGATCCTCGTTGAACATTCGGAAGTGGATCATAAGCTGAGGGTCTTCATCATCGTCTTCCGGCTCAATGACTTCCATGCGAAGTGAGGCAAGGAATTCCAAGGTGACACGCTCGTAGGTGTAAGCGTGGAGGTGAATGAATTCACCCCATCCAAAATTGGTAGCCAACCTGACCACCTCATCATAAATGCCAAGCTTCCTCAAAGTTTGAGGGCAAAAGAATCTTGTGGAGCGGATTGGCCGCTTGATGAGAGACTCGTAGATTGGCCAAAACTGCTCATCCGAGGCAACAATGCCATGATCATTGATGCCGGGAGGAGGTGGGAACTGTGGCTCTGATGATTCTCCAACTCTCTTCCTCTTTGATTGTCCCTTGATTTTGCTTTTGCCCCACATTTTGGTTCTACAAATTCACCAAGGGCATATTATTAGAACAAATTAAAAGGAATGACAAAGGAGACTAGCCAAGGTAAAAGTGTATGCATGTATTAAGAAAACAGAGAATGAATACAATTGATGTAAACAATTCAAGGCTTGCATGAATACATTTGAACCAAGGTTAGAATAAGAAATCCTATGTCATTCCTATATGAGTTCTAACAAATTCTAGGTGAAATTCGGCATGATGTCCCCTAATTTCCATGACAACCTTCCATCAAACCATAAAAAACAACCCAATACAATGAATAACAATCTCCAACAGCATCCCACTCATAAGTTTCTCAATCATGCAATAGTAACATGAACACCCTAGTGTGAAATCAACATTCTTCAACAAAAACATTGAAATCGAATAAAACCAAGGCAAACATGCATAATCATCATAAGAACATGTTCCACTATTAACAACCAATCAATTGCAACTAGTAAATCCAATTAACCACATAATTCAAACAAGTCATTACTAACAATTTCAATAATACCACAATTCATACTTCGACATGTAAAGCATGTTAAAACTATGAGAAATTGAAGAAATAAACTTGCAAAAGCTAGGAAAACCATACCACAATTGATTGGATGTAAGTAGAAAACCAAAAACACCAAGACACCTAAACCTTTTAAATTGGGGAAAATGAAAAGATGGGGTTTTTGTGAGGAATTTTTTTTTTAGAGATTGGAGAAATTGAGTAGAGGATGGAAAATGATTGAGAAAAAGTGAAGATTGGAGTGATTTTGATGGAGGTTTGAGGTTGTAAGGGGGTTTGTAATGGAGGTTTAGAGTGAGAAAGAGGAGAAAATGGTTGGTGAGATGCGAAATGGGAGTAGAGGGCCACGAAAATCAGCAGCAAAATAAAAGAAGCAGCAGCGTTTTTTTTTTTTTTCAAAACTGAAGATAGGTACGACCGAACCAAGGGTATGTTCGGTCGGACCACAAAAGAAGTTCGATCGAACATACCATGGGTTCGATCGAACTCAAGCTGGAAACATGTTTTCTCAAAAACAGGCAGGAAGTTACAACAAATTTGCAAAAATGGGGGAGTAACCGAACCTGGAAAGCAGTTCGGCCGAACTACATTAGAAGTTCGGTCGAACCAACCCTGGGTTCGGTCGAACCTGCTCTGAAAACTGATCTGTGCACATTTTGGCAGAAAGTTCCTGAAATTTGACGAAAATAGGGGAGTGACCGAACCTGGAGGGCAGTTCGGTCGAAGTACAGTAGAAGTTCGGTCGCACTTTCCTTAGATTCGGTCGAACCTCCTGCCAAAATGCAATATTCAAGTCTTGGCAGAATGTTGCCAATAATCCTTGAAAATGCTGCAGTGGCCGAACATAAAGTGGTTCGGCCAAACTCCCATAAAGAATCTCACAAGCAAAAATAGTCCTCAATACACATCTAAACTCCATACAATCATGCTAGATGCACCGTTTATCAAAGACACAAATACAATCGAAACTCACAAATCCCAACAATCCAAGTTGTAGATAGAAAAATGAAAGCAACATGAAGAAAAGAAAGTAGAAGAGGGTTAGAAACTCGGGTTGCCTCCCGGAAGCGTTTTTGGTTAGCGTCGTTAGCTCGACGTTCTTCGAGATGATTAAGGAGGGTGGAATTGGCGATGCACATCAATTAGAGTAACTGAAATTGGTTCATCACTTGGGGATCCTTCAAAATAAGGCTTGAGGCGGTGGCCGTTGACTTTGAAAAGGGAGTGGCCATCTTGGGAAATTTCATATGCACCATACGGAAACACCTCCGTAACAATGTATGGCCCACTCCATCTTGATTGGAGCTTGCCCGAGAAGAGCTTCAACCTCGAGTTGAAGAGGAGCACCTTTTGCCCTTTGACAAAATCTTTCTTGATGATTTGAGCGTCGTGCCACGCTTTTGATCTTGCCTTATACATACTTGCATTCTCATAGGCACTCAACCTCAACTCCTCTAGCTCATGCAACTCTAAAAGTCTTTGCTCCCCCGCACTATGGAGATCCAAGTTGATTTGCTTGATCGCCCAATGAGCACGATGCTCCATCTCCACTGGCAAATGACAATTCTTCCCATATACAAGCTTGTAAGGAGTGGTCCCAATTGGCGTCTTGAAGGCGGTCCTATAAGCCCATAGAGAATCAATGAGTTTAGAAGACCAATCCTTCCTCGTTCTGGCAACCGTCTTCTCCAAGATCACTTTGAGCTCTCTATTGGTGACCTCCGCTTGACCACTTGTTTGGGGGTGGTAAGCAAGCCCTCGCTTGTGAGATACCCCATATTTCTCAAGTAGTCGAACGAAGGTGTGGTGCTTGAAATGTGACCCCCCATCACTAATAATTGCTCTTGGAACACCGAATCTTGGGAAGATCACTTTCTTGAAAAGGTTAACCACCACCTTTGAGTCATTTGTTGGAGAAGCTACAGCCTCCGCCCATTTGGACACGTAGTCAACGGCAACCAAAATATATTTGTTCCCATTTGAGGAGATAAAAGGGGCCATGAAGTCTATAGCCCACACATCGAAAACTTCAAGCTCAAGGATGGGGTTTTGTGGCATTGCATCCCTTCTCGAAATATTCCCCACCCGTTGACATCTATCGCAGGTCTTGACAAACATCCAAGAATCCTTGAATAAAGAAGGCCAAAAGAACATTGATTGAAGAACTTTTGAGGCGGTTTTTTGAGCACTCATATGCCCACCACAAGGAGAAGAGTGGCACAAATGGAGAACGCTTTGAAACTCGTCGTTGGGGACGCATCTCCTCAATAACCCATCAACCCCTCTCTTCAACAAAATCGGTTCATCCCAAATATATCTCTTTGCCTCGTGCTTGAGCTTTCGACGTTGTTGTGAAGTGAAATCCGGAGGTATGGCACCACAAGCCAAGTAATTCACAATATCCGCATACCATGGTGCCGACTTAACCTCAAGAACATATAGCACATCATCCCTTAGAGCATCCACTATTGGCAAACCATCATCCTTGAACCTTGCACCGCCCAACTTTGAAAGGTGATCCGCCACCACATTCTCGGCTCCCTTCTTGTCTCTCATTTCATAATCAAAGTCTTGGAGAACTAAAACCCATCTCAACAACCTTGGTTTAGCTTCCTTCTTCCCTATCAAATATTTGAGAGCCGAATGGTCGGTGTACACAATTATCCTAGAACCAATGAGGTAGGTTCTAAACTTCTCAAATGAGTGAATAACCGCTAAGAACTCCTTCTCGGTGGTTGTGTAGTTTCGTTGGGCATCATTGAGAGTTTTGGACAAATAATGTATGACATGAAGCTTCCCATCCTTTCGTTGCCCAAGAACCGAACCAATAGCCTCGTCGCTTGCATCGCACATGAGCTCAAATGGAAGAGACCAATCCGGACCTTGGACAATAGGGGCGGTGCAAAGGGCCTCTTTCAACCTACAAAAAGATTCTTGACAAGAATCATCAAATATAAACTCTTTATCTTGTTGCAATAGGGATGTGAGAGGCTTTGCAATCAAAGAAAAGTCTTTTATAAAACGCCGATAGAACCCGGCATGGCCAAGAAAAGATCTCACTTCCCTCACGTTGGTGGGGGGAGGAAGTTTCTCAATGACCTTTACCTTAGCTGTATCAACCTCAATGCCGGCATGGGAAATTTTGTGCCCAAGAACAATCCCACTTTCTACCATAAAATGGCACTTTTCCCAATTCAACACGAAGTTATCCCTCTCACATCTTTCCAAGCAACGAGATAAATTAGATAGACAATCTTCATAGGTGGCTCCTCCAATGGAGAAGTCATCCATAAAGACCTCTATTTCATCCTCAATCATATCACTGAAAATAGACATCATACAACGTTGGAATGTTGCGGGAGCATTACAAAGCCCGAAAGGCATCCTACGATACGCATAAGTACCGTAGGGACATGTGAAAGTCGTCTTCTCTTGATCCTTGGGGTCAATCGGGATTTGGAAAAATCCCGAATAACCATCAAGGAAACAATAAAAGGAATGCTTTGTAAGCCTCTCCAACATTTGATCAATGAACGGTAATGGAAAATGATCTTTGCATGTACTTGTGTTAAGTTGGCGATAGTCAATGCACATGCGCCAACCGGTTACAAGCCTAGTGGGAACTAGTTGATCATGATCATTTTTCACTACCGTCATTCCCCTTTTCTTAGGCACAACTTGCACGGGAGATACCCAACCACTATGAGCAATTGGGTATATAATTCCCGCATCAAGAAGCTTAGCCACTTCCTTCCGCACGACCTCTTGCATGGAAGGGTTAAGCTTCCTTTGCCTTTGCCTAACGGGTTTGGCATCTCCCTCTAGATCAATTTTGTGCATGCATAAAAAAGGACTTATACCTTTGATGTCATCAATGGTATAACCTAAAGCTTTCTTGTGTTTTTTCAAAACATTGATCAAGAGGGAGGTTTGCTCCTCCGTTAGGTTGGAATTAACAATTATGGGGAAAGACTCATTAGAACCAAGAAATACATACCTCAAGCCCAAAGGTAGAGGTTTCAAGTCTACCTTTGGTGCTCCCTTACGATTGGTGCTCTCCTCTCTTTCCTCAACTTGAAAGAGATCATGGGTGTGAAAAGCCTCTTCCTCCATGCTCTCATCCATGCACTCGCTCTTGCTCTCCTCTAGCAAATCCTCATAGAATTGAATGTCGTCCTTGTGAGCACCTAGCTTAGAATCATTCAACAATACGCTTTCTAGGGGATCGTTAGAAGCATGCAAATGGGAACGAGAAAATTCACTAAGCATGGTATCTAGAACATCTATTCTAAAGCATTCACCACTTGAGGAAGGTTGTTGCATGACATTATTCAAATCAAACTAAATTGAATCATTGTCAATTTTCAAAGATATTTTACCCTCCTTCACATCAATGATGGCCCTAGAAGTAGCTAGAAACGGCCTACCCAAGATAATAGGAATCCTCTCATCCTCATCCATCTCTAGCACATAAAAATCCACGGGGAATGTGAACTTTCCTACCCTAAGGGGAATGTCCTCAACTTTACCCATGGGAAACTTAATGGACCGATCCGCTAGTTGGAGAGTAATGTTAGTGGGGGAAAGGGTTCCTACACTAAGCTTTTGGTAGACGGAGTAGGGCATGAGGCTCACACTTGCTCCTAAATCACACAAAGCTTTGTCAAACTCAATGCCATTAATAGAACAAGGGATGGAAAAGCTACCCGGATCCTTCAACTTGGCGGGAAGTTTGTTAGAAAGGATTGCACTACAATTGGCGGTCAAGCTCACCGTTTCACACTCCCTTCTCCCACTCAATAGATCTTTCAAAAACTTAGTGTAATGGGGCATTTGTTTCATGGAATCAACAAAAGGAAGGGAAACATGCAAGTTCTTAATCACATCCAAAAACTTCCCAAATTGAGCGTCAAGCTTAGCTCTCACGAATCTTTGGGGAAAAGGTAATCTCTCCTCTCTAGGTTGGAGATTTAGGGGCAAGGGGGTGGTTTCTTTCTCCTTTTGCACCTCAACATCCTTCTCCTTCTCAACATTAGAAGGCTCTTTGGTTCTCTCATCCCCTCTCTCTAACTCTACTTCATTTTGGGGTTCTCCCTCAACTAAGGGGTCACTCCCTACTACCTTCCCACTCCTTGTTGTCACGACATACAAAGGTTTTAGGTTGACTCCTTGACTAGGGATAGTAGAAGAGGAAGAAGAAGAGGAATTAGAAGCAAGTTGAGCAATTTGGGTTTCAAGCATTTTCATATGAGCATTGGCTCGCTTTTTATCTTCCTCATTTCTCTTCTTTTCCTCCTCATGAATTTTCATAATGGCATCTAGCTTAGCCATCTTGGGATTATTTGGAGGGGCCTCAATTTGAAGAGGTTGTTGAGGTGGAGGAAGTTGGGATTGATGGAAACCCAGAGGCCTATTGGTTTGGGCATAGTTAGAAACATTTTGGCCCCTATTGCCTCCGGTGCCTTGGTTGGGAACATAGGGAGGGGGTTGAACTTCACAAGCATACACACAATGGGAGGTATCATGATCATAGGTTTCACAATTTGAGCAAAACATGCATCCTTGAGGCATTTTATTATAAGAAGAGGGGGAAGGAGTAGTCATACCATTGCCTCCCTTGGTTGAAGGGGAGGTATTACCATGAGGGTTGGACCTTTCTTTCATCATTTCGTCCATTTGCTTGGTCATCTTGGAGATTTGGGAAGAAAGGTTGTTGATTGCGTTGGCTTGCTCCAATGCATAGACACCCTTGCTAGAAGTAGCCTCCCTTTCTCCTTCATACCAATCATCATAATGCTTTGCGGCCTCCTCTATGATGCATTCCACTTCATCCTCTCCTTTGTTCATGATTGGACCGCCGGCTGCGGCATCTAGGCTTGTTCTCCCTTGAGGTGAGAGACCTCCATAGAAAGTGTGGATGAGTTGATACTTGGGTATCCCATGATGTGGGCATTGACGTTGAAGCTCTTTGTACCGGTCCCATGCCGCACTTAGAGTCTCACCACTCTTTTGGCGAAAACCTTGAATTAAGGACCGAGCCTCGGCGGTCTTCTTATGGTTATAAAATCTCCTCAAGAAAGCCGTAGTTACTTGGTCCCAAGTTGTGAGAGAATTAGGGGGCACCTCCTTCTCTAGCCATTCTAGACCTCTCCCAATTAAAGAAAGTGGAAACATCTTGAGGCGGATATACTCTTGAGTCACTCCATTGGCTTTGATCGTGTCACAATACTTCTCAAATTCTTTCAAATGCTCATGAGGGCTCTCAAATTTTCCACCCGAGAATTGTTTCCTCTCTATTAAAGCAATCAAATTGGGCTTGATTTCAAAATTGTTGGCTTGAGTGGTAGGGGTTAGGATCCCACTTTGGGCTCTAAAGGCTTCGGGAGCCCCAAGACGACTCAAAGGTGTATTCTCTCCCATTTTAGAACCTTCTTCACTTTCGGACTTAAAGATTGAAAAGGGGTTAATTTCGGGACTTGATGGTGAATTAGGACTATCTAAGTCTTCACTTGAGGGTGAAGATGGTAGAGTATCTTCCAATTCTCTTACTCCTTCTTTCGTTGGGGTGTGAGAATTTCTACTCCTCGCTCTCGCTTCTCTCCGAAGTAAGGACAAAGTTCTCTCTAGCTCTAGATCGATGGGAATCAAAGACCTTGAGCGGGTTCGTCCTCTGTTCATACAACAAAGCTAAGGAGAACGTAAGCACTGAAAAGTAACAAGCTGTAGCAAATACTAACAAACAAGGAATGAGATAGTCTCAAATAAAGTAATGAAAAAGCAATGGAAGCCGTCTCCCCGGCAACGGCGCCAATTTGACAAGGGAACAAACGCGTCGTCAATTGTCTATCCCTAGATCAAATACAATTTATATAACCTAAACAAACCTAATACGAGTATAAGGCAAGCATAGGGGTCGAACCACAAGGAGACATGCATAAACACCACATTCACTACTTAAGACTTAAGCTACCTCGGGACAAGAAGTGTGAATAACTAAGAGATTAAACTACAGATTAAGAATGATTAAGGATTAATATAACTAAACACCAAGGGAAGTGGGTAGATGTAGATGCCATTTGATCATGCAATAATACGGAAGCAAAGCAATGGTAAACTAAGCATGCAAGAATATCGAAATAAAGCTTAATCTAACCGCCTTCCGGGGTTAATTGATTTCTCCTAACATAGCCTCTATGTTTCCACACTAGAACCATATATTAGAAGGTCCAATCAATGAACTATCGATAACAATGAACCTTAACTAAGTCAACTTCCGTTTCTTGTTAGCAAAGATTCACCTTTAATCAACCAACAATGTGCACTTGCAAGAAGATTAAAGAATATCAAACATACAAAGACTTTAATCACCATTAACTTAACCCCAACATCATAAGCATGAATCAATTAACAACTACACCATCCCCACACCCTTGGCTAGGTGACTACTCACAAATCATATTGAAGACAATATCAATCATCAAATCAATAAGCATCAACATGATCAATAAGCAAAGAAGGAAAATCAAAATAAGCAAACAAAACTAAATACAAAAGTAAAGAAAGAGAGTAAGAGATTGCTCATTAATTGAAGATGAAGATTTACAAAGATTCAATCAAGCTCCTTCTTCAATATCCAAGTTCATCAATGGAAATCCACACTTTCTCTCTCTACTAATGGAGTTTCTCTCTCTAGATTAGGGCTCAAATGTACATACTATCCTCCTAAGCTAATCCTCCTCTATTACATTAAAAACGTTCTAAATAATCGCCTCCAACAAAACCGTACAAGCAGCTGGAATAAAAAGGTTGGTCCGACCGAACAGGGGGAAGGTTCGGCCGGACCACAGGGTAGGTTCGGACGAACCCTGGGTAGGTTCGGTCGAACCCTCCTGATCTTGGTCTGGTCGAACTTGGGAGGTTCGGTCACTCCTGCAAAACTGCCATTTTCTAGCTTGAAACTGCCAAGATGGTTCCGCCGCACCTCCAAGCAGGTTCGGCCGCACCTAGGTTCGGCCGCACCATTGTGGGGTTCGGCCGAACCTAGGTGCTTTTCCTTCCTTCAGCTCCTCTTGATCTTCACGCTCCCTCTCTATGGCACGCCGTGCATTCCAAGGTTCGTTCAACAAGGCCAAGAACCTACAGGGCAACAAAGAAACTCTAGTAAAACCGACAAAAAGGGGAAAAAGAAAGGAAACATGAGAAAAGAAAGGAAAAAAGCAAAACTAAGGTAAAAACGTATAAAGAGGCTTAAACAAGTGTAAACGAGGGGAGAATCCTTTAGAGAAAAGGGGTGGAAAAGCGGCATAAATGCCACTCATCAGATTTTCCCTCTAAGGTAGAACACTGGAAACAGACCCACACTTACGTTTCAGCAATGACGCTGAAGTTTGGCCTGTGGCACGATACTTTAGTGTCCGACACGGCAGGAAAGTCCCATCGTTTGTGCGATGGTCCAGTTTTCTGCTTAAGTCTTCATGTCGAGTCTAATTAATTAGTTTATTAATGGCAGAAGTCATATTTAGTCCTTAATTGAGTCTAAGCACATAGCCCTATGGTCTTACACAAGTCTTAAATTAGCCTTTGTTTGAGTCTAGTCACATAGTCTAGTCACATGGTCATGACACGAGTCTTGAACATATCACTTACATTCACAAGTATTCACACACTTTGTACATACTCTTTTCACACCATGACCATATCTTAGGTTCATGCATGAGTTGCTCTTTCCGTCAGTTGAGTTGGGGGTCCACTCTATTCCTAATTTTTCCATGTCTATCCATCTACATCACCTTTCCATACATATCTCACACTTTCCTTCTTAAACACTTTCTACATTCACATTCCTTCATCTTACATGCTTTCTCCATGCATACTACTCCCAAATTCTTCCATGATCTTTTCCCATCCATGCATGTGGAATCGAGTTTGAGTCATGTGATTGACTAACATAAAAAAAAAATAAAAGGGTAATGATGAAACAAATGCACAAGGCAAGCTTCTCACCAAGATTTCATGCTTTCTTATTATTTTTTCAAATCCTTCCCCAATAAGTCTATTATAGGCACCCTTCATCCTCCTTAGATTTGTTTCTTAGAGTTTGATATTTACCCTTCACTTTTTAAATAAAATGAGCATTTATTTCCTTGCATATGATCATTGCATTGTATCATAAAAAAAATTTATAAAATAAAAAAATAAAAAATAAAAATTCATGCCAGACTAAGCACAAGGTATACTAGTGATTCGAGGCATCCTTATAGCCATATCATATCACTTTTACCTTTTAAAAATATACAATCCTTTCTTGATAAACCACTTTGAGCCTCGTCTAACGATAGACCTCTCATTTTTTCAACCCACATCTACCTAACCTTGGGATGGGATGGTGTGCAACTTATGCAATTTCAAAAGCTTGAGTGATTTCAAAAGATTAAAATAGCAAAAAGCAAATAATAATAAAAGTGTGCAAAAGCGCAAGTGTTCCAATGTCATTAATCTGAACATGTCTTTGATATTAACACGTCTCAGATTGCGTCTCTTATCGAGTGCTCGGTACCGTGCCTGAGAAACATGAATGTTAAGTGAGTGATAGACCGCATGATCAGGATTTCCCACACTTATCAAAAAATGCAAAAGAAAAAAAAAGAGAGAGCAAAAATATAAACAAAAGAGAGTTCAAAAGGAAAAAAAAAACCTCAAGTATACAAATATAAAGATTCAAAAGCAAGGTTACACACCTTGGGGGCTTTTCTAGGGTCTTGAGCCTTTATCCCTTCTTCTTCAACCTTTATCTTAACCACGTTACAACCCATCAAAAGACCTCTTTGAGGTATACACACACTTGTGCGAGGTTCGGCTAAAGCTAAGTTCGGCCTAATTCCTAATGGGTACGTAGGCAACCTCACATTGGGGTGCGGCTGTAATAAAAATGCATTCACATTCACATTCATACATGATCATATCAAGGGATCTCCAATGTTCAACCCTATCCATTTAGAGCTAGACTTAAGGGCTAGATCCTTACATCATTAGCCTACCCAGCCTAAGAGTCACCATTATTTGACTCTTTTCAATATATTTCCACACCGTTAGCCTTTGCGGCCTAACCTTAGTGTCACTTTCACACACATCACAGATACATGACCAAATAAACCTTCCCATAGGAACCTTCGTCATGAAATCTTGATACAACGTTGAAGTATGCCTTGTCTATCAAAATCACTCATAATCATCATTCCATCACAAAGTATGAAGTACTTAGCCTCCGTGCCTAAGTTACCTAAATACTTTCATCATTGAGTCAACAATTGAGATAGCTTAGGATGAATTAATCCTTGCAGCATGAGATACAACGTCGATGCATACATTTGACTAAGCTCATTCAACATGCACCGCAAACAATTCACTTCTTCCTTTTCGTGTGTTTCTTTTTCAAGAGAAAGTCTCCACAAGAATGACGGAACAAGAATGACGGAAATTTTTTGCTTTTTTCTATTTTTTGTTTTTTTCTGCTTTTTCGAGTCGCACGAGCACAATCAAAATACAACGCAAACACGAGTCATGCACATTGAGTCATGTCGTGTCATATCACATTGAGTCGAGTCTAACACATGTGTCAAAACACATTAAATCACAAGAGGCAAGTACACCAAACCTTAGGTCAACCCTAAAAACATTAGCAAAGTCCTATAGTCCAAAATATAGATGCAGGTACACTAAGTCTCCGACGGACGAGTAACCTTTACAAAAAAAATTTGAGACAAAAGGACGCAAACAACTTAGCAAATCAACTAGAGTTAGCTTGATCGCAATCATATTTGATTGCCGATCGGATTCAAGACGGTCATATTGATTGATTGGGTACCTTGGTATGCTAGTTATCCCTTATAAACAAATTGACATGATTAGTAGTCGGCTCGATTACAATCACAATAAGTGATCGGCCTGACAATGATCATTTCGCTTAGGTTAGGCGCCTAAACATTGGCTCATTATAAGCACCAAGGCATTGGTTCAAAAGCAAGTACGTCACGTATACGACAATTTTCCAAGATTGGATTATCATCTCAAATCGACAATATTTCTAAGAGTGGATTGTCGCGCAACTTCTTCAATGACAATTTTACCAAAATTAGATTGTCACCTCTAGAAAAGTTCCCGAAGGATTGTCGTACTCCTTCTCTATTTGGCAAATTTTTCCAAGTTCGAATTGTCATATATTCATAGAAACCACGATAATTTTTCCGAGATTAGATTGTCATACACCCAGTTTCCTATGGCAAAATTTCCCAAAAAATTGTCGTAGGTCTCTATTCATCTTAAGATTTCGACAAAGGTTCCCCAACGTGAATTGTCATTCATTTCATTAAGTGGCAAATTTTCCCGAAGGAGTGAAAGGAATGGTGTCCTTCGAACAAGTGTATTATTTCGATAAAGGGTTCGGAATTATTCAGTGAGGTCAAGTGATCAGAATGGCTGGGTGGAGGCCGCTTCCGATCAGTATTATTAATGTATAATTAATATTACAACTCAATCTTGAATGAACCCTTGGGGTCACACCCAAGCAACTATGGAACCGATGCGATGGATTAATTCGGAAGAAATTAATGAGTCGCCTGAGTATTGTGAACAAAGACATCGGATTCCGAGCTTAATGCGTGGGAACCAAATCTTAAAAGTCGAGCCAAAATTTAGGAATTGGCGAAACGGGAAAATGCTTCAAATAACAAAAAAAACCCTAGCCGCGCAAAAGGCTAGGGAAGCGCGCCAAATAGAAGTACGCCACGTGGTAGCCACCATCGTGGTGGCATGCCACGTGGCGGCGTGCCACGTGGCGGTGCGCCAAGGCGGTGGCGCCCCAAGGTGTCGGCGTGCCACGTTGGCAGCCACCAAGTGGCAACGCGCCACGTGGCAGCGTGCCACGTTGGCAATGCCATGTAACAGCGGGCCGCGGACTCGGGTGGCGGGTCATGGACGCGGGCCAAAAGGTGGAGGCCCAACCGAACCCAACTTGGGGCTCAAGGTTGGGTGCCACATGGTTAGGTCACAATGCATGTGAGTTGTCTTGGGTAGCAAGTGAGGAAGTGGTCCTCAACTAACCATGTGACACTTGTTACTTTGTTATTCCTTGGTTTATTTAACTAAGGATTGAATTCAACATTCTTTTTATGTGGGCTCTTTTTTTGAAAAGTCTCACATTGAAAGATGAATGGAATTCACAAGGAAGCACTCCTTATAAATATCCAAGGCATATCTTGGGATTGTTCAATTGAGTAAGGTGTTGAAAAAGGCATCTCCATTGAGAAAACCTTTGAACACATATAATTACTCTGGTTTAGGTCGGGCTTAGTTAACCCCTAAGCATTGGACCATTTTCGGGGGTCGAATTGCGACTTCCGTTGGAGGTTCTTGTGCGAGCGAGACTTAGAGCTTACGAAGTAAGAGCTCTTTTAGTGAGCGAAGCACGCACCAAAGGTATTAATCTCTTTCTTAATATTGTTGTTTAAGTTATCTATATTTTATGATTATTATTATTGTGAGTGTGATCTTGGCTCGGGTCTTCTTCCGCGATGAGTTGGATTCATCGAAACCCAACAGTGGTATCAGGGCCTTGCTCTTTTTATTTTATAAACATATTTTTCAAGGTGTTTTTGTGGCTTAATTTTTCTGGTTTTAAGTTTCTGGGTAGTAGCTCGGTTCTATTAATTTTAAGCTTGTATAAAAGCTGTCTTCAGCCCAAAACCCAGATTTTCGCCCAAAAATAGTGAATTTTGGGTGAAAATGGTGTTCTGGAAATGGTTTTACCCTTTTAGGACTGTGTTTTTAGCCAAAACATGACCAGAAATGCCTTTTTCGAGCGATTTTTTCGTGATCAATTTAAATTAATTAAATTAATAGTAAGTTATTACCCTTGTTCATTTTGTTGCACCAAGTTGAACCAATTTTATTAAAGAATGGTTCTTGGAAATAATTTTGGTTATGCGCACCTTGATGAATTTTTATTCAAGTTGGACTTGTAATAATTTTTTATTTTTGGCTCATTTTATTAATTCAAAAATTAATTATTTAGTCACGCAAAATTTGGGTTAAAAACCCGGGGATATTGCACGAAAATCAAGGGCAAAGCATTCCTTGGCGAGCCAGGCTGCATAGCAGCCCGCATGTGGCTGCCAAGGGGCTGCCTCGAGGAGGTGCGGCCCTGTGCGTGGCTCGGGTATTGTGGTGTTTGGCACGCTATATATGTATGTATGCATATTGGTGCTTGATAGGGGTTAGTGTTCGTGGACATTGATTACGAAGCAATGTGGTGCAATATGCACTCCAAATCTTGGTGTTAGGCACTTAGATATTTTGGACTACGCATTTTTTTGTTCTTTTACCGTTTTAATAGTTTTAATTAATTATTTTGGTTTTGATTATTTTAATTTTGAGGCTAGGCCTCGGTTTTGAGCGGCATTGGCAAAATTAAATTTTGACAAAATTTTGGGTTTACTGACTTAATTAATTGGATTAATTAAGATGGATGCAAAATTTAGTGGGACCATCAATTTTAATTGCGCTAAATTACATAATCGGTTAAACAACTTTGACTAGTTTTAATTAGGCATGTTAATTGGATTAACGACCTAAATTAGTTAGTAGTTTATTCGTGTTTTATGCATTGTTACTTGTTAATCGTTGTAAAATGCATGGGCCATTGACAAATAGTGAATGGATGAATAGAATATATACTCTCACAGGTTTTATGAAATGGCAACTAGTGGGGCCCGATTAGGATACAAAATACGGACTTTGATCCGTGATGTATTTTTGTAAATCTAAATACGGTCTACGAACCGTTGAGCATTTTTGTACCTTAATATTTAGATTAGTCCTAATCGTAGATATTAGTATTTTCATAATTATAGTATGTCTTGAAAACAGAGTTTCTTGGAAGACGAAGCCATGAAGTTGCAAAAGCTGTCCCTTGAAGACTTGAAGACACAAGGGGTCATGCTAGTTGCCAAATGCATCTTTATTTATGTTTTCGATATATATATTTATGATTATATATATGTGTGATTTATATGTTAGATGCATGTTTGAGATTTCGAATGTTGGGATGATTAATTAAGTTCACTTAAATCAACCAACATAGAAACCCGGGGTCCATAAAATATTGAGTAAAACTTGCCATTCCAAAACAACACTTATCGACCTATTGAGATTAGTGATGGGCTACGCCAAAGCAAGGCATCATTATTATTCCCTAGGATACGTAAGGTATGATGATGGGTTTGCCAAAGCAAGACATCGCATACATGTTGGTTTTGGTTATACTCAACGATATGAGTGATGGAGTCCTAACATGTCGTGGCAAAGTGGATAAGTTGTTAAGAGAGCATTAGATGCGACGATTTATCAAACTAAGAGTGGCTTGGAGCCATTAGCAAAGAGTTGCTTACCTTAAAAGATTGAGTGTTAAGATAAGCCAAAGAATGCTTAACCACTCTTTGTTTCTTTGGATATTGGAATTATCTTATTCTCGTCAAATAGGGACAAATTTAATTCGTGGATAAGACGCTTAATAAGATTGAAAATTTGCATGAATGCTTTTAAATTTCAAACTTATTATGTTATTTTCTTGATAAAGGTTATACTTTGCACTTATATTTGTAGAATTCCAAATCAAACTATATTGTTTTCCATGATTGGTAAAGGAAATTTTTGAGAATATTTCTCAAAGAAAGGAAAGGCATTTCTAAAATGCAATTCTCATAAATGATTTTTATAGGTCCGAAAGGACGGTTGGATATCATGTATTCAAAATACTAGGTAGTTTTGATAAACATGAAGAATTGATTTGGAAACTTAAAATCGTCAATACATGATCACCAACATATATTTTCTCTTTATACGCTGGTGAGTACAACTCATTGATGTATTAATTCATGTACGAATTAAAGGAAAAGATGGAACTTTGTTATACGGCGCAGTAGATGCTTAATTATGCCTAACAAAGTATAAAAGTCAAAGACTCTTAAAGAAATGATTTTGAAAGATTATGTGATAAAGTGTGATAAGAATTATAGGACACGAGGAACAAAGAAAAGGAATAAGATTCCATTTCTGCTAAAGAGTTCATGTTATTCTAATTAACTTAGCAAGTTATTATCTTCACAAGTATCAGATACTGCTTGAGTATTAGACTTTGAAAGTGACCTCAAATTATTAAAGATAAGCTAAGTTATTGACTTACAAGCTTAGAATAAAGCAAGAACAGCTACATCAGTTGTAAGGTCATATGCTTTGTTTAAAGACCTTTTAAACTAAGGTTGGAACAAATAAATGGTTATTGTGTTCCATAATCAGCAAACAATCCGTTAACGCTTGGAAAGACTCACATTCAGAGTAAAGAGCAATAGTTGCAAATTTATTTGAATGGCATGGTTGTCTAAACCATTAGTCAAGAATGCTTTATTATAAATAAACATTTCCCTAACATGAAAACTCACAAAGTTCAAATCACAGACATGATTTGTGTTCCGGACATCTTTAGCAATGTCACATTTATAAGAACGTACTCAAGGCTATATAGGCTCTTGACAGTTGATCGATTTGGAATCGTTCTAATACAAGCAAGCCATACTTGTTAAAAACCGACAAAGTAAAGAGCTATTGTGCTTGGTATACACAATTGACTCCGAAAGCTAAAGAGCATTCAATTACTTCAACGTTTCACGAAGAACTTGAAAGAATATGGCTACATTCATCAAAAGTGAACAAACTTGACCTTGAATAGTTCAAGAGTTCAATGAAGTACAAAATCGACTTGGCAAGATATCAAAACGTCTAGATTAGATCGATGGTTGTTTGCTTGAGCCAAACGTGACCATCACAAATTTATGAAATTGAAATTTTCATAAATAACTCCACAAAGAATATAGTGTGTCTTTACGGAGACCTCGATGCCATTTAAAAATGACTCGAACAATGATGGATCACATCCCTTCCTATAAAGTTCTTAAAGATTTGGACAAATGATTAATGTTACACTAAACAAAATGTCGGAGCTAAGAAAGGACACCATATTCAGTTACGGATAGAATTTACTTCTAAATGTTTTTTCAAGTATATGTCTAAAACTCGTAGCCTCACTGGGAGCTCATTAGCTGAGTGGGAGCTAAGTGACTCAGTGGGAGCTCACCGGCTTAGCAAGAGCTAGGTGGTTCAGTGGGAGTTTAATGGCTCATTAAAGGCTAAGATAGCTCAAGTGGGAGCTAACCGTTTGTTTCACAACGAACTTTTACCCAAAGACAATATACATGTCTCTTTGTAAGCATTTAAGTGAGACTACGGGCATTACCTCCACAACGTAAATGAGAATATAATGTTTGTTGCTCTAAGTGGTGTCTTTCTGGAAATTAACACATTTCCAAAACGACAAGTTGGAGGAAATTGAACTCAATGAATATCGAGCTTAGCAACAAACTAGAATTGATAATGATTGATCAAGAATACTCAAAAGGACTTTACAATTGTCTTAATAGAGAATTCATTACTCACAAAACTACTAATAAGTTGGAGTAAGATTAACATAATCAAAGGGCTTTGGAAACGCCTTGAAACTCAGTGTTTGATGCAATAACCCCGTATAGGTATAGAATTCACCAAAGTTTTGGATTGAATCCTATAAATTTTTTATTAAGTTAGAAATAAACCTAAGACTTACAAGCATAGTATTGACTATTAGATAGTAAGGGAATAATGCCTTGTGAGATAGCTACGACAAATCGGAATTCTAAATAATGGTTAGAGGCCATAAGATCCGAAATAGACTCCATGTTTGAAAATCATTTTTAAAACTTGATTAATTTGCATGAGGGGTGAAAGACCCATTGATCGCAAATAAGTTTTCAAGGAGAAAACTAAAAAATGTGGAAATGTATACGCATACATAGCTAGATTGGTTGAAAAGGATATAATTAAATTCACGGAGTTGATTTTAATAAAAACCTATTCACCAATCGGAATGCTTAAGTCTTTTCGTGGTTATTCTAGCAAAATTGCACATATGAAATATGGCAAAATAGATACCAAAACCGCCTTCCTAAAATAGGATTTTGAAATTGACCATGAAAATAGTTTAAGGGTTTTGAAAATTTAAATAATGCTAGATTTGAAAGCAAGCTCAAGAAATCCATTATGTGATTGAAGGAAGCATTGCATAAAGGAATTGGAACGTGTTTTCTCATAATGTTAATAAAAGGATTGGCTTATGAAGAAACATTGAAATTCTTATGAATAAGAAGTTTAGTGGGAGCAAGAGTTAATCTTGTAAGGTCCAACAAGAAGTTTACAAACTCTGTTTTAAATTAACTATCAAATACTAAATGCTTAGATTTGAAAGTATTTTCGACAATGGACCAAGCAAAAAATGATACTTAGTATATATTGGGTATTAAGATCTATTGTATAGACTTAATAAAATGTTTGAACGTGTAAAGTAATTTACTGTGTTAAATATGAATTGAAGGACTTTGAAAGACTTTCGACCCGTATGTATAAAACTAAGTAAATGTTTGAACTAAGTATGAGCTAGGCTAAATACTAAGTCAAATAAGAAAGACTCTAGTAGAGACTTTGAACCATATCACATGGCAAACAATTTAGCAATACTCAGTGAAACTAGATGAGCTAATGTAACTTTGGTGGTAAAAGATTGAGAATCAATCTATATTTAAATCCATCATGTACGCTACGATATGGAATCGTCACACGACTTACTTGCTTAGAGCATGTGAAGTATGTATATTGTACCAATCAACCTGAATCTATGTAATAGATCGTTAGATTATGTCCAAGAACATCCAAAGCACTTAGATAAGTAACAGGATGAGTTCTTGACTTGTGAAAACAAATACAATTTGAGAATTGAAGTTGCAAGCACAAACCTTAACAAGGATTAGATCCTTAACAAGGAAGCTATTTATAAGCACAAGCTAATAATAAGTCGTGGCTTGAGAATGGTAACATGGACGTGCATCCATGTGTAATGTGCGGGAGTTTTAGGATCACAAGTGATTAGGGTATCCCAAATCATTGTGAGCCGTTTAGAGTGAAACCCAAGCAAAGCATCATCATGAAGTCTACTAAAATATATGTTGAGAATTTTGCTGCCTTAAAGGCAATAATAAAGAAGATGTTCTATGGAAAGTTTGTTGTTAAACGTTAATGATTATAGGTTGTCAAGTTGAAGATCTGAATCATGATAATGAGTGGGAGCCATCACTTGGACAATAAATCCTTAATCACATATAATCCATGACACTCTCAAATTTTATCATCTTATTATGAAAATGATCAGTAATGAAGATGCTAAGATTAGCAAAGTAATTATAACTAAACCTGTGCAATAAGTGAACAACAACATTCACAATTGCACGAAAGAAATCAAGCATATTAGATATTGGTGTGATTTCTACAAATGTTTTATACAGAGTGTTACTCTTAAAACATTTAGAAAAACCATTTATCATAAGATGAACCATTCAGGTTTTGGAGAAATTTAAAATTTCATGCAATTTTATCACTCCGTTTACTATTTAATTATGGTTTAGGATTAAATAATAATTCCATACGATTCTGAGAATATTCAAAATAGGGTATCAAGACCAGTCTTGATAAGGAAACACCTATTAAGTGAACATTGAAAATTATAATCGAGAATTATCCCTAATCAAGGTCATTTAAACGATGGACGATTAATGACTACTTAAGATTAGTGTGTAGTTTGATTTATAGCATCGTTTCTTGTGCTACAAGGACATGATTGTCATAAATCATTTGCACAGGTATTGTTTAGAACCATACTGGATCGACCTATGAGAATACTTTAAGAGATTAAAAATCGTCATAAGAATACTTCTCATTATGGCTATCGGAACCTATTTCCTCGACCATGAGTATTGTGAGTTCTCTTGTTTGAGTACTAGTCCGCTTTGATGTTGTCAAACGTCTACCGTAAAAGGGGATTATAACGGTAACACTCGGGCAGCTAGGTCCTCTCAATAAGAGAAGCTACATTACAAGACTGGGAATGTCCCCCTACTAAAATAGGGAAGATGTCTTTGTTTTTTACAAGGCCTCTCGAAGAGCGAGACTGTAAAATGCATGGTCGTGCTCGGATGGATTTTAGAAATCATCCGTTTATTGACAGTCAGACTTGGAATCGAGAAACACTTCTTGACATAATAAGGATGACGAAAAAATATTACCTTATAGTTCTTAAAGAGACATTAAGTTACATAGGAAAAAGGCTATACACTAAAAGCGCACTTGTCCGGAAGGACAAGTGGGAGATTGAAAAATAGGGTTTCTTTCGAATAAGTGTATTATTTCGATAGAAGGTTCGGAATTATTAGAAAGCTAATTATTCAGGGAGGTCAAGTGATCGGAATGCCTGGGTGGAGGTCGTTTCCGATCAGTAATATTAATGTTTAATTAATATTACAGCTTAATCTTGACTGAACCCTTCGGGTCACACCCAAGAAAATAACGAACCAATGCAATGGATTGATTCGGAACGAATTAATGAGTCACCAAAGGCTAACTGAACCCAACTTGGGGCTCAAGGTTGGGTGCCACATGGTTAGGTCACAATGCATATGAGTTGCCTTGGGGAGCAAGTGTGGAAGTGGTCCTCACCTAACCATGTGACACTTGTTTCTTTGTTATTCCTTGGTTTATTTAACTAAGGGTTGAATTCAACATTCTTTCTATGTGGGATCTTTTTGTGAAAAAGTCCCACATTGAAAAATGAGTGGAATTCACAAGGAAGCACTCCTTATAAATATCAAAGGCATACCTTGGGATTGTTTACTTGAGTAAGGTGTTGAAAAAGGCATCTCCATTGAGAAAACCTTTGAACACATATAATTACTCGGGTTTAGGTCGGGCTTTGCTAACCCCTAAGCATTGGACCATTTTCGGGGGTCGAGTTGCGGGTGGACTTCCGTTGGAGGTTCTCGTGCGAGCGAGATTTAGAGCTTTCGAAGTAAGAGCTCTTTTAGTGAGAGAAGCACGCGCCAAAGGTATTAGTCTCTTTCTTAATCTTGTTGTTTAAGTTATTTATGCTTTCTGATTAAATTATTGTGAGTGTGGTCTTGGCTCGGGTTTTCTTCCGCGGTGAGTCGGAGTCATCGAAACCCAACAAGGGGATTGTCGATCGACTCTTTTTTGAAAATGTTCCAAGACGCCGATTGTCAATTGTGGCTTTATTTTCTAAAAAGGATTGTCGCATAACATTGGCAAATTTCCAAGGTGGATTGCTTTCAAGAGTTATATTCCAAGACGTAGATTGTCGATCATAGCAATGTTCTTATGAACGATTGTTACGAAGCATTGGCAACTTTTCCCAAAATTGGATTTTGGCAAAATTTACGATATATGGATTGTCGCTTCATCGTGGTAACATTTCCTATGATGGATTGTTACGTGGCATTGACAACTTTCCTTAATCGGATTGTCGTACATCATTCAAGAGTTATGTTGGTAACTATTCCTGAAGAAGAGAGGATTGCCATCACCCCCAAAGCAACAGCACAACAAGAATTCCAACAAAGCACCAGCAAAATGAGGATCAACAAGCAGTGATCTTGGATAACTTTCCTAAGGAAGTTATCACGCAAAGTTGAGGATCGTTACAAGCAGAATGATCTTCGACGATGTTTCCTGACATGTGGAGGGTTGTCATAAACAACTAAGGATGACAACAAGCAAAGTCACCTTCGACGACGAAAGTTGTCATAAAAGCGGAAGATGGCTACAAGCAGAGTTATCTTCGACTATGTTCCATGGCTTGCGGAAGATGGTCACAAAACGGGAGAAGAGTCCTACAAGCAGAGCAATCTTCGATGGTGTTTGTTTCGGGGTTTTTTGTGTCCCATGGGATAGTTACAACTCAAGACTAGTTTCAACAAGAGCGCCTGTACCTACAAAACAAACGGAACTCCGAATGCTCCGAGGTCCGCCTCCGAATATTAAGTTAGTACTGAATCGGAGTAAAACGTGTAGAAAGTAAGTTATCTGCTCGAATTCCAAGCTCAGGAGTTCTCTGTTTTAGAGAGCAATAAATGCCTTAATGATTAAGATGTAAAGTTCGAGGTGTCCAAAAAAGACTGTCCCAATAATTGGGGGAATCTCCTTATTTATAGGGTCCTAGGATAACATGCCCTACCCTAGGGTTTGATGACATAGGGATTAGGGCAGCGCCGTTTTGCGGCGCCCTTGGAATTTGGGCCTTGAAGGCCACTATTTCCAGGGGGAGTATCTGAGTGACACGTGTCACCCATCTGGAGGGTCCATTTGGACGCCTCTCAAAGGGACACGTGTCGATCTCTTATTGGTCCACTTGGGGGTATTAAATACCCCAAATCATTTGCCCCTCACAGGGGTGACGTGGCATGCCACGTGACACCTGTGACAGGTGTCGGCCTTTGATTGGCCGAACAATTACTTTTAATGTTGAAGGGAATCTAGGGTTTTACGCCAGGTTTTTTACCTCGTCTATAAATAGGAGGGTTGACTTTCCTTGGGTTCACACATGCGTGAATATTTGGGAGAATCTTGAATCTCCGACTTTCAAAGACTTTGACTTCTTCAGCGTCCGACACTCGGCCAATTCGTCCACCTGTTCCAGCAGACTTTCAGACCAAGTGCCTCTAGTACCTTCTTCTAAGGTAACCGCCTGATCCTTTCTTTACTTAATTTTTTTCATTTTTCTTTTTAAAAAATTGTTTCCCAAACGCACCTGGCACGGCCTTGGTTAGCGATCAGCTGGTCACCGGGGACAGCTGAATCTAGAACTAGGAGTGCCGAATGCTCGTTCGAGTACTACCCTTTGAGCGCATCTCTAAATCCGACAGTATCTGTGCCCTTGCAAGACACGATGGCAAGAACAAAGCAAACGACTCGGAGATATAGGACGGATGGTTCTTGGTATCATTCGGAGAGCTCGACGGTTTACTCGGATGGCTCTATTAGGGCGCCTGCCTCCGAGTTTAGCAGAGACCCTCCAGACAACATTAGTACTCCGAGCGACTTAATTTTAAGGGAGTCGGATGATGAACAACAATTTCCCGGGCCGAGTGGATCGGTGCCGGATGTTGAGATGGGGGAGGACACTGCTGACACCAGCCGGCAGGTCACCAGCTTTGAGGAAACTTCTGATGATGACTCTGTGTCATCATCTGCTGATAGCGCCTCCGTTGGCTCGGAGGAGGTGCGGTCCAATCTTCAAACAGCCCGTGAATCCCTCTCCGTAGAGAAGGGAGAGGGCTGGGAAGAGCCGTCTGCTTTACGGCGACAAGAACGTGTGCCCTACTTTTTTCACGTCGCCGAAGGCAGGCGGAAAATAATGTCGGCTCAGCTTCCCTAATTTCTTTCTACCCATGTCATGGGACATGGCTTCTTGTTGTCCGTGCCGGATGCTGAGGACACGGTCACCTGGCCAGAGATGGGGACCAATGATTCGGATGCTACGAAGCGTCCATCCAGGCAAGACTACGCTTCTCTCTCCATTCGGCCTTGGAGAGGATTTTGGACGGATACCAACTGGGTGTTTGGCAACTAGCCCCCAATTCTTGGGTTAACATATTGGGCTACATTGCCGCCTGTGAGATGCTGGAGGTGGAGCCCAGCTTCAAGGCGTTTGCTCACATGCATTACCTGAGTAAGACTCCACATGCAAGCGGGGCCAGCTGGTTTACTCTGACTAGCCAAAAGGGTTACATGATGACTCTAGGGAAAGAGAATAAATGGAAATATTGGAGGACTAAGTTTTACATAGTCTCTTCCCTAGACTTCCAAAAGAACAAGCGGTACAACCGCTAGACCAAGGAGTCGCCCTTCCTTGAAGGGAAGAAAGCCCTGCCGCCTGTACCCGGGCAGGCGCAGGAAGAGATTTTTGATCGGGGCCTATTTTCTGTGGTCGTCCGAACCGATGAGGAGATGGGGGTTAAAATGGTGACCCCCCAGTGTTACATTCCCCGATTCGAGTGGCTCTCGGATGGAACATATTTGACCGCCTTTGGCCTAAGCTATGAGAAGCTGAGAGGTAGTGAGCCGCATGCATTTTCACTACTTAATCTGCTCTTAGTTATTATTATCTTTGTCTGAGTTTCTAACCCCTTTGCTTTAATTGCGCAGACTTTGCAATGTCGAAGCTTCCTCCTCACAAGAGGCCGACTGTTACTTCTGTCGCCTTCTGTCGTTCGAACCTCAAGCGAACGAATGAAGAGTAGCCCACATGCGGCACTCCTCATGTAAAAGTCTCTTTTACTTGTTGAAATTTTTTATGAGATCTTAACTAACATGCGAACTCTTGTAGGGTGGATCAACAAAGCCTGTTCCCTCTCCACAGCCGGATCCAAAATTTCGAAAGCAGGCGCTTGGCGATGTCACCCAAAGCCGCAAAAAGCACATCGCCCACAGGCGAAGGAAGGGAACTAGCGCCTCCACACCAAGCCAAACGCCCACAAAGCCGGATGCTCAGCAACGAGTATCGAAGAGTGGCAAGCCACTCACTACTACCGTCGACTCAGCAGTAGGCGGCAGTGATGCCGCCCCAGGGGAGGAGGAAGGTAATACATTCGGCCATTCTTCATTTTTCAAATCACATAGCATTGATTACAAACACAACTGCCCATTCTAAGTTTTTTACTTAGCTTATTTTGTGCATTTTAACAGAGGCTCCAGCGAGGCCGACTATTCTACAGATGGCCAAGTAGATGATGAGGATGCATCATCCTGAGGACAAGGCATCTGTCAAAGGAGTCGGGACTCTTGACCTTGACGCGATACTGGCGCTTCTTTGCAAGGTAAGGCTTGTGTTTGTTGACTTGAGTGATGATTTAGCCGAATGTTTTCTGATTTCTTCTTTTTGTTTTTTCCGTTTGCAGGCTATGCTGCGCGTGAGTGGTCTGTAAAAGCCACACAACGACAAGACCAGAGAGGTAAAGGCAGCGAATGCTCGGGCCGCCTCTTCCTTGGACAAAGCTCAGTTTAAGATTGCCCAAAATGAGATTCTGACACTTGATATGTTGTATTCCCAAGCGTCGACCAATCTACAAGTCCAGCAAAATCTAGACGCAGCGAAGAGGCGGGTCAAGGAGGTCCAAGATGAGGTCAAGGGCCTCAAGGAGAAGCTGGAGCCCCTCCAAGAGGCGTAAAAGAAGGCTGAGGACCTCGAGGGTACGGTTAAAAGACTCAAGGGGCGGCTGCAGAACTAAGAAACTCAACTCAGGACCAAGTATAGGTCCCTGATGGAGGAGGAAAAGCAGGCCCTGGTCAAACAACTGAAGGACGATAATGAAGTCATCATGCGTATAGCCTTGGCAGAAGTGCAGCCGTCCGCCGAGTATCAGACTTGGAAAGTCATGTTTTATAAGGCAAATGATGAGTTTAATGCCCAACTCTTGAGGGAAGCAGAGGAAGCGGCTGCCAAGGAAGCCAATGAGGAGTTCGACTCCTCAGATGACTCGTCCTCTGGGGACGATGGGGATCAGGCGGAGGATGAAGAGAAAAAGGAGGAGTAGACGCCGGAGGACAAGGCGGATGCCAATGCTGAGAACCTCCCATGATCTTTAAGCTTTTAGATGTCTATTTCTGTGCCCGAATGGCCAAATATTTGCTTTTCCGGCCTGAGTGCCATGTATTCAGTGTATCTTTTTACCGACCAAGGGGTCGGGTAAATTAACAATCCCTAGCTATGCTAGTCAACATTCGCAGTCGTCAATTTTGACGGCTGTATTATATATTTGCTAATCATCTGGTCGCTTGACGATCTGTTTTATATATTTGCTAATCATCTGGTCGCTTGACGATTTTATTCATATTGGTGTTATGCTTTAAAAATTTTTAAAGCTTTCAAAATTTCTTATACATAGAATTTTGGCTAAGTATATTTAACCTATATACCATGCGAATGTCTTTACCCCTTGCCGGATGTCGGTTGGTTTCAAAAAATGGATTGATTGACTTAGAAATTATTGATACTTTAAGGAGTATGCATGGTTTCTAAGTCAATCAATCACTATGGTGATTGCCCCAAACCAAGAGACAGACGGCCATGTGAAACAGGCGATTTTTTGTGATTTTAAAGCATCCGGCCATAGGCCTCATGAAGTATCGTTAAGCTGCTAAGTTTTTTGACTTAGCCCATTTTTTGAGAAAATATTCGTTTGCCTGCCTTGCCCCAAAGCAAGGACTGGCGACTGTATAGCCTCTAAAATGAAACAGTAGCCGCTTTTCACCTGTACTAGAACAGTTTGAAAAACTCAATGAAGGCATTCAGTAGGGCCGCTTGTTTTGTTCATAGAGCAATGTGCCACCCAAATAGGAGATGTTTCTCTTTGACGAATTTGCCCGAATGGACGTCGCCGGTTGTCTGACTCATGTTGGAGCAGACAGTCGTACTCTTGTTGGAGCAGACGGTAGTTTAAATAACGTATATCCAGCCATTGGCCTCTTTTGAAAAGTAAATAGCCACTATGTCATAGACTTAGCTTGTAAAAGTTGAGTAAGGTTAGGGACGACTGCTTTGGTGCAGTCGGCTCTTTTAGTAAGGATTTGGGTGTCTGCTATTCGGGCAGACGATCCCTTTATGAAATAATTTAAACAAAGTATAAAGCACGCCAAGCCGTCTGCATATTGTGCAAGTGGTAATCTATAAAGATCCGAACACTGTCCGCCTGCACATTATGCAGGCAATGTTCAAGCATCTATAGCAGCTTAAAATTGGTCCGTCTGCAGATTGTGTAGTCGGCGCTGTAAGATCTAAGTAGGATCCGTCGGCACATTGTGCAGGCGGCATCCTGCAAAATTATGAGCATGGTCCTGCTGCACATTGTGAAGTCGGTACTCAAGTGAAATAATTAAAATAAGTCTGGAAATGATGGCAGACTTTCAGTAACAAGTCAAAAATTTACAAGTTAATTTCAGAAGTAGTACTTTTTTAAGTTATCTACATTCCAAATTCTAAGTAGCTGCCTGCCGTCTGGTGTTTCCAGGCGGTAGATGCCGCCTCTTACTTCTTCATAGATTCGGTAGGGACCTTCCCAATTTGGGGTTAGCTTCCCTTGCTCATTTTCCCTATCGACTGCTTCCATCTTCCGTAGCACAAAGTCCCTAACTTTCAAAGGGCGCTTGTGTACTCTTTTGTTATAGGCCCGAGTCATTCTTAAGCGGTAAATCTTATGGCGTAAGGCAGCATTGCCCTTGCGCTCTGCGAGTGAGTCCAATGCCAGGCGCATGGCCTCCCAGTTTGCCTCTTCATCATACAGCATGATCCGAAGAGTCGGCTAATAATGTTCAATGGGCAAGACGGCTTCTGCCCCATACACCATGAGAAATGGGGTTTCTCCAGTTGCCCCTTTTGCTGTTGTTCTGATGGCCCATATGACGTGTGGTAATTCATCCGCCCATAGGCCGCCAGCTCTTTCAATTTTCTTTTTTATGCCATCTGAGATTAACTTGTTAAAGGCTTCGACCTGGCCATTTGCTTGGGGTCGGCCGACTAATGCGAAATAATGTGAGATCCCTTGATCTCCCAAACAAGTCTTGAGTTGAGGTGTCTCAAACTGAGGACCATTGTCAAAAACCATGGACATAGGCACCCCAAAACGAGTGATAATATTCTTCTAAATGAAGGAGATGACGTCCTTTGTCTTGATGTTTTTGACCGCCTCTGCCTCTACCCATTTGGTAAAGTAGTCCACAGCCTTTAAGATGTAGCGTTTGTCGCCTGGAGCAGCCGTATATGGTCCCAGAATGTCCATGCCCCATTTAGGAAATGGTACTAGATTGTGGATTGCCGTCAGGTCAGTGGCCAGACGATGGATTAGCTTGCCAAATTTTTGACACTTGTCGCATTTTTTAACCATCTCCATAGCATCCGCTTAAAGGGTTGGCCAGAAGTAATGCCGCCTAGCCCTGACGGCTAAGGATCTGCCGCCTATATGAGAGGCGCAGTATCCGGCATGCAATCTTCGAGTACTTCTTGCCCCTTTTCTAGGGTCACACACTTCAACAGAGGCTTCAAGAAACCTGCTTTGAAGAGCCCTCCTTATCTTATCTCAAAGCTTGCAGCCCATTTTTTAAGCACGGCCGCCTCCTGGGGTGACTCAGGGAGCGTGCCGTTTGTAAGATATGCCTGGATGCTATCCATCCAGGTAGAGCTTCGGTCAAGTACTCAATTGGGTTCTTCATCAGATATACTTCTTTTTTCCATAAGTTGCCAGAAGACTGACCGAGGCGTATCATAGGAGGCGGATGACGCCAGTTTTGACAGAGCATCCTCCTGATTGTTTTCAGATCTGGGCACTTGACTTAGATGAAAATCTTCAAGTGTCCCAGCTTCAGCTTTGACCGCCTGCAGATACTTGATCATGGCCGGATGGGTTGCCTCATAGTCACCTTGGTACTGGCTTACGACCAATTGGCAGTCAGAGTAGGCGTCAATCTTAGTTGCCCCTGCCGCCTTGCACATACGGATGCCGGCTAGCAGGGCTTCATACTCGGCCTCATTATTGGAGGCCTGGAACTTAAATCGTAATGCATATTCATATTTGTCCCCCTCAGGGGACTGACAAATTACGCCTGCACCACAGCCGTTCATCGTGGAACTCCCGTCCACAAACACTTTCCAAACCTGATCAATATTATCCGGCTCTGCCGGCCTTATCATTTCAACAATAAAGTCGGCGAATGCTTGCCTCTTTACAGCCTTTCTTGGTTCGAAAGTGATTTACAGTCCCTGTAACTCAATTGCCCATTTGAGCATTCGGCGAGAGGATTCCAGAGTCGTCATTGGCCGCTTGATTGGTTGGTCAGTGTAGACCACGACCTGATGTGCCAAGAAGTAAGGTTTTAACTTCTTCACATCCATGTAAAGGGCAAGGCCAAATTTTTCGACCATGGGGTACCGAAGCTCCGCGTTCCTAAGAACGTGGCTAATGAAGTAGACCAAAATTTGGATGCCGTTTCTTTCAGCTAAGAGAACGGCACTGAGGGCAGGATCTGAAATAGCCAGATACATGTAAAGCGCCTCTTTGGGCAAAGGGCTAACCAGCCTTGGTAAAGAGTGTAGATGTGTTTTCAGCTTTTGGAAGGCCGCCTCAGCATCATCCCCCCATTCAAATCTAGTCTTCTTCCTGATTGCCTGGAAGAAGTAGAGGCACTTGTCGCCTAACCGACTGAGGAATCTCCTGAGAGCCGCCAGACAACCTTTTAGCTTTTGAACTTTCTTCACAGTGCGGGGCGACTGCATGTCGATTACCGCCTGTATTTTTTTAGGGTTGGCCTCTATCCCCCTTTGGTCAATCAGGAATCCGAGAAACTTCCCAGACTCAACACCAAAGACACACTTTTTTGGATTAACCATGACCTTGTGCCGCCTGAGTGTGGCGAATGTTTCTCGGAGGTCAGCAATGTGATCCACCAGCTACTTGGATTTGGCTATCATGTCATCAATATATGCCTCTACATTCCTCCCAATCTGATTAATGAAGACTGTATTAATCATTCGTTTGAAAGTAGTAGGCGCATTTTTCAAGCCAAACGGCATCACAGTACAACAGAATAACCCCTGATCAGTGACGAATGCTGTCTTTTCTTGATCTTTTTTCCACAGGGGAATCTGATGGAAACCTGAATAGGCATCCATGCAGCTCATCAGTGCATGTCCGGCTGTAGAGTCGACCAGACTGTTGATCTTTGGAAGTGGATAACTATCCTTCGGACAAGCTATGTTTAAGTCAGTATAATCCACGCACATGCGCCAGGTACCATTCGGCTTCTTTACAAGCATAACATTTGCAACCCAATCAGGGAAGTTACAAGGCCGAATGAACTTAGCGTCAGAGCTTTTTTACTTCGGCGGCTGCCGCCTGACTTCTCTCCTCGCCGTGGTTTCTTTTATTTTTCCGGATGGGCTTCTTTTTGGGATCCACGGCGAGTTTGTGGACAGCAAGATCCGGGCTGATGCCTGGCATCTCTTCCACTTCAAAGACAAAAATGTCTTTGAATTATTTCAGCAATCGATGCAAACTTGCACCCAACTTAGCAAAAGTAGCCGTCCCCACCTTAACGATTCGCTCTGGCCGACTGTCGTCCAGAGGATATCAATGTGCTCTCCAGCCGACTGGGGACGGAAGTTGTCTGACCGCTCCCCGGTCAATGATTGCTATTACATTTCTTTTTCGACCGCTACCAGCTGATCATGTTTTCTCTTCTTGGCAGCTGGTGGGGTCGGATGGTCATCCTTTATATCATCAAGGTCTATGGCTCTTTGCCCTGAGTGGCTGCAGCTGCCGCAGGCTTGATGTCCAAGAGATAGCATTCTCGAGCTGTCTTCTGGTCCCCATTTAAGAAGCCAATAGTTCCATCGTCCTTCTCATACTTAACCAGCATGAGAGCAGGGATGATGACGGCCTTGCACTCGTTAAGAGTGGGTCTTCCAAGAATGAGATTGTAGGCAGTCAGCTCTTCGACTACCAGGAATCGGATGGTCATGTGCCGACCATTACCTTTTTGTCGTAGTCGGATGGGCAGATCAATTCGTTCGACTAGGTGCACAACTCCTCCCCCAAACCCAACAAGGGGATGGGAGAAATCCATCATGCTATCAGTCCTGTATTTGAGGTTGGATAGGCATTTTCGGCTGATGATGTCTGAGGAGCTTCTTGTTTCTATTAAGATGCGACCAACCAACTGGTTTGCCACTTTGCATTCTATGACAACAGTGTCATCATGCGGCCGACGGACTTTGCCTCTGTCCTTTTCGGTGATGATGACTTTAGGGAAGGCCGATGTGCTAGCCGCCTGTCCCTCTTCAACAGAATAGATCATCTTCCTTTGATAGTCCTTGGTGCCTTGGATGGTCGGGCCACCTCCGGCGAATCCGCCTGCTATCGTATAGACCGGTTCTTCATCGGTTTCGGAGCTAATAGCAGGCTAGGGAGTCTTTTTGCTAGACTGCCCCGGATTCGCCTTTAAAGTCACTTTGGATTTCATATAGGACTTCAGCGCTCCTTTGTCGGCAAGGCGGTCAAGCGTCCGCTTGAGGCTGAAGCAGTCGTTTGTGTCATGGCCGACATCCTCATGGTAATGGCAGTGTTTGTTTTTGTTTCGATTTTCAGTGGAACCTTTCATAGGAGTCGGCTTCTCAAGAGTCAGCCGATCCTTTATCTCCATGAGGATTGAGTAGCTGTCCTTGTGGAACTCGTACCTTGGAACGTACGGCTTCTACTCTCCCTTTTTCTTCTAAGCCGGCTGATGGGAGTTATCAACCGCCCAGATCTGCTTTCTCTTTTTGCTCTCTTCTAGTTTTAGAGACGGCTGAGCAAGCAAACTCTCCTTCTGCCGGTTAGACCTCTTTGAGTCCGACTGCTTATTGGAGGAGCAGAGTTCGGTCGCTTGTATGTAGGATTCCGCCTACATCAAGGCTCCTTGGAGGGTAAAGATTTTCTTGCGGACGAGTTCGAACTTGAAAGTCGACCCGTCCTTCAGACCTTTGGAAAAGTCTGTATAAGCCACTTCGTCAGACATCAAGGCTCCTTGGAGGGTAAAGATTCTTACCAGATTGAACCGCTTGACGTATGATCGCAGCCCTTCTCTATCTCCCTGTTGCACATGACCTAAATCAAGGCTCGTTTTCTTTGCAAGGATGTTCATAGAGAAGTTAGAAGCAAACAAGAACGCAAGCGTCTTAAAGCTATTGATGCAACTAGCCGGCAGATTGTCGAACCACTGTTGGGCTATGCCCTTTAGGGTGGCTGGAAAGCAACGACACCAGGTGGCATCATCCAACCCTGTACATACATAAGGTGGGTGTATGCTAGAAGGTGGTCTTCTGGGTAGGCGGTACCATCATAGGTCCCAACCAACACATTTTTAATCTTGGCCGGCTGTTCGGTCTCGGCTATTTCCTTGGAGAACGCAGAGGGTTGTTCCCCGAGGTTTTGTAGCGGGAGCTGCTAGTCCATAGGCTGGTAGTTGTATGCCGCTTGTCCTCCAAAGAAGGCAGGCTGGATGTAAGGCAAAGCCGGCGGCCTGTATAATGGTTGTGCCATATACTGTGCCGAATTGATTATATGAGGCCCTGACTGTACGAGGGGCCGCTTGACGGGGTCCCTTATACAGATTGAGAATTCCTCACACAGGTATTCTGAAAGCTATCATGATAAGTCGACGTAGATGCTGACTCTGACAGCTGCTGGGTCCTCTTCTCCTCTATGTACTGTCGAGCATCAGGAAATGATTTCTTGCTACCATCTGGCTGTACATGCCAAATGGCTTTTCATATCAGCTTTTCTGGGAAACGGAGTCTTGAAAGGTCGAACTGGGGTCGAGCCTTCTCCTTTTATAGAGGGTGAGGAGTCTGCTGACGGTCCCAGACCGACTTTTGTTTTCCAACCTGAGCTGGTTTTGTGGCCGACTGTTCCTTTCTTGGAGCAGCCGACCGCTTGGTGATCAAATCCTTGATTTCACCCTTGAAGCTGCTCATAAATTTCATGAGCTCATCTCGGGTGACTGGGGCTAACCCTGCCGCCTGGGAAGGATCAGCCGGCTGCCCTGAGGGCTGACTTGACTATCAAGGGGGCCTGCTTGGACCCGCCTGGTTAGCATTGCGCTCCCGCCTGTCTTTGTGACAGAGGCGCTTAGAGATGAAGGACCCGTCTGGGGCCACATAGGTTTCGATGTCGTCATCGTCACCCGAGTCATGGTCCGTCTAGATCATTACTTCTTCCAGAGGCCGATTGCTCTCTAGAGGCGGCACAGGTTGTTCTTGAGAAGCCATCTTAGAGGTACTTTCCCCACATACGGCGCCAAATGTTTCGGGGTTTTTTGTGTCCCTTGGGAGAGTTACAACTCAAGACTGGATTCAACAAGAGCGCCTGTACCTGCAAAACAAACGAAACTCCGAATGGTCAGAGGTCTGCCTCCGAAGATTAAATTAGTACGCAATCAGAGTAAAACGTGCGAAAAGTAAGTTATTTGCTCGGATTCCAAGCTCAGGAGTTCTCTTTTTTAGAGAGCAATAAATGCCTTAATGATTAAGACGTAAAGTTCGAGGTGTCAAAAAAAGACTATCCCAATAATTGGGGGAATCTCCGTATTTATAGGGTCCTAGGATAACGTACCCTACTCTAGGGTTTGATGACCTAGGGATTAGGGCAGCGCCGTTTTGCAGCGTCCTTGGAATTTGGGCCTTGAAGGCCGCCATTTCCAGGGGGCGTATCTGAGTGACACGTGTCACCCATCTGGAGGGTCCATTTGGACGCCTCTTAGAGGGTCACGTGTTGCTCTCTTATTGGTCCACTTGGGGGTATTAAATATCCCAAATCAGTGTTCCCTAAGATGTGAAAGACTATCATAGCGGAAATTGAAGGCAACTACAAGCAGAGCGGTCTTCAAGCGAAATCCCCTGCTTGAGGAAGGTCGTCACAACAAAATGAAGCATACAAATTTGTTTACCCTAAAGACGTGTGCTCAACGGTGCAAGATACGCGTTACTTAACTCTTTTATCTGTTTAACTAACGCTAGTTTGCAGCTATCGGTGTTACAAGAATGAGTTAGGATCGCAGAACGTTCTAAATCATTCTCCGTCCATATCGCTACTTTGACTTTTGCTTTCAAAACATGCGTTTCTCTAAACTCATTCAAAGTAGGGGCTTTTGTAGACACCTAATTGTGTCTCCCCAAAATCAAACCCAGTGATGAGTACCTTTCACTTCACTTGATAATCGAACAAAGTGAAAATGTGAAAAGTCTTGTGATGCGGTTGTTTTAATAAAATAACTCTTTCTTTTTGTTTTCGAAAATGTACTCTATTTATGAAAATGTCCAGTCCAATTTAGTTTGGTCCATACTAATGGTCCAATAATAGTGTTGTTGGATTGGGCCCGGAAAGATCTTTTCAACGATATATTATAAGCCCAATTCCGATGAATAATGTGGAAGTTATGGCCAAAATACTAAATTGGGCCTGAAATGTTTTTATGGCCCAATGATCTAGTGGAGGGCCCATTAATTAATATTCCTAAAATTATTAGGATTGATTTTAGTCCTCTAAAATAATCTAGAAGGTTGTTTTGAGATCTAATGAGATTAGGATTAATAATTATATCTTTTATAAAAATAAAGAATTCTTTTGGATTAAAACAAATGCTTTAAAAGAGATTAAATCTGATTTTTAAAGATAAGTACGGACGTTGTTCATCGAATTTAATTAGATTAAGGATTCCGTAAAGGTTTTTAAAAACGCATGAATCAGCGTGAAACGACAAGCTAGCACGTAACGACAAGCCTGTCGCATCACGCTGGACCCTGCCCTTCTGCGACAGGGGTAGTTTTACGCCTAATAGGATTCGGTATTTTTCTGATCGTTTCCGGACTATTTTCTCTATAATTAGGGTCGTATTTCCCCGTTTTTAATCATCGACAATCATCAACAATTATCTAATTATATTCTTTTCTCTCTCTTAAGCAATAGCTTATTCTTTCTCCCTCTTTCTAAGCCTTCCCTTTTCAAATAAAAATACCGCATTCACGAGTTCTAGACACACCTAGCAAAGCTCGAAGTTGCCTTTCGCCCTAGACGTGAAAGGTTGATAATTTCTAAGGGTTTGGTCCCAAATCCCTATTTCAATTATTTAAATTAATTGTTTGATTTAATATTTTCCTTGAAGTTACTAACGTGTGTATTTTGTTATTAGAAAGAGGTACGAGGCAACAAAGTAAGTTGTTTTAATCGCTCTCTATCTTTAGAAATCATGTTCTTCATATTATATTAATTCCTAGTATCATGTTAGGATGTTTTTATTGCTTTCTAGCATCATGCTTAGGTTGCTTTCTATTTCTTATATCATATTAGTATCATGTTAGGGCTAAAGATTTGATTTTTATTGTCTAGTGACATTCTAGGATTTGTTATTAATCTTGTTAGTATCATACCTAGGATCTTGCTATTATTATTATTCTTTATTGAGATTATGATGATGATGATGATGATGATGATGATGATGATGATGATGATGATGATGATGATGATGATGATGATTTGTTGTATCAATATTATTGTTGCTTGATATTATATTATTATTTTTATTGCTTAATCACGCCCTCTCTTATAGGATTAAAGGGAATTTGTACTTGTAATCACGCTTAATAAGATAATTAATAGTCTTGTTTAGGCTAATATGATTTTAATTCAAGTGATCGCCAATAATAGATTTGTTTGTGCATTAATATTCAACCAACATAAATTAAACAGGTTTAGGATTAATATATTGATTGTATGTTAGTCAGAAAGTGTACATGAATATGACAAGAATAAAGTAGAGGCCTATTTTTAGGGCAGGTTCAATCTCTTTTAGGTTGGATTCGTACCTTCATCCCCGAATATCCAGTCATGGTTCTAGACCACTATGGATTTAGCAATCTCATGGATCGTGAAGGGGTGTAACCTTTACCCTGTGAACGGTTTACAAGTTCCTAAAACTTGTTGGCGACTCTTTTACTCTAGCTTCCTTCCCTTTGGACGCCACCATGCCTAAGTGTATGATCACAGTAGGGCTCAAGTTCGGGATGCTTGAAATATTCGCTACACATATGCTTCGCATCCCCATATCTTGAGAAAAGACAGCCTTGGAGGTTTCTTCGTCCATAATTCGTATGGAGTGTTTTCCATAGCTTTTGATGGAGCACGGTTCAGTGTAAGTGCCGCGGTTAGAAGTGCGTGTCCCTAGAAATAGATAGGAAGATCACTAAGACCAATTGTTGATTGTACCATGTCTAGCAAGGTTCAATTTTTCCTTTCGGATACTCCGTTCCATTGTGGAGTTCCTGGAGGTTTCAATTCTGAAAGTATACCCTTTTCTTTTAGATGGTCATCGAATTCTTGGCTTAAGTATTCACCACCTCGATCCGATCGAAGGGCTTTTATTTTCTTGCTAAGCTGATTTTCAACTTCACTCTGAAATTCTTTGAACTTTTCAAATGATTCAAATTTGTGCAACATAAGGTACACATATTCATATCTACTATAGTCGTATGTGAAGGTGATAAAATATCGATGGCCATTTCTTATGGTAGTGCTCATTGGTTCACATACATCGGTGTGTATTAGGCCCAACAAGTCACTTGCCCTTTTTCCCAACTTGGAGAATGGCTGCTTTAGCATCTTGCTTAATAAACATCCTTCGCAATTTTCAAATGATTGTAAATCGAATGAGTCAAGAACACCTTCCTGTAGAAGTTTCTTGATGCGTTTTATGTTAATGTGGCCAAGACGACAATGCCACGAGTACGTCTCATTTGACTCAATGCTCTTAGCTTTCTTAGTGGTATTATTAAAATTATAAACTTGTTTGTCTAATGAAATCACTAAAAGATCATTTTCAGAATGTGCAATACCATATAAAACATTATCGAGATAAAACGAACATTCATTGTCCTTTACTCGAAATTCAAAACCTTTGGCGTCCAACGCCGAAATTGAAACGATGTTTTTGGTAATGTTGGGAACATAATAACATTTTTCAAGTTCCAAAACTAGCTCGGAGGGAAAAGACAAACTGAGAGTTCCTATGGATACGACCGTAATTTTGGCTTTGTTGCCAACCCTGAGTTCAACATCTCCCTTCGCTAGCGTTCTAGTGTTCCTTAGTCCTTGAGAATTGGAACAAAGGTGTGAGCCACATCCGGTATCTTATACCCATGATGTTGAGCTAGTGAAGTTTAAGTCTATAATGAATATACCAGATCCAGCAGCAACGGTTCCGTTCTTCTTATCTTCCTTGAATTTGAGGTAATCTCTCTTCCAATGTCCCTTCTTCTTGCAATAGAAGCATTCAGAATCAGATTTAGAAGATGCTACCTTATTGTCCTTGTTTTCCTTGTTAGCTTTTGGCTTAGGTGAAAATGTCTTCTTACCCTTCCCTTTGAAGCCTTTCTTCTTCTTGCCTGAGCGCTTGAACGCGTTTCCCTTTTTTATCATGAGCATATCATGCTTCCCCTCATCCTTGAGCGTTTTCTCGGCTTGCTTCAACATACCATGAAGCTTGGTGAGGTTTTTCTCCATGCTGTGCATATTATAATTCATCTTGAACTGATCATAGCCTTTTTGAAGCGAATGAAGAATGATGTTAATGGCCATCTCGGTTGAATGCCCCGCATCAAGCCTTTCCATGTTCTCAAATAATCCTATCATTTTGAGCACATGTGGGCTGACTGGCTCTCCTTTTTTAAGCTTACTCTCAAGGATCTGCCTGTGGGTTTCAAACCTTTCAGTTTGGGCCTGCTCTTGGAACATGTTCTGAAGCTCAAAAATGATCTCAAAGTTGTCTCCTTCTCAAAGAAAGTCTTCTAAAGGTCGGGAGACATAGTGGCCAACATGATGCATTTGACATCCCGATAGGTAGTTTGCCATCGGTTTAGGGCAGCCTGCTCACTTCCTCATTGGGAGTCTTGGGCATTTCCTCATCTAGGACATTATCCTTTTACTCTTGTATGAGAACTACACGCAAGTTTCTTTACCAATCAAGAAAATTTGGCCCACTCAACTTCTCCTTGTCGACAATTGAGCGCAACGAGAATTGGTTGTTTGAGTTATTTGTAGACATGGTTCTACAATTGAAAGAATTTAAAATGAAAAACCTGAAAGGAATAGTGTCCTTCGAACAAGTGTATTATTCTAATAGAGGGTTCAGAATTATTAGAAAGCTAATTATTCAGTGAGGTCAAGTGATCGGAATGCCTGGGTGGAGGCCGCTTCCGATCAATAATATTAATGTATAACTAATATTACAGCTTAATCTTGACTGACCCCTTCGGGTCACACCCAAGCAACTAACGAACCGATGCGACGAATTAATTCGGTAAGAATTAATGAGTCGACCGAGTAATTAATATTTAGACGTCAGAAATTTGAGCTTGGAGTGTCGAAACAGAGCGTCGAAAGTCGAGTCAAAATTAATAAAAGACGAGACGAGAAAATTACTAATAAATCAACAAAATGAATAAAATACCCCTACATCGGAATGCCCCAGTGCTAGGGGCATATGGCCTAGCAAGGTGGCAAGCAATGCGTGCTAGTGGACCTTGGCTAGCATGGTCAGCTAGTAGCCCGCACCATGTGCGAGGCATGCTAGCAACTGGCCGAGGCTGGCAGCCCGCGCTTGGTAGGTGGCATGCCAACAAGCCGAAGGTAGCAGCCCGCACCATGTGCGAGGCTTGCTAGCAAGCTGCAGCTAGCAGCCCGCACCTAGTGCGTGGCGTGCTAGCATGCCGCAGCTAACATCCCCCACATGGTGCGTAGCTTGCTGGCAGCATGCCTCGGCTAAGCAGCCCGCACTTATATGCGTGGCCTGCTGGGCCGTAGGGGTGGCAGTGGCTGGCAGCCTACCTTAGGTGCCTTGATGCCCAAGTGTGGGGCTGCCACATGGCGCGGAGTGGGGAGCAAGTTTGGTCCCTCCCTTCTCCAAATGGTCCTCACCTAACCTATCTTGTGAGCATGCTACTTGTTGATTTATTAGTAGCTTGATTATTAATTTTATTTTTGATTTAAAATAAAATGGAAAAATCAAATCTCATACATTGATGGGTGAGCTTTTCTCACTCTTGATTTTCCTTATAAATACCCAACTTGGGGTATTGGGAAAATTGATTGAGTAAGTGTTGAAAAAGGCATCACCATTGTGAAAACCTTTGAACACAATTAATTACTTAGGTTTTAAGGTCGGGCTTAGCTAACTCCTAAGCAATAGACCATTTTTGGTGCTCGGGTTGAGGGTGGACTTTGTTGGAGATCCTCATGTGAGCAGGGCTAAGAGAATTCGAAGTAAGAGCTCAATTATTGAGCGTAACACGCGACAAAGGTAATAATCTCTTTCTTAATCTTGTTGTTTAAGTTAATTATGTTTTATGGTTATAATTATTGTGAGTGTGATCTTGGCTCGGGTTTCCTTCCGCGGTGGGTCGGACTCACCGAAAACCAACAGGGGTATCGGAGCCTTGCTCATTTATTTTTATAATCATATTTTTCAAGGTGTTTTTATGGCTTAATTTTTCTGGTTTTAAGTTGCTAATTAGATTAGTAGCTCGGTTTCATTATTTTAAGCCCGTATTATGGTGATTTCAGCCCCGAACCCATATTTTTGGCTAAAAATAGTGAATTTTGGGTGGAAAAGGCGTTCTGGAAATGGTTTATTCTATTAGGGATGTGTTTTTAGCCAAAAAACGACCGTCAATGCCTTTTTCGAGGGATTTTTCGTTTTGACGAAAAATTTTAAGTCTTTCTAACCTTGAATCTTTATGGCATATTTATGGTGGTTATGTATTTGGTTCTTCCCTTAATTTATATGCAATTTTAAGCTTCTCTAAGCATGGTTACTTGGTAGTAATTGGTGCTTGAAAGTTTGGTTTTATTTTTCACATAATTACAAATCCATTGCATTAAAGTGTGAAAAAATTTGTTCTTTGTTGCTTCCAAGTACTAAAGATTCAATCTTTAATTATTTTAAGTAATTGAAACTTTGAATTACTAAATTCCATGAACTTTTGGTTGAACTTTTAATTTAATCATGTCTAAGTTGATTAGAATCATAAAGTTTGAATCTTGTGATAGAAATTTCATTTATTTTCATATTGGAAGATATAATTTTTCAAGGATTCACAAGTGTTAAAGTGGGAATCTTTAAATTTAACATTGTGTTCATTTTTCCAACTCCCTTTTATTTTGTCAAAATCTCATGATTAATTTAAATTAATTAAATTAATAGTGAGTGATTGCCCTTTATTTATTTTTATTGCACCAAGTTAAACCAAATTTATTAATGAATGGTTCTTGGAAATAATTTTGGTTAAGTGCACCATCATGAATTTTGATTTAAGTTGGACTTCTATTAATTTTTTTCAGTTTGCTCATTAAATTAGTTCTAAAAATTAATTCAGAATTAATTATTTAGTCATGCAAAAAAACTCGGATTTTAAATCTCGAGAGTATAGCACGCAAACCAAGGCAACACCGCTTCGGCTAGCCGAGCTACTGTGCAGCCCGCATGTGGCTGCCAAGGTTGGTGATGCCTGGTGCGCGCCAGCCGCAGCAGTAACACAGCAGCACCAGCCAGGCAGCAGCGCAATGCGGCTATGCTGTGTGCGTAGCTGTTGCTCGCTGCCAGCATCATGGCGTGCCATCCAGCAACGAGCAACAGCATGGTGCGGCAGCAGCATTGTGCTGTGCGCGCGCACCGTGCATGTTGCTGTGCTGGCCGTGGCTGAATGGAGCGGGTGTGTCTGTGTTGCTTGGTGCGAAGGGGCAAGCAGCTGTAGTACCCTTTTTATTTACTAATTAAAATTAGAAGTCAAAATCCCACGTAAGTCGATAATTTGACTAAAAAAAGAAATTAGAGTCACCATTCTATTTTTGCCCGAATAGAGACGGTCTTTTGTTTATGATCGTTTTCAAATAGAAAGCGACATTGACTCCATTAGGTGAGACACTATATAAGTATGGTCTTAGGAAAATTAGAGATCTAGGTACGGGGTATAAGTTAGGAAGATCGAACGTTTGGAACTCATCTCTTCCTCTGTTCTAACGAACAGGCTCTTACTAGTACGTTGTTAATTGGTTATAGTTATTCACATACTTTTCCTTAAACTAAAGCATAAAAAAAACGAAAATTTCCACATTGTCAATCACACTCAAATGTAAAATAAAAGTGAATTAAACCTTACGATATATGGTGGATTTGAGCATTAAAGTTGCCCTACGTACCGTTCATTATGGGATTTGAATCCACTCCCGGATCAAAATCCCTACGTAGTTCTTACGAAAGTCCATTTATACCTGGTCAAAATTTCATACGAGGTTTCAAGAAGGTTTATATGTTGTTTTTTTTGGGGGGGAGGTGGTCGATCCATATAGGGTCATTGGAATGAGGCTGAGCAATCTTGCTTTCAAGATGGAGGTCAATTTATCAAGGTTGAGGAAGTCACTAGAATCAGCGACACCATAGGAGTTTCTTTGAGGAGAATGATTTTGTTTGTATAATGCGTTTCAATTAACGACTTTATTTAGGGTTGACCAACTTCCAAAAAGAGATTGTGTGGGCTTATTTGAGTGTGCTAAAAAGGGGATTTTATTGGGTATGAATCGAGAAGAATACGAAGGAAATGTATTTGGATTGTATGAAATTGACTTATGCTGAATGGACATTCCATATGGCTTAAATCTAAATGATAGGTAGTATATTGAAAACCTTAATCATGTTAGATTACGTAAGAGATCTATCAGAGATAATAAAACTTCAAAAGTATAATTCTTTGCGGCAAATAGATCATCTTATAACCTATCACGATTGAATATTCAATTTTACCCTCTTATTTAAATATAAGCCATAAACCATAACTCGAAAGATTTATTTTATTAATAAAATGTTACAAGCATGCAAAGCCATGTTTTGCTTAATTAAAAGTTAGTTGTCTCTTTATTAAGAAATGCATAAGGGAATTTTGCTCTTCCGAACGGTGATGGAATTAAAACTTAAACAAGATTTATTTAAAAAGTATAAGACATTCTATTCCAAACTAAATGAATTATTTATAAAGCTCCTTTCATATAGCCATAGGATGAAGAAGACTACTTCAAAGAAGTGTTAGTCTTAAAGTGATACATATGTGTCTTTTTATTATATGGGATTAATATTAACTTGAGGCATGAGTATTTATAGCTTTCTTAAATGACTTAATTTACAATATTTTTTAAAAAAAAACCCAGAGGTGTATATAATAGGGTGACACAAATTATATAATAATGTTCATTCTTTCTTTCTTTTAAAAGCTTAAGGATTTAAAGTTTTCCTAATATTTCGGACGCCATAACTCATGTTTTAACGGTCGGATTTGAGCATATGATAGGTTTTTGGAAAGTTCTACAAGTCTTCTATAACATATCAAAAATTAGGAATCATCCAACTGTTTAATTGAAAGATAATGAATTTTCTTTAACATCACTCCAGTTTGGGACGTTCATGGGGAATTAGGTGATAATGGTCAAAGTACTTCGAAATTGGCATGATCCTTTTAATGGTAGGTTTAGGACAAACATTTAGATGCTCTTTAGAAAATTCTCCCTTTTTATAAGTCATTTGATATTCCAAATACAAAGAGTATGCTTGGTTGGGAAAAACAGCCTCTAATCAGTTTAACATTTTAATACCTAGTTTTGTAAAAATCATAAAAAATAGAGTATTCATCCTATGAGGACGTGTGACCCCAATTTACAAAGCTCAAGGAATCTACTTTCTAGGTGGTTAATTCAAATTTTATTATTAAAAAAGGATATTGATAGAAATTGGAAAATGGACAGACCTGTAGTAAGAAATTTGTGGTGTTACTATGTCTTAATGTCTGATTTTTTGTGGGTTGGTTAAAACTTATTTTTATAAAATTCCAAGTCTCATACACTTCTAAATACATAAGATTACTGTAAAAAATTTATTTTTTAATTTTATAATGAAAAACGATTTTTTACATAATAAAAATAAAGTGGTCGAAAATGCTATCTTGCTAGAATTCCATCATTCATTCCTTGGAGCTTCCTTATGCATTTTGTACAATTATCATAGCTTCCATTTCATACTCTACATAATGATAATACATACAAGAAAAAATCAAACAAACCATGTATACTCACTCTCAAACTCGCTTGCGGTCGGTCAAATTCTACTTGGTTTCCAAATTAGGAAACCGGCACGTATAGTGCCCTAGGAGGTTATGGAACACACAAAAGTAGAAAAGTTAGTAAATGTATGTAAAAATAATATGAAATCACAAATAAAAAGAAAGAAAATATTACCTTTGACTTTGAGTTGCTATCTTGGGGATTTAGTAAAAGTAGTGTCGAATTGATCGATTTAATTTCAGGCCAAGTCTTTCTACAATTTTTTTTATTTTTTTTTTATAAATAAAAAATAAAGATGATTGAAAATATTAGAATAATAATAGCAATAAGATACATAAAATCAGTAGTACTAAACTTTTATCTGGGGTTAGAAAGTGATACTGTAGAAACGGTCATGGTTTTAAAATTGTACAGATTAAAGGGTCAATATTTGATATTCTCGACCAGGATATGTCAAACGGAATAAATGTTACATATGTAAGTGGTAACACATTATTTTTATTTTATGTTATTTTTAAAAGATACACTTACTACTATTATTAGACTAAACGATTACACAATTGGGATATGATAAAAATACGGATAAGATTTATCCCCTATAAAAGGGAGATTTCCCTTATTCAAAATAACCCTTTACCCAAAAAACACACCCCTTGCCTTTTCCTCTTCGGTTTCCATGGCTCCCGGCAACCAAAACCGTCAAACTCCATCTCCGTTCGACGAGCATTTTTGAGTGCTAAATTTATATTTAGCTTTGATTATGGCGTTAGTGGTGCTACTAATGGCGTTAATGATTTTCATAATCATGAATAAATGACGATTTGAAGTTTCCGGCACGGAGTGTACAAGGTTCGAGTTATGCTACAAATTAGCCTCGTGTTTTGTTCGTAAATTAGGAGTACAAATTGTAAGGGTTTTGTATACTCCAAAATTATAAATAAACACTACTTGAATTTGTCTCTTATGTTTAATTATTGCGGTTGTCGTTAGCAAAATTAAATTTGTTATTATAATTATGAAATTACACAAAATTTATTAGTTAATTGAATGTAAAAAAATTATGGAAAATAGGGGATCAAAATTTGGTGTCTACAGAATGCCCCTCATTGATCAAGTTTGGAACAAACGATGATCAATGATTAGAAAAAGATAGTAAATTTTGATCCTTAAATAGAGTTTATAAAGAAACTAGAGTAAAATAAAACAAAATGCTAATAATTATCAAGCATTTGCTTAAATGTGGCGTGAGAATATTTACGGTCAAATACGACATATTGATTGTGGCTAAACTTAATCGTCAATTATTTGCAGTTGAAAGACAGCCTTAAAAAATTGATTAATTGATTAATGATCAGTTGTGGTTGAAAAACCAGCTTTGATAAATCTCGATTGTGCTTGAAAAACCGGCTTAAAAAGTCTTGGTTGATTAAACAATGATCAATTGTGGTTGAAAAACCAACTTTAGAAATCTTGGTTGCGGTTGAAAAACCGGCTTGAAAATTTTGATCTATTGATCAGTCGTGGTTGAAAAACCAGCTTTGGAAACTTCGATAAAGAACTTAATCGTTCATTACTTACGGTTGAAAGACCGTCTTGAAAGACTCCATATAGCATGGAGATAATAAACAGCTTGAGACATATCAAAGTGCAACTGTAAAATTGGCTAAAAAGACATTCTAAGGATTAAATTGATTCTTTTTGACTATCCTATTCATGTACAAAAAAGCAAGTTTCACGGGTACTTTAACCATGAGAATATGGAGTAAAAAAACAATTGATTGTTGTCATAACACATGCATGTAAGTAAAGTTTGCATGAAGAAAGGTGACATGTTGTGGTGGGACTAAATGCATGAAAGCTTATAGGTGTTTCAATGTAAGATGGGGTTTTTCCTTGCCTATATAAGACATGAGTTTGGGTGATCATAATCATCCACTTCTATTCTCCTTTAAACAAGAATACATAGTTTTTCTTGTTTTCCTTTCCTCCTTTTCCTCAAATTTTCTTTCAAAATTATGGATATGAAAGAAAAAGAACCCAACTACTTGAATGAATTCAATGAAGTAGACTACAAAAACACTTTATTTTCCATGGGGGTAGAGGTTGCTTTAGGAGAGAAAAGTAATGCAAAAATCTTCTTTGATTCTCTTCTTCCTCTTCTCAAACTTCCACTTTGCTATGACCTCATTTATGCTTCTACTAAATATTGGGATGAGAAAAAGCATGTTTTTAGGTTTAAAGGTGGGGAGATGGTGCCAATGGTAGACGAAATTGAAGGCCTCTTGGGTTTTGCCATGAGTGGACCATTGGTTACAACAAGGAAGTGTACTTCTACTAGTGGTTATTTACATGAGGCTTTAGGCATATCTTATCATGATGGTATGACTTTCCATCATGAATATTCCATCCTTATCAATTGTTTCCACGAACCATTTAAAGAAAAAGGTACCAATCTTAAACTTGATATTTCATATGGCTCGGCACGAAGTCGAGCATGCTTGATTGCCCTCATGGGTCTCTTGTTGTTCAAGGAAGATCTTGGGTTGTGTCATAACAATATAGATAGCTATGCACTACAAATAGTTTATGGGGGCCAATTAGGGCCATTGATCTTGGGAGAATTGGTCCTTAGTCTTGATCATCAAAAGGAACATCCATACACCTTCATGAAGGGGAGCCCACTGGTGCTTCACTTGTGGCTGATAGAGAAGTTTAAATTGGTGAAAACTTTGAACGAAATCAAGTACCATCCTAAGATTATCCTTAGTAGGGGTTGTTCACCCTTATATCATAAGGTAAAGAAAAGTAATGCTTGGAGCTTTACCCTTGAAGGTGAAATCCAATGGGTAACCTCTCATTTGGGGATCAAAGAAGTCATATATAGTACTGCTAACAAAAAGGGTGTAGTGCTTCCAAGTATCAACAAGATCACTTTTTATTATCCCTGGAGGTGTCTTCGACAGCTCGGGCAGCGACAAACCTTCCTAAAGGATCTTCCCACTGATGAATGTACTACTCATTGGATAGATACCAACATGTTGAGGGATCTGTTCAAAGTTTAGGAACGAGTTAAGAAAATTCCATTTCTCCCGGTCTTAAGAGATCCGACTATTGATGTTTATTATGAAGGGTGGCTTCTCAAAGATGTAGGTTCTTTTAAAAGGCCAAAGATAGAGGATGAACCCTCGATCAGCAATTCGAAGAGGATTAAGGAAGAGAAGTGATAAAGTCAAGAACGGAAAGATTCAAATGCCCCCTATTTTTTTTTGGCACTTGAACTTTCCAAGTAATAAGTCTAGGGTTTCCTTAGCAATATGGGCATTTGAAGCGTCGAATTAGGACCGAATGTCATCTTATGTAACATTGTGTTTTTAAAGTTGGAATTTCTCTTTAGAATGAAGTTTTTCTTTAAAAGTCAACTCGATTGTTGCCCTAAACTTTGACATTGTTACTTGAAATTTAAAGTTTATGATCATGAGATCATGATTTAGAATACTTCATTTTATGAGCCCAATCATGTATTTTAATCGTAAATGGAGGTCCAAAGTATAGACAATGACTTTAAAGCCTAAATATACAATCGATAAATCTAAAGGATACGGGATTATAAAAATTGTACTTCGTATGCAACCCTTAGAGTTGATCGAATGTCATACATCGACGAGTAATTTCCCCGTTTTATTGACCAAAGTACGTACGAAGATCCTCTTTCTTTTTTTTTTTTTTTTTTTTTTTTTTTTTTTAGGTTTGGATACTAAGCGTAATACTTTTTGAGATGATCAAGATTGGCGAAGTGGAGGAAAGTATCACCATTCATATCGACTAACTTTAGTGCCCCGGCAGGAGTGATATGTTTGACCAAGAATGGTCCTGACCAATTTGGTTTAAATTTGCCCCGAGGATCATGAAGAGGAGCGCGGTTTTCTTCTAGCACCAAATCACCCTCCTGGATGTCTCTATCTCGAACTTTTTTGTTGAAGGCTCGAGCAATGCGTCGTTGGTAAAGTTGGGTATTGTGAAGAGCCTGTAACCTTCGTTCATTTGCTAAGGCAAGTTCATCATTCCGAAGTTTGAGCCATTGATCTTTAGAGATTTCACTTTCATTCATGACCCGTAAGGATTGAATTTCGATTTCTATGGGAAGGATGGGTTCCATCCCATACACCAAGGAGTAAGGAGTAGTTCCTGTTGGGGTTCGAATGGAAATTCTATACCCCCAAAGAGCATATGGCAACTTGTTAGGCCATTCCCTTGTCTTTTCAGTCATTTTTGCGATTATTGTCCGAATGGTCTTATTGGCTGCTTCAACTGCTCCATTGATTTGAGGGCGATAAGGAGAAGATTGATGATGTCTAACTTTATACTTTTCAAGAGTTTCTTTCAATTGCCCCTCGAATTACGACCCATTGTCCGAAATTATTTCAAAAGGCACTCCATAGCGACAAATAATGTTGTTTATCACGAATTTCGAGACTTGTTTTGCACCTAATTTGGAAAATGATGCTGCTTCAATCCATTTTGAAAAATAATCAATCGCTACTAAAATGTGTTGATGCCCATTTGAAGCTTTCGGATGAATTTGTCCAATGATGTCGATGCCCCAACTTGAGAATGGCCACGGTGAAGTGAGATTATGTAGTGAGATGGGTGGCATATGGTTGAGATTTGCAAATATTTGACACTTCTTACAAGTCCTTACAAAGTGTATGCAATCTGTCTCCAAGGTGGTCCAATAATACCCGGCTTGCAAAATCTTACGAGCCAACATTCGTCCGTTCATATGTGGTCCGCATTCTCCTCCATGGATTTATCCCATGACCTTTCGGACTTGTTCACCATGAATACACAGTTGCAAGGTTCCATCAAAACCTTTATGATACAATTGATCTTTTAATATCACAAAGTGAGCGGCTAGCCTTCGGATTGCAAGTTGATCTTTTTTATGACTCCCTTCGGGATATTCCCGAGTGGCCAAGAAATTTTTTATGTCGCTATACCAAGCATCCTCTTCGTCTCGTATAGTTAATGATGCGATCATCTCTTCATCCATGATCACTGGGGAACTTTTTTCTTCTATAGTTACAGACCGAACTTTAACGTTATCTTCCCAAGTTAAATTTACCGCCAGATTTGCTAGCGCATCAGTGAAACTATTTTGTTCTCGAGGGAGATGTTTGAAATCGATTTCTTCAAAGCACGGGATAAGTTGTTGGAGATAGTCAATATACATTTGCCACCTTTCATCCCGAACCCTCCACACTCCAATTGTCTGAGATATAATGAGGTTTGAATCACCGTACACTATAAGATTTCTTGCCCCTGCTGCTAAGGCTGCCTTTACACCGTAGATGCAATCTTCATATTTAGCGGTGTTATTGGTTGTTGGAAAACTAAGTTTTATTGAAAAGGGAATATGAACTTCATGAGGATCAATAAGTAACACACCTGCACCATTCCCCCTTCTATTAGATGCTCCATCAAAGTACATCTTCCATTGTGATGTATTGATATTGAATAAATGTTCATCCGGAAAGTCATTATCGAATTCATCTCCTAATATAGGCCCATCAGCTAACACTTCAGATATGGCTCTCCCTTTAACAGATTTTTTACTAACACATCGAATATCGAATTATGAGAGAATAGCATGACATCTCGCAAATCTTTCACTCAGAATAGGTTTCTCAAAGATATATTTGATAGGGTCTAATCTTGAGATGAGGAATGTTGTATGAGCTTGTAGATAATGTCGGAGCTTTTTTATCGCGTAGATTAGAGCGATGCATGCCCTTTCTAAGGGAGTATATCTAGTCTCATATTCTAAGAACTTTTTGCTTAGATAATAAATAGCAATTTCTTCCTTGGTACCTTCTTGATATTGAGCCAACAATCCAGCCATGGCAGTTTCTGTCACTGTAAGGTACAAGAGCAAAGGTTCCCCGGGCTTGGGTGGCATAAAAACTTGAGGATTAGAAAGATAATTTTTCATTGAATCAAATGAAGCTTGACACTCATCATTCCACTTTTTTGGCACATTTTTTCGAAGAAGTTTGAAGATTAGTTCACATCTAATTGTAAGTTGTGATATGAACCTGCTGATGTACTGGATTCTTCCCAAAAAACCTCTTATTTCTTTTTCATTATTTGGAGGAGGCAATTCCTTAATGGCCTTAACCTTATTTGAATCAACCTTGATTCCTTCTTGACTCACGATAAATCCTAGAAGTTTTCCGAAAGTTACCCTAAACACACATTTATGGGGGTTTAATCTTAAGTTGTATTTCCGAATTCTATCGAAGAAAGACTTCAATGCCGATATATGTTCCATATGGTCATGGATTTTAACAATCATATCATCCACATACACTTCAACAGTGTCATGAATGAGGTCATGTAGGATGGTTGTTGCAGCACGTTGATAAGTAGCCCCAGCATTTTTTAGTCCGAAGGGCATCGCTTGGTAGTAAAATGTCCCCCATGGGGTAATAAACGAAGTTTTTGGTGTATCGTCCATCGCCATTAGTATTTGATTATAGCCTGAAAAACCATCCATGAATGAGAACATTGCATGTCCCACAGTACTATCCACCAAGACATCTATGTGGGGCAGTGGGAAATAATCTTTTGGCGATGCTGCATTTAAATCTCTGAAGTCTATGCGTACTCGAACCTTTCCTTCCTTTTTGGCAACTATCACCACATTAGCCAACCATTCGGGGTGTTTAATTGGTCGAATGAATTTCGCATCAAGCTGCTTTTGGATCTCCTCTTTGACCTTAAGACTGACTTATGGCTTCATTCTTCGCAACTTTTGTTGTTTTGGCTTGCTGTCAGGATAGAGAGGGATACGATGTTCAGCTATGTTACGGTCCACACCTGGCATATCGGCGTATGACCATGCAAACACATCTACATAGTCTTTAAGTAACGAAATGAATGCAACTTGTTCTTCAGGGGAGAGGGAAGATCCTAATTTGACCTCTCTTATGTCGCCTTCTATGCCTATATCTATGACTATGGACTCTTCTATGGTTTTCATGCACGATTTAGGCTCATTGAAAGATTCATTGTCAGATAACTCATGATAATCAACATTAATTTCTTGCATACAAACATGTTTAGATTCTACAAGAGCTTCGATGTCTTCGTGATCAAAAAAGTCAGATTGTCTGTGAAGGGAAAATTGGCTGGATGAAGAACTATCTGTTGCATAACCATCTGAGTGGGAGAAATGAATCTCATTTGTTTTTGAAAAAAATTTAAGGGAAGGGTCTTTTAGGCAGGGTTGGTTTTGAGTATTTTCGGTTTTCATTTGGAATTGAACGTCACCCCCAATTGGTACCATGAGTGATAATGGATCTATGTCTTAAATATCTCCAAATTTTGTAGAAAATAAATTTCTCAGAACACCATGCTTCAAGTACTCTATCCAATCAATGTATTCCTTTTGTTTAGGCTTCTCGTAAAACCACTTTTCTACCACATCCTCGTCTCTAGCCTCAGCGAAGAAGATTTCCAGTCCAGGGAGTATTTTTTGTGAGGCAAAGTCATACCACGGCTCAGGGAATTCATGGTATGGCTCGGTATCATTTTGCAAAACGAACTGTCCATTGAGTGTCAGAGATGATCTTTTGTGAATGTGAAAGTCGTGGCTAGGATCATATCCTAAACCATGGCGATTCTTCTTGTCAATGATGGGGATAGGGTCCTTCCTTCCTTCATTGTTTTGACCTAAACCTTGACCAGGTATATAACCCATTTTCATCATTAATTGTAGACCCTTAGTAAGTGGCTGGGGCATCAAATCTTGTTTTTTTAGGATGGGATTTTCCAGTCGGCTTGAAAGGTTGGTTTGTTGAGAGAAATTGGTCATATTTGTAAAGAGAAGGCTTCCAAATCAGACGTCTGTTTATCCTGGGTGGTTACCTATACAAGGGGTATTAAAGTCAACCAAAGTTGGAAAGAAAAGATATGTATGAATCATGCAAATCCGTATGCCAAATAAGATTTTTTTTTGAAAAAAAAGGGAAACTTAAAAAAAATGCATATATATGAATTTTTTGTTTGGAAGAAAAAAGTAAATGATGTTTTGATAAAGGAAAGAAAAGGTCAGTAAGGGCCGTTGATTAAGGTGTTAGATTAGATGCTTCTTTACATACAAGGTACCCAAGATGTTATAACTCGCTCTTTGTTTGACATTATTCAGTCATGCTACTGAAACCACTAAGGTATGTAAACACGGTGATTTATTATGATTAATCAATAAGGGGAAGTAACCTGAGTTAACCAAAGGGTTTATAGGTGTTCATCTCTCATGTTATACCAACTTTGAAAAAATAAAATAAAGGACAAAGATGTAGAACATGGGCCTGTATCCCTTTAATAATTTTCTTTGGCGGATGTCAAGAAATTCAACAATTTTCTCACGCTCTCGCATATCTCCTTGTCCCTTGTGCGAGTCCAAATTCTGCATAATCTCAATCTTGTTCGCGATACTCATATAAAGTGGAAGGTTGGTTTTGTGTTTAAGCAGCTTAACTCATGCCTGAGTTGCCTACGTACCCCCAATGGCGTGGTGAGAAAAGGAAGTAATGAAAGATATGGTAATCACAGGAGTTTTAGTGTTATAGTGTGCCATGGGGGATCAAGCTGCACGTAGTTCTTAGGGTAGTAAGAGGAGGCATTTTGTGGATTTTTTATTTATTTGGTTTATTATTTTTGTGGTTTTTCTATTTTTTTGGTTTTTTTTATGGGTTTTCTATCTTTTGATTTTTTTTGTGGGTTTTCTATTTTTGCATACAGAAGTTGCGTTTAAACGAGGTTTGCTAAAAAGAGGTTGGCTAAAAATGAACGGAAGTGTGGATCATGATTTTTTCTTTGTTAATGTCCTGAACCTTTGCTAGGTTCTTCACCATAAACATCCTGCTTCATTTTATACAACCATCTAGCCTATGCTTTACATACTTGAGTACACGCCTTCTTGGTTTCGTTGTCGATCCGTCTCAGAAAGATATGTGGCTCCATGATTGATTGAATAGAAGCTACTTTTGTTGCGGGTGTATCTTCTCCGTTTGCAGTCACGGAAAATTCCTCATCATTCATCAAAAAGGGTTTTTCTTCACTAGATGATCCATCAAATTGTGGTGCTGGAGATAACTGTTCATTCACATTCATCTGCCCATTTCCTTACTTAGAGGATCGTATGTCATAAGATTCGTAGGGTCTTCTACATCATTAGAAATCGATAGGACATTAATGGATATCGACCTTTTACGACTCAAATGTGATATCTTGGTGATATGTTTGATGCGCAAGCGAAGAGCGTGACATCCATCAGTGTCATGACCGTGAAGTTGGTGGTAATGACAGTATAGGGCTGGCTCCAAGTCGTCGAGGAAGTGGTTTGACAACACCTTCATCGAGTAATCCTCGAAAGATTGCAGATTGAGACGACCATTGTTGTGATGAAAAACGTCGCACAAGATTCTGTCCAGACCTAGGCTTTGTGTCGATTGGGTCGATTATCCTACGATAAATGAAGTCTTGGATAGAGCATCGAAGATCATAATATGAATCAGTTGTGTGACCAAACTGACTGCAATAACTACAATATCTCTCCATATTTACTTCAGGCGGCGAAATTGCACACACATATCCCTTTGTTCTTATAAGGCCTTGCCTATGTAAACGACGATACACCGCACTTAGAGGCTCATTAATTTCTGTAAATGATCTCCTGTTAGATGTTTCGGCACATGGATTGACCCTCGGCCTATGGTTTAGTAATTTATACGTGTCGATGTCGAACCCATGTTGTTCCATATGCGCAAGAATATTGTATCTCATTGTAACCATTTGTCGGTAATAGAAATCATTAAGGTTCTTAAGCATGATGAGCATAAACTCTTTATCTGTGATAGGATTTCGGAGCTTGGATCGTACAACAGAACATCGAGAGCAGAAGTGAGAGAATGTTTCTTTATTTGTCTATAGTTTTGAGACTAAAACCAATTTCAGAGGGTCTGTTTGATTAAAATTATAAGCCCAATTAAAAAAAGCTTGTGATATCTCCTTCCAAGTTGCTTCACCAATGCGTTCAAAACTGTAATACCAAGATAACGCTGTGCCTTCCAAGCTACGATCAAATAATGTAGGGAGGTGTTCTTCCGGGACATCCAAGGGAGCAAGGGCATTAACGAATTTACAAAGATGGATCATTGGGTCAGCTGTGCCATCAAATTTTTCTAACTTTGGTAGATCTTGATATCTTGGTTCATGTTTATAGCCCGGAAAAAAAATTAATTTTTCTGGGCAAATTTCCACTCTAAACATTTTAACATCAAAATCTAAATCAAAGTCATCGCGTGTGTCATTGCTATTTGTATGACTATCGCTGCTAGTCCACGACTCTCCTTCTCGTTCTTGTTGTTCATTGTTAATCCTATCCTCTGAGGTTCTAGGTTCTTCTTCCTTTTCTTGATACAGAGGTTCATCGCCTTCTTCTGGGATCTCAATTGGGTCCTCTAGTTCTTCATTAATATCCTCATCAGATACCTCTATCCACCCACCACTTTGAATGCAAAAGACATTAAAACCATCCAAGCGACTCCCTTCTTCTTCATCTAGGTGTAGCACAGATTTCCCGATAGGTGAGATGTTCATGATATCTGGATCTCCGGGGATGGTTACTGCTCTGTGGTCGGTCATTAATTTCACTTTTTGATGTAACGTTGAGGCTACAGCCTTGTTTTCATGTAACCAAGGTCTTCCTAGCAGAAAGTTAAAGCATGCTTTGATGTCAATCACAGTGAATTCTACTTTCCTAGCCATTGGGCCATATTCTATAAGTAATTCGATGGAACACAAAACTTCCCTGGTGGCGTTGTCATAGGCTCAAACCACTTGGCTTGATGGTGCCAAATCATCTTTTGAATGGCCAAGCTTAGTGAGCACTCGATAGGGACATACATTGATTGCAGATCCGTTATCCACAAGAACTCTAGGTATAGTCCATCCTTTGCATCGAACAGTGATGTGTAATGAATTATTATGGTTTGAAACTTCAGGGAGATCTTCATCTGTAAACATGAGAGTACGGTCTACACCATAAATAAGGCCTTCAATCTGATCTGGAGTAATGGATGGGTCAACCGAAGCTTCATTCAAATGCTTAAGGACCGCGCTTCGATGAGGTTGCAAGTGCATAAGCAACTTCCATATAGAAACATTAGCATTGACCTCCTTCATTCGCTTGATAGCATCATCTTCTATGTTGACTTCATCTACCATTAGTTCTTTCCCTTTTTCTTTTCTTCGTAAAGCATCTAATGGATTATCTTCTTCAAGGTAAGAGGGCTTGAAGTGTCGACCTGCTCAAGTTAAATGGGATACTTCCACTACTTCATCATCACTAAGGTCATCAAGGCATATGGGGTGCCTATAGTTGTTTTGAGTGGAGAAATAAGCTCCAGTGTTTCTTTCAACAATAGCCATTACAGATGCAACATCTTCATCTTCCTCACGGTCCAATATAAAGTATGCATTGTCGTAATCTATAGCCCCACACATCATACCCAAAGGATCCTTGCGGAGGGTATAGTCGTGACCCCTTATCTTGATGATTCTATGGGAAGAAAGTTCATTATCTAGACACTTGCCTATCTCAGTCACTGGTGCTTCACATTCACAAGATTCATTTCTGGTGATCAATTGGGTTGGGTCAAAATCATTTGTGTAGGTAGAGATGACATTTATGGAGGTAGGGGGTTTGTGATTTGGAAGGGGGTTATTAGTGATGCTAGGTTGCGTGTTATTTGGTTTGTTAGCTAAGGTTCCAACAGAGAGCCTTCCACCATTTATCAAGTCTTGTAGTCGATGTTTGAATGCCGTACAACTTTCAATATCGTGCCCGGCTCCTTGGTGAAATTCACAATGTTTGTTTGGGTTGTAGGTTGGTGGTGGGTTCCTTTGTGGAGGTCTTGGGTTCAAAGGTTGGATGAGATTGGCCTTTTATAGTTTGGAGAATGCCTGGGCATATGTCATATTTAAAGGAGTGAATTCTCTTTGGGGTCGGAGTTGAAATGCTGAGGTTGCCCCAATGTTGTATATCATGTTGGTAGGCTTTGAAGCAGATGCATTATTATTGGTGATTTTCTTATTAGCCCCGGACCTTGAACTATATGAGTTGCCATTGTTAAAGTCTTCCTTCTTGATCTCTCCCTTCTTTATGGCATCTTCAACCAATGACCCAGTTGAGATAAGAGCTTTAAAAGAGATTTTTCACAATCATCACCAATTGCTCTTCTTCATTTGGCCTATTTATCATTTTAGCTGCTTTATTTCTCCATCTAGTAATGAAGGAAGAAAATGTTTCATTAATATTTTGTGCAGTTGTCTCCAAATCCCTTCTCGTGATATCAATTTCTTCATTGTATTTATATTGGTGGGAAAACTCTCTCACTATGTCGGCCCAAGTGGATTTCTTTGAATTTTCCAGATTCAAAAACCAATGTGAAGTAGCTTCATCAAGATATTGTTGAAATAACTGAGCCATCAATGGTTCATCTACACCCCAAGGGCTCATAACGCCAACATAGAGTTTTAAGAAGTTGGTAGGACTTCCTGTTCCGTCAAAGTGTGAAAGAACAGGCATTTTAGAACCATATGGGAGGCGTGCTTTAGGAAAGAGAATTAGCCCATGGATGTCCATCCATGGTTCGGCCTGAGCGATACCTTTTAAAACTTCTTTCATCCTGGTCATTTCCTCTTCAATCTTAGTGGGAATTTCCCTGTCATTGTTTCCAACTTCCGGTGGGAATGGTGAGGCTACCTCCGATTCTGGCACATTAGGATGCATCTGTGTGTTTTGTTTTATGAAATTCACCACAGTTTGCTCTACAGTATCTTGTCGTTCGATTATGGCTTGCATCATCCCCTTAAGTTCCACGAAAGGATCTAAGCTGAAGCTCGAATTTTGTTGCTCATTGTTTGAAGTTCCAGCCATGCTACTAGAGTTGGGGGAGGAGAATATGACTGATATCGGGCAAGGGGAGAACTCTGCAGAAAGGGATCTTCTACAATTAAAAGGGGCTTGGCAAACAAGTCTAGATCCCGCACGGGTCCATATAGAACTCCTGTAAACGAAAATGACATGATAATGTGATAAGAAAAGAAAAAAGGAAAGATGTTAGAATTCATGATTGTAACAAATAAACATAAAAGAAATATGACTAATGAATATTTAACTGAGAGATGAACACCTAAAATACCAATTAATATGATATTATAAACTTATTTGAAAAGATTCCCCTTTCCTTAAAAAAAATTTTGTCGGGATTCATAGGTTTGCCTTTAGCTTGTTTTAGAAGTTTGGAGATTTTGTTTGTTATCTCCTTGTGTCTTGAATTTTGTGACACGCTATATGTGGGTCCACTATAAACTCAAGCCTATATATAAGTTCATCACTTATCCTAGAGATAATATAACCTTCCCTTCCTAAAATTACACAACAAAAGCAAGAATTCATACAAGTTTTTTTTTTTATATAGGAGTATTTCCATGGATCTTAATTTGCCTCCTCAAGGTTCTCATTCATCCCGTGTGAGGAGGTTGATCCAATTTTTCTTAGAAGATCCTACTCCTTCTCTTCAAAATTTAAGGGATAGGGAAGATGAAGCGGCTCTTGCTTCCATGTCATTGGAGGACCGCTTAGTCGTTGATTCTCCTACGGGATTTTCTAACCAAATTCTCCCCACAACTACTTCTCCTACTCCGTTAGTGAGGCCTGTGTTGGTAGATAATTTCTCTCAAACGTTTCGTATGAGTGATCCTTTAGAGTCCTTAGTTCTATTCGTGGCGGACACTATGGTTATAGCCATGTCTCTAAGTCTACAGTTCCCTTTAAGCTTGACTTATTCTATTTTGGCCATCATAAGTCACAAAACACTCCCTTTTCCTTATAACTCCGAAGAGAGTTCTAGCTTGACATCCCCATTACCTGTCAACCTTACAAGTCATAGGGCACTTAGATTGTTGTTGTAGGACGTTCGAGATCAACCTATGACTCGACCTCCCAGTCATCTCCTCATGCTACTCAAAACATACCAACCTACTTGTTTTGTGCTTCTTCTTTCTGGCCCTAAAATAGGCGAAGAGGTAGCAAAGAGTTTCAGTATCCGAACATTTTCAGTCTTCCGTGGGTCCGGCTCTCTCCCACCAATTTTATTTTTGTGGAGCGAAACATGTTTCTTTTCTTTGAATCAAGTAACTGCAGATTCAATAAGTTTATCTTCCTATGTTTCACATCATAGGACTTCCTTAAAGGTTCCATTACGAGAAGGGAAGGGTCCGAGCCAAATTTATGCTAACCAAGCCTGGTTAAATTTATCGGATTTTACTTCACATGATCGCTTAAAGGCAGCAATGGGTGGGCCGTCGAGTAATTTGCGTTATAAAGAAAGTTTCCTTCAAAAAATACCTGAATCTAGAATTCCTTCATTCACAATTCCCGAAAAATTATGGACAATAGGCCAAAGGGGTCTGTTTTCTTTAATGGACATATTTTCAAAGGCTCAAATAACTGATCCTTGGGTGCACACAAAACCTCACACACTCTCTTACCCAGCCATCTCCGATGGTGCATTCAAAAGTAGGGGTGGGTTCACATTACGGAATGCTGAGGAAAACTTGGTGATCGGGTTTGGTTCTAAAGTTAAAGGGCCTGGCCTATCGCTCTTTGTCTTATCGTTACTACAACAAGGTCTAAAAAAGGCTCGATTGCTACGACTGAAGCATTTGGAAGTGCTGGTAGATGTCGGTATTTATAATCTAGCCTTGGCTAGTTTAGACATCTCCACCACAGAGGTTGAGTTAATGTTATGCGATATACTCCAAATTATGTGCTCACATAATTGGGAAATTATTATACGACATTTCTTGCAAGGGGATCTAAAAGGGGCTTTATTTCTTGCTGAGCACTGTCAAAGATTCCCCTGGGGTCATCATGAAGAGTTTGAAATTCCTCCATCCACTAAAATTTTAATTGGTCCTTATTAGCTTTGGTCCTTATTAGCTTTTGTACTTGGTCCTTAATGCATGAATAAAGAATTTTGTTTTACGCAAATAAATTATATAAATTAAGAACAAGTACGAGTTTTGCCATCCTAAAGTTTTCTAAAATGGAGGATTGGTTCAACGATGGGGTACAATTGCGAATTACTTAATCAACGTCAAAAAGTTCTTTCTACTTTTTCATTTCCCGCTTTGCAAAAAGTATATATAAAGAGACATGGAAATAGAAATAGGACCTGTGTCCCTGTTACATATGAAAACACTATTAGGATGGTAATGTCAATCATTAATGCTTTAGCACCGTGCATCCTGAAACAACAAAAAAATAAATTCGATAAGTGCAAAAGCCGCGCCCAAAGGCTCACTAATACTACAAATCCCTTGGTTTTTGGACGCTATTTGCTCGACACATTTAGTGGGGCGTCAGTGGAAAAATATATTTCCGCATTTTTTCGACGCTTTTATGTGTCAAATGATCTTCTTGACAAGAAAAAGCGTTGACAATTTCAGCACGTGACTCAAGGCAACCCAAAAACGGTGTACTCGTATAAGGAACAATTTAAAATAAAAAAAAAACAGAAATAGCCTTGTACCCACACACTAACACGCATAAGAAATTAAGAAACCCTCTCTCTCTCTCTCTCTCTCTCTCAGATCTCAGTACTTCAAAGAAATTTAATCTCATTGTTCGTATCCTTGTTAATTTCTTCCTCTCCTCTCTCTCCCTGGTAATTTCTTCCATTTACGGTGATTCCCAACAAAATTTAAACAAAAAATTCTAGCAAATTCGGCCAATAAACACTAAAATTCGATTCAATTCGTCGGCCTATATAGTAGTTAGGGTTTAAACTCGATTCTCTTGCATTTAGGCTCTAGAACTGGTGAATTTTACTTTTTTTTTCTTGTTAATTTTTGCACGAAGTCTAAAATTACTGATTTTTGTGTTTCATTTTTGAACTTAGGGTTCATTGATTGCAAAATATTTATGTCGCACAACTCAAAGAAATTTAGGGTTTATGCTCCTCAATTCAAGATATTTTGGCTCTGTTTTGGGGAATTTCTGTAGTCGACTTAAACCAAGGTAAGTTCTATTCTTCTTTTTTTGTTACTGTTTTGATCATTCTCTAGAATTTTATTGTTCAATTGTTCATGAACTTAGTTTAATTTTAGTTGCAACGAATTATAGAACTTTAGATGACTTAATTAGGATGTCTGATACATCTAGCAACATAGGAAATGGAATGCTTTATGAAAGTGTGTGTTGTGCATTTGCTATACATTCCAATATAAATCCATTCCAATATAAATTTATTGGAAGCAGAAGCTGATGCAATATTTGTACTTGTAATAGACTAGGATTTTTAGTTAATATAAAGCTTGAGTATTTTGATTGATATATAACAGCAGATTGCTTACAAGGTTGATAACTTTAGGCTACTGCTACTGTCCCCTAGAGACTTTTGGAGGCTTGTTATGCTTGGCCTATTCTGCCCCTACACCTTCCCCTTCTCTTGTACAACAACATGGAAACCCCAAATTACGGTCCATTACATATCTATGTTTCTAAAGTTATGTTTTCTGATAAGTTGTTAATTGCTGATAGGTTTTTTTTCTGATCTTATTTAATTTTCATTGCCTAATGAGCAGAGTGATGGTCAAAATTAAATACATGGGCATTAATGAAGAAACACATTACAAATTTGATTGCTTTAATTATAACTGTTAGTCTTTTTGTTCGTTCAAATCCCACTTGAAGGAATATAGTACAAATTTGATTGCTTTAATTATAGTATCAGTAGATGACATTCGCTGCTGCTAGTTCATTAGTATTCACAAACAAAGCCTCATTAGTCTATGTTTTCTAGCTATCTTGCTTCAGCCTAATACTTGTTACATTTTTGCATTCATTTCGTGTAGTCCAAATGACTGTAGTGTGTACAGCTGAGAGATGATGAATGAGATCAGAACTTTAAATTTATCATTTTAGTTGTCTCATATAATTGTTCTGGGTTTAGCTGATTAGTCTGATCCTTTGTTTTTGTATTCTTTGTAACTAAACTACTATTGGAGATATTCCATTTTTATTTTCTCGATCTGCTGGGTGTTTAGTTATTAACTCTGAGATTTTCCCTTTTCAACTGAATCATAAGATATTTTGCTAGAGATGTTTGCTGAAACAATTTTGTGAGGGCCTTGTCTTAGCGCTTGTATATATGAAATTTATGAAAGTCAGTTTATTTTGTGATAATTTAGATTCTTTATTATAATAACGGATAATAAAGAAGGATATCTGTCTATCTTGGCTCGTTTGTGGATTAGTTCATGATCATAATTCTTATTTTGTATAAAAAGTTCTGACTTTGATATGACTGGTTTGAGTGTTTTATTTTTTATGCTGTCTAGGCTCTTCTCTACCATCTCTCTCTTGGGTATATTATTTAGCTCTTGTTTGTTTTCTCCATAATTCTCTTTTTTGGTTTTTTGTTGATCTATTCGATATTACTAGATTCAGTTTTCTTAATTCAATACAAATTTACTTTATAGATATACAACTCGATTTGTTCATATTCAATTCAATTATTGCTTGTAGAGAGAGCTTGAAAGTTTGTTGATTTAGTAATTGTATATTTTATGCGTGTAAGGGGATGTGTTTTATGTGTGTATTCAGGTTCAAGCTATGGTGGATGACTCAGAGAATGGGTTATTATGGAGGAGACATTCTATCTGAAACTCGATTCTTGATGGTAGAAGCCAACATCTCTACTCTAAATGGCGTCGACAACCTATGTGTTGTTTTAACTTGGATATTAATTACGATAATTGATTCAATATTTAGAGGAAAGGTTGATGGTGTTTGATTGAAAGTAGTCAAAGGATTACAATGATAGTGAATCGCTTTAGGATATCAATCTCATGGGTAACTTGAGTTTACCAAACTCCACCCAAAGTAGTCAAAGGATTGGTTGCATATCTTCACACGTTAAGGCTGATGGTGGTGATTTTATTCTACTCAATTTTTTTTTTAATTTTCATTTGAATAAACTCTTAGATCCCCAGATTGCTCGATTATTTTGTGCAGAAGGATTAGTGAAAAACCTTGGAGTTATGAAGTCGAGATCCATGGCGAGACCTTCTAGTGCTGATTTTGCAGAAGGCTGGGGTATTGGAGAAGGTTAGGTGATTTCATTCTTCAATTTATATATTTTTTTAAATTAGAGATTTTTTTGTTTATTCTTGTTTACATCTGTGTGATTTTGGGTTTAGATAGTGTTTAATCAGCTGAGTTGGTGCAGATTGCTAGTTTTTTATTCTTGATTTGCTTTATCTCTTTCAGTATTCGCTTTCTTTACATGAAATTAGGTTTGTTATTAACCCTAAACTCATTTTTTTTTTTTTGAATCAAAGTCCAATTAATCAAATCTGGTATTTGAAAATGGCTATCTAAATTTAAATATTAATTAATAAGGTTCAAAATCGATCTCTTGCTCTGAATTTACTATTGGATTTGCATGTCTCTTGACTTCTCTCATCATTCAAATTTTTTTTTTTTTTTTGATTTCTTAAAATTTCTCTTTTGTAATACGATTCAATGTCTTTTAGGAAGTTTGAGTCTTTTTATGTAAGGTGGATTATCATGAGGAGCATGTATGTATGACCTAACATCCTAATCTAGTAATTTAATTTGCCCAGAAATCAATAGTTCCTGCGGATCTGTACTGAAAAGTACGTGACTCAGCTTGTAGGACTTTCAGGCTACTCAAAAGAGGTAAACTACCTTCATCTATATCCTCTGGGTGCATTTGACTTCTGGTACTGCTCAATACAGAATTGCAATTGTATTATTTCAACTGAAGGTGGTTTATGTGTTTATCAGGGTATATCTGTTATTGCTGTCGGTGTGAGGCATAGTACATATGACAAAGCATCTGTAAGTTAATCACTTTTTGGCCCTTTTACCATTTAAAAAGTGTGTTTAATGATAATTAGGGGATTGAGTTGCTTTATATGTATCTTTCTCTTGCAGTGTCAACTTTTGTGGTGCTGTTGTTGGAAGCACATATGATTTTTGTCCATGCATTTTCTAGACTCTTCCTGCTGTGAAATCATTACAAGTTGTACTTACATTTGTTGTTTGACTTGTTTACAATGTGTTGGTGACAGATGAGAGGGGAGAATGAAATATTGTATCCTGAGAAGACAATTGGTTCTCTTCCTGGTTGGTGCTTGTAACCCGAGCAAAAAGGATTTCTTATTATCTCAGTCCTGAGACTAACTGGATTCCGTTGTTTGTGGAATGTGCAGGAATTGATGTGGGGTATCAGTTTTATTCTCGAGCTGAGATGATTGCGGATGGATTTCATAGTCATTGGCTGAATGGGATTGATTATATTGGACATTCTAAAGGCAAAAGGTGAGTTAGTTGAGATGAGATTTGATGGATAGATTGGTCATAATTTTATTGCTTCTGTTCATTTGCAGCTACTGACTATAATAACAACTATCGACGACTTGAACTATCCAGAGAAGACTGATACTTATTACATCGTTAATGCACCATTTATATTCTCAGCATGTTGCAAGGTTTGCCTCTTATTTAATTCTTTCCACTTAAAGTAGATGCTATCAAAGTTGGTCCACCTCTAATAATTTGTTTTTGGTATTTAATTTTTTTTTTGTGATTGGAGGCTGCCATCTTCTGGTGCGATCAGAATAAATTTTGATGCTAATATGGCTGCGATCAGAATAAATTTTGAAAGTTTAGTGTGGTATCATATGCCCTCTACTTTCCTTTTGTTAGGATTGCTGGTTAAATTCAGCAACTTTCCTTCTTTTGTGCTGATGATTTATTTCATCAGTTATATTATGATATAATATGAATATGCTTCCTTTGTGTTAAAAAATATATGAAGTATGAACTGAGTGTGATCAAGTTATTCATATGTGTAATGGTGGTTGCTCTGGTAAAAAATGATTTAGACTAATTTATACTTTGTATTTTTTTTTTTTGAAGATTGGAAAAGGCAATGTAGGTGCAACAAAAGAATACGCCGGGACACTTGAGCACCAACAAGCGACTATATCAATCAATGTGGCCATCATCTATCTATTTTGGTTTTTAGTCTTATATTAGTGATGTATTTATTTAGGGACAAGCTACATACTATAATATGCAACCATTTTTTTTTTATTTATTGATTGTACTGTGTTGATGTTTTCTTTTCTAAATTTGGTAATTAACTACGTACTCTTTTTATTGTTGATTAATTATTGTTTTTTTTTAAATCTAGTTATATAGAATTTTTGTTTATTTTTATTTTAATGTTATTAATTAATTTAATTTATGATAAATTTAAATAATTATAATGTATTTATGATGATAAATTGATAAAAGAAAAAAAAGCTTAAAAAATAAATCTAGACGCTTTTTAATGTCTACATAATTGCACATTTTCAAATTTCAAAGACTTTCCCGCCATACCATAGGCTGACACAAATAAACGCAAGAAAACAAAAAGCGTCGCTAAATTTGATTATGTGGACAGGAAAAATCGTCGCTAAAAAACTACATACATTTGGGATAATGCGCGAAATGCGTAATTTTCGACGCGTCGTATATTAGTTTGGACAATAAAAAGCGTCGAGAATCTCGACGCTTTTTTGTGTCTCAGAAGAATTTTCAACTCATGGATTTGCGACGCTTTTTTGCAGCGTCGAGAAATAATTTTTCGACGCTTTTTAGCATCGAAAAAAGGATTAAAAAGCGTCCAAAAAACACGCTTTTTGTAGTAGTGGCTGCCTACGTATCCCGAAACAAAGGTGTTCTTCGAGAATCAGGCCCAAACGTAGCTCTTCGAAGCATGTTATTATTCCTTATTATTATTATTATTATTTTGGTTCTTTTACTACTAGTCATACATTTTTTTGCAACTGAAAAATAAATACATAATACATATAAAGTTCGTCAATGGAGTTTTTTTTTTTTTTTAGCTTGTAACTTCGATGTGGTAAACCATTGATTTGCTAGACGTCGTTGTAGAATCCCTTTGCATCTTGTCATACAGATTGGGTTGCTTTCTTTCCATCAAAATGAAGATGTTGTCCATCCTATACCTTTGAGGATTTATCCATCCTCAATTATACGCTTCGTTTGTAAGGTCTCCTGGAATGGTAATCACCCCAAGTGGCGTTACCAACTTTACTTTTTGATGGAGAGTCGATGCAACCCCTTTATACTCGTGTAGCCAAGGCCTTCCTAAGAGTAAGTTATATGAAGTCGGACAATTAATGACCATAAATCTGACAGAAAAAACCATGGTCTCGTAACTTAAGGGCAGAATGATGTACCCAGTTACTTCTCGTGGCGTATCATCAAAACCAAGAATTGTGTAAGAAAGAGGATTAATATATGAATCTGTGTAACCCAAACTGTAAAGGAATCCTCGAGAGCATATGTCTAATGCAGACCCATTGTCGACCAATATGTGATCTATGTAGCTTCGTTCGTGTCTTAGCGTGATGTGTAGTTCTCGCGTATGCCATGGGTTTGGGGGTAAATCAGCTTCGGTGAATGTCCACTCTTGATGATTGGTTTGACGTTGCAGAATCATCGAAGATTCACTGAGCCTATTCCCATGACACATAACACCAGCATAGGATCCATGTTCGGGTAGTATGGTGTCAACTGAATCAACCAATTGATCAGAATATGGTCGGTGGAGATTTAAATGGTTACGACTCATTCCTGAATTGCCAATAGTAGATACTTTAGGACAATCCTTCTCATCTTTTGATGTTTTTGCCTTTAGGAAAGCAAAATCTTGCTTAATTACCGGAAGAATGTATTCTCGATTGCATAGTATGTCCTTAGACATAAATGCTTTGATGTTGATTGATTCCTCAAATAGATTGATGGTGGTTGTCTTTAGGTAACAAATGAGGGCATCTCAATGAGTTTGTGAGCTAGTGATCAACTCCCATAATGATATCGCATTGCCCCTACTTTGAGATTTTAGCTGATTGTATTGAAGTGTTGGGTTTTCTATTGACCTGATCACGTTGCAGTATATTGGGGGCACTCTTGCCGCTAGCATATCACCATGGATAATCATCACTCCTTTCGGTGTTGAGAATTTTACTTTTTGATGAAGAGTTGAAGCAATAGCTTGAGTGTCGTGGAGCCATGGTTTTCCCAAGATAAGAGAGAAGTTGCTAGAAGCTTCAACCACTTGAAACTCTACATCACATATCCAATCTCCATGTCGTAGTTGCAGATTTATAGTCCCTATTGTCTTTCTCGGGATGTGATCATGTGTAATTACGATCACATTAGAAAATACCAAAGGCGCACTTTTTCGCCCTAACTTGCTTAAAGACTCTTTGGAGCAAGTGTTGAAATTTGATCTGTTATCAACCAAAATGCCTGAAATCTGACGATAATTACACCCCAAAGTAACACACAAGGGTTTGCTAAAATTGATGACCCTCGGTAAATCGGCATTAGTGAAGGACAATATAGGTGGGATCCATCCTTTGGGAATTGGGATCTTTCCGTCATCAATTAGTTGTTGCACCACATGTCTCACATCGAAGCAACCCTCTATATCATGTCCATAGTTCTGGCAATAAGAGCAATATTTCCCCATGTTTACTTTGAGAGATGGCAAAATACAATTATGATGTTTTGCTTCAATAAACCCTTGTGCCTTGAGACGACAGTACATATCCTTTATAGATTCACATTTTTCAAAGCAAATGGGGTTAACTGATGTCCATCGCCCTCCATTATTTCCATGCTTGTTCCTTGGTGCATTGAATCCCATATTGTTTGAAATGCAAATATATATCTGTCATTTCATATAAGAACATTATCAGTATCAATAGTTTGAGTGGTGATAAACATATAATGAAAATTAGCGGGAAATGAAAAAGCATCTCTTACATAAAAACAATTGCCCCTTTTTTTTATTAGTGGAAAGAAAGGATAACAATGAAAGACTTTTCCATGATTACAGAAATTCGCGATTAATTAAAGGCGGGTGGCGTTAAGAAGGATCATAAGGGTTTGAAAAATTGTCGAGTCGGGAATTATTGAAATCACTATTCTTTTACCTCTGCGGTTAAGGGACTTGAAAGACTTATCTTCTAAGGTTTCATATCTTATTATGGTTTTAATAGGAAAAATGAGAAGAAAAATAAAATGGTTAAAGAAAAAACACTTGAGCATAGGATGCTTTTAAAGAGAGCACATAATGCTTCTTAAAGAGAGCATGTAATGCTTTTAAAGAGATGGTACAATCAAAGTAGGAGGTGAAAACTTGTGCACATAAAAAAAAAACTTTATGTAAGGAAGATGAAAATAATTAGACATGCATGAATCATAATAATCACAAACGAAGGAACATGTAATGAAATCAAGCATGCATTTGTCCATGTGTCCTAACACACAATTTAAGAGGATTAATCATTTAAGGTAATAATTAACCAGATGGCCTCTTTTCAGGTTGAACGTTCCTGCATAGCCGATTGTAATTAACGCACGGATACAGGTTTACATCCTTAATTCATTATAAGTTGTCTAAACTCTTTGAACACCGAAAATTAGCAGCTCAGAGCCTAGATTACGACAAAGTCGGTGCTCGTGTGCGAACACAGATCACGTAAGCATACCCAAAGACACATATTTTCACATAAATCATGATATCAAAAAAGAAACACTTCATGCGAATAACTATAATCAATAACATTATATAACATATAAGTTTATACATATATGCTTTCTTATTTAGGCAACGTATTTTCAGGTTTATACCTCTTAGAATTTAAAAAAATTCCCCACTGGAGTTGCCAACCTGTAGTACCCTTTTTTTTACTAATTAAAATTAGAAGTCAAAATCCCACGTAAGTCGATAATTTGACTAAAAAAAGAAATTAGAGTGACCACTCTATTTTTGCCCGAATAGAGACGGTCTTTTGTTTATGATCGTTTTCAAATAGAAAACGACATTGACTCCATTAGGTGAGACACTATATAAGTATGGTATTAGGAAAATTAGAGATCTTGGTACGGGGTATAAGTTAGGAAGATCGAACGTTTGGAACTCGTCTCTTCCTCTATTCTAACGAACATGCTCTTACTAGTACGTTGTTAATTGGTTATGGTTATTCACATACTTTTCCTTAAACTAAAGCATGAAAAAAACGAAAATTTCCACATTGTCAATCACACTCAAATGTAAAATAAAAGTGAATTAAACCTTACGATATATGGTGGGTTTGAACATTAAAGTTACCCTACGTACCGTTCATTGTGGGATTTGAATCCACTCCCGGATCAAAACCCCTACGTAGTTCTTACGAACGTCCATTTATACCTGGTCAAAATTTCATACGAGGTTTCAAGAAGGTTTATATGTTGTGTTTTTTTTTGGGGGGAGGTGGTCGATCCATATAGGGTCATTGGAATGAGGCTGAGCAATCTTGCTTTCAAGATGGAGGTCAATTTATCAAGGTTGAGGAAGTCACTAGAATCAGCGACACCATAGGAGTTTCTTTGAGGAGAATAATTTTGTTTGTAAAATGCGTTTCAATTAACGACTTTATTTAGGGTTGACCAACTTCCAAAAAGAGATTGTGTTGGCTTATTTGAGTGTGCTAAAAAGGGGATTTTATTGGGTATGAATCGAGAAGAATACGAAGGAAATGTATTTGGATTGTATGAAATTGACTTATGCTGAATGGACATGCCATATGGCTTAAATCTAAATGATAGGTAGTATATTGAAAACCTTAATCATGTTAGATTACGTAAGCGATCTATCAGAGATAATAAAACTTCAAAAGTATAATTCTCTGCGGCAAATAGATCATCTTATGACCTATCATGATTGAATATTCAATTTTACCCTCTTATTTAAATATAAGCCATAAACCATAACTCGAAAGATTTATTTTATTAATAAAATGTTACAAGCATGCAAAGCCATGTTTTGCTTAATTAAAAGTTAGTTGTCTCTTTATTAAGAAATGCATAAGGAAATTTTTCTCTTCCGAACGGTGATGGAATTAAAACTTAAACAAGATTTATTTAAAAAGTATACGTTATTCTATTCCAAACTAAATGAATTATTTATAAAGCTCCTTTCATATAGCCATAGGATGAAGAAGACTACTTAAAAGAAGTGTTAGTCTTAAAGTGATACATATCTGTCTTTTTATTATATGGGATTAATATTAACTTGAGGCATAAGTAATTTATAGCTTTCTCAAATGACTTAATTTAAAATATTTTTTAAAAAAAAACCCAGAGGTGTATATAATAGGGTGACACAAATTATATAATAATGTTCATTCTTTCTTTCTTTTAAAAACTTAGGGATTTAAAGTTTCCCTAATATTTCGGATGCCATAACTCATTTTTTAACGGTCGGATTTGAGCATATGATAGGTTTTTGAAAATTTATATAGGTCTTCTATAACATATCAAAAATTGGGAATCATCTAATGGTTGAATTGAAAGATAATGAATTTTCTTGAACATCACTTTAGTTTGGGACGTTCATGGGGAATTGGGTGATAATGGTAAAAGTACTTTGAAAATGGCATGATCCTTTTAATGGTAGGTTAAGGACAAACATTTAGATGCTCTGTAGAAAATTCTTCCTTTTTACAAGTCATTTGATATGCCAAATAAAAAGAGTATGCTTGGTTGGGAAAAACAGCCTCTAATCAATTTAACATTTTAATACCTAGTTTTGTAAAAATCATAAAAAATAGAGTATTCATCCTATGAGGACGTGTGACCCCAATTTACAAAGCTGAAGGAATATTATTAAAAAGGGATATTGATAGAAATTGGAAAATGGACAAACCTGTAGTAAGAAATTTGTGGTGTTACTATGTCTTAATGTCTGATTTTTTGTGGGTTGGTTAAAATTTATTTTTATAAAATTCAAAGTCTCATACACTCCTAAATACATAAGATTACTGTAAAAGTTTTATTTCTTAATTTTATAATGAAAAACGATTTTTTACATAATAAAAATAAAGTGGTCGAAAATGCTATCTTGCTAGAATTCCATCATTCATTCTTTGGAGCTTCCTTATGCATTTTGTACAATTATCATTGCTTCCATTTCATACTCTACATAATGATAATACATACAAGAAAAAATCAAACAAACCATGTATACTCACTCTCAAACTTACTTGCGGTCAGTCAAATTCTACTTGGTTTCCAAATTAGGAAATCGGCACGTATAGTGCCCTAGGAGGTTATGGAACACACAAAAGTAGAAAAGTTAGTAAATGTATGTAAAAATAATATGAAACCACAAATAAAAAGAAAGAAAATATTACCTTTGACTTTGAGTAGCTATCTTGGGGATTTAATAAAAGTAGTGTCGAATTGATCGATTTAATTTCAGGCGAAGTCTTTCTACAATTTTTTAATTTTTTTTATATATTTTTTTATTGAAAATAAAAATTTTTGATTTTTTTTTTCTAATTATAGTGCTGAAATAATATAGACTTCTTTTATGAGCTTTTTTTTTTTTAGCTGTTCTCTTCGATATTTTTTTTTCCTGGTTTCTCGTGAAGAGTGGGTGGTATATATATGGGAGCAAATGGGAGCTAAAATACAAAATACAAAGAATATACTATTATACGAAATAAATACGTACAAATACAAGAGTTAGGTAAAAATTGTAACTAAAATTCATCTTAATGAGGTAGAGGACAAATAGAATTAGCCTACTACTTCATGCAAAACTTAATTAATTTGACTGAACAAATGACAAAATTATTAATGACTAAAAATAATTAAAAGTACTAATATAATTTTAACAGAATTGTTAATTAGTACTACTTTCCTTCGAAGAGTGTATTTACTTTTCGTATTTCAAACTTACCATAGCTAAACAAGATTATTACAAAACCCATTTATCAGAAAATAACAAGGAAAAAAAAATGTTGCTTGCCATTGATTGTGGATGGTCATATCACCTTACCATTTGGGAAGAAACACAGCTCAGTGATACAACGTATTGTCATATTACACCATTTTTTGATTCTCGTTGCTAAATTACAACCATGACTTACCATTTTCTTCTTTTGCATGGATTTGACATATAAAATGAGTGGTAATGGCAGAGGTATCTTTACTCATAACCACTCTTTCACTGTTGAATATTGTCGTCATTGCATTAATCAGGAAGAAAATAACATGCATATCTTACATTTGTTGTTTCTTAGTGTATAAAACAGAGAGAAAAAAAAAAAAGGTGAGTCATGAAGGCATTGTGGTAATGGTGTTTTGGTGGGAAGTTGAAAGGAAGGAAGAAGTTGAAATATGAAGTAGTAGTAAGTTATTAGCAAAGTAAAATGGTAGGATTAAAACAAGTTAAAATTAAATAAGTTGAATAAAACAAAAAAAAAAAAAGGGGAGCCGTGACTTTGGTAATTGATATGCATGCCTATTTTCATGCATGCTTTGCATGATTTTGTACTTATTAATATATGCTATTTTGTTTTTTATGATTTTTATTTTTATTTTTTTTATTTTTTTAATTTATAAATAAAAAATAAAGATGTTTGAAAATATTAGAATAATAATAATAGCAATAGGATACATAAAATCAGTTGTACTAAACTTTTATCCGGGGTTAGAAAGTGATACTGTAGAAACGGTCACGGTTTTAAAATTGTATAGATTAAAGGGTCAATATTTGATATTCTCGACCAGGATATGTCAAACGGAATACATGTTACATATGTAAGTGGTAACACATTATTTTTATTTTATGTTATTTTTAAAAGATACACTAACTACTATTATTAGACTAAACGATTACACAATAGGGATATGATAAAAATACGGATAAGATTTATCCCCTATAAAAGGGAGATTTCCCTTATCCGAAATCACCCTTTACCCAAAAAACACACCCCTTGCCTTCTCTTCGGTTTCCATGGCTCCCGGCAACCAAAACCGTCAAGCTCCATCTCCGTTCGACAAGCATTTTCGAGTGCTAAATTTATATTTAGCTTTGATTATGGCGTTAGTGGTGCTACTAATCGCGTTAATGATTTTCATAATCATTAATAAAGACGATTTGAAGTTTCCGGCACGAAGTGTACAAGGTTCGAGTTATGCTACAAATTAGCCTCGTGTTATATTCGTAAATTAGGAGTACGAATTGTAAGGGTTTTGTATACTCAAAAATTATAAATAATAACTACTTGAACTTGTATCTTATGTTTAATTATTGTGGTTGTTGTTAGCAAAATTAAATTTGTTATTATAATCATGAAATTACACAAAATTTATTAGTTAATTGAATGTAAAAAAATTATGGAAAATAGGGGATCAAAATTTGGTGTCTACAGCAGCCTTAGTGCATTTGCCTAGCACTAGGTAACCCGTAGCAAACGCTACTATGCTCGGCCTAGCTAGTGCTACGTGGGGTGGTGGAGGCATATGCACCAAGCCGTATAATCCGGGGTTGCTAGACGACCTTGGCTTGCATACGACACGTACTTAGTGCGTGAGCCACTTGAATGCGGTTGGCTTCATGTTTGCTTATTTTTCTGTCTTAATTATTTTTTTAATTTAATTTGCTTTTAATTATTTTAATAAAAGTTGGGGCTAGGCCTCGGTTTTTGAGCGGCATTTGCAAATGTAATTTTGGCAAATAATTGGGTTTACTAGCTTAATTAATTGGATTAATTAATATGGATGCGGAATTTAGTGGGAGATTCAATAATTAATTGCATTAAATTACATAATTAATTAAACAACTTTGACTAGTTTTAATTAGGCATGTTAATTGGATTAACGACCTAAATTAGTTACTAGTTTACACGCGTTTTATGCATTGTTACTTGTTTTATCGTTGTAAAATGCATGGGCCATTCACAAATAGTGAATGGATGAATGGAATGTATTTTCTCTCACAGGTTTTATAAAATGGCAACTAGTGGGGCCCGATTAGGATAGAAAATACGAAGTGCGATCCGTGATGTATTTTAGTAAATCTAAATACGGTCTGCGAACTGTTGAGTATTTTTGTACCTTAATATTTAGATTATTCCTAATCGTAGATACTAGTATTTGCATAATTATGGTAATGTCTTGAAGACGGAGGTTCTTGGAAGACGAAGCCTTGAAGTTGCAAAAGCCGTCCCCTGAAGACTTGAAGATTCAAGGGGTCATGCTAGTTGCCAAACGCATCTTTATTTATGAGTATTTATGTTTTCAATATATATCTATGAGTATTTACATATGAATTATATGTTAGATGCATGTTTAAGATTTCGAATGTTGTGATGATTAATTAAGTTCACTTAAATCAACCAACATAAAAACCCTAGGTCCCTAAAATATTGAGTGAAATTGTCATTCCAAAACAACACTTATCGACCTATTGAGAGTAGTGATAGGCTACGCCAAAGCGAGGCATCACTATTACTCCCTAGGATACGTAAGGCATACCAGGTATGCAAGTTGGTTTTGGTTGTACTCAACGATATGAGTGATGGAGTCCTAACATGTCGTGGCAAAGTGAATAAATTGTTGACAGAGCATTAGATGCGACGATTTATTCAACTAAGAGTAGCTTGGAGCCATTAGCAAAGCTTTGCTTACCTTAGGAGATTGAGTGTTAAGACAAGCCAAAGCATGCTTAATCACTCTTTGTTTCTTTGAATCTTGGAATCGACTTATTCTCACCAAAATGGAGACAATTTTAATGTGTGAATAAGACATTTAAATAAGTTTGATTAAAATGCATGATTTCAATCTTATTTAAATATTATGAATTGCTTTTCATTTCAAATTCTTTCAATTGTAGAATCATGTCTTCAAATAACTCAAACAACCAATTCTCGTTACGCTCAATTCTCGACAAGGAGAAGTTGAGTGGGCCAAATTTTCTTGATTGACAAAGGAACTTGCGTATAGTTCTCATGCAAGAGCAAAAGGAATATGTCCTTGATGAAGAAATTCCAAAGACTCCCAATGAGGAGGTGACCCAGGCTGCCCTAAACCGATGGCAAAGTGCCATCGGGATGTCAAATGCATCATGTTGGCCACAATGTCTCCCGAGCTTCAAAAGACTTTCTTTGAAAAGGAGACAGCTTTTGAGATCATTTCTGAGATGCAGAACATGTTTCAAGAGTAGGCTCGAACTTAAAGGTTTGAAACCCACATGCAGATCCTTGATAGTAACCTCAAGAAAGGACAGATAGTCAGCCCACATGTACTCAAAATGATAGGATTGTTTGAGAACATGGAAATGCTTAATGAAGGGTATTCAACCGAGATGGAAATTGTCATCATTCTCCACTCGCTGCACAAAGGTTATGATCAGTTCAAGATGAACTATAACATGCACATCATGGAGAAAACCCTCATCGAGCTTCATGGTATGTTGAAGCAAGCCGAGCAAACTCTCAAGGATGAGGGGAAGCATGATATGCTCATGATCAAAAGAGGCAAGCCATTCAAATTCTCAGGCAAGAAGAAGCAAGGCTTTAAGGGGAAGGGTAAGAAAAAGACCTTTCCGCCTAAGCCTAAAGCTACCAAGGAGAAGAAGGTAGCATTTTTTAAATCTGATACCGAATGCTTCTACAGTAAGAAGAAGGGACATTGGAAGAGAGATTGCCTTAAGTTCAAGGAAGATAAGAAGAACTCAACCGTTTCTTCTGAATCAAGTATATTCGTTATAGACTTAAACTTCACTAGCTCAACATCATGGGTATTAGATACTGGATGTGGCTCACACCTTTGTTCCCATTCTCAGGGTCTAAGGAACATTAGGAAGCTAGCGAAGGGAGAGGTTGAACTCCGGGTCGGCAATGAAGCCAAAATTGCAGCTGTATCCGTAGGAACTCTTAGTTTGTCTTTACCCTCTGGGCTTGTTTTTTAACTTGAAAACTATTTATATGTCCAACATTACCAAAAACATTATTTCAATTTCGGCGTTGGACGCCAAGGGATTTGAATTTCGAGTAAAGAACAATGAATGTTCATTTTACCTCGATAATGTTTTATATGGTATTGCACATTCTGAAAATGGTCTTTATGTACTTTCTTTAGACAAACAAGTTTATAATGTTAATTATACCACCAAAAGGGTTAAGACCATGGAGTCAAATCAAACGTACTTGTGGCATCGTCGTATTGGCCACATTAACATCAAACGCATCAAGAAACTTCTACAATAAAGTGTTCTTGACTCTTTCGATTTAGAATCGTTTGAGAATTGCAAGGATGTTTATTAGGCAAGATGATTAAGCAGCCATTCTCCAAGCTGGGAGAAAGGGCAGGAGACTTATTGGGCCTAATACATACCGATGTATGTGGACCAATGAGCTTCACCACAAGAAACGGACATCGATATTTTATCACCTTCACAGACGACTATAGTAGATATGGCTATGTCTACCTCATGTCGCATAAATCTGAATCGTTTGAAAAAGTTCAAAGAATTTCAGAGTGAAGTTGAGAATCAGCTTAGCAAGAAAATCAAAGCCCTTCGATCGGATCGAGGCGGTGAATACTTGAGAAAAGAATTCGATGACCATATGAAAGAAAAGGGTATACTTTCAGAATTGACACCTCTAGGAACTGCACAATGGAACGGAGTATCCGAAAGGAGAAATCGAACCTTGTTAGACATGGTACGATCAACAATGTGTCTTAGTGATCTTCCTATCTCTTTCTGGGGACACGCACTTTTAACCGCGGCAATAACACTGACGTGCTCCATACCAAATCTGTGGAAAAGACTCTATATGAGTTATGGACGAAGAAACCTCCTAGGTTGTCTTTTCTAAAGATATGGGGATACGAAGCATATGTCAAGAAATTGGTTTTTGACAAATTTCATCCCAAATCTGACAAGGTTTACTTTGTGGGCTACCCAAAAGAAACCAAAGGTTATTACTTCTACAACAAATCAGAGAACAAAGTATTTGTTGCTCGCGATGGTGTCTTTTTGGAGAAGGAGCACCTTTCCAAAATGACAAGTGGGAGGAAAATCGAACTCGACAAAGTTCTTGAGGATGAGAAACAAAATCAGAATGACAGTCAAAGTGCTCAAACAGCATCTGTTGACCCAGGTCAAAATGAACAAAATGTGCAAAGTCAAACCGATAGTGCAAATGCTCAGTCCATTACCCTACGTAGGTCTCAGAGGCCGAGATCTCAAACTGATAGATATCTTGGTTTAATATCAAACTGATAGAATCAGGACATCCTGATCATGGGTGGAGATGAACCGGCAACATACAAGCAAGCGATGGCAAGCACCGACTCTACTAAATGTCAAGAGGCCATGAGATCTGAAATGGATTCCTTGTTTGAAAATCAAGTATGGGACTTGGTGGACTTACCCGAAGGTTACACACCTATTGGATGTAAGTGGATTTTCAAGTTAAAAACCAACAAAGATGGAAATGTATTCATTTACAAAGCTAGATTGGTAGCAAAAGGTTACAGACAAGTTCATGATATTGATTACGATGAAACATTTTCTCCAGTCACAATGCTTAAATCCGTTTGGATCCTCCTAGCGATTGCTGCATATTACAATTATGAAATATGGAAGATGGATGTCAAAACCGCCTTCCTAAATGGTATTTTGGAAGAAACTGTGTATATGACACAACCTGAAGGTTTTGTTGACCAAACCAATGCTAGGAAGGTTTGTAAGCTTAAGAAGTCCATTTATGGGCTAAAGCGAGCAAGCAGGAGTTGGAATCTGCGATTCGACAAAGCCATCAGTAAGTTTGATTTTATCAAGAATCCAGATGAATCTTGTGTTTACAAGAAGGTCAGTGGGTGTGACATCGCCTTCCTAGTCTTATATGTCGATGACATATTGCTCATTGGAAACAACATTCCGTTGTTAGAGTATATAAAGGCCTGGCTTGGAAAGTGTTTCTCAATGAAAGACTTGGGAGAGGCTCGGTACATACTAGGCATCAAGAACTATAGGGATAGATCGAAAAGGATGATTGGATTGAGTCAAAGAACTTATATTGATAAGGTACTTGCTCAATTTGGCATGGAGGAGGCCAAGAGAGGTCACCTGCCAATGTCACATGGCATAACCTTAAGCAAGAAGCAGTGTTCGTAGACACCTGATGAGCGAGTAAGAATGAATCAGATTCCATATGCTTCGCTTATTGGATCGATCACTTATGCCATGATATGTACTAGGCCGGATGTATCGTATGCCTTGAGTGCTACGAGCCGTTACCAATCAGACCCATGAGTGGCCCATTTGACTGCAGCCAAGAATATCCTAATGTACCTGAAAAGGAACAAGGATAAATTCCTGGTGTATAATGGTTTAGAGGAATTAGTTGTTGAAGGTTATACTGACCCGAGCTTCCAGACAGACAAAGACGATTTCAAATCGCAATCAGGATATGTGTTCTGTCTAAATGGAGGAGCATTTAGTTGGAAGATTGCCAAGCAGAGCACAACTGCAGATTCTTCAATTGAAGCCAAATACTTAGCAGCTGTTGAAGCTACTAAGGAGGTTGTTTAGATTTGTAAGTTTGTTGGTGAACTTGATGTTGTACCCTCAATCAAGGGTCCAATAGCCCTCTATTGTGACAATAATGGAGCTATTGCTCAATCCAGAGAGCCAAGGGAACATCAGAAGGTCAAACTTGTCAAGCGGCGGTTTCACATGATTCGAGAATGGAAATCAGAAGCTGAAATTAGATTTTGCAAAGTTGGAACGGATGACAACGTAGCCGATCTACTTACTAAACCTATGCCTCAAGTGAAACACAACAAGCACGTTGAGGCAATGGGAATCAGGCACGTTGGAGACTGGCTTTGATTTCCTTGTTTAATGTTTTAGTTAAATTTGAACATTTTAATGTAAGACACTAAGAAAAACCATTCAAGTTTTGGAGTAATATAAATTTCATGCAATATTTAATCACTCTGTTTGCTATTTATTTGTGGTTTAAGATTAAATAATGAGTCCGTTAATTATGAGAATATTCAAAATAGGGTATCAAGACCAGTCTTGGTAAGGAAACACCTATTAAGTGAACATTGAATATTATAATAAAAATTTATCCCTAATCGAGGTCATTTAAAAGATGGAAGATTAATGACCATTTGAGATTAGTGTGTAGTTTTATTTATAACACCGTTTCTTGTGCTACAAGGATATGAACGTCATAAATCATTTGCACAGGTATGTGTTTAGAACCATACTGGATCGACCTATGAGAATACTTTAAGAGATTAAAAATCGTCATAAGTATACTTCTCATTATGGCTATCGGAACTTCTTTCCTCAACCATGAGTATTGTGAGTTCTCTTATTTGAGTACTAGTCTGCTTTGATGTTGTCAAACGTGTGGCGTAATAGGGGATTCTAACGGCAACACTCGGGCGGCTAGGTCCTCTCAGTAAGAGAACCTACATTACAAGACTGGGAATGTCCCCCTACTAAAAATAAGGAAGATGTCTTTGTTGTTTACAAGGCCTCTCGAAGAGCGAGACTTTAAAATGCATGGCCATGCTCGGATGGATTTTAGAAATCATCTGTTTATAGACAGTCGGACTTGGAATCTAAAAACACTTCTGGACATAATAAGGATGACGAATAAATCTTACCTTATAGTTCATGAAAAGACATTAAGTGACATAGGAAAAAGGCTATACACGAAATGCGCACTTGTCCGGAAGGACAATTGGGAGATTGAAAGGAATGGTGTCCTTCGAACAAGTGTATTATTCCGATATAGGGTTCGGAATTATTAGATAGCTAATTATTCAGTGAGGTCAAGTGATCGGAATGCCTGGGTGGAGGCCGCTTCCGATCAGTAATATTAATGAATAATTAATATTACAGCTTAATCTTAACTGAACCCTTCGGGTCACACCCAAGCAACTAGCGAACCGAAGCGACGAAATAATTCAGAAGAAATTAATGAGTCTCCCGAGTAATTAATATTTAGACGTCAAAAATTCGAGGTTGGAGCGTCGAAACCGAGTGTTTCGAGTCGATAACAATAAAAAGACGAGACGAGAAAAACTAATAAATCAAAAAAATCCTAAAATACCCCTTGCATCGGAATGCCCCGAGCAAATCGAGTGCTAGGGGCATATAGTCTAGCATCGTGGCTAGCATGCGCACCAAGCCGAGCTCATGGTTGGCTGGTGCGTGCTAACGCACCTGAGCTAGCATGGCTGCCGCGGCCATGTGTGCATAGGGCCAGCAGCAGCCCCCACACATGGTGCAAGGACCTGCTGGCCGGGGGAGCTAGCAGCAGCCCGCACAAGCGTGCTGAGCCTGCTGGCCGTGGGTGGCCGCATGCATAGGGGGCAAGCATGGCAGCCCACTTGGGGTGCCTTGGTGCCCAAGTGGGGCTGCCATGTGGCGGCTAGCAAGAGAGAGTGAGTGGTATGAGGTGGCGGTTTTTAGGAGAGGAGTTAGGAGCAAGTTTGGTCCCTCCCCTTCTCCAAATGGTCCTCACCTAAACTCTCATTGAGCTTGACACTTGTTGATTTATTAGTAGCTTGCTTATTTATTTTATTTTAGATTTAAAATAAAATGAAGAAAATCAAAATCTCTCATATGGAAAGATGATGGGAACTTTGAGAGCCTTTGCCTATAAATACCAACTTGGGGTGTTGGGATTCTTCACTTGAGTAAGTGTTGAAAAAGGCATCACAGTGTGAAAACCTTTGAAAACTAATTACTCGGGTTTTGTGGTCGGGCCTTGCTAACTCCAAGGTAATAGATCGAGTTCAGTGCTCGCGTTGCGGGTGGACTTCGAAGGAGGTCTCCGTGTGAGCGGAGCTAAAGGGCTTTCGAAGTAAGAGCTCAATTAAGTGAGCGAAGAACACGAAAAAGGTATTAATCTCTTTCTTAATCTTGTTCTTTATTTTAATTATGCATTATGGTTATAATTATTGTGAGTTTCGTTTTGGAGTCGGGTTTCTTTCCGCGATGGGTCGGGCTCACCGAAACCCAACATTAGGTATATGATACCAAGTTGCAGTGCTTAACATTATTAATGTTGTGTAGAAAGTGCAAAGAAGTGAGGCTAGCATGGAAGTGAGCTTGAAGGTGCACTACAAATGTTCAAGTGGCGAGAAATAGCTTCATTGTTTTAATTTCTGATTAGTTTTGATGATTTTAGACAATTTCAAGTTTTGATGAGACAATATTTTGGTTTCCTGTTGAGATACTGATTTGTTTTACTTGGCATGGACAAGTGTTGATCCATGACCAAGGTAATAAATTTTTTTCATTTATGCTAGATATGAGTTAATTTTGTTATATAACATTGATATAAGTAGATCACAAAAGCAAGATTAGATGATTTAAAATAAACTTACTTATAACAAAGTAAGGTTAGGTCACATAAACAATTTGCACATCCAAAAATTACAAATGGGTGGACTCTTATTCTTATTTGATTGAGAATCAAAAGTCATGCTTGATAAGGTAAGATGACCAAATCGCCTTTTAGTTGAAATGGTGAAGAAGCTGATGACCTTTTAGAACTCATACATATGATGTGTGTGGACAAATAAGTTTAAAATTAGCAATAGATTTTACTATTTCATTACTTTTACTAACGATTTAAGCACATATGTCTATAATTAATTAATGAAGTAAAGCTTGGAATCATTAAAGTGTTCAAGAATTCCAGAATGAAATGTAAAATCAGCTTGAGATGAATAATTAACACCATAATGAGATTGTTATGATAGATATTTAACTCAAAGTTAATGATCATCTAAAGGGAATTGTTGAATTAATTCACAATCAAGAAACACTATAATTAAAAATGTGTGTTGAAAGCAGGAATCAAACTTTGCTTGCCATGGTTCGATCCCAGATTAACTTGAATGATTTACAAATATCGTTTTGAGGATATGAATTAAAACAACAATTGTGTTTATACTAAACAGAAACTAAACCAAAGCAATTGAAAAGACGTCATAAGAGTTATGGATTGGAAATGTTCCAAAAGTTGTCTTTTTTAGAAAGGATTGAGGGTTATGAAATTGATGTAAAATGTTTACAAAGATGACATAATAAACCTTAAATCAAGTAAATAATTCTTTATGGGTTTTCCCATGGAAACTAAGAGGTATTATTCCTAAAATTGCGTCAATAACAAAGTGTTTGTTTCTCGCGATAGTGTCTTTATATAAAGAAATCTCTTCTTACAAAGCCAAGTGGAAGTAAATTTAGATCTCAAAGAGATTCGAGACGAGCAACAAATGGATGTGGATAACACTACATCAGAGACAAGGGCGCATGAAATCAGCTAATTTGGTAAATCATGTGTTGAAGCAAGCTAATTCAATTAGCGAGTCTTCTATCGTCCCACTTGAATGAAAGACTTCAAAGAGTTGAAGAGAATAATTCTATTGTTGCTCACACATATCATAGGTCACTTGGGATCAAAACAAACAGTTTGTTGAAATTCTGAGAAAAGGTGGATTCTAAAATTTTCCTATTGGAATGGCTAGAACCCACACCCTACAAGCAAGCTTTGGGTAACTACCAACTCAGGAAGCGTCTTAAGGCCATGGAATCCAGAATGGACTCCATGTCTATAAAGATGTGTTAGTCCATGATAGTCTTACAAATGGGGTTAAACCTATTATCTATGTAACCCTATTTGAATTCTTCTAGTGATTGCTGATTTTCGATTATGAAGTTTAGCATTGGATATCAAAATCACCTTCTTGAAATGTTCACGATGGAGGGTATGTATATGATACAACCAAAGGGTTTTAAAATCCATAAATTCCTAGAAAATTTTGCAAACTTTAGAAATTCATTTATGGATTGAAGTAAGCATCAAAGAGTTAGAAAATTCGTTTCGATTAGGCAATCAAACAGTTTGATTTCCTTAAAGAACGAAAAGGAATCTTGTAGAGACAAGAAGTTTAGTTGGAGCAATTGGTCTTCTTAGTCTTTTATGTAGATGACCTATAGTTCATATGAAGTGACATATCAATGCTTGAATCACTTAAGTAATGGTTAAAGAGTTGTTTCTATATGAAAGACTTAGGAGATGTTGAGTACATATTGGGAATCAAGATTAATGAAATGAATATGGAAGAATGATTAGACTACATTGAGAGATTTATGTTGATAAGGTTCTTGACAAGTTCAAGATACAAAACTCTAAGAGAGGATATCTTCTCGTGCTTCATGGTATTACGCTAAGTAAAACTCAGTGCCTTCAACTGCTAGTAGAGTTGAGTCGTATGGATAGTGTACTTTATGCTTCTGCAAAAGGGTCCACTATATGTGCCATGATACGTACAACGCAAAATGTTACATATGACTTGTGCATGTGTAGCAGGTTACAAGAAAATTCAGGATGAGCATACTGAAAGCTACTAAGAACAAATCCATGAGTGATTTAGAAGCACTAGAGGAATGTTTCTAGTTATGGTTGCAAGAGTAAACAAATTGTCAACAAGTTATACAGATGCAAGTTTTCCAACACAAACAAGATGACTTTAGATGTTGATCTATATACATTTTGTGTCTGTATGGGGAAGTACATTGAGCTTGAAGAGTACAAAGCACAACACTGTTCCATACTCAATGTCAGAATATGTGTGTTAGCTACAGTAAGAATAAAGTAGTTATGGAGGAAGTTTGGATCCAAACAAAAAGATATGAGATATCACCTCGTTTATGAGATCATTGACCAACGGGATGTCATGATCTTCAAAATTTTATTATGAGGGAGAATGTCACTTATTCATTAAACCCCTTCAACAGACTAAGGTATGAGGGTCATATTAATGTCTTGGATTGTAGCAAGCAGTATAATTCAAGTTGTGTATGTTTTGAGAAAACATATTACATAAGAATGCATATATTTGCAGAATTATGTTTATAAACAGAAATTATTATTTCTCTTATTAAATTATGGTTTCAAAAATTAAATAAAATGTCCAAAATAATTATGAATTGATGGGTCATCAGGTTAATGACATGGTGAATGAAACCCCACATGTGAACAAAATTCATATATTATTTAAGTTCCTAGCTCAAAATCATTAAAGTGGATATAAATGATTTCAATAAACGGACTAGCATGTAAGATTGATTGTATAGCGCAATTTCATGGGCTATAGGGGCATAATGATGCTCGATTAATCACTTGGATATGCATGAATGATGTATGACCGAACTATTGACCTACTTTGAAGTTCAAGTATAGAACTTCCGGATATATTAGTGGATTTCTTTGACATGAGTGGAACATTGATTCTATTCAATGATTAATTTAACTTTGGTACATTCAAACGTCTTCCCGTAACTAGAGATTATAAAGGATGTTTCCTGGTTACTTCAAAAGTTGAGTGGGAGCTTTGTTGCTGCAAGATTGGATTGACTCTACCTATTAAATTAGGGAATGTGTCATGGCCGCTTGAAGAGGGAGAATTCAAAAAATATGTGGCCACGTTCAAATGTATTACTCAGTAATCATTTGGTTTTATAATTCGAACTCATATTTCAAGTTACGATTTGTAAATTAATATGATCTCGACATGTGATGCAATCATATTATCAAATCGACACACATTGACTTAAAGAATTTGAATATTGCACACTTGTCTCAAACAAGTGGGAGATTGAAGGATTTATGTCTTTATCATGTGCAATTACTAGATATATAAATGGATCAAAGTATGGAGATAATTAAGTTCGTTAATTTGGGTCGTCATTATATCATAGCTAGAGGTACTTACGATCTTTAGACTAGTAAAATAGGCCAAAGCCTACTTGGACAAATCCTATAAGGTCATACAAGGGGCCTAGATCGAGCACGAGAGGACGGGACCCATGATGGGGTTCATCCCCTATAGTGGCCTCATCCACTAATAATAATATTATAAATAGACTAGGTGCCTAGGGTTTGAACAGAACATGTAGTGATCAGTTTGATCAAACCCTAATTAGCAAATACGAGACCAAACCCCTCTTATACTCTCTCTCACGGATTTCTCCTCCCCTCACCTCCACTGTGGTGGTTCGTGGTGGTGGAGGTTCATGGTGGTTGGCGTTGTCCATTAAAGGTGGTGATCGTGGTTTTCCCCTTCACTCGACCAATCTAATATTAGTGGACGACTCATTCAAATATCGTGGACTAATTAGAGGACCAACACTTAGGGCTCTATTCTCTCCCTAATTTGCTAGTCGTATAGCTCCATGGAATATACGGTTCAAAGGTATGATTATGTGTCTTGTGTGTTATGCATGCGATCTTAGGATTAGGTGCTTTATGAATATGATTAATGCTTTTCCGCATTATAGTACCTATAGACTCTTACAGATGTAACTATAGGAGACTTAGAAGACTCAATAACAAAAGACTCGAATTCAGACTCAGACTTAGACAATTTAGACTCATCAAACATTGGTCTTTGTCCTATGGTAATGGAGATTCTTCTTCCACTTGGTGTAGTCACCTTCACGGTCTTTCGCCATCCTTAAACTAATCCTTCTGCCGGAGTAATGAGCTTCGAGGGGTAAAAGTTTTCACTTTACAACACCGTTTGGATAAGAGCGGAGTTGTCATTAACACGCTTAGGCTCAATTTTCTCGTATCCAAAGAGGAGACATATAAGATTGAAGTCAAAGCACAGAGTTGCTTGCTCCTTGTTGATAGGAGATGGGATCTTATCTAAGAAATTTGCAATCCAAGAATATTTCGAACCCTGGTTGTCTTATCCCATCTTTGACAAAAGCTTTAGGGAATTCATGGCATGGATAATCTTCCCCCTCTTTTATAAACTTTCCATTTAGGGTGAGAGGGTAATGATCCATTGGGATTGCTTTTTTCTTGGTACGAGAGTTTCTCCGTGTGTTAAACATTGCTCGGGCTCGCTTAAAATCTTCTTGAGTTGGTTCGAAACCAAGCCCAAATGTATCTAACTTAGGGAGGCCAGGTAGTTCCATTTGTTTTTCTATTCCTTTCTTCTTTCCTAGAGTCATTCTAGGAAAGTGTCCTTATCTCCTAAGGATAGCATTAATTGTCATATTTGAGTGAAGGTCATTGCGAAGAGGGGTCTTTTCATCTTCCTCGATTATAGCGACCTCTTCAACATTAAAGGCCCATAAATCTTCACCGTTTTCATCGTGATCCACGTTTAAAATCGGTTTATACACCGCTTTGATTCTCATGGGGGAAGCATCGATTGTTGTAGGAATTCCTCCAACTATGGCCTTAACTTGTTGATGGAGGGATGAAGGGACGACCTTAAGGTCATGAAGCCAAGGGCATCCCATCAATACTAGCATGTTTAATGACTCCTGCCGTAATGTTCATAGTGATAGTCCCAAGAGCTTGACGACAAGTGTTATCGTAAGCTCTTTTACCTTGTGTTGATGGAGACAAGTTTTCATCTTTTATTCCCAACATTCTTGCAATTCGGAGTGGGCAAACATTGATCACCGACCCATTGTCTACAAGAGTCATTGGAACATTCATCCTTTTGCAAATAACTGTGAGGTTCAAGGCCTTGTTATGCTTGTCACCTTCAGGAGGTAAGTCCTTGTCAGAAAAGGTGATCAGGTTTATGGGACTAGGAAGATCACTAGTGAGAAACTTAGCTAATCCCTCAGGTGAGGTTTCTGAATCTATCCCTACTTTAGCCAAAGCGTCCATTACTGCAAGCCTATGCTCGTAGGATGTGGCTAGTCCCTCATCTTAAGTTGTTTGACAATATCGTTGTCTTCTATAAGTGGTATTGGGACTTGCTGAGTGGTAAGGATAGATTGGTTAATTATGGGAAGCTGCATTCTTCCAAATCTTGTGAGAACATCTATGAATGAATCTTCTTCGTCCCAAATTTCATCGACGGGATAGATTGTGGAGAGTGGGGTTTCCTCAACATCTTTAAGGTAGACATCTTCATCATCACTTTCCCAAACTCCATAGGTACTCACATCCTTTTCTAGGTTAGCTCGGACAAGCCTTCCACTGTCGATGAATACTTGGATGAGATCCTTGAATTTAAAACAATGTTCTATAGTATGTCACCCAGATTGATGGTATGGACAATAAAATCTATCCGTTATTTTCAGTGATTCAAATGGTCTTAGCTCGAGAGGTTTGATCTTTCCATTCTCGAAGAGCATTTTGAACATCTTTTCGTAGGAGGTCCTAATAGGTGTATAGACCTTATCCTTCCTTTGGGAGGCATAACCACATTAAAAGTGAATGGCTTTCTTTCAGTGATTCTAGTGGGCATTATCTCTTCAACAATGCTCCTATTTTCAGCTGATTTTATTTCCCTAATGGTATCGTGAAGTTGCTTCATTAACTCCACTACAATATGCATGAGAATATATAATTCTTCTTTAGAGGCGAGTTCCTCGGTTTGGGGAAAGTCACTCGTGGCATCAAAGAAAGTTTCCTCCTCTTCTTCAATAGCATGAGTTTCTTCAATTGGTTTGATGAGGAGTGATGGATCAGTGTGGTCTTCCTCATCATAAATTGCCAAGGAGTCTGAAAGTGGAGCATTATTAATACTTGGCTTCTTACTGGCAGGAGGTAATGGAAGCTTGTTGCTGTCAATCAAATCTTAAACGGCTTCTTTCAACTTCCAACAATTTCCAATAGGATAGCCCCTGCCTTGGTGATACTCACAACGTGCATTAGGGTTCTAATTAGCCGTCCTCCTTACCTCTGGTGGATCGCCCATTGTCTAATAGGAATTATGATTCCTTTAGCATGAAGGCGATCGAATGCTATATCATAGCTCATGCCAATAGGCGTAAAGTTTCTCCTAAATGGCTTCTTTTCCCTTGATTATTCATGGCAAGGACCTCATTCAAGTCAATGGTGCTAACATTGTTTGAGTGGGTGGTTTTGGAAGAAGAAGGATTGTCGTTCTTCTATCCTTTCCAGCCACTATAGTTGTTGTTAGCAGCTTTTTGTTTTGCAAGGTCATCCTCAATATCGATACCTATGTTGTAGACAGCCTTGAAAGTATTTAAGTTACTTTGGTATTTCAAGTGTTTTGAATACTTTTGTTGGAGGTTCTTAATGAACATTCTTACAGATTCCTTTTCGGTAGGGACCTCATCCATTTTAGCGGAAGTTTCCCTCCATTTATTGAAGACGGAAGTGAACCCCTCGTTGTCCTTTTATTTCAGCATTTTGAGTTCCCTATGGTCAATCTTGACTTGTATGTTGCACTTGTACCTATCTATGAAAAAAGTGAAGGAAAGATCTTTTTATCACCTGCCTTGATGATTAAACGCCCTTCTCTTCTTGACCAAGTGTTGTAATATTAAACCATTGACTTAATGAGTTGACTCAAATTGACTTTGACTTTTATGGGTTTAAAAGACAAAAAAGCAAAAATAAAATGGCAAAAATGGGTGCATATTTTTGGAATCAAGTTATATTTTAAAAAATATAGTTATGTTGGGAGGATATAATATCCAACTTACCCCCCTAAAACAAATGACGGAAAAACGCGCACACAAAACTCTTAGACATGGTCATGGTGAAACTCATATACAAAGTGTGTGCTATTGATTAGTAAGTGAAAGTGACAAGCTTAACACTTTTGTAAGACCATGGGATTATGTGCTTAGACTCGATTAAAGACCCAGTTATGACTCGGTTACTTAATTAATTAACCCATTAGACACGACGCGAAGACTTTAGAAAGAAAATGGACCATCACGTGACTGATGGAACTGTCTCGTCGTGACAGCGCCATCGCGGCGCGATATTAATATCGCGTCGCGATGAATCGAGCCATAAGCCAAACCTCAGCATTATAAATGAAACGTCAGTTCGTACCTATTTCCAGTGTTCTGCTCGAAAAAGGTGAACCTAAAGTCGCGCTAAGTCATGTTAAGTCAAGTATTATTAGACTTTAATAATCAAACTTAATTAAATAATTAATTTAGCTAAGTCCTTTAGTCATTAATTAGTTTATTTAGACTAATTATTATTAATCACAAGTCAAACAAACGGTTAGCTTAATCACATATAAGCTATGCACAAATAAATAATGCACAAGTAGTCACAATATGATGCGATGAGTTTGCAACCTAACCGCGGCTCTAGTTCTCTAAAGTTCAAGGATTATGGTAGTCAAAATAGGATCCATGGTTATGAGTTTGAATGCATCGCGCGGAAGCCTTACCTTTGGAAGGGTTGGCGACTTGGCACGTATGGATGGGACCCCACAAGTTAAACTTGCTTCCATGGTTTGGTGAATTCACAAACTCAGATGTACCCTTCATTGCACAGAGCGTTCGATTAGGTAGATGAAGCGTGAATTCCCGAGGGAAAAAGCCACATGTAAAACATATATACTTTTCGAAAAAGAAGGAAAAATTCAAACACGAAGTAAAATTGATCAAATAGTACTTGAATCAGCAAAATAAGAAGGCAGACTTCTTGCTCGGTATTGGAAGAACTCGGGGCTAGAAAACGGAGTACATCGCACAGCGATGGACGCTGCTATCTCGCGACAGTTCCTACATGACTCGGCAGCTTTCTGTGTTCTCGGGATTTTTGATTTTTCGTAGCGTTTTTTCGATTCTAGTTGTGAAAGATATTTCCTAAATTTCCTACGTGTAAATCCTATGTTTTTAACGCATAATGGATGGTCCTTCAATGTGGACCTTTTTATGCTTATGCATTTAATGTTAATCAAAATTACGCACATGAATATTTAGAACGTTTTAAGTGTCATCCACTCATTCTAAATTATTGCCAAAATAAATTTTAGAAATTAAAATAGAAATCCTCCTTAGTGGAGTTGCCATAAAGTGTAGGAAATTTTTCAAGCATCCCACACTTTAGCCCCACTATGATCCTACACTTAAGCATGGTGGTGTCCAAAGGAAAGGAAGCTACAGTAAAAGAGTCGCCAACAAGTTTTAGGAACTTGTAAACCATTCACGCTCACAGAGATCGCTAACTCCATAGTGGTCCTAAACCATGAATGGATATTCTAGGATAAAGGTACAAATCCAACCTAAAAGAGATTGAACCTGCCCTAAATAGGCCTCTACTTTGTTCTTCTCATGTTCATGTGCACTTTCCAATCAACATACAATCAATATATTAATCCTAAACCTATTTAATCTATGTTGGTTGATTATTAATGCACAAATAAATCTATTATTGGCGATCACTTGAATTAAAATCATATTGGCCAAAAATCAAATTATAAATTGTCTTATTAAGCATGATTTCAAGTACAAATTCCTAACATGATAATATCAATCATTATCATCATCACAAGAATAATATTCTCCAACCATAATAATTTTAGTAAGATCTTAGGCATGATACTAACAAGATTAATAAAAAATCATAGCATGTAATTAAATATTAAAAATCAAACCTTTATTCCTAACATTATACTAGAAAGCAATAAAAGCATCCTAACATGATACTAGGCATTAAAATAATGATCTAAACATGATTCCTAAAGAAATGGAGCAATTGAATTACTCACTTTGAAGCCTCATGCCTCTTTCTATCAAAACAATACACACGTTACTAAGTTCAATGAAATATTAAATCAAACAATAAGAATAACAATGGAAAATAGATTTGGGACCAAACCCTCAGAACTATCAACCTTTCACGTCGAGGTATAAGGCAACTTCGAGCTTGGTTAGGTGTATTCGAGACTCGGGAATGAGGAATGTTGTATTTTGAAAAGGCTAGGCTTAGAAAGCAAGAGAGAAAGAAAGAATAAGCCTTAGCTTAGAGAGAGAAGAGAATAGATGATTGTTGATGATCTGAAAACAGAGGAAAAGGACCTTATTTAAAGAGAAAAATCGACCGTAAACGATAGAAAAGAGTCAGAATCAGACTCAGAGTAAAACCAGCTTCATCGTGACGCAACAGGACTATCGTGATGCGATAGCTCCATCGCAACGCGATGGTTGCTGTACGATAAAATTCCCGTACAAAGTCCTTCTCCTAATCAAATTAGGTTACTTAGAGTCCGTACTTATCTTTAATGAAACTGGATTTAATCTTTTAAAAACACTTGTTTTATTCCAAATAGAATTCTTTATCTTTTCAAAATCAATGATAATTATAATTAATAATCCTAACCCATTAGAACTCAAAATAACCTTCCAGAAGATTCTAGATGATCGTTATATATCCTAATTAAAATTAATGGACCCTCCCTATGATCATTGGGTCGCCCATAAAACTCATTTAGGACCCAATTTAGTATTTTGGTAATAACTTCCTCGTTATAACTCGGAATTAGGCTTATAATATATCATTGGAAAGGTCTTTTCAAACCCCATCAAACTACACAATTATTGAAACCATATTAAGGACAAAAATAAACTTGTTTGGACGTTTCTTATAAATAGGACACAAAATGAATGATTTTCGAAAACATAAATGAATTATTTTTATTATAACATTTTAGAAAACAGAAGAATTCACGAGACTCTTCAACATTTCACCTCGTTTGATATTCAATGACATGAAATGTACTTATCACTGGGTTTGGTTTTTGGGGAGACACAATCAGATGTCTACAAAAACACACTCAAGTGGATGATTAGAGGTGAGCAAGTGCTCATGCATGGTATTCACAATATTATCCAAGATTTCAACTATCATGCAATTTTCAAGTGAAGAAAAAGGATATTTCAGGCTTTCATTCAAATCAAATTCAATAACTTCTTCTCTAATTTTGAGAGAAATCTTAGCACTTTTAACATCAATCATGGCACCCGAGCCAGGAAGAAAAAGTCTACCAATTATGATAGGAATATTAGCATCCTCTTCCATTTCAAGAACCACAAAATCAAATCAGAATCACAAACTTCCCTACCCTCAAAGGAACATCCTCTACCTTATCTTTTGGAAACTTAATTTATCTATCGGCTAATTGCAAGGTAATGTTGGTAGGCAAAAGTTCCCCTAACTCAAGTCATTGATAAAACCGTATATGACATAAGGCTAACACTAGCTCCTAAGTCACACAAGGCATTTTCAATTTGCATTTTATAGATATCACAAGGGATAGAAAATTGTCCGGGGTCCTTCAACTTGGGCGGCATCTTGTTCATAGTGATTGCACTACAATTCTCAGTCAAGCTAACTGTTTCCGCCACATCACAAGTTCTTTTTCCACTCAAGATGTCCATATAGAATTTTGCATAATTCGGCGTTTGGTCAATGACATCGGTAAATGGAAAGGTAAGATGAAGTTGCCTAAGCATCTCTATGAATTTGCAAAATTTTTCATCTAATTTGTGCCTATTTTGAACTTTTGTGGATAAGGATGCTTGGGTTTGACAACTTTTCTTACTTTCACTTTTTCTTTTTCAATTGGTTTCTCACCTACATCCTCACTCAAAGAGCTTTTTTTTCTTCCTCATCCTCAACCAAAAGTTCCTTAGGACTCTCCTTAGCCTCACTCTTCTTAGGCACTCTATCCTAAAGAATCCTACCACTCCTTGTCACTATAGCATTTATTGATCTCTGAAGATCTAAACCTTGAGATGGTAGAGAAGAAGGTCTAGCATGCTCTTTCAAAACATTGGCCAAATGAGAAATTTTATTCTCCAACATTTTACTATGAGCCATCATATCATTAAACTTATTGTCACTAGATGACATGTAAGTGTTCAACACCTTGATTAGATTTTCAATGACATCCTCTAAACTATCTCTAGAAGAAGATGGTTGGGCATAAGAGCTATCACTTTGGCCTTGAGTTTTTGGAGTGAAACCAGGTGGGAGACCCCTTTAATTGTTATTTTTAATATTGCCCCGATTTTTGTTACTCTAATTGCCCCGACCTTGATTTTGGCCATTTTTATTGTGATTACCATAATTTTGATTATGGTTACCGTATCCTTGGCCTTGGTTTTGACCACCATAACCTTGGTAGTTATAGTTGCCTCGGAAACCATGGTTTCCTTGGTTTCTATAACCCCCATTGTGGTTATAATTATCAAAATTCCCATTATGATAGTTCCTATTCCCATTATTCCTTTAACTATCAAATCTATGTCCAACATTGTTATTAGACACATAATTCACATGTTCATTCTCATTGCCAACATAGTCATCACATCCATCAAAAGAAGCATTAGGACAATTAGAAGCATCATGATCATATGAATCACATATATCACAAAACATATAGTTTCTAGACATGTTGCTAGAAGAGGGAATGGGATTAGAATTAGAAAATGTACCTCTCCTTTTATTTTGGGGGGGAAGAGTAGGTGCTTGAGATGAAGCACTCTCAAGTTTGGCTTTATTGGAGGTCATTTCCTTCCCTAATTCCAAGATTTGTGAGCACAAGTTATTGATGGCATTGATGTGATCAACCGAGTACACCAAAGTACCGCTTTTGCTCGTTGTTTCACGCTCATCATCTTTCCAATCCATATAATGCCTCACCACATCTTCAATGATATCCACCACTTCCTCTTCAGTCTTGTTCATTATTGGTCCTCCAGCTCCCGTATCAAGGCAAAATTTTCCTTGAGGGCTTAGACCGCATAGAAGATTTGGATGACTTGATAGGTAGGAATCCCATGGTGTGGGCACTCTCTTTGGTATTCCTTATACCTCTCCTATGCCTCATAAAGACTTTCATTGGGTTTTTGCTTGAAATTTTGAATAAGAGCTCTTGCTTCGGTTGTTTTCTTTTGAGAATAGAACCGAGATAAAAACTCTTTCGTCACCTCATCCCATGTCCTCAAGGAGTTTGGTTTCACCTCCTTGTCCAACCACTCCAATGCACATCCAATGAGAGAAAAAGGGAAAAGCTTAAGGCGAATAAACAACTTTTATATTGTTGCAATACTTCTCAAATCCCTTGAGATGGTTGATAGGACTCTCATGCTTTGAACCACTAAATTGACGCCTTTCTATCAAGGTAATCATTACCGGTCTAATCTCAAAGTCGTTTGACGGTGTTGTAGGTGGAGTAATCCCACTCTCATACCTATAGCCTCTCGGAATTCCCAACTACTTTAATGCCACTCTTTGATTATCTCCCATGATGAGTTGCTCTTTTTCTTGCCTTGGAGAACGTCTAGCAACTCTCAACTTTATGATTGTCCTTTCAATTTCAAGATCAAAAGGCAATAGAGAATGAACACAAGATCTACACATACAATCTTAAAGAAAAGGTTAGCAGCATGGCTACAAATAATCCTAAAAGAAAGAAAATCTTTTATATTTTTTTCAAGCAAGATGGAATAGACTCAATCAACTATAACAAATAACCATGCCATTCCCTGTCAACGGCGCCATTTTGATGGGAGGAAATTCTAGGTCGTCGAATTTTAAAAATCCCCTAATCAAACAAAATTAATAACCAAACCTACTCCTAGTATAGGGGTAAGTCCGAGTCGAACCTAAAGGAATGGAGGTAAGTGTTATTGTCTTAAGTCAAGCTATTCTGAAGTCTAGGCAAATGGTTTGGTCTAATACAAAAACTAATCAGCGTAACTATTTCAATATGAAAAATAATATCAAAGATACTAGGAATTAGGATCCACATAAATTCATGACAATCATGCTAATTGGATAGGAAATAAATCAATCGAATAATGCGAGGGAAAGTAGTAATTGCAATCAAAAGCACTTGAAAAGTTATTTCCTAGGCGTGAAACTAGTGGTCTCTATGAATAACTATGTTAGGAACATCACGAGTCAAGTTCAATCGATAAGAGTGGCTTCCAAATCAATGTGTTGTATCAATGAAAATTACAATGCAATCTAGCTTGATAATAAAGGTTGATCACTCCTCAAGACATCAAACACATGCACAATTTCTACAAACCAATTTAATCACAATATCAAATCAATCAAAATCCCCCAATTATATATGAATTATCACTCATACATGCTTCACCATATCCCTAGCAAGAAATCTACTCACTACACATTGTAAAATTGAATAGAAAAAGTCAACAAATTACTAATTTCATCATAAACATTGTATTCAAAATATCAAAAATCAAATCAAACCTTCAACTAGAAATTCAACAAAATATCAAGAATCAAACAATAAATTGAAAAGATTAAAGAATTCTTAAAAAACATTGATCAAAATCAAAGAGGATGAAGATTAGAAGTAGCAATCATCAAATCACTAAGTTTCTCTCTCTAGAATCTAAGAACCAAAGTTTCCCTAATTTGAGCTTCTCTCTCTAAAAATCTAATCTAAATCCACATCTAATCCAATTCTAGTCTAATTCCCTTTTTAAAAAGGAAGAAGAGCTATGTATAGTAAAACTTGTTGGGTTTCGATGAGTCTAACTCACCGCGGAAGAAAACCCGAGCCAACACCACACTCACAACTAATATAATCACAAAGAATAATTAACTTAAACAACAAGAATTAAGGAAAGATTAATACCTTTGACGCTTTCTTCACTCTCAACAAGAGCTCTTACTTCGGAAAGCTTTTAGCTTCGGTCGCACGAAGACCTCCAACGGAAGTCCACCAACAACACGACCCTGACAAGGTCCAATGCTTAGAGGTTAGCTTTTCTAACACCTTACTCAAGTGAACAATCCCAAGGTATGCCTTGGTTATTTATAAGGAGTGCTTCCTTGTGACTTCCACTCATCTTTCAATCTGGGACTTTTTCACAAAAAGATCCCACATAGAAAGAATGTTGAATTCAATCCTTAGTTAAACAAACCAAGGAATAACAAAGTAACAAGTGTCACATGGTTAAGTGAGGACCACTTCCTCACTTTGTCCCTAAGGAAACTCACATGCATTGTGATCTAACTATGTGGCACCCAACCTTGAGCCCCAAGTTAGGTTCGGTTGGGCCGCCACCTTTTGGCCCACGTCCATGACCCGCCACCCGAGTCCACGACCTGTTGCCACATGGCATTTCCAACGTGGCACGCTGCCACGTGGCGCCTTGCCACTTGGCGGCTGCCACCTTGGTGCACTGCCACGTGTGCTGCCACGTCGCACACTTCTATTTGGCGCGCTTCCCTAGCCTTTTGCGCGGCTAGGGTTTTTACTTGTTACTTGAAGCATTTTCCGGTCTCGCCAATTCCTAAATTTTGGCTCGACTTTTAAGATTCGGTTCGTTAGTTGCTTGGGTGTGACCCGAAGGGTTCAGTCAAGATTAAGCTATAATGTTACTCATTAATATTACTGATCGGAAGTGGCCTCTACCTAGGCATTCCGATCACTTGACCTCACTGAATAATTAGCTTTCTAATATTTCAGAACCCTCTATTGGAATAGTTCACTTGTTCAAAGGATAAAAATCCTATCAATCTCCCACTTGTCCTTCCGGACAAATGCGCATTTAGTGTATAGCCTTTTTCCTATGTCGCTTAATGTCTCTTCATGAACTGTAAGGTAAGATTTATTCGTCATCCTTATTATGTCCAGAAGTGTTTCTCAATCCCGAGTCCGGCTGTCAATAAACAGATGATTTCTAAATTCCATCCGAGCACAACCATGCATTTTTATAGTCTCGCTCTTCGAGAGGCCGTGTAAACAACAAAGACATCTTCCCTATTTTAGTAGGGGGACATTCCCAGTCTTGTAATGTAGCTTCTCTTACTGAGAGGACCTAGCCGCCCGAGTGTTGCCGTTATAATCCCCTTTTACGGCAGACGTTTGACAACATCAATGCGGACTAGTACTCAAACAAGAGAACTCACAATACTCATGGTCAAGGAAATAGGTTCCGATAGCCATATCGAGAAGTATACATATGACGATTTTAAATTCTCTTAAAGTATTCTCATAGGTCGATCCAGTATGGTTCCAAACCAATACCTGTGAAAATGATTTACGACAACCATGTCATTGTAGCACAAGAAACGGTGCTATAAATCAAACTACACACTAATCTCAAGTGGTCATTAATCGTCCATCGTTAAAATGACCTCGTTTAGGGATAATTTTCGATTATAAAATTCAATTTCACTTAATAGGTGTTTCCTTATCAAGACTGGTCTTGACACCCTATTTTGAATATTCTCAGAATCGAATGGACTCATTATTTAATCCTAAACCACAGTTGAATAGCAAACGGAGTGATAAAATTGCATGAAATTTAAATTACTCCAAAGCTTGAATGGTTATTCTTAGTGTATTACATTAAAATGTTTAAAATTAACTAAAACACTAAATAGGGAAATCAAAGCTAGTTCTGCCTGATTCCTATTGCCTCAACATGCTTGTTGTGCTTCTCTTGAGGCAAAGGTTTAGCAAGTGGATCGGCTACATTGTCGTTGTTCCAACTTTACAAATTCTGATTTCCCCTTCTGATTTCCATTCTCGAATCATGTGAAATCGCCGCTTAACATGTTTGACCTTCTCATGTTCCCTTAGCTTTCTAGCTTGAGCAATAGCTCCATTGTTGTCACAATAGAAGGCTATTTTACCCTTGATAGAGGGTACAACTGTTGGCTTTCGGTGAGTCCGACCCACCGCTGAAGGAAACCCGAGCAAAGATCACACTCACAATAATTATAACCATAAAGCATAATTAACTTAAATGACAATATTAAGAAAGAGATTAATACCTTTGTCGCGTGCTTCGCTCATTTAATTGAGCTCTTACTTCGAACGCTCTTAGCCCCGCTCACACGAGGACCTCTAACGAAGTCCACCCATAACCCGAGCACCGAAAATGGTGTATTGTGTAGGAGTTAGCTAAGCCCGACCTAAACCCGAGTATTTAATTGTGTTTAAGGGTTTTACAATGGTGATGCCTTTTTCAACACTTACTCAAGCAATTTTCCCAATACCCCAACTTGGGTATTTATTGGGAAAATCAAGAGTGAGAAAAGCTCACACATCAATATGGGGGATTTGATTTTTCCATTTTATTTTAAATCAAAATTAAAATTAATAATCAAGCTACAAACAAATCAACAAGTGGCATGCTCACAAGGGAGGTTAGGTGAGGACCATTTGGAGAAGGGGGGGACCAAACTTGCTCCCCACTCCCTCTCCCATAGCCGGCCAACACAACACCAAACACCCAATTAGTTCACGCCACGTAGCACCCCACCACTTGGGCACCAAGGCACCCTAGGTGGGCTGCCAATCGCTGCTATGCCCTTCGACCCAGCAGGCCACGCACATATGTGCGGGCTGCTTAGCCGAGGCCTGTTGCCAGCAAGCCACGCACCAATATGCGGGCTGCTGGCCGTGTCCTGCTAGCATGCCTCGCACATTTGAGCGGGCTACTGGCCAGGCCTGATGTTAGCAAGCCACGCACATTTGTGCGAACTGCTGGCCTAGGCTGCTAGCACGCCACGCACATTTGTGCGGGCTGCTGGCCAAGGTCCTGCTAGCATGCCACGCATTGATGTGCGGGCTGCTGGCCAGCCTAGCTAGCCAAGGTACACTAACACGCACCAGCCAGCCTAGGCTCGGCTTGGTGCGCTTGCTAGCCACCTTGCTAGGCCATATGCCCCTAGCACTCGAGCATTCCGATGCCAGGGGTATTTTAGTCATTTTGTTGATTTATTAGTAATTTTCTCATCTCGTCTTTTATCGTTTTCGACTCGACTTCCGACGCTCGGTTTCAACCCTCAAAACTTGAATTTCCGATGTCTAAATATTAATTTCTCGGTCGACTCATTAATTCATTTCGAATTAATTCATTGTTTCGGTTCGTTAGTTGCTTGGGTGTGACTGACGTAGGGAAAAGTAAGTCGTTTTCTACCATTTTCTAGAGCCGAAGAAAATTTATAAACACTCGACAAACCTAATACGAGTATATGCTAAGTCAAGGGTCGAACCCAAAGGAATGAGTAGGTGCAAGCTATAGCCTAGGTCAAGTTACTTCGATGATTGAAGAAAGATATGGTTGGCAACTAAGGTATCGAGAAAGCTAGATAAATCGAGAAATTCAATTTACTAAACACTAGGGATATAGATTCCACATGCAAGCTCAATGATTATGCTAATTGAAGGATCACACAATCAATTCAAACTTTACAAAAACAAACAATAGTTGTAATCAAAGGAATTCAAGAGCTATCTCCTATAAGCCAAGCTAGGGTTCACTATGAATGGCTAACTAGGAAAATCACAATCAAATTCAATCAATTAAAGCAATTCTCAAATCAAGGGTTTATGTCATTGAAATTTACAATGCAATCTAGATTAATCTTATAGGTTGATCACTCCTAGTCTAATTAATCACATGCATAACCATGTCAACCAATTTAATTGCAATAGTTCAATCAATCAAGGATCATCAACTAGCAAAAAGCATCAATCAAGCATGCTTCCCCTTCTCCCTAGCAACTATTCTACTCACGTACTAATCATGGTGAAATTGAAAAACAAAACAAATTGAATCACAAACATATTCATTTCAAGCTTAATCAAGAAGGAATTCAATATCTCAACAAATTCTAAAGCAGAGAATGAAATTCAAATCAAACATTCAAATATTAAAGGAAATTCAAATCAAACATTCAAAAATTAAAGGAAATTGCAATAGAAGTAAATTCAAAGAAAAGAAATCTCACAAACTTTCATTGATGAGAAGAAGAAATCCAAGATCAAGTTGAAATCAAAGATCAATCAAGTAATCTTAAGCTTCTCTCTCTACTTTCTCTCTCTACTAATTCTTGAAAAATATATGTCAAGTACAAATTAAATCGTCCTCCTAAAAAGGAAAAGTTTAAGGGTATAAATAGAAGAAACGAGCGAAGGGGGCGGGGCGCCTGGTGCGTGCGCAACTCCAGGCCGTGCGCACGCATTGGTAGGTCCGCGCGCACGCACCCCCTGTGCCACGCACGCTCACTCCCGCTCGGTGCTCGTGGCCTTGCCTCCTTCGCTTGCTCGATCAATCTCCGCACTCCCGAGCATCCCTATCATTGGTGCATTCAAGGGGATGCTCCTGAGAAGGGCAGCTCCTTTATCTTCCAATCGTTTGAATACCTCAAGCCAAAGCATAATTTCCAAGGCCCTCAAGCTCGCGAAGCTAGCTTGAATTGCGTTCGAAATCCTAAACTTTGCTCCATCAACTTTCTTGAATGCGCTCGAGCTTTCTCCCTGGTTATCATACACCTTGGGAAACTCAACACCCCTACAAAACAAGTCAAGGAAACAAAGAATCGAGAGAAATAGTCGAGAAATGAACAAAATGACAAGAAAACCATTAAAAGCATGCATTTCTCTAAACTTACACACAAACACACAAAGCAAGCATTATTATGTAAAAACACGGCAAAAATGACTGAAAATGAGAATAAAACTATAAAGAAAACCTAGCCTAGAGTGCCATAAATGACACTCATCAAATTCCCCCAAGATAAACCTTTGCTCGTCCTCGAGCAAAACAAAATCAAGCTTAAAGGAAAATGATGACATTAATTAGGCAAGAAAGAAACGAGAAAGACTAGAGAATAAGAGAATATACACTAACTCACTTTCGTAGGAATTACGGTCAATTTTAGCAACAATTGACAAGCCATTTAACCTCTAGATCGCCCTAGAGGACGAGTAATGCTCTCGTAAGTGTTTCCTAAGAGGTTAACCCATAACTCTTTATTAAAAGGAGGCAAAACATAAAAGGGGAAAAGGGAAAATTTAAACCTTGAAAAGAAAAGAGGTGCTTATAAAATGGACTTTTGCACATGATCAAAACACGAGAGGATAACAAACTTTCTAAAACAACAATGGTAAGCACGTTCTAAGATATCGAGGGTTGATTGAAACATAGGACATGCTAAGTATAGAGAACTACCAAAACGCAATTTACCTTCATCTAAAAACAATTTTTGCACATTTTCCCAATTGGCTTCAAATCTTCTTTTAGCAAGCATCTCAATAGTTCCTCGAAGGAACCAGAAAAACAATAGATTTGAGGTTTTCTCGACATCTTGACTTTGCATCCCCTCTCCTTAGGCTTTAACTCATAATGTCCTCCCTCGGTATATGACTTAACCACTAGATCAAAAGGGCTTTCCCAAAGGTTGTAGCGTAAAGGCAAAGGTTGAGCGTAGGCTTAAAATTTAGAATTTGGTGGTACACCTATGTTGTGAAGCAAAGATTGGCGAACTCTCAACACCAAAACAAAGAGATCACCAAACAAAAACAAACTAACACCCCCAAGCTTATTCAAAGCTATAACCACAATCATATGTACAAAAAGCATAAGACGCTTCCCCCCAAGCTTGAACAAAGCATTGTCCTCAATGCTTAAAATAGGGAGAAACATTTATATTAAAATGGTTTTGAACTTTTTCATTTTTTGCTTTTTTTTTTTAATTCAATTTTTGCCAAAGCTTTTTGAATTTGCTTTTCTTTTCTCACTTTTTCAATTTTTCATTATTCACTTTATTCATTGTCCTTGCCTCTTTTAACTATGGACAACTTTTTTTCATTTATTCACTTGCCATTATTCACAAGATATACAAAACACAAGCTTGCTTACAAATAAGAACTAATATCCAAACTTATATACCACAATCTCTAAGAACATGATCATTTACTTCACAAAAACAAAAAATGGAAGAAAAAGAAACAAAAGGCCCAAAGTTCTAAAGATGTGGCTTGAAAAGAAGGGAAAAAGGCTCAAATGGTTAGCAAGTAGGCAAATGTGAACCCAAGAACTAAAAATAAAGAAAATTACCCTAGAAAAGAAAAATTACCACCCCGAAAAGATGCCTTTGTCCTCCCTAGATGGTTCGGTCTCGTATTTGAGAATTATGAGTCAAGATTCAAGATTAGGCCCGCAATAGTCAAGGATCCATGCCGCTCATGCAAGAAATTGTAGAAGGCTTGAAAAACAATGAAACCTCACTAGGATGCAGCAAAAACTCACTAAAAGCTTCTCACCAAAGGGGAACAATGGCTAGTTTTCGAAAACAAAAGAATCCGGCTTCAAGGTCCCAATAGTTCTTAAACGACTACCTTAGCATGTTCTATCCTTGAGTCAACCAAAGATACTCTAAAACCGTGCAAACCATTGTTTTTAGGAAGAGTAATAGCCAATGTGCAAGCTCAAGTGGTAGTAAGTTCAAAGTAAAAGCAAAATCATTAAGAAAGAAAAGCAAAGCCTCAAAAACATTTTATTTATATTTACAAAATCCTTTTTGTATTTTAATTTTTTTCTCTTTTTTCTTCTTTTTTTTCTTTTTTCTTTTTTTTTTCTATTTTCAAAGGAAAGTATAAAATCAAAATGTATGAAAGCAAAGTGTAAAAAGGAAAGTAGAAGAAAATAGAAAAGGGAAACAAAAAGAAAAAGAAAAACATAAGAAAATAGAAAAGGAGGAAAAAGAAATAAAATAAGAAATAGAAAAGCAGAGGAGAAGTAGAAATGCAACAAGGAAGTCATGCTAACACACATAAGTCCCAATCGACAAACAAGTGAACATTCGGCTACAACGCCAATGCTCCCAAACATACTAAGGTGTTAGAAAGCAAACATCCTCGAACCGTTCAACTTCTCCTAATCTAAACCTAAACTAAGCATCAAAGAAAAGAAAATAAAAAGAAGAAAATCAGAAGGATCTCACTAGGCGTCGAAGCTATGCTACATTAAACAAAGTGAAAGAGCACCTTTATGAAGCATCAATGTCCAAAGCATAAGCGACGAAGTAAGGTGAGAAACAATATAGACTATATACAAAGAAAATTGTTAGTAACTTCAATACAAAAGAAAAGAAGATATAAGATAAAATGTATGCAAATAAAGAAAAAGTATTATATGATAGCATTAGGAATAGGGTTAGCAATGAAATCAGGAAGCAGAATCATCAAACAGAAGCAGCGTCATCAAACAGAAGTAGAGTCATCAAACTAGATATCGAACAATCATCATCAGGAATCATAATCACAAAGAAGCAGAGATACACAGTAGACAGCGATCAGTAGAATAAACAACAATACCAAGAACTGGACGGAGAAATCAGCAGAAATACCAGAGAAGCAAGAGATACACAGAGATCAATACCAGAAGCAAAAGAGACCAGGAGTGAACTACAATAGCGAGGAGGGAAATAGTGAAGCACACAAACGGCATAAATAACCCCCAAGCTCAGAATGAATTACCCCCCAAACTCCAAACCTAATAACACATAGGCAAAAGAGAACATCATATAAAGCACATAGGAAAGGGGGGGGGGTAGCCACAATAGTCTCACTCCGCACTATTGTAAGGAGTAGAATGAGAACTCCCCTCACAGGTCTCTAAGACATGAACTGAGCTAGCCATCTCACTCACCTCAATAGGAGCTTTCCCCGTTAACCTCCCCTCCCGCCTAGCACGGTCTATCTCAAATAAATGAGACCAATCATCCAAAACCAGCTCTCCCGATAATCCCCACCTACCAAAAGTCTTGGGGTTCGGAAAGGCATAGGGTTCGCGGGATCATATGTATAATCGCATCCACCAGGCCGCTTATAGTCGTAAGTGGCCGGGGTGGTGCCCATGATAGCACTTTGAGGGATATAAGGACCCTCCAATAGGGGTAACAAGGTCAGGCACCCACGATAGGGTCAAAGGGTTCCCATTGAGGGATAGGTCCTTGTTGAACCGGGAGGTATGGGTAGTTCAAGTAAGGTTCAATCTCCCCTCTCCTCACATGGTAGTCATACAATTTATTAGCATGAAAATCATAGCCAAGAGAAGAATCACTCCCCAAAGGCATGGAAAACAAGACATTAGTGATGGAATCTAACTTGGCATGAATAGTAGATAAATCAAATGTAAAAGAAGAAGTAGAAGGAGGGATAGGAGTACCTCCCCGTTCAACCGGGGGTAAAGCTTGGAAATATGTCGAGAGATCATCATTGGAGGCGGTTCTTGTATTATTTGACTTTTTCCGAAGAGAGGGGTCGATGTTGCATCTTGGAGGTCTTGAAGTCAAAGAATCCGTCTTTGACTTACGGTTTGTAGCCTCCTTACTCGAAATCAAGAACCAATCCTTCACTCGGGACACCTTCCATATGAAAACATTATGCCTCTTAGTACGATCAAGGAATTTTTGGTTTACAAGGGCATAGGCATTGAGGAAATGAGAAGGTGTCCTCTCCCTAGGGTCAACTATCGGAGGGAGCTCGCATAGCAAATCTTTATATGAATCATTGAGGCAAAGAGCGAGGATAGAGATCATGCCTCCAATTTGGATGCTCCTCGAAAGCGAAACACCATCTCAGATATCTAAAAATCGGTTGATCAGATGCTGAGTGAAATCCACAAGCTCAATCTCATGCGACTCTTGGTCGGCAATCCATAGCCAAAAAAGCTCCTCACGGGAGATAGCTCCCAAAGAGTCCTTAGAGCATAGGGCATAAGTGAGAATACGATTAAAATATCTAATAGCCGGATGAACGATCAATGCGCATTTAGAAGTTTGAGGCTCATATTTTCGCTCATCTGAGGTACGCCGCCACCACTTGAGTTCATCATATTCATGGTCGCTAGTCATTTTTCCATTGGCCGGATAGACAAGATGGTCTTCATTGACGGCCCAAGGAAAACGGAAGTAGGAACAAAGTTGTGACTCCGACAACCGATGATCATTATTGAAAAGTTGAAAGGTCAAAGTTCTCGAAGAGTCACCACATGACTCTCGGACCACTTCAAGGGATGATAGAAACTCATACGTCACCCTAGCATAGGTAGGGGCACTCAAATCCAAGAACTCTAAGAGACCGAGGTTCTTGGCTAGATAGCGAACGTCATCATCTATTCCAAGTAGCTTGGTTGTTGTTTGATCGTAGAATCTTGTTGACTTGAGCTTCCGCTTGGATAGTTGCTTGAACCTATCCCAATGTAATTCCTTAGAGAATTCAATGCCGTATGTCTCTAGCACCTCGGGAAGAGGTGGAACAACGTGCCTAGCTTTGCTCGAACTTATTCTAGCACGCTGCTTATGACGGATGGGAGCCATCTACAAGAAGCAAAGCAATTCATGAGCAATTCAATTACAGTTATCAATGTTCAAAAAGATTCAAAAGAAATTGCTCTAAAATCAAGAACAAACATTATTCAATCAAAAATGAAACAAGAAATGATCACACATGAACAATGCCATGAATATTAAGACATAAGCTTGAAGCAACTAGTCATGAAGTAAAGGCAAAATTGGATACAAGAGATCAAATCATGAATCATTATGAGCAAATTAATCCCAAAACATTAAATTATCAAAGAAATGAAACTATCATATAGAATACCCATGAGAGAGAAAATGACCATTAATGGTGAATCAAGGATTCAAGCAAGGTATACAAATTCATCATCAAAAAGCTTCAATTTAACATCCAATAACATCATTCAACAGAAATTACAAGCTAAAAGAACCAACAATGGAGTTCTACCATGAAAGCAAAAACAAGGATTTCAAGCTTCAAAAATGAGGAAGAAGATGACTAGAAAGTAAGAAATTATACCTCAATGAAGCTTTGAATTACTTGCAAATTGCACAATTGATGATTATAGAACAATTAGAACACCCAAAGTTAATATTATAGCACCAAAACAAACCCTCAAAAATTTGAATTTTAGCCCCAAATTTTCGAAAATAAAATGAAAATTTCAGTTTTTTTTTTTATTTTTTGAAAGATTTATATGAGGTTAATGTAATTTTATGATGAATTGAAAATAAAAAGATGAAGTTGCTTGAATTTTCAAAGAAATTGAAGGGTTTTGAAGAGAGAAAAGTGACTAGAGGAAAGAAAGGGAAGTCGGGGAGAAAGAATGGAGTGAATGAGGGAGGATTTGGGAATGAAAGGGACACGAAAAGGGGGCATTGCTGCTGTCGATGGTGCGTGCGCACAACGAGGTTGGTGCATGCGCACCAGCGATGGCAGGGGGCAGGGTTTGCAACACGAGCTTGGGGCTGCAACACAGGCAACAAACGCTGCCTACCTGGTGCGTGCACGCAGCCAAGTGGTGCGTGCGCACCAAGTAGGGGCTTGGGGGGGCTGATTTCGCTTGCGACGCACCAAAATGAAGCTAAAAATCTGACCCTTGTGGTGCGCGCGCGCAGGGAGGGTGGTACGTGCGCACCAAGGTCGTACGGGGGGGGGGGGGGTTTGAAAACCGTCAAATTCCATCACAAGTAGCTTAAATTTCTGACCCCATTGGTGCGCATGCGCAACCTATCATGCGTGCGAACCAAAAAAGAAAATTCCGGCCATGAACATACTCTCGTGCTTGCACTAACGAGATAGGTGAAAACGCACTCAAAAAAGAGTAGAAAATCAATGAAAATGCAAACACGAGAGCATAAAACCCCAACAAACTTCTTCACCTAAGCTTAACCAAACCTCATGAAACCTTGAATTAACATCGAAATTGTTGGAAATTTTCATCGATCCAATCTCATGGTACCTAAAATCTAGAAAATAAAGAAGAATAAGATAAGTTCTCAAAAATAAAAGAGATATAGAAAAATGAAAAATCAAAAGAAAAGGGTTAGAAAACCGGGTTGCCTCCCGGGAAGCGCTTGTTTAACGTCATAGCTCGACGTTCTCCACCTATTAAGGTGGTTGTCGGAGAAGCAATATGTGAATAAGGCCAAAAAAAGCACCATCGAAATACTTCTTGAGTCGATGGCCATTGACCTTAAATGGAGACGAAGAATCCATCATTAAAACCTTTACAACACCACTAGGACAGACATTCTTAACCAAGTAAGGACCGCTCCATCTTGACATGAGCTTTCCTGGAAACAACTTCATTTTTGAATTGTAGAGAAGAACTTTATCACCAACACAAAACTCTTTCTTCTCAATAAGCTTATCATGAGTTTCCTTTTGTAAATACTAGCACAATCATAAGCATCAAATCGAAGCTCCTCTAGCTCATGAAGATCTAACCACCTTTTCTCCCCCGCACTTGCCAAATCAAAGTTTATCTTCTTGATTATCCAAAAAGCACGGCGTTCGAGCTCTACCAGGAGATGGCATGATTTTCCATAAACTAGGCGGTATGGAGTGGTACCTATAGGTGTCTTGAAAGCCATTCTATAAGCCCAAAGAGCATCATCCAACTTGTCCGACAAATTCTTCCTATTTCTTGCAACCGTCTTTTCAAGGATTAACTTGATTTGACGATGAAAACTTCGACTTGGCCGCTTGTTTGAGGATGATATGGAAGGCCAAATCATTGATGAACTCCATGGTTTCGCAACATCTTTTGAAAGGCATTGTGAATAAAATGAGAACCATTATCGCTTATCACCGCCTTTGGAACACCAAACCTTGGAAAAATGACCTTCTTGAACAACTTCATTACCACCTTGTGTTCATTAGTTTGGGAAGAAATGGCCTTAACCCATTTAGACACGTAATCCACCGCAACAAGAATATATTGATTTCCAAAAGATGAGGGAAACGATCCCATGAAATTTATTCCCCAAACATCAAATACCTCTAATTCAAGAATCGGTTGTTAAGGCATCTCATTTCGCTTGGAGATATTCCCAACTCGTTGACAACGGTCGCATTCCTTAACAAAACCCCATGAATCCTTGAAGAAATGCGGCCACCAAAAACCGCTTTGAAGAATCTTAGTGGCTTTAGAAACACCAATATGGCCACCACTCGGATCCGAGTGGCACATCTTCAAAACACTAGGCACCTCTTCGTTTGGAACACAAAGCCTACGTAAGCCATCGACTACTCGCTTGTACAAGATGGGATCATCCCACACATAGTGTCTTGCCTCTCTCTTGAGCTTCTTTCGTTGATGGTTTTTTCTAGTTGTTGATCCTTGTTTGATTGAATTGTTGCAATTAAATTGGTTGACATGGTTGTGCATGTGATTAATTAGACTAGGAGTGATCAACCTATATAATTAATCTAGATTACATTGCTTTAATTGCAACAATTCAGTCAAACAAGGATCAACCTATAAAATTAAATTGTTGATCCTTGTTTGACTGAATTGTTGCAATTAAAGCAATGCAATCTAGATTAATTTTATAGGTTGATCACTCCTAGTCTAATTAATACCATGCACAACCATGTCAACCAATTTAATTGCAACAATTCAATCAAACAAGGATCAACAACTAGCAAAAACCATCAATCAAGCATGCTTCCCCTTCTCCTTAGCAATTATTCTACTCACTAATCATGGTGAAATTGAAAAACAACAAATTGAATAACAAGCATATTCTTTTCAAGCTTAATCAAGAAGGAATTCAATCTCTCAACAAATTCTAAAGCAAAGAATGAAATTCAAATCAAACATTCAAAAATTAAAGGAAATTCAAATTAAACATTCAAAAATTAAAGGAAATTGCAATAGAAGTAAATTCAAAGGAAAGAAATCTCACAAAATTTTATTGATGAGAAGAACAAATCCAAGATCAAGTTGAAATATAAGATCAAATTCAAGTACAATCAAGTAATCTTAAGCTTTTCTCTCTACTTTCTCTCTCTACTAATTCAGGAAAAATATATGTCAAGTACAAATTAAGTCGTCCCCCTAAAAAGGAAATGTTTAAGGGTATAAATAGAAGAAACGAGCGAAGGGGGCAGGGCGCCTGGTGCCCGCGCACCTCTAGGCCGCTCGCGCGCACAGGTGGGTCTGTGCGCACGAACTCCCTCTGCCGCGCGCGCGCACCCATTCTCGGTGCTCGTGGCCTTGCCTCCTTCGCTTGCTCGATCAATCTCCGCGCTCCCGAGCATCCCTATCATTGGTGCACTCGAGGCGATGCTCGAGAGAAGGGCAGCTCCTTTATCTTCCAAGCGTTTGAATGCGTCAAGCCAAAACATAACTTCCAAGGCCCTCCAGCTTGCGAAGCTAGCTTGAATTGCGTTTTCGGAATCCTGATCTTTGCTCCATGTACTTTCTTGAATGCGCTCGAGCTTTATCCTTGGTGATCATACCTCGGGAAACTCAACTCACCTACAAAACAAGTAAAGGAAACAAAGAATCGAGAGAAACAGTCGAGAAATGAACAAAATGACAAGAAAACCATTAAAAGCATGCATTTCTCTAAACTTACACACAAACACGCAAAGCAAGCATTATTATGTAAAAACACGGCAAAAAGGACTAAATATGAGAATAAAACTATAAAGAAAACGTAGCCTAAGAGTGCCATAAATGAAACTCATCAGTGACCCGAAGGGTTCGGTCAAGATTAAGCTGTATGCGGCCTCCACCGAGGAATTCCGATCACTTGACCTCACTGAATAATTAGCTTTCTAATAATTCCGAACCCTCTATCGAAATAATACACTTGTTCGAAGGACACAACTGTGCTTTTAGTGTATAGCCATTTTCCTATGTCACTAAATGTCTCTTCATGAACTATAAGGTAAGATTTATTCGTCATCCTTATTACGTCCAGAAGTGTTTCTCGATATCCTAGTCCGACTGTCAATAAACAGATGCTTTCCAAAATCCATCCGAGCACGGCCATGCATTTTACAGTCTCGTTCTTTGAGAGGCCTTGTATAAAACAAAGACATCTTCTCTATTTTTAGTAGGGGAACATTCCTAGTCTTGTAATGTAGCTTCTTATATTGGGAGGACCTAGCTGCCCGAGTGCTGTCGTTATAATCCCCCTTCACGACAGACGTTTGACTAACATCAAAACAGACTAGTACTCAAACAATAGAACTCACAATACTTATGGTCGAGGAAATAGGTTCCGATAGCCATAATGAGAAGTATACTTATGACGATTTTTAAATCTCTTAAAGTATTCTCATAGGTCGATCCAGTATGATTCTAAACCAATACCTGTGTGATGAGTGACATTTATGGCACTCATTTGGTCCCTTTTTGGATGAATTTCATTCCATTTTATTATTCCTTTCTTTAGTTTTCCTTAGTTTTATTCTTGTTTTCTTCATTTTATGCTTTTTGTGGTTAGTATTCTCTATTTTGTGCATTTTCTAGTTTATTTGTTATTTTTCCCTTTTATTTGCTTTTTCTCCTTTGTTTGTAGGTTGTGATTGATTGTCCAAGAAATCCCGAGCTTCCTCTCCATGGTCTTTCATCGTTTTTCATGCCTAATGCTTATGCAAAGAGTTTCAAGTCAAAGGGGGATCCAAGGAGCATGCTTCAAGGCCTTGTTTATGCTCTTTTCATGGCTTATATTCTTCAAGAATTCCAAGAAAGTTGCTGCCTACCTTGTCCTCCATCACCATCATCTAGGATGTGTGCACCACATGAGCTAGGACGAAGAAGAAGAAAGGAGGCTGCCAGTTTTGTGCGGGCACACACGGGGTGTGTGCGGCCGCACATATGTCGTGTGCGGCCGCACATGGGGTGTGTGCGGGCGCACCTTTCTGGGTGTGTCCCGTGCGCCCTTCTCTCTCTCCTCCGAGCGCCCGCACCGGCGTGGGTCTATTCTTGGGCGTCAAAACCGACCTTCTCCTTTGTATATATAGCTATTTCCTTAGTAAGAAGTTTAATAATAGAATTAGATCATATTCTTAGCTTAGTTGAAAGCTTCTCTCTCTAGATTTAGGGGTTAGTTTTAGGAGTAGATTTTAGAGACAGAAAGTGAAGAACTTCAATGGTGATTGAGAGATTGAAGATCCAATGGTGACAATTGTATTGGAGATCTACTCTATTATCAATGAGGATTTATAAACTCTATCTCATTTATTGTTTTGTTTAGTATTCATGTTTAGATTGTTGATTTTGATTGGATTTTGATGATTTGATGATTGATGTTTGATTAGAGTTTTTGTTCTTCTTTGATTGTTGACTCTTGATTGTTGATTGTTGATTACTTTAGTTGTTTGTTGAATTGATGATGTTTCTAGAGTAGTTGTTTGGTTAGGGATTTGGTGAAGCTTGTATTATGTAATGGATTGATGTAGATTGGGGATTTTGATGGAGTTGATGATGTGATTAAATTGGTTAATTGATTATGTGCATGTGTGTGTTTGATTTAGGCTTGATCACCCTAGTTATTCACACTAGATTGCATTGTAAGTTCACATTGATACGGACCATTGATTTGTGGCTTGCATTTACACGATTGAGGTGTCTTGTGATGTTTCCTAGCTAGAGTTTATCGTAGTTGACGCTAGTTAGACCTCTAGGAGAATAGCTTGATATGCTCTTTTGGTTGCATATTCGATCTTCCCTCGCATTGCTTGACTTAGTCAACTTCTTATACCAATTGCATTGTTCGTTGCTATTATAAGTGAATCCTAATCCCTAGCATTTTATTTGTTTGGTTTCTCTGTCTTAGTAGTTATTAGTGTCCTCTTTTACCCTTTGTCTTCGACCTAGCTTAGGCACATAAATGGAAGCACTTAGACAATACCGTTCCTTTGGGTTCGACCATTGACTTACCTCTATACTTGTATTTAGGTTTGTTGAGTGTTTATAAATTTTGTTTGGCTTAGGAGGATTAGTCCAACGACCTAATTTTCCCACATCACTGTGCAAATGATTTATGATGATCATGTCCTTGTAGCACAAGAAACGGTGCTATAAATCAAACTACACACTAATCTCAAATGGTCATTAATCGTCCATCATTTAAATGACCTCGATTAGCGATAATTCTCGATTATAATATTCAATGTTCACTTAATAGGTGTTTTGTTACCAAGACTGGTCTTGATACCCTTTTTTGAATATTCTTAGAATCGAATGGACTCATTATTTAATCCTAAACCACAATTAAATAGCAAACGGAGTGATAAAATATTGCATGAAATTTAAATTACTCCAAAACTTGAATGGTTTTTCTTAGTGTCTTACATTAAAATGTTTAATTATTAACTGAAATACTAAACAGGGAAATCAAAGCAAGTCTCCAACATGCCTGATTCCCATTGCCTCAACGTGCTTGTTGTGCTTCACTTGAGGAAAAGGTTTAGTATGTGGATCGGCTACATTATCATTCATTCCAACTTTCCAAATTCTGATTTCACCTTTTGATTTCCATTCTCAAATCATGTGAAACCGCCGCTTGACATGTTTGACCTTCTGATGTTTCCTTGGCTCTTTGAGTAATAGCTCCATTGCTGTCAGAATAGAGGGATATTGGACCCTTGATAAAGGGTACAACATCAAGTTCACCAATGAACTTATGAATCCAAACAGCCTCTTTAGTCACTTCAGCAGCTGCTAAGTATTCGGCTTCAGTTGTAAAATCTGCAGTTGTTTCTCTACTTGACATTATTCCAATCAAACGCTCCTCCATTTACACAGAACACATATCCAGATTGCGATTTAAAATCATTTCTGTCTTTCTGGAAGCTTGCGTCAGTATAACCTTCAACAACTAATTCTTCTGAGCCACCATACACCAAGAATTTATCCTTGTTCCTTTTCAGGTACTTTAGGATATTCTTGGCCGCAATCCAATGCGCCTCTCCTAGGTCTGATTGGTATCGGCTCGTAGCACTTAAGGCAAACGATACATCTAGCCTAGTACATAGCATGGCATACATGATCGATCCAATCAGCGAAGCATATGGAATCTGATTCATCCTTTCCCACTCATCAGGTGTCTATGGACACAGCTTCTTGCTTAGGGTTATGCCATGTGACATTTCTGGTAAGATTTTGGCCTAAAACACAATCTTAGAAGGGAAAACTCATCTCCTGAACACCTTTTCCACCCAAACTTCACTATTTTTGGGCGAAAATTTGGGTTCGGGGCCATAATCAGCTCTAAAACGAGCTTAAAATTAATAAAACCGAGCTACTAATCTAATTAGCAATATAACACCAGAAAAATAAAGCCATAAAAATACCTTGAAAATTATGCTTATAAAAATAAATGAGCAAGGCTCCGATACCGCTGTTGGGTTTTGATGAGTCCGACTCATCGCGAAAGAAAACCCGAGCCAAAATCACACTCACAATTAATTTAATCAAAAGACATGATTAACTTAATTAACAAGAATTAAGGAAAGGTTAATTACCTTTGGCTCGTGCTTCGCTCGTATCCCGAGCTCTTACTTGAGAAAGCTTTAAGTCTCGCACGGGCGAAAACCTCCAACGGTATCCACCCGCAACTCGACCCCGACTAGGTCTATTGCTTAGAGGTTAGCTAAGCCCGACCAAAATACCCAAGTATATGTGTTTAAAGATTTTCTCAATGGAGATGCCTTTTCTAACACCTTACTCAAGTGATTTTTCCCATACCCTAACTTGGGTATTTATAGGGAAAATCATGAGTGAAATCCTCTCTCACATCAATGTGGGAGAGTTGGTAAAATCAATATTCTTTCTTTATTTTTAAATCAAAAATAAAATTAAATATCAAACAACTAATTAATCAACAAGTGGCACATTTAGGAAAAGAGTTAGGTAAGGACCACAAGGAGGGAAGGGGACCAAACTTGATCCCCAAGCACCTCCCCAGTAGCTGGCCACCTACACACCCAAACCACCAATGGGTGGCTGCCACATGGAACCCCAAATTGGGCACCAAAGTAGCCGGCAGGGCTGCTGCCTCGGCCCAGCCAGCTGCTGCCTTGGCGCTGCTTGCGGCTACAGCTTCGGCCCAGCTAGCTGCTGGCCTTGGCTTGCAGCTGTTGCCTCGGCCCGGCTGGCGCGGCTAGCACCATGCTAGCCTTGGTGCGCAAGCACGCACCAGCCAGCCTAGGCTCGACTTGGTGCGCTTGCTAGCCACCTTGGCTATAATAAATGCCCCTAGGCTTCGGTTTGCTCGGGGCATTCCGATCCTAGGGGTATTTCGGTAAATTGTTGATTAATTAGTGATTTTACCGTCTCGTCCTTTTATTATTTCGACTCGACTTCCAACGCTCGGTTTTGACGCTCCAAGCTCGAATTTTCAGCGTCTAAATATTAATTACTCGAGCGACTCATTTATTCCTTCCAAATTAATTCGTCGTGTAGGTTCATTAGTTGCATGGGTGTGACCCGAAGGATTCAATCAAGATTAAGCTGTAATATTAATTAGTCATTAATATTACTGATCAGAAGTGGCCTCCACCTAGGCATTCTGATCACTTGACCTAACTAAATAATTAGCTTTCTAATAATTCCAAACCCTCTATCGGAATAATACACTTGTTCGAAGGACACCATTCCTATCAGTATTGTGAATATTTTGTGAATAATGGCAAATGCCAAGTTGAAAAAGCTGTCTATAGTTAAAAGAGGCTAGGATAATGCAATAAAGTGAAAAATAGAAAAATGAGAAAAAGCAAAGCATATTCAAATGCTTTTGGCAAAAGTGAAAAAATGTGAAAACTAAAAAAGTTACTAAATATTTTGATGTAAGTGTATTTCTCCCTATTGTGAGCAATGAGCACAATGCTTCATTTTAGCTTGGGGGGGAGTGTTCTTACGCTTTTTGTATATATGATTGTGATTTTGGCTTTGAATAAGCTTGGGGGTGTTGGTGTTTTTGTTTGGTGATTGCTTGATTATGGTGTTCAGTATCAATCACCCTTTGCTTCACAATTTAGGTATACTACCAAATTTCAAATTTTAGCCTACTTTCACCCTTTTCGCCCTTACATTACAACCCTTTTCAAGACCTTATGACCTTTGACGTAGGGAAAATGTAGGTCGTTTTCTACTCTTTCCTGGAGTCAAACAAAATTTATAAACACTCGACCAACCTAATACGAGTATATGGTAAGTCAAGGGTCGAACCCAAAGGAATGAGTAAGTGTAAGCTATAGCCTAGGTCAAGCTACTTCGAAGATTGTAAAAAGATATGGTTGGTAACTAAGGTATCGAGAAAGCTTAATAAATCGAGAAATTCAATATACTAAACACTAGGGATATAGGTACCACATGCAAGCTCAATGATTATGCTATTGATTGGTCACTCAATCAATTCAAACATTACAAAGGACAAACAATAGTTGCAACCAAAGGAATCCAAAAGCTATCTCCTATAAACCAAACTAGGGTTCACTATGGAAGGCTAACAAGGAAAATCACAATCAAATTCCATTAATTAAAGCAATTCTCAAATCAAGGGTTCATGTCATTGAAATATGCAATGCAATGTAGATTAATCTTATAGGTTGATCACTCCTAGTCTGATTAATCACATGCACAACTATGTCAACCAATTTAATTGCAACAATTCAATCAATCAAGGATCATTAACTAGCAAAAATCATCAATCAAGCATGCTTCCCCTTCTCCCTAGCAACTAATCTACTCACTAATCATGGTGGATTTGAAAAACAAAACAAATTCAATCACAATCATATTCATTTCAAGTTTAATCAAGAAGAAATTCAATCACTCAACAAATTCTAAAGTAAAGAATGGAGTTCAAATCAAACTTTCAAGAATTTAATGGAAATTGCAATAAAAGTAAATTCAAAAGAAAGAAATCTCACAAACTTTCATTGATGTAAAGAAGAAATCTAAGATCAAGTTGAAATCAATGATCAAATTCAAGTACAATCAAGTAATCTTAAGCTTCTCTCTCTAGTTTCTCTCTCTACTATTTCTAGAAAATAGTGTCCAGTGCAAAATAAGTCGTCCCCCTAAAAAGGAAAAGTCCAAGGGTATAAATAGAAAATCGAACGAAGGAGGAATGGGGCGCCTGGTGCGCGCGCACCACGAGGCCGCGCGCGCGCACGGGTGGGTCTGCACGCACCACCTGATTGGTGCTCGTTGCCTTGCCTCGTTCGCTTGCTCGATCGATCTTCGCGCTCCCGAGCATCCCTATCATTGGTGCACTCGAGGTGATGCTCGTGAGAGGGGCAGCTCCTTTATCTTCCAAGCATTTGAACACTTCGAGCCAAAGCATTGCTTCCAAGGTTCTCGTACTTGCGGAGCTAGCTTGAATTGCATGTTTGGATTCTCGAACTTCGTTCCATCAACTTCCTTGAATGCGCTCAAGCTTCCTCCTTGATAATTAAACCCCGGGAAACTCAACACACCTACAAAACATGTCAAAGAAACGAAGAAGTGAGAAAGGATAACCGAGAAATGAATAAAATAGAAAGAAAGCCATCAAAAGCACACATCTCTCTGAACTTACGCACAAACACGCAAAACAAGCATTGACATAAAAGACTAAAAACAAGCATAAAACTACAAAGAAAACCTAGCCTAAGAGTGCCATAAATGACACTCATCAACCTTTTTGGTTGAGTCACATGTCAGTGGAGGGAGATGTGAGTCAAGCCTATGGATTAGTTTGCATAGTAGTCCTAAAATCTCTTCTTTTCCGGTTCCTTTGAGCAATCATTGAGATGCTCAGTAGAGGTGGATTTGAAACTAGTAGGGAGAACGCAGTAAGATTGTTTGAGATGAAGGTGAATTGTGTTTCATTAGTTCACTATGCTTAGCATATTTTATGTTTCAATCAACCTTGGATATCTTGGAACTTGCATACCCTTAATGTATATAAAGTTTTTTATTCCTAGTATTTTATCATGTAGAAAAATCCATTCCAAAAGCTCTTGGTTTTACTTTTTCCTTTTTGATTTCATTCTCCTTTTTGTGATTTGCCTCATTTTTACCTTTAAGAGTTACGGGTCAAACTCTTTGGATACCCTTACGAGACCTCACTCGTCCTCATTGGCGACTTTGGGGTTTAAAGGGGTTGTTGTAGCTAAAAACAACCGTGATTCCTACGAAGTGAGTCTTAGTGTACATTATTATCCTCATCTTTCCTTTTTCTTGTTTGAATAAGTTTTTCATCATATTCCTACTTGCTTTTATTTTTCTTGAGGACGAGCAAAAGTCTAGCTTGGGGGAATTTGATGAGTGTCATTTATGGCACTCATTTAGCTTCTTTTGGGATGATTTTTAGTTGATTTTATAGCTCTTTTATCTCTTTTCCTTTAGTTTTATCTTTTATATCTCTAGTTTGTGCATTTCTTAGTTGTTTTCCCATTTTTTTCATTTCTATGTTTATTTCGCCTTTTCTCTTTTATTTGTTTACTTTTCTTTTTTTACAGGAACATGGTGATGTCCAAGGCTCTCCATGGCTCTTCCTCGAGTTTTATGAAACCCAAGATGTAGCCCTTTTACTCCTTGTGTAGCTCAAGAGTAAAGATGTGCCAGCTCCAAGTCTTCAAGGCCGCGCTCTCATGCTGCGCTGCCATCAAAAGTGGTGTTGAACCCACCGTGGGAGCGTTTAGAGACTGCCACCCCCAATGTTCATCAAGTGGAGCGCACGAGAAGTATCAATGGTCGCATGAGGAGGGCTACCCTGCTCCCAGGCTCGGGCGCACATGACAGGGGCATGGGCTCGTGACGTAGGGAAAATGTAGGTCATTATCTAATCTTTCCTAGAGCCAAACAAATTTATAAACACTCAACAAACCTAAATACTAGTATAGAGGCAAGTCAAGGGTCGAACCAAAAGGAACGGTAATGTTCAAGCGCTCTCGATTATGCGCCTAAGCTAGGTCGAAGGCAAAGATAAGAGAGAACACTAAAACAACTAACAAACAAACAACCAAACAAATAAAACACTAGGGAATGGGGATCAACAAGTAATCCTGACAATTGTAGCAACTCGGGAACAACATGCAAATCAAAGGTTGCGAAGACTAATGGTAAGAGCAATCAAAAGAGCTCAACCAGCTTTCTCCTAGAGGTCTAACTAGCGCCAACTACGAGAGACTCTAACTAGGAACGTCACTAACCAAACTCAATCGACAATTGTGAGCTACAAATCAATGGTTCGTATCAATGTAGACTCACAATGCAATCTAGCATAATTCTCATGGCTTAATCGAATTACACACATGCACAATTTCCATTAATCACTTTAATCTCAACAATTAATCAACACAATTCCAAATTAAGCACAATTAATCAATCATCCAAGTTTCACCCAATCCCTAGCCAAACAACTACTCTAACATCATCATCTAATCAACTAATAATTAAGGAAATCAAGAATCAACAAAATATCAAAAACAAGTACACTAATTAAGCATCAAACATTAAAATCAACCCAAACAAGCATGAATATTAAATCAAGAAATAAAATGAGATAGAGGTTGAAATGCTCATTGATAATAGAGAAGATCTTCAACACAATTGTCACCATTGAATCTTTAATCTCTCAATCACCGTTGAAATTCCTCACTTTCTCTCTCTAAATCTACTCCTAAACTAACCCTAAAACTAGAGAGAGAAACTCTCAACTAAGCTAAAATTACGATAAAAGATTATCTCTAATTTCTTCTAATTTTTCCCCTAAAATCGGGTTACATGTAGATATATATAGGAGGCACAAAGCGAAACTGAGCAAAAACAGGGACCCGGAGAGGCGCGCCCGCAAAGCAAGGCTACGCGACGGCACCCGCGCTTGGTGGAAACAAAAATCTTTTTGGAGTTTTTTCAAAATTAAAGAACATGGAAATGCATATACTCATGTGCATGGCATATATGAATCAACATCCCACCAAATATGATAGAATACCCTCCCCTAAGCTTGAATGAGACAATACACTCAAATCATAAATCAAATAATCCATGGGAGGGGAAAAGAAAGAAATCAAACCAACAATACCAACACATGTCTAACAAATCATCAACCATTGGAGAAAGAGCAAGGAAAGATATTATCGGATTTAGGTGGGTGTAAATATCCACAAATGACCCAATTTAACCTTTCAAAGCCAAGTTCATCTAGAATTGAATCTTGTTTTCCATATCCTAGCAAAATAGGAGTCAATCCTCATTGATTCTTGATTCAAACCAATGCACCAAAGTATATTAAGTCATGTACCTAGCAAAAGGCACAGAAACATTTCCATGAGAGAAAATCTATTCTGAAAAGAAAAGAAAATGAAAGCAATAAAACACGGGTTACTTCCCAAGAAAGGCTGGCTTAAGGTCCAAGCTTGACCGCTCTAGAAAATAATAATTAAACGCACGCAAGAGCTTGTCGAATGCACTACTACACATTTCGTAAGATAGAAGGTAGGTAAATAACGGGAAGAGGATGTGCAACAAGCTTAGTGCACACCCATGAAGTGAGAGATGCAAAGAAAAGGAAGAAAAAATCAAAAACAAATTCAACAAAATAAGAAAAAGAAGAAAAGGAAGTAGAAAAAGGAAAGGAAGAACTAGGCCAACTCTCCTCAAAATAATTTTGGGTGTCATAATCACCCTTTTCCTCAATAGTAGACGAATGAGGGACATGAAAATCATCATAGACAAGAGGGTCCCCAATAGGCTTATGGACAAAAGAAGGGAGGGAAATAGGAGTTTAAGGGATATGGTTAAATCTCCTCGAAAAAGGGACATAAGAAATGGGAATAGGGGCAATGGTCTCACCAATGAACTTTCTCTCACCACCATGCCTCAAATCACCCATAAGAGCATGGAAATCAATCATAGGTTCCTCAAAAGAAAAACACTCATGATCTCCATCTCCCTCAAACATCCAACTTCAAAGAGGAACTACATAATCCCCTCCATCACAACTATGAACAACAACTACCTCAATATCCTCAAAGCCTAAAGTCTCAGAACCATGCATGAAAGGATGCAAATTCATTTCAAACTCATCTCTTTCCTATGAAGCATTCTTAATGAACTCACTTAAAAGGCTATGGATTTTCATTTGACACTCAAAGAACTCATTGGGCATAAACTCAAATGAATCCAAATACTCATGGATAGAAGAATCACAATCACGCACAAGAGACTCATCAAGATGGGAAGGAGGGTTTGGGTTTTTGAAATTGACACTCTCTTCATTCTCAACTCCTTCACGATCACTCAAATGCTCACCAAAGGGATCCTCACCCTCTCTTGGTTGCTCAAAATCATCATCATCATCCTCAAGACACACATTGGATAGGAACGGTAATGTTCAAGCGCGCCTAAGCTAGGTCAAAGGCAAAGATAAGAGAGAACACTAACAACTAATAAACAAACAACCAAACAAATAAAACACTAGGGAATGGGGATCAACAAGCATGACAATTGTAGCAACTCGGGAACAACATGCAAATCAAAGGTTGCGAAGACTCTTGGTAAGAGCAATCAAAAGAGCTCAATAAGCTATCTCCTAGAGTTCTAATTAGTGCCAACTACGAGAGACTCTAACTAGGAACGTCACAAACAGAACTCAATCGACAATTGTGAGCTAGAAATCAATGGTCCGTATCAATGTAGACTCAATGCAATCTAGCATAATTCTCAAGGCCTATTGAATTACACACATGCACAATTTCCATTAATCACTTTAATCTCAACAATTAATCAACATAATTCCCAAATTAAGCACAATCAATCAATCATTCAAGTTTCACCAAATCCCTAGCCAAACAACTACTCTAACATCATTATCTAATTAACTAACAGCTAAGGAAATCAAGAATCAACAAAATATCAAGAACAACTACACTAATTAAGCATCAAACATCAAAATCAATCCAAACAAACATGAATATTAAGCCAAGCAATAAAATGAGATAGAGTTAGAAATGCTCATTGATAATAGAGAAGATCTTCAACACAATTGTCACCATTGAATTTTCAATCTCTCAATCACCATTGAAATTCCTCACTTTCTCTCTCTAAATCTACACCTAAACTAACCCTAAAACTAGAGAGAGAAACTCTCAACTAAGCTAAAATTACGATTAAAGATGATATCTAATTGCATTTAATTTTTTCCCCTAAAATCGGGTTACAAGTAGATATATATAGGAGGCGCGAAGCAATACCGATCAAAAATAAGGACCCGGAGTGGTGCGCCCGCGCGAGCTTGTTGCCGCCCGCGCAGTAGGGCTGCACGCTTGCGCCCCTGGATTGCGCGCCCGCGCTCCTCTAGGTTCCTTCAGTTCTTCTCGTACGTTCGCTAATGGCTTCGAATGAGCGCACCGAATGATGATGATGGACACCAAGGAGGCAGATCAAAAGGAGCTTGTCGGTGGGTTCAACACCGCATCTTCATGAGAGCACAACTTGAGAGCGCAAGAGCTTCCTTGCACCTTGAGCTTTCCCAATGCTATAAGCTTGCTCCAAATACATCTTCTACCTTAGAAAACCATCAACATCAAGACCCGAACCTCATACATTATATACTACCACGAAAAGAGAGCAAATAAAGGAGAAAAGACTAGAAAAACCATCAAAATGCACAAAACCACAAAAAATGGAAAATTAAGAACTCCACAATGATATTATACCAAGCACACCTAGAGCAACTCATTGAGCATTTTGATTGTATTGATTTCAAATACCTCCAAAGGGATGAGAATCAATTTGCTGATGCGGTAGAATAATTAACCTCAATGATCAACATTCCAGATCACTTAAATATGATGCCATTGTACGTTGATAGAAGACAAACCAGCTTATTGCAACGCAATAGAGGAAATAAATGACATCGAAGGAGAAAGTCCTTGGTATGATCATATCCTCCAATACATTACTCATGGAACATATCCTGCAAATACTTCATCGAAAGACCAACGAGCTTTGAGAACACTCGCAGCCCAATATAGTTTATTAAATGGTCAATTATGCAAAAAAGGACCCAATGGTCAAAGCTTATTGTGTATAGACCACCCTGAATCCACGTGCCTTATAGAGAATACTAACAAAGGTGTTTGTAGACCTCACATGAATGGAAAAATGCTTGCTAAAATAATCTCTCGACAAGAGTACTTTTGGTCCACAAATTGGAACATGATTGCATAAAATATGTCAAGAAATGTCCAAAGTGCCAAATGTTTGCTAATTTACAACACCTCCCACCATCTGAACTATATAATCTCACTTCCCCTTGGCGCTTTTCGACTTGGGGAATTGACATAATTGGTATAGTTTCTCCAACGGGAGCAGGAGGACACGAGTACGTACTAGTAGCCATCGATTACTTTACTCAGTGGATCGAGGCCGCTTCTTACATTAAAATAAATAAGGGTAATTGCTCAGTATTAATTTAATTTAATCATGAGATTTTGTCAAAACAAAGGGGAGTTGGAATTATGAACACAAATATTCAAATAAAGATTCCAAATTTAACTTGTGAATCCTTGAAAATATTTATCTTCCAATATGAAGATAAATGAAATTTCTATTACAAGATTCAGACTTTATGATTTCAATCAACTTAATACATGACTAAATCAAAAGTTCAACCAAAAATTCATGAAATTTAGTAACTCAAAGTCCAACCACTTAAAATAATTAAAGATGGAATCTTTAGTACTTAGAAGCCTTAAAGAATAAATTTTTTTCACACTTAATGCAATGGATTTGCAATCATGTGAAAATTTTAATCAATCTTTCAAGCACTAATTACTACCAAGTAACCATGCTTAAAGAGGTTCAAAAATGCAGAAAAATTAAGGAAAGAACCATATACATAATCACCACAAATATGCCACTAAGCTTCAAGGATAGAAAGACTTAAAATTTTTCATCAAAACGAAAAGTCACTCAAAAAAGGCATTTTTGTCAGATTTTGGCCTAAAATACTGCCTGAAAAGGATGAAAACATTTCTAGAATGCCTTTTTTTTACCCAAAATTCACTATTTTTGGACGAAAATCTAGGTTCGGGGCCATAATCAATTTTAAAACGGGATTAAAATTAATAAAACCCAGCTATTAATCTAATTAGCAACATAAAACCAGAAAAATAAAGCTAAAAAACACCTTGAAAATTATGATTATAAAGATAAATGAGCAAGGCTCCGATACCACTTTTGGGTTTTGATGAGTCTGACTCATCGCAGAAAATAAAACCCGAGCCAAGATCAAACTCACAATTAATATAATCAAAAGAAATAATTAACAAGAATTAAGGAGAGACGAAAATATCTTTAAAGCGTGCTTCGCTCGTCAACCAAGCTCTTACTTGAGAAAGATTAAGTCTCGCAACGGGCGAAAACCACCTATGGTATCAACCCACAACACGACCCGCAACGGGCCTCAACGTGCTTGTTGTGCTTCACTTGAGGCAAAGGTTTAGTAAGTGGATCGGTTACATTGTCATCCGTTCCAACTTTACAAATTCTGATTTCACCCTATAATTTCCATTCTCTTGTCATGTGAAATCGCCGCTTGACATGTTTGACCTTCTGATGTTCCCTTGGTTTTGTTTTGCTCGAGAACGAGCAAAAGATAAGCTTGGGGGTATTTGATGGGTATCATAAATGGCACCCATTTGATGAGTATTTAGGTTATTTTTTCCTTCTTTTCATAGCTTTTCTTCCTAATAAATGCTTAGTTTCTTGCTTTTTCTCTTTGTTCAACCTTTTCTCTCTTATTTTGTGGTTTTGTGCATTTCTATGGTTTTTCTAGTCTTTTCTCCTTTATTTGTTCTCTTTTCATGGTTGTAGGTATTGTACGAGGTTTGGGTCTTGATATGGATGGATTACTAAGGTAAAAGATGCATTTGGAGCAAGCTTATAGCATTAGGAAATCTCAAGGTGCAAGGAGGTGGATTCTCCAAGTTCTAGCTCTTGCGCTCTCAAGCCGTGATCTCATGAGGATGTGGTGTCGAACCCACTGTCAAGTGCTTTTGAAACTGCCTCTCTTAGTGGTTATCATCATCATATTGTGCGCTCACTTGAAGTCTCTTAGTGAACGCAAGAAGCCTCGAGAGGAACCGAAGAAACCCAAAGGAGCGCAGGCGCGCAACCCACTGGCGCAGGCACGCTACCCAGACGCGCGAGCGCGCAGCCTTTCCGTGAAGGCGCGCCTCTCCGGGTCCTTATTTTTGCTTGGTTTCGTTTCCCGCCTCCTATTATATCTACTTGTAACCCAATTTTTGTAAGTAGAATTAGAATTAGATTTCATATTCTTAGCTTAGTTGAGAGCTTCTCTCTCTAGTTATAGGGTTAGTTTAGGAGTAGATATGGAGAGAGAAAGTGAGGAATTTCAATGGTTATGGAGGGATTCAATGGTGACAATTGGGTTGAAGATCCTCTCTATTATCAATGAGCATTTCTAACTCTATCTCATTTTATTTCTTTGTTTAATATTCAAGCTTGTTCGGATTGATTTTGATGTTTGATGCTTCATTAGTGTAGTTGTTCTTCATATATTGTTATTCATGATTTCCTTAGTTGTTAATTGATTAGATAATGATGTTAGAGTATTTGTTTGGCTAGGGATTGGGTAAAACTTGTATGATTGATTAATTGTGCTTAATTTGGGAATTGTGTTGATTGATTATTGAGATTAAAGTGATTAATAGAAATTGTGCATGTGTGTAATTCGATAGGCCTTGAGAATTATGCTATTGCATTATAGTTGATAATGATACGAACCATTGATTTAGGAATTGGAATTGTCGATTGAGTTTGATTAGTGACGTTCCTAGTTAGTGTCTCTCGTAGTTGGTGCTAGTTAGACCTCTAGGAGATGGCTTGTCGAGCTCTTTTGATTGCTCTTACCATTAGTCTTCACAACCATTTATTTGCATGTTGTTCCCGAGTTGCTACAATTGTCATGATTACTTATTGATCCCCATTCCCTAGTGCTTTATTTGTTTGGTTCTTTATTTGTTAGTTGTTAGTGTTCTCTCTTTATCTTTGGCTTTGACCTAGCTTAGGCGCCTAAATAAAAAGCATTTGAACATTACCGTTCCTTTGGGTTCGACCCTTGAGTTGCCTCTATACTCGTATTTAGGTTTGTTAAGTGTTTATAAATTTAGTTTGATCGAGGGAGGATTAGTAAACGACCTAGTCTTTTCCCCTCATCACACAGGGCTGCTATGCGTGCACACCACGGCTCCCCGTCCCCCTTGTTTTTCTCTTGCTATAAATACCTTTGACCATTCCTTTTTAGGGGAGGACGTTTTCTAGTACTTGAGAATATTTTCCAGATTTAGTAGAGAGAGAAACACTTGAATACCTGATTTTTACATCAAATTACTTCAATTAAGCTTTGATTTCTTCCTTAATCAATGATAATTAGTGAGATTTTCTCCCCTTGATTCTACTCTTTGCTTGATTTTACTTTAATTTTTTGTATGATTGATTTGATTGTTGCTCTTTGGTTTAAAAGTTTGCTTAATTTGATTTTCATCTTGATTAAGCTTGAAATGATAATGTTTGTGATTCAATTTGCTTTTTTCTTCAATCTTATTATGTCTAGTTAGTAGATTAGTTGCTAGGGAGAAGGGGAAGCATACTTGACTGATGATCATTGCTAGTTGATGATTCTTTTTTGATTGAAATGTTGCAATTAAATTGGTTAATATAGTTGTGCATGTGATTGATTTAAATAGGAGTGATCAACGTTGATGATTAATCTTGATTGCATTGTAATTTCCAATGACATGAACCCTTGATTTGGGAATTGCTTTAATTGACTAAATTTTATTATGATTTTCCATTTTAGTTATTCTTAGTGAACCTTAGCTTGGCTTATAGAAGATAGCTCTTGAGTTTTATTGATTGCAACTATTGTTTTCCTTTACAACGTTTGAATCGATTGAGATTTCTTCGTTTGGCATGATTATTTAGCTTGCATATGAAACCTTAATCCTTAGTGTTTATCACATTGATTTTCTTCATTGTTCAGTTGATTGAAACCTTAGTTACAATGCGAATTACCTCTAGTTTTGGGTGTTTTTGTCCCCCGGGAGAGTTACAACTCGAGGACTGATCCGACTGCGCCTATACCAGCAAAACAACGGAGACTCCAGGTGTTTGGAGCTCCGCCTCCGACGATCAAGTTAGTACTTGAATGTGAGTAGGAGAAGGTGTGGAAAATGAAATGAGATCTTCTCGGATTCCGAGATCAGGTGTTTTTCAGATGTGAGAGAATGCAGGGTTGGTGTAATAAATGATTGAATTGTCCCCAAATTTTGGGGAATATCTCCCTATTTATAGGGTCGCTGGTGAACGTGCCCTTTCTAGGTCATTTGACCTAGATTTGGTGGGCTGCGCCGTTTTGCGGCGTTCTTGGGAATTGGGCCTTGAAGGCCGCAATTCAGGAAGCATCTGACGTTGACACGTGCCAGCTGGCAATTAGCCCAAATGGACCTGCCTAGGCTTGATACGTGGTCCTCTCTGATTGGTCCACGTGGACAGGGTAATTTTACCCAAAACATTTTGCCCCTCAAAGGTGGCACGTGGCGCCTGTGACACGCGGCCTGCAGTAAACGGTGAATAGTAAAACTATTAACCTTCTAGGGTTTTACAGGAATGCCTCTGCTTTTACCCTTTCATATATAGAAGGTTTTACCCGCTCTCTCTCCCTGTTTCACACCAGAGGCTTTGACTTCTTAGAGAGAAAAAGAGAGAGCTTCTTAGAGAGAGATACTCCGCATACGTCTGCTGTGATTTTGCGTTTTTCTGCCTGCATTTCAAGGAGCACATCCGGTCACCACGTGTAGTAGTTTTCAGATATTCAGAGCAAAGTTTAAAGGTAACCACCTATACTCCTTTCAAGCTTTTTATACTTTTCCGCTTGTGTAGGTAGGCTTCAAAGATAAAATGGACTCTCCATCAACCCAAACGGCATTGCCTAGGTCATTCAACCGGTCTCCTGGTATGGCTTAATCTAGAACCGGGGGTGCCTTTTCTTGAAATTCGGACCTGCTTTGCTCATCCCCGAACACCTCCGTCTCTGTGTCTATGCAAGAAAACATGGCCAGAGTTAAACAAACGACTGTCAAGCCGAGCAAGCGGCGCGCTAGAAGAGTGCCCGCTGATGAAGTTATTTCGGATGAAGAATATGAGGAACATGAATGTTCGGAGGAAGAGCAAGAGCAGGTGGGTTCTTCTATGGGTGGCACCCCTTCAACCCCAAGTGAGACAATATTGGAAAGGGCAGACGGCGAGGACGATGCCTCTTCCCTGGGGTCTGATGAAGAGGGGTCAAGCGGCGAGGAAGCCGCCGAGAGTTCTGGCTCAGAAGCGTCGGGCTCTGACCATGAAGATATAGCGGCTGAGTATCAGCAGCCGGCTAAAGGGCCTGATTAGCCAAATCCCTTGACAACTAAAATGCTTCCTAGGGACTGAGCTGTTATGCAAAGCAGCTTTAGGGCTTTTTGCAGATGCGCACCCGGTAGGAGAGGGATGGAGAATAGAGATTCCTCCGCCTGAGGCAACAATTGCCTGGGGGGACGATATTAAGGATGCCGACAACTATTTCGGCTGTTATGAGGCCGTGATTAAAGCCGGCCTCCGATTGCCCCTTCACAAAGGGATTAAAAGAATTTTGAAGGGGTATGACTTGGGTGTCTGGCAGCTTACCCCAAACTTGTGGTTTAACATTCTGGGCTATATTTCCGCCTACGAGTATAAAAACATAGAGCCTAGTTTTGCTGCGTTTGCTCATATGCATTATATGAGCCGGGCCCCAGGCGGGTATGGTGCGTGGTACACTCTAACCACACACCCGGAATACTTAATAACCTTGGACAAGCCGTCTAAATGGTCCGGGTGGAAGGACAGATTTTATTTGATTTGCTCTCTAACTCTAGGGCACAACCAGTTCCTTCGTCGGTACAATAATGAAGTGCGCCTTGCCCCGGATGTCTTCTAGGGCTTACGAGCAAACGAGCTTTTTTAAGACAACAATTATGCCCTTGGAGGATGGGATTCAAATAATTGTTCCTAGGAACTGGATACCTCATTCGGACTTCTTTAAGAACGAGGTCTTCCTCTCCACCTGTGGTCTTAGCCCTATGTTCAAGCAGGGTAGACTTATAACACAACCGGCGATTTACCGTCTGTATTAATACCTTTTTTGTTTTTTGTTATTCTTTTTTACCAATTGTTTCCTTTCTTACTGCAGACGAAGTAAAGAATATGGTTCCTCCTGAGATGTCGCCTACTAAGTCGGCTGTTCTTCTAAGGAAGGAGCAGGTTCTTGAAAAGAAGGCGGCCTTGGAAGCCAAGGAAGCCAAGAAGGGAGGGGTAAGCCGCCTGTTAAACTTAAACTTCCGGCTGTACCCCTTCAATTCAACTTATGAATTTTCGTTTGTACCTCATACTTTATTGTTTGCAGGGCGAAAGCAAGTCAATGCCCAGTTCCATCACCAAGTTTTTCAAGCGGCTAGGGGGAGAGCTTGCCAAAACTCCGTCTAAGACGGGGAGAAAAAACCCTTCTACTACCTCTTCAGCCAACCCAGATCGTCCTACAACCGGGGGAAAAGGCCCGGCTGTAATGAAAGCTTTGGGTGAAAGCTTAGGACGATCTGCTGGAAAACAGCCGGATGTCTCAACGGCATTGAAGGGTGGCAAGCCACTCACTGCTACAATCGGCGCTATAGCGGCTGATTGGGGCTCTCCTCAGCCCCGCGTCCAAGGTAAGACACGAGTCGAACACCCCTGGCCAGTTGACTATATGTGAGTCAAGACTCGGGTCAATCCGCCTGAAGGTTCGATGAGCAGCCGGCATGAGTTGGGTACCGCCTATGCTGCTTTCTCACCAAGTACTTCTTTTGGTCTAGATACTCCCTCAGCTCCTCCTTACATGCAGGTGTTTGCTAAGAGGATGGTGCGGACACTTACCCGAACAGAGAAACACTCTGTGCCGGATGTCCAGGTCGTTGACTTCGATTGAATCCGGGGCCTGCTGGCTGAGGTAATTTTTACTTGGAACCTTATCTTTTTAAAGCTTTTAACTTTCCTTATTAACCGTCTGACCCCACCTTTTCAGGCGATGCTGAGGGTAGACGAGCTTAAGGTCCCCTTCAGACGGAAGGGAGAAGAGGTAAATGACGCTAAACAGAGGGTCCTTCAAGCTCTCAACTCTATTGAATAAAGTAAAATACAATGTGATGTTGAAATTAAAGCAATAGAGTTGAAACAGGAGGAGCTGATAAAGAATTTGACGGCTGCTAATGATGTCGTCAACGAGCGGGTAGCCAAGCTTAAGGAGGAGCTGAAGCCTGCCTAGTCGAATCTCAAAGCCTTGAAGGGAGCTGACACAGAAAACACCCAGCTGAGGGCAGATGTCAGCCGCTTGGGGGTTGAACTCGTCCAACTAAGGAATAAACATAAGGACGAGATTGTTGCTGAGAATGAGCGGGACACTGAAGCCCGGCTGCGCATTGCATGTGGTCTGCTGCATCCCAAGGTTGAGTTTGATGTGCTTAGGCTTCGATACGATTATGCCACTGAGGTGTATGATGTACAACAGCTCAACGAGGAGGCCCCGCCTCCCTTCAAGGCATGGGCCCTTGAACAAGGCTACGAGGTTTCTGATGATGAGGAGAAGCCGGCTATATGGACCCGGATGATCAGATCCAGGCTAATAAAGCTCAAGCTGATCAAGTCCAGGATGGTCAGGTCCCGGATGCTCAAACTGAAACAAGCCTCGCGGCAAGTCAAAACCAGCCAGAGCAGGCCCAGCAGCCATGATTCAGCTTACTACCTTTTCTTTCAGCGGTAGTATGCCAATCTTTGTCTTTTTTCGGCCAGCGTGCCGAGTATTTCTGTAGCTTTACTGATTGTGGGGTCGGGTAACAATTATACATTCTCTCATCCCGAATATATATCCGATTAATAATGTTATCCGGTTTTGACCGGTTTTGAATGAAATTTGTTGAATGGGTCGGTTTGGTGAATTTGCTATTTTGTTTCAATTTTTGAATTTTTGTTTAACTTTTTAAAGCATGCGGCAATTCAGATAGTATACCGGCTATTCTTGCCCCTAGCGGCTGTGTGGTTGGTTTAAGTACTTCTTTGATTGATTGACTTTAGAATGCTTGATACTTTAAAGAGTATGGAATATTACTAAGTCAATCAATCACAGTAGTGATTGCCCCAAACCAAGTACACAGCCGTCAACAACAGCCGTTTTAACCAACCGGGTATTCGCATATAACTTCTTTGTGAGCCAGACGGGAAATTACCGCCTAACAGTTAATGGAACAAGGAACATATTGTCCGCCTGTCTAATAGACCCCATACAGCTTAAAGGCCGTCTGGGATACATGCAATCCATTGCACTTGGTTTGTCTGCCCCATTGGGGTGACTGGTACAACTTCGTTGATCAGCCTAACAAAGAACTTCGGTAATTAACCGGCTGATGTCACTTGACATCCGGTGTTAAGCTTAATCATTCTTTTAGACTGTTTTGGTCAGACAGCTATGAGTTGACCAATTTGGTAGTTTAATCTTTGCAGTCTGCATATGCTGGTAGAGTAAACGATAGAATGCCCTCTGCGACGATAAGACCCGGAGCGGTGTCGCCGAACGCCATATTCAAATAGGAGCAGACGAATTTATAAAATAAGTTTGCACCCGGCCATCAGCCTCAGTTTGAATATCATTTTAGCCACTAAGTCTTTTAACTTAGCTTAGTTTTATTCATTATCGGGGCCGTTTGTGCATTGCACTGATGATGGTCCACCAATTTTAAATATTAGGTTAGCCGCTAGGTTTTTAACCTAGCTTATTTATTCAATAGACCGTCTGTGTTTTCAACAGGCGGTAGTATATTGTTGCGCATGTATATATACAAAGCAATTAATATTAAAAACAAAAAGCAACTTTGCATTGATAGGCTTTTTATTTACAAAAATTTACAAGTCTTAGAAGTAGTACTTTTTCAAGTTATCTACATTCCAAGTTCTAGGCAGCCGCCTGCCGTCTGGAGTTTCGAGGCGGTAGGTGTCGTTTCTGACTTCTTCATAGATCTGGTAGGGGCCTTCCCAATTGGGAGTTAGCTTTCCTTGCTCATTGGCCCTACCAGTTGCCTGCATCTTTCGTAACAAAAAGATCCCTAACTTTTAAGGGCCGTTTGTGCACTCTGTTGTTGTAGGCACGACTCAGACGGCAAATCTCATGACGCAAGGCGGCATTGCCACTACGCTCAAGGAGTGAGTCTAATGCTAGCCGCATGGCCTCCCAGTTTGCCTCTTCGTCGTATAGCATGACTCGTAGAGTCGGCTCATAATGCTCGATGCGCTCCGGGAGTGAGTCTAATGGGGTTTCACCGGTTGCCCCCTTTTCAGTTGTCCGGATGGCCCATAGGACATGAATCAACTCTTCAGCCCATAAACCATCGGCTCTTTCAATTTTCTTTTTGATACCGTCTTAGATGAGTTTGTTGAAGGATTCAACTTGGCCGTTTGCTTGGGGTCGGCCGACTGATGCAAAATAATGCGAGATCCCTTGATCTCTTAATCAAGTTTTAAGCTGAGGCGTATCGAATTGAGGTCCATTATCAAACACCATAGACATGGGTACCCCAAACCGGGTGATAATGTTCTTCCAGATGAAGTAGATGACATCCTTTGTCTTGATGCCTTTGACTGCCTCTACTTCCACCCACTTGGTGAAATAATCCACAACCACAAGACTATAGCGCTTTCCGCCTGGTGCAGGCGTATACGGGCCAAGAATGTCCATGCCTCATTTAGCAAACGGAACTGGGCCGTGGATTGCCGTCAGGTCAATAGCCGGCCGATGGATTAGCTTGACAAATCTTTGACACTTATCACATTTTTTGACAAATTCCATGGCATCTGACTCAAGAGTGGACCAGAAGTAATGCCACCTGGCCCCGACGGCTAAGGATCTGCCGCCTACATGAGAGGCACAGTATCCTGCATGCAACTCTTTGAGAACTTCTTTCCCCTTTTCCGGGGTAACACACATTAATAGAGGCTTCAGAAACCCTACCTTGAAGAGTTCTCCTTCTCTCATCTCGAAGTTTGCTGCACGCTTCTTTAGCAAGGCTGCCTCCTGAGGTGAATCAGGAAGCGTGCCGTCTGTCAGATACGCCCGGATGCCATCCATCCAAGTAGAACTTCGGTCCAATATTCCAATTGGCTCGTCATCAAATATGCTTCGTTTTTCCATTACTTCCCAAAAGACTGACTAAGTATCACAGGAGGCGGAGAATGCCAACTTAGATAGAGCATCCTCCTTGTTGTTTTCAGACCGGGGCACTTGACTTAGATGAAATTATTCTAGTGTCCCATCTTCAGCCTTGACCGCCTACAAATATTTGATCATAGCCGGATGGGTGGCTTCATACTCACCATGGTATTGGCTAACGACCAACAGCGAATCAGATTAGGCGTCAATTTTTGTTGCCCCTGCCGCCTTACACATGCGGATACCTGCTAACAAGGCCTCATATTCCGCCTCATTGTTTGAGGCCTGAAACTTAAACCGTAGAGCATACTCATATTTATCTCCTTTCGGAGATTGACAGATAATGCCTACACCACAGCCGTTCACAGTAGAGCTCCCGTCTACATGCACTTTCCAAACCTGATCGAGGTTGTCCGGAGCAACCGGCCTTGTCATTTCAACAATGAAGTCGGCAAACGCCTGGCCCTTCACTGCCTTCCTCGGTTCGTAAGTGATTTTAAGACTTTGAATTTCAATAGCCCATTTGAGCATTCTGCCGGATGAGTCCAGGGTTGTCATTGGCCACTTGAGGGGTTGATCTGTGTAGATCACCACCGGATGTGCCAAGAAGTATGGTTTCAACTTTTTAACAGCCATGTAAAGAGCAAGGCCAAATTTTTCAACCATGAGCTACCGGAGTTCACCATTTCTGAGCACATGGCTAATGAAATAGACCGGGAGCTGATTGCCGTCTCTCTCAGGAAGGAGAACAGTACTAAGGGCATGATCTGAGACAGCTAGGTACATATAGAGCATCTCCTTTGGCAGAGGGTTAACAAGCCTTAGGAAGGAGTGTAAGTGTTCTTTCAGTTTTTGAAAGGTCGCCTCAGTATCATCCCCCCATTCAAATCTAGTCTTCTTTCTGATTGCTTGGAAGAAATAAAGGCACTTGTCACCTGACCGGCTGAGGAATCTCCCAAGCGCAGTAAGACAAATGGTAAGCCTCTGAGATTCCTTGACAATGCGCGGTGACTTCATGTCAATCACCGCCTGTATCTTCTCGGGGTTTGCCTCTATCCCCCTTTGATCAATCAGGAATCCGAGAAACTTCCCAGACTCAACACCAAAACACACATTTTGGAATTTAACATGACCTTATGCCGCCTGAGTGTGGTGAAGGTTTCTCGGAGATCAGCAAGGTGATCCGTCTGTAGCTTAGATTTAACTATCATGTCATCAATGTACGCCTCTACGTTCCTTCCAATCTGATTAATGAAGATTGTAGTAATCATCCGTTGAAAAGTAGCCGGCGCGTTCTTCAAGCCAAACGGCATCACAGTATAACAGAATAACCCCTGATCAGTGACGAAGGCCGTCTTCTCTTGATCTTTTTTCCACAGGGGTATCTGATGGAAGCCAGAGTAGGCATCTATAAAACTCATTAAGGCATGCCCGACTTTAGAGTCGACAAGGCTGACGATCTTTGGAAGCGGGTAACTGTCCTTTGGACATGCCTTGTTCAAGTCAGTATAATTAACACACATGCACCATGTTCCATTCGGCTTCTTTACAAGCACCACGTTCGCAACCCAATCAGGGAAGTTATATGACCGAACGAACCCGGCGTCTAACAGCTTCTTGACCTCGGCAGCTGCCGCCTGACTCCTTTCCTCGCCGTGTTTTCTTTTCTTTTGCCGGATGGGCTTCTATTAGGGTCCATGGCGAGTTTGTGGACAGTGAAATCCGGGCTGATGCCTGGCATCTCTTCCACTTCAAAGGCAAAAATGTCTTTAAATTCCTTCAACAGAAGGTGCAAGTCTGCACCAAGCCTTTGATAGGCAACCGTCCCCACCTTAACAGTCCGCTCTGGACGGCTGTCGTCCAGAGGAATATCAATGTGATCACCAGCCGGCTGGGGACGAAGATCATCTGACCATTCCTCGGTCAGTGATTGCTATTTCTTCTCCTTGTGCTGTTGGAAGGGGTGAATCAGGGTCCTTGACATCGTCAAGGTCTATTGGCTCCTTTGGTTGACCGGCTGCAGCAGCATTCGGCTTGACGTTTGAAAGATAGCACTCCCTTGCCGTCTTCTAATCCCTGTTAAGGGAGCCAATAGAGCCATCATCCTTTTCATACTTGAGAAGCATGAGAGCTGGGATGATGACGGCCTTGCATTCGTTCAGAGTGGGTCGGCCAAGAATGATGTTGTAGGAGGTCAACTCATTAACCACTAGGAAGCGGACGACCATATGCCGCCCCTTTCCCTTCCCCCCCCCCCCCCAGCCATGTGGGTATGTCAATTTGTTCGACTGGGCGCACAACCCCTCCGCCAAAGCCAACTAGCGGATGAGAGACGTCGCGCAGGCTGTCCCGTTTGTAATTAAGCCGGGACAGAAACTTGTAGCTGATGAGATCAGAGGAGCTACCCGTGTCTATGAGGATCCGACTAACCAGCTTGTTAGCGACCTTGCATTCAATGACAATTGGGTCGTCATGCGGTCGGCGAACTTTTCCCCGATCCTTCTCAATGATGAGGACGTCTGGGAATGTTCCACTTGTGGACGCGTGTCCATCATCAACTGAGTGAATGATCCTCTTCAGATGATCCTTGGTGCCCCGGATGGTCGGGCCACCACTTGCAAATCCGCCTGCTATAGTGTAGACTGGATCCTTGTCAGTATCCAAACTACTAGTAGGCTGGACAGTTTTTGACGACTGCCCCGGATTCGTCTTAGAAGTCGCTTTGGACTTTAAGACATAGGACTTGAGCAAGCCCTTGTCAGCCAAAAGGTCCAACGTCCGTTTGAGACTATAGCAGTCGTTGGTGTCATGGCCCACCTCCTGATGGAAGTGACAGAATTTATTCTTGTTCCGCGACTGAACGGAACTCTTCATATGATTTGGCTTCTCAATAGCCAGCTGGTCCTTCACCTCTGTAAAGATGGTGTAACAAGCTTTATTGAACTCATACCGTGAGACATATGGCTTGAATTCCTTCTTCTTCTTTATGGACGGCTGATCGGGTTCCTCAACCGTCTAGACTTCTTTTCTCTTTTTGCTCTCTGAAGCTTTTTGAGCCGGCTGGGCAGTCCGACTCTACTTTTGCCTATCGGACTTTTTAGAGTCCAACTAGTTGCTGGACGAGAAGAGGTCGGTGGCTTGAATAAAGCTTTACGCCTCTATCAACGCCTCTTGAAGGGTGAAAACCCTCTTTCGGACAAGGTCGAACTTAAAGGTCGACCCGTCCTTCAGACCCTTGAAGAAGTCTGTATAGGCTATCTCGTCAGACAGCCCAGGATTTGAATTCTCACCAGGTTGAACCGCCTGACAAAGGAGCGAAGCCCTTCTCTATCTCCCTGCCAGATAGTACTCAAGTCAAGACTTGTATTCTCGGCAGGAATGTTCATTGAGAAGTTAGAGGCAAACAGGAAGGCAAGCTTCCTGAAGCTGTCGATACATCCGGCTGGCAGGCTGCCAAACCATTGTTGGGAAATGCCCTACAATGTAGCCGGGAAGCACTGGCACCACATAGCATCCTCCAGCCCCTGTATGTGCATGAGGTTAGAGTAGGCCATGAGGTGGTCCTCCGGGTTGGTGGTACCATCATAAGCACCCACCAACACATTCTTAACCTTGGCCGGCTGTGCGGCCTCGGTTATCTCCTTGGTAAAGGCAGAAGTTTGTTCACCAAGTTTGATCAGACGGAGATGCCAGTCCAAAGGTTGGACGTTATATGCCGCCTGATCCCCAAATAGGGCCAGCTGCATAAAGTGCGGAGAGTACGGACCGTAGACCATAGGGGGTAAATACGGTGCTTTCCCAATCATCTGAGGGCCAGAATGGACGGTATTACCGCCTGTATGGCTCTCATGCAAGGATTGAATGTTTCCTACAGATGTGTTTTTTAAGCTGTTTGGAAAGCTTAAAGTAGAGGCTAACTCAGACAGCTGTTGACTCCTTCGGTGCTCGATGATCTGCCGAGCGTCAGGGGTAGACTTTTTGTTACCCACCGGTTGATCCTCCCGGGTGTGCTTTCTTGGACCCTTCTGGGGTAGAAGGATCTTGGACCAGTCAAGGGTTGCGGCTGCCTTGTCATTTGGATGTGGAGTTATTCCTCGCAGTTCGAGGCGACTTCTTGGCCGGCTGACCCTTGCTAGAGCCATCCGTTTTCTTTTCGATCAGGTCCTTGATCTAACCCTTGAAACTCATCATGAATTTCATGAGCTCGTCCCTGGTGACTGGAGCCTAACGTCATGCCGATTAGGATTCCCCTTCCGGCTGACCAGGGTGCCTACTAGTACCCGCCTGGCTTTCACCTCATTCCAGAGTGTCTCTGGGACGGATGCGCTTAGCTATTAGAGAGCCATCTTTGGCAATATATGTTTTGACGTGAGGATCATCATCGCCATGGTCTGTAAAGACCTCCGGCTGGTTAGCTTTGGGGTCAGGAGATAATACAGAGTCTTGAACAATCCTTGAGGTACTCTCCCTACATACGGCGCCAAATGTTTTGGGTGTTTTTGTCCTTCGGGATAGTTACAGCTCGAGGACTGATCCGAGTGTGCCTGCACCTGCAAAACAACGGAGACTCCGTGTGTTTGGAGTTTTTGCCTCCGACGATCAAGTTAGTACTTTAATGTGAGTAAGAGAAGGTGCGGAAAATGAAATGAGATCTTCTCGGATTCCGAGATCAGGTGTTTTTCAAATGTGAGAGAATGTAGGGTTGGTGTAATAAATGATTGAATTGTCCCCAAAATTTGGGGAATATCTCCCTATTTATAGGGTCACTGGTGAACGTGCCCTTTCTAGGTCATTTGACCTAGATTTGGTGGGCTGCGTCTTTTTGCGGCGTTCTTGGGAATTGGGCCTTGAAGGCCGCAATTCAGGAAGCATCTGAGGTTGACACGTGTCAGCTGGCAATTAGCCCAAATGGACCTGCCTAGGCTTGACATGTGGTCCTCTCTTATTGGTCCACGTGGACAGGGTAATTTTACCCAAAACACCTCTCATTCTTCGAAGTAGCTTGACCATAGGCTATAGTAATCTCTCCCTCATTCCTCAGAGTTCGACTCGGATTTTCCCCTATTCTAGGAGTAGGTCTGATTATCTAAAACAATGGCATTTCCCGGCAACGGCGCCAGTTTGACGACGAGATGGACTAGGTCGTTGGTATAACTAATCCTCCTATAGCCAAACTAAATTTATAAACACTTAACAAACCCAAATATAAGTATAGAGGTAAGTCAAGGGTCGAACCCAAAGGAATGGGGGCAAGTGTTATAGCCTTAGGTTAAGCTATCCCGAAGATTAAGCAAATTGGTTTGGTCAAGCAAGAAAAATTCAACACAACAATTCTAATATTTAAATCAATATCAAGACGCTTGGGAATTAGGATCCACGTGCATTCACGATAAACATGCTATTTGGATAGGAAATTGATCAATCGCATAATGCAAGGGAAAATAGTAATTGCAATCAAAAGCACTTAAAAAGCTATTTTCTAGGCGTCAAACTTGGGGTCTCTACGAATGACTATCATAGGAACATCACGAGTCAAGTTGAATCTATAAAAGTAGCTTCAACATCAATGTGTCGTATCAATGAAAACTACAATGCAATCTAGCTTGATAATCAAGGTTAGCTACTCCTCAACAAATCAAGTACATGCACAATTTCTATCAACCAATTTAATCATTCATACATGCTTCACCACATCCCTAGCAAAGGATCTACTCACTACACATTGTAGAATTGAAGAAAAAAACCAAACTAATCATCAAATTCATCATCAACATTGTAATCAAATTATCAACAATCAAATTAATCAATCAACTAGAAATTCAACAAACTACAAAAAAACAAACACTTAAATTGGATTAAAGAGAAGGAAATTCTTATAAAACTTTGATCAATATCAAAGAGAATGAAGATCAAGTGTAGCAATCATCAATCATCAAGTTTCTCTCTTTAGAATCTAAGATCAAGATTTCCAAGCATGAACTTTCTCTCTCTACAATCTATCAATTCTAAAACAATTCTAATTCTTCCTAATTATTCTCCCTCTAAAAATAGGAAGAAAATCTATATATATTAAAACTAACAAAGGAGAAGTTACTTAGACGTCCAAGAAGAACCCGTACAAGAGCACCCTCTCCCCAAATTGTGCAGCCGCGAAGAAGAGGGTACGGAACGGGGGAGTAGCGACTGCGGGCCCGCGCCCCTGTCATGCATGCTCGTACACTCCTGTTGCGCGCCCGCGACATGGGAGAAAGGAATTTTCCTTGTGCGATCATTGATGCTTGTCATGCGCTCCACTTGATGAACATTGGGGGTGGCAATCTCTAAGCGCTCCCACGATAGGTTCAACACTACTTTTGATGCCAACGCAACATGAGAGCGCGGCTTTGAAGACTTGGAGCTTGTACACCTTGACTCTTGAGCTACAAAGGGAGAGATCGGCTTGCATCTTGAACTTCATAAAACCCGAGGAAGAGCCATGGAGAGCCTTGGACATCAACGTCCTCTTGTAAGAAAATAAAAGAGAAAAGGAAAAATAAGCTAAGAAATGCAAGAAAACGGGAAAACAACTAAGAAGTGCACAAACTAGAGAAATAGAAGATAAAACTAAAAAAAAAGATAAAAAAAGTTATAAAAATAACTAAAAATCATCCCAAAAGAAGCTAAATGATTGCCATAAATGACACTCGTTTATTAATGATGTAACCATACACATAATCTAACATTACGACGCCATAATTAATTAAGGTTTAAAGATTTTTAAAAAACATTCACTCACTAAAAACGCCTCGAAGTTCGCATTTTTAGGTGGATTTTGGCTTCTGGACAACCTCAAAGAAAACCAAAACCAATTTAGAACGTCGATTCCACCTAAAATTCACTACTTTTGAGTCAGAATCGGAGTTCATATGCAAAAATTAGCATGAAATGAGGTTAAAACTAATTAAAACAAGCGTCTAATCTAATTAGAAAGCAAAACCAGAATTTAAATCCATTTAAATCACCTTAATAAATTATTAGTTACAATAATTAAATGAGCACAGCTTCGATTCCGCAGTTGGGTTTCGTGACGTCCGACATCACGCGAAACAAAACCCTCCTAAAATCTGCACTCAAATTATAGTGTCTAACCAAGCATATTAATTAATAATCAGATAATTAATTAACTAAGAGAGAGAAAGAGGAAAGACGATTACACCTTTGATGTGTGCTTCACTCTTTCTTAAAGCTCTCTTCACAAATGCACAAGCCTCCAACGGCTATCACCCTCGAGACCCAACCCAAACGGCCCCTACCCAAAAGCTTAGTCAGGGCAAGACCAAAAGTGCTTAGAGAATTAGAACGAAAGTCTTCTCGCTTATGGAGATCCTTTCAAGGTCACAAATCAAGTGTCCTTTACCAATGCCAAATGATTAGTATTTATAGGGAAAAGAGCCTTTGAATTTGATGAGCGTCATTTATGGCGCTCAAAAGAATAAGATTTAGGTTCATTTTCTTTATTTTCTTTCATCATTTTCATATAATTCTTTTACTTTTATTTGATTTTCCATTTTTATAATTCACTTTAGTTCTCGATTAGTTTTTACGAGATTTTCATATTTTTAGTTGATAATTCATAGTTTTAGTTTTGGTTTTACCTTGCTACGCTTCCTCTCTTTGTTTTATTTGTGTTTTGTAGGTGAATAATCAAGTCAATTTGCTCATTTTGGGACTGCCATGTTCGCGGGCATCATCTCGAGTGCACTAATGATGGGGATGCTCGGGAGCGCGGAGTTTGATCAAGCAAGAGAAGGAGCCAAAGCCTATGCATCGCACAGGGGTACGCGCGCGCGGCAAAGGGGTGCGTGCGCGCAGACCCAGCTGTGTGCGCGCGCGGATGAGCTGTGCGTGCACACGGCCTGTGCGGCCTTCTTCGCTCGATTTTTCTTATTTATAGCTTTTGACTTTCTTTTTGGAGGACAACTTAACTTTGTACTAGAGAGAGAATTTTTCCAGAAATAGTAGAGAGAGAAAGTAGAGAGAGAAGCTTAAGATTTACTTGTTTGTACTTGAATTTGATCTTAAATTTGAATTTGATCTTGAAATTCCTTCTTCAATTCAATGAATGTTTGTAAGATTTCTTTCCCTTAATTTAATTTTAATGCAATTCCTTCTAGTTTCTTGGATTTGATTGAGATTACATTCCTTGTTTTAGAATTTGTTGATTGATTGATTTTCTTTGATTTAGCTTTAAAAGAATATGAATTTGATTGAATTTGTTTTATTTCTTAATTTCACCATGTTTAGTGAGTAGATTAGTTGCTAGGGAGAAGGGGAAGCATGCTTGATTTATGATTTTTGCTAGTTGATGATGCTAAATTGATTTGAATGGTGCAATTGAATTGGTTAACATATTTGTGCATGTTATTAATTAGATTAGGAGTGATCAACCTATAAGATTAATCTAGATTGCATTGCAAATTTCAATGACATGAACCCTTGATTTGAGAATTGCTTTAATTGATTAAATTTGACTGTGATTTTCCTAGCTAGCCATTCATAGTGAACCCTAGCTTGGCTTATAGGAGATAGCCCTTGAATTCCTTTGATTGCAACTATTGTTTGTCCTTTGCAATGTTTGAATTGATTGAGTGATCCTTCAATTAGCATAATCATTGAGCTTGCATGTTGAACCTATATCCCTAGTGTTTAGTATATTGAATTTCACGATTTATCTAAATTTCTTGATACCTCAGTTACTAACCGCATCTTCCCACAAACTTCGAAATAGCTTGACCTAGGCTAAAGCTTACACCTATTCATTCCCTTGGGTTCGACCCTTGACTTACCATATACTAGTATTAGGTTGGTCGAGTGTTTATAAATTTTCTTTGGCTCTAGGAAAGGGTAGAGAACGACCTACATTTTCCTCGTGTTAGAATTCCGATCTCCCATCAACGTGGGAGAGTTCATGAAAAGGCATTTTATAATTTTATTTAATTCAAAAATTAAATTAAAAGGAAAATTAATTAACAAACAATAAGTGTCAAATGGTGAGCAAGGGGTTAGGTGAGGAATATAGGGGGGGGGGAGACCATCCACCCCTTGCTCCCTAACAATCCTTACACAAGTCGGCTCCTACACATGCGGCCAACAACAGCCCACCAACTGGTGTGGCCTGCCTTGGTTGCCAAGGCTGCCTCGCTGGTGGCCTAGCCCCTTAGCTGGGCCTGCTGGCTGGCCGCGCACTTGGCCTAGGAAGTTGCATGTGCTTGCGGGCTGCTAGGCAAGTGCTGCTAGCATGCCCGCACAGCGCAGCGACCATGTGCGAGGCACAGCTCGCACTTACGTGCTGCCGGCCTTGCAATGGTGCGGCTGGCCTTGCGATGCAAACAAGGCATGCTTGGCCAGCATGCTCGGCCATGCTAAGCATGTTGAGCTTGCGGCCCAGCCATGCCTTGTGGCATTGGCTACGGCTAGCTATATTGCTCTAGCCCTGGGATTACTCTTGGCATTCCGAGGCTAGGCACATATATTTATTACTTGTTGTTTGCTTGATTTCTCGTCTCCTCGATTCCTTGACTTAACTCATGACGCTTGATTTTGACGCTCTAAGCTCGATATCCGACATCTATGTTCGTAATACTCTAATGACTCATTTTATTCTTCGGATTAATTAATCGTTTTGGTTCGCTTACTTGATTGGGTGTGACCTAAATGGCTCAGTCAAGATTAAGCTGTAATATTAATTATGCATTAACATTGCTAATCAGAAGCGGCCTCCAGCTAGACATTGCAATCATTTGACCTCACTAAAAAATTAGCTTTCTAATTATTCCGAACCTTCTATCAGAATAATACACTTGTTCGAATTAAGGACACCATTCCTTTCGCTTATTTGGTGTCCTTGCCTTTTTTTAACTATGGACGGGTTTTTCTTTTTATTTACTTGCTTTATAAATCAAATATAAACAAATTATATTTTTGCTTGGTCCAAAAAGCATAAAACTTTCTCAATTACATCACAACATAAAACAAACTCTTAAACAAAAATGCTTCACAAAACTAAGTGTTAGGGAAACGAAAGGTCATTAGGCTTGTAATGTGGCTCATAATCAAGAAAGGGAATAAGCTCAAAGGGTTAGCATGATAGAAAAATGGAAAATAAAAAACCAAAATTGTAACAAAACAAAAAGAAGATAAAGCAAAATGAACCTTGTCCTTATAGACCCCGACACCAAACCCGATGATGAACAACCTTTCACCGCCATTATTGTAAGATTGAGTATTTAATCCCGAGAGTGCTTAAAATCCATATTTAATTAAACCTAGCTCATAAAAGAGTCAACGGATCAGTCCTAATGTTTAGTCAATGCATAGTCCAATTTATATTTTGGCCCAAACCTTTTTAATTCATTTCGCATTATTTATTAAATGAGCCCGATTAATGAATAATAACTTAAATAAGCCCAGAACTATGAAACGGCACTTGAAAATACCGAACCTTAATTATTAAGAATTAGGTCAGGAATGAATTTGGACGTTTTTTGGGCAGAATTGTGCACCGTTACACGACGCCGTATGCCGCGCCACGGTGGAAAATGCCGTGACACGGTGCCCAATACCGTGTCCCGGTTCACACACCGTGTCACTGTGCCCAATTAAGGTTTTTCCGCGGCTCTAATCTTTTCTAGGGTTTCGTGTGATCCCCTATTAATTTACTCTATAAATACCCTCTCCTTTCTGCAGTTCGGGGTATAAAATAATTCTCTATTCTATCTTCTATGCTCTAGCCTAAACACTAGCCTACCCTATTCTCTCACAATACCTCCCCGAAGCACTCCAAGGAGTCCATACCTTACCTGATGTTCCGTCCTTAAACCAAGGTGTAAAAGGTAGAACTGTTTGAGGTTTTGGCCCCAAATCAACCTTAATTTAATTTAATTTCAATTATTGTTTTATTAGTTTCCTTGAAGTTACTAACGTTTTTATTATTTTGTAGTTGTAAGCAACAAAAATCAAAGTAAGGAATCATGTTCATTTTATTTCTATTATTTTTCTAACGATTTTTATTATGTTTATATTAATTGTTAGATTTATTGTTAAATTACTTCCAATATTGATGTTAATTTTTTTATATTTATTGATCATCATATTGCATGTTTAAAGGGAATATCTAATTGAATATCACGACTAATAAGATAATTTGGACAACCGGTTTAGGTTCCTTTTTTAATCTTATTGTTAATTGAAGTGATCACAATATTTTATAATTTTACGCTGCATTAATATTTAACCAATTTAGCATTTGAGATCACAGGAATCATTTTTCACAATAAGAATCGAGTAGAGGCTAATACGGGCGAATGTGACTCCATGACTCACTTTGTACCATCATCCTCGATCCTCCTTTTCGTGGTTCCAAAACATATGAAGTTAGTAATCTCATGGATTAAGAATGGGGTGTAACCTTCACGGGTGCATCGTTGTTGCCTATCGTTGTCCCTTTATTCGTGGTTGCCTTTTATGATCCGTGACCAGTTTACAAGTTCCTTAAAATTAAAACTTGTTGGCGGCTTCCTACTTTATTTTTCCCTAATCGTATATATCAATTCCCACTTCTTATGAGTGCCAAACATATTCACAACATGCTTACGTAGGTGCACTTCAAACGACGCCTACAATTTGGCGACTCCACTGGGGAGGATGCTTTATTATTTATCGCTTTGAGTGAACGGTATTTAATTAAGATGAGTGGATGAGACTTGAAAGATTCTTGAAAAGTATTCTTGTAATTAAATTGGCATTTTGCATATACGTAGACATTTTAACGTCGTTTTTTAGGTTTGCCTGTAGGAAAAGGTGAATAACCTGATTGCGAACGAGGAAAACAGAGGCACTAGTCAGATTTTTGAATTGCCGCTGCACGACGTGACTGATGTGTCACGGTACAAAATTTCGTCACGCGGCGTTCTGTACCGTGACACGGTGCTTTCTGCCATGTCGTGGCAGCCCTGAAATCTTTACAGTGGCTTTATTTATTTTTTTTATCATAGTCAGCTTCCTTCGATTTTTAAGAAAAACCGTATATGCTTTACATGCGTTTTAGCCCCGGGGAATTCTAGCTCTATCAACCCAAAAACACTCATGGCAGTAAGAGTTCACCCAAGTTATTAAATTCACCCAAACCATGGAGTTGAGTTTGATTTAATCACGAACTTGCGGAGCCATTTGTTAGCGTACACCCTAAAGGGAGGCTGCCTTGCCAATGCGTCCAAACTCTTAACCATGGTTCCCTTTACAGTGAAAAGCTTGACCCTAGTTGAACATAGATCTTGACCTTAGGTTGCGAACTTTTTCTTAGCATCATCGTGACTAAGTGCTACTTAATTTTGTCATTAAGACTAACCTGACCAAGGGTTTTTAATTTCACATAGTATTTAGTATGGACTTAAATTGAATAAAATCTGAAAAAATCACAAACTGGACCTGGGACTGTGCACCGTGTCACGGTAGAGATGTCGCGCCACGGTGTATAGTGCCGTGCCGCGCTGTATATGCTCCGTGTCACGATAGTGGCATCGTGACACGGTGCCCAGGAAAAGTTCCTGTCAGCGTTTTTGGTCTTCTGTTCTTATTTATGTGGTCCGTATGTCCCATTTAGTGTCATGTCTAGCTGTACGGTTATAACACGCGTCCATAACCTCACCTAATCCCTCACAAGTCAAGTCCACACACTTTTCGAGTCATGCACCATGTAATTTATAACCATACTTAAGGAAGGTATTGTGTCGTTTTTTCTTTTTTTTTTTAGGGAGTAAGTCGGATGGTATCCTCCCATTAGGGTTGTACACAGTTTGGTTTGGATCGTAACCAAACCAGACCAAACCGCATTATAGCGGATTGGTTTGGTTTACGATTTGTAAAAATACGGTTTGGTTTCGATTTTTTTGTAAATATGGTTTATGGTTTTGTTTGGTTTTCAAAAATTATAAACCAAACCAAACCGTAAACCAGTAAACCTATTTTAATATTCATATAATTTTTAAATAAATAATAATAATTATTATATATATAAAATAAATAAATAAAATTAAAAAAAAACTAAAAAAATATGAAAAATCAAAAGAAAACTATAAGTGTTACTGTGTTAGCACTTGATTATTAGTTGATAGTTATTTTTAATATAAATTTGCGGTACAATTTAATCCCTTTGAACTAATTAATTAAACTTTATTATAAATTAATTAAGTATTATTTGACAATTTTTTGAAAAAAATGTCGTCTCATCATAAAACGCAAACCAAACCGCACCAAACCGTATTATTACGGTTTTGTTTTGTTTGGTTTCAATACTAATATAATTTGGTTCAGCTTGAAAAATTAACCAAACCATATTTTGTTGTTTGGTTTGGTTTGGACTCAAACCGCACCAAACAAGACCATGTTCAACCCTACCTCCCATATATTCTTTTACTTTTATTTTCTAAAAAAAAATAAAAAAAATTTCGAAAAAATTTCTTGCCTTTTCTTTTTCCGAATAGGTCAAGGTTGAGTCTAGTCATTAAAGGTGCATTTATTTTTAATATCGTAGCACTTGGTCGAGAAGAAGAAATAGATTGTTACGATTCGAGTCACTGCCTCAACAACCTCTTAAACTTAAGAGGCGTACAAGGAAACCATCACAATCATCTCCACAGAATCCATCTTCGTCTCCAGTTTATTTTGAATTCATACCAACGGCCACTAGGGAAGACATTCATGATGCAAACCCTTGAAAGGAAGGGTGTCCTTCGAACAAGTGTATTATTCTGATAGAGGGTTCGGAGATATTAGAAAGTTAATTATTCAGTAAGGTCAACTGATCAGAATGCCTAGGTGGAGGTTGTTTCCGATCAGTAATATTAATGCATAATTAATATTACAGCTTAATCCTAACTGAACCCTTCGAGTCACACCCAAGAAATTAACGATCCAACACGACGAATTAATCCGAAAGGAATTAATGAATCGCTCGAGTAATATGAATTTAGAGGTCGAAAATCGAGCTAGGAGCGTCGAGATCGAGCGTCGCAAGTCTAGCCGAATTAATAAAAGACGAGACGGTAAAATCAATAATTAATCAACAAGTTACCAAAATACCCCTAGCATCGGAATACCCCGAGCAAACCCAGTGCTAGGGGCACTTGGGATAAAAATGGTGGCTAGCATGCGCACCGCACCAAGCCTAAGCTGGCTGGTGCATGGTGTGGCATGCAAGTGAACTGGTTGAGGCGTGTGGCAATGTGAAAGCCTTTTTGGGGAAGCTTGGGGAGGAAGGCACGGTCCACTCCCCTTGTGGTCCTTACCTAACCTTTCTTCCTATGAGTGCCACTTGTTGATTAATTAGTTATTGGCTATTTTCTTTTATTTTTGATTTAAAAATAAAAGGGGAAAATTGATTTTACCAACTCTCCCACATTGATGGAAGAGTTGATTTCTCACTTGAGTTTCCCTATAAATATCCCACTTGGGAATTGGGAAAACTCACTTGAGTAAGAGCTCAAAAAGGCATCTCCACTTGAGAGAAAACTTTTAAGCCCATTAATTACTCGAGTAGTGTTTTTGTCCAACTTAGCTAACCTCCAAGTAAGAGACCGGTCGGGGTCGTGTTGTGGGTGGATATCGTCGGATGCCTTTGCGCTTGTAAGGCTTAGCTTTCTCAATTAAGAGCTCCGTTGGTCGAGCGAAACACGCTACAAGGGTAATTTAGTCTTTTCTCTATTCTTGTTATTTTGGTCTTTTTGTTATATTAATTATGAGGTTTTTCCTTGGGCTTGGGTTTTATTCTACGGTGAGTCAGACTCATCGAAACCCAACAGCGGTATCGGAGCCTTGCTCATTTATTTTATAACTAAAAATTTTCAAGGTGTTTTTATGGCTTTATTTTTCTTGTTTTATGTTACTAATTAGATTAGTAGCTCGGTTTTATTAATTTTAATCCCGTTTTATGAGATTTTTTGGCCCCAAACACAGATTTTCGCCCAAAAATGGTGAATTTTTTTTGGAAACAGCGTTCTGGAAAGTTTTCATCCCTTTCAAAACTATGAAAAATCCAACACCCGACTAGAAATGCCTTTTTTCGAGGGTTTTTTGTTTTTGACGAAAATTTTTAAATCTTTTAACCTTGAATCTTAATGGCATATTTATGGTGATTATGTATTTGGTTCTTTCCTTATTTTTTCTACATTTTTTGACTCTTTAAGAATGGTTACTTTGTAGTGATTAGTACTTGAAAGATTGGTTAAATTTTCACATAATTGCAAATCTATTGCATTAAGTGTGAAAAATTTATTATTTGAGGCCTCTAAGTACTAAAGAGCCAATCTTTAATTATTTTAAGTGGTTTGAACTTTGAGTTACTAAATTCAATGAATTTTTGTTGAACTTTTTGATTTAATCATTTATTAAGTTGATTGGAATAATAAAGTTTCAATCTTGTGATAGAATTTTAATTTATCTTCATATTGGAAGATATAATTTACAAGGATTCACAAGCTAAAGTTGGAATCTTTATTTGAATATTTATGTCCATAATTCCAACTCTCTCTTTAATTTTGTCAAATCTCATAATTAATTTATGTTGGTTAAATTAATGTTGAGAATAGCCCTATTCATTTTATTCCATCAAGTTGAACCAATTTATTAAAGAATAGTTCTTGGAAATAATTTTGGTTTTGTGCACTTGAATGAATTTATTAAGTTAGACTTGTTATAATTTTTAATTTTGCTCACAAAATTAATTCTAAAATTAATTTGGAATTAATTAAATAAGTCACGCAAAAATTCGGAATTAATCCCGAGGTTTTTGGGACGCAAACCAAGGCAAAACCACCCTTGGCTAGCCAGGCTGTATAGCAGTTCGCATGTGGCTGCCAAGGCGTGGCTGCTGCTTGGTACGTGCAGCCAAGCGTTGCTGGTGCTTGCTGACCAGCAGCATGGTGTGCCACGGCCAGCAAGGCAACAGCAGCAGCTAGCATGATGTGCTCGCCATGCGCGCTGTTGTGCGTGTGTGTGGCTGTGAGATGCATGTGCAGTTGGGCAAGCGTGAGCGTGAGTTTGTGCGCTGCTTGGTGCATGAGGGAGGTTAGTATATGAAGGTTGTGCTGGCGTGGCTGCTAGGCAGCACAAGCCCAGCACAGCAGTAAGGCTAGTGTCAGCACTAGCAGCCTCGCACCCCCCTCCCTTAGCCGAGGCTTGGTACCTAGCAAACTAAGCATTGTTGCTTGGTGCTAGGCACATGAAAGCATTGGGCTATATTTTGCATTTTAGCCGTTTTATTTATTTTAATTATGTTTATTAATTTTTAATTAAAAGTTTGGAGGCTAGGCCTCGGTTTTGAGCGGCACTTGTAAAATTTTATTTTGGCAAAATTTTTGGTTTATCGGCTTAATTAATTGAATTAATTAAGATGGATGCGGAATTTATTGGGAGCTTCAATTTTTAATTGCGCTTAATTACATAATCGGTTAAACAACTTTGACTAGTTTTAATTAGGCGCTTTAATTGGATTAACCACCTAGTTAGTTATTAGTTTACGCGTGTTTGTGCATTGTTACTTGATTATCGTTGTAAAATGCATGGGCTATTCACAAATAGTGAATGGGTGAATGGAATGTATAATCTCTCATAGGTTTTATAAAATGGCAACTAGTGGGGCCCGATTAGGATAGAAAATACAGACTGCGTTCTTTAAAGTATTTTCGTAAATCTAAATACAGTCTGTGAACCGTTGAGTCTTTTTGTACCTTAATATTTAGATTAGTCCTAATCTTAAATACTAGTATTTGCATTATTTTGGTCATGTCTTGAAGACGGAGGTTCTTGGAAGACGAAGCTATGAAGTTGCAAAAGAAGACCCTTAAAGACTTGAAGACTCAAGGGGTCATGCTAATTACCAAATTCATCATTTACTTATGTTTTTTATCTATACTTATGATTATATATATGAATAATACGTTAGATGCATGTTTAGGATTTTGAATGTTGTGATGATTAATTAAGTTCACTTAAATCGACTAACATAGAAACCCTAGGTCCCTAAAAAATTGAGTAAAATTTGCTATTCCAAAACAACACTTACCCACCTATTGAGAGTAGTGATGGGCTACACCAAAGCGAGGCATCACTATTACTCCTAGGAAACGTAACGCATACCGGGTATGCATGTTGATTTTGGTTATACTCAACGATATGAATGATGGAGTCCTAACATGTCGTGGCAAAGTGGATAAATTGTTGAGAGAGCATTAGATGCGACGATTTATCTAACCAAGAATGGCTTGGAGCCATTAGCAAAGGGTTGCTTACCTTAGAATAGTTAGTGTAAGATAAGCCAAAGCATGCTTAACTATTCATTGATTCTTTGGATCTTGGAATCGACTTATCCTCATTAAATGGGTATAATTTAATGTATGAATAAGACGTTTAAATAAGTTTGATAAATATGCATGGTTTCAATCTTATTTAAGTATTATGACTGGTTTTTCATTTCAAATTCTTTCAATTGTAGAACCATGTCTACAAATAACTCAAACAACCAATTCTCGTTGCGCTCAATTCTCGAGAAGGAGAAGTTGAGTGGGACAAATTTTCTTTATTAGTAAAGGAACTTGCGTGTAGTTCTCATGCAACAGCAAAAGGAATATGTCCTTAATGAGGAAATTCCTGAGACTCCCAATGAGCAAGTGACTCAGGTGTCGTAAACCGATGGCAAACTGTCAATCGGGATGTCTAATGCATCATGTTGGCCACAATGTCTCCCGACCTACAAAAGACTTTCTTTGAGAAAGAGATAGCTTTTGAGATCATTTCTGAGCTGCAGAACATGTTGCAAGAGCAGGCCCGAACTGAAAGGTTTGAAACCCACAGGTAGATCCTTGAGAGTAAGCTCAAGAAAGAAGAGTTGGTCAGCCCACATGTACTCCAAATGATAGAATTATTTGAGAACATGGAAAGGCTTGACGCGGGGTATTCAACCGAGATAAAAATTGACATCATTCTTCACTCGCTAAACAAAGGCTATGATCAATTCAAGATGAACTATAACATGCACAACATGGAGAAAACCCTCACCAAGATTCATGGTATGTTGAAGCAAGCCGAGAAAACGCTCAAGGATGAGGGGAAGCATGATATGCTCATGATCAAAAAGGGCAAGTCGTTCAAGCACTCAGGCAAGAAGAAGAAAGGCTTTAAGGGGAAGGGTAAGAAGACCTTTCCGCCTAAGCCAAAAGCTACCAAAGATAACAAGGATAAGAAGGTAGCATCTTCTTAATCTGATTCCGAATGCTTCAACTGCAAGAAGAAGGGACATTGGAAGAGATATTGCCTCAAATTCAAGGAATATAAAAAGAACGGAACCGTTGCTTCTAGATCAGGTATATTTTTTATAGACTTAAACTTCACTAGCTCAGCATCATGGGTATTAGATACCGGATGTGGCTCACACCTTTGTTCCAATTCTCAGGGACTAAGGAACACTAGGAGGCTAGCGAAGGGAGAGGTTGAACTCTGGGTCAGCAATGGAGCCAGAATTGCGGCCGTATCCGTAGGAACTCTCAATTTTTCTTTTCCCTTGGGGCTAGTTTTGGATTTTCAAAACTGTTATTATGTTCCCAACATTACCAAAAACATTATTTCAATTTCGGCGTTAGACGCCAAAGGTTTTGAATTTCGAGTAAAGGACAATGAATGTTCGTTTTACCTCGATAATGTTTTATATGGCATTACACATTTTGAAAATGGTCTTTATGTGCTTTCGTTAGACTAACAAGTTTATAATGTTAATAATACCGCCAAAAAAGCTAAGACCATTGAGTCAAATGAGACAAACTTGTGGCATTGTCGTCTTGGCCACATTAACATCAAATGCGTCAACAATGGGTCTTAGTGATCTTCATATCTCTTTCAAGGGACACGCACTTCTAACCGCGGCATTAACACTGAACCGTGCTCCATCAGAAACTGTAGAAAAGACTCTATACGAGCTATGGACGAAGAAACCTCCAAGGTTATCTTTCCTCAAGATATGGGGATGCGAAGCATATATCAAGAAATTAATTTCTGACAAACTTCACCCCAAATCTGACAAGGTTTTCTTTGTGGGCTACCCAAAAGAAACCAAAGGGTATTATTTCTACAACAAATTCGAGAACAAAGTGTTTATTGCTCACGATGGTGTCTTTTTGGAGAAGGAACACCTTTCCAAAATGACAAGTGGGAGGAAAATCGAACTCGATGAAGTTTGAGAGGTTTCTTAACAGTCAAAGTGCTCAAACAGCATCTGTTGACGCTGGTCAAAATGTGCAAAGTCAAACTAACAATGCAAATGCTAAGTCTGTTACCCTACGTAGGTGGCAGAGGCCAAGGTCTCAACCTGATAGGTATCAGGACATCCTGGTAATGGATAGAGACAAACCGATAACCTACAAGCAAGCGATGGCGAGCACCGACTCTAAATGGCAAGAGGCCATGAGATCTGAAATGGATTCCATGTTTGAAAATCAAGTCTGGGACTTTGTTGACTTATCCGAAGGTTACACACCTATCAGATGTAAGTGGATTTTCAAATTGAAAACCGACAAAGATGGAAATGTGTATTCATTTACAAAGTTAGACTAATTGCAAAAGGTTACAAGCAAATTCATGGTATTGATTACGATGAAAACTTTTCTCCGGTCAAAATGCTCAAATTCGATGGATCCTCCTAGCGATTGCTGCATATTATAACTATGAAATATGGCAGATAGACGTCAAAACCGCCTTCCTCAATGGAATTTTTGAAGAAACTGTGTATATGACACAGCCTGAAGGTTTCGTCGACCAAAACAATGATAGGAAGGTATGCAAGCTTAAAAAGTCCATTTATGGGCTAAAGCAAGCTTGTAGAAGTTGGAATCTTCAATTCGATGAAGCCATCAGTAAGTTTGGTTTTATCAAGAATTCAGATGAATCTTGTGTTTACAAGAAGGTCAGTGGGAGTGACATCGCCTTCCTAGTCTTATATGTCGATGACATATTTCTCATTGGAAATAGCAATCCGATGTTAGAGTTTGTAAAGGCCTGGCTTGGAAAATGTTTATTAATGAAAGACTTGGGGGAGGCTCAGTACATATTGGGCATCAAGATCTACAGGGATAGATCTAAGAGGATAATTGGATTAAGCCAAAGTACTTACATCGATAAGGTACTGGCATGATTCAATATGCAGGAGGCCAAAAGAGGTCACCTACCCATGTCATAGACACTTGATGAGCGAGAAAGGATGAATCAGATTCCATATGTTTCGCTAATTGGATCGATCATGTACTCCATGATATGTACTAGGCTAGATGTATCGTATGCCTTGAGTGCTACGAGCCGACACGAATCAGACCCAGGAGAGGCGCATTGGACTGAGGCCAAGAATATCCTAAAGTACTTGAAAAGGAACAAGGATAAATTCCTAGTATATGGTGACTCAGAAGAATTAGTTGTTGAAGGTTATACCGACGCAAGCTTCTAAACAGATAGAGACGATTTCAAATCACAGTCTGGATATGTGTTATGTCTTAATGGAGGAGGGTTTTGTTGAAAGAGTGTCAAGCCGAATACTTGGCAGCTGCTGAAGCGGCTAAGGAGGAAGTTTGGTTTCGTAAGTTCGTTGGTAAACTTAATGTTGTAACCTCCATCAATGGTCCAATAGCCCTCTATTATGACAACAATGGAGTTATTGCTCAAGCCAGGGAGCCAAGGGAACATCATAAGGTCAAACATGTCAAGCGACGATTTCTCATGATAAAGAAATAGAATTTCAGAGGGTGAAATCAGATTTGTAAAGTTGAAACGGACGAAAACGTAGCCGATCCACTTACTAAAACTCTGCCTCAAGTGAAGCACAACAAGCACGTTAAGGCAATGTTAATCAGGCACGTTGGAAATTGGCTTTAATTTCCCTGTTTAGTGTTTTAATTAATTTTGAACATTTTAATGTAAGTCAGTAAGATGAACCATTCAGGTTTTAGAGTAATTTAAATTTCATGCAATTTTATCACTCCGTTTCTATTTAATTGTGGTTTAGAATTAAATATTGAGTCCATTCGATTCTGAGAATATTCAAAAGAGGGTATCAAGACCAGTCTTGGATAAAGAAACACCTATTCAGTGAACATTGAATATTATAATAAAAAATTATCCCTAATCGAGGTCATTTAAATGATGGACGACAAATGACCGCTGGAGATTAGTGTGTAGTCTGATTTATAGCACCGTTTCTTATGCTACAAGGATATGATTGTCATAAATCATTTTCACAGGTATTGGTTTAGAACCATACTAGATCGACCTATGAGAATACTTTAAGGGATTTAAAAATCGTCATAAGTATACTTCTCATTATGGCTATCGGAACCTCTTTCCTCGACCATGAGTATTTTGAGTTCTCTTATTTGAGTACTAGTCCGTTTTAATGTTAGTAAAACGTCTGCCGTACATGGAGATTATAACGGCAACACTCGGGCGGCTAGGTCCTCTTAGTAAGAAAAGCTGACATTACAAGACTGGGAATGTCCCCCTACTAAAAATAGGGAACATGTCTTTGTTGTTTACAAGGCTTCTCGAAGAGCGAGACTGTGAAAATGCATGGCCGTGCTCAGATGGATTATAGAAATCATCTATTTATTGACAGTTAAACTCGGATTTCGAGAAACACTCCTGGACGTAATAAGGATGACGAATAATCTTACCTTATAGTTCACGACGAGACATTAAGTGACATAGGAAAAAGGCTATACACTAAAAGCACACTTGTCCAGAAGGACAAGTGGGAGATTGAACGGAATGGTGTCCATCGAACAAGTGTATTATTCTGACAGAGGGTTCGGAGCTATTAGAAAGTTAATTATTCAGTAAGGTCAAGTGATCGGAATGCCTAGGTGGAGGCCGCTTCCGATCAGTAATATTAATGCGTAGTTAATATTACAGTATAATCTTGACTGAACCCTTCGGATCACACCCAAGCAACTAATGATCCGACATGACAAATTAAGCTGGAAGGAATTAATAGGTCGCTCGAGTAATATGAATTTAGACGTCGAAAATCAAGTAAGGAGCGTCGAGACCAAGTGTCGCAAATCAAGTCGAATTAATAAAAGACGAGATGGTAAAATCTATAATTAATCAACAAGTTACCAAAATACCCCTAGCATCGGAATGCCTCGAGCAAACCCAGTGCTAGGGGTACTTGTGATAAAATGGTGGCCAGCATGCGCACCGCACCAAGCCTAAGCTGGCTGGTGCATGGTGCGGCATGCTAGCGCACCTTCGCTAGCAATGCTGCTAGCACAAGGCTAGCAAGCATCGCTAGCATGCGCAAGCAAACAGCAGCATCGAGCAGACGCAGCATCACGCTAGCAGCGCTAGCTAGCTAGCAGCGTGCTAGCATGCTAACACTGCTAGCAATGCGCGCTAGTTGGTGCGCGGAGGGCTGGCAGCAGCGCCCAGCAGCCTGCAGTAATGTGAGGTTTGCTGGCGCTCGTTGCTGGCCCATGCGACCAGCTTGCAGGCCAAACCAAGGGGCCAGGCAGCCAGCTGGGCAGCGTTGGCGCCCAAGGGTGGTAGCGCCAGCTGGCGCAAACTGGTTGGGTCGTGTGGCAATGTAAGAGCCGGTTTGGGGACGCTTGGGGAGGAAGGCATGGTCTCCTCCCCTTATGGTCCTTGCCTAACCTTTCTTCCTATGAATGCCACTAGTTGATTAGTTAGTTGTTGGCTATTATTTATTTTTATTTAAAAATAAAAGGGGAAAGTTGATTTTACCAACTCTCCCACATTGATGGGAGAGTGGATTTCTCACTTGAGTTTCCCTATAAATATCCCACTGGGAATTGGAAAAACTCACTTGAGTAAGAGCTCAAAAAGGCATCTCCACTTGAGAAAACCTTTAAGCTCATTAATTACTTGAGTTTTGTTTTGGTCCGACTTGGAAAAACACATGGAAAAACAAGAAGAACGACAGTCCTTCTTCTTCGTCTTCCAAGCCCAACAATGCTACCAATAATATCAACCTCAATGATGTGTTGGCTCTCAATGCTCCTACTCAAAAATTCCAAAGGAAAATGAGGGTTTATACACCTTTAGGAATGAGCTATGATACTGCTTTTGATCTCCTGCACAGTCAAGGATTAATCATGCCTATTGGGCCGTTTCTAGAGCCTAGACCTGAGAATAGAACTGCTAACTATGATCCCAATGCTCACTGCAAGTTTCATCAAGACAAAGGTCATACTACTGAGCAATAATGGAAATTAAAGGACGCAATTCAAGATCTAATTAATGCTAATCATCTTCCTGTCCCTCGAGGGGCCAAGAAGCCTAATATTCAAACAAGTCCTCTTTCTTATTCATTGGCTATCGTAGGAGATGAAGTCTCCTTTGATCTATCACTAATCAACCAATCTGTGAATGAACCTCTACTAGAAGTTGTTTTCATGTCAAGTTATGAAGAAGTGAATTGAATTTGGGATAGTGATGATGAAGACGTCTATCTCAAAGACATAGCCTGTCCACCTCTTGGCGCTGTCGACTATAAAGATAGTGAGGATGTTTGGGGGGGACCTTGAGGTAAAGGTTTTCACTAGAAATGGAATGTTACATCAACCTAGCCCACCTCCACCTCTACCGCAAGAACAACCGATAGTTGATCCCATTGATCCTTTAAGCAATGATGTGATCAAACAGCTGCAAAAGACTAAGGTGGAAATGAATGTATGGAAGATTTTTGCTACCTCCCACGAGCATCGAAAGGCTATAATGAATGCTCTGGTAAAAATAGGAGTTGGTATTTATATGACTCCTCTGGGGCTAGTTAGCTTTCTCACTACTGAGTTGATACTTGCCCCTGGATGGGGATCAACATAACAAGGCCTTACACAATAATTTAGTGTGTAGGCAGATGAATGTTCCCATGAGCCTACTCGATATTGGCTCAACAATCAATGTTTGCCCGCTTCGTACTACGAAGAAGCTTGGTATAAGAGATGAAGAATTGACTCCCTCCACGCAAGGGATTCGTGCTTATGATAATTCACGCCGTCAGGCTGTGGGTACTATCATGTTGAATATCACTACTGGAGCCTTTGAACGTCGCACCAAGTTTCAAGTGGTGGACATTAAGGCTTCTTTCAATCTGTTGTTTGGGCGCCCTTGGCTTCATGAGCTAATGGTGATCCATCATCGCTGCACCAGAAAATCAAAGCTATAGTAGGAGGAGTTCCAATCACCATTGATGCCTCTCTTATACGTATCCAGGTTATTGACACTCCCATTGTCCATATCGAGCATGATGAGGAAAATGAGGATCTTTGGGGGTTATCTTTAGAGGATGTTCTCATGATCGAAGAAGAGGAGAAGTTTCATCTCGATTTCGATCCTTATTCAAATGTCAATATCAATGCAATCATAAAAAAAACAAGGGCGTTTCCTTGGAATGACCCTTGGACTCAAAAAGAAAATGGCTGATCTTTGGGGCTATCCTGGTGCACCCAAGAAGGACACTTTTGGCTTGGGATTCAAGCCAACAAAAGAAGATATGAAACAAGCTCTGATGAAGATGAAGGCTCGCAATAACGCTAGTAGCCATGAAAATGACCATGGATTCTTATCCCCTCACTCTCAACGGTCAGTACATCAAGGAAGTTGAGGACTTCCCGTGTTATGAATTTCCTGAACCTTTCATTTATAATTGGAAGCGTGAACCAGGGTTTGAGGTATTCATGGATTGTGACTTCATCGACGAAGGTGAGCTGTTCTCGAGAATTAGGGAACCAACCAGTCTAGGCTCTGATGATATAAATATTAGTATTCTTTTCGAGATAGAAAAGAATGAACCTAAGCACGGCGACAATGATAACTCTGTGCTCATTCAAGCTATTATGTCAAGCAAAGACTTTGACCCCTCTAAATTCATCGTCCCAGCTGAAGGTCTCGTGAAAGGATGGCGCAAGATGATGAATCTGAATCGTCTGAGTTTGAGTCCGAGTTTGAGTCTGTTAATGAGCCTGTAGGATCTAAGGCCGACCCCCTTTCTGCTATTGAGTCTTTTTCTATAGTTCCTCCTAGTGTTGAGCCTCTTGTCGAGTCTCCCCCATCTATCCCTAATAATTCTGGTGAGGTCACAACTGACCTTGCCCTCTTTGATGTAATGTTTGAATAATTCAATGAAATAGTACCTTTGCTTATGATGCGTGTCATTCCCCTGACTTTGATCAATATTGCTTTGCTAATGATAAAAATGACAAAGAGATAATAAAAGCAATGGAAGAACATGATTATAAAACTACAATAATTGAAGATACAGAAACAGTTAATATTTCCAATGATACTACTCTCAAAGAAGTTAAAATTGCATTAACACTAAGTTAAGACGAACGCAAAGAGCTAATTAACTTGCTTAGTGAATTTTTTTATGTATTTGGTTGGCCTTACCAAGACATGCCAGGTATTGACAGTGATATAGCTTAGCACACGATACCACTCATTCCAGGTATGAAGCCCGTCAAGCAAAAGCTACGGCGCATTAAACTGAATGTGGCTCTAAAAATCACGTAGGAAATTAAAAAACAACTGGTTGTAGGTTTCATCTAATTGTCCAAATATAAAGAGTGGATAGCTAATGTGGTTCCAGTTCCAAAGAAAGATGGAAGGGTCAGAATTTGTGTTGATTATAGGGATCTCAACAAAGCAAGCCCAAAGGATGGGTTCACTCTATCTCACATCGACATTCTGGTAAAAAACACAACAAACCATGCACTCCTCTCCTTCATGGACGGCTACGCTAGATATAATCAAGTATTAATGGCTGAGGAAGACATGGAGAAAACCACATTCATTATGTAATGGGGAACATATTGCTATACGGTAATGCCATTAGAGTTGAAAATCACGGGTGCCACCTATTAGAGAGCAACAACATCATTGTTACATGATATGATGCATAAAGAAGTGGAGGTTTATGTTGATGATATGATCATCAAATCAAAAGATCGACCACGCCACATCGTTGCGATCCGCAAGTTCTTTGAACAACTCCGCAAATACAACATTAGATTGAATCCAGCAAAGTGTGCATTCGGAGTTACATCAGGCAAACTCCTCGGCTATGTGATCAATTCTTGAGGGATTGAAATAGATCCCATAAAAGTCAAGGCAATCATCGCCATTCCACCACCCAAGACTGAGAAGGAGATTCGAGGTTTTATCGGAAGGTTGCAATATATAAGTAGGTTCATATCTAAACTCACTACGATATGTGAACCTATATTCAAGAAACTTAAGAAGAATGTTCCAGTCACATGGGATGGCGATTGCCAAAAATCTTTCGACAAGATCAAAGAGTACTTGGCCAATCCACTTGTGCTAGCACCAGCAATACCTAAATTTCCTCTTCAACTCTATCTTACGGTCACAAGAGAAACAATGGGAGCAATGCTAGAACAAGAGATCGAAAGCAAAAAAAATGCAATATACTATTTGTGCAAGAAGCTTCAAGGGTATGAAACTCAGTACACACCGCTTGAAAAGTTGTGTCTTGTACTCGTGTGGGCTGCACAAAAATTACGGCATTACATGTTCACTCATACGGTACATGTTGTATCAAATATGGATCCTCTCAAGTAATTGTTCGAGAAAGAAACACCCAATGACAGATTATCAAGGTGGATAGTTAACCTGGCTCAATTTGACTTGAAATTCGTACCGCAAAAGGCCATCAAAGATTCCACAGTTTCTGACTTCTTAGCAGATTTCCCACTGGAAGAAGTTGAGAAAAAGGAAGAAGAGTATGATTTCCCTAACGAAGATCTACTCATGACCGAAGATGATAGCTGGACGCTCTATTTCGATGGAGCCTCAAACCAAAAGGGTTGTGATGTAGAAGTCTTGCTCGTATCACCCAACGAAGAGCATATCCTAATGTCCATGAAGCTCAATTTTTATGTCACCAACAACGCTGCAGAATATGAAGCATTCATCTTGGGATTAGAAGCAGCTGTGGCCTTGGGAATTAAGAAGCTCAGAATGTCTGGCGACTCGTCACTCATCATCAACCAGATCTCCAGAGATGGAAAGTAAGAAGTGAAAGTCTCGCTACATATCAAGCTCATCTAGAAACTCTCACGGAGCAACTAGATGAAGTGGAATACACATACTTTCCTAGAGAAGAAAATTAGTTTGCTGACACACTAGCTAAGTTGGCATCAATGATGCTAATTCCAAGAGACATAATCAGAATGCCATTGACCATAGAAAGAAGATATGAGCTGGCTTATGTTCATGCACTTGATGATGAACAAGAATCACATAAAGAAGATGAAGAGCCATGGTTTACAAATATCCTTAATTACGTGACTAAGGGAAAATACCCTCCTAACACTGATAAAAGGGCACGCCTTGATGATTGAAAAAGGGGTGATATGACTTCTATGACTGATGGGACAATGTATAAACATGATCAAGCTTATTGATGATTGAAAAAGGGGTGATATGACTTCTATTTATAAAGAAAAAAGAAGGGTCGAAAAATTAAAATAAAATCTGAATTCGAATCGGAATAAAACTCTTGCGATATGTAGCAGTTTTTGTTTTTATCATATCTTTTGATCCAGAAATCAGAATAAGATAAATAATACGTCGTTGGAAATATATTGAAGTCTACTTTCTAACCAAATTAGAACCATATTAAAATAATTTTTATAAAAAAAGATATGGCCGAAATAGTGGGACGGTGTTAGTTTTGGATAGAGTTTCGTATTTCTTTTATATATTTTTCGTTATACCTTGGAATTAATATTATAATATATTATTGATAAGATAATTTCAAGGGCTATCCAACCATATAAGATTTAGATAAAAATTATGAGGCACGAAAATCATATCTGACTATCTTTGAATGTCTTTCAATTCGAATAGAATTAGGACTTTCAAAAATAAGAGTTTCATTCAATTTCAAACTCTTTATTCTTATCTTTTCATAAAGGATAATTAAGATCTTTTAGAAACTTATAGAAGCTTCCAATTAATCCTAATTTTTGTAGGAATGAGATTAGATCCTTTGGACCCTCCACATGATCATTGGGTCGTAGGTAATGGGCTTAGGTTCGGTTTAGGCTCAGTTTAGTATTTTGACCATATCTTATTCGTTATAACTCGAATTTGGGCTTATAATATATCGTTGGAAAGCTCTTTTCAAGACCCATCCAACTATTCAATCATTGGACCCACATTAGGGCCCAAAAAAACACAACTAAACGTTTTTATAAAAAGGACACGAAATGAATTATTTTGGGTTTAAAGGCACGAAAATAGGAAAATAAGTTACGGTTTGGGGAAATGGGATAGGAATTGGGTTGGTTTATGAAATGTAAATATGGATTTAAGCACTCCAATATTGAATACTCAATCCAACCAATAATGGCGGTGAAAGGTTGTTCATCATCGGGTTTGGTTTTGGGGAGACATTTTTAGGTGTATGCAACTACCACGGAGAGAGATTGCCACGAATATGTCAAGTCCACGCAAATTTGCAGCATGTTCCACCTTCGCTTCTCTACACATACACTTCTGCATGGCCTTTCTCTACTTAGGGAATCGACATCATTTGGAAGATAACACCACCAGGACAAGGAGGACATAAGTTCATCCTTGTAGCAATTGACTACTTCACCAAATGGGTCGAAGCTGCTTCCTATATGCTAAGCTCATGGCAAAACATGTAGCTCAATTCATCGAGAAAAATATCATATGCCGCTATGGTATGCCTCATGAAATGATCAGTGATAATGGGGCGCATTTCCAAGCCGAGTGCGCAGAACTATTACAGAAGTATCATATCAAACACCATAGATCATCGCCCTATAGACCACTAACGAATGGTGCGGTTGAATCGGCCAATAAAAATGTGAAGACTATCATCGAAAAGATGACGAAAAATTACAAATATTGGCCAAGCAAGCTACATTTTCTCTTTGTGGTTATCGAACTTCTGTTCGTACATCAACGGGGGTTACCCCCTTCTCACTAGTCTATGGAGTTGAAGCCGTACAACCAATAAAGCTAGAGATCCCTTCTCTACGGATTGTGTTAGAAAGCCAACTAGATGAAGTCGACTGGATTAGAGCAAGATATGATGAACTAGTCTTACTTGACGAAAAACGCTTGGTAGCTTTGCATCATGTCCAAACCTACCAATAGCGTATGGCACAACATTTCAATAAAAAATTCAAGACTAGGAATATCAAAGAAGGTGATTTAGTGCTTAAAGCACTCCGTAAAAATGTGTTAGACCCAAGAGGAAAATTTAGACCAAATTGGTCATGTTTATACATTGTCAAGTTCATTTTGTCTGGCGGAGCGGCACAATTAGTAGACATGGATGGCAACAGTTTCCATAATTTAACCAGTTTAGATCAACTCAAAAAATTTTATGCTTAATTGCATGGGTTCAAGACCCGTTAGAGCTACATTTGGCCTGGTTCATTTTAAGGATAGGTAGGCCACCCCTCAAGGGGGCCCGACCACTTTGAAAATAAAAATCCCTTCTTCGTCAACAAAAATTCACAAAACCACAGGCACCGCGCCATGGCAGGAAATACCACGCCACGGCGAGATACACCGCGTCCCGACAGGACACACCGCGACACGGTGTCAATTTTGGCGAAAAAATGCACCAGAGAAGCACCGTGTCACGGTATTGGCTACCATGACACGGCAGATGTACCTTGACGCGGCACAGAGTACCGTGACGCGGCATAGAGTACTGTGGCGCGGCAGACAGTTTTTCTGAGATTTTACAGTTTTTGTTAATTGTTTTACGATTATTTCATTTGACGATTATTATTCTTCCATTGCGTCCGACTTCTTGACTCGGATAAATAAAAATATAAAAAAGAATTCATTGTAAATTTTAATCAAGGCAAAAATAAATATGCTATTATTAATGAAATAAATGTCACTACAGCTATTGGCATCATACACCTTATTTAAAATTAAAACTTAAATCATAAAAGCAAAGCAATATTGGTCTAATCCTTCTTAGCCTTAGGAATTTCTTTATTCTTTTCAACTAGGTCGGCCTTCACCATTAGTGTGTCTTTCGTAGCTCAAACCGTCACACCCCTAGTAGAGCTTTCACCCCTTTCACCTCTCTTAGGTTTCTTAGGTTGTTTCACCCTATACACCATCTTGTCTTTACCCTTTCCTTTTACCCAACTCTTCTTCTTAGGCATGATAGGAATCGTAAACTCAACTCCTTATATTCTCGGACCAAGACGATCTTTAGGAGGCGCCTTCTTACTTCCAAGTCATTCCTTCACATCACCATCAAACCTATGTGATCCAACTCGTTCCCTTCTACTTCGAGGATTCAACCATGACTTGTATGCACTAGATAAGGGTGGAAGAGGTTGATTACTCGCAGAAACGGTCCACAAAGGCCTTCCAATCCAATATGTCTCTCATTTATGAACATTACTTTCATGCAATGATACTTCACGAGGACTATCATTATAGCGTGGAACTACTTTTTCAAGTCCATATTGTCGCATCAATCGGGAAGGGCAATAAAAAGTTAATTTCGAGAGACTAGGAACACGACAATATGGAGTATCATTCGTCCCGACCATCCTAGTAAGCCTCCACCAAGGCACCACTCATCGCATGGAAAATTCTCTTTTCGCAAAGAACAACTTCCAATCATCATAAGACATATTTGCAAAGTAGTTTTTCCTTCCTGCGAACTTGATCATTGGGACCATATTTCTTGATATCGTCGGGGGCTTCAAAAAGTTCCAAACATTCCATCAACTAAATCTGCGAAAAGGAAAAAGATGGGGCACCGTGACTCGGTATACAACACCGTGTCGCGGCAAACAGAACCGTGGCACGGTGCCAGCCACGTGTCACGGTAATTGCGCAGAACTTGTTTTACTTGCAGCAGTAATAGAGAGCCCTTCCTAACGGATTTCCGATCAGATTTTGCTTCATCAAGACTGTGTAGAGTTTCTCCATGGCAAGTAGGCATAGGGGATCTTCCAGATTCAATATGTTCAAGCACAGATGCTAGACTAGCATGTCCTATTCTACCGTTTGCAAATAAAATCTTGCTAAACATGCAAAAAATATAAGCCGTCCTACAATATACATGATATGACTCAGAGACAGGATAATTAAAATATAAATTTAAAAGCTTTTCTAAATCTACTTCGTTACCACACACAATTCTATTTAAATCTGGGTCTGTCAGATTTAGATGACGCTCAAAATCATGGTAATAGTATTCACGCAGAGTAAGCATTGCAACGAAGAGTCTAGCAAGGAAGCCAAAGATAGCATCAAATTCCTCCGGCAGGAGACATATTTCATCATAATCGAACTTGAAACAATGAGCTTCCGGACTCCAATAATCTAAAGCTGCTCTCAGAAAAATCATGTTCAATTGTTACGTGCCTCAACACTAGTAAACCTCTGAGATGGAATAATTCTAGCTCTCTTTTCTCTGCATTGGTTAAGGAATACGGCCAATCACGCAATGTATTATCAAAATTTTGAGACATTATTATTAAAATATGAAATTCTAGTTATTTTATGTTTCGTAGTTATGCATATCACGAATTAACTGGTCGTAATTTATAGCCAAAGTGTCCAGAAAAGCAAAAAAAGTTATCCAGCTGCACGCGCAAAAGCACCACTGCTTTATTTTCGCACCGCGACACGGTAGAGGACACCGTGTCGCGGCATCCTACACCGTGACACGGTATATACCACGTGTCAAGGTGTTTATGCATCACTAATTTTTATCCTCGACCTGTTTTTCGGATTTTCTTTTGTTTACCTTAACCGTTTCTCCTTCAACCTCCTTTTTAAGCGTTTTATTCCTAATAAAATTCTCCCCTTATTTTTATCATTGTACTTTTTATTTTTTTATTATTTATTTCTTTTTATTTTGGGGGAGTTGTAAAACTTGTCCCATTTTATTTTTTATTTCTTTTTATTTTGGGGAAGTTGTAAAACTTTTTCCTTTCTCTGTTTTATTTCTTTTTGGGAGAAGGTCGGCACCCTCCACTTACGAGAAACTACGGATTTTTTTTTCTTCTCACGTCGTTAATAAATACACAATCACACACAAATAGTCACAGGCACAAACTAACATACACACTAAATGAGTAAATAAAATGTCAAATGCATAAAGTGTGAATAAAATATACAAAATGAGTCATGGTACATAAGTAGTGTCAAGTGTCATCAACCAAGTACATAATAAACCCTCGGTCAAAAATTTCCAAATCTAGAACAACTAGGATCAGTGTCATCATGAGACTGCAGGTAAGGGAATGGCAGACCAAAAAGGCCCTCCATCATCCGAGTACGAGGAGTAGTGTCCCTACTAGTCCCCATGACTCCTGCAGAAGACAAAGTCATGGCAGGCCCTGTCCAGCTGGTAAACTGCATAGCCTGACTCCAAGATGTAGGCATCGTCAGTGGAAGCATCGTCCCGGGCACTGGAACTGAATATAAGCCCTGATCCACAGGATTAACGATCGGCCTAAACTAAGGATGTAAAGGCTGAAATGGCTGGGAAGACGGAGGATGCTGCCTTTGGGTCTGAAAATGCTAGAATGGCTGAGAAGACTGGGGCTGCTGCCACTGATTCTGAAATTGCTAAAATGGCTGAGAAAACTAAGGCTGCAACTGGGTCTGAAAATGCTGACGAATCTCAAGGGATCGTTTATGACGACTAGGCTCCCCCTCGTCCGAGCCTCTATGCCTCGAGCGCGAGCGAGACCTCCGTCGCTCCTAAAAGACACAAAATGAGAAGATATTAGTGGTATAAGATAAAACAAAAAGTAAACATGGAAAAAACAGGAGAATATACCTCATAAACATCGTCTGGAGCGCTCCGACAACTCGCACCGCGTCGCAGCTTGATGATGCAATATTTCAGAGCATCAACCGGCTTCATCATGCCCATCATATCCGAGTGTGTGACCTGAAAGCAAGAAATCAGTAACAAGCAACATTAAGAAAACTGAAAGTTGTGTCAGGAAGCTTACCGAGTCAAACTCCTCAGGCACGGACTCCTGCGCCTGTCTAAAACCCTCTAGTGCATCAGCAATATGGTCCTCGACAAAACTAATCGGCCCCAGGTAATGGACGGATTGAGACGAGATCTCAATACTCCCCCTACGACGAGCACTCGCCTAAAACATGATCGAATAATCAGGTTATTCGATGGTTTAAACAGGAACTACAATAAAAGATTCTCAAAAATTAAACCTCAGGAAGACGGGGTGGAGGACCCAAGTAAGGAAGCAAGTCATGTGAATAATCGACGTCCATACACATGAGCTCTCGCCAAGAAAACTGATAGCACTCTCTTCCGCTCACTAGCGCCTCCAACAAGTGTAAGTGCAACATCGACACAGGCGGAGGCAATGGCACTACAAAGCGGTCAACGCTGTGTTGATGGACTACGCGCTCTCCAAGATACCATACAAGACGTGATTTACCAAAGAAGACGGTACGGTACGTCGAGCGCTCCAAAGCCTCGGGAAGGTTAGTCAAGCCAGCGCAAGGTCGATACTAAATCTCGACCGGGACCTGAAAACGAGAAAAGAATACAGTGAAAGAAATAGACTGTAAAGTTGATCCTTACGCCAACAGTGGTGGTACCCCGGCCAGCAACGCTCGCAGACACAGTACTGACTCCATTCGAGTCTAGCCCCGGTCACACCAGCTGGCACCGATAGGAAAATCGTGGACCGCTCCTCGACGGCATCGAGGGGCTAAGCCTGGAAAATACATATAGTACCATAGCTGCAACAAGAATAATCTCTAAGTACATGAGCCAAACCTGTAAAAGCAAAACACGAAGAAAAGGGATCGTCACCTCTACAACCCTCCAAAGACCATAAACGGCAACGGGAGACTGATCGTTCAGCTGCCTACAGCCATGACGCAACGACGAGAGTAGATCAGCATATCCCCGACTAGCCCAACAAAAGGAGCCTATCTCAGTGATCCTGGTCAGAGACGGCAGATAGCAGAGAAGTGCCCGAGAACTCCTATCATGAGAAAGAGTCCCAAAAATATGGAGCAAGATGAAGATCCATACTCGCTGCTCAGGTGTCGTCTCAGCAATATCCAAACCATGGGCAAGAACAGAAGCCGACTCTGACCGCCCACTCCGAGGACTACCTCGAGGCACCGGCCGAGTCCTGATGTGGTGAACAACAGGACCTAACAAGTCCGCTACCTCACTCTCCCCCCATGTGAGGTTAGGTATCTGCTGAACGGGTCGATCAGTGAAACACAAGCCACTGATCATGCTGAAATCGAGAGGAGTCACCGTCATCTCCCCCCAAGCGAAGTGAAAAGTGTTGGTAGTATCCCTAAAATACTCCAACAAGGCTCGGATGACTATCGAACCACAGCCTCGGGGGCTGCAAAATCCCACAACCGCTGAGTAAATATCGCCTAAACCAGCAGACTCTCACAGTGCATTGGTAGCAGGATCTCTTGTGATGAGCCCGTATAGCTGGGGAATCAAGTCTCCAGCTCCTAAACCATGATGGCGAAGTACACCATCGACTAATCCGGCAAGTGGACGGTGAGAAACATGGTTCTCACGACAGAAAACGAGCTCGTCTAGTGTCCACGAGGGTGGGGTCCACCTACCCTTGCTCATAGAGGGGCGAGGCTAGGGCTCCAAGGCCTCATCCATATCCTCAGGAACCGAGGGAGTGTCCTCTCTCAAAGCCTGACGCCGGCTTCGAGTAGAAATATCTCGGTCTTGTTGTCTAGGCATGCTATTATGTTCAAATAAAAAAAAATCTAAATACTTAGCATCATTTCCTAAGTTATTTAGTTATTTATTTAAAACAGCATGACAACTACCTAAAGTCGCATTTTCCATTATAAGCTAAATATTTACCTCAAGGCTTAAAATTAGTAAAATAATGGAATCATTTCTAGTATTTAGTTTCTCCATGACAAACTAATACTAAAGTTTTCCTAGCCGCATGATACTATGTTCTCTATGACAATGTAGTATATATGCAAAACAGAGCATGTTTCGAAATTGCACGAAAACAACAGATCTACACATCATAGCATGATTTACAAGATCTACAACAGTTATATCATCATTTCAAGTGACAAAACACAACATGAACACCATTCACGCACAAAGTAGTACCAAAAATGGTGATTTGCTCATTTCTTCACCAAATCATGCAAACTTGGTCTAAAATTGCTCACAAACCATCATACATACATAAACAAGCAAAATCATAGCTAGAATTTTGACATAAAAGCTCAAAATCAGAACCTCAAATTTTATTTTTCAAGGGTTTCATGCGAAAATCGTTCGTTTGGAGCAAATTTAGAGACAAAAGGCAAGTAAACTTACATGAATCCTTGATTCGAAAATAAGGAACTTTGCAAGAAATTTGAGCAAAAACGGTGAAGAAACGACTAAGGTAAGCCCAAAAAACCGCAGCAGCAGCGAACTCGAACAGAAAAAATGAAACTGAAATGAAGAAGAAACCGTGATTTTCAAAATTTAAAGGCAACACATAGGTGTCGTGACACGGTACACTATGCAGTGTCACGGTGCTATTCGTCGAGACACGGCAAAACAGCAGTGTAAAAGGGAGCGGAAATCGAAAAATTCAAAGTGCACGTGACTATTTCAGCAGGAAGAAAACGTCGTGTCACAAAAAGGATTGCCGCATGACGGCAGAGTACGCCGTGTCATGGCACTTTCCCACGTGACGCGGTAACCGCAGGAATCTTCAGCGAATATTCCAAAGCATCATTTGACCAAGTTTGAACGGCTTTCGACAGCTTTTTGATAGTTATTTCTTCACCAAAAACTCGCGGGAAATTCTAATTGATATTTAAATGGTACCAAAATTACCATTTTACCCCTAGCAAGCATCAAAATCGTATTTCCCATGTTTTGAGCATCGAATACGGTCGAATATATTCAGCTTGAAGGTCTAATCATCTACAGCCCACGTTCGGGGACAAGCGAACCATCTACAGGCCACGTTCGGGGACAAGCGAACCACCTACAGGCCACGTTCGGGGACAAGCGAACCATCTACAGCCCATATTCGGGGACAAGCGAACCATCTATGGCCCACATTCGGGGACAAGCGAACCATCTACGGCCCACGTTCGGGGACAATCGAACCATCTGTTGGGGTTTGGTGAGTCCGACTCACCGCGGAAACAAACCCAAAACCAAGACCGCACTCGCAATAAATAAAACCATAAACATAATTAATTTAATGACAAGATTAAGATAATAATTATACCTTTGACGCGTGCTTCGCCCGACCTCGAGGGGCTCTTACTTCGAAAGCTAGCCTCGAAATTAGGACGACCTCCAACGGAAGTCCACCCACAACTCGAACGCCGACTAGGTCCAATGCCATGGAGTTAGCAAGGCCCGAACCGAAACCCGAGTAATTGAGTTCAAAGGTACTCACAAAGTTGATGCCTTTTTCAACTCTTGAGTTCAAAGGTTTTAACTACTAGTGATGCCTTTTCCAACTCTTACTCAAGTGCCTTTCCCAATACCCCAAGTTGGGTATTTATAGGGAAATGCAAGAGTGTGAAAAGCTCTCCCATCAATGTGGGAGAATTTGATTTTCCCATTTTATTTTAAAGCAAAAATAAAATTAATTATCAAACTAGTAATAAATCAACAAGTGGCAAGCTCACAAGAAGGAGTATGTGAGGACCATTTGGAGGAGGGGATCAAACTTGCTCTCCACTCTCTCCCTCACCTTACGCCACATGGCAACCCCCACTTGGGCACCAAGGCACCTAAGTAGGCTTCTCATTTTGCTGCTGCCCCTAGCCTTAGCCCAGCCATCCCCGCACCACAAAATGCGGGCTGCTTGCTAGCACCTTCAGCCAGCAGGCCCCGCACTTGCGTGCAGGCTGCTGCTGCTAAGGGTCGCTGCTAGCTTACCTCGCACCTAGTGCGGGCTGCTAGCTGCAACATGCTAGCACGCCACGCACTAGGTGCGGGCTGCTAGCCGCAGCTTGCTAGCAAGCCCCGCACTTGGTGTGGGCTGCTAGCTCGGCATTGCCCCTAGCACTCGTGGTTCCGATGCTAGGGGTATTTTGGTCATTGTTGATTTATTATTATTTTCACGTCTCGTCTTTTTACAATTTTTGACTCGAATTCCGATGCTCAGTTTCGACGCAAGCTCAAATTTCCGACATCTATATATTAATTACTCAGTCGACTTATTAATTACTTTCGAATTAATTCGTCACTTTGGCTCGTTAGTTGCTTGGGTGTGACCCGAAGGGTTCAGTCAAGATTAAGCTGTAATATTAATTATGCATTCATATTAGTACTCGGAAACGGCCTCCACCCAGGCATTCCAATCACTTGACCTTACTGAAAAATTAGCTTTCTAATAATTTCGAACCCCCTATCGGAATATTACACTTGTTCGTAGGACACTATTCCTTTCAATCTCCCACTTGTCCTTCCGGACAAGTGTGCTTTTAGTGTATACCCCTTTTCCTATGTCGCTTAATGCCTCTTCATGAACTATAAGGTAAGATTAATTTGTCATCCTTATTACGTCCAGAAGTGTTTCTCGATTCTGAGTCCGACTGTCAATTAACAGATGATTTCTAAAATCTATCCGAGCACGGCCATGCATTTTACAGTCTCGCTCTACGAGAGGCCTTGTAAACAACAAAGACATCTTCCCTAATTTTAAGTAGGGGGACATTTCCAGTTTTGTAATGTAGCTTCTCTTACTAAGAGGACCTAGCCGCCCGAGTGATGCTGTTATAATCCCCTATTACGGAAGACGTTTGACAATCATCAAAACGGACTAGTACTTAAACAAGAAAGCTCACAATACTCATGGTCGGGGAAAAAGGTTCCGATAACAATAATGAGAAATATACTTATGACGATTTTTAATCTCTTAAAGTATGGTTCTAAACCAATACATGTGCAAATGTTTCATGACAATCATGTCCTTGTAGCACAAGTAACGGTGCTATAAATCAAACTACACACTAATCTCAAATGGTCATTAATCGTCCATCGTTTAAATGACCTGCGATTACGGATAATTTTCGATTATAACATTCAATGTTCACTTAATAGGTGTTTCCTTACCAAGACTGGTCTTGATACCCTATTTTGAATATTATAAGAATCGAATGGACTCATTATTTAAATCTAAACCACAATTAAATAGCCAACAGAGTGATTTAAATCGCATGAAAAATTTAATTACTCCAAAACTGAATGGTTCATCATCGTGCTTTACATTAAAATTGTCCAAAATTAATTAAAACACTAAAATAAGGAAATCAAAGCCAATCTCCGATGTGCCTGATTCCCATTGCCTCAACGTGCTTTTTGTGCTTCACTTGAGGCAAAGGTTTAGTCAGTGGATCGGCTAATTGTCATCCGTTCCAACTTTATAAATTCTGATTTCACCTTCTGATTTCCATTCTCGAATCATGTGAAACCGCCGCTTGACATTTTTAACCTTCTGATGTTCTCTTGGCTCTCTAGCCTGAGCAATAGCTCCATTGTTGTCACAATAGAGGTTTATTGGTCCCTCGATAGAGGATACAACACCAAGTTTACCAATGAACTTGCGAATCCAAACTGCCTCCGTAGCTTCTTCAGATGCTGCCAAGTATTCGGCTTCAGTTGTAGAATCTGCAGTTGTGCTTTGCTTAGCACTCTTCCAACTAAACGCTCCTCCATTGAGACAGAATATGTACCCAGACTGTGACTTCAAGTCGTCTTTATCTATCTGGAAGCTTGCGTCGGTATAACCCTAAACAACTAATTCATCTCTGCCACCATAGATCAGGAATTTATCCTTGTTCCTTTTCAAGTAACTTAGGATATTCTTGGCCGCAGTCCAATGCGCCTCTCCTGGGTCTGATTGGTATCGGCTCATAGCGCTCAAGGCATACGATGCATCTGGGCTAGTACATATCATGGAATACATGATCGATCCAATAAGCAAAGCATATGGAATCTGATTCATCCTTTCTCGCTCATCAGGTGTCTTAGGACACTGCTTCTTGCTTAGGGTTATTCCATGTGACATGGGTAGGTGACCTCTCTTGGCCCCTTCTATTTGGAAACGAGCTAGTACCTTATCAATGTAAGTACTTTGACTCAATACTATCATCCTTTTCGATCTATCCCTATAGATCTTGATGCCTAGTATGTACTGAGCCTCACCCAAGTCATTCATTGAGAAACATTTTCCGAGCCAATCCTTTACACACTCTAACAACGGAATGTTGTTTCCAATGAGTAATATGTCATCGACTTATAAGACTAGGAAGGCGATGTCACTCCCACTGACCTTCTTGTAAACACAAGACTCATCTGGATTCTTGATAAAACCAAACTTACTGATGGCTTCATCGAATCGCAGATTCCAACTTCTTCTTGCTTACTTTAATCCATAAATGGACTTCTTAAGCTTGCATACCTTTCCAGCCTTGTTATCGTCGACAAAACCTTCAGGCTGTGTCATATACACAGTTTCTTCCAAAATACGATTTAGGAAGGCGGTTTTGACGTCCATCTGCCATATTTCATAATTGTAATATGCAACAATCGCTAGGAAAATCCGAATGGATTTAAGCATTACGACTGGAGAAAAGGTTTCATCGTAATCAATTCCATGAACTTGTCTATAAGCTTTTGCTACCAATCTAGCTTTGTAAATTAATACATTTCCATCTTTGTTGGTTTCCAACTTGAAAATACACTTACATCCGATAGGTGTGTAACCTTCGGGTAAGTCAACCAAGTCCCATACTTGATTTTCAAACACGGAATCCATTTTAGATCTCATGGCCTCTTGCCATTTAGCAGAGTCGGTGATTGCCATCGCTTGCTTATAGGTTGCCGGTTCATCTCCATCCATGATCAGGATGTCCTGATTCTCGGTTAATACTAAACTAAGATATCTATCAGGTTGAGATCTCGGCCTTTGAGACCTACGTAGGGTAATGGACTGAGCATTTGCATTGTCGGTTCGACTTTGCATATTTTGATCACTTTGACCTTCGTCAACAGATGTTGTTTGAGCACTTTGACTGTCATTCTGATTTTGTTGCTCATCCTCACAAACTTCGTCGAGTTCTATTTTCCTCCCACTTGTCATTTTGGAAAGGTTCTCCTTCTCCAAAAAGACACCATCGCAAGCAACAAACACTTTGTTCTCCGATTTCTTGTAGAAGTAATACCCTTTGGTTTCTTTTGGGTAGCCCACAAAGTAAACCTTATCAGATTTGGGATGAAGTTTGTCAAAAATCAATTTCTTGACATATGCTTCGTATCCCCATATCTTTAGAAAAGTCAACCTAGGAGGTTTCTTCGTCCATAACTCGTATGGAGTCTTTTCTACAGCTTTCGATGGAGCACGGTTCAGTGTTAGTGCCGCAGTTAAAAGTGCGTGTCCCCAGAAAGAGATAGGAAGATCACTAAGACCCATGGTTGATCGTACCATGTCTAACAAGGTTCGATTTCTCCGTTCAAATACTCCGTTCCATTGTGGAGTTCCTGGAGGTGTCAGTTCTGAAAGTATACCATGATCTTTCAGATGGTCATCGAATTCTTTGCTCAAGTATTCACCACCTCGATCCGATCGAAGGGCTTTGATTTTCTTGCCAAGCTGATTTTCATCTTCACTCTGAAATTCTTTGAACTTGTCAAACGATTAAGATTTATGCGACATGAGGTAGACATAGCCATATCTACTATAGTCGTCCGTGAAGGTGATGAAATATCGATGTCCATTTCTTGTGGCGGAGCTCATTGGTCCACATACATCGGTATGTATTAGACCTAATAAGTCACCTGCCCTTTCACCCATCTTGGAGAATGGCTACTTTATAATCTTGCAAATAAACATCCTTTGCAATTCTCAAAATATTCTAAATCGAAAGAGTCAAGAACGCCTTCTTGTAGATGCTTCTTGATGCGTTTGATGTTAATGTGGCCAAGACGACAATGCCACAAGTAAGTTTGATTTGACTCCATTGTCTTAGAACTTTTGGTACTATAATTCACATTATAAACTTGTTTGTCTAAAGAAAGCACATAAAGACCATTTTCAGAATGTGCAATACCATATAAAACATTATCGAGATAAAACGAACATTCATTGTCTTTTACTCGAAATTCAAAACCTTTGGCGTCCAACGCCGAAATTGAAATAATGTTTTTGGTAATGTTGGGAACATAGTAACAACTTTCAAGTTCTAAAACAAGCCTAGAGGGCAAAGACAAACTGAGAGTTCCTATGGATACGGCTGCAATTCTGGCTCCATTACCGACCCGGAGTTCAACCTCTCCCTTCGCTAGCTTCCTAACGTTCCTTAGACCCTGGGAATTGGAACAAAGGTGTGAGCCACATCCGGTATCTAATACCCATGATGTTAAGCTAGTGAAATTTAAGTCTATAACGAATATACCTTATTCAGAAGCAACGGTTCCATTCTTCTTATCTTCCTTGAATTTGAGGCAATCTCTCTTCCAATGTCCCTTCTTCCTACAATAAAAGCATTCGGAATCAGATTTAGAAGATGCTACCTTCTTTTCCTTGTTGTCCTTGGTAGGTTTCGGCTTAGGCGGAAAGTTCTTCTTACCTTTCCCCTTGAAGCCTTTCTTCCTTTTGCCCGTGCGTTTGAACGGCTTGCCCTTTTTTACCATGAGCATATCATGTTTTCCCTCATCTTTGAGCGTTTACTCGGCTTGCTTCAACATACCGTGAAGCTCAGTGAGGGTTTTCTCCATGTTGTGCATATTATAGTTCATCTTGAACTGATCATAGCCTTTGTGCAGCGGGTGGAGAATGATGTCAATTGCCATCTCGATTGAATACCCTGCATCAAGCCTTCCCATGTTCTCAAGTAATCCTATCATTTTGAGTACATGTGGGCTGACTGACTCTCCTCTCTTGAGCTTGCTCTCAACGATCTGTCTGTGGGTTTTAAACCTCTCAGTTCGGGCCTGCTCTTGGAACATATTCTACAGCTCAGAAATGATCTCAAAAGCTGTCTCCTTCTCATAGAAAGTCTTTTGAAGCTCGGGAGATATTGTGGCCAACATGATGCATTTGACATCCCGATTGGCACTTTGCCATCGGTTTAGGGCAGCTTGAGTCACCTCCTCATTGGGAGCATCGGGCATTTCCTCATCAAGGACATATTCCTTTTGCTCTTGCATGAGAAAAATTCGCAAATTTATTTGCCAATCAAGAAAATTTGGCCCACTCAACTTCTCCTTGTCGAGAATTGAGCGTAATGAAAACTGGTTGTTTGAGTTACTTGAAGACATGATTCTAAAATTGAAAGAATTTTAATGAAAAACCATTCATGATGCTTAAATAAGATTGAATTTAATTCATGCATATTTCAAACTTATTTAACGTCTTATTTACACATAAAATTGTCCTTATTTTGTGAAAATAAGTCGATTCCAAGATCCAAGGAAACCAAGAGTGACTAAGCATGCTTTGGCTTATCTTAGCACTCAATCTCCCAAGGTAAGCAACGCTTTGCTAATGGCTCCAAGCCACTCTTGGTTGAAGAAATCGTCGCATCTAATGCTCTCTGAACAATTTGTTCACTTTGCCACGACATGTTAGGACTCCATCACTCATATCGTTGAGTACAACCAAAACCAACTTGCATACCCGGTATGCCTTATGAGTCTAGGGAGTAATAGTGATGCCTCGCTTTGGCGTAGCCTATCACTACTCTCAATAGGTCGATAAGTGTTGTTTTGGAATGGCAATTTTACTCAATATTTAGGGACCTAGGGTTTCTATGTTGGTTGATTTAAGTGAGCTTAATTAATCATCACAACATTAGAAATCCTAAACATGCATCTAACATGTAATTCATATATAAATGATCATAAATATGTAAAGCATAAGCATTTTGATGCATATTTGGCAACTAGCATGACCCCTTGAATTCTTCAAGTCTTAAAAAGGTCTTCTTTTGCAACTTCATGGCTTTGTCTTCCAAGAACCTCCGTCTTCAAGACTTGGCCAAAATTATGCAATTACTAGTATCTAAGATTAGGACAAATCTAAATATTAAGGTACAAAAATATTCAACGGTACGCAGACCGTATTTAGATTTACAAAAATACATCACGGATCGCAGTCCGTATTTTCTATCCTAATCGAGCCCTACTAGTTGCCATTTTATTAAATTTGTGAGAGAATATACATTCCATTCATCCATTCACTATTTGTGAATGACCAATGCAATTTACAACGATAAAATAAGTGACAATTCATAAACACGCGATAACTAGTAACTAATCTAGGTGGTTAATCCAATTAACACTCCTAATTAAAACTAGTCAAAGTTGTTTTAACCGATTATGTAAATAAGCAATTAATATTTGAAGCTCCCACTAAATTCCGCATCCAACTTAATTAATCCAATTAATTAAGCCCAAAATTTGCCAAAATTAAATTTTGCCAACACCGCTCAAAACCGAGGCCTAGCCTCCAAAATTTTAATTAAAATAAACAAGATTAATTAAAATAAATAAAACGGCTAAAGAGCAAAATAATATCGCCTTCAAACCGGGGTATATCTTCTAATTAAGGGGAGGTGCGCATAGCCGTGACCCATGCTAAGCGTCACACACATAGCTTAGAATAGCGCATACGCATCGACTCTTCTACAGGGCGTGCAAGAACACAAGCCACGAGGCCGCACAAGCTTTCTAGCTATGCGCACCATGCCACAAGCTCGCAGCACAACCCCCGCACACCAGTACCGCACCAAGCCACACACGAGCACTCATGCTTGCACCAGCCACGGCCAGCCTAGCATAGCAACACGCACAGCGCGCACAGCACTATGCTGCTGCTGCACCGTGCTGCTACTCGTTGCTGGCTGGCGCGCCATGTTGCTGGCAGCGAGCAATAGCCTCCCTCACACACATGCACGCACAGGCCTGCTGCCCCATGCGTACACCTCGCACGCACACACCACTCGAGGCGCCCAGCAGCCTCGGCAGCCCTATGTGGGTTGCGTGAGCAGCCCGACTGGCCGAGAGCATGCTTGGGGCTCTTAGGCCTCGATTTGGTGCTCATGCCTCGGGAAAAATTCTCGATTTTTTGTGACATTCTTAATCAATTCTAAATTAATTTTAGAATCAATTAATTTTGAGGAAAAATGAAAACATAACAAGTCCAACTTAAATAAATTCATCCAAGTGCATAAAACCAAAAATTATTCCAAAAGCCATTCTTTAATAAAATTGGTTTAACTTGGTGCAACAAAATAAATAAGGAAATTTCTCATTATTAATTTAATCAATTTAAATTAATCTTGAGATTTTGACAAAGTAAAAGGGAGTTTTGAAAAAATGAGCATAAGTTCAATAAAGATTCCAACTTTAATACTTGTGAATCCTTGAAAAATTATATCTTCCAATATGAAGATAAACAATTTTCTATCACAAGTTTCAAACTTTATGATTCCAATCAACTTAGAAATGATTAAATCAACAAAGTTCAACAAAAAATTCATGGAATTTAGTAACTTTAAAGTTTCAATCACTTAACATAATTAAAGATTAAATATTTAGTACTTAGAAGCCTCAAAGAACAACAATTTCACACTTAATGCAATTAATTTGCAATTATGTGAAAACTAAAACCAAGCTTTCAAACACAAATTACTACCAAGTAATCATGCCTAAAGAGGTTTAAAATTGCATATAAAATATGTATTGAACCAATTGCATAACTACCATAAATATGCAATTAATTTTCAAGGTTAGAAAGACTTAAAATTTTTCGTCAAAACGAAAAATCCCTCGAAAAGTGCATTTCTGGTCGTTTTTTTGGCTAAAACCAGAGTTTTAAAAGGGTAAAACCATTTCCAGAACGCCTTTTCCACCCAAAATTCACTATTTTTGGGTCGAAATCTGGGTTCGAGAGATGAAGTCAGCTCTAATACGGGATTAAAATTAATAAAACAAGCTACTAATCTTATTAGCAGCTTAAAACTAGAAAAATTAAGCCATGAAAACACCTTGAAAAATAATATGATTTTAAAAATAAACGACCGAGGCTCCGATACCGCTGTTGGGGTTTAGTGAGTCCGACTCACCGCGGAAACAAACCCAAAACCAAGACCGCACTCGCAATAAATTAAACCATAAACATAATTAACTTAATGACAAGATTAAGATAATAATTATACCTTTGACGCGTGCTTCACCCGACCTCGAGGGGCTCTTACTTCGAAAACTAGGTGCGGGCTGCTAGCCGTAGCTTGCTAGCAAGCTCCGCACTTGGTGCGAGCTGCTAGCTCGGCATTACCCCTAGCACTCGGGGTTCTGATGCTAGGGGTATTTTGGTCATTAGTGATTTATTATTATTTTCACGTCTCGTCTTTTTACCATTTTCGACTCGACTTCGATGCTCGGTTTCGACACACCAAGCTCGAATTTCCGACGTCTAAATATTAATTACTCGGTCGACTTATTAATTACTTTCGAATTAATTCGTCACTTCGGCTCATTAGTTGCTTGGGTGTGACTCGAAGGGTTCAGTCAAGATTAAGACGTAATATTAATTATGCATTAATATTACTAATCGGAAGTGGCCTCCACCCAGGCATTCCAATCACTTGACCTTACTGAAAAATTAGCTTTCTAATAATTCCGAACCCCCTATCGGAATAATACACTTGTTCGAAGGAAACTATTCCTTTTACCATCATCATTTTTTCAAACATTAGTGATCATCTCCCAAAGCAAAGACGATTCGCGGCGCAAGGTTCTCGATACATAGAAACTTGTAATCTCTATATCAGACAAGTTTTTCCTCAGGCATGGAAAATTGTCGGTCATTACTGGCTCTCAAGGTGAGGAAGTCAACGATTATATCACAACAATCTTCATCCCGTGGATTTCTTCAAGCATAGAAAACTACCAAATTTATTTGCCACCAATACACTGGTGTCAGATACTATCGAACATATTTGCCACCGATACACTGGTGTCAAATAAGCATTATATCTCTACTCTTTTAGCTGTTAAACTAACGTTTTTCTGCAGGTATCAGCGTATAAAGAGTGATTTAGGATCGCAGAACATCTTAAATCATTCTCCGTCCCTATCGACTACTTTGACTATCGTTTTCGAAATTGACGTTTCTACTAACTCAGTCAAAGTGGGGGCTTCTGCAGACACCTAAAAATGTCTCCCTGAAACTTAACCCGATGATGAACAACCTTTCACCACCATTATTGCTCGGGTCGAGTATTTAATCCCAAGAGTGCTTAAAATCCATATTCAATTAAACCCAGCTCACAAAAGAGTCAAAGGATCAGTCCTAATGTTTAGTCAATGCATAGTCCAATTTATATGTTGGCCCGAACCTTTTTAATTTATTTCGTATTATTTATTAATTGAGCCCAATTAATGAATAATAACTTAAATAAGCCCGGAACTATGACACGTCACTTTAAAATACCGAACCTTTATTATTAAGAATTAGGTCAGGAATGAATCAGGGCATTTTTTGGGCAGAATTGTACACCGTGACACGGCGCCCTGTGCTGCGCCACGGTGGACAATGCCATGACACGGTGCCCAGTACCGTGTCACGGTACACACACCGTGCCACGGTTCCCAATTAAGGTTTTTTCGCGAATCTTATCTTTTCTAGGGTTTCGTGTGATCCCCTACTGATTTCCTCTAAAAAAAACCCCCTATAGACACCTAAAAATGTCTCCCCAAAACCAAACCAGATGATGAACAACCTTTCACTGCCATTATTGGTCGGGTTGATTATTTAATCTTAGAGTGCTTAAATCCATATTCAATCCCAATACATTTCATAAATAAACCCAATTATTAGCCCATTTCCCCAAACCATAACTTATTTTCCTCTTTTCGTGCCTTTAAACCCAAAATAATTCATTTCGTGTCCCTTAAAATCATTCATTTCGTGTCCTTTTTATTAAAAATTTTAGACCAGTTTAGTTGGTCCATAATCTAGGTCCAATTATTAAATATTTGGATGGGGCTTGAAAAGAGTTTTCCAACGATATTTTATAAACCCAAATCCGAGTTATAATGAATAAGTTATGGCCAAAATACTAAATTGAGTCCAAACCGAACCTAAGCCCACCTTACCTACGACCCAATGATCATGTGGAGGATCAAAAGACTTTAATCTCATTCCTAAACCAATTAGTTTTAATTAGAATCTTCTATAAGTTTCTAAAAGATATTAATTATCCTTTTTGAAAAGATAAGATTAAAGAGTTTAAAATTGAATAAAACTTTTCTTTTTGAAAGTCCTAATTCTATTCGAATTGAAAGACGTTCAAAGATAGTCAGATATTATTTTTGTGCCTCGTATTTTTTATCCAAATATTATATGGTTGGATAGCCCTTGAAATTATATTTCCAATGATATATTATAATATTAATTCTGAGTTATAACGAAAAAGATATGAATGAAATATCAAACTCTATCCAAAACAGATATCATCTCACTATTTTTTCCATATCTATTATTCTACAAAATATTTTAATCTGATTCTAATTGATTTAGAAAGTAGACTTCAACATCTTTCCAACGACATATTATTTATCTTATTCCGATTTCTGGATCAAAATATATGATAAAAGCAAAACCGCAAAAATTGTTGTCTATCGCGAGAGTTTTATTCCGATTAAATTCGGATCTTTTCTTGATTCTTCAACCTTTATTTTTTCTTTATAAATAGAGGTCATATCACCCCTTTTTTGGAACCATCAACAAGCTTGATCACCAAATCATTCTCTCTTTCTCTCTTAAACACCAAAAATCATTCTCTCTCTCCCTACACCAAAAATCATTCTTTTCTCCCTCTTTAGCCTAAACACTAGCCTCCTTATTCTTCCATAATACTTCCCCTTAGCACTCCAAGGAGTCCATACTTGACCTGAGGTTTCGTCCTTAAACCAAGGCATGAAAGGTGGAATTAACTGAGGGTTTGGACCAATTTAATTTCAATTTGATTTATATTTTTATTGAAGTTACTAACAATTTATTCATGATGTAGCAATTTAAAGGAGCGCGCGAAATGTGAGTAATTAATTAATTACTTATTTTATTTTTATATTGTTAGTATCGTGATTAGGTTAATTTTTATTTTATTTGACAAACAATTTATTGTTAAATTGCTTCCAATATTAATGTTTATTCTATTATATATTTATTGATCACCATATTTCATGTTAAAGGGAATATGTAATTGAAAATCACGCCTAATAAGATAATTTGGACGACCGGTTTAGGTTCTATTTTAATCTTGTTATTAATTCCAGTGATCACAATATTTTAGAATTATGTGTTTTATTAATATCCAACCAATTTAGCATAATAATAGTTTGGAGCAAATTGAATATTTTGTTTGTATGCCTTTGAGATCTCAAGAATCACTTTTCACTATAAGAATCGAGTAGAGGCCAATACGGACGAATGTGACTCCATGACTCACTTCGCACCATCATCACTGATCCTCCTTTCGTGGTTCCGAACCATATGGAGTTAGTAATCTCATGGATTATGAATGGGGTGTAACCTTCACGGGTCAATCGTTGTCCCGTTATTCGTGGTTGCCTTTTATGATTTGTGCACAGTTTACAAGTTCCTTAAAAACTTGTAGGCGGCTCCCTACATTCCTTGTCCCTAATCGTATTATGTCAATTCCCACTTCCTATGAGTGCCAAGCATATTCACAACATGCTTACGTAGGCGCGCTTCGAACGACGCCTACAACCCCCCCCCCCCTTTCTACAGTTCGGGGCATAAAATAATTCTCTATTCTCTCTTCTATGCACTACCCTAAACATTAGCCTACCCTATTCTCTCACAATACCTCCCCCAAGCACTCTAAGGAGACCATACTTTACCCGAGGTTTCGTCCTTAAACTAAGGCGTGAAAGGTAGAACTGTTTCAGGGTTTGGCCCCAAATCAACCTTGATTTAACTTAATTTCAATTATTGTTTTATTAATTTCCTTGAAGTTACTAACGCATTTATTATTTTGTAATTGCAAGCAAACAAAATCAAAGTAAGGAATCATGTTCCTTTTATTTCTATTATTTTTCTAACGATATTTATTATGTTTGTCATACATTAATTATTGGAATTATTGTTAAATTGCTTCCAATATTGATGTTAATTTTATTATATTTATTGATCACCATATTGCAAGTTTAAAGGGAATATTTAACTGAATATCACAACTAATAAGATAATTTGGACAACCGGTTTAGGTTCCTTTTTAATCTTGTTGTTAATTGAAGTGATCACAATATTTTAGAATTATATGTTGCATTAATATTCAACCAATTTAGCATAATAATAGTTTGGAGCAAAGTGAATATTTTGTTTGTATGCCTTTGAGATCGCAGGAATCACTTTTCACAATAAGAATCGAGAAGAGACCAATACGGGCGAATGTGACTCCATGACTCACTTCGTACCATCATCCCCGATCCTCCTTTCGTGGTTTCGAACCATATGGAGTTTGTAATCTTATGGATTATGAATGGGATATAACCTTCACGGGTCAATCGTTGTTGCCTATCGTTGTCCCTTTATTCGTGGTTGTCTTTTATGATCCGTGAACGGTATACAAGTTCCTTAAAAACTTGTTAGCGGCTCCCTACTTTATTTGTCCCTAATCGTATATGTCAATTCCCACTTCCTATGAGTGTCAAGCATATTCACAACTTGTTTATGTAGGCACACCTCAAACGACGCCTACAGTCTTCCCCTAGAGTCGCTCGGTCACGGTCTCGGGAATCTAGTGGTCAAACCAAGGATTAAGACGTGCATAGTTATGGATCCTTAATCGCCTCTCAACAAATTGATGAAGGCTAGAACAATGAAACCTCACTAGGGATTAAAATATGCAAATACCAACCAAGGGTTTCAAGTCCTCTATAGAGAGCAACTCCATCTTAGCACTTCCCATGAACTAAGGTTTCAAATGTCCTCCATGTTCTTAACCTTGCTACCTTAGCTTAAATTTGTCTAACTAGACCAAAATCACTCTCAAACCGTGTATTCCGTCATCATATAGGAAGAAATAATCATTCTAAGATACATCATCAAAGCAATCGAGTACAAATGTATGAGCAAATTCCAAAACATATTCATTTGATCTTTCCATAGTCATGTTTTTCATACAAAAAGGAAAACAAAACAAAACAAGAAGGAAGAAATCAAAAGGGTTCACAAACGAGGCATATAAATGCAATTAATTCCCAATCGTCATACAATGATTATTCGATAACAACATCAACGATTCAAGGTTCCTTAGAACCAAAAGCAAAAAACCTCGAACCATTCAACTTCTTCCTAAACTAACCTAAACTAAGCACACCAAAAGAAATAAAAAGAGTAAACACAAGAAAGATCTAACCGGAGGTTGTTGAAAAGATATCAAGGAGCAAAATAAATTCAACGCATGTAAGTCCTCTCCAATGCTTCCAAAAGTAACCTACACGATAAGTACAACATACACAAATCAAGAGGGTAAAAGGGGAAAATAAAATAAAACTAAAAGAGAAAAAGGAAATGAGGGTTAGAAATCCTCTGGGTTGCCTCCTAAGAAGCGCTTGTTTAAGGTCTTTAGCTTAACCCTTCACCTCTTTCAAGGTGGATCGAAGGATACCACCTTCTTCAACTTAGAGGTTAAATTAGCATGCATTAATCCAAGCTTGGGCAAGAATACTTCTTGTAACATCTCTCCATCACAAGGAATAAATGGAGGCCATTTTAGGGACCCAAACTTTCTCAACTTTCTTATTCATCTTTTTATTGTTGTTGTTTCTTTTCTTCTTTTTTCTCTTCCGCAAACACCTTTGAGAAGAACCACTTCTTGCATTCTTGATCTTGGGAGGGATAACCTCACCCTCCTCAAGAGAGTCTTTAAAAAAGGATGAGATTCCTACCAAATGATCCTCATTCATTATAGATACTTTGGCCACCTCCTTTGATTTCTTGAAATGTTGCTTAGGACCCCTTTCAATCCTATCTCTCTTTTCACAAGATCTTCCTCTTGAGGGGAACCTACCAAATCCATTCTACAAATCTTCTCCACCACTGGATTCTTAAGTACCTTGGAAAATTCAAACACTATCTTTTCATTGGCAACTTCACAAGTGATAGTGTTGTTCTTGCAATTGATCACCGCTGCCAAGGTCTTAAGAGCCTCACGACCCAAGATCAAAGGTGTCTTGTCATCTTTCTCCATGTCCATGACAATAAAATCACAAGGAACATAGATATGTCCTACTTGAATAGGAACATCCTCAAGCTCTCCACATGGCAATTTACCGATCGGTCGACAAGTTGAATTGTCTTCCTTGTAGGGATCATTTCAATGTTGAGTTGTCGAACAATGGGCAATGGGATCAAACTCACACTAGCCCCAAGATCGGGCAGGGCACCCTTTGCTTCCAATTTCCCAATCGTAGCTGGCAAAGTAAAGCTCCCGGGATCTTGTTGCTTCTTAGGCATCTTATGTTGCACTAAAGCAATAACTTGTGCCGCCATTGCCTCACTTTGAGAACTTGAAGACCAAGAATCATTCTCACTCTCAACAATAACACCAAGACCTCGCGCCTCTTCTTGATAAATCCTACGGACTTTACTTAAAGTACGGTCGATCTCGTGGTCAATAAATTGAGTGGGTGGTCCTTGAGACCTCCTTAACATCCACCAAAACTAAAAAAACAATTAGAAATGACTAGAAAGAGAGTAAATGAACAAAAGCAAAAGCAACAAATCCAATAATGTCACAATAAGAGTGCAAAACTAGCCATTTCCCCGGCAATGGCGCTAAAAAATTGATCGCCAAATAATAGGTCGTGTCTGTTTAGGGTAAAAATACCCCATGACCGTGAACCAATCCCGTAGTGACACGTGGCCCAATCAAAGGGCGACACGTGTCTCTATGGGAAGAAGACGCGTGTCCAAGGGATAAAAAGCCCCTGAAATCAGCATTAAAAAGGCCTTATTACATCATGGCCCAAATCCTGAGAGATCTTCATGCAAGCAGCAAAACGGCGCCCCCATTTTACACGTGGCATCGCCTGATTGCGCAGCCAATCACGTCACGGAAGTTTAGGGCACAAACCCCAAAGGGGCACAAGCTCCCACCCCTATAAATACCCAATCATTTATGATGGGAGGGGGGATTACGACGTTACATAAAAAAAGAGCATAAAACAGCTCTAACTTCTCTCTACTTTCTCTCTCTAGCCTTTCCGTTTTAGATCTCTAACTTGATCGTCGGAGGCGAATATTCCGGTAAAGGAATATTCGTTCATTTTGCAGGTGTCCGAGTTTCGTTTCCTGAAGAGTGTGACCAGTATCCGAGGAAATCCAAAAAACACCCGAAACATTTGGCGCCATCTGTGGGGATACTCGTCCGTTATGGCAATAGATGATCAGAAACCTAATACCGGTCCTCGTCCAGGCGAGGACGGTCATGTAGAAGATATAGTCCCTACAATTCATTCCTACAACCCTTTGACCGCCTCATTTCAAGAGGCCGATGATCCTCTAGTTACTGCTGCTTCCTTGAAGACCGCACTCAACAAACTTCAGAGGGAGTTTGAGAGCATTTGAGCTTTTACCTCTAGGCAGCCGCCCAGAAAAGAAGGAGAAAGAGCTCCAAAGAAAACTCAGAACAAAGTAACCCATGCAACAGATGATGGGAACACCCCATTTCGCAGGCCGAATGGAAGGTCTCCTAGGGTGCCAAGAACGAATTTGTCTAGTCTGTTGGCGAAAACCCAGTTGGCTGGGGGGAGGGGCAGACAGCCTCGAAGAGAGGAGATAGAGCCGTCTCGACGCTGGAAGGACGCGAGAGACTACCTTCGGCATAAATAACGAGAACGTACCGCTTACTCAGACACGGCCTCTACTCCCACAATGCCGGATGAACAATCCAACCACTCTCTTTCCCAGCATAGCAACTCGGCCATCTCCGGCAGGAGTCAAGCTGTGCGTACTCAAACCCCTATTCCAGTGCAACCGCTTCTGCCCCCCCAGGGTTTCAACAGCATTTTGCAGCCGAGCCCCCAGGTCTTCGGAAAAAATAGGCCGTTTGGTTATACGCTTGGTCAAACTCCCTATTTGGCCGAACAGCCCGTGCAACCTCAGCCAATTGATTGGCAGATGTGCTTACTGACTCTTGGAGATAAGCTGCCTCCGTTTTCGCAAGAAATTTTAACTGCTCCTCAGCCGCCGAAGGTGAAAAGTATACTCGTGGGAGCCTATGATGGTACGGGAAACCCAGAGGAACATATCACTTCGTATAGAAACTTGATGTACTTACAAAGTGTAGATGATGCTACTTGGTGCAAATGCTTCCCGGCCACTTTGAAGGGTGTGGCGTAGGATTGTTCAATAGCCTTCCGGCCGGCTGTATCAATTGTTTTACTACTCTTAGTTTTCTATTTGTGGGAAATTTCTCTTACAACATACCACCTCGAAAGACAAGTCTTAATTTGGCAACAATTGTCCAAGGAAAAAATGAGGGCCTACGGTCGTACGTCTAGAGATTTAACCAAGAAAAAGCCCAAATTCATAATCAGCCGGATGAAATGGCTTACTCTGAATTTCTCCGGGGATTAAGGCATGATGGTTTTAAGTTTGACTTGGTAAGAAAAAAGATTCGGACATACGCAGGTGTTCTGGGGGAAACCGAAGCTTATATTAAGGCAGCCGACTTTTGCTCTCTTACAAAAGCAGAGGCACCGGCTAAGGGAGCTGAGAAGAAACAATCTACTCAGCAAGACTTGGCTGGAAAAAAGAAAGATGGAAGCAAAAGTAAAGAAGTCTGGGTGGCCGACGGCCAGCAGCAGAAATCCAAGAAGGTCAAGACGTACGAGCCCCAATATGAGTTCAAAAAAGACTATTACTCCATCCTGATGGAGATTAAAGACAAATTTGAATTTGAAAAGCCCCAGCCGCTAAGAGGCCCGACTCAGTACAAGAACAAAAATAAGTACTGTCATTACCACAAGGATGTGGGACATGACACAAACGATTGCAACAATTTGAAGTGATTGTTGGACAAGCTAGCCGAGAAGGGCATGCCGAACTCTTATGTGATGAAGTCCAATTTCACAAATACACGGACCGAAAACACGTCCGAGAATAAGAAGAAAAATGATAGAGAAGATGATGGGAAAAGTACCGATTCGGGCTTTGTGGTCGTGATATTGGGGGGATTTGCCTCGGGCGGCCCCACCATGAAGGGAATTAAGCAAAACTCCTGGAACTTGGGAAAGGTGATGCAGGCGGACGCTATGAAGGCTGAACCTTTCCCCGAAGTAACCGTGTCTGAAGCTGACCGGGGGGAGGTCAAAGCCCTGCACAATGATCCTATGGTGTTTATTATGAAGATAGCCAATTTGAAAGAGGGCCGAATACTGATAGATACGGGAAGCTCATCCGATATCATTAGCCTGGCCGCCCTGAAGAATTTGAAGTTCCCAGAAGATGCTTTGAAGGACATCATTCATCCTTTGGTAGGATTTAAAGGAAATATCATTCACCTAGTCAGACAGATAGATCTGCCAGTTCGAATCGGGCAAAAAAGAGAAGGGAGGGATATGGTCGTTTGATTCTTGGTAGTGAAGGAATTTGCTAGCTACAATGTCATACTTGGCCGTCCCACCCTAAATGCTGCAAAGGCTGTAATCGTCACCCATTTAATGTTGATGAAGTTTGAATGTTCGGTTCAGGGGAGCCAGAAAATGGCAAAAGAGTGCAACCAGTTAGCTGTTAAGCCAACGACTCGCGGATATGGAAAGCCGTCCGAGTTGAAGGGGGAAGAACCCCCACTCCAAGCATACTAGGTCGGCCAAAAGCGAAAGCAGGTCATGACCGACCAAGCATAGCAACTAATGACTGTCGGCCGGCCTGAAGAGCTAAGACCCCAGCCGGCCGACAATCATCAGGCTGTAGTGCTTGACCCCGATCAACCAGGTCGGACAGTCAGTGTCGGCACTAAGGCTATGGGTCTGCTTGGAGACGAGTTAGTTCAGCTGTTGAGAGAATTCAAGGATGTTTTTGCGTTCGAAGTCAGTGAAATGCCAAGCATAAGCCCTAACCTGGTCATGCATAAGTTGGTTGTGAACCCGACCGTTAAACCTGTCCGCCAGAAGAAAAGAAATCACGGAGAGGAGAGGAATCAGGCGGCCGCAGCTGAAGTGAGAAAGCTTCTGGACGCCGGTTTCATTCGGCAGTGCTATTATCCCGATTGGGTGGCTAACGTAGTACTTGTGAGGAAGCCGAATGGAACTTGGAGAATGTACGTAGACTATACGAATTTGAACAAGGAATGTCCTAAGGATAGCTTTCCCTTGCCAAAGATTGACTGTTTGGTTGACTCTACGGTCGGGCATGCACTAATGAGCTTTATGGACGCATACTCCGGTTTCCATCAAATTCCTCTATGGGAAGAAGATCAAGAAAAGACTGCATTTGTGACTGAACAGGGGTTGTATTGCTACAAGGTAATACCGTTCGGCCTCAAGAATGCCCCTGCAACATTTCAGCGACTTGTCAACACGGTCTTTAGAGATCAGCTCGGTCGGAATATGGAGGCGTACATTGATGACATGATTGTCAAGTCAAAAGAGTCGGCCGACCATCTGAAGGATCTATGAGAAACATTTACCGAGCTCAGGCGGCATAAGATGATGTTAAACCCGAAGAAATGTGTCTTTGGTGTTGAGTCCGGTAAATTTCTCGGATTTTTAATTGATCAGCGTGGAATTGAGGCTAACCCTGAAAAAATTCAAGCTGTCTTGGACATGAAGTCTCCAAGAACAATCAAAGAAGTGCAAAGATTGACCGGCTGTTTGGCAGCACTCGGTTGGTTTTTGTCAAGATCAGGGGACAAATGCCGATACTTTTTTCAGACCATCAAAAAGAAAGCTATGTTTGAGTGGACGGAGGAGGCAGAGGAAGCATTCGTACAGTTAAAAAGTCATCTACATACATTGCCTCGGCTCGTCAGTCCGCTCAAGAATGAGAAGTTTTACATCTATCTTGCTATCTCAAAGCATTCCTTAAGTGTCGTTCTGCTTGTTGAACGGGACGGCCACCAGATCCCAGTCTACTTTATCAGCCATGTGCTACACAATGCCGAGCTTAGGTATCCCCCTGTTGAAAATTTTAGTTTAGCGTTATACATGGCATCTAAAAAGCTGCGGCCGTACTTCCTGGCACATTCAAAGTTGTACATATAGCTAGGTCTTGATGACCGAGCCTTGTAATTAAAGTCGTACGGCCCAACAATGTAATCTTGACAAAATTAATGAAGGTCAGGCATTGTTATCTTATTGAGTTATTTTTTTTGCAAGCGTACGTCCCTGTTAAATGAACTAAAGGCCGAGTAAAAGCCATAACAATGCTGCTTGCAACATGGCAACACGGCTTATCAAAGCTAAACGAAATTATTTAATATATAGAAAACGGTCACAAAGGATTGCAAAAATAATATATACTTTGATAAGTACAAACAAACGTTCGTCTCCCACGGGGACGGACGGAGAAAGGCACAAGGTACCCTAAATCCGTCAAGGATATTTACCTCCTTAAATGGAGGCAAGGGCACACCTAGGCAAAATAGCCCAGCCAAACTTAGAAATTTTAAAGTTGAGATATTACTTGAAATTTCCTCAGTATGTCCGAGCGATAGATTCAATGGACGGCTCACATGAGGCCCGTAATACGGCCGCAATAATAGTTTATTCGGTGTTGAACCTAGTCCAAGGGCAATCATTACTATGATTTGATTAACTTGTTAGAAGTCATACCCTTTGAGGTATAAAAACTACTAAGTCAATCAAACCATTCAGAATATGGACTAGGAGAACGCCGAATAAAGGGGCATACCCCCCCATCGTACGAAAGCGCAAAAATGTAAAAATACGAAAAATTTGCTAAGTACGAAATAGATGAAATGGAAAACCGCTCAAAAGGCGGCAAAGCTTGCATTAATTAAAACCGCTCAAAAAAGGCAGCACTTAGTAAAAAGAAAAATAAAAATTATTCAAATGAAAGCAGATAAATGAAAAGCTAAAATCAGGGGACGGCCTGGGCTCTATTTAGCTGGATCTTGGCTTTGGACGGGCTCCTCGGAGGCAAGGAGGGATGCATCATCAGCGGGCTCTCCTTTGCTTTCCTCTTCGCCCTCAGCTCCGTCCGCCCCCTCCTCATCCTCCTCATCTTCTGAGGTAGCTGGTGTAACGTCCAGCTCGGGAGAAGGCTGGCCGGCCCTCTTAGCCTCTTCCCTGAGGCAGACGAAGTTAAGGCGTTTGGTGAAGCACTCCTGATAGTAGGCGGCCTCACCATCATCCACCATGAGTTCAAATTCTTCGAAGAAGTGGCTCTTCAACCTATCCTCAGCATTCTGCTCGATGCGAACAACCTTGTCTGCACTAGGGGGCCGAGGTGTTTTCAGCTGTTAAGTCCTCAACGGACTTCTTTAAAGTCTCCACCTCGGCCCGGAGAGCGTCCGCCTCGTCCAAGGCCTCTTTCAGATTTTTTGGGCGAGGGCTACGTCGCTTTTCAGCTTCGTAGAGGCCTCAAACCCTTCTTTCCAGCACTGGCCTTCCAGGACAGCCTGGTCCCTTTCTTGTCTCATGGTCTCCCTGGCCAGGGTCTCTTATTCGAGAGCCTTGCCCAGCTTGACCAGATCTTCAGCTTGCCGCGCTGCCTTGTCGGGCAGCGCGTTGATCTGGGTCTCCAAGTGAACCCTTTGGACGGCGGCCGTCCCGGTAACGGCGTCCTGGGCCTTTTGAACCTTCTCCCACGCTCTTTTCAGCTTTTCATTTTCTTTATCCTTCCACTCAAGGAAGGCGGTCAGCCGCAGGAAGAGCTGTCTACAAGACAAAATAAGTTAGCAAAAGAAAGATGAAAAATATTCTAAGTATGGGAGTTGGGAAAAGCTACCTCAGCGCTGCAGTTAATCATAGGGTCGAGGAAGCCCACATGAATCCCCCGCAGCTTGTCTCGCTGTTCAGCTGGGACGGCCCTAGCCATGGCTTCCCTCATGGCCTTTCTGTTCGCCCCAGTAAGGGACTGGCCGGGCACCTTCATGTTCAACTCCTCCGTAATATCTGCACACGGGCGAAATAGAGTTTAGCTTAAGCAAGTAGACTTAAAAGGAAAGTGTGAAAAGTTGTTAAATCTAACCGTCTGAGAAGCTCGGAGGAGAAAGAGGGTTGAAGGTGAATGGAGGAGGCGGTGCAGGCTCGTCGCCCTCCTCACCTGAGCGGCCAGGTTGGTCACCGGCCAACTGAGAGGCTTCAAGCCAATCAGATTTTTGGACTCTTTGGATGGGCGGAGTCACGTTTGGACCTGTCGATTTCGCCGGGGTCGACTTACCCCTATCGTCCGTTTTCACGGACTCATCATGGACCGGCTTGGCGGCCGAATCCACGGACTTGGAGACCCTACTATCACCCAGCCGGGGTTGCTCTCCTTTGGACGAAGCAGTCCGCGACGTAGTCTTTGCTGCGGTGGTGGAAGTGGTCTTAGTTATGACCTTCTTCCTTTGCTCGGACGCCTTCCCGTCCTTGTCATTTTTAGCAGCCGAGGACGGCTGCTTTCGTTTAGCCCTTAGGGTCGGAGTTGACAGTTGTAAAGAGCAAGCAAAAGTTCAACTCAATAAAACTTTGTTAACGTTCGTGTAGATACAGCTAGGATCCTACTTCCAACATACCAACTAAAAAAAAAAAATTTGGAACAGCGTCCATGCAGGCTCAGGAAGAAGCCTCCTTCCAACCTAGCAACACGAACGCTAGACCTTGAAAGGTTTTATACCTCCTTGGTTTGCTCGTACATCTTCTTACGAGCCTTGTATCTGGCCAAGTCAATCTCGACCATGTCAATCTCCCCCTTCTGCTCCTTGACCAGCATGGCGTACGCTTCCTCTGCAAAAACAAAATTTAACCAACAGTTAATATAATTTCCAACATGAAATGAGTTCGGACGCCAGAGAGAGCTAAATTCCCACCTTGGGGAATGTTCGTGTACAGGCCACACGCGGACATAAAAATTGGGTCCCTGAGCCAGCCAGCCAAGGGGATCCAGTTCTGGGGCACGGCCACTAACTTTCCATCCCGTCTAACCTTCTTGACTTTAAAATATTCAAGTTGGTGAGCCTGGTCTGGGTGGACGGGTGGTTTGTATGGTCTATGGTCCCCTCGGCCGAGTTGGATCGGCTTGGCATTAAACCGATTCATCCGCAAATTGAACTCTGTATCCTTGGTTTTGATGCGGTAGAACCGATTCTTCCAATCACGCCACGTCAACACACGGTCCATCACCACCATATAATCCTTTGTGGTGCTAAGTATGAAACATCCGTCCGTGAGCTTCTCGAGGCGGATCATTGCGTGCATCTCGCAGAAACCCGGGAAATCCGGCTGTAAGCCCTTACGGATGCACGTCACCAAGTACCCAAATATGTTCAACCAGCTGTTTGGCACTAGGTGAAAGAGGGCAATATCGTACTCGTCTAGTACTGTACGAATGAAGGGGTGAAGGGGGAAACGAAGTCCAACGTCCAAAGCAGCTTGGTAGACGCTGAATGATCTGCGGCACGGCCACTCATCCTCCCAGGCGGCCACCGAAAGAGACCTTTTCGGGGCCTTAAGTTCAAATCCTTCGCCCAAATGGAGGAACTCCTTGTACTCCTCGAATCCATCATTGAGGTAGCCCAAGGCTGTGCTACCCACTGTACAGGCATACGGATCCTTGAAGTTGTCTACATGGCGATCACATCTTTGGTTGCCTCCTCCCCTTCGGTCGTCTGACCTTCGGCCTCGGCCTCATCTCCTACCTCCTCACCCTCTTGGTGAGGGGCAGTGCCAAACTCAGAGGACAACACTCTGTCCAAGTCAGCTGCCTCGGCAGAGCTATAACTTCTATAGACGTGGTCGCCCCCAGCTGAAGGAGGCTCTTCAGAAACTAAGGGACTTTTGCCCTTCTCTTTAGCAGGGGCCGCCCTAGTTTCCGAAGAAGGACCACTGCGAGGGGGCAGGTCGGACGGTTCGTTGATAGAGATTCCAACTCTTGGCCTATCCGACCTGCTATGTTGGAGATGGGGTGGTAAGGGAACTGAAGAGGACGTACAAGTAATGGCCGCCCTAGAAGAGGAAGGAAGCCTCTCGCGATATCGCAACCCGGTCGATTGTCTTGCCGAGTTGGCTTGTTGTGAGGACCTAGGTTCAGGGGTTGGCCCGGACACCCCAGCAGCAGAAGAGACGCCCTGAGCACGTTGGCGCTCCTCAAAAGATGAAGTTACTTCCACGGCCGAGCAATGAGTACCCGTGGAAGCGGTCGTAGGAGTAGTGGAAAGAGTTTCTAAGTCAGTGTTTGGGTCATATGGAGTTCTAGGGTTCACCAGACTACCGTCTGGATTTCTGGCCGCATGAAGATCATATGTTTGCCTTGTCCTTGCCCTGTCCGACTGCAGGGACAAAGAAGAATAGGTGGAGGTGAGTAGGTACGCACTAGAAATGGACCCACTCCCTGAAGGAGACAACTCGTCTCCGTCCACTCTAGACTCCTCAGTCTCAGGCGAATGGCCGGCCTCATGAGGAGAAACAGACGAAGCCAAGTGTTGAGCCAGATTTAAAAAATGAAAATCAAGAAAATAATACAAGTAAAAAGTGAAAGAAAACAAGCGGCCTACCTCTGTACGTGTAGAAAACTTGAAAAGTCTTGAGGGTTGACCGAAAAACTCAAAAACACGCCCGAAAAACTCAAATGCACGGCAGAGCTCTTGAAGATTCAAAGAAAAAACACTTTCCCTCTCTAAAAGCTCTGATCTCTCTCTAAAAATCACAAAGTTCTAAAGTGTGAAAATGAGGTCAAGACCCCTGTATACATAGGCGAAATTTATGGGGGTATAATAGTAAACTCACCTTTCCTGCCTAAGGAGGACAAATGGTTATAATTTGAAAATTTAACCTAGAAATTGAGGGGGCAAAAGGACAATGCCGTTAGAATAAACGGAAAAAGAGACGGCCAAATAACGGCTTGTCCGAAATGACGGACAAAATAGACGGAACTAAACCTTCCATCTCAATAGATAGACGTCCGCTTTCCCCCGAAAATTTAGGCGGCGTACCTTGTCCGCTTCCTTCTCAGAGCCAGGCGTCCTCTAGAACCTTAGGCAGACGAAAGCAGCGTGCCAGCCTAAGATTGCCAACTTCGAATGGGGCGGACAAACCTATGTACCACAGCCGTCCGCCCAATCTCTGTATACCCGTACGCTTCAAGGCAAGTGAAAAATCAGAGGAAGCGGCCGTTATCGTTCGAGCCACCCCCTATGAGGGGCAAATGTTTAGGGTAAAAATACCCCATGACCGTGGACCAATCCCGTAGTGACACGTGGCCCAATCAAAGGGCGACACGTGTCGCTATGGGAAGAAGACACGTGTCCAAGGGATAAAAAGCCCCTGAAATCAGCATTAAAAAGGCCTTATTACATCATGGCCCTAATCTCGAGAGATCTTCATGCAAGCAGCAAAACGGCGCCCCCATTTTACACGTGGCATCGCTTGATTGTGCAGCCAATCACGTCACAGAAGTTTAGGGCACAAACCACAAAGGGGCACAAGCTCCCACCCCTATAAATACCCAATCATTTATGATGGGAGGGGGATTACGACGTTACATAAAAAAAGAGCATAAAATAGCTCCAACTAATCTCTACTTTCTCTCTCTAGCATTTCCGTTTTAGATCTCTAACTTGATCGTCGGAGGTGAATATTCTGGTAAAGGAATATTCGTTCATTTTGCAGGTGTCCGAGTCTCGTTGCCTGAAGAGCGTGACCAGTATCCGAGGAAATCCAAAAAACACCCGAAACAGTGTCTACTATCCTAAATCAAATGAACAATTTATATTCCTAACCTAACTCTATCAAGTTCACACTAAATAGTGGCAAGCTAGGGTCGATCCACAAGGAAACGGGGCATTGCACAATCAAAGTGGAAATAAGAATCTATTGCAAGTAATAAGGAGTATTTTGATTGTTTTTGTAAATTTCAATGATCAAATTAACAACTAAAAAAATTAAAGCAAGAAAATTAAGAAAGTTCAAACTAGAAACACTAAAATAAGGATGAAATACAAGATCTGAGAGAAATATGATCAAAACACTAGGGAGAGGGGGTTCCAATCATGATTAACTAAGACAACAATGATAATCAACATGGATTCATGCCAAGGAATACAAATTCTACTCAAATAATTCATTCTCATGCAATTACTCAAGCCAATTGATGAAATAGATCAAACCTAAACTAGATCATTCCCATGCATCTAATTTAGAACTCAAATACTGGAATTAAAGGTGTACATCAATAACTCCAAGCAATTTAAGCACAAAATCATCACTAAAGGCTAAATCCAATCAATCATCAACATAATCCCAATCAATCATGATCTTCACCCCCTTCCCTAGCTAGAAATCTAAGCTACAGAAGAGAAAATAGCCATCACAACTACAATAAGCATGAATTCAATCTTAACAAAGCTAAACATAATTCAAATTCAAAGGGAAAAGCAATTAAACAAGTAAAATCGAGGAAATAGATGGAAATCAACACTATCAAAAGCAATTAAACCAAAGAAAAGAAAAAGAGTAAAGAGATTACTACTATGAAGATTGATTGATGAAGAAAGCATAAATATTGCATTGAATTGAGGAAAACTTGAAAACATCTTGATTACAATGATCAAAATAGAAGATTAAGCAACTTTCTCTCTCTAAAATACTAGAGTTTCTCTCACTAAATTCTATTTATAATTTAAAAATAACGTCCCTCATAAATTCAAGAGAAAGTCTATTTATAGTGCATCAAAATTCCGGAAATAGCGAATAAAGGAGAGCCCTCTCGAGCAAGGTCGCGCCTTCTTGAAGCTGGGTACAGAACTGCAAAGCCCATGAAGCCGTGCCTGCGGCCTAGCTTGCCGCGCCCTCGATGGTTGGTGGAGAGGGTTCTCTCAGCTGGGGAGAGGTCGCGGCTGAGAAGCAGGGAAGATCAGACCTTCGAAATGTCACGCTCGCGGCATACTAAGGAGAGCCCTCTCCAGGGGCGCGGCCAACCGTCTACAGGTTCAAATATTGAGCTCCAATACAGCTCCTCCGCGCCCGCGGCCTTAACACCCGCGCCTGTGACTCTTGTAAAGCTGCGCGCCCTCTCTCTTGAGCATCTTCTGCTCTTCCGTAGCCAAACTTGCTCTTTTAACTTCATCCAAAAGTGCCAAAAACCTTCAAAACCAGCAAAGAAAAGATATAAAACAAAAGAAAAGATAAAAAAAAAGAGGAAAAACACGAAAAAGAACAAAAGTAATCAAAACAAAAGTAAAAACGACTAGAGAAGGCGCAAACAAGTGAGAAATGAGGGAAAATCATTAGTAAAAGGGGTGAAATAGTGGCATATATGCCACTCATCAGTTGTGAAAGCCCTTTATAATCTGGTTAATTTATGCATTTATAATTGATTATTATGTTTTATTTCAGAGTATTAATTATTGGTGAACCTATGACCCGAGGCTTTATATTATTGGTTCTTCCCTTAGTTTAATTATTGTCCTAGTATAATTCTCACAATTCTTACTTGTTTCTTGATAATTTAGATTATAATAATTTATTAGGAATAAAAGAACATTATTTCCCTGTGGATTCGACCCTACTTCCCTATCTATTTTAGTTAGTGGTTTGAGGAATTACTTTTGATTAGGTGATACGACATTAGCCTGTAAAGCAGCCAGTCCAAAGGCTGGACGTTATATGCCGCCTAACCCCCTAAGAGGGCATGCTGCTGATAAGGCTGGGCATACGGCCCGTGCGGCTGTTGGGGCACATACTGGGCCGAGCCGATCACATGAGGACCTGTATGGACGGACGGGCCGCCTGACTGGCTCTCATGCACAGATTGAGAATACCTCATTGAGGTATTCTTGAAGCTGTCTGGGAAACTCGACGTGGATGTCGAATCAAACAGTTGTTAGTTCTTCTTTTGCACAATGAATAATCGAGCATCAAGTAAGTCTTTTTGCTACCATCCGACTAAGTGTACCGGATGGCTTTCCTCTTCTTCGGCTCGGGAAAGTGAAACATTGACAAATCAATCAAAGGCTGAGTCCCCTCCTTTGTTTTAGGATGTAAAGTGGGCTCCCGGTCCTTGACCGACTTATTTTTCTCAGAATGAGAAGGCTTCTTGGTTGGCTAACCTTTGCTTGGACTAGTTATCCTCTTTGTGATCAGGTCCTTCATCTCTCCCTTGAAACTTGCCATGAATTTCATGAACTCGTCTCGAGTGATGTAGGCAGTCGGACCAGCCGCCTAGGGCTGGTCAGAGGACTTACTTGGACCTACCAGGCTGTCGCCCCATTCCTTGTTGTGCTTGGAACGACGGCACCTGGTTTGGAGGGATCCGTCTTCGGCCGTATAGATCTCAAGCTCAAACTCCCTCATTTGCATCATGGTCCAAATGGACCTTTGCCGTAGGCTGTTTTTTATTGGGAGGCGGTACAGACTCTTGAGAAGCCATCTTAGAGGTACTCTCCCCATAAACGGCGCCAAATATTTCGGAGTTTTTTGTGTCCCTCGGGAGAGTTACATCACTAAGTCTGGTTCCCGATCGACGGTACCTGCAAAACAACGGAGGCTCCGGGTGATCGAGGTTCCACCTCTGACGATCAAGTTAGAAAGCGTCCGGAGAGGTAAAAAGTGCAGAAAGTAAAAGCAAATATTCTCGTATTCCGAGATCAGGTGTTTTCTCTATTGTAAGAGTAATAAATGGTGTAATGATTAAACGTGCCCCCAAAATGAGGAGAGATCTCCCTATTTATAGAGTCATTTGGATTTGTGCCCTTTACCTAGGTCACTTCAACCTAAGACAGGTGGGCTGCGCCATTTCACGGCTTTCTAGGGAATTGGGCCTTGAAGGCAACCAATTCCTTTGGGGTATCTACCTGCCACGTGTCAAACCCTGATGAGTCACTTTGGGCTCTCCCTAGGGTGACACGTGTCACGCTCGGATTGGTCCATGTGATAAGGTAAAAAAATTACCCAAATCAGGCCTCTTCGCCGTCTTTATGGTCAGATTCTTCTAAGATACCGTCAATTGGAGTGTTGGGTGCATTCAGGGGATGGTCATGTTCCTCCTTAGCCGGCGCGCCAGATGCACCGTCTTCCCTAAAATCTAGGTCAAATAACGTCCACATTATCCGAGCCATAATGTCCTACACAGACACATAGACGGTCGGATTAGGGAAAGAACAAAGGTGATCCAACCACTTAGAGACGACACCCCCAATCTTAGACTCAGCCGTACTAGAGACCGACTGACTACTGTCCTAAGGTGGCCATGTGTGTTGTGGGTGAATCAATTATTCAAAATAATATATTCAGACGATAAAAAGGAACAAAGAGCTAAGAAGGGGAGAGACGGTTGCCTTGATATGATTTTTGGAACAAAGAAGTCTCAAGCGTTGACCGGTTGTGTTAAACTGAAGTAGTAGACGGCAATTTTTGTTCAATCAAATACAAACGGTTATCAGAGTCTCTTTCTCTAAAAAATTCTCTCTGTCTCTCTGTAAACTTTTCAGAGGGTCAATGATGAGGGGGAAGATGGGGTAAAAGACTACTTATAGGGGTAAACTGCAGGGGCATCCTTGTAAATTGCCCTAAAAGGTAAAGAGTTAAATATGGTTCACCACGTGGCACGCCACGACACACCCCTGTGAAGGGCAAATGATTTGTGTAAAATACCCAGGCCATGTGGTCCAATAAGAAGCTTACACGTGTCATCCCTAGAGAGGTCCAAACAAGACCAATCACCAGCTAACATGTGGCCTTCCTAATCAGTAAGGCAAAAGGCGGCCTTCATGGCCCAGTTCTCGAGAAAGCCGCAAAGCAGCGTAGCTGTAGACACCTAAAAATGTCTTCCGAAAACCAAACCCGATGATGAACAACCTTTCACCGCCATTATTGGTGGGTTGAGTATTTAATCTTGAAGTGCTTAAACCAACCCAATTCCTAGACCTTTTCCTCAAACCATAACTTATTTTCCTCTTTTCTTGCCTTTAAACCCAAAAGAATTCATTTCGTGTCCCTTAAAATCATTCATTTCGTGTCCTTTTATAAAAACATTCAAACCAGTTTAATTTGGTCCATAATATGGGTCCAATGATTGAATAGTTGATGGGGCTTGAAAATAGCTTTCCAACGATATATTATAAGTCCAAATTCAAGTTATAACGAATAAGTTATGGCCAAAATACAAAACTAAGCCTAAATCGAACCTAAGCCCACCTTACCTACGACCCAATGATCATGTGGAGGGTCCAAAGGCTTTAATGCCATTCCTAAACCAATTAAAATTAAGTAGAAGTTTCTATGAGTTTCTAAAAGATCTTAATTATCCTTTTTGAAAAGACAAGATTAAAGATTTTGAAATTGAATAAAACTCCTCGTTTTGAAAGTCCTAATTCTATTCGAATTGAAAGACATTTCAAATATAATCATATATGATTTCGTGCTTCATAATTTTAATCCAAATTTTTTATGGTTGGATAGCCCTTGAAATTATATTTTTAATGATATAATAAAATTAATTCCGAGTTATAACGAAAAAGATATAAAAGAAATACGAAACTCTATCCAAAACTGACATTGTCCCACTATTTCGGTCATATATTTTATTTTACAAATGATTTTAATCTGATTCTAATTGGGTTAGAAAGTAGACTTCAAGAGCTTCCAATGACATGTTATTTATCTTATTCCAATTTCTGGATCAAAAGATATGATAAAAACAAAACCCGCTGCCTATCGCAAGAGTTTTATTCCGATTTGCATTCGGATCTTTTCTTGATTCTTCGACTTCTTTTTTCTTTATAAATAGAGGTCATATCACCCCATTTTCAACCATCAACAAGCTTGACACCAAAAATTATTCTCTCTCTCTCTCTCTCTCTCTCTCTCTCTCTCTCTCTCTCTCTCTCTCTTTCTCTCTCTCATATTCTAAGCCTTAAACCTATATTCCTAATTACATCATTCCTTCCTTAAGCACTCCAAGGAGTCCATGCAACACCCGAACTTCTATACTTAAACCAAGGCGTGAAAGGTAGAATTGACTAAGGGTTTGGACCAAATCAACTCTACTTTTTATTTAATTTAATTGTTTCAATTTGATTTATTTTTATTGAATTTACTAACAACTTATTCATTATGTAGCAATTCAAGGAAACGCGAAAAGTGAGTAATTAATCACTTAATTACTCTTATTTTTATTCTTGTCGCTAGCATCATGATTAGGTTTATTTATATTTGATTTAACTAACAATTTATTGTTGAATTGCTTCCAATATTAATGTTGGTTTTATTATATTTTATGATCACCATACTACATGTTTAAAAGGAATATGTAATTGAAAATCACGCCTAATAAGATAATTTGGACAACCGGTTTAGGATCCTTTTTAATCATGTTGTTTAATCAAGTGATCACGAATAATTTAGAATTATATGTTGCATTAATATTCAACCAATTTAGCATAATTATAGTTTGGAGCAAATTGAATCTTTGTTTGCATGCCTTTGAGATCGCATGAATCACTTTTCACAATAAGAATCGAGAAGAGACCAATGCGGGCGAATGTGACTCCATGACTCACTTCGTACCATCATCCCCGATCCTCCTTTCGTGGTTTCGAACCATATGGAGTTTGTAATCTTATGGATTATGAATGGGGTATAACCTTCACGGGTCAATCGTTGTTGCCTATCGTTGTCCCTTTATTCGTGGTTGTCTTTTATGATCCGTGAACGGTGTACAAGTTCCTTAAAAACTTGTTAGCGGCTCCCTACTTTCCTTGTCCCTAATCGTATATGTCAATTCCTACTTCCTAAGAGTGTCAAGCATATTCACAACACGCTTAATTAGGCGCACTTCAAACGACGCCTACAGCAGCCTACCAAATCTAGGGTCAAAATGACCTAGATAAGGGTACATTTTCCAATGACCCTATAAATTGGGATATTTATCCCATTTTGGGGGCACGTTAATTGATTACATACAATCAATTCTGTCGAAACCAGAGAAAACACGTGATCTCGGAATCCGGAAAGATCTACTTTTGCTTTCCGTACTTTCTACATCACTCCGTACACTTTCTAACTTGATCGTCGGAGGCCATTGTTTTGCAGGTACAGTCGGCGGGAAATCAGTCTTGGTGTCGTAACTCTCTCGAGGGACATAAAAAACCCCAAAATCGTCGGTAGTGGGGGATTACTCAGGGACAGGAGTTTTGGTTTGTAGTGGCCAACGGGTAGGGATGTTAATGAGTCGAACCTCTCGTGAAGTGTTCGAGACTCGTGTTGGTCAAAGCTCTTAATGGGCTCAGTTTAAGTGGGCTCGACTCGAACTTTGGTTTGGTTCGAAATCTTAACAAGCCAGGTGCGGGCTATCTTTGGCTCGGCTCTAAAGCTTGTGAACAACCTTGGATTTTTTGTATAATATTAATTTTTGTAATAAAGTAATTATTAACATAAATTCTGTTTCGTATTTAGCTCTAACAATCTAAAATTAATCTTCAAAACTCTAGGTGCATTTTCATTAAGGGCCTGTTCTCATACGTTTATTTTCAGTTCAGTTCAGTTCAGCTCTAATAAGTTCAGTTCTATTCAGTTCAGTTTAGTCCAGTTTAGTTCAGTTTAGTTTATGTCTAATGATATTGCTAATGATATAAAGCCAAATTTCATTCTTTTAAGCTCTTATTACAACGACGATAACAATAATAATAATAATAATAATAATAATAATAATAATAATAATAATAATAATAATAATAATAATAATAATATTGATACAATTCATTGTTCAAATGATTATATTTTTTTGATACACATTTTTATAATCGGTTAATTCTTCATCCTCTTCGAAAAGAAAATATTTTAATTATATTGTATATTTTTCTTAAATATTTTAATATGTAAATTTGTATATTCACATATTTATAATAATAAATAATCAAAGATCACTAATCCGTAGTTAAATATCACTAATTAATAAGTTCAGTTCAGCTCAGCTTGGTCCAGTTCAGCTCAGCTCAACTCAACTCTATTCAGTTCAGCTGAGTTCAGTCAGTGAGAACAGACCTCAAGTTTTAAAAATTTCGTTCATGGCATTTATTGTTGTTTAAGTAGAAGAACTAACAAAGATAGAGGAAGGAAATAGTTCACTGATAGATAGGACCAAAGGATAAAATATTTTGAGTTATAAAAGCAAAATTTGATTGGCTTAAACAATGGCTAGGGAACAATTTGGGCCATGGTAATTCTGGGCTTGAGAGGCCTTATCGAGCCAATATCTCCTTTAGTAGTCTTGAGCTCAAGCGGAGCTCAATTTTTCGACGAGCCCGAGCTTTGAGCCCAAGCCTAACCTACCCAAGCTACCTAGGCTCGATCTCAACTCGTTAACACCCCTACTAGCGAGTGAGGGCAAGGGTTTTTTTTTTAAAAAAAAAATTTATTTATTTTTTACAATCAAAATTTTATTTATGAATTCTTTCAAAAAAAAAAAATTATTTTATGAACATATTATGACATGTAGCAAAATTAACCCAAACAACTAGTTACCCTCTAAAACCAACAGCTTATGACTCTTGGGGAAAATACTCTACAAAAAACGACTAATAATCCTTAATGAAATCAATTTTTTTGAATACCTTTAGATGTGATCAATGACAATTATGAAAGCAGGTTTTGGCATGTATCAAATGGAAGAAAGTTATGTCAAAAATAAAATTAAAAATAAATATAAAAAAAAAAAAGGAAGAAAGCGAAAAGAAAAAAAATAAATAAATAAAAGAATTGCCTTGTTTTGGGAGCACAATTGCTTAGACGATTCTTCTGGGTCGCCAGATTTTACGAAATGCAACTTCTTTTGCATGAATCTAACTTCCTTACATCACTTCACCATGTCTCAAGATCTTTACAAAATTGTGAATCATAAGCATTTACATTGAAGCTTGTATGTATAGTAGCCATAGTACTCGGATGGCTTATAATTTTAAATTCATTCTACTAACAAATACAACATTTTACGAGGAAATGGACCGGGACCCAGAAGACAGCACCAGTGATCACCAGAATCCTGATTCTGAAAGAAACCACAGTTGAGATATTACGAAAAATATAACCTGCAGCCACAACACCAACCAGTGCCATAAACAGTCAAATGGTGGTCTCCCAAAAGCACAAGATTATATCATTGCCACAAAGTTACAGTCATCACTCATCAGAGTAAAACAATTCAAAGAGCATTAAATGAAAAATAGTGCACCAAAACAAACTGCATTACTATCAACTAAAAATCAAAAAGCCTAATTAACTTTTAGTGTTTTAGATGCCATAACGCGCACATAAAATCTTATTCTAGTGTCCATGGTAATGGAGCAACATCTACAAAGTAGATGTGAAAAAGAGATATCTAACCATGGACATTGGATTTCCTAAAAAAAACATGGACATTGGAATAATACTAATAACATTGCCACCATTTACTACTGCATATCAAGCAGGCCATAATTTCTCTATTTTGATTTATCAATCTTGTATTATAGCCACCATTCCACTTTCATATTAAATAAGGAGGGGGTGTTGGAAACAGCACTACTGCTAAACAAATCCACACTTGTCATAATAGCCAAACCCAAACAAAAAGCTGAACTCAGAAGTTTAGTGACCATAAGAATGTTGGTCAAGAGTTTTATATACGAGTAGCAAAAACATAGGTGTAAGAAAAACGTGGTGAAGTAAGAGAAAGAGCGTTAAAAAGTTGAGTGGATGGGTGAAAAAAAAGGGATGATACAGTATGGGGTGAGTGGAAAGGTGTAAATATTGTGGGGTAAGAGGGATAGCGATGTAAAAAAAGTTGGTCAAGAAGGGAATAAAGCAGATATGTTAAGAACATTATGAAACGAAAACATAAAATATGTTGAGAACATTATAACGGTAGTATAGTATATAGAGATGTTTAGGTATAACTAACATAACATTCAAAATAATTGGATACCTTAAAAAAGCATAACAATTTACCATCCTTTTGAAGTTATGATTAATGGAGTCATCTAATGCAAAAGTCTTCGTCAATAGCCATTAAATTATACTATTAAGTGTCTTTTCCTAAGCGTGTGTCCATACTCCATAGATTAACTGCCTATTTCCTAAATTAAAAAATATTTTAGACCATTACACCCTTATTCCCCTTTTAATTTCTCATTATATCCTAAGATTCCCACCAACTAATCTTATGCTTCATTAATGCTTGTACTTGCACAAATGAAATAAACAAACAAAAATAAATTGAGTTGTACAGCAATAACGAATGTCTTTTTAAGATTTATTCAATTTTACCCAATTGTCTTAATTCTCGTGAAATATTATAAACAAGCACTTAATTTTGGGATGGAGGGAGCATATTTTAAAATTTAATTTCCTTCCTTTTTGGGCAAATTAAATTTCCATTCTTCATGAATTCATTTGGTCTACTTCGTATATCATTGCCCTAATTACTAGATTTACTATTTGTGGAGACTTCTTTGTTGAAACTAGATACCATCAACTAAGCCATAGTCTTGTGTTAATTCTATGCATATTTTAATTATTTAGAGGCTTAATTAAAAAATTGCACAATGACCCAAATTGTTTAAAACAGCCCTGTTTGTATTGAAAAAATATAGAATTAAAAAAATTCAGCAATAAGCAAATGAAATTAGAAATATATGATACAAGTTGAGCTTTTCTACCCATTATGCAAATTATTTGCAGTACATACATCTCTAATATCCAGTAAATACATTCTTACACTTGAGACTATTAAACAAAACAAAATTATTAACCCTATCACCCTCCTATATGTTAGTTTATTTAGTATCTTCAAAAACAATCTTAAGAGCTTTTCTAAACAGTAATGTATATCCAACAGTTTTCCTATAACAGTCTTACACTTGAGACTATTACACAACAAACAACATTATTAACCCTTTCACCCTCCTATATGTTAATTATTATCTTCAAAAACAATCTTACGAGCTGTTCTAAACAGTAATGTATATCCAACAGTTTTCCCACAACTAACCTCTAAACATAGCAAAAAAAAACCTCTACAAACTACTCCACATCAGCCATAATTCTTGAAGGAAAAACTGCTTCAGGGCTCTCCTATTATTCAAAAAGTAAAAATACTGAAAAAAAAAAAAAAAAAAAAAAAAAAAAAAAAAAAAAAAAAAATTAAGTAAAAAAAAATACAAAATTTATAATTTCATTTAGGTATTTTAGGAAACTTGAGGCACTTTGTAGTATGGTAGCCAGAATTGTTTTTAGGAGCAGAGCTGTAACACTATAGCTTGAAGATCTCTTTTTTATGCTCCTAAATATAAAAACCTTGTCTATTTTTATCAGTAAGCATAGAATTCATATCCAAGCACATATTTCAGTATTCTAGATTAAGCTCCTGATATACATCCACTTCACAATAAGTCAACTACTCAAAATGGTCAGTATTTAAAGCAAAGGACATTAAGAATGGTCAGTTTTCCATTAAAGAAACTTATATGAAGATCAGAGGTTCTTCCCCAACCCATGGTTCAGAATTCTTAGTCTCAATAAAGCCACTCCAAGGAGTAAGTTTATTGCTTGGTTGGTAATGTAGAGAAGGTTCGTGACTCATGATAAATATCTGGAATGGAAAATTGCTACAAGCAATATTTGTGGCCTTTGTGGTTCTGTTCCTGAATCTGTTGAGCACCTATTTTTCAAGTGTTCCTATTCTGCTGTTATTTGGTCTCAGGTTCTGATTATGCCGAAGTTTCATAGACCTGTAGCTGATTTTGATGAGGAGAATGCTTGACCAATGAAGTCTGGGAAGAAAGGTAGAGACAAGCATAGGTTGTATTTTATCTTTTGCAGAATTGATTTATCAAATCTGGATTCAGAAGAACAAAAGGTTTTCAAAGATACCTGTGAAACCTCAGCTGCTGTTTTTCATAGAATTTGTTTAATGGTTGCTTATAGAGCTAATGACTGTCAGAAGAAGCTAATCTGTATTTAGCTATTTTGTTTGCATATAATTACTTTTATCTACCTAGAAGGCAGGAGATTATTAGTGCTGATGCTTCAGTGTTTCTTTGTGGTATTTTTGTAAATGAAGTTAGGTTGTAATTGTTCTATCTTGGTACAAACATTCTCTGTTTAATTTCCCAAAAAAAAGGATAAATAGATAAAACTGCTCAAAATGAAGTACCAAAAACCCCAAAATCAGAAAGTCAGCACAATAACTCAGGTAATGGGCACAACGCTCAATTGCAGAGAACACAATAAGCAAACTGAGCAACACACCTGGGACTCCACAAGTGACATAATGCACACTCAATCTCTGAGACCCAGTTCCACCTCAAGCTCATCATCTTCTTCGAACAACTTTAGAAGACGGGCATATTGTTCCTCTCGTTTCTTTTTCTGCCATAGCTTGAAGAGGAAAAAAGAAAAAAGCACCACAGCTGCAACAGCAATGCATATGATAGCCACTTTGGTCCCAGTGCCACTATTGTGAGTTTTTATCGCACCATCCTTGCTATCATTTTTGGAGCTTGGCGTGTCATTTGACAAACCTAATAAAAAGGAAGAGAAAAAAAATAAAGAAAAGCAAAAGGGAAATGCATGTTACCAAGACCCTATAATCAATTTCAAAACTGACTAAAATATATATATATATATATATATATATATATATATATATATATATATATATATATATATATATAAAGATATATATATATATATATATATATATATATATATATATATTTTCCCTAGATGGAAAGATACTGCTTATGTTTATACCTAAGGGAAAAACTGCAGGAGGAAGTGGAAATAGCATTTAGTCTTGTGTTACACTAAATACAACCAAAACCTACAGCCTGAAATGCAGTGACATACAGAGACAAGCTCAGAATACCTTCCACCATGCAATAGCCACAACAGTTGCATGGTACTATTCTCAGCTCACAAATACCATCATTTACTTCCATCAACCACCACCCATCTAAGTCCACAAAAAACCTAATGTCTCTTGGCAACAAATTGCTAGTTCTTGATCTGCTCCATTGTAGTAGAAAGAGAAAACCACTTTGACAAGTTGGGTGTAAAATGAAAAGTCAAGTCAAAGTTATTAAAAATATAGAGTAAAAAATAAAAAACTCTGCCAGCCAAATCTTTATGAAAATTAACAAAGAACAAGGAATTAAAAGGCTAACAGATAATGATTCAATGAATAGGAAAAATAAAAGGTGAACATCGAATAAACCTGCTTCTAAAAATTAGATGGAAAGATTCATAGATATACCATTCCAAGTTCTATCCAATGTGCAGTTACTAAAGAGCTTGTTGTTAAAAACTATACTCCGTACTATTTAGCAGGTGCAAGGTTGGCTTTAACACAAGATCCTAGACCATTTTAACCTTTTTTATAAGAAATATTGGCAATGAATTCCCCTCATAGCTCCAAGTTCAACTCTACAAGGGTATGATATTAATCTTCAAAAAGACTCTATTAAACTAGATGAAAGATAGCTAGGCATGGGAAACATCATAGTTCTGAATATGTCAAATGAGAAACTATTTTGTACTTCCAAATATTAATTTCCGCAATACTAGTAAGGAAACAGTTGGCCTAAAGGCCATAACTCTAAGTGCAATTCATGGCAAAATTTAATGGCTCAAGCTCCTCAACACCCTCTACCCCAACTTCCTAGAAATGCCATTGCAATGCACATATGTGCATACATTAATAAAGAGATTAATGATAGCAATGGTTTTTGAGCTAGCCTAGGCATGGAGAAGCAGACAATCTGACATGAACCACAGCAATAAAGAGATTAAAGGCAGCAATGGTTTTTGGATGATTAAACAAATACAATATAGCAGCTTGAAAGAGTTTTCCCATTATCTCAACAAAAACAACATGCTAAAGCCCATTTACAGAATATAAAATACTTAATTAGCATCCTAGTAACACAAACATACTAACTATCCTTTAAACTATTCTTATTATTGCCAAATTCACATCTGTATTGACATGAAATTAACACCAAATCAGAAACAAATTGTTTAGAAACTACAATGACCTATAAAATGCAAAAAATTGTTGAGTGCCTATACAATTGGCATTTATGATATCTAGTAAAAGCAACTTTTATTTATGTGTCTCCACCAAGAGTGTACCATGCTCCAATGGACACTAAGTGGATTCTTGGATTCTCTAAAATATTAAAAGGTAAAATTTAAAGTGTGAAAATGTGTGTGTGGAAATAAAACAACTCTGTCCTATAAATTACTTTGCAAACCATGGTAATAAAATTTCAATTGAGATTTGTGATATAGACATGGAGAGCAAAATACCAATTTTACAATTAAAATATCTACATGATGAGCAAAATCCAACCTTGAGGTGATTGGATTAGCAATGGAGATAAACTAAGCAAAATATAATCAATTAAACCTATGTTACTCGGACTCTCCATTTTACCTCAATTACCCGTGTTGGACCCTCACTCGGATATGGGTATAAAACTTAAAAACATTATTTTAGTTCACAAGTATATTTTTTTCACAAAATAGGCGAGTTGGACAGTTGGACAAGTACACATGCCGGACATGGGTACCCTAGTCCGAGTAACATAGAATTAAACAACTATAGGGTATTAAACAAAGATTTAGCCCACCTAGCCTACACCGGTGGCAAGATCATCAAGTTTTGAGTGAACGGGAGGACAAATATTAAAGTTAGAATAAGGCAAAGGAGAGACTGAAAGTGGGGGAGGTGGTGGGGATGGAGGAAGAGTAAGACTGGGAGGAGTGAGATAGAATGATTAGTAGAGAAAGGAAACAAATATGACAGAGGATGATCGTTCAAAGGAGAAAAATTATTCTTGGGTAGCATGGCAACTATTATTCTTATTATAAGGGGAATAAATTTCCTTTCAATAATTCAATTAAACAAAACAATTTAAAACATCAGAAATATATTTTTCCCCCTTTAAACTTCTCCACAATTATAGGCAATCCACGCAAGTAGAGGGAGTGTACAGTAGCTACCAGGACCCCAAACTGATAGCATTAAAGGCTGTCCTCCGCCTTTGATTTTAATGGACACAACATAAAAAAATAAAAATAAATAAAAAAGTATTCTTGTACATATATATATAATTAAATTGACAATTGGCGCATCAGATGAAGACAAAATTAATTCAATACAACCTCCATTCACTAAAACATAGTGCTTATTACAACAATCTTTAAAACTAAAGTCCATGTATTAGCAAGGCGCCAGAAAACAAAAATTATATCCTTTCATTCTTGATCAGGTAAGGATAGCTGTGTGGAAGGGAAGAGAAGAGGAGTTCGGAGCTCCCTTCTTAGTGCGCATAGGATACATTGAATCTACTGTGTCACTATTAGCGCTGGGGTGCACTACTGTGTCACAGATAACAGAATAATTTCGGAAGTGAATCGATAGAAATCTCTACCACACCATTCTTTGGGTAACCCCTCATGCCAAAGCATTTAAATAGTTGATAAGCTCACGGTACATGATCAATGAAATAATATTGTTTACGGCTCCAAAACCACCAACAAAACACGAAACCAGACACATAGTCAGCTTATTGAAAGCAATTGCATCCAACTGAATTACCATCGTTATAGCAACAAAACAATCCAACTATCAAATCAAAAGCCTAATTGAATAAACGTAATCATCAAAATTAATGCATAAAAAGCCTAATTTCTCAACATCTAGAAGGTTGAGCCATAAAAATTAAATTTTTAAGCAAGATCCCTAAATTCTAAATACCTGAAACATGCAAATACTCAACACATTGTCCAGCACTTACCAATGGCATTGTCTCAAACATCATAAGAAATTAACCACAAAAATCAAGAAACAATCAAAATAAACTATAAAATTTTAGCAAATTAGGTTAACAAACATGAAAACAATTAAATTGGAAGAAAGAAAATACTCTCGTTAAAACAGAATTCAAGATCAAAGAAACTAAAGAAAGAGATCTGCAGCACAAACCTGTAAACGAGTGAAGAAGGAATGAAGATAGGAAAACGAGAAGTCGAAGCGATCTCGCAGTGGAAATCTCAGGCATGGCTTCCTCTGTTAGCTTTGTTAACAAAAATGTTCTTCTCTCTCTTTCTATTCAAGCGAAGGTTGGGGGACGAAGAGTGAGTCAAATATTTTGGGCAAACTGCAACTTGTGCTCACGGTTTTCGTCTGATTTACTTCGAAATTTAAAGGACAATGTTATTAAGGTATCATTTACAAAAATACAAATCCTTATACGTGGTTAGCCACGTGGTGTGACCATTTCACGTAATCACATATAAAGCAATTAATTAAGTAATAGGGGTTACGGTAAAGATCAAATGGGGTTACTGTAGCATATGTAGGTTACTTAAATAAGAAAAAGGGGTTACTTTCTTAAATAAGTGGAATTATTCTTTCGTTTTTTAAAACGAAAAAGTAGGGGTTACTTAAATGAACAAATGGGGTTACTTATTTCTAAATTACTTGATTTCACTCGTATAATGAGTTTGAGTTACTTTTATGGATTACATGGGGTTACTCTTATGAAAAAATGAGATTACTCATACATATAAATGAAGATTACTCTTATTGGGAAGTTATGGAAAAACGAAGTATCACTGAAGAAGAGCCCATTGGAGTACTTGACCGAAGCTCTACCTGGATGGATGGCATCCGGGCATATCTTCAAGACGGCACGCTGCCTGACTCACCACAGGAAGCGGCTGTCCTGAAGAAGCGAGCTGCAAACTTCGAGATAAGAAACGGAGAACTCTTCAAGGCGGGTTTCTTAAAGCCGCTGTTGAAGTGTGTTACCCCAGAAAAGGGGTAGGAAGTTCTCGAACAACTGCATGTGGGATGCTGCGCCTTTCACATAGGCGGCAAATCCCTGGCTGTTAGGACCAGGCGGTAGGGTTACTTCTGGCCCTTTCTTGAGTCAGACGCCATGGAGATGGTAAAAAAATGTGACAAGTGCCAAAGATTTGGCAAGCTCATCCATCATTCAGCCACTGACCTGACAACAATTCATAACTAAGTCCCGTTTGCTAAATGGGGCATGGACATCTTGGGACCGTATACGCCTGCACCAGGCGGAAAACGGTACATTCTAGTGGTTGTAGATTATTTCACCAAGTGGGTTGAGGCAAAGGCGGTCAAGAATATCAAGACGAAAAATGTCATCTCTTTCATTTGGAAGAACATCATCACCTAGTTTTGGGTACCTATGTCTATGGTTTTTTATAATGGCCCTCAGTTTGAGACGCCTCACCTTAAGACTTGGTTGGGAGATCAAGGGATCTCACATTGTTTTGCATCAGTCGGCCGACCCCAAGCAAACGGCCAAGTTGAAGCCTTTAACAAACTCATCTCAGACGGCATCAAAAAGAAAATAGAAAAAGCCAGTGGTTTATGGGCTGAAGAATTAATCCACGTCCTATGGGCCATCCAACAACTGAAAAAGGGGCAATCGGTGAAACTCCATTTCTCATGGTATACGGTGCTGAAGCCGTCTTGCCCATTGAACATTATGAGCCAACTCTACAATTTATGCTATACGATGAAGAGGCAAACTGGGAGGCCATGCGGTTAGCACTGGACTCACTCCCGGAAAGCAGGGGCAATGACGCCTTGCGTTATGAGATTTACCATCTGAGAATGACCAGAGCCTACAACAAGAAAATACACAAACAAAAAATTGTGTTACAAAAAATTGAGGCAACCGGTAGGGCCAATGAGCAAGGGAAGTTGACTCCTAATTGGAAAGGCCCCTACCGGATCTACTAAGAAGTAAGAGACTGCACCTACCTCCTGGAAACCCCAGACGGTAGGAGGCTGCCCAGAACTTGGAATGTAGATAACTTAAAAAAGTACTACTTCTAAGAATTGTAAATTTTTGTAAATGGAAATCCTATCAATGAAAAACTCGCTTTTTCTTTCCAATACTGTTATTTATTTCTTTATATACATGCACAATGTTTCAAGCACCGCATGTGCAATACACAGACGGTTGACTTTTATATACTAAAATTAAACTAAGTTAAAAACTTAATAGTTAAATCAATGTCCAAGAGACATGAGGCCAATGGCCGAATGATACTTATTTTATAGATTCGTCTGCTTCAACATGAGTATGGCGTCCAGCGATGCCCATCCGGGTGGAATCATCGCAGAGAGTATCTCCCATCCGGATAACACAGTGCTCTACAAACACATACAGATGACAAAGATTGAACGACCTAATTGGTCAACTCATAGTCGTCTGACCAAGATAATCTAAAGAACGACTAAGTTTACAGAAACCGGATGTCCAAGGATAACAGCCGGTTATCGGCCGAAGTTCTAACATAGATTATTTTCTGAAATTATGCAAGTCCTCCCAATGGGCCAAAAGGACATTCAGCGTAATTGGATTACAAATACCCCAGGCAGAGGAGAAGGAAGTTCAGTATAACTATGTCACCGCCTAGGCTAGAGGCTGTTTTCTTATGTGATTTGACGACTGTGTACTTGGTTTGGGGCAATCACTACTGTGATTGATTTACTTGGGAACATCCCATACTCCTTAAAGTGTAAAAAATTCCCAACACAATCAATTAGCAAAGTACTAAAACCAACCACATAGCCGCCAGGGGCAAGTACAGGCAGTTTGTCAACTACCGCATGCTCTCTAAGAGTTCGGCAAAAATTCAAGTTTATTTATATGTATGCAAAATTCAAACGCAAAAAGTAATGCAAAAATTGAAACAAGTAATTGAATAAAACCGACTCATTCGTTATATTTCATAAATTTAAAACCGACTAAATGGCCGGATGATAATGTTAACCAGATGTGCATCCAGGTCAAAGCAAAAAAATAAAATTTTTGGATTTACCCAACTCTTTAGTCGGTAAAATACACAGATGTGCGGCACGCAGGCCGGAGAAAATAAGGTTGGCATACTGCCGCAGAAAATCTAAGGCTACTGAGTTTGCTCCAGCTAGTCTTGGCCTGTTGGGAGGTTTGCTTCAGTCTGCTCGGGTTGGACAAGGTTAGGGTCAACCGGGGCTTGATCAGTCTGATTGCCCGCCTTCTGTTCTTCCTCATCGGAGGCAACCTCAATACCTTGTTCTAAGGCCCATTCCTTAAACGGAGGCGGTGCTTGTTCCTACAAGACCTCAGCATCATACACCTCTGTGGCGTACTCATACCTTAGTCGGAGATACTCAAAGTTAGACCCTGGGTGAACAAGATCCTAAGCCAGCTTCAGGCGGTCTTTAGTATCTTTCTCATTCCCAACAACTAGCCGGTTTTGCTCCTTGGACGGCTCCACCTGGTGATGGTTCCTCATTTCAACCATCTCAATTTTGAGCCGGCTGTTCTCTTCCTTCAGCTGGAGGTTCTCCTTGTCCGCCGCCTCTAAAGCCTTTAGTTCAGACTTAACATTTTTTAACTCCAACTCTAAGTTGGTGGCTTTGGTGTTGGCTTCCTCAACTACAGCCATTAGGGTCTTGATCAACTCCTCTTGTTCAACTCTTGAGCATTAATTTCTATTTCACTCATTGTATTTTGATAGTGAGCAGAGTTGAGAGCAGCCTCTGCCCTTTGTTTAGAATCGAAGTTGACCACCTGTAGCCAAGGCACTTTGTCCTTCTCCGACTTAGTGAAGGTCCTAAGCATCCACTTGGCGAACTGTTGGACATTAAGTCGGCTGCTGCAGGCATCTGCACCATAAGAAGTACTTGGTGAGAGGGCAGCATAGACGGCACCTAAGTTGTGCCGGCTGCTAAGTGAATCTCTAGACGGGCTTGCTCGAGTCTTGAATCTTATAAAGTCAAGCAACCATGAGGGTTCTAAGCAGTTATTATTACCTTCATCTTTAGGTTGGGAAGCTCCCCCTTCCCCAACCGCTGCATTACCACTTGCAGCTTCGAGTGGCTCGCCACTCTTCGACGTCGTAGAGGCATTCGAGTGGGGTGTGTAAGGTTCAGCTGAACAGAAGAAGTTGGTCGGGGGGGTTTAGTTTCCCCACCTTAGCCGGGGTCTTCTTTAACTTGTCCCCAGGCCGCTTGAACATCTTGCCGATGGAGCAGGGGATGGGCTTACTGCCACTCCGTAAAATCAGGTAAAGGGGTTACAGTCGGTATACAAGAATAATATATGTCAATTGCAGGAAAGCATGGTAGGCGGGCCATACCCCGTCTTGCTTGGCGTCCAAGGCCGCCTTTTTCTTTTCCAACTGCTCTTTCCTCAGTTGAGTAGCCGGTTTGGCAGGTGTCTTGTTAGCATCCACCATTTCCAAAGCTTCTTCTGTAGAAGGAAACCGGCTAGTTATTTACTTTATAAGAAGTTTGTTAATAACAAAAATTAAGAAAAATAGCAGCCGGAATAAATTACATACGTCTCTCAAACATGGTGCTAAGACCACATGCGGTGAGAAACGCCTCATCTTACAAAGAATCCGAGTGAGGTACCCAATTCTTGGGTAAAATTAAGTGAGTCCCATCATCCAAAGGTTCTGTGGTGGTCTAAAAAAACCCCAGCTCTATTAATTGCTCCCAAGCCCTAGAAGGAATGCGAGGAAGGGCGCACTTTTTACCCACCAAAGGCGGGTCCTTATTGTACCGGCTAAGGAACCCGTTGTGGCCCAAAGTGGGCGAGGAGATCAAGTAGAACTTCTCCTTCCAGCCAGTCCACTTCGAAGGCTTGTCCAACGTCATCATATAATGCGGATGCGTCGTCAAAGTGTACCATGCCCCAAATCTGCCTGGAGCCCGGCTCATGTAATGCATGTGAGCAAAGGCCTCAAAGCTAGGTCAATGTTTTGGAACTCACAGGCGTAATATAACTTAAGATATTAATCCATAAATTGGGGGTGAGTTGCCAGACGCCTAACTCATACCCTTTCAAAATTCTTTTAATTCCCTAGTGAAGAGGAAAGCGGAGGCCGACTCTAATCACATCCTCGTAGCAGCCGAAATAGTTATCGGCGTTCGCAGTATTATCTTCCCAAGCCACCGTCGCCTCCGCAGGCGGTACCACTATGTCCCAGCCGTCCACTATTGGGTGTTTATCTTTAAAAGCTTTGAAGCTACCCTCCAAAGTAGCAATGCCCTTAAGGGACATACCCGCCTACGTGGGGTTTTTCATAGATGGCCCCTTGGCCGGCTGCTGATACTTAGCAGCAACGTCTTCTTGATCAGAGATGGAAGCCTCTTAGCCGGATCTTTCAGCGGCCTTTTCACCGTCTGACTCTTCATTTGAATTATGGGCAGAGGCGGACTCTTCGCCGCCTGACTCCCTCAAGATCCCATCACTAGGAGTGGTTGGGGTGCCACCCGGAGAAGATCCTGCTTGCTCATCTGACCCCTCATACTCCCTATCCGGAGTAACCTCGTCGGCGGGCACTTCCAGAGCACGCCGTCTTCTTTGCTTGGTAGCCGTTTGTTTTACTCTAGCCATCGTGTCTTGCATAGACACAGAGACGGAGGGATTCGGGGATGCGCAAGGCAGGTCCAAATGTCCAGAAAAAGGCACCCCGGCTCTAGACTCAGCCGTACCAGGAGACCGGCTGATTGACCTAGGTAGTGCAGTGTGTGTCGATGGGGAATCCATTTTATTTCAAAATGAATGTATACAAATGGAAAAGGCATGAAAAACTACAGAAGAGGAGAGGCGGTTACCTTTTGTTTAACTCTGAAAAACTATGAAAATAGCCTCAAACGGTGACCGGTTGTCTCCACTGAAAAGGAAGATGGAAGCTTGAGAAATCAGCTACAGGCGGAATTAGAGTCTCTCTCTCTAGAAAAATGCTCTCTTTCTCTCTCTAGACTTTAATAATGGTCAAAGATGGGGAGAGAGGGGGGGGTAAAACCGTATTTATAGATGGGTAAAAACGGGGCATCCCCGTCACTCTACCAGAAGGCGAACAGTCTTTTTATTGTCCACCATCAACAGGGGGACGCGTGTCACAAGCGCCCCATGGCCTGCCACTTCACCCCCGTGAGGGACAAATGTTTAGGGTAAAAATATTCTAAACACGTGCTCAATCAGAAAGGGACACGTGTTAGCCTCAGACAGGTCTTATATGGGCCACTCAGCAGCTGACACGTGTCAGCCTTAGATAGCAGATAGAATTGCGGCCTTCAGGGCCCAATTCTCCAGATCGCCGCAAAACGGTGCAGCCCATTATGTCATCCTAACCTAATGAAGGACACTTTTTCCAATGACCTTATAAATAGGGAGATTTCCACCATTTTTGGGACATAGTTGTTTTATTATAACAACCCTACATTCTCTCACATAAGAGAAAACACCTTATCTCAGAATCCGAGAATATCTCACTTTTACCTTTTCCACACCTTTTCATATTCTTCGATCGATACTAACTTGATCGTCGGACGCGGAGCTCCTATCGACCAGAGTCTCCGTGTTTTGTAGGTACAGAGCGCGCCGGATTAGTCTTCGAGCTGTAACTCTCCCGAGGGACAAAAACACCCAAAACACCTTGTATTTGTTTTGGCAAATGATTTTTTTTTTAAGACATGATAGAGATATAAAGGAATAATGCTCATATTATTGATGGAAATGGTGAATAAACAAACATAATGATCAAACAAACAAAATGGAAATCTATGCTAGACTTGAATGGGGAAAGGGATTGAAAAAAAAATCATGAAATCTTGTACAAAGGGATCATCGTGTGCCCGTCTTCATTGTTGTTTATCATCTCTTGCCGCCTAGAGGGATAGGAAGTTTGTTGGCATCAACTAGATCTTGAATAACGTCCTTTAAACTCAAACATTACTCAGTAGTGTGGCCCCTTCCTTGATGGAACTTGTTGTGGGCATTGGGATTCCACTTGGCACTCCTTTCTTCAGGTTTTGGCTCTGGAAATGGTCCAATAGGTAAGATCAAGCCTTGACCGTAAAGGCGATCAAAGGCCGCATCATAAGTCATTTCTATAGGAGTGTATATTCTCTTTTTCTTGGGCAATGGAGTATCAAGAAGTAAAACTTCATTGAGATCGACCTGACATACATTGTTGGCAGTACCTTCGGGCTTAGAAGTCAAAGAAGAAGGAAGGTCATTCTTCTTGTTTTTCCAAGTGTTATTATTGTTACTACCAACAGTCTTTATTAGTTCATCCTTGATATTGATGGCAATAACATCTACAGCTTCGAAAGTGTTTAAAGGCAAGAACCTAAGGTGTTGCTTGTACTTGTAAGTTAGGTTCTTGATTAAGAGGCGACCCATCTCTCTTTCTTTAGGGGGATCTACCAAGAGTGCATCCGTTTCCCTACACCTTTTCTGATAAGTGGTGAAGCCTTCATTCTCTTTCTGTTTGAGAATGGAGAGTTCACGTTCAAACGTTCTGGTTTGAATCTTACACTTGTAACGATTCATGAAACTGTCGGTAACATCTTGCCAAGTTGCAGTATGCTTTGCATTTAGAGAATAAAACCATTGTTGGCAAGCATGCTCTAAGGAGATAGGGAACATCGTAGGAAATAGTGTTACGTCCAATCCCTTGAGAGCCATGGTTGTAGAGAACGCCTTCAAATGGAATATTGGATTGTCAATAGGCTTTAACTTTGGAATATCAGCAGTGGAGAACTTTTTAGGGAGAATTTCTTACATATCCGAAGGAGTGGGGGGCTGTTCCATATAGGTGAAATCCTCATAAATCTTGCTCACCTGCTCTTTCAATTTATCAAGGGTAGCAACAGTGACCTTGTTTTGTTCCATTGTAGTGACCCTAGTGGTAAGGGTTTGCATGATGGCAGACAATGCCTCAATGGATTTGTTGATGTTCTCGATATCTTCCTTAGTGTCCATTGGAACAAACTGAAAGTAGTTTAAAGGTGATAAGTTATGTGAAGATGGCGATTTTGCCTCTTAGGTCTTAAAGGTTGATGCGGTAATGACTCGAACCGTACCAATCTACCCTTGCTTCTTGACCAAGTACTGTGAGATAAAATAAACTCACTTAATTATTTAACGCGCTGATCGAAATTGGGAAAGGAAGAGGGAAAGATAGACATTTGAAAACATGTAAGACAAACTCCACTCATATTTTGTGACAGAAAAAATAGGTGCATGAACCTAGTATACGATCATAAAAGACATGGTGCACGACTCGAGTCGAAAAATAAAGAAAGTGTGTGGACTATACTTGACTCGTGACTGAATAAGTGATTTTATAAGACTCATGGTATAATCGCATGGCTAGACATGTAAACAGTAACAAAAATGACTAACGCAAGGACTCAATTAGCACGGAAGACTAAAAAATGAGCTGACTGGAATAAACCCTGACTGCCATGACACGGTGCTGGTTGCCGTGGCATGGTGCTGTTTGCCGTGACACGGTGCTGACTGGCATGACGCGGCGTTACTGTCGTGGCGCGGTAATCAGCTCCAGGTTCTGTTTTATGCATTTTCTAGTTTTTCTTGGTTTTAGAGTTTGTTGTAATTACTAAGTGAGTACGGTCCATTAGCATTCGTTAGTTATAATAAACCACCATAGACAAAGAAAGATCGTTAATGTTAGGATCAAAACGATCAAATATATACACATAGGCATGTAGGCACAATGATGCAAATAAAAGTTCGCAACCTTAGGTCAAGTTCTATGTTCTACTATGGTCAAGTTTATTTGGTGTCAATAGGGTACCATGGTAAAGAGTTTTGACGGGTTAGCAAGGCAGCCTCCCTTGAGGGTGTATGCCAACGGGCAGCTTCGCATGTTCGTGATTAAATCGAACTTGACTCCATGGTTTGGGTGAATTTAATAACTCGAATGAACCCTTATTGCCAAGAGCGTTTTTGGTCGATAGAGCTTAAATTCCCTAGGGTTAAGATGTATGTAGAACACACTCGTTTTTTCAGAAAAAATGAAGGAAGCTAATAACGAGAAAAAAAACATAACCACTGAAAGAATTTTACAAGCACCGTGTCATGGTGGAAATTGCAGCGACACGGTGGAAAATGATGTGACACGGTAGAAAATACCGCGACACGGTGCAGTACACCGCGTCATGGTTTTTTGTACCGTGTCACGGTGCCTCTGTAGTTACACGGTGCTTGTAAAATTCAATCAGTGCCTCGTTTATGTATCGTGATCAGGTTATCCAATTTTTCCTATGGGCGAACCTAAAATACAATGTTAAAACGTCTATGTATATGCAAAGATTGCTAATTTAATCACAAGAATACGATTCAAGGATCTTTCAAGTCTCATCCGCTCATCTTAATTAAATACCGATCACTTGATGAGAGTCATTTATGACGCTTAAAAGAATAAGGTTAAAGTTCATTTTCTTTATTTTCTTTCATCATTTTCATATAATTCTCTTAGTTTTATTTGATTTTCCATTTTTATAATTCACTTTGGTTCTCAATTAGTTTTTACGAGTTTTTCATATTTTTAGTTGATAATTCATAGTTTTAGTTTTAGTTTTATTTTGTTATGCTTTCTCTCTTTGTTTTATTTGTGTTTTGTAGGTGAATAATCAAGTCAATTTGCATATTTTGGGACTGCCTTGTTCGCGGGCATCATCTCGAGTGCACTGATGATGGGGATGCTCGAGAGCGCGGGGTTTGATCAAGCAAGCGAAGGAGCCAAGGCCTCGTGCACCACACAGGGGTACGTGCGCGCGGCACAGGGGTGCGTGCGCGCAGACCCAGCAATGCCCGCACGTGGCTGGTCTGTGCGTGCGCACGACCCTGTGCAGCCCCCTTCGCTCGATTTTCCTATTTATAGCTTTTGACTTTCTTTTTTATGAGGATTTAACTTTTAACTAGAGAGAGAATTTTCCAGAAATAGTAGAGAGAGAAGCTTAAGATTTACTTGTTTGTACTTGAATTTGATCTTAGATTTCAATTTGATCTTGAAATTCCTTCTTCAATTCAATGAAAGTTTATAAGATTTCTTTCCCTTGATTTACTTTCAATGCAATTTGATTGAGATTACATTCCTTGCTCTAGAATTTGTTGATTGATTGATTTTCTTTTGATTAAGCTTTAAATAAATATGAATTTGTTTTGTTCCTTAATTTCACCATGATGAGTGAGTAGATTAGTTGCTAGGGAGAAAGGGAAGAATGCTTGATTGATGATTTTTGCTAGTTGATGATGCTAAATTGATTTGAATGTTGCAATTAAATTGGTTGACATAGTTGTGCATGTGATTGATTAAACTAGGAGTGATCAACCTATAAGATTAATCTAGATTGCATTGCAAATTTCAATGACATGAACCCTTGATTTGGGAATTGCTTTAATTGATTGAATTTGATTGTGATTTCCTTGTTAGCCATTCATAGTGAACCCTAGCTTGGCTTATAGGAGATAGCTTTTAGATTCCTTTGATTGCAACTATTGTTTGTCCCTTGTGATGTTGAATCGATTGAGTGATCTACAAATTAGCATAATCATTGAGCTTGCATGTGGAACCAATATCCCTAGTGTTTAGCATATTGAATTCTTCGATTTTTCTAGCTTTCTGACATCTTAGTTACCAACCACAACCATTTATATTCTTCGAATTAGCTTGACATAGGCTATAGCATCGTTCCTACTCATTCCTTTGGGTTCGACCCTTGACTTACCATATACTTGTATTAGGGTTGGTCGAGTGTTTACAAATTAAGTTTGGCTCTAGGGAGAGGTAGATAACGACCTACATTTTCCTCTTGTCAAAATTGGCGCTGTTGCCGGGGAGTGATATTGGTGCTTTGTTATAGTTGTTGAGTCTATTTCACCTTTAATTGAAAATACAAAAAGATTTTCTTTTAGGCTACATTTGTAGCCGTGCTACTAACCATTTCTTTTGAGATTTTATGCATAGAGCACGTGGTCATTCACTAGTGCCATTTGATCCGGAAATTGAGAAAACTATTGCAAGGTTGAGGAGTGCTAGACGATCTTTGACCCCTAGCATTTCAAGTGAAGAAGAACCACAACAAGAAGAACAAGCAAGAATGGGAGAAAATCCAAGAGTGGAATTGAAATAATTGGGAATTCCCGGTGCATATAGATTTGAGAGTGGAATTTCTCCACCTACAACACCGGCAAATGACTTTGAAATAAGGCCGGCAATGATTACTTTGATAGAGAGGCGACAATTTAGTGGGGCCAAGCATGAAAGCCCGCTAAACCATCTCAAGGAGTTCGAAAAATATTGCAATACTATTAAGGTGAATGGAATTTCTCAAGAATTCATCCGCCTCAAGCTCTTTCCCTTTTCTCTCATAGGGCGTGCTTTGGAATGGATAGACAAGGACATGGGACGAGGTTACCAAGGAATTTCTATCCTGTTTCTATCCACAAAAGAAAACGGCGGAGGCTAGAGCTTTGATTCAAGGTTTCAAGCAAAAGCCAAGTGAGAGCCTCTATGAAGCATGGGAGAGATACAAAGAGTATCAAAGAGAGTGTCCTCATCACGGAATTCCAACCTATCAAATCATTCAAATCTTCAATGGAGGCCTTAGCCCTCAAGGAAAATCATGTTTAGATGGAGGAGCTGGAGGTCCTATCGTGAACAAAACGGAAGAGGAAGTGGTGGACATAATTGAAGACGTTGTGAGGTATTATAGAGATTGGCAAGATGGAGAAAGAGAGTCAACTAGCAAGAGTAGCTCTTCGGTGTACTCGGTTGATCATCTAAATGCAATCAACAATCTATCCTCACAAATGAGAAACTTGGGGAAGGAGATGTCCGCTATCAAGGCAAAGTTGGAAAGTGCTACCTACCAAGTTTCAAGTCTTCCCTCCCAATCTAAGGGGAGAGGTATGTCTTCTAATTCTTAACCCCCTCTTTCTTCTAATAACATGCCTAGTGGATGCTTGTTTTGTGATGTTTGTGGGTCATATGATCATGATGTTTCTAGTTGCCCTCATGCATGTATGGATGTTTGTGATGATCAAGATGGAAATGTGAATGAGCATGTGAACTATGTGTCAAATAATCATGATTCTAGGTTTGAGAATCAAAGAGGTCAATGGAATAGGAATTACAACAATCATGGCAATTTTGACAACTATAACCATGGTGGTGGTTATAGGAACCAAGGGAACCAAGGTTCTCGAGGTAACTATAACAATCAAGGTTATAGTAGCCAAAATCAAAACCAAAATTATGGTAATCAAAACCAAGGTTATGGGAATCATAATCAAGGTAGTGGTAACCATAATCAAGGTTATGGTCAAAATCAAAATAGGGGTAATTGGAACAATCAAGGTAGAGGCAATTTTCAAAACAATGCTCAAAGAGGACCTTCACCCGGATTTTCTCCAAAGGCCCAAAATGATAATTCCTATGTTCAATCCTCTTCTTCTTCACATAGAACAAATTTGGAAGAAATCATTGAAAATCAAACAAAGTTGTTGAACACTTACATAACCGTAAGTGATAAGAAATTTAATGAAATGATGACTCATAATAAGATGCTTGAAAACCAAATTTCTCAACTTGCTAATGCTTTGAAAGACCATGCTAGTCCTTCTTCTTTACCTTCCCAAGGCCTAGATCCCAAGAGACCGGTCAATGCTATTGTCACAAGGAGCGGTAAGGTTCTTGAGGAGAGTTTGCCTAGGAAAAGTGAGACCAAAGAGGGCACAAAAGAGGTTTTGGTTGAAGATGAGAGAGGTGGTGCATCTTTGAGTGAGGTTGAAATTGAGAAGCTGTAGGGAATATTTCAAGCCATTATCCCAAACTTGAGCCCCACTGTGATCATACACTTAAGCATGGTGGCGTCCAAAGGGAAGGAAGCTAGAGCAAAAGAGTCGCCAACAAGTTTTAGGAACTTGTAAACCGTTCACAGGGTGAAAGTTACACCCCTTAACGATCCAGGAGATCGTCAACTCTAATAGGTCTGGAACCATGACTGGTGTTTGGAGATGAAGGTACAAATCCAACCTAAAAGAGATTGAACCTGCCCTAAATAGGCCTCTACTATATTCTACTCGTATTCATGTGCGCTTTCTAACTAACATGCAATCAATAGGTTTACCCTAAACCTGTTTATCTATGTTGGTTGAATATTAATGCACAAACAAATCTATTATTGGCGATCACTTGAATTATAATCATATTAGCCTAAACAAGATTATTAATTATCTTATTAAGCGTGATTACAAGTACAAATTCCCTTTAAACATGCATAAAAGGGGTGATCAAGCAACAACAATAACCGTCAAGCAACATAATAATAATAATAAAAATAATAATCATCATAACAATAACCATTATAACAATCATAATAATAATCATAATAACGCTAAAGCATAATAGCAAGATCCTAGGCATGATACTAAAAAGATTAATAACAAACCCTAGCATGTCACTAAACAATAAAGATCAAAGCTTTAGCCCTAACATGATACTAACATGCTATTAGGAAAGAAAATAGGAAGCATCCTAGAAATCATAATTGATATAAGCAAATCACCCCAAATATCATACTAAGGAAAGCATCCTAACATGATACTAGGAACCAAAATAACAATCTTAACATGATTTCTATATCATAAGATCAATTAAACAATTAAAGTACTTACTTGGATGCCTCGTACCTCTTTCTAATAACAAAATACACACGTTAGTAACTTCAAGGAAAAGTATAAAATCAAACAATTAAATTAACTAATGGAAATAGAGATTTGGGACCAAACCCTCAGAAATATCAAACCTTTCACGTCTAGGGCGAAGGCAACTTCGAACTTGGCTAGTGGTGTCTAGATCTTGTGAATGCGGAATTTTGTTTGTGAAAAGTTGGTTTAGAAAGAGAGAGAGTATCAAGAAATTCTTAATGAGAGTTGTTAATTCAAAAACGAAGGTTTAAGGAGGCTATTTATAACGAAAATCAGCCGGAATATGATAAAAAAGAATTAGAGTTTCAAGAAGAATAAAACACGACGCTGTCGCCACACAAGCATCTGTCGCCGCGCGACAAAGCCTGTCGCCGGGCGACAGCCTGTGGTACGGCGCTGTAGGCAGTTTTTCACACGTTTTCATATTTTTGATAAAATTAAGCGCACGAGGAGTAAAACTGTGATTTTATTTAAAACACTTCTTTTATTCTAAATAAAACTCAAAACACTCAATTATCAATGCTAATCACATTAGGATTCAAAAGAACCTTCTAGAAGATTCTAGAAACCTATAATCAATCCTAATTGCATTAGGAATCATAAATCATAATGGGCCCTCCTCTAGATCATTGGGCCGCATATAAAGGTCAAACCGGGCCCAGTTTAGTATTTTGGCCATAACTTCCTCATTATTTATCGGAATTGGGATTATAATATATCGTTGGAAAGAAATTTTCGAGCCCAATCCAACTACACTATTATTGGACCTTTTCATGGAACAAACTAAACTAGATTGGATATTTTCATAAAATAGAGAGAAATAAGAGAAATAAAAACTAACCGTAACACTAGACTTTCCACACTTTCACTTCATTCGATTATGATTCGACGTGAAAAGTATTCATCACCGGGTTTGGTTTTAGGGAGACACAAATGGGTGTCTACAGAAACCCCCACTTTGACTGAGTTTGGAGAAATGCAAGTTCCGAAAACGAAAGTCAAAGTAGCGATAGGGACGGAGAATGATTCAGAATGTTCTGCGATCCTAAATCATTCTTGTAACGCCGATACCTGCAAACTAGCGTTAGTTAAAACAGATAAAAGAGTTAAGAAACACGTATCTTGCACCGTCGAGCACACGTCTCTGTAGGTAACCGATTTGTTGCTGCATTTGCTGTTGTGACAACCTTCCACAAGCTAGGGAACGCCATCCTGCTGCTTTTGACGATCTCCCTCAAGCTAAGGGATATCGCCTGTAGACTGCTACGCTTGTAACTTCCTCCAATTTCCGCTGTGATAGTCTTCTGCAAGCCAGAGATACTATCGAAGACTGCTTCACTTGAAACGATCTTCATTGCTTTGTGACCATCTTCCGCAAGCCAGGGAACATGACCGAAGGTTGCTTCGCTTGAAGCGATCCTCATTTGTTGCGATAATACTCTGAAGAATATCACCGAAGACCAACGCTTGTTGATCTTTTAAAGTTCGCTTGAACTTCCTTTTGCTATGCCAGTGCGTCGGCGCTTTTGCTTGCTTGTGAACCAGTGTGTCGGTGCCTTTGCTATTTATGAACCATTATATCGGTGCCTTTGCGGTGAGCCAATGTTTAGGCGCTTTAAGCTAAGTGAGACGATCATTTATCAGGTCGATCACCTAATGCAATTGTTACCGATCTGATTACTAAATCATATCAAGTTGCTTATAGGGGCTAACTGGCGTACCAAGGAACCCAAACTGCTGTATGAGGTTGACATAATCGTTCTGAGATACCTAGCGTTCTGTCGCCTCTACAACGTTGCTGTCGCCGCATTTTCTTTATGTCGCTCGGCGCTGCACTCTGTCGTGCGGCGACAGAGTTGTCGTGTGACGCTGCTGTCGGGATTTCTAAATAAATCCCCTTTCTTCCTCATTTCGCTGTTACTGCTTTTTTTCATTTGAGTTTCGCCACGAAAACTTCGAATTGCCCGTTCTTGGTTGTTTCTCAACCAAATTCGTTCAAATTTGTTGCAAATCGAAGCTTTGTTCATCTAGTTTGCTGATCCATGTAAATGTTTTCAAAATCATCGATTTTTGCACCTTTTTTTCATGAATTTCTTGAAAATTTGAAACTTATATTGCTCAATTTGCTTTGTTTGTCAAATTTTATGCCATGAAATTGCTTAATTATGTTTGTATATTTCCTTGGGAGTATTTTGAGACTTGTTTGACTCGATTTGGTGAAGAAACGAGCGATTCACCATTGTTGAACCTCTTAAGGTCGTGAGAATGATGTGGCTCGTTCTTGATGTTTTTACTAGCAATTCTTGTTCAATTTGTCACAATAATTATCATAATATTGCAAGAAGTTGTTTGGTTGCTTGAAAAATGCCATATATGCTTGAATTGAAATTGTGCTCTATTTTAGTACTACGTACTCTATCTTTTTTATTTTTCTAAGATAGCATCATGTGGCTAGGCAAACCTTAGATACTATAGAGCCTTAATTTTTGTCAATTTTGCATAACATAGTATGGCTAGACAACGCGGTTCCGGTTCTCGGTCTCGAGACACACGACGGGAGCACGAGCCCGTTCAGGAGGACGCCGATCCATCCACCTCACTTGGTCCCTTCCCTGAGTGGGACGAGCGGACATTGTTCTTTGCCCCCAAGCATCATATTTTCGAGAGGGTGCGTCGTGGGATTGTTAGGGGTAGGACTCGTAGCCATGGCTCTGGCAACGAGACCATTGGTTCATTGTACGAAAAATATTTCCGCAATGAAGAATTGCGACTGATCTGGGAGTCTTGTGGGCTGACTGCCCTATTTCGGGCTACACAGGCCATGTACTCGTTCGATGCGGGCCACCACGTGGTTCGCGCTTTGGTGGAGTTCTTCTGGGATACCACCAACACTTTTCACTTTCCTTGGGGTGAGATGAATGTCACCCCAGCTGACTTCAATCTCATCTCGGGACTGGAGTTTCGCTCGACTGCGCTGCCGTTCGATAGCTCTATTAGTGTTTTCTCTCATGTGGTCGATGAGCTGTTGGGTCCGATCGCTGTTCGGGCCCGTGCTGAGGTGGAGCCCTCACGATTTAGCTCCAGGTGTATTCGTAGGTCGACTTTGGCGATGGCTTTTGAGGATGATGCGACCACCCGAGAGCAGCGGGTGCGCATCTTTGCACTTATTTTGCTGTCAGGGACCTTTTCTCCTGACAAGGGTAGTCGGGTGCTGCTTTACTACCTTCCTGTTCTCCGCGATCTGCAGCTGATTGGGACTTACGATTGGTCCAGCTTGGCCTATGCTGACTTTTGGCGGGGATTGCGAGACTCCTGTCGACACCGATCTTACACAGGAAACATCGCTCTCTCTAGCTTCTTGAGAGTTGTAGAGGTACACTTTATCTCTTTAAAAGTTAGCTCTAAACTCTTATTAGCATATGCTGATTTCCTCTTTATCTTCGTAGATCTGGTTCTACGAGTACTTTCCTTCGGTTGCGCTGGTGAGACCATCTCGACGCGAGCTCCCTGTTGGCGCCTGTTGGGGAGGTCGCTTCAGTAACCAGGCGACTACTGCCCATGTCCGAGAGCTGACCCTCTCGGTATGTTCTTTTTGAATAGTTGACATATTTGTATTGCTTTTGGTAGAGCTTCATCTTATAGACATTCTTTGTAGGAACCTGAGGTATTATACCGTCAATGGGACGATCTGGTTATTCCTGCGCTGGCTGCGCAGTACACTGCTGAGCGTCGCTACTTTCAGGGGACGTATGAGGCGGTGGTGTACCTAGGAGAGAGAGTTGTTATTCAGGACTCCTCAGAGATTTTCGTCGTCCTTGCTCCTCCGCCTCGCCACATGTTCCATGATGCGATGCTGCTTAATTTATCGGAGAGGTCGCCTGCTGGTACCCCTTAGCGATCTTATGTTAGCTCGAGGCGATGCTATGAGGAGGACTTGCTGCCGTTGTTAGCTCCAGCCCCTGTTTTGTCTGAGGAGGCGGCGGTATGATTTTTGTCTTTTATCTCTTTACTAAGTAGCCCCTAATGGTATTTTATTCACTTTAGTTTGCTTTTTTGTCAGACCAAGCCTACTTGGTTCGTTCCCCCTCGTATGTCCATCCACTATCAGGGGACATACGGGCCTATTGAGGAGATGATCCCTCCGGCTCCCGAGGATCAGCGTTTCGTTGAGCGATCTATCCCTCGTCACCAGACTCGGGTGAGTTATTTACCTGCTATTTGTTTATATCTGTCTTGTTTTGTTATTGACTTTATTTCTTTGACAGTTCTCGCACGAGGTGGTTACGGCGATGGCGAGGTGTATAGACGCATTTCGGAGCCAGCTAGTGCGGATGAGGAAAGTGGCTTCTTGCCGTCGTGACGACGCTGCTCGGGAGGTAGCTTTTCCTCTTTATTTCTGCATTGTTTATATTTCTATTTTCTTTGCATCTGACTTGATTTCTTTTTGCAGGGACATCCTATTCCTTCCCGTACTCGGAAGAGACCTGAGGCTCGGAGAGAGCCGGCTAGGTCTAGTTCCGGTGGTCGGAGTGGCCGATCTGATGCTGCCCGGACCGAAGAGGTAGAGGGCTCGGGTTCTTCTTCTAACGGTGCACAGGCTGGGCCAATGGGCCAAGGAGTGGCGACATCGGCTCCAAAAGGTGGTGGGACGTACGAGGTCGGCTCGTCGTCGCAACAACCTCCGCAGCCTCAGCCTTTGCTGATTCATCACCAGGACGATCTTGGGTGGACTGGTCCTGAGTTGAGTTTCCCTACTCCTGGCGAGACCGGAGCTGGTGGGGAGCATACTCCTTGATCTGCGGTGTTCTTTGATATGATGAACATTCCTCATCATCTGCGTCCTCTAGCGCCATAGTTGTACCTGTGTTTATTTACTTTGACTTTTATAGGACTTTGCCTGACTGACTCGTTTATTAACTACATTTGTTAGACATATTTTGTATATACAGATTATCATCTATTATGACTGTATTATCTTTGCATTTATTTTTCATTTTTATGTGCATATGTGTGTGTGCAAAAAAAAAAAAAAAAAAAAAAACAAAATTTGTGATTAATTTTGCACAAAAATTTCCGTTATTTTTATTACTAATGGATGGTATCCGACTTTCTCCCCCAAAAGAAAACAAAATGAAAAATAAATCGGACCTTGAAACAAACCTAAATTTAATTAAGCTAGAATAAATCCAAAGAGAAAAGAAAATATGGGTATTTGAATAAAGGGCGAAATTGTAAAGTCATCGTACGAATTCGAATCATAGCCAAAAAAACGCGGTTTGCATAGCACGTTGAGGAAGCGCTGCAGCGCCGCGTGTCGCCACGCGTTTTGCGCTGTCGCCGAGCGCTGCTGCTGTCGCCAGGCGACAGACTTTGTCGCCAGGCGATAGGCTTGTCGTTCGGCGCTGCAGTGCGCTGCCTCCGAATCCTTTCCGGAGTCAAACTGCATCGATTTTGTAAATAAATAGCCCCCTAATCTGCCGATTTTCTGTATAATCCGAACAGATTAATTATAATCTTAGTTTCTCAACAAATAATCATGTCTTTAGTCATTAAGAGTTTTAGCAATTTCACTCGTGAATGGTGTCGGTCTTTAACTGCTAAAGAGGGAAAAGAACTCTACTTTTTTCACATGGGAGGTATTTATGGTATTAAGGGGGTAGATCTTGACATGGATTTTATTCATATCGCCTTAGCATATTGGGACACAGATACACATTGCTTTAGACTAGGGTGTGATGAAATTAGCCCTTTATCGGAAGAATTTGGTGCCATCATAGGCTTCCCTTCATTAGATCTTGCGGTAATCCCTAGAATAAATGAATATTATTATAAAGATTTTGAGCGCTTCTTTAATTTAAGAGACAGAGATCTAACTAATATTGTAGATGGTAGTGCAGTCAATCTAAAAGAATTTGCACGCCACTACTTTGATAGGCCTTATTCTGAATCTTTTCATGTTTATAGAAGAAGGGCTTTTCTCTTTTGCATGCTTAACCAATATCTTCTCATTAGTGGTAGAACTAATGAGGGTCAAGCAATTATATTAATTGTTTTGGAGAAAATTGAATCTGGAAGAAACCCAATGCCATTATTTGTTGGAGAGACTATGCTTAGTCTTGATGAATTAAAGAAAAATCCAAAAGCACCTTTTCAGGGCTCTCCAATTTTATTACAGGTAGAAAAATGATATTTTTAATTACAGAAATCAAAAACATATTTTTGTATAGTAATACTAATTTGCATTGAATTTTTTGCAGATATGGCTAATGAAGAGACTAGAATTAATTAGTCCTCCTGACAATATTGAAAAATATACTCCAAATTGTTTTGTGAGGCGAAAGAAACGCTTCTCTAAGATGGGGCGCCATGAGTGGTATAAAGTCTTTGCTTCTTGCAACTTTGCTATCAAGTGGGTCGTCCCATGGTGGAAAATAGAGAAGATGGTTGGTGTCAACAAGCAACCCTTCTGCCGTCTTCCAAGCTTAACCAAGATGACTTTTTATTATCCCTGCAGGGTAAAAAGGCAGTACGGTCTACTTCAAACAATTCCTTCCGGGGATCTTCGTCGCCCCTATGAATTCCCTGTCTCACAAGAAGTAGAGATATTTGACACATATTGGAGTGCTAGGCCTTTATGGGAAGTGATTACCCAAAAGGTTCCTCCTTCCCTGCCTAATGATGTGAAAAGATGGCTTCTTAATAAGCCTACCAAGGACATGAAGAAAAATCAGAGTAGAACCAATGTGAAGAATCGTCTTGGTGACAAAGTGATTCCTGTTAAGGAACGTTTGGGTGAGAAAATTGAATTTAAAACACCTGTGATGCCTAAGAAGAAAAATACTACAAAGGATAAAGGGAAAAGAAAAGCTGACACTTTAGAAAAGAAGGTTTGGGTAGAAAGGAAACATGGAGTCCTAACTAAAGGAGAAACTATATACTCTAAAATTGAATGTAGGTCCTCTAAAGGATGCCTACTAGCTAAAGTCATGGACGATGAAGAGGATGCAGATAAAAATTGGAAAAGGGCAAAGAAAGAGAAGAAAGATTGAAGCATTACTAAACTTCCAATTTATTAGACTATTTTAAATTTAAAGTCAATTTTATTTTATTAAGCTTTTATTTGAATTCCATCAATAATGTAATTTTTGCTTTATTTTATTAATGAAATTTCAGCATTTTTAATTAAATCAACTTTTTAAATTTAATTTATTAAAGCAATGAAAACAAATTAAATTATTTTATTTTCCAGAAATTTTATCGAGTACGGAAGTAAAAAATTTTCCGAAAAAAAAAACCGAAATTTGCCCAGACATTCCTAGAAAAACGGCGCCGCTGTTTTGCGTTTGTCGCCAGGAGTTTCTGTCTGTCGCCGAGCGACAGGCTCTGTTGCTTTGCGCTGCAGTCTGTCGGCAGGCAACAGACCTCTTTTTGTGGCGTTGCTATTCCGTCGAATTTCTTCTTATTTCTGGGATGCGAGGCTTGCAAAATTTAAAGTGGCCGCACCCTGTAAAGGGTTGCCTACGTATCCTCTCCTAAGGAATCAGGCCAAACGTAGCTCTCTTGAGTGTCCTACTTAAGTAATTATGGGTAGTACTTTTTAAGTTGGTTAAGGTTCGTCATGTTTGAGAACTCATTGCCATCCATGTCAGTTAGTTTTGCTGCACCTCCTGATAGGATGGTTTTGACGATATATGGTCCGGACCAATTAGGCTTGAATTTGCCTCTTGGGTCCAAAACGTTTTTCCTTAATGCTTTTAACACCAAGTCTCCTACTTTGATGTTTCTTGTCTTGACCTTCTTATTAAAGTGCCTAGCCATACGGGTTTGATAACATTGGGTATGATGTAGAGCTTCTAGTCGCTTTTCATCGAGTAGGATTAGCTCTTCGTATCTTGCTCTACTCCATTCGACTTCATCGAGTTTACTTTCTAATGCAATGCGTAGAGACGGTATCTCCAGCTCTACAGGTTGTACGACATCCATTCCATAAACCAAGGAGAATGGCATATTTCCTGTTGATGTGCGAATTGACGTGCGATAACCCCAAAGTGCAAAATGGAGTTTGTCAGGCCAATCCTTGTAATTTTCTGTCATTTTCTCGATAATAGTCTTTAGGTTTTTATTAGCTGCCTCAACTGCTCCATTTGCTTCAGTTCTATAGGGGGAAGAATGATGGTGTTGAATACCATATTTTTGTAACAATTCTTCACATTCAGCTTAAAAGTGAGTTCCATTGTCACTTATCATCTCATGTGGGACTCCGTATCGACAAATAATATTCCTTTCGGTAAAGAGTGCTACATGTTTCGCAGTGAGTTTAGCATATGATTGTGCTTCAACCCACTTTTTGAAGTAATCAATTGCTACTAAGATGTATTCATGACCTCCTGTCCCAGGAGGGGTAATTTTACTGATAATATCAATTCCCCATGTAGAGAATGGCCATGGTGAAGTGTAGGTGTAAAGTAGAGGCGGAGGAACATGTTGTAAGTTAGCGTAAATTTGGCACTTAGGGCATCTTTTTACATATTGATGACAATCCCTATTCATGGTAGTCCAATAGTACCCTTCTCGCATTATCTTTTGGACTATCATTTTGCCATTAACATGGGTTCCACAAATGCCTTCGTGGACTATCCTCATAGCTCTTTGGGCGTCCTTTTTCCCTACACATAAGAGAGTTCGTCCCTTAGGTACCCTTTTATGTAAATCGTTGTCTATGAGTATGCATTGGGAAGCGAAGAGTCTTAATGCTCGTTTTACTCTTTTGTCAGCATGAGAAGGATATTCTCCTTTGGTGACGTAATTGAGTACATCCGTATACCACGGTTCTTCTTCTTCTTCTTGGACCACTTTATCATCTTCTATGGCTTGAATGTAAGTCGGTTTATGCCTTTTCTCTATGGTTAGAGGCATTTGTTCGATTTCCGTAGGAATCCTAACCATTGAGGCTAGTCTTGCCAAGGCATCGGCAAATTGATTTTCCTCTCTAGGTAGATAGGTGTATTCTACCTTTTCCAGCTGGTTGGTGAGAGTTTCCAGATAAGTTTGGTAAGGGGCTAGACTTTTACTCCTTACTTTCCATCTCTTGGAGATTTGGTTGATGATCGACGAAGAGTCTCCGAATATTCGCAATTTCTTCACTCCCAATGCCAAAGCTGTTTCAAGGCCTACCACGCATGCTTCGTATTCGGCAGCGTTATTGGTAACGTCGAAATCTAGCTTTATAGAGATTGGAACATGCTCTTCTTTAGGTGATACTAACAGTACTCCAACGCCACATCCCTTTTGGTTTGAGGCTCCATCGAAGTATAAAGTCCAAGTATCATCTTCTGTGACCATCAAGTCATCATCTGGAAATTCGTTGTCATGTATTGGCGTCGAATCTTCTATTGGGAAATCCGCTAGGAAGTCTGAGACCACAGATCCTTTGATAGCCTTTTGAGGCATGAATCTTACATCGAACTGGGCTAAGTTGACTATCCACCTTGATATGCGCCCATTGAGTGTAGAATTTTCGAAGAGATACTTAAGTGGGTCCATTCGATAAACTACAAAGACCGTATGCACGAGCATGTAATGCCTTAGCTTGGTTGTGGCCCACACCAATGCGAGGCACAATTTCTCAAGCGGTGTGTAGCGTACTTCATACTCGAGCATTTTCTTACTTAGATAGTAGATTGCGTTTTCCTTACCTTCTACTTCTTGTGCAAGCATAGCCCCCATTGTCTCCTTGGTGACTGTTAAGTACAACCTAAGAGGGATCCCTGGAAGCGCTGGTGCTAATACGGGAGGATTCGCGAGATAGGGTTTGATCTTCTCAAAGGCTTTTTGACACTCGTCGTCCCATATTATTGGCACATTCTTTTTTAGCTTCTTGAATATTGGTTCGCATATCGTTGTTAACTTCGATATGAACCTACTTATATATTGCAACCGGCCAATAAATCCTCGAATTTGATTCTCGGTTTTGGGCGGTGGCATTGACATGATTGCCTTGATCTTGGTTGGGTCTATCTCTATTCCTCTAAAGCTTATGACATATCCCAAGAGCTTGCCTGAGGTGACTCCGAAAGCACACTTAGATGGATTCAACCTCATGTTGTATTTTCTTAGCCTTTCGAAGAATTTTCTTAAGGCTACTTGATGTCCTGGGCGATCTTTTGATTTCACAATCATATCGTCTACATACACTTCGACTTCTTTATGCATCATGTCATGGAGTAGGGCAGTTGCTGCTCGTTGGTAAGTAGCACCCGCGTTTTTCAACCCGAATGGCATTACCGTGTAACAGTAAGTACCCCACGGTGTTATGAATGTTGTTATCTCCATGTCTTCTTCTACCATGAGAATCTGGTTGTACCTACGTATCCATCCATAAATGATAGAAGTGCATGATTTGCTGTATTATCTAATAAAATATTGATGTGTGGTAAAGGGAAGTCGTCCTTTGGACTTGCCTTATTTAAATCTCGATAGTCGACACACATTCTTACCCTTCCATCCTTCTTCGGAACTAGGACCACATTTGCTACCCATTCGGGGTATTTGGATACCCTAATAAAACCTGCAGTTATTTGTTTCTGAACTTCTTCTTTTATTTTAAGAGCTACATCGGGTTTCATTCGACGCAAATTTTGTTTTACAGGTTTCATTCCTAGAATTAGTGATATAGTGTGTTGAGCTATTTCTCTATTAATGCCTGGCATATCTTCATATGACCAAGCAAATACATCGATAAATTCTTTGAGTAGATTAATTAAATCTGTTCTTTCTTGTTTATTAAGTGTTAATCCGATTTTAACTTCTCTTTTAATGGTTGAATCATTTGAGATATCAACCGTTTCAGTATCCTCAATTATCGGTGTTTTCTTTTCAAGTGTTTCCATTGCTTTAATAATTTCTTTGTCATTTTCATTGTTAGTTAAGCAATGCTCGTCATCTTGGGTTAATGAAGAACACGAGGAGTAAGAGGAAGAAGACATATTATTGAATTCTGAAATCATTACATCGAAAAGAGAAATGTCCTCAGGGACTTGATGGCTAACTATCCTAGGAGTAGAATTAGAAACAGGGGGTGCTATGGCTTAGGACTTAGAAGACTCTACAGGAAAAGACTTAGACTCAGACTCAGACTCAGACAACTCTTCAAACATTGGTCCTTGCCCTGTTGTTATTGAGATTTTCTTCCACTCGGAGTAGTCACCTTGACTATCTTGCGCCATCCTTGCATTAAACCTTCCGCTGGAGTGATGAGCTTTGAAGGGTCAAAGTTCTCGCTTTGTAGGACCGTTTGGATAAGCGAGGAATTATCCTCTGCATATTTTGGCTCATTCTTTTCACGCCCAAAGAGGAGTCCCATGACATTAAAGTCAAAGCACAGGGGTGCTTTCTCCTTGTGAATAGGAGTTGGGATCTCATCTAGAAAGTAACAATCCAGAAAGATTTCGAACCCAGGTTGCCTTATGCCATTTACAACAAAAGGTTCGGGAAATTCATAGCATGGATAGTCCTCTCCTTCTCTTATGAATTGTCCGTTGAGAGTAAGAGGGTATTGGTCCATTGGGATTGCTTTCTTTTGGGTGCGAGCGTTCCTATGCACCTTAGACCTTTCCTGGGCTCGCTTAAGATCTTCCCGAGTCGGTTCGAAACCAAGTCCGAAAGTATCTAACTTAGGGAGGCCAGGCGATTCCATTTGTTTTGCTATCTCCTTTTTCTTTCCTAGAGTCATTCCGGGAAGTGTCCCTTTCTCTTGAGAATAGCATTTACCGTTATATTGGAGTGGGGGTCGTGATAAAGAGGGGTCCTTTCATCCTCCTCGATTAAGGAGACCTCTTCACTAAAGCCCCACAAGGCTTCATCATCTTCATCGTGCTCCACATTAATGATCGGATTTTCAACAGCTTTAATCCTCATAGGTGAAGCATCGATTGTAATAGGGATCCCTCCAACTATAGCTTTTACTTGTTGGTGAAGAGATGAAGGGACTGCCTTGAGGTCATGAAGCCAAGGGCGTCCCAACAATAGGTTGAAGGAAGCCTTAATATCTACCACTTGGAAGGTAGTGGCATGTTCTATTGCTCCCGCCGTTACATTCATAGTGATTTTTCCAAGAGCTTGGCGACGAGTATTGTCGTAGGCTCTTATTCCTTGTGTTGACGGGGTTAAGTCTTCATCCCTTATGCCTAACATCCTCGCAGTTCTGAGTGGACAGACATTGATTGCCGATCCGTTGTCTACAAGAGTCATTGGGACGTTCATCCTCTTGCAGATTACTGTGAGGTTTAGAGCCTTGTAATGTTTATCACCTTCCGGAGGTAAATCCTTGTCAAAAAGGTGATTAGATTGATAGGACTAGGGAGATCACTCATAAGGAAACTAGCCAACCCCTCAGGATTCGTATCGGAATCTATCCCTATTTTATCCAAGGCATTCATTACCGCCAACCTATGTTCTCGAGATGTAGCTAGAAGTTTCCATACGTTCATTTCGACCTTGGTCTTCTTGAATTGTTTGACAATATCATTGTCCTCTATAACAAGTATGGGAACTTGTTGCACGGCAGGAATAGGTTGTGTAGAGATGGGAGGTTGCATTCTCCCAGATCTTGTGAGGACGTCTATGGGTGAATCTTCTTCATCCCAAAAATCGCTTACAGGATATACGACTGAAAGTGGAGGTTCTTCCATATCCTTAAGATAGACGTCTTTGTCATCGCTGTCCCAAACCCCATTAATGCTTATATCTTGTTCTTGTGGGATTTGAACTAGTTTCTTGTCATCAATCATCTTCTGAATTAAATCTTTGAATTTAAAACAGTTTTCAATGGTATGTCCCCCTGATTGATGGTATGGACAGTAGAACCTATCTGTCCTCTTTAGAGATTCTAATGGTCTCGGTTCGAGAGGTTTAACTTTACCACTCTCGGAGAGCATTTTGAACATTTTAGCATAGGAAGTCCCAATTGGAGTGTAGAGTTTATTACTCTTCTTGGGTGTGTAAATTACTTGGAGAGGGAATGGCTTCTTCTCCATAAGTGGAACTTTAGCATGCTTGCTTTTGGAGCCCCTTTCTTTGTTTCTTCGCTAATTCAATAGCTTCACGTAACAAGTCTATTCCCTCCCACATTGATCGTATGAGAATCCATACTTCTTCCTTGGTTGCAGGTTCTTGTTCAGAAGGAAAATCATCCATGGCATCGAAAAAGGTTTCCTCCTCTTCTTCGATAGCATGAATTTCTTCAACAGGTTTGATGAGAGATGAGGGATCAACATGGTCTTCTTCATCAGAGATAGTCAAGGAATCGGAGAGAAGTGCATTGTTAATACTTAGCTTCTTGCTTGCAGGGGGCAATGGTTGCTTATTTTTGTCAATCAAATCTTGGATAGCTTCCTTAAGCTTCCAACAATTCTCAGTGAGATGGCCCCTACCTTGGTGATACTTGCAATGTGCGTTGGGGTTCCAATTGGCTGTCCTCTTTTCAACAGGTGGATCCCTGAATGGTCCAATAGGAGTTATAAGACCTTTTGCATTCAGTCGATCGAATGCGGTGTCATAACTCATACCAATAGGAGTAAAGTTCCTCCTAATTGGTTTCTTTTGTCCTTGGTTGTTCATAGCAAGGACTTCACTCAAATTAAAGGTGCTAACATTATTTGAGTGGGTGGTTTTGGAAGAAGACGGGTTGTCGTTCTTCTTACTTTTCCAGCCACTGTTGGAGTTATTGTTAGCAGCTTTTTGTTTAGCTAGGTCATCTTCAATATTAATTCCAATGTCATAGACAGCCTTGAAAGTATGAAGATTGTTTTGGTACTTAAGGTCCTTGGAGTACTTTTCTTGGAGGTTCTTAATGAACATCCTTACAGATTCTTTCTCACTTGGTACTTCAATCATCCTAGCAGAGGTTTCTCTCCATTTATTGAAGAAAGAAGTGAAACCTTCATTCTCTTTTTGTTTAAGTATTTCAAGTTCCCTATGATCAGTTTCAACTTGAATATTGCATTTATACCTATCAATGAAAGCGTTTACAATTGATTCCCAAGTAGAGGTTTTCTCTTTGTCAAGGGAGAAGAACCATTGTTGGCAAACGGTCTCAAGACATAAGGAAAATAAAGAATGAAATACTTTTCTATCAATACCCTTGATATTCATTATAGTTTCAAAGGCTCTTAAATGAAAATAAGGGTTATCAGTTGCCTTAAACTTTGGGATGTCGTTGGCATTGAATTTCTGCGGAAGAAGCTCCTTGTCCACCGAGACCCCTTGCGAGCTAATGCCCTGGAACATGTAATCATTAGATATCTTGCTCAAGCTTTCTTGCATGAGCACCATTTGTTGTTGTTTCACAGGGTCATTGATTTGGAGGGTCAAAGCCTTCAACACCTCAGTAACGCTAGCCATTTGTTTCTTAAGCTCATTAACTTCTTCTTGACTCGCCATTATCTTCTTGGCTTTCCTTTTCCGACCGATTGGTTTGTCAAAAAGCTGAACTTGAACGAAGAGGTTATCCTTGATTAAACGCCCTTCCTTTCTTAATCACGCGCTGTAAATTAAACCATTTATTTGTTTTAATGACTTGACTCAAATTGACTTTGATTTTACGGGTTTATAAAGAAAAAGGAAAAAAAAATAAAAAAATAGGGTGTATATTTTTGGGAATCAAGTATATGGGTTCAAACAAGTGGTTTAATTGGAGGATTAATAAGCGACTTACCCTCCTAAAAAAAATGACGGAAAACACGCGCATACAAGACTCTCTAGACATGGTCAAAGTGTATATACATATTAGTGTGTGCTTTATTTGTGGGTGTAAGTGACATGCTTTGACTCTTGTGTAAGACCATGGGACTAAGTGCCTAGACTCAATTAAGGACTAAACAAGGGTACTGTTATTAACAAAATAATCGAACTGATTAGCAAACTGTTTAATTAGACTCGTCGTGATGACTCGAGCAAAATCCTGAACTGTCGCCAAAGCAACAGGACTGTTGCCGCCCGCTGCAGTGCAACGCTAGAAGACAAGGTTGTCGCCCGGCGTTGCATAGCAGCGTGTGGCGCTGCAGCCCACATTTTTGCGCCATTACTGGAGCATTAATCTAGGACTGCTTTCAGTATTTTTACTCTACGGGACAGGCCTAAAGTCGTACTAAGTCAATTCTGATTAATTTATTCAACTTTGATTACCCAAATTAATTAATTAATTAATTAGGAAAAATCCTTTTAGTCATTAATTAATTTATTTAGAGTTAATAACAAGTCAAACGTTTTTCACACGTGGTGCGGCGCTGTAGGCAGTTTTTCACACGTTTTCATATTTTTGATAAAATTAAGCGCACGAGGGGTAAAACTGTGATTTTATTTAAAACACTTCTTTTCTAAATAAAACTCAAAAAACTCAATTATCAATGCTAATCACATTAGGATTCAAAAGAACCTTCTAGAAGATTCTAGAAGACTATAATCAATCCTAATTGTATTAGAAATCATAAATCATAATGGGCCCTCCTCTAGATCATTGGGCCGCATATAAAGGTCAAACCGGGTCCAGTTTAGTATTTTGGCCATAACTTCCTCATTATTCATCGGAATTGGGCTTATAATATATCGTTGGAAAGCTCTTTTTGAGCTCAATCCAACTACACTATTATTGGACCCTTTTCATGGACCAAACTAAACTGGATTGGCTATTTTTATAAAATAGAGAGAAAGAAGAGAAATAAAAACTAACCGTAACACTAGACTTTCCACACTTTCACTTCATTTCGATTATGATTCGACGTGAAAAGTATTCATCACCGGGTTTGGTTTTGGGGAGACACAAATGGGTGTCTACAGAAGCCTAGTGAGGTGAGAGTGGAGAAAGAAATTGTGAAACCCAAGCTTCCTTATCCACTAAAATTCATGAGACATAAGTTAGATGAACAATTTGGAAGATTCATTGACATGCTCAAGCAACTTCACCTTTCTCTACCATTTACCGAAGTTGTCACCCAAATGCCCAACTACGCAAAATTCCTCAAAGACATTTTGAGTGGTAGGAAGACTTGTGATGGTGTAGAGACGGTGAACTTGACCGAGAATTGTAGTGCTATCATAATTAACAAGATGATGTGTGATGCAAGTGATTTGTCAATAGGAGGTGTCTTGGGTCAAAGAGTGGACAAGAACCTCCATGTGATCTATTATATGTCCAAGACTCTAAATGAAGCTCAACGGAATTACACTACAACGGAGAAGGAATTCTTAGCTATAGTTCATGCTTTTAAGAAGTTCCGTTGTTATCTGTTGGGTTCCAAGACCATTGTCTTCACGGATCATGCGGCTCTCAAATATATTTTTTCCAAGAAAGTGTCCAAGCCAAGGTTGATCCGGTGGGTTCTTAAGCTCCAAACCTTTGACATTGAGATTAGGGATAAAAGAGGAGCGGAAAATGTTGTGGCAGATCATCTTTCTTGTTTAGAAGATGCTCAAACTCATGATGATGGTTCTCCAATTGAGGATAAGATGCTTGATGACTTCTTGTATGCTATTGAAGCAAAGGAGCTTCCATGGTTTGCCGATTTAGTGAACTTTCTTGCATGTGGGGAGTTTCCTCCTTCCTTTTCTAAGAACCAAAGAAAGAAGCTCAAGGGAGAGGCAAGGCATTATGTGTGGGATGATCCTATCTTATACAAGCGAGGGGTCGATGGCTTACTTAGACGTTATGTGATAAATGAAGAGGCGCCTAGTGTTTTGAAAATGTGTCATTCGGATCCAAGCGGGGGCCATATGGGTGTCTCTAAGACCGCCACTAAGGTCCTTCATTGCGGTCTATGGTGGCCACATCTCTTTAAGGACTCATGGGGCTTTGTAAAGACATGTGACCGATGTTAAAGAGTTGGGAACATCTCCAAGAGAAATGAAATGCCTCAACAACCCATACTCGAGTTGGAAGTGTTTGATGTGTGGGGTATTGATTTTATGGGGTCGTTTCCCTCATCTTTCGGAAATCAATATATTCTTGTGGTGGTCGATTACGTGTCTAAGTGGGTTGAGGCCATTGCCTCCCCAACTAACGACCACAAGGTGGTTATGAAGTTGTTTAAGAAGATAATCTTTCCAAGATTTGGGGTACCAAAGGCGGTGATAAGCGACAACGGTTCTCATTTTATTCGTCATGCCTTTCAAAAGATGTTGAGGAAGCATGGAGTCCATCAAATATTCGGCCTCCCATATCATCCCCAATCGAGCGATCAAGTGGAAGTCTCTAATCGTCAAATAAAGCTCATCCTTGAAAAGACGGTTGCGAGAAATCGAAAGGATTGGTTGGATAAGTTGGATGAAGCTCTTTGGGCCTATCGAACGGCTTTCAAGACCCCCATAGGTACCACTCCATACCGCCTAGTCTATGGCAAGTCATGCCATCTCCCGGTTGAAATTGAACACCATGCTTTGTGGGCAATCAAGAAGATAAATTTTAACTTGGCAAGTGCGGGGGAGAAAAGGTGGTTAGATCTTCATGAGCTAGAGGAGCTTCGGTTTGATGCTTATGATTGTGCTAGTGTGTACAAAGCTCGTTCCAAGGAAACACATGAAAAGCTTATTGAGAAGAAAGATTTTTGTGTTGGCGATAAGGTTATTTGTTTCCCAGAAAGCTCATGTCAAGATGGAGCGGTCCCTATTTGGTCAAGAATGTTTTTCCAAGTGGTGTTGTAGAGGTCTCAATGATGGATTCTTCTTCTCCGTTTAAGTTCAATGGCAATCGTCTCAAGAAGTATTTCGACGGTGCTTTTGTTGGCCTTGTTCACTCATTGCTTCTCTGACTACCACCTTAATTGGTGGAGGACGTCGAGCTATGACGTTAAACAAGCGCTACCCGGGAGGCAACCCGGTTTTCTAATCTTTTTCTTTTGATTTTACATTTTTCTATATTTCTTTTATCCTTGAGAATTTTTCTTATTTCTCTTTATTTTTTTTTCTCTAGATTTTAGGTACCATGAGATTGGATCGAAGAAAATTTCTAACAATTTTGGTGTTATTTCAAGATTTCACTAGGTTTGGTTAAGTTTAGGTGGAAAAGCTTGTTGGGGTTTTATGCTCTCACGTTTGCATTTTATTGATTTTCTACTCTTTTTCGAATGCGCTTTCAACTATCTCATTATGCAATCACGAGAGTATATTCATGGCCGAAATATTCTTGCTTGGTGCATGTGCACCATAGGTTGTGCACGCGCACCAAAGGGGTCAGAAATTTTCACCCTTGGTGCGCACGCACCCCATACCTGCGCGCGCGCACCACAAGGGTCAGAATTTTGGCCTGCTTTTGGCGCGTCTCAAGTGAGAACCAGCCTCCCCAGCCCTTACCTGGTGCGAACGCACCTCTTGGTTGCGCGCACGCACCAGGTAGGCAGCGTTTTTTTTGGCCAATTTTGCAACCCAAGCCTCGCGCCAAACCCCCCTGCTGTCGCCTGCGCGCACGCACCGTCGCCAGCCGCCAGGTGCGTTCAGCTCCCCCTTTTAAACCCAAAACCGCACCCCCCTTATTTCTCCATTCTCTCTCCCCGACTACTCCTTCATTCCTATGCCCCTTTTTCTCCTTTCAAACCCTTTAATATCTTTGAAAATCAAGCAACTTAATCCTTATTCATTTCAATTCATCACAAATTACATTAACCACTTTACATTTTGAATTTAAACCACAAAATATCCAGATTTTCGAACCCAATTTTGAAATTTTTGGGTTATTTTTCGAATTTTAATGCTTTGTGTTGAGGTTTGGAACTTGTCTTTGGGTGTTCTATTTGTTCTTAAATCTTCATTTTAGGCAATTTTCAAGTAATTCAAGGCTTCATTGAGGTATAATTTCTTATTTTCTAGTCATCTTCTTCCTCATTGTTCAAGCTTGAAACCCTTGTTTTTGCTTTCATGGTAGAGCTCCATTGTTGGTTCTTTTAGCTTGTAATTTGTGTTGAATGATGTTATTGGATGATAAATTGAAGCTTTTTCATGATGAATTTGTATACCTTGCTTGATTCCTTGACTCACCATTGTTGGTCATTTTCTTTCTCATGGGTATTCTTTATGATGGTTTTATTACTTTGATAATTCAATGTTTGAGATTATTTTGCTCAATTTGATTCATGATTTGGTCTCTTATGTTCAATTTTGCCTTTAATCCATGCCAACTTGCTTCAAACTCATGATTCTATATTAATGGCATTGTTCATATGTAGCCATCTCTTGTTTCTATTTTCAGATAATTGCATTTGTGCTTGATTCTTGAGCAATTAATTATGCTTATTATTGAAATATGACAAATGTAAGATTTGCTCATGAGTTGTTTTCCTTCTTGTAGATGGCTCCAATCCGTCACAAGAAGCGGGCAAGATCAAGTTCAAGCAAACCTAGGCATGTTGTTCCACTTCCACCAGAGGTAGAAGAGACATATGACATTGAATTTTCTAAAGAATCACATTGGGATCGTTTCAAACGTCTATCCAAGCGGAAGCTACGACCAACAAGATTCTACGATCAAGCAACAACCAAGTTTCTCGGCATAGATGAGGACGTTCGGCTTCTTGCAAAGGGACTTGATCTTTTAGAGTTCTTGGATTTGAGCGCCCCTACTTATGCTAGGGTGACCTATGAATTTCTTTATTCTCTTGAAGTAGTCCGAGAATCGGGTGACAATTCCTCAAGGATTTTGACTTTCCAACTTTTCAATCATGATCACTCATTGACGGATTCTCAACTATGTTCATACTTCAAGTTTCCATGGGCCGAGGACGCGGAACATTGTATTTATCCGGCGCATAGTAGAATGGCAAATGACCATGGATATAATGAGCAACGTTGGTGGAGAAGTATCTCGGAGGAAGGAAAGTATGAGCCTTAAAATTCCAAGACCGCTTCCATGATTTATGCGGCTATGCGGTATTTCAACCGTCTCCTCACTTACGCTCTTTGCTCCAAGGATTCTTTGGGAGCTATCTACCGAGAAGAGCTTTGTTGGTTGTGGATAGCCGACCAAAACGACTTTGAGATTGAGCTAGTGGATTTCACGGAGCATTTGATCAATCGATTCTTGGATATCCGTGATGGAGTTAGCCTATCGGGGAGCATCTAATTGGGAGGGATGATTTCTATCCTAGCTCTTTGCATCAATGACACTATAAGACTTTGTTAAATGAGCTTCCCCCAATTATCGATCCTCGAGAAAAATCTTCTTCTCATTTCCTCAACATCTCCGCCCTTGTGAACCAAAAGTTTCTCGATCGTACTAGAAAGGATGATGTTTTCATTTGGAAAGTTTCCCGGATTAAAGAATGGTTCTTAATCCCATGCAAAGAGGCAACTACCCGACCAAAAGAGAAAGATTCCTTGTCTTGGAGGCCCCCAGTGCGAGATATTGATCCTTCTATTCGACGAAGGACGAACCATACAAGAGGCCGCTCAACCAATGCCTTCTCATCGAATGTTCACGCTCCTACTCCTACTCCTTAACCGGAAGGTACGCCTACTCTTTCCCCCTCTCCTACTCCTTCTACTTTTGATTTGTCAACCATTCATGCTAGGCTTGATTCTATTGCTAATGTGTTATATTCTATGCCTTCTATGCAAACCCCTAATCTTGGTTATGACTATCATACAAATTAATTTTACAATTTGCATGTTCGGAGGGGGGAGATCAAGCCCTATGTGAATTACCCGTATCTCCCGGTCCAACAAGGACTTATCCCTCAATGGGAGCCTTTTGATCCTACTGTTGGTCCTCGGCCTTGCTACCCTTATTGAGAGGGCCCTCATGTTCACCCTAGTTCTATCATAGGCACCACCCTGGCCACTTAAAACTATCGGCGGCCCGGTGGTTATGATTATACATATGATCCGGCTTATCCTTCGCCCTTTCCGGACCTCGAGACTTTTAGAAGGTGGGGTAGGTCGGGTGAGCCGGTCTTAGATGATTGGTCCCATTATTTTGAGGTTGATAGAGCTAGGAGGGAAGGTAGGTTAATGGGTAAGGCCCCCATGGACGTGAGCGAGATGGCTAGCTCTAGTCATATGATGGAGACTGGTGAGGGGAGTTCTCATTCTACCCCTTACCATAGTGCGGAGTGATACTACCATGGCTACCCCCCTTCTTATGTGCTTTATATGATGTTTCTCTGTTGCCTATATGTCTTTAGGTTTAGAGTTAGGGGGGTAGTCCAGTTTAAGCGTGGGGGTGCTTTATGTCATTTGTTTCTGTGCTTCACCGTTTTCCCCCCTTGCTTTTGTAGTTCATTCCTGGTCTCCTATGATTCTGGTGTTAATCTCTGTGTCTTTTGGTTTTATGATGATGATGCTGTATTTTTGCTGATTTCTCTGCCCGGTTATTGGTTTTTTTTTTGCTTGTTTCGCTGATCGTTGTCCGCTGAGTTTCTCTATGTCTCTGTTATGATGATTCCTCATGATGACTGTCTGATTTCTTGTCTCCTGATACTACTTTAGTCTGATGATTCTGACCCTTGCTGCTATTATTACTTGCTTTTTCTTTATTTTCATGCATTTTATTTTCTCTTTTCTTCTTTTCTTTTGTATTGAAGTTACTAACAATTTTCTTTGTATATAGTTTTTTTTTATTTCTCACCTTGCTCTATTGCTTATGCTTTGGATTTCGACGATTCATAAAGGTGCTCTTTCGCCTTGTTTAATGTGCAATAGCTTTGGCACCTAGTGAGATCTTTCTATTTCTTTTCTTTTTCTTTTCTTTGGTTGCTTAGTCTAGAATTAGTTCTAGGAGAAGTTGAATGGTTCGAGGTTGTTTGCTTTTTAACACCTTAGTGTGTTTGGGAACATTGGCGTTGTGGCCGAATGTTCACTTGTTTGTTGATTGGGATTTATGTGTGTTAGCATTACTTCCTTATTGCTTTCTACTTCTCCTTTATTTTTCTATTTTTCATTTCATTTCCTTTTTCTTCTTTTTCCTTTTCTTTTGAATTTCTTCTTCCTTCATGTTTTCCTTTTCTCTTTTTCTTATTCTCTTGTTCTCTTTTTCTCCCTTGTTCTCTTTATTTTGATTTTAGTCCTTTTCTTTTCTTTCAATCAAAAAAAAAAAAAAAAAAAAAAAACCAACAAAAATAACAACCAAAACTTGTTTTTGTGAATATGAATAAAATGTTTTTGAGGCATTGCTTTTCTTTCTTCATCTTTTTGCTTTTACTTTGTACTTAGTACCACTTGAACTTGCACATTGACTATTTTTCTTCCTAAATACAATGGTTTGCACGGTTTGTGAGTATCTTTGGTTGACTCTAGGATAGGGTATGCTAAGGTAGCGGTTTAGACCTTTTGGGGCCTTGAAGCCGGATTCTTTTGGGTTTATGGTAAGACGAAGTTGCTTCCTTTGGTGGATTTGACAACTTTAGTAAGTTTTTGCTACACCCGTGTGAGGATTTTTCTTTTTCAAGCCTTCACCATTTTTGATTGTGCGGCGTGGATCCTTCACCTTTGCATTCCTAATCTTGAATCTTGACTCATAATTCTCAAACACGAGACCAAACCAACTAGGAAGGACAAAGGCCATTTTTTGGGGTGGTAATTTTTCATTTCTAGGATTATCTTCTTTCTTTTTAGTTCCTTGGGTTTACATTTTCCATCTTGCTAACCATTTGAGCCTTTCCCCTTCTTTTCAAGCCAAATCTTTAGAACTTTGAGCCTTTTGTTTCTTTTTTGTTCCATTCTTGGTTTTTGTGAAGCAAATGGTCATGTTTTTGGATTTTGTGGTCTAAAAGGTTGGATATTGGTTTTATTTGTAAGCAAGCTCGTCTTTTGTATATATTGTGAATAATAGCAAATGCAAAAGTGAAAAAGCCGTCCATAGTTAGAAAAAGGCAAGGACATAATAAATGCAAAATCGAAAAAGCCGTCCAAAGTTAAAAGAGGCGAGGACAATTGCTTTGATAATATGAACATAAAAAAAGGGGGGAGTGAAAATGAAAAAGTTCAAAAAACAGTTTGATGTGATTCTTTTCCCTTTTCAAGCATTGAGGACAATGCTTCCTTTTAGCTTGGGGGAGAAGCGTTTACGCTTTTTGTATATATGTTTGTGGATATAGCCTTGAATAAGCTTGGGGGTATTAGTTTGTTTTTGTTTGGTGACTTCTTGGTTTTGGTGTTGAGGTATGGCCAATCTTTGCTTCATAACCTAGGTGTACCACCAAATTCTAAATTTTAAGCCTACCCCTAACCTTTTGCCTTTACGTTACAACCTTTGGGAAAGTCCTTTCAACCTAGTGGTTGAGTCATATACCAAGGGAGGGCATTATGAGTTAAAGCCTAAGGAAAAGGGATGCAAGGTCAAGATGTCGAGATCCCTCGAATTCTATTCTTTTCCGGTTCCTTCGAGGAACCATAGAGACGCTTACTAAGGGAAGATTTGAAGCCATTAGGAAGAACGCGGTTAGATTGGTTGAGATGAAAGTGGATTACGCCTCATTAGTTCTCTACGCTTAGCATGCCCTATGTTTCAATCAACCCTCGATATCTTAGAACGTGCTTACCATTGTTGTTTTAGAAAGTTTAATATCCTTCGTGCCTTGATCATGTGCAAAGGCCCATTGTATAAGCATTTCTTTTCTTTTCAAGGTTTTAAACTTTCTCTTTTCTTTTCTTTTTGCTTTGCCTCCCATTTAATAAAAAGAGTTATAGGTTAACCTCTTTGGAAACCTTTATGAGAGCATCACACGTCCTCTAGAGTGATCTAGTGGTTTAAATGGCTTGTCTTTAGTTGCTAAAATTGACCGTGATTCCTACGAAAGTGAGTTAGTGTATATTCTCATCTTCTCTAGTTTTCTTGTTTCTTTCTTTGCTTGAATAGTGTCATCATTTTCCCTTGGGTTTGATTTTGTTTTGCTCGAGGACGAGCAAAAGTTTAACTTGGGGGAATTTGATGAGCGTCATTTATGGCGCTCAAAAGAATAAGATTTAGGTTCATTTTCTTTATTTTCTTTCATCATTTTCATATAATTCTCTTAATTTTATTTGATTTTCCATTTTTATAATTCCCTTTGGTTCTTGATTAGTTTTTACGAGTTTTTCATATTTTTAGTTAATAATTCATAGTTCTAGTTTCAGTTTTATTTTGTTATGCTTTCTCTCGTTCTTTTATTTGTGTTTTGTAGGTGAATAATCAAGTCAATTTGCTCATTTTGGGACTGCCTTGTTCGCGGGCATCATCTCGAGTGCACTGATGATGGGGATGCTCGGGAGCGCGGAGTTTGATCAAGCAAGCGAAGGAGCGAAGGCCTCGTGCACCACACAGGGGTGCGTGCGCGCAGACCCAGCTGTGCGCGCGCGGCTGGTCTGTGCGTGCGCACGGCCCTGTGCAGCCCCCTTCGCTCGATTTTCCTATTTATAGCTTTTGACTTTCTTTTTTATGACGATTTAACTTTTGTACTAGAGAGAGAATTTTCCAGAAATAGTAGAGAGAGAAAGTAGAGAGAGAAGCTTAAGATTTACTTGTTTGTACTTGAATTTGATCTTAGATTTCAATTTGATCTTGAAATTCCTTCTTCAATTCAATGAAAGTTTGTAAGATTTCTTTCCTTTGATTTACTTTCAATGCAATTTGATTGAGATTACATTCCTTGCTCTAGAATTAGTTGATTGATTGATATTCTTTTGATTAAGCTTTAAATGAATATGAATTTGATTGAATTTGTTTTGTTCCTTAATTTCACCATGATTAGTGAGTAGATTAGTTGTTAGGGAGAAGGGGAAGCATGCTTGATTGATGATTGTTGCTAGTTGATGATGCTAAATTGATTTGAATGTTGCAATTAAATTGGTTGACATAGTTGTGCATGTGATTAATTAAACTAGGAGTGATCAACCTATAAGATTAATCTAGATTGCATTGCAAATTTCAATGACATGAACCCTTGATTTGAGAATTGCTTTAATTGATTGAATTTGATTGTGATTTTCCTTGTTAGCCATTCATAGTGAACCCTAGCTTGGCTTATAGGAGATAGCTTTTAGATTCCTTTGATTGCAACTATTGTTTGTCCCTTGTGATGTTAAATCGATTGAGTGATCTATAAATTAGCATAATCATTGAGCTTGCATGTGGAACCAATATCCCTAGTGTTTAGCATATTGAATTCTTCGATTTTTCTAGCTTTTTGACATCTTAGTTACCAACCACAACCATTTATATTCTTCAAATTAGCTAGACATAGGCTATAGCATCGTTCCTACTCATTCCTTTGGGTTCGACCCTTGAATTACCATATACTTGTATTAGGGTTGGTCGAGTGTTTACAAATTAAGTTTGGATCTAGGGAGAGGTAGATAACGACCTACATTTTCCTCTTGTCATCACTCAAATTCTAGGCGTCGTTCGAAGTGCGCCTACGTTAAGCATGTTGTAAATATGCTTTGCACTCTTAGGATGTGGGAATTGACATAATACGATTAGGGACAAGGAAAGTAGGGGGGCTGCCAACAAGTTTTTTAGGAACATGTAAACCGTTCACGGATCATTAAAGGCAACCACAATTAAGGGACGATGATAGGCAACAACGATTGACCCGTGAAGGTTACACCCCATTCATAATCCATGAGATTACTAACTCCATATGGTTCGGAACCACGAAAGGAGGATCGGGGATGATGGCACGAAGTAAGTCATGGAGTCACATTCGTCCGTATTGGCCTCTACTCGATTCTTATAGTGAAAAGTGATTTCTTGTGATCTCAAAGGCATACAAACAAAGATTCAATTTGCTCCAAACTATTAATTGGCTAAATTGGTAGAGTATTACTGCAACATATAATTCTAAAATATTGGATAACTTCGATTAAATAACAAGATTAAAAAGGAACCTAAACCGATCGTCCAAATTATCTTATTAAGCGTGATTTTCAATTACATATTCCCTTTAAACATGCAATATGGTGATCATAATAACAATAGAATAAACATTAATATTGGAAGCAATTTAACCATTATATCGTTAGTTAAATCAAATAATGATAAACCTAATCATGATATTAGCAATATTAAAATAAAATAAGTAATTAAATTAATTAATTACTCACATTTCGCACGCTCCTTTAAATTGCTACATTATGAATAAATTTTTAGTAACTTCAATAAAAATGTACTCAAAACGGACTAGTACTTAAACAAGAGAACTCACAATACTCATTGTCAAGGAAAGAGGTTCCGATAGCCATAATGAGAAGTATACTTATGACGATTTTTAAATCTCTTAAAGTATTCTCATAGGTCGATCCAGTATGGTTCTAAACCAATACCTGTGCAAATGATTTATGACAATCATGTCCTTGTTTGCACAAGAAACGGTGCTATAAATCAAACTACACACTAATCTCAAGTAGTCATTAATCGTCCATCGTTTAAATGACCTCGATTAGGGATAATTTTTTATTATAATATTTAACGTTCACTTAATAGGTGTTTCCTTATCAAGACTGGTCTTGATACCCTATTTTGAATATTCTTAGAATCGAATGGACTCATTAATTAATCCTAAACCACAATTAAATAGAAAACGGAGTGATAAAATTGCATGAAATTTAAATTACTCCAAAACCTGAATGGTTCTTCCTAGTGTCTTACATTAAGATGTTCAAAATTAATTAACACTAGACAGGGAAATCAAAGCCAATCTCCAACGTGCCTGATTCCAATTGCCACAACGTGCTTGTTGTGCTTCACTTACGAAAAAGGTTTAGTAAGTGGATCAGCTACATTGTTATTCGTTCCAACTTTGCAAATTCTAATTTCACCCTCTGATTTCCATTCTCTTATCATATGAAATTGCCGCTTGACATGTTTGACCTTGTGATGTTCCCTTGGCTCTCTAGCCTGAGCAATAGCTCCATTTTTGTCACAATAGAGGGCTATTGGACCCTTGATAGAGGGTACAAAATCAAGTTCACCAATGAACTTACGAATCCAAACAGCCTCCTTAGCCGCTTCAGCAGCTGCCAAGTATTCGGCTTCATTTGTAGAATCTGCAGTTGTGCTCTGCGTGGTACTCTTCCAACTAAACGCTCCTCCATTTAGACAGAACACATATCCAGATTGTGATTTGAAGTCGTCTATGTCTGTCTGGAAGCTTGCGTCGGTATAACATTCAACAACTAATTCTTCTGAGCCTCCATACACCAGGAATTTATCCTTGTTTCTATTCAGGTACTTTAGGATATTCTTGGCCGTAGTCCGATGCGCCTTTCCTGGGTCTGATTGGTATCGGCTCGTAGCACTCAAGGCATACGATACATCTGGCCTAGTACATATCATGGCATACATGATCGATCCAATTAGCGAAGCATATGGAATCTGATTCATCCTTTCTCACTCATCAGGTGTCTTTGGACACTACTTCTTGCTTAGGGTTATACCATGTGACATGGGTAGGTGACCTCTCTTGGCCTCCTGCATGTTGAATCGTGCTAGTACATTATCAATATAAGTACTCTGCCTCAATCAAATCATCCTTTTCGATCTATCCCTATAGATCTTGATACCCAATATGTACCGAACACTTTCCAAGCCAGGCCTTTACACACTATAGATCATTGAAAAACACTTTCCAAGCCAGGCCTTTACACACTCGAACATCGGAATGCTGTTTCCAATATGCAATATGTCATCAATATATAAGACTAAGAAGGCAATGTCACTCCCACTGACCTTCTTGTAAACACAAGATTCATCTGGATTCTTGATAACTTGCTTTAGCCCGTAGATTCATCGCAGATTCCAACTTCTGCTAGCTTGCTTTAGCCCGTAGATGGACTTTTTAAGCTTACACACTTTCCCAGCATTGTTTTGGTTGACAAAACCTTCAGGCTGTGTCATGTACACAATTTCTTCCAATATCCCATTGAGGAAAGCGGTTTTGACGTCCATCTGCCATATTTCATAATTGTAATATGCAGCAATTGTTAGGAGGACCCAAATGGATTTAAGCATTGCGACCGGAGAAAAGGTTTGATCATAATTAATACCATGAATTTGCGTGTAACCTTTTGCTACCAATCTAGCTTTGTAAATGAATACATTTCCATCTTTGTCGGTTTTCAATTTGAAAATCCACTTACATCCGATAGGTGTGTGACCCTTGGGTAAGTCAACCAAGTTCCAGACTTGATTTTCAAACATGGAATCCATTTCAGATCTCATGGCCTCTTGCCATTCAGCAGAGTCGGTGCTTGCCATCGCTTGCTTGTAGGTTGCTGGTTCGTCTCCATCCATCACCAGGATGTCCTGATTCTCGGTTAATACAATACCAAGATACCTATCAGGTTGAGACCTCGGCCTCTAAGACCTACGCAGGGTAACAGACTGAGCATTTGTATTGTCGGTTTGACTTTGCACATTATGACCATCGTCAACATATGCTGTTTGAGCACTTTGACTGTCAATCTGATTTTGTTGCTCGTCCTCTCGAACTTCATCGAGTTCGATTTTCCTCCCACTTGTCATTTTAGAAAGGTGCTCCTTCTCCAAAAAGACACCATCGCGAGCAACAAACACTTTGTTCTCGGATTTATTGTAGAAGTAATACCTTTTGGTTTCTTTTGAGTAGCCCACAAAGTAAACTTTGTAATATTTGGGATGAAGTTTGTCAGAAATCAATTTCTTGACATATGCTTCACATCCCCATATCTTTAAAAAAGAAAACCTAGGAGGTTTCTTCGTCCATAACTCGTATGGAGTCTTTTCTACAGCTTTTAATGGAGCATGATTCATTGTTAGTTCCGCAGTTAGATGTGCGTGTCCCCAGAAAGAGATAGGAAGATCACTAAGGCCCATTGTTGATCATACCATGTCCAACAAGGTCCGATTTCTCTTTTCGGATACTTCGTTCTACTGTGGAGTTCCTGGAGGTGTCAATTTTGAAAGTATACCTTTTTATTTCAGATGGTCATCGAATTCTTAGCTCAAATATTCACCACCTCGATCCGATCGAAGGGCTTTGATTTTCTCGCCAAGCTGATTTTCAACTTCACTCTGAAGTTATTTGAACTTTTCAAATGATTCATATTTATGTGACATAAGGTAAACATATCCATATCTACTATGGTTGTCTGTGAAGGTGATAAAATATCGATGTCCGTTTCTTGTGGTGGAGCTCATTGGTCCACATACATCGGTGTGTATTAGGCCCAACAAGTCTCTTGCTCTTTCTCCCAACTTGGAGAATGGCTGCTTAATAATCTTGCCTAATAAACATCCTTCGTAATTCTCAAACGATTGTAAATCGAATGAGTCAAGAACACCTTCCTATACAAGTTTCAAGATGTGTTTGATGTTAATGTGGCCAAGACGACAATGTCACAAGTACGTTTGATTTGACTCCATGGTCTTAGCTTTCTTGGCGGTATTATTCACATTATAAACTTGTTTATCTAAAGAAAGCACATAAAGACCATTTTCAGAATGTGCAATACCATATAAAACATTATCGAGATAAAACGAACATTCATTGTCCTTTACTCGAAACTCAAAACCTTTGGCATCCAACATCAAAAAATCAATGTATCGTTAATAACAAAAACTTAAACAAGTTATATGTCAAGACAAACTATGTGATTACAAGCCTTCTGAAAAGATTAACTTCTTCTTCCGCTTGTATATCCACATCCACTTGGCAAGCTCTTCTCACTTGGTTCCTGAAATAGGAGCATATAGTGAGTCATTAATGGTATCTAATACCTTGCTTGTATTCAAGTGTAGTTTATAAAGAAGATACTTGAGGTGGAGATTTCTCTTCCCTTAGCCTCATCTTCCAGGTACATTCTGCATTCTCTCTTGTAGTGGCCCCGCCTACTACAGTAGAAGCATCACATTCTTGCTTGTTCTTGAACTCCTACCTCTTTGCCTATAGAGCAAGCTTGAGTCTATCATTTCCACAAGGGTCGGCAATTTAAAGCTCATTGACAACCTCAATCAAAGTGAGTTTGTCACGATTGGCAGTTAGCTGCATCTTCAATGCGATATAGCCCAAGTGGAGAGAACTCACTAGCATGAGAGTAGCTTGCTCATCTTCTACTGGCTTGCCAATGAGTGCCAAGTGAGTGAATAGCCTTGTCATTCGTATCACGTGGGCTCGAAGTGACATTCCGGGTCTTAGTCTAGCATTGTAGACTTATCCCCATACCTCTTGCCTCTCCTTGGCTAGGCACCCCGCTTGCGGTGGCTTGATCTTCATGTTGGAGAGTAACTTAGTCACTTCCTCCACAAGACCATCATAGTTTCCATTGATGCTCTTGATGACCCTCAAATTGACTATATCCTCTACAGCTTTGAGAAGCATGTATGGAAAGTAGTTGGAGAACTTCCCCTTCCATTGTTCCGGAATGGAGTTTGCTATAAGTCGTGAGACTCTTTCGTAATCACAACTCCACTCCTCATGACCCTCATCGCTCATAACCCCTTTTGAGTAGAAACTCGGGATGGGTATGTCAAGAATGTGCTCTAGGTAGCAATTTCAGAGGGTCTATCGGAGTTCTTCTTCCCACTCCTTAAAGTTCACCAAGTTCAAGCAAAATGGTAACTTTTCGGGAAGTTTTGGGCACATTAGGTTATTATGGTTGTTAGTTGAAGACATGATTCTACAATTGAAAGAATTTGAAATGAACAACCATTCATAATACTTAAATAAGATTAAAATCATGCATTTTAATCAAACTTATTTAAACGTCTTATTCACACATTAGAATTGTCCCCATTTGGTGAGAATAAGTCAATTCCAAGATCCAAAGAAACAATGAGTGGTTAAGCATGATTTGGCTTTTCTTAACACTCAATCTTCTAAGGTAAGCAACTCTTTGCTAATGGCTCCAAGCCACTCTTGGTTGGATAAATCGTCGTATCTAATGCTTTCTCAACAACATATTCACTTTTCCACGATATGTTAGGACTCCATCACTCATATCGTTGAGTATAACCAAAACCAACTTGCATACCTGGTATGCCTTACGTATCCTAGGGAGTAATAGTGATGCCTCGCTTTGGCGTAGCCCATCACTACTCTCAATAGGTCGATAAGTGTTGTTTTGGAATGGCAATTTTACTCAATGTTTTAGGGACCTAGGGTTTCTATGTTGGTTGATTTAAAGTGAACTTAATTAATCATCGCAACATTCGAAATCCTAATCATGCATCTAACATATAATTCATATATAATTATAAATATATATCGAAAACATAAATAATGATGCATTTGGCAACTAGCATGACCCCTTGAGTCTTCAAGTCTTCAAGGGTCGTCTTTTGCAACTTCATGGCTTCGTCTTCCAAGAACCTTCGTCTTCAAGACATGACCATAATTATGAAAATACTAGTATCTACGATTAGGACTAATCTAAGTATTAAGGTACAAAAATACTCAACGGTTCACAGACCGTATTTAGATTTACAAAAATACAACACGGAACGCAATCCGTATTTTCTATCCTAATCGGGCCCCACTAGTAGCCATTTTTATAAAACCTAAGGGAGAATATACATTCCATACATCCATTCACTATTTGTGAATGGCCCATGCATTTTACAACGATAAACAAGTAACAATGCACAAGAACGCGTAAACTAGTAAATTATTTAGGTCGTTAATCCAATTAACCCGCCTAATTAAAACTAGTAAAAGTTGTTTAACCGATTATGTAATTTAGCGCAATTAAAATTGAAGCTCCCACTAAATTTCGCATCCAACTTAATTAATCCAATTTATTAAGCTGGTAAACCCAAAATTTTGCCAAAATAAAATTTTTCCAATGCCGCTCAAAACCGAGGCCTAGCCTCAAAATTTAATTAATTAAAATAATTAAAACCAAAATAATTAAATTAATTAGAATATTTAAAACGGCAAAATAAGCAAACACGTAGCCAACCGCACACAAATGGTTTGCGCACCATTTCTAGCCAAGGCTGCCTAGCACTCCTTGGGCAATGCAGCTTGGTGCGCGTTCCTGCACCACACCACGTAGCACTAGCTAGGACGAGCCTAGTAGCGTTTGCTATGGGTTGCAAGGTGTAAGGCAACAAGCACAAGGCTACCTGCCCCTTCGCAACGCACCAAGATGCATATACTCGAAGCATACCTCGCACCACAAGGCTCCCTTGCTTGCCCAGCCATGCTTGCATAGCCATGCGCGTACAGCAACACGCATGGCACGCACAGCATGATGCTGCTGCTGCGCCATGCTACTGCTTGCTTGCTAGCTGGCGCACCATGCTGCTTGTAGCGAGCAGCAGCCATTCAATGCAGCACAAACACACGAGGCAGCCCCCTTGGAAGCCACATGCGGGCTCCTATGCAGCCTGGCTAGCCAAGGGAGGTTTTTGACTCGATCTTCGTGCCATAGCCTCGGGGTTTTAAACCAAATTTTGCGTGACTAAATAATTAATTCCAAATTAATTTTAGAATTAATTTAGTGAGCAAAAATTGAAAAATTATTACAAGTCCAACTTAAATAAAATTCATCAAGGTGCACATAACCAAAATTATTTCCAAGCCCAATTCTTTAATAAAATTGGTTCAACTTGGTGCAATAAAATAAACAAGGGAAATTACTCACTATTAATTTAATTATTTTAAATTAAACATGAGATTTTGACAAAATAAAGGGGAGTTGGAATTATGAACACAAATATTCAAATAAAGATTCCAACTTTAACATGTGAATCCTTGAAAAATTATATCTTCCAATATGAAGATAAGTGAAATTTCTATCACAAGATTCAAACTTTATGATTCCAATCAACTTAATACATGATTAAATAAAAATTTCAACCAAAAATTCAAGGAATTTAGTAACTCAATGTTTCAATTACTTAAAATAATGAAAGATTGAATCTTTAGTACTTAGAAGCCTCAAAAAATAAATTTTTCACACTTAATGCAATGGATTTGCAATTATGTGAAAAATTTAACCAATCTTTCAAGCACTAATTACTACCAAGTAACCATACTTAAAGAGTTTGAAAATGCAGAAACATTAAGGAAAGAACCAAATACATAATCACTATAAATATGCCATTAAGATTTAAGGTTAGAAAGACTTAAAATTTTTCGTCAAAACGAAAAATCCCTCAAAAAAGGCATTTCTGGTCAGATTTTAGCATAAAACACAGTCCTAAAAGGGTGCAAACATTTCCAGAACGCCTTTTCCACCCAAAATTCACTATTTTTGGCCGAAAATCTGGGTTCGGGGCCATAATCAGCTTTAAAATGGGATTAAAATTAATAAAACAAAGCTACTAATCTAATTAGCAACATAAAACCAGAAAAATAAAGCCATAAAAAGACCTTGAAAATTATGATTATAAAATAAATGAGCAAGGCTCCGATATCACTGTTGAGTTTTGATGAGTCTGACTCATCGCGGAAAATAAAACCCGAGCCAAGATCAAACTTACAATTAATACAATCAAAAGACATAATTAACAAGAGTTAAGGAAAGACCAAAATACCTTTGAAGCGTGCTTCGCTCATACCTCGAGCTCTTACTTGAGAAAGCTTAAGTCTCGCAATGGACGAAAACCTCCTACGGTATCCACCCGCAACACGACCCTGACTAGGTCTATTACTTGGACGTTAGCCAAGTCCGACCAAACTACTCGACTAATTATGAGTTTAAAGGTTTTTCTCAATGGAGACGCCTTTTCTAACTCTTACTCAAGTGAGTTTTCCCATACCCCATATTGGGTATTTATAGGGAAACTTATGAGTGAAATCCTTTCTCTCATCAATGTGGGAGAGTTGGTAAAATCAATATTTTCCTTTTATTTTTAAATCAAAAATAATATTAAATAGCCAACAACTAATTAATCAACAAGGAACATTTAGAGGAGGGGTTAGGTAAGGACCACAAGGAAGGGGGGGACCAAAGTTGATCCCCAAGCACTCCCCATAACCGGCCACCTACACCAAAACACCCCCAATCACCCGCTGCCACGTGGCACCCACACTAGGGCACCAAGGCAGCTTGGGTGTGGGCTGCTGCCTTGGCCCAGCTAGCTGCAAATGCCTCAGTCCAGCAAAACACACACACATAAGTGCAGGCTGTTGGGCGAGGCCTGCTGTTGTGCCAATGCCAGCACACGCAGCCCAGCAAGCTACGTTGCTAGCTGGCTGCGTTATGCTTGGCGCGCCAGCAGCAAGGCACTAACACACCCCCCGCACACAAGCGCAGAAGGCCACGCACACACATGTGGGATGCTACTGCCATGTGCGTGGCTTGGTCCATGCTAGGTATGTGCTCTATGCACATTTTGCCCCTAACACTCGATTTGCTCGGGGCATTCCGATGCTAGGGGTATTTTAGGTAAATTGTTGATTAATTAGTGATTTTACTGTCTTGTCTTTAATTAATTCGACTCGACTTACGACGCTCGGTTTCGACGCTCCAAGCTCGATTTTCGACGTCTAAATATTAATTACTTGAGCGACTCATTAATTCCCTCTAAATTAATTTGTCGTGTCGGATCGTTAGTTGCTTGGGTGTGACCCGAAGGGTTCAGTCAAGATTAAATTGTGATATTAATTACTCATTAATATTACTGATCGAAAGCGGCCTTCACCTAGGCATTCCGATCACTTGACCTCACTGAATAATTAGCTTTCTAATAATTCTGAATCCTCTATCGGAATAATACACTTGTTCGAAGAACACCATTCCTATCAGTCTCGGCTTTCATCACCCCAGATGAGTGTAATGTAGAGTACAAATCAACTTTGCGTGAACTTGAAATGCTAAGCAAGGCGACAACAAAGGTTTCCTTGCTTTCTATGGTAGATGGCAAGAAAAGGTGGCCCATCTTGCTCAAAGGCCACCAGAACTCGAGTAGGTAAAAATTCATTGACAATTGTCTATTCTGTGGCTACTAGGATTGAAGATGATCTTTCTAAAGAAAAGGCAAACAAGCCTCATCATCATGAACCTAAGAATAACTACAAAAAGGGGAATGATATACCTTCATCCTCTATTGATGTATTTGCGACTTCCACGCAGTATAATAGCACAATGCAATATAATGATCCACGGAAAAGGTAGTCAAGAGAAAGAAAACTTACGCAATTTTCGGTGAGCTATAAAGAGTTGCTATAAAAACTAAATGAAAAAGGATTGCTCGCACCAATAGGACCAACGCCAATCACTCCTCCAGAAAAAAGAAACTCTCAATGGGATGGGAATGTCTATTGTAGTTATCATAGAGGCGTTGGACATGATACTGAACGTTGACATGTCCTAAAGCACAAAATTTAAGACTTAGTAGACGATGGGAAAATTCCTATGCCTCAACCCAATAATAATGTTTCCCCATTGGGAATATTTCACATTAATGAGGATCATATGAGAAGTGATACATTCAATCCTTTGGATTATATCACTCCCATAGGGACACCTCTAACCACAACACTCATAGGGGCAACTAATGAAGTCTGTGGGTTATGGGACGACGACATTCAAGACTTATATGTTTCTAAATATGTCGTCGTCCCACCTCCACCTCGTCTCCAAAGCGAAACAAGTGGAATGCTTGATTCGGATCATTTCTGGGGGAAGTCACAAGACTTATCAAATCTCTCCTTAGATGAGCCATGGCATCAAGCACAACTCATGGAACATCCTAAAATGGAGGCACGATCAAAGCCTCTAGAAGAAAATTGGTTCACGAGTCCCACAACTAACCTAAATTAGATAGATCATCTAACTCGTTCTGGGCGAGTTTATCAAACACAACCAGATGGATCTTCAACTAATCAAAAACAAATTCGAAATCCAGTACCACCTCCACCTTTACTAGTGATGATTTGCTCAAACGACACTACCCACAACAATGCATTATATCTATCTATGGGGTGCAAAGGATATAACATTCCTCTTACTTTAGTTGACAATGGGTCTGCCGTGAATGTATGCCCATTACGAATTACGAAATATTTAGGCCTTAATCCAGAAAAAGATTTTCATTCAACAATACAAAGCATTAGGGCCTATGACAATTCAAGGAGATCGGTGTGTGGAACTGTTAATCTACCAATTACCACAAGCCCAATGTAAAAGATGGTTGAATTCCATGTCACGGAAATTAAACCTAAATTCAATTTTCTTCTTGGACGTCTTTGGATACATGAGCTTGGAGCAATGCCATCTTTGCTCCATCAAATGATTAGGTTGAACTATCGAGGTCTTCCTATGATTATACATGCTTCTCCTCTTAAAATAGCAATAAACGATCAATCCCTTTTGTAAATAAATTAAACCATGATAATGATGAAGAGGACATGTGGGGATTTGTTGCGGAGGCAATTTGGACACTAGAAATGGAGGAAAGCCTTGAAGAACCATTAAAGCTTGATCCATATTCCAACCCAATAGTAAACATCTTATTTAAGAGTAGTTACTTTCCTGGGATGCCTTCGGGAATAGGAATAAAGAAATATCTTTTAGTTTTTATCCTAAAGAAGAGCTTTTCTTTTGGATTGGGATATAAGCCAACCAAAGAGGAACTCAAATCTCACGGTGCTAAGATCAAAGCACGTAGGGACAATAACAAGAAAGGGATAATCTCTTTACTCCCATCCTACAATCAAACCCTTAACGGACAATTCGTTAGGGAGGGAGAAGATTACCCATGCTATGGCTTTCCAGAGCCACTAGTTCTAGAAGGTATCAAGAAGCCTTGATTCGAAATATTCCACGATTGCTACTTCTTGAATGACGATTTCAAAATCGTCCAATCAAAATGCCCAACCCCAGTGTGCTATGATGGGCAATCATTTAACTTGCTATTTGGACTAGAGAAAAACCATGTTGCTATAATAGCTAATCAAAATGCCATCCAAGATGAAGCTTTCGACCCAATCTCATTGATCACTCCTTCCAACGAAACTTTGAGCATGGATGGAGGAAGACTTTCAAATGGATTAACCATAAATGTGAAAAGCTGGAGATCACCACAGGTGAAGGAGAAATGCTCGAAGAATCCGACGATGAGTCTAGCTTAGGCTTTAAGGAAGCAGAAAATTGAGGCCTTGTGGCCATTATTAAGTCTTTATTTTCTAGTTCTAAGGATGAGGATCCCAAAAAGGATTCTCCTCTCGATGTACTTTATTTTGATTTCAATATTATGAGCTCTATTTCCGAGTATATGCCTTCTATTGAATCTTTTGAATGCTACAATAATCAATCTAATAAAGTTTTATAAGTTTAATAAACTAGTTGAATTAATGATTGAACGAGAACAAAAGAATACTGAAATAGAAGAAACTGATATAGTCAATATAGGAATTAATGAACATAAGAAAGAAGTCAAAATTGGGTTAACACTAAATCCGGAAGAGCGATTGACCCTCATATTGACGCTTAAAGAATTCGAAGACGTGTTCTCTTGGTCATACTAGGACATGCCTTGAATAGATAGGGAAATCGCGGAACACGCCATTCCCTTGAACCCTACCTCTAAACTAGTAAAACAAAAACTTCGACGAATGAAACCTGACGTCGCTTTGAAAATGAAAGAAGACGTACAAAAACAATTAGACTTTGGCTTCATTCGCGTATGTAATTACCCAGAATGGGTAGCAAACATCATCCAAGTCCCTAAAAAGGAAGGACGAGTTCGCATGTATGTCGACTTTAGGCACCTCAACAAAGCTAGCCCTAAAGACGCTTTTCCTCTACCTCATATTGACATATTAGTAGATAACACGGCTGAACATGAGATGTTATCCTCTATGGATTGATACGCAGTTGATGAGCGTCGTTTATGGCGCTCAAAAAAATAAGATTTAGGTTCATTTTCTTTCATCATTTTCATATAATTTTCTTAGTTTTATTTGATTTTCCATTTTTATAATTCACTTTGGTTCTTGATTAGTTTTTACGAGTTTTTCATATTTTTAGTTGATAATTCATAATTTTAGTTTTAGTTTTATTTTGTTATGCTTTCTCCCTTTGTTTTATTTGTGTTTTGTAGGTGAATAATCAAGTCAATTTGCTCATTTTGGGACTGCCTTGGTCGCGGGCATCATCTCGAGTGCACTGATGATGGGGATGCTTGGGAGCGCGGAGTTTGATTAAGCAAAACGAAGGAGCCAAGGACTCGTGCACCACACAGGGGTACGCGCGCGCGGCACAGGTGTGCGTGCGCGCAGACCTTGCTGTGCGTGCGCGCGGCTGGTGGGTGCGTGCGCACGGTCCTGTGCAGCCCCCTTCGCTCGATTTTTCTATTGATAGCTTTTGACTTTTTTTTTTATGACGACTGAACTTTTGTACTTTAGATATATTTTTCCAGAAATAGTAGAGAGAGAAAGTAGAGAGAGAAGCTTAAGATTTACTTGTTTGAACTTGAATTTGATCTTAGATTTCAATTGGATCTTGAAATTCCTTCTTCAATTCAATGAAAGTTTGTAAGGTTTCTTTCCTTTGATTTACTTTTAATGCAATTCTTTCTAGTTTCTTAAATTTTGTCTGAGATTACATTCCTTGCTCTAGAATTTGTTGTTTGATTGATTTTCTTTTGATTAAGCTTTAAATGAATATGAATTTAATTGAATTTGTTTTGTTCCTTAATTTCACCATGATTAGTGAGTAGATTAGTTGCTAGGGAGAAGGGGAATCATGCTTGATTGATGATTTTTGCTAAGTTGATGATACTAAATTGATTGGATTGTTGCAAATTAATTGGTTGACATAGTTGTGCATGTGATTAATTAAACTAGGAGTGATTAACCTATAAGATTAATCTAGATTGCATTGTAAATTTCAATGACATGAACCCTTGATTTTAGAATTGATCTAATTGATTGAATTTGATTGTGATTTCCCTTGTTAGCCATTCATAGTGAACCCTAGCTTGGCTTATAGGAGATAGCTTTTGGATTCCTTTGATTGCAACTATTGTTTGTCCCTTGTGATGTTGAATCGATTGAGTGATCTATAAATTAGCATAATCATTGAGCTTGCATGTGGAACCTATATACCTAGTGTTTAGCATATTGAATTCTTCGATTTGTGTAGCTTCTTGACACTTTAGTTACCAACCACAACCATTTATATTCTTCGCATTAGCTTGACATAGGCTATAGCATTGTTCCTACTCATTCCTTTGGGTTCGACCCTTGACTTACCATATACTTGTATTAGGTTGGTCGAGTGTTTACAAATTAGGTTTGGCTCTAGGGAGAGGTAGATAACGACCTACATTTTCCTCTTGTCAGCACGTTACTACCAAATTCTAATGGCAAATGAAGATGAAGAAAAGGCATGCTTTATTACCCCTTGGGGTACGTATTGCTATACAGTCATGTCATTTGGTCTAAAAAATGCAGGAGCTACGTACCAAAGAACGGCTACGACTCTCTTGCATGATATGATGCATAAAGAAATAGAAGTATATGTGGATGACATGATCGTAAAGTCTAAAGATAGAATAGGACACGTAAAAACTTTAACCAAATTCTTCACTCGCATAAAAGAATATAAAATGCGATTGAATCCACAAAAATGGGCCTTTGGAGTGACTTCTGGCAAGTTACTCGGATACATAGTAAGCACATGTGGTATTGAGATCGATCCTTCTAAAATAAAGGCAATAGTTGACATGCCTCTCCCTCAAATAGAAAAAGAAATTAGGGGGTTCCTTGGCAAACTACAGTACATTAGTCGATTCATCAATAAGTTGACAATGACTTGTGAGCCAATATTCAAAAAAATGAAAATAGAAGAAAAACATGAATGGGACGATCAATGCCAAGAGCCCTTTGAGAAAGTAAAGACTATCTCAAAATTCCACCAGTTTTAGCACCACTAGTACCCAAACTACGTCTTAGGCTATACATTACCGTTACAGATACGGCCACAGGAGCCATGTTAGCACAAGAGGTAGAAAAATTAGAGCATGCAATATACTATATAAGTAAAAAATTCATCCAATATGAAACAAAGTATAGCATCTTGGAAAAAAAAAATTTATCATGAGTGTGGACAACCAAAAAATTACGGCATTATATGCTACCCCAACCCACTCATGTGATTTCACAACATAATCCGATAAAGTATTTGTTTGAAAAACCACCCATACTAGGAAGAATATCAAAATGGTTTGTAATTTTGGCCGAATTCGAACTAAAATATATTCCTGAAAAATCATTGAAAGGAAAAGTAATATCCGATTTTCTGGCTCAACATCTTATTCAAAAAAGTCATGCAGAAAGTACTCATCTTCCGGATGAAGAGATTCTCATGACACATGATGCTAAGTGGGTAATGTACTTCGATGGTGCGTCCAATCAAAAAGGATGTGGTGTAGGAGTGTTACTCATAAGTCCAAAGGGAGCTAGACTTTGAGGCTACTAATAATGCCGCGGAATGTGAAGCGTGCATTATTTGATTAGAAGCAGCAGCTAGAATAGGTGTGCAAAAATTAGAGGTATATGGAGATTCAAGTTTGATAATATATCATATACATAAAAAGTGGAAAATTAAAAACTCCACAATGATATTATACCAAGCACACCTAGAGCAACACATCGAGCATTTTGATTATATTGAATTCAAATATCTCTCAAGGGATGAGAATCTATTTGCTGATGTGCTAGAAAAATTATCCTCAATGATCAACATTCCAGATCACTTAAATATGATGCCATTATGTGTTGATAGAAGAAATGAACTACCTTATTGCAACGTAATAGAGGAAATAAATGACATCGAAGAAGAAAATCCTTGGTATGATCATATCCTCCAATACATTACTCATGGCACATATTCTGCAAATAGTTCATCAAAATACAAACGAGCTTTGAGAATGCTCGCAGCCCAATATGGTTTAGTAAATGGTCAATTATGCAATAAGGAACCCAATGGTCAAAGCTTATTGTGTATAGACCAACCCAAATCCACGCGCCTTATGGAGGATACTCACAAAGGCGTTTGTGGATCTCACATGAATGGAAAAATGCTTGATAAAATAATCTCACGACAAGGGTACTTCTGGTCCACAATGGAACATAATTGCATACAATATGTCAAAAAATGTCCATAGTGCCAAATGTTCGCTAATTTACAACACCTACCACCATCCGAACTATATAATCTCACTTCCCCTTGGCCCTTTTCAACTTGGGGTATTAACATAATTGGTAAAGTTTCTCCAACAGGAGCAGGAGGACACGAGTACATACTAGTAGCCATCGATTACTTTACTAAATGGATCGAGGCCGCTTCTTACGTTAACATCACTTCTAAACATGTCGTAAAGTTTATCGAACGAAACATATTTTGTAGATATGGAGTTCCACATGAAATAATTAGTGACTAGGGATCTCAATTCAGAGCGGAAGTTGAGGCCCTCTTAGCTCGTTATAAAGTAAAACATCATCATTCGTCTCCATATAGGCCCCAAATGAATGGAGCAGTAGAATCGGCAAATAAAAATATAACAATCATCATTAAGAAAATGGAAAAAAGTTATAAAGACTGCCCGAACGAACTACAATTCGCCCTATGGGGTTATAGAACATCCATACGAACATCAATAGGAGTAACTCCATACTCCTTAGTTTTCGGTATGGACGCAGTTCAACCAGTTGAACTAGAAATACCATCCCTACGCATCGTACTCGAAAGTAAGTTACCAGAAGCTGAATGGGTACAAGAAAGGTATGAAGAGTTTTTAATCCTCTATGAACGACGATTAAAAGCTTTGCATCATGTACAAGTCTACCAACGACGATTAAAAGCTTTAACAAATGAGTACGACCCCGTAATAGTAAAAAAGGTGACTTTGTACTAAAAGAGGTTAGGGGTCCACCAACCGATCAAAGAGGGAAATTCAAACCTAATTGGATAAGACTATACCGTGTAATTGAAATTCTATCAGGAAGAGTCGTTCGATTAATGGATATTGGTGGCGATGAAATTCGTCAACTAATAAACATTGATCGACTTAAAAAGTATTACATATAAAAATCCGGATAAACTCGTTCATTCATAATTAATAGTCATGTTTCTTAGAATTCAAATAAAGATTCTAAGCGTTATGCACTTTACTGAATCACACGGTAATGCTCATAACACTTGGGGGGGGGGTAATAAAAAAATATATACTATTCAAAGTGTTCAGATTTTTATAAACTTTAAGAAAAAACTCTTCACACTTGGGGGGGGTAATAATGATAAAAAAACTTAACGCTCGTAGCACAGGTGTCGCGCGCAACTAAATGAGTTGCGCACAAATGTCACGCTCAACAGAATAAGTTGCGCGCGGCAGGCACGCGCAACCCTGGATGTTGCGCGTGCCACTTGATGATGAATTACGAACCCAGAATTTTACGCTTGAATAAATATTGATTTTTACTAGAGATTAAATTAAGGGCGTTTCCAAGCATGAAGTATACTCTGAAAATAACAAAGCTAAACTTTGATTTAAATTATTAAACAAAGTTTGATTAATTTTTCATTTAATGTCTACAAGTAGGGATTAAATATAAAAAAAATAAAAATAAAAAATAAAAATTAATAATTAATCTTACTTTATTTGCTAAGAACTACGCAAAGACCTAATTTCGTAATACGAATACATAGGTAATCTTTTTGATTCGGTCATATAAATAAAAAAAAGAGCTCATTTTTATTCCAAACAAGATCCAAAAAACATCATAGAACTAGATCATAAAATAAAATTAAAAAAAAACATAGTAGTGATTACACTTTATTAAAAAAAATTAAACTACTAATATTTTGTAATACCCTAAGGTTTTACTATATCCTCAATCGTCACAGTCGAAGGAGAAGTAGTTTCCATTGCAGTACTCTCAGCAACCTTAGAGCTTTCTTCTTCTACCTTCTTTTTGACCTAAACATTGTTTTTCAATTTAGTATAAGGGCCCTTTCAACTCTTTTTCCCTTGTCTTTAGCGTTGGATAGAGTCTTCTTACGGGGATTTGATGAAGGTTCTTTAATCTTTATTCCTTGTTGTGCGGGTTTTGGAGCAACCTTCTTCTTGGGTTTTCTTGAATGAGCCTTAGGTGATGAGGAAAAGTCTAATTTTCTTCTTACTCCATTGTTTTGACCACTGGGAGGAGTAGTTGTGACCGATTGCATCGAAGGTTTAGGAGGATTGCGAGTCGAGGCAGCTTGACTTTGTTGACGAGCTTTGTTTAACTCTCCCTTATCCACCGTGTTCATCTAAGCCTTGTAGAAGGAAGAGAGTACTATGCTTGCCGTAGGATTTTGCACCACCCACTTAGGAAGACTAGACAAATATTACATCCAACATGGGATCCTTTCGGCCTTGAAAGTCACACCCTTGGGAGCATCACAATCCTGTGGGGGAATAATTTTCTTCATGCTGTACTGTCTCATTACCCTGCAAGGAAAAATGTAAGTACTACTAGAAAGGCCTAAAAGCCTAATGTAGGGACAATTGAAACTATTCCCGATCATACTACTTATGTTCCACCAAGGAATCACAAAGCGTATGTTGGAAACCCCGTGACAAAAAAAAGACATCCATTCTTCTTCATTCTTATGTTTGTGAAGAATGTGACGACCAGGGAACGTCCTCACTCCGTTAGCCTCAAGATTTTGTGGCTAATCGACAATCCGCAACCGCTCCATGAGCCAAATCTAAAACGAAAAAAAAGAGAGAAAAAAAATATTAGCTCGCGGCATTATGACAGCAGGTGGCGCGTGCAAGAAAGAAGGTCGCGCGCGCCAGCCGCGCGCATCCTAGTAGATTGCGCTAGTCAGAAAAGCACAACTTCCAAAGTTGCACGACTTTTGACAAAAAAAGAAATGTACGTGTAATAGGAGTGGACTCCCCGTGAAACCATTCTTATTTGGATCTCCTCGAAGACAATTCAAGCAAAGTACGATTTCCGCCAAAGCTAATGGAGCGAGTGAATGACATCCCTCTATTTGCTCCACTATGGACACCATTGAATAATCCCCATGTTCTTTGCCTGTCCTAAGTAAAAAATTGACAACAAGACAAAAACACAAAGCACGAATTTTAAAACGTTGTTTAGTCAAGTTGTCACGAGGAGCGACGAAATGTTTAATAAATTGAATTAAATTCACGCCTTCTTCTATCCCAATTTTCGCCATATCATTGTCATTCAAGACACATAATCGCTAAAATAAAGGTTTCGACTCTACGTCACAGGGAGAGTATTTGCAGGGAAGCCTAGTAGAGCCTCAAACTCACCAGGTAATGGGACAATTTCATCCCCCTTAAAAAGAAAAAGATGGTGGTTCGAGTCTTAATGATTAACTACAGTATGGAGGAAATCAAAATTTATGTTGAGTTGCATATAAATTAATAGGGGGTCAAGGTGGTATATTTTACAGGCTAATTTATCCTCAGTAAAAAGGGAAGTGACCCATTGTTTCAAATGTTACTCAAACGTTTTGACCATTGTTCAAACAAAAGAAAAGGGAAAAAGAACGAGTAAAAAAAAAAAGAAAGCAACAATTATCTTTATGAATAATACTATCAATCAATGAATGTGAAATGATCAAAAGCCCACACGAAATCGCGTTTAAATAGATCACCCGCAGGTGGCGCGCGCATATCACGAGTTGCGCGCGCCTGCCACGCACAACCTATTTACATGCGCGCGCCCTATTCTGTCACGACATGTTGATGGGTTTATTTCCGTATTTTAGACTAACAAATAATGGAATGTCAACGAAATCTTATGAATAATCCATATGCTTGCTTTTGTCAGTATTGTTTCCTTTCTTTATTCTTCTTTTATATTTTTTTTTCTTTTTTTTCTTTTTTTTTTCTTAACTTCCTTTTTATTTCTTTTTTATTTATTTTATTTTCAAATTCTTTTTTTTTCTTTCCTCCTTTTTTTTCTTCTTTCCCTTTTGCTTTTTCGTTTTTTTTTTCTTTCTTTTTTCGTTATTTTTTTGAAGGGGTAAGTCGGGAACCCTTTCCCGACCGGAAATTTTTTTTGCTTTTAAATACTTATGGAAATAAAAAAAATATGATATATACAAAAAATGTGTCATATATACAACAGTAAAAATAAAAATAATGTACATCTTCCATCAGGAAAAAAAATATATAATACAAAATGGAAGTCAGGATGCTCGGCGACTCCTAGACGGCTGCTGTACATCCTGCAAAATCCAAAACAAAGATTAATACACGCATGTGTAATAACTTTGATAAGAAAATAAAACAAGACTTACCGCGACCATCCGATGATCACGGCATGACAAAGCCACGAGGGCTCTCCGATAAGTAGCTCGGAAAGCACATATAGTCCTCACCATGCCATTCAAGGTCTCTCGCGGAACCTATTCCAAAAGTAATAACAACAAAGGACAGTTATAAAAAAAATGTATATGATATATGAAAAAGAAAAGATATACATGTACAGAATAAACATATCGACTCAACCATCTCTGGTACAAACAGTATGTCCTCATCCTCCGCCCCCGGAAGCGTCTCACGAATTACCGACCCAAAAGCGTTGGTAAACATCACCTCCGCCGTAGGAGGCACCCAAGCACCTAGCTTGATTCGCTACAATATATAAAATAAAAAGAATTAAAGTTCCAAACAATAGATAAAGAAAGAAAAACAAAAAAAAAGAAAAATGCTAACCAGGACAAAAACTGGGAATGGAGTCACCCTAGATGCAACAAATGCCGGGTAAGACACATCCGGTAGCACCAACTACTCCGCTGGATAACCAAGGATCGTTTGAGCTAGATCCTCGGTAGACAGCAGATCCGGACACAGCATCCGGATCGGAGGATCCGTAGGAACCAAAGGCTTCTTGGACACGAACTGCCAGAGAATACGCTCGCCTAAAAACCAAGAGTCTGTCCTCTGGAGCACAGAGAGTCCTTGATAGAGGGCCCGAAAACGGCAGCGAACTCCAAGGACGGAGATCGATCTACAAAACACAATCACAAAAGAAAACCACTTGAAAAAGAAAATATACATATGTGTGTTGTCAAATCCATACTCACCGACACAAGAGTCGCCGAAAGAATCCTCTAGCGAAAGTCACCGGCTGTAGTAGCTCACTTCTTCCTTATCATGACCAAAGGATGGCCGATAGAAAAACGAACCTCCCCGAGTATCCTTAGGGCTAGGAAAGGCAGGTACGAGTACCCCCAACCCTAAAAAAGAATACAATGTGATTAAGAAGAGCCAAAATGGTGATGAAAAAATAATAAAAAGATTAAGATAAATACCCACCTCGAGGATACGACCATGCCACAAAATGGAGATCAGGGGCACCTCAGTAGTTGCCGCGGAATCCATCACCCATGTCACCTTGCCCATAGTTATGAGCATATGGGCATACGACACCTCTGCCCAACTCAAGTTACTCACTTTCCCCAAATCACTGAGGCAAACAAGTAACCTGATAGCGAAACGCTCTCCTCAATCACTCAGAATAGTGACGGAAAGAACATGGGCAATGTATATCCGAGCCAGCTGCTCAGGTGTACGGAAAAGCCTGTGCGTACATATGAAGGGCGGCCGCAAGACAGTCCCCCATAAGGTCATGCAGCCTCTCGTTTGACCCTTTCATGGTCTCCATAACCACATGCTCACCTCCGAAAGGAAAACCCGTGATCATAGAGAAGTCGAAAGGGGTAACCGTCATCTCCCCCCACGGGAAGTGGAAAGTGTTGGTGAAATCCCACCAAAACTCTAGTAACCCGCGAAGGAAAGCTGACGATGCTGGCTGACTCGATAAGTCCCACAGAGCTTCCAGTTGAGGGATGATCCTCGAAAGCTCCACCACCTCCTTCACCACATCGGGTAAACTCTCGAAATGGCCTCTCAAGTCACCCGAACCGTACAAATACATGCTAAGCTCGCTCTAAATAAAATATATGAGAAAATGCGGTTATAAATTTTCAAATAAAAAAAAGAGAAAGAAAGAAATGATGAAAGGACAGAGGCACAAAAGAACTCACTATGCCTCGCCAGCACGGTATTGAAACGTGATGGTCTGGGTCCCACCTCAAGGCCTGAGGATCACAGTTGGGAGGAGCCTCCCATACCACATCTTCATGACAACGTCGATCAGCCCCGACACGTCGCTCTCGAACCTCCTCACGAGGACGTGTCACCCTCTTTCGAGGGCGAACTGCCTCGTCAGGCACTCCTCCTAGATCTTCCTCATCATCGACGAATAGAGGAGAGTTCATACTATAATCGACAAAACTCCTTATTAGTTTACTTTCCTAAATGACTAATATACGTTTTGTATACCCATTTTGGCAGCATAACGACTTCCGAGAGGGCAAAACACAAAAATCGAATGCGACCCACGCTTAGGGGCTACGATACCTGCAGTTAAACTCAGTAAATGGGGGCTTTAACACCCATAGAAGACATCCTATACCAGTTTCAACTAAAGTATTCTAGAGATTATATTCCTAAATATCAAAGAATTAACTATTTTCAGGCGAATAATAATAACATAATCATAATTATCGTCTACCAAACAATCTTGAGGTTCGAACATGGCAAAAATAAGTTAAAGTATATACTTCGCGCCATTTTTCGGATTCAAAATTTTTGAAACATGATTCATGAAAGTAATCGTAGTTCTAATACTATAATTCACTTCATAATCAACAACTATAACCAAATGAGCAAGCAAAAAGCTACAAATTCAAACTAAAATTCGACCAAAATACCAAGAACACACTTAAATAAAGAAATGCTCATACAAGGTTCAATACTCAACCATTTTTCATGAAATTTGTTGCAAAAACACTCCTTAAAAATAGCATGACAACATGGAACAAACAATTTCAAGAATAATGGACTTAATTAAAAACCCCTAAATTCGAACTTTGGGGTTTAATGGTTTGATTTTTGCCAAATTCCGCCAAAAAATGAAGTAATAAAAGCAAAACCCTACATTGGATTGTGGAAAATAAGAATAGGGGACGAGATCTACTTCCTTTAGCTTCAAAAAACAAAGAATTTTATGAGTTACGCAGAGAAAGAAAGAGTCAAAAATGGAGAAGGAAGAAGCAGAGAAGGTGAAATGAAAAATCGCGCTCCGCGATTTTCTTTTACTAACTAAGTGTCGCGCGCAACTGAATTTGTTGCGCATGACAACCCAGCGCAACGCAGAACGATGTGCGCGCCTGGTCACTTAAAAGACCGGTATTTTGATTTCGATCTGTTTGATTTATTTTTATTGGTTTTTGCTCGTTATTAGACGTAATGGCGCGCAAATTATCGAAATCTTCTAATTTGCTTTGCATCATGAAGTTTATTTTCTGATAGTTTTTTGCATCATCCTCCATGCACACCGTGCTTTGTGCCTGACCCAAGCATACGTTTTGGACGTTTTTCGTGAGCGTGTCTCAAAACGTTCCGTAGTGCTGCTTTGCGTAAAAGCTTCCATAGACAAGTTTGTCATTTTACTCTACTAACTTTAGAAATGTCATGTTCTTTTCGTTTTTTTTTTGGCGTCCACAGCAAAAAGAATGGTGTATCGCGCAGCGTAAAATTGCATGGTGTATCAAACAGTGTAAAATTGTATGGCGTAGGTGCTACGTAAAATTGCATCCTATTCCCCAGCAACGTGATCTACCTCCCGAAACGAAAATGGTAGAACTTTTTTTCAAACTTTAGGCGTTAGCTTTACGAGTCGACTGGCGCGCTAAACCATCGTGAACAAACACATTTTCAATTGGAAGCAAATACGGTAGTTAGTGAGCTTACTAGATTGCCGGACAGTTAGGGTGTCCGCCCACCCCCTGTATGAAGAGCGACATGCCGAAGTCGCACCTATTTAAACACGTGCCCCTAGTCTATAGACACGTGTTTTCATCTCGTGGACAAAACTGCTGTGAGAGTCGCCGATTTTCTTCTCTCTCACTAGATTGGGATACATGCCTTTATTCCTGAGAACTGTATTTCTATCTTGTGGACCCCGAATACTTTATTTTGGCATGCAAGTGTCAAAACCTCTATTCACGTGTTAGGCTACAAACGTCGAAACACCTCTCTTTTATCATCTTTTAACTTGTTAAAATCATAGACTAAAGTTTCAATGACATATCGAGGGACTTTAGATCAACGATGCCATAATTGAGAGGATATCATCCTCTTTACTCTTTTTAAATCGATATCTTCTCATGACATGACATCACCCAGGACAGCCTTTACTTGTAAAAGCGTTCTACACTTACAAAGGGTCAATCTAGATTCTTTAGCACACTAAAACTAGAAAATGTCTTTTCCAGCCTTAGCAGCTACTTGTCTCGAACATTTAGCAAATCGAGAATAGTTTCGACATTCTCAACACTACTGAAAGATTCCTTATTCTTAAAGTAGCTTCGCAGAATGAGTCACGGATTTATTTCCTTGACTACTTTGATCCTCGTCTATTCTAGACTCGATCAAAGTGGGGGCTAACTGTAGACATCTACTTTTGGCCTCTTGTCCCGACCAGAAGTGCTGATAATAAATAAAACCATCTTTGTGTGGGATCAACGTGAAAAATACTTATGAACAATTGATTGAGCCACAAGAACACAAAATACTTAGCCCAACCCAAAACAAAATGAATTAAAGTCCAATTAACTAAGCCCGATCAAAAATTAAGCTTAAACCCGAAGTCTAAACGTAATTTTGACGGACTTAAAGGCGCCTAGGTTAAAAATAAAAGCTACCACAGAAAAATCGGCGCGCATCTCAATGAGTCACGCTGGTCTGACGCGCACAACTCATAAGGTTGCGCGTGATGATCAGCCCAACCTCTAGTGATGCGCTCGCGGAAGATTCAAAATTTTATAAAAATATAACATCGAATCTTACCATAATACCGCACGCAAGACGTACCATTGCGCTGCCCAAAGCAGTGCATTTGAATCACTTGCGCTGGCAGGCGCACATAACCCATTCAGATGCACGCGACACCTGATGCGGCAGAACACTCAAAACCCTAAACGCACTCATTCCCTGTAAATAGAGGCTTAATACGAGGCTTAAACAGACAGAAAAATAACCCGAAATTCTGGCAGAAACTTTGTGAACTTTTGTACTATCAACCCTCTTATCCTAAACAATCACCTCTTTTATTCATTGGTACTACGGTGGAGGTTCCCGAACAAGAAGGAGTCCATAAGTGTTCTAAACGAAGATCTATCAAGGAAAAGTGGTAAATTCCAGAGCACTTAGATCAATCACCTTTTCTTTTCTTGTTTAAACAATCTTTAATTTATTAATTAGTGTTGTTTGATCACTTTAAACAAACTTTTAATTAATTAATTTCACATAGTATCTTGCGTTAAATTAAGAGTAGAATTGAATAATTAATTGATTGTTTGATCACCTAAGTCAAGGCGAATATTGTTTATTTATTAGTCTTTTCACGAATATTAATTAAATAAAGAATAACGACTTTTGCAATGTAATTCCTACGTGATTAATGCTTGTAAATAAAATCAACAAACTTAGTCTTTAGGTATCACGTTGAATATATTGTTTGGTTATGAAATTGTGAAAAAGGAAGAGCTAGTAGAGGCCGTACTAGGGCTAGAACGATTTCCCCTAAAGGGAACATTATTTTAGTACCCTCGCTCCTGAACTCATTTATGGTACAAGTAGACCAATTTGGGCATGGGTAAACTTACTATTCGTGCTAAATATCCCTTGAACTCTACTTGGGAGAAAGGCATGAACGAGGTTTATGAGTTTTCCTAAAACTCATTGGCGACTCCTTACTAGTTTCTTACAAAAAAGTCTAATAATAGGGTGAACTCTAATTCAAGGTCCCCAAAACAGTCAGGAATTCAAATCCTAATACACCCTAACAAGTATAAAGTCCTAAGCTTTTAAAGGGCCATGGGCATATAAGGAGAAGGATCCCCTACGATAGGCACACCCCCTTACATCGGGCTTAGTTAATTGGACTTTAATTCATTTCGTTTTGGGTTAGACTAGGTATTTTGTATTCTTGTGGCTCAATCAGTTGTCCATAAGCATTCTTCACGTTGATCAACCACAAAGATGGTTTTATTTATCGTCATAGCACTTTCGGTTGGGACAGGAGGCCAAAAGTAGATGTCTACAAATGCTTATTAGGCAAGATGATAAAGCTGTCATTCTGCAAATTAGGAGAAAAGGAAGGTGACTTATTGTTCTTAATACACACCGATGTATGCGGACCAATGAGTACACCCACAAGGAATGGTTATCGATATTTCATCACCTTCACATACGACTATAGTAGTTATGGATATGTCTACCTTATGTCGAACAAATCTGAATCATTTGAGAAATTCAATGAATTTCAGAGTGAAGTTGAAAACCAGCTTGGCAAGAAAATCAAAGCCCTTCGATCAGATTAAGGTGGCGAATACTTGAGCTATGAATTCGATGACCACCTGAAAGAACATGGTTTTCTTTCCGAATTGATAACTCCAGGAACTCCACAATGGAATGGATTATCCGAAAGGAGAAATCGAACCTTGCTAAACATGGTATGATCAACAACGGGTCTTAGCGATTTTCTTATCTCTTTTTGGGGACACGCACTTCTAACCGCGGCACTAACACTGAACCGAGCTCCATCAAAAGCTGTCGAAAAGACTCAAGATAAATTATGGACGAAGAAACCTCCAAGGTTGTCCTTTCTCAAGATTTGGGGTTGCAAAGCATATGTCAAAAGATTAAATTCTGATAAACTTCACCCAAAATCTGATAAGTGTTTATTTGTGGGATATCCATAAGAAACCAAGGGGTATTACTTCTACAATAAGTTTGAGAACAGAGTGTTTGTTGCTCGCGATAGTGTCTTATTGGAGAAGGAACATCATTCCAAAATGACAAGTGGAAGGAAAATTGAACTCGATGAAGTTCGAGAGGACGAGCAACAAAGTCAAATTGGCTGTAAAAGTGCTCCAACAACATCTTTTGACAATGGTAAAACTGTGCAAAGTCAAAATAAGAATGCAAATGCTCAGTCCATTACCCTAAGTAGGTCGCAAAGGCCAAGGTCTCAACCAGATAGATATCTCAATGTTGTATTAACTTAGGATCAAGACATCATTAGTTATGGATGGAGATGAGCCAACGACCTACAAGCAAGCTATGACGAGCCCCGACTCTACAAAATGGCAAGAAGCCATGAAATCTGAGATGGACACCATGTTTGAAAATCAAGTATAAGACTTGGTTGATTTACCCAAAGGTTACACACCTTTCGATTGTAAATGGATTTTCAAGATTAAAATCAACAAAGATGGAAATGTATTTGTATACAAAGCTAAACTGGTAGCAAAAGGTTACAGGCAAATTCATGGCGTTGATTATGATGAAACCTTTTCTCAAGTTGCAATGCTTAAGTCCGTCCGGATTATCCTTGTAATGCCCCGTACTTTTAATTTATTTTAATTATTGAAATATAAGTAAAACAAGTTTTGGGTCAATAACTACTTAATCTAAATGTAGCTCATTTTCATAAAAAGGCCAATCATTTTATTTACTTATTTATTTGGGCCAATTATATTTCCATCATATCAATTCTTATGAGGCCCAAATAACTCTAATTTACCTTATTCAATAAATACCTCTTATCCAAAAAATTTCCACACAAAAGTCAAAGAGGTAAATTTTCTTTCTTTTTCGTTTTTTTCTTTTTCCTTTCTTTTTCTTTGCTTTAGTTTTCTCTTCCTTCACGTGAAATAGCAGCAGCTAGGACCACCATGCCGCTGCCACCACTCCACCACAGCCGTACACCGGCGCCGCTGCAGTCTCCGGCCCGTGGTGTCATGCCGTAGCCCCCCCCCCCCCCCCCCCCGCGGTGGCTTGGTTCCTTCTTTCCTCTTTCTTTTCTTATTTTTGTTTATTAGTTTGGTTTTGATTTTTTTTAATTGTTTAAAACATGACTATTTTAGTATCAAATGTGTTTTTATTGTTGTCAAATTATAATTTCAGATTATTAGTTTGGGGTTATGTGTTAGATTTTTATGAAATAAAGTTGGGGTTTTTAAATTATTAAAGATGTGAGTTTTAGGGTTCTTTCATAAATTGATTTGGTGGATTTGAATACCCATTAATTTTGATTATTAACCAAGTATAAAGATATGATTTTGATGAGTTTTGTAAGGAATTTTTAACAAAGTATTATTGTTGAAATTTTATTTAAAGTAGTAGAATTGTGATTTTAATAAAAGGGTTTAATTACCTATTGAAGGAGAGACTAATTAAGGTTTTTAAGATAGTTTTCAGATTATTATAAGTTGTTTAAAGTGAGTTTAAGTTGCTGGAAATTGTGTATACAAGGTTAATTAATATAGTATTATTGTCCCTTTATGTAGGAGGTTGGTTCGGAAATTGTTGTAGTGTACTCTGTTATTTTAGGAGCTTATTTGAGGTACGTATCCGAAACTTATTAAGTGTGTAGAAACACGCTAGGATTTATTTAAGTGATTCCAAGTTAATGTCATGCTAGGAATTGTTTGGAATGGTTGAATTGAAATGAGATTGGTGATATGAATTGGATTGATTGAATTGAGAATGGCTTTGGTGAATTATTTGTGAAGTATGATTGGTTGAGATAAATTATTTATTGGATTGGTGATTGGAAATAGTTGATTTTGCATGTTGTATATGAACCACACTTTTATTATTGGCATGATAATGAGTATGTTTAATTAAACTAAATGTTTAATTTGGTTTGGAATATATTGAATAGGAATTTTATTATGGTTTATATAATTTTTATTGATGCTATAAGAATTAGGAAGGAGCTATTTAAGTGTCTTTGTACACGAGAAATAAATTATATTTTGGTGCCTTAGTACACTTAAAGTGTTTCTAACAATGAGGGATAGGAATTTTGGCACATTATGCGTTTAAGGTGTCTTTGACACCGAGGTATATTAAAAAGGGTTCGACATTAAATATTATGTAGTCACTAAATATTCAATAATTAAATTGGTATGTTTAATTGTTTGAATAATTATAGTGATTGATTATGTTATGGTTGAGGGTCATTACCAAGTCTTAAAATATGTAAAACAACGTAAAGTGAAATAGATTACACACCAAAACTCTAAGAACGTATACACTTTGAGTATGAACCCATGGGGTGAGTTATGAGGTTTTATATTTAACCATAACTTCTACTGAGAGTACAGGACGTTGTATATATTCCTTTTTAGTATTACGCGTAGGAATTCCGCCACTTACAAGTGGTTCTTTTATGCTAGCACGGTTAGCTCCCGTTTTAGTACCCCTTGTGTTTTATTTACGCTTATGTACTCAGCATTGTTGATTGTGTGTTTGTTTGTTTTGTTGGCTTTGTCTTTATCTTGGCCCTACGACGACCCATTTCTAATGGCGAGTAGTGGGAACAAGTAGAGAGAAGCTTTTCAGGTAATGAAGCATATTCATGATGGGCATGAGTGAAGAGCGAATCACGCCTAGTTTCCATAAGATTATGATGTGGTTTATTGCTTTGATTATTATATTATATTATGTTTGTGAGACTAACGCAAAGGTTTTAAAGTATTTGTTCGGTTTTAAGAAGGGCCTACAATGGTTTCAAGTGGTAGGTTGATTTTGTTTGACGACTTTGGTTTGACTTTACTTTCGTTTGGTTTGAATTTTAAGTTAACTTATTTTGAATGGTTTTAAAGAGTGTATTCCACTGTGAGTCTTTGATAAATCCCTTAGCCATTATCACAGTGGCGGTATTGCCTTAGATTTTCTTATCTCATGTTTTAAAAAAGGGTAAAATAGGTATTTTTAAGGAAAGGAATTTTTAAGGAGTTACAAAGTGGTATCAGAGCTTTGGTTGAGATTTTTATTACTACTAAAGCCAAAAACGTGTTTTAAAGTGTGTTATTTTAAACTTGGACAAGTGCTTATTTAATCAAATAGTTTTAGAAGGGAGTTTATTTAACTTATTTTAATTCTAAGAGGACAGAATATTTATTTACTTCTTTTTTATATATATAAAGGTCCTCAATTTTTTTTTTGTTGAGGACATCCGAATTTTTTTTAGGGTGTCCGAAATTTTTTCTTTAGTGGCCGAATATTTTTGACCTTTTTCGGATTCATTTTTGAAATTTTATTTTAAAAGAGGAGTCAAAAATATTTTTAGTTTGTTTATTTTGCAGGAAAGCAATGATTGAGGTAAGAATTATGTGTTAAAAACTTTTAAAAGCATGTTAGTGAGCTTGGGTAGGAAAGAATTTGGGCATACAAGTTAGAAATAATCATGTTCTTGTATGCAATAACATTTAGGTTGTGATGTTGGATCATGTGAATTGATTGCTTGTAAGCATGTAATTATGTGATTAAAAATAAGTGAAATTGTTTGATCGAACATTGAACCTAATTCATACAAGAACTGTATTATTTTACTTTCTTTGGGAAGGGAATTCTTTTCTAAGTCTTCTCCTTTACAGAATGCCGATCTTTCCTAGGAAACATTCTCAAATTGGTACTCTAGTTAAGAAAGCCAATGAACATCCATTTGACTATGTCAAGAAAATCCGATTCCACTATTCTCACATGAGCAATGTCTTAAGAGACAAGCATTATGACCTTCCTAATCGTGTTTCAGCTATGATCATTCACTGTCTTCCATTTGAACCCCCATAACTTGCTGTCAAAGAAAAGTTTTCTAATTTTTTTTTACTCACCTAGAGACATCCCAAATTACTACAAATATAAAGGTTATGATGGGCAGTGGTACCTTGATTACAGATACTTGATTTCTTAACTCGTTCCAGTTGAGAAATATCAATGCGAATGCTTACATATTCCATATCCCAAATATTACTATGATAATCCATCCGAGAATGATTCCCCTTCCACTAGTCATTAATCAGGAAATTCTTCTCCACCACAGGGTAATCAAGTAGGAATAGATAGAGGACAAGAGGAAGGAGAGCTAATTGATGAGAGTGACCCTACTGTTAATAGTTTCATTATGGAGATCTCAAATCTAAATCCACCGCGCTGATAAGTGACTTTTATGTCACTTTTTGGGTCCTTTTAGTGTTGTTTTCTAGTTATTTTCCGAATAATTTCTCTTTTTTAAGTCTTTATTTCACTTGTTTGCTTATTCTCGTCTTTTGTCTTTTAATTTGAGTATTTTGGTAATTTTTAGTGAGTTTTAGTTTATTTTCGTAATTTATTTATGTTTCTTATTCTATAATGTTTTAAGTCGTATTTCTAGTTTATATTAATCTTCTTGTTTTCCTCCTTCTTTTAATTTCTTTTATTTTCAAGTTTGTTTTCTTTATTTAATTTAATTTTATTTAATTTTATTATTTCTTTTAGTTTTAATATTTTATTTTACTTTAATTTCATATTTATTTTATTTTTATTTTATTCTCGATCCTACCCTCGTGTTTATTTTTGGTTGTAGGTGTGTTTGGGTTGATGCTCGACTTTCAAAATCGAGTTCAAGGTCCGAGGTTCGAGGCACAAAATTTTGAGCCAAGTAAACTGTGTTATGCTACCTGTTTGCTAGCCCCACTTATCCTACATCACACCTCACCTACCCTACACCACAACACAACCAAAACACCTCCCCTGCTCCCCAGCTTTCCTCACCAACACCAACAATTACAGCAGCAACCCCCTACTCCCTCACGTCACAAACACAACTCCACTCACAATACCACAAATACAACCAGTTACACACATTCCCACCACCAAACCTCTTGCAACCACCACAAAGCCCGCAACCAATCAGCACCATCAGCATCCATTGCCCAGCATCACCACAACAACCAATTCGCACCTCCCACCATTTTGCCCAACCGCCCTAACCACCATCGATTACCAACCCATTCGCTTCCCCTTCCCCTGTGAGGAAGTACTAATGTAGGTTTGTTATGCATTGACAAGTGCATAACAAATAATAAAATATTAAAAAGCATATGGGGGTGAGAGAAAGGAGGAGAGAGATAGGTAAGTAGGGCCACTTTTAAATGTACCATTAAAAGCTTAGATAATACCATTGACTATGTAGTGATATTATTTCTACACGTAGTGAGTACCACTGAATTAATATATAGTACCACTACATACGTATATAGTACCACTGAATAATCAATGATACTATTTTATCATCCAGTGATACAATTAATCACTCAATGGTACTATTCTAAAATCGGAAAAAAATTTACGTGAAATGATCCCCATGTCCCTCGTTATGCATTTACTTATACATCACAAACCTCCCTTTGGAAGGCCTCTTCCCTTGTTCCCTCGCACCGCCACTTATCAGAGAAGCCACATCAATCGAACCCAAACTCGCAACTGCAGCTACCTCTTTTACCGTGGGCGCGACCTTCTCCACCGCGGGCGTGGACAGGGTATTTTCGAGCTCAGCATTTGAAACGGGAGATGCCAAGGAGATACTTGGGAGATGGCGCGGTTTAGGCAACCGCGGGCACGGCCTAGTCTTCCGCGAGCGCGGTCTTCCGGGTATGAGATCGACAGTGATGATTAATGATGATGGTTGATGAGCGGCTGTGATTATGATGAAATCAGAGAAACCACGAAGATGGGGAATTTGGGGGTATGATTGTATTTCGGGGAATTTGTTTTCTTCCATTTTTTAATTTCTTTTTCCTTTTTATTTTCTTTTCTTTGGTTTTGTTATTTAATTATTTGATTAGTTTTATTTCTATTTTTTATTTTAGCTTGTATATAAATACCCTTTGGGGTTTAATACTCTCTTAACAATTAATTCACCCTAGATTAGTTTAGCCTCTCTTTTATTTTCTCTCTCTTAAGGTTAGATTAGGATTTTCTCTCTCAAGTTTAGGAGTAGTTTTAGAGAGAGAAAGCTTGGATTTTCATGGAGTTTTGAGATATTGATGAAGCAATTCATGGATTCTCTTCTCATATATACAATGAGCTTCTCTAACTTTCTCTCATATTTATTGCTTTACTTTAAATATTGTTTTTGCTTATTTGCTTGTTGATTTGAGTAGTTAATTAGATTAGTTGTTTAATTCTTGAATTTATTTCTTATTTTACCTTGTTTTCTATGCTTTTGTTCATGATGTTATCTTAGATTTTATTCTAGGGAAATGGATGAAGGTTTTGTTAATGATCTGAATAATTGATTGTGATTAGTATGCAATTGGTTCTTGATTATTGTGTGTGGATGATGCTTATATGGATTAGAATCTTTCTAGTTAATTGATTCTATGTTCTTAATTGTGCTTTCAATTAATTGTGTGGAAGTGAGTTGTTTGAGAGTCTAAATTCTTCCATACCTATGCTAGGCTAGTTGCACGAGAGTGAATTAGTTTAGTAGGATAATTAGCATGCTTAATTGCGCGAGAGTGAGTTGAGTGTGTTGATTGTTCCTAATTGAGGTCATTTTCATCTAATAGCAATGTTGTTGAATGCATTGATGTAATTGGATTCCACTTTCCCTAGTTTTCGTTGTTTTCTCTAAGTAGTGTTTTAGTTGTACCTCTCTTTATATCTCGACCATCCTACTAGTCTAATTAGCATAAATTGATACACTTAGTCTTCGTCGTTCGACCCTATACTTGCCACTAACTAGTTTGATGTAAGTTTAGGTATTATAAATTTCTAATTCGATTAGGGTTGTAGACCAATGACCTACTTTACCCACGGTCAAATTTTAGCGCCGTTGCCGGGGACTAAGGCGTTCTTTAATTTGTGTTGATTTGTTTAGCTATATTTTTGTGTATAGCTTTGATTTTTGTTTGCTTTTCTTTGTTCTTTGTAAAAAAAAATGGTATGCTTATCTTTTCCTCAATTTGATGATGAACCCTTCTATGCTTACATTGATAGATTGGATGGTTTCCTTAGTTTCCATGGGTGTTCTCTTAGTGATGCTTGTAGTATAGCTTATTGGGGAATGAATGAGTATAATAGGGGAATGGTTGAGAATATGTATAATGGTAGATTCCATCTTTTGTCTATGCATGATGCTTGGAATTTTTTCACTTGGCTTGCTAGAGATTCTTATGATAGAGAATGTCATGTTTCTGGTTTTAATTCTCAATGTCAAGATTCTTTTAATTTTTACATGAATTCTCTTGATGGTTCTAATATGCCTTGTGATGATCCAAATATGCATGTTAAGCCCTTTCCCTCTTATGCTCATTGTGATGGGGTTTGTGCTAATTTTGATGATATGCAATTTAATTTTGACCATGAACCTCAACCCAATAACATTGATGCCCAAATTCTTTCCCAAATACAATATCTCACCCAACAAGTCCAAGATCTTTAAGAGGAATAAAAATTGAGAGAAGTGAGACTTTCCCAAGTGATGAGTGCTAGGGTTGATGTAAATGGATGTGAGGCACCTCACTTGGAGTCTGGGAGTGTTTTTGAGGATGATGTGGACCAAGGGAGTGACAGTGAGGGATATTTTCTTATGATGAGAGGATTTTTGAGGATTTTAATCCTTTTCATTCCCCTTTTGAGCTTGAGTCCCATCCTTCCCCTTATTCACCCCGTTTGAGAGCTACCCTTGGTGAGGATGTGAGTGAGCCATCTTCAATATTGGTTGAGGGTATTCATGAGGAGGATGATGATGAGTTTGAGCTTCAAAGAGAGATTGAGAGTACCTTGAGTGATGATGATGGAGGAGTTGTGAATGAAGAAAATGTCGATTTTGAGGATTCCAACCCCCTTCCCCATCTTGATGAGTCTACCTTGCATGTTTGTGACCCTTCTATCCATGAGTCTTTGGAATTGTTTGAGGATATGACTAGTATGTTCATTAAAGGTGTAACAAAACATTATAGCCTTCTAAGAGAGTTCATTGGCAATGCTTCATGGGAAAGGGATGTGTTTGAGAAAAACCTTTATCCTTTCATGCAAGGGTTTGAGACTCTAGACTTTGAGTTTGTTGAGGGAGTTGTTCTTTATCGGTGTGATAGAGATGAGGATGAGGTTGTTTCTCTTGGAGAGTTTTTGTTTGATAGAGATGTGAGCCATGAGTGTTCATTTAAGGATTCTATGATTGATTTTCATGCCCTCATTGGTGATGTGAGGCTTTATGAGACCATTGTTTCTCCTCCCTTCCCTCATGTCCCTTTTTAAAGGAAATTTGACCATATGCCCTACTATCCTATGTTTCTCCCTTCTTTTATCAAAGAGCCTATTGAGGACCCTCTCTTCTTTGATGAGACTCTTTCTTCTCATCTTCCTATAATTGAAGAATTGAGTGATTATTCCACCTAAAAAGATTTTGAGGAGGTTTTTCCTTTTTATTCTTTTCCTTTTATTCTCCTTCTTCTTCTTCTTCTTCTTCTTCTTCTTCTTCTTCTTCTTCTTCTTCTTCTTCTTCTTCTTCTTCTTCTTCTTCTTCTTATTCTTTTTCTTATTTTCTTGATTTTTCTTTTGATTTTTCTTCTTTCTTTTGGCATCTTCCTCCTCACTTACGTGCAATAATCTTGTTGCACGTTCATATCCCGTCTTTTGCCTACTTGGTATTTTATGAAATATGTAGTAGTGAATTTGACAAGCTCTTGCGTTCGTTGCAATATTATTTACTACAGTGGTTTCGCTTGGATGTTAAACAAGCCTTTCTCGGGAAGTAACCCGAGTTTTTATTGCTTTCATTTTCTTTTCTTTTTAGATTAGATTTTCTCTCATGAAAATGTTTGTGTGTCTTTTGCTAGGTACGGGACTTGATATACTCTTATGCATTGGTTTGGATCAAGAAACAAGGAAGTTTGACGCCTATTTTTGCTAGCATATGGAAACCAAGATCCAATTTAAGAGGAAATTGAAAGGAATAGTGTCCTTCGAACAAGTGTATTATTCTGATAGGGGGTTCGAAATTATTAGAAAGCTAATTTTTTAGTAAGGTCAAGTGATCAGAATGCCTGGGTGGAGGCCGCTTCCGATCAGTAATATTAATGCATAATTAATATTACAGCTTAATCTTGACTGAACCCTTCGGGTCACACCCAAGCAACTAACGAGCCGAAGCGACGAATTAATTAATAAGTCGACCGAGTAATTAATATTTAGACGTCGGAAATTCGAGTTTGGAGCGTCGAAACCGAGCGTCGGAAGTCCAGTCGAAAATAGTAAAAGACGAGGCAAATGCTAGCAGCCCGCACCAAGTGCGGGGCAAGGCTAGCATACCGCAGCTAGCAGCCAGCACTAGTGTGCGTGGCTGTGCTAGCATACAACAGCTAGCAGCCCGCACACTTGGTCTGTGGCTTGGTAGGCCGTGGCAGATAGTAGCCCATGGTTTTGGGCGCAAGTGAGGTGGGCCGAAGCCTCATAACCGCACCATGGCAGCCCACAAGGCAACCATGGGTGCCCAAGTGAGCTGCCATGTGGCCGAAGCAAATTGGAGGGAGAAAGAGAGAGATTGCTGGTTATGGGAGTAAGAGTGGGAGGCAAGTTTGGTCCCCCCCTTCCTCCAAATGGTCCTCACCTACTCTTCCTTATGAGCTTGCCACTTGTTGATTTATTATTAGTTTGATTATTAATTTTATTTTAGCTTTAAAATAAAATGGGAAAATCAAATTCTTCCACATTGATGGGAGAGCTTTTCACACTCTTGCATTTCCCTATAAATACCCAACTTGGGGTATTGGGAAAAACACTTGAGTAAGAGTTGGAAAAGGCATCACTAGTAGTGAAAACCTTTGAACTCAAGAGTTGAAAAAGGCATCACCATTGTGAAAATCTTTGAACTTAATTACTTGGGTTTGGGTCGGGCCTTGCTAACTCTAAGGCATTGAACCTAGTCGGTGTTCGAGTTGTGGGTGGACTTCCGTTGGAGGTTGTCGTAATTTTGAGGCTAGCTCTCGAAGTAAGAGCCCCTCAAGGTCGGGCGAAGCACGCGTCAAAGGTATAATTATTATCTTAATCTTGTCATTAAGTTAATTATGTTTATGGTTTTATTTATTGCGAATGCGGTCTTGGTTTTGGGTTTGTTTCCGCGGTGAGTTAGACTTACCAAACCCCAACAGCGGTATCGGAGCCTCGCTCGTTTATTTTTAAAATCATATTATTTTTCAAGGTGTTTTTATGGCTTAATTTTTCTGGTTTTAAGTTGCTAATTAGATTAGTAGCTCGGTTTATTAATTTTAATCCCGTATTAGAGCTGACTTCAGCTCCCGAACCCGGATTTCGACCCAAAAATAGTGAATTTTGGGTGGAAAAGGCGTTATGGAAATGGTTTTACCCTTCTAGGTCTCTATTTTTAGACAAAAAAAAACGATCAGAAATGCACTTTTTGAGGGATTTTTCGTTTTTACGAAAAATTTTAAGTCTTTCTAATCTTGAAAATTAATTGCATATTTATGGTGGTTATGTAATTAGTTCAATTCTTATTTTATATGCAATTTTAAACCTCTTTAGGCATGATTACTTGGTAGTAATTTTTGTTTGAAAGTTTGGTTTTATTTTTCACATAATTGCAAATGAATTGCATTAAGTGTGAAATTATTGTTCTTTGAGGCTTCTAAGTACTAAAGATTCAATCTTTAATTATGTTAAGTGATTGAAACTTTGAGTTACTAAATTCCATGAATTTTTGTTGAACTTTGTTGATTTAATCATTTCTAAGTTGATTGGAATCATAAAGTTTGAAACTTGTGATAGAAAATTGTTTATCTTCATATTGGAAGATATAATTTTTCAAGGATTCACAAATATTAAAGTTGGAATCTTTATTGAACTTATGTTCATCTTTCCAACTCCCTTTTATTTTGTCAAAATCTCAAGATTAATTTAAATTAGTTAAATTAATAGTGAGTAAATGCCCTCTTATTTTGTTGCACCAAGTTAAACCAATTTTATTAAAGAATGGTTCTTGGAATAATTTTTGGTTTTATGCACTTGGATGAATTTATTTAAGTTGGACTTGTTATATTTTCATTTTTCCTCAAAATTAATTAATTCTAAAATTAATTTAGAATTGATTATGAATGTCACACAAAATCGGGAATTTTTCCCGAGGCATGAGCACCAAATCGAGGCTTAAGAGCCCCAAGCATGCTCTCGGCCAGCCGGGCTGCTCACGCAACCCACATAGGGCTGTCAAGGCTGTTGGGCGCCTCGAGTGGTGTGTGTGCGCATGGGGCAGCAAGCATGTGCATGCGTGTGTGCGAGGGAGGCTATTGCTCGCTGCCAGCAACATCGCGCGCCAGCCAGTAACGAGCAACAGCACAGTGCTGTGGCGCTGTGCGTGCTGCTATACTAGGCTGGCCGTGGTTGGTGCGAGCATGAGTGTGTGTGTAAGCTTGGATCTGTTGTGGGGAGTGCGTGTGGGTGTGCTACGTGCTTGCGGCACGATGCGCACAACCCCACATTTGGCATTTTAGCCCCGGGTTTTATGGCAATGCTATTTTGCGGATTTTGCCGTTTTAATTATTTTTTAATTTAATTTGGTTTTAATTATTTTAATAAATTTTGGAGGCTAGGCCTCGGTTTTTAAGTGGCATTTGCAAAAATTTTATTTTGGCAAATAATTGGGTTTTACCTGCTTAATTAATTGGATTAATTAAGATGGATACGGAATTTAGTGGGAGCTTCAAATATTAATTGCGCTTATTTACATAATCGGTTAAAACAACTTTGACTAGTTTTAATTAGGCGTGTTAATTGGATTAACCACCTAGATTAGTTACAAGTTATCGCGTGTTTATACATTGTTACTTGTTTTATCGTTGTAAATTGCATGGGCCATTCACAAATAGTGAATGGATGAATGGAATGTATATTCTCTCACAGGTTTTATAAAATGGCAACTAGTGGGGCGCGATTAGGATAGAAAATACGGACTGCGATCCGTGATGTATTTTTATAAATCTAAATTTGGTCTGCGTACCGTTGAGTATTTTTGTACCTTAATATTTAGAATAGTCCTAATCATAGATACTAGTAGTTGCATAATTTTGGTCAAGTCTTGAAGACGGAGGTTCTTGGAAGAGAAAGCCATGAAGTTGCAAATGAAGACCTTTTGAAGACTTGAAAAATTCAAGGGGTCATGCTAGTTGCCAAATATGCATCAAATGCTTATGCTTTACATATTTATGATCATTTATATATGAATTATATGTTACATGCATGTTTAGGATTTCGAATGTTGTGATGATTAATTAAATTCACTTAAATCAACTAACATAGAAACCCTAGGTCCCTAAAATATTGAGTAAAATTACCATTCCAAAACAACACTTATCGACCTATTGAGAGTAGTGATGGGCTACGCCAAAGCGAGGCATCACTATTACTCCCTAGACTCATAAGGCATATCGGGTATGCAAGTTGGTTTTGGTTGTACTCAACGATATGAGTGATGGAGTCCTAACATGTCGTGGCAAAGTGAATATATTGTTGAGAAAGCATTAGATGTGACGATTTATTCAACCAAGAGTGGCTTAGAGCCATTAGAAAAGCGTTGCTTACCTTGGGAGATTGAGTGCTAAGACAAGCCAAAGCATGCTTACCACTCTTTGTTTCCTTGGATCTTGGAATCGACTTATTTTCACAAAATAAGGGACAATTTTATGTGTAAATAAGACGTTAAATAAGTTTGAAATATGCATGAATTAAAACAATCTTATTTAAGTATCATGAATGGTTTTTCATTAAAATTATTTCAATTTTAGAATCATGTCTTCAAGTAACTCAAACAACCAGTTTTCATTGCGCTCAATTCTCGACAAGGAGAAGTTGAGTGGGCCAAATTTTCTTGATTGGCAAAGAAATTTGCGAATTGTTCTCATGCAAGAGTAAAAGGAATATGTCCTTGATTAGGAAATTCCCGACGCTCCTAATGAGGAGGTGACTCAGGCTGCCCTAAACCGATGGGAAAGTGCCAATCGGGATGTCAAATGCATCATGTTGGCCACAATGTCTCCGGAGCTTCAAAAGACTTTCTTTGAGAAGGAGACGACTTTTGAGATCATTTCTGAGCTGCAGAATATGTTCCAAGAGCAGGCCCGAACTAAGAGGTTTGAAACCCACAGACAGATCCTTGAGAGCAAGCTCAAGAGAGGAAAGTCAGTCAGCCCACATGTACTCAAGATGATAGGATTATTTTAGAACATGGGAAGGCTTGATGCAGGGTATTCAACCGAGATGGCAATTGACATCATTCTCCACTCGCTTCACAAAGGCTATGATCAGTTCAAGATGAACTATATTATGCACAGCATGGAGAAAACCCTCATTGAGCTTCATGGTATGTTAAAGCAAGCCGAGCAAACGCTCAAGGATGAGGGAAAACATGATATGCTCATGGTCAAAAAGGGCAAGCCGTTCAAACGCATGGGCAAAAAGAAGAAAGGCTTCAAGGGGAAAGGTAAGAAGAACTTTCCTCCTAAGCCGAAAGCTACCAAGGACAACAAGGAAAAGAAGGTAGCATCTTCTAAATCTGATTCCGAATGCTTCTATTGTAAGAAGAAGGGACATTGGAAGAGAGATTGCCTCAAATTCAAGGAAGATAAGAAAAACGGAACCGTTGCTTCTGAATCAGGTATATTCGTATAGACTTAAATTTCACTAGCTCAACATCATGGGTATTAGATACCGGATGTGGCTCACACCTTTGTTCCAATTCTCAGGGTCTAAGGAACGTTAGGAAGCTAGCGAAGGGAGAGGTTGAACTCTAAGTCAGCAATGGAGCCAGAATTGCAGCCGTATCCGTAGGAACTCTAAGTTTGTCTTTGCCCTCTAGGCTTGTTTTGGAACTTAAAAGTTGTTACTATGTTCCCAACATTACCAAAAACATTATTTTAATTTCGGCGTTGGACGCCAAAGGTTTTGAATTTCGAGTAAAAGACAATGAATGTTCGTTTTATCTCGATAATGTTTTATATGGTATTGCACATTCTAAAAATGGTCTTGATGTGCTTTCTTTAGACAAACAAGTTTATAATGTGCATAATACTACCGAAAGAGCTAAGACTATGGAGTCAAATCAAACTTACTTGTGGCATTGTCGTCTTGGTCACATCAACATCAAACGCATCAAGAAGCTTCTACAAGAAGGCGTTCATGTCTCTTTCGATTTAGAATCTTTTGAGAATTGCGAAGGATGTTTATTAGGCAAGATGATAAAGCAGCCATTCTCCAAGTTGGGAGAAAGAGCAGGTGAATTATTGGGTCTAATACATACCGATGTATGTGGATCAATGAGCTTCGCCATAAGAAATGGACATCGATATTTCATCACCTTCACAAACGACTATAGTAGATATGGATATGTCTACCTAATGTCGCATAAATCTGAATCGTTTGACAAGTTCAAAGAATTTCAGAGTGAAGTGGAAAATCAGCTTGGCAAGAAAATCAAAGCCCTTCGATCGGATCGAGATGGTGAATACTTGAGCCAAGAATTCGATGACCATCTGAAAGATCATGGGGTACTTTCAGAACTGACACCTCCGGGAACTCCACAATGGAATGGAGTACCTGAACGGAGAAATCGAACATTGTTAGACATGGTACGATCAACCATGGGTCTTAGTGATCTTCCTATCTCTTTATGGGGACACGCACTTTTAAATGCGGCACTAACACTGAATCGTGCTCCATCGAAAGCTGTAGAAAAGACTCCATACGAGTTATGGACGAAGAAACCTCCTAGGTTGTCTTTTCTAAAAATATGGGGATGCGAAGCATGTCAAGAAATTTATTTCTAACAAACTTCATCCCAAATCTGATAAGGTTTACTTTGTGGGCTACCCAAAAGAAACCAAAGGGTATTACTTCTACAACAAATCGGAGAACAAAGTGTTTGTTGCTCGCGATGTCTTTTTGGAGAAGGAGCACCTTTCCAAAATGACAAGTGGGAGGCAAATCGAACTCGACGAAGTTCGTGAGGATGAGCAACAAAATCAGAATGACGGTCAAAGTGCTCAAACAGCATCTGTTGACGAAGGTCAAAGTGATCAAAATATGCAAAGTCAAACCGACAATGCAAATGCTCAGTCCATTACCCTACGTAGGTCTCAAAGGCCGAGATCTCAACCTGATAAATATCTTGGTTTAGTATTAACCGAGAATCAGGACATCCTGATCATGGATGGAGATGAACCGGAAACCTACAAGCAAGCGATGGTAAGCACCGACTCTGCTAAATGGCAAGAGGCCATGAGACCTGAAATGGATTCCATGTTTGAAAATAAAGTCTGGGACTTGGTTGACTTACCCGAAGGCTACACACCTATCGGATGTAAGTGGATTTTCAAGTTGAAAACCAAAAAAGATGGAAATGTATTCATTTAAAAAGCTATATTAATAGCAAAAGGTTATAGACAAGTTCATGGTATTGATTATGATGAAACCTTTTCTCCAGTCGCAATGCTTAAATCCGTTTGGATCCTCCTAGCGATTGCTGCATATTACAACTATGAAATATGGCAGATGGATGTCAAAACCGCCTTCCTAAATGGTATTTTGGAAGAAACTGTGTATATGACACAGCCTGAAGGTTTTGTCGACCAAAACAACGCTGGAAAGGTATGCAAGCTTAAGAAGTCCATTTATGGATTAAAGCAAGCAAGCAGAAGTTAGAATCTGCGATTTGATGAAGCCATCAGTAAGTTTGGTTTTATCAAGAATCCAGATGAGTCTTGTGTTTATAAGAAGGTCGGTGGGAGTTACATCGCCTTCCTAGTCTTATATGTCGATGACATATTGCTCATTGGAAATAGCATTCCGTTATTAGAGTCTGTAAAGGCTTGGCTCGGAAAATGTTTCTCAATGAAAGACTTGGGAGAGGCTCATTACATACTAGGCATCAAGATCTATAGGGATAGATCAAAAAGATGATAAGATTGAGTCAAAGTACTTATATTGATAAGGTACTAGCTCGTTTCCAAATGGACGGGGCCAAGAGAGGTCACCTACCCATGTCTCATGGCATAACCCTAACCAAGAAGCAGTGTCCAAAGACACTTGAAGAGCGAGAAAGGTTGAATCAGATTCCATATGCTTCGTTAATTGGATCGATCATGTATGCCATGATATGTACTAGGCCAGATGTATCGTATGCCTTGAGCGCTACGAGCCGATACCAATCAGACCCAGGAGAGGAGCATTGGACTACGGCCAAGAATATCCTAAAGTACCTGAAAAGGAACAAGTATAAATTCCTAGTCTATGGTGGCAGAGATGAATTAGTTGTTGAGGGTTATACCGACGCAAGCTTCCAGACAGACAGAGACGACTTCAAGTCACAGTCTGGGTACATATTCTGTCTCAATGGAGGAGCATTTAGTTGGAAGAGTGCTAAGAAAAGCACAACTTTCGATTAAACCTTTGCCTCAAGTGAAGCACAAAAAGCACGTTGAGGTAATGGGAATCAGGCACATCGGAGATTGGCTTTGATTTCCTTTTTTTAGTGTTTTAATTAATTTTTGGACAATTTTAATGTAAAGCACTATGATGAACCATTCAGCTTTGGAGTAATTAAATTTTTCATGTGATTTAAATCACTCCGTTGAATATTTAATTGTGGTTTAGAATTATATAATGAGTCCATTCGAGTCTTGGGATATTCAAAATAAGGTATCAAGACCAGTCTTGGTAAGGAAACACCTATTAAGTGAACATTGAATATTATAATCGAAAATTATCCCTAATCGAGGTCATTTAAACGATAGACGATTAAAGACCATTTGAGATTAGTGTGTAGTTTGATTTATAGCACCGTTTCTTGTGCTACAAGGACATGATCGTCATAAATCATTTACACAGGTATTGGTTTAGAACCATACTGGATCGACCTATGAGAATACTTTAAGAGATTAAAAATCGTCATAAGTATACTTCTCATTATTTCTATCAAAACCTTTTTCCTCGACCATGAGTATTGTGAGCTTTCTTGTTTGAGTACTAGTCCGCTTTGATGATTGTCAAATGTCTGCCGTAATAGGGGTTTATAACGGCATCACTCGAGTGGCTAGGTCCTCTCAGTAAAAGAAGCTACATTACAAGACAAGAAATGTCGCCCTACTAAAGTAGGGAAGATGTCTTTGTTGTTTACAAGGCCTCTCGAAGAGCGACACTGTAAATTGCATGCCCATGCTCGGATGGATTTTTGAAATCATCTGTTTATTGACAGCCGGACTCGAAATCGAGAAAAACTTCTGGACGTAATAAGGATGACAAATTAATCTTACCTTATAGTTCATGAAGAGGAATTAAGTGACATAGGAAAAGGGCTATACACTAAAAGCACACTTGTGCGGAAGGACAAGTGGGAGATTGAAAGGAATAGTGTCCTTCGAACAAGTGTATTATTCCGATAGGGGGTTCAGAATTATTAGAAAGCTAATTTTTCAGTAAGGTAAAGTTATCAGAATGCCTGGGTGGAGGCCGCTTCCGATCAATAATATTAATGCATAATTAATATTACAGCTTAATCTTGACTGAACCCTTCGTGTCACAGCTAAGGAACTAACGAGCCGAAGCGACGAATTAATTAATAAGTCGACCGAGTAATTAATATTTAGACGTCGGAAATTCGAGCTTGGAGCGTCGAAACCGAGCGTCGAAAGTCGAGTCGAAAATAGTAAAAGACGAGACGTGAAAATAATAGTAAATCAACAATGACCAAAATACCCCTAGCATCGGAAAACCGAGTGCTAGGGGCGCGGCAAATGCTAGCAGTCCGCACCAAGTGCGGGGCTAGGCTAGCATGTCGCAGCTAGCAGCCAGCACTAGTGTGCGTGGTTGTGCTAGCATACGGAAGCTAGTAGCCCGCTCACTTGGTGCGTGGCTTGTTAGGCCATGGTAGCTAGTAGCCCACGGTTTTGGGCATAAGTGAGGTGGGCCGAAGCCTCACAACCGCACCATGGCAGCCCACAAGGCAACCATGGGTGCCCAAGTGAGCTGCCAAGTGGCCGAAGCAAATTGGAGGGAGAAAGAGAGAGGTGGCCGGTTTTGGGAGTAAGAGTGGGGTGCAAGTTTGGTCCCCCCTTCCTCCAAATGGTCCTCACTTACTCTTCCTTATGAGCTTGCCACTTGTTGATTTATTATTAGTTTGATTATTAATTTTATTTTAGCTTTAAAGTAAAATAGGAAAATCAAATTCTCCCACATTGATGGGAGAGCTTTTCACACTCTTGCATTTCCCTATAATTACCTGACTTGGGTATTGGGAAAAGCACTTGAGTAAGAGTTGGAAAAGGCATCACTAGTAGTGAAAACCTTTGAACTCAAGAGTTGAAAAAGGCATCACCATGGTGAAAACCTTTGAACTCAATTACTCGGGTTTTGGTCGGGCCTTGCTAACTACAAGGCATTGGACCTAGTCGGTGTTCAAGTTGTGGGTGGACTTCCATTGGAGGTCGTCGTAATTTCGAGGCTAGCTTTCAAAGTAAGAGCCCCTTGAGGTCGAGCGAAAACGCGTCAAAGGTATAATTATTATCTTAATCTTGTCATTAAGTTAATTATGTTTATGGTTTTATTTATTGCGAGTGTGGTCTTGGTTTTTGGTTTGTTTCCGCGGTGAGTCGGACACACCAAACCCCAAAAGAAATTGGCTTTGAAAGGTTAAATTTAGTCTTTTGCGGGTATTTACGCCCACCAATATCCGGTAATATCTTTTCTAGCTCTTTCTCTAATGGTTGGTGACTTTTTGGACATGTGTTGGTTTGTTGGATTGATTTCTTTCTTTTCCCCTCCCATTGATTATTTGGTTTATATTTGAGCATGTTGTCTCGTTCATAGGGGAGGGTATTCTATCATGTTTGGTGGGATGTTGATTCATTTATGCCATGCACTTGAGTATATGCATTTGCATGTCTTTTCTTACATTTCGAAAAATCCAAAAAGATTTTTGTTTACTTTCAAGGTAATTTTAGCAAAATGTATTTTGTTAGTTCTTGTTTTGGACATTCTATTTTGGGACTTGTATTCTTGAATGTTTTTCTTCCTAAGTGGTAAACGTGTGCACGGTTTGAGAATGTCATTGGTTGACGCTAGGATACTATATGCTAAGGTAGCCGGTTTAAGAACTTTTGGGTTCCATGAAGCCTTAGTTCATTGCTTGTGGTAAGATGAAGTTGCTCTTTATAGTGGATTTGAAGCCCTTTAGTTGGTAATTGCTTTATATCCCTTGTGAGCTTCATTTGTTCTAGTCTTCATCACCTTGTTTAGCGGCAACTAAGGATCCTTAGCTATGCATGTCTTAATCCTTGTTTTGACCTCTAGCTCCCAAGATCGTGACCGAGCCACTCTAGGGGAGGACAAGGGCATTGTTCATTTTTCTTTATCTTCTTTTTGTTTTGTTACATATTTTGTTTTTATTTTTCATTTGTTCCTCTTGCTAACCCTTTGAGCCTATTCCCTTTCTTAATTATGAGCCACATTACAAGCCAAATGACCTTTCGTTTCCCTAACAATTTAGTTTTGTGAAGCATTTTGGATTGAGAGTTTGTTTTGTGTTGTGATGGTTTGAATAAAATGAGAAAGCAATATGCTCTTTTAGACCAAGCAAGAAAGTAAATTGTATATATTCTGTTTAATAAAGCAATTGCATTCAAGAAAAAGCCGTCCACAGTTAAAAAAGGCAAGGACACCAATTTTCAATTCAAAAAAAAAAATCCATAAAAATTTAAAAAAAAAAACAAAAACAACAAAAACATTTTAGTTGGTTTCGTTTTTCTTCCCTTGTTTAAGCATTGAGGACAATGCTTCGATCAAGCTTGGGGGGGAGCGATCCTTCGTTTTTGTATATATTGTGCGTTTGTGTAGATTAAGCTTGGGGGAGATGGCATTTTTGGGATTTTTGTTTGATGTTTGGTGCCTTCTTGAGTTTATTTTTGAAAGAGGCCCCTCTTTTGCTTCATTTAGGAAATATCACCAAAATTTTCAAATTTTTACCTCGCCTTAACCCTTAGCCTTACGTTACAACCAATAAAAGACCCTTAGACCCTTGAGGATTGAGTCAACATTGGTGGAGGGAGATAGTTGTCAAGCCTTTGGAGAGAGTGTGCATGGCTAAGACGCCGGGATTAATTTCTCAAAGTTTTTCATTTTCTTTATCTTTTTCCGGTTCCTTCAAGGAATCATGAGAAGCTAGCTTAAGGGTTGATTTGAAGCTAGTGGAGAGAATGCGGCCCGATTGGTTGGGGCTAGGGTGGATTGAGTCCTCATTAGTTCTCAATGCTTAGCATATGTTATGTTTCAATCAACCATTGGCATCTTGGAACGTGCACACATTTGTTTATTTAGAAAGGTTTGCATTCATTGGTGCTTGTTCTTATCTCTTGTCCAAATATGAACTTTGTGTTTTCTTTCTCTTTTTATGTTTCTTTTTCTTTTGTTTTTATTGCCTTGCCTTGGTTTTTATCAAGAGTTGTGGGTTAAACTCTTAGGAAACCGTCACGAGAGCACACTCGTCCTCTAGGGCGATTTAGAGGTTTAAAGGGCTTGTCTTTAGTTGATAAAATTGACCGTGATTCCTACGAAAGTGAGTTAGTGTACATTCTCGTCTCCTTTAGTGTCTTAGCTTTGCTTGAAAAATTCACTCCTTTTCTCTCGTGTTTCGTGTTAATTTGCTCGAGGACGAGCAAAAGATTTGCTTGGGGCAGTTTGATAAGTGACTTTTATGTCACTTTTAAGGGTTCTTTTAGTGTTGTTTTCTAGTTATTTTCCGAATAATTTCTCTCTTTTTAATCTTTATTTCACTTATTTGCTTATTCTCGTCTTTTGTCTTTTAATTTGAGTATTTTGGTAATTTTTAGTGATTTTTAGTTTATTTTTGTAATTTATTTATGTATCTTATTCTCTAATGTTTTAAGCACTAGTACAAAACTAATCTCAAGTAACACCCATAAAGTGTTACATAAAGTGGTTAAAGTGTTATTATAGACAATAATTAACACTTTATTGGGTGATACTTCTGCCCATGATACCTAATTTCTTATGTAATACTTTGGGTAATGTATGATAACACTTTCAAAAGTGGTACTATAAACTCTCTTATGTAACACTTTTCTTATTATTAGTATCATTTTTAAAGTGTTACTTTTTATTTCTTATGTAACACTTACTTATCTTTAGTAACATTTTTCAATCATATAGTATTACTTTATCCAACGTTATGTATCACTTTTTCAAACTAATGTAATACTTTGCTGATTATTAGGTAATATTTTTCAATCATTTTTTAACATATAGTAACACTTTATTCGAAATTATGTATCACTTCTTACAAACTAGGTAACACCTTGTTAATTAGTAACAGATAACATTTTGTTATTATTAACTTCTACTATAGTGCTACTATAACTATTTAAAATATACAACTCTTTTATTTTTTTAAATATAAAAATAATATTAAGATGTACAAGATCCACAAATAAGAAATTAACATTTTGATAGGCAATAATTTGAATTGATATAATTTTATAATTTATGTAAAAAAAAAAAAAAAAATCCACAAACACCAATTTTTTTGTTTGGATAAATAATCTAATAATTAAAACAAAAGGAAAGTCAACTTCGGTATCTAGACCACTGAATTACAAAATAAAAAGGCAAATAACAGTCAACGCAGTAGCAAACAGACAGCAGTAGCTAGCGGATACCAGTAGCAGTAGATAAGAGTAGCAACGGACACCAGTAGCAGCGGACACCAGTAACAGTAACAATATTAGTGGCAGTTATAGTTAAAAGTGACATCAGCAACGATAACAGCAAGAAGTAACATCTAAGTTGAGAGTTGTAGGCTTGTTTTCTGAACTAGACAAGGAAGCAAACAGTAGATTTTTAATCCCAAAAGCTTGCATTGAAAAGCCATGCTAATTTCATAGGTAAGATATGATGATATTGATAAGGACTGAATAATCACAGCTAGGTGAACCTGCACATAATTAGAATAATAAACGCCATAAAAATAACCCCTTTCAAATAGAACAATACCACATAAAAAAATTTCGTAAAAAGAAGAATATTGAACTCATAAAGACATGCAGAAGAAATGCAAGGCACTTAATGTTGCAAATGCCTCTAGCTTTTTTACCTTCTCGTGAAACTCAATAAATTTATTTTTAAAAAAATCAAAGGAAAACGAACAGAACAAGTTTATACAGCAGCTAGCAAGCAAACGGCAGCAGAAAACAAGCAAACAGCAGCAGCAACAAGTAAGCAAACAACATCAGCTACCAACGCTAGGAACAACAATAGCAGACAACAGTAATAGTGGTATACAGCAGTAGACATCAGTAACATCAGTAGTAGTGTCAACGGTAACAATGAGAGCGGCCTGCTGCAAATTCAGTCGTACCACTAGAGGCCTACTGCAAATTCTTTGAGGGAGGTCAATAATGTTGATTTGGAACTAAAACCAACTGTCACAATGAGAAATAATGAAATAGTTAGTAGCCATGAATAATAGGCTTGCAATCCAAAGAGGTATCTATATGTTATACAAAAGACCTCAAAATCATAATACATGCATTTTATATTGTTAATAAAGCAAATATCTTACAACCATGAAGTCTTCACACAATCATTCATAACTATATAAATTTAGAGAAGATAAAAGGATTCAAGACTTCAGATTATACTTTAAAATTGTTTAACAATACTTAGACTAATTTTACTTCTCCATTCTTTATACCTTCTTTACTACCTCCATTTATATTCCTCCTCTATGGAAGAAAATTGAAACAACTCATCTGCAAATAGAGCATAAATAAAATATATTGGGATCAAATTCATGCAATCATAAGAAATTAAATGCTACCAGCACTCACTAATTAATATGAAGGAGGTTATGAAATTCTGATATTTTTAAGTGTAGGAGACTCTGAAATTTTGCCATATGTGGACACTGATTCAAAGAAGTTGCTTCTGATTGTTTAAACATTAATCACCCTTCAACATAGCAACACTAGAGTAACAATGATTTAATTACTAGCAATATAATATTACTTGTATATTATTTGCATAATAGATTATGGGGAAAGTATTATAGTGTTATCAGAAAGATGATTTTAATTTCCCTAACATGTCTACTATGATAAATTAGTCATCGAAAAAATTGACAAAATAAATAATAATAATAAAAAAGGGGAGGAGAAGTTGGTAATAAAATTAACCTCCTCTATACAAGAGACGCATACCTTATCCATATCAAAGTCCACCCAAGTTTCTAAAAGCATGCAAACAACCTTAGCAGTCCTAGATGCATCCTTTTTTGTTAGCTTTATCTCCATGACCTATAAAACACAACGTATTAGTCATATTAAGTAATTTAGCAGATAAACCATGCCATCTAACCCAAATTTATGACTTAAACTCATAATTGGCAGACAACTAAACTATATAAAGAAACATTGCTTGTGCGGTTTGTTTGGGATTATGTTCAGTTCATCTTTTTCCAGGAACACTAATTATGCTATTCAACAACTCGAAACAGTCTGAAGATTAAGGGCACCAAAATTGAGTCCAAACCACAAGTAAAAGTCTATTTACATAGCTAGTCAGGCATTTGGGACGAGACGAAATGTCATAGCCACCATTAACTAATAAATAAATATGGATTCACCCAAGTTAGTTACGTAGCATCGTAGCTATAACACAATTTGCATATTCAACTCATAACAAAAACTAAGGAAAGACTTGACTGTTATTGTAATATGTTGTATTATAATTGGAAGTTGTTTCTCTAGAGACTATGATGCATCAAAGAAATCTGGCACCTTTCCAGATATAATCCTACTAATCTAATTAAAAATATTTGCTAAGAGAATTAGAAAATTTTTCCTCTTGATGTCTAAAATCAACAGCAGTAACCCACATTACATGCATATTTCGAACACCTAGCGCATTAAAAATCTAGTTTACAAGCAATAGTTCAATAGAAACTTAATTATAAGCAATAGTTTAATATGATAATCGAGTTCAATTAGAAGAATTCTAAATTGAATATACTGACAATTTAGTTAAGGATAAACCCTAGATTATGAAATTAAGATTCAATGATTGCATAGAGAAACAACTTGTTACCCGAGAGAATTCGCCTCAATAGATATCATAATTCGCCTCAATTGAATTCAGAAGTCGCCTCAAAGTAGAACGTAGAGTGCGCTTCAATGGGAAAGAATGAGAGTTACCTGAAAATCTGAAATTGAGAGGTGCGGCGGCTGGAAGGGCGGATGGAACGGAACGAAAGGCGGCGGCCGACGGCAAGTTTGGGTGAGTGGGTGACTGACTGATTGTGTTGCTGGGTTGTTCACTTATATGGACTATGAAGAATCGAAGAGAGAGAGAAGAAGAGGAGCGTATTTTTTGTTTCTCTTGTTCACTATTCGTTGAGCGTTTTTTATTATTATTATTTTTTTAGTTCTATTTTGTTGGGTCACGTGTGGTGGAGGGGTTGTGATGAATGAAACCCCAGTCAATGAATTTGTGACGAATTAAACCCAGATGATGAATTGAACCAAAAATAACTAATTGTTGGATGAATTTCGTGAGATAACAACGAATTGAACTGGTATATACAACTTGAGATTATCGTTGTGGGAGGAGAAAATTAAAATTGAATTGAGAGAGTTTTTTGGTTTTTTAAATTCTGACATTTTAATTTAGGCCCAATTTTTTTTTGTTTTTAATTGCTTTGGCTGTTTTCTAAAAAATAAAAAATAAATAAAAATATAAAAAATTTGATTTGGCGGTAACACTCAGCTTTTTTAACAAATTGCTAACTAAATTTGGGGATTAACATTAACTTAACTTTATTATAAATGTTTAATTCACCTATAAATAATGTAACACCTCTTACGGTCTGTTCACTTCAACTTAATTTTAGTTCAGTTTAGTTCATTTTAGTACACTTTAATTTTGTTCAGTTCAATTCAGTTTAGTTCAGTTTCTAATTTCCTTCTCTCATAAAATATTCATTTAAGTTTAGTTTAGTTCAGCTCCAATCAGTTCAGTTCGGTTCAGCTCAATTCAGTAAATGTGAACAAGTCCTTAGTGTTACCATAAGTGTTACTTATTTTAAAAGTGTTACATCAAAATGTTACTTATATTAAAAGTGTTACAATGCTTGTTACATTATAATAAAGTGTTACCAAAGTGTTACTTAGAAATCTAATATTTTGAATTTCAAGAAGTGTTACCAATTACATGTTACTAAAACTTAATTATGTACTAGTGAAGTCGTAGTTCTAGTTTATATTAATCTTCTCGTTTTCCTCCTTCTTTTATTTTCTTTTATTTTCAAGTTTGTTTTCTTTATTTTATTTAATTTCATTTAATTTTATTATTTCTTTTAGTTTTAATATTTTATTTTACTTTAATTTCATCTTTATTTTATTTTATTTTGTTCTCGATCCTACCCCCGTGTTTGTTTTTGGTTATAGGTGTGTTCGGGTTAATGTTCGATTTTCAAGTTCAAATCGAGTTCAAGGTCCGAGGTTCGAGGCACAAAATTTTGAGCCAAGCAAACTGTGCTATGTTGCCTCTTTGCTAGCCCCTCTTACCCTTCACCACACCTCACCTACCCTACACCACAACACAACCAAAACTGCTCCCCAGCTTTCCTCAACAACACCAACAATTACAGCAGCAACCCCCTAGTCTTCCTCAGGCGTAGTCTTTCGGGTGTGAAAGCGACGGTGATGATTGATGATGATGGTGGATGAGCAGCTATGATTGAAGATGAAATCAGAGCAACCACGAAGATGGGGAATTCGGGGGTCTGATTGTATTTCGTGGGATTTGTTTTTTTCCCTTTTTTAATTTCTTTTTCCTTTTTATTTTCTTTTCTTTAGTTTTGTTATTTAATTATTTGATTAGTTTTATTTCTATTTTTTATTTTAGCTTGTATATAAATACCCTTGAGGGTTTAATATTCTCTTAACAATTAATTCACCCTAGACTAGTTTAGCCTCTCTTTTATTTTCTCTCTCTTAGGGTTAGATTAGGATTTTCTCTCTCTAGTTTAGGAGTAGTTTTAGAGAGATAAAGCTTGGATTTTCATGGAGTTTTGAGATATTGATAAAGCAATTGGCAGATTCTCTTCTCATATATTCAATGATCTTCTCTAACTTTCTCTCATCTTTATTTCTTTTCCTTTAATTCTTGTTTTTGCTTATTTGCTTGTTGATTTGAGTAGTTAATTAAATTAGTTGTTTGGTTCTTGCATTTATTTCTTATTTTACCTTGTTTTCTATGCTTTTGTTCATCATGTTAGCTTAGATATTATTCTAGGGAAATGGATGAAGGTTATGTTGATGAATTGAATAATTGATTGTGATTAGTATGCAATTGGTTCTTGATTATTGTGTGTGGATGATGCTTATATGGATTAGAATCTTTCTGGCTAATTGATTCTATGTTCTTAATTGTGCTTTCAATCACTTGTGCGGAAGTGAGTTGTTTGAGAGTCTAAATTCTTCCATACCTAAGCTAGGCTAGTTGCACGAGAGTGAATTAGTTTAGTAGGATAATTAGCATGCTTAATTGCGCAAGAGTGAGTTGAGTGTGTTTATTGTTCCTAATTGAGGTCATTTTCATCTAATTATAATGTTGTTGAATGCATTGATGTAATTGGATTCCACTTTCCCTAGTTTTCGTTGTTTGCTCTAAGTAGTTTTTTAGTTGTACCACTCTCTATATCTCGACCATCCTACTAGTCTAATTAGCATAAATTGATAAACTTAGTCTTCTTGGTTCGACCCTATACTTGCCACTAACTAGTTTGGTGTAAGTTTAGGTATTATAAATTTCTAATTTGATTAGGGTTATAGACAAACAATTTACTTTACCCGCGATCACCCCCCAACTCTAACTATAATTGACATTTCATCTAACGATGAAAAAGATGAATAGTTTATTCAAGTGAAGTAAAATCCAAGCAATGGAGGAGGAAGATGACCTAGAATTCGATCCTGGAAGCTACAAACAATCGAAGGACAAGAAAGACAATGTTCGAAAGACAATTATTTCCTTTTTCAGTAAGTCATAAGTGGCTTGGCCACAGTGAGTTAATAAACCTATTGAGTTGCGTAGGTTATTCGAACTCATTTTATTTCATTTTCCAGTCATTTTCCTTCTCACCAATAAAATTTTATTCATGTCCTTGCCAATTAATTCGTCTTACTGCCAAATGATTCATTTCATTTCCAAATTATTCATTTCATATTACTACTCAAATGAGCCATTTCTCACTCAAATATTCCAATAATTCATTTCTAAACTCTGGGAATCCAAGGGAATTATTTTTATTTAAATTGTGATGCTTTATTAAATGTGTAGTTGGTTAACAATCAAATTTTATTGATCAAGCTGCAAAATTTGAAAGTTGTAATCATGCAACCTCAATTTATTAGCTTAAAATTAAATGTGTGTACATGAAAGGTATAAGTTAGTTAGATTGGTGTCAAACTTAAAAGCTAACCATGACTATTATTAATAAATACCCCTTGAGAGCTAACACAAGGGAATGAATGAACGATGCAGTGATAGACACACCCAATTATAATTGGCAAGCTTTAAGGCATAACTGTTGAATAAAAAGTAATACCGCAAGTGCACGGTGTCTGTTGTTAGCAGAGACTTAGCAAATACGGGTCGAATCCCATAGGGAGACAGGTTCTATTAGTTTTAGCCCAATTATTATAAACTATTTCAATAAACGAAGAGTGAATTGATGATCAATTAACTAAACTAGAATGAAAATGAAAATAAGGTTGTTCTTAAATAAATAAAGTCTAGGGCATACGTTCGGTCCACCATGCTTATACCAATCCAAGAAATGCAAACAATCCATTAATAAACAAACTAGGTCCAATAATTAAAGCACTTGTTAATCCTACGGTCGGGAATTAACACTTATGAATTAACATATGTAGTTCGGTCGCTAACATAATCAAATTCGCCAATTGTAATTAAGCCTCTAAAAATATGATCTTTCAATTCTAATTTTTATTAGCTAAATAATCAACTCATGATATTGGCCAATTACATGAATCAAACAATAAAGCACAAATCAATTGGAATTATTCAAACCCTAATTCATGAATTCATAAATAAATAAGCATAAATAATCAAGGTATAAACATGGCCTCCCTCACTTAGACCTAGAAAACGACTACTTACTCATAATTAATATTAACAAAACAAAATAAAAAAAAACTAGAATTCATAATTAATAAAATAAAGAACAAAAGATTGAATGAAATACCTCAATGGTTGAATTAATGGAGAATAATAAGCTAGCACTAGTAGAAAAATTGAAAAAAACACCGCTCAATGGCCACCGGTTTTTGAAAACCGGTGGCTTAAAAAATGGGCGGGATTAGGCATATGTACATTGCCACCGGTTCAAACTGAACCGGTGGCATAAATGATAAAGGCCACCGGTTTTGAACCGGTGGCAATAATCAAATAATAAAAAAAAAAGCCCACCCTTCTCTTTCCCCTTCCTTTATATACCCTAACCCTAGTATTCTCTCTCCTCTCACGCCTCTCCTGCTCTCCTACCTCTCTCCTTCATTCGTTCTTACTCCCTCTCTATTCTCCTCTCACGCATCTCCTCCCTCTCTGTTCTCCACCCTCTCTCTCCTCTCCTCCCTCTCTGTTCTCCACCCTCTCTCTCCTCTCCTCCCTCACGCCTCTTCCCCTCTCTCTCCTCTCACGCGATCTCCTCTCCCTCTCTCCTTCCTTCGGCTCGTCCACCGCCGCAACAACAACCACCTCCGCATTAACCATCTCCGCCTCCAACGACACCACCAAGCTTATTGTCGCACTTTCTCTCTCCTCGTGATAAAAATACGGGTTTTCTAGTCAAATTCGACCATGAAAATTCTAGATCTAGAGTTTTCATGGTCGAATTTGGCCTCGTAAACCCTATTTCAATAATGTTTTGTGTGAATCCGTGATGGTATGTGTGTTTTTTTATTTTATTTTTCGATTTTTCTGTTTTAGTTAATTTGGGTTGTTATTTTGCGTATGCGGTGGTTTTAGGTGGGTGGTATGGTGGTTTTAGGTGGGTGGTGGGGTGGGTCGTGGGTTGTGAGTGGTGGGTCGTTGAATTTGGGTGGTGGGTCGAGGGTTCTGGGTGGTGGGTTCTGGGTCGTGGGTGGTGGGTTGTTGGTTGTTGGGTGGTGGGTTGTTGGGTGGTGGGTTGTTGGGTCGTGGGTTGTTTAGTGGTGGGTTGTTGGGTCGTGGGTCGTGGGTTGTTGGGTGGTGGGTCGTTGGTTGTGGGTGGTGGACATACGGGTCGTGGGTTGTGGGTGGTTTGTGGGTTTTGCCGTTTTGGTGGTTTTTTATTTTTTTATTTTTTTTAATTTTTTCATATCTAAATTTTTTTTTATCAATTCTGATGTTTAATTTTTTTTGCAGAATTTTTTTTTTATTTTGATTTTTGAATTGTGTTTTAGTTTTTTGTGATTTTTTTTTATTTTGATTTTGAATTGTGTTTTTATTTTTTGTGATTTTTTTGCAGATTCAAGGTTAATTCAAAGAGAAACCATGTGATTTATGATTATATGTAATTTTTGATTTTTTTGTTACATAATATATGTAATTTATGTAATTTTTTGTGATTTTTTTTTAATTTTTGATTTTTTTTGCAATATTACTATTTATTCATTGATGAATATTTTATGTTTGAATGAAATGTATGATTGTGTGTTTTGGGATGAAGCAGAGAAACGAGCAGTATATTATGATTATATCACTAATTTATATGTGAGTTTGTCTTGATTTTTAAGTGAAAAAAATAAAAATAAATTTTTTTTTTTTTGTTTTTTCTGCCATTATTGCCACCGGTTCCACCGAAAAACCGGTGGCAATACTTATTAATACCCAAAAAAAAATAGCGGGAAGTGTTATTGCCACCGGTTAACCGGTGGCAATAAGTCTTTTTGCCACCGGTTTTGAACCGGTGGCCTTTTGTCCTAGGTTTTGCCACCCCCCCACTGGCCACCGGTTCAAAACCGGTGGCAAAGGGGGGTTTTGAACCGGTGGCCAACCCCTTTTTTCGCCTAGTGTAGGGTTCAACAATGGAGAGAAAAAAACTAAGAAACGTTTTATCTAGAAAATAAAGCATGCATAAGAGGCAAAATAAAATCCTCTCAAGTATTTATATTTTTCCTCATCCTAAATAAAATAAATAAATAAATACATAAGCTATAATGCTATTAGATGATAATTGATGACGTGGCATGATACTCGACTTGATCACGTCAAACAACCAAGAAGCGCTGGAGCAGCAACAAGCTATTGCTCGTTCATCGAGTGAGCTCTCGTTCACTGATGTCGTGAAAGATAGAAGGGTCGAGCTATAGCTCTCTGACAAGCGAGCTATCGCTCCCTCTTCGAATGTAGCTACTGCCTTGGAGAGCTAGCAGGCGAGCTATAGCTCGCATAGGACTTTGTATATGGCAGTGATGAGCTAATAGGCGAGCTAGCTGGCAAGCGATAGCTCGCAGCTTCCTTGGCTTGCGGCCTTACTGAGCTAGTACTCGAGCTATAGCTCTAGCTTAGCTCGATGCAAGAATGCTTAGGAACTCGAATTTTCAATGCACCAAAGGCCTAAAACGATCTTGTACTTGCAATAGGGACTACGAAACAACTCCGATTTGCTTCAAGGAATCTACATACATATATAAGCACAAGATCAATGAATCATCGGCCTCAAATCTACATCCCTCCATCCAATGACTATTCGACAAGTGCTGAATTCTTCCGAGAACGTCCAAATAGCTATGAGAACTACCTGAAACATTAAGAAAACACAAACGCAGCATAATACAGCACGATAGTGATATCCTATGCATAATGACTCTAAACTAACAACTGAGAGACTAAGAAGTAACTAAAAACAATGAAAAATGTGCCCAACAATCCTATACAAATATGATTTATCAAATTCCCCCAAGCTAAACCGTTGCTTGTCCCCAAACAACACCTTAGACTCAAAACGGACGAATACAATAAACATGATTTCCAGGGAACCAGAATAAGACCAACCCAACTCTCGAGCAAGCAATCAAACCAGAGTTATTAAAATCAAAATTTATCTCGGATACGAATAAAACTACCTTACATCATGATCCACAATTGAAACCGAATTTGGCCACAACCCATTTCCCGATCAAGCTAGTCGTCGCTGCACACCTTGCAGATTACGAATATTTTAATGCATAAAAGGGAATGTAACAACAATAAGAGATTATGTTCCCCACATGCTAATCAAAAGGACTTTTTAAAAGCTTGTAATGGGGCTAAGGTGTAAAGGTAGGATAATATTTAGGAAGATGTGAGCGAAAACCTAACTTGGGGATCATAAATACGAATATGAACATGACCAAATGCAACCGATTGAAATGGTCTTTGCTATTCCATCTAACTTCACAAACATCCTCTAAAACACTATGGAAGTGATGATAAAAAAAAAATTTACTGATTATTTATGGATGAACTTCTCCTTTTCATTGCCCTTTTTTTCCTGATTTTTTTTTCTTTTTTTTTTTATAGCATATAAACACGCTCTTCTTTTCATTTTCTTTATTTCTTCTTCTTCTTCTTTTTTTTTCTTTTTTTCATTCTTTTTTTTTATATAGCAACACTTCTCAACTTTCGATACAACCCCATCAAACTGACATTAACAAACAACACCTCATCAATGAGCTCCCCCAAGCTAGACTTGGGAATAGTAACCAACGAGGCTAAGAGGCTTATAATGTGGCTATATAACAATGAATGGGCAAAGGCATCAACATAGGTGAGCAAGAAGGGAACCAAAGTATCTAAATATCATCTGAAGGCTACCTAGAGAAAAGAGCCTTTATCATACGCATCATGCATAAGTGATAACCAAATTACTAAAAGATCTCAAACCAAAGTTACTCAAATAACGGATTGCATCAGTCACACAAACACAAAGTAGGGTGATATAGCAAGAGAATTGGCTAGCTATACTTAATACGGGACAATCAATCTTGCCGTTAACCATTCCATTGATTCCCATAATGTAAAGTAGGTAGCATTGTATAGCACAAACCGACTAAATTTTGAAATCATAACTAAGGTCAAAAGAAACTCAAAAGAATCAAGTTTAAGTCCGCACACGGTTCGAAATCACAAGCATAGAAAGAGGACACGTAAATGAAAAAGAGAAAGACTCAAACAAAACACTAAACTAGGAAAGCAATACACTTTTTTTTCGTTGTACGTAAACTCCCACTCCTAGTGAATAGTACAAACCGTACAACAATTTTACTAAAGTAAATAAAACTACACTATGAAAGCAATTAAAGATACATCCCTCCCCCAAGCTAAATGAAACACAGTGTCCTCACTGTGAAAAATTCATAAAGACAAAAGGAAAGGGAAGAAAAATTGCTCACTGATCAGGAGCTGGACCGGGAGCAGCATCATCGATAGTAGGAAGAGGTTCCTCTTGTGCAGTAGTGGTGGCAACTATAGCTGGTTTGTCTCCTCTAACTGAGCAGCGTATTCTCTTGACCTCCTTGCAAAGCTTGAATACATTACCCTCAATGATGTCGAATTTCTTAGATGTCTCCTCTCGAAAGGAGGTGAAAGAATTCAAAATAGCTTGTAATGCCTCCTCTATAGTCAATGAAACATTAGTAGTGGCTTGAGAGGAAGTTCCTGCCTCTCTAGGCTCGACATTAGTAACATGTGGTGTTGCTTGGGTGCCGGTCATCTGTGGTAGAGGTTGGGAACCTGACTGACTAGCATCCGCATGGTTTGGAGCAAATAACCATGAATCATCACTGTTTAAATGAGCCTCGGCACGTGGGAGGTAAGAGTAGCGCGTTTTCTATTTTCCTTTCAAATCCCCCTTTAAGCACCAAACATAACGAGTGTCACTCCCTCTTCTCTCCAACTTAATCCATTCAAAGCGTTTCATCGCATCAATATCCAATGACTTATGTTTTGAAACTGGAGTCTTACCCTTAGTCGATAATCCCAAGGACTTGGCAATGCAAGTAATAAACCCCCCACAGTGGATTTCACAAGACTCATCACGAACATTAAGAAAAGAGCAAATCAAGAAACTCCCATAATCCATATGACGGTGTTGTTCTAGATCATCACTCATTAAGAACCATAGGTGCCGGAGGTCACTAGTGCATACTTGACTCATGTCTTTCTTAGGATAGAAAGCACCCTTAATCAACCAGTGAAACATCCTCATGGTTGGATTAATAATTGACGATGACTTGCTATGACTAGCTCGCAAATCTCCCCTATCAGTAATTTCAGACCAAAATTCATCAACACAAAATAGATCCTCCTCCATAATGAGACCATCAAGAAAAGTGTTGAAATTGTCCGGATGAATCACTCCTTTTTGTTTCCAACCAAAGACCTCGTTTAACCTATCAACTGACATTTGGTGTTTCTCTCCATCAAGTTGAAATGTTATATGCAATTTAGGATAAGTTTTCAAACACCCATGGACTTCAAGAGAAGCCAAAAATTCATATGTCCAGTCTTTATAGGTGTACTCCTCAAAGCTTAGGAATTTCTCCCATGAACAAGAGGATAAGGCTCATAGAATGCTCCCATGTAAACCTAACTTTCCAGCATCTTTCTTTGAATAAAATAGTGTAGGCTTTACGGGACGGGTAAAGATATTGTCAAATCGGTGCTTATGTGCGGGGTCAGGAAAAGAGGGTTGGCTTTGGGCAGGGGTTTGTTCTTGGAGATTGGCTTGCTTTATGGTATTGGTTTAGTGGCGTTTCGTTTGGGATAAGTCCTCCTAGCTGCAGTCATGACTAAAAAAAAAAATCACAAGAACTGCTGCAAAGCCTTAAACACTTCACCAATTAGGAACACAAACCAGAAAATCACAAGAGTAATATTCAAATCAAGTTCAATAATGCACAGCAAGAATCGTCTAAGAATCAATAATCCAGAGTAACAACCCAAGCTAATGTATATGTCCAAACAAATCACAATTCACAAATAAGTTCAAAGATAGAGAAGAAATTTGATCACAAAACCTTTATAAACTGTCGATTAGGCTCAAATTTGATGTCGATCCCCAATATAAATGCTCAATAAAAAAATTCAAGACTCCAATTTGCTCCAATGTGAATGAAATCAAAAACCCCTATTTCAATTGAAAAAGTTAAGGTTTGCACAAGAGGTGTACGTGATTTGGGGAAACTAGGTGAACTGGTGGCATTAAGGTGGTTATAGGGTGGCTAGAAGTGGTCGCCGACGGCCAGAGGTGACTCACCGGTGGTGGTTGTGAGGTTTGGAGGTGCGGGCTGCTAGGAGAATGATGGAGCAGTAGGTAAGAGTCGTAGGTTTTGAGAAGCAGGGGAGTGAAATTGTTATAGACTTAGAACATGTGGGCTGCTAATGGGCTGTAAAAGAGGAGCTATAGCTCGTTCATCGAGTGAGCTATCGGTCAAGTTGCTGATTGCTCTCGATCTATGCGAGCTAATTCACGAGCTATCGCTGCTTCGCGCTGCAGGTACAACGTCAACTTCACAGGTTTGTAACTTCTGATTCGTAAGTCTTATATACGCGTGTAACCTATCGTCGGAAAAAACTTCACGTCTAGTTTCTAACTCAACTTGAAACATATCAATCCGACCTCTATAACTGAAGTTATGACTGAAAGAGTGGAAAAAGGTCTATTTTGACGATTTATTTATTTGCATGCTGGTTTGTTTTTGCACGAAAAATCACCTTCTGACCTTTGTAACTAAACCCCTATACTTAACATCCATAAACCACCTGAAATCATTCAACAAAATCTTGAACACCACTCTAAATATCATTAGCATCGTTAGTGCAAGAAATCACTGAAATTATTAAAAATCGAATTCAAGTGAATTCAAAAATAGAAAAAGAAACTAAGAAAACAGCTAAACTAAGCTAAAAATTGGGTTGGCTCTGATAAGCGCTCATTTAGAGTCATGAGCTCGACTTCTTACCTTAACTTCAAGCATCATTATGTGGGTCAGAAAGATAAATCGTCTCCAATCCACCAATGAAAGCACCTTCGGTCTAGAGTTTCAAACGTTGTCCGTTCACCTTAAATTTGGAACCATTTTCACCAGCAAGTTTAATAGCTCCATGATCTTTAGCCTCATTAATGGTGAAAGGTCCGGACCACCTAGACTTAAGCTTACCTAGGAAGAGTCGAAGTCGTGAATTGTAAAGCAGAACTTTATCACCAATATTCAACTCACGTTTTTGAATCATCTTGTCATGAAACTTTTTCGTTTGCTCCTTATATAACCTATGGTTCTCATAAGCTTCTAGTCGAAGCTCATCTAACTCATTTAATTGAAGAAGTCTCGCTTCACCGGCCTTTTCTAAGTCTAAATTGATCTCCTTGACGGCCCATTGTGAAAGGTATTCCATTTCGACCGATAAATGACATGCCTTTCCATACACCAACCGACACAGAGTTGTCCCTAACGGAGTCTTGTAGGCCGTTTGCAATGCCCACAATGTATCGTCCAACTTCAATGACCAATCTTTGCGGGACTTGTTGACGACCTTTTGAAGGATTCTCTTGATTTGTCGATTAGATACCTCAACTTGGCCGCTCGTTTGAGGATGATAGGCCAAGCCAACCTTGTGAGTAACTCCATGTTTCTTGAGGAGAGCTTTAAAAGTTCGTTGATGAAAATGAGAACCACCATCACTAATAACAACTCTTGGGACTCCAAAGCACGGAAATATGATCTTCTTGAATAACTTCATAACAACCTTCGAATCGTTAGTTGGCGACATAATAGCTTCAACCCGCTTAGTGACATAGTCGACGACAACCAAAATGTATCTATTCCCACTAGAAGAGGGGAATGGTCCCATGAAATCAATGCCCCATACATCAAAAGGCTCGACCTCAAGAATCCCATTTTGTGGTATCTCTTGCCTCTTCGATATATTTCCTGTTCTTTGACACTCATCATATGTATTGCAAAAGGCACGAGCATCCTTGAATAATGAGGGCCAATAGAAACCACATTGAAGTATTCGATAGGCAGTCGTAGTAGAACCAAGATGTCCACTGGAAGGTAGATTATGGCAATGATGAAGGACACCATGAGTATCCCAATTCTCTACACATCTCTGAAACATTCCATCAGCACACTTACAACATAAAAAGGGATCATCCCAAAAGTACCGCTTAGCATCATGATAAAAATTCTTGCGTTGTTGGTAAGTCAAATTTGCATAGTCAGCATACCATGGAGATACAAAAGAAACAGAGAATAAATGATCATCAGGGAAAGAGTCATCTATAGGGATATCCGAAGTAGATTGAAATAACAATCGAGAGAGGTGATCTGCAACAACTTTCTCGGCACCCTTTTTATCTCGAATCTCTAAATCGAACTCTTGAAGGAGAAAAATCCATCGAATGAGCCTCGGTTTAGCCTCTTTCTTTGCTACGAGATAATTCAGAGTGGCATGGTCAGTGTGGACATTTACTTTCGAACCAATGAGGTAAGTTCAAAACTTGTCAAGAGTAAACACAATAGCTAGGAGCTCTTTCTCAGTAGTGGCATAATTCATCTAAGCCTCATCTAAAGTTTTGCTAGCATAGTAGATGGCATGCAAAACCTTGTTCTTTCGTTGTCCAAGCATGGCTCCCACAGTATAGTCACTTGCATCACACATGATCGCGAATGGCAAGCCCCGATCAGGAGGTTGTATGATTGGAGCAGTTATCAATGCTCCTTATGATGAGTGTCATTTATGTCACTCTTAGGCTAGGTTTTCTTTATAGTTTTACTCTCGTTTTTAGTCCTTTTTGCCGTGTTTTTATATAATAATGCTTGCTTTGCATGTTTTTGTGTAAGTCTAGAGAAATGCGTGCTTTTTATAGTTTTCTTGTCATTTTGTTCATTTCTCGACTATTTCTCTCGCTTCTTTGTTTCCTTGACTTGTTTTATAGGAGTGTTGAGTATCTCGAGGTTCGATCACCAAGGAGAAAGCTCGAGCGCATTCAAGAAAGTTGATGGAGCTAAGTTCGGGATTCCAAATATGCAATTCAAGCTAGCTCCGCAAGCTCGAGGGCCTTAGAAGCAATGCTATGGATTGAGGTGTCAAGTGCTTAGAAGATAAAGGAGCTACCCTTCTCACGAGCATCGCCTCGAGTGCACCAATGAAAGGAATTCTCGAGAGCGCGGAGATTGATCGAGCAAGAGAAGGAGGCAAGGCCACGAGCACCAAGCAGGGGTGCGCGCGAGCGGCACAGGGGGTGTGTGCGCGCAGACCCATTTATGCGCGCACGCGGCCTGGTAGTGCGCACGCACCAGGCGCCCCACCCCCCTTCACTCGTTTCTTCTATTTATACCCTTAGACTTTTCATTTTAAGGGGGACGACTTAATTTTGTACATGACACTTATTTTCCAGATTTAGTAGAGAGAGAAAGTAGAGAGAGAAGCTTAAGATTACTTGATTGTACTTGAATTTGATCTTTGATTTCAATTTGATCTTGGATTTCTTCTTCTCATTAATGAAAGTTTGTGAGATTTCCTTCCTTTAAATTTACTTTTATTGCAATTTCCTTTAATTCTTGAATGTTTGATTTGAATTTCATTCTTTGCTTTATAATTTGTTGAGTGATTGAATTCCTTCTTGATTAAACTTGAAATGAATATGATTGTGATTGAATTTGTTTTGTTTTTCAATTTCACCATTATTAGTGAGTAGATTAGTTGCTAGGGAGAAGGGGAAGCATGCTTGATTGATGATTTTTTGCTAGTTGATGATCCTTGATTGATTGAATTGTTGCAATTAAATTGGTTGACATAGTTGTGCATGTGATTAATTAGACTAGGAGTGATCAACCTATAAGATTAATCTAGATTGCATTGAAAATTTCAATGACATGAACCCTTGATTTGATAATTGCTTTAATTAATTGAATTTGATTGTGATTTTCCTAGTTAGCCATTCATAGTGAACCCTAGCTTGGCTTATAGGAGATAGCTCTTGAATTCCATTGATTGCAACTATTGTTCGTCCTTTGCAATGTTTGAATTGATTTGAGTGATCTTTCAATTAGCATAATCATTGAGCTTGCATGTGGAACCTATATCCCTAGTGTTTAGTATATTGAATTTCTCGATTTATCTAGCTTTCTCGATACCTTAGTTACCAACCATATCTTTCTACAATCTTCGAAGTAGCTTTACCTAGGCTATAGCTTGCACCTACTCATTCCTTTGGGTTCGACCCATGACTTACCATATACTCGTATCAGGTTGGTCGAGTGTTAATAAATTTTGTTTGGCTCTAGGAAAGGGTAGAAAACGACCTACTTCTACCTACGTTAAAAATGGCGCCGTTGCCGGGGAATGATATTGGTGCTTTGTTATAGTTGTTGAGTCTATTTCATCTTTAATTGATAATACAAAATATTTTCTTTTAGGCTACACTTGTAGCCGTGCTACTAACCATTTCTTTTGATATTTTATGCATAGAGCACGTGGTCGTTCACTAGTGCCATTTGATCCGGAAATTGAGAGAACTATTCCAAGGTTAAGGGGTGCTAGGCGATCTTTAAACCCTAGCATTTCAAGTGAAGAAGAGCCACTACAAGAGGAACGAGAAAGGATAGGAGAAAATCCAAGGATGGCGTTGAAAGAATTGGGGATTCCCGGTGCATATAGATTTGAGAGTGGGATTGCTCCGCCTACAACACCGACAAATGACTTTGAAATAAGGCCGGCAATGATCACTTTGATAGAGAGGCGATAATTTAGTCGGGCCAAGCATGAAAGCCCGCTAATTCATCTCAAGGAGTTCGAAAAGTATTGCAATAATATCAAGGTGAATGGAATTTCCCAAGAATTTATCCGCCTCAAGCCTTTTCCCTTTTCGCTCATAGGGTGTGCCTTGGAATAGCTAGACAAGGAAGTCAAGCCGAATTCTCTAAGGACATGGGATGAAGTGACCAAGGAGTTTCTATCCCGTTATTATCCACAAAAGAAAACGGCGGAGGCTAGAGCTTTGATTCAAGGTTTCAAGCAAAAGCTAAGTGAGAGTCTCTATGAAGCATGGGAGAGATACAAAGAGTATCTAAGAGATTGTCCTCACCACGGAATTCCTACTTACCAAATTATTCAAATCTTCTATGGAGGCCTTAGTCCTCTAGGAAAATCATGTTTAGATGGAGGAGCCGGAGGTCCTATCATGAACAAAACGAAAGAGGAAGTGGTGGACATAATTGAAGACGTAGTGAGGTACTATAGAGATTGGCAAGATGGAGAAAGAGAGTCAACTAGTAAGAGTAGCTCTTCGGTGTACTTTGTTGATCATCTTAATGCAATCAAAAATCTATCCTCACAAATAACAAACTTGGGTAAGGAGATGTCCGCTATCAAGGCGAACTTGGAAAGTGCTACCTACCAAGTTTCAAGTCTTCCTTCCCAATCTAAGGGAGAGGTATGTCTTCTAATTCTCAACCCCCTCCCTCTTCTAGTAACATGTCCAGTGGATGCTTGTTTTGTGATGATTGTGGATCGTATGATCATGATGTTTCTAATTGCCCTCATACATGTATGGATGTTTGTGATCATCAAGATGGAAATGTGAATGAGCATGTGAACTATGTGTCAAACAATAATGATTCTAGGTTTGAGAATCAAAGAGGTCAATGAAATAGGAATTACAACAACCATGACAAATTTTGACAACTACAACCAAGGTGGTGGTAATAGGAACCATAGGAACCAAAATTCCTAAGGTAACTATAACAACCAAGGTTATAGTGGCCAAAATCATAACCAAAATTATGGTAATCATAACCAAAGTTATGGTTACCATAATCAAGGTAGAGGTAATTGGAACAATCAAAATAGGGGAAATTTTCAAAATAACTCTCAAAGGGGTCCCCCACCCGGATTTGCTCCAAAGGCCCAAAATGATAATTCCTATGTTCAAACCTCTTCTTCTTCTCATAAGACCAATTTCGAAGAAATCATTGAAAATCAAACAAAGTTGTTGAACACTTACATGGCCGTAAGTGACAAGAAATTTAATGAAATGATGACTCATAATAAGATGCTTGAAAACCAAATTTCTTAACTTGCTAATGCTTTGAAAGACCATGCTAGTCCTTCTTCTTTACCTTCCCAAGGCCTAGATCCCAAGAGACCGGTCAATGCTATTGTCACAAGGAGCGGTAAGGTTCTTGAGGAGAGTTTTCCTAGGAAGAGTGAGACCAAGGAGGCCACAAAAGAGGTTTTGGTAGAAGATGAGAGAGATGGTGCATCTTTGAGTGAGGTTGAGATTGAGAAGCCTAGTGAGGTGAGAGTGGAGAAATAAATTGTGAAACCCAAGCTTCCTTATCCACAAAAATTCATGAGACACAAGTTAGATGAGCAATTCGGAAGATTCATTGACATGCTTAAGCAACTTCACCTTTCTCTACCGTTTATCGAAGTTGTCATCCAAATGCCCAACTACGCAATATTGCTCAAAGACATTTTGAGTGGTAGGAGAACTTGTGATGGTGTAAAGACGGTGAACTTGACCTAAAATTATAGTGCAATCATAATGAACAAGATGCCACCTAAGCTAAAAGACCCCGGACACTTTTCCATCCCTTGTGGTATTTACAAAATGCAAATTGAGAATGCCTTGTGTGACCTAGGAGCTAGTGTTAGCCTTATGCCATATTCGGTGTCCCAAATAATTGAGCTAGGGAAACTTTTACCTACTAACATCGCTTTGCAATTGGCCGATAGGTCAATTAAGTTTCCTAAAGGTAAGGTAGAGAATGTCCCTTTGAGGGTTGGGAAATTTGTTATTCTGGTGGACTTTGTGGTGCTTGAGATGGACGAAGATGCTAGCATTCCTATCATTCTAGGGAGACCATTCCTTTCTACTTCGGGTGCTATGATAGATGTGAAAAGTGCTAAAATTTCACTCAAAGTAGGGGATGAGGTGATAAAATTTGACTTGAATGATAGTATGAAGTATCCAAGTTGTTCTTTAGATAATTGCATGTTGATTGATTCTCTTGATCATGTTGTGTCTTCTATGCACGAGCAATTGCTCACTTCTAACGATGCTCTTGAGAATGTTTTGTTGAATAAGGAAAAGATAGGTGCTCCCAGAAAGGAGATGGCTTTGAAGATGTGCTCAATGGAAGCCTTGAGGATGTTGAAGATCAAATGTGCATGAGCATTTCTAGCCAAGAAGCGTTGCAAGTGGCTACATCAAAGGAAGGTAAAGATGTGCCAATGGTTGAGCTCAAACCTCTTCCATCACACCTTAGGTGTGAATTCTTGGGACCCAACTCCACCTATCCCGTGATTGTTAGCTCTTCTTTGAGTGAGCGTCAAGCTCAAGAGTTGTGTGATGTTTTGAGAAAGAACCTAGGTGCTTTGGGTTATATCATTGATGACCTCAAAGGTATAAGCCCCGCTTTATGTTCACATCACACAAACCTTGAGGAGGGTGCTCTACCTTCTATTGAGAGATAACGAAAGCTACACCCCCAAATGGGAGAGGTAGTGAAGAAGGAGATCACCAAACTTTTGGATGCGGGAATTATATTCCCCATCTCGAGTTCTAGATGGGTCCCTCCCGTTCATGTTATCCCAAAGAAGGGAGGCATGACCGTCGTCGAGAATGAGAAAGGTGAGCTCATTCCGACGAGGACGGTCACGGGATGGAGGATGTGTATAGACTAAAGACGTCTAAACACATCCACAAAGAAAGATCACTTCTCCCTTCCTTTCATTGATCAAATTCTTGAGAGACTACAGAGACACAAGTTCTATTATTTTCTTGATGGTTATTTGGGATTTTTCCAAATTCCTATCCACCCGGATGACCAAGAGAAAACAACCTTCACTTGTCCCTATGGAACGTTTGCTTATAGGAGAATGTCGTTTGGCCTTTGTAACGCTCCCGTAACATTTTTAAGATGCATGATGAGTATATTTGGAGATATGTTGGAGGAGGAAATGGAAGTGTTTATGGATGACTTCTCCGTGGGCAGTGTTTCATTTGAGGCATGTTTTAAAAATCTTGAGAAATGTTTGGCAAGGTGTGAGAAGGTGAACTTGGTTTTGAATTGGGAGAAGTGTCACTTCATGGTGGAGGAAGGCATAGTTCTTGGCCATAAGATTTCTCACAAGGGGATAGAGGTGGACAAAGCAAAAATTAAGGTTATTGAGAAGCTTCCACCTCTGGTAAATGTGAAAGGTGTGTGATCTTTCTTAGGACATGCCGGATTTTATAGAAGATTCATCAAGGATTTCTCGCTCATTTCAAAGCCCCTCAATGATCTTCTTCAAAAGGATGTCGAGTTTGTATTTGATGATAAGTGTTTGGAGGAATTCAATAAGTTGAAGAAGGCTCTAATCTCTACTCCTATTGTTCAAGCACCGAGATGGGATTTACCTTTTGAGTTGATATGCGATGTGAGTGATTCGGCAATTGGAGGTGTCTTGGGTCAAAGAGTGGAAAAGAAGCTACATGTGATCTATTATATGTCCAAGACTCTAAATGGTGCTCAAAGGAACTACACCAAACGGAAAAGGAGTTTTTGGCTATTGTTCATGCCTTTGAGAAGTTCTGTTGTTATTTGTTGGGTTCCAAGATCATTGTCTTCACGGATCATGCGGCTCTCAAATATCTTTTTTCCAAGAAAGAATCCAAGCTTAGGTTGATCCGGTGGGTACTGGAACTTCAAACTTTTGATATTGAGATTAGGGATAAGAGAGGAGCGAAAAATGTTGTGGCGGACCATCTCTCTCGTCTTGAAGATTCTCACATTCATGATGATGGTTCTCCAATTGAGGATAGGATGCTTGATGACTTCTTATATGCTATTGAGGCAAAGGAGCTCCCATGGTTTGCCGACTTAGTGAACTTTCATGCATGTGGGGAGTTTCCACCTTCCTTTTCTAAGAATCAACGAAATAAGCTCAAAAGAGAGGCAAGACACTATGTGTGGGATGATCCCATCTTGTACAAGCGAGGAGTCGATGGCTTAATTAGGCGCTGTGTTCCAAATGAAGAGGTGCCTAGTGTTTTGAAGATGTGCCACTCGGATCCGAGTGGTGGCCATATGGGTGTTTCTAAAACCGCCACCAAGATTCTTCAAAGCGGTTTATGGTGGCCGCATCTCTTTTAGGATTCATGGGATTTTGTTAAGACATGCGACCGTTGTCAACGAGTTGGGAATATCTCCAAGCGAAATGAGATGCCTCAACAACCTATTCTTGAATTGGAGGTATTTGATGTTTGGGGAATTAATTTCATGGGACCATTTCCCTCATCTTTTGGGAATCAATATATTCTTGTGGCGGTGGATTACGTGTCTAAATGGGTTGAGGCCATTGCTTCCCTAAGTAATGACCACAAGGTGGTAATGAAGTTCTTCAAGAAGGTCATTTTTCAAAGGTTTGGTGTACCAAAGGCGGTGATAAGCAATAATGGTTCTCATTTTATTCACAATGCCTTTCAAAAGATGTTGCGAAATCATGGAGTTCATTAACGATTTGGCCTTCCATATCATCCTCAAACAAGCGGCCAAGTCGAGGTTTCCAATCGTCAAATCAAGTTAATCCTTGAAAAGACGGTTGCAAGAAATAGGAAGGATTGGTTGGACAAGTTGGATGATGCTCTTTGGGCTTATAGAATGGCTTTCAAGACACCTATAGGTACCACTCCATACCGCCTAGTCTATGGCAAATCATGCCATCTCCCGATAGAACTCGAACACCGTGCTTTGTGGGCAATCAAGAAGATAAATTTTGATTTGGCAAGTGCGGGGGAGAAAAGGTGGTTAGATCTTCATGAGCTAGAGGAGCTTCGATTTGATGCTTATGATTGTGCTAGTGTTTACAAAGCTCGTTCCAAGGAAACTCATGATAAGCTTATGGAGAAGAAAGAGTTTTGTGTTGGTGATAAAGTTCTTCTCTACAATTCGAAAATGAAGTTGTTTCCAGGAAAGCTCATGTCAAGATGGAACGGTCCTTACTTGGTTAAGAATGTCTTTCCTAGTGGTGTTGTAGAGGTTTCAATGATGGATTCTTCGTCTCCATTTAAGGTCAATGGCCATCGACTCAAGAAGTATTTCGATGGTGCTTTTGTTGGCCTTATTCACATATTGCTTCTCCGACAACCACCTTAATAGGTGGAGAACGTCGAGCTATGACGTTAAACAAGCACTTCACGGGAGCTTTTCTTATTCTTCTTTGTTTTCTTGATTTTAGGTGCCATGAGATTGGATCGATGAAAATTTCCAAAAATTTCGGTGTTAATTCAAGGTTTCACGAGGTTTGGTTAAGCTTAGGTGAAGGAGTTTGTTGGGGTTTTATGCTCTCGTGTTTGCATTTTCATTGTTTTTCTACTCTTTTTCGAGTGAGTTTTCAACTATCTTGTTAGTGCAAGCACGAGAGTATGTTAATGAGCGGAATTTTCTTGTTTAATGTGCACGCATCATAGGTTACGCGCGCGCACCAAAGGGGTCAGAAACTTAAGCTCATTTTAATGAAATTTGATGGATTTTGAACCCCCCATACCCCCTGGTGCGCACGCACCACCCTCCCTACGCGCGCGCACCATAGGGGTCAGATTTTTGGCTTTGTTTTGGTGCATCTCAAGCAATTTTAGCCCCCCCAAGACCCTACCTGGTGCGCAAGCACCACCTGGCTGCGCGCACGCACTAGGTAGGCCAGCGTTTGTGGCTTGTGTTGCAACCCCAAACACGCAAAGCAGCCTAGCCCCTGCCATAGCTAGTGCGCATGCACCAACCTAGCTGTGCGCACGCACCAACGACAGCAGCATCGCCCCCTTATTTCGTGCCCTCTTCTCCCTAGTTCGCCCCTTATTCACTCCTTTTCCTCTCCCCAACTTCCCTTTAATTCCTCAACTCTTTTATCTCTCATAAAACCCTTTCAATTCCTTTACAAATTCAAGCAATTTAATCCATTTATTTTCAATTCATCACAAAATTACATTAACCACAATCAAATCTTTAAAAAATTAAAAAAAAGTGCTGAAATTTCGAAAATTTGGAGCTATATTCGAATTTTTGAGGGTTTGTGGTTGTGCTACTTTTCTTTGGGTGTTCTATTTAGTCTATATTCTTCAAATTGTGCAATTTGCAAGTAATTCAAAGCTTCATTGAGTTATAATTTCTCACTTTCTAGTTATCTTCTTCCTCATTTTTGAAGCTTGAAACTCTTGTTTTTGCTTTCATGGTAGAACTCCATTGTTGGTTCTTTTAGCTTGTAATTTGTGTTGAATGATGTTATTGGATGTTACATTGAAGCTTTTTCATGATAAATTTGTATACCTTGCTTGAATCCTTGATTCACCATTGTTGGTCATTTTCTTTCTCATGGGTATTCTATATGATAGTTTCATTTCTTTGATAATTCAATGTTTTGGGATTAATTTGCTGATAATGATCCATGATTTGGTCTCTTGTGTCCAATTTTGCCTTGACTTCATAACTAGTTGCTTCAAACTTATGTTTCAATATTCAAGGCATAGTTCATGTGTGACCATTTCTTGTTTCATTTTTGAATAAATAATGTTTGCGCTTGACTTTAGAGCAATTTCTTTTGAATATTCTTGAACAATGATAATTGTAAATGAATTTCTCATGAATTGCTTTGCTTCTTGTAGATGGCCCCTATCTGTCATAAGAAGCGTACTAGAACAAGTTCAAGCAAAGCTAGGCACGTTGTTCCACCTTCCCCCGAGGTGGTAGAGACATACGGCATTGAATTCTCTAAGGAATTACATTGGGATCAGTTCAAGCAACTATCTAAGCGAAAGCTCAAGTTAACAAGATTCTACGATCAAACAACAACCAAGCTACTTGGAAATGATGATGACATTCGCTACCTAGCCAAGAACCTCGGTCGCTTAGAGTTCTTGGATTTGAGCGCCCCTACCTATGCTAGGGTGACGTATGAGATTCTATCATCCCTTGAAGTGATCCGAGAGTTAAGTGGTGACTCTTCAAGAACTTTGACCTTTCAACTTTTCAACAATGATAATCGGTTGTCGGAGTCACAACTTTGTTCCTACTTCCGGTTTCCTTGGGCTGTCGATGAAGACCATCTTGTCTATCCGGCCAATGGTAAAATGACTAGCGACCATGAATATGATGAACTCAAGTGGCGGCGGCATATCTCTGATGAAAGGAAATATGAGCTTTAAACTTCCAAGTCCGCATCGATCGTTCATCTAGCTACGAGATACTTTAATCGTAGTCTCACATATGCCTTATGTTCTCACATATGCCTTATCTATTTCCCGTGAGGAGCTTTGTTGGCTATGGATTTCCGACCAAGAGTCGCATGAGATCGAGCTTGTAGATTTTACTCAGCATTTGATCAACTGATTTCTAGACATCCGAGTTGGTGTTTCGCTCTCGGGAAGCATACAAATTGGAGGCATGATCTCTATCCTTGCTCTTTGCCTCAATGATTCATATAAAGATTTGCTATGTGAGCTCCCTCCGATAGTCGACCCTTGAGAGAGGACGCCTTCTCATTTCCTCAAAGTTTATGTCCTTGTGAACCAAAAATTCCTTGATCGTACCAAGAAGCATAATATTTTCATATAGAAGGTGTCTCGAGTGAAGGGTTGGTTCTTGATTCCGAGTAAGGAGGCTACAAGCCTTAAGACAAAGACGAATTCTTTGAATTGGAGACCTCAAAGATGCAACATCAACCCTTCTCTTCGGAAGAAGACAAATCATACAAGAACCGCCTCCAATGATGCTCTCTCGACGGATTTCCAAGCTTTACCCCCGATTGAACGGGGAGGTACTCCTATCCCTCCTTCTACTTCTTCGTTTACATTTGATTTATCTACTATTCATGCCAAATTAGATTCAATCACTAATGTCTTGTTTTCCATGCCTTTGGGGCGGAATTCTTCTCTTGGCTATGATTTCCATGCTAATCAATTGTATGACTATCATGTGAGGAGGGGGGAGATTGAACCTTACTTGAACTACCTATACCTCCCGGTCCAACAAGGATCTATCCCTCAATGGGAACCCTTTGACCCTACCATGGGTCCTAGACCTTGTTACCCTATTGGGAGGGTCCTCATATCCCTCCTAATGCTATCATGGGCACTACCCCGGCCACTTACGACTATAAGCGGCCCGGTGGATGCGAGTATACATATGATCCCGCGAACCCTTTGCCTTTCCTGAACCCCGAGACTTTTAGTAGGTGGGGATTATCGGGAGAGCCGGTTTTAGATGATTGGTCTCATTTCTTTGAGATAGACCGTGCTAGGAGGGAGGGGAGGTTAAGAGGGAAAGCTCCTATTGAGGTGAGTGAGATGGCTAGCTCGGTTCATGTCTATTGTGGCTAGACCGGTGAGGGGAGTTCTTATTCTACCCCTTACAATAGTGTGGAGTGAGTCTATTGTGGCTACCCCCTTTTCTTATGTGCTTTATTTGATAATCTCTTTTGCCTATATGTTATTAGGTTTAGAGTTTGCGGGGTAGTTCATTCTATGCTTGGGGGTGATTTATGTTGTTTGTGTGCTCCCTCCTCGCTATTGTAGTTCGCTCCTGGTCACTTTTGCTTCTGGTATTGATCTCTGTGTATCTCTTGCATCTCTGTTGATGATGATGATGTATTTCTACTGATTTCTCTTTCCAGTTCTTGGTATTGTTGTTTGTTTCGCTGATCGCTGTCTGTTGTGTATCTCTATTTCTCTATGATTATGATTCCTGATGATGATTGTTTGATATCTTGTCTTCTGACTCTGCTTCTGTCTGATGATTCTACTTCCTGATTTCATTCCTTGACCCTATTTCTGATGCTATCATATATTGCTTTTTCTTTATTTGCGTACATTTTATCTTTTATTTCTTCTTTTCTTTTGTATTGAAGTTACTAACAATTTTCTTTGTATATAGTATATTTTCTTTCTCACCTTGCTTCGTCGCTTATGCTTTGGATATTGATGCTTCATTAAGGTGCTCTTTCACTTTGTTTAATGTAGCATAGCTTCGACGCCTGGTGAGATCCTTCTGATCTTCTTCTTTCTATTTTCTTCTCTTGGATGCTTAGTTTAGGTTTAGATTAGGAGAAGTTGAACTGTTCGAGGATGTTTTCTTTCTAACACCTTAGTGTGTTTGGGAACATTGGCGTTGTACCCGAATGTTCACTTCTTTGTCGATTGGGACTTATGTGTGTTAGCATTACTCTCTTGTTGCATTTCTACTTCTCCTTTGCTTTTCTATTTTTCATTTTATTTCTTTTTCCCCCTTTTCTATTTTATTATGGTTTTTCTTTTTCTTTTGTTTCCTTTTTCTATTTTCTTCTACTTTCCTTTTTTCACTTTGCTTTCATACATTTTGATTTTATACTTTCCTTTGAAAAAAAAACAAAAAGGATTTTGTAAATATGAATAAAATGTTTTTGAGGCATTGCTTTTCTTTCTTAATAATTTTTCTTTTACTTTGGACTTAGTACAACTTGAGCTTGCACATTGGATATTATTCTTCCTAAAAACAATGGTTTGCATGGTTTGAGAGTATCTTTGGTTGATTCTAGGATAGAACATGCTAAGGTAGTCGTTTAGAACTATTGGGACCTTGAAGCCGAATTCTTTTGTTTTTGAAAACTCGCAATCGTTCCCCTTTGATGAATTTGAAGCTTTTAGTGAGTTTTTGCCACATCCTTGTGAGGTTTCATAGTTTTCAAGACTTCTACATTTACTTGAATGAGCGGCTTGGATCCTTGACTATTGCGGACTTAATCTTGAATCTTGACTCTTAATTCTCAAACTCAAGACCGAACCATCTAGGGAGGACAAAGACATCTTTTCGGGGTGGTAATTTTTCTTTTCTAGGTTACCCTTCTTTACTTTTAGTTCTTGGGTTTACATTTGCCTTCTTGCTAACCATTTGAGCCTTTTCCCTTCCTTTCAAGCCACGTCTTTAGCAATTTGAGCCTTTTGTTTCTTTTTGTTCCATTTTTGGTTTTTGTGAAACAAATGATCATGTTCTTAGAGATTGTGGTATATGAGTTTGGATATTGGTTCTTATTGAAAGCAAGCTTGTGTTTTGTATATCTTGTGAATAATGGCAAGTGAATAAATGAAAAAAGTCGTCCATAGTAAAAAGAGGTGAGGACAATGAATAAAGTGAAAACTTGAAAAATAGAAAATATGAGAAAAGCAAAGCAAATTCAAAAAGGTTTGGCAAAAATTGAAAAAAAAAAAGGTTAAGAAATGAAAATTTTCAAAAACATTTTGATGTAAATGTTTCTCCCTATTTTAAGCATTGAGGACAATGCTTTGTTCTAGCTTGGGGGGAAGCGTCTTACGCTTTTTGTATATATGATTGTGGTTATAGCTTTTAATAAGCTTGGGGGTGTTAGTTTGTTTTTGTTTGGTGACTACATTGTTTTGGTGTTGAGATTTGGCCAATCTTTGCTTCATAACTTAGGTGTACCACCAAATTCTAAATTTTAAGCCTACCCTCAACCCTTTGCCTTTACGTTACAACCTTTGGGAAAGCCCTTATGATCTAGTGGTTGAGTCATATACCGAGGGAGGGCATTATGAGTTGAAGCCTAAGGAGAGGGGATGCAAAGTCAAGATGTTGAGAATACCTCAAATCTTGTGTGGGAGCACGCCCTCTCCTCCCTGCTTCAGCTTAAGTCAGATTTGATCTTTAATGGGAGGAGCGCCCGCTCCAAGGTGGGGTCACGCCCGCTCCTCCCTGCTTCAGTGTTGTGGCAGAATGTTGCTTAAGTTGAGGAGCGCCCGCTCCAGGAGAGGTGCACGCCCGCTCCTCCTAGATCGGGCTCTCCTTTCTTTTGCTTCAAGCCTTGAACATCCTTCAAGGCTTTTAGTGCTTGTCAAATTGAGATATAATACCTGCAAAACATGGACAAACACATACAAAGAGGGGGTGAAGCCGAGATATGACATTTTCATTCGAAAACGGGTTAGAAAGAGGGGAAAAGATTGCAAAACCGAGTTTAAATCAACACAATAAGTGGTCAAATAAACCACTTATCAAATCCCCCTAAGCTAGCCAAATGCTTGTCCTCAAGCAATTCACATTGCTCAAAAACAAAACAAAAGATCAATTTGCTCAAAGAAAAGCACATGCATAGATACAAGAATCCTTAAGTAATAAAAATCGAGCATGAGGTATATGCCTAAGATCAACCACGGTCATGACTAGCCAAGGCCTAGCTAACCTTCCCGAAAATACTCAACTTAGGCCCATTCAACACATCTTACCGCATCCCCATCACAAAGTTCAAATCCTCTCTAATGGTAATGTCTTGTGACTCCTCGAAAGAGCCGGAAAAACATAAATAAAGCGGGTTATAAGACACCAGACATCTCAATGAAAAAGTACACTCTCCATATGCTTGTGAATCAACTCCCTCCACCGACAATGGCTTCCACTACTCTCCTAACATTACAAGTCTCAAGGATTTCGACACAAAGTTAAGGCATAGAAAGAACTAGAAGTGTTTTGCAATTGAAGCCAAACTAAAATGTATATCATTAAGAACAAACCTAAAGAGGTTTCTAACTTTGAGCCATATTACAAACCATGAATGAATCAAAACAAAAACACACCCCCAAGCTGGTTTAATTGCTAGGGTGGTGGCTAATCATCACATCTTTTCTTTTTTTTTTTTTTTTATAACATTTCACAACAAACTACCAATTACAAAAGATTAAAGATTGAACTGAGGAAACAAAAAAAAATGATATGCCTTAACTTTTGTGAATAACAAATACATAACAAATTTCATCAACACTAAGAGTAGTTTAGGCCGCGGTCTTGGGAGTTGAGACTCAAGTTCTCGATCTAGGTACTAAATCAAAGAGGATCCTTGCCACTCATACAAAATGTAGTAGGCTTGAAAAATAGTAAAACCTCACTTTTGGGGACAATGCGGGATCAAATACTACCTTTTGGGGTTCAAATTCCTTTGAGATATCCGACACCATCTTACCACAAACCTAGACTTTAAGTCTCGTACATTCGGTAAGGTTATTCTTACACTAGCCTAAACTAGCCAATTCTATGTTCAACCAAGGGCATCTAAACCATGCTCGAAATTTTATTACAAAAAGAAAACAAGTATCCACCACATACAATCCAATATCATCATTGCAAATCGATCAAAAACAAAACAACTCTTTTTTTTGTTTTTCAAAGATTTTTCTCTTGGAAGGAGGGGGATAAGAAATCTAAATAAAGAATTTGGATATTAGGGGTTTGGATGTTAGGGAATTTGGATGTTAGAGGGGTAAGAAGATAAGAAGAAGAAGAAATTTGGATATTAGGGAAAACCAACATCATCAATTATCATCAAAGCATCACAAATCATCATCAAAAGAGACCAAGAACGAACCAACCATACCATGCAATCAACCATCACACAAACCAACCAAAATGAGTAAATACCAAAGCTAATCACAAGAATAAGATGCCCCAAAGCACACATATAAGGAGAAGTGAGACAAAAACATCAATATGCTATCGTTCTAGCCTAGGCATGCCATATAATCAAGAAAAGAGTACAACCAACCTAAAATAGGCATGCAATCTAGAACATAATACCACATGAATCCTACCACAAGTCCCAAGGGCTATGCTAAGCCTTTCATGCCGAACATTCCACATACAAACTCAAACTTCTCCTTATATAGCACAAGAGCATCACATGGAAGCACAAATCCTATCAAAACCAAAACTACCCTAGACACAAAGACCCCAAGACTTCCCCCAAGCTAGAAATTTGATTACCGTTCCCGCAATAAAGGAACACAATGAGAAACATCTCTCCCCCAAGCTATAACTCAACGCCGGTCTCGGTTTTACACATGAGGAGAAGGAAGAGAAGGGAACGGTAAAAACAAATGTCTAAAGGCTACTCCCGATCATTCTCCATAGGCAACGATGGCATGTAGTTATAGTTTGGGTCTACATCGCCGGAATAGGAAGGTTAATCCACGTATGGAGGAAGATCGTAGTTGGTGCTACTTCGATAGTGACCGTAGTCCGGTGCACTACTAGTACCCCAACCACCATCATAACCGGGTGAAAACCCAAAGTATCCCCTTAAGGGATTGTTATCGATCTCCTCTGGAGCCATATTACCACATGTCTCGGGGAGTTGGTAATAAGAAGGGTCCCCTTAAAAATCACAACCTCCGGGTTGTGTATAATCGTAGGGAGGGAAGGATCGTAGCTCCGAAATGGAGCTACGGGGTCCTTGCCAATAGGAGTAGGTGGGTTGGTTGTTGTTCCAACTCGCAACCGACCCCTCTTGTACGAGGCGGTGAGGATAGTTGACATAGGGGAGGAAGTCTCCCCTCTCAACTTGGTTTTTGTAGGACATTTGGGAGACATAGCTTTGGTATTCATTCTATTGTAAAATTCTTTGTTTGGTAAGGTTGAGATGGTCAAAGGCCGATTTAAGGTTAAAGGAAGAGGAAGAGGAGGAGGAAGGGCCGCCCATAAAGCTAGGAACGGTTGAAATGCTATGGTGGAGGGGTTGAGATGGTTGGTCAAGGTTGGGAACATTCCCAGGGGGTGGCACATTTGGCACTTGCCAAATGTTTCCCATGGTGTTCATTACCGCCGCATTCGGGAGAATGCAATGGTGTTTACCCTTGACCAACCAAGAATAGGTGGTCACATTGCCTCGGAGTTCCACAAACATTTGCATTGAGGCAAGTTCGGGAATGTCAAGGACATTGGAACCATTCACCGGGGTCAATTGCTCAACCCAATTGGTGAAGTTCAAAGCCTTAGCAATTATGGTGATCATCCCACCACACTTTATTTCCCCTATTAGCTCCATACTCCTCTTAATCTCAAGGCACCTCTTAATGAACATGTACCCCATGTTCACGTTCCCCTCAAGATCCCCCTCAAATCGGGAAGCCATGAAGAGGCATTTGATTTCCTCCTTCGTAAGCTTCCCGAGGTCTTGCTTTGAGAAGCAAGCATACCCCATAATTCTCATGAATATACAGATTACGGGGTGGATGATGTGGCTAGCATGGCTAGACCAGGTCGTGAAGTTGGGGTACCCCGCAATAATGTTCCACCAATTATAATCTTTGTAACGAGAGAGGTAGAAACTATCGGGGTCTTTTACTTGACTATATACGGGCCACCCGAAAATCTCATCGAGGCGAGTTAAGCTTAAGGTTTTGGGTTGATTGAACATATAAAACTTAATCTCGTACTCAAGAGGCTCTCCCTCACCACTAATTTGGCGCATGGTTATGGTTGAAAGGAACTCGAGAGTGAGCGATTTGTATGTGAACTCCCTTTTTTCAAGGAAGCTTAACCATCCGAAATTCTCGACCACTCGCCAAATTCCTTGGTCTATTTCTAAAAGTTGACAAGCTTCTTGGTCGTAAAACCTAGTTGGAAGGATTTTTCTTTTGGAATGTTCTTTGTGATAACCTCTGAATTTTTCGGGAATATTTATTGAAGGAGGAGGATTGCTTTGATTTGGTGTTGGGGTTGAGGTTTGGTTTTGATTTTCGGATGAACAGTTTTTGTTTGTTTGGATGCCGGAAGTAGTCTTTCTCTTCTTTCCTCCCGCACCTCCAAATAATCAAAGAACCATTTTGACAATGAGAATGGGTTTACTAAGGTAACTCAAAACACCTCACACACACACCAAAACACATGTCAAACAACCTCCGAAACTTTAAACCCCCGATATAGTCCAAGTACCTGTTTCAACAATTTCCAAATATTTCCAACACAATCCAACAAACAATTCCAACACAAAATTCACAATCAACAATAATTCCTATCTACTCACAACTATCCTAAACCACAACAATCACAATTTTCAATTATTTTTACCACAAGGAACAAACTAATCCAAACACAACTTCAAAACTCCAACAATCAATCACAATTTTCCACCAAATATTCTCAATTAGCAACTATAATTGTCTAAAGTCACTTAATTATGTAATTAATCACACAATGTTCATGAAATAAACAAATTTTAGAAACTTGAATAAAACCCCTAAGGTTTAATGGAGAAATTGAAGTAAGGAAGAGGAGTATACCAAGTAGAGTATGAAAATACTCTAAAACTCACAAATTTTGCTTGATTCTTGCTTCCTTTGTTCCAATTTCTTGAAAAACCCAAGCCTCCCTTTGATTTTCAATGGTGGTAAGTTAGGGTTTGAAATTCTTGTGTTTGAAAAAGGGTTGTGTTGTTGGAAAGAGAATTAAGAGGAGAAGAAGATTTTGTGAATTTTTAGTGAAAATAGTTGAGGTTTGATGATGATTTTGAAGAGAGAAGGTTGAGAAAATGGTGGTTTTTAGAGAGAGAAGAAGATGGGTAAAGAGGAGAGAGAATATGAATGTTGAATGATTGGTGAAAAATGGGTGAAGGAGGATAAAAGGAGAAAATACATTCCCTTTTTTTTTTTTACCCCGAACAGGCTGGAGCTGGCGTGCAAGGTGTGAGGAGCGCCTGCTCCAAGCCTTAGGGGAGCGTTCTGAATCTGGAATCCCAGTTTGGAGCGGGCGTGCAAGGGTGTTGGAGCGCCCGCTCAAAACTTGAATTTTCCCTTCTGTTTCGAAGTCCAGCTAGGAGTGGGCGTGCAAGGCTGGAGGAGCTCCCGCTCCAAATTACATTTTAGCTACAACATTTTGTTGCAGCGGGCGTCAGGGGGTGTGGAGCGCCCGCTCCAAACTTTAAACTTGACTTATGTTTCCTTCATTAGAGAGGAGCGGGCGTGCAGGTACTCAGGAGTTCCTGCTCCTTAATTGAATTTAGCTACGACATTATGTAGGAGCGGGCGTGCTGATATCATGGAGTTCCCACTCCTAACTTTGAAATTCAGCTTTATTTGCCTTCCTAGAATGGAGCGGGCGTGCTGCGATGTTGGAGCACTCGCTCGATCTTCTTGCTTGGCTTCCTTTTTTTTGCTTTCCACTATGGAGCAGGCGTGTATTCCTTCTGGAGTGCCCTCTCCTATATCACATTTTTTCTACGGCATTGGTTGGAGCAGGCGTGTTGAGGGGTTGGAGCGCCATCTCCGACCTTGGTTCTTGGTTCTAATATTGCTGCTCTAAATGGAGCGGGCGTGCAGCTCTTGAGGAGCACCCGCTCCTTTAGGCACCTGATGCTTCTGGTTTGTACGGAGCAAAGGAGCAGGCATGAAAGCTCTTTGGAGTGCCCGCTCCTAACAGTGAAGAAACCTTTTGTTTTCTTTTTTGAGCTAGGAGCGGGCGTGCAAGCTCTTTGGAGCGCCCGCTCCTAGCTGATGACAGCTTTTCTATTTTTTTTTCTATTCTTCTTTTTGCCCCAAGTACCTATATCAAGCCACAAGAAAAAAATTCAATCAAATTGTAGCCAAAATAAGATATCACCAACACTCTTCTCCATTTTCTCACTCACTCTATTTTTTTATTTCTCACTCTCTCATTTTCTTTCTTCCTGTTTTTTCTTTTTCTTTTTTTTTTTTACTCGGGTTGCCTCTCGGAAGCGCTTCTTTAACATCAATAGCTTCACGACCTCCACACTCAAGAGGTAAGATTACATTGCAATGATTCAACTAAACCAACATGAGCACCCTCGTGGTAAATCTTGTGGCGATGCCCATTGATTTTGAAAGATCTCTTTCCATCCAAATCTGTGATTTCTACGGCTCCATGAGAAAAAACTTGCTTAACAACAAAAGGACCACTCCACCTTGATAGAAGTTTTCCGGGGAACAACTTCATCCTAGAATTGTAGAGAAGTACCTTATCACCTACAAGAAATACTTTCTTTTCAATATTCCGATCATGCCATTCTTTTGTGCAAGTCTTGTAGTTGTTAGCACACTCATATGCCTCCAATCGAAGCTCTTCAATCTCATGCAAATCAAGCCATCTTTGCTCTCTTGCATTAGCCAAGTCGAAGTTAATCTTCTTAATGGCCCATTGAGTTTGGTGTTCAAGTTCCACCGGAAGATGACAAGATTTTCCATACACTAGATGATATGGAGTTGTGCCTACTGGGGTTTTGTACGCCGTTCTATGTGCCCATAAAGCATCATCAAGCTTTTCCGACCAAGCTTTCCTATTCCTTGCAACCGTCTTCTTAAGGATTAACTTGATTTAACGGTTGGACACTTTTGCTTGTCCACTAGTTTGTGGATAATAGGTAAGACCGAACCTTTGGTGAACCCCATACTTTCTTAGAATCTTTTGAAAAGCACTATGAAAAAAATGTGAATCGTTGTCACTTACCACAGCTCTAGGAATTCCGAATTTTGGAAATATGACTTTCTTGAACAATTTCATGACTACCTTGTGATCATTAGTTGGGGAGGCAATGGTCTCAACCCATTTTGAGACGTAATCAACCGCCACAAGGATGTATTGATTTCCATAAGTAAGGAATGGTCCCATGAAATCAATATCCTATACCTCAAATACCTCTAGCTCAAGTATCAGTTGTTGAGGCATCTCATTTCGCTTGGATATGTTGCTGGTTCGTTGACACCGGTTACAAGTCTTCACAAACCCCAAAGCATCCTTAAAGATGTGAGGCTGCCACAAACTGCTATGCAAGACCTTTAATGCTGTTTTGTTTTCTCCCATATGCCCTCCACAAGGATCGGAATGACACATCTTGAGCACATTTTGCACTCCCTCATCCGGAACGCACCTTCGGAGCAAACCATCTACTCCTCTTTTATAGAGAATGGGGTCATCCCACACATAGTGCCTTGCTTCCCTTTTTAGCTTCTTCTTTTGGTTCTTGGAGAAATCAAGAGGAAATTCCCCACATGTCAAGTAGTTCACCAAGTCGGCGAACTAAGGAAGTTCCTTCTCATTAAAGATATAGAGCACATCATCTCTCAATTCATCACAAATGGGAATATCATCATCACTAGCATGCACATTCTCTTAACAAGAAAGGTGATCTGCAACTATATTCTTGGCCCCTTTCTTATCACGAATTTCCACATCAAATTGTTGTAGAGAAAGGACCCAACGAAGAAGACGAGGTTTTGACTCTTTGCTTGCCACAAGGTACCTATAGCCGCATGATCGGTGTTGACAATAGTTTTGGAATCAATGAGGTAGTTCCAAAACTTCTCAAAAGCATGTACCACGTCAAGAAACTTTTTCTCCGTTGTGGTGTAGTTTCATTGAGCTTCATTCAAAGTCTTGGACATGTAGTAGATGACATGAAGCTTCTTCTCTATTCTTTGCCCCAACACCCCTCCAATTGCAACATCACTAGCATCGCACATAAGTTGAAATGGTAAATCCCATCTTGGCCCTTGCACGATTGGAGTAGAGATTAAAGCCTCCTTTAATTTGTTGAAAGCTTGAAGACACTTTACATCAAAAATAAAGATGGCATCCTTTTGAAGAAGAGCATTTAGGGGCCTAGCAATTTGTGATAAATCCTTGATAAATCTCCTATAGAACCTGGCATGCCCCAAAATGGATCTTAGTGCTCTCACATTGATTGGAGGTGGCAATTTTTCAATCACTTCAACTTTGGCCTTGTCGACCTCAATCCCCTTGCTTGATATCTTGTGACCAAGGACGATTCCCTCTTCAACCATGAAGTGGCATTTCTCCCAATTTAGGACCTAGTTGACCTTCTCACATCTTGCTAAGCATTTTCCCAAATTAGACAAACAATCTTCAAATGAAAGGCCCCCTATCGAGAAATCATCCATGAACACTTCCTTTTCGGCTTCAAGCATGTCTCCAAAGATACTCATCATGCACCTTTGAAAGGTTGCTGGTGCATTGCAAAGTCTAAACGGCATCCTCCTATATGCAAAAGTACCATATGGATAAGTAAAAGTTGTCTTGTCTTGGTCATCCGGGTTTATGGGGATTTGAAAGAAACTCGAATAACCATCAAGAAAGCAATAATACTTGTGCTTTGTTAGTCTCTCAAGCATTTAGTCGATAAAAGGGAGGGAAAAATGATCCTTGTTAGTGGATGCATTTAGACGTCTATAGTTTATGCACATCCTCCAACCGGTATCCGTTCTAGTTGAAATGAGATCACCATTCTCATTTTCAACTATGGTCATTCCTCCCTTTTCAGGGACCACATGAACAGGGGAAACCCATCTAGAGTTTGAAATGGGGAAGATGATGCCGGCATCAAGGAGTTTGGTAATTTATTTCTTCACTACCTCCCCCATTTGAGGATTGAGTTTCTTTTGCCTCTCAATGGAAGGCTTAGCACCCTCCTCAAGTGTTATGTGGCGCATATATAAAACGGGACTAATACCTTTGAGGTTATCAATGGTATAGCCTAAAGCACCTTGGTGGTTTCTCAAAACACCACATAACATTTGAGTTTGGCACTCGTTCAAAGAGGAATTCACAATTACCGGAAAAGTTGAATTAGAACCCAAAAACACATACCTTAGGTGTGATGGTAGAGGCCTCAACTCTACCATTGGAGCACCCTTACCTTCTCTTGAGGTAGCTATTTCCAATGCATCATCACTTGTGATTCCCATGCATACTTGCTCAATGTTCTCTTCCGTACTTCCTTCAAGCATTTCTTCATACAATGCCATCTCCCTGCCTTGCTCACCTATCTTTTCCTTGTTCAAAAGGACATTCTCAAGGGCATTGTTAGTAGTGAGCAAGTGCTCATGCATAGAAATCACAATAAAATCAATAGTATCAATCATCATACAATTATCAAGATTAGAGCTTGGATATTTCATGCTCTCATTCAAATCAAATTTTATCACCTCATGTCCTACTTTTAGTGAAATTTTAGCACTTTTAACATCTATTAAAGCACCCGAAGTAGCAAGAAAAGGTCTTCCTAGAATTATTTGAATGTTCACATCTTCATCCATTTCTAACACAACAAAATCCACCTGGATTACAAAATTTCCCACCCTTAGAGGAACATTCCACCTTACCTTTTGGAAATTTGATAGGACGATCGGCCAATTGTAGGGTAATGTTGGTGGTAGAAGTTCCCCTATCTCAAGTCTTTGATATACCAAATATGGCATAAGGCTAACACTAGCCCCAAGATCACATAAAACATTACCAATTTACATTTTATATTTTGCACAAGGGATAGAAAAGTTAATGGGGTCTTTCAATTTCGGTGGCATTTTGTTCATGATAATTGCAGTACAATTCTCGGTGAGATTCATCGTTTCCACCAATTCACACTTTCTCCTTCCACTCAAAATGTCTTTTAAAAACCTAGCATAGTTAGGCATTTGCTTGATAGCATCGGTAAAAGGAATTGAAAGGTGAATTTGTTTCAATGTTTCAAGAAACTTTCCAAATTGCACATCTAATTTGTTTCTAACAAATTTGTGAGGATATGGTAGCTTTTGCAATTGTTTTTTTTCTCTCTCTTTTTCTCTTTTCTCTTCACTCCTTTTTCAAAATCTTTCTCTTTTTCACTTTCTTTTTCTTTCTCACATTCTTTTTCTTTTTCATTCTCATGATTTTTCTCTCTTTCTTGTTCAAAATCACTCTCAAGGGGAGGCTCACTCATGTTCACTTTCTCATTGCTTCTCCTAGGGACACTCTATTTCCAACACCTTACCACTCCTAGTTGATATGGCATTAACGGGCCTCTTAGGATATAGTCCTTGGGGTGGAAGTTTGGAAGTGCTAGTCCCTTCCTTTAAAGCATTGGCCAATTGGGAAATTTGTGTTTCAAGCATTTTTTTTATGGGTCATGACTTCACTAAATTTCTTATCACTAGAGGCCATGAAAGTATTGAACATTTTGGTTTGACTCTCCATCATTTCCTCTAAGTTAGACCTACTAGATGATGCTTGTGCATAGTAGTTATCTTGGGGAGCTCTATTACCTCTAACATTTGAATTGGAAGCATTTTGATTAGAAGAACCTCTATTGTAATTTTTGTTCCAATTATTCCTATTATTAGAGTTCCCCCCTTGGTGATATTGGCCTTGATTCCCATAATTCCCTTGGTTATTATGGTTATGGTTACCATATCCACCTTGTTGGTTGTAGTTACCTTGGGGATTTTGGTCCCTTTGGCTCCTATTTCCCCATTGGTTTTGGTTATGGTAATCATAATCATTTCCTCTTTGATTATAGGAATTTCCCCCTTGTTCTCTTCGATTAGGTGGTAAGTATGTTTGATTGTCATTCCTAGGTCTAATATCATAAGACAAGGCATTGACTTGTTCGTTTTTGTTATCATTACCATCTTCGTATTGGGGTTGAGGTTGGGAATCATAATTACAAGAAGAGGTATCATGGTCATATGACCCACAATTTTAACAAAATAAACACCCATGTGGCATGTTATTAGATGTAGAAGGAGAAGAGTTAGAATTCATACCTCTCCCCTAAGATTGGGGGGGATGCTCTTGTTGTGAAGGGAAGGTCTCAAGTTTCGCCTTGATAAATGTCATCTCTTTGCCAAGGTTGGCGATTTGAGACGTCAAATTATTGATGGCGTGGAGGTGATCGACGGAGTAAACTGCATTTCCTCCTTTGATTAGAGACTCCCTCTCTCCTTCTTACCAATCCATGTGGTGCCTCACCACATCCTCAATTATTTCAATGACTTGCTCCTCCATTTTGTTCATGATCGGGCCACCCGCTCCCGCATCTAAGCTAGTCTTTCCTTGTAGGTTCAAGCCTCCATAGAGAATTTGAAGCACTTGGTATGACGGAATGCCATGATGAGGACACTCCCTTTCATATTCCTTGTATCTTTCCCATGCCTCGTATATGGTTTCACTAGCCTTTTGACGGAAACATTGGATCAAAGCCCTTGCCTTTGACGTCTTCTTTTGAGAGTAGAATCTCCCTAAGAAGGCCGTGGTGACCTCGTCCCAAGTTCTCAAGGAGTTAGGCCTTGCCTCCTTCCCAAGCTATTCAAGAGCCCTTCCTATAAAGGAGAAAGGAAATAGCTTTAGTCTCACAAATTCTTGAGTTACTTCATTTACCTTGATCGTGTTGCAATATTTTTCAAACTTGTTCAAATGTGCAAGAGGGCTCTCATGTTTTGCTCCACTAAATTGCCTCCTTTGAATCAAATTTATCATTGGGGGCCGAATTTCGAAATCATTGGCTTGAGTAACGGGCGGAGCAATGCCACTTGAAGCTCTATAAGCTCCCGGAGCATCACCCATTTGCTCATGTTTCTCCTCGAAATTGACCTCCCTAGTTGGGAAAGTAGTTAATGGCCTAGAACCGGCTCTCCTTCTCCTCCTATAGGTTTGCTCAATCTCGGGATCGTAAGGCACCAAAATCATATTATGAGTTCTGCGCGTACACTCTCAACAATTGCAATTAGTAACAAGACTACAAGTGTAGCAAAAAAGAAGCACACTCTTTTTGAATTTTTGTTGTTTTATGGTGAACTAGACTCAAGCAATCAATTAGCAATCAACAACACCGTTCCCTGGCAACGACGCCATTTTGATGGGCGTTAGAACCGTCGCACATTCCAAACTCAATCAAACACACTTATAAACAAACATCCTACAAACCAAGCATAATGACAAGTAAGAGTCCGGTCCACTAAGAACGGGATATGGATGCTAAAGATCTTAACACTTAAGCTAATTTGAAGTCTTTGGTGAATTGGGGTTTGGTCAAGTAGACAAACAAACTATGGTTCTAAAACGATGGATTAAGGACATTAAGGAATGGGATTCACTCAACCAAGGCAATTAGGTAAACGGGGAGTAAAATAGACAAGATATACAAGGACTATATGTAAGATCAACTTCATGCAATTAGAAAACAACTCACACTACTAAACTTAGATTCCTCATTAGTTTAGCAATAGAAGATACATAATCAAATTGCAATAAGTAATGCCTTGCTCAATTCAAATTTCCATGTCAAACTAAGCATATCATGCTATCAAGCTCCTAAGTCAAGGGTAGCTAATCCTATCATGAAGAACCAACAAGCAATCTCATACAATCAATTTAATTGCAATACAAAAATCAATGCTTCTCCCACATTTGCATAACTAACCCAAAAGGTTGAGCTTCACCCAACCCCTAGAAAGAAGACTACTCACAACTCATATTTATCAACATGCAAACAAGTATTAGGGTTCTAACTGCTTCAATAATTGGGGAAAAGTGGTTAACAATTGAATTCACTATCATCCAACAACAAATTATCAAGAACTAAAAGGATTCAAGCAACATGCAAATACCAAATAAAATATGAAATTAAGTAGAAGAAGGTTGAAGAAATTACTAATTGAAGCTTCAAATGTTGATTACAAAGTGCCAAATCTTGAGAATGATTCTTGAAATTCACTAATACAATGATTGGATTGATGAAAACTAAGCTAAATTAACTAAGAGGAATATTTCAAACTAAGAGGAGTTTCTAAAAACTAGGCTATTGTTGTCCACGCTACAAATGAGCTAAACATGAAGTATTTATACTCCCCGAATTACATAGGTTAATCCGTCAAGAAAGAACGGATTCCCAGTGAGGAGCGCCCGCTCCTAGGTCTTGCATGCCCTCTCCAGCCTGCTTCAGAAGAAAGTCAGAGAAAAGAACCAATGTTGACAAACGGTTCCATCCCAAGTCAGAAGAAAGCGTTTATTATTCCATCCCAACTAGAGGTCTTCTCTTTATCAAGAGAAAAAAAACCAATGTTGACAAATGGTTTCTAGAGATAGTGAGAACAAAGAGTGAAAAATATTCCTATCAATCCCCTAAATGTCCATTATAGTTTCAAAAGCCCTTAAGTGAAAGTAAGGATTGTCAGTTGGCTTGAATTGAGGGATGCCATTGGCATTGAACTTCTACGGAAGAAGCTCCCTGTCCACCGAGACCCCTTATGAGCTAATGCTCTAGAACCTATAGTCATCGGAGAGTTTGCTCAAGCTTTCTTGCATGAGCTCCATTTGTTGTTGCTTCATAGGGTCATTAATTTGTTGTGCCATAGCCTTCATCATTTCAATCATGTTAGCCACGTCCTTCCTAAGTTCGTTGACTTCTTCCTGAGACGCCATTTTCTTCTTAGTAGTACTTGGACAAAAGTGTTATCCTTGATTAAACGTCATTCTCTCCTTGACCAAGTGCTGCGGAAAGGGAAATTGAAGATAAATTTTTAATTTAGACTCAAGCTCTATTCAACATGCAATAAATGAGAAGAGATCAAAAAAGAATGATATGGATGAAAAAATGATGTTGATAGAGAAATATGGGAGAATTAGGAATAGAATAGGCCCCCAACTCAAATGACGGAAAAACGACTCATGCATGAACCTAAAAACATGGTCATGGTGACATATAAAAAGTGTGTGCTAAGACTAGTGAGTGTAAGTGACATGTTAAGACTTGCGTCATGACCATGTGACTAGACTCAAACAAAGACCAAGTTAAGACTTCACGTATGTGCACTAAACTGGACATGCTGTAGTATTTTAGTCATAACTATTGATCTGTGAATTCGAATTGGACGAAACCAACGCCAAATGAAAGATAAAACTTGGGGCTACAGATCCGTAGTTAGTACGACTCGTAGTTCATTCTAGAACTCCGGCTATGATCAAAGCAAGTTGACGTTTGTGCAGTATATGGGAATAAAATTCCGGGTTGACTCAAAGGAACTATGACTCGATTTTAGACATATTTATTAGCTCAAATTAATTAATCAATTAATTAAGCAAAGTATTTTAGTCCTTGGTTAGTTTATTTAAGCATATTTATAAGGAAAATTTGTAAAACATAACACCACCTTTCACCGATCTTCCAAGAATAGAACGACCTTTGGATTATTCCAAAATAAAACAACCTTTGATACATATTTGCCAAAAATGAAACGTAACCGGTCGGTAACCTGCTAAATAGGTTACTAGTGACACGTGTCACAATGTCATTCGTCAATTTTTTTAACACTTTTTTTAAAAAAAAACACCCCGACTCCCTCCCCCACTCACGAAAACCACCAAACGCCCCCTTCCCCACCATGTTTTTAGGGTTTTCGATGGTTTTCGTGAGTGAGGGAGGGAGATTGGTGGTTTTCGTGAGTGCGGGAGGGAGATCGGCGGTTTTCGTGAGTGAGGGAAGGAAATCAGTGGTTTTCGTGAGTGGATGAGGGAGATCGGGGTGAAGGTAGTGATGCGTCTAGGAGGAGTTGCGGTGCTTAGGGGTTGTTTTCGGCGACGAGGGGTGAAAATGGTGGCTTGGGGGTTGTTGTCGGCGATGGGGGGTGGGCTGCTAGTGGTTTTGGGGGAAGGGAGTGAGGTTGCGGTGGTTTTCAATGGGGTTGGGGAAGGAGATGGTGGTTTCCAGTGGTGTTAGGGAAAGAGGTGGTGGGGCTGTGGTGGGATGAAGGTGGGTGGAGGACCCGACGGTGGAGCCCCGTGGAGGTCAGTGACGGCATGGGAGGGTGTTTTTCTTTTTTTAATTTCAATTTTTTCTTTGATTTTAATTTTTTTAAAAGTTTTTTTTTTAAAAAAAATCATTATCATAAAGAAAAAATTAAAATAAAATTAAACACTTTTAACCAATCACACATGTGACATGTGGCTTTACAGGTTACAAGTTTTTCGTTCTATTTTTAGCAGATGTGTATCAAAGGTCGTTTTATTTTGGAATTATCCAAAGGTCGTTCTATTCTTGGAAGACTGGTGAAATGTGGTGTTATTTTTGAAAAATTTTCCTATTTATAATTACAAGTCAAAGCAAATGGTTAGTTTAATCACATGTAAGTATGCACAAGCAAATAATGCACAAGTAATCAAATAATCACAATATGATGCAATGAGTTTGCAACCTAACTATGGCTCTAGTTCTCTAAAGTTTAGGATATGGTTTGTCAAAGAGGGTCCATGGTTATGAGTCCGGATGCACCGCACGGAAGCCTTACCTTTGGAAGGGTTGGCGCTAGTGGTTGGGACCCCGCGAGTTAAACTCGCTTTCAAGGTTTGGTGAATTCAACAAACTCGGATGTACCCTACGTTTCCAGAGGGTTATGGCCATATGTAGAACATATATGGGTTTAGAAAAGCGAGAAAAACTCAATCAGGAAGTAGAACCGAGCAAACAGTGCTAGAATTGGTCGAAACAAAGAAGGTAGATTTCTTTCTTTGCTTTAGAATTTGTTGAGAGATTGAATTCCTTCTTGATTAATCTTGAAATGAATATGATTTTGATTGAATTTGTTTTGTTTTTCAATTTCACCATGATTAGTGAGTATATTAGTTGCTAGGGAGAAGGGGAAGCATGCTAGAATGATGATTTTCGCTAGTTGATGATCCTTGATTGATTGAATTGTTGCAATTAAATTGGTTGACATGATTGTGCATGTGATTAATTAGACTAGGAGTGATCAACCAATAAGATTAATCTAGATTGCATTGCAATTTTCAATGACATGAACCCTTGATTTGAGAATTGCTTTAATTGATTGATTTTGATTGTGATTTTCCTAGTTAGCCATTCATAGTGAACCCTAGCTTGGCTTATAGGAGATAGCTCTTGAATTCCTTTGATTGTAACTATTGTTTGTCCTTTCAACGTTTGAATTGATTGAGTGATCCTTCAATTAGCATAATCATTGAGCTTGCATGTGGAACCAATATCCCTAGTGTTTAGTATATAAAATTTCTCGATTAATCTAGTTTACTCGATACCTTAGTTACCAACCGCATCTTCCCTCAATCTTCGAAGTAGCTTGGCCTAGGCTATAGCTTGCACCTACTCATTCTCTTGGGTTCGACCTTTGACTTACCATATACTCGTATTAGGTTGGTCTAGTGTTTATAAATTTTCTTTGGCTCTAGGAAAGGGTAGAAAACGACCTACTTTTCCCTATGTCAAAAATTGCGCCGTTGCCGGGGATTGATATTGGTGCTTTGTTATAGTTGTTGAGTCTATCTCACCTTTAATTGAAAATACAAAAAGATTTTCTTTTAGGCTACATTTGTAGCCGTGCTACTAACCATTTTGTTTTTGAGATTTTATGCATAGAGCACGTGGTCGTTCACTAGTGCCATTTGATCCGGAAATTGAGAGAACTATTGCATGGTTAAGAGGTGCTAGACGATCTTTGAGCCCTAGCATTTCAAGTGAAGAAGAACCACAACAAGAGGAACAAGCAAGAATGGGAGAAAATCCAAGGGTGGCGTTGAAAGAATTGGGGATTCCCGGTGCATATAGATTTGAGAGTGGGATTGCTCCACCTACAACACCGACAAATGACTTTGAAATAAGACCGCCAATGATCACTTTGATAGAGAGGCGATAATTTAGTGGGGCCAAGCATGAAAGCCCGCTTAATCATCTCAAGGAGTTCGAAAAGTATTGCAATACTATCAAGGTGAATGGAATTTCCCAAGAATTTATCCGCCTCAAGCCTTTTCCCTTTTCGCTCATAGGGTGTGCCTTGGAATAGCTAGACAAGGAAGTCAAGCCGAATTCTCTAAGGACATGGGATGAAGTGACCAAGGAGTTTCTATCCCGTTGTTATCCACAAAAGAAATCGGCGAAGGCTAGAGCTTTGATTCAAGGTTTCAAGCAAAAGCTAAGTGAGAGTCTCTATGAAGCATGGGAGAGATACAAAGAGTATCAAAGAGAATGTCCTCACCACGAAATTCCTACTTACCAAATTATTCAAATCTTCTATGGAGGCCTTAGTTCTCTAGGAAAATCATGTTTAGATGGAGGAGCCGGAGGTCCTATCATGAACAAAACGGAAGAGGAAGTGGTGGACATAATTGAAGATTTAGTGAGGTACTATAGAGATTGGCAAGATGGAGAAAGAGAGTCAACTAGTAAGAGTAGCTCTTCGGTGTACTCGGTTGATCATCTAAATGCAATCAACAATCTATCCTCACAAATGACAAACTTGGGGAAGGAGATGTCCGCTATCAAGGCGAAGTTAGAAAGTGCTACCTACCAAGTTTCAAGTCTTCCCTCCCAATCTAAGGGGAGAGGTATGTCTTCTAATTCTCAACCCCCTCCCTCTTCTAATAACATGCCTAGTGAATGCTTGTTTTGTGATGATTGTGGGTCGTATGATCATGATGTTTCTAGTTTCCCTCATGCATGTATGGATGTTTGTGATGATCAAGATGGAAATGTGAATGAGCATGTGAACTATGTGTCAAATAATCATGATTCTAGGTTTGAGAATTAAAGAGGTCAATGGAATAGGAATTACAACAATCATGGCAATTTTGACAACTACAACCAAGCTGGTGGTAATAGGAACCATGGGAACCAAAATTCCCGAGGTAACTATAACATACCAAGGTTAGAGTAGCCAAAATCATAACCAAAATTATGGTAATCATAACCAAGGTTATGGTAACCATAATCAAGGTAGAGGTAATTGGAACAATCAAAATAGGGGAAATTTTCAAAATAATTCTCAAAGGGGTCCCCCACCCGGTTTTACTCCAAAAGCCCAAAATGATAATTCCTATGTTCAAACCTCTTCTTCTTCACATAGAACCAAGTTGCAAGAAATCATTGAAAATCAAACAAAGTTGTTGAACACCTACATGGCCGCAAGTGACAAGAAATTTAATGAAATGATGACTCATAATAAGATGCTTGAAAACCAAATTTCTCAACTTGCTAATGCTTTAAAAGACCATGCTAGTCCTTCTTCCTTACCTTCCCAAGGCCTAGATCCCAAGAGACCGGTCAATGCTATTGTCACAAGGAGTGGTAAGGTTCTTGAGGAGAGTTTGCCTAGGAAGAGTGAGACCAAAGAGGGCACAAAAGAGGTTGTGGTTGAAGATGAGAGAGATGGTGCATCTTTGAGTGAGGTTGAGATTGAGAAGTCTAGTGAGGTGAGAGTGGAGAAAGAAATTGTGAAACCCAAGTTTCCTTATCCACAAAAATTCATGAGACATTCATTGACATGCTCAAACAACTTCACCTTTCTCTACCATTCACCGAAGTTGTCACCAAAATGCCTAACTACGCAAAATTCCTCAAAGTCATTTTGAGTGGTAGGAGGACTTGTGATGGTGTAGAGACGGTGAACTTGACCGAGAATTGTAGCGTAATAATAATGAACATGATGCCACCTAAGCTAAAAGACCCCGGAAACTTTTCCATCCCTTGTGCCATTTATAAAATGCAAATTGAGAATGTCTTGTGTGACCTAGGAGCTAGTGTTAGCCTTATGCCATATTCGGTGTACCAAAGACTTGAGCTAGGGGAACTCTTACCTACTAACATCACTTTGCAATTAGCCGATAGGTCAATTAAGTTTCCTAAGGGTAAGGTAGAGGATGTTCCTTTGAGGGTTGGGAAATTTGTTATTCTGGTGGATTTTGTGGTGCTTGAGATGGACGAAGATGCTAACATTCTTATCATTTTAGGGAGACTATTCCTTGCTAATTCGGGTGCTTTGATATATGTGAAAAGTGCTAAAATTTCACTCAAAGTAGGGGATGAGGTGATAGAATTTGATTTGAATGATAGCATGAAGTATCCAAGTTCATCTTTAGAAAATTGCATGTTGATTGATTCTCTTGACCATGTTGTGTCTTCTATGCATGAGCAATTGCTCACTTCTGACGATGCTCTTGGGAATGTTTTGTTGAATAAGAGAAAAATAGGTGCTCCTAGCAAGGAGATGGCTTTGTATGAAGATGTGCTCAATGGAAGCCTTGAGGATGTTAAAGAGCAAATGTGTATGAGCATTTCTAGCCAAGAAGCGTTGTAAGTGGCTACCCCCATTTCTTATGTGCTTTATATGATGTTCTCTTTTGCCTATGTGTTATTAGGTTTGGAGTTTGGGGGGTAGTTCATTTTGAGCTTGGGGGTGATTTATGTTGTTTCTATGCTTCACTGTTTCCCTCTTCACTATTGTAGTTCACTCCTGGTCTCTTTTGCTTCTGATATTACTCTCTGTGTATCTCTTGCTTCTCTAGTGAAGATGATGATGTATTTCTGCTGATTTCTCTGTCCAGTTCTTGGTATTGTTGTTTGTTCTGCTGATCGCTATCTGCTGTGTATCTCTGCTTCTCTGTGATTATGATTCCTGATGATGATTGCTCGATATCTTGTTTCTTGACTCTGCTTCTGTCTGATGATTCTGCTTCCTGATTTCATTGCTGACCCTATTCCTGATACTATCATATATTACTTTTTCTTTATTTACATACATTTTATGTTTTATATTCTTCTTTTCTTTTGTATTGAAGTTACTAACAATCTTCTTTGTATATAGTCTATATTCTCTCTCACCCTGCTTCGTCGCATATGCTTTGGATATTGATGCTTCATTTAGGTGCTCTTTCAGTTTGGTTAACGTAGCATAGCTTCGACGCCTAGTGAGATCCTTCTTATTTTCTTTTTATTCTTTTCTCTTGGATGCTTAGTTTAGGTTTAGATTAGGAGAAGTTGAACGGTTCAAGGATGTTTGCTTTCTAACACCTTAGTGTGTTTGGGAACATTGGCGTTGTAGCCGAATGTTCACTTGTTTGTCGATTGGGACTTATGTATGTTAGCATGACTTCCTTGCTGCATTTATACTTCTCCTTTGCTTTTCTATTTCTTATTTTATTTCTTTTTCCTCCTTTTCTATTTTCTTATGTTTTTCTTTTTCTTTTTGTTTCCTTTTTCCATCTTCTTCTACTTTCCTTTTTTTTAACACTTTGCTTTCTTACATTTTGATTTTATACTTTCCTTTGCAAACAAAAAAAAAAAAAAAAGATATAGATAAAAAAAAGAATGAAAAAGGAAAAAAAAAAAAAAAAAAAGAGAGAGTACAGAGGAGTTAAAAAAATAAAGAATTAAGTACCAAAAGGATTTTGTAAATATGAATAAAATGTTTTTTTTTTGAGGCATTGCTTTTCTTTCTTAAAATTTTGCCCGTTTGCTTTGGACTTAGTACCACTTGAGCTTGCACATTGGCTATTATTCTTCCTAAAAACAATGGTTTGCACGGTTTGAGAGTATTATTGGTTGATTCTAGGATAGAGTATGCTAACGTAGTCCTTTAAGAACTATTGGGACCTTGACGCTGGATTCTTTTGTTTTTGAAAACTCGCAATCGTTCCCCTTTGATGAATTTGAAGCTTTTAGTGAGTTTTTGCTACAACCATGGGAGGTTTCATTGTTTTCAAGCCTTCTACAATTACTTGCATGAGCGGCATGGATCCTTGACTTTTGCGGACCTAATCTTGAATCTTGACTCATTATTCTCAAACACGAGACCGAACCATCTAGGGAGGACAAAGGCATCTTTTCGGGGTGGTAATTTTTCTTTTCTAGGTTAATTTTCTTTATTTTTATTTCTTGGGTTCACATTTTCCTACTTGCTAACCATTTGAGCCTTTTTCCCTTTTTTTGAAGCCACATCTTTAGAACTTTGGGCCTTTTGTTTCTTTTTATTCCATTTTTGGTTTTTGAGAAGCAAATGATCATGTTCTTGGAGATTGTGGTATATGAGTTTGGATTTTGGTTCTTATTTGTAAGCAAGCTTGTGTTTTGTATATCTTGTGAATAATGGCAAGTGAATAAATGAAAGTAAAAGCCATCCATAATTAAAAGAGGCAAGGACATTGAATATAGTGAATAATGAAAATTTGAATCAATGAGTAAAAGCAAAGCAAATTAAAAAAGCTTTGGCAAAAATTGAAAAAAAAAAGAGTAAAAATGAAAAAGTTCAAAAACATTTTGATGTTAATGTTTCTCCCTATTATAAGCATTGAGGACAATGCTTTGTTAAAGCTTGGGGGGAAGCGTCTTACGCTTTTTGTATATATGATTGTGGTTATAGCTTTGAATAAGCTTGGGGGTGTTAGTTTGTTTTTGTTTGGTAATCTCTTTGTTTTGGTGTTGAGATTTGGCCAATCTTTGCTTCACAACTTAGGTGTATCACCAAATTCTAAATTTTAAGCCTACCCTCAACCTTTTGCCTTTACGTTACAACCTTCGGGAAAGCCCTTTTGATCTAGTGGTTGAGTCATATACCGAGGGAGGGCATTATGTGTTAAAGCCTAAGGAGAGGGGATGCAAAGTCAAGATGTCGAGAAAACCTCAAATCTTTTCCTTCGAGGATCTATTAAGACGCTTGCTAAAAGAAGATTTGAAGCCAATTGGGAAAATTTGCTAAAATTGTTTTTAGATGAAGGTGAATAGCGTTTTGGTAGTTCTCTATACTTAGCATGACCTATGTTTCAATCAACCCTCGATATCTTAGAACGTGCTTACCATTGTTGTTTTAGAAAGTTTGATATCCTCTCGTGTTTTGATCATGTGCAAAAGTTCATTGTATAAGCTCTCTTTTTCTTTTCAAGGTTTTAATTCTCTCTTTTCTCCTTTTATGTTTTGCCTCCTTTAAATAAAGAGTTATGGGTTAACCTCTTAGGAAACCCTTACGAGAGCATTACTCGTCCTCTAGGGCGATCTAGAGGTTTAAATGGCTTGTCAATTGTTGCTAAAATTGACCGTGATTCCTATGAAAGTGACTTAGTGTATATTCTCTTATCCTCTAGTCTTTATCGTTTCTTGCTTGCCTAATTAATGTCATCATTTTCCTTTAAGCTTGATTTTGTTTTGCTTGAGGACGAGCAAAGGTTTAGCTTGGAGGACGAGCAAAGGACCGTGATGAGTGTCATTTATGGCACTCTTAGGCTAGGTTTTCTTTATAGTTTTATTCTCATTTTTAGTCCTTTTTCCGTGTTTTTACATAATAATGCTTGCTTTGCGTGTTTGTGTGTAAGTTTAGAGCAATGCATGCTTTTATTGGTTTTCTTGTCATTTTGTTCATTTCTCAACTATTTCTCTCGATTCTTTGTTTCCTTGATTTGTTTTGTAGGTATGTTGAGTTTCCCGAGGTATGATCACCAAGGAGAAAGCTCAAGCGCATTCAAGAAAGTTAATGGAGCAAATTTCGGGATTCCAAAAACGCAATTCAAGTTAGCTCCGCGAGCTCGAGGGCCTTGGAAGTTATGCTTTGGCTCGAGGCATTCTAATACTTGGAATATAAAGGAGCTGCCCTACTCACGAGCATCGCCTCGAGTGCACCAATGATAAGGATGCTCGAGAGCACGGAGATAGATCGAGCAACGAAGGAGGCAAGGCCACGAGCACCGAGCAGGGGTGCGCGCGCGCGACACAGGGGGTGCGTGCGCGCAGAACCCACCTGTGAGCGCGCGCGGCCTGGTGGTGCGTGCGCACCAGGCGCCCCGCCCCCTTCGCTCGTTTCTTCTATTTATACCCTTAACCTTTTCCTTTTTAGGGGGACGACTCATTTTTGTACTTGACAAATATTTTTCCAAATTTAGTAGAGAGAGAAGCTTAAGATACTTGATTGTACTTGAATTTGATCTTGGATTTCTTCTTCTCATCAATGAATGTTTGTGAGATTTCTTTTCTTTGAATTTACTTCTATTGCAATTTCCTTTAATTTTGAGTGTTTGATTTGAATTTCTTTCTTTGCTTTAGAATTTGTTGAGAGATTGAATTCCTTCTCGATTAAACTTGAAATGAATATGATTTTGATTGAATTTGTTTTGTTTTTCAATTTCACCATGATTAGTGAGTAGATTAGTTGCTAGGGAGAAAGGGAAGCATGCTAGATTGATGATTTTTGCTAGTTGATTACCCTTGATTGATTTAATTGTTGCAATTAAATTGGTTGACATGGTTGTGCATGTGATTAATTAGACTAGGAGTGATCAACCTATAAGATTAATCTAGATTGCATTGTAATTTTCAATGGCATAAACCCTTGATTTCAGAATTGCTTTAATTGATTGATTTTGATTGTGATTTTCCTAGTTAGTCATTAATAGTGAACCCTTGCAACTATTGTTTGTCCTTTGCAATGTTTAAATTGATTGAGTGATCCTTCAATTAGCATAATCATTGAGCTTGCATGTGGAACCAATATCCCTAGTGTTTAGTATATTGAGTTTCTCGATTAATCTAGTTTACTCGATACCTTAGTTACCAACCGCATCTTCCCTCAATCTTCGAAGTAGCTTGGCCTAGGCTATAGCTTGCACCTACTCATTCCCTTGGGTTCAACCCTTGACTTACCATATACTCGTATTTGGTTGGTCGAGTGTTTATAAATTTTCTTTGGCTCTAGGAAAGGGTAAAAAACGACCTACTTTTCCCTACGTCGCACAAACAAAACTATTATTGGCGATCACTTGAATTATAATCATATTAACCTAAACAAGATTATTAATTATCTTATTAAGCGTGATTGCAAGTACAAATTTATTAATTATTAATTATCTTATTAATTATCATATTAACCTAAACAAGATTATTATTATTTTTATCAAGCAATAAAAATAATAATATCAAGCAACATAAAATAATCATCATCTTAATATTCTCAATCTCATGAAACCAAAATAATAATAGCAAGATCCTAGGCATGATACTAACAAGATTAATAACAAATCCTAGCATGTCACTAAGCAAGCAATAAAGATCAAATCTTTATTCCTAACATGATACTAACATGATAGAAGAAATAGGAAGCAACCATACATGATATTAGAAATCTTATTTATTACCCTAAACATGATACTAGGAAGCAATAAAACATCCTAACATGATACTAGGAATTAAAATAATCAAAGCACGATTTCTATATCAAAATAATAACAATTAAATTACTTACTTGGATGCCTCGTATCTCTTTCTAATAACAAAATACACGCGTTAGTAACTTAAAGGAAAATAATAAATCAAACAATTAAATTAAATAATTGAAATAGAGATTTGGGACCAAACCCTCAGAAATTACCCAACCTTTCACGTCTAGGGTGAAGGCAACATCGAACTTGGATAGGTGTGTCTAGAACTAATGTATGCAATATGATGTTTGTGAAAAAGCTAGTTTAGAAAGCTAGAGAGAGAAACAATAAGTTATTGCTTAAGAGAGAGAATTAGAGACTTCTGGGTGACTTGAAAACGGAGGTCTAGGACCCTATTTATAAGAAAATAGTCCGAAAACCGATAGAAAGATTAAGAATTCGAATCGGAATAAAATTGGTTATGTCGTATGGCGACAGACTCTGTCGTCTGGCGACAATTAAAAGATAAAACGCGCTTTATACGGAATCCTTTTCCTAATATAATTAAGTAATTAGAATCCGCGTTAAACAGTTTTAAGATCAGATTTATCATAAAACACTTATTTTATTCCAAATAACACTCTTTAAAACAATAATTATCAATCCTAATTCTTTTAGAATTTAAAAGAACCTTCTAGATATTCTAGAAGATTAAAATCAATCCTAACAACTTTAGAAATAATAATTAATAGGCCCTCTTCTAGATCATTAGACCACATATAAAATTCGTTTCGAGCACAATTTAGTATTTAGGTCATAATTTCCTCATTATTCATCGGGAATTGGGTTTATAATATATCGTTGGAAATCTCTTTTCGAGCCCGATCCAACTACACTATTATTGGACCCTTATCATGGACCAAACTAAACTGGACTGGCTATTTTCATAAATATAGTATATAAAAAGAAATATTTTCAAAAACGGAAACAGAGATATTTTAATAAAAACAACCGCATCAGTAGACTTTTCACACTTTCACTTCGTTCGATAATCAAGTGACGTGAAAGTATTCATCACTGGGTTTGGTTTTGGGAAGACACATTTGGGTGTCTACAGAAGCCCCCACTTTGACTGAGTTTGATAAAACGCAAGTTTCGAAAACGAAAGTCAAAGTAGCGATAGGGACGGAGAATGATTCAGAGCGTTCTGCGACCCTAAATCCTTCTTATAACGCCGATACCTGCAAACTAGCGTTAGTTAAACAGATAAAGGAGTTAAGAAATGCGTATCTTGTACCATGGAGCACACGTCTCTAGAGTAACCAATTTTGTTGCTGCATTTTTGTTGGTGACGACCTTTAAAGTGCCTCGTGAACGCCATCATCGAAGACCGTTGCTTGTAACCATCTTCTTTTGCTTATGACAATCCTCCACATTCTAGGGAACATCGTTTAAGGTGACTGCTTGTAGCCATCTTTAGGGTTGCTGTGACAATCTTACACATCCTAGGGAACATCGTCTATCATTGCTGCTACATCTCGAGCTATTTTCTTGAATCATGGTGACAACCTTCCTAATCATAGCGAATGTCGTCGAAGACCGCCCATCTCGTGCCATCTTCTCAAATCTGGGTGACAACCTCCACAATCTTAGCGAACGTCGTCGAAGACCGCCCATCTCGTGCCATCTTCTCAAATCTAGTGATAATTTCCATCATCCTGGTGAAAGCTATCAAAAACCGCTTCATCTCGAATCGTTCTTTTCTCAAATCAAATAATAACCTCCCCAATCATAGTGAAAGCTATCGAAGGCCGTTTCATCTCGAACCGTCCTTCTCAAATCTAAGCTTGAGACTCTTTTGGAGCCTTCTGTTGAAAGCTTCTTCATCTTGAATCTTAAAATCTTCTTGTCCTTACTTTTAGGAGTAATCGACCTTTCTAGCTTTGGGAAGAACTTTATCTTAAGATTCTTCGATCTTCAAGTCAATCTCTGTAGAAATCTCCATCCTAGGGATCCTTTGTGATTATAATCAATCACTACTCAAATTAGTTTTCAAATTCGCTTAATCAATATGCAATCGATAATTTAATCGTCATCAGGTCGATCATAAATCAAGATCTTACTCGGGCCGACTACTAATCAAATATCTATCAATTGCTCAAATGTTCTTCAAAAAGGCTCAAAATCAAAGTCGTGCGACTATCGAAGGCCGGCGTTAAAGAGTATTGTGATGTGCCAAGGTGTATCGTCCTGCACAGGGGTGCATCCTGCTGCATTGTGCTTTAATCCAATTGCCTGTGATTGTACCTGCATCTATATTCTTGGAGTATAGGACTTTGCTCGTGTTTATAATTATCTTAAGGTTGACCTAAGGCTCGGTGTTATTCAACTTAATGTGCAAGACCACATATAACTTGGCATGGCTTAAGGTGATTGACACGTGTGTTAGACTCAAATTGATGTGATATGACATGACATGACTCAATGTGCATGACTCGTGTGTGCATTGTATTGTGATGTGCTTGACTCAAAATGCAAAAAAGCAAAAAATTTCCGTCATTTTTGTGGAGGGTACCGACTTTTTCTCGAAAAAGAAATACGCAAAAAGAAAGGAATGAAGTGTTTGAGGTGCATGTTAAATGAACTTAGTCGAATGCTTGTATTAATGTTATATCTCATAGTGCAAAGGATTAGTTCTTTCTAGGCTATCTCAATTGTTGACTTGATGATGCAAGTATTTAGGTAACTTAGGCACGGAGGCTAAGCACTTCATACTTTGTGATGCAATGATGAGTGAGTGATGAAGGACTTTAAGATGACGAGGCATGCTTCAACGTCGTGTTGAGATTTCATGACAAAAGGTTCCTAAGGGGAGGATTATTTGTCTATGTATCTATGATGTGTGTGAAAGTGACACTAAAGCTAGGCTGCAAAGGCTAACGGTATGGAAAAATATTATTTCAAGAAGAGTTAAATGATGGTGACTATTAGGCTAGGTAAGCTAATGATGTAGGGATCAAGCACCCAAGTCTAGCTCTAAGTGGATAGGGATGAGCATAGGAGATCCCTTGATATGATCATGCATGAATTCATATATGAATGAATGCATTTTATTACGGCCGCACCCCAATTTGAGGTTGCCTACGTATCCGTTAGGAATCAGGCCGAACGTAGCTCTAGCCGAACCTCGCACAAGTGTGTGTATACCTCAAAGAGGTCTTTTGAGGGTTGTAACGTGGTTAGGCTAAAGGTTAAAGAAGAAAGGGGATAAAGGCTCAAGACCCTAAATAAGCCCCCACGGTGTGCAACCTTGCTTTTGAAATCTTTATATTTTTATGCTTGAGGTTTCCTCACTTTTTAACTCTCTTTTGTTTATATTTTTCTCTCTCTTTTTTTTTCTTTATCATTTTTTCAAATTCAAATCTCTTTTTTATAAGCGTGGGCAATCCCGATCATGCGGTCTATCACTCACTTGGCATTCATGTTTCTCAAGCAAGTACCGAGCACTCAATAAGAGACGCAATCTGAGATGTGTTCATATCAAAGACATGTTCATATCAAAGACATAGGAACACTTGCCCTTATGCACACTTTTGTATTTTTTGCTTATTTTGAATTTTTTTTTTTTTTGAGATCTAGGTAAAATCACTCAAGCTTTTGTATTTGCATAAGTTGCACACCATCCCTTCCCAAGGTTAGGAAAATGTGGGTTGAAAAAATAATGGTCTATCATTAGACGAGGCTCAAAGTGGTTTGTCAAGAAATGATTGTATATTTGAAGGTGATATGATAGGCTACAAGGGGTGCCTCAAATCATTGGTATACCTCGTGCTTAGTTCGGCATGGATTATTTTATTTATTTTATTTATTTTAATTTTTTTTAGGATGCGATGTAATGATCATATGCAAGAAAAGAAATGCTCATTTATTAAAAAGAAAAATCCAACAAAATAAATCTAAGGAAAATTAAAAGGTGCCTATGCTAGACTTATTGGGGGAAAGGAAGAATCGAATAAATAGAAAAAAGAGTCACGAAATCTTGTCGTTGAAGCTCGCCTCGTGTCTTGTGCTTTATCATCACTCGGTCTTCTTGCCGGCTAGAGGTATGGGAAGCTTGTTATTATCAATCAAATATTGGATGGCTTCTTTTAGCTTCCAACAGCTCTCAGTATTATGACCCCTACCTTGATGGTACTTGCAATGTACATCTGGGTTCCAACTAGGCAATCTCTTCTCAGGTGCGGGATCTTGAATAGGTCCAATGGGAGTAATGAGTCCCTTGGCATGGAGTCGATCGAAGGCAGTATCATAGCTTATCCCAATAGGAGTGAACTCTTTCCTTCATTGCTTTTTAGATCCTTGGTTATCCATGGCTAAGACTTCATTGAGATCAAAGGTACTAACATTGTTGCTAGAGTGGGTGTTTTTAGAAGAAGGATTGTCATTCTTCTTTCCTTTCCAGCCACTATTGTTGCTGTTGTTAGTAGCTTTTTGCTTTGCAAGGTCATCTTCGATTTCAATACCTATGTCGTAGACGGCCTTGACAGTATTCAAATTATGTTGATATTTCAAATGCTTCGAATACTTGTCTTGAAGGTTCTTGATGAACATCCTTACAGACTCCTTTTCAGTAGGGACCTCAACCATATTAGCGAAAGTTTCTCTCCACTTGTTAAAGAAAAAGGTGAACCCTTCGTTTTCTTTTTGCTTTAGCATCTCAAGTTGTCAATGGTCTGTTTCAACTTGAATGTTGCACTTATTTCTATCAATGAAAGCGTTTATTATTCCATCCCAAGTAGAGGTCTTCTCTTTATCAAGAGAAAATAACCAATATTGACAAACGGTTTCTAGAAATAGTGAGAACAAAGAGTGAAAAATATTCCTATCAATCCCCTTAATGTTCATTATAGTTTCAAAAGCCCTTAAGTGAAAGTAAGGATTGTCAGTTGGCTTAAACTTAGGGATGTCATTGGCATTGAACTTCTACTGAAGAAGCACCCTATCCACCGAGACCCCTTGTAAGCTAATGCCCTGGAACCTATAGTCATTGGAGAGTTTGCTCAAGCTTTCTTGCATGAGCTCCATTTGTTGTTGCTTCACAGGGTCATTAATTTGTGCTGCCATAGCCTTCATCATTTCAGTCATGTTAGCCACGTCCTTCCTAAGTTCGTTGACTTCTACCTGAGACGCCATTTTCTTCTTAGTAGTACTTGGACAAAACTGTTATCCTTGATTAAACGTCCTTCTCTCCTTGACCAAGTGCTGAGGAAAGGGAAATTGAGGGTAAATTTTAATTTTTGACTCAAGCTCTATTCAACATGAAATAAATGAGAAGAGATCAAAGAAGAATGATATGGATGAAAAAATGATGTTGATAGAGAAATATGGGAGAATTAGGAATAAAATAGGCCCCTAACTCAAATGACGGAAAAATGACTCATTCATGAAGCTAAAAACATGGTCATGGTGACATATACAAAGTGTGTGCTAAGAATAGTGAGTGTAAGTAACATGTTAAGACTTGTGTCATGACCATGTGACTAGACTATGTGACTAGACTCAAACAAAGATCAAGTTAAGACTTCACGTATGTGCACTAAACTGCACAGGCTGTAGTATTTTAGTCATAACCTTTGATCTGTGAATCCGAATTGGACGAAACCAACGCCAAATGAAAGATAAAACCTGGGGCTACAGATCCATAGTTTGTACGACTCGTAGTTCATTCTATAACTCCGGCTATGACCAAAACAAGTTGACGTTTGTGCAGTATACGAGAATAAAACTCCAGGTTGACTCAAAGGAACTACGACTCGATTTTAGACATATTTATTAGCTCAAATTAATTAATCAATTAATTAAGCAAAGTATTTTAGTCCTTGGTTAGTTTATTTAAGCATATTTATAATTACAAGTCAAACCAAATGGTTAGTTTAATCACATGTAAGTATGCACAAGCAAATAATGCACAACTAATAAAATAGTCACAATATGATGCAATGAGTTTGCAACCTAACCATGGCTCTAGTTCTCTAAAGTTCATGATATGGGTTAGTCAAAGAGGGTCCATGGTTATGAGTCCGAATGCACCGCGCGGAACCCTTACCTTTGGAAGGGTTGGCACGAGTGGATGGGACCCCGCGAGTTGAACTCGCTTCCACGGTTTGGTGAATTCACAAACTCGGATGTACCTTTTGTTTTCAGGAGCGTTAGATTGGGTAGATGGAGTATGAATTCCCAGAGGGTTATGGCCATATGTAGAGCACATATGGGTTCAGAAAAAGGGAAAAACTCAATCAGGAATTCAAATCGAGCAAACAGTACTAGAACTGGTCGAAACAAGGAGGTAGATTTCTGGCTCGGTATTGGAAGAACTTGGCGCGAGACTACAGTGCCCGTCGCCAGACTATGGCTCTGTCGCCAGACGACAATTAATGTCGCCAGGTGACAGAGCCATCGCATGGCGATGGCACTGTTTTCTCAGTGCTAGTTCCTATATGCCTCAGCAGCTTTCTGTTCTTGAATTTTCTAGTTTTTCGCAACGTTATTTCGATTCTAGTTATGAAAGATATTTTCCTAATTTCCTACGTGTAAAAATCCTATGTTTTTTACGCATTAAGAATGGTCTTTCCAATGCGGACTTTTTTTATGCTTATGCCAATAATGTTAATCAAAATTACGCACATGAAATACTTAGAACTTTTCGAGTCTCATCCACTCATTCTAAATTATTGCCAAAATAAATTTCAGGAATTAAAATAGAAATCCTCCCCAGTGGAGTCCTCAAAAAACTGTAGGGAATATTTCAAGCATTCACACTTGAGCCCCACTGTGATCATACACTTAAGCATGGTGGCGTCCAAAGGGAAGGAAGCTAGAGTAAAAAAGTCGCCAACAAGTTTTAGGAACTTGTAAACCGTTCACAGGGTGAAGGTTACACCCTTTCACGATCCATGAGATCGCTAACTCCATAGTGGTCTTGAACCATGACTAGATATTCAGAGATTAAGGTACAAATCCAACCAAAAAGAGATTGAACCTGCCCTAAAAATAGGCTCTACTTTATTCTTCTCATATTCATGTGCGCTTTCTGACAAACATACAATCAATATATTAACCCTAAAACTGTTTAATCTATGTTGGTTGAATACTAATGCACAAACAAAACTATTATTGGCGATCACTTGAATTATAATCATATTAACCTAAACAATATTATTAATTATCTTATTTAGCGTGATTGCAAGTACAAATTCCCTTTAATCCTGCAAGAGAGGGTGTGATCAAGCAATAAAATTAATAATAGCAAGCAACATAAAATAATCATCATCTTAATATTCTCAATCTCATGAAAGCATAATAATAATAGAAAGATCCTAGGCATGATACCAACAATATTAATAACAAATCCTAGCATGTCACTAAGCAAGCAATAAAGATCAAATCTTTATCCCCTAACATGATACTAACATGATAGAAGAAATAGGAAGCAACCATACATGATATTAAAAATCTTAGTTATTACCCTAAACATGATACTAGGAAGCAATAAAACATCCTAACATGATACTAGGAATCAAAATAATCAAAGCACGATTTCTATATCAAAATAATAACAATTAAATTTCTTACTTGGATGCCTCGTATCTCTTTCTAATAACAAAATACACGCGTTAGTAACTTCAAGGAAAATAATAAATCAAACAATTAAATTAAATAATTGAAATAGAGATTTGGGACCAAACCCTCAGAAATTATGAACCTTTCACATCTAGGGCGAAGGCAACTTTGAACTTGGCTAGGTGTGTCTAGAACTAATGTATGCGGTATGGTGTTTGTTAAAAAGCTAGTTTAGAAAGCTAGAGAGAGAAAGAATAAGCAATTGCTTAAGAGAGAGGAAAGAGAATTAGAGAATTTTGGGTGACTTGAAAACGGAGGTCTAGGACCCTATTTATAAGAAAACAGTCCGAAAACCGATAGAAAAAGTAAGAATTCGAATCGGAATAAAATTGGTTCTATCGTCTGGCGACATACACTGTCGTCTGGAGACAGACTCTATCGTCTGGCGACAATAAAAACATAAAATGCGCTTTGTACTGAATCCTTTTCCTAATATAATTAAGTAATTAAAATCCGCGTTAAACAGTTTTAAGATCAGATTTATCATAAAACACTTATTTTATTCCAAATAACACTCTTTAAAATAATAATTATCAATCCTAATTCTATTAGAATTTAAAAAAACCTTCTAGATAATGTAGAAGATTAAAATCAATCCTAACAACTTTAGGAATAATAATTAATAGGCCCTCCTCTAAATCATTGGGCCACATATAAAATTCGCTTCGAGCCCAATTTAGTATTTAGGCCATAACTTCCTCATTATTCATCGAAATTGGGCTTATAATATATCGTTGGAAAGCTCTTTTCAACCGGATCCAACTACACTATTATTGGACCCTTATCATGGACCAAACTAAACTAGACTGGCTATTTTCATAAATAGAGTATATAAAAAGAAATATTTTCAAAAACAGAAACAGAGATATTTTAATAAAAACAACCGCATCACTAGACTTTTCAAACTTTCACTTCGTTCGATAATCAAGTGACGTGAAAGGTATTCATCACTAGGTTTGGTTTTGGGGAGACACATTTGGGTGTCTATAGGTGGCTGATGGTGAATTGGTGGGTTGCTGTGTGCGCGAGGGAGCAGTGAGGTTTGGCTGCTGCGGTTGTGATAAGAAGGTTGTTGAGGATTGTTGCGGGCTGGTGTTTAAATTAGAGCAGGGGATTTATAGTGCTTTGGTGTGGTGGAGGTTAAGAAAAGGGTGGGGTGAAGGATAAGAGGTGGGAAACAACGTTGGTGTGTGAGTATGGCTTGGGAATTCGGCTTGGACCTCGAACTCGAACTTACACACAAACCAACCCGTGGGTGAAACCGAGACAAATAAAATAGAATAATAAAATAGAAATAAATAAATTAAAATAAAAAAAATAATATAAATAACACTAAACTAATAAAAATTAAATAAAACTATACAAGTAAATAAAATCAAATAAAATAACAAAATAAACATAAGGCTAATTAAAACTATGAAAGTAACAGAGAAAAAGAACAAAATAAAATAAATCCAAAGCAAATAAAATAAGAAAATAAAATAAAAGTAATAAAATAAAGAAAATAAACTAAAAGGCTCCAAAATACCAAAATAAAAAGAAACTTTATTAAAGAGAAAATAAGAGAAATAAAGGGCAAAATAAGATAAAATAAACAAGAAAAAGAACCTAAACATTATTACTAAGAGTGACATAAATGTCACTCATCAAATTCCCCCAAACTAAGCTTTTGCTCGTCCTCGAGCAACACAAGAACAAAACATAAGGAAGATGATGCATTTATTCAAGCTAAGAAAACAAAAAAGAGAAAGAATGTACACTATACTCATTATCGTAGGAATCACAGATGCATTTAGCGTATGCATCAAGCCATTTAAACCCCCATGTCACTAAAGAGGACAAGTAAGCTCTCGTGAGGATTTCCTAAGAGATTTAACCCAAATCTCTTGACAAAAACCAAGGCAAAGCAATAAAAAGAAAAGGAATAAGTGAAACACAAGTTTCAATTTGGACAAGAGATTGTAGCAAGCACCAATGAATGCAAATCTTTCTAAATAGACAAATGTATGCACGCTCCAAGATGTCAATGGTTGATTGAAACTTAGAATATGCTAAGCATAGAGAATTCTGGGTGACTCAATTCACCCATGTTCCAACCATACATCCGCGTTCTTTCCACTAGTTTCAATTCAACCCCCAAGCTAGCTTCTTATGATTCCTCGAAGGAACCGGAAAAAGATATAGAAATGAAAAGCATAAGAAGGTTATCCCGACGTCTTAGCTATGCACACTTTCTCTATAGGCTTGAAACCTATCTCCCTCCACCGGTTTTGACTCAACCTCTCTAGAGTTTAATGGTCTTTTATTGGTTGTAATGTCACGGCTTAGGGTAAAGGTGGGGCAAAATTTTGAAAATTTTGGTGGTATTTCCTAAGTGAAGCAAAAGAGCGGCTGTCTCTCAAAAACAAACTTAAAAATCACCAAAACATCAAACCAAAAATGCCAAAATATCATTCCCCCAAGCTTATTCAACAAACACTCTAAACACAAAACTAACAACCACTCCCCCAAGCTTGAACGGAGCATTGTCCTCAATGCTCAAGCTAAGGAGAAACGCTCACAACTAAAAAAAATGGTTTTATTGCTCTCTCTTTTTTTTTTCCTTTTTTTTTTCTTTCTCTATTTTTTTTCACCTTTTTTTTGTTTTTTTTAATACTCTTTTCTCATCTTTCTTTTTCGTGCTCCTTTTTTTTTGTTTTGTTTTTTGTTTTTTTTTTTTTTTTTTTTTTTTTTTGTCTTTTCTTGTAGCATTTGCCAATTAACTAAATACACAAATCTCAAATCTTGTCATACACTTTGAACGTAAACTAACATGTAGTCACTTTATCATCAAAACAAACACTCAACCAAAGTTTGCTTCACAAATCTAAGGGTGAAGGTTGTAAGGCTTGTAATGAGGCTAGTAACCAAGAAAGGAAATAAGCTCAAACGGGGTAGCAAGACGGTGAATACAAATGAAAACAAGAATGTAACAAAATAAAAGGAACATAAAAGAAAATGAAAAGGTGCCTTTTTCCTCCCTTAAAGTGGCTCGGTCACGGTCTTGGGAAGTTAGAATTCAAACCAAAGGTCAAGACATGCATAGCTAAGGATCCAAAGGTGCCGCTCGACAAAAATGATGAAGGCTTGAACTAAAGTACCTCACACGGGATGTGTATAGCAAATACCAACTCAAGGGCTTCAAATCCACTATGGAAAGCAACACCATCTTACCACATTCAATGAACTTAGGCTTCATGGACCCTAAAGTTCTTAAACCCGGCTACCTTAGCATATGGTATCCTAGAATCAACCAATGACACTCTCAAACTGTGCACACATTTACCACTTAGGAAGGTACACATTCAAGAAAACAAGTCCAACCAAGAAATGTCCAAATAAGAACAAACAAAACACTTTTTTGCCAAACTTGCCTTGAGGTAAACAAAAATCTTTTTGGATTTTCCAAAAGCATGAAAAACATGGAAATGCATATACTTATCAGCATGGCATATGAATCAACATCCCGCCAAACATGATAGAATACCCTCCCCCAAGCTTGAATGAGACCAAGCTCTCAAATCATAAACAATGAAACCAAGGAGGGGAAAGCAAGGAGAAATCAATCCAACATTACCAACACATGATCTTCAAGTCACGATAAGTAAGAGAGGGGGAAAAGAAGGATATTACCATATATGAGATAAATGCAAAATCACACCAAAACCTGAAATAACCTCATAAGAGCCACAATCACTACAAATAAGGCTTGAACTCCACATAATAGGTAAGTTAAGGCACATTTCCTTGATTCTTGATCATCACTAATGCACAAGTGTATATCGAATTGTGTACCTAGCAAAGAACACAAACACGTCCATGAGAGAAAATCCAATCTAAAAAGAAATTAAAATAAAAGCAATAAAACACGGGTTGCTTCCCGCAAAGGCTTGTTTAACATCCAAGCGAGATCGCTCTAGGAAATAATAATTCAATGCACAGAAGAGCTTGTTAAATGCACTACTACACATTTCATGGGGGTGTAGATAGGCAAATGACGGAATAAGAGCATGCAACAAGATCATTGCACGCAAGTGAAGAGGGAGATGCCAAAAGAAAGAAGAAGATGGATCAAAAGGAAACTCAAGAAAGTAAGAAGTAGAAAAGGGAAAAGAAGAATGAAAAGAAAAGGAAAAAGGCAAATCCTCCTCGCTAAATTTTTGGTTGACAAAATTCCTCTCGTCCTCAACAATGATGGAAAGAGGGACATGAAAATCATCCATAGAAGGCGACTCCCCAATAAGCTCTTTGAGATAGGAAGGGAGAGAAATAGGGTAAGGAGGGATGTGGTCAAACCTTAAAGAAAAAGGGGTATAAGAAACAGGAAAAGGGCTAGCTACTCCCTCACCACAAGGTCTCACATCACCAATGAGGGCATGAAAATCAATCATAGAATCCTTAAATGAAGGGCACTCACGATCTACACCCCCCTCAAGCTCAAAAACTCCAAGTGAATCAACCTCAACCTCCTTTCCACCACAATGAACAATCTTTCCTTCAACTATCTCAAAACCTAAGGTCCCAAAACCGTGCATGAATGGAGGTAGATTCATCCCAAACTCATCAAAGTCCCAAGAAGCGTTCTCGATGAAATCATCCAAAAATCTATAAGTCCTCATATGACTCTCGAAAAACATTTGGGACATTACCTCATAAGAGTCTATATAGTCATAGATTGAAGGGTCACAAACATACACTTGAGACTCATCAAGATGGTAGTGAGGGTTAGGGCTCAAAAATTCGGCATTAGCTTCATTCTAAACTCCTTCACCATCACTCGAATACTCTCTAATGGGATCCTCACTCATATGGGGAAGAGAAGAAGAAGGAAGGGTATTTTTGTGAGAGTTGGGTAGTTGAAGAATTTGGCTCTCAAGGATCTTAATTCTAGCTTCCGTCTCCCTATTCTCAACTTCCCTCATCTCTTTATACTTCTCCATCATCTTAATTATCTCCATCATCTTCTCTTTCTTCAAAATTTCCAGAGAATTACCCTCGTGTAAGGATTCATTAGAAGCATAAGGGAAATCATTTGAACCTATGTAAGAACAAGAAGATGAGGAGGGAAGATCATTCACATTATAAACATAAGTATCATCATATTTAGGAGAGGGGGCATAATAAAAAAAAAATGAGATTCATCATTAACAATAGGAGAAAAAGAGTTGAAATCACTTGTTCTAGGTTCACATATGGGATCACAAGACAAATCATGGGGATTCATGCCACCAATAGAACAATTACCACATTGAGAATCAAAATTAGGAACATTACATGCCCTATTGCGTACATCCCTAGCAAACTATACATAAAAGTTCCAAGCATCATGAACCGTTAATGCTCGAAATTAGCCATTAAACATGCTTACAACTTCATATCTCGTTTGTTCATTCATACCATAGTAACAAATCTCACAAGCCTCCCAAGGATTACAACCATTATAGTTCAAAAACCTTGTAAGTCTATGGAAGTATACATAAAATGACTCACCATCATATTGAGGAAAAGAAAAATATGTCATTTTTTCAACAAAATCAACACAAATAAAAACAATCAAATAAAATGAAAATTATACACGAAGGACTAGTCTCAATAAGATAACACAACGGTAATGAAAGCTGTTCCTCGGCAACGACGCCAATTTGACAAGGGAATAAACACGTCGTCAAATGCCTATCCCTAGATCAAATACAATTTATACAACCTAAACAAACCTAATACGAGTATAAGGCAAGCATAGGGGTCGAACCACAGGGAACGAATAAACACCACCAAATGTTATCAACAACTAAGCTAGTCCGGAGTAGGAGATAAGTAAAATAAAGTCTAAAGATGCTAAAACAAGAAATAAAACACTAAGGGAAACGGTTTAGGTATAGAATTCACTCAATCATAAACAAAGGCATAGAAGTTGAATTAATCATGAACTAAACATGCTTGAATATCGATATAAGGGGTCCAATCTAGCCACATGTCGGGGTCAATTGGCTTCTCTTAACATAGCCTCTATGTTGTCACATTAGAACCATATACTAGGAGGTGAAATCAAATAACAATCGATACAAATGAATCTTGCTAGGTCCGCTATCGCATCATCAAGCAATAATTCACCCTCAATCAACCAACAACATGCATTTTGCAAGTGGATTGAAGAACATCAAGCATATAAAGACTTTAATAACAAACAAATTAACTGCAAACCCTAAAACATGCTCAAGATCCAACTAAACCACAACCATCCCCTTAATGGGGAAATTACTAACTATTCATACCAACAACGAGATTAATTAACAACTAACCAAGCATTAACATGATTAACAAGCAATAGTAACAACTAAAACAATAATCAAATAGCAAGATAAAGAGAAAAGAGTAAAGAGATGCTCATTGATTGAAGTTGAAGGTCTACAAAGAGGTTGATTAATCTTCTTCTTCAAAATCCAAGATCAATAATGGAGAAACCCTCACATCATCTCTCTAAATTACTCTAATTCTAATCTAAACCTAGAGAAAGAAGCTCTCCTAAAACTAATTAAGAGCGTGAATAATAGATGATCCAACTAATTACCCCAAAAATGGGTATTTATACAAAGCTAGGGAAATAAGAAAAATAAAAGAAGCAAAATAATAAACAAATAAATAAATAAAGAAAGAATGAAAAGAAATAAATAAAAAGGAAATAAAAGGAAATAGAAAAAGAAAGTTAAAAATAAAGAAAAATGAAATAAAAACGATAAATCCCCAAATCCCCCCCAAACCGTCAGCTCTTCTTCTTCTTCGTTCTTTTAGCTGCTCTAAAATGGGGAAATAATCCCATGCTTTGCATCCCATCAAACACCATCATCAATCATTATCATTAAATCACCACCGTTCATCCTCAACAGCATTCATCGAGCATCAATTCAAGCCGTTGATCTTCATTAATAATCACGTGAGAAGCTCGTGAAATAGTTTGATCAAACCAAGGGTAGGTTCGACCGAACTATGGGTTGGTTCGGTCAAATCATGGGTGTGTTCGACCACACCTCTTCAAAATAGAAAAATTCATACGTTCCTGACCATTTTCGACACTTTTTACTACTTCGACCGAACTTTTAAACAGTTTGCCCGAACTTGATTGATTCCCCATTTGCTCTGATTTTGGGGCTGTTGCTTTATTATAATCGGTGGTGTTGGGCTGCTATAATACGGTATTGATTGTATTGGGTGGCTGTTTTGGTTTATTGGTGGTGATTGGAGGTGGTCTGGTGGAGTCGTGGGTGTTTATTGTGGTGCAGGTTGAAGGAGGAGGTAGGGAAGTGGCTGGTGTTGCAGGTTGGTGTAGTAGGGAGGTGGTCTGGTGGTTTGATGGTTAAGAGATGAATGTGGTGACTGATGGTGGTTTTGGTGTTGGGCGAATTGCGGGCTGCATTGCGGCTAGCAGGGGAACAAGTGGAATGTGGTTTTGATTGAGGAGAATAGTTGACAGGGGTCGATTGAATGTTGCGGGTTTGCTGAAATTGGTGTTCCATTGGGTTGGTTTGGGTGGCTGAAGGTGAATTGGTGGGCTGCTGTGTACGCGAGGGAGCAGGGAGGTTTGGCTGGCTGCGGTGGTGATGAGAAGGTTGTTGAGGATTGTTGCGGGCTGATGTTTGAATTAGAGCAGGGGATTTGTAGTGCTTTAGTGTTGTGGAGGTTAAGAAAAAGGTGGGGTGAAGGATAGGAGGTGGGAAACAGCTTTGGTGTGTGAGCTCTCTTGGGAATTCGGCTTGGACCTCGAACTCGAACCTACACACAAACCAACCCGAGGGTGAAACCGAGACAAATAAAATAGAATAATAAAATAGAAATAAATAAAGTAAAATAGAAAATAAGAGAAATAACACTAAACTAATAAAAATTAAATAAAACTATACAAGTAAATAAAATCAAATAAAATAATAAAATAAACATTAAGCTAAGTAAAACTATGAAAGTAACAGAGAAAAAGAACAAAATAAAATAAATCCAAAGCAAATAAAATATGAAAATAAACTAAAAGTAATAAAATAAAGAAATTAAACAAAAACACTCCAAAATACCAAAATAAAAAGAAACTTTATTAAAGAGAAAATAAGAGAAATAAAGGGGAAAATAAGATAAAATAAACAAGAAAAAGAACCTAAACACTATCACTAAGAGTGACATAAATGTCACTCATCACTTATTCTTCCACAATATCTCTCCTAAGCACTCCGAGGAGTCCATACTTGACCCGAGGTTCCGTCCTTAAACCAAGACGTGAATGGTAGAATTAATTGAGGGTTTGGACTAAATCAACTCTACTTTTCATTTAATTTAATTTCAATTTAATTTATATTTTTTATTGAAGTTACTAACAGTTTATTCATGATGTAGCAATTCAAGGAAATGCGGAAAGTGAGTAATTAATCACTTAATTACTCTTATTTTTATTCTTGTTGCTAGTTTCATGATTAGGTTTATTATAATTTGATTTGACTAACGTCATTATTGTTAAATTGCTTTCGAATGTTGATGTTAATTTTATTATATTTTTACTGATCACCATATTGTATGTTAAAGGGAATACTTAATTGAAAATAACCCCTAATAAGATAATTTTGACAACCGATTTAGGTTCCTTTTTAATCTTGTTGTTTAATCAAGTGATCACAATATTTTAAAATTATGTGTTGCATTAATAATTAATCAATTTAGCATAATAATAGTTTGGAGCGAATTGAATATTTGTTTGTATGCTTTTGAGATCGCAGGAATCACTTTTTACAATAAGAATCGTGTAGAGGCCAATACGGGAGAATGTGACTCCATGACTCACTTCGTACCATCATCCCCGATTCTCCTTTCATGGTTCCGAACCATATGGAGTTAGTAATTTCATGGATTATGAATGAGGTGTAACCTTCACGGGTTAATCGTTGCTGCCTATCATTGTCCCTTAATCGTGGTTGCCTTAAATGATCCGTGAACGGTTTATAGGTTCCTTAAGAGCTTGTTGGAGGCTCCCTACTTTCCTTGTCCCTAATCGTGTCCCTAATCGTATTATGTCAATTCCCACTTTCTATGAGTGCCAAGCATATTCACAACATGCTTACGTAGGCGCGTTTCGAATGACGCCTAGATAACTTAATACGACAAGAGTGTTGGCATGCCAAACCATATTCAAAACATTAGAAGGGTTGGAAGTTAAAGCCACTAGACCACTATCCCAATCACCAAAAACAGCTTGGTAGGCAACCTGAATGAAATAATCTCTGTTCTTTGCAAAATCCCAGCACAACGAATCCTCTAGTAAACGTAAACTAAGGGGAATACTCAAGATACGATCTCTTTCAAAAGGAAGAAAAAGATCATTTATAAGTGCCACATTCCACTTAGTAATGATCTTCCGGATCATTACCTCTTGTGGAGATAACTTTCCTTGTTTGCGTACTAGGGATCCACGGACTCTGCCACACTGAAATATTAAGGACATCTCTAATCCGCCACCTAACCCTCGATTAATAACCCAATTCATTCCCCAAATCCCACGCCTTGAGTAACTCGGATTGTTGCCAAGCTCCGCATCCAAGTAGCTTCCATTAGCATAATATTTGGCCTGTAAAACACGAGCCACCAAACTTTCCGGAAATTGCAAAAGTCTCCAAGATTTTTTAGCCACATTTAACATTTTAAAATCTCTAAAACCCAATCCCCCGGCTGCCTTAGGTTCATACAGCTTCTTCCATGCCAACTAGTGAATCTTTCGCTCACCCTTTTTCTGATCCAACAAAAAATTTGCTACAAAAGAACGCAACTCATCACAGAAGGAAGCGGGAAATTTAAACACACTCATCTCGTAGGTCGGGATAGATTGGGCAACTGCCTTAATCAAGACCTCCCGACCCGCCTTAGAAAGCATACCCCCCTTCCAACCTTGCAACCTCTTCCATATATTGTCTCAAACCCCTTTCATTAGTACCCTTTTCGACCTCCCAATCACCGTAGGTAACCCAAGATACTTATCGTGAATATAAACCACCTAAACTCCCAAACGACTTGCAAGAGTCGCTTTCCTCTCCTCAGACACCCTCTTACTAAACGACACAGTAGTTTTTCCCAAATTTACCCTGCTCTGAGGCCATCCCATAAGTATGCAACATGTCCCGAATAGTGAATAGTGTCCACCTTCTCTTCACTCTCCTTAAAAAAATAATGCTATCCTCACAAAAAGAAAATGAGAAATGGAAGGAGCAGACGGAGCCACTTTGATACCATGTAAACAACCTTGCTCAACCGCCCTTGTTAGTAGTCTCGATAAGGCCTCTGCACATAAAATAAATAAATATGGGGAAAGAGGTTCACCTTGTCGAATACCCCTGGATGGAGTAAACTCCCGTGAAGCTGCCCCATTTATCAGAACTGCAAATGACACCGATGAAACACAATGCATAACTCTAGCAATCCACTTGTCAACCAACCCAAACTTTGACATCACTACACTCGAAAATTCCCACTCCATTATATCATACCCCTTAGCCATATCAAGTTTCAAAGCCAACGAACCACTCTCACTCCCCGAATTTTTCATGTGATGGAAGACCTCAAATAATGCTACCAGAATATTGTCCGTAATCAAATGTCTACTAAAATTATTTTTGTACGATTAGCAAGTACCTTAGTGATAAGGTTACACACCACATTGCACAAACTAATTGGTCTAAACTCTGACATTTTATTAGCATCTTTTAACTTTAGAATTAAAATAATGAACGTCTTACTAATAGCCTCCGAAATATCATCACCATTAAGAATGCAAAGTATCGGAGATAACAATTGGACCAATGATATGCCAATACGTTTAAAAAAATAAAGGACACATACCATCTAGGACCAGAGCTTTCAAAGGGTGCATCTGTTTCAGAGCTAAGAACACTTCCTCCGCTGTATAATCCGCACAAAGAGTCTCATTCATGTGGTTGGATACCCTCCGCTTAATCCCCACAAGCGCCTCCTAAAAATTCGTCGGGTTTAAATTAGTAAATAAATTTTGGAAATAATCCACCGCAACCTTTCAAATTTCTTCTTCAGTGTAATACCCCGTATTTTTATGTATTTTATAAATTATTTAATAATTCATAATATATATTTTGGACCTAATTATTTTAATTATGGGGTTTAAACACATTAAGTTCTATTTTTTCGGTTTAAGGTTACAAAACGATTTGACTTGACCGAAGTATCATATGTTAAATATATTTTATATCTCCACAAAAAGATAGCCCATTTCCATCTAATTAACCCAACAATCTTACTTATATACTTGGGCCTCATGCTTTATTACTCATGCCCATCATTCTTATAAGCCCAAAATTTACCCTGATCCACCCCACATTATTTTCCACATTATAAATACTCTTCCAATCCCTAAAGTTTTGCCACCTAAAAAGTCAAATGGTCAAGGTAATTATTTTTCTTCTTTCATTTCTTTTCCTTTTCCTTTTCCTGTTTCCTTTCTTTTTCTTTCTTCTCTTTTTCCTCCTTCCCTAATTTCTTACGTGAGATTTCCATGAAGGAAACCCACTGCTACCACCCTTGCTATCTGGCCACCAGACCACCAGCGCCGCCAACTTGCTACCGATGACCCTAGCTGTTAGCCACCCACCCAGTCGACCACCATCCCGTGGCATGCATCTTACCCTTTTCTCACCTCTATGTTCCTTAATTGGTATATTAATTGGGTTTTCTTTTTAAATGTTTAAACATGATTATTTTAGTATCAAATATGTTTTTAATGTTGTCAAATTATAATTTCAGATTATTAGTTTGGGGTTTATTTTTCAAATTTTATGAAATATAAAGTTAGGCTTTTAAAATTATTAAAAATATGATTTTTAGGGTTCTTACACAAATTGATTTGGGGCTTTTGTATACCTAATGATTGTATTGATTAATTGGGCATAAGAGTATGTTTTAATAAAGTTTTTAAGGGATTTGAATCAATTAATAATGCTAGAATTATATTTAAAGTAGTAGAATATTGATTTTTATGAAAGGGTTAATTACCATTAAAAGAGAGGTTAATTAGGGGTTTTTATATCATTTCTAGATTATTTTAAGTTGTTTAAAGTGAGTAAAAGTTGCTGGAAATTGTGTATACTAGGGTAATTAATGTATTTTAATTGTCCCTCTTTGTAGGAGACTAGTTCGGGAAGTGTTGTAGTGTATTCAGCTACTTTAATGGCTTATTCGAGGTACGTTCGCGTACTCGATAAATAATTAAGTGTATAGAAGCATGCTAGGCTTTTTTTTTATTATTATTAATTCCAAGGTAAAATCATGATAGGTATTGACTAGGATTGTTGATTGGATTAACGATGTTAGTGATTGATTTGCAAAGTATGAATTATTTGTGGTGAATTGATGATTGGAATTAATGATATTGACATGTTGTGTATGAACCACACTTTTATTATTAGCATGACAGAAAGCATGTCTAAATAAACTAAATGTTTAGTTGAGTTTGGAATATTGAAATGGAATTTTATTATGCTTCATATAATTTTTATTGTTATTATAAGCATGAGAAATGAGATATTTAAGTGTCTATGTACACGAGGATTAAATTATATTGTGGTGCCTAAGTGCACTTAAAGTGTTTTAAACACTAAGAGATAAGACTTAAGGCGCATTATGCGTTTAAGGTGTTATTTAACACCGAGGTAGTTTAAAAAGGATTCAACATTAAATTTATGTGATTACTAATTATTCAAGAATTAAATTGGTATGTTTAATTGCTTGAATTATTTATTATGATTGATTGTGTTATGGTTTTAGAGTCATCACCAACTCTAAAAATATGTAAATAATGTAAAGCGAAAGAGATTACGCACCAAAACTCTAGGAACGTATATACCTTGAGTATGAACATATGGGGGGGACTTATGGGGACCGTATCTTATACTAGGAGTACAGGATGTTATATATTCCTTTTTATTATGCGTAGTATTTACGCCACTTAGGCCCCGTTCTCTTCACCTTATTTTTGTTGAACTGAAATTATCTTTACTGAAACAAAATTATATCTGCTGAACTTAAATAATTTTTACTGAACTTAAATTAATTTTACTGAACTGAAATTATTCTTGCTGAACTGAAATTTTTTTTACTAATTTTCTATTATAATTCTTCTTTAAGAAAACTGAATTTTACTAAACGTAACTTATTTTTACTGAACTGAAATTATTTTACTGAAATGAAATTAATTTTACTGAACTGAACTTATTTTTACTGAACTGAAATTATTTTTACTTAATATTATTTTTTTAAGGTGAAGAGAACGGGGCCTTACAAGTGGTTCTTTTATACTGGCATATTTAGGTCCCGTGTTAGTACCCCATTAGGGCAAGTTAGGGGGAAACCGATTCAATGCGTAATCAAGATAAAAAAATTAATCTAGTTGTTTATTGGTTGTGTTGTATGTTACATACTTGTAAATAGGTGCAACAACGTAAGTTGTGTGTTAATAGGATGAAATTAAAAGTATGTTAGTGTGTTTCTCTTTACGCTTATGTACTCAACAATACTTATTGTTGTGTTTTGTGTATGTTTTGTTTTGTGTATGTTTGACCTTGTCTTTATCTTGGCTCTACGACGACCCATTTCTTATGGTAAGCAATAGGGATAGTTTAAGAGAAACTTTTTAGGTGATGTGGCATATTCATGTTGGGGTTTGAGTGAAGAGTGAATCTTATATTCTAGTTTTATCTTAAATATGTGTTTATTGTTGATTAATTGTTTATTATTGTTGTTCAATGAGAGTAACACATTAGCTTTAAACATTCATTTGGTTTTTAAAGGGCCTACAATGGTTTCAAGTTATAGGTTTGACTTCATTTGACTTTGGTTTGACTATACTTTTTTTTGGTGGACTATTGGCTTTTGACTTTGTTTTGAAAGGTTAAGAAAATGTCTTCTGCTGTGTATCTTTGATAAATGCCTTAGCCGTTATCACGGTGGCGGTAATGCCTTGGTTATTTCCTATTTTGTACTTTAAAAGGGAAAAACAGGTATTTAAAAAAGGGGGAATTTCCAAGGTGTTACTAAGTGGTATTTGGGAGCTTAGGTTAGATTATAATTACCACTAAAGCTAAAACATTTTCCTATGTTTTAACTTGGCCAAGTGCTTGTTTTAACTGACCAATGTGATCAAGTTTTAAATATTTTTATTGTTTATATCATTTTAATTTATTCTGGTTTGAAAATTATTTAATTTAATTAAATTACTATTTTATTTAGTTTTAGCTTGATTTAATATTATATTTTATTAAATTAGACTCGAATTAATTCAATTTTGAGCTGAATTTTTTTTGGATATTTTGGAAAAATTTAAAACTTAATTTATATAAATGAGGAATTTCAAAAATTCTTGGTGTTAATTGTGCAGGTATGCAAGGAAAAAAGTATGTAATTATGTGTTAAACGCTTTTAGAAGCATGTGGTGAGATTGGGTAGGAGTAAGAATTGGGCATATCTAATTTCTTTCCTATGTGCATATTGATTTGTGGTGGAGTTCAAGCATGCCTATATGACTACATGAATGATGTGAAAGCATGTATTTTATGTAGATTATATTATGTGCAATTGAAAATTGTATGATTAAACACCAAACTTAAATTTTTGGCAAGAAATGTATTTCTATTATGATGGGAAGGGTTGTTATAGAATGAGCTATAACCATTTTCTTCTAGATTTTCTAAAACCTTGCCTAGTGAGATTCTTAGAATAAGTATCTTTAGTGGAGATTAAGAAGCATGAGAGCCCATTTTCCTATGTTAGATTGACCCTCTAATTTCTTTTGTTCTATTTTGGCTAGTGCTTTTGGAGAAATGTTGGAATCAACCTAATCACTTTGGCAATTAGTATTGTGTTGGTGGTTGAATACCTAGTTTTTAAGAAAGAGTATTTGGATTTCACTTGTCTAGTGAGATACCAAGTTAGGATGAGTATAAAGTTGGGTATAACCAAGATGATTGGTATTATCGTAGGAATTTGGGAGTTATTGTTGATTTCTAACGGATATGATGATAAAAGTATCATAGGCTACGATCAAGATGAGAGTTGGAGTCCAAAATTAAAAGTACATGATTGAGCATCTGTTAATTTTATGGATATTCATTTTATGGCAATGTGATGTGAGGTGGACTAGGGTCGTTAGGCTAGTCTTCCTAAGTTAAACAAAATTTATAACCAAACCTACTCCTAGGATAGGGGCAAGTCCGAGTCGAACCACGAGGATTGGGGGGGAAGGTTACTATAGCCTAATGTCAAGCTACTTCAAAGAATAGGAAAGGGTTGAAATAAATCAACTAAATGTTGTAAGGGAAAAATAATAAATGCAATCAAGAGAACTCAAAAGGTTATCTCCTAGAAGTCAAACTAGGTTTCCTCTATGAATGACTAGCAAGAAGAAGCATAAATCAAATTCAATCACTAAATGCAATCCCTAAATTAAGGGTTCATGTCATAAGAGATCACAATGCAATCTAGCTTGATTATCAAGGTTAATTACTCCATATCAATTCAATCACATGCACAATTCTATCAACCAATTCGATCACAACATTCAATCAATCAAAATCCATCAATTAGCAATGATCTATCATTTATGCATGCTTCACCATCTGCGTAGAAAGGAATCTACTCACTAAGCATGTTAAAATTGAGGAACAAAACTAAAACTAATCATCAAAATCATCATCATCATTTCAAAAAAAACTATTAAGAATCAAACCAATCAATAAACTTGAAATTGCAACTATTAATCAAAATCAAATGCAAAAGATTGAATTAAGATGAAGAAAATTATTCTTATAAACATTGATCAAATCAAAGGAATTGTGCTGGCATTCAAAGTTAAAGGAAATCAAATGTAGAAATCATCCAATTTCTCTCAAGTTTCTCTCTCTAAAGTCTAAGAACTAACTCTAAAACTTCTCTCTCTAGCCTTTAAAACTCCTCCTCTAAATAGAATGAAAACCTAAATATAGAATAACTAATTAAAGAGAAATAAAGTAGATGTCCAAAAGAAACCCGTACAAGCACATCCTCTCTCTAAAATACGCGGCCGCGAAGAACGGGATACGGAACAGGGGGCTCAGGTGGCACGCCCGCGCCACTGGCGTAGGGGATTTCCTCCGTGCGTTCTTTAATGCAAATGGTGCGCTCCTCTTGATCGACATTGAGTATGGCAGTCTCAAAATGAGTTGACGGTGGGTTCAACACCATATTGTCATGTGAGCGCAGCATGAGGGTGCAAGCATCAAGTCTTGGAGTAAGCCATCCCTTGCTTTGTGAGCTATATGCATGAGAGCTTCCACCTTGCACTTTGAGCATCTTCTAACTTGAGGAATCGCCATGAAGGGCCTTGGACTTCACCATAGACCTGAAAATAAAGATAGGAAAACAAGTAAAAAGGAAAAGAAGATAAAATCCACGAAAATACAAGAAAAAGGTAGAAAAGACTAGAATGAGACTAACTAGAGGAAAAGAGACTAAAACTAAGGGAAAAGGCATAAAGAAAGCTATTAAAGGAACTAAATTCATCCCAAAATAATGTCATTTGTGGCACTCATCACAATGAATAAGGTGAACTATAACTACTTGAAGATCTTAATGAATTTTATTTATACGGAGTTGAGGATATTGTTTTATTAATTTGGGATTTTATTTTTGGAAGGCTTTCATGAAAGTTTGAGAAAACATATTAAATTAGGAGTATTGGAAAGTAATTATTCAATTAATTTTAAGTAATGAGGATAGACTATTAAACCTTTATTTTAAGTTTAAGGATGGTTATAAGTCACTCTATGTTATAGGGGAATAATATATCATGTAGCAATGCTACAATTCTTGGAGAATCTTTGTGTGATTACTTACCTATTTCCTTGAGTGTTTTAAGCACCACGTTTATTCATTTTATCAAGAGCTACCTCCTTTTTTTTCTTCCTTTCTTGGGTAGTTATTCAAGAGAATATTTTTATTTTTATTTGTTTGTTCAACTAAATGAACTATTTGGTTGTTTATGAATCGAAAGTATATATATGTTTTTGAATTTTAAGAATAAGGATATGTTTCCTCAAACTTAAATTCGACTTAATTGATGACTTTTTCTTTGTTAGGTTGGTTGGTGTTAGTAATAAGAGTAAAATAAAGTATTTTAGTCTAATGTTTGGCAACTATTTTGGTCATTGTGGTGAAGTGTGGTAGTATGGGAAGTTGAATATCGGAATCAATTTAAATGAGTTAATTGAATAGTTAGCCACTATATGTAGATCAACAGTTGGCAGAGTTGATTTATAACCACCGAAAACCTCGTAATGGATATATGTATGAAAGCAATGCAATGCAAAACCACCTATATGAGGAAGAAAGCTTGATTCCTAAGGGTTGAAAGTTGGCATATTGAGTTGACAAGTTGGATGGAGGCATTGAAATGACAAGGAATCTCAAATATGAATAATATTCTAAAGGAAAAAGGACAATAAAATGAATGAACGAAGAAGGTCAAGCCCAACTCTAACTAGCAAGTTTTACGGAAGCAACTCAAGAAATGGTTGCTTGTCCATGGCTGTTGTAGGAAAAGGTATAAAAGTTATAATGGGTTTGGAAGTGAAGGAATTTTTTTTCACAAGAGTATAAATTGGAGTTTTTTAAATTTCTTAGAGCACACTTAAGGAGGTGGTGTTTATTAAGGAAGTCTGAATGAACAAGTGAACAAGCTTGGAAAAGGATTAATTATGGATTTGAACTTAAGTTGTTGGGGGTAAGTCTTTGAGATTTGAATGATTTTCATGAAGAATAATCTTTTATATATACTCTTAAAATTAAGCTGTTAAGTTTAAGAATGAGAATGAGAAAGGAAGGCGTTTGGGAATTCAATTGGTAATGACCAACGAGATGGTCAAAGAAGTTTTAAGAATATATATAGGAGTGGTACTATTTTCAAGGTGAATATGTGATGATGATGACATAAGTTGATTCTTAAATTAGGGAATTTCTTGAATTGATAGGAATTGGTTAACTTCAATGGATGGGGTGACATTATGAAATTGACATTTTATCAAGAGAAACTTAATGTTCAACGTGATTAAGGAGATTTTGATGTAATGTTGCGTATGGAATGATTATGCAATTACATTGAGATTCGTGGTGAGTCACAAAAGGGTTTATATAAAGTATTAAGGGAAAGCTTGTGACTCATGTTTAAACTTTTATAGAGTTAACTGAATATTTAGAGGCATTATAATACTGGAAGTTAAGGGGTTATGAATGAGTCTTGGTTATGATCATAAGTACGCATTTGTATAGAAAAAAGGGTAAAGTTTAATAAACTAATGAGAAAATGAGGAGTTGGAAAATGAAATTGTAAGAAATTGTTAAAAAGAAGTTACATCGCCTTTGGGAGCATTTATATAGGTGTGCAGATGAGATGAATTGAAGTAAAAGGTTGTGTTGATGTTAAAAAGGAGTTACATAAGGTGATATTAAAGGAATAGTAATTCTACCAATAATGATGAGTTGGTGGATAAATGAAGAAAGGTAACAATAGTTTTGAGAGGTTGAACATTAGTTTACGCACAAGTTAAGTTTAGAATTTCGCTTTTGGGTTGAGAATCATACTTGCATTGTTTTTGACATGAGAAACCGAGTATTGTCATATTGGGATAAATTATTGTAGCTTATTGGGGACATTTTAATGCAATATAAGGATATGAAGGATAGTGCATGGAGGTAAAATTAGTTGTGTGGATTCTGATTAGAGTAATTGACGATTAAGGGCCCATTTTAACAGTTTTCCCCATGCTTGTAGCTTGTTTGTACCCTCTTTCTTTCCCTTAGTTCCCCTTTCTTTTGTTTTCCTTATTCTCTAGTTTTTACCTCCTTTTTCTATTTTCTACCATGGTTTTTTTGCTTTTGTTTTGTAGGAACCGTTGTGTTGAAGAGAGGAAGACCTTGGGCTAAAGAGAGAGCGCTGCGCCCCCCCCGAGAGAGCGCACATGAGCCCTGCGTGGGCGCGCAGCACTGCCTCTCGCCTTGGGAGAAGCAAGGAATATGAGAGTTGGCGAGGAAGCGGAAGAAGAAGAAGAAGAAGAAGAAGAAGAAGAAGAAGAAGAGGAAGAAGAAGAAGAAGAAAAACAACAACAACATCACCATCATCAACAACATCAACATCAACAAGGCATGAGTAGCCTTGAACAAAAAATGATGAGCATGCAACTTGGCATGCAAAGCATGCTTGAGAACCAACAAGGTATGTTCATGCAAACTCTAGCTCTTTATGGTGCGGTCGTGGAGAGAGGTGAGGTCAACCCCCCGGTCAATTATCCTTATTGGCCGCCCCAACAAGGCCCGGTCCCTTAATGGAGTTGATTACGCCCTACTTGGCCCTATTGGCAAGAGCCTTCCTCCCTTGATGTCCCTCGAGTAGACTACCTAACGGAGACCGGGTATGATTACACTGCCCCGGGTGAGAGTGATTTTAGGGGTAACCCCAACTACCCATATATTGATCCTTCTCACCCTGACCCACTTCAGCAGCACCCGCCGTTTGACCCGTTGCCTCAATGGCAATAAGACCTCTTTCGAGGTCACTGCGGTTGGTCCCCCGGTTTCACTAGTGGTTGGGACCCTCATGGTATCCCCCCGGATGGGTTTTCATATGATTCAGTGGGGGATGGGCATGATGATGGAGCCGGCCCTAGTGGCTACTAGCTCCCCCCTCTTGATTGCCTTTTTTTCCCCTTTACCCCCTTTCCCATGATTTTTGTGTGTCACATCGAGAATGGTGCTTTATTTTAGCGTGGGGTGGATGTAAGTGGTAAAGGGATGTTCTTGTGTGGTGTGGGGGAAGGTATAGTGGCATGCTAGTGTGGGGGAATTTTATTTTGGGTGGTAAAGTTTGCATGATTGGTTGGTTCTAGCCTTATTGATGTTAGTTGTTATTATGCTTCTTGCTTTTTATGATGATTTCTCTGATGATATTGATTATGATTTTGCATGGTGATTTCGAAATTTTGATGATGAGTTTCTAATGATAATTTGACAAGTTTTGAGTGTTTCTCTAGACGAAGGTGCTCCTACAGAGAAAAATCAAAACTCCCAATAATCGAAACTCCCTTGATCCAAACTCTGTATATAGCTTTTTGATTCTTCATTTTCTTTTTGTTTATAACTTTGATCTTTTTCTTTGTTTACTAACTTTTTCTCGTTTAGTTGTAGTTTTTTTTGTTTGGCTCACTCTTATTGTAGCTTGAAGTAAGGAGACACAAGAGAAGGGCTAGGAGTGATTCAAGCTCTGGAGACCTTGGTGAGATTGTATAATTGTCTTGTCTTCTAATTCAAATGGCATTCGGTAAGACATTTCCTTAACTTCTTTTATTTCCTTTGGTGTGCATAGTTAGTTAGAATAGGATGTAGTTGATTGTTCGAGGTTGTTTGAATTTGATTCTACGGAATTTGGTGATCGTTGGTATGATGCCGAACGGTCTTTGTTTGTCGATTGGGAATTATGTGCTAACTTGTCTCTTACAACTTTTATACTCTTTCCTTAAAAAAAAAAAAAAAAAAAAAAAAAGAAAAGGGAAATAACTTGATTGTTTGATTTCTTTCTACCATTCTTGCCAAAGTCTATTATTGAGATCGATTTTCTGTGTTTGGATGGCCATGAGTGCCTTATTGAGTCGACTTTTGGTATATGTGGTTTTGATTGATCATGCTTTCTTCTTGCACGATTTTATATACATTCATGAGTTTTGTTGTTATGAATATTTGTGTGTATAATGTCTTTCCATGTCATTCAAGGCAAGGTTTCAAAATGTTTTGTTTCAAACTTGGACATAATTGGGCTTTAGCACCTACCATACTATCTTTCCTAGTTGTTAGAGATTTTCATGAACTTGGATGTCAGGGTTGGTTCACACATATAACATTGCCAAGGTAGTTGAACTTAAGGGCTATGAGACCTTAGCTCACTTGGTTTGTGGTAAGATGGTTGTCGCTCTCTAGCTAGTTGAAGCTTTAAAGGTGATTTTTACTATTCCACTACCGTCATTCTTGTGAGGATGTATCTATATTGTTCTAGCCTTCTACATTTCTTGCATGGGTGGCATTTGGATCCTTGGCATTGCTAGCTCATATCGAGAATTTGGCTTGATTCTACCCGAGATCGAGATCAAATCAACCTAGGGGAAGACGAAGGCAATTAGGATTTTTGTTTTGTTTTATTATTTTCTATTCTGTTTTTTCCTTTTGTATTTTCTCAATTAGTACCCCAATTTGAGCCCTTTTCCCTTCTTTGGCATAACCACATTACAAACCAATGGACCTTTGCTTTATTTTCACCTTTATTAGTTTTTGTGAAGCACTCTTAAGACTTGATTTGTATGTTTAGTTAATGAAAGTGAAAAAAAGAATGAAGAAGAAGTGAAAAGCTGAAATTTTGATACTTGTGTTTATCTTTGTTATGTCGAATAGTTAGAGCAAATGAGAAGAAAAGAAAGGAAAAGAAAGAAAAAGCCGCTCAAAGTTAAAAGAGGTGAGAGCAAAGAATAAAAAGAAATGAAAAAAAGAAAAAAAAAGAGAAAAATATTGAGAATTACAAAAATATTTGTTGTTTAGTTGAAAAGGAATAAGCTTGGGGGAGGAGTTGCTTTGTGATCTATTGCTAGAATTTTTTATTTAAAAGTTGGTAGTTTATTGAGTTTGAATTGAGGAATGATCAACCTCACTTTACATCTAAGTTCACCACCAATTTCCAAATTTATTTCCGTACCCTTTACCCTAACCTAAATGTTTCAATCCTTTTAAAGACCTTTTGACCTTAGTGAGGTTTAGGTAACCGATCTTCTCCTTGGTCCGCTGGATTAGACTTTGTGTTTGATTTAATGGATCTTGGGTTCAAAGGTTGGTAGGTGGTGATGATGATGATGATATAGTGAGGTTTAGGTACTACCGGTGGAGGGTAATCAAGCCAAGCCTATTGAGCGAGTCATCAATGCAAAGATGTCGGGTAACCTAAATGTTTTTCATTTTTTATTTCTTCCGGTTCCTTCGAAGAATCTCGAGATATCACCTTAAAAATGGATGCAAAATTAATGAGGGCACGGAAGTTTGTTTGGAGTTAAGGAGGAATGTAATTAAGTCCCTCTAAGTTCTCTATCCTTTGCATGCTTTATGTTTGTACCAACCTTAGCTACTCTTTTGCTTGGACACTTTTAATGTCAAGAAAAGATTGTATTCTTGTGCACTTAGCCCGATGTTTGTGTTTGGTTTGAGAACTTGAGTTCTCTTGATTTCACCTTTTCCTTGAATGTTATGTATCGCCAAGAATTGTGGGTTAAACCTCTTAGGAAACCTTCATGAGAGCTTACTTGTCCTCTGTGGCGACATGGGGGTTTAAAGGGCTTGATGCATACACTATATGCATCTGTGATTCCCCACAATAATGAGTTAGTGTACATTCTTTCCTTCTTATTTTCTTTGCTTGTTTATGTGAGTCTTTTTCTCTTGTGTTTTGTTCTTGTTTTGCTCGAAAACGAGCAAAAGCTTAGCTTGGGGGAAGTTGATGAGTGGCATTCATGCCACAATTAAGGGCCCATTTTAATGGTTTTTCCCATGCTTGTAGCTTGTTTGTATCCTCTTTCTTTCCCTTAGTTCCCCTTTCTTTTGTTTGCCTTATTCTCTAGTTTTTACGTCCTTTTTCTATTTTCTACCATGGTTTCTTTCCTTTTGTTTTGTAGGAACCGTTGTGTTGAAGAGAGGAAGACTAAAGGCAGAAGAAAGAGTGCTGCCCCCCTCCCCGAGAGAGCGCATATGAGCCCTGCGCAGGCACGCAGCACTGTGAGAAGGCGCGCAAATCGAGAACTCAAAAGGGCAAGGCATACTGTTTTGCGCAACCACTAAGAAGGCGCGCACCCGCGCAGCACTGTGAGAAGGCCCGCAGATGGAGGAAGAAAATCAGAACAAGTTAGGGAGTTTCGCGCGCCTGCTACACGACCCTTGTGCGGGCGCGTCTATCATGGTCTCCTTTCTTTGTACCCATGAAGTTGCAGGCTCACGTAAGTTGGAGAGAGCGTGCATAAGCTTTGCACGGGTGTGCATAATGCGTGTGCAGGCGCTCATCGCTCGGTTTAAGTCGTTGAATTCTTCTTTTCCGAACACCTATATATATAGTCCATACTCTCCTTTTAATGTAATTAGATTACCTTAGCTTAATTTTTTGATTTTTAACTTAATCTAGAGAGAGAAACATCCTTAGTTTTGGCATTTTAGAGAGAGAAAGTGTGGATTCTTCCATTGTTGAGCTTTTTGAAGAAGAAGCTTAATAATCAACCTCTTTGTAGAATTTCAACTTCAATGAATGAGCATTTCCTTGCTCTTTTCTGTTTACTTTGCTATTTGATTTTGTTTTAGATTTCTTTTTCCTTGTTAACTACTCATTAATCATGCCTTTGCTTGTTAATTTCATGATTGACTTGTTAATTGCTATGGATAGTGAGTAGTTCTTTAGCCATGGGTGTGGGGATGATGTAGTTAGAATTTCTTCATGCTTTTGGTTTAGGATTCAAGTTGATTGTGAGTAAAGTCTTTACATGCTTGATTGTTCTTCGATCTTCTTGCAAAGTGCACGTTGTTAGTTGATTGAGGGTGAGTTTATGCTAAATGAAACGATAGTTGACTTAGCTAAATTCATTTGTATCGATTGTTACTTGATTGCACCTCCTAATATATGGTTCTAATGTGACAACATAGAGGCTATGTTAGGAGAAGTCAATTGACCCCGACAGGTGGCTAGATTGGATCCCTTATATCGATATTCATGCATGTTTAGTTCATAATCGGTTTGTTTCCATGTTATTGAATGTTCAAGTAAAACCTACATCTACCCATTCCCCTTGGTGTTCTCTTAATATTGTCTCTAGTTCATTTCACTCTTAGCTTTAATTTCTTAGATAATTCCGTTCTTCGTCCCGAGATAGCTTAATTGATTAGTAGTGATCGCGGTGTTTAGCTCCTCCCTGCGGTTTGACCCCTTGCTTGCTTTATACTTGTATTTTGTTTGTTTAGGTTGTATAAATTTTATTTGATTTAGGGATAGGCACTTGACGACGTGTTTATTCCCTTGTCAGTAATTTATAGTTGTGCAAAAGGAATGCACATAAAAATGGACCAAGAAAAGATGAAAGTTACTGAGGAGTGACCTACACCATAAAGGTATTTGAGGTTCAAAGTTCTTGGTCCAACATGACACTATAGAAGTTAGTAAGTGATTACGTTGCGAAAGCATTATGTGTGACGTATGAGATATACAAGGATTACAATTCAAGAATTTAAAATGCAATTTTATGTAAAAAAGGATTTGAATACGTGTTAAGAGAGATGGTTGGTCTTGGATATAAATTGTGTATGGATTTAGATACGATTTGGACATCCCATATTATGGAAGGTAGCATATATAGTCGAGGATGATTAGGTTGAAAGTTGAGTCATGGAGTGAATGCAATGATTATAGCTTGGGAGTTGCTTAATAATGGAAAGGTTGAAGCATGAAATCGTGGGGAAATAGATCATTAGAGAGCACGCTATGAAATTTGGTAAAAGGAAGAGAACTTCGCATAATTTGAGGAGATAAAGGAAAGCTAATTTCGAGTGCTAAAGTTGATCGAAATTGCAGAAAAGTTAATCAAGGAAGGGTAACACTAATATTAATGAAAATGGAACCTAGGTGTAAGAAGTCAGATGGTAAATGAGATGAATTTAAGAGAAAACTCATGGAGGAAGGACACAACTCATCATATTTGGGTGCACCCACAAGGAGAAGAAGTGTATGAAGAATTGAGAAAGTGTATTGACAGCCTTGAATTATTAATGAACTGGCAACGATGTGATCAAACATTAGATTTGTTAAGAAGTAAAGGTTGAGCATAGGAGAATCAAGAGGATTATACATCCACTCGAGATACGGGTAAAAGATAAGATTGCATCTTAATGGATTTGAATGCATATTGATTTAAGTTATAAAAAGGGAATGTTATAGTTGAATTGCAGTGAATAAACTTCTAAGGAATTATGTCAAGAAGGTGGTGAGCCTCCATGGAACACCTAAGAATGTAGTTTTAAACTACATGAATTTTTCGACAGTTTGGAGGAGTGTATACAAGAATGTTAGGTAAATGATTAGAAATGCATATAATGATGAAATATATGTTGTGAGTCATTATTCACGGTGATTGGAAGGGTACGTATCTTGGGACTAATAGAGCTATCCAAGGTTGAGGGCTAGAAGTTTGTAAAAGTTCACCAAGAGACGGGTCATTAGACTTCTTAAGGGATAGAAAGGGAGCCTAAGGTATTAATGATTATAATAGATTCGAGGAAGGAGTAGTAAAGGTGACTAATAAACTAGCCTTGCAATGACCTTGGTAAAGTACAAAGTGTTTTCATATACTCCAAATTAGGAGAGGTATGTCTTGAATTGTGGTGTGATAATAATATCGAATTTATCGAGTTAGACCAATGATGGTATTGCGAGGAAAACTAGTCAGGATCTTTGACACAGGGAGTGCATAGGATAGATTTGTCTATTAGACGATTGCTATGGAATGATATAAGTAGGATTGATCATTCCATGAGAATTTTGTTATTACTTTATTACTCAATCATGACTCAGTTGATTTGAGTAAAGGATTGGTTATATAGCGAGTACACGCATCAAGGATGGCAATAAATTAAAGGTGTTCTAATTTAACCAAAGATTGGATAAAGAAAGAATGCTTTGAATTGTTTGAGTTTAATTAAGTGGAGTTACGGGGACGTAACTCGATTCCTTTAAGAGGGGTAGAGTGTGGTAGAACTTCGCGCTTTTTCTCTTAATTTTAGTACCTTTAGTGATTTTTAGTCAGTTTTTTTATAACTTATACACTAGTTTGTGTGGGAATGAATAGATGAGTTAGAAATTAAGTATTACAAGAGTACATCAACTAAAAATATCAAGGAAATTTTAAGAATTTATAAGCATTTTATCGCTTTCAAACGAGCTTTTTCCTAATTTCGTACCTATCTAAGTTTCGAGGATGAAACTTCTTTTAAGGGGGGTAGACTGTAATACTCCGTATTTTTATGTATTTTATAAATTATTTAATTATTTATAATATATATTTTGGGCCTAATTATTTTAGTTATGGGATTTAGATAAATTAAGTTCTATTTTTTTGGTCAAAGGTAACAAAACGATTCGACTTGATTAAAGTATCGTAAGTGTAGACACCTGATTATGTCTCCCCAAAAACCAAACCCAGTGATGAGTACCTTTCAAGTCTTTGATTATTGAGTTAGGTCAAGAGTTGAAGAGTCTCATGAATTTCCGTTTTCCTAACTTTCCTTAAATATTTTAATCCAAAGTTATTCATTTCGTGCCCTTAAAATCATTCATTTCGTGTCCTTTTTATAAAATCATCCAAACCAGTTTATTTTGGTCCATAAGCTGGGTCAATAATTTTGTAGTTGGATGGGGCTTGAAAAGAGATTTCCAACGATACATTATAAGTCCAAATCCGAGTTGTAACGAAGAAGTTATGGTCAAAATATTAAACTGGGCCCAACCCGAGCCTTACCTGCGGCCCGATGATCATGTGGAGGGTCCGTTAACCTTAACCTCATTCCCAAACCCATTCAGATTTATTACATGTTTCTAGAATTATCTAGAAGGTTGTTTTGAGTCCTAAATCCATTAGAATTTATAATTGGCTTTTAGAAGATTCTAATTTATCCTTTTTAAAAAAAAATAAGGATTAAGAATTTTATATCGAATAAAACATTTGTTTTAATAGATTTAATTATGATAAAATAAGGATAAGTACAAAAATTTGTCTAACCAATTTGATTGGAAGACAAATTTCGTACGAATCCTATCTTCCAAAAAAGTATCGTTGTGCGATGGAAATATTGTGCAGCGGCATAAGCATTGCACGGCGATATAAGCATCGCGCAACGATATAAGCATCGCGACACGATATAACCATTGCACAGCAATGAAAAACATTTTATTTTGGGTTAAATTCTGACTCTTTTTTCTGATCTCTTCCATCATTTTTCCCCTATTAATAATGGATGATTTCCTCCGTTTTCATTCACCAACAATCATCATCTTAATCGCTCTCTAAGCTAAAGCTTATTCTCTTTCTCTCTCTCTTGATCTCTAGCCTAGTCACATAGCCTAAACACAAACCGACTCTTGTAGGGAATATTTTAAACATCCCACACTTGAGCCCCACTGTGATCATACACTTAAGAATGGTGGCGACCAAATGGAAGGAAGCTAGAGTAAAAGAATCACAAACAAGTTTTAGGAACTTGTAAACCGTTTACAGGGTGAAGGTTACACCCCTTCACAATCCATGAGATCGCTAACTCCATAGTGGTCTGGAACAATGACTGGATATTCGGGGATGAAGGTACAACTCCAACCTAAAAGAGATTGAACCTACCCTAAAAGTAGGCCTCTACTTTATTCTTCTAATATTCATGTGCGCTTTCTGACTAACATACAATCAATAGATTAACACTAAACCTGTTTAATCTATGTTGGTTAAATATTAATGCACAAACAAAACTATTATTGGCGATCACTTGAATTATAATTATATTAACCTAAACAAGATTATAAATTATTTTATTAAGCGTGACTACAAGTACAAATTCCCTTTAAACATGCATAAAAGGCGTGATCAAGCAATAACAATAATAATATATTATCAAGCAACATAACAACAACAATCATCATCATAATAATATTCTCAATCTCATGAAAGCATAATAACAATAGTAAGATCCTATGCATGATACTAACAAGATTAATAACAAATCCTAGCATGTCACTAAACATTAATGATCAAAGCTTTATCCCTAAATTGATACTAACATGATAGAAGAAAATAGGAAGCAACCTAAACATGATACTAGAAACATACATGATATTAGAAATTAGTTAACACCGTAAACATGATACTAGGAATCATAAAGACATCCTAACATGATACTAGGAATTAAAATAATTTAAGCATGCTTTCTATATCAATAGAAATAACAATGAAATTACTTACTTGGATGCCTCGTATCTCTTTCTAATAACAAAATACACGCGTTAGTAACTTCAAGGAAAATAATAAATCAAACAATTAATTTAAATAATTGAAATAGAGATTTATGACCAAACCCTCAGAAATTATCAACCTTTCACGTCTAGGGAGAAGGCAACTTCGAATTAGGCTAGGTGTGTCTAGAAGTCGTGAATGTGGAATTTTGTTAAAGGGGAAGTTTAGAAAAAGAATAGAGAGAAAAAGCTTCTAGCTTTTAGAGAGAGAGAATAGATGATTGTTAATGATTGTTCCTCCCTAAAAACGGGGAAATACGACCCCTATTTATAAGAAAATAGTCCAGAATCGATCATAATCTGGATCGGAATAAAACTGCTCCCTGTCGCGAGCGACAGAGTCTGTCACCATGCGACAGGAATCAAGCATGGCGACAAGCTCTGTCGTTTGGCAACAGGCTTGTCGTTTTGCGACAATGAAAGGATAAAACGCGCTTTTTACGGAATCCTTTTCTTAATATAATTAAGCAATTAAAACTTCGTTTTAGTCAATTTCAAATCATATTTTATCAAAATAAAACACTTGTTTTATTTTAAACCAAATTCATTAATTATCAAAGATATTAATTATCAATCCTAATGGTATTAGAACTCAAAATAACCTTCTAGAATATTCTTAGAAGACTATAATTAATACTAATAATTTTAGGATTAATAATTAACGGGCCCTCCACTAGATCATTGGGCCATAAAACCATTTCAGACCCAAATTAGTATTTGGACCATAACTTCCTCATTATTCATCGGAATTGGGCTTATAATATATCGTTGGAAAGCTCTTTACGTACCTGACCCAACTACACTATTAATGGACCCTTATCACGGAAAAAATAAATTGGACTGACTATTTTCATAAAATAGAGAAGTTTTTCAAAAACAGAAAGAAAGATTTTTATTAAAAACTATCACATCACAAGGCTTTTCACACTTTCACTTTGTTCGATAATCAAATGACGTGAAAAGATATTCATCAAATGTAAAAGTTTGGTTTTAGGGATACACATTTGGGTGTCTATAGAAGCCCCCACTTTGACTGAGTTTGGAGAAACACATGTTTCGAAAACAAATGTAAAAGTAGCGATAGGGACATAGAATGATTCAGAACGTTCTGCGATCCTAAATCACTCTTGTAACGCCAATACCTGCAAACCATCGTTAGTTAAACAAATAAAAGAGTTAAAAAACGCATATCTTGCACTGTCGAGCACACGTCTCTAGAGTAATTGATTTGTTGCTGCGTTTTTGTTGTGACAACCTCCACAGTGCCTCGTGAATGCCATCGTCGAAGATCGCTGCTTGTACTTATCCTCGATTGTTTGTGACAATCCTCCACAGTACCTCGGAAACATCGTCAAGGTTGTGGCAGTACCTCGCTGCTATAGACAATCTCCTCTCTACCTCGGGACATTGTTGAAGACCGCTGCTTGTAGCTATCTTTAGCTTTTGTTGTGACAATTTTCCACATTCTAGGGAACATTGTCTATCATTACTTCTACATCACGAGCTATTTATTTGAATCAAGGTGACAACGTTCACAATCATAGCGAATGTCATTGAAGAGCGCCTCATCATGAACCGTTCTTCTCAAATCTGGAAGACAACCTCCACAATCTTAGCGAACGTCATCGAACACCGCCCATCTCGTGCAATCTTCTCAATTCTTGGTGACAACCCCCACTATCTTAGCGAAAGCTGTCGAAGACCGCTCATCTCGTGCCATCTTCTCAAATCAAGTGTTAACTTCCACAATCTTAGCGAAAGCCGTCGAAGATTGCCCATCTCGTGCCATCTTCTCAATCAAGTGATACTTCCACAATTTTAGCGAAAGTCATCGAAGACCGCTTTATCTCGATCCGCCCTTCTCAAATCGAAGCGAGAGACCCTTTAATCTTAGAGCCTCCTGTCGAAGGCTTCTTCATCTTGAGCCTTCAAACCTTCTTTTCCATCTTTGGAACATTCATTTTAAGAGCCATATCTAGGATCTTTAAAGTCTTCAAATTGGTTTGTATAAATCTTCCATCTTAGGAATTCTTTGTAATTAATCACTACTCAAATATTTTTAATCAATTTTTGAATCTGCTTCATTTGATTGTCATCAGGCAATGCTATCGTGTTGCGATAGGTCTGTCACGCTAGGTCAAGGTGTATCGTGCTGCGTTGTGCTTGAATCCAAGTCAGAGCTTTTTCTGCTCTCAAATTGCCTCTTTGCATACTTGCAGCTATGTTTTGGACTATAGGACTTTGCTCATGTTTTTTTTAGGGTTGACCCATCTAAGGCTTGGTGTTATTTGACTCGTTGTGATTGCTTTGACACAATGTGCATGACTCGTGTGTGCATTGTATCGTGATGTGCTTGACTCAAAATTCAGAAAAGCAAAAAATTTTCGTCATTTTGTGGAGGGTATCGACTTTCTCCTGAAAAAGAAAGACGTGAAAAAGAAGAAGTGAGTGTTTGATGGTGCATGTTGAATGAGCTTGGTCAAATGTATGTGTCGATGTTGTATCTCATAGTGTAAGGATTAACTCATCCTAGGCTATCTCAATTGTTGACTCGATGATGAAAGTATTTGGGTAACTTAGGCACGGAGGCTAAGTACTTCATACTTTATAATGCGATGATGATTACAGCGATGAGTGATTTTGATATGAAAAGGCATGCTTCAATGTTGTGTTAAAATTTCATGACAAAAGGTTCCTAAGAGAAGGATTATTTGTCTATGTATCTGTGATGTGTGTGAAAGTGACACTAAAGCTAGGTCGCAAGAGCTAAGTGTATGGAAAAATATTTTGAAAAGAGTCAAATAGTGGTGACTCTTAGCTAGGTAAGCTAATGATGTAGGGATCAAGCCCCCAAGTCTAGCTCTAAACGGATAGAAATTAGCATTAGAGATCCCTTGATATGATCATGTATGAATGTGCATATGAATGCGTTTTATTACGGCCGCACCTCAATGTGAGGTTGCCTACGTATCCGTTAGGAATCAGGCCGAACGTAGCTCTAGCCGAACCTCGCACAAGTGTGTGTATACCTCAAAGAGGTCTTTTGAGGGTTGTAACGTGGTTAGGCTAAAGGTTTAAAGAAGAAAGGGGATAAAGGCTCAAGACCCTAGATAAGCCCCCAAGGTGAGCAACCTTGCTTTTGAAATCTTTATATTTTTATGCTTAAGGTTTCCTCACTCTCTTTTGTTTATATTTTGCTATCTCTTTTTCGCTTTATCATTTTTTCAAATTCAAATCTCTTTTTTATAAGCGTAGGCAATCCTGATCATGCGGTCTATCACTCACTTGGCATTCATGTTTCTCAGGTATGGTACTGAGCACTCGATAAGAGACGCAATCTGAGACATGTTCATATCAATGACAAGTTCATATCAAAGACATTGGAACACTTGCCCTTTTGTACACTTTTATTGTTTTTTTTTTTGCTTTTTGCTATTTTAATCTTTTGAAGTCACTTAAGCTTTTGAAATTGCATAAGTTGCACACCATCGCATCCCAAGGTTAGGTAGATGTGGGTTGAAGAATGAAAGGTCTATCGTTAGATGAGGCTCAAAGTGGCTAGTCAAGGAAGGATTATGTATTTGAAAAGTAAAAGTGATATGACATAGCTACAAGAGGTGCCTCAAATCATAGGTATACCTTGTGCTTAGTTCGGCACGGATTTTTTTTTTTTTTTTTGATGCAATGCAATGATCATATGCAAGAAAAGAAATGCTCATTTATTAAAAGGATAAAAGAAAAATCCTACAAAATAAATCTAAGGAAAATAAAAGGTGACTTTTCTAGACTTATTGGGGAAGGGTTTGAAAAAAGAAGAAAAAGGAGGTCATGAAATCTTGTCGTTGAAGCTCACCTCGTGTCTTGTGCTTTATCATCACTCGGTCTTCTTGCCGGCTGGAGGTATGGGAAGCTCGTTATGGTCGATCAAATATTGGATGGCTTCTTTTAGCTTCCAACAGCTCTCGGTAGTATGCCCTCTACCTTGATGGTATTTGCAAGGTGCATTTGGGTTCCAACTAGGCAACCTTTTTTCAGGTGCGGGATCTTGAATAGGTCCAATGGGAGTAATGAGTCCCTTGGCATGGAGTCGATCGAAGGCAGTATCATAGCTTATCCCAATAGGAGTGAACTCTTTCCTTAATTGCTTTTTAGATCCTTGGTAATCCATGGCTAAGACTTCATTGAGATCAAAGGTACTAACGTTGTTGCTAGAGTGGGTGTTTTTAGAAGAAGGATTGTCATTCTTCTTTCCTTTCCAGCCACTATTGTTGCTGTTGTTAGTAGCTTTTTGCTTTGCAAGGTCATCTTCGATTTCAATACCTATGTCGTAGACGGCCTTGACAGTATTCAAATTATGTTGATATTTCAAATGCTTCGAATACTTGTCTTGAAGGTTCTTGATGAACATCCTTACAGACTCCTTTTCAGTAGGGACCTCGACCATATTAGCGAAAGTTTCTCTCCACTTGTTAAAGAAAAAGGTGAACCCTTCGTTTTCTTTTTGCTTTAGCATCTCAAGTTGTCAATGGTCTGTTTCAACTTGAATGTTGCACTTATTTCTATCAATGAAAGCGTTTATTATTCCATCCCAAGTAGAGGTCTTCTCTTTATCAAGAGAAAATAACCAATATTGACAAACGGTTTCTAGAAATAGTGAGAAAAAAGAGTGAAAAATATTCCTATCAATCCCCTTAATGTTCATTATAGTTTCAAAAGCCCTTAAGTGAAATTAAGGATTGTCAGTTGGCTTAAACTTAGGGATGTCATTGGCATTGAACTTCTACTGAAGAAGCACCCTATCCACCGAGACCCCTTGTAAGCTAATGCCCTGGAACCTATAGTCATTGGAGAGATTGCTCAAGCTTTCTTGCACGAGCTCCATTTGTTGTTGCTTCACAGGGTCATTAATTTGTGGTGCCATAGCCTTCATCATTTCAGTCATGTTAGCCACGTCCTTCCTAAGTTCGTTGACTTCTACTTGAGACGCCATTTTCTTCTTAGTAGTACTTGGACAAAACTGTTATCCTTGATTAAACGTCCTTCTCTCCTTGACCAAGTGCTGAGGAAAGGGAAATTGAGGGTAAATTTTTATTTTTGACTCAAGCTCTATTCAACATGCAAGAAATGAGAAGAGATCAAAGAAGAATGATATGGATGAAAAAATGATGTTGATAGAGAAATATGGGAGAATTAGGAATAGAATAGGCCCCTAACTCAAATGACGGAATAATGACTCATTCATGAAGCTAAAAACATGGTCATGGTGACATATACAAAGTGTGTGCTAAGAATAGTGAGTGTAAGTAACATGTTAAGACTTGTGTCATGACCATGTGACTAGACTATGTGACTAGACTCAAACAAAGATCAAGTTAAGACTTCACGTATGTGCACTAAACTGCACAGGCTGTAGTATTTTAGTCATAACCTTTGATCTGTGAATCCGAATTGGACGAAACCAACGCCAAATGAAAGATAAAACCTGGGGCTACAGATCCATAGCTCATCCCAATAGGAGTGAACTCTTTCCTTAGTTGCTTTTTAGGTCCTTGATTATCCATGGCTAAGACTTCATTGAGGTCAAAGGTACTAACATTGTTTTCGGAAGAAGAAGGATTGTCGCTCTTTTTCCCTTTCCAACCACTGTTGTTGCTATTGTTGGTAGCTTTTTGCTTTGCAAGGTCATCTTCAATTTCAATACCTATGTCATAGATGCCCTTGAAAGTATTAAATTTGTGTTGATATTTCAAATGCTTTGAATACTTTTCTTGGAGGTTCTTAATGAACATCCTTATTGACTCCTTTTCAGTAGGAACCTCGACCATTTTAGCGGAAGTCTCCCTCCACTTGTTGAAGAAAGAGGTGAACCCTTCGTTTTCTTTTTGCTTTAGCATCTCAGGTTGTCTATGGTTTGTTTCAACTTGAATGTTACATTTGTATCTATCAATGAAAGTGTTCACTATCCCATCCTAAGTAGAAATATTTTCTTTGTCAAGAGAAAAGAACCATTGTTGGCAACGGTTTTAAGAGATAGAGAGAACAAAGAATGAAAGACTTTCCTATCTATACCCCTTAATATTCATTATAGTTTCAAAAGCTCTTAAGTGGAAGTAAGGATTGTCAGTAGGTTTGAACCTAGGGATGTCATTGGCATTGAACTTCTGCGGAGGAAGCTCCTTGTTCACCGAGACCCCTTGTGAGCTATTGCCCTAAAACTTGTAGTCATTGGAGAGTTGGTTCAAACTTTCCTCCGTTCGTTGCATTTGTAGTTGTCTCGCCGGGTCATTGACTTGAAGAGCCATAGTCTTCATCATTTCAGTCACATTAGCCAAGTTTTGCCTAAGTTGATTGACTTCTTCTTGAGGTGCCATTATCCTCTTAGCCTTTCTCTTTTGACGAATTGGTTTATCAAAAAGGGAGATTTGAAAAAAAGCGTTGTCTTTGATTAGCCGACCTTCTCTTCTTGACCAAGTACTGTAAATTAAACCATTTGTTTTAATGACTTGACTAGATTGACTTTGATTTCATTGTTTTTTTTTTAAAAAAAAAAGTGCAAAAAAAATGGTGCATATTTTTCAGAATTAAGTTTAAGGTTCAAAAAGTATGGTTTAATTGGAGGATTAATATCCGACTTACCCCCCAAAAAAATGACGGAAAACACACGCACGCAAGACTCTCTAGACATGGTCAATGTGAAATATAAAGTGCGTGCTCTTAATAGTGAGTGAAAGTGGCATGCTTTGACACTTGTGTAAGACCATGGGACTATGTGCTTAGACTCAATTAAGAACTAAATAAATATTCTGAAAGTCGATTAATTAGACTCAGCGTGAGGACTCGAGCAAGAAACTGGACTGTCGCCGAAGCAACAAGATTGTCGCCACACCTAAGACCCAGCGCCATGCAACAGAGTTATCACATAGCGCTGAACACTAGCGTGTTGCGCCACAGTCCAAACTCCTGCGCCATTACTGGAGCAGTCGTCTGAGTCTGTTTCTAGTGCTTTACTCTAAAAGGACGACCTATAGTCGTACTAAGTCCGGTTTAATTAATTTATTTAGACTCATATTAACTACTCATATTAATTAATTAATTAATTAAGTAAAGTCCTTTAGTTACTAATTAGTTTATTTAAACTCATTCACAAGTCAAACAAACGGGTAGTGGTGAGCACACATAGCTTAAGCACAAGTAAGAATGCACAAGTAGTCAAGTAATCACAATATGATGCAATGAGTTTGCAACCTAACCATGGCTCTAGTTCTATAAAGTTCAAAGATAAGGGTTAGTCAAATAGGGTCCATGGTTATGAGTCCAGATGCACCGTGCGGAAGCCTTACCTTTGGAAGGGTTGGTGTGAGTGGATGGGACCCCGCGAATTAAACTTACTTCCATGGTTTGGTGAATTCAACAAACTCAGATGTACCTTTCGTTGCCATGAGCGTTCGATCGGGTAGATGGAGCGTGAATTCCCAGAGGGTTATGGCCATATGTAGAACACATATGGGTTTAGAAAAGTGAGAAAAACTCAATCAGGAAGTAGAACCGAGCAAATAGTACTAAAATCGGTCGAAACAAAGAAGGTAGATTTCTGGCTCGGCATTGGAAGAACATGGCGCGAGACAACAGAGCTCGTCGCCAAAAGATAGCTCTGTCGCCAAATGACATTGCTGTCACGCAGCGACAGAGCCATCGCATGGCGCTGGCTCTGTTTTCTCAACGCCGGTTCCTACATGCCTCATCAACTTTCTATTCTTAGAATTTTTCGATTTTTCGTAGCGTTTTTTTTATCCTAGTTGTGAAAGATATTTCCGAAATTTCCTACGTGTAAAAATCCTATGTTTTTTACGCATTGCTAATGGTCTTTCCAATGCTGACCTTTTTTATGCATATGTCAATAATGTCAATACAAATTACGGACATGAATACTTAGAACGTTTCGAGTCTCATTAACTCATTCTAAATTATTGCCAAAATAAATTTTAGGAATTAAAATAGAAATCCTCCTTAGTGGAGTCGCCAAAAAACTGTAGGGAATATTTCAAGCATCCCACACTTGAGCCCCATTGTGATCATACACTTAAGTATGGTGGCGTCCAAAGGGAAGGAAGCTAGAGTAAAAGAGTCGCCAACTAGTTTTAGGAGCTTTTAAATCATTCACAGGGTGAAGGTTACACCCCTTCACGATCCATGAGATCTCTAACTCCATAGTAGTCTGGAACCATGACTGGATATTCGGGTATAAAGGCACAAATCCAACCTAAAAGAGATTGTACATGCCCTAAAAATAGGCCTCTACTTTATTCTTCTTATATTCATGTGCGCTTTCTGACTAACATACAATCAATAGATTAACCCTAAACCTGTTTAATGTATGATGGTTGAATGTTAATGCACAAACAAAACTATTATTAGCGATCACTTGAATTATAATCATATTAACCTAAACAAGATTATTAATTATCTTATTATGCATGATTACAAGTAAAAATTCCCTTTAAACATGCATAAAAGACGTGATCAAGCAATAACAATAACAATATAATATCAAGCAACATAACAACAACAATCATAATCATAATAATATTCTCAATCTCGTGAAAGCATAATAACAATAGCAAGATCCTACGCATGATACTAACAAGATTAATAACAAATCCTACCATGTCACTAATCATTAAATATCAAAGCTTTATCCCTAACATGATACTAACATGAAGAAGAAAATAGGAAGCGACCTAAACATGATACTAGAAACATACATGATATTTGAAATTAGTTAATACCCTAAGCATGATACTAGGAATCATAAAGACATCCTAACATGATACTAGGAATTAAAATAATTTAAGCATGCTTTCTATATCAATATAATAACAATTAAATTACTTACTTGGATGCCTCGTATCTCTTTCTAATAACAAAATATACGCGTTAGTAAATTCAAGGAAAATAATAAATCAAACAATTAATTTAAATAATTGAACTAGAGATTTGTGACCAAACCCTTAGAAATTATCAACCTTTCACGTCTAGGGCGAAGGCAAGTTCTAACTTGGCTAGGTGTGTCTAGAACTCATGTATGTAGAATTTTTTAAATGGGGAAGTTCAGAAAAAGAATAGAGAGAAAAAGCATCTAGCTTTTAGAGAGAGAGTATAGATGATTGTTAATGATTGTTCCTCCCTAAAAACGGGGAAATACGACCGATAGAGTCTATCGCCATGCGACAGGAATCACGCATGGCGACAAGCTCTGTCGTTTGGCGACAGGCTTGTCGTTTTGCGACAATGAAAGGATAAAACGCGCTTTGTACGGAATCCTTTTCTTAATATAATTAAGCAATTAAAACTTCGTTTTAGTCAATTTCAAATCAGATTTTATCAAAATAAGACACTTGTTTTATTTTAAACCAAATTCATTAATTATCAAAGATATTAATTATCAATCCTAATGCTATTAGAACTCAAAATAACCTTCTAGACTATTCTTAGAAGACTATAATTAATACTAATAATTTTAGGATTAATAATTAACGGGCCCTCCACTAGATCATTGGGCCATAAAACCATTTCAGACCCAAATTAGTATTTGGACCATAACTTCCTCATTATTCATCGGAATTGGGCTGATAATATATCATTGGAAAGATCTTTACGAACCCGACCCAACTACACTATTAATGGACCCTTATCACGGACAAACTAAATTGGACTGACTATTTTCATAAAGTAGAGAAGTTTTTCAAAAACAGAAAGAAAGATTTTTATTAAAAACTATCACATCACAAGGCTTTTCACACTTTCACTTTGTTCGATAATCAAATGACGTGAAAAGATATTCATCACTGATTTTTGTTTCGGGGAGACACATTTGGGTGTCTACAACGCGTTTAAGAACGCTCACCCCCTTGATACTTTTCTTAAACAAACACAATTTTTCATTCATGAGCCTTGAATACTACAAGTCCTTCTCGAAGTTGCCTTAGACCTTGAAGTGAAAGGTTTATAATTTTGAGAGTTTGGTTCCAAATCTATTTTTCAATTATTTTATATGTTTGATTTAATCTTTCTTGAAATTACTTACACGTGTATTATTTTGTTAGAAAGAGGTACGACGCTTCAATGTAAGTAATTCAATTACTTAACTATTTTTTGATAAAGAAATCATATATGTATATATTATTATTTTAATTCCTAGTATCATGTTAGGATGTCTTTATGGTTTCTAGTATCATGTTTAAGGAGTGAACTAATATTTCTAATATCATGTTGATTTCTAGTATCATGTTTACGATAAAGCTTGGATCTTTGTTATTAGTGACATGATAGCATTTGTTATTAATTCGTTTAGTATCATGCCTAGGATCTTGCTAATATTATGCTCTTAGGATTTTATTATGATGATTGTTGTGTCAAAATATATTTATAGTTTTACGTAATTTGTTAATTTACAAATATTATCTATATAATTTGTTAATGTGTCTTCTTCTTCTTATATGTTGCATTCATTATTGATTGTTATTGCTTGATCACACCCTTTCTACAAGTTTAAAAGGAATTTGTACTTGAAATCACGCTTAATAAGATAACTAATAATTTTATTTATGCTAATATGATTTTAATTCAACTGATCGTCAATAATAGATTTATTTGTACATTAATAATCAACCAACGTAGATTAAATATGCTTTGGATTAATTTGTTGAATGTATCACTATTACAAAAACTAGAATAAGGAACGTAAGATATAGAACGGTTAATTTAGATAGTCGATCTCTAGGATTATATAGAACGCCTATCTAAGTAAACCGTTCTATTTGATTTATTTATTTATTTTTATAAAATTGTGAATTTACTATAAAGAACGCCTTTCTTAATTAATCGTTTTGTTTGATTAAACTTTTTAAAAAAAATTAAAAAAAATTAAAAAAAATGACAAACCCTATTTCTCGTGGGTTTGAACTCCCATCTATTTATCTAACTTTTCCACAGCCGTTCTTCTCTGCTTTCTATTCAAAACTTCCTGCTTTCTCTTTCTCTCTTCCTCTCCTCTCAGATCTAGTTTAGAGCTTCTCCAATGCTGTAACAAAATTCCCCAATAAACATTATCTCATCTCCATCACCTTCTCTAATTGCAAAAAAACACATCTCGTTCTCAGTAAAAATAGCCTTAATATGGAGCTTCAACAATGGCAAGGCAACAAAGCAAAACAAACTCGAATTCTCTTTCCCTCGAAAACTATGGCTGCTCAATTTTCACGTCGGTTGTTGGAAGCTTAACTGCCTCCTCCGCACTCCATCATCAAAATTTTTGTTGTTCTTCTTTTCCCACATCTTGTTTGATTTTTTTGGTTTTAATTTTTGTTGATTGTTCATTCCATTAAGGTGAGATTTTGTGATTATTATTTTGTGTTCCATTGTTTTATATTTTTTGGGGTAAGATGATTCTTCTACATTTTTTTTTCTTTTTTTTTTTTTGGTAAGGATATTAACATTAAATTGAATATTTGAATATATTATTGTTAATGATGTATTATTTTTATTATCAGTTCTTATACATTTATAACTTTTTTGATTGTTTATTTCAACAGATTATTCGAATACAATGGGGAAGAAATTCTGAAAGATCTTCGTGGAATCATTTTTCAGTACTAAGTTGTTCAATTTTTTTTTTCCAGTTGAATTGTATCAAAATGTATTACGAAGAATAATAAAGTTTAATTTGTTTAACTTTGGTATTTGCTTTCGAATTTTACAATATTAATTCAATTAGATCTATTAATTGATGATGTATATGATGATTGCTACCATATTTAATTTTGAGTTATACAATTTTAATTTAATTAGATCTATTGATTGATGATGTATTTGATATTTGGTAACCGATTTTGAATTTTACAATTTTAATCCATATGCAACCTCCGTGATTCGAGCAAAATTAATATTTTTTTTTAAAAAAAAAAATTGACAAAGAGAACGGTTATCTTACCCAACCGTTCTCTTTTATTCCTTTTTTATAAGCTTATGAAAGAGAAAAGAGAACGGATCTCTTACATATAGAACGCCTCTTGTACCTGTTTTCTTTTCTCTTGCATATAGAACGTCTCTTGTACTCTTTCTATAAACTTTACTTATCGCTTAGCACAAGAACGCCTCTGAGACATTGTATAAAGCCTATTTCAACTGTTCTCTATTCCCTTTTTTGTAGTAGTGTATGTTGATCGAAAAATGAACATGAATATCATAAGAATAAAGTAAAGGTCGTATAGGGCGGGATCAATCTCTTTTAAATTGGATTCATACCATCATCCCATAATATCTAGTCATGGTTTAGGACCACAATGGAATTAGCGACTCTGTGATCGTGAATCGTGTGTAACCTTCACACATGTTGACAGTTTATAGGTTCCTAGAACTTGTTGGCGACTCTTTTGCTCTAGTTTCTTTCCCTTTGAACGCTACTATGATTAAATGCACTATTACAACGGGGCTCAAATTTGACGTTTGAAATATTCCCTACAGTATGTTAAATATATTTACAAACTCCACAAAAAGATAGCCCATGTCCATCTAATTAACCTAATATTCTTACTTATATACTTGAATCTCACACTTTATTACTCATGCCCATCATTTTTATAAATCCAAAATTTACCCTAATCCACCCCACATTATAAACACTCTTCTAATCCCCAAAATTTTGCCACCCAAAAGGTTAAATGGTCAAGGTAATTATTTTCTTCGTTCTTTTCTTTTCTTTTCCTTTTCCTTTTTCCTTTCTTTTTCTTTCTTTTCTTTTTCCTCCTTCCCTCCTTTCTTATGTGAGATTTCCATGAATGAAACCCACTGTCGCCACCCTTGTTGTCCAGCCACCAGACCACCAGCACCGCCCACTTGCTGCCGGCGAACCTAGCTGCTAGCCGCCCACCTAGCCGACCACCATCCGTGGCATCTCCCTCTTATCTCTCCTCTTTGTTCCTTATTTTGTTTATTAATTAGGTTTTGATTTTAATTGTTTAAAACATGATTATTTTAGTATCAAATATGATTTTAATGTTGTTAAATTATACTTTCAAATTGTTAGTTTGGGGTTTATTTTTCAGATTTTATCAAATATAAAGTTAAGGGTTTTAAATTATTAAAAATATGATTTTAGGGTTTTTACACAAATTGATTAGGGGCTTTGTATACCCAATGATTCTATTGATTAATTGGGCATAAGAGTATGTTTAAATAAATTTTTTAAGGGTTTTAATCAAGTAATAATGCTGGAATTTTATTAAAGTAGTAGAATTGTGATTTTAATGAAAGGGTTTAATTACCCATTAAAAGAGAGGTTAATTAGGGATTTTTAAATAATTTTAAAATTATTATAAGTTGTTTAAAGTGAGTTTAAGTTGCTGGAAATTGTGTATACTAGGGTAATTAATGTATTTTGATTGTCCCTCTATGTAGGAGACTACTTCGAGAAGTGTTGCAGTGTATTCAACTACTTTAATGGCTTATTCGAGGTACGTTCTCAGTAGTTATTTAAGTGTATAGAAGCATGCTAGCCTTTGTTTAATTAATTCCAAGGTAGTATCATGATAGGTATTGATTGGAATTGTTTATTGGATTGATGTTGGTGATTGATTTGCAAAGTATGGATTATTTTTGGTAAACTGATTATTGGAATTAATTATATTGGCATGTTTGTGTATGAACCACACTTTTATTATTAGCATGATAGATAGCATGTCTAATTAAACTAAATGTTTAATTGAGTTTGGAATATTGAAAGAGAATTTTATTACGGTTCATATAATTTTTATAGATGCTATAAGCATGGGAAATGAGCTATTTAAGTGCATATATACACGAGGATTATATTATATTGTGGTGCCTAACTACACTTAAGGTGTTTTAAAAACTGAGAGATAAGATTTGTGGCGCATTATGCGTTTAAGGTGTTATTTAACACCGAGGTGGTTTAAAAATGATTCAACATTAAAGGAAAAATTGTAAATAACCACCCTTCGAATCACCTAAATTTGATTTTACCACCCCTTTATTTCTTTATTTTAAATAACCACCCCAATAATTAAAAACATTATAAATCAACAACTTTTAGCATTAGTCTGATCATGTTTTCGACTATTTATAAGCTAATTTTTTAAGGTTCTTCTTCCTTCTTTAGTGTACATTCTTCACTTTTTGTTCTAATTGAATTAAAAAAATGGCTAAAAGTGGTGATTTTTTAATGTTTTTCATTTTTAGAGGTGGTTATTTAAAATAAAGAAAAAAAGGTGTGGTAAAATCAGTTTTGGATGATTTGAGGGGTGGTTATTTACAATTTTTCCAACATTAAATTTATGTGGTCACCAATTATTCAAGAATTAAATTGGTATGTTTGATTGCTTGAATGATTTATTATGATTGATTGTGTTATGGTTTAAGAGTCATCACCAACTGTAAAAATATGTAAATAACGTAAAGCGAAAGAGCTTACGCACCAAAACTCTTGGAACGTATATACCTTGTGTATGAACATATGGGGGGAGTTATGGGATTTTATATTTAACCATAAATTATACTGGGAGTAAAGGACGCTGTATATTTCTTTTTATTATGCGTAGGAATTCCGCTACTTACGAGTGGTTCTTTTATACTATCACGATTAGCTCCCGTGTTAGTACCACTTTTTTGGGACAAGTTAGGGGAAACTCATTCGATGTGTAATCAAGATAAATAAATAATCTAGTTATTTATTTTTATTGGTTGTGTTGTATGTTGCATGCATGTAAACAAGTGCAACAAAGTAAGTTGTGTGTTGATAGGATGAAAGCATGTTAGTTTGTTTCCCCTTACGCTTATGTACTCAGCATTGCTGATTGTTATATTTTTTGTGTGTTTGGCCTTGTCTTTATCTTGTCCCTACGATGACCCATTTCTTACGGTGAGTAGTAGGGACAGTTAAAGAAAAGCTTTTCAGGTGATGCGACATATTCATGTTGGGGTTTGAGTGAAGAGTAAATCTTATATTCTAGTTTTATCTTGAATATGTGTTTATTGTTGATTATTAGTTGATTATTGTTGCTTAATAAGACTAACACATTAGCTTTAAACATTCATTGGTTTTGAAAGGGCCTACAATGGTTCTAAAATGTAGGTTTGACTTCGTTTGACTTTGGTTTGATTTAACTTCTTTTTGGTGAACTGTTGTACTTTGACTTTGTTTTTAAAAGTTTTGAAAATATCTTTCGCTGTGTATCTTTGATAAATGCCTTAGCCGTTATCATAGTGGCGGTAATTCCTTGGTTATTTCCTATTTTATATTTTAAAAGGGTAAAACAGGTATTTCAAAAGGGGGAAATTTCCAGGGTGTTACATTCACCATGCATACTGACTCCCTCGTCACTTACCAGCGGAAAAATGGAATTTTTTGCTCTACAATGTGAAGCCTTTCTATGGAAAAAGATTGTATTACGATCCCCCGACTCCAACCAAAGAGCTCTCAAACGTTGTCTCTAATATAACTCCTCATAATGCAATTAGTTGAGAGATCATTTTACCACTTTTTTCCTTTCTTTAACTCGAGCTTTCGACCGGCCCCCTTTATTCAAATTTGTCGGCCTCTTCCTTTTCTTCCTTATCTCCCTTAAAATACGCCCATATTCCTTGTCGCTCCACTATCATAGAAGCTCGGCACAATAGCCCAGTTTACTCTCCACGACAGCCCTCCACTCACCTAACCTTACTCAATAATCTCTTCACACTTTGCATTTTTAGCCCAAATCTGCTCAAATCGAACAATTTTTCCTTCATACTCTTCGATTCCCCATCATCACAAATAATCAATTTGATTGGAGCATGATCCGACCATTCCCACTCCAAGTGAACAAGCTTAGCTTTTGGAAAGATATGAAGCTATCCCTGAACAACTAGAGTTCTGTCCAACCTGCATTGTACATTATCTTCTCCAGTCTGCCCATTGTCATAGGTAAAATCATACCCCGAATATGGAACTTCTAGCAAGTTACAAACATTAACAACCTCTCTGAGGTTCTCCATCTGCCATAAAGCCCGATCCCTGCCTCCCTTTTTCTTCGCCTCCAGTAAAATCTCATTAAAATCCCGTATGCAAACCCACTTATCCTTCTCCTCTGCATACAACTCCCTAATTAGCTTCCATGAAAAGTGCATATGTTGGACTTCAGGCCAGCCATAAAACCATGTATGACGCCACTCCACCTCACCCAAGCCATCTCGTATCGAAACATCGATCCTATGGTGTAGTTACATCGTCCTCAACTCTACACCTAAACTCATAAGCCAAACATAAAAAACACTCCCTATCTACCCCTACTATCAATTGCTACACCCTCATACCCACCAACACTACTACATTTTTAACCTTTTGCAACCCCCAAATCCGTTGCATCAGGCGTCAAAATCCGTGGCATTAGGCCTAATGCAACGGCAGTGTACCGTGGCATCTGCTGGCGTTGCAGTAGGTCTAATGCAATGGTATTTGACACCTAATGCCATGGCATCTATGATCCGTTGCGATAGCTCAATAGCTGATACAACGGCATACATTATCCGTGGCAATAAATTACTGACTAATACTCCCTCCGTTCCATAATGTTAGTCCCATATACTATTTTGGGCGTTTCAAAAAGATTTAACCATATTAAATATATTTCATTTATAACTTGATTTTTTTTTTAGCATTGGGTAAAAAGTGAAGCATTTAAAGTTGAACTTGATTTGAATATGCAAGAAAATTTTGAAAGGAAGAATACAATTCATGAAAATCAAATGAAGTTTCATAGAAAAAGCCGTCCATAGTTAAAAAAGGCAAGGACACCTAATAAAGTTCATAGAAAAAAAAAGAAAAAAAAAAGAAGGAAATAAAAAATTAAAAAAAAATTAAAAAAAAAAAAAACCTTTGAAGTTCTTTACCCTTGAATAATTGTAGTGCTGTTATGAAATCTCCATTGAAGGTTGTTTGTTTGAGATTTGAAGGTTTTCTTAAGTATGTTTATGAAAGATGGCCACTCTTTTGCTTCACTTAGGAATTGCCTCCAAATTTTCAAATTATTTCTCCACCTTTACCTTTAGCCATGACATTACAACCTTAGTAAAGACCCTTTGACTTTAGAGGGGTGAGGTCAAAAACCGGTAAAGGGAAATGGATTTCAACCCTATGGAGAGAGTATGCATAGTTGAGATGTCGGGATGACCATTCGTTTCCACAAAATATATCTTTTTTCGGTTCCTTCGTGGAATCATGAGGAGCTAACTAGGGGGTGATTTGAAGCTAGTAGGGAGAACCCGGACCATTTTGGATGGGGCTAGGGCGGAGAATGAAATCATTAGTTCTCTATGCTTAGCTTAGGTTTGTCTCTTTCAACCATGAGCATCTTAGAACGTGTTTTCCCTCGTTTGATTGAGAAAGGTAAGCATTCTTTGGCACTTGTCTTTTCTTTTTAGTCCGAATGAAACATCTTCTACCCTAAAACTTGATTTGTTTTCCTATGCCTTGCCATGTTGTGTTAGCCTTTGTAGTGTTTGTTTTTTCTCTTTTCTCTTTAGTCTTACTCGAGGACGAGCAAGGTTTTAGTTGGCAGGAGTTTGATAAGTGGTCTTCATGACCACTTTTATGACCCATTCTCCCTTCTATTAAAGTCCTTTCTCGTTCCTTTTTCCCTCTTTTTCCCAAGTTTTTAATGTAATTTTCTTAGTTTCCCTCTCTTTGTAACTATTAGCCTTTATTATATGATTTCGGGTGTTTTACTCCCTTTTTTTTCAATCTTTACCTCTTTCCCCCTCTATTCTTGCTTATATTTGTGTATGAGTGTTTGTTCAAGTTGAACGGGAAGCTTGCATTACCTTCCCGGAGGCTTCACTTATACCTCGGAATACTTTGGAGTAAGAGGAGTTTGGGGCTTGAAGCATTTTTTGAGAGCTAGATCAGTCGCAAGGAGCGGCCACTCACCCCTGTAGAAGCGCCCCGCTCCTCTCAAGCCTTCTTTTCTACATATTTCAGCAGTTTAGAGGAGCAACCGCTCAACACTAAAGGAGCGCCCGCTCCCATGGGTTAGTATTCTTGTCCTGACCCTCTAGAACGCTGGCTCCCCCTCGATTGAGAGGCCACTCCCCTGGGTATTCCGTGCATTTTTATTTCATTTTTAGACTTCATTTTGGATAATGAGAGAGGGATATAAATACCCTTAATGATGTAATTAGGGGATTATTCAGTTTTTAGCTCTAATCTAGTGGGAGAAACTATCGGTAATCTAGAGAGAGAAAGTAGTTCAATCTTCAATTTCATCTTTGTAATCAAATTTCTTCAAGTTTTCCTTTAATTCAATCAAACAATTTCATGTTTTTTTCCTTAATTCAGCTTGTATGGTATTAATCTCTTACTCAACTTTGTTATTTGGTTTAATTGATCTTGGTAATATTGATTTCCCTTTTAATTAATTGATTAATCTTGTTTGAATTCTTTTTCTTTAATTTGGAATTATGTTTAGCTTGATTAACTTTGAATGCTTGCTTAGAGTAGATGTAATGGCTCTATTCTTCCCTCTAGCTTAGATTTTAGCTAAGGAAGGGGGTGAAAATTGTGATTGATTCCATATTGTTAATTGATTGGATTGGCCTTGATTTGATGAATTTGTGTTTAATTTGGTTGGAGTTATTGATGTCCACCTTTAATTCCAATGTTTGATGTTCTTAATTAGATGAATGGGAATGATCTAGTTTAGCTTGGGTCTAATTCATCAATTTACTTGAGTAATTCCATGGGAATGAATTATTTGAGTAGAGTTTCTATTCCCTAGCATAAATCCATGTTGATTATCATTGTTCTCTTAGTTAATCATGATTAGAACCCCCTCTCCCTAGTGATTTGATCATATTTCTCTCAGTTCTAGTGTTTCAACATTCCTTATTTTAGTGTTTCTAGTTTGACCTTCTTTATTAGCTTGCTTTAATCTTTGTATTAGTTAATTTGAATCATTGATATTCACAAAACAAATCAAAATACCCCTTGCTACTTGCAATAAATTCATGATTTCACTTGATTGTGCAATACGTCGTTTCCTTGAGGATCGACCCTTTTACTTCCACTAACTACCTTAGTGTAAGTGTAGGCTACAAATTTCTAATTTTGTTTAGGTTGGTAGTCCCAACGACCTACTCACCCTTGATAAACCTGCCAGGTATGGATCCAATGGTTCTGCTGGGTGAGATGGGCCCCGTCGACAACCTACATAAGGCAACACACGTAAACTGCCCTCAGGAGTGGCTCGAGGAACCCCCCTCCGATGCCTAAGTTAGAAAGTGTTTAGAGAGAGAAAGTGTACTTAGAGAGATGTGGAGAGTATAATAACTTGTGCGTCTAACCTCTTTTCCGTTGTACTTTGCCCTCTATTTATATGTGTACGATCTCCTTTGTGGAGAGTTCGACCTGGTCAGCTCTGCGGGCTGACTCCATCGGGCTGGTGAGCCCCTCACAGTTGTTCTCTCGGCCATAAGTGCGCACCCTAGGAGCTGGGTGATAGTTCAGCGGGAGCTACCCTATACAACTAGCCCCTCAAGAGGTGGTATGAGGTCACTCATGCTGACTCTTACTTGCATGGTGGAATCTTCCCAACTGAGCCCAGCTGGAAGGAATAGCTCAGCAGGAGCTATCCCCTACAACTAGCCCATCAAGAAATGGCGTGAGGTCATTCATGTCAGCTATTCTGAGCGTGTGGCCTTATCGGCCGTGGCTCAACGGGTCGTCTGGCTAAATTACCATGAACACTCCTAGCCCCTCAAGTCTCTGGGTTATTGATGCGATCCGGAGACTTGGGAGGTCAGGTCGTAATTCTGGTGATGGTGCTACCATACTGCTGGGTTTTTATAATGGCTATGTTCCTGCCTGCTAGGCACACGTCTGGTCATGGTTTGCCAAGACTGCAGGGAGAGATTTTGATCACTCTCGCTGAAGTCAGAGAAATGACGAGCTTGCGGAGAGGAATTTCGATCACTCCCGCTGAAGTCTGAGAAATGACGATCTTGCGGAGAGAAATTTCGATCACTCCCGCTGAAGTGCGCGTTTTTTTTTCATTTTTTTAGGCGGGAATAGTGTTTGCATGAGTGGGACACGTGTTGATGATCCAAGCCGTCAGTTTCGATTTTACTGAAGTGACATGGCGGTTTGGCTTTACTTCATGCCCAACCGCCCATTTACTTCGTATTAAATTCACTGTCCCCCCCCCTTTCATTTCTTTTACTTTCCTCACTTTTTTTTCATCTTCCCTTCTTCATTTTCATTTCAAAAAATTTCGCTCTTCGTTTTCTTCTTCAGACGCTCGCTGTTCCTCCATTGTTGCGATAAGTTCTTGCTTCCTTCATCTTGGCTTTTGCTTCAATTTCCTGTCATATTTACTTTTCTCCTCTTTGTTCTTGCTTTCATACTAATTTGCCTTTCTTTTCCTCTTGGTTGCAGTTTTGAACTTCACTTCTGTTCGAGCTCTTGTGTTCGCCATTATTGTTGTACAATGTTGCTTCTGCAACTTTTGTTCTAAAGGTACTTACTTTGTACCTTTTGTTGTATGTACTTACCCAATTTTGCTTCTTTTTGCATTTTTCTTCCCAAAATTGTGTCTTTTGACTCGTTACAATTATCATTGTCCAATTTTACCCCCTTTTTGTTGTTGCAATTGCGCTCTTGATTCTTTCTTTTTATTCCTCCATTGTTCTTGTCTCCATAAACTGATTTTCAATTTTCGGTGCCCCATGCCTTCTTCCTCCTCTTTGTGGGCTTTTTGTCTTTGTAGATTTCATAATGTTTGACGCTTCTGATAGTCAGAACATAAGTGAGCCTCAAGCGGCCACTAAGTCGGATTCTTCTTCCCGATCATCCCCTTCAGGTGAGTGCCCTGCGCACACTCCTCCTGTTTCTCGTTCTTCTTCCCCCACTCCTATACAAGTGGTTATGCGTGTTGATTGTCCCCTCGCTGCGAGCGGCACGGGTACTGTTGCGACTCCTACTGTTGCATGTGGGTCAGGCTGTAGTCGTCCTACTAAGGGTAGTGCTTTTCGCCCTTTTCAGCGCAAGCCTTGCCCTGATTTCTTTAATCCTTACTGCGAGCGGGTGCTTATTTTGGATGGGATTCCTTTGTCACATCTCACCCGTTTGAGGATGCGCGTAATGCGCCATAAACAGTTAGCCGACACTGTCAAGGCTAATCCCCTTGATGTGTCCATTGTTAGCCCCATTCCCCATGTTCAGCCTTTAAAAAGTTTTGCTTTGCTTGATGACATGACTGATGTGAATCGGTTTGACCATTATGTAGTGCGGGGTGGCAGTGCTGAGACTTCATCACCATCTCCCTCTCCAGTCGTCCATTCGAGCAGGATGACTGAATCCCCAGGTGATCGCTCTTTTTATGATTGTCAGCCCACTTATGTTGTGGAGCCTGTAGAGGAAGGTAAAACTATGTTCTTTCTGGATGATAAATGCTATGGGCCCAAGAACTGTGTGCTGGACTCCAATTGGCGTAAGGACGCCAAGAGGTTGAACCTTGCTTCTATTGGGCAGAAGTTTTACGGTTTTGGTGAGGGCTATGAGTTGGTCCTGCCCGCTGATGGTGCGAAGCTGTCTGGTCCCCCTGCTAGTCATATTGCTGTGTTTGCTTCTCAGCTGGATTTGGGTCTGAGGTTTCCCCTTGACCCTACTGTGGAGAAGGTGTTTCTTGCCTTCAATATTTGTATATCTTTGCTGCATCCAGCTTCCCTTCACACCTTGATCTGCCTGCTACGGTTCCTGCGGTTTTGAAGGTATCCTGAGTCCCTGCACCTGTTCAAGTCTTTAATGAGCCTGAAAAGGTCTGCTTCTGGGACTGAGTATGGGTGATACTACGTAGCTCCCAAGGATGGTAGAGTTCTGTCCTTCCCAAAGCTTGGTCGCTTCAGGGATTGGACTGGTAAGTTCTTCTGGGTGAAGGTGCCCTTTACTTTTGCTGTGTCGCGCAATTTCCGGGAGATTCGTACCAACATGGCTGGGGTTACTGTCTCCCCATCTGAGTCTGCCCGTGAGGTGGAGGCCTTTGACGCTCTACAGGGAGCGGGGACTGGTGACTCAAAATTTCCCAAGATCTGGCTGCCCAACTCTATATACATTGTGGGCAACGAGCAGCTCTCTGCTATGCGTTTGTGCTATACGCATGAGGCTGGTAAGTTTTTGCCTTCCTTTCTTCCCTTTTTTTTTTTTTTTTTTTTGCCTTGGTCCTTATGTTATTTTTCTTCTTTGTTTCCCATTTTCAGGTTATGACAAGCTGGATAGGCGCATTCTTGGGTTGGTTGATAATTGGACGGACCCCTTAACTGCTACCCCTGATAATCCCCCAGAGCTTTTTAACACTCTAGAGGTATATGCTGGTTCCCTGAAGAATGAGGTGCGCCTTGCTCCAGCTGAGCTGCGGGCTGTCTTTGGCACTGTGACAGCTGCTGATCGTGCAGGATCCAGTCGTGCTGAAGCTGAGCCCTCATCCTCCACTGTTGGGAGTAGACGCGATACTCGGCCTACCCCCCAAAGAGCGGCTTCAGAGTTTGAGGCGTTAGTGACGCATGGTGCTTCTCCTGAGAAGCAGCCTGCTGCGGCTTCCGGCCAAGTGGCACCACAGACCTTTGCTGCCAAAAAACAACTTGATCAAGCTTCTGATGATCCAAATAATACTGCTGATGATTTTGCGGATGGCGTTCTCAAGTTTCCCTCTAATGAGGTTGAGACTACTACTGCTGCGGGTGTAAAGCCCACTTCTTCTGCTGAGCATGTTCTGCTCTTTTCTTCTGATATCGATACTGCTACTGCTGCGAAGGATACTGTAGCTCCTTCTACTGAAACCACTGATTTCCAGCTTCCTTATCAGACTATCATGGAGCTTCCAAAGTTTCCGCCGTGCCCTTCCGGACTGCAAGGGCGGCTCCAAAGCGCCACCAGGGGTGGGCACTCTCAGGCGGGGAGTACTCACAAGCAAGATCAGCTAATTATTGATTTGGAGGATGATCCTGTGACCTCTACCCCTGCTGAGGATGAGCCCACTACGAAAAAGGCTCACACCTCCTCTAGCCTTGATCCTTTTGCTTCTCACTCTGCTAACACTAGGCTTCCTGGTGGGAATGGTGATAGGGGAGTCGATACTCAGAATTCCAGTGAACTTAATCATTGTGTTCACCAATTCCTGAGTGATGCCTTTGAGAACCCGCTGTCTGCTACCTCAATCTCTGTTGGGGGTACCTTCCGCCTTATTGGGCCCATTGAATTTTCTGAGGTCCCCATTGATGCCCACCTTCGTCCTTTGCTGTGCCCTGCTGGAGCTGAGAATGCTCCTTTTCGCTTTGAGATGAACGTGAGGGCTGATGAATCCTTGTTCATGGACGATTCGCAGAAGGGTGGTACCTTGGGGTATCGTCTTACTCAGGGAGTTCGTCTCCCCGCTGATTCTACACGCAGCTCGGTCAGTCTTCCTGCGGCTACGACTTGTCATGACTTGTAGAAGGTTAGTCCTTGCTTTTAGTCTTTTCTTCTCTGATTCTGGTTTCTTTTTCTTCTTTTTCTTATTCTTTTGTTAATGCCTTGTCTTATTTTTATCTTTAATTAATTTCTATTCTATCTTACTCTTTCCTTTCTCTGCCTTTCTGTAGCTTGTCAGGTCTGTTGGGGACTTATCCAATGCCTTACTTACAGTGGAGAAGGAGTACCAGAATCAAGGCCTGATTCTTTCTCAGAAGAATTTGGAAGTTCAGCAGGCTTGTACTGAGAGGGATGCCATGGTCAGTGAGGTGACTCCTCTAAGGGAGAGGGCGGATGCCCTGCAGCTCCAGTTGGGAGAATTTCAGCTCACCCAGACCAAACTGGCGAGCTACGAGGAGCAGCTGCAGACTTCTTAGGCCAGGGTGCAGACGTTGGAAGTAGAGATAGCCAATCTGTGGGCTGGACATATGACTGAGCTGGAACCTGCTAGGAAGGAGGCACTTAAGGCCTTTGCACTTTCTCCTCCTTTTGCTTATTTATTGGCTGATCGCCATCATGGTGGATGGGATGCTGCTGCCCGCTACGTGAGCAGTTTGTATAATAAAGGTGAGGAGCAGCAGGCTCGTTTCAACAATTTCTGGGCTAAGGTTGAGGCTGCTGGCGACGCTGGCTTATTCGAGCTGCCCGCTTACCATCCTCGTGCTGCTAGCTGCAAGGTTCCTGACCATGCCGTGCTGAACTTGGAGGTTCCCCTCTGCCCTAACGTTGCTGCAGCTATTGAGGTGGAGTCTTTGGATGGTGGACAATAAAGGTTATGTTGGCTGTCACCTTCCTACTCTAGTGGTTCCTCTGAGTTTCCCTCACCCAGATCCGCGGTAACTAGGTAGCTTTTGTTGCCGTCTTTGGGGTGTATAGTCGCCAAAGATTATATTTTCTTGTGTCTTCTCAGAATCATTTATCTTTTGTTGCTGGGTCTGTCCAGCGTAACTTGAATTCATGTTTCCTTGACTTATTTTGCTGAGTGTTTCCTCGTCTTGGTGGACGAGGGCTCAGCTTTACATATATTGTAATTGACTTGATGAATGTTTACCCTGTCCTGGTGGGTAGGGGTTTAGCTTTATGTTGTATGTGCTTGATGATTTTTCTACTATTTCGTCCACTGATTGTTTTGTGGTCTGCGTGCTCGTTTGAACCTGCTGCTGAGCCAAGGTGTAGTAGTACCTAGGCCTTAGCACAACAGCCCCTTTATTGCGCTCAGTGGAGCCTCGTAGGTTGGGCCTCCCTATTTTCTTGATTTGGCTGTTGAGGGCTTTCTTACCTTCTTGCTCTCTTCTATGTTTAGCTGGAGCTTCGATGAGCTTTGCTCTTCCAGCCCTGTTTGTACTGTATGTTTACGCTTCATGTACTCTGCTTAATTCTTGTAGAGACTTGCTTGCGTATTGGCTAGTTTATTCAATTGTTGATTGTTTGGCATCATTCAGTCTGCTTTGTTGAGACTTACTTGTGTCAACCAGCTTTTGGTTGCTTGTTTGACTGTTTGGCATCATTCATTCAGGTGAGATTTTAGGGAGGGATGTTCTTTTGCCGTTTAACGTTGTTTCGCTGCTTCATTCTAAGGTTCTTTCTGCCTTCGGTACTTGCATGCTTTCTTTCTTCTTTTTTTTCTGCATGTTAATGTATGATGCTAAAGCATGATATATTTAAACAAGTTTATGCAGTATACTCCTCACGTAGAGGCTCGTATTTCATTGAATTAAAATGGCTTAAATGCCTTAATTGACATAACATGAACTAAACAGAGTTCTTGCAAAATTGAAACAATTGTCCCCATTTCTACTTAATTTCTTGCCTTTTTAAACAAAATATTTCTTTAACACATCAGCATTGAAACTATTCCTTAAGACCTGACCTTCTTGATCTGCGAGGAGGAATGCAACAGGTCCTACTTGCTCATGAATGATGAAAGGGCCTTCCCAATTGGCTGACAGCTTTCCATGCTAGTTTCCTCTTCCCACTACTGTTGTCCTTTTGAGGACCAAGTCTCCAGGCAGGAGCTCCCAGTGCTTGACTCTTTTGTTGAAATCTTTGGAAATCCTGCTCTTCTGGGCTGCCAGCTTGAGAGCTGCTTTTAACCTTACTTTCGGCAGGAAGTCTAGCTCTTCCAGCATGCACTTTTCATTTCCTTATGGCTCATAATGTTGTATCCTCAAGCTGAGAATTTGTACTTCCACTAGGACAACTGCATTAGCCCCGTAGGCTAAAGTGAAAGGGCTTTTACCAGTGGATTCTTTCTTAGTGGTTCTGTTTGCCCATAACACCTCTAGGACTAGGTCAGCCCATAGGCCTTTGTGCTCCTCCAGCTTCCTCTGCAGGGCTGTTAAGATCAGCTTGTTTGCTGCTTCAGCTTGGCCATTACTCTGCGGGTGACAAACTGAGGCACTTGCGTACTTGGTGTCGATGTCCTCCAGGTAATCCTTGATGGTGTCGCAGTTGAATTGGCACCCGTGGTCAAAGATTATGCACTGCGGCACTTCGAACCTTGTGATGATGTTTTTCCATATGAACGTCCTCACTTGGGTTGCCTTTTATGTACTTAGTGGGCTCGGCCTCTATCCACTTGGTAAAATAGTCTACTGCCACTATGAGGTACTTCCTGCCCGCTGACCCAGTGGTGAAGGGTCCCAATATGTCCATTCCCCACTGAGTAAACGGGATCGGGCTGAGGATTGGGGTCAGATCATTTGCTGGCTGGCTTATGAATGGGGAATATTTTTGACACTTGTCATACTTTTTCACATATGCCAGTGCGTCTTGCATCAGAGTTGGCCAGTATGCACCCCTACTGAGAAATTCTACTCCCAATGCCGTTCCACCAATGTGGTTAGCACTTATTCTGAGTGTGCTTCTTCCATGATTTTCTCCTACTCCCACTCTGGAATACACCTTAGCAGTGGTTTTGAGATGCCCTTCTTGTTGAGCTCCCCTTTCATCACCACGTACCAGTTAGCGTCTTTCTTCACTTTCTTAGCTTGTACTTCATCGTCCGGCAGCGAGCCATGAACTTTGCATGCCAGTATGTCTGTGAACCAAGCTCTTTGCTGTCCGATGCAGTTCACCTGCTCTTTTTCGGTAATGCTGCTTTCCTCCAGGACTTCCACCATCACTATCCTTGTGAGGCTCTACAGGGTGGAACTAACTAACTTTGATAACGCATCAGCCTGGGAGTTTCCCGCTCTAGGGACCAAGTCTATCTAGAAGTGAACTAGATGAGCTGCCAGATCCTTTACCTTGGTTACATACTTCAACATTGTGGATTCCCTAATCTCATATTCCCCCCTCAGCTGACTGGCGACAAGCTGAGAGTTAGTCTGCAGATGGACTTTCTTAGCTCCGGCTGCGATACTCATACGCAGGCCTGCCAAAGCTGCCTCGTACTCTGCCTCGTTGTTTGATGCCCTGAATTTGAACTTAATGGCATATTTAAATACATTTCCCTCTAGGGATGTCATTATGATCCCTGCTCCGCTCCTTGTTTGGGCTGATGATCCATCTACCTCTACCTTCCAGATTCCAATATCATCTTCTTTCTCCTCGTACGAGGCTTCCACGATGAAGTCTGCTAGGGCTTGCGCTTTGATAGCTGCCCTAGGTTTGACCTCGAACTCTTACTCGGAGAGCTCAATGGCCCACTTCAAGAGTCTGCCTAAGGCGTCCATTTTTTGTAAAGCTTTCTCCAGTGGGTGATTTGTGAGGATTTGTATTATGTGCGCGTCAAAATATGGTTTCAACTTCCTTGTTGTAGTTACCACCGTAAAAGCTAGCTTCTCCACCAATGGGTACCTTTGCTCGGCCTCAGTCAGCACATGGATCACAAAGTATATTGGCCTTTGCTGCTTTTGTCTTTCTACCAGGAGGACGGCTGCGATTGTTTGAATTGACGCAAAAATGTACAACTGTAATTTTTCTTTCAGCTCCGGGCTGATCATTGTTGGGAGCTTAGTCAGATGCTCATTGATGCCCTCAGAGGCTTCTTTTTCTGCGGCTCCCCACATAAATTCCCTGTTCCCTTTCAGTAGTAGAACGGTAAAGCTTTGTCGATTGACTTGTTGATGAACCTAGTCAGTGCGGCCATTCTGCCTGTCAGCTGCATGATGTCCTTAATGCACTTAGGCTCAGGTAAGCTCAGGACTGCCTCAATCTTCTCCGGATTTGCATCTATCCCTCTCTCACTGATCAGGAAGCCCAAGAATTTTCCCGAGCTCAACCCGAAGACACATTTCTTCGAGTTAAGTTTGATGTTATACTTATTTAGGGTGGCAAATGTTTCCCCCAGATCCATGATATGTCCTGCCTGCGTGACGCTCTTGACAATTGAGTCGTCCACGTATACCTCGACATTCCTACCCTTCTGGTGCATGAACACTCTATCCATTGTCTTCTGAAAAGTAGCTCCGGTATTCTTCAACCCGAAGGGCATAGCTATGTAATTGTACACTCCCCCCTCGGTGATGAATGCGGTTTTCTGCCGGTCTAGGTTGTGTAAGCTGATTTGATGGTACCCAGAGAAGGCATCCATGAAGCTTAGCAGGACGTGCCCGATAGTTGAATCTACCAGCTGATCGATTCGCGGCAACGGGTAACAGTCTTTTGGGCAAGCTTTGTTGAGATCTGTGAAATCAACACACATCCTCCACTGGCTATTTGCCTTCTTCACCATGACCACGTTGGCTAGCCACTCCGGGAAGTCGCAAGGCTCAATGAATCCAGCTTCCAGGAGTTTTTCCACTTCTTCTTGGATTGCCTGATTTTTCTCTATGGAGAAGCTAAGTTTCTTCTGCCTTACTGGCTTCATATCTTCTCTCACATTTAGCTTGTGGACCATGACTGCAGGGTCAATTCCGGGCATCTCAGCTGCTGAAAATGCAAAGATGTCTTTGTTCTTTCTCAGCAGTTCTATGAGGTGTACCCCCACTCCGGGATCAATGTCCTTTCTAATTTTCACTGTTCTCGAAGGATCACCTTCTGTTAGCTCAATTGTAACATGCTCCCCACTGGGAAGCGGTCTAGCCATTTCCTCCTTTGCAGGCTCAAAATTTTCCATGGCTAGCTTCTTCTTTTCCTTCTCCCTGTGATATTCTTCGCGCTTCCTTTTTCTTGACTTTTTCTCGGCTTGCTCAATGGACCTTTGCTCTGAGACAGGTTGCTGTCTGGTCCTAGCGGGCTGCTTTAGAGCAGTTATGTAACATTGTTGAGCCGTCTTCTGGCTTCCCCTGAGCTTTGCCAACCGCCCTTCATTAGTTGTGTAAGCCACGGCAAGATGATAGGTGGAAACCACTCCGCCGATCATGTGGATGAGCGGCCTTCCCACGATCACATTGTAAGGTGAAGGAGAGTCTATCACCAGGAACTTTGCTCGAACATCGCACCTTTTTGACCTTTCACCTACTTGGACTGAGAGCTCTATTGTACCCTCCGGGGTCAGTTCAGACCCATTAAACCCGGTGACTTCATAACTCACCCTTTTTAGATCTTTCCTGTCTAACTTCAGCTCTTTGAACGCGCTGATATATATGATGTTGGCTGAGCTGCCACCATCTATCAGTATTCGGTCCACTTCCCAATTTGCAATTCTCATCGTCACCACCAGAGGATCATCATGAGGATAGATTATACCCTTTTGGTCATACTCATCAAATGTAGCTCTTGGCTGCGGGGGAAGAGGTGGCCACCTACACTTCTCATTATAGTTTATCTGATGTATCATTGCCCGTAGGTCTGCTCATGCCTTGTTCACTGTTCCCCCATGTACTGGTCCTCCACTTATAACATACACCCTGCCTTCTAGCTTGCTATCTTTGTCTCTATCCTCAGTAGGACCCCTGTGACCTCCTCTGTGGTCACGACCTATTTTGTCCTCGTCTCTTCTTTTGGGGAGATCAACATGCTGTTTGAACTAATTCAGGTACCCCTCCTGACTAGATCTTCTATGTTATCTTTTAGATGTGTGCATTCATCGGTTGGGTGGCCATGATCCCTATGGAAGTCACACCACTTGCTGGGATCACGATTCCTATTAACCATCCTCGGGGGTCTCTGCCACTTATCGTCAGCTTTGTTCACGCTGAAGATGTGCGACCTCGAGTGAGTGAGCGGGGTATACTGGTCGAACCTTCCAGGTCTTCCTCCTCTCTTCGGATTTGACCTTCTCATCCCAACAGCTCGATCCGCCTCTCTACGACCTTGTTCAGCTTTGCTGGGCTAGTCAACCCTTGCTGTGTTTTCTACCTGGGTGACTTCTTCCCGCTTAACTGGTTCGTTTGGCTACCGCCTGGCTCATATTTGGGATGGTTGTTGCCTCCTTATTGAATCCGGTGATAAACTCCCTCAGGGGTTCATCCTTCCCCTTAACTAGTGACATTAGCTCAGTTGTCATCTTAGTTCGGTCTACCAAGGTTATAAAATGCTCCATAAACATCCTTTTCAGCTGATTATACGAGTACATAGAACCTTTTGGAATGACTCTATGCCACTGCGCTGCCAACCCTTCCAAGGTTGGCGGGAATGCTTTGCACCAGACTTAATCCGTCATGGTATAGAGCAAAATGTGATTCTCAAAAGCCGAGATATGGTTCTTAGGCGTTGTAGTTCCGTTGTACCTGCAGCTTGGCATCTTTATCTTCTCCATTGGTTCCTCCAGAATCTCCCGGCAAAATGGGGAATCATCTGGAATAACCTGGATCCGTGCTCGCTTCTCCCTATCCCGGCTCGGTCCCCGCTTAAATGCTGGCGACCTGCTGCGAGCGACTCGTCACTCCGGGCTGCCCTTAGCCTGGGTTATTTCCTCCATGCTCCGTTCTAGGTTCAGATTCCAAGCTTCCAGCTCCAACACCTTCTTCCTCAGCTGGATGAGCTCCTTCTACTCGGGAGTGACGGTTGTGGGTGTTGCCTTCTTCACCGCTGGTTCTGCAGCTGCTGCTACTGGTGACGAGCTCGCCTCCCTTACCAAAGTTAGCATGGACTGCTGTCATTGCTGCCAACTGCTCCTTGCTGCACTTAGAGAGGTTTTGCAGAATGGCTGGCATTTACGGGCTGCGGTTTTTGGGCTATGGGTGCTGAAACAATGGGTTCATTGTTCGTGCCTGTCAATGGCATACTGTAACTTAAAGTGGAACTAGATCCTACCAGATCGACTGGTTTCGACGCTACTTTAGCTTCAGCAGACATCGATCCAATGGGGTTGGATTTTTGTGAGATGGTGGATTTGGGTAATTATGTTGGGAATGTGTTTAGGGTAAAAATATCCCAAATACGTGGTCCAATCCCATAGAGACACGTGGCCTAAATTAAAAGGCAACACGTATACCTATAGGAAGATGACACATGTAAAACATAAAAAGAGCACCTGAAATAGAGAGTAAAGGGCCTTTTTACATCAAGAGGCCCAAATCCCGAGAAAGCCGCAAAACGGTACCCCCAGGACACATGTCCTGTCCTCATTGCGCCGCCAATCAGAGCACAAAAAATTAGGGTAGTAACCCTAAGGGGCACTATTCCCAACCCCCATATATACCCCAATCATTTATGATGGGAGGGGTGGATTGTGACATAACATTGAAAAGAGCATGAAGAGTGTGTTTGGATTGAAGGAAATGGAAGGAAAGGAAGGGAAGGGAAGGGAAATGGAGGGATGGAATATCTTTCATTTGGATAACAAATGAGGGATGAAGGGAATCAGAGGGGAGAGAAATGGAGGGATTAAATTGTAAGAATATAATCTCTCCAACATTTGAGAGATATTGAGGGAAAACTCATTATTCTTCCTTCTCCTCCCTTTCCCTTCTCTCCTCTTCCCCTCCCTCTTCTTCTTTTCTTTCCCTTTTCATTACCCAAACAAGCTGTAAGAGCTCCAACTTCTCTCTACTTTCTCTCTCTAGCCTTTTCGTTTTCCAATTACTAACTTGACCGTCGATGGCGAATATTCCGCTAAACGGAATATTTGTTATTTTGCAGGTGTCCGAATCCATCTGTCCGAAGAGTGTGACCAGTATCCCAAGGGAATCTAAAAAATCCCTGAAACATTTAGCACCGTTTGTGGGGATACTCGTTCATTATGGCATTAGATGGTCAGACACCTAACACAGGTTCGGGTCCTGGTCAGGACGGACATGTAGAGACGTTAATCGCAACGATCAATTCTAGTGATCTTCTAACCGCCTCATTCCATGAGGCCGAGGATCCTCCGATGATTGCTGGTTCTCTCTAGCTCACGTTGAGAAAGCTCCAAAGAGATCTTGAGAGAAAGTTGCCTTCTTCTTCTAGGGCATCGCCCAGGAGAGGAGGAGAGGGCACTCAGAAGAAAGCTCAAAGCAAGGCGACCAATGATAAAGATGCCGGGAATACTCCATTCCGCCGACACAAACGTTCACCGAGAGTGCTATGGACGAAGATGTCTAGGCTCCTCGAGAAAACGTAGTCGGCTGGGGGTAGACCAAGCAGCCTCAGAAGGAAGTAACTGAGCCGTCTCGGCGTTGGAAGGATGCAAGGGAGTACATTCGGCATAAGCAGCGTGAGCGGATAGCCTAATCGGACACCGCCTCCACTCCAACTATGTTGTATGATTTCACAAACCACACCCTCTCCAAGCATACCAGCTCAGCCAAGACTAGCAGAAGTCAAGCTCACCGTACTCCAACTCAAATTCCCGTTGTTCAACCGCTTTAGTATCAAATGCCTTAGAATTTTAATGCAATTTTACCGCCTAACCCCCATATCTTTGGACAGTACGGGCAATATGGCCAGCCGTATGACCAGACAACTCACTTGGCCGGACCAGCCGCACAATCTCAGCCTATTCATTGGCAAATGCGCTTGTTAAATATTGGTAAAAAGCTAGCCGCCTCCGTTTTCTCAAGAAATTCTCAACTCTCCTCAGCCAACAAAGGTGAAGAGTGTACTTGTGGGTGCCTATGATGGTACGGGAAACCCACAAGAGCATGTCACCTCGTACAGAAATTTGACGCATCTACAAAGTGTGGATGATGTCACATGGTGAAGATGCTTCCCGGCCACACTTAAGGGCGTGGCGCAGGATTGGTTTAATAGCCTTCCGGCTGGGTGCATCAAATGTTTCACTACTCTCAGTCTATTGTTTGTTGGAAACTTTTCCTATAACATACCTCCTCAGAAGACCAGTCTTAACTTGGCAACAATTATCCATGGGAAGAACGAAGGGTTGCGTTCGTACGTCTAGAGGTTCAATCAAGAAAAAGCCCAAATTCATAATCCGCCGGATGAAATGGTCTATTCGGAATTTCTCCGGGGATTAAGGTATAATGGTTTCAAGTTTGACTTGGTCAGGAAAAAGGTTCGGACATACGTAGGTGTTCTGCGGGAAGCCGAAGCTAATATTAAAGCATCTGATTTTTGTTCGCTTACAAAGGCAAACGTACTGGCCAAGGGGGCTGAGAAGAAGCAATCTACTCAGCAAGACTCGGCCGGGAAAAAGAAAGAAGGAAAAAACAAAAGAAAAGAGGTTTGGGTGGCCGATTGCCAACTGACAAAATCAAAGAAAGCTAAGACGTACGAACTCGAGTATTAATTCAACACGGATTACTATTTAATTTTGATGGAAATCAAGGACACGTTCGTGTTTGATAAGCCTCAGCTGTTGAGAGGCTGGGCCCAATACAAAAACAAGAATTAGTACTGTCATTACCATAAAGATGTGGGGCATGACACGAACGAATGAAACAATTTGAAAAGGTTCCTAAAAACGTTGGCCGAGAAGGGAATGCTCAAGTCATACGTCATGAAGTCTAACTTACACTCGGACATACAACAAATCCGAGAAGAAGAAGAGCTTACATGCTATAATGTTATCCTCGGCCGCCCTACTTTAACAACAACTAAGGTAGTAATCAACCCCCATCTGATGCTGATGAAGTTTGAGCGAACGGATGGAAAGATTGGTTCCATTCATGGTAACCAAAAGATGGGAAAAGAATGTAATCAGCTGGCCGTGAAGCCAACCGCTCGTGGACGAGGAAAATCGTCCGAGCCAAACTCGGATGAAGGGTCACTCCAAGCATACCAGGTCGGCCGAAAGCGTAAATTTGTCAAAAGAGAGCATGCATAGCAGTTAATAACTATTGGCTGGCCAGAAGAGTTGAGGTCGCAGCCGGTCGGCGACCATAAGTTGGCCGTGAACCCAACTATCAAGCCTGTCCAGCAAAAGAAGAGGAATCATGGAGAAAAGAGGAATCAGGTGGCTGCAGCAGAAGTAAAAAAGCTGTTGGACACTGGTTTCATTCGGCAATGTTATTACTCTGATTGGGTAGCATATGTAGTCCTTGTGAAAAAGGCGAATGGAATATAGAGAATGTGCGTGGATTATACCGACCTTAATAAGGCATGTCCTAAGGATAACTTCCCCTTGCCTAAAATCGACCAGCTGGTTGATTCAACAGCCGGACATGTCCTTATGAGATTTATGTACGCATACTCTGGATTCCACCAGATCCTTTTATAGGAGGAAGATCAAGAAAAAATGGCGTTTGTGACCGAGCAGGGGTTATATTGCTACAATGTTATGCCATTCGGCTTGAAGAATGTCCCTGCTACTTTTCAAAGACATGTGAATACGGTCTTTAGAGATCAGATCGGCCGAAACATGGAAGCCTATATTGATGATATGATTGTCAAATAAAAGAGGCCAGCCGACCACTTGAATGATCTCCGAGAAACATTTACTAAACTCGGGCGGCATAAGATGATGTTAAATCCAAAGAAGTGTGTCTTTGGTGTTAAGTCTGGCAAATTTCTCGGATTTTTGATCGACCAAAACGGAATTGAGGCTGGCCCTAAAAAGATTCAGGCGGTCTTAGACATGAAATTGCCAAGCACAAACAAAGAAGTTCATAAATTAACCGGCTATTTAGCTGCACTCGGCCGATTTCTACCAAGGTCAAGGGACAAGTGCCGATATTTTTTCAGACAAATAAGAAAAAAGCCATGTTTTAGTGGATAGAGGAGGCCGAGGAAGCCTTTGTACAATTGAAAAACCATCTGCATACACTTCCTCAGCTCTTCAATCCGCGCAAGGATGAAAAACTATACATGTACCTTACAATCTCAGATCACTCTTTAAGTGTCGACCTCCTTGCTGAGAGGGACATCCATTAGATCCCCGTGTATTTCATAAGCCATGTCTTGCACAATGCCAAGCTGAGGTACCCAGCCATCGAAAAATTTGGGATGGCATTGTTCATGGCATCAAAAAAGCTACAACCATACTTTCTTGCTCATTTAATTGTTGTCTACACGGACCAACAACTGAAGAAGATGTTCATAATGTTGGAGGCCAGTGGCCGAATGCTTAAGTGGGCTTTAGAATTGAGAGGGTTTGATATCACGTTTGAACCCAGAAAAGCAATCAAGGGGCAAGCGTTTGCTGATTTTTTTGCAAAAATGATACGGCCAGACTTACAGCTAGTAGGGGATCAAATCTGGAAATTTTTTGTGGATGGAAGTGCAACAGTGATCGGATGTGTTTCTGGTATCATTTGTCAATCTCTAGAGGGAGACAAGTTTGAGTATGCATTGAGATTTCATTTCCAAGTCTCTAACAATGAGGCCGAGTATGAAGCCCTTTTGGCCGGCCTTAGAATGTGTAAGGCGACCGGCAACAAAAATTTATGCTAGTTTGGACTCCTAGCTGATAGTAAACCAAGTTAATGGTGATTATGAAGCCAGGTTGCTGACTACGATGAAATATCTGTAGATGGTAAAAGATGAAGCCGAGAGCCTAGAGCATTTCACTTTACAATAAGTTCCCTGCTCGGAGAATCATTAAGCGGACGCGCTCTCTAAGCTAGATTCCTCGGCATCAGGTGATACTCCCAAATCAGTGTTTTGGGAAGTAAAAAAAAAAAAAAAAAAAAGAGGAATATTGATGCCGAGCCCATGCAAATCATTAGCAAAAGCTCAACTTGGATGAAGAGAGTGATCTCCTATTTAAAGGATGGAACGCTCCCAGACGATCCGAAAGAGAGTTTGCTGATGAAGATGAGGGTAGCCTGGTTCGAGCTGAAGGACGGGGAACTGTTCAAAAAAGCCTTTGTTAAACCATACTTGAAATGCATCACGCTGGAAAGAGGGCACGATATGTTGGATGACCTGCATCAAGGATAGTGTAGATCGCCCATTGGAGGACAATCCTTAACAGAATAAGTTACCCATCTGGGGTACTACAGGCCGAGCATGAATTCAGACGCCATGGAAATGGTGAAAAAGTTTGACAAATGCCAGAGATTTACAACCCTTATTCATCGCCCAGCAAATAGCTTGTCGGACATAAGCAGTCCGCTTCCCTTTGCAAAATGGGGTATGGACATCTTGGGGCCGTATACTCCAACATCTAGGCAGAGGCGGTACGTATTAGTAGTTGTGGACTACTTCACGAAATGGGTTAAAGCTGAGGCCGTCCAAGGAATTAAATGGACGGATGTGTCATCCTTCATTTCGAAAAAATGTCATCACTCGTTATGGTATGCCACAGTCAATGGTATTCGACAATGGACCCCAATTTAAAATGGGCCAACTCAAAAGTTGGCTAAGTAACTAGGGCATTACTCACTGTTTTGCCTCGATCGGATGCCCATAAGCCAACAGCTAAGTTAAAGCTTATAACAAGCTGATCTCCAATGATATCAAGTGCAAGCTTGAAAAACCACGCGGCCAATAGGTTGATGAGTTGGTCAACGTATTATGGTTCATTCGTACGACAGCCAAAACTTCAGGGGAAACCCCATTCTTTCTAGTCTATGGCTTTAAAATCGTGCTCCCAATTGATATGAACGAGCCTATTCTCCAAGTAATGTTATATGATGAATCGGCCAATTAGAGACCATAAAGACCGCCCTGGATTTTCTTCCAGAATCCGGGGGCAATGCGGCACTGAGACATGAAATCTATAGTCTAAGGATGACGAGGGCATATAATCGCAAAGTGTCTAAGAGGCCGCTAAAAATGGGGGATCTGGTTTTGAGAAAAATGGAAGCGGTAGGCCGAGCCAACGAGGACGGAAAGCTAACCCCAAATTACGAAGGGCCCTACTGAATCAAAGAAGAAGTGCGGGATGGCACATACCGTCTCGAAGCCTTAGATGGATGTCCTATTCCTCGTACGTGGAATATAGACAACCTGAAAAAAATATCATGTTTATCTAGCCAAAAGTAGTATGTTCAACTAAGCCTGAACGACCATCAAATGTAATTAATCCTTAATGGCCGAGCAATGTAATTAAGCCGTATGGCCGCAAACAATGTAAAAATTTGACAATTCTTAATGAAAAGTCAAGCATTGTTATGAAAATTTTTGCCATTTATTGTTAAGTACGTCTATATTGTTTAGCTTAAATGCCTAATGCAAATAACAAGGTGGCTTGCACCAATGCTGGCCAACCACCAAAAATAGACATAGCAGCCGCCCGAAAAGAGAAACTAGTGTTGCTTGCAACATAGCAGCTCGGTTGCCTCTAAAAAGGGGGCATAAGGTGCTGGCCGAGTAAAAACTCACCAAGAGAATATCAAAATTGAATTGCTCAGCCACACCTACTTGAACAACAAAGTTCCCTATCCAAAGAGGGACACTATAGATCGGCCTAGTGAAATGTTAAGCAGGGGCATCCCTTAGCTAACCTACTCGGCCATAGAGTCAAAACGGACGATGAAACCATCCGGCTCTATACTAGACGGTTCATCTTCAGGAAAGTGCCTAAAAGTGCCAACTACGAAGTTTGGCAAGGGCATCTTTATTCTAGCAACTCGGCCAAATAGCCTCAAGAAGGTCGAAGGGAAGAAGAATGGGAAGTCTAAAATTTGCCTAAGGTATTTGCTACCTAATTAGGGTAAGGACTCCCTTAGGTGTACGAGCCTAGTAAACAAAAATTTCCAAGTTGAGAGAATACTTGAAATTTCTTGAGTACGTCTGAGCAATAGCTTCAATGGAAAACTCAAACAAAGCCAATAAAACGATCGTATATCTAATGTTGATTCGGCATTCACCTAGTCCAAGGGCAATCATTATTATGATTTGATTAACTTACTAGTCGTCATACCCTTTAAGGTATAAAATCTACTAAAGTAATCAAACCACCTGAAATATGGACTAGGCGAAAGCCAAACAAAGGGGCATACAATATTCGTACGAACAAGCATGTATAAAGCATGAAAATATTGCTAAAAATGCTAAGTATGAAAAGCTGAAAAATTGCATCAATTAAAATTAAATTGCATCAATTAAGCATGAAAATATTATTAAAAATGCTATGTATGAAAAGCAGAAAATTGCATCAATTAAAATTAAAACCGCTCAGCAGGCGGCAAAATTAAAAGTTTACAAACACCGCTCAAACAAGCGGTAAAGTGAAGATTGTTCAATAGAAATAGGAAATAAAAACAGAAGACATAAAGCTGAAAAATAGCTGCGGAAGGGGAGAGCTCCTTAGGAGGCCGCCTCATTGCCGTCTTTACCATCGGCCGGCTTAACAGCGGCCACATCCTCCACCTTGGTCGACTCATCATCCTTTACCGGCTCTTCATCCTCGGCCAGCTCCCCCTCCTCCTCTCCGTCCGAGTCGTCCTACTCGCTTAGAGCAAGAGTCTCAACAAAGGGTGAGACCGGAAAACCAACAACTTGGCACTCGTCCCTAACAGTGATGAAGTCTAGCCTCCTGGTAAAGCGCTCTAAGTAGTAGCCAATCTCACTGCTATCCACCATCATGGAGAAGGCCTCGTCGAAGCAGTTCTTGAATCGGGTAAGGGTCGAGTGCTCTATTTTGACCTCCTCTGCCGAAGAGATTTACCTTGGAGCCTTGAGCTCTTCTTTCAGCTCTTCCACCTCCTTTCTGGGATGCTCGTTTGCAGCCTTCAACACCGTCTCTAAAGCCTCCCTGCTGGTCTCTAGCTCGGCCTTAAGCTTATCAGAAGCCTCGGCCGCCTCCTTCCATGTGGCCGCTTGGGAGGCTGCCTCATCCCTCTCCCGTACGAGAGCCTCATTGGCCAGTCTTTCTTTCTTAAGGGAATCGCCCAGTTTAACGATGTCCTTAGTCTCTTTTGGCCGCCTTCTCAGTTATTGCATTGAGGGCAGTCTCATGCAGGACCTTCTCCAAGGCCAGCAAACCAGTATTCTCGTCCTATAGCTTTGGGACGTTGTCCCAGGCCGCTTGGATATTGCGCCTCTACTGCACACGCCAGTCTTAAAAGGCAAAAAGCCTAAGGAGGAGTTGGGAATAAACAAAAAGTAATCAGTGGAAGAAAAAAGAGAAAAAATAAGCAAAGTATTGAAGTTGGGAATGAATTTCAATACCTCAACACAAATGTTGATCATCAGTCCGAGGTGCCCATCATGGATACCCCGGTATTTGTTTGGTGTCTCGGCCGGGACGGCCCTCAGCATGGTGTCCCGAACAGCCTTCCGCTCTGCCCCTTTCATAGAGGAGCTAGGGAGTCGAACATCCATCTCCTGGGAAATGTCTACAAAAGAAAACACAAGTTAGAAAGACTGAAACAATATCTCATAAGTGACAAAGAAAAGGTTGTACGAGTACCTTCCGAGAAAGAGGGTGGTGCTTGCGGACACCTCTCCAGAGTTGGAGTAGGCGTAGGTTGCTGCTCGTCCGCCTTAGGTGGGGATAGTTGTTCTTTTTCAGCCTGGGAACCCGTTGGCCGAGTTCCAAAGAACTCGACAAGCGGAGTCGAGTTATCGCCGGCCGTTTAGTCCAGGCAAGACTTTCCCTCTTCATCCTTTCGGACGGTCTCGTCTCGGGCCACCTTGGATGACTGTGGCTCTGAGGCCTTGGAAGCCCCACTAGGTGTCAACTAGGGTTGTTCTCCTTTAGGCTACTCCTTGGCAACCCGCAACCTTGCCTTGGCCGCCTGCACCCCTGATGGGGTCTTGAACGCAGAAACCTTGCGAGACTTGGACGACCCCTCATTATTCAAAGCGGACGCCGACCGCTTCCTCGCCAACTTCGGGGTAGCTGACTTAGAAAAGCAAAAGCAAGACAGTTAGCTTCATAGGCCGAGTAAGATGTAAATGAACTACCCTTCTATCAAAGGCAGTTCGCCCATTAGAACTCAGCCCACCATGTCCGAGTAGAAGTGAAGGGAAAACCCCTCCAAAGTACATCCATTCAGTCAGGTTAAAGAACATTAGAATCGTTCGAATGAAAGTGAAAGGAACTTTATCCAAAGCATAGCAGATCTGTAACACCCCGTCCTTTTAGAACTGGAAGCGTTAGTTGAAATACGCCTGAACGGGAGGCCACTTAACTTCAATTGGCAAATTCAAGCTTTACCTAGGACTAAAAGTTAAATTTAAGTCATTCAAACATCCAAATTAATTTATTAACTTGAGTGCGAACTAAGTAATGAAATAGAAATAAACAAAAGAACATAAACGTAGACAACTCAATTACATTCAAAAGTCAAGGGCAGAATAACCCTTATCGGCCAAATTGAAATCAAACTAAAACCAATTTCAAAGTACTTAAACAATCAACTAACAACAAAGGCATACAAGCCCTAAGGTTGGTTTCTAAACTCTCAATTCCCAACCCAACAGATAGAACCTGCAAATTACAACAACGTTCCACAATCAGTGGGCAGCAACTAGCAGTTCTCCCTCAAATCAGAAATAGAAGATTTCAAACTCAAATCAATAGAAAGAAACCACAACCACAAACAACTCGAAAACTCAAATGAAATCACTTAAAACCATCAAACCATACAAACTATGAAATATTCCAAAATAAACTTAAAACAAGAAATCGATATTAGATAACTTAGCTTCAATCATAATTCATATAACCTTCAAAATAAGTAATAATTTATAGTATAAATATTTCAAAATCAAAACATTCAAAACAGCAGAACTAGCATGGAGGGAACGCTAGTGGCCTCGTAATCCACTTCCTAAGGTTTGTCAGGACGAACCCCCGGTCATCTCGCAGAGACCATGTCTAAAATTGGCCAACTCCCGGTTATGGGTAGATGCCTATAAGCTCTTACACACACCCGGACGACAACAATTAACCCAGGTTGAGCTACCTAAGACTCGCAATGCAGGTAGTTAGCATATTTATTAACCATCGGGAAGCAACTTAGCCTCACACCCGACTATGGTCCCACACACAATTCAAAAATCACTTAAAATACTTAATATAATATATTTCACTCGGAAATCTACAGAGAAGCCTAAATGGTCTTACACTCAATTCAATCTGCATAAGAAAATCATATTTCTTAAATTCAATTGAAACTCCATTTCAAAACACACTTCAACATAATAAATCACAAAAGGTATCGTCTGAGTTTAGGAATATAATTAATTATCGGAGTTCAACAATTAAGTGCATTCACAACTCTTGGTGAAGTAATGCTAAACATAGTGTTATTCTTCTCTAAAGAATTATGACGTCGACAATACAATTATAACTCACACATATTCAAACGCACATCAAAATATTTTATTTTAGGGGTTTATAATACCCGAAAATTCCCACATCACTTATTTAAAATATAATTTCAGCTAATATATAATAGTTATAAAAATTCCATAAATTTCTTTGATAAAACAAAAAATCCAAACTACAATTTCATAAAACAACCAAAACAGGGCAACAAGATACAAGTCCAAAAATCATCATAAAAACCCAATCAAACATACTTTAAATGCGAAATAAAAATTAGGGCACATACATTTACTCAATAAGCATCATATAATACCATTTCGGACTTAAAATTCTAAAGCTAACATGCTTAAATAAAATCATAACACAGCAGCCCCAATTTAGGTTCTAGCCGTACCATTCACACAAAACACCCCCAAAACCAACCTTAAACATGAAACTAAGCTTAGCCCATTATAGTACACACTCTGAAAACATAATAGAACCGAATATGCTTGAGTTTAAGCATGAAAATTAAGCAAAACGTATATATAACCAACTCTATTTACGTGATACATGAATTGATGTAGCAGCAGCGCATACGTGTAACAATATCACTTAAAAACAAACCAAAGCTCATAATTTAAATTAGCCCATCACTATACAATACCATAAAACATAGTAGGACATAATAGGCACAAGTTTGAACATAAAAATTAAGCAATTCACATCCTAATTTTCCATTTTCGTACAGCTCCCAAACCTGAACATACAGCAGTACTCAACCTCATTTTCGGCATGAAATCATACCAAAACTTGCCCCTAAACATGATACTATAAATTAGGGATGTTCCTAACATGATACTAACAATAGTAGGGAAGAAATCATGGTACAACCTTTCATAAATATGCTGTAAACACTCAAACATGGAAGCACTTATAGACAGATTTTAATGCCTTACAAAACATATAAAAACCCAATAAAAACATCATGGTAATATCATACAACAATTAGGCTTTTATATCAAACAAATCCAAACATGAAAAACATGATATAAACCCATAAAACTCAATAAAATTCACACAGAATTCTGGCATAAACCCATGAACGAAAATCAAAAAAATAACCCAACCCTAATCATGATCTCTAACCTATTAATCCAACCCTAAGACCCACCATTTCAAATTCAAAGGAAAAAGGCTAGTTACCTCTCATGAAAGTCACAATAATAAGCTTGAAAGAGAGGAGAATTTGCCCCTTAGAACGTCCCCAAAACCTGCTGTAAAGTCACGCCCAAAGCAGCTCGCTTGGCTTCGCTTTTGTGATGTTTTGGAGGGGAGATGGGGCATGAAAATCATGTAGAAGGAAGAGGAAATGAAAACCAAAACCCACCTTTCTTCAAGCCCTTGTATACTCATGGAAAAGTGGAGAGAAAAAGATGAAGGAGAAACATTTGTTGAAAGATAGAAAATGACGCTTGAAGGAGAGTGTTTTTGTGCGTGAGTTTTGGTGAGGTGAAGGGGAGGAGTTGCGTAGCAACTTAGGTGAGTTTAATTAGGCTTAATGAGGGTAAATATGAGGGATTACTTAGGATAAAATGAGCAGCTTCTAATCCCTCAAAGATGCTGTGTAAATTACCCTAGAATGGGATCAAAGGAAGCTCACAAAAAGGCCATACAAAGCTAGCTAGGATTCAAGGCTTCTCTTTTGGGCTTGACTAAATAATTAATTTAGGCTTAAGAATGGGATTAAAGAAAATAATAATAATCCTATCTTAATCTATTTAGCCCTGAAAACTTCAAGGAAAAACCCGACCCATAAACAAATTCTAGTTGGCCCGAAACTAGACTATAAAAGGAATGTAACGAGAGGCGATTTGAAAATATGTTTAAAAACAATAATATAGATTATATTATTGATATCTCAAAAATAATATATATAGTAATACAATAATAATAATTAAAACAATAATTAAAATTACGATACAAAAATATACACAAAGTTCATATTTTACAGAAAAGCAATATAAAAAGACGAGATGCAAAACCAATAATATTATTCATCTATAATGACCTAGATAATAAAAGAGTATTATAATGAGTTTTATGAATATAAAATAAAAGAATAGTTTATAAATAATATCAATTTGATAAATAAGTTGACAGAATCACTCAATACAACTTTATATATCGATATTGATACGATTGAACGTACAACGTCTTTAAAACCATAGAATCACTTTTTACCTATCAAATTGGCACTCCAGTCAAGGAATCATCCATGATGACCCGTATCAATCGCGATAGGTTAAATATTAAAATAACATGTAATTTAGTAACACTTACTGAATTGGCGCTTAAACTTAAGGAATCACCCTTTAAGGAAAATATCAACTCAGTCATGTCAAATATAATTCAAATGATTAAAAATCAAATATAAAACCTTTTAAATAATAACTTCCGATCTTTTTGTCAAATTATTAGGATTCAAAAGCTTGGGATAACCCTTAAATCAAAATAAAGATTTTAATTATTAAATTAGCATTTAATTTAGAAATTGAGATTTAAATAGAAATTAGGTTTAATAGGTTAAAATGCACATAAAATAGTGGTTCGAAAATACGGGTGTTACAAGATCGGACGCAAAAAACAAAAAGAAAATAAATAAATAACTAAAATAAAAAATAAAGAAAAGCAGCAAAAAGATTCAAGGGAAGAATTGAAAAGTGTGTTTATACCCCCTTAGCCGCCTCATATTCCTGCCTAAGGAGCCAATAACACTCCAAGTTGAACTCATTCATGTCAACATCTCCCTTTTTGTGCCAGGTTAAGCTGAGACATGGCTTGTTTTGTCAAATAGAAAGAGGAAAGTGTTAGAAAATATTTCAAGTTTAAATACATTCGAGTAGGCATGACACAAAAGTTCACCTGGAGTCTAGTTTCGGAGCAGGCTGAATAAGGACATGAATGTCGGATCCCTTAGCCAACTTAGTAAGGGAATCCATTTGGGAAGGACGGATACTCGCTGACCCCCTCGGTACACCTTTTTAATCTTGAAATAGTCAAGTTGATGTGCATGGTCCGGATACACTAGGGGCAGCTCGGCCGATGATCTCCTCGTCCAAGTTGAACAGGAAAAGAATTAAAGGTGTTCATCTTCTTTTTAAAATTTCGGTCCTTGCACCAAACGAGGTAGAATCGTTGCTTCCAGTCACGCCACATAGAAGGCTTGTGCAGGACGACCATATATTCTGGGCGGGTGTTCAAAACGAACCACCTGTCCACGTCCGCCTTTAGCTTCACCATGTTGTGCATCATGCAAAAGACTTGGAAGTTAGTGGTGAAGCCCTTCCTAAGGCAATTCACCAAGTATCAGAAAATAATTGCCCAGCTGTTCGACGCCAGCTGCAATAAGGCAATTTGGTATTTGTCCAGCAGCTCCTAGACAAATGGGTGAAAAGGAAATCGAAGGCCTACCTCCAAGGCGGCCCTTGACGAGGGATTAACCTAGGTCGTTGGAAACTAGATTTTCCGGTCAAAACAAAATTTGTAAAACTAAACCCAACCCTAGGTATAGGGGCAAGTCCAGGTCAAACCTAAGGGAAGGCGGTTTTGCTAAAGTCTAAGCTAAGCTATTCCGAAATCTTAAAACGGTGGGTTGGTCTATGCTATCGAAATCAATTCAATCTACAAATGATCAATTATCAAAACACTAGGGAATTTAGGATCCACATGCACCAATGATAAACTTGCTAATTCGAGGGAATTTGATCAATTCAAGGGAAAACGAAATTCTCAATCAAAATCACTCAAGAAGCTATTTCCTAGGGTCAAGCTAGATGTCTCTAAAAATGACTTCAAAGGAAAATTGCTAATCAAGATCAATCGATAATAATAGCATCCAAATCAATTGTTCATGTCATTCAAAGCTATTACGCAATCTAGCATGATCATCAAGGTTAGCTACTCCTCTTCAAATCAAACACATGCACAAATTTCATCAACCAATTTAATCACATCAACAAATCAATCAAAAACTCCAAATTAGCTATAGATTATCACCAATAAATGCTTCACCGCATTCCCTAGCAAAGGAACTACTCACTACTCATTGTAAAATTGAAAAGCATAACAAAAATGATCATCAATCTCATCATCAACATTATAATCCAAATATCAACAATCAAAATTAAGCTAAACAATAGAAATCCAACAATGTAACAAAATCAAACATAAAATTGCATTGAAAAGTTAAGGATTCATATAAAACTTTGATCAATATCAAAGAGGAATGAAGATCACAATATCACAATCATCAAACACCAAGTTTCTCTCTCTAAAATCTAAGAACAATATCACAAAATCAAGAGCTTCTCTCTCTAAAATTCTAATCAAAATCAATTCTGATTCTATTTTCTCATCATCCACTCTCTAGAAATGAAGGAAATCTATATATAGTAAAACTAACTAAGGAGAAGTTAGTTAGACGTCCAAAAGAGACCTCAAAAGGCGCGGCCTCTCACTCCTTACCGCGGCCACAACAAAATGGGTACGGAAACAAGGGGAGGAGAGAGGCGCGGCCGCGCCAGCCACCTGCGCGGTCACTTCTTCCTCTCGCGCAGCCGCGCATTGGGACCAGAGGGTGCCCTTTGGTGCGCTCGAAGATAACCCCGTGAGATCCAGATGATGCATGTTGCTAAGGCAATTTCTTGAAGCCTTTTCGGTGGGTTCAACACCGTCTTTTCATGTCGACGCGGCATGAGAGCGCAGCCTTGAAGACTTAGACTCTTGCACACCTTTGCTTTTGGACTTCAAAAGGAGGGACCGAGACACATCTTTGGCCTTGAAAACCCCGAGGGAACGCCAATGAGCTTTTGGAACATCACCAACTTCCTAGAAACAAAGAAAAGCAAACAAGTAAAGAAGAAAATGCAAAATAAACTAAGAAAAGCAAGAAAATAAGAAATCAACTAAAGAAAATGCAAAGTAGAGAAAATATAAGAAAAGCTAAAGGAAAAGAGGTGAAAGAGAAGTAAAAGTAAAGAAAAATCATCCTAAAGGAAGTTAAATGAGTGCCATAAATGACCAGCCCTATAAACATTGAAGCCCCGACGAGCAATGGTCAGGTCATTAGAAGCGGCCACCGAATTTGAAGTTCTTGGCGGCCGGATCCTAAAGTCCTTTCCTTAGATTGAGGAATCTCTCAAAGTCCTCGAATTTGTCGTTGAGGAAACCCAAAGCTGTTTTCCCTATTTCATAACCGTACAGGCTGTCGAAGTTATTCTCTTCCTCCGCAACCGGGGCGTTTGGGTTTTCAGCTCCCAGTTCGGCCGGTTGTGGTTTAGGTACCCTAACCGAACCAAAGTCGGTGGACAGAACTATGTCCAGCTCAGCTGCCTCGGCCGAGCTTCCCCTGACCAAGCCTTGTCCTCGCTCGGCCATCACCACTCCTTCAGGCACTAAGGGGGGCTTTACTCTTGTCTTTCTCTTCCCCCTCAGAATTGTGAATACTAGATAGAACGTTATGGGGGCGGTCGGTTGGATCAACAATATGAATGTCAGTTCGAGGCCTAGCCGACCCGGAATAATGGGAGGGGGTGGTGGTAAAGTTTGTTCGGATGCCACAAGAGACTGTGGCTGATTTTGGGCAAATAGAATAACGCCCGATCGAGATGAAGAACAAGGCCTCCCAAAAGAATATCGCTCGGACAACCTTATGTCCGAGCTGGTATGTTATGCTGAGGTTTGATTTGGGTTTTGCCCGGACTCTAGCCAAGAAGAAAAAGTGTTTGGCAGATTTACATCTGGGGTTCGTCCGGACGTAGAAGTGCCTCACTAATTTTGGCGCTCCTCAAAAGAAGTGGTCACGTCGATCACCGAGCAAGCACTACCACCAGCAGTGGTGGAGGTGTTTGTGTTTGTGTTGGAGGTCTCCCCATCCGTATTATTTGGATCATGGAAGGCCAAAGGCTATATTATGCTATCGTCCGAATTTCGAGCAGCATATCGGTCATCTGTATGCCATGTTCAACTGCAGGGACATAGAAGAATATATAGGTGGGGGTGAGTTGGTACGCACTACAAATGGGCCCACTAAATAAAGACGAGGACTCGTCCCCATCAACTCTAGATTCCTCAGTCCCAGGAGAACGGACGACCTCATGAGGAAAAACGGACGAGGCCGAGTTTAGAGCTAGTGTGTATTTGGAAATAAAACAAGTATAAAAAGGAAAAAAGGAAAGAGAAAAAGGAAAAGTATTCGGCTACCTCTAGCCGAGTAGAAAACTTGAAGACATCGAAATCTTGATGAAGATTGACCTGAAAACCCATACTTTTGACCGAAATACTCCAAATGCATAGTTAAAATCTTGAAGATTTGAAGAAAATTAACTTTCTCTCTCTAGAAGCTCTAATTTCTCTCTAGAAAGTTAAATCACCTAAAGTAACAAAATGAAGTCAAACCCCTTGCTATTTATAGGCAAAAATTTATGGGGGCGGGATGGTAAAATTCACCATTCCCGCCTAAAAAGTCTAATAGTTAAACTTTTGAAAAATTTTAACCTAGAAGACAAACGGTTAAAAACAGCTTCGTCATTTAAGACGGGAATTCGAACGGGCGTCATAAAGACCCGTTAAAATTAACGCTTCTCTTGGAACTTGAACCATTTTTTGGGAAAATATGGAAGGAGATGGGTCATTTCCCAAAGGCTATTTGGCCCGCGTCGCCCGCCTGACTATCAAACATAGTCCACCAAAGAAATCAAGCGAACTAGACAAGGCATTTAGCCTAAAAAACTTCCAGATGAACGGACGATCCTTTCCGACCTCTGTTAGAGCTCCGAATTGCTCACAAAAGCCTAAGCACTCAAACGAGTGAGATATTAGAGGAGGCAGCCCGTAGCGTACGAGTCACTCCTTCTGAGGGGAAAATTTTTAGGGTAAAAATACCCTAAATACGTGGTCCAATCCCATAGAGACACGTGGCCTAATTTTAAAGGGAACACGTGTCCCTATAGGAAGATGATACGTGTAAAACATAAAAAGAGCACCTGAAACAGAGAGTAAAGGGCCTCTTTACATCATGAGGCCCAAACCCCGAGAAAGCCGCAAAACGGCTCCCAATAGGACACGTGGCCTCTCCTGATTACGCCGCCAATTAAAGCACAAAAAATTAGGGTAGTAACACTAAAGGGCACAATTCCCCACCCCTAAAAATACCCCAATCATTTATGATGGGAAGGGTTGATTGTGACATAACATTGAAAAGAGCATTAAGAGCTCCAACTTCTTTTTACTTTCTCTCTCTAGCCTTTCCGTTTTCCGGTTACTAACTTGATCGTCGGAGGCAAATATTCCGGTAAACGGAATATTTGTTATTTTGTAGGTGTCCGAGCCCATTTGTCCGAAGAGCGTGACCAGATCCCAAGGGAATCCAAAAAATCCCTAAAAGAGCATGTTTGGTTGATTATATGCTTGGAATTGATGTTGGAGGAGCATGAATTATTATGCAAGCATGTGAATCTGTTATTTGAAACATGGTACTAGTTGAATATATGTGAATCTGTTATTTGAAACATGATACTAGTTGAATATATGTGAATCATGGAAGTATGTTTTATTTTTAAGTATCAAGGAAGCGTGAAATTAATAAGCAAGGCTTATGTATGTTTAAAAGTGTTACAATTAGAATTATTAAGCATGATTCATGAATTTAATTCTCACCCATTTATTATCGGTGTTGATTCAAGATACTAGTTTATTTATTTACTCCCTCAAGTAAGTTGAGATTGAGTCAACGAAGTTTATTAGTGCATTCTATGCACCAAGGTAGTAATCGTGCAATTTTGTACACAAAACTAGGCAAGGAACCTTAACTAAAATATATAGTATGTGCTAACTAATTAGTTCGAGAATGAATTGGAAGTTTGTGTTGAATGTTGTTATGTTAATTCTTGATTGATTGGTTGCAGTCATCACAAGCTAAATTGGTAAATCACGTAAAGTGTAAGAGGATACACACCAAAACTCTTGGAACGTATATACCTTGAGTATGAACATATGGGAGGGGAGTTATGGGGTTTTATATTTAACCATAGCTTCTACAAGGGTACAGGACGCTGTACTTTCTTTTATTATTTATGCGCTGGAATTCCGTCACCAAATGTCACATAGTAGGTGCCAATTGGGGTAGCTCCCTGATTGGAAGCTCCATTTTAATGGGTTTTTTCTAAGGAAGGAAACATGTTCGATGCATAATCTAAAACTATTGTTTAATAACTAATATTTCTAGTTATGAGTCAAAGGTAAGTTGACTTGTGATTGTATGGCTGATTAGTGCCATTTATGGCACTCATTTGATGAGTATTTAGGTTATTTTTACCTTCTTTTCACAGATTTCTTTCTTAATAAATGCTTTGTTTTATGCATTTTCTCTTTATTTTACCTTTTCTCTCTTATTTTGTGTTTTTATGGGTTTTCTAGTGTTTTTTTTCCTTTATTTGCTCTCTTTTCATGATTATAGGCATTTTACGAGGTTTGGGTCTTGGTATTGGTGGCCAACTAAGTTGGAAGATGCATTTGGAGCAAAGTTATAGCATTAGGAAAGCTCAAGATGTAAGGAAGTGGATGTTAGAAGTTCTAGCTCCTACACTCTCAAGTCGCGCTCTCATGAAAGATGGTGTTAAACCCACCGTGGAGGCCCTTGGAAACTGCCACCCCAAATGTTCATCAAGTGGAGCTCACTAAGACCCATTTGTGAGCGCACGAGACATCGAAGAAACCCAGAAAAACGCAGGCACGCAACCCACGCGCTCGGGCGCGCACCCCTGCTCGCGCGGGCACTCTTCCCTGTTTTCGGCTTTGCTCGATTTGGTTTCTGTGCCTTTTATAAATACCTTTCTTAACCCGATTTTTGTAAGGAGTTTTTAGACATAATTTTGATCATAATTTTTATCTTAGTTGAGGGTTTCTCTCTCTAGTTTTAGGGTTAGTTTAGGAGTAGATTTAGAGAGAGAAAGTGGGAGATTTCAATGGTGATTTGAGAGATTGATGATACAAGGGTGACAATTGTGTTGAAGATATTCTCTATTATCAATGAGCATTTCTAACTCTATCTTATCTTATTGTTTTGTTTAGATTCATGTTTGTTTGATTTGTTTTGGATGTTTGACCTTGATTAGTGTAATTGTTCCTGATATTTTGTTAATTCTTGATTTCTTAGTTGTTTGATGTTAGATGAAGATTCTTGAGTAGTTGTTTGACTAGAGATTGGGTGAAACTTGTATGATTGATTGATTGTCATTTAATTTGAGAATTTTGTTGATTTATTGTTAAGATTAAAGTGAACAATGTAAGTTTGCATGTGTGTAATTCGATTAGGCGGCCTTGAGAATTATGCTAGATTGTATTGTAATTGCTAATGACACGACCAATTGATTTAGGAATTGCAATTATTGATTGATTTGGATTGTGATTTTCCTAGTTTGTTATTCGTAGAGACCACTAGCTTAACGATTAGCAGATAGCACTTTGTTTCCAATTGATAGCTCTTATCATTACTCTTCACAACTATTGATTGGCATGTTCATCCCAAGTTGTTGCAATTGTCATGATTACTTGTTGATCCCCATTCCCTATTGTTTTATTTTTTTGGTTGTTTGTTTTGTTAGTTGTTAGTGTTACCTCTTTATCTTTGACTTCGACTTAGCTTAGGCATTAATTGGAAACACTTGAACATAACCATACCTTTGACTTACCTCTATACTTGTATTTAGGTTTGTTAAGTGATTATAAATTTTGTTTGGCTTAGGGAGGATTAGTCAATAATGAGTCTATTTTATATGTATTTTTATTCCCCGTCCCACAGTCATATTTGTGCTTATTTAAGCTCCGTGGAGCTATTTTTATTACTAATATACGTTTTCTAGTGTTTTTGTAGAGTATGTATTATTTTGTAGGAATTTACAGATTTATGATAATTCCCAAGCTTATTTAACCACTACGAAAATATTAGAGTCGGATCGTATTTTGTGACCGTATATTTAAGGCCCAAGGACGAGCTAATTAAATTTTGTTAGGTGATTAAGGGCTCGGTTCGTTTGGAGTACTAATTTTAAAACAAGTCTAATATTTGGATATCAAGAAGAAGGAAATTATGGACCAAGTAATTAGGCCACGGATCAACATGCAACTTCAGCTATAGGCCCAAAGTTAAAAGAAGCCCAGAACCAAAGTTAGCAACTTGGGCGTGAAGGAAGCGGGCCCGATCGGGCAACCCAATGCCCAATCGGGTGAGTATGCTATTTGAAAATTTGCTATGTCGGTTTCCAATCTTGTGAGGAGTAGTACTGTGAAGGCTATAAGTAGTCGTATTCTCGTAGTTAGTAGGGGCAGCTTTTAATTTTTAGATTCCTTAGTTTTGATTCTTGATTTAATTTCTTGAATCTTGATTAGCTTTCCCGTAGCACTTTTTCCTTTCTTTAGTTTAGCTTTCATTATTAGTTTTTCCATTAGTCGAATTCTTTAGTTTTGATTACTTATTTTCTTTAATCTTTATCTATTATTGTTTCACTTTAGTTTTATTGTTATTATTATTGTCGAGTTCTATTTATATTACTTTGTTTTATTTAGTTTTGATTGATTTAATTATCTTCACTTTAGTTTATTTGTTTTCATATTTGTTTTATTATTATTGTTTAATCATGCTTAATTTAATTGCCTTGTTTAGTTTAAATTTAATTATGCACGAGTAGTTTAATTCTAGGGTTCTTGGGGATCTATGATTAATAGGAAGGGATGATTTATTATTGTTGATTGTTAATGTGTTGGGTTAATTTTCTATTGATTGTTATTATACTATGCAATTAGATTTTCGCAGGTTTAATTATATGAGTTACGCAATATTGATTCAAGATTCGAGAGATGAGAATTGATGTTTAGGCTTAGTTTCAATAGGCAGGTTAATTTATAAATGGTTAAGTCAAGATTCGAGAGATGCGATTTAATACCGTTAAATTAATATTGTGATTGTAATATGTAGCGAAAGCCCTTTATAATCTGGTTAATTTATGCATTGATAATTGATTGTTGTGTTTTATCCCGAAGTATTAATTATTGGTTAACCTATGACCCTTGATCTTTTTATTATTGCTTATTCCTTTAGTTTGATTATTGTCATAGTATAATTCTCACAATTCTTCCTTGTTTCTTGATAATTTATACTATAATAATTTATTAGGAATAAAAGAACATTGTTTCCCTGTGGAATCGACCCTACTTCCCCATCTATTTTAGTTAGTGATTTTAGGAATTACTTTTGATTAGGTGATACGACTTTGCCTGTCGAAATTTGGCGTCATTGCCGGGGAAACGGTTTTATTTTTATTTCTAGTTGTTATTAGACTCTAGATTATTTTTTATTTTTTTTAAGTTTTTTTTTATTCATTATGAGTTGAAAACATCCATGCTTACGCCACTACAAGAATTATATGATTTTTATGCAGAACCTAACTTTTGTTTTTGTCAACGTCTTTGTCATGAAAATCCTAAATGCCCTTATAGTGAGTTTTTCGTGCGTGCTCCGGATGATTTTAGAGTCTTCTATATACATATGATCATATTCGGAAACGAGTAGTTTTGAATGAGATTTATTGGAAGGCTCTTGATGAAAAAGTCTATGGACACTATAGTAATAAGAGGTTATTGAGGATGAAAAACCATCGGTTATAGAATTTGTGGTTGAAAAATCATTGGTTGACGAATCGGTGATTGAAAAATCATTAGTTGTAGAAACGGTTGTTGAAAATTCCTTTGTTGATGATAATGTTATTTGTGAGGGTAAATTTTTAAGTCATTATTGGATGATAAAGATAATGACTACCTCCATGTTCGTACTATTAATTCTAAATTTTTAGCGGGGGAAGTAGAAGGTTGTGGTATATTTTCTTCTCTTTCTTTTGATTTTTTATTTTACCTTGAGTTTCCTTTATGTGCTCCTAATTTTTTCTATCTAAAGATAAGTGTGCTTATTTTTAAGCCCTATCTAGTGCTTAATGAAATGCTTGCAGGAGCGTTTGATAAATTACTCAAGGCATTGAATTCTTCCGATTGAGAAAAGGAATATGGTCGAGCAGGACCTTGATAAACTAGCGCTTTGCGAGAGGCAACCCGTATTTTATTGCTTTTTAGTGTAGTGTTTTCCTATTTTTGTGTTTTCTTTTTATTTTGTTTTAGAGAGGTAAGGAGAGTGTATCTTATGCTTGTGGGAGTTTATTTTTGTGTAGATTTTGATCTAGAAAGCTGATTTTAAAGGAGAAGATAGCTGAATTACAGTCGGGTTCGACCGGGCAGAGCTCGGCCCAATCGAACGCATGTACGGGTCAACAAAACTGCTCAACTTCGACAAGCCATACCTTTTGCGTTTCATATCGGATTTTGGCATGTGACCTGTCGTTGGAAAGCTCTTCAAGTCTACTTTCTAATTCAATTGGAATCACTGCATTATGAGTTGTACATTAAAAGTTATGACTAGAATAGTGAACCTGACTCAAATTTAGACTTTTTCCCACAAACACTTTGTTTCATCCTTGCCAAAATTTGTTACAAAAAGAGGCATTGCAATCCTCAAGGATTTGGTGACATTGATTTGGTGATGATTATGAGGAGTGGTCACCTTGACTACTAGCTTCCCTTTACGACAATGAGGACATTGTCTGATTTTACTTGGGGGGAGGTTCTCGTGTATGCATGGTATATCTTTCACACTCTCTCTTTTTATTTTATTTTATTTTTTTCTTTGGTGTTCTTAATTTAGATTTATTGCTTTCTTAGGTTAGATTTATTGCATTCAAAAAAATAAAAATAAAAAAATCCAAAAATACGTTGCAATGAATTATGAATCATGCTTTCCTGTGCCCCTTGATGAAAATTTTCGGAATTGTTTTTATTCTTGGTTTATGATGATAAATATTGAGAATTAGTTGATCATGATTTGATGTTTGATTGCCTTGGAACTTTAACATGCGTTAATTTTGCCCAACTACATGTGAATATAGTGCTTGACTAGTTGATTTGGTTAGGAATGTGTGTTAGTTCCTTGTATGTCAATGAAGTTGAGTATTGGTTTTTAACTTTGAGTAATGTTTGTATAACTCATTATTACGCACATTGAGGAGGACGAAGGCATTTGTTCTTTTAGGTGGCTTTCATATGATTTTAGATGCATTTGTTCCCTTCTTGCTACCCATGTTGTTGCTTGTTCCCTTTTATTGTTTATTTAGCAACATTACAAGCCTATTTAAGCCACATAGGTTACTAGTCCCAAGCTTGACTTGGGCCGGGGGAGCAAATAGTGAGTGAGGTGAGGGAGTTTGTAGTATGCTTATTTATTTGCACAATTTGGGTGAATTTGAGAAGTTATTTTGTGTTCTTATCTTGTGGATTGGAAAAATTGAAAAAGGTGTTCAAAAGTTGAAAAAAATTCCAATGTGAAATGAAAAGAAAAAAAGAAGAGCAAAAGAAAAAAAAATTATTTCAATGTTCAATTGTTCTAATTGAAGGTTACTCAAGGAAAAAAAAAAGGAGTTTCAAAATAGAAAAAAATTCAAAAGAAAAAAAATATTCAAGTTCAAAAAAAAAATAGTTCAAAGTTTGTTCGTTTTCACTCAAGTTCTATAAAGTTATATTTATATGAGTGAAATTGTAAATGTTGAAAAAATTGAAAATATTGGATTGATTGTTTGGTGAATTTTTGTAGAGTTGAGTTGAGTTGGAGATGATTTGGTCATTATTTATTTTTTACCTTGGTTTTATTACGAATTTGGCTCCCTTAAGCATAGCTTTACTCTCACATTTTCCCAAATGTTTCTTACCCTTTATCTAAGCCTTACATTACAAGCTTTAAATACCTTCCGACCTTTGTGCATAGAGTTGTATTAATGTGAAATTAGTTGTTTATCAATGCAAAGAATGATTTGATGTATTTCGAGTCAACTATTTAGGTTGAGTGCTTATCTTTTTAAAGACACGAGTGTTATGAGTTTTGGAGGGCATTGTTCACATTAAAGGGGTTGGATGGAGAGCGATCGAGTACATCTTTTACTCGCCACATAAATGAGTGTTGAGTGTGTGACAACTAGTCTTGAATTCTATATACTCTTGTTGTTCGCTCTATTTGACAATTGTTAGGGAAGATTGGTAGTTGAATGGATTTGATTGATTGACTTTGATACTTGTTTGTCGGATTTACCTTGAATCGTATTTATTTATTTAAATCGTATTTAGGGTGAAATATTGATTTATTTATTCATTTCTTTGCTTAGGGAAAAGCAAAGGTTTAGCTTGAGGGAGTTTGATGAGTCTATTTTATATATTTTTTTATTCCCCATCCCACAGTCATATTAGTGCTTATTTGAGCTCCGCGGAGCTATTTTTATTACTAATATACGTTTTCTAGTGTTTTTGTAGAGTATGTATTATTTTGTAGGAATTTGCAGATTTATGATAATTCCCGAGCTTATTTAACCACTATGAAAATATTAGAGTCGGATAGTATTTTGTGACTGTATATTTAAAGCCCAAAGACGAGCTAATTAATTTTTGTTCAGTGATTAAGGGTCCGGTTCGTTTGGAGTACTAATTTTATAACGAGTCTAATATTTGGATATCAAGAAGAAGGAATTAGGCCACGGATCAATATACAACTTCCTTGGGCATGATGAAAGTGGGCCCGATCGGGCGAGTGTGCTATTTGAAACTTTGCTATGTCGGTTTCCAATCTTGTGAGGAGTAAACTGTGAAGGCTATAAGTAGCCGTATTCCGTAGGTAGTAGGGGCAGCCTTTAATATTTAGATTCCTTAGTTTTGAGTTTTGATTTAACTTCTTGAATCTTGATTAGCTTTCCCGTATCTCTTTTTTCTTTCTTTAGTTTAGCTTTCATTATTAGTTTTTCCATTAGTCGAATTCTTTAATTTTGATTACATATTTTCTTTAATCTTTATCTATTAATGTTTCACTTAAGTTTTATTGTTATTATTATTGTCAAGTTCTATTTAAATTACTTTGTTTTATTTAGTTTTGATTGATTTAATTGTCTTCACTTTAGTTTATTTGATTTCATATTTGTTTTATTATTATTGTTTAATCATGCTTAATTTAATTGCCTTGTTTAGTTTAGATTTAATTATGCACGAGTAGTTTAATTCTAGGGTTCTTGGGGATCCATGATTAATATGAAGGGATGATTTATTATTGTTGATTGTTAATGTGTTGGGTTAATTTCCTATTGATTGTTATTATACTATGCAATTAGATTTGCGCAGGTTTAATTGTATGAGTTACGCAATATTGATTCGAGATTCGAGAGATGAGAATTGATGTTTAGGCTTAGTTTCAATAGAAAGATTAATTAATAAATGGTTAAGTCATGATTCAAGAGATGTGATTTAATACCGCTAAATTAATACTGTGATTGTAATACATAGCGAAAGCCCTTTATAATCTGGTTAATTTATGCATTGATAATTGATTGTTGTGTTTTATCTTGGAGTATTAATCATTGGTGAACCTATGACCCTTGATCTTTTTATTATTGATTATGCCTTTAGTTTGATTATTGTCATAGTATAATTCTCACAATTCTTCCTTGTTTCTTGATAATTTATATTATGATAATTTATTAGGAATAAAAGAACATTGTTTCCATGTGGACTCGACCCTACTTCCCTATCTATTTTAGTTAATGGTTTTAGGAATTACTTTTCATTAAGTGATATGTCTTTAGCCTGTCAGTCAACGACCTAGTTTTCCCTATGTCAAAATGGCACCGTTGTCGGGGAAAACTAGTAGAAAAAAGCAAAAAGGCACCCCCTAATTGCCACCAGTTCAGTCCAAACCGGTGGCAAAAATAGGCTAAAAAATGGGCGGGTAAAAGAACCAGTTATAATGGCACCGGTTCACTTCAAACCGGTGGCAAAAACACATAGCCCACCGGTTCAAAGTGAACCGGTGCCATTTATTATTAAAAATAAAAACCTGCCCCTAAAATCCCCCCAACCCTATTTCTCTTTCTCTCTCAGTCGCTCCTCTTTCTCTTTCCACTCCTCCTCTTTCCTTCTCTTTCTCTCTCCTCTCCTCCTCTTTCCTTCTTGCTCACCCCGTCTTTCTCATCTCCTCCTTCTCTTTCTCATCTAGATCTACTCCTTCTACCACGTCTCCTTCTCCCTCGTGTCCACCACGAAGACCACCACGTCTCCTTCTCTTTCATTCGAACACCACCACGAACACATGCAACACCGTTCCCCCACCACCAAGACCGTTCTCCTTCGATTTTAATTTTTGGTTTTTTTTTCGAGTTTTGGTTTTGAAATTTGATTTTTTTTTTCGATTTCGATTTTTTATCCTTATAGAGTTGGCTATTATCTCTCTTAATCGATTTTTTTTTTTTTGATTTTTTTTTCGATTTCTGGGTTTTTTTTTCCGATTTCAATTTTGATTTTTTTTTGTCAATTTTGATGTTTTCTTTTCAATTTCTGGTTTTTTTTATTTGATTTTAATTTTTTTTTTTTTTATTTCTGGGTTTTTTTTTCGATTTCAATTTTGTTTTTTTTTCGATTTTGATTTTTTTTTTCGATTTCTGGGTTTTTTTATTCGATTTTAATAGATTTTTTTTTTTTTCGATTTTGATTTTTTTTTTTCGATTACTAGGTTTTTTTTTTCGATTTCAATTTTGATTTTTTTTTTTCGATTTTGATTTTTTTTTCAATTTCTGGTTTTTTTTTTATTTTAATAGATTTGAATTTCTGGTTTGTTTTTTTTTCCTAGGTCTGTATTACTGGTTTTTTTTTCGAAGCTTAATTATATTAATCGATTTTTTTTTTGTTTTAATTGGTGCAGTTATATTGATTTAGATCTTAAATCGAAGAATCAAGATGCAAGAATATTGATTTAGATGTGTATAGGTTTTTTTTTATTATTTATATTGTAATTTTTTTTAATTTATATTGTAATTTTTTCTTTATTAATATTGTAATTTTTTTTTTATTTATATGGTGTAATTGAACTATTTTATTGATCTATATTGTAAATTTTTTTTATTATATATTGTAAATTTTCGATTATATTGATTGATATTCGATTTATATTTTGATATTCTTATTTATTTTAGTCGATTTTATTTTTAAGTGAAAAAAGACAAAAAACAAATAAATAAATAATTTTTTGGGCACTTTTGGCACCGGTTAACCGGTGCCAAAAACAATGAAATAATTTTTTTTGTCCATTTTTTGCACCGGTTAACCGGTGCCAATAACCATATTTGCCACCGGCTTGAACCGGCGCCTTTTCATGCAAGCAATTGGCACCCCCCACATTGGCACCGGTTCAAAACCGGTGGCATTGAGGGGTTTTGAACCGGTGCCAATTTCGTTTTTTCACCTAGTGGAACGATGTCTATGTTTGAGTGTTTTTGATTGCTTGTGTCTAGGTCTTAGTATATACTTTTCTTTTATTTGATTTTTGCTTATTTTGAAAAAAAAATGGCATGTCTCTCATTTCCTCAATCTGACAATGAGCCTCTTTGTGATTATTTCAATAGACTTAAGGGATTTCTTGATTATAATTGTTGTAATCTTTGGGAGGCTTGTGAGATTTGTTATTTTGGTTTGAATGAGCAAACTAGGGACATAGCTGAATGCATGCATAATGGTGAATTTAGAGCATTGTCAATTGTTGATGCTTGGGATTTTTATGTTTGGTTTGCTTGGAATGTTTATAATAGGGGTAATCATGTTTTTAATATTGATGTGCAATGTCTTGATTCTTCTAATATTATCATGAGTTCCCATGAATAGTCATATGATCCCATGATTGAACCTAGAACAAATGATTTCAACTTTATTTCCTCTTTTGCTCATGATGATGAGGTGCATGCTCAAGTTGATGCTAATAGTGTGTTTCAATTTTCTCCTTTATTTACCATGCCTTCTTATGATGTGCTTCGTTCCCTTAATAACAAATCTCATGTGTTTGATTGTGCCCCCACTCCCTAATGTGATGTATATGCTCATGATTTTAATGTCGATTCTTCTAATCTTGGTTGTGCTTCTCCATCTCTTCTTGAAACTCAACCTTCTACACCTTTTGAATCTCTTGTTGCCATTTTTGAAACTCAAATTAGACGCATTGAGCGTGATAATGATTTTGAGCCTAGTAAGGAGTTGATTCTTAAATATATGAGAAGTCAATTAGAGATAATGAAAAATAATGAGGAGCGTCTTGAGGAAGGAAGGAGAAAGAAAAAGGAGCTAGAAAGCCAATTATCATCTTTATTGCTTGTTTGTGAAAGTTCTTATTTTAATATGTGTGTTGAGGATGATGATGATGATTTTGAGCAACCAAGATTGTGTGAGGATTCTATTAGTGAGCATAGGAGTGAAGGAAAGGGAGTTGAGGGTGATGATGATGAGGATGATTTTGTGGATCTAAACTCCCCTTCCTTTGTTGATTGTGAAGAGTCTCAAGTGCATGATTGTGATTCTTCTATCCATGAGTATTTGAACTCGTCTGAGGTTATGTCCAATAAGTTCTTTGAGAGTCAAATGAAAACCTATAGCCTTTTGAACTAGTTCATTGAGGATGCTTCATGGGAGAAAAATGAGTTTGAAATGAATTTGCATCCATTCATGCATAGTTTTGAGACTTTGGGCTTTAAGGATGTTGAGGGAGTTGTTGTTCATTGTTGTGATGGAGGGGATTATGTATTTCCTCTTGGAAGTTGGATGTTTGAGGGAGATGATGAAGATCATGAGTGTTCTTCTTTTGAGGATTCTATATTTGATTTTCATGCTATTATTGGTGATGTGAGGCATGATGGTGAGGAAAAGTTCATTTGTGAGACCATAGCCCCTATTCCCTTTTCTCATGTCCCTTTTCAAGGAAATTTAACCATATCCCTTACAAACCTATGTCTCTCCCTTCCTTCGTTAATGAGCCTATTGGGGACCCCCCTTGTCTATGATGATTTACATGTCCCTCATTCATTTTCTATTGAGAAAAAGGGTGATTTTGTCACCCAAAATTCCTTTGAGGAGAGTTTGCCTTATTATTCTTCTTCTTATTCTTCTTCTTCTTCTTCTTATTTTGTTGAATTTGCTTTTGATTTTTCTTCTTTTTCTTGGCATCTCTCTCCTCATAGGTGTGCACTAAGCTTGTTGCACTTCCTCTTCTCGTCATTTGCCTACCTTCTATCTTACAAAATATGTAGTAGTGCATTTGACAAGCTCTTGCATCCGTTGCAATATTATTTACTAGAGTGGTCAAGTTTGGGACCATAAGCAAGCCTTTCTCGAGAAGTAACCGGTGTTTTATTGCTTTCATTTTCTTTTCTTTTTAGAATAGATTTTCTCTCATGGAAATGTTTGTGTGCCTTTTGCTAGGTACATGACTTGATATACTTTGGTACTTTGGCTTGGATCAAGAATCAAGGAAGTTTGGGACCACAATTGCTAGCTTATGGAAAGCAAGGTTCAATTCTAGAGGAAAGTGGTTTTGAAAGGTTTAATTTGGTCATTTGTGGGTATTTACATCCACCTATATCCGGTAATATCTTTCCTCGCTCTTTCTCTAATGGTTGATGACTTGTTGGACATGTGTGCGCCCAAGCTTAACTTTTGCTCGTCCTCGAGCAAAACAAAAACAAGTTAAAAATGATGAGCTTATTCAAACAAACAAAAGGAAAAGAGAGGAGACAAGAATATGCACTAACTCACTTTCGTAGGAATCACGGTCAATTTTAGCAACTAAAGACAGGCCATTTAAACCCCTAGATCGCCCTTGAGGACGAGTGATGCTCTCGTAAGGGTTTCCTAAGAGATTAACCCAGAACTCTCACAAACCAAACAAATAAGGCAAAGCATGAAAAAGAAGCAAAAAGAAAACAAAAGAAAACAAATGTTCGTGAGTGGAATTTTGCAAATGAACAAGCACAAATGGATGCAATTATTTCTAAACAAGTAAGGGAGTGCACGTTTCAAGATATCCAAGGTTGATTGAAACATAAAATATGCTAAGCATAGAGGTAGGCTAAAATTTGAAATTTGGTGGTATACCTAAATTGTGAAGCAAAGATTGGCCAAATCTTAACACCAAAACCAAGTAATCACCAAACAAAAACACCAACACCCCCAAGCTTATTCAAAGCCATAATCACAAACATATATACAAAAAGTGTATGAACTCTTCCCCCCAAGCTTGAATAAAGCATTGTCCTCAATGCTTAAAATACGGAGAAAGACACTTACATCAAAATATTTTTGAACTTTTTCATTTTTCACATTTTTATCACTTTTGCAAAAGCATTTGAATTTGCTTTGCTATGTCTCATCTTTCATTTTTTTTCATTTTTTCTCTTTATTTCATTGTCCTCGCCTCTTTTAACTATGGACGGATCTTTCAACTTGGCATTCGCCATTTATTCACAAGATATTTACAATACAAACTTGCTTACATTAAAAGAACCAAACAATCATTCTCATTCACCAAAACTCTAACAATATAGACCAAATGCTTCACAAAAACCAATGATGGGAACAAGAATGAAACAAAAGGCTCAAAAGCTAAAGATGTGGCTTAAAAAGAAGGTATATGGCTCAAATGGTTAGCAAGAAGGAAAATGTAAACCTAAAACAAAGAATTAGAAAACTATCCTAGAAAAAGAAAAAATCACTACCCCGAAAAGATGCCTTTGTCCTTCCTAAATGGCTCAGTCGCGATCTCGGGAGATGAGATCCAAATTCTAGATAAAGAATGCAATAGTCAAGGATCCATGTGCCACTCATGCAAAATATGTAGAAGGCTAGAAAAGAATGAAACCTCACATGATTGTAGCAATAACTCACTATTAGTTTCAAATTCACCAAAAGGAGCAATTTCAACTTTTCAAAAACAATTAGAATCCGGCTTCAAGGTCCCAAAAGTTCTAAAGACTCTACCTTAGCATAGACTATCCTAGAATCAACCAAAGATACTCTCAAACCGTGCACACCATTACCTTTTAAGGAGAAAAGAATTCAAATATACAAGTCCAAGAGTATTATGTCCAAAGCAAGAACAAAACAAAACACAATGAAAATTTTCCTTGAAAGAAACAAAAATCTTTTTGGAATTTTTCAAAATAAAAGAACATGAAAATGCATATACAAATGTGCATGGCATATATGAATCAACATCCATCCAAACATGATAGAATACCCTCCCCCAAGCTTGATTGAGACAATACACTCAAACATAAATCATAGAATCCATTGGAGGGGAAAACAAAGAGATCAATCCATCAAACCAACACATATCCAACAAGTCACCAACCATTAGAGGAATAGCAAGGAAAGATATTACCGGATGTTAGGTGGGTGTAAATACCCGCAAATGACTCTTTTCAACCTTTCAAAGCTAATTTCCTCCAAAGCAATGCCTTGTATGCCACATGTTAAGAAAGAGGAGTCAAACTTCCTTGATTCTTGATCCAAACCAATGTATCAAAGTATATCAACTTATGTACCTAACAAAAGGCACACAAAGATTTCCATGAGAGAAAATCTATTCTAAAAAGAAAAGAAAATGAAAGCAATAAAACACAGGTTACTTTTCGAAAAAGGCTTGCTTAAGGTCCAAGCTTGACTGCTCTAGTAAATAATATTGCAACGAACGCAAGAGCTTGTCAAATGCAGTACTACACATTTTGTAATAGAGTAAGTATGCACATGACAAAATAAAGGCATGCAACAAGCTTAGTGCACACCTATGAGGAGAGAGACGTCAAGAAAAAGAAGAAGAATCAAAAACAAATTCAACAAAATAAGAAGAAGAATAATAAGAAAAAGAAGAAGAAGAAAAAGAAAAAGAAGAATAAGGCAAACTCTCCTCAAAATGTTTTAGGGTGGCAAAATCACCCTTTTCCTCAATAGAAAACGAATGAGGGACATGTAAATCATCATAGACAAGGGGGTCCCCAATAGGCTTATTGACAAAAGAAGGGAGGGGCATAGGAATGTAGGGGATATGGTTAAATCTTCTTGAAAAAGGGACATGAGAAGAGGGAATAGGGGCTATGGTCTCACAAATGAACTCTTTTCACCACCATGCCTCAAATCACCAATAAGAGCATGAGAATCAATCATAGATTCCTCAAAAGAAGAACACTCATGATATCCATCTTCCTCAAACATCCAACTTCCAAGAGGAACTACATAATCCCCTCATCACAACAATGAACAACAACTCCCTCAACATCCTTAAAGCCCAAAGTCTCAAAACCATGCATGAATGGATGCAAATTCATTTCAAACTCATCTCTCCCCCATGAAGCATCCTCAATGAACTCATTCAAAAGGCTATGGGTTTTCTTTTGACTCTCAAAGAACACATTGGACATAACCTCAAACGAGTCCAAATACTCATGGATAGAAGAATCACAATAATGCACAAGAGACTCATCAAGATGGGAGAAGGGATTAGGATTTTCAAATTCAACACTTTCTTCATTCTCAACTCCTTCACCATCACTCAAATGCTCTTTAATAGGATCCTCACACTCTCTTGGTTGCTCAAAATCATCATCATCCTCCTCCAAACACACATTAGATTTAGAATTTTCAAAAATAAGCATCAAAGATGACAATTGATTATCCAACTATTCTTTTCGTTTCATTCTTTGTTTAAAGGATCCTCACGCTTTCTAATCATCTCCAATTGGCTCCTTAAAATTTCCATCATTTGTCTCTCCAAGGGCTTAAGATTAGGATTCATCTCCAACTCCCTCAAACGTTCATCAATTTGGCTATATGGAATTAAAGACTCATTACAAGAGTTTGGAAGATAAAATGGTGAAGAGGTTTGAGGATCAATAGTAATAGAAGAGTCACAAGCAAGGGTAGGATCATCAACATTAAAAATATGAGCATTTTCATCAAATTGGGGGGAGGGGGAATAATCAAGCATATGAGATTCATCATTGAGGGAACGAAACACATCACAAGCAGGCATGGTAAATAATGAAGAATATTGAAACACACCATTAGCATCAACTTGAGCATGCACCTCATCATCATGAACAAAAGAGGAAGTAGAGTTGAAAAGATTTGTTCTAGGTTCACTAATGGGATCATATGACAAACCGTGGGAATTCATGCTAATATTAGAAGAATTAAGACATTGTACATCAATATTAGAATCATGATTACCCCAATTATAAACATCACAAGCAAACCAAACATAGAAATCCCAAGCATCATCAATTGACAATGCTCTAAACTCATCATTATGCATGCATTCAAATTCATCCCTAGTTTGCTCATTCATACCCAAATAACAAATCTCACAAGCCTCCCAAAGATTACAACAATTATAATCAATAAATCCCTCAAGTCTATTGAAATATTCACAAAAAGGCTCATTGTCATTTTGAGGAAATGAGAGACATGCCATTTTTTTTCAAAACAAGCAAAAATTTTATAAAATAAGAGTATATACAAAGACCTAGACTCAAGCAATCAAAAACACTCAAACATAGACACCGTTCCCCGACAACGGCGCCATTTTGACAAGGGGAAAAACTAGGTCGTTAACTAATCCTTCCTAAGCCAAACAAAATTTATAAACACTTAACAAACCTAAATATAAGTATAGAGGTAAGTCAAGGGTCGAACCCAAAGGAACGGTTATATTCATGTGCTTTCAATTAGGCGCCTAAGCTAAGTCAAAGTCAAGGGTAAAGAGGGAACACTAACAATTAACAACCAAACAAATAAAGCACTAGGAATGGGGATCAACAAGTAATCATGACAATTGCAACAACTTAAGACAAACGAGCCAATCAATGGTTCTGAAGACTAATGATAAGAGCTATCAATTGGAATCAAAGAGCTATCTCCTAATCGTTAAGATAGTGGTCTCTACGAATAAAAAACTAGGAGAATCACAATCAAAACCAATCGATAATTGCAATTCCTAAATCAATCGGTCATGTCATTAGCAATTACAATGCAATCTAGCATAACTCTCAAGGCTGCCTAATCGAATTACACACATGCAAACTTACATTAATCACTTTAATCTCAACAATCAATCAACACAATTCCCAAATTTATCACAATCAATCAATCATACAAGTTTCACCCAATCCCTAGCCAAACAACTACTAAAGAATCATCATCTAACAACAAATAAGTAAGAAATCAAGAATCAACAAAATAAAAAGAATAATTACACTAATCAAGATCAAACATCCAAATCAAATCAAACAAACATGAATCTAAACAAAAAAATAAGATGAGATAAAGTTAGAAATTCTCATTGATAATAAAGAAGATCTTCAACACCATTGTCACCCATGTATCATCAATCTCTCAAACCACCATTGAAATCTCTCACTTTCTCTCTCTAAATCTACTCCTAAACTAACCCTAAAACTGGAGATAGAAAATCTCAACTAAGCTAAAATTATGATCAAAATTATGTCTAAAACTTCATAGAAAAATGAAGCTTATAGGTTTTCTCTCAAATGGAGATGCCTAATTGAGCTCTTACTCAAGTGAACAATCCCAAGGTATGCCTTGGCTATTTATAAGGAGTGATTCCTTGTGAATTCCACTCATCTTTCAATGTGGGACTTTTCACAAAAAGATCCCACATGGAAAGAATGTTGATTTTAATTCCTAGTTAAATAAACCAAGGAATAACAAAGTAACAAATGTTACATGGTTAGGTGAGGACCACTTCCTCACTTGCTCCCCAAGGCAACTCACATCCATTGTGAGCTAACCATGTGGCACCCAACCTTGATCCCCAAGATGGGTTAGGTTGGGCCGCCACCTTTCGGCCCGCGTCCATTACCCGTAACCCGGGTCCGCGGCCCTTGCCACATGGCACTGCCAACGTGGCGCGCTGCCATGTGGCGCACTTCTATTTAACGCGCTTCCCTAGCATTTTGCACGGCTTGAGTTTTTACTTGTTACTTGAAGCATTTTCCCGTCTCGCAAATTCCTAAATTTTGGCTCGACTTTTAAGATTCGGTATCGACACTCTAAGCTCGGAATCCGACGTCTTTGTTCACAATACTCAAGTGACTCGTTAATTCCTTTCGGATTAATTAGTCATGTCGGATCGTTAGTTTCTTAGGTGTGACCCGAAGGGTTCAGTCAAGATTAAGCTGTAATATTAATTTTACATTAATATTACTGATCGAAAGCGGCCTCCACCTAGGCATTCCGATCACTTAAACTTACTGAATAAATAGCTTTTTAATAGCTCCGAAGCCTCTATCGGAATAATACACTTGTTCTAAGGACACCATTCCTATCAATCTCCCGCGCTTTTAGTGTATAGCCTTTTTCTTATGTCACTTAATGTCTCTTCATGAACTATAAGATAAGATTATTCGTCATCCTTACTACGTCCAGAAGTGTTTCTCGAAATACGAGTTTAACTTTCAATAAACAGATGATTTCTAAAATCCATCCGAGCACAGCCATGCATTTTCACAGTCTCGCTCTTCGAGAGGCCTTATAAACAACAAAGACATGTTCCCTATTATTAGTAGGGGGACATTCCCACTCTTGTAATATAAGCTTCTCTTACATAGAAGACCTAGCCGCCCGAGTTTTGCCGTTATAATCTCCATTTACGGCAGACGTTTGACTAACATCAAAGCGGACTAGTACTCAAACAAGAGAACTCACAATACTCATGGTCGATGAAAGAGGTTCTGATAGCCATAATGAGAAGTATACTTATGACGATTTTTAAATCTCTTAAAGTATTCTCATAGGTCGATCCAGTAGTTATAAACCAATACTTGTGCAAATGATTTATGACAATCATGTCCTTATAGCACAAGAAACAGTGCTATAAATCAAACTACACACTAATCTCAAGCGGTCATTAATCGTCCATCATTTAAATGACCTCGATTAGTGTAGACACCCAAATGTGTCTCCCCAAAAACCAAACCCAGTGATGGATATCTTTCACGTCATTTAATTATCGAACAAGGTGAACTGTGAAAAGTCTAGTGATGCGGTTGTTTTAATAAAAATACTTCTTTCTGTTTTTAAAAATGTGCTCTATTTATGAAAATAGCCAGTCCAATTTAGTTTGGTCCATGATAAGGGTCCAATAATAGTGTAGTTCGATTAGGCTCAAAAATTGCTTTCCAACGATATATTATAAGCCCAATTCCAATGAATAATGAGGAAGTTATGGCATAAATACTAAATTGAGCCCGAAATGAATTTTATGTGCGGCCCAATGATCTAGAGGAGGGCCTATTAATTATTATTCCTAAAGTTATTAGGATTGATTTTAATGTTCTAGAATAATCTAGAAGGTTCTTTTAAATTCTAATGGAATTAGGATTGATAATTATATTTTAAAGAGTTTTATTTGGAATAAAATAATTGTTTTATGATAAATCCGATTTTAATTTGATAAACACGGAATTTGCTGCTTAATCATATTAAGAAAAGGATTCCATACAAAGCGCGTTTTATCTTTTAATTAGCACCAAACGACAGAGTTTGTCGCCTGGCGCTAATGTCTATCGCCTGGCGACAGATGCTAGTTTTATTCCGTATAGAACTTGAAGTATTTTCTATCGTTTTCGGACTATTTTTCTATAAATAGGGGTCGTATCTCCCCGTTTTCATTCACCAACAATTCACAACCATCTAATTCTATTCTCTCTCTCTAAAAGCTAGAAGCTTTCTCTTCTCTATTCTTTTTATAAACTAGCTTTTTCACAAACACCATTCCGCATTCACAACTTCTAGACACACCTAGCCAAGTTCGGAGTTGCCTTCACCCTAGACGTGAAAGGTTGATAATTTCTGAGGGTTTGGTCCCAAATCTTTGTTTCAATTATTTAATTAATTGTTTATTATTTTCCTTGAAGTTACTAACGCGTGTATTTTATTATTAGAAAGAGATACGAGGCATCCAAGTAAGTGATTTAATATAGAAATCATGCTTTGATTATTTTGATTCCTAGTATCATGTTAGGATGTTTTATTGCTTCCTAGTATCATGTTTAGGGTAATAACTAAGATTTCTAATATCATGTATGATGCTTCCTATTCTTTCTTTATATCATGTTAGTATCATGTTAGGGATAAAGCTTCAATTTTTATTGTTTAGTGACATGCTAGGGTTTGTTATTAATCTTGTTAGTATCATGCCTAGGATCTTGCTATTATTATTATGCTTTATTAAGATTATTATGGTTGATGATTGTTGTTATTAATGTTGCTTGATATATTATTATTGTTGTTGTTGCTTGATCACGCCCTCTCTTGCAGGATTAAAGGGAATTTGTACTTGTAATCACGCTTAATAATATAATTAATAATCTTGTTTAGGTTAATATGATTATAATTCAAGTGATCGCCAATAATAGGTTTGTTTGTGCATTAATATTCAACCAACATAGATTAAACAGGTTTAGGGTTAATCTAATGATTGTATGTTACTTAGAAAGCGCACATGGATACGAGAAGAATAAAGTAGAGGCCTATTATTAGGGCAGGTTCAATCTCTTTTAGGTTGGATTTGTACCTTTATCCCCGAATATCCAGTCATGGTTCCAGACCACTATGGAGTTAGCGATCTTATGGATCGTGAAGGGGTGTAACCTTCACCCTGTGAATAGTTTACAAGTTCCTAAAACTTGTTGGCGACTCTTTTACTCTAGCTTCCTTCACTTTGGACGCCACCATACTTAAGTGTATGATCACAGTGGGGCTCAAGTGTGGGATGCTTGAAATATTCCCTACAATTAGGGATAATTTTCAATTATAATATTCAATGTTCACTTAATAGGTGTTTCTTTATCCAAGACTGGTCTTGATACCCTATTTTGAATATTCTCAAAATCGAATGGACTCATAATTTAATTCTAAACCACAATTAAATAGTTTTATGGAATAATTAGTAATAATTTTTATTCCACTATGAAACCTTTCAACGTTTCATCTTATGATAAATGGTTTTTCCAAATTCTTTAAGAGTAATACTCTTTATAAACATTTATAGAAATCACACCTATATTTAATATGCTTGATTACTTTCGTGCAATTGTGAATGTTGTCGTTCACTTATTGCATAGGTTTAGTTATAATTACTTTGCAAATTCTAGCATCTTCATTATCGATCACTTTCATAATAAGATGATAAGATTTGAGAGTGTCATGGATTATATATGATTTAGGATTTATTGTCCAAGTGATGGCTCCCGCTCATCTTCATGACTTGAGATCTTCAACTTGACAAACTACAATCATCAATGTTCAACAACAAACTTTCCATTTAACATCTTACTTATTATTGCCTTTAAGGCAACCATATTCTCAACATATATTTTAGTAGACTTCCTCATGATGCTTTGCTTGGGTTTCAATCCAAACGGCTCACAATGATTTGGGATACCCTAATCACTTGTGATCGTGGAAATTTACCTTAAATTCCCGCACATTACACATGGATGCACGTCCATGTTACCATTCTCAAGCCACGATTCATTGTTAGCTCGTGCTTATAAATGGCTTCCTTGTTAAGGTTTGTGCTTGCAACATCAATTCTCAAATTACATTTGTTTCCATGTGTCAAGAACCTATCCCTTTTACTTAACCAAGCACTTTGGATGTTCTTGATCATAATCTAACGGTCCATGACTTAGATTTATTTTAATTGGTACTTTATTCTTCTCCTTCTCCAAGCAAGTAAGTCGTGTGACGATTCCATATCGTAGCGTACATGATGGATTTAATTGTAGAATGATTCTTAACATTATTCCATCCATATTACATTTTAGCTCATCCAGTTTCATTGGGTCTTGCTAAACTGTTTGCTATGTGATATGGTTGAAAGTGTCTACTAGAGTCTTTCTTGTTTGACTTAGTATTTAGCCAAGCATATACTTAGTTCAAACATTTACATAGTTTTATACAATGGGTCGAAAGCCTTTCAAAGTCCTTCAATTCATGTTTAACACGGTAAATTCCTTTACTCGTTTAAACATTTTATTAAGTCTATACAATAGATCTTAATTCCCAATATGTACTAAGTATCGTCTTTTGCTTGGTCTGTTGTCAAAAATTCTTTCAAATCTAAGCATTTAGCATTTGATAGTTAATTTACAACAGAGTTCGTAAACCTCTTGTTGGACCTTACAAGATTGACTCTTGCTCCCACTAAACTTCTTATCCATAAGAATTTCTATGTTTCTTCATAAGCCAATCCCTTTTATTAACTTTATGAGAAAACACGTTCCAATTCCTTTATGCAATGCTTCCTTCAATCCCATAATGGATTTCTTGAGTTTGCTTTCAAATCTAGCATTATTCGAATTTTCAAAATCCTTAGACTATTTTCATAGTCACTTCTAAAATCCTATTTTAGGAAGGCGGTTTTGGTATCTATTTTTCCCTATTTCATGTGTGCAATTTTGCTAGAATAATCACAAAAAGACTTGAGCATTCCGATTGGTGAATAGGTTTTTATTAAAATTAACTCTGTGAATCCTTTTCAAAATCTAGCTATGTATGCATATACATTTCCACATTTATTATTTTTCTCCTTGAAAACATATTTGCGATCAATGGGTCTTTCACCCTTCATGCAAATCAATCAAGTTTTAAATATGATTTTCAAACATGGAGTCTATTTCGGATTTTATGGCCTCTAACCATTATTCGAAATTTGGATTTGTCGTAGCTATCTTATAAAGCATTATTCCCTTACTATCTAATAGTAAATAGTACTCTTGTAAGTCTAAGGTTTATTTCTAACTTAATAGAAAATTTATAAGATTCAACCCAAACCTTTGGTGAATTCTATACCTATACGGGGTAATTGCATCAAACACTGACTTTCAAGGCGATTTCAAACCCTTTCATTATGTGATCTTACTCTAACTTTTCAGAAGTTTTGTGAATGAATTCTCTTTTAAGGCATTTGTAAATTCCTTTTGAGTATTCTTGATCAAGTATTCGAAGCCCTTTTAAGGTCTTCCAAGATTCTTAGTTCTAGTTTGTTGCTAATATCTCGATGGTCATCGAATTCATTTTTCTCCCACTTGTCGTTTTGGAAATATGTTACTTTCCAGAAAGACACCACTTAGAGCAACAAACATTATGTTCTCAATTAGGTTGTGGAGGTAATGCCCGTAGTCTCACTTGAATTCTTACAAAGAGACATGTGTATAGTCTTTGGGTAAAAGTCCGTTGTGAAACAAACAGTTAGCTCCCACTTGAGCTATCTTAGCCTTTAATAAACCAATAAACTCCCACTGAGCCACCTAGCTCTTGTTAAGCCGGTGAGCTCCCACTGAGTCACTTAGCTCCCACTGAGCCAGTGAGCTCCCACAAAGGCTAAGAGCCTTAAACATATACTTGAAAAGACATTTAGAAGTTAATTCTATCCATAACTAAATATGGTATCCTTTCTTAGCTCCGATATTTTGTTTAATGTAACATTAGTCATTTGTGCAAATTTTTAAGAGTTTTATAGGAAGGGATGTGATCCATCTTCGTTCGAGTCATTTTCAAATGGCATCGAGGTCTCCATGAAGACACACTATGTTCTTTGTGGAGTTATTTATGAAAATTTCAATTCATAACTTTGTGATGGTCAAGCTTGGCTTAAACAAACATCGCTCGATCTAATCTAGACGTTGTTTGATATCTTGCCAAGTCGATTCTATACTTCACTGAACCTTTGAGCTACTCAAGGTCAACTTTGTTCACATTTGATGAATATAGCCATATTCTTTCAAATTGTTCGTGAAACGTTGAAGTAATTGAATCCTCTTTAGCTTTCGGAGTCAATTGTCTATGTCAAGGACAATAGCTCTTTGCTTTGTCGGTTTTTAACAAGTAAGTCTTGCTTGTCTTAGAACGATTCCTAATCGATCAACTGTCAAGAGCCTATATAGCCTTGATTACGTCCTTGTTAATGTGACATTGATAAAGATGTTCGGAACACAAATCATGCCTATGATTTGAACTTTTTGAGTTATTCATGTTAGAGAAATGTTTGTTTATAATCAAGCATTCTTGACTCATGGTTTAGACGACCATGCCATTCAAATAAATTCACAACTATTGCTCTTTACTTTGAATGCGAGTCTTTCCGTGTGTAAATGGATTATTTGCTGATTATAGAACATAATAATAACCATTATTTATTCCAGGCTTAGTCTTTAAAAGGTCTTTAAACAAAGCATACGACCTTACAATTGATGTAGCTCTTCTTGCTTCATTCTAAGCTTGTAAGTCAATAACTTAGCCTAACTTCAATAGTTAGAGGTCACTTTCAAAGTGGAACACTCAAGCAGTATTTGATACTTGTGAAGACAATAAGTTGCTAAGTTAACTTTAATAACATGAATTCTTTAATAGAAATGGAATCTTATTCCTTTTCTTTGTTCCTTGTTTCCTATATTTCTTATCATACTTCATTTCTTTAAGTGTCTTTAACTTTTATACTTTGTTAGGCATAATTAAGCATCTAGTGCGCCATATAACAAAGTTCCATCTTTTCCTTTAATTCGTACTTGAATTAATACATCAATGAGTTGTACTCACTAGTGTATAAAGCGAAAAGATATGTTGGTTGTCAAGCATTGACAATTTGAGTTTTCAACTCAATACATCATGTTTATCAAAACTACCTAGTATTTTTAATACATGATGTCTAACTGTTCTTTCGGACTTATAAAAGTCATTTATGAGAATTGTATTTTAGAAATGCCTTTTCTTTTTTTGAGAACCATTCTCAATTATTTCTTTTACCAATCATGAAAACAATATAGTTTGATTTGGAATTCTACAAATATAAGTGCAAAGTACAACCATTTATCAAGAAAATAACATAATAAGTTTGAAATTTTAAGCATTAATGCAAACTTTCAATCTTATTAAGCGTCTTATCCACACATTGAATTTGTCCCCATTTGGCGAGAATAAGGCGATTCCAAGATCCAAAGAATCAATGAGTAGCTAAGCATGCTTTGGCTTGTCTTAAACCTCAATATTCTAAGGTAAGAAATTCTTTTCTAAAGGCTCCAAACCATTCTTGGTTAGATAAATCGTCACATCTAATGCTCTCTCAACAACTTATCCACTTTGCCACGACATGTTAGGACTCCATCACTCATATCGTTAAGTATAACCAAAACCAACATGTATGCCATGTCTTGCTTTGGCAAACCCATCAACATACCTTACGTATCCTAGGGAAAAATAGTGATGCCTCGCTTTGGCCTAGCCCATCACTACTCTCAATAGGTCGATAAGTGTTGTTTTGGAATGACAAGTTTTACTCAATATTTTAGAGACCTAGGGTTTCTATGTTGGTTGATTTAAGTGAACTTAATTAATCATCACAACATCCGAAATCCTAGACATGCATCTAACGTATTATTCGTACACATAAGCATAAATATATATCGTGGCTGCCAACGTGGCGCGCTGTCACCGTGGCGCGCTTCCCTAGCCTTTCGCACAGCTAGAGTTTTTACTTGCAACTTGAAAAATTTTCCCGTCTCGCCAATTCCTAAATTTTGGCACGACTTTTAAGATTCGGTTCCGACGCTCTAAGCTCGGAATCCGACGTCTTTGTTCACAATACTCGAGTGAATCATTAATTCCTTTCGGATTAATTCGTCATGTCGGATCGTTAGTTGCTTAGGTGTGACCCGAAGGGTTCAGTCAAGATTAAGCTGTAATATTAATTATACATTAATATTACTGATCAGAAGCGGCCTCCACGTAGGCATTCCGATCACTTGAACTTACTGAATAAATAGCTTGTCAATAGCTCCGAATCTCTATCGGAATAATACACTTGTTCGAAGGACACCAAACATATCAATTTATTGATGATGTAGGAACATGCTATGATTTGAATGATTAATTCCAAGTAGTATCATGATAGGTTTTGATTGTAATTTGTTATTTGGCTGATGTTGGTGATTGAATTATGAAGCATATTTTATTTGTGATGGATTAGTGAATGGAAATAATTATATTGGAATGTTGAGTATGAACCACTTTTATTATTGGCATGATTAGAAGCATATTTAATTAAACTAAATGTTTAATTTGGTTTGGAATATAAAAAAGAGAATTTTATTATGGTTCATATGATTTTTATTGATGCTATGAGCATGAAGAAAGAGCTATTTAAGTGTCTAAGGACACGAGTATTTAATTACATTGTGGTTCCTATGTGCACTTAAGGTGTTTCTAACACCGAGGGATAGGATTTGTGGCGCATTATGCGCTTAAGGTGTCTTTGACACCGAGGTAGATTAAAAAAGATTCAACATTAAAAGTTATGTGGTCACTAATTATTCAAGAATTAATTTGGTATGATTGATTGCTTGTATAATTATTATGTTTGGTTATTGCTATGGTTTGTGAGTCATCACTGAGTAAAATATTATGTAAATAACGTAAAGTGAAAGAGTTTACGCACCAAAACTCTTGGAACGTATGTAACTTGAGTATGAACATATGGGGGGAGTTATGCGACATTATATTTGACCATAACTTTTACTGGGAGTACAGGACGCTGTATATTCCTTTTTATTATGCACAAGAATTCTGCCACTTACGAGTGGTTTATTTTATACTGGCACGGTTAGCTCCCGTGTTAGTACCCCTTTATTGGGGCAAGTTAGGGGGAAACCCGTTCGATGAGTAATCAAGCTAAATAAATAACTTAGTCATGTAGAGAATGTTTATGTTGTGTGTTGTATGCTTGAAAACAGGTGCAACAAGGTAAGTTGTGTGGTTGATAGGACTAAAGAATGATAGTTTGTTTCCTTACGCTTATCTACTCAGCTTTGTTGATTGTATGTTTGTATGTTTGTTTGGCCTTGTCTTTACCTTGGCCCTATGACGACCCAATGGCGAGTAGTGGGGACATGTAAAGAGAAGCTTTTTAGGTGATGAAACATATTCATGATTGGCATGAGTGAAGAGCGAATCATGCTTAGTTTCCATAAGTTTAGAATGTAGTTTATTGCTTTACTTATTATATTATATTGTGCTTGTGAGACTAACGTATAGATTTTAATTATTGTTTGGTTTTAATAAGGGCCTACAATGGTTCCGAGTTGTAGGTTGACTTTGTTTGACTTTGGTTTGACTTTTAAGTTGACTTGTTTTGAATGATTTTGAAAAGAGTCATCCGCTATGTGTCTTTGATATTTGCCTTAGCCGTTTTCATGGTGGCGGTAATGTCTTAGATTTTCCTAATTCATATATAAAAAGAGAAAAATAGGTATATTAACGGAAAGAAATTTCTAGGGTGTTACAAAGTGGTATTTTGGAGCTTAGGTTGAGATTTTTATTACCACTAAAGCCAAAAACGTGTTTCAAAAGTGTTTTGTTTTAAAGTTGGCCAAGTGCTTATTTAATTGTATAATTTAAAAGTGAGTTATTTTATTATCTTTTTTTAAGAATATTAAATATTTTATTAAATTATTTTAAAATTCCAATTTTTTTTTTATTTTAAGAAATCCGATTTTTTTTTTAGAGGGACATCCGATTTTTTTTTATTTTATTTTCGGAGGATGTCCGAAATTTTTTTAGGGTGGCTAATTATTTCGTCCCTTTTCGGCGCTTATTTTCGAAAATAAATTTTTAAAAAAGGAATCAAAATATTTTTAATTTGTTCATTTTGTAGGAAAGCAAGGATTGAGATAAGTATTATGTGTTAAAAGCTTTTAAAAGCATGTTGTTGAGTTTGGGTAGGAAAGAACTTGGGCATATAAGTTAGATGTAATTATGTACTTGTATGCATTAATATTTAGGTTGTGATGTTTAATCTTTGAATTAATTGGAAAAGTATGTGATTATATGATTACATGTATAGATGAAATTATTAGATTGAACATTGAACCTAATTCATGCAAGAACTGTATTATTTTTGTTTTTCTTTGGGAAGGGAATTCTTTTCTAAGCCTTTTCCTTTACAGGATGCCGATCTTTCCTAGCAAACATTCCCAACTTGATACTCTAGTTAAGAAAAACAATGAACATCCATTTGATTATGTCAAGAAAATTCGGTTCTACTGTTCTTACCTGAGTGATGTCTTAGAAAACAAGCTTTATGACCTTCCTAATCGAGTTTCTACTATGATTATCCATTGTCTTCTGGATGAACCCCCATACCTTGCTGTCGAAGCAAAGTTTTCTGATTTCTATCTACCCGGAGACGTTCCAAATTACTCTAAATACAAAGATTATTATGGTCAGTGGTATCCAGATTATAGATACTTGATTTCCTACCTCATTAGAGTTGAGAAATATTATTGTGAGCATTTTCACATTCCATATCCAAACTACTACTATGATGATCCAGCGGGGAATAATCCCCCTTCCTCTAGCCAACAATCAATAAGCTCTTCTTCTACTCAGGGTGATCAAGCAGGGAATGCTAGAGAGCAAGAAGAAGGAGAGATGATGGAAGAGAGTAACAACACAATAGACAGTTCCATTATGGAGATCTCTGATCAAAATCCACCTCCAACCCCAATTATAATCGATATTTCATCTGACAATGAGGAAGAGGAGGAGTTTGTTCAAGTTGAGGAAGAACTAGAGTCACCTGAACCAATGGAGGAAACAGATGATCTTGAATTCGATCCTGAAAGCTACAAATAATCTCCCGATAAGAAGAGGGACAATGTTCGAAAGGACTAGATTTTTGTAGTTTCATTTCCTTTAGGAATTCTTAGATTCGTTTCTACATATTTTTTATTTCAGTTTCAGTAAAATAATAAGTGGCATGTCCACAATGAGTCAGTAAACTTATGTAGTTACATAAGTTATTAGAACTCATTTTATTTCAGTATTCCATTCATTTCATTACTCAGCAATAAAATTTCATTTAATTCTTTGTTAATTAATTCATTTCATTGACAATTAATTCATTTCATTCTCAAATCATTCCTTTCATATTACCAATCCAATGAGCCAATTCTAACTCAAAACACCCAATAAATCATTTCTGAACTCTGGGAATCCATGGGAATTGTTTTTATTTATTAATGTATGGTTGGTTAGCAATCAATAATTGGTTGATAAAGCTACAAAATTGGGAATTATAGCTGTTGCTATCTCAATTTGCTAGCTTCAAATTTATTGTGTATGTTTCAAGGGTATTAATTAGTTAGATGAGTGTCTACCTTGAGAGTTAACCAAAGACCTTATTAAACAAAGTCCCTTGTTCTTAATTCAGGCGAAGAAAAATGGCAAGAAGAAGTGGTAACAATAATGATGGAGGAGAGTTGAGTGAAGTCGTGAGACAATTGGCAGTTGTTGCCTAACAGTTGTCTAGGAATTCAACTAACAATGGGGATGTTCAGGGAGAGCTTTTCAAGAAGGTGTCATAAAGCAAGCCACCAACCTATTAGGGGGAGCCTGACCCAACCATACTGGAAAACTGGTTTCACCCAATTCCTAGCTAAACAACTACTCAAGAATCATCATCTGATCAACAAACAACTAAGAAATCAAGAACCAACAAAATATGAAGAACAATTACAGTAATGAAGATCAAACATCAAAATCAAACCAAACAAACATGAACCTAAACAAAACAATGAGATGAGATAGAGTTAGAAATGCTCATTGATAATAGAGAAGATCTTTAACACAATTGTCACCCTTGTATCATCAATCTCTCAAATCACCATTGAAATCTCTCACTTTCTCTCTCAAAATCTACTCCTAAAGTAACCCTAAAACTAGAGAGAGAAACTCTCAACTAAGCTAAAATTATGATCAAAATTATGTCTAAAACTCTCTTCTATTATTCTCTCTCTAGAAAATGAAGGAAATTTATATATAGTAAAGCTAACTAAGAACAAGTTAGTTAGACGTCCCAAAGAGACCTCAAAAGCCGTGGCCTCTCACTCTATAGCGCGGGCCGCAACAAAATGGGTACGGAAACAGGGAGAAGAGAGTGTGCGGCCGCTCTTGGCTCGCGCACGGCCACGCCATGCACCTGCGCGGCTACTCCTCCTATGCACGCGGCCCTGCTATGGGAGCAGGGCATGTCCTCTTATGCGCTCGAAGATGACCCTATGAGCTCCGGATGATGCATGATGATATAGGCAGTTTCTAGGAGCTATCTTGGTGGGTTCAACACCATCATTTCACGTCCACATGGTATGAGGGCGCAACCTTGAAGACTTGACTCTTGCACACCTTTGCTTTTGGGCTTCAAAAGGAGGGACCAAGACACATCTTTTGCTTGAAAACCCCAAGAGAATGCCATTGAGCCTCTCGAACATCACCAACTTCCTAGAATCAAAAGAAGAACAAACAAGTAAAGAGGAAAATGCAAAATAAACTAGGAAAAGCAAGAAAATAAGAAAGTAACGAAGGAAAAAGCAAAATAGAGAAAATACAAGTAAAGCTAGAGAAAAAAAGGTAAAAAGAGAAGTGTAATGAAAAATCATCCTAAAAGAAGTTAAATGAGTGCCATAAATGACACTCATCAACAAAGTTTATCGAGTTGTCTCATTTTGCTGAGGAATCTATAGCTACAAAAAAAGCAAAGGCTAGGAATTTGAGAGTGTCTTGACTACTAATTTGCAGCTAAAGTTGTTTGGGCAAGTATTTGAAACCTTGGATGAAGTGTATGGGAAAGCCGCACACCTTTATGCACTGGAGGTGAAGAAAAAGAAGGAATTAGCTGAGATAGAAGAGAAGGAGAAGAGAAAAGAGGTGGGACAAAATTCTAGAAACCAGCAGGGTAACCAGAACGGTTTTAAGAAGAAAAAGTACCACCATAACAACAACAACTTCCACAACAATAACAATAATTCCCAAGGTAACAATCGTTAGGGAGGACAAAACTTCAATGGGGGAAGTAAGAAATCTAACCAGGGAAATAATAGGGATGAAAGGCGCTAAGAGGTGCAGAAATAACCATCCTGGGAGAGATTATGACGGCAACCTAGTTACTTGTCGTGCTTGCAATAAGTTAGGGCACAGGGAGTATGAATGTTTCTCTAAGGATCAGGCTCCGGAACCATCCTTATCTTTCTTACCGGAGCACCAATGTGCAAAACCCTCTACCCCCACAACAATCACAACAACAAGCACCACAACAACCACAGCAGAAATATTACCACCCCAACTCTAGCCAGAAAAACACTCCTCCACCTACTGACCCTGCCTTGTCAGAAATTAGAGCGATGCTAGGAAATATGCAAAACCACTTGAAGAGTAGGGATGCTCAAATTGATTCGATCTTAGCTCATAATAAAATAATGGATAATCAAATTGCGCATATATCCTCTACTCTACAAGCCCGTCAACAGGGAGCCCTACCATTGCAACCAATACAACCTACAAATCAAGCTTTTGCAATCACCCTAAGGAGTGGTTCATACTATGATGGGCCTCCTATGTCCAGAGATGATGAACCTGTTTTAATGAAAATTGCTAATCATGATTCTGTTATATCTAATGATTTTAACGCTAGCCTTGCAGGGTCTAGGGTAGTACTAATATTTTTGATGCTACATTGCAGGGGACAACTCCAGGGAAGGTTGCAACTCAAGATAAGAGTGGCGATGCTCAAAAGCCAGTTATCAAACTTATGTTCCCCAATAGAAATTTGAAGACTAAATTGAATAAGCAGTTTGGTAAGTTCTTGGAGATGGTGAAAAATTTGCAGGTAACACTTCCTTTCACATAGTCAATTACACAAATTCCTGCATATGCTAAATTCATGAAAGAAATATTGACTAGGAAAAGATCTATTAGTGAGGTGGAGACAATCGCTTTTACTGCAGAATGTAGTGTCATACTACAAAATGAATCTCCACCTAAACTAAAAGATCCGGGTTGTTTTTCTATCCCTTGTCATATTGGCAATCTGATGATTAATAATGCATTATGTGATTTGGGTGCTAGTGTTAGTGTTATGCCATTGACTGTGTGCTCTAAGCTAAATATGGGTAAATTAAAAGCTACCAATATTACTCTGCAAATGGCCGATCGTTCTATGAAATACCCTTTAGGTGTTTTAGAGGATATTCCTGTTAGAGTAGGTAAATTTTATATACCTGTTGATTTTGTTGTTCTTGATATGGAGGAAGATTTGCAAACTCCAATTATTTTGGGTAGACCATTCCTTCATACTGCAGGAGCAATTATAGATGCGAAAAGTGGTAAACTGACACTATCAAGAGGGGATGATAATATTATTTTTAATTTGAATAATGCCCTTAAAGGCCCCATGATAGAGGAGAAGTGGTTGATAATAAATGTTCTAATAAGCCCCAAGCTCTTTATAAAGATTCCTTGGAGGCGGTATCTTGTATTGCATCTTCTACAGCAAAAATTATTACATGGAAAGAGGAAGTTGATGCAATAGAAAGAGCCATGTACTGTGAAGGGTTTGGTTTTGAAGATGAGAAAGTGGAGAAAAGTGAGCAGGTTGCGACAACTGAGCCCGTAATGAGAGTCCCACCTGATCGAGTGACAATAGCTCAGTCAAGTGGAGAACCAAGGCAAATTAAGGCCAAAGAGGTGACCATTGAAAGTAGTAGTTAAGAACCCCTAGTTCAATCCACGGGAGATCCGCCCGACCAGGTGAAGTCGCGCCCGATGGGGCGCGAGAGGAAGGAAGATTGTGGCCTTACTTTCACCCGACTGGGCGAACATCCGCCCGATCGGGCACGAGAAAAGGTCCGTATACGACAGTTTTCGCCCGACCGGACGCGTGAAAGAGCTTTATTGAGGACACAAAATCACCCGATCAAGCAAGGAACTACCCAATCAGGCGCGAGGTTAGCAAGTTTATGTCCCTATATTCGCCTGACCGGGCGAAAGGCCACCCGACCGAGTGCGCCTCCCTTTTCCTCGTTCTGTTTTTCTTCTTTCTTACTCCTTTTTCTTTTTATCTTTTCTTTACCTTTTCTCTCTCTAAAAGCCAGATTTCGTTTAGCCGTGCTGGGATAATCCCTGAGTCAATGAGGACATTGTTTGATTTTGGCTTGGAGGAGTTTTTGGATTGAGGTATGGTTTCCTTATTTTTATTGCTTTCTAGTATAGTTTTATTGCTTTGAAAAATGAAAAAAAAAAAAAAAAACAAAAATATGTTCCAATGAATTGTAAATCATGCTTCCCTATGCCCCATACTTAAAAATTGTTTTGATTCTTGGTACATGATAATGAACATTGTGGATAGGTTAGCCATGATTTGATATTTGATTGCTTGGATGCCCTAACATGCGTCAATTTTGTCCAAGTGCTCTTGAATATAGTGCTTGACTGGTTGATTTGGTAAGGAATTGTGTGTTAGTTCCTGGTATGTCAATGAATTTGAGTATTGATTTTTAACTTTGAGTAATGTTTGTATGACTCATTATTATGCACATTGAGGAGGACGAAGGCATTCATTCTATTAGGTGGCCTTCAGATGATATTAGATACATTTGTTCCCTTCTTGCTACCCATGTTGTTGCCTTGACTATTTGTTATTTATTAGCCGCATTACAAGCAAATTTTGCCCCATTGGTTACTAGTCCCGAGCTTGGCTTGGGGGAGCTATTAGTGAGTGAGATGAGGGAGTTTTTTAGCGTGCTTATTATTTGCACTATGTGGGTGGGTGTTGAGAAGTTGTTTTGTTCTTCATTGTGTTTTATTTTTGATGAATTTGAAAGATGTATTTCTTGAAAAAATAAAGCATGATATTGGAAAAAAAAAAAAAAAAAGAGAAGTTCAAGAAAAAAAATGAAAAAATAAGTGAACTTCAAAAAAAAAAAAAAAAAAAAAGAGTTTTAATGAGAAAAAATCAAGTTGAAGAGTTTAAAGTTTGTTTATTCACTCAAGATCTACATTGTTATATTTTTATGTGTTATGATTGGAGTTGTATTTGGTGAATTTTTGGTGGAGTTGAGCTGTGTTGGAGATGTTGGTCATTATTTACTTTTGACCTTGGTTTTATTAGGATTTTGGCTCCCTTAAGCATAGCTTTGCTCTCACATTTTCCCAAATATTTCCTACCTTTTACCCTAGCCTTACATTACAAGCTTTAAAGACCTTCTGACCTTTGTGCATAGAGTTGAGTGAATGTGAAATTAGTTGTTTATCAATGCAAAGGATGACTTGATATATTCTGAGTCGACTATTAGATTGAGTGTATGTCTTTTTAAACACGAGTGTGAGTTGGGAGGGCATTGTTCACATATAAAGGGGTTGGGATGGAGAGCGATCGAGTACATCTTTTACTCGCCACATAAATGAGAGTTGAGTTTGTGAGTGCTAGTCTTGAATTCTATATGCTCTTGTCGTTTACTCTACTTGGCAATTGTTAGGGAGGACGAGTGATTGGATGGATGAGATTGGTTGATGTTGAAGCATGTTTGTTAGATTTGCCTTGAATTGGTTGTTCTTGATTTTGATTATTAGGGGTGAGGCATGTTTTATTTATTCATTGATGAGCTCTTTGCTTGGGGAAAAGCAAAGGTTTGACTTGGGGGATTTTAATATGTCTATTTTATATAGTGATTTACCCCTGTCCCTTGGTCATAATTAGTAGTGTTTTTTTGCTCTCTAGAGCCGCTTTTATTACTAATTTGTGTTTTCTAGTGTTTTCGTAGTTTTGGTTGAGTTTGTAGGAAATTTGCACACTTGGAGCATTTTCCCAGGATTTTTTGGAGCAACTACGAGCATTGAAAGAGCACAATCACCTTTCATAGCCCAAGGCTGGTTGGAGTCATCAAACCGGTGATTAAGGGCTCGACATATGAGAAGATGAGGCATTAGACCGAATTATCAAGTCCCAAGGGGGAAATCCAGAGTGGGCTAAGAAGTGAAGCCCAATCGAAGTCCAAGAATGCCCAAAGAGTCATCGCCCGGTTCAGAGGGGGTTCGCCCTGAAGCGCGCCCGACCAGGCAGGGTGGAAGAACAAGGTTGCAGCATCTCTTGCCCTGTCTCGCGCCCGACCGGGCGCGAGAGAAGCGTACCTGATGAAAAAGGCGCGCCCGGTCGGGCGGTGCCTCGCCCGATCGGGCGCGTGTTTCTGGAGGGAGATTAGGCGCCGTTTTACTTTGTTTTAACTTAGGATTTTCTAGCTTAGTATAAGTACGCTTTTATTAAACGAGTTCAGCACGACTCCTTACTCTCTTTCTCTCTCTCCCCTTAATTAAACTCTTAGTACTATTTTCTCTCTTGTTTCTCTCTCTACAACTCTTTGTTTAATTCAATCCTTTATTTCCGTTAACTTCGGTAATGATTTCTCCACTATTATTTTCAGTATTTTAATTTCTTAAATTCATCATGTCTTGTTTATTTGCTTCAATTAGTTTAGATTTAATTATGTGTGAGTAGTTTTATTTTTGGGGTTTGTGGGGATCCATAAATAATATGAAAGGGTAATTTATTATTGTTGATTGTCAATGCTTGATTAATTTCCTATTGATTGTGACTATTTGACTACTTATGCATTATTTGCTTTTGCATACTTATATGTGATTAAACTAACCGTTTGATTTGACTCGTGATTATAAATATGCTTAAATAAACTAACCAATGACTAAAGGACTTTGCTTAATTAATTTGAGCTAATAAATATGTATAAAATCGAGTCATAGTTCCTTTGAGTCAACCAGGATTTTTATTCCCATATATTGTACAAGCGTCAACTTGTTTTGGTCATAACCGGAGTTCTAGAAATTAATACGAGTTGTACAACCTGTGGATCTGTAGCCCCGAGTTTTATCTTTCATTTGGCGTTGGTTTCATCCAATTCGGAGTCACAGATCAAAAGTTATGACTATTATACTACAGATTGTCCAGTTTAGTGCACATACGTGAAGTCTTAACTTAGTCTTTGTTTGAGTCTAGTCACATGGTCATGCCACGAGTCTTGAACATATCACTTACACTCACAAGTATTCACACACTTTGTACATACTCTTTCCACACCATGACCATGTCTTAGGTTCATGCATGAGTCGTCATTTTCGTCATTTGAATTGGGGTCCCACTCTATTCCTATTTTTTCCATATCTCTCCATCTACATCACCTTTTCATACATTACATATCTCACACTTTCCTTCTTAAACACTTTCTACATTCACATTCCTTCATCTTACATGCTTCCTCCATACATCATTCACCTCATTACACTCTTTTCCCATCCTTGCATGTTGAATCGAGTTTGAGTCATGTGATTGACAAGCAAAAAAAAAAAAAAAGGTAATGATGAAACAAATGCACAAGGCAAGCTTCTCACCAAGATTTCATGCTTTCTTCTTCTTTTTTCAAACCCTTCCCCAATAAGTCTAGCATAGGCACCCTTCATCCTCCTTAGATTTATTTCTTAGAGTTTGATTTTTACCCTTCACTTTTTAAATAAAATGAGCATTTATTCCTTGCATATGATCATTGCATTGCATTAAAAAAAACGCTGGACTAAGAACAAGGTATACTAATGATTTAAGGCACTTCTTATAGCCTATCATATCACCATCACCTTTCAAATACATAATCTTTTCTTGAGAAACCACTTTGAGCCTCGTCTAACGATAGACCTTTCTTTTTTCAACCCACATCTACCTAACCTTGGGATGGGATGGTGTGTAACTTATGCAATTTACAAATAAAATCTTGAGTGATTTTAAAAAAAAAATCTCAAAAATTCAAAAAAAAAAAAAAGTGTACAAAAGGGCAAGTGTTCCAATGTCATTAATATGAACACGTCTCAGATTGCGTCTCTTATCAAGTGCTCGGTACCGTGCCTGAGAAACATGAATGACAAGTGAGTGATAGACCGCATGATCGGGATTACCCACACTTATCAAAAAAAGCAAAAAAAAGGAAAGAAAGGAAAAATATTAGCGAAAGATAGTTCAAAAGTGAGAAACCTCAAGCATACAAATATAAAGATTCAAAAGCAAGGTTGCACACCTTAGGGGCTTATCTAGGGTCTTGAGCCTTTGTCCCCTTCTTCTTCAACCTTTAGCCTAACCACGTTACAACCCTTCAAAGACCTCTTTGAGGTATACACATACTTGTGCGAGGTTCGACTAGAGCTACATTCGGCCTGATTCTTAACGGATACGTAGGCAACCTCACATTGGGGTGCGGCCGTAATAAAAATGCATTCACATTCATACATGATCATATCAAGGGATCTCCAATGTTCATCCCTATCCATTTAGAGCTAGACTTAGGGGCTTGATCCTTACATCATTAGCCTATCCAGCCTGAGAGTCACCATTATTTGAATCTTCTCAATATATTTCCACACCCTTAGACTTTACGGCCTAACTGTAGTGCCACTTTCACACACATCACAAATACATGACCAAATAAAACTTCCCATAGGACCCTTTGCCATGAAATTTTAAACGTTGAAGCATGCCTTGTCATATCAAGATCACTCATTATCATAAAACATCATTGCGTCACAAAGTATGAACTGCTTAGCCTCCGTGCTTAAGTTACCTAAATACTTTCATCATCAAGTCAACAATTGAGATAGCCTAGGATGTTACAATCCTTACACCATGAGATACAACATTAGCGTATACATTTGACTAAACTCATTCAACATTCACTATAAACACTCAAACACTCGCTTCGATTCTTTTTTGCGTCTTTCTTTTTCTGCATTTTAAGTCAAGCACATTACAATACAATGCACACATGGGTCATGAACATTGAGTCATGTCACATCAAGTTCAGTCTAACACATGTGTCAAAACACATTAAGTCACACAAGAGTCAAACACACTAAACCTTGAGTTAACCTCAAGTCAAAGCAATCATAATGTCAAACACAACAAACCTTAGGTCAACCCTAAGAAAAACATAAGCAAAGTCCTATAGTCCAAAACATATATGCAGGTGCACTAAGTCCCAGACGGACAAGTGATCTTTACAAAGGTCTAAGGCAAAAGACGCAAGTTTTTTTCAAGACATGAGAAGTTATCACTTCCAAGGCGTGAAGATGAGAGAATTTTACAAGACGGCTCAAGGCGTAGTGGTCTTCGACAACATTCCCTAGGATGAGAAAGTTGTCACCCGATTTGAGAAGATAGCTCGAGGCGATGCAATCTTGGACAGCGCTCCCCAAGAAGTGGAGGTTGTCGAACAAAACAACTTTGATTCAACAAAAAATGATTATATCTTGAGGCATAGACGATTCATACATCAAGTTTCTCAAGGCAAAGAGACCCATAATTATCGGACAAGTTTTCCTAAGACGAAGAGAAATTGTCGATTGATGCACACTTCCCAAGGTGTAGAAGTTGGCGATTGCATCCCAAGGCGTGGGTACTTAGTGGAATTTCACTTGCGAGCTACTCAAGGCATAGCAGCTCACGACAGGACTCTCAAGACGTGGAAACTGTCAAACTATTAAACTTCCCAAGGCGTGGAAAATCATCATTCAAAAGGCTACTCAAGACGAAGGAGTCTACGACATGTTGCCCGAGGCAAGGTAATTTGTCATCATTCATTTGTGAGTTTCTCGAGGCGCAGAAGCCCATTAAAGAATTCCTAAGGCGTGGAAAACCATCATCCAATGGATCGCTCGAGACGTAGTGGTTCACAATAAGAATTCCCAAGGCGTGGAAGACCGTCATTTAGTGAATCGCTCAAGACGTGGCGGTTCGTGGTAGAATTCCCAAGGCGTGGAAGATTGTCGTCCAGTGGGTCGCTCGAGGCATGGTGGTTCCCAATAGAATTCCCGAGACGTAGAAGGACGTCACAGCAAAGCTGAAGACGATTACAAGCAGTCGCCTTCGACTATGTTCCCTAGCTTGCGGAAGATATTCGCAAAATAACAAAAGGCCGCTACAAGCGGAGCAGTCTTCAAGCGATATCCCCTAGCTTGTGGAGGTCGTCACAGCAAAATGCAGCAACGAAATCGGTTACCCTAGAGACTGTGCTCGACGGTGCAAGATACGCGTTTCTTATCTCTTTTATCTATTTAACTAACGCTAGTTTGCAGGTATCGACGTTACAAGAATGATTTAGGGTCACATAACGTTCTGAATCATTCTCCGTCCCTATCGCTACTTTGACTTTCGTTTTCAAAACTTGCGTTTCTCGAAACTCAGTCAAAGTGGGGGCTTCTGTAGACACCCAAATATGTCTCCACAAAAACCAAACCCAGTGATGAATACTTTTCACGTCACTTGATTATTGAACGAGGTGAAAGTGTGGAAAGTCTTGCGATGTGGTCGTTTTAATAAAAATCTTTCCTTCTGTTTTCGAAAATCTACCCTATTTATGAAAATAGCTAGTCCAATTTAGCTTGGTCCATACAAGGGTCCAATAATGGTGTAGTTGGATTGGGCTCGCAAACAGCTTTCCAATGATATGTTATAAGCCCAATTTCGATGAATAATGAGGAAGTTATGGCCAAAATACTAAATTGGGTCTGAGATAGTTTTATGGCCCAATGATCTAGTGGAGGGCCCATTAATTATTATTTCTAAAATTATTAGGATTAATTCTAGTATTCTAGAATAATCTAGAAGGTTATTTTAAGTTCTAATAGTATCGATAATTATCTTTTGAAATAATGAATTTGATTTGAAATAAAACAAGTGTTTTATTATGATAAATCTGATTTATAATTGATAAACACGGGGTTTAATTATTTAATTACATTAAAGAAAGGATTCCGTACCAAAGCGCATTTTATCTTTTAATTAGCGCCAAACGACAAACCTGTCGCACGACGACAGACTCTGTCGCCCTGCGTGATCTTTGTCGTTTCGCGCTGGGTCCTGTCGTTCGCGATAGGAGCCAGTTTTATTCCGAGTCAAATTCTAGCTCTTTTCTATCATTTCCGGACTATTTTCTCTATACATAGGGTTGTATTTCCCCGTTTTCAACAATCAACAATCATTCACAATCATCAACAAGCTTGATCATCACCAATCATCTCTCTTCTCCCTCAATTCTTTTTCTAAGCCTTCCCCTTTTCAAAATACAACATTTCTCATTCACAAGTTCTAGACACACCTAGCCAAGTTCCAAGTTGCCTTCGCCTTCCGACGTGAAAGGTTGATAATTTCTGAGGAAAGAGATACGAGGCATCGAAGTAAGTAATTCAATTATTTACTATTCTTTTGATATAGAAATCATGTTTAAAATTTTATATTAATTCCTAGTATCATATTTAGGTTGTTTCCTGTTTTCTTCTATCATGTTAGTATCATGTTAGGGATAAAGGTTTGATTTTTAATTTTTAGTGACATGCTAGGGTTTGTTATTAATCTTGTTAGTATCATGCCTAGGATCTTGCTAATATTATTATGCTTTGATGAGATTGGGTTTATTATTATGATGATGATTGTTGTTATTATATTGCTTGATATATTATTGTTATTGCTTGATCACGCCCTCTCATGTTGGTTTAAACGGAATTTGTACTTGTAATCACGCTTAATAAGATAATTAATAATATTGTTTAGGCTAATATGATTATAATTCAAGTGATTGCCAATAATAGTTTTGTTTGTGCATTAATATTCAACCAACATAGATTAAACATGTTTAGGATTAACCTATTAATTGTATGTTAGTCAGAAAGCGCACATGAATTTGAGAAGAATAAAGTAGAGGCCTATTTTTAGGGCAGGTTCAATCTCTTTTAGGTTGGATTTGTACCTTCATCCCCGAATATCCAGTCATGGTTCCAGACCACTATGGAGTTAGCGATCTCATGGATCGTGAAGGGGTGTAACCTTCACCCTATGAACAGTTTACAAATTCCTAAAACTTGTTGGCGACTCTTTTGCTCTAGCTTCCTTCCCTTTGGACGCCACCATACTTAAGTGTATGATCACAGTGGGGCTCAAGTGTCGGATGCTTGAATATTCCCTACATCCTGGAATATTATTTATTGGTGAACCTATACCCTAGGCCTCTTTTTCATTGATTCTTCCTATTCTTAATCCTAGTAGTTTAGTTCCCTTTTAATAATAATAATTCAGTTACTAATAATTTAAATTGCTTTAACTAATTAGGAATAAATCAACTTGTTTCCCTGTGGTTCGACCCTTCTTCCCTATTTGTATAGTTAGAGGACATAGGAATTATTTTTGATAAGGTGATACGACTTTAGCCTGTCAAGGGGCTCAGAGAAACTTCCAGGGAAGCAACAACTATTCTAGGAACAAGGGAGCTCAGCAGAATATGGCAAAAACCAACAATAGTAATGGGAATAACCAACAGAAAGGTGGAGCTACAGGAAAGTTGAATGTGATGAGTAGACATGAGGCTGATTCCACGAAAAATGTCATCACCGGTACCTTTTCTATTAACTCTATTCCTGTTAAAGTTTTGTTTGATTCTGGTGCAACTTTTTCTTTCATTTCAAAGGCCATTGTTTCAAAATTATCAAACTGTTTAAAAACAGTAGATTTGGTAGATTTTCCCATAGTTATACCTACGGGTGGGGTAGTAAATTGCAAAAAGACCTAGTGTTTCTATCTAACCTTATAGAGTTTGGATTGAGTGACTTCGATGTCATCTTGGGAATGGATTGGTTGAGCAAGTACAATGCAGAGATTAGTTGTCGATCACAGAAGGAAAAGATGAATACCACTGAAGGTGAATTGGTGACATATTAGATGCATGGTGAAACCAAGTGCCCAAGGTTAATATCTGTGTTAAAATTGGAAAAGTACATTAAGAAGAGCATCCAGTGTACTTTTATAGTGTGAGAAACATGGAACATGAGGAGACAACTAGGCCTGAGGATATAGAAGTAGTGAATGAGTTTCTGGACGTGTTTCCAGAGGAGATTCCTGAAATGCCAAAAAGGGCAATTGATTTCACAATAGAACTAGTTCCAGGAACAACACCAATTTCCAAGGCACCATATAGAATGGCACCTGTAGAAATGAGTGAAAATCATACCCAGAGCATCGCCTTGGGGAGCACCAGTGTTATTTGTTAAGAAGAAGGATGGAAGTATGAGACTATGCATTGATGATAGGGAGTTGAATAAGGTAACCATAAAGAACAAGTACTCATTACCAAGAATTGATGACTTATTTGACCAGTTGAGAGGCACAACGGTGTTTCCCAAGATCGATTTGAGGTCTGGTTACCATCAGTTGAGGATTGCAGATGAGGATATTCCTAAAACTGCATTTAGGACGAGATATGGACATTACGAGTTCACAGTAATGCCTTTTGGATTAACGAATGCTCCAACAATCTTTATGGATTTGATGAACAGGGTGTTTCATCCATTTATGGACAAGTTTTAGGTAATACTCATAGATGATATACTGGTGTATTCGAAGAGCAAGGAGGAACATGTAGAACACTTAAGGGCAATTCTGCAAACACTAAGAGAAAACAAGGTTTATGCAAAGTTCTCTAAGTGTGAGTTTTGGTTGGAGAAAGTAGCATATCTAGGTCATTTTGTGTCCAAAGATGGAGTGGAAGTAGGTCCAACAAAGACCGAGGCATTGAAAGGTTAGCCTACTCCAAAAACAGTATCTGATGTTAGGAGTTTCTTGGGTTTAGTAGGGTATTATAGGCATTTTGTGAAGGATTTCTCGAAGATTGCTAAACCTATAACTACTCTAATGAAGAAGGATAAAAATTTTAAGTGGGATGACAAGTGTGAGGCAGCATTCCAACTCTTGAAAGAGAAGTTAATTACAGCAACAGTGCTTACACTGCCAGATGATAGTGGGATCTATGATGTATATAGTGACGCATCCAAGAATGGCTTGGGATGTGTACTAATGCAAAATGGAAAGGTGATTGCGTATGTACCAAGGAAGTTAAAGACTCGTGAAGTAAATTACCCAACTCATGACTTAGAATTAGGTGTAATCATTTTTGCACTAAAGATTTGGCGGCATTACTTGTATGGAGTGAAATGTAGGATTTATACAGATCATAAGAGTTAAAATATATTTTCACTCAAAGGGATTTAAACTCACGCCAAAGGAGATGGTTAGAATATACGACTGATTATGACTTAGACATATAATATCATGAAGGGAAAGCGAATGTAGTTGCAGATGCTCTAAGTCGTAAAACCAATCATGGGTTGAATACCTTGATATTGGCTGACAAGGAATAAACCTAGGTCGTTGGTTACTAAGTTCCTCGATCAAAACAAAATTTATAAAACCAAACCCAACCCTAGGTATAGGGGTAAGTCCGGGTCGAACCCAAGGGAATGTGGTATTTACTAAGGTCTCAAGCTAAGCAATTCTGAAGCTTAAATGAGGGTTGGTCTAGCAAACCTAACAACGCAATTAAACGAATACAAGAATGATATAAAGGATGCTAAGGAGTTGGGATCGACATGCACTCATGATAATAAAACTAATTGGGAAAGAAATCTATCAAGCATACAATGCGAGGGAAAGCAACAAATGCAATCAATCACTCAAAGAGCTATTTCCTAGGGTCAAGCTAGATGTCTCTATAAATGACTTCAAAAGAAAATCGCAAATTAAGATCAATCGATAATAATAGCTTCCAAATCAATTTTTCGTATCAATGAAAACTATTATGCCATCTAGCTTGATAGTTAAGGTTGATCACTCCTTAAGATATCAAACACATCCACAAATTTCACCAACCAATTTAGTCACAATGATGATCAATCAAAATCCCCCAATTAACCATGAATTATCACTCATACATACTTCACCTTATCCCTAACAACTAATCGACTCACTACACATTGCAAATTTGAACAACAAACCTAATCTAATCACAAATTTCATCATCAACATAATAATAAAAATATCCTCAAACTTATCAAAACTCAAATCAAACAAACAACAAGTAATTCAATCAAAATCAAGAATCAAACATGAAATTGCATTAAAGAGTAAAGAATTCTTACAAAACTTTGATCAAAATCAAAGAGGAAGAAGATTGAAAGTAGCATTCATCAACATCACCAAGTTTCTCTCCCTAAAATCTAAGAACAAAGTTTCCAAATCAAGAGCTTCTTTCTCTAAAATTCTAATCAAAATCTAATTCTAATTCAATTCTAAGTCCTTCTCTCTCTAAACATGAAGGAAATCTATATATAGTAAAACTAACAATGGGAGAATTAGTTGAACGTCCATAAAGAACCCCAAATGGCGCGGCCTCTCATCCCATGTGCGCCCGCAACAAAATGGGTACGGAAAAAGGGAAGGGAAGGTGCGCGGCCGCTTCTCACACCTGCGCGGCCGCGCACAGGGCATGCGCGCCCGCTCTTGGGTAGTGTGCGCCCGTGCTTAAGAGCAGGACATATCCCTCTTGTGTGGCCGTTAATGCTCCCGTGCGCTCCACTTGATACATGTTGGGGAGGCAGTCACTAGAGGCCTTTACGGTGGGTTCAACACCGACTTTTACGTCCACGCAGCATGAGAGCGCTGCCATGAAGACTTGGCTCTTACACTCCAACACTTTTGAGCTTCAAGAGGAAGAACCGGGTTGTATCCTAAGCTTTGTATGCCCCAAGATAATGCCAATGAGCTTTTCGAACATCACCATTCTCCTAAAAACAAAGAAAAGCAACAAGTAAAGGAGAAAAAGGCAAAATAAACTAAGAAATGCAATAAAATGAGAAAGAAACTAAGGAAAACACAAACTAGAGGAAATATAAGTAAAACTAAAGAAAAGGAGATAAAAGAGATGTAAAAGCAATGAAAAATCGTCCTAAAAGAAGCTAAATGAGTGCCATAAATGACACTCATCAGTGACTGATGAGTTATGTAGGGAGATGAGAAAAATGAACCTAGAAGTTGTTGAATGGGAAGTGCCAGCAGGAATACTTGCGAACCTAAGCATTCAAACAACAATATTTGATGAGATAAGGGAAAATCCAGCAGGAGAATTGAAGTTGGATAGGATTCGCGAGAAGATCAAACAGGGCAAAGCCATGGATTTCAAAATTCATGAAGATGGGAGCTTAAGGTACAAAGGTCGTTGGTGTGTGCCATAGAAATGTGAGAAGTTTAAAAGAAAATTAATGGAAAAAGGTCACAATACACCATACTCAGTACACTTAGGAGGGGACAAGCTATACAAGGACTTGAAAAAGGTGTATTGGTGGCCTAGAATGAAGAATGAGGTTGCGGAATTTGTAGCAAAGTGTTTGACTTGTCAAAAGGTGAAGATAGAACACAAAAGACAGCAAGGGACTGTACAGTCATTGGAAATTCCTGGATGGAAGTGGGATTGTATTTCAATGGACTTTGTGACTTGCCTCCCAAAGTTAAAGAGTGGAAATGATACCATTTGGGTAGTGGTGGATAGACTTACAAAATCTGCAGTGTTCATACCAATGAGGGAGACCTGGAAAATGGAGCAAATTACAAAAGCTTACATCAAGAATGTTGTGAGTTTACATGGAGTTCCAAAAGATATTGTGTCTGATAGAGATTCTAGGTCTCTTTCAAAATTTTGGAAGAGTGTGCAGGAAAACTTTGGTACAACACTAAAGATGAGTACAACATTTCACCCTGCAACAGATAGTCAAACTGAAAGAACCATACAAACCTTGGAAGATATGTTGAGGGCTTGTGTTATAAATTTCCAAGGAGAATGGGAATATAGTTTGGACTTAATTGAATTTTCCTATAATAATAGTTACCATGCAAGCATTGGCATAGCTCCATTTAAGGCATTATATGGCAGAAAGTGTCGCAGTCTAATCTGTTGGAACGACATAAGTGAAACAATGATTCAAGCTAAGATTCAAGCAGCACAAGATCGTCAAAAAAGCTACGCAGATTTGAAGCGTAGAGATGAAGAATTTGAAGTTGGTGACAAAGTTTTGTTAAAAGTGTCACCAATGAAAGGAGTGATGAGGTTTGGAAAGAAAGGAAAGCTTAGTCCAAGTATATTGGCCCATATGAAATACTGCAAAGGATAGACAAAGTAGCTTATAGGTTGGCCTTACCTATGGAGCTAAGTAAAGTACATGATGTATTTCATGTATCGCAATTGAGAAGGTATATTCCTGATAAGTCTCATGTGCTACAACCTGAAACCATTTAGTTAGATTAAAGCTTAACCTATGAGGAAAGACCTGTCAAGATTCTTGACAGTAAAGTGCGTAGTACACGCAATAAGAATGTTAAGATTGTAAAAGTGCTATGGTCTAACCAAGAGTATGAGGAAGCCACTTGGGAAGTCGAGGATGAAATGAAAAATAAATATCCCAAGTTGTTTGAGGTATGTTGAGTTACGGGGACGTAACTTGTTTTCTTTAAAGGGGGTAGAATGTTGTAGAATTTCGCGCTTTTTCCCTATATTTTTAGTTATTTTGAGCTTTTTGCACAATTTTAATGAGTATTTTGAGTAATTTTGAATTCAAAGAGACATAAAAGGTAAAAGTATGACAAAAGAGTACATCAATGTTATACAAAGTAAGGAAAATGTTTGAATATCGTTACTCAAGTTTCGGGACGAAACTTCTTTTAAGGAGGGTAGACTGTAATACCCCGTATTTTTATACGTACTTCTAATTTAAATAGTATTTCTCAATGTATTTAAATAAGTTGAAATTAATTATTTATGAGGTTTTAATCAATTTCAAGAGTTTTATTAAAAGTCCAATTTATTTATTTAATAATTTTAAAATACTTTATTTTATAATTTAAAAAATATTGGGGCATATGATTTTATAAAAGGTAATTTTTGAAAGTCAATGGCATTAAAGGGAAGTCAAAGTGTAGTTTGAATAGGAAATGAGCCATTAAGGGTAGGAAGGGAATTTTAGGAAGGAGGGTTTTGAGAGATGGTATAAATACACACCACATGAGCAAAATCAAACTTTGCCCAAGGTGGAGAATACCCAAAGGTAATTGTCTCTCTCTCTCCTCTTATATTCTCTTTCTCTCTCTTATTTTCCCCTTCCCCTTTATTTATTTATTTATTTATTTTAATTCACCACCACCACCACACACACGGTGGCCGACTGCCACCACCACCACCACAGCCGGCTGCCGCTGCCAGCACAGGGCCGGCAGCAGCAGCGGCCGTGGAATCCCTTTCCCCCCTTGTGCGTGTGTGTGTGTGTTATAAAAAAAATCTTCCTTTCTATTTTAATCGTTCATCTAATTTATTATTTTGGGTTTTGTGATGATTTTATGATGTTTGATTATGAGTATGATGTAAATAAAATTTTAGATTTGGTTTTGAATTAAAAAGCCCCAAATAGAAAACCCTAGGTTTCTAAATTATTTTATATTGAAAGAATTTGATTATGGGTGGTTTAAATTTATTGAAATAGGTGTTTTAAAACATATTTACAGCAAGTTTTGATGATTTAATAAAACTGAAAATTTTATTAGTAAGCCATAATTAAGTTTCTTGAAGAGATTTTTGACTACCCATTAATTGGGATTAAAGTAAGGGATTTAATTAAATTTCAGATTGTTTTAAATAATTTATGAGTGAAATAAGGAGTGTATATATTGCTGGAAATTTATGTTGAGTAGATATTAATACCTCTTTGTAATTTTGGATTTGTAGGAGATTTCCAATAGTGATTTTGTGTAAACGTGGCGATTTTGAGATCGTATTCAAGGTACGTTTGCGTACTTGGTATTTGTTGATGATGTAGGAACATGCTTAGATTTGAATGACTAATTCCAAGTAGTATCATTTGTTATTTGGTTGATGTTGGTGATTGAATTATGAAGCATGGTTTATTTGTGATGGATTAGTGAATGGAAATAATTATATTGGCATGTTGAGTATGAACCACTTTTATTATTGGCATGATTGGAAGCATGTTTAATTAAACTAAATGTTTAATTTGGTTTAAAATATAAAAAAGAGAATTTTATTATGGTTCATACAGTTTTTATTGATGCTATGAGCGTGAGGAAAGAGCTATTTAAGTGTCTAAGGACACGAGGATTTAATTACATTGTGGTGCCTATGTGCACTTAAGGTGTTTCCAACACCGAGGGATAGGATTTGTGGCGCATTATGCGCTTAAGGTGTCTTTGACACCGAGGTAGATTAAAAAGGATTCAACATTTAAAGTTATGTGGTCACTAATAATTCAAGAATTAATTTGGTAGGATTAATTGCTTGTATAATTATAATGTTTGGTTATTGCTATGGTTTGTGAGTCATCACCGAGTAAACTAATATGTAAATAAGGTAAAGTGAAAGCGTTTACGCACCCAAACTCTTGGAACGTATATACCTTTAGTATGAACATATAGGGGGAGTTATGCGACTTTATATTTGACCATAACTTCTAATGGGAGTACAAGACGCTTGATGTATGGTAATCTAGGTCGTTGAAATCTAAAGCACCACCAATCAAACAATTAAGAAAATCAAACTTACTCTTAGTATAGGGCAATGAGGAGGAGAATGCTATAGCCTATAGTCAAGCTACTTCGAAGAATGAGAGGTAAATTGAGGTGTAACTAAAGTTTCTATCAACTAAACAATGAAGAAAATCAATATGATAAACACTGGGGATTAAGGTTCCACATGCAAGCTCAATGATCATGCCAAACGATGAAGAACTCAATTGATTCAAACATTGCAAGGGAAAACAATAGTTGCAATCAATAGAATTCAAGAGCTATCTCCTATAAGTCAAGCTATGGTTCACTATGAATGATTAACAAGGAAAATCACAATCAAATTCAACCAATTAAAGCAATTCTCAAATCAACGGTTCATGTCATTGAAAATTACTATGCAACCTAGATTAATCATCAAGGTTGATCATTCCTAATCAAATTAATCACATGCACAACTATGTCAACCAATTTAATTGCAACAATTCAATCAATCAAGAATCATCAACTAGCAAAGATCATCAATCAAGCAAGCTTCCCCTTCTCCCTAGCTACTAATCTACTCACTAGACATAATGAAATTTAAAAACAAAACAAATTGAATCACAAATATCATCATTTCAAGCTTAATCGAAAAGAAAATCAAATCAAACAAGTTTTCAAACCAAAGATCAACAATCAAATCAATCATTCAAGAAGTAAAGGTAGAATCAAGCAAAAAGTAAATTCAAGGGAAGAAATTCTCACTAATTATCATTGATTAAGGAAGAAATCCAAGCTTAATGAAGTAATTTGAAGTACAAATCAAGTAATCAAGTGTTTCTCTCTCTACTTTCTCTCTCTACTAAATCTGGAAAAATATATCAAGTACTAGAAAAAACGTCATCCCCTAAAAAAGGAAAGGTCAAAGGTATATATAGCAAAAGAAAAACAAAGGGACGGAGGGCCATGGTGCGCATGTGCAACAGCCCCGTGCGCGCGCACAGAGGGGCCTGTGCGCGCGCACCCCTGCTGCAAGCGTGTGGCGCGGCTCCTCTCGTCGCTAGCTCGTGGCCCCTTTATGTGAAGCTTCGATCCTAGCGCTCTCATGCATCCCTATAGTCGACACTCTCATGTGATGCCCGCGAGGAGGGCAGCCTTGAAAACTTCATTTTTGCGTGTTCATGATCAAGACATGCGATGATGGTGATGCACGAGAGCGCCAAAGCCAAAAGTGGGAGCTTGTCTCTTAACTTGCACATATGCCAACCAAATGATGCGAAAGCTTGTACCAAGCATCCAAAAGACTTTGGAAAGCCTTCCAAAATGAATCCCGAGGCCGAGCAAATCCTGTAAAGAAAGAAAGTAGAGCAAGTAAAAAGGAAAAGACGAAAATACCCTTAAAAAGCAAGAAATTGCAAAGTAAAGGGAATGAAAGAACTAAATCATAAAAGATCAAAACTAAAGCATTATTTGAAGATAAAAGCTATAAAATATAAGAAAAACGCCCTAAAATGCTACCATATGAGTGCCATAAATGACACTCATCAAATTCCCCCAAGCTAAACTTTTGCTCGTCCTCGAGCAAATCAAAACTTAGAAAAAGGAATAAGAAAGAAAATAACACTCACAAGATAGCTTATTCAAACAAAAGAAAGAAGAGAAGGAGATTGAGAATATACATTAACTCACTATCGTAGGAATCACGGTTGTTTTTAGCTACAACAAGCCCTTTAAACCCCAAAGTCGCCAATGAGGACGAGTGAGGTCTCGTAAGGGTTTCCAAAAGAGATTATCCCATAACTCTCAAAGTAAAACGAGGCAAAGCACAAAGAAGGAGAAAACAGAAAGTTAAAACCAGAAGGAAGAAAAATGCTTTCACAATGGACCTTTGCAAATAGACAAAACACAAGTAGATACCAAGCTTTCTAAACAAACAAGGGTAAGCACGTTCCAAGATATCCAAGGTTGATAAAAACATAATGCATGCTAAGCATAGAGAACTGGTAACTTCATCCTCCTCCTTAGTCCCCTCCAAGATGGTCCTCGTTCTCCCTATAGGCTTCAAATCACCCCTTAGCTAGTGCCTCATTATTCTGTAGGAATTTATAGGTACTATTAAGCGGAAAATCATGAATCATATTCAATCAAGCACCTAATCCCAAGATCACATGCATAAAAAACAAGACACATAATTATACCTTTGAAGCGTGAATTCCACGTAGCTATTCGACAAGCAAATTAGGGAGATAATAGAGCCCCAAGCATTGCTCCTCTACTTAGTCCATGAGCTTTGAACGAGCCGTCCACCAATATTAGATTGGTCGAGTGATTGAGGAAAACCGCGATCACCACCTTTAATGGACTGACCGACCACCACGAACCACCACAACCGGCGCCGAGGTGAAGGAGAGAGCCGTGAGAGAGAGAGATTTTGAGAGGGGTTTGGTCTCGTGTTTGCTCATTAGGGTTTGATCAAACTGATCACTCAATGCATCAGCTAAAACCCTAGGCACTTAGTCTATTTATAATCCTATTATAATTAGACTAAGTCACGAAGCCCAATAAAATCCATACTACTCTATGTAGCCGGCCATACTAGGGGATGAGGCCCATCATGGGCCTCGTCCTCTCGTGCTCGATCTAGGCCCTTTGTGTGACCTTATAGGATTCGTCAGAGTGCTCGATTTAATAATATGATTGCATCACATGTCGAGATCATATTAATCTACAAATCGTTTCTTGAAATCTGAGTTAGAATTACAAAACCAAATGATTATTGAGTAATACATTTGAACGCGGCCACATATTTTCTGAATTTCTACCTCTTCAAGCGGCCATGACACATTTCCTAATTTAATAGGTAGACTCAATCCAATCTTGTGACAACAAGGCTCCCACTCAACTTTTGAAATAACCAAGAAACATCCTTTATAGCCTCTAGTTACGGGTAGACGTTTGAATGTACCACAGTTAAATCAATCATTGAATAGAATCAATGTTCCACTCATGTCAAAGGAATCCACTAATATATTCGGAAGCTCTATACTTGAACTTCAAAGTAGGTCAATAGTTCGATCATGCATCATTCATGCATATCCAAGTGATTGACCGAGCATCACTATGCCCCTATAGCCCATGAAACTGCGCTATCCAATCAATCTTACATGCTAGTCCATTTATTGAAACCATTTATGTCCACTTTAATGATTTCGAACTAGGAACTTAAATAATATATGAATTTTTTTCACCTATGGGGTTTCATTCACCAGGTCATCAACCTGATGAGCCCATCAATTCATAATTATTTTGGGCATTTTATTAAATTTCCAAAACCATAATTAAATAATAGAAATGATATTTCTATTTTAAACATAATTCTGCAAATGTATCCAATCCTTATGTAATATGTTTTCTCAAAACATACACAACTTAAATTAATATAATTTGCTACAATCCAAGACTTTAATATGACTCTCATATCTTAGTCTATGGAAGGGGTTTAGTGATTTCACACTCATAATAAAACTTTCCAGATCACGACATCCCGCTTGTCATTAATCTGATAAATGAGGTGATATCTCATATCTATTTGTTTGGATTTGTGATGTGACCCTGGCTCCTTTGTTTTGGCAAAGGTATCCTTTTAGTCACAGGACAATTTGATCCAAAATTCCTCCTTAATTACTCTTATTGTAGCTAAACACACATATTCTAACATTGAGTATGCAACAGTGTTGTGCTTTGAACTTTTCAAGCTTAATGTACTTCTCCATTCAGACATAAAATGTATTTAGATCAACATCAAAAGTCATCTTGCCTGTTTGGAAAACTTACAACCATATAACCTTTTGACAACTTATTCACTTTTAACACCATAAACTACAGAAATTCCTTTAGTCCTTCTCAAGTACTCAAGGATTTGCTCTTGGCAACTTTCAGTATGCTTATCTTGATTTTTCTTGAAACCTGCTACACATGCACAAGTCATATGTAACATCTTGATTTGTACATATCATGGAACATATAATGGACCCTTTTGTATAAGCATAAGGCACATTATCCATACAACTCAACTCTACTAGCTTTTGAAGGCACTGAGTTTTACTGAGCGTAATACCATGAAACATGGAAAGTTATCCTCTCTTAGAATCTTGCTTCATGAACTTTTCAAGATCCTTATCAACATAAGTCTCTCGATGTTGTCCATTCATTCTTCAAGATTCACTTTGCGAATCTTCATTCCCAATATGTACTTAACATCTCCTAAGTCTTTCATATAGAAACAACTCCTTAACCACTGCTTGACTTATTCAAGTATTGATATGTCATTTCATATGAACTGTATGTCATCTACATACAAGACTAAGAAGACCAATTGCTCCCACTAAACTTCTTGTTTCTACAAGATTCCTTTTCGCTCTTTGAGGAAATCAAACTGTTTGATTGCCTAATCGAAACGAATGTTCTAACTCCCTGATGCTTACTTCAATCCATTAAATGAATTTCTGAAGCTTGCAAAACTTTCTAGGATTTCTGGATTTCAAAACTTTTAGGTTGTATCATATACATATCCTCCATCAAGAACATTTCAAGAAGGTGATTTTGATATCCAATGCTAAACTTCGTAATCAAAATCAACAATCACTAGAAGAATCTAAATAGGCTTACGCAACTAATAGGTTTGACCCCATTTGTAAGACCATCATGGACTAACACATCTTTACAGACATGGAGTCCATTCTGGATTTCATTGCCTTAAGCCACAACCTGAGTTGGCATTTACCCAAAGCTTGCTTGTAGGGTATGGGTTCTAACCAATCAAATAGGAAAATTTTAGAATCCATCTTTTCTCAGAATTTCAAAAAACTGTTTGTTTTGATTCTAAGTAACCTATGATAGGTATGAGCAACAATAAAATTATTCTCTTCAACTTTTTGAAGCCTTTCATTCAAGTAGGACGATAGAGGCCTCGCTAGTTGAATTAGCTTAGTTCGACATATGATTTATCAAATTAGCTGATTTCATACGCCTTCGTCTTTGATGTAGTGCTATCCACATCCATTTGTTGCTCGTCTCGATCTCATCGAGATCTAATTTTACTCCCACTTGGCTTTGTAGGAAGAGATTTCTTTCTATAAAGACATTATCGCGAGTAACAAACATTTTGTTATCTATGCGATTGTAGGAATAATACCGCTTAATTTCCATGGTAAAACCCATGAAGAACTATTTACTTGATTTAGGGTTTATTATGTCATCTTTCTAAACATTTTACATCGATTTCATAAACCTTAATCTTGTTTAGAAAAGACAACTTTTGGAACATTTCCAAATCATAACTTTTATGACGTCTCTTCAATTGCTTTGGGTTCAGTTTATGTTTAGTATATTCGCAATTGTTGTTCTAATGTATATCCTCAAAACGATATTTGTAAATCATCAAAGCTAATCTGGGATCGAACCATGGGAAGCAAAGTTTGATTCCTTCTTTAAACATACATTTTTAATTGTAATGTTTCTGGATTGTGAATTAATTCAACAATTCTTTTAGATGATCATTGATTTTGAGTTAAATATTTATCACAACAATCATATTGTGGTGTTAAATTATTTATCTTAAATTGATTTTACATTTCATTTTGGAATTTTAAACGTTTCAATGATTCCAAGCTTTACTTCATTAAGTAATTATCGATATAGTTACTTAAATCGTTAGTAAAAGCAATGAAATAGTTAAATCTCTTGCTAATTCTTGAACTTATTGGTCTACATACATCATATGTATGAGTTCTAAAAGCTCATTAGCTTCTTCACCCTTTCATCTAAAAGGCGACTTGGTCATTTTACCTTATCAAACATGACTTTTAATTCTCAAATAATTTATAATCAAATAAGAATAAGAGTCCATCCAATTGTTACTTTGGATGTGCAAATTGGTTACGTGACCTATCCTTACTTTGTTATAAGTAAGTATATTTTAAATCATCTAATCTTGCTTTTGTGATCTACTTTTATCAATGACATAAAACAAAATAACTCATATCTAGAAAAATGAAAACAATTTATTACGTTAGTCATGGATCAACACTTGTCCATGCCAAGTAAACAACGAAATCAGTATTCAACAAGAAAATCGAAATATTGTCTCATCAAAACTGGAAATTGTTCTAAAATCATGATAAACTAATCAGAAAATAAAACTATGAAGCTTTCTTGGTCACTCAAACACTTCTAGTGCACCTTTCAGCTCCATTTCCCATGCTAGCTTCACTTGTTTACAGTTCCTGTCCAACATTAATAATGTTAAACACTGCAACTTGGTATCACATACCTAAGTGAAAGTTAAAATGTTTATAACATAATACCTGAGGTTGATGCTCCATTCTTCTTGAGGAAATCAAGGTATTTCTGGAAGTTGCGCTTCCAATGCCCTTTCTTCTTGCACTAAAAGCATTCACTTTCACTTGCAGCCTTGGGTTTTGGAGTCGCTTTAGGCTTTTCAAGAGCTTTAGCAACTGACTTGCCCTTGCCTTTAGCCTTTTGCCCCTTCTTCTTGAACCCCTTTCCCTTTTGAACCATGAGAACCTCTTTCTTAGGTTCCTTAGGGATTTGCTTCTTAGCACTAACCAACATAGCATGTAACTCATTCATAGTCTTTGTAACATCAAACATGTTAAAGTTCATGATAAATTAGTGGAAAGTTTTTGGAAGTGAGTGGAGAATGATGTCTGTTGCCATCTCATCACTGTATGGGTGCCTCAGTTTCTCCATATTTTGAATAAGGACGATCATATTAAAACATGATCATGAACTGTGGTACCCATCTCCATCTTACAGTCCAGAATTTCACGATGAAGCTCGTACCTTTCAACTCTTTCTTGTTTCTTAAACAAGGCTTTGAGTTCTTGCATGATTGTATACACATCCTGGGCCTCAAAACGCTTTTGAAGACTAGGCTCCATAGTAGCAATCATTAAGCAAGTGATAGGCACAGCTCTCTCATGAGTTTCCTTGTGCTTCCTGATCTCTGCCGAAGTTTCATTTTCTGGCAAAGGTCCTGGCAATGGGGTGTCAATGACATCCTCTCTACCCTTAGATTTCAGAACAAGTCTCAGCATTCTTTCCCAAGTGGAAAAGTTTTCTCCTGTCAACCTATCCTTCTCAAGGAATGGTCGTAAATTGTATATGTTGTTGTCATTGTGATTACGGCTACCCATCTATGTCAAAATAAGGCAAAGCTTAATAATTATGTTTAATTTAACAATCAAAGTACCATAAACGAATTAATTTTGGTAACTTTAAAAACACTTTATTTAATATTAATTGATCCCAATTGAATTTTAAGTGATTCCAAGACCCTTTATTTGTGCAATAATTGACCGGACTTTGGCCCTACCATCAACCATTACATTTTCAAGGTGAGTAAACTCTTTACTGATTACAACTCTTGTAACTCTTGGTTGAATAATTAACCATCACATGTTTAATTATTACCTTTTGCTTCAAGGTTCTAAACTCTTTAGGTAACCTTGTTGAGCATAACCAATCAAAATTGTAAAACTTGATTTACCAAAAGTCTCCTAAGATATAAAATGACACCCAGCTTTGGCATGACCTATCATAAATATCAAAGGTTTATTGGGTTTTTAATTGGAAAATCAATCTCAATATTACTGAGACCTAGATTTATTATGTTGTGATTAATTAGTGAACTCTAGCGCATCATCAATCAATATAAATAAAATCTATCATGCATAATCTACTAATGCAATAAAACATGACATAGTATGGCCCCTTAGTCCTAAGAAAACTAGAAATGAAAAGCACCCACTTGAATCATCATGGATCTCCATCCAACTTGCTCCTTTGGGCCTTCACTTCATGGTCTTTTATGGACTAACACTATTTAAACAACTAATTTATTTACTTTAAATAAAAGTTACAAAATACTTAACGGTACGCAGACTTTATTTAGATTACATAAATACATCACGATGCGCAGATCATATTTAGAATCTATGGGCCATACCAGTCTAAATATAGCAATATAATATCATATATTATAAAAGTGCCATATAATAAATCACTCAACATGCTTGTCTAAACTACAACATCGAATATTCATAATTAAGTCAACGCATTTCCTAAAATATCTCATATTTTAAATCATAATTAGATAATATCGTATATTATTCATGACCAATTATAAAATATTATGTATTTTAATTTAGGCATGAGATAGAATCAAATCTTATTTTAATCTAGAAAGATAAATCATATTTAATCTTCCATGATTATCCTAACTTATTTAGTAGATTCTATCCTAATTACTAGTCAATCAAATAATTTTAAAATCAATTATATCCTAATCTAATTATGGGATAATCACATTATTTAAATCAATTATTATCCTTTTGGAATATGCTCAGAATATCCTAATCAATCTTATCCAAAATTAACCACTTTAATTATGGATAATTACCAATTTAACAATTTTAAATATGGATAATATCAAGTATAACAACTTTTGTAAGATTTGATTTTATCCTAAACAAAAGATTTTTATCCAAAATAAAAGATCATATTTTCAAAGTATTTTATTTTATCCCAAAGTAAATCATATTTATCTTGAAATATTTTTAAAATAAAACAATTAAAATAATTTTTTTTTTTTTTGAAAAACCGAGCCACCACATCGCCGACCACCGTGGTTAGCTGCCATAACAGCAGCCACTGCCGCAAAGGACAGTAACGAGCAATAGCAGTGGCAGCCACAGCAGCAGCGTGCAACGCTTGCACAGCTGCTGCCCAGCCACCCTGGACCGCCGCTCTCCTTTCCCCTCCCTCTTGGACTGTCGGCAGGTCGGCAGCCCCCGTGGTTGCGCCACCCAACCGCGGCTGCCGGCCTGAAATCATTTTTTTTTGGTTTTTAATTAAAATAACATTTATTAAAATTAAATTAAATAAGTCCACAAAATTAAAATTAAATCATCATTCAACTTTAAAATTAGGGTTCATCATAAAACTAATCCCAATTTAATTCTAACTCTTAAAATTAAATCGATGATCATACACAAAACATTTTTATGCATAATCAATCCGATTAAAATTATTAAACATAAAACAATTCGAATTAAATCAAAAATCAAGCACAAAATCATATTTTAGGGCTATGAATTTTCGAAAAATTCAAAAATTAGGGTTAGGGTGTTCAAAAATTTCGAATGAATTAGGGCATAAATCGGTCCTCTTCATGGCTATTTGAGCATAATTAAATCGCATTTAATCAATTCCAAAAGTTTAATCACATTAAAATAATAATTGAACCATAATTAAATTAATTTCTCCCTCTTAATTGATTATAAAATTAACATGGACTTCAAATAATCGTATTATTATAATCTAGCGCGTTCATGCAAGAGGCTAACTGATACCACTGTAGGAATTTATAGGAACTGTAAAGCTAAAAATCATGAATCATATTCAATCAAGCACCTAATCCCAAGATTGCATGCATAACACACAAGACACATAATTATACCTTTGAAACGTGAATTCCACGTAGCTATTCGACAGGCAAATCAGGGAGAGAATAGAGCCCCAAGTGTTGCTCCTCTACTTAGTCCACGAGCTTCGAACGAGCCGTCCACCAATACTAGATTGGTCGAGTGATTGAGGAAAACCGCGATCACCACCTTTAATGGACTAATCGACCACCACGAACCACCACAATCGGCGCCGAGGAGGAGGAGAGAGCCGTGAGAGAGAGAGAGTTTGAGAGGGGTTTGGTCTCGTGTTTGCTAATTAGGGTTTGATCAAACTGATCACTCAATTGCATCAACTAAAACCCTAGGCACTTAGTCTATTTATAACCTTATTATAATTAGACTAAGTCATGAAGCCCAATAAACTCCATACTACTCTATGTAGCCGGCCATACTAGGGGATGAGGCCCATCATGGGCCTTGTCCTCTCGTGCTCAATCTAGGCCCTTTGTGTGGCCTTATAGGATCCGTCCAAGTGGGCTTTGGCCTATTTTACTAGCCCAAAGATCGTTAGTACCTCTAGCTATGATATAACGACGACCCAAATGTACGAACTTAATTATCTCCATAATTTGATTCATTTATATATCTAGTAATTGCACATGACGAAGACATAAATCCTTCAGATTCCTCGAAGGAACTGAAAAAAGATTCATTTTAAGGAATTATAGGGTCATCCCAACATCTCGACTATGCACACTCTCTCCATAGGGTTGAAATCCATCTCCTCCACCGAGTAAATTACCTAATAGTTGTAAAGTCCATGGGTCTTTATTAAGGTTGTAATGACATGGCTAAGGGTAAAGGCGTGGAAAAATTTGAAAGTTTGGTGGCAAATCCTAAGCGAAGCAAAAGAGCGGCCATCTCTAAAAAAACACACTATCAAACAAAAATACCGATTAATGCCATCTCCCCCAAGCTTATTCAACACAAATACACACTATATACAAAAACGAAGTAACGTTCCCCCCCCCCCCAAGCTTGAACAAAGCATTGTCCTCAATGCGTAGAATAGGGAAGAAAACGAAACCAACTTGAAACATTTTAAGGTTTTTGGTTTTTCTCTTTTTTTTCATTGATTAATGCACATAATTGCACTTATTTCGTGTCCTTACCTTTTTTAACTATGGACGGCTTTTTCTTTCAATCGTCTTCATTCCTGTTTTATCATGAAACATCATTTGATTTCCTTAGAACACAACTTGCTTTCGAAACCTTCTTTTAAAGACAAATCATCCCAACTTTCAAAGTCTCAAATAAAACCAACATTCAAAGTGCTCATGTTCATATACAATCAAACCAAAACTCAAACCTCACAAGCCGATGCGTCACTAACTAAGAGGGTCGGTAAACATAGGTCATAAGGCTTGTAATGTGGTATAAACAAGAGCGAGAAATAGGAAGCTCAACATGGTTAGCAAGAAGGTTTATGTAAAATAGAAAATTAAATATGTAACTAAATAAAAAGAAAATAAAGAAAAATGAGAATAGGTGCCCATATCCTTCCCTAAAGATGCTCGGTCACGGTCTTAGGAGCTAAAAGACAACACAAGGATTAAGACATGCATAGTGGAGGATCCAAAAAGCTACACAACAAGAATGATGAAGGCTAGAACAAAGTGAACCTCACAAGGGATGGTAAAAACAGCAAATACCAACTAAAGGGCTTCAAATCCACCCATAGGGAGCAACTCCATCTTACCACTTTCCTGTGGACTAAGGGTTCAAACGTCCTCAAAAGTTCTTAACCGGGGCTACCTTAGCAAACGCTATCCAAGGATCAACCTATGATACTTTCAAACCGTGCGAATCATTGCCATTTAGGAAGGGTAATATCTAAAAATGCAAGTCTGTAAGCTACTAAGTCCAAAGCAAAGGCAAAAACAAGAAGAAACTAGAACTTTGCCTCAAAAGAAAAATCTTTTGTTTTTTCAAAAATAGCATTTGTCAAAAAGCAATTATAAAGAGAAAAAGGGAAAAGAAAAGAAGAAAAGAAAACAATAGAAAGGGAAAAGAAAAGGAAAAGAAAAGGAAATAAAAGAACGAAAATGAAAAAGGAAAAGAAAAACACAAGGAAGCAAGCCAAACATATAATATCCCAATCGACAAACAAATGGTTATTCGGCTATAGTGCCAATGACCCCAAACACACTAAGGTGTTAATGGCAAGCAACCTCGAACCATTCAACTCTTCCTAATCTAAGCCTAAACTATGCACACAAAAGGAAGAGAAAAAGAAAGAAAATAGAAAGGTCTCACCAAGCGATCCCGATATGAAAGAACAAGCACAATAACAAGAAATTCGTCAACAAATTCCATGCATCGAATGCTCTAATCAAGGACCTAAAAAGTGAGATAAAAAGAAAGAAAAGGAGAAATATCTACACAAAAGAATGTTAGTAACTTCATGAAGAAATAAACAAAAGAAATAAAAGAGAGACAACTAAACTATATCAAAGAAAATCGGACACAAGGGAATCGGATATGCGGGACAGTAGCAAAATCATCAAGAAGCAGAGAGCATAGGACACAACAACCAAGCGAACAACCAACAATATCAGGAAACAACGCAAATAATACATTATCAAGAAGCCGACATCAACCAAAAAGAACAATAAAGAAGCATGAGACAACAACCATCATCACTAGCATAGAGAAGAGACCTAGAGTGAACCATAAAAGCGAAGGGGGAAAAAGTGAAGCACAACAATATCAAACATATAATACCCCCAAGCTTGAAATGAACTACCCCCCAAACTCAAAACCTAATAGCAAATAGGCATAAGAAAGACATCAAATAAAGCAAACCAGTAAGGAGGGTAGAGAAGATGGAATCACTCGGCACTATAGTAAGGGGTAGAATGGGTACTCCCCTCACCGGTCTCTAAAAAAACTTAACTAGAGCTAGCAAAATCACCTACCTCCAAGGGAGCCTTACCCCTTAACCTACCCTCCCTCCTAGACTTATCCACCTCGAAGAAATGCGACCAATCATCCAAGATCGGCTCGCCCGACCGGCCCCACCTACCAAAGGTCTCGGGGTTTGGAAAGGGCATAGGGTTCGAAGGGTCATAAGTAAAATCGCATCCACCGGGCCGCTTATAATCATAAGTGGTCGGGGTGGTGCCAACAATAGCATTAGAGGGAATATTAGGTCCTTCCCAATAAGGGTAACAAAGAGAAGGTCCTCGGATGGGGTCATAGGGGACCCATTGGGGGATAGGTCCTTGTTAGACCGGGAGGTACGGGTAGTTCAATTATGGCTCAATCTCTCCCCTCCTACCATGCAAATCATACACTTGACGAGCATGATAATCATATCCAAGAACAAAATATTGCCCCAAAGGCATAGAAGACAAAGAATTAGCAATAGAATCAATCTTAGCATGAAAACTAGACAACTCAAGTGAAGAAAAGAAGTAGAAGAAGGGATAGATATACCTCCCCACTCATCCGCGGGCAAAGCTTGAAAATCCGCTAAAGGTGGATCATCGGAATTGGCGTGCGAATGATTCGTCTTTCGCCAAAGAGAAGGATCAATCTTACATTGTGGGATTCTCCAAGAAAGAGTGTTGTTCTTTATCCTTCGATCGGAGGCCTCCTTGCTTGGAATCACGAACCAATCCCAAACACGAGAAACTTTCCAAATGAAAAGACCCGGCCTTTTTGCGCGCTCAAGAAACTTTTGATTGATGAGGGCATATATATTGAGGTAGTGCGAAGAGGTCTTCTTACGAGGATCAACAATAGGCGGAAGCTCACTAAGAAAGGTCTTGTAAGAGTCATCTAGGCAAAGAGCAAGAATAAAGACCATGCCTCCGAGTTGAATGCTACCCGAAAGTGAAACACCGTCTCTAATGTAAATTGATTTATCAAGTGTTGAGTTAAGTCGACTATATCAAGTTCTCCTTGTTCATGGTCGGCCATCCATAGCCAACATAACTCCTCTCGAGATATAGCACCCAAAGAATCTTTTGAGCAAAGAGCATAAGTGAGGATGCGATTGAAATATCGCATGGCCGGATGAATAATGGATGTTGCTTTAGAAGTTTGAGGCTCATACTTTCCTTCAATAGAGATGCATCGCCACCATCTTAGCTCGTCATATTCATGGTCATCATTCATCTTACCATGAGCCGGGAACACAAGATGATCTTCGTCCACGGAGGTAGGAAATCGAAAATAAGCACCAAATTGAGACTCTGAGATTCGATGATCATTATTGAATAGTTGGAACAACAAGGTCCTCAAAGAATCACCATTATTTTCTCTTATCACGTCAAGAGACGAGAGAAATTCGAATGTCAACCGGGCATAAGTGGGCGCATTTAGATCCAAAAATTCCAAAAGCCCCAAATTCTTAGCAAGAAGCCAAACCTCTTTATCAATTCCTAACATTGTCGTTGTTGCTTGATCATAGAAATGAGTGGACTTGAGCTTCCTTTTTGTCAATTGAACAAATCTCTCCCAATGTAGTTCCTTTGAAAATTCAATACCATAGGTTTGAACCACCTCGGAGGAGGAGAGACAACATGCCATGATGGGGTTGTGCTAGCATTGGTGCGAGCCCTTTTCTTGCGACATAAAGGAGCCATCTACATGGAGAAAGGACAAGAATAAGCAACTCATCATGAATTTGGATCAAACACACAAGTACACAAGAAGTAAGACAATCACCAAATTATCATAATGAATACCTCAAGAAATTGAAGCACAAAAATGACCCCAAAATAGATGAATCAAGAATTATCACAAAGAACTAATGCCATGACTAGTATAGTAGCAACATAGAAATATTCAATAAGTACTAAGAAGCAATCCAACATAAATTTCAATGGCAAAAGTTTATCATGGAAGCACAAATTCATGAACATCATAAGAAAAATTGACCAAGATATTGAATATGCAAAGAAACAATGCTACCATGAACAATACCCATGAGAAAGAAAGATGACCAACAATGGTGGTGTTAAGAGTTCAAGCAATTTAAACAATTTCATCATGAAAAAGCTTCAAAGTAACATCAAATATCATCATACAACACAAAATACAAGCAAAAAGAATTAACAATGGAGTTCTACCATTAAAGCCCAACCAAGGGTTTCAAGCTTCAAATGAGGAAGAAGATGAATAGAAATGGAGAAATCATACCTCAATGGAGCCTTAAAACTCTTGAAAATGGAAGAGTTAAAGGTAATAAACCAATTAAAACACCAAATTGCAAGCTCCAATTCCAAATTTGAAAACCCCAAAATTTGAAAATTACACCAAAAATTCGAAAAAATGGGTTCGAAAATCCGGAAAATTCGAAAATAAAAAGTGAAAATTTGTTGTTGTAGTTTGTGATTGTATAATCAAAGGATTAATTTGATGAATGTTGAAGCAAATACAAAAATAAATACAAAAAAATAAGGGAGGAGAGTTAGGGTGAGAAGTCGGGGAGAGAGAAAGAAAATGAAGGGGGGGGGGGGTTGTGCGGGTTGTGAAGAAAAAAGGGGGAAAGAAGGCTGACCCTTCTGTGCGCGCGCGCACACCCCTTCGTGCGTGCGCACAGAAGGGGAGGCTGGGCTGATACGCGTGTGCGGAGGAGAGGTGTTGGGTGTGCGACTGAGCGGGGAGTGTGTGAGTGTGGTGCGGTGCTCTCATCGGCGCTCTCGAGCGTTAAGCTCGAGTGATGCCCACAAGGAGGACAGACCAAAAATCACAAAATTCATCAAAAAGCACTTGTTCATGATTAAAGTCCACGAGAGCGCAACCATGAGAGCGTCCTTATACATCAATCACATCTCCTCTTTTAACTCAATTCCAACCTCTCCAAACCTTTAAATGACACCAAAATTGCTGGAAATCAAAATCCAATTAATCCCAAGGTACCTAAAATCAAGAAAGCAAAGAAAAATAAGAAAGTTTTCTAAAAATATAAAAGAAATAAAAGGAAGAAAAATAAAAGAAGGGGTTAGAAAACCGGGTTGCCTCCCGGGAAGCGCTTGTTAAACATCATAGCTCGACGTTCTCCACCTATCAAGGTGGTTTGCGAAGAATCATTTTATGAACTAGGCCAACGAAAACACCATCAAAATACTTCTTGAGCCGATGGCCATTGACCTTGAAAGAAGATGATGAATCCAACATAGAAACTTCAACGACACTATTTGGAAAGACACTTTGAACCAAATAAGGGCCACTCCATCTTGACATGAGTTTTTCGGGGAACAACTTCATCTTGGAATCATAGAGAAGAACTTTGTCACCTACACAAAACTCCTTTTTCTCGATAAGCTTGTCATGAGCTTCCTTAGAACGAGCTTTGTAGGTGCTTGCACAACCATAAGCATCAAGCCAAAGTTCTTCTAAATCATGAAGATCCAACCACCTTTGCTCTCCCGTACTTGCTAAATCAAAGTTGATTTTCTTTATCGCCCAAAGAGCACGGTGCTCAAGCTCCACTAGAAGATGGCATGATTTTCCATAGACAAGAGATATGGAGTGGTGCCTGATAAGTGACTTTTATGTCACTTTTAGGGGTGTTTATTGATTCGTTTTCCTGCTTATTTTCTAATAATTTAGCTCGTTTTATCCTTTATTTACTTGTTTTCAATATTTGTCTCTTGTTTTGAGTTATTTTGTTGTCTTTTAATAGTTTTTAGCTTATTTTCGTAATTTATTTAAATTCTCTTATTTTCTATGTTTATGTTTTAAGTTTTTAGTTCTTGTTATATAATAAATTCCTAGTTTCTCTCATTTTCTTATTTGTTTTAATTTAGTCCTTTATTTTGTTTTATTAGTTTTATTTCTACTTTGTTTTATTTTATTATTTTAGTTTTTGTTCCATTTTTCTCTCGATTTTCTTGGTTTGTATAGGTATGTGTTCGGGTCAAGGTTCAGTCCCCTAGTTCATGTCAAATGAGCTTCACAATTCAAGACCTTCCAAGCCCCTCATGCTGCCCATTAACCATCACCACACCTTTCACTATCCTACACCACCTCAACTCACAATTCCCCTGCATTCACACTAGCCACGCAAACCACAATTCCCTTGCTCCTCCTTCCTTTCCAATCAGCCAACAACAATTGCAATAGCAACCACCATCTCACGCCACCACAGCATCCGACTACATTCACAGCCACCTCACACAACCGCCCAAACCACCAGCCCAAAATCCAACGCTGCTCCCACCTTTAACCACCGATTCAATAGCAGCTCCGCAGCCACCGTTTCGCCACCAATTCGAGCCCCAAAACCCGTCACACTAGCCCACAACCCCTGCCTCCCCATTTACACCAAAACAACAGCAACTAGCAGCCAAACGCACCAATAACCGCACCAAACAACCAATCTCAGCCAACCATTTCACCAAACCACCTCCAACTCCCACGCTAATCAAATCCTAGCAGCAGCCACCGCAACCGCCCATCAATTGAACCCAAATTTGCAACTACAGCCGCGAGCGCGGACACGGTATTTTAGAGCTCAACATTTGAAGCGGGAGATGCCGAGGAGATGCCTAGGAGAAAGCGCGGCTCAGGCCACCGCGAGCACGGCCTATTCTTCCGCGGGCACGGTCTTCGGGGTGTGTTACACGTGATATTTATCAAGATCGAGCGGTCAAGATTTCGATTGATGGTGATAGACGGTCCTGATTGAATGATGATGCTCTTGATTGTGATGAAGTGGGAGCTGATTAAGTCGAGGTAGCCAAACGAAATGAAAAGGAAATGGGGGTCTGATGGATTTTTGGGGAGTATTTTTGGTTTTATTTTCCTGTTTTATTTTCTTTTAATTTTAATTTGTTTCTTTTTCTATTTCTTTTTCTTTTCTTTATTTTCTTTTCTTTTATTTTTCTTTTCTTATTTTATTAAGCTTGTAATATAAATACCCTTTAGGGGATTATTACTCTCTAACATTTAATTCACCCTAGTATTAGATTAGTTTTAGCCTCTTTTATGTTCTCTCTCTTAGGGTTAGATTAGGAGTCTCTCTCTCTAGTTTAGGAGTAGTTTTAGAGAGAGAAAGCTTGGATTTTTCATGGAGTTTTGAGAGGTTGAAGAAGCAATTTGTGGATTTTCTTCTCATATATTTAATGAGTCTTTCTAACTTTCTCTCATCTTTATTGCTTTCCTTTATTTCTTGTTTTTGTTTATTTGCTTGTTGATTAGAGTTGTTAATTAGTTTAATAGTTTTGATTTTAGCTTTAATTCTAGTCTTACCTTGCTTTTCATGTTCTTTTTATCATGTTAGTTTAGATTTTATTTTAGGGGATTGGATGAAGATTATGTTGATGAATTGAATGATTTATTGTGATTTGTATGCAATTGATTCTTGATTATTGTGTATGGATGATGCTTATATGGATTAGAATCTTTCTAGCTAATTAATTCTATGTTTTTAATTGTGCTTTCAATCAATTGTGCGAAAGTGAGTTGTTTGAGAGTCTAATTTCTTCCATACCTGTGCTAGGCTAGTTGCACGAGAGTGAATTAGTTTAGTAAGATAATTAGCATGCTTAATTTCACTAGAGTGAGTTGAGTGTGTTGATTGTTCCTAATTGAGGTCATTTTCATCTAATTGCAATGTTGTTGTTGAATGCATTAATGTAATTGGATTCCACTTTCCCTAGTTTTAGTTGTTTGCTTTAAATAGTGTTTAGTTGAATCTCTCTCTATATCTCGATCATCATAATAGTCTAATTAGCATAGATTGATACACTTAGTCTTCGTGGTTCAACCCTTTACTTGCCAATAACTAGTTTAATGTAAGCTTAGGTATTATAAATTTCTAATTTGGTTAGGGTTAGTACTCCCAACGACCTACTCTACCCGCGATCAGTGCCAATAGGAGTCTTAAAAGCCGTTTGATATGCCCATAAAGCATCATCAAGCTTGTCTGCCCAATCTTTCCTATTCCTAACAACCGTCTTCTCAAGAATCAACTTAATTTGACGATTGGACACCTCAACTTGTCCACTAGTTTGAGGATGATAAGGAAGGCCAAAACATTGATGAATGCCATGCTTTTTCAACATCTTTTGAAAGGCATTATGCACAAAATGCGATCCATTGTCACTTATCACCGCCTTAGGCACACCGAATCTTGGGAAAATGATCTTTTTGAATAATTTCGTCACCACCTTGGGTCATTTGTTAGGGAGGCAATGGCTCAACCCATTTTGAAACATAATCAACCGCCACAAGAATGTATTGGTTCCCAAAAGAAGAAGGAAATGGTCCCATGAAATCAATACCCCACACATCGAAAACTTCCAACTCGAGGATAGGTTGTTGAGGCATCTCGTTCCTCTTTGAAATGTTTCCGGTCCTTTGGCACCGATCGCAAGACTTGATGAAACCCCAAGTATCCTTAAAGAGATGTGGCCACCATAAACCAATTTGGAGAATCTTTGAAGCGGTTTTGGAAACTCCCATGTGACCACCACTAGGATCCGAGTGGCACATCTTCAAGACATTTGGCACCTCTTCATTTGGGATGCAACGACGAAGAAAACCATCAACTCCTCGCTTGTACAAGATTAGATCATCCCACAAATAATGTCGAGCTTCTCTCTTGAGCTTCTTTCTTTGATTCTTAGAGAGTGACGGTGGAAACTCTCCACATGCTAGAAAATTAACCAAATCGGCGAACCAAGGGAGCTCCTTCACATCGATGGCATATAAGAAGTCATCAAGCATTCTATCTTCAATAGGAGAACCATCATCTTGGACTTGGAAGTCCTCTAGGCAAGAAAGATGATCCGCCACAACATTCTCCGCTCCTTTCTTATCTCTAACCTCTATATCAAAGGTTTAAAGTTCAAGCACCACCGGAGCAATCTAGGCTTTGATTCCTTCTTGGCAAAGAGATATTTGAGAGCCGCGTGATCCGTGAAGACAATGGTCTTAGAACCAAACAAATAACAACGGAATTTTTCAAAAGCATGCACAATTGCTAAAAACTCCTTTTCCGTTGTTGTGTAATTTCGTTGAGCTCCATTGAGGGTTTTTGACATATAATAGATGACATGGAGCTTCTTATCAACCCTTTGACCCAACACACCTCCAATGGTCGTGTCGCTAGCATCGCACATCAACTCAAAAGGTAAATCCCATCTCGAGGCTTGGTCTATGGGGGTGGAAGTCAAAGCTTTCTTCAACTTGTTGAATACTTCCAAGCATCTATCATCAAATACAAACTCAACATCCTTTTGAAGAAGATCATTGAGAGGCTTAGAAATTAGAGAGAAGTCTTTGATGAATCTTCTATAAAAACCGGCATGCCCCAAGAAAGATCTCACACCTTTCACATTAACTGGAGGTGGTAGCTTTTCAATAACTCCAATCTTCGCTTGGTCCACCTCTATTCCTTTGCGGGAGATCTTATGACCAAGGACAATGCCTTCCTCAACCATAAAGTGACATTTCTCCCAATTAGTGACTTTCTCACATCGAGCCAAACACTTTTCAAGATTCACAAGGCAAGCTTCAAAAGGAACACCACCCACCGAAAAATCATCCATGAACACTTCCATTTCCTCTTCCAACATATCTCCGAATATACTCATCATACACCGTTAGAAGGTGGAGGGGGCATTGCAAAGCCCAAATGGCATTTTCCTATAAGAAAAGGTTCCATATGGGCAAGTAAAAGTTATTTTCTCTTGGTCATCCGGGTGAATAGGAATTTGGAAGAAACCGGAATACCCATCAAAAAAACAATAATACGTATGCCTTGTTATTCTTTCAAGCATTTTATCAATGAAGGGAAAGGGGAAATGATCCTTTTTGGTGGATGTGTTTAGATGTCGATAGTCTATACACATTCTCCATCCCGTGACCGTCCTTGTAGGAATGAGCTCACCTTTCTCATTCTCTACAACGGTCATGCCTCCTTTCTTTGGGACTACGTGGACCGGGGAAACCCACCTTGAGCTAAAGATGGGGAATATGATTCCCGCATCCAATAGCTTAGTGATTTCCTTCTTGACTACTTCCCCCATTTGAGGGTGAAGTTTTCGTTGCCTTTCGATGCTAGGTGAGGCGCCATCCTCAAGAGTGATGTGGTGCATATATAAAGCGGGACTTATACCCTTGAGGTCATCAATGGTATAGCCTAAAGCACCTTGGTGCTTTCTCAGCACACCACATAACTCTTGAGCTTGGCTCTCACTCAAGGAGGAACTAACAATCATGGGAAAAGTTGAGTTAAGGCCTAAGAATTCATACCTAAGGTGTGATGGAAGAGGTTTGAGCTCAACCATAGGAACACCTTTACCTTCCTTTGTTATAGCCACTTGCAATGCTTCTTGGCTAATGATATTCCTGCACATTTTCTCATCCACGTCTTCAATGCTTCCATTTAGCAAATCTTCATACAAAGCCATCTCTTTGCTAGGAACACCTATCTTTTCCTTGTTCAACAAGACATTCTCAAGAGCATCATTAGAGGTGAGAAATTGCTCATGCATAGAAGACACAACATGATCAAGAGAGTTAATCATCATATAATTTTCCAAGGAAGAACTTGGATACTTCATGCTTTCATTCAAGTCAAATTCAATTACCTCATCTCCTTCCTTAAGTGAAATTTTAGCACTCTTAACATCAATCACGGCACCCGAGGTAGCAAGATAAGGTCTACCAAGTATGATAGGAATGCTAGCATCTTCATCCATTTCAAGAACCACAAAATCCACTGGAATCACAAATTTTCCTACCCTCAAAGGAATATCTTCTACCTTACCCTTTGGGAACTTAATTGATCCATCGGCTAATTGCAAGGTAATGTTAGTAGGCAAAAGCTCCCCTAGTTCAAGTCTTTGATAAATCGAATATGGCATAAGGCTAAAACTAGCTCCTAAGTCACATAAGGCATTATTGATTTGCATCTTATAGATAGCACAAGGGATAGAAAAGTTTTCGGGGTCTTTTAACTTGGGTGGCATCTTGTTCATTATGATTGCACTACAATTCTCAGTCAAGTTCACCGTCTCCACAAAATCACAAGTCCTCCACTCAAAATATCTTTAAGGAATTTTGCATAATTTGGCATTTGGGTGATGACATCGGTAAAAGGTAGAGAAAGATGAAGTTGTTTGAGCATCTCAATAAATCTTCCAAATTGTTCATCTAACTTGTGTCTCATGAATCTTTGTGGGTAGGGAAACTTGGGTTTCACAACTTCTTTCTCTTATTTCACCTCCTTAGGTGGCTCTACCACTTCTTCACTCAAAGATGTACCATCTCCCTCATCTTCAACCAAAACCTCATTGGCACCCTCCTTACCCTTACTCTTGCTAGACAAACTCTCCTCAAGCACCTTACCACTCCTTGTGACTATGGCATTAACGGGTCTCTTAGGGTCTAGGCCTTGAGAGGGTAAAGAAGAAGGGCTTGCTTGGTCTTTCAAACCATTGGCAAGTTAAGAAATTTGGTTTTCAAGCATCTTATTATGAGTCATCATCTCATTAAATTTCTTATCACTCACCACCATGTAAGTGTTCAACAACTTGGTTTGGTTTTCAATGATTTCTTCCAAGTTAGTCCTAGAAGAAGAAGAGGGTTGAGCATAGGAATTATCATTTTGGGTCTTTGGAGCAAAATCGGGAGGGGGACCCCTTTGAGCATTGTTTTGAAAATTTCCCCTATTTTGATTGTTCCAATTACCCCTATTTTGATTTTGACCATAACCTTGATTATGGTTCCCATTACCTTGGTTATGATTACCACAATTTTGGTTTTGATTTTGGCTGCGATAACCTTGGTTGTTATAGTTACCTCGGGAATTTTGGTTCCCTTGGTTCCTATAACCACCACCTTGGTTATAATTGTCAAAATTGCCTTGGTTGTGATAATTCCTATTCCATTGACCCCTTTGATTTTCAAACCTTGAATCATTATTATTTGACACGTAGTTCACATGTTCATTCACATTACCATCTTGATCATCACACACATCCTTACATGCATGAGGGCAATTAGAAGCATCATGATCATACGAACCACATATATCACAAAACAAGCAACCACTAGGCATGTTATTAGAAGAGGTAGGAGGTTGAGAGTTAGAAGACATAAATCTCCCCTTAAATTGGGAGGGAAGATTTGAAACTTGGGAGGTAGAACTTTCTAACTTCGCCTTGATAGCGGACATTTCCTTCCCTAAGTTCGTCATTTGTGAGGACAAGTTGTTTATGGCATTAAGATGATCAACTGAATACACTGAAGAGCTAATCTTGCTAGTTGGTTCCCTTTCACCATCTTGCCAATCTCTATAATACCTCGCTACGTCTTCAATGATGTCTACCACTTCCTCCTCTGTTCTATTCATAATAGTCAAGCTACTTCGAAGAATGAGAGGTATTGAGGTGTAACTAAAGTTTCAATCAACTAAACAATGAAGAAAATCAATATGATAAACACTAGGGATTAAAGTTCCACATGCAAGCTCAATGATCATGCCAAACGACGAAGAACTTAATTAATTCAAACGTTGTAAGGGAAAACAATAGTAGCAATCAATAAAATTCAAGAGCTATCTCCTATAAGTCAAGCTAAGGTTCACTATGAATGACTAACAAGGAAATCACAATCAAATTCAACCAATTAAAGCAATTCTCAAATCAAAGGTTCATGTCATTGAAAATTATTATGCAATCTAGATTAATCATCAAGGTTGATCACTCCTAATCAAATTAATCACATGCATAACTATGTCAACCAATTTAATTGCAACAATTCAATCAATCAAGAATCATCAACTAGCAAAGATCATCAATCAAGCATGTTTCCCCTTCTTCCTAGCTACTAATCTACTCACTAGACATAATGAAATTGAAAAACAAAACAAATTGAATAACAAATATCATCATTTCAAGCTTAATCAAAAAGAAAATCAAATCAAACAAGTTTTCAAACCAAAGATCAACAATCAAATCAATCATTCAAGAATTAAAGATAGAATCAAGCAAAAAGAAAATTCAAGGGTAGAAATTCTCACTAATTATCATTGATTAAGGAAGAAATCCAAGCTTAATGAAGTAATTTGAAGTACAAATCAAGTATTCAAGTGTTTCTCTCTCTACTTTCTCTCTACTAAATCTGGAAAAATATATCAAGTACTAGAAAAAACGTCATTCCCTAAAAAAGGAAAGGTCAAAGGTATATATATAGCAAAAGAAAAACAAAGGGACGGAGGGCCATGGTGCGCACGCACAACAGGCCCGTGCACGCGCATAAAGGGGCTTGCGCGCACGCACAGGGGGGTCGCGCGCGCGCACCCCTGCTGCAAGCGTGTGGCGCGGCTCCTCTCGTTGCTAGCTCGTGGCCCCTTTGCGTGAAGCTTCGATCCTAGCGCTCTCATGCATCCCTATAGTCGACGCTCTCATGTGATGCTCGAGAGGAGGGCAGCCTAGAAAACTTCATTTTTGCGCGTTCATGATCTAGACATGCGATGATGGTGATGCACGAGAGTGCCAAAGCCAAAAGTGGGAGCTTGTCTCTTAACTTACACATATGCCAACCAAATGATGCGAAAGCTTGTCCCAATCATCCAAAAGACTTGGAAAGCCTTCCAAAACGAATCCCGAGGCCGTGCAAGTCTTGTAAAGAAAGAAAGTAGAGCAAGTAAAAAGGAAAAGACAAAAATACCCTTAAAATGCAAGAAATTGCAAAGTAAAGGAAATGAAAGAACTAATCATAAAAGATCAAAACTAAAGCATTATTTGAAGATAAAAGCTATAAAATATAAGAAAAACGCCCTAAAATGCTATCATATGAGTGCCATAAATGACACTCATCAACGTTGTATATTCCTTTTTATTATGCATAGGAATTCCGCCACTTACGAGTGGTTTATTTTATACTGGCACGGTTAGCTAGCTCCCGTGTTAGTACCCCTTTATTGGAGTAGGTTAGAGGGAAACCCGTTCGATGCATAATCAAGCTAAATAAATAACTTAGTCATGTAGAGAATGTTTATGTTGTGTGTTGTATGCTTGAAAACAGGTGCAACAAGGTAAGTTGTGTGATTGATAGGACTAAAGCATGATAGTGTGTTTCTTTACGCTTATGTACACAGCTTTGCTGATTGTATGTTTGTATGTTTTTTTGGCTTTGTCTTTACCTTGGCCCTACGACGACTCATTTTTAATGGCGAGTAGTGGGGACAAGTAGAGAGAAGCTTTTTAGGTGATGAAGCATATTCATGATGGGCATAAGTGAAGAGCGAATCATGCTTAGTTTCATAAGTTTACGATGTGGTTTATTGCTTTAATTATTATATTATATTGTGCTTGTGAGACTAGCGCAAAGATTTTAAGTATTGTTTGGTTTTAATAAGGGCCTACAATGGTTCTGAGTTGTAGGTTGACTTTGTCTGACTTTGGTTTGACTTTACTTTCGTTTGGTTTGACTTTTAAGTTGACTTGTGTTTGAATGATTTTGAAAAGAGTCTTCCGCTATGTGCCTTTGATATTTGTCTTACCCGTTTTCATGGTGGTGGTAAATGTCTTAGATTTTCCTAATTCATATTTTAAAAGAGCAAAACAGATATTTTAAAGGAAAAGGGAATTCTAGGGTGTTACACCCTAATATGACCCATTTGTATGGTGAGTAGAGGGTTGAAATAAAGGGGAAGTAGTGACATATACTTGAAGCATAACAAGTAACTCATTCCCATCATACTCTTCATGCTTCAAGCATAACAAGTAACTCTCTGCATTCATTCCCATAGTCCATCTCCATCATATTACCAGCCAACTCTCTAGTTCTCTTTCCGCAAGCAACACATCCCCCTCATAGTCCATCTTGCAATCCCCCACACCCTCTTTTTCCTTCACCCCTCTTAAATCTCTTACCCGATATTTTACCCGTCTTCCCACTTCCTCTTGCTTCAAACACCGTCACAGAATCAGTGACACTCCCTCCTATTTTTTCCCCTACATCACCCCCTCATCAAGTCCCCCTACTCCATTTTCATCCCTCCTTTCATCACAAACTCCCTCTGAACCTCCTATTCACAGAAGCTGTGTATAGGTGAGTAACACCCCTCCTCTACACTAACTTGGCTGCTCTACATCTTCTCCCTCTCCACCAAGGATGGCTTAGGAACTGGTTGCTGCACCAACTCCCTCCCTGCTACAAATAAATCAACCCCTAGCTCAATATTCTGGTTAACAATCATCCTTTGCACCTGAGGCTTATGAGTAAACACAAGGGCTTTTTTAGCGTCAGAGCGTAACTACTTAGCTATTTCTTCTATTTGTTTTGCCCTTCCTTTGCGAGGGGAAGCCCTCAACCATAATCCCCATTGTTTCTCATCAAGCTCCTCGTCTTCGGCTACATTCGAGCAATCCTTCTCTATGTGTCCTAGGATTCCACACATAAAGCAGAAGGTAGAAAGACGTTCATATTTTATTTGAATAAGGGTGACAATCCTGTATTTATTTCTGATTTTGTGCACTCTACGCAAGGGTTTAGAGGTATCCACCATTACATGAACTCTCTGAGACTTATCCCACCCCAGTTCATCCTCTTCGACCTCCATAACCACACCAATTTCGCCAACAATAATCCTAACATCATCGTTCGATCTACTGTCCAGGGGTAGGTTATAAAGTCGTACCCAAAACGGGCAAAACTTCAATTCAATTGAATCCGACTATTCATCACCATGGATTTCTTTTAGCAAAAGCAATTGGTTATCAAAGTTTCACGGGGCTCCATCAAGAATCTTCTCCTTAGCGCGCCAATGGAAGAATTGAATAATGAAAAGATTATTTTCAATTTTTCTGAAAACAACATATCGCTTGAGAGCCCAGATTTGTTTCAACGTTTTCTGAAGTGCCTCAAAGTTATACGATCTCACTATTAACAATTTTCCGACCACGGAAAGAGCGATCCTGCTTTCTTGAGAATTCGAATTAGACTCTCCCAATTCTGCTACTTCATCCTCCTCTGTCGTTATTTTTAAATTCGACTACTTCTTTGCAATATTCTCTGCCATCTCACCCTAAATCGCAGCCCCTTCTACCAAGGAGCAAAACTTGAATTCTCAAGAGCAAACCCACTCAGACCTCCGATAGAAAGAAAACCCTATTCTCCGGAGCGGAACTCAACGCTTAAGCTTTATTAGTTTCGGATTATAATAAAAAATAAAATTTAATTTAATTAATTATTATTTTGTAAAAAATTTGTGGTAGCATTAGTGATTGTTAAAGCACCACAACTCTACCGTGAACATACTAAATCTGACGGACCACAGTGAATCAAGAAGAGCGGGGAAATCCTCTAAACCGTCAGATCCAAAAACTCAAGGGTTTTAGACTCCCTGCAACTTTTTCGTCTGCAATAGTCTTCCCCAACTTTATATAAATCTTCTTCCCTCCTACAATCTTCTTTCTCTTTCCTCTCCTCCTCCCTTAAACCGCTCTCTACATCTAGAAAAACGGATTTATCTCCGAACTCCTGGGAAGTTTATCAAGATCTACTCCTCTTTTATACTTTGTATTCCTTGATTGGAGTTTTCTCAGGTTTGTTATTTATGTTCTCTGGGTTTTTGAACAAATTTATTATTGAATTTTAATTTGATTTTCTTAGATTTTTAATTTTTTTTTTTCACTGCTCCGTTTTTCCTAATTTTGATTTTTGAATTTTACCCAAGTCGTAATTTTGATAACCAAGTTCTGGTTTTAGTCAAACCCCATGAATTTTCCTGATCTTAATTTTTATTTTAAAGTTAATTTGATTAAAAATATTTTTTTGATGATCTTTCTGGATTTTGATGTGGTTCCCTCAGCTTTGTCCTGTTCAAATTCCTTATCAGCGAAGTAAATTTCGTTTAGAATTTCCTACACTCTTGATTTTGATTTTTAATTATTTTGTCATTGTCATATTATATGATCATAAATTTTTATGTTTTTAAATTTTATTAACTATCCTTTTCAAAAGCAAGAATCTTTTACTTTCCTTGATAAGTGATGCAGAATCAATCCTCTCTTATTGCCTTGCACTAACTTTCTGTTTAGTTTTTTAAGTAATACTCGGCATATATTAGTGAAAGCGACATTTTTGTGCTATTATAGTTTATTATCTTCAGAATTTTAGTCAAATATCTAAGGAGACACTACATACTAGTATATACTAAAGAAGGAAAAGGATTGTTTGTTTAATAATCTGTTTTACTATGTACAAAGACTTATTTCTCAATAAAATTTTGCAATCTTATAATACAGGTGATAAATTGGAGGAAGGATGGTTTGTGAAAAGCCGACCGAGCTATGTATCCTTTTCGTGTATGAATGTGTTTATATCTGATGCTTTCTGTGTGACCATGGCAATTTTTCCCTTTGTTAATCAGTTAGTATTGATTATTATAGTTCGATTTTTTAGCTATACTTGCGGTTATGAACTTTTGGGGCGAGTAGTGAAGGGTAAATGATGCTTAAATTAAGTTTAAAATTTGATGAAAGAACATCCATGTTATTGTTTATTTGGATTTAGTTCGATTTTATTCTTGTGCATAGCTTACTTTTCAGGATTCAATTTGATTTTATATCAGTTGAAACATTTCTTTTATCACGTTGCCAATACATAAAATTAATTGAAAATGTCTTTAATTATACCTATTGAAAAAAAATACTAATATTTGAATTTTAATTAAGTACACATTGAAAGGAATCTAAAAAAGATCACACATGACTATATCCTCTATTTTTACTAATAGTCAAAGTAAAGTTAATGAATAGTGTCTAAAGTCAAAACCGTGTCAATTAATTTGGAATGGAGGAAATACTTTTATTGTTGATAAATATCCTCTATTTTTAAGCCTTGTTATTGTTGATGTTTATCCTCTGTTTTGAAAATTTACTTTTGGGATTCTGCTGAACGAGTGTTGATTGATTGAGAATTTGAGATAATTATGCATATGGATGTGGCGTGGCCATTATCCCTTGTTAATTTAGTAGGATGCACTCTTGCTACTTCAATCCTTGACTCTGATCCAGCTAAAGGGGCGGATTCAGGTTCAATCCTTTCCAAACCTGCAGAAAAGGCTATGGTATGTTAAATTTGTTTTGGTATCTATGATAAGATTATTTTAAAGTTAACTGTTTATTTCATTTTTTCCCCAAGTATTTATTTTCATTCATGAGATTACTATTGGACATTGCTGAAAAGAGATTGTGGGTCTAGGGTAGGTTTTTAAGCCCTTTCCGTATAATTGGGTCAGTTATTATGTATACCAGTATATTCTATGAAACATCTGTGTCACAATCTACTAGGCGGATATTCGATGAAACAACAGAGTAATCTCAATTGAAGTTCCTATAATCTTTTAAGTGTTGAGATGGATTAGTGCTGCACCATATTCTAAATACTGGTATAAGCTGCATTTGTATGTGACTGTTTAGATTTTTTTGTTCGCTGTCACTCATAGAATAAGAACTCAGCCATTACGTCACAATGTGGCCGAGACATAACGGATTTGGAGCCTACCGTGTCACTTCATATGCTTTGCGTGTCTGGTCACTGTTTGTGATTCTGCTGTGGTGAACTTGAACATGAAACACTTACATAGAGGTCTAAAAGACAGTTGTGAATGAGTTAGTAGGGCTGGATAATGGTCATGTTATATCTAGATGTTTCATAATCTGCTGTTTTTGTAAATTATTATCTGCATCAGTTGTTTCTTTATGTATCATCATGTTAAAAGCTTATTTTTGTGATCAGCCATTGTTTATTAATCTTTCTTTTTTTTTTAAAAAAAAAAATTTTTTTGTGAGGAAAGCTTTCTTCTACTAGACTTTTTGTAGTTAGAATGGTATCAAGTTGTGTAATCCTTGAACCTTGGTTTTAAAAAGCGCGCCTCGCTCCCAGGCTCTGGGAATTGGGCTTTAGCCAGGCGAGGCCAGTCACCTACGGAAGGCGCGCCTTTGCGCCTCAAGGAAAATAACTAAGATTTAAGTTATCAATTGAAGAATGATGGACATTTTTTCCAAATTCAGACTACCTTAGCTTTTACATATATCATTATTTAATTTATTATGAATCTTTTTAATTGGTATTAAGTACAATCAAAGTAAAAATAATTTGAATAAATATATAAATACAGGCGCACACCTTCTCCTTGCGCCTAGGCTGCAAGGACCATTTGCGCCTTTTAAAACTAAGCCTTGAACCCCCCTCCACCAACCCCCCCCCCCCCCCCCCCCCCCCCCCCCGAGCTTTACTGTTTAGGAATGTTTATGAAAGTAGACTCATTAATCATTGCTTGGTATTCCCTAGGTTGCATCTGACAATGGGATCAGTTCTGATTACACCACTCCTAATCAGGGTGCCTCCAGTGTCAAAGGTGAGACTGGTCAAGAGTCAGTTGCAGGGCAAGATGTGTATAATCCACCTGCTAGCTATTACAATTATTATTATCCAGGTTAGATATTGACAGCTTTTTATCTTAAAATTTACTTTGTTGAATTTCTTTTTATTTAATTGTATATAACATGCTCTCTTGCTGAAATGCTATGCTGGATAATAAGTTTGCTACTAACTGTTACATCAGTTGGCACAAACTAGGAAAATTGCATATATTATACTTGGATCATGCACAAAATATAAATATAATATTGTGTTTGTAATGCTATATGTTGAAGCCTTGGCCAGTTGGCCCAAGTATATTGAATTTTTTGTCAACTTTGCTGATGTGGGAAAAGTTATCCAAATTATCAATAAAATATGAACTGAAAAGATATACAAGGAGAGAGACGAGTTAGAATAAGCCACCACGCTGTATGCTCTTCCTCTTGAAATATTAGTTTTGAAGAATTGTAATATCAGTTTATTGAATGTCTGTTTTTCATTTTTCTTTCTTTTTTTTTATCACACAATGTGTGTGAAACAACTCACATTCCTCTTTGATTGCCATCACAAATCCCATTTGAGACCAAAAGACGTTTTGTCAATATGGGACTACTCTCCCGACTAAACTTGTGTTTCTATTAAATGAAATGAAATGACAGCTAATCTCCTCACTAAGTTTGTGTTTCCATCAATTGAAATGAAATGACAAACCCCATGTTATCACTTCCTCTTTTATTATTATGTATTGACATTAATCTGGTTTATATCTATTCTCGGAGCTTTTTGCTTTTTTTATTTTGTATTTTTTTAATAAGATAATACATCTTTCCTTCAATTTTCACTTGTTTGAAATCAGATTAATTCATGAATATTTCTAAAATAAAAATTATTTTCACATCAGTCACAGTTCATGTAAATGATGACATTGCCACTCTTGCCCCATATGTGAATACTTATACAATAGTTGGGATTAGTCATGTGTAATTTCTGATAAAACTTTGTAATGTTAGTAAATATTTGTGTTCAACTCTCTGTAAGTTTCTAGCAATCTCTATAAATGATAAGCATGATGCATTATTTGGTAGATTTTCTGGACATATGTGAATTGTTTATGCCTCTGATGTGAGTGATTGAACATCAGAATAGAGTGAAGATATGTATATCTTAATTTGGCTGCCATAAACTGCCAAAGTTTGCATTGATGCCATGGCATACCCTAGTGGTCAGTGTAGCTTTTCAAATTGTATTTTGTAGGGAGCTTAACTGCTTAAGTCCTCTCTTGCCTTTAGATAAGCTGTGCAAAATGCTTTAGTCATTAATTACAGGCTTATTTACCAAGTTTGTCCTTAAACTTGTAGACCAATGTATTTTTTTTTCGTTTCTCACACTTGATGTTTTCTTGTCACTGCATATTGTACATTGTTAAAATATACATCAATATCTTTATTTGTCCACTTTGGTACTTAGAATATGCCTACTGTTGATAGTAATAGTTAGTATTGGATAAAATGGCAACAGAATAGTTTCTCTGTGCATCTAAAGAAATATAAGCAGCGGATCTGTCAAATAAGAATAGATTGAAAATGAGAAGAAAAAAGTTCTTGACCATCAATATAAATGCTCCATCCATTGCTTTCTTCCTGCACTCCCAACACACATTAAAATACAGAGGAAGTTTGTTTGACATTTATAAACCTTTCCATTGCAGGCTACAATGGGACTTTTGGTCAATCAGATGATGGCAGAGATCATTCATCTATGGTAACTCAACAAAGACATTTTAACTTATTTTGTGAACTGATTTTTTTGAATGCATTTTCCACCAAATATTTACTTATTTCGGCATTACCCACCAAATTGGGATCTGATGGTTGCTCTCCCTCATGTAGCATTCTTTTGCAATGCAGGGTGTACAAGCAAATCACAGCTCAATAGCTTATTACATGCCTGGCTATAATCCTTATGCTGCTGGAACTTTTGTTGGGGCTGATGGGCATTGTGTTAGTCAGCCATTTTATACACCAGTTACCACCTATGGGGCTGAAGCGCTGCCTTGTTATGCTTGGGATTTAAATTATCTTGGAGATCCCTCAACTGGGTCAAATGCTGCCTCTGGGAATGTCAAATCGAATCCGTCTCCTGCTAACGTGGCAAGGTCAAATGGCATCAAACCTTCAAAATTATATGGATCCTTGGGCAAGCCCTCCTCGACACCTGTAAACTCTAAATCACGTCCATCTGTTGCTGCGCCTAATGTTTCTCAGCCCAAGTTCGACACTCAACCCACTAAACCATTGAATAAGGTGCATAACACATTGCCAACATTAGAAAATTTTCAGTATGCTTTGACTGTGAATTCTGGTATAGCTTTTGCCCTAGTTTCTTTACAAATAAGGTGTTTGGACCTGCTTTCTGAATTGGTTAGCTACAAAGGTAGCATCCTTCAGGTCAATTAAATAATTTAAGTGAATATTTGTCAGTGGTTTTATGACATTGTTAAATGGATCCAATCACCCTTTTAACTCTGAGCCACTGTGTTGAGTTGATTCTGTCTTTTCTCATGGTTGTAGCTTAAGCTTAAATCCTATTTGCTACTGTCTTTAATGTTATTCTTTCAGTGTCATTCACTGAGATTGAATCTGTCTCTTTTCTATGTTTGCTCAGTCAGGTTCCTATTTTCCATCAGCTGGGTATGCAAATGTTTACCATCCTGCCGGAAACTATCAGTCTTTATCTTTCCCAAAACGAGGTGTGTTTGGAAATACTGGTCCAATGGGCTACAGATCAAATGCAAGGATGTGGAATGGAAATGATAAATTTAGACCTAGTAGGAAAAGTGAGTTAGAAATGTCAGCCGAGCTAACATGTGGTCCTCGAGCCAACAGCAAGATCAATTCAGACTCATCTGAAAAGGAACCATTAGGTTCAGCAGTACAGAGAGATACATATAACTTGGCAGAGTTCCAAACAGAGTATGAAGCTGCAAAGTTTTACGTCATCAAATCCTATAGTGAAGATGATGTTCATAAATGCATTAAGTATGATGTTTGGTCTAGTACTGCAAATGGAAATAAGAAGCTGGATGCAGCATTTCATGATGCAGAAGTGAAAGCTAGTGAGACAGGCGTAAATTGTCCAATATTCCTATTCTTCTCAGTAAGTAAAATCAGTACATCTAAAGATCTAAAATCACATTACGATGAATAATTAGGGACTATTATGGATTATTTCAAAAAGTTGTGGTGTACCTCTACCATGTCAGTTTAGACAATTAAATTATATTCTCTTCACCCCTAATTAAAATCTCATTTGCCTTTTGCATAATTTTTAAGAAGTGAATTAAAAAATAAGATAGTGGGGTTTGGTTGATTAAAGGTGAATATAAAACACAAGATAGCGGGGTTGGGCTGGTTAACAAAATAACAAGATAGTAGAGTTTGGTTGATTAAGTAAGTAAAGAAATCGATAAAGTTGAAATCTGAATTTTGTATAGGGAGTTAGGGACAAGGTTTTTGGAAGGAATAAGATTTTTTTTGGGGATGGAGGAAGTATTTCTTAAAGCATACATCCGTGTTTTTTGTTTTACTTGCAACTCAGCCTTAGTCATGCACTTTTAAGAGGTGATTAGTGAAGTTAAATGAGTGATTTTATCAAAATTATTAACACCGTGAATAAGGAAGGGTTAGGTATTGTGTGTAAATATTATTTTGATTAATTTGTTCGTTTACATTACATAATCTTGACCTCAAAGTGCTTGTCGTAAGGCTGTGTTGCAAGTAAATAAAGAGTAAGTATTTCTCATATGCTTAATTTTTAGTATAAGAAAAAGGCATAAAATCCTTATTTGCCAGTGATTAGCTTTAGTTGTTGGTTGGGATGTCATATTTTCTATTATTGAAAACAAGGTGAAGATTATAAAAAAGTTTAGTTTATTTTGGCGCAGAACTGTTGGATGACTGGGATATGTGCAGTTGCTCTTATAATATAGATCCTTCTCCACTATATAGAACTAATTTACTTAGACTGGCTGCTAATGATGGACATTAGATCTGAGCAGTTTATGGAGAATTTGCATTAACTCGATTTAAATGAAAAATAGTTATGCCCCCACTCCTTATTAAAGTGCTGCATTTCTGACTCAAACCTAAGGTGAAATGAAGGTGTTGTATGACCTAGGCTTGAAGATGTTACTTTGCATTTTTATTTTTTCTGAAAAGTTGTACTCTTTTTCCATTAGCGTTGTAATTTTGGTAAAATTTATTAAGCCTTTTGTTTCAAATTACAGGTTAATGGAAGTGGACAGTTTGTTGGAGTAGCTGAGATGACCGGCAAAGTGGATTTCAACAAGAATATGGATTTCTGGCAGCTTGACAAGTGGAGTGGTTTCTTCCCAGTGAAGTGGCATATCGTGAAAGATATACCAAATTCTCAACTGCGACATATAATTCTTGAAAACAATGAAAATAGGCCTGTGACCTACACTCGGGATACCCAAGAGGTAACAAAATTTTGTAAAAATTTAATTAATGGATTGGGTTTATAACAATGTTTACATGAATTCTGACCTCGAACTATTTGCAGTTCGCACTATAACCTTTAATTTGATTGCATCTTTTCAACCAGTTTGCTGGATGCTGAATTGTGCATAAGAATGTGCTTGTTAGTCATTTGTGGTTGTGGACCTTGTAGTGTAGGTTATGGTTTATAAATGATATATTTCCCAAATTGTTACTTGGAAGTGAATGGTTCCTCTTCTATCTTTCTGTCTGGGGTGCGAGGTTGTGGAATGTAAGGTGGATCACTAGTTCACAATGCTGTGGTAGCTCATGTGTGTTTTTTTTCCTTTTTTCTTCATATAAGCTGTATTGGTCTCTTTTAAACTGTATGCTTGTCTCTAGGCAATGGCCTATATGACGATCAACTACTTTCTATTTATCTTGTTTCTAGTGACCCATGTATATGTGTATTAAATTGTCTTAATCTGGCATTTGCAATCTTCTGTTCTGCTTCATACCCCACCCAAAAAAACTTTGTGATGATGCTACATAAGTGGGGTGAGAAATCACAGAGGCTTTTGCCAGCGCCTCTGATGGCATGCCTCCTTAATGTTTGAGCAATAAGTGAAGAGGCCACCTTTCTTTTCTCTGATTTCTACATCTTAATGGATTTGTAGATTGGGCTGAAGCAAGGGTTAGAAATGCTGAAGATTTTCAAGAACTATCTATCGAAGACATCACTTGTAAATGACCTCGATTTCTATGAAGGCCGAGAAAAGTCCCTGCAAATGAAAAGAAGTAGCAAATCTGGTGGTCATCAGACAGAAGTATTTGGGAATGGAAATTTACCGGTAAGTTCAGCTCTTATATCCTTCAGTTGCCTTCTGTTGGTTTTCTTTATCCATGTTTTATTACTCTACTTTATATAGAGCAAGAATAGATGGAACATTCTACTTTGTGTTTTGTATAAGTTTTTGGATTTTCTTAATCAACCCTTCTCCTCCAATCCCGAATATAAATAGTGTTTATTAATCTGCTAAAGATGGATACTTAAACTTATAGCTCCTCTGTCTGGTGTTACAGAAGCAGGTGGAGACAGAAGCTAAACGGGGAGAAGAATTGAAGTCTCAGGTGGCCTCTGTTTCGGCTCTTGTCAACCTCACCAGTAACTTATCCCTCAGTTCCGATCCAAAAGTAGTTCTGTAGTTAGTTTATTTCTGTTGTGTGCAATCTTTCTGATAGGGGTGTCTGAGAGTAGTTTTGCTTTGTATCTTGGTTCTTTTTTAAAATGGATGCTTTCTTAGATAGGATTTTTTTTTTCTTTCTAAAAAATGTTGTTCGATATTTCGATTCTGAATGCGCTGTCATATGATCTGTCAAAAGCTTAATGGCTCTTGTCATCCTTTTATCTTCCTTTGATTCTTGTTTTCATTTGAACATTATGTTTTTTTTTTTAATACCTCCGTTACATATTAGTTGTAACTTTAAATTTTTTCTTTTTCACAAATAATACCTCAAAGTTATAATTAACACAAAGGCTTATATGTGGCTGGCCACACGGTGTGGCCATCTATCATGAGGGTTAATTCGTAAGTATTATAGGGGTTACTCGTTCAATTTTACAGGGATTAATTTGTCAGTGTTTTAGGGATTATTTAAGAGTTACTTGGTCAATATTGCAGGGTTTATTGTTGTACAATTAATATGTAAGAGGTTGTATATATTTTTATTTTATTTATTTATTTATTTTTAATAAAAGCAGCAACATGCACTAATAATTATAGAAACTTAGGGGTTGTTTGGTTGTCAAAGAAAAACATGGAAAGTTGGAAATCCTAGGAATTGAAATTCTTTGAAGTTGTTTGGTTAACAAATTTATGGGAAGTAGAAATTCCCATGAATTTCCATTCCCTACAAAATGGGGGAAGCTAATTACCTAGGGGGACTTAGCTAAGTGGAACTTCCCATGGTAATTTCCACTTTCCTTAGTTAACCAATCACTTTTTAGAATTTCCAGGAATTTCAATTTCATGGAAAATCAATTTTCCAAGAAATTTGCAATTCCTACATTCAACCAAACGAGCCCTTTGACAATAATTGTAAGGAACCTCCTCTATGGTTCTATCACATGGACAAGCCCCTAACGCATAATTTGCACAAATACTTTAGAAGGACTAAAGTAGCTGTAAGAATTAAGATTAGCTTCTTTAGAAACATGAACAAAATTAACCTGCTAGAATAACTAGTAAAAATTTTTTTTTTTTTATTATTTTATTATTTTTTATTTTTTGTTTTTTTTACCTAACTGTCATTCCTAATTAAGAACCGTCTCTTTATTTACACTTTACTAAGTTAATCAGTTGTAAGCAATCACTTTTGAGGACGATGGCGACTATGTTTCTAGCATCACATTGTATTGCCGTCTTTAGGCCGAGCATAGCTTTTGCTTTGACCACACCCACATATCAATTTAGTCGAACTTGTTGGCAAGTAGTTATAATGACCTCCCTCCCGACAAAGATTACACATACAACTATCGTATGTGGGTCCAACATGCAATTTGATCAATGCCTAATAGCTAGTCTCAAGACTAGCTGTATGTATGGGCCGTGTCGGCCTGCGGATGGCACGGCACGAACCCGCCAGCGGCACGGCACGACATGGTGACCGAGAAGTGGGCCGGGCCGTGAACACGATTTCAAGAATCCGCACGAGTACGGCACAAACCCGCGGGGCGGCATGGTAGTTTCGCCCGCCAGACATGGCCCCGCACGACCATAAAATAACATAAATAATACTACCTCCGTTAAATGTTAGGTGCAACTTTTGAAGGGGTTGTGGTTACCAAGCCAAAATTTGAGGGGCAAAGATTAGCTAGTGTAATGGGAAGTAATTAAAGAAAAGGGAGAGAGAAAATGGAACCACCTCATTTAAAATAGGGTAGGGAAATATGATTTTATTAGGAGCGAGAGAGAGAGAGAGAGAGAGAGTAGGGAAATATGATTTTATTATAGGAGAGAGAGAGAGAGAGAGAGAGAGAGAGAGAGAGAGAGAGAGAGAGAGAGAGAGAGAGAGAGAATGGGATCAACCCACTTAAAAAAGGGAGAGAGAAAATGGGACCACCCCACTTAATTATTAAAATCTTATTTTTTAAGTAAGGGCGTATTAGTCTTTTTAAGCTTTTTGTTTACTAAAATAGGAAAGAAAATGGAAAGTTGCACATAATCTTAATCATCCGTTTTTGGCAAAAGTTGCACGTAACATTTAACGGAGGTAGTAATAATGAACTATAATAATAAAAATAAGAATGATAAAAAGAACAATAATAATATAATAATAAAAAAACATAAACATAAATTCATAAAATTATTTATATAGTACTCTCTTTGTTCTTTTGTTACATGCATGTACTCCCTTTCTAAGTCATTAAAATTCAGTGCCTGTTTCTATTTATAGGTTGTATTTTTTTACAATATTATTCTCTTTTTGATAATTCATCATCCTTTTTCTTTTTCTTTGTTGTACTTTAACATCAATTCCCAATACTTTCTCTCTCCTAATTCCCAACCACCTTTTCTTTCTGTCTATCTTTTCTAACCCCCACATGCATATTTATACTCCAATTATTAGTTTTAAGGAATCTTTAACTTTCTTAATTCCCGTGTAAAATGAGAAATAGGCATGTAATAAAAGGATGGAGGGAGTGTATCCATTTTAAAATTTGTTCAAAAACAATTAAAAAAATAAAAAATATTATCGGCGGCCCGGTACCCAGTACGGTACGGCACGCCAGGCACGTGGGCTGTGCCGTGTTGTGGACTGGGGTGAGCTAAATGGGCTTGAGGGTGTAAGCCGTAGGAGGATCTCGCATTTGCGAAGCTCGGCTAGCTTTCAAGTAAGAGCTCTTTCGGAGCGAAACACGCGTCGAGGGTAATTTTATCTCTCCCTTTTCTTGTTTATTAATTATGTTGTAAATTAATATGCATGTTTTAGTTGCATTAATTTGTGTGCGGGTCTTGGGGTCGGGTTTTAGTTCCGCGTGGTGTTGGACATAACGAAACCCAACAGCGGTATCGGAGCCTCGCTCATTTAATTTTTGTAACTATTTTTGAAGGTGATTTAAATGGCTTTCAAATTTTGATTGTGCTTGCTAATTAGATTAGAGCTCGTTTTGTTTATTTTAATCTCAATTTTAATCGAAATTTGGCTCAGAAACCCAGATTTTGACCCAAGACTAGTGAATTTTGGGTGGAAACATTATTCTGGAACAGTTTTGAGCCTACTAAGATGGCCCAGAAGCCAAATTCTGCTCGGAAACATTGTTTTTGAGGCATTTTTCGTTTTATCAAAAGATTTTAAATCTTTAAACCTTGATTGTTTAGTGGCATATTAATTGTTCATTGTGTGTATGGTTATTATAATTAACCTATTGCATATATAAGCCTATTTTGAGCATGATTATTAAGTTATAATTAGTGCTTAGATGGTTGGCTCATTTTTCACAAAATTGCAAATTAATTGCTTTGAGTGTGAAAAATTTGTGTTTTGAAGCCCCAAGTGTTAAAGATCTAACTTTTAATTGTTATAGTTGGTTGGAAATTTATATTACTAAATTCCATGATTGTTTACTGAAATTTCAACCATGGCGCGCCATGGTGTGAGGGTTGCTAGGGTTGCTTGCCTTGGCCAACCCGAAGCACCTTAGTCCTCTTGATTTCATAATTTGCGTGTTTGCCAATTTAATTATTTTAATTGTGTTTAATTATTTTAATTAAAATGGAGGCTAGGCCTCGGGTTATGAGCGACATTTGCAAAATTTTATTTGGCAAAATTATGGGTTTATCGGCTTAACTAATCGAATTAATTAAGTTTGATGCGGAATTTAGTGGGAGCTTCATTATTTATTTGAGCTATTTTATCGTGTTTAATAACATAATTGATTAACAACTTTGAGTAGTTTTAATTAGGCGCGTTAATCGGATTAACCACCTAAATTAGTTACTAGTTTACGCGTAATGTTGCATTGTTACTTGTTTTCGTTGTAAAATGCATGGGCCATTCACAAATAGTGAATAGATGAATGGAATGTATATTCTATCACAGGTTTTATGAAAATGACAACTAGTGGGGCCCGATTAGGATAGAAAATACGGACTGCAATCCGTTATGTATTTTTGTAAATCTAAATATAATCTGCGAACTGTTGCGTATTTTTGTACCTTAACATTTAGATTAGTCCTAGTCGTAATTACTAGTAGTTGCATAAATGATGGTGATGTCTTGAAGACGGAGTTTCTAAGAAGACGAAGCCATAAAGTTGCAATGAAGACCCTTGAAGACTCAAGCGGTCATGCTAGTTGCCAAATGCATCTTATACTTATGTTTTCGATATATATTTATGATTAATTATATATGAATGATATGTTAGATGCATGTTTAGGATTTTGAATGTTGCGATGATTAATTAAGTTCACTTAAATCAACCAACATAGAAATCCTAGGTCCCTAATATATTGAGTCAAATTTGCCATTCTAAAATAACACTTACCGAACTAATTAGAATAGTGATGGGCTACGCCAAAGCAAGGCATCACTATTTTCCTAGGGACGTAAGGTATACCGGGTATACAACTTGATTGGTTAAACTCAGTGATACTAGTAAGGAGTCCTTAGATGTCGTGGCAATGGAGATAAACGTCATAAAGCATTAAATGTGACATATTATCGAACCAAGAATAGCTTAGAGCTATTAGCATGGATATGCTTACCTTTGAATAATAAGTGTTAAGACAAGCCAAAGCATGCTTAATCACTTGTTGATTATTTGGATCTTGGAATCGTTTTATTCTCGCCAAATGGGGACAAATTTAATGTGTGGATAAAACGCTTAATAAGCTTGAAAATTTGCATGAATGCTTTAAAATTCAAACATATTGTTTCATGAATGGTTTTTCATTTCAAATTCTTTCAATTGTAGAAACATGTCTGCGAATAACTCAAACAACCAATTTTTCGTTACGCTCAATTCTCGACAAGGAGAAACTGAGTGGGCCAAATTTTCTTGATTGGGAAAGGAACTTGCGTATAGTTCTCATGCAAGAGCAAAAGGAATACATCATTGATGAGGAAAAGCCCGAGACTCCCAATGAGGAAGTCACTCAGGCTGCCCTAAACCGATGGCAAACTGCCAATTGGGATGTCAAATGCATCATGTTGGCCACAATGTCTCCCGACCTTCAAAAGACTTTCTTTGAGAAGGAGACAACTTTTGAGATCATTTCTGAACTTCAGAATATGTTCCAAGAGCAGGCCTGAATTGAAAGGTTTGAAACCCACAAGCAGATCCTTGAGAGTAAGCACAAGAAAGGAGAGCCAGTCAGCCCACATGTACTAAAAATGATCGGTCTATTTGAGAACATGGAAAGGCTTGATGCGGGGTATTCAACCGAGATGGCAATTGATATCATTCTCCATTCGCTTCATAAAGGCTATGATCAGTTCAAGATGAACTATAACATGCACAGCATGGAGAAAACCCTTACTGAGCTTTATGGTATGTTGAACCAGGCCGAGAAAACGCTCAAGGATGAGGGGAAGAATGACATGCTTATGGTCAAGAAGGGAAAGCCATTTAAGGGCACGGGCAAGAAGAAGAAAGGATTTAAGGGGAAGGGTAAGAAGACCTTTTTTCCTAAGTCAAAAGCTACCAAGGACCACAAGGACAAAAATGTAGCCTCTTCTAAATCTGATTCCAAATGTTTCTATTGCAAGAAGAAATGACATTGGAAAAGAGATTGCCTCAAATTCAAGGAAGATAAGAAGAACGAAATCGTTGCTTCTGGATCAGGTATTTTCGTTATAGACTTAAATTTCACCTGCACAACATCACGGATATTAGATACCGGATGTGGCTCACACCTTTGTTCCAAATCTCTAGGACTAAGGAAAACTAGAAGGCTAGAGAAGGGAGAGGTTGAACTCTAGGTCAATAATGGAGCCAGAATTTTGGCCGTATTCGTGGGAACTCTCAATTTGTCTTTGCCCTACGGGCTAGAACTTGAAAACTGTTATCATGTTTCGCACGTTACCAAAAACATCATTTTAATTTCGGTGTTGGACGCCAAAGGATTTGAATTCCGAGTAAAAGACAATAAACATTCATTTTATCTCGATAATGTTTTTTATGGTATGGCTCATTCTGAAAATGGTCTTTATGTGCTTCCTTTAGACAAAAAAGTTTATAATGTTAATGATACCACCAAAAGAGCTAATACCGTTGAGTCATATTAGACATACTTGTGGCATTGTCGTCTTGGCCACATTAACATCAAGCGCATCAAGAAACTTCTAAACGAAGGTATTCTTGACTCATTCGATATACAATCGTTTGAGAATTGTGAAGGATGCTTATTAGGCAAGAGATAAAACAGCCATTCTCCAAGTTGGGAGAAAGGGCAGGTGACTTATTGGGCCTAATACACACTGATGTATGCGGACCAATGAGCACACCCGCAAGGAATGGTTATCGATATTTCATCACCTTCACGGACAACTATAGTAGATATGGATATGTCTACCTTATGTCGACAAAATCTGAATCATTTGAGAAATTCAAAGAATTTCAGAGTGAAGTTGAAAACCGGCTTAGCAAGAAAATCAAAGCCCTTCGAACGGAATGAGGTAGTGAATAATTGAGCCGTGAAATCGATGACCACTTGAAAGAACATGGTATTTGTTGGGTTTCAATGAGTCCAACTCACCGCGGAACAAAACCCGACCCCAAGACCCGCTCACAATTAATATAACTAAACGACATAAATAACAAGAAAGAGAGAAAAGGCAATCTTACCCTTGCCGCGTGCTTCGCTCACACTCGGAGCTCTTACTTCAAAGCTAAGTCTTGCAATCGCAGAGACCTCCTACGGTATCCACCCGCAACTCGACCTCGACCGGTCTCTTACTTGGATTTTAGTGAAGCCAGACCAAAACACTACTCGAGTAATTAATGAACTTAAAGGTTTTCTCTCAAATGGAGATGCCTTATTGAGTTCTTACTCAAGTGACTTTCTCCAAATCCTAAGGTAGGTATTTATAGAGAATGTCATGAGAGAATTCCGCTCTCCGATCAATGTGGGAGAGTTGGTAAAAGCAATTTTCCCATTTTATTTTTAAATAAAAAATAAAAGAAATTATCAAACAACTAATTAATCAACAAGTCGCAATCATAGGAGGAGAGGTTAGGTGAGGACCACAAGGGGGGGGGGGGAGACCAAACCTTCCTCCCAAGCTTCCCCTTAGCTACATAACACACACCACACGGCCACACTCACCGCGCGCCACGTGGCAGCAGCCTTGGGCCTTGGATGGGCTTGCCCGTGGCTGCTTGGTGCGGGGATGCGCGCTGCTGTGCTTATGCTCGCATACGTAGCCCATCACGCCACACTTTCTAGCTGGCTGCTGCTGGGTGCGTAGTGCCTGGTGTGCCAGCAGTGCTGGCCTCGTACACTTGCCCGCACATGCGCACAACAAGCCACGCAAGCATATGCGGGTTGCTGCTGCTTTGTGCGCGGCTGGTGCATGCTAGCCATGTGCACCTAGTACCATTGCCTAGGTGTGGTGCACATGCTAGTACCATTAGCCCCTAACACTCGGTTTGCTCAGGGCATTCCGATGCTAGGGTATTTTGGTAAATTGTTGATTAATTATTGATTTTACCGTCTCGTCTTTTATTAATTCGACTCGACTTGCGATGCTCGATTTCGACGCTCCTAGCTCGATATCCGACGTCTAAATTCACATTACTCGAGCGACTCATTAATTCCTTCCGGATTAATTCATCGTGTCGGATCATTAGTTGCTTGGGTGTGACCCGAAGGGTTCAATCAAGATTAACCTGTAATATTATTTATGAATTAATATTACTGATCCGAAGCGGCCTTCAACTAGGCATTATGATCACTTGACCTCACTGAATAATTAGCTTTCTAATAATTCCAAACCCTCTATCGGAATAATACACTTGTTCGAAGGACACCATTCCTATCAATCTTCCATTTGTCCTTCCAGACAAGTGCCGGTTTTGTGTATAGCCTATTTCCTATGTCACTTAATGTCTCTTCATGAAATATAAGGTAAGATTATTCGTCATCCTTATTACGTCCAGAAGTGTTACTCAAAATCCGAGTTTTACTGTCAATAAACAGATGATTTTTAAAATCCATCTGAGCATGGCCATTCATTTTACAGTCTTGCTCTTCGAGAGGCCTTGTAAACAAAAAAGACATGTTCCCTATTATTAGTAGGGGGACATTCCTAGTCTTGTACTGTCAGCTTTTCTTACTAAGAGGACTTAGCCGCCCCAGTGTTGCCGTTATAATCTCCATGTACAGCAGATGTTTGACTAATGTCAAAATGGACTAGTACTCAAACAAGAGAACTTACAATACTCATGATCGAGGAAAAAGGTTTCGATAGCCATAATGAGAAGTATACTTATGATGATTTTTAAATCTCTTAAAGTATTCTCAGAGGTCGATCCAGTATGGTTCTAAACCAATACCTGTGCAAATGATTTATGACAATCATGTCCTTATAGCACAAGAAACGTTTCTATAAATCAAACTACACACTAATCTTAAGTGGTCATTAATCGTCCATCATTTAAATGACCATGATTAGGGATAATTTTCGATTGTAATATTCAATGTTCACTTAATAGGTGTTTCTTTATCCAAGACTGTTCTTGATACCCTATTTTGAATATTCTCAGAATCGAATGGACTCAATATTTAAATCTAAACCACAATTAAATAGGAACAGAGTGATAAAATTGCATGAAATTAAATTACTCTAAAACTTGAATGGTTCATCTTAGTTTCTTACATTAATATGTTCAAAATTAATTAAAACAATAAACAGGGAAATCAAAGCCAATCTCCACGTGCATGATTCCCATTGCCTCAACGTGCTTGTTGTGCTTCACTTGAGGCAGAGGTTTAGTAAGTGGATCGGCTACATTGTCGTCCGTTCCAACTTTACAAATTCTGATTTCACCTTCTGACTTCCATTCCCTTATCATGTGAAATCGCCGCTTGACATGTTTGACCTTCTGATGTTCCCTTCGCTCTCTAGCCTGAGTAATAGCTCCATTGTTGTCACAATAGAGGGTTATTGGACCCTTGATGGAGGGTACAACATCAAGTTCACCTACGAACTTACGAATCCAAACTGCCTCCTTAGCCGCTTAAGCAGCTGCTAAGTATTCGGCTTCAGTTGTAGCATCTGCAGTTGTGCTATGCTTGGCACTCTTCCAACTAAACGCTCCTCCATTTAGACATAACACATATCAAAACTGTGATTTGAAATCGTCTTTGTCTATTTGGAAGCTTGCGTCGGTATAACCTTCAACAACTAATTCTTCTGAGCCACCATATACCAGAAATTTATCCTTGTTCCTTTTCAGATACTTTAGGATATTCTTGGCCGCAGTCCAATGCGCCTCTCCTTGGTCTGATTGGTATTAGCTCTTAGCACTCAAGGCATACGATACATATGGCCTAGTACATATCATGGCATACATGATCGATCTAATAAGCAAAACATATGGAATCTGATTCATCCTTTCCAGCTCATCAGGTGTCTGTGGACACTGCTTCTTGTTTAGGGTTATGCCATGTGACATGGGTAGGTAACCTCTCTTGGCCTCCTGCATGTTGAATCGAGCCAGTACCTTATCAATGTAAGTACTCTGGCTCAATCCAATCATCCTCTTAGATTTATCCCTATAGATCTTGATGCCTAATATGTACTGAGCCTCTCCCAAGTCTTTCATTGAAAAACATTATCCCAGCCAGACCTTTACAAACTCTAACATCGGAATACTGTTTCCAATGAACAATATGTCATCGACACATAAGACTAGGAAGGCGATGTCACTCCCATTGACCTTCTTGTAAACACAAGATTCATCTGGATTCTTGATAAAACAAAACTTACTGATGGCTTCATCGAATCGCAGATTCCAACTTCTGCTAGCTTGCTTTAGCCCATAAATGGACTTTTTAAGCTTTCATACTTTCCCAACATTGTTTTGGTTGACAAAACCTTTAGGCTGTGTCATATACATAGTTTCTTCCAAAATTCCATTGAGGAAGGAGGTTTTGACGTTCATCTGCCATATTTCATAATTGTAATATGCAGCAATCGCTAAGATGATCCGAACGGATTTAAGCATTGCGACCGGAGAAAAGGTTTCATCATAATCAATACCATGAATTTTCCTGTAACCTTTTGCTACCAGTCTAGCTTTGTAAATGAATACATTTTCATATTTATCGGTTTTCAATTTGTAAATCCACTTACATCCGATAGGTGTGTAACCTTCGGGTAAGTCAATCAAGTCCCATTCTTGATTTTCAAACATGGAATCCATTTTAGATCTCATGGCCTCTTGCCATTTAGTAGAGTCGGTGCTCGCCATCTCTTTCTTTTAGGTTGCTAGTTTGTCTCCATCCACTACCAGGATGTCTTGACTCTCGGTTAATACGACACCAAGATACCTATCAGGTTGAGACCTTAGCCTCTACGACCTACGTAGGGTAACAGACTGAGCATTTGCATTGTCGGTTTGACTTTGCACATTTTGACCAGCGTCAACAGATGCTGTTTCAGCACTTTGACTGTCAATTTGATTTTGTTGCTCGTTCTCTCGAACTTCATTGAGTTTGATTTTCCTCCCAATTGTCAGTTTGGAAAGGTGTTCCTTCTCCAAAAAGACACCATCGCGAGCAACAAACACTTTGTTCTCGGATTTGTTGTAGAAGTAATACCCTTTGGTTTCTTTTGGGTAGCCCACAAAGAAAACCTTGTCAGATTTGGGGTGAAGTTTGTCGGAAATTAATTTCTTGACATATGCTTCACATCCCCATATCTTGAGAAAAGACAACCTTGGAGGTTTCTTCATCCATAATTCGTATGGAGTCTTTTCCATAGCTTTTGATGCAGCACAGTTCAGTGTTAGTGCCGCGGTTAGAAGTGCGTGTCCCGAGAAAGAGATAGGAAGATCACTAAGACCCATTGTTGATCATACCATGTCTAGCAAGGTTCGATTTCTCCTTTCGGATACTCCGTTCTATTGTGGAGTTCCTAGAGGTGTCAATTCTGAAAGTATACCTTTTTCTTTCAGATGGTCATCGAATTCTTGGCTCAAGTATTCACCACCTCGATCCGATCGAAGGGCTTTGATTTTCTTGCCAAGCTGATTTTCAACTTCACTCTGAAATTCTTTGAACTTTTCAAACGATTCAGATTTGTGCGATATAAGGTAGACATATCCATATTTACTATAGGCATCTATGAAGGTGATAAAATATCGATGGCCATTCCTTGTGGTTGTGCTCATTGGTCCACATAGATCGGTGTGTATTAGGCCCAACAAGTCACTTGCCCTTTCTCCCAACTTGGAGAATGGCTGCTTTATCATCTTTCCTAATAAACATCCTTCGCAATTTTCAAACGATTGTAAATCGAATGAGTCAAGAACACCATCCTAAAAGTTTCTTGATCCGCTTGATGTTAATGTGGCCAAGACGACAATGCTACATGTACTCTCATTTGACTCAATGGTCTTAGTTTTCTTGGTGGTATTATTAACATTATAAACTTGTTTGTCTAATGAAAGCACATAAAGACCATTTTCAGAATGTGCAATACCATATAAAACATTATCGAGATAAAACGAACATTCATTGTCCTTTACTCGAAATTCAAAACGTTTGGTGTCCAACGCCGAAATTAAAAATAGCCCGGAGGGAAAAGACAAACTGAGAGTTCCTACGGATACGACCGCAATTCTGGCTCCATTGCCGACCCGGAGTTCAACCTCTCCCTTCGCTAGCCTTCTAGTGTTCCTTAGTCCTTGAGAATTGGAACAAAGGTGTGAGCCACATCCGGTATCTAATACCCATGATGTTGAGCTAGTGAAGTTTAAGTCTATAACGAATATACTTGATCTAGAAGCAACGATTCCGTTCTTCTTAACTTCCTTGAATTTGAGGCAATCTCTCTTCCAATGTCCCTTCTTCTAGCAATAGAAGCATTCGGAATCAGATTTAGAAGATTCTACCTTCTTGTCCTTGTTATCTTTGGTAGGTTTTGGCTTTGGCAGAAAGGTCTTCTTACCTTTCCCCTTGAAGCCTTTCTTCTTCTTGCCTGAGCGCTTGAATGGCTTGCCCTTTTTGATCATGAGCATATCATGATTCCCCTCATCCTTGAGTGCTTGCTCGGCTTGCTTCAACATACCATAAAGCTCGATGAGGGTTTTCTCCATGCTATGCATGTTATAGTTCATCTTGAACTTATCATAGCCTTTGTGCAGCGAGTGGAGAATGATGTCAATTTCCATCTCGGTTGAATACCCCGCGTTAAGCCTTTCCATGTTCTCAAATAATCCTATCATTTTGAGTACATGTGGGCTAACCGGCTCTCCTTTCTTGAGCTTACTCTCAAGGATCTTCTTGTGGGTTTCAAACCTTTCAGTTCGGGCCTGCTCTTGGAACATGTTCAGAAGCTCAAAAATGATCTCAAAAGCTGTCTCTTTATCAAAGAAAGTCTTCTGAAGGTCGGGAGACATAGTGGCCAACATGATGCATTTGACATCCCGATTGGCAGTTTGCCTTCGGTTTAGGGCAGCCTGAGTCACTTCCTCATTGGGAGTCTCGGGCATTTCCTCATCAAGGACATATTTCTTTTGCTCTTGCATGATAACTATACGCAAGTTCCTTTGCCAATCAAGAAAATTTGGCCCACTCAACTTCTCCTTGTAGAGAATTGAGCGCAACGAGAATTGGTTGTTTGAGTTATTTGCAGACATGGTTCTACAATTGAAAGAATTTGAAATGAAAAACCATTAATAATACTTAAATAAGATTGAATTCATGCATATTTATCAAACTTATTTAAACGTCTTATTCACACATTAAAACTGTCCCCATTTGGTGAGAATAAGTCGATTCCAAGATCCAAAGAATCAATGAGTAGCTAAGCATGCTTTGGCTTGTCTTAACACTTAATATTCTAAGGTAAGCAACTCTTTGCAAATGGCTCCAAGCCATTCTTGGTTAGATAAATCGTCTCATCTAATGCTCTCTCAACAACTTATCTTCTTTGCCACGACGTGTTAGGACTCCATCACTCATATCGTTGAGTATAACCAAAACCAACATGCATTACCCGGTATGCCTTACGTTTTCTAGGAGTAATAGTGATGCCTCGCTTTGGCGTAGCCCACCACTACTCTCAATAGGTCGGTAAGTGTTGTTTTGGAATGATAAATTTTACTCAATATTTTAGGGACCTAGGGTTTCTATGTTGGTTGATTTAAGTGAACTTAATTAATCATCACAACATTGGAAATCCTAAACATGCATCTAACATATCATTCATATATCTAAGGATAAATATATATATCAAAAACATAAATAAATGATGCATTTGGCAACTAGCATGACCCCTTGAATCTTCAAATCTTCAATGGTCTTCTCTTGCAATTTCATGGCTTCGTCTTCCAAGAACCTTCGTCTTCAAGACATAACCAAAATAATGCAAATAATAGTATCTATGATTAGGACTAATCTAAATATTAAGGTACAAAATACTCAACGGTTCGCACACTATATTTAGATTTACAAAAATACATGACGGAACGCAGTCTGTATTTTCTATCCTAATCGGGCCCCACTAGTTGCCATTTAGTAAAACCTGTGAGAGAATATATATTCCATTCATTCATTCACTATATGTGAATGGCCCGTGCATCTTACAACGATAAACAAGTAACAATGCACAAACACGCGTATACTAGTAACTAATTTAATTGGTTAATCCAATTAACGCGCCTAATTAAAACTAGTCAAAGTTGTTTAACCAATTATGTGATTAAGCGCAATTAAAATTGAAGCTCCCACTTCTGCATCCAACTTAATCAATCCAATTAATTAAGCCGGTAAACCCAAAATTTTGCCAAAATAAAATTTTGCAAGTGCCGCTCAAAACCGAGGCCTAGCCTCCAAAATTAAATTAAAATAATTTGAACATAATTAAAATTGGCATAACGTAAAATTAACATAGCCATAAAACCCCAAAGTGCCTAATATCAAGCCTTTCGGCTTGGTGTGCTAGGCACCGGGGCATGGGTGCTTAGTGAGGGGTCGCGCGCACAGCCGTGGCCCGTGCCAAGCGTCACACCCATAGCCTAAAGCATCGCATACGCGTTGTGCTCCCTACGGGGCGTGCTTGAGACACGTCGCCACGAAGGCCACTCGAGCTTGCTGCTGTGCGCACACTATGCCGCAGGCCAGCAGCACACCGCTCACACACTCAGCCACCTAGCCGCACCAAGCAAACACACACATACGCACAGCCCGCATATGCAGCACGCATGGCGCATAACACGGGCTGCTACAGCGCCATGCTGCGAGCATCAGCCACGTATGTGAGTGGCGCACGCACCAAGCACAACCAACACTTAGCAGCCACATGCGAGCTGCTGTGCAGCCCTGCTGGCCGAGGGTGGTTTTGCCTTGGTTTAAGTGCTATACTCTCGGGATTAATTCCGAATTTTGCGTGACTTATGTAATTAATTCTAAATTATTTTAGAATTAATTTAATGAGCAAAAATGAAAAATATAACAAGTCCAACTTAATGAATTCATTCAAGTGCACAAAACTTTTCCAAGAACTATTCTTTAATAATATTGGTCCAAGTTGATGCAACAAAATAAATAAGGGCTATTCTCGCTATTTAACCAACATAAATTAATTATGAGATTTGACAAAGTTAAAAGGAAGTTGGAATTATGAACATAAATATTCAAATAAAGATTCCAACTTTAACTTGTGAATCCTTGAAAAATTACATCTTCAAATATGAAGATTAATTAAATTCTATCACAAGATTGAAACTTTATGATTCCAATCAACTTAATAAATGATTAAATCAAAAAAGTTCAATAAACATACATGAAATTTAGTAACACAAAGTTCCAATCACTTAAAATAATTAAAGATTGAATCTTTAGAACTTATGAGCCTCAAGAAACAAACTTTTCACACTTAAAGCAATTTATTTGCAATTATGTGAAAATTTGAGCTAACTATTAAGCACCAATTAATACCAAGTAATTATGTTCAAAATTGGTCTGAAATTGCAGAAGCATAAAGGAAAGAACCAAATGCATAATCACAATTAATATGTCATTAAGATTCAAGGTTTAAAAGATTTAAAATTTTTCGTCAAAACAAAAAATCCCTCGAAACAGGCATTTTTGGGCAGAATTTGGCTTTTTCGCAACCCTTAAAGGATCAGAATGTTTCCAGAATATCGATTTCACCCAAAATTCACTAGTTTTAGGGCAAAAATCTGGATTTTGGAGCAAAAGTTCTTAATAAAACGAGATTAAAATTAATAAAATTGAGCTACTAATCTAATTAGCAACATAACCAGAAATTAAATCCATTTTTAAACCCTTGAAAATTTTTAGTTACAAAGCTAAATGAGCAAGGCTCCGATACCGCTGTTGGGTTTCGATGACTACTTGAAAGAACATGGTATTTGTTGGGTTTCGATGAGTCCAACTCACCGCAGAACAAAACCCGACCCCAAGACCCGCTCACAATTAATATAACTAAATGACATAAATAACAAGAAAGAGAGAAAAGGCGATCTTACCCTTGCCATGCGCTTCGCTCACACTCGGAGCTCTTAATTCAAAGCCAAGTCTTCCAAGCCCAGAGACCTCCTACGGTATCCACCCGCAACTCGATCCTGACCGGTCTCTTACCTGGAGTTTAGCCATGTCGGACCAAAACACTACCCGAGTAATTAATGAACTTAAAGGTTTTCTCTCAAGTGGAGATGCCTTATTGAGTTCTTACTCAAGTGACTTTCTCCAAACCCTAAGGTGGGTATTTATAGAGAATGTCATGAGAGAATTCCACTCTCCTATCAATATGGGAGAGTTGGTAAAATTAATTTTCCCAATTTATTTTTAAATCAAAAATAAAAGAAATTATCAAACAACTAATTAATCAACAAGTGGCAATCATAGGAGGAGAGGTTAGGTGAGGACCACAAGTGGGGGGGGGGACCAAACCTTCCTCCCTAAGCTTTCCCTTAGCCACCCAACACACACCACATGGCCACACTCCCCACGCGCCACATGGAAGCTACCTGGGCACAAAGGCGCGCCCAGCTGGCGGCTTAGGCCTTGGCTAGGCCTGCCCGTGGCTGCTTGGTGCGGGGATGCGCGCTGCTACGCTTATGCTCACACACGTAGCCTAGCATGCTACGCTTGCTAGGTAGCTCCTACTGGGTGCGTAGTGCCTGGTGCGCCAGCAATGCTAGCCTCGTATACCTGCCCGCACATTTGCGCAGCAAGCCACGCATGCATATGCGGGTTGCTGCTGCTTTGTGCGTGGCAGGTGCATGCTAGCCATGTACACCTGGCACCATTGCCTAGGTGCGGTGCACATGCTAGTACCATTTGCCCCTAACACTCGGTTTGCTCGGGGCATTCTGAGCTAGGGGTATTTTGGTAAATTATTGATTAATTATTGATTTTACCGTCTCATCTTTTATTAATTCGACTCGACTTGCGACGCTCGATTTCGATGCTCCTAGCTCGATTTCCAACATCTAAATTCACATTACTCAAGCGACTCATTAATTCCTTTCAGATTAATTCGTCGTGTCGGATCGTTAGTTGCTTGCGTGTGACATGAAGGGTTTAGTCAAGATTAAGCTGTTATATTAATAGTGGATTAATATTACTGATCGGAAGTGGCCTCCAACTAGGCATTCCAATCACTTGACCTCACTGAATAATTAACTTTCTAATAATTCCAAACCCGCCATCGGAATAATACACTTATTTGAAGGACACCATTCCTATCAGTATTCTTTCACAATTGACACCTCTAGGAACTCCACAATGGAACAGAGTATCTGAAAGGGGAAATCGAATGTTGCTAGACATGGTACAATCAACAATGGATCTTAGTGATCTTTCTATCTCTTTGTAGGGACACGCACTTCTAACCGCGGCACTAACACTGAATCGTGCTCTGTCAAAAGCTGTCGAAAAGACTCCATATGAATTATGGACGAAGAAATCTCTAAGGTTGTCTTTTCTCAAGATTTGGGGTTGCAAAGAATATGTCAAAAGATTAATTTTTGAAAAACTTCACCCTAAATCTGACTAGTGTTTCTTTGTGGGATATCTAAAAGAAACCAAGGGGTATTACTTTTACAAAAAATCTGAGAACAAAGTGTTTGTTGCTTGTGATGGTGTCTTTTTGGAGAAGGAACATCTTTCCGAAATGACAAGTGAGAGGAAAATCGAACTTGATGAAGTTCGAGAGGACGAGAAACAATGTCAAATTTACAGTCAAAGTGCTCAAACAACATCTGTTGACATTGGTCAAACTGTGCAAAGTCAAAATGACAATGTAAACGCTTAATCCATTACCCTACGTAGGTCACAAAGGCCAAGATCTCAACCCGACAGATATCTCGGTGTTGTATTAATCGAGGATTAAGACATCCTAATTATGGATGGAGATAAGCCTACAACCTACAAGAAAGCTTTGACGAGCCCCGAATCTGCTAAATGGCAAGAAACCATGAAATCTGAGATGGACTCCATGTTTGAAAATTAAGTGTGGGACTTGGTTGATTTTCCCGGAGGTTACACACCTATCGGTTGCAAATGGATTTTCAAGATGAAAACCGACAAAGATGGAAATGTATTTGTATGCAAAGCTAAACTGGTACCAAAAGGTTACAGGAAAATTCACGGCGTTGATTATGATGAAACTTTTCTCCAGTTGCAATGCTTAAGTCCGTCCGGATTATCCAAGAAATTGATGCATATTACGATTACAAAATATGGTAGATGGACGTCAAAACCGCCTTCCTAAATGGAATTTTTTGAATAAACTGTGTACATGACACACACACACACACACACACAACTTGAAGATTTTGTTGATCCAAGCAATGCTGCGAAGGTATGTAAGCTTAAGAAGTCCATTTATGGGTTGAAGCAATCAAGCAGAAGTTTGAATATGCGATTCGATGAAGCCATAAGCAAGTTTGGTTTTATCAAGAATCCAAATGATTCTTGTGTTTACAAGAAGGTTAGTGAGAGTAACATCGCTTTCCTCTTCTTATATGTCGATGACATATTGCTCATTGGAAACAGCAATCCAATATTAGAGTCTGTAAAGGCTTGGCTTGGAAAATGTTTTTCAATGAAAGACTTGGGAGAGGCACAGTACATATTTGGCATCAAGATCTATAAGGATAGATCGAAGAGGATGATTGGATTGAGCCAAAGTACTTACATTGATAAGGTACTGGCACGATTCAATATGCAGGAGGCTAAGAGAGGTCACCTACCCATGTCACATGGTATAACCCTAAGCAAGAAGTAGTGTCCAAAACACCTAATGAGCGAGAAAGGATGAATCAGATTCCATATGCTTTGCTTATTTGATCGATCATGTATGCCATGATATGTACTAGGCCGGATGTATTGTATGCTTTAAGTGCTACGAGCCGATACTAATTAGACCCAGGAGAGGCGCATTGGACTGCGACCAAGAATATCCTAAAGCACCTTAAAAGGAACAATGATAAATTCCTGGTTTATGGTAGGAGTAATGATTTGGTAGTTAAAGGTTACACCAACGTAAGCTTTCAGACAGATAGAGATGACTTCAAGTCGCAATCAAGGTACATAGTTTGTCTAAATGGAGGAGCATTTAGTTGGAAGAGTGCTAAGCAAAGCACGACTGCAAATTCTAAAACTGAAGTCGAATACTTGGCAGCTTTTGAAGCAGCTAAGGAGGCAATTTGGATTCATAAGTTCGTTGGTGAACTTGATTTTGTACCCACAATCAAGGGTCCAATAGCCTTTATTGTGACAACAATGGAGCTATTGCTCAGGCTAGAGAGCCAAGGGAACATTAGAAGGTCAAACATGTCAAGCGGCGGTTTCACATGACTCGAGAATGGAAATCAGAAGGTGAAATCAGAATTTGCAAAGTTGGAACGGATGATAATGTAGTCGATCCACTTACTAAACCTTTGCCTCAAGTGAATCACAACAAGCACGTTGAGGCAATGGGAATCAAGCATATGGGAGACTGGCTTTGATTTCCCTGTTTAGTATTTTAGTTAATTTTTGAACATTTAATGTAAGACACTAAGAAAAACCATTCAAGTTTTGGAGTAATTTAAATTTCATGCAACATTTTATCACTTCATTTGCTATTTAATTGTGGTTTAGGATTAAATAATGAGTCCATTCGATTACGAGAATATTCAAAATAGGGTATCAAGACTAGTCTTGGTAAGGAAACACCTATTAAGTGAACATTGAATATTATAATCGAGAATTATCCCTAATCAAGGTCATTTAAACAATGGACGGTTAATGACCACTTGAGATTAGTGTGTAGTTTGATTTATAGCACCATTTCTTGTGCTACAAGGATATGATTGTCATAAATCATTTGCACAGGTATTGGTTTAGAACCATACTGGATCGACCTATGAGAATACTTTAAAAGATTGAAAATCGTCATAAGTATACTTCTCATTATGGCTATCGAAACCTATTTCCTCGACCATGAGTATTGTGAGTTCTCTTGTTTGAGTACTAGTCCGCTTTGATGTTGTCAAACATCTGCTGCAAAAGGGGATTATAACGGCAACACTCGGGCGGTTAGGTCCTCTCAGTAAGAGAAGCTACATTACAAGAATGGGAATGTCCCCCCTACTAAAATAGGGAAGATGTCTTTGTTGTTTATAAGGCCTCTCAAAGAGCGAGACTGTAAAATGCATGGCCGTACTCGGATGGATTTTAGAAATCATCTGTTTATTGACAGTCGGATACGGGATCGAGAAACACTTCTGGACATAATAAGGATGACGAATAAATCTTACCTTATAGTTCATGAAGAGACATTAAGTGACATAGGAAAAAGGCTATACGCTAAAAGCGCACTTGTTCGGAAGGACAAGTGGGAGATTGAAAGGAATGGTGTCCTTCGAACAAGTGTATTATTCTGATAGAGGGTTCAGAATTATTAGAAAGGTAATTATTCAGTGAGGTCAAGTGATCGGAATGCCTGGGTGGAGGCCGCTTCTGATCAGTAATATTAATGTATAATTAATATTACAGCTTAATTTTGACTGAACCCTTCGGGTCACACCCAAGTCAACTAACGAACCGAAGCGACAAATTAATTCGGAAGGAATTAATGAGTCGACCGAGTAATTAATATTTAGACGTCGAAAATTCGAGCTTGGAGCGTCGAAACCGAGCGTCGGAAGTCGTGTCGAAAAATAATAAAAGACGAGACGAGAAAATTACTAATAAATCAACAAAATGACTAAAATGCCCCTAGCATCGGAATGCCCGAGTGCTAGGGGCATATGGCCTAGCAAGGTGGCTAGCAGTATGTGTTAGCGCACCTTGGCTAGCATGGCCAGCTAGTAACCCGCACCTAGTGCGAGGCATGCTAGCTGCTGACCGAGGCTGGCAGTTCGCACTTGGTGCGTGGCATGCCAGCAAGCCGAAGCTAGCAGCTCGCACCATGTAGGAGGCTTGCTAGCAAGCTGCGGCTAGCAGCCCGCACCTAGTGCGTGGCGTGCTAGCATGCTGCAGCTAGCAGCCCGCACATGGTGCGTGGCTTGATAGCAACAGTCTTCGGTCAAGAGCAGCCCGCACACATGGTGCGTGGCCTGCTGGGCCGTAGGGGTGGCAGCAATGGCAGCCCACCTTGGGTGCCTTGGTGCCCAAGTATGGGGCTGCCACGTGGCGCGAACTAATTAGGTGTTTGGTGTTGTGTTGGCCGACTTTGGGAGAGGAGTGGGGAGCAAGTTTGGTCCCCCCCTTCTCCAAGTGGTCCTCTCCTAACCTCTCTTGTGAGCATGCCACTTGTTGATTTATTAGTAGCTTGATTATTAATTTTATTTTTGATTTAAAATAAAATGAAAAAATCAAATCTCCCACATTGATGGGTGAGCTTTTCTCACTTTTCCCGCGCCAAAGGTATTAATCTCTTTCTTAATCTTGTTGTTTAAGTTAATTATGCTTTATGGTTATAATTATTGTGAAAGTGATCTAGGCTCGGGTTTCCTTCCGTGGTGGGTCGGACTCACCGAAACCCAACACAATGCTCAAGAGTTATAAAAGACATCTAAAGTTGACGTTGAGACTGTCAATATATCAAATCAATTTACTGTATTAACTCGTTTTCTTTCTAGGCAATGTATATAGAACTTGAATCACCTTGGTAATAAATAGCCCTATTATGAAAAGAAAATAAGATGATTGTTTTTTAAAGTGATAGTCATCTCATTTTTCTTGGCAAAAGATATGGAAAACATCGAATTTAGTTTGATTCGATTGCTTTACTAAAATGGTGTCATCAAGCCAATGACTACCAAATCATCCAAATCATTTGATTTTTTTTTCATATGATTTTGTAATCATAACTCAGCACTTCATGCATTTTATATATGGGCATGACTACTCAATAGTAGGTCCATATGTGAAAAGGCCTAAGGTTGGCCATATTTTCATGGAATGATGATTTTGTTACATGGTTAGGGTCTATCTCAAGGATGGCCTTTCCAAGGTTGTAACGTGGCTAGGCTTGAGGTTATGAAAAATGGACAGGCTCAAGTATACTCCCAAAATCCCTTACTATTGGTGCTTCTCAAATTAAAACCTTTTTGCTTTGTGTGGCAAATCCTACATTAGGTGCTTTTTCCTTGCCCTCTCTCTCTTTCTTTCTTTCTTTTTTTTTTTTTTTGTTTTTTTTTGACAAGTTTTTTTTTTTGGGTTTAAAATGATTTTCTTTCTTTTGCATTGGGTCTTTGGGTTTAGACTAACTTTATGTCCCCCTCTTATGTTTCGTTCTCCCAATTTCCTATTTGTATCTCTTTGCACCATTCCCATCCCAAGGTATGGAATAATGTAAGTTGAATAACTAAGGCTTAACTGACGAGGTTTAAAAGGGCTGCCAAAAAGATGGATTTTCTCTAAGGTTAAGAACATGGGATTATCTTTGTGGAGTTTCAAGTTGCCTCATGTGTTGGTGAAATCAACCTATCCTTTCTTTGTGGGCCAAATATGGGCCTCTTTTCATTCGATAAATCTAGTAAGCCAAAACTCATCAAGATTATTAAAGTGTTGAGTATGTATGCCTTTTTGATATTGCCTGTTTGTATGTATATGTTTCATTTAATTTGAGCCAATAATAATAAAGAGATTGAAAAGAGAACAAGATAGACGTACTTGAAAATATGATTTTTTTATTCATTAACTAATGAGAGTACAAAATAAGTAGATTTGACAACATGAATCTCTTATTCTATCATAAAAGGAAAGAAACAAAACAAGACCTAGGGTGCTACATCTTGAATTGTTGAGAACTTCTTGAGATTGCGTCTTCGAGCTTTGTCCGTTTCCAACGTAGGTGAAATCCTCTCTAAAAATCTAGTCCATCTATTTGATTCATGGTTTCATTTATCAAGTCCCTTTCAATTAATGTTCCCAGAGTATAGACCTTTTGAAATGTGTCTAAACCAAGGTATTGTAAATGGCACTTGTATGGTGGAGACATATTGTCTATGAACTTTGGGATAAGTTCATGATCCGGAGGTCTTTGTGAAAGAAGAGTAACCTTTGATCGCCACCTGGAAAATAAGTCAATAAAGCCTTCTTCTTCCTCTTGCTTAAGCAATTCAAGATCGCGCAAGGTAGTTGTGAGCTCGATGTTGTCTCCATATTGGGAAAAAAACGCTTTTACAACGTCACTCCAAGTGGAAGTTTGTTTTGCATTGAGGTTATAAAACCATGATCTAGCAGTTGGGTTCAATGAAAGAGGAAAAGTACATGCATATAAGCTATGCTCAACCCCTTTCAATGCCATAATTCCAATAAAGCTCATTAAGTGAGTCCTAGGATTGTCTGTAACCTTAAAGGTTGGCAAATCCGTAGTCAAGAACTTTCCTAGGAGAGTCTTGCCACTAGGTTGTGGTGCAAGCTCATAATTGAAGTACTTATTCCCTGAGTTAGCTCGAAGGACGAGTTTCTCCAAGGCCTCTACTCTTTCGGGTCTTGCTTTTTCTTGTAGAATGTTTTCTTTTTCTTTCTTTGCTTTTATTTTAGCCTTTTCTTCTTTTTTATGAGCCTTCATGTGGGCTTCTTCTTCTCGTAGGGCCTTAAGGTTTTGGAGTTCCTTTCTAAGTTTCTCCAATGCTGCTTTGTCACCCATGATCGGACTAGTATGCAAATGTGGAATATGACCCAGTAAAGTGTATCACGAGAAATTGAGCGCGTTCACTTAAACCTTTTCTGCCAAGCATTTAAACAATGAATCAAAGTCAAAATGATTGTTTTATTTCTTTTTTTTTAATCCTTGTAATATGAATTCACTTTAAGCAAGTTTGTTGATGAAAAATGTCAAAAAATTCACGAACAATCAATAATGGAACGTCATGATTTGTGTTGACTTCAACAAGGTAATCATCTAAGGATTTTACTTTAACTGAATTGTTTTCGAAAAAGGTAGAAAAGAAAGACAAGAAAGTTGGATTGAAAATGCTCATCAAATTTTAGAAATATTAATCGACCCAAACACACTCCTCAAAATGATCAAATATACTATGGTATTTGTTTATCATTTAGATTACAATAGAGATCTATATCGTTTTTTTTAAAAATATGATTCTCATATTGCTTATCTTTAAAGGATAATATATTAATATTTGCTTAAAAAGAATGATGGCCTCCGAATGTAAAATCCAAGAAATAATTAAATCATTTTCTCGGTTTTATCATTCATTATCTTCTCTCTCTGTTTTTTTTAGAATAATAATTTTTCTTGTATCATACCCTTTTTTTTTGTTTTTCTTTTTTTTTTTTATATTTTTTTTAAGAACGTTTTTTCTTTTTTTTTTCTTTCGTTTTATTTCTCTCTCTCTCTCTCTCATTTTTTTTTTCGTGTGAGGCAATCATCCCAATTAAGTTTCTCGGGATTTTCTTTTTAAACCATAGAAGAGGTAAATAAATTATACTCTTAAATCAAGGTTGATCAATTACAACTAAAAATGATGAACACGAAAATAGGTACATTTAAGAATAAACATATTGATGACGTCCTATTAAGGGATGCGAACTTCTAATGACAAACCTCATAAGAAGTAATGTCATTAGTTCAATTATAAAGTACGTAAACGAATCATCATAATAAAAAATATTATCGCGCGCAATTTTCCGTCTTGCGCTAAGGTGGAAAGTGAAACTTCAAGAGTAACATCTGCCATATGCCCTTTTTTTTTTTTTTTTTTTTTTATTTTATATTTGCGAAAACGCAAAATGAAAGATAAAAACATGTTTTTGGATTTTTTTTTTGAAAAAAGGCGATCAATATAAAAGTAATTAAGTTAGACAACGTTGTTAGCCAAAGAGATATTTTTAGCACCTACTTAATGATTAACCTTAAAGCGGTAATATCGTTTTCTCTGTATGACATTGCTCGTAATGAGTCAAAGTCAACGTTGAACAGTGGGCGAGCGCAAGACACAGAGTTGCGCGGAGGGGCCGCGCGCAACATCTGAACTTGCTCTTGGAGGGCTCGCGCAACTTAAACAGTTGCGTGTGCCACCTGGTACGTTCGACTATTTTTTTTTCTTTTTTCTTTTTTTTTTAAATCAAAGTGCAGATTATTTATTTTATTTTTAATCGAAGCACAATGTTTTTACAATATTATTAATATCTCTAGGTAACAAGTTGGAATTAATTAGATTAGACACGAAGCATATAATAAGCACATATTCATGTAGTCACATACGCACATAAAAGGGACGGTCAAAGCATACATTGCTATTCTAAGGTCAAGGCTTGGGTGTACAAACGCACCATATCTTAAGGGACGATGCACGAATCAATCACTCAACGTGTTGACCCATGACATAGCCCTCCCAACATTTTGTTGGCGATATGGGTGGGATGATTATTATTGATTTCGGGATAGAAGCCTAGTGTTGGCAACCCCTAGTCAATGAGCCAATCCCCAATGGTTAAAGTGTGCTATGATTATGCATGATGCAATGTTGCTTGTTTGGATTTTACTTTTGTGAAAAAGGAAGATATTATGCGTTCAAGTCTCACTCTCTTACTAGAGATTATCCAAGTTAGTTCTCGTTACAACCCATAGGTAACCTAGTGTTGGAAACCTTGAACCATAACTAAGAACTAATCTTGTAACCTCTAAGTCCCCAGTGGAGTCGCCACTGTAAGGAGGGTGTTCCCATCGTAGGGGATCCTTCTCCTTAAATTCCCATGGCCCTTTAAAAGCCTAGGACTTTACACTTGTTAGGGTGTATTAGGATTTGAATTCATGACTGTTAGGGGGACCTTTAATTAGAACTGATTCTATCATTACGCTTTTTTGTAACAAACAAGTAGGAGTCGCCAATGAGTTGTAGGAAAACTCATAAACTTCGTTCATGTCTTTCTCCCAAGTAGAGTTCAAGGGATATTTAGCATGAATCGTAAGTTTACCCATGCCCAAATTGGTCTACGTGTACCAGAAATGAGTTCCAGAGCGAGGGTACTAAAATAACGTTCCCTTTAGAGGGGAATCGCTATCCTAGCCCTAGTATGGCCTCTATTAGCTCTTCCTTTTTCACAATTTCATTATCAAACAATATATGCAACGTGGCTCCTAAAAACTAAGTTAGTTGATTTACAAGCATTAATCACGTAAGAATTACATTGCAAAATTCGTTATTCTTTGTTTAATCAAATTTGTGAAAAGAACAAGAAATAAATAATGTTCGCCTTGACTTAGTTGATAAAACAATCAATTAATTATTCAAATTCTAGTCTTGATTAACACAAGAATACTATTTGAATTAAATTAACTAAAAGTTTGTTAAAAGTGATCAAACAACACTATTTATTCAATTAAAGTTATTTAAACAATAAAAGAAAAGTGATTTATCTAAGTGCTCAGTAAACTAACCGTTCTTCTATTATGTTAAATCTCCCTTTAATGCGTTTATGGACTTTCTTTCTTCTTCGTACCTCCAAGGACTTCAACGGATTCAATTAGGGTTGGAAAGTATTTGGGAAGAGAGAAGAAAAGTAGTATGATAGTAAGAGAACTTGAGAGATTAGGGTTTTGAGAATGCTAGGGTTAGAATTCTGATTTTTCAGTGCCCTTTAGGTTTGAATAAAGACCCCTATTTATAGGCGTAGGAATCTAGGTTTAGGGTTTTAGAGCCGCGCCATCAGGTGGCGCGTGCAACTCTTTGAGTCACGCTAGTATGCCCAGCGCAACTCTTTGACTAGCGCTCGGCTGGCGCGCGCAACTTTGACAGTTGCGCGCAAGGCGGTTTGCCTTATACGAAAACGCGTTTCTAAAACTTCCATAAGTTTTGATTGCAAAGTTGGATTAAGGTGTGTAAGATATCATTGGAAAGATATGAATGTTGAATTTCCAATGCCGTTGAAATTAGGTTAAAATAATTTTATGGATCAAAAAATATGGCCGTTGGAGTGCAAGAGTGTCGGTTTTAGGGCCCGGTTTAGTGTTTTGATCATAACTTCTTCGTTTTAGCTCGGAATTGGGCTTATAATATACCGTTGGAAAGCTATTTGAAAGGTATATCCATCTGTATAGTCCATGCATGGAATTATGATGGTTGATTTATCTGTTTGGATCGGTTTTCAACAATGTAAGATCCATTGGATCGAATCATTGCATTTGCCGCATTTAGGTCTGTTATTAATCAAGTTTAAACATTTATGAGCGCGTTTTAGGCTTAATTAGTAATCTTAAAAGGGTCTAAGATAGCTTGGTCTCAAATATGGATTTTAACTTACTTCATAATGCATTTCGTAGTCCATAAACACTTCAACTTTGATCTAGCATGAAGAACGGGTTTTTGTAACATCATCACACTTCCTTTCAGGACAAGAGGCCAAAAGTAGGTGTCTACAGTGTGTAGTATAGTTTATAGCACCGGTTCTTGTGCTACAAGGACATGATTGTCATAAATCATTTGCACAGGTATTGTTTTAGAACCATACCGGATCGACCAATGAGAATACTTTTAGAGATTAAAAATCGTCATAAATATATTTCTCATTATGGCTATTGGAACCTCTTTCCTCGACCATGAGTAATGAAATTTCTATTGTTTGAGTACTATTCCGTTTTGATGTCTGTCAAACTTCTGCCGGACATGGGGATTATAACAAAAACACTCGGGCGGATAGGCCCTCTTAGTAAGAGAAGCTTACAGTACAAGAATGGGAATGTCCCCCTATTAAATATATAGAGAACATGTCTTTGTTGTTTACAAGGCCTCTCAATGAGCAAGACTGTGAAAACGCATGGTCGTGCTTAGATGAATTTTAGAAATCATCTACTTATTGATAGTCAAACTCGGATATCGAGAAACACTTTTGGACGTAATAAGGATGACCAATAATCTTACCTTATAGTTCATGAAGAGACATTAAGTGACATAGGAAATAGGCTATACACTAAAACCGCACTTGTCCGGAAGGACAAGTGGGAAATTGATAGGAATGGTGTCCTTTGAACAAGTGTATTATTCTGATAGAGGGTTTAGAATTATTAGAAAGCTTTCAGTGAGGTCAAGTGATCGGAATGCCTAGTTGGAGGCCGCTTCCGATCAGTAATATTAATGTATAATTAATATTATAGCTTAATCTTGACTGAACTCTTCGGGTCACACCCAATTAAGAATTCGATCCTTGAGGATGAATTAATCCGAAAGGAATTAATGAGTCGTTAGAGTATTATGAGCATAGATGTTGGATATCGAGCTAGGAGCGTCGAAACCGAGCGTCACAAGTTAAGTCGGATATATGAAACAATGCGACGGTAAAATCAAGCAATCAACAAGTTGCAAGTACAACCATAGCCTCGGAATGCCCCGAGCATTTCAAGGGCTAAGGGCTGTACATGGCTTAGCATGGTAACCGCACCATGCGAAGCTAGCAATCGCAAGCTACCAGCGCTTGCTAGCTAGCCGGTACGTGCATGGCTGCTATGCTGGCGCGCAATGTGCGTGCTGCTAGCATCGTGCTTGGCCTGGGTAGCTGCTGCTAGCACTGCATGCGTAACACAGCACACATAGCTTTGCACCGCAACCCCCATTAAGCAAGCATGGCTTGCTAGGCTTGCGCGCATGGCAGCAGGCAGCAGCATCCAGTAGCCTGCATTGGTGCGTGGCTTGCAGGCGCGGGTTGCTTGCCTATGCGACTAGCTGGCAGGCCCAACCAAGGGGCATGACAGCCAACTAGGCAGCCTTGGCGCCCAAGGTTAGCAACGCCAGCTGGCATGCGGCCATTGGTTGGCCTATGGGAAGCCGGTTTGTTGGAGTACCTTGTGGAGCAAGGGAAATTGGTCCCCTTCCCCTTGGTGGTCCTTACCTATCCCTTATCACAGTGTTACACTTGTTGATTTTTGATTATTTTGCCTTTTTCTTTTAATTTTTGATTTAAATTAAATTTGAAAAAGGGATTTTACCAACTCTTCCACATTGATGGGAGAGAGGAATGGGATTTTCTCTATAAATACTCAACCTTGGGAATTGAGAAAATCCACTTTGAGTTGTGAGCTTGAAAGGATCACCAAAGGCGTGAAGACTTTCGCTCGTAACATTCTAATTTTTTGGTCTAGCCTTAGTTAAGCTCCTGGGTGGAGGCTGTATGGGTCGGGCTTGAGGGTGTAAGCCGTAGGAGGCTCTCACATTTGTGAAGCTCGGCTAGCTTACAAGCAAGAGCTCTTTTGGAGCAAAGCACGCATCGAGGGTAATTTCGTCTTTCCCTTTTCTTCTTTATTAATTATGTTATTAATTATGTTGTTAATTAATATGCATGTTTTAATTGCATTAATTTTTGTGCGGGTCTTGGGGTCGGGTTTTAATTAACTATGGTTCATTTTGTTATTGGGTCGAGCCAGTCGTTTTGTGTTTTTAAAACTTAATCAGCAGTCCATAAGTATCCTTCACGTTGATCCAACACAAAGATGGTTTTATTTATCGTCATAGCACTTCCGGTCGAGATAGGGGACCAAAAGTAGGTGTCTATAGTTAACCCCCACTTTGATCGAGTCTAGGATAGACGATGATCAAAGTAACTAAGGAAGTAAATCTGAGACTCATTCCGCGAAGTTCCTTAAAGATAAGTAATCTTTTAGTAGTGTTGAGAAGGTCGAAACTATCCTCAATTCGCTAAATCTTGGAGACAAATAGCTGCTAAAACCAGAAAAGTATTTTCTAGATTTAGTGCGCTAAAGAATCTAGATTGACCCATTGAAAGTATCGAACGCTTTTACATGTAAAGGTTGTCCTAGGTGATACCATGTTATAAGAAAATATTGGTTTTAAAAAAGAGTAAAGAGGATAATACCCTCTCAATATGTCATCGGCGGTCTAAAGTCCCTTAAAATGTCAACGAAACTTTAGTCCATGATTTTAACAAAGTAAAGATGATAAATATGGGGCGTGTTTCAGCTTTCGTAACCTAGCATTTGAATAAAAGATTGACACTTGCTTACCAAACAAATACTCGATGTCCACAAGATAGAAATACATGTCTCAAAATGGAGGCATATATCCAAATCCATTGAGAGAGGAGAAAACCGGCAACTCCCTCAGTAATTTGTCCACAAGATGAAAACACGCGTCTCAGGACTAGGGGCACGTGTCTAAATAGGTGCGACTTCTCCATGTCGCTCTTTATATAGGGGATGGACGACACTATAACTGTCCGGTAAAGCCAGAAAGCTTACTAACTAACCGTATTTGCTTCTAATCAAGAAGTGTCTGTTCTCGATGGTTTGGCGCGCCTGTCAACTCGTTAAGCTGACACTTAAAGTTTGTAAAGAAATTCTTCCATTTTTTGTTACGGGAGGTAGATCACGTTGCTAATTATGCAATTTTACGCAACATATAAGCCATACAATTTTATGCTGTACGATACTGAAGACGGGATAGACTAGGTCGTTGGTGTAACTAATCCTCCTATAGCCAAACTAAATTTGTAAATACTTAACAAACCCTAATACAAGTATAGAGGTAAGTCAAGGGTCGAACCCAAATGAATGGAGGTAAGTGTTATGGTTTTAGGTCAAGCTATTCCGAAGGTTGAATAATTGGTTTGGTCAAACAAGAAAAAATCAACACGACAATTCGAATATGAAAATCAACATCAAAGATACTAGGGAATTAGGATCCACATGCATTAATGATAAACATGCTAATTGGATAGGAAATCGATCAATCGAATAATGCGAGGGAAAATAGTAATTGCAATCAAAAGCACTCGAAAAGCTATTTCCTAGGTGTCAAACTAGTGGTCTCTACAAATGACTATTATAAGAACATCACAAGTCAAGTTTAATCGATAAAAGTAGCGTCCAAATCATTGTGTCGTATCAATGAAAACTACAATGCAATCTAGCTTGATAATCAAGGTTGATCACTCCTCAACAAATCAAACACATGCACAATTTCTATTAACCAATTCAATCACAATATCAAATCAATCAAAATCCCCCAATTAGCTATGAACTATCATTCATACATGCTTCACCACATCCTTAGCAAGGAATTAACTCACTACACATTGTAGAATAGAAGAACAAAACTAAACAAATCATCAAATTCATCATCAACATTGTAATAAAATTATCAAAAATCAAATCAAACTATCAACTAGAAATTCAACAAAATATCAAAAATCAAACACTAAAATTGGATTAAAAAGAAAGAAATTCTTAAAAAACTTTGATCAATATCAAAGAAATTGAAGATCAAGTGTAGCAATCATCAAATCTTCAAGTTTCTCTCTCTAGAATCTAAGAGCTAAGTTTCCCTAAATTGAATTTCTCTCTCTAAAAATCTAATTCTCAAATAATTCTAAAACAATCCTCTCTCTAAAAAGGAAGAAAATCTATATATAGTAAAACTAACAAAGGAGAAGTTGGTTAGATGTCCAAAAAGAACCTGTATAGGCGCGTCCTCTCCCCATATTGTGCGGCTGCGAAGAAGTGGGTATGGAACGTGGGAGCAGGGGCTGCGCGCCCGCGCATAGGTGGTGCGCCCCCGCTCCTAGGAGTAGGGCATCCCTCCTCGTGCTACCACTGATGCTTCCTGTGCGCTCTACTTGATGAACATTGGGGGTGGAAGTCTCTAAACGCTCCCACGGTGGGTTCAACACCACTTTTGATGCCAGCACAGCATGAGAGCGCGACCTTGAAGACTTGGAGCTTGCACATCTTGACTCTTAAGCTTCAAAAGGGAGAGATTGGCTTGCATCTTGAGCTTCATAAAACCCGAGGAAGAGCCATGGACATCACCGTTCTCCTGTAAACAAAGAAAAGCAAACAAATAAAAGAGAAAAGGCGAAATAAACTAAGAAATGCAAGAAAACGGGAAAACAACTAAGAAATGCACAAACTAGAGAAATAAAAGATAAAACTAAAGAAAAAGAGATAAAGGAGCTATAAAAGAAACTAAAAATCATCCCAAAAGTAGCTAAATGAGTGCCATAAATGACACTCATCAAATACCCCCAAGCTAGACTTTTGCTTGTCCTCGAGCAAAACAAAAGCACGTAGGAATAGGATGAAAAACTTATTCAAACAATAAAAAGGAAAGAAGAGGATAAGAATGTACACAAAGACTCACTTTCGTAGGAATCACGGTTGTTTTTAGCTACAACCCTAAAGTTGCCAATGAGGACGGTTGAGGTCTCGTAAGGGTATCCAAAAAGTTTGACCCATAACTCTTAAAGGTAAAAATGAGGCAAATCATAATGGGAAAATGAAATCAAAAAGGAAAAATTAAAACCAAAAGCTTTTGAAATGGACGTTAACAAATGATCAAATACAAGTGAATAAACAACTTTCTATACAATAAGCGTTATCCAAGGTTGATTGAAACATAAGATATGCTAAGCATAGAGAACAATTGAGACACAATTCACCTTCATCCCAAAAAATCTTACCGCGTTCCCGCTATTAGTTTCAAATCCACCTCTAGGGAGCATCTCAATGATTCCTCGAAGGAACCGGAAAAGGAGAGATTATAGGGCTACTCGACATCTTGACTATGCAAACTGCTCCATGAGCTTGACTCACATCTCCTTCCACCGACTTGTGACTCAACCTAAAAGGTCAAAAGGTCTTGGAAAGGGTTGTAATGCAAGGGCGAAAAGGGTGAAGGTAGGCTAAAATTTAAAATTTGGTGGTATCCCTAAATTGTGAAGCAAAGATTGGCCAAATCTCAACACCATAACCAAGTAATCACAAAACAAAAACACCAACACCCCCAAGCTTATTCAAAGCCAAAATCACAAACATATATACAAAAGCGTAAGAATGCTTCCCCACAAGCTTAAACATAGCATTGTCCCCAATGCTCAAATAGGGAGGATTAGACTTACATCAAAATGTTTTTGTACTTTTCCAATTTTCTCATTTTTTCACTTTTGCCAAAGCATTTGCATGTGTTTTGCATTATCTCATATTTCAATTTTTTTTTCACTATATTATATTGTCCTCGCCTCTTTTAACTATGTACGGCCTTTTTAACCTTAGATTTGCCTTTATTCACAAGATATTCACAACACAAACTTGCTTACATTATAAGAACCTAATGATCAATTTCATTCACTATGTACACCAACAATGAGGACCAAATGTTTCACAAAAAGCAAGAATGGAAACAAGAACGAAACAAAAGGCTCAAAAGCTAAAGATATGGCTTGAAAAGAAAGGTATATAGCTCAAACGGTTAGCAAGTAGGAAAATGTAAACCCAAAACAAAGAAATGAAAACTATCCTAGAAAAATAAACATTATCACTCCGAAAAGATGCCTTTGTCTTTCCTAAATGGTCCGGTCACGATCTCGGGAGATAAGAGTCAAATTCTAGATAAGGTAAGCAATAGTCAAGGATCCATGTGCCGCTCATTCAACATATGTTGAAAGTAAGAAGAAAAGAAACCTCACACGGTTGTAGCAAAAATCACCGTTTGTTTCAAATCCACTATAGGGAGCAACTCCTTCTTACCACAAACAAGTAGACTCCGGCTTCAAGGTCCCTAAAGGTCTAAACCACTACCTTAGCATACTCTATCCTAGAATCAACCAAGCATACTCTCAAAATGTGCACACCGTTACCATATAGGAAATTATTCATTCAAAAGTAAAAGTTCGGATGGTATTATCCAAATCAAAGGCAAAACATCAAAAAAAACCAAAAATAATGCCTAAAAATCATTTTTGTTTTGTATTTTTGTGTTTTTTTTTTATTTTTTATTTTTAAAGGAAGAAATTTGAAAGCAAAAGGAAAGATAAGAGAAGGAAAAGAAAAAGAATAAAGAAAGAAAGGCGAAAAGATGCATGTTAGACATTTAAAATCCAATCGACAAACAAGTGGTCATTCGACAACATCGTCAATGACCCCAAACACCTATATGGTGTTAAAAGCAAACATCCTCGAACCATTCAATTTATCCTAGAGTAATCCTGATTTAAGTAATCAAGAAAGAAAAGGGTATAGAAAAGAAATAGAAAGATCTCACCGGGTAATCCAAGCAATGCTAATATAAAGAAACAAGGAGAAGCATAAACCTTCACGATGCTCCAAGAAGCAAAAGCAAGAATTATACGCCATGTGAGAAATAAAAAGACTATATACAAAGAAAATTTTTAGTAACTTCCATGCAAAATAAAAATATAACTAAGCGGAGACAAGAATGATAATGGAACAAGAGATACAGAATGAAAGGAAGAAAAGATACTCATCAATCCAGGAATTAGTCAACATCAGTAAAACATCCATCAACAATAAACCATCAACACAACATCATCAAAAGATAGAAGCTCAAAATCATAGCCGAAGCGAACCACAAAAGCATAAGTGAAACAAATGAAGCACATCTAAACACATGAATACTCCCTCAAGCTTATAATGAGCTACCCGCCCAAGCTAAAATCCTAACATCAAGTAGGCATAAGAAGCAATATCAATGCAAAACAAGCAAATAAGGGGGTAGCTAACATGGTATCACTCGACGTTATGGTAAGGGGTAGAATGGGTACTCTCCTCACCAACCTCGGAAAACACTTGGCTTAAAACATCATCCACCTCCATAGGCGCCTTACCCCACAACCTACTCTCTTTCCTTGTCTTATCCATAGCAAAGTAATGGGACTAATCATCTAGAGTAAGCTCACCCGAAAGTCCCCATCTACCACAAGTCTCAGGATTAGGGAAAGGGTTAGGGTTATCCGGGTCATAAGTGAAGTCACATCCCCTAGGCCTCTTGTAGTCATAAGTGGCCGGGGTGGTCCCACGAATAGCATTAGGGGGCACATGAGGCCACTCCCAATATGGAAAGCACAAAGATGGTCCATGGTCTTGATCATAAGGAACCCATTGAGGTATGGGTCCTTGTTGGACCCGGAGGTAAGGATAATTCAAATATGGCTTAATCTCTCCTCTCCTAACATGAAAATCATAAAATTGCCTAGCATGGTAATCATAGCCAAGCACAAAATCATTCCCCAAAGAAGAAGAATTCAACACATTAGTTATGGAATCAATTTTAGCATGCAAGCTAGACAAATCGAGTTGATAAGTAGAAGAAGAAGAGGAATAGATAATAGGAGTACCTCCTCGAGACATCGGGGGAAAATCTTGAGAGAGAGTATGAACAGGAGCATACGGATTTGGGCAAAGGTTGGGCGGAGGAGTCCTCTTGAGAGCTGGGTCGATAGGCCACTTGTTAGGCCACTAAAGAAGTGAGGTGTTTAAACACCGGGCGGTAGCCTCTGGATGGGGAATAGGACACCAACCCGTTGTCCTTGACACTTTCCAAATATACACATCTTCCTTAGAAGTCCGCTCTTAGAATTTTTTATTGATCAAAGCATAAACGTTAAGGAGATGGAACATAGACTTCTCACGGTGGTCTCGGATAGGCTCAAGGGACACGAGCATTCTCTCGTACTTCCTTTTGAGAAAAAGTGCAATGATAGTGATTAATCCTCCCAATTGAATGCTCCTAGAGAGAAAAATACCATCACGGATGTCTATAAAACGATCAAGCTAGTGTACCCCAAAGTCGATGACCTCGACATCCCCAAATGGTTGATCCGCCAACCAAAGCCAACTTAACTCTTCTCTAGAGATGGCACCAAGAGATTCCTTGGAGAATAAAGCATAGGTGAGCAATCTATTGAAATACCTCAAAGCGGGATGAATGATTGGAGCCGCTTTTGAATATTGAGGCCAATAAGTTCCCTCTACCGATATATGCCTCCACCACCTACCCTCCTTGTAACCATGATCTCGTTGCAAATCTTCAAAGGCCGGATAGATGTAGTCAGTTTCGTCCAATGGTGCAGGGAACTTGAAGATTTCATTGAGGAAACAGAGTGGAACCGAATGATCATTATTAAACATTTGGAAAGTGAGAGTGCGGGAGGTTATACCGTGTTCTTTTTCTTCTTCATGCACTTCAAGAGAAGAGAGGAACTCAAAAGTAATGAGGGAATAGGTTGGCTCAATAAGACTAATGAAGTCTTCCAAACCTAAATTACGAGCCAACCGCTAGACATCTTCATCAATCCCGAGCTTTGTTGTTGTTGAGGCATAGTAGAATCTTATTGAAAGGATTTTCCGAGAAGAAAGACAAATGAAATTTTCCCAATGCTCTTGTTTTGAGAACTCTATACCATAGGTCTTGCTTACATTGGAAGGGGGTGGCACAACCTCCCTAGAAGTAGAGCTTTGTGCTCTCTTGGGCCGACGAAGTGGTGCCATCTACAACACAAGTAAACAAGAACTGGGTTCAAAAGCATGAAAGGAATGGTGCTCAAAGATGTTGCATAGAAAAAGTAATTGAATCCAAAATCAACATCGAAAATGGTATGAGTAAGTTGACACACAACAAATATAGAACCACATTCAATCAACAACATTGGCAAGAGTTCATGAACAATCAAGTATTAACAAAGAGCAACGACATTCTAAACAAGCATTTATGACCATATTCAAGGAAGATGACCAACAACGTGGCACCAAATTTGTAATTAATCAAGCAAAATTATAAAAACGTAAGTTCATATAATCATCATCAACACAAAATTTGGTGTCATGAAATAAGCAAAGTGGAGACACCATTAGAGCATGAACCAAGACATTCAAATTTAACATGAAAATTCAAGGTGAGAAATTTAACGTGAAAATCAAGAGAAATAAAGAATCATACCTTGAATGAGTGGAAACTTTAAATGAAATGGAGCAAAGTTCACAACTAAAAGCTTTCAATCCAAATTTGCAAGTTTCAAAACCCCAATCAATAATACCCAAAATCCCAACTTTTGAAGAGAGAAAATCAAAGGGAAAGCATAAAATTGGGGATTTAGAGTAATTATCAACTAATTGAAGTGAACAATGGTGATTTTATGACGAAATATAGCTACAAAAATAATGAAATTGCTTGAGCACAACAACAAAGGAGGAAAGAAAAATAAGTGAAGAATGAGAGAGAAAGGAGAGGGGTGCGCTTAAGAGTGCATGCAGCAGCACAGGCGCGCCTGCGCACATAGGATGCACGCCCACGCAGGGGCTGTGCGCGACCGCGCAAGAAAGGTTTGTGCATGCTTCGGACTACTTCGTGCGCTCAACGGTGAGCGCAACAAACAATGCTCATGATGAACACTAAACATGGCAGTCCCTAGACCCCTTAACATTGGGTTCACATCCAAATTTCATGAACCCACCATAATGAACCCACTAAAACTCAATTCTAACTCATGTCTCCAAATAAGCATATAAACACTCCATCCTCAAAATTGGTACCAAGATTGTTTCGATAGAGGGTTCGGAATTATTAGAAAGCTAATTATTCAGTGAGGTCAAGTGATCGGAATGCCTGGGTGGTGGCCGCTTTCGATCAGTAATATTAATGTATAATTAATATTACAGCTTAATCTTGACCGAACCCTTCGGGTCACACCCAAGCAACTAACGAACCGATGCGATGAATTAATTCGAAAGGAATTAATGAGTCGCCTGAGTATTGTGAACAAAGACATCGGATTCCAAGCTTAGAGCGTCGAAACCGAATCTTAAAAGTCGAGCCAAAATTTAGTAATTGGCGAGACGGGAAAATGCTTCAAGTAACAAAAAAAAACTCTAGCCGCGCGAAAGACTAGGGAAGCGATAAATAGAAATGTGCCACGTGGCAGCACACGTGGCAGCCACCAAGTGGCAGTGTGCCACGTTGGTAATGCCATGTGGTAGCGGGCCGCGGACCCGGGTGGAGGGTCATCGACGCTAGCCAAAAGGTGGCGGCCCAACCGAACCCAACTTGGGGCTCAAGGTTGGGTGCCACATGGTTAGATCACAATGCATGTGAGTTGCCTTGGGGAACAAGTGAGGAAGTGGTCCTCACTTAAACATGTGACACTTGTTACTTTGTAATTCCTTGGTTTATTTAACTAAGGATTGAATTCAACATTCTTTCTATGTGGGATCTTTTTGTGTAAAAGTCCCACATTGAAAGATGAGTGGAATTCACAAGGAAGCACTCCTTATAAATAGCCAAGGCATACCTTGGGATTGTTCACTTGAGTAGGGTGTTGAGAAAGACATCTCCATTGAGAAATCCTTTGAACACATATAATTACTCGGGTTTAGGTCGGGCTTAGCTAACCCCTAAGCATTGGACCATTTTCGGGGGTTGAGTTGCAGGTGGACTCCCGTTGAAGGTTCTCGTGCGAGCGAGACTTCACTAGTAGAAAATATAAAAAAGGCAACCCCTTATTGCAACCGGTTCAGTCCAAACCGGTGGCAAAAATGGGCTAAAAAATTGGCGGCCTAATGAACCAGTATATAAGGCACCGGTTCACTTCAAACCGGTGGAAAAAACATAAAGCCCACCGGTTCAAGTGAACCGGTGCCATTTAATATTAAAAAAAAACCCCACCCCATAAACCCCCCCAAACCCTATGCTCTCTCTCCTCATGTGCCTCTTTCCTTCTCTTTCTCTCTCCTCTCCTCTCCTCTCCTCCTCTTTCCTTCTCATCTCCTTCGTTCTACCACGAGCTCAGTGCTCACTCAATGCACCACGAGCTCTTTCTCATCTCCTTCTACCACGAGCTCTTGAATTTGATTTCCACCACGAAGACATGCAACACCAATTTCTGAGTTTTTAAGCGATTTTTATTCGGTTTTTTTTATTTTAATCAATTTTTAATCGATTTCCATTTCTGGGTTTTTTTTTTCGAGTTCTGGTTTATTTTTTTTTCGATTTTAATTGTTTTTTTTTCCATTCCAATTTTTCGATTTTGGTTTTTTTTTCGGTTTTGAGTTTTTTCGATTTTGGTTTTTTTTTTTTCGATTTCTGGGATTTTTTTTCGATTTTGGTTTTCTGGGTTTCAATTTTGATTTTGATTTTTGATTTTGGTTTTTTTTTCGATTTCTGGGATTTTGTTTTTGATTTTGGTTTTTTGGGTTTCAATTTTGATTTTAATTTTTGGGTTTCAATTTTAATTGGTTTTTTTTTTCAATTTTGATTTTGTTTTTTTCGATTTTTTGGTATTTTTTTTCGATTTCAATTTTGGTTTTTTTTTTTTCGATTTTGATTTTTTTTTTTTAATTTCGATTTCAATTTCTGGTTTTTTTTTTTTTTTTTTTTTTTTTTTTTTTTTTTCTGGGGTTGAATTGTTTGGATTGAATTTCTGGGGTTTTTTTTTTTTTTTTTTTTTTTTTTTTTTTTTTTAAATTGATGCAGGTACATTGATTATGCAAGAATATTGATATGTTTATATTGTAATATTTTTTTTATTTACGAGTACATTGTAATTTTTTTATGATTTATAATGTAATTTTTTTAATTTATTTATATGTTGTAATTGATCTATATTGTAATTTTGGATTTGATTATATATTGTAAATTTTGGATTATATTGAAACCAATTCGATTTATATTGTGATGATGTTATTTTTTTTAGTTGATTTAACTGTTAAGTGAAAAAAAAAAAAATTAAAGTTTTGGGTACTTTTGGCACCGGTTAACCCGGTGCCAAAAACATTTGATAAAAATTTTTGGGCCATTTTTGGCACCGGTTAACTGGTGCCAATAACCATTTTTGCCACCGGTTTGAACCGGTGGCTTTTCAAGCTAGTAATTGGCTGGACTTTGTGGCCATCCTAGTGCACCTAAGAAGGATACCTTTGGCTTGGGATTCAAGCCAACAAAAGAAGATATGAAACAAGCTCTCCTGAAAATGAAGGCTCGCAACAATGCTCGAACCATGAAGACGGAAATGGCCATGGACCCATACCCCTTCACTCTCAACGGCCAGTATATCAAAGAAGGGGAAAACTTCCTATGCTATGAATTCCCTAAGCCTTTCGTCCACAATGGGAAGCTTGAGCCAGGTTTCGAGATTTTCCTTGATTGTGACTTTGTCGACGAAGGCGATGAGTCCTTCACAATTGGGCAACTAGCCAGTCCAAGCTCTAATGATATGAACATTAATCTTCTTTTTGGACTAGAAAAGAATGAAACCAAGCCTGTCTGCAATGACGATTCTGAGCTCATTCAAGCCGTCATATCAAGCAAAGATTTTGACCCCTCTGAGTTAATCGTCCCGGCTGATGATGTGTCAAAGGGATGGCGCAAGACGGTGAAGATTACTACGCCAAGTGGAGAGAAGTTGGAAGTGACCACTGGCAAAGGTCCTATGTTTGATGAATTTGAATCATCTAGGTCCGAGTCCGAGTCTGAGTCTGTAGATGAGTCTTTAGGATCTGAGGCCGACCCCCTTTCTGTCATAGAATCTAATGTAGTTCCCCTCCTTGATGTAATGACCAATGAATACAATGAAATGAGTACCTTTGCTTACGATGCGTGTCATTCCCCTAACCCTGATCAATATTGCTTTGCTAATGATAAAAATGACAAAGAAATAATAAAAGCAATGGAAGAACACGAAAATAAAACAGCAATCATCGAAGATACAGAAACAGTTAATATTTCCAATGATACGACTATCAAAGAAGTAAAAATTGGATTAACACTAAGTCAAGACGAACGCAAAGAGCTAATTAACTTGCTTAGTGAATTTGTTGATGTATTTGCTTGGTCATACCAAGATATGCCAGGAATTGACAGGGATATAGCTCAGCATACAATACCACTCATTCCAGGTATGAAGCCTGTCAAACAAAAGCTACGCCGTATGAAACAAGATGTGGCTCTCAAAATCAAGGAAGAAATCAGAAAGCAATTAGCTGCAGGTTTCATCAAAGTATCCAAGTATCCAAAATGGATAGCTAATGTGGTTCCAGTTTCGAAGAAAGATGGAAGGGTCAGAATGTGTGTTGATTACAGGGATCTCAACAAGGCAAGCCCAAAAGATGGGTTCCCTCTACCTCACATTGACATTCTGGTCGATAACACAGCAAATCATGTACTCCTATTATTCATGGATGGCTACGCCGGATATTATCAAGTATTGATGGCCGAGGAAGACATGGAGAAAACCACATTCATCACACAAAGGGGTACATATTGCTATAAGGTAATGCCATTCGGGTTGAAAAACGCGGGTGCCACCTACCAAAGAGCAGCCACAGCATTGTGACATGATATGATGCACAACATGAGATTAAATCCAGCAAAGTGTGCATTCGGAGTAACGTCAGGCAAACTACTTGGATATGTGATCAGTTCTCAAGGGATTGAAATAGATCCCACAAAAGTCAAAGCAATCATGGCCATGCCACCACCCAAGACTGAGAAAGAAATTCGAGGCTTCATCGGAAGGCTGCAATATATAAGTAGGTTCATATCAAAACTCACGGCGATATGTGAACCTATATTCAAGAAGCTTAAGAAAAATGTTCCAGTCACATGGGATGATGATTGCCAAAAAGCTTTCGACAAAATCAAAGAGTACCTGGCAAACCCACCCGTGCTAGCGCCAGCAATGCCTGACTTTCCTCTTCGACTCTACCTTACAGTCACAAGAGAAACGATGAGGGCAATGCTAGCACAGCAGATCGAAAGCAAGGAGAATGCAATTTACTATTTGAGCAAGAAGCTTCAAGGATATGAGACGCGATACACACCACTTGAAAAGTGGTGTCTCGCACTCGTGTGGGCCACGCAGAAATTAAGACATTACATGCTCACTCATACGGTGCATGTCGTGTCCAAGATGGATCCTCTTAAGTACTTTTTTGAAAAAGAAACACTCAATGGCAGATTATCAAGGTGGATAGTCAACCTTGCTCAGTTTGACTTGAAATTTGTACCGCAAAAGGCCATCAAAGGTTCTGCGGTTTCTGACTTCTTAGCAGATTTTCCATTAGAAGAAGTTAAGAAAGAAGAAGATGAGTATGATTTCCCTGACGAAGATTTACTCATGACCGAAGATGATAGCTGGACGCTCTATTTTGACGGAGCTTCGAACCAAAAGGGTTGTGGTGTAGGAGTCTTGCTCGTATCACCCAATGAAGAGCATATCCCAATTTCCATGAAGCTCGACTTTGATGTCACCAACAATGCCGCAGAGTACGAGGCATGCATCTTGGGATTAGAAACAGCTGTGGCCTTGGGAATTAAGAAGCTCATAATCTACGGTGATTTGTCACTAATCATTAACCAGATCTCCAAGAGATGGAAGGTGAGAAGTGAAAGTCTTGTTATGTATCAAGCTCATCTGGAAACTCTCACGGAGCAACTAGATGAAGTGGAATATACGTACTTGCCTAGAGAAGAAAATCAGTTTGCCGATGCACTGGCTAAGTTAGCATCAATGGTGCGAATTCCAACAGACACAATCAGAATGCCATTGACCATAGAAAGAAGATATGAGCCGGCTTACGTTCATGCACTTGATGACGAACAAGAATCACAAGAAGAAGATGAAGAGCCATGGTATACGGATATCCTTAACTACGTGACCAAGGGAGAATACCCTTCTTTGAGGCTCCTGGCCTCACAGTATGTGCTATAGAGGAGAACTCCACAAGAGAACTGCACTAGGGAGAAATCTCTTATGCATAGCTAAGAAAGAAGCACACAAAACCATGGAAAACCTTCATGCCGGAATATATGGAACGCATATGAATGCCAAGATTTTAGTCCAAAAGATTCAACGACAAGGTTATTATTGGACTACTATGGAGAGAGACTGTCATGAATACGTTAAGAAATGTATGAAGTGTCAAGTCTACGCAAATTTGCAGCACGTCCCACCTTCACTTCTCTACACATATACTTCTCCATGGCTTTTCTCTACTTGGGGTATCGACATCATTGGAAAGATAACGCCACCAGGACAAGGGGGACATGAGTTCATCCTTGTAGCAATCGACTACTTCACCAAATGGGTCGAAGCTGCCTCATATGCTAAGCTAACAGCAAAACATGTAGCTCAATTCATTGAGAAAAATATCATATGCCGCTATAGGGTACCTCATGAAATGATCAGTGATAATGGAACACATTTCCAAGCCGAGTGTGCAGAACTATTAAAGAAATATCATATCAAGCATCACAGATCATCACCCTACAGGCCACAAACAAATGGTGTGGTTGAATCAGCCAACAAAAATGTGAAAACTATCATCGAAAAGATGACGGAAAATTACAAAGATTGGCCAAGTAAGCTACATTTCGCCCTTTGGGGTTATCGAACCTCTGTTCGTACATCAACGGGGGCTACCCTTTTCTCTTTGGTTTATGGAGTTGAAGCTGTACAACCAATAGAGCTCGAAAACCCCTCTCTCCAAATCGCATTGGAAAGCCAACTAGATGAAGTCACTGGATTAGAGCAAGATATGATGAACTAGTCTTACTTGACGAAAAACGCTTGGCAGCTTTGCATCATGTCCAAACCTACCAATAGCGTATGGCGCGACATTTCAATAGTCAAGATTAGAAACATCAAGGAAGGTGACTTGGTGCTCAAGGCACTTCGCAAAAATGTGTTAGATCCAAGGGGAAAATTTAGACTAAACTGGTCAGGTCCATACATTGTTAAATCCATTTGTCTGGCAGAGCGGTAGAATTGGTAGACATGGATGGCAACGGTTTCCACAATTTAACCAACTTAGATCAACTCAAGAAATTTTACGCCTAGTTGCATGGGTTCATGACCCGATAGAGCTACGTTTGGCCTGATTCCTTTTAAGGATTCGTAGGCAACCCCTCAAGGGGGCCCGACCACTTCAAAAAATAAAATCCTTCCTCCGTCGACCAAGTAAACACATAAGACAGCAAAACGGAGCTAAAATCAAGAAAATCATACATTGTGCCAGCTCAGCATCCACCGCGCCACGGGTTGCACGGCAAGATACCCCGTGGCACGGCAAAAAAAAAAATAATAATAAAAAAAAATAAAAAAATAAAAAAAGAAAGAAAAAATCCCGTGCAACGTCAGCTTCCATCGCGCCGCGGGAATGTTTACCATGTCACGGCAGTTCCATCGTGGCACGGTGGATTACCAAAAAAAAAAAAAACAAAAAAAGGGGTGCCGTGCTACGTCAGCGTCCACCGCGCCGCGGGAATTGTGATCGTGTCACGACAATATTCACCGTGGCATGATGAAATTTCCAGCAAAAATACATTCCCCGCGTCACGGTATTTCTCAGTGTGACACGACAGATTTTTCCGTGGCGCGACAAACACTGGACTTTGCAAATTCTGTTATTTTATTGTTTTACGAATATTTATTCGACGATCGTTATTATTCTTCCATTGCGTCCGACTTCTTGACTCGAATAATAATAATATAAAAAAAAAGTCATTGTAATTTTTATTTAAGGCGAAAATAAATGTGCTATTATTGAAATAAATGTGACTACAATTATTGGCATCATGCGCCTTATTTAAAAATTTAAAATTTAAATCATATAAGCAAAGCAATATTGATCTAATCCTTCTTCACTTTAGGAACCTCCTTCTCTTTTTCAACTAGGTCGGCTTTCACCATTAATGTGTCTTTTGTAGCCCGAACCATCACACCTCTAGTTGAACTCTCACCCCTTTCACCTTTCTTAGAATTCTTCGATTGCTTCTCTCTATAAACCATCTTTTCCTTACCCTTTCCTTTCACATAATTTTTCTTTTTAGGCATTATAGGAGTCTTAAACTCAATTCCTTGTGTTCTTGGACCTAGACGATCTTTAGGAGGCGCCTTCTTACTTCCAAGACGTCCCTTCACATCAAAGTTGCATGATCCGACTCGATCCCTTCTACTTCTAGGATTCAACCATGCCTTGTATGCACTAGATAAGGGAGGAGGAGCTTGATTACTCGCAGAAACGGTCCACAAAGGTCTTCCAATCCAATAAGTCTCGTACATGTGAACATTACTTTCATACAACGATACCTCACGAGGACTATCGTTATAGCGTGGAACTACTTGTTCAAGTCCATATTGTCGCATCAATCGAGAAGGACAATAAAAAGTCAACTTTGAAATACTAGGAACGCGACAATACGGAGTATCATTCGTGCCAACCATCCTAGTAAGCCTCCACCAAGGCACCATCCACTGAATGGAAAATTCTCTCTTTGCAAAGAAGACCTTCCAATCATCATATGACATGTTCGCAGAGTAATTCTTCTTCCTACGGACCAGATCATTGGGACCATATTTTTCAATATCGTTGGGGGTTTCAAAAAGTTCTAAACGCTCCATCAACCAAATCTGCAAAAAAAAAAAAAAAAAAAAAAATCTGTAAAAAAAAAAAGTTGCAGAAAACCACCGTGACACGGCAGAATGCACCGTGTCACGGCAGACAAAAACCGTGACACGGTGCCTTCTATGTGTCACGGGGGCTAATTGGAGCTCGTTTACCTGCAACAGTACTAGAGAGCCCTTCCTGATGGCTTTCCGGTCAGCTTTTGCTTCGTAAAGGCCACGCAAAGTTTCTCCAAGGCAAGTAGGCATAGGAGATCTCCCAGATTCAACATGTTCAAGCACAGATTCTAAACAAGCATGTCCTACCCTACCGTTTGCAAATAAAAGCTTGCTAAACATGCAAAAAATATAAGCCCTTCTACGGTATACATGATAAGACTCAGAGACAGGACGATTGAAATACAAGTTTGCAAGCTTTTCTAAATCTACTTCATTACCACACACAATTTTATTAAATCTGGATATGTCAGATTCAGATGGCGTTCAAAGTCTTGGTAATAATACTCACGTAGGGTAGGCATTGCAATGAGATTTCTGGCAGGAAAACCAAAGGTGGCATCGAATTCCTCCGGCAGGGGACAAATTTCATCATAATCAAATCTGAAACAATGAGTTTCTTGACTCCAATAATCTAAAGCTGCCCTAAGAAAATCATGTTCAATTGCTACATGCCATAAGGCTAATAAGCCCTGACATGAAACAATTCCAGCTCTCTTTTGTCCGCATTGGTCAAAGAATAGGACCAGTCACGCAATGTATTATCAAAATTCTGAGACATTATTATTGAAATATGAAATTCTAATTATTTTGTGTTTCGTAATTATGCATATCACGAATAAAATGGTCCTATTTTATAGCCAAAACGCTCGGAAACACTCAAAATCTATCCTTCTATGTGCACAGACTATACCGCTGCTGAATACGCGCACCGTGACACGGGAAATCCTACCATGTCACGGGAATTTGTGCCGCGTCACGGCATATTTTTTCGTGACACGGTATTTACTGCCGTGTCGCGGTGCCCACGCGTTTTCGTATTTTTATCCTTTACCTATTTTTATCCGGATTTTTATTGTTTTGCCTTCACCGTTTATCTTCTAATCTTGTTTTTCTTTTTTCATTTTTTTTTCTTTGTTTTGTCTTTATTATTATTTTATTTTTATTTTTATTCTTATTTTTATTTTTATTTTTCTTTTTATTTTTATTTTGGGGAAGTTGTAAAACTTGTCCCATTTTCATTTTTGTTTCCTTTTCTTTTGGGGAAATTGCAAAATTTGTCCCATTTTCATTTCTTTTTCTTTTTGGGGAAATCGCAAAATTGGTCCCATTTTTCATTTTCTTTTGGGGAAGGTCAATACCCTCCGGTTACGATTTTTTTCGCGTCATTAATAAATACACAATCACACACAATGAGTCTCAAGCTCACACTAATACACACTAATAAATGCATAAACTGTGAATAAAATATACAATGTGAATCATGATGCATAAACAGTGTCAAGTGTCATCAACCAAAGTATATAATAAAAACCCTCGGTCAAAAATCTGTAGAACTAGAAGAGTGAGGATCAGTGTCATCTCCAGCCTACGAATACGGGAACGGTGGACCAAAGAGTCCCTCCATCATCTGGGTACAAGGAGTAGTATTCCTACTAGCTCCAGTAGCAAACAAACTCAAAGCAGGACCTGTCCAATTGGCGAACGGCGTAGACTGACTCCAGGAGGTAGGAAGCGCCGGTGGAGACATCGTCCTAGACAACGGAACTGAAAATAAGCCCTGCACCGGTGGAGGAAGCGCCCTAGACAATGGAAATGAGTGTAAACCCTGGTCCACAGGAGTAATGACTGGCCTGAACTCAGGCTGTGAAGGCTGGGAAGATGAAGGCCGCTGCCACTAACCTTGAAAGTGCTGGAATGGCTGAGAAGACTGAGGCTGCTGCCACTGAGCCTCCTGAAATGGCTTAGAAGGCCAAGGCTACCGCTGAGACTGAGAATGCTGACGAACCTTAGGAGATCGTCTGCGGCGACTAGGCTCCCCCTCGTCCGAGTCTCTGTGCCTCGAGTGCGAGCGAGACCTCCGTCGCTCTTGAAAAACACAAAATGAAAAGATGTCAATAGTGCAAGATAGAACAAATGGTAAATATGGAAAAACAGGTGAATATACCTCAAGAACAACGCCAGAACTGCCCCGACAACTCTTACCACGTCGAAGCTTGATGATGCAGTACTTCAAAGCGTCAACCAACTTCATAAATCCCATCATGTCCGAGTGCGTAGGCTGAGAACCAAGAAAAATCAGTAATAAGTGGTATTTAAAAGGGTGAATAACGTGTCAAAAAGCTTACCGGCTCAAACACATCAGGCAGAGACTCCTGTGCCTGTGTAAACCCTCTTCCCCCTATGACGAGCAGTCATCTGAAAATACGATCGAATAATCAGGTTATTCGACGATTTACTAGCGACAAAATTCTCAAGAGAAATCATACCTCGGGAAGACGGGGCGGAGGAGCCAAAGAAGGAAGCAAATCCCGTGAATAATCGCCCCCCATACGCACAAGCTCCTACCAAGGAAATGTATAGCGCTCCCCCCTGTTCATCAACGCCCCAAGAAAACGTGAGTCCAGCATTGACTTCGGTGGAGGCAAAGGCACCACAAAGTGGTCAGCACTATGCTGACGAACAACGCGCTCCCCAGGATACCAAACAAAGCGTGCAGTACCAACAAAAATAGTACGGTACGCCGAAAGATCCAAGGCCTCGGGAAGATTAGTCATCCCAACCCAAGGCCGATATTGGATCTCAACAGCAACCTGAAAACCATAAAGAGTTGCAATGAATGCCGAAAAATAACATTAAGGTAGAGAATAACATGCTGCAAAATCAATTCTTACACAAACAGAAGAGGTGCCTCGACGCAGCAGCCCGCGCAGCGTAGATACGGATTCCACTCGTGACTCGCCTCGGTCACGCCAGCTGACTTCAACTGGGAAATCATGGACCGCTCCGCGATGCCGTCGAGGGGCTAATCTCGGAAAGTACTCATAGAACCACAACTGTAATAAAAATTAATCTCGGAAAGTACTCATAGGCACCGGCTGAGCCATGATATGCTGAACGACCGGACCTAATAAATCTGCTACCTCAGCCACCCCCCAAGCGAGGTAAGGAATCTGTCGTACGGCCCGCTCGGTGAAGCGTAAGCCGCTGATCATGCTAAAATCCAGGGGGGTCACTGTCATCTCCCCCCAAGCAAAGTGAAAAGTGTTGGTAGTATCCCAAAATACTCCAACAACGCACGAACAACTGTCGGGCCACAACCCGGGGGCTGCTAAATCCTATGACCGCCGAATAGAAATCTCCTAAACCAGCAGACTCCACAAGGCGTTCGTAACAGGATCCCTCGTGATAATCCCATATAGTCGGGGAATCAAATCTCCAGCTCCGGATCCATGATGGCGAATCGTGCCATCGACTATGCCGGAAAGTGGACGGTGAGAAACATGATTCTCACGACAGAAAACCAATTCGTCTGGTGTCCACGGAGGTGGAATCCACCTACCCCTACTCGAAGAAGGGCGAGGCTCGGTCTCTAGGGCATCGTCGTCCATGCCCTCACGAATTGTGGGAGTGTCCTCCCGAAAAGCCTGACGCCGACCACGAGTAGAAAGATCGCGATCCCGTTGTCTAGTCATGCTATTACAAAAATAAAAATCTAAATGCTTAGCATCATTTCCTAAGTTATTTAGTTATTTATTCAAACCCGGCTTAACAGCTACCTCAAGTTGCATTTTCTATTATACGCAAAATTTTTACCTCAAGGCTAAAAAATTAGCAAAATAATAGAATTATTTTTAGTATTTAGTTTCTCCATGACGAACTAATACTACAGTTCTCCTAATTGCATGATACTATGTTCTCCATGACAATATAGTACATACATAAAATAGAGCATATTTCAAAATTGCACAAGAACAATAGATCGACACATCATGGCATATTTTACAAGATCTACAACCAGTATCACCATTTCAAGTGCAAAAAAATAACATGAACAACAAGAACACCATTTCACACAAGTAGTACCAAAAAATGTTAATTTGCTCAATTCTTCACCGAATCACACAAACTTGGTCTCAAATTGCTCACAAACAAATATACATTCATATACAAATCAATTCATAGCAAGAATTTTGACATGGAAGCTTAAAATAAAAAACCCCTAATTTGATTTTTTTTTTCTTGGGTTTCAAGCAAACATGGAATTTACAGCATGATTTCAGACATAAGCAAGGGAAACTTACATGGATCCTTGTGAGAAATCGAAAATGAGGAAAATAGCAAAAAAAAATTGGAGCAAAATTGATGAAGATTTGAGCTCCAAAAGCTCGAAAAATATTGAAGGTAGCAGCGCAACCACCGCGGCACGGGATGCACAACCGTGACACGGTAAATGGAGTCCGTGTCACGGTCTACCCTGGACAGCAGCGGACCCCAGGCAGAAGCAGCGAGAAGCAGCGGTGATACTCTGACAGCAACAACGAACGTCTGACAGTAGCAGCGGCAAGAAAACGGCGAAACAAATTGCCGTGCACCGAGAACACACGCCGTGTCACGGTCACTGGCGCCGCGTTACGGTGATATCTAACGTGCGCCGGTGCTGCTCTCTGTGGCGCGGTGAACGGAGAAATTAAAAATAATAAAAAAGGGAGAAGTGAGAACAGAAGGAGATTGGGAACGAAAATGGCAAAGGAGAAGTAAGAATATGGGGAAGCAGCAGCTAATATATAAAGTCCAAAAATGACCGTTACGCGACACATTTCCCGTGTCACGAATCCCGTTACCTGGTAACGACATTTTCGACCGTGGCACGGTGATAATATCGAGGCGTGTGGACAATTTCAGTAAAAAATAATCCCGCATCACGATGTTGCCCACCGTCTGACAGGACTGATGCACCGTGTCGCGAGATTTGTCCACGTGGTGCGGTGCCCACCTTTGTGTCCTGCACGCTTTTTAAACCTCCTGGCGAATATTTTTGGTATTTTTAACTAAGTTAGAATGATTTTCCGCAACTTTTGGACAGTTATTTTCTCACCGGAATTATGCGGAAAATTCTAATTGGTATTTAAAGGGTTCCAAAATTACCGGTTTGTCCCTAACAAGAATTAGGGTTGCATTTTCGACATTTTAAACACCTAATATAGTCGGATAGTCTACTTGAAGGTAAATCATCTATGGCCCACGTTCGGGGATAATCGAACCATCATACACTTGCAAATTTCATTCGACAAGTTTTTTTTGCCTCAAGCATGGAAATTTGTCGGTCTTTGTCACCTCTCAAAGTAAAGAAGTCAGCAATTATATCAGTAGTCAGTTTTCCTCAAGCATGGAAAACATTATCGGTGGATTTTTCTTCAAGTATAGAAAACCGCCAAGTCGGCTTTCCTCAAGCATGGAAATCGTTATCGGTGGATTTCTCTTCAAGTATAGAAAACCGCCAAGTCGGCTTTCCTCAAGCATGGAAAGTATTATTCGGTGGATTTCGTTAATCATAGAAAAACGCCAAAATCATATGTCGACTTTCCTCAGGCATGGAAAGTATCGTCGGTAGGTTTCTTTAGGCTTAGAAAGCTACCAAGTTCATCAGTCGACTTTCCTCAGGCATGGAAGGTGTTTCAGCGAAACGTCATCCGGTGGATTCCTTCAAGCATAGGAAGCTACCAAACTCATTTGTCACCGATACACTGGTGTCAGATAAGTGTTCTATTCCTTTACTCTTTTATCTGTAGAACTAATATTTTTCTGCAGGTATCGGCGTATACAGAGTGATTTAGGATCGCAGAACGTCTTAAATCATTCTCTGTCCCAATCGACTACTTTGACTATCGTTTTCGAAACTGACGTTTCTACAAACTCAGTCAAAGTGGGGGCTTCTGTAGACATCTAAAAATATCTCCCCGAAACCAAACCCGATGATGAACAATCTTTCACCGCCATTATTGGTCGGGTTCAGTATTTGATCCCGAGAGTGCTTAAAAAAATCGTATTTAATTAAATTTAGTTTTTAATAGTCCATGGATCAGTCTTGATGTTTAATCAAAGCATAATTTGTTTTTAATTTTGGCCCAAACCTTTTTATTTTATTTATTATTTTGGCCCAAACCTTTTTTTTATTTAATTTTATTTGTTTTATTATTTTGGCCCAATTAATCAGAAATGGCTCGAAATTATCAATCGGAACTTAAAAACGTTGAACGAAATTATGGCAAAAATGAATGTAGACGGAAAAATGGACGCACATTTTCCCGCGTCACTGCAAAAAGCACCGCGTCACGGGGCTCAATGCCTCGAGTAGGTATGGCCCTATGCGTGGCTCGGCTATTGTGGTGCTGGGCATGCTATATATGTATGTATGCATGTTGGTGCTTGGTAGGGGTTAGTGTGCGTGGACATTGATTGCGAAGCAATGTGGTGCAATGAGCACTCCAAGTCTTGGTGCTAGGCACTTAGAGATTTTGGACTACGCATTTTTTGTGCTCTTTTGCCGTTTTAGTTATTTTAATTAATTATTTTTGTTTTGAGGCTAGGCCTCGGTTTTGAGCAGCATTGGCAAAATTTAATTTTGACAAAATTTTTGGTTTAGTGACTTAATTAATTGGATTAATTAAAATGGATGCGGAATTTAGTGGGAGCTTCAATTTTAATTGCGCTAAATTACATAATCGTTTAAAAAACTTTGACTAGTTTTAATTAGGCATGTTAAGTGGATTAATGACCTAAATTAGTTACTAGTTTATGCGTGTGTTATGCATTGTTACTTGTTTATTGTTGTAAAATGCATGGGCTCGATTAGGATAGAAAATACGGACTGCGATCCATGATGTATTTTTGTAAATCTAAATACGGTCTGCGAATCGTTGAGTATTTTTGTACCTTAATATTTAGATTAGTCCTAATCGTAGATACTAGTATTTGCATAATTATGGTCATGTCTTGAAAACGGAGTTTCTTGGAAGACGAAGACAAGAAGTTGCAAAAAGCCGTCCCTTGAAGACTTGAAGACTCAAGGGGTCATGCTAGTTGCCAATTGCATCTTTATTTATGTTTTCAATATATATATTTATGATTATATATATGTGTTATTTGTATGTTAGATGTATGTTTAGGAGTTCGAATGTTGGGATGATTAATTAAGTTCACTTAAATCAACCAACATAGAAACCCTAGGTCCCTAAAATATTGAGTAAAACTTGCCATTCCAAAACAACACTTATCGACTTATTGAGAGTAGTGATGGGCTACGCCAAAGCAAGGCATCACTATTATTCCTTAGGATACGTAAGGTATGATGATGGGTTTGCCAAAGCAAGACATCGCATACATGTTGGTTTTGGTTATACTCAACGATATGAGTGATGGTGTCCTAACATGTCATGGCAAAGTGGATAAGTTGTTGAGAGAGCATTAGATGCGACGATTTATCCAACCAAGAGTGGCTTGGAGCAATTAGCAAATAGTTTCTTACCTTAGAAGATTGAGTGTTAAGACAAGCCAAAGCATGCTTAACCACTCTTTGTTTCTTTGGATCTTGAAATCGCCTTATTCTCGCCAAATAGGGACAAATTTAATGCGTGGATAAGACGCTTAATAAGATTGAAAATTTGCATGAATGCTTTTAAATTTCAAACTTATTATGTTATTTTCTTGATAAATGGTTATACTTTGCACTTATATTTGTAGAATTCCAAATCAAACTATATTGTTTTCCATGATTGGTAAAGGAAACTTTTTAGAATAGTTCTCAAAGAAAGGAAAGGCATTTCTAAAATACAATTCTTATAAATGACTTTTATAAGTCCGAAAGGACGGTTGGACATCATGTATTCAAAATACTAGGTAGTTTTGATAAACATGAAGTATTGAGTTGGAAACTCAAAATTGTCAATACTTGACAATCAACATATCTTTTCGCTTTATACGCTGGTGAGTACAACTCATTGATGTATTAATTCAAGTACGAATTAAAGAAAAATATGGAACTTTGTTATTTGGCGCATTAGATGCTTAAGTATGCCTAACAAAGTATAAAAGTCAAAGACTCTTAAAGAAATGATTCTGAAAGATTATGAGATAAAGTATGATAAGAATTATAAGACACGAGAAACAAAGAAAAGGAATAAGATTCCATTTTTGATAAATAGTTCATGTTATTCTAATTAAATTAGCAAGTTATTATCTTCGCAAGTATCAGATACTTCTTGAGTATTACACTTTGAAAGTGACCTCAAACTATTGAAGATAAGCTAAGTTATTGATTTACAAGTTTAGAATGAAGCATGAAGAGCTACATCAATTGTAAGGACGTATGCTTTGTTTAAAGACCTTTTAAGTTAAGTTTGGAACAAATAAATAGTTATTGTGTTCCATAATGAGCAAACAACCCGTTAACACATGAAAAGACTCACATTCAAAGTAAAGAGCAATAGTTGCGAATTTATTTAAATGGCATGGTTGTCTAAACCATGAGTCAAGAATGCTTGATTATAAACAAACATTTCCCTAACATGAAAACTCACAAAGTTCAAATCACATACATGATTTGTGTTCCGGACATCTTTAGCAATAACAAGAACGTACTCAAGGCTATATAGGCTCTTGACAGCTGATCGATTCGGAATTGTTCTAATACAAGCAAGTCTTACTTGTTAAAAACCGACAAAGTAAAGAGCTATTGTTCTTAGTATAGACAAATGACTCCGAAAGCTAAAGAGGATTCAATTACTTCAACGTTTCACGAAGAATTTGAAAGAATATGGCTATATTCATCAAATGTGAGCAAACTTGACCTTGAATAGTTCAAGAATTCAATGAATTACAGAATCGACTTGGCAAGATATCAAAACGTCTAGATTAGATCAAGAGATGTTTGCTTGAGCCAAGCGTGACCATCACAAAGTTATGAAATTTAAATTTTCATAGATAACTCCATAAAGAACATAGTGTGGCTTTACGGAGACCTCGATGCTATTTAAAAATGACTCGAACAATGATGGATCACATCCCTTCCTATAAAGTTCTTAAATATTTGCACAAATGACTAATGTTACACTAAACAAAATGTCGGATCTAAGAAAGTAAACCATATTCAGTTATGGATAGAATTAACTTCTAAACGTCTTTTCAAGTATATGTCTAAAACTCTTAGCCTCAGTGGGAGCTCACTAGCTTAGTGGGAGCTAAGTGACTTAGTGGGAGCTCACCGGCTTAGCAAGAGCTAGGTGGTTCAGTGGGAGTTTAATGGCTCATTAAAGGCTAAGATAGCTCAAGTGGTAGCTAACCGTTTGTTTCACAACGAACTTTTACCCAAGGACAATATACATGTCTCTTTGTAAGCATTCAAGTGAGACTACGGTCATTACCTCCACAACCTAAATGAGAACATAATATTTGTTGCTCTAAGTGGTGTCTTTCTGGAAAGTAACATATTTCCAAAACGACAAGTGGGAGGAAAATGAACTCGATGACTATCGAGCTTAGCAAAAAACTAGAACTGAGAATCTCGGAAGATTCAAAAGGGCTTTATGAGAATGATTGATCAAGAATACTCAAAAGGACTTTACAAGTGCCTTAAAAGAGAATTCATTACTCACAAAACTACTGATAAGTTGGAGTAAGATCAATATAATCAAAGGGCTTTGGAAGAGCCTTGAAACTCAGTGTTTGATGCAATAACCCCGTATAGGTATAGAATTCACCAAAGTTTTGGATTGAATCCTATAAATTTTCTATTGTGTTAGAAAATAAACCTAAGACTTACAAGCATACTATTTACTATTAGATAGTAAGAGAATAATGCCTTGTGAGATAGCTACGACAAATCCAAATTCTAAATAATGGTTAGAGGCCATAAGATCCGAAATAGACTCCATGTTTGAAAATAATGTTTAAAACTTGATTAATTTGCATGAGGGGTGAAAGGACCATCGATCGCAAATAAGTTTTCAAGGAGAAAACTAACAAATGTGGAAATGTATATGCATACATAGCTAGATAGGTTGAAAAGGATATAATTAAATTCACGGAGTTAATTTTAATAAAAACCTATTCACCAATCGGAATGCTCAAGTCTTTTCGTGGTTACTCTAGCAAAATTGCACATATGAAATATGGCAAAATAGATACCAAAACCGCCTTCCTAAAATAGGATTTTGGAAGTGACCATGAAAATAGTCTAAGGGTTTTGAAAATCTAAATAATGCTATATTTGAAAGCAAGCTCTAGAAATCCATTATGGAATTGAAGGAAGAATTGCATAAAGGACTTGGAATGTGTTTTCTCATAATGTTAATAAAAGGATTGGCTTATGAAGAAACATAGAAATTCTTATGAATAAGAAGTTTAGTTGGAGCAAGAGTCAATCTTGTAAGGTCCAACAAGAAGTTTACGAACTCTGTTGTAAATTAACTATCAAATGCTAAATGCTTAGATTTGAAAGTATTTTTGACAATGGACCAAGCAAAAGACAATACTTAGTACATATTGGGTATTGAGATCTATTGTATAGACTTAATAAAATGTATAAACGCGTAAAGGAATTTACTGTGTTAAGCATGAATTTAAGGAGTTTGAAAGACTTTCGACCCGTATATATAAAATTAAGTAAATGTTTGAACTAAGTATGAGCTAGGCAAAATACTAAGTCAAACAAGATAGACTCTAGTAGAGACTTTGAACCATTTCACATAGCAAACATTTTAGCAAGACTAAGTGAAATTGGATGAGCTAAAATGTAACGTGGGTTGAAAAAGATTGAGAATCATTCTATAATTAAATCCATCATGTACGCTACGATATGGAATCGTCACACGACTTACTTGCTTAGAGCATGTGAAGTATGTATATAGTACCAATCAACCTGAATCTATGTAATAGATCATTAGATTATGGCCAAGAACATCCAAAGTACTTGGATAAGTAACAGGATGAGTTCTTGACTTGTGGAAACAATTACAATTTGAGAATTGATGTTGTTAGCACAAACCTTAACAAGGATTAGATCCTTAACAAGGAAGCCGTTTATAAGCACGAGCTAACAATAAGTCGTGGCTTGAGAATGGTAACATGGACATGCATCCATGTGTATTGTGCGTGAATTTAAGGTAAATTTCCATAATGACAAGTGATTAGGGTATCCCAAATCATTATGAGCCGTTTGGAGTGAAACCCAAGCAAAGCATCATCAAAAAGTCTACTAAAATATATGTTGAGAATATTGATGCCTTAAAGGCAATTATAAAGAATATGTTCTATGGAAAGTTCATTGTTGAACGTTAATGATTGTAGGTTGTCAAGTTGAAGATCTCAATCATGAAAACGAGTGGGAGCCATCACTTAGACAATAATCCTTAATCACATATAATCCATGACACTCTCAAATTTTATTATCTTATTATGAAAATGATTGGTAATGAAGTTGCTAAGATTAGCAAAGTAATTATAACTAAACCTATGCAATAAGTGAACGACAACATTCACAATTGCACGAAAGAAATCAAGAATATTAGATATGGGTGTGATTTCTATAAATGTTTTATAAAGAGTATTACTCTTAAAACATTTAGAAAAACCATTTATCATAAGATGAACAACTCAGGTTTTGGAGTAATTTAAAATTTCATGCAATTTTATCACTCCGTTTGCTATTTAATTATGGTTTAGGATTAAATAATGAGTCCATTCGATTATAAGAATATTTAAAATAGAGTATCAAGACCAGTCTTGATAAGGAAACACCTATTAAGTGAACATTGAATATTATAATCAAGAATTATCCCTAATCAAGGTCATTTAAACGATGGACGATTAATGACCACTTGAGATTAGTGTGTAGTTTGAATTATAGCACCGTTCTTGTGCTGTAAGGACATGATTTTCATAAATCATTTGCCAAGGTATTAGTTTAGAACCATACTAGATCGACCAATGAGAATACTTTAAAAGATTAAAAATCGTCATAAGTATACTTCTCATTATGGCTACCGGAACCTATTTCCTCGATCATGAGTATTGTGAGTTCTCTTGTTTGAGTACTAGTCCGCTTTGATGTTGTCAAACGTCTACCATAAACGGAGATTATAACGGCAACACTCGGGCGGCTAGGTCCTATCAGTAAGAGAAGCTACATTACAAGACTGGGAATGTCCCCCTACTAAAATAGGGGAGATGTCTTTGTTGTTTACAAGGTCTCTCGAAGAGCGAGACTATAAAATGCATGGTCGTGCTCGGATGGATTTTAGAAATCATTTGTTTATTGACAGTCGGTCTTGGAATCGAGAAACATTAGTGGACATAATAAGGATGACGAATAAATCTTACCTTAAAGTTCATGAAGAGACATTAATTGACATAGGAAAAAGGCTATACACTAAAAGCGCACTTGTCCGGAAGGACAAGTGGGAGATTGAAACGAATGGTGTCCTTAGAACAAGTGTATTAAAACATGGGCACGGGCCGTGCCGGCACGCGGGCGGCACGGGCCCGGCACGACTCCGGCACGGCCCGGCACGGCACGGCACGGCAGCCCATCTGTGGGCCGTGGGCCGTGCCGTGAACAAATTTCTGGAATTTGGCACGGGCACGACACGTGGCACGGCGGGTGGCACGGTGGCCGACACGTGGGCCGGCACGCTGGCACGACTCGCCGGCACGGCACGTGGCACGGCCCGGCACGAAGCCAGGCACGGCCCGGCACGGCACGGCACGGCCCGTGCCTTGAGTACCGTTGGAAAACTAGCCGTTTATGGCCGTTTTCCAACAGCTCTAAAACGGCTAGTTTTTCCTTCCTTTTCCCACCCAAATTCCCTATAAATACCTCATATTTTCCTCCAAAAATTTCACAATTCATCAAATCATCTCTTCTCTCTTATTCTCTAATATTCTTACTCTTAAATTCTCAATTCTCAAATTCCTACAAATCATACAATCTTGCTCTCTTCTGTGAATAGAAAAAAAAAATTCCTACTCTCTTATAAATTTTACATTTTTACTATTATTACTTTTATTAGTCTACTACCAAAAAAAAAAAAAATTGTTATATTTACATTCGGGAAATTAAAAATTCGGGAAATTATAAGTTCGAGAAATTATAAATTTGGGAAAGCATTGAAGCGTCATTGTAAGATCTAACTCAACTTTATTTTAATTTGTTATTGTTATTGTTATTGTTAGTTGTTAATCTTGTAATCTTGTTATTATTATTATTATTATTATTATTATTATTATTATTATTATTATTATTATTATTATTATTATTATTATTATTATTATTATTATTATTCTAATTATTATTCTAATTATTATTATTATTATTATTATTATTATTATTATTATTATTATTATTGGTATTGTATTCTTGGAACTACTTAATTATATAAAAACTACTTTCTATTTTAATTGTGGGTTATTTGGATTGTTGAAATCTGTCTAAGGCGGGACTTGGGCTCTAGACAACGTCGCTCCTAACTTCTCCTACCTGGGATCTCATTGATCCAAGTAATCTACTATTATTATAATTATTTTTAAAAATTTAATTTATATAAAAACTACTTACTAATTAATTCTTATTGTTATTGTTATTATTATTGTTGTTAATTGTTACTTTGTTATTGTTAGTTGTATTATTATTATTATTGTTATTGTTACATTTATTGTTATTATTATTAATTAATCATGGCATCAAACCCGAACGTTTCCTCCTCCTCTAGAAAAGTCAAGTCAAAACGTAGGGAATCACCAAACCCAAACACTTCAATGTCTATGTCCCCCCCCCTAACATGCCTTTTCCCTCCCCTAACATGCCCTTTCCAAACACTTCCACCCCTTTCTTTCATCCCCAAAACACGGGAGGGCAAGAACAAATGGATGATATGGCTCCTTGGACCCAATTTCAACAAACCCAATTTCAACAATATGAATTTCCTTTTCCTCCTCCTTCCCAAGGTAGCCAAACACAAGCCTCCGGGTCGAGTGAACCATCCACCCAAATTCCCAACACCCAAAATCCTAACGTATTAGAGTGGTGTACCGAAGAGGATTTTGCTCAAACCAAAAGAAAGAGTGAAGTTTGGGCACATTATCAATTAAGTAAAAATGGACAAAAAGCCAAGTGTCGGACTTGTGGTAAAATTTTCTCGGCCGATACCAAGGGAGGGACGGGACACCTTACTAGACATACAAAAAAAATGTGGTGGACCATCTAGTGATCCAACCCAACCCAAAATTTCTCAATTCCATCCATAAGGTTTCATTTACAATTACGAGAGAGATAGGGATGAACTTGGGAGAATGCTTGTACATGCAGAACAACCTTTTCTTTTCGCCGAAAATGATGCCTTCAACAACTATATTAACCGAGCACTACAACCAAAACACAAAAAAATCTCCCGAAAAACCGTTCGATCTGCTGCCATGAAGACTTATTTAGAGTACAAATTGAAATTAGTAAATGAATTAGCTAATCTTCCTAGTAGAGTTTCTTTAACCGCCGATGCATGGGATGGTGGGTACGGACTTCACTATTTATGTGTTACTTGTCATTGGTTAGATAATGAGTGATTGTTACAAAAACGCATCATTCATTTCAAAATGCTTGAATACCCTCATACCGGTCTTAACATTTCACATCAATTAATGGAAGCCATTGATGCATATAGTCTTAGGGATAAAATCATGTCTATGACTTTCGATAATGCAACTTCTATGACATATAGTGCAAATTTGGTCAAATCCCAATTGACCGATGTTATATTAGATGGAGATGCACTTCATGTTAGATGCATTTGTCATGTTCTTAACTTGTGTGTGAAGGATAGAACACAAGCAATTGGTCCATTTTATCACAAAATAAGGAATGCTATTATGTCTATTAATAGCTCTAACATGAGATATCAAGAATGGAAAGGTTTTTGCAGGCAACAACGGATAAAAACCATAAAAATAGCACCGGATTGTCCAACTAGGTGGAACTCCACCTATGAAATGTTGAGTCGGGAAATCGAGTACAAGGTTCATTTAACACTTTTTTATAATATGAAATTTCCACAATGTGCTTTACTAGAAGATGATTGGGTTAATTGTGAAAAATATATGCAGTTTTTACAATTACTATATGGTATGACACATTGTTTTTCTTCTGTGTATAATCCTTGTTCTCATTCTTTTCTTAGCAATGCATGTTTACTTGCACAACTTTTTGCGGAACACCGATCACAACATGTTTATCGTGGATATCTTCCATCCATGGAGGAAAAATGGCGTAAATATTACACCGATATTCCTATGATTTATATTTTTGCTTCTATTTTAGATCCTAGACAAAAATATGATGGCACCTTTTTATTAATTGATATTTATTATAGTAACATGAATTTCGAAGATGACGTTGAAACTTTTAAAAATAAGGTGACGGATGAGTTTTTTTCTTTATATAGAGTTTATGAAAGTAAATATGGAACCGTGTCTCGATTTGCCCCCTCTCAAATATCCAAAAATGTAAGTAAACGGGCCAAAGGTTTATTTGCACAAGCTGCTAACTTGATGTCTAAGTATTCAGGTACAGAATCATCATCATCTAGGAGAACACAAAGCGATGTTTCGGAGTTGCAAATGTACTTAAGTTACGACTTCATGAAAGGCATGGACGATGAAGAGAAGTTTGGCCTCGACATCATCGATTGGTGGAAATCACAAGCCGTGAAACATCCAATTTTGTCGGCAATGGCTCGTGATATTTTTGCTATCCAAGTCTCCTCCGTTGTCTCCGAAAGAGCTTTTAGTGATTCGGGAAGAGTTTTAGACGATAGAAGAACAAGACTAAAACCCGAAACACTTGTAATGTGTGTTTGCTTCAAGGATTGGTTGGATGTCGAAACTCGTTCTCAAGATCGTACTTATGCACAAAACGACGACGATGAAGGAACGTCGACTTCTTTTAGTTCTCATACTTCTCAATCCACTCAATTGGCGGATGAACTTGAACCTCAAGGAGACGAAGACGAAGACGAAGATGAAGACGAAGGCGAAGACGAAGAAAACCAATAATAATTACATGATTACATATTTACATTATACACTATTGTATTCTTTTTGTATTATCGAACTTCGTATTCCGTATAATAAATAAAGTTATTCAATATTCATACACTATTGTACGATTTTTAATTATCATTACTTATTTTGTAATTTTGTATTATTGAATTATCGTACATTCGTACCGGCTACCGTCATATAATAAAATAAGTTATTCTTCAATTTTTTGTGTTTTCGGATTATCGCACTCGTATTTTTTTTTTATTATATGCATTGTTGTTTTTAATTCATTTTTGTTATCATTTATTTAAAAAAAATAAAAATAAGGGTGGCACGGTTTGGCCCGCGGCCCGGCACGGCACGGCCTGCAAGGGCTGGGGTGTGCCAATTTCAGGCACGGCACGGCACAGTCCCCACCCCGGCACGGCCAGGCACGGCCCGCGGCGGCTCGGGCACGGCCTGTGCCCATGTTTAAGTGTATTATTTCGATAAAGGGTTCGGAATTATTAGAAAGCTAATTATTCAATGAGGTTAAGTGATCGGAATTCCTGGGTGGAGGCCGCTTCCGATCAGTAACATTAATGTGTAATTAATATTACAGCTTAATCTTGACTGAACCCTTCGGGTCACACCCAAGCAACTAACGAACCGATGCGATGAATTAATTCGGAAGGAATTAATGAGTCGCCCGAGTATTGTGAACAAAGACATCGGATTCCGAGCTTATAGCGTCAGAACTGAATCTTAAAAGTCGAGCCAAAACTTAGAAATTGGTAAGAGGGGAAAATGCTTCAAGTAACAAGTAAAAACCCTAGCTGCGCGAAAGGCTAGGGAAGCGCGCCACGTGGCAGCCACCATGGTGGCGCCGCAAGGTAGCGGCGTGCTATATGGTGGTGCGCCAAGGTGGCGGCGTGCCACGTTAGCAGCCACCAAGTGGCAACGCGCCATGTGGCAGCGTGCCACGTTGGCAATGCAATGTGGAAGCGGGCCGCAGACCCGGGTGGCGGGTCATGGAGGCGGGCCAAAAGGTGGCGGCCAACCGAACCCAACTTGGGGTCAAGGTTGGGTGCCACATGGTTAGATCACAATGCATGTGAGTTACCTTGGGGAGCAAGTGAGGAAGTGGTCCTCACCTAACCATGTGACATTTGTTACTTTATTAGTCCTTGGTTTATTTAACTTAGGATTGAATTTAACATTCTTTCTATGTGGGATCTTTATGTGAAAAAGTCCCACATTGAAAGATGAATGGAATTCACAAGGAAACACTCCTTATAATTAGCCAAGGCATACCTTGGGATTGTTCACTTGAGTAAGGTGTTGAAAAAGGCATCTCCATTGAGAAAACCTTTGAACACATATAATTACCCGGGTTTAGGTCGGGCTTAGCTAACCCCTAAGCATTAGACCATTTTCGGGGGTCGAGTTGCGGGTGGACTTCCGTTGGAGGTTCTCGTGCGAGCAAGATTTAGAGCTTTCGAAGTAAGAGCTCTTTTAGTGAGCGAAGCACGCGCCAAAGGTATTAATCTCTTTCTTAATCTTGTTGTTTAAGTTAATTATGCTTTATGATTATATTCATTGTGAGTGTGGTCTTGGCTCGGGTTTTCTTCCGCGGTGAGTCGGACTCATCGAAACCTAAAAAAAACTACCTAAAATAACAACAAAATAAAGAAATCAATTAGACCATAAGCATCAAAGAAGAAAAATAAAATCAAAGGAAAATGAAAAGAAGGTTAGAAAGTCGGGTTGGCTCCTGAAAAAAGCGCTTGTTTAACGTCATTAGGTTGACGTTCTCCACCCCTTCAAGGTGGATCATAAAGAGTCATCTTTTGAGTGAGGCCGAAAAAAACAGCATCGTAATAGCGCTTGAGTCTATGGCCATTAACCTTTAAAGATCTTGAGGAATTCGAAGGAGCGATTTCAACAACACCATTAGTGAAAACTTCTTGAACTACGAAAGGACTGCTCCAATGAGACATAAGCTTCCCGGGAAATAACCTCATCTTGAATTGTAGAGGAACACTTTATCATCAACATTGAACTCCTTATTCTCAATAAGCTTATCATGCTCTTCCTTGGAACGAGATTTGTATATACTAGCACAATCATAAGCATCCAAGCAAAGATCTTCCAACTCATTGAGATCAAGCCAACGTTGTTCTCCCGCACTAGCTAAATCGAAATTGATCATCTTAATATCCCAATGAGTGCGATGTTCAAGCTCAACTGGGAGGCAACAAGACTTCCCATAAAACAAGTGTTAAGGAGTAGTGCCAATAGGAGTTTTGAAGGCCGTTCTATATTCCCACAAGGCATCATCAAGCTAATCCTTCCTATTTCTTGCAACCGTCTTCTTAAGAATTACCTTGATTTGATGATTAGACACCACAACTTGTCCACTAGTTTGAGGATGATATAGGAGGCCAAAAAGTTGATTAACTCCATGATTCCTCAACATTCTTTGAAAGGCATTATGCACGAAATGTGAACCATTATCACTTATCACCGCCTTTGGGACACCAAATCTAGGGAAAATAATCTTCTTGAACATCTTCATTACCACCTCGTGATTATTTGTTGGGGAGGCAATAGTTTCAACCCACTTTGACACATAGTCAACCGCAATAAGGATATATTGGTTCCCATAAGATGAAGGAAAGGGACCCATGAAGTCAATTCCCTATGCATTAAAAACTTCTAGTTCAAGAATGGGTTGTTGAGGCATCTCATTCCTCTTTGAGTTGTTCCTGGTTCTTTGACATCGATCACATGTCTTGAAAAAATCCCATGTATCTTTGAAAATATGTGGCCACCATAAACCACATTGAAGAATCTAGGAGAAGGTTCTAGGAACACCCACATGACCACCACTAGGATCTGAGTGTCACATCTTCAACACAGTTGAAACCTCCTCATTTAGCACGCAACGACGAACCAAACCATCAATGCCCCGTTTGTACAGTATGGGGTCATCCCACAAGTAATGCCTAGCCTTTTTCTTGAGATTCTTCTTTTGATTCTTAGAGAATGAAGTTGGAAACTCCCCACATGCAAGATAGTTGACCAAATCGGCAAACCATGGGAGCTCCTTCACATCAATAGCATACAAGGAGTCATCTAGCTTTCTATCCTCAATGGGAGACCTATCATCTTGGACATGGAAATCCTCAAGATGAGATTGATGATCCGCTACCACATTTTCCGCTTCTTTCTTATCTCTAATTTCAAGATCAAAATTTTAAAGTTCTAGCACCCAACGGATCAATCTAGGCTTTGCTTCCTTTTTTCCCTAGAGATACTTAAGAGCCGCATGATCCGTCAAAACAATGGTTTTGGAACCCAAGAAGTAACAACGGAACTTCTCAAAAGCATAGACAATTGCCAAAAATTCCTTCTCGGTTTTCTTGTAATTCCGTTGAGCACCATTGAGGGTGTTCGACATGTAATAGATCACATGAAGCTTCTTATCCACTCTTTGACCTAGCACTACCCCAGTGGCCGTGTCGCTAGCATCGCACATCAACTCGAAAGGTAAATCCTATCTCGGGGCTTGGACAATGGGAGTAGAGATCAAGGCTTTTTTCAACTTGTTGAAAGCTTTCAAGCATCTATCTCAAATACAAATTCAGCATCTTTTTGGAGAAGATCATTGAGAGGTTTTGCAATAAGAGAAGAATCCTTGATAAATCTTCTATAGAACCCGACATGCCTTAAGAAAGATATTACACCCTTCACATTAACCGGAGGTGGAAGATTTTCAATCACTTCAATCTTCGCTTTGTCCACCTCTATGCCTTTGTGGGAGATCTTATGACCAAGGACAATGTCTTCCTCTACCATGAAATGACATTTCTCCCAATACAAAACCAAATTAATTTTCTTACATCGAGCCAAACACTTTTCAATGTTCTCAAGATAAGCTTCAAATGAAACACCACCTACCGAAAAATCATCCATAAACACCTCCGTTTCCTCTTCCAACATATCTCCGAATATGCTCATCATACATCGTTGGAAAGTGGCGAGGGCATTACAAAGCCCAAATGACATTCTTCTTTAGGAAAAAGTTCCATATGGACAAGTAAAAGTTGTTTTCTCTTGGTAATCCGGGTGAATAGGAATTCGGAAAAACCCATAATAGCCATCAAGAAAACAATAATACTTGTGCGTTGTTAGTCTTTAAAGCATTTGGTCAATGAAGTGAAAGGGAAAATGATCCTTTTTGGCGGATGTGTTTAGACGTCGATAGTCTATACGCACCCGCCATCCCGGACCGTCCTTGTAGGAATGAGCTCACCTCTCTCATTCTCTACAACGGCCATGCCTCCTTTTTTTGGGACACCGTGACATGGGAAACCCATATAGAGGTAGAGATGGGGAATATGATTCTCGCATCCAATATCTTAGTGATTTCCTTCTTGACTACCTCTCCCATTTGAGGGTGTAGCTTCCGTTGCCTTTTAATGCTAGGTGAAAAGCCCTCCTCAAGAGTGATATGGTGTGTAAATAAAGCCGGGCTTATAACTTTGAGGTCATCAATTGTATAACACAAGCACCTTGGTGCCTTATCAAAACACCACATAAATCTTGAGCTTGACTCCCACTAAAGGAGGAGCTAACAATAACGAGAAAATTAGAATTGGGGCCCAAGAATTCATACCTAAGGTGTGATGGTAGAGGTTTGAGCTCTAAAATGGGGACACCTTTACCTTCCTAAATTGAGGTCGCTTGCAATGCATCTTGGCTTGAGATTCCCATGCAAATATGATCATCACCCTCTTCCATGCTTTCATCAATGATTCTCTCGAAGAATGCCATTTTCTTGCCATGCTCACCTATTTTTTCCTTATTCAACAAAACACACTCAAGTGGATCATTAGATGTGAGTAAGTGCTCATGCATGGAATTCACAATATTATCTAAGGTTTCAACTCTAATGCAATTTTCAAGTGAAGAAGAAGGATATTTCATGCTTTAATTTAAATCAAATTCAATAACCTCTTCTCGAACTTTGAGGGAAATCTTAGCACTTTTAACATCAATCATGGCACACGATATGGAAAGAAAAGGTCTACCAAGTATGATAGGAATGTTGACATTCTCATCCATCTCAAGAACTACAAAATTGACCGGAATCACAAACTTCTCTACCCTCAAAGGAACATCCTCTACCTTACCTTTTAGAAACTTAATTGATCTATCGGCTAATTCAAAGTAATGTTGGTAGGCAAAAGTTCCCCTAACTCAAGTCTTTGATAAACCAAATATGGCATAAGGCTAACACTAGCTTCTAAGTTACACAAGGCATTATCAATTTGCATCTTATAGATAGCACAAGGGATAGAGTTTCCGCGGTATTTCAACTTAGGCGGCATCTTGTTCATAATGATTTCACTACAATTCTCTGTCAAGCTAACCGTTTCTGCCACATCATAAGTTCTTTTTCCACTCAAGATGTCCTTAAGTAATTTTGCATAATTCGGCATTTTGTCAATGACATCGGTAAATGGAAGGAGAAGATGAAGTTGCCTAAGCATCTCTATGAATTTGCCAAATTGTTCATCAAATTTGTGCCTCATGAACTTTTGGGGATATGGAAGCTTGGGTTTGACAACTTCTCTTTCTTTCTCTTATTCAATTGGTTTCTCACCTACATCCTCATTCAAAGGGCTTTTTCTTTCCTCATCCTCAACCAAAACCTCCTTAGGACTCTCCTTAGCCTCACTCTTCTTAGGAACACCATTCTTAAGAATCTTACCACTCCTTTTCACTATGACATTTATTAGTCTCCTAAGATGTAAACCTTGAGAAGGTAAAGAAGAAGGGCTAGCATGCTCTTTCAACATTGGCCAATTGAGAAATTTTATTCTCCAATATTTTACTATGAGCCATCATGTTATTAAACTTCTTGTCACTAGATGACTTATAAGTGTTCAACACCTTGATTTGATTTTCAATGACATCCTCTAAACTACCTCTAGAAGAAGATGGTTGAGCATAGGAGCTACCACTTTAGCCTTGAGCCTTTGAAGTGAAACCAGGTGGGGGACCTCTTTGATTGTTATTTTTAAAATGGCCACAATTTTGGTTACTCCAACTGCCCCAACCTTGATTTTGGCCATAATTTTGATTGTGGTTTCCATATCCTTGGCCTTGGTTTTGACCACCATAACTTTGGTGATTATAGTTGCCTCGAAAACCTTGGTTTCCTTGGTTTCTATAACCCTCATTGTGGTTAGAATTATCAAAGTGGGGGATTCTGTAAACACCTAATTGTGTCTCCCTAACAACCAAACCCAGTGATAAATACCTTTCACGTCATTGATTATCGAACGAGGTGAAATGTGAAAGAGTCTTGTGAATCTCTCTGTTTTTAATTAAAATAATTCCTTCTGTTTTTGAAAATCTTTCTTTTCGTACCCTGTTTATGAAAAGCGTCAAGTCCAGTTTAGTTTGGTCAATAATATTGGTCCAATAATTGAGTAGTTGGATGGGGTTTGAAAAGACCTTTCCAACAATATATTATAAGCCCAATTCCAAGGAATAATGAGGAAGTTATGGCCAAAATACTAAACTGAGCCCAAACCAGATTCTACCTACGACCCAATGATCATGTGGAGGGTCCAAAGGCTTTAATCCCATTCCTAAACCAATTAGGATTAATTAGAGTCTTCTATAAGTTTCTAAGAGATTTTAATTATCTTTTTATGAAAAGATAAGATTAAAGAATTTAAAATTGAATAAAACTCCTCTTATTGAGAGTCCTTGTTCTGTGCGAAATCGAATACGTTCATATATTATTTTCGTGCATCATAATTTTTATCAAAATGTTAGATGGTTGGATAGACCTTGAAATTATCTTTACAATTATATATTATAATATTAATTCCGAGGTATAACGAAAAAGATACGAAAGAAATACGAAACTCTATTCAAAACTAACACCCTTCCACTATTTCGGTCATATCTTTTATTCCACATATTATTTTAATCTGATTCGAATTGGGTTGGAATGTAGATTTCAAGATATTTCCAGCAACATATTATATAACTTATTTCGACTTCTAGATCAAAAGTTATGATAAAAAAATTAGCAAAAACTGTTTTTTATCGTGACGCGATAATTCTATCGCGCCGCGTAATCTTATCGCGCCGTGATCACGGGTTAAATAGGTCGTTATGCCACCACCCTAACCAAATTAATCATTTATAATACCTAAACTAGTTAGTGGCAAGTAAAGGGTCGAACCACTAGGGAAGCACGTTAATTCAACATCAAATATCACTAATGCAAGAGTGAAAAGGGGATTGTTTTTGTTAGTTTTGTTGAGTAGAACACTAAAACTAAAAGTAAGCAAGAAAATGATGATTAAAATAAATAGAAAATGACGCTATGGATACGGGGGTGTCCAATATGATTAGAAAGAGGAGAATAATGGTGATTATCATGAAACATATGCCAAAGAACACAAGGTTCTACCTAAACAATTCATTCTCATGCAATAGACTAGGCAAATCAATGAAAGAGGTCTACACTTATAAGGATCTTTCTCATGCATCCTATTAGTTACAATCAAATCAAGAGAATAAAGAAGCACAATCAATAAAAACACCACTTTAATAACTCATTTTCATGCAATCATTAAAATAGAGGTGATCCTAATCTAGTTCAAATCACTTTCATGCATTTAAACTAGAAAACATCAAATAGAGTGCAACAATAATCCCAAGATAATAAAAATCATGTCTTTCATCAATATATGACATAAGTTCAATCCAACCATCATCATTCATCCAATATCAAATCATATCTTCCACCCCCTTCCCCTAGCTAAAAGTTTAGCCTAGTGAAGGGAGATTAAACATAATATCAAAACTAGCAATAAACTCAAGAAACTCAAAACAAAACATGATTGAAATCAATGAAATCAATAATAACTAGATAAACTAATAAGATTGACAAAAATAAGTAACAATAAAAAAATAAATAATATTAAAGGAAAGGAGAAGAGATTACTAAAGAAGGGATTAATGAAAGATTAAAACTTGGATCCTTGCTTGATTGAAGAAAGATTAAAACTTGAGCAAAGTTGAATACAATAAAGGAAGCTTGAATAACAATCTATTTTTCTCTCTCAAGATTAGGCTAATGTTCTATGGAATTAGTACGAAGTTCATCCAAAAAAATATCCGTCAAAACGTTCTAAGATGGGACTTATATAGTCCGTACAGAGCCAGTTTAAAAAAGGAGAGGTCCGACAGAACAAAAGGGAAGGTTCGGCCGGACTACAAGGTAGGTTCGGCCGAGCCATGGGTAGGTTCTTTCGAACCTCCCTGATCCTGGTCTTGTCGAACTTCTGTGGTTCAAACACTCCTGCAAAATTGCCAAATTGCATCTTGTCCCTGCCTCGACGGTCGGCCGAACCTCTTCTGAATCATGCTTCCTTCAGCTTCCCTTGAGCTTAGCTTCCTCCTCTTGAAAATCCCGATGGTTCCTACGAAGCATAAGCATGGAAATCACAATAAAAACAAAGAGAGAAGACTAAGAAAAGGGAAGATAGAGGAGAAAAGAAACGAGGAATCAAAACTAAGTAAAAATGCTTAGAAAAAGGGCCAAACAAGTGCAAATGAGGGGAGAATCCTTAGAGAAAAAGGATAAAAGAGTGGCATAAATGCCACTCATCAAAATCCTCCACACTTGCCTCTTGCTTGTCCTCAACCAAGGAAAACTGGAACAAAAAGACAAACACAACAAACATAACATGACAAGGTTTTTAGCAAAACGAATCAAGCCTCAAGGTAATGAAATGCTCAATTTGGATTCATTTGCAAATAAATGCACCAAAGAATACTTATCTTTCTCAATTCAAAGAGGGAAAACACGTTCCAAGATGCCCAAGGTTGAGAAAGACAAACCTAAGCTAAGCGTAGAGAACTAATGATTTCATTCTCCGCCCTAGCCCTAACCAAGACGGTCCGCGTTCTCTCCACTAGCTTCAATTCACCCCCTAGCTAGCTCCTCATGGTTCCTCGAGGGAACCGAAAAAAGAAAAATTTTATGTGGAATCTTAGGGTCATCCCGACATCTCAACTATGCATACTCTCTCCATAGGGTTCAAATCTATCTCCCTCCACCGTTCTTTGACCACGCCCCTCTAGAATCCAAGGGTCTTAAGTAGGGTTGTAATGTCATGGCTAGGGGTTATGGTTGGGAAAAAATTTGAAAATTTTTGTGTCAATTCCTAAGTGAAGCGTAAGAGTGGCCATCTCTCAAGAACATCCTAAGAATTGAACCTATTCTTCAAACTTACAACCTTTCAAAACAAACCATACCACATTACTTCAATTTTTTTTTTCATCAATTTTTTTTTTTTTTTTTTTTGCTTGGTTTTCATGAGTTTCAACTTTCTTGCCAAACCTATTTGCGTACTCTTTTCATGAATAGTCTTTCAAAACCTTATTTGAACCAAATTACACAACCTTCTTGCTCAATTTCAACATTATCAAACTCGAACCTAACAAGCCAATGCTTCACTAACTACAAGGGTTGGTAGAACATAGGCTGATAGGTTTGTAATATGGCTAAGTCAAGAAAGGGGAAATAAGGCTCAAATTGGTTAGCAAGAGGGTGAATGTAAAAATGAAAACCAAATTTGTAACAAAACACAAAGAAAACAAAGAAAACAAAGAAAAATGAGAAGAAATGCCCTCTTCCTCCTCTAGAGTTATATGGTCACGATCTTGGGAGCTAGACGCCAACACAAACATTAAGACATGCATAGGTAAGGATCCTAAGTGCCGCTCACAAGAATGATGAAGGCTAGAACAAATGACGCTCACACGGGATAAGAAATATAGCAAATACTAACCAAGGGAATCCTATCCACCATAGAAAGCAACACCATCTTACCACTTTCCCGTGAACTAGGGGTTCAAACGCCCTCAAAAGTTCTAAACCGGGCTACCTTAGCTTACAATGTGTCTAACTCAACCCAAAGCATTCTCAAACCGTGCAAACCCTCATCAACTAGGAAGATAAGCATTCAAAGACACATCGAGGTAAACTAATCCAAAAGGGTGAGCAAATTACACATCAAAAATCATTTCAAATTGTCATATTATGCTTGTAACACAAAAAGGGGAAAACAAAACAAAAGAAGGAGGAAGAAATCAAAAAGGTTCACATCCGAGGCATATAATTCACTCAAATCCCAATCGTCATACAAGTGATCGTTCAATAACAACATCAACGATCCCAGGTTCCATAGAACCAAAAGCAAACGTCCTCGAACCATTCAACTTCTTCCTAAGCTAACCTAGACTAAACACTCAAAGAAAGAGCAAATAAAAGAGAGGAAAGGTCTCACCAAATGCCGCTTGAAATGGAAGACAAGATATTTCATACAATCTCACCAAGGGAGCTTGTGTTTCTCCTTAACTTCCTTCATTTCCGCTTTCAAGCTTCAAGAAAAGTGAGCCAAAACAAAGGAAACTATGACAAAACAAGAAAAATAATAAAAAAAAAAAAAGTTAGAAACTAAAGAAAAAGACTAAAGTTATAGATAAAAAGAAAAATAAATAAAAAGTAAAGAAAAATAAATAAAAAGTTATCTACAAAGTTTGGATTAAGGGAATTTGGATTGTCGGGAATTTTGGATTTTTTTTTTTCTTGGGAGCATCTTCGCCTACACAATGCTCAAGAATCATCAGAAATCGTCAAAAATCAGCAAAAATCATCTTAAAACATCATCAAAACATCACCATCATATCATCATCATCACCATCATATCATCATCATCATCATCACATCACCATAACAACATCATCAACAACAACAAGGCTACAATCCTCAATAGTCCTCCTCATGTACAAGCTACTACCCTACCACACTACCCTCCCCTCCTATGTACACTTCAACCAACCCAAAAGGAACATCCTCCCCTACACTAGCCTTTTGCACGACCCGAGCAAAAGTTAAAAGTTAGAAGTTCCGGGGGGAAGGAAGGGAACCCTCATCATGGGGTCCTGTCTCCTTGCCCTCTAGGTTGAGGGGTATTCTCAAAATCGAACCCGGGAGTGTCCATAAGTGGGTGGAAAGGTTGGTTAAAGTGCTCATAGGGCCACTCCTAGTCACCCCATCAACCATCAAAAGGGTTTGGGGTGGTTGTGTGAGCTGGATCATAAGCCGAATCACACCCACCCGGGCGATAAGGATCATAAGGTGGGGTGCCAATGCGTTGAGAAGGGTTGATGGGACCTTCCCAATACGGGTAGACGTTGGGGGTAGGGTTGTTGGGGTCATAGGGGTCCCAATGTGGAACCGGACCCTCTTGAGGGGGGTGGTAGGGGTAGTTAACATAGGGCGCTTGAATGCCCGTTTGTACAAGGTTATCATAATTCATCCTCCCGTAGTACCCCCATTGTTCAATGGAAGCTTGGTTATCCCTACGGATATCCTCGAGGGTACTACGGAGGGCATTCATATCAAAAGGAGGTAAGGAGGAAGAGGAAGATGCCTCACCTCCCCCACTAAGGGGGGGAACGGTTTGCTCCTGGCGGTGAACCGGTGGAGGATGAGGAATTGCGCCCCGGGCTCTTGTTCTTCTTAATTCATCGGGGATGTGCTTCCGGGGGATCTTCCATTTGAGAGGAGTGGGGTGGTCCACCGTAGTGAGGGATGGGTCTGGAAGGACACACCATTCAACCTCCTTATCCACAAAGAGGATGAATTTGCGCTTGCTTGTTCAGTAGTTGATGAAACGGTTGTGACGGAGAGCACTAAGGGAGAGAGAATAGGAAGGGAACTCATCGGTGACTTCCTCTCGGGTTTGGTGCACATAGGGGAGCATTTCTATTTGCTCCTTGTAAGCTCCATCTTTCAAGGAGAGGGCAATGATAGTGATCATGCCCCCCATAAAAATATCGTCACCAAGACGGTTGTCCCTAGTATCCAAAAGCCTTTGGATGAAGGTGGAGGAGCATTGGAACTTGAGGCGCTGAGGGTTGTCGGCCAAGAATAGACAAGCAACCTCATCCTTAACCATTGAGCCGAGGTTTGCTTTGAAGAACACGACATATTGGAGGAGCCGAGCAAAATATCTCAAGGCTATGTGGATGATGTTGTTGACATTAGATGTGTTGGTCCGAAAACTATCCCTGGTGGATATGCTCCTCCACCATTCTTGCTCGTTGTACGGGATGCGATGAGTGGATGTCATCTCGCATGGATGATCTTGCCCGGTCGCATGCCAAAGGAAAATCTCGTTTAGATCACTCTCGGTGAGGGAGTGATCCTCATTGAACATGCGGAAATGTATTACAAGTTGAGGCTCCTCATCATTAAATTCCGGCTCAATGACTTCCTTGCGAGGAGAGGCAAGGAATTCCAGAGTCACTCGCTCATAGGTGTGAGCGTGAAGATAGATGAAGTCGCCCCAAGCAAAATTCTGTGCTAATCGGACTACCTCATCCAAGATACCGAGCTTTTACAAAGTGGTAGGACAAAAGAACCGTGTTGAACGGATGGGACGCTTGATGAGGGCTTTGTAGGCGTCCAAAAAATGCTCATTCGGAGCAATTATGCTATGATCATTGATGCCGGGAGGAGGCGGGAAACTAGTTGAAGAAGATTCACCCACTCTCTTCCTTTTTGACTTGCTCTTTCCGAAAACCATGATTCTAAAAAATTACCAAGAGATATTATTAGGAAAATTTGATAAGAGATGTCATAAGAACGCTAGCCACGGTAAAAGTGTATGCGTGAAAGTAGTTGCCTTGAGTTGTGAAATAGATAAAAAGGATGACAACAATACAATCAAGGCATAAATGGACACATTTAAACCAAGGCATGGGCAACAAATCCTATGACATTCATATAAAAGTCCTAACAAAGTCTAGGTGAATTTTGGCATGATGTCTCCTAATTATGTGATAATCATTCACCAAACCATCAAAATAAAACCAAAAACAATAAGAATCATTCTCCAACAACATCCAATTCATGAATTTCTCAATCACCAAATAGTAGCATGAACACCCTAGCATGAAATCAACATTTTTAAGCAAAGACATTGAGATCAAACAAAACCAAGGTATACATGCATAATCATGAAAATAACACGTTCTACTATCAATTACAAATCAATTGCAACATGTAAATCAAAACAACCACAAGAAACAAGTAAGGTATTACTAACAATTTCAAAAATACCACAATTCATAATTAAACATGTAAAACATGGTATAACTATGAGAAATTGAAGAAATAAACTTGCAAAAGTTAAGAAAATCATACCACGATTGATTGTAAGTGAGTAGAAACCCAAAAACAGCAAAACACTTAAACCCTAGAAATTGGGGGAAATGAAAAGATGGGATTTTTGTGAGGAATTTTTGGTGGAGATTGTAGAAATAGAGTAGAGGATGGAAAATAAGTGAGAAAAAGAGAAGATTAGAGTGATTTTGATGGAGGTTTGAGGTTGTAGGAGGGGGTTGTAATGGAGGTTAGAGTTAGAAGGAGGAGAATAAAGAGAGAGGGGGTCGAATGAAATGAAATGGAGAAGAAGAGCAGCCCCGGCAACGACACCAAGATTTGATCACGGGTTAAATAGGTCGTTATGCTACCACCCTAACCAAATTAATCATTTATAATACCTAAACCTACACTAAACTAGTTAATGGCAAGTAAGGGGTCGGACCACTAGGGAAGCACGTTAATTCAACATCAAATATCACTAATGCAAGAGTGAAAAGGGGATTGTTTTTGTTGGTTTTGTTGAGTAGAACACTAAAACTAAAAGTAAGCAAGAAAATGATGATTAAAATCAATAGAAAATGACGCTAGGGATACGGGGGTGTCCAATATGATTAGAAAGAGGAGAATAATGGTGATTATCATGAAACATATGCCAAAGAACACAAGGTTCTACCTAAACAATTCATTCTCATGCAATAGTCTAGGGAAATCAATGAAAGAGGTCTACACTTATAAGGATCATTCTCATGCATCCTATTAGTTACAATCAAATCAAGAGAATAAAGAAGCACAATCCATAAAAACTCCACTTTAATAACTCATTCTCATGCAATCATTAAAATAGAGGTGATCCTAATCTAGTTCAAATCACTTTCACGCATTTAAACTAGAAAACATCAAATAGAGTGCAACAATAATCCCAAGCTAATAAAAATCATGTCTTTCATCAATATATGGCATAAGTTCAATCCAACCATCATCATTCATCCAATATCAAATCATATCTTCCACCCCCTTCCCCTAGCTAAAAGTTTAGCCTAGAGAAGGGAGATTAAACATAATATCAAAACTAGCAATAAACTCAAGACCCTCAAAACAAAACGTGATTGAAATCAATGAAATCAATAATAACAAGATAAACTAATAAGATTGACAAAAATAAGTAACAATAAAACAAATAAATAATATTAAAGGAAAGGAGAAGAGATTACTAAAGAAGGGATTAATGAAAGATTAAAACTTGGATCCTTGCTTGATTGAAGAAACATTAAAACTTTAGCAAAGTTGAATACAATAAAGGAAGCTTGAATAACATTCTATTTTTCTCTCTCTAGATTAGGCTAATGTTCTTTGGAATTAGTACTAAGTTCATCCAAAAAAATATCCGTCAAAACGTTCTAAGATGGGACTTATATAGTCCGTACAGAGCCAGCTGAAAAAAGGAGAGGTCCGACCAAACAAAAGGGAAGGTTCGGCCGGACTATAGGGTAGGTTCGGCCGAACCATGGGTAGGTTCGGTCGAACCTCCCTGATCCTGGTCTGGTCGAACTTCTGTGGTTCGACCACTCCTGCAAAATTGCCAAATTACATCTTGTCCATGCCTCGACGTTCGGCCGAACCACCGAGCAGGTTCGGCCACACCTTCAGGAGGTTCGGCCGAACTTCTTCTGAATCATGCTTCCTTCAGCTTCCCTTGAGCTTAGCTACCTCCTCTTGAAAATCCCGATGGTTCCTACAAAGCATAAGCATGGAAATCACAATAAAAACAAAGCCAGAAGACTAAGAAAAGGAAGATAGAGGAGAAAAGAAAGGAGGAAGCAAAACTAAGTAAAAATGCTTAGAAAAAGGGCCAAATAAGTGCAAATGAGGGGAGAATCCATAGAGAAAAAGGATAAAAGAGTGGCATAAATGCCACTCATCAAAATCCCCCACACTTGCCTCTTGCTTGTCCTCAACAAAGGAAAACTGGAACAAAAAGACAAACACAACAAACATAACATGACAAGGTTTTTAGCAAAACCAATCAAGCCTCAAGGTAATGAAATGCTCAATTTGGACTCATTTGCAAATAAATGCACCAAAGAATACTTATCTTTCTCAATTCGAAGAGGGAAAACACGTTCCAAGATGCCCAAGGTTGAGAAAGACAAACCTAAGCTAAGCGTAGAGAACTAATGATTTCATTCTCCGCCCTAGCCCCAACCAAGACGGTCCATGTTCTCTCCACTAGCTTCAATTCATCCCCCAACTAGCTCCTCATGGTTCCTCGAGGGCACCGGAAAATAAAAATTTTATGTGGAATCATAGGGTCATCCCGACATCTCAACTATGCATACTCTCTCCATAGGGTTCAAATCTATCTCCCTCCACCATTCTTTGACCACGCCTCTCTAGAATCAAAGGGTCTTAGGTAGGGTTGTAATGTCATGGCTAGGGGTAATGGTTGGGAAAAAATTTGAAAATTTTTGTGGCAATTCCTCAGTGAAGCGTAAGAGTGGCCATCTCTCAAGAACATCCTAAGAATTGAACCTATTCTTCAAACTTACAACCTTTCAAAACTTCAATTTTTTTTTTCATCAATTTTTTTTTTTTTTTTTGCTTGGTTTTCATGAGTTTCAACTTTCTTGCCAAACCTATTTGCGTACTCTTTTCATGAATAGTCTTTCAAAACCTTATTTGAACCAAATTACACAACCTTCTTGCTCAATTTCAACATTATCAAACTCGAACCTAACAAGCCAATGCTTCACTAACTACAAGGGTTGGTAGAACATAGGCTGATAGGTTTGTAATATGGCTAAGTCAAGAAAGGGGAAATAAGGCTCAAATTGGTTAGCAAGAGGGTGAATGTAAAAATAAAAACCAAATTTGTAACAAAACACAAAGAAAACAAAGAAAACAAAGAAAAATGAGAAGAAATGCCCTCTTCCTCCTCTAGAGTTATATGGTCACGATCTTGGGAGCTAGACGCCAACACAAACATTAAGACATGCATAGTTAAGGATCCTAAGTGCCGCTCACAAGAATGATGAAGGCTAGAACAAATGACGCTCACACGGGATGAGAAATATAGCAAATACTAACCAAGGGAATCCTATCCACCATAGAAAGCAACACCATCTTACCACTTTCCCGTGAACTAGGGGTTCAAACGCCCTCAAAAGTTCTAAACCGGGCTACCTTAGCTTACAATGTGTCTAACTCAACCCAAAGCATTCTCAAACTGTGCAAACCCTCATCAACTAGGAAGTTAAGCATTCAAAGACACATCGAGGTAAACTAATCCAAAAGGGTGAGCAAATTACACATCAAAAATCATTTCAAATTGTCATATTATGCTTGGAACACAAAAAGGGGAAAACAACACAAAAGAAGGAGGAAGAAATCAAAAAGGTTCACATCCGAGGCATGTAATTCACTCAAATCCCAATCGTCATACAAGTGATCGTTCGATAACAACATCAACGATCCCAGGTTCCATAGAACCAAAAGCAAACATCCTCGAACCATTCAACTTCTTCCTAAGCTAACCTAGACTAAACACTCAAAGAAAGAGCAAATAAAAGAGAGGAAAGGTCTCACCAAATGCCGCTTGAAACAGAAGACAAGATATTTCATGCAATCTCACCAAGGGAGCTTGTGTTGCTCCTTAACTTCCTTCGTTTCCGCTTTCAAGCTTCAAGAAAAGTGAGCCAAAACAAAAGAAACTATGACAAAACAAGAAAAATAATAAAAAAATAAAAAAGTTAGAAACAAAGAAAAAGACTAAAGTTATAGATAAAAAGAAAAATAAATAAAAAGTAAAGAAAAATAAACAAAAAGTTATCTACAAAGTTTGGATTAAGGGAATTTGGATTGTCGGGAATTTTGGATTTTTTTTTTATTTTTTTCTTGGGAGCATCTTCGCCTACACAATGCTCAAGAATCATCAGAAATCGTCAAAAATCAGCAAAAATCATCTTAAAAAAATCATCAAAACATCACCATCATCACCATCACATCATCATCATCATCATCACATCACCATAACAACATCATCAACAACAACAAGGCCACAATCCTCAATAGTCCTCCTCATGTATAAGCCACTACCCTACAACACTACCCTCCCCTCCTATGTACACTTCAACCAACCCAAAAGGAACATCCTCCCCCACACTAGCCTTTTGCACGTCCCGAGCAAAAGTAAAAAGTTAGAAGTTCCGGGGGGAAGGAAGGGAACCCTCATCATGGGGTCCTGTCTCCTTTCCCTCTCGGTTGAGGGGGGTTCTCAAAATCGAACCCGAGAGTGTCCATAAGTGGGTGGAAAGGTTGGTTAAAGTGCTCATAGGGCCACCCCTAGTCACCCCATCCACCATCAAAAGGGTTAGGGGTGGTTGTGCGAGCCGGATCATAAGCCGGATCACACCTACCCGGGCGATAAGGATCATAAGGTGGGGTGCCAATGCGTTGAGAAGGGTCGATGGGACCTTCCCAATAGGGGTAGACGTTGGGGGTAGGGTTGTTGGGGTCATAGGGGTCCCAATGTGGAACCGGACCCTCTTGAGGGGGGTGGTAGGGGTAGTTAACATAGGGCGCTTGAATGCCCGTTTGTACAAGGTTATCATAATTCATCCTCCTGTAGTACCCCCATTGTTCAATGGAAGCTTGGTTATCCCGACGGATATCCTCGAGGGTACTACGGAGGGCATTCATATCAAAAGGAGGTAAGGAGGAAGAGGAAGATGCCTCACCTCCCCCACTAAGGGGGGGAACGGTTTGCTCCTGGCGGTGAACCGGTGGAGGATGAGGAATTGCGCCCCGGGCTCTTGTTCTTCTTAATTCATCGGGGATGTGCTGCCGGGGGATCTTCCATTTGAGAGGAGTGGGGTGGTCCACCGTAGTGAGGGATGGGTCTGGAAGGACACACCATTCAACCTCTTTATCCACAAAGAGGATGAATTTGCGCTTGCTTGTGGAGTAGTTGATGAAACGATTGTGACGGAGAGCACTAAGGGAGAGAGAATAGGGAGGGAACTCGTCGGTGACTTCCTCTCGGGTTTGGTGCACAAAGGGGAGCATTTCTATTTGCTCCTTGTAAGCTCCATCTTTCAAGGAGAGGGCAATGATAGTGATCATGCCCCCCATAAAAATATCGTCACCAAGACGGTTATCCCTAGTATCCAAAAGCCTTTGGATGAAGGTGGAGGAGCATTGGAACTTGAGGCGCTGAGGGTTGTCGGCCAAGAATAGACAAGCAACCTCATCCTTAACCATTAAGCCGAGGTTTGCTTTGAAGAACACGACATATTGGTGGAGCCGAGCAAAATATCTCAAGGCTATGTGGATGATGTTGTTGACCTTAGATGTGTTGGTCCGAAAACTATCCCTGGTGGATATGCTCCTCCACCATTCTTGCTCGTTGTAGGGGATGCGATGAGTGGATGTCATCTCGCATGGATGATCTTGCCCGGTCGCATGCCGATGGAAAATCTCGTTTAGATCACTCTCGGTGAGGGAGTGATCCTCATTGAACATGCGGAAATGTATTACAAGTTGAGGCTCCTCATCATTAAATTCCGGCTCAATGACTTCCTTCCGAAGAGAGGAAAGGAATTCCAGAGTCACTCGCTCATAGGTGTGAGCGTGAAGATAGATGAAGTCGCCCCAACCAAAATTCTGTGCTAACCGGACTACCTCATCCAAGATACCGAGCTTTTGCAAAATGGTAGGACAAAAGAACCGTGTTGAACGGATGGGACGCTTGATGTGGGCTTTGTAGACGTCCCAAAAATGCTCATTCGGAGCAATTATGCTATGATCATTGATGCCGGGAGGAGGCGGGAAACTAGTTGAAGAAGATTCACCCACTCTCTTCCTTTTTGACTTGCTCTTTCCGAAAACCATGATTCTAAAAACTTACCAAGAGCTATTATTAGGAAAATTTGATAAGAGATGTCATAAGAACGCTAGCCACGGTAAAAGTGTATGCGTGAAAGTAGTTGCCTTGAGTTGTGAAATAGATAAAAAGGATGACAACAATACAATCAAGGCATAAATGGACACATTTAAACCAAGGCATGGGCAAGAAATCCTATGACATTCATATAAAAGTCCTAACAAAGTCTAGGTGAATTTTGGCATGATGTCTCCTAATTATGTGATAATCATTCACCAAACCATCAAAATAAAACCAAAAACAATAAGAATCATTCTCCAACAACATCCAATTCATGAATTTCTCAATCACCAAATAGTAGCACGAACACCCTAGCATGAAATCAACATTTTTAAGCAAAGACATTGAGATCAAACAAAACCAAGGTATACATGCATAATCATGAAAATAACACGTTCTACTATCAATTACAAATCAATTACAACATGTAAATCCAAACAACCACAAGAAACAAGTAAGGTATTACTAACAATTTCAAAAATACCACAATTCATATTTAAACATGTAAAACATGGTATAACTATGAGAAATCGAAGAAATAAACTTGCAAAAGTTAAGAAAATCATACCACAATTGATTGTAAGTGAGTAGAAACCCAAAAACACCAAAACACTTAAACCCTAGAAATTGGGGGAAATGAAAAGATGGGATTTTTGTGAGGAATTTTTGGTGGAGATTGTAGAAATAGAGTAGAGGATGGAAAATAAGTGAGAAAAAGAGAAGATTAGAGTGATTTTGATGGAGGTTTGAGGTTGTAGGAGGGGGTTGTAATGGAGGTTAGAGTTAGAAGGAGGAGAATAAAGAGAGAGGGGGTCGAATGAAATGAAATGGAGAAGAAGAGCAGCCCCGGCAACGGCACCAAAATTTGATCACGGGTTAAATAGGTCGTTATGCTACCACCCTAACCAAATTAATCATTTATAATACCTAAACCTACACTAAACTAGTTAGTGGCAAGTAAGGGGTCGGACCACTAGGGAAGCACGTTAATTCAACATCAAATATCACTAATGCAAGAGTGAAAAGGGGATTGTTTTTGTTGGTTTTGTTGAGTAGAACACTAAAACTAAAAGTAAGCAGGAAAATGATGATTAAAACCAATAGAAAATGACGCTAGGGATACGGGGGTGTCCAATATGATTAGAAAGAGGAGAATAACGGAGATTATCATGAAACATATGCCAAAGAACACAAGGTTCTACCTAAACAATTCATTCTCATGCAATAGTCTAGGGAAATCAATGAAAGAGGTCTACACTTATAAGGATCACTCTCATGCATCCTATTAGTTACAATCAAATCAAGAGAATAAAGAAGCACAATCCATAAAAACTCCACTTTAATAACTCATTCTCATGAAATCATTAAAATAGAGGTGCTCCTAATCTAGTTCAAATCACTTTCACGCATTTAAACTAGAAAACATCAAATAGAGTGCAACAATAATCCCAAGCTAATAAAAATCATGTCTTTCATCAATATATGGCATAAGTTCAATCCAACCATCATCATTCATCCAATATCAAATCATATCTTCCACCCCCTTCCCCTAGCTAAAAGTTTAGCCTAGAGAAGGGAGATTAAACATAATATCAAAACTAGCAATAAACTCAAGAAACTCAAAACAAAACATGATTGAAATCAATGAAATCAATAATAACTAGATAAACAAATAAGATTGACAAAAATAAGTAACAATAAAACAAATAAATAATATTAAAGGAAAGGAGAAGAGATTATGAAAGAAGGGATTAATGAAAGATTAAAACTTGGATCCTTGCTTGATTGAAGAAATATTAAAACATGAGCAAAGTTGAATACAATAAAGGAAGCTTGAATAACAATCTATTTTTCTCTCTCTAGATTAGGCTAATGTTCTATGGAATTAGTACTAAGTTCATCCAAAAAAATATCCGTCAAAACATTCTAAGATGGGACTTATATAGTTCGTACAGAGCCAGCTGAAAAAAGGAGAGGTTCTACCGAACAAAAGGGAAGCCTCGGCCGGACTACAGGGTAGGTTCGGCCGAACCATGGGTAGGTTCGGTCGAACCTCCCTGATCCTAATCTGGTCGAACTTCTGTGGTTCGACCACTCCTGCAAAATTGCCAAATTACATCTTGTCCCTGCCTCGACGTTTGGCCAAACCACTGAGCAGGTTCGGCAACACCTTCAGGAGGTTCGGCCGAACCTCTTCTGAATCATGCTTCCTTCAGCTTCCCTTGAGCTTATCTTCCTCCTCTTGAAAATCCCGATGGTTCCTACAAAGCATAAGCATGGAAATTACAATAAAAACAAAGCGAGAAGACTAAGAAAAGGGAAGATAGAGGAGAAAATAAAGGAGAAAGCAAAACTAAGTAAAAAATGCTTAGAAAAAGGGCCAAACAAGTGCAAATGAGGGGAGAATCCTTAGAGAAAAAGGATAAAAGAGTGGCATAAATGCCACTTATCACGCCGTGATTGTCCTATTGCGCCACGATAGTCCTTATCTTGTCGCGTCAAAAGGGACCTTAATTTGATCCGAATTCTAACTCTTTTCTAATCGATTACGGTCGTTTTTCTCTATAAATAGGGTCGATTTCCCCCGTTTTAATCACTAACAATCATCAACAATCATCTAATTCTTTCTCTCTTTAAGCTAAAGCTTATTATTTCCTTCTCTCTCTTGATTTCTAAGCCTAGCCTTTTCAAAATACAATACCGCATTCACGAGACTTAGACACACATAGCCAAGCTCGAAGTTGCCTTCGCCCTAGATGTGAAAGGTTGATAATTTCTGAGGGTTTGGTCCCAAATCTCTATTTCAATTATTTAAATTAATTGTTTGATTTAATATTTTCCTTGAAGTTATTAACGTGTGCATTGTTTTGATAGAAAGAGATACGAGGCAACAAAATAAGTTGTTTTATTGCTTTATATCTTTAGATTGCATGCTTAGATTATATTAATTCCTAGTATCATGTTAGGTTGTTATTTATTGCTTTCTAGTATCATGATTAGGTTGCTTCCTATTTTCTTCTATCATACTAGTATCATGTTAGGAATAAAGATTTGATTTTTATTGTTTAGTGACATGCTAGGATTTGTTATTAATCTTGTTAGTATCATGCCTAAGATCATGCTAATAATATTATTATGGTTCATTGAGATTGTTATTATGATGATTTTTGTTATTATGTTGCTTGATATTATTGTTATTTCTTGATCACACCCTCTCTTGCAGGATTAAAGGGAATTTGTACTTGAAATCACGCTTAATAAGATAATTAATAATTTTATTTAGGGTATTGTGATTTTAATTTATGTGATCGCCAATAATAGTTTTGTTTGTGCATTAATATTCAACCAACATAGACTAAATAGGTTTTAGGATTAATATATTGATTGCATGTTAGTAAGAAAGAGCACATGAATATGAGAAGAATAAATTAGAGGCCTATTAAGGGCAGGTTCAATCTCTTTTAGGTTGGATTTGTACTTTCATTTCTGAATATCCAGTCATGTTCTAGACCACTATGGAGTTAGCAATCTCATGGATCGTGAAGGGTTTTTACCTTCTCCCTGTGAACGGTTTACAAGTTCCTAAAACATGTTGGCGACTCTTTTTCTCTAGCTTCCTTCCCTTTCACTTTTGGCAACAAAAAATGACGTTGCTAAAAAACCTTTGTCGTTGCAAAAAATCACTTTAGCAACGACTTTTGTCGTTGCATGGTCGTTGCGCGTGTGGGCGTTGCAAAAAAATATGACAACAACTTTTGTCGTTGCTAAAACTCTGTTTTACACAACGACTTTTTTTGTTGCTAAAATAATGTCGTTGCCATACATTGTATTTCATGATATAAGTATACTTATTTATTAAAACGATAATTGTCGTCGCTGTAAATGCATAGTTTTTTCACAACGACATTTGTTGTTGCTAAAACTCACTATATTGTTATAATCCTATGCATTTACAGCAACGACAAAAATTGTTGCCAAACATTTTTTTTCAATAAATTCATTAAATATGTAATATTTCATATAAATTGAAAAGGCATTAATTTAATCATATCATCCGAAAATTGAAAATGTAGCATTTATATCATTTCATCATTCATATCCAAAATATTACATTCATCGTCAAGATTTTCCCAATATATATCCTTTTTCAGACTTTTTATATCCAAAATAAAACTAACCATTATCCTAACTAGTTATATCAACCATCATCCCAAAAAGGTACATCCACCTTTGTCACAAAATATTACATTATCATATGAATATATCTAAGCTAACACATTCTACCATTTACCATCACTTTCTCCAAAAGTATTCTCCTACTATGTACTCATCTACATCAACAACCTACAAGTGCACAAGTACATGTGTAAGGGTATATAAAGCAGTATCATATGATTATAAAGAGATATTTAAGATTAATCATGTGCTATTTCAAACATCCTTATCAATGTGATGGAGTCTAAAAGAACTTATAAAATCTAAGGACAATAAGGGGAAAAAAAACAGTACCTTGAAATCAAAATTAAATTAATTTTAATCGTCAGGTAAAAATTTTATAAAACATATAATTATTATCTCCAAGTAAATGGTCTATGACAACATTTTTGAAATAGATTTTACCATGTACCTTTGTTTAAAAATTCTCGCAATAATTCTTCTTTCATTGCATCCATTGCACGTTGCATATCAAGCTTTTGTTGTTCTAGTTGCCTTGATGTTGCTTCAACTGTCTCTTGTAGCTGTTTTTTTGTTTGTTCTTGAGTCTCTTCTAACTCTTTTATCCTTTCATCTTGCTCTTGAATCTTCTTTTGCTGCTCAAGGTGTTGTCTAGTTCCCTTACTATAACCACGTAAGGCTGTACCTTTCCCACGAAAGTAACCAGATCTGGGTTTCAAAACATCCAAAAGAATCTCCTCTTATGTCATCGACTCCCCATGAGTAGCAACTGCAACTTTTAATTGGTCCTAAAATGTGCATCAATTGTTGAAGTAAATATAATTATTAATAAGATTTGTTGTTGGTTTCAAGAATGATATCATAAAAAAAATATATTTGTAGCAAGTACCAACTAATACATGCTGTAAATAACTCTTTTAAATTGCACTTACATAAATTTCCTTAGAGCGAGAATCATCAGCCCACTGAAGTTGTCCTTCCTAATTTTTTGTTGTGTGCTCGAAAAGCCAAATCACATCAGATGATGGTTTTACACTATTGTTTTCACAAGTCTAAAACAAAAATACTTCGTTTTAACCAAGATTTGGGATTAAGTAAATAAAGTCGTATATTATTAGTGGTCAGGTTAAATATTTACCAATACATGTTCAGCTTCTGCAAATGAATTGTTGCCAGTAGTGTGCTTAGTTCTTTTCACAGAAAGACGATTTCTTGAATTTCTTTCACTCATTGCCTACATGTTCATTACAATTAAGATGAAGCGACAAAATAATATAAATTTTATTTACATGACATAGTATAGTTTTTACCTTAAAAGGTTCAGAGCTAAATCGTTCCACACAATGTTTCCATTGATTTTGAGGTAAATCTGGTGGAGGATTTTTTAAGCGCTGCTCATCATTTTGTCCACACCCTCCATTCTTATAATAGTAGTGCAATCGAGATTTCCATAACCTATAAAGACGTTGCATAGTTTCAATGGCAAAAGCTTGCATCTTAATGTAAGAACTACCTTCTTTAACTTGAAACTTTTCCTACAAAAATATAAACTAATCATAAGAAATGAAATAATAAGAAAACCTCTTTGTTAATACATAACATGGTTCAATAAAGAACAAAATTACCTCAATTTCCTTCCACATCACATCACCAGCTAGTCCAAAAGCTTCTTTCCAACTCTTTACATTTAATGGAGCCCTTGTCCTCACGACACGACCACACTCATTCACAAAATGACGGGCATTTTCACCGATAGCCCGGTCAATGTCATCTGAAATGTACACTTGTAATTTGGATTTTTTCCCTTTGATTTTCATATCCACTACATAGCTTTTGTACTTTCCCCTTTCGCCTCTTTACTTCACCTTGCTCGTCGCTATTACCATGTTTTGCAATTCAAATCACATTTTCCATTCAAAATATTTGGTCAGATTTACATGAATGTCAGATTACCATATTTTCAAGTTTACTTTTCGTTTATACTAGTTGATTTTTATTAAAAACTTTACAACATAAATATTATTTGTAGCTAGTAAGAAAGCTAAAAAAGAGAAAACTTTCTCACAATAATAATATGTTTATTTTACCTTCGCCATCTCGTGTAGTTTCTCCATTAACAACTGAGTGTATTGAACCATTATTCCCTACTTGCCGACGATTAGCATTTTCACCAACTCCTCTATTTTCTTTGTCCCTTCTAATAGGTGGATCCAGAGCATTTGTTGCTTCCAAAGTCATGTTCATCCTTCCTACTAAATTGGTCGTTCTTTTCCTTTTGCTTGACGTACCAGCTTTATTTATAAAATAAAGTTATTAAAAAGACATGAAAACATAATAGCACAGTACAGTAACAATTTTTTAATTATACCTGTAACATGTGGTGATATACACCCCTCTGACTCATTTTGAATTTGGAAATCATGTTATCATCATGTGTTTGACAATGCTCTAAATGATTCAAGGATCCCAAGGCATTTTGGTTAGGTAAGTCACAATTCCTTATACTTTGAATTTGATTTGAAGAGCTCATTGACCTTCTTGGTACATTATAATTGCCACCATTTTGTACCAAATTTGAGGATCCCACATGTTCTCCTACCACATTTGAGTAAAGATTACTTCCTGCTTAATTTATAATCAATGTAATTAGAATAATGAAAAAAACAATGAAGAAAATAATGCACCAAACCTAATGATAATACAATTTCAGAGTAATCCATTTACCTTTTCCATCTTGTTTTCGATTACACACATTTTTTCCACCACCTCTCCCAACCATTCTTTATAATTTCCTGTTTTTGCATAAACACGTAATAACATTAGTTTAGAATACATTCTATACAAAACTCCATCCATTAACTAATATAGAAATCTGTAAACTTATAGTGGTATACACATGATGTAAGTATAATATTAACGTATATACGACAAAAAAGCAAATTTCATACACTGAAAAAAAAAAAGAGAGAAAGAAAGATAACATATTCAATTTTACTCTTGTGATGACTCCGAACTAAACTCTTCCTCTTCACTTGTATCTTCTAAAACTTCAATTTCACCATCATTGATAAAGTCATCATCTTTACCAATTTCCTCAATCGCTTTTCTAACTAACTTTAGAACACTAGGTTCTCTCTCAACCACAAAAGTATTTGTTGCTAATGAATTTATAAGAAAGCTATCATTCCCAGTCCTGAAGCTTTGGCATTCAACTTGATTTACATCAACCTGCTGATATGCGTCCACATCTACACCACCTTGGTCATTCTTATCATTGTTTGGCATATCATAAAGATCTCTGGGTTGGGTTTTGATAACAAACTGCCAATCCTCATTTTTCGGATCTTGTACGTAGAATACTTGTTCAACTTGTGATTCTAAAACGTACACTTCTTTTGTTTTCAAAGAACCCCTTTTATTTACACTTATCAGTCCATGATCATCCACTTTGTATCCTTTTCCAAGGTGTTGTACATCAAACCATGCACATTTAAAAACAAACGTACGATTCCCACCCGGATACGAAACCTCAAAGATGTCTTTTAACACACCATAATATTCTTTGTCTGAAATATCATCTCCACGTACCATAACTCCACTATTTTGAGTTTTCCTATTCTCACACCTATCATGTGTATGAAACCGAAAACCGTTAACTATATAAGCAGCATAGCGCCTCACAACTCTAGAAGGAAAACAAACTAAATTATATATGTCTTCATCAATGTTCCCTTCTTCATAGAGTTGACGCACCTACTTGAAAAAAAAAATAAGAATACCAGGTTAAAAATTATCATGCATTAGATATGAAAAATTAATTATATTCTCTATGAATGAACTCTTACACGATCATGAATCCAAGTTGCAAATTGCATCTTGTGTCTTCGTTCCACATTTCTTGGATCTTCTCTGTCCAACATTAATTTGTGTTCGCTGGAAAAAAATATATAATATAATGTAAATAATAAAATATAAAAATTTACAGATTAAAATGACTATTTTCAACACTTACCTAACAAAATCAATAAGCTCATCTCAGTTTAGTAGATTGTACAAATGGATTTGATCACATTCTTCAAAGCTAAGATGTCGCGGTGCCCCTTCTCCGAGTGCATGACCAAGGGGTCTAAAAATATCTAACTTGTTTCTCAAAGTAACATCATTCAAAGTGTCATCATCATTTCTCCCTTTCCTATTGAATTTAGTGTCAATATCACTCATATATCTTGAGAAAAATGTTAGACACTCGTCTGCAAGATAGCCTTCTGCAATGCAGCCCTCTGGTTGTGCTTTGTTTCGAATGTACTTCTTTAAAGTTCCAAGATATCTGCAATTATAATTACAAATGAAAATTGAGTCTATATATAGAAAGAAAGAAATTTCTAAAAAATCAAATAGATGTCCTACCTTTCAACTGGGTACATCCATCGATACCGGACAGGCCCTCCGATCTTTGCTTCAGCAGCTAAGTGAACCACCAAATGCACCATCACATCAAAAAAAGTAGGAGGGAAAATCATCTCGAGCTTGCACAATGTGTTAGGAATTTGTGCTTCGAGGGTGTCCAGTTCCTTTATTGTTATGTTTTTTGAGCAAAGGTTTCGAAAAAAAGAGCTAAGCTCAACTAAAGGCTCATAAACTTCCTTTGGCAGGAATCCACGAGTTACAAGAGGAAGAAGTTGCTCAATAAAAACATGATGGTCATGACTCTTCATGCCAGATATTTTCTTTCCATTGTCCCTGACACAACGTGAGATATTTGATAAGAAACCATCAGGTGACTTAATTCCAGCAAACATCTCACAGATTGCAGCTTTCGCAGTTGAATTTAGTGTGTAGGATGCTACTGGAACTCGTACTTTATCTCCATCCAAACTAAGGTGGAGCTCATCTCGAATACCCATTTTCATCAAATCAATTCGAGCCTTTACCGTGTCTTTTGTCTTACCTCTGATATTCATCAAAGTGCTTAAAATATTATCAGACACATTTTTTTCGGACTCAATATTTCTTCCAGGACTCGTCGGTATTCATCAGTTCTTCAATTAAAGGTTGAAGATAAACATCAATATTTCTTCCAGGTCTCGTGGGTCCCGGAATGAGTAGAGATAAGATGAAAGAATGAGGCTTCATACATATCCAAGGAGGTAAGTTGTAAGGAATAAGAACAACAGGCCAAGTACTATGTTGAGAATTATCAAAAGGTTAGAAACCATCACAAGCTAATCCAAGTCTAACATTGCGTGCATCTCTGGAGAATGAAGTATACTCCTCATCAAATGATTTCCATGCAGCAGAATCAGCTGGATGCCTCATTACCTCATCATCCACCCTTTCTTCTTTATGCCATCGCATATCTTTTGCGGTCTTTCTTGACATATATAACCTTTGTAATCTGGATTTCAATGGAAAGTGTCGTAGCACCTTGTGTGGCACTTTTTTCGTTCCATTACAAGCACCTTCAGGAACATTCTTGTATCTAGGTAAGCTACAAGTAGGACACTTATCTAGATGTTCATTTTGTTTCCAATAAAGAATACAATCATTTTTACAAGCATCAATCTTCACACACTCAAGACCCAAATTGGAAATCAATTTCTTTGCCTCATAATATGAATCAGGAAGGTTAGTTCCCCATGCTTCCCCTTGCAATTTCAGTAAACTATCAAAAGAGCTATCACTCCAGTTATTTAAAACCTTCAAATGCAGCAGCTTTACTATATAAGACAGCTTTGACATTGTTGTGCCATTAGAGGTCAATGGCTCTTCATATTCTTTCAAAAGATGGTAAAACATTGCTGCATCTCCAGTTGGTTCTTCATTAAATTCATAGTCATTTAGATGATCCCCCTGCATACCAGGTACCCCAAATGCATCTTCTAACATATGAACTCCACTATCATCACTTTCCATTCCATTTCCATTTCCATCTCCATCTTCCATACCACTAATGTTACCACTCAGAGAATTACTCACCTTTTCACCATGAAGGTCCCATATAGTGTAATACTCATACATTCCTGACTTTAGTAAATCAAACCTCACATCACACCTTTTTTTATACACTAAATTATGACAATTATCACAAGGACACCTAATAGTGGCAGTATTATCATCCTCTATGACATTAGAAAAGGCAAAGTTCAAGAAATTATCAACACCCTTTATGTACTCGACAAGTGAACGATCATTTATTTTCATCCATTCCTTATCAAAAGCCATTCCCTAAATTCACATTAATATAAATAAGATAAAAAAAATTCTAAAATATTCAATGAAATAGCATACATATAATTTATGTACAATCATACAAATATAGCATAAGTATCCATTTAAATGACAAACAATCCTAATTATACTAACATGCCTTAGTTTAAAATATATAAAACAATCTCCCTCAAAAAAATATATATAAAACAATCACAACTTTGACTTGAACCATATGAATATTAAAATCAAAAAATAAAAAATTTATAAAAAAAACTTTGAAATAGGATAAGAGTATTACCAACAAGAAACCGTCCAGATAGCCTGCTATAGCTCAAAAAGTTTTCTCCTTTGGTTACTTCGATTTTCTATCAGCTAGCTACTAATTATGTGTCTCTGTAAAGGAAAAGAATGTAATGTAAAATCAAACAAGAAAACTTGTTAAAGTGGCCTACTTTAATTAAAATAGTTTTCATCTTGGTTAAGTTGAATTGCTATCAAATCTAGTGAATAAAACCTTTTTAGATACATGGACGAATTTGCTATTTTCTAACAATGTAAAATACTACTTTTCTATAGCTAATCCCAAAAATATTGAATATGTGAGTTTATTTTACAGATATACATACACATTTAAAATTTAATAATTAAAAGAAACCTCAATTACAACAATAACAAGACATACATGGGCTTAGTTCTACACCTCAACCTCTAAGCAAATACTGCAAAGAAATTATTTGCAAAAAAAAAAAAAAAAAAAAAAAAAAAAAAAGGAATAAAGCAATTAAATTAAACTAATAGAAATTATCATCCAATGTAGTAAACAAGTAATCTATTAACTTTACAAACAATGATTAAATAGAAAGTTGCTTTTGACATTGATTTCAAGTATGACAGTCACATAATCAACCCACCTCTTCTAAACTGTAGTAGTACTACATCGAACCTAGTCCTTAATTAAAAAAAACTTCAATTGACTAATACATGCAAGATATCTAATAAATTATTTCAAAACTATAAGAAGAGTATCTAAAGATGTTAACTATAATAGTAACATGTAATTTATACTCCATATTATATCCCAAAAAATATGATAGAAATCACATTCAACTCCACAATAGTTTACCCCTAAACTCAGTTACTCAGATTTACAAGCAAATAGCTTAATTTTTTCCACAAAAAATTTAAAAAAAAGAGCAAATTTCTTAATTTACCGTAATTGTCAAATAATAGGTCACAATTTAACATTTTATGAAAAAAATTCAATTTTTTATACAGAGTAAGAGTATGAGATTGTAGGACTACAAAAAAAAAACAATTAAAAGAAAGAACTAACCTCTTGTTACTTGCTATTAGAGTACTACCAAGAAGAAATCATCACAGCTAGCTAATGTCAAAATCCATACCCACAAGAATTTCCTTTTTTTTAGACAAACACTAACTCCCAAAATTATATTGCGCCAAACGATTCAAGCAATTTGAGCTAAGAAGTAATTTATTTAGAATTTATAACTTTTTTTGAGGTGAAATAATAGATAATTTTAGTAAGCTTAATTTGTAGTTGTTTTGGGTAATTTTGTAGTTGCTTAGTGGCGAAAATTTGGGGTGGCGGGATGAAATAAGGGTTAGGCGGGGAAGAAGAAGGATAGAAGGTTCTGGGTTTGGGAAAGTAAAATATACAGTACAACTTTCTTTTGTTAAATCAATTTTTTATTATTATCTTTGTACTTTTTAGATTTGTAGTCAGAAATATCAGCAACAACATTGTCGTTACAATTAAAAGCGGTATATTTAGCAACGATTAAAGTTGTTACCAATAATTATTAGAAAGATTTGCAACAAATGTGGTCGTTGTAAAAAATTAAGATATATTTTGCAACGACACTTATCGTTGTGGAAAGCAGTCTCAAAATTTCACATGGCCCGCGCTTGAAGTTTTGATGGAGGGAAATGAAATTGAATATATTGCAACGACATTGTCGTTGTTAAAATTAATATTAGCAACAATAATTAAGTCGTTGCTAAAGAGTTGTAGCCAAAAATGGGTTTTCTTGTAGTGAAATTTGGACGCCACCATGCTTAAGTGTATGATCACAGTGGGGCTCAAGTGTGGGATGCTTGAAAATATTCCCTACAGTTTTTGGCGACTCCACTAGGGAGGATTTCTATTTTATTTCCTAAAATTTATTTTGGCAATAATTTAGAATGAGTGGATGAGACTTGAAAAATTCTAAGTATTCATGTGCGTAATTTTCATTGACATTATTAGCATAAGCATAAAAAGGTCCGCATTGGATAGACCATCCGTAATGCGTAAAAAACATAAGCTTTTTACATGTAGGAAATTTGGGAAATATCTTTCATAACTAGAATCGAAAAAACGCTGCGAAAACTGGAAAATTCTAAAGAGAGCTCCTGAGGCATGTAGGAATTGGCGTTGAGAAAACAGTGCCCATCGAATGCTCATTGCAACGAAGGGTACATCTGAGTTTGTGAATTCACCAAACCATGGAAATAAGTTTAACTTGTGGGGTCCCATCCATACGCGCCAACCCTTCCAAAGGTAAGGCTTCCACGCGATGCATCTGGACTCATAACCATGGACCCTTTTTGACTACCCTTATCCTTGAACTTTAGAGAACTAGAGACATGGTTAGGTTGCAAACTCATTGCATCATATTGTGCTTACTTGACTATTTGTGCATTCTTGTTTGTGCATAATCTATTTGTGTTTACACTAACCGTTTGTTTGACTCGTGTATAATTCTAAATAAACTAACCAATGACTAAAGGACTTTGATTAATTAATTGATTAATTAATTTGAGCTAATAAATATGTCTAAAATTGAGTCATAGTTCCTTTGAGTCAACCTAGATTTTTATTTCTGTATACTGCACAAGAATCAACCTGTTTAGGTTATAACCGGAATTCTGGAAAGAATTACGAGTCGTACAACCTATGGATCTGTATCCCCAAATTATTTCTTTAATTTAGCGTTGGTTTCGTCCAATTTGGAGTCACAGATCAAAAGTTATAACTAAAATACTACAGCATGTCCAGTTTAGTGCAAATACGTAAGGTCTTAACTTAGTCTTTGTTTTAGTCTAGTCACATAGTCTAGTCACATGATCATGACACAAGTCTTGAACATATCACTTACACTCACAAGTATTCAAACACGTTGTACATACTCTTTTCACACCATGACCATATCTTAAGTTCATGCATAAGTTGCTCTTTCTGTCATTTGAGTTGGGGGTCCACTCTATTCCTAATTCTTCCACATCTCTCCATCTACATCATCTGTCCACTCTCTTCATGATTTCTCCATGCAGATCACTCCCCACATTCTTCCATGATCTCTTCCCATCTATTGCATGTTGAACTGAGTTTGAGTCAAACAATTAACAAAAAGTATCCATGACTTCCCTTTCTACAGCACTTTGATGAGTGGCATTTATGGCACTCGTTTAGCCTCTTTTAGGATGATTTTACATGAATTTTGTATCCCTTTTATTTCCTTTTCTCTAGTTTTGCTTGCATTTTCTTTACTTTGCGTTTTCTGTAGATGTTTTCTTATTTTCTTGCTTTTCTAGTTTATTTTTGCATTTTCTTCTTTACTAGTTTGTTTTTTGATTCTAGGAAGTTAGCGATGTTCAAGAGCCTCAATAGCATTCTTCTCGGAGTTTTCAAGCTAAAGAGATGTCCTGGTTTCTCCATTTGAAGCCAAAAAGAAAAGGAGTCCAAGAGCAAGGTCTTCAAGGATGCGCCCTAATACCGTGTGGGCATGAAAAGGTGGTGTCGAACCCACCAAGAGAGCTCCTAGAGACTGCCTATACCTTCATGGCTCATCCGGAGCTCACGGGGTCAATCTCGACCGCACAAGGAGGCTTCCCCTACACCCATGGCGTGGGCGCGCGCAAGAGAGGAGCGGCGGCGCCTCCCTCTCTTCCCTGTTTCCATAAGCATTTTGTTGCAGCCGCGCATTAGAGTGAGAGGTCGCGCCTTTTGAGGTCTCTTTTGGACGTCTAACTAACTTCCCCTTAGTTAGTTTTACTACATATAGATTTCCTTCATTTTTAGAGTGGGAAAGAATCCTTATTTTAGATTTTGATTAGAATTTTAGAGAGAGAAGCTCTTGATTTTGTGATATTGTTCTTAGATTTTAGAGAGAGAAACTTGGTGTTTAGTGATTGTGATATTGAGATCCTCATTCCTTATTCATATTGATCAATGTTTTGTAAGAATCCTTTACTTTCAATGCAATTTTATGTTTGATTTTGATATATTGTTGAATTTCTATTATTTAGCTTGAATTTGATTGTTGAAGTTTAAATTACAATGTTGATGATGAGATTCATGATTTCTTTTGTTATGCTTTTCAATTTCACCATGATTAGTGAGTAATACCTTTGCTAGGGAATGTGGTGAAGCATGTATTGGTATTAATCAATAGCTAATTTGGGGTTTTTTATTGATTTGTTAATGTGATTAAATTAGTTGATGAAATTTGTGCATGTGCTTGGTTTAAAGAGGAGTAGCTAACCTTGATGATCATGCTAGATTGCATAATAGCTTTCAATGACACGAACAATTGATTTGAATGCTATTATTATCGATTGATCTTGATTAGCAATTTTCCTTTAAAGTCATTTGTAGAGATATTTAGCTTGACCCTAGGAAATAGCTTCTTGAGTGATCTTGATTGCATATTTAGTTTTCCCTCGCACTGCTTAGTTGATCGATTTTCCTCGAATTAGCAAGTTTATTATCGATGCATGTGGATCCTAAATTCCCTAGTGTTTTGATAATCGATTTCTATTTGATTTGTTTTATTGATTTGACTTCAATAGTTTAGACCAACCCATTCTCTTTATTTTTCGGAATAGCTTAGCCTCAACTTTAGTGAAACCGCCTTCCCTTGGGTTCGACCTAGACTTGCCCTATACCTTGGGTTGGGTTTAGATTCATAAATTTTATTTTGACTGGGAAATCTAGTTTCCAACGACCTAGGTTTTACCGCTGTCACACTTGGTCAAGGAGAGAAGGGCGGTTAATCAAGGACAACACCTTCATTCAAGTATTATTATTTGATAAACCAATTCGAAAAAAAAGGAAAGCTAAGAAAATGGCGTCTCAAGAAGAAGTTAATGAACTGAGACAAAACATGACTAACTTGATCGAGATGTTCAAAACTCTCACTCTTCAAGGTAATGATCCTAGCAAACAATAACAACTTGAGCGAATGGAAGAAAGTTTGAGCAAAATCTCCAATGATTACAAGTTTCAGGGGATTAGATCACAAGGGGTCTCGGTGGACAAGGAACTTCTTCCGTAGAAGTTCAATGCCAACGAAATCCCTAGATTCAAGCCAACTGACAACCCTTATTTTCATTTAAGAGCTTTTGAAACTATAATGAATATTAAGGGAATTGATAGGAAAGCTTTCCACTCGTTGTTTTCACTATCTCTAGGATTCGTTAGTCAATAATGGTTCTTCTCCCTTGATAAAGAGAAAATCTCCTCTTAGAATTCTTTAACAAACGCTTTCATTAATAGATACAAGTGCAACATTCAAGTTAAAACTGACCATAGGGAACTCGAGATGTTGAAACAAAAAGGGAACGAAGGATTCACTTCCTTCTTCAACAAGTGGAAGGAAACTTCTGCTAAGATGGTAGAAGTTCCTACTGAAAAGGAATCTAAGAGGATGTTCATCAAGAACCTCCAAGACAAGTACCAAAAGCACCTGAAATATCAATGCAATTTAAATACTTTCAAAGCTGTCTATGACATAGGTATTGATAATGAAGACGATCTTGCAAAACAGAAAGCTACTAACCATAGTAACAACAGTGGCTGGATAGGAAAAAAGAACGATAATCCTTCTTCTTCCGAAAACACTTACTCTAGTAATAATGTTAGTACCTTTGACCTCAATGAAGTTTTAGCCATGGATAATCAAGGACCCAAAAAGCAACTAAGGAAAGAGTTCACCCCTATTGGGATGAGCTATGATACTGTTTTCGATCGACTCCATGCCAAGGGACTCATTACTCCCATTGGACCTATTTAAGATCCTGCACCCGAAAAGAGGTTTCCTAGTTGGAACCTAAATCAACACTGCAAGTACCATCAAGGTAGGGGTCATGCTACTGCAAGTTGTTGGAAGCTAAAAGAGGCCATCCAATATTTGATTGATAGTAACAAGCTTCCCATACCTCCAGCTGGCAACAAGACCGAGTGATGATAAAGCACAAGACATAAGGCGGGCTTCAACGACAAGATGTCATGACCACTTTTTCTTTTTTGCTTTTTTTTTTAATTCCACCTTTCCCAATAAGTCTAGCATATGCAACTTTTATTTTTCGTTAGATTTATTTGGTAGGTTTTTCTTTTTGCCTTTTAATAAAATGAGCATTTCTTTCCTTGTATATGATCATTATATTGCATCAAAAAAAAAAAAAATTCGGACTAAGCACAAGGTATACAAATGATTAGAGGCACCCCTTGTAGCCATATTGTAGACACCCAAATGTGTCTCCCCAAAACCAAACCCAGTGATGAATACCTTTCATGTCAAATGATAATCGAATAAGGTGAAAGTGTGAAAGGTCAAGTGTTGCGGTTAGTTTTTATTAAAATTCTTTCTTTCTGTTTTCGGAAACAACTCTATTTTATGAAAATAGCCAATCCAGTTTAGTTTGGTCCACGAAAAGGGTCCAATAATAGTGTAGTTGGATGGGGCTTGCAAAGAACTTTCCAACGATATATTATAAGCCCAATTCCGATGAATAATGAGGAAGTTATGGCCAAAATACTAAACTGGGCCCGGTTTGATCTTTACATGCGGCCCAATGATCTAGGGGAGGGCCCAATGTTAATTGTTATTCCTAAAGTTATTAGAATTGATTATAGTCTTCTAGAATTCTCTAGGAGGTTCTCTTTAATCCTAATAAGATTAGAATTAATAATTAGATTTTGATAATGTTTTATTTGGAATAAAATATTATTTTATGAAAAACACGATTTCAGTTTTCATACGGACTTTACAAATCAATTTTGATTCATAAGTGGACTCCATGTTTGAAAGCGCGTAAAAATACAGGCTGTCGCCAAACGACAGGCTTGTCGCCAAGCGACAGACCCTATCGCCTAGCGACAAGGTCGGTTTTGCAGCGACAGTGTGGAGTTTTATTCCTTATCAAATTCTACCTATTTGCGGACTGTTTTCTTATAAATAGGGTCCTGAACCTCCGTTTTTAATCATCTACAATCAATTATCATCAATTCTCAATCATCATGAATCATCTCTCTCTAAAGCTAGAAGCTTTCTCCCTCTATTTTTCTAAACCTTCCCTCTTACAAAATTCCGCATTCACGAGATCAAGAAACACCTAGCCGAGTTCGAAGTTGCCTTCACCCTAGACGTGAAAGGTTTGATATTTCTGAGGGTTTGGTCCCTAATCTTTCTTTCAATTATTTGATTTGATTGTTTGATTTATATTTTCCTTGAAGTTAATAACGCGTGTATTTTGTTATTAGAAAGAGATACGAGGCATCAAAGTATGTGATCTTATTGCTCTATTCTTGTAGAAAACATGTTTAAATTTGTTTAATTCCTAGTATCATGTTAGGATGCTTCTGTTGCTTTCTAGTATCATGTTTAGGGTGTCTTTTACTCTTTTATAATATCATGTTAATATCATGTTAGTAATAAATACAATGATTATTAATTTAAACCACGTAAGGTCCAATTTAATCGACATCGATCTACATCATCAATTATAAAATATAAAAAACGATGTACTTGTAATTACAAATATGTCACCCACTTTCAACTACAAAGGACATGTATGTCATCCTAAAAGAATAGAGTGATAAGAGGTGATTTGAACTACACAAAAGAGAACATTATTGTGATTTCTAAAACAGAACAATCTTAAATTGCTTGTAGAAATCATCCTCTCATAAGTTGTTCACCCTTTTGAAGGTGCTTGTAGAATAAGCTTGGAATAATATTGAACCCTGTAACCAAAGGAAAAAAATCAAAAGAAAGAGGTCAGAACTACCTAACTAATTGTGGGGGATTTAAAGGCATTTTTATCTCAATCTAGTACAGAATCATTAAAATTTTTAATATCCACAGCCATTTCTCATAATTAATTCAATGCAAACACCAAAATATGATTGAATACAATGTACTCGTACTAGTTTCATTGCAGACAATCTAATCTTTCCGGCATAATTTCCCAATGCCAGCAACATTTTAGTAGTATATTTTGTTTCTTTATTGTTCATTCTCCAAAACAAATCCATAATTACAAGGGATACATTGAACCATACCTTATTCAACTTCTGAGAGCAATCAGCTCCCTGCGACAACCACCCTCCGATAGCCTCCCCTACAATGGCAGCAAGCCAAATAGGCCTGTTACGAAGATCTATCTTGAGCACGCAGCTGGTCTCATTAACCTGAGGTGCTGCAACTTGTGGTAGGGAAGTAGACGAGTCTGCAAGTGACGGCCTGTTAAGACCAATATCACATATAATACACAACTTGTGAGCACATATATCACATATAATACATAGTTTAACTTAATGATTCTCAAGAATTGGAAATGCTTGAAACTAACTACTCAAACTGAAGAAAAAACAAAAACAGAGAACACTAAGCTAATGGCTTTCTATGTTTCAATACACAACTTGTGAGCGCATATATCACATATAATACATAGTTTAACTTAACGAATCTCAAGAATTGGAAAATTGGAAATGCTTGAAACTAACAACTCAAACTGAAGAAAAAAAAAAACAGAGAACACTAAGCTAATGGCCTTCTATGTTTCAATTTTCAAAAAAAACTTGACAAGCCTACACCTAGAATTTGAAGACCAATATCTGAAAGACAAATGACATAGAAGAACTACAACCACTCTTAAATGATTGACTAACAAACAAATTTAATACAAGTAATACATAATAATGCAGCTCATTAATTGAAAAATGAATCATATTATCAAATTGAGAAAGAAATTAGACCTTTACAGTAGGAGTAACCGAATTAGTGAATTACCTGCAATAGGAGCAATCTCTTGCCTACTTATTTTCAACAAGCATCTTAACATCCTCATTACTCAAGATGAATATAATCTGACATTATCATGGGTATATTATCTGGTCTCTTCCAACTCTATCAGTACATCCAACTTCTTTAAAATGAGAATAAAATATTTGGATAATTAACATAAAAAGACCATTTATATAATTTTTTTTTATTTCATCACATTTTTCCAACTGTATTACCCTCTACTATTATTGCCTGCAAAAGACAACCTCAAGTTCTACCCTACTTAAAACATAAATTTATCATAAATGATTAAACCACAACTCGAACACGTAATAATGGTGCTGCTAAAGGCGAGGGAAATTTGTGAAGAATCAGATGACAGTATATGATAATTTTATAGAAAAAAATAAATTATCTTAGCTTTGTTATATAAGACTTCTTAAAAGCACATTTTCTAAATTCTAGTTCAAAATGACACTGATGAATCTACTCTTCCCTCAAAGACAACTACTTGAGAAATAAACACATGCTAATACAATAGTTAGGATAAAGTCTTAGCTTCTATCATTCATCCAGCCAATAGAAAAGAGGATACTAAACTAAGATTGGTGAGGTACTTATCAATATAAAATGGTGCAATATTTTATCTTGAGAATTTTATCTTTGACTTACTATAACTGTACAGCTTTTATCTAACAAAACTAGCTACTTCTAAAATGCCAACCTATTAATACTGATGCATAGCCACAATTACATGTATACTTCTCCGTTTTATTAGTGGTCTTCATGATTTTCTTAACCAGTTGTTTTATGTTCAATTATGAAATGAGGTGTATTGATAAGTTTCCGAGAATGGAACTATAAGCGGATACATTTCTATATTATGACAAGATATTGGTAATTGTTGTTAGCAACTTTTAATAATTGCACATCATAAACCTACCTCAAAGGGACAAACCTAGAAAAATTAACAAAAAACACATCATAATTAATATATTCACCATCAAAAGGTGGGACAAACCTAGAAAAATCAACACAAAAAAAACATCATAATTCATATATTCACCATCAAATTTAATCACAAAATCAATCAATTTACAAATTAACATGACAATTTCCCAAAATCTAACTAAAATAGTATACATCAAACCTCATCCCAGCAGAAATACAACAAAAAACTAAAATCTAGGGTGAAAACCAAACTTTTAGCAACAAATCGATTGTTATATATAATATGATAATCATTCATAACTTCGATAATTATACCCATTAATTCAATAATTATACCCATTACTTCAATAATTATACCCATTGCTTCAATAATTACACGCATTTAATAGCCAAAAACACCTAAATTAACAACTAAAATCAATGACGAAAAACCAAAAAACCCCAATCAATCAAAAATCAATAACAACAAAAACAAATTAAAAACACATGTTGTACAACCTCATTTGAGTAAACAATACACAATGAAAATCAACAAAAATAAACAGAATGAAATAAATAACGAAGCAGAAAATGCAGTTGAATCCGAAAACACTAGAGTCAGCTAGTTAAATCTAGCTAAACCAAACAAAAAGGAAGAAGAATAGGAGGAAGAGACGAACCTTAAAATGGGGGAAAACGTATAACTGCGCGCTCAAATAGATGTTCTTTAATCGCGACAACCACCCTCCGATAGCCTCCCCGGTAAAATGGGGCTTGCGCTGCAATTCCTCACCATCATCCGGCAATTAGGACGATTTCGAAATGCATGACTGCGGAAGCAGAGAGCGCAGGTTGCTCTATGGAAAAATGAGGAATTTTAGAAGTTTTTCAAAGGAAAGCAAAAAATTGAGGTTGTTCTGTGAAAATTAGGGGTAAGTTTGATTAGGAGGAAGGAAGAGTACGAGTACTTTCTTAAAAAACTAGTAAAAAGAATACAAGTGAAATTAGTGTTATGCAGTTATGCAGTTGTGCGCAGAATAGCATTTGTAACTGACCTTAATAAAGTCCATTACAACTAATAAAGTCAATAAAATTTGACCTATTATTCGTAACTAGCCTTTTCTATGTCCATTACTAATGGTTGGTCTTTCTATCTTTAAACTACTTTTTGTAACTAACCTTGGATATGCCAGTTACTAATACTAATTTATTTGTAACCTGCACTAACAATGTCAGTTACGAAGACCCTTGTAGTAACACAGCTTATGCCAGTTACAAATAGAGCGTTACGAATAGCATTTTGTCTACTAGTGTGTGCACCCCGAGGGCGAGTTTGGGAGCCTGGTGATAGCTCAGCAGGAGCTATCCTATACAACTAGCCCATCAAGAGGTGGTATGAGGTCACTCATGCCAGCTCTTGCTTGCACAGTGAATCCCTTTTTTTATTGGTTCCAGCTGGAGGAAATAGCTCAACAGGAGCTATCCCCTACAATTAGCCCCTTAAGAGATGGTATGAGATTACTCATGCCAGCTATTCTGAGCGTATCGTCTTATCGGCCTTTGCTCTACGGGTCGTCTGGCTAAACTACCTCATATACCACTAGCCCCCCAAGTCTCTGGACTGACGATGTGATTATAAGACTTGAGTGGTCATGCTGCAAGTCGGTGGAGATGTGTTACGTTTGAACGTTTCATTTATTTCTGCTGATGCTAGAGGAACAATTTTTCATTAGACTTGAATTGTTCTGTTTAGAATTTGAAAAATTGTTCTGTCTAGAATTTGAGAAATGACGAGCTTATAGGGAGGAATTTCGATTACTCCCGCTGAATTCTTAGAAATGACGATCTTGCAGGGAGGAATTTCGATTACTCCCGCTGAAGTCTGAGAAATGACGAGCTTGTAGGGAGGAATTTCGATTACTCCTGCTGAAGTTTGAGAAATGATGAGCTTGCAGGGAGGAATTTCAATTACTCCCGCTGAAGCTCTCTGTATTTTTTTTTTGACAGGAATGATGTTTTGCATGAGTGGGACACGTGTCAGCCATATGAGTGGTCAGTTTATTTTTATTGAGGTGACATGGCAGTTTAGCTTTATTACTCACTCAATGCCTATTTACTCCTATTTAATTCAATGACCCCCCTTTCTTTTCTTTTTACCCTTTTCATTTTTTCATCTTCCCCTTTCTCTTTTCAAATTTCTCGTTCTTCGTCTTCTTCACAGATGCACGCCAGTCCTCCATTACCGTTGTAAGTTCTCGTCTCTCTCATCTTCATTCTTGCTTCATTTTTTTTGCTTGTTTGCTTATTTTCTCTTATTCTTCAGTTTTATTGAATCTTCTTGCTTTGTGGTTGCAGTTAGAAACCCTATTCTCCGTTTGGTTTCTTGGGCCGCCATTGTTGTTGTGCTTCGTTGTTTCTGCAACTTCTTGTCATAAAGGTACTTACTTTGTACCTTTTCTTGTATGTGTATGCCCAATTTTATTTCTTTTTGTATTTTCTTCTACAAACTTACGTCTTTTGATCAATTTTGATTGTTTGCGTCCAATTCGTTTCCCTCTGTTAGTATTCTCAATCCTTTCTTTCGATTCTTGCATTGCTTTTTCGCACTCGCCTTTTTGGGATAAGACTATGGTTTTTGGCATCCCATTTTTCTTCTTCTTCTTTGGGGGCTTTTTTGTCTTTTTAGATCTTGTTTAGGATGTCTGACGCTTCTTACAGTCAAAACATGAGTGAGCCTCTCGTGGCTACTAAATCTGGCTCTCCTTTAGAGTCATCTCACTCAGGTGAGTGCTCTGCGCGCACTTATTTAGTTTCCCCTACTTCTCCCCCTTTCCTTTGCAAATAGTTATGCGTTCCGATTGTCCACCTGCTGCGGGCAGGGCAGGTACTGCTGTGGCTTCTTCTGCTGTACCTGAGTCGGGTAGTAGTTGCCCTGCTGAAAGCAGCGCGTTCCGTCCTTTACGGCCTGAACCACGTCCTAATTTCTTTGACCCTTATTGCGAGCAGGAGCTTATTCAGGACGGGGTACCTGTATTCCACCTCGCACGTTTAAAGAGTCACGTGCTGCGCCATGAGATTTTAGCTAACACAATCAAGGCTAATCCCCTTAATGTTTCCCTTGTTAGTCCCATTCCCCATGTTCAGCCTTTAAATAGTTTTACTTGGCTTGATGACATGGCTGATGTGAATTGGTTTGACCATTTTATAGTGCGGGATGTCAACGTTGCAACTTCTTCACCTTCTCCTTCTCCTTCTCCGGCTGCGAATATGAGCGGGGTGGCTGAATCCCCTGGTGATAGCGCTTTTTACGACTGCCAACCCATCTATGTGGATTAGCTCGTTGAGGAGGGCAAAACTGACTTCTTTCTGGATTAAAGGTGTCATGGCCCCAAGAATTGCATGTTGGATTCCAACTGGTGTAAGGATGCAAGGAAGTTGGATCTCATTGCTGCGGGGCAGAAGTTCTACGGCTTTGGTTAGGGCTACAAACTGGTTTTACCATCTGACGGCTCAAAGTTGTCTGCTCCTCCTACTGGTCATATTACCGTCTTTTCTTCTTAATTGGACTTAGGGTTGAGTTTCCCTCTTGACCCTACTTTGGATAAGGTCTTTCGGGCTTTTAACCTTTACATCGCTTTATTGCATCTTGCCTCTCTACACACTCTGATATGCTTATTATGGTTCTTGCGCTTTCGAAGGTATCCAGAATCACTACATCTGTTCAAATCTCTGATGAGCCTGAAAAGGTCATCTTCTAGTTTTGAGTCTGGGTGGTATTATGTGGCTCCCAAAGAGGGTCCAGTTTTATCCTACTCTAAACTTGGCCGTTTTAGGAACTAGACAGGCAAGTTTTTCTAGTTGGCAGTGTCTTCCTCTTTTGCTGTGCCGCGCAATTTTAGGGAGATTCGTACTAACATGGCTGGAGTTACTGTTTCCCCCACTGAGGTTGCTCGCGAGACAGATGCTTTTGACATGCTGCAGGGAGCGGGCATAGGTGATGCTAAGTTTCCCAAGTTTTGGCTGCCTAACTCCTTGTACATTGTGGGCAACGCGCAGCTTTTCTTGCAGGGAGCCTGGTAAGCTTTGTTTTTTGTTCTGCCTTTTGTTTGTAGGAGTTTTTCCCTCTACTACGCTCTTATACCCTTTACTTTGTCTTTTTTGTTGGCTGGCCTCAGGTTATGACAAGTTGGATAGGGGCATTCTTGGGTTGCAGGACAACTGGAAGGACCCCCTTACTGCTACCCCTGATAATCCTCCTGAACTTTTTGAGACTCTGGAGGTTTATGCTGGCTCTTTGAAGGGTGAAGTTCGCTTAGCCCCAACTGAATTGAGGGTTGTCTTTGGCACTGTGATCTCTGCTGATCACGCAGGGTCTAGTCGTGCTGGAACTGAGCCTTCCTCTTCCAATGTTGGGGGTTGGCGGGAAACTCGTCCTGCGCCCAGGGAGGTTACTTCAGGGTCTGAGGCGTTAGTGGTGTAGGGTGCTTCTTCTGAAAAGCGTTCTGCTGCGACTTTCGGCCAGGTGGCACCTCAGACTTCTGTGGTAAATGAATCACTAAAGGAAGCTTTTGATGATTCCAAAAATAATGCTGATGACTTTGCAGACAGCGTTTTTAAGTTTCCCGCTGAGGAGGCTGAGATTACTTTTGTGGTGGGTGAGAAAAACCCACAACTTCTGCTGAGCATGTTGTGTTCTATTCTCCCAGCATTGGTACTTCGCCCTTCTACTGAGGCTTTTGATTTTCATCTCCCAAATGAGACTATTATGGAGCTACCAAGGATTCCACCTCGCCCTTCTAGGTTGCGAGGCCGTATGCGAAGCGCTGGCAGGGGGCATTCTCAGCTTGGGGGTTCACACAAGCAGGATCATCCAGTTATTGTGGATGATCCTATGGTCTCCCCCTCAGATGATGTTGACCAGCCTGTTGCTAAAAAGGCCCGTACTTCCTCTGCTCTTGATCCCTTCGCTTTTCACTCTGCCAACACTGGGCTACTAGGTGAGAACACTGCTAAGGAGGCTGGCACCCAGAACTCCAATAAGCTTAATCGCTCTGTTCACCAATTCTTGGGTGATGCATTTGAGAACCCACTTTCTACGACCTCGATCTCTGCTGGGGGCACTTTTCATCCTATTGGACCTATAAAGTTTGGGGAGGTTCCCATTGATGCTTCTCTTAGCCCTCTGTTGTGTCGTGCTGGAGATGAGAACGCTCTGTTCCGCCCTTTAATGAATGTTAGGGCTGATAAGTCCTTGTTTGTGGACAACCCACAGAACAGTGGTACCATGGGTTACCGCCTTACACAGGGCATTCGTCTCCCAGCTGACTTTATTAGCAGCTTAGTCAGCCTCCCTTCTTCTATTGTGTGCCATGATCTGTAGAAGGTTAGCTTTTATACTTCTAGCTTCTTTTTGTTTTTGTTTCCTCCTTCTGCTTACTTTTCTTATTTTTGCCTTAGGTTGTTTTTGTTGCTTTGCTTATCTGTTTCAGCTTACCTCTCTTTGCTTTTTGCCTTAGCTTATATTCGTCCTTCTGTTTATTTGCAGCTTACCAAGTATGTTGGCGACTTGGCTAATGCCTTTCTTATAGTGGAGAAGGAGTACCAGAACCAGAATCTAATCCTTACTCAAAAGGATAAGGAGATTCAGCAGGCTCGCTCTGAGAGAGATGCAATGGCTGGTGAGGTGACTCCCTTGAGAGAGAAGGCGGATGCCTTGCAACTTCAGCTGGGAGACTTCTAACTCACTAGGACGAAGCTAGCGGACTGCGAGGAGAACTTGGGAACTTCTCAGGTTAGGGTACAAGCGTTGGAGGCTGAGATGGCTGATCTGCGGGCTAGACGAGAGAGTGAGCTTGAAGCTGCTAGAAAGAAGGCACTTAAGTCTTTTGTGCTTTCTCCCGCTTTTACCAAGCTGCTCGCTGATTGCCATGATGGAGGTTTGGAGGCCGCAGCCCGCTGTGTAAGCAGGCTCTACGGTGGGGGTGAGGAGCAGCAGGCTTGTTTCAACGCCTTTTGGGCTATGATTGAGGCTGCTGGGAAAGCTAGCCTTTTTTATTTGCCTATTAACCATCCTCGGGTTGCCAACTACAAGGTCCCTAATCATGTCGTGCTGAATTTGGAGGTGCCTCTGTGCACTGATATTGCTCCCGCCATTGGAGTGGAGACTTTAGTTGATGAGCAATAAAGGTTTTGGCGGTTGTCTACCCCTTCTTCCAGCGGTTCATTAGAGTTTCCCTCACCTAGGTCTGAAGTCACTAGGTAGCTTTTGTTGTTGTCTTTGGGGTGTATAGCCGCCAAAGATTGTATTTTCTGTGTGCTTTTCCTACGACACTTTATCTTTTAACTTCTGGGCTTGTCCAACTCAACTTGGATTTTGTATCTCCTTAACTCTTTCCCTGAATGTTTCCTCGTCCTGGTGGATGGGGGTTTCAGCTTTATGAATGTTGTAACTTTCCTGCTGGATGTTTACCCTTTCTTGGTGGGCAGGGGTTCAGCTCCTTAATATATGCACTTGATAACTTTCCTGTTATTTTGCTTATTGCTTATCTTATTTCTTATATGCTTGTTTAGACATGCTGCTGAGCCATGGTATAGCAGCACCTAAACCTTAGCTCAGCACCCCCTTTGTTGTACCAGGTGGAGCTTCGTAGGTTGGGCTTTTCTGCTGTTCTTGCTCGTACTAGTTTTTTGACTTTATTCCCTGACTTGGCTATATAGAGCCTTTTTATCTTTTGGCCTTTTGGTACATTTGGTGGGGACTTGTCGCATTTTATGCTTTTCATCTTGTTTCTGATGGAGACTCATGCGTTATGTCCTCTACTTAGTTTTTGTAAGGACTTACTTGCACACCGTTTAGCTTGCTTAGCTGTAGTCTATTTGTATATCGTTCATCCTGTTTTGCTGTGACTTATTCATCTCATCCAGCTTATCTTGCTGTGACTTACTCATGTCATTCAGCTTTTTAGCTATAGTTTGTTTATATGTCTTTCAGCTCGTTTTGCTGTGACTTAATTATGTCATTCAGCTTGTTTTGCTGTGACTTACTTATGTCGTTCAACTTGTTTTGCTGCGACTTATTATTTTATGCATCTTACTTATCTTTCGTAAGAGCTTATTGCTGGTCCATCTCCTTTCTCCCCCATAGAAGGGGTCAGCTGGGTGGGACCAAGAGAACCTTGGTGCTGCCCGCTCAGCTAGCTCTTTTGTTTTTCATTCACCTTTCCCTGCTCAAGTTGAATGTGCCAGGCCTCCCCCTCAGGTGTCCCCGAGGTTGTGCCCTGTTTTACTTTGCTGCACCTTATTGTGATGCTTTCCTCCTTTAATTCTTGTATGGCATTTTTTGCATGTTAGTGTGCAATGCTAAAGCATAACTTGAAACATTTAAACAAGTTCATATAGTATACTCCTCACACAAATGGTTCTTAGGTGTTGTGGTTCCATTGTACTTACAGCTGGGCATCTTTTTTTTCTCCATCGGCTCCTCCAAAATCTCCCTGCAAAATGGGGAATCATCTAGGATAACCTGGATTCGCGCTCGCTTCTCCCTGTCCAGACTTGGTCTTCGCTCAAAGGCTGGTGACTTGCTGCGAGTAATCGAGCTTTTGGGCTGCCCTTTTCTTGGGCTGCCGCATCCACACTCCACTTCATATTTAGGTTTCGAGCTTCCAAATCCAGCACCTTCTTCCTCAACTAGACCAACTCTGCCTGCTCCGGGGTGAGAGTTATAGGTGTCGCCATCTTCGTGGTGGACTCTGTAGCTGTAGCTACTGGTGAGGAGCCTGTTCCTTTACCAAAGTTGGTAAGGACTGGTGTCATGGCTGCCAGCTGCTCTTTACTGCACTTAGAGAGGTTCTGCAGAATGGCTGGCATATTGACGGGCTGCGGTTTCTAGGTTACTGGTGTTGAAATGATGGATTCATTGTCCGCGCTTGTTGATGGCTTTCTGAACTTAAAAGAAGAACTAGACCTTATCGGATCTATTGGCTTCTCCACCTCTTTGATTGCAGTAGACGCCGATCCGACGGGATTAGATTTCTAGGATATGTTGGATTTGGGTTTTTCGGTTGATCCTTTTGGATCGAGGGTTATTGACGCTGTTTTTTGTGGTGTTTGGTTGGCTTTGTTGATCTTAGAGACTAGTGTTTGCACAACTTCCACTTCGGCCATGGCGGTCTGTCAACTAGTCCCTTGCTCAGCTGGTGAACCTCAGGTTAGATGATTCTACCCCTCCTTCTAACGCTAATTGTTCCAAGTGTGGATCCAAGGGTTCTGTAGGCACGAGATGGGTCCCGTCGATGACCTGCGCAAGGCAGGACATGTAAATTGCCCTCTGGGGTGGCTCGAGGAACCCCCCTCCGATGCTTAAGTTAGAGTGTGTCTAGAGAGAGAAAGTGTACTTAGAAAGATAGAGAGTGTGTAATAACTTGTGTGTCTAACTTCTTTTCCGTTGTACTTTACCCTCTATTTATAGGTGTACTATCCCCTTTGTGGAGAGTCATACTTGGTCAGTCTGCGGGCTGAGGAGCCCCTTCAGCTATTCTTCCAGCGGTGAGTGCGCACCCCGGGGGCCACTCTAGGAGCCTGGTAATAGCTCAGCAGGAGCTATCCCATACAGTTCCTTTGAGTCAACCCGGATTTTTATTTCCGTATACTGCACAAGCGTCAACTTGTTTAGGTCATAACCGGAGTTCTAGAAAGCATTACGAGTCGTACAACCTATGGATCTATTATTATGTTTTGGTAATTATTTTGGGATTATTATGTTGCTAATTTATTAATATAAATTTTAGATTTTTATTTAATCAAAAACCCCAAATTATAAACCCTAAAAGTTAGGGATTTTGTATAATTGTAGACATCTACTTTTGACCTCCAATCCCGACTGAAAGTGCTATGACGATAAATAAAACCATATTTGTGTTGGATCAACGTGAATAATGATTATGAACAACTGATTAAGTCATAAGAATGCAAAATGACTAGCCTAACCCAAAACAAAATTAATTAAGGTTAAAACTAACTAAGCCCGATCATAACTAAGCTTAAGCCCGAGGTTTAAACCTAATTATGACAGATTTAGAGGCGCCTAAGTTAAAAATCAATGCCACCGCAGAAAAATCCGCACGCATCTCAATGAGTCGCGCTGGTCTGGTACGCGCAACTCACACGGTTGCGCATGACACCCAGCGCAACCTCTAGTGATGCGCTTGCGGAAGATTCAGAATTTCATAAAAATAAAAAATCGAATCTTACCATACTATTGCGCGCAAGACATTCAGTTGCGCTGGCCATAGCAGCACATCTAAATAACTTGCGTTGGGCTGTCGTGCACAACCCATTCTGATGCGCGCGACACCTGCTTCGGTAGAATACTCAAAACCCTAAATGCATCCATTCCCTATAAATAGAGGCTTAATACAAGGCTGAAAAGGAGAAATTAACCCGAAACTCTAGCAGAAACTTAGTGAACTTGTGTACTCCTAACCTTCTTGTCCTAAACACTCACCCCGTCAATACTTGTTACTACGATGGAGGTTCCCGAACAAGAAGGAGTCCATAAATGTTCTAAACGAAGATCTAGCAAGGAAAAGTGGTAAATTCCCGAGCACTTAAATCAATCACCTTTACTTTTCTTGTTTAAATAACTTTTAATCAATTAATTAGTGTTGTTTGATCACTTTAAATGAACTTTTAATTAATTAATTCCACATAGTATCTTGTGTTAAATAAAGAATAGAATTGAATAATTAATTGTTGCTTGATCACCTAATTCAAGGCGAATCTTGTTTATTTATTGTTCTTTTCACGAATATTGATTAAATAAAAATAACGACTTTTACAACGTAATTCCTACGTGATTGATGCTTGTAATTAAAATCAACTAACTAAGTTTTTAGGAGCCACGTTGCATATATTGTTTGGTGATGAAATTGTGAAAAAGGAAGAGCTAGTAGAGGTTACACTAGAGCTAGAATAGCGATTCCTCCCAAAAAGGAACGTTATTTTAGTACCCTCGCTCCCGAACTCATTTCTGGTACACATAGACCAATTTGGGCATAGGTAAACTTACGATTCGTGCTAAATATCCCTTGAACTCTACCTAGGAGAAAGGCATGAACGAGGTTTATGAGTTTTCCTAAAACTCATTGGCGACTCCTACTTGTTTCTTGCAAAAAAGTGTAATGATAGGATCAATTCTAATTCAAGGTCCCCCAAACAGTCAGGAATTCAAATCCTAACACACCCTAACAAGTGTAAAATTCTAGGCTTTTAAAGGGCCATGGGCATGGTAGACATCCAAATGTGTCTCCCCGAAACCAAACCTAGTGATGAATACCTTTTGCGTCGAATGATTATCGAATGAGGTGAAAGTGTGAAAGGTCAAGTGTTGCGGTTGGTTTTATTAAATTCTTTCTTTCTGTTTTCGAAAACAACTCTATTTTATGAAAACAGCCGATCTAGTTTAGTTTGGTCCACGACAAGGGTCAAATAATAATGTAGTTGGATGGGGCTTGAAAAGAGCTTTCCAACGATATATTATAAGCCCAATTACGATGAATAATGAGGAAGTTATGGTCAAAATACTAAATTGGGCCCGGTTTGATCTTTACTTACGGCCTAATGATCTAGGGGAGGGCCCAATGTTTATTATTATTCCTAGAATTATTAGAGTTAATTATAGTCTTCTAGAATTCTCTAGAGGGTTCTCTTTTATCCTAATAGAATTAGAATTAATAATTATATTTTGATAAAATTTTATTTGGAATAAAATATTATTTTATGAAAGATACGATTTCAGTTTTCATACGGACTTTACAAATCGATTTTGATTCATATGTGGACTCCGTGTTCAAAGTGCGTAGAAATCCAAGCTGTTGCCAGACGACAGGCCTGTCGCCACGCGACAGACCCTGTCGCCAAGCGACAAGGTCGTTTTTGCAGCGACAGAGTGGAGTTTTATTCCTTTATCAAATTCTACTTATTTTCGGACTGTTTTCTTATAAATAGGGTCTTGAACCTTCGTTTTTATTCATCTACAATAATCAACGATCAACAATCAATTCACAATCATCTATTCTCTCTATGCTCTCATCTCTCTAGCTCTTATAAAATACCGCATTCACGAGATCTAGATACACCTAGCCAAGTTCGAAGTTCCCTTCGCCCTAGACGTGAAAGGTTATAATTTCTGAGGGTTTGGTCCCTAATCTCTATTTCAATTATTTGATTTGATTGTTTGATTTTATATTTTCCTTGAAGTTACTAACACGTGTATTTTGTTATTAGAAAGAGATACGAGGTATCCAAGTAAGTACTTTAATTGTTTAATTGATATTATGATAATCATGTTAAGATTGTTATTTTGGTTCCTAGTATCATGTTAGGATGTTTTCCTTAGTATGATATTTAGGGTGATTTGCTTATATCAATTATGATTTCTAGGATGCTTCCTATTCTCTTTTCTAATACCATGTTAGTATCATGTTAGGGCTAAAGCTTTGATTTTTATTGTTTAGTGACATGCTAGGGTTTGTTATTAATCTTGTTAGTATCATGCCTAGGATCTTGCTATTAATATTATGCTTTAACATGATTATGAATATTATTATTATTATGATTGTTATTATGATTATGATTGTGATGGTTATTATGTTGCTTGATATATATTATTGTTATTGCTTGATCACGCCCTCTCTTGCAGGTTTACAGGGAATTTGTACTTGTAATCACGCTTAATAAGATAATTAATAATCTTGTTTAGGGCTAATATGATTATAATTCAAGTGATCGCCAATAATAGTTTTATTTGTGCATTAAGTTCAACCAACATAGATAAACAGGTTTAGGGTTAATCTGTTAATTGCATGTTAGTTAGAAAGCGCACATGAATACGAGAAGAATGAAGTAGAGGCCTATTATTAGGGCAGGTTCAATCTCTTTTAGGTTGGATTTGTACCTTCATCCCTGAACCCTATTTGGTTCAAGACCTTTTGGAGTTGACGATCTCTTGGATCGTTAGGGGGTGTAATCTTCACCTTGTGAACGGTTTACAAGTTCCTAAAACTTGTTGACGACTCTTTTGCTCTAACTTCCTTCCCTTTCGACGCCACCATACTTAAGTGTATGATCACAGTGGGGTTCAAGCTTGGGGTTAATGGCTTGAAATATTCCCTACAGTTTTTGGCAACTCCACTGGGGAGGATTTCTATTTTAATTCCTGAAATTTATTTCGGCAATGATTTAGAATGAGTGGATGAGACTCGAAAAGTTCTAAGTATTTCATGTGCGTAATTTTGATTAGCATTATTGTCATATGCATAAAAAAGGTCCTCATTGGATAGACCATCCGAAATGAGTCAAAAACATAGGATTTTTACACGTAGGAAATTTGAGAAATATCTTTCACAACTAGAATTGAAATAACGCTGCGAAATCTGGAAAATTCTAAGAACGTAGATACCTGCTGAGGCATGTAGGAACTAGCGCCTAGAAAACAGGATTGTCGCCTGTAAAGTGCTTCTGTCGCCTGGCGACAGTTTTGTCGCTTGGCGACAGGGGTACTTTTGCGGCAACACTCCCTGTAGTCTGGCGCCAAGTTCTTCCAATACCGAGCAAGAACTCTGCCTTGTTGTTTTGATAATTTCTAGCACTGTTGGCTCGATTCTACTTCCTGATTGAGTTTTTCTCACTTTTCTGAAACCCATATGTGTTCTACATATGGACATAACCCTCTAGGGGTTCACGCTCCATCTACCCAATCGAACACTCCTGGCAACGACGGGTACATCCGAGTTTGTGAATCTACCAAACCTTGGAAGCAAGTTTTTTAACTTGTGGGGTCCCATTCACTCGCGCCAACCCTTCCAAAGGTAAGGCTTTCGCGCGGTGCATTCGGACTCATAACCATGGACCCTCTTTGACTAACCCATATCCCGAACTTTAGAGAACTAAAGCCATGGTTAGGTTGCAAACTCATTGCATCATGTTGTGACTACTTGACTATTTGTGCATTCTTTGCTTGTGCATACTTTATATGTGCTAACCGTTTGTTTGACTTGTGTTTAAGTCTAAATAAACCAACTAATGACTAAAAAGGACTTTGTCTAATTAATGAATTAATTAATTAATTTGACTAATTAAAGACTAATGAAGTAATTAATCTGACTTAGAACGACTTTATGCATGTCCCCTTAAAGTAAGCTTACTGGAAACAGTCCCAGATTAATGTTCCAGCAATGGCGCAGGAGTTTGGGCTATGGCGCCACAGTTTACTGCCTGTCGCCTAGCGACAGATTTGTCATCTGGCGACAAGCTTTAAACTTTGGCGATAGTTCTGTTGTTCCGGCGACAGTCCAGATTCTTACTCGAGTCCTCATGACGAGTCTAATTAACCAGTCTACTAATCAGTTTAATCAATTTGTTAAGTCGTTAATTGAGTCTAGGCACTTAGTCCCATGGTCATACACAAGAGTCAAAGCATGTCACATACACTCGCTAGTGTTAGCACTCACTTTATAGAGTCACCATGACCATGTCTTAGTTTCATGCATGAGTCGGTTTTTCCCGTCATTTGAGTTGGGGGTACATTGTATTCCTATTTTTTTTTCATATCTCTCCATCTACATCATCTTTCCATTCTCTACATGCTTTCCCCATATCACAATACTCATTCTTCGTACCTCCTTCCATCTATTGCATGTTGAATAGAGTTGAGTCAAATAATTAACAATGAATATCTCTTAATTTCCCTTTCCACAGTACTTGGTCAAGGAGAGAAGGACGATTAATCAAAGACAACACCTTTATTCAAATTCAACTTTTTGATAAGTCAATCGGTCGAAAAAGGAAAGCTAAGAAGATAATGGCAAGTCAGGAAGAAGTCAATGAACTCAAGGGACAAGTGGCTAACATTGCTGAAATGTTGAAGAATCTGACTCTCCAAATCAATGACCCTGTGAGACAACAGCAAATGGAGCTCATCCATGAAAATTTGAGCAAATTGTCCAATGACTATAGATTGCAGGGCATTAGCTCACAAGGGGCCTCGGTGGACAAGGATCTTCTTCCGCAGAAGTTCAATGCTAACGACATCCCGAAATTAAAGGCAATGGATAACCCTTATTTTCATTTAAGAGCTTTTGAAACTGTAATGAATATTAAGGGAATAGACAAGAAAGCTTTTCATTCTTTGTTTTCTCTATCTTTAGAAACCGTTTGTCAGCAATGGTACTTTTCTCTTGATAAAGAGAAAACCTCTAGTTGGGAGTCAATTGTAAACGCTTTCATTGATAGATATAAATGCAATATTCAAGTCAAAATTAATCATAGGGCACTTGAAATACTTAAGCAGAAAGAGAATGAAGGCTTTACTTCCTTCTTTAATAAATGGAGGGAAACTTCTGCAAAGATGGTTGAGGTGCCTAGTGAGAAAGAGCCCCTGAGGATGTTCATAAAAAATTTACAAGAAAAGTATTCAAAGCACTTAAAATATCAACACAACTTGAATACTTTCAAGGCCATCTATGACATAGGCATCGAGATCGAAGATGACCTCGCAAAACAAAAAGCTGCTAACAATAGTAACCACAATGGCTTGAAAGGAAAGAAGAACGACAATCTTTCTTCTTCCGAAAACGCCCACTCTAGTAACAATGTTAGTACCTTTGATCTCAGTGAATTCTTAGCCATGGATAACCAAGGATCTAAGAAACAACTAAGGAAAGACTTCACCCCCATTGGGATGAGCTATGATGCTGCTTTCGACCAACTCCATGCCAAGGGACTCATTACTCCCATTGGACCTATTCAAGATCCCGCACCTGAGAAGAGATTGCCTAGTTGGAACCCAGATTCACATTGCAAGTACCATCAAGGTAGGGGTCATACTACTGAGAGTTGTTGGAAGCTAAAAGAGGCTATCCAACATTTGATCAATAATAACAAGCTTCCCATACCTCCAGCTAGCAAGAAGAGCGAGTGATGATATAGAAAACGACACAAGACAAGAGGCGAGCTTCAACGACAAGATTTCATGACCTCTTTTTCTTTTTTCGTTTTTTCCTTTCCCCAATAAGTCTAGAATAGGCACTTTTTCACTTTTTTTCTTTAGATTTACTTTGTAGATTTTTTCTATCTCCCTCTCAATAAAGTGAGCATTTTATTTCTTTCATGTGATCATTACATTGCATTGCATTCATTAAAAAAAAAATGTCGAACTAAGCACAAGGTATACCAATGATTTGAGGCACCCCTTGTAGCCACATCATATCACCTTTTACCCTACAAATATGCAATCCTTTTTTGATAAACCACTTTGAGCCTCGTCTAACGATAGACCTTCATCTTTTCAACCCATATCTACCTAACCTTGGGATGAGATGGTGTACAACTTATGCAATTTTTCAAAGAATAAAAGCTTGAGTAATTTCAAAAAAATTAAAATAGCAAAAACAATACAAGTGTACAAAAGGGCAAGTGTTCCAATGTCATTGACATGAACATATCTTTGATAAGAACACGTCTCAGATTGCGTTTCTTATCGAGTGCTCGGTACCGTGCCTAAGAAACATGAATGCCAAGTGAGTGATAGACCGCATGATCGGGATTGCCCACACTTATCAAAAAGGTTCAAAAAAAAAAATGCAAAAGCAAAAAAAAAAAAAACTCAAGAGCAAAAATATAAAAGATTCAAAAATGAGAAAACTCAAGCACAAAAATACAAGGATCCAAATGCAAGGTTGCACACCTTGGGGGCTTATCTAGGGTCTTGAGCCTTTATCCCTTTCTTCTATAACCTTTAGCCTAACCACATTACAACCCTTAAAAGACCTCTTTGAGGAATACACACTTGTGCGAGGTTCGGCTAGAGCTACGTTTAGCCTGATTCCTAACGGATACGTAGGCAACCTCACATCGAGGTGCGGCCGTAATAAACATGCATTCATATTCACATTCACACACTCACACCATGATCATATCAAAGGATCTCCAATGCTCATCCCTAACCATGTAGAGCTAGACTTGGGGGCTTGATCCTTACATTATTACCCTACCCAGCCTAAGAGTCACCACCATTTGACCTTTTTCAATATATTTTTCCACACACTTAGCTCTTGCGGCCTAACTTTAGTGTCACTTTCACACACTACACAGATATATGACCAAATAATCCTACCCTTAGGAACCCTTTGTCATGAAATCTTAACACAACATTGAAGCATACTTTGTCATAACAAAATCACTCATCATTGCATCACAAAGTATGAAGTGCTTAGCCTCCGTGCCTAAGTTACCCAAATACTTTCATCATTGAGTCAACAATTGAGATAGCCTAGGATGAGTTAATCCTTGCACCTTGAGAGATAGTATCAAACACCGTTTGACTAAGCTCATTCCACATGCACCTTCAAAAACTTCACTCCGATTCTTTTTCGCGTCTTTCTTTTTCGGGGGAAAGTCGGTACCCTCCACAAAAATGACGGAAAAATTTGTTGCTTTTCACAATACAATGAACACACACGGGTCATGAGTCACACGTGTCATTTCACTTCGAGTCGAGTCAACCTCGAGTCATTCACCGCGAGTCAAGTTTATACCTTGAGTCGTGTCAAGTCAATGAGTCAAACAACACTAAGTCTTAGGTTAACCCTAAATAAAGATAAGCAAAGTCCTATAGTCAAATATAAATGCAGGAGCATCCCAGCAAGCAAAAACATTCCCGGATTTTTTCGAAAAACCGCGAATATGACACATGAGATTCTTCTAAAATGAGAGGAGTTACATAGATCAGTAAATTAGAGATGAGGAGCTTTAATTTACAAAAGATTTGAGAAGATAGCACGAGATGGGCGGTCTTCGACAGCGTTCGCTAAGATTGTGGAGGTTGTCGCCAAGATTTGAGAAGATAGCACGAGATGGGCGGTCTTCAACAGCATTCGCTAAGATTGTGGAGGTTGTTACCAAGATTTGAGAAGAGCGGTTCGTGATGAGGCAGTCTTCCACGGCTTTTGCTATGATTGGGAAGGTTATCACTATGATTCAAGAAAAAAGCTCGAGATGTAGCAACAATGATAGACGACGTTCCCTAGGATGTGGAAGATGGTCACAAAAAACTGAAGATGGCTACAATGACACGGGAAAAATGTAGGTCTTCCTCTACCCTTTCCTAGAGTCAAAGAAAATTTATAAACACTCGACCAAACTAATATGAGTATAGGGTAAGTCAAGGGTCGAACCCAAGGGAATGAATAGGTGTAAGCTATAGCCTAGGTCAAGCTACTTCGAAGTTTGCAGAAGATGCGGTTGGTAACTAAGGTATCAAGAAGTCTAGATGAATTGAGAAATTCAATATACTAAACACTAGGGATATGGGTTCCACATGCAAGCTCAATGATTATGCTAATTGAAAAATCACTCAATCAATTCAAACATTGCAAAGGACAAACAATAGTAGCAATCAAAGGAATTCAAGGGTTATCTCCTATAAGCCAAGCTAGGGATCACTATGAATGGCTAGCTAGGAAAATCACAATCAAATTCAATCAATTAAAGCAATTCTAAAATCAAGGGTTCATGTCATTGAAATTTGCAATGCAATCTAGATTAATCTTATAGGTTGATCACTCCTAGTCCAATCAATCACATGCAAAACTATGTGAACCAATTTAATTTCACCATTCAAATCAATCTAGCATCATCAACTAGCAAAAATCTTCAATCAAGCATGCTTCCCCTTCTCCCTAGCAACTAATCTACTCACTAAACATGGTGGAATTGAGAAACAAAACAACTTTAATCAAATTCATATTCATTTAAAGCTAAATCAAAAGAAAATCAATCAATCAACAATTTTTAAAGCAAGGAATATAATCTCAATCAAAATCCAAGAAACTAGAAGGAATTGCATTAAAAGTAAATCAAGGGAAAGAAATCTTACAAATATCCATTGAATTGAAGAAGGAATTTCAAAATTAAATTGAAATCTAAGATCAAATTCAAGTACTAACAAGTAAATCTTAAGCTTCTCTCTCTACTTTCTCTCTCCACTATTTCTGGAAAAATTATCTCTCTAGTACAAAGTTAAGTCGTCACTAAAAAGAAAGTCAAAAGCTATAAATAAGAAAAATCGAGCGAAGAGGGCTGCACAGGCCGTGCGCACGCACAGCCCAGCCGCGCGCGTGCACAGCTTGGTCAAACTCCGCGCTCCCGAGCATCCCCAACATCAGTGCACTCGAGATGATGTCCGCGAACATGGCAGTCCTAAAATGAGCGAATTGACTTGATTTTTAACCTACAAAACACAAATAAGACAAAGAGAGGAAGCGTAGCAAGATAAAACTAAAACTAAAATTATGAATTATCAACTAAAAATATGAAAAACTCGTAAAAACCAATCGAGAACTAAAGTGAATTATAAAAAATGGAAAATCAAATAAAACTAAAAGAGTTATATGAAAATGATGAAAGAAAATAAAGAAAATGAACCTAAATCTTATTCTTTTGAGGGCCAAAAACGACGCTCATCAAATTCCCCCAGGCTAAACTTTTGCTCGTCCTCGAGCAAAACAAATTTAAAGCCAAGGGAAAATGATGACACTACTCAAGCAAAGAAAGAAACAAGAAAATAAGGGAAGATGAGAATATACACTAACTCACTTTCGTAGGAATCACGATCAATTTTAGCAACTAAAGACAAGCCATTTAAACCCCTAGATCGCTCTAGAGGACGAGTGATGCTCTCGTAAAGGTTTCCAAAGAGGTTAACCTATAACTCTTTTTATTAAAAAGGAGGCAAAGTAAAAAGAAAAAGAAAAGAAAAAGTTTAAAACCTTAAAAAGAAATGCTTATACAAAGGCTTTTTGCACATGATCAAGGCACAAAGGATATCAAGCTTCCTCAAACAACAATGGTAAGCACGTTCTAAGATATCGAGGGTTGATTGAAACATAGGGTATGCTAAGCGTAGAGAACTAATGAGGCGCAATCCACTTTCATCCCAACCAATCCAACCGTGTTCTCCCTAATGGCCTCAAATCTTCCCTTAAGTAAGCGTCTCTATGGTTCCACGAAGGAACCGGAAAAGATTAGAATTTGAGGGTCTCGACATCTCGACCTTGCATCCTTTTTCTTTAGGCTTTAACTCATAATGCCCTCCCTCGGTGAATGACTCAACCACTAGGTCGAAAGGACTTTCCCAAAGGTTGTAACGTAAGGGCAAAAGGTTAGGGGTAGGCTTAAAATTTAGAATTTGGTGGTACACCTAGATTATGAAGCAAAGGTTGGCCACACCTCAAAACCAAAACCAAGAAGTCACCAAACAAAAACGAACTAATACCCCCAAGCTTATTCAAAGCTATATCCACAAGCATATATACAAAAAGCGTGAACGCTTCTCCCCCAAGCTAAAAGGAAGCATTGTCCTCAATGCGAGAAAAGGGAAAAGAATCACATCAAACTATTTTTTGAATTTTTCATTTTCTCTTGTTAATGTAATTTTCATTATATCAAAGCAATTGTCCTCGCCTCTTTTAACTTTGGACAGCTTTTTTGATATTGCATTTATTATGTCCTTGCCTTTTTAAACTATGGACGGCTTTTTCGATTATATTCATTTGCCATTATTCACAATATGTACAATAAACGAGTTTGCAAATAAATAAAACCAACTTCCAACTTTCTATATCACAAACTCCAAAGGCATGACCATTTGCTTCACAAAAACCAATATTGGAACGAAAAGAAACAAAAGGTTCAAAGTTCTAAAGATGTGGCTAGAAAAGAAGGGGAATGGCTCAAATGGTTAGCAAGATGGCAAATGTAAACCCAATGAACTAAAAAGAAAGGAGGAAGTCCTAGAAATGAAAAATTACCACCCTAAAAAATGGCCTTTGTCCTTCCTAGTTGGTTCGGTTTGGTGAAGGATCCACGCCGCACAATCAAGAATGGTGAAGGCTTGAAACAGAGAAACCTCACACGGTTGTAGCAAAAACTTACTAAAGGGGTCAAATCCACCAAAGGAAGCAACTCCGTCTTACCACAAACCAAAAGAATCCGGCTTCAAGGCCCCAAAAGGTCTAAACTGCTACCTTAGCATACTCTATCCTTGAATCAACCAAAGATACTCTCAAACCGTGCAAACCATTGTATTTAGGAAGAAAAATAGCCAATGTGCAAGTTCAAGTGGTATTAAAGCCAAAGTAAAAGCGAAAACATTTATTCATATTCACAAAAACAAGGTTAAATTGGTTTTTCTTTTTTTTTTTTTCTTTTTTTTTCTGTTTTTTTTTATGTATTGTTTTAAGTTTTTATTTATTAGTATTTTTTTGTTTTGGTTTTTTTTACAAGAGAAAAGAGATAAAAAGAAAACAAAAGAATAAGAAAAAGAGAAAAAGGAAAATGAAAAAAAAAGAGAAAGAAAAAGAAAAAGAAGAAAAGGAAAAAGAAATGAAAAATAGAAAGATATAGGAGGAGTAGAATGCAAAAAGGAAATAATGCTAACACGCATAAATCCCAATCAATAAACAAGTGAACATTCGGCCATAACGCCAATGTTCCCAAACACACTAGGGTGTTAAAAAGCAAACAACCTCGAATCATTTAACTTCTCCTAGAACTAAACCTAGACTAAGAAACCAAGGGAAGAAAAAGAAAAGAAATAGAAAGATCTCACCGGGCGCCAAAGCTAATGCACATGAAAAAGGTGGAAGAGCACCTCGATGAATCGTCGAAATCCAAAGCATAAGCAATAGAGCAAGGTGAGGAATAACCAAAAAAAAAAAAACTATATACAAAGAAAATTGTTAGTAACTTCAATACAAAAGAAAAGAAGAAAATAGAAAATAAAATGTAGGAAAATAGAGAAAAAGCTAGAAATAGCAGCAGCAAGGGTCAGAGACAACAAACGAAAATAGTATCAGGAGATAAGAAATCAGACAGTCATCATCAGGAATCATCATAAGAAGGACATAGAGAAACTCAGCGGACAACAATCAGCGAAACAAACAACAAAACAATAACCGGGTAGAGCAATCACCAGAAATACAGCAGCATCATCATAAAACCGAACAACACAGAGATCAATATGAGAAGCATAGGAGACTAGGAATGAACTACAAAAGCATGGGGGGAAATATGGTGAAGCACAGAAACAAATGCAGAAAACACCCCCAAGCTTAGACTGGACCACCCCCTAACTCTAAACCTAAAGACATATAGGCAATCGAGAAACATTATATAAAGCACATAAGAAAGGGGGGTAGCCATGGTAGTATCACTCCGCACTATGGTAAGGGGTAGAATGAGAACTCCCCTCACCGGTCTCCATCACATGACTAGAGCTAGCCATCTCTCTCACGTCCATGGGTGCCTTACCCCTTATCCTACCATTCTTCCTAGCTCTATCATCCTCAAAATATTGAGACCAATCATCTAAGACCAGCTCACCCGACCTACCCCACCGCCCAAAAGTCTCAGGGTCCGGAAAGGGCGAAGGATTAGCCGGATCATATGTGTAATCACAACCACCGGGCCGCCGATAGTCGTAAGTGGCCGGGGTGGTGCCCATGATAGAACTAGGGTGAACATGAGGGCCCTCCCAATAAGGGTAGCAAGGCCGAGGACCAATGGTAGGATCAAAAGGTTCCCACTGAGAAATAGGTTCTTGTTGGACCGGGAGATAAGGGTAGTTCACATATGGCTCGATTTCCCCTCTCCTAACATGCATATCGTACAATTGATTTGTATGATAGTCATAACCAAGATTAGAGGGTTGCATAGAAGGCATGGAATATAACACATTAGCAATAGAATCAAGCCTAGCATGAATGGTTGACAAATCAAAAGTAGAATGAGTGGAAGAGGGGGAAGGAATAGGTGTACCTTCCGGTTCAACTATGGGAATAGCTTGAACATTCGATGAGAGAGCATTGGTCGAGCAGCCTCTTGTTTGATTCGTCCTAGGCCGAATAGAAGGAGGAATATCTTGCATTGGAAGCCTCCAAGAAAAGGAGTCTTTCACTCTTGGACGGGTGGTTGCCTCTTTGCATGGGATTAAAAACCATTCTTTAACCCGAGAAACTTTCCAAATGAAGACATCATCCTTCTTCGTACGATCAAGGAACTTTTGGTTCACAAGGGCGGAGATGTTGAGGAAATGAGAAGAAGATTTTTCTCAAGGATCAATAATTGGGGGAAGCTCATGTAACAAAGTCTTATAGTCTTCATTGATGCATAGAGCTAGGATAGAAATCATCCCTCCCAATTGGATGCTCCCCGATAGGCTAACTCCATCCCAAATATCCAATAGTCGATTGATGAAGTGCTCTGTGAAATCCCCCAACTCAATCTCAAAGTCATTTTGGTCGGCTATCCATAGCCAACAAAGCTCCTCTCGAGAGATAGCTCCCAAAGAGTCTTTGGAGCAAAGAGCATAAGTGAGAAGACGGTTAAAATACCGCATAGCCGGATGAATCATGGAGGCGGTCTTGGAATTTTGAGGCTCATACTTCCCTTCCTCCGAGATACTTCTCCACCAACGTTGCTCATTATATCCATGATCCTCTGCCATTCGATCATGTGCCGGGTAGATGCATTGTTCCGTATCCGCGGCCCAAGGAAACTTGAAGTAATAACATAGTTGAGAATCCGTCAATGAGTGATCATGATTGAAAATTTGGAATGTCAAAGTCCTTGAAGAACCGTCACTCGATTCTCGGACTACCTCAAGAGAAGAAAGAAATTCATAAGTCACCCTAGCATAAGTAGAGGCGCTCAAATCCAAGAATTCCAAAAGATGAAGGCCCTTTGCAAGAAGTCGAACATCCTCATCTATGCCAAGAAACTTGGTTGTTGCTTGATCGTAAAATCTTGTTGGTATAAGCTTTCTCTTGGATAGACGTTTGAAACGATCCCAATGTGATTCCTTAGAAAACTCAATGCTATATGTCTCTTCTACCTCGGGTGGAGGTGGAACAGCATGCCTTGGCTTGCTAGAACTTGCTCTTGCCCGCTTCTTGTGACGGATTGGAGCCATCTACAAGAAGAAGCATAACTCATGAGCAAACTTATATGTCATATTGCAATAAGAACATAGGTAATTGCTCAAGAATCAAGCACAAAAGCAATTATCTCAAAGTAGAAACAAGTAAAAGACCAAGTCATGATATAGCTACATATGAACAAAATGCCTTTAATATAGAATCATGAATTTGAAACAAGTAAGCATGGATTAAAGGCAAAAATGAACATAAGAAACCAAATCATGAGTCAAATTGATCAAAATAACCTTAAGCATTGAATTATCAAAGTAATAAAACCATTATAAAGAATACCCATGAGAGAGAAAATGACCAACAATGGTGAATCAAGGAATCAAGCAAATTATACAAATTAATCATGAAAAAGCTTCAATTTAACACTCAATGATATCATTCAACACAAATTACAAGTTAAAGGAACCAACAATGGAGTTCTACCATGAAAGCAAAAATAAGGTTTCAAGCTTGAACAATGAGGAAGAAGATGACTAGAAAATAAGAAATTATACCTCAATGTAGCCTTGAATTACTTGCAAATTGCCCAAAATGAAGATTTAAGAACAAATAGAACACCCAAAGATAAGTTCCAAACCTCACACAAATTCTCAAAATTTCGAAAATAACCCAAAATTTTCGAATTTATGGTTCGATAATCTGGAATTTTTTTTTGTTAAAGATCGAAAATGTGATGAATTTGATGTAATTTGGTGTTAAAATGAAAATAAAAGAGGTGAAATTGAGGTGTAATTGCTAGAAAGGATGATAGGGTTTGATGAGAGTATAGAGAAGCAAGAAATCGGGGAGAGAGAAAAAGGAAATAAGGTGGAACATTTGGGGTTTTAAGGGGGGGCGCGCGCCAGGCTGCTGCGGCTGGTGCGTGCGCGCAGGAGCAGTGGTGCTGGCCTGCGTTGGCTGGCGACAGGGGCAAAAATCCCTGCCCTCCCGGTGCGTGCGCGCAGGCAGGGGTGCGTGCGCACCAGGTGGGCCTGTTTATGCTGGAAAATTTAGCCAATCCCTGACCCCTGTGGTGCGCGCGCACAGGGTTATGGTGTGTGCGCACCAGGTGGGTACGGGGATGGTTTAAAAACTTACAATACTTGCCAAAAGAAGTGAAAAATTTCTGACTCCTTTGGTGCGCGCGCGCAGCCTATGGTGTGCGTGCACCAAGCAATAATATGTCGGCCATGAATATACTCTCGTGTTTGCATAAGGGGATATTTGAAAGCTTGAAAAGTGCAAACATGAGAGCATAAAACCTCAACAATATTCCACCTAAACTTAATCAAACCTCGAGAAAGCTTGAAATAACACCAAAATTGTTGGAAATTGTCTCCGAATCAATCTCATGGTACCTAAAATCAAGAAAACAATTAAAGAGAAAGATAAATAAGAAAAAAATCTCAAAGATAAAAGAAATAAAGAAAAATGTAAAATCAAAAGAAAAAGGTTAGAAAACCGGGTTGCCTCCCGTGTAGCGCTTGTTTAACGTCATAGCTCGACGTTCTCCACCAATTAAGGTGGTTGCCGGCAAAGCAATGAGTGAACAATGCCAACAAAAGCACCATCGAAGTACTTCTTGAGACGATGGCCATTGACCTTAAATGGAGAAGAAGAATCCATCATTGAGACCTCTACAACACCACTTGGGAAAACATTCTTGACCAAATAGGGACCGCTCCATCTTGACATGAGTTTTTCGGGAAACAACTTCATTTTTGAATTGTAGAGAAGAACCTTATCGCCAACACAAAAATCTTTCTTCTCAATAAGCTTGTCATGTGTTTCCTTGGAACGAGCTTTATACACACTAGCACAATCATAGGCATCAAACCGAAGCTCCTCTAACTCATGAAGATCTAACCACCTTTTCTCCCCCTTACTTGCCAAGTCAAAGTTTATCTTCTTGATTGCCCACAAAGCACAATGTTCGATTTCAACCGGGAGATGGCATGACTTGCCGTAGACTAGGCGGTATGGAGTGGTACCTATGGGGGTCTTAAAAGCCGTTCAATAGGCCCAAAGAGCATCATCCAACTTATTCGACCAATCCTTTTGATTTCTCGCAACCGTCTTTTCAAGGATAAGTTTGATTTGACGATTAGAGACTTCCACTTGACCGCTTGATTGAGGATGATATGGGAGGCCGAATCTTTGATGGAATCCATACTTTCTTAACATCTTTTGAAAGGCATGGTGAATAAAATGAGAACCGTTGTCGCTTATCACCGCCTTGGGAACCCCAAATCTTGGAAAGATTATCTTCTTAAACAACTTCATAACCACCTTGTGGTCATTAATTGGGGAGGCAATGGCCTCAACCCACTTAGACACGTAATCAACCGCCACAAGAATATATTGATTTCCGAAAGATGAGGGGAAAGGTCCCATAAAAACAATACCCCACACATCAAACACTTCCAACTCAAGTATGGGTTGTTGAGGCATTTCATTTCTCTTGGAGATGTTTCCAACTCTTTGACATAGGTCACATGTCTTGACAAAGCCCTATGAATCCTTAAAGAGATGTGGCCACCATAATCCGCATTGAAGGACCTTAGTGGCGGTCCTAGAGGCGCCCATATGACCCCCGCTTGGATCTGTATGGCACATTTTCAAGACACTAGGCACTTCTTCGTTTGGCACACAACGTCTAAGTAAACCATCGACTCCACGCTTGTATAAGATGGGATCATCCCACACATAATGCCGTGCCTCTCTCTTGAGCTTCTTTCTTTGATTCTTAGAAAAAGAAGGAGGAAACTCCCCACATGCAAGAAAGTTCACTAAATCGGCAAACCATGGGAGTTCCCTTGCTTCAATAGCGTACAAGAAATCATCAAGCATTCTATCTTCAATTGGAGAACAATCATCTTGAATTTGAAAATCTTCCAAACGAGAAAGATGGTCCGCCACAACATTTTCCGCTCCTCTTTTATCCCTAATCTCAATGTCAAAGTTTTGGAGGTAAAGAACCCACCGAATGAACCTTGGCTTGGACTCTTTCTTAGCAAAAAGATACTTGAGAGCCGCATGATCGGTAAAGATAATGGTTTTGGAACCGAATAGATAACAACGGAACTTCTCAAAAGCATGAACTATGGCCAAAAATTCCTTCTTCGTTGTAGTGTAATTCCGTTAAGCTCCATTTAGAGTCTTGGACATATAATAGATCACATGAAGTTTCTTGTCCACTCTTTGACCCAAAACACCTCCTATTGCCGAATCGCTTGCATCACACATCAACTCAAATGGTAAATCCCATCTTGGAGCTTGTACAATAGGAGTAGAGATTAGAGCTTTCTTTAACTTGTTGAATGCCTCCAAACACTTATCATTAAACACAAAGTCGACATCTTTTTGAAGAAGATTATTAAGAGGCTTTGCAATGAGTGAGAAATCTTTGATGAATCTTCTATAAAACCCGGCATGCCCTAAGAAAGATCTCACTCCCTTTACGTTCACCAGAGGTGGAAGCTTTTCAATGACTTCAATTTTAGCTTTATCCACCTCTATCCCCTTATGAGAGATCTTGTGGCCAAGGACTATGCCTTCCTCCACCATGAAGTGACATTTTTCCCAATTCAAGACCAAGTTCACCTTTTCACACCTTGCAAGACATTTTTCAAGGTTTTCAAGGCATGCCTCAAATGAAACACCTCCTACGGAGAAGACGTCCATAAAAACCTCCATCTCCTCTTCCAACATATCTCCAAATATACTTATCATGCATCTTTGAAATGTCGCGGGAGCATTGCAAAGGCCGAATGGAATTCTCCTATAAGCAAATGTACCATATGGACAAGTGAATGTTGTTTTCTCTTGGTCATCCGAGTGGATAGGGATTTGGAAAAATCCCGAATAGCCATCAAGAAAACAATAGAACTTGTGCCTTGTTAGTCTTTCAAGCGTTTGATCAATAAAAGGAAGGGGGAAATGATCTTTCTTTGTTGATGTGTTTAGACGTCTATAGTCTATACACATCCTCCCTCCCGTGAGCGTCCTCGTCGGAATGAGCTCACCTTTCTCATTCTCAACGACGGTCATACCTCCCTTCTTTGGGACAACGTGAACGGGAGAAACCCACCTAGAACTAGAAATGGGGAATATGATTCCTGCATCCAAAAGTTTGGTGATCTCCTTTTTCACTACCTCTCCCATTTGGGGGTGTAACTTTCGTTGCCTCTCAATAGAAGGTAAAGCACCATCCTCAAGAGTTATGTGATGTGTACATAAAGCGGGGCTTATACCTTTGAGGTCATCAATGGTATAACCCAAAGCACTTCGGTGCTTTTTCAAAACACCACACAACTTTTGACCTTGATGCTCACTCAAAGAAGAGCTAACAATCACGGGAAAAGTGGATTTGGGTCCCAAAAACTCATACCTAAGGTGTGATGGAAGAGGTTTGAGCTCAACCATTGGAGCACCTTTACCTTCCTTCGATGTTTCCACTTGCAACGCTTCTTGGCTAGAAATGCTCAAACACATTTGTTCTTCATCATCCTCAAAGCTTCCATTGAGCAAATCTTCATACAAACCCATCTCCTTGTTTGGGGTACCTATCTTCTCCTTATTTAACAAAACATTCTCAAGAGCATCGTTAGAAGTGAGTAATTGCTCATGCATGGAAGACACAACATGATCGAGAGAATCAATTAACATACAATTTTCTAGAGAAGAACTTGGATATTTCATGCTATCATTCAAATCAAATTCTATCACTTCATCCCCTACTTTGAGTGAAATTTTAGCACTTTTTACATCTATCAAAGTACCCGAAGTAGCAAGGAATGGTCTCCCTAGAATGATGGGGATATTAGCATCTTCATCCATCTCAAGCACAACAAAATCCACCGGAATAACAAATTTCCCGACCCTTAAAGGAACATCCTCTACCTTACCCTTAGGGAACTTAATTGACCTATCGGCCAATTGCAAAGTGATGTTAGTCGGTAAGAGTTCTCCTAGCTCAATTCTTTGGTATACCGAGTATGGCATAAGGCTAACACTAGCTCTTAGGTCACACAAGGCATTCTCAATTTGCGTTTTATAAATGGCACAAGGGATAGAAAAGTTTCCGGGATCTTTTAGCTTAGGTGGCATCTTGTTCATTATGATAGCACTATAATCCTCGGTCAAGTTCACTGTCTTTACACCATCACATGTTCTCTTACCACTCAAAATGTCCTTGAGGAATTTTACGTAGTTGGGCATTTGGGTGACAACTTCGGTAAATGGTAAAGAGAGGTGAAGTTGCTTAAGCATGTCTATGAATCTTCCAAATTGTTCATCTAACTTGTGTCTCATGAATTTTTTTTGATAAGGAAGCTTAGGTTTCACAATCTCTTTCTCCACTCTCACCTCACTAGGTTTCTCAATCTCAACCTCACTCAAAGATGCACCATTACTCTCATCTTCAACCAACGCCCCTTTTGTGCCCTCTTTAGTCTCACTCATCCTAGGCAAACTTTCCTAAAGGACCTTACCACTCCTTGTGACAATAGCATTGACCGGTCTCTTAGGATCTAGGCCTTAGGAAGGTAAAGAAGAAGGACTAGCAAGGTCTTTCAAAGCATTAGCAAGGTGAGAAATTTACTTTTCAAGCATCTTATTATGAGTCATCATTTCATTAAATTTCTTATCACTTACGGTCATGTAAGTGTTTAACAACTTTGTTTGATTTTCAATGATTTCTTCCAAATTTGTTCTATGCGAAGAAGAAGAGGATTGAACATAGGAATTATCATTTTGGGATTTTGGAGCAAATCCGGGTGGAGGGCCTCTTTGAGCATTGTTTTGAAAATTGTCTCTCCCTTGATTGTTCCAATTACCCCTACTTTGATTTTGACCATAACCTTGATTATGGTTACCACTACCTTGATTATGATTCCCATAACCTTGGTTTTGATTACCATAATTTTTGTTTTGATTTTGGCTACTATAACCTTGATTGTTATAGTTACCTCGAGAACCTTGGTTCCCTTGGTTCCTATAACCACCTCCTTGGTTATATTTGTCAAAATTGCCATGATTGTTGTAATTCCTATTCCATTGACCTCTTTGATTCTCAAACCTAGAATCATGATTATTTGACACATAGTTCACATGCTCATTCACATTTCCATCTTGATCATCACAAACATCCATACATGCATGAGGGCAACTAGAACCATCATGCTCATACGACCCACAATCATCACAAAACAAGCATCCACTAGGCATGTTACTAGAAGAAGGAAGGGGTTGAGAATTAGAAGATGTACCTCTCCCCTTAGTTTGGGAGGGAAGACTTGAAACTTGGTAGGTAGCGCTTTCCAACTTTGCCTTGATAGCGGACATCTCCTTCCCCAAGTTTGTCATTTGAGAGGATAGATTGTTGATTGCATTTAGATGATCAACAGAGTACACCGAAGAGCTACTCTTGCTAATTGATTCTCTTTCTCCATCTTGCCAATCTCTATAGTACCTCACTACGTCCTCAATTATGTCCACCACTTCCTCTTCCGTTTTGTTCATGATAGGACCTCCGGCTCCTCCATCTAAACATGATTTTCCTTGAGGGCTAAGACCTCCATAGAAAATTTGAATTATTTGATAGGTTGGAATTCCGTGATGAGGACATTCTCTTTGATACTCCTTGTATCTCTCCCATGCTTCAAAGGGGTTCATTTGGCTTTTTCTTGAAACCTTGAATCAAAGCTCTAGCTTCCGCCGTTTTCTTTTGAAAATAGAAATGGGATAGAAATTCCTTGGTGACCTCGTCCCATGTCCTTAGAGAATTCGGCTTTACCTCCTTGTCTAGCCATTCCAAAGCACGGCCTATGAGAGAAAAGGGAAAGAGCTTGAGGCGGATGAATTCTTGGGAAATTCCGTTCACCTTGATAGTATTGCAATACTTCTCGAACTCCTTGAGATGGTTTAGTGGGCTTTCATGCTTGGCCCCACTAAATTGTCGCCTCTCTATCAAAGTAATCATTGCCGGTCTTATTTCAAAATCATTTGCCGGTGTTGTAGGCGGAGCAATCCCATTCTCAAATCTATATGCACCAGGAATCCCCAATTCTTTGAATGCCACTCTCGGATTTTCTCCCATTCTTGCTTGTTCTTCTTGTTGTGGCTCTTCTTCACTTGAAATGCTAGGGCTCAAAGATCGTCTAGCACTCCTCAACCTTGCAATAGTTCTCTCAATTTCCGGATCAAATGGCACTAGTGAATGACCACGTGCTCTATGCATAAAATATCAAAAGAAATGGTTAGTAGCACGGCTACAAATGTAGCCTTAAAGAAAATCTTTTTGTATTTTTCAATTAATGGTGAAATAGACTCAACAACTATAACAAAGCACCAATATCACTCCCCGGCAACGGCGCCATTTTTGAAACGGGAAAAATGTAGGTCGTCCTCTACCCTTTCCTAGAGTCAAAGAAAATTTATAAACACTCGACCAACCTAATACGAGTATAGGGTAAGTCAAGGGTCGAACCCAAGGGAATGAATAGGTGTAAGCTATAGCCTAGGTCAAGCTACTTCGAAGTTTGCAGAAGATGCGGTTGGTAACTAAGGTATCAAGAAGTCTAGATGAATCAAGAAATTCAATATACTAAACACTAGAGATATGGGTTCCACATGCAAGCTTAATGATTATGCTAATTGAAAAATCACTCAATCAATTCAAACATTGCAAAGGACAAACAATAGTTGCAATCAAAGGAATTCAAGGGTTATCTCCTATAAGCCAAGCTAGGGATCACTATGAATGGCTAGCTAGGAAAATCACAATCAAATTCAATCAATTAAAGCAATTCTCAAATCAAGGGTTCATGTCATTGAAATTTGCAATGCAATCTATACTAATCTTAAAGGTTGATCACTCCTAGTCCAATCAATCACATGCACAACTATGTCAACCAATTTAATTGCACCATTCAAATCAATCTAGCATCATCAACTAGCAAAAATCTTCAATCAAGCATGCTTCCCCTTCTCCCTAGCAACTAATCTACTCACTAAACATGGTGGAATTAAGAAACAAAACAACTTCAATCAAATTCATATTCATTTAAAGCTAAATCAAAAGAAAATCAATTAATCAACAATTTCTAAAGAAAGGAATATAATCTCAATCAAAATACAAGAAACTAGAAGGAATTGCATTAAAAGTAAATCAAGGGAAAGAAATCTTACAAATATCCAGTGAATTGAAGAGGGTTTCAAAATTAAATTGAAATCTAAGATCAAATTCAAGTACTAACAAGTAAATCTTAAGCTTCTCTCTCTACTTTCTCTCTACTATTTCTGGAAAAATTCTCTCTCTAGTACAAAGTTAAGTCGTCACCAAAAAGAAAGTCAAAAGCTATAAATAAGAAAAATCGAGCGAAGAGGGCTGCACAGGCCGTGCGCATGCACAGCCCAGCTGCGCGCGCGCACAGCTGGGTCTGTGCGCACGCACCCCTGTGCCGCGGGCGCGCACCCCTATGAGATGCATGGGCTTTGGCTCCTTCGCTTGCTTGATCAAACTCCGCGCTCCCGAGCATCCCCAACATCAGTGCACTCGAGATGATGCCCGCAAACATGGCAGTCCTAAAATGAGCAAATTGACTTGATTTTTCACCTACAAAACACAAATAAAATAAAGAGAGGAAGCGTTGCAAGGTAAAACTAAAACTAAAATTATGAATTATCAACTAAAAATATGAAAAACTCGTAAAAACCAATCGAGAACTAAAGTGAATTGTAAAAAATGGAAAATCAAATAAAACTAAAAGAGTTATATGAAAATGATGAAAGAAAATAAAGGAAATGAACCTAAATCTTATTCTTTTGAGCTCCAAAAACGACGCTCATCATACAAGTAGAGTTATCTTCGATCGTGTTCCCTAGGATGTGGAAGATGGTCACAAAAAACTGAAGATGGCTACGAGCAGAGTTATCTTCGATCGTGTTCCCTAGGATGTGGAAGATGGTCACAAGCGACGGAGAATGACTACAAGCAGAGTCACCTTCGATGAAATAGGAGGCAGCTACAAGTAGAGCGGTCTTCAACAAATGCAACAAACCGGTTACTTCTGAGATGTGTACTCGACGGTGCAAGATACGCGTTTCTTAAACTCTTTTATCTGTTTTAACTAACGCTAGTTTGCAGTTATCGGCGTTACAAGAATGATTTAGGATCGCAGAACGTTCTGAATCATTCTCCGTCCCTATCGCTACTTTGACTTTCATTTTCGAAACTTGCGTTTCTCCAAACTCAGTCAAAGTGGGGGCTTCTGTAGAAACCCAAATGTGTCTCCCCAAAACCAAACCCAGTGATGAATACCTTTTGCGTCGAATGATTATCGAATGAGGTGAAAGTGTGAAAGGTCAAGTATTGCGGTTGGTTTTATTAAATTCTTTTTTCTGTTTTCGAAAACAACTCTATTTTATGAAAACAGCCGATTCAGTTTAGTTTGGTCCACTACAAGGGTCCAAAAATAATGTAGTTTGATGGGGCTTGCAAAGAGCTTTCCAACGATATATTACAAGCCCAATTCCAATGAATAATGAGGAAGTTATGGCCAAAATACTAAACTGGGCTTGGTTTGATCTTTACTTACGGCCCAATGATCTAGGGGAGGGCCCAATGTTAATTATTATTCCTAGAATTATTAGAATAATTATAGTCTTCTAGAATTCTCTAGAGGGTTCTCTTTAATCCTAATAGAATTAGAATTAATAATTATATTTTGATAAAGTTTTATTTGGAATAAAATATTATTTTATGAAAGATACGATTCAAGTTTTCATACGGACTTTACAAATCGATTTTGATTCATATGTGGACTCCGTGTTGAAAGCGCGTAGAAATCCAGGCTATCGCCACGCGACAGACCCTATCGCCAAGCAACAAGGTCGGTTTTGCAGCGACAGAGTGGAGTTTTATTCCTTATCAAATTCTACTTATTTCCGGACTGTTTTCTTATAAATAGGGTCCTGAACCTCCGTTTATATTCATCTACAATAATCAACAAACAACAATCAATTCACAATCATCTATTCTCTCTATGCTCTCATCTCTATAGCTCTTACAAAATTCCGCATTCACGAGATCTAAATACACCTAGCCAAGTTCGAAGTTGTCTTCGCCCTAGACGTGAAAGGTTATAATTTTTGAAGGTTTGGTCCCTAATATCTCTTTCAATTATTTGATTTGATTGTTTGATTTTATATTTTCCTTGAAGTTACTAACGCGTGTATTTTGTTATTAGAAAGAGATACGAGACATCCAAGTAAGTACTTTAATTGTTTAATTGATATTATGATATAGAAATCATGTTAAGATTGTTATTTTGGTTCCTAGTATCATGTTAGGATGTTTTCCTTAGTATGATATTTAGGGTGATTTGCTTATATCAATTATGATTTCTAGGATGCTTCCTATTCTCTTTTCTAATACCATGTTAGTATCATGTTAGGGCTAAAGCTTTGATTTTTATTGTTTAGTGACATGCTAGGGTTTGTTATTAATCTTGTTAGTATCATGCCTAGGATCTTGCTATTAATATTATGCTTTAACATGATTATGAATATTATTATTATTATGATTGTTATTATGATTATGATTGTGATGGTTATTATGTTGCTTGATATATATTATTGTTATTGCTTGATCACGCCCTCTCTTGCAGGTTTAAAGGGAATTTGTACTTGTAATCACGCTTAATAAGATAATTAATAATCTTGTTTAGGGCTAATATGATTATAATTCAAGTGATCGCCAATAATAGTTTTATTCGTGCATTAAGTTCAACCAACATAGATAAATAGGTTTAGGGTTAATCTGTTGATTGCATGTTAGTTAGAAAGCGCACATGAATACGAGAAGAATGAAGTAGAGGCCTATTATTAGGGCAGGTTCAATCTCTTTTAGGTTGGATTTGTACCTTCATCCCCGAACCCTATTTGGTTCAAGACCTTTTGGAGTTGACGATCTCCTGGATCGTTAAGTGGTGTAATCTTCACCTTGTGAACGGTTTACAAGTTACTAAAACTTGTTGGCGACTCTTTTGCTCTAGCTTCCTTCCCTTTGGACGCCACCATACTTAAGTGTATGATAATAGTGGGGTTCAAGCTTGGGGTTAATGGCTTGAAATATTCCCTACAGGCATTTAAGGAGAAGGATCCGCTACGATGGGCAGACCCTCCTTACAGTGGCTCATTGACTAGGGGTTTCCAACACTAGGCTTCTATCCTGAGATCAATAACAGTCATTCTACCCATATCGCCAACAAAATGTAGGGAGGGCTATGCCATGAGTCAACACGTTGCGTGATTGATTTGTGCATCGTTCCTTAAGATATGGTACCTTTGGACACCCAAGCTTGCGACCTAAGAAAGGCATTGCGTGAATTTTGGCTTATTATATGCTTATGTGATTACATGACTATGTGTGACGTGTTTAGGATAGCTTTTTTTTTAGTTTTGTTAAGGTTCCCAATTACAAAGTTGTCCCTTCGTAATTTTGAGTCACATTCGAAGGGTAACATAAAAAATATCGTAAAATAAATGATAAGACGCAAACAAAAAAAAACTGCTCGAAAAAAAATCGCATGAGCAGGTGGCGCGCGTAACTCATTGAGTTGTGTGACCACTACCAGCGCAAGATCCAGGGAAGCGCGCGGCTTCCACACGCAACCTAGTTACTTCCGCGCGCCTACTGTTACGAGATCTTTTTGATTCCTTAAGAACAATTGACTCGTGTGAATAATATCATTATTAATGAATTGTTTAAAGGTGATGTTGTCCATTAGAATGCATCTTGCGTCTTTTCTCTCTTCTTCTTTTGTCTTCTAAACAAGCGTATCGATTTCCTTAACCTTTTGTACTTCTTTTAGGGCCGGTTTCCAAGCTTGGGAACGAAGACTCTTAGGCGCTCGCATTCTACGTTTACCATCAAACAATTCACCCCTTTCAAACAACAATGTTAACCATAGAGTAACTCCAAGAAGAGATTGTTCGTTTGAGAGAAGAAAAGGCTTAAAAGGCCGAGGAAAGAAAAATTTAGCAACTAGAAAAAGCTGAAAAGAAAAATGCCGAAACTTTGTCCTTGCAACAAAAGATGGATGAACTATCCATAAAAGAGAAGCCGTTAGAGAAGCTTTTTCTTCGTTCCACAATGGGGAACAAGTACATTGACGTAGAAAAGTTTGCTCCTCCTACAGGACTCACTTTACCAGAAAAGTTCGTAGCTACGAACTTGCCAATATTCAAGGTGACCAATAATAATCCAAAATCATTTAATGAATTTTACTAGCACCATGGCTTTAAAGGGAGTTGATCCTAAGCTTTATGCTTTGACTTTCCCTTTATCTCTAGACCCAGCTGCGAGAGAGTGGTACTATGGTCTAGATGCTAAGTTCAAGACATCAAGGGAAGATGTAGTTTTGGCTTTCATCACCTAATATGAGAGTAACGTAGAGTTCAAATCAACTTTGTGTGAACTTGAAATGATTAAGCAAGGCGACGATGAATGTTTCCTTGCTTCCTATGGTAGATGGCGAGAAAAGGCGGCCCACCTTGCCCAAAGGCCACCTGAACTCGAGTTGGTACAAAAGTTCATTGACAATTGTCATGAAAAGTACAACAAACATCTACGCCACCTTGGTTTAGACACTTTTCAAAAGGTCTATTATGTGGCTACTAGGATTGAAGATGATCTTGCTAAAGAAAAGGCAAACAAGCCTCATCATCATCAACCTAAGAACAACTACAAAAAGGGGAATGATAACACTTCATCCTCTATTGATGATTTACGACTTCCACGCAATATAATAGCACAATGCGATATAATGACCCCAGGAGAACATGGACAAAATAAATAAGGTTTACACAATTTCCAGTGAGCTATAAAGAATTACTAGAAAAACTAAATGAAAAAGGATTGCTCGCACCCCTCCTCCAGAAAAAAGAAACTCTCAATGGGATGATAATGCCTGTTGTGTTTATCATAGAGGTATTGGACATGATACTGAACGTTGCTTTGTCCTAAAGCACAAAATACAAGATCTAGTAGATGATGGGAGAATTCCCAGGCCTAAACCCAACAACAATGTATCCCCATTGGGGACATTTCACATCGATGAGGATCATATGGGAAGCGATACGTTCAATCCTTTGAATTATATCACTCCCATAGGGAAGCCTCTAAGCACAACACTCATAGGGGCAACTAATGAAGTGTGTAGGTTATGGGAAGACGACTTCCAAGACTTATATGTCTGTAAGTATGCCACCGTCCCACCTCCACCTTGTCTACAAAACGAAACAAGTGAAGCGCTTGATTGGGATCATTTCTTGGGGAAATCACAAGATTTATCGAATCTCTCCTTGGATGAGCAATGGCATCAAGCACAGCTCATGGAGCATCTTGAAATGGAGGCACATTCAAAGCCTCTAGAAGAAAGTTGGTTCATGAGTCCTACAACTAACCCAAACGAGATATATCATCTAACTCGTTCTGGGCGAGTTTAGCAAACACAACCAAATGGATCTTTGACCACTCAAAATCAAGTTCAAAATCCAGTACCACCTCCACCTGAGGTGGAAGATCCATTGGTCAAACAATTTCGCCAATCTAAGGCGAATGTTAGCATTTGGGAACTCCTAAGTACTTCTAAAGAACATAGGAATTATCTTATGAATGCTCTAACGGCTTTGTCTATAAGTATAGACACAACTCCACAGGATCTCGTTAGTTTTCTTACTAGCGAAAAATCCGAAGGATCTTATGAATGCTCTAACGGTCTTTTACTGTTTTGTGACTATCTCCCGCAAGCTAGGGAACATAGTCAAAGGCGACTGCTTGTAGCCGTCTTGAGCTTTGCTGTGACGTCCTTCCACGTCTCGGGAATTCTATCGCGAACCACCACGCCTCGAGCAATCCACTGGACGACAATCTTCCACGCCTTGGGAATTCTACCGCGAACCACCACGTCTTGAGTGATTCACTGATGACGGTCTTCCACGCCTTGGGAATTCATATTGTGAACCACTACGTCTTGAGCGATCCATTGGATGATGGTTTTCCACGCCTTGGGAATTGTTATCATGAGCTTTTGCGCCTCGAGCAACTCACAAATGAATGATGACAAATTTCCTTGCCTCGGGCAACATGTCGTAGACTCCTTCGTCTTCAGAAGCCTTCTGAATGATGATTTTCCACGCCTTAGGAAGTCGAATAGTTTAACAGTTTCCACGCCTTGAAAGTCTTGTCGTGAGATCCTACGCCTTGAGTAGCTCGCAAGTGAAATTCCACTAAGTACCGACGCCTTGGGATGCAATCACCAACTTCTACGCCTTGGGAAGTGTGCATCTATCGACAATTTCTCTTCGTCTTGGGAAAACTTGTTTGATAATTATGAGTCTATTCGCCTTGAGAAACTTGTTGTCTGAGTCGTCCATGCCTTAGGACACAATCAATTTTTGTTGAAACAAAGTTATTTTATTCGACAACCTCCATATCATAGGGAACGCCGTCCAAGATTGCTTCGCCTCGAGCTATCTTCTCAAATCGGGTGACAACATTCTCATCTTAGGGAATGTTGTCAAAGACCACTACGCCTTGAGCCATCTTGTCAAATTCTCTTATCTTCACGCCTTGGAAGTGATAACTTCTCATGTCTTGAAAAAACTTGCGTCTTTTGCCTTAGAACTTTGTAAAGATCACTTGTCTGTCTAGGATTTAGTGCACCTGCATCTATGTTTTGGACTACAAGAATTTGCTTATGTTTTTCTTAGGTTTGACCTAAGGTTTGTTTTGCTTTGACTTGAGGTTGACTCAATGTGTTTTGACACGTGTGTGTAGAATCAACTCGATGTGATATGATACGACATGACTTAACGTACATGACTCGTGTGTGCATTGTATTGTAATGTGCTTGTGCGACTCAAAATGCAGAAAAGCAAAAATTTTCCGTCATTTTTGTGGAGGGTACCGACTTTCTCCGAAGAAAGAAAGACACGAAAAAGAATCAAAGTGAGTGTTTGAGTGTTTGCGGTGCATGTTGAATGAGCTTAGTCAAATGTATGCGTCGACGTTGTATCTCACAATGTAAGGATTAATTCATCCTAGGCTATCTCAATTGTTGACTCAATGATGAAAGTATTTGGGTAACTTAGGCGCGAAGGCTAAGCACTTCATACTTTGTGATGCAATGATATTTATGATAATGAGTGATCTTGATTATGACAAGGCATGCTTCAACATTGTGTTAAGATTTCATGACAAAGGGTTCCTCAATGATATTTATGATAATGAGTGATCTTGATTATGACAAGGCATGCTTCAACATTGTGTTAAGATTTCATGACAAAGGGTTTTTAAGGGAAGGATTATTTGGTCATGTATCTGTGATGTTTTTGAAAGTGACACTAAAGTTAGATCGCAAAGGCTAATGGTGTGGAAATATATTGAAAAGAGTCAAATAATGGTGACTCTTAGGTTGGGTAGGCTAATTATGTAAGGATCCAGCCACCAAGAATAGCTCTAAATGGATAGGGATGAACATTGGAGATTCCTTGATATGATCATGTTTGAATGGATAGGAATCAAGCCGAACATAGCTCTAGCCGAACCTCGCAAAAGTGTGTGTATACCTCAAAGAGGTCTTTGAAGGGTTGTAACGTGGTTAGGCTAAAGTTTGAAGAAGAAGGGGACAAAGGCTCAAGACCTTAGATAAGCCCCCAAGGTGTGCAACCTTGCTTTTGAATCTTTATATTTGTATGCTTGAGGTTTCTCACTTTTGAACTCTCTTTGGCTTATATTTTAGCTTTCTTTCTTTTTTTTTTTTTTTTGCTTTTTTGGGTAAGTGTAGGCAATCCCGATCATGCGGTCTATCACTCACTTGGCATTCATGTTTCTCAGGCACAGTACCGAGCACTCGATAAGAGATGAAATTTGAGACGTGTTCATATCAAAGACATGTTCATATCAATGACATTGGAACACTTGCCCTTTGTACACTTTTTTTTTTTGGTTTTTTGAATTTTTGAGATTTTTTTTTTTTTTTAAATCACTCAAGCTTTTATTTGTAAATTTCATAAGTTGCACACCATCCCATCCCAAGGTTAGGTAGATGTGGGTTGAAAAAAGAAAGGTCCATCGTTAGACGAGGCTCAAAGTGGTTTCTCAAGAAAGGATTATGTATTTGAAAGGTGATGGTGATATGATAGGCTACAAGAGGTGCCTCAAATCATTAGTATACCTTGTGCTTAGTCCAACGGTTTTTTTTCTTTTAATGCAATGTGAATATGCAATGATCATATGCAAGGAATAAATGCTCATTTTATTTAAAAAGTGAAGGGTAAAAATCAAACTCTAAGAAATAAATCTAAGGAGGATGAAGGGTGCCTATGCTAGACTTATTGGGAAAGGGTTTGAAAAAAGAAGAAGAAATCATGAAATCTTGGTGAGAAGCTTGCCTTGTGCATTTGTTTCATCATTACCTTTTTTTTTTGCTTGTCAATCACATGACTCAAACTCGATTCAACATGCATGGATGGAAAAGAGTGTAATGAGGTGAATGATGAATGGAGGAAGCATGTAAGATGAAGGAATGTGAATGTAGAAAGTGTTTAAGAAGGAAAGTGTACTGTGAGATATGTAATGTATGAAAAGGTGATGTAGATGGAGAGATATGGAAAAAATAGGAATAGAGTGGACCCCCAACTCAAATGACGGAAAGGACGACTCATGCATGAACCTAAGACATGGTCATGGTGTGGAAAGAGTATGTACAAAGTGTGTGAATACTTGTGAGTGTAAGTGATACGTTCAAGAATCGTGGCATGACCATGTGACTAGACTCAAACAAAGACTAAGTTAAGACTTCACATATATGCACTAAACTGAACAGTCTATAGTATTTTAGTCATATCTTTTGATCTGTGACTCCTAATTGGATGAAACCAACGCCAAATGAAAGATAAAACTTGTGGCTACAGATCCATAGGTTGTAAGACTCGTAGTTCTTTCTAGAACTCTGGATATGACGAAAACAAGTTGACGCTTATGCAGTATACGGGAATAAAAATCCGGGTTGATTCAAAGGAACTATGACTTGATTTTAGACATATTTATTAGCTCAAATTAATTAATAAATTAATTAAGCAAATTCCATTAGACATTGGTTAGTTTATTTAAGCGTATTATAATCACGAGTCAAATAAAACAGTTAGTTTAATCACATATAAGTATGCACAACCAAGAATGCACAAATAGTCAAGTAAGCACAATATGATGCAGTGAGTTTGCAACCTAACCATGTCTCTAATTCTCTAAAGTTCAAGGATAAGGGTAGTCAAAAAGGGTCCATGGTTATGAGTCCAGATGCATCGCGCGAAAGACTTACCTTTGGAAGGGTTGGCGCGTATGGATGGGACCCCACAAGTTAAACTTGTTTCCATGGTTTGGTGAATTCACAAACTCGAATGTACCCTTCGTTGCAATGAGCATTCGATTGGGTAGATGGAGCGTGAACTCCTAGAGGGTTATGGCCATATGTAGAACACATATGGGTGCAGAAAAGAGGGAAAAACTCAATTAGGATGTAAAATAGAGCAAACAGTACTAGAATCGGTCAAAGCAAGAAGGCAGAGTTCTAGCTCGGTATTGGAAGAATTTGGCGAGAGACAACCGGGATCATCGCGAGACGATAGCCCTGTCGCGCCGCGATATTGCAATCGCACCGCGATAGAGCCTTCGCACTGCGATGGGCACTGTTTTCTCAGCGCCAGTTCCTACATGCCTCAGCAGCTCTCATTATTCTTAGAATTTTCCAGTTTTCGCAGTGTTTTTTCGATTCTAGTTATGAAAGATATTTCCCAAATTTCCTACATGTAAAAAGCCTATGTTTTTTACGCATTACGAATGGTCTATCCGATGCGAACCTTTTTATGCTTATGCCAATAATATCAATCAAAATTACGCACATGAATACTTAGAATTTTTCGAGTCTCATCCACTCATTCTAAATTATTGCCAAAAGAAATTTTAGGAATTAAAATAGAAATCCTCCCCAGTGGATTCGCCAAAAACTGTAGGGAATATTTTCAAGCATCCTACACTTGAGCCCCACTGTGATCATACACTTAAGCATGGTGGCGTCCAAAGGGAAGGAAGCTAGAGCAAAAGAGTCGCCAACAAGTTTTAGGAACTTGTAAACCGTTCACAGGGTGAAGGTTACACCCCTTCATGATCCATGAGATCGCTAACTCCATAGTGGCCTGGAACGATGACTGGATATTCGGGGATGAAGGTACAAATCCAACCTAACAAAGATTAAACCTGCCCAAAAAATAGTCCTCTACTTTATTCTTCTCATATTCATGTGCGCTTTCTGACTAACATACAATCAGTAGGTTAACCCTAAACATGTTTATCTATGTTGGTTGAATATTATTGCACAAACTATTATTGGCGATCACTTGAATTATAATCATATTATCCTAAACGAGATTATTAATTATCTTATTAAGCGTGATTACAACTACAAATTCCCTTTAAACCTACAAGAGAGGGTGTGATCAAGCAATAACAATAATATATAATATCAAGCAACAATAATAACAACAAATCATCATCATCATAATAATAATCTCAATAAAGCATAATAATATTAGCAAGATCCTAGGCATGATACTAACAAGATTAATAATAAATCCTAGCATGTCACTAGACAATAAAAATCAAATCTGTATCCTTAACATGGTACTAACATGATAGAGGAAATAGGAGGCATCCTAAACATGATATAAGGAAGCAATAAAAGCATCCTAACATGATACTAGGAATTAATATAACCTAAACATGTTTTCTATATCAACAGAATAATTAAGCAATTAAATTACTTACTTTGATCCCTCGTATCTCTTTCTATCAAAACAATACACACGTTAGTAACTTCAAGGAAAATATTAAACAATAAATCTAATCAAAGAATTGAAATAAGATTTGGGACTAAACCCTCAAAAATTATCAACCTTTCACGTCGAGGGCAAAGGCAACTTCGAACATGGCTAGGTGTGTCTAGAACTTGTGAATAAGGTATGATGTATTTTGAAAAGGGCTAGGCTTAGAAAAAGAATAGAAAGAGAAGTGAGATGATTGGTGAAGATCAAGCTTGTTGATGATTGAAAACGGGGAAATACGCCCTATTTATAGAGAAAATAGTCCGGAAACGATAGAAAAGAGCTAGAATTTGACTCGGAATAAAACTGGCTCCTGTCGCAAACAACAGGACCCATCGCAAAACGACAGAGATCACACATGGCGGCAGAGTCTGTCGTCGTGCGACAGGTTTGTCGTTTGGCGCCAATAAAAAGATAAAATGCGCTTTGGTACGGAATCCTTTCTTTAATATAATTAAATAATTAAACCCCGTGTTTATCAATTTTTAATCAGATTTATCATAATAAAACACTTATTTTATTTCAAATCAAATTCATTAATTTTCAAAAGATAATTATCAATCCTAACTCTATTAGAACTTAAAATAATCTTCTAGATTATTCTAAAAGACTATAATTAATCCTAATAATTTTAGGAATAATAATTAATGGGCCCTCCACTAGATCATTGAGCCATAAAACTATCTCAGACCCAATTTAGTATTTTTGCCATAACTTCCTCATTATTCATCGGAATTGGGCTTATAACATATCATTGGAAAGCTCTTTGCGAGCCCGATCAAACTACACCATTATTGGACCCTTGTTATGGACCAAGCTAAATTGGACTAGCTATTTTCATAAATAGGGTAGATTTTCAAAAACAGAAGGAAAGATTTTTATTAAAACGACCACATCACAAGACTTCCCACACTTTAACCTCGTTCGATAATCAAGTGATGTGACAAGTATTCATCACTTTGTTTGGTTTTTTTGAAGACACATTTCGGTGTCTACAAGTACAAACGATATGTCCTCATCCTCCATCGCTAGAAGAATCTCATGAATTACCAACCCGAAAGCGTCAGTATACGTAATCTCTACTGTGGGAGACACCCAACCACCCAGCTCGACTCGCTAAAAATACGATAACAAAGGATTCAAAGTTTCGAAAATAGACAAGGAAAAAATAAAAGAAAAGAAAAATACTAACCGGAATGAAAGCTGGAAAAGGAGTCAGCCTGGAAGCGACGAACGTCGGGTAAGATGCATCCGACAGCACCAGCTACTCCGTTGGATAACCAAGGATCGCCTGAGCTCGATCCTCGGTACACAGCAGGTCCGGACGCAGCATACGGATCGGAGGGTCCGTAGGAACCAAAGGCTCCTTGGACGAAGACTGGCAGAGAACACGCTCGCCTAAGAACCAAGCGTCCGTCCTCTAGAGTACAGAGAGTCCTTAATAAAGGGTCTGAAAACGGCAGCGAACCAAGCCTGCCCGGACAGCCTCAGGGACTCCGACGATCAAACTCCAAGGACGGAGATTGATCAACAAAACACGACCACATAAGAAAATCATTCAAAAAAAACATATATATATATATATATATATATATATATATATATATATATATATATATATATATATATATCTATATGAACATGTGTTTTCAAAATCATACACACCGATGCATGAGTCGCCGAAAGAATCCTCTGGCGAAAGTCGCCGGCTGAAGTTGCTCGTCTTTTCCTAATCGTGACCAGACGATGACTGATTAGAAAACGACCCTCCCAAAGTATCCTGGGGGCTAGAAAAGGCAGGTACGAGTACCCCCAAGCCTAAAGAAAAAGAATATAATTAATTGAAAGCCGAGATAATGATTAAAAAAATATATAAAAGATTAAGATACGCACCTCGAGGATACGACCATGCCACGAAATGGAGATTCGAGGCACCTTAGTAGCTTCCGCGGAATACATCACCAAGGTTGCCTTGCCCATAGCTGTAAGCATACGGGCGTACGACACCTCTACCCAACTCAGGTTACTCACTTGCCCCAAATCACTGAGGTAAACAAGTAACCCGATAGCGAAACACTCTCCCCAATCACTCAGAATAGTGGCGGAAAGAATGTGGGTAATGTATCCGAGCCAGCTGCTCAGGTGTACATTGTTAATCTGCCTCGTCAGCCGATAGCTCGTCGGCAAGAGCCGAGTACGGACAAGACTGCGCATACATATGAAGGGCCATCGTAAGACGGTCCCTTACGAGGTCGTACAATCTCTCGTTTGACCCCTTCACGGTCTCCATAACCACAAGCTCGCCTCCGAAAGGTAAACCCGTGATCATAGAGAAGCCAAAAGGGGTAACCGTCATCTCTCCCCATGGGAAGTGGAAAGTGTTGGTGAATCCCACCAAAACTCTAGCAACCCACGAAGGAAAGCTGATGATGCAAGCTGACTCGACAAGTCCCGAAGAGCTGTTAGCTAGGGGCTGAACCTCGAAAGCTCCACCACCTTCTTTACCGCGTCGGGTAAACTCTCGAAACGGCATCTCAAGTCGCCCGAGCCCTACAAACGCATGTAGGCTCACTCTAAAAGAATATAAGAGAATATACGGTCATCCCTTTTCAAAAAAGAAAGAAACAATGAAAGGACAAAGGCGCGAAAGAACTCAATATGTTACGCCAACTCCGAATCAAAACATGATGGTCCGGGTCCCACTTAAGGACCTGAGGGTCCCAGTTGGGAGGAGCCTCCCATACCACATCCTCATGACGACGTCGATTAGCCCTGACATGTCGCTCTCGAACCTCCTCACGAGGTCGTGTCACCCTCTTTCGAGGGCGAACCGCCTCGTCGAGCATAGACACTCCTAGGTCCTCCTCAGCATCGATGAATGGAGGGGAATCCATGTTATAATGGATAAAATTCCTTATTAGTTTTCTTTTTTCCTAAAAAGACTAGTATACGTGTTCTAGACTCATTTTGGCAGCATAACCACTGCCGAAAGGAAAACACAAAGATCAAATGCCACCCACGCTTGGGGGCTATGATACCTACAGTTAAACTCAGTGAATGGGGGCTTTAACATCCACAAAAGCCATCCTATACCAGTTTCAACTAAAGTATTCTAGAGATTACATTCCTAAGTCTCAAAGAATCAACTACTTTTAGACGAATAATAATAACATAAACATAATTATCATCTGCCAAACAATCTTGAGGTTCAAACATGGTAAAAACAAGCTAAAGTATATACTTCGCGCCATTTTTCGGATTCAAAATTTTCAAAACATGATTCATGAAAGTGATAGTAGTTCTAATACTATAATTTTCTTCATAATCAACAAGTATAACCAAAATGAGCAAGAAAAACAATAAATTCGAGCCAAAATTCAAAGAAATATGCCAAGAACGAACTTAAACAAAGAAATGCTCATACAAGAATCAATACTCAACCATTTTTCGTAAAATTTGTTGCAAAAAACTCCTTAAACATAGCATAACAATATAGGACAAACAATTTCAAGAATTTCGGAGCAAATCAGAAACCCCTAAATTCGAATTTTCGGGTTTTAAGGTTCGAAAATTCCCCAAATTCAGCCAAAAAACGAAGGAAAAAGGCAAAAAACTTACATTGGATTCTGGTAAATATGAATATGGGACGAGATCTACTTCCTTTAGCTTAAAAAAAAAAAAGAATTTCGAGCTTTTTATAGAGAAAGAAGCGAAAATGGCGAAGAAAGGAGAGTGTGAGAGCGAAATGAAAAATCATGTTCAGCGATTTTCTTTTTGCTGATTTAAATGTTGTGCACAACTCAATCAGCTGCGCGTGACATCCGAGCGCAACTCAGAATGATGCGCGCGCCTGGCCAGCGTGACCCACTAAGTTGCGCGCGGATACTGGTCACTTAAAAGACCAGTACTGTGATTTCGATCCGTTTGATTTATTTTTAACAATTTTTGCTCGCTGTTAGACGTAATGGCGCATATATTATTGAAATCTTTTATATGCTTTATATCTTGTAACTTATTCTTTTTTTTTTATACTTCTTTGCATCATCCTGCATGCACACCGTGCTTTGTGCCTTCCCTAAGCATACGTTTTGGACGTTTTTCGTAAGCGTGTCTTAAAATGTTCCGTAGTGGTGCTTTACGTAAAAGCTCCCATAGACAAGTTTGTCATTTTACTGTACTGACTTTAGAAATGTCACGTTCTTTTCTTTCTTTTTGGCGTCCACAGCAAAAAAGATGGCGTATTGTACAGTGTAAAATTGTATGGCGTAGGTGTTACGCAAAATTTCACCTCTTCCCAGCAACGTGATCTACCTCTCGTAACTAAAACGGTAGAAGTTTTGTCTTTAGGCGTTAGCTAAACTAGTCGACTGGCTCGCCGAACCATCGAGGACAAGGCACATTCTCAATTGGAAGCAAATATAGTAATTAGTGAGCTTACTGGCTTACCGAACAGTTAGGTGTCTTTCCACCCCCCGTATAAAGAGCGACGTGCGATGTCGCATCTATTCACACACGTGCCCCCTGAGACACTTGTTTTCATCTTGTGGACAAAAATGCTGAGAGAGTTGCCAATTTTCTTCTCTCTCGCTGGATTTGGTTATATATCTCCAATCCTAAGACATGTATTTCGATCTTGTGGACCCCGAATACCGCGTTTTGGCAAGCGAGTGTCAAGAACTTTATTCACGTGTTAGGCTACGAATGCCGAAACACCTTTCCTTTTATCATCTTTTAACTTGTTAAAATCATAGACTAAAGTTTAATTGACATATCGAGGGACTTTAGATCAAAGATGCCATAATTGAGATGATATCATCCTCTTTAATCTTTTTAAACCGATATCTTCTCATGACATGACATAACCCAAGACAACCTTTACTTATAAAAGAGTTCTACATTTGTAAAGAATCAATCTAGATTCTTTAGCGCATTAAGACTGGAAAATACTTTTTCTAGCCTTTATAGCTACTTGTCTCAAACACTTAGCAAATCAAGGATCGTTTCGACATCCTTAACACTACTGAAAGATTCTCTATTCTTAGGGAACTTCGCAGTATGAGTCTCGGATTTAATTTTTTGGATACTTTGATCCTCGTCTATTCTAGACTTGATCAAAGTGGGGGCTAAATCTAGAAATCTACTTTTGGCCTCCAGTCCCGACAAGAAGTGCTATGACGATAAATAAAACCATCTTTGTGTTAGATCAACGTGAAGAATGCTTATGGACAACTGATTAAGTCACAAGAATGCAAAATGACTAGCTTAACCCAAAATAAAATGAATTCATGTCCAAACTAACAAAGCTCGATCATAATTAAGCTTAAGCCCGAGGTTAAAACCTAATTATAACGGATTTAGAGACGCCTAAGTTAAAAATCAATGCTGCCGCAGAAAAATCCGTGCGCATCTCAATGAGTCGTGCTGGTATGGCGCGCGCAACTCACACGATTTCGCGTGACACCCAGCGCAACCTCTAGTGATGCACTTGCAGAAGATTCCAAATTTCATAAAATTATAAAATCGAATCTTACCATAGTACTGCGCGCAAGACATTCAGTTGTGTTACCCATAGCAGCGTATCTAAATCACTTGTGCTGGGCTGTCATGCGCAACCCATTCTGATGCGCGCCACACCTGCTGCGGCAGAATACTCAAAACCCTAAACGCATCCATTCCCTATAAATAGAGGCTTAATACGAGGCTGAAAGGGAGAATTAACCCGAAACTCTGGAAGAAACTTTGTGAACTTGTGTACTCCTAACTCTCTTGTCCTAAACACTCACCCCCTAAATACTTGTTACTACGGTGGAGGTTCCCGAACGCTTAGATAAATCACCTTTACTTTTCTTGTTTAAATAACTTTTAATTAATTAATTAGTGTTATTTGATCACTTTAAACGAACTTTTAATTAATTAATTCAACATAGTATCTTATGTTAAATAAAGAATAGAATTGAATAATTAATTGTTGATTGATCACCTAAGTCAAGGCGAATCTTGTTTATTTATTGTTCTTTTCACGAATATTGATTAAATAAGAATAACGACTTTTACAATGTAATTCCTACTTGATTGATGCTTGTAAATAAAATCAACTAACTTAGTTTTTAGGAGCCAGCGTTGCATATATTATTTGGTGATGAAATTGTGAAAAAGGAAGAGCTAGTAGAGGTCGCACTGGGGCTAGAATAGCGATTCCTCCCAAAAAGGAACGTTATTTTAGTACCCTCGCTCCCGAATTCATTTCTGGTACACGTAGACCAATTTGGGCATGGTTAAACTTAAATTTCGTGTTAAATATCCCTTGAAATCTACCTGAGAGAAAGGCTTGAACAAGGTTTATGAGTTTTCCTAAAACTCATTAGCGACTCCTACTTGTTTCTTGCAAAAAAGCGTAATGATAGGATCAATTCTAATTCAAGGTCCCCCAAACAGTCAGGAATTCAATTCCGAATACACCCTAACAAGTGTAAAGTCCTAGGCTTTTAAAGGACCATGGGCATTTAAGGAGAAGGATCCCCTACGATGGGCACACCCTCCTTACAATAATTTGTTTGGGGTTGAGGCTAGGTTGTTGTTATTGATTAATTCATGATCTAATCATGTTTTAGATGAGTTTAAAACCTTCAATTTAATGCTGGGATTTAATTATACACATTACTTTTTAATTATTGAGTTAGGGTTTGATTACCCATAAAAAGGAAAAAGGTTTTAATGATTTATATATGATTTCCTTGTCTAAAAGTGATGTTTTATCCTAAATAAGTATGTTGGAATTTTATTTAAGTTATGAAAATTAAGTCTTTTTGAAAGGATTTGAAGTACCCACTTAAAGAAAAGGTTTTATGGCTTTCGTGTCATTAAAAGAGGTTGATTAGTATGGTTTAATTAGTATTATAGTTGCTAGAAATTTGTAAGAATAGTGGATTAATTATAGTTATGTATTTTTAATTGTAGGAAGTTTCGAGCTAGGTGATTTGTAGAGAATGTGGCCGAGTTATGGCGTTATTCAAGGTACGTATGTGCACAAGAATATTTGTGTATGGATAGTATCATGCTAGGATTGTGAATTGTGATTAAAGTGATGAATTAGTAGCATGTTTGGTTGATTATATGCTTAGAATTGATGTTGGTTGAACATGAATTATTATGCAAGCATTTGAATATGATATTTGAAGCTGATACAAATTGAATATATGTGAATCATGGAAGTATGTTTTATTTTTGAGTATCAAGGAAGCATGAAATTATTAAGCAAGGCTTATGTATGTTTAAAAGAGCTATAATTAAAATTATTGAACATGATTCATGAATTTTATTCTCACCCATTTATTATTGGTGTTGAGTCAAGGAAGTTAGTTTATTTTTTTTCTCACTCAAGTAAGTTGAGGTTGAGTTAAGAAAGTTTATTAGTGCATTCTATGCACCAAGGTAGTAATCGTGCAATTTTGTGCACAAAACTAGGCAAGGAACCTTAATTAAAATAAATAGTATGTGCTCACTAATTAATTCAAGAATTAATTGGAAGAATGTGTTGATTATTGTTATGTTAATTCTTGATTGATTGGTTGGAGTCTTCACATGTTAAATTGAAAATCACGTAATGTGTAAGAGGATACACACTAAAATTCTTGGAACGTATATACCTTGTGTATGAACATATGGGGGGAGTTATGGGGTTTTATATTTAACCGTCGCTTCTACAGGGGTACCGGACACTGTACTTTCTTTTATTATTATTTATGCGCTGGAATTCTGTCACCAATGTGTGACGTAGTAGGTGCCAATTATGGGTGGCTCCCTGATTGGAAGCTCCATTTTTTTAATGGGCTATTGTTAAGAATCGGAACCTGTTCGATGCTTAATCTAAAGCTATTATTTAATAACTAATATTGCTAGTTATGAGTCAAAGGTAAGTTGACTATGGTTGTATGGCAAGCATGTTTTATTATTATTCTTATTGATAGGATATTCACGTTAGTGTGGTGCATATGTACTCTGCTTTTTCTTATTCGTACTTTTGTGTTTGTGTTTGGCTTTCCTTTGGTTAGCCCTACTATGATCCATTTATATGGTGAGTAGAGGGTTAAAATAAAGGGGAAGTGACAGGTACTTGAAGCATGAAGAGCATGATGGGAATGAGTGTCGAGTGTTATTTGTTATGATTTTCTAGTTTTATGATTTTAGTTATTAATTATGGACTAACCTTGATATGTTTATTTTAAGTTGGATTTTAAAAAGGGCCATGTTTGGATTGGTTCCAACTTGTGATTTAATTATTTCTATTTTATTTTGAGGTTGTGAACTCAAATTTTATTTTGAAAGTTGGTTTTTATTTTAGACTTCCGTTGTGTGACTTTGAAAAATAGCATTAGCCGTTATCACGGTGGCGGTAATATTTTGGATATTTAGAGTAAAAAAAGTATTTTAAAAAAGTATTTTAAAATAAGGGAATTTCCGGGGTATTACACCTGACCAGCATCAGCATCAACGCTCGTCGGAATCCTAAGAGTAGGACCAGTCCACAGGATCTCACCCCGCTACTCCTGTCGCTGGGGCTGCCACAATGATGAGCCAACCTCATACGTCCCGCCAGTTTGATGGAAACCCGGAGCCTCAAAGGGAGCCAGCACCGTACTACCCTGACCTGGTGGCCTCACCACCTCTCCAGACGAGGAGCCGTCATCCTCTATCACAAAAATAGGGATAGACGCCTCCTGCCCACCCTAAGCCTCGACCGAAGTACGACGATGCCTCGACCCAACTCTCTCCCTTTAGCACTCTGGCCTCTGAGGGATAGGCTAAAACAAAATAACAAGGCAAGTCAGGTACAAAGAAGCAAATAGATAGAAGTAAAACAAAATGAGTAAGAACATACCGACACAACGTCGTCCTTACGACGACACGACGCTCGGTGACTCAACCTCACCAGCCGGTACCGAAAATCATCCATGGCTCAGCCATCCACGTCACCACCTCGTGAGAGAACTTCAAAAACAAACAAAGTCAAAGATAGCCAAAATACATGTATGTGGTAATCAATGCAAAGATAGCTCACCCAGGTTAAACGCTGAGGGATAGACCTCGATATCAAGCGCCACTCCTCGGGAGTTCGAGGAACCATCATCCTAGATAGTACCGAATGTTCCCTGTAAAGTGATGGACATATGTGGAGGAACAAACTCCGCGACCTCCTCTACCACATGCAAAAATGAGATTGAACGATCAAACACTGTTGGGGGGGGGGGGGGGGGGCTAACCAAATAGTAAATAAAATAGAAAAATGAACCTCCTCTTGGTAAGTAGGTGGAGCCAACTAAGGAAGTAGCACCTCCTCGTACGTTCGGTCAGGATGGTTATGGATACGCCGATCCTCTCCTCCCGCTCCTCTCTCATTATGAGCTCGGAGTCGCCCCTGACTCATCATATGCTCGGGAGCACTATTAGGGACAACAGGAACGTCCGAAAAGTGCTGGATAGCAACCCTCTCGCTTAGGTACCATACTACGTCGTAGGTACCCTTGAAGTAACGCCTCTGAGCAGTATACTAAGAAGCTAGGCCAAAACCGTCCAATCCTCCCCATGGACGATAGAAAACCTCGGGATACTGCGACAAAAAGGGATAAGTCAAAGATTCGTGACAGAATCAAACATTCACAAAGAAAAGAAATAGACTTTACCTCAAGAATCGAATCCCTAACAGGAGCGGTGGCGTCAAAGCCAGGATAGGGATCCCTTTAAGATGAGATCTCGCCGGCGCCAAAGAAGGGAAGAACTCGTCGAACCAGACTTGTAATAAAAGAAAAGGTCTAAGACTCGATGAAAGTCGATAAAAGAGCTAAAACTCACTAAGCAAGCATATATACCTCTACGATCTTCCAGAAGATGGAGAGAGTAATCTCCGCCTCACATGTCCGCTAACGGTAGACCAGTCTTAGACCCAAGAGAAAGTCAGCATAGACCAGGTTGGCCCAGTCATAAGTCCCGATCAACTGAAGACTGCGGACAGTAATAAGGTAGTACAACAGAACACGGCTTCCCCTGCCAGGAAAAAAAGGTCTTCGACAGGAGAATCAGGATAAAGATGCGCACCCGCTCATCTAGAGTTGTCTCATCATCTCGAAAAGCCTCTGCCAATAGCCTGAGCCTTAGCACGAGCTTGATAGATGATAAGGCCTAACAGCTATGCGGCCTCAGGATAAGTAAGAGAGTGGTTTTCGCTGAGGGGAACGCATCAGACCAAAACTCTAGCCCGGTTATAAAAGAGAAGTCAAGAGGGGTGACAATTATTTCACCCTATGGAAAGTGAAAAGTGTTAGTGGTGTCCCAGTAGAACTCCACTAAACCTCAAACAATTAGCCGGCTGCATTGCTAAAGATGAACAACCAATACAACTCGAAGAAGAAGAGTCAAGACACAAGACTCCCAAAGAGCTTTTACCCCCGCATTCCCATTAATGTAGTGGTCAAAGAGGTTCCCAATGTCGGTGTTGCTTGAGCCGTGGCAATGAACACGCTCGTCAGCGATTCCTAGCCGAACGCGCTGGGAAATGTGATAGATAGGATGGAAAAACAGGGTATGCCTATCCCACTTAGGGAGCAATCCATTACGGCTAGTGGAAGCACCCTCACCGTCACCAACGGGCTCCTCCTCTCGGTGAGCCGAACGAGAACGTGACCACGAAACTTGACGTCGAGCCATACTATTTATTGTTAACATGGAAATAGTTAATTAAAGGTTCTATAGTATTTAATGTTAGCCTAAGCCGAATGATATTATGTTCGTAAAATAAAATAGAGTACGAAGTACAAAAAAAAGCATGATTTTGATTTGCATAATCACAAAAATTTTGAGGAACAAAACAATTTCTTGCAAGTCTTTGACAAATATTGCAACAAATACAAATAGCAAGCAAAATCATGAAGAACAAGCCACATTATACTCACGTACCTATAGTGTTCAACAATGGCAAATCACTGGTTTTTAACCAAATTGAGCAAAACAAGTCTCAAATTACTCACAAAGCAATATACAAACATATCCAAGCAATTTCATTGCAAGAAATTTGATAAAACAACATGAATTAAGAAAATTCATCTTCAGATTTTCCGAAAATTCGCAAAGAATATGCACAAAATTCGTCCAAATTAAGAGGAGTTCAAGCAAAACATACATAGATCAGCAAACTAGGATGAAAAAGCGTCGATTTGTAACAAATTTGAATGAATTTGGTTGAGAAACAAGCAAGAACAAGTGAGTTGAAGTTTCATCGAACTTCCGAGCAAAAAAATGAACCTCGGCGAAATGAGGAAGAAGAAAGGATTTAAATCCGGAAAAATGCGAATTTATCGTGACTTGATAAATTCATCGGGACGCGATATGCTTCTCGCGACGCGACACCCCTAGCGACACGTGATGAGCGTTCTGCGTCCAGCGATGGACTTCCTAGGCCCCATAGATGGATTATGAGGACCATATCCAGCAATTGGGCTCCTTGGTACGCCATTTAGCCCCTAAAACAACTGATTTGATTAGTAGTCGGCCCGATTACAATCTAAATTAATGATCGGCCTGACGATGATCATCTCATTGACATAAGCGCCTAAATAATGGCTTATTAAAAATCACAAGCATTTAACTATTGGCTCCTTACAAAGCACAAGCACCTAAATATTTGTTCACAATGCAAGTAAAGCATAAGCGCCAAAGTACTGTCACCTTACATCTAAACGCGCCGAAGTATCAGCAAAGTAAATTGCACCGAAATACTGGTTAAGTCCACCGAAGTATTGGAAGAGAACATATTCAATATACTGAAGCATCAGCAAAACTAAGGATCACTAGGCACTGCGGTCTTGATGGCTTTCCTAAGCGTGTGGAGGTTGTCAACACTAATTGGTCCCGTCAAAGTAAAGGCGAGATTTTGGAGATGGCGACATACTATGGTCATCGACGATGTCCCAAGCATGGAGGATATTGTCTACAGCGGAGAAGCAATTCTGTGGTGAAGCACGACCACAATAACAACAAATGACAATGAAGCGGCGAGATACTACCATGGCGAGGTACCGCCACAAAAACTGAAGATGGCAAAGCAAGGTCACCTTCGACAATGTTCCCTAGGACGTGGAGGATTGTCACAACAAATGAAGATAGCGAAGCACTGTTACCTTCTACGGCATTCACGAAGTACTATGGAAGTTGGCAATCAAATACAACAAAAGATGTTACCTAGAGGCATGTACCTGACGGTGCAGGATACGCGTTTCTAACTCCTTTATTTATTTAACTCACACTAGTTTGCAGGTATCAACATTTAAAAAATGATTTAGGATTGCAGAACATTTTGAATCATTCCATTCATCCATTCACTATATGTGAATGGCCCATGCATTTTACAACGAAAAACAAGTAATAATGCAACAACACGCGTAAACTAGTAACTAACCTAGGTGGTTAATCCAATTAACGCGCCTAATTAAAACTAGTCACAGTTGTTAACCAATAATGTGATTAAACGCAATAAAATAGCTCAAGTAAATAATGAAGCTCCCACTAAATTTCGCATCCAGCTTAATTAATCAGATTAATTAAGCCGGTAAACCCAAATTTTGCCAAATAATTTTGCAAGCGTTGGAAAAATCGAGGCCTAGCCTCATTTTAACTAAAGGAGGAGGTTTAGAAAGAAGGGAAAGCTAAGCCCAAAGTACATAGGGCCATATGAGATCATCCAGAAAGTGGGAAAAGTGGCATATAAGTTGGATTTGCCGCCTAATGAGCTAGAAAGGATTCACAATGTGTTCCATATGAGCCAAATTCAAAAGTATATTCCTGATGTGACACATGTGTTGCATCTAGAATTCATAAAGATGGATGAGAATTTGACTTATGAAGAAAAACCAGTGAAGATTTTGGATTCTAAAGTAAGGAGCACAAGGAACAAGGATGTGAGTATTGTACAAGTGTTCTGGTGAATCAGAAAATTGAGAAGGCTACATCGGAAGCTGAGGCTGGTAGGAGGAAACGTTACTCAGAGTTGTTTGGAAGGTTAGTGGTCGAGTTACGGGAGCGTAACTCCTTTTAAGGGGGGTAGAGGGCGATAGAGTTTCAAGCATTTGTTTTCTAGTCATTTTTTAGTGTTCTCGAGTCTTTCTTGAGTCTGGTTGGAGTCTTGGTTCAAGTTAGGATGTGCATGAACCAAAAATATAAAATGATTTTCGTTTCTCTTTTGGCTAAGTTTCAGGTAGAAACTTCTTTTAAAGGGGGTAGACTGTAATAAACCGTATTCTGATACGTATTTTTCTAATTAATTAATTAATTATAATTTCCTAAAAATGGTATTTTCGTAATTTAATTCACTATTTGAATTTGGAGCCAAAATGATATTTGAATTTTGGTGCCAAAAGTATTTTGAAACTTAATTATTATGTTTAGATTTTGGATAAGATTTATCATCCATTTAACTTATTTTACAAACCGGATTATTTATATATATTTCAGATATTGTAATTAAATAAAATTATATATTATTATTTATTTAAGATGGCCGAAAATTCATAAGTGAATGGCTATGAATTTAGGATTTTCTATGTATAGAAAATCTGATTTTCTTAGTTATTTTATTTAGTGAATAATTGGTATTTTATTAATTAATTATTTTATACAATAAATATTATTTACACAATTATTTTTAATTCCTAAATTATACTAGTGATGTCCGAAAATCTGAGCTATAGAAGGCTCAAGATTTTCGGCCCTCGTGATTAAAATTTGGGGGAATTATCTTCCTCAAAATTGTTATTTTTCTTAATTTTATTTCTCCATCTCCTAAATATTTTATCATCTTATTTTCCTATCTTATATCTCCTTTGATTATTCCCTAAGTAATTTCTTTTGCCATATTATTTTTCATAACAATACACCTTCCTTATTTCTATTATTCCTAATCATCTTAATATCAAAACATTCCATATTTCTTTATTCTCTTCTCAAAGTAATTCCTTAACTCTTCTTGCCATAATTCTTCCTATATTTTCCTACCATAATTCATGCATGATCTAGCCTATAAATACCCATTGATTCATGGCCAAACACTCACACTATTTCTCTTAATTCTCTCTTAATTCCTCTCTAGTTCTCTTTTCTTTTCTTCTCCCTTTTTGCGCCAACCACCACCACCACCGGTCACCACCTCCACCACCGAATGCCGCCTACAGCCGACACCAGCCGCCGACCACCGCCACCAGTCGTGGCAGCCACCTGCTGTTGCCACTTCTCTTCCTCTTTTTCCTTGGTTTTCTACTTTTTCTTCTCTTATTTAATAAATTATTATTATTTTGAAGGATTTATAAAAATTACTATGAATGGTTTTAATTAAATAAAATCAGATTTTAAGTATGTTTATGAGAAAATATTTTCAAAGGTTCATGTTTTGAACATATTGAGAGTTCATTTGAATCATGAGTTTTTGGAATTCAATGGATTATTTATTGGAATTGGATTTAAAAGCATGTTTGCAAATAAATTGAGTTTACATATCGAGGACTTATCGTACTTAGCATATTTTGCTAACCCGTACTTTCTTATTTGTTTTGGTTCGCCCTATTTACCTTAATGGTAAGCAGTGTTGACTAATTTCAAGTGGAGTCATTATATGAGCATATGGAGTCCCGAGAATGTCTTCATCTAGATTAGAATGTTGGTCCTTGTTTTTAATTATGAGTACTCATGACAATGGTTACTATTTATGGTTTTATTAATAAAGAAAGAGTATTGAAGTTTTCCGCTGCAAAGTATTAGTTAATTAGTAAGTTTGAGTAGCCTTTCGTAATCCCGCGGCGGTAATATGTCAAAGTCTATCTCTATGGTATAATTATACGTATTATACTGGTATTTCCATATAGGGAGATTTGGGGGTGTTACAAGCACTCACGAGATTAAATACCCAACCTGACCAATAATTGCGGTGAAAGGTCTTTCATCATCGAGTTTGGTTTGGGGAGACATTTTTAGATGTCTACAGAAGCCTCCACTTTAATTAAGTTTGCAGAAATATAAGTTTCGAAAATGATAGTCAAAGTAGTCGATTAGGATGGAGAATGATTAGAGATGTTCTACTATCCTAAATCACTCTTTATACGTCAATACCTAGAGAATAGTGTTAGTTCCACAGATAAAAGAGTAAAGGGATAGCATGCGTATCTGACACCAATGCATCGGTAGCAAATACGTTTGGAAGCTTTCTACGCCTCGAGAAATCTACCAGATGATAGTTTTTCGCGCCTCGAGACTCCTATCCTGGATCACTGCGATTTGAGCGATTCACTAGATGCAAGATGACAAGTTTCCGCGCCTCGAGATACAAGTTGTAGACTCCTACGCCTCGAGCAATCTACTGAACAATGATCTTCCGCGCCTCGGGAAGATTGATGTGTGATAGTTTCCACGCCTCGGGAACCCTATCGTGAGCTCCTACGCTTCGAGTAACTCATAAATGAAATTCTATACTCCGGGAATAACACTAAGTGTCTGCACCTTGGGACACAATCGCTAACCTCTATGCCTCGAGAAGTATGCAACAATTGACCATCTTCCATGCTTAGAGACAACTTGTCTGATGATGAGAAATTACAAGTCTTCATGCCTCGTGAATCTTGCTGAGGGCAAAATGGTAATTTTGATGGCATTTAAGGGCATGTTCTCTTTAGCTTAATTTCGGTTCGGTTTAGCTCTAATCAATTAAGTTCAGTTTAATTTAGTTCAGTTCCTAACTTCCTTCTCTCATAAACAATTCATTTCAGCTTTATTAAGTTCAGCTTAGTTTAATTTAGTTCAGCCCCAATCAATTCAGTTCAGTTCAATTCAGCTCATTTCAGTAAATTAGAACAGACCCTAAATATCGGTTGGAATTTCCCGCGAGTTTTTTTTTACTCTTGTTACTTGTCAATGCTCACTTTCTTCTTAGTTTTGTTGTATGAACAGCGGATGAACCCGCTCAAGGTCTTTAGTCCCCATCGATCCCAAGCTCGAGAGGTCTTTGTCTTTGCTAAGAAGAGAAGCGAGAGCAAGGAGTAGGAACTCCTATTCTCTTACAAGAGAAGGAGTGAGAGAAGAAGAATATACTCCACCTTCCTCACCCTCAAGTGAAGAAGTAGGTAGTCCTAATTCTTCATCAAGTTCGGAAATCAACCCTTTTTCAACCTTTGACTTTGAGAGTGTGCAACCCCTCAAAATGGGAGAGAATACACCTTTTGGGTCATCTTGGGGCTCCCGAACCCTTTAGGGCGCAAAGTGGAATCCTAACTCCTACTACTCAAGCCAATAAATTCGAAATCAAACCCAATTTGATTGCCTTGATAGAGCGGAAACAATTCTCGGGTGGAAAGTATGAGAGTCCTCATGAAATCTAAAAGAGTTCGATAAATATTGTGATACAATAAAAGTCAGTGGAGTAAATCAAGAATAAATTCGACTCAAAATGTTTCCATTTTCTCTAATTGGGAAAAGTTTAGAATGGCTAGAGAAGGAGTTACCCCCTAACTCTCTCACAACTTGGGAACAAGTCACTTCGGGATTCTTGAGGAGGTTCTATAATCACAGAAAGACCGTCGAAGCTCGATCTTTGATTCAAGGCTTTCGTCAAAAAGGTGGTGAGTCCCTAAGTGCGGCTTGGGAACGATACAAAGAACTCCAATGCCAATGTCCACATCATGGAATACCCAAGTATCAACTCATTCACACTTTCTATGGTGGTCTCACACCTCAAGGAAGAACAAGCTTAGATGCCGGAGTCGGTGGTTCAATCATGAACAAAGGAGAAGATGAAGTGAAATATATCATAGAAGAGGTTGCAAAGCATTACGAAGATTGGTACGAAGGTGATAGAGATGCTACATCTAGAAAGGGCACGGTCTATGCATTAAAGCAAGCCAACGCAATCAACAACCTCTCTACCCAAATCTCCAAAATGACAAAGCAAATGGATGCGCTATTGAAGGAGAAATCCAATCATCAAGGTAACACCTCCCCTTCAACCAAGGGAGGCAATGGTATGAACACTTCCTCCCCTTCTTCTTACAATACAATGCCTCAAGGATGTTTGTTTTGTGTTAATTATGGTACCTATGATCATGTCACCTCTCAATGTGTATATTCTTGTGAAATTCAACCCCCTCCCCAAGAACATGATGAAAATGTGGAAGATGTTAATGCTATGAACTTTGCTCCTATAATGGGGATATGGGGAATATGAGGCCAAACTCCAATCAAATGGGGAATTGGAATCAAAGTGGAAACCATGGTTGGAACCAAAGTGGTGGTGGTTATGATAACCAATATCATGGTGGGGGAGGCCCTTAAAACCTCAATGGATGAGGCTACTCTAACCAAAGAGGGTATGGTAATCAAAATCAACAACCTAACTCCCGATACAATGACTATTAAAACAAAAATTTTGGTGATCAAAGTAACATGTGAAACAATCAACAATGCAATGTTCCTAACCAAGGTATCGGGGGCAGTAGACGTCAATATGCCTCTAATTACGCTCAAACCAATAGGCCTCCCGGTTTCCATTAACCCCAACTTCCCCCACCTCAACAACCTCTTCAACTTGAGGATCCTCCAAATGATCCCGTGATGGCTAAACTAGATGCCTTATTGAAATTGTGTGAAGAGGTTCAAAAAAGACATGAAGAGGACCAAAAGCGAACAAATGCTCACATGAAATTGCTTGAAATTCAAAATTGCGCAAATTGCATCTAATTCATCCCCTTCTTCTTCTTCTTCTTCTACCCTTCCAAGTCAAGGAGTCAACCCTAAACCCATGTATGCCGTGACAACTAAGAGTGGAAAAGTAGTGGGGAGTGACCCTTTGGTTGAGGAGAAGTCTCATGAAGAAGAGGAGCTAGAAGATGAGATTGAGAAAGCCAATAAGTCATTGGGTGGTGAGAAAGAAAGGGATGTTGTTGAGGATCCAAAGGAGAAAGAAGTTAACCCCTTGCCCCTAAATCGCCAACCTAGTGACGTGGGGAAAACTAGTTCGTTGACTAATCCTCCTTAAGTCAAACTAAATTTATAAACACTTAACAAGCCTAATTACAAGTATAGAGGTAAGTCAAGAGTCGAACCCAAAGGAACAGTTATGTTCAAGCGCTCTCAATTATGCGCCTAAGCTAGGTCAAAATCGAAGGTGAAGAAGTAACACTAACAACTAACAAACAAATAACCAAACAAATAAAACACTAGGGAATGGGGATCAACAAGTAATGATGACAATTACAACAACTTGGGAAGAACATGCCAATCAAAGGTTGTGAAGACTTATGATAAGAGCTATCAATTGGAATCAAAGAGTTATCTCCTAATCGTTAAGCTAGATGTCTCTACGAATAGCAAACTAAAAGAATCACAATCCAAACCAATCGATAATTGCAATTCCTAAATCAATTGGTCGTGTCATTAGCAATTGCAATGCAATCTAGCATATTTCTCAAGGCCTAACCAAATTACACACATCCAAACTTACATTAATCACTTTAATCTTAACAATCAATCAACACAATTCCCAAATTAATCACAATTAATCAATCATACAAGTTTCACCCAATCCCTAGCCAAACAACTACTCAAAGATCATCATCTAATCAACAAGGAACTAAAGAAATCAAGAATCAACAAAATATGGAGAACAATTACACTAATCAAGATCAATCATCAAAACCAAATCAAACAAACATGAATCTAAACAAAGCAATAAGATGAGATAGAGTTAGAAATGCTCATTGATAATAAAGAAGATCTTCAACACAATTGTCACCCTTGTATCATCAATCTCTCAAATCACCACTGAAATCTCTCACTTTCTCTCTCTAAATCTTCTCCTAAACTAAACCTAAAACTAGAGAGAGAAACTCTCAACTAAGCTAAAATTATGATCAAAATTATGTTTAAAAACTTCTTACAAAATTAGGGTTAAGAAAGGCATTTATAAAAGGCGCAGAAACCAAATCGAGCGAAGCCGAAAACAGGGAGGAGCGCCCCCGCGATCAGGGGTGCGCACCCGCTCATGCACCATGCGCACCCACGCACAGGGGTTGTGCGCCTGCGCTCTTCTGGGTTTCTTCGACTTCTTCGCCGCTTCGAGCGCTTGCAAATGGGTCTCGTGAGCTCCACTTGATACATGTTGGGGGTGGAAATTTCTAAGGGCCTCCACGGTGGGTTCAACACCATATTTCATAAGAGCACGGCTTGAGAGCGCAAGAGCTAGAACTTGGAGCATCCACTTCCTTGTATCTTAAGCTTTCCTAATGCTATGAGCTTACTCCAAAAGCATCTTCCAACTTATAAAACCACCAATATCAAGACCCGAACCTCGTACAATACCTACAACCACGAAAAGAGGAGAAATAAAGGAGAAAACACAAGAAAAACCATAGAAACACAAAACAAGAGAGAAAAAGGAAATAAAGAGGAAATGCATAAAACTAAGGATTTATTAAGAAAGAAAGCTATGAAAAGAAGGTAAAAACAACCCAAATACTCATTAAATAAGTGCCATAAATGGCACTCATCACCTAGAGAGGAAAAGCTACCCTTTCCACAACGATTTGTGAGAGCCAAGCTTGATGCTCAATTTGGGAAGTTTTTGAATGTCATTAAGAATTTGCATATTTCCCTTCCTTTTGTTGATGCTATGAAACAAATGCCCCACTACTCTAAATTCTTGAAAGACCTTTTGAGTGGGAGAAGGGAGTGTGAAACCGTGAATCTAACCGCCAATTGTAGTGCCATCCTTTCCAACAAACTTCCTACCAAGTTGAAAGATCCATGTAATTTCTCTATTCCTTGTTCCATTAATGGTGTTGAGTTTGACAAAGCATTGTGTGATTTAGGAGCAAGTGTAAGACTTATGCCCTATTCGGTCTACCAAAATCTTAGTGTAGGAACCCTCTCCCCCATAAATGTTACTCTCCAACTAGCGGACTGCTCTACTAGGTTTCCCATGGGTAAATTTGAGGACATTCCCCTTAAGATTGGAAAGATCACATTTCCCGTGGACTTTTATGTGCTAGAGATGGATGAGGATGAGAGGATTTCTATAATTTTGGGTAGACCATTCCTAGCTACTTCTAGAGCAATCTTTGATGTGAAGGAGGGTAAGATGACCCTAAAAATTGACAAAGACTCAATAGAATTTGATTTAAATAGTGTCATACAACAACCCTCCTCAAGTGGTGAATGTTTTAGAGTTGATGTTCTTGATAATGTGTTCAATGAATTTGCTCAATCCCCTTTGCATGCAACTAGTGATCCCCTTGAAAGTATGTTATTTAACGAATCTAAGATAGGTGCTCACAAGGAAGACAAGCAATTCTATGAGGATTTGATTGAGGAAAGTAAAAGAGAGTGCAAAGATGTAAGCGTGGAGGAAGAGGCTCCTTTCACTCATGACCTTTTACAAATTGAGGAAAAAGAAGAGAGCTTCAATGGTAAGGGAGCACCAAAGGTAGACTTGAAACCTCTGCCTTTGGGCTTGAGGTATGCATATCTTGATGCTAATGAGTCTTTTCCCGTAATCATCAATTCCAATCTAACGAAGGAGCAAACCTCCCTCTTGATCAATGTTTTGAGAAAATACAAGGCTTTAGGTTATACCATTGATGACATCAAAGGTATAAGTCCATCCTTATGCGTGCATAAAATTCATCTAGAGGGAGATGCTAAACCCGTTAGACAAAGACAAAGGAAACTCAATCCTTCCATGCAAGAGGTTGTGCGGAAGGAAGTTTCTAAGCTTCTTGATGCGGGAATTTTCTACCCAATTGCTCATAGCGATTGGGTATCTCCTGTACAAGTTGTGCCAAAAAGGGTGGCATGACGGTAGTGAAAAATGATCATGATCAACTAGATCCTAGTAGGCTTGTTACCGGTTGGTGCATGTGCATTGACTATCGCCAACTCAATACAAGTAAATGTAAAGATCATTTTCCATTATCGTTCATTGACCAAATGTTGGAAAGGCTTACAAAGCACTCCTTCTATTGTTTCCTTAATGGTTATTCGGGATTCTTCCAATTCCTGATTGACCCCAAGGATTAAGAGAAGACGACCTTCACATGTCCCTATGGTACCTTTGCGTACCGTAGGATGCCTTTTAGGCTTTGTAATGCCCCCGCCAATTTTCAAAGGTGCATAAAGTCAATTTTCAGTGATATGATTGAAGATGAAATAGAAGTTTTCATGGATGATTTCTCCGTTGGAGAAACATCCTATGAAGATTGTCTATCCAATCTATCTCGTTGCTTAGAAAGGTGTGAGACGGCCAACCTCGTGCTAAATTGCGAGAAGTGTCATTTTATAGTAGAGAGTGGGATTGTCCTTGGGCAAAAAATCTCACATAAAGGCATCGAGGTGGATAAGGAAAATGTAGAGGTTATTGAGAAGGTTCCTCCACCCACCAATGTGAGGGAAGTGAGATCTTTTCTTGGCCATGCCGGGTTTTATCGGTGTTTTATAAAAGATTTTTCATTGATTGTCAAACCTCTCACATCCCTCTTGCAACAAGATAAATAATTTGTATTTGATGATGCTTGTCAAGAATCGTTTTGTAGGTTGAAAGAAGCACTTTGCACCGCTCCCATACTCCAAGGACCAGATTGGTCTCTACCATTCGAACTTATGTGTGATGCAAACGATGAGGCCATTGGCTCGGTCCTTGGACAACAAAAGGAAGTAACTTCCTGTTATACATTACTTGTCCAAGACTCTCAACGATGCGCAACGGAATTATACAACTACCGAGAAGGAATTCTTGGTCGTTATCCACTCGGCTCGCAAGAAGGAGGCTAAACCGAGATTGTTGAGATGGGTTTTGGTCCTTTAAGATTTTGATTATGAAATGAGAGATAAAAGGGGGCCGAGAATGTGGTGGCGGAACCTTTCTATGTTGGGTGGTGCAAGGATTCATGAAAACGGTTTGCCAATAGAAGATGCTTTAAAGGATGATTTTCTATATGCTCTTGAGGAGAAGATAGAACCATGATATGCGGATATAGTCAATTATTTGTCTTGTAATGCCATACCTCAAGACTTCACCTCCCAACAACGTCGAAAAATCAAGCATGAAGCCAAGCGATATATATGGGATGACCCCATTTTTTAGAAAAGAGGGGTTGATGGTTTGCTAAGAAGATGCGTCCCCAACGATGAGATTCAAAGTGTCCTGCATGTGTTCCACTCTTCTCCTTGTGGTTGGCATATGAATGCTCAAAAGACCGCCTCCAAGATCTTGCAATCTATGCTATTTTGGCCCTCTCTGTTTAAAGATGCTTAGCAATTTGTCAAAACTTGTGATAGGTGTCAAAGGACGGGGAACATCTCTTAGAAGGACGAAATGCCTCAAAACTCTATCCTTGAGCTCGAGGTCTTTGATGTATGAGCTAAAGATTTCATGGGTCCTTTCATTTCTTCTCAAGGAAACAAGTACATCTTGGTAGTCGTTGATTATGTCTTTAAATGGGCGGAAGCCGTGGCATCTCCTACGAATGATTCAAAGGTGGTTGTCAATCTATTCAAGAAGGTGATCTTTCGGAGGTTTGGTGTTCCTAGGACCATTATCAGTTATAGGGGGTCGCATTTTAATCACCACACCTTTACTAGACTTCTCGATAAGTATGGTGTATCTCACAAGCGAGGGCTTGCTTACCACCCTCAAACAAGTGGTCAAGCGGAGATAACCGATAGGGAGCTCAAGGTCATCTTGGATAAGATGGTGGCTAGAACAAGGAAAGATTGGTCTTCTAAGTTCATTGACTCTCTATGGGCATATAGGACCGCTTTCAAGACTCCCATAGGGACTACTTTCTATAAGCTTGTTTATGGAAAAATTTGTCATTTACCCGTAGAGATGGAGCACCGAACTCATTAGGCTATCAACCAAATCAACTTCGATCTCCGTAGTGGGGCTGAGAAAAGACTCCTAGGGCTTCATGAGTTGGAAGAGTTGAAAATAAATTCCTACAACAGTGTAAGCATGTACAAGGCAATAACCAAGGCTTGGCATGATGCTCAAATTATCAAGAAAGAGTTCGCCATAGGCCAAAAGGTTCTCTTATTCAACTCCTGCTTGAGGCTTTTCCCGGGCAAGCATAGATATAGATGGAGTGGGCCATTCGTCATTACAAAGGTGTTCCCCTATGGAGCTTAAGAGATCTCTAAGGACAAGCACCCCCCATTCAAGGTTAATGGTCACCGACTCAAGCCCTATTATGAAGGACATCCCATTGATAACCTGACTTCTACAGCACTTCTTGATGTGCATCATCCATTTGAACCTCCTTAATTTAGCTCAAGCAACATCGAGCTAACGACGTAAACCAAAAGCGCTTCCGGGAGGCAACCCGTGTTTCTAACTCTTTTTCTACTTCTTTCTACCCTCTTCTATTATTTTGGTCTCATTTTGTTATTTTGATTAATAGGTGATTGGATTATTTGGTCGAGGATTTTTCATGTTCATTTATGAGAGAAAGAAGGATTGAAATTCAATGAATGTTAAAAACCCAATGTGCGGGCGCGCATGACTATGAGAACCCACGCACAGGAATTGTTCAACAGAAAAAATCAAGGCAAGAAGATTCGTGCGCCTTGTACGCGCAGCCAGCATGTGCGCGGGCGCACATGACTGTGAGAACCCACGCATCAATGGACATCAAATTTCCAGATTGAGGCAGAAACATTTGCGCGACCTGTGTGCGCCCTATGTGCGGGTGCGCAGTCCTGTGCGCGGGCGTGCATCATTGGGTTTCACGATGCTTAAGTCTTTCTTTTTCCCCCAATTTTCCTTCATTTCTCAAACTCAATCTTCGATTCTCCTTCTCTCTCCTCACAAACTCAAACCCTAACTTCTCAATCTCATCCATAACTCACAATTTATCTTGATTTTTCACCTAATCCACCACATTTATTCACTCTTTTCACAAAATTCCTCAATTTCTCTCTCCAAAATACCCAATTTCCCCCATTTTCGTGGTCAAGAAGCTTGGTTGGAGGTGGGTGCTCATGGGTGTTCGTGGTTGAGTTCAAGCTTCCTCCTGGTGGTATAACTCTCAACCTTGTTACTTTGTTGTTCAATTCTACTAGATTATGCAAAGTTTTTGAGTTATTAAGCATGTTTTAGCTTTAGTATGGAATTTGTGTGATTATGTGTTGTTTTGAACATTTTTGCTAAGAATTGTTGGATTTTGGTGTATAATTGTGTGGTTTTGGAACATTATTGTTGGAATTGATTGAATTTGATGCAATGTTTATGTGAATTGAGCAATGTTATTGGAATTGTTTGAGTTCAATGCAATTTTCATGTAAGTTGGTATTGTTGTTGGTATGACTTGATAATAGTGATAAAACTTTGAGATTTTGGTCATTGTTGTTGATCTTGCTTGTACTAGGTGTTATAATTGTGAGATTTGTTGTTGCTACTAACCTCATTTGTAGATTGTTAAGTCGAAGCCTAATTTTGTTGTTGTTGAGGTTCAAATTTGGTTGGTTTGGAAGGTTTTGCTTCCTTCTTTTGTCTTGGTTGTTTGTGGTGTTCTTTGTGATATTTGTGTGTGCTTAAAATGAGTAAAAGGAAGAGTAGAAAGGATCCCCGGTTTGTAGTTAAAGAGCCTCAACCTCAAACTCAAAATCAAACACAACCACCCATTTCTCTTTCCGCCTTAAAATTCATCAACAAAAACCATTCACCCTTCCACAAAGACCTAAGAAAGCGCAAGATAAACCCCATAAGGCATTATTGTCGATGGGCTTTGGAAAAATTGGGGATAGATGAGAACCTTAGGTCGCTCCTACGCAACCTAGGGATAAGTGAATTCATCAATTACCACCACCGAACATATAAAGAGCCCACCTATGGATTCCTCGCCTCCTTCGAAAAAGAACCATGTAGGCACAATGATTTCCAAATCTCATTCCAACTCTTTGATGCTCGCCACACCATGAGGCTTTGAGACTTCAATGCCTTGTTAGACTTCCACCCCGATGCAGACCTTTGTAAGGAGGGTGTTCCCATCGTAGGGGATCTTTCTCCTTAAATGCCCATGACCCTTTAAAAGCCTAGGAATTTACAATTGTTAGGGTTTAATAGGATTAGAATTCCTAACTGTTTGGGGGACCTTCAATTAGAATGGATCATATCATCACACTTTTTTGTAAGAAACAAGTAGGAGTCGCCAATGGGTTTTAGGAAAACTCATAAACCTCGTTCATGCCTTTCTCCCAAATAGAGTTCAAGGGATATTTAGCACGAATCGTAAGTTTACCCATGCCCAAATTAGTCTGCATAAACCAGAAATGAGTTTGGGAGCGAGGGTACCAAGATAACGTTCCCTTTAGAGGGGAATCACTATCTTAGCCCTAATACGACCTCTACTAGCTCTTCCTTTTTCACAATTCATCACCAAACAATATATGCAACGTGATACCTAAAGACTAAGTTCGCTGATTTTATTTACACGTGTCAATCACGTAGGAATTACATTGCTAAAGTCATTATTCTTAGTTAATCAATATTCGTGAAGAGAACAAAAATAAACAAGATTCACCTTGGCTTAAGTGATCAATCAACAATTAATTATTCAATTCTATTCTTTATTTAACGCAAGATGCTATGTGAAATTAATTAGTTAAAAGTTTGTTTAAAGTGATCAAACAACACTAATTACTTAATTAAAGTTATTTTAAACAAAAAAATAATGTGATTGATCTAAGTGCTCGGGAATTTACCACTTCTCTTTGCTAGATCTTTGTTTAGAACACTTATGGACTCCTTCTTGTTTGGGAACCTCCACTGTAGTAACAAGTATTGAGGGGGTGAGTGTTTAGGACAACAGGGTTTGATAGTTCATAAGTTCACAAAGTTTCTGCCAGAGTTTTAGGTTAGTTTCTGTCTGTTTGAGCCTCGTATTAAGCCCCTATTTATAGGGAATGGGTACGTTTAGGGTTTTAAACGTTCTGCCGCAGCAGGTCTCGCGCGCATCTGAATGGGTTGTGCGCGACAGCCAACCGCAAGTCATTGAGATGCGCTACTTTGGGCAGCGCAACTGGTGATCTTGCGCGCGGTATTATGGTAAGATTCGATTTTATATTTTTAAGAAATCTGAATCTTTTGCAAGCGTATCACCTATTGCACGCGAATTTCTCTGTCACAGCATTGATTTTTAACCTAGGCGCCTCTAAATCCGTCATAATTAGGTTTTAACCTCGGGCTTAAGCCTAATTATGATCGGACTTAGTTAGTTAGACCTTATTGCATTTGTTTTTGGGTTAGGTGTAAGGAGGGGGTTCCTCTCCTTAAATGCCCATGGCCCTTTAAAAGCCTAGGACTTTACACTTGTTAGGGTGTAGTAGGATTTGAATTCTTGACTGTTTGGGGGATCTTGAATTAGAATTGATTCTATCATTATGCTTTTTTGTAAGAAACAAGTAGGGAGTCGCCAATGAGTTTTAGGAAAAACTCATAAACCTCGTTCATGCCTTTCTTCCATGTGGAGTTCATGGAATAATTAGCACGAATCATAAGTTTACCCATGCCCAAATTGGTCTATAAACCAGAAATGAGTTCGGGAGCAAGGGTACTAAAATAACATTCCCTTTAGAGGGGAATCATTGTCCTAGCCCTAGTGCGGCCTCTACTAGCTCTTCCTTTTTTACAATTTCATCACCAAACAATATATGCAACGCGATACCTAAAACTATGTTAGTTGATTTTATTTACACGTACCAATTCACGTAGGAATTACATCGTAATGTCGTTATTCTTTATTTAATCAAATTCGTGAAAAAGACAAGAAAATAAACAATATTCGCCTTGGCTTAAGTGATCAACCAACAATTATTTATTTCAATTCTAATCTTTATTTAACGCAAGATACTATGTGGAATTGATTAATTAATTATTTTAAAGGTGATCAAACAACACTAATTAATTAATTAAAGTTCTTTTAAATAAGAAAATAAATGTGATTTAACTAAGTGCTCCGGAATTTACCACTTCTCTTTGCTAGATCTCAATTTAGAATACTTATGGACTGCTTCTTGTTGGGAAACCTCCACCGTAGTAACAAAATATCAAAAGGGGTGAGTGTTTAGGACAAGAGGGGCTAGGTTGCACAAGTTCACAAGTATTTCGCCAGAGTTTTTTAGGTTATTTTCTGTCTGTTTAAGCCTCGGTTTAAGCTCTTATTTATAGGGAATGATTAGGTTTAGGGTTACGAGCATTCTGACGCAGCAGGTGTCGCGCGCAACAGGATAAGTTGCGCGCGGCATCCCAGCGTAAGTGATTAGGTTGCGCTGCTATGGGAAGCGCAACTAATTGTCTTGCGCGCGACTTTATGGTAAGATTCGATTTTATATTTTCCGTATAATTCTGAATCTTCTGCAGCGCAACTCTGGAGGTTTTCCCTAGTCTTAACGCGCTAAAGAATCTAGATTGATCCTTTGTAATTGTAGAACGCTTTTACAAGTGAAGGTGTTCTAGGAGATGTCAAGTCATGAGAATAGATCGGTTTTAAAAGGATAAATGGGGAAGATTTCCTCTCAATAGTGTCATCGTTGGTCTAAAGTCCCTCGATATGTCATTGAAACTTTAGCCTGACTTTAACAAAGTAAAAAGATGAAAAGGGGTTTTCGGTATTCCAGCCGAAATGGTCCGGTATTCGAGCCGGATGTCCACAAGATAGAAATACATGTCTCAGGACTGGAGGCATATATCCAAATCCAGTGAAAGGGAAGAAAGTCAACAACTCTCTCAGCAATTTTGTCCACAAGATGAGTACACGTGTCTCAGGACTAGGGGCACGTGACTACATAGGCGCGACATCGTCTCGTCACTTCTTTATACAGGGGGTGATTCGACACCCTAACTGTCCGGTAAGTTAGTGAGCGCACTAATTACCGTATTTGCTCCCATTAAAGAAGTGCATGTTCCTGATGCTCCCTAAAGTAATTCTCTACCTTTTAGTTCCGAGAGGTAGATCTCGCAAAGCTTAGGCTGAAGTGAAATTTTACGCAACACCTACGCCGTACAATTTTGCGCCGTACGATACGCCATTTGCATTTTTACGCTGCATGAAAACGCCTTCCTTTTTGCTTCGGACGTGAAAAAAGAAGAAAACCCGGAAATTTGTAACGTCAGTACAGTAAAATGACAAACCTGTCTATGGGTGCTTTTACGTAAAGCACCACCACGGAACGTCTTAAGGCACCCTTACGAAAAACGTTCAAAACGTATGCTTGGGGAAGGCAAAAAGCACGGTGTGCATGCAAGAATGGTGTAAAAAACTAAAGAAGAAAACAAACTACAATATGCAAAGCAATTTAAAAAGATTTTGATAATTTGCGCGCCATTACGTCTAATTACGAGCAAAAACCGTTAAAAAATTATCAAACGGATCAAAATCAAGATTCCGGTCATTTTAGTGACCAGTATCCGCGCGGAACTCAATGGGTAGCGCTGGCCAGGCGCGCGCATCTTTCTGAGTTGCGCTGGTCTGTCACGCGCAACTGATTCAGTTGCGCGCGACACTCAGTTCAGCAAAAAGAAAATCGCAAAACGCGATTTTTCATTTCGCTTTCTCTTTCCTTCCTTCATCTATTTTCGCCTCTTTCTTTCTCTAAAGAGCTCGGTTTCTTGTGATTTTCAAAGCTAAAGGAAGAAAATTTTCTGTTGTTTTCCATAATCTAATGTAAGTTTTCTGTTGTTTTTCGTTTGATTTAGGCTTAATTGGGACAATTTTCGAACCGTTGAACACTAAGTTTCGAATTTGGGGGTTTTTGATTCAATCCATTATTCTTGAAATTGTTTGTTCCATGTTGTTATACTATGTTTGAGGACTGTTTTGCAACAAATTTCATGAAAAATGGTTAAGTATTGAACCTTGTATGAGCATTTCTTCGTGTGAATGCGTTTTTTGCAATTCTACTCGAATTTGGTTTGATTTTCTGTTATTTTGTTTGCTCATTTTGGTTATACTTGTAAATTATGCAGCAATTGTAGTATTGGAACTAGTTTTGCTTCCATAATTACTATTTTGAAAATTTTGAATCCGAAAAATTGGCGCGAAGTGTATACTTAGCCTATTTTTGCCATATTCGAACTTCAAGATTGTTTGGTAGACGATAATTGTGTTTATATTACTGTTATTCGTCTAGAAGTACTTGATTCTTTGAGATTATGGAATACAATCCCTTAAATACTTAGTTAAAACTGTTATAGGATGGCCTTTGTAGGTGTTAGAAGCCCCCATTTATTGAGTTTAAATACGGGTATCGTAGCCCCTAAGTGTGGGTGGCATTCGATTTTCGTGTTTTGCCCTATCGGCAGCCGTTACGCTGCCGAAATGGGTTTAGAATACGTGTATTAGTTTAGTTTAGGAAATAAAGTAAACTAATTAAAGAAACTTTATCCATCATAGCATGGACTCGCCTCCATTTGTCGATGTTGAGGAGATCCTAGGTGGTCCGGACGAGGCGGTTCTCCCTCGGAAGAGGGTGACCCGTCCTCGAGAAGAGGTTCAAGAACGACGCGTCGCAGCCGATCGACGTCGCCAAGAGGATGTGGTTTGGGAGGCTCCTCCCACTTGGGACCCTAGGGTCCTTAAGTGGGACCCAGACCATCATGTTTCGATTAGAGGGTGGCGAGGCATCGTGAGTTTTTCGCGCCTTTGTTTCTTTCTCTTTTCCTTTGTTTCTCCTTTTTAAACCATAACCGTTTTTTTTCTTTATTCTTTTCTTTAGAGTGAGCCTAGCATGCGTTTATACGGCTCTGGTGACTTGCGAGCCCGTTTTGAGAGTTTGCCCGAGGTGGCAAAGGAGATTGTAGCACTTTCCGGGATTGACTCCCAACTTGCGGCTCTTCGGGATTTATCGAGTCAGCCTGCATCGTCAGCTTTCCTCCGTGGATTGCTGGAGTTTTGGTGGGATTCCATCAACACTTTTCATTTTCCATGGGGAGAGATGACGGTTACTCCTTTCGATTTCTCTATGATTACAGGTTTTCCTTACGGAGGCGAGCCCGTAGTCATTGAGTTCGTTAAGGGGTCAGGGATGAGAGGCTGCGCGACCTTGTGGGGGACCGTCTTGCGTCGGCCCTTCACGTGTCGGTTCTTGTCGACGAGTTGTCGGTTGACAAGCTTGATCGGCAGTGTACACCTGAGCAGCTGGCTCGGATATACATTGCTCACGTTCTTTCCGTCACCATCTTGAGTGATCGAGGAGAGTGTTTCGCTATTAGGTTACTTATTTGCCTCAGCGATTTGGGGCAAGTAGGTGACCTGAGTTGGGCGGAGGTGTCGTATGCCCGTATGCTTACAACTATGAGCAAGGCGACCCGGGTGATGGATTCCACAGCAGCTACTAAGGTGCCTCGGATCTCCCTTACGTGGCATGGTCGTATCCTTGAGGTACGTGTTCTAAGCTTCTTTCGGTTATTACTTTCGCTTTTTTCCTTTAGGCTTATCTTTTCTCGATTTCAGGCTTGGGGATACTCGTACCTGCCTTTCTTAGCCCCCAGGGTGCTTGGGGCTGCTCGTTTACCTATCGGCCATCGATTGGTCGCGATTAAGAAGAGACGAGCCACTTCTGCCGGCGAATTTCGCCAGAGGATCCTTTCGGCGACTCGTGCGTCAGTGAGTATTCCAACTACATGTGCATTCTTTGATTTTATTTATTTTTTGACGATTTTTCATGTGGTTGTGTTTTATAGATCGATTTCCGTCCTTGGAGTTTGATCATCGGAGTCCTTGAGGCTATTCGGTCTGGCATGGTTCGTTGCCGTTTCCGAGCCCTCTATCCGGGACTCTTAGTGCTCCAGAGGACAGACACTTTCGTCCGAGGAGCCTTTGGTTCCTGCGAATCCTCCGATCCGGATGTTACGTCCGGACTTGTTGTCTACAGAGGATCGAGCTCAGGTAATCCTTGGTTATCCAGTGGAGCAGCTGGTGCTACCGGAGGTTTCTTATCCGGCTTTTATAGCATCCAGGCTGACTCATTTTCCGGCTTTTGTTCCGGTTAGCACTCTAACTCTCACTTTTCCTTGTTTCTATTTATTTTTCAGAACTTTGACCCTTTTATCGTTTTTTGTCATGTATATTTTAGCGGGTCGAGCTAGGTGGTTGGGTGCCTCCTACAGCGGAGATCACGTATACGGATGTTGTCGGATCGGTAATTCGTGAGACCCTTCCAGCAGCGGAGGATGATGAGGGGATACCGTTTGTACCTAAGACGGTTGAGTCGGTCTGTCTTTTGTGTATATGTACTTAAACATTTCTATTTATTTTTTGTTTCATATACATTTGTTTACTAACTGTCCTTGTATTCTTGGAACAGGTTCCGCGGGAAACCGTGAACGGCATGGTGAGGACTTTACGTGCTTTCCGAGCTGCTTACCGGAGAGCCCTCGTGACTTTATCATGCCGTGATCATCGGATGATCGCGGTAAGTTTTATTTCTTTTCTTTTCAACAAATTAAAGTTATTATATTTCATGTATTAATCTTCGTTTTGGATTTTGCAGGATGTGCAGCAACCGTCTAGTAGTCGCCGAGCACCCTGATTCCTTTTGTACACATATTTGTTATTTATTTTAGGAAACAGATGTATATATATATATGTATTCTTTCATTGTTGTACATATGACACATTTGCATATATGTCATCATTATTATATTTTTTGTTTCCATGTGTACATTATTATTATTTTCGAGGGAGGGAAAGGGTTCCCGACTTACCCCCCTCGAAAAAATAACCACAACTTGAAAAAAGGAAGGCGAAAAGAAAACAAAAAAGAAGAAAAAAGAGAAAAAAGAAAATAATAAAAAAGAAAATAAGGAAGTAGGAAAATAATAAAAAAGAAAATAAGAAAGTAGGAAAATAATAATAAAAAAAAATAAGAAAGTAGGAAAATAATAATAAAAAAAAGAAAATAAGAAAGTAGGAAAATAATAAATAAAATAAAAAATAAAGAAAATAAAAAGAACATAAGAAAGTATGAAAATAATAAAAAATAAAAAATAAAAAAATAAGAAAGTAGGCAAGAAAAGAGACACAGAGGGTTAAAAGGCAAGCGTATGATTCGGCTTAAGATTTCGTGAAGATTCTGTCATTATGTTAGCCAAAATACATAAATAAACCCAACTCATATGCTACGACAGGGGAGACGCGCGCAACTGCGTGAGTTGCGCGCGGCTGTCGTGGGCATGTGAATTAGTTGCGCGCGGATGTCGCGCGCAACTCATGAGTTGCGCGTGCCACCTGTTGGTGAACTTTCCTTTAAGCCAAATTTGCCGAAAATTTGCCCCTCTTGGGTCTATTTAAACGTGGTTTCGTGTAGGCTTTTGATCATCTCGCATTCATTCGCTTAGTAATATAAGAAACTAAAAAGAATTAATCTCTCTAAATTCTCCTTCTCTCTTGTTTTTTGAACAATGGTGAAGACCTTTGAACAACGTTTGAAGCAATGGGTCACTTCCCTTCCAACCGAGGACAAACTAGCTTTCAAAATTTACCACCTAGACCCTCTATTGAATTATATGCAACTAGTGGTTAACTTTGATTTTCTTCATGCCGCAGTCAACCATTGGGACTCTAACCACCATCTTTTCTTGTTTAAAGGGGACGAAATTGTCCCTCTACTCGGTAAGTTTGAAGCCTTGCTAGGTTTCCCTACAAGTACTCTCTCTGTGACTTATTCGCCTACCTTGTCGGATCCCAAACCTATATTCCAAAGATTTTTTGGCTTGTCCGACAATGATATGACCAACATTAGAACTGAAGAAGGCGTGAACTTGATTCAATTTATTGAACATTTTGTCGCCCCCCGTGACAACATGACTAAACAACACTTTAAAATTCGTGCTTTATGTTATTGTCTTGTTGTTAATTATTTACTTAGGGTAGGCAAATAATAAATAGATTATTCCATGGTGTCCATAGTAGAGCAAATAGAGGGATGTCATTCACCCGCTCCATTGGCTTTGGCAGAAATCGTTCTATGTTTGAATCGCCTTAAAGGAGACCCTAACGAAAACGGTTTCACGGGAAGTCCACTCCTATTACACGTACGTTTTTTTTTCGTCGTTTATCATCGCAAGTTACGAAGTTGCGCTGGCATGACCAGCGCAATCTTCTGTGCAGCGCGCGGATGGTGCGCGCAACTGGTTTTGATGCGCGCGCCACCTGCTTGTGTAAAAATCATAAACAGATTTTTTTTTTTTTTTGTTGATTTGGCTCATGGAGCGTTTGCGAATTGTTGATCAGCCACAAAACCTTGAGGCTAATGGAGTAAGGACATTCCCTGGATGTCGAATCCTTTATAAGCATAAGAACGAAGAGGAATGGACGTCGTTTTTCTGTCATGGGGTTCCTAACATACGGTTTGTGATTCCTTGGTGGAACATAAATAGTATGGTTGGGAATAGTCTCAATTACCCTTACATTAGGCTTTTAGGCCTATCTAGTACTACTTATATTTTTCCTAGCAGGGTAATGAGACAATACGGGATGAAACAAATTATTCCTGGCAAGATTGTGATGCCCCTAAAGATGTGATTTTTAGACCCGAGCGAATTTTTGGTTGGATGGAAAATTGGTCAAGTCTTCCCATATGGGTAGTACAAAATCCTACTACGAGTATTGCATTATCTTCCTTTTACAAAGCTTGGATGAATGCGGCGGATAAGGGCGAATTAAACAAGGCTCGATCTCAATATCAAGTCGTCACGGCTCGCAATCAACCTAAGCCCCTGATGCATTCGGCCACCACTACTCCTCCTAGTGGCCAAAACAAAGGGGTGAGAAGAAAATTAGACTTCTCATCTCCTAAGGCGCGTTCGAAGGAAACAAAAAGGAAAGCTCCCTCCAAACCTGCACAACAAGGTGTGATAATCAAGGAACTTTCGCAAGAAACTCGAAAAAGGACTCTAACGAAATCTTTGGAAAAGGGAAAAAAGGTTAAAAAGACCCCGATTCCCAAATTGAAGAACAATGTATGGGTCAAGAAGTATAACGTAGGAGAAAGCTCTAAGGTTTCTGAGAATACTGCGATGGAAACTACTCCTCCATCGTCCGTGACAATTGAGGACATAGTAAAACCTTAGAGTGTTACAAAGTTTCGCCATTAGTTTTAAATTGAATAAAGTGTAATCACTACTATGTTTTTTTTTTTTTTCGTTTACAATCTAGTTCAACAATGTCTCTCTTTTCTTTGAAATTTGAATGAAATAAAATGAGCTTTATATTTTTATATTTTGATATGACCGAATCATAAAGATTGCCTACGTATTCGCATTACGAAATCAGGTCTTTGCATAGTTCTAATGTTTTATTTTTATTATGTATTTTTTATTTTTCTTTAATCTCTTAGGTAAAAAGATTAAATCAAAGTTTAATTTATTTTCCGAGTATATGTTATATTTATGAAACACCCTCTTTTTGCCGCAAGTAGAAGTCGCAACTTCATTCAAACGTAAAAAAAAAAAACGGGTTCGAGTTCGTCATCAGGTGGCGCGCGCAACATCTGTAGTTGCGCGAGCCTGCCACGCGCAACGAAATTTGTTGCGCGTGACATCCGCGCGCAACTAATTCAGTTACGCGCGACACCTGTGCTACGAATGTCTCGAAATTTTTTTTTTTTTAAAAAAAAATTCTGTATTATTACCCCCCCCCCCCCCCAAGTGTGAAGATTTTTTCGTGATGTTTGAAAAAAAATTTGAACACTTAGAACGGTTTATTATTTGAACACTTAGAACGGTTTATTATTTCTAAATTACCCCCCCAAGTGTTATGTATTTTATCGTGTTATTCGGTAAAATGCATAACACTTAGAATCTTTCCGTTCAATGCTAATTAAAATTGGTTGTATGAGTGAACGAGTTTATCCGGATTTCATATGTAATATTTCTTAAGTCGATCAATGTTTATTAATTAGCGAATTTCATCTCCTCCGATATCCATTAATCTGACGGCTTCTCATGATAGGATTTCAATTACGCGGTAGGGACCTATTCAATTGGGTTTGAATTTCCCTCTTAGATCGGTTAGTGGACCCCTAACCTCCTTTAGTACAAAGTCACCTTCTTTTATATTTCTGGGTTTAAATATTTTATTGAAATGACGCGCAATGCGCCTTTGGTAGACTTGTACATGATGCAAAGCTCTTAATCGTCGTTCATCGAGGAATAAAAGCTCTTCATACCTCGCTCTTACCTATTTAGCTTCCGGTAGCTTACTTTCAAGTACGATGCGTAGGGACGGTATTTCCAGTTCGACTGGTTGAACTGCGTCCATTCCGAAAACTAAGGAGTATGGAGTTACTCCTATTGATGTTCGTATAGACGTTCTATAACCCCATAATGCGAAGTGTAGTTTATTCGGCCACTCTTTATAATTTTCTGCCATTTTCTTAATGATAACTGTTATATTTTTATTTGCCGACTCTACAGCTCCATTCATTTGAGGTCTGTATGGAGATGAGTGATGATGTTTTACTTTATAACGAGTTAAGAGGGTCTCGACTTCAACTTTGAATTGAGATCCCTGATCACTATTTAGTTCATGTAGAACTACATATCTACAAAATATATTTCGTTCGAGAAACTTTGCGACATGTTTAGAAGTGATATTCACGTAAGAAGCAGCCTCAATCCACTTAGTGAAGTAATCGATGGCTACTAATACGTACTCGTGCCCTCCTGCTCCTGTTGGAAAGATTTTCCAATTATGTCAATTCCCTAAGTTGAAAAAGGCCAAGGGGAAGTGAGATTGTATTGTTCGGATGGTGGAAGGTGTTGTAAATTAGCGAACATTTGGCACTCTGGACATGTTTTAACATATTGTATGCAATCATGTTCCATAGTGGACCAATAGTACCCTTGTCGTGAAATTATTTTTGAAAGCATTTTACCATTCATGTGAGGTCCATAAACACCTTTATGAGTATTTTCCATAAGGCGTCGTGTGGCTTCCAGTTGGTCTATACATAATAAACTTTGACCATTAGGTCCTTTTTTGCATAATTGACCATATTGGGCCGCAAGTGTTCGTAAGGCTCGTCGGTCTTTCGATGAAATATTTTCAGGATATGTGCCATGGGTAATATATTGGAGGATATGATCATACCAGGGACTGTCTCCTTCGATGTCATTTATTTCCTCTATTGCGTTGCAATACGCTGGTTCTTCTCTTCTATCAACGCATAATGGCATCATATTTAAGTGATCTGGAATGTTGATCATTGAGGCTAATTTTGCTAGTGCATCGGCAAGTTGATTGTCATCCCTTGGGAGATATTTAAAATCAATATGTTCAAAATGCTAGATGAGTTGCTCTAGGTGTGCTTGGTATAATATCATTGTGGAGTTCTTTATTTTCCATTTTTTTAGTATATGATTTATAATCAAACTAGAATCTCCATATACCTCTAATTTTTGCACACCTATGCTAGCTGCTGCTTCTAATCCAATAATGCACGCTTCACATTCTGCGGCATTATTGGTAACCTCAAAGTCTAATTTAACAGAGATTGGAGTATATGCTCCCTCTGGACTTATGAGTAACACTCCTATGCCACATCCTTTTTGATTGGACGCACCGTCGAAGTACATTACCCATTTGTCATCTTGTGTCATGAGAATCTCTTCATCCGGAAGATGAGTAGTTTCTGCACGACTAGTTTGAATTGGATGTTGTGCTAGAAAGTTGGAAATTACTTTTCCTTTCATTGATTTTTCAGGAATATATTTTAACTCAAATTCGGCCAACATCACCAACCACTTAGATATCCTTTCTTGTATAGGTGGTTGTTTCAAACAAATACTTTATCGGGTTTTGTTGAGAAATCACATGAGTAGTGTGTGGTATCATATAATGTCGTAATTTTTTAGTTGCCCACACTAATGCTAGGCTTGTCTTTTCCAAGGTGCTATGTTTTGTTTCATATTGGATGAATTTTTTACTTATGTAATATATTGCACGCTCGACTTTTTCTACCTCTTGTGCTAACATGGCGCCTGTGGCTGTGTCTGTAACTGTAATGTATAGCCTAAGAGGTAGTTTGGGTACTAGTGGTGCTAAAATTGGTGGACTTTTGAGATAATCTTTGATTTTCTCAAAGGCCTTTTGGAATTGATCGTCCCATTCATGTTTCTCCTCTTTTTTCAATTTTTTAAATATTGGCTCACAAGTCATAGTCAATTTGTTGATAAATCGACTAATGTATTGTAGTTTGCCAAGGAATCCCCTGATTTCTTTTTCTGTTTGAGGGGGAGGCATGTCAACAATTGCCTTTATTTTAGAGGGATCGATCTCGATGCCACGTGTGCTTACTACGTATCCGAGTAACTTGCCAGAAGTTACTCCGAAGGCGCATTTTTGTGGATTCAATCGCATTTTGTATTCTTTTATGCGAGTGAAAAATTTGCGTAAAGCTTTTATATGTCCCATTCTATCTTTGGACTTTACGATCATATCATCCACATACACTTCTATTTCTGTGTGCATCATATCATGCAAGAGAGTCGTAGCCGTTCTTTGGTACGTAGCTCCTGCATTTTTTAAACCAAATGGCATGACTGTGTAGCAATACGTACCCCAAGGGGTAATAAAGCATGTCTTTTCTTCGTCTTCTTTTGCCATTAAAATTTGGTTGTAACCTACGTATCCATCCATAAAGGATAACATCGCATGTTCAGCCGTGTTATCTACCAATATATCAATATGTTGTAGAGGAAAATCGTCTTCAGGGCTAGCTTTATTAAGGTCCCTAAAGTCGACACACATGCGAACTCGTCCATCCTTTTAAAGGACTGGGACGATGTTCGCTACCCATTCTGGGTAATTACATATGCGAATAAAACCTGCGTCTAACTGTTTTTGTACTTCTTCCTTTATTTTTAATGCGACATCAGGTTTCATTCGTAGAAGTTTTTGTTTTACTGGTTTAGAGGTAGGGTTCAAGGGAATGGTATGTTTCGCAATTTCCCTATCTATTCCAGGCATGTCCTTGTATGACCAAGCAAACACGTCTTCGAATTCTTTGAGCGTCGATATGAGGGTCGATCGCTCTTTCGGACTTAAAGTTAAGCCAATTTTGACTTCTCTTTTATTTTCGTTTGTTCCTATATTAACTATTTCAGTTTCTTCAACGATAGGGTTCTTTTGTTCTCGTTCATTCATTAGTTCAACCAATTTAATAATGTTATCATCATCATTAGATTGATTGTTATAGCATTCGAAAGATTCAAGAGAAGGCATATACTCGGAAATAGAGCTCATATTATTAAAATCAAAAGAGAGTACATCAAGAGAAGAATCCTTTTTGGGATCTTCGTCCTTAGAACTAGAAAATAAAGACTCATTAATGGCCACAAGGCCTAGATTTTCAGCTTCCCTAGAGTCTATAATAGATTCATCGTCCGATTCTTCAAACATCTTCCCTTCGCCTGTGACGATTTTCAGCTTATCGCCTTTATGATTGGTCCATTTGAAAGATTTCCTCCATCCATGCTCAAAATTTTTATTTGAAAGGGTGATCAACGAGGTTGGGTCAATTGCTTCATCTTGAATGGCGTTTTGATTGGTCATTGTAGCGACATGATTTTGCTCTAGTCCAAATAGCAAGTTAAATGCTTGCCCATCATAGCACCCTGGAGTTGGGTGTTTTGATTTAACGATACTAAGATCGTCATCCAAGAAGTAGCAATCATGAAATATTTCAAATCCAGGCTTCTTGATTCCTTCCAGAACTAAGGGTTCTGGAAAGTCGTAGCATGGGTAATCTTCTCCCTCCCTAATGAATTGCCCATTAAGGGTTTGTTGATAGGATGGGAGTAAAGTGATTATCCCTTTCTTATTATTGTCTCTACGTTCTTTGTTTTTTGCATCGTGAGACTCCAATTCTTCTTTGGTTGGTTTATATCCCAATCCAAAGGAGAAGCTTTACTTTGGGATAGGAAGTAAGAGAGATTTCTTCATTCCTATTCCCAAAGGCATCCCAGGAAAGTAACTACTCTTGGGTAAGATGTTGTTCACTATTCGAGTGGAATATGGATCAAGCTTGAATGGTTCTTCAAAGTCTTCTTCCATTTAAATTGTGTAGATTGGCTCCGCGGCGAATCCCCACATGTCCTCTTCATCATTATCATGGTTTATTTCTAAGAGTGATTGATCATTTATTGCTATTTTGAGTGGAGAAGCATGTATAGTCAGGAAGTCCTTGATAGTTCAACGTAATCATTTGATGCAGTGAGGATGGTATTACACCAAGCTCATGTATCCAAGGACGTCCAAGTAAAAGGTTGAATGTAGGTTTTATGTCCATAACATGGAATTCAACCATCTTTTGAATTGGGCCTGTGGTAATTGGTAGCTTAACAGTTCCACACACCGATCTTCTCGAATTGTCATAGGCCCTAATGCTTTGTGTTGTTGATTGAAAATCTTTTTCTGGATTTAGGCCTAAGTATTTTGCCGTTCGTAATGGGCATACGTTTACAGCTGACCTATTGCCTACCAAAGTTAGAGGGATATTGTATCCCTTACATCCCACAGTTAACTATAATGCATTGTTGTGGATAGTGTCTTTTGACGGCAAATCATCATTAGTGAAAATGATTGATTTGTCGGATTTCTCGCTAGTAAGCAAGCTAACGAGATCCTGAGGGGTTGTGTCTGTGCTTAGAGACAAAGCCGTTAGAGCGTTCATGGGAGAATTCCTATGTTCTTTAGAAGTACTTAGGAGTTCCCAAATGCTAACATTCGCGTTGGATTGGCGAAGTTGTTTGACCAATGGATCTTCCACCTCAAGTGGAGGTGGTATTGGATTTTGTACTTGACCTTGAGTTTGATTTTGTGTGGTCGAAGATCCATTTGGTGGTGGTGCTTGGTAGACTCGCGCAGAACGAGTTAAATAATCTATCTCATTTGGGCTAGTTGTAGGACTTACAAACCAACTTTCTTCTAGAGGCTTTAGATGTGCCTCCATTTCAAGATGTTCCATGAGTTGTGCTTGATTCCATTGTTCATCCAAGGAGACATTCGATAAATCTTGCGACTTCCCCAAGAAATGATCCCAATCAAGCACTCCATTTGTTTCATTTTGTAAACAAGATGGAGGTGGGACAGCGGAATACTTAGAGACATATAAGTCTTGAAAGTCGTCGTCCCATAGTCCACATACTTCATTAGTTGCCCCTATGAGTATTGTGGATAGAGGTTCTCCTATAGGTGTGATATAGTCCAAAGGATTGAACATATCACTTCCCATATGGTCCTCATTGATGTGAAACACCCCTAAGGGGGATGCATTATTGTTAGGTTTAGGCGTGGGAATTCTCCCATCGTCTACTAAATCTTGTATTTTGTTCTTTAAGACATAACAACGTACAGTATCATGTCCAACGCCTCTATGATAAGCACAATAAGCGTTACCATCCCATTGAGGAAATCTTCTTTCTGGTGGAGTGGGTGGTGTTGTCCCTGTTGGCGCAAGTAAGCCTTTTTCATTTAATTTTTCTAACAATTCTTTATAGCTTACAGGAAATGGAGTAAATTTCTTTCTTTTGTCCATCTTTTTCTAGGATCATTATATCGATTTGTGTTATTGTATTGCGTGGAAGTTGCAAATACGTCAATAAAGGATGATGCATTATCATTCCCCTTCTTGTAGTTATTCTTAGGTTGATGATGAGGATGAGGTTTGTTTGCTTTTTCTTTAGCAAGATCATCTTCAATCCTAGTAGCCACAGAATAGACCTTTTGAAAAGTGTCTAAACCTAGGTAACGTAGATGTTTGTTGTACTTTTCATGACAGTTGTCAATGAATTTTTTTACTAACTCGAGTTCAGGCGGCCTTTGGGCTAGGTGGGCCGCCTTTTCTCGCCATCTACCATAGAAAGCAAGGAAACCTTCATGGTCGCTTTGCTTAAGCATCTCGAGTTCACGTAAAGTTGACTTAAACTCTACGTTACTCTCATATTGGGTAATGAAAGCCGAAACTACATCTTCCCATGTTGCCTTGAATTTTGGATCTAGCCCATGGTACCTCTCTCAAACGAAGAATCTCTTATTGAAGTTCTTCGATGGTTGGCATTGTTTTTGGACTAGGATTAGTTGTCGAAGAAAAGTGGTTTGAAAGGGGTTGATCTTTGGGTGGTAAACGTAGAATGCGAGTGCCAGAGTCCTCTTTCCCAAGCTTGGAAACCGGCCCTAAAGGAGTACGAAAGGATAAGTAAATCGATACGCTTGTTTAAAAAGGGAGAAAAAAAATACACAAAATATATTCAAACGGATAACATCACCCTTAACAATTCTTCAATGAAGATATTGTTCAGACGAGTCAACTCACTGTGTTGCGCGCACCACCCGCTCGTAGGATTTTTTTAATTCAAGAATTTTTTTTTTGTCATCGTTTTTTTTATTTGATTTTTTTTTTTTTTTTTGTTTTTTTTTTGCTATCCTTTTAATATGACTCTAAACCACGAAGAGACAACTTCGTGATTGGGAACCTAGACCAAACTAAAAAGAAAAAAAAGAAGACTATCCTAACACGTTGCATATAGTCACATAATCACAATGTCGTTCTAAGGTACCATATCTTAAGAAATGACGCACAAATCAATCACTCAACGTGTTGACTCATGGCATCGCCCTCCCAACGTTTTGTTGGCGATATGGGTGGGATGATTGTTATTGATTTCGGGATAGAAGCCTAGTGTAGGCAACCCCTAGTCAATGAGCCAATCCCCAATGGTTTAAGTGTGCTATGCTTATGCATGATGCAATGTTGCTTGTTTGGTTTTTACTCTTGTGCAAAAGGAAGATATTATGCGTTCAAGTCTCGCTCTCTAACTAGAGATTATCCAAGTTAATTCTCGTTACAACCCATAGGCAACCTAGTGTTAGAAACCTTGGAGCATAACTACGAATTAATCATGTAACCTCTAAGTCCCCAGTGGAGTCGCCACTGTAAGGAGAGGGTTCCCATCGTAAGGGGTCCTCTCCTTAAATGCCCATGGCCCTTTAAAAGCCTAGGACTTTACACTTGTTAGGGTGCAGTAGGATTTGAATTCCTAACTGTTTTGGGGACCTTGAATTAGAATTTATTCTATCATTACGCTTTTTTGTAAGAAACAAGTAAGGAGTCGCCAATGAGTTTTAGGAAAAACTCATAAACCTCGTTCCTCCCTTTCTTCCATGTGGAGTTCATGGAATAATTAGCACGAATCATAAGTTTACCCATGCCCAAATTGGTCTATAAACCAGAAATGAGTTCGGGAGCGAGGGTACTAAAATAACGTTCCCTTTAGAGGGGAATCGTTATCCTAGCCCTAGTGCGGCCTCTACTAGCTCTTCCTTTTTTACAATTTCATCACCAAACAATATATGCAACGCGATACCTAAAACTATGTTTGTTGATTTTATTTACACGTACCAATTCACGTAGGAATTACATCGTAATGTCGTTATTCTTTATTTAATCAAATTTGTGAAAAGGACAAGAAAATAAACAATATTCGCCTTGGCTTAAGTGATCAACCAACAATTATTTAATTCAATTCTAATCTTTATTTAACGCAAGATACTATGTGGAATTGATTAATTAATTATTTAAAGATGATCAAACAACACTAATTAATTAATTAAGGTTCTTTTAAATAAGAAAATAAATGTGATTTAACTAATTGCTCGGGAATTTACCACTTCTCTTTGCTAGATCTCCATTTAGAATACTTATGGACTGCTTCTTGTTGGGAAACCTCCACCGTAGTAACAAAATATCAAAAGGGGTGAGTGTTTAGGACAAGAGGGGCTAGGTTGCACAAGTTCACAAGTATTTCGCCAGAGTTTTTTAGGTTATTTTCTGTCTGTTTAAGCCTCGGTTTAAGCTCTTATTTATAGGGAATGATTAGGTTTAGGTTTACGAGCATTCTGCCGCAGCAGGTGTCGCGCGCAACAGGATGAGTTGCGCGCGGCATCCCGGCGCAAGTGATTAGGTTGCGCTGCTATGGGCAGCGCAACTAATTGTCTTGCGCGCGGCTTTATGGTAAGATTCGATTTTATATTTTCCGTATAATTCTGAATCTTCCGCAGCGCAACTCTGGAGGTTGCGCTGGGTGTCGCGCGCTACTGAATTAGCTGCGCGCGGCAGCCTTGCGCGGCTGTTTGAGATGCGCGCGACTTTTTCTGCGGCAGCACTAAAATTGAACCTAGGCGCTCCTAAATCTATCATTATTGGGTTTTAAGCATGGGCTTAAGCCTAATTATGATCGGGTTTAGTTAGTTGGACCTTTGTTTTGGCTTTTATCTTTAATTTGGGCTAGTCTTTTGTGTTTTGTGGCTTAACCAGTTCTCCATAAGTATTCTTCACTTTGATCCAACACGAAGATGGTTTTATTTATCGTCATCGCACTTCCTGTCAAGACAAGAGGCCAAAAGTAGATGTCTACATTAGGCTAGTCATTTTTGGTACTTGTGATTCAATCAATTATCCATAAGTATTCTTCACGCTGATCTAACACGAATATGGTTTTATTTATCGTCATTGCACTTCCTGTCGGGACAAGAGGCCAAATGTAGATGTCTACAGTTAGCCCCCACTTTGATCGAGTCTAGAATAGACGAAGATCAAAGTAGTCAAGGAAATAAATCCGAGACTCACTCTGCAAAGTTCTCTAAGGATAGAGAATCTTTCAGTAATGTTGAGGATGTCGAAACGATCCTCGATTCACTAAGTGTTTGAAACAAGTAGCTATTAAGGCTAGAAAAAGTATTTTCTAGTTTTAGCGCGGTAAAAAATCTGAATTGACCCTTTGCAAGTGTAGAACTCTTTTACAAGTAAAGGTGTTCTGGGTGATGTCAAGTCACGAGAAGAAATCGATAAAAAAGGATTAAAGGGGATGATATCCTCTCGATTATGGCATCGTTGGTCTAAAGTCCCTCGATACGTCATTAAAACTTTAGCCTGATTTTAACAAGTTAAAAAGATGATAAAGGGGTGTTTCGGCATTCGTAGCTTAACATATGAATAAAGTTCTTGACACTCGCTTGTTAAAACGCAGTATTCGGTGTCCACAAGATAGAGATACATGTCTCAGGACTGGAGGCATATATCCAAATCTAGTGAGAAAGAAGAAAATTGGCAACTCTCTCAGCAGTTTTGTCCACAAGATGAAAACACGTGTCTCAGGACTATGGGCACGTGCCTAAATAGATGCGGCATGGCACGTCGCTCTTTATACAAGGGGTGGACGGACACCCTAACTGTCCGGTAAGCCAGTTAGTTCACTAACTACCATATTTGCTTCTTTATACAGGGGGTGGACGGTCACCCTAACTGTCCGGTAAGCTAGTATGCTCACTAACTACCGTATTTTCTTCCAATCAAGAAGTGTCTGTTCTCGATGGTTCGACGCGCCAGTCGACTCGTTTTAGCTAACGCCTAAAGAAAGAAAGTAAGTAAAGAAATTCTACCGTTTTAGTTACGAGAGGTAGATCACGTTGTCTGGGAAGGGTGAAATTTTACGCAACACCTACGCCATACATTTTTACGTTGTATGATAACGCCTTGCAATTTTACGCTGTATGATAACGCCATCCTTTTTGCTGTGGATGCCAAAAAGAAAGAAAAGAACGTGACATTTCTAAAATCAGTACAGTAAAATGACAAACCTGTCTATGGGAGCTTTTACGTAAAGCACCACTACGGAACGTCTTAAGACACGCTCACGAAAAACGTCCAAAACGTATGCTTAGGGCAGGCACAAAGCACGGTGTGCATGCAAGATGATACAAAAAAATTATCAAAGAAGAAAATAAACTACAAAATGCAAAGCAATTAAAAAGATTTCCATAATTTGCGCGCCATTACGTTTAACAACGAGAAAAAACCGTTAAAAATTAATCAAACGGATCGAAATTTGAATATCGGTCTTTTAAGTGACCATTATCTGTGCGCAACTCAGTGGGTCACGCTAGCCAAGCGCGCGCATCGTTTTGAGTTGCGCTGGGCTATCACGCGCAACTGATTGAGTTGTGCGCGACATTTAAGTCAGCAAAAAGAAATCGCTTAGCGAGATTTTCATTTCGCTCTCTCTCACCTTCCTTCGCCATTTTCGCTTCTTTCTCTCTCTAAAAAGCTTGGATTTTCTTGTTTTTCGAAGCTAAAGGAAGTAGATTTCGTCCCCTATTCATATTTGCCATAATCCAATGTAAGTTTTTGCTAAATTTCGTTCGTTTTTGGCTGAATTTGGGCGATTTTCGAACTGTAAAACCCCACAATTCGAATTTGGGGGTTTTTTATTCGGTCCATTATTCTTGAAATTGTTTGTTCGATGTTGTCATGCTATGTTTAAGGAGTGTTTTGCAACAATTTTCATGAAAAATGGTTAAGTATTGAACCTTGTATGAGCATTTCTTTGTTTAAGTACGTTCTTGCCTTTTTTCCTTCGAATTTCGTTTGAATCTGTTGTTTTGCTTGCTCATTTTGGTTGTACTTGTTGATTATGAAGTAAATTATAGCATAGGAACTATTTTTACTTTCATGAGTCATGTTTCAAAAATTTTGAATCCGAAAAATGGCGCGAAATATGTATTTAGTTTTTTTTTTTTTTTTTTTTTTTGCTTTTTTGCCATGTTCGAACCTCAAGATTGTTTGACAAGACGATAATTATGCTTACGTTATCATTATTCGCCTAAAAGTATTTGATCCTTTGAGATTTAGGAATACAATCTCTACAATATGTTAGTTGAAACTAGTATAGGATGGCTTTTGTGGGTGTTAAAAGCCCCCATTTACAGAGTTTAACTGCAGGTATCATAACCCCCAAGCATGGGTGACATTCGATTTTTGTGTTTTGCCCTTTTGGCAGTCGTTATGCTGCCGAAATGGGTCTAGAAACACGTGTATTAGTTTTTTTTCCTTTTTTTTGGGGAGAAAATAAACTAATAAGGAACCTTATCTATTATAGCATGGATTCTCCTCCGTTTGTTGATGCTGAGGAAGACTTAGGGCTCGTGCCTGACGAGGTAGTTCGCCCTCGAAAGAGGGTGACACACCCTCGTGAGGAGGTTCGAGAGCGACGTGTCGAGGCCGATCGACGCCGCTAGGAGGATGTGGTTTGGGAGGCTCCTCCTAACTGGGACCCTCAGGTCCTTAAGTGGGACCCAGACCATCACGTTTCGATTCGGAGTTGGCGCGGCATAGTGAGTTCTTTTCGCGTTTCCATCTCTTTTTTGCATCGTTTCTTCTCTTTTAAAAGTCGTAACTGTGTTTTTATATATATTTTAGAGCTAGCCTAACATGCGTTTGTACGGCTCGGGCGACTTGAGAGGTCATTTCGAGAGGTTACCCGAGACGGTAAAGGATATAGTGGAGCTTTCGGGGATCAGCCCCTAGCTGGCGGCTCTTCGGGATCTATCGACTCAGCCTACGTCGTCAGCTTTCTTCCGTGGGTTGCTAGAGTTTTAGTGGGATTCCACCAACACTTTCCACTTTCCATGGGGAGAGATGACAGTTACCCCTTTCGGTTTCTCAATGATTATGGGCTTTCCTTTCGGAGGTGAGCATGTGGCTATGGAGATCGTTAAGGGGTCAGACGAGAGACTGCGTAACCTTTTGGGGGACCGTCTTGCGGCGACCCTTCATTTGTACGCGCAGTCTTGTCCATACTCGGTTCTTGCCGACGAGCTGTCGGCTACGAGGCTGATCGGCAGTGTACACTTGAGCAGCTGGATCGGATATACATTGCTCACGTTCTTTCCATTACTGTCTTGAGTGATCGGGGGTAGTGTTTCGCTATCGGGTTACTTATTTGCCTTAGTGATCTGGGCAAGTAGGTAACCTCAGTTGGGCGGAGGTGTCATATGCCCGTATGCTTACAGCTATGGGTAAGACGACCCGGGTGATGGATTACACGGCAGCTACTGAGGTGCCTCGGATCTCTATTTCATGGCATGGTCGTATCCTCGAGGTGCGTATTCGTTTTAATCCTTTTATTTTAATCACCATTTCGGCCTTTTTGATCTTATTGTTTTCTTTCTTTTAGGCTTGGGGTACTCGTACCTGCCTTTCTTAGCCCCAGGGTACTTGGGGAGGCTCGTTTTCTTATCGGTCATCGTCTGGTCACGATTAGGAAGAGACGAGCAACTTTAGTCGGCGCCTTTCTCCAGAGGATTCTTTCGGCGACTCGTGTGTCGGTGAGTATTTTAACAACACACACGTTCAAATATGTATATTATTATTATTATTTTTTAATGATTTTCTCATGTAATTGTGTTTTGTAGATTGATCTCCGTCCTTGGAGTTTGATCGTCGGGGTCCCCGAGGCTGTCCGGTCAGGCACGATTCGCTGTCGTTTCCGGGCCCTTTACCAAGGACTCTCCATGCTCCAGAGGACAGACGCTTGGTTCTTAGGCGAGCATGTTCTCTGGCAGTCTTCGTCCGAGGAGCCTTTAGTCCTTGCAGATCCTCTGATCCGGATGCTACGTCCGGACCTGCTGCATACCAAGGATCGAGCTTAGGCAATCCTTGGTTATCCAGCGGAGCAGCTAGTGCTGCCGGGTGCATAACCCGACATTTGTTGCATCCAGGCTGACTCTTTTTCAAGCTTTCGTTCCGGTTAGTATTCTTTATTATTATTTTCTTTTATTTTTTATTCCTTTTCTTATTTTCGGAATTTTGACTCTTGCATTTTCAGCGAGTCGAGCTGGGTGGTTAGGCGCCTCCCACGGAGGAGATCACGTATGCCGATGCTTTCGGATCGGTAATTCGCGAGATTTTTCCAGCAGCGGAGGATGAGGAAATACCGTTTGTACCGGAGACGGTCGAGTCGGTATGTTTATTTTGTATATGTATATTTATTTTTATTTTTTATATATCATATACACTTGTTTGATAACTGTCCTTGTATTTCTTTGCAACAGGTTCCACAAGAGACCGTGAACGGCATGGTAAGGACTATGCGTGCTTTCCGAGCTGCTTATCGGAGAGCCTTCGTGGCTTTGTCATGCCGTGATCATCGGATGGTCGCGGTAAGTTTGCTTCTTCTTCTCCTTTTTTTTTTGCCAAAGTTACTACATGTTTTGTGTATTAATCTTTATTTTGGATTTTGCAGGATGTACCGCAACCTTCCGGGAGTCGCCGAGCACCCTAACTTCCTTTTTTTTCTTTTTTTTAGCTTATGGAAAAAAATGTACATATATATTTTTTATTGTTGTACATATGACACACATATTTTGTATATATATCATATTTTCCGAAAGAAAAAGACAACAAAAGGACATAGGAAGGAAAAAAAAAGTAAAAGGAGAAAAAGAAAATAATAAAATAATGAAAAAAAAGAGCTAGAAACAAAGAAAAAATTAAAAGAAAATAAAGAAAGGAAACAAGTCTTAACAAAGGCAAGCGTATAGATTAGTCATAAGATTTTGTTGATATTTCATTATTTCGTAGCTCAAAATATGGAAATAGACCAAACAACATGTTGCGATAGAACGAGGCGCGTGCAAATGGATGGGTTGCGCGCGACTATCGCGCGCATGTGCATTGGTTGCGTGCGACCGACGCGCGCAACTCGTGAGATGCGCACGCCACCTGCGGGTGAACTTTCCTTTGGGCGAAAATTGCCGAAAATTTTCCCCATTTGGGTCTATTTAAACGTGGTTTCGTGTAGGCTTTTGATCAACCGAGGACAAACTTGCTTTTAAAATATACCACCTTGACCCCCTATTGAATTATATGCAACTAGTTATAAATTTTGGTTTCTTTCATGCTGCTATAATCATTGGGACTCGAACCACCATCTTTTCCTCTTTAAAGGGGATGAAATTGTCCCATTACCTGGCGAATTTGAGGCTCTACTAAGTTTCCCTGCAAATACTCTCCCCGTGACATATGCCCCTAACTTGTCAGATTCTAAATCTGTATTCCAAAGATTTTTTAGTTTGAATGACAATGATATGGCCAACATCGGGACAGAAGAAGGCGTGAACTTAATTCAATTTATTGAACACTTCATCGCTCCTCGTGACAACTTGACTAAACAACGCTTTAAAATTTGTGCTTTATGTTTTTTTTTTGTTGTCAATTGTTTACTTAGGATAGGTAAAGAGTATGGAGATTATTCCATGGTGTCCATAGTGGAGCAAATAGAGGGGTGTCACTCACCCACTCCCTTAGCTTTGGCGGAAACTGTTCTTTGCGCTGAATCGCCTTAGAGGAGACCCGAACGAGAACGGTTTCACGGGAAGTCCACTTCTATTACACGTACGTTTTTTTCATCGTGTTTTAGCGCAAATCATAAAGTTGCGCTAATCATACCAGCGCAATCTTCTGGGATGCGCGCGAGTGGCGCGCGCGACTGGATGTGATGCGCGCGCCACCTTCTTGTGTAACGTCGCAAAATTATTTTGTTTTTTTTTTCTTTTTTCAGATTTGGCTCATGGAGCGCTTGCGAATCGTTTATCAGCCACAAAATCTTGAGGCTAACAGAGTGAGAACATTCCCTGGACGTTGAATTCTCTACAAACATAAGAATGAAGAAGAATGGATGTTGTTTTTCTGTCACGGGGTTCCTAACATACACTTTGTGATTCCTTGGTGGAACATAAGTAGTATGATAGGGAATAGTTTTAATTGTCCCTACATTAGGCTTTTGGGCCTTTCTAGTACTACTTACATCTTTCCTTACAGGGTGACGAGACAATATGGGATGAAACAAGTTATCCCCCCACGGGATTGTGATGTCCCTAAGGATGTAAACTTTAGACCTGAACGAATTCCCCATTTGATGGAATATTGGTCAAGTCTTCCTAGGTAGGTAGTGTCAAATCCCAAGGCGAGCATTGTACTATCTTCCTTTTACAAAGTTTGGATGAATACGGCGGACAAAGGAGAATTAAATAAGGCTCGATCGCATAATCAAGCCGCCTCGGCTCGCAATCCACCCAAGCCTTTGATGCATCCGGCCACCACTACTCCTCCTATGGCCAAAACAAAGGAGTGAGAAGAAAGTTAGACTTCTCCTCATCACCTAAGGCTCGTTCAAGGGAACCAAAAAAGGAAGGCTCCTCCTAAGCACGCGCAAAAAGGTGTGAAGATTAAGGAACCTTCACCAAATCCTCGCAAAAAGGCTACAACGAAAGATAAGGGTAAAGGAAAAAGAGTTGAAAAGGCTTCTATTCCTAAGTTGAAGAACAATGTTTGGGTTAAGAAGAAGAGCGAAAGGGAAAGCTCTAAGGTTGTTGAAAGTACTGTGATGGAAACTACTTCTCCGTCTATTGTGACAATTGAGGATATAGTAACACCTTAGAGTCTTACACAATTATTAGTAGTTTAATTTTGAATAAAGTGTAATCACTACTATGTTTTTTTTTTTAATTAATTGCTTATTATCTAGTTCAATAATGTCTTCTTGAATTTTAATTGGAATAAAAAATGAGCTCTTTTTTTTTTATACGACCGAATCATAAAGATTGCTTACGTATTTGTATTACGAAATCAGGTCTTTGCGTAGTTCTTTGCAAAAATTATTTATTTATTATATATTTTTTTTAATTTTTCTTTAATTCCTTTTGTAGAAATTAAATGAAAAATTAATCAAACTTTGTTTAATGACTTAAATCAAAGTTTAATTATTTGTTTTTCCGAGTATATATGATGTTTGAGAAACGCCCTTATTTTCCTCGCTAGTAAAAATCGAGATTTTACTCGAGCGTAAAATTCTGGGTTCGTAGTTCGTCATCAGGTGGCGCGCGCAACATCAAAGGTTGCGCTTGTCTGTCGCACGCAACTAATTTTGTTGCGCATGACATCCGTGCGCAACTAATTTAGTTGCGCGCGACACCTGTGTTACGATTGTTTTTTAAAAAAAAATTTAAAATCATATTATTACCCCCCCCCCAAGTGTGAAGAGTTTTTCGTATTGTTCGAAAAAATCTGAACACTTTGAGCAGTATGTGTTTTTTTTACCCCCCCCCCAAGTGTTATGAGCTTTACCGTGTGATTCGATAAAGCGCATAACACTCAAAATCTTTATTTGAATGCTAAAAGATATGATTGTTAAAGAGTGAATGAGTTTATTCGGATTTTCATATGTAATATTTTTTAAGTCGATCAATGTTTATTAATTGGCGGATTTCATCGCCACCAACATCTATTAACCTGAAAGCTCCTCCTGATAGAATTTCAATTACGCAGTATGGTCCTATCCAATTGGGTTTGAATTTCCCTCTTGGATCAGTTGGTGGACCTCTAACTCTTTTAGTACAAAGTCACCTTCTTTAATATTTCGGGGTCGTACCCTCTTGTTAAAGTGTCGCATAATGTGTCGTTGGTAGACTTGTACATGATGCAAAGCTTTTAATCGTCGTTCGTTGAGAAATAAAAGCTCTTCATACCTCGCTCTTACCCATTCAGCTTCCGGTAGCTTACTTTCAAGTACGATGCGTAGGGATGATATTTCTAGTTCGACTGGTTGAACCGCGTCCATTCCGAAAACTAAGGAGTATGGAGTTACTCCTATTGATGTTCGTATGGATGTTCTGTAACCCCATAGGGCGAAGTGTAGTTTATTTGGCCAGTCCTTATAATTTTCTGCCATTTTCTTAATGATGACTGTTATGTTTTTATTCGCCGATTCTTCAGCTCCGTTCATTTAAGGTCTATATGGAGATAAGTGATGATGTTTTACTTTATAACGAGCTAAGAGGGTCTCAACTTCTGCTTTGAATTAAGATCTCTGATCACCAATTAGTTCGTGTGGAACTCCATATCTACAAAATATGTTTCGTTCGAGAAACTTTGCGACATGTTTAGAAGTGATATTAACGTAAAAAGCGGCCTCAATCCACTTATAAAGTAATCGATGGCTACTAGTACGTACTCGTGTCCTCCTGTTCCTGTTGGAGAAACTTTACCAATTATGTCAATTCTCCAAGTCGAGAAAGGCCATGGGGAAGTGAGGTTGTACAGTTCGGATGGTGGAAGGTGTTGTAAGTTAGCGAACATTTGGTACTCTGGACATTTCTTGACATATTGTATGCAATCGTGTTTCATAGTGGACCAATAGTACCCTTGTCGTGAAATTATTTTTGAAAGCATTTTACCATTCATGTGAGGTCCATAAACACCTTTGTGAGTATTTTCCATTAGGCGTGTGGCTTCTGGTTGGTCTATACATAATAAACTTTGACCATTAGGTCCTTTTTTGCATAATTGACCATTTAATAGACCATATTGGGCCGCAAGTGTTCGTAAGGCTCGTTGGTCTTTCGATGAAGTATTTTCAAGATATGTGCCATGGGTAATATATTGGAGGATATGATCATACCAGGGACTGTCTCCTTCGATGTCATTTATTTCCTCTATTGCGTTACAATAAGATGGTCCTTCTCTTCTATCAACGCATAATGACATCATATTTAAGTGAGGAATGTTAATCATTGAGGCTAATTTTGCTAGCACATCGGCAAATTGATTCTCATCCCTTGGGAGATCTTTGAAGTCGATATAATCAAAATGCTCAATGTGTTACTCTAGGTGTGCTTGGTATAATATCATGGTGGAGTTCTTTATTTTCCATTTTTTAAGTATATGATTTATTATCAAACTGGAATCTCCATATACCTCTAATTTTTGCACACCTATGCTAGCTACTGCTTCTAATCCAATAACGCACGCTTCACATTTCGTCACATTATTAGTAACCTCAAAGTCTAGTTTGACAGAGATTGGAGTATGTGCTCCCTCTGGACTTATGAGTAACTCTCCCACACCACATCCTTTTTGATTGGATGCGCCGTCGAAGTACATTACCCATTTGTCATCTTGTGTTATGAGAATCTCTTCATCCGGAAGATGAGTAGTTTCTGCATGACTTGTTTGAATAGGATGTTGGGCCAGAAAATCAGATATTACTTTCCCTTTAATTGATTTTTCAGGAATATATTTTAGTTCGAATTTGGTCTACATTACCAACCACTGGGATATTCTTCCTTGTATGGGTGGTTGTTCAAACGGATACTTTATCGGATTTTTTTGCGAATTCACATGAGTGGTGTGGGGTAGCATATAATGTCGTAGTTTTTTAGTTGCCCACACTAATGCTAAACTTGTTTTTTCTAATGTGCTATATTTGGTTATGTAATATATTGCACGCTCGACTCTTTCTACCTCTTGTGCTAACATGGCCCCTGTGGCCGTGTCTGTGACTGTGATATATAGCCTAAGAGGTAGTTTAGGTACTGGTGGTGCTAAAACTGGTGGACTTTTGAGATAATCTTTGATTTTCTCAAAGCCTCTTGGCATTGATCGTCCTATTCATGTTTTTCCTCTTTTTTCAATTTTTTAAATATTGGCTCACAAGTCATTGTTAACTTGTTGATAAATCGACTAGTGTACAGTAGTTTGCCAAGAAACCCCCTGATTTCTTTTTCTGTTTGAAGGGGAGGCACATCAACAATTGCCTTTATTTTAGAGGGATCGATCTCAATACCGCTTGTACTTACTACGTATCCGAGTAACTTGCCAGAAGTTACTCCGAAGGCGCATTTTTGTAGATTCAATCGCATTTTATATTCTTTTATACGAGTGAAGAATTTGCGTAAAGCTTTTATGTGTCCTATTCTACCTTTGGACTTCACAATCATATCATCCACATATACTTCTATTTTTTTATGCATCATATCATACAAGAGAGTCGTAGTCGTTCTTTGGTATGTAGCTTCTGCATTTTTTAGACCAAATGGCATGAGTGTATAGCAATATTTACCCCAAGGGGTGATAAAGTATGTCTTTTCTTTGTCTTCTTTTGCCATTAGTATTTGGTTGTAACCTACGTATCCATCCATAAAGGATAACATCGCATGTTCAGTCGTGTTATCTACCAATATGTCAATATGAGGTAGAGGAAAATCCTCTTTAGGGCTAGCCTTGTTGAGATCCCTAAAGTCGACACACATGCAAACTCGTCCATCCTTTTTAGGGACTGGGACGATGTTTGCTACCCATTCTGGGTAATTACATACGCGAATGAAGCCTGCGTCTAATTGCTTTTGTACTTCTTTTATTTTCAAAGCGACATGAGGTTTCATTCGTCGAAGTTTTTGTTTTATTGGTTTAGAAGTAGGGTTCAAAAGAATGGTATGTTCCGCAATTTCCCTATCTATTCCAGGCATGTCCTTGTATGACCAAGCAAAAACGTCTTTGAATTCTTTGAGCGTCAATATAAGGATCGATCGCTGTTCCGGATTTAAAGTTAAGCCAATTTTGACTTCCCTTTTGTTTTCATTAGTTCCTATATTGATTGTTTCATTTTCTTCAATTACAGGATTCTTTTTTTCTCGTTCATTCATTAATTCAACCAATTTATTAATATTTTCATCTTCATTAGATTGATTATTATAGCATTCAAAAGATTCAAGAGACGGCATATACTCGGAAATAGAGCTCATATTATTGAAATCAGAAGAAAGTACATCAAGAGAAGAATCCTTTTTGGGGTCTTCGTCCTTAGAACTAGAAAATAAAGACTCAGCAATGGCCACAAGGCCTAACTTTCAGCTTCCTTAAAACCTAAAGTAGACTCATCGTCAGATTCTTCAAACATCTTCCCTTCGCCAGTGATGATCTCTAGTTTATCACCTTTATAGTTATTCCATTTGAAAGACTTCCTCCATCCATGCTCGAAGGTTTCATTAGAAGAGGTGATCGGCGAGGTTGGGTTAAAAGCTTCATCTTGGATGGCGTTCTGATTAGTCATTGTAGCAACATGGTTTTGCTCTAGTCCAAATAGCAAGTTGAATGCTTGCCTATCATAGCACCCTGGAGTTGGGTGTTTTGATTGAACGATTTCGAAATCGTCATTCAACAAGTAGCAATCGTGGAATATTTCAAATCCAGGCTTCTTGACATAGCATGGGTAATCCTCTCCCTCCCTAATGAATTGTCCATTAAAGGTTTGATTGTAGGATGGGAGTAAAGTGATTATCCTTTTATTGTTGTCTCTACGTGCTTTGATCTTAGCATCATAAGACTCTAGTTCCTCTTTGGTTAGTTTATATCCCAATCCTAAAGAAAAGCTTTTCTTTAGGATAGGAAGCAAAAGAGATTTCTTTATTCCTATTCCCAAAGGCATCCCGGGAAAGTAACTAGTCTTGAATAATATGTTGTTTACTGTGGGGTGGACTACTGGAGTATGGATCAATCTTGAATGGTTCTTTAAGGCTTTCCTCCATTTCTAGTGTACAAATTGCCTCCACGGCGAATCCCCACATGTCCTCTTCATCATTATCATGATTTATTTCTACAAGTGATTGATCATTTATCGCTATTTTGAGAGGAGAAGCACGTATAGTCATAGGAAGACCTTGATAGTTCAACCTAATCATTTGATGAAGCGAGGATGGTATCGCTCCAAGATCATGTATCCAAGGACGTCCAAGAATAAGATTGAATGTAGGTTTAATGTCCATGACATGGAATTCAACCATCTTTTGTATTGGGCCTGTGGTAACAGGTAGCTTAATAGTTCCACATACCGATCTCCTTGAATTGTCATAGGCCCTAATGCTTTGTGTTGTTGATTGGAAATCTTTTTTTGGATTAAGGCCTAAGTATTTCGCAGTTCGTAATGGGCACACATTTATAGCTGATCCATTGTCCACCAAAGTAAGAGGGATGTTGTATCCCTTGCACCCCACAGTTAAATATAATGCGTTGTTGTGGGTAGTGTCTTTTGAAGGCAAATCATCATTAGTAAAAATGATTGATTTGTTGAATTTCACGCTAGTAAGCAAGCTAAAGAGATCCTGGGGGGTTGTGTCCGTACTTACAGACAAAGCCATTAGAGCATTCATAAGAGAATTTTTCTATGTTCTTTAGAAGTACATAGGAGTCCCAAATGCTAACATTCGCCTTAGATTGGCGAAGTTGTTTGACCAATGGATCTTCTACCTCAAGTGGAGGTGGTATTGAATTTTAAACTTGATTTTGAGGGGTCGAAGATCCATTTTGTGGTGATTGATAAACTCGCCCAGAACGAGTTAGATCTATCTCGTTTAGGTTAGTTGTAGGACTCATGAACCAATTTTCTTCTAGAGGCTTTGAGTGTGCCTTCATTTCAAGATGCTTCATAAGTTGTGCTTGATGCCATTGTTCATCCAAGGAGAGATTTGATAAATCTTGTGATTTCCCCAAGAAATGATCCCAATCAAGCGCTCCACTTGTCTCATTTTGTAGACAAGGTGGAGGTGGGACGGCGGCGTATGTAGATACATATAAGTCCTGAAAGTCGTCATCCCATAACCCACACACTTCATTAGTTGCCCTTATGAGTTTTGTGGTTAGAGGCTTCCCTATGGGAGTGATATAGTCCAAAGGATTGAACGTATCACTTCCCATATGATCCTCATTAATGTGAAATGTCCCTAATGGGGATACATTGTTGTTGGGTTTAGGCATGGGAATTCTCCCATCGTCTACTAGATCTTGAATCTTGTGCTTTAGGACAAAGCAACGTTCAGTATCATGCCCAACACCTCTATGATAAGGAAAATAGGCATTGCCATCCAATTGAGCGCTTCTTTTTTCTAGAGGAGTGGGTGGCGTTGGCCCAGTTGGTGTAAGTAATCCTTTTTCATTTAATTTTTCTAGCAATTCTTTGTAGCTCATAGGAAATTGTGTAAACCTTCTTTCTCTTGTCCATCTCCTTTGAGGGTCATTACTATGATATTGATTCGCGCCATTATATTGCGTGGAAGTCGCAAATACATCAATAGAGGATGAAGTGTTATCATTCCCCTTTTTGTAGTTGTTCTTAGGTTGATGATGATGAGGCTTATTTGCTTTTTCTTTAACAAGATCATCTTCAATCCTAGTAGCCACAGAATAGACCTTTTGAAAGTGTCTAAACCAAAGTAGCGTAGATGTTTATTTTACTTTTCATGACCATTGTCAATGAACTTTCGTACTAACTCGAGTTCAGGTGGCCTTTGGGCAAGGTGAGCTGCCTTTTCTCGCCATCTACCATAGAAAGCAAGGAAACCTTCATCGTCGCCTTGCTTAAGCATCTCAAGTTCACGTAAAGTTAATTTGAACTCTACGTTACTCTCATATTGGGTGATGAAAGTTGAAACTACATCTTCACATGTTGTCTTGAATTTCGCATCTAGCCCATAGTACCACTCTCTCACGGATGGGTCTAGAGATAAAGGGAAAGTCAAAGCATAAAGCTTAGGATCAACTCCCTTTAATGCCATGGTGCCAGTAAAACACATCAAATGATTTTTTGGATTATTAGTCACCTTGAATATTGGCAAGTCCGTAGCTACGAACTTTTCTAGTAAAGCAAGTCCTGTAGGAGGAGCAAACTTTTCTGTGTCGAAGTACTTGTTCCCCATTGTGGAACGAAGAACAAGCTTCTCCAACGACTTTTCTTTGATGGATAATTCCTCCATCTTTTGTTGCAAGGCCAAAGTTTTGGCATTTTTCTTTTTAGCTTTTTCAAGTTTCTTAAGCCTTCACTCCTCGGCCTCTTAAGCCTTTTCATCTCTCAAACGAGCAATCTCTTCTTGGAGTTGCTCTATGGTTGACATCGTTGTTGGACTAGAATTAGTTGTTGAGGGAAGGTGGTTTAAAAGGGGTGAATTGTTTGATGGTAAACGTAGAATGCGAGCGCCCGGGAGTCTTCGTTCCCAAGCTTGGAAACCAGCCCTAAAAGAAGTACGAAAGGATAAGTAAATCGATACGCTTGTTTAGGAGACAAAAGAAGAAGAAAGGAAGAAAGAAAAGACGCAAGATGCATTCGAATGGATAACATCACCATTAAACAATTCTTTAATAAAGATATTGTTTGAACGAGTCAATTGTTCTTTGAAGAATCAAAAAGACTCGTAGCGGCAGGAGCGCGCAAGTAGCTAGGTTGCGCGCGGAAAGCGCGCGCATTCTTGGCTCTTGCGCTAGTAGTGGTCACACATCTCAATGAGTTGCGCAACCCACCTGCTCATGCGATTTTTTTTATTCGAGCAATTTTTTTTGTTTGTATTTCATCTTTTTGTTTCAATTTTTGTTTTATGTTACCCTTCGAATACGACTTCAAAATTACGAAGACACAACTTTATAATTGGGAACCAAAACCAAACTAAGAAAAAAAGAAAGAAGAAAAGCTATCCTAAACACGTCACATATAGTCATGTAATCATATAAGCATACAATAAGCCAAGGTTCACACAATGTGAAAGGAATGGTGTCCTTCGAACAAGTGTATTATTCCGATAGAGGGTTCAGAATTATTAGAAAGCTAATTATTCAGTGAGGTCAAGTGGTCGGAATGCCTGGGTGGAGGTCATTTTTTATCAGTAATATTAACGTATGATTAATATTACAGCTGAATCTTGACTGAACCCTTCAGGTCACACCCAAGCTACTAACGAACAGATGCGATGAATTAATTCGGAAGGAATAAATGAGTCGCCCGAGTATTGTGAATAAAGACATCGGATTCCGAGCTTAGAGCGTCGGAACCGAATCTTAAAAGTCAAGCCAAAATTTAGGAATTGGAGAGACGGGAAAATGCTTCAAGTAACAAGTAAAAACCATAGCCCGAATAGAAGTGCGCCACGTGGCAGCTCATGTGCCAGCCACCAAGTGGCAGCGCACCACGTAGAAGCCACCATGGTGGCGCGCCAAGGTGGCGACGTGTCACGTTGGCAGCCACCAGTGGCAACGCGCCACGTGGCAGCATGCCACATTGGCAATGCCATGTGGCGGCGGGCGACGGACCCGGGTGGCGGGTCATGGACGCAGGCCAAAAGGTGGCGGCCCAACCGAACCCAACTAAGGGCTCAAGGTTGGGTGCCACATGGTTAGATCACAATGCATGTGAGTTACCTTGGGGAGCAAGTGAGGAAGTGGTCCTCACCTAACCATGTGATACTTGTTACTTTGTTATTCCTTGGTTTATTTAACTAAGGATTGAATTTAACATTCTTTCTATGTGGGATCTTTTTGTGAAAAAGTCCCACATTGAAAGATGAGTGGAATTCACAAGGAAGCACTCCTTATAAATAGCCAAGGCATACCTTAGGATTGTTCACTTGAGTAAGGTGTTGAAAAAGGCATCTCCATTGAGAAAACCTTTGAACACATATAATTACTCGGGTTTAGGTCGGGCTTAGCTAACCCCTAAGCATTGGACCATTTTCGAGGGTCGAGTTGCAGGTGGACTTCCTTTGGAGGTTCTCGTGCAAGCGTGACTTAGAGCTTTTGAAGTAAGAGCTCTTTTAGTGAGCGAAGCACGCGCCAAAGGTATTAATCTCTTTCTTAATCTTGATTTTTAAGTTAATTATGCTTTATGATTATATTTATTGTGAGTGTGGTCTTGGCTCGGGTTTTCTTCCGCGGTGAGTCGGACTCATCGAAACCCAACGGCGGTATCGGAGCCTTGCTCATTTATTTTTATAATCATATTTTTAAGGTGTTTTATGGCTTAATTTTTCTAGTTTTAAGTTGCTAATTAGATTAGTAGCTCGATTTTATTAATTTAAGCTCGTATTAAAGTTGTCTTCAGCCCAAAAACCAGATTTTCGCCCAAAAATAGTGAATTTTGGGTGGAAAAGGTGTTCTGGAAATGGTTTTTCCCTTTAAGACTATGTTTTTAGCCAAAAAACGACCAAAAATGCCTTTTTCGAGGGATTTTTCGTTTTGACGAAAAATTTTAAGTCTTTCTAACCTTGAATCTTAATGGCATATTTATAGTGGTTATGTATTTGGTTCTTTCCTTAATGTTTCTGCATTTTAAACCTCTTTAAGCATGGTTACTTGGTAGTAATTGGTGCTTGAAAGATTGGTTTATATTTTCACATAATTGCAAATTCATTGCATTAAGTGTGAAAAATTTGTTCTTTGAGGCTTCTAAGTACTAAAGATCCAATCTTTAATTATTTTAAGTGGTTGGAACTTTGAGTTTTTAAATTCCATGAATTTTTGGTTGAACTTTTGATTTAATCACGTATTAAGTTGATTGGAATCATAAAGTTTGAATCTTCTGAAGGAAATTTGATTTATCTTCATGTTGGAAGATATAATTTTTCAAGGATTCACAAGTTAAAGTTGAAATCTTTATTTGAATATTTGTGTTCATAATTCCAACCCTCCTTTATTTTGTCAAAATCTCATGATTAATATAAATTAATTACATTAATAGTGAGTTATTACCCTTGTTCATTTTGTTGCATCAAGTTAAACCAATTTTATTAAAGAATGATTCTTGGAAATAATTTTAGTTATGTGCACCTTGATGAATTTTTATTTAAGTTGGACTTGTAATAATTTTTCATTTTTGGCTCATATTATTAATTCTAAAATTAATTTGGAATTAATTATTTAGTCACGCAAAATTTGGGTTTAAAACCCGGGGATATTGCACGGAAATCGAGGGCAAAGCATCCCCTGGCGAGCCGGGCTGCATAGCAGCCCGCATGTGGCTGCTAAGGGGCTGCCTCGAGGAGGTGCGACCCTGTGTGTGGCTCGGCTATTGTGGTGCTGGGCATGCTATATATGTATGTATGCATGTTGGTGCTTGATAGGGGTTAGTGTGCGTGGACAATGATTGCGAAGCAATATGGTGCAATGAGCACTCCAAGTCTAGGTGCTAGGCACTTAGACATTTTGGACTACGCATTTTTTGTGTTCTTTTGCCGTTTTAATTATTTTATTTAATTATTTTGCTTTTAATTATTTTAATTTTGAGGCTAGGCCTCGGTTTTGAGCGACATTGGAAAAATTTAATTTTGACAAAATTTTGGGTTTACCGACTTAATTAATTGGATTAATTAAGATGGATGCGGAATCTAGTGGGAGTTTCAATTTTAATTGCGCTAAATTACATAATCGGTTAAACAACATTGACTAGTTTTAATTAGGCATGTTAATTGGATTAACGACCTAAATTAGTTACTAGTTTATGCGTGTTTTATGCATTGTTACTTGTTTATCGTTGTAAAATGCATGGGCCATTCACAAATAGTGAATGGATGAATGGAATGTATATTCTCTCACGGGTTTTATGAAATGGCAACTAGTGGGGCCCGATTAGGATAGAAAATACGGACTGCGATCCATAATGTATTTTTGTAAATCTAAATACGGTCTGCAAACCGTTGAGTATTTTTGTACCTTAATATTTAGATTAGTCCTAATCGTAGATACTAGTATGGGCATGTCTTGAAGACGGAGTTTCTTGGAAGACGAAGCCATGAAGTTGCAAAAGCCGTCCCTTGAAGACTTGAAGACTCAAGGGGTCATACTAGTTGCCAAATGCATCTTTATTTATGTTTTTGATACATATATTTATGATTATATATATGTGTGATTTATATGTTAGATGCATGTTTAGGATTTCTAATGTTGGGATGATTAATTAAGTTCACTTAAATCAACCAACATAGAAACCCTAGGTCCCTAAAATATTGAGTAAAACTTGCCATTCCAAAACAACACTTATCGACCTATTGAGAGTAGTGATGGGCTACGCCAAAGCGAGGCATCACTATTATTCCCTAGGATACGTAAGGTATGATGATGGGTTTGCCAAAGCAAGACATCGCATACATGTTGGTTTTGGTTATACTCAACGATATGAGTGATGGAGTCCTAACATGTCGTGGCAAAGTGGATAAGTTGTTGAGAGAGCATTAGATGCAACGATTTGTCCAACCAAGAGTGGCTTGGAGCCATTATCAAAGAGTTTCTTACCTTAGAAGATTGAGTGTTAAGACAAGCCAAAGCATGCTTAACCACTCTTTGTTTCTTTGGATCTTGGAATCGCCTTATTCTCGCCAAATAGGGACAAATTTAATGCGTGGATAAGACGCTTAATAAGATTGAAAATTTGCATGAATGCTTTTAAATTTCAAACTTATTATGTTATTTTCTTGATAAATGGTTATACTTTGCACTTATATTTGTAGAATTCCAAATCAAACTATATTGTTTTCCATGATTGGTAAAGGAAATTTTTGAGAATAGTTCTCAAAGAAAGGAAAGGCATTTCTAAAATACAATTCTCATAAATGACTTTTATAAGTCCAAAAGGATGGTTGGACATCATGTATTCAAAATACTAGGTAGTTTTGATAAACATGAAGTATTGAGTTGGAAACTAAAAAATTATCAATGCTTGACAACCAACATATCTTTTCTCTTTATACGCTGGTGAGTACAATTCATTGATGTATTAATTCAAGTACAAATTAAAGGAAAAGATGGAACTTTGTTATACGGCGCGTAAGATGCTTAGTCATGCCTAACAAAGTATAAAAGTCAAAGACTCTTAAAGAAATGGTTCTGAAAGATTATGAGATAAAGTATGATAAGAATTATAGGACACGAGGAACAAAGAAAAGGAATAAGATTCCATTTCTGCTAAAGAGTTCATGTTATTCTAATTAACTTAGCAAGTTATTATCTTCACGAGTATCAGATACTGCTTGTGTATTACACTTTGAAAGTGACCTCAAATTATTGAAGATAAGCTAAGTTATTAACTTACAAGCTTAGAATGAAGCATGAAGAGCTACATCAGTTGTAAGGTCGTATGCTTTGTTTAAAGACCTTTTAAGCTAAGGCTGGAACAAATAAATAGTTATTGTGTTCCATAATCAGCAAACAATTCGTTAACACACGGAAAGACTCACATTCAAAGTAAAGAGCAATAGTTTTAAATTTATTTAAATGTCATGGCTGTCTAAACCCTGAGTCAAGAATGCTTGATTATAAACAAGCATTTCCCTAGTCATTTGTGCAAATCTTTAAGAACTTTATAGGAAAGGATGTGATCCATCATTGTTCGAGTCATTTTTAAATGGCATCGAGGTCTCCGTAAAGACACACTATGTTCTTTGTGGAGATATTTATGAAAATTTCAATTTCATAACTTTGTGATGGTCACGCTTGGCTCAAGCAAACATCGGTCGATCTAATCTAGACGTTTTGATATCTTGCCAAGTCGATTCTGTACTTCATTGAACTCTTGAACTATTCAAGGTCAAGTTTGTTCACATTTAATGAATATAGCCATATTCTTTCAAATTCTTTGTGAAACGTCGAAGTAATTGAATCCTCTTTAGCTTTCGGAGTCAATTGTCTATACCAAGAACAATAACTCTTTACTTTGTCGGTTTTTAACAAGTAAGACTTGCTTGTCTTAGAACGATTCTGAATCGATCAACTGGCAAGAGCCTATATAACCTTGAGTACGTTCTTGTTATTGCTAAAAAAATGTCAAAGCTAAGAGAGGACATCATATTCAGTTATGGATAAAATTAACTTCTAAACGTCTTTTCAAGTATATGTCTAAAACTCTTAGCCTCAGTGGGAGCTCACTAGCTCAGTGGGAGCTAAGTGACTCAGTGGGAGTTCACCGGCTTAGCAAGAGCAAGGTGGTTTGGTGGGAGTTTAATGGCTCATTAAAGGCTAAGATAGCTCAAGTGGGAGCTAACAGTTTGTTTCACAACGAACTTTTACCCAAAGACAATATACATGTCTCTTTGTAAGCATTCAAGTGAGACTACGGGCATTTCCTCCACAACCTAAATGAGAACATAATATTTGTTGCTCTAAGTGGTGTCTTTCTGGAAAGTAACACATTTCCAAAATGACAAGTGGGAGGAAAATGAACTCGATGACTATCGAGCTTAGCAACAAACTAGAACTGAGAATCTCGGAAGACTCAAAAGGGCTTTATGAGAATGATTGATCAAGAATACTCAAAAGGACTTTACAAGTGCCTTAAAAGAGAATTCATTACTCACAAAACTACTGATAAGTTGAAGTAAGATCAATATAATCAAAGGGCTTTGGAAGAGCCTTGAAACTCAGTGTTTGATGCAATAACCCCGTATAGGTATAGAATTCACCAAAGTTTTGGATTGAATCCTATAAATTTTCTATTATGTTAGAAATAAACCTAAGACTTACAAGCATACTATTTACTATTAGATAGTAAGAGAATAATGCCTTGTGAGATAGCTACGACAAATCCAAATTCCAAATAATGGTTAGAGGCCATAAGATCCGAAATAGACTCCATGTTTGAAAATCATGTTTAAAACTTGATTAATTTGCATGAGGGGAGAAAGACTCATCGATCGCAAATAAGTTTTCAAGGAGAAAACTAACAAATGTGGAAATGTATATGCATACATAGCTAGATTGGTTGAAAAGGATATAATTAAATTCACGGAGTTGATTTTAATAAAAACCTATTCACCAATCGGAATGCTCAAGTCTTTTCGTGGTTATTCTAGCAAAATTGCACATATGAATTATGGAAAAATAGATACCAAAACCGCCTTCCTAAAATAGGATTTTGGAAGTGACCATGAAAATAGTCTAAGGGTTTTGAAAATTTAAATAATGCTAGATTTGAAAGCAAGCTCAAGAAATCCATTATGGGATTGAAGGAAGCATTGCATAAAGGAATTGGAACGTGTTTTCTCATAATGTTAATAAAAGGATTGGCTTATGAAGAAACATAGAAATTCTTATGAATAAGAAGTTTAGTGGGAGCAAGAGTCAATCTTGTAAGGTCCAACAAGAAGTTTACAAACTCTGTTGTAAATTAACTATCAAATGCTAAATGCTTAGATTTGAAAGTATTTTCGACAATGGACCAAGCAAAAGACGATACTTAGTACATATTGGGTATTAAGATCTATTGTATAGACTTAATAAAATGTTTGAACGTGTAAAGGAATTTACCGTGTTAAACTTAAATTGAAGGACTTTAAAAGACTTTCAACCCGTATGTATAAAACTAAGTAAATGTTTGAACTAAGTATGAGCTAGGCTAAATACTAAGTCAAATAAGAAAGGCTCTAGTAGAGACTTTGAACCATATCACATAGCAAACATTTTAGCAAGACTCAGTGAAACTAGATGAGCTAAAACGTAACGTGGGTGCAAAAAGATTGAGAATCATTCTATAATTAAATCCATCATGTACACTACAATATGGAATCGTCACACAACTTACTTGCTTAGAGCATGTGAAGTATGTATATAGTACCAATCAACCTGAATCTATGTAATAGATCGTTAGATTATGGCCAAGAACATCCAAAGTACTTGGATAAGTAACAGGATGAGTTCTTGACTTGTGGAAACAAATACAATTTGAGAATTGATGTTGCAAGCACAAACCTTAACAAGGATTAGATCCTTAACAAGGAAGCCGTTTATAAGCACGAGCTAACAATAAGTCGTGGCTTGAGAATGGTAACATGGACATGCATCCACGTGTAATGTGCAGGAATTTAAGGTAAATTTCCATGATCACAAGTGAAACCCAAGCAAAGCATCATCAGGAAGTCTAATAAAATATATGTTGAGAATATTGATGCCTTAAAGGCAATAATAAAGAAGATGTTCTATGGAAAGTTTGTTGTTGAACGTTAATGATTGTAGGTTGTCAAGTTGAAGATCTCAATCATGAAAATGAGTGGGAGCCATCACTTGGACAATAAATCCTTAATCACATATAATCCATGACACTTTCAAATTTTATCATCTTATTACGAAAATGATCAGTAATGAAGATGCTAAGATTAGCAAAGTAATTATAACTAAACCTATGCAATAAGTGAACGACAACATTCACAATTGCACGAAAGAAATCAAGCATATTAGATATGGGTGTAATTTCTATAATGTTTTATAAAGAGTGTTACTCTTAAAACATCTAGAAAAACCATTTATCGTAAGATGAACCATTCAGGTTTTGGAGTAATTTAAAATTTCATGCAATTTTATCACTCCGTTTGCTATTTAATTATGGTTTAGGATTAAATAATGAGTCCATTCGATTCTGAGAATATTCAAAATAGGGTATCAAGACTAGTCTTGATAAGGAAACACCTATTAAGTGAACATTGAATATTATAATCGAGAATTATCCCTAATCAAGGTCGTTTAAACGATGGACGATTAATGACCACTTGAGATTAGTGTGTAGTTTGATTTATAGCACCGTTTCTTGTGCTACAAGAACATGATTGTCATAAATCATTTGCACAGGTATTGGTTTAGAACCATACTGGATCGATCTATGAGAATACTTTAAGGGATTAAAAATCGTCATAAGTATACTTCTCATTATGCCTATCTGAACCTATTTCCTCGACCATGAGTATTGTGAGTTCTCTTATTTGAGTACTAGTCTGCTTTGATGTTGTCAAATGTTTGCCGTAAAAGGGGATTATAACGGCAATACTCGGGCGGCTAAGTCCTCTCAGTAAGAGAAGCTACATTAAAAGACTAGGAATGTCCCCCTACTAAAATAGGGAAGATGTCTTTGTTGTTTACAAGGCCTCTCGAAGAGCGAGACTAAAAATGCATGGTCGTGCTCGGATGGATTTTAGAAATCATCTGTTTATTGACAGTCGGACTTGGAATCGAGAAATACTTCTGGACATAATAAGGATGACGAATAAATCTTACCTTATAGTTCATGAAAAGACATTAAGTGACATAGGAAAAAGGCTATACACTAAAAGCGCATTTGTCCAGAAGGACAAGTGGGAGATTGAAAGGAATGGTTTCCTTCAAACAAGTGTATTATTCCGATAGAGGGTTTGGAATTATTAGAAAGCTAATTATTCAGTGAGGTCAAGTGATCGAAATACCTAGGTGGAGGCCGCTTCCGATCAGTAATATTAAGGTATAATTAATATTACAGCTTAATCTTGACTGAACCCTTTGGATCACACCCAAGAAACTAACGAACCAATGCGATGAATTAATTCGGAAGGAATTAATGAGTCGCCCGAGTATTGTTAACAAAGACATCGGATTCCGAGCTTAGAGCGTCGGAACCGAATCTTCAAATTCGAGCCAAAATTTAGGAATTGGCGAGACGGGAAAATGCTTCAAGTAACAATTAAAAACCCTAGCCACGCAAAAGGCTAGGGAAGCGCGCCAAATAGAAGTGCGCCACGTGGCAGCACCATGTGGCAGCCACCATGGTGGCGGCGTGCCACATTGGCAGCCACCAAGTGGCAACGCGCCACGTGGAAGCGTGCCACGTTGGCAATGCCATGTGGTAGTGGTTTGCGGACCCGAGTGACGGGTCATGGACGCGGGCCAAAAGGTGGCGGCCCAACCGAACCCAACTTGGGGCTCAAGGTTGGGTGCCACATGGTTAGATCACAATGCATGTGAGTTGCCTTGGGGAGCAAGTGAGGAAGTGGTCCTCACCTAACCATGTGATACTTGTTACTTTGTTAGTCCTTGGTTTATTTAACCAAGGATTGAATTTAACATTCTTTCTATGTGGGATCTTTTTGTGAAAAAGTCCCACATTGAAAGATGAGTGGAATTCACAAGGAAGCACTCCTTATAAATAGCCAAGGCATACCTTAGGATTGTTCACTTGAGTAAGGTGTTGAAAAAGGCATCTCCATTGAGAAAACCTTTGAACACATATAATTACTCGGGTTTAGGTCGGGCTTAGCTAACCCCTAAGCATTGGACCATTTTCGAGGGTCGAGTTGCAGGTGGACTTCCTTTGGAGGTTCTCGTGCAAGCGTGACTTAGAGCTTTTGAAGTAAGAGCTCTTTTAGTGAGCGAAGCATGCGCCAAAGGTATTAATCTCTTTCTTAATCTTGTTATTCAAGTTAATTATGCTTTATGATTATATTTATTGTGAGTGTGGTCTTGGCTCGGGTTTTCTTCCGCGGTGAGTCGGACTCATCGAAATCCAACACAATGCATTTCTAAGGTCGTAAGATTGGGTGTCCAAAGGTACCATATCTTAAGGAATGATGCACAAATAAATCACTCAACGCGTTGACTCATGACATAGCCCTCCCAACATTTTGTTGGCGATATGGGTGGGATTAGGGGTGTACATAAACAGGACCGGACTTGAAAACCGACCTGACCCGGACCTGTTGGGACCGGACCTGACCCGGACCTGTAGATTCAGGTCCGGTCCCGGTCCTTGAAAATCAAGGTTTCCGGTCCCGGTCCGGATCAGGTCCAAACCCGGGGTTTTCAGGTCCGGACCTGAAACCCGGTAAAATTGTGTTTTTAAAAATATATAAAAAAAAAAAAAGTTTCTTTTTTTTCTCAAAAATCAAAACAAATCAGTTCATTTCTAAACCTAGGTCCCTAACTCTCATAGCTCTCTCCGCCTCTCAAGCTCTCAGCCAACATCACTCCCCTCAGGCGACAACCAGCCAGACACCAGACAGGCCACCGCCCACCAGGAACCAGTGCGAAAACCGCTCTGCACGCTACATAAGCCACCGCACGCGAACTCCACGGCCACCAGATCGCGCGATTGTAAAGACCACGGCCACCAGATTGCGCGGCTCCAAGGTCCGCGACCACCAGAACGCACGGCTCCAGCAGTCCGGCGATCGCGACCACGAGATAGCGTGATTCCGGCGACCTAGATCTGGGCTAAGTTTCTGCACTTCTACTGCTTGCTAACTGCTTCGGTGCTTCCTGATAATTTTTATTTTTTTTTATTTTTTTTAAGTTGAATCTGAAATTATTTGTTTTTGAAGAAGAACAATCTCCAATTAATATTAAACATCAATATTAACTAGTTGAAATTGGTTAACATGTATTATTTTTTTTTTTTCAAATTGATTTTTTTTAAGTAAAAAAAAGAAGCAGGTCCAATCAGGTCCAAAACCGGATCGGAACTGTTTTTTCAGGTCTGGTCCGGAACCGGACCTGTTGATTTAGGTCCGGTCCCCGGTCCTCGAAAAATAGAGATTCAGGTCCCGGTCCTAACAGGTCCGGTCCAGGTCCGGTCCGGTTTTGGACCGGTGTACAGCCCTAGGTGGGATGATTGTTATTGATTTCGGGATAGAAGCCTAGTGTTGGCGACCCCTAGTCAATGAGCCAATCCCCAAAGGTTATAGTGTGCTATGAATATGCATGATGCAATGTTGCTTGTTTGGTTTTTACTTTGGTGAAAAAGGAAGATATTATGCGTTCAAGTCTCTCTCTCTAAATAGAGATTATCCAAGGTAATTCCCGTTACGACCCATAGGAGACCTAGTGCTGGAAACCTTGGACCATAACTAAAAATTAATCTAGTAACCTCTAAGTCCCCATTTGAGTCGCCACTATAAGGAGGGTGTTCCCCTCGTAGGAGATCTTTCTCCTTAAATGCCCATGGCCCTTTAAAAGCCTAGGACTTTACACACTTGTTAGGGTGTATTAGGATTTGAATTCCTGACTGTTTGGGGGACCTTGAATTAGAATGGATCCTATCATCACGCTTTTTTGTAAGAAACAAGTAGGAGTCGCTAATGAGTTTTAGGAAAACTCATAAACCTCGTTCATGCCTTTCTCCTAAGTAGAGTTCAAGGGATATTTAGCACGAATCATAAGTTTACTCATTCCCAAATTAGTCTGCATAAACCAGAAATGAGTTCGGGAGCGAGGGTACCGAGATAACGTTCCCTTTAGAGGGGAATCGCTATCTTAGCCCTAATACGGCCTCTACTAGCTCTTCCTTTTTCACAATTCATCACCAAACAATATATGCAACGTGATACCTACAAACTAAGTTAGTTGATTTTATTTACACGCGTCAATCACGTAGGAATTACATTGCAAAAGTCGTTATTCTTATTTAATCAATATTCGTGAAGAGAAAAAAAATAAACAAGATTCGCCTTGGCTTAAGTGATCAATCAACAATTAATTATTCAATTCTATTCTTTATTTAACGCAAGATGCTATGTGAAATTAATTAAATAAAAGTTCGTTTAAACTGATCAAACAACACTAATTAATTAATTAAAGTTATTTTAAACAAGAAAATAATGTGATTGATCTAAGTGCTCGGGAATTTACCACTTCTCTTTGCTAGATATTCCTTTAGAACACTTATGGACTCCTTCTTGTTCGGGAACCTCCACCGTAGTAACAAGTATTGAGGGGGGTGAGTGTTTAGGACAAGAGGGTTTGATAGTTCATAAGTTCACAAAGTTTCTGCCAGAGTTTTAGGTTAATTTCTGTCTATTTGAGCCTCGTATTAAGCCCCTATTTATAGGCAATGGGTACGTTTAGGGTTTTGAACGTTCTTCCGCAGCAGGTGTCACGCGCATCTGAATAGGTTGTGCGCGATAGCCCAGCGCAAGTCATTGAGATGTGCTGCTTTAGGCAGCACAACTGATGATCTTGCGCGCGGTATTATGGTAAGATTCGATTTTATATTTTTATGAAATCTGAATCTTTTGCAAGCGCATCACCTGCAATTGCGCTGGGTGTTGCACGCAACGAAATAAGTTGCGCGCGCCAGACCAGCGTGACTCATTGAGATACGCGCGGATTTCTCTGCGGTAGCATTGATTTTTAACCTAGGCGCCTCTAAATCCGTCATAATTAGGTTTTAACCTCGAGCTTAAGCCTAATTATGATCAGACTTAGTTAGTTGGACCTTATTGCATTTGTTTTTGGGTTAGGCTAGTCATTTTTGTGTTCTTGTGATTCAATTAGTTATCCATAAGTATTCTTCACGCTGATCTAACACGAAAATGGTTTTATTTATCATCATTGCACTTCCTGTTGGGACAGGAGGCCAAAAGTAGATGTCTACAGTTCAACATGGGTTATTGGTTTGCGCTATGTTGCAAGGCGATCAAAACTGGCAATGAAACGGGTGAGATAGCTCTTGGTGGAATGATAACAAGGATTGCCAAAAATCTTAGGTATGAGCGCTTCTTTCCCGCTTGCACTCAAGTTGGGAGAGACAATGATCTCTTCCTTGACATCGTCCAAATGAGGAGGTTGGGTTTCATTCAACCAACTGACAATGTCGTCAACTTTCATGATTAGCATGTTGAGCGGAACCGCCATTGCATCTTGCCATATCCCAGCCGAACTTCTTTGGGGCGGGATACTAAGAATGTATGGAAGATTCCCAAAGATAATGATGTATTGCCTACCGCCTTGGGAGGAGCAAGGAACATGATGGTTGGCGAAGAAGAAGAAGAAGAAGAACAACAACAACAACAACGACGACGACGACAACGACAACAACGACGACGACAACAACAGAAACATCATCATCATCAACAACATCAACATCAACAAGGCATGAGTAGCCTTAAGCAACAAATGATGAGCATGCAACTTGGCATGCAAAGCTTGCTTCAGAACCAATAAGGTATGTTCATGCAAATTCAAGCTCTTTATGATGCGGCCGTAGAGAGAGAGGTGAGATCACCCCCCCGGTCAATTATCCTTATTGGCCACCCAAACAAGGCCCGGTCCCTCAATGGAGGGGATCGCACCCTACTTGGCCCTATTGGCAAGGGCCTTCCTCCCTTGATGTTCCCCGGGTAGACTACTCTACAAAGACCTGGTATGATTACACTGGCCCGGGTGGGAGTGCTTTTAGAGGTGACCCCAACTACCCATATATTGATCCTTCTCACCCCGACCCTCTTCGGCAGCCCCTGCCCTTTGACTCATTGCCTCAATAGCAACAAGACCTCTTTCGAGGTCACTACGGTTGGCCCCCTGGTTTCACCGGCGGTTGGGACCCTCATTGTGTCCCCCTGGACGATTTTTCATATGATTCAGTAGGGGATGGGCATGATGATGGAGCCGGCCCTAGTGGCCACTAGCTCCCCCCTCTTAATTGCTTTATTTTCCCATTTGCCCCCTTTCCCATGGTTTTTGTATGTCACACCGAGGACAGTGCTTTATTTTAGTGTGGTTGGGGATGTAAGTGGCAAAGGGATGTTCTTGTGTGGTGTAGGGGAAGGTATAGTGGCATGCTAGTGTGGGGGAATTCTATTTTTGGGCGGTAGAGTTTGCATGATTGGTTGGTTCTAGCCTTTATTGATGTTAGTTGTTGTTATGTTTCTTAATTTTTATGATGATATTGATGATGATTTTTGCATGATGATTTCAAGATTTTTGATGATGAATTTCTAATGATAATTTGACGAGTTTTGAGTGTTTGTGTAGACGAAGGTGCTCCTACAGAGAAAAATCCAAACTCTCGATAATCCAAATTCCCTTAATCCAAACTTTGTATATAGCTTTTTGATTATTCATTTTCTTTTTATTTATAACTTTGATCTTTTTCTTTGTTTACTAACTTTTTCTGGTTTAGTTGTAGTTTCTTTTGTTTTGGCTCACTCTTATTGTAGCTTGAAGTAAGGAGACACAAGAGAAAGGCTAGAAGCAACTCAAGCTCCGGAGACCTTGGTGAGATTGCATAATTGTCTTGTCGTCTAATTCAAGCGGCATTCGGTGAGACCCTTCCTTAACTTCTTCTATTTCCTTTTTTGTGCATAGCTAGTTAGACTAGGATGGAATCTGATGATCGTTGGTATGATGCCGAACGATCTTTGTGTGTCAATTAATGATGGGCGTTAGAACGGTCGCACATTCCACACTCAATCAAACACATTTGTAAACAAACATCCCACAAACGAAGCACAATGATAAGTAAGAGTTTGGTCCATAAAGAACGGGATATGATTGCTAAAGATCTTAACACTTAAGCTAATTTGAAGTCTTTAGTGATTAAAGGTTCATCAAGTAGACAAACAAACTGTAGTTCTTAATCAAGTGATTAAAGACACTAGGGAATCTGATCCACTCAACCATGGAAATTAGGCAAATTGGGAGTAAAATAGATAAGAGATAGCAAAGACTATATGTAAGATCAACCTCATGCAATTAGGAAATAACTCACACTACGAAACTTAGATACCTCATTAGTTTAGCAATAGAATACATAATCAAATTGCAATAAGTAATGATATACTCAATTCACATTTCAATGTCAATCATACCATGCTATCAAGCTCCTAAATCAAGGGTAGCTAATCCTATCATGAAGAAGTAACAAGCAATCTCATACAATCAATTTAATTGAAAATCAAACATCAAAACTTCTTCCAAGTTTACATAACTAACTGTTTTGGGTGTTTTTGTCCCTCGGGAGAGTTACGACTCGAACACTGGTCTGGTAGCGCCTCTACCTGCAAAATAACGGAGACTCCAGGTGGTTGGAGCTCCGCCTCTGACGATCAAGTTAGAACGTGCAAGAGAGAGTAAGAAGTGCAGAAAAAGGTAAAAGTGAGATCTTCTCGGATTCCGAGATCAGGTGATTTCTCTGATGTAAGAGAATGTCAGGAATATTGTAATAATTGTATATGCCCCATAAATGGGGGAAATTCCCCTATTTATAGGGTCATTGGGAAAAGTGTGCCCTTACGTAGGTCATATGACCTAGATTTGGTGGGATGCCCCCGTTTTGGCTGCTTTTTGAGAATTAGGCCCTTGAAGGCCGTCATTCCTTCTCTTGACAGTGGATTCCACGTGTCATTCTGCTATTGACCCCTTTTGGACCAATTATGGGTGGACACGTGTCCTATTTTAACTAGACCACGTGGCGGGGTAATTTTCCCCAAAACATTTGCCCCTCACAGATGTGATGTGGTGTGCCACGTGGCATCTGTGACATTTGTCACTCAACAATTGGTGGAACAGATTTTACTTTTAACCTTTTGAGAAAATTACCAAGGTATCCCTGGAATTAACCCTCTTATATAAAAAGTTTACCCCTCACTTTTTGTATATTCACGAAAACAACTTTGAGAGAATTTGAGATTTTTCAGAGAAAATTTTTGTTATCTGCCGGTTGCTACAGTCCGCCTGCTACAACCGGCTCAATTTACTTTCGATCAGTACCTTCTACAAGGTAACCGCCTGACTCTTTTCTCTTTAAAATTTTGAATCTCCGCCTATGTTTGCTCTTTCGTTATTTTCATAAATGATTTCACAAACACAAACGGCACGGCCTAGGATAGCTGTCAGCCGGTCACCTGGGACAGCTGAATCTAGGACTAGGGGTGTCGTCTGCTCCATTCCTTCATCCCCCAATCCGACCGTCTCTGTGTCTGTGTCTGTGCAGGACACTATGGCCAGGACAAAAAGAACAGCACGGCCACCTAGTGATGAGGAGGATGAGGGTTCTATAAGGGTGCCCAGGAGTGAAATTCATTACGATGCGCCTGGTGCCCCAAATACCCCAGGCGACTCCATTCTAAACAAGTCGGATGACTCGGATGGGGAGTCTGAGCAAGGATCCTCCCGTACAAGCACTTCGTCAGGCGGCCCTGAGACTGGGGAGGGGGTGCCTGATGAGTCTGATGAGGAGTCCACCTCTCCCGAGAGAGGTCAGGAAGAGGCATCCTCCTCTCTGCAAAACGAATTCACCCCATATTTCACACACATATCACTTGCCACCAAGAAACTCATGCGGAAAGGTCTGAGTGAAACTAGGGACACTTATGTGATGGGGGTCGGATATGAAATCAATGTTCTGGCCTTAGAGGATACAGTCGTCTGGCCTCCTAACCAAAGTTACGAGGATTCCAGCTTTGGGTGTTATGCGGCCACTATACAGGCGGGCCTCCGATTTCCTTTGGATACGGCCGTTGAGGCGATCTTAGACGGTTACCGCCTGGAGGTATGGCAACTTACCCCCAATTCCTGGGTTAATATTCTAGGATTTGTGGCCGGTTGTAGGATGCAAGGTGTTGAACTAAGCTTTGAGGCATTTGCCTCTATGAATTACTTGAGTAAGGCCCACAAATCAGCCGGCCCTGACTGGTATAACCTTACAAGCAACAAGGGGTTCATGATGACTCTTAGAAAAGAATCCAAGTGGAAAGATTGGAGAAATAGATTTTACATAATATCTTCTCCAGACCCCATCCGGAACAAAAAATTCAATTCCTGGAAAAGAAATCCCTATCTTCTAGGCCAGAAGGCACTCCTCCCGCCTGTATCTGAAGAGGGATGGGATCAAATTTTGACGCCTGGGCTGTTCAAAGTTGACATTAAAACCATAAAGGGGAGTGCTGAGAAAGAAATAATCTGCAACAGCTATATCCCTAGATTCGAATAGCTTAAGGACCCATTCTTCCTGGCCGCCTGTGGCCTTAATTAAGAGAAAAGTAGAGGTGTGTAGCCGGATGAGTAGCTTGTTTTGCATTTGTTTGCCCTTTTTTTTATGCTACTCTAACCACGCATTTGGCCATTTTTGCAGAGGAAGCTATGTCTCAGCTCACTCCAAGCAAGAAACCAAGCGGCTTAGCATCCGCCTACCGCCAAATGATTAACAAGAAAGGTCAGCTCTTCAAAAAGGATCAGCTCGAGCATGTAAGCCTTATACATCCGTCTCTTTGCCTTTGAATTCAAAACAAGTTAATTTTTACTAAGTGCCATTGATTTCCTTTCAGGTGGGTTCGATCAAGCCTCCGGTCCTGCCTGGTTTGAGTGAAAGGCCCCCCAAGCGGCCTGCTGCCCACGAGGGGCAAACACTCAAGCGGCCTCGGAAGACTAGTACTCACAAGCCGGCTGCAAGCAACTCCGAGTCCCACCCTTCTACAGGCGGGAAATCACCGGCTGCTATGGCTGCCCTAAAACAGGTGGCCGACTCCAAATCTTCAAAGGAGAGGCCTGCTGTTGGGGCAAAATCCCAAGCAAGCGCAGAGACAAGCAGGTCCATGACCTAGTTATAATCTCAGGTACTTTTCTTCCAAGTGTTGTTCTTCATCCGGCCTCCTAATAAGTTAGGAAACTTTCGTTTGGTCATGCTGGATGTATATACACTCTTACACTCAATTTGTTGATCATGCAGAGTCTCCCCATGTGCCGGATGTCAGAAAAAATTGGCAAGGACATGGTCCGGAACGTCTCTGCTGAGCAACGGGAATCCATAAAGGGAGTTGGCACCATGAACTTTGATGCCATACTGGCTCTCCTTGCTGAGGTGAGGATGCTTTTAAGTTATACTTAGAAATATGAGACTTCTCTTTATTGCCGCCTGTTTACTAACGGCCTTAATTCTTGGTCGGATGCAGGCTATGTTGCGAGTGAATGGGCTTGAAAAGCCCTTCAATGAGAAAACCAAAGAGGTAAGAGCTGCCAACCTTAGGGTCGCTTCCAATATTGACCGGGCGTTGTATGATGTAAATAAGACTAAGTTACTAACTCAGAATATCATGTATTCGCAGGTGGCTGCCAACTTGCAAGTCAAGAAAGATTTGGAGCCGGCCCAAAAGAAGGTAACCGAGCTGAAGGGGGAGCTGAAGACCACTCAGGTGGAGCTTGGCAAGTTGCAGGACATTGACAGGGACACTGACAGTCTCCGTCTCCAGGTTGAGAATTTACAGAAAAACTTGCCAACCAGGAGGAGCAGCTTAAGTCCAAGTACCAGGCTCGTGCTGAAGAAGAGAAGTGCCTGCTCATTCAGGAGAATGAGGCCGACTGTGTAACTCGAATGAAGATGGCATGGAAGGCACTCTTTCCTAGGGATGATTACTCTATTTGGGAGTATCGTCGTGAGCAAGCGACTGAAGCCTTGGATCAAGAGCTGCATCAGGCGGAGGAAGGAGTCTTGGATGAAGAGACTGGGGGCCAGGACAATAAACCGGCTGGGGACCATCCGACCAATGACGAAGATATGGCAGATGAGAATGAAGCGCAATCCTCCCACCTTGCTGATTAAGCTTAGTTTTTCTGTGGCCTGATGGCCTTTTAAATACACTTTCCGGCCTGCGTGCCGTGTATGCTTGTTTCTTTACCGACCGTGGGGTCGGGTTTCTTAACAATTTCCTTTTTCACCAGTTGTTAAATCGGTTAACAATTTGACTTATTTTGTCTGATCAAGTGATCAACTTTATTTATGATGAATCATCCGGCCGTTAGGTCGGCTTTCAATACTTGTTTTAAATTTGATACTTGTGTTCTTAATTTAAAAATTAAATTTGAGTTGTGTATGGTATACCGGATGTTTTTACCTCTGGGCGGCTGTGCGCTTGGGTTTACAAGTTGGATGATTAACTTGGAAATTTTCAATACCTGATGGGGGTATGGCTGATTTTTAAGTCAATCAATCACTAAGGTGATTGACCCAAGCCAAGGGCGCAGCTGGCCACTTGAGCAGCCAGTGATTAATACAAGCGGTCAATGACCGTTTCATACTAGCCGGATGGCTATTCATGTTAGAAGTACTAGTCGTATAGACTAGGATAAAATATTACACTTGTCCGTCTGCTGTGCTCTGTGGCACTAGCAATCGGCCCTCCATTCACCAGGCGAACTATGGTGCCTGCCCCATTTCAAAAGGGTTCTCGTGTCACAATTAACCTACTTAGGCCAATTTGAACTTGGTCGTCTGTGTAAGTTAATAGCCACACTATAATTATCCAATTATACTCTATGACCGTTTGCCCCTATTAGGAAGACTTGTATAATTTCGGGATGTAAACTAAGTTAGAATTTCGGCTGATTACCGACTGATGTGTCAAACATCCGGCTTTCATTATCTTAGTCGTTCTTTAGATTACCCTGGTCGAACGGCTACGAGTTGACCAATTAAGTCGTTCAATTTTAGCCGTTTGTATGTATTTGTAGAGCAGACGATAGAATGCCCTTTGCGACGGTAACACCCGGAGGGGCGTCGCCGGACGCCATATTCACATTGGAGCAGGCGAATTTTTAAAATATACAACCATCCGGTTCATAGACCTCGCGTCTTTTTCAAGAGACGGATGTGTAGCCACTAAACCTTTTTTCGCTTAGTTTATTATCTGGCCATTGGCCTCACATTACTTGGATGTTAGTGTTTTAACTTCCAATTTTATTATTTATTTATCAGGTGGATGTGTACTGTCTGTGCATTGAGCAGGCAGCACACAAGATAGGGCGGATGTATATAAAGGAATAGATAACAAAATTTGAAAACAAAAAGCAGCTTTTTCATTGATAGGCTTTCTCAATTTACAAAAACTTACAACACTTAGAAGTAGTACTTTTTAAGGTTCTCTACATTCCAAGTTCTGGGCAGCCGCCTAGCGTCTGGTGTTTCCAGGCGGTATGTGTCGTCTCTTACTTCCTCATAAATCCGATAGGGGCCTTTCTAATTAGGAGTTAGCTTTCCAAGCTTATTTTCCCTACCGGTTGCCTCCATTTTGCGTAGCACAAAGTCCCCAACCTTCAAAGGACGCTTGTGTAACTTCTTGTTGTAAGATCTTGTCATCCTCATACGGTAAATTTCGTGACGCAAGGCGGCATTGCCCCTGCGTTCCGGGAGAGAGTCCAATGCTAGCCGCATGGCTTCCCAGTTTGCCTCTTCATCATAAAGCATGACTTGTAGAGTCGGCTCATAATGCTCAATGGGCAAGATGGCTTCGGCTCCGTATACCATGAGAAATGGGGTTTCTCCAATTGCCCCTTTTGCAGTTGTCCGAATGGCCCATAGGACATGAATTAGCTTTTTTGCCTATAAACCACCGGCTCTCTCGATTTTCTTTTTAATGCCATCTGAGATAAGTTTGTTGAAGGCTTCAACTTGGCCGTTTGCTTGAGGTCGGCCGACTGATGCAAAATAATTGGAGATTCCTTGATCTCCCAACCAAGTTTTGAGCTGGGGCGTCTCAAACTAAGGGCCATTATCAAACACCATAGACATAGGTACCCCAAACCGGGTGATAATGTTCTTCCAGATGAAAGAGATGACATCCTTCGTCTTAATATTTTTGACCGCCTCCGCCTCTACCCACTTGGTAAAGTAATCCACAGCCACCAGTATGTAGCTTTTTCCGCCTGGTGCAGGCGTGTAAGGGCCTAAAATGTCCATGCCCCATTTTGCGAACGGGACCGGGCTGTGGATCTCCATCAGGTCAGTGGCCGAACGATGGATTAGATTGCCAAATTTTTGGCACTTGTCACATTTTTTAACCATCTCCATGGCATCTGACTCAAGAGTAGGCTAGAAGTAATGCCGCCTGGCCTTGACGGCTAAGGATCTGCCACCTGCACGAGAGGCGCAGTATCCCGCATGCAATTCTTTGAGAACTTCCCTCCCCTTCTCAAGGTTCACACACTTCAGTAGGGGCTTCAAAAAGCCTGCTTTGAAGAGTTCTCCTTTTCTCATCTCGAAGTTTGCAGCTCGCTTCTTCATGACGGCTGCCTCCTGTGGTGAATCAGGGAGCGTGTCGTCTGTCAAATATGCACGGATGCCATCCATCCAGGTGGAGCTTCGGTCAAGAATCCCAATGGGTTCCTCATGTATACTTCTTTTTTCCAGAATTTCCCAAAAGACTGACTGAGGCATATCGTAGCAGGCGGAGGATGCCAGTTTGGACAACGCATCCGCCTGATTGTTCTCAGATCTGGGCACCTGATTTAGATGGAAATCTTCAAGTGTCCCAATCTACCTTGACCGCCTGAAGGTATTTGATCATTGCCGGATGGGTGGCTTCATACTCACCTTGGTACTGGCTAACGACCAATTGCGAATCAGAGAAGGCGTCAATTTTGGTTGCCCCTGCCGCCTTACACGTGCGGATGCCGGCTAGCAGGGCTTCATATTTTGCCTCATTGTTTGAGGCTTGGAACTTCAAATGTAGTGCATACTCAAATTTGTCCCCCTCAGGAGACTCATAGATAATTCCTGCACCACAGCCGTTCATAGTGGAGCTCCCGTCCACGTACACTTTCCAAACCTGATCAGGATTATCTGGTGGAATCGGCCTTGTCATTTTGACAATGAAGTCGGCGAACGCCTGACCCTTCACTGTCTTTCTTGGTTCGTAGGTGATTTCAAGACTTTGCATTTCAATAGCCCATTTAAGCATCCTACCGGATGACTCCAAGGTAGACATTGGCCGCTTGAGGGTTTGATCTGTATATATAACAACCAGATGCGCCAAAAAGTATGGTTTCAACTTTTTGACAGCCATGTAAAGGGCAAGGCCGAATTTTTCAACCATGAGGTACCGGAGTTCCGCGTTTCTAAGTACATGGCTAATGAAATAGACTGGGAGCTGAATGTCGTCTCTTTCAGCTAGGAGAACAGCACTGAGGGCATGGTCTGAGACGGCTAAGTACATGTATAATGTCTCTTTAGGCAGAGGGCTAACAAGCCTTAGCAAAGTGTGCAAGTGTTCTTCTAAATTTTGAAAGGCCGCCTCAACATCATCCCCCCATTCAAATCTAGTCTTCTTCCTGATTGCTTAGAAGAAATAAAAAAAATTTGTCACCTGATCGGCTGAGGAATCTCCCCAATGCCGCCAGGCAACCGGTTAACTTCTGAACTTCCTTGACAGTGCGGGGTGACTTCATGTCAATCACCGCCTGTATCTTCTCGGGGTTAGCCTCTATCCCCTTTGATCAATCAGGAATCCGAGAAACTTCCCAGACTCAACACCAAAGATGCATTTCTTGGGATTTAACATAACCTTATGCCGCCTGAGGGTAGTGAAGGTTTCTCGGAGATCAGCAAGGTGATCCATCTGTAGCTTGGATTTGACTATCATATCATCAATGTACGCATTTACATTCCTCCCAATTTGATTAATGAAGACTGTATTAATCATTCGTTGGAATGTAGTAGGCGCATTCTTCAAGCCAAACGGCATCACAGTATAGCAGAATAACCCCTGATCAGTGACAAAGGCCGTCTTTTCTTGATCTTTTTTCCACAAGGGTATCTGATGGAAGCCGGAATAGGCATCCATAAAACTCATCAGGGCATGACCGGCTGTGGAATCGACTAGGCTGTCGATCTTTGGGAGCGAGTAACTGTCCTTTGGACATGCCTTGTTGAGGTCTGTGTAGTCAACACACATACCCAGGTACCATTCGGATTTTTTACCAGCACAACGTTCGCAACCCAATCCGGGAAGTTACATGGCCGAATGAACCCAGCGTCTAACAGCTTTTTAACTTCGGAAACTGCCGCCAGACTTCTTTCCTCACCGTGGTTTCTTTTCTTTTGCCGAATGGGCTTCTTTTTCGGATCCACGACGAGTTTGTGGCCAGCAAGATCCGGATGCCTGACATCTCTTCCACTTCAAAGGCAAAAATGTCTTTGAATTCTCTCAGCAAGAGGTGCAAGTCTGCACCAAAATTAGAAAAGGCAGTCGTCCCCACCTTAATAGTACGCTCTGGACGGCTGTCATCCAGAGCGAGATCCATGTGCTCACCAGCCGGCTGGGGATGGAGCTCCTCTGACCGCTCCCCGGTCAGTAACTATTATTTCTTTTCTTTCTTCACCTCCACCAGCTTATCAGATTTCCTCTTTGTTCCGGCTGCCGGTGGGGCTGGGTTAGGATCCTTGACTTCATCAAGGTCTATTGGCTCCTGTCCTTGGTCGGACGAGACCACGGTGGGCTTGACGGCTGAAAGATAACATTCCCGAGCCGTCTTTTGGTCCCCATTTAGGGAGCCAACAGAACCATCATCCCTTTCATATTTCAGCAGCATGAGGGAAGGGATAATGACAGCCTTGGATTCGTTCAGAGTTGGACGGCCCCAAAATGATGTTAAAGGTGGTCAACTCCTCTACTACCAAGAACTTGACGACTAGGTGCCGCCCTTCTCCTTTGTCTCTGAGCCAGATAGGTAAGTCAATCCTGTCGACTTGGTACACCATTCCCCCTCTAAAACCAACCAGGGGATGGGAAACCGGATGCATGATGCTGGGCTTGTACTTCAGCTTTTGCAAGCACTTGTAGCTGATAATGTCCGAGGAGCTACTGGTGTCTATAAGGATACGTCCAACTAGTTAGTTGGCGACCTTACACTCAATGACGATCGGATCGTCATGCGGGCGGCGGACGCTGCCTCGGTCCTTCTCAATAATAAGGACGTCTGGGAAGGTTCCGCCGGCAGATGCCTGCTCCTCATCAGCAGCTTTGGCCATCTTCTTCAAATGGTCCTTGGTGCCCCGTATAGTCGGGCCACCACCTGAGAACCCGCCTGCTATGGTGTAGACTGGCTCTTTGTCAGTGTCTAAGCTACTAGTAGGTTGGACAGTCTTAGATGACTGTCCTGGGTTCTTCTTATTAGTCCCTTTGGACTTAGAGATATAGGACTTTAACATCCCCTTGTCAGCCGGACGATCCAACGCCCGCTGAAGACTGAAGTAGTCGTTGGTGTCATGGCCAATCTCCTCATGGTACTAGCAGAATTTATTTTTTTTCCATGACTGAACGGAACTTTTCATAGGATTCGGCTTCTCAAGAGTCAGCCGGTCCCTGATCTCCATGAGGATGGAGTTGCAGTCCTTATTAAACTCGTACCTCGCGGAGTACGGTTTGAATTCCTTCTTTTTCTTCTAGGACGGCTGGTCAGATTCATTAACCGCCCAGACATCTTTTCTCTTTTTTCTCTCTTTTTTTTTCTTAGCCGGTTGAGCAGACCGACTATCTTTTTATTTATCAGACTTTTTGGAGTCCGACTAGTTGCTAGGCGAGCAGAGGTTGGTTGCTTGTATAAAGCTTTCCGCCTCCATCAACGCCTGCTGAAGGGTGAAGACCCTCTTTCTGACGAGGTCAAACTTGAAAGTTGACCCGTCCTTCAGACCCTTAAAGAAGTCTGTAAAGGCTACTTCGTCAGACAGCCCCTGAATTTGGATTCTGGTCAGGTTAAACCGTCTGACGTAAGAGCGGAGTCCTTCCTTCTCCCACAGCTTAATGGTGCTCAAATCTAAACTTGTTTTCCTCGCAGGGATGTTAATGGAGAAGTTGGACGCAAACAAGTAGGCAAGCTTCTTGAAGCTGTCTATACATTCGGCCAGCAAGTTGCCAAACCATTGTTGGGCAATGCTTTTCAATGTGGCCGGAAAGCAGCGGCACCACGTAGCATCATCCAACCCCTGTAAATACATGAAGTTGGTGTATGTTATGAGGTGGTTCTCAGGTTTGGAGGTACCATCATAGGTACCAACCAAGACATTTTTAACCTTGGCTGGCTGTGCCGCCTCGGTTATATCTCTGGTGAATGCAGAAGGTTGTTCACCAAGTCTAAGAAGACGGAGCTGCCAGTCCAGGGGCTGGACATGATTATATGTCGCCTGTCCTCCATAAAGGGTCGGCTACATACATTGTAGGGCATATTGCCCGTATGGCATCTGAGGCACACACGGGGCTGACCCGATCATTTGAGTACCAGTATGGACGCCTGTATGGCTCTCAAGCAAGGATTGAGTATTCCTTACTGAAGTTGCTTTGAAGCTGTCTGGAAAGCTTGAAGTGGAAGCCGACCCAGACAGCTATTGACTTCTACTGCACTCGGTTATTTCCCGAGCATCAAGGGTTGATTTTTTGTTACCCCCCAGCTGATCCTGCCGGCGGGGTCTCCTCGGACCCTTCTGGGGCAGAAGGATCTTAGAGCAGTCAAGTGTTGCGGCCACCTTCTCCTTTGGATGTGGAGTTGGTTGCCTGTCCTTGACTGGCTTCCTCCTCTCAGCCTAAGGAGTCTTCTTTGCCGACTGACCCTTACTTGGGCCAGCCTTGCTTTTACTGATCAGATCCTTAATTTCACCCTTAAAACTAGTCATGAATTTCATGAGTTCGTCCCGGGTGACTGGGGCTGATCCTCTTGCCATCGTGGTTTCCCCTTCCGGCTGTCCAGGGGGCCTGCTCGTACCCGCCTGGCTCTCACCTCGTTCCAGATTATCTCTGGGATGAAGGCGCCTGGTAATAAGTGACCTGTCTTTGGCCACAAAGGTTTCGACCTGAAGCTCATCATCCTCCTAGTCTGTAAAGACCTCCTGCTGATGACTATTGGGGTCAGGAGGCGGTACAGACTCTTAAACCATCTTTGAGGTACTCTCCCCACAGACAGCACCAAATGTTTTGGGTCTTTTTGTCCCTCGGGAGAGTTACGACTCGAAGACTGGTCTGGTAGCGCATGTACCTGCAAAATAACGGAGACTCCGAGTGGTTAGAGCTCCGCCTCCGACGATCAAGTTAGAACGTGCAAGAGAGAGTAAGAAGTGCGGAAAAAGGTAAAAGTGAGATCTTCTCGGATTCCGAGATTAGGTGATTTCTCTGATGTAAGAGAATTTCAGGAATATTGTAATAATTGTATATGCCCCATAAATGGGGGAAATCTCCCTATTTATAGGGTCATTGGGAAAAGTGTGCCCTTACGTAGGTCATATGACCTAGATTTGGTGGGTTGCCCCCGTTTTAGCGGCTTTTTGAGAATTGGGCCCTTGAAGGCCGTCATTCCTTCTCTTGATAGTGTATTCCACGTGTCATTCTGCTATTGACCCCTTTTGGACCAATTCCGAGTGGACACGTGTCCTGTTTTAACTGGACCACATAGCGGGGTAATTTTCCCCAAAACACTAACCATTAGGTTGAGCTTCACCCAACCCCTAGCAAAGAAGACTACTCACAACTCATCTTAAGTGACATGCAAACAAGGGTTAGGGTTCTAACTACTTCAATAATTGGGGAAAAGTGATTAACCAATGAATAAACTATCATCCAACAACAAGTTATTAAGAACTAAAGAGACTTAACTAACATGCAATGACAAAGTAAAATCAGAAAATAATTAGAGAAAAGTAGAAGAAAGTTACTAATTGAAGCTCCAAATGTTGAGTACAAGGAGTTGAAATCTTGAGAATAATCCTTGAAACTAACTATTACAAATGATTTTTTGAGGAAAACTAAGCTAAATTATCAAAGTGGATTGTTTTAAACTAAGAGGAGATGCTGAAAATTATACTACTGTTGTCACTCTTCCAAATGAACTAAAGGGGAAGTATTTATAATCCCCGAATTACATAGGTTAATCCGTCAAAATAAAACATATTTCCAACAAGGAGCGCCCGCTCCTAGATGAGGAGCGCCAACTCCTGAGCCAAGAGCCTGAGCTAGGAGCGCCCTCTCCATACAACTGCGTGCCCACTCCTGCTTGCCTCAGAAAGAAGCGGAATCGAAAGTGTTGAGGAGGAGCGCCCGCTCCTCCTAGGGTGCACACCCGCTCCCATGTTCTTCGATGAAGGGCAGATTCTACTTGTTTTGGGAGGAGCGCCCGCTCCTCCCTAGTTCAGTGTTGTGGCAGAATGTAGCTAAGTAGGGAGGAGCGCCCGCTCCAAGGAGGGTGCACACCCGCTCCTCACTGCTTCAGAAAGGAGGCAGAAAGTTGGGACATGGTTGGAGCGCCCGCTCCTGGAGAGGTGATGCCCGCTCCTACAGGAGCGGGCTCTCCGTTCTTTGCTTCTTTGCCTTGAACTTCATTTCGGGCTTTGATTATTTATCAAAGTGAGTCATAAAACCTGCAAATCATGGACTAACACAAACAAAGAGTGGGAAAGACCAAGACACAACATTTATATACAATACAGGTTAGAAAGAGGGGAAAAGACTACAAAACCGGGTTTAAATCAACACAATAAGTGGTCAAATAAACCACTTATCAAATCCCCCCAAGCTAGCCAAATGCTTGTCCTCGAGAAATTCACGTTGCCCAAAAACAAACTAAAAGATTAATTTGTTCAAAGAAAAGCACATGAATAGATAAAAGAATCCTTAAGCAATAAAACTTGAGCATGAGGTATATGCCTAAGATCAACCGCGGTCACGACTAGGCAAGGCCTAGCTAACCTTCCCGAAAATACTCAACCTAGGCCTATTTAACACATCTTACCACGTCCCCATCACAAAGTTCAAATCCCCCCTAATGGTAATGTCTCATGACTCCTCGAAGGAGCCGGAAAAACATAGATAAAGTGGGTTTTAAAACACTCCACATCACAATGAAAAAGTACCCTCTCCATATGCTTGTGAATCAACTCCCTCCACCGCTAAAGGCTTCAACTACACTTTTTAACAATACACAAAATTATGAAGGTCTTGACACCAAGTTAAGGCACAAAAGTAAACTAAAAGACCTTGTATTTGACTCCAAGCTAAAATGCAACCTATTAGGAACAACTCTAACTTTGATTTCCCGAATACAAACTTTGACTATACAAAAATACACCCCCAAGCTTGTTTATTTGCTTGGGTGATGACTAATCATCACAACTTCCTGATTTTCTTTTTTTTCTTTTTTTTTTCTTTTTGTTTTTTTACAACAAATACAAGATACAAAACCAAACAATATTTACAATGAATCAAGGAAAATACACTTGATAAAACTTAAAACCGAAAGCCTTAACTTGGACTATGCTTATACACCTTATCGATCACCCTTCATAAGTAACAAGAGTAGTTTAAGCCGCGATCTTAGGAGTTGAAACTCAAGTTCTTGATCTAGGTACTAATTCAAAGAGGATCCTTGCCACTCATTGAAAATGTTGATGGCTTGAAAACATAAAACCTTACTTTTTGGGATAAATGTGGATCAAATACTACCTTTCGAGGTTCAAATTCCTTTAAGATAGGCGACACCATCTTACCACAAACCTAGACTTTAAGTCTCGTACATTCGGTAAGGTTATTCTCACACTAGCCTAAACTAGCCAATTCTATGTTCAACCAAGGGTATCTAAACCATGCTTGAAATTTTATTACAAAAAGAAAGCAAGTATCTACCACATACAATCCAATATCATCATTGCAAACCGATCAAAGATAAAAAAAAATAAAAAAAAAAATAAAAAATTTGTTTTTCAAAGCACATTTTTCCATTTTTTTTTTTTTTTTAAGAATAAGAAAGTTGAAAATGGGGGATAAGAAAACTAATTAAAGAATTTGGATATTAGGGGTTTGGATGTTATGGATTTGGATATTAGAGGGGTAACAAGATTTGAAGAAGATAAGAAGTTTGGATATTAGGGGAAGAAACCAATATCATCAATCATCAAAGCATCATCAAATAGACCACAAGCAAGCTAATCATACCATTCATTCAACCATCACAATAGCCAATCAATAAATATACCAAAGCTAATCATAGAAAGAAGATGCTCCAAAGCACACATATAGTGGAGAAGTGAGACAAATATATCAATATGCAATCGTTCTAGCCTAGGCGTGCCATATCATCATGAATAGAACAACAACCAACCTAAAATAGGCACGCAATCTAGAACATAAAACAACATGAATCCTACAACAAGTCCCAAAGGCTAAGCTAAGTCTTTCATGCCAAACATTCCACATACAAACTCAAACTTCTCCATACATTGCACAAAAAAGGATTACATGAAAGCACAAATCCTATCAACACCGAAAACTACCCTAGACACAAGGACCTCAAGACCTCCCCCAAGCTAGACATTTGATTACCGTTCCCACAAAAAAATGGACACAATGAGAAACATCTCCCCCTCCCCCAAGCTAAAACTCGACACCGGCCTTGGTGTTACAAATGACGGGAAGGAATAGAAGGGAACGGCAAAAACAAATGTCTAATGGCTACTCCCAATCATCCTCTCTTGGCGGCGATGGCATGTAATTGGAGTTTGGGTCTACATCGCCGGAATAGGAGGGTTGATCCACGTATGGAGGGATATCATAGTTGGGGCTACTTTAGTAGTAACCGAAATCTGGTGCACTACTAGTGCCCCAACCACCATCATACCCGGGTAAAAACCCGAAGTATCCCCTTAAGAGGTGGTTATCGATCTCATCGGGAGCCATATTACCACATGTCTCGGGAACATGGTAATAAGAAGGGTCCCCCCTAAAATCACAACCCTCGGGTTGTGTATAATCGTAGGGAGGGAAGGATTATAACTCCGAAATGGAGCTTCGAGATCCTTGCCAATAAGTGTAGGTGGGTTGGTTGTTGTTCCAACCCGCAACCGACCCCTCTTGAACGGGGCGGTGAGGATAGTTGACATAGGGGAGAAAGTCTCCCCTCTCAACTTGGTTTTGATAGGAAAATTGGGAAACATAGCTTTGGTATTCATTTTCTTGTAAAATTCTTTGGTTGGAAAGATTGAGATGGTGAAAGGCCGATTCAAGGTTAAAGGATGAAGAAGAAGAGGAGGGGCCGCCCATTAAGGTAGGAATGGTAGAAATCCTATGGCGGCGAGGTTGAGATGGTTGGTCAAAGTCGGGAACATTCGCGGGGAGTGGCTCAGTTGGCACTAGCCAAGTGTTCCCCGCAGTGTTCATTTTCGCCGCATTAGGGAGAATGCAACGGTGTTTACCCTTGACCAACCAAGAGTAAGTGGTCACATTGCCACGGAGTTCCACAAGCATATGCATTGAGGAAAGTCCGGGAATGTCAAGGACATTGGACCCGTTCACCGAGGTCAATTGGTCAACCCAATTGGTAAATCCCAATGCCTTGGCAATTATTGTGATCATCCCACCACATTTTATCTCCCCTCTCAACTCTGTACTCCTCTTAATTTCAAGGCACCTATTGATAAACAAGTACCCCATATTGACATTACCCTCAAGGTACCTCTCAAATCGGGAAGCTATAAAGAGGCATTTGATCTCCTCTTTATTTAGCTTCCCAAGGTCTTGCTTCGAGAAACAAGCGTACCCCATAATTCTCATGAATATACGGAGTACGGGGTGGATAATGCGGCTAGCATGGCTAGACCGGGTGGTGAAATTAGGGTACCCCGCAATAGTGTTCCACTAATTTTGCTCCTCGTAGATAGAGAGGTAGAAACTGTCGAGGTTGTCAATTTGATTATACACGGGCCACTCAAATATTTCATTAAGGTGAGTTAAGGTTAAAGTCTTTTCTTGATTGAAAAGTTTAAACTTAATTTCGCAATCAAGAGGATCTCCTTCACCATTGATTCGACGCATGGTTAGGGTTAAAAGGAACTCGAGAATGAGCAATTCGTAGTTTAGCTCCCTCTTCTTGAGGAAGTTAAACCATCCGAAATTCTCGGCCACTCGCCGAATTCCGTCATCTATACTTAAAAGTTGGCAAGCTTCTTGGTCATAAAATCTCGTTGGAATAATTATTCGTTTTGAAAGCTCGGCGTAATAATTTTTGAATTTTTCGGGGATTTTAATGGAAAGAGGACCATTGCCTTGGTTTTGTGTTTGGTTTTGGTTTTGGTTTTTGTTTTGGTTTGCAGTGGATCGGTTTTCGGTTATTTGGATGTCGGAAGTCTTTCTCTTCTTTCCTCCAGCACCTCCAAATAATCTAAGAACCATTTTGACAAATGTGAGAAAAGGTTTAAAAAGGGTCACTCAACACACCTCACACAAACACCAAAGTTCACCACTCACAACCTCCTTAACTTCAAACCCCCGATTAAAACCAAGTACCTGCTTTAACAATTTCAAGTATATAATCCAACACAATCCACAAAGATTTCAACACAAAACTCTCAATCAACACACAAAAATTCCAATCCACAAAAATCACAATTTTCAAACACCAAACCTAGCAAATCATATTCAAATTTCCACAAGCTTCAATCAAATTTCACTTTAAATGCAATAATCCTCAAATTCTCAACAAATCATGAAGTAAACCACACAAATCATCAAAAATAACTAAGAATAATAAAATTTGAAGAAAAACCACTAGGGTTTAAGAGGGAAAGTGAAGTAAGGAAGAGAATTCTACCAACTAGAGTATGAAAATACTTTAAAACTTCCAAGTTTTGCTCGATTCTTTTTTCCTTTGCTCCAATTTCTTGAAAAATCCAAGCTTTGGATTTTCAATGGTGGTGCTCTAGGGTTTGAAATTTTCGTGCTTGAATTTGTGTAAATTTTGTGTTGTTGGAAAGAGAATTTAGGGGAGAAGAGGATTTTGTGAATTTTTAGTGAAAAATATTGAGATTTGATGATAATATTGAAGAGAGAAGTTGGAGAATATGAGGGTTTTTAAAGAGAAAAGGAGATGGGAAAGAGGATAGAGGGTATGAAAGTTTGAATGAGTGGTAAGAAATGGGAGAAAAGGGGTAAAAAGAGGTAAGAAGATTCTCTATTTTTTTTACCCGGATAGGCAGAAGCAGGCGTGCAGGGAGTGAGGAGCGCCCGCTCCTGGCCTTTGAAAACCATTCTGATTCCCAGTACCAGATAAGAGCGGGCGCGCAGGTGTTGAGGAGCTCCTGCTCCTGACCTTTCAATTAGGCTCTGCCTTGCTTTCCCACTTAGGAGCAGGCGTGCAAGTGTTGAGGAGCGCCTGCTCCTAGCTTTAACTTTCACTTTGTTTTGTGAAACCTAGGACGGAGCGGGCGGGCAGAGGTTATGGAGCGCCCTCTCTAAAATTGAGTGAAGTTTCTGCCTCTAAAATGAATTTCTAAAAGCGGGCGCACGGTGATGTAGGAGCGCCCGCTCCTAGCGTAAGCTTTGTCTTCTGTTTTGGCAGCCCGGACTGGAGCGGGCGTGTAGGTTCCCAGGAGCTCCCGCTCTAAAAATTGAATTTAGCTACAGCTTTTGCTGGAGCGGGTGTGCTTATAATTAGAGCGCCCGCTCCGAGTCATGAACTTACAACCTACTTCAAAGACTCAGGCAGGAGCGGGCGTGCAGCTCTGGTGGAGCGCCCGCTCCTAATCCCTCTGAAGTTCTTGTCTTGACTTCCCACATTTGGAGTGGGCGCACAATGCTTCTGGAGCGCCCGCTCCTTCCAATACCTGACGATTTTGTTTTTTACGGAGCAGGAGGAGCAGCATACAGGTTCTTTGGAGCTCCCGTTGATCCTTACTGACTTGAAGCTTTCTGTTTTTTACTTTAAGAATGGAGCGGGCGTGCGTAGTAGGAGGAGCGCCAGCTCCAAGCTATTGACAGCTTTAATGATTCCTTTTCTTTGCTTCTTTTTGCTCCAAATACCTATAACAAGCCACTAAAACATAAGTTCAACCAAATTTTTAGCCAAATCAGATATAACCTACTCTCTTCTCCATTTGCTCACTCACTCAAATTTTTTTTATTTCTCACTCTCTTTCTTTTCTTTTTTTTTTATTTTTTTTTTTTTTACTCGGGTTGCCTCCCGGAAGCGCTTCTTTAACATCAATAGCTTGACGACCTCCACACTCAAGAGGTAAGATTACATTATAAAGATTCAACTAAACCAACATGAGCACCCTCATAGTAGAGCTTAAGGCGATACCCATTGGCCTTAAATGATTTCAATCCGTCCAATTCCGTAATTTTCACGGCTTCATGGAGAAACACTTCTTTAACAACAAAAGGACCACTCCACCTTGATAAAAGTTTTCCGAGGAAAAATTTCATCCTAGAATTGTAGAGAAGTGCCTTTTCGCCTACAAGAAATGTTTTCTTTTCAATATTACGATCATGGCACTCTTTTGTGCGAGTCTTGTAGTTGCTAGCACACTCGTAGGCCTCCAATCGAAGCTCTTCAAGCTCATGTAAATCAAGCCATCTTTGCTCTCCTACACTAGCTAAATTGAAGTTAATCTTCTTAATGGCCCATTGAGTTCGGTGTTCAAGCTCCACCGAAAGATGACAAGATTTTTCATATACTAGGCGATATGGAGTTGTGTCTATTGGGGTTTAGTATGCCGTTCTATATGCCCATAAAGCATCATCAAGCTTTTCCAACCAATCTTTCCTATTTCTTGCAACCGTCTTCTCAAGGATTAACTTGATTTGACGGTTGGACACTTCCGCTTGTCCACTAGTTTGTGGATGGTAGGTAAGACCGAACCTTTGATGAACTCCATGTTTTCTTAGCATCTTTTAGAAAGCACTATGCACGAAATGCGAACCGTTGTCACTTACCATAGCTCTAGGAATTCCAAATCTTGGAAATATGACTTTCTTGAACAATTTCATGACTACCTTATGGTCATTTGTCGGGGAGGCAATGGCCTCAACCCATTTTGAAACGTAGTCAATCGCCACAAGTATATATTGATTCCCATAAGAAGAAGGGAATGGTCCCATAAAATCAATACCCCATACATCAAATACCTCTATCTCAAGTATCGGTTGTTGAGGCATCTCGTTCTGCTTGGATATGTTGCCGGTTTGTTAACACCAGTCACAAGTCTTCACAAACCCCCAAGCATCCTTAAAGATATGAGGCCACCACAAACCGCTATGAAAGACTTTCAAAGCTATTTTGTTTGCTCTCATATGACCTCCACAAGGATCGGAATGGCACATCTTGAGCACACTTTGCACTTCTTCATCCGGAACACACCTTTGGAGAAAAGCATCTACTCCTCTTTTGTAGAGAATGGGGTCATCCCACACATAATGCCTTGATTCCCTTTTAAGCTTCTTCCTTTGATTCCTGGAGAAATCGGGAGGAAACTCCCCACATGCCAAGTAGTTCACCAAGTCGGCAAACCAAGGAAGCTCTTTTTCATTCAAGATATAAAGCACATCATCTTAATTCATCACATATGGGAATTTCATCATCACTTGCTTGCACATTCTCTAGACGGGAAAGATGATTTTTGGCCCCTTTTTTATCATTAATTTCAACATCAAATTTTTGAAGAGAAAGGACCCAACGAAGAAGACAAGGCTTGGACTCTTTCTTTGCACAAGGTACCTAATAGCCGCATGGTCGGTGTAGGCAATAGTTTTGGAACCAATGAGATAGTTCCAAAACTTCTCAAAAGCATGTACCACGGCAAGAAACTCTTTCTCCGTTGTGGTGTAGTTCCGTTGAGCTTCATTCAAGGTCTTACATATGTAATAGGTGACGTGAAGCTTCTTGTCTATTCTTTGCCCCAACACTCCTCCAATTGCAACATCACTAGCATCGCACATAAGTTCAAACGGCAATTCCCATCTTGGCCCTTGCACAATCGGAGAAGATATCAAAGCCTCCTTCAATTTGTTGAAAGCTTAAAGACACTTTTCATCAAAAATAAAGTTGGCATCCTTTTGAAGAAGAGCATTTAGGGGTCTAGCAATGAGTGAGAAATCCTTGATGAATGATGCGTGCCATTTATGGCACTCTTAGGCTAGATTTTCTTCTTATTTTTATACTCGTTTTTAGTCTTTTATGTCGTGTTTTTAGGGAATAATGCTTGATTTGCGTGTTTGTGTGTTAGTTTAGAGAAATGCGTGCTTTTAATTGTTTTCTTATTATTTTATTCATTTCTCGACTATTTCTCTCACTTCTCCGTTTCTTTGACTTGTTTTGTAGGTGTGTCAAGTTTCCCGGGATTTAATTATCAAGGAGGAAGCTCGAGCGCATTCAAGGAGGTTGATGGAGCTAAGTTCGGGAATCCAAACATGCAATTCAAGCTAGCTCCGCAAGCACAAGGACCTTGGAAGCAATGCTTTGGCTTGGAATGTTCAAGTGCTTGGAAGATAAAGGAGCTGCCCTTCTCACGAGCATCACCTCAAGTGCACCAATGATACGGATGCTCGGGAGCACGGAGATTGCTCAAGCAAGCGAAGGAAGCAAGGCCACGAGCACCAAGCAGGGGTGCGCGTGCGCGGCATAGTGGTGCGTGCACGCAGACCAAGCTATGCGTGCGCGCGGAGTGGTGCGTGCGCGCAGACCCAGCTGTGTGCGCGCGCGGCCTGGGTGGTGCATGGGCACAGATCTTCTGTGGCCTGTTGTGCATGCGCACAAAAAGGTGGTGCGTGCGCACGGTTTGCCCTGTTTCCCCTCGCTCGTATTTAAGAGAAAGTGAGGGATTTCAATGGTGGTTTAAGAGATTGAAGATCTAATGGTGACAATTGTATTGAAAATCTTCTTAATCAATCAATTAGCATTTCTCACTCTATCTCATCCTTATTGCTTTGTTCAATTTCATGTTTGTTTGGTTTAATCTTGATGTTTGATTCTTGATAGTGTAATTGTTCTTGAAATTTTGTTGATTCTTGATTTCCTTAGTTGTTTGTTGATAGATAATGATTCTTGAGTAGTTGTTTGGCTAGGAATTGGGTGAAACTTGTATGATTGATTAATTGTGATTAATTTGGGAATTGTGTTGATTGATTGTTGAGATTAAAGTGATTAATGAAGGTTTGCATGTGTGTAATTCGATTAGGCCTTGAGAATTATGCTAGATTGCATTGTAATTGCTAATGACACAACTAATTGATTTAGGAATTGCAATTATCGATTGGTTTGGATTGTGATTCTCTTAGTTTGTTATTCATGGTGAACCCTAGCTTAACGATTAGGAAATAGCTCTTTGATTCCAATTGATAGCTCTTATCATTAGTCTTCACAACCTTTGATTGGCATGATCTTCCCAAGTTGTTGCAATTATCATGATTACTTGTTGATCCCCATTCCTAGTGTTTTATTTGTTTGATTGTTAGTTTATTAGTTGTTACTATTCCTTCTTCACCTTCGACTTTGACCTAGCTTAGGCGCATAATTGAGAGTGCTTGAACATTACCGTTCCTTTGGGTTCGACCCTTGACTTACCTCTATACTCATTTTTAGGTTTGTTAAGTGTTTATAAATTTAGTTTGACTTAGGGAGGATTAGTAAACGACCTAGTTTTCCCCTAGTCAATGAATCTCCTATAGAACCCGGCATGCCCCAAAAAGGACCTTACTCCTCGTACATTGATCGGAGGTGGCAATTTTTCAATCACTTCAATTTTTGCTTTATCAACTTCAATTCCTTTGCTTGAAATCTTGTGATCAAGGACGATTCCTTCTTCAACCATGAAGTGGCATTTCTCCCAATTTAGGACCAAGTTGACCTTCTCACATCTTGGTAAGCATTTGCCCAAATTGGAAAAACAATCTTCAAATGAGAGGCCCCCTACCGAGAAATCATCCATGAACACTTCCATCTCGGCTTCAAGCATGTCTCCAAAGATACTCATCATGCACCTTTGAAAGGTTGCCGGTGCATTACAAAGTCCGAAAGGCATCCTCCTATATGCAAAAGTACCATATAGACAAGTAAAAGTTGTCTTCTCTTGGTCATCCGGGTTTATGGGGACTTGAAAGAAACCAGAATAACCATCAAGAAAACGATAATACTTGTGATTGGTTAGTCTCTCAAGTATTTGGTCAATAAAAGGGAGGGGAAAATGATCCTTGTTAGTGGATGCATTTAGACGTGTATAGTCTATGCACATCCTCCAACCGGTCACCGTTCTAGTTGAAATGAGCTCACCATTCTCATTTCAACTACGGTCATTCCTCCCTTTTTAGGGACCACATGAACGAGGGAAACCCATCTAGAACTCGAAATAGGGAAGATGATGCCAGCATCAAGGAGTTTGGTGATTTCTTTCTTCACCACCTCCCCCATTTGAGGATTAAGTTTCCTTTGCCTCTCAATGGAAGGCGTAGCACCCTCCTCAAGTGTTATTTGGTGCATACATAAAGCAAGACTAATACCTTTGAGGTTATCAATTGTATAGCCTAAAGCACCTTGGTGGCTTCTAAACACACCACATAACATTTGAGTTTGGCACTCGTTCAAAGAGGAATTCACAATTGCCGAAAAAGTTGAATTAGGACCCAAAAACACATACCTTAGGTGTGATGGTAGAGGTTTTAGTTCTACCATTGGAACACCCTTACCTTCTCTTGTAGTAGCTATCACCAATGCATCATGACTCGTGATTCCCATGCATACTTGCTCAATGCTTCCTTCCATACTTCCTTCAAGCATTTCTTCATACAATGCCATCTCCTTGCTTTGCTCACCTATCTTTACCTTGTTCAATAGGACATTCTTAAGGGCATCGTTAGTAGTGAGCAAGTTCTCATGCATAGAACTCACGATATAATCAATAGTATCAATCATCAAACAATTATCAAAATTAGAGCTAAGATACTTCATGCTCTCATTCAAATCAAATTCTATGACCTCATCTCCTTCTTTTAGTGAAATTTTAGCACTTTTAACATCTATTAAAACACGCGAAGTAGCAAGAAAAGGTCTTCCTAGAATTATTGGAATGTTAACATCTTCATCCATCTCTAACACAACAAAATCCACCGAAATTACAAACTTTCCCACCCTAGAGGAACATCCTCTACCTTACCCTTTGGAAATTTGATAGATCGATAGGCCAATTGTAGGGTAATGTTGGTGGGTAGAAGTTCCCTATCTCAAGTCTTTGATATACCGAATATGGCATAAGGCTAACACTAGCCCCAAGGTCACATAAAACAATATCAATTTGCATTTTACATATTGCACAAGGGATAGAAAAGTTACTGGGGTCTTTCTATTTCGGTGGCATCTTGTTCATGATGATTGCACTACAATTCTCGGTGAGATTCACCGTTTCCACCAATTTACACTTTCTCCTTCCACTCAAAATGTCTTTTAAAAACCTAGCATAGTTAGGAATTTGCTTGATAGCATCGGTAAAAGGAATTGAAAGGTGAATTCGTTTCAATGTTTCAAGAAACTTTCCAAATTGCACATCTAATTTGTTTCTAACAAATTTGTGGGGATATGGTAGTTTTTGCAATTGTTTTGTTTCTCTCTCTTTTTCTCTGTTCTCTTCACTCTCTTTTTCACATTCTTTTTCTTTTTCACATTTTTTTTCTCTTTCTTTCTCATGATCTTTCTCTCCTTCTTGCTCAAAATCACTCTCAAGGGGTGGCTCACTCATGTTCACTTTCTCATTGCTTCTCTTAGGGACATTCTCTTCCAACACCTTCCCGCTTCTAGTTGATATAGAATTAACGGGTCTCTTAGGATCTAGTCCTTGGGTGGGAGTTTGGAAGTTCTAGCCCCTTCCTTTAAAGCATTGGCCAATTGAAAAATTTGTGTTTCAAGCATCTTGTTATGGGTCATGACTTCACTAAATTTCTTATCACTAGAAGCCATGAAAGTGTTGAACATTTTGGTTTGGCTTTCCATCATTTCCTCTAAGTTAGACCTACTTGGTGGTGCTTATGCATAGTAGTTATCTTGAGGAGCTCTATTACCTCTCACATTCGAATTGGAAGCATTTTGATTAGAAGAGCCTTTATTGTTATTATTGTTCCAATTTTTCCTATTATTAGAGTTCCCTCCTTGGTGATATTGGCCTTGATTCCCATAGTTCCCTTGGTTATTATGGTTATGGTTACCATAACCACCTTGTTGGTTGTAGTTACCTTGGGGATTTTGGTCCCTTTGGTTTCTATTCCCCCATTGGTTTTGGTTATGGTAATCATAATCATTTCCTCTTTGGTTATAGGAATTCCCCCCTTGTTCTCTTCGATTAGGTGGTAAGTATCTTTAATTGTCATTCCTAGGTCTATTATCATAATACAAAGCATTGACATGTTCATTTTCATTCTCATTACCATCTTCATATTTGGGTTGGGGTTGGAAATCATAATTACAAGAAGAGGTGTCATGGTCATATGACCCACAATTTTCACAAAATAAGCACCCATTTGGCATGTTATTAGATGTAGAAGTAGAAGGGTTAGAACTCATACCTCTCCCCTTAGATTGGGAGGGATGCTCTTGGTGTGAAGAGGAGGCCTCAAGCTTCGCCTTGATAGATGTCATCTCCTTCCCAAAATTTGATATTTGAGAGGACAAATTGTTGATGGCATTAAGGTGATCAATAGAGTACACCGTTGAACCACTTTTTGCCAATCCATGTGATACCTTACTACATCTTCAATTACCTCCACCACCTCGTCCTCTGTCTTGTTCATGATAGGTCCTCCAGCTCCGACATCAAGGCAAGATTTTCTTAGAGGGCTTAGACCACCATAGAAAATTTGGATGATTTGATAGGTGGGAATTCCATGATAGGGGCACTCTCTTTGGTACTCTTTATATCTCTCACATGCCTCACATAGGCTCTCATTAGCTTTTTGACGGAAACCTTGGACCAATGCCCTTGCCTCGGTCGTCTTCTTTTGAGTGTAAAATCTCCCTAAGAAACCCGTGGTGACCTCATCCCAATTTCTCAAGGAGATAGGTCTCACCTCCTTCTCAAGCCATTCAAGAGCCCTTCCTATCAAGGAGAAAGGAAATAGCTTTAGTCTCACAAACACTTAAGTGACCCCATTTACCTTGATCGTGTTGCAATACTTCTCGAACTCGTTTAAGTGTGCAAGAGGGCTCTCATGTTTCGCTCCACTAAATCGCCTCCTTCTTCAATCAAATTTATCATCGCGGGCCGAATCTCGAAATCATTGGCTTGGGTAACAGGGGGAGCAATCCCACTTGAATCTCTATAAGCTCCCGGAGTTCCCAACTCCTTCAAAGGTCTTTGAGGTAGTGGATCCGCGTCACCCATTTAATGTTGTTGCTCCTCGGAATTGAACTCTCTAGTTGGGGAAGTAGTTAACGACCTAGAACCGGCTCTCCTTCTCCTTCTATAAGTTTGCTCAATCTCGGGATCGTAAGGCACCAAAATCCTGTTATGAATTCTACACATACACTCTCAACAATTGCAATTAGTAACAAGGCTACAAGTGTAACCAAAAAGAAACAAACTCTTTTTGTATTTTTTTTTTATGGAGAACTAGACTCAAGTAATCAATTAGCAATCAACAACACCGTTCCCCGGCAACGGCGCCATTTTGATGGGCGTAAGAACGGTCGCACATTCCACACTCAATCAAACACATTTATAAACAAACATCCCACAAACCAAGCACAATGATAAGTAAGAGTTTGGTCCACAAAGAATGGGATATGATTGCTAAGGATCTTAACACTTAAGCTAATTCGAAGTCTTTAGTGATTTGAGGTTTGTCAAGTAGACAAACAAACTATAGTTCTAAATTAAGTGATTAAAGACACTAGAGAATGGGATCCACTCAACCATGGTAATTAGGCAAATTGGGAGTAAAATAGACAAGAGATAGCAAAGACTATATGTAAGATCAACCTCATGCAATTAGGAAACAACTCACACTACTAAACTTAGATTCCTCATTAGTTTAGCAATAGAATACATTATCAAATTGCAATAAGTAATGACATACTCAATTCACATTTCCATGTCAAACTAAGCATACCATGCTATCAAGCTCCTAAATCAAGGGTAGCGAATCCTATCTTGAAGAACTAACAAGCAATCTCATACAATCAATTTAATTGCAAATCAAACATCAAAACTTCTCCCAAGTTTACATAACTAACCATTAGGTTGAGCTTCACCCAACCCCTACCAAAGAGGACTACTCACAACTCATCTTAAGTGACATGCAAACAAAGGTTAGGGTTCTAACTACTTCAATAATTTGGGAAAAGTGATTAACTAATGAATAAACTATCATCCAACAAGTTATCAAGAACTAAAGAGACTTAACTAACATGCAATGACAAAGTAAAATCAGAAATTAATTAGAGAAAAGTGGAAGAAAGTTACTAATTGAAGCTCCAAATGTTGAGTACAAAGTGTTGAAATCTTGAGGATAATCCTTGAAACTAACTATTACAAATTGATTAATTTGAGGAAAACTAAGCTAAATTATCAAATTGGATTGTTTTAAACTAAGAGGAGATGCTGAAAACTATACTACTGATGTCTCTCTTCCAAATGAACTAAAGGGGAAGTACTTATACTCCCCGAATTACATAGGTTAATCTGTAAAAATAAAACGGATTTCCAGCGAGGAGCGCCCGCTCCTAAGCCAGGAGCCCCCGCTCTGTACAGCTGCGCGCCCGCTCCTGCTTACCTTAAAGAAAGGCAGAATCGAAAGTGTTGAGGAGGAGTGCCCGCTCTTCCCAGGGTGCACGCCCGCTCCCCTGTTCTTCGATGAAGGGTAGATTCTACTTGTTTAGGGAGGAGCACCTGCTCCAAGGAGGGTGCACGCCCCCTCCTCCCTGCTTTAGTGTTGTGGCATAATGTAGCTAAGCAGGGAGGAGCGCCCGCTCTAAGGACGGTGCACACCCGCTCCTCACTGCTTCAGAAAGGAGGCAGAAAGTTGGGACATGGTTGGAGCGCCCGCTCCTAGAGAGGTGCACGCCCGCTCTTACAAGAGCGGGCTCTCCCATTCTTTGCTTCCTTTCCTTGAACTTCATTCCGGGATTTGATTGTTTGTCAAAGTGAGTCATAACACCTTCAAATCATGGACAAACACAAATAAAGAGGGGGCAAGACCAATACACAACATTTATATACAAAACGGGTTAAAAAGAGGGGAAAAGACTGCAAAACTGGGTTTTAATCAACACAATAAGTGGTCAAAAAACCACTTATCAATTGGGAATTATGTGCTTACTTGCCTTTTATTACTTTTATACTCCTTCCTTTTTGAAGAAAAAAAAAAAAAGCTTGATTGCTTGATTTCTTTCTCCCATACTTGCCAAAGTCTATTATTGAGATTGGTTTTCTATGTTTAGATGGCCATGAGCGCCTTATTGAATTGACTTTTGGCATATGTGATTTTGATTGATCATGCTTTCTTGTTGCCCATTTGTATATACATTTATGAGTTTTGTTATTTTTGTGAATATTTATGGGTATAATGTCTTTCCATGGCATTCAAGACAAGGTTTCATATTTAGGCTTTAGCACCTAGAATAATTTCTTTCCTAGTTGTTAGAGGTTTTCATGCACTTGGATGTCGGTTGGTTCACATATATAACATTTCCAATGTAGTAGAACTTAAGGGATATAAGACCTTAGCTCACTTGGTTTGTGGTAAGATGGTTGTCGCTCTCTAGCTAGTTGAAGCTTTAAAGGTGATTTTTGCTATTCCACTACCGTCATTCTTGTGTGGATGTATCTATATTGTTCTAGCCTTCTACATTTCTTGCATGTGTGGCGTTTGGATCCTTGGCATTGCTAGCTCATATCGAGAATTTGGCTTGATTCTACCCGAGATCGAGACCGAACCAACCTAGGGGAAGACGAAGGCAATTAGGATATTTGTTTTGTGTTATCATTTTCTTTTTTTTTTCTCTTTCGCATTTGCTCATTTAGTACCCCAATTTGAGCCCTTTTTCCCTTCTTTGGCATAACCACATTACAAATCAATGGACCTTTGCTTTATTTTCACCTTTATTAGTTTTTGTGAAGCATTCTTGGGACTTGATTTGTATGTTTGGTTAATGAAAGTGAGAAAAAGAATGAAAAAGAAGTAAAAAACTGAAATTTTGTTACTTGTGATTATCTTTGTTATGATGAATAGTTAGAGCAAATGAGAAGAAAAGAAAAGAAAAGAAAGAAAAAGCCGCTCAAAGTTAAAAGAGGCGAGAGCAAAGAATAAAAAGAAATGAAAAAAAAAAGAGGAATAATATTGAGAAAATACAAAAACATTTGTTATTTGGTTGAAAAAGAATAAGCTTGGGGGAGGATTTGCTTTGTGATCTATTACTAGAATTTTTGATTTGAAAGTTGGTTGTTTATTGAGTTTGAATTGAGGAATGATCAACCTTGCTTCACTTCTAAGTTCACCACCAATTTCCAAGTTTATTTTCATACCCTTTACCCTAGCCTAAACGTTTCAACCCTTTTTAAGACCTTTTTACCATAGTGAGGTTTAGTTACTACCAGTGGAGGGTAATCAAGCCAAGCCTATTGAGCGAGTTATCGATGCCAAGATGTCGGGTAGCCTAAATGTTATTCATTGTTTATTTCTTATGGTTCCTTCGAGGAATCTCGAGATATCACCTTAAAAGTGGATGCAAAACTAGTGAGGACACGGAAGTTTGTTTGGAGTTAAGGAGAAATGTTAGTCCCTCTAAGTTCTCTCCTTTGCATGCTTTATGTGTGTACCAACCTTAGCTATTCTTTTTCTTGGCTACCTTTAATGTCTAGAAAAGATTGTATTCTTATGCACTTAGCCCGATGTTTGTGTTTGGTTTGAGATATCAAAACTTAAGTTTTCTTGATTTCTCCTTTGCCTTGAATGTTATGTATTGCCAAGAGTTGTGGGTTAAACCTCTTAGGAAACCCTCACGAGAGCTTACTTGTCCTCTTTGGCGACATGGGGGTTTAAAGGGCTTGATGCATACTCTAAATGCATCTGTGATTCCTATGACAATGAGTTAGTGTATATTCTTTCTTTCTTATTTTCTTTGCGTGAATACATTAGTCTTTAGTATTTTGTTCTTGTTTTGCTTGAGGACGAGCAAAATCTTAGCTTGGGGGAAGTTGATGAGTGGCATTCATGCCACGATTAAGGGCTCATTTTAACGGTTTTTCCCATGCTTGTAGCTTGTTTGTACCCTCTTTCTTTCCCTTAGTTCCCCTTTCTTTTGTTTGTCTTATTTTCTAGTTTTTACCTCCTTTATCTATTTTCTACCATGGTTTCTTTGCTTGTGTTTTCTAGGAACCGTTGTGTTGAAGAGAAGAAGACCTTGGGCTAAAGAGAGAGCATTGCGCACCCCCTTGAGAGAGCACACATGAGCTCTACGCGGGCGCGCAGCACTGTGAGAAGGCGCACAAATCGAGAACTCAAAAGGGGCTAAGGCAGACTATTTTGCGCGAACACTACACAATATCTGATAAGGCGCACACCCATGTTGTGCGGCCACGCAGCACTATGAGAACCTGCGCAGATGGAGGAAGAAAAACAGAACAAGCCCGGGAGTTTTGCGCGCCTGCTGCGTGACCCTGGCACGGGCGCACAATATCTCTGCGCGGGCGCCCAGTCTTCTATGCGGGCGTGTCTATCAGGGTCTCCTTTCTCCGTACCCACGAAGTTGCGGGCGCGCGTAAGTCTGCGCCGGCGCGCATCGCTGGGTTCTAGTCATCGATTTCTTCTTTTCCGAACACCTATATATAGTTCGTACTCTCCTTTTAATGTAATTAGATTAGCTTAGCTTAATTTTCTGATTTTTAGCTTAATCTAGAGAGAGAAACATCCTTAGTTTTGGCATTTAAGAGAGAGAAAGTGTGGATTCCTCTATTGGTGAGCTTGGATTTTGAAGAAGAAGCTTAATCAACCTCTTTGTAGAACTTCAAATTCAATGAATGAGCATTTTCTTACTCTTTTCTCTTTATTTTGCTATTTGATTTTGTTTTAGATTGCTTTTGCCTTGTTAATTACTCATTAATCATTCCTTTGCTTGTTAATTTCATGATTGACTTGTTAATTGCTATGGATAGTGAGTAGTTCTTTAGCCAAGGGTGTGAAAATGATGTAGTTGGAATTTGTTCATGGTTTTGGTTTGGAATTCAAGTAAATTGTGATTAAAGTCTTTACTTGCTTGATGTTCTTCGATCTTCTTGCAAAGTGCATGTTGTTAGTTGATTGAAGGTGAATTTATGCAAAATGAAGCGATAGTTTACTTAGCTAAGTTCATTTGTATCGATTGTTACTTGATTGCACCTCCCAATGTATGGTTCTAATGTGACAACATTGAGGCTATGTTAGGAGAAGCCAATTGATCCCGACAGGAGGCTAAATTGGATCCCTTATATCGATATTCAAGCATGTTGTTTAGTTCATGATTAAGTTGTTTCCATGTTATTGCATGTTTAAGTAAAGCCTACATCTACCCATTTCCCTTGGTGTTGTTTTTAATTATATTGTCTCTAGTTCATTTCACTCTTAGCTTTAATCTCTTAGATAATTTCGTTTTTCGTCCCAAGATAGCTTAATTGATTAATAGTGATCGCGGTGTTTAGCTCCTCCCTGTGGTTCGACCCCTTACTTGCCTTATATTCATATTAGGTTTGTCTAGGTTGTGTAAATTTTATTTGATCTAGGGATAGGCATTTGATGACGTATTTATTCCCTTGTCAAATATGCAAAGTAATAAAAAGATTATGAAAATTCGCTCGTTATTACATTTAACAACGCACAGAACCGTTAGAAAAATTCAAAATGGATCAAAATCCGGATACTAGTCTTTTAAGTGACCAGTATCTGTGCACAACTCTAGAACTCTAGAAGTCATTATACTGGTCATTTGGTTTTGAATGTGTATTGTAAACTAAATGAACAAGCAAAAACGGTTGTCTGGAACTCTACTGGAAGTCATTATATTCGCGCCTTGAATGTAATTGCGTGCAACTCTGGAACTTTGGAAGTCATTATATGTCGTCTGTACTCTTGATGTATATTTTTTGCTTTTGTTTCCCAAGCTTCAGCAAACGGAGCTGCCAGTCCAAGGGTTGGACTTGATATGCTGCCTGACCCCCGTAGAGGGCAGGTTGCTGGAGTGGTTGAGCATACGGATCGTATGATTGATGGGGCACATACGACCCCGAGCTGATCACATGAGGACCTGTCCGAACGGGCGAGCCGCTTGACAGGTGCTCCTGCTCCGAGTGGGAATACCATAACGAGGTATTCTTGATGGTGCCCGGCATAGTCGGCGTAAAGCTTTGTCGGACAATTGTTGGTTTTTCCTGTGCTCGATTATCTGTTAAGCATTAGTGTAAGTCTTCTTGCTGCCATCCGGTTCACAATGATGAATGGTATCTTTGTCGGACAATTGTTGGTTTTTCCTGGGCTTCCTTTTTGACGTTTTAGGGAGACGTATCTTTGTCCACTAAATGAAGGGTCTGACCCCGTCCTTCTACTTGGGATAAGAAGTAGGTTACCTATCCTTGACGGTCTTGGCCTTCTCAAAGTGAGAAGGCCTCTTGGCCGACTGACACATGCTTGGGCAACCGCCTGACTTTTGATGAAATTTTTCATCTCTCCTTTGAAGTCAGTTAAGAACTTCAAAAATTTAGAACGGGTGATGTGAGCAGTTGGCTTTTCACCACGAGGCTTGCCAGTTGACTTGCTCGCACCAGACTTCTTAGCATTTCGCTCCTTTTTATCCTTGAAGCGGATGCGTTTACAATAGTAGAAAATTATAATTGGGCACCGAGTAATGGCCACCGATTTTAAAAAATCGGTGGGGAAAAAATGGGCAGGATTGGAGAAAAGAGAATTGGCACCGGTTCAAACCAAACCGGTGCCAAATTACTTAAAGGGCACCGGTTCAAACCGCTGGGTTTTTTTAAGAACAAATAAACCCTTTTATAATTAAAAAACAAATAAACCCTCGTTCACTCTGATTTCTCTCTCTTGTTCTCGCCCCTCTATCTCTTTCTCTCTCTAACTCTTCTCTCTTTATCGAGTTTTCCACCGCCAGCACTTCCACCACTACACCTTCCACCGCCAGCCCACGCCATCTCTCTATTTATTTTCTTTCAATTCCTCATTCTTCTCGAATCCCCTGTCTCAAAGGCGATGATTGGTGACGGTGGTAGCGATCTGTGGTTGGATTTTTAGATTTTTCTTCTCGAATCCTCCTGATGGATAGAATTTGATGCTTCAGATCTTAGGATTCATAAGAATTGGGTCCATGGAATTCAAGTTTTCCCTCAAAAGCAGCTGCAGGTATGAAATTGATTTTTAGGGTTTTGTAATTTGGGTTTTTTTTTTTTTTTAAGATTTGATTTTAAATCTGGGTTGCTTTAAAATTATGGATTTGTTTCTGTTTAGGGTTTAATCGAGGAATTTTTAAGATTTGAATTGGCTTATATGATTTATAGATGTATATATGGTGAATTAATTTTATTTCTGAATTTTTAGCTAATTTTATTGAATTGGGTTCATGATTTGAGTATTTGATTTAATTTTAAGGGTATAACAAGGGATTGATTTTGAATTTGTAATTTGATCTATGTTATCAATTTTCATGGTTTGGCTACTTGATTTGGAATTACTCCGTAATTTGTTTAATTTTCAATATGACTTTGATTGTTTTTAATTAATGTTAAGTGTATGGTAGTGGGTTGAATTTGAAAATTCAGTATGATTTATGCTTTTGGTTCAGGGATCCTTAATTTAGATTTTCAGGTAATTGTGAAATAACGATATGATGAATTGATGATTCATGATTGTTTGCATGCTTGTTATTGGTCGAATTGTGGTAAAATTCAATTTAGAATGTTGGCATAGTACTTAGATTCAATAAAATGATTGAATATTCTACTTTTGTAAAATAAAATTGAAAAATTGAAAGAATAAAGAAGCATTGGAGGAAAAGTAGAAAACTGTTTATGCATTATATTCCTAGATCTTTTCAAACATATAAGGATCAAGGCTTTTATTCAAGTTGAAGCGAGAATATGAATTACATCAGGGGAACTTTTTCATCAGGCTATCTATATAATTTTAGCCTTCTAATTAAAATTTATTGTCTAAATCATCAATTATTTGGTCCCCATATTATTATAAGTTCATCGAAAACCTCTTGATTGAACTGTCTAATTTGTTTTTGACCTTTGATAACTTACGACTCTACGAGTATCACTTTATTATTATTATTATTATTATTTATTTATTTATTTATGGTATTAAGACTTATTTTTTGTTGCAATTTTCCAATATTGTATTGTAATTGACAATGTGGGAAGTTGGAAGTTTTTGCCCATGACAATTAAGCTTTTCTGGGTTAAAAAATTTAAAGTTGTTCGTCTTGTTGTGCATGTGAATAATTTGATTTTGTTGATCAATTATTTTTATCCGATTTATTTATGTCATTTTATAAGGGTTTTTTGTCATATGGATGTCAGCTAGCAAGGATGTTCAATTGATCTTTTTGTGTAATTGTGCCTTCTTTGGATCAAAAGAGAAGTATAATTTGCTTCTGTGTAGATTGGTTTGGTGACTTGTTATTGAGCTATTTGAATGTGGTCTGTAATGTAGCTCACATGACTCAATTTAGTATCTCAAATGTCTTTTTAGAATAGAACGATCTGACACGCACACTTTTGTACGAATTATGTAGGAGAAAGTAGATGAAGGAGTCAAGGATCAGGATATTCTATTAAACCTTAGAAGAAGAATAAATGTTGTTGTATTATGACTTTTAACATTAATAAATTTCATTGATGTGAATCTTAGCCATTTTTGTTTGGCTGTTTAGCTTGTTATTCGACAAGTCTTTATATGTGTATGTTTATGTATACAGTTAATGTCTTGGTATAGAACTATAGATGAAAGAGTCGTGTACTATATTAACAAATGGAAAGTGAAGATTTTAGCGTTGTTGTCCGTGTATCATGTAATTAGTCTTCTTTTATTTGGGTTTGTACAACAGTATATGGTTGGTTTGTACAACAGTATATGGTTGAGGTGGTTAGTAATGAAGGCTAATGTATCTTCCATATTGCTTGCAGCTGCACAGTTTTTCTTCAATGGAGGGTGTTTTATACTGCAAGCCTCACTTTGAGCAATTGTTGAAGGAGTCAGGGAACTTTAACAAGAACTTTCAGTCTCGTATGATTTTTTTTAATTCCTTAAACCTGATATTAAGATCTATATAGTTTTGACCATTTAACTGAATAATGGAGTATTTTCTTGTACTATTTAATTGATATGGGTATGTTATTTCAACAACGCCTACAAGACTACTAGCTGGAAAGTCACCTGATATAAAGCTTGAGCTGGTAAAATTATTCTCCATTATCATGGTTCTTTGATAAAAATGGGCTACCTAGTTGTTTCTCTGATATCCAATAATGCCATCTGGTCTCAGACAAAGTCACCAAGCAAAGCCGCGAGCATGTTTTCAGGGACTCAAGAAAAATGTACAACTTGTTCCAAAACTGTTTACCCTATTGAAAAGGTATTGTCTTTGTTATTAAATTTGCACTTCAATTGGTCAGGTTTAGCAATTGTTTATTTATCTCAGAGTTTGATTGTGTAACACCCCTCCTCCCTTCTCACCACAACTAAAGAGACCAGGAAGAAAAATAAAAGAGAAAGTCATCAATCTCATTTCATTGGGTTGTCATTGTTGTACTTTTTTGAAGTTTTGTATTTGAGATTAACAAACTTACAGGTGAAAAATGTCAGCCAATTTGTAAGCTGGGTAGTGAGGCCATTTCTGTTTTATTTGGACTCTCATGGAACCTACACAATCACACTGTTGCCGTGTTGCTGTTGCTTCTGTGTTGCCGTGTTACTGATTCCGTGCTCCTGTTCTGCTACTGTACAGCTGCATATTGCATGCTTTTTGTTTATAACCTTGTATTTTATTTTATTTTTTTGGACAAAAATTGTAATATTATAGCATTTTTTTATGAAAATATGTAAGTTTATATATATGTTAGTGTTCATATATCAATTTAAGTGAAAAAAATGCAAAAAAAAAAAAAAAAAAAAAATTATTGGCCATTAAGGGCACCGGTTCTAAACAGGAACCGGTGCTAATAACCCCTTAAAAAAATGTGGTAAGGTGGTGCCTAAAATAAATATTAGCACCGGTTAACCAGTGCCAAATTAAGAAATTGCCACCGGTTTTGAACCGATGGAATTTTTTGGATGAAATGGCATCCCACAAATACTCAACGGTTCAAAACCGGTGTCTTATGGGGTTTTGAACCGGTGCCAAAATACATTTTTCTACTAGTGTTAGTAATAAGGGAACCATCTTCGGCCGTATGTACTTTAACCTTTGATTCCTACTCAATATCGCGGTGAATGAACTTTTGCTCCATTCGGACATGGTACAATTTCTTCCGAAGCCATCTTAAATATACTCTCCCCACAAATGGCGCCAAATGTTTTGTGGTTTCCTAATGTGTCCTTCGGGAGAGTTACAACTCTAAGACTGGATCTTCAGGCGCTTGTATCCGCAACAAATGGAGGCTTCGTTTGTTTAGAGTTTCGCCTCCGACGATCAAGTTAGTAACTGTCGAAATTGAGTAAAATATGAAAAATAAAGTTGATCTTCTCGGATTATAAGATCTAGGAGATTTCACTGTTGTGAGTGAATAGTGTAATAATTCATAAGTGTCCATACCAAGGTAATAAATGTCCCTCTTTATAGAGCATGGGAGTGTGTGCCCTTACCTTAGGTCATTTAATCAAGGTAATTTGGCTATGTTGTTTTTACGGCTATTTCACCAAATGCCACTGAGTAATTTAAAAATTCACCAAATGCCATCGGACTTTTCAGAATTCATCAAATGTCATCCAGTTTTTTAAAAATTCACCGAGTGCCATTAATAACCAACGACCGTTAACTCCGTTAGTCATTAGGGGTTAATCATAACACATGTCATGATATAAATGGTCAATTTATCTTAATTCATTATAATTTTTTAAAAAAATAACAAAAAATTAAAATAACAAAAAAAAAAAAATAAAAAATAAAAAAACCCCAAAATTTCCCCAGCCACCCCTACCACCGCCAAACCCTAGCCCCACCCTAATCTCGCCGGAAAACGGCCGGCCACCACCTTATCCACCAAAAATCGGTCGGCCGGCCCTTTAGTGCCCACCTGACCTACCGTTGACCCCCAAAACCACCCACGCTGCCCGCCTTAACCCCAAACACCACCCACACAGTCGCCCCGACCCCAAAAACCACCAATAAAACGCCCTTCCTCCCTTCTCCCACCGTCGAAACGACCGATCGAGGGTGGGGAAAGGAAGGAGGGACGATTTTGGGGACGGAGGTAAAGGGAGGGTGATTGATTTTGCTGATTTTGGTGATGGAGGTAAGGGACTGATTTCGATAATGGTGGTTTATGGGGCCGGGGCAGTTTGTGTAGGAGGTTTTGGGGGTCGGCGGTGGGTCAGGTGGGGCGCTTAAGGGCCGCCCAGCCGATTGTTGGTGGTTAAGGTGGTGACCGGCCGTTTTTCGGCAAGATAAGGGGAGGGCCTAGGGTTTGGCGGTGGTGGGTAGGTGGCTGAGAAATTTTGGTTTTTTTTTTTTTTTTTCGTTATTTTTTTTTTGTTTTTTTTTTTAAATTATGATATATTAAGATAAATTGACCAATTATATCATGACGTGTGTCATGATTAACCCCTAATGACTAACGGAGTTAACGGCCGTTGGTCATTAATGACACTCGGTGAATTTTTAAAAAACTGGGGTGACATTTGGTGAATTCTGAAAAGTCCGATGGCATTTGGTGAGTTTTTATATTACTCAGTGGCATTTGGTGAAATAGCCGTTGTTTTTATGGCATCTCGGGATTAGAGACCATGAAGGCCGCCATTTTCCTAATGATGATGGATATGACACGTGTCTTATCCTGGTTGGCTCATTTTGGGTGCTTCCAAGGTTGACACGTGTCACGACCTGATTGACCCACATGTCTAGGGTATTTTTACTCTAACAAGTGTTCTTTTTTTTTTTTTGCCCGTGTTCTTTATACATATATGTAATGTTCTTTGCAAGTGCACCATGCGCCAAATGTACGATACCATATAAATTTCATACAAAACGGAGACAATAATCATAAAATTGGGCTATGGTGCAACACAAATTCTTATATGTGTGGCAAGCCAACATGAGGGCTACTTCGTCAGTTTTATAGGGGTTATTCGGTTCATGTTATAAGAGTTATTTCGTCAATGTTACAAGAGTTACTCACCCAATATTACAAGAGTTACTTTGTAGATGTTACAGGGTTAATTTTTTGTTTTACAAGTAGCTAGATGTGATCATACACAAGACGGGCTAATTGCACATTGATACAATTAGTTTATTCAAAACAAAGAGAAAAAATACTTTTTTAAACATGAAATTTTGAAAGTACGGCAAAACCCAAACCCTTGAACGATACTAGTATGAGTGAGCGTTTCCAGAGGCTATAGGCAGCAGAACGATGAGCTCTGTCGACTGTGGTGCTATCCAGGGAGAATCAACGTCGTCGGATAACGGCGACCAACCTCAACGGCCGCCCAAAGTCCCTAGGATCGAAGAAGAAGAACAACAAGTTGAAAGCATGAAGCCACCAAAACCTGGATTACAGCGTTATCTTGTTGCTTTTGAATATATTGGCACCCATTTTTCCGGCTCTCAGCAACAACGCGATCAGAGAACTGCTGTTGGTGTTCTTCAGGTGTCTTTCTCTCCTTCCTCATTTCACACTTTTTTTATTTTTATTTTTATTTTTAATTTTGTGAAATTATAATGATTGATGGGATTTTTGTTGTATTGAGAATTTGATTGTGATGTTAAGCATATGCCCTTTATAAATTTGCTAATGAGGCAAGTAGGCAACAAAGGTTGCCATTATGTGAACTTGAATTTGATATTCCTCCGTTGGTATTTGATTTGTACCACCAGTGTGACACACATTTAAAAAAATACTTCCTCCGTTTCTATTTAGTTGACACGTTTCTTTAGTTACATTTGCAATTGCATATATTCAACCATTAATATCTTTAACTACCGACAAGCAAAAATTATGAAAAGTTGATATTTTGAAAATATATATTGTGATGAATCTAATAAGATCCCACGTGACTATATTTTTCATTACATATAAAGCACAAAACACGATAAAAAAAGAGTGTGTAAATAGTGTTAAAGTCAAAACGTGTCAACAAATAAAAAACGGAGGTAGTATTAGACTAGGAAACTGGACAAATTTACTCAAAAAATCTTATCACTGATAGGAAAAAAGTGTTAACTTGTTACAATTTAAGTTTTATTATAATATAATTTTATACGTTTGTTTACCTTTTCTAATCTTTTCTTCAAACAACATGCTAAAAAGGTGTGTTGCAAGTATAAGATAACAAAGGAAGTATTAATTACTTTGTATATGAGATTAATCATATACTTCGTATTTGTTAATGAGGCAACAAAGTCATTGCCAATAGGGAATACTCATAAGTGGTTGATAATATTTTCGCTTATCTATGAATTTGAATTTGAGGCTAATCTACAATCTTATTAAATTTTATGCAACACAATGGTTGTATTTATCCATAAATGGTTGATGTAAATATATCTTATTTGCAAATTCAAGGTTTATGTTGGGATTTTTCTTAATTTTTTTAATAAGGGATTTTTGCTTTTTTGTATTATAATAGCCCATTTGGTAACTGTTCATAATATAGAAAATGAATTTGTATGTAAATTTGAAAAGAAAATCAATGTTCATTCCCATGATCATTCAAGATGACATCAAAATTGTCTATTTTAAATCATGAAATTTCATTCCCACTTAATACCATCTTCCAAGTGGGAATGGAAAAACATGAACAATACATTTGGGGGATGAGGATTTGTGGACGTGTTCTTATGGAGATTATTGGCTGTTTTCCATACTAAATTACACTTAAAATTTAACTCCATTACCTCAATTTAGTACCGGCTACCCAAAGGGCCAAAGATATTTATCTTGTATTTTCTATAGAGGCAACAACGTAGTTGCAATGATTCTTAAGTGGTTGATGGTTTGCTTTTTTGTGAATTCAAGGTTTGTATTCACAATTTTCTTAATTTGCTCACAAGCAGCAACATTTATAGTTAATGTTTGGTTGATGAAACTTTTTTATATATTTTTTTTGTGGTTTGTGCAGAATGCTTTTCAGAAATTTGTGGGGCAACCAGTTTCAATCTTTGGCTCTAGTAGAACGGTATGTTAACGTTTTATCGCCTTCTTCTCCTTTAATATGAAATGTGACAAATTATATGTGACACACTTTTAAGCTTAACCGCTAAGCTAAATGAAGTGAAGAATGAGCTAAAATGCATGTACCAAACTTCAGCTATAATAATAGCGTTTACCTCATCTTGCTTTATGCTTGACGAGTTGATTAACACAATATTTTATTCAATCATGATTTGTTCATTTTGGGCTGACAGCAACATCAAATAAATCTACAGATGGTTATAAGCTTAAATTTGTGTCGGTCCGTCAGGTGTTGCTGTTTAAGCCTAAAAATGGCTCTTTCAAAATCAACTGACTAGATACGTTGGAGTTATGTGCCTTCTAAGTCAGACAAAAGAGAGAAACTATGCTATCTTAGGGGTGATGTGGAGCTCATCTAGTATGTAATCACTCACCTACGACCTCTCCTCTAAAGTATAAACTGGAGTATGCCCTTTCTTGGTTTAATTAGTTTCAGTTGGTCCCTCATGCGCACAACCTTGAAAGGTGTATGTTTAGGGCCTGTTCACTTCAGCTTAATTTTAGTTCAGTTCAGCTCCTAATTTCCTTCTCTCATATAATATTCATTTCAGCTTTATTTAGTTCAGTTCCCAATTCAGCTCTAATCAGTTAAGCTCAGTCAGTAAATATGAACAGGCCCTTAGTTGAGGTATATGGGGCGAGGTATTGCAGGAGTACTTTGCTCATATTAAGTAGCCATTTTTCCCAGGTTTTGGGATTCTCAGCCAGAAGCACACTCAACTCCTAATTACATACATGTCTAATTACCTATCTCTCAGTGACATCGTGAGCATAGCCCTTTGTCCTCTTTTCCTGTAGCACATGCTATGCTAGTCTCTTTGTTTCTCCTCTCTTCTGAGTAGAAACTAGAAAGTGTAGAAACTTTGGAATTATGGTTTATAGAGGCTTGGGATTTGTTGGGAATTCAGTTCCCACATTTCCAGAACTTGGGTTGGATTGAGCTCTGCAAGTGTAAACTGGCAGCTTGGCAGCCTGCCTGAAGGATTTAGAATGGCCCATAGTCCAGTTAGATTTGACTGCTTTGATTACTCCATTCTACAGTCCACCAATCCCATTCTTTCCTCAACCCTACTAGCTAAGTCCTTGGATTGCTCCAGGTTGTATGTTTTAAGAATCTGGATCTCTGCCTTTATCTCCTCTTTCAAGCCTTTTATAAACTGCGCATGTGCTCCATCATAACACATTCCGGCACATCATGTAGTGGTGCTGTAAGCAAAATAAACTTCTGGCTACTCTTCGAGCACCTGGGTGGTGGCTAGCCACTGTTCATGAAGATTGCCAGAGCTTTTTGGTCTGAATTGACGAAGGATGCACCCTTAGATCAGCCCAATCTTTCATGGGTTGCCGGCAGTGCTCTTGTTGGAACCATCACAGTGCATCTCTCTCCATAGCCACAACTTCCGCCTCCATATTCTCCTCATTGTAAGCGCATCTCCCTGATGACTTGAATTGCAATACACTCTAACCTCACAGCAAAAATAACAGGAATGCACTAGAAGTTCTTAAAGAAAGATTGGGACTTTATGTCTAGATATAGCAAAACACAATACAAGGTAGTAGCTTTGAGAGACTACATCTTTCCCAAGATACCAGATTACACTTTTTATTTTATTTTTTTCCCTGAATGCCATTCTCACTAGCTACATTTCCCTTTTACATTGTAGTCCACAATCTTGTAATGGCATAGGTAATAAGTGTAGGTGGTCTGTCTTGATTTGTTGCAGTTAAGCTTACAAATGTTGCCTCAAGAATTAAGGTCCATATAGGTTGATTTCTCCTTAACCCTCTTTTAAATTTATGACTAGTGTGTGTGGCCTAGGCAACGCCTCGGGTTAATATTTTGTACTTGTTTAGTTTGAAATCGTGTTTGACTTTTAATTTTTCCTTAGTGTTCTGAAAATTATCTTGAAAGTTTCTTATCTTGAAAAAAGATTTTAAATTGACTTATTCGGGGTATCTTTTTGAGCAATTTTGTTCTATATTATTAGGAGAACCATGTTCAATAGTATGTTATGATATAAAGATATTCAACAACTATTGATAATTTAACCGAAAAATAAAATTATTACTTCCTATATTTCATTGAATAAAATAAAACTACAATTTTCCAAAGTTAAAGGTGCTACATTACTATGATCATTTCATAAAGGAAACAAAATAGTACAATTAGGCAGTTAGGCACTCATCATATCTGAGTTAACTATACTTTTGTTTGGTATGAAATCATAGTAATGAATAGCTAAGATGGTATACTTGTAATGTAACACTTGTTGGTCTTATGTTCAAGCCTTAGTATAAGCATTTTTTGGTTGGTTATTACATCTAATACATGTTATACTTGTCCAGGTGATGTGACATGTTTATAGTGTTTGAAACGAATGACACGTGACACACATTATTAGGAATGCTTTTTAATATATAAGTATAGATTTGTTATAACTATTTCTTCTTGAGTTATGATTATTAATTTTATATAAAGATTTTTTTTATTTTATTTTTTATTTTATTATTTTTTTGAGTCAAGGCTAATTTAGTCAACCTAATAAAGTGGGAACTTCAAGCCCTCCTTTTTAGCTGTAGTTGAAACAATCTAGAGTGAAGGCCTATAAGTTGGGGAAGATTAGAAGTGGAAGCTATCATATAAGGCCTATAAGTAATTATCTGTTATCTCAAATCAACACTGTACAAAGACTCTTTTTATCAAGTGCTATGCAAAAACTCTTTCTCACCACTGAAATTTATGTTAATTATTCAAGATTCAGTGTGCATTCACAATTTGCAGTTTATGGTCCTGCAAAGATATCAGCAGGGTATAGCAGCTAATTATGTAAAATAACATCTTGAATAATTATTTGTTTATCTATGCTTATGATAATTATCTTCTTATATTGTGAAGAAGGATAATTTGGTGGATAGTATTGTAGATTTTATGCCTTCATTTGCTTATTCCACATAAAAAACTTAAGGAATAAGTCAAAGTAAAAGGGGAATTTATAATTATGTTCCCGTTATGCAGGATGCTGGAGTTCATGCCTTGTCAAATGTATGTCATGTAGATGTTGAACGCACTAGTAAGAGGAAGCCAGGTGAAGTGGTAATACCGACTTGTCGATTTATTTCGTACATATTTCTCTCTATATATTTATCTATGTAAAGTCTTCCCAAACTTGTAATGTGTTTTTATTTGCTTGATTTTCCTCTCTTTTATCCCCCCTAACTACTTGTTCATTAAACTTTCTCAATTTTATTTTTATGATTAACTTTTGGGTTTAAATTTTACGTGGCCTTCGTTTTTTCTTACTATATTTTTTTTTGTGGTTAGTTCCTTATGATAATTCATTTTAGCCGACCCCATATCATTTTTTTTGTGGTTATTTCTTTATGTAACTCATGATAGTTCCTTAAATCTCCTTAAATATGTAGATGTATATTAAGAATGGGAAGTTTGACATGCTTAAGTTGCAGAAACTGTTATGGAACCTGCAGTTTCCACCACCAACCTTTTATTTCCCTAAGGCATGTGGATGGGGAAGATAGTGACTTTGAAATTAATTATTCTATAATGACATTGAGTAGTTAATTGAATTTATAAATTTTAGGTTATTTCACCAAATGCCCTTGAGTTATTTTTTTATTCACCATATACCCATGAAAAATTTCAAATTCACCATATACACTTGAGTTACACAAAAATGTCACAAAATGCCCAAATGACTAATTGACGTTAACTCCGTTAGTCATTAAAGGGTAAATTTGCCACGTGGCAACCTGTGATTGCCTAACATTTATATTCATTAAATTTTAATATAATTATTTTATTAATTATCAAAAATAAATAAAATAAAAAAAACCCCACCCACCACAGCCGAGCACCGCCACCACCTTGTCCCCACCAGTCCGCCACGCCCCGTCGGCGCGGATGTCGCCTAAATCCCCGCGACAGCGCTAGCCTGAACCCGACACTCCTCCTGCCGGTGCCTCTTTGCATCCCTTGAACCACCCACTCCCTAATCCTAAACCTCTCTCCCTCAAAACCCCTCCCCTCCCCTCCCCACCGCCGGCGTCTAAACTTCCATCCCCGTGCCGGCGAGCCAAAACCGCCGCTCCCCCCGCTATCCCTACCCCTGAACCACCACTATCTCCACCCTTGAACCACCACTCGAAAGCCCAAAATTAAAAAAAAACCTAAATTCGAAACCCTAGATTTTGATTTTAAGGGTTTCAAATTTGGGGTTTTAGGGTTTTGGGGTGGTGGTTTTTGGCTTAAGTGGCAGCGGCGACGTGGGAGGGTACCTGGACTGCTGGTGAAGGGGTATTGTGGTGGTTGCCTGACGTTCTGGTGGAAAGGTTGGGAGGGGTTTTTACGGTTTAAGAAAAGGGAGGGGATATGGTGGTTCAAGGAAATGGGCGGGCATTGGTTCTGGGTTGAGAGGAATGGCACCGCCCGGCGCGGTGAGGAGGGGGTCTAGGCGCCGGCGACAGTAGGTGGTTGGGTGGCGGTTGTGGGGCGGTGGTAGCTAAGGTGGCTGGCTAGTGGGGGGTTAGTGGTGGTGTTTTATTCTTTTTTAAAAAATTTTAAACATTTTTTTACAAGAACTAATTGATTAATTTAAACAATAACCAACATACTGCCACGTGTCATAATTAACCCTAATGACAAATGGAATTAACTGTCGTTAGTCATTAAGGGCATTTGGTGACATTTTTGTGAAACTCAAGTGTATATAGTGAATTTGAGAATTTTCATGGATATATGGTGAATAAAAAAATAACTCAGGGGCATTTGGTGAAAAATCTGTAAATTTTAGGAAATAATGTTATTGCTGGTAACGGGTTATGACTGCTTCCTGATATTGCTAGATTACTGTTTGCCTTTGGTTGTACTTTCAGTGTGAGAACACGAACTGAAAAGATTCTATATCTATGCAGTATTGCTTCTTTTGGTGTCAGAGTGAACTTAAACAGAAAAATCTTGTTTGAGTAATCGGTTTCTGTTATACCTATTAGTTAGCTATAGCATGGCAAGCAATCTTCTAAAACTACTTGCAGAGGATCTTCACAACCATATGTCATAGCTAATTATTCTGAGATTTTTGTTCCTTAAGATCCTGTCTTGGTGGCTACAATCTGTTTGCAAACAATCTTTTTATTGATTCACTTTTTTTATAAAAAAAAGACCTAATTTTCTCCTAAATTTTTGTTCCCAATAGAAATAAAAAACGTTCTTTTGGGACGAGAGGAGTATTTCCTTATTTCTATGATGCTCGTCCTCGTATGAGGTGTGCCAACATGACCAGATCCAGTTGCAAACATCAAATCCATGTCAGAACTAGGAAATAGGCCTGAAAGTTGCTGTCTGGAATGGTCTTGACTCTTGTGAAGATGATTTAGTAAATGATCATATCTATGGACTAAGGTTCAATTGGTAAACATTAAAGGTTTGCTCCACTAAATTAAGATTTCAGATGTTGGGGCTGTTTTTTTTTTTTTTTTTTTTTTTTTATTTTTTTTTTATATAAAGCCTCGGATGTAGTTCAGAATCCCCATGTTTTTTTGTTTTATTTGTTTTATTTGTTTTGTTATACATTGGGTAAATTATTAAATCAGTAGCTCTTTATTCTCAGCAACTTGATACTATATAGGATGTTGACCCCTGTTTGATAGGTTGTAAGTATTTTATTATTCCTTCAACAGCTGGTATAACATGGTCAAAGGAATCATATAGTTTAAGGTTTGGCATTTATTATATTCAACAACATGGATAGGGTTCTGTTAAATTTGAGAGTTTAAGGAGGAAGAAAAGAGAAGAGAGAGAAGGCAGCCATTGAAGTTGAGTTTGAGTTTGGAGGAAGAGAGAAAAATGAGAGTATTATTTTGTAGAATGAAATGATAGGATACAAGAGGTTTTAACCTGTTCTGTTTGGTTCTGTGCATCTTTTGTTGTCTTATTTTCCCCTTGTTGGCATGAGGCATTCCCTCCCCTCCCCTCCCATTCATCTCTTTCTCTTGACCTTTTGTTTTAACCAGTTAACTGTGTTTCAAATCTATTATAAATCCTTTTCTGATTGATATGCAAATTCTTTGTTGTTTCTTTATATAGTTGCAACCGCACGAACCTTCTGTTGTTAGAAGAGCTGTGAACCATTTTTTACAGGTAACTTCATGCTGTTCAGACTTTTTTATTATAAAGAAATTTGTGGTTTGTACATTAGTTTTATACAAAGTATATATATTTATTATTACCATTGTATTTTACTGTACAAAGGACTGTTCATGTCTTGTGGTCAACACACGATAAGCCCTCTTGCCCTTCATCTTCTTCCAGCTTTTGAATGAGATGTTAAATGGATAAACTTTCCCTCTAGCTTACAAATGTCTGCAAGCTCTTGTGGGCATTGTGTGGATTATGATACCTGAAACAACGCCAATAAGTATAATAAGGCAACAGACACTTTAGGCCCTGTATGGTTCAACTTGATTCAAATTATTTCAATCAAGACAATACATCCTCATACAAGATAAGTTCATGACACACTCATAATAAAATATAAACTTCTTTTCTTGACAATTTCAGTATTTCACACAAATAAAACTTTTTCTAACAGAATAATATTTTTTTCATAGATAACAGTGAATCGATAATATAAAGTAATATATTTCATATTGCCTAACTGAATCCAAGGCTTTTAACGAACATTTGATCAGACAAGGGATCATATGAGACCAAAATTTGTCCATGACACAGAGTTTTTATTTTGGAATTGGTTCGCTTTGTTATCTAGGTATAGAACCACTTTTTGAAAGGAGGGAAATTGAAATTGAAATTGAATTTTGTATCTTATCCTTTTCACTTTGTTTGGATAGCTAGATAAAAGGGTTAGAAAGGAGAGGGAAAGAGGAGGAAGGGGAAGGGGAGGGGGGTGTTTTTCCTCCTAATCCCTTCAATTTTAGAGGGCTGGTGTCTACTAACGAGGAATGGAAAATCCTATCCATTCCCTCTTATCTAAACAAAGTGTTAGTTTTTTTTTTTTTTTTTTTTTTTTTTTTTTTTTTTTTTTTTTGTATTTTCTTTTGCTTCCAAGATATATATATTTTTTTGTCAATTGTTTAGTGAGGAAAATGGTTGATTAACTGATTATTGAGTCTCATACAGGTCTTTTGACAATCTTATAAATTAGGAATGGTGCATCCGAATGATTCTGTTGAATGCTTATGTTACTGCTCTTACTTCACCCTTTGGATTTTCTGTAATCTACACGAGTAGGATAGTTTTAGACCATTTGTATTCAATTGATTATTGATATTATGAATTTTTCTACTCTTACACAATTTTAAGTATATTTGAATATAATGAATCAACATAGTTTTGTAATATTGATTAGGCAATCTAAAATACAAATGGTCAACATTTAATCTACTTGTATAATATATAAAAAAGAAATTATGTTTCCTAATGATTGTGCTAAAAGCGTGTATTAGTGTTCTCACTTCACCCTGAAAATACAAATTTTTTTTTTTTGGTAATCCATGGTATCTGATTGTTGATATTTCATTTCAATTGGTTAATTTAGAGGCAGAGAGAGTCTAGAGTCTAGAGTCTGAGAGAGGTGATAAGTTTCTTAGATGTTGTGTGTTGTGAATTCTGATGAGTGTCACTAATATTGTCACCTTAAATGATATACACGATGATGCAAAGAGGAATAGTCTAACAAATATTCAATAGATCACTTGCTTTGTTTTTCATAAGGTGAATTTTTTTATTTTTTTTCCTAACAGCTATTATATTAGCCACCTACTATCATTTATTTATATTCAACATTTTTTCTTCTTGCCTCTTGCTTTTATGCTCGTTCAATAGCACTGATTACATTCTACTATGTGTGGCAGAAAGAAGGTGACATAATAGTTATTGATGTACGTAGTGTTCCCTCTGATTTTCATGCCAGATATAAGGCTCAAGAGCGCACGTAGGTATTTGTTTACTCCATGCCTATCCTTTTACTCAATTTGAGTGAATTAGATTATTTTTTTAATTAATTACTCTTTTTAAAGTATGACAATATTTTGTTTCAATCCATTTATGTGTGGTGTATGTGTCTGTTTGATGCCGAGAACTATAACCTAGGAGCAATATATGGCATGTCTGTGAATATTTGGTGTCCCTCTAATATGAAGAGAGCATAGGTGGGTGTGTGTAAAGAACAAATTACGGGGAATATTTGGTGCCCCTCTAATATGAAGAGAGCATAGGTGGGTGTGTGTAAAGAACAGATTACGGGGTAAGGGGAACGAGTAAGATGGTAAAAGGTGTGTATAATAAATTAGATAAAGTAGATTGGGTAGATAAAAATAGGAATACTCATTTCAATTATGCTGGATAATTCTAGATCTACTTCAAGCTTTGTCTAAATTTTATTTTTATTTATTTATGTATTTTTCCATTTTGTAAAGAAAGAAGAAAACTAGGCCTTTCTCCAAGTAGATGTTGTTAGGTTATGATCTTTAGCCACAATCGTTCTAGGAACTTGACAATAAAAATACTTAAGGTTATTACTTATTAGAGTCATACATGATTGATATGTATCTCTAGGTTCTTAATTTCCGCTCCACGAAATTAGGATTTCGGATGGCCAACATGGCGATATTGCATTCTTAGAGCCCGTTTTAACTTCCTATCCAAGAGAGCTGCAGCTTTTGTTAATGCGTGATGAAGTATTGCCAGAAGCTTTGATCAGATATTGATTCTAGGCTCTCCATGTCTAAGGCTCACTTGATAGGGCTTCCATGTAAACAAGGAAGACGTATGGTGATAATGGGTACCCTTGTCTAAGACCCACTTGCTATTGAATTAGCCATGTTGATTCTCCATTCACCAGAATTGTATTGAATAGGAATTTGTGTACACTTTGCATTAGCCTGTTGACCCACTTTTTGGGAAGTTCATTCTCTGTTTGACTTTCTCTAAAAAAAGTCCCTTCTTACAAAGTCACAGCCGCAAAATCATTTCCGATGTTTTTTTCATGTCTAATCCATGGTTCGAAAATGCGGTTTTGGTCGCGATATCGGTAAAGATCGTGTGTCGCGGTAACAAAAATGATGTGGTTGTCGCGGAACGGGTTGCGGATGTTGTGACCAAATTTAATTTTGTAGTTTTGATAGTTTTTTCACAATCTTACTCATAAATTTTGAAAATAATATATTTTTAAACATCTTTAATAGTCAATTATAATAATTATTATTATTCTTATTGTTAGATAGACCAAATCTCCAAACAGCTTAGAGCTCCACATCAGTGAGCATTTTTTTGCTCATGAGCAAAATTAATGAGCAAAAATGGGTAAAAAGTTACTACATCAATGAGCAAAGTGGAAAATGCTCATGAGCAACTTAGAAAATGCTCATAGGATGAGCAAAATTAATTGTGAACTGTTAAAGCGTGGGCCCCACTACTCATCCAAAATGACGCCATTTTTTTGCTTCCCACACCCCAAAACGACGCGCTTTGGGAAGTGCACTCAACACCCCAACATCAAAACGCGTCGTTTTGATGGGTGAGAAGCAAAAAAAAAAAAAAATTAAAGGCAGCCGAGAGGGGCGTGTGTCAACCCAACACAATTTTTTTTTCTCTATAAATAGAGATCCGTTTTGACATAATTTGGTATAGCTTCAAAAATCACAAAAATTCTCTATATTATTTTTACACCCAATTCTAGTAAGATTTAAATTATATTTTCTAATATTAAGTTCAAAAAGGTTATTTTTTTGTGTTTAGAAAATTTATTTTTTAGTACTTTAATATTTTTTAAAACATTATTAACAATATTTTAATTATAATATTGGTGCTTTTTAAGTATTTATTATTGTTGTTATTTTATCATACAATTTAATAGATCCCAACAACCCTAATTACTATCAACTTGCTCAACATTTTTCTGATTTAGGTGATGATTTCATCATTAGTCCCAATTTTCAACTATTCCTAAAAAGATTAGGAAACCTGTCTTCGCAAAATTCTGATCATCAACAAACGCCTCCACAAATTCCTAATGGAAACACTTATATTGAGCAACAAACTCCTCCCATTACTGTAGGGAGCAACTCTTAGTATGACGTGAGCCAAGAAGAAGTTGTTCTGGAGACACCAAAATCCCTCCACCACCTCCAAGGATTCCGATCAACCAACCAGTCGCTAAAGCGAGTCGCATTTGGTTATACCTAAAGCGAGTCGCATTTGGTTATACCTAAAGCGAGTCGCATTTGGTCGGTTGCTGTGGATGAAGCTCTAATTAGGTTATACCTAGAAATAAGTGATGATGCGCTTCGTGGTACGAACCAAAAGGCATCCGAACTTTGGCGAAAAGTTCATGTAGCTTACTGTAAAGTTGAAGCGGAGAAACCGCATATACTCCCGCCAAGACCTATGAAGAATTTGGAGACACATTGGAGAAGAATGTGGACTAGTTGCTATGAGGATGCTGGCAAACTTCCTGGAAGTGGAAGTGGTTACAACGAAGCTGATTGAATTAAAAATGCATCCAAATTGTTTTATATCTCCTCTAATCCACAACATAATTTTGCATTTCCCTATGGAGTGGAAATGATTAATAAAGACCCGAAGTGGAGGACAAAACTAAGATGGGGTCTGTCAAAGGAGGAACGAAAGGGTTGTGGTGCCAATGATGAGGAAGATAGTAGTGGAAGTGGGAAGAGGTCTAGGGCGGAGAGCGATAATGAATTCCGTATTGATGGATTTATGTCCGGAGGTCTACCACGACCTCACGGTGTCAAAAAAACGAAGGCTAAGCGTAAGGGCAAAGCAGTTGCTTCCGATAGTGCAATTTTGAGCATCAGTGAATAGATAAAGGCGTGTACTGAGGCACATTTAAGACAACAACGGTTGGAACTTGATAGAGAAAAGGAAAACAGGAAGCAAAAACAAGTTGGTTTAGCAAAGAAGAAGATGAATTTTGATATGTTGCAATCTCTTTTAGGAAGGACAACACCACTCACTCCGGCTGAAGAGGCCCACAAGGAAGAGTTACTTCAACTAGTTTACGATAGAAAATGATTGTATGTTTTTAAGTGTTATGATATAATTCTATATTTAAGTATTAACTAAAATTTAGGTTGTATTTTAGTGGTGTGAAGTTTTTTTTTAATTAGTTGTATTGTGAGGTTAGATTTTTCTAATTTATGTGATGAAGTTGAATTGTTGTAAGCAAAGACTAGTCATAATCACTGGTTTGTATTAACATGCATTGAATAGTCATGTCCTATTTATGTGAAACTTGACAAAAGTGGTCATGTCTCATTTATGTCCCTTGTCTTACTGTATTTTGAGTAGTCATGTGTCATTCATGTCAATTGTCTTGTTGTATTTTGAAAAGTCATTTTTCTTTTTTGTCAAAAAGTTTCTTTAATCACTCATCGAATTGTCATTCATATTTTTGACCTCCCATTGAGCGTTCATGCTTATAAATACTACTGAAACCATCTACACAAACACAATATAATCCAACTGCTCAAAATTATCAAAAATATCATAAGTATCACACAAACACAATGTTTTCCATTAGCTTAACCTCCGGCTCATCTGATTCTGATCAATACGTAGAATTTGATCATTTAGTTGACGAATTTGTCACAACCCATCTACCAACTTTGTTGTATAACCAAACACAAGCCCAACTCGTATTTAAAGTTGAATGTGATCCGGAGCGTAGAGGGGATACAAATAGAAGAGATAGGGAAAAGGGGCATGTACAGTTATTTAAAGATTACTTTGTGAGTAATTCAGTTTATAGCGACAAACAATTTCGGCGTAGGTTTCGAATGCAACGACCTTTGTTTTGTAGGATTATGAACAAGGTGGTCGAGGGGGATCAATTCTTCCAGCAGCGTAGGAATGCAGCTAGAAGGCTTGGGTTATCACCGTTGTAGAAATGTACCATTGCGATTAGAATGTTGGCGTACGGTACCTCTCCGGATGCTGTGGATGAAATTCTGTGCATGGCGAAACAACCTCCCGGAAGGCATTGCAACATTTTTGTCAAGGGGTTATTACACATTTTGAAGCTGAATATCTCAAAAGTCCCACAGTCGAAGATTTAAGGAGAATCTTGAATCAAAATGAAATGCGAGGTTTTCCCGGTATGATAGGTAGCATTGACTGCATGCATTAGGAGTGGAAGAATTGTCCTATGGCTTGGAAAGCGCAATATGCAGGCCGGAATAAAAATGCAACCCTCATTTTGGAAGTCGTTGCAGATCAAGATTTATGGATTTGGCATGCATTCTTTGGAATTCCTGGATCTTGTAATGATCTTAATGTCCTTTACCGTTCTCCGGTATTTGATGATGTTCTTCATGGCCGGGCACCCCAATTCATTTTTCCGTGAACGACGATGAATACAAGTTGGGTTATTACTTAGTTGACGACATTTACCCAAAATGGGCTACTTTTATTCAAGGTATAACATTTCCTCAACTTCAGAAGGATAAATTATTTGCTGATAAAGGACGTTGAACGAGCTTTTGGGGTTTTATAGGCTAGGTTTGCCATTCTACGACAACCCTCCCTTGTGTTTAACGAAGACATTTTGTGTGACATAATGAAAGCTTGTATCATTATGCACAACATGATTGTCGAAGATGAACGACACAACTATACTTGGGCCGAAGTTTCAAGAAGGTACGATGAACAAGATTGTCCACAAATTACAAGACCAACTACAAGTGCTATAGTTAACAACAACGAGCCTTTTGAGTTCAATGTTGGCCAACTGCTTAACGTTGATTTCGAGAAGAATGTCCGTATGTGATAGAGACACTCATGTTCAATTAAAAGCAGATTTAGTGGAACACATTTGGCAAAAATACGGTTCTATTAATGAGTAAAAAGTTCAATTGTCGTATAATAACATTTTAATATAGTCTAATGTAATCGTACGTTAATAATCTAATTTCATTAATTATCTTGGTTTGTAGTATGTATTAAATGTAATCGTACGCTACAAATTTAGCTTATGTAATGTAATGTAGTCGTACAATAATGATTTTTCGGCGTTAAAAATTTCTATATTATTAATTAATATTTAATAATTGTATTAAGTTAAATAATAGTATAATTGTAATTAGTAGCACTAAACTTCATTAACCAAAACATATTTAATAAATAATATGGTGATGTGTAAGAGAGAGAAATGTTGAGGTATGTGAAAAAGTAGGAGAGAGAATGATGAGCATTTTTTTTTTTATCACTAGTGGGATAAAATATGCTCATAAAAAATGCTCATGAGCAAATTAAGGTGGGAAGAGAGAGAAAGTGGCTAGAGAGAGAATGAACAAATTTTTTTTGCTCATTGATGTGAGTGCTCTTACTGATTTCTAAAGCCCAAAAAATAAATCCATGAAAAAGTAAAAAGTTTCTCTAGTTGCTACGTGTCTAGAGAATTTAAATTTTACTGGTCAACAATTGTAACCAGCTGTCAACAATTTCAAGGTAGTCAAGTGCATGTGACTGTGAGGAGATATAAAAAAATAAAGGAAAAGAAAAGTAGTTGCTGTCAGCTAGAGGAGAGAGAAACTTTGAAATTTGAAACACTCATCTTCCACTTCGCACCTCACATTTGAAGATACCAGCCACTGCAAAAAAGAAAAATAAAGGGAAAAACGCTAAAACTCGGCCGCATCAGGAATGTACTGGCCGAATCGCTCATAAATGCGCTGTATTTTAACAAGGCGCTACACATCAGATAATCTCGGTTTGGTAAAATTCAAAACCGCATCATCTCGGCCGATACGTTACAATGCGGCCGCATTTTTATACCCTGGTCTAATCCAGTCCACCAGTTCATAAGCTAACGAGTAGTTTTCAGCCATGAGTCTACCCTGCTGGACAAAAGCATTTTGAAATTTTCTTACAATCTCCCTAATGATTAGCATCATTCTGTGAACAAGGATCTTAAATTTCTTTTTAAACTGTATTGCACAATTCAATAGGTCGGAACTGCTTCACTTTACTGGCATTGCGTTTCTTAGAATTAAAAGTGATGAACGTTCTACTCTTCTCCTTCCAAAAGATGAACTCCATTAAAGAAGCTGTTTACCGCATCACAGTTGTCTGATTGAATCAGGTTCCAGTTTTTCTGAATGGAAATTTCATTTAAAGTGATCTTAACTTGCCAATTTCCAACTAGTCCAATTTTTTTTTTTTTGGGAGATCATAGCAAAATAGACTAGAGTGAACCATAAACTCAAACTTTTTTAATTGAGAAAACTATTACCCAAAGACAATAATCGTGTCTATGGCATGAGTTATCTAAACACCAAGTTTCCAATAGACCTAACATTACACCCATATCAGCAATACGCTCACAAAAGACCTTTGGTGTTAATCTCTTTTTCAGGGAATCCACAACCATAGAGTTTGTTCGCATATGTTCCATAGACACCTTTTCTTCTCTAAACTCTTTTCTTTAACATGGAACTTAATTTCAATATGTTTGTCTTTGATGAGCGCTTGTTGTTATTAAACAGTAGCACTGTATGTATGTTGTCGCTTAATTTCTGTAGAGGTCTTTCAATACCATCTACAATTCATAATGGCAACTTTCTGCAACTATAATGCATGATTAGATTCTTCAAACATGCTATGAACTGTGCCTCTATAGTAAAGGTTGCTTTAGGTTCCTGTTTAGCATTCTTCCAGGGCTTTTCCTGCAAGCAGATAAACATTGAAGAAGATCTAAAGCTATCATGGCATTCAACGTAATTGGGTTTCATTATTTGAAGACTTGTAATGTTCTGTGTGAAATTGTAAATCTGAGTTTTTCTAATTTTGTATGTAGGTATTATTATCGCTTGCTATCAGGTCCAGAATCACTGTCAACATTTGAGAGAGATCGGGCGTGGCATGTTCCTGAGGAACTAAACCTTCAAACTATGCAGGTCGGTTTGAACTTTGAAGTGGTTGTCTTTTTATTAATATTAATGTTTTAGGGTGCTTTAATTGTGATATCTTCTTTTTCCATAGGAAGCATGCAAGGTTCTTGTTGGACACCATGATTTCAGTTCATTCAGGGCTGCTGGTTGTCAGGTTCATTCTCCCTTCTTGACACTTGATAGTTCAAAGTCATGCATTGGGTTTTAGGGCAATACGTATCTGTTAAAAAATTATCTATTTATGCCCCCACAGAACAATTACAACCTTGAATAATCACTAATTTCACGGTTCTCATTCTCATTAGTGTATTTAACAGATCGGTAATTTTTCTGATAAATTTCCTGTAATGTTTTCCTGGGATTGCCCAGATGTTCTAAGTAATGTACAAATTCATCAACATTATGGACATAGGTTTGACTTGGTTAACTTTTGCTAGAATGGATGCTCAACTGAACCTGAATGTCTTGGTTTGCTTCATGTAGTTGCTTTTTTCTGACTGTCATCTATTGCAATTTAGCTTCATTGTTTATACTTTGAGGTGAATGTAGATTGTACACACTTCACCTCAAGCATATTAGTGAACTGAGCGTTTTTCTGTTAACACAATTTTTTTTTTTTTTTTTTTTTTTCTTTCTATAATTTATAGTGTAGAAGCAAGGAACTGGTGTTGGTCATTTTTGTATGAATTAAATTAAACCTATTATCATTAACCAGCTTCAGGAACCCTTCCCTCAAAAAGCTAGATCATATTGCTCATGTCAAACTTGTTATGTTTTGACTAGTATTTAGATAAAATTTCCCAAAACAAAAATTCTACAGCATGTTTCACCTGCATTTATTGACTGAATAAGCAGAATAGTACAGATTGTACAAGGATACCATATACTTCCTCTGTCTCTTTATTAAGTGTCAAACTTACTAAAAGCGGCCATTTTTGACGAACTATATTTTAATACTTCCTCCCTTTTTTAGTGCACCATTTTCCTTTTTTGGAAGTTGCATATTAATTGCACCATTTCTATTTTGGGTATGCTTTTATACACTTTTTGTTTATGTTCACACACCAAATACCCATCTTATTCTTATTCACATGTGGTATTTACCTACTCTCGTTTTGTTTGTAGTCACATGGGCATTTTTGTGATTTTATTTTATCCTTATTCTTTGCGCCCAACCTAAATGGTACAATTTAAAAAAAATGGAGAAAGTATTATATTTCTCTCCTCTCACGGTCCCCACTCAAACTCGCTACTTTTTTTTTTTCTCATTATTTTTTTCATACATTTCTTTTCAATAAATTATTAACACCACTATTTTCTTTTACAATTTTTTAATACCTTTTCTGCCCTACTCTCATCTTTGGAAAATTTGTCAAAAAAAATCTTTTAAAAGCACCATTTTGCAAAAGAAAACCCGAATGTGAATATTTTTGTTTAAGACAACCTAATCCCTCTAATTCACTTCATTAACCTCTAATTTTTTTTAATTACCCTTTAACTCTCACTTAACCATTTAATAATTAAGTTAATTTATTAAAAAAAAAAAAAAAACAAAAATCACCACCTTTACCACCAGCTAGCAGCCAACCTCCCTTTCTCCCTCCCCTAACAACAATTAGGATACTGCCGCACCATTCAACACCTTTGCACCTCCATCGCAGCAGCCTCCACTGCCCCATCTCCAACCCAACAATACCTCGCCACCATCCCTGCCCGTAGCTCCCTCTCTTCTCACTTAAACCCCAACAGCACAGCTGCCGCATACTACTGCCACCACCTCTCGCCAGCAACCGCATAGCAGCAATTCCTCCCTCAACCAACCTAGCAGCCCAATTCGCCATCTAATCCAGCTCTGTTCGCGCCCCAATCGACCACCAACGACCACAATTCTCCATAATTAATATTTAACAATGGTGAAAAATTGAGGAGAGAGAAAACAGGGATTGTTTTATGGTGGTGGAAGGGAAGGGGGAGGGCTGTCCATGTTAGGGAAGGGGAAGGGTAGTCCGGCTTCGAATCTCAAATAATCAGCTCTCTCGGGAGATTCCCGCTGGAATATTTAACTTGCCGAGTTGGCCAAGGTTGATCTTAATGATAATGAATTTTCGGGTGAGCTTCCGGCGGAGATGACTAATGGTTGCATCGGCGAGCTTGACTTGTTAGTAATAGGTTCACCGGGAAAGTACCTGACGTGGGGAAAACTAGGCCGTTGAACTAATCCTCCCTACGGTCAAACAAATTTATAATCACTCAACTACCTAAATACAAGTATAGAGGTAAGTCAAGGGTCGAACCACTAGGAACGGTTATGTTCAAGTATTTCTAATTTACGCCTAAGCTAGGTCGAAGTCTAAGGTGAAAGGTAGTGCTATTCTACTTCCTAAACCAAGCAAACAAATGAAACACTAGGGAGTGGGGATCAACATGCATTCATGATAATCAAGCTAATTAGGGAGTCAAGCAATGCAAAGACAAATAGTAGGAGCAATTAGGAGCATTCAACTAATCATCTTCATACTTTCTAACATAGATTTCTCTAGTGTTAAACAATAGGAAGAAACATAATCAAATACTCAACCAATTATGATCAAATCAATATCAAGTGGCCATGTCAATCAATTCAATCATGCAATCAATGCTAGCAATCATGGTTAGCTATTCCAATTAACTAAGCAACATGCAAACCTCTATGAATCAATTTAATCACAACACAAGAACTACTCAAATTCCCAAATCAACCTCAATCCATCAATCACACATGTTTACCCAAACCCTAGCAAGTAAACTACTCAAGAAACATGATCAAAACTACTATCAACTATAGAGAACAAGAATCAACAAAATATCAAGAATAATTACTCTAATCAAACATCAAATATCAAAATCAAACCAAACAAACATCAAATTAAACAAAGCAATTGAATGAGATAGAGTTTAGAAATGCTCATTGATAGTTAGGAAGATCTCCAACACAATTGTCACACTTGCATCTTCAATCTCTCAATCACCATTGAAATTCTTCACTTTCTCTCTCTAAAACTACTCCTAATCTAGAGAGAGAAGCTCTCAACCTAAGAGAGAGAAAACTATTCTAAAACTAAAGAATTACATGAATGAAGAATAAAGGAAACCAAAAACTATATAAACAAAAGGAGAAAAGAAGCTTAAAATCGTAAAAGACCCAGAAACCCGCGCCCGCGGAGAAATCGGCCGCGCCCGCGGAGAAGAACGGACACCCCGATAGCCGCGCCCGCGGCCCAAGCCCGCGCCCGCGGGGCCAAGGCCCGCGCCCTCGGGGAGCCCTCGGGACAACCGCGGGTGCTTACTGCCCAAAACCGGCAGTTTTGGAGCTGCAGCAACCCCGCGCCCGCGGCAGAATTTCAGGGCTAACTTCGGAAGGCTGTAACTCTCAATCTATGAATCGTATGAGGGCGTGCGACCTATCATTGGAAAGCTCTTTAAGTCTAGTTTCCAACCCAACTTGAATCACATCAATCCGATCTGTAGAACTTGAGATATGGCTGAAACAATGCACAAAGGTCCTATTTGATATTTTGCAATCCTTCGTTTTCCTTTGTTTCAAACCCAAATTCAATTCCGAAAAGTGGATATTGATGCTAGTGGGAGCTATTTTCAAATTCCATGCATATAGCCCGCGACGTACCTACAAAACAACACAAAGAAACATAGAAGCAAGAGAAATAGCCGAGAAATGAATAAAATGATAAGAAAACCATTAAAAGCATGCATTTCTCTAAACTAACACAAAAACACGCGAATCGAGCATTATTCTCTAAAAACATGACATAAACGACTACAAAGGAGCATAGAAATATAAGGAAAACATAGCCTAAAGGTGCCATAAATGGCACGGATCAAATTCCCCCAAGCTAAACTTTTGCTCGTCCTCGAGCAAAACAAAATCCAACCCAAGGGAAAAATGATGACATTATTCAAGCAAATAAAGAAGCAAGAGAACTAGAGAAGATGGGAATATACACTAACTCACTTTCGTAGGAATCACGGTCAATTTTAGCAACCAAAGACAAGCCATTTAAACCCCTAGATCGCCCTAGAGGACGAGTGATGCTCTCGTAAGGGTATCCTAAGAGTTTACCCATAACTCTCATAATAATACAAATAAGGCAAAGCATGAAAAAGAAAACAAAATACAAGAAAAGCAAACAAATGTTCATGAAAGGACTTTTGCAAATGTACAAGCACAAGTGAATGCAAATCTTTCTAAACAAGTAAGGGAGTGCACGCTATAAGATACCTAAGGTTGATTGAAACATAAATATGCTAAGCATAGGAACTAGTTATCACACTCCACTTTCATCCCAAATAGTCTTACCGCGTTCCCCCTACTAATCTCATATCTCCCCTTAGTGAGCATCTCATAGATTCCGCGAAGGAACCGGAAAAAAAAAAATAAATTTTTGGCTACTCGACATCTTGACTTCGCATCCCCTTTCCTTAGGCAATGACCCATGATTCCCTCCCCCGAATAGTGACTCAACTTTCTAGGTCGAAAGGTCTTTCCCAAAGGTTGTAACGTAAGGCATAAAGGGGTAAAGGTAGGCTAAAATTTAAAATTTGGTGGTTTTCCTAAAAAGAGTGAAGCAAAAGGGTGATCAATCCTTAACAACACGATTAAGAAATCACCAAACAAATGAAAAGCAACACCCCCAAGCTTATTTGAAGCTATACTCACAAGAAATATATACAAAAAGCGTAAACGCTTCTCCCCCAAGCTTAAATGAAGCATTGTCCTCAATGCTTAGAAGGAGAAAAGAATACATCAAAATATTTTTGAATTTTCACTTTTTCAATTAATTTTTTTTTCTTTTTTTTTTACTTAAACTTGCAATGTCCTCGCCTTTTGCTAAATTCGGACGGCTTTTTCTATAATGCAATTTATTAGTCCATGCCTTTTATGATTAAGGACGGCTTTTACTCAAACACTTGCCATTATTCACAAAGAAAACTTAACACAATCTTGCACTCATAAAAACCAAACATCCAACTTATTCAACACAAACTCCATCATACATGATCAATTTGCTTCACAAAAAAAAACAAGAATAGAAAGAAAATGAAACAAAAGGCCAAAGAACTAAAGATGTGGCTTGAAAAGAAAGAAATAGGCTCAAATGGTTGCAAGAAGGCAAATGGAAACCCAAAAACAAATATGAATCAAACTAACCTAAAAATGAAAAATATCACCCCGAAAAAGGTGCCTTTGTCCTCCCTAGATAGCTCGGTCTCGGGTTTAAGAATCATACATCAAGCTTTATAGATTAGGCTTGCAAAGTCAAGGACCCCATGCCGCTCATGCAAGAATATGATGAAAGCTTGAACAATTATAAATCTCACATGGTTGTAGCAAAAACTCACTAAGGTTGTCAAATCGAAGATAGGGAGCAACTACCAAACATGCCACAAACAAGTAGAATCCGGCTTCATGATCCCCCTAGTTCTAGACAACTACCTTAGCATGCTTTATCCTAGAATCAACCAAACGTAATCTCAAACCGTGCACACCACTACCATTTAGGAAGAAAAACATTCAATTATACAAGTCCAAATGTTATTATGTGCAAAGCAAGAACAGAACAAAACACATTGCAAATTTGCCTTGATAGAAACAAAAATCTTTTTGGAGTTTTTCAAAATATAAGAACATGGAAAAGCATATACAAAGGTTCATAGCATATATGAATCAACATCCCACCAAACATGATAGAATACCCTCCCCCAAGCTTGAATGAGACATTACACTCAAACATAAATTATATAATCCATGGGAGGGGAACACAAAGAGATCAATCCAACAAACCATCATATGTCCAACAAGTCATCATCCACTAGAGAAAGAGCAAGGAAGGATATTACCGGATATTAGGTGGGTGTAAATACCCGCAAATGACCCAATTTTACCCTTTCAAGGCTAACAACCTCTAGTGTTGAATTTGCCTTCCTTATGCTAGCAAAAATAGGAGTCAACCTTCCTTGATTCTTGATCCATATTGAAGCACCAAAGTATATCAAGTCATGTACCTAGCAAAAGGCACACAAACATTTCCATGAGATAAAATCTAATCTAAAAAGAAAATAAAATGAAAGCAATAAAACACGGGTTACTTCCCGAGAAAGGCTTGCTTAAGGTCCAAGCTTGACCGCTCTAGAAAATAATAATTCAACGCACGCAAGAGCTTGTCAAATGCACTACTACACATTTCATATGATAGAAGGTAGGCAAATGACGGGATAAGAACGTGCAACAAGATCGTTGCACGTAAGTGAGAAGGGAGATGCCAAAAGAAAGAAGAAGAGGGATCAAAAGGAAAAACAAGAAAATAAGAAGAAGAAGGGGGAATAAAAGAATGGAAAGAAAAAGAAAAAGGCAAATCCTCCTCACTAGAATATTTTTGGGTGACAATATCACCCCTTTCCTCAATCGGGGACAAATGAGCCACATAAGAACCGTCATAGACAAGAGGGTCCCCAATAGGCTCATTAACAAAGGAAGGGAGGGACATAGGAGTGTAGGGGATATGGTTGAAATTCCTCGAAAAAGGGACATGTGAGGAGGGAATAGGAGCTATGGTCTCGCAAATGAACTCTTCCTCACCACCATGCCTCAAATCACCAATTAGAGCATGAAAATCAATCATAGAATCCTCAAAAGAAGAACACTCATGATCAACATCTCCCTCAAACATCCAACTTCCAAGAGGAACTACATAATCCCCTCCATCACAACCATGGACAACAACTCCCTCAACTTCCTTAAAGCCTAAAGTCTCAAAGCCATGCATGAATGGATGTAAATTCATTTCAAACTCATCTCTCTCACATGAAGCATTCTTAATAAAATCACTCAAAAGGCTATGGGTTTTCATTTGACACTCAAAAAACATATTAGACATAACCTCAAGTGAATCCAAATACTCATGGATAGAAGAATCACAATCATGCACTAGAGACTCGTCAAAATGGGAAAGAGGGGTAGGATTTTCAAAATCAACACTCTCTTAATTCTCAACTCCTTCACCATCACTCAAATGCTCACAAATGGGATCCTCACACTCTCTTGGTTGCTCAAAATCATCATCATCATCCTCATTACACACATTAAATAGGGATTTTTCACAAATAAGCATCAAGGATGACAATTGGCCTTCTAACTCTTCTTTTCTTCTCTTTCCTTCCTCAAGACGCTCCTCACTCTTTTTCATTATCTCTAATTGACCTCTCATAGAATTAAGAATCATCTCCTTACTAGGCCCAAACTCATTATCAAGCTCAATGTGCCTAATTTGAGATTCAAATATATCAACAAGAGATTCAAAAGATGTAGAAGGTTGAGGTTCAATAAGAGGAGAAGAAATACAACCAAGATTGGAAGAATCAACATTAAGATCATGAGCATATACATCACATTGGGGAGTGGGGGCACAATCAAGAACATGAGATTCATCATCAAGGGAACGAAGCACATCACAAGAAGGCATGGTAAATAATGAAGAATATTGAAACACACCATTAGCATCAACTTGAGCATGTACTTCATCATTATGAACAAAAGGGGAAATAGAGTTGAAATCATGTATTCTAAGTTCACCAATAGGATCATGTGACAAATCATGGGAATTCATGCTAATATTAGAAGAATCAACACATTGCATATCAATATTAGGATCATGATTACCCCTACTATAGACATTCCTAGCAAACCAAACATAAAAATCCCAAGCATCATCAATAGACAATGCTTTAAATTCACCATTATGCATGCATTCAACTTCATCCCTAGTTTGCTCATTCAAACCAAAATAACAAATCTCACAAGCCTCCCAAAGACTACAACAATTATAATAAAGAAATCTCTCTAGTCTATTAAAATATTCACAAAAAGACTCATTGTCAAATTGAGGAAATGAGAGACATGCCATTTTATATAAAGCAAATAAAAAGAAATAAAAGAAAAGTATACACAAAGACCTAGACTCAAGCAATTAAAAACACTCAAACATAGACACCGTTCCCTGGCAACGGCGCCATTTTGACGTGGGGAAAACTAGGCCGTTGAACTAATCCTCCCTACGGTCAAACAAATTTATAATCACTCAACTACCTAAATACAAGTATAGAGGTAAGTCAAGGGTCGAACCACTAGGAACGGTTATGTTCAAGTATTTCTAATTTACGCCTAAGCTAGGTCGAAGTCTAAGGTGAAAGGTAGTGCTATTCTACTTCCTAAACCAAGCAAACAAATGAAACACTAGGGAGTGGGGATCAACATGCATTCATGATAATCAAGCTAATTAGGGAGTCAAGCAATGCAAAGACAAATAGTAGGAGCAATTAGGAGCATTCAACTAATCATCTTCATACTTTCTAACATAGATTTCTCTAGTGTTAAACAATAGGAAGAAACATAATCAAATACTCAACCAATTATGATCAAATCAATATCAAGTGGCCATGTCAATCAATTCAATCATGCAATCAATACTAGCAATCATGGTTAGCTATTCCAATTAACTAAGCAACATGCAAACCTCTATGAATCAATTTAATCACAACACAAGAACTACTCAAATTCCCAAATCAACCTCAATCCATCAATCACACATGTTTACCCAAACCCTAGCAAGTAAACTACTCAAGAAACATGATCAAAACTACTATCAACTATAGAGAACAAGAATCAACAAAATATCAAGAATAATTACTCTAATCAAACATCAAATATCAAAATCAAACCAAACAAACATCAAATTAAACAAAGCAATTGAATGAGATAGAGTTTAGAAATGCTCATTGATAATTAGGAAGATCTCCAACACAATTGTCACACTTGCATCTTCAATCTCTCAATCACCATTGAAATTCTTCACTTTCTCTCTCTAAAACTACTCCTAATCTAGAGAGAGAAGCTCTCAACCTAAGAGAGAGAAAACTATTCTAAAACTAAAGAATTACATGAATGAAGAATAAAGGAAACCAAAAACTATATAAACAAAAGGAGAAAAGAAGCTTAAAATCGTAAAAGACCCAGAAACCCGCGCCCGCGGAGAAATCGGCCGCGCCCGCGGAGAAGAACGGACACCCCGATAGCCGCGCCCGCGGCCCAAGCCCGCGCCCGCGGGGCCAAGGCCCGCGCCCTCGGGGAGCCCTCGGGACAACCGCGGGTGCTTACTGCCCAAAACCGGCAGTTTTGGAGCTGCAGCAACCCCGCGCCCGCGGCAGAATTTCAGGGCTAACTTCGGAAGGCTGTAACTCTCAATCTATGAATCGTATGAGGGCGTGCGACCTATCATTGGAAAGCTCTTTAAGTCTAGTTTCCAACCCAACTTGAATCACATCAATCCGATCTGTAGAACTTGAGATATGGCTGAAACAATGCACAAAGGTCCTATTTGATATTTTGCAATCCTTCGTTTTCCTTTGTTTCAAACTCAAATTCAATTCCGAAAAGTGCATATTGATGCTAGTGGGAGCTATTTTCAAATTCCATGCATATAGCCCGCGACGTACCTACAAAACAACACAAAGAAACATAGAAGCAAGAGAAATAGCCGAGAAATGAATAAAATGATAAGAAAACCATTAAAAGCATGCATTTCTCTAAACTAACACAAAAACACGCGAATCGAGCATTATTCTCTAAAAACACGACATAAACCACTACAAAGGAGCATAGAAATATAAGGAAAACATAGCCTAAAGGTGCTATAAATGGCACGGATCAGTACCGCCGGCAATTGGAAACTTGAAGATGCTTCAAAAGCTTTCTTTGCAGAATAATCAATTTTCCGGCGAGATTCCGGCGGAAATGTTTTGCTTAAGTTAGTTTCAAGGGTTGAATGTGAGTGCTAATAATCTTGAAGGTGAAATTCTAGTTAGGGTTTCGAAACCGATGGTCGCCGGCGGGGATAAGGGGGAAAGAGAGGGCCGGTCGCCGGTGGAGGTAGGACGCCGGGGTGGGGGACCTGGGTGGCGGGTTTAGATGGGGGTGGTTGGCTGGTGGTTAGGTGTGTTGGTTTTTTTTATAAATTAAATATAATTATTAAATAATTAGGTGGGTTAGAGGGTAATTAGAAGAAATTAGAGAGTAATTAAGTAAACTAGAGGGTAATTAAGTAAACAGGTTTCTTTTTTCAAAAAAAATGAACATGGTGATTTTCTTTAACTAAAAAGCTTTTAAAAGGTATTTTTTTTGCAAAATGGTGCTTTTAAAAGATTTTTTTTTTTTGACAAAATTTCCTATTATATTATAGTGAATTGATTTACCTAAAATTATGTTTCAGTGAAAGTGTATACCGTATACGCTGAAAACAAGTCTAACAATGAAAATTGAAAAAACTAAATATTCAAGATTAGGGACACTAGTAGTTTAAAAAGGAGTATTGTGTAATTAAGGGGGTATTGCAAGAAATTATGTAAGCATGTGGTGTATCTCAAGACCAACGAGCCTATTAAGTATTAGGAGATGATATTATATTTCTCCTCTTCAAGGCAATCATAAAAACCGTGAAAACAAATTTTAGGGGTTGAATTTCTTATATTTAAGTAATAATGAAAAATATTGTTTACTTTGGCACTGATTTTGATTCAATTATGGCAAAAGGGCTCTTATTACGTAACTTGTTTTAGGTTTATATGGTATCTTATTCCTGAAACTTACCATGATTTAAAGATTTAAATGGCAGTTGATATGATTGAAAATAGTCGATAGTATTAACCGTTTAATTGAACACTATGCCCCTTTTAAAACTATTGGTACCCCCTTAATTGTATATTGTATTCTTATTTAAGTAGCAAAAGATTCAAATCCCTTTAATTATATACAATACTCTTTTTTATACTACCAATAGCCCTTTATTATAGACTTAAATGTTTTGTTTATATATATACTACCTCTATATCTTATTTTGTGCAACAAAATTAATGACACAATTCCCAAGACAAAAATATAATGCTGTTTAACAAAACAAAGGTTTGTGGTTGAGGTTTAGGAGAGAGAAAATGAGGATAATTAATAAAATAAGGGCAACCACCTCCAATGTACCCTTTCACTTGCACCAGGGTGAGCGCTTAATTAGTTAATTTAGTCTGGGCGAGGCGTTTTGGGCTAGGCTTAATTAGTTAATTTAGCCCCGAAACAACAACCAACCATCCTCCCTTCTCCCTGAAATCACCACCAACCACTCGTCCTCTCCTCGAAACCACCACCACTTACCATCCATCTCCTCGGCCGAAACCACTACCACTCACCCTCCCTCTCCCCGCTCGAAACCACCACCACCTCCACTCACCCTCCCTCTCCCCTAAACCAGCCACCACTCAGCCCCTCTCTCCAAACCACCACTAACCACCCTATAGAAAAAAGATTAAAATTGGAAATTATTACCTTTCCATCATCAATTAGGGGTTTATTTGGTCAAGTTTGTCTAGAGTGTTCATGGTCAAATTTTAACAATAAAAACCTCAACCCTAAGTTTTAATTGTATTGTAGAAACAAAGAAGAAGAGAGAGGATCCCGGCAGTGACCCGATTTAATGTGGAGGGGCGGCGGTGACGACTGTTATGGGGGAGGAGGAAGAGGCAGTGATCCCATCTGATGAAGAGACAATGACCAATGGTGGTGGTGAGGGAGGGGAGAGAAAATATGGTGGTGGTGGCTGTGACAGAAGAGAGAAAAGTGGTGGAGAGGGTGGCTTGAGAAAGGAGAGAGAAAATGTTGGTGTGGGGGGTGGATGTGGTGTGAGGGAGGAGAGCTGGGTTAGAGTTTTTATTGAGGGATGATTAAGTTAGGTTAATAAGTTAATAATATATGATTTAATGTGTTGATTGAATTGATGTAAGGGTTTGCTGGTAAATTTACGTGAAAAGGGATTTATTTTTTTGTTGCAAAAAACTTGTATCATCTGTTTTGGCACTAAAAATTTATTGAAAGGAATTTCTTCTATATCGTGTTTTCAGTTTTCACTATAACACTTGTTTTATTAATTGCTGCTTTTCTTCAATATTACTGGCTAAGTCTCCCGTTAGAACATTAGATGAGCTTCATGTCACCGAATCTGTTTCTGTTCCGTATTTTCCATCCTTTGCTGAGAGGGAGCAGTGTAATATCAGTGTTCAGGATTCTCCAAACAATAATGGAGAAGAGCTCACTGAATCTTGTCAACAGTTTGGAATAAGGAGAAGACACCGTTGCTTGGTAGTTAAAGCACGTTCACGCTCCTTTCTATATCATCAGGTTGGTTTTTCTTTCAGAATATTTCGAGGGGGGATTTGGTGGGTGCATTCTCTTTTATTTCCCTTAAATATGCATTTATGTATACAACAGAAACTTTCTGGAAAGCTGCACAAATAATGTAGCTTTATGCCTAACATGAAAGCTATGACATTAATAAAAATTTATGAATGTCTTTTTATAAAGTCCTGTGTATATATGATCATTGGCAATGCAAATGTCAAAGAGAATGAGTAGCGTTACGTTATGCTGGTATCCTTTACCCCTTACCTGTGGTTTTGTGAAGACTGGTAATAGTAATGCTAATGAAAGTCATATGTAGTGTATATATGAACAAAAATTAAAATTAAAACTTCATAGGAATGAGTGAACCCAGCAGCTAGAGGGGAAGGATAGAGAGGAAATAGTATTGAAGGTTATTTGAAAAGTAGCAAGAGTTATGTGAAAACCGGACTACATTTTCTAAGTAAAATAAATTCATGAATGTGTTACCCTAAACCTCAATAAACATTTTAATATTATATTATATTCTTGGATTGAACTTTTTTAAATAAGAAAATGGCCTATGTAGACTGCTTCTACCCCATGACATAAATCTTTAATAAATTTTTTTCGTATTATTTGTGTTCATGGATATGCCTAATCTGTTCAGGTGAGGTTGCTCGTTGGTGTTCTCAAGTGTGTTGGCACAGGACAAATAACAGTTGCTGATGGTGTGTTTTTTGTATTTAGTTATACATTTGAATCTCTTTCTCCTTAATCTTTCTTTACCTTAAACTGTTAGTTTTTTTTTTTTCTTTCATTTTTGATTCTGTGTGTGTGTCTCTGTTTGATTTACTTTAACTTGTTATTTGTTTCCTGTTTTTTTCGCTTTGTGTATGAGGCCTGTAAGGGTTAATTCTGAGACTAATGTGATAAATTATTGTCAGTGAAATGTATCCTGAATGCAAGATCCGTTACTGCTGCAAGTCCCATGGCTCCTGCTTGCGGCTTATACCTTGGACACGTTAAATATGATTTCAACTGATGGTGAATTTTTTCTGGCTGAAAAAACCGTGCTGATTTTGACGGAATTGGTTGGGGTATTCTTTTCAGATTTATGGTGCCCGTATTTTGTTTTGATCTCCTTTTGTGGGAAATCTTAATAGCAGCATATTCCAGGATACTAAGATTTTGACATTTATTCATTGTTGTTGGCTTTATATTTGTGGCATTAGGAACAAAACAATTCAATGGTATCTTACAAATTACAATGTTAATATTAACTAAAAAGTTTTCACAAATGCTCGTCATTGATCATTTCTTTACAGAGTATTTTTAATGCATGGTTGATGTGCATTGATCTTTTTCAATTACAGAAACTTTCATATATCTGCAAACATAAATGGTCATGATTCTGGTAAATACCTGTATCAAACTTGAGCAACTTTATGTTCAATGCTTCACAACGCATTTTTATTTTCTTGTTTGTACGTTTGTGCCATTAGAGTTGAGTTTAAATAGATGGTAACAAACTAACAATGAACAAAATTTGTTCACTAGGATGAAGCTTTAGAATTTTATCTTAACAATGAACAAAGCAAAGTTTGTTGAAGCAATCTCTGTAGGAGCTTTCGAACGAACTTTTGTCCAGAAAAGTCGAAGTGGGGAATTTCACTTTGAAAGCATAAAATGATCAATTTGACTGATAATAATCAAAACTATTGTCGAAAGGCCAAAAAATAGTGCAGCTCGTTTGCCCAATTAACATGGGACTTATTGCTAGGACTGCGCAATGGTCCAAAAAGGAATTGGAATCCCAGAGTTTCAAGGATCGGAGGTAGGACTTGATTAATTTGATTAGGCTTTATGACTCATTAGATCAGTTTATGCTTTTTTTTTTTTTTTTTTTTTTTTTTTTTTTTTGGTACTGGTTTAATTTTTAAGTGCATCAATTTGACTTTGCATAATTTTAACTTTTAAGAAGGTGACTTGAATGGTGTAAAATATGGTGTTAGTGGGTTTGTACGGGAATACAAAATTATGGAGCAGAAATAGTGGTGTAATATTTTTATAAAACTGAACTTAAGGCAAACTACGTTTGTCAATTTGTTGAACTTAGATTTATTCCTATCATAATCTTTAGTGTGTCAACAAGTAAAATAATAAATACAAAAATCATACAATAAAGAAATTTGTATGTGTAGATTGACATTGAAATCAAGTGAAATGCATGGGAGATAATAAGAAATCTTAAGCAACAACCCGACAACACTTGAATGTGTAACCTAACCTGTTATTTAGTTAAGTTTTAGAAATTCAACAATCTTGAAATAAAGCTTTGATTTTTAACTTTCCTTGAAGAGTTATTGAAGTACAAGTGTGAAGAAATGAACCGATATTTCAAATAAGTATGACCACCTCTGTAATGATCACTTTGAATTGTCAAATTACTTAGATCACCTCTTGGAACTAAGTTTTTCGACCTATTAATCTTCACTACACATCCTTATCAGCTAAATACTACGGATACATAAAAATAGCTCATGCAAAGAGTTGTGATTGCATAACCAAAAACAAAATTTGAATTTTTTATTTCAATTATCATATTCGACCTTTACAAGGAATGTTAAAGCCGCTATTAATAATAGAGAGCCTCATTTGAAATCCTCACAAAATTAAGAAAATTTTCCCTAATTCAATATGCGAAGAAATTGGTAAATCTTCTTAGATTAGGAAACTATACAAGCCGACCTAATGGACAATTTTGGTTGATTTTGGTTTTAACCTTCGTGAACTAACCAAATTAATTGTGATTCTAGTCAAATCACTTGCATTGGTTAGATGACGTCCCGAGCTTTCAAAAAACATAAAGCATATATTTCCTTGATATTCAAGGTAGTTTTCCGCCCTTGTTTAAAGTGCTTCGAAAACTTCTAAATGTAATTTCAATTCAGTAAATCACAGCCGACTAACAAGCTCTCAAAACCTTTAAACAATAGCAAGAAAAACATAGCAAGTGCTCCTAAAAACTGAAGGCCGGAATTGTGTTATTTGATGAGTGACATTTATGTCACTCTTAGGGGTAGTGTTTAGGCCTATATTCTCTTATTTTCTTGGGTTTTTCTATTTCATTTTACTCTTGTGGCTTACTTGTGTGTTTGATGAAAGATATACTTATCTACATTTATTGTTAATGATTTTGATGTATTCTTTCATTATTCCCTCGCTTTTGTAATCTTTGTTGTCTCATTTTAGGTTCCATGGCGATCCTAAACACTCAGAGGGCTCCTTGGCCGAGCATAGAAGCATAGATGAAGACAAAGGGGCAAAGAGAAGAGAATAAGATTATACGGGAAGCCTCAAGCATGAGCTTCTACCGAACTTCTCAGTAGTTCGCCGGACCATGAGGTCCGACTGAAGTGTTGAAAAGTTCGATCAAACGGCCAAAAAGGGAATAAACTTAGGAAGTTTTCTTATATTTACAAGTTCGGTCAAACTTCTTAGAGTTCGGTCGAACTAGGTGTAGGGGAGTCTGATTGAACCTACCCACGGTTCGGTCGAACCTACCCTCTATTCAATCGAACCTTTACTTGATTTTAGCAGCAATTTCTACGTGCTATATAAGCCTTAAGTTAGAACGTTTTTGTGACTTCTTGTTAGCTTAGCTTAATCTAGAGAGAAGTGTTTTGGGTAAAATTACCCAAGACGCGTGGCCCTATCAGAAGGTGACACGTGTCAACCATGAAAGGTCTAAATGGATCAATTACTTCATGACACGTGTCTCTCCAAACAATTGGGAGAAAATGCTACCTTCCTGGCCCAAATCCCAAAAAAGCCGTAATACGGCGCAACCCACCAAACTTAGGTCAGTATGACCTAAGAAAGGGCACTTTTTCCGATGAACCTATAAATAGGAAGATTTCCCCCATTTTTGGGACAGATTCAATTATTACGACATACCTACATTCTCTAACATCAGAGAAAACACTTGATATCGAAATCCGAGAAGATCTAATTTTTACCTTTTCCGCACCTTTTCATCTTCCACGACCAATACTAACTTGATCGTCGGAGGCGGAGCTCCTACCAACGGGAGTTTTCGTGTTTTGCAGGAATAGAGTACGCCGGACCAGTCTTGGTGACGGAACTCTCCCGAGGGACCAGAAAACACCCAAAACATTTGGCGTTGTTAGTGGGGAGAGTACCTCTAAGATAGTTCAAGATTCTGTACCGCCACCTGAACCCAACCGGCCTGGAGCCAAGGGGGTGGTCTATTCAGACCATGATACAAACAACGACTGTGAAGTCGAAACCCATGTGGCCCCTGATGGGTCACTAATCTCTAAGCGCATCCGTTCCAAGGATAAACTAGAACAGAGCAACGCTGAAGCTAGTCCCATTAAATCTACTGGACCACCACCTAGGGAAACCTAGACGGCAAGGGGTCAGGCTCCAGTCACCCGAGACAAACTCAAGAAATTCATGACCTGTTTCAAGGGTGAAATCAAGGACCTGATCAATAAAAGGACGGCTGGCTCTAGCAAGGGTTAGTTGGCCAAGAAGACTCCTCAAGCTGAGAGGAGAAAGCCAATCAGAGACAGGCAGCCTACTCCACATCCAAAGGAGAAGGCCACCCCTGTCATTGACTGGTCTAAGATCCTTCTGCCTCAGACGGGCAAAAGGAAGGTCATCCGGGCAGTTCAGCCGGATGGCAGCACGAAGACTTTCTCCGATGCTCGACACATCATCGAGCGTAATCGGAGCCAGCAGCTATATGAGTCAGCCTCTACATCAAGCTTTCCAGACAGCTTCAAAAACACTTCAGCAAGGAATTCTCAATCCTTGCATGAGAGCCATACAGGCGGCAAGTCCGTCCACACTAGTCCTCAAATGATTGGGTCAGCCCCGTATGTGCCTCAGATGCCATAAGGGAAATACACCCCTCCTTTCATGCAGTCGGCCCTCTTTGGAGGACATGCGACATATAACGTCCAACCCTTGGACTAGAAGCTCCGTCTGCTCAAACTTGGTGAACAAACTTCTTCGTTCACCAAGGAGATAACCGAGGCGGCACAACCGATCAAGGGTAAGCATGTGTTGGTTGGTGCCTATGATGGTACCACCAACCCTGAAGATCACCTCATGGCCTATACCAACCTCATGCACATGCAGGGGTTGGAGGATGCCATATGGTGCAGATGCTTCCCGGCTATATTGAAGGGCATAGCCCAACAATGGTTTGACAACTTGCCAGCCGGATGTATTGATAGCTTCAAGAGGGTTTCCTTCTTGTTTTCTTCAAACTTCTCAATGAACATCCCTTCCAAGAAAATAAGTCTCGACTTGAGCACCATTCGGCAGGGGGAGAGATAAGGACTCTGTTCTTACGTCAGGCGGCACAATCTGGTAAGAATCCAGATTCAAGGAGTGTCTGACGAAGTTGCCTATATAGACTTCTTCAAGGGTCTGAAGGACGGGTCAACTTTTAAGTTTGACCCTGTCAGAAAGAGGGTTTTCACCCTTCAAGAGGCGTTGAGAGAGACGGAAAGCTTTATACAAGCAACTGACCTCTGCACGTCCAACAATCAGTCAAACTCTAAGAAGTCCGACAAACAAAAGGAGAGCCGATCTGCTCAGCCGACTCCCAAAGCTGATCAGAGGAAAAAGAGAAAAGAGATCTGGGCGGTTGACAATTCTAATCAGCCGTCCCAGAAGAAAAAGAAGGAATTGAAACCTTACGTTCCTAGGTACGAGTTTAATAAAGACTTCTACTCCATCCTCATGGAGATAAAGGACCAAGTGACTATTGTGAAACCCGCGGCCATGAAGGGTTTCGCAAAAAATCGGAAAAAAAATAAATACTGCCGTTTCCGTGAGGACATCGGCCATGACACCAATGACTGCTACAGCCTCAAGCAGTTGTTGGATCGTCTGGCTGATTAGGGGGTGTTGAAGTCATACATCCAAGGTCACCCCAAAGACAAACCAGGGGCAGTCATCCAAAAAGGCTCCCCAACCTACTAGAAGCTCGGACACCGATAAAGATCCGATCTACACCATAGCAAGCGGTTTTGCTGGAAGGGGCCCTACCATCCAAGGCACCAAGGACCATTTGAGGAAAACGGATGTTAATTAAGCTGAGGAAAGTCAGGCGTCCACCAGCACATTCCCAGAGGTCGTCATCATTGAAAGGGATCGGGGCAAAGTCCGCCGGCCGTACGATGACCCTGTGATCATTGAATGCAAAGTGGCCAACCAACTGGTTGGCCGCATCTTAATTGACACTGGTAGCTCGTCTGACATCATCAGATATAAGTGCCTGTCCAAGCTCAAGTACAAGGTGGACAACATGCACAATGTCTCCCACCCTCTTGTTGGTTTTGGGGGAGGAGTTGTGCACCTAGTCGGACGGATAGATCTGCCTATCCGGCTGGGAGAGAAGGGCAAAGGGCGGCACATGACCGTTCGGTTTCTGGTGGTTGAAGAGTTGACCGCCTATAACCTCATTCTAGGCCGACCCACTTTGAGCGAGTGCAAGGCCGTCATCATCCCATCTATCATGCTGCTTAAGTATGAAAGGGATGATGGCTCTGTGGGCCCCCTTAACGGGGATCAGAAGACGGTTAGAGAGTGCTATCTCTCATACGTTAAACCCAAGGCCACAGCAGTCGCATAGGGGTCGGAGCCAATAGACCTACCAGTCGCTAAGAAAAGAAAACTTGCTCAGCTGGTGGAGGTGAAGAAGGAAAAGAAATAGCAATCACTGACCGGGGAACGGTCTGATGAACTCTGTCCCCAGCCGGTTGGTGACCACCTTGACATTCTTCTGGATGACAGCCGTCCGGAGCGAACTGTTAAGGTGGGGACGGTTGCTCTTGAAAAGTTGAGTGCAGACTTGCGCCTTCTGCTGAAGGAATTCAAAGATATTTTTGCCTTTGAAGTGGAAGAGATGCCAGGCATCAGCCCGAATCTCGCTGTCCACAAACTCGCCGTTGCTCCAAAAAAGAAGCCCATCCGGCAAAAGAAACGAAATACGGAGAGGATAGAAGTCAGGCGGCATATGTCGAGGTCAAAAAGCTGTTAGACAATGGGTTCATTCGGTCATGTAACTTCCCTAATTGGGTTACAAACGTTGTGCTTGTGAAGAAGCCAAATGATGCCTGGCGCATGTGTGTAAATTACACTGACTTGAACAAGGCATGTCCAAAGGACAGTTACCAGCTTCCAAAGATCGACAGCCTGGTCGACTCTACAGCCGGGCATGCCTTGATGAGTTTTATGGATGCCTACTCTGGTTTCCATCAGATTCCCCTGTGGAAAAAAGATCAAGAGAAGACGAACTTTGTCACTGATTAGGGGTTATTCTATTATACTGTGATGCCGTTTGGCTTGAAGAATGCGCATGCTACTTTCTAACGGATGATTAATAATGTCTTCATAAATCAGATTGGGAGGAATGTAGAGGCGTACATTGATGACATGATAGTTAAGTCCAAGCCATAGACAGATCATCTTGCTGACCTCTGAGAAACCTTCACCACACTCAGGCGGCACAAGGTCATGTTCAATCCCAAGAAGTGTGTCTTTTGTGTTGAGTCTGGGAAGTTTCTCGGATTTTTAATTGATCAAAGGGGGATAGAGGCTAACCTACAAAAGATACAGGCGGTGATTGACATGAAGTCACCCCGTACTGTAAGGGAAGTTCAAAAACTTACCGGTGGTCTGGCGGCTTTGGGGAGATTCCTCAGCCGGTCAGGTGACAAGTGCCTTTATTTCTTCCAAGCGATCAGAAAGAAGACAAGGTTTGAATGGGAGGATGATGCTGAGGCGGCCTTTTGGAAATTGAAAGAACATCTACACTCTTTGCCAAAGCTTGTTAGCCTTCTGCCCAAAGAGACGCTTTACATGTACTTAGCCATCTCAGATCATGCCCTCAGTGCCGTTCTCCTTACTGAGAGAGACGGCATTTAGCTCCCAGTCTATGTCATTAGCCATGTGCTCAGAAACGCTGAACTACGATACCCTATGGTTGAAAAATTTAGCCTTACTCATTACATGGCTGTCAAGAAGTTGAAACCTTACTTCTTGGCACATCCTATTGTGGCCTATACAGACCAACCACTCAAGCGGCCAATGACAACCTTGGAGTCATCCGATAGAATGCTCAAATGGGCTATTGAAATGCAAAGTCTTGAAATCACTTTCAAACCAAGAAAGGCAGTGAAGGGTCAGGCGTTTGTCGACTTCATTGTTGAAATGACAAGGCCAGTTGCACCGGAAAAAACCGATCAGGTTTGGAAAGTGTATGTAGACGGGAGCTCTACCATGAACGGATAGGGTGTAGGCATAATTTGTCAGTCTCCCGAGGGGGACAAGTATGAGTATGCACTACGGTTCATGTTCCAGGCTTCAAATAAAGAGGCAGAATATGAAGCCCTGCTAGCCGGTATCCGCATGTGTAAGGTGGTAAGGGAAACCAAAATTGATGCCTGCTCTAATTCACAGTTGGTCGTTAGACAATACCATGGTGACTATGAGGCCACCCATCCGGCTATGATCAAATGCCTTCATGCGGTCAAAACTAAAGCTGGGACACTTGAAGAATTCCATATGAGTCAAGTGCTTAGGTCTGAAAACAATCAGGCGAATACGCTGTCAAAACTGGCATCCTTCGCCTCCTGTGATACGCCTCGGTCAGTCTTCTGGAAAGTCATGGAAAAACAAAGTATTTTTGAAGAATACCCCATTGGAGTACTTAACCGAAGCTCCACCTGGATGGATGGCATCCGGGCATTGATGCAAGATGGCACATTGCATGATTCACCACAGAAAGCGGTCGTCATGAAAAAGCGAGTTGCAAACTTCGAGATGAGAAATGGAGAGCTCTTCAAAGCAAGTTTCTTAAAGCCTCTACTGAAGTGTGTTACCCCAGAAAAGGGGCAGGAAGTTCTCGAGGAATTGCATGCGGGATACTGTGCCTCTCACATAGGCGACAGATCATTGGCTGTCAAGGCTAGGCAATAGGGTTATTTCTGGCCCATTCTTGAGTCAGACGCCATGGAGATGGTAAAAAAAATGCGATAAATTCCAAAGGTTTGGTAAGTTGATCCATCGTCCGACCACTAACCTGACGGCAATCCCTAGTCTTGTTTGGAAAATGGGGCATAGACATTCTGGGTCTATACACGCCTGCACCAGGCAGAAAGCGTTACATTATGGTGGCTGTGGATTATTTCACCAAGTGGGTTGAGGCAGAGGCAGTAGAAAACATCACCTGGTTTGGGGTACCTATGTCTATGGTTTTTGACAATGGACCTCAGTTTGAGACGCCTCAGCTCAAGAATTAGTTAGGAGATCAAGGGATCTCATATTGTTTTGCATCAGTTGGCTGAGCCCAAGAAAACGGACAAGTTGAAGCCTTCAACAAACTCATCTCAGACGGCATCAAAAAGAAAATTGAAAGAGCCGGTGACTTATGGGCAGAAGAATTAATTCATGTCTTATGGGCCATCCGGACAACTGAAAAGGGGGCAAATGGTGAAATCCCATTTCTCATGGTATACGGTGCTGAGGCTGTCTTGCCCATCGAACATTATGAGCCGACTCTACGAGTAATGCTATACGATGAAGAGGTAAACTAAGAAGCCATGCGGCTAACATTGGACTCACTCCCGGAGCGTAGGGGCAATGTCGCCTTGAGTAATGAGATTTACCGTATGAGAATAACCCATGCCTACAACAAAAGAGTACAAAAACGACCTTTGAAAGAGGAGGACTTTGTGCTACGAAAAATGGAGGTAACTGGTAGGGCCAATGAGCAAGCCAAACTGACGCCCAATTGGGAAGGTCTCTACTGGATCTATGAGGCAGTAAGAGACGACACCTACGGCCTAGAAACTCCAGACGGTAGGCAGCTGCCCAGAACTTGGAATGTAGACAACCTTAAAAAGTACTACTTCTAAGACTTGTAAATTTTTTGTAAATATTAAACTATTAATGAGAAATTTGCTTTTTATTTTCAAATTGTGTATTTATTTGCTGTAGACACAGACGTCCCTTAATGAGAATACCGCCTGTGCATACTACATGTGTCCAACTTTAAAAGTGAAACTAAGCTTAGAATCTTAGCAGCTAAATAATAAAGAGGCCAATGGCCGGATGACATTTATATTTATAAATTCGTTTGCTCCCATATGAGTATGACGTCCGGCGACGCCCATCTAGGTGAATTCGTCGCAGAGAGTATCTCCCATTTAGGTGGCACATTGCTCTATAAACATATACAGACGGCAAAGATTGAACGATCTAATTGGTCAACTCATAGCTATCTGACGTAAGTAATCTAAAGAGAATGCAATCGGACTTGAAATGAGGTTGTGTCTAGGAACACATCCGGAATCCACATAAAACTCTTACTTAGATTATGGCTTGTAATTATTAACCTGTATAGAGTCTTCCTAGTGGGACAGACGGATGGGTAGATAATTGGATTGCAAATACCCCGCCTGGGGGTAAGCAGTTCATCCGCTTGTATTACATTCGGGTGGCTTCGTCGTAGGAAGTTTCATTCGATTAAGATTGACTCATTGCTCCTAATATACATAGACGACCAAGACTGATTGGCCTAATTGACTCACTCATAGCCGTCTGGATTAAAAAATTTAGGTGGGACAAGTACTATTTAAGAACCCGTTTGAAACGGGGCAAGCGACGTCAATAAGATCGCCTAGAATATCTTAGCTCTATAAGGTTGTCTGTTCTTGTGGCAAAGCAAAGTAGGAGGGCGAAAGCAGATTGAACATTCTGGTTCGTGATATGTCCATTTTATATAGTTATTTACCCCCGTCCCTTGATCGTAATTAGTAGTGTTTTTGGCTCTTTCGAGCCACTTTTATTACTAATTGGTGTTTTCTAGTGTTTTCGTAGTTTTGGTTGACTTTTGTAGGAAATTGCACTTTTGGAGCATTTTCCCGGATTTTCGAGTAGCGACTACGAGCATTGGAGGTGCACGGCCACTGATTGAAGCCCAAGGTCGGTTAGAAGAAGCAAATCGGTGATTAAGGGCTCGGTATTGGAAATCCCGAGGCGTTTGGACCGAGTTCAAAGACCCAAGGAGGAAATCCGATTGGGCTTAGGAGTAAAGGCCCAATCAAAGTCCATTATTGGTGCCCAAGAGCTCCGCTCGGGGCCATAAGGCCTCGCCCGAAGGCGCGCCCGGCTGGGCAGGGCGAGCAAAGAAGAGAAGAACATCGCGCCCGGAGCACGCGCCCGACCGGGCGCGAGAGGTGATTTTAGCAACAAAAAGGCGGGCCCGGCCGGGCGGTACGGCGCTCGACTGGGCGCGAGTTTTAGGGGGTTTGTTTAGGCTCCGATTAGTTTCGTTTAGCGTAGAATTTCCTTGCTTAGTATTTTGATGTAATTTATTTAGGTAAGTTTAGGACTTCTTTTACACACTCTTACTACTTTTCTCTCTCTACTTAGATTTTCTCTCTCTAAACCTTTACTCTTTCTCTTGTGCTTAAACTTCGTTTGTAATTCCGTCGATTCGGTACGATTTCTATTTTATTAATTTCAGTATTTTTATTCCTTCAATTCCTTATGACTTGTTTAATTGCTTTGTTTAGTTTATTTCTAATCATGTCTGAGTAGTTTACTTTCTAGGGTTTATGGGGATCTAATAAATAATATGAAGGGGTAAATTATGATTGCTGATTGTTAATGCTTAATTAATTTCCTATTGATTGATTTAATGCTATGCAATTAGATTAGGCCAGATTTAATTGTATGAGTTTGGGAATATTGATTCGAGATTCGAGAGATGAGAATTAATGTTTAGGCTTAGTTTCAATAGGCAGACTAATTTATAAATGGTTAAGTTGAGATTCGAGAGATGAGATTTAATACCGGTAAATTAACTCTGTGATTGTAATACGTAGCGAAGGCCCTTTATGATCTGATTGATTGATGCGTTAATGGTTGATTATTATGCTTTACCCTAGAATGTTGTTTATTAGTGAACCTGTGCCCTAGGTCTTTTAATATTTGATTTCTCCTATTTTATTCTCCCTGCTCATATTCTTCGTAGTATAGATCTTTAATAACAACAAATTATTACTTAATAATTTAGATTACTTTTAATTAATTAGGAATAAATTGACTTGTTTCCCTGTGGTTCGACCCTTCTTCCCTATCTACTTTTGTTAGAGGATTTAGGTAATATTTTTGATTAGGGGATACGACTTTACCCTGTCAAAATTTGGCGCCGTTGCCGGAGAAACGGTTTTATTTTTATTTCTAATTGTTTTTGTAGTCTAGATTATTTTTTTTCTTTTGCCTCAAAGGACATTAGTTCTTTGAGGAAGTTCTCTTATTTGTCTTTTTAGTTCTCTATTTATGCCGAGGTGTTCCAGTTCAGGTTACATTCCATTCGATCCTGAGATCGAGCGCTCTTTCGATAGACAGAAGAATCTTTATAGACAAATCCTGGCGGGTTCTGGGAGTAACGACATTCCTAGAGATTCGCCACCTGATTCTAGTGATTCGGAAATTCCTTCAGATTCAGAATCAGAGATGACTGCACCTAAGAAGCTCAGCGATTATTCGCAACCGTCCCTGACTGATTTTCCACACCTTTCCCCCAGACCAGATATCGCGGGAGTCCAGTTCGAAATCAAGCCCCAGTTCATAACGATGATAGAAAGAAAGCAATTCAGTAGAGTTAAGGGTGAAGATCCTAATCTTCACATTGCAGATTTCTGTCAATACTGCAATACTATTCGGCAGAATGGAGTAACGCAGGACCAGATTAGGGAGATTCTCTTTCCCTTTTCTTTATGTGGAAAAGCTAAATTGTGGTTTAATGGTTTGAATAGAACTGCACTTGGTATTACTAACTGGGAGACTCTTGCTTTAAATTTTTATAACAAATATTACCCTGCAGAGAAAACAGCTTTACTAAGAAGTGCCATTCAGAACTTCGCCCAGGAGCCAGATGAAGCATTATATGAGGCTTGGGAGAGGTTCAAGGATCTGCAGAGGGAGTGTCCCCACCATAACTTGGCAAAGTGGCAGTTAATTCAAGCTTTTTACAACGGATTAGGGAATGCATCTAGAACAATTCTAGACTTCGCAGCTAGTGGTAGATTTATGAATCTTAATGTTGATGATGCAGGTCAGGTTACTGAAGATATGGCGATACATAATTCCCAATATGGGAATTCTAGACGCTATGCAAATAAGGGCAAACACCACGTTGATTCAGTATCCCTTTTGCAGGCTCAGCTTACTTCTATTTGCCAGAAATTAGATAACCTTAGTACTAATATCCCTAACTCTGTTGCTAATGTTTCTGCTGTTGCTAATAACTCTAATGATGCTTTTTGTGAAAATTGTGGAAGTGTAGGACATTATGAGCAAGATTGTAGGAGCTCGATGGAGCAAGTTAATGCTTTTCAAACCTATAAGCAGAATAACCCATACTCCAACACCTACAATCCTGGCTACCAAAATCATCCATACTTATCATATCGGAGCACCAATGTTCAAAATCCTCCACCTCCACAACAAACACCCCCTCCACAGCAGAAATAATACCACCCTCACTCTAACCAGAAAGCCCCAGGACAAACCCCTACTACATCTTTCGACCCTGCCTTGTCAGAAATTAGAGCGATGTTAACTAGTATGCAAAAGCATATGGAGAGTAGAGACCAACAGATTGACTCAATTATAGCCCATAATAAAGTCATGGACACACAAATTGTCCAATTGTCCTCTACCCTACAAGCTCGCCAGCAGGGAGCTCTACTATCGCAGGGAATTCAACCAACGGATCATGCAAATGCAATCACCCTAAGGAGTGGTTCACACTACGATGGGCCTCCTATGCCCAAGGAGGATGAACCCGATTTAATTAATATTGCTAATCCTGATTCCGTTACACCTAATGTTCCTGCAGGGCTCCAGGGTAATACTAACATTTCTGATAATTCATTGCAGGGTACAACCTCAGGGAAGGATGCACCCCAGGAGAAGAGTAGGGAAGCACAACAACCTATAATCAAACTATCATTCCCAAATCGCCAATTGAAGACTAAGTTGGATAAGCAGTTTGGTAAGTTTTTGGAGGTTGTGAAAAATTTGCAGGTAACGGTTCCTTTCACAGAACTTATTACACAGGTTCCCGCATACGCTAAATTTATGGAAGATATTTTGACTAGGAAAAGGGCCTTTAATGAAGTAGAAACTGTAGCTTTTACAGAGGAATGTAGTGCACTATTACAGAATAAATCCCCTCCTAAATTAAAGGATCCCGGTAGTTTTTCTATCCCTTGTCATATTGGTAATGTCTTCATAGATAAAGCATTGTGTGATTTGGGTGCTTTTGTTAGCGTTATGCCATCGTCTATCTGTTCTAAATTAAATATGGGTGATTTAAAAATTACTAATATTACTTTGCAAATGGCAGATCGTTCTGTTAAATATCCCCTAGGTATTTTAGAGGACGTCCCTGTTAGAGTTGGTAAATTTTTCTTGCCTGTAGATTTTGTTGTTTTAGACATGGCTGAGGATACACAAATCCCCATTATATTAGGTAGACCTTTTCTCCATACTGCAGGAGCCATTATAGATGTTAAAAATGGTAAACTAACCCTATTTGTTGGTGATGATAATATTACATTCAATTTAGGGAAAGTTTTAAAAGGTCCTATGCTAGAGGAAAATTGTTGTCTAATTGATGTCATTGATATAATGGATGATATTTGTGAAGATAGCTTAACACAGGTTCTTGCAAGGGATCCCTTGGAAGAAATTCTTTGTGGAGATTTGTCTGCAGGTGATGCGAGTATCTGGAGTAAAGAGGTGGATGTCATTGAAAAAGCTCTTGCCATAGAAGAACTTGATCCTAACGAGAATAAGAAGGTAGTAAAATTGGTTCAGGAATCAAAACCTGCAGAGGTGAAGAAACCTGAATTAAAACCTCTCCCTTCTCACTTAAAATATGTTTTTCTTGATGAGCAGGAAATGCACCCTGTGATCATTAGTACTGCACTTGATGACCCACAAACTTCCCAACTTCTAGAGGTTCTTAGAACCCAGAAAAGGGCAATAAGGTACAGTATTGATGATCTCAAGGGTATAAGCCCTGATTTTTGTATGCACATGATACACTTAGAGGACAATTACAAGCCATGTATTCAACCCTAGAGGAGGTTGAATCCAAATATGCAAGAAGTAGTCAAGAAAGAGGTTATGAAATTACTTGATGCAGGTATTATATATCCTATTTCTAACTCTAAATGGGTAAGTCCTGTACAGGTGGTTCCTAAGAAGGGTGGGATGACTGTTATAAAAAATGGTAAAAATAAATTGATTCCCACTAGAACTGTTACAGGGTGGCGTATGTGCATTGATTATCGTAGATTAAATATCGCCACTAAAAAGGACCATTTCCCTCTCCCCTTTATTGATCAAATGCTTGAGAGGTTAGCTAATCATAAGTTCTTTTGTTATCTGGATGGGTATTCGGGATTTTTCCAAATTCCGATCCACCCTGAAGATCAGGAAAAGACTACATTTACATGTCCCTATGGTACTTTTGCATATCGTAGAATGCCTTTTGGTTTATGTAATGCACCTGCTACTTTTCAACGTTGCATGATGAGTATCTTTTCTGATTTCATAGAATCTATTATGGAAGTTTTTATGGATGATTTTAGCGTGTATGGTTCTTCATTTGATGCATGTTTAGTTAATCTCGCTAAAATTTTGAAAAGATGTGAAGACTGCAATTTGGTTTTAAATTGGGAGAAATGTCACTTTATGGTGACAGAGGGAGTAGTTCTTGGCCACATTGTATCTGATAAGGGTATACATGTAGATAAGGCTAAGATTTCAGTGATTGAGCAACTACCTCCCCCAGTTAATGTTAAGGGAGTTAGGTGTTTCTTGGGTCATGCGGGGTTTTATCGCCGTTTTATCAAAGACTTTTCTAAAATTGCTAAACCACTAACTTAACTTTTGCTCAAGGATGCCCCTTTTGTTTTTACTGACGAGTGTCTTGAGGCTTTCAACAGGATTAAGCAGGCTTTGATATCGGCACCCATCATATGTGCACCCGATTGGAACCTTCCTTTCGAAATCATGTGTGATGCAAGTGACTTTGCTTTAGGAGCCGTGCTTGGACAAAGGAAGAACAAAATTTTACATGCTATTTACTATGCGAGTAAAACTTTGGATGAGGCTCAAGTCAATTATGCCACCATGGAGAAGGAGTTTCTTACTTTTATTTATGCTTTAGAAAAATTTAGATCATATCTAATTGGTTCTAAAGTTATTGTTTTTACTGACCATGCAGCTTTGAAGTACTTAATAGCCAAGGCGGAATCAAAGCCTAGGCTACTCCGATGGGTTCTCTTGCCCAGGATTTCAACATTGAAATAAGGGACAAAAAGGGTGCAGAGAACGTAGTGGCAGATCACTTGTCACGAATCAGGTATGATGAGGGTAAGGATTCTCTTCCCATAGATGATTCATTCCCCGATGACAACCTGCATGCAGTTGTAGAGCAACACCCCTGGTATGCTGACTTTGCTAATTATTTAGTGGGTGGTACTCTACCTCCTGACTTGTCCTACCAACAAAAAAAGAAATTCCTTTCTGATGTTAAACATTATTTTTGGGATGATCCTTTTTTGTTTCGTGAGTGTGCAGATGGATTATTTCACAGGTGTGTTCCTGAATGGGAGATTCATGGTGCACTTACTAGCTGTCACACTTCACCCTATGGAGGACATCATGGTCCATCTAAAATGGTGGCCAAGATAAATGATTCAGAATTTTACTAGCCCACCATGTTTAAGGATGCTAACATTTTTGTGCAAGCTTGTGACTCTTGCCAGAGGACTGGCAACATCTCGCGGCGGCATGAGATGCCTTAAACTGGGATTTTGGAAGTTGAAATTTTCGACGTTTGGGGTGTTGATTACATGGGACCTTTCCCTTCTTCAAGGGGGAATCGTTATATACTTGTCGCCGTTGACTATGTATCCAAATGGGTTGAGGCCATTGCTACTCTTACCAATGATGCCAAGGTGGTCCATAGGCTTTTCAAGAAGAGCATTTTTCCGAGATTTAAAGTACCTAGAGCCATAATTAGTGATGGAGGATCCCACTTTCATGAGCGGAAGTTAGATACCCTTCTCAAAAAGTATGGTGTCTACCATAGGACAGGTTTAGCCTACCATCCCCAAACTAGTGGCCAAGTTGAAGTTTCTAATCGTGAGATCAAGGCCATCCTAGAGAAGGTGGTAGCAAAATCGAGGAAAGATTGGAGTGATAAGTTAGATGACACCCTTTGGGCATATAGAACCGCATTTAAGACCCCAATAGGCACTACCCCATATAGACTTGTGTACGGTAAAGCATGTCATCTTCCGGTGGAATTAGAGTACAAGGCATATTGGGCTATTAAGGAGCTCAATTTGGATGCTAAGCTAGCGGGAGAAAAGAGGCTATTACAACTTAACCAACTTGATGAGTTTAGGTTGATGGCCTATGATAGTGCGCGTGTCTACAAGGAGAAGACTAAGAGATGGCACGACAAGATAATCCTCCCGAGAGAATTCAAAGAGGGTGACAAGGTGTTGTCGTTCAACTCTAGACTTAAACTTTTCCCAGGAAAGCTAAAGTCAAGGTGGTCGGGTCCTTTCACTGTTAAAAGGGCTAACAAGTTCGGTTCTGTAGAGTTGCTTGATGAGCATGGTAGTGAGTTTAAGGTTAATGGTCAAAGGCTCAAGCTATATCATGAGGGGGCTACGATTAGTGCAGTTGAATTACTACACCTAATCATTTCCAGTTCGCCTTGAAACGCATTATGCCAAGAGGGTCGTGCGGGACCTAGATAAACCAGCGCTTTGTGGGAGACAACCCGTATTTTTCTTGCTTTTTAGTTTTTATTGTTTACTTTTTCTTATGAGAGGAGAGAAGAGGGAATTTAATGAGTGTTATGAGTTTTTGGTACAGATTGAGGAAAAGAGTTAGCCAAAATTTGAAGAAAAAGAAACGTCCAACTAGCTCTCGGGCCCGACTGGGCGAGGCTCCGCCCGACCGGGCGCGAGAGCAAGGGTTTGAAATTAGCAAAATTCGCCCGGCCGGGCGGAGGAGCGCCCGATCGGGCGCGAAACTTGACCTGTACGGAGTTTATTTTCGCCCGACCGGGCGCGAGAAGAGGCAAGAATCGACACATCAGGTTGCCCGACCGGGCGACGGGCCGCCCGACCGGGCGTGATCCCACCTCAACTTTTCCGCCCATCTTCTTTGTTTCTTTCTTCCTCCTTTCTTTCTCCTTCTTTCTTCTTCCATTCTTTTCCTCCATTATTTGTCTCTCTAAAACTCAAATTTCCTCTAACTTCTCTCTAAGATATCTCCTCCATCTCTTACTCAAATTCAAAAATTTTTACATATTCTTTCTCCTCTCTTCATCCTCTACATTCTTATACAAAAATTTTCAAGTTTCACAAAAATCAAATTTTGACCCACTTCCTAAAATGGCGGCAAAGAGGGCAAGGACTCTACTCGGGGGTAGCTCAAGCTCCTCTCAGCAATACGACCCATCTCTACAACTTGCTCAGTGGCCGACAATCAAGATTACGACCCCGGAGCAAAAGGAGAAGCTAGAGGTGCACTACGGGCGAGAGGTAATTCCTTCACGGTGGTTACACCGCCCTACTTTAGAAGCTCTAGGAATTTATGATTTTGTTAGACGTTTTATGAATGATATTGGTATGCGTAAATTTGTTGAAATGCATTATGCCACATATCGTAAATTAACTTGTGAATTTTTGTCGTCTTTAATTGTTCAAAATCATAAAAGTGGACCAAAATTGATTTTTAGGCTAAATAATAGAAATATTACTTTGTCTTTTGTGGAATTTTGTAAATTGTTTGAATTGGATCATGAATTGGATCGACAATGGCATGCTGAATTTAAAATGGAAAATATGTATTTTGCTTTAACTGGAATGCCTAATGTAAATGCACAACATGCTAGTGCCAAACCGATCCAACACCCCGTCCCTAAAATGTGGCAAAGATTTGCCGGTGTGGTTTCCTAGGTAGATACGAACCCCATAAATGTCTGAACAATGAACTTGCTGTGATTGGACATTATGTGTTTGGGTTCGGGAAGCTGAACATAGCTAGGTATATCATTCACCACCTAGGTAGACATGCCACCGCTAGCAACACTGTCACTACCCCCATCCGTCTTGGTGGCCTTATCACCAGGATAGCCATCAAGAAAGCGGGCTTTTTAGAGAACAGACCCCACCGTATGACTAACTGTGGACTTGACACCTACATGACCGCTAGGTACCTTGAGGAGTTGGGGTGGTTGAGGGTAGATGGTCACCAGGTCACCCATTGGTGTATCAAGGTAGGGAACGAGCATCCATTACCCATCTTTCCCCTACCTAACCCAAACTTGACCGCATTTCCCCCCAGGCAGGATTCTTACACCTACGCCCTTCTAGTTGCCCATGCCCGAGGGGAGGCACCTCCAGTTCCACCACCACAGCCTCCACCTGTGACTGAGCCTTTACAGATTTCACCATCACCACCCCGCCAGTCTCACTCAGTTCCCCAGGCCGACTCTGACCCAGTTTGGGACCTTCAGAGTATAGGTCAGGCCCTAGGACGTATAGAGCACTCCCATACTGACATGAGGAGGATGATAGGGTCCATTGACCATAGATTGGGTTACTTAGAGAGGAACCAGGGTAGAGGGCTTTACCCCATTTATGATGATTATGCTCGTCGGGGCAACATTCCCGACGATGCTATTTACCCAGACTGGTTCCAGCCTCCACCCCAGGGATACGATAGGGATCCCACTGCCCATGGTATTTACACTAACTATTCCTCTTTCCATGGGTATGGCCAGGACATACCTTTTGGGGGACCGGCGGGGGGGAGTTATCACGCTAACTATTTTGGTGGTAGCTCTTTTGGTGTAGGTGGTGCAGGTAGTAGTGGGGGGGGGGTCCACACGGATGGATCAAGACGAGGAGGATTAGCCATGCTGGGCTAGCTCTCGGGCCAATGAGGACATTGTCTGATTCTGGCTTGGGGGAGATTTTTGGATTTGGTATATATTTCTTCTTCCCTTTTTCTTTTATTTATTTATTTATTTTTGGTGTGTTTTCTTAGTTTTGATTTATTGCTTTCTTATATGAAAAAAAATTGAAAAATTGAAAAATCAAAAAATACGTTCCAATGAATTGTAAATCATGCTTCCCTGTGCCCCATACTTGAGAAAATTTGTTTTGATTCTTGGTTTTTGATGATGAATATTGTGGATTAGTTGATCATGATTTGAAGTTTGATTGCTTGGATGCCTAAACTTGCGTCAATTTTGTCCAACTACCTGTGAATATAGTGCTTGACTAGTTGATTTGGTTAGGAATATGTGTTTAGTTCCTGGTATGCCAATGAATTTGAGTATTGGTTTGCAACTATGAGTAGTGTTTCATGACTCATTATTATGCACATGAGGAGGACGAAGGCGTTCATTCTTTTAGGTAGCCTTCAGAGAATTTAGATACGTTTGTTCCCTTCTTGCTACCCATGTTGTTGCTTGTGCCCTTTTATTGTTTATTAGCCATATTACAAGCCATATTTGCCCCATTGGTTACTAGTCCCAAGCTTGGATTGGGGGAGCTATTAGTGAGTGAGGTGAGGGAGTTTGTAGTGTGCACATTATTTGCGCAATTTGGGTGGGTTTTGAGAAGTAATTTGTTCTTGATCATATTTTTGTTTTGATGAGTTTAAAAGTTGAATATCCTTGGAAAAACAAAAGTGTGATGAAAAAAAAAATGAAAAAAAAAGTGAACTTCAAAAGAAAAAAAAAAGAGCAAAAAGAGAAAAATTGTCATATGTTCAAATGATCTAAGTGAAGGTTGAGCAAAAGAAAGAAAGAAAAAAAAAGGTTGAGTTTCGATGAGAAAATTCATGATTAGTAGTTGGAGTTTCTTTTTCACTCAAGTTCTACATTATTATATTTTTATGAGTGAATTTTGTAAGTGTTGGGATTGTTTGATTTGTTTGGAGTTGTATTTGGTGGATTTTTGTTGGAATTGAGTATGTTGGAGATGTATGATCATTATTTATTCTGATCATGGGTTTATTAGGAATTGGCTCCCTTGATGCATAGCTTTTCTCTCACATATTCCCAAATATTTTATACCTTTTACCCTAGCCTTACATTATAAGCTTTAAAGACCTTCTGACCTTGTGCATAAAGTTGTGTAAATGTGAAAGTGTTGCTTATCAATGCAAGTTATGACTTGGCATATTCCGAGTCGACTATTAGGTTGAGTGTATGTTTTTTTAAACACACGAGTGTTGTGAGTTTGGGAGGGCATTGTTCACATAAAGGGGTTGGGATGGGGAGCGATCGAGTACATCTTTTACTCGCCACATAAATGAGAGTTGAGTGTGTGAGCACTAGTCTTGAATTCTATATGCACTTTTGAGCCACTTTTATTACTAATTGGTGTTTTCTAGTGTTTTCGTAGTTTTGGTTGAGTTTCGTAAGAAATTGCACTTTTGGAGCATTTTCCCGGATTTTCGAGTAGCGACTACGAGCATTGGAGGTGCACGGCCACTGATTGAAGCCCAAGGCCGGTTAGAAGAAGCAAATCGGTGATTAAAGGCTCGGTATTGGAAATCCCGAGGCGTTTGGACCGAGTTCAAAGACCCAAGGAGGAAATCCGATTGGGCTTAGGAGTAAAGGCCCAATCAAAGTCCATTATTGGTGCCCAAGAGCTCCGCCCGGGGCCATAAGGCCTCGCCCGAAGGCGCGCCCGGCTGGGCGGGGCGAGCAAACAAGAGAAGAACATCGCGCCCGGAGCACGCGCCCGACCGGGCGCGAGAGGTGATTTTAGCAACAAAAAGGCGGGCCCGGCCGGGCGGTACGGCGCTCGACCGGGCGCGAGTTTTAGGGGGTTTGTTTAGGCTCCGATTAGTTTCGTTTAGCGTAGAATTTCCTTGCTTAGTATTTTGATGTAATTTATTTAGGTAAGTTTAGGACTTCTTTTACACACTCTTACTACTTTTCTCTCTCTACTTAGATTTTCTCTCTCTAAGCCTTTACTCTTTCTCTTGTTCTTAAACTCCATTTGTAATTCCGTCGATTCGGTACGATTTCTATTTTATTAATTTCAGTATTTTTATTCTTTTAATTCCTTATGACTTGTTTAATTGCTTTGTTTAGTTTATTTCTAATCATGTTTGAGTAGTTTACTTTCTAGGGTTTATGGGGATCTAATAAATAATATGAAGGGGTAAATTATGATTGCTGATTGTTAATGCTTAATTAATTTCCTATTGATTGATTTAATGCTATGCAATTAGATTAGGCCAGATTTAATTGTATGAGTTTGGCAATATTGATTCGAGATTCGAGAGATGAGAATTAATGTTTAGGCTTAGTTTCAATAGGCAGACTAATTTATAAATGGTTAAGTTGAGATTCGAGAGATGAGATTTAATACCGGTAAATTAACTCTGTGATTGTAATACGTAGCGAAGGCCCTTCATGATCTGATTGATTGATGCGTTAATGGTTGATTATTATATTTTACCATGGAATGTTGTTTATTAGTGAACCTGTGCCCTAGGTCTTTTAATATTTGATTTCTCCTATTTTATTCTCCCTACTCATATTCTTCGTAGTATAGATCTTTTATAACAACAAATTATTACTTAATAATTTAGATTACTTTTAATTAATTAGGAATAAATTGACTTGTTTCCCTGTGGTTCGACCCTTCTTCCCTATCTACTTTTGTTAGAGGATTTAGGTAATATTTTTGATTAGGGGATACGACTTTACCCTGTCAGTCCGCCTGCTCCTTTTGGGCAAAATGGCCAGAATATAAGAGCTAAGGCTCAAACATAATAGCCATTGGGCTACCTAGAGGAGGTTAATGACTGCCTGTTTCCTTCACCGGCTGCTCAGTGGCCGGCTGCACGCTTGGTTTGGGCCAATCACCAAAGTGATTAATTGACTTGGAATTAGTCATACTCTTTTAAGTAAAATAAATTTCCAAGTCAATCAACCCACTCTTGAACCTAAGCATACAGCTGCCTAGGAGTAAAAACACCCGGTACACCGCTTGTATCAAATAAGATGAAATCATCCATAAAACATAACTTTTCACCGACCTAATGGCCGGATGATTCATCATTAATAAAGCTGACCCCTTGGTCAGCCAAAATAAAAGTTGTTAATCGGTATACAACCGGTGGAAACAGTAAAATTGTTGGATAAACCTGACTCCGCAGTTGGTAAAAGAACAAAGATACTCGGCACGCAGGCCAAAAATGTATTTGAAAGGCCATTCAGCCCCAGAAACTTAAACTAATCAGCTTTGGGGGAGGACTCTGCTTCATTATCATCCGTCATATCCCCTTCATTAGCCGGATGGTGCTCGTTTAGTTCATGGTCCTCGTTCCCTTCTTCCTCATCCAGGATCTCCACTCCCTTGCCCTCAGCCTCTTGCTTCGACTGCTGCCGCTCCCCATCCAGGGCATCTGTGGCTTGCTCAAAACGATACTCCCAGATGGAGTAATTGTCCTTGGGGAAGAGAGCCTTCCACGCTATCTTCATCCGGGTGGTGCAGTCGGCTTCATTCTCTTCTATGAGCAGCTGCTTCTCCTCTTCAGTGTGGGCAGCAAACTTGGACTTGAGCTGCTCTTCTTGGTTGGCAAGCTTTTTCTTTAAGTTCTCGTTCTGGCGCTTGAGACTGTCTATGTCCCTGCCAATGTCTTGCAACTTGTCAAGCTTAGCCTTGGCCGTCTTCAGCTCATCCTTCATCTCAGTCACCCTCTTCTAGGCCGCCTCCAAATCTTTTTTGACTTGCAAATTTGCAGTCGCCTGCGAGTACTGGATATCCTTAGTTAGTGCCTCAGTTTTATTTACATCAAACATCACTTGGTTAAGATTGGAAGCGGCCCTTTGGTTGGCAACCCTTACCTCTTTCTGCTTATCGTTGAACGACTTTTTAAGCCCATTCGCTCTCAGCAAGGCCATCATCCGGCCAAAAGATAAGACTGTTAGTATGCAATTGGCTAAGCAAAGACTTGAAAAAATATTCTAATTTTAAAGCAGGTCACCTCGGCCAGGAGCGCCAATATGGCGTTGAAGTTAAGGGAGCCGACTCCCTTAATGGAGTCTCGCTGCTCAGCAGAGACGACCGAAGCATATTCTTTGCCAGCTACTGTACATCCGGCGTTAGAGGGGCATTTGCACATGCAACATTTGGTGAGAGGTCGGCATAGATCCGGCCAATAGACCTGCTCCCTTTAGAATGGTTAGGCATTTGGTTATAAGTCTTAACCCTATCAGGGTAAGGCAAAGGGTCAAAGGCGTTGGTACATGGGATCACAACCAGGTCCTAGACACGCTTATCCCTCAGCCTGCCAAAAAGACCGCCTGGAGAGTTGGCAGCACCGACAGGAGGCCTATCCTTGGAGGACTTGGATTCCTCCGCCTGCTTTAAGGCCGCTATGGCAGTCGGCGACTTTCTGCCGGTTGAAAGGTGAGAATCGGACTTGCTCGTAGACGGCTTGTGAGAAATTGTCTTCCTTTGCTTTTAGGGCGTCTGCCCCTCTCCAGTAGACGATCGCTTGGGGGGCCTCTCGTTTATAGCTAACGGCACTGGCGGATTGACAGATCCGTCCTATTAAAATCCCAACACTTAGAAATAAACAAAACAATTAAGTTGAGTCAAATTGACGGGTGTATGAGAGCTTACATGCTCTAGATAATCCTTTTTGAAGATCTGGCTCATCTGCTGGATCATCTGACAGTAGGCGGATGCTGAGTTGCTGGGCTTCTTGTTTGGATCTAGCTGAGGCATAGCTTCCTCTGCAAAACGGCCAAATGTATAGTTAGTAAAACAAACAAATAAAATGAAAAATGATCTATAAAACACTCATCCGGCCACCCACCTCTTCCTTTTTCTGAGCTCGGGCCACAAGCGGCAAGGAAGAAGGGGTACCTAAGCCATTCGAATCTAGGGATATAACTGTTAGGGACAATCTCTCTCTCAGTCCCTCCTTCTATAGTCTTAATCTCCACTTTGAAAAGGCCAGGCGTCAGAATTTGATCCCAGCCTTCGTCAGGCATAGGCGGGAGGATTGCCTTTTAGCCTAGAAGATTTGGATTCTGATTCCAAGAATTGAACTTCTTGTTCCGAGTGGTATCCGGAGAAGAAACGATCTAGAAATTATTCCTCCAATCTTTCCACTTAGACTATTTCCCAAGAGTCATCATGAATCCCTTGTTGCTTGTTAAAGTATACCAGCCGGGACCAGCTTACTTGGGGGCTTTGCTTAAATAATGCATGGAGGCAAATGACGTAGGGAAAAGTAGGTCGTTTTCTACCCTTTCCTAGAGCCAAAGAAAATTTATAAACACTCAACCAACCAAATACGAGTATATGGTAAGTCAAGGGTCGAACCCAAAGGAATGAGTAGGTGCAAGCTATAGCTTAGGTCAAGCTACTTCGAAGATTGTGGGAAGATGCGGTTGGTAACTAAGGTATCGAGAAAACTTGATAAATCGAGAAATTCAATATACTAAACACTAGGGATATAGGTTCCACATGCAAGCTCAATGATTATGCTAATTGAAGGATCACTCAATCAATTCAAACGTTGCAAAGGACAAACAATAGTTGCAATCAAAGGAATTCAAGAGCTATCTCCTATAAGCAAAGCTAGGGTTCACTATGAATGGCTAACTAGGAAAATCACAATCAAATTCAATTAATTAAAGCAATTCTCAAATCAAGGGTTCATGTCATTGAAATTTGCAATGCAATCTAGATTAATCTTATAGGTTAATCACTCCTAGTCTAATTAATCACATGCACAACCATGTCAACCAATTTAATTGCAATAATTCAATATTTCAAGGATCATCAACTAGCAAAAATCAACAATCTAGCATGCTTCCTCTTCTCCCTAGCAGCTAATCTACTCACTAATCATGGTGAAAATGAGGAACAAAAGAAATTCAATCAAAATCATATTCATTTCAAGTTTAATCAAGAAGGAATTCAATCTCTCAACAAATTCTAAAGCAAAGAAAGAAATTCAAATCAAACATTCAAAAATTAAAGGAAATTGCAATAAAAGTAAATTCAAAGGAAAGAAATCTTACAAACTTTCATTAATGAGAAGAATAAATCCAAGATCAAGTTGAAATCCAAGATCAAATCAAGTACAATCAAGTAATCTTAAGCTTCTCTTTCTACTAATTCTGGAAAAATATATGTCAAGTACAAATTAGTCGTCCTCCCAAAATGGAAAAGTTTAAGGGTATAAATAGAAGAAAAGGGCGAAGGGGGCAGGGCGCCTGGTGCGCGCGCGCACCACCAGGACGCGCGCGCGCACAGTTGGGTCTGCGCGCACGCACCCTTGCTCGGTGCTCGTGGCCTTGCCTCCTTCGCTTGCTTGATCAATCTCCGCGCTCCCGAGCATCCCTATCATTGGTGCACTCAAGGCGATGCTCGTGAGAAGGGCAACTCCTTTATCTTCCAAGCATTTGAATGCCTTAAGCCAAAGCATAACTTCCAAATCTTTCGAGCTCGCGGAGCTAGCTTGAATTGCGTTTTCGGAATCCCAAACTTTGCTCCATCAACTTTCTTGAATGCGCTCAAGCTTTCTCGTTGGTGATCATACCTCGGGAAACTCAATATACCTACAAAACAAATCAAGGAAACAAATAATCAAGAGAAATATAGTTGAGAAATGAACAAAATGACAAGAAAACCATTAAAAGCATGCATTTCTCTAAACTTACTCACAAACACGCAAAGCAAGCTTTATTATGTAAAAACACGGCAAAAAGGACTAAAAATGTGAATAAAACTATAAAGAAAACCTAGCCTAAGAGTTCCATAAATGACACTCATCAGCAAACGCCTCAAAACCAGGTTCAACCCCTAACAACCTACAGCTGGCAACATACCACAATATGTTCACCCAAGAGTTGGGGGCTAGTTTCCACACCCCCAAGCGGTACTCGTCCGAGAACCTCAGGCTCGCCTTTATGGATGCCTCATAGCATCCGAAGCCTGAGTCCCCATAACTTTGGCTAGGCAGCTTGACAACAATGTCATTTAGAGTAGGGACAGGTACTTCACAGCCGGCCCCCATGACATAGGTGGACCGGAAGTCTTCAAAATTCTTCCACATGTTCCTTTGTATAGCTGCGGAGATATGGGTGAAGTAGGGTGTGAACTTTTCTTGCAGGGAGGAGGATGTCTCTTCTTGACCCTTTTCGATAGAGGCGACCTCTCCCTTAGAGCCGGCCAGGGAATCTTGACTTTTGGATTCCTCATTCGTCTCAAGTGGCCTCTCTTCAGCATTCAAGCTGCTTGAGGAAGCGTCCGTCTGGGATGACCCTTACTTAGATTCGGACGCACTATCATCAGGGCTCTCCTCTGATTCGTCTAGGATGGAGTCACCCGGTGTTTTTGAGGTGCCGGGTGGATGGTCAAAGACTTCGTTTCGAGGCACCCTAATTGGACCTTCAACCTCCTCATCACTAGACGTCTGGGCTGTCCTTTTAGTTCTGGTCATAGTGTCCTGCACAGACACAGAGACGGTCGGATTTGGGGACGTGTGGAGAATGGGGCAGGCGGCACCCCTAGTCCTAGATTTAGCCATCCTAGGTGACCTGCTGACAGCTATCCTAGGCCGTGCCGGGTGTGATTGTGAAACCATTTATGTAAAGATGCAAGCACAGGCGGAAAACAAAATGTAAAGAGTGAGAAAGAATAGACGGTTACCGTATGTGAAGGTAATGTTGAAGACTGGTTAAGCTGGTTATAGCAGACGGAATGAAAGCAAATGGCAGATAAGAGATTCTCTTTGAAAAATTCAAAGATTCTCTCAGATTCTCTTAATATTTTTCGTGAATATGCGAAAAATGAGGGGAAAAATTTACATTTATAAAGGGTAAATTATGGGGCAAATCCCGTAATTTTCCCAGAGGGGTGAACAGTAAAACTGATACCCCAATGCATGAGTGACAAATGTCACAGATGCCCCGTGGCACGCCACGTCACATCTGTGAGGGGCAAATGTTTTGGGTAAAATTACCCAAGACGCGTGGCCCTATCAGAAGGTGACATGTGTCAACCCATGAAAGGTACAAATGGATCAATTACTTCATGACACGTGTCGTTCCAAACAATTGGGAGAAAAGGCTGCCTTCCTAGCCCAAATCCCAAGAAAGCCGTAATACGGCGCATCCCACCAAACTTAGGTCAGAATAACCTAAGAAAGGGCACTTTTTCCAATGACCCTATAAATAGGGAGATTTCCCCCATTTTTGGGACAGATTCAATTATTGCAACATACCTACATTCTCTTACATCAGAGAAAACCCTAATCTCGGAATCTGATAAGATTTAATTTTTACCTATCCGCACCTTTTCATCTTCCACGACCAATACTAACTTGATCGTCGGAGGCGGAGTTCCTACCAACCGGAGTCTTTGTGTTTTGCAAGTACAGAGTGCGCTGGACCAGTTTTGGTGATGTAACTCTCTTGAGGAACTAGAAAACACCCAAAACAAGAAGCACTAATCTTTTGATCTTGGATGATTTGTAATCAACCTTTTTGAAGATAATGAAGCTTTATTAGTAATTGCTTCTCCTTAACTCTCTATTTATTTGCTTTATTTATTTATTTTCTTGTTAGTCATGTTGATACTTGTTGATTTATTGATTAGTCTTCTTATTTGCATGTTTATTAAGTAGTTCCCTAACTAAGGGGATAGTGGTGGTGTAGCTGGATCTTGAGCATGTTTTAAGGTTAGGAATTGATTGGGTTGTGATTATAATGCTTTGTTTTCTATGTTATACCAATTATTTCATTTAAGTGGCCAATTAATTATTTTAGTTAGGTGGATTGAACTAGTTTATGACGATAGTGTAATCTAGGAATGTCCATTGATTTGTTTAAATTGCACCTTGATTCACATAGCTTATGACGATAGTGTAAGCTAGCGCTTGAGTTGAGAATTCAACTATCTAGCTCTGATAGGTAGCTAGATTGTGCTTTAAATCATTGACATGAGTTGCTTAGTTCACATTTCAATTCAATTTCATGCTTGATCATGCTTGAGTGAATGCTATACCTAAACCATTTTCTTTATTGCTTTATTTATCTTGATTCTAGTTTATTTCATTTCTTGATTTATTTAGTGACTTTAGATTACTTATTCCTTATCCCGAGCTAGATTAGTTGTTGGTAGTGATTGTAGTGTTTTAGCATCTCCATGTGGTTCGACCCCTTTGCTGGCCTAATACTCGTGTTTGGTTAGCTTAGGTTATAAATTCTTTTTGATTTAGGGATAGTTAGTAATGACTTATTTATTCCCTTATCAAATTGGCACGCCGAGGAGACGACTTTCGTTACATTACTATTTCATTATCTTATTGAGACTATCTTACTTTTATTAGTTTGTTTAGTTAATACTTGTTGCTTGCATCGTCAGTGCTCACATTTTTCTTAGCTTTGTTGTTTGCACAAGGGGCATACTCGCTCAAGGTCCTTGGTTCCTATTGACCCTGAGTTAGAACGATCCTTGAGTTTGTTGCGAAGAGAAGTAAGAGAACGTTGTAGAAGACTCAAATCCAATAGTCATACACCTTCTAAAGGGGTGGACTAGACACTAACTCCTCCAACTTCTTTCAGTGAGGAGGAAAAGGATATCTATAATTCGTCTTCTTCATCGCATTTGGATATCAATCCCTTTTCCGATTTCAATTTTTATGAAGATCGTTCTAAAAAGATAGGAGAAAATACACCTTTGAAACATCTAGGGGCTCCTGAAGCCTTCAGAGCACAAAGTGGGATTCTAGCTCCTACTCCTCAAGCCAACAACTTTGAAATCAAGACCAATTCAATTACCTTGATAAGTTAGGAAGAAATTATTGGGTGGGATGTTGTAGAGTCCTCATGAGCATCTATAAGAATTTGAGAAGTATTGTGATACGATAAAAGTCAATGGAGTGACTTAAGAATACATTTGACTCAAAAAAATTCCTATTCTCTTTAATTGGGAAAGGTTTGGAGTGGCTAGAGAAGGAGGTGCTTCCCAATTCTCTCACAACATGGGACCAAGTCACTTAAGCATTTTTAAATCTTCAGGCTATTTTACAACCATAAGAAAACCGCCGAGGCTCAATCCTTGATTCAAGGCTTTCGCCAAAAGGGTGGGGAGTCCTTAAGTGTGGCTTGGGAACGATGCAAAGAGCTGCAACGTCAATGTCCACATCATGGGATCCCTAAGTATCAACTCATTCACACTTTAAGGAATAACAAGTCTATATGTCGGAGTCGGCGTTCTTATCATGAAAAAGGAGAGGACGAAGTGGAAGAGATCACAAAGGAGGCTGCGAGGCATTATAAAGATTGGTATGAAGGTGATAGAGAGGCTACCTCAAGCAAGGGCACAATCTACTCTTTGGAGCAAGCCAATGCAATCACAAATCTCACTACCCAAATCTCCAAAATGGCCAAGAATATGGATGACCTAAGGAAAGAGAGATCAAATCCACAAGGTAATACCTTCTCTTCAACCAAGGGAGGCAAAGGTATGATTTCTAACAATTCTAGCTACATTCTATGTCTGCCGGTTGTGTGTTTTGTGATGTTTGTGGTAGTTATGATCATGATCGTACTAGTAGAAAAAACCTTAAGAGTAACTCCCTATTTGTAACCAAAATACATTACGTTAGTTACTATAAGTGGATTTGTAACTGACATAACTAGTGTGCGTTACGAATACATTAACATTAGTAACTGGCGTAACTAAGGCCAGTTACAAAAACCTAGTCAATGATAGTTTGACCAAACATTAGTAACGGACGTAAAAAAGGCCGGTTACAAATAGCCGGTCAAACTTTATTGACTTTATTAGTTGTAGGGGACATTAACGAGGCCAGTTGCTAATGGCCCTTGGTAAATTTTAATACGAGTAAACAAACCAACTCTATATTAGCAGTTACCCCTTTTTATTTTCATCTTCAATCTGTAACCACGACTTGTCTCTACCCTTTTTTTTTCGGTTTCCCATTCTCTCTCCCTCCTCTCTGTAGAACTCCCATTTGTTTTTCTCTCATCTCTAAAGCTATTAATCCATGGCAAGCAGTTTTTTGCGTCGAAAATCCCAAGATCAACTATTATTTGCATGATTGGTAGTGGTTTGCAGGTATATTTTCTTCCAAGTCTCAATTTTTATTAACAATATCCAATTTTGGATGATTTTATTGTGTTTCAGGTATTTAGGTATGAAAATTGGGGTAAATTCATATCAATTACGTTATTAAATTGGACTTTTGATACTAGTTAATTTGAATCATTTTGTATGCTGAAATTTTATGTTAGTCTAACTTATGCTAATGGGGTATTCTCTACTCATCTTTAATTATATCATTTCTCTTAATGTCGATGATATTGAGGTATAAAATTTCATTTTTGGCTTCAATTTTTTTCTTCAAACTGAGAATTGTCAATTTATGGTCTGATATGAGTTTGGTTGATTAATATTAAAGATCTTACAGATTGTTTATATACATTGTTATGTTTAATTTTTGCTACTTTTCAATTCAATGATGAAAATTTGGCCTTTTATTGATTTGTGTTTGAAGCACGATTTTGAGTTTAGTAATGTTTGGCAGAACTCTTTGATTAATTCGTATTGCGACTTTACGAGTGCTATAATGGATTGGCTTATTATGTTCTTTTAACTTTTAGTTTGAAGGTATGTTGTCAAGCAAATTTCTTTTGGAAATTGCAAAATCAATAAGAATTGTGTTGAAGGTTGTGAGAATTGAAAACCTAAAATTTGTTGGATTACTATAGGGGATTGGCTTGTTGTGTCGTTTAGAGTCTTGAGTATCCGATGTTGAGTAATGATGAAAGCCAAATCACTTCTACTTGCAAGTAGTCCAGATTATAAAAATTCCTTGGGTTAGCACTATCTTTGTCTTTTATATCCTCTATAAGATTAAAAAAATAGTTTCAAAATAGTGTGGATTTGTGCTTTCAAAAGACTTAAAGTTATGTTGAAGGCTGTAACAATTGAAATCCCGAAGTTTATTACTACAAAGCATTGGCTTATACTTGCACGAAGTATGTTTATTTGAGGCTTATATGTGTGCCGTATTAGTTGCAAGTACCAAACTTATAAGATGCTTGTTAAGGAAATCCTGAATTTAGCATTTTACTAAAGTTTTGAGACTTGTATCTATTGGTTATCAGTAAATCATGTCTCTCAAGTTACTTTATCACTTCAAGATTATATAATGCTTTTGAGTTGTCTTAAAACTTTGGTTTATGTTCTTATCATGCTTTTGTTGATTTTAATTTTGGTTTAGGCTCACGAAGCCTTGTCCTTATTATTGTGTCATTGTGCATGCAATTTTCATTAGCAATGATTTATATATTGCATTGTTTTTGGTAGTAGTATGGTGATATAGTTTACGTCCTATTTCAATCAAAAGCTTTACTAATTAAGTCTGGATTTTATTTATATATTTTCAGTTGATATGAACAAATTTGCCGCATAATGTTTATTCATTAACTTTAGCACTTCAGTTAAAGTTCGTGAAATTACTTATATGCACTATTAGTTATTTTTAGTTGTGCAGCTCTAATTTTTGCTAAAACTGTAAGGTTGAACTAGCAGGTGCTATCAGTCACCTTTTTATATATATTTTTTCCTCTATCCAATCTTATTGGTTTCCTTTTTCTAACATGGCATAAGCTTTTTTCTCTTTGTATGTTTTATTGAGATATCCTATAACCACAAATTATTTGAAAATGGTCGATGAGATGACCATTTGCGAGGTGGGTTTGGATGCAAGGGTCTATAATATATCAAGCTCGTTAAAAGGATTAACGAGGTTTAGAGAGGATGATTTCTACAAGACATTCTCAAATTATTTTGTTTCAGTAATTTTATAAATAATTACCCGATTTTATTTAGTTCATTTCACATATCTTATCACTCTTTTCTTTTAGGAAGGGCTTTTATATTCTATAGTTAGAAACTTTTCTTTTAGGAAGGGCTTTTAGTAATTTTAGTTTATTCATTTTCTATCCTACTTCTAACTTGTGTTTTTTCTGCTTTTCTTAAGGTGCACTTGGAAGGATAGGTAACTCTCAATGAGTAATTTGCTACTGCTTCCATTTTATTTTATTTTGTTTTATAAAATAAACTATTCGTAACTGGCATTAGGCTATGCCAGTTACCAATAATACTCTATTTGTAACCGGCGTAACTTAATGCCAGTTACGAATAGTATGCTTTCTAACTTGGAAAATAGACTTTTGTAACTGCCCGCTAGCGTTAGGTTAAGCTGGTTATGAATAATACATTATTAGCAACTAACATTAGCCAGTTACAAAAAATTTTCACTAGTTGTAACGTGGCAATAGCAACCAAGAATGCCAGTTACTAAAAGTCAATTTCGTCAGTTACAAATAGCAGTTTTTCTACTAGTATAAGTCACGAGATTGCATGTTTCTTGATGTTTCCCAATCCCCTTCCCTTGAGAATGAGAATGGAAATGATGTTTTTAGACACCTACTTTTGGATTCCTGTCCCGACAGGTAATGCGATGATGTTACAAAAACTCGTTCTTCATGCTAGATCAAAGTTAAAGTGTTTATGGACTACGAAATGCATTATGAAGTAAGTTAAAACCCACATTTGAGACCAATTTACCTGAGAGCCTTGTCCGACTACTAATTAGGCCTAAAACGTGCTCATACATGTTTAAACTTGATTAATAACAGACCTAAATTATGAAGTAAGTCAAATGCAATGATTAGATCCTATGGATATTACATTGTTAAAAACTGAGCCAATCAGATAAACCAACCATCAAATTTCTATGCAAGGACTATATAGATTGATATCTATTTCAAAGAGATTTCCAACGGTATATTATAATCCCAATTCCGAGTTAAAACGAAGAAGTAATGATCAAAACACTAAACCAGGCCCTAAAACTGACACCCTTGTACTCCAACGGCCATATCATTTGATCCATAAAATATTTTAAACGAATTCTAAAGGCATTGGAAAGTAGAAATTCATAGATTTCCAATTATATCTCACACTTCTTAATCCGAATTTGCAATCAAAAGTTATGGAAGTTTTAAAAACCCGTTTTCGTATAAGGCAAACCGCACCGAGCGCAACTTAGCGAGTTGCGCAATCCTGGCGAGCGCAAGTCATTGAGATGCGCGCAACACCCTGTGCGACTCCTAGTTGCGCGCGCCACCTGACGCCGCGGCTCTAAGTCCCTAAAACTGATTCTTATGCTTATAAATAGGGGTCTTTGTTCAACCCTAAAGAGGACCCGAAAAATCAGAATTCTAAACCCTAGTATTATTGAATCTTTAATCTCTCTATTTCTCTTATTATCATACTACTTTTCTTCTCTCTTCCTAAATACTTTCAAACCCTAATTGAATCCATTAAATTCCTTGGAGGTACGAAGAAGAAAGAAAGTCAATAAAAGAATTAAACGGAGATTTAGGATAAAAAAAGAACGGTTAGTTTTCTGAGCACTTAGATAAATCACTTTTCTTTTCTTGTTTAAATAAATTTAATTGAATAAATAGTGTTGTTTGATCACTTTAAATTTTTTTTAATTAATTTAGTTCACGTAGCATTCTTGTGTTAATCAAGACTAGAATTTGAATAATTAATTGATTGTTTTATCACCTAAGTCAAGGAGAATATTGTTTATTTCTTGTCTTTTCACGAATTAGAATAACAAAAGAATAACGACTTTTGCAATGTAATTCCTACGTAACTTAATGCTTGTAAATAAAATCAACTAACTTAGTTTTTTAGGAGCCATGTTGCATATATTGTTTGGTAATGAAATTGTGAAAAAGGAAGAGCTAGTAGAGGTCGCACTAGGGCTAAAATAGCGATTCCCTCTAAAGGGAACGTTAATTTAGTACCCTCGCTCCCGAACTCATTTCTGGTACACGTAGACCAATTAGGGCATGGGGTAAACTTATGATTCATGCTAAATATCCCTTGAACCCTAATTGGGAGAAAGGCATGAACGAGGTTTATGAGTTTTCCTAAAACTCATTGGCGAGTCCTTACTAGTTTCTTACAAAAAAACATAATGATAGGATCAACTCTAATTCAAAGGTCTTCCAAACAGTCAGGAATTCAAATCCAAAAACACCCTAAAAAGTGTAAAGTCCTAGGCTTTTGAAGGGCCATGGGTATAGAGGAGAAGGATCCCCTACGATGGGCAAACCCTCCTTACAATGTTGAACATGTGAATGTTATGAATTACAATCCTCGCATAAGGAACATCGGGAACATGAGGCCGAACCTCAATCACATTGGGAAATTGGAATCAAAATTAGAACCATGGTTGAAACCTAAGTGGTGGTGGTTTTGATAACCAATACCATGGCGGGGGAGTCCCTTCTAATCACAATAGAAGATGCTACCCTAACCAAAGAGGCTATGGTAATCAAAATCAACAACATAGCTTTCGCTACTATGACCATCAAAACCATGGTTTTGGTGATCAAACTAATATGGAGAATAATCAACAAATGAATGTTCCTAACCAAGGCACCGGAGGCAATATGACTCAACATGCTACTCGCTATGCCCAAACCAATAGGCCTCGGGTTTCAATCAACCCCCAACTTCCTCCACCTCAATAACTTTTTCAACTTGAGGCTCCTCCAATTAGCTCATTAATGGCTAATTTTGATGCCATAATCAAGAGTCAAGAGAAGGATAGAAATTTTTTTAATGAGGAGACGAAGCGAACAAATTGTCACGGGTCGTGTCCTTTACCAAGGATGAGCGTCAAGAGGGTCACTAGGCAGCAAGACAACAATCAGGGCTAGGGGGCTTGCCTTGGTGCTCAGCTAAGCACTTCCCCCTAAAGAGCTTTATATTGCTTTAGCCTTGTAAAACTAGTAAACACCCATTTGACAATAACACAATAATGGGTCATTTAGACGGGTTAATGGGCTCCAAATGGGCTCAAATTTGGGGGTTCACCATATTTTTTCCCAAGGAAGACCATGGTGGTGTTGGTTTTCCAAGAGGAGGTCTCGAAGTATGAGTTTGGGCAGTGGGAAATCCGAAAAGTGTGAGATGCTTCTAGAAAGTTTCGGGTTTCTCTAAAAGCTTCTTTTGAAGGAGTATTCTAGTGGGGATGTCTCTAGAATATTCAAGGGTTATCTTGTACATAGTATAAGTGTCTAGGGTCTTCTATTAATATAAATAAGTGTATTACGTTCTAGAATGTTCTAGGTTAGTCTTGGACATTCTAGTTAGGGAAGGATGTAGAAACTGTAGACACCAAATTTTGATCTTACTATTGTGATTATTATATTGATATCATTAATATTATTATTTTTATAATTTTTACAACAATTATCATTATTTTGCTATGTTTTTTTTAATTATGTGGTAATAACACAAGTATATGCTAAAATATTTTTATAAACGTAATGACAATTTTTAAGCTAACTAAAAGGAAAAAAAACGAGTAAAAATAAAATTTTTTATTCATAATTTCCGAAATACATGTTACAATATGTACTTCTAAATTATTAAATTACAAAACTTTGAAATACAATTAACACCACATGCATTTTTACCCTGCTCCACCGAAGTAATTTCGGGCTTCACTTGCTAATTAACAAGTAAATTAATGCAGCCATTAGGAGGAACACTAGCCCCACAATGTACATGAAGTACATTCGTATCATTATCATGTCTTCTTCGAAGGTGAAGACAGTTTGATCTTCTTGGTTATTTTGGAATATGGAGGCCGAAATTAATGGTGGTTTTGCTTGATTGTTCCGGGTAAGGAGGGAGATAGAAGGAGCTATGAAATAAATGGCAAGTGGAGATTTGGATAAGAGTAATCTTCTTTTTATAGTAAAAAAGTTTGTATATTATATCGTACTTTTATACATTTACATATGACCATCTTATATTTAAACGTACAACACTTTGTCTCGTTAGGGAAAATGTCATTTGTTTATAAACAAGTATTGTTTAACCCTTTTTTTATCTAGTAATTTTTACGACTTGTGCAATACCCAATTTATTTGGTGAGCTTACCTATAAAGTCCACTACTCCAAAGACTAATTCCCAATAAAGGTAGGGAAATGACAAATATTCTTTTTCCTGTAATAAAGTTTGCCACACCTAAAAACAAAGTACTACACATCATAGTACTAAAGGGACCTCCTTGAATGTATACATTTTACCACTATGAGCCGCGGACTAAAATAATATTACCTTTTTTTTTTTTTTTTTTTTTTTTTATTTTTTATCTTCCCTCAATTTATATTAATTGGATCCGATTAATTTCAATTCGGGCCAAGTTGTACCAATATTTATCTAACATGAAAGATATATAGACGTGAGCGATTTGCGGGACAGTGGGAACTTGATAGTTAGAATGTTACGCGTATAATGAAATAATGCAACTTGTATTTTAGTAATTATAGTGAAACAATTATATTCACTTTCTTGTTATAAGTTACTGTGGATGCAGTGTAGTATACGGATCTTGTAGTTTTGCTATTTTTTCTTTTTTTTGTTGTTTTGTGTGAACACCATTACAGCGTAGACATAATGTTATGGAACTTCTTTTGTTTTTTTTTTCTTGTTTTCCTTTTTCTTTTTCCTTTTCCAATTTTTTCTTTTATTTTTTATTTTTTATTCATCTTACTTTTTTTTATGTGTAGCTTATTTCAGTCTAGTTTTGTATTCTTTTGTCAATTTTGATGTACAATTGTCAATAGTGAAATAATGCTACCTTTTTTTTTTATCTCCACGGGTAATATGGTATCCGATAAATTTCAATTTAAACCAACTGTACCAATAATTATCTAACGGTAATTGAAAAACCTGGATTTCATACGCATCACATATTGCATATTACTATTCAAAACACTCTTCGACACTATTCAAACACTATTTGCCACTATTTAAAACAATATGCACCATTATGATTAGTTATATATTCTGCGTCGTCAGCGTGAATTTAGATATTTTTTTTATTCGCTTTTATGTTATTTTGATCTAGTTTTGTATCTTTTATCAAATTGTTTTTTGATTGATAGTGAATAATACGACCATGATAAATGTAAATTTGTGTTTTAATATGATATGACAGGTTAAAAGTTTATACTTTTTAAGGTTGTACGGTTAAGGGAATAATTTTTACTCTTAACCATGTCAACTCTATGTTGTGTGATTTTACATGGTATATTTTTACTTTGACCACATAAATTCTATGTTGTATGACTTTATATAATTTACATTACTTTATACTTCATTTTTTAGTAAGGGTCATTGTTTGTAATACTCGTGCGTATAAGATTTTGTGGTATGATTAGATGTCATTTTGTAAATTTATATGTATTGTCTAATAAGGGCAAAAGTTGTTTTTTTTTTATTTTTTATTTTATATTTTTTTATTATATATAAGCTCTTAAAATATTTTGTCTGACCCTACTAGTATTATAACCTTATGTCTTTTAATAATTTTCAGAGCTGACATCTTAAAGAGATGTTTATTTTATAAGTGTTGTTTTAGTAACTTGGTGAGTATAATGAATTAAGAGATTCATGATTAATCACTTAATTGGTTAAGATACTATGTCATACGTATACCACATGAGTATTTTTGAGTTTTAACATGACTTGGTTCTATATTTTTCTTTTTGTAGTACCCTGGCATTTTAGAACCTTTTCATTATATGATAATTAGAGTTGGATTTAGCTACAGTTTTCTTTATATTATTAGTTTAAGTGTTGTGAACTGATTAATTAGTTAGTTACATGAAAAACAAAAGAATTTAATCTCAAGATTTTCATTATTGCCAAAATCTTGATGTTTAAAAATTTAAATCCTTGAATTATCTTTTATTTACTTTTTTTTTTTTTTACAAATTAACCCCTTTATTTTCCTATAAATACACCCCTTATTTTCTCATTTCATGACACCAAAAAAATCCCTACTAATTCTCTCTCTAAAAATTCTCTCTAAAAAATTCTCCTCTAATCTTTTGCTTTAGTTAAAATCTCTCTAATTTAGATTTACTTTTATGTTCTTAACTTATAAAAGCACCATCTAGTGAACTTGTTATTTTTACTTTTATTATTATTATTATCTCTAATTCCTTTAAAAAAACCACAAAAAATATTTTAATTTCAAGTATTATTGTTATTTCTTATCTTCGTTTAAACCATAAAAATTTAGTTTAAGTGGAACCTCTATAGACTAATTTGTCCACTAAAAAATAGGTACCAATGTCTGGCGACTCCACTGGGGAATATATATATATTTTTTTAATAAAGTGTTTAGTGATTTAAACCTGAAATTGCATTGTTAAATGGTTTAAATGTGCTTATAAGCATGTTGTGTGTGTGGTCATTCATCAATTGTCATGAGCATGAGCCTTATTTTCCTTTTCTCTTTTAGGCCGACACCTGTGCCTATTGGTAAGGTCAGATTTAGACAAAAAAATTAATGAATTAAGGGTGTAAATCTACATCCGTGCACTATTGCAATCGGCTCTATTAGGAATGTCCACCCTCGATGTTCACAGTTGGAAGTGATACGTGACCACTTAGTTTATAATTTCCTCAAAACGGATTTCCCTTTAGATTAAGAAACATGTGCATCAATACATACATGAAGTCTTTGCGGTCATTTTTGTTGTCATGAGTGTTTTTCTTCTTTTTTCATTTTTACCTAAAACTCATCTTTTTTGTGTTTAAAAGTGAAACCGTTTTTGTTAGAAAGAATATTTACGGACCCAATAATAAACCGAGAGTTAGCTTAAGACATTTCCTCATGTGATCTCAAGAGAGTTTAACTTTCCGAGACTAACAAACACTTTATGTGGTGGAATTTAAGCAATGCCAAAAATCTTTCATTAAAATCTTGTAAATTTAAAGAATGTTTCAATCACTATTGATAAGATAATATGTGAGTAAATGTTCTTTTCAAAAGAAAGTGTTACACCCCTCTATACCTTGAAGGCATTTTTTCTTAACCATGTTCTTGTTAATCAAATTGCAGTTCACTTGTTTAGAGACCGACATATGGACACAGGAGCACAAATGTGTAGTGGAGGAGGTCGTTGGGGTTCCATCCGCCAAATATAATCTAGGAGGTGTGAATCACTAAGTGCTATATATCATCGGTTGATATTGCAAGGTTCCCTGAAATCAAAGCATAATAACTACACTATGCCGACTCTTGGGGCTGACATGGGAAAAAATTGTAACTATTGTCATGACTATGGGCACAATACAAATGTTTGTAGTGATCTTAAACATGCTGTCCAACAATTGATTGATGATGGGAAAATTCCAATTACAAGATTGTGGACTCCACCTACTTTAAGATTCACAAATGCCGATTTGCCGAATGATTGTAGTAATGATCGGCTTTTGTCCATCACTTTTGTTTTGGGGTTCTTCTGGTCCCTCGGGAGAGTTACGTCACTAAGTCTGGATTCCCGCTCTCTGTACCAGAAAAACAACGGAGACTCTGGCTGGTAGGAGCTCCGCGTCCTACGATCAAGTTAGAACGTGTTTGAAGATTGTAAAAAAGTGCGGAAAAGGTAAAATTGAGATCTTCTCGGATTCCAAGATCAGGTGTTTTCTCTGATGTAAGAAAATTCAGGTAGGTTGTAATAAATGATGTGAATGAATGTGTCCCAAAAATGGGGGAAATCTCCCTATTTATAGGGTCGTTGGAAATGTGCCCTTTATTAGGCCTTGGGCTGCGCCGTTTTGCGGCGTTCTTGGGAATTGGGCCTTGAAGGCAGCAATTTCCTTTGCCATCTGAGGGTTCCACGTGTCAACTAGTGAGTGGTCCATGTTGAACTTGTCCAGGGATGACACGTGTCCCTCTCTAATTGGGCCACGTAGCAAGGGTATATTTACCTAAAACATTTGCCCCACACAGGGGTGACAAGGTGTGCTACGTGGCACCTGTGACACGCGTCATTCTGGGGTTGGTGGAAAGTTATTACTGTTCACCTTCTAAGAAAATTACAGGGATGACCCCCATTTTACCCCTCTATAAATAAGCTTTTACCCCTCCTATCCTCTCTCATCTTTGAAATTTTCATAAGTCTAGTGAGAGAAAGAGAGAGAATTTCTAGAGAGAGAGACTATGATCACCGCCTGTAGAAGCTTTCATGAAATTTTTCGTCTGCATTTTCATTAACACAACCGGTCTGCGCTTGAGACTTTTCAGCAAACTACATTTAAGTAACCATCTCTCCTCTTCTTAACTCTTTCAAAAAATTTTCGTTTGCGTATATATTTAGTTTTCAATTAATGGATTCCCCACCAACACACACGGTACAGCCTAGGACCGTAGTCACCCGTTCTCCTAGTACGGCTTAGTCTAGGACTGGCATGGGGGTGCCGTCTCTGGATGTATCGACCTGGTTTGCTCATCCTTAAATCCCACCATCTCTGTGTCTATGAAGAACAATGGTTAGGGTAAACACAGACGGCTACCAAGCCAAAGAGGTGGCACACTTTGGAAGTGCTGGCTGACGAGATCACTCCGGATGGGGAGTATGAAGGGTCGGATGAGCAAACATGTTCTCCTTCGAGTGCGCCCACCACTCCCAGTGATGAGGTCTCAGAGGAGTTAGCCGGTGAAGAGTCCGTCTCTGCTCCTAATCAAAACGAACCAGATCCGGAGGACGGCGAGGAAGTCGCCTAACGATAAAGATCTGAAGCATCAGGCTCCGATCAGGCGGACGCCGACTATGAAGCCCAAGAGACGGTCAAAGGGTCGTCCATCACCAACCCAATTGAAACACACATGGCTGTCAAGGATATAATTACCTTAGAGGCCAGCTTTCAAGCTTTCAAAGACAAATGCCCCTTTGGGCGTAACTAGGAAATAAAGAGAGACCCCAAACTCCTAAACCCTAATTTTTATCACTCAACGCCGCTCATCCCTCCCTCTTTCTTTTCTCTGTCCTTTCTCTTTCTACTCTTTCCTTTCTCACGTTCCTCCTCCTTTTCTTTCATTCCTCCTTCTCTTTCAAAACTCCTTCCTCTTTCCTTCCTCCTTCTTCTCTTTATTCTCATTTCTCTGTTCGCATCACACGACCTTCCTTTTTCGATCTCTTTTTTTCTTCATTCTTTTAGATCTTGAGTTTTAGTGTCCGGAATTTTTGTTAACAAACAAATTATGGAAAAGAGTTTTTCTTCAACAAACGACTTATGGGTTTCATGGTCAAATACGACAAAAATTCCGGATCTGGAGTTTTTATGGTCGAATTTGACCATATAAATCCAAAGAGGAAGAAATATTGGGAAAGGTGTAGTGATTTTTAAGAAATTTTTGTTTGTTTTTGTTTATTTTCTATTTTTGTGGTTTTGTTTCGTTTTTTATTCGATTTTTGTGATTTTTGTTTGAGTTTTTATTCGAATTTCCTTCAAACTCCGACATTGCTAAGTAGTGTAGCCTCTTCCTTGATGGAACTTGTGGTGGGAATTGGGATTCCACTTGGCGCTCCTTTCTTCAGGTTTTGGCTCTGGAAATGGACCAATAGGTGTGATCAAGCCTTAACCGTAAAGGCAATCAAAGGCGGCATCATAAGTCATTCCTAAAGGAGTGTATGATCTCCTTTTCTTGGGCAATGGAGCATCAAGAGCTAACACTTTATTAAGATCGACCTGGCATGCATTGTAGGGAGTACCTTTGGGCTTAGAAGACAAAGAGGAAGGAAGGTCGTTCTTCTTGTTTTTCCAAGTGTTATTGTTGTTACTACCAGCAAATTTTATTAGTTCATCCTCGATATTGATGCCAATATCAGATACAGGTTCGAAAGTATTTAAAGGAAAGAACCTAAGGTATTGCTTGTACTTGTAAGTTAGGTTCTTGATCAAGAAGCGAACCATCTCTCTTTATTTGGGGGAATCTATCAAGAGTGCAACCGTTTCCCTCCACCTGTTCTGATAAGTGGTGAAACCTTCATTCTCTTTCCGTTTGAGAATGGAGAGTTCACGTTTAGACGTTCTGGTTTGAATGTTACACTTGTAACCAAGGGTGAAGGGACCAGGGGGGTTAGTGGAGGCCCGGCCTCCCCGGCCCAAATTTGCGGCCCTTGTTTCATAACTCTTAGCCCCCCCAAAATTGTTATATAGTATTAAAGTCATCTATACTACAACAAATAAGGCTTGTCATGTTGGTTGGGTAATGATCCTTTTTCCCAAGATGGCTGCGTTCGAATCCCATCACTTACTTGGTTTTTTAAATGAAGCTTCTTATTCAATGTGGGCTTGGATTTGATAATAAAGCCCAAACATTAAACCTCCAAATACACTAAATGACGTGATTCGGCACTCATATTTTCAGAATTGAGATTCATCAATTACTATTGTTCAACCAAAACAGGTATTTTTAAAAATTTTCTTATTAATTTTTTAGATTATGTAATTTCATTTAATTAATAAATTTCTTATTGTTATTTACATGATTATGATTAGTTGTTAACTTGGTTAATATGTTGATTTATTTAATAATTTTGGCTAATTTTTAATTTATTGAATGGACCATTAGATTAAATTTTAGGGTTATAAGCTACTTAATTTGATAATTGTTTTTGTATTTATATAGGTTAAATCATGAAATCAAAACTGCTAGGTTTATTTTACAAAAAAGTTAATAATCAATAAGAAGAGGGTTCCACTTCAAAGGCAAATTTGAATCCCGAAAGTAATTTGAGTGATGATAATAAGCAAAACACAAGTTTTGAGGGGCAAAAAAGATCTAATACTTCAATTCCCGAAACTGATAACCCTCAAAAGGTTTCAAGAGTTGAAACATACGATATAAATACCTCATGTACTCTTGAGCGTGATCCCAGACTACGCAAACAAATTAGTGACTATCATCCCAATGAGCGTGAGCAAATAAGGAGGGAGTATCTAAGACTAAAAGCGTTTCAACCCATTCAAGATGATTATCCCTATTCTGGGTAAGAAAATCATCGTCGTTCATTTCAATCAACGTGGTTTAAACAATTTCCTTGGTTAGAATATTCTCCATCAAGAGATGCTGCATTCTGTTTTCCATGCTTTCTTTTTACAAATAAAGCAACCGGATGTTTTACCCATGACGGGTTTACTAATTTGAAAAAAATGAATAGTGGAAAGAGTTGTTCCTTTTTGAATCATATGGGAAAAGGTCCAAATTCCCAACACAATAAGAATCAAAAGGCGTGTGATGACTTGTTGAATATAAATCAACATATTGAACCAGCACTTTTAGGGCAGACAGAAGAAGAGATTAGGAATAACAAGTTGCGATTAAAAACTTCAATTGATGCAGTTCGTTGGCTAGTATTGCAAAATTGTCCATTTAGAGGCCATGATGAAAGTGTAAACTCTAAGAATCAAGGAAACTTTCTTGAGCTAATAAAGTTTATAGCCTCATACAACAAAGATGTGAACAAAGTCGTTTTGCAAAATGCTCCAGGTACTCATTATAAATTTTTTTAGAGGATTTGTATTTTTATTCAATGCTCCCATACATTATTTAACTAACACTACTATTTTTAGGGAATGCTTCATATACGTCGTCCACAATTCAAAAGGAGATTTTGCAAATTTTTGCGAAAAAAGTGCAAGATAAAATAAGAAAGGAAATTGGAGAATCAAAATTTTGTTTCATCCTTGATGAATCCCAAGATAGAGCATTAAGAGAACAAATGGCAATTGTTTTAAAGTTTGTTGATCCTGATGGAATTTTTAAAGAACGATTTTTTGATCTTGTTCATGTGGAAAACACTTCATCATTGACCTTGCAACAAGAATTATATAAAGTTTTGTCTTATCATAACTTGAACCTAAAAAATATTCGTGGTCAAGGATATGACAGAGCTTCTAATATGAGAGGGGAATTTAATGGTTTGAAAGCTTTAATATTGAAAGATTCACCCTATGCATACTATGTTCATTGTTTTGCTCATCGGCTTCAATTAGCTTTGGTTGGAGCTTCAAAAGAAGTGATTCCCATACAACAATTTTTCACTAAATTGGAAATAATAGTCAATATAGTGGATGCATCTTCGAACAAGCTGCACAAAAAGCTGATTTAGCAAACAAGATTGCTAATGACTAGGTTCAAACTGGGTGAGGAATGAATCAAATTGGGGAACTTGCAGCGTGCTGTTGATACTCGATGAACATCTCATTTGAATTTAATCAACAATTTAGTAAGGACATTTGCTTCTACAGGTACTGTTCTTCTATCCATTATTAAAGAAGGAAAATCCAAACAACGTGCCAATGTGATGCTGCTTATGATACATTAATGTCCTTTCAATTCATTTTAATTTTACACTTGATGAGGGAACTTTTAGGGGTGACCACTAATTTATGCGAAGCTCTACAACAGTGTGGTCAAAATATAGTTAATGTTATGACTACTCTTTACACAGCAGGTAAAGGTCGTTCTCGTCAAGGTGGAAAAATAACAATAGAGCATCATTATTGAGTTGATTTGTTTATTGCAGCTTTAGATTCTCAACTATAAGAAATTAATAATAGGTTTGGTGAACAAATGATTGACCTTCTTATATTGAGTGCAACATTGGATCCTAAAGACTCTTTTAAGTCTTTTGATGTTGATAAAATATGCCACTTGGTGCAACAGCATTACCCTGAAGACTTCTCTGAACAAGAAAAATATCAACTTGAATGTGAGTTGCAACATTTTTACTTGGATATTCGTGTACATATGCAATTTGATAAGTTATCTACCTTATCACATCTTTGCCAAGAGTTAACTACTACAGGGAAATCATCTACATATCCTCTTGTTGATCGATTGATTCGTCTTGTGCTTACTCTTCCTGTCTCTACAGCAACTTGTGAGCGTGCCTTTTCTGCAATGAATATCGTCAAAACTCAACTAAGGAGTAAAATGGAGGATGATTTTCTTAGAGATGTTTTTGTTTTATACATAGAAAAAGAGATTGTTGTAGATTTTAGTGTTGAATCTTTGATTGATGATTTTGTTACTATGAAAAATCGTAGAGTACGATTCAACTAATTTTTTTTTTTGTAATAATAAAATACTAGTACATTTTAATTTTTTCCATCAATTTGTTGTTTAACAAGTCCAGCCCCCAGGACTTGAATGTCCTGCCTTCGCCCCTCCTTGTAACGATTCATGAAACTGTCGGTGACATCTTGCCAAGTTGCAGTATGCTTTGCATCTAAAGAATAAAACCATTGTTGGCAAGAATTCTCTAAGGAGAGAGGGAACACCGCAGGGAAGACTGTTACGTCCAATCCCTTGAGGGCCATGGTTGCAGAGAACGCCTTCAAATGGAATATAGGATTGTCAGTAGGCTTGTTGGAATATTAGCAGTGGAGAACTTTTCGGGGAGTCTGTCCTTCATATCCAAAGGAGTGGGAGGTTGTTTCATATAGGTGAAATCCTTAGAAATCTTGCTCATCTGCTCTTTCAATTTGTCCATGGTAGTGACCCTGTTTTGTTCCATGGTAGTGACCCTACTGGTAAGGGTTTGCATCATGGCAGATAGTGCCTTGATGGATTTGTTGATGTTCTCAATATCTTCCTTAGTGGCCACTGGAACAAACTGAAAGTAGTTTGAAGGCGATAAGTGATGTGGAGGTGGCAAGGTTTTCTTTGAATGTCTCTTAAATCTAAGAGCTTGCTGTGCTAATGACTCGAACCGTATCAATTTACCCCTGCTCCTTGACCAAGTACTGTGAAATAAAATAAATTCACTTAATTGTTTGGCTAATTGCTCAAGATAGGAAAGGAAGGGGAAAAGAATAGACATTTGAAAACAGGTGAGAAAAACTCCACTCATTTTTTATTATGACGAAAAAGGGTGTGCATGAACCTAGTATATGATCATAAACGACATGGTGCATGACTCGAGTCGGAAAATAAAGAAAGTGTGTGGACTATACTTGACTCGTGAGTGATTAAGTGATGTTATAAGACTCATGGTATGACCGTATGATTAGACATGTGAGCAGTAACCAAAATGACTGACACGAGGACCAAATGAGCATGGAAGACTAAAAAAAAAGCTAATTGGACTAGTTCCATAGGCATCGTGACACGGCGAACTGTACCGTGTCGCGATACAAGTTGCCATGACATCACTGATTGCCGTGACGCAGCATTTCTGACATGGCGTGGTGATCAGGTCCAGGTATTTTTGTGTGTTTTTTCCAGTTTTCTATTTTATTTTATTGTTGGCGCTAATTACTAAGTGAGTACAGTCCATTAGCATTGGTTAGTCATAAAATAAACCACCATAAACAAAGAAAACTCGTTAAGGTTAAGATAAAAACGATCACACATAGGGAACGTAGGCACAATGATGCAAAGAAGAGTTCAGAACCTAAGGTCAAGTTTTATGTTCCACAATGGTCAAGTTTATTTGGTGACAAAAGGGTACCATGGTTAAGAGTTTGGACGCGTTAGCAAGGCAACCTCCCTTGAGGGTGTATGCCAACGGGCGGCTTTGCAAGTTCGTGATTAAATCGAACTCGACTCCATGGTTAAGGTGAATTTAATAACTCGGATGAGCCCTTATTGCCGTGAGCGTTTTTGGGTCGATAAAGCTTAAATTCCCTGGGGTTAAGACGTATGTAGAACACACGTGTTTTTTCAGAAAAATCGCAGGAAGCTAATTACGAGAAAAAGAACAGAACCACTGGAAAAATTTTACAGGCACCGTGTCACGGTGGAAATTGCCGCGACACGGTGGAGGATGCCACGACAAGGTACGGTTCACCGCATCACAGTAGTCTGTACTGTATCACGGCGCCTCTTATGTTACACGGTGCTTGTAAAATTCAAGTAGTGCCTCGTTTTTTTCGATCGTGATCAGGCTATCCAATTTTTCCTACGAGCGAACCTAAAATACGACGTTAAAACGTCTATGTATATGTAAAAAATGCCAATTTAATCACAGGAATACGATTCAAGAATCTTTCAAGTTAATCCACTCATCTTAATTAAATATCGATCACGCAAATCGACAAATAACCAAGAATCCTCCCAAGCGGAGTCGCCAAATTATACGCATCGTTCGATGTGCGCCTACGTTAGCATGTTGTGAATATGCTTGGCACTCTTAGAAAGTGGGAATTGACATATACAATTAGGGACAACGATTAGAGACAAGGAAAGTAGGGAGCCGCCAACAAGTTTTTAAGGAACTTGTAAACCGTTCATTAATCATAAAAGGAAACCATGATAAAGGGACAACGAAAGGCAAAAACGATTGACCCGTGAAGGTTACACCCCATTCATAATCCATGAGATTACTAATTCCATATGGTTCGGAACCACAAAAGGAGGATCGGGGATGATGGTACGAAGTGAGTCATGGAGTCACATTCGCCCGTATTGGCCTCTACTCGATTCTTATAGTGAAAAGTGATTCCTACGATATCAAAGGCATACAAACAAAGATTCAATTTTCTCCAAACTATTATTATGCTACATTGTTTGAATATTAATGCAACATATAATTCTAAAATAGTGTGATCACTTGATTTAACAATAAGATTAAAAAAGGAACCTAAACCGATTGTCCAAATTATCTTATTAGGCGTTATATTCAATTACATATTCCCTTTAACAAGGAATATGGTGATCATTAAAAATATAATAAAATTAACAGTAATATTGGAAGCAATTTAACAATATTATCGTTAGTCAAATAATATTATAATAACAACCCTAATCATGATACTAGCAATATTAAAATAAAATAAGTAATTAAATTAATTAATTACACACATTTCGCGCGCCCCTTTAAATTTCTACATCACGAATAAATTGTTAGTAACTTTAATAAAAAAATATAAATCAAATTGAAATTATATTAAATAAAAGTAAAGTTGATTTAGTCAAAACCCTCAGTTAATTCTACCTTTCAACCCTTGGTTTAAGAAAAAAACCTCGGGTCAAGTAGGGACACTTGGAGTGCTAAGGGGATGTACTATGGAAGAATAAGGAGACTCGTGTTTAGGCTAAAGAGGGAGAAGAGAATGATTTTTGGTGTAAGGAGAAAGAATGATTTTTTGGTTCCCCGAACTGCAAAAATAAAGGGGGTATTTATAGAGGAAATGGATAGGTGGGACTCCACAGAACCCTAGAAGAGATAAAGCCGTGGAAAAAACCCTAATTAAGCGCTGTGACACGGTGTGTATACCGTGACGCGGCACTCAACACCATGTCATGGTACCGTTTGCTGTAACACGGTAAAAAGTACTATGTCGCGGCAGACAATTTTACGGTTTTACCCAAAATGCGGCTAAGATCATAAAACACGTGAGGTTCTGTACGCGGAAAGCACAAAAAAGTTTCCTATGTCACGGTATGTGTATCTTGACACGGCACAAGCTGCCGCGACGCGGCGCAGTCCACCATGGCACGGTATTCCATACCGTGTCGCGGTGCACAGTTTTCCTAGATTGCGTTCAAATTCATAAGCGCGTAACAAAACGTGGAAAAGACACGGAAAAAGCACTGTGACACTGTGTCACGATACAAAGCATCGTGCCAAGCCAGCTTATACCGTGGCGTGTTGTTTTAAACTGTTGTGCAGTAATTCTAGTATTTTACGCATTTTTAAAAATATGACAACTTTTGATCCCTAACTTTGAATAAAGAATATAATATATCATTGGAAATCTTATAAAGTCTACTTTCCAACTCAATTAGAATCAGATAAATCATTTGTTGATTTTAAGATATGGCCGTTTTAGTGAAAGGGTGTCGATTTTGGGCCGAGTTTAGTATTTTGCTCATATCTTCTTTGTTTTAAATCGGAATTGGGCTTATGATATATTGTTGGAAATCTTATTAAAAATATTATACAAAAAAAATAATATTTGGATCAAAATTTTAGGGCCACACAATCAGTTTCTCTCGATTTTGGGATGCGGACACGAAAAGTGAAAAATAAGTTACGATTTAGGAAAATGGGCGAAGAATTGGGTTGGTTTATGATATGTATTGAATGGAACATAGATTTAAGCACTCCAAGACTAAATACTCAAACTGACCAATAATGGAGGTGAAAGGTTGTTCATCATCGGGTTTGGTTTTGGGGAGACATTTTTAGGTGTCTACAAAAACATTATCCGACCCGAAACTCAAGAACAGTTCCTTTCTTTCCCTACACTATATCCTTTTTAATCCTCTACCTTAGACGGTAATGAAACTGATAGCTCATCTTCTATCCATACTCTGCCCGATATCTCATATCTTGAAGATATCAAAAAAGTTGTTTGTAAACATGTTTGTGTACAGGAAATTGATCTTGATCATGATGCATTTTATAATTAAGAACTTTTCAATGAACCTAAATCATGCGTGATACCTATGGAAGAGTTTATAACTGTAAACATAGGTATGAAAAATGATGTAAAAGAAGTCAAGATAGGATCATCCTTTTCTGTGTGATGAACAAAATGCATTCATTATTTTACTTATAGAATATGTGGATGTGATTTCATGGTCTTAAGCTGATATGCCTGATGTCGATTGTAATATTGTTGAACATCGTATACCTTACTATCACGATAGTAAGACAAAGCAATAAAAGCTTCGTAGAAGGAAACAAGAAGTTAGTCTCAAAGTTAAAGAAGAAATTTGAAAGAAACTTGCATGCTAACTTCATTAAACCGATCAAGCATTCGGAATGGCTATCGAATGTGTTGGTAGTGCCCAAAAAAGATGAAGGGTCAGAGTGTGGAGTGATTTTAGGGATTTGAATTCAGCATCACCAAAGGATTATTTTCTATTGCCCCACATTAATGTTCTTGTTGATAACATTGCCGGACACATCATGTTCTCCTTCATGGATGGATTCTTAGGATACAACCAGATACTCATGTCATAAGAGGATATGTCGAAAACTTCTTTTATTACCCCAAGGGGAACCTTTTGTTATAGAGCAATGCCTTACGGATTAAAGAATGTTGGGGCCACCAATCAATGGGCCGCAACGAAAATTTTGCATGATCTCATCCATGATATTGCAGTGGTCTATGTTGATGACATGATTGTCAAAATTCATGATCGTGAGATGCACATCGATGCTCTTAAATATTTTTTTGACATAATTAGAAAATACAATCTAAGGCTAAATCCTCAAAAATGTGTATTTGGAGTAACTTCGTGAAAGCTTCTGGGTTTTGTTATGAGTCAAGATGGAATTAAAGTTGACTTTGACAAGGAAAAAGCTATACAAGAGCTTCCTCCACCAAGAACAGAAAAGGAGATTGGGGGATTTCTTGGTAGAATCCAATATATTAGTAGGTTCATATCTCAATTGAAAACTCGATGTGAACCTATATTCAAGCTAATTAAAAAAAATGTTCCTACAAAATAGAATGATGAATGTCAGGCTTCATTCGATTCAATGAAAGAATACCTCTCTAATCCTCAAGTTTTAATGCTGACGAAACTAGGGCAACCCTTAATATTATATCTTACTATCACGGAAACGGCTATGGGAGATTAGGAGCTCTTTTGGCACAATACCAAGAGGGTACCAAGAATGAAATAGCTATCTATTACCTTAGCAAAAAGTTCCTTGAGTATGAAACTAGATATACTCCTTAGAAAGAGATTGTATTACCCTTATTTACGCAACAAAGAAGCATCGACATTATCTACAAGCACATACTATTTATCAAGTTTCAAGGTTAGATCCAATTAAGTACATTTTTTAGAAACCGATCTTGAGTGAAAGAACATCAAGATGGCATGCAATATTGTCAGAATTTGACATTCAACGCATAAATTAAAAGTCTGTCAAAGCAAGAGCTATATCTGGAGCTTTAGCGGATGGACCGAAAAACATCTCACAGTATATGACGATTCTTATCTCATAATTTCCCAGACTATTAGAACTTGGAAAGTTTGCGATGAAAGGTTGCAAATGTACACGGAGTATCATCAACAATTTATCCCATACTTTGAAGAAATAGAGTTCAAGCATCTCCCCCAATGAGCAAAACAGCTTCACGGATGCTTTGGCAAATCTTGCAGTGAATTTCACTTGGGATGATGATGTGAAGATATAATCGATAATAATTGTAGAAAAAGAAATTCCAATGGTAAAATTTGAGCCAAAGATTGCTCTATTAACCCAGGAAGATAGTGAGGCTGCTTGGTATACTAACATTAAGAAGTATTTAATCGATGGAGATTATCCTTGGGGGGAGTCACAAGAAAGATCAGTTGGCTATTCGAAGGCTAGCTTCTCATTTCACGATATTAAAAGGTTCGTTGTATCATAAAAGTTTTGATGGAAACCTGCAATTATGTGTTGATGGGGAACAAACACAAAAAATCATGGAAGAAGTACATGGGGGATAATGTAGACCTCACATAAATGGAAGGATGCTTGCTCGAAAGATTCTTCGAGCAGGGTATTACTGGACTACCCAAGAAAGTGATTGCATCCATTTCGTACAGACGTGCAAAAAATTTCAGTTATTTGCAAACCTTAATCACATGCCGATTATTAGTTTGAATAATTTTACTTCACCATGGCCCTTTTCCAATTGGGGCGTAGATATCATTGGGCAAATACATCCGAAAGCTTCGAATGGGTATCAATATATTTTTGTTGTTGTTGACTATTTTTTTAAATGGGTGGAGGCATCATCATATTCAAAACTAGGAGCAAAATAAGTCTCAAATTTCTGATCAATAACATCATATGTCGGTGTGGGGTACCTTTTGAAATTATCTCCGACAATGGTTCATAATTTGAAGGCCATCTTAAAGAGACCATTGAGAAGTACAAAATCAGTCATCACCAACCATTGCCATATCGTCCTCCAAACAATGGAGATGTTGAAGTAGCTAACAAAACCATTACGATGATGATCGTCAAGATGACAGATTATTAGAGAATGACCCGATAAACTTCCCTATGCACTTTAGGGGTATAGAATTTCCATTCGAACACCAACTAGGACTACTCTATATTCTTTGGTATAAGGAATGGATCCACTTCTTCTAATCAAAATAGAGATTCAATCGCTTTGCGTAATGAATGAAAGAGAGACATCTAAAGAACAATGGTTTAAAGAGAGATATGATAAACTTTCTCTAGCAAGTGAACGAAGGTTACAAACCCTTCACAATATTCAACTCTATCAAAGACGCATCGTTCGAGCTTTTAATAAAAAGGTTAGGGAAAGGAATATTTAAGAAGGGGATTTGGTACTTAAGGAAAATCGAGATCATGATCCACGTAGAAAGTTCAAGCCAAATTAGTCCGGTCTATTTCTGGTCAAACATCTTACACCAGCAGGAGCAGTAAAATTGATGGATCTTAACGGAAATGAGTTCGTTCATTTCACCAACCTTGATCAGTTAAAAAAATATTATGCTTGATTGGTACAAAGTTATATTTGCGAGATTTGCAAAAATAAAAAATAATAAATAAATAAAAAAAACGTGAATCTCCTACTAGTTTTTGATAGGCATATGTGTATCATGTTAGAGTTTAGATTTCATTCATATTTGCATTGCATGCCTAAGAATCATGTTGAAATATTCATTATTATTATTAAAAGATCATGATCAAGTCCATATCTAGAAAAATATGATTACAACATACAAACAAACTTTTTTTTTATTTCATTCAAATGTAACACAAACTCCCTCGCTTTTTAGCGAGATTACGATTACTTTTTTTAAAATAAAAACCATGAAAACAACAACTACATACACCATACTTGAAAGACCAATGCCTTCGAATATGGTTTCTTCTTTTGGAATTAAAAACACACACACAAGGGAAATACAAGTACAAGAATTGAAAATAATAGGAGAACCCTTGTAAGGGTTTGTTCAAGCATCATCCTCGAGGTCCACCAACAACCATGTTGTGTAAGACGCGGTTGGAACATCATCTTCAAGAACTGGGAGTGCTTGGAACATTCATGCAAATTTCCATACACGAGATGATGCCATAAGAGCTTGCACATTACCAATAGCATAAGTGGTGAAAGGTACAACTAGGAGCTCATGGAGTTCAAGGAGTCGTTGAAGTTGGCCTGCTTGCCTCAAACATCTCCAAGGAAGGTAGAAAGTGACACGACACAATCTTGGAAGTGGAACCCCTCTACGCCTATTAGTGCTAATGGTTATGGAATTTATATTAAGAAACGAAATAATCCATTCCATATCAGCTTCAGCAAATAGGTTTGCCCATGCACCGTTGTGGCAACATTGACGGAATATATGGAAAAAACCTCTCTGTCGAATATGTTGGGTTTGGTAAGGAAATCGAGTAGGCAGCCTAGACAGCTTTAATTTCTGACATAACCAGAGTTGAAACACAATTGGAAACCATTTGACAAAATCCCCTGGGTTTTGCTTAAAATGGTCAACACCCATCATAAGCTCCCCTAGGATGAGAGGCCTTAAATGTTTCCTGACTCAATTTGTGATAACAAAGAAAGGCAGCGAACATGGCAGGAAAATAATGATTCCTTGAGTAAGACAAGGCCAAGCAATAAAATGACACAAGCTCTCTCTTGGAACCTTTGGAAGTTGTCATTGTTAGTAAATCCCCTATGAGGTAAAGAGAAAGTTTTAAGGAAATTCTCCAACATCAAAATATCAAGTAAGCGATAATTGCTTTCCATATTCAATGGTATACCTAGTAAATCACTCATGAGTACATCAGTTGCCCTTAGGTCAGAAGGAGTAATCACACAGCCTTGTTTCAGGAGACCTAATAAATCTTCCACTTCTTCTAAAATAGGAGTTATTTTTTGTCTTGATCTCCAAAACGAAAACATGGCGTTCTGATTAGTGTCATTTATGGCGCTCATTTAGCCTCTTTTAGGATGAACTTTAATTGCTTTAATAACTCTTTTATCTCTTTTTCTTTAGTTTTATTTGCTATTTCTCTAGTTTGGGTTTTCCTTATCTGTTTTCCCTTTTTCTTGCATTTCTTAGTTTATTTTGCCTTTTCCTCTTTTATTTGTTTGCTTTTCTTTGATTTCAGGAGATTGGTGATGTCCGAGGAGCTCAATGCTTTTTTCTAGGGATTTGTAAGCCTCAAGATGCAAGTCGGTCTCTCCCTTTCAAGCTCAAGTGTTAAGGGGTGCAAAGTCCAAGTCTTCTAGGCCGCGCTCTCAAGTTGCGTGGGCATAAAAAATGGTGTCGAACCTACCATGGATGCCCTTGGAAACTGCCACCCCCAATGTTCATCAAGTGGAGCGTACGGAGGGTCGAAGGCATCAACGGACGCACGAGAGGAGCTGCCCTGCTCCAAGGCGCGGGCGCGCATATGCGTGGTGCGGCTGCGCTTCTCTGCCTTCCCCGTTCCGTACCCATTTCTCCGTGGCCGCGCATATTGAAGAGAGGGCGCGCGTGTAGGGGTTCTTTTACTATGTATAGTTTTTCGTCTTTTTAAAGAAGAGGAGAGACTAGAATTTGGTGGAGATTGGATTTTTAGAGAGAGAAGATCAAATTGGGAAAGCCTTTGTTCTTAGATTCTAAATAGAGAAACTTGGTGATTTTGATGATTGCTACTTCTAATTTTCTGGCTCTTCAATTTTAATTAAAATTTTGTAAGAAGTCTTTACTCTTTAATGCAATATTAGTGTTTGATTCTTGATTTTTAGTTTAATTTCTAGTTGATTGCTTGATTTGATTTTTGATAGTTTGAGTATAATTTGAATACAACGTTGATGATGAAATTGGTATTTAGTTTACTCTTGATATTCAATTTTGCAATGTGAAGTGAGTAGATTGCTTGCTTGGGATGTGGTGAAGCATGTATGAGTGATAATTCAAAGCTAATTGGGGGATTTTGATTGATTTGATATGGTGATTAAATTTGTTGGTATAATTTGTGCATGTGTTTGATGTCTTGAGGAGTGATCAACCATAACTATCAATCTAGATTGCATTGTAGTTTTCATTGATACGACACATTGATTTAAAAGTTGCTCTTATCGATTGAACTTGTCTTGTGATTTTCCTTTGATAGTCACTCGTAGAGACCACTAGTTTGACCCGAGGAAATAGCTTTACAAGTGATTTTTATTGCATTTGCTACCTTACCTCGCATCATTCGATTGATTGATTTCCTATCCAATTAGCATAATTATCGTGAATGCATGTGGATCCTAATTCCCTAATATCCTTAATATCGTTCATCATATTCAAGTAGTAGCATTGAGTAGTTTGTTTAGACCAAACCGTATGCCTAGACTTTGGAATAGCTTAACTTGAGACCATAGCTTATACCTCATTCTCTTGGGTTCAACCCGGACTTACCCCTATACTAGAGTTAGGTTTGGTTAAAAATTTGGTTCAATTGGGTGAGTCTTAGAACTCAACGACCTAGGATTTTCCTCCCGTAAAAATGGCGCCGTTGTCGGGGAGTGGCATGGTTATTTGCTATATTTGATTCAGTCTATTCCATCTTACTTTAAAATACAAAAAGATTTTAATTTTTTTAGGCTGCATTTGTAGCCGTGCTACTAACCTTTTCTTTGAGATTGTATGCGTAGATCTTGTGTTCGTTCTGTATTTCCTTTTAATCCGGAAATTGAAAGGACAATCACAAGGGTGAGCGTTGCTAAAAGTTCTCCAAGGCAAGAAGAAGATCAAGTCATCAGGGGAGATAACCAAAGAGTGGAATTAAAGGAGTTGGGAGTTCCAGGAGCCTATAGGTATGAGAGTGGGATTACGCCACCTACGACACCGGCAAACTTCTTTGAGATTAGACCGGCTATGATTACCTTTATACAAAGGCGTCAATTTAGTGGTGCAATGCATGAGAGTCCCCTCAACCATCTTAAGAAATTTGAGAAGTATTACAACACTATTAAAGTGAGGGGTTTCTGAAGAGTTTATTCACCTTATGCTTTTTCCTTTTTCTCTCATTGGTCGTGCATTGGAGCGGTTGGACAAGGAGGTGAAACCAACTCCTTGAGGATATGGGATGAGGTGACAAAAGCGTTTTTATCTCGGTTTCATTCTCAAAAGAAGACTGCCGAAGCAAGAGCTCTCATTCATAGCTTCAAGGAAAAACCCAATGAAAGTCTTTATGAGGCATGGGAAAGGCACAAGGAATACCAAAGAGAATGCCCACACCATGGGATTCCTACCTATCAAGTCATCCAAATCTTCTATGGCGGTCTAAGCCCTCGAGGAAAATCTTGCCTTGATGCAGGAGCTGGAGGACCAATAATGAACAAGACGGAAGAGGAAGTGGTGGATATCATTGAAGATGTGGTGAGGCATTATATGGATTGGCAAGATTATGAGCGTGAAACAACAAGCAAAAGCGGTACTTCTGTGTACTCGGTTGATCACATCAATACCATTAACAACTTGTCCTCATAAATCTTGGAATTAGGGAAGGAAATGACCTCCATCAAAGCCAAACTTGAGAGGGCTTCATCTCAAGCACCGATTCTTCCCTCCTAAAATAAGGGAAGAGGTACATTTCCTAACTCAAATCTCTTTCCCTCTTCTAGAAACATGTCTAGTAGCTATATGTTTTGTGATATATGTGATTCATATGATCATGATGCTTCAAATTCTCCTAATGCTTGTTTTGATGGATGTGATGACTATGTTGGTAATGAGAATGAACATGTGAATTATGTGTCTAATAAAAAAGTTGGACCTAGATTTGATAGTCAAAGAAATAATGGGAATTTTGATAATTATAACCACAATGGAGGTTATAGAAACCAAGATTTCCGAGGCAACTATAACCACCAAGGTTATGGTGGTCAAAACCAAGGCCAAGGATATGGGAACCATAATCAAAATTATTGTAATCACAACAAAAATGTCCAAAATCAAGGTCGGGGCAATTGCAGTAACCAAAATCGGGATAATTTTCAAAATAACAATCAAAGAGGTCCCCAACCCGATTTCACTCCAAAGGCTCAAGGCCAAATTGATAGCTCTCATGCCCAACCATCTTCTTCTAGAGTTAGTTTAGAGGATGTCATTGAAAATCAAATCAAGGTGTTGAACACTTACATGTCATCTAGTGATAAGAAGTCTAATGACATGATGGCTCATAGTAAAATGTTAAAGAATCAAATTTCTCAATTGGCCAGTGTTTTGAAAGAGCATGCTAGCCCTTCTTCTCTACCATCTCAAGGTTTAGATCCGATGAGACCAATAAATGCCATAGTGACAAGGAGTTTTAGGGTTCTTGAGAATGAAGTACCTAAGAAGAGTGAGACTAAAGAGTGTCTTAAGGAAGTTTTTGTTGAGGACGAGGAAAGGAAAAAACTCTTTGAGTGAGGATGTAGGTGAGAAACGAATTGAAAAAGAAAAAGAAAAATTAAGAGAAGTTGTCAAACCCATGCTTTCATCCCCAAATATTCAATAGGCACAAATTAGAAGAATAATTAGGCAAATTCATAGAGGTACTTAGGCAACTTCATCTTACCCTTCCATTTACCGATGTCATTGATCAAATGTCGAATTATGCAAAATTCCTTAAGGACATCTTGAGTGGAAAAATACTTGTGATGTGGCGAAAACAGTAAGCTTGACCGAGTATTATAGTGCAATCATTATGAACAAGATGCCCCCAAGTTAAAGGACCCCGAAAACTTTTCTATCCCTTGTGCTATCTATGAGATACAAATTGATAATGCCTTGTGTGACTTAGGAGCTAATGTTAGCTTTATGCCATATTCGGTTTATCAAAGACTTGAGTTAGGGAAACATTTTCCTACCAACATTACCTTGCACCTAGCCGACAGATAAATTAAGTTTCTAAAAGGTAAGGTAGAGGATGTTCCTTTGAGGGTAGGAAAGTTTGTGATTCCGGTTGATTTTGTTGTACTTGAAATGGATGAGGATGCCAATATTCCTATCTTACTTAGTAAACCTTTTCTTGCTACCTCGGATGCCATGATTGATGTTAAAAGTGCTAAGATTTCTCTCAAAGTTGGAGAAGAAGTCAATTAAATTTGATTTGAATAAAAGCATGAAATATCCTTCTTCTTCACTTGAAAATTGCATGAGAGTTGAAATCTTAGATAATATTGTGAATTATATGCATAGCACTTGCTCACCACTAATGATCCAATTGAGTGTGTTTTGTTGAATAAGGAAAAGATAGGTGAGCATGGCAAGGAAATGAAATTCTTTAATAGAGTGATGAGCGTCATTTATGGCGCTCAAAAGAATAAGATTTAGGTTCTTTTTCTATATTTTCTTTCTTTATTTTCCTATAATTTTCTTAGTTTTCTTTTATTTACCGTTTTAATAACTCATTTTGGTTATCGATTAGTTTTTATGAGTTTTTCATATTTTTAGTTCTTAATTTGTAGTCTTAGTTTAGTTTTATTTTGTTTTGTTTTCTCCCTTAGTTTTATTTGTGTTTTGTAAGTGAACATTCAAAGTTTAAGTTACCGCGCTCTCGTGACTGCGCTCTCATTTATTTTGGTGATGAACATGCAAATTTTGTGAAATTGGAGCTGCCTTGCTCGTGGGCATCACATGAGCCCAATAGTCGAGAGTGCAGACGAACCGCACCACAACACTGGGAAGCAGTCACGCACTTCCCCTGCTTAATTAACGTCAAATCAGCCCTGCACTCGCAACAGCAAACTCCAACAGCCCTTAATACCAGCTCCCCTGTTCCCCCAACAGAGCACCAAACCTGCCACCAATTGCACCTTAATGCCGCCTACATAGCAACCCCGCAACCATAATTACCACCATCTACCCAACACAAACGCCTCCAACACCAACCGTATCTCCAGCCTAAACCCGCAAGCACCACCGTGATAAAACAGCAACGTGCGTACGTGAAGACCCATATGTGCGCACGCACTAAGTTGATTAGACCCAACCATTGATTTTCAATGAGGATTGCAATGTACGATGATGGTTGATGTTTGTTTGATGGCGTGAAGTAGGGGATTAATTCCCACTAATAAGAGCAGCCACAATCAAAAGTCACTGACTTCGATTCTTTACTATTTCCTTCTTTTCATTTTCCTTTTATTTTCTATTTTCTTTTACTTTCTTTTTGTTCTCTTATTTTATTTTATTTTCATTTCCTTTTCTTTTATTTTCCTTTTCTCTTTTATTTCCCTTTTAACCTTGTAAATATAAATACTCATTTTTTGGGTAAAATTAAGAGAACAATTTTAGAACAATTTGAATCCAATTTTAGATCTCATATTTCAGCTTAGGTTGAGAGTTTCTCTCTCAAGATCTAGGGTTAGTTGTAGGAATAGATTTAGATAGAGAAAATTAGGAATTTCATTGGGGATTTGAGAGATTGAAGATTCAAGGTGACAATTGTATTGAAGATCTCCATAATCAATCAATGAGGATTTCTAACTCTATCTCATTTTATTGCTTTGTTTAATTTCATGTTTATTTGATTTGATTTTGATGTTTGATTCTTGATTAGTGTAATTGTTCTCCATATTTTGTTGATTCTTGATTTCTTTAGTTGCTTGTTGATTAGATGATGATTCTTGATTAGTTGTTTGGCTAAGGATTGGGTGAAACTTGTATGATTGATTGATTGTGATTAATTTAGGAATTGTGTTGATTGATTGTTGAGGTTAAAGTGATTAATGAAAGTTAGGATGTGTGTAGTTTGATTAGGCCTTGAAAATTATGCTAGATTGCATTGCGATTGCTAATGACACGACCCATTGATTTAGGAATTGCAATTATCGACTGGTTTGGATTGTGATTCTCCTAGTTTGTTATTCATAGTGAACCCTAGCTTAACGATTAAGAGATAGCTCTTTGCTTCCAATTGATAGCTCTTATCATTAGTCTTCACAACCAATGATTTGCATGATCTTCCCAAGTTGTTGTAATTGTCATGATTACTTATTGACCCCCATTCCCTAGTGTTTCTTTAGTTTCGCTCTTGGTTTAGGTAGTTGATTAGTGTTACCTGACATCGACCTAGCTTAGGCGCTAATTGGAAATACTTGAACATAACCGTTCCTAGTGGTTCGACCCTTGACTTACCTCAACACTCGTATTTAGGTTTTTTAAGTGATTATAAATTTGTTTGGCCTTAGGGAGGATTAGATAACGACCTACCTTTCCCTACGTCAGAGAGCCATTGATGAAATCATGAAAGAGAGTGATGATTGAGGGTGTACCCATCGTAGGGGATCCTTCTCCTTATATGCCCACGGCCATTTAAAAGCCTAGGACTTTACACTTGTTAGGGTGTATTAGGATTTGAATTCCTGACTGTTTGGGGGATCTTGAATTAGAGTTGATCCTATCATTATGTTTTTTTGTAAGAAACTAGTAAGGAGTTGCCAATGAGTTTTAAGAAAACTCATAAACCTCGTTCATGCCTTTCTCCCAAGTAGAGTTCAAGGGATATTTAGCATGAATCGTAAGTTTACCCATGCCCAAATTGGTCTACATATACCAGAAATGAGTTCAGGAGCGAGGGTACTAAAATAATGTTCTCTTTAGGTGGGAATCGTTATTCTAGCCCTAGTGCGGCCTCTACTAGCTCTTCCTTTTTCACAATTTCATCACCAAACAATATATGCAACGTGATACCTAAAAACTAAGTTAGTTGATTTTATTTACAAGCATTAATCACATAGGAATTACATTGCAAAAGTCGTTATTCTTATTTAATTCTAATTCGTGAAAAGAACAAGAAATAAACAATTTTCTCCTTGTCTTAAGTGATTAAACAATAATTAATTATTTAATTCTATTCTTTATTTAACGTAAGATGCTACGTGAAATTAATTAATTAAAAGTTTGTTTAAAGTAGTCAAACAACACTACTTAATCAATTAAAGGTTTGTTTAAACAAAAAAGAAAAGATGATTGATGTAAGTGCTCGGGAATTTACCACTTTTCCTTGCTAGATCTTCGTTTAGAACACTTATGGACTCCTCCTTGTTCGAGAACCTCAACAATAGTAACAAAGTGATAAAGGGGTGAGTGTTTAGGACAAGAGGGTTGAGAGTACACAAGTTCACAAAGTTTCTTACAGAGTTTCGGGTTATTTTCTGTCTGTTTTGAGTCTCGTATTAAGCCTATATTTATAGGGAATGAGTGCATTTAAGGTTTTGAGTCTCGTATTAAGCATCTGAATGGGTTGCGTGCGACTGCCCAGCGCAAGTAATTCGGATGCGCTACTAATGGCAGCACAACTGGATGTCTTGCGCGCGGTATTATGGTAAGATTCGATTTTAAATTTTTATGAAATTTTGAACCTTCCGCGGGCGCATCACTAGAGGTTGCGTTGGGTATCACGGGCAACATTGTGAGTTGCGCGCGCCAGACCAGCTTGACTCATTGAGATACGCGCGGATTTTTCCACGGCATCTTTCATTTTTAACCTAGGCGCCCTAAATCTGTTAAAATTAGGTTTTAACCTCGGCCTTAAGCCTAATTATGATCGGGCTTAGTTAATTTGGAAATAAATTCATTTTATTTTGGGTTAGGCTAGATGTTTTGTATTTTTGTGGCTCAATCAATTGTCCATAAGCATTCTTCATGTTGATCCAACACAAAGATGGTTTTCTTTAACGTCATAGCACTTTCTGTCGGGACAGGAGGCCAAAAGTTGATGTCTATAGTTAGCCCCCACTTTGATCGAGTCTAAGATAGAAGAGGATCAAACTATCCAAGGAAATACATTCGAGACTCATTTTGCGAAGTTCCCTAAGAATAGAGAATCTTTCAGTAATGTTAAAGATGTCGAAACGATCCCTGATTCGCTATGTGTTTGAGTAAGTAGCTATTAATGCTCGAAAAAGTATTTTCTAGTCTTAACGCGCTAAAGAATCTAGATTGATCCTTTGCAAGTGTAGAACGCTTTTACAAGTCCTAAGTGATGTAACGTCATGAGAAGATATCGGTTTAAAAAAGAGTAAAGAGGATGATACCCTCTCAATTATGGCATCATTGATCTAAAGTCCCTCAATATGTGATGAGTGTCATTTATGGCACTCATTTAGCTTCTTTTAGGATGATTTTTCATTTTTTTACATCTCCTTTATCTCCATTTCTCTATTTTGGATTTGCCTTAGTTACTTTCTTATTTTCTTAATTTTCCTAGTTTATTTTGCATTTTCTTCTTTACTTGTTTGCTTTTCTTTAATTCTAGCAAGTTGGCGATGTTCGAGAGGCTCAATGGCATTTCTCTTGGGGTTTTCAAGCCAAAGATGTGTCCCGGTCCCTCTTTTTGAAGCCCAAAAGGAAAGGAGTCCAAGTGTCAAGTCTTCAAGGTTGCGCCCTCATACCACGTGGACGTGAAATGGCGGTGTTGAACCCACCAAGATGGCTCCTAGAAACTACCTATATCATCATGCATCATCTGGAGCTTAAGGGGTCATTTTCGAGCGCACAAGAGGACATGCCCTGCTCCCATGGCGCGGCCGCGCGCGTTGGAGGAGCGGTCACGCACTCTCTCCTCCTTATTTCCGTACCCATTTTGTTGTGGTCGCGTAATGGAGTGAGAGATTTCAATAATGATTTGAGAGATTGATGATACAAGGGTGACAATTGTGTTGAAGATCTTCTCTATTATCAATGAGCATTTCTAACTCTATCTCATATTATTGTTTTGTTTAGATTCATTTTTGTTTGATTTGATTTTGATGTTTGATCTTCATTAGTGTAATTGTTCTTCATATTTTTTTGATTCTTGATTTCTTTAGTTGTTTGTTGATAGATGATGATTCTTGATTAGTTGTTTGGCTAGGAATTGGGTGAAACTTGTATGATTGATTGATTGTGATTAGTTTGGGAATTGTGTTGATTGATTGTCGAGATTAAAGTCATTAATGTAAGTTTGCATGTGTGTAATTCAATTAGGCCTTGAGAATTATGCTAGATTGCGTTGTAATTGCTAATGACACGACCAATTGATTTAGGAATTGCAGTTATCGATTGGTTTGGATTGTGACTCTCTAAGTTTGTTATTTGTAGAGACATCTAGCTTAATGATTAGGAGATAGCTCTTTGATTCCAATTGATTGCTCTTATCATTAGTTTTCACAACCTTTGATTGGCATGTTCTTCCCAAGTTGTTGCAATTATCATGATTACTTATTGATCCCCATTCCCTATTGTTTTATTTGTTTGGTACTTTGTTTTGGTAGTTGTTAGTGTTACCTCTTCACCTCTTGACTTCGACCTAGCTTAGGCATTTATTGAAAACACTTAAACATAACCGTTCCTAGTGGTTCGACCCTTGACTTACCTCTATACTTTTATTTAGCTTTGTTAAGTGTTTATAAATTTAGTTTGACTTAGGGAGGATTAGTCAACAACCTAGTCTTTCCCCTCGTCAATATGTCATTGAAACATTAGTCTATGATTTCCACAAATTAAAAGATAATAAAACAGGAGGTGTTTCGGCATTCTTAGCCTAACACGTGAATAGAGGTTTTCACGCTCGTTTGCCAAAATGCAGTATTTAGAGTCAACAAGATAGAAATACATGTCTCGGGACTGGAGGCATATATCTTAATCCAGTGAGAGAGAAGAAAATCAGCAACTCTCTCACCAGTTTTGTCCACAAGATGAAAACACGCATCTCAAGACTGGGGGGCACGTGTCTAAATAGGTACGACTCGGCATGTCGCTCTTTATACAAGGGGTGAACGAACAACCTAACTATCTGGTAAGCTAGTAAGCTCACTAACTACCGTACGTATTTGCTTCCAATCGAGAAGTGTCTGCTCTCGATGGTTTGGCGTGCCATTCGACTCGTTTTAGCTAATGCCTAAAGTTTGTAAAGAGGTTCTACCGTTTTCGTTACGGGAGGTAGATCACGTTGCTGGGAAGAGGTGAAATTTTATGCAGCACCTACACCCTACAATTTTACGCTGTACGATACGCCAGTCTTTTTACTATGGACGCCAAAAAGAAAGAAAAGAACGTGACATTTCTAAAGTCAGTACAGTAAAATGACAAACATGTCTATTGGAGCTTTTACATAAAGCACCACTACGGAACGTTTTAAGACACGCTAACGAAAAACGTCCAAAATGTATACTTAGAGAGAGCACAAAGCACGGTGTACATGCAGGATGATGCAAAAACCTATCAAAGAAGAAAATAAACTACAAGATGCAAAGCATTTAAATGATTTCGATAATTTGTGCGCCATTACATCTAATAACGAGCAAAAACCGTTAAAAATAAATTGTACACATCGAAATCAAAGTACCGGTCTTTTAAGTGACCGGTATCCGCGCGTAACTCAGTGGGTCGAGCTGGCCAAGTGCGCGCATCGTTATGAGTTGTGCAAGGCTGTCACGCGCAACTGATTGAGTTGCGAGCGATTTAAGTCAGCAAAAGGAAATCGCCGAGCGCGATTTTCTTTTTGATTTCTGTTTCCTTTCTTCGCCATTTTCGACTGTTTCTCTCTCTACAAAGCTTGAAATTTGTGTTTTTCGAAGCTAAAGGAAGAAGATCTCGCCCCCTATTCAAATTTGCCTCATTCCAATGTAAGTTTTTGCTTGTTTCACTTTGTTTTTTAGCGAAATTTGGGGAAAATCGAACCGTAAAACCCCAATTTTCGAATTTGGGGGATTTTAATTCGGTTCATTATTCTTGAAATTGTTTGTTCTATGTTGCTATGCTATGTTTAGGAGTGTTTTGCAACAAATTTCATGAAAAATGGTTGAGTATTGAACCTTGTATAAGCATTTTTTGTTTAAGTACGTTCTTGGTATTTTTTCTTCGAATTTATTTCGAATTTGTTGTTTTTTGCTTGCTCATTTGGTTATACTTGTTGATTTAGAGGTTAATTATAGTATTAGAACTACAATTACTTTCACGAATCATGTTTTGAAAATTTGAATCCAAAAAATGGCGCGAAGTGTACACTTTAGCTTGTTTTTTCCATGTTCGAACCTCGAGATTGTTTGGTAGACAATAATGGACTCTTTGAGATTTAGGAATATAATCTCTAAACTACTTTAGTTGAAACTGGTATAGGATGACTTTTGTGGATGTTAAAGCCCCTATTTACTTAGTTTAACTTCAGGTATCGTAGCCCCCAAGCGTGGGTGGCATTCGATTTTTGTGTTTTGCCCTTTCGGCAATCGTTATGCTACCGAAATGGGTCTAGACCACGTATATTAGTCTTTTAGGAATGTAAACTAATAAGGAATTTTGTCGATTACACTATGGACTCCTCTCCATTCGTTGATGCTGAGGAGGATCTAAGAGTACCTGTGCCTGATTACACTATGGACTCCCCTCCATTCCAGGTGATGGATTCCTTGGCAGCTACTAAGGTGCCTCGGATCTCCATTTCGTGGTATGGTCGTATCCTCGAGGTGCGTACTTATCTTAATCCTTTATATTTTTTATCACTATTTTAGCTTTTTTATTAATTGCATTCTCTTTTTAGGATTGGGGGTACTCGTACCTGCCTTTTTTAGCCCCCAGGATACTTGGGGAGGCTCGTTTTCCTATCCGCCATCGTCTGGTCATGATAGGAAGAGACGAGCAACTTCAGCCGGCGACTTTCGCCAGAGGATTCTTTCGGCGACTCGTGCGTCGGTGAGTATGACTTTGACACCACACATTTTCCTGTAAATATTTTTTGCATGATTTTCTCTTGTGGTTGTGTTTTGTAGATCGATCTCCGTCCTTGGAGTTTAATCGTCGGCGTCCTTGAGGCTGTCCGGGCAGGTATAGTTTGCTGCCGTTTCCGGGCCCTATATCAGGGAATCTCTCTGCTATAGAGGATGGACGCTTGGTTCTTAGGCGAGCATGTCTTCTGGCAGTTCTCGTCCGAGGAACCTTTGGTTCTTGCGGACCCTCCGAGCCTGATGCTGCGTTCGAACTTGTTGTCTACCAAGGATCGAGCTTAGGCAATCCTTGGTTATCCAGCGGAGTAGCTGGTGATACCGGGTGCATCTTACCCGACGTTCGTTGCATCCAGGCTGACTCCTTTTCCAGCTTTCGTTCAGGTTAGTATTTCTTCTTTTCCTTTTCTTTGACTTTTGTTCGGAACTTTGACTCCTTTATTATTATATTTTCAGCGATTCGAACTGGGTGGTTGGGTGCCTCCCACGGCGGAGATCACGTATATCGACGCTTTCAAGTCGGTAATTCGTAAGATTCTTCTAGCGGCGGAGGATGGAGACATACCGTTCGTACCTGAGACGGTTGAGTCAGTATGCTTTATTTTGTATATGTATATATTTTCTTTTCCATAAATCATATACGTTTGTCTTATAACTGTCCTTTATTTTTAGGTTTTTTTTTACTTTTACCACCAAAAAAATCAGTAAATTGTTTTTTACCTTCAAAACTTTTAAAAGTTTTTTTTTACCACCAAAAATATTTCTAAAAATTGTTTTTTACCACCCACCATTAAGAAAACCGTTAAATCTAACGGTTTAAAAAAAATCATCGATTTTTATGCGCAAAACATGTTTTTCCAAGTTTTAAGGGGGCATTTTGGCCTCAAGGATCCAATTTTAGGTCAAAATTGACAAAAAAAATGATCCGAAATGCCTCATTTTTTATGTTCACGCAAATCGAAATATTTTAAACACACAAAACGAGGCATTTTCGATCATTTTTTGTCAATTCTGACCTCAAATTGGATCCTTTGGGCCAAAATCCCCCCTAAATCTATGAAGAACATGTTTTGTGCGCGAACATCGAAGAATTTAAAAAATTCCGTTAGGTCTTTGACGGTAGGTGGTAAAAAATAATATTTAATTTTTTGTTTGGTGGTTAAATAAAACTTTTAAAAGTTGTGGTGGTAAAAAACAATTTTTTGTGGTAAAAGTCAAAATATCCTTATTTATAGGTTCCGCGAGAGACCGTGAACGACACAGTGATGACTATGCGTGCTTTCCGAGCTGCTTATCGGAGAGCTCTCGTGGCTTTGTCATGCTGTGATCATCGAATGGTCGCGGTAAAAAAAAATTTTCTTTTTTGTTTGTTTTTTTTTTAATATCACAGTTATTACACGTTTTGTGTACTAATCTTTGTATTGGATTTTGCAGGATGTACAGCAGGCTTCCGGGAGTCGCCGAGCATCCTGACTTCATTTTTTTTTTCTATGAAAAATGTACATTTTTTTATTTTTACTGTTGTACATATGACACATATTTTTTGTATATATCATTATTATTTTTTATTTCCATAAGTTTTTAAAAGCGAAAAGTTTTTCCGAGGGAGGGAAAGGATTCTAGACTTACCCCTCTTGAAAAAATAATTAAAAGGACGTAAAGAAAGCAAAGGGAAAGAAAAAGGACGAATGGAAAAAAAAAGAACTTAAAAGAAAATAAAATAAAAAAGAAAATAAAAAGGAAGTTAGAAAAGGAAAGGAGTAAATAAAATAATAAAAAAAATAAAGGAAACGAAACAAACAAAGGCAAGCCTATGGATTAGTCATAAGATCTCGTTAATATTCCATTAATTGGTAGTACAAAATACGGAAATAAACCAACCAACATGTTGTGACAGAATAGGATGGCGCAACAAGATAAGTTGCGCGCAGTTGTCGCACTCATGTAAATTGTTTGCGCGCGCAACTCGTAAGATGCGCGCGCCGCCTGCGGGTGAACTTTCTTTTGGGCGAAAATTGCTAAATCACCTCGTTTGGGTCTATTTAAACGTGCTTTCATGTAGATTTTTGATCATATAACATTCATTCGTTGATAGTCTTATTCATAAAGAAAAAAATATTGCTCTCTTTTTTATTTGTGCTTTTTCTCTTTCTTTTAAACGATGGTGAAAACATTTGAGCAACGTTTGAAAGAATGGGTCACTTCCCTTTCTACTGAGGATAAATTGGCTTTTAAAATATACCATGTTGACCCCCATGCAACTCAACATAAATTTTTATTTCCTCCATGCTATAGTTGATCATTAGGACTCGAACCATCATCTTTTCCTTTTTAAGGGGGATTAAATTGTCCCACTACCTGGTGAATTTGAGGCTCTTCTAGGCTTCCCTGCAAATACTCTCCCCGTGACGTATGCCCCTACCTTGTTAGATTCAAAACCTGTATTTCAACAATTTTTTGGCTTGAATGACAATGATATGACCAAAATTGGGGCAGAAGAAGGCGTGAATTTAATTCAATTTATTGAACACTTCGTCACCCCTCGTGGCAACTTGACTAAACAACGTTTTAAAATTCGTGCTTTGTGTTTTTGTCTTGTTGTTAAATGTTTTCTTAGGACAGGTAAAGAATATGGGGATTATTCTATAGTGTCCATGGTAAAGCAAATAGAGGGATGTCATTCACCTGCTCCCTTAGATCTAGCGGAAATTGTACTATGCTTGAATCACCTCAGAGGAAATCCAAACGAAAATGGTTTCACGGGAAGTCCACTCCTATTACACGTACATTTTTTTTATTTTTTTCGTCGTATCTAAGCGCAACCTTGAAAGTTGCACTGGTCTGACCAGAGCAATCTTCCAAGATGCGCGTAAGTGGCACTCGCGACTGTTTGTCATGTGCGCGCCACTTGCTGGTGTAATGTCGCAAATTAATTTTTCTTCTCTTTTTTTTTCAGATTTGGCTCATGAAGCGCTTGCGAATTGTCGATCAGCTACAAAATCTTGAGGCTAACGGAGTGAGAACATTCCCTGGTCGTCGTATTCTTTACAAACATAAGAATGAGGAAGAATGGACGTCATTTTTCTGTCATGGGGTTCCTAACATACGCTTTTTGATTCCCTAGTGGATCATAAGTAGTATGTCCCTAAATTAAGCTTTTAGGCCTCTCTAGTATTACTTATATCTTTCCTTATAGGGTGATGAGATAATATGGGATTAAACAAATTATTCCCTCACATGATTGTGATTCCCCTAAAGATGTGAATTTTAAATCTAAGGGAGTGTTAAATAGGGCTCGTCAACAAAGTCAAGCCGCCTCAGCTCGCAATCCACCTAAGCCATCGATGCATTCGGCCTCTACTACTCCTCCTAATGGCTAAAACAAAGGAGTGAGAAGAAAATTAGACTTCTCCTCATCACCTAAGACTCGTTCAAGGGAACCTAAAAGGAAGGTTTCTCCAAAACCTACATAACAAGGCGTGAAGATTAAGGAACCATCATCAAATCCTCACAAGAAGGCTTCATCAAATACCAAAGACAAGGGAAAGAGAGTCGAAAGGCCCCCTATACCTATATTGAAGAACAATGTTTGGGTTAAAAAGAAGACAGAAGGGGAAAGCTCTAATGTTGCAGAGAATACTGCAATGGAAACCACTCCTCCGTCAACTGTGACGATTGAGGATATAGTAAAACCTTAGAGTGTTACACAATATCAGTAGTTTAATTTATTTTTTAATAAAGTGTAATCAGAACTATGTTTTTTTTTTATTTATTATCTAGTTTTTATGATGTCTTTTGGGAATAAAAATAAGCTCTATTTTTTATTTATTTATATGACCGAATCTTAAAGATTGCTTACATCTTCGCATTATGAAATCAGGTCTTTGCGTAGTTCTTTGCAAAAAGAGGTATATATTTTTTCTTTAATCCTACTTGTAAAAATTAAATGAAAAATCAATCAAACTTTGTTTAACAACATAAATCAAAGTTTAATTTTGTTGTTTTCCGAGTATACATAATGTTTGAAAACGCCCTAATTTTGTCGCTAGTAAAAATCAAAATTCTATTCAAGCGTAAAATTCTAGGTTCGTAGTTCGTCATCAGGTGGCGCGCGCAACTTATTCTCTTGCGCGTGACATCTGCGCGCATCACATTAGGTTGCGCGCGACACCTGTGCCACACGCATTGAAAAATAAAATTTAATCATTTACCCCCCAAGTGTGAAAAGTTATTTTTTCGTAAAGTTCGAAAAAAAACTTAACACTTTGAATGGTATATATTTTTATGATTACCCCCCCCCCCCAAGTGTTATGAGCTTTACCGTGCGATTCAGTAAAGTGCATAACACTTAGAATCTTTATTTGAATGCAAAGAAATATGATTGTTAATTATGAATGAACGAGTTTATTCGGATTTTTATATGTAATACTTTTTAAATCGATCAATGTTTATTAGTTGACGGATTTCATCGCCACCAATATCCATTAATCGAACAGCTCCTCCTGATAGAATTTCAATTACACGGTATGGTCCTATCCAATTAGGTTTGAAATTCCCTCTTGGATCGGTTGGTGGACCCCTAACCTCTTTTAGTATAAAGTCACCTTCTTTAATATTACAAGGTCGTACCCGTTTATTAAAGTGTTGTGCTATACCTCGTTGGTAGACTTGTGCAAGACGCAAAGATTTTAATCGTCATTCATTGAAGAATAAAAGCTCTTCATACCTTTCTCGTACCCATTCAGCTTCCAGTAGCTTTCTTTTGAGTACGATGCGTAGGGATGGTATTTCTAGTTCAACTGGTTGAACTTCTTCCATGCCGCAAACTAAGGAGTAAGATTCGATTTTATATTTTTATAAAATTCTGAATCTTCCGCGAGCGCATCACTAGAGGTTGCGCTGGGTGCCACGCAAAACCTTATGAGTTGCGCACGCCAGACCAGCTTGACTCATTGAGATGTGCGCGGATTTTTATGCGATAGCTTTATTTTTTAACCTAGGCTCCTCTAAATCCGTCAAAATTAGGTTTTAACCTTGGGCTTAAGCCTAATTATGATCGGGCTTAGTTAATTTAGACTTTAATTAGTTTTATTTTGGGTTAGGCTAGATGTTTTATATTTTTGTGACTCAATCAATTGTCCATAAGCATTCTTCACGTTGATCCAACATAAAGATGGTTTTATTTATTGTAGACACCTAAAAATGCCTCCCCAAAACCACACCCGGTGATGAACAACCTTTCACCGTCATTATTGGTCGGTTTGAGTATTTAACCTTTGGAGTGCTAAAATCCATATTGATTCCTAATACATTTCATAAACCAATCCAATTCCTAGCTCATTTCCCTAAACCATAACTTACTTTCCACTTTTCGTGTCCACTTTTCGTGATCCAATTATTATTTGGTTGGATAGGCCTTGAAATAAGCTTTCCAATGATATATCATAACCCCAATTCCGATTAAAAACGAAGAAGATATGAGCAAAATACTAAACTCGGCCTAAAACCGACACCCTTTCACTAAAACGGCTATATCATAAAATTTACAAAATATTTTGACCTAATTAAAATTAGGTTGGAAAGTAGACTTGATAATATTTTCAATGATATATTATATGCCTTATTCCAAGTTACGGATCAAAAGTTACCATAGTTTAAAAAACGCGGAATTACCGCGCAACAACTAAATTGCCACGTCGCGACAATTGCTGACGTGTCTCAGTGTCTGATATCGTGACACGGTATTCTATGTCGTGTCGCAGTACACATACCGTGACACGGTGCTTTTTCCGTGTCTTTTCCGCATTTTTTCTCGCTTTTCTGGAAAAGTTGTACATCGTCACACGGCGCCACGTGCTGCGCCACGGTAGACAATGTCGCGTCACGATGTCCTTTGTCGTGTCACGGTACACATACCATGACGCGAGAAATTCTGCGTTCTCTCAGCATACCATAGTTCACGTATTTTATCATTTAGGGAAAAACTTTGTGCCGCGCCACGGTAGGTAATACTGTGACACGGTGCCCAAGTTGACCGTGTCATGGTACACACACCGTGTCATGGTGCCCCAAATTAGGGTTTTTATCTTTTCTAGGGTTTTGTGTGATCCCCTACTCTTTTCCTCTATAAATACGAGCCTCATTTCTGTGATTCGAGGGCACAAAAAATCATTCTCTCTCTCTCTCTCTCTACACCAACAATCATTCTCTTCTCTCTTTCTCTCTTGCTTTAGCATAAACACTAGACTCCTTATTCTTCCGTAATAATTCCCCTAAGCACTCCAAGGAGTCCATACTTGACCCGAGGTTATACCCTTAAACCAAGGTGTGAAAGGTTCAATTAACTGAGGGTTTGGACCAAATCAACTCTACTTTTTTAATTTAATTGTTTTAATTTGATTTATATATTTATTGAAGTTACTAACAGTTCATGATGTAGCAATTCAAGAAAACGCGGAAAGTGAGTAAATAATTTCTTAATTAATCTTATTTTTGTTCTTGTTGCTAGTATCATGATTAGGTTTATTATGATTTGATTTGACTAACGATATTATTGTTAAATTGCTTCCAATATTAATGTTGATTTTATTATATTTTTTATGATTACCATATTGCATGTTAAAGGGAATATGTAATTGAAAATCACGACTAATAAGATAATTTGGACAACCGGTTTAGGTTCCTTTTTAATCTTGTTGTGTTAATTAAGTGATCACAAATATTTTAGAATTATGTGTTGCATTAATATTCAACCAATTTAGCATAATAATAGTTTGGAGCAAATTGAATTTTTGTTTCTATGCCTTTGAGATCGCAGGAATCACTTTTCACTATAAGAATCGAGTAGAGGCCAATACGCGCGAATGTGACTCCATGACTCACTTTGTACTATCATCCCCGATCCTCCTTTCGTGGTTCCGAACCATATGGAGTTAGTAATCTCATGGGTTATGAATGGGGTGTAACCTTCACGAGTCAATCGTTGTTGCCTATCGTTGTCCCTTTATTTGTGGTTGCCTTTTATGATCCGTGAACGATTTACAAGTTCCTTAAAAACTTGTTGGCGGCTCCCTACTTTCCTTGTCCCTAATCGTATATGTCAATTCCCACTTCCTAAGAGTGCCAAGCACATTCACAACATGCTTACATAGGCGTACTTCGAACGACGCCTATAATTTGGCGACTCCACTTGGGAGGATTCTTGATTTATTTATCGATTGAGTGATCTGTATTTAATTAAGATGAGTGGATGAGACTTGAAAGATTCTTGAAAAATATTCCTGTATTTAAATTGGCATTTTTGCATAAGCATAGACGTTTTAACGTAGTATTTTAGGTTTACCCGTAGGAAAAGTTCAATAACCTTATTGCGAACGAAGAAAAAAGGCACCAATCAGATTTCCTGACTGCCGTGTCACGGTGCAGTCTGCCGTCAGGCAGCGTTCTGTACCATGACACGGTGTTTCCTGCCATGTCGCGGCAGTCCTGAAATCTTTCCAGTGGCTTTTTTTTTATCACAGTTAGCTTCCTTCGACTTTTTCTGAAAAAAAACTTGTATGTTCTACATACGTCTTATCCCGGGGAATTTAAGCTCTATCAACCTAAAAAAGCTCATGGAAATAAGGGTTCATCCAAGTTATTAAATTCACCCAATCCATGGAGTCAAGTTCGATTTAATCACGAACTTGCGGAGCTGCCCATTGGCATTCACCCTCAAGGGAGGCTGCCTTCCTAACGCGTCCAAACTCTTAACCATGGTACCCTTTTGACACCAAATAAACTTGATCATAGTGGAACATAGAACTTGACCTTAGGTTGCGAACTCTTCTTTGCATCATTGTGCCTACATGCCCTATATGTGATGTTTTTGATCTTAACCTTAACGAGTTTTCTTTGTCTATGGTGGTTAATTTTATGACTTACAAATGCCAATGGACCGTACTCACTTAGTAATTAGCACAAACACTAAAATGAAATAAAACTGGAAAAAGAAAACACACAAAAACACCTTGAACTGATAACCGCGCCACAGCAATCCGTGCCAGGTCACGGCAATCAGTGTCGTATCACGGCATATTGTACCGCGACACGGTATAGTTCGCTGTGTCACGGTGCCCAGGGAATAAGTCTAGTCAGCTTTTTTTTAGTCTTCCGTGCTAAATTGGCCTCGGGTCAGTCATTTTGGTTACTGTTCACATGTCTAGCCATACGATCATACCACGAGTCTTATAATATCACTTAATCACTCACGAGTCAAGTACAGTCCACACACTTTCTTTATTTTCCGACTCGAGCCGTGCACCATGTCGTTTAGGAATTGTGTTGATTGATTGTTGAGGTTAAAGTGATTAATGAAAGTTTGGATGTGTGTAGTTTGATTAGGCCTTGAAAATTATGCTAGATTGCATTGCGATTGCTAATGACACGACCCATTGATTTAGGTATTGCAATTATCGACTGGTTTGGATTGTGATTCTCCTAGTTTGTTATTCATAGTGAACCCTAGCTTAACGATTAAGAGATAGCTCTTTGCTTCCAATTGATAGCTCTTATCATTAGTCTTCACAACCAATGATTTGCATGATCTTCCCAAGTTGTTGTAATTGTCATGATTACTTATTGACCCCCATTCCCTAGTGTTTCTTTAGTTTCGCTCTTGGTTTAGGTAGTTGATTAGTGTTACCTGACATCGACCTAGCTTAGGCGCTAATTGGAAATACTTGAACATAACCGTTCCTAGTGGTTCGACCCTTGACTTACCTCAACACTCGTATTTAGGTGTTTTAAGTGATTATAAATTTGTTTGGCCCTAGGGAGGATTAGATAACGACCTACTTTTCCCTACGTCAGAGAGCCATTGATGAAATCATGAAAGAGAGTGATGATTGAGGGTGTGCCCATCGTAGGGGATCCTTCTCCTTATATGCCCACGACCATTTAAAAGCCTAGGACTTTACACTTGTTAGGGTGTATTAGGATTTGAATTCCTGACTGTTTGGGGGATCTTGAATTAGAGTTGATCCTATCATTATGTTTTTTTGTAAGAAACTAGTAAGGAGTTGCCAATGAGTTTTAAGAAAACTCATAAACCTCGTTCATGCCTTTCTCCCAAGTAGAGTTCAAGGGATATTTAGCATGAATCGTAAGTTTACCCATGCCCAAATTGGTCTACATATACCAGAAATGAGTTCAGGAGCGAGGGTACTAAAATAATGTTCTCTTTAGGGGGGAATCGTTATTCTAGCCCTAGTGCGGCCTCTACTAGCTCTTCCTTTTTCACAATTTCATCACCAAACAATATATGCAACGTGATACCTAAAAACTAAGTTAGTTGATTTTATTTACAAGCATTAATCACATAGGAATTACATTGCAAAAGTCGTTATTCTTATTTAATTCTAATTCGTGAAAAGAACAAGAAATAAACAATTTTCTCCTTGTCTTAAGTGATTAAACAATAATTAATTATTTAATTCTATTCTTTATTTAACGTAAGATGCTACGTGAAATTAATTAATTAAAAGTTTGTTTAAATTAGTCAAACAACACTACTTAATCAATTAAAGGTTTGTTTAAACAAAAAAGAAAAGATGATTGATGTAAGTGCTCGGGAATTTACCACTTTTCCTTGCTAGATCTTCGTTTAGAACACTTATGGACTCCTCCTTGTTCGAGAACCTCAACAATAGTAACAAAGTGATAAAGGGGTGAGTGTTTAGGACAAGAGGGTTGAGAGTACACAAGTTCACAAAGTTTCTTACAGAGTTTCGGGTTATTTTCTGTCTGTTTTGAGTCTCGTATTAAGCCTATATTTATAGGGAATGAGTGCATTTAAGGTTTTGAGTCTCGTATTAAGCATCTGAATGGGTTGCGTGCGACTGCCCAGCGCAAGTAATTCGGATGCGCTACTAATGGCAGCACAACTGGATGTCTTGCGCGCGGTATTATGGTAAGATTCGATTTTAAATTTTTATGAAATTTTGAACCTTCCGCGGGCGCATCACTAGAGGTTGCGTTGGGTATCACGGGCAACATTGTGAGTTGCGCGCGCCAGACCAGCTTGACTCATTGAGATACGCGCGGATTTTTCCACGGCATCTTTCATTTTTAACCTAGGCGCCCTAAATCTGTTAAAATTAGGTTTTAACCTCGGCCTTAAGCCTAATTATGATCGGGCTTAGTTAATTTGGAAATAAATTCATTTTATTTTGGGTTAGGCTAGATGTTAAAGATGTCGAAACGATCCCTGATTCGCTATGTGTTTGAGTAAGTAGCTATTAATGCTCGAAAAAGTATTTTCTAGTCTTAACGCGCTAAAGAATCTAGATTGATCCTTTGCAAGTGTAGAACGCTTTTACAAGTCCTAAGTGATGTAACGTCATGAGAAGATATCGGTTTAAAAAAGAGTAAAGAGGATGATACCCTCTCAATTATGGCATCATTGATCTAAAGTCCCTCAATATGTGATGAGTGTCATTTATGGCACTCATTTAGCTTCTTTTAGGATGATTTTTCATTTTTTTACATCTCCTTTATCTCCATTTCTCTATTTTGGATTTTCCTTAGTTACTTTCTTATTTTCTTAATTTTCCTAGTTTATTTTGCATTTTCTTCTTTACTTGTTTGCTTTTCTTTAATTCTAGGAAGTTGGCGATGTTCGAGAGGCTCAATGGCATTTCTCTTGGGGTTTTCAAGCCAAAGATGTGTCCCGGTCCCTCTTTTTGAAGCCCAAAAGGAAAGGAGTCCAAGTGTCAAGTCTTCAAGGTTGCGCCCTCATACCACGTGGACGTGAAATGGCGGTGTTGAACCCACCAAGATGGCTCCTAGAAACTGCCTATATCATCATGCATCATCCGGAGCTTAAGGGGTCATTTTCGAGCGCACAAGAGGACATGCCCTGCTCCCATGGCGCGGCCGCGCGCGTTGGAGGAGCGGTCACGCACTCTCTCCTCCTTATTTCCGTACCCATTTTGTTGTGGTCGCATAATGGAGTGAGAGGCCGCGCCTTTTGAGGTCTCTTTTGGACGTCTAACTAACTTCTCCTTAGTTAGTTTTACTATATATAGATTTCCTTCATTTTTAGAGAAAGGAGAATGAAAGAAGTTTAAGACATAATTTTGATAATATTTTTAGCTTAGTTGAGAGCTTCTCCCTCTAGTTTTAGGGTTAGTTTAGGAGTAGATTAAGAGAGAGAAAGTGAGAGATTTCAATAATGATTTGAGAGATTGATGATACAAGGGTGACAATTGTGTTGAAGATCTTCTCTATTATCAATGAGCATTTCTAACTCTATCTCATATTATTGTTTTGTTTAGATTCATTTTTGTTTGATTTGATTTTGATGTTTGATCTTCATTAGTGTAATTGTTCTTCATATTTTTTTGATTCTTGATTTCTTTAGTTGTTTGTCGATAGATGATGATTCTTGATTAGTTGTTTGGCTAGGAATTGGGTGAAACTTGTATGATTGATTGATTGTGATTAATTTGGGAATTGTGTTGATTGATTGTCGAGATTAAAGTTATTAATGTAAGTTTGCATGTGTGTAATTCAATTAGGCCTTGAGAATTATGCTAGATTGCGTTGTAATTGCTAATGACACGACCAATTGATTTAGGAATTGCAGTTATCGATTGGTTTGGATTGTGACTCTCTAAGTTTGTTATTTGTAGAGACATCTAGCTTAATGATTAGGAGATAGCTCTTTGATTCCAATTGATTGCTCTTATCATTAGTTTTCACAACCTTTGATTGGCATGTTCTTCCCAAGTTGTTGCAATTATCATGATTACTTATTGATCCCCATTCCCTATTGTTTTATTTGTTTGGTACTTTGTTTTGGTAGTTGTTAGTGTTACCTCTTCACCTCTTGACTTCGACCTAGCTTAGGCATTTATTGAAAACACTTAAACATAACCGTTCCTAGTGGTTCGACCCTTGACTTACCTCTATACTTTTATTTAGCTTTGTTAAGTGTTTATAAATTTAGTTTGACTTAGGGAGGATTAGTCAACAACCTAGTCTTTCCCCTCGTCAATATGTCATTGAAACATTAGTCTATGATTTCCACAAATTAAAAGATAATAAAACAGGAGGTGTTTCGGCATTCTTAGCCTAACACGTGAATAGAGGTTTTCACGCTCGTTTGCCAAAATGCAGTATTTAGAGTCAACAAGATAGAAATACATGTCTCGGGACTGGAGGCATATATCTTAATCCAGTGAGAGAGAAGAAAATCAGCAACTCTCTCACCAGTTTTGTCCACAAGATGAAAACACGCATCTCAAGACTGGGGGGCACGTGTCTAAATAGGTGCGACTCGGCATGTCGCTCTTTATACAAGGGGTGAACGAACAACCTAACTATCTGGTAAGCTAGTAAGCTCACTAACTACCGTACGTATTTGCTTCCAATCGAGAAGTGTCTGCTCTCGATGGTTTGGCGTGCCATTCGACTCGTTTTAGCTAATGCCTAAAGTTTGTAAAGAGGTTCTACCGTTTTCGTTACGGGAGGTAGATCACGTTGCTGGGAAGAGGTGAAATTTTATGCAGCACCTACACCCTACAATTTTACGCTGTACGATACGCCAGTCTTTTTACTATGGACGCCAAAAAGAAAGAAAAGAACGTGACATTTCTAAAGTCAGTACAGTAAAATGACAAACATGTCTATTGGAGCTTTTACATAAAGCACCACTACGGAACGTTTTAAGACACGCTAACGAAAAACGTCCAAAATGTATACTTAGAGAGAGCACAAAGCACGGTGTACATGCAGGATGATGCAAAAACCTATCAAAGAAGAAAATAAACTACAAGATGCAAAGCATTTAAATGATTTCGATAATTTGTGCGCCATTACGTCTTTTAAGTGACCGGTATCCGCGCGTAACTCAGTGGGTCGAGCTGGCCAAGCGCGCGCATCGTTCTGAGTTGTGCAAGGCTGTCACGTGCAACTGATTGAGTTGCGAGCGATTTAAGTCAGCAAAAGGAAATCGCCGAGCGCGATTTTCTTTTTGCTTTCTGTTTCCTTTCTTCGCCATTTTCGACTGTTTCTCTCTCTACAAAGCTTGAAATTTGTGTTTTTCGAAGCTAAAGGAAGAAGATCTCGCCCCCTATTCAAATTTGCCTCATTCCAATGTAAGTTTTTGCTTGTTTCACTTTGTTTTTTAGCAAAATTTGGGGAAAATCGAACCGTAAAACCCCAATTTTCAAATTTGGGGGATTTTAATTCGGTTCATTATTCTTGAAATTGTTTGTTCTATGTTGCTATGCTATGTTTAGGAGTGTTTTGCAATAAATTTCATGAAAAATGGTTGAGTATTGAACCTTGTATAAGCATTTTTTGTTTAAGTACGTTCTTGGTATTTTTTCTTCGAATTTATTTCGAATTTGTTGTTTTTTGCTTGCTCATTTGGTTATACTTGTTGATTTAGAGGTGAATTATAGTATTAGAACTACAATTACTTTCATGAATCATGTTTTGAAAATTTGAATCCAAAAAATGGCGCGAAGTGTACACTTTAGCTTGTTTTTGCCATGTTCGAACCTCGAGATTGTTTGGTAGACGATAATTACGTTTCTGTTATTATTATTCGTCTGAAAATAGTGGACTCTTTGAGATTAAGGAATATAATCTCTAAAATACTTTAGTTGAAACTGGTATAGGATGACTTTTGGGGATGTTAAAGCCCCTATTTACTTAGTTTAACTGCAGGTATCGTAGCCCCCAAGCGTGGGTGGCATTCGATTTTTGTGTTTTGCCCTTTCGGCAATCGTTATGCTACCGAAATGGGTCTAGACCACGTATATTAGTCTTTTAGGAATGTAAACTAATAAGGAATTTTGTCGATTACACTATGGACTCCTCTCCATTCGTTGATGCTGAGGAGGATCTAAGAGTACCTGTGCCTGATTACACTATGGACTCCCCTCCATTCCAGGTGATGGATTCCGTGGCAGCTACTAAGGTGCCTCGGATCTCCATTTCGTGGTATGGTCGTATCCTCGAGGTGCGTACTTATCTTAATCCTTTATATTTTTTTTATCACTATTTTAGCTTTTTTATTAATTGCATTCTCTTTTTAGGATTGGGGGTACTCGTACCTGCCTTTTTTAGCCCCCAGGATACTTGGGGAGGCTCGTTTTCCTATCCGCCATCGTCTGGTCATGATAGGAAGAGACGAGCAACTTCAGCCGGCGACTTTCGCCAGAGGATTCTTTCGGCGACTCGTGCGTCGGTGAGTATGACTTTGACACCACACATTTTCCTGTAAATATTTTTTGCATGATTTTCTCTTGTGGTTGTGTTTTGTAGATCGATCTCCGTCCTTGGAGTTTAATCGTCGGCGTCCTTGAGGCTGTCCGGGCAGGTATAGTTTGCTGCCGTTTCCGGGCCCTATATCAGGGAATCTCTCTGCTCTAGAGGATGGACGCTTGGTTCTTAGGCGAGCATGTCTTCTGGCAGTTCTCGTCCGAGGAACATTTGGTTCTTGCGGACCCTCCGAGCCTGATGCTGCGTTCGAACTTGTTGTCTACCAAGGATCGAGCTTAGGCAATCCTTGGTTATCCAGCGGAGTAGCTGGTGCTACCGGGTGCATCTTACCCGACGTTCGTTGCATCTAGGCTGACTCCTTTTCCAGCTTTCGTTCAGGTTAGTATTTCTTCTTTTCCTTTTCTTTGACTTTTGTTCGGAACTTTGACTCCTTTATTATTATATTTTCAGCGATTCGAACTGGGTGGTTGGGTGCCTCCCACGGCGGAGATCACGTATATCGACGCTTTCAGGTCGGTAATTCGTAAGATTCTTCTAGCGGCGGAGGATGGAGACATACCGTTCGTACCTGAGACGGTTGAGTTAGTATGCTTTATTTTGTATATGTATATATTTTCTTTTCCATAAATCATATACGTTTGTCTTATAACTGTCCTTTATTTTTAGGTTTTTTTTTTACTTTTACCACCAAAAAAATCAGCAAATTGTTTTTTACCTTCAAAACTGTTAAAAGTTTTTTTTTACCACCAAAAATATTTCTAAAAATTGTTTTTTACCACCCACCACTAAGAAAACCGTTAAATCTAACGGTTTAAAAAAAATCATCGATTTTTATGCGCAAAACATGTTTTTCCAAGTTTTAAGGGGGCATTTTGGCCCCAAGGATCCAATTTTAGGTCAAAATTGACAAAAAAAATGATCCGAAATGCCTCATTTTTTATGTTCACGCAAATCGAGGTATTTTAAACACGCAAAACGAGGCATTTTCGATCATTTTTTGTCAATTCTGACCTCAAATTGGATCCTTTGGGCCAAAATCCCCCCTAAATCTATGAAGAACATGTTTTGTGCGCGAACATCGAAGAATTTAAAAAATTCCGTTAGGTCTTTGACGGTAGGTGGTAAAAAATAATATTTAATTTTTTGTTTGGTGGTTAAATAAAACTTTTAAAAGTTGTGGTGGTAAAAAACAATTTTTGGATCTTTTTTTGTGGTAAAAGTCAAAATATCCTTATTTATAGGTTCCGCGAGAGACCGTGAACGACACAGTGATGACTATGCGTGCTTTCCGAGCTGCTTATCGGAGAGCTCTCGTGGCTTTGTCATGCTGTGATCATCGAATGGTCGCAGTAAAAAAAAATTTTCTTTTTTGTTTGTTTTTTTTTAATATCACAGTTATTACACGTTTTGTGTACTAATCTTTGTATTGGATTTTGCAGGATGTACAGCAGGCTTCCGGGAGTCGCCGAGCATCCTGACTTCATTTTTTTTTTCTATGAAAAATGTACATTTTTTTATTTTGACTGTTGTACATATGACACATATTTTTTGTATATATCATTATTATTTTTTATTTCCATAAGTTTTTAAAAGCGAAAAGTTTTTCCGAGGGAGGGAAAGGATTCTAGACTTACCCCTCTTGAAAAAATAATTAAAAGGACGAAAAGAAAGCAAAGGGAAAGAAAAAGGAAGAATGGAAAAAAAAAAGAACTTAAAAGAAAATAAAATAAAAAAGAAAATAAAAAGGAAGTTAGAAAAGGAAAGGAGTAAATAAAATAATAAAAAAAATAAAGGAAACGAAACAAACAAAGGCAAGCCTATGGATTAGTCATAAGATCTCGTTAATATTCCATTAATTGGTAGTACAAAATACGGAAATAAACCAACCAACATGTTGTGACAGAATAGGATGGCGCAACAAGATAAGTTGCGCGCAGTTGTCGCACTCATGTAAATTGTTTGCGCGCGCAACTCGTAAGATGCGCGCGCCGCCTGCGGGTGAACTTTCTTTTGGGCGAAAATTGCTGAATCACCTCGTTTGGGTCTATTTAAACGTGCTTTCATGTAGGCTTTTGATCATATCACATTCATTCGTTGATAGTCTTATTCATAAAGAAAAAAATATTGCTCTCTTTTTTATTTGTGCTTTTTCTCTTTCTTTTAAACGATGGTGAAAACATTTGAGCAACGTTTGAAAGAATGGGTCACTTCCCTTTCTACCGAGGATAAATTGGCTTTTAAAATATACCATGTTGACCCCCATGCAACTCAACATAAATTTTTATTTCCTCCATGCTATAGTTGATCATTAGGACTCGAACCATCATCTTTTCCTTTTTAAGGGGGATGAAATTGTCCCACTACCTGGTGAATTTGAGGCTCTTCTAGGCTTCCCTGCAAATACTCTCCCCGTGACGTATGCCCCTACCTTGTTAGATTCAAAACCTGTATTTCAACAATTTTTTGGCTTGAATGACAATGATATGACCAAAATTGGGGCAGAAGAAGGCGTGAATTTAATTCAATTTATTGAACACTTCGTCACCCCTCGTGGCAACTTGACTAAACAACGTTTTAAAATTCGTGCTTTGTGTTTTTGTCTTGTTGTTAAATGTTTTCTTAGGACAGGTAAAGAATATGGGGATTATTCTATAGTGTCCATGGTAAAGCAAATAGAGGGATGTCATTCACCTGCTCCCTTAGATCTAGCGGAAATTGTACTATGCTTGAATCACCTCAGAGGAAATCCAAACGAAAATGGTTTCACGGGAAGTCCACTCCTATTACACGTACATTTTTTTTTTTTTCGTCGTATCTAAGCGCAACCTTGAAAGTTGCACTGGTCTGACCAGAGCAATCTTCCAAGATGCGCGTAAGTGGCACTCGCGACTGTTTGTCATGTGTGCGCCACTTGCTTGTGTAATGTCGCAAATTAATTTTTCTTCTCTTTTTTTTTCAGATATGGCTCATGAAGCGCTTGCGAATTGTCGATCAGCTACAAAATCTTGAGGCTAACGGAGTGAGAACATTCCCTGGTCGTCGTATTCTTTACAAACATAAGAATGAGGAAGAATGGACGTCATTTTTCTGTCATGGGGTTCCTAACATACGCTTTTTGATTCCCTAGTGGATCATAAGTAGTATGTCCCTAAATTAAGCTTTTAGGCCTCTCTAGTATTACTTATATCTTTCCTTATAGGGTGATGAGATAATATGGGATGAAACAAATTATTCCCTTCCATGATTGTGATTCCCCTAAAGATGTGAATTTTAAATCTAAGGGAGTGTTAAATAGGGCTCGTCAACAAAGTCAAGCCGCCTCAGCTCGCAATCCACCTAAGCCATCGATGCATTCGGCCTCTACTACTCCTCCTAATGGCTAAAACAAAGGAGTGAGAAGAAAATTAGACTTCTCCTCATCACCTAAGACTCGTTCAAGGGAACCTAAAAGGAAGGTTTCTCCAAAACCTACGTAACGAGGCGTGAAGATTAAGGAACCATCATCAAATCCTCACAAGAAGGCTTCATCAAATACCAAAGACAAGGGAAAGAGAGTCGAAAGGCCCCCTATACCTATATTGAAGAATAATGTTTGGGTTAAAAAGAAGACAGAAGGGGAAAGCTCTAATGTTGCAGAGAATACTGCAATGGAAACCACTCCTCCGTCAACTGTGACGATTGAGGATATAGTAAAACCTTAGAGTGTTACACAATATCAGTAGTTTAATTTATTTTTTAATAAAGTGTAATCAGAACTATGTTTTTTTTTTTATTTATTATCTAGTTTTTATGATGTCTTTTGGGAATAAAAATGAGCTCTATTTTTTATTTATTTATATGACCAAATCTTAAAGATTGCTTACATCTTCGCATTATGAAATCAGGTCTTTGCGTAGTTCTTTGCAAAAAGAGGTATATATTTTTTCTTTAATCCTACTTGTAAAAATTAAATGAAAAATCAATCAAACTTTTTTTAACAACTTAAATCAAAGTTTAATTTTGTTGTTTTCCGAGTATACATAATGTTTGAAAACGCCCTAATTTTGTCGCTAGTAAAAATCAAAATTCTATTCAAGCGTAAAATTCTAGGTTCGTAGTTCGTCATTAGGTGGCGCGCGCAACTTATTCTCTTGCGCGTGACATCCGCGCGCATCTCATTTGGTTGCGCGCGACACCTGTGCCACACGCATTGAAAAATAAAATTTAATCATTTACCCCCCAAGTGTGAAAAGTTATTTTTTCGTAAAGTTCGAAAAAAAACTTAACACTTTGAATGGTATATATTTTTATGATTACCCCCCCCCCCCAATTGTTATGTGCTTTACCGTGCGATTCAGTAAAGTGCATAACACTTAGAATCTTTATTTGAATGCAAAGAAATATGATTGTTAATTATGAATGAACGAGTTTATTCGGATTTTTATATGTAATACTTTTTAAATCGATCAATGTTTATTAGTTGACGGATTTCATCGCCACCAATATCCATTAATCGAACAGCTCCTCCTGATAGAATTTCAATTACACGGTATGGTCCTATCCAATTAGGTTTGAAATTCCCTCTTGGATCGGTTGGTGGACCCCTAACCTCTTTTAGTATAAAGTCACCTTCTTTAATATTACAAGGTCGTACCCGTTTATTAAAGTGTTGTGCTATACCTCGTTGGTAGACTTGTGCAAGACGCCAAGATTTTAATCGTCATTCATTGAAGAATAAAAGCTCTTCATACCTTGCTCGTACCCATTCAGCTTCCAGTAGCTTTCTTTTGAGTACGATGCGTAGGGATGGTATTTCTAGTTCAACTGGTTGAACTTCTTCCATGCCGCAAACTAACGAGTAAGATTCGATTTTATATTTTTATAAAATTCTGAATCTTCCGCGAGCGCATCACTAGAGGTTGCGCTGGGTGTCACGCAAAACCTTATGAGTTGCGCACGTCAGACCAGCTTGACTCATTGAGATGTGCGCGGATTTTTATGCGATAGCTTTATTTTTTAACCTAGGCTCCTCTAAATCCGTCAAAATTAGGTTTTAACCTTGGGCTTAAGCCTAATTATGATCGGGCTTAGTTAATTTAGACTTTAATTAGTTTTGTTTTGGGTTAGGCTAGATGTTTTATATTTTTGTGACTCAATCAATTGTCCATAAGCATTCTTCACGTTGATCCAACATAAAGATGGTTTTATTTATTGTAGACACCTAAAAATGCCTCCCCAAAACCACACCCGGTGATGAATAACCTTTCACCGTCATTATTGGTCGGTTTGAGTATTTAACCTTTGGAGTGCTAAAATCCATATTGATTCCTAATACATTTCAAAACCAATCCAATTTCTAGCTCATTTCCCTAAACCATAACTTACTTTCCACTTTTCGTGTCCACATCACAAAATCGAGAGAAACTGATTTTGTGGCCTAATAATTTTGATCCAATTATTATTTGGTTGGATAGGCCTTGAAATAAGCTTTCCAATGATATAGCATAACCCCAATTCCGATTAAAAACGAAGAAGATATGAGCAAAATACTAAACTCGGCCTAAAACCGACACCCTTTCACTAAAACGGCTATATCATAAAATTTACAAAATATTTTGACCTAATTAAAATTTGGTTGGAAAGTAGACTTGATAATATTTTCAATGATATATTATATGCCTTATTCCAAGTTACGGATCAAAAGTTACCATAGTTTTAAAAACGCGGAATTACCGCGCAACAACTAAATTGCCACGTCGCAACAATTGCTGACGTGTCTCAGTGTCTGATATCGTGACACGGTATTCTATGTCGTGTTGCAGTACACATACCGTGACACGGTGCTTTTTCCGTGTCTTTTCCGCATTTTTTCTCGCTTTTCTGGAAAAGTTGTACATCGTCACACGGCGCCACGTGCTGCGCCACGGTAGATAATGTCGCGTCACGATGTCCTTTGTCGTGTCACGGTACACATACCGTGACGCGAGAAATTCTGCGTTCTCTCAGCATACCATACTTCACGTATTTTATCATTTAGGGCAAAACTTTGTGCCGCGCCACGGTAGGTAATACTGTGACACGGTGCCCAAGTTGACCGTGTCATGGTACACACACCGTGTCATGGTGCCCCAAATTAGGGTTTTTATCTTTTCTAGGGTTTTGTGTGATCCCCTACTCTTTTCCTCTATAAATACGAGCCTCATTTCTGTGATTCGAGGGCACAAAAAATCATTCTCTCTCTCTCTCTCTACACCAACAATCATTCTCTTCTCTCTTTCTCTCTTGCTTTAGCATAAACACTAGACTCTTTATTCTTCCGTAATAATTCCCCTAAGCACTCCAAGGAGTCCATACTTGACCCGAGGTTATACCCTCAAACCAAGGTGTGAAAGGTTCAATTAACTGAGGGTTTGGACCAAATCAACTCTACTTTTTTAATTTAATTGTTTTAATTTGATTTATATATTTATTGAAGTTACTAACAGTTCATGATGTAGCAATTCAAGAAAACGCGGAAAGTGAGTAAATAATTTCTTAATTAATCTTATTTTTGTTCTTGTTGCTAGTATCATGATTAGGTTTATTATGATTTGATTTAACTAACGATATTATTGTTAAATTGCTTCGAATATTAATGTTGATTTTATTATATTTTTTATGATCACCATATTGCATGTTAAAGGGAATATGTAATTGAAAATCACGACTAATAAGATAATTTGGACAACCGGTTTAGGTTCCTTTTTAATCTTGTTGTGTTAATTAAGTGATCACAAATATTTTAGAATTATGTGTTGCATTAATATTCAACCAATTTAGCATAATAATAGTTTGGAGCAAATTGAATTTTTGTTTCTATGCCTTTGAGATCGCAGGAATCACTTTTCACTATAAGAATCGAGTAGAGGCCAATACGCGCGAATGTGACTCCATGACTCACTTTGTACTATCATCCCCGATCCTCCTTTCGTGGTTCCGAACCATATGGAGTTAGTAATCTCATGGGTTATGAATGGGGTGTAACCTTCACGAGTCAATCGTTGTGCCTATCGTTGTCCCTTTATTTGTGGTTGCCTTTTATGATCCGTGAACGATTTACAAGTTCCTTAAAAACTTGTTGGCGGCTCCCTACTTTCCTTGTCCCTAATCGTATATGTCCATTCCCACTTCCTAAGAGTGCCAAGCACATTCACAACATGCTTACATAGGCGTACTTCGAACGACGCCTATAATTTGGCGACTCCACTTGGGAGGATTCTTGATTTATTTATCGATTGAGTGATCTGTATTTAATTAAGATGAGTGGATGAGACTTGAAAGATTCTTGAAAAATATTCCTGTATTTAAATTGGCATTTTTGCATAAGCATAGACGTTTTAACGTAGTATTTTAGGTTTACCCGTAGGAAAAGTTCAATAACCTTATTGCGAACGAAGAAAAAAGGCACCAATCAGATTTCCTGACTGCTGTGTCACGGTGCAGTCTGTCGTCAGGCAGCGTTCTGTACCATGACACGGTGTTTCCTGCCATGTCGCGGCAGTCCTGAAATCTTTCCAGTGGCTTTTTTTTTTATCACAGTCAGCTTCCTTCGACTTTTTCTGAAAAAAAAACTTGTATGTTCTACATACGTCTTATCCCGGGGAATTTAAGCTCTATCAACCTAAAAAAGCTCATGGAAATAAGGGTTCATCCAAGTTATTAAATTCACCCAATCCATGGAGTCAATTATGCAAGTTCGATTTAATCACGAACTTGCGGAGCTGCCCATTGGCATTCACCCTCAAGGGAGGCTGCCTTCCTAACGCGTCCAAACTCTTAACCATGGTACCCTTTTGACACCAAATAAACTTGATCATAGTGGAACATAGAACTTGACCTTAGGTTGCGAACTCTTCTTTGCATCATTGTGCCTACATGCCCTATATGTGATGTTTTTGATCTTAACCTTAACGAGTTTTCTTTGTCTATGGTGGTTAATTTCATGACTTACAAATGCCAATGGACCGTACTCACTTAGTAATTAGCACAAACACTAAAATGAAATAAAACTGGAAAAAGAAAACACACAAAAACACCTTGAACTGATAACTGCGCCACAGCAATCCGTGCCAGGTCACGGCAATCAGTGTCGTATCATGGCATATTGTACCGCGACACGGTATAGTACGCTGTGTCACGGTGCCCAGGGAATAAGTCTAGTCAGCTTTTTTTTAGTCTTCCGTGCTAAATTGGCCTCGGGTCAGTCATTTTGGTTACTGTTCACATGTCTAGCCATACGATCATACCACGAGTCTTATAATATCACTTAATCACTCACGAGTCAAGTATAGTCCACACACTTTCTTTATTTTCCGACTCGAGCCGTGCACCATGTCGTTTATGATCGTATACTAGGTTCATGCACCCTTTTTTTTCGTCATAATAGAAAATGAGTGGAGTTTTTCTTACTTGTTTTCAAATGTCTATTATTTCCCCTTAGTTTCCTATCTTGAGTAATGAGTCAAACAATTAAGTGAATTGTTTTATTTCACAGTACTTGGTCAAGGAGCAGGGGTAGATTAATACGGTTCGAGTCATTACCGCAACAATCTCTTAAATCTAAGAGGCGTTTAAAGAAAACTTCGTCATCTCCACATTACTCATCACCTTCAAACTAATTTCAGATTGTTCCAATGGCCACTAAGGATGATATTGATAACATCAACAAATCCATAGAGGCACTGTCTTCCATGAAGCAAACCCTTACCACTAAGGTCACTACCGTGGAACCAAAAAAGGTCACTATTGCTACCCTTGACAAATTGAAAGAACAAATAAGCAAGATTTCTGAGGATTTCACCTATGTGGAACAACCTCCTACTCCTTTCGATATGAAGGATAGCCTTCCTGAAAAATTCTCCATTGTTGATAATCCAATGTTCAAGCCTACTAACAATCCAATATTCCATTTGAAGGCGTTCTCTACAACCATGGCTCTCAAGGGATTGGACGTAACACTCTTCCCTACGGTGTTCCCTCTCTCCTTAGAGCATGCTTGCCAACAATGGTTTTATTCCCTAGATGCCAAGCGTACTGCGACTTGGCAACATGTCACCGACAGTTTCATGAATCGTTACAGGTGTAACATTCAAACCAAAACTTCTAAACGTGAACTCTTCATTCTCAAACAGAAAGAGAATGAAGGATTCACTGCTTATCTGAACAGGTGGAGGGAAACGGCTTCACTCTTGGTAGATCCTCCCAATGAAAGAGAGATGGTTCGCCTCTTCATAAAAAATCTAACTCACAAGTATAGGGAACATCTTAAATTTCTTCCGTTGAACACTTTTGAAGCTGTATATGATATTGGCATCAATATCGAGGATGAGCTAATAAAGACTGTTGGTATCAACAATAATAACACTTGGAAAAACAAGAAGAACGACCTTCCTTCTTCTTCGTCTTCCAAGCACGAAAATACTACCAACAATATAAGCCAAGTCGATCTCAATGAAATGTAGCTCTTGATGCTCCATTGCCCAAGAAAAGGAGAACTTACAATCCGTTAGGAATGACTTATGATGCAGCCTTTGATCGCCTTTACGGGTCAAGGCTTGATCACACCTATTGGGCCATTTCCAGAGCCAAAACCTGAAGAAAGGAGTGCCAAGTGGAATCCCAATGCCCATAGCAAGTACCATCAAGGAAGGGGTCACTCTACCAAGCAATGTTGGAATTTGAAGGACGGTATTCAAGATCTCGTTGATGCCAACAAACTTCCTGTCCCTCAAGGCGGCAAGAGATGATAAACAGCAATGAAGATGGGCACACAGCTAGCCCTTCGTGCAAGATTTCATGATGTTTTTTTTTCATTCCCCTTTCCCCATTCAAGTCTAGCATATATTTCCATTTTTGTTATTTGATCATTGTGTTCAATAAAATGAGTGTTATTCCTTTATATCTTGATCACGTCTTTCTTATTGAAATAAATTAAAAAAAAATCAATTGCTGAACCAAACACAAGGTACACTAATGACTTGAGGCACCTTTGCAACCCTTTTATTCCCATTAACCATTCAAACATACATTCCATTTCTTCATCAACCACTTTGAGCCTCGTCTAATGATTGGTCTTATTTATTTAACCCACATTCACCTAATCCTGTGATGGGAAGGTGTGTATTTTGTGTAAAATTCAAAAGCAAGTAAAAAAAAAAGGCAGCAAAACAACAATAAAACAATGTCTAAGGGCAAGTGTTCTAATGTCTTTGATACGAACACGTCTCGAATTGCGTCTCTCATCGAGTTCTTGGTACCGTGCCTGAGAAACATGAATGCCAAGTGAGCGATGGACCCCATGATCCGAGATTGCCTACATTGATTCAAAATGAAGAAAAAAAAGAAAAGAAATTCAAAACAATAAAAAAATACATGAAAAATAAAACTTTCAAATTCCAAATTTTCAAATACACAGTTGCATATCTTAGGGGCTTCTCTCGGGTCTTGAGCCTTTACCCCTTTCTTCCTTAAACCATCAGCTGAACCACATTACAACCCTTGAAAGACCTCTTTGAGGTGTACATACACTTGTGTAAAGTTCGGTTAGAGCTACGTTCGGCTCGATTCCTAATGGATACGTAGGCAACCTCATAATGAGGTGCGGCCACATTCATACTCAGATTCATGTCAACATTCATATCCACACATGATCGAGTCATTTCCAATGCTTATCCCTACCCATATAGAGCTAGACTTAGGGGCTTGAACCCACGTCACTTAGCTAGCCTAAAGAGTCACCATCTTGACTCTTCTCACATCTCTTTCCATCACCATAGCCTTTGCAGCCTCACCTTAGTATCACTCTCACACACATCACAGGTACATTACCATACCATCCTTCCCTTAGGAACCCCTTATCATGAAATCTTGTTTCATGAATTCGCGCGCTTCATAATTTTTCAGGACTAAAATTCATTATGCAATACTCAACAATCACTTCACCTATATAAGTTCTTAGCTTCCTGACCTAAGCAACGTTCATCAAGATTGTGTTTTCATAAACTATATGTTGCTTAACTCCCAGACCTAAGCAACATCAATCGACGATTCTACTATGCTTAGCTTCATGACCTTAGTGCATTCATTGATCATGTCACATGATGTAATTGTCCTTAGCCTCTTACCCTACGAACATTCATCATGCATACATTAATTTTAAGACAAGCAATTCAATCTATACGATTCATTTCGTCTTGCTCAATGAGGAAATTCAAAACTTCTTCCTTTTTTCATATCTTTTCTTTTGGGGAAGTTCAAAAACTTTTTCAAAATTTTTCATCAAGGGAAAACAAAACTTCATTTTTTCACGTCTTTCTTTTTTGGAAGAAAGTCGGTACCCTCCTCTCATGACAAAAATGAAGGAAAATTTTTGCTTTTGCACCATCGTTTGCTTGTGTCTGCACACACACTCACAAGTCATACACATGTTATCTCATGTCAAGTGATGTTTGGTCAAGTCAGTTGGTCAAGTCAATCGCAGTCTATACGTTTCCTTTGGCAAATTTTATTTTGCAAGTCTCACCTACAGCCCACGTTCGGGGATCAGCAAACCATCTACAACCCACGTTCCGGGACAAGCAAACCACCTACAGCCCACGTTCAGGGACAAGCGAACCATCTACAGCCCACGTTCGGGGATAAGCGAACCATCTACAGCCGACGTTCGGGGACAAGCGAACCATCTACAGCCCACGTTCGGGGACAAGCGAACCATCTACAGCCCACGTTCGAGGACAATCGAACCATTTACAGCCCACGTTCGGGGACAATCGAACCAACTACAGCCCACGTTTGGAGACAAGCGAACCATCTACAGCCCACGTTCGGGGACAATCGAACCATCATCATTTTTTTTAGTGATCATCTCCCAGGCAAAGACGATTCACAGCGCAAGGTTCTCGATACACAAAGACTTGCAATCTCATCATCAGACAAGTTTTTCCTCAAGCATGGAAAATTGTCGGTCGTTGCCACCTCTTAAGGCGAAGAAGTCAGCGGTTATATCACAACAATCTTCATCCGGTGGATTTCTTCAAGCATATAAAGCTACCGAACTCATTTGCCATCGATACACTGGTGTCAGATACTATCGAACATATTTTCAACCGATACAATGGTGTTAGATAAGCATTCTATCCTTTTACACTTTTATCTGTGGAACTAACATTTTTCTGCAGGTATCGGCGTATAAAGAGTGATTTAGGATTGCAGAACGTCTTAAATCACTCTCTGTCCCTATCAACTACTTTGACTATCATTTTTGAAACTGACGTTTCTACAAACGCAGTCAAAGGGGGGCTTCTGTAGACACCTAAAAAAGTCTCCCCAAAATCAATCCCGATGATGAACAACCATCCACCGCCATTATTGGTTGGTTTGAGTATTTAAACTTTGGAGTAATTAAATCCATATTCATTCCCAAATACATTTCATAAACCAATCCAATTCCTAGCTTATTTCCCTAAACCATAACTTACTTTCCACTTTTCGTGTCCAATCACAAAACCGAGAGAAACTGATTTTGTGGCCTAATAATTTTGATCCAATTATTATTTAGTTGGATAGGCCTCAAAATAATCTTTCCAACGATATATCATAAGCCCAATTCCGATTTAAAACGAAGAAGATATGAGCAAAATACTAAACTCGGCAAAAAACCGACACCCTTCACTAAAACGGCCATATCATAAAATTTACAAAAGATTTTTACCTGATTCAAATTGTGTTGGAAAGTAGACTTGATAAGATTTCCAATGATATATTATATTCCTTATTCCAAGTTACGAATCAAAAGTTATCATAGTTTTAAAAACGCGTAAAAAGCTAGAATTACAGCGTCGCGGCAATTGCTGACGTGTCACGGTGCCTGGTACCGTGACACGGTGCTTTTTCTGTGTCTTCCGCGTTTTTTCTCGCTGTTCTGGAAAAGCTGTACACCGTAACACAGCGCCACGTGTCGTGCCACGGTGGATAATACCGTGTTGCGGTGTCCTTTGCCATGTCACTGTACACATACCGTGACACGGGAAATTTTTGCATTCTCTCTGCGTACCATAATTCATGCATTTTATCATTTAGGGCAAAATTTTGTGCCGCACCATAGTAGTTAATACCGTGACACGGTGCCCAAGTGACTGTGTCACGGTGCCCCAAATTAGTGACTTTATCTTTTCTAGGGTTCCGTGTGATCCCCTACTCATTTCCTCTATAAATACGAGCCTCATTTCTGCAGTTCGGGGGCACCAAAAATCATTCTCTCTCTACACCAACAATCATTCTTTTCTCTCTTTCTCTCTTGCTTTAGCCTATACACTAGACTCCTTATTCTTCCATAATAATTCTCCTAAGCACTCCAAGGAGTCCATACTTGACCCGAGGTTACGTCCTTAAACCAAGGCGTAAAAGGTATAATTAAGTTGGGGTTTGGACCAAATCAACTCTACTTTAATTTAATTTAATTGTTTCAATTTGATTTATATATTTATTGAAGTTACTAACAATTTATTTATGATGCAGCAATTCAAGGAAACGTGGAAAGTGAGTAAATAATCACTTAATTACTCTTATTTTTGTTCTTGTTGCTAGTATCATGATTAGGTTTATTATGATTTGATTTGACTAACGATATTATTGTTAAATTGCTTCTAATATTAATGTTGATTTTATTATATTTTTTATGATCACCATATTGCTTGTTAAAGGGAATATGTAATTGAAAATCACGACTAATAAGATAATTTGGACAACCGGTTTAGGTTCCTTTATAATGTTGTTGTGTTAATTAAGTGATCACAAATATTTTAGAATTATGTGTTGCATTAATATTCAACCAATTTAGCATAATAATAGTTTGGAGCAAATTGAATTTTTGTTTCTATGCCTTTGAGATCGCAGGAATCACTTTTCACTATAAGAATCGAGTAGAGGCCAATACCATCATCCCCGATCCTCCTTTCGTGGTTCCGAACTATATGGAGTTAGTAATCTCATGGATTATGAATGGGGTGTAACTTTCACGGGTCAATCATTGTGGTAGTTCATCTAGTGGTGCAGGTGATAGCGGCGGAGGATTTGGATTCATGAATGATGATGCTGAGGATTAGCCATGCTGGGCTAGTTCCCGAGCCAATGACGTCATTGTCTGATCTTGGCTTGGGGGAGATTTTTGGATGTTGGTATCTTTCTTCTTCTCTTTCTCTTATTTTTGGTGTGTTTTAGTATAGATTTATTGCTTTCTAGTATAGTTTTATTGCTAAAAAAATGAAAAATACAAAAATACGTTCCAATGAATTGTAAATCATGCTTCCCTGTGCCCCATACTTAAAAAATATTTTGATTCTTGGTATATGATGATGAACATTGTGGATAGGTTAGCCATGATTTGATATTTGATTGCTTGGATGCCCTAACATGCGTCAATTTTGCCCAACTACTTGTTAATATAGTGCTTGACTAGTTGATTTGGTTAGGAATTGTGTGTTAGTTCCTAGTATGTCAATGAATTTGAGTATTGGTTTGCAACTTTGAGTAATATTTGTATGGCTCAATATTATGCACATTGAGGAGGACGAAAACATTTGTTCTTTAGGTATCCTTCAGATGAAATTAGATACATTTGTTCCCTTCTTGCTACCCATATTATTGCCTTGACTATTTTTTGTTTATTAGCCACATTACAAGATAATTTTGCCCCATTGGTTACTAGTCCCAAGCTTGGCTTGGGGGAGCTATTAGTGAGTGAGGTGAGGGAGTTTGTAGTGTGTTTATTATTTGCACAATGTGGGGTTGTATTGAGAAGTTAATTGTTCTTGATTGTGGTTTATTTTTGATGATTTTGGAAGTTGAATTTCTTGAAAAAATAAAGCATGATGTCAAAAGAAAAAAAAGAAAAGAAGTTCAAGAAAAAAAGCAAATAAAAAAAAGTGAACTTCAAAAGAAAAAAAAAAAAAAAAAAAAAAGAGCAAAAAGAGAAAAATTGTTGAATGTCCAAGTGTTCTAAGAGAAGGTTGATCGAAAGAAAAAAAAAATGAGTTTCAATGAAAAAAATCAAGTTTGAAAGTTAAAGTTTGTTTATTCACTCAAGTTCTACATTGTTATATTTTTATGAGTGAAATATTAAATGTTGGGAATTATTGTTATGATTAGAGTTGTATTTGGTGAATTTTTGTTGAGTATGTTGGAGTTGTTTGGTCATTATTTATTTTTGACCTTGGTTTTTATTGGGATTTGCTCTCACATTTTCCCAAATATTTCTTATCCTTTACCTAAGCCTTACATTACAAGCTTTGAAGACCTTCCGACCTTTGTGCATAGAGTTGTATGAATGTGAAATTAGTTGGTTATAAATGTGAAGAATGATTTGACATATTTCGAGTCGACTATTAGGTGGAGTGCATGTTTTCTTAAACACATGAGAGTGTGAGTTGGGAGGGCATTGTTCACATACAAAGGGGTTGGGATGGAGAGCGATCGAGTACATCTTTTACTATCCACATAAATGAGAGTTGAGTGTGTGAGCACTAGTCTTGAATTCTATATGCTCTTGTGGTTTGCTCTACTTGACAATTGTTAGGTAGGATGAGTGGTTGGATGGATTAGATTGGTTGATGTTGAAGCATGTTTGTTAGATTTTACTTGAATTGGTTGTTCTTGATTTTGATTATTTGGGATGAGGCATGTTTTATTTATTCATTGATGAGCTCTTTGCTTAGGGACAAGCAAAGGTTTGGCTTGGGGAAGTTTGATATGTCCATATTGTATAGTGATTTATCACCGTCCCTTGGTCATAATTAGTAGTGCTTTTGGCTCTTTAGAGCCACTTTTATTACTAATTTGTGTTTTCTAGTGTCTACGTAGTTTTGGTTGAGTTTTGTAGGACATTGCACATTTGAAGCATTTTCCCGGATTTATTGGAGTAATTACGAGCATTGGAAGACCACGACCATCTTTCGTAGCCAAGGCCGGTTGGAGATCAAACCGGTAATTAAGGACTCGATGTATGAGAAGCCGAGGCATTGGACCGAATGATTAAAGCCCCAAGGTGGAAATTAGCGTTTGGGCCAAGTTGTTAGCCAAAACCAAAAGTCTAAGTAGCCTAAGTAGCCTCCCCCGTCTGGATAGGGCCTCGCCTGAAGGCGCGCCCGGCTGAGCGGGGCGGAAGAAGAAGACCGTAGTCCTTCGCCCGAACTCGCGCCTGACCGGGCTCGAGAGAAGCTTCGTGGAACAAAAAGGCGCACCCGGCCGGGTGGTGCTTCCCCCGATCGGGCTCGTGTCTTGGAAGAGTGTTTCCGATGATTTTTGCTTAGTTTCTATTTAGGATTTTTAGGAGTTTGTATAAATACGTTTAGTAGCTTTTGATACAATGACCTCTCTTTCATTAGTTTAATCTTCTCTTAAGCTTAAACTTCTCTCTTGTTTTCTCTCTCTACAACTTTGTTCCTTAATTCAACTCATTATTTCCGTTAACTTTGGTAACAATTTATTCTCTATTATTTTCAGTAATTTAATTTCTTTAATTCACCATGTCTTGTTTGTTTGTTTTGATTAGCTTAGATTTAATTATGTGTGAGTAGTTTTCTTTCTAGGGTTTGTGGGGATCCATAAATAATATGAAGGGGTAATTTATTGTTATAGACTGTCAATGCTTAATTAATTTCCTATTGATTGATTTAATGTTATGCAATTAGATTAGGCATGGTTTAATTGTATGAGTCATGCAATATTGATTCGAGATTCGAAAGATGAGAATTGATGTTTAGGCTTAGTTTAAATAGGCAGGTTAATTTATAAATGGTTAAGTCAAGATTCGAGAGATGCGATTTAATACTGGTAGATTAATTCTGTGATTGTACTACGTAGCGAAAGCCCTCTATGATCTGGTTAATTGATGCATTGATGATTGATTATTATGTTTTACCCTGGAATATTATTTATTGGTGAACCTATACCCTAGGTCGTTATTAATTGATTTCTCCTTACTTTAATCTCCTTAGTTTAATTAATTTTACAACAACAATTTGGTTACTTAATAATTTATATTATTTTAATTAATTAGGAATAAATTGACTAGTTTCCCTATGGTTCAACCCTACTTCTCTATCTACTTTAGTTAGAGGACTTAGGTAATTCTTTTGATTAGGAGATACGACTTTATGCTGTCAAAATTTGGCGCCGTTGCCGGGAAAACGGTTTTATTTTTATTTCTGATTGTTTTGTGGTCTAAATTACGCTGCATGAAGGATGATGCAAAAAACTATCAAAGAAGAAAATAAAATACAAGATGCAAAGCAATTAAAATATTTTGATAATTTGTGCGCCATTATGTCTAATAACGACCAAAAACCATTTAAAATAAATTAAACGGATCGAAATCAAAGTACTAGTCATTTAAGTGACCAATATCCGCTCGCAACTCAATGGGTCGCGCTGGTCAGGCGCACGCATCATTCTGAGTTGCGTTGGGCTGTCACGCGCAACTGATTGAGTTGCGAACGACATTTAAGTCAGCAAAAGGAAATCGCTGAGCACGATTTTCATTTCGCTCTCTCTCTCCTTCCTTTGCCATTTTTTACTCTTTCTCTATTTACAAAGCTCGAAATTTTTGTTTTTTGAAGCTAAAGGAAGTAAATCTCGCCCCCTATTCATATTTGTCATAATCCAATGTAAATTTTTACTTGTTTCACTTCGTTTTTTTGGCGAAATTTAGGGAAAATTGAACCGTAAAACCCCAAATTTCGAATTTGGGGGATTTTAATTCAGTTCATTATTCTTGAAATTGTTTGTTCCATGTTGCTATGCTATGTTTAAGGAGTGTTTTGCAACAAATTTCATGAAAAATGGTTGAGTATTGAACCTTGTATGAGCATTTTTTGTTTAAGTACGTTCTTGGTATTTTTTTCTTCGAATTTAGTTCGAATTTGTTGTTTTTTGCTTGCTCATTTGGTTATACTTGTTGATTATGAAGTGAATTATAGTATTAGAACTACAATTACTTTCATGAATCATGTTTCGAAAATTTTGAATCCGAAAAATTTCACGAAGTGTACACTTTATGTTGTTTTTGCCATGTTCGAACCTCAAGATTGTTTGGTAGATGATAATTATGTTTATGTTATTATTATTCGTCTTAAAATAGTTGATTCTTTGAGATTTAGGAATATAATCTCTAGAATACTATAGTTGAAACTGGTATAGGATGGCTTTTGTGGGTGTTAAAGCCCCCATTTATTGAGTTTAACTGCAGGTATCGTAGCCCCCAAGCGTGGGTGGCATTCGATTTTTGTGTTTTACCCTTTCGACAGTCGTTATGCTGCCGAAATGGGTCTTGAACACGTATAAGGAATTTTGTCGATTACTGTATGAACTCCCTTCCATTCGTCGTTGCTGAGGAGGATCTAGGAGTACCTGTGCCTGATTAGGCGGTTCGCCCTCGAAAGAGGGTGACACATCCTCGTGAGGAGGTTCGAGAGCGACGCGTCGAGGCTGATCGTCATCGTCATGAGAATGTGGTCTGGGAGGCTCCTCCCAACTGGGACCCTCAGGTCCTTAAGTGGGACCCAAACCATCATGTTTCGATTCACAGTTGGCGTGGCATAGCGAGTTCTTTTGCGCCTCCGTCATTTCATCATTTCTTTCTTTCTCTCCTTTTTTTTGAAAAGTCATAACCGTATTTTCTCATATATTTTCTTTAAAGCGATCCTAGCATGCGCCTATACGGCTCGGGTGACTTGACAGGTCATTTTGCGAGTTTACCCGACGTGGTGAAGGAGGTGGTGGAGCTTTCGGGGGTCAGCCCCTAGCTGGCGGCTCTTCGAGATTTATCGAGTCAGCCTACATCTTCAGCTTTTCTTCGTGGGTTGCTGGAGTTTTGGTGGGATTCCACCAACACTTTCCACTTTCCACTTTCCGTGGGGGGAGATGACAATTACCCCTTTCGACTTCTCTATGACCACAAGTTTTCCTTTCGGAGGTTAGCCTGTGGTTATAGAGACTGTGAAGGGGTTAGACGAGAGGATGCGCGACCTCGTGGGGAACCGTCTTACGGCGGCCCTTAATATGTACGTGCAGTCTTGTCCGTACTCGGTTCTTGCCGACGAGCTGTCTGCTGACGAGGTAGATCGGCAGTGTACACCTGAGCAGCTGGCTCGGATATACATTGCCCACGTTCTTTCTGTCACTATTCAGGGTGATCGGGGAGAGCGTTTCGCTATCGGGTTACTCGTTTGCCTCTGTGATTTTGGGCAAGTGGGTAAGTTGAGTTGTGCTGAGGTGTCGTATGCCCGTATGTTGACGGCTATGGGCAAGGCTACCTGGGTGGATGATTCCGCAGCAGCAACTTAGGTCCCTCGGATCTCCATTTCGTGGCATAGTTGTATCCTCGAGGTGCGTACTTATCTTTTTCCTTTATATTTTTTTATCACCATTTTGGCTTTTGATTAATTGTATTCTTTTTTTAGGCTTGGGGGTACTCATACCTACCTTTTTTAGCCCCAAGATACTTGAGGAGGCTCGTTTTCCTATCAGCCATCGTATAGTCACAATTAGGAAGAGACGAGCAACTTCAGCCGGCGACTTTCGCCAGAGGATTCTTTCGGCGACTCGTGCGTCGGTGAGTATGACTTTGACAACACACATTTTCCTGTATATATTTTTTGGATGATTTTCTCATGTGGTTGTGTTTTGTAGACCGATCTCCGTCCTTTGAGTTTGATCGTCGGGGTCCCGAGGCTATCTGGGCATGTATGGTTCGCTGCCGTTTCCGGGCCCTTTATCAGGGACTCTCTATTCTCTAGAGGACAGACGCTTGGTTCTTAGGCGAGCGTGTCTTCTGGCAATTCTCGTCTAAGGTTTGGTTCCTGCGGACTCTCTGATCCGGATGCTGCGTCCGGAACTGCTATCTACCAAGGATCGAGCTGAAGCGATCCTTGGTTATCCAGCGGAGCAACTAGTGCTACCCGGTGCATCTTACTCGACGTTCGTTGCATCCAAGTTGACTCCTTTTCCAGCTTTCATTCCGGTTAGCATTTCTTCTTTTCCTTTTCTTTGACTTTTGTTCGGAACTTTGACTCCTTTATTATTGTATTTTCAGCAAGTCGAACTGGGTGGTTGGGTGCCTCCCACGGCGGAGATCATGTATACCGACGCTTTCGAGTCGGTAATTTATGAGATTCTTCCAGCGACGGAGGATGAGGATAAACCGTTCGTACCTGAGGCAGTTAAGTCGGTAAGCTTTATTTTGTATATGTATATATTTTCTTTTCCATATATCATATAAGCTTATCTTATAATTGTCCTTTATTTTTATTTTTTTTAAGGACATTATGCGAGAAACCATGAACGGCATGGTGAGGACTATGTGTGCTTTCCGAGCTGCTTATCGGAGAACCCTCGTGGTTTGTCATGTCGTGATCATTCGATGGTCGTGGTAAAAATTTTATTTTTCTTTTATTTTTATATCAAAATTATTACACGTTTTGTGTATTAATCTTTGTATTGGATTTTGCAGGATGTACAGTAGCCTTCTAAGAGTCGCCAAGCATCCTGACGTCATTTTTATATTTTTTTTTCAAGGAAAAAGTACATTTTTTATTTTTACTGTTGTACATATGACACATATTTTTTGTATATATCATTATTATTATTTTTTATTTCCATAAGTTTTTAAAAGCAAAAAAAATTTCCGAGGGAGGGAAAGAGTTCCCGACATACCCCCCTCGAAAATATAATAAAAAAACGAAAAGAAAACAAAGGGGAAAGAAAAAGGATGAAAGGAAAAAAAAAACAACTTAAAAGAACATAAAATAAAAAAGAAAATAAAAAGGAAGTTAGAAAAAGAAAGGAGTAAATAAAAAAAAATAAAATAATAAAAAAAATAAAGAAAGGAAATGAAACTAATAAACGCAAGCGTATGGATTAGTCATAAGATTTCGTTTATATTCCATTATTTGGTAGTCCTAAATACGAAAATAAACCAACCAGTTGCGCGCGGCTGTCCCGCGCATGTAAATTGGTTGCGCGCGGCAAGCGCGCGCAACTCGTGAGATGCGCGCGCCGTCTCCGGGTGAACTTTCCTTTAGGTGAAAAATGCCAAAAAAATCACCCCGTTTGGGTCTATTTAAACGATGGTGAAAACATTTGAGCAACATTTGAAACAATGGGTCACTACCCTTTCTACCGAGGATAAATTGGCTTTTAAAATATACCATCTTGACCCCCTATTAAGTTATATGCAACTCAACATAAATTTCGATTTCCTCCATGCTACGGTTAATCATTTGGAATCGAACCATCATCTTTTCCTCTTTAAGGGGGATGAAATTGTCCCACTACCTGGTGAATTTGAGGCTCTGCTAGGCTTTCCTGGAAATACTCTCTCCGTGATGTATGCCCCTACCTTGTCAGATTCAAAACCTATGTTTCAACAATTTTTTGGGTTGAATGATAATGATATGGCCAAAATTGGGACAGAAGAAGTCGTGAATTCAATTCAATTTATTGAACACTTGTCGCCCCACGTGACAACTTGACTAAACAACGTTTTAAAATTCGTGCTTTGTGTTTTTGTCTTATTGTTAATTGTTTACTTGGGGTAGGTAAAGAATATGGGAATTATTCTATGGTGTCCATAGTGGAGCAAATAGAGGGATGTCATTCACCTGCTCCCTTAGCTCAGGCGAAAACTGTACTTTTCTTGAATCGCTTTAGAGGAGATCCAAACGAGAACGGTTTCACAGGAAGTCCACTCCTATTTCACGTACGTTTTTTTTATTATTTTCGTCGTACCTAAGTGCAACCTTCAAAGTTGCACTGGTCTAACCAGAGCAATCTTCCAGGATGCGCGTAACTGGTGATGAGCGTCGTTTATGGCGCTCAAAAGAATAAGATTTAGGTTCATTTTCTTTAGTTTCTTTCATCATTTTCATATAATTCTCTTAGTTTTATTTGATTTTCCATTTTTATAATTCACTTTAGTTCTCGATTGGTTTTTACGAGTTTTTCATATTTTTAGTTGATAATTCATAATTTTAGTTTTAGTTTTACCTTGTTACGCTTTCTCTCTTTGTTTTATTTGTGTTTTGTAGGTAAATAATCAAGTCAATTTGCTCATTTTGGGACTGCCTTGTTCGCTGGCATCATCTCGAGTGCACTAATGATGGGGATGCTCGGGAGCGCGGAGTTCGATCAAGCAAGCGAAGGAGCCAAATCCTAGTGTATAGCACAGGGGTGCGTGCGCGCAGACCCAGATGTGCGAGCGCGCGGCTGGTCTGTGCGTGCACGGCCTGTGCGGCCCCCTTCGCTCGATTTTTCTTATTTATAGCTTTTGACTTTCTTTTTGAGGATGACTTAACTTGTACTAGAGGGAGAATTTTTTCCAGAAATAGTAGACAGAAAGTAGATAGAGAAGCTTAAGATTTACTTGTTTGTACTTGAATTTGATCTTAGATTTCAATTTGATCTTGAAATTCCTTCTTCAATTCAATGAATGTTTGTAAGATTTCTTTCCCGTGATTTACTTTTAATGCAATTCTCTCTACTTTCTTGGATTTTGATTGAGATTACATTCCTTGCTTTAGAATTTGTTGATTGATTGATTTTGTTTTGATTAAGCTTACAATGAATATGAATTTGATTGAATTTGTTTTGTTTCTTAATTTCACCATGTTTAGTGAGTAGATTAGTTGCTAGGGAGAAGGGGAAGCATGCTTGATTGATCTAGTTGATGATGCTAAATTGATTTGAATGGTGCAATTAAATTGGTTGACATAGTTGTGCATGTGATTAATTAGACTAGGAGTGATCAACCTATAAGATTAATGTAGATTACATTGCAAATTTCAATGACATGAACCCTTGATTTGAGAATTGTTTTAATTGTTTGAATTTTATTGTGATTTTCCTAGTTATCCATTCATAGTGAACCCTAGCTTGGCTTATAGGAGATAGCCCTTGAATTCCTTTGATTGCAACTATTGTTTGTCCTTTGCAATGTTTGAATTAATTGAGTGATCCTTCAATTAGCATAATCATTGAGCTTGCATGTGGAACCTATATCCCTAGTGTTTAGTATATTGAATTTCTCGATTTATCTAGTTTTCTCGATACCTTAGTTACCAACCGCATCTTCCCGCAATCTTCGAAGTAGCTTGACCTAGGCTATAGCTTGCACCTACTCATTCCCTTGGGTTCGACCCTTGACTTACCATATACTCGTATTAGGTTGGTCGAGTGTTTATAAATTTTCTTTGGCTCTAGGGAAGGGTAGAGAACAACCTACATTTTCCTTGTGTCAAGTGGCTCGCGCAACTGTTTGTCATGCGCGCGCCACCTGCTGGTGTAATGTCGTAAATTAATTTTTCTTCTCTTTCTTTTTCAGATTTGGCAAATGGAGCGCTTGCGAATTATTGATCAGCCACAAAAATCTTGTGGCTAACGGAGTGAGAACGTTCCCTGGTCGTCGTATTCTTTACAAACATAAGAATGAGGAAGAATGGACGTACTTTTTCCGTCATGGGGTTCCTAACATACGCTCTGTGATTCCTTGGTGGAACATAAGTAGTATGATTGGGAATAGTTTTAATTTTCCCTACATTAGGCTTTTAGGCCTCTCTAGTACTACTTATATCTTTCCTTGCAGGTTGATGAGACAATATGGGATGAAACAAATTATTCCCCCAAAGGATTGTGATGCCCCTAAAGATGTGAATTTTAAACCTGAAAGGATTCCTCTTTGGATGGAATATTGGTCTAGTCTTCCTAAGCGGGTGGTGCAAAATCCCATGGTGAGCATAGTGCTATCTTCGTTTTACAAAGCTTGGATGAATGCGGCAGACAAGGGAGAGTTAAACAGGGCTCGTCAACAAAATCAAGCCGCCTCGGCTCGCAATTTACCCTTCGATGCATTCGGCCACTACTACTCCTCCTAATGGCCAAAACAACGGAGTGAGAAGAAAATTAGACTTCTCCTCATCACCTAAGGCTCGTTCAAGGGAACCTAAAAGGAAGGTTCCTCCCAAACCAACGCAACAAGGCATGAAGATTAAGGAACCTTCATTAAATCCTCGCATGAAGGCTTCATCAAATACCAAAGACAAGGGAAAGAGAGTCGAAAGGGCCCCTTACGTAAATTGAAGAACAATGTTTGGGTTAAAAAGAAGACAGATGGGGAAAGCTCTAAGGTTGCTTGGAAGATATTTAAAGTCAATATAATCAAAATGCTCGATGAGTTGCTCTAGGTGTGCTTGGTATAATATCATTGTCGAGTTTTTATTTTTCCTGTTTTTTAGTATATGATTTATTATCAAACTTGAATCTCCATGTACCTCTAATTTTTGCACACCTATGCTAGCTGCTGCTTCTAATCCAATAATGCTCCCTCTGAACTTATGAGTAACACTCCTACACCACATCCTTTTTGATTGGACGCACCGTGGAGGTACATTACCTATTTGTCATCTTGTGTGATGAGAATCTCATCATCCGGAAGATGAGTATTTTCTACATGACTTGTTTGAATAGGATGTTAAGCCAGAAAATCGGATATTACTTTTCCTTTTATTGATTTTTCAGGAATATATTTCAGTTCGAATTCGGCCAACATTACCAACCATTTGGATATTCTTCCTTATATGGGTGGTTGTTCAAACAAATACTTTATCGGATTTTGTTGTGAAATCACATGAGTGGTATGGGGTAGCATATAATGTCATAATATTTTAGCATATAATGGATATACTTTGTTTCATATTGGATGAATTTTTTACTTATATAGTATAATGCACGTTATACTTTTTCTGCCTCTAATGCTAACATGGCTCCTGTGGTCATATTTGTAACAGTGATGTATATCCTAAGAGGTAGTTTGGGTACTGGCGGTGCTAAAACAGGTGGACTTTTGAGATAGTCTTTGATTATCTCAAAGGCCTCTTGGCATTGATCGTCACATTCATGTTTTTCTTCTTTTTTCAATTTTTTAAATATTGGCTCACAAGTCATTGTTAACTTATTGATGAATCGAATAATGTACTGTAATTTGCCAAGGAACCCCCTAATTTCTTTTTTCGTTTGAGGGGGATGAAAGGAATGGTGTCCTTCGAACAAGTGTATTATTCCGATAGAGGGTTCGGAATTATTAGAAAGCTAATTATTCAGTGAGGTCAAGTGATCGGAATGCCTGGGTGGAGGCCGCTTCCGATCAGTAATATTAATGAATAATTAATATTATAGCTTAATCTTGACGGAACCCTTCAGGTCACACCCAAGCAACTAGCGAACCGAAGCAACGAATTAATTCGGAAGGAATTAGTGAGTCGCTCGAGTAATTAATATTTAGACGTCGGAAATTCGAGCTTGGAGCGTCGAAAGTCGAGTCGATAATAATAAAAAGACGAGACGAGAAAAACTAATAAATCAACAAATTCCTAAAATACCCTAGCATCGAAATGCCCCGAGCAAACCGAGTGCTAGGGGCATATAGTCTAGCATGGTGGCTAGCATGCCACCAAGCCGAGCCTATGGCTGGCTGGTGGGTGCTAGCGCACCTGAGCTAGCATGGCTACTGCAGCCATGTGCGCATAGGGCCAGCAGCCGCCCGCACACATGATGCAAGGGCCTGCTGGCCGAGGGAGCTAGCACCAGCCCACGGCTGCAGCAGCCCGCACAAGCATGTTGGGCCTATTGGCCGTGGGTGGCCGCATGCATGGGGGGCAAGCATGGCAGCCCACTTGGGGTGCCTTGGTGCCCAAGTGGGGCTTCCATATGGCGGCTAGCAAGAGAGAGTGAGTGGTGTGAGGTGGCGGTTTTTAGGAGAGGAGTGGAGAGCAAGTTTGGTCCTCCCCTTCTCGAAATGGTCCTCACCTAACCTCTCATGTGAGCTTGACACTTGTTGATTTATTAGTAGCTTGCTTATTTATTTTATTTTAGATTTAAAATAAAATGAATAAAATCAAAATCTCCCACATGGAAAGATGATGGGAACTTTGAGAGCCTTTGCCTATAAATACTAACCTTGGGTGTTGGGATTCTTCACTTGAGTAAGTGTTGAAAAAGGCATCATAGTGTGAAAACCTTTGAACACTAATTACTCGGGTTTTGAGGTCGGGCCTTGCTAGCTCTAAGGCAATAGACCGAGTTCTGTGCTCGCGTTGCGGGTGGACTTTGAAGGAGGTCTCCGTGTGAGCGGAGCTAAAGGGCTTTCGAAGTAAGAGCTCAATTAAGTGAGCGAAGCACGCGACAAAGGTATTAATCTCTTTCTTAATCTTTTTGTTTATTTTAATTATGGTTATAATTATAGTGAGTTTGGTTTTGGGGTCAGGTTCCTTTCCGCAGTGGGTCGGACTCACCGAAACCCAACAGGGGAGGCGTATCAACGATTGCCATTTTTTTATAGGGATCGGTCTCAATACCACGTGTGCTTACTACGTGTCCAAGTAACTTGCCGGAAGTCACTCCGAAGGCATATTTTTGTGGATTCAATCACATTTTATATTCTTTTATGCGAGTGAAGAATTTGCGTAAAGCATTTATGTGTCCTATTCTATCTTTAGACTTCACGATCATGTCATCCACATATACTTCTATTTCTTTATGCATCATATCATGCAAGAGAGTCGTAGTCGTTCTTTGGTACGTAGCTCCTACATTTTTTAGACCAAATGGCATGACTATTTAGCAATACGTACCCCAAGGGGTAATAAAGCATGTCTTTTCTTCGTCTTCTTTTGCCATTAGAATTTGGTTGTAACCTGTGTATCCATCCATAAAGGATAACATCGCATGTTCAGTCGTGTTATCTACCAATATGTCATTATGAGGTAGAGGAAAATCGTCTTTAGGGCTAGCCTTGTTGAGGTCTCTAAAGTCGACACACATACGAACTCGTCCATCCTTTTTACGGACAGGGACGATGTTTGCTACCCATTTTGGGTAATTACATACGCGAATGAAACTAGCGTCTAATTATTTTTGTACCTCTTCTTTTATTTTCAAAGCGACACCAGGTTTCATTCATCGAAGTTTTTGTTTTACTGGTTTAGAGGTAGGGTTCAAGGGAATGGTGCGTTCTGCGATTTCCCTATCTATTCTAGGCATGTCCTTATATGACCAAGCGAACACATATTCGAACTCTTTAAGCGTCGATATGAGGGTCAATCGCTCTTCCGGATTTAATGTTAAGCCAATTTTGACTTCTTTCTTATTTTCATTAGTTCTTATATTGACTGTTTCAGTTTCTTCATTTACAGGATTCTTTTGTTCTCGTTCATTCATTAATTCAACCAGTTTATTAATGTTATCATCTTTATTAGATTGATTATTATAGCATTCAAAAGATTCAAGAGAAGGCATTTTGATTAATCATTGTAGCACCATGGTTTTGCTCTAGTCCAAATAGCAAGTTAAATGCTTGCCTATCATAGCACCCTAGAGTTGGGTGTTTTGATTGGACGATTTCGAAATCGTCATTCAAGAAGTACCAATCGTGAAATATTTCGAATCCAGGCATCTTGATACCTTCTAGAGCTAGTGGTTCTAGAAAGTCATAGCATGGGTAATCTTCTCCCTCCCTAACGAATTGTCCGTTGAGGGTTTGGTTGTAGAATGGGAGTAAAGATATTATCCCTTTCTTGTTATTGTCTCTACGTGCTTTGATCTTAGCATCGTGAGACTTGAGTTCCACTTTGGTTGGCTTATATCCTAATCCAAAAGAAAATCTTTTCTTTGGGATAGGAAGTAACAGAGATTTCTTTATTCCTATTCCCAAAGGCATCCCAGGAAAGTAACTACTCTTAAATAAGATGTTGTTTACTATTGGGGTGGAATATGGATCAAGCTTGAATGGTTCTTTAAGGCTTTCCTCCATTTTTAGTGTGCAAATTGCCTCCGCAGCAAATCCCCACATGTCCTCTTCATAATTATCATGGTTTATTTCTAAAAGAGATTGATCATTTATTGTTGTTTTATGAGGAGAAGCATGTATAGTCATAGGAAGACCTTGATAATTCAACCTAATCATTTGATGGAGCGAAGATGGTATTGCTCCAAACTCATGTATCCAAGGACGTCCAAGAAGAAGATTGAATGTAGGTTTAATGTCCATGACATGGAATTCAACCATCTTTTGTATTGGGCTTGTGGTAATTGGTAGCTTAACAATCCCACAAACCGATCTCCTTGAATTGTCATAGGCCCTAATGCTTTGTGTTGTTGATTGAAAGTCTTTTTCTAGCTTAAGGCCTAAATATATCGCAGTTCGTAATAGGCATACATTTACGGCAGACCCATTGTCAACTAAAGTAAGATGGATGTGGTATCCCTTGCACCACAGTTAGATAAAGTGTATTGTTGTGGGTAGTGTCTTTTGAGGGCAAATCATCACTAGTTAAGGTGATTGATTTGTCGGATTTTTCGTTAGTAAGCAAGCTAACGAGATCCTGTGGAGTTGTGTCCGTACTTACAAACAAAGCAGTTAGAGAATTCATAAGAGAATTCTTATGTTCTTTAGAAGTACTTAGGAGTTCCCAAATGCTAACATTCGCCTTAGATTGGCGAAATTGTTTAACCAATGGATCTTCTAACTCAAGTGGAGGTGGTATTGGATTTTGAACTTGATTTTGAGTGGTTGAAGATCCATTTTCTTACGTTTGATAAACTCGCCAAGAATGAGTTAAATGATCTATCTCGTTTGGGTTAGTTGTAGGGCTTGTGAACCAACTTTCTTCTAGAGGCTTTGAACGTGCCTCCATTTCAAGATGCTCCATGAGTTGTGCTTGATGCCACTGTTCATCCAAGGAGAGATTTGATAAATCTTGTGATTTCCCCAAGAAATGATCCCAATCAAGCGCTCCACTTGATTCGTTTAGGAGACAAGGTGGAGGTGGGACAGCGGCATACATAGAGACATATAAGTCTTGGATGTCATTGTCCCATAACCCACACACTTCATTAGTTCCCCTATGAGTGTTGTGGTTAGAGGCTTCCCTATGGGAGTGATATAATTCAAAGGATTGAATGTATCACTTCCTATATGATCCTCATCAATGTGAAATGTTCCCAATGGGGATATATTGTTATTGGGTTTAGGCGTGGGAATTCTCCCATCGTCTATTAGATCTTGAATTTTGTGCTTTAAGACAAAGCAACATTCAGTATCATGTCCAACACCTCTATGATAAGCACAATAGGCATCGCCATCCCATTGAGAGTTTCTTTTTTCTGGAGAAGTGGGTGGTGTTGGCCTTGTTAGTGCGAGCAATCCCTTTTCATTTAGTTTTTCTAGCAACTCTTTATAGCTCACAGGAAATTATGTAAACTTTCTTTCTCTTGTCCACCTTTTCTGAGGGTCATTATTATTATATTACATTGTGCTATTATATTAAGTAGAAGTCGCAAATACATCAATAGAGGATGAAGTGTTATCATTCCCCTTTTTGTAGTTATTCTTAGGTTGATGATGATGAGGCTTGCTTGCCTTTTCTTTAGAAAGATCATCTTCAATCCTAGTAGCCACAGAATAGACCTTTTGAAAAGTGTCTAACCAAGGTAACGTAGATGTTTGTTGTACTTTTCATGACAATTGTCAATGAATTTTTGTACCACCTCGAGTTCAGGTGGCCTTTGGGCAAGGTGAGCCGCCTTTTCTCTCCATCTACCATAGAAGGCAAGGAAACCTTCATCGTCGCCTTACTTAAGCATTTCAAGTTCACGCAAAGTTGATTTAAACTCTACGTTACTCTCATATTGGGTGATGAAAGTCAAAACTACATCTTCCCACGTGGTTTTAAATTTAGCATCTAGCCCATAGTACCATTCTCTCGCGGCTGGATCTAGAGAAAAAGGGAAAGCCAAAGCATAGAGTTTAGGATCAACTCCCTTTAAAGCCATGGTGCTAGTAAAACTCATTAGATGATTTTCTGGATTATTGGTCACCTTGAATATTGACAAGTCCGTAGCTACGAACTTTTCTGGTAAAGTGAGTCTTGTAGGAGGAGCAAACTTTTTTGCGTCAAAGTACTTGTTCCCCATTGTGGAACGAAGAACAAGCTTCTCCAACGACTTCTCTTTTATGGATAGTTCATCCATCTTTTGTTGCAAAGCCAAAGCTTTGGCATTTTTCTTTTTCAGCTTTTTCAAGTTTCTTAATTCTTCTCTCTTCGGCCTCTTTAGCCTTTTCCTCTCTCAAGCGAACAATCTCTTCTTAGAGTTGCTCTATGGTTGACATTATTGTTGGACTAGAGTGAGTTGTTGAGGGAAGATAGTTTGAAAGGAGTGAATTGTTTTATGGTAAACGTAAAATGCAAGCGTCCGGAGTCTTTGTTCCCAAGCTTGGAAACAAGCCCTAATGGAAGTACGAAAAGTTAAGGAAATCGATACGCTTGTTTAAAAGACAAAAAGAAGAATAAAGGAAAAAAAGAGAAGACGCAAGATGAATTCGAATGGATAACATCGCCTTTAAACAATTCATTAATAATGATATTGTTTGTACGAGTCAATTATTCTTGAGGAATCAAAAAGATCTCGTAACAGAAGGCGCGTGTAAGTAACTAGGTTGCGCGAGGAAGGCGCTCGCATCCATGGGTCTTACGCTGGTCGTGGTCGCGCAATTGAAGGAGTTGCGCGCGCCACCTGCTCATGCGGTTTGTTATTGATGCACAAATCAATCACTCAACGTGTTGACTCATGACATAGTCCTCCCAACATTTTGTTGGCGATATGGGTGGGATTATTGTTATTGATTTCAGGATCGAAGCCTAGTGTTGACAACCCCTAGTCAATGAGCCAATCCCCAAAGGTTATAGTGTGCTATAATTATGCATGATGCAATGTTGCTTGTTTGGTTTTTACTTTTCTGAAGAAGGAAGATATTATGCGTTCAAGTCTCGCTCTCTAACTAGAGATTATCCAAGTTTATTCCCGTTACAACCCATAGACAACCTAGTGTTGTAAACCTAGGACCATAACGAAAAATTAATCTTGTAACCTCTAAATCCCTAGTGGAGTCGCCACTGTAAGGAGGGTGTTCCCATCGTAGGGGATCCTTCTCCTTATATGCCCAAAGCCATTTAATAGCCTAGGATTTTACACTTGTTAGGGTGTATTAGGATTTGAATTCCTGACTGTTTTAGGGACCTTGAATTAGAGTTGATCCTATCATTATGCTTTTTTGTAAGAAACTAGTAAGGAGTCACCAATGAGTTTTAGGAAAACTCATAAACCTCGTTCATGCCTTTCTCTCAAGTAGAGTTCAAGGGATACTTAGCACGAATCGTAAATTTACCCATGCCCAAATTGGTCTATTTATACCAAAAATAAGTTCAGGAGCGAGGGTACTAATATAACGTTCCCTTTTGGGGGACATCATTATTCTAGCCCTAGTGCGGCCTCTACTAGCTATTCCTTTTTCACAATTTCATCACCAAATAATATATGCAACGTGATACTTAAAAACTAAGTTAGTTGATTTTATTTACAAGCATTAATCACGTAGAAATTACATTGCAAAAGTCGTTATTCTTATTTAATTCAAATTCGTGAAAAAAACAAGAAATAAACAATATTTGCCTTATCTTAAGTGATCAAACAACAATTAATTATTCAATTCTATTCTTTATTTAACGCAAGATACTACGTGAAATTAATTAATTAAAATTTTGTTTAAAGTGGTCAAACAACACTAATTAATCAATTAAAGGTTTATTTAAACAAAAAAGAAATGATGATTGATCTAAGTGCTCAGGAATTTACCACTTTTCCTTGCTAGATCTTCGTTTAGAACACTTATGGACTCCTTCTTGTTCGGGAATCTCCACCGTAGTAACAAGTGATAAAGGGGTGAGTGTTTTAGACAAGAGGGTTGAGAGTACACAATTTCACAAAGTTTCTGCTAGAGTTTCGGGTTATTTTTTGTCTGTTTTTAGTCTCGTATTAAGCCTCTATTTATGGGGAATAGGTACGTTTAGGGTTTCGAGTGTTTTGCCGCAACTTGTGTCGCGCGCATCTGAATGGGTTGCGTGCAACTACCTAGCGCAAGTAATTCGGATGCGCTGCTAAGGGCAGCGCAACTAAATGTCTTGCGCGCGATATTATGGTAAGATTCGATTTTATATTTTTATGAAATTCTGAATCTTCCGCGAGCGCATCACTAGAGGTTACGCTGGGTGTCATGCGTAACCTTGTGAGTTGCGCGTGCCAGACCAGCGCGACTCATTGAGATGCGCTCGGATTTTTCTGCGGCAGCTTTAACTTTTAACCTAGGCACTTCTAAATCCGTGAAAATTAGGTTTTAACCTCGGGCTTAAGCCTAATTATGATCGGGCTTAGTTAATTTGCACTTTAATTCATTTTTTTTGGGTTAGGCTAGATGTTTTGTATTTTTGTGGCTCAATCAGTTTTCCATAAGCATTTTTCACGTTGATCCAACACAAGGATTGTTTTATTTATCGTCATAGCACTTCCTGTCGGGACAGGAGGCCAAAAGTAGATGTCTACAATGATCATATTTGCATAGAATCTCAAGTCAAGATGCATTGCAAACTGCCTCAACTAAGGAAGGTAAAGGCGTCCTAATGGTAAAGCTTAAACCTCTACAATCACACCTTAGGTATGAATTCTTAGGCCCTAATTCTACTTATCCCGTTATTGTTAGCTCCTCCTTGAGTGAGAGTCAAGCTCAAGAGTTATGTGGTGTTTTGAGAAGGCATCAAGGTGCTTTGGGTTATACAATTGATGATCTCAAAGGTATAAGCCCGACTTTATGTACACACCATATCACTCTTGAGGAGGGCGCCTCACCTAGCATTGAAAAGGCAACGGAAGCTACACCCTCAAATGGGGGAGGTAATTAAGAAGGAAATCACTAAGCTATTTGATGCGGGAATCATATTCCCCATATCTAGCTCTAAATGGGTTTCCCCAGTCCACGTTATCCCAAAGAAAGGAGGCATGACTATTGTAAAGAATGAGAGAGGTGAGCTCATTCCTACAAGGATGGTCACGGGATGGCGAATGTGTATAGACTATCGACGTCTAAACACATCCACCAAAAAGGATCATTTTCCCCTTCCCTTCATTAACCAAATACTTAAAAGACTAACAAGGCACAAGTATATATGGAACTTTTGCCTATAGGAGAATGCCATTTGGGATTTGCAACGCCCCCGCCACTTTCCGAGTTTTCTTGATTGATATTCCGAGTTTTTCCAAATTCCTATTCACTCGGATGATCAAGAAAAAACAACTTTTACTTGTCCATATGGAACTTTTGCCTATAGGAGAATGCCATTTGGGATTTGCAACGCCCCCGCCACTTTCCAACGATATATGATGAGCACATTTGGAGATATGTTGGAAGAATAAATGGAGGTGTTCATGGATGATTTTTCGGTAGGTGGTGTTTCATTTGAAGCTTGCCTTTAGAATCTTGAGAAGTGTTTTTCTCGATGTGAGAAAGTGAATTTGGTTTTAAATTGGGAGAAATGTCATTTCATGGTTGAGGAGGGCATTGTACTTGGTCACAAGATCTAACACAAAGGCATAGATGTGGATAAAGCGAAGATTGAAGTGATTAAAGAGCTTCCACCTCCGATTCATGTGAAAGGAGTGAGATCTTTCTTAGGGCATACCGAGTTCTATAGAAGATTGATCAAGGATTTTTCTCTTATTGCAAAACCACTCAATGATCTTCTTCAAAAAGATGTCGAGTTTGTATTTAATAATAGATGCTTGGAAGCTTTTAACAAATTGAAAAAAGCCTTGATCTTTACTCCCATTGTTCAAGCCCCGAGATGGGATTTACCTTTCGAGTTGGTGTGCAATGCTAGCGACACGGCCATTGGGGGAGTGCTAGGTCAAAGGGTGGATAAGAAGCTTCATATCATTAACTACATGTCAAAGACCCTCAATGGTGCTCAACGGAATTATACAACAACCGAGAAGGAATTTTTGCAATTTTCCATGCTTTTGAGAAGTTCCGTTGTTACTTGTTCGGTTCCAAAACCACTGTTTTCACGGATCATGCGGCTCTTAAGTATCTCTTGGGCAAAAAGGAATCAAAGCCTTGGTTGATCCGTTAGGTGCTTGAACTTCAAACTTTTGATCTTGAAATTAAAGATAAGGAGGGAGCGGAGAATGTTGTAGCAGATCATCTATCTCGTCTTGAGGATTTTCAAGTCCAATATGATGGGTCTCCCATAGAGATAGAATTCTAGATGATTCCTTGTATGCTATTGATGTGAGGGAAATCCCACGGTTTGCCGATTTAGTCAACTTTCTTGCATGTGGGGAGTTTTCACATTCATTCTCTAAGAATCAAAAGAAGAAGCTCATGAGGGAGGATAGACATTACTTGTGGGATGAGCCCATTTTGTACAAACGGGGCATTGATGATTTGCTTTGTCGTTGTTTTCCAAATGAAGAGGTTCCAAGTGTATTGAAGATGTGCTACTCGGATCCTAGTGGTGGTCATATGGGTGTCTCTAGAACTGCCTCCAAAATTCTTCAATGTGATTTATGGTGGCTATATATTTTCAAAGATACATGGGAATTTATCAAGACATGTGATAAATGTCAAAGAACCGGAAACATTTCAAAGAGGAATGAGATACCTCAACAACCCATTCTTGAATTAGAAGTCTTTGATGTATGGGGGATTGACTTCATGGGTCCCTTTCCTTCATCTTATGGGAACCAATATATCCTTGTTGCGGTTGACTATGTGTCAAAGAGGGTTGAGGCTATTGCCTCCCCAACAAATGATCACAAGGTGGTAATGAAGATGTTTAAGAAGATTATTTTCCCGAGATTTGGTGTCCCAAAGGCGGTGAAAAGTGATAATGGTTCACATTTTGTGCACAATGCCTTTCAAAGAATGTTGAGGAAGCATGGAGTTAATCAACATTTCGGCCTCCCATATCATCCTCAAACAAGTGGACAAGTGGAGGTGTCTAATTGTCAAATCAAAGTAATTCTTGAGAGGACGGTTGTGAGAAGTAGGAAGGATTGGTCGGAAAAGCTTGATGATGCCTTGTGGGCATATAGAACGGCTTTCAAGACTCCTATTGGCATTACTCCTTACAGCTTGGTTTATGGAAGTCTTGTCATCTCCCGGTTGAGCTTGAGCACCGCACTCATTGGGCGATTAAGAGGATCAATTTTGATTTGGCTAGTGCGGGAGAACAACATTGGCTTGATCTTCATGAGTTAGAAGAGCTTCGCTTAGATGCTTATGATTGTGCTAGTATTTATAAATCCCGTTCTAAGGATGAGCATGACAAGCTTATTGCGAAGAAAGAGTTCAACATCGGTGACAAGGTGCTCCTCTATAATTCAAGAATGAGGTTATTTCTTAAAAAGCTTATGTCTCGTTGAGCGGTCCATTCATAGTTCAAGAAGTTTTCTCCAATGGAGTTGTTGAGATCGCTCTTTCAAATTCCTCAAGATCTTTCAAGGTCAATGGCCATAGACTCAAGCGCTATTACAATGGTGTTTTTGTCGGCTTTATTCATAAGATGACTCTTTATGATCCACCTTGAGAAAAGTTAGAGAGCGTGAAGCTAATGACGTTAAACAAGCGCTTCTCGGGAGGCAATCCGACTTTCTAACCTTTCCTTTCATTTTTCCTTCGATTTTATTTTGTTTTCTTCTTTGATGTTTATGGACTAATAAAGTTTATTTCTTTGTTGTGATTTTAGGTAGTTTTGATTTGATGGAAGTTAGTTTTCCAAAAATCTTGGTATCAAACTTTGAAGATGAAGTGTATTTGTGCTTATTGGAAGTCATGAGTAAGAATTGAATTTTGGTGGGTTCAATATGGTGGGTTCATAAAATTTGGATGTTGAACCCACCGTCAAAGGTTTTAGAAACTGCCATAGTTCGTGTTCATCATGAACATAGGTGTTGTGCACACCGGTGTGCGCACAAAGAGGTCCGGAAGCATGGGCAACCCCCAATTGCGCAGCCACGCGCGAGCCCTACGCGGGCGCGCAAGTGGCCTGCACGGTCGTGCATCCCTTGGGTGCAGGCACGTGACAAGAGGAAAACTAGGTTGTTGACTAATCCTCCCTAACCCAAACAAAATTTATAAACACTTAACAAACCTAAATACAAGTATAGAGGTAAGTCAAGGGTCGAACCCAAAGGAACGGTTATGTTCAAGTACTTTCAATTAGGCGCCTAAGCTAGGTCGAAGTCAAGAGTAAAGAAGTAACACTAACAACTAACAAACAAACAACCAAACAAATAAAACACTAGGAATGGGGATCAACAAGTAGTCATGACAATTGCAACAACTTGGGACAAACATGTCAATCAATGGTTGTGAAGAATAATGATAAGAGCTATCAATTGGAATCAAAGAGCTATCTCCTAATCTTAAGTTAGATGTCTCTACGAATAACAAACTAAGAGAATCACAATCCAAACCAATCGATAATTGCTATTCCTAAATCAATTGGTCGTGTCATTAGCAATCACAATGCAATCTAGCATAATTCTCAAGGCCTAATCAAATTACACACATGCGAACTAACATTAATCACTTTAATCTCAACAATCAATCAACACAATTCCCAAATTAATCATAATCAATTAATCATACAAGTTTCACCCAATTCCTAGCCAACAAATAACTAAAGAAATCAAGAATCAACAAAATATCAAGAACAACTACACTAATCAAGATCAAACATCCAAATCAAATCAAACAAACATGAATCTAAACAAAACAATAAGATGAGATAGAGTTAGAAATGCCCATTGATAATAGAGAAGATGTTCAACACAATTGTCACCCTTATATCATCAATCTCTCAAATCACCATTGAAATCTCTTACTTTCTCTCTCTAAATCTACTCCTAAACTAACCCTAAAACTAGAGAGAGAAGCTCTCAACTAAGTTAAAATTATGATCAAAATTATGTCTAAACTTTTTTCTATGATCCCTTCTCTAGAAATAAAGGAAATCTATATATAGAAAAGCTAACTAAGAAGAAGTTAGTTAGACGTCCAAAAGAGACCTCAAAAGGCGCGGCCTCTCACTCCTTAGCGTGGCCGCAACAAAATGGGTACGGAAACAGGGAAAAGAGATCTGCGCGGCCGCGCCAGCCACTTGCGCGAACGCTCCTCCCTCGCGCGTGGTCGCGCCTTGAGAGCAGGGGGTTCCCTTTAGTGCGCTCGAAAATTACCCCGTGAGCTCCGGATGATGCATGTTGATAGTGGCAGTTTCTAGGAGCCATTACGATGGGTTCAACACCACCACTTCATGTCCACGCAGTATGAGGGCGCATCCTTGAAGACTTGACTCTTACAAACCTTTGCTTTTGGGCTTCAAAAGGAAGGACCGAAACACATCTTTGGCTTGAAAACCCCGAGAGAATGCCATTGAGCCTCTTGAAAACATCGCCAACTTCCTAGAATCAAAGAAAAGCAAACAAGTAAAGAAGAAAATGCAAAATAAACTAACAAAAGCAAGAAATTAAGAAAGCAACTAAAGAAAATGCAAAGTAGAGAAAATACAAGTAAAAGGAGATAAAAGGAGATAAAAGAGATGTAAAAACAATGAAAAATCATCCTAAAAGAAGCTAAATGTGTGCCATAAATGACACTCATCAGCGCGCAGGAGCTGTTGCGTGCATCTCTTATACACACTTCCTCTCTTTTCTCTCTCATTCTTCATCTATTTTATTTCATTTTCATTTATTGTGCTCAAGCAATTTCCCTATTTTTTCCACTATATTTCATCATAAGATCATCATTGTTCATTTTACTTGGTTGATAATCACTCTAAATCCCCAATTTTATGCTTTTCAATTGATTTTTTCTCTCCAAAAGTTAGGAATTTGGGTATTAATGATCGAGGTTTTGAAACTTGCAAGTTCGGGATTGAAAACTAGTAGTTGTGCACTTTGCTCCATTTAATTTAAATTTTCCACTCATTCAAGGTATGAATTCTCTATTTCACTTGATTTTCATGATAAATTTCTCACAACCTTGTATTGTCTTGTTGGATTTGAATGTCTTGGTGTATGCTTTAATAGTGTCTCAACTTTGCCTATCTCATGACCCTAATTTTTGTATTGATGATGACTATTTATGTATATATGAATTTATGTTGCCATGGTTTTGCTTGATTGAACTACAATTTGAGGAATAATAAAGACACTAGTATAAGAGGAAAGGCGAGATGGGGAAATATTTTCTACCACCCCTTTCAATTGGAGCTTTCTAGCTCCACTGATTTCATTGATTTCCTGATACATTGTATTCATTATTTTTTTAGGGAAAGATAAGGAAAGAAGGAGAAAGGATTGAAAGAAGATGAAAGGAGATGGTTTGGTGTGGAAATAAATGGACATCACCTTCCTTTATATAGGGGTGGTGGTGATAATGGTGCCAAGAAGAAGAAGAAGAAGAAGTCGAAAGACTTTGCTTTTCCGCAAACTAAGTACAAACCACCTGATGTTTTTGCATCCGAAATCCATAAATTATGTTCTTTCAAGATTAGTTGTTTTTATTATTCCTCAAATTCATGCAACTTGGGATTTTGATCTTTGCCTTAGAGGATCCAATAAACATCCATCTAAATTTAATTAGTGCAAGGTTATGCCAGTTTTTTCAACTACACCTAAGCCAACATTTGTGTTGTATGTGAATGAGGATTTCACTCTCTTTTCAAGCTAGTGTTCAACTGCACCCAAGCAAGCCAACATTTGATTGATAATTTCACTCTATTTTTTAGAGCGAATTTCACTTTTTTTATGCCGGTTTTTTAACTGCACCTTAACCAATCTGAGTGATAATTTCACTCTATTTTTCAGCCAGTTTTTCAATTGCACCCAAGCCAACATTTGTGTTGTAAGTGAGTGAGAATTTCACTCTATTTTTAAGCCAATTTTTCAACCACACCCAAGCCAGTGTTTAAGATGAAATTTAATTGAAAATCAGTTGGGATATTCTTTCGCTTTTAAAAAATATATGCATCTCATTGATCAAAATTTTGTGTCTTTTTCCAAACATTAATTATCGTTTTATTTAAACTCAATCAATGTGGAGCAATCCGTAGACACCAAATTTTGATCTTAGTATTGTGATTATTATTATTGATATCATTAATATTATTATTTTTATAATTTTTGCAACAATTATCATTATTTTACTATGTTTTATTTTTTAATTATGTAGTAATAACACAAGTATATGCTAAAATATTTTTAAAAGCTTAATGATAATTTTTAAGCTAATTAAAACAAAAAAAAAAACGAGTAATAATAATATTTTTATTCATAATTTCCTTATTACATGTTACAATCTATACTTCTAAATTATTAAATTACAAAACTTTGAAGTAAAACTAACACCACATGCATTTTTACCTTGCTCCACCGAAGCACTTTCGGGCTTCACTTACTAATTAACAAGTAAATTTATGCAACCATTAGGAGGACCACTAGCCCCACACTGTACATGAAGTAAACCCATATCATTTTCATGTCTTCTTAAAAGGTGAAGGCAGGTTGATCTTCTTGGTTTTTTTGGAACATGGTGACCGAAATTAATGGTGGTTTTGCTTGGTTTTTTCAGGTAAGGAGGGAGATAGAAGGAGATAAAAAATAAGTGGTGAGTGGAGATTTAGATAAGGGTAATCTTCTTTTTATAGTAAAAAAAAGTGTGTATATTATATGTATTTTTATACATATATGTATGACAATCTTATAGTATAAAAGTACGACACTTTGTCTCACCAAGGAAAATGTCATTTTTTTATAAACAAGTATTGTTTAACCCTTTAAAGTATAGTAAGTGTACATTGGTATTTTCATTTAGAGTGTTATTAGAGTACTTTTTTTAATCTAGTAATTTTTACGACTTGTGCAAGACACAATTTATTGGTCAGCTTCCCTATAAAGTCCACTACTCCAAAAACTAATTCCCAACCAAGGTAGGGAAATGACAAATATTCCCTTTCCTACAATAAAGTTTGCCAAACCTAAAAACAAAGTGCTACACGTCATAGTACTAAAGGGACCTCCTTGAATGTACACGTTTTACCACTATGAGCCGCGGACTAAAATAATACTACCTTTTATTATCTTCCGTCGATTTATATTAAATTCGATAAATTTCAATTCGGGTCAATTATACCAATATTTATCTAACATGATAAATATATAGACGTGAGCGATTTGAGAGGACAGTGGGAACTTGACAGTTAGAATGTTACGCGTATAACGAAATAATGCAACCTATATTTTAGTAATTATAGTGGAACAATTATATTCACTTTCTTGTAATAAGTTACTATGGATGCAGCATATGAATGCTGTATAGTATACGGATCTTGTAGTTTTGCTTTCTTCCTTTTTTTTTGTTGTTTTGTGTGAACACCATAGCAGCGTAGGCATAATGTTATGGAACTTCTATTGTTTTTTTTTTCTTCTTTTCTTTTTTCTTTTTTCTTTTCCAATTTTTTTATATCTTACTTTTCTTTATGTCTTGCTTATTTCGGTCTAGTTTTTGTATTCTTTCGTCAATTTTAATGTACAATCGTCAATAGTGAAATAACGCTACCTTTTTTTTTATTTCAATGGTTAATATTATATCCGATAAATTTAAATTCAGACCAATTGTACCAATAATTAGTTAATTGAAACAGCTAGATTTCATACGCATCACATATTGCATATTACTATTCAAACACTATTTGACACTATTCAAACACTATTTTCCACTATTTAAACCACTATGCACCATTATGATCAGTTATGTATTCTGCGTCGTTGGCGTGAATTTGAATCTATGTTGTATTCGTTTTTCTGTTATTTTTGTCTACTTTTGTATCTTTTATCATTTTTTTATTGATAGTGAATAATACGACCATGATAAATGTAAGTTTGTGTTTTAATAGGGTATGCTAGGTTAAAAGTTTATACTTTTTAAGGTTGTCCGGTTACGGGAATAATTTTTACTCTTATTCATGTCAACATTATGTTGTGTGATTTTACATAGTATATTTTTACTTTGACCACGTCAATTTTATGTTGTATGACTTTATATAATTTACATTACTTTATACCTCATTTTTTTAGTAAGGGTCATTGTTTGTAATACTCGTGCATAAGATTTTGTCGTATGATTAGATGTCCTTTTGTAAATTTATATATACTGTCTAATAAGGGCAAAATTTTTTTTGTTTTTTTTTTTTATAAATAAGTTCTTAAAATATTTTTTCTGACCATAGTAGTATTGTAACCTTATGTCTTTGAGTAACTTTCAGAGCTGATATCTCAAGGAGATGTTTATTTTACAAGTGTTGTTTTAGTAACCTGGTGAGTGTAATGAATTAAGAGATTCATGAATAATCACTTAATTGGTTTAGGTACTCTGTCATACGTACACCATGTGAGTATTTTTGAGTTTTAACATGACTTGGTTATATATTTTTCTTTTTGTAGTACCCTGGCATTTTAGAACCTTTTTCATTATATGATTACTAGAGTCGGATTTAGCTACGATTTTCTTTATATTATCAGTTTAAGTGCTGTGAAACTGATTAATTAGTTTGTTACATGAAAAACAAAAGAAATAAAAATATCAAGATTTTCATTACTACCAAAATCTTGATATTTACAATTTAAATCCTGAATTATCTTTTATTTACTTTTTTTTTTTTACAAATTAACCCCTTTATTTTCCTATAAATACACACCTAATTTTCTCATTTTAAGATACCAAAAAAAATCCTACTAATACTCTCTCTAAAATTCTCTATAAAAAATTCTACTCTAATCTTTTGCTTTAGTTAAAACCTCTCTAATTTAGCTTTATTTTTAAGTTATTAGCTTATAAAAGCATCATCTAGTTAAGTTGTTATTTTACTTTTATTCTTATTATCTCTAATCTGTATACTATACTAAAACAGGGTACACTAGCTCCATGGCTGCCACGTGTCCCTGTTTTAAGGCTTTTTTTTCGTAAAATGTATAATTGTCAAAGATCCTATTATTAAATATACTCCGAGATAATATCTTGACTTTCTTAATATTGTTTCTCAATTAATATTATTCATGGATTTTCAGCATATATTTAGTCCATATCATTTGACTTTAGATTGCTTAATTCAAGGAGATTATATTTTGTATTCCGTACATTATATTTTAGGTTTCCTTATTAGCACACGTACAGCTATATTAGAGCAGGTTATTCCTTCAACCTAAGTTTTTTCCTCCCCACATTATTCCTATGGCTACTAACGCCATTCCTAATGATGTTGAAGCTAATTGTGCTCTATTGTCAACCTCATTAATATTATCAAACTCAATTCAACCAATTATTTATTCTGAAAAATTCAACTTGAGACTATACTTGTGGGTTATGACCTTTTCAAGTTTCTTCATAGATCTCACCCAGGCTTCCTCCATCCATATCTTCTATATTTAAGTCAAGTTTATATTACGGATTAGTAAAAGATATATTTTATTATATATTAAATGTAGATTATCACTCAAATATACTAATGTGTATGAATTATGTGTCTTATTTAAAAAATATAATACAGAGTACTACCTCCACTTTGTTAAGTGTTACATTTAAACGATCTCCAATTCACTATTTTGACTATTAATTTTTTTTTATATATAATTGTGCATTAATTTAAATTATACAAAGTTGATATATTGAAAAGTTATAACAATTTTAATCCAACAAGATCAAACTTGATAATAATGTGCTTTCTAGCTTATATTTAAACAATTAGACATGTTGTGAATCGTAAATAACTTGTAAATATGTAGACAGTGTTTTCTCTAAAGAAATAAATGTAAATTTTGATACAATTATAATGACTTTACTAATTTTTCTACCACATGATTTTAGGTATATCATACTTAATTTTTTTTAAAAAATTATACATGTTATATATAATTCATTTGCTATAATATTTTGTTATAGAACTCCTAAATGCGAAATCTCTGAATTATTATAACAAGTTTTTAAACTTTTGCTAAACCTATAAACAAAACCATTTATTCGACAACTAAAGTCACAACACACTCATGCATAACATCTACAAATTGTAAAAAAGTTGATTGATATATAATTCTCTATAAACTATAATTCTCATTTTTAAATACAGAGTTTGACACTTATTTTTACTCCATTCTTTCTATTATAACTGACACGTTAGACTTTTTTTTCACTATCTATAATATTAACATTGATTGTAGTTTATTTATTTTACTTTTTTTTTATACTACCTCCGTTACATATTAGTTGCAACTTTGGGTAATATTTGTGAGAGATAAAATATTTCAAAGTTGCAACTAATATGTAACGGAGGTAGTAAATGTAATAAATTCATATTTTATCATTTTAAGGTTGTTAAATAGATATTGATGTAAAGTTTAATAATTAAAAACAATATAATTTTTATTGATATTTAATTACATAAAAACTAAGTCAAACTATTGCATCGACATGTATGCAAAGTTTGATTGTGTTAGTTATTCATCAATGTGGGCAGCCACCATAGGGTTACTCAGTTAGTGTATGTTATATGGGTCACTCAATTAGTGATATTGGGCTTAATTTTTTTTTTGAGGAAAATATAGGGCTTACTTATTAGTAAGTGTTATAATGGTTACACTGTGAGTGTTGTAGGGGATACTTTATTTGTTAATTATTTAAGAGTTACTCAATAAGTATAATAAGGGGCTACTCTAATTTGTTAGTAAAATAGGGGTTAACTTGTCGGTGCCATAGGCGTTACTATTTCTTTTTACAAGCGGCCACACGGTGTGTCAGTCGCATAGAAAACGCGTTGTATATTTTGTTATATGTCGTCACGAGTGATATATAAGACTAATATGTATTTTTTTTTATTTCTCTTAAATTTGTGTACATATAATTTCTTTTTCACTATAATTTAAACGATGGACGATTAATGATCGCTTGAGATTATTCTAGGGGCCACGAGCTAGCACAAGAGGAACTGCGCGCCACAAGGATGCAACAGGGGTGCGTGCGCGCAGACCCCCCTGTTGATAGGAATGGTGTCCTTCGAACAAGTGTATTATTCCGGTAGAGGGTTCGGAGCTATTGAAAAGCTATTTATTCAGTAAGTTCAAGTGATCGGAATGCCTAGGTGGAGGCCGTTTCCGATCAGTCATATAAATGCATAATTAATATTACAACTTAATCTTGACTAAACCCTTCATGTCACACCTAAGAAACTAACCACCAGACACGACAAATTAATTTGGAAGGAATGAATGAGTCGCTGGAGTAATTAATATTTAGATGTCGGAAATCGAGCTAGGAGCGTTAAAACCGAGCGTCGCAAGTCGAGTCGAATAAATTATAGACGAGACGTAAAATCACTAATTAATGAACAATTTACCGAAATACCCTAGCATCGGAATGCCCCGAGCAAACCGAGTGCTACGGGCATTTGTATAGCCAAGGTGGCTAGCAAGCACACCAAGCCGAGCCTAGGCTGGCTGGTGCATGCTAGTGCACCATGGCTAGTAAGCCATGCTAGCATGTGTGTGGCACCCGTAGCCACCTAGCAACAATGCGCGTATGGCGTGCTAGCAAGCAGCCATGCCGCAGCAGCTAGCAACAGGGCCAGCACGCATGGCGCGCCAGCTCGCAGCAGCTAGCAGCAGCATGGCGCGCATGGTGCTGCGCCCAACAACGCTAGCAGCAAGCCAGCCGCACACCAAGCACCAGTTGGGCTGCTTGGGTGCTTGGCTTGGCCTGCCACATGGAAGCTGCTGATTGGGGCAAGTGGAGCTTTTGGCCAGTTTTCTTGAAAGCCTTGGGGATCAAGTTTGGTCCCCCCCCCCCGTTGTGGTCCTTACCTAACCCCTCCTCTAAGTGTGCCACTTGTTGATTAATTAGTTGTTGGCTATTTTCTTTTGTTTTTTATTTAAAAATAAAAGGAGAAAATTAATTTTACCAACTCTCCCACATTAATGAGAAAGTGGATTTCTCACTTGAGTTTCCCTATAAATACCCAACTTGGGATATGGGAAAACTCACTTGAGTAAGAGCTCAATTAGGCATCTCCACTTGAGAGAAAACTTATAACCTCATTAATTACTAGAGTAGTCTTTTTGGGCGGACTTAGCTAACCTCCAAGTATTGGACCGGTCGGGTCGAGTTGTGGGTGGACTTTCGTTGGAGGTCCTTTCCATTTGTGAGGCTCGACTTTTCTCAAGTAAGAGCTCTTTCCGGTTGAGCGAACCACGCTATAAGGGTAATTTAGTCTTTTCTCTATTCTTGTTATTTGTGCATTTTGTTATATTAATTATGAGATTGTTCTTGGGCTCGGGCTTTTTTTCCGTGGTGAGTCGGACTTATCGTAACCCAACACCTGTGCGTGCGCGCAGACCCTCCTGTGCGTGCGCACGGGGCTGTTGTGCGTGTGCACCGCCACCTTCCGTCCCCTTATTTTTCTTTTTCTATTTATATCTTTGAATTTTCCTTTTTTGGGGATGACGTTTTTTCTAGTACTTGATAAATTTTTCCAGATTTAGTAGAGAGAGAAAGTAACGAGAGAAACACTTGAATACTTGATTTGTACTTCAAATTACTTCGTTAAGCTTGGATAATTAGTAATAATTTCTTCCCTTGAATTTACTTTTTGCTTGATTCTACCTTTAATTCTTGAATGATAGATTTGATTGTTGATCTTTGGTTTGAAAACTTGTTTGATTTGATTTTCTTTTTGATTAAGCTTGAAATGATGATATTTGTGATTCAATTTGTTTTGTCTTTCAATTTCATTATGTCTAGTGAGTATATTAGTAGCTAGGGAGAAGGGAAAGCATGCTTGATTGATGATCTTTGCTAGTTCATGATTCTTGATTGATTGAATTGTTGCAATTAAATTGGTTGACATTGTTATGCATGTGATTAATTTGATTAGGAGTGATCAACCTTGATGATTAATCTAGATTGCATAGTAATTTTCAATGACATGAACCCTTGATTTGAGAATTGCTTAATTTGGTTGAATTTGATTGTGATTTTCCTTGTTAGTCATTCATAGTGAACCCTAGATTGACTTATAGGAGATAGCTCTTGAATTTTATTGATTGCAACTATTATTTTCCCTTGCAACGTTTGAATTAACTGAGTTCTTCATCGTTTGGCATGATCATTGAGCTTGCATGTCGAACCTTAATCCCTAGTGTTTACCATATTGATCTTCTTCATTTCTTAGTCGATTAAACCTTTAGATACACCACGAATTACATCTAATTCTTCGAAGTAGTTTAACTATAGGCTATAGCATTCTCCCCCTCATTCCTCATGGTACGACTCGGACTTGCCCTATTTTAGGAGTAAGTTTGATTTTCTTAATTGTTTGATTGGTGGTGCTTTAGATTTCAACGACCTAGATTACCACACATCAAAATGGCGCCGTTGCCGGGGAGTGACGTTGGTTGTTTTCTATAGTCGTTGAGTCTACTTCAATTTCATTGAAAAAAACAAAAAGATTTTTCTTTTTTTGGCTACATGTGTAGTAGCCGTGCTACTAATTGTTTCTTTTGAGATTATATGCGTAGAGCACGTGGTCGTTCTCTAGTGCCATTTGATCCGGAAATTGAGAGGACAATTACAAGGATAAGAGTTGCTAGACGTTCTTTGAATTCTAGCCCTCTAAGTGAAGAAGAACCACAACAAGAAGAACAAGCAAGCATGGGAGAAAATCTGAGAGTGGCATTGAAGGAATTGGGGATTTTGGGTGCATATAGGTTTGAAAGTGGGATTGCCCCACCTACAACACCGGCGAACGACTTTGAAATAAGACCAGCGATGATCGCTTTGATAGAGAGGCGGCAATTTAGTGGGGCCAAGCATGAGAGTCCGCTAAACCGTCTTAAAGAGTTCGAAAAATATTGGAACACTGTCAAAGTGAATGGAATTTCCCAAGAGTTCATCTTCCTCAAGCTTTTCCCCTTTTCTCTCATAGGACGTGCTTTGGGATGGTTGGACATTGAAGTCAAACGAAATTCTCTAAGGACATGGGATAAAGTGACCAAGGAATTTCTATCCCGTTTCTATCCACAAAAGAAAATGGCAGAGGCTAGAGCTTTGATTCAAGGTTTCAAGCAATAGCCTAGTGAAACCCTCTATGAAGCAAAGGAAAGGTACAAAGAGTATCAAAGAGAGTGTGCTCACCACGGAATTCCTACCTACCAAATCATTCAATCTTTTATGGTGGCCTAAGTCCTCAAGGGAAATCGTGTCTTGATGGAGGAGTCGAAGGTCCCATTATGAATAGAACGGAGGAGGAAGTGGTAGACATCATTGAAGACGTAGTGAGGTATTATAGAGATTGGCAAGATGGTGAAAGGGAACCAACTAGCGAGAGTAGTTCTTTGGTTTACTCGGTTGATCATCTTAATTCCATCAACAACTTGTCCTCACAAATGACAAACTTAGAGAAAGAGTGGTGTTCTATCAAAGCTAAACCGGAGAGTTCAATCTTCCAAGCTTCAACTCTTCCCTCCTAATTTAAGGGGAGAGGTATGTCTTCTAACTCTCAAATTCCTCCTTCTGATAACATGCCTAGTGGTTGCTTGTTTTGTGATGTATGTGGTTCATATGAGCATGATTCTTCTACGTGCCCTCATTCGTTTGTGGATGGATGTGATGATCAAGATGGTAATGTGAACGAGCATATGAACTTTGTGTCAAACAATAATGAGTCAAGGTTTGATAATCAAAGAGGTCAAGGGGATAGGAATTATCACAACTAAGGCAATTTTGACAACTATAACCAAGGTGGTGGTTATAGGAACCAAGGGAACTGAAACTCCCGAGGTAACTATAACAACCAAGGTTATAGTGGCCAAAAACAAGGCCAAATTTATGGTAACCATAATCAAGGGCATGGTTAAAATCAAAATAGAGGTAATTGGAACAATCAAAATAGGGGAAATTTTCAAAACAATGCTTAAAGGGGTCCCCCACCCGGTTTTGTTCCAAAGAACCAAATTCATGGTGATAATTCCTATGCTCAACCTTCTTCTTCCTCTTCTTCTAGGACTAATTTAGAGGAATCCATTGAAAATCAAATCAAGTTGTTGAACACCTACATGGTAGTTAGTGATAAGAAATTCAATGAAGTGATGACTCATAACAAGATGTTAAAGACCCAAATCACTCAACTAGCCAATACCTTGAAAGAGAATGCTGGCCCTTCTTCTTTACCCTCTCAAGGTCTTGACCCCAAGAAACTGGTTTATTATATTACCACTAGAAGTGGCAAGGTGCTAGAGGAGAGAGTTTCTAGTAGGAATCAAGAGAAGGAGAAGGTGAGTGATTCATTCGATCATGATGAGCATGATATGTCAAGCAAGAAAAGTGAGAGTTCTAATGAGAAGTCCAAGGAGAAAGAAAGAATGCAAGATGAGGCTATCAAACCTAAGCTTCCCTACCCCCAAAGATTTATGAGGCATAATTTAGATGCACAATTTGGGAAGTTTCTCGAGATGCTTAAGGAACTCCATCTTTCTATTCCTTTGACTGAAGCTTTGCAACAAATGCCAAACTATTCAAAGTTCTTTAAGGACATTTTGAGTGGCAAGAGAGAGTGCAACTTTGTTGATTCGGTGAGTGTTGGGGAATGTTGTAGTGCTCTTATCCATAATGACCTACCCCCAAAGATGAAAGATCCCGGAAATTTCTCAATCCCTTGATAAATCAATGACAAATTGTTCCAAAATGCTCTTTGTGATTTAGGTGCTTGTGTTAGCATCATGCCATACTCTGTTTTCAAGAAGCTTAAACTAAGAGACCTACTTCCTACCAACACGACCCTACAATTAGCCAACCGTTCCATTAAGATTCCCAAAGGTAGGATTGAGGATGTCCTCCTCAAGATAGGAGAGTTTACCATTCTCGTTGATTTCATTGTGCTTGAGATTGTGGAAGATGACAATATACCTATCACCTTATGGAGACCATTCTTAGTTACCTTGGGTGCCTTAATTGACGTGAAGGGTGACCTCATTACTTTGTGTGTTGGTAATGATAAGGATAGTTTTAAGCTCAAGTCAATGCATGAGTGACGGGGGGAAAAACTAGGTCGTTGACTAATCCTCCCTCGGTCAAACTAAATTTATAAACACTCAACAAACCTAAATACGAGTATAGAGGTAAGTCAAGGGTCGAACCCAAAGGAACGGTTATGTTCAAGTGCTCTCAATCAATGCCTAAGCTAGGTCAAAGTCTAAGGATAAAAGGTAAACATTAACCAACTAACAAAACAAACAACCAAACAAATAGAGCACTAGGGAATGGGGATCAACGAGTAATCATGACAATAGTAGCAACTCAGAAACAACATGCAAATCAATGGTTGCGAAGACTAATGGTAAGAGCAATCAAAAGAGCTCGACAAGCTATCTCCTAGAGGTTTAACTAGCGCCAACTACAAGAGACACTAACTAGGAACATCACTAACCAAGCTCACTCGACAATTGCAATTCCTAAATCAATGGTCCGTATCATTAGAAACTACAATGCAATCTAGCATAATTCTCAAGGCTTATCGAATTACACACATGCACAATTTCCATCAATCACTTTAATCTCAACAATCAATCAACACAATTCCCAAATTAAGCACAATCAATCAATCATACAAGTTATACCCAATCCCTAGCCAAACAACTACTCTAACATCATCGTCTAATCAACTAACAACTAAGGAAATCGAGAATCAACATAATATCAGGAACAACTACACTAATCAAGAATCAAACATCAAAATCAATCCAAACAAACAAGAATAATAAACAAGGAAATAAAATGAGATAGAGTTAAAAATGCTCATTAATAATAGAGAAGATCTTCAACACAATTGTCATCATTGAATCTTCAATCTCTCAATCACCATTGAAATTCCTCACTTTCTCTCTCTAAATCTACTCCTAAACTAACCCTAAAACTAGAGAGAGAAGCTCTCAACTAAGCTAAAAATATGATCAAAGATTATCTCTATATGCTTCCCATTCCCCCAAAAATCGGGTTACAAGGTATAAATAGGAGGCGTGAAACGAAGCCGATCAAAACAAGGGCTAGGAGGGGCGCGCCCGCCCCCGTGGATTGCGCGCCCGCGCTCCTCTGGGTTCCTTCGGTTCTTCTCGAGGCTTCGTGTGTTCACTAAGGGACTTCGAGCGAGCGCACTAAGGATGGAAGATCCAAAGGAGCTTGACAGTGGGTTCAACACCACTCCTTCATGAGAGCGCGGCTTGAGAGCGCAAGAGCTAGAAATTGGAGAATCCACTTCCTTGCATCTTGAGCTTTCCTATTGCCATGAGCTTACTCCAAAAGAATCTTCCACCTTAGCAATCCATCCATATCAAGACCCGAACCTCGTACAATACCTACAACCATGAAAAGAAAGCAAATAAAGGAGAAAAGACTAGAAAAACCATAGAAATGCATAAAACCACAAAATAAGAGAGAAAAGGTAAAACAAAGAGAAAAAGCGTGAAACTAAGCATTTAGTAAGAGGGAAATCTTTGAAAAGAAGGTAAAAACAACCTAAATAATCATCAAATGGGTGCCATTATGACACCCATCAAATACCCCCAAACTTATCTTTTGCTCATCCTCGAGCAAAACAAAACCAATGGAAATAAAATGACGAGCTTATTTAAACAAACAAAAGAAAAGACGAGATGAGAATATACACTAACTCACTTTCGTAGGAATCACGGTCAATTTAAGCAACTAAAGATAAGTCATTTAAACCCCTAGATCGCCCTAGAGGACGAGTAATGCTCTCGTAAGGGTTTCCTAAGAGATTAACCCATAACTCTAACAAACCAAACAAACAAGGCAAAGCATGAAAAAGAAGCAAAAAGAAAAGAAAAGGAAAGAAAACAAATGTTCATGAATGGACTTTTTGCAAATTTACAAGTATAAATGAACGCAAATCTTACTAAACAAGTAAGGGAGTGTACGTTTCAAGATATCTATGGTTGATTGAAACATAGGACATGCTAAGCATAGAGAACTATCAAGATGCAATTCACTTTCATCTCAAAACATTTTTAGCACATTCTCCCAATTAGCTTCAAATATACTTTTAGCAAGCCTCTCAATGGTTCCTTGCAGGAATCGGAAAAAAGAAAGAGATTTGAGGCTACTTGACGTCTCAACTATTGCATCCCGCTCTATAAGCTTGACCTACATCTCCCTCCACCGACTAGTGACTCAACCACAAAGGTCAAAAGGTCTTGGAAAGGGTTGTAATGTAAGGGCAAGAAGGGTGAGGGTAGGCTAAAATTTGAAATTTGGTGGTATACCTAAATCGTGAAGCAAAGATTGGCCAAATCTCAACACCAAAACCAAGTAATCACCAAACAAAAACACAACTCCCCCAAGCTTATTCAAAGCCAAAATCACAAACATATACACAAAAAGGGTAAGAACGCTTCCCCCCAAGCTTGAACAAAGCATTGTCCTCAATGCTTAAAATAGGGAGAAAGACACTTACATCAAAATATTTTTGAATTTTCATTCTTCACTTTTTTCAATTTTTGCCAAAGCTTTTGAATGTGCTTTGCTTTTTCTCATTTTTTCATTTTTCTCACTTTATTCAATGTCCTCGCCTCTTTTAACTATGGACGGATTTTTCAACTTTTGCATTTGCTTTTTATTCACAAAATAGTTACAACACAAACTTGCTTTCATTATAAGAACCAAACAATCTATTTCATACACCAAAACTCCAACATAAGAGACCAAATGCTTCACAAAAACCAAAGATAAGAAAAAGAATGAAACAAAAGGCTCAAGATCTAAAGATGTGGCTTGAAAAGAAGGGTATATGGCTCAAATGGTTAGTAAGTAGGCAAATTAAAACCCAAAACAAAGAAATATAAAAATATCCTAGAAAAGTAAAAATTACCACCCCGAAAAGATGCCTTTGTCCTTCCTAAATGGCTTGGTCGCGATCTCGGGAGATGAAAGTCAAATTCTAGATAAAGCATACAATAGCCAAGGATCCATGTGCCGCTTAATCAAGAAATGTTAAAAGCAAGAAGAAATAAAACCTCACATGGTTATAGAAAAAACTCACTATTAGTTTCAAATTCACCAAAAGGGAGCAATTGCAAATTTTCAAAAACAATAGAATCCGGCTTCAAGGTCCCAAAAGTTCTAAACGACTACCTTAGCATACTCTATCCTAAAATCAACCAAAGATACTCTCAAATCGTGCACACTGTTACCATTTAAGAAGAAAAGCATTCAACTATACAAGTCCAAACGTATTATGTCCAAAGCAAGAACAAAACAAAACACAACGCAAATTTGCCTTGAAAGAAACAAAAATCTTTTTGGAGTTTTTTTTTTCCAAAATAAAGAACATGGAAATGCATATACAAATGTGCATGGCATATATGAATCAAAATCCCACCAAATATGATAGAAAACCCTCCCCCAAGCTTGAATGAGACAAAGCGCTGAAACATAAATCAAATAATCCATCGGAGGGGAAAAGGAAGAAATCAATCCAATAAACCAACACTGTCCAACAAGTCATCAACCATTATTAGAGAAAGAGCAACGAAAGATATTACCGGATTTAGGTGGGTGTAAATACCCGCAAATGACCCAATTTAACCCTTCAAAGCCAAGTTCATCTATCATTGAATCTTGTTTTCCATATGCTAGCAAAATAGGAGTCAATCTTCCTTGATTTTTGAATCAAACCAATGCACCAAAGCATATCGAGTCATGTACCTAGCAAAAGGCACACAAACATATCCATGAGAAAAAATCTATTCTAAAAAGAAAAGAAAATGAAAGCAATAAAACACGGGTTACTTTCCGAGAAAGGCTTGCTTAAGGTCTAAGCTTGACCGCTCTAGAAAATAGTAATTCAACGCACGGAAGAGCTTGTCAAATGCACTACTACACATTTCATAAGAAAGTAAGTGTGCACATGACAAAAAGAAGGCATGCAACAAGCTTAGTGCACACCTATGAGGAGAGAGATGCCAAGAGAAAGAAGAAGAATCGAAAGAAAATTCAACAAAATAAGAAAAGGAAAAAGAAGAAGAAGAAGGCAAACTCTCCTCATAATATTTTTGGGTGGAAACATCACCCTTTTCCTCAATAGTAGACGAATGAGGGACATGAAAATTATCATAGACAAGGGGGTCCCTAATAGGCTCGTTGACAAAGGAAGGGAGGGATATAGGAGTGTAGCGGATATGGTTAAAACTCCTTGAAAAAGGGATATGAAAGGAGCTGATAGGAGCTATGGTCTCACAAATGAACTCTTCCTCACTACCATGCCTCAAATTACCAACAAGAGCATGGAAATCAATCATAGAATCCTCAAAAGGAGAACACTCATGATCTCCATCTCCCTCAAACATCCAACTTCCAAGAGGAACTATATAATCCCCTCCATCACAACAATGAACAATAACTCCCTCAACTTCCTTAAAGCCCAAAGTCTCAAAACCATGCATGAAAGGATGCAAATTCATTTTAAACTCATCTCTTTCCCTTGAAGCATCCTCAATGAACTCATTTAGAAGGGTATGGATTTTATTTTGATTCTCAAAGAACTTATGGGACATAACCTCAAACGAGTCCAAGTACTCATGGATAGAAGAATCACAATCATGCATAAGACACTCATCAAGATGGGAAGGAGGGTTGGGGTTTTCGAAATTGACACTCTCTTCATTCTCAACTCCTTCACCATCACTCAAATTCTCACCAAAGGGATCCTCACCCTCTCTTGGTTGCTCAAAATCATCATCATCATCCTCAACACACACATTGGATAAGGATTTTTCATAAACAAGCATCAAGGAGGACAATTGACTTTTCAACTCTTCCTTTCTTTTCAATTCTTCATTAAAAATACCCTTACGCTCTCTAATCATTTCCAATTGGCTCCTCAAAGTTTCCATCATTTGTCTCTCCAAGGGCCTAAGATTAGGATTCATCTCTAACTCCCTCAAAGATTCATCAATTTGGCTATAGTGGACTAGAGAATCATCACAAGAGTTTGGAGAATGAAAAGGCAAAGAGGGTTGATCAATAGTAAAAGAAGAGTCACAACCAAGGGTAGGACCATGCACATTAAAATCATGAGAATTTTCATTAAATAGGGGAGAGGGGGCACAATCAAGCATATGAGATTCGTTATTAAGGGAATGAACTACATCACAAGGAGGCATGGTAAATAGTGAAGAAAATTGAAACACACCATTAGCATCAACTTGAGCATGCACTTCATCATCATCAACAAAAGGGGAAATAGAGTTGAAATCATTTGTTCTAGGTTCACTAATGGGATCATGTGACAAATCATCAGAATTCATGCTAATATTGGAAAAATCAACACATTGCACATCAACATTAGAATCATGATTACCCCTATTATAGACATCCCTAGCAAACCAAACATAGAAATCCCAAGCATCATCAATTGAAAATGCTCTAAATTCACCATTATGCATGCATTCAACTTTATTCCTAGTTTGCTCATTCAAACCAAAATAACAAATCTCACATGCCTCCCAAAGACTACAATAATTATAGTTCAAAAACCCTATAAGTCGATGGAAATATTCACAAAAAGCCTCATTATCATGTTAAGGAAATGAGAGACATGCCATTTTTTTTTTTTACAAAACAAACAAAAATCAAATAAAAGAAAGGTATATACAAAGACCTAAACTAAAGCAATAAAAAACACTCAAACATAGACATTGTTTCCTGGCAACGGCGCCATTTTTGACGGGAGGAAAAACTAGGTCGTTGACTAATCCTCCCTCGGTCAAACTAAATTTATAAACACTCAACAAACCTAAATACGAGTATAGAGGTAAGTCAAGGGTCGAACCCAAAGGAACGGTTATGTTCAAGTGCTCTCAATCAATACCTAAGCTAGGTCGAAGTCTAAGGATAAAAGGTAAACACTAACCAACTAACAAAACAAACAACCAAACAAATAGAGCACTAGGGAATGGGGATCAACGAGTAATCATGACAATAGTAGCAACTCGGAAAAAACATGCAAATCAACGGTTGCGAAGACTAATGGTAAGAGCAATCAAAAGAGCTCGACAAGTTATCTCCTAGAGGTCTAACTAGCGCCAACTACGAGAGACAATAACTAGGAACGTCACTAACCAAGCTCAATCGACAATCGCAATTCCTAAATCAATGGTCCGTATCATTAGAAACTACAATGCAATCTAGCATAATTCTCAAGGCCTATCGAATTACACACATGCAAAATTTCCATTAATCACTTTAATCTCAACAATCAATCAACACAATCCCCAAATTAAGCACAATCAATCAATCATACAAGTTATATCCAATCCCTAGCCAAACAATTACTCTAACATCATCATCTAATCAACTAACAACTAAGGAAATCAGGAATCAACAAAATATCAAGAACAACTACACTAATCAAGCATCAAACATCAAAATAAATCCAAACAAACAAGAATATTAAACAAAGAAATAAAATAAGATAGAGTTAGAAATGCTCATTGATAATAGAGAAGATCTTCAACACAATTGTCACCATTGAATCTTCAATCTCTCAATCACCATTGAAATTCCTCACTTTCTCTCTCTAAATCTACTCCTAAACTAACCCTAAAACTAGAGAGAGAAGCTCTCAACTAAGATAAAAATATGATCAAAGATTATCTCTAATTGTTTCCCATTCCCCCAAAAATCGGGTTCCAAGGTATAAATAGGAGGCATGAAACGAAGCCGATCAAAACAGGGACCCAGAGGGGCGCGCCCGCACCCGTGGATTGCGTGCCCGCGCTCCTCTGGGTTCCTTCAGTTCTTCTCGAGGATTCGTGCGTTCATTAAGGGACTTCGAGCGAGCGCACCAAGGGAAGATCCAAAGGAGCTTGACGGTGGGTTCAACACCACTCCTTTATGAGAGCGCGACTTGAGAGCGCAAGAGGTAGAACTTGGAGAATCCACTTCCTTGCATCTTGAGCTTTCCTATTTCCATGAGCTTACTCAAAAAGCATCTTCTACCTTAGTAATCCATCCATATCAAGACCCGAACCTCGTACAATACCTATAATCACAAAAAGAGAGAAAATAAAGGAGAAAAGACTAGAAAAACAATAGAAATGCACAAAACCACAAAATAAGAGAGAAAAGGTAAAACAAAGAGCAAAAGCATGATACTAAGCATTTATTAAGAAGGAAAGCTATGAAAAGAAGGTTAAAACAACCTAAATACTCATCAAATGGGTGCCATTTATGACACCCATCAATGAGTCTTTATCTTACGTGAAGGGTATTATGTGTATCAATCCATCTCCTTCAAATGACAATGCTTGCATGCTTGTGTCTTCTACTAATGACATTTTTTAGCTTGTGATGATGTTCCTATGAGTGCTAAAAGCAAGCTGGTTAGTAAAGATGTCAAGAAACCTTCAAAGGTAGAGGATAAGGATGTGATTGAAATACCTTCATGGTTTGAGTTTTCATTGAATGATGATGAGCATGGTTCAACTCAAATGAAGAAGAAGTTAAAGAAGAAAAATAAATAGAAGCACTCATAGGAACACAACACTCTTGGTTCGGTTTCTTTGATTCAAGATGATACATATCATGATGTGATTTTGCCCAAGCTTGGCAATGACTTTGCTCTCTCTACCACTTTGGACAAAGTGGTTTTCTTTGATCCTCCGTGATTTGGAGGAGACGTCAAGATACGACGTTAAACAAGCGCTTCCCAGGAGGTAACCCGGTTTTCTAACCTTTTTCTTTCTTTTATATTTTTTGTATTTTTGGATTATTTCCTTATTTTTCTTTGTTTTCTTAATTTTAGGTACATTGGGATTCATTGAAGTTTAATTTCCAACAATTTTGGTGTCATTTGAAGGTTTAGGAAGTTTAGAGTTGAGTTAGAAGTAGAGATGTGATTGATGAGAAGGGACGCTCTCATGGCTACGCTCTCGTGGATTTTAATCATGAACGAGTACTTTTTACAATATTTTGTGATTTTTGGTCTATCTTGCTCGTGGGCATCACTTGAGCTTGACGCTCGAGAGCGTCAATTTGCGCACCCCTCCGCACATACTCCGCACACACCCCCACCCCTGCTGTATGCGCGCACGCAAGGCTCTGCGCGCATGCACAGCAGGGGCAGCCCCTTCTCCTTTTGCCTCACTCTCTCGCACAGCTCACTAACTCAACCCTCCTCACTTCCTTTCTTTCTCACTCCCTGATTTTCTCACTCTATTTCTCCTCCCTTTTTCTTTCTTTTCATTTCTCTTTTGATTTTACTTCAACTTTAGAACATCAAATTCCCTTGCTTCATTAACATTACACGATTTACAAGTTGCATTCTTTTTTATTTCTTTTGTGTATTTCTTCATGAAGTTACTAACATTCTTTTGTGTAGATATTTCTCCTTTTCTTTCTTTTTATCTCACTTTTTAGGTCCTTGATTAGGGCATTCGACGCATGGAATTTGGTAACGAATTTCTTGTTATCGTGCTTGTTCTTTCATATCGGGATCGTTTGGTGAGACCTTTCTATTTTCTTTCTTTTACTCTTCCTTTTGTGTGCATAGTTTAGGCTTAGATTAGGAAGAGTTGAACAGTTCGAGGTTGCTTGCTATTAACACCTTAGTGTGTTTGGGGTCATTGGCGTTGTAGCCGAATGACCATTTGTTTGTCGATTGGGATATTATGTGTTTGGCTTGCTTCCTTGTGTTTTTCTTTTCCCTTTTCAATTTCCTTCTTTTATTTCTTTTTCTTTTCCTTTCCTTTCTCTTTTATTTTCCTTTTGTTTTGTCTATTGTTTTTGTTTTCTCCTTTTCTTTTCCCTTTTTCTCTTTATAATTGCTTTTTAACAAATGCTATTTTTGAAATTTTAAAAACAAAAAAACAAACAAACAAAAAAAAAACAAACAAACAAAAAAAAAACAAAACAAAAAAAAATTACATAAAAAAATGAAAAAAAAAATGAAAAAAGAAAAAACAAATAAAAAAATAGATTTTCCTTTTGAGGCAAAGTTCTAGTTTCTTCTTGTTTTTGCCTTTGCTTTAGACTTGCATTTTTAGATATTACCCTTCCTAAATTGCAATAGTTTGCACGGTTTGAGAGTATCCTCGGTTGATCCTAGGAAGCGCATGCTAAGGTAGCTCGGTTAAGAACTTTAGAGGACGTTTGAACCCTTAGTCCACGGGAAAGTGGTAAAATGGAGTTGCTCCCTATGGGTGGATTTGAAGCCCTTTAGTTGGTATTTGCTATTTTCAAACATCCCTGGTGAGGTTCACTTTGTTCTAGCCTTCATCATTCTTATTGTGTGGCTTTTTGGATTCTCCACTATGCATGTCTTAATTCTTGTGTTGACTTTTAGCTCCTAAGACCATGACCGAGCATCTTTAAGGAAGGATATGGGCACCTATTCTCATTTTTCTTTGTTTTCTTTTTATTTAGTCACATATTTGATTTTCTATTTTCCATAAACCTTCTTGCTAACCATGTTGAGCTTCCTATTTCCCGCTCTTGTTTATACCACATTACAAGCCTTATGACTTATGTTTACCGACCCTCTTAGTTAGTGAAGCATTGGCTTGTGAGGTTTGAGTTTTGTTTTGATTGTATATGAACATTAGCTCTTTGAATAATGATTTTATTTGAGACTTTAAAAGTTGGGTACTATTGTCTTTACTAGAAAGTTTCAAAAACAAGTTATGTTCTAGGGAAATCAAATGTTGTTTCATGATAAGAAAGAAATGAATATGATTGAAAGAAAAGGCCGTCCATAGTTAAAAAAGGCAAGGACATGAAATAAGTGTGATTATGTGCATTATTCAATGAAAAAATGAAAAAATTGAAAAAAGAAAAAAAAAAGTGAAAAACCAAAAAAACTCAAAATGTTTCAAGTTGGTTTCGTTTCCTTCCCTATTCTACGCATTGAGGACAATGCTTTGTTCAAGCTTGGGGGGGAACGTTACTTTGTTCTTGTATATATTGTGTAGTAGTGTTGAATAAGCTTGGGGGAGATGGCATTAATCGATATTTTTGTTTCTTATTTGGTGACTTCTTGAGTGAAAGAATTTTTCTTCCTTTTGGTTTTAACTTTCTCCTTTCTCCTTTTTGTGCTTTGCCTCGTTTTACTTTGAGAGTTATGGGTTAATCTCTTTGGAAACCCTTACGAGAGCATCACTCGTCCTCTAGAGCGATCTAGGGGTTTAAATGGCTTGTCTTTGGTTGCCAAAATTGGTCGTGATTCCTACGGAAGTGAGTTAGTGTATGTTCCCATCCTCTTTAGTTTTCGTGTTTCTTTCTTTGCTTCAATAATGTCATCATTTTCCCTTGGGTTTGATTTTGTTTTGCTCGAGGACGAGTAAAAGTTTATCTTGGGGGCATTCGATGAGCGTCATTTATGGCGCTCAAAAGAATAGTTTTAGGTCCTTTTTCTATATTTTCTTTCTTTATTTTCAATTAATTTTCTTAGTTTTCTTTGATTTTTCTGCTTTAATAACTCATTTTGGTTTTCGATTAGTTTTATGAGTTTTTCATGATTTTAGTTCTTAATTTGTGGTTTTATTTTAGTTTTATTTCATTTTTTTTCCTCCCTTACTTTTATTTGTATTTTGTAGGTGAAGTTTTAAAGTTTAAGTTGTCGCGCTCTCAAGGTTGTGATCTCATTGATTTTGGTGATGAACACGCAATTTTATGAAGTTCAAGGGCTTCCCTCCTCGCGAGCATTACCATGAGAGCGTCGTCCATAGGGATGCACAAGAGCGCTAGAAGCGAAGCTTCATGCAAAGGGCCACGAGCTAGTAGAAGAGGAGTTGCGCGCCACAAGGATGCAACAAGGGTGCGTGCGTGCAGACCCCCCTGTGCGTGCGCACAGGACTGCTGTGCGCGCGCACCGCCGCCTTCCGTCCCCTTATTTTTCTTTTTCTATTTATATCTAGTACTTGATACATTTTTTAATTTGCTTTGTTTTTCAATTACATTATGTCTAGTGAGTAGATTAGTAGCTAGGGAGAAGGGGAAGCATGCTTGATTGATGATCTTTGCTAGTTGATGATTCTTGATTGATTGAATTGATGCAATTAAATTGGTTGACATAGTTGTGCATGTGATTAATTTGATTAGGAGTGATCAACCTTGATGATTAATCTAGATTGCATAGTAATTTTCAATGACATGAACCCTTGATTTGAGAATTGCTTTAATTGGTTGAATTTGATTGTGATTTTCGTTGTTAGTCATTCATAGTGAACCCTAGCTTGACTTATAGGAGATAACTCTTGAATTCTATTGATTGCAACTATTGTTTGTCCCTTGCAACGTTAAATCAATTAAGTTCTTCATCGATTGGCATGATCATTGGGCTTGCATGTGGAACCTAAATCCCTAGTGTTTTTCATATTGATTTTTCTTCATTGTTTAGTTGATTGAAACTTTAGATACACCTCAATTTACCTCTTATTCGTCGAAGTAGCTTGACCATAGGCTATAGCATTCTCCCCCTCGTTCCTCGTGGTTCGACTTGGACTTGTCCTATACTAGGAGTAAGTTTGATTTTCTTAATTGTTTGATTGGTGGTGCTTTAGATCTCAACGACTTAGATTACCACACATCACTTATTCTATAGGGTCCTTATGAGAAAGTAGCCCCCAGTTTAGTTGAGGATATATCTAGATGGTAACTAGCCTATATTTAAAGTGAATTGAATCTTGAGGTGCAAAAAGATTTAAGTGAATCTTTAATTTGCATGTGGTAGAGTATCACACAAGATGATCCTTAGTAGTGATGCCACTTTACCCTCGAAAGTCACTGGAAAAGAAGAATTTGACGCCTCCTTGAAATGTCATCGAAGGCTTATGTGTCTCTCATGGTCATTAGGAATTAATTTTATGATTTTATTTTAGAGAGATGTTAAAAGAAGAGTATCCCTAAGGAATACCAAGGATGAGCAAAGAGATCTACTTATAAAGAAATATCATCTATCCATGTCCACAAGATGAAAAAACTAATCTCAAGCAAGAGGAAAATTAGCAACTTGCTCTACCGGTGAGCTAAAAAAAGGAAGTAAAAAAGAGGACATATTAAGCTATCGTGTTTCCATTTTATTGGACTTCAGCGTACAACTATCTTGTTTCTACTAAAATGAAAGGGAAGAAAATCTGTTTGAAATCTTTGTTACATAGGACGAGTCTATGTGTCTAAGAATTCGGCATAAAAGAGAAAAACCCCATGTATGTTCACTATGAAGACAACAAAGATAATGAAGGTAGCCTAAAAAAGTTAATGATGGATGAAATAGTGGAAGGTTGAGCCCCACAACAACAACCATGCATGTTACTTTTACTATAGCCATGTTTTAAATATTAATGTTCTGTATTTCTTTTAAAAAAATCAGCTTTGTACAAAGAAGTAGTGGTTGATCGATATGCATTTGCTAATTCACGAGTATTGGTAGAAGGTAAGAATCCTTTGCTATGTAAAGGATTGTAGGAAACAAAAGAGAGGCAAGCTTGAACAGAGGTGAATCTTCTATGGGGCCCATCTAGGGCCTGGCCCCTAGTAGACGTCCGAAAAAAATTGGGTTTTTCTATATAGTAACCCTCTAACTTTTCGTTTTCTACGATGTGCCCCCCTGATGAGTGTCAGTTATGGCACTCATTTGGTAGCATTTTAGGACGTTTTCCTTATTTTTTATAGCTTTTCTCTTTAATTAATGCCTTAGTTTCATTCATTTAAGTTTTAGTATCTTCGTTTCTCTTATTTTGTGCTTTCTTGTGAAATAAGTGTATTTTTGTCTTTTCTACTTTACTTGCTTTACTTTCTTTTATTGTAGGCTTTTTTCGGGTCTCGGGATCTACTTTGGAAGGTTCTCCAAGTCTTTTGGATGCTTGGGACAAGACCTCATATCATTTGGTTGGCTAGAGTTCAAGATAAGAAGCACCTACTCTTATCATTAGCGCTCTCGTGCATCACCATCATCGCATGTCTAGATCATGAACACGCAAAAATGAATATTTAAAGGCTGCCCCCTTTGTTATCATCATACGAGAGCATCATTGAGGAGCATGCTTGTGAGCATTGGAACCAAAGCAAGAGTGCATGACCATCACTATGGTGCTTGAGCGCAGCAAAGGGCATGAGTGGCGCACACCCTCCTGTGCGCGCGCACGGGCCTTGCTGCACATGCGTACCACAGGCTAGCCGAGCCCTTTTTCTTCCCTTGCTATATATACTTGAGACCTTTCTATTTTTGGGACAACTTTATACTAGCTTAGAATTTCTCTCTCATATTTTAGCTTAGGTTGAGAATTTCTCCCTCTAGGGATTGGGTAAACATGTATGATTGATTGTTGAGATTGATTTGGGAATTTGAGTAGTTCTTAAGTTGTAATTAAATTGATTAATAGAGTTTTGCATATTGTCTAGTTTGATTAGAGTAGCTAACCATGATGCTAAAATTGATTGCATGATTGAATTGATTGACATGACCACTTGATATCGATTTGATCATAATTGGTTGAGTATTTGATTATGTTTCTTTTTATTGTTTAGCACTAGAGAAATCTAGGTTAGAGAGTATGAGGATGATTAATTGAATGCTCCTAATTGCTCCTTCTATTTGTCTTTAAATTGCTTATATTGATTGATTCCCTAATTAGCTTGATTACCATGAATGCATGTTAATCCCCATTCCCTAGTGTTTCATTTGTTTGTTTACTTGTTTAGTAGTTGTTTAGTGTTACCTCTTTACCCTTGACTTCGACCTAGCTTAGGCATTGATTGGAAATACTTGAATATAACCGTTCCTAGTGATTCGACCTTTGACTTACCTCTATACTTGTATTTAGGTTTGTTAAGTGATTATAAATTTGTTTGGCTCTAGGGAAGATTAGATAATGACCTACTTTTCCCTACATCAAAATGGTGTTGTTGCCGGGGAACGATGTTTATGTTTGAGTGTTTTTGATTGCTTGAGTCTAGGTCTTTGTATATACTTTTCTTTTATTTAATTTTTGCTTGTTTTGAAAAAAAAATGGCATGTCTCTCTTTTCCTCAATTTGACAATGAGCTTTTTTGTGAATATTTCAATAGACTTGAGGGATTTTTGGACTATAATTGTTGTAATATTTGGGAGGCTTGTGAGATTTGTTATTTGGTTTGAATGAGCAAACTAGGGATATTGTTGAATGTATGCATAATGGTGAATTTAGAGCATTATCAATCGATGATGCTTGGGATTTTTATGTTTGGTTTGCATGGGATGTCTATAATAGGGGTAATCATGATCCTAATATTGATGTGCAATAATATATTGATTCTTCTAATATTAGCATGAATTCCCATGAATTGTCATATGATCCCATATTTGAACCTAGAACGAATGATTTCAACTTTTCTTCCTCTTTTGTTCATGATGATGAGGTGAATGCTCAAGTTGATGCTAATGGTGTTGATAGGCTAAAGTCGTATCACCTAATCAAAAGTATTACCTAAGTCCTCTAACTAACGTAGATAGGGAAGTAGGGTCGAATCCATAGGGAAACAAGTCTTTCTATTCCTAATTAATTAATATAATCTAAACTATTAAGTAACCAAATTATTGTTATTAAAAGGGAATTAAACTACGAAGATTAAGAATAGGGAAAATCAGTTAATAAAAGGTCTAGGGTCATAGGTTCACCAATAATTAATATTCCGGGTTAAAACATAACAATCAATAATTAACATTGCACATATAACATGATTAACAGGCTCTCGCAATTTATTAATCAACATAGATCTAACAAGCTCTCGCAATTTACAAGATCTAAGTTCCTATTGAAAATAACCTTTAATATCAAATTAACATCTGCTCGATTCATAAATTCAATGTTGCTATACTTTTACAATCAAATCACATCTACTCGATTCATAATCCAATTGTAAAGAATTAAAACAATTCAATAAGAAATTATCATGCAATATCAATAATCAACAATAATAATTCGTCCCTTCATATTAATTATGGATCCTCTAAGAACCCTAGAATTGAACTACTCGCACATAATTAAATCTAAACTAACCAAAGCAATTAAATTAAGCATGATTAAAAGCAATAATAAGAAACTAATATACAAGCAATAAAACTAAAACTAAAATTAAGACAAAGTAAAACATAGAGAAAAGTCAAAGATTGGAAATTAAGAAATCAAAGAAAATCGGAAAATATAACTAAAGAACTAAATAATCTAAGAATTAATATGATAAAGCTAAACTAAGAAAAGCATAAATCTAAAACTAAACTACCTGATACTACAGTACTCCCTTATTCCCCTTTATATAACAAAAGTTAATGGCCACCAATCCCACTAACAATACAACTCCTATTAACAAAATCCTTTGTAAAGTCTAAAAAGCAAGTCACGCCCTACGTAAGAACCAAATCTATTGGGTTTTTTTGCATTAAGGCCCAACCGGATCAAAGTAGCAGCAATATTCATTCGCCCGATCGAGCTCGCTATCCTTACGTCCAACAGACTCGCGAGATTGGATCTTTTAACTTGAATTTGGCTGATTCAAAACTTGAGCCTAACCTCCTCTTTTGGACTTGGCTATAATACTAGCTTTTAAAGTTTGGACTCTTCACCAATTAAGCCCTAATCACCAAATTAAATTTCTCTAACTCGACCTTGGGCTTAAAATATTCGATCATAAGATACGATCAACTCCAATATCTTCGTAGTGGCTCAATAAGTTCGGGAATTATCATAATTTTGTTAATTCCTACAAAATAATACCAACTCTACAAAAACACTAGAAAACGTATATTAGTAATAAAAATAGCTTCGTAGAGCTCAAATAAGCACGAATATGACCGTGAGACGGGGAATATAAATATATATAAAATAGACTTATCAGGTGTGTTTCAATATTCTTCATTATTTAGCATGCCTTCTTGTGATGTGCTTTGTTCCCTCAATGATGAATCTCATACGCTTGATTTTTCCCCTTCTCCCCAATTTGATGAAAATGCTTATGTTTATAATGTTGATGATCCTACCTTTGGTTGTGACTCTTCTTTCACTATTGATCCTTAACCCTCTTCACCTTTTCATTCTCTAAACTCTTGTGATGAGTCTCTAGTTCCATATAACCAAATTGATGAATCTTTGAGGGACTTGGAGATGAATCCCAATCTTAGGCCCTTTGATATACAAATGATGGAAACTTTGAAGAGCCAATTGGAGATGATTAGAGAGCGTGAGGAGCTTTAAGGAAGAATTGAAAAGAAAAGAAGAGTTGGAAGGTTAATTGTCATCTTTGATGCTTGTTTATGAAAAATCCCAATCTAATGTGTGTGTTGAGGATGATGATGATGATTTTGAGCAACCAAGAGTGTGTGAGGATCCTATGATTGAGCATAGGAGTAAAGGAAAGGGAGTTGAGAGTGATGATGATGATGATGATTTTCTTTTTCTTTTGTCAATGAGCCTATTAGGGACCCCCTTGTCTATGATGATTTACATGTCCCTCATTCGTCTTCTATCGAGGAAAAGGGTGATTTTGCCACCTAAAAACATTTTGAGGAGAGTTTGCTTTATTCCTCTTCTTCTTCTTCTTCTTCTTCTTCTTCTTCTTCTTCTTCTTCTTCTACTTCTTATTTGTTGAATTTTCTTTTGATTCTTCTTCCTTTTCTTGGCATCCCTCTCCTCATTTGCGTGCACTATCCTTGTTATACGTCCTCTTCCCCTCATTTGTCTACTTGTTAATATATGAAATGTGTAGTAGTGCATTTGACAAGCTCTTGCGATCGTTGCAATATTATTTACTAGAGCGGTCAAGCATGGACCTTAAGAAAGCCTTTCTCAAGAAGTAACTCGTGTTTTATTGCTTTCATTTTCTTTCTTTTTAGAATAGATTTTCTCTCATGGAAATTGATCGAGGGTTAATAGGTCGTTGGTCTACAACCCTAATCAAATTAGAAATTTATAATACCTAAACTCACACCAAACTAGTTAGTGGCAAGTATAGGGTCGAACCACGAAGATTAAGTATATCAATTTATGCTAATTAGACTAGTAGGATGGTCGAGATATAGAGAGAGGTACAACTAAAACACTACTTAGATAAAACAACGAAAACTAGGGAAGGAGGAATCCAATTACATCAATGAATTCAACAACATTACAATTAGATGAAAATGACCTCAATTAGGAACAATCAACACACTCAACTCACTCTCGCTCAATTAAGCATGCTAATTATCTTACTAAACTAATTCACTCTAGCGCAATTAGCCTAGCATAGGTATGGAAGAATTTAGACTCTCAAACAACTCACTTTCGTACAATTGATTGAAAGCACAATTAAGAACATGGAATCAATTAGCTAGAAAGAGTCTAATCCATTAAGCATCATCCACACACAATAATCAAGAACCAATTGCATACTAATCACAATCAATTATTCAATTCATCAACATAACCTTCATCCATTTCCCTAAAATAAAATCTAATCTAACATGATGAACAAAAGCATAGAAAACAAGGTAAAATAAGAAATAAAGCAAGAATCAAACAACTAATCTAATTAACTACTCAAATCAACAAGCAAATAAACAAAGAACAAGAATTAAAGGAAAGCAATAAAGATGAGAGAAAGTTAGAAAGACTCATTAAATATATGAGAAGAAAATCCACAATTGCTTCTTCAACCTCTCAAAACTCCATAAAAATCCAAGCTTTCTCTCTCTAAAACTACTCCTAAACTAGAGAGAGAGAATCCTAATCTAACCCTAAGAGGGAGAAAATAAAATAGAGGCTAAACTAATCTAAGATGAATTAAAAGTTGAGAGAGTATTAAACCCCAAAGGGGTATTTATATTACAAGTTGAATAAAATAAAAGATAAATAAAACTAATTAAAATAATTAAATAAAAAAACTAAAAATAAAAAGAAAATGAAAAGGAAAAACAAACCAAAACCCACGAAAATACAAATCAGACCCCCCCCCCCCCCCCCCCTTTTCCCTGTTTCGTGGCTGCTCTCATTCATCATCCTCAATCAGCAAAACAACCATCATCACCACCGTTCATCAATTTAAATTAGCACAATCCTCATCAAGCATAATTAAATCGCGGCCGTTGGATTAATCGAAGCAATCATGACCGTCGAAATTCATTAAACCGTACAAAAATTAGCGACAAATCGGAGCGCTCGTGGCTAGGCATCTCCCAGCCATCTACCGAAAATTGGAGGGCTGGGAGCTCACCACAACCCGCGCCCGCGGCAGCAGCAGCCGCTCCCGCTGTTGTCTGGGTTGCGGTTTGCATGAGAACAGGGGGTTATGGCTGGCGGTTTTAGCGGCTGACGATGCTGCATGGTGGTGATTGCTAGGAATAGGTGCGGCGGGTTTTGGGGCTCGAATTGATGGCGAGGGTGCTGCTGCAGCTTTAGTAGTTGCGGGGGTGGAAGCTATTGGTGTTGTTGGCGGTGGTTTCTATTGGTGAGTGTGAGGTGGAGATGGATGTAGCGAGGTGAAGCAGGGGTTAATAGTGCGTGGCTGCTAGTTACGTGGGTGGTGGTTGAAATGGCGGTGTTGTGACTCTGGTTGGAGGTGCGTGCTGTTGGGGATTTGTGGTTTGCGTGGCTAGTGGGAATGCAGAGGAGGTGATGAGGAGAGGAAAATATGTGAGATGTGTGGTGCAGGATAATGAAAGGTGTGGTGAAGGTTTAAGGGAAGCAACATGAGGTTAGGGGCAACAGCTTGTGATGTTGTTTGACTCAATTCGAGATTCCAAACTTGATCCAAACTTGAAACTTGATTATCGGCCCAAACACACCTACAACCAAAAACCAAACAAAACCGAGGGTAGGACATAATATAATAAAATAAAACGAAGTAAAATAAAATAAAATAAAATAAAATAAAATACAAAACTAAAATAATTAAGAAAATGAGAGGAAGTTAGAAAATATTAAAAACAAAAACATAGAACTTGAGCTACAAACATTATAAAGTAAGAAATATAAAATAAAACACGAAATAAACTAAAAACTATTAAAAACTACTAAAATACTCAAATTAAAAGATAAAAGACGAGAATAAGCAAATAAGAGAAATAAAGAATAAAATGAGCTAAATTATTGGAAAATAAGCCGGAAAACGACTCAATAAACACCCCTAAAAGTGACATAAAAGTCACTTATCAGAAATGTTTGTGTGCCTTTTGCTAGGTACATGACTTGATACACTCTTTTCATTGGTTTGGATAGAGAATCAAGGAAGAATGACCCCAATTTTTGCTAGCATATGGAAAACAAGATTCAATTTTAGAGGAAATTGGCTTTGAAAGGTTAAATTGGGTCATTTACGGGTATTTACACCCACCTAAATCCGTAATATCTTTCCTTACTCTTGCTCTAATGGTTGATGACTTTTTGGACATGTGTTGATTTGTTGGATTGATTTCTTTCTTTTCCCCTCCCGTGGATTATTTGATTTATATTTGAGCATGTTGTCTCATTCAAGCTTGGGGGAGGGTATTTTATCTTGTTTGGTGGGATTTTGATTCATATATGCCTTGCACAATTGTATATGCTTTTCCATGTTATTTATTTTGAAAACTCGAAAAATATTTTTGTTTTTATCAAGGCAAATTTGCATTGTGTTTTGTTTTGTTCTTGCTTTGGACATAATATTTTTGGACTTGAATAATTAAATGCTTTTTTTCTTAGATGGTAACGGTGGGCACGGTTTGAGAGTATGCTCGGTTCATTCTAGGATAAAGTATGCTAAGGTAGTGTGTTTAGAACTTTTGGGACCTTGAAGCCCTAATCTACTTGTCTGTGGTAAGAAGGTGTTACCTCATATAGTGGATTTGAAGCTAATACTGAGTTATTACTACATGACAAGGGGAAAACTAGGTCGTTGACTAATCCTCCCTAAGCCAAACAAAATTTATAATCACTTAACAAACCTAAATACAAGTATAGAGGTAAGTCAAGGGTCGAACCACTAGGAACGGTTATGTTTAAGTGTTTTCAATAAATGCCTAAGCTAGGTCGAAGTCAAGAGGTGAAGAGGTAACACTAACAACTACCAAAACAAAGTACCAAACAAATAAAACAATAGGGAATGGGGATCAATAAGTAATCATGACAATTGCAACAACTTGGGAAGAACATGCCAATCAAAGGTTGTGAAAACTAATGATAAGAGCTATCAATTGGAATCAAAGAGCTATCTCCTAATCGTTAAGCTAGTGGTCTCTACGAATAACAAACTAGGAGAATCACATTCCAAACCAATCTATAATTGCAATTCCTAAATCAATGGATCGAATCATTAGAAATCACAATGCAATCTAGCATAATTGTCAAGGCCTAATCAAACTACACACATGCAAACTTGCATTAATCACTTTAATATCAACAATCAATCAACATACACTAGTAGAAAAACAGAAAAAGGCACCGGTTTTTACCCCATGTATGCCACCGGTTTGAACCGGTGATAATGAGGGGGGTGCCAATTCCTCCCAAATTTGCCACCTATTCAAAACCGGTGGTATAAAATAGTTTTGGCACCGGTTAACCGGTGCCATTAATAATTTTGGCCACCGGTTAACCGGTGCCAATAATAAAAACCCGCACATTTTTTTTTGGGTGGCAGTCACTTTTGGCACCGGTTAACCGGTGCCATTTTACTATTTTTTTCCTGTTTTCTTGCAATAATAATAAAACAATAAAACAATAAAAAAAATAAAAAAAACCCTATAATTCCAGCAATAATAACCTGTTTTCAGGCCTATAACTCCAGCAATAATATTAACAAAATAATTAATAATATTATTATTATAATTACTAATAATAATAATATTATTAAATATTATAATAAGATGCAAATAATATTAAAAACAATAATTCATATATAGATATAAATATTCCCAAATGCAATACAATAAATAAAAAGTGTTATATATATATATATACAAAGGATAGTAAGTAATTAATGAATAATAATATAGTTAAAAAGTTAATAAAACATAAATTCACAATAAAAGTGACATATACATGTTAAAGGTGATAAAAGACGCCAACATGTCAAGAACTTTATTAAGTTCCTTGATTGTCAACGGACTATCCTTTTGTACCTTGCAAAACTTGAAATACAGAAAAATTATGTTAGAATTAATTAAATAGGCTAAACAATATGTAGTTTATCAAAAATGGCCTATATGACTTCTACTTTGCCCATTTTCTATATTTCTTATCAAATGAACTATTTCTTTCTTATAACATGTCAATGTTGGCTATTATTAGGTGTCTAAGGCTTGAAATCACATCAATAGAGCATTTTATTAAGTTTTAAGACGCATTTTACTCAAAATGGCCCAAATATAGCCTATATGACTTCTACGTTGCCCTTTTCCTACATTTCTTATCAAATGAACTATTTATTTCTCATAAAATGTCAATATTACCTAGTATTAGGTGTCTAAGGCTTAAAATCCAATCAGAAGAGCATTTTACCAAAAATTGCCCTAATATAGCCTACATGCATGACTTCTATTTACCCCATTTTCTACATTTCTTATCAAATGATCTATTTCTTTCTCATAACATGTCAATATTATCTAGTTTTAGGTGTATAAGGTTAGAAATCACATCAAAAGAGCAAATTAACAAAAAATGGCCCAAATATAGCCTATATGACTTTTATTTAGCCCATTTTCCACCTTTCTTATCAAATGAACTATTTATTTCTCATAACATGTCAATGTTATCTACTTTTAGATGTCTAAGGCTTGAAATCATATCAAAAGAGCATTTCATTAAGTTTTAGGACTTACCTCATCAAGCTGTTGACTGTCCGTACAATGAGTCACTATGTCAAGCATGAATCTCATCACATACAAAGCACAATCAAGTCCATTTTCTTGTTGTGCGCACTAGCATATGACGAACAAATCACATCAGTGAAACATGCAAAGAAAATTAGCAAATATTTACTAACATAGATGTTTAAGATAATCACAATATCGTGTAAATTACCATCGGTGACTTCCATGTTGGACCCTGAGGAGCACGACAATGTAGCTTCTTCATAACACTGTAGTAAAGTACATTCAAATTTGATTAGTCGTCTGACTACTAAATTAGTTAGCAATAATAATCACTAGGTAGCTATATATATTTACTTTTTCAATATAGACTTCACGAGCCACTTCTCTAATGATCGAGCTGAATCAAGGTGATATATTGTGTTATTGGAATTACAAATCACCATGAGGCTCCAATGCTCCCTACATAAGTTCACAATAGACAAACAAATTAATATTTAGGAGTCAACATATAATGAGGCCAAACGATTGAATTTGACATGGTTAGACATACTCTCTATAACATGGGGCGAATATGAACTTGTCTCCCGCACTAACTGATTCCCTGATACTCTGTTCAACATAATACAACACGTCACGGGGGTTGCCTATGATTCTAGGAGTGGATAACTGCTCGAGGCATAACTACCCAACTTTACAAGGAGAATCAGTTTCAGTTAAGTGCTCCTGTAGTGCTCTGCATTCATGAACATTGAATAATTAATCAAATGAAGGATAATCACCACAAATTTGAATAACTTGAAAAAAGTGTAGATTATGTGGGCATTGAAATACCTCATAAATGTTTGAATGAGGGAAATGTTAAGCTTTGCACCACGTAGAAATTCCTTCACATCTTCTTTGTTAATCCATGCAACTGCATCCTCGTCATAGTGGGACATTGCCTTAGGAAGTGCAACTTCAATGGGATCGACCAAATGACAAGCACGATTGTGAAAAAAGGTCAAATTAACAAAGAGCGATTGAAGAACAATGTCTTCAACAAGTGGAGTAAGTTACATGGGTGAACCTCTCGAAGAGTGCAACTTCGACGCTTGTTCACTCTTGGACCGTTGTTTACTCAGCTTCTTGTTAGGTTGATCAATGCTTTTAAGCTTCTCCACCCTCCTTCTCTTTGAAGTTTGGCTTCTATGCGAAATCTGAAACTTCAATGACCGAGTGAGTTAAAAAAAATAATGGCTCAAAATAATCCCAAAAAAAAAGTGCAGCTTCCGTCAAGGCTAGAACAGCCGAGGGAGCCGCCGCCGAGGCCGAAACAGCCCAGGCAGCCCACATGAATCTCATTGCTTCTAACACGCACATCATTCCGATCAAGATCCCCACTTTACTCTCCACCTTCACCGTGCCAAATCCACACATGGTATTTATGTCTAAACCCACGACATAATACATGATCTCTAATGATTTCAACACTATCGACCACATTCACATCATTACAATCAACACAAGGACAATAAAGGCCTTTGTCACCCAGTTTGCGTTGATAAGATAAAGCCCTCTCGCAAAACTCTTGAACCCCATTCCGAAATTCCAGTGTATCGCGTCTACCATGCATCCAACCACGATCCTTCTCCATTTAGTAAATTGTCTCTAAACATATATAGCAACATATAATGAATAATGTGTAATTGCTACATATTTTATGTAAATCAAATTCAAGTACACATCGTGAATATACCATTCATATAGTGAAAAAATGCATGTTTCCAAAGGGTCCTTATCACTCCAACCTAACCCATCCTTTAATGTCTACTCACACTACTGAATGTATGTCAACTTTCCAATTTTAAGGAAAATCCGACAGCATTTCCCCCTAGTTCTCCAAGTACACGATGTAGATAATTAATTACCCACATATGTACCCAGAGAACATAGTGAGGAAATGGTAAGCCAAGATGTTCCTTAAATTGAAAAGAAGACATACATTCACCACCTAAGTGAGAGTACACATTCAAGAACAGTCCCAACCGGGGACTATTCAAGACTTTCTCCTAATGAGAAAGCCTTGAACGGGTATCTAGGCATATGATGATGCAAGAATTCTATATATTGTTGTATTTATTTGCAATTAAACAATACACAAGTTGCAATATCATGAATAAACTTTTATTAAATGGATAAATAGAAAGAAATATAGCTTAGTAAAGTTTATAATTCATACCAATATAGCAAGTACAATGGATGTACACTTATGAACTACCCACTTGAGCTCAATATGTAGTCCTCAAGCTAAACTCGTGCTTCACATATGAATCTATTAAAAAAAAAATTAGCAACGTCACTAATTCTCTAATGTATTCACAATTCTCTAATGTATTCACAATTCTCTAATTTATTCACAACTAAGTAGCAAGATCACTAATTCTCTAATTTATTCACAATTCTCTAATTTATTCACAATTCTCTAAATTATTCACAATTCTCTAGTGTATTCACAATTCTCTAATTTATTCAAAACTAAGTAGCAAGGTCACTAATTCTCTAATTTATTCACAATTCTCTAATTTATTCACAACTAAGTAGCAAGATCACTAATTCTCTAATTTAATCACAATTCTCTAATTTAATCACAATTCTCTAAATTATTCACAATTCTCTAATGTATTCACAACTCTCTAATTTATTCACAACTAAGTAGCAAAGGTCACTAATTCTCTAATATATTCACAATTACCCATTAAAACAACCTAAAATTACACATTAAAACATACCAAAATTAAACTAATTAAGTAACACTTTTACTAATCTCTAATGTATATTCAAAATTACTCATTAAATAAACCTAAAATTACCCATTACAACATACAAAATTTCAACTAAGGAACAAGGTTACTATCTAATCTATAATGTGTTCAAAAATTCCCAACAAACAACCAACAGTTAAGAAAAATTAGGGTAAAATTATATTCAAACTTAACTTTAATTTGCTTAACAATTGTTCAAAATGCAATTGAAAATAATATAAGTACATATTTCAAATTAATTGTTCAATTTTTAACAAAAAAAATAAAACTTACCCTAATTAAGCTAGTTGGAGGTGGAAGCTAAGGGGAGGAGAGACTGAGGACGATTCAGCGGCGGTGGCGGCGGTGGTGTCGGCTATGGAGTGGTGGAAGCGGTTGTGGTGGAGGCTGTGGTCGAACCTCTGAAAATGAAAGAGAAAGAAAGGGGAAAGAGAAGGAGGTTGTGGTGGAGGGTTTTTGATCCTCCGGCAATGCAGGTGGCGGCCGGCGTTGAAGGTGGCGGCTGTGTTGGAGGGAAAAGGGGAGAAGGACAGTGAGTGTGTGAGGGTTTTTGGATGCAACAGTGAGTAAGGGTGTGAGTTAAGAACGAAAATGAAAAGGAACGAAAGAGAAGGAAGAAAGGAGGGGGAGGGAGAAAGCTTTAGGTGGGTTTTTTTTTTTTTTAAATTGGCACTGGATCAAACCGGTGGCCTAAATATTTTTGCCACCGGTTTGAACTAAACCAATGCCATTGAGCTTCCCCGGTTTGATCTTCCCATTTTTTAGCCTTTTTTGCCACCGGTTTGGACTGAACCGTGGCATTATATGGGTGCATTTTTCATTTTTTCTACTAGTGATAATTCCTAAATCAATCACAATCAATCAATCATACAAGTTTCACCCAATCCTTAGCCAAACAACTACTCAAGAATTATCATCTAATTAACAAGCAATTAAAAAATCAAGAATCAACAAAGTATGAAGAAAAATAGGACTAATTAAGAATCAAACATCAAAATCAAATCAAATAAACATGAAATTAAACAAAGCAATAAAATGAGATAGAGTTAGAAATCCTCATTGATTGATTATGGAGATCTTCAATAAAATTGTCACCTTGGATATTCAATCTCTCAAATCCCTAATGAAATCTCTCACTTTCTCTCTCTAAATCCACTCCTAACCTAACCCTAAAACTAGAGAGAAAATCTCTCAACTATGCTAAAATTATGATCAAAATTATGTCTAAAACTTCTTACAAAAATCAGGTTAAATAGGTATTTATAAGAGGCGAGAAAACGAGCTCGAAATGAACCCGGAAGCAGGGTTGCGCGCACGCGCAAGCAGGCTGCGCCCCCGCGCAAGGTGGCCATGCCTGCACACCCTCTCCTCCTTGATCGCGCTAACGATAACTGGGTATGGAATGGACCTCGATTGCACGCCCACGCTAAATGAAATGCGCGCCCGCGCTAGATGAAATGAGCGGCCACGCACCCTAAGTAGGACACTTCTTCAGTGCCTGCATGATGTGCATGGTGCACCCCTCATGATAGTCACAAAGCATGGCAGATTCAAATGGACTTTACGGTGGGTTCAACACCGCAGTTTCATGAGAGCGCGGCTTGAGAGCGCAAGAGCTAGAACTTGGAGCATCCACTTTCTTGCATCTTAAGCTTTCCCAATGCTATAAGATTGCTCCAAATGCATCTTCCAACTTAGAAAACCACCAATATCAAGATCCGAACCTGGTACAATACCTACAACCATAAAAAGAGGTGAAATAAAGGAGAAAACACTAGAAAAACCATAAAAACACAAAATAAGATAGAAAAGGGAAATTAAAGAGAAAATGCATAAAACTAAACATTTATTATTGAACAAAACCATGAAAAGAAGGTAAAAAAAACCTAAAAACTCATCAAATGAGTGCCATAAATGGCACTCATCACTACATCCATGTGAGGTTTCGTTCTTTTCTAGCCTTCTACACATTTTGCATGAGCGGCACATGGATCCTTAACTATTGCTTGCTTTATCTAGAACTTGACTCTTATCTCCCAAGATCACGACTGAACCATTTAGGGAGGACAAAGGCATCTTTTCGGGGTGGTAATTTTTCTTTTTCTAGGATAGATTTCAATTCTTTGTTTTAGGTTTACATTTTCCTCCTTGCTAACCATTTAATCCAAATACCTTTCTTTTCAAGCCATATCTTTAGCTTCGAGCCTTTTGTTTCCATCCTTGGTTTTTGTGAAGCAATTGGTCCATTGTTTGTTGGTGATTATGGTATATATGTAAGTTTGCTTATTTGGTTCTTTTGATGAAAGCAAGTTTGTTTTGTATATATTGTGTGAATAAAGGCAAATTCATAGTTGAAAAGCCGTCCATAGTCAAAAGAGGCGAGGACAATGCAATAAAGTGAAAAAATAAAAAAAAATGAGAAAAAGCAAAGCACATTCAAATGCTTTGGCAAAAAAAAATGAAAAGCTCAAAAATATTTTGATGTAAGTGTCTTTCTCCCTATGTTAAGCATTGAGGACAATGCTTTGTTCAAGCTTAGGAGGAAGCGTTATTACGCTTTTTGTATATATGTTTGTGATTTTGTCTTTGAATAAGCTTGGGGGTGTTGGTGTTTTTGTTTGGTGATTGCTTGATTATGTTGTTGAGGATTGATCACCCTTTGCTTCACAATTTAGGTATAATACCAAATTTCAAATTTTAGCCTACCTTTACCCTTTTCGCCCTTACATTACAACCCTTTCCAAGACCTTTTGACCTTTTTGGTTAAGTTACAAGTCGGTGGAGGGAGATGTGAGTCAAGCCTATTGAGCGGTTTTCATAGTCAAGATGTCAAGTAGCCTTAAAATCTCTTCTTTTCTGGTTCCTTTGAGGAATCATTAAGATGCTCAATAGAGGTGGATTTGAAACTAGTAAGGAGAATGCGGTAATATTGTTTGGGATGAAGGTGAAATGTGTATTATTAGTTCTCTATGCTTAGCATATTCTATGTTTCAATCAACCTTGGATATCTTGAAACGTGCACTCCCTTACTTGTTTAGAAAGAGTTGCATCCATTTGTGCTTGTTCATTTGCAAAAGTCCTTCCAAGCTAGAACATATGTTTTCTTTACTTTTCTTTTGATTTCCTTTTTATGCTTTGCCTTATTTGTTTGGTTTGTGAGAGTTATGGGTTAATCTCTTAGGAAACCCTTACGAGAGCATCACTCGTCCTCTAGAGCGATCTAGGGGTCAAAATGGCTTGTCTTTAGTTGCTAAAATTGACCGTGATTCCTACGAAAGTGAGTTAGTGTATGTTCCCATCCTCTCTAGTTTTCTTGTTTCTTTCTTTTCTTAAATAATGTCATCATTTTCCTTTGCTTGCTTTTGTTTTGCTCGAGGACGAGCAAAAGTTTAGCTTGGAGGAATTTGATGAGTGTCATTTATGGCACTCATATAGTAGCTTTTTAGGACGTTTTCCTTATATTTTATAGCTTTTCTCTTTAATTAATGCCTTAGTTTCATTCATTTATGTTTTAGTTTCTTCGTTTCTCTTATTTTTGGCTTTCTTGTGAAATAAGGGTATTTTCGTCTTTTCTACTTTACTTGCTTTACTTACTTTTATTGTAGGCTTTGTTCGAGCTCAGGATCAACTTTAGAAGGTTCTTCAAGTCTTTTGGATGCTCGGGACAAGACCTCATATCATTGGCAAGAGTTCAAGATAAGAAGCAAGCTCCTACTCTTGGCACTAGCGCTCTCATGCATCACCATCATCGCATGTCTTGATCATGAACACGCAAAAATGAAGATTTGAAGGTTTCCCTCTTCGTGAGCATCATACGAGGGCGTCTATGAGGAGCATGCTTGTGAGCGCTAGAACCAAAGCAAGAGACCGAATGCACAACCATCACTATGGTGCGTGAGTGCAGCAGGGGATGTGAGAGGCACACACCATGTGGTGCGCGCGCGCACCCTCTTGTGCGCACCACATGCTAGCCCTTTTTCTTCCCTTGCTATATATACTTGAGACATTTCTATATATTTTTGGGACAACTTAAGACTAGCTTAGAATTTCTCTTTCATATTTTAGCTTAAGTTGAGAGCTTCTCTCTCTAGAATAGGGTTAATTTAGGAGTACTTTTAGAGAGAGAAAGTGAGGGATTTCAATGGTTATTTGAGAGATTGAAGATTCAAGGTGACAATTGTATTGAAAATCTCCATTATCAATCAATGAGCATTTCTCACTCTCTCTCCTCTTATTTGCTTTATTTAATTTCATTGTTTGAGTTGGTTTTAGTGATTGATTCTTGATTAGTGTAGTTGTTCTTCAATATTTGTTGATTCTAGAATTCCTTTTACTTGCTTGTTGATTTGACGATGATTCTTGAGTAGGTTGCTTTGCTAGGGATTGGGTAAACATGTATGATTGATTGTTGAGATTGATTTGAGAATTTGAGTAGTTCTTAAGTTGTAATTAAAATGATTAATAGAGGTTTGCATATTGTCTAGTTTGATTAGAGTAGCCAACTATGATGCTAAACTTGATTATATGATTGAATTGATTGACATGACCACTTGATATCGATTTGATCATAATTGGTTGAGTATTTTATTATGTTTCTTTTTATTGTTTAGCACTAGAGAAATCTAGGTTAGAGAATATGAGGATGATTAATTGAATGCTCCTAATTGCTCCTTCTATTTGTATTTACATTGCTTGCATTGCTTGATTCCCTAATTATCTTGATTACCATGAATGCAGGTTGATCCCCATTTTCTAGTGTTTCATTTGTTTGTTTACTTGTTTAGTAGTTGTTTAGTGTTACCTCTTTACCCTTGACTTCGACCTAGCTTAGGCATTGATTGGAAATACTTGAACATAACCGTTCCTAGTGATTCGACCCTTGACTTACCTCTATACTTGTATTTAGGTTTGTAAAGTGATTATAAATTTGTTTGGCTCTGGGGAAGATTAGATAATGACCTACTTTTCCCTACGTCACCCCCTTTTTGAAAAATCCACACTATAACCCTAAAACACATTTAGTTTCTATACGGTAACCTTGTCGTTATTTCGCCGTTAACAAATTTCGTTAGTGGGGCCCACTCTCCACTTAATAATATTTTTTTATCGATTTGTGTATTGGAAATTGTTCTATTAAAGGTTTAAGGGACTACTTTGGCCATTAAGGATCTAAATTGAGCTCAAATTTTGGAAAAAAACATGTAATTGCCTCTTTTTACGTATTAAAAAATGTCTCAATTTTCGTGTTTACGTATTTGATACGCAAAACAAGGCATTTCCGTTATTTTTTTGCCAAGTATGAGCTAAATTTGGACCCTTAAGGGTCAAAATAGCCCCCAAAAACCCTTAACGGAACAATTTCCAGTATACAAATCGATAAAAAAAATATTATTAAGTGGAGAGTTGGCCCTACTAACAGAATTTGTTAACGGCGAGATAACGACAAGGTTACCGTATAGAAACTAAATTTGTTTTGGGGTTATAGTGTGGATTTCTCAAAAAGGGGAGGGGGCGTATCGTGTAAAAAGGAAAGTTAGAGGGTTATAATGTAGAAAAACCCAAAAAAAAAATTACATTTACCCGTTAAGGATAGCCCATATTAAAAAGTTAACAAGAATATGCAAGCACAGATAATTAGTTAATAAGGGCCACATCTTTCTTATTTATTTAACTTTTTGTTTCTTTCATTTGAATTTTTGGCATTTCAATATTTCAAGGTTAAAATTAAGGCCCACAACTAACATCAATCGATTTTTTTTTTTATTTTGAAACTTCATGAGAAATTTACTATTTTACGTAGCTTTGTTTTTGTTATGAGAAATTTGTAATCCTATCTAGCTTTGTTTATACTACTCTTTTAGTATTGTACTACATAATTTTTTTTCTTTTTCTAAATATCATGTTTAACACTATTCGGTTAAGTTTTATAGACTATTTCAGTGTGTCATATTTAATTTATTTCACAAACTATATAACATACCTAAATATCTTAAATTAAATTGTAAGAAATAATAAAATGTAACAACTCTAACAAAGTCCTAAAAAGAAAAAAAAAATTACTTTCAATTTTACAGATTTGATGTTGTAAGTATACATTTATGATGTTTATAAGTTTATGACATTGTAAATATTATATTTTAATTTTTTCGGCCCCCAAATAAAATTTTTCAAGATCTGCCCCTGAGTTTGAAGACAGTTTCATCATAGAGTCTTTCTGAAATCATAAAGAGTCCTCTAGAGAAAAGTCTCACCTTAAGAGTTAAGAGAACGATTGGTTTTCCATCTCTCTTAAAGTAGAGAAAACCTCTAGTTCTTGTCATCTCTTTAAGCTTTTATTTAGAGAGTTGTAATCTTTCTAAACTAAATAAAAGTTTCTTTCAAGAGGGAACATTATCCTCTTAAATGTTATACTTCAAATGAGTTATTTTTCTATTTAAAATTAAAGCTTCATCATAAACACAATAGAGATTGTTTGATTAGAGACTATGTTTTAAGGTAGGAAACGAATTAGATATGTGATGTGCCTTATCTAAGGAAGACGGGGATGGGGTTAGCTAACATGGTAAAGCCGGAAGCTCAAAACCCCAGAGGTTTCATTCTCAACTAAGTTCATCTATTGGTCAAAACTCTCTATATAGAATTAAAATTTCGAAGCATGCATGGTGAACTATTAAACTTTAATGTTAATTTATTTTGATATGTAAGTAGTAGAGTAGTAATAACTAGTACTACTGATAAGTGTCATTTATGAAACGTTTTAGGTTGTTTTTCTCCCTTTGTTTTAGGTTTATTTTGGTCTTTCTTTGTTATTTCTAGTCCTTTTAGTCTTGTTTTGATTAATATTGTCTTAGTTTATATTTTTAGGCCTTAGTTGTGAATAATGCGCTTCTTTCTCGATTTCTAGCTTGATTTGCGTGCTTTGCTATGTGATCTTTAACTATTTTCTCTCTTGGTCTATTTGTCTAGGTACTTGGCACATTCCTCGATTTTGATGACCCGAGAGAAGGCCGGAAAATTACATTAGAAGTAGCCTTGAAGCTAAAAAGGAGCAAAGAACCAAGCAAGAGCAAAAGGAACAAAGAACGAAGCAAGCAAGCAGCCACTGTGGTGCGGAAGCCACCGCCGTGACACGGTGGAATCTACTGTGATACGATGGTAGTTGTCGTGAAACGGTGGGAACTACCATGACACGGTGGTCCCTTTCGTGGTACGGCGAGCTCGACCATGGCGCGACATACCTACCTTTGCGCAGCATCTCAATTTTGTCCACCGCGGGCGCGGTGCTTCGACTTTCCAAATTTTCACTTCGACCAGTAGATGCCCTAGAGATACCTCTCCGCGAGCATGGCTGTGGCCGCCGCGGGTGCAGTGTTCTGGATTTTTCTTCGCGTTTAAACAACGATTTTCCTCCTTTTTCTTCTTGTAATATAAATAGGATGACTTCTTTAGACTTTATTAAGCAAGTTTTTACATTTTCTCTCTTTTTTGATAAGGATTACGTTTAGATTAGGATTTTCTCTCTCTAGTTTAGGAGTAGTTTTAGAGAGAGAAAGCTTGGATTGAAATGGAGATTTGAAAGTTTGAAGAAGCAACTTTGTGGATTCTCTTCTCAATTATTCAATGATTTTTTCTAACTTCCTCTCACCTTCAATACTTTCTTTAATTCTTGTTTTTGCTTAATTCTTTTTTTATTTGAGTAGTTAATTAGTTTACTTGTTTTATTCTTGCTTTAATTCTTGTTTTACCTTGTTTTCCATCTTCTTCTTCATTATGATTGCTTAGATTTTGTTCTAGGGAAATGGATGAAGGTTATGTTCATAGTTGATTGTGATTAGTATGCAATGTATTCTTGATTATTGTGTATGGATGATGCTTACATGGATTAGAATCTTCTTAGCTAATTGATTCTAGGTTCTTAATTGTGCTTTCAATCAATTGTGCGGAAGTGAGTTGGTTGAGATGCTAGATTCTTCCATGCCTATGCTAGGCTAGTTGGGGAGTGAATTAGCTTAGTAGGATAATTAGCATGCTTAATTGCGCGGGAGTGAGTTGAGTGCGTTGATTGTTCCTAATTGAGATCATGACCATCTAATTGCAATTTTTTGTTGAATTCATTAATGTAATTATATTCCATCTTCCCTAAGCTAGTATTTTGTTAATTGTTTTAAGTACTGTTTTAGTTGTTCCTCTCTCTATCTCACAACCTTTCCCACTAGTTTAATTAGCTTAAACGAATACATTTAGTCCTCGTGGTTCGACTCCAGACTTGCCTCTATGCTTGCTTAGTGGTTAGTTAGGAATTTATAAATATTGTTTGATATTAGGAGGTTAGTCAATGATCTAACCCTCACCTACTTATCAACCACTAATAATAATTAATTAAGAAACAAGCAAATTGTAATGTCATAAAAATTCCATTTTTTATGTATTAATATTGAGTTAGTTGGTCATAATCTCTCTTGATTCTGATGTAGTTAACCATGTTGAGTTTGGTAAGCCCAGCACTATGGCCATTAAGAAGGAGATGAAGCTATTTCTCTATGTCTGACTGATAACACTATAACAGCGATGAAGGTTTAAGCATTACAAAAGGGAATGAAGTTCTTGTGAGAGACAAATTTACCTAATATTGATGAAGTGAAATCCGTAGGTTCTATTGAAGATTATCCCATGACTCTTGAACCAGGCCAAACACTATCTTTCCCTCCACCATCCTCCTTCATGTTCTTTGTCACGACAAGAAAGCAAGGAAGGCCGCACAAGCCAGGGTGAAGAAAAAGAAAGGTAAAACATATCCCAATTTCCATTTTTGCAGGTCAAAGAAGCATAAAGGATCAAGTTCGGAGCATCTTATGACTCATGTCCGTAATTAAATTTGTCATTCTCCTGTTTTGTATTGTCAAGCAGACCATGAATGTTGTATCCCCAATCCCCAATTTAGGTCTTGTGTTAGTATAGCTAAGAGAACTAAACCTCTCCTTGTTCTACTAGTAGAATCGAGTCAGATGGGAGCTAGCCTCCTTTTTAGACCATTGTCCAAAAAAAAAAAAAAAAAAAAAAAAACAATTTGGTACTTGTTTTAGAATGTGTAGTTGGTAGATCCAAAAAGTCACAAAAAATACCAACAAAAACTGCCAAATTACTAGAGGATGCCTCAAGGACTCTAGTTGCTAGAACCTAAGTTATTCCCTTAATAATTATTAGAAACATGTTATGCTATAGTCTAAAGCTGGCTTCATAAACCGGATTTCTTTCGTTTTATGCGTAGTTGATAAATGAAGCTTCTCGAGAACAGAGGTTCAGGACAATGAGAGACTGCCCATATATTGCATACAATTTTGTTACTTACAAATCATGATGTCAATTTGTTCTGTCTTGATCACTAATTATTGACAGAATTTAATGCAATCTAGACAAATCTAGCTCTCTAAGAAAAAGCAAATCAGTAATCCTAGTTAAAATTACTCAGCAGAATTGACATTCAAGAATCTCCCGTGTATCTTCAACCTTTATTTCTATGTTATGGCATTGCAGCGAGCATGAAATACGAGGTGCTTGTGTAGTCATACAGATGAAATGCTGGAATGAATATCTCATACTGGAGATGATTGCTTAATTTGTATATCCACCAGACAATTACTTCAGAAAGGAGGCAGATTTGCAGGGAGGATTCATGAATGACGCAACAGCCTCATGAATGTCTCTTCTGTGGCATGTTCTTTCACATCGCACCAGTGAGTTGGCTCCATTCCAAACAGTTTGTACATTGTTCGGAAAGAGGGTTTCACATAACCCTAAGAGCTTAGGGTTTTCAAGATCACGGAAAGTCTCCAGCATTCTTAGCTTCTGACGTTTTTTCTCCATTTCCAATAGCTGCACCAGTACGATTAATGATGTTAATTTAGATAAGAGTAATCAAATGTTCCTTCAACTTTAGAAATAGAATTTTTAGCATCTAGAGACAAATTTACATGCTTAGTATACATCTAAAGAGGTGCATTTAATATCTGATGAAAGTTCAGAAAGGCCATGAATACATAGCTGTCTGGAACATTAAAAGAAACCCAATATTTCTATCAGATTACGAACCCATTTATCTTGAGCAATTTGTTTACCTCGGTAAACATTACAAATACTTCGCAATCTTTACTACTAGACAGTTTATAACACATTGGCTTGCAATCATAATATAGGTTAAACAAACCAGCAAATAGTTGATAGCTTAGTAGAATTTTATGATTCAATAACTGTGACCACTTCCAGTATAAACATAAGCAACTAGCAGATGAAGAATGCAGGGCTGAAATAATAACAGCCAATACCTCTTGTCTATGTTGCAGATATCCAGCAGTTTGTCCTTCTTGCTGAAGCAATGGTTGATGCCGGGCAATATTGTTAAATCTAATCCCGAATTCATCCTGAACATTTACTTCATCATGAGAATATAATTCAGCATCACCTTTATCACTATGTAATGATTTCTCCGAAATATCTCCAGATCTATCAGATTTATCATGTAAGTAGGCTCTATCAATCTCCGACTTCTCATTGTTGTACTGAGATGCAACTGCATCAGGCTTCGTCTCCCCGTCTTCCATTTCAGCATCTGCATCCCCATCCCCATCATGGGAAGTCTCCATATAAGATGAGGTCTCAACAGGACTTTCGGCGTGTGAAATATCCTAAAGTAATCACAGCAAAGAGCAATGTGTCAAATGCTTTGCTTTGTTAGACATTCAGTTTACATGCAATATCAACCCTATTCACAGGTTCCAGAGCCAATCATTAACATTTGATTTAGATGCTGCCTGGCATAGTGGCATGAACATTAATTTATGAAATGTTCTAGGCTTCTTACTATCACACTAAGATGGCTCCATATGCAGCTAAGGATATGTGCCAAAAACATGGCATCAATTACAAATATCAAGTCTCCAACAAATAGCAATGATCGCTTAAGTAAATTCAATAAATTCTATGATTCTCATAAATCATAATTACTTCAGTTTTTTGTCATTAAAAAAAAAAAAAAAAAAAAATTAACAATTAAAAAAAAAAAGGTAACATGAAATCAACAAAATAATGCAAGTTTCAACAAATTCTCGACATATCAAATTAAAATCTGTTCCTACATGTTATACCTAGAACAGATTTTACACTCATAAAATAGAGTAATAATTATCCTTTGGGAATATTGCCCCAAAAACTTACTCTCTTAAAGAAAAACAATTGGTTACCTACCTAGTAAGTAGGAATATACTCGTACTTAATATCTCACAAGAGCGTGAAAATTTCCTAGCAAAATACGAAATAACTGAAAAGCTGAGATACCAAAAGGCCTAGAAAATGTCATCCTTTCAAATAGAATCTATATCCTCAGGTAATAAAAATAAATAAATAATTTATTTTGTTGAAAAAGGTTATTTTCAACTCAATCGTTGAAATGAAAGCTTGACCAGTTTTTTAAAATGAACAGTCTAGATTTTAAATTTATTCAGTTAATAGCCCAATGCAAAACAGGACCGTACTCTACTTATATATATAATAAAAAATATGTAACCCACCTCTTGCCTGTATTCTTCGGGTAGCCCAGTCTTGGGGACTTTAATTTGAGGTGAAGCAACTTGACCTCCCATTTCACGTGCCAGTTGTGCCTCACGAGCCTCACGCTCCCGTCTACGACGCTTCATAATGCATATAGCACAAAGACAGTCATCTTTGTGACGCTTAACTCTGTAGGTTTCAACAAGATAAGGGGCTACTTTAGATTCAAAGCAAGTAAAACATCTAAATCAAAACTAACAATAAAACCGAGCCCAAAAAATAAAAATAAAAACAAAAAATCCCTGTATACACAAAAGCATATGTAATAATTAAGTTTGATGTTCAGGAGATAAAGGACCAGGATGAGCTTTGTACAATAGCTCTTGTTCAAACCTGCAAAATCATATTGGGATTTTTGGGATAAAGAGAGTATTTTGGGATGGGCTCATGTTGTAGCCTAAAACCGCGTTTTGGAGCAGCCCAAACTCACACACTCTTTGCGCCAGGCAATAACCAATTCACCAGTATTATAACGTAACCTTATCATTTTTAGGTCAATTTATCACCAGTAAATTTAATAACATAGCTGTATTGGTAACTTTAGATATGATACATACACTAAGAATAGGTTGATTGTTTTCTTCAAAAAAAAAAAAAAACACAATAATAAAAAAAAATAAAATATAGAATAGGTTAATTGATAACTTCACTGAAAATACATATAAGTTAATAACTATAAGCAAATATAAGATAGCTGCAACTTCAGAAATTCTCCATCCCAGACCCTAGAAACATACCCTTTTCCTTTTTTAAGCTTCTTTCCATGACCTGAAGTTGTTGGTTCATCCAGGGGACTGCCTTCTTCACCTAAATAATAGGAGACCATGACACTCATCATTGATATGCTGTTATAAGACACAAACACCCAAGAGAGAGAGAAAGGCTAACTAACAAACACATATAAAAAATAATGCTCTAAAGCAAAGTCATGAAAGTAATCGCAAGCAGAATGGAAGCAGAAGTAAACAAAGAATAAAAAAAAAGGAAAAACATGCTTACAGTAAGATTGAATTTGAGAAGGTATGGAGGGATGCGAAATAAAACAAAATTGACATTATTACATTTTAAATTGGGCTTCTTTTCAACTAAAATCAGGCATCAAACTTGCATTATCCGTTCTTTGGTTTTTGATAACCAAATAAAGAGCAAAAGAAAAATGAAATTGAGGTAATAAAGGAGAAAGGAGTATAAAAAGAGAAAAGCAAGAAATAATTACAAGTCATACAAAGATTTGAAAATCACTTGACCTAAAGATTGATTTATTTCTAACCAACCACAACAAAAATGTATAGAGAGAAGGTTAGAAACAAAGACAAGAGGGCCTCATAAACCTCTATTACATATATCAGACACCAATTTAATAATTGCAAGGAAACTAATATAATTTTTTAGTTTTTATCACGAAATTTTTTTTTATACATGAAATTATGATCAACAGAAACAAGAAAAGGATTACCAAAAAAAAAAAAAAAAAAAAAAAAAAAAAAAAAAAAAACATGGTACAAAAGTAGCCCATATAACAGCAATAACAGAATACAAATTAGCCCAGTTTGTTTGAATTTCTCCCACTGAATAACTATTAAAGGGTCCTGCAGCTTTAGCCCACAGAGAGTGATTATCATAGTGTAGAGATCAAGCCAATAATACCCTTAATGAATTATTATCAACACTGATCTAATCTACTTAGTCACTAATACAATGATGTTGAATCAACCTGGCGACTCATGGTAACTGGACATTGGAAGTTTGGAACTCATGGCTAACTTCCACTATCTTTTCAATACATATAAAACTTTTATGTTTGGTTTGCAATGGTTCTTGTGTCTCAACAGGGTTCTGACATAGCAAATCTTACCCTGAAACATCCTAGTCTGACCCTCAGTAATGTTCTTCTCATCTCTCCCATATTTCCTCCGCTTATTATAATTAACACATTTTGACTTTAGACACTATCCACAAACCCTAAATTGACATAGTCAAGTGGGTTGTGGGATTTTGTTAAAATCATCTCAATATGTGTTTCCAAAATATCAACTTCTTATATTTCTCAAAAAAAAAAAAAAAAAAAAAAAATCAACTTTATAAGTTTTACTAGTTGATAATTAGAGACATTAATAGTTGAACTTGTGCATTGCCAAACGTCATAAAAGAAAGTGTAAACTAAAAAAGAACGGAAGAAGTAATTAAAAATCTTGTGTCAAATCGTAAATTTACTTGTAATAATCACGTCCATGTACAATTTTACCCTTTTGGCTTTGTAAATAATCTATACACAAGAGGGGATGGGACAGTTGACAGGGACTATATAAAGAAAGAGATTGTTGTTGAAAGATGAGATTTGAATGAACAAGGATGAGGCTGGAGATGTAGAGCTTGTACAGAAGTATAAATAAGCAAAAGAGATTGTCAAAATACTAAGAACTACCGAATCTAGCTTACACAATATCAAAAACATACATCCACTATCATTAAATTTGGACCCAAATCTAAAGATCCTACAACTCTACTATAGGAGCTATATTGATTACTTATACAGATTAAAATTTGAAATTAACACACATACTAATATACTATATACATTTTAAATTTCGCAACCATAATCACTTAAATATCTGCAAACTAGTCCACAGTCAAGTGACCAATGAGTCACCCTTTGTTTTCTATACATAGTATAAACAAAAGTATAGGCATGAGCGAAGAAACATCCTCCAATCTATTAAAAGCTTATGACCTGCCTCTAGTTAAATCCACATATAAATGAGAACATATATTTGCTTACCTTTCATCTTCTGTGTTTGTTCAGTATACAGCCCAGCTGCCATCCAATACTTCATAAAGTTCTTTTTGACTCGCTTCATAAGATCAACAATGTAGTCACCCTTATTGTTGTACTTGCTGCAATTATCCCATATGTACTGTACATCCTTATAGACATCCTCAGAATCCATATACTTTTTTCCACTTTCAAGATTACTGCGGATGGTGCCAAAATCCATTGGAGTATCAATGACATCAAAGTAATCCTATCACAAAAGAATAGAATAAGATAACCAGTTGCAAAGTACACTCTTCAGATGAACAAGGTATGAAGGTATCAAACAATCATTAACTGCAATACGCTTAAAGGAAGCTCACTCTACCCTACATATTGTTAACTAAGAACATTTTTAAATTTGAGTGACCAAGATGATTGACCACTTTAACACAGTATGCCTAAAACACCCTTATTGAATGAGTAAACAATAAGTAACAAACTGACAAATTAAACACTCTTCTTCTTCTTCTTGAACTCCTTAGTCCAAAAGCTAATTTTAAAAATACAGACTACAAGCTAATGCCACACAACAATGATTTTCTAAGCCTCCTAAGTCAACGAAACTAAATTGATAGAGGGGATATATAAATTATAAAATTGTAATAACCCATCATTAACACTATAACGACCACCAAAATCAGAAATGTATGCAGCAAGAAAATAAGCCTAAAAATGTTTCTGTCTAACTCGACTAAAGCCAAGAATGTCTCATTAGACAGAAAAGATACCTAATAAGTATATTTCTCGAGTGCACCAGTCCAAACCAAACCTGGTCGTATTAAGTATCATGCCATCCAATTAACCTTGAAATTTAAGCATTATAGAAACAAGGTTCTCAGTATTGATAAAGTTATCACATCATACTTACTGGTATTCCTAACCCAATAGGATCAACAGGTACATTAAAGGGTTCAGCAGCATCCATTTTCATAATCTTCTGGATCACCTAATAAAATCAACAACCAGTTAAAATTACATTAATACAAGTAAATAACATCCCAAAACTCTACATTCTACTTGTACATCTCAAAAAGCAAATGTTATTACAAAATAATAAAAATAACTCTCCATCTCATACCTCTAAAGAAGCCTCCAACTCTTCCTTGTTATATTTAGCTTCTTGTTGAGGAAACCTCGCTTTGTATTCCTCAACCTTCTCCTCGGTTTGTGACAAATCATTAACACCACTCTCTTTACCATCCAGGGCTGGAGGACTTGAACTTTTTGAAATAATAATCTTACCACCACCCGAGGTAGGGGGACTTGAACTTTTCCTAATAACAATCTTACCACCACCTGAGGTAGGGGGACTTGAACTTTTCCAAATAACAATCTTACCACTCTCTTTACCACCAGAGGATGGAGGACTTGAACTTTTCGAAAACACGATCTCACCACTCTCTTTACCACCAGAAGCCGGGATACTTGAACTTTTTAAAGACACAGCATTACCGCTCTCGATACTAACTGAAACTGGGGGGCTTGAATTTTTCATAAACACAGCCTTACCACTCTCATTACCATTACCATCTACAGCTGGGGAACTCGGAGATACAATCTTACCACTCTCATTACAACCTGAGGCCAGGGAACTCGAGATTTTCAAAGACACAATCTTACCACTCTCATTCTCAGCCGAGGCCAAAGGATTTGAACTTTTTAAAGACACAAGCTTACCACTCTCATTCTCAGCCAAGGCTAGAGGACTTGAACTTTTCAAAGACACAACCTTACCACTCTCATTCTCATTCTCAGCCAAGGCCAGAAGACTTGAACTTTTCAAAGACACAATCTTACCACTCTCATTCTCATTCTCAGCCAAGGCCAGAAGACTTGAACTTTTCGAAGACACAATCTTACCACTCTCATTCTCATTCTCAGCTGAGGCTAGAGGACTTGAACTTTTCGCCACAGCCTTACCACTCTCATTCTCAGCCGAGGCCAGAGGACTCGAACTTTTTAAATTCACAACCTTACCACTCTCAACACCACCCAAGGCCGGGGGACTCGAACTTTTCGAAGACACAATCTTAATAACCCCAGATTTTTTACTACTCCCATCAACCTTGTCGCCACTAACAACTTCTTTATCATCTTTCTTCTCCACTACACTACCAACCTCACTATTTTTTACCCCGTCACCTTGAACTTGACCAATAGATGAACCAACAACCTGAGGCTCAACAGGTGGAGGTGGTTTAGGCGTTGTTTTCAGCTTCAATTTAACACGCCCATAAACAGCAGTTGGAGTAGGTCTTTGAAACACTTTCGGAAGTACAGGCATTGTTTCCACTGCCTTAACCGGCATCGCTGGTGCCGATACCATAACCGGTTCTGATATCGGTTTCGACACTTCCTGCACCTTATTGTTGTCTTCCTCCTCAGACCCAGAATTATTTTCTTCGGAATTTACACTTTCAATGTCATTATTTGGGGATTCTTCAGTGGTTGTCGGAACAATAGGCGATTGCGACTTTCGTTTCTTGCTCTTCCCCTTCTTATGCCCACGTTTTCGCTTCATTATTCTTGATTACTGCAAACTTAATCGAACGAATTCAAAACCAAATAAATAAATCTTGATTGAATTGTAAAATTGGAGGTGAAATCAAAAACCCTAAAATTAAAAGAGGAAGAAATTCGATTAACGAAGTTTGTGGGAAGATGAGGATTGTTCCTTGTTGCGATGCCGGGAAAACCAGTTTGAATTTTTGATTTGTTCTTGTCGCTCTAATTTCAAATTTCGACTATGGATGAAGAAGCAACTTCTATTTACTTTTTTTTTTTTTTTTCCTTGTTTTTCTTCTTTATTTATTTATTTATGTTCGAGTTAACGAGTTCGAAGAGGGGGTTGAATTTTTGTGTTTCAAGGCGCATGGTCTATAACTCTATATTGAATTTTTAACTTTAGCAAGGAAAAATTTACTCCCTCCGTTCTCAAATGATAGTCCTTATGGGCAAATTTTAGTCCTAAAATGTTCACCTCATTTGCTTTTTTCAACAATCATTAATATTAATTTTTTACCAAAATTTCCTCCAATTTGCAACAATATTTGTGCAAAATTAACTTTCCCATGTAAATTTTGTTTTCTCATGTACCTTTATTATTTTCTCTCTCTAATTTTTTGCATACCCAATGTCAATTTACTTTTTCAATGTACTTTTACTATTCTTATTTGCGTTTATTAATTCCCGTGAAAAATACTCATAAGGGAATATCAAAAGGGGACGAAGGGAGTATTTAATAACTAGATGAACCCCGTACAATGCACGATTTGTTTGAATTTTTTAAAATATATATTTTTTAATTTATTTGCTAAAATTGGTTATATATTTAGGTAAAATTCCTAATATCAAAAGATAATATTTTATATTTAATTCTCGTAAAAAAAATATATATTTTATATTTAATTAATTTAAATTTAAAAATCTCATTCGCCAATTTTTCTTAGGTTGCATTTGAATTATTTAATTATAAAAGGTTTTAATAATCTCTTATTTAATTGGCTACTACTAAAATTTAAAATCCTACTTGGCGCACTAAGAAAAATAGATCCTACGTGGCTCTCTAAAAACTCGGGAAAAAACTCCCCTTTCTATATATATATTAGATTTTAACTTTGGTCGAATTACTCTAGATAATCCCAATTTTTCGATTTTTTTTAAAAAAAAAATAAAATAAAATAAAAAAACCTTTTTTCCCCGCCCCCTCCCCTTCAGCCCTTCCTCGTCAGAAAACACGACCACTCCCCCCTTCCCCCACCCTCTCCCTTTCCCCACCAGTAAATCAGCAGCCCCACCCCAACCCCCGAACTTGGGGGTGTGCACACTTAGGTGAAGAAATTGGTTTTCAATACTTTAAGATCTTTATTCGAGTTATTGGAATTTTGAGTATTTGAGTTATTAAAATTTTAAGTATTGAGTTTAATTGAAATTATTAAAGAAGTGATTTGAAGGTTTTGTTGAAAGAACTAATGTTGTCATGAATTTTATAACTTGAGTCTTTGAAAGCATGTTTATGAATAAAGTGAACTTTACTTATCTTGCACTTATGTGTACTTAGCATATTTTGTTAATCCGTACTTTCTGTTTTGTTTTGGTTCACCATGTTTATCTTATGGGTAAGCAGTTATGAATTTTGATGCAGTCAACATGCACATTGGGAACCCCGGAATGAATCCTGTTGAAATGCAGGTTTCTGACAAGTTAGGGGCATAAGTCGCGGGGAGAGTATTTGCAGAGAAGCCTAGTAGAGCCTCAAACTCATCAGGTAATGGGACAATTTCATCCCCTTTAAAAAAAAAGATGATGGTTTGAGTCCCAATGATTAACCGCATCATGGAGAAAATCAAAATTTATATTGAGTTGTATATAGCTTAATAGGGGATCAAGGTAATATATTTTAAAAGCCAATTTATCCTCATTAGAAAGGGAAGTGACCCATTGTTTCAAACGTTGCTCAAAAGTTTTCAACATTGTTCATAAAAAAATAAAAAAAAATTAAAAAAAAAGAGAAGAAAAAAAGAGAGCAATAATTTTCTTTGTATTAACGAATGAACGTGAGATGATCAAAAGCCTATACGAAACCGCGCTTAAATAGACCAAAACGGTAAATTTTTTTGGCAATTTTCACCCAAAGGAAATTTCACCCGCAGGTGGCGCGCGCATCTCATGAGTTGTGCACGCCAGCCACGCGCAACCAATTCACATGCGCGCGACAGCCACATGCAACTCATGCAGTTGCGCGCGACCTATTTTGTCGCAACATGTTTTTGGGTTATTTCCGTATTTCGGACTACAGAATAACGAGAATATCAACGAGATCTTATGACATTTTCATATATTCGATATACTCATTTTTCTTAATAAGAAAATTTTCAAGGCTTACCTCGTCATAGGCGATAGAGCCTTTCCCGCCAATTCCCTTGCATAGATTCTTAGCTAGGACATGCAGCTTGCCAGGGAGTAGATGCAAGGAGTCTCTCCTGCAGAATAAGAGTCTATTACCTGTATAGACGGCTGTCTCGTAGATTTTTTCCTCACCAAAGGTTTTAGCCTAAAATTGGAATGATGTAACGCTAGGTGCTTCACCAAGAAAATTCCATCGAATCGTGAGAAGTTATGGAAGTATACAGTTTGAATCGAAGGATTCTGCTTAATAATTGAAATTAACCTATAGAAAAAGTACGTAAGTAACTTATCCTTTCTTCAAAGCTTTTGAAGACTTTAGAAGTGTAATCCTCGCTGTAGTAGGTATAAATTCGACCTTTATCGATCACCACACCGGGACGAACCAGCAAGACACCTGCAGCATAAGGAAAATGAACTTTGGTCACATCCTCCTCACCGGTCTCAGGATCAGGAGTGGACTTGACATCTATTAGTATAGTCTCGGTATCGGCAACCAGGAAGGATTTCAGCCTAGTTGAACCAGATTTCAGTGCTGTGATATGGGTTGGATAATTACGCTTCCGATATCAGAGAACTTTTGCCTTTCTTGGCTTTGTAGACACCAAATTTTGATCCCCTATTTTCCATACTTTCCTTTTTACTTTCAATTAACTACTTTCCTACAAATTTAATTTTGCTAACAACAACCGCAATAATTAGACATAAAAGACAAATTCAAGTAGTGTTTATTTATAATTTTGGGGTATACAAAACCCTTACAATTTGTACTCCTAATTTATGAACAAAAAACGATGTTAATTAGAAGCACAACTCGAACCTTGTACACTCCGTGTCGGAAACTTCAAGTCGTCATTTATTCATGAGTATGAAAATCATCAACACCATCAGTAGCACCACTAACGTCATGATCAAAGCTAAATATAAATTAAGCATTCGAAAATGCTCCTTGAACAGAGAAAGGGCTTGTCGGTTTTGGTTGCCGAGAGCCATGGAAACCGAAAAGGAAAAGGCAAGGGGTGTGTTTTTGGGTAGATAAGAGGTGAATGGTGATTTTGGATAAGGGAGATCTCCCTTTTATAGGGAGTAAATCTTATCCGTATTTTTATCATATCCCAATCGTGTAATCGTTTAGTCTAATAATAGTAGTAAGTTTATCTTTTAAAAATAAAATAAAAATCAATGTTGTTAAAACTGACATATGTAAAAATTATTTCGTTCGGCATATCATGGTCAGAAGTATTAAATATTGACCCTCTAATCCGTATAATTTTAAAACCGCGACCCTTTCTATATTATCACTTTCTAACCCCGGATAAAAGTTTAGTAGTATTGATTTTATGTATCCTATTGTTATTATTATTATTCTAATATTTTCAATCATCTTTTTTTTTCGAAAAAAAAAAAAATTATAGTAAAAAATATATAAGAAAAATATACTAGAAGGACTTGACCCTAAAATTACATCGATCATATTTGACATTACTTTTACTAATTCCTCAAGATAGCTACCCAAAGTCAAAGGTAATATTTTCTTTCCTTTTATTTGTGATTTCCAATTATTTTTTACATATATTTACTAACTTTTCTACTTTTGTGTGTTCCATAACCTCCTAGGGCACTATACGTGCCGGTTTCCTAATTTGGAAACCAAGTAGAATTTGACCGACCGCGAGTGAGTTCGAGAGTGAGTATACATGGTTTGTTTGATTGTTCCTTTTATATGTATCATCATTATTTAGAACACTTAATGGAAGAAATGATAATTATACAAAATGCATAAGGAAGCTCTAAAGAATTAATGATGGAATTCTAGCAAAGTACCATTTTTTACCACTTTACTTTTTATTATGTAAAAAAATTATTTTCCATGATAAAAATAAAAAATAAAATTTTTACAGTAAGAATATGTATTTAGGAGTGTATGAGACTTAGAATTTTATAAAAATAAATTTTAACCAATCCACAAAAAATCAAACATTAAGGCTTAGTAACACCACAAATTTCTTACTATAGGTCTGTCCATGTTCCACTTTCGACCAATATCCTTTTTTAATAATAAAATTTGAATTAAATACCTAGAAATTAGATTCCTCAAGCTTTCTAAATTGGGGTCACACTTTCTCATAGGATGAATACTCTATTTTCTATGATTTTTACAATACAAGGTATTAAAATATTAAACTGGTTTGAGGCTATTTTTCCCAACCAAGAATACCTTTTTTTATCTGGCATATCAAATGACTTCTAAAAAGGGAGAATTTCCTACAGAGCATCTACATATTTGTCCTTAATGTACCATTAAAAGGATCATGCCAATTTCGAAGTACTTTGACCCTTATCACCCAATTTCCCATGAACGTCCCAAACAGGAGTGATTTTAGAGAAAATTCATTATCTCTTAATTAAACCGTTGGATGGATCCTAATTTTTGATATGTTATAGAAGACAGGTTTACCTTTCCAAAGACTTATCATATGCTCAAATCCAACCGTTATAACATAATTTATGGTGCCCGAAAGTTTAGAAAAACTTGAAACCCTTAAAAACTTTAAGGAAGAAAAGAATGAACATTATTATGTAATTTGTGTCACCCTATTATATATACCTCTGGTAAATATTCTCTCAAAATATTTTAAGTTAAGTCATTTGAGGAAGCTATAAATTTCTCGTACCTCAAGTTAATATTAATCTCATCAAAAAAGAGAAACATATGTATCATCAGTTAGAAAAGCATTAAAAGGAGGATTCTTTCCGAGGGGTTCCTTAGGGACCGATTCACTCTGCGTAAGACTAAATCCTTTTTTTCTCAAGGCTTCTTCATATCCTATGGTTATGTAAAAGGAACACTATAAATATTTTATTTTGGAATAGAATGCCTTATAATTTTTAAAGAACTTTTGTTTAAGCTTTAACTCCATCACCATTCGAAAGAGCAAAATTTCCTTATGCATTTCTTAATAAAGAGACAACTAACTTTTAATTAAGTAAAATATGGCTTTGCATGCTTGTATCATTTTATTAATAAAATATTCTTTAGAGTTATGGTTTATGGCTTATATTCAAATAAGAGGGTAAAATTGAATATTCAATCATGACAGGTTACGAGATGATCTATTTGCCACGGAGGATTATACTTTTAAAGTTTCATTATCTCTGAAAGATCACTTACGTAATCTAACATGATCAAGGTTTTCAATTCGCTACCTATCATTTAGATTTAAGCCATATGAAATGTCCATTTTGCATAAGTTAAATCCAAATACATTTCCTTCGTATTCCTCTCGATTCATACCAAATAAAATGCCCTTGAAGCACACTCAAATAAGCCCATACAATCTCTTTTCAGAAGTTGGTCAACCGTAAGTAAAGTCGTTAATTGAAACACATTTTACAAAAAAAAAATCATTCTCCTCAAAGAAACTCCTATGGTGTCGCTAATTCCAGTGACTTCCTCAACCTTGATAAATTGACCTCCATCTCGAAAGCAAGATTCCTCAGCCTCATCCAAATGACCCTATACGGATCGAACACCTCTCCTAGAAAAAAAATAAACCTTCTCGAAACCTCGTATGAAATCTTGACCATGTATAAATGGACGTTTGTAAGAACTACGTAGGGTTTTGATCCGGGAGTGGATTCAAATCCCACAATGAACAGTACGTAGGGCAACTTTTAATACTCAAACCCACCATATCTCGTAACGTTTACACTTTTATTTTACATTTGAGTGTGATTGACAATGTAGAAACTTTCGTGTTTTTATGCATTAGTTTAAGGAAAAGCATGTGAATAACCATAACCAATTAACAACGTACTAGTAAGAGCTTGTTCGTTAGAACAGAGGAAGAGACGAGTTCCAAAAGTTCGATCTTCCTAACTTATACCCCGTACCTAGATCTCTAATTTCTTAAGACCATACTTATATAGTGCCTCACCTAATGGAGTCAATGTCGTTTTCTATTTGAAAACGATCATAAAAAAAGACCGTTTCTATTCGGGAAAAAATAGAGTGGCGACTCTAATTTCTTTTTTAGTCAAATTATCGACTTATGTGGTATTTTGACTTCTATTTCTAATTAGTCAAAAAAATGGATACCACAGGCTGGCGACATCGCTGGGGAGGTTTTTGTTTTTTTTTTAAAGAGGTATAAACCTGAAAATACGTTGCCTGAATAAGAAAGCATATATATATGTTATATAATGCTATTGATTATGGTTAGTCGCATGAAGTGTTTCATTTTTTTTATATATATATCATGATTTATGTGAAAATATGTGTCTTTGTGTATGCTTACATGATCTGCGTCCGCACACGAGCACCGACTTTGTCGTAACCTAGGCTCTGAGCTGCTAATTTGCGGTGTTCGGAGAGTTTAGATAACTTATAATGAATTAAGGACGTAAACCTGTATCTGTGCGTTAATTACAATCGGCTATGCAGGAACGTTCAACCTCGAAAGAGGCCATCTGATGTGAATCAAGAGGGAAATTCTTTTGAAGAGCTAATTACATTGATTTTGAGTCCAATAGGGTTCGAACTTGGAGGGAAAATTCAAGGATGGATCACTTGCTTGGTTATCAAGGAAGAAGGAAAGGAGTTGTTACTTTCCGACGAGTGCAGCAGCGGCCACGCGCCTGCTCACCGGCTCTGACGTGAGCCCAGCTACACGCCGGTCGGGCGCGTGTCGTCAGAGGCGGAGCGTGTGAGTGTTTTCTGGCGGTTGTGCGAAATGGTGGTTTTTTTTAACTTCGTTTTTTTTAGAGTTTTTGCTTGCAAGTTTTTACCTTTCACTTGAAAGGGTTTTTCTTGGTTTAAGCACATAGGATAAGCTTTATTTTTTGTTATTAAGTTGCTATGAACTTCCTAAGTATATTAGGAAAGTTTTTAGTTATTTAAGTAAAGTTTGTTTAGGATTAGTTTTAGTTTTCCTATTCTAACTAGAAGTAGTAATTCTATTCTAGTTAGGATACTTGGGGAACAAGGTTAGGGATTTGTCCTAATCCTTTTTAGGGTAGAATTAGTTATTTTAATTCTATAAATAAGGGATTTTCGTGGCCTTTAGGGTCATAGAAAATCAGATTAATTTCAATACAATTTGTTTAAACTTTTTCTTTCTAGTTTTCAATTCAAGGAGTTGTTTTGATAATTAGAGCTTTCAATTCTTAGTTCTAGGAGTAGTCTAAGTTTTGATCATCAAAATACTTAGTTCTAGGAGTAGTCTAAGTAGTTTGAATAGTCTTGAGTTCGTTCCAGGAGTGGTAGAATTACAAGTCATATCCGGTTCGTTGTTCTCTAAATTGTTCTATTTTCTTAAGGAATTCGGAAGGCTTGTGTTACTTGTGTGATTTTAGATTCTCCATTGGGTTAAAGGGTTTAAATCCACATCACCATCTGGTTAATTATTACCTTAAATGAGTAATCCTCTTAAATTGTGTGTTAGGACACATGGACAAATGCATGCTTGATATTATTACATGTTCCTTCGTTTGTGATTATTATGATTCATGCATGTCTAATCATTTTCATATTCCTTACATAAAGTTTTTTTATGTGCACAAGTTTTCATCTCCAACTTTGATTGTACCATCTCTTTAAAAGCATTACATGCTCTCTTCAAAGGCATCCCATGCTCAAGTTTTTTTTTTAGTCATTTTCTTTTTTTTAATCTGACCATTTTATCTTTCCTCTCCTTTTCCTATTAAAACCACAATAAGATTAACTTATTCTAACTGGAAAATCACCAAAATCCCTAGTGCTTGACCTAGGTTATGAAACCTTAGAAGATAAGTCTTCCAAGTCCCTAAACCGCGGAGGTAAAGGAAAAATGATTTCAATAATTCCCAACTCGACAATTTTGTAAACCCTTGTGATCCTTCTTAGCGTCACCCGCCTTCAATTAATCGCGAATTTTTGTAATCATAGAAAAGTCTTTCATTGTTATCCTTTCTTTCCACTAATAATAAAAAAATAAAAGAGTCAATTTTTTTTTATGTAAGAGATGCTTTTTCATTTCATTCCCGCTAATTTTCATTACATGTTTATCACCGCTCAAACTATTGATACTGATAATGTTCTTATATGAAATGGTAGGTATCATATTTTCATTTCAAACAATATGGGATTCAATACACCAAGGAACAAGCATGGAAGTAATAGAGGGCGATAGACATCAATTAACCCTATTTGCTTTGAAAAATGCGAATCTATGAAGGATATGTATTATCATCTCAAACCACAAGGGTTCATTGAAGCAAAACATTATAATTGTATTTTTCCATCTCCCAAAGTAAACATGGGGAAATACTGCTCTTACTGCCACGACTATGGGCATGATATAGAAGGTTGCTTCGATGTGAGACATGTGGTGCAACAATTAATTGATGATGGAAAGATCCCAATTCCAAAAGGATGGATCCCACCTATATTGTCCTTCACTAATGCCGATTTACCAAGGGTCATCAATTTTAGCCAACCTTTGTGTGTTACTTTGGGGTGTAATTATCGCCGTATTTTAGGCATTTTGGTTGATAATAGATCAAATTTTAACATTTGCTCCAAAGAGTCCTTATGTAACTTAGGACAAAAAAGTGTGCCTTTGGGAATTTCTAATGCAATCGTAATTATGCATGATCACATCCCAAGAAAGGCAATAGGGACCATTAATCTGCAACTACGACATGAAAATTGGTTATGTGATGTAGAGTTTCAGGTGGTTGAAGCTCCTATCAACTTCTCTCTTGTTTTGGGAAAACCATGGCTCCACGACACTCAAGCTATTGTTTCTACCCTTCATCAGAAAGTAAAATTCTAAACACCGAAAGGAGTGATGATTATCCACGGTGATATACTAGCGGCAAAAGTGCCCCCAATATATTGCAACATGGTCAAGTCAATAGAAAACCCAATGCTTCAACACAATCAGCTAAAATCCCGAAATAGGGGCAACACGTTGTCTTTATGGGAGCTCATCTATAGCTCACAAACTCATCGAGATGCCCTCATTCACTACCTAAAGACAACCACCATTGACCTATTTGAGGAATCAACCAACATTAAAGCATTTATATCTAAGGACATACTATGCAATCGAGAATACACTCTTCCGGTAATTGAGCTAGATTTTGCTTTCCTAAAGGAAAAAACATCAAAAGATGAGAAGGATTGTCCTAAAGTATCTACTATTGGAAATTCAGGAATGATTCGTAACCAGTTTGATCTCCACAGGCCATATTCGGATCAATTGGTTGATTCATTTGACACCATACTACCCGAGCATGAATCTTACGCTGGTGTTCTGTGTCATGGGAATAGGCTCAGTGAATCTTCAATGATTCGCCAACATCAAACCAATCATCAAGTGTGGACATTCACAGAAGATGATCTACCTCCAAACCCATGGCATACACAAGAACTACACATCACGCTAAGACATGGACAAAGCTACATAAATCACATACTGGTCGACAATGGGTCTGCATTAGACATATGCTCTTGAGAATTCCTTTATCGGTTAGGCTACACCGATTCTTATATCAATCCTTTGTCTTACACAATCCTTGGTTTTGATGATACGCCACGAGAATTAACTAGGTACATCATTTTGCCTTTAAGTTACGAGACCATGATTTTCTCTGTCAGATTTATGGTCATTAATTGTTCGAATTCATATAACTTACTCCTAAAACGACCTTGGCTACACGAGTATAAGGGAGTCGCATCAACTCTCCACCAAAAAGTAGAGTTGGTGACGCCACTTGGAGTGATTACCATTCCCGGAGACCTTACAAATGAAGCGTATAATTGAGGGTGGATCAATTCTCGAAGGTAGGATGGGCAATAAGATCATTTGGATACAAAGTAAGAACCTCAACCTGTATGACAAGACGCAAAGGGTTCTACAACGACATCCAGCAAATCAAGGGTTTACCACATTGAAGTTACAAGCTTTGAAGAAACTCCATCAACAAAATATTATGTGTATTGTCTATTTATTTTTTTAATAGTAAAAAAAATGTATGACTAGTAGTAAAAAAAAAAAAACAAAAAACAAAAAAACAAAAAAACAAAAAAATAATAGTAATGAGAAATAATAACATGCTTTATAAAGCTACGTTCGGGCCTGATTCCCAGAGAACACCTTTGTTTCGGGATACGTAGGCAGCCTTCAGGCGCGGCCCTTTGCACTTAACTATTGCTTGTTGTTTCAGGATTTATGATGATGAAGCATTAATGATAGACATTACGATAGTGTTTGCATATGTAATAGGGACACAAGCCCTATTTCTCCTTCCATATCTCTTTATATACTTTTGCAAAGCGGGAAATGAAAAAGCAGAAAAAACTTTTTTTTTAAAACAATGATTAACTAATTCGAGATTGTACCCCATCATTTGAGCCAAATTTTCACGCAAACATACTATTTTTTTTAGAATGCTTTAGGATGGCTAAGGTCGTATTCATTCGCGTAAAACGAAATTCTTTATTCATACTTTATTAGCCGAAGCACAAGTATTAGGGTGATGGTACAAAAGCTAGTAAAGACCAAGAAAAATTCTAGTGGATGGGGGAATTTTAAATTCTTCATGATGACCCCAGGGGAACCTCTGACAATACTCAGCAAGAAGTAAAGCCCCTTTTAGATCTCCTTGCAAGAAATGTCGTACACTAATTTCCCAATTGTGTGAACACATCATCTGGAGTACATCACATAACATTAACTCAACCTCTGTAGTGGAGATGTCTAAACTAGCCAAGGCTAGATTATAAATGCCAACATCTACGAGCACTTCCAAATACTTCACTTGTAGCAGACGAGCCTTTTTTAAACCTTGTTGTAGTACCGATAAGACAAAAAGCGATAGGCCAGGCCCTTTAACTTTAGAACCAAACCCAACCACCCAGTTTTCCGCAGCATTCCGTAATATGAACCCACCCCTACTTTTGAATGCACCATTGGAGATGACTGCAAAGGAGAGTGTATGAGGTTTTGACTGCAGCCAAGGATCAGTTGTTTGCGCCTTTGAAAATATATCCATTAAAGAAAACAGACCCCTTGGCCTATTATCCTCAACGTTTTAGGAATCGTGAATGAAGGAATTCTAGATTCAGGTATTTTTTGGAGGAAACTTTCTTTATAATGCAAGTAGCTCGACGGCCCACCCATTGCGGTCTTTAAGCGACCAGGTGAAGCAAAATCTGATAATTTAACCAAGCTTGGTTAGCGGAACTTTGAATCGGACCCTTCCCTTCTCGTAATGGAACCTCGAAGGAAGTCCTACGATGTGAAACATAGGCAGATAAATTTATTGAATTTGCAGTTATTTGATTCACAGAAAAGAAGCATGTTTCGCTCCACAAAAATAAGATTAGTGGGAGAGAGCCAGAACCACGGAGAACCGAAAATGTTCGGATACCGAAACCCTTAGCCACCTCTTCACCTATTTTAGGGTCAGAAAGAAGAAGTGCAAAACAAGTTGGTTGGTTTGTTTTGAGCAGCATGAGGAGATGACCAGGAAGACGAGTCATGGGTTGATCTCGAACATCCCACAATAGCAACCTAAGTGCCCTATGGCTTGTAAAGTTAACAGGTGGTGGCGATGTCGAGCTAGAACCCTCTCTAAAGTTATAAGGAAAATGGAGTGTTTTATGACTTATGATGGCCAAAATAGAAGTCAATCTTATAGGAAACTGTAGACTAAGAGACATGGCTAAAACCGTAGTATCCGCCACGAATAGAACTAAGGACTCTGAAAGATTACTCATACGAAATGTTTGGGAGAAATTACCTACCAACATAGGCCTCACTAAAGGGGTAGGAGAAGTAGTTGTGAGGAGAATTTGGTTAGAAAACCTTGTAGCAGAACCAACGACTAGTAGGTCTTCCAATGACATGGAAGCAAGAACCGCTTCATGCTCCCTATCCCTCAAATTTTGAAGAGAAGGAGTAGGGTCCTCTGAGAAAAATTGGATCAACCTCCTTACACGGGATGAACGAGAACTTTGAGGAGGCAAGTTAAGATCCATTGGGGAATATTTCTAATTTTCTTTTATGATTTTCTCTTATTTTTGTTTAATTTAAGGAGGAATAAGGTTATTTTACCTCTAGAATAACTGATGAACTTATATAGGCTAGAGTTTGTAGTGGAACAGTCGATAGCGTGTCACAAAATTCAAGACACAAGGAGGTAACAAACAAAATCCTCAAACATCTAACAAAAGCTAGAGGCAAACCTATGAATCTCGACAAAACTTTTTTAAAATAAAAAATAAAAAAATAAAAGGGGAATCTTTTCAAATGAGTATTTTAGGTGTTCATCTCTCTGTTAAGTTTTCATTAATCGCATTTTTTTATGTACTTATGGATACTAACATTTTTTTCCTTTTTTCCTTTTCACATCATTATTCCATGTCCTTTTTACAAGAGTTCTATATGGACCCGTGCTGGATCTAGACTCGTTTGCCAAGCCCCTTTTAATTGTAGAAGATCCCTTTCTGCAGAGTTCTCCCCTTGCCCGATATCAGTTATATTCTCCTCCCCCAGTTGTAGTAGCATGGTTGGAACTTCAAACAATGAGCAACAAAACTCAAGCTTCAGTTTAGATCCTTTCGTGCAACTTAAGGGGATGATGCAAGGCATAATCGAACTATAAGATACTGTAGAGCAAACTATGGTGAATTTCATAAAACAAAACACACAGATACATCCTAATGCATCGGAATCGGAGGTAGCCTCACCATTCCCACTGGATAATGGTAATAATGACAGGGAAATTCCGACTAAGATTGAAGAGGAAATGACCAGGATGAAGGAAGTTTTGAAGGGTATCACGCAGGCCGAACCATGGATGGAGATCCACGGGCTAACCCTCTTTCCTAAAGCACGCCTCCATTACGGTCTTAAAATGTCAATTCTTTCACACTTTGACGGAACAGGAAGTCCTACAAACTTCTTAAAACTCTATGTTGGCGCCATGAGCCCTTGGGGTGTAGATGAACCATTGATGGCTCAGTTATTTCAACAATATCTTGATGGAGCTGCTTAACATTGGTTTTTAAATTTGGAAAATTCAAAGAAATCCACCTAGGCTGACACTGTGAGAGAGTTTTCCAACCAATATAAATACAATGAAGAGATTGACATAACGAGAAGAGATTTAGAGACTACTGCACAAAATATTTAACGAAACATTTTCTTCCCTCATTACTAGATGGAGAAATAAAGCAGCTAAAATGATAAATAGGCCAAATGAAGAAGAGCAATTGCAGATGATTGTGAAAAATCTCCTTCCTGTATATAAAAAACAGATGGCATATCAATACTTCCCATCTTTTAAAGCTCTTATCTCAACTGGGTCATTGGTTGAAGATGCTATAAAGAAGGGAGATATCAAGAAGGAAGATTTTAACAATGGCAACTCATAAAATTTAAGGTTCGGGGCTAATAAGAAAGTCACCAATAATGATGCATCTGCTTCAAAGCCTACCAACATGATATACAATATCGGGGCAACTTTAGCATTTCAACTCCACAAAGAGAGTTCACTCCTTTAAACATGACATATGCCCAGGCATTCTCCAACTTAAAAAGGCCAATCTAATCCAACCCTTGAACCTAAGACCTCCACCAAGGAACACTCCACTAACCTACAACCACAACAAGCATTGTGAATTTCACCAAGGAGCCGGACACGACATCGAAAGTTGCACGGCATTCAAGCATCGACTGCAAGACTTGATAGATGGTGGAAGGCTCTCTGTTGGAACCTTAGCCAACAAACCCAATAACACTCAACCTAGCATCACAAATAACCCCCTTCCAAATCACAAACCCCCTACCTCCATAAATGCTATCTTTACCTACACAAATAATCTTGACCCAACCTAATTGATCACCAGAAATGAATCCCGCGAATGTGAAACATCGTCGACTGAAGTATACACGTGTCTAGATCATGAACTTTCTTGTCATGGAATCATCAAGATAGAAGGTCACAACTTCACCCTCCGCAAAGATCCTTTTGCTGGGATATGTGGAGCTATAGATTACGACAACGCATACTTTATACTGGACCATGAGGAAGATGAAGATGCTGCATCTACAATGGCTATTGTTGAAAGAAATACTGGGGCGTATTTCTCCACCCCAAACAACTATAGGCACCCTATATGCCTTGTTGATCTTAGTGATTATGAAGTAGTGGAAGTAACTCATTTAACTCGAGCAGGTCGACACTTCAAACCCTCTTATCTTGAAGAAGATAACCCATTAGATGCTTTATGAAGAAAAGAAAAAGGGAAAGAACTAATGGTAGATGAAGTCAACATAGAAGACGATACTATTAAGTGAATGAAGGAGGTCAATGCTAATGTTACTATATGAAAGTTTCTTATGCATTCGCAACCTCATCGAAGCGCGGTCCTTAAGCATTTGAATGAAGCTTTCAGTTGATCTGTCCATTACCCCAGATTAAACGGTAGGCCTTATTCATGGTGTAGATCGTACCCTCATGTTCACGGACAAAGATCTCCTTGAAGTTTCAAACCATAATAATTCATTATATATCACTGTCCGATGTAATGGATGGACAATGCCCAGAGTTCTTGTTGATAACGGATCTGCAATCAATGTGTGTCCCTATCGAGTGCTCACTAAGATTGGTCATTCAAAGGATGATTTGGCACCATCAAGCCAAGTGGTTCGAGCCTACGACAACGCTACAAGGGAAGTTTTTGGTTCCATCGAATTACTCATTGAATATGGACCAATAGCCAAGAAAGTGGAATTTATAGTGATTGACATCAAAGCATGCTTTAACTTCTTGCTAGGAAGACCTTGGTTACATAAAAACAAGGCTGTAGCCTCAACGTTACATTAAAAGGTGAAATTACTGACCGATCACAGAGTAGTAAAAATCCCTGGAGATCCAGATATCATGAACATTTCACCTATCGAGAAATCTGTGCTACACCCAGATGAAGAAGAAGGAAGTCGTTTGGATGGTTTTAATGTCTTTTGCATTCAAATTGGTGGGTGGATAGAAGAATCTGATGAGAACAGTAATGAAGAGCTGGAGAACCCGATTGAGATCCCAAAAGAAGGCGATGAACCTCCGTGTCAAGAAAAGGAAGAAGAACCTAGAACCCCAGAGGATGCACTACTAGAATAAGCTCATTTACCGATGGGAAATACCGATGGCCAGTAAAAGCCATCGGTAAAAAAATAATTTACCGATGGTTTTTTCAAGCCATCGGTATAATTTTTCCGATGGCTTTCTTCCATCGGTAAAATATTACTTTTTTACCGATGGCTTTTTTCCATCGGTAAAATAAATACCAATGGCTTTTTTCCATCGATATTTTATGGATGGCTTGTAGCCATTGGTATTTTACTTAAAAAAGTTTTAAAAAACATAAATAATCCGGGTTTTTTACTCCCAAACCCTAACAGCCCACTTTAGTTTTCTATCTCCCTCACCCGCCTCGTCCTCTCTTCTCTTCTCTCACCTTCTCATCCTCACGTTTCTCCTACTCCCTCCTCTCTTGTTTCTCCTCTCCTCTTTCTGTTCCTGTCTCTCTCTCCTCTCTTTCTCTCTCCTCTCATGTTTCTCCTCTCCTTCTCTCTTCTAACAGCGAAATAAGTTTGTTTTTGTAGAAAAAACAAGTTTGCGAATGAAGTTTTCAAAGTTTATGTTGTTTTTGGTCGAATTCGACCATGAAAATTCCAGATTTGGAGTTTTTATGGTTGAATTTGACCATTAAAACCTAAATTCAGATGCAATTATTGAAGGTACGTTGATTTTCATTGATGTTTTGTGGGTTTATTTCGTGGGTCTTTTTAGTATTGATTATTGTGGTTGTATTTCGTTTTTTTTTGGGTTGATTTGTTTAATTAAATTTCTAACATTTTCGTAGTATAGGTTGTTTAATTTCGTATGTTCGTTTTTTACTTTAATTTTCGTTTATGTTTGATTTTTTGATGATTTTTGGTGGTTGATTTTTGTGTGTTGATTTTTTGGGGTTTTTCGAGTGGTGATAGGTGGTGTTGAGTGGAATTATGGTGGTGGCGGTAGGTGGTGCTGGGTTCTTGTGGTTTAGGGTTATGTTGCGGTGGTAGTAGGTGGTGTACTGGTGTTGGGTTCTTGTGGTTTACGGTTGGGTTGCGGTGGTGGTGGGTTGGAGTGGTTTACGATGTGTTACGGTGGTGGTGGGTTGGAGTGGTTTACGATGTGTTACGGTGGTGGTGGGTTGGAGTGGTTTACGATGGGTTGCGGTGGTGGTGGTTCTGGGTGGTCGGGGATGTAGGCAGTAGGGCAGGGGGGAGTCGAGTGGGGTAGGGGTTTAATTTTTTTTTTATTTTTTGTAAAAAATTTACCGATGGCCTTAGCCATCGATAATCGAAAAATACCGATGGCTTTTGACCATCGGTAAAAACCACCGATGGTTTTTGCCATCGGTATTTAAAAAATTTCGATGGGTTGTTGCCATCGGTAAAACCATCGGTATCAAGTTTACCGATGGCTTTTCCATCGGTGTTGTCGATTTTTCCGATGAATAGTTATCCGATGGCCAAATACCGATGGCAGCCATCGGTAAATGGAATACCGATGGTATTTTAGCCAATTACCGATGGTTTTTGACCATCGGTATTTGGCTCATTTCTAGTAGTGATGGGATTAATAATGAACAACAAGAACAAGAAGGAGAGTCGTGGACTAGCAGCGATAGACGCATGAATGTTGGTGACGCGCGCAACGTCTTTGATTTAGATTATGATGTTAAAGTCTATGAAGTGGAAATTTGCCTAGAAAATTAATTTTAATACCGGGCTATAAGCATGAACCAAGATACCAAGACCTTCCAAAGTTAGACAAATTTGATGGCACAGGCGACCCAATGACCCATCTTAATAAGTTCGTCAACATCCTTGTCCCTTTGGATGTCCCAGAAGAACACCTCCCTACATTGTTTGATCGTAGCTTGGAGGGAGAAGCATTATCTTGGTATTACAATCTTGAACGTATTGGCGAAGAAACTTGGAAGGAGATAATAAAAGCTTTTGTGATTGGGCTTATAAGTTCAGGCAAACAGACCCTTAGAAATTGGTCTTGTTTTCAACACTACATACAAATCAAGAAACACTCTCTCATTTCTGCTCTAGATGTTCTATGATACGATCCAAACTCCGAAATCCTATCACTGATAAAGAATTTATGCTCATCATGTTAAAAAACCTTAATGATTTCTATTACCGTCAAATGGTTACAATGAAATACAATATTCTTGGGCATATGGAACAACATGGATTCGACATCGACACATATAAATTACTAGACTATAGGCCAAGGGTCAGTCCGTGTGTCGAGACATCTACAAACAGATCATTTACATGGGCAAGGGCTTATAAGAATAAAGGGATACGTGTGTGCAATCCCGCCACCTGAAATTAATATGGAGAGGTATTGCAGTTATTTTCAAAAATTGATGCTCTATCCAAGACCTAATTGATCATAGGATAATCGACCCAATCCACACGAAAGCTAGGTCTGGACACAGTCTTGTATGACGTTTTTCATCGCAGCAATGGTCGTCTCAATCTGCAATCTTTCGAGGATTACTTGATGAAGGCATTATCAAACCATTCCCCGACGACCTGGAGCCAGTCCTATTGGAGTAGACCTCCACAAATATTATCATTACCATCAACTTCACGGTCACGACACCGACGGATGTCACGCTCTTCGCTTGCGCATCAAACATATTACCAAGATATCACATTTGAGTCGTAAAAGGTCAATATCCGTTAATGTCATATCAACTTCTAATGATATTGAAGACCCTACGAGTCTTATGACATATGATCCTCTAAGTGAAGTAATGGGACGTATGACTGTGAATGAACAATTATCTCCTGCACCATAATTTGATAGATCACTTGGTGACAAAGAGCTCTTTTGGATGAGTGGTGATGAATTTATCGTAACTGCCGATGGAGAAGATACACCCGCAACGAAAGTTGCTTCTATTTAATCAATCATGGAGCCACATATCTTTCTAGGACGGATTGACAATGAAACTAGGAAAGCATGTGCTCAAGTATGTAAAGCATGGGCTAGATGGTTGTATAAAATGAAGCAGGATGGTTTCGGTGAAGAACCTAGCGAAGGTATAGGACATTAAAAGAAATGCGATCCGTATTTCCTTTCCTTTTTAGCCAACCTCGTTCAAACACAACTTCTGTCTACAAAAATAGAAAAACCACCAAAAAAAAAAATATAAAAAACCACAATAAAAACCAAAAAATAAAAAATCCACAAAAATGCCTCCTCTTACTACCCTAAGAACTATGTGCAGCTTGATCCCCCATGGCACACCATAACACTAAAACTCCTATATTACTATATCGTTCAGTACTTTCTTTTCTCACCCGCGCCATTGGGGGTACGTAGGCAACTCAGACATAAGTTCAACTGCTTAAACACATAACCAACCATCCACTTTATATATGTATTACAAACAAAATTGAGATTATGCAGAATTTGGACTCGTACAAGGGACAAGGAGATATGTAAGCGCGTAAGAAAATTGTTGAATTTCTTTGCATCCGCCGAAGAAAATTATTAAAGGGATACAGGCCCATGTTCTACATCTTTATCCTTTATTTTCTTTTTCAAAATTGGTATAACATGAGAGATGAACACCTATAAACCCTTTTGTTAACTCATATCACTTCCCTTTATTAATTAATAGTAATAAAATTTCCGTGTTTGCATACCCAAATGGTTTCAGTAGCATGGCTGAATGTCAAACAATGAGCGAGTTTCAACATCTTGGGTACCTGGTATGTAAAGAAACCCCTAATCTAACACCTTAATCAATAGTCCTTACTGACTTTTTTCTTTCCTTTATCAAAACGTCATTTACTTTTTTCCAAACAAAAAATTCATATATATGCATTTTTTTTCTAAGTTTCCTTTCTTTTCAAAAAAAAAAAAAAAGAAAATCTTATTTGGCATACGAATTTGCATGATTCATACATATCTTTTCATTCCAACTTGGGTTGACTTTAATACCCCTTGTATAGGTAACCACCCAGGATAAACAGACGTCTGATTTGGAAGCCTTCTCTTTACAAATATGACCAATCACTCTCAAGAAACCAACCTTTAAAGCCGACCAGAAAATCCCATCCTAAGAAACCAAGATTTGATATCCTAACCACTTACGAAGGGTCAACAATTAATGATGAAAATGGGTAACATACCTGGTCAAGGTTTAGGTCGAAACAGTGAAGGAAGGAGGGACCCCATCCCCATCATTGACAAGAAGAATTGCCATGGTTTAGGATATGATCCTAGCCACGACTTTCACATTCACAAAAGATCATCTCTAATACTCAATGGACAATTCGTTTTACAAAATTATATCAAGCCATACCATGAATTCCCTGAGCCGTGGTATGACTTTGCCTCACAAAAAACACTCCCTGGACTAGAGATCTTCTTCGTTGAGGCTAGAGACGAGGATGTGGTAAAAAAGTGGTTTTACGAGAAGCCTAAACAAAAGGAATATGTTGATTGTATAGTACTTGAAGCATGGTGTCCTGAAATTTATTTTCTACAAAATTTGGAGATATTGAAGACATAGATCCATTATCACTCATAGTACCATTTGGGGGTGATGTTCAACTTCGAATGAAAACCGAAAAAACACAAAACCAACCCTACCTAAAAGACCCTTCCCTTAAACTTTTTTCAAAAACAAATGAGATTCATTTCTTCCACTCGGATGGTTATGAAACAGATAGTTCTTCATCTAGCCAATTTTCCCTCCACACACAATCTGATTTCTCTGATCATGAAGACATCGAAGCTCTTGTAGAATCTAAACATGTTTGTATGCAAGAAATTAATGTTGATTATCATGAGTTATCTGACAATGAATCTTTCAATGAGCTAAATCATGCATGAAACCTATAGAAGAGTCCATAGTCATAGATATAGGCATAGAAGGTGACATAAGAGAGGTCACATTAGGATCTTCCCTCTCCCTTGAAGAACAAGTTGCATTCATTTCATTACTTAAAGACTATGTAGATGTGTTTGCATGGTCATACGCCGATATGCCGGGGGTTGACTGTAACATAGCTGAACATCGTATTCCTCTCTATCCCGAAAGCAAGCAAAAACAACAAAAGTTGCGAAGAATGAAGCCAGAGGTCAGTGTTAAGGTCAAAGAGGAGATCAAAAGTAGCTTGATGCAAAATTCATTCGCCCAATTAAACAACCCGAATGGTTGGCTAACGTGGTGATAGTTCCAAAGAAGGAAGGAAGGTTCGAGTATGTATCGACTTTAGAGATTTAAATGCAGCATCGTCAAAGATTATTTTCCACTGCCCCACATAGATGTCTTGGTGGATAGTATTGCGGGCCATGCAATGTTCTCATTCATGGATGGTTTTTCAGGATATAATCGAATAATGATGGTAGAGGATGATACACCAAAAACATCATTTATTACCCCATGGGGGACATTCTGCTATCAAGTGATGCCCTTTGGACTAAAAAATGCTGGTGTTACTTATCAACGTGCTGCAACAACCATCTTACACGACCTCATTCATGACACTGTTGAAGTATATGTGGATGATATGATTGTTAAAAGCCATGACCGTGTGGAACATATATCAGCACTAAAGTCCTTTTTTGACAGAATTCGAAAATACAACTTAAGATTAAACCCCCAGAAATGTGTGTTTGGTGTAACTTCTGGAAAACTTCTAGGATTTATCGTGAGTCAAGAAGGAATCAAAGTAGATTCAAATAAAGTTAAGGCCATTAACGTATTGCCTCCCCCAAAGAGTGAAAAAGAGATAAGAGGTTTTTTAGGAAGAATCCAGTACATCGGTAGGTTCATATCACAACTTACAACTAGATGTGAACCGATCTTCAAACTTCTTCCAAAAAATGTGCCAAAAAGGTGGAATGATGAGTGTTAAGCTTCATTTGATTCAATGAAGAATTATCTTTCTAATCCTCCAGTTTTGATGCCACCCAAGCCCGGGGAGCCTTTGCTTTTGTACTTTACAGTTACGAAAATTGCCATGGGGGGATTATTGGCTCAATATCAAGAAGGTACCAAGAAAGAGGTTGCTATTTATTATCTAAGAAAAAAGTTCTTAGAATATGAGACTAGATATGCTCCCTTAGAAAGGGCATGCATCGCTCTAATCTATGCAACGAAGAAGCTCCGACATTATCTACAAGCTCATACAACATTCCTCATCTCAAGATTAGACCCTATCAAATATATTTTTGAGAAACCTATCCTAAGTGAAAGATTTGCGAGATGGCATGTTATTCTCTCGAAGTTCGATATTCAATGTGTTAGTCAAAAATCTGTTAAAGGGAGACCATATCTGAAGCATTAGCTGATGGGCCTATATCAGGAGATGAATTCGATAATGACTTCCCGGATGAACATTTATTCAATATAAATACATCACAATGGAAGATGTACTTTGATAGAGCATCCAATAGAAGGGGGAATGGTGCAGGTGTGTTACTTATTGATCCTTATGGAGTTCATATTCCCTTTTTAACAAAACTTAGTTTCCCAACAACCAATAACACCGCTGAGTATGAAGCTTGCATCTACGGTGTAAAGGCAGCCTTAGTAGCAGGGGCAAGAAACCTTATAGTGTACGTAATCTCCAACAATTTATCCCATGCTTTGAGGAAATCGATTTCAAACATCTCCCTTGAGAACAAAATAGTTTCACTAATGCGCTAGCAAATCTGGTAGTAAATCTAACATGGGAAGGTAACGTTAAGGTTCAGTCTGAAACTGTCGAAGAAAGAAGTTCCCCAGTGATCATGGATGAAGAAATGATTGCATCATTAACTATGCAAGACGAAGAGGATGCTTGGTATAGCGACATAAAATTTTTTTGGTCACTCGGGAATATCCTGAAGGGAGTCAGAAAAAAGATCAACTTGCAATCCGAAGGCTAGCCGCTCACTTTTTGATATTAAAAGATCAATTGTACCATAAAGGTTTTGACGGAACCTTGCAACTGTGTATTCATGGTGAACAAGTCTGAAAAGTCATGGGAGAAATCCATGGAGGAGAATGCGGACCACATATGAACAGACGAATGCTAGCTCACAAAATTTTGCGAGCCGGGTATTATTGGACCACCTTGGAGACAGATTGCATCCATTTTGTAAGGAGTTGTAAGAAGTGTCAAATATTTGCGAATCTCAACCATATGCCACCCATCTCACTACATAATCTCTCCTCACCGTGGCCATTCTTAAGTTGGGGTATTGATATCATCGGACAAATTCATCCGAAATCTTCAAATGGACATCAATACATTTTGGTAGCAATTGATTATTTTTCAAAATGGATTAAAGCAGCATCATTCTCCAAATTAGGCGCAAAACCAGTCTCAAAATTCGTGATAAACAACATTGTGTGTCTCTACGGAGTACCTTTTGAAATTATTTCGGACAATGGGTCGTAATTCGAGGGGTAATTGAAAGAAACTCTTGAAAAGTATATAGTCAGACATCACCAATCTTCTCCCTATCGCCCTCAAATTAATGGAGCGGTTGAAGCAGCCAATAAGACCATTCGGACTATAATCGCAAAAATGACTGAAAAGACGAGGGAATGGCCTGACAAGTTGCCATACGCACTTTGGGGGTATAGAATTTCCATTCGGACCCCAACAGGAACGACTCCTTACTCCTTGGTGTATGGAATGGAACCCATCCTTCCCGTAGAAATCGAAATTCAATCCTTATGGGTCATGAATGAAAGTGAAATCTCTGAAGATCAATGGTTCAGAGTTCGGAATGATGAATTCGCCTTAGCAAATGAACGAAGGTTACTGGCTCTTTACAATACCTAACTTTACCAACGACGCATTGCTCGAGCCTTCAATAAGAAAGTTCAAGGTAGAGACATCTAGGAGGGTGATCTGGTGCTAAAAGAGAACCGAGCTCCTCTTCATGATCCTCGGGGCAAATTTAAACCAAATTGGTCTGGATCGTTCTTGGTCAAGCATATCACGTACTCCTCCTGGAGCAATAAAGTTAGTCGATATGAATGGTGATAGTTTCCTCCATTTCACCAATCTTGATCAACTCAAAAAGTATTATTGTAGACACCCAAATGTGTCTCCCCAAAACCAAACCCAGTGATAAATACTTTTCATGTCATTTGATTATCGAACGAAGTGAAAGTGTGAAAAGTCTAGTAATGAAGATGTTTTTAATAAAATATCTCTCTTTCTGTTTTTGAAAATATTTCTTTTCTTGCTCCTATTTTATGAAAAATATCCAATCCAATTTGGTTTGGTCAATGATAAAGGTCCAATAATAGTGTAGTTGGATTGGGCTCTAAAAGAGCTTTCCAATGATATATTATAGGCCCTATTCCGATGACTTATGAGGAAGTTATGGATTAAATTAGATTAGGCCCAATTATTTTCAAAGGTGGCCCGAAGATCTAGAGGAGGGCCTATGAACTATTATTTTAAAAAGAAAGGATGTTTTATTTAGAATAAAATATATTACATCTGATTTCGAAAGCTGCTCGGACGCTTAATTACCTGCAACCGGTGTTGAAGGTAATTATGCGTGGAAAAGCGCGTTGACTTTTGGACCAATGCGAGACAACGGCGTCGTCGCCAGGCGCTGACCTTCGTCGCCTGGCGTTGACCTTCATCGCCTGGCGACGAAGCTCGTCGTTTGGCGTTGACTCCTGTCGTTTACGATAGGTGGAGTTTTATTCCGAATATGATGTTCTTTGATCCCGTGCTTTTTATAAATAGGGGTCGAATCTCCCTGTTTTAAAATCATCAACAATCAACAATCATCTCTCTCTATTCTCTCTCTAAAAGCTAGAAGCTTTCTTTCTCTCTCTATTCTTTTCTAAACCTTTCCCTTTTTACAAAATTCCTCATACATTAGTCCTAGACACACCTAGCCAAGTTCGAAGCTGCCTTTGCCCTAGACGTGAAAGGTTGATAATTTCTGAGGGTTTGGTCCCAAATTCCTATTTCAATTATTTAATTTAATTGGTTGATTTATTATTTTCCTTGAAGTTACTAAGCTAACGTGTGTATTTTGTTATTAGAAAGAGGTACGAGGCATCGAAGTAAGTAGTTGCTTTAATTGCTTTATTATAGAAATCATGCTTTAATTATTTCCTAGTATCATGTTAGATTATTTTATTGCTTCCTAGTATCATGTTTAGGGTTAATTAAGATTTCTAATATCATGTATGATTATTATGATGCTTCATATTTCTTTTCTAACATCATGTTAGTATCATGTTAGGGCTAAAGCTTTGATCTTTAATGCTTAGTGACATGCTAGGGTTTGTTATTAATCTTGTTAGTATCATGCCTAGGATCTTGCTAATATTATTATGCTTTGTTATTATAATTATGATTATAATTATGATGATTATTATGTTGCTTGATATTATATTTATTATTGTTATTGCTTGATCACGCCCTCTTTTGCAGGATTTAAAGGGAACTTGTACTTGTAATCACGCTTAATAAGATAATTAATAATCTTGTTTAGGCTAATATAATTATAATTCAAGTGATCGCCAATAATAGTTTTATTTGTGCATTAATATTCAACCAACATAGATTACACAGGCTTAGGGTTAATCTAATGATTGCACGTTAGTCAGAAAGCGCACATGAATACGAGAAGAATAAAGTAGAGGCCTATTTTATAGGGCGAGTTCTTTCTCTTTTAGATTGGATTAGTACCCTCATCCCCGAACTTCCAGTCTTGGTTCCAGACCTATTAGAGTTGACGATCTCATGGATCGTTAAGGGGTGTAACCTTCACCCTGTGAACGGTTTACAAGTTCCTAAAACTTGTTGGCGACTCCTTTACTCTAGCTTCCTTCCCTTTGGATTCCACCATGCTTAAGTGTATGATCACAGTGGGGCTCAAGTGTGGGATGCTTGAAATATTCCCTACAGTTTTTTGGCAACTCCACTGGGGAGGATTTCTATTTTAATTCCTGAAATTTATTTTGGCAATGATTTAGAATGAGTGGATGAGACTCGAAAAGTTCTAAGTATTTCATGTGCGTAATTTTGATTAACATTATTGGCATAAGCGTAAAAGAGGTTCTCACTGGAAAGACCATCCGTAATGAGTCAAAAACATAGGATTTTTACACGTATGAATCTAGGGAAATATCTTTCACAACTAGAATCGAAATAATGCTACGAAAAAAACTAGAAAATTCAAGAACAAAAAGCTGCCGAGGCATGTAGGAATTAGCGTTGAGAAAACAAAGTCAGCACCGAGCGATGGCTCTGTCGCCTGGCGACAGCACTTGCCGTCTAGCGACGGAGGCATCGTCTGGCGACAGACGCTATTTTCTCGCGCCGAATTCTTCCACTACCGAGCCAGAAATCTACCTTCTTGTTTCGACTTTTTCTAGTACTGTTTGCTCGGTTCTGCTTCCTGATTGAGTTTTTCCTTATTTTCTGAAACCCATATGTGTTCTACATATGGACATAACTTTCTAGGAATTCATGCTCCATCTACCCAATCGAACGCTCCTGGCAACGAAGGGTACATCCGAGATTGTTGAATTCACCAAACCATGGAAGCGAGTTTAACTCGCGGGGTCCCATCCACACGCGCCAACCCTTCCAAAGGTAAGGCTTCCGCGCGATGCATCCGAACTCATATCCATGGACCCTCTTTGACTAACCCATATCCTAAACTTTAGGAACTAGAGCCATGGTTAGGTTGCAAACTCATTGCATCATATCGTGACTAAATGACTACTTGTGCATTATTTGCTGTGCATACTCTATGTGTTTTTCCTAACTGTTTGTTTGACTTGTGTATGAGTTAAATAAATAAATAATAATGACTAAAAGGACTTTATAATTAAATAATAATGATTAAAGTCTAATAAATTGATCAAACTCGACTTAGTATGACTTTTAGGTTAATCCCTTTAGAGCAAAGTATTGGAAACAATCCAAATCGATGTTCCAGATTGGCGCAAATATTTGGACTGTGGCGCTACACGCTAGTGTCCGGCGCTAGGCGACGATCTCGTCGTCTGGCGTTGGCTATCAATGTCTGGCGACGGTACTGTCGTCTGACGACAGCTTGTAGTTTGCTCGAGTCTTCACGATGAGTCAGTCTAATCAATTGGCTAAAACGATTTAATCAATTTATTAATGACAGTAATCATGTTCAGTCCTACACTCACTAGACTTAGCACACACTTTGTGTATATGCCACCATGACCATGTCTTAGATTCATGCATGAGTCGATCTTTTCGTCATTTGAGTTGGGGGGTACACTTTATTCCTAAGTTCTTTCATATCTCTCCATCTACATCATTTTCTCCATACTTTGTCCAAACCTATCATTCTCCCCTTTCTTTCATGATTTCTTCCCGTCCATCTCATGTTGAATAGAGCTTGAGTCAAAAATGAAAAACTTACCCCTAATTTCCCTTTCCACAGCACTTGGTCAAGGAGATAAGGGCGATTAATTAAGGACAATACCTTTGTTCAGGTCTCAATTTTTGACAAACCAATTAGTCGGAAAAGAAAGGCTAAGAAGATAATGGCGTCTCAAAAGAAGTTAATGAACTCAAGAAGGATGTGGCCAACCTAACTGAATTAATGAAGGGTATAGCTCTTCAAGTCAATGACCCTGCGAGGCAACAACAAATGGAGCTCATGCAAGAAATCTTGAGCAAAATATCTAGTGACTATAAATTTCAGGGCAGTAGCTCACAAGGAGTCTCAGTGGATAAGGAGCTTCTTCCGCAGAAGTTCAATGTCAGTGACATCCCTAAGTTCAAGCCAACAGACAATCCTTACTTTCACTTAAGGGCCTTTGAAACTATAATGAATATTAAGGGGATTGATAGGAAGATTTTTCATTCTTTGTTCTCACTATCTTTAGAAACCGTTTGTCAACAGTGGTTCTTTTCTCTTGAAAAAGAGAAAACCTCTTCTTGGGATTCCATAACAAACGCTTTCGTAGATAGATATAAGTGCAACATCCAAGACGAAACAGACCACAAACAACTTGAGATGTTAAAACAAAAAGAAAACGAAGGGTTCACTTTTTTCTTTAACAAATGGAGGGAAACTTCTGCTAATATGGTTAAGGTTCCTACCGAAAAAGAGTCTGTAAGGATGTTCATTAAGAATTTTCAAGAAAAATATGCAAAGCACTTAAAATACCAACACAACTTGAATACTTTCATGGCTGTGTATAATATAGGCATTGACATTGAAGATGACCTTTTGAAAGATAATAGTGCGAGAGGAAAGAAGAACGACCATCCTTCTTCTTCCTTTCCTATTAATGAAGTACATGCCACGAATACCTCTAAACCTCGAATCCAAAGGTCTAAAAGAGTGTTCACTCCACTTGGTATGAGTTATGAAATAGCTTTTGAAAAGCTACACCACAAAGGACTGGTCATGCCCATAGGACCTATCAAAGACCCGGTTCCAGAAGCTAGGCCACCTAAGTGGGATCCTAATAAACACTGGAAGTATCATCAAGGAAAGGGTCACGACACTGAGGAGTGCTGGAAACTCAAAGAAGCTATTCAAGACCTAATCGATGACAATAAAACTTCCGAGATTCTAGCCATCGCAGAAGATCAAACATCCTTCGATCCATCACTCCTTATCACACCTGTAGGTGAGCCCATGATCGAGATAGCTTATATAACCTCTATTGATGAAGTGGCCATGATTGAGGAGGATGAAAGAATTTTCTTAGTTAATACCTGGGGAAATTTGTCAAGTCTAAAAGAAGACTTTCGAAAATTGCAAGATGTCATTGCCATGCTCTTGAATGTGGTAGAAGGACTAGCAAATCGGATGATGGTTATCGAACAAAACTCCCACCAGGGATTTAATGAAGAACTCAATGCTCCTAAGCCGCGTGCAAAACGGACCATTGAAGAATACACACCAATAGGAATGACTTATGATGAAGCTATTGACTATCTTCATGATCAAGGTCTCATTCATCCCGTCGGCCCCAGTCAAGACCCGCCACCTGAGAAACGATCTCCCAATTGGGATCCAAAATCTTATTGTAAATATCATAGAGGCCATGGTCACATCACTGAAAAGTGTTTTACCCTCAAGGATCGCATTCAAGACCTCATTGATTCAAATCACCTTAATGTTCCTCTTAGCAACAGGAAGGCCAAGAATAGTAACAATAATAACAGTGGCTGGAAAAGAAAGAAGAACGACAATCCTTCTTCTTCCAAAACTACCCACTCAAACAACGTTAGCACGTTTAATTTGGATGAGGTCCTTGCCATGAACATACGAGAGAAAAAGAGAACCTTTACACCTATTGGCATAAGTTATGACACAACATTCGATCGCCTTCATGCTAAAGGTCTCATAACTCCCATTGGACCTATTCAAGATCCCGCACCTAAGAAGAGGTTACCTAGTTGGAATCCAGATGCACACTGCAAATACCATCAAGGTAGGGGTCATACTACTGAGAGCTGTTGGAAGCTAAAAGAAGTCATCCAACATCTAATTGACAATAACAAACTTCCCATACCTCTAAACGACAAGAAGTCCGAGTGATGATAAAGCATAAGACACGAGGCGAGCTTTAGTGACAAAATTTCGTGACCTCTTTTTCTTTTTTTCATTTTCCTTTTGCCAATAAGTCTAGCAATAGGCACCTTTTTCCTTAGATTTTTATTTTGTATGTTTCTTTTCTCCCTTTAATAAAATGAGCATTTATTTCCTTGCATATGATCATTGCATTGCATTGCCAAAAAAAAAAGTCCATTTCGAACTAAGAACAAGGTATACCCATGATTAGAGGCACCTCTTGTAGCCATGTTATACCTTTCACCTTTCATATATACAATCTTTTCTTGATAAACCACTTTGAGCTTCGTCTAACAATAGACCTTTCTTTCTTCAACCCACATCTACCTAACCTTGGGATGGGATAGTGTGTAACTTATGCAATTTTCAAAGAACAAAAGCTTGAGTGAATCAAAAGATTAAAATAGAAAAAACAATAAAAGTGTACAAAAGGGCAAGTGTTCCAATGTCTTTGACATGAACATGTCTTTGATATGAACTCGTCTCAGATTGCGTCTCTTATCGAGTGGTCGGTACCGTGCCTGAGAAACATGAATGCCAAGTGAGTGATAGACCGCATGATCGGGATTTCCCACACTTATAGAAAAGATTCAAATATGAAAAATGCAATAGCAAAAAAAAAAAAAAAAGGAGAGCAAAAATAAAAGAAAGAGCTCAAAAGTGAGAAACCTCAAGTATAATAATACAAAGATTCAAAAGTAAGGTTGCACACCTTGGGGGCTTATCTAGGGTCTTGAGCCTTTATCCTTTTCTTCTTCAAACTTTAGCCTAAACACGTTACAACCCTTCAAAATACCTTTTTGAGGTATACACACTTGTGCGCGGTTCGGCTAGAGCTACGTTTGGCCTGATTCCTAACGGATACGTAGGCAACCTCACATTGGGGTGCGGCCGTAATAAAAATGCATTCATATTTACATTCATAATTGATCATATCAAGGAATTTCCAATGCTCCTCCTTTTCCATTTAAAGCTAGACTTGGGGGCTTGAACCTTACATTATTAGCATACCCAGCCTAAGAGTCACCACCATTTGACTCTTTTCAATATATTTTTCCACACACTTAGCCCTTGCGGCCTTACTTTAGTGTCACTATCACACACATCACAGATACATGACCAAATATACTTCCCTTAGGAACCCTTTGTCATGAAATCTTAACACAACGTTGAAGCATGCATGCCTTGTCATATCGAAATCACTCATCGGTGTAATCATCATTGTATAACAAAGTATGAAGTGCTTAGCCTCCATGCCTAAGTTACCCAAATACTTTCATCGTCAAGTCAACAATTCAAATAGTCTAGGATGAATTAATCCTTTCATTATGAGATACAACGTGGGCGCATACATTTGACTAAGCTCATTCAACATACCATCCAACACTTCACTTCTTTCTTTTTTATGTCTTTCTTTTTCGGGAGAAAGTCGGTACCCTCCACAAAAAAAGACGGAAATTTTTTGCTTTTTTTCATTTTTCGAGTCGCACAATCACATTATAATGTACACTTGAGTCATGTACGTTGAGTCATGTCACCTCGAATTGAGTCTAACATATGTGTCAAAACACATTAAATCACATAAGAGTCACACACGTGTCAAAACACATTGTGTCAACCTCAAGTCAGTTAATTACCTTAGGTCAATCCTAAGAAAAACACCAACAAAGTCTTTTGGCAATCTTTTGATTTTTACAAGATACAACCATTCAGCAAAGCTCCTGTTCGCAGCCAACCGAATGATCGCAACAAATAGTCAAGTATCAAAGCTCTTTTGCTCAGAGACGCGTGGGCATATCATTTCAAGCTCTTTTGTTCAGAGACGCGTGGACTTATCAAAAAGCACTTTTGCTCAGAGACGCATGGGAATATCATTCAAAAGCTCTTTGTTCAGAGATGCGTGGACATTTATTTTCAAGCTATTTTGCTCAGAGACACGTGGGCATCCTATCAAAGCTCCATTGTTTAGAGACGAGTGAACATCCCTCTAAAAGGTCCATTGTTCAGAGACAAGTGAACATTCCTCAAAAAGAAGTTCTTTTGTTCAGAGACTAGTGAACATCAACGGCAACGAAGCACAACCACAACATCAACAATGGCAAGATGACGTTCCCTAGCTTGAGGAAGATCGTCAAACAAAATCGGTTACTCTAGAGACGTGTGCTCGACGGTGCAAGATACGCGTTTCTTAACTCTTTTATCTGTTTAACTAACGCTAGTTTGCTGGTATCGGCATTACAAGAATGATTTAAGATCGCAGAACGTTCTGAATTATTCTCCATTCCTATCGCTACTTTGACTTTCGTCTTCGAAACATGCGTTTCTCAAAACTCAGTCAAAGTGGGGGCTTCTGTAGACACCCAAATGTGTCTCCCCAAAACCAAACCCAGTGATGAATACTTTTCACGTCATTTGATTATCAAACGAAGTGAAAGTGTGAAAAGTCTAGTGATGAGGATGTTTTTATTAAAATATCTCTCTTTCTGTTTTTGAAAATATTTCTTTTCTTGCTCCTATTTTATGAAAAATAGCCAGTCCAATTTGGTTTGGTCCATGATAAAGGTCTAATAATAGTGTAGTTGGATTGGGCTCGAAAAGAGCTTTCCAATGATATATTATAGGCCTAATTCCGATGACTTATGAAGAAGTTATGGATTAAATTAGATTAGGCCCAATTATTTTCAAAGGTGGCCCGATGATCTAGAGGAGGGCCTATGAACTATTATTTTAAAAATGAAGGATTTTTATTTAGAATAAAATATATTAAATCTGATTTCGAAAGCTGCCCGGTGTTGAAGGTAATTACGCGTGGAAAAGCGCGTTGACTTTTGGACCAACACGAGACGACGGCGTCGTTGCCAGGCACTGACCTTCGTCGCCTAGCGTTGACCTGCGTCGCCTAGCGACGAAGCTCGTCATTTGGCGCTGACTCCTGTCGTTTGCGACAGGTGGAGTTTTATTTCGAATATGATTTTCTTTGATCCCGTGCTATTTTTCTTATAAATAGGGGTCGAATCTCCCTGTTTTAAAATTATCAACAATCAACAATCATCTCTCTCTATTCTCTCTTTAAAAGCTAGAAGCTTTCTTTCTCTCTTTATTCTTTTCTAAACCTCTCCCTTTTTACAAAATTCCTCATACATTAGTCCTAGACACACCTAGCCAAGTTCGAAGCTGCCTTTGCCCTAGACGTGAAAGGTTGATAATTTCTGAGGGTTTGGTCCCAAATTCCTATTTCAATTATTTAATTTAATTGGTTGATTTATTATTTTCCTTGAAGTTACTAACGTGTGTATTTTGTTATTAGAAAGAGGTAAGAGGCATCGAAGTAAGTAGTTGCTTTAATTGCTTTATTATAGAAATCATGCTTTAATTATTTCCTAGTATCATGTTAGATTATTTTATTGCTTCCTAGTATCATGTTTAGGGTTAATTAAGATTTCTATTATCATGTATGATGATTATGATGCTTCCTATTTCTTTTCTAACATCATGTTAGTATCATGTTAGGGCTAAAGCTTTGATCTTTAATGCTTAGTGACATGCTAGGGTTTGTTATTAATCTTGTTAGTATCATGCCTAGGATCTTGCTAATATTATTATGCTTTGTTATTATAATTATGATTATAATTATGATGATTATTATGTTGCTTGATATTATATTTATTATTGTTATGGCTTGATCATGCCCTGACAGGAGGAAAATGTATGTCGTTATCTACCCTTCCCCCAAGTCAAACTAAATTTGTAAACACCTAACCAACCTTATATGAATATAGGGCAAGTTAAGGGTCGATCCCTAGGGAATGCAATGATGAAAACTAGAGTCTAAGTCAAGCTACCTCGAAGATGGAGTTGAGATTATGGTTGGCACTATGGTAAACTAAAACAAGTCTAATCAAGTAAATCAAAGGTCTAAACACTAGGGATATGGGTTCCACATGCAAGTTCAATGATAATGATAATTTAGAGCTCAATCAATTAATTCAAGTATTGCAATGGACAAACAATAGTAGCAATCAAGAGAGTTCAAATGCTATCTCCTATAGGCCAATCTAGGAATCACTATGAAAGGCAAATCAAGAAGAATCACAAGAAAACCCAATCAATTAGAGCCACTTTCAATTCAACTGTTCATGTCATTAAGAGTTGCAATGCAATCTAGATTAATCTTATAGGTTGATCATTCCTAGTCTAATCAATCACATGCAAAACTATGTTAACCAATTTAATTGCAACAAATCAATCAATCAAAGAGCATCAACTAGCAATCTCATTAATCAAACATGCTTCCCCCTTTCGCTAGCAACTAATCTACTCACTAATCATGGTGAAATTCAAGAACAAATAACTAGAAATTGCATTAATCATCATTCAATATCAAAATCTAAGAGAAATAAAAAAGATTCAACAGTATCAAATTCAAATCCAAAGAAAAACAAGCAACAAGCATAAATCAAATAGCAAGTAAGTAAGAGATGAAAGAAGGAAGAGATTCTCACTAATATTGATGATTGAAAATGAAGAAATCCAAACTTGATTGATCAAATGTTGAGTTACAAATCCAAAACCAAGAACTTCTCTCTAACTTCTCTCTAAATTCTCTCTCTAAAACTAAGCTGATGAAATATTATCAAAAAAAAGTCGGTTTCAAAAAGGAATTACAATTCAATTTACAGGTAAAGAAGAAACCGGCAAATCCCGCGGCCTCTCTCGATGAATCCGCGGCCGCGGAGAAATGGGTACGGAACCCTCCGCGGGCTTTCTGGGCAACACTCGCGCCCGCGGCTAATCCCTTGCTTCCAAAACTCAATCAGGGGGCCGCGGTCTCTCTGAGATGGAGCGCCCTCTCCAGATTTCCCGCGCCCGCGGAGAGCCCGCGGGGCAACCGCGGGAAGCTCCTGCCAAAATCTTGCAATTTGCTCTTCTTGAGCCCGCGCCCGCTCCCGCGGCCTGCTAGAAATACCTTGGAGACCTCTCCGAGGCCTCTCCAAGGCCTCTCTAAGCCCTCTCTAGCCAAATGCTTCTTCCTTACTTGATCATTAAGGTCCCAACTTGATTCCTTTGCAAAGGTGATTCTCCAAATACCTACACAAGCAAACAACGAAAGGAAATAAAAGGAAAAGAGCCAAATGAAAGGAAAACACGAGAACCATGAAGAAAAGAGGAGGAAGAGAAACCTAAGGAAAAAGGACCAAAAATAAGAGAAGAAAGTATGAAAAAGGGAAAGAAATAACCCTAAAAGACTACCCTATGAGTGCCATAAATGACACTCATCAAATTCCCCCAAGCTAGACTTTTGCTCGTCCCGAGCAAAACAAAGGCTAAAAAGGAATAAGAAGGGCTTATTCGAAGCAAAAAGAAAAAGAGGGGCGAGAATTTACACTAAGACTCACTGTCGTAGGAATCACGGTTGTTTATAGCTACAACAAGCCATTTAAACCCCTAGATCGCCCTAGAGGACGAGTGATGCTCTCGTAAGGGTATCCTAAGAGTTTACCCATAACTCTCCACCAAACCCCCAAGAGGCAAACCAGAAAAGGAAAATAAAGAGGAAAAAGGAAACAAAATCTTTACGAAATGGACTTTACAAAGAGACTATAATTCAAATGAATAGCAACCTTTCTAAAGTGAATTATGGTATGCACGTTATATGATACCTAAGGTTGATTGAAACATAAATATGCTAAGCATAGGAACTAGTTATCACATTCCACTTTCATCCCAAACAGTCTTACCGCGTTCCCCCTACTAATCTCATGTCTCCCCTTAGTGAGCATCTCATAGATTCCGCGAAGGAACCGGAAAAAGATCAACATTTTGGGCTACTCGACATCTTGATTTCGCATCCCCTTTCCTTAATCTACAACCCATGATTCCCTCCATCGATGAAAGACTTAACTTCTAGGTCCAAAGGTCTTCCCCAAGGTTGTAACGTAAGGCAAGAAGGGTTAAGGTAGGCTAAAATTTAAAATTTGGTGGTTATCCTAAATTATGAAGCAAAGACCGGCCAAATCTTAACACCAAACTTAAGTAATCACCAAACAAAAACGTATTAACACCCCCAAGCTTATTCAAAGCAACAATCTACAAACGTAAGAACAAAAAGCGCAAACGCTTTTCCCCCCAAGCTAAAAGAAATATTGTCCTCAATGCATAGAGAGGAGAAAGACACTTGAATATTTATGGTTTTCTTTTTATATTTTTTTTTTTTTTTTTTTTTGCATTTTCTCATTTAAAAATTTGTTTGTATTTTCTCGTACTCCTTAAAAGCATTAGTCCTTGCCTTTTTTCAATTCGGACGGCCTTTTCAAATATGCATTTATTAACATCCTTGCCTCTTTTACTAAGGACGACTTTTACATAAGCATTTGCCATTATTTACCAAATATAAACAACTCAATTATGTGTACCAATTCGAACCAAACTCCAACTTCATAGGCCACAATCACCAAACATTGACCCTTGCTTCACAAAAACCAAAAAGAAGGAGAACGAAACAAAAGGCTCAAGATATCTAATTATGCGGCTTGAAAAGAGGGAAAAAGGTTCAAAGGGGTAACAAGTAGGCAAATGTATCCCAAACCAATAAAAGAAAAGAAAACATAAAGGGACTATCCTAGAAAAAAGAAAATACCTCCCCGAAAAAATGCCTTTGTCCTCCCTAGGTAGTTCGGTCACGGTCTTAGGAATCATACGCTAAGATTCTAGATTAGGTTTGCGAAAATCAAGGATCCATGCCGCTCATGCAAGAATTTGATGAAAGCTTGAACAAATATGCATCTCACATGGTTGTAGCAAAAACTCACTAAGGTTGTCAAATCAAAGATAGGGAGCAACTACCAACATGCCACAAACGATTAGAATCCGGTTTCATGATCCCCCTAGTTCTAGACAACTATCTTAGCATGCTTTATCCTAGAATCAACCAAACGTAATCTCAAACCGTGCATACCATTATGAACTAGGAAGACTATTATTCAAAAGCAAAAGTCCATTGCATACAAGTCTACCCTTCCCCCGGCAACGGCGCCATTTTGACAGGAGGAAAATGTATGTCGTTATCTACCCTTCCCCCAAGTCAAACTAAATTTGTAAACACCTAACCAACCTTATATGAATATAGGGAAAGTTAAGGGTCGATCCATAGGGAATGCAATGATGAAAACTAGAGTCTAAGTCAAGCTACCTCGAAGATGGAGTTGAGATTATGGTTGGCACTATGGTAAACTAAAACAAGTCTAATCAAGTAAATCAAAGGTCTAAACACTAGGGATATGGGTTCCACATGCAAGTTCAATGATAATGCTAATTTAGAGCTCAATCAATTAATTCAAGTATTGCAATGGACAAACAATTGTAGCAATCAAGAGAGTTCAAATGCTATCTCCTATAGGCCAATCTAGGAATCACTTTGAAAGGCAAATCAAGAAGAATCACAAGAAAACCCAATCAATTAGAGCAACTTTCAATTCAACTGTTCATGTCATTAAGAGTTGCAATGCAATCTAGATTAATCTTATAGCTTGATCACTCCTAGTCTAATCAATCACATGCAAAACTATGTCAACCAATTTAATTGCAACAAATCAATCAATCAAAGAGCATCAACTAGCAATCTCATTAATCAAACATGCTTCCCCCTTTCGCTAGCAACTAATCTACTCACTAATCATGGTGAAATTCAAGAACAAATAACTAGAAATTGCATTAATCATCATTTAATATCAAAATCTAAGAGAAATCAAAAAGATTCAACAGTATCAAATTCAAATTCAAATCCAAAGAAAAACAAGCAACAAGCATAAATCAAATAGCAAGTAAGTAAGAGATGAAAGAAGGAAGAGATTCTCACTAATATTGATGATTGAAAATGAAGAAATCCAAACTTGATTGATCAAATGTTGAGTTACAAATCCAAAACCAAGAACTTCTCTCTAACTTCTCTCTAAATTCTCTCTCTAAAACTAAGCTGATGAAATATTATCAAAAAAAAAGTCGGTTTCAAAAAGGAATTACAATTCTATTTATAGGTAAAGAAGAAACCGGCAAATCCCGCGGCCTCTCTCGATGAATCCGCGGCCGCGGAGAAATGGGTACGGAACCCTCCGTGAGCTTTCTGGGCAACACCCGCGCCCGCGGCTAATCCCTTGCTTCCAAAACTCAATCAGGGGGCCGCGGTCTCTCTGAGATGGAGCGCCCTCTCCAGATTTCCCGCGCCCGCGGAGAGCCCACGGGGCAACCGTGGGAAGCTCCTGCTAATATCTTGCAATTTGCTCTTCTTGAGCCCGCGCCCGTTCCCGCGGCCTGCTGGAAATACCTTGGAGACCTCTCCGAGGCCTCTCCAAGGCCTCTCTAAGCCCTCTTTAGCCAAATGCTTCTTCCTTACTTGATCATTAAGGTCCCAACTTGATTCCTTTGCAAAGGTGATTCTCCAAATACCTACACAAGCAAACAAAGAAAGGAAATAAAAGGAAAAAGAGCCAAATGAAAGGAAAACACGAGAACCATAAAGAAAAGAGGAGGAAGAGAAACCTAAGGAAAAAGGACCAAAAAAAAAGAGAAGAAAGCATGAAAAAGGGAAAGAAATAACCCTAAAAGACTACCCTATGAGTGCCATAAATGACACTCATCATGCCCTCTCTTACAGGATTTAAAGGGAACTTGTACTTGTAATTACGCTTAATAAGATAATTAATAATCTTGTTTAGGCTAATATAATTATAATTCAAGTGATCGCAAATAATAGTTTTTTTATATGCATTAATATTCAACCAACATAGATTACACAGGTTTAGGGTTAATCTAATGATTGCATGTTTGTCAGAAAGCGCACATGAATACGAGAAGAATAAAGTAGAGGCCTATTTTATAGGGCGAGTTCTTTCTCTTTTAGATTATATTCGTACCCTCATCCCCGAACTTCCAGTCTTGGTTCCAGATCTATTGGAGTTGATGATCTCATGGATCGTTAAGGGGTGTAACCTTCACCCTGTGAACGGTTTACAAGTTCCTAAAACTTGTTGGCGACTCTTTTACTCTAGCTTCCTTCCCTTTGGACGCCACCATGCTTAAGTGTATGATCATAGTGGGGCTCAAGTGTGGGATGCTTGAAATATTCCCTACAGTTTTTTGGCGACTCCACTAGGGAGGATTTCTATTTTAATTCCTGAAATTTATTTTGGCAATAATTTAGAATGAGTGGATGAGACTCGAAAAGTTCTAAGTATTTCATGTGCGTAATTTTGAATGACATTATTGGCATAAGCATAAAAAAGGTTCTCATTGGAAAGACCATCCGTAATGAGTAAAAAACATAGGATTTTTACACGTAGGAATCTAGGGAAATATCTTTCACAACTAGAATCGAAATAATGCTACGAAAAAAACTGGAAAATTCAAGAACAGAAAGCTGCCGAGGCATGTAGGAATTAGCGCTGAGAAAACAGAGTCAGCACCGAGCGATGGCTCTGTCGCCTGGCGACAGTACTTGCCGTCTGGCGACAGACGCTATTTTCTCACGCCGAATTCTTCCACTACCGAGCCAGAAATCTACCTTCTTGTTCTGAGTATTTTTTTAGTACTGTTTGCTTGGTTTTGCTTCCTGATTGAGTTTTTCCTTATTTTCTAAAACCCATATGTGTTTTACATATGGATATAACCCTCTGGGAATTCATGCTCCATCTACCCAATCGAACGCTCCTGGCAACGAAGGGTACATCCGAGATTGTTGAATTCACCAAACCATCACTACTAGAAATGAGCCAAATACCGATGGTCAAAAACCATCGGTAATTGGATAAAATACCATCGGTATTCCATTTACCGATGGCTGCCATCGGTATTTGGCCATCGGATAACTATTCATCGGAAAAATCGACAACACCGATGGAAAAGCCATCGGTAAACTTGATACCGATGGTTTTACCGATGGCAACAACCCATCGAAATTTTTTAAATACCGATGGCAAAAACCATTGGTGGTTTTTACCGATAGTCAAAAGCCATCGGTATTTTTCGATTATCGATGGCTAAGGCCATCTGTAAATTTTTTACAAAAAATAAAAAAAAATTAAACCCCTACCCCACTCGACTCCCCCCTGCCCTACTGCCTACATCCCCGACCACCCAGAACCACCACCACCGCAACCCATCGTAAACCACTCCAACCCACCACCACCGTAACACATCGTAAACCACTCCAACCCACCACCACCGCAACCCAACCGTAAACCACAAGAACCCAACACCAGTACACCATCTACCACCACCGCAACATAACCCTAAACCACAAGAACCCAGCACCACCTACCGCCACCACCATAATTCCACTCAACACCACCTATCACCACTCGAAAAACCCCAAAAAATCAACACACAAAAATCAACCACCAAAAATCATCAAAAAATCAAACATAAACGAAAATTAAAGTAAAAAACGAAAATACGAAATTAAACAACCTATACTACGAAAATGTTAGAAATTTAATTAAACAAATCAACCAAAAAAAAACGAAATACAACCACAATAATCAATACTAAAAAGACCCACGAAATAAACCCACAAAACATCAATGAAAATCAACGTACCTTCAATTATTGCATCTGAATTTAGGTTTTAATGGTCAAATTCAACCATGAAAACTCCAAATCTGGAATTTTCATGGTCGAATTCGACCAAAAACAACATAAACTTTGAAAACTTCATTCGCAAACTTGTTTTTTCTACAAAAACAAACTTATTTCGCTGCTAGAAGAGAGAAGGAGAGGAGAAACATGAGAGGAGAGAGAAAGAGAGGAGAGAGAGACAGGAACAGAAAGAGGAGAGGAGAAACAAGAGAGGAGGGAGTAGGAGAAACGTGAGGATGAGAAGGAGAGAGAAGAGAAGAGAGGACGAGGCGGGTGAGGGAGATAGAAAACTAAAGTGGGCTGTTAGGGTTTGGGAGTAAAAAACCCGGATTATTTATGTTTTTTAAAACTTTTTTAAGTAAAATACCGATGGCTACAAGCCATCCATAAAATATCGATGGAAAAAATCCATTGGTATTTATTTTACCGATGGAAAAAAGCCATCGGTAAAAAAGTAATATTTTACCGATGGAAGAAAGCCATCAGAAAAATTATACCGATGGTTATGCCATCGGTATTTCTAAAAATACCGATGGCTTGAAAAAACCATCGGTAAATTATTTTTTTACCGATGGATTTTACTGGCCATCGGTATTTCCCATCGGTAAATGAGCTTATTCTAGTAGTGCATGGAAGCGAGTTTAACTCGCGGGGTCCTATCCACACGCGCCAACCCTTCTAACGGTAAGGCTTCCGCGCGGTGCATCCGGACTTATAACCATGGACCCTCTTTGACTAACCCATATCCTTAACTTTAGAGAACTAGAGCCATGGTTAGGTTGCAAACTCATTGCATCATATCGTGACTATATGACTACTTGTGCATTATTTGATGTGCATACTCTATGTGTTTTTCCTAACCGTTTGTTTGACTTGTGTATGAGTTAAATAAATGAATAACAATGACTAAAAGGACTTTGCTAATTAAATAATAATGATTAAAGTCTAATAAATTGATCAAACTCGACTTAGTACGACTTTTAGGTTAATCCCTTTAGAGCAAAGTACTGGAAAAAGTCCAAATCGATGTTCCAGATTTGCGCAAAGATTTGGACTGTGGCGCTACATGCTAGTGTCCGGCGCCAGGCGACGATCTCATCTTCTGGCGTTGGCTATCAGCGTCTGGCGACGGTACTGTCGTCTGACGACAGCTTGTAGTTTGCTCGAGTCTTCACGATGAGTCAGTCTAATCAATTGGCTAAAACGGTTTAATCAATTTATTAATAACATTAATCATGTTCGATCCTAATTCAATGCTTCAAATGCCCATGGTGCTAAGGAAACCCTAGACTTATTACGTGAAAAGTTCAAGTGCCAAAAAAAAGGGGGCATTTGAATCATTTTGTTCTTGACTTTATCGCTCATCTTCCTTAATCCTCTTCGAATTGCTAATCGAGGGTTCATCCTCTATCTTTGGCCTTTTAAAAGAACCCACATCTTTGAGAAGCCACCCTTCATAATAAACATCAATAGTCGGATCTCTTAAGACCGGGAGAAATGGAATTTTCTTAACCCGTTCCCAAACTTTGAACAGATCCCTCAACATGTTGGTATCTATCTAATGAGTAGTACATTCATCAGTGGGAAGATCCTTTAGGAAGGTTTATTGCTGCCCGAGCTGTCGAAGACACCTCCACGGATAATAAAAAGTGATCTTGTTGATACTTGGAAGCACCACACCCCTCTTGTTAGTAGTACTATATATGACTTCTTTGATCCCTAAATGGGAGGTTACCTATTGGATTTCACCTTCAAGAGTAAAGCTCCAAGAATTATTTATCTTTACCTTATGATATAAGGGTGAACAACCCCTACTAAGGATAATTTTAGGATGGTACTTGATTTTGTTCAAAGGTTTCACCAACTTAAACTTCTCCATCAACCACAAGTGAAGCACTAGTGGGATCCCCTTCATGAAGGTGTATGGATGTTCCTTTTGATGATCAAGACCAAGGACCAATTCTCCCAAGATCAATGGCTCTAATCGGCCTCCACAAACCATTTGTAGTGCATAGCTAGCCACATTGTTATGACACAACCCAAGATCTTCCTTGAACAACAAATGACCCATAAGGGCAATCAAGCATGCTCGACTTCGTGCTGAGCCATACGAAATATCAAGATCAAGATTGGTACCTTTTGCTTTAAAAGGTTCAAGGACACAGTTGATAAGGATGAATATTCGTGATGAAAAGTCATACCATCATGATAAGATAGGCCTAAAGCCTCATGTAAATAACTACTAGTAGGAGTACACTTTTTTGTGGTAACCAATGGTCCACTCATAGCAAAACCCAAGAGACCTTCAATTTCTTCTATCATTGGTACCATCTCCCCACCTTTAAACTTAAAAACATGTTTTTTCTCATCCCAATATTTAGTAGAAGCATAAATAAGGTCATAGCAAAGTGGAAGTTTGAGAAGAGGAAGAAGGGAATCAAAGAAGATTTTTGCATAACTTTTCTCTCCTAGAGCAACCTCTATCCCCATGGAAAATAAAGTGTTTTTGTAATCTACTTCATTGATCTCATTCAAGTAGTTAGGTTCTTTTTCTTTCATATTCATAATTTTGAAAGAAAATTTGAGGAAAAGGAGGAAAGAAAAACAAGAAAAACTAAGTATTCTTGTTTTCAAAGGAGAATAGAAGTGGGTGATTGTGATCACCCAAACTCACGTCTTATATAGGCAAATAAAAACCCTATCATACATTGAAACACCAATAAGCTTTCATGCATTTAGTCCCACCACAACATGCCATTTTTCTTCATGCAGACTTTTCTTACATGCATGTGTTATGACAACAATCGATTGTTTTTTTACTCCATATTCTCATGATTAAAGTACCCGTGAGACTTGCTGTTTTTGTTACATGAATAGGATAGTCAAACATAATCAAATTAATCTTTAGAATGTCCTTTTAACCAATTTTACGGTTGCACTTTGATATGTCTTAAGCTGTTTATTATCTCCATGCTATATGAATACTTTTAAGCCGGTTTTTCAACCGTAATTAATGAACGATTAAGTTCTTAATCGAAGTTTCCAAAGCTGGTTTTTCAACCATGACTGATCAATAGATCAAAATTTTCAAGCTGGTTTTTCAACCGCAATCAAGATTCCTAAAGCTGGTTTTTCAACCACCATTGATCATTGGTTAATCGACCAAGACTTTTTTAAGCCGGTTTTTCAACCGCAATCGAGATTTATCAAAGCTGCTTTTTCAACAACAACTGATCATTAGTCAATTAATCAAAATTTTTAAGCTGGTTTTTCAACTGCAATTAATTGACTATTAAGTTTTAACCACAATCAATACGTCGTATTTGACCGCAAATATTCCCACGCCACATTTAAGCAAATGCTTGATAATTATTTGCGTTTTGTTTTATTTTACTCTAGTTTCTTTATAAGTTCTATTTAGGGTTAAAAATTTACTATCTTTTTCTAATCATTGATCATCGTTCGTTCCAAACTCGATCAATGAGGGGCATTCTGTAGACACGAAATTTTATTCCCCTATTTTCGGTACTTTCTTTTTTATTTTCAATTAACTAATAAATTTTTTGTAATTTCATAATATAATAACAAATTTAATTTTGCTAACAACAACCGCAATAATTAGACATAAGAGACAAATTCAAGTAGTGTTTATTTATAATTTCGGAGTATACAAAACCCTTACAATTTGTACTCCTAATTTACGAACAAAACACGATGAACTCGAACCTTGTACACTCCGTGCCGGAAACATCAAGTCGTCATTTATTCATGATTATGAAAATCGTCAACACCATCAGTAGCACCACTAACGCCATGATCAAAGCTAAATATAAATTAAGCATTCGAAAATGCTCCTCGAACGGAGAAAGGGCTTGTCAGTTTTGGTTGCAGAGAGCCATGGAAACCGAAGAGGAAAAGGCAAGGGTGTGTTTTTGGGTAGATAAGAGGAGAATGGTGATTTCGGATAAGGGAAATCTCCCTTTTGTAGGGAATAAATCTTGTCCGTATTTTTATCATATCCCAATCGTGTAATCGTTTAGTCTAATAATAGTAGTAAATTTATCTTTTAAAAATAAAATAAAAAACAATGTTGTTACTACTGACATATGTAAAAATTATTTTGTTTGGCATAACATGGTCAGAAGTATTAAATATTGACCCTCTAATCCGCATAATTTTAAAACCGCAACCCTTTCTATATTATCACTTTCTAACCCTGGATAAAACTTTAGTGCTACTAATTTTATGTATCCTATTGTTGTTATTATTATTCTAATATTTTCTATCTTCTTTTTTTTTTTTTTTTTTTTTTTTTTTTTTTTTAAAAAAAAAAAAGAAGGGAAAACAAAAATCACAAAAGACAAATGAGCATACTTTGATAATGCAAAAGCATGCATTACATTATCAAAGCATGCATGTAATGCATGCATACTAATCAATTACCAAGGCACTAAGTCACGGCTCTCCCTTTGTATTTTATTTTTTATTTTTTATTTTTTAGTTTTTTTTGTTGTTTAACTTCCTTAATTTAAACTTGTTTTAATCCCACTAATTTTACTTTGTTAATAACGTACTACTACTCCATTTTTCAGCTTCTTCCTTCCTTTCAAATCCTCACCAAAACACCATTACAGCCATAGAACGACTCATCTTTTCTCTGTTCCATATACTCAGAAATAACAAGTGTAAGTATGCATGCTATTTCTCTTCCTGGTTATTGCAATGACGACAATATTTGACAGTGAAAGAGTGTCTCTAAGCAAAGATACCTCTGCCATTACCACTCATTTCATATGTCAAATCCCTACAGAAAAAGAAAATGGTAAGCCATGGTTGTAATTTAGCAACGAAAATCAGAAAATGGTGTGATGTGACAATACGTTGTATCACTGAGCTGTGTTTCTTCCTAAACGGTAAGGTGATATGACCATCCATAATCAATGGCAAACAACATTTTTCTCCTTGTTATTTTCTGATAAGTGGGTTTCGTAGTAGTCTGATTTGGTTATGGTAAGTTTGAAATACGAAGAGTAAGTACATGAAAATACACTCTTCAAAGGAAAGTAGTATCAAATAATAATTGTATTAAAATTATATTAGTGCTTTTAATTATTTTTAGTCATTAATAACTTTGTCATTTATTCAGTCAAATTAGTAATTAAGTTTTGCATGTAGTAGTAGGCTAATTCTATTTGTCCCCGACCTCATTAAGATGAATTTTGTTACCATTTCTACCTAACTCTTGTATTCTTACGTATTTATTCCGTATAAGCTGTATATTCTTTGTATTTTGTATTTTAGCTCTCATTTGCTCCTATAAATACCACCCACTCTTCACAAAGAAGGAAAAGGGAAAAAAATCGAAGAAAACTGCCAAAAAAAATACACTTTTAAAAGAAGTCTAAATCATTTCGGCATTGTTATTAGATAAAAAAAAGGTTAATCTAAAAATAAAAAAAATAAAATAAAATTTTACAGTAAAAAATATATAAGAAAAATATTGTACAAGGACTTGACCCCAAAATTACATCGATCATATTTGACATTACTTTTACTAATTCCTCAAGATAGCTACACAAAGTCAAAGATAATATTTTATTTCCTTTTATTTGTGATTTCCAATTATTTTTTACATACATTTACTAACTTTTCTACTTTTGTGTGTTCCATAACCTCCCAGGGCACTATACGTGCCAGTTTCCTAATTTGGAAACCAAGTAGAATTTGACCGACCGCGAGTGAGTTCGAGAGTGAGTATACGTAGTTTGTTTGATTGTTCCTCTTGTATGTTTATTTAGAACACGAAATGGAAGCAATGATAATTGTACAAAATGTATGAGGGAAGCTCTAAAGAATTAATGATGGAATTCTAGCAAAGTACTATTTTTGACCACTTTACTTTTTATTATGTAAAAAAATTGTTTTCCATGATAAAAATAAAAAATAAAATTTTTATAGTAAGCTTATGTATTTAGGAGTGTATGAGACTTGGAATTTTATAAAAATAAATTTTAACCAATTCACAAAAAATCAAACATTAAGGCTTAGTAACACCACAAATTTCTTACTACAGGTCTGTCCATGTTCCAATTTCGACCAATATTATTTTTTAATAATAAAATTTGAATTAACTACCTAGAAAGTAGATTACTCAAGCTTTCTGAATTGGGGTCACACGTTCTCATAGGATGAATACTTTATTTTCTATGATTTTTACAAAACAAGGTACTCCCTCCGTTTCATAATGTTAGTCCCATATACTACTTTGTTCGTTTCAAAAAGATCTACCCATATGGAATATATTTCATTTATAACTTGATTTTTTTTGGAATTAATTGATTGTGGATTGATGGCATGACTCTAAGTAAGGAAATTTTTATCTTAAATTATGCAATTATGACTTGTGCTTTCCTAATGAAAAATAAAAAAAAGTTAAATAAGGTAAACTAATTATGAAATCTGTTGTACTTTAATGTTAGATTCCAAATATATTTGTTTTCTTATTTTATGTGATTGATTATATATGTGACTAACATTATGAAACAGAGGGAGTATTAAAATATTAAACTGGTTTGAGGCTGTTTTTCCCAATAAAAAATACCTTTTTTTATTTGGCATATCCAATGACATCTAAAAAGGGATAATTTCCTATAGAACATCTACATATTTGTCCTTAATGTACCATTAAAAGGATAATGCCAATTTCGAAGTACTTTGACCCTTATCACCCAATTCCCCATGAACGTCCCAAACTGGAGTGATTTTAGAGAAAATTCATTATCTCTTAATTCAACCGTTGGATGGATTCCAACTTTTGATATGTTATAGAAGACAGGTAGACCTTTCCAAAGATCTATCATATGCTCAAATCCAACCGTTATAACATAAGTTATGGTGCCCGAAAGTTTAGGGAAACTTGAAACCCTTAAGAACTTTAAGGAAGAAAAGAATGAACATTATTATGTAATTTGTGTCACCCTATTATATATACCTCTGGTAAATATTCTCTCAAAATATTTTAAGTTAAGTCATTTGATGAAGCTATAAATTGCTCATACCTCAAGTTAATATTAATCTCATCCAAAAAGAGACACATATGTATCATCTTAAGACTAAATCCTTTTTTTTTTCTCAAGTCTTCTTCATATCCTATGGTTATGTAAAAGGAAACTATAAATAATTTATTTTGGAATAGAATGCCTTATACATTTTAAAGAACTTTTGTGTAAGCTTTAATTCCATCACCATTCGAAAGAGAAAAAATTCCTTATGCATTTCTTAATAAAGAGACAACTAACTTTTAATTAAGTAAAATATGGCTTTGCATGCTTGTATCATTTTATTAATAAAATAAATCTTTCGAGTTATGGTTTATGGCTTATATTCAAATAAGAGGGTAAAATTGAATATTCAATCATGTGACGTGGGAAAATTAGGTCGTTGAACTAATCCTCCTAAGCCAAACAAAATTTATAAACACTCAACAAACCTAAATACAAGTATAGAGGTAAGTCAAGGGTCGAACCCAAAGGAACGGTAATGTCTAAGTGCTTTCAATTATGTGCCTAAGCTAGGTCGAAGACGAAGGGTAGAAGAAGACACTAACAACTATTAAGACAAAGAAACCAAACAAGTAAAATGCTAGGGATTAGGATTCACTTATATTAGCAATGATCAATGCAAATTGGTTTAGGAAGTTGACTAAGTCAAGCAATGTGAGGGAAGATCAATTATGCAACCAAAAGAGCATATCAAGCTATTCTCCTAGAGGTCTAACTAGCGTCAACTACGATAAACTCTAGCTAGGAAACATCACAAGACACCTCAATCGTGTAAATGCAAGCCACAAATCAATGGTCCGTATCAATGTGAACTTACAATGCAATCTAGTGTGAATAACTAGGGTGATCAAGCCTAAATCAAACACACACATGCACATAATCAATTAACCAATTTAATCACATCATCAACTCCATCAAAATCCCCAATCTACATCAATCCATTACATAATAAAAGCTTCACCAAATCCCTAACCAAACAACTACTCTAGAAACATCATCAATTCAACAAACAACTAAGAAATCAACAATCTACAATCAAAGAATCAACAATTACTCTAATCTAACATCAATCATCAAATCATCAAAATCTAATCAAAATCAAACAATCTAAACATGAATACTAAACAAAACAATAAATGAGATAGAGTTTAGAAATGCTCATTGATAATAAAGTAGATCTCCAATACAATTGTCACCATTGGATCTTCAATCTCTCAATCACCATTGAAATTCTTCACTTTCTCTCTCTAAAATCTACTCCTAAAACTAACCCCTAAAATCTAGAGAGAGAAGCTCTCAACTAAGCTAAGAATATGATCTAATTCTATTATCAAAACTTCTTACAAAAATTGGGTTCAAATAGGTATAAGAAGAGAGAGAAAATCGTCGAAATCCGATCGGAAAAGACCCACGTTGGTGCGGCCACACAACAGGGGGTGTGCGCCCGCACAACCATGATGTGCGCCCGCACAACCATGGTGTGCGGCCGCACATCCCTCGTGTGCGCCCGCACATTCTGCGCGTGCGGCCGCACTCAGCTGGGTTTCTTCGAATCTTCAACTCTTCAAGCTCAAGGGGTGCACACATGATTTATGATTGTGATGGAGGACAAGGTAGGCAGTAGCTAAGGCTTAATATTGAGGGCACACACTTCCTTTGAAAGGAGCACAAGAGAAGAGCCAAGACTTGGAACTTCCACTTCTTTGCATCTTGAGCTTCCCAAACTCCATGAACTTGATCCTAAAGCTTCTTCTACCATAATGGATCACCAAAATCACGACCCGAACCTCGTCCAATACCTACAACCACGAAAATAGAGCAAATAAAGAAGAAAAGACTAGAAAACCAACGAAAAGCACAAAAGCTACAAAATAAGAGAAGAAAGGTAAAACTAAGCAACAAAGCATAAAACTAAGCACTTATTAAGCATGAAAGCTATGAAAAGAGAATAGAAAGGACCTAAATGCTCGTCAAATGTGTGCCATTTATGACACACATCATCATGACAGTTACGAGATGATCTATTTGCCACGGAGGATTATACTTTTAAAGTTTCATTATCTCTGATAGATCACTTACGTAATCTAACATGATCAAGATTTTCAATTCACTACCTATCATTTAGATTTAAGCCATATGAAATGTCCATTTTTCATAAGTCAATTTTATACAATTCAAATATATTTCCTTCGTATTCCTCTTGATTCATACCAAATAAAATAAAGAGCATATACCAAATCTTGTATCATTTTATTAATAAAATAAAGAGCATATATCTCACTCTTTGGAATTCAATTTCCATCTTCATGAGTTAAGTCAAGGCGATAGCATGACCAGCCGCAAAGGTGGTAGGTGTCCTGCCGGAGGTAAACATTATAAATAAAACATTGAACTTAGCGTAATTCGAACCCGATAAGTGAGGTAAGCACCCTGGAGTATGAGATCTATGATAGCCAGATAGAGTTGATGAATATTGCTAAAATCGAAGTATGGCTCTTTGAAGGTATGAGAGGCTATGATTAGCCCTGGATGGGGGTGTTGGCATTTAGATCGGTCAACCCGGGAAATCATATGATTCAATAAGACGGAAGCTTCTTTTTGTCTGCTTTCCGCCGTTATTGAATAAGCTCTGTTGATTAAATATCTCATTAATGGTGTAAACAATACTTTCCAGTGATCTTTCTCTCAAAGCTCTCCCACCTTTCTTGATGGGCATTCCAACAAAGATTCTCGCCGCATACAGAATGACAAAAGCCATAGTAGTGCTGTCTAAAACGCGAGATGTTAGCATTCTAGACTTTAAGTCTTCGTTTGTCATTTCTAATGTCCTCCGGTATCTCCAGACTTAAGAACTTGTCTAGCCTTTGGCTAAAGATTACACTCTGACAGACATCCTTTTCTGTCAAATAGGGATTGAAATAAGATTCATCCAAATCATATTTCTGTATCTTTTCTTCTGATTGGGTCAAATATGTGAAAACCTTCTCAGTAGAATAGTAAACTCCTCATCTAAGTCAATAGAAGGGGCAGATGCTTTCTCTCTTCACGAGTCGTCTGGCTCTCGACTGACCCACCTTTTCCTACCCCCGAGTCGTTTACTGCTTTATCAAATCATTCCTTTTCGCGCACTACTTCACTTAACGGGCTATGCTACCTTGTGATTCTAGGAAGTCGGGGATTCCTTTTGCTATTTATTCTTCCTGTTCTTCGGGTCTCATCTGAATGGCTCGATGCCTATTTAGTTACTTTCTTTGTTTGGATTCCAGAATAGAACTACAGATCTTATCTTGGCCCCCTCCATTCCAACTTATAAAAGGTCTCAATGGGGCCCTGCTCACAGCTCTCCATCTTATGCATCAAAAGGTTCAAGTAATCCATATTCTTCTTCCCTACCCCCCCTTGAAAGAACATCGGTATGTTTGCATTAGTTCAGCCGGAGTAAAGGAACCAAATACGAATGCTTTCAGTAGTTCTCCTAGGTTAGAAGGGGAAAGTGTTGGGGATAAGAGAAGCAGGGAGGTGCTAGAGAAAAGACCTCGAGAACACCTACTTACTTGAGATCCAAGTCCTATTATTACCAGATCTTTCTTCTATCAAGGAAATGTAATTGAATATCATGTTTAGAGAATCTGATGAGGAATGGCGAATATATGTATCTAAAGACGTAGTCTAAGGCTGACAAAAGCCCTTACTTTTTTTTTTAAGTAAGCAAGTAGTAACTACCTTAGGATCAAATGCTATTTTTTTTTCTTTTGTCTTGGATTGACATTGTATATATACTCAAAAATGCGAGCTTTCTATCTCACTTCTTTGCTAGTTTGCAACTGCTCTTCTTACTAGCATTGAAACTCACTCGGCTGTCTAATGCCTTGCCTCGATTCAAGCCTCGTTCTTCCTTCTCGGGCCTGAGATTCTAAAGGAATGGAGATCCGATACCAGCAAGAAAACGACTATAGTGACTAACTAAAACGGTTTTCGCGTCACCCGGTGCTTGTTCAAGGCTGTGGTGAGGCTCCTTTTTATTTCACAAAATATACTCTTCCACTTCTATATACCATATTCAATGTGTTCGACTGAACCCGTTCTCGTTTTGGCTCTGCGTTCATGAAATTCAAAGATCAACAACAGAAAGCAAATTCTTCGATCTAAATTTAAGGTAGTTTCTACTTGCTTACTTGTTAGAGTAAGGCGTACGAAATTGATTCATCTCTAGTACTGAGGGAAGGGGAATCCTGCAAGGTTTTGGCTCGTAATAAAGCTAGGGTCCTAATCGAGCAACTAGTAGTCCTATCTATCCACCTCTCTAGACACAATATCTTGAGTATCTATGATGGTGACCACTCGGCTGGCATGTGATGTTTGGACATAGAATCGAGTCCTTGTGAATAGGCAGAGCCAGGTGCTCTTATTTTACGACGGTAAGGACGATTGCTTCCATTATTGACCAGAAAGACACCAAATTCTCCTTTAGGTGCTTCAACTGCGGTATAGGTAAAAAGAGATAGTACGGAAAAACCTTCTGTATAAGGTTCAAAATGGTGAATTGAGGTAGAGTAGACCGATGATCCTGTAGTCATTTGGCCGACTATTGAAAGAAAAAGCTTGCATCTGCTCTCTTTATTATATAACCGGTCTCATCTCTCTCCAAACCTAACGTGATAGTTTCCCATCATAAGGCTTTCTATCTATAGATTAAGCCATTACCAAGGAGCTAATTTGTTCAGAACTCGGTTGACTGCTTCTGTAGATAAGGCAGAGCGTCCTTGGCTCAGAATTTTCTCACATAGGGCTTTGGCCTACAGGGCTTTGCTAACTCAAAGCGCCCCGCTATGACTATGAGAATGGCGCTTTGCTACGGCCTTGCCTTGTCAGCTTTGCTACTGACGCTTGGCTAAGTCTTGAACCTTCGCGCTGACCATTCGCTTTCTTGGTAGCAAAAGCACTTCTCTTTGCCCCTTAAGTAGAAAGACAAGAAAGAATTTTTGTGTCTTCTTGCTCTCGCTTCCTCATTTGCGCTCGTCAAGCCAACTTTCCTCTTTGGTTTGGGAGGTGAAACAGCGGTTGAAGCGACATTTTGAAGTAACAGCATCAAAGATTATATATATATATATATATATATATATATATATATATATATATATATATATACGGTTACGGTTATCCCAAACTGCATTCTAGAAAAAGTGGCCTACTTGAGGGCACTCTTGTGTTTTAACCTCACTATACTATTCATAGTTGTGGGGCACTGTGTACTAATAACTTTTACGAGAAGCAAGTGAATGGGGCTATTGCGTGGCGAACGGAATGCTTCATCAAGTCATTTCTCGCCTCACCCCCCTATAAATAATAAGAAGAAGGGTACCTTTTAGGGGTAATTGCTTCGATCCTGACTGTGATAGCCCTCTCAATACCTTATTTGAGCTTTGTTACTAGTGGCCGCTTTCCTGTCGCTAACCCTTCTCGGTTCCTCTTTTTGTGCTACTCCTAGGGTGGGAAAAAGATAAGAAAACACAAAGCCTTTTCTTGCTTTCCCAGCCTGTTGCTTCTAAAGACTGCCCTCTCTCGGCTGGATGTTGGCCCAACCTACTATAAGGATCCCGTATCCAGCAACCCAACCTATACAAAGAAAAACTTATGTTTTGTTTTTCCTTAACTAGTAGGGGTCCCGTGGTTCCTATGCCACCGCGTTTCCCGGTCCTTTTCTTTTAGTGCTTCGACCGAAAGCGATAGCTTCTAGCTAGTTCAGTGGATAAGATGGCTGTGCTCTAGCTCACTCAAGAATGGGACGACAGTGGTCCGCCGGCAAGCTCGTTCTGATCTTGGATGCAGTACATTGGAATTTTGAACCACCACCATGAACGCTACCGCGCGTACGCCTGTGGTGTGGTAAGGCACCGCTTGTTGTGCCAGCAGCCAACTCCGGCGTGTCAGCTTAGTTATCCTCATCAAGCCACTTACTTGATGTCTAGCTTTCCAACTGGTAGGCACTTTCTTTTCCCCCGGATCAATGAAGAAGAAATAACTAAGTAGATTCTTCCTAAGAACCGAAAGCGAAGCGCTATGCCGGGGCGGGGGGACGAGAAAAGAAAGGGCTCCAAAGAGAGAAATTTAGGTTCCCAATGCTTCTCCACGCCCAACAAGATGCGCCAACCTCGGGATGCTTTACTCCTAACCCCACATGGTTGCGAAACGGAGCTTAACTTGTGTCTCGGTTAAGAACGACAATGATCTACGTTTCGTACGACGCACGATTTCATGGATAGTTTCATTCAGTATCGCGATGGAGGACATAGCTTACAATCATCAGCTTTGATCATGCCACTAGGCATTTGATTAAGGCATTGCACAATGATCCGATCACTTTGTCGCATCTCTTCGATATGGATACAGTAACGATCATATCGATCTCCTCTAGTACCTACTGGGACATCAAAATCCAATTGGTCATAAACATTGTAAGGTTTTGCTCTTCGCAAATCCCAGCATACTCCTGGTTGGGATGGGTAGGCTCACCACTTCACTTTCACTTAAGCCCGAGCTAAGTCAGTGGGGGGCCCTATCGGGCTCCTCCCCCCTCCCCAAAAAAAAACAAACTGTACTTGAGAGTTTCCCTTCATACGGCTCAAATCATTCTCAAATGCCCCAAGAGGGCATCCTTTCCTTCTTTGTTGGGTTGGTTCACGCGAGCGCAAAGGAGCACTGGCCGCAACAGCAGGAAACTATGACCAATAGAGTTAGACACTTAATTACATCCGCACGCAAAAGGAATTAATGTGGATCTGGTTGAGGCTTTCTTTCCCCTACCTTACTAATAAGGGGGGCACAGGACGTTTGCGATGTCCATGCCTTCCGTACCACCATAAGAATGGTCGTTCTTGGGGTGATCCGACTCCTAAACATAAGGGTAAGAGGGTTGGGCCTATCATATCAAAAGGGTTGTAAAAAGATAACCCGACCACTTTTTTCATTCGACGTTCCGGGGTAAGGACCACTCGATTTGACCAACTTTATGATAATAAGAAGGCGAGTTGATCTGCTTTGATCAAGGAAAAAGCCCAGTCAGCAACCAACTCGGTGCAGGTCACGTGACCTACACCGCCTTCGCTTTTTGAGGCTTCCTTTACCCACATCTCTATGTGTCAGCAGCAAGGCTTACCATGTTCCATCAATAGCACTTAACCTATGTCGATTTTGACGGACTATGCTCCACCCCGGTGAACTCATGCGGTTTCGACGTGCCCAAAGGCTAGAGGCGAATCCGTTCACGGTCCTACGGACCAACACCATTCAAAGACGGGTGGCCCGCCCCATCTAAAACAGTCATGATAGACTGGGCTTGTACACATTCACTCACTTACGCTATCCCCCCTCAGCTCACCCTAGCTCGGGCCTTCTTCTAATGTAAGCTCCAAGGCTTCACACCAAGTCTTCACTGACATAATATGCATGCTTTAGTAGGGTCAGGCAGAACCGCTGTTTCTTGATTGGGAACCTCCCCCATATTGCTATTAATGTCTTCATGTTGCACGACCTATTAACATTACACCACTGAATCCCCATTCCTTTGCTTGCTGTGCAGTGACAGTACCAATATCCACCAATCCTTGTTTCCAGATACGGTTGCCGGTTGACATCTCTTCTAATTCGTCGATACGAGAAGAAAATTGTTGTGTGGAGGAATCAATATCTCGACATAAGCCAAGAGGCAGATCTTGTGCCACTCCACCTAGTTGTATGAAACTGGCATGCATCCTTGCTCCCGGGACTCTTTCATAGAATTCCAAAAATTTCTTTCGCTCCTTAAAAGCCCACAAGAACGGAGTTAATGCTCCCACATCCATAGCATGAGTAGTTAAAGCAAGTGAACGATTTGAAATTCGAGTTATTTCATGGAATAACACTCGTATATATTGAGCTCGTAATGGTACCTCGCAATTCAAAAGTCTCTCTATGGCTGAAGAATGAGCGTGTTCTTGGGCCATCATAGAAACATAGGTAGGGTCGACGACGGAATGAAGAACTCACCCCTAGATACAGCTTTTTCGTACACGTTCACTTGTATCACATACACAAGTGCTCTCTTAACCGTGCAATAAGGTCACCCATAACACGGCTCTCCTACTTGAGTTACTTTAGCCCCAAGTCATGTTATTCAATGATATTGTAAAAATTATAGCATAACCTAACAACTAGTATTGAAAACGAGTCTCCCTTTGATTGAGAGAGGTTAACGTCTAGTTAAAAGGGCCCCCATTTTCCAATCACTAAGAAAAAAGAAATTTTAAAAACTATCTAAGTAAAGCTTGTCTGTTATTTTTTCTAGCCCCAAGGGAGTTTATTTGACCCATTTCGTAGTATCTCGCACTACTCAAGTAAGTGTGTGACTCCATATGAGGACCTCCTTCCCTTCTTCCCACTTTTCGTTCACACGGTTCTCAAAGCGGAGGAGGAAGGGTGAGCAGGAGGTACCACGAGCCCTCTGCCCCACACATCTATCTAGAAGCAAGTGTAGTTCACCGGTTTAACCGAATGCTCTTATCTCTCGGAAAATATCGTGTGAGTGTGCAGTTATGCTTTGGATGCTTCGCCATAGATTAGATCGAGTCAGTTCCCGTTCTTTTCCGGTGTACTCGCTTCATATCTCCGACACACAAGGAAAGACGCGATGGGGAAGAAAGTAGCCCTAGCCTCTGTCCGGCTGATCATTCCGCTGGCATCTCGTATTCACACCCTCGTTTGACTGCCGCTCGGGGATGTAGTTGTAGATATGTTATTCTTAGTGGGTCGTTGGCTCCACCTCTTATCTCCTTCTACAACATGCTGTTGTCGTTGCCATATTCTATATGTCACTTAGTCATCTCTGCTTCGCTGCGGGTCATCATCTCTGAAAGAAATGAAGAACTTCATTCAGTGACTTCTCGATCGCCCTCTAAACGATCAAAATAAGGTAAAGCTTGAAGATAAGTTTTGTACTCTATTAATTTCTCAGTCCCTCTAGTCGGGTGGGCTCCGGCCGATCTTTCGTAGGTGCAGGTCTCCCCGCATGCGGCTCACGCCATTCGAGGTGGCCCAGCCTAGCGTTCCTACGGACCTATAATCAAATTAATTGAGACTGCTCGACCTCAAAAGCAAATTCGCGTGTAGGCAGCGATGTCTGTTGTACCGTTGACTCTATCTGTTCATGGAATTTTCTTTTTTACATTATCATTATATAGGCTCGCTTCCTTTTTTTTCCAAGAATTCATGCACTTTCCTTTACCCTATAGGGCCTTCTCTAATAGGGGAAAGCCTTCCATTTCCGTCAAATGACATGGTCTCTCCCGGTTATTCCACCGTCCGGATTCCCCCCTATGCTATGCTCCACTGTGCCGAGATGTGAGGTGAAGGTGGTGATGATCCACCCGGGGTATGCGCTAGCGCCCTTGACAGGTAATCCAGGACTCGCCAACACTCGTGAAAACCCAAGTCTCGGTCGATCCTCTATTCTCCCGACCAGAGATGTAGATAACGAGGATACTTTCACAACCTTCTCCCTTCTGTCTTTATGTTGTAATAAGGTAGGGCGGTTCGCTTGAGTTGCTCAACTGCCCCTTAGACCGATGCTCATAACGCACTACGGAACCTCAAGCGTGTCAGGGGACCAAGCAGGGCATAGCTAGCAGCATAGGAGCCGAATCGGCACTAACGACTTTGTGCAGCACTGGAGTAATCCAATATGTGGTTTTGCACGTTCCACCACTTCTACTTCATTTCCAATACTAATCGTGAAACACCATGAGCAACAGGATGTTGAGGTCCGAAATTCAAAGTGAAATTTTTTATTTGTCTATTCCTAGTTGTCATTGGAAAAAGCGAGGAAATAAGAAAGAGATTATTCCCTAAGAGCTTGTCCAGTACCATCTATACCTAAAATTAAAAAAAGAATTCTTAGGCGGGGGCAGGATTCGAACCTGCAATCTTCAAGGCATGAGCCTAATGAGTTTTCCAATTACTCTACCCCGCTTCTTCTCTTTCTTTAACTATTCTCACCTAGGTCCCCGACTTTGGTTGCTTGGCCGGAGTAGAAGTGGTAGTAATTGCGAATGAGCAAGTAGGGGGCGGCAACTAAAGAGGTAGCGAGACTGACCGCAATTGCAGGTAATGCCAATTCACTTAGAAGATAGAGTATGTTAATGTAATTCACTTACTTGGAACAAGTATGGTAATTACTATTTGCTTACTCGTTAGAGTATGGAGCGGAGCATTAACTTTCTTTCATTTTGGATATGGAAAGTGAAAGTAGTTTCGTTTAGTATGCTTCACACCTCGCGGTGCTTACACATCTTGCCTATCGAAGTTCTTTTCAAAAACCTCGTCCGAGAACTTGTATAGAGAAGGATTTCCTGTGGCGCAGCAGTTCATCCATACCAACTTAGCTGCCCGGCGCTGCTATTGGCATAACAACTGGTACACCATAGATTGGCCCAACCTAGTCCTCTCGTACTAGGGTTGGCTCCTCGCAATTTTCCCTTTAACATCAATGGTAGATAGGAACCGAACTGTCTCACGACGTTCTAAACCCAACTCACGTACCACTTGAATCGACGAACAACCGAACCCTTGGGACCTTCTTCAACCCTAGGATGTGATGAGTCGACATCAAGGTGCCAAACAACTCCGTCGATAAGAGCTCTTGGGAGTCACCAGCCTGTTATCCCCGGCATACCTTTGATCCGTTGAGCGAGAACCCTTCCACACGGGACTTCCGGATCACTATGGCCGAGTTTTGTCTCTGTTCGACCATTCGGTCTCAATGTTAAGCAGGCTTATACCATTACGCTCACGAGCTGAATAGACGCTTGAGCCTACCTTCGCACACCTCTATTACTCTTTAGGAGGCATATGCCCTAGATAAACTACCCACCTCGCAGTGTCCCTCCTTCCCTCGAATGATCAGGGCGGCGGTTAGGCATCCTTAGACAAATAGTGGTCTTCCAGGATTGGTCGTTGTGTGTCACCACCTCCCACCTATCCTACATATTCGATCAAGGTTGTCACTGCGAAGCTATAGTAAAGGTGCACGGGGTCTTACCATCTAGCCGTTGGTACTCCGCATCTTCACGGAGAATTCAATTTCACCAGGTCCATGTCGGAGACAGCGGGGCAGTCGTTACACCATTGGTGCAGGTCGCTACTTATGAGACAAGGAATTTCGCTACCTTTGGACAGTGAGAGTTACTGTCGTCGTTTATTGGGGCTCCCATTCAAAGCTTATAACACTTTTCCTTCCGACCTTCCATCACTAGGCAGGTGTCAAACTCTATACATCATGTTACCACTTAGCAGAGTCTTGTGTTTTTAATAAACAGTCGCTACCTGTAGACACCCATTTTTGTCTCCCCAAAACCAAACCCAGTGATGAATACCTTTTGCGTTGAATAATAATCGAATGAGGTGAAAGTGTGAAAAGTCAAGTGTTGCGGTTGGTTTTTATTAAAATTCTTTCTTTCTGTTTTCGAAAACAGCTCTATTTTATGAAAACAGCCAATATAGTTTAGTTTGGTCCATGACAAGGGTCCAATAATAGTGTAGTTGGATGGGGCTTGCAAAGAGCTTTCCAACGATATATTATAAGCCCAATTCCGATGAATAATGTGGAAGTTGTGGCCAAAATACTAAACTGGGTCCGGTTTGATCTTTACATGCGGCCCAATGATCTAGGGGAGGGTCTGATGTTAATTATTATTCCTAGAGTTATTAGAATTGATTATAGTCTTCTAGAAATCTCTAGAAGGTTCTCTTTAGTCCTAATAGAATTAGAATTAATAATTATATTTTGATAAGTTTTATTTGGAATAAAATATTATTTTATGGAAAATACGATTTCGATTTTCATACGGACTTTACAAATCGATTTTGATTGATAAGTGGGCTCCGTGTTTGAAAGCGCGTAGGAATCCAGGCTGTCGCCAAACGACAGGATTGTCGCCACGCGACAGACCCTGTCGCCTGGCGACAAAGTCGGTTTTGCAGCGACAGCGTGGAGTTTTATTCCTTATCAAATTCTACCTATTTTCGGACTGTTTTCTTATAAATAGGGTCCTAAACCTCCGTTTTGATTCATTCACAATCATCATCATCAATCAATTCTATTCTCTCTATGCTCTCATCTCTCTAGCTTTTTACAAACAAAATTCCGCATTCACGAGATCTAGAAACACCTAGCCAAATTCGAAGTTGCCTTCGCCCTAGACGTGAAAGGTTATAATTTCTGAGGGTTTGGTCCCAAAACTCTATTTCAATTATTTAATTTGATTATTTGATTTTATTATTTTCCTTGAAGTTACTAACTCGTGTATTTTGTTATTAGAAAGAGGTACGAGGCATCAAAGTATGTAGTCTTATTACTCTATTCTTGTAGAAAGCATGTTTAAATTTGTTTAATTCCTAGTATCATGTTAGGATGTTATTATTGCTTTCTAGTATCATGTTTAGGGTGCCTTTTACTCTTTTCTAATATCATGTTAGTACCATGTTAGGTTTAAAGCTTTGATCTTTATTGCTTAGTGACATGCTAGGGTTTGTTATTAATCTTGTTAGTATCATGCATAGGATCTTGCTATTAATATTATGCTTTAACATGATTATTATGATTTATGATTATTATGTTGCTTGATATATATATTTATTGTTATTGCTTGATCACACCTTTTATGCATGTTTAATGAGAATTTGTACTTGTAATCACGCTTAATAAGATAATTAATAATCTTGTTTAGGGCTAATATGATTATAATTCAAGTGATCACCAATAATAGTTTTATTTGTGCATTAAATTCAACCAACATAGATAAACAGGTTTTGGGTTAATCTCTTGATTGCATGTTAGTCAGAAAGCGCACGTGAATACGAGAAGAATGAAGTAGATGCCTTTTTTATAGGACGAGTTCTTTCTTTTGTAGATTGGATTTGTACTTTCATCCCCGAACCCTATTTGGTTCAAGACCTTTTGGAGTTGACGATCTCATGGATCGTTAAGAGGTGTAATCTTCACCTTGTGAACGGTTTACAAGTTCCTAAAACTTGTTGGCGACTCTTTTGCTCTAGCTTCCTTCCCTTTGGACGCCACCATACTTAAGTGTACGATCACAGTGGGATTCAAGCTTGGGGTTAATGGCTTGAAATATTCCCTACAGTTTTTGGCGACTCCACTAGGGAGGATTTCTACTTTAATTTTTGAAATTTATTTCGGCAATGATTTAGAATGAGTGGATGAGACTCGAAAAGTTCTAAGTATTTCATGTGCGTAATTTTGATTACCATTATTGTCATATGCATAAAAAAAGGTCCTCATTGGATAGACCATCCAAAATGAGTCAAAAACATAGGATTTTTACACGTAGGAAATTTGAGAAATATCTTTCAAAACTAGAATTGAAATAATGCTGCGAAATCTGGAAAATTCTAAAAATGTAGATACCTGCTGAGGCATGTAGGAACTAGCGTTTAGAAAACAGGATTGTCGCCTGTAAAGTGCTTCTGTCGCCTGGCGACAGTTCTGTCGCTTGGCAACAGGGGTACTTTTGCGGCGACAGTCCCTGTAGTCTGGCGCCAAGTTCTTCCAATACCGAGCCAGAACTCTGCCTTCTTGTTTTGACCATTTCTAGCACTGTTGGCTCGATTCTACTTCCTGATTGAGTTTTTCTCTCTTTTCTGAAACCCATTTGTGTTCTACATATGGACATAACCCTCTGGGGGTTCACGCTCCATCTACCCAATCGAACGCTCCTGGCAACGACGGGTACATCCGAGTTTGTGAATCCACCAAACCGTGGAAGCAAGTTTTTAACTTGCGGGGTCCCATCCACTCGCGCCAACCCTTCCAAAGGTAAGGCTTCCGCGCGGTGCATCCGGACTCATAACCATGGACCCTCTTTGACTAACCCATATCTTGAACTTTAGAGAACTAGAGCCATGGTTAGGTTGCAAACTCATTGCATCATATTGTGACTATTTGAACTATTTGTGCATTCTTTACTTGTGCACATCATATATGTGCTAACCGTTTGTTTGACTTGTGTTTAAGTTTAAATAAACCAATTAATGACTAAAAAGGACTTTGGTTAAGTAATTAATTAATTAATTTGACTAATTAAAGACTAATAAAGTAATTTATCTGACTTAGTACAACTGTAGGCATGTCCCCTTAAAGTAAGCTTACTGGAAACAGTCCCAGATTAAAGTTCCAGCAATGGCGTAGAAATTTAGGCTGTGGCGCCGCAGTTTACTGCTTGTCGCCTGGCGACAGATTTGTCGTTTGGCGACAAGCTTTAAACTGTGGCAACAATTCTGTTGTTCCGGCGACAGTCCAGATTCTTACTCGAGTCATCACGACGAGTCTAATTAACCAGTCTGCTAATTAGTTTACCCAACTTGTTAATGGCTTTAGCCATGTTTAAGTCCTTAATTGAGTCAGGCACTTAGTCCCATGGTCATACATAAGAGTCAAAGCATGTCACTTGCACCCACTTATAAAGCACACACTTAACATGTATGTCACACCTTGACCATGTCTAGAGAGTCTTGAATGCGTGTTTTTAGTCATTTTTTTTAGGGGAGTAAGTCGGATATTAATCCTCCAATTGAACCACTTTTTTGAACCCATTCCCAAAAATATGCACCCTATTTTTGCTTTTTAACCATAAAATAAAAGTTAACTTGAGTCAAGTCATTAAAACAAATATGGTTTAATCTACAACGCGTGGTTAATAAAGGAAGGGCGTTTAATCAAGGATAACACCTTCGTTCAAGTCTCACTTTTTGATAAGCCAATCGGTTGAAAAAGGAAAGCTAAGAAGATAATGGCAAGTCAGGAAGAAGTTAACGAACTCAAGGGACAGGTGGCTAACATGGCTGAAATGTTGAAGAATCTGACTCTTCAAATCAATGACCCTGCGAGACAACAACAGATGGAGCTCATCTAGGAAATTTTGAGCAGATTATCCAATGACTACAGATTTCAAAGAATTAGCTCACAAGGGGTTTCAGTGCACAAGGATATTCTTCCGTAGAAGTTCAATGCCAACGACATCCCGAAATTCAAAGCAATGGATAACCCTTATTTTCATTTAAGAGCTTTTGAAACTGTAATGAATATTAAGGGAATAGACAAAAAAGCTTTTCATTCCATGTTTTCTCTATCCTTAGAAACCGTTTGTCAACAATGGTACTTTTCTCTTGATAAAGAGAAAACCTCTAGTTGGGAGTCAATTGTAAACGCTTTCATTGATAGATATAAATGCAATATTCAAGTTGAAACTGATCATAGGGAACTTGAAATACTCAAGCAGAAAGAGAATGAAGGCTTTACTTCTTTCTTTAATAAATGGAGGGAAACTTCTGCAAAGATGGTTGAGGTGCCTAGTGAGAAAGAATCTGTGAGAATGTTCATCAAGAACCTCCAAGAAAAATATTCTAAGCATCTCAAATACCAAAATAACTTGCACACTTTCAAGGCCGTCTATGACATTGGTATCAATATTGAAGACGACTTAGCTAAACAAAAAGCTGCTAACAATAGTAACTCCAATAGTGGCTGGAAAGGCAAGAAGAACGACACTCCTTCTTCTTCCAAAACCACCCACTCGAACAATGTTAGCACCTTTAATTTGAATGAAGTCCTCGCTATGAATAATCAAGGACAAAAGAAACCATTTAGGAGGGACTTTACTCCTATTGGTATGAGTTATGACACCGCATTCGATCGCTTACTTGCAAAAGGTTTTATAACTCCCATAGGACCATTTGGGGACCCACCTGTCGAGAAGAGAACGGCTAGCTGGAACCCCAATGCACATTACAAGTATCATCGGGTAAGGGCCATCTCACAGAAAATTGTTGAAAGCTAAAGGAAGCAATCCAAGATTTAATTGATAACAACAAACTTCCATTGCCCCCTGCAAGCAAGAAGCCAAGTATCAATAATGCACCACTGTCGGATTCCTTGGCTATTTTCGATGAGGAAAATCAGGTGACCCCTCGAACCTCATCAAACCCGTCGAAGCTATTGAAGAAGAAGAGAAAATCTTCGAGGATGCCGAAGATCATTTTCCTTGTGGACAAGAACCTGCGACTAAACAAGAAGTGTGTATCCTTATTCAGGTTGTGTTGGAAGCAAGAGAATTGTTACGCGAGGCCATGGAGGTTGTAAAGGAACGAAACAAACTACTCAAAAGTAGACCTCTACCTAAAGAAAAGAAATCGTTTTCCCTCCAAGCAATGGACACACCCAAAAGGAGTAATAGGCCATACGCTCCAATTGGGACTTCTTATGCAAATATGTTCAAAATGCTCTCCGAGAATGGTAAAAGTCAACCTCTCAAACCGAGACCATTTGAATCACTAAAAAGGATAGATAGGTACTACTGTCCATATCATCAATCAAGAGGACATACTATAGAAAATTGTTTCAAGTTCAAAGACTTGGTTCAAAGATTGATCGATAACAAGAAACTAGTTCAAATCCCACAAGAACGAGATGCTACCATTAATGGGGTTTGGGATAGTGATGACGAGGATGTTTACCTCAAGGACGTCGAAGAAACTCCACTTTCGGCAATATATCCAGTAGGCGGCATTTGGGATGAAGAGGATTCACCTATAGGTGTCCTTGCCTTTTTTGGCTTTTTCATGAATGCATTTGCTTTATTAAACACAATATATACAATTTACTTTCTTGCTTGGTCCAAAAGAGCATATTGCTTTCTCATTTTCATTCAAACCATCGCAACACAAAACAAACTCTCAAACCAAAATGCTTCACAAAACTAAATGGTTAGGGAAACGAAAGGTCATTAGGCTTGTAATGCGGCTCATAATCAAGAAAGGGAATAGACTCAAAGGGGTAGCAAGATAGGAAAATGCAAAATAAAAACAATATATGTAACAAAACAAAAAGAAGATAAAGAAAATGAACAATGCCCTTGTCCTCCCCTAGAGTGGCTCGGTCACGATCTTGGGAGCTAGAGGTCAAAACAAGGATTAAGACATGCATAGCTAAGGATCCTTAATTGCCGCTCAACAAGGTGATGAAGGCTAGAACAAATGAAGCTCAAAGGGATATAAAGCAATTACCAACTAAAGGGCTTCAAATCCACTATAGAGAGCAACTCCATCTTACCACATTCCCGTGAACTAAGGCTTCATGGAACCCAAAAGTTCTTAAACCGGCTACCTCAGCATATAGTATCCTAGAGTCAACAAATGACACTCTCAAACCGTGCACAAATTTGCCACTTTGGAAGAAAAACATTCAAGAATACAACTCCCAAAATAAAATGTCCAAAACAAGAACTAACAAAATACCCTTTGCCAAAATTACCTTGAAAGTAAACAAAAATCTTTTTAGATTTTTCGAAATATAAGAAAAGACATGGAAATGCATATACTCAAGTGCATGGCATATATGAATCAACATCCCACCAAACATGATAGAGTACCCTCCCCCAAGCTTGAATGAGACAACATGCTCAAATATAAACCAAAGAATCCATGGGAGGGGAAAAGAAAGAAATTAATCCAACAAACCAACGCATGTCCAACAAGTCACCAACCATTACAGATAGGGCAAGGAAAGATATTACCGGATATAGGTGAGTGTAAATACCCTCAAATGACCCAATTTAACCTTTCAAAGTTAATTTCCTCTTGAATTGAATCTTGGTTTCCATATGCTAGCAAAAATAGGAGTCAAACTTCCTTATTTCTTGATCCAAACCAATGCATAAGTGTATATCAAGTCACGTACCTAGAAAAAGGCACACAAACATTTCCATGAGAGAAAATCTAATCTAAAAAGAAAAGAAAATGAAAGCAATAAAAACTCGGGTTACTTCCCGAGAAGGGCTTGTTTAACGTCCAAGCGAGACCACTCTAGTAAATAATATTGCAACGAACGCAAGAGCTTTTCAAATGCACTACTAATCATTTCATGAGATAACAAGTACGCAAATGACAAAATAAGAACGTGCAACAAGATTATTGCACGTAAACGAGGAGGAAGATGCCAAAAGAAAGAAGAAAAATAAAAAAAATCAAGAAAAGAAGAAGAAGAAGAATAAAAAGGCAAAATCTCCTCAAAATCTTTTTGGGTGACACAATCACCCATTTCCTCAATAACTAGAGGATGAGAAGAAAGAGTCTCATCAAAGAAGAGAGGGTCCTCAATAGGCTCTACAACAAAAAAAGGGAGGAACATAGGATAGTAGGAGATATGTTCAAATTTCCTTGAAAAAGGGACATGAGGAAGGGAAGGAGAAACAATGGTCTCACAAAGCCTCACATCACCAATGAGGGCATGAAAATCAATCATGGAATCCTCGAAAGAACACTCATGACTCACATCTCCCTTAAACAAAACCTCTCCAAGAGAATTAACCTCATTATCCTCTCTATCACACTGATACACAAAAACTCCCTCAACAAACTCAAAGCTTAGAGTCTCTAAACCATGCATGAAAGGATATAGGTTTCTCTCAAACTCATCCCTTTCCCATGAAGCATTGCCAATGAACTATCTCAAAAGGCTATAATGCTTTGTTACTCATTCAATGAATATACTAGAAATAACCTCAAAGGAGTCCAAAGACTCATGGATAGAAGGGTCACAAACATGCAAAGTAGACTCATTAAGATGGAGAAGGGGGTTGGAATCCTCAAAATCAAAATTTTCTTCATTCTCAACTCCTCCCCCATTACTCAAGGGACTCTCAATCTCTCTTGATTGCTCAAATTCATCATCATCATCCTCATGAAATCCCTCATCCAAAATTGAAGAAGGCTCACTCACATCCTCACCAAGGGTAGCTCTCAAAGGGGGTGAATAAGGTGAAGGATGGCACTCAAGCTCAAAAGGGGAATGAAAAAGGATAAAAATCTTCAAAAATCCTCTCATCACAAGAAATTCTCCCCTCACCTTCACACCCTTTGCCCATATCATCCTCAAAAACACTCCCACACTCCAAATGAGGTGCCTCACATCCATTTACATCAACCCTAGCACTCATCACTTGGGCAAGTCTCACTTCTCTCAATTTTTGTTCCTCTTGAAGCTCTTGGACTTGTTGGGTGAGATATTGTATTTGAGAAAGAATTTGAGAATCAATGTTATTGGGTTGAGGTTCATGATCTAAATCAAATTGCATATCATCAAAATTAGCACAAACCTCATCACAATGAGCATAAGAGGGGAAGGGGTCAACATGCATATTTGGATCATCACAAGGCATATTAGAAGCATCAAGAGAATTCATGCAAAAATTAAAAGAATCTTGACATTGAGAATCAAAACAAGAAACATGACATTCTCTATCATAAGAATCTCTAGCAAGCCAAGTGAAGAAATTCCAAGCATCATGCATAGACAAAAAATGGAATCTACCATCATACATATTCTCAACCATTCCCCTGGTATACTCATTCATGCCCCAATAAGCTATATTACAAGCATCACTAAGAGAACACCCATGGGAATTAAGAAAACCATTTAATCTATCAAAGTAAGCATAGAAGGGTTCATTAACAAATTGAGGAAAAGATAAACATGCCATTTTTTACAAAAAACATAGAAAAGCAAACAAAAAAAATCAAATAATATACAAAAACTTAGCTAAACTAATCAACACAAACTAATGAACGCCTTAGTCCTCGGCGACGGCGCCAAAATTTTGTCGCGGGTAGAGTAGGTCGTTGGGACTACTAACCCTAACCAAATTAGAAATTTATAATACCTAAACTTACACTAAACTAGTTAGTGGCAAGTAAAGGGTCGAACCACGAAGACTAAGTGTATCAATCTATGCTAATTAGACTACTAGGATGATCGAGATATAGAGAGAGATTCAACTAAACACTATTTAAAGTAAATTACTAAAATTAGGGAAAGTGGAATCCAATTACATTATTGCATTCAATAACAACATTGCAGTTAGATGAAAATGACCTCAATTAGGAACAATAAACACACTCAACAAACTCTCGCGCAATTAAGCATGCTAATTATCCTACTAAACTAATTCACTCTCGTGTAACTAGCCTAGCATAGGTATGGAAGAAATTAAACTCTCAAACAACTCACTTTCGCACAATTGATTAAAAGCACAATTAAGAACATAGAATCAATTAGCTAGAAAGATTCTAATCCATATAAGCATCATCCATACAAAATAATCAAGAATCAATTGCATACAAATCACAATAAATCATTCAATTCATCAACATAATCTTCATCCAATCCCTTAGAATGAAATCCAAACTAGCATGATAAAAAGAACATGAAAAGCAAGGTAAAACTAGAATTAAAGCTAAAATCAAACTATTAAACTAATTAACAAATCTAATCAACAAGGAAATAAACAAAAACAAGAATTAAAGGAAAGCAATAAAGATGAGAGAAAGTTAGGAAGACTCATTGAATATATGAGAAGAAAATCCACAAATTGCTTCTTCGACCTCTCAAATCTCCGTGAAAAAACCAAGCTTTCTCTCTTTAAAACTATTTCTAAACTGGAGAGAGAGACTCCTCATTTAACCCTAAGAGAGAGAAAATAAAAGGAATTAAACTAATCTTTTTTTTTTTGAAAACAACTAAACTAATCTAATTTACGGTGAATTAAAGTTGATTAAAAGTTCATCGAGAAAATAACCCCAAAAGGGGTATTTATATACAAGATAATAATAAAATAAAAATAAAGAAAAGAGAAGTATAGAAAATAAAAGAAATACAAGATATAAAACAAAAGGAAATAGAAAAGAAAATAAAATAACAGTAAAAGAAAATAAAATAAAAAGGAAAACAAAATCAAAACCCACAAAAATCCCACAGACTCCATTTCTTCTTCTCGTGGCTGCTCTGATCTTACATCAACACCATCACACGCATCATCACCGTCATCGCAATCATCAGCAATCAAATCACAATCTCAGCCGTTGGATCTCCAAGCCCTTAAGGATTCACGAGAAAAGCACGTGATTTTTAATGACCCATCGGAGCGTCCGCCCACACCCTTCGGAGCGGCTGCTCAAGCTTTCTGCTCAAATTTGTAGAAAATGAATGAATGAGGAGCGCCCGCTTCAAAATTCAGAGCTTCCGCTTTAAAGGGTCTTCAATTTGGGGCTGATTGAAGTGTGAATTGCTGCAATTGTTGAGCTACGAAGTAGAGGGTGGAGCGCGGCGGTTATGGCGGCTGACGGTGCCTGCGAGTTGCGAGGTGGGTCTTGGTGCTGTTTAGTTGCGGCTGCTGCTCGGGTTTTGTGGTGGCTGTGAGTTTCGAGGCTGCTCTGTTGTCGTTGTTTGATAATTGTTGCGGCTGAGTTCGGTGGTGCGCAAGGTGGTCAATTGGAGGCTGACGGGGCTGTGGTGTTGTTGGAGTTGTTGTGGGCTGGGATGCGTGGTGGAGTTGTGGTGGTGTTTGCGTGAGTTGGGGAAGCAGGGGAAGAGCAGGGGAAATAAGGTTATGGTTTGGTGTGGTGGAGGATAAGGGGATAGAGTGGTGATGGATAAGGAGGCATCAACATGAGCAGCAAGGGGCAGCAGCTTGCTTGACTTAAATTTTGGGCCTCGAACCTCGGACCTTGAACTCGAATATGACTTTGAAACCCGGAACACCAAGCACGACCTACAACAAAAACACGAGGGTATTATCAAGAGATAAAATAAAATAAAATAAAGATAAAATAAAGTAAAGTAAAATAAATTAAAATAAATTAAACTAACTTAAAGATAAAATAAAATCAAATGAAATTAAATAGAAATAAAGAAAACAAACAAGGAAATAAAAGAAAATAAAGGAGGAAAATGAGAAGAAAAATATTAACAAGAACCTAGACTAAGAACATTATAAATTAAGAATTATAAAATAAATTACGAAAATAAACTAAAAACTATTTAAAACTATTAAAATACACAAAATAAAGATCAAATAAGGAAAATAAGAAAAAGAGAGAAATAAAGCGTAAAACTAGGTAAATTATTTAGAAACTAAACCGAAAAATAAGCATAAAAATACCTTAACAGTTACATAAAAGTCACTTATCAGATGCAATGAATGCCTCAGGGACCCCAACGTTCAAACTCCAAGGACGGAGATTGATCTATGAGAACATAACAACATAAAAACATCACTTGAGAATATATATATTATATAAAAAAGATGTGTTGTCAAAATCATACTCACCGACGCACGAATTGCCGAGAGAATCCTCCAGCGAAAGTCGCCAGCTGTAGTAACTCGCTTCTTCTTTATCATGTCCAAGCCATGACCGATAGGGAAACGAGCCTCCCTGAGTGTCCTGGGGGCTAAGAAAGGCAGGTACGAGTATCCCCAAGCCTAGAAAAGAGAATACAACGTGACCAAAAGAGCCATAAAAAGAAAATAAACAAAGGAAAAAATGAAATAAACACGTACCTCGAGAATATGACCGTGCCCTAAAATGGAGATCCGAGGCACCTCAGTAGCTGCCGCAGAATCCATCACCTGGGTCGTCTTGCCCATTGCCGAAAGCATACGGGCATATGACACCTCCGCCCAACTCAAATTACCTACTTGACCCAAATCACTAAGGCAAATAAGTAACCCGATGGCGAAACGCTCTCCCCGATCACTTAAGATAGTGACGGAAAGAACGTGGGCAATTTATATCCGAGCTAGTTGCTCAAAAGTACACTGCCGATCAACCTCGTCAACCGACAACTCGTCGACAAGAACCGAGTGCGGATAAGACTACGCATACATGTAAAGGGTCGCCGCAAGACGGTCCTCCACTAGGTCACGCAGTCTCTCGTCTGACCCCTTTCACGGCCTCTATAACAACGAGCTCGCCTCCGAAAGGAAAACGCGTAATCATAGAGAAATCGTGAGGGGTAACCGTTATCTCCCCCCATGGGAAGTGTAAAGTGTTGGTGGAATCCCACCAAAACTCCAACAACCCGCGAAGGAAAGCTGACCACGCAGGCTGACTCGATAAATCCTGAAGAGCCGTCAGTTGGGGGCTAATCCCTGAAAGCTCCACCACCTCCTTCACCACCTCTAGTAATCTCTCGAAACGACCTCTCAAATCACCCGAGCCATACAGACGCATGCTAGGCTCATTCTAAAAAAAACATATACTTCCTCCGTTTTTATTTAGTTGCAACACACCTCTTTGGCATGCATGTTAAGGAAGATATTAGACTAGGTAAACGAATAAATTAATTTACAAAATTTTAACACCTATAAGAAGAAAGGGATAAGTTGCTACGGTTTAAATTTCATAACGTAATTAAATCGTTTACCTAGTTTAATCACCTTATCGATAAGCATGATAAAAGGTGTGTTGCAAGTATAAAAAAACAGAGGAAGTATAAAGAAAATACGGTTATGACTTTTCAAAAAGAAGAAGAGGAAAAAAGAGAATAATAAAAATGGAGGCGCAAAGGAACTCATTGCCGCGCCAACTCCGACTCGAAACGTGATGGTTTGGGTCCCAAACCACATCCTCGTGGGGACGTCGATCAGCTCCGACGCGTCGCTCCCGAACCTCCTCACGGGGACGCGTCACCCTATTTCAAGGGCGAACCGCCTCGTCAGACACTAGTGCTCTTAGATCCTCCTTGGCACTAACAAATGGAGGGGATTCCATACTATAATCGATAGAATTTTTACGCGATTAGTTTACTTTTTTTTAAAAAAAAAAAACTAATATACAAGTTTTAGACTCATTTCGGCAGCATAACGACTACAAAAAGGGCAAAACGCGAAAATCGAATGCCACCCATGCTTGGGGGCTACGATACCTGTAGTTAAACTCAGTAAATGGGGGCTTGTAACACCCACAAAGCCATCCTATATCAGCTTCAACTAAAGCATTCTAGAGATTATTTCTATAAATCTCAAATAATTAACTATTTCTAGATGAATAACAATCATACAAACATAATTATCATCTACCAGACAATTTTGAAGTTCGAACATGGCAAAAAGAAAACAAAACATATATTTCGCGCCATTTTTTGAATTCAAAATTTCCCAAATATGATTCATGAAAGTAATTATAGGCCTAATACTATAATTTACTTCATAATCGACAAGTATAACCACATTAAATGAGCAAACAAGAAACAGCGAATTCGAGCTAAAAATCAAAGAAAATAACAAGAACGAACTCAAGTGAAGACATGCTCATAAAAGGTTCAATACTCAACCATTTTTCATGAAATTTGTTGCAAAACACTCCTTAAACATAGCATAACAACATGGAGTAAGCAATTTTACGAAAAATAAACCGAATAAAAAAATCCAAATTCGAAAACCTAGGGTTCTTCGGTTTGGATTTTCCCAAATTTCACCAAATAACAAGCAAAAATAAGTAAAATACTTACATTGGATCTTGGAAAATGATAATAGGGGACAAGATTTGTTTCCTAAGGCTTCAAAAAAAACAAAAACCGAGCATTGTGGAGGAAGAAAAGTAAAAAACGACGAAGAGAAAGAGAGGAGAGAGAGCGAATTGAAAATCGTGCTCTTTACTCTTCTTTTTACTAACTTAAATTTTGCGCGCAACTCAATCTGTTGCATGTGATAGCCTAGTGTAGCTTAGAAACTTGCGCGCGCCTAGTCAGAACGACCCACTGAGTTGCGCGCGGATACCGGTCACTTAAAAGACCGGTACTTTTAATTTTGATCTATTTTGATTTATTTCTAAAGGTTTTTGCACGTTATTAGATGTAATGACGCGCGAACTATCAAAATCATTTAAATTGCTTTGCATTTTGTAGTTTATTTTCTTCTTTGCTAATTTTTTGCAATATCCTGCATGCACACCGTGCTTTGTGCCTTCCCTAAGTATACGTTTTGGACGTTTTTCGTGAGGGTGTCTTAAAATGTTCCGTAGTGGTGCTTTACGTAAAAGCTCCCATATACAAGTTTGTCATTTTATTGTACTGACTTTAGAAATGTCATGTTTTTTCGTTTTTTTTGTCATCCACAGCAAAAAGAATGGCGCATCGTACATCGTAAAATTGTATGGCGTAGGTGGTGCGTAAAATTTCACCCTCTTCCCAGCAACGTGATCTACCTCCCATAACAAAAACAGTAGAAATTCTTTACAACTTTTAGGCGTTAGCTTTACGAGTCGACTGGCGCGCCGAACCATCAAGAACAGACACTTCTCGATTGGAAGCAAATACGGTAGTTAGTGAGCTTGCTGGCTTACCGGACAGTTAGGGTGTCCGTCCACCCCCTGTATAAAGAGCGAACAGAGCAGAGTCGCACCTATTTAGACACGTGCCCCCAGTTCTGAGACGCGTATTTTCATCTTGTGGAAAAAACTACTAAGAGAGTTGCCGATTTTCTCCTCTCTCACTAGATTTTGATATGCCTCAAGTCCCGAGACATGAATTTCTATCTTGTGGACCCTGAATATTTTTTTTGGCAAGAGCGTGTCAAGACCTCTATTCACATGGTAGGCTTCGAATGCCGAAACACCTCTCATTTTATCATATTTTACTTTGTTAAAATCATGGACTAAAGTTTCAATGACATATCGGGGGACTTTAGACCGTCGATGCCATATTGAGAGGGTATCATCCTCTTTACACTTTTTAAATCGATATCTTCTCACAACATGACATCACCTAGGACAACCTTCACTTGTATAAGCGTTCTACACTTGCAAAGGGTCAAACTAGATTCTTTAGTGCGTTAAGAATAGAAAGTTCTTTTTCTAGCCTTAGCAGCTACTTGTCTCGAACACTTAGCGAATCGAGAATAGTTTCGACATCCTCAACACTACTGAAAGAGTCCTTATTCTTAAGGAACTACGTAGAACGAGTCTCGGATTTATTTCCTTTACTACTTTGATCCTTGTCTATTCTAGACTCAATTAAAGTGGAGGCTAACTGTAGACATCTACTTTTGGCCTCCTATCCCAATTGAAAATGCTATGACGATAAATAAAACCATCTTTGTGTTGGATCAACGTGAAGGATAATTATGGACTACTGATTAAGACATAACAATACAAAACAACTAGCCTGACCCAAAACGAAATAAACCAAAGTCCAATTAACTAAGCCCGATCAATAATTAGGCTTAAACCCGAAGTTAAAACCTAATTTTGACGGACTTAGGGGCACCTATGTTAAAAAATTGAAGGTGCCGTAGGAAAATCCGCGCGCATCTCAACGATCGCGCTGTTCTAGCTCGCACAACTCACAAGGTTGTGCGTGACACCCAGCGCAGCCTCTAGTGATGCGCTCACGGAAGATTCAGAATTTCGTGAAAATACTAAATCAAATCTTACTATAATACCACGCACATGAAAATTAGTTGCGCTGCCCCTGGCAGCGCATCCAAATCACTTGTGCGTAGCAGGCGCGCGCGACCCTCTGAGATGCGCGCCCCACCTGCTTCGGCAGAATACTTAAAACCCTAAAACACACTCATTCCCTATAAATAGGAGCTTAATACGAAGTTAAAAGACACAAAAATTAACCTGGAAAACTGGCAGAAACTTTGTGAACTTGTGTACTATCAACCCTCTTGTCCTAAGAACTCACCCCTCTTATTACTTGTCCTAACGGTGAAGAAGGAGTCCATAAGTGTTCTAAACGAAGATCTAGCAAAGAAAAGTGGTTAGTTTCCCGAGCACTTAGATAAATCACTTTCTTTTTATTGTTTAAATAACTTTAAATAAATTAATTAGTGTTGTCTAATCACTTTAAATAAACTTTTATTAATTTATTTCACATAGCTTCTTGCGTTAATCAAGATTAGAATTGGAATAATTAATTATTGTTTTATCACCTAAGTCAAGGCGAATCTTGTTTATTTATTGTTCTTTTTCATGAATTTGAATTAAATAAAGAATAACGACTTTGTAATGTAATTCCAACATGATTAATGCTTGTAAATAAAATCAACTAACTTAGTTTTAGGTGTCACGTTGCATATATTGTTTGGTGACGATATTGTGGAAAAGGAAGAGCTGTAAGGAGGGTGTGTCCATCATAGTGGATCCTTCTCCTTTATGCCCATGGCCCTTTAAAAGCCTAGGATTTTACACTTGTTAGAGTGTATTAGGATTTAAATTCCTGACTGTTTGGGGGACCTTGAATTAGAGTTGATCCTATCATTATGCTTGTTTGTAAGAAACTAGTAAGGAGTCGCCAATGAGTTTTAGGAAAACTCATAAACTCGTTCATGCCTTTCTCCTAAGTAGAGTTCAAGGGATATTTAGCACGAATTATAAGTTTACTCATGCCCAAATTGGTCTACTTGTACCAGAATTGAGTTTGGGAACGAGGGTACTGAAAATAACATTACCTTTAGGGGGGAATCGCTATTCTAGCCCTAGTGCGGCCTTTACTAGCTCTTCCTTTTTCACAATTTCATCACCAAACAATATATGTAACATGATACCTAGGACTAAGTTAGTTGATTTTATTTACAAGCATTAATCACGTAGGAATTACATTGTAAAAGTTGTTATTCTTTGTTTAATCAATATTCATGAAAAGAATAATAAATAAACAAGATTCGCCTTGGCTTAGGTGATCAAACAACAATAAATTATTCAATTCCTACTCTATGATTAACGAAAGAATACTATGAGAAATTAATTAATTAAAAGTTTATTTTGGGTCATCAAACAACACTAATTAATTGATTAAGGGTTATTTAAATAAGAAAAGAAAAGGTGATTAATCTAAGTGCTCGGGAATTTATCACTTTTCCTTGCTAGATATTTGTTTTAAACACTTATGGACTCCTTCTTATTCAGGTTCCTCCACCGTAGTACCAAGTAATAAGGGCGGTGAGTGTTTAGGACAAGAAGGTTGATAGTACACAAGTTTACAAAGTTTCTGCCAGTATTTCGGGTTGGTTTCTGTCCGTTTAAGCCTCGTCATAAGCCTCTATTCATAGGGAATGGATGCATTTAGGGTTTAGAGCATTCTGCCGCAACAGGTGTCTCGCGCATCTGAATGGGTTGCACGCTCCTACTCAGCATAAGTGATTTTGGATGCGCTGCTATGGGCAACGCAACTGAATGTCATGCGTTCGGTATTATGGTAAAATTCGATTTTATATTTAATGAATTTCTAAATCTTCCGCGAGCGCATCACTAGAGATTACGCTGGGTGTCACGCGCAACCTTATAGGTTATGCGCGCCAGACCAGCAGGACTCATTGAGATGCGCGAGAATTTTTTTGCGGCTTCCGCAAAAAAATTCTACCGTTTTCGTTACGGGATGTAGATCACGTTGCTGGAAGAGGGTGCAATTTTACGCAGCACCTACTGACGCGAGGTAAACCTAGGTCGTTGGAAGCTAGAATTCCCAGATAAAATAATACTTATAAAGCTAAACCCAACCCAGGGTATAGGGTAAGTCTAGGTCGAATACCATGGGAAGGCGGGAGTACTAAGGTTGATGCTAAGCTATTCCGAAAGCTAAAGGGAATGGGTTGGTCTACACTATTGGAATCAAATCAATTAAACGAAATCAAATATCAAAACACTAGGGAACTTAGGATCCACATGCATTGATAACTATCTTGCTAATTCGAGGGAGTTCAATCAACGAAGCGATGCGAGGGAAAACGGAATAAGCAATCAAGATCACTCAATAGGCTATTTCCTAGGGTCAAGTTAGATTTCTCTACAAATGACTTCAAAGGAAAATCACAAATCGAGATCAAACGATAATAATAGCATCCAAATCAATTGTTCGTGTCATTGAAGGCTATTATACAATCTAGCATGATTACAAAGGTTACCTACTCCTTTTCAAACCAAGCACATGCATAAATTTCATTAACCAATTTAATCACATCAACAAATCAATCAAAAACCCCAAATTAGCATTAGATTATCACCAATACATGCTTCACCACATTCCCTAGAAAATCAACTACTCACTAATCATGGTGAAATTGAAGAACATAACAAAAGAAATCATAAATCTCATCATCAACATTGTAAATCAAACTTCAAAAATGAAATTCAAGCTAAACAATAGAAATTCAACAATATAACAAAATCAAACATCAAATTGCATTGAAAGGTAAAGGATTCTTAAAAACTTTGATCAATATCAAAGAGGAATGAAGATCTCAATATCACAATCATCAAACACCAAGTTTCTCTCTCTAAAATCTAAGAATATCACCAAATCAAGAGTTTCTCTCTCTAAAAATCAATTCTAATTCTCAATACAAGGATTCTCTCTAATTTTAAATAATTATCTCTAATTCTAATTAATTCTTTTTAAAATGCAAAGTAAGGAAAATGCAAACAAAATTAGAGAAAAGGAGATAAAAGAGATGCAAAAATCATGTAAAATCATCCTAAAAGAAGCTAAATGAGTGCCATAAATGAAACTCATCAAACTCCCCCAAGCTAAACCTTTACTCGTCTTCTAGCAAAACAAAGCAAGAAGAAATAGGATGAAAGACTTATTCAAACAAAGAAAAAGAAAGAAAGAGATAAGAATATACACTAAGACTCACTTTCCAAGGAATCACGGTTGTTTTTAGCTACAATAAGCCCTTTAAACCCCAAAGTTGCCAATGAGGACGAGTAAGGTCTTGTAAGGGTATCCTAAGAGTTTAACCCATAACTCTTGGAAGTAAAATGAGGCAAAATCATTAAAAGAAAGAAAGTAAAATCAAAGATTCAAACAAGTAGCTAATGAAACGAACTTTTACAAATGTCCTAATGCAAGTGAATGAACAATTTTCTACACAATAATGGTATGCACGTTCCAAGATATCTAAGGTTGATTGAAAAATAGGATATGCTAAGCATAGAGAACTAATGAAACGCAATTCACTTTAATCTCAAAACATTTTAGCACATTCTCCCAATAAGCTTCAAAGCCGCTTTTAGCAAGCATCTCAATGATTCCTCGAAAGAACCGGATAAAGAAAGAGATACAAGGTTACTCGACATCTTGATTAAGGCATACCGCTTTATAGGCTTGACCTACATCTCCCTCCACCGACTTGTGACTCAACCACAAAGGTCAAAAGGTCTTGAGAAGGCTTGTAATGTAAGGGCAAGAAGGGTGAGGGTAGGCTAAAAAATTTGAAATTTGGTGGTATACCTAAATTGTGAAGCAAATGGTGATCAATCCTCAACACCATAATCAAGCAATCACCAAACAAAAACACCAACACTCCCAAGCTTATTCAAAGCCAAAATCACAAACATATATACAAAAGCGTAAGAACGCTTCCCCCAAAGCTAAAATGAAGCATTGTCCTCAATGCTTAGGAAGAAAGCACTCACATCAAAATATTTTTGAATATTTTCATTTTTCAATTTTTATCACTTTTGCTAAAGCTTTTTGAATTTGCTTTGCTTTTTCTCATTGTTTTTTTCTTTTATTTTCTTCATTCTTTCAATTAATTTCATTTTCCTCACCTCTTTTAACTATGGACGGCTTTTTTAACTTGGAACTTTGCCTTTTATTCACAAAATACACAAAATACAAACTTTCTTACATTATAAAAACCAATATACAACTCATCCACCATATACTCCAACAAAATGATCAATTGCTTCACAAAAACCAATAATGGAAAGAAGAATGAAATAAAAAGGCTCAAAATCTAAAGATATGGCTTGAAAAGAAGGTTTATGGCTCAAATGGTTAGCAAGTAGGCAAATGAAAACCCAAAATAAAGAAATAGAAATCTATCCTGAAAAAGAAAAATTACCACCCCGAAAAGATGCCTTTGTCCTTCCTAAATGGCTCGGTCACGATCTCGGGAGATGAAAGTCAAATTCTAGATAAAGCATACAATAGTCAAGGATCCATATGCTGCTCAATCATGAAATGTTGAAAGCTTGAAAAGAATTTAAACCTCACATGGTTGTAGCAAAAACTCACTATTAGTTTCAAATTCACCAAAAGGGAGAAATTGTAAATTTTCAAAAACAAATAGAATCCGACTTCAAGGTCCCAAAAGTTCTAAAGACACTACTTTAGCATACTCTATCTTAGAATCAACCAAAGATACTCTCAAAACGTGCATATCGATACCACAAAGGAAACCATTCATTCAAAAGCAAAAGTTCGGATGATATTATGTCCATAACAAAAGCATACCATGAAAAGAAAATCAAAAGAAAGCCTCAAAATCATATTTTTGGATTTTTAGAATTTATGGAAAGAATGAAAAGAGAAAGAAAAGTAGAAAAGGAAAAGATAAAGAAAAGTGCAAAGATGCATGCATATCATATAATTCCCAATCGACAAACAAGAGGTCATTCGACAACATCGCCAATGACCCTAAACACCCTTGGTGTTACAAAGCAAACATCCTCGAACTATACAACTCTTCCTAAACTTATCCTATTCTATACAACCAATAAAAGAAAATAAAGAAAAGAGGGAAATAAGAAAGATCTGACCAGGAATCCAAGCTAAGCAAAGAAAAGCATGGTAAAGAAGATACCATCTCCATGAAACTCCACAAGCATAGCATGATTTAGCAAAATTGGGTGAGAATGTAAAAAAGAAAATGAACTATATACAAAGAAAACGGTTAGTAACTTCAAAACAAAAGAAAAAGAAAACAAAATCAAAAATTAAAATCAAAGAGAAAAAATAGAACTAAAAAAATCAAATCAAACCAACCTACAAAATCAAACAAACTAACAAAATCGACCATTCTTCATAAAATAGCAAAAAAAACTATACAAGAAAACAAAATCATTTAGATTAGAGGGATTTGGATTCATGGGTTTTGGATTTTTGGATTTGGATAAACAGGAGAAAAGATCACCATCTTTAACATGGCATCATCATAAAAAAACAACAATAAAAGATATCCAACAAGAGGAGAAGGAAATTGTTTGTTTTTGTTTATTGTTTTGATGATTTGAGAAGGTTTTTGGCTGATTTTTGGGTTAGGGTTTCGTGGGTTAGTAGTTTGGAGTGAGGAGGGTGCGTTTGTGGGAGAGGATGAGGGGAAATAAGGGAAAGAAAGTAGAAAAGAATAGATAAACTCGGCTACCCAGACACGTGGCCGCGTAGCAGGCCAGCGCGCCCGCGCCAGGGGGAAGCACGCTCGTGCCAGCTGGCTCTCTCTCTTGCTTAATTGTTTCTCTTGGTGCGTTCATACATGGGCTCAACGATCTTTATCACTCCGGGATTATTGAACCCACTAAAACGACCAGTAACTAAATCCACTTTCAAGGGGTTCAACATTCCAAATTAATGAGAGCACCATAATGAACCCGCCAAGCTCAAACTTGCTTCAAATGTAAGCACAACTTATCCTAACTTACCTCCTAAATTTCTTTACCCATTCATCTCGAAATTCAATAATATCGAGCATATTCTCATCAAACAACACGAAATATATTACCATTATGCTCATGCTCATTCAAGGTAGTCCAATTCCGATGAATTCAACCTATTAATCCAAATACAAAACAAGTGAAATAAAGAAAAATAATTGAAAAGAAACTAAGAAAAATAGAATCAAAAGAAATAGTTAGAAAACCGGGTTGCCTCCTAGGAAGCGCTTGCTTAAGGTTCTTAGCTCGACCCTTCCTCCAAATCATGGAGGGTGAAAGAACACCACCTTATCCAAAGTGGTAGAGGGAACAAACTCTTCCTCAATTCTTAGCAACTTCACATCGTTGCTTGATGAACTCTCACTTGATGAAACTTCCGGAACAAGCGCATTTTGCTTCAAATTCATTTTCTTTTTTCTAAAAGCTCTCCTTTTCTTCTTTGTCTTTTTACTCCTTCTAGTGGACGGCTTCTCACCATCAACACACTTGGAGTCAACCTCGTCTTCTTGAGGGTAGAGCTCAAACCATGGAGGAATATCAATCACCTCCTCTTCCTCAAGCTTCAAAGGCTCCTTGTTTTCTTCACTAACCTTCTTGCATTCAACACTCAAAGACACATCATCAAAAACTTCAAGAACTTTGTTAGTAGAAGAAACATTCATGCAAACATCATCATTGGATTGAGGGGGATTGACACACATAATTATATTCACAAGAGACAACGACTCATGCATCGACTTAAGCTCAAAACTAGTCATATTGCTACCAACTCTCAAAGTAATAAGACTTCCTTTCACATCTATTAAAGCTCCCGAAGTAGCTAAGAAAGGTCTCCCTAGAATGATAGGTATGTTATCATCTTCCGCTATTTCTGACACAATAAAATCAACCGGAATGGTGAACTCTCCTATCTTAAGGGGAACATCCTCAACTCTTCCCTTTGGAAACTTAATAGATCAATCAGCCAATTGCAAAGTCATATTAGTTGGATGAAGCTCACCTAGCTTAAGCTTCCTAAAGACCGAATAAGGCATGATACTCACACTAGCACCAAGATCACAAAGAGCATTTTGGAACAACTTTCCATTGATTTTGCAGGGATGAAGAAATTACCCGGATCTTTCATTTTCTTGGGTAAGTCATTATGAATCAAAGCACTACAACATTCCCCAACTTCTACCGAATTTATCTCATTACACTCTCTCTTACCACTCAAAATTTCCTTAAGGAACTTAGAATATCTAGGCATTTGGGTCATGGCATCGGTCAGAGGGATTGAAAGATAAACTTCCTTAAGCATATCAAGAAATCTCCCAAATTGTTCATCAATTTTGTTTCTCAAAAACTTTTGGGGATATGGAAGTTTAGGCTTGATCACCACCTCTTGCACTTTTTCATCACTCTTCTTTTCTTCTTGGGTTTCCTTACTCACCTTCTTTGACACATTACTCTCTTTTTCCTCACTTGAATCACTCATCTTCTCATCTTCCTCACTCTCCCAAGAAACTCTTTCTTCAAGCAATTTCCTACTCCTTGTGGTGACGGAATACACGGGTTTCTTAGGTTCAACTCCTTGTGAGGGTAAACAATAAGGGATAGCATTCACACTCTCTTTCAAGGTCTTAGCCAATTGAGCGATTTGAGTTTCAAGCATCTTATTATGTGTCATCATCTCATTGAACTTCTTATCACTTACCGACATGTAAGTGTTCAATATTTTGGTTTGGTTCTCGATGATCTCTTCCAAGGTGGTCTTAGAAGTTGAAGATTGAGTATAGAAATTCTCACCATTTCCTTGGGTCTTTGGAGTAAATCCGGGTGGGGGTCCCCTTTGGTTGTTATTTTTAAAATTCCCCCGGTTTTGGTTACTCCAATTACCCCGGTTTTGGTATTGGCCTTGATTTTGATTATTGTAACCTTGATTATTATAGTTACCTCAGAAATTTTGGTTTCCTTGGTTTCTATAACCACCATTGTTATAGTTGTCAAAATTCCCTTATTAGTGAGCATTCCTATTCCCAAAGTTCCTTGGACTATCAAACCTTTGTCCATTGTTGTTGTTAGAAACAAAATTCACTTGCTCACAGTCATTATTCTCACCATCATCACAACTCTCAAATGCATGTGGACAACTAGAAGAATCATGGTCATATGATCCACAAACGTTACAAAACACACATCCATTTGGCATATTATTTGAAGTTGAAGGAGTAGAGTTAGAAGATGTACCTCTCCCCTTATTATGAAAGGGAAGAATAGGTGCTTGTGAAGAAGCACTCTCAAGCTTTGCCTTAATTGAGGTCATCTCCTTTCACAAGTTTGAGATTTGTGAGGACAAATTGTTGATGGCATTCAGATGGTTGATTGAATAAACCGTTGAACCACTTTTGCTTGTCGACTCTCTCTCACCTTCTTGCCAATCCATGTGGTATCTCACCACATCTTCAATTAGATCCACCACTTCATCCTCCGTTTTGTTCATGATAGGACCTCCGGCACCGGCATCCAAGCAAGACTTGCCATGAGGACTTAAACCTCCATAGAAGATTTGGATGATTTGATAGGTAGGAATCCCATGGTGTGGGCACGCTCTTTGATACTCCTTATACCTTTCCCATGCCTCATAAAGACTCTCACTCGGCTTTTGCTTGAAACTTTGAATGAGGGCTCTTGCTTCGGTCGTCTTCTTTTGTAGATAGAAATGAGATAGAAATTCCTTCATAACTTCATCCCACATTCTCAATGAATTAGGCTTCACCTCCTTCTCTAGCCACTCTACAGCTCGTCCGACAAGAGAGAAAGGGAAAAGCTTAAGGCGGATAAATTCTTAAGAAACCCTGTTCACCTTAATTGTGTTACAATATTTCTCGAATTCCTTAAGGTGGTTGAGAGGGCTCTCATGCTTTACACCACTATATTGACGCCTCTCTATCAAAGTGATCATTCCCGGTCTAATCTCAAAATTGGTTGCCGTTGTCGTAGGTAGAGCGATCCCGCTCTCATACCTATAGGCTCTCGAAACTCCAAGTTCCTTCAATGCCACTCTTGAATTTTCTCCCATGCTTCAAATGACAATAGAGAACGACCACGTGCTCTACGTACACAATCTTAAAAGAAACAACTAGTAGCACGGCTACAAATGTAGCCTAAAAGAAAGAAAATCTTTTTGTATTTTTCAAATAAATGGGATAGACTCAATCAACAATAGCAATCACCATGCCTTCCCCGGCAACGGCGCCATTTTGACGCGAGGTAAACTTAGGTCATTGGAAGCTATATTTCCCGTCCAAAACAATATTTATAAAGCTAAACCCAACCCAAGGTATAGGGTAAGTCTAGGTCGAATCCCAAGGGAAGGCGGGAGTACTAAGGTTGATGCTAAGCTATTCCGAAAGCTAAAGGGAATGGGTTGGTCTACACTATTGGAATCAAATCAATTAAACGAAATCAAATAGAAATCAAATATCAAAACACTAGGGAACTTAGGATCCACATGCATTCATAATTATCTTGCTAATTCGAGGGAGTTCAATCAACTAAGCGATGCGAGGGAAAACGGAATAAGTAATCAAGATCAGTCAATAGGCTATTTCCTAGGGTTAAGCTAGATTTCTCTACAAATGACTTCAAAGGAAAATCACAAATCAAGATCAAACGATAATAATAATAGCATCCAAATCAATTGTTCGTGTTATTGAAGGATATTATGCAATCTAGCATGATTATAATGGTTAGCTACTCCTCTTCAAACCAAGCACATGTACAAATTTCATTAACAAATTTAATCACATCAACAAATCTATAAAAAACCCTAAAGTAGCATTAGATTATCACCAATACATGCTTCACCACATTCCCTAGCAAATCAACTACTCACTAATTATGGTGAAATTGAAGAACATAACAAAAGAAATCATAAATCTCATCATCAACATTGTAAATCAAACTTCAACAATCAAATCCAAGCTAAACAATAGAAATTCAACAATATAACAAAATTAAACATCAAATTGCATTGAAAAGTAAAGGATTCTTACAAAATTTGATCAATATCAAAGAGGAATGAAGATCTCAATATCACAATCATCAAACACCAAGTTTCTTTCTCTAGAATCTAAGAACAATATCACCAAATCAAGAGTTTCTCTCTCTAAAAATCATTTCTAATTCTCAATACAAGGATTCTCTCGAATTCTAATTAATTCTTTCTAATTCTAATTAATTCACCCTTCTAAAAAAAATAAAGGAAAATCTATATATAGTAAAACTAACTAAAGGGAAGTTAGTTAGACGTCCAAAAGGGACCTCAAAGAACGCGGCCTCTCACTCCATTGCGCGGCCGCTACAAAATGGGTACAAAACAGGGAGAAGAAAGTGGTGCGGCCGCTCCAGGTTCGCGCGGCCACTCCTCTCTCGCGCGCGCCCGCGCCATGGGAGCAAGGGAGCCCTCCTAGTGTGGCCAAGAATGAGCTCGTGAGCTCCGGATGAGCCCCGATGAAATAAGCAGTAACTAAGAGCTCTTTTGGTGGGTTCGAAACCACTCTTTCATGCCCACATGGTATGTGGGCGCAACCTTGAAGAACATGCTCTTGGACTCCTTTGCTTTTGGGTTTCAAATGGAGAAAGCGGGACATCTCTTTGGCTTGTAAACTCCGAGAAGAATGCACTTGAGGCTCTCGAACATCGCCAACTTCCTATAATCAAAGAAGATCAAACAATTAAAGAAGAAAATTCAAAATACACTAGAAAACCAAGAAAATAGGGAAACATCTAAGGAAAATGCAAAGTAAGGAAAATGCAAACAAAACTAGAGAAAATGAGATAAAAGAGATGCAAAAATCATATAAAATCATCCTAAAAGAAGCTAAATGAGTGCCATAAATGACACTCATCACCTACACCATTCTATTTGCTGTGGACGCCAAAAAAAACGAAAAGAACGTGACATTTATGAAGTCAGTACAATAAAATGACAAACCTGTCTATGGGAGCTTTTACGTAAAGCAACACTACGGGACGTTTTAAGACACGCTCACTAAAAACGTCCAAAACGTATGCTTAGGTCAAGCACAAAGCACGGTGTGCATGCAGGATAATGCAAAAAACTATCAAAGAAGAAAATAAACTACAAGATGCAAAGAAAAATAAAATATTTTGATAATTTGCGTGCCATTACGTCTAATGACGAGCAAAAACCGTTAAAAATAAATCAAAATGAATCGAAATCCCAATACCGGTCTTTTAAGTGACCAGTATCCGCGCGCAACTCAGTAGGTCGCGCTGGCCAGGCGTACGCATCGTTCTGAATTGCGCTGGGTTGTCACGCGCAACGGATTCAGTTGTGCGTGACACTTAAGTCAGAAAAAGAAAATCGCGAATCGCGATTTTTCATTTCACTCTCTCTTTTTCTTCCTTCGCCATTTTCATCCTTTTCTCTCTTTACAAAGCTTGATTTTCTTTGTTTTTTGAAGCTATAGGAAATAGATCTCGTCCCCTATTCACATTTTCCAAATTCCTATGTAAGTTTTTGCTTGTTTTAACTCGTTTTATGGCTGAATTTGGAGATTTGGGGAAAATCGAACCGTACAACCCAAAAATTCGAATTTGGGGGTTTTTTATTTGCTCCATCATTCTTGAAATTGTTTGTTCCATGTTGTTATGGTATGTTTAAGGAGTGTTTTGCAACAAATTTCATGAAAATGGTTGAGTATTGAACCTTGTATGATCATTTCTTTGTTTGAGTGCGTTCTTGGCATTTTCTTCGAATTTTAGTTCGAAGTTGTTTTTGCTTGCTCATTTGGTCATAATTGTTGATTATGAAGTGAATGATAGTATTAGAACTACAATTACTTTCATGAATCATGTTTGGAAAATTTTGAATCCGAAAAATGGCGCGAAGTGTATGCTTTATCTTGTTTTTGCCATATTCGAACCTCAAAAATGTTTGGTAGATGATAATTATGTTGTTATTATTTTTCATCTAAAACAAATAGTTGATTTTTGAGATTTATAGAAATAATCTCCAGAATACTTTACTTGCAACTGGTATAGGATGGCTTTGTGGGTGTTAAATGCCCCCATTTACTGAGTTTAACTGCAGGTATCGTAGCCCCCAAGCGTGGGTGACGAGGGGAAAAACTAGGTCGTTGACTAATCCTTCCTAAGTCAAACAAAATTTGTAAACACTTAACAAACCTAAATACAAGTATAGAGGTAAGTCAAGGGTCAAACCACTAGGAACGGTTATGTTCAAGCGCTCTCAATTATGCGCCTAAGCTAGGTCGAAATCAAGAGTAAAGAAGTAACAGTAATAACTAACAAAAAAATAACCTAACAAATGAAACACTACGAATGGGAATCAACAAGTTATCATGACAATTGCAACAACTTGGGATAAACATGCCAATCAATGGTTATGAAGACTAATGATCAGAGCTATCAATTGGAATCAAAGAGCTATCTCCTAATCGTTAAGCTAGATGTCTCTACGAATAACAAACTAAGAGAATCACAATCCAAATTAATCAATAATTGCAATTCCTAAATCAATTGGTCGTGTCATTAGGAATTACAATGCAATCTAGCATAATTCTCAAGGCCTAATCGAATTACACACATGCAAACTTACATTAATCACTTTAATCTCAACAATCAATCAACACAGTTCCCAAATTAATCACAATCAATCAATCATACAAGTTTCACCCAATTCCTAGCCAAACAACTACTCAAGAATCATCATTTAATCAACAAACAACTAAGAAATCAAGAATCAACAAAATATCAAGAACAATTACACTAATGAAGATCAAACATCAAAATCAAACCAAACAAACATGAATCTAAACAAAACAATAAGATGAGATAGAGTTAGAAATGCTCATTGATAATAGAGAAGATCTTCAACACAATTGTCTGGGAGCCATTACGGTAGGTTCAACACCACTTCTTCATGGGAGCACGGCTTGATAGCGCAAGAGCTGGAACTTGGAGCATCCACTTCCTTGCATCTTGAGCTTTCCCAATGCTATGAGCTTACTCCAAAAGCATCTTCCAACTTACAAAACCACCAACATTAAGTACCGAACCTCGTTCAATACCTACAACCACGAAAAGAGAAGAAATAAAGGAGAAAACACAAGAAAAACCATAAAAACACAAAACAAGAGAGAAAAGGGAATTAAAGAGAAAATGCATAAAAGTAAGCATTTATTAAGAAAGAAAGCTATGAAAAGAAGGTAAAAACAACCTAAATATTCATCAAATGAGTGCCATAAATGACACTCATTAGTGGGTGACATTCGATTTTTGTGTTTTCCCCTCTCGGTAGTCGTTATGCTGCCTAAATGAGTCTAGAACACGTATATTAGTTCTTTAGGAGAGTAAACTAATAAAGAATTTTATCTATTATAGCATGGACTCCCCTCCCTTTGTCGATGCTGAGGAAGATCTAGGAGGACCAGTGCCTAATGAGGCAGATCGCCCTCGAAAGAGGGTGATGCGTCCTCGTGAGGAGGTTCGAGAGCGACGCGTCGGAGCTGATCGACGTCGTCATGAGGACGTGGTCTGGGAGGCTCCTCCCAACTAGGATTATCAGGTCCTTAAGTGGGATCCAGACCATCATGTTTCGATACGGAGTTGGCGCGGTGTAGTGAGTTCTTTTACGCCTCCGTTTTTTTTATCGTTTTCTCTTTTTTTTTCTCTTTTTTTTTTGAAAGTCATAACCTTGTTTTGTTATATATTTTCTTTAGAACGAGCCTACCATGCGTCTGTACGGCTCGGGTGACTTAAGAGGCCGTTTTGAGAGTTTACCTGATGTCATAAAGGAGGTGGTGGAGCTTTCGGGGATTAGCCCCCAGCTGGCGGCTTTTCAGGATTTATCGAGTCAGCCTGCATCGTCAGCTTTCCATGGCGAGTTGCTAGAGTTTTGGTGGGATTCCACCAACACTTTTAATTTCCCATGGGGGGAAATGACGGTTACCCCTTACGACTGCTCTATGATTACGGGTTTTCCTTTCGGAAAAGAGCCCGTAATTATTGAGAATGTGAAGGGTTTAGACGAGAGACTGCGTGTCCTCGTGGGGGACCGTCTTGCGGCACCCACTTACTTGTATGCGTAGTCTTGTCCATACTCGGTTCTTGCCGACGAGCTGTCGGTTGGCGAGGTTAATTGGCAGTGTACTCCTAAGCTACTGGCTCGGATATACATTGCCCACATTTTCTCCTTCACTATCCTTAGTGATCGGGGATAGCGTTTCGCCGTCGAGTTACTTATTTGCCTCAGCGATTTGGGGCAAGTAGGCAACTTGAGTTAGGTTGAGGTGTCGTATGCCCGCATGCTTACTGTTATGGGCAAGGCGACTCGGGTGATGGATTCCGGACAACTACTAAGGTGCCTCGGATCTCCATTTCATGGCATGGTAGTATCCTTGAGGTACGTGTTTATTTTAACCTTTCGTTTATTTTTATTATCTTGGCTCTTTTTATCACGTCATGTTCTTTTCTAGGCTTGGGGGTACTTGTACCTGCCTTTCCTAGCCCCCAGGAAACTCAGGGAGGCTCGTTTCCCTATCGGCTATCGCCTGGTCATGATTAGGATGAAGCGAGCAACTACAGCGAGCGACTTTCGCCAGAGGAATCTTTCGGCGACTCGTGCGTCGGTGAGTATGATTTTGACAACACACATTTTTAAAGGTATTTTTTCGAGTGACTTTCTCATGTGGTGGTGTTTTTTTTTTTTTTTTTTTTTTTTTTTTTTTTTTTTGTAGATGGATCTCCGTCCTTGTAGTTTGATCGTCGGGGTCCCTGAGGCTGTCCGGTCTGGCGCAGTTAGATGTCATTTCAGGGCCCTTTATCAGGGCCTTTCCGTGCTTCAGCAGACGGACGCTTGGTTTTTAAGCGAGCGAGTCGTCTGGCAGTTTTTGTCAGAGGAGCCTTTGGTTCCTGTGGACCCTCCGATCTAGATGCTGCGTTCGAATCTGCTTTCTACCGAGGATCGAGCTCAAGCGATCCTTGCTTATCCAGCGGAGCAGCTGATGGTGCCGGGTGCATCTTACGCGGCGTTCGTTGCATTCAGGCTGACTTCTATTCCAGCTTTCGTTTCGGTTAGTATTTTTTCTTTTCTTTTATTATTATTATTATTATTATTATTATTATTATTATTATTATCGCTGCTCGGAACTTAACTTCTTTTATTTTTGCATATTTTTAGCGAGTCGAGGTGGGTGGTTGGGTGCCTCCAATTGCGGAGGTGACGTATACCGACGCTTATGGGTCGGTAATTCGTGAGACGCTTTCGGCGATGGAGGATGAGGACATACCATTTGTACCAGAGATGGTTGAGTCGGTATGAAGACGAGGGAGGCAATGGGTTCCCGACTTACCCCCCTCGAAAAATAACGAAACTAAAAAAGAAAATAATAAAAAAAAAAGTGAAAATGTAGAAAAAGGAACTCAAAAAGAAAGATAAAAAAGAAATAATAATAAAAATTAAAAGAAGTTAGGAAAAGGAAAAAAAAGAAAATAAAAATAAAAAATTAAAAAAAGAAAAAATAAAGAGAGGAAACAACAATAACAAAGGCAAGCGTATGGACTAGTCATAAGATTTCGTTGCTATTCCATTATTTGGTAATCCGAAATACGAAAATAACCCAATAATCATGTCGCGACAAAATAAGGCGCATGCAACTGAATGGGTTGTGCGAGACTGTCGCGCACATGTAAGTCGGTTACACGCGGCGGGCTCGCGCAACTCATGAGATGCGTGCACCACCTGCGAGTGAACTTTCCTTTGGGCAAAAATTGCCGAAAATTGTCCTATTTGGATCTATTTAAACGTGGTTTTGTGTAGGCTTTTGATCATCTCACATTCATTCGTCAATAGCGTTATTCACAAAGAAAAAAATATTGCTCTTTTTTTTTCTTGTTCTCTTCCTCTTTTTTTTGAACAATGGTGAAAACGTTTGAGCAACGTTTGAAATAATGGGTCACTTCCCTTTCTACTGAGGACAAACTAGCCTTTAAAATATACCACCTTGACCCTCTATTAAGTTATATGCAACTCAATATAAATTTTGATACCTCCATGCTGCGGCCAATCATTGGGACTCAAACCATCATCTTTTTCTTTTTAAGGGGAAGGAAATTGTCCCATTACCTGGTGAGTTTGAGTATATACTAGGCTTCCCTATAAATACTCTCCCTGTGACGTATTCCCCTACCTTGTCAGATTCGAAACTTATGTTTCAACGATTCTTTGGCTTAAATGACAATAATATGGACAAAATAGGGACAGAAGAAGGCGTGAATTTCATTCAATTCATTGAACACTTCTTCGCTCCTTGTAACAACTTGACTAAAAAACTTTTTAAAATTCGTGCTTTGTGTTATTGTCTTGTTGTCAATTTTTTACTTAGGACAGACAAAGAACATGGGGATTATTCAATTGTGTCCATAGTGGAGCAAATAGAGGGATGTCATCCACCCACTCCCTTAGCTCTAATGGAAACTATACATTGCTTAAACCATCTTAGAGGAGATCCAAACGAGAACGGTTTCACGGGGAGTCCACTCTTATAACACGTATGTTTTTTTTTAGTCAAAAATTAGCGCATCTCTGGAAGTTGCGCTGGTCTGACCAGTGCAATCTTCCAAGATGCGCTCGCGACTATTTGTCTTGCGTGTGCCACCTGCCGTTGTAATGTCGCAAGCTAATTTTTCTCTTTTTTTAAGATTTGGCTCATGGATCGCTTACGAATTGTTGATCAGTCACAAAATCTTGGTCTAATGGAGTGAAAACGTTCCATGGTCGTCGTATTCTTCACAAACATAAGAATGAAGAAGAATGGACATCCTTTATTTATCATGGGGTTACTAACATTCGCTTTGTGATTCCTTGGTGGAACATAAGTAGTATGATCGGGAATAGTTTCAATTGTCCCTATATTAGGCTTTTAGGCCTCTCTAGTACTACTTATATTTTCCTCGCAGGGTAATGAGACAGTATGGGATGAAGAATTCCCCCAAGCTAAACTTTTGCTCGTCCTCGAGCAAAACAAAATCAAACCCAAGGGAAAATGATGACACTATTCAAGTAAAGAAAGAAACAAGAAAACTACAGAAGATGAGATATACACTAACTCACTTTCGTAGGAATCACGGTCAATTTTAGCAACTAAAGACAAGCCATTTAAACCCCTAGATCGCTCTAGAGGACGAGTGATGCCCTCGTAAAGGTTTCCAAAGAGGTTAACCTATAACTCTTTTTATTAAAAAGGAGGCAAAGCAAAAAGAAAAGAAAAGAGAAAGTTTAAAACCATGAAAAGAAAAGAAATGCTTATACAATGGACTTTTGCACATGATCAAGGCACGAAGGATATAAAACTTTCTAAAACAACAATGGTAAGCATGTTCTAAGATATTGAGGGTTGATTGAAACATAGGGTATGCTAAGTGTAGAGAACTAATGAGGCGCAATCCACTTTCATCCCAACCAATCTAACCGTGTTCTCCCTAATGGCTTCAAATCATCCCTTAGTAAGCGTCTCTATGGTTCCTCGAAGGAACCGGAAAAGAATATAATTTGAGGGTTCTCGACATCTCGACCTTGCATCCCTTTTCCTTAGGCTTTAACTTATAATGCCCTCCCTCGGTATATGACTCAACCACTAGGTCGAAAGGACTTTCCCAAAGGTTGTAACGTAAGGGCAAAAGGTTAGGGGTAGGCTTAAAATTTAGAATTTGGTGGTATACCTAGATTATGAAGCAAAGGTTGGCCACACCTCGACATCAAAACCAAGAAGTCACCAAACAAAAACAAACTAATACCCCCAAGCTTATTCAAAGCTATATCCACAAGCATATATACAAAAAGCGTAAACGCTTCTCCCCCAAGCAAAAAGGAAGCATTGTCCTCAATGCTTGAAAAGGGAAAAGAATCACATCAAACTGTTTTTTGAATTTTCTCTTTTTCACTCTTTTTGTTTTGTAATTTTCATTTTATCAAAGCAATTGTCCTCGCCTCTTTTAACTGTGGACGGCTTTTTCGATTTTGCATTTATTATGTCCTTGCCTTTTTTAACTTTGGACGGCTTTTTCATTTATTCATTTGCCATTATTCACAATATATACAAAAGACAAGCGTGCTTACAAATAAAACCAATATCCAACCTTTTAGACCACAAACTCCAAAAAAAAAAAATTATGACCATTTGCTTCACAAAAACCAAGATTGGAACCAAAAAGAAACAAAAGGCTCAAAGTTCTAAATATATGGCTTGAAAAGAAGGGGAAAGGCTCCAATGGTTAGAAAGATGGCAAATGTAAACCCAAAGAACTAAAAAGAAAGAAGAAAATCCTATAAATGAAAAATTACCACCCCGAAAAATGGCCTTTGTCCTTCCTAGTTGGTTCGGTCTCGTGTTTGAGAAGGTCAAGATTCAAGATTAGGCATGCAAAGGTTAAGGATCTACGTCGCACAAACAAAAATGATGAAGGCTTGAAAAAGAAAAATCCTCACACGGTTGTAGAAAAAACTTACTAAAGTGTTAAATCCACCAAAGGAAGCAACTCCGTTTTACCACAAACCAAAAGAATCCGGCTTCAAGGCCCCAACAGGTCTAAACCGCTACCTTAGCATACCCTATCCTAGAGTCAACCAAAGATACTCTCAAACTGTGCAAACCATTGTATTTAGGAAGAAAAATAGCCAATGTGCAAGTTCAAGTGGTACTAAGTCCAAAGTAAAAGCAAAAAGATGAAGAAAGAAAAGCAATGCCTCAAAAACATTTTATTCATATTCACAAAAACAAGTTTTGTTTGTTTTTTGTTTATTATTTTTTATTTTCTTTTTTTATATTTTTTTCGAACAAAAGAAAAGGACTAAAAACAAAATAAAGAGAACAAGGGATAAAAAGAAAAGAAAAGAATAAGAAAAAAAGAAAAGGAAAACATGAAGGAAGATGAAAAGAAAAGAAAAAGAAAAAGAAAAAGAAGAAAAGGAAAATGAAATGAAAAATAGAAAAGTAAAGGAGAAGTAAAAAGCAATAAGGAAGTAATGCTAACACACATAAATCCCAATCAACAAACAAGTGAACATTCGGCCACAACGCCAATGTTCCCAAAACACTAGGGTGTTAAAAAGCAAACAACCTCGAACCATGCAACTTCTCCTAGAACTAATCCTAAACTAAGCAACCAAGAAAAAAAAAGAAAAGAAATAGAAAGATCTCACCGGGCGCCAAAGCTATTGCACATTAAACAAGGCGAAAGAGCACCTTTATGAATCGTCGAAATCCAAAGCATAAGCAATAGAGCAAGGTGAGAAATAAAAAACTATATACCAAGAAAATTGTTAGTAACTTCAATACAAAAGAAAAGAAGAAAAGAGAAAACAAAATGCATGAAAAAAAAGCAAGTAATAAAAGCAATAGGAATAGGATCAAATTAGTGTAGGAAGCAGAATAATCAGACTGAAGCAGTATCGTAAGACAAGATATCAGACAGTCATCATCAAGAATCATCATAACAGAGACACAGAGAAACTCAGCGAACAGCGATCAGCGAAACAAGCAACAAAATCAATAACCGGGCAGAGAAATCAGCAGAAATACAGCAACATCATCATAAAATAATGAGACTAATCATCTAAGACCGGCTCACCCGACCTACCCCACCTTCCAAAAGTCTCGGGGTTCGGAAAGGGCGAAGGATTAGCCGGATCATATGTATAATCACAACCACCGGGCCGCCGATAGTCTTAAGTGGCCGGGGTGGTGCCTATGATAGAACTAGGGTGAACATGAGGCCCTCCCAATAAGGGTAGCAAGGCCGAGGACCAATGGTAGGATCAAAAGGCTCCCATTGAGGGATAGGTCCTTGTTGGACCGGGAGATACGGGTAATTAACACAGGGCTCAATCTCCCCCCTCCGAACATGTAAATCGTACAATTGATTTGTATGATAGTCATAACCAAGATTAGGGGTTTGCATAGAAGGCATAGAATATAACACATTAGCAATAGCATCAAGCCTAGCATGAATCGTTGACAAATCAAAAGTAGAAGGAGTAGGAGAGGGGGAAGGAATAGGTGTACCTTCCGGTTCAACCGTAGGAATAGTGTGAACATTCGATGAGAAAGCATTGGTTGAGCGGCCTCTTGTATGATTCGTCCTACGTCGAATAAAAGGATCAATATCTCGCACCGAAGGCCTTCAAGACAAGGAATCTTTCTCTTTTGGTCAGGTAGTTGCCTCTTTGCATGGGATTAAGAACCATTCTTTAATCCGGGAAACTTTCCAAATGAAAACATCATCCTTTCTAGTACGATCGAGGAACTTTTGGTTCACAAGGGCGGAGATGTTGAGGAAATGAGAAGAAGATTTTTCTCGAGGATCAATAATTGGGGGAAGCTCATTTAACAAAGTCTTATAGTCGTCATTGATGCAAAGAGCTAGGATAGAAATCATTCCTCCCAATTGGATGCTCCCCGATAGGCTAACTCCATCACGGATATCCAAGAATCGATTGATCAAATGCTTCGTGAAATCCACTAGCTCAATCTTAAAGTCGTTTTGGTCGGCTATCCACAACCAACAAAGCTCCGCTCGGGAGATAGCTCCCAAACTCTCCTTAGAGCAAAGAGCGTAAGTGAGGAGACGGTTGAAATACCGCATAGCCGGATGAATCATAGAAGCGGTCTTGGAATTTTGAGGCTCATACTTCCCTTCCCCCGAGATACTTCTCCACCAACGTTGCTCATTATATCCATGGTCATTTGCCATTCTACTATGCGCCGGATAGATACATTGTTCCGCGTCCGCGACCCATGGAAACTTGAAGTATGAACATAGTTGAGAATCCGTCAATGAGTGATCATGATTGAAAAGTTGAAAAGTCAAAATCCTGGAGGAATCGTCACCCGGTTCTCGGACTACTTCAAGAGAAGAAAGAAATTCATAGGTCACTCTAGCATAAGTAGGGGCGCTCAAATCTAAGAACTCTAAAAGATCAAGGCCCTTTGCAAGAAGTTGAACGTCCTCATCAATGCCGAGAAACTTGGTTGTTGCTTGATCGTAGAATCTTGTTGGTATTAGCTTTCTCTTGGATAGACGCTTGAAACGATCCCAATGTGATTCTTTAGAGAATTCAATGCCGTATGTTTCTTCTACCTCGGGTGGAGGTGGAACAACATGCCTATGCTTGCTTGAAATCGATCTTGCTCGCTTCTTGTGACGGATTGGAGCCATCTACAAGGATGAAAACAACTCATGAGCAAATCTTTACATTTGTCATATTTCTATAATAAGCATAAGTAATTGCTCAAGAATCAAGCACAAATGCAATTATTTCAAAATAGAAACAAGAGATGGCTACATATGAACAATGCCATTAATATAGAGTCATGAATTTGAAGCAAGTAGGCATGGATTTAAAGGCAAAATTGAACATAAGAGACCAAATCATGAATCAAATTGAGCAAAATAATCTCAAACATTGAATTATCAAAGCAATAAAACCATCATAAAGAATACCCATGAGAGAGAAAATGACCAACAATGGTGAATCAAGCAAGGTATACAAATTCATCATGAAAAAGCTTCAAGTTAACATCCAATAACATCATTCAACACAAATTACAAGCTAAAAGAACCAACAATGGAGTTCTACCATGAAAGCAAAAATAAGGGTTTCAAGCTTGAACAATGAGGAAAAAGATGACTAGAAAATAAGAAATTATACCTCAATGAAGCCTTGAATTACTTGCAAATTGCCCAAAATGAAGATTTAAGAACAAATAGAACACCCAAAGACAAGATTCAAGCACTAAATCAAAACACCAAAAGTTCGAAATTATGCCCAATTTTCGAATTTCAAGTTTGAAATTTTTGGAATTTTTTTTGTTTTGGAAGGGATTTGATTATGCTTTGATGTAATTTGTAAAGAAATGAATATTAAAAATGAATAATTGTGTGAATTTGCAAAGGGTTGGAAGGGTTTGAAGATAGAAGAATGAGTGAGGGAGTAAGGGGAAATCGGGGAGTGAGAATGGAGAAATAAGGGTGGTGCGTCTTTTAGGGTTAAAAGGGGGATGCTGAACGCACCTGGCGGCTGGCGACGGTGCATGCGCGCAGGCGACAATGTGTGCGCGCAGGTGATAGCAAGGGAAGGGGTTTGGCGCGAGGCTTGGGTTGGAAAATTTGCCAGAATCGCTGCCTACCTGGTGCGTGCGCGCAGCCAGAAGGTGTGTGTGCACCAGGTAGGGCCTAGGTTGGTTCAAAAATAGGCCAAAACTTTGACCCCTGTGGTGCGCGCGCGCAACCTAAGGTGCGCGTGCACCAAGCAAGAATATTTCGGCCATGAATATACTCTCGTGTTTGCATAATGAGACATTTGAAAGCGCATTCGAAAAAGAGTAGAAAATCTATAAAAATGCAAACATGAGAGCATAAGACCCCAACAAGATTTTTCACCTAAACTTAACTAAACCTCGTGAAATCTTGAAAGAACACCAAAATTGTTGGAAATTTTCTTCGATCCAATCTCATGGTACCTAAAATCTTCATTTTTGAATTGTAGAGAAGAACCTTATTGCCAACACCAAAATCTTTCTTCTCAATAAGCTTGTCATGTGTTTCCTTGGAACGAGTTTTGTACACACTAGCACAATCATAGGCATCAAGCCGAAGCTCCTCTAGCTCATGAAGATCTAACCACCTTTCTCCCCCGCACTTGCCAAGTCAAAGTTTATCTTCTTGATTGCCCACAAAGCACGATGTTCAATTTCAACCAGGAGATGGCATGACTTGCCATAGACTAGGCGGTATGGAGTGGTACCTATGGGGGTCTTGAAAGCCGTTCGATAGGCCCAAAGAGCATCATCCAACTTATCCGACCAATCCGTTCGATTTCTCGCAACCGTCTTTTCAAGGGTGAGCTTGATTTGACGATTAGAGACTTCCACTTGACTGCTCGATTGGGGATGATATGGGAGGCCGAATCTTTGATGGACTCCATGCTTCCTCAACATCTTTTGAAAGGCATGGTGAATAAAATGAGAACCGTTGTCGCTTATTACCGCCTTTGGTACCCCAAATCTTGGAAAGATTATCTTCTTAAACAACTTCATAACCACCTTGTGGTCATTAGTTAGGGAGGCAATGGCCTCAACCCACTAAGACACGTAATTGACCGCCACAAGAATATATTGATTTCCGAAAGATGACGGAAATGGCCCCATAAAATCAATACCCCACACATCAAACACCTCCAACTCGAGTATGGGTTGTTGAGGCATTTCATTTCTCTTGGAGATGTTCCCAACTCTTTGACATCGGTCACATGTCTTTACAAAGCCCCATGAGTCCTTAAAGAGATGTGGCCACCATAAAACGCATTGAAGGACCTTAGTGGCGGTCTTAGAAACACCATATGGCCCCCGCTTGGATCTGAATGACACATTTTCAAAACACTAGGCACCTCTTCGTTTGGCACACAACGTCTAAGTAAGCCATCGACCCCTTTCTTGTATAAGATGGGATCATCCCACATATAATGCCTTGCCTCTCTCTTGAGCTTCTTTCTTTGGTTCTTAGAAAAGGAAGGAGGAAACTCCCAACATGCAAGAAAGTTCACTAAATCGGCAAACCATGGGAGCTCCTTTGCTTCAATAGCATACAAGAAATCATCAAGCATCCTATCCTCAATTGGAGAACCATCATCATGAGTTTGAGAATCTTCTAAATGAGAAAGATGATCCGCCACAACATTTTCCGTTCCTCTTTTATCCCTAATCTCAATGTCAAAGGTTTGGAGCTCAAGAACCCACCGGATCAACCTTGGCTTGGAATCTTTCTTGGCAAAAAGATACTTGAGAGCCACATTGAGAGCCAAGAATTCCTTCTCCGTTGTAGTGTAATTTCATTGAGCTCCATTTAGAGTCTTGGACATATAATAGATCACATGAAGTTTCTTGTCCACTCTTTGACCCAAGACACCTCCTATTACCGAATCACTTGCATCACACATCAACTCAAATGGTAAATCCATCTTGGAGCTTAAACAATAGGAGTAGAGATTAGAGCTTTCTTCAACTTATTAAATGCCTCCAAACACTTATCATCAAACACAAATTCGACATCTTTTTGAAGAAGATCATTGAGGGGCTTTGCAATGAGCGAGAAATCCTTGATGAATCTTCTATAAAACCCGGCATGCCCTAAGAAAGATCTCACTCCCTTTACATTCACCAGAGGTGGAAGCTTTTCAATGACTTTAATTTTTGCTTTATCTACCTCTATCCCCTTATGAGAGATCTTGTGGCCAAGGACTATGCCTTCCTCCACCATGAAGTGACATTTCTCCCAATTCAAGACCAAGTTCACCTTCTCACACCTTGCAAGACATTTTCAAGGTTTTTAAGGCATGCCTCAAATGAAACACCTCCTACGGAGAAGTCGTCCATAAAAACCTCCATCTTCTCTTCCAACATATCTCCAAATATACTCATTATGCATCTTTGAAATGTCACGGGAGCATTGCAAAGGCCGAACGACATTCTCCTATAAGAAAATGTATCATATGGACAAGTGAAGGTTGTTTTCTCTTGGTCATTCGGGTGGATAGGGATTTGAAAAAATCCCGAATAACCGTCAAGAAAACAATAGAACTTGTGCCTTGTTAGTCTTTCAAGCAATTGATCAATAAAAGGAAGGGGGAAATGATCTTTTTTTGTAGATGTGTTTAGACGTTTATAGTCTATACACATCCTCCATCTCGTGACCGTCCTCGTCAGAATGAGCTCACCTTTCTCATTCTCAACAACGGTCATACCTCTCTTCTTTGGGACAACGTGAATGGGAGAGACCCACCTAGAATTAGAAATGGGGAATATGATTCCCGCATCCAAAAGTTTGGTGATCTCCTTCTTCACTACCTCTCCCATTTAGGGGTGTAGCTTTCGTTGCCTCTCAATAGAAGGTAAAGCATCCTCCTCAAGAGTTATGTGATGTGTACATAAAGCGGGGCTTATACCTTTGAGGTCATCAATGGTATAACTCAAAGCACTTCAGTGCTTCTTCAAAACACCACACAACTTTTGAGCTTGATGCTCACTCAAAGAAGAGCTAACAATCACGGGAAAAGTGGAGTTGGATCCTAAAAATTCATACCTAAGGTGTGATGGAAGAGGTTTGAGCTCAACCATTGGAACACCTTTACCTTCCTTCGATGTTGCCACTTGTAACACTTCTTGGCTAGAAATGCTCAAACACATTTGCTCTTCAACATCCTCAAAGCATCCATTGAGCACATCTTCATACAAAGCCATCTCCTTGCTAGGGGTACCTATCTTTTCCTTATTCAACAAAACATTCTCAAGAGCATCGTTAGAAGTGAGCGATTGCTCATGCATAGAAGACACAACATGATCAAGAGAATCAATCAACATACAATTTTCTAAAGAAGAACTTGGATACTTCATGCTATCATTTAAGTCAAATTCTATCACCTCATCCCCTACTTTGAGTGAAATTTTAGCACTTTTCACATCTATCAAAGCACCCAAAGTAGTAATGAATGGTCTTCCTAGAATGATAGGAATATTAGCATCTTCATCCATCTCAAGCACCACAAAATCTACCGGAATAACAAATTTCCCAACACTGAAAGGAACATCCTCTACCTTACCCTTAGGAAACTTAATTGACCTATTGGCCAATTGCAAAGTGATGTTAGTAGGTAAGAGTTCCCCTAGCTCAAGTCTTTGGTAAACCGAATATGGCATAAGGCTAACACTAGCTCCTAGGTCACACAAGACATTCTCAATTTGCATTTTATAAATGGCACAAGGGATGGAAAAGTTTCCGAGGTCTTTTAGCTTAGGTGGCATCTTGGGATCTAGGCCTTGGGAAGGTAAAGAAGAAGGACTAGCATGGTCTTTCAAAGCATTAGCAAGTTGAGAAATTTGGTTTTCAAGCATCTTATTATGAGTCATTATTTCATTAAATTTCTTATCACTTACGGTCATGTAAGTGTTTAACAACTTTGTTTGATTTTCAATGATTTCTTCCAAATTTGTTCTATGTGAAGAAGAAGAGGATTGAACATAGGAATTATCATTTTGGACCTTTGGAGCAAATCCGGGTGGAGGGCCTCTTTGAGCACTGTTTTGAAAGTTGCCTCTACCTTGATTGTTCCAATTACCCCTATTTTGATTTTGACCATAACCTTGATTATGGTTACCACTACCTTGATTATGATTCCCATAACCTTGGTTTTGATTACCATAATTTTGGTTTTGATTTTGGCTACTATAACCTTGATTGTTATAGTTACCTCGAGAACCTTGGTTCCCTTGGTTCTTATAACCACCACCTTGGTTATAGTTGTAAAAATTGCCATGATTGTTGTAATTCCTATTCCATTGACCTCTTTGATTCTCAAACCTAGAATCATGATTATTTGACACATAGTTCACATGCTCATTCACATTTCCATCTTGATCATCACAAACATCCATACATGCATGAAGGCAACTAGAAACATCATGATCATACGACCCACAATCATCACAAAACAAGCATCCACTAGGCATGTTATTAGAAGAAGGAGGGGGTTGAGAATTAGAAGACATACCTCTCCCCTTAGATAGGGAGGGAAGACTTGAACCTTGGTAGGTACTTTCCAACTTTGCCTTGATAGCGGACATCTCCTTCCCCAAGTTTGTCATTTATGAGGATAGATTGTTGATTGCATTTAGATGATCAACCGAGTACACCGAAGAGCTAATCTTGCTAGTTGACTCTCTTTCTCCATCTTGCCAATCTCTATAATACATCACTTGGCTTTTGCTTGAAACCTTGAATCAAATCTCTAGCCTCCGTCGTTTTCTTTTGAGGATAGAAACGAGATAGAAATTCCTTGGTAACCTCGTCCCATATCCTTAGAGAATTCGGCTTAACCTCCTTGTCTAGCCATTCCAAAGCACGCCCTATGAGAGAAAAGGGAAAGAGCTTGAGGCGGATGAATTCTTGGGAAATTCCGTTCGCCTTGATAGTATTGCAATATTTTTCGAACTCCTTGAGATGATTTAGTGGGCTTTCATGCTTGGCCCCACTAAATTGTCGCCTCTCTATCAAAGTGATCATTGCCGGTCTTATTTCAAAATCATTTGCCGGTGTTGTAGGTGGAGCAATCCCACTCTCAAATCTATATGCACCGGGAATACCCAATTCTTTCAATGCCACTCTCGGATTTTCTCCCATTCTTGCTTGTTCTTCTTGTTGTGGTTCTTCTTCACTTGAAATGCTAAGGCTCAAAGATCGTCTAGCACCCCTCAACCTTGCAATAGTTCTCTCAATTTCCGGATCAAATGGCACTAGAGAATGACCACGTGCTCTATGCATAAAATATCAAAAGAAATGGTTAGTAGCACGGCTACAAATGTAGCCTAAAAGAAAATCTTTTTGTATTTTCAATTAAAGGTGAAATAGACTCAACAACTATAACCAAGCACCAATATCACTCCCCGGCAACGGCGCCAATTTTGACAGGAGGAAAATGTATGTCGTTATCTACCTCTCCTAGAGCTAAACTTAATTTGTAAACACTCGACCAACCCTAATACAAGTATATGGTAAATCAAGGGTCGAACCCAAAGGAATGAGTAGGAACGATGCTATAGCCTATGTCAAGCTAATTCAAAGAATATAAATGGTTGTGGTTGGTAACTAAGATGTCAAAAAGCTAGACAAATTGAGGAATTCAATATGCTAAACACTAGGGATATAGGTTCCACATGCAAGCTCAATGATTATGCTAATTTATAGATCACTCAATCGATTCAACATCACAAGGGACAAACAATAGTTGTAATCAAAGGAATCCAAAAGCTATCTCCTATAAGCCAAGATAGGGTTCACTATGAATGGCTAACAAGGAAATTCACAGTCAAATTCAATTAATTAAAGAAATTCTCAAATCAAGGGTTCATGTCATTGAAATTTGCAATGCAATCTAGATTAATCTTATAGGTTGATCACTCCTAGTTTAATTAATCACATGCACAACTATGTCAACCAATTTAATTGCAACAATCCAATCAATTTAGTATCATTAACTAGCAAAAATCATCAATCAAGCATGTTTCCCCTTCTCCCTAGCAACTAATCTACTCACTAAACATGGTGAAATTAAGGAACAAAACAAATTCAATCAAATTCATATTCATTTAAAGCTTAATCAAAAGAAAATCAATCAATTAACAAATTCTAGAGCAAGGAATGTAATCTCAATAAAAATTCAAGAAACTAGAAAGAATTGCATTAAAAGTAAATCAAAGGAAAGAAATCTTACAAACTTCCATTGAATTGAAGAATGAATTTCAAGATCAAATTGAAATCTAAGATCAAATTCAGGTACAAACAAGTACATCTTAAGCTTCTCTCTCTACTATTTCTGGAAATTTATTTCTCAAGTACAAAAGTTAAGTCGTCATAAAAAAGAAAGTCAAAAGCTATAAATAGGAAAATCGAGCGAAGGGGGCCGCACAGCGCCGTGCGCACGCACAGGCCAGCCGCGCGCGCGCACCCCTGTGTGGTGCACGAGGCCTTGGATCCTTCGCTTGCTTGATCAAACTCCGCGCTCCCGAGCATCCCCATCATCAGTGCACTCGAGATGATGCCCGCGAACAAGGCAGTCCCAAAATGAGCAAATTGACTTGATTATTCACCTACAAAACACAAATAAAACAAAGAGAGAAAGCATAACAAAGTAAAACTAAAACTAAAACTATGAATTATCAACTAAAAATATGAAAAAATCGTAAAAACTAATCGAGAACCAAAGTGAATTATAAAAATGGAAAATCAAATAAAACTAAGAGAATTATATGAAAATGATGAAAGAAAATGAACCTAAATCTTATTCTTTTGAGCGCCATAATTGACGCTCATCACATGAAGCAAATTATTCCCCCATAGGATTGTGATGCTCCCAAGGATGTGAATTTTAGTGCCGAACGGATCCCTCGTTGGATGCAATATTGGACTAGTCTTCCTAAGTGGGAGGTGCAAAATCCTACGGCGAGCATAGTGTTATCTTCCTTTTACAAAGCTTGGATGAATGCGGCAGACAAGGGAGAGTTAAACAAGGCTCATTAACAAAGTCACCCGCCTCGGCTCGCAATCCACCCAATCCTTCGATGCAATTAGCCACTACTACTCCTCCTAGTGGTCAAAACAAAGGAGTGAGAAGAAAATTAGAATTCTCCTCATCACCTAAGGCTCGTTCAAGAGAACTCAAAAGGAAGGTTGCTCCTAAACCTGCGCAACAAGGAATAAAGATTAAAGAACCTTCATCAAATCCCCATAAGAAGACTCCGTTAAATGCTAAAGACAAGGGAAGCAGAGTTTAAAGGGCCCCTATACCCAAATTGAAAAACAATGTTTGGGTCAAAAAGAAGGGAGAAGGGGAAAACTCTATGGTCACCGAAAGTACTGCAATGAAAACTACTCCTCCTTCAACTGTGACTATTGAGCACATAGTAAAACCTTTGGGTGTTACACAATATTAGTAGTTTTAATTTTTCGAATAAAGTGTAATCACTACTAGTTTTTTTTTGAACTATTTATTATGTAATTCTATGATGTCTTTTGAATAATATTTTGTTTGGAATAAAAATGAGCTTTTTTTTTTATTTTTTTTTTTTTATATGACCGAATCAAAAAGATTGCCTACGTATTTGTATTACGAAATCAGGTCTTTGTGTAGTTCTTTGCGAAAAGTTTAATATTATTTTTTTTTATTATTTTTCTTTAATCCTTCTTGTAAAAATCAAATGAAAAATTAACCAAACTTTGTTTAATAATTTAAATCAAAGTTTAATTTTGTTGTTTTTCGAGTATACGTAATATTTGAAAACGCCCTTATTTTATCGCTAGTAAAAATCAAAATTTTATTCAAGCGTAAAATTATTGGTTCGTAGTTTATCATTAGGTGGCGCACAACGTCCAAGGTTGCGCGTGCATCTCACGCACAACGTATTTTGTTGCACGTGACATCTGCGCGTAACTGGTTTAGTTGCGCGTGACACCATTGCTACCAGTGTTAAATTTTTTTTTCCAATTATTATTACCCCCCAAGTGTGAAGAGTTTTTTGTGGTGTTCGAAAAAATCTGAACACTTTGAATGGTATATATTTTTTGTGATTACCCCCCAAAGTGTTATGAGCTTTATCGTATGATTCGGTAAAGTTCATTACACTTAGAATCTTTATTTGAATGCTAAGAGACATGATTGTTAATTATGAATGAGCGAGTTTATCCGGACTTTTATGTGTAATATTTTTTATGTCGATCAATGTTTATTAGTTGACGGATTTCATCGCTGCCAATATCCATTAATCAAACAGCTCCTCCTGATAGAATTTCAATTACGCAGTATGGTCCTATCCAATTAGGTTTGAATTTCCCTTCTAGGATCAGTTGGTGGACCCCTAACCTCTTTTTATACAAAGTCTCCTTCTTTAATGTTACGGGGTCGTACCCGTTTATTAAAGTGTCGCGCGATGCGTCGTTGGTAGACTTGTACATTATGTAAAGCTTTATTCGTCGTTCGTCGAGGAATAAAAGCTCTTCAATTCTCCATACCTTGCTGGTACCCATTCAGCTTCCGGTAGCTTACTTTCGAGTACGATGCGTAGGGATAGTATTTCCAGTTCAACTGGTTGAACTGCGTCCATGCCGAAAACTAAGGAGTATGGAGTTACTCTTATTGTTGTTCGTATGGATGTTATATAACCCCATAGAGCGAATAGTAGTTTGATCGGCCAGTCTTTGTAATTTTCTGCCATTTTCTTAATGACGACTGTTATATTTTTATTTGCCGATTCTGCTACTCCATTCATTTGGGGTCTATATGGGGACGAATGATGATGTTTTACTTTATAAAGAGCTAAGAGGGTCTCAACTTCTGCTTTGAATTGAGATCCCTGACCACTAATTAGTTCATGTGGAACTCCATATCTACAAAATATATTTCGCTTAAGAAAGTTTGCGACATGTTTAGAAGTGATGTTAACGTAAGAAGCGGCCTCGATCCACTTGGTAAAGTAATCAATGGCTACTAGTACGTAATCGTGCCCTCCTGCTCCTATTGGAGAGAATTTGCCAATTACGTCAATTCCCCAAGTCGAAAAGGGCCAAGGGGAAGTGAGGTTATATAGTTTGGATGGTGGGAGGTGTTGTAAATGAGCGAACATTTGGCACTCTAGACATTTCTTGACATATTGTATGCAATCATGTTCTATTATGGACCAAAAGTACCCTTGTCGTGAGATTATCTTAGCAAGTATTTTTCCATTCATGTGAGGTCCACAAACGTCTTTGTGAGTATCCTCCATAAGGCGCGTGGATTCGGGTTGATTTATATACAATAAGCATTGACCGTTGGGTCCCTTCTTGTATAATTGACCATTCACTAATCCATATTGGGCTGCGAGCGTTCTCAAAGCTCGTTGGTCTTCTGATGAAGTATTTGCAGGATAGGTGCCATGAGTAATATGTTGGAGGATATGATCATACCAATGATTTTCTCCTTCGATGTCATTTATTTCCTCTATTACGTCGCAATAAGCCGGTTTATCTCTTTTATAAACGCATAATAGCATCATATTTAAGTGATATAGAATGTTGATCATTGAGGCTAATTTTGCTAACGCATCGGTAAATTGATTCTCATCCCTTGGGAGGTATTTGAAGTTAATATAATCAAAATGCTCGCTGAGTTGCTCTAGGTGTGCTTGGTAAAGTATCATCGTGGAGTTTTTGATTTTCCATTTTTTGAGTATATGATTTATTTATTAAGCTGGAATCTCCATATACCTCTAATTTTTGCACACCTATGCTTGCTGCTGCTTCTAATCCAATAATGCACGCTTCGCATTCCGCGGCATTATTAGTAGCCTCAAAGTCTAGTTTGGCAGATATTGGAGTATGTGCTCCCTCTGGACTTATGAGTAACACTCCTACACCACATCCCTTTTGATTGGATGCGCTGTCGAAGTACATTACCCTTTTGTCATCTTGTGTCCTGAGAATCTCTCCATCTGGAAGATTAGTAGTTTTTGCATGACTTGTTTGAATAAGGTGTTGAGCTAGAAAATCGGATATTACTTTTCCTTTTATCGATTTTTCATGAATATATTTTAATTCAAATTATGCCAACATTACCAACCATTTTGGATATTCTTCCTTGTATGGGTGGTTGTTCAAACAAATACTTTATCGGATTATGTTGTGAAATCACATGAGTGGTGTGGGGCAGCGTATAATGTCGTAGATTTTTTAGTTGCCCACACTAATGCTAAGCTTGTTTTTTCCAAGGTGTTGTATTTTGTTTCATATTGAATGACTTTTTTACTTATATAGTATATTGCACATTCTACTTTTTATACCTCTTGTGCTAACATGGCCTGTGTGGCCGTATCTGTAACGGTGATGTATAGTCTAAGAGATAGTTTGGGTACTGGTGGTGCTAAAACTTGTAGACTTTTGAGATAGTCTTTGACTTTCTCAAAGGCCTCTTGGCATTGATCGTCCCATTCATGTTTTTCTTCTTTTTTCAGTTTTTTGAATATTGGCTCACAAGTCATTATCAATTTTGATGAATCGACTAATATACTGTAGCTTGCAAAGGAACCCCCTAATTTGTTCTTCTGTTGAGGGGGAGGCATATCGACAATTGCCTTTATTTTAGAAAGATCGATCTCGATACCACGTGTGCTTACTATGTATCCGAGTAACTTGTAGGAAGTTACTCCGAAGGCGCATTTTTGTGGATTCAATCTCATTTTATATTCTTTTATGCGAGTGAAGAATTTGTGTAAAGCTTTTATGTATCCCATTCTATATTTAGACTTCATGATCGTGTCATCCACATATACCTCTATTTCTTTATGCATCATATCATGCAAGAGAGTCGTAGCCGTTCTTTGGTAAGTAGCTCTTGCATTTTTTAGACAAAATGGCATGGTTGTATAGCAATACGTACCCCAAGGGGTAATAAAGCATGTCTTTTCTTCGTCTTCTTTTGCCATTATAATTTGGTCGTAACCTGCGTATCCATCCATAAAGGATAACATCGCATGTTCAGCCTTCGGGCTAGCCTTGTTGAGGTCCCTAAAGTCGACACATGTGCGAACTCGTAGGACGATGTTTGCTACCCATTCTAGGTAATTACATACGCGAATGAAGCTAGCGTCTAATTGCTTTTATACCTCTTCTTTTAATTTCGAAGCGACATCAGGTTTCTTTCGTCGAAGATTTTGTTTTACTTGTTTAGAGGTAGGGTTCAAGGGAATGGTATGTCCTGCAATTTCCCTATCTATTCCAGGCATGTCCCTGTATGACCAAGCGAACACGTCTTTGTAGACATCCATTTGTGTCTCCCCAAAACCAAACCCAGTGATGAATACCTTTTACGTCAAACCATAATCGAATGAGGTGAAAGTGTGAAAAGTCAAGTGTTGCGGTTAGTTTTTATTAAAAATCTCTTCTTTCTGTTTTCGAAAACCCACTCTATTTTATGAAAACGTCCAATTCAGTTTATTTTGGTCCATGATAAGGGTCCAATAATGGTGTAGTTGGATGGGGCTTGAAAAGACCTTTCCAACGATATATTATAAGCCCAATTCCGATGAATAATGAGGAAGTTATGGCCAAAATACTAAACTGGGCCCAAACCGGATTTTACCTACGACCCAATGATCATGAGGAGGGTCCAAAGGTTTAATCCTATTCCTAAACTAATTAGGATTGATTAGAATCTTCTATAAGTTTCTAAAATATCTTAATTATCCTTTTTTGAAAAGATAAGATCATGGAATTTGAATTTAAATAAAACTTTCCTTTTTTAAAACTTTCCTAATTCTATTCGGATTTAAAGATGTTCAAAGATAGTCAGATATTATTTTCTTGCCTCATATATTTTATCCAAATTTTATATGGTTGGATAGATCTTGAAATTATCTTTCCAATGATAAATTATAATAATAAATCCGAGCTATAACAAAAAAGATATGAAAGATATACGAAACTCTATCCAAAACTAACACCGTCCTACTATTTCGTCCATATCCTTTTATATACAAAAGATTTTAATCTGATTCCAATTGCATTTGAAAGTAGACTTCAGGAGCTTTCCAACGACATATTATATGACTTTTTTGGACTTCTAGATCAAAAGATATGATAAAAACAAAATCCGCAAAAACTGTTTCTGTCGCCAAACGACAGGCTTGTCGCCTCGCGACAGACTCTGTCGCTTGGCGACAAGATAAATTCCTGACGACAAGATCGGTTTGTTAGCGACAGAGTGGAGTTTTATTCCTTATCAAATTCTATGATTTTCCGGACTATTTTCCTATAAATAGGGTCCGAACTTCTGTTTTCATTCATCAACTCTCATTTATTCTCCCAATCAATTCTCTCATCAAGAATTACTTAATTCTTATTTTTCTCTCTCTTTCTAAACTACCTTTTTACAAACAATATTCCGCATTCACAAGACTTAGAGTCTCTTAGCCAAGTTCGAAGTTACCTTCGCCCTAGACGTGAAAGGTTTGATAATTTCTGAGGATTTGGTCCAAAACTAGTCAAAACCTTATTTAATTTGATTTCAATTTAATTCTTTAATTTCTTTATTATTTTCATTGAAGTTTACTAACTTGTGTATTTTGTTATTAGAAAGAGGTACGAGGCTTCAAAGTAAGTAGATTAGCTTACTCTCTATTTCTTTCACAATGTAGAAAGCATGTTTATTATTGTTTGATTCCTAGTATCATGTTAGGATGCTTTTAATGCTTTCTAGTATCATGTTAGGATGTTATTTTATGCTTTCTAGTATCATGTTTAGGATGCCTTTACTCCTTTCTAATATCATGTTAGTACCATGTTAGGTTTGAAGCTTCGATCTTTATTGCTTAGTGACATGCTAGGGTTTGTTATTAATCTTGTTAGTATCATGCCTAGGATCTTGCTATTATATTTAAGCTTTATTATATCATGTTATTATCATCGTTGTTATATATTATTATTATGATGCTTATGTTGCTTGATATATTTTATCGTTATTGCTTGATCACACCTTTTATGCTTGTTAAAGGGAATTTGTATTTGAAATCACGCTTAATAAGATAATTATTAATTTGGTTTAGGCTAATATGATTTTAATTCAAGTCATCGCCAATAATAGTATTATTTGTGCATTAATTTCAACCAACATAGATAAACAGGGTAGGTTTAATATAATATTTGTATGTTATTCGAAAAGCGCACATGAATACGAGCAGAAAAAGTAGAGGCCTATTTTATAGGACGGGTCCTTTCTTTTGTAGATTGGATTCGTACCCTCATCCCCGGACCCTGTTTGGTTCAAGACCTTATGGAGTAGTTGATGGTCCTTTTGGATTGTCTTTTGGGTTTACAAGTCCCTAAAACTTGTTGGCGACTCTTTTTGCTCTTTTTCTTTCCCTTTGGAACGCCACCGTACTTTAGTGTATGATCACAGTGGGGTTCAAGTTTGGGGTTATCGTAATGCTTGAAATATTCCCTACAGTTTTTGGCGACTCCACTGGGGAAGATTTCTATTTATTTCCTGAAATTTTTTATTGATTTTGGCAATTATTTAGAATGAGCGGATGAGACTCGAAAAATTCTAAGTATTTCATGTGCGTGATTTGATTAACATTATTGTCATATGCATTAAAAGGTTCTCATGGGAGCACCCCATGAGTCAATCCATAGGAATTTTACACGTAGGAAATTTGAGAAATATCTTTCATGACTAGAATCGAAAAGATGATGTGAAATCTGGAAAATTCGAAGAACACAGAAACTTGCCAAGGCATGTAGGAACTAGCGTCTAGAAAACAGGGCTTGTCGCCCGTAAAAAGTTTCTGTTGCCTGGCGACAGTTCTGTCGCTTGGCGACAGGAGCTTTTTTGCGGCGACAGTCCCTGTAGTCTGGCGCCAAGTTCTTCCAATACCGAGCCAGGGGTCTGCCTTCTTGCTTTAACCATTTCTAGCATTGTTGGCTTGATTTTACTTATTGATTGAGTCCTTTTCCCACTTTTCTGAACCCATATGTGTTCTACATATGGAAATAACCCTCTGGGGGTTCCTGCTTCACCTGCCCAATGGAATATCCCACTATCATGTGCAAAGTTCAGATTTGGGTACGTGCAAAGTTTGTGAATCCACCAAACCATGGAGTCGAGTTCGATTTCATCACGAACTCGCGGAATCCTGTCCATTCCCTCCAACCCTCCCGGTAGGCTTGTGTGCAATGCATATGGATTCATAACCATGGACCTTTTTTGACTTAACCCATATCCTCGAACTTTAGAGAACTAGAGTCATGGTTAGGTTGCAAACTCATCATATTGTGACTATGTGAACTACTTGTGCACCCTTGCTTGTATATATTATATATGTGTTAACCATTTGTTTGACTTGTGATTAAGACTAAATAAATTGACTAATGACTAAAAGGACTTTGTCTAATTAATTAATTAATTAAAGGCTAATAAATTAATCAATTCGACTTAGTACGACTTTAGGCATGTCCATTTAGAGTAAAATTACTGGAAACAGTCTAGATTAATGTTCCAGCAATGGCACAGGAATTTGGACTGTGGTGCTGCAGTTTAGTGTCTGTCGCCTGGCGACAGGCTCTAAACAGTGGCGACAGTCCTGTTGTTTTAGCGACAGTCCAGTTCTCTTGCTCGAGTCATCACGACGAGTCTAATTCACAGTCTACTAATCAGTTTATCAATTTATTAATGGCTCAAACCATGTTTAAGTCTTTAATTGAGTTTAGGCACTTAAAGTCCAATGGTCATACACTAAGAGTCAAAACTTTGTTTAATTAATTAATTAATTAATTTGAGCTAATAAATAAGCATAAAATCGAGTCATAGTTCCTTTAAGTCAACCCGGATTTTTATTCCCGTATACTGCACATGCGTCAACTTGTTTTGGTCATAGCCGGAGTTCTAGGAAGAACCACGAGTCGTATAAACTATGGATCTGTAGCCCCGAGTTTTATCTTTAATTTGGCGTTGGTTTCGTCCCAATCAGAATCACAGATTAAAAGTTATGACTAAAATACTACAGCCTGTCCAGTTTAGTGCACATACGTGAAGTCTTAATTTAGTCTTTGCTTGAGTCTAGTCACATAGTCTAGCCACATGGTCATGACACAAGTCTTAACATTTCACCTACACTCACTATTTTTAGCACACACTTTGTACATGTAACCGTGACCATGTCTTAGGTTCATGCATGAGTCGATTTTTCCGTCATTTGAGTGGGGGTCCATTCTATTCCTATTTCTTCATCTACATCTTCTTCCTATTCTCCACATACTTTCTTCCATATTTCTTCATCTACATCATGTTCCTACTCTCCACATACTTTCTCCACACATACCATTCCCTTCATTCTTTCATAATCTCTTCCCATCTATGCATGTTGAATCGAGTTCGAGTCATGTGATTGACAATAATAATAATAAAAAAAGGAGTAATGATGACACAAAACACAAGGCAAGATTCTCACTAAGATTTCGTGCTTTCTTCTTCTTTTTTCAAACCCTTCCCCAATAAGTCTAGCATAGGCACCCTTTGTTTACCTTAGATTTATTACATAGGTTTTTTTTTATTTTTTCCCCTTTAATAAAATGAGCATTTTAATTTCTTGCATATGATCATTGCATTATTAAAAAAAAAAAAAAAAAAAAAAAAAAAAAAAAAAAAAAAAAAACGCCGAATTAAGCACAAGGTATACCAATGATTTAAGGCACCCCTTGTAGCCATATCATATTTCTCACCCTTTAAATATATAATCCTTTTCTTGATAAACCACTTTGAGCCTCGTCTAACGATAGACCTTTCTTTTTTCAACCCACATCTACTAACCTTGGGATGGAATGGTGTGTAACTTATGCAAGTTCCAAATATGAAAGCTTGAGTGATTTCAAAAGAGTAAAATAAAAATAAAAAAATATAATAAAAGTGTACAAAAGGGCAAGTGTTCCAATGTCTTGGATATAAAAATGTCTTTGATAAGAACATGTCTCAGATTGCGTTTCTTATCGAGTGCTCGGTACCGTGCCTGAGAAACATGAATGCCAAGTGAGTGATAGACCGCATGATCGAGATTGCCCACACTTATAAAAAAATGCGAATATGAAAAAATGCAAAAGCAAAAAAAGAAGAGCAAAAAAAAAAAAAAAATAGAGCTCAAAAGAGAGAAAACCTCAAGCATAAAAATAAAAAAAAGATTCAAAAGCAAGGTTGCACACCTTGGGGGCTTATTTAGGGTCTTGAGCCTTTATCCCCTTCTTTTCTAACCTTTAACCTAACCACGTTACAACCCTTAAAAAGACCTTTTTGAGGTATACATACACTTGTGCGAGGTTCGGCTAGAGCTACGTTTGGCCTGATTCCTAACGGATACGTAGGCAACCTCACATTGAGGTGCGGCCATAATAAAAATGCATTCATTTTCACATTCACACACTTACACCATGATCATATCAAGGGATTTCCAATGCTCATCCCTATTTACTTAGAGCTAGACTTGGGGGATTGATCCTTACATCATTAGCCTACCTAGCCTAAGAGTCATCATTATTTGACTCTTATCAAATAATACTTCTCCATACACTTAGCCTTTGTAGCCTAACTTTAGTGTCACTTTCACACACTGCACAGATACATGACTAAATAGACTTCCAATTAGGAACCCTTTGTCATGAATTCTTAACATAACGTTGAAGCATGATTTGTCATATCACACATCACTCATCACTTATAATCATCATTGTATCAAAGTATGAAGTACTTAGCCTCCGCGCCTAAGTTACCCAAATACTTTCATAATCGAGTCAACTAAGATAGTTTAGGATGGGTTACTCCTTATACCTTGAGGAATAATATCAAATGCATATACTTGACTAAGCTCATTCAACATGCACCATCAAACACTTCAATTCTTTTTCGCGTCTTTCTTTTTTAGGAGAAAGTCGGTACCCTCCACAAAAATGACGGAAATTTTTTTCTTTTTTGCATTTTCGAGTCGCACGCCACACACGAGTCATGTACATTGAGTCATGTCGTGTCAATTCACCTTGGGTCAACCTCAAGTCAGTCAGTCACATTGAGTCAACCTCAAGTCAATCATTCACCTTAGGTCAAACCTAAGAAACACATCAAGCCTTAGGTCAACCCTGAGAAAAACACCAGCAAAGTCTTTTGGCAATTCTTTTGACTTTTACAAGATACAACCATTCAGCAAAGTTCCCGTTCGCAGCCAACCGAACGATCGCAACAAACATTCAAGTATCAAGCTCTTTTGTTCAGAGACGCGTGGACATATCATCAAGCTCTTTTGTTCAGAGACGCGTGGACATATCATCAAGCTCTTTTGTTCAGAGACGCGTGGACATATCATCAAAGCTCTTTTGTTCAGAGACGCGTGGACATATCATCAAGCTCTTTTGTTCAGAGACGTGTGGACATATCATCAAAGCTCTTTTATTCAGAGACGCGTGGACATATCATCAAAGCTCTTTTGTTCAGAGACGCGTGGACATATCATCAAGCTCTTTTGTTCAGAGACGCGTGGACATATCATCAAAGCTCTATGGTTCAGAGACGCGTGGACATATCATCAAGCTCTTTTGTTCAGAGACGCGTGGACATATCATCAAGCTCTTTTGTTCAGAGACGCGTGGACATATCATCAAAGCTCTTTTGTTCAGAGACGCGTGGACATATCATCAAGCTCTTTTGTTCAGAGACGCGTGGACATATCATCAAAGCTCTTTTGTTCAGAGACGCGTGGACATATCATCAAAGCTCTTTTGTTCAGAGACGCGTGGACATATCATCAAGCTCTTTTGTTCAGAGACGCGTGGACATATCATCAAAGCTCTTTTATTCAGAGACGCGTGGACATATCATCAAGCTCTTTTGCTCAGAGACGCGTGGGCATTCTATCAAAGCTCTTTTGTTCAGAGACGCGTGGACATATCATCAAGCTCTTTTGTTCAGAGACGCATGGACATATCATCAAAGCTCTTTTGTTCAGAGACGCGTGGGCATTCTATCAAGCTCTATAGTTCAGAGAGGCGTGGACATCTCATTCTATCAAGCTCTATTGTTCAGAGATGAGTGAAAAATCCTAAAGAAAGCTCCATTGTTCAGAGACGAGTGAACAATCCTCAAGAAAGCTCTATTGTTCAGAGACGAGTGAACAATCCTCAAGAAAGCTCCATTGTTCAGAGACGAGTGAACAATCCTCAAAAAAGACTCCATTGTTCAGAGACGAGTGAACATCAACAACAGCAAGATGGCGTTCTCTAGCTTGTAGAAGGTCGTCAAAATGAAATGCAACAAAACGGTTACTCCAGAGACGTGTGCGCGACGGTGCAAGATACGCGTTTCTTAACTCTTTTATCTGTTTAACTAATGATTGTTTTGCAGGTATCGGCGTTATAAGAATGATTTGGAATCGCAGAACGTTTTGAATCATTCTCCGTCCCTATCGCTACTTTGACTTTCGTTTTTTCGAAACATAAGTTTCTTCAAACTCAGTCAAAGTGGGGGCTTCTGTAGACACCCATTTGTGTCTCCCAAAACCAAACCCAGTGATGAATACCTTTTACGTCAAACCATAATCGAATGAGGTGAAAGTGTGAAAAGTCAAGTGTTGCGGTTAGTTTTTATTAAAAATCTCTTCTTTCTGTTTTCGAAAACCCACTCTATTTTATGAAAACGTCCAATTCAGTTTATTTTGGTCCATGATAAGGGTCCAATAATGGTGTAGTTGGATGGGGCTTGAAAAGACATTTCCAACGATATATTATAAGCCCAATTCCGATGAATAATGAGGAAGTTATGGCCAAAATACTAAACTGGGCCCAAACCGGATTTTACCTACGACCCAATGATCATGAGGAGGGTCCAAAGGTTTAATCCTATTCCTAAACTAATTAGGATTGATTAGAATCTTCTATAAGTTTCTAAAATATCTTAATTATCCTTTTTTGAAAAGATAAGATCATGGAATTTGAATTTAAATAAAACTTTCCTTTTTTAAAACTTTCCTAATTCTATTCGGATTTAAAGATGTTCAAAGATAGTCAGATATTATTTTCGTGCCTCATATATTTTATCCAAATTTTATATGGTTGGATAGATCTTGAAATTATCTTTCCAATGATATATTATAATAATAAATCCGAGCTATAACAAAAAAGATATGGAAGATATACGAAACTCTATCCAAAACTGACACCGTCCTACTATTTCGTCCAAATCCTTTTATATACAAAAGATTTTAATCTGATTCCAATTGCATTATATGACTTATTTGGACTTCTAGATCAAAAGATATGATAAAAACAAAATCCGCAAAAACTGTTTCTGTCGCCAAACGACAGGCTTGTCGCCTCGCGACAGACTCTGTCGCCTGGCAACAAGATAAATTCCTGGCGACAAGGTCGGTTTGTTAGCGACAGAGTGGAGTTTTATTCCTTATCAAATTCTATGATTTTCCGGACTATTTTTCTATAAATAGGGTACGAACTTCTGTTTTCATTCATCAACTCTCATCTATTCTCCCAATCAATTCTCTCTATTCTCTCATCAAGAATTACTTAATTCTTATTTTTCTCTCTCTTTCTAAACTACCTTTTTACAAACAATATTCCGCATTCACAAGACTTAGAGTCTCTTAGCCAAGTTCGAAGTTGCCTTCGCCCTAGACGTGAAAGGTTTGATAATTTCTGAGGGTTTGGTCCAAAACTAGTCAAAACCTTATTTAATTTGATTTCAATTTAATTCTTTAATTTATTTATTATTTTCATTGAAGTTTACTAACTTGTGTATTTTGTTATTAGAAAGAGGTACGAGGCTTCAAAGTAAGTAGATTAGCTTACTCTCTATTTCTTTCACAATGTAGAAAGCATGTTTATTATTGTTTGATTCCTAGTATCATGTTAGGATGCTTTTAATGCTTTCTAGTATCATGTTAGGATGTTATTTTATGCTTTCTAGTATCATGTTTAGGATGCCTTTACTCCTTTCTAATATCATGTTAGTACCATGTTAGGTTTGAAGCTTCGATCTTTATTGCTTAGTGACATGCTAGGGTTTGTTATTAATCTTGTTAGTATCATGCCTAGGATCTTGCTATTATATTTAAGCTTTATTATATCATGTTATTATCATCGTTGTTATATATTATTATTATGATGCTTATGTTGCTTGATATATTTTATCGTTATTGCTTGATCACACCTTTTATGCTTGTTATAGGGAATTTGTATTTGAAATCACGCTTAATAAGATAATTATTAATTTTGTTTAGGCTAATATGATTTTAATTCAAGTCATCGCCAATAATAGTATTATTTGTGCATTAATTTCAACCAACATAGATAAACAGGGTAGGTTTAATATAATGTTTGTATGTTATTCGAAAAGCGCACATGAATACGAGCAGAACAAAGTAGAGGCCTATTTTATAGGGCGGGTCCTTTCTTTTGTAGATTGGATTCGTACCCTCATCCCCGGACCCTGTTTGGTTCAAGACCTTATGGAGTAGTTGATGGTCCTTTTGGATTGTCTTTTGGGTTTACAAGTTCCTAAAACTTGTTGGCGACTCTTTTTGCTCTTTTTCTTTCCCTTTGGAACGCCACCGTACTTTAGTGTATGATCATAGTGGGGTTCAAGTTTGGGGTTATCGTAATGCTTGAAATATTCCCTACAGTCTTCGAATTCTTTAAGCGTCGATATTAGGATCGATCGCTCTTCCGGATTTAAGTTTAAGCCAATTTTGACTTCTTTCTTGTTTTAATTTGTTCTTATATTGACTGTTTCAGTTTCTTCTTTTACAGGATTCTTTTGTTCTTGTTCATTCATCAATTCAATCAGTTTATTAATATTATCATCTTCATTAGATTGATTATTATAGCAATTAAAAGATTTAAGAGAAGGCATATACTCGGAAATAGAGCTTATATTATTGAAATAAAAAGAAAGTACATCAACAGAAGAATCCTTTTTGGGATCCTCGTCCTAAGAACTAAAAAATAAAGACTTTGTAATGGCCACAAGGCCTAAATTTTCAGCTTCCTTAAAACCCAAACTAAACTCATCGTCGGATTCTTCGAGCATCTCTCCTTCACCTGTGATGATCTCCAACTTGTCACCTTTATGGTTAATCCACTTGAAAGTCTTCCTCCATCCATGCTCGAAAGTTTCGTTAGAAGGGGTGATCAATGAGGTTAGGTCGAAAGCTTCATCCTGAATGGAATTTTGATTAGCTATTGTAGCAACATGGTTTTTCTCTAGTCTAAATAGCAAGTTAAATGCTTGTCTATCATAGCACTCTAGAATTGGGTGTTTTGATTGAACGATTTCGAAATCGTCATTCAAGAAGTAGCAATCGTGGAATATTTCAAATCCAGGCTTCTTGATACCTTCTTGAACAAGTGGTTCTAGAGAGTCATAGCATGGGTAATCTTCTCCCTCCCTAATAAATTGTTCGTTGAGGGTTTGATTGTAGGATGGGAGTAAAGAGATTATCCCTTTCTTGTTATTGTCTCTACTTGCTTTGATCTTAGTATCGTGAGACTTGAGTTCCTCTTTGGTTGGCTTATATCCCAATCCAAAAGAAAAGCTTTTCTTTGGGATAGGAAGTAAAAGAGATTCCTTTATTCCTATTCCCAAAGGCATCCCAGGAAAGTAACTACTCTTGAATAAGATGTTGTTTACTATTGGCGTGGAAAATGGATCAAGCTTGAATGGTTCTTCAAGGATTTTCCTCCATTTTTGGTGTGCAAATTGCCTCCACGGCGAAACCCCACATGTCCTCTTCATCATTATCATGGTTTATTTCTAAAAGAGATTGATCGTATATTGCGATTTTAAGAGGAGAAGCATGTATAGTCATAGGAAGACCTTGATAGTTCAACTTAATCATTTGGTGGAGTGAAGATGGTATTGCTCCAAGCTCATTTATCCAAGGACGTCCAAGAAGAAGGTTTAATGTCCATGACATGGAATTCAACCATCTTTTGTATTGGGCATGTGGTAATTGGTAGCTTAACAGTTTCACACACCGATCTCCATGAATTGTCGTAGGCCCTAATGCTTTGTGTTGTTGAATGAAAATCTTTTTCTGGATTAAGGCCTAAATATTTCGCAGTTCGTAATGGGCATACGTTTACGGCAGACCCAATGTCAACTAGAGTAAAAGGGATGTTGTATCCCTTGCACCCCACAGTTAGATATAATGCATTGTTGTGGGTAGTATCTTTTAAAGGCAAATCATTACTAGTAAAGATGATTGATTTATAGGATTTTTCGCAAGTAAGCAAGCTAACGAGATCCTGTGGAGTTTTGTCCGTAATTAGAAGTTCCCAAATGCTAACATTCGCCTTAGATTGACGAAGATGTTTGACCAATGGATCTTCTAACTCAGGTGGAGGTGGCATTGGATTTTGAATTTGATTTTGACTAGTTGAAGATCCATTTGGTTGTGTTATATAAACTCGCCCAGAATGAGTTAAATGATCTATCTCATTTAGGTTAGTTGTGGGACTCATGAACCAACTTTCTTCTAGAGGCTTTGATTGTCCTCCATTTCAAGATGTTCCATGAGTTGTGCTTGATGCCATTGTTCATCTAAGGAGAGATTTGATAAGCCTTATGATTTCCCCAAGAAATGATTCCAATCAAGCATTTTATTTGTTTATTTTTGGAGACAAGGTGGAGGTGGGACGACGGCATACTTAGAGACATATAAGTCTTGGAAGTCGTCGTCCCATAACCCACACACTTCATTAGTTGCCCCTATGATTTTTGTGGTTAGAGGCTTCCCTATGGGAGTGATATAAGCCAAAGGATTGAATGTATCACTTCTCATATGATCCTCATCAATGTGAAATATTCCCAATGGGGATATATTATTGTTAGGTTTAGGCGTGGTAATTTTCCTATCGTCTACTAGGTCTTGAATTTTGTGATTTAGGACAAAGCAACGTTCAGTATCATGTCCAACACCTCTATGATAACCACAATAAGTATTGTCATCCCATTCAGGATTTCTTCTTTCTGTAGAAGGGATTGGCGTTGATCCTGTTGGTGCGAGCAATCCTTTTTCATTTAGTTTTTCTGTAATTCTTTATAGTTCACAGGAAATTTCGTAAATTTTCTTTCTCTCGACCACTTTTTATTATATTGCATTGTGCAATTGTATTGTGTGGAAGTCGCAAGTACATCAATAAAGGATGAAGTGTTATCATTCGCCTTTTTGTAGTTATTCTTAGGTTGATGATGATGAGGCTTTTTTGCTGTTTCTTTAGCAACATCATCTTTAATCCTAGTAGCCACAAAATAGACCTTTTGAAAAGTGTCTAAATCAAGGTAGTGTAGATGCTTGTTGTATTTTTCATGACAATTGTCAATGATTTTTTGTACTAACTCCAGTTCTGGTGACCTTTGGGTAAGATAGGCTGCCTTCTCTCACCATCTACCATAGAAAGCAAGGAAACCTTCATCGTCGCCTTGCTTGATCATTTCAAGTTCACGCAAAGTTGATTTGAACTCTACGTTAACTCTCATATTGGGTGATGAAAGCCGAAACTACATCTTCCTGTTTGGTTTTAAATTTAGCATCTAGCCCATAATACCACTCTCTTGCGGCTGGGTCTAGAGATAAAGGGAATGTCAAAGCATAAAGCTTAGGATCAACTCCCTTTAAAGCCATGGTGCCAGTAAAACTCATAAGATGATTTTTTGGATTATTAGTTTCCTTGAATATTGGCAAGTCTGTAACTACGAACTTTTCTGGTAAAGTGAGTCCTGTAGGAGGAGCAAACTTTTCTACATCAAAGTACTTATTCCCCATTGTGGAACGAAGAACAAGCATCTCTAACGACTTTTCTTTCATGGATAATTCATCCATCTTTAGTTGCAAAGCCAAAGCTTCGGCATTTTTCTTTTCAGCTTTTTCAAGTTTCTTGATTCTTCTCTCTTCGGCCTCTTGAGCCTTTTCCTCTCTTAAGAGAACAATCTCTTCTCGGAGTCGCTCTATGGCTGACATTGTTGTTAGACTAGAGTGAGTTCTCGAACAGAAATGGTTTAAAAGGGGTGAATTTGTTGAAGGTAAACGTAGAATGCGAGCGCCCGGGAGTCTTTGTTCCCAAGCTTGGAAACCGGCCCTAAAGGAAGTACGAAGAATTATGAAAATCGATACGCTTGTTTTGAAACGAAAAGAAGAAAAACAAAAAGAAAGAAAGACGTAAGATACATTCGAACGGATAACATCATCTTTAAACAAGATAATGATATTGTTTGTAAGAGCCTATTGTTCATGAAGAATCAAAATGACCTCGTAACAGAAGGCGCGCGCAAGAAACTAGGTTGCGCGCAGATGGCGCGCTCAACCCTAGCTCTTGCGCTGGGTGTTGCGGGCAGCCTTGTTCGTGCGATTTTTTTTTAATAGTTTTTTTTTTTGTTTTTTGTTTTTTTTGTGTCTCTTTTTTTTAACAACTTTTTTTTTCTTCATGATACCCTTCGAATGTGACTCAAAATTACGAAGGGACAACTTCGTTATTGGGATCCTAAACCAAAACTAAAAAAGCTATCCTAAAACACGTCGCAAATAGTCATGTAATCACGTAAGCATACCATAAGCCAAGATCCACATAATGCCTTTCTAAGGTCCAAAGCTTGGGTGTCCAAAGGTACCATATCTTAAGAAACGATGCACAAATCAATCACTCAACGTGTTGACTCATGACATAGTCCTCCCAACATTTTGTTGGTGATATGGGTGGGATGAGTGTTATTGATTTCGGGATAGAAGCCTAGTGTTGGCGACCCCTAGTCAATGAGCCAATTCCCATGGGTTATAGTGTGCTATGATTATGCATGATGCAATATTGCTTGTTTGGTTTTTACTTTTGCGAAAAAAGGAAGATATTATGTGTTCAAGTCTCGCTCTCTAACTAGAGATTATCCAAGTTAATTTCCGTTACAACCCATAGGTAACCTAGTGTTGGAAACCTTAGACCATAACTAAAAACTAATCTTGTAACCTCTAAGTCCCTAGTGGAGTCGCAACTGTAAGGAGGGTGTGCCCATCGTGGGGGATCCTTCTCCTTTATGCCCATGGCCGTTTAAAAGCCTAGGACTTTACACTTGTTAAGGTGTTTTATGATTTGAATTTCTAACTATTTAGGGGACCTTAAATTAGATTTGATCCTATCATTATGCTTTTTTGTAAGAAACTAGTAAGGAGTCATCAATGAGTTTTTGGAAAACTCATTAACCACATTCATGCCTTTCTCCTAATTAGATTTCATGAGATTTAGCACGATTCATAAGTTTACCCATGCCCAAATTGGTCTACTTGTACCAGAAATGAGTTCGGGAGCGAGGGTACTAAAATAACGTTCCTTTTAGGGGGGAATTGCTATTCTAGCTTTAGTGCGCCCTCTAATAGTTCTTCCTTTTTCACAATTTCATCACCAAACAATGTATGCAATCTAATACCTAAGACTAAGTTAGTTAATTTTATTTACAAGAATTAATCACGTAGAAATTACATTGTAAAAGTCGTTATTCTTTTTTTAATCAATATTCATGAAAAGAACAATAAATAAACAAGATTCGCCTTGGCTTAGGTGATCAAACAACAATTAATTATTCAATTCCTACACTATGATTAACAAAAGAATACTATGTGAAATTAGTTAATTAAAAGTTTATTTAGGTTGATCAAACAACACTAATTAAGGGTTATTTAAATAAGAAAAGAAAAGGTGATTGATCTAAGTGCTCGGGAATTTATCACTTTTCCTTGCTAGATCTTCCTTTTGAACACTTATGGACTCCTTGTTCTGTAGGGTTTTGATGAGTCAGACTCATCGCAGAAAATAAAACCCGAGCCAAGATCAAACTCACAATTAATATAATCAAAAGACATACCTTTGAAGTGTGCTTCGCTTGCCAACCGAGCTCTTACTTGAGAAAGCTTAAGTCTCGCAACGGGCGAAAACCTCCTACGATATCCACCTGCGACACGACCCCGACTAGGTCTATTACTTGGAGGTTAGCTAAGTTCGACCAAGCTACTCGAGTAATTATGAGTTTAAAGGTTTTCTCAATGGAGATGCCTTTTCTATCTCTTACTCAAGTGAGTTTTCCCATACCCCGACTTGGGTATTTATGGGGAAACTCATGAGTGAAATCCTCTCTCCCATCAATTTGGGAGAGTTGGTAAAATCAATATTCTTTCTTTATTTTTAAATCAAAAATAAAATTAAATATCGAACAACTAATTAATCAAGAAGTGGCACATTTAGAGGAGGGGTTAGGTAAGGACCACAAGGAGGGAGGGGGGACCAAACTTGATCCCCAAGCACTCCTCGTAATCGTCCACATACACCCACACCATCTCCAATCACTCGCTGCCACGTGGCACCCACACTTGGGCACTAAGGCAACTCGAGTGTGGGCTGCTGCCTCGGCCCAGCTAGCTGCTAGCCTTGGTGTAATAGCATGGTGCACAGCTGCTGCCTCGGCCCAGCAAGCCACACATACAAACAAAAGAACTCACAATACTCATGGTCGAGGAAATAGGTTCCGGTAGCCATAATGAAAGTATACTTATGACGATTTTTAAATCTCTTAAAGTATTCTCATAGGCGATCTAGTATGGTTCCAAACCAATACCTGTGTAAATGATTTATGACAATCATGTCCTTGTAGCACAAGAAACGGTGTTATAAATCAAACTACACACTAATCTAAAGCGATCATTAATCGTCCATCGTTTAAATGACCTCGATGAGGGATAATTTTCGATTATAATATTCAAAGTTCCCTTAATAAGTGATTCCTTATCAAGACTGGTCTTGATACCCTATTTTGAATATTCTCAGAATTGAATGGACTCATTATTTAATCCTAAACCACAATTAAATAGCAAACGGAGTGATAAAATTGCATGAAATTTAAATTATTCCAAAACCTAAATGGTTCTTCTTAGTGTCTTACATTAAAATGTTCAAAATTAATTAAAACACTAAACAGGGAAATCAAAGCCAATATCCAACGTGCCTGATTCCCATTGCCTCAACGTGCCTGTTATGCTTCACTTGAGGAAAAGGTTTAGTAAGTGGATCGGCTACATTGTCATCCGTTCCAACTTTACAAATTCTGATTTCACCCTCTGATTTCCATTTTCTTATCATGTGAAATCGCCGCTTGACATATTTGACCTTTTGATGTTCTCTTGGCTCTCTGGCCTGAGCAATAGCTTCATTGTTATCACAATAAAGGGCTATTGGACCCTTGATAGAGGGTACAACATCAAGTTCACCAACGAACTTACGAATCCAAACAGCCTCCTAAGCCGCTTCAACAGCTGCCAAGAATTCGGCTTTAGTTGTGCTCTGCTTGGCACTTTTCCAACTAAACGCTCCTCCATTTAGACAGAACACATATCTATATTGCGATTTGAAATCGTCTCTGTCTATTTGGAAGCTTGCGTCGGTATAACCTTCAACAACTAATTCTTCTGAGTCGCCATATACCAGAAATTTATCCTTATTCCTTTTCAGGTACTTTAGGATATTCTTGGCCGCAATCCAATGCGCCTCTCCTAGGTCTGACTGGTATCGTCTCGTAGCACTCAAGGAATACGATACATCTGGCCTAGTACATATCATGGCATACATGATCGATCCAATAAGCGAAGCATATGGAATCTGATTCATCCTTTCTCGCTCATCAGGTGTCTTTGGACACTGCTTCTTGGTTATGCCATGTGACATGGGTAAGTGACCTCTCTTGGCCTCCTACATGTTGAATCGTGCTAGTACCTTATCGATGTAAGTACTCTGGCTCAATCCAATCATCCTTTTCGATCTATCCCTATAGATCTTGATACCCAATATGTACTAAGCCTCTCCCAAGTCTTTCATTGAAAAACATTTTCCAAGCCAGGCCTTTACAGACTCTAACATCGCACTGTTGTTTCCAATGAGCAATATGTTATCGACATATAAGACTAGGAAGGCGATGCCACTCCTACTGACCTTCTTGTAAACACAAGATTCATCTGGAATCTTGATAAAGCCAAACTTAGTGATGGCTTCATTGAATTGCAAATTCCAACTTCTGCTAGCTTGCTTCAGCCCGTAGATAGACTTTTTAAGCTTGCACACTTTCCTAGCATTGTTTTGGTCGACAAAAACCTTCAGGCTGTGTCATGTACACAGTTTCTTCCAAAATCCCATTGAGGACGGTGGTTTTGACATCCATCTGCCATATTTCATAGTTGTAATATGTAGCAATCGATTTGAGGATCTGAACGGATTTAAGCATTGCGACCGGAGAAAAGGATTCATCGTAATCAATACCATGAATTTGCCTGTAACCTTTTTCTACCAATCTAGCTTTGTAAATGAATACATTTCTATCTTTGTCAGTTTTTAATTTGAAAAACCACTGACATCCGATAGGTGTGTAACCCTCGGGTAAGTCAACCAAGTCCCAAACTTGATTTTCAAACATGGAATCCATTTCAGATCTCATGGCCTCTTGCCATTTAGCAGAGTCAGAGCTTGCCATCACTGGTTTTTCGGTTGCCGGTTCGTCTCTATCCATCACTAGGATGTCTCGATTCTCGGTTAATACACTATCAAGATACCTATCAGGTTTAGACCCCGGCCTCTGCGACCTACATAGGGTAACGGACTGAGTATTTGCATTGTCGGTTTGACTTTGCACATTTTGACCAGCGTCAACAGATGCTGTTTGAGAACTTTGACTGTCAATTTGATTTTCTTGCTCGTCCTCTTGAACTTCATCAAGTTCGATTTTCCTCCCACTTGTCATTTTGGAAAGGTTTTCCTTTTGTTTTGGGTGTTTTTGTCCCTCGGGAGAGTTACACCTCAAAGACTGATCCGATTGCGCCTGTACCTGCATATAACGGAGACTCCGGGTGGTAGGAGCTCCGCCTCCGACGATAAAGTTAGAACCCGTAGGAGAATGAAAAAGGTGCGAAAAGTCAAGAGGATCTTCCCGGATTGATTAGGTGTTTTCTCTAATGTAAGAGGATGTAGGGTATGCTGTAATTAATTGTAGGTGTCCCCAAAATGGGGGGAATCTCCCTATTTATAGGGTCATTGGGGAATGTACCCCTGATTAGGTCATTCTGACCTAAGTCTATTTGGCTGCGCCGAATTACGACTTTCTCGAGATTTGGGCCCTTGAAGGCCGCCTTTCTCCCAGATTCTAGGAGTGACACGTGTCAAATGGGGATTGGTCCAACTTGGACTAATCTGGGTATGACACATGTCACGATCTGGTTGGCCCACGCGGCATGGGTAAAATTACCTAAAACATTTGCCCCTCACAGATGTGACTTGTCGCGCCACGTGGCATTTGTGACACATGTCACTCAGCCAAAATAATAATATTTTTTTTTTGTTTTTTTTATTTTTTTTTTACTTTGAAATTTTACCTTTTCACATTCCGAGGGAAATTACAAGAATGCCCCTGTATTTACCCCTCTATAAATACATGTTTTACCCCCCTTGTTTTGGACGTTTCCAAAACTTTTTAGAGAGAGAAAGTCAAGAGAAGTCTAGAGAGAGAAACTCTGACAACCGTCTACGTCAAACACAAACTCCTTCCCTTACCCGTCTGCCCCAGCCGGTTTAGTAACCGCTTGTACCTCATACAAGCAAAGCTCGCTTTCAGCCCGTCTACAGCAGCCGATCAACGCTTGACCCTTTCCAGACAAGATTCAAAGGTACCGTCTCTACCTCTTTCAGCTCATTCTTAATTTTTCCGTTTTCATAATTTCGTTCAAATAAATGGATTCATCACCAACACACACGGCACAGCATAGGACAATAGTCAATCGGTCTCCTAGTACGGCTGAGTCTAGGTCTTAGGGTGCCAGCTCTGGGTGCATGGAGCAATTTTGTGTTTCCCCCCAACCGACCGTCTCTGTGTCTGTGCATGACACAATGGCTAAAACCAAGCAAACAGCCATCAAACGGAGAAGGAGAGACGGTACGTTAGAAGTGTCGTCTGATGAGGTTACCCCGGTTGAGGGGGAAGCAAGGCAAACCAGCTCTGGAGAATATTCCCCGTCTGGGATTCCTAGGACCCCAAGTGACAGGATTATTGGTGATGAAGATGATGAAGGCGATGAAGATGTTGTCTCCAATGCTAGATCTGAAGGAAGCCCATCTACCTCAGGGTCAGACGGGGAAGAGGTTTCCCAAAGAAGAGAAGGGGAGAACCACGCGTCCGAGTCCAGCTCTTAGGACAGTAGTGATGACGATGACCTTCCCCTGCTTGAGAATAGCGAAGAGAAAGAGAGAAAGAATTGGAAAGAGAAAAATAATCCGGCTGAGATTCATGTGTCAGCCAAAGACAAGGCTGCAATAGAGAAGGAATTAGAGAGTTTTAAGCTCAAGCATCCCCTAGGAGACGGGTTTGACATCTTGGGAAGATGAACAGCGGAACGCCAATCGGTACTTTGGTTGCTACATGGCGGCATTCCTTGCCGGTCTCTGCTTCCCACTCCATGACGCAATTAAGGCCATTCTCCGGGGGTATGGCCTAGGTGTATGCCAGTTGACCCCAAATTCTTGGGTCAACATATTGGGGTATATAGCTGCCTGTGAATGGCAAGGGCTCCACCTCGACTGGGAGGCTTTTGCACACATGCACTATCTAAGCTGAAGCCCAGGCGGGTGGAGAGTGTGGGTACACTCTTACCACGTACCCTTAATACCAAATGACCTTAGACAAAGTGTCTAAGTGGGACAACTGGAAGGAGCGCTTCTACCTGGTGTCTTCTTCCAAGATGAGAAAGAACCGTGAGTATAGACAGTATAATAGGAAGCCGGATTTTCTAGGGCAGAAGTGCAAGTTCCCTACCATCCTAGATGAGGACTATGAGACAATCATAGTGCCGGGATTCTTTAGGCTTACAACTCATTACCTTTCAACTGGGGAAGCTATAAGCGTCCCTAAACACTGGATTCTCCGGCATACCTGGTTGAGAGACGAGGCATTTCTGTCCGCCTGCGGTCTTAGTTTAATGTTCGATGGTATGTCTAACTTGTACCGGCTGTGACTATGCTGTGCTCTTGAATTTATTAATGTAAGTTCTAACAGACGTTTTGTTTCCAAAAACAGCTAGAGAGATGGTTTCTGAGGAGAAGACCCCCATAAGGTCCGCTGCCAAGATCTGCAAGGACAAGGCGGAAAAGCAGAAAAAGGAACTTGCTTCCAAGGGTCAGGTATTAACCGTCTGACCTGTTTACTTGTTCTTTTTTACTCTTCCTGTAGAGGCGGCTCAATGCCAGCTGTATGCTCACTGAGTCATGTATCTTGTAGGAGGCTCCCCGCTCTCTTTAGAAGCTCTTCAAACAAAAGTCGGATGAGGCAGCTGACAGCCCATCCAAGTCTTAAAAGGTGTCTCTATTTAGACGGCTTCTGAACTGCAATTTGGGAAGCCCCGCATGGCCATTGGGGGGAAGAGCATCAGTCTGCAAGGCTTCGGCCTAGGGATTGACCTAGGCAAGAAGTTTAGTGCGGTTTTGGCGCCACAGACGGGGGACAAGAAGCCTGAGACGTCTGAAAAGTCGAAGGGGGCTCGAAGCTCTACCTCGGTTGTGGGTGATGACTGCTTGCAAATAATTGAGCAAGGTACGACTAGTCCTTTGAGGTCACCATTTAAGCTGCCCTGGCCCATGCGGGTGAAGTCTCACTCACAGCAGACTTAAGAGGGTTCATCAGGGGGTCGTTTGCAGATAGGTGCCGCTTATACCGCTTACTCACCCTATCTTGGTTGTGATGCAGATTGCCCCCGGTGGTCGAATATACAGCGGTACGTCAAGTCCATACTTTGGGCAGTCCCCAAGAAGGAGAAGGACGCCATCCCGGGCAATGAGACATTCAATGTTGAACGGATCAGTGCCCTCCTGTCTAAGGTATGACTCTTCAAACCAAAATTTTCAATTAGTTTCCCGTTTGGATTTTTAACACTCCGCTTGTGACTATAGGCCTTGATGAGGATAGATGGGCTGAAGAGGCCATGGCAGCGCATGCAGACTGAGGTTAAGCGAGCCAATAACGTGGCGCAAGACTCCGCAGACGTTGCTCTCTATTCAAATACAATAACTGAACTTGAGACTAAAGCATTTGAAATGAAACAAGCGGAAAATATCAGGCGCTTAACGACTAAGCTGGAGAAGGAAAAGAAAACGGCCTTAGACTCTGAGGCCGCACTGAAAACCGCTCAGTCGGACCTTAAGGCGCTTGAGGCGTTTGACCAGGAAAACATACAAGTCCGCCTGGATGTCAACTGCCTGATAAATGAGATGGCCCAGGATCAGGCCATCTTCAAGACAACCCTCACAACCCATGAGGAGCGGATTGTTGAGGAGAACGAATCTAACTACAAGAAGCGCATGAAGCTGGCATGGGACACCCTATGCCCGGATCAGGATTATGGCCTCTGGGACTTGGCGTATCAATATGCTGATGAAGTCATCAATGCCAGGGAGAATGACACACCCCATCCGGGAACATTCCACGCCTGGGCAATCAGGAAGAAACTGCTCAGACTGCAGACGGTGGTGAGCAAGAGCAAAAGAAGGGAGATCAAGCGAACTCTGGTCAACCACTGGCAGAAGAGACAGGGAATGAGGCCCCGACTGCGCCTACCAATATTGGAAGGGACTGACGGCGAGGACGATGCCTCTTTCCTAGGGTCTGATGAAGAGGGGTCAGGCGGCGAGGAAGCCGTCGAGAGATCCGGATCAGAGGCGTCGGGCTCTGACCAAGAAGATATAGCGGCTGAGTATCAGAAGCCGGCTAAAGGATCGGATCAGCCAAATCCCTTAACAACTAAAATGCTTCCTAGGGACTTAGCTGTTATGCAAAGCAGCTTTAGGGCTTTTGTAGATGTGCATTCGGTAGGAGAGGGATAGAGAATAGAGGTTCCTCCGCATGAGGCAACGATTGCCTGGGAGGACGATATTGAGAACGCTGATAACTGTTTCGGCTTTTATGAAGCCCTGCTTATAGCTACCTCCACCTCCCCCTTCACAAAGCGATTAAAAGAATTTTGAAGGGGTATGACTTGGGTGTCTAGCAGCTTCACCCAAACTCGTGGATTAACATTTTGGGCTATATTGCCGCCTGCGAGTATCAAAACATAGAGCCTAGTTTTGCTGCGTTTGCTGATATGTATTATATGAGCCGGGCCCCAAGCGGGTATGGTACGTGGTACACTCTAACCACACACCCAGAATACTTAATGACCTTGGACAAGCCGTCCAAATGGTTCGGGTGGAAGGACAAATTTTATTTGATCTGCTCTCTAACTCTGGGGCACAACCAGTTCCTTCCCCGGTACAATCAAGATTCAGCGCTGCTCGGAAAGAAGTGCGCCTTCCCCTGGATGTCTTCTAAGGCTTACGAGCAGATCATGGAGCCGAGATTTTTTAAGACAACAACTATGCCCTTAGAAGATGGGATTAAAATAATTATTCCTAGGAATTGAATACCTCATCTGCACTTCTTTCAGAACGAAGCTTTCCTCTCTGCCTGTGGGCTTAGCCCTATGTTCAATCAGGGTAGACTTATAACACAACCGGAAATTTGCCGTCTATATTAATGCCTTATTTGTTTTTGTTAATCTTTTAGCCCATTGTTTCCTTTCTTACTTCAGACGAAGCAAAGAATATGGTTCCTCCTAATATGACGCCTGCTAAGTCGGCTGCTCTTCTGAGGAAGGAGCAGCTTCTGGAGAAGAAGGAGGCCTTGGAAGCCAAGGAAGCCAAGAAGGGAGGGGTAGGCCGCCTGCTAAACTCAAACCTTCGGCTGTACCCCTTTCATTCAACTTATGAGTTTCCGTTTGTATCTCATATTTTGTTGTTTGCAAGGCGGAAGCAAGTCAATCCCCCGATCCATCACCAAACTGTTCAAGCGGCCGAGGGAAGAGCTGGCCAAAACTCCGTCCAAGACGGGGAGAAAAAACCCTTCTACTTCCTCTTCAGCCAACCCAGATCGTCCTACAACCGGGGGCATAGGCCCGGCTGTAATGAAAGCTTTGAGTGAAAGCTCAGGGCGATCTGCTGGGAAACAGCCGGATGTCTCAACGGCATCGAAGAGTGGCGAGCCACATACTGCTGCAGTTGGCGCTGTAGTGGCTGAAGGGGAGTCTCCTCAGCCCCGCGTCCAAGTTAAGACACGAGTCGAACTCCCTTGGCCGGTTGACTATATGCGAGTCAAGACTTGGGTCAATCCGCCTGAAGGTTCGATGAGCAGCTGGCATGAGTCGGGCACCGCCTATGTTGATTTCTCACAAAGTACTTCTTTTGGTGCAGATACTCCCTCAGCTCCGCCTGACATGCAGGTGTTTGCTAAGAGGATGGTGCGGACACTTACTCGGACAGAGAAACACTCTGTGCCGGATGTGCAGGTCGTGGACTTCGACCGAATCCAGGGCCTGCTGGCTGAGGTAATTTTTACTTAGAACCTCATCTTTTTAAAGATTTTAACTCTCCTTATTAACTTTCTAACCCCACCTTTTCAGGCGATGTTGAGGGTAGACGGGCTTAGGGTCCCCTTCAGACGGAAGGGAGAAGAGGTAAATGACGTTAAATAGAGGGTCGTTCAAGCTCTCAACTCTGCTGAATACAGTGAATACAATGTGATGTTGAAATTAAAGCAGTAGAGTTGAAACAAAACGAGATGATAAAGAACTTGACGGCTGCAAATGACGCCGCTAACGAGCGGGTGGCCAAGCTTGAGGAGGAGCTGAAAACTACCCTGTCGGACCTCAAGGCCTTGGAGGGAGCTGACACAGAGAATGCCCAGCTGAGGGCAGACGTCAGCAGCCTGGGGGTCGAACTCGTCAAACTAAGGAATAAACACAAGGACGAGATTTTCCAAGAACAGAAGCGGCTGGTTGCCGAGAACTAAAGCCCGGCTGCGCATTGCATGGGGTCTGCTCCATCCTAAGGTTGAGTTTGATGTGCTTAAGCTTCGATACGATTACGCCACTGAAGTGTATGATGCACAACAGCTCAACAAGGAGGCCCCACCTCCCTTCAAGGCATGGGCACTTTAAAAAGGCTAAGAGGTTTCTGATGATGAGGAGGAGCAAGATGTGGACCAAGATGATTGGATCCAGGATAATGAAGCTCAAGCTGATCAAGTCCAGGATGGTCAGGTGCCAGATGCTCAAACAAAAACATGCCTCCCCGCAGGTCAAAACCAGTCGGAGTAGACCCAGCAGCCATGATTCAGCTTCCTCTCTTTTTTCTTTCAGCAGCAGTATGCCAACCTTTGTCTTTTTGCAGCCTGCGTGCCGAGTATTTCTGTAGTTTTACCGACTGAGGGGTCGGGTAACAACTATACTTTCTCTTATCCCATCCGGTTAACAATGTTATCTGGTTTTAACCGGTTTTGAATGAAATTTGCCGATTGAATCGGTTTGATGAATTTGCTATTTTGTTTCAATTTTCGAATTTTTGCCTAACTTTTTAAAGCATGCGGCAATTCAGATAATATACCGGCTACTCTTGCCCCTAGCGGCTGTGTGGTTGGTTTCAGTACTTCTTTGATTGATTGACTTTGGAATGCTTGATACTTTAAAGAGTATGGAATATTCCTAAGTCAATCAATCACAGTAGTGATTACCCCAAACTAAGTACATATTCGTCAACGACAGCCGTTTTACCCAACCGGGTATTCATATATAACTTCTTTGTGAGCCAGACGGGAAATTGCCGCCTGACAGTTAATGGAACAACGAACATATTGTCCGCCTGTCTGATGGACCCCAGACATCTTAAAGGCCGTCTAGGATGCCTGCAATCCATTGCACCTGGTTTGTCTACCCCATTGGGGTGACTGGTACAATTTCGTTGAACAGCCTAACAGAGAACTTCAGTAATTAACCGGCTGATGTCACTTGACATCCGGTGTTAAGTTTAATCATTCTTTTAGACTATTTTGGTCAGACAACTATGAGTTGACCAATTTGGTCGTTCAATGTTTGTCGTCTGCATATGCTGGTAGAGCAAACGATAGAATGCCCTTTGCGACGATAACACCCGGAGGGGCGTCGTCGGACGCCATACTCAAATAGGAGCAGACGAATTTATAAAATAAGTTTGCATCCGGCCATTGGCCTAGGTTTGAATATCATTTTAGCGAGTAAGTCATTTAACTTAGCTTAGTTTTATTCATTATAGGGGCCGTCTTGCATTGCACTGATGATGGTCCACCAATTTTTAATATTAGGTTAACCGCTAAGTTTTTAACATAGCTTATTTATTCAATAGACCGTCTGTGTTTTCAACAGGTAGTAGCATATTGTTGCGCATGTATATATACAGAGCAATTAAATTAATATTGAAATAAAAAGCAACTTTTGCATTGATAGGCTTTTTATTTACAAAAATTTACAAGTCTTAGAAGTAGTACTTTTTCAAGTTATCTACATTCCAAGTTCTAGGCAGCCGCCATCCGTTTAGAGTTTCCAGCCGGTAAGTGTTGTTTCTTACTTCTTCATAGATCCGATAGGGGCCTTCCCAATTAGGAGTTAGCTTTCCTTGCTCATTGGCCCTACCGGTTGCCTCCATCTTTTGTAACACAAAGTCCCCAACTTTTAAGGGTCGTTTGTGCACTCTCTTGTTGTAGGCACGAGTCATATTAGACGGTAAATCTCATGACGCAAGGCGGCATTGCCCCTGCGCTCTGGGAGTGAGTCCAATGATAGCCGCATGGCCTCCCAGTTTGCCTCTTCATCGTATAGCATGACTCGTAGAGTTGGCTCACAATGCTTGATGGGCAAGACGGATTCGGCACCGTAAACCATGAGAAATGGGGTTTCACCGATTTCCCCCTTTTCAGTTGTCCAGATGGCCCATAGGACATGAATTAACTCTTCAGCCCATAAACCACCGGCTATTTCAATTTTCTTTTTTGATACCGTCTGAGATGAGGTTGTTGAAGGCTTCAACTTGGCCATTTGCTTGGGGTCGGCCGACTGATGCAAAAAATGTGAGATCCCTTGATCTCCCAACTAAGAAGTCTCCTCGAACTGCGAGGAAGAAGTCAGTCAGGGACAGGCAGCCTACACCACATCCAAAGGACAAGGCAGCCGCAACCCTTGACTGGTCCAAGATCCTTCTACCCCAAAAGGGTCCAAGAAAGCCCACCCGGGAGGATTAATCGGTGGGTAACAAAAAGTCTACCCCTGACGCTCGGCAGATCATCGAGCGCCGGAGGAGTCATCAGCTGTCTGAGTCAGCCTCTACTTCAAGCTTTCTAGACAGCTTCAAAAACACATCTGCAAGGAACATTCAATCCTTGCATGAGAGCCATACAGGCGGTAATACCGTCCATTCTGGCCCTTAGATGATCGGGAGTGCACCATACATACCCCTTATGGTCTACGGTCCGTATTCTCCGCATTTCATGCAGCCGGTCCTCTTTGGGGGTCAGGCGGCATATAATGTCCAACCTTTGCACTGGAAGCTCCGTCTGCTCAAACTTGGTGAACAAACTTCTGCGTTCACCAAGGAGATAACCGAGGCGGCACAGCCGACCAAGGTTCAGAACGTATTGGTTGGTGCCTATGACGGTACCACCAACCCGGAGGACCACCTCATGGCCTACTCCAATCTCATGCACATGTAGGGGTTGGAGGATGCTATGTGATGTCGGTGCTTCCCGGCTACATTGAATGGCATTGCCCAACAATGGTTTGGCAACCTGCTAGCCGGATGCATTGAGAGCTTCAGGAAGCTTGCCTTCCTGTTTGCCTCAAACTTCTCGATGAACATCCCTGCCAAAAAGACAAGATAGAGAAGGTCTTCGCTCCTATGTCAGGAGGTTCAACCTGGTGAGAATTCAGATCCAGGGGCTGTCTGACGAGGTAGCCTATACAGACTTCTTCAAGGGTCTGAAGGACGGGTCGACCTTAAAGTTCGACCTTGTTCGAAAGAGGGTTTTCACCCTTCAAGAGGCGTTTAGAGAGGCGGAGAGCTTTATTCAAGCCACCGACCTCTGCTCTTCCAGCAACCAGTCGGACTCCAAGAAGTCCAACAGACAAAAGGAGAGTCGGACTACTCAGCCGGCTCAGAAAGTCGCAAAGAGGAAAAAGAGAAAAGAAGTCTGGGCGGTTGAGGAACCTGATCAGTCGTCCAAAAAGAAGAAGAAGGAATTCAAGCCGTATGTCACACGGTATGAGTTCAATAAAGACTGTTAAACCATCTTTACAAAGGTGAAGGACCGACTGACTATTGAGAAGCTGAATCCTATGAAGAGTTTCGTTTAGTCGCGGAACAAGAATAAATTCTGCCACTTCCATCACGAGGTGGGCCATGACACCAACGACTGCTATAGTCTCAAGCGGACGTTGGACCGTTTGGCTGACAAGGGCTTGCTGAAGTCCTATGTCTTGAATTCCAAAGCGACTTCTAAGACGAATCTGGAGCAGTCGTCAAAAACTGTCTAACCTACTAGTAGTTTGAATACCGACAAGAATCCGATCTACACTATAGCAGGCGGATTCGTAAGTGGTGGCCTGACCATCCGGGGCACCAAGGATCATCTGAAGAGGATGATTCACTCGGTTGATTATGGATAGGCGTCCTCAAGTGGAACATTCCCAGACGTCCTTGTCATTGAGAAGGATCGGGGCAAAGTTCGCCGATCGCATGACGACCCAGTCGTCATTGAATGCAAGGTCGCCAACCAGGTGGTTGGTCGGATCCTCATAGACATGGGTAGCTCCTCTAATCTCATCAGCTATAAGTGTTTGTCCCGGATTAATTACAAGCGGGATAGCCTGCGCGACGTCTCCCATCCACTAGTTGGCTTTGGCGGAGGGGTTGTGCACCCAGTAGGATAAATTGACATACCCATCCGGCTGGGGGAGAAGGGAAAGGGGCGGCACATGGTCGTCCGGTTCCTGGTGGTTATAGAGCTGACCGCCTACAACATCATTCTTGGCCGACCCATTCTAAACGAGTGCAAGGCCGTCATCATCCTAGCTCTCATGCTTCTCAGGTATGAAAAGGATGATGGATCTGTTAGCTCCCTAAACGGGGATCAGAAGACGGCAAGGGTGTGCTATCTCTAAGACGTCAAGTTGACTGCTGCTGCAGCCGATCAATCGAAGGAGTCAATAGACCTTGACGATGTCAAGGACCCTGATTCGCCCCCTCCAGCAGCCGCAAAGAAAAGAAAAACTGAACAGTTGGTGGAGGTGAAGAAGGAGAAGAAATAGCAATCATTGACCCGGGAACGGTCAAATGATCTCCGTCCCCAGCCGGCTGGTGAGCGCATGGATATCCCTCAGGACGACAGCCGTCCAGAGCGGACTGTTAAGGCGTCGGAGTTGGTCAACGTCATCATGAGGCCGTCGTCTGGGAGGCTCCTCCCAACTTGGATTCTTAATCCTTAAGTGGGACCTAGAGCTTCATGTTTCGATTCAGAGTTGGCGAGGCATAGTGAGTTCTTTTGCGCGTTTGTTTTTTTTTTATCGTTTTCTCTCTTTTCCTTTTCTCTTTGTTTTTTTAAAGTCATAACCGTGTTTTCTTATATATTTTCTTTAGAACGAGCCTAGCATGCCTCTGTACGGCTCAGGTGACTTAAGAGGTCGTTTCGAGAGTTTACCCGACGTGGTAAAGGAGGTGGTGGAGCTTTCGGGGACTAGCCTCTAGCTGGCGGCGTTTCGGGATTTATCGAGTCAGCCTGCGTCATCAGGTTTCCTTGGCGAGTTGCTGGAGTTTTGGTGGGATTCCACCAATAATTTCCACTTTCCGTGGGGGGAGATGACAGTTACCCCTTACGACTTCTTTATGTTTACGGGTTTTCCTCTCGGAGAAGAGCCCGTAGTTATTGAGAACGTGAAGGGGTTAGATAAGAGACTGCGTGACCTCGTGAGGGACCATCTTGCTGTGGCACTTCACTTGTATGCGCAGTCTTGTCTGTACTCGGTTCTTGCCAACGAGCTGTTGGTTGATGAGGTTGATTAGCAATGTACTCCTGAGCAGCTTGCTCGCATATACATTGCCCACGTTCTCTCCGTCTAAGGATGGCAACGGGGCGGGTCGGATGCGGAGGATGGTACCTCCATACCCGTACCCGCCTAAAAATCTACTACCCATCCCCGCTCCACCACCCATGGCGGGTATAATACCTATATCCATACCCGCCCCGCCGGGTAAAAGATACTATCCATCCCCGCCCCACCACCCACTTGGATATCCATATCCGCCTCACACCCGCCCCTAATCCGCCTCAAAATTCGCCCAAAACCTGTTTCCATTGCTATGAGACATTCATAATAATCGCACAAACGCTCACCAAATCATGCTTAATGGCCTTAATGCCTTGACATCTCACAATATATGAAACTTTAACATCACCATATTCGAATTAAAAGAATAAAACGAGATAAATAGAGAAATTAAAATGGGTTTATTCCTGAAGAAAATAAAATCAGCTCATTAAAAACACATAAGCAACAATTAAATTGGATAATTATAGGGAGGGGATGGAATGATACGTAACGGGGGATGAAGAAGAACTAATAGAAAATGGTGATTGGGGAAGAGGATGAATTGATCATTGGTGAGAGATGTAGAGAGGTGAGCAGCGAGAATATGGTCTTAGGGATTTAGTGTTTCATTCATATGTTTTACAGTAATATTAAATATTTTTATTTTTTATTACTTGTGTATTACAATATTATATAAAGTAATTTCTAGAAAGGCCAAGATTTTAGAATCATCCTACTTACCTTATACGGCGGGTATTGCGGTTATGGGGCAAGGCGGGTATAGAGCGGATCTATTCTAAAATCCATACCCTACCCATCACCCATGGCGGGTACATTTTTTATACCCACCCCCGCTCCACCACCCGCCAAACCTCCCTCCATACCCACCCTACTTGGGCGGGTATGGAGCGGGTCTCCTATGTTACCCGACCCACTACCATCCCTATCTCCGTCACCATCCTAAGTGATTGGGGAGAGCGTTTCGCAGTCGGGTTACTCGAGGGGTTACCCGACCCACAGTTTGTTGTTGTTTCAAGGCCGTTTATCAGGGCCTTTCCGTGCTTCAGCGGACGGACGCTTGGTTTTTGGGCGAGTGACTCGTCTGGCAGTTTTTGTCCGAGGAGCCCTTGGTTCCTGCGGACCCTCCGATCTGGATGCTGCGTCTAAATCTACTGTCTTCTGAGGATCGAGCTCAGGCGATCATTAGTTATTCAGCGGAGTAGCTGGTGGTGCCGGGTGCATCTTACCCGACGTTCGTTACATCCAGGCTGACTCCTTTTCCAGCTTTCGTTCCGTTAGTATTTTTTATTTTCTTTTATCATTATTATGATTATTATTATTATTATTATTATTATTATTATTATTATTATTATTATTATTTTCGCTGCTCGAAACTTGACTTCTTTTATTTTTGCATATTTTTAGCGAGTCAAGCTGGGTGGTTGGGTGCCTGCTACGGCGGAGGTGATGTATACCTACGCTTTTGGGTCGATAATTCGTGAGACATTTCCAGCGGCGGAGGATGAGGACATACCATTTGTACTAGAGACGGTTGAGTCGGTATGTTTATTCTGTACATGCATATCTTTTCTTTTTCATAGATCATATACACAAATTGTTTTAACCGTCCTTTGTTTTATTTTTTTTGGAACAGGTTCCGCAGGAGACCGTGAACAGCATGATGAGGACTATGCGTGCTTTTCGAGCTGCTTATCGGAGAGCCCTCGTGGCTTTGTCATGCCATGATCATCAGATGGTTGCGGTAAGTCTTGTTTATTTTCTTATCAAAGTTATTACACATACGTGTATTAATCTTGTGGGAACCGCCGAGCATCTTGACTCCCATTTTTTATTACATTTTCTTTTGCCTTATGGAAAATGTATATGTACATTGTTATTATTTTCTTTTAATGTTCAACATATATATGACACTTTATTTGTATATATATCATATCTTTTTTTTTTCATTTCCATAAGTGTTTTAAAGCAAAAAAGAAAAATTTTCCGAGGGAGGGAAAGAGTTCTCAACTTACCCCCCTCGAAAAAATAACAAAACTAAAAAAGAAAATAATAAAAAACAAACAAAGGGAAAAAGTAGAAAAAGAAACTCAAAAAGAAAGAAAAAAAAGAAATAATAATAAAAATTAAAAGAAGTTAGGAAAAGGAAAAAAAAGAAAATAAAAATAAAAAATAAAAAAAAGAAAAAATAAAGAAAGGAAACAACAATAACAAAGGAAAGCGTATGGACTAGTCATAAGATTTCGTTGATATTCCATTATTTGGTAATCCGAGATATGGAAATAACCCAATAATCATGTCGCGATAGAACAAGGCGCGTGCAACTATATGGGTTGTGCGAGACTTTCGCGTGCATGTAAGTCAGTTGCATGCGGCGGGCGCGCAACTCATGAGATGCGCGCACCACCCGCAGGTGAACTTTCATTTGGTAAAAAATTGCCGAAAAATTTTCCCGTTTGGGTCTATTTAAACGTGGTTTTGTGTAGGCTTTTGATCATCTTACATTCATTCGTCAATATTGTTATTCATAAAGAAAAAATTATTGCTCTCTTTTTTTCTTGTTCTCTTCCTCTTTTTTTTGAACAATGGTGAAAACGTTTGAGCAACGTTTGAAACAATGGGTCACTTCCCTTTCTATTGAGGACAAACTAGCCTTTAAAATATACCACCTTAACCCTCTATTAAGTTATATGCAACTCAATATAAATTTTAAATTTCCTCCATGCTGCGGTCAATCATTGGGATTCGAACCATCACCTTTTTCTTTTTAAGGGGATGAAATTATCCAATTACCTGTTGTGTTTGAGGCTTTACTAGGCTTCCCCGTAAATACTCTCCTTGTGACTGATGAGTGTCATTTATGGCACTCTTAGGCTAGGTTTTCTTTGTAGTTTTGTGCTCGTTTTAGTATTTTATGTCGTGGTTTTGCATAATAATGCTTGTTTTGCATGTTTGTGCGTAAGTTTAGAGAAATGTGTGCTTTTGATGGTTTTCTTTCTATTTTATTCATTTCTCGGTTATCTTTTCTCGCTTCTTCGTTTCTTTGACTTGTTTTGTAGGTGTGTTGAGTTTCTCGAGGTTTAATTATCAAGGAGGAAACTAAAGCACATTCAAGGAAGTTGATGGAGCTAAGTTCGGGAATCCAAACATGCAATTCAAGCTAGCTCCGCAAGCACAAGAACCTTGGAAGCAATGCTTTGGCTCGAAGTGTTCAAATGCTTGGAAGATAAAGGAGCTGCCCTTCTCACGAGCATCGCCTCGAGTGCACCAATGATAGGGATGCTCGGGAGCGCGAAGATCGATCGAGCAAGCGAACGAGGCAAGGCCACGAGCACCAAGCAGGGTTGCGCGCGTGCGGCATAGGTGGTGCGTGTGCACAGACCCACCTGTGCGCGCGCGCGACCTGGTGGTTGCACGCACCAGGCGCCCCGTTCCTCTTCGCTCGATTTTCTATTTATACCCTAAGACTTTTCCTTTTTAGGGTGATGACTTATTTTGTACTTGACACTTATTTTCCAGAAATAGTAGAGAGAGAAAGTACAGAGAGAAGCTTAAGATTACTTGATTGTACTTGAATTTGATCTTTGATTTCAACTTGATCTTGGATTTCTTCTTCAATTCAATGAAAGTTTGTAAGATTTCTTTCCTTTGAATTTACTCTTATTGCAATTTCCTTTAATTCTTGAATGTTTGATTTGAACTTTAATCTTTGCTTTAGAAATTGTTAAATGATTGAATTTCTTCTTTATTGAACTTTAAATGAATATGTATGTGATTGAACTTGTTTTTTTTTTTTTCAATTTCACCATGATTAGTGAGTAGATTAGTTGCTAGGGAGAAGGGGAAGCATGCTTGATTGATGATTTTTTCTAGTTGATGATCCTTGATTGATTGAATTGTTGCAATTCAATTGGTTTACATAGTTGTGCATGTGATTAATTAGACTAGGAGTGATCAACCTATAAGATCAATCTACATTGCATTGCAAATTTCAATGACATGAACCCTTGATTTGAGAATTGCTTTAATTGATTGAATTTGATTATGATTTTCCTAGTTAGCCATTCATAGTGAACCCTAGTTTGGCTTATAGGAGATAGCTCTTGAATTCCTTTGGTTGCAACTATTGTTTGTCCTTTGTAATGTTTGAATTGATTGAGTGATCCTTCAATTAGCATAATCATTGAGCTTGCATGTGGAACCTATATCCCTAGTGTATAGTATATTGAATTTCTCGATTTACCTAGCTTTCTCGATACCTTAGTTACCAACCCTATCTTTCTACAATCTTCGAAGTAGCTTGACCTAGGCTATAGCTTGCACCTACTCATTCCTTTGGGTTCGACCCTTGACTTACCATATACTCGTATTAGGTTGGTCGAGTGTTTATAAATTTTTTTTGGCTCTAGGAAAGGGTAGAAAACGACCTTCTTTTCCCAACGTCAGTGACGTTTGGCCCTATCAGATTCGAAACCTACGTTTCAACAATTCTTTTGCTTGAATGACAATGATATGGCCAAAATAGGGACAGAAGAAGGCATGAATTTAATTCAATTCATTGAACACTTTGTCGCTCCTCGTGACAACTTGACTAAACAACGTTTTAATGTTCGTGCTTTGTGTTTTTGTCTTGTTGTCAATTGTTTATTTAGGACAGGCAAAGAACATGGGGATTATGCAATGGTGTCCATAGTGGAGCAAATAGAGGGATACCATTCACCCGCTCTATTAGCTCTAGCGAAAATTGTACTTTGCTTGAACCGTCTTAGAGGAAATCCAAACGAGAACGGTTTTACGGGGAGTCCACTCCTATTACACGTATTTTTTTTTTACATCGAAAATCAGCGCAACTCTAGATGTTGCGCTGGTTAGACCAGCGCAATCTTCTAGGTTGCGCGCGAGTGGATGGCGCGCGCGACTATTTATCTTATGTGCATTACCTGCTGTCGTAATGCCGCAAGCTAATTTTTCTCTCTTTTTATTAGATTTGGCTCATGGAGCGCTTGCGAATTGTTGATCAGCCACAAAATCTTGAGGCTAATGGAGTGAAAACATTCCCTGGTCGTTGTATTCTTTACAAACATAAGAATGGATGTCTTTTATCTATCACGGGGTTCCTAACAGATGCTTTGTTATTCCTTGGTGGAACATAAGTAGTATAATCGGGAATAGTTTCAATTGTCCCTATATTGGGCCTTTAGGCCTCTCTAGTACTACTTATATTTTCCTTGCAGGGTAATGAGACAGTATGGGATAAAGCAAATTATTGCCCCACGGGATTGTGATGCTCCCAAGGATGTGAATTTTAAGGCCGAACGGATCCCTTGTTAGATGGAATATTAGTCTAGTCTTCCTAAGTGGGTGGTGCAAAATCCTACGGCGAGCATAATGCTATCTTCCTTTTACAAAGCTTAGATTAATGTGGCGGACAAGGGAGAGTTAAACAAGGCTCGTCAACAAAGTCAAGCCGCCTCGGCTCGCAATCCATCGAAGCCTTCGATGCAATCGGCCACTACTACTCCTCCTAGTGGTGAAAATAAAGGAGTGAGAAGAAAATTAGACTTCTCCTCATCAACTAAGGCTCATTCAAGAGAACCCAAAAGGAAGGTTTCTCCTAAACCTGCGCAACAAGGAATAAAGATTAAAGAACCTTCATCAAATCCCCTAAGAACACTCCGTTAAAGGCTAAAGACAAGGGAAGAAGAGTTAAAGAGCCCCTATACCCAAATTGAAGAACAATGTTTGGGTCAAAAAGAAGGGAGAAGGGGAAAGCTCTAAGTCGCCGAAAGTACTGCAATGAAAACTACTCCTCCTTCAACTGTGACTATTGAGGATATAGTAAAACCTTAGAAAGTTACACAATATTAGTAGTTTTAATTTTTCGAATAAAGTGTAATCACTACTAGTTTTTTCTTTTGAACTATTTATTATCTAATTCTATGATGTCTTTTGAATAAGATTTTGTTTGGAATAAAAATGAGCTCCTTTTTTGTTTTTTATTTATATGACCGAATGAAAAAGAATGCCTACGTATTCGTATTACAAAATCAGGTCTTTGCGTAGCTCTCTGCGAAAAGTTTAATTTTATTTTTTTTATTATTTTTCTTTAATCCTTCTTGTAGAAATCAAATGAAAAATTAACCAAACTTTGTTTAATAATTTAAATCAAAGTTTAATTTTGTTGTTTTTCGAGTATACATAATATTTGGAAACGCCCTTATTTTATCGCTAGTAAAAATCAAAATTTTATTCAAGCGTAAAATTCTGGGTTCGTAGTTCGTCATCAGGTGGCACGCGCAACGTTTAAGGTTGCGCGTGCTTGTTGTGCACAATGTATTTTGTTGCGCGTGACATCCGCGCGCAACTAGTTTAGTTGCGCGTGTCACCTGTGCTACGAGTGTTAATTTTTTTTTTTATTATTATTATCCCCCAAGTGTGAAGAGTTTTTCGTGGTGTTCGAAAAAATCTGAACACTTTGAATGGTATATTTTTTTTGTGATTACCCCCCAAGTGTTATGATCTTTACCGTACGATTCGGTAAAGTTCATTACACTTAGAATCTTTATTTGAATGCTAAGAGACATGATTGTGAATTATGAATGAACGAGATTATCCGGAATTTTATATGTAATATTTTTTAAGTCGATCAATGTTTATTAGTTGACGGATTTCATTGCCACCAATATCCATTAATCGAATGGCTCCTTCTGATAGAATTTCAATTACGCGGTATGGTTCTATCCAATTAGGTTTGAATTTACCTCAAGGATCAGTTGGTGGACCCCTAACCTCTTTTAATACAAAGTCTCCTTCCTTAATGTTACGGGGTCGTACCCGTTTGTTAAAGTGTCGTGCGATGTGTCGTTGGTAGACTTATACATGATGCGAAGTTTTAATCATCGTTCGTCGAGGAATAAAAGATGTTCAATTCTTCAAACCTTGCTCGTACCCATTCTGCTTCCGGTAGCTTACTTTCGAGTACGATGCGTAGGGATGGTATTTCCAGTTAAACTGCGTCCATGACGAAAACTAAGGAGTATGCAGTTACTCCTATTGTTGTTCGTATGGATGTTCTATAACCGCACAGAGCGAAGTGTAGTTTGTTCGTCCAGTCTTTTTTAATTTTCTGCCATTTTCTTAATGATTACTATTATATTTTTATTTGCCGATTCTGCTGCTCCATTCATTTGGGGTCTATATGGGGACGAATGATGATGTTTTACTTTATAACGAGCTAAGAGGGTCTCAACTTCTGCTTTGAATTGAGACCCCTGATCAGTAATTAGTTCATGTAGAACTCCATATTTACAAAATATGTTTTGTTCGAGAAACTTTACGACATGTTTAGAAGTGTTGTTAACGTAAGAAGCGGCCTCGATCCACTTGGTAAAGTAATCGATGGCTACTAGTACGTACTCGTGCCCTCCTGCTCCTATTGGAAAGACTTTGTCAATTATGTCGATTCCCAAGTCGAATAGGGCCAAGGGGGAGTGAGGTGATATAGTTCGAATGGTGAGATATGTTATGAATTAGCAAACATTTGGTACTCTAGACATTTCTTGACATATTGTATGCAATCATGTTCTATTGTTGACCAAAAGTACCCTTGTCGTGAGATTTTCTTAGCAAGCATTTTTCCATTCATGTGAGTTCCACAAACGTCTTTGTGAGTATCCTCCGTAAGGCATGTGGATTCGGGTTGATCTATACACAATAAGATTTGACTGTTGGGTCCCTTCTTGCATAATTGACTATTCACTAATCCATATTGGGCTGCGAGCGTTCTCAAAGCGCGTTAGTCTTTTGTTGAAGTATTTGCAGGATATGTGCCATGAGTAATATATTGGAGGATATGATCATACCAAGGATAAATATATTGGAGGATATGATCATACCAAGGATTTTCTCCTTCGATGTCATTTATTTCCTCTATTACGTTGCAATAATCCGGTTCGTCTCTTCTATCAAAGCATAATGGCATCATATTTAAGTGATCTGGAATGTTGATAATTGAGGGTAATTTTGCTAGTGCATTGGCAAATTGATTTTCATCCCTTAGGAGGTATTTGAAGTCAATATAATCAAAATGCTCGCTAAGTTACTCTAGGTGTGCTTGGTATAGTATCATCGTGGAGTTTTTAATTTTCCATTTTTTGAGTATATTATTTATTATTAAGCAGGAATCACTATATACCTCTAATTTTTGCACACCTATGCTAGCTGCGGCTTCTAATCTAATAATGCACGCTTCGACTTCCGCAGCATTATTATTAGCCTCAAAGTCTAGTTTGGCAGAGATTGGAGTATGTGCTCCCTCCGGACTTATGAATAACACTCCTACACTACATCCCTTTTGATTGGATGTGTCGTCGAAGTACATCACCCATTTGTCATCTTGTGTCATGAGAATCTCTTCATCCGGAAGATTAGTAGTTTTTCATGACTTGTTTGAATAGGGTGTTGAGCCAGAAAATCGGATATTACTTTACCTTTTTATCGATTTTTTAGGAATATATTTTAATTCAAATTCGCCCAACATTACAAACCATTTTAGATATTGTTCGTTGTATAGGTGCTTGTTCAAACAAATACTTTATCGGATTATGTTGTGAAATCACATGAGTGGTGTGGGGTAGCATATAATGTCGTAAATTTTTTAGTTGCCCACACTAATGCTAAGCTTGTTTTTTCTAAGGTGTCGTATTTTGTTTCATATTGAATGACTTTTCTACTTATATAGTATATTGCACGTTCTGCTTTTTCTACCTCTTGTGCTAACATAGCCCCTGTGGCCGTATCTGTAACGGTGTTGTATAGTCTAAGAGGTAGTTTGGGTACTGGTGGTGCTAAAACTTGCAAATTTTTGAGATATTCTTTGTCTTTCTCAATGGCCTCTTGGCATTGATCGTCCAATTCATGATGTTTTTATTCTTTTTTCAGTTTTTTTATTATTGGCTTACAAGTCATTATTAATTTATTGATAAATCGACTAATGTACTATAGCTTGCCAAGGAACCCCCTAATTTGTTTTTCCGTTTGAGGGGGAGTCATATCGTCAATTGCCTTTATTTTAGAAGAATCGATCTCGATACCACGTGTGCTTAATACGTATCCGAGTAACTTGCCGGAAGTTACTCCGAAGGCGCAATTTTATGGATTCAATCTCATTTTATATTCTTTTATGCGAGTGAAGAATTTGCGAAAAGCTTTTATGTGTCCCATTCTATCTATGGACTTCATGATCATGTCATCCACATATACCTCTATTTCTTTATGCATCATATCGTGCAAGAGAGTCGTAGCCATTCTTTGGTACGTAGCTCCTGCATTTTTTAGACCAAATGGCATGACTGTATAGGTTACGTACCCCAAGGGGTAATAAAGCATGTCTTTTCTTCGTCTTCTTTTTCCATTAGAATTTGGTTGTAACCTGTGTATCCATCCATAAAGGATAACATTGCATGTTCAGCCGTGTTATCTACCAATATGTCAATATGAGGTATAAGAAAATCGTCCTTAGGTCTACCCTTGTTGAGGTCCCTAAAGTCGACACATATGCAAACTCATTCATCTTTTTACGGACTGGGACGATGTTTGTTACCCATTCTGGATAATCACGTACGTGAATGAAGCCAGCGTCTAATTGCTTTTTTACTTCTTTTTATCAGGTTTCTTTCGTCGAAGTTTTTGTTTTACTGGTTAGAGGTAGGGTTCAAGGGAATGGTATGTTTCGCAATTTCCCTATCTATTCCAGGCATGTCCTTGTATGACCAAGCGAACACGTCTTTGAATTTTTTAAACGTCGATATGAGGATCGATCGCTTTTCGGATTTAAGGTTAAGCTAATTTTGACTTCTTTCTTGTTTTCATTAGTACTTATATTAACTGTTTCAATTTCTTCAATTACAGGATTCTTTTGTTCTTGTTTATTCATCAATTCAACTAGTTTATTACTGTTATCATCTTCATTATATTGATTATTATAGCATTTAAAAGATTCAAGAGAAGGCATATACTCGGAAATAGAGCTCATATTATTGAAATAAAAAGAAAGTACATCGAGAAAAGAATCCTTTTGGGATCCTCGTCCTGAGAAATAGAAAATAAAGACTCAGTAATGGCCACAAGGCCTAAATTTTCAGCTTCCTTAAAACCTAAACTAGACTCATCGTCGGATTCTTCGAGCATCTCTCCTTCACTTGTGGTGATCTCCAGCTTGTCACCTTTATGGTTAATCCATTTGAAAGTCTTCCTCCATCCATTCTCGAAAGTTTCGTAGAAGGGGTGATCAATGAGGTTGGGTCGAAAGCTTCATCCTAGATGGCATTTTGATTAGCTATTGTAGCACCATGATTTTGCTCTAGTCCAAATAACAAGTTAAATGCTTGCCTATCATAGCACCCTAGAGTTGGGTGTTTTGATTGAACGATTTCGAAATCGTAATTCAAGAAGTAGCAATCGTGGACTATTTCAAATCCAGGCTTCTTGATACCTTCTTGAACTAGTGGTTCTGGAAAGTCATAGCATGGGTAATCTTCTCCCTCCATATCGAATTGTCTATTGTGGGTTTGATTGTAGGATGGGAGTAAAGAGATTATCCCTTTCATGTTATTGTCTCTACGTGCTTTGATCTTAGCATCGTGAGACTTGAGTTCCTCTTTGGTTGGCTTAAATCCCAATCCAAAAGAAAAGCTTTTCTTTGGGATAGAAAAAAAAAGAGATTCCTTTATTCCTATTCCCAAAGGCATCCCAGGAAAGTAACTACTTTGAATAAGATGTTGTTTACTATTGGCGTGGAATATGGATCAAGCTTGAATGGTTCTTCAAGGATTTTCCTCCATTTCTGGTGTGCAAATTGCCTCCGCGGCGAAACCCCACATGTCCTCTTCATCATTATCATGGTTTATTTCTAAAAGAGATTGATTGTTTATTGCAATTTTAAGAGGAGAAGCATGTATAGTCATAGGAAGACCTTGATAGTTCAACCTAATCATTTGGTGGAGTGAAGATGGTATTGCTCCAAGCTCATGTATACAAGGACGTCCAAGAAGAAGGTTGAATGTAGGTTTAATGTCCATGCCATGGAATTCAACCATCTTTTGTATTGGGCCTGTGGTAATTGGCAGCTTAAAAATTCCACAAACCGATCTCCTTAAATTGTCGTAGGCCCTAATGCTTTGTGTTGTTAAATGAAAATCTTTTTCTGGATTAAGGCCTAAATATTTCACAGTTCGTAATGGGCATACATTCACGGCAGACCCATTGTCAACTAGAGTAAGACGGATATTATATCCCTTGCACCCCACAGTTAAATATAATGCATTGTTGTGGGTAGCGTCTTTTGAAGGCAAATCATCGCTAGTAAAGATGATTGATTTATATGATTTTTTGCTAGTAAGCAAGCTAAAAAGATCCTATGGAGTTGTGTCCGTACTTACAGACAAAAGCAGTTAGAGAATTCATAAGAGAATTCCTATGTTCCTTATAAGTACTTAGAAGTTCCTAAATGCTAACATTTTCCTTAGATTGACGAAGTTGTTTGACCAATGGATTTTCTACCTCAGGTGGAGGTGGCACTGTATTTTAAATTTGATTTTTACTAGTTGAAGATCCATTTGGTTGTGTTTGATAAACTCGCCTAGAATGAGTTAAATAATCTATCTCGTTTAGGTTAGTTGTGGGACTCATGAACCAACTATATTCTAGAGGATTTGATTGTGCCTCCATTTCAAGATGTTCCATTAGTTGTGCTTGATGCCATTGTTCATCTAAGGAGAGATTTGATAAATATTGTGATTTCCCCAAGAAATGATCCCAATCAAGCATTCCACTTGTTTTGTTTTTGAGACAGGGTAGAGGTGGGACAGTGGCATACATAGAGACATATAAGTCTTGGAATTCGTCGTCTCATAACCCATACACTTCATTAGTTTCCCCAATGAGTTTTGTGGTTAGAGGCTTCCCTATGGGAGTGATATAACCCAAAGGATTGAATGTATCACTTCTCATATAATCCTCATCAATGTGAAATATTCCTAATGGGGATATATTGTTGTTGGGTTTAGGCGTGGGAATTTTCCCATCGTCTAATAGGTCTTGAATTTTGTGCTTTAGAACAAAGCAACGTTCAATATCATGTCCAACATCTCTATGATAAGCACAATAAGCATTGCCATCCCATTAAGGATTTCTTCTTTTTGGAGAAGGGATTGGCGTTGGTCCTGTTGGTGCGAGCAATCCTCTTTCATTTAGTTTTTCTATTAATTCTTTATAGCTCACAGGAAATTACGTATATTTTCTTTCTCTTGACCACTTTTTATTATATTGCATTGTGCTATTGTATTGCGTGGAAGTCGCAAATACATCAATAGAGGATGAAGTGTAATCTTTCGCCTTTTTGTAGTTATTCTTATATTGATGATGATGAGGCTCGTTTTCCTTTTCTTTAGCAACATCATCTTCAATCCTAGTAGCCACAGAATAGACCTTTTGAAAAGTTACTAAACCAAGGTAGCGTAGATGCTTGTTATATTTTTCATGACCATTGTCAATGAATTTTTGTACCAACTCGAGTTCTGGTGGCCTTTGGGCAAGATGGGTCGCCTTTTCTCGCCATCTACCATAGAAAGCAAGGAAACCTTCGTCGTCGCCTTTCTTGAGCATTTTAAGTTCACGTAAAGTTTATTTGAACTCTACGTTACTCTCATATTGGGTGATGAAAGCCGAAATTACACGTGGTTTTGAATTTAGCATCTAGCCCATAATACCACTCTCTTGCGGCTGGGGCTAGAGATAAAGGGAATGTCAAAGCATAAACCTTAGGATCAACTCCCTTTAAAGCCATGATGCCAGTAAAACTCATTAGATGATTTTTTGGATTGTTGGTCACCTTGAATATTGGCAAGTCCGTGGCTACGAACTTTTCTGGTAAAGTGAGTCCTTTAGGAGGAGTAAACTGCGTCAAAGTACTTATTCCCATTGTGGAATGAAGAACAAGCTTCTCTATCGACTTCTCTTTTATGGATAATTCATCCATCTTTTGTTGCAAAGCTAAAGCTTCGGCATTTTTCTTTTCAGCTTTTTCAAGTTTCTTGATTCTTTTCTCTTTGGCCTCTAGAGCCTTTTCCTCTCTTAAGCGAACAATCTCTTCCCGGATTTTCCCTATGGCTGACATTGTTGTTGGACTAAAGTGAGTTGTTGAAGAGAAATGGTTTAAAAGGGGTGAATTGTTTGATGGCAAACGTAGAATGCGAGCGCCCGGGAGTCTTCGTTCCCAAGCTTGGAAACTGGCCCTAAAGGAAGTACGAAGAATTATGAAAATCGATACGCTTGTTTTAAAACGAAAAGGAGAAAAAAAAAAAAAGAAACACGCAAGATACATACGAACGGATATCATCACCTTTAAACAAGTCATTAATAATGATTTTTTTTGTCCGAGTTAATTGTTCTTGAAGAATCAATATGACTTTGTAACATAAGGCGCGAGCAAGAAACTAGGTTGTGCGCGGATTGCGCGCGCAGCCCTGGCTCATGCGTTTAGTGTGGTCATGCAACTTAATAAGTTGCGCACGCCACCTGTTTGCGCGATTTTTTTTAACAGCTTTTGTTTTTTGTGTCTTTTTTTAACGACTTTTGATTTTTTTCTTTCATGATACCTTTCGAATGTGACTCAAAATTACAAACGAACAACTTCGTAATTAGGAACCTAAACCAAAACTAAAAAAGCTATCCTAAAACACGTCGCAATTAGTCATGTAATCATGTAAGCATACCATAAGCCAAGATCCACATCATGCCTTTCTAAGGTCCAAAGCTTGGGTGTCTAAAGGTACCATATCTTAAGAAACAATGCACAAATCAATCACTCAACGCGTTGACTCATGAGATAGTCCTCCCAACATTTTGTTGGTGATATGAGTTGGATGATTGTTAGTGATTTTGGGATAGAAGCCTAGTGTTGGCAACCCCTAGTCAATGAGCCAATCCCCATGGGTTATAGTGTGCTATGATTATGCATGATGCAATGTTGCTTGTTTGGTTTTTACTTTTGCAAAAAAGGAAGATATTATGTGTTCAAGTCTCGCTCTCTAACTAGAGATTATCCAAGTTAATTTCCATTACAACCATAACTAAAAACTAATCTTGTAACCTCTAAGTCCCCAGTGGAGTCACCACTGTAAAGAGGGTGTGCCCATTGTAGGGGATCCTTCTCCCTTACGCCCATGGCCTTTTCAAAGCGTAGGACTTTACACTTGTTAGGGTGTATTAAGATTTGAATTCCTGACTGTTTGGGGGACCTTGAATTAGAGTTGATCCTATCATTATGTTTTATTAAGAAACTAGTAAGAAGTCGCTAATGAGTTTTAGGAAAACTCATAAACCTTGTTCATGCCTTTCTTCTATGTAGAGTTCAAGGGATATTTAGCACGATTCATAAGTTTACCCATGCCCCAAATTGGTCTACTTGCACCAGATATGAGTTCGGGAGCGAGGGTACTAAAATAACATTCCCTTTAAGGGGGAATTGTTATTTCATCTCTACTGCGGCCTCTACTAGCTCTTCCTTTTTCACAATTTCATCACCAAACAATATATGCAACGTGATATATAAGACTAAGTTAGTTGATTTTATTTACAAGCATTAATCACGTAGGAATTACATTGTAAAAGTCGTTATTCTTTTTTTAATTAATATTCGTGAAAAGAACAATAAATAAACAAGATTCTTCTTGGCTTAAGTGATCAAACAACAATTAATTATTCAATTCATACTCTTTGATTAACGAAAGAATACTATGTGAAATTCATTAATTAAAAGTTTATTTTGGGTGATCAAACAACACTAATTATTAATTTAGGGTTATTTAAATAAGAAAAGAAAAGGTGATTGATCTAAGTGCTCGGGAATTTACCACTTTTCCTTGCTAGATCTTCGTTTGGAACACTTATGGACTACTTCTTGTTCGAGAACCTCCACCGTAGGAATAAGTAATAAGGGGGGGTGAGTGTTTAGGACAAGAGGGTTGATAGTACACAAAGTTCACAAAGTTTCTTCTAGTATTTTGGGTTGATTTCTGTTTGTTTAAGCCTCGTATTAAGCCTCTATTTATAGAGAATGGATGCATTTAGGGTTTTGAGCGTTCTTCCGTAGCAGGTGTCGCGCACATCTGAATGGATTGCACTCGCTTGCTCAGCGCAAGTGATTTGGATGCGATGCTATGAGCAGCGAATCTAAATGTATTACGCGCGCTATTATAGTATGATTCGATTTTATATTTTTATGAAACTTTTTAATCTTCCGCGAGCACATCACTAGAGGCTGCACTGGGTGTCATGAGCAACCTTATAGGTTGCGCGCGCCAAACCACCGCGACTCGTTCAGATGCGCACAGATTTTTCTGCAGCAGCTTTAATTTTTAACCTAGGCGTCTCTAAGTCCATCAAAATTAGGTTTTAACTTTAGGTTTAAGCCTAATTACTAATCAGGCTTAGTTGATTAGACTTATTCATTTTGTTTGGGTTAGGCTACTTGTTTTGTAATCTTGTGGCTAAATCATTTTTCCATAAGCATTCTTCACGTTGATCCAACAAAAAGTGATTTTATTTATCGTCATAGCACTTCTGGTCGGGACAGGAGGCAAAAAGTAGATGTCTACAAGAGCTAGTAGAGGCCGCACTAAGGATAGAATAGTGATTCCCCCTAAAGAGAACATTATTTTAGTACCCTCGCTCCCGAATTCATTTCTGGTACAAGTAGACCAATTTGGGCATAGGTAAATTTATGATTCATGCTATATATCCTATGAACTCTACTTGGGAGAAAGGCATGAACGAGGTTTATGAGTTTTCCTAAAACACATTGGCGACTCCATACTAGGTTCTTACAAAAAAGTGTGATGATAGAATCAATTCTAATTCAAGGTCCCCCAAACAATCAGGAATTCAAATCCTAATATACCCTAGTAAGTGTAAAGTCCTAGGCTTTGAAAGGTCCATGGGCATAAAGGAGAAGGATCTCCTACGATGGGCACACCCTCCTTACAAATTCTAGGTTTGGGGGCAATAGTAAAACCAATAACAATGATTCAATACCCTCAAAACTAACAAACTTGATACACAATATTGGCACCGCTCCAGCATTCCGGCTCAGGCTAAAGAGAATTTTTTCTTCTTTGAACATGACTTACGCTCAAGCTTTCTTCAATCTAAAAAAGGCCAACCTTGTTCACTCTTTTAACCCAAGGCCGCCCCCAAGAAATCCTCCTCCCAGTTACAACCCAAACCAACACTGTGAAGAATTCCATCAAGGGCCTAAGCATGACATTGAAAATTGCAGAGCATTCAAGCACTGTATTTAAGACCTAGTAGATAGAGGAAGGCTTTCAGTTAGGGCATCCTCTGATAAATTTAAAAACACATAACCAAGCATCACTAACCATCCTCTTCCCAATCATAAGCCTCTTGTCTTTATAAACACCATCTCCATTTCTAGTAACAAGTTTGATCCAACACTATTAATGGTTCTAAATACCCTTCGAATGTATGAGATGCCATTATCCAAAAATTATGTGTGTGTTGTGTATTATCACTCCACTCAGCAAAGGGTCAAGCTTGTGCCATGCAAGGGTTCGGATGTTTTCCTCAACAAAGATCCGTTCTTAGATACATGTGCCACCATGGGTTATGATGGAGCATTTTGCCTGATAGACAACGTTGAAGATGTTTACTCGTTGTTTTCTATTGTTGAGAAAAACACTGGGGCACACCTTACTACTCCTAATAATCTTCGATGTCCGATCTACCTTGACGATCTTAGTGATGATGAAGATCTGCATGTGGCTCATTTGACTCGTGTTGATCGTCACTTTAAGCCTTCATACCTCAAAGATGAGAATCCTCCGAAAGCCTTGAGAAGGAAAGAAAAGGACAAAAAGTTAGCGGAGGAGAATAAGGAAGAAGATGACTCTATTAACCGCATGAAGGAGGTTAATGCAACTGTTTCTATATGGAAATTATTGACCCACTCCTAACCCCATTGGGTTGCCGTTATGAGAAATCTCAACGAGGTTTCATTAGATCCATCCATAACTCAAAACCAAATGGTAGGACTTATTCATGTGGTCGATCGCACTTTAATGTTTACTGACAATGATCTCCCAGAAAGAGTAAACCATAATAACTCTTTGCACATAACTGCAAAGTGCAATGGATGGACAATACCTCGAGTACTTATTGACAATTTTTCTTCCATAAATTTATGTCCTTATTGAGTTATGACAAAGCTCGGTTATCAAATGGAAGATTTGACACCTTCGAGCTAGGTTATTAGGGCTTCTTTTAGGATGATATTTCATTTCTTTTGTATCTCTTTTATCTCCTTTTCTCTAGTTTTACTTGTAATTTCTCTATTTTGCATTTTTCTTAGTTGTTTTCTTACTTTCTTGCATTTCTTAGTTTATTTTGCATTTTATCCTTTACTTGTTTTCCTTTCTTTGATTTTAGGAGAATGGTTAAGTTCGAGAAGCTCATTGGCGTTCTCTCGGGGCATACAAAGCCAAGGATGCAACCCCTACTCCCTAACATGTATCATGTGGAATGCACGAGAACATCATTGACCGCACGAATCCTATCTCCCCTGCTCCCAGGCATGGCCACGCGCGAGGAAGGACCGGCCGCGCAAGTGGTTGGCGCGGCAACGCAGGTGCCAGGAGCGGCCGTGCAGCTCCCTCCCCCCTGTTCCGTACCCATTTTGTTGCGGCCGCTCTTAGGGATGAGAGGCCGCACTAATTGAGGTTTCTTTAGGACGTCTAACTAACTTCTCCTTCGTTAGTTTTACTATATATGTAATTCCTTCATTTCTAAAGCAAAAAGAAGCTTTCAAATTTAGTTTTTGATGAAATTTTAGACAAAGAAGCTCTTGATTTTGAAGATTTTGTTCTTAGATTTTAGAGAGAGAAACTTAATTGGTATTTGATGATTGTTACATTGTGATCTTCATTCCTCTTTTATATTGATCAAAGTTTTGTAAGAATTCCTTCCATTTCAATGCAATTTTATGTTTGATTTTGATAAATTGTTGAATTTCTATTGTTTGTTTGGTTTTGATTGTTGATATTTGAATTACAATGTTGATGATGAAATTGTTGATTAGTTTTGTTATTCTTTTCAAATTTACCATGAGTAGTGAGTAGTTTCTTTGCTGGGGAAGTGGTGAAGCATGTATTAGTGATAATCTATAGTTAATTTGGGGTTTTTGGTTGATTTGATAATGTGATTAAATTGGTTAATTAAATTTGTGCATGTGTTTGATTTGAAGAGGAGTAGCTAACCTTGATGATCATGCTAGATTGCATAATAGTTTTCAATGACATGGAAAATTTATTTAGAAGCTATTATTATTGATTGATCTTGATTTGCGATTTTCCTTTGAAATCATTTGTAGAGACATCTAGCTTGATCCTAGGAAATAGCTCTTTGAGTGATTTTGATTGCAAATGTCGTTTTCCCTTCCATTGCTTAATTGATCAAATTCCCGATAAATTAGCAAGTTTATCATTAGTGCATGTGGATCCTATATTCCCTAGTGTTTTGATAATTGAATTCTATTTCTAGTTTTGATTGATTCGATAGTATAGCTTAGACTAACCCATTGTTTTAAGACATCGGAATAGCTTAGCTTGAGACCTTTGTAAATACCGCTTTCCCTTGGGTTCGACCCGGACTTACCCCTATACTCAGGGTTGGGTTTGGTTGTATAAATTTTATTTTGATCGGGGAATCTAGAAAACAACGACCTATGTTTATCCCGCGTCATACGACAATGCCAAAAGAGATGTTCTAGGATCAATTGAGCTACTTTTAGAATATGGGCCAATGGTTAGAAATGTTGAATTCGTGATAATTGATATTGAAGTATGCTTTAATCTTTTATTGGGTAAACCATGGCTTCATGAGAACAGGGCGGTGGCCTCTACATTACACTAAAAGGTGAAATTTCTCACTGATCATGGTGCAGTGACACTTGTGGGTAATCCAGAAGTTATGAATGTCTCTAGCATTGGAAAATATGTGCTCCACTCAGATGAAGAAGAAGGTAGTCGATTGGATGGTTTCACTATTCATAATATTAGTTTTGATTCAATTGGCTCATGGAAAGAGAAAAAAGAAACTGAAGAAGACTTAGAGGAAGACGAAGAAACCGAGGAAGAAATTGAGGAAGACCTTGAAGATGGAAATCTAGAAGAAGATTGTCATGATGATGAAAATGACTCTGAGGTTAATTCCCAAGAAGCTAGGGGTGGAACAAATGGGTCCGATAAAGTTAAGGTAGAAGAAGAACCTAAAACTCCAAAAGACAACGGCCCTTGTTTTAAAGGGGAATCTTGGATAAGTAACTCTTTTAGACAGGGTTATGATGAGGGTTCTCAGAAAAGATCTATGGCCGAGGATTTTGATTTCGATGTTGATGTTCTGTGCTATAGAATGTTAGTGTACCCGGAGGAGTTGGTCCTTTTCCCTAAATATAGACATGAAGATCGTTACCATAATCTCCCCTAGTTTAAGAAGTTTAATGGGTTGGGAGATCCTATAATCCATTTATACAACTTTGTGAACACCTTATATCCCTTAAATGTTGCAGAAGAGCATTTTCCCATGTTGTTCTACAGACGTTTAGATGGACCCGCGTTATCTTGGTATTATACTTCAGGGCCAACAAGTAAAAGTTCTTAGGGAGAAATTGCTCAGGCATTCAGTGATTGGGCATTTGAATTTCGACAGACTGACAATAAAAAACTAAAGCTAGTAAATATGGACCAAAGTGACCGGGAATCATTTTTACATCTCTTTTCAAGGTGCTCTTACATTCGAGCTCAACTTTGCTTTCTTATTACTGTTTGGAGTTCATGTTGATAATACTAAGGAAGGTAAACGATTTTTATTATCATCACACAGTCTCCGTCAAATACACCAACCTCTCTCACATGGAGAGACATGGTTACGAAATTGATGCCTATCGACTACAAGAAAGGAGTCCTAAAGTACACCGTCAAGGTAAAATGGATAGGCGGAGGATATTAACTCGAATGGATGAACAGTTAAGTGTGGTATATGATCGATTGAGGAAAAAGGGTATTCTTCGGGCGAAGATCTATGTGTATTCATTACCATCACATGGAACCGGTATGTGACAATATTGTAGCTATTATCATCAATATGGGCATAGAACAGATACTTGTTATGACCTCAAGTGTGCAATACAGGATCTCATCGATCGTGGAATCATCACTCCAACCCATCACAAGTCTAACACACCGGATACAAACCTGGCACAACCACAAGGCTCTCAAGCTGAATTTTTTATCCGAATTAGAAAGTATCCATAAATGTCCTTTCCGTTTTGACATGCGAAGACGATCCCACTCTTTTGATTTCTCATCACTATTCGGATAAGATATCTCAACATAACTAAGAGAAAGGACGCTCTAGGACTGTTGAAAACCCTAAAGCCTAAGAAATATGTCTACATGGGAAAGGAAGCATCACCAATCACTGCAACGACATTGTGATCTCTACCTTACCCTCCATTAAGAAGGATAACTGAGAGGAGTAGTATGGACTTTGTAAACCTGGCATTTTTTATGTTTTCTTTTGGTACAAAGAACTACGTACAGCTTGATCCCTCAAAGCACTATTTCATGATCATACACAAAAATTGTACTTGCATATTGAGTGCAACTGTTTCAAATAAATAAAAAAAATCTTACTTTATTCTGAACTACTACGGGTCTGATTCCCCAAAAAAAAAAAAGAGCAAATACAAAAACCTGTTTAGAGATACGTAGGCAGCCTTATAGCACGACCCATAATTAAAAGATTTTTGGGTTTTTCTAAGTTATGCCCCCAAACTTCTTCGGTTTCTTAGCTGTGCCCATGTTTTTTCAAACGTCTAAGCTGTGCCCTCAACCTCACTAATTTTTTTTAACAATAACCTTTGACGTTAACAATAACCTTTTTTATTATTTTATTTTCTGAGTTTTTAAAATTTTTTAAAGTGTTAAACCAATTAGAATGGGACACGTGTCAAATTAATAATGCCACGACACTATTATTGATAAAATAACTTAACTTTCGTTAACAGATATGGCTGTCAAAGGATATTGTTGATAAAATATCGTGAGGTGGAGGGCACAACTTATAAGTTAGAAAAAGCATGGGTACAGCTTAGAAACCGAAGAACTTAGGGGGGGGGGGGGCATAGCTTAGAACAAAGATTTTTTTGTTTTAGAGGAATAAACACCCCGCTAACTTATCCAACTTAACAAACGTCTTTTAAACGTTTACTGTATTATAAAATCTTTTTCCTACATGCATTTTTTGCATTTATCATTTAATTTTTTTTGTTTAAAAAAAGAGAGGAAATGCTAATCTCAAGTACGTAATGTTTAGGTATCCTTTGCCAACCAATGACCGACCAAACTCAAAATTCTACTCTACCCCCCAAATTCCATTCAAGAAATCCAAGATCCAATACCACAAACACTTAACAGAGGACTTCAATTGATGTTAAAAATGGGTTATGTGCCAAGAACTGGTTTAGGACGAAATGGTGAAGGCATGAGGCTGACGTAGGGAAAAGTAGGTCGTTTTCTACCCTTTTCTAGAGCCAAAGAAAATTTATAAACACTCGACCAACCTAATACGAGTATATGGTAAGTCAAGGGTCGAACCCAAGGGAATGAGTAGGTGCAAGCTATAGCCTAGGTCAAGCTACTTCGAAGATTAAGGGAAGATGCGGTTGGTAACTAGGTATCAAGAAAACTAGATTAATCAAGTAATTCAATATACTAAACACTAGGGAAATTGGTTCCACATGCAAGCTCAATGATTATGCTAATTGATGGATCACCCAAACAATTCAAATGTTGCAAAGGACAAACAATAGTTACAATCAAAGGAACTCAAGGGTTATCTCCTATAAGCCAAGCTAGGGTTCACTATGAACAATGGCTAACTAGGAAAATCACAATCAAATTCAATCAATTAAAGCAATTATCAAATCAAGGGTTCATGTCATTGAAATTTGCAATGCAATCTAGATTAATCTTATAGGTTGATCACTCCTAGTCTAATTAATCACATGCACAACCATGTCAACCAATTTAATTGCAACAATTCAATCAATCAAGGATCATCAACTAGCAAAAGTCATCAATATAGCATGCTTCCCCTTCTCCCTAGCAACTAATCTACTCACTAATCATGGTGAAATTGGAAAACAAAACAAATTCAATCAAAATCATATTCATTTCAAGTTTAATCAAGAAGGAATTCAATCTCTCAACAAATTCTAAAGCAAAGAAAGAAATTCAAATCAAACATTCAAAATTAAAGGAAATTGCAATAGAAGTAAATTCAAGGGAAAGAAATCTCACAAACTTTCATTGATGAGAAGAGGAAATCCAAGATCAAATTCAAGTACAAACAAGTATCTTAAGCTTCTCTCTCTACTTTCTCTCTCTACTAAATCTGGAAAAATATATGTCAAGTACAAAAATGAGTCGTCCCCCCCAAAAAGGAAAAGACTAAAGGTATAAATAGAAGAAACGAGGGAAGGGAGCGGGGCGCCTAGTGCGCGCGCACAGGTGAGTCTGCGCGCACGCACCCAATGTGCCGCGCGCGCACCCCTGCTCGGTGCTCGTGGCCTTGCCTCCTTCTCTTACTCGATCAATCTCCGTGCTCCCGAGCATCCTTATCATTGGTGCACTCGAGGCGATTCTCGTGAGAAGGGTAGCTCCTTTATCTTCCAAGCATTAGAATGCCTCGAGCCAAAACATAACTTCCAAGGCCCTTGAGTTCATCCCGAACTTTGCTCCATTAGCTTTCTTGAATGCGCTTGAGCTTTCTCCTTTGTGATCATACCTCGGGAAACTCAACATGCCTACAAAACAAATTAAGGAAACAAAGAATCGAGAGAAATAGTCGAGAAATTAACAAAATGACAAGAAAACCAATAAAAGCATGCATTTCTCTAAACTTACACACAAACACGCAAAGCAAGCATTATTATGTAAAAACACGACAAAAAGGACTAAAAATGGGAATAAAACTATAAAGAAAACCTAGCCTAAGAGTGCCATAAATGACACTCATCAAATTCCCCCAAGCTAAACCTTTGCTCGTCCTCGAGCAAAACAAAATCAAGCTTAAAGGAAAATGATGACATTAATTAGGAAAGCAAGAAACGAGAAAGACTAGAGCGTAAGAGAATATACACTAACACACTTTCGTAGGAATCACGGTCAATTTTAGCAACAATTGACAAGCCATTTAAACCTCTAGATCGTCCTAGAGGACGAGTAATGCTCTCGTAAGGGTTTCCTAAGAGGTTAACCCATAACTCTTTATTAAAAGGAGGCAAAACATAAAAGGAGAAAAGAGAGAATTAAAACCTTGAAAAGAAAAAGAGAGCTTATGCAATGAACTTTTGCACATGATCAAAACACGAGAGGATATCAAACTTTCTAAAACAACAATAGTAAGCACGTTCTAAGATATCGAGGGTTGATTGAAACATAGGACATGCTAAGTATAGAGAACTACCAAAACGCAATTCACCTTCATGTAAAAACAATTTTAGCACATTTTCCCAATTAGCTTCAAATCTTCTTTTAGCAAACGTCTCAATAGTTCCTCGAAGGAACCGGAAAAGCAATAGATTTGAGGTTTTCTCGACATCTTGATTTTGCATCCCCTCGCCTTAGGCTTTAACTCATAATGCCCTCCCGTGATATATGACTCAACCACTTGATCAAAAGGGCTTTCCCAAAGGTTGTAACGTAAAGGCAAAAGGTTGAGGTAGGCTTAAAATTTAGAATTTGGTGGTACACCAAAGTTGTTGTGAAGCAAAAGATTGGCCAAATCTTAACTCCAAAACAAAGAGATCACCAAACAAAAACAAACTAACACCCCCAAGCTTATTCAAAGCTACAACCACAATCATATCTACAAAAAGCGTAAGACGCTTCCTCCCAAGCTTGAACAAAGCATTGTCCTCAATGCTTATAATAGGGAGAAACATTTACATCAAAATGTTTTTGAACTTTTTCATTTTTTTTACTCTCTTTTTTCTCAATTTTGCCAAAGCTTTTTGAATTTGCTTTGCTTTTTCTCATCATTTGTTTTCAATTTTCAATTATTCACTTTATTCATTGTCCTTGCCTCTTTTAACAATGGACGACTTTTGCTTTCATTTATTCACTTGCCATTATTCACAATATATACAAAACACAAGCTTTCTTACAAATAAGAACCAATATCCAAACTCATATACCACAATCTCCAAGAACATGATCATTTGCTTCATAAAAACCAAAAATGGAATAAAAAGAAACAAAAGGCCCAAAGTTCTAAAGATGTGGCTTGAAAAGAAGGGAAAAAGGCTCAAATGGTTAGCAAGTAGGCAAATGTTAACCCAAGAACTAAAAATAAAGAAAATTAACCTAGAAAAGAACAATTACCACCCCGAAAAGATGCCTTTGTCCTCCCTAGACGGTACGGTCTCGAGTTTGAGAATTATGAGTCAAGATTCAAGATTAGATCCGCAATTTTAGGGAATATTTCAAGCCATTAACCCCAAGCTTGAACCCCACTGTGATCATACACTTAATTATGGTGGCGTCCAAAACGAAGGAAGCTAGAGCAAAAGAGTCGCCAACAAGTTTTAGGAACTTGTAAACCGTTCACAAGGTGAAGATTACACCCCTTAACGATCCAGGAGATCGTCAACTCCAAAAGTTCTTCAACTAAATAGGGTTCGGGGATGAAGGTACAAATCCAACCTAAAAGAGATTGAACCTGCCCTAATAATAGGCCTCTACTTCATTCTTCTCGTATTCATGTGCGCTTTCTGACTAACATGTAAACAATAGGTTAACCCTAAACCTGTTTAACTATGTTGGTTGAATTTAATGCACAAATAAAACTATTATTGGTGATCACTTGAATTATAATCATATTAGCCCTAAACAAGATTATTAATTATCTTATTAAGCGTGATTACAAGTACAAATTCCCTTTAGGCATGCATAAAAGGCGTGATCAAGCAATAACAATAAACATCAAGCAACATAATAATCATCATAATAATCATAAAAATAATCATGATAATCATATTAAAAATAAAGCATAATAATAACAAGATTAATAACAAATCCTAGCATGTCTCTAAGCATTAAAGATCAAAGCTTTAGCCCTAACATGATACTAACATGATGTTAGAAAAGAGAATAGGAAGCATCGCAGGAATCATAATAAGCATATTTGATATTATAACCTTTTCCCTAAACATGATATTAGGAATCAAAATAGGAACCTAAACATGATTTCTATATATCAATAAACAATTAAAGCACTTACTTGGATGCCTCGTATTTCTTTCTAATAACAAAATACACGCGTTAGTAACTTCAAGGAAAATATAAATCAAAACAATCAAATTAAATAATTGAAATCGAGATCAGGGATCAAACCCTCATAAATTATAACTTTTCACGTCTAGGGCGAAGGCAACTTCGAACTTGGCTAGGCGTTTCTAGATCTCGTGAATGCGGAATTTTGTTTGTGAAAAGCTAGAGAGATGAGAGCTTAGAGAGAATAGATGATTGATGATGATGATTGTGAATCGTTGTTGAAAAACGGAGGTTCAGGACCCTATTTATAAGAAAAGGAAATAGGTAGAATTTGATAAGGAATGAAACTCCACGTTGTCGCCACAAAACCGACTTTGTCGCCAGGCGACAGGGTCTGTTGCATGGCGACAAGGCTTGTCGCGTGGCGACAGGCTGGATTCCTACGCGCTTTCAAACACGGAGTCCTCATATGAATCAAAATCGATTTATAAAGTCCGTATGAAAACCGAAATCGTATTTTTCATAAAATAATATTTTATTCCAAATAAAACTTTATCAAAACATAATTATTAATCCTAATCTTATTAGGACTTAAAAGAACCATCTAGAGAGTTCTAGAAGACTATAATTAATTCTAACAACTTTAGGAATAATAATTAACATTGGGCCCTCCCCTAGATCAATGGGCCGCGTGTAAAGATCAAACCGGGCCCAGTTTAGTATTTTGGCCATAACTTCCTCATTATTCATCGGAATTTGGCTTATAATATATCGTTGGAAAGATCTTTGCAAGCCCCATCAAACTACACTATTATTGGACCCTTGGCGTGGACCAAACTAAACTGGATTAGCTGTTTTCATAAAATAGAGTTGTTTTCCGAAAACAGAAAGAAAGAATTTTAATAAAAACCAACCGCAACACTTGACCTTTCGCACTTTTCTTTGTTCGATAATCAAATGACATGAAAGGTATTCATCACTGGGTTTGGTTTTGTGGAGACACAATTGGATGTCTACAGCAATAGTCAAGGATCCATGCCGCTCATGCAAGTAATTGTAGAAGGCGTGAAAAACAATGAAACCACACAAGGATGTGGCAAAAACTCACTAAAAGCTTCAAATTCACCAAAGGGGAACGATTGCGAGTTTTCAAAAATAAAAGAATCCGGCGTCAAGGTCCCAATAGTTCTTAAAGGACTACCTTAGCATACTCTATCCTAGAATCAACCAAAGATACTCTCAAACAGTGCAAACCATTGTTTTTAAGAAGAATAATAGCCAATGAGCAAGCTCAAGTGGTACTAAGTCCAAAGCAAAAGCAAAATTTTAAGAAAGAAAAGCAATGCCTCAAAAACATTTTGTTCATATTTACAAAATCCTTTTTGGTTTTTAATTTTTTATTTTTTTTACTCTTCTTTACTTTTTTTTTTCTTCTTTTTTTTCATTCTTTTTCTTTTTTCTTTTTCATTCTTTTTTTTAAAGGAAAGTATAAAATCAAAATGTAAGAAAGCAAAGTGTAAAAAGGAAAATAGAAGAAGATGGAAAAGGGAAACAAAAAGAAAAAGAAAAAGAAAAAGAAAAACATAAGAAAATAGAAAAGGAGGAAAAATAATTAAAACAAGAAATAGAAAAGAAAAGGAGAAGTAGAAATGCAACAAGGAAGTCATGCTAATACACATAAGTCCCAATCGACAAACAAGTGAACATTCGGCTACAACGCCAATGTTCCCAAACACACTAAGGTGTTAGAAAGCAAACATCCTCGAACCGTTCAACTTCTCCTAATATAAACCTAAACTAAGCATCCAAGAGAAGAGAATAAAAAGAAGATCAGAAGGATCTCACCAGGCGTGGAAGCTATGCTACATTAAACAAAGTGAAAAAGCACCTTTGTGAAGCATCAATGTCCAAAGCATAAGCGACGAAGTAAGGTGGGAAAGAATATAGACTATATACAAAGAAGATTGTTAGTAACTTCAATACAAAAGAAAAGAAGAATATAAAAGATAAAATGTATGTAAATAAAGAAAAAGTAATATATGATAGAATCAGGAATAGGGTTAGCAATGAAATCAGGAAGCATAATCATCATACAGAAACAGAGTCAAGAAACAAGATATCGAACAACCATCATCAGGAATTAGAATCACAGAGAAGCAGAGATACACAACAGACAGCGATCGGCAGAACAAACAACAATACCAGGAACTGGATAGAGAAATCAGCAAAAATACATCATCATCATCACCAGAGAAGCAAGAGATACACATAGATCAATACCAGAAGCAAAAGAGACCAGGAGTGAACTACAATAGTGAGGCGGGAAACAGTGAAACACACAAACAACATAAATCACCCCCAAGCTCACAATGAACTACCCCCAAACTCCAAACCTAATAACACATAGGCAAAAGAGAACATCATATAAAGCACATAAGAAAGGGGGGTAGCCACAATAGATTCACTCCGCACTATGGTAAGGGGTAGAATGAGAACTCCCCTCACCGGTCTCTAAGACATGAACCGAGCTAGCCGTCTCACTCAACTCAATAGGAGCTTTCCCCTTTAACCTCCCCTCCCGCCTAGCACGGTTTATCTCAAAGAAGTGAGACCAATCATCCAAAACCGGCTCTCCCGATAATCCGAACCTACCAAAAGTCTCGGGGTTTGGGAAAGGCATAGGGTTAGCGGGATCATATGTATAATCGCATCCACCGGGCCGCTTATAGTCGTAAGTGGCCGGGGTGGTGCCCATGATAGCACTAGGAGGGATATGAGGACCCTCCCAATAGACGTAACAAGGTGTAGGACCCACGATAGGGTCAAAGGGTTCCCATTGGGGAATAGGTCCTTGTTGGACCAGGAGGTATGGGTAGTTCAAGTAAGGTTCAATCTCCCCCCTCCTAACATGGTTGTCATACAATTGATTAGCATGAAAATCATAGCCAAGAGAAGAATCACGCCCCAAAGGCATGGAAAACAAGACATTAGCGATAGAATCTAACTTAGCATGAATAGTAGATAAATCAAATGTAAAAGAAGAAGTAGAAGGAGGGATAGGAGTACCTCCCCGTTCAACCAGAGGTAAAGCTTGGAAATCCGTCGAGAGAGCATCATTGGACGCGGTTCTTGTGTGATTTGACTTCTTCCAAAGAGAGGGGTCGATGTTGCATCTTGGAGGTCTCCAAGTCAAAGAATCCGTCTTTGACTTATGACTTGTAGCCTCCTTACTCGGAATCAAGAACCAATCCTTCACTCGAGACACCTTCCATATGAAAACATTATACTTCTTGGTATGATCAAGGAACTTTTGGTTCATAAGGGCATAGACATTGAGGAAATGGGAAGGCGTCTTCTCCCTAGGGTCAACAATCGGAGGGAGCTCGCATAGCAAATCTTTATATGAATCATTGAGGCAAAAAGTGAGGATAGAGATCATTTCTCCAATTTGGATGCTTCCCAAGAGCGAAACACCATCTCGGATATCCAAAAATCGATTGATTAAATGTTGAGTGAAATCAACAAGCTCGATCTCATGCGACTCTTGGTCGGCAATCCATAGCCAACAAAGCTCCTCACGGGAGATAGCTCCCAAAGAGTCCTTAGAGCAAAGGGCATAAGTGAGAATACGATTGAAGTATCTCATGGTCGGATGAACGATCAATGCGGATTTAGAAGTTTGAGGCTCATATTTTCGCTCATCAGAGATACACCGCCACCACCTGAGTTCATCTTCATCAACGGCCCAAGGAAACCGAAAGTAGGAACAAAGTTGCGACTCCAATAACCGATAATCATTATTGAAAAGTTGAAAGGTCAAAGTTCTCGAAGAGTCACTACTTGACTCTCGGACCACTTCAAGGGATGATAGAGACTCATACGTCACCCTAGCATAGGTAGGGGCGCTCAAATACAAGAACTCCAAGAGACCGAGGTTCTTGGCTAGGTAGCGAACGTCATCATCTATTCCAAGTAGCTTGGTTGTTGTTTGATCGTAGAATCTTGTTGACTTGAGCTTCCGCTTGGATAGTTTCTTAAACCTATCCCAATGTAATTCCTTAGAGAATTCAATGTCGTATGTCTCTACCACCTCGGGGGGAGGTGGAACAACGTGCCTAGCTTTGCTTGAACTTGTTCTAGCACGCTTCTTATGACGGATGGGAACCATCTACAAGAAGCAAAGAAATTCATGAGCAATTCAAATGCAATTATCATTGTTCTAGAATATTCAAAAGAAATTTCTCTAAAATCAAGCACAAACATTGATCAATTAAAAATGAAACAAGAAATGGTCACACATGAACAATGCTATGAATATTGAGACATAACCTTGAAGCAATTAGTCATGAAGTAAAGGCAAAATTCGACACAAGAGACCAAATCATGAATCATTATGACCAAATTAATCTCAAAACATTGAATTATCAAAGAAATGAAACTATCATATAGAATACCCGTGAGAGAGAAAATGACCAACAATGGTGAATCAAGGATTCAAGCAAGGTATACAAATTCATCATGAAAAAGCTTCAATTTAACATCTAATAACATCATTCAACATAAATTACAAGTTAAAGAACCAACAATGGAGTTCTACCATGAAAGCAAAAATAAGAGTTTCAAGCTTCAAAATGAGGAAGAAGATGACTAGAAACTGAGAAATTATACCTCAATGAAGCTTTGAATTACTTGCAAGTTGCACAATTGATGAATATAGAACAATTAGAAGACCCAAAGATAAGATTCAAGCACCAAAACAAATCCTCAAAAAGTCAAATTTTAGCCCCAAATTTTCGAAAATAAAATCGAAAATTTCAGTTTTGTTTATTTATTTTCGAAAGATTTGAAATGAGGTTAATGTAATTTGTGATGAATTGAAATTAAAAAGGATGAATGTGCTTGAGTATTCTAAGAGATTGAAGGGGTTTATGAGCAATGAAAGAGTAGAGGAATGAAGGGGAAGTCGGGGTAAGAGAGGGGAGTGAATAAGGGTGGGTTTGGGAATGAAAGGGGCACGAAAAGGGGGTTTGGGAATGAAAGGGGCACGAAAAGGGGGTTTGGGAATGAAAGGGGCACGAATAAGGGTCGATGGTGCGTGCGCACAGAGGGGTTGGTGCGTGCGCACCAGCGACGGCAAGGGGGGTTGCTTCACTGCTAGGGGCTGCTACTCATGTTAATTTCTGCCCTACCTGGTGCGTGCGCTCAACCATGTGGTGTGTGTGCACAGCCATGTGGTGCGTGCGCACCAGGGGGGTCTTGGGGGGGTTGAAATAGCTTGCGACGTACCAAAAGAAGCCAAAAATTCTAACCCCTGTGGTGCGCACGTGCAGGGATGGCGGTGTGTGCGCACAAAGGGGGTACGGGGGTGGTTCAAAAACCGTCAAATTTCATCAAAGTTAGCTTAAATTTCTGACCCCTTTGGTGCCCGCGCGCAACCTATGATGCGCGTGCACCAAGCAAGAAAATTTCGGCCATGAACATACTCTCACGTTTGCACTAACGAGGTAGTTGAAAACTCACTCAAAAAAGAGTATAAAATCAATGAAAATGCAAACACGAGAGCATAAAACCCCAACAAACTTCTTTACCTAAGCTTAACCAAACCTCGTGAAACCTTGAATTAACACCGAAATTGTTGGAAATTTTCATCGATCCAATCTCATGGCACCTAAAATCAAGAAAACAAAGAAGAATAAGATGAGTTCTCAAATATAAAAGATACAGAGAAATGAAAAATCAAAAGAAAAGGGTTAAAAAACCGATTTACCTACCGGGAAGCGCTTGTTAAACGTCATAGCTCGACGTTCTCCACCTATTAAGGTGGTTGACGGAGAAGTAATATGTGAATAAGGCCAAAAAAAGCACCATCGAAATACTTCTTGAGTCGATAGCTATTAACCTTAAATGGACACGAAGAATCCATCATTGAAACCTCTACAACACCACTAGGAAAGACATTCTTAACCGACTAAGGACCGCTCCATCTTGACATGAGCTTTCCTGGAAACAACTTCATTTTCGAATTGTAGAGAAGAACTTTATCGCCAACACAAAACTCTTTTTTCTCAATAAGATTATCATGAGTTTCCTTGGAACAAGTTTTGTAAACACTAGCACAATCATAAGCATCAAATCGAAGCTCCTCCAGCTCATAAAGATCTAACCACCTTTTCTCCCCCGCACTTGCCAAATCAAAGTTTATTTTCTTGATTGCCCACAAAGCACGGTGTTCGAGCTCAACTGGGAGATGGCATAATTTTCCATAGACTAGGCAGTATGGAATGGTACCTATTGGTGTCTTGAAAGTCGTTCTATAAGCCCAAAGAGCATCATCCAACTTGTCCGACCAATCCTTCCTATTTCTTGCAACCGTCTTTTCAAGGATTAACTTGATTTGACGATTGGAAACCTCAACTTGGCCGCTTGTTTGAGGATGATATGGAAGGCCAAATTGTTGATGAACTCCATGCTTTCGCAACATTTTTTAAAAGGCATTGTGAATAAAATGAGAACCGTTATCGTTTAACACCGCCTTTGGAACACCAAACCTTGGAAAAATGACCTTCTTGAACAACTTCATTACCACCTTGTGGTCATTAGTTGGGGAAGCAATGGCCTCAACCCATTTAGACACGTAATCCACCGCAACAAGAATATAATAATTTCCGAAAGATGAGGGAAACGGTCCCATGAAATCAATTCCCCAAACATCAAATACCTCTAATTCAAGAATATAATAATTTCGCTTGGAGATATTCCCAACTCGTTGACAACTGTCGCATGTCTTAACAAAACCCCATGAATCCTTGAAGAGATGCGGCCACAAAAAACCTCTTTGAAGAATCTTAGTGGCGGTTTTAGAAACACCCATATGGCCACCACTCGGGTCTGAGTGGCACATCTTCAAAACACTAGGCACCTCTTTTTTCGAAACACAACGCCTAAGTAAGCCATCGACTCCTTGCTTTTACAAGATGGGATCATCCCACACATAGTTTCTTGCCTCTCTCTTGAGCTTGTTTCGTTGATTCTTAGAAAAGGAAGGTGGAAACTCCCCACATGCAAGAAAGTTCACTAAGTCGGCGAACCATGGGAGCTCCTTTGCCTCAATAGCATATAAAAAGTCATCAAGCATCCTATCCTCGATTGGTGAACCATCATCATGAATATGAGAATACTCTAAGCGAGATAGATGATCCGCCACAACATTTTCCGCTCCTCTCTTATCCTTAATCTCAATATCAAAAGTTTGAAGTTCAAGCACCCACCGGATCAACCTAGGCTTGATTCTTTCTTGGCAAAAAGGTACTTGAGAGCCGCATGATCCATGAAGACAATGGTCTTGGAACCTAACAAATAACAACGGAACTTTTCAAAAGCATGAACAACAGCCAAAAACTCCTTTTCCGTTGTGGTGTAGTTTCTTTGAGCAACATTTAGAGTCTTGGACATATAATAGATCACATGTAGCTTCTTTTCCACTCTTTGACCCAAGACACCTCCAATTGCCGAATCACTCGCATCGCACATCAACTCAAAAGGTAAATCCCATCTTGGTGCTTGAACAATAGGAGTAGGGATTAGAGCCTTCTTCAACTTATTAAATGCCTCCAAACACTTATCATCAAATACAAACTCGGCATCCTTTTGAAGAAGATGATTGAGGGGATTTGCAATGAGCGAGAAATCCTTGATGAATCTTCTATAAAACCCGGCATGTCCTAAGAAAGATCTCACTCCTTTCACATTAACCGGAGGTGGAAGCTTCTTAATAACCTCAATTTTTGCTTTATCCACATCTATCCCATTGTGAGAAATCTTATGTCCAAGGACTATGCCTTCCTCTACCATGAAGTGACACTTCTCCCAATTCAAAAGCCATCCCAGGAGGCATCACCATAGTCAGTGTATGACCGGACGGAGCAGCTCCAGGCTTCGTCGCCGCAAAAAGTAAGTGGTGCAGCCGCGCTGATACCTTTGTCATCCTTCCCTCTGTCTAAGCAGCAAAAGGTAGATGACACTGCAGTACTCCTAGATGATGAGGTGCGCTTTCCTATAGACTTCCTTAGCCTTACCAGGAATATGCGCAAACCTTTGTTTTCGCAGTTGAACAAGATGTTATTCCCTGGTTCTCGAGAAGCACTAGTAGCTAGGGTCGTCAACTTTGGACATTGCGTTAGAGGCTGCTACTGCTCATCTCTATGTAAGTTTTCTTTCCTCTTAGTTGATTGTTCTGTCGATGTTTTATTTTTGGTCTATAATTTGGCGTGTGCTGGGTAAGGATAGTGAGTGATTGGGTTGTCCAAAGAGATGAAGAGGCTGGATGATGCGGTCAGAAATATATAGTGATGTTAAGCATAAGATTGCAGTAACGCAGTTTAGGATCATGAAGAAGGAGTTCGAAGACGCGACTAAAAAGATGGTTGGGTTGGAAAGTCGTTTAGAGGAGCAGGCAAAGAAGGTGGAGAAGCAAGCCAAACAGCTGCAGGATAAGGCCAAGCAACTGAAGAAGCAAGCTCAGCAACTGGAAGACAAAGTCGAGGTCATTCAGAACAAGGATGATGCTTTGTCAAAGGTGCAAGGGGAGTTGTTGTCGACTAGGAAGAAGCTGGAAGAGAATGTGGACGAGGGTGCGGAATTGGAGATCAAGCTTTGGGCTAAGTTGATGAAGGAGTAGCTCGAGGGAAAGGCTTCGGAGTGGCGGCCTGAAGAGGAGGTTAACATTTCTTGGCCAACGATGGTACTCTTCTTGAACTAGGAGAAGATGCTTCAATTGCTTCAACTGCAGACTCAAGACCACATCCATCAAGCGTGTCTTTCTCGTACATTGTCGATGCTGGAGTGCCACCGACTGTCAACGAAGGTTCTCTTTTGCTTGCCGACGGTGCTGAGGTGCCATCACCAACTGGTGAAGGTGTCGATGACAATGCCCATGCCGACGAGGTCATCAAGGACGTCATCGAGGGGTTAGATGCTGACAATGCTGCTGAGGATGCTAATGCTTGAAAGCCATCGCTTATGATAGTTCTGATTTAGTTATATACTTCTGTTTCCTATTTTTCCTTATTGATACTTATGAATTTCTTTTGCTTTGGACTTTTCTTATGTTTTGTTCCACTTGAAGGCAAGTGGCTCTTTTGCACATCGTTGTGACTTCGTCATAACATATTTTGTGGTAATTTGTCTTTTGTTTCATCTGTTTCTCGTTTGTTTTTGCTCTGCGTATATTATGTCAGTGTGAAACAAAACAATTCGCAAGTTAGAAAAACAGTTAAGTTAAAACTAGAATAAAAGGGAATTTGGTAAAAGACGAAAAGAGAGTAATAACAACTAGAGGGTATTTATTAAATTTTCTTCGAAATACGCTAGATAATGTGATAGACGAAAGATGAAAGACTTAGTAAAAATAATTTTCGACTATTTATTCGTTGGAATTTTCAATTATATAAATTAAAGTACTCATAGAAGACTGTGTATTCTCTAGTTTTGGCCTTAATTGTTTGCCAATGCCCCTTGCATCCCAGCGTTAACCCTGTACACTAAAGACTGAGTTCATAGATCAGGTGTCGGGTGTTTTGGCGTCAGATGCTAAGGTCAGATTTGCCCGGGCTTCGTTTTGTTTCGATGTTTTTGTTTGAACGACGACTTTCCTCATCTTTTTGTAGGATGTCAGTGTAGCGGATGTCGGTTATGTTTGTGTTGTTTACTGATGTTTTAGGTCATGACTAAAGTCTTCTTTTTTCGTCACTATGTATTTTGTCGATCGATTTTCTAAAGGACCAAAATGGTTAGAGTACTGTTGGCCGTTGGCACGGCCAACAGCCCTGCGATTTTTAAGTCAGAACTCGTACTGAAGACAAATAATGAATTGAAATAAACTAAATATATGATCGGGGATATTACCTTTTCGTCTATGAATACTCTTTGACATTTTAGAAATAATGTTTTCTGAGATGGGTTGCGTTCCAACTTCTTGGAACAGGTTTACCTTGCTGGTCACACAATTGATATGCACCGTTGCTAACGACTTGGGTGATTTAATATGGACCTTCCCATAGTGGGACTAGCTTTCCATCGGTGGGTCTTTTGTATTCTAGAATGCTTTTCTTAGTACCCAGTCACCTAACTGGAACGTCTTTTCTTTGACGTTTTTGTTGAAAATTCTTGCGACTATTTGTTGTTGCGCTGCCATCCTAATTAGGGTTGTTTCTCGCAACTCTTTGACTGCGTCCAAGTTATCCTCCATTTCTTCTTGGTTCCTATCTACAATCATGAGGCCAAAGCGAGACGTTGGGAAATCGACTTCTCCTGGGAAGATGGACTCGCAACCGTAAATGAAGGAGAAAGGCGTCTGTCCCGTGACAGACCTTGGCGTCGTTTGATAAGCCTATAGGACGACTGGGAGCTCATCGGCCCATTGACATGGGGAAAACTAGGTCGTTGACTAATCCTCCCTAAGTCAAACTAAATTTATAAACACTTAACAAACCTAAATACAAGTATAGAGGTAAGTCAAGGGTCGAACCCAAAGGAACGGTTAGGTTCAAGCGCTCTAAATTATGCGCCTAAGCATGGTCGAAGTCGAATGTGAAGAAGTAACACTAACAACTACCAAAAAAAACAACCAAACAAATAAAAACCTAGGGAATGGGGATCAACAAGTAATCATGACAATTGCAATAACTTGGGAAGAACATGCCAATCAAAGTTTGTGAAGACTAATGATAACAGCTATCTCCTAATAGTTAAGCAAGATGTCTCTACAAATAACAAACTAAGAGAATCATAATCCAAACCAATCGATAATTGCAATTCCTAAATCAATTGGTCGTGTAGTTAGCAATTACAATGTAATCTAGCATAATTCTCAAGGCCTAATCGAATTACACGCATGCAAACTTACATTAATCACTTTAATCTCAACAATCAATCAACACAATTCCCAAATTAATCACAATCAATCAATCATACAAGGTCCACCTTATCCCTAGCCAAACAACTACTTAAGAATCATCATCTAATCAACAAACAACCAAGAAATCAAGAATCAACAAAATATGAAGAACAATTACGCTAACGAAGATCAAACATCAAAATCAAACCAAACAAACATGAAATTAAACAAAGCAATAAAATGAGATAGAGTTAGAAATCCTCATTGATTGATTATGGAGATCTTCAATACAATTGTCACCTTGGATCTATAATCTCTTTAATCCCCAATGAAATCTCTCACTTTCTCTCTCTAAATCTACTCCTCAAACTAAACCTAAATCTAGAGAGAGAAACTCTCAACCAAGCTAAAATTATGATCAAAATTATGTCTAAAAAACGTCTTACAAAATCAGCTGAAAAAGATATTTATAAGAGGCGCGGAAACCGAAATCGAGTGAAGCCGGAAATAGGGAGGAGCGCCCGCGCGGGTAGAGGTGCACGCCTGCGCATGAGGCATGCGCACAGGCGTAGGGGGCTTGCACGACCGCGCATGGGCTGTGCACGCCCGCGCTCTTCTGGGTTTCTTCGACTTCTTTGCCGCTTCGTGCGCTTGTAAATGGGTCTTCGAGTGCACGCAGTATGATGATGATAGACACTAAGCATGGAAGATTCAAATGGACTTCACGGTGGGTTCAACAACACTTCTTCATGGGAGCACGGCTTGAGAGCGCAATGTTGTGAGCTTGAGCTTGAGCTTTCCCAATGCTATGAGCTTACTCCAAAAGCATCTTCCAACTTATAAAACCACCAATATCAAGTCTCGAACCTCGTTTAATACCTACAACTATGAAAAGAGAAGAAATAAAGGAGAAAACACTAGGAAAACCATAAAAACGCAAAACAGGAGAGAAAAGGGAAATAAAGAGAAAATGCATAAAACTAAGCGTTTATTAAGAAAGAATGCTATGAAAAGAAGGTAAAAACAACCTAAATACTCATCAAATGAGTGCCATAAATGCACTCATCACCCATCCGCCTTTTGCTGCTTTTAGTCTCTTCTTAATGGCAATCATGACAACTTTATTGCTAGATTCTGCTTGTCTATTAGCTTGGGGATATCTTGGCATCCACGTCCTTAGTTCTATTCAAAATTTTCTTCATAATGCACGAGTTTTGTCGCTAATAAACTATGACCCGTTTTTACAGATTATCACCGACGGAATACAAAACCTAAAAATAATGTTAGTCTATAAGAATGAAATAACTTCTTTGTTCGTCACCTATTTCAAGCCAATTGCCTCGATCCATTTGGAAAAACAATCAGTTAGTGGTAGCATGTAGACTCTTTGCCCAGGAGCGACAGGTAGTTTTCCGACAATGTCAATTCCCCATCTCATGAAAGGCCATGAAGTCAAGGTTTGATGTAGTGATTCCGAAGGCTTGTTAACTGAGTTAGCGAATTGTTGACAACTATAACACTTGGTAACATACTAGATGGCGTCCTCATGAAGTGTCGGCCAAAAGTATCCTTGTCCTTTTGCGAGCCTTGCTAGTCCTTTACCCACGACATGAATGCTGCATATGTCGTCGTGCAAGTGACTACGGACAGACTGTTGTTCATGACTTTTGATGCATCTTTGAGACATTCCCGATAATAACTTTTAGAATAATACTCCGTCGACGAGGTGATACCTGGAGGCTTTGTATTTTAGTTTGCGGGCTTCCATTTCGTCGTTGGGATTGTCTGGTGTCGGGCCTTGCTGTAATTGCTTGGTGGATTTCATGCACGGTTTAAGGGTCGTTTTATAATAGTTTTTGGCTTCACGAGGTTCTCCTTATATTTCTTGGATTCCCCATGGGGTTGGAAATGTGAGGGATTGACGGTAGGTGGAAAGGATAGCTTTTTAATTTGTGGATCCATGGTATGCCCATGATGATAATATAGGCTGAAGGGCGATCTATGACGTTGAATTTGGTTTGAGGGTTTAGCCACCATCATAGGTAGGTAGGGTTATGTCTCCGAGAGTCGACATTGTCTCACCACGAAAACTAACCAGAGTTGTTGATCTTTTAATGACGTCCCTATCTTTCAACCCTATTTCTTCCATGGTCTTCCGGAACAAAACATTTGCGGAGCTTCTTCCAGCACCTTTTTAAGTTGACAATTCCAAACCATCAAAGAAATCACCAAGGAATCTTCATTCTCTTTGTTGATGCTGTTGATATCGTCATCATCGAAAGTGATGTCCATTGCTTTGAGCTACTTCTCCAAAGGATCTCTTGCTTCTTCTAGGACAACGGGATCATTTGTCGATGACTTTGCAATTCTTTTAGCTATAGAATAGGTTAGTCCACAAATATGTGAACCACCAGAAATAACATTTATTACTACCGTAGGTGCAGGTGGTTTGGGAGTCCTACTTGTCGAGTCGGCTTTGGCGTCGCTAGTTGCGTGGCCCTTCCTCTGTCTTGTTCCTATGATCACTATGGAACTCGCACCACTTGTTCACATTTTTCTCGGAGTCTGGCTTGTTGCTCTTCATCGACCAACGGATTTTGTTTCCTAGGGGTTCCACCGCATTCACCAATGCTATGATGTGGACGTCAAACTCAATACTCTAATATATCTGGGTATTGAGGTGCTTTGACAACCTGTTCTTCTTGCATACTATTAACAAATTGTGATCTACCTGATGTGTCATATGGCTGATGTCGCCACGATGCATGCTGATTTCTTGGAGCTTTTCGATCAGTTGTGCTTCTGACGCTATGACTGGAGGCACGATTGGCGATATCTTCAAAACGCATTTGGGCCACGGCTCTTGTCCAGACTTCTTCAAATGTTGAGCAGAAATATTTTACAAGGTCTTAATCGGTATGCAATCCTCGCAAAAAGGCTTCAATGGCAGTTATGTTGTCGGCGTTCTTGATCGAGACTTTCTCTTTGTTGAATCTGGTACAATAGGTTCTGACGCTTTCCTTTGGTCCTCAAACGATCCGCTACAAATCGCTAGTTTGCTTGTCGAACTGCCTGCTGCTTTCAAAATGGGAATACAATTTGTTAATTAACATAGCAAAAGCTTGTGATATTACCTGGTTCAAGTTTGTCGTGCCATTTGAGGGCGAGACCGGTTAGCGTCGCGTCGAAGGACTTGCACTGCATGCTTCCAAACACTCGAACGGGATCGAAGCCTGCTACATCCGCTGCTTGTAGTACTCGACATGCTGCTCTGGACATGTTGTACCATCATAAAGTGCGATGAACTTTGGCAGCGACAATCTTCTGGGAATGCGGGCTCTAGACAACTCATTGCCGAAGGGAGTTGCTGCGAATCTATCAGGAGCTTCTTTCTGGACATGGATCGAAACACCTGGAATCTTCTTCATCATGGTCATCACTTTGGAGTTCTGGCTTTCTAGAGCAACCAGCCTCAGGAGCAAGACTTCAGTCTGATTCAGCTCACGATCATTGTTCTGTAGCTCGCCCTTGGAGTCTAAAAGCTTCCTTGCTGCATCTGGGGGTCAGCTTCCATTTCGTTGCCACTGCTCTCTGTGTCCGTATCATGTAGGGAATCCAGCACTTCCAATGGCTGCATCCGAGGCACGATTCGTAACTGTCCTGAGCGTCGTCGACGGTTGCCTTGGGCAGATTCCAACTGCTGACAGAGGTTAGCTGCATCGGATTCCGACGCTTCTTTTTCTTTGATGAGATGCTCGTTGAATTCCTAGGCTTTTAGGATCGGCCTTAGATTTCTCGTAGGCCTCTCTTATTTGCTCGGGGGTCATATCATCAGAAGTCATGTTGAACGTTGGCTTAGGATTTTTGGGATTTTAACTAGTTGTATCCCCATAGACGGCGTCAAATTGTTTATGCAAAATTTCGTCAAATAGGATTGAATAACAAAATCTAGGTTATGAATCAACTAAAAACCGCGGTAGAATAAAGATCTACCAAACTTTCACTATGTAAAATATTGATCAAAAAAAGTTTACAACGTATGCTTAATGTATTTTGGTAGCCAAGTTTCAGTGTGTCTATCGTGGATGAAGCTTCTTCCTTTTATAGATGATGATTAGGGTTTAATGTAGCCGTTGTGAAATGATAAGGAGTCTCCCCTTTTATTCGGAGCTACCTCCTTTGATAATTGACCTTCAACTCAGCCCACTAACGGTTGTACTTGGTTGGCAAAAGACCAAGTCTTCGATACTTATCACGTCCTAGAAAACAGGGAAACCGCTTGAGTTTCGTCCGTCGAAGCTGGGCTTCTTTCCTCGAAGCTTACTCTTCCGTCATTGACAGCGGCTGACTTTTGTTGACTTTGACTTATCAAAATTTACCCATAACACAAGTTAATAAATTAAAATAAAGAAAATAAAATACCAAGTAAAGGAAATAAAAAAGGAATAAAGTAAAATAAAAAGAAATAAAAATTCCCCAAAAACAATCAGACCCCCACTCTCCTTTCTTATTCAATTTCGCTGCTCTTATCTTCACCATTCACCTAGCATCTTCATCCTTTAAAAGCCAAGATAAAATCTCAGATGTTTATTTGAATATCCTTAAGCATGCACGAGCAAATCACGTGAATTTTAATGGAAATGAGGAGCAGCTGCGCAACCCCATCGGAGTGACCGCTCTGAGCTTTCTACCTCAAATTAAATAAGTTGAAATTTTTGAGGAGCGTCTGATTTGAAGAACGGAGAGCCTTCTTCGAAATTAATTGAATTGGAGCAAAATTGGAGGTTGTCGGCTGCTAAGGTGGTTATGAGCAGGGGGGTTTGTTTGAGTTCAAGCGAGGGGCATTGCACATTTGACTCGAATCTCGGACTTCCGAGCATAATCCTACACAACCAAATATACACAAGGGAGAATCGAGACAAAGATTAAAATAATTAAATAAAACGAAGTAAATAAAGTTAAATAAAACCAAAATAAAATACAAAACAAAATAAACCAAAGGAGAGAATTTATTGAAAACAAAAACTAAGAACCTAAGCTACAAACATTATAAAGGAAGAATATAAAATAAAATACAAAATTTTACTAAAACAATTAAAAACTACGCAAATAATCAAATTAAAAGGTAAAAGACGAGAATGAGAAAATAAGTTAAATAAAGACTAAAAAGAGTGACTTGAATAGTAAAATCACTAGAAAACTACTTTAAAAACACCCCTAAAAGTGACATATAACTCACTTATCAATCGCGAACAAAATGTTGGGAGAATCATGCCATGGGTCAACACGTTAAGTGATTGATTCATGCATCATTCTTAAAATAGGGTACCTTTGGACACCTAAGCCTTAACCATAGAATAGGAATGGCAACGGATCTGATTCGGGTCGAATGGAGCTTCATCCGCATCCACCCAAATCGACCCTCCGCTCCACCTGATCCACTCGTCACCTGCAAAACCCATCACCCGCATGCGATCCATCCGTTATCCCCGGGTGAAACAGGTGGATCGGATGCTTAGCGGATGATTATAATCCTACTCTAACTATCAAATCTAATACATTATTAAAAAAAAAAAAAAATCTTTTAGCCAATTTTAAACTTTAAAAATTAAACTATTAATTAACTTTTATTCCAAATTATAGCAATAATAATAAAAATATTTTTTATGAACTTACCTATTAGTTACTTATATTACGTAGTACAGTATGTTAAGGGGGGGTGGTTTTATATTTTTTAAATAAAATTTTAAAAAAATTAGAAATAATTTTTGTAGATTTATACAAACATTGTACAATATATAAGAAAATTGAGAAAAAACAGATGACAGGTGGATAGTTGATCGGGTGATAAACAGATGACGGATCGGGTGGATTGTATAGTATATATATATATATATATATATATATATATATATATATATATATATATCTATACGGGTGGATTGTTGATCGGGTGATAAACAGATGATGGATCGGGTGACGGATGAAACAGAGCCCCACCCAAATCCGGCCTGATCCGTTACCCGCCCTTCATCCATTTAACGCGGATTTTCGTCCATTTATTTATATCAGATGGATCGGGTTTGCGGATATCCATTTAGAATTGCCATCCTTACTATAGAACGACATTATATGCTTTGACATTATATGGTTTTATGTGAGTACATGACTATGTGCTTATATGTCTCGTGTCTAGTTTAATAAAGTTCCAACTTGCTACCTAGAGATAGTTTTAAAAAAATCGCATATACGTAAAAAAAAAAAAAAAAAAAAAAAAAAAAAAAAGAGGTTCGACATTAAAAAAAAATAATGTCATTTCAATTTAATGAAAAAAAAAAGTTTTCCAAGTAAAAAAAAGAGTCAAACCTGCCGGGTGGTGCGCGCAATTATCAAAGTTGCATATTCCTCCAAGCATAAGTCAAGAAGTTGCACGTGGCTCTTCCGCGCAACTCTGTGTCTTGCGCGCGCCCACTGTTTAACGTTAACTTTGACTCGTTACGAGCAATGTAGTATGGAGAAAACGATATTACCGTTTCAAGTTTAGTTTTTTTTTTTTTTTTTTTTTTTTTTTTTTTTTTTTTTTTTTGGTAAGTATATTATATATCAAAAAATTATACAAAAATACAAATGTACAAGCCTAGAAAATTAGGCTACACCATACTTTACAAGATCCTAACGCCAAACCACTACCTAGATTATGGAGATTAAACATGTCACCTTCTAGGAAGGGTTCACCTAGGTAGCCAGAACCAAACCTGAACACTAAATCCCTGCTACCTTCAAGGAAGGGCACAGGAACCTAGAGACAGGTGTACAAAGAGTCTACCACCCCCAAACTGGTTAAAACTGCTAGATAGTAAAAACACCATCAACATCAGCCTGAAAATGCACAAAGCAAACTAAAAAACAGACACAAAACAAACTCAATAAGTTTTAAGACTACACAACCATTTACAGTCCTCTCTCTTCCACTTAGAACTGATAATCTGTTGTGCTCTTCCCAAGGCTTCCCTTCTGATTGTTGTTACCACCACATTAGGATGCAAGATAGCTTGGTGCCAAAAGACATGATTCCTAGCTAGCCATATATGATATATCACAGCCGCAAGTGCTGCCACGATCACATTTTGCCGAATCTTGTATTTCCCCAAATTTTTCAAAATCTGCCAAGTAATCTCAATATTGTACTGCTGAATTGGAATTTTGAGCCAGCTACAAATAAAATTCAAGCAACGTTCACTATATCTGCAAGTAAAGAATAAATGATTGATATATTTTACATAATCTCCATACAACAGACAAGTATCAGCTTCACAAGATCCATATTTCACTAATTTATCTTTGGTTTTCAATCTTCCCACCGTGGCCATCCAAACAACAAAAGAATGCTTTGGAACATTGAACCCGTTCCAGACCCATTTACACCAAGGCACTTTCTCCACATTGCCTTATAACCACTTATAGCAGTCAACAATCCTGAATTTTTTTATGAGCCAACTATTACTGTCTAAATTATCTTTCAATTCATCTTTCACATTGCACATTAGCTTCCAGCCCCAACCAGCATCTCTCTTAGGGACATAATCCCACCAGTTTTGATCTTCTATGTACACTAAATGCACCCATTTTACCCAAAGTGAGTCTGTCTTTTTAGAAATCTTCCAGACATAGCTTCCCAAAGCATCTTTGTTCCAAGCAATACAATTCCCAATTCCTAAGCCCCCAGCATACATAAGTCTGCAAATCCGATTCCAAGCTAAAGGAGGAGCTCTATGAAGCACAGTTTTCCCATCACGTAAGAAAGCTCTTCAGAGCAGAACAATTCTTAGCATAACAGTCTTAGGAATTAGGACACACTGAGCCCAATAAGTATGGAGGCTCATAAGAACAACATTCACCAAATTTGCTCTAGCCATCTAGGATAAGTTCTTACTACTCAAGCACTGTAGTTTACTCAACATCTTGTCAATTAAAGGATCATAATCTTTCACCTTTAAGTATTTATCATTCAAAGGGATGCCTATGTATTTGAAAGGAATTTCACCTGTTACAAACCCAGACATATTCAAAATTCCCTCCCTCACTTGTTCTAGAACATTTCCAAAGTAGATTGTAGACTTGTCAGTATTAACTTGCAAACCTGATCTTCCCTCAAAAGTTTTCAGAGCCCTTATTATCAAATCTATAAAGCCTTTAATCCCATAAGAAAACAACATCAAGTCATCAGTAAAGGTCAGGTGATTTAGAGCTAATTGATCACATCTCTGATAAAATCTGAACTCCTTTTTTTTCCCAATTTTATTTAGTAGCCTGGTTAAGTACTCCATAATGATCACAAAGATTAGAGGGGACATGAGTTCATCCTGTCTGATCCCTTTCTTACTAGGGAAAAAACCATGTAAACCTCCATTAATAAAAAGAGAAGAGGAAGGGGTGGTCACACATTACATAAACCTTGAAGATGAGGAAAAAATCGAGATACCTTCATGGTTTGAGCTCTCATCAAAGGATGTTGATGATGACTCTCTACGTGTTGATGGTGTGAAACTGTCCACTAAGGTGAGTAAGAAATCAAAGAAGAAGAAGAGAGTTCTCATGAAGAATAAAATGAAGTTGAAGGAAAACAAGCTTGATCCGGTGTTTATCAAGCAAGAGGATGCGTCTCATAAAGTGAATTTTCCAAATATTGGCATGAATTTTGCTCTCCCAACCGCTTCGTACAAGGTGGTTTTCTTTGACCCTCCAAGATTTGGAGGAAGGGTCGAGATTAGGACCTAAAGCAAGCGCATTCTGGAAGGCAACCCGGATTTCTAACTTTTTTCTTTTTATTTTATCCTTCTATATTTTTCTTTTATTTTCTTTCCTTTCTTTCACTTGTTTTGTGTTTGAATTTGTAGGGTGTTTTCATGGGAATTAGATTCCTTTGAGCGAGCATAAGCATTATGAGGCGGTGTTGTGTGTTTCATGATGAGAGTGTGAACGATGTTCTCGAATTTTGAGCCATATGGGTAAGGTAATTGTGAAGGTAAGAGTTAAATCATTGGTTTAAGATGGAAAAAGAAGTCCTTATAATGTGAAGGAAGTTTAATCTTTGTGAGTTCATTATGGTGCTCTCATTAATTTGGGATTTTGAACCCACTATCATGGCGTTTTGAATCTGGTATTTTTAGCGGATACAATAATCCCAGGATTGTATTGAAGAACATGCCCATCATCGATCTAACTAAGAAGAGAGGCCAGCCAGCGCGGGCGCGCACGAGCCCAGCCGAGCTTCTTCTTCCTCCTTCTTTTCTTTTTACCTCATTTTCCTACATCCTACCTCCCGAACATACCCCCTTCTCTCTTCATAAACACTAACCCTAATCTTCAAACCTCTCATTCTTCACTCTAATTCATCAATACCGTACTCAAATCATCAAAATCCTTACTCATTTTTAACCAGATTCACCAATTTTTCATACTACTTTCCTCCATTTCTTCTTCTCCAAACTCTTTCCTCTATTTAAGGCTAATTGGGGATTTTTGAATAGGGGTGAATTGGTTCTCAAAACTTGCCCAATATTACTCCTTGTATGGTATAATCATCATCTCTACTCTTATTTTACATTGTTTCATCAATTTTGGTTAAGAATTTGGTAATTTCATGCTTATGAATAGAAGTAGTATCATTTTTGGTTAATTTGATGATTAATTTGACAATGTTGATGCTTATAATTGTTGTTGGCTATTTTTTTTTTCTTAACATGTGTTGTTGGTGATTATATAGCTTATTTGTGCAATTTTGGTGGCAAATTGGAGAAGTTGGAATTTGTGTTATTGTGGTAGTAGCATTGTGGTGGTTTGTTGGAGTAGTGTGGTGTTGTAGTGTTGCTATTGTGTTTGTGGTTTATTGTGGAGTAATAGATTGGTTCTTTGTTGTCATCTTTGTGGTGTATTCATGTCAACAATCTTGAAATCCTTAACCTCAAAGAAGAGAAAAAACCCAAGTAAGAATTGAAGAACCTACACCTTCAACGTCACCCTCACCCCAAACACAAGAAAACAATGAGCCTCTACCTCTACCACGTCTCAAATTCATAAACCCTCTTCACAAATTAATATACAATGACTTCAAGAAACGGATCTTGAGACTTTCTTGACACTACCACCAGCAAGACATGATCAAGTTAGGCATCGATGAAGATTTGTGGGTGCTATTACAGAACCTAAGGATTGGTGTGCTTCTGAATACTTGCTACCGGACTTCTCTTGAACCCACAAGAGAGTTCCTTGCATCATTTTCAACCACGCTGACGTGGGAAAATGTAGGTCGTATCTAATCCTCCCTCGATCAAACTAAATTTATAAACACTCAACAAACCTAAATACGAGTATAGAGGCAAGTCAAGGGGCGAACCCAAAGGAACGATAATGTTCAAGAGCTCTCAATTATGCGCCTAAGCTAGGTCGAAGTCTAAGGATAAAAGGTAACACTAACCAACTACCAAAACTAAGAACCAAACAAATAAAGCACTAGGGAATGGGGATCAACAAGTAATCAAGACAATTGTAGCAACTCGGGAACAACATGCAAATCAAAGGTTGCGAAGACTTACGGTAAGAGCAATCAAAAGAGCTCAACAAGCTATCTCCTAGAGGTCTAACTAGCTCCAACTACGAGAGACTCTAACTAGGAATGTCACTAACCAAACTCAATCGACAATTGTGAGATACAAATCAATAGTCTATATCAATGTAGACTCACAATGCAATCTAGTATAATTCTCAAGGCCTAATCGAGTTACACACATGCACAATTTCCATTAATCACTTTAATCTTAAAAATTAATCAACACAATTCCCATATTAAGCACAATCAATCAATCATACAAGTTTCACCCTACTTCTAGCCAAACAACTACTCTAACATCATCATCTAATAAATTAACAACTAAGGAAATCAAGAATCAACAATTATGAAGAACAACTACTCTAATCAAGCATCAAATATCAAAATCAATCCAAACAAACTTGAATCTCCAATCTCTCAATCACCATTGAAATTCCTCACTTTCTCTCTCTAAATCTACTCCTAAACTAACCCTAAAACTAGAGAGAGAACCTCTCAACTAAGCTAAAATTATGATAAAAGATTATCTCTCATTGCTTCTCATTCCAAAAAATCGGGTTACAAGGTATAAATAGGAGGCGCAAAACGAAACTAAACAAAACAGGGACCCAAAGCGGCGCGCCCGCGCAGCAGGGCTGCGCAACCGCGCAAGGGGATTGCGCGTCCGCACTCCTCTGGGTTCCTTCGGTTCTTCTCAAGGCTTCGTGCGTTCACTAAGGGACTTCGAGTGAGCGCACCAAGGATGGCAGATCCAAAGGAGCTTGACGGTGGGTTCAACACCACCCCTTCATGAGAGCGCGGCTTGAGAGCGCAAGAGCTAGAACTTGGAGAATCCACTTCCTTGCATTTTGAGCTTTTCTATTGCCATGAGCTTACTCCAAAAGCATCTTCCACCTTAGTAATCCATCCATATCAAGACCCAAACCTCGTACAATACCTACAACCACGAAAAGAGAACAAATAAAGGAGAAAAGACTAGAAAACCCATAGAAATGCACAAAACCACAAAAAAAGAGAGAAAAGGTAAAACAAAGAGCAAAAGCATGAAACTAAGCATTTATTAAGAAGGAAAGCTATGAAAAGAAGGTAAAAACTACCTAAATACTTATCAAATGGGTGCCATTTATGACACCCATCACACGCCGGTAGGTGATGCCGACTATGTGATGAGTGTCGTTTATGGCGCTCAAAAGAATAAGATTTAGGTTCACTTTCTTTATTTTCTTTCATCATTTTCACATAATTCTCTTATTTTTATTTGATTTTCCATTTTTATAATTCACTTTAGTTCTCGATTGGTTTTTACGAGTTTTTCATATTTTTAGTTGATAATTCATAATTTTAGTTTTAGTTTTACCTTGTTACGCTCTCTCTCTTTGTTTTATTAATGTTTTGTAGGTGAATAATCAAGTCAATTTGCTCATTTTGGGACTGCCTTGTTCGCGGGCATCATCTCAAGTGCATTGATGATGGGGATGCTCGGGAGCACGGAGTTTGATCAAGCAAGCGAAGGAGCCAAAGCCTAGTGCATCGCACAGGGGTGCGCGTGCGACACAGGGGTGCGTGCGCGCGCGCGGCTGGTCTGTGCGTGCGCACGGCCTGTGCGGCCCCCTTCGCTCGATTTTTCTTATTTATAGCTTTTGACTTTCTTTTCAATGACGGCTTAACTTTGTACAAGAGGGAGAATTTTTCCAGAAATAGTAGAGAGAGAAAGTAGAGAGAGAAGCTTAAGATTTACTTGTTTGTACTTGAATTTGATCATAGATTTCAATTTGATCTTGAAATTCTTCTTCAATTCAATGAATGTTTGTAAGATTTCTTTCCCTTGATTTACTTTTAATGCAATTCCTTCTAGTTTCTTGGATTTTGCTTGAGATTACATTCCTTAGTTTAGAATTTGTTGATTGATTGATTTTCTTTTGATTAAGCTTAAAATGAATATGAATTTGATTGAATTTATTTTGTTTCTTAATTTCACCATGTTTAGTGAGTAGATTAGTTGCTAGGGAGAAGGGGAAGCATGCTTGATTGATGATTTTTTGTAGTTGATGATGCTAAATTGATTTGAATGGTGCAATTAAATTGGTTGACATAGTTGTGCATGTGATTAATTAGACTAGGAGTGATCAACCTATAAGATTAATCTAGATTGCATTGCAAATTTCAATGACATGAACCCTTGATTTGAGAATTGTTTTAATTGATTGAATTTTATTGTGATTTTCCTAGTTAGCCATTCATAGTGAACCCTAGCTTGGCTTATAGGAGATAGCCCTTGAATTCCTTTGATTGCAACTATTTTTTGTCCTTTACAATGTTTGAATTGTTTGAGTGATCCTTCAATTAGCATAATCATTGAGCTTGCATGTGGAACCTATATCCCTAGTGTTTAGTATATTGAATTTCTCGATTTATCTAGTTTTCTCAATACCTTAGTTACCAACCGCATCTTCCCGCAATCTTCGAAGTAGCTTGACCTAGGCTATAGCTTGCACCTACTCATTCCCTTGGGTTCGACCCTTGACTTACCATATACTCGTATTAGGTTGGTCGAGTGTTTATAAATTTTCTTTGGCCCTAGGAAAGGGTAGAGAACTACCTACATTTTCCTCGTGTCTTTATGAGATATCTTTCCAACTCTTCAATGAGCCTCGCACTCTATCTCTAACTGAATTCAATGTGGCCCTCGACTTCAACCCGGGAGCCGATCTTTTTTTCCCCGAGTATGAGCATTTCAATGGTTTTGCAGAGTATGCTTAGTGGAATGCTATATCGGGAAATGATAGGTTTGCCGCCCGATACTCCTTTTCTAGTGATATTTTTCAACAATGTCTTCGAGTTTTTCATCGACTTTTGGGATACTCAGTTTTCCCAAAACAGGATTTGGGTAAAATGTCAAAGCTTGAAATGGTTATGTATGGTTGGCTACTAGAGAGGAGTGGCGTGGGAGGTTGAATTTGGGGCATATCTTTATGAAGAGTTGTAAGTCTATGAGTGGTGGAAGGAGGACCTGGGAAATTAATTGTGGAAGCATGATCACTAGGTCGGCTTCCAATCTTAGGTATAACCGTGACCTAGCTTCTTGTACTCCGGTAGAGAAGGCGGAAGAACTCTACCTCGACATCTCTCAACTTAAGCAAGTTAACTTCCTAGCTAAGAATGATGATGATGGGGTGTTCGATTGGTTGCTTAGGAACATGCACCGATGCTACCTTCCTAACCCTTCCTTGACTTCCTTGCACCGGGATGTTCCCAACATTTGGTTCGTCCCTTTGAGCAACCGGCTCCTCAGTGATGATGAGATGGAGGATGTGCTTGATGAACAACAACAACAACTATAACAACAACAACGACGACAACAACAACAACATCAACATCAATTCTCCAACCTCGACATGGAGGCCTTGAATGCTCAATTGCAAGGCATGCAACTACGCATTAGGGGATGTACGGTTAAGAATTTGAGACAATCTACATTCAAATGAGGGGCATCTCCGAATGCAACAAGGTATGTTCCTACAACAACAACAAATTTATGATGCTTGTATTAATCGTGGCTATATCACCCCGCGGATAATTATCCATATTTTTCAACCCAACTCGGTCCCGTACCGTCAAAAGGGGGTGATGGTAAGCCTACATACCCTTATTGGCCGGGTCCGCAAGGATCCAACATCGAGACCCGTTCTTTCTCGGATGAGCACTATAACTACGATTATCGTGTGTCTGGTGGAAGCGACTATAGGGGTGACCCTAACTACCCCTATGTCGATCCCACCCATCCTCTTCCACTTGAGTTGCCCGACTAATTCACTCCCTTGGCCCCTTGGCAACAAGACAACTTTTGAGGCCAATATGGTTGGCCACCCGGCAATACCGGGGGATGTGACCCTTATGGTCCCCCATCCGGGTTTTCCTATGATAGGGAGGACAATGATGATGAGGACAGGCAATAGTTCCCCCTTTTTGTGCTTTTTCCTCCATCCCTTTTATTATGTGATTTTTCGTTTTGAATTGTTCGGATGTTGAGATGTATTTTTATCTAGTTTTCGGGAACCTTTTCTTTGTGGGGAAGCGCTGGTGAGCCAATATTGTTGTTGAGGATTTCCTTGATTCTTATTGCCTTGATGTTATGTGATTTCCTTTCTGAATCCTTGAATGATGTTGTTGGATGTTTTTGGTTGTTTTGATGATGATTTCTTGGTGTCTCTTGGTATTTTTTATGAGTGTTTCTTGATGATGATGATGAAGTTTTTTAATGGTAGTGATTTCTTGTTAATGATATGAATAATGATGATTTTTTTCTCCCTTTAAATCCAAATACCTTTAATCCAAATCCCATGAATCTAAACCCTATAATCCAAATATTTTGTAGATTAGTGTATAGTTTTAGTTTGTTATTTTGATATATTGTTTTGAAGTTACTAACAATTTTCTTTGTGTATAGTTTTCCTTTCTATTCTCTCTTGGTTTTGAGGTTCTTGCTATAGCTTTATGGAGCTCCATGGAGGTGGAATATTCCTTTACCTCATTTATAGTGGCTTAGCTTGGATAGCTTGGTGAGATCTTTTTAATTTTCCTCTTTAATTTTCTTTTATTGTTTGCTTAGATTAGGAATAGTTTAGGATGAGTTGAATGGTTTGAGGATGTTTGCTATTAACACCATATGGGTGTTTGGGGTCATTGACGTTGTTGTCAAATGACCACTTGTTTTTTTATTGGAATTTATATGATTAGCATGCATCTTTATACTTTTCTTTCTCTTTTCCTTCTCTTTTCTTTCCTTTTTCATTTTCTTTTCTTCATTTTCAAAAAGCAAAAATTAAAAAAATGATTTTGAGGCATTGTTTTTTTATTTCTTTTGATGTTTTGCCCGAACTCATACTTGTGGATAAATGGTTTCCTATATGGTAACGGTATGCACGGTTTGAGAGTATGCTTGGTTGATTCTAGGATAGAATATGTTAAGGTAGTTGTTTAGAACTTTTGGGACCTTATAGCCGGAGTTTACTTGTTTGTGGTAAGAAGGTGTTGCTTACTATAGTGAATTTGAACTAATGGTGAGTTATTACTACAACCATGTGAGGTTTCATTCTTTTCTAGCCTTCTACATATTTTGCATGAGCGGCACATGCATCCTTGACTATTGCTTACTTTATCTAGAATATGACTTTTATGTCCCGAGATCGCAACCGAACCATTTAGGAAGGACAAAGGCATCTTTCGGGGTGGTAATTTTTTCTTTTTCTAGAATAGATTTTATTTCCTTGTTTTGGGTTTACATTTGCCTCCTTGCTAACCATTTGAGGCATATACCTTCTTTTCAAGCCATTTCTTTAGCTTTTGAATCTTTTGTTTCATTCTTGTTTCCATTTTTGGTTTTTGTGAAGCAATTGATCCTTATGATGATGTATGGTGTATGAGTTTGAATATTAGGTTCTTATGATGAAAACAAGTTTGTATTGTGAATATCTTGTGAATAAAGTCAAATGTAAAACTTGAAAAAGTCGTCAATAATTAAAAGAGGCGAAGACAATGCAATAAAGTGAAAAATAGGAAATGAAAAAATGAGAAAAAGCAAAGCACAAGCAAATGCTTTGGCAAAAGTGATAAAAATGAGAATAATGAAAAAGCTTAATAATATTTTGATGTAAGTATTTTTCTCCCTGTTTTAAGCATTGAGGACAATGCTTCATTTTAGCTTGGGGGAAGCGTTCTTACGCTTTTTATATATATGTTTGTGATTTTGGCTTTGAATAATCTTGGGGGTGTTGGTGTTTTTGTTTGGTGAATGCTTGATTATGGTGTTGAGGATTGATCACCCTTTGCTTCACAATATAGATATACCACCAAATTTCAAATTATAGCCTACCTTCACCCTTTTCTCCCTTACATTACAACCCTTTTCAAGACCTTTTGACCTTTTTGGTTCAGTCACAAGTCGGTGGAGGGAGATGTGAGTCAAGCTTATGGAGCGGTTTGCATAGTCAAGATGTCGAGTAGCCCTAAAATCTCTTCTTTTTCGGTTCCTTCTAGGAATCATTAAAAAGCTCACTATAGGTGGATTTCAAACTAGCAGGGAGAACGCGGTAAGATTTTTGGGATGAAGGTGAATTGTATCTTATTAGTTCTCTATGCTTAGCATATTTTATGTTTCAATCAATCTTGGATATCTTGGAATGTGCAAACCCTTATTTTTCAGAAAGTTGTTTATTAATTTGTATTTGATCATTTCCAAAAGTCCATTTCAAAAGCTTTGGTTTTACTTTTTCTTTTTTGATTTCATTTTCCTTTTATGATTTGCCTCATTTTACCTTTGAGAGTTATGGGTCAAACAATTTGTATACCCTTCCGAGACCTCACTCGTCCTTATTAGCTACTTTGGAGGGCTTACTGTAGCTAAAAAAAACCGTTATTCCTACAAAAGTGAGTCTTAGTGTACATTTGACAGGAGGTAATTCTAGGTCATTGGATTCTAAAACTCCCCCGATCAAACAAAATTTATAACCAAACCTATTTCTAATATAGGGGTAAGTCCGAGTCGAACCCAAAGGCAATGAGGCAAATGCTACGGTCTTAAGTCAAGCTATTCCGAAGATTGAATGGTCGGTTTGGTAATACAATAGAAAATCAACACAACAAATTCTAAGAGTAGAAATCAATTTCAAGATACTAGGGAATTAGGATCCACATGCATTAACGATAAACATGCTAATTTGACAGGAAATTGATCAATCGAATACGAGGGAAAATGGTATTTGCAATCAAAATCACTTGAAAAGCTATTTCTTAAGTGTCAAACTAGTGGTGTCTACGAATGACTATCAAGGGAAAATCACGAGACAAGTTCAATCGATAAGAGTAGCTTCCAAATCAATGTGTCGTATCAATGAAAACTACAATGCAATCTAGCTTGATAATCAAGGTTAGCTACTACTCAACAAAACAAACACAGGTACAAATTCCATCAACCAATTTAATCACAATATCAAATCAATCGAATTCCCCAAATTAGCAATAGTCTATCATGCATACATGCTTCACCACATCCTTAGCAAAGGATCTACTCACTACTAGAATTGAAAAGAAAAACTAAACAAATCAATCAATTTCATCATAAACATTGTAATCAAATATTAACAATCAAATCAAACAACCAACTAGAAATTCAACAATATATCAAAGATCAAACACTAATATTGCATTAAAGAGAAAGGAATTTTTACTCTAAAATTACCAAGTTTCTCTCTCTAAAATCTAGAACAAAAGTTTCCCAAAATCTTGAGCTTCTCTCTCCAAAAATTTTTTTTAATCAATTCTAGTACAATTGTCTCTCTACAAAATGAAGAAAATCTATATATAGTAAAACTAAAAAAGGATAATTTAGTAAGATGTCCAAAAAGAACCTGTACAAGCGCGCCCTCTCCTCAATATGCGCGGCCGTGAATAAATGGGTACCGAACGGGGGAGGCAGGGCTGTGCGGCCGCACCTCGTACATGCGCAGCTGCGCCTCTACTCTGCGCGCCCACGCAAGCTTCGTGCACGCCCGTGCCTGGGAGTAGGGCAACCTTTCTCGTGCATCCATCGATGCCTTCGTGCGCTCCACTTGATGAACATTGGTGGTGGCAAATTCCAAGGGCTCCCACGGTAGGTTCAACACCACTTTTGATGTCTACACAACTTGAGAGCGCGACCTAGAAGATTAGGAGCTTGCACACCTCAACACTTGACCTTCAAAGGGAGAGACCGGCTTGCATCTTGAGCCTTACAAATTCCGAGAAAGAACAATGGAGATACTAAGACATCACCAATCTCCTAAAATCAAAGAAAAACAAACAAATAAAAGAGAAAAGGCGAAATAAATTAAGAAATGCAAGAAAAAGGGAAAACAACTAAGGAAAACACAAAATAGAGAAATAGAAGATAAAACTAAAGAAAAAGAGATAAAAGAGTTATAAAAGCGATCAAAATTCATCCTAAAAGAGGCTAAATGAGTGTCATTAATGACACTCATCAAATTCTCCCAAGTTAGACTTTTGCTCGTCCTAGAGCAAAACAAAGGCAAGTAGGAATAGGATGAAAAACAAATTCAAACAAGAAAAAAGAAAAAAAAGGATAAGAATGTACACTAAAACTTACTTTCGGGTAGGAATCACGGTTGTTTTAAGCTACAACAAGCCCTTTAAACCTCAAAGTCGCCAATGAGGACGAGTGAGGTCTCGTAAGAGTATCCAACGAGTTTGACCCGTAACTCTTAAAGGTAAAAATGAGGCAAATAATAAAAAGGAAAGTAAAATAAAAAGTCTTTGAAACGGATTTTTACAAATGGTCAAATACAAGTGAATAAACAACTTTCTATACAATAAGGGTATGCACGTTCCAGGGCATCCAAGGTTAATTGAAACATAAAATATTCTAAGCATAGAGAACTAAAGAAACACAATTCACCATCATCTCAAACAATCTTACCACGTTCTCCCAACTAGTTTTAAATCCACACTAGTAGAAAAAGTGTTATTTGTAATTGGCATTGTTGGTTGCGAATTCCACCGTTACAACTAGTAAAAATTATTCGTAACCGGCTAATGTTAGTTACAAATAATGTACTATTCGTAACTGGCTTAACCAAACGCTAGTTACAAAAAGTCTATTTTCCAAGTTAGAAATCATACTATTCGTAATTGGCATTAAGTTACGCCAGTTACAATTAGGGTATTATTAGTAACTGGCAAATCTTAACGCCGGTTACGAATATATTTATTTTTTTTCAAAAAAAATACTATTAGTAACTAGAATTAGATTACGCCAGTTACTTATAAATAAATAGTTTTTTTTATTTAAATATTTGATTCGAATACAAAAATTGTAGTATATCCTACCAAACGACCCATCGTCAAATGAGTTACAACCTATTATAATTCAACCAACAAAACACTTACTCCGAATACTTCCATATAACTTAAATTCACCCATAATATACAATACAAACACTCCAAATAATTCCACAAAACTAGAATTATTCATCCACAACAATACAATGCAACAAAATTAATTATACTTTTCAAAAAACAATTAAAACTTGAATAAAAAAAATCATTGATTTATAATTTAGAAATGTAATAACAATAACCAATAGGCTAAATAAAAGTACTTATATAGAAAAGTATTATATTGTTTTATTAATCTAAATTCGATTAATCATAACATCGATTAATAAGATAACTAGTCTTTCAACAAAAAATTAAGCCTAAAAAACTTAGCCCATTGTTCTCGAATCTCATCCAATTCTACATCGTTGTAGGCTGCAAGTCTTGCCAAATACTCCTGCAAATATATATATATATATATATATATATATATATATATATATATATATATATATATATATATATATATATATATATATATAAAACGTGATTATAATACTTTATAAAAATAAAACATCAACCAAAACTCGTATAAAGCATTTTAACTTGTAAAGAAAAGGTAAATTCATCACTAACCTCTTTCAAATTACCCTTGCAATCGTTATGGAAAGACCGAAAGATACTATCTCATACATATATGTCATTACATAATAAGCACATTCGGTACCACCACATTGTTGAGCACACTAATTCAAATAAACATAGTACAATTATTTAATAAATTAAATAGTATTTTTATTACTAATAGAACGAAAAAGCAAGGATTATACGTTTACCTCCATTCTTATGTGTAGTAATTGTGGCTTACTCATTTTGAAAGCATTGCCTTTGAGATGTGACCTATATACATTGTAAGGTCTAAAAAAAATCATAAAAAGCATTAGATTAGACGAATGAAAAATAACTTTTAATTACATGCATATGAGTACGTAGTCTATTTAACTAGGAATGTTGTGTACTAACAACTTCATTATTTTGGACAACTCTGAGTTTCGAGCGTTTGTAACAAAAAAGGTGAAACCCAGAATTGTCACCCTTATCGTAAGAATTGTAACCATACATGTATCTATTATTAAAATCTAAAGAACATAGTGGAATTTAATGATTCAGATTGTTGTACATTCAAAATTGGGAGCAATGTATATGAGATTATGGTTGAAATAACCTGAGTGTGCCGATAATTTCGCTTCTTATAGAAGGTTGAAACATAAAACCGGTCCTTAATTTGCCAAGGCTCCTTCAATTCCAAAGATAACAGTATCTATGTGGTCCTCAAATTGCCAAGTTTCCTCCCAGTTCAAAGATAACACTATCCATCATGTCTAACATGTCTGTAATAACACAAGAACAAAAATAATCAGATGATTAAAGCTGAATAAATTAGCAGAACAACATATCCAGTTATATAAATAGGCATCACAATATTCCTGAAGTATTAGACCATTCATCATTCATGTATGCCCTCAGATTCAAGAAATATAATTATAAAACAGGTCAATCTTTATTTGAACAAGGTGTTTCATGATTTGAATTTCAATATAAGTAATGTGCGAGAATGTGATATTGTATTGTATATGGAGGCCACTCTCTGGTGAAGTATAACAGAAATATTCATCTTCGGTCACAGTTTGTTCAAGAAACAATTGACAATGATTGCATGTCCTCAAGCGCTAGTGATCATGTTTATTAAAGTCCACTTATATACAGAAAAGTAAGATATAGAAGGTAGCCTTCCTGTCCATATTTACGAATTATAACCAAAAGCATACTTACCTAAGATTTTGTCTGCTCCCCTTTTCTGGAAAACAATAAGTATAAATTTAATATACAGAGAAGAAAAAATAAAGACATCAGCAACATGAATATTCAAGTAACAAACAAAGTGGAAACCTACAGAAATACACGAAACAAGAATTTTTTTGTTGTTTCTACCATTGAAACTCATCTAACTCTACGATTCAAAGATCATAATTAACCCAACAAAAACTCATCTAAATTAATTTAGACAAGGTGTATGTTCTAATATGTTCACCGTATCACATTTGGTTCATTAAATTCATCAAAAATACGGGGTATTACATTTATTACATTAATATTTAATTAATTTGTCCAAGTAGAAACAATTTATGATGTTTCAATAGTGGAATTTAGATTGAACAAGCTGCTATTTTCATAGAAAATCTGAGATTCACATGAAGACAATTTGATTTATCCAATACCAAATGGTATAATTTGCCATGAACCCACGGCGAAATAAATGGTTTTCTACCACACTAATTTCCTTCCACTTCTTCACATTGTTGCAATCACGATAAGGGAAAAAGATTATTTCCCCTTTCGTAGTCCTCTGGTGTTCTATAGCAGTTCCACAAAATTCCTCAATCCCGTACAAGAACTCGGATTGAGTTCAGTTTTCAACATACATCCAATCACGATTCATTTCTAACTACAAATTATAGAAAAAGAAAGCATATAACTATTAGAACAAGTACATTAGAAACAAGCAAATACAATTACAAAAGAACAACAACCATAATTTCGAACAACTACTAGACATTATATTCTGAATTTCAGCTCTGAATATAATAATTACCAGCCAAAATACAATTACAGTAGAATTTCAGCTCTGATTTCAGTTCTAAATTTCAGCTGTGATTTCAGTTCTAAATTTCAACTTTGATATCAGTTCTGAATTTCAGCTCTGATATCAGTTCTGAACTTCAGATCTGAAATTCAGCTCTGATTTCAATTCTGAAATTCAGTCCTGATTTCAGTTTTAAATTTCAACTCTACTTTCAATTCTGAATTTTAGCTCTAATTTCCTCTCCCCTTTATTAACCTTTTTGGGCTTTACTTAATCAAATATACTTAATCAAATATGCTAGTATATAATATATTCTTGCCTCTCTGATAATGATTAAGAATATTGACTCAAGCTTCTTGGGCCTAACCAAAAATCATCTAAATTAATTTTTTAAGAAAAATTTATGTATTAGATAGAACAAATAATGCTGAAATACTTTTAACTACTACCTAGGAAGGAAAAAACCCCTTAGGAAATTTAATAAAGAAGGCAGATACGATAAGAATAAAAAGTAGAGCCAATTTAGATATACACCATATCCTTTCATCAAATGACCAGTTTCCCACAAACCAAATTTGGTCAAGTGACACTACTCTGCCACAATCTCAACCCTCATCGTGCTTTATTTCAATTCACAATCCTATGTTCAGACTTGACTACAATATACTCAGGAACAACTCTTAAACCTGGAGGTGATGACATGTACATTACGAACCAGACTAAACACAGATAAATGTTTGCAGACCTTTAGCAATGTGTCGCACTAACTACACCCTAGTTTCTAATGCAGTCTTTTATCAAGAAAATTAACCAATAACTAAGTATGTAGCTACAATTATTGAATAGTTTCAGAATAAAGATAGGTATAAGAGGGAAGTTATGCTTTAAAAAATTTCTATAGTGCAAATCAAAATATCTATAAACAAAGCACATTAAGTTTAACTAGGTAATCACACAGACTGACATTATGCAAGCTGATGCTGCATATTAAGTTTCACAAAAAAAACAAACAAAAAAAATTACAGAGTAATCCTACTCATATAATGCAAAGTAATTCCATTAATAAGAATAAGCAAATTAAACCTAAAATCGGCAGCACACAAGCAAATACCACATCTCTTAATCAAATCAAAATTAATCAACCACAACAACACCACAAGGTCGAAATCATGAAATTTAATTCGAATTTTAAGGCTCTTATTGAATTAAGAAAAGGGATAATTACAAGAACCTTAATTCGAAAATTACATGCCTTTAAACCTCATTAGAAGCACTATTGCTGAACCCAAATTCGAAAATCAGCAAAAAAAAAAATCTGATAGAAAAACGTTGGAGATTGAAGCTGAGGAGGAAGACATTCTTCTTTGATGGAGGAGTACGAACACAATCACAATCGAAATTACTCAGCTAACTGATCAACAATAAAGTTTAATTCGATTTTTAAGGCAATTATTGATTTAAGAAAGGAAAAATTACAAGAACCCTAATTTGAAAAATTACATATCTTAGAACCTTGATATAGAACCAATAAAACTGAACCTAAATTCAAAAATTATGCAGACTGAATGGAGTTTATTGGAGCGAAATCATGAAACTATAGGAGGAAGGAGGAGCGAAACTGAAAGCTAAGCGTGAGAACTTGGAGCGAAATTGAAAAAACAAAGAAAAAAAATTTAAGTCTTTTGTTTGTATTTCAACGAGAATTGTTTCCTTTCTTTGAAAAAATAAAAATAAGTAGTTTCCTTAATATTTGTAACTGACGTTTGTAAGCTAGTTACAAACATTTTGATCAAAGTTTCTTTGACTTAATATTTGTAACTGGCGTTTGTAAGCTAGTTACAAACGTTTTGGTCAAAGTTTCTTTGACTTAATATTTGTAACTGGCATTTGTAAGCTAGTTACAAACGTTTTGGTCAAAGTTTCTTTGACATAATATTTTTAACTAGCGTTTGTAAGCTAGTTACAGACTTTTTAGTCAAAGTTTATTTGACTTAATACTTGTAAATGACATTTATTTAGTCAGTTACTAATAAAACTTCAAACAATGATAAACTACATATTAGTAACTGACATTTACTACGCCAGTTACTAATGTCATGAAATTAGTAACTGGCATTATCGTAGTCGGTTACTATTAATGCTTTCGTAACTAGCATAACAAATGTCAGTTACTAATAGGGCGTTACAAATAACATTTTTTCTACTATTGCCACCTGTAGTGAGCATCTCAATAATTCCTCAAAGGAACCGGAAAAGAAAAGTTTTTAGGACTACTCGACATCTTGACTATGCACACCGCTCCATAAGCTTGACTCACATCTCCCTCCATCGACTTGTGAATCAACCAAAAAGGTCAAAAGGTGTAATGTAAAGGCGAAAAGGGTGAAGGTAGGCTAAAATTTGAAATTTGGTGGTATACCTAAATTGTGAAGCAAAGGGTAATCAATCCACAACACCATAATCAAGCAATCACCAAACAAAAACACCAACACCCCCAATCTTATTCAAAGCCAAAATCACAATCATATATATGAAAAGTGGAAGAACGCTTTCCCCCCAAGCTGAAATGAAGCATTGTCCTCAATGCTCAAAATAGGGGGAAATACACTTACATCAAAATATTTTTAGACTTTTTTATTTTTCATTTTTTTTTCTCACTTTTGCCAAAGCATTGGAATTCGCTTTGCTTTTTCTCATTTTTTTCAGTTTTCTATTTTTCACTTCATTGCATTGTCCTCTCCTCTTTTAACTATGGACGACTTTTTCAACTTGACGTTTGCCTTTATTCACAAAATATACACAAAACAAACTTGCTTACATTATAAGAACCAATATTCAAACTCATCCACCACAATCTCCAACAATAATAATCAATTGCTTTACAAAAACCAAGAATGGAAACAAGAATGAAACAAAAGGCTCAAAATCTAAAGATATGGCTTGAAAAGAAAGGTTTATGGCTGAAATGGTTAGCAAGTAGGAAAATTTAAACCCAAAATAAAGAAATGGAAACTATCGTAGAAAAGTAAAAATCACCATCCCGAAAAGATGCCTTTGTCCTTCCTAAATTGTTCGGTCGCGATCTCGGGAGATAAGAGTCAAGTTCTAGATAAACCATACAATAGTCAAGGATCCATGTGCCGCTCATGCAAAATATGTAGAAGTCTAGAAAAGAATGAAACCTCACATGGTTGTAGCAATAACTCACTATTAGTTTCAAATTCACCAAAGGGAGCAACACCTTCTTACCACAAACAATTAGAATCAAGCTTCAAGGTCCCAATAGTTCTAAAGTAACTACCTTAGCATACTCTATCCTAGAATCAACCAAACATACTCTCAAACTGTGCATATCGATACAAAATAGGAAACCATTCATTCAAAAGTAAAAGCTTAGATGGTATTATGTCCAAATCATAAGCAAAACATTAAAAGAAACCAAAAAGAAAGCCTCAAAATCATTTTTTTTTTTTTGTGTTTTTGCATTTTGAAAAGATGAAAAGAAAAAGGAAAAGAGAAAAGAGAAGAGAAGGAAAAGAAGAGGAAAAGAGAAAGAAAAGTACAAAGATGCATGCATATCATATAAATCCCAATCGACATACACAAGTAGTCATTCGACAACATCGCTAATGACCCCAAACACCTATGGTGTTACAAATAAAACATCCTCAAATCGTTTAAATCTTCCTAAACTAATCCTAATCTAAGCAAACAATGAAAGAAAAGAGGAAAATAAGAAAGATCTCACCGAGTTATCTAAGCTAAGCCAAAAAAAGTGGGGTAAAAGAAAATACCACCTCCATGAAGCTCTAACAAGCATTAGCATGAATCGTCAAAACCAAGTGAGAATAAAAGAGAAAATGGAACTATATACAAAGAAAAAGGTTAGTAACTTCAAAACAAAATAACAAGATAGCAAAATCAAACTATACACTAATCTTCAAGCATTTGGATTAGAGGGTTTGGATTCAAGGGTTTTGGATTAAAAGGGTTTGGATTATAGGAGTAAAATCATCATCTTTTCATCATCATAGAACAATCATCTCAACATTATCATAAAAAAGATACTCAATAAAACTCATAGAAAACAACAACACTCAACAACATCAATCATCAATCAAGACAAGCAATCACAAGACATCAAGGCACTAAAGATCAAGGATACTCACAACAACAAAGTTGACAACCGAGTCCTTTCCACAACAATAATGTTCCCCTAAGCTAGACAAAAATACATCTCAACATCCCACCAATACAAACCAAAAGATCACATAATAAATGGGATGGAGGAAAAAGCACAAAAAGGGGGGAACTAGTTACCACTAGGCCCGGTATCATCATTGTTGTCATCCCAATCATAGGAGAACCTGGATGGGGGACCATAAGGATCCCATCCCCGGGTGTAGCCGGGTGGCCAGCCATAGTGGCCTCCAAAGCTGTCTTTTTACCAAGGGGCCAAGGGAGTGAATTGCTCGGGCAATTGTAGCGGTAGAGGATGGGTGGGGTTGACATAGGGGTAGTTAGAATCACCCCTATAGTCGCTCCCACTAGGCACCCGATAATCATAATTACCGTGCTTATCCGAGAAAGTGCAGGACTCGTTGTTAGACCCTTGAGGTCCTTGCCAATATGGGTATGTTGGCTTCCTATCACCCTCTCTAGACGGCACGGGACCGAGTTGAGGAGGGAAGTATGTGTAGTTAACCGCGGGGGTGATCTCCCCGCGGTTAACACTAGCTTCATAGAGTTGTTGTTATTGAATAAACATACCTTGTTGCATTTCGGAGATGTCTCTCATTTAATTGTAGATCGCCTCAAAGTCTTGATCATACGTCCCCTCCATGCGAAGTTGCATGCCTTGCATTATTTAAGGCTTCCATGTCGGGGTTAAAGAATTGATGTTGTTGTTGTTAATGTTTAGGTTGTTGCTGTTCTTGTTGTTGTTGGTATTGTTGATTTTCATGAAGCACGTCCTCCATCTAATCATCACCGGGGAGGCGGTTGCTCGAGGGAACAAACCATACATTGGGAACATGCTGGTAAAGGGAAGTCAAGGAGGGGTTAGGGAGATGGCAATGATGCTCACTCCTCCTCAACCTATCAAATACCCCGTCATCATTGTTCTTTGCTGAAAATTGCACTTGTTTGAGTTGAGCGATGTCGAGGTAAAGAGAGTTAGCCTCCCCCACCGGAGTGCAAGAAAAGAGGTATCGACCAAAACTGAGCTTGTTATCCAATCTAGTTACCATGCTACCATATTGAATATCCCCTGACTTCTTCCCATGCACGTCAATGCAATTTCTCAACAAGATTTGCCCAAAGTTTAGTCTCCCTCGCCACTCCTCTCCAGTGGCCATCCAAAGAAAAATAACTTCGGCCTTCGACATTTTACCCAAATCTTGCTTTGGGAAGACCGAGTATCCCAAAAACCGATGAAGAACCCGAAGGCAAAGTTGGAAGATGTCACTAGCCAGATAGTAACGGGCGGTGAACTCATTCAAACCCGAGATGTCATGCCACCAAGCATTTTGAGCATAACCATCGAAGAACTCATGCTCGGGGAAAAGAACATCTACACCCGGATTGAAATTAAGCGCCGTATTGAATTCGGTTAGAGATAGAGTTTTCTCCACGTTGACGAGTTAAAATGAGATTTGGTAATCTTTTTTACCAACTAGAGTTGAAGAGAGTGAAGCAAGAAATTCCCTTATAGGCTTAAGGTACGTTCGGTAACAAGTGTTAACAAAGTCATCGATCTGAAGATTGTTAAAAAAAAAAAACCCAAAGATCCTCAGCGATACCTAATTTGACCATGCTATCTTGGTGGTAATTCCGAGAGGGCTTTATGGTTTGCTTCTTGAAATCAGAAAAGAGTGATTTATGGAGTGAGTTTGCAAATCTTAGCTTGGGTAATGGTAAAGCTTCGTTGCTAGTTTCTGTTTGAGGTGAGGGTGAATTTGAGGGTGAAGGTTCCTCGATTGTTACTTGTGTTTTCCTCTTCTTAGAGGTGAGGGATTTTAAGATTTTTGACATGTTTTCTCCACAAAGTTATCAACCAAAGACCAATCAAATTCTCCTCAATTAACCACAATCACAGAACAAATCACAACAATAGCACACCACTTTCAAGCAAACTACCACACAATCACCAAGCTACTACCAAGAATCTTAAATTCCAACTTCTTCAAAGAGCCACCAAAAATTATCAAATATGCTAGACAATCAGCAACAACACAATGTGAGGAAAATTCAATTAGCAAACAATTTGATGAGTATCCAAATTATCAAATAATCACCATCTTTATCAAAAACAATACTACTACTATTCACATCAGTATGAACAATTAAATTCTCAACTAAAATTGATGTCATTATGCAAAATTAGAGTAGAGAAGATTATTATACCATACAAGCAGCAAGATTGATCAACTTTCGAGCCCAAAATTCCTCCCAACCAAAAATCAATTTGCTCTTTTATGGAGGAAAAAGAATAGAGAAGAAGAAATGGAGGAAAGTAGTATGTGTTTATGTGAATTTGGTGAAATTGGGGTAGAAATTTGATGAATTTGTGAGGAAATATGGAGATTTGAGTGAAGAATTGAGATGTAGGAAGTTAGGGTTTCGTTTGTAAAGAGAGATGGAGTGCAGACAATGGTGAGGGTATGAGGGAAATGAGGGAAAGAAAGAAGAAAGAAAGAAATATGACTTGGGCTAGGCACCTGCGTGGCGGCGCAGCGAGGGTGCGCGCCCGCGCCCCTACTGCTTTGCCTTGCTTCTTTCTCTTGGTGCGTTTGACTATGGGCTCAATGGATCTTTATCATCCCAGGATTGTTGAACCCACCAAACATAACAGTGGGTTCAACATCCCAAATTAATGGGAGCACCATAATGAACCCACCAAGCACAAACTTCCTTCATATTGAAGTATTATTTTTCCTAACTTACCTCCTTGATTACCTTACCCATATGACTCGAAATTCAAGAAAATTGAGCATACTCTCATCATCAATCACGAAACTCCTTCTCATTATGCTCATGTTCGCTCAAGAGATCCGATTTCCATGAAAACAACCTATAAATCCAAACACAAAACAAGTGAAAGAAAGAAAAGAAAATAAAGGAAAAATAAGAAAGATAAAAATCAAAAGAAAAGGTTAGAAAATCGGGTTTCCTCCCGAGAAGAGCTTGCTTAAGGTCCTAAGCTCGACCCTTCCTCCAAATCACAGAGGGTCAAAGAAAACCACTTTGCCCAAAGCGGTAGAGGGTTCAAACTTCATGCCACTCTTTCGCAACTCCACTTTCTTCTTAGATGCATTCTTTGCTTTTAAAACTCCGACTCAAGCTTGTTTCATTTCAACTTCATTTTCTTCTTTGTCTTCTTACTCCTTGTAGTGGACGGTCTTGCACTATCAGCACATTTGGAGTCATTTTCAACCTCCCTTGGGTAGAGCTCAAACCATGAAGGTATATCAATCACATCCTCATCCACAAGTTTTGAGGACTTCATGTTATCTTCACTAACCATCTTGCTTTCAACACTTATAGGAACATCATCACAAGCTATAAGAATATCGTTAGTAGAAGACACAAACATGCAAATATCGTCATTAGAACGAGGTGAATTGATACAAATACCTTTCACAAAAGACAAAGACTCATGAATCGAGTTTAGCTCAAAACTTGACTTGTTATTACCAACACGCGATGTAATAAGGCCACATTTCACATCAATCAAAGCACCCAAAGTAGCTAAGAATGCTCTCCCTAGGATAATAAGTATATTGTCATCTTCCGCAATTTCAAGCACAATGAAGTCAACAGGAATTGTAAACTCACGTACCTTGAGGGGGCCATCCTCAACTCTTCCATTAGGAAACATAATAAACAGTCAGCCAATTGTAAAGTCATGTTGGTTGGAAGAAGATCACCTAAATTAAGCTTCTTAAAAATGGAATAAGACATTATGCTAACACTAACACCAAGTTCACAAAGAACATTTTGAAACATTTTTCCATTAATCTTTCAAGGGATTGAAAAATTGCCCGGATCTTTCATCTTTTCGTGTAAATCATTGTGGATAAAAGCACTACAACACTCCCCAACTTTCACTAAATCAACCTCATTACACTCTCTTTTGCCACTTAAAATTTCCTAAGCAAACTTAGAATATCAGGGCATTTGTGTCAAAGCTTCTGTAAAAAGGATAGAAAGATGAACTTCCTTAAGCACATCAAGAAATCTCCCAAATTGCTCATCAATCTTGATTCTCAAAAACTTTTGGGGGTATATAAGTTTGGGTTTGATCACATCCTCATGCAATTTTTCTTCAATTTTCACTTCTTCTTTGGCATCTTAACTCTCCTTCTTTGACACATCAAGCTCTTTCTTCTGGCATGAATCACTCACTCACCCTCCTCACTCTTCCTAGAAACACTATCTTCAAGCACTTTACCACTCCTAGTAGTGATAGAATACACCAGTTTCTTAGGATCAACTCCTTAAGAGGGTAACGAGGTAGGGCTAGCACTCTCCTTCAAGGTGTTTGCCAATTGGGTGATTGACTGGAGGAAAACCTAGGTCGTTGAGTTCTAAGTATCCCCCGATCAAAACCAAATTTATAACCAAACCCAACTCTAAGTATAGGGGTATGTCCGGGTCGAACCCAAGTAATGCGATATAAGCTACAGTCTCTAGTTAAGCTATACCAAAATCTTAAACAATAGGGTTGCTCGAAACTAGCAAATCAACAATCAAAGATAACAATAGAAATCGATATCAAAGAACTAGGGATTTAGGATCCACATGCACTCACAATAAACTTGCTAATTTGTCGGGAAATTGATCAATTAAGCAATACGAGGGAAAATGGTATTTGCAATCAAAATCACTTAAAGCTAAGGGTTATTTCCTAGGGTCAAGCTAGATGTCTCTACAAATCAATCGATAATAATAGCTTCTAAATCAATTTTCCGTATCATTAAAAACTAATATGCAATCTATGATTGATAATCAAGGTTAGCTACTCCTCATTAAATCAAGCACATCCACAAATTCCATCAACCAATTTAATCACATCATCCAATCAATCTAAAACCCCCAAATAAGTTATAGCTTATCATTCATACATGCTTCACCACTTCCCTAGCAAAGGAACTACTCACTACACATTGTAAAATTGAAAAGCATAACTAAACTATCATCTATTTCATCATCAACATTGCAATCCAAATATCAACAATCAAATCAAACAAACTATAGAAATTCAACAATATATCAAGAATCAAACACTAAAATTGCATTAAAAAGGAAAGAATTCTTACAAAACTTTTATCAATATTAAAGTAAATGAAGATCAAAATGTAGCAATCATCAATTACCAAGTTTCTCTCTATAAAATCTACGAACAATTTTTTCCAAAATCTTGAGCTTCTCTCTCTAAAAATCTAATCTATTACAAAATTCTCATTCTCTTCTAATTCATTCTAATTTCATTCTCTCTCTAAAAATAAAGAAATTCTATATATAGTAAAACTAACAAAGGAGAAGTTAGTTAGACGTCCAAAAAAAATCTAATAGGCGCGCCCTCTCCTCCACTTGCGCGACCGCAAAGAAGTGGGTACGGAACAGGGGGAGAGTAGCTGTGTGGCCGCACCTCCCAATTGCGCGGCCGTGCACAGCACCAGCACGCCCGCGCCTGGGAGCATGATAGAGCTTCCTCGTGCGTCCGTTGTTGCTCCCGTGCGCTCCACTTGATACATGTTGGGGTGGTAGTTTCCCAAGGCCTCCACATTGGGTTCCTCAAAGGAACCAGAAAAGAAGAGATTTTAGGGCTACTCGACATCTTGACTATGCACACCGCTCCATAGGCTTAACTCACATCTCCCTCCGCCGACTTGTGACTCAACCAAAAAGGTCAAAAGGTCTTGAGAAGGTTGTAATGTAAGGGCGAAAAGGGTGATGGTAGGCTAAAATTTAAAATTTGGTGGTATACCTAAATTGTGAAACAAAGGGTGATCAATCCTCAACACCATAATCAAGCATTCACCAAACAAAAACACCAACACCCCCAAGATTATTCAAAGCCAAAATCACAAACATATATATAAAAACCGTAAGAACGCTTCCCCCAAGCTAAAATGAAGCATTGTCCTCAATGCTTAAAACAGGGAGAAAAATACTTACATTAAAGTATTTTTGAACTTTTTCATTTTTCACATTTTTTCAGCTTTGCCAAAGAGTTTGAATTTGCTTTGATTTTTCTCATTTTATCATTTTTCACTTTATTGCAATGTCCTCGCCTCTTGTAACTATGGACAGCTTTTCAGCTTGGCATTTGCCTTTATTTATAAAATATACACAAAATAAACTTGCTTATGTTATAAGAACCAATATTCAACTAATCCACCACAATCTCCAAAAATAATGATCAATTGCTTCACAAAAACTAAGAATGAAACAAAAGGTTCAAAATCTAAATATATGGCTTGAAAAGAAGGTTTATGGCTCAAATGCTTAGCAAGTAGGCAAATGAAAACCCAAAAAGAGAAATAGAAAACTATCCTAGAAAAGTAAAAATTGCCACCCTAAAAAAGATGCCTTTGTCCTTCCTAAATGGCTAGGTCGCGATATCGTGAGACAAGAGTCAAGTTCTAGTTAAAGCATACAATAGATAAGGATCCATGCCGCTCATGCAAAATATGTAGAAGGCTTGAAAAGAATGAAACCTCACATGGTTGTAGCAATAACTCACTATTGGTTTCAAATTCACCAAAGGAAGCAACTCCTTCTTACCACAAACAATTAATCCGGTCCCAAAAGTTTTAAAGACACTACCTTAGCGTACTCTATCCTAGAATCAACTAAACATACCCTCAAACCGTGCACACCGGTACCACATAGGAAACCATTCATTCAAAAGCAAAAGTTCGGATGATATTATGTCCAAAACATAAGCATAACATGAAAAGAAAACGAAAAGAAAGCCTCGAAGTCATATTTTTGTATTTTTTGCAATGTTTGAAAAAAAATGAAAAGGAAATGGATAGTAGAACAGAGAAGAAAAGGATAAAGAAAAGTGCAAAGTTGCATGCATGTCATATTAATCCCAATCGTCATACAAGTGGTCATTCGACAACATCGCCAATGACCCTAAACATCATTGGTGTTACAAAGCAAACATCCTCGAACCTTTCAACTCTTCCTAAACTAATCCTATTCTATAAAAACAATGAAACAAAAGAAAGAAAAGAGAGAAATAAGAAAGATCTCACCGAGTTATCCAAGCTAAGCTAAGAAAAGCGGGGAAAAGAAAATACCACCTCCATGAAGCTCCAATCAAGCATTAGCATAAATCGTCAAAACTAAGTGAGAGTGAAAAAAGGGAAAATGGAACTATATACAAAGAAAAAGGTTAGTAACTTCAAAACAAAATAATAAGAAATTAAAATCAAAAATAAAAAGACAAAGTAATAAAATCAAACTAATCTACAAAATAGCAAAACCAAAACAAAACAACAAAATAACAAAATCAACTATATACTAAAGCTATAATCATTTGGATCAAAGGGATTTGGATTCAAGGGTTTTATATTTAGGGATTTGGATTAAAGGGACCAAAATCATCATCAAAGAGCAATCATCATCAAAATCAATCTCAATAGGAAAAAGGCATGAGACACTCATGGAAAACAACAACACTCAAAAACATCAATCATAGATCAAGAAATACAATCACAAAGCATCAAGGCACCAAAAATCAAGGACATCCAACAACAACAAAATTGGCAGCCGAGACCCTTCCATAAGAATAATGTTCCCCCAAGCTAAACAAAAATACATCTCAACATCCATCAATACAAAACAAAATATCACATAATAAAAGGGATGGAGGCAAAAGCACAAAGAGGGGGAACTAGTTACCACTAGGCCCAACACCATCATCGCTATCCTCCCTATCATAGGAGAACCCAGATGAGGGACCATAAGGATCCCATCCCTCGGTGTAGCCGGGTGGCCAACCATAGTGGCCCCTAAAATTATCTTGTTGCCAAGAGGCCAAGGGAGTGAATTGCTCAGGCAACTTTAGCGGTAAAGAATGGGTGGGATCGACAAAGGGGTAGTTAGGATCACCCCTATATTCTCTCCCACTAGGCACACGGTAATCATAGTTACCACGCTCATCTGAGAAGGTGTGAATCTCGGTGTTGGACCCTTGAGGTCCTTGCCAATATGGGTAGGTAGGCCTCCCATCACCTCCTCTAGACGGTATGGGACCGAGTTGAGGAGGGAAATAAGGGTAGCTAACCGTGGGGGTGATCTCCCCACGGTTAACACTCGCATCATAGAGTTGTTGTTGTTGGATGAACATACCTTGTTGCATTTCGGAGATGCCTCTCATTTGGTTGTAGATTGCCTCAAAGTCTTGATCATACATCCCCTCTATTCGAATATACATGCCCGCCATTTGGGCACTCAAAGCCTCCATGTCGGGGTTGTAGAATTGATGTTGTTGATGTTGAGGTTGAGGCTCTTGTTGTTCTTGTTGTTGCTGTTGTTGCTATTTGACGATGACGTTGTTGTTGATTTTGTTGGATTGCTGCTCTTCGTTGAGGACATCTTCCATGTCATCATCACCGGGGAGGCGGTTTCTTTGGGGCACAAACAACACATTTGGAACATGACGGTGAAGGGAGGTCAAAGAGGGGTTAGGAAGGTAACAATAATGTGCATTCCTCTTCAACCAATCAAAAACCTCTTCGTCATTGTTCTTTGCTATGAATTGAACTTGCTTGAGCTGAACAATGTCGAGGTAAAGAAATTGGCTTCCCCCACCGGAGTACAAGAAGGGAGGTATCGAGAAAAACTAAGTTTTGTAGCTAATCTAGTCACCATGCTATCACATTGAATGTCCCCCGACTTCTTACCGTGCATGTCCATGCTGGTTTTTCAAGAAAATGTGCCCAAAGTTGACCCTTCCTCGCAACTCCTCTCTAGTTGCAATCCAAAGAACAACCAACTGGGCCTTCGACATCTTTCTCAAGTCTTGCTAGAGATGAAGCACACGAAGGCATGGCTAGAAAATATCACTTGCTAGAGAGTAGCGAGCGGTGAACTCATCCAATCCTAAGATATCATGCCACCATGCATTTTGGGAAAACCCATCAAAATACTCATGCTCGGGGAAAAAGGATATCCGCTCCCGGATTGAAATCTAGGGCCGCATTGAATTCGGCCAAAGACATGGTCCTCACAACATTGAAGAGTTGAAAGGAAATTTGGAAGTCCTTGTCACCAACCGGAGTTGAAGTTAATGAAGCTAGAAACTCCCTAGTAGGCTCAAGGTAGGTTCGGTAGCATGTTTTGATAAAGCTACCTAACCGAAGGTTGTCAAACAAGATCCATAAGTCCTCATCGATCCCCAATTTGATCATACTTTCTCGATGATAATGTCGTGAGGGCTTTATGGTTCGTTTTTTAAAGTCGGCAAAAATTGGTTTGTGGCTTGGATTAGCAAACTATGGTTTAGGAAATGGTAGAGTATCGTTGTTTGGTTGTGTTTGAGATGAGGGTGAATTTGTGGGTGAAGGTTCTTAAATCGTTACTTGGGTTTTTCTCTTTTTGGAGGTGAGGAATTTCATGATTTTCGACATGTTTACTTCACAAAGATCACAACCAAAATTCAATCACAAACTCCACTATCCACCACAATCACAATTCAACCACAACACTACCACACCACTTGATTCAAGAAAACACCACTCAATCACCAACTTACTACCAACAATTCTAAATTTCAATCCTCTTCAGAGAGCCACCGAATTTCAAAATCAACCTATACAATCAACAACAACACAATGTGAGGCAATTTCAATCAACAAACGACACATATAAGCAACCAAATTACTCAAACAATCATCATATTCAACCAAATCAATACTACTACTATTCCTAAGTATGAATAATCAAATTCTTGCTACAAATTGATATAATAATGCAAAATAAAGGTAAAGAAGATGATCATACCATACAAGAAGCAAATTTGATCAACTTTCAAGCTCCAAAATCCAGCAAAACAAAAATCTCCAATTTATCCTTCAATGGAGGAAAGAGAATGGAGAAGATGAAATGGAGGAAAGAGAATGGAGAAGATGAAATGGAGGAAAGTAGTATGAAATTTGGTTAAATTGATAAAATTTGAGTAGGAATTTGGTGATTTTATAAGTTATTATGAGGATTTAAGTGATGAAATTTGCTGTTTGAGTGTTAGGGTTTCGTATGAGGAGAGGAGGTCGGTGCGGACGAGGGTGAAGATAAGAGGGAAATGAGGAAAAGAAAGGAGAAAGAAGAAGAAATAGCTCGTGGCTGGCTGCTGCGCGGCCGCGTAGCAAGGGTGCACGTTCGCGTATGAGGCCTGCGCGCCTGCGCCGCACGGCTGCGCTCTTGAGCCCCTGCTGTTTCTCTTCTTTGCTTGCTTCTTCTCTTGTGCGTTCAACTATGGGCTCTATGCATCTTTATCATCCCGGGATTATTGAACCCACTAATCATATTAGTTTCAAAACGCCTTGGCAGTGGGTTCAACATCCCAAATTAATGAGAGCACCATAATGAACCACCAAACACAAATTTTCCTCTCATTTAAGCACAATTTTTCCAATCTTACCTCTTTGATTACCTTACCCTTTTAACTCGAAATTCAAGAAAATCGAGTATATTCTCATCATTTATCACGAAACTTCTTCCCATTATGCTCATGCTCGTTTGAGGGGCGCGATTCCCATGAATTCAACCTATTAATCCAAACAAGTGAAAGAAAGAAAAGCAATTAAAAGAAAGATAAGAAAGATAAAATCAAAAGAAAAAAGTTAGAAAACCGGGTTACCTCCCGGTTAGCACTTGCTTAAGGTCCTAAGCTCGACCCTTCCTCTAAATCACGGAGGGTCACTACTTTGTCCAAAGCGGTAGAGGAAACAAACTTCTTGTCATTCCTTGGCAACTTCACTTCATTGTTGGATGTATTCTCTTGTGTTGAAAATTCCGATTCAAGTTTATCTTGCTTCAATTTCATTTTCTTCTTCATAAAAGCTCTCTTTTTCTTCTTTGTCTTCTTACTCCTTATAGTGGACGGCTTCTCACCATCATCACATTCGGAGTCAACCCTTTCCTCTCTCGGGTGGAGCTCAAACCATGAAGGTGTATCAATCACCTCCTCATCCACAAGCTTTGAAGGCTCCATGTAATCTTCACTAACCTTCTTGCTTTCAAAACTTAAAGGAACATTGTCACAAACTTCAAGAACATCGTTAGTTGAAGACACAAACATGCATACATTATCATTGGAATGAGATGAATTGATACACATAACTCCCTTCACAAAAGACAAAGATTCATGCATCGACTTAAGCTCAAAACTTGCCTTATTGTTACCAACACGCAAAGTAATAAGGCCACCTTTCACATCAATCGAAGCAACCGAAGTAGCTAAGAATGGTTTCCCTAAGATGATAAGTATATTGTCATCTTCCGTTATTTCAAGCATAATGAAGTCAACAGGAATTGTAAACTCACCAATCTTGAGGGGGACATCCTCAACTCTTCCCTTAGCAAACATAATAGATCGGTCGGCCAATTGTAAGGTCATTTTGGTTGGGAGAAGCTCACCTAGCTTAAGATTCCTATAAGCCGAATAATTCATTATGCTAACACTAGCATCAAGATCACAAAGAGCATTTTGAAACAATTTTCCATTAATTTTGCAAGGGATTGATAAAATACCCGGATCTTTCATTTTTTTGGGTAAGTCATTGTGAATCAAAGCACTACAAAACTTCCCAACCTTTACCGAGTCAACTTCATTACACTCTCTCTTGCCACTCAAGATTTCTTTAAGGAACTTAGAATATCTTGGCATTTGTGTCATAGCTTTGGTAAAACGGATTGAAAGATGCACTTCCTTAAGCATGTCAAGAAATCTCCCAAATTGCTCGTCAATCTTGTTTCTTAAAAACTTTTGGGGATATGGAAGTTTGGGTTTGATCACATCCTCATGCAATTTTTCATCAATATTATCTTCCTCTTTAGGTTCTTCACTCACCTTCCTTGACACATTAAGCTCTTTCTTCTCTCTTGAATCACTCACCTTCTCACCCTCCTCACTCTTCCTAGAAAAACTCTCTTCAAGCACTTTACCACTACTTATGGTGATAGAATACACCGGTTTCTTAGAATCAACTCCTTGAGAGGGTAAAGAAGAAGGTCTAGCATTCACACTCTCTTTCAATGTGTTTGCTAATTGGGTGATTTATGTTTCAAGCATTTTGTTGTGTGTCATCATCTCATTGAACTTCTTGTCACTTACCGACATATAAGTGTTTAAAATCTTAGTTTGGTTCTCAATGATTTCTTCTAAAGTAATCCTAGAAGATGAAGGTTGAGCATAGTAATTATCACCATTACCTTGAGTTCTTGGAGCAAATCCGGGTGGGGGTCCCCTTTGATTCTTGTTTAGAAAATTTTCCCTGTTTTGGTTGCTCCAGTTACCCCGGTTTTGATTTTGGCTATTTTTTTGGTAATGGTTACCATAGCTTTGGTTTTGGCTTTGGTTCCCATACCATTGACCTTGACTTTGATTATTATACCCTTTATTGTTATAGTTGCCTCGAGAATTTTAATTTCCTTGGTTCCTATAACCACCATTTTAGTTATAATTATCAAAATTCGCTTGTTGGTGAGAATTTCTATTCCCAAAGTTCCTAGGTCCATTAAATCTTTGCCCATTGTTATTGTTTGAAACAAAGTTCACTTGTTCACAATCATTATTATCAACATCATCACAATTATCAAAAGCATGTGGACAATTAGAAGCATCATGATCATATGATCCATATATATCACAAAACAAACAACCATTTTGCATATTGTTTGAAGTAGAAGGAGGAGTTGAGTTAGAAGATGTACCTCTCCCCTTATTGTGGGAGGGAATAATTGGTGCTTGTGACAAAACACTCTCAAGCTTTGCTTTGATCTAAGTCATCTCCTTTCCCAAGTTTGAAATTTGTGAGGACAAATTGTTGATGGCATTGAGATGGTCGATTGAATACACTGTAGAACCACTTTTGCTTGTCGACTCTCCATAACCTTCTTTCCAATCCATGTAGTTTCTCACCATGTCTTTATTTATGTCCAGCACCTCCTCTTCCCTCTTGTTCATAATAGGGCCTCCGGCACCGATATCTAAGGAAGATTTTCCTTGAGGGCTTAGACCTCCATAGAAAATTTGGATGATTTGATACGTGGGAATCTCATGATGTGAGCACTCTCGTTGATACTCTTTATACCTCTCCCATGCCTCATATAAGCTCTCATTCCCCTTTTGCTTGAAGCTTTGAATGAGTGTCTCCTTGCTTTGGCCGTCTTCTTTTGTGGATAGAAACGAGATAGAAACTCTTTTGTCACTTCATCCCATGTCCTTAAATAGTTTGGTTAACCTCTTTGTCTAAACACTTCAAAGCACGTCCAATGAGAGAAAAAGGGAAAAGTTTAAGTCGAATGAACTCTTGAGTAACCCCATTCACCTTAATGTTATTGCAATACTTCTCAAACTCCTTGAGATGGTTGAGGGGACTCTCATGCTTGGCTTCACTAAATTAACGTCTTTCTATCAATGTAATCATCACTGGTCTAATCTTAAAGTCATTTGCTGGTATCATGGGAGGAGCAATTCCGCTTTCAAACCTATAGGCTCCCGGAGTTCCTAACTCCTTCAATGCTACTCTTGGATTAGCACCCATGCTTTCTTGTTCTTCTTCTTCTTGATGGTCTTCCTCTCTTGCCCTACCAAGCTTAAGGAACGATTAGCAACCCTTATCTTTGTTATGGTCCTCTCAATTTCCGGATCAAATGGCACTAAAATTCGATCTTGTGCCCTACGCATACAAAACTCAAAGGAAAATATTAATAGCACGGCTACAAATATAGCCTAAAAGAAGCAAAATCTTTTTGAATTTTTCAAGTAAAATGGAATAGAATCAATCAACTATAACAAATAACCATGCCATTTCCCGGCAATGGCAGCATTTTGACGGGAGGTAATTCTAGGTCATTGGATTCTAAAACTCCCCCGATCAAACAAAATTTATAGCCAAACCTACTCCTAGTATGAGGGTAAGTCCAAATCAAACCCAAAGGAATAGAGGCAAATGCTACGGTCTTAAGTCAAGCTATTCTAAAAATTGAATGGTCAGTTTGGTAAAACAATAGTAAATCAACACAACAAATTCTAAGAATAGAAATCAATTTCAAGATATTAGGGAATCAGGATCCACATGCATTCACGATAAACATGCTAATTTGACGGGAAGTTGATCGATCGAATAATGCGAGGGAAAATTGTATTTGCAATCAAAATCACTTGAAAAACTATTTCCTAAGTGTCAAACTAGTGGTCTCTACGAATGACTATCAAAGGAAAATCACGAGACAAGTTCAATCAATAAGAGTAGCTTAAAAATCAATGTGTCGTATCAATGAAACTACAATACAATCTAGCTTTATAATCAAAGTTAGCTACTACTTAACAAAACAAACACAGGCACAAATTCCATCAACCAATTTTAATCGCAATATAAAATCAATATAAATCCTTAAATTAGCAATAGTCTATCAGTCATACATGCTTCACAAAATCCTTAGCAAAGGATCTACTCACTAAACATTGTAGAATTGAAAAGAATAACTAAACAAATCATCAATTTAATCATCAACATTGTAGTCAAATATCAACAATCAAATCAAACAACCAACTAGAAATTCAACAATATATCAAAGATCAAACACTAAAATTGCATTAAATAGTAAGGAATTCTTACAAAAATTTAATCAATATAATTGAGAATGACGATCAAATGTAGCTATCATCAATTACCAAGTTTCTCTCTCTAAAATCTAGAACAAAATTTTGAGGTTTTCTCTCTAAAAATCTCTTCTATTCTATCTCTAATAAATTCTAGTACAATTCTCTCTCTAAAAAATGAAGAAAATCTATATATAGTAAAACTAACAAAGGATAAGTTAGTTAGATGTCCAAAAAGAACCCGTACGGGCACTAATAGGAATGGTGTCCTTCGAACAAGTGTATTATTCCGATAGAGGGTTCGGAATTATTAGAAAGCTAATTATTCAGTGATTTCAAGTGATTGGAATGCCTAGTTGGAGGCCGCTTATGAACAATAATGTTAATGTATAATTAATATTACAGCTTAATCTTCACTGAACCTTTCGGGTCACACCCAAGCAAACTAATGATTTGTCATGACGAATTAATCCGAAAGGAATTGATGAGTCGCTCGAATATTATGAACATAGACGTCGGATATCGAGCTAGGAGCGTCGAGACCGAGCATCGTCAGTTGAGCCGAATTAATAAAACGACGAGACGGTTAAAATCAATTAATCACTAATTACCAAAATACCCCTAGCGTCGGAATGCCCTGAGTAAACCGAGTGCTAGGGGCAATGGTACTAGCTGATAGGAATGGTGTCCTTCGAACAAGTGTATTATTCCGATAGAGGGTTCGGAGCTATTGAAAAGCTATTTATTTAGTAAGTTCAAGTGATCGGAATGCCTAAGTGGAGGCCGCTTCCGATCAGTAATATTAATGCATAATTGATGTTACAGCTTAATCTTGAATGAACCCTTCGGGTCACACCCAAGTAACTAACGATCTGAAACGACGAATTAATTTGAAAGGAAATAATGAGTCGCTCAAGTAATTAATATTTAGACGTCGGAAATCGAACTAGGAGCGTCGTAACCGAGCGTCGCAAGTTGAGTCGAATTAATTAAAGACGAGATGATAAAATCACTAATTAATCAACAATTTATCGAAATACCCCTAGCATCGGAATGCCCCGAGCAAACCGAGTGCTAGAGGCATTTGGTATAGCCAAGGGGGCTAGCAAGAGCACCATGCCGAACCTAGGCTGGCTGGTGCGTGCTAGCGCACCATGGCTAGCAAGGCTGCCAGCACATGGCTAGCATGCCATTCTTTCATGTGCGTGGCATCCCACAGCCACCCAGCAGCATTACGCACATGGCGTGCTAGCATAGCAGCCATGTCGCAACAGCTAGCAACAAGGCCAGCACGCATGGCGCGCCAGCCCGCAGCAGCTAGTAGCAGCATGGCGCACATGTTGATGCGCCAGCCACGCTAGCAGCAGCCATCCGCACACCAAGCGCTAGCGAGGGGCTACTTGGGTGCTTTGCTTGGCCTGCCACGTGGCAGTTGCTGGTTGGGTCAAGTGGTGAGGGCCGGTTTTCTCAAGCCTTGGGGATCAAGTTTGGTCCCCCCTCCCCTTTCCCTTGTGGTCCTTACCTAATCGCTCCTCTAAGTGTGCCACTTGTTGATTAATTAGTTGTTGGCTATTTTCTTTTATTTTTGATTTAAAAATAAAAGGAGAAAATTGATTTTACCAACTCTCCCACATTGAAGGGAGAGTGGATTCTCACTTGAGTTTCCCTATAAATACCCAACTTAGGATTTGGGAAAACCCACTTAAGTAAGAAATCAATTAAGCATCTCTACTTGAGAGAAAACCTATAAGCTCATAAATTACTCGGGTAGTCTTTTTGGTCGGACTTGGCTAACCTCCAAGTATTGGACCGATCGGCTCGAGTTGTGGGTGGAATTTCGTTGGAGGTCCTTGCCATTTGTGAGGCTCGGTTTTTCTCAAGTAAGAGCTCTGTCCGGGTGAGCGAAGCACGCTAGAAGGGTAATTTAGTCTTTCCTCTATTCTTGTTATTTATGCATTTTGTTATATAAATTGTGAGTTTGTTTTTAGGCTCGAGTTTTATTTCTGCGGTGAGTCGGACTCATCGAAACCTAACAGCGGCATCGCAGCCTTGCTTATTTATTTTTATAACAAATATTTTTCAAGGTGTTTTTAATGATTTATTTTTCTTGTTTATGTTGCTAATTAGATTAGTAGCTCGGTTTTATTAATTTTAAACCCGTTTTAAAGCTGATTATGGCCCTTGAACCCAGATATTCACCAAAAAATAGTAAATTTTTGGAGGAAACAGCATTCTGGAATTTTTTTTATCTTTTAAGGACTGTAAAAGAGGCCAAAATCTGACCAAAAATGCCTTTTTTCGAGGGTTTTTCTTTTTGACGAAAAATTTTAAATCTTTTAACCTTGAATCTTAATGGCATATTTATGGTGATTATGTATATGGTTCTTTCCTTAATGTTTCTGCATTTTTTTTACCTCTTTAAGCATGGTTACTTTGTAGTAATTAGTGCTTAAAAGATTGGTTAAAATTTTCACATAATTGCAAATCCATTGCATTAAATGTGAAAAATTTATTCTTTGAGGCTTCTAAGTATTAAAAATCTAATCTTTAATTGTTTTAAGTGGTTGGAACTTTGAGTTACTAAATTACTAAATTCAATGAATTTTTGGTTGAAGTTTTAATTTAATCATGTATTTAGTTGATTGGATCATAAAGTTTGAATCTTGTGATAAAAATTTCATTTATCTTCATATTGGAAGATATAATTTTTCAAGGATTCACAAGTTAAAGTTGGAGTCTTTATTTGAATTTTATGTTCATAATTCCAACTCCCCTTTATTTTGTCAAATCTCATGATTAATTTAAATTAATAGTGAGTATTGCCCTTATTTATTTTTATTGCACCAAGTTGAACCAATTTTATTAAAGAATAGTTCTTGGGAATAATTTTGGTTGTGTGCACTTTGATGAATCTTTATTTAAGTTGGACTTGTTATAATTTTTCATTTTTCTCATTAAATTAATTCTAAAATCAATTTGGAATTAATTAATTAAAGTCACACAAAAACTCAGGTTTAATCCAGAGAGTGTGGCACGCAAATCAAGGCACATCATCCTTGGCCAGCCGGGCTGCCAAGCAGTCCGCGTGTGGCTGCCAAGGGGGTTGGTGATTTTGGTGCGCGCCACACACCTCAAGGCGTGGCTGCTACCTGCTGACCAGCAACATGGCGTACCATGGCCAGCTAGCAAGCGCATCCCAGCACAACAGCTGATGTGCGCGCATGGGTGAGCGTGGCTTAGCTGGGTGCGTGCTGCTGTTGTGTGCGAGGAGTAGGGGGTATGTGTGTGTGCGTTTTTTGGTGCGTTGCGAAGGGGGCAAGCAGCCTTTTACGTGCTTCCTTGAATCTTGCAACCCGCAGCAAACGCTTCTAGACTTGGCCTAGCAAGTGCTGCGTGGGGTGGTGTGGGAGCACGCACCAAGCTGCATTGCTCAAAGGGTTGCTAGGCACCCTTGGCTAGTTTACGCGTGTTTGTGCATTGTTTCTTTTTTATCGTTGTAAAATGCATGGGGCATTCACATATAGTGAATGGATGAATAGAATGTATACTCTCCCACAGGTTTTATAAAAATGGCAACTAGTGGGGCCCGATTAGGATAGAAAATACGGACTGCATTCCGTCTCATATTTTTGTAAATCTAAATACGGTCTGCGAACCGTTGAGTAATTTTGTACCTTAATATTTAGATTAGTGCTAGTCGTAGATACTAGTGTTTGCATAATTTTGGTTATGTCTTGAAGACGGAGGTTCTTGGAAGATGAAGCCATGAAGTTGCAAAAGATGACCCTTGAAGACTCAATGAGTCATGCTAGTTGCCAAACGCATCATTGTTTATGTTTTCGATATATATTTATGATTATATATATGAATTATATGTTAGATGCATAATTAGGGTTTTGAATGTTGCGATGATTAATTAAGTTCACTTAAATCAACCAACATAGAAACCCTAGGTCCCTAAAATATTGAGTAAAATTGTCATTCCAAAACAACACTTATCGACCTATTGAGAGTAGTGATGGGCTACGCCAAAGCGAGGCATCACTATTACTCCCTAGGATATGTAAGGCATACTGGGTATGCAAGTTGGTTTTTGTTATACTCAACGATATGAGTGATGGAGTCCTAACATGTCGTGGCAAAGTGGATAAGTTGTTGAGAGAGCATTAGATGCGACGATTTATCTAACCAAGAGTGGCTTGGAGCCATTAGCAAAGAGTTGCTTACCTTAGAACATTGAGGGTTAAGACAAGCCACAACATGCTTAACTACTTATTGTTTCTTTGGATCTTGGAATCGACTTATTCTCACCAAATGGGGACAATTTAATGTGTGAATAAGACGTTTAAATAAGTTTGATTATTATGCATGATTTCAATCTTATTTAAATATTATGAATGGTTTTTCATTTCAAATTCTTTCAATTGTAGAACAATGTCTGCAAATAACTTAAACAACCAATTCTCATTGTGCTCAATTCTTGACAAGGAGAAGTTGAGTGGGCTACATTTTCTTGATTGGCAAAGGAACTTGCATATAGTTCTCATGCAAGAGCAAAAGGAATACGTCCTTGATGAGGAAATGCCAGAGAATCCAAATGAGGAGGTGACTCAGGCTGCCCTAAACCAATGGCAAATTGCCTATCGGGATGTCAAATTCATCATGTTGGCCACAATGTCTCCCGACCTTCAAAAGACTTTCTTTGAGAAGGAGACAGCTTTTGAGATCATTTCTGTGCTGCAGAACATGTTTCAAGAGCAGGCCCGAACTGTAAGGTTTGAAACCCACAGGCAGATCCTTGAGAGCAAGCTCAAGAAAGGAGAGCGAGTCAGCGCACATGTACTCAAACTGATAGGATTATTTGAGAACATGGGAAGGCTTGACATGGGTGTAGGGAATATTTCAAGCATCCCACACTTGAGCCCCACTGTGATCATATACTTAAGCATGGTGGCGTCCAAAGGGAAGGAAGCTAGAGCAAAAGAGTCGCCAACAAGTTTTAGGAACATGTAAACCGTTCATAGGGTGAAGGTTACACCCCTTCACGATCCATGAGATCGCTAACTCCATAGTGCTCTGGAACCATGACTGGATATTCGGGATGAAGATACAAATTCAACCTAAAAGAGATTGAACCTGCCCTAATAATAGGCCTCTACTTTATTCTTCTCATATTCATGTGCGCTTTCTAACTAACATACAATCAATAGGTTAATCCTAAACCTGTTTAATCTATGTTGGTTGAATATTAATGCACAAATAAAACTATTATTGGAGATCACTTGAATTATAATCATATTAACCTAAATAAGATTATTAATTATCTTATTAAGTGTGATTACAAGTACAAATTCCCTTTAACCAAGTTCACCTTCTCACACCATGCCAAACATTTCTCAAGGTTTTCAAGACATGCCTCAAATGAAACACCGCCCACGAAGAAGTCATCCATAAACACTTCCATTTCCTCCTCTAACATATCTCCAAATATACTCATCATGTATCTTTGAAATGTTGCGGGAGCATTACAAAGGCTAAACGGCATTCTCCTATAAGCAAATGTTCCATATGGACAAGTGAAGGTTGTTTTCTCTTGGTCATCAGGGTGGATAGGGATTTGGAAAAATCCCGAATAACCATCAAGAAAAAAATAGAACTTGTGCCTCGTTAGTCTCTCAAGCATTTGATCAATGAAAGGAAGGGGGAAGTGATCTCTCTTGGTGGATGTGTTTAGATGTCTAGTCTATACACATCCTCCATCCCGTGACCGTCCTCGTCGGAATGAGCTCACCTTTCTCATTCTCGACGACGGTCATGCCTCCTTTATTTGAGACAACATGAACGGGAGAGACCCACCTAGAACTTGAGAAGGGGTATATAATTCCCGCATCCAAAAGTTTGGTGATCTCTTTCTTCACTACCTCTCCCATTTTGGGGTGTAGCTTTCGTTGTCTTCCAATAGAAGGTAGAGCACCCTCCTCAAGGGTTATGTGATGTGTACATAAAGCGGGGCTTATACCTTTGAGGTCATCAATGGTATAACCCAAAGCACCTTGATGCTTTCTCAAGACATCACACAACTCTTGAGCTTGGCGCTCACTCAAAGAAGAGCTAACAATCACGGGATAGGTGGAGTTGGGTCCCAAGAATTCATACCTAAGGTGTGATGGAAGAGGTTTGAGATCAACCATTAGAACACCTTTACCTTCCTTTGATGTAGCCACTTACAACGCTTCTTGGCTAGAAATGCTCATACACATTTGCTCTTCAACATCCTCAAGGCTTCCATTGAGCACATCTTCATACAAAGCCATCTCCTTGCTAGGAGCACCTATCTTTTCCTTATTCAACAAAACATTCTCAAGAGCATCGTTAGAAGTGAGCAATTGCTCATGCATAGAAGACACAACATAGTTAAGAGAATCAATCAACATGCAATTTTCTAAAGAAGAACTTGGATACTTCATATTATCATTCAAATCAAATTCTATCATCTCATCCCCTACTTTGAGTGAAATTTTAGCATTTTTCACATCTATCAAAGCACCCGAAGTAGCAAGGAATGGTCTCCCTAGAATGATAGGAATGGTAGCATCTTCGTCCATCTCTAGCACCACAAAATCCACCGGAATAACAAATTTTCCAACCCTCAATGGGACATCCTCTACCTTACCCTTAGGAAACTTAATTGACCTATTGGCCAATTGCAAAGTGATGTTAGTAGGTAAGAGTTCCCCTAACTCAAGTCTTTGGTACACCGAATATGGCATAAGGCTAACACTAGCTCCTAGGTCACACAAGGCATTCTCAATTTGCATTTTATAAATGGCACAAGGGATGGAAAAGTTTCCGGGGTCTTTTAGCTTAGGTGGCATCTTGTTCATTATGATTGCACTACAATTCTCGGTTAAGTTCACCGTCTCTACACCATCACAAGTCCTCCTACCACTCAAAATGTCTTTGAGGAATTTTGCGTAGTTGATTGAGCATGTCAATGAATCTTCCAAATTGTTCATCTAACTTGTGTCTCATGAATTTTTGTTGATAAGGAAACTTGGGTTTCACAATTTCTTTCTCCACTCTCACCTCACTAGGCTTCTCAATCTCAACCTCACTCAAAGATGCACCATCTCTATCATCTTCAACCAAAACCTCTTTTGTGCCCTCCTTGGTCTCACTCTTCCTAGGCAAACTCTCCTCAAGAACCTTACCACTCCTTGTGACAATAGCATTGACCGGTCTCTTGGGATCTAGGCCTTGGGAAGGTAAAGAAGAAGGACTAGCATGGTCTTTCAAAGCATTAGCAAGTTGAGAAATTTGGTTTTCAAGCATCTTATTAAGAGTCATCATTTCGTTAAATTTCTTGTCACTTACGGCCATATAAGTGTTCAACAATTTTGTTTGATTTTCAATGATTTCTTCCAAATTGGTTCTATGTGAGGAAGAAGAGGTTTGAATATAGGAATTATCGTTTTGGGACTTTGGAGCAAATCCGGGTGGGGGACCCCTTTGAGAATTATTTTGAAAATTTCCCCTATTTTGATTGTTCCAATTACCTCTACCTTGATTATGGTTACCATAACCTTGGTTATGATTACCATAATTTTGGTTATGATTTTTGCTACTATAACCTGGGTTGTTATAGTTACCTCGGGAATTTTAGTTCCCATGGTTCCTATTACCACCACCTTGGTTGTAGTTGTCAAAATTGCCATGGTATTGACCTCTTTGATTCTCAAACCTAGAATCATGATTATTTGACACATAGTTCACATGCTCATTCACATTTCCATCTTGATCATCACAAACATCCATACATGCATTAGGGCAACTAGAAATATCATGATCATACGACCCACAATCATCACAAACAAGCATCCACTAGGCATGTTATTAGAAGAGGGAGGGGGTTGAGAATTAGAAGACATACCTCTCCCCTTAGATTGGGAGGGAAGACTTGAAACTTGGTAGGTAGCACTTTCCAACTTCGCCTTGATAGCGGACATCTCCTTTCCTAAGTTTGTCATTTGTGAGGATAGATTGTTGATTGCATTTAGATGATCAACCGAGTACACCGAAGAGCTACTCTTGCTAGTTGACTCTCATTCCCCATCTTGCCAATCTCTATAGTACCTCACTACGTCTTCAATTATGTCCACCACTTCCTCTTCCGTTTTGTTCATGATAGGACCTCTGGCTCCTCCATCTAAACATGATTTTCCTTGAGGACTAAGGCCTCTATAGAAAATTTAAATAATTTGGTAGGTAGGAATTCTGTGGTGAGGACATTCTCTTTGATACTCTTTGTATCTCTCCCATGCTTCATAGAGACTCTCACTAGGCTTTTGCTTGAAACCTTGAATCAAAGCTCTAGCCTCTGCCGTTTTCTTTTGTGGATAAAAACGGGATAGAAACTCCTTAGTCACTTCATCCCATGTCCTTAGAGAATTCGGCTTGACTTCCTTGTCTAGCCATTCCAAGGAACGCCTATGAGAGAAAAGGGAAAAAGCTTGAGGCAGATGAATTCTTGGGAAATTACATTCACCTTGATAGTATTGCAATACTTTTCAAACTCCTTGAGATGATTTAGCGGGCTTTCATGCTTGGCCCCACTAAATTGTTTCCTCTCTATCAAAGTGATCATTGCCGGTCTTATTTCAAAGTCATTTGCCGGTGTTGTAGGTGGAGCAATCCTACTCTCAAATCTATATGCACCGGGAATCCCCAATTCTTTCAACACCACCCTTGGATTTTCTCCAATTCTTACTTGTTCCTCTTGATGTGGTTCTTCTTCACTTGAAATGCTAGGGCTCAAAGATCGTCTAGCACCCATTAACCTTGCAATAGTTCTCTCGATTTTTGGATCAAATGGCACTAGTAAATGACCACGTGCTCTATGCATAAAATCTGAAAAGAAATGGTTAGTAGCACGGCTACAAATGTAGCCTAAAAGAAAATCTTTTTGTATTTTCAATTAAAAGTGAAATAGACTCAACAACTATAACAAAGCACCAATATCACTCCCCGACAACGGCGCCATTTTTGACGTAGGGAAAAGTAGGTCGGTTTCTACCCTTTCCTAGAGCCAAAGAAAATTTATAAACACTCGACCAACCTAATACGAGTATATGGTAAGTTAAGGGTCGAACCCAAGGGAATGAGTAGGTGCAAGCTATAGCCTAGGTCAAGCTACTTCGAAGATTGAGGGAAGATGCGGTTGGTAATTAGGTATCAAGAAAACTAGATTAATCAAGTAATTCAATATACTAAACACTAGGGATATTGGTTCCACATGCAAGCTCAATGATTATGCTAATTGATGGATCACTCAATCAATTCAAACGTTGCAAAGGACAAACAATAGTTGCAATCAAAGGAACTCAAGGGCTATCTCCTATAAGACAAGCTAGGGTTCACTATGAATGGCTAACTAGGAAAATCACAATCAAATTCAATCAATTAAAGCAATTCTCAAATCAAGAGTTAATGTCATTGAAATTTGCAATGCAATCTAGATTAATCTTATAGGTTGATCACTCCTAGTCTAATTAATCACATGCACAACCATGTCAACCAATTTAATTGCAACAATTCAATCAATCAAGGATCATCAACTAGCAAAAGTCATCAATCTAGCATGCTTCCCCTTCTCCCTAGCAACTAATCTACTCACTATTCATGGTAAAATTGGAAAACAAAACAAATTCAATCAAAATCATATTCATTTCAAGTTTAATCAAGAAGGAATTCAATCTCTCAACAAATTCTAAAGCAAAGAAAGAAATTCAAATCAAACATTCAAAATAAAGGAAATTGCAATAGAAGTAAATTCAAGGGAAAGAAATCTCACAAACTTTCATTAATGAGAAGAAGAAATCCAAGATCAAATTGAAATCCAAGATCAAATTCAAGTACAAACAAGTATCTTAAGCTTCTCTCTCTACTTTCTCTCTCTACTAAATCTGGAAAAATATATGTCAAGTACAAAAATGAGTCGTCCCCCCCAAAAAGGAAAAGATTAAGGGTACAAATAGAAGAAACAAGCGAAGGGGGCAGGGCGCCTGGTGCGCGCGCACCACCAGGTGGGTCTGCACGCACGCACTTCCTGTGCCGCGCGTGCGCACCTTTGCTCGGTGCTCGTGGCCTTGCCTCCTTCGCTTGCTCGATCAATATCTGCGCTCTCGAGCATCCTTATCATTGGTGCACTCGAGGCAATGCTCGTGAGAAGGGCAGCTCCTTTATCTTCCAAGCATTAGAATGCCTCGAGCCAAACCATAACTTCCAAGGCCCTCGAGCTCGCGGAGCTAACTTGAATTGTGTTTTCGGAATCCCGAACTTTGCTCCATTAACTTTCTTGAATGCGCTTGAGCTTTCTCCTTGGTGATCATACCTCGAGAAACTCAACATACCTACAAAATAAATCAAGGAAACAAAGAATCGAGAGAAATAGTCGAGAAATGAACAAAATGACAAGAAAACCAAAAAAAGCATGCATTTCTCTAAACTTACACACAAACATGCAAAGCAAGCATTATTATGTAAAAACACGATAGAAAGGAATATAAATGGGAATAAAACTATAAAGAAAACCTAGCATAAGAGTGTCATAAATGACACTCATCAGAGGCAACCAATTCCGATAATTGATAAGCGAAATCGTCATGGCTTGGGTTTTGAAGATAAAATTAGTTCTAATGTTATGAAAAGGAAGTCTCTCACGTTGAACGGGCAATTTGTGTTACCAAACGACACTAAACCATTTTACGAGTTTCCCAAACATTGGTATGACCTGGATAAAGAATAAATCCTCCTTGGGTTAGAAATTTTCTTTGTAGAGGCAAGCAATGAGGAATCTATTAAGAAATGGTTCAGTAAGAAACCAGTATTTAAGGAAGATATTGACTAGGCTGACCATCTGAAGCAAGGAGTTCTAAGACGTTTTTTTTCACCAATTTCTTATTATGAAGTCTGATTCGATCCCACTACTCTTATCAGTCCAATAGAAACAAAAGTTGAAAACAATATTGGACCCGAAACTCAAGAACAATTCCTTCCATTCCCTGAGCTATATCATTTTCAATCCTCTACCTCAAACGGTTATGAAACCGATAGCTCATCATCTAGCTAATCAACTAGCCATACACTGCCCGATATCTCATATCATGAAGATATCGAAGAAGTTGTTTGTAAAAATATTTGTGTACAAGAAATTGATCTTAATCATGATGCATTTTCTAATAATGAACTTTTCAATGAACCTAAATCATGCGTGACACCCATGGAAGAGTCTATAAATGTAAACATAGGTATGGAAAATGATGTAAAAGAAGTCAAGATAGGATCTTTCCTTTCCCTTGATGAACAAAATGCGTTCATTAATTTACTTAAAGAATATGTGGATGAGTTTGCATGGTCTTATGCTGATATGCCTGGTGTCAATCGTAACATTTCAGAACACCGTATACTTCTCTATCCCGATAGTAGGCCGAAGTAACAAAAGCTTCGTAGAATGAAACCAGAATTTAGTGTCAAAGTCAAAGAAGAAATTCAAAAGCAACTTTATGCCAACTTCATTAAGCCGATCAACCATCCAGAATGGCTGGCAAATGTGGTGGTAGTACCCAAGAAAGATGGAAGGGTCAGAGTGTGCATTGATTTTAGGGATTTGAATTCAACATCACCAAAAGACTATTTTCCATTACCCCACTTTAATGTTCTGGTTGATAACACTACCGGACACGCAATGTTCTCATTCATGGAAGGATTCTCAGGATACAATCAGATACTCTTGTCAGAAGAGGATATGTCGAAAACTTCTTTTATTACCCCATGGAGAACCTTTTGTTATAGGGCAATTCCCTTCGGATTAAAGAATGTTGGGGCCATCTATCAACGGGCCACAATGACGAATTTGCATGATCTCATCCATGATATCGTAGAGGTCTATGTTGATGACATGATTGTCAAAAGTCATGATCATGAGATACACATCGATGCTCTAAAATCATTTTTGGACAGAATTAGAAAATACAATCTAACGCTAAATCCTCAAAAATGTGTATTCGGGGTAACTTCGGGAAAGTTTCTGGGCTTTGTTGTGAGTCAAGACGAAACTAAAGTTAACTCTGACAAGGTAAAGGCTATACAAGAGCTTCCTCCGCCAAGAACAGAAAGGAGATTCGAGATTTCTTGGTAGAATCCAATATATTAGTAGGTTCTTATCTCAATTGACAACTCGTTGTGAACCTATATTCAAGCTACTTAAGAAAAATGTCCCAATAAAGTAGGATGATGAATGTCAGGCTTCATTCGATTCCATGAAAGAATACCTCTCCAATCCTCCAGTTTTAATGCCTCTAAAACTAGGGAAGCCCTTAATATTATATCTTGCTATCACGGAAACGGTTATGGGAGCTCTTTTGGCACAATACCAAGAGAGTACAAGGAAGGAAATAAATATCTACTACCTCAGCAAAAAGTTCCTTGAGTATGAAACTAGATATACTTCTTTAGAAAGAGCTTGCATTGCCCTTTTTTACGCATCAAAGAAGCTTAGACATTATCTGCAAGCACATATTCCTTATCTAGTTTTGAGGTTAGATCCAATCAAGTACATTTTTGAGAAACCAATCTTGAGTGAAAGTATAGCAAGATGGCATGCAATATTGTCAGAATTTAACATTCAGTGCATGAATCAAAAGTCTGTCAAAGGGAGAGCTATATCTGAAGCTTTAGTTGATGGACCTATATCAGGTGATGAAAATGATGATGATTTTCTAGATGAACATATTTTTTATCTTAGTACGTCACAATGGAAAATGTACTTTGACGGAGCCTCTGACAAGAAGGGCAATGGTGCACAAGTATTATCAATTGATTCCTATGGAGTACGTATTCTGTTAGCTGGGAGTACAAATTACGTTCGCTGTCAAACTTAGTTTCCCAACGACGAATACACGGCTGAATATGAAGCTTGCATCTATGGAATCAAAGTAGCATTAGCAGCCGATGCAAAACATCTCACAGTATACAGTGATTCTTATCTCATAATTTCCCAGACTATTGGAGCTTGGAAAGTTCGGGATGAAAGATTGCAAATGTACACGGAGTATCTTCAGCAATTTATCCCATGCTTTGAAGAAATAGAGTTCAAACATCTCCCTCGTGAGCAAAACAGCTTCACCGATGCTTTGGCAAATCTTGCGCTGAATTTGATTTTGGATGATGATGTAAAGATACAATTAGTAACGATTGTAGAAAAAGAAACTCCATTGGTTAATCTTGAGCCAAATATTACTCTATTAGCCCAGGAAGATAATGAGGATGCTTGGTATACTGACATTAAGAAGTATTTAATCGGTGGAGAGTATCCTGAGGGAAGTCACAAGAAAGATCAGTTGGATATTCGAAGGATAACTTCTCATTTCACGATATTAAAAGGTTTGTCGTATCATAAAAGTTTTGATGGAAAGCTGCAGTTATGCATTGATGGGGAACAATCACAAAGGATCATGGAAGTAGTACATGGGGGATAATGTGGACCTCATATGAATGGAAGGATGCTTCCTTAGAAGATTCTTCGAGTAGGGTATTACTGGACCACCTTGAAAAGTGATTGCATCCATTTCGTACAAACGTGCAAAAAATGTCAGTTATTTGCAAACCTTAATCACATGTCGCCTGTTAGTATGAATAATCTTACTTTACCATGGCCCTTTTCCAGTTGGGGCATAGATATCATTGGGAAAAAAATCCGAAAGCTTCGAATGGGCATCAATATATTTTTGTTGCTGTTTACTATTTTTCGAAATGGGTAGAGGCATCATCATATTCAAAACTAGGGGAAAAACAAGTCTCAAAATTTGTGATCAATAACATCATATCTCGGTATGGGGTACCTTTTGAAATTATATCTGACAATGGTTCACAATTTAAAGGCCATCTTAATGAGACCCTTGAGAAGTAAAAAGTCAAGCATCACCAATCATTGCCATATCGTCCTAAGACCAATGGAGCTGTTGAAGCAGCTAACAAAACCATCAAGATGATAATCTACAAGACAACAAATAAGGCTAGAGAATGACCCAATAAACTTCCCTATGCACTTTGGGGGTATAAAATTTCCCTTCGAACACCAATTGGGACTACTCCATATTCTTTGGTATATGGAATGGACCCACTTCTTCCAATCGAAACAAAGATTCAATCACTTCGCGTAATGAATGAAAGTGAGATATCTGAAGAACAATGGTTTAAAGAGCGATACGATGAACTTTCTCTAGCAAGTGAACGAAGGTTACAAGCCCTTCACAATATTCAACTCTATCAAAGACGCATTGCTCGAGCTTTTAATAAAAAGGTCAGGGAAAGGAATATTCATGAAGGGGATTTGGTACTTAAAGAAAATCGAGCACCAATTCATGATCCACGTGGAAAGTTCAAGCTAAACTAGTCCAGTCCATTTCTGGTCAAACATCTTACACCAGCTGGAGCAGTAAAATCGATGGATCTTGATGAAAATGAGTTTGTTCATTTCACCAACCTTGATCAGTTAAAAGAGTATTATGCTTGATTGGTATAGTGTTATATTTGCGAGATAAAAAAAACGTGAATCTCCTTCTAGTTTTGGATAGGCATATTGTATCGTGTTAGAGTTTAGATTTCATTCATGTTTGCATTGCATGCCTAAGAGTCATATAGAAATATTCATTATTATTAAAATATCATGATCAAGTCGATATCTAACAAAATATGATTACAACAAATAAACAGACTTTTCTTTTATTCAAATGTAACACAAACTCCCTCGTTTTTTTGCAAGATTACAATTACTTATTTTTACCATGAAAACAATAACCACATACACCATACTTCAAAGACCAATGCCTTCAGATATGGTTTCTTCTTTTGGAATTAAAGGAACACACAAGGGAAATATGAGTACAAGAATTAAAATATAATAAGAAAACCCTTGTAAGGATTTGTTCAAGCATCATCCTCGAGGTCCTCCAACAACCTTGTTGTGTAAGACGCGGTTGGAACATTATCTTCAAGAACTAGAAGTGCTGGGACCATTCGTGAAAATTGCCATACACGAGATGATTCCATAAGAGCTTGCACATTACCAATAGCATAGGTGGTGCAAGGTACCACTAGAAGCTCATGGAGTTCAAGGAGTCGTTGGAGTTGGCCTGCTTGCCTCAAACATCTCCAAGGAAGGTAGAAAGTGAACCGACACAATCCTAGAAGTTGAACACCTCTGCGCTTGTTAGTGTTAATTGTTATGTATTCCACATCAGCTTCAGCAAAAAGGTTTGGCCATGCACCTTGGTTGCAACATTGACGAAATATAGGGAAAAAACCTCTTTCTCGAATGTGTCGGGTTTAGTAAGGAATTCGAGTAGGCGGCCTAGACAGCTTTAATTTCTCAAATAACCAGAGTTGAAGCACAATTGGACACCCTTTGCAAAAAAAATCCTTGGGTTTTGCTTTAGATGGTCAAGCCCCATCATAAGTTCTTCTAGGATGAGAGGCCTTAAACGGTTCCCTGACTCAATTTGTGACAACAAAAAAATGCAGCGAACATGACAGGAAAATAATGATTCCTTGAGTAAGACAAGGCCAAGAAATAAAAGGACACAAGCTCTCTCTTGGCACCTTTGGAAATTTTCATTATTAATAAATCCCCAATGAGGTAAAGAGAAAGTTTCAAGGAAATTCTCTAACATCAAAATATCAAGCAATCGATAATTACTTTCCATATTCAATGGAATACCTAGTAAATCCCTCATGACTGCATCAGTTGCCCTTGGGTCAGTAGGAGTAATTACACGACCTTGTTTAGGGAGACCTAATAAACCCTTTACTTCTTCTAGAAGATGTGTCATTTCTACCTCTCCAAAACGGAAAACATGGTGCTCTTCATCCCAAAATTCAACAGCAGCATGAATCATATCATACCGAGGTTGAATAGATAGAAGATGGGGTGATGGTTCTTGTAAAGACACTAGTATAAAGGGAAAGGCAAGGTGGAGAAATATTTATTACCACCCCTTTCAGTTAGAGCTTTCTAGCTCCACTAATTTCATAGATTTCCATATATATTGCATTCATGTTTAGAGAAAGATAAGGAAAGAAGGAGTAACAATTTAAAGGATTGAAAGAAGATGGAAGGAGATGGTTTGTTGTGGAAATGAATGAACATCACCTCCTTTTATAAAGGGGTGGTGGGGATAATGGTGCTAAGAAGAAGAATCCGAAAGAGTTTGCTTCCACAAACTCAGTACAAACCACCTGATGTTTTTTGCATCCAAAATCCATAGATTATGTTATATTCTTTCATGAATAACTGTCTTTATTCCTAAAGATCATGCAACTTGGGATTTTAATCTTTGCTTTAGAGGATCCAACTCAAGCCAACATTTGTGTTGCAATTGAGTGAGAATTTCACTCTCTTTATAAGCCAGTTTTTCAACTACACTCAAGCCAACATTTGTGTTGCAATTGAGAGGGAATTTTACTCTCTTTTAAGCCAGTTTTTCAACTGCACCAAAGCTAAATTGAGTGAGGAATTCACTCTCTTTATAAACCAGTTTTTCAACTACACTTGAGCCAACATTTGTGTTGCAAGTGAGTGGGAATTTCACTCTCTTTTTAAGCTAGTTTTTCAACTGCACCAAAGCCAACTTTTGTACTGCAAGTGAGTGAGAAATTCACTCTCTTTTTAAGTTATATTTTCAACTGCACCTAAACCAATGTTTAAGTGACCATTTAATTGAAAATCAATTACGATTTTCTTTGTTTTTTTTAAAAAAAATATACGCATCTCATATTCAAAAAAATGTTACCTAATGCCATAATGTTACTAAAGTGTTAAGTAAAAATCAAACAATCATGATATTTTTAAAGTGTTACCAATGAGTGTTACTTAACCCCAATTTTGTAGTAGTGCCGCATTGATCAAAATTTTTGTGTCTTTTCTCTAACATTGATTATCATTTTTATTTAAACTCAATCAATTTGGGGCAATCTGTAGACACCAAATTTTGATCTTATTATTATGATTAATTATTATTATTATTAATACCATTAATATTTTTATTTATCATTTTTATCATTATAATTGTTATTTTTGCAACGATTATCATTATTTTGCCATATTTTTTTTAATTATGTGGTAATAACGCAGGTACATGCTAAATTTGTTTTTTAGATAAACATAATAACAATTTTAAAACTATTTAAAACGAAAAAAAAAACAAGTAAAAATAATATTTTTTATTCATAATTTCCTAAATACATGTTACAAATTGTATTTCTAAACTACTAAATTACAAAACTTTGAAGTACAACTAACACCATATGTATTTTTACCCTGCTCCACCGAAGTGATTTCGCGCTTCACTTGCTAATTGACAAGTAAATCAATGCAACAATTAGGAGGACCACTAACCACATAATGTACATGAAGTACACCTGTATCATTCTCATGTCTTCTTCAAAGGTGAAGACAGGTTGACCTTTTTGGTTATTCTGGAACATGGTGGCTGAAATTAATGGTGTTTTTATTTGGTTTTTTCGGGCAAGGAGGAAGATAGAAGGAGATAAGAAATAAGTGGTGAGTGGAGATTTGGATAAGGGTAATCTTCTTTTTATAGTTAAAAAGTGTGTATATTATACCGTATTTTTATATGTATACATATGACAATTGTATAGTTTAAAAGTACGACATTTTTGTCTCGCCGAGGGAATATGTCATTTTTTTATAAACAAGTATTATTTAACCCTTTAAAGTATAGTAAGTGTATTGGTATGTTCATTTAGAGTGTTAGAGTACTTTTTTTTTGTTTGATCTAGTGATTTTTGCGACTTGTGCACAATACTCAAATTTGGTCAGCTTACCTATAAAATTCATTACTCCAAAGACTCATGCCCAACCAAAGTATGGAAATGACAAATATTCCTTTTCCTGCAATAAAATTTGCCACACCTAAAAATGAAGTACTACACGTTATAGTAATAAAGGGACCTCCTTGAATGTACACTTTTTATCACTAAGAGCCGCAGACTAAAATAATAATACCTTTTTTTCTTTATCTTCCCTCAATTTATGTTGGGTTCGATGAATTTATATTCGGACCGTTTGTACCAATATATATCTAATATGATAGATATATAAAAATGAGTGATTTGCGGGGCAGTGAGAGCCTGATATTTAGAATGTACGCGGAGTAATGTTATTTGTAGAGTGGTAGGTGGAGCTACTCATTTTCCTTTTACGTCGGCGTATTTCTATGATCTTGTAGTTTTTTTTCTTCTTTGTTTTTGTTGTTTTGTGAAAACCATAGCAGCGTGTTATGGGACTTCTGTCATCTTTTTTTTTCTTTTTCTTTTCCTTTTTCTTATTTTTTCCAATATTTTCTTTTTTTTTTTTTTTTTTTTTGTCTTTCTTATTTTAGTATATTTTTTGTATTCTTTCACCAATTTTGATGTACATTCGTCAATAGTAAAATAATGCTACCTTTTTTTTATCTCCCACGGTTAATATTGTATTCGATAAATTTCAATTCGGATTAACTGTATCAATAAATATCTAACGGTAATTGAACAGCTGGATTTCATACGCATCACATATTGCATATTACTATTCGAAACACTAATTGACACTATTCAAACATTATTTGACACTATTCAAACACTATTTGCCACTATTTAAAACAGTATGCACCATTGTGATTAGTTATGTATTCTGTGTTGCCGGCGTGAATTTAGATCTCTATTTTTGTTGCTTTTTTAGTTATTTTGATCTGGTTTTGTATATTTTTATCTCGATAGTGAATAATACGACTGTGATACATATAAATATGTGTTTTAATATAGTAAGACATGTTAAAAGTTTATACTTTTAAGGTTGTCCATTTAAGGGAATAATTTTTACTCTTAACCATGCCAACTTTATGTTGTATGGTTTTACATAGTATATTTTTAGTTTTGACCACGTCAATTTTATGTTGTACAACTTTATGTAAGGAGGGTGTGCCCATCGTAGGGGATCCTTCTCCTTATGTGCCCATGTCCCTTTAAAAGTCTAGGACTTTACACTTGTTATGGTTTATTAGGATTTGAATTCATGATGTTTAGGGGACCTTGAATTAGAGTTGATCCTATCATTATGCTTTTTCGTAAGAAACTAGTAAGGAGTCGCCAATGAGTTTTAGGAAAACTCATAAACCTCGTTTATGCCTTTCTCCCAAGTAGTGTTCAAGGGATATTTAGCACGAATCGTAAGTTTACCCATGCCCAAATTGGTTTACTTGTACCAGAAATGAGTTCGGGAGCGAGGTACTAAAATGATGTTCCCTTTAGGGGGTGAATCGTTATTTCTAGCCCTAGCGGCCTCTACTAGCTCTTCCTTTTTCACAATTTCTTTACCAAACAATATATGCAACGTGATACCTAAAAACTAAGTTAGTTGATTTTATTTACAAGCATTAATCACGTAAGAATTACATTGCAAAAGTCGTTATTCTTTATTTAATTAATATTCGTGAAAAGAACAATAAATAAATAATATTTGTCTTGTCGTAAGTGATGAAACAACGATTAATTATTCAAATCTATTCTTTATTTAACGTAAGATACTATGTGAAATTAATTAATTAAAAGTTTGTTTAAAGTGATCAAACAACATTAATTAATCAATTAAAGGTTGTAAAGGTTGATAGGAATGGTGTCCTTTGAACAAGTGTATTATTCCGATAGAAGGTTCGGAATTATTAGAAAGCTAATTATTAAGTGAGGTCAAGTGATCGGAATCCCTAGTTGGAGGCCGTTTTTAATCAGTAATATTAATCCATAATTAATATTACACCTCAATCTTAACTTAACCCTTCGGGTCACACCCAAGCAACTAACGATCCGATACAACGAATTAATCCGAAAGGAATTAATGAGTCGCTCGAGTATTATATATTTAGACGTCAGAAATCGAGCTAGGAGCATCGAAACCGAGCGTCGCAAGTCGAGTCGAATTAATAAAAGATGAGACGGTAAAATCAAATTAATTAATCAGCAATTATAAAAATACCCCTAGCATCGGAATGCAACTAGCAAACAGAGTGCTAGGGGCAAGTGGTGCTAGCATGTGCACCGCACCTAGGCAACAGTGCTAGGTGCGCATGGATAGCATGCACCAGCCGCGCACAAGCAACAACAGCTCGCATATGCGTGCGTGGCTTGCTGCGCGCATGTGCGGGCAGGTACAAGGCCAGCAACTGCTGGCACGACGCACCCAACAGCAGCCCGATAGCAAGCGAGGCATGCTTGCTAGGCTGTGTGTGCTAGAATAGTGCAACAGCAAGCCTCAGCCGGCAACCTGCATATGCGTGTGGCTTTCTAAGCCCAGGCAGCATATTTCACTACACCAAAGCAGCCATGGGCAGGCCCAGCCAAGGCCCAAGGCCACAAGCTGGGCGCGCCTTGGTGCCCAAGGCAGGCGCCACGTGGCGTGCGGGGATAGGGACATGTGGCGTGAGAAGGGGCGGCTAAGGGGAAGCTTGGGGAGGAAGGAAAGGTCCCCTCCCCTTGTGGTCCTCACCTACCCTCTCCTTGTATAGTTGCCACTTGTTGATTAATTATTTGTTTGGGATTTCTTTTTATTTTTTATTTAAAATTAAAATGAGAAAATTGATTTTACCAACTCTCCCACATTGGTGGTAGAGTGGAATTCTCACATAGCATTCTCTATAAAATGCCCACCTTGGGAATTGGAGAAAGTCACTTGAGTATGAACTCAAAAAGGCATCTCCACTTGAGAGAAAACCTTTAAGTTCATATAATACTCGAGTAGTGTTTTGGTCCGACTCGGCTAAACTCCGAGTAAGAAACCGATTGGGTTGAGTTGCGGGTGGATACCGTAGGAGGTCTCTACACTTGCAAGACTTGGCTTTGAAGTAAGAGCTCCGGGTGTGAGTGAAGCACGCGACAAGGGTAAGATCGTCTTTTCTCTCATTCTTGTTATTTATGTCATTTAGTTACATTAATTGTGAGCGGGTCTTGGGGTCAGGTTTTGTTCCGCGGTGAGTTAGACTTACCGAAACCCAACAGTGGTATCAGAGCCAAGTTCATTTATTTTTGTAACTAAAATTTTCAAGGTGTTAAAAATAGATTTAATTTCTAGTTGTGTCGCTAATTAGATTAGTAACTTGATTTTATTAATTTTAATTTCGTTTTATTTAGAATTTTGGCTCCAAAACCCAAATTATCGCCCAAGACTAGTGAATTTTGGGTGGAATTGATATTCTGGAAACATTCTGTCCCTTTAAGGCTTGCCAAAAAGCCAAATTCTGCCCTGAAATGCCTGTTTTGAGGGATTTTTTGTTTTGACGAAAAATTTTAAATCTTTTAAACCTTGACTCTTAATGGCATATTAATTGTGATTATGCATTTGGTTCTTTCCATTATGCTTCTGCAATTTAAGTCCACTTTTGACCATAATTACTCGGTAGTAATTGGTGCCTTATTGTTGGCTCAAATTTCACATAATTACAAATAAATTGCTTTAAGTGAGAAAAGTTTGTATCTTGAGGCTCATAAGTACTAAAGATTCAATGTTTAATTATTTTAAGTGACTAGAACTTTGTGTTACTAAATTTCATGTATGTTTATTGAACCTTTTTTATTTAATAATTTATTAAGTTGATTGGAATCATAAAGTTTCTAACTTGTGATAGTGTTTTAATTAATCTTCATATTTGGAGGTGTAATTTTTCAAGGATTCACAAGTTAAAGTTGGAATCTTCATTTGAATATTTATGTTCATAATTCCAACTCCCATTTTCATTTTGTCAAGGTGTGCGGCTGTGCATTAGCGCGGCAATGCGCCATGCGTGGCTGTGCGCATGGCAGCAGCATGGCGCAGCAGCAATCGCAAGTTGTGCGTGCCATGCGTGCTGCGTGTGCGGCCTAGGTGAGCTGTGCAATGCTTGGTGCGGCTAGATGGGCTGTGTGTGTGCGGTGTGCTGCTGGAAGGTGGCATGGTGCGCGTACAGCAACAAGCTCGAGTGGCCTTCATAGCCATGTTGTCACGAGCACGCCCCATAGGGAACATTACGCGCTTTGCGGTGCTTTATCCTACGGGTGTGACGCTTGGCACGGGCCATGGCTGTGTGCGCGACCCCTCACTAAGCGCCCATGCCCCGGTGCCTATCACACCAAGCCGAGAGGCTTGATGTTAAGCACTTTGGGGTTTTAGGGCTATATTATTTTTTGCGTTTTGCCAACATTAATCATTTTTATTATGTTTAAATTATTTTAATTAAAATTTTGGAGGCTAGGCCTCAGTTTTGATTGGCACTTGCAAAATTTTATTTTATCAAAATTTTGGGTTTACCGGCTTAATTAATTGGATTAATTAAGTTGGATGCGAAATTTAGTGGGAGCTTCAATTTTTAATTGCAGTTAATCACATAATTGGTTAAGCAACTTTGACTAGTTTTAATTAGGTGCTAAATCGGATCAACCACCTAAATTAGTTACTAGTTTACGCGTGTTGATGCATTGTTCCATGTTTATCGTTGTAAAATGCATGGGCCATTCACATATAGTGAATGGATGAATGGAATGTATATTCTCTCATAGGTTTTATAAAATGGCAACTAGTGGGGCCCGATTAGGATAGAAAATACGGACTGCGTTCCGTCATTTATTTTTGTAAATCTATAGAAGGTCTGCGAACCGTTGAGTATTTTTGTATCTTAATATTTAGATTAGTCCTAATCGTAAATACTAGTATTTGCATTATTTTTGTTATGTCTTGAAGACGGAGGTTCTTGGAAGATGAAGCAATGAAGTTGCAAGAAAACACCCTTGAAGATTTTAAGACTCAAGGGGTCATGCTAGTTGCCAAATGCATCATTCAATTATGTTTTCGATATATATTTATGCTTATATATATGAATGATATGTTAGATGAATGTTGTGATGATTTATTAAGTTCACTTAAATCAACCAACATAGAAACCCTAGGTCCCTAAAATATTGAGTAAAATTTGCCATTCCAAAACAACACTTACTGACCTATTAAAAGTAGTGATGGGCTACGCAAAGTGAGGCATCACTATTACTCCTAGGAAACCTAAGGCATACTAGGTATGCATGTTAGTTTTGGTTATACTCAATGACATAAGTGATGGAGTCCTAACATGTCGTGGCAAAGTGGATAAGTTGTTGTGAGAGCATTAAATGCGACGATTTATCTAACCACGAGTTGCTTGGAGTCATTAGGAAAGAGTTTCTTACCTTAGAATATTAAGTGTTAAGACAAGCCAAAGCATGCTTAACTACTTATTGATTCTTTGGATCTTGGAATCGACTTATTCTCACCAAATGGGGACAATTTTAATGTGTGAATAAGAAGTTTAAATAAGTTTGATAAATATGCATGAATTCAATCTTATTTAAGTATTATGAATGGTTTTTCATTTCAAATTCTTTCAATTGTAGAACCATGTCTACAAATAACTCAAAAAACCAATCCTTATTGCGCTCAATTCTCGACAAGGAGAAGTTGAGTAGGCCAAATTTTCTTAATTGGCAAAGAAACTTGCGTGTAGTTCTCATGCAAGAGAAAAGGGAATATGTCCTTGATGAGGAAATGCCCGAGACTCCCAATGAGGAAGTGACTCAGGCTGCCCTAAACTGATGGCAAATTGCCAATCGGGATGTCAAATGCATCATGTTGGCCACTATGTCTCCCGACCTTCAGAAGACTTTCTTTGAGTAAAAGACAGCTTTTGAGATCATTTCTAAGCTTCAGAACATGTTCTAAGAGCAGGCCCGAACTAAAAGGTTGAAACCCACAGGTAGATCCTTTAGAGTAAGCTCAAGAAAGGAGAGCCAGTCAGCCCACATATGCTCAAAATGATAGGATTATTTAAGAACATGGAAAGGCTTGACGCGGGGTATTCAACCGAGATGGCCATTGACATCATTCTCCATTCGCTTCACAAAGGCTATGATCAGTTCAAGATGAACTATAATATGCACAGCATGGAGAAAACCCTCACCGAGCTTCATGGTATGTTGAAGCAAGCTGAGCAAACGCTCAAGGATGAGGGGAAGCATGATATGCTCATGATCAAAAAGGGCAAGTCGTTTAAGCGCTCAGGCAAGAAGAAAAAAGGCATCAAGGGAAAGGGTAAGAAGACCTTTCCGCCTAAGCCAAAAGCTATACAAGAAGGTAGCATCTTCTAAATCTGATTCAGAATGCTTCTATTGCAAGAAAAAGGGAAATAGGAAGAGAGATTGCCTCAAATTCAAGGAAGATAAGAAGAACGGAATCGTTGCTTCTGGATCAGGTATATTCGTTATAGACTTAAATTTCACTAGATCAACATCATGGGTATTAGATGCCGGATGTGGCTCACACCTTTGTTCCAATTCTCATAGACTAAGGAACACTAGAAGGCTAGCGAAGGGAGAGGTTGAACTCCGAGTCGACAATTGAGCCAGAATTGTGGCCCGTATCGGTAGGAACTCTTAGTTTGTCTTTGCCCTCCGGGCTAGTTTTGGAATTTTAAAATTGTTATTATGTTCCCAACATTACCAAAAACATCATTTCAATTTTGACTTTAGACGCCAAAGGTTTTGAATATCGAGTAAAGGACAATGAATGTTCGTTTTATCTCGATAATGTTTTATATGGTATTGCACATTCTGAAAATGGTCTTTAAGTGCTTTCATTAGAAAAACAAGTTTATAATGTTTATAATACCACTAAGAAAGCTAAGACCATTGAGACAAATGAGACGTACTTGTGTCATTGTCGTCTTGGCCACATTAACATCAAACGCATCAAGAAACTTCTACATGAAGGTGTTCTTGACTCATTCGATTTACAATCGTTTGAAAATTGCGAAGGATGTTTATTAGGCAAGATGATAAAGCAGTCATTCTTCAAGTTGAGATGAAGGGAAAGTGACTTGTGGGGCCTAATACACACCGATGTATGTGGACCAATGAGCACAACCACAAGAAACGACCATCGATATTTTAGCACCTTCACAGACGACTATAGTAGATATGGATATGTCTACCTTATGTCGCACAAATCTGAATAATTTAAAAATTTTAAAGAATTTTAGAGTGAAGTTGAAAATTAGCTTGGCAAGAAAATCAAAGCCCTTCGATCGGATCGAGAAGGTGAATACTTAAGCTAAGAATTCGATGACCATTTGAAAGAAAAGGGTATACTTTCATAATTGACACCTCCAGGAACTCCACAATGGAACGGAGTATCCGAAAGGAGAAATAGAACCTTGCTAGACATGGTACGATCAATGATGGATCTTAGTGATCTTCCTATCTCTTTCTAGGGACACACACTTCTAACCGCGGCACTAACACTGAACCATGCTCCATCAAAAGCTGTAGAAAAGACTCCATACGAATTATGAACTAAGAAACCTCCAAGGTTGTCTTTTCTCAAGATATGGGGAAGCGAAGCATATGTCAAGAAATTAATTTCTAACAAACTTCACCCCAAATCTGACAAGGTTTTCTTTATGGGCCACCCAAAAGAAACCAAAAGGTATTACTTCTACAACAAATCCGAGAACAAAGTGTTTGTTGCTCGTGATGTTGTCTTTTTGGAGAAGGAACACCTTTCCACAATGACAAGTGGGAGGAAAATCGAACTCGATGAAGTTCGAGAGGACGAGCAAAAAAATCAAATTGATAGTCAAAGCTCTCAAACAGCATTTGTTGACGCTGGTAAAAAATGTGCAAAGTCAAACCGACAATGCAAATGCTCAGTCAATTACCCTACGTAGATCGAAGAGGCTAAGGTCTCAACTTGATAGGTATCTTGGTGTCATATTAACCGAGAATCAGGTTATCCTGGTAGTGGATGGAGATGAACCTGCAACCTACAAGCAAGTGAGCACCGACTCTGCTAAATGGCAAGAGGCCATGAGATCTAAAATGGATTCCCTGTTTGAAAATCATGTATGGGACTTGGTTGACTTACTCGAAGGTTACATACCTATTGGATGTAAGTGGATTTTAAAATTGAAAACCGACAAAGATGGAAATGTATTCATTTACAAAGATAGACTGGTAGCAAAAGGTTACAGGCAAATTCATGGTATTGATTATGATGAAACCTTTTCTCCGGTCGCAATGCTTAAATCTAATCGGATCATCCTAGCGATTGCTGCATATTACAACTATGAAATATGGCAGATGGACTTCAAAACAGCCTTCCTCAATTGAATTTTGGAATAAACTGTGTATATGATACAGCCTGAAGGTTTTGTTGACTAAAACAATGCTGGGAAAGTGTGCAAGCTTAAAAAGTCCATTTATGGCTAAAGCAAGCTAGCAGAAGTTGGAATCTGCGATTCGATGAAGCCATCAGTAAGTTTAGCTTTATCAAGAATCCAGACGAGTCTTGTGTTTACAAGAAGGTCAGTGGGAGTGACATCTCCTTCCTAGTCTTATATGTCGATGACATATTGCTCATTGGAAACAGTATTCCGATGCTAGAGTTTGTAAAGGCCTGGCTTAGAAAATGTTTTTCAATGAAAGACTTGGGAGAGGCTTAGTACATATTAAGGTTCAAGATTTATAGAGATAGATCTAAGAGGATGATTGGATTGAGCCAGAGTACTTACATTGATAAGGTACTGGCTCAATTCAACATGCAGGAGGCGAAGAGAGGTCACCTACCCATGTCACATGGCATAACCCTAAGCAATAAATAGTGTCCAAAGACACCTGAAGAGCGGGAAAGGATGAATCAGATATGTATTAGGCTAGATGTATCGTATGCCTTGAGTGCTATGAGCCGATACCAATCAGACCCAGGAGAGGCGCACTAGACTGCGGCCAAGAATATTCTAAAGTAGCTGAAAAGGAACAAGGATAAATTCCTGGTATATAGTGGCTCAGATGGATCAGTTGTTGAAAGTTATACCAACGCAAGCTTCCAAACAGACAGAGACGATTTCTAATCAGAAGGTCAAACATGTCAAGCGACGATTTCACATGATAAGGGAATGGAAGTCAGAAGGTGAAATCATAATTTGTAAAGTTGGAACAGACAACAATGTAGCCGATCCACTTACTAAACCTCTGCCTCAAGTGAAGCACGTTGAGGCAATGGGAATCAGGCATGTTGGAGATTGGCTTTAATTTCCATGTTTAGTGTTTTTAATTAATTTGAACATTTTTATGTAAGACACTACGATGAACCATTTAAGTTTCGGAGTAATTTAATTTAATGTAATTTTATCACTCCGTTTCTATTTAATTGTGGTTTAGAATTAAATATGGAGTCCATTTGATTATGAAATATTCAAAATAGGGTATCAAGATGATGAGTGACATTTTTGGCACTCATTTGGTTCCTTTTTGGATGATTTTTATTTCTTTTTATCTTTCTTTTCTTTAGTTTCCCTTAGTTTTATTCTTGTTTTCTTCATTTCGTGCTTTTTGTAGTTAGTTTCTCTATTTCGTGCTTTTTCTTGTTTACTTGCTATTTTTCCCTTTTACTTGCTTTTTATCCTTTGATTGTAGGTTGTGATTGATTGTCCAAGGATTCCCGGGCTTCCTTTCTATAGTTTTCCATTGATTTTCATGCCTAAAGCTTGTGCAAGAAGTTTAAAGTCAATGAGAGGTTCAAGGAGCATGCTTCAAAGTCTTGTTTATGCCTTCCTCATGGCTCATTTTCTTCAAGAAATTCAAGGAAGTTGCTGCCTACCTTGTCCTCCATCATCATCATCTAGGATGCGTGCACCTCGTGAGCAAGGGTAAAGAAGAAAGGAGGAAGCTGCAGCTATGTGCGGGCGCACTTGAGGAGTGTGCGGCCGCACATCTGTCGTGTGCGGCCGCACATCTGTCGTGTGCGGGCGCACATTCCTGGGTACACTCCTTCGAGCGCCCGCACTTACGAGGGTCTATTTTTGGGCGTCATTACCGACCTCTCCATTGTATATATAGTTATTTCTACCTATTTTTGGGAAGAAGAAGTTTTTAGTTTTTAGATTGAATTTGATGGTTAGTTTTTTGGGAGAATTTTAGAGAGAGAAACTCAAGAACTAGAGAGAGAAACTCATGATTTTTGGTGATTGCTCAAGGATTACTCATTGTATTTGATCTTTGGATCAAAGTTTTGTAAGGATCTTCTTCTTAATCTCAATACAAGTTTGATTTTAGTTGATTTCATTAGTTTTTCATATTGTTGATGATTGATTTGGTTATTGATTGAATTTTGATTGATTTTGATTGATTGTTGGTTTAATCTTTGATTTCAAGTATGTTGATGATGAATTTGATGAATGTTGTAGTTTTGATCTTAATTCCTATGGCTAGTGAGTAGTTTCCTAGCTAGGGAGATGGTGAAGCATGTATGAATGATGGAATAGTGTAATTTGGGGATAATTGATGGAGTTGATAATATCATTAAATTTGGTTGATGTTTCATGTGCATGTGTGTGATTAATTGAGGTTTGGCCATCTTTGATTAATACACTAGATTGCATTGTAAGCTTGCTATGATACGGACCATTGATTAGTGAACTTGCAATTTTACGATTGAGGTGCTTTGTGACGTTTCCTAGCTAGTGTTTAGCGTAGTTGACGCTAGTTAGACCTCTAGGTGAACCACCTTAGTATGCTCTTTTGGATACATGATGATTTTCCTTCATATCGCTTGACTTAGTCGGTTTGACCTCCCAAATTACCGATTCCATTATGATTGCATGTGGATCCATTGCCCTAGTGTCTTAGATTGATTTTATACAAGTTTGCATTACCTAGTTTAGCCTTAGTTCTACCTCAAACCCCTTCTTGATTCCGAAATAGCTTGATTTAGACATCGTGAACTTGATATCCATTCCCTTGGGTTCGACCTTGACTTGCCACTACGCTAAATAGGGGTTAGTTAAGTTACAAATTTTGTTTGATAGGGTGGGGTGGTAGCCCAACGACCTACCGTTCTCATCCCCATCAAAATGGCGCCGTTGCCGGGGAATGGTGCTTTGAGTGCATGTTGTTGTTGAGTCTATTCCACTTTATTTGCAAAATACAAAAAAAATTTACACTTTAGGCTACACTTGTAGCCTTGCTACTAACATTTTTCTTTGAGATTTGTGTGTTTAGATCCCTAGCCATGTGAAGTAATTCAAGAGTTGCCTTGAAGGAACTTGGAGTGCCCGGTGCTTATAGGTATGAGTGCGGCATAGCTCCACCTACAACACCGGCAAACGATTTTGAAATTAGGCCGGCAATGATCACCCTAATTGAGAGGAGACAATATAGTGGGGCAAAGAACGAGAGCCCATTGAACCATCTTAAGGAGTTTGAAAAATATTGCAACACTATCAATGTCAATGGAGTTTCTCAAGAGTTTATCCGCCTTAAATTTTTCCCTTTCTCTCTCATAGGAAGATCTTTGGAATGGCTAGACAAAGAAGTGAAGCCCAATTCCTTGAAGACATGGGATGACGTCACAAAGGCTTTCTTGTCCCGTTTCTACCCACCAAAGAAGACGGCGGAGGCTAGAGCCTTAATCCAAAGTTTTAAGCAATTGCCTAGAGAGAATCTCTATGAAGCATGGGAGAGATACAAGGACTACCAAAGGGAATTCCCTCACCACGGAATTCCAACATATCAAGTGATCCAAATTTTCTATAGAGGTTTGAGCTTTCAAGGTAGATCGAGCCTAGATGCCGGAGCCGGAGGGCCAATCATGAACAAGACGGAAGATAGGTTGTGGATGTAATAGATGATGTGGTAAGGAATTACATGGATTGGCATGATGTAGAGAGGGAATCGGCAAGCACAAGTTGCTCAACCGATCAATCTTATGTCATCAACGAATTGTCCACAATGGTCTCGGAGTTAGGAAAGGAGATGAATTCTCTCAAGATTAAGCTCGAGAGTCCTTCACAAGCTTCTAGTCTTCCCTCCCAATTTAAGGGGAGAGGTACATCTTCCTACTCTAACCCTCCTTTTGCTTCTTGTTGCATGATTAGAGAATGCTTGGTTTGTGATATGTGTGGAAAGAATGATCATGATGCTTCTAATTGCTCCAATGTTCCTTGTGATAGATATGATGGATATGAGAATGTGCATGTGAATTGTGATGATAATAATGATTTTGGACCTAGATTTAATGATCAAAAGATTGTTGGGAATAGGAATTATCACAATAATGGGAGCTATGATAATTACAACCAAAAGAGTGGTAATGGTAACCGTGTGACCCAAGAATTTTGTGGTAACCATAACAACTTTTGTTGTAATGATCAAAGCTATGGCCAAGAATATGGGGATCATGATCAAGGTTATGGTAACCATAATCAAAATTCCGGCCAAAATCATGGTAAGGGTAATTGGAGTAATCAAGGTAGGGGAAATTTTCAAAATGATGTTCAAAGAGATACCCCACCCCAAATTACTCCAAGGACTCAAAGCCAAGGTGATGATTTCTTTACTCAACAATCCCAATTGAATAGGCTAGAAAATTTCATGATGGATCAATCTAAGATGTTGAATGAATTCACATTGTCTTGTAACAAAATGTTTGAGGTCCTATTTACTCATGGAAAGATGCTTGAGAACCAAATTGTTCAACTAGCCAACCCTTTGAAAGATTGTGCTAGTCCATCTCTTTTTCCCTCACAAGAAGTTGATTCTAGGGAACCTATGTCTGCTATGACCACTAGGAGTGGTAAGGTCCTTAAAGAGAGTGCTCCTATGAAGAGTAAGGAGAGTGAAAAGGAGAATGATTCGAGTGAAGAGAATAAGAATGAAGAGCCTAGCAAGATGAGTGAGGATTCCAATGATAAGCCTAAGGAGAAAGAGCGGAAGCAAGATGAGGTTTACAAACCTAGACTTCCTTACCCCCAAAAGCACAATAGGCATAAATTGGATGAGCAATTTGGGAAATTCATCGACATGCTTAAGCAAATTCATCTTACTCTTCCTTTTACCGATGTTGTAGAACAAATGCCAAACTATGCTAAGTTTCTTAAGGAAATTTTGAGCGGTAAGAGAGATTGCAATTTGGTGGAACCGGCGAATCTGGGGGAGTGCTTTAGTGCCTTTTTTCAAAACGACCTACCCCAAAAGTTGAAGGATCCCGGAAATTTCTCCGTACCTTGCAAAATCAAAGGAAAATTGTTTCAAAATGCTCTTTGTGATCTTGGTGCTAGTGTTAGTATCATGCCTTATTCCGTTTTTAAGAAACTTAAGCTAGGTGAACTTCTTCCATCCAATATGACCCTTCAATTGGCCGATCGGTCTATCAAGTTTCCTAAGGGGAGAGTTGAGGATGTTCCTCTCAAGATAGGAGAGTTCACCATTCCCGTTGATTTCATTGTGCTTGAGATTGCGGAAGATGACCATATCCCTATCATCTTAGGAAGGCCTTTCTTAGCCACCTCGGGAGCCTTGATAGATGTTAAGAGAGGTCGTATTACCTTGAGAATTGGTAAGAATGAGGAAAGTTTTGATTTGAAACCAACACATGAGTCTTTGTCCCTTGTAAAAGGAATTATGTGTGTTAATTCCCCTCGCCCTATTGATGATGTATGCACTATTGATTCTTCACATACCGATTTTCTTGAGAATTATGATGATGTGCTTTTGAGTTGTGATAGCAAGAAGGTTAGTGAAGATAAAGTGATGATTCCCAAGCTTATGGACGAGGAGGAAGTTGATATTCCTCATTGGTTTGAACTCCATCCTCAAGATGAAGGTGATGTTTCTATGAGTTTAGATGGTGAAGGACCATTTACGAAGAGAAACAAGGCAAAGAAAAGAGCACGAGCTTCTAAGAAAAAGAGAAAGAGAAAGAAGTTGAGGAAAGAAAAGCTTGCATTTGAAAGGTCTTTGTATGAAAGTTCATCAAGCAACAACGAGAAGTTGCTAGAAGTTGAAAAGGAATTTGCTCTTTCTACTACCTTGAAGAAGGTGGTGTTCTTTGACCCTCCATGATTTGGAGGAAGGGTCGAGCTTAGGACCTTAAGCAAGCGCTTCCCGGGAGGCAACCCGGAGATTCTAACTTTTCTTTTTGATTTTTGAGTTTTCTTGTTTTTGTTTCTTTTATTACTTTTTCTTTGCTTTCACTTTTCTACTTGTTTGGATTTTTAGGATGAACTTTGCGAGATTGGATTTCTTCAAGAATGCATGGCGAATGGAAGGTGTTAATGGCGCATATCATATTTTATTCGATTCCAATCGAAATTTGAGGTAAAAGGGGTAAGAATTTTAGAGAGGTAAGATAGGAATTTCATGTTTCAAAGGTTGGAGGAAGTTGATATTTAGTGAGTTTTTGTGGTGAGCACATGAATCTTTAACTTTGAGCTCTCTAAAAATGTATTTTAGCTACTGCCTATGGTGTTCCTCATCACCATCATGATTCATGTGCGCACCCAAGTGGTCAGTGAGTATCAAAAATAAGAGGAAAAGAAAGAACGGAGAAGCACAGCAAGGTGCGGCCGCACATCAGGTGTGTGCGGGCGCACACCTTGCGTGTGCGGGCGCACAAGCTACAAGTGCGGCCGCACACCTCCTGTAGCCGTGCCCTTTTATTTCTTCTTCCTTCTTCCTTCATTCATTACCTCATTCCTCATCTCCTACCTCACGCTCTCCCTCTCAAACCCTCCTCACTTGTGCACACTCCTCACTCACCATTCACCATCAAAAATCCCTTGAATCCAAATCTTGTAGTTTAGTTTAGTTGTTTAGTTTGTTTAGTTTGCTTTTATTTCCTTTAGTTGTATATACTTCTTTCTTAGTTTAGTTTCCTTTCATTTGTTGTTTTCTTTTATTTGTTTTGAAGTTACTAACCATTTTCTTTGTTCATAGTTTCTTTTATTTCTTTTTCTCACTTGGTTCCTTGATGAGCTTATGGATATGGCATGCTACGAGGTGGTTTATAATCGCTTCCTTATTTTTGCTAAGCTTGGAATCCCGGTGAGACCTTTCTTATTTTTCTCTTTATTTTCCTTGGTTGCATAGGATAGGATTAGTTTAGGAGAAGTTGAATGGTTCGAGGATGGATGCTTGTTAACACGTAATGTGTTTGGGATCGGTGACTTTGTTGTCTATCGATCACTTGTTTGTCGATTGGGATTTTTATGTGTTTAACATGCTTTCTAGTCCTTTGCATGCTTTTCTCCTATGTTTTCCTTTCCTATGTCTCCATCTCTTTTCTTTTACTCTCTTTTATTTTACCTTTTTCTCTTACTTTCTTTTATTTTTCTTTTTATTTTTGATGTGATTTTGAGGCATTGTTTTTCATTTCTTTTCTTTTGAAATGAACATTGTACATTGGACTTGTCTTTTGCATGATTTTCTTCCTAGGTTGTAAAGGTATGCACGGTTTGAGATTATGTTCGGTTGACTCTAGGATAGTGTATGCTAGGGTAGTTGGTTTGAACTAGGAGGATCATGAAGCCGGATTCTACTTGTTTGTGGTATGTTGGAAGTTGCTTCCTATAGTTGATTTGACACCATTGGTGAGTTTTTGCCACAACCTTGTGAGGTTACTTGTTTTTCTAGCCTTCAACATTCCTTGTATGAGCGGCGTGGATCCTTGACTATGCAAACCTAATCTAATAAAGCTTGATGTATGATTCTCAAACACGAGACCGAACTATCTAGGAAGGACAAAGGCACATTTTTCGGGGTGGTATTTTTTCATTTTTACTATATTTTGTTATTTTCTTTTGTTTTGGGTTTACATTTGCCTTCTTGCAACCATTTGAGCCTTATCCCTTCTTTTCAAGCCACATCTTTAGTTATTTGACTTTTTGTTTCATTTTCTACCTTTCTTGATTTTTGTGAAGCAATATGATCATTTGAGATGAAGTTTGTGGTGGTTAAGTTGGAATTTTGGTTTTTATGAAAGCAAGATTGTGTTATACTTTCTTTGTGAATATTGGCAAATGAGTATGAGTACAGGCCGTCCTTTATTATAAAAGGCATGGACAAATAAGTGCAAAGGTTGTAAAAGCCGTCCAAAGTTAAAAAAAGGCAAGGACTTTGCATTTACGATATAAAAACAAAAAAAAATTGAAAAGTGAAAAATTCAAAAATATTTTGATGTATTCTTTTCTCCTTCTAAGCATTGAGGACAATGCTCCATTTTAGCTTGGGGGAGAAGCGTGTACGCTTTTTGTATATATTTTTGTGAGTATAGCTTCAAGTAAGCTTGGGGGTGTTGTTTTTTTTTGGTAATTTCTTGATTGTGGTGTTAAGGATTGATCACCCTTTTGCTTCACTTTTTAGGAATATCACCAAATTTTTAAATTTTAGCCTACCTTCACCCTTTATGCCTTACGTTACAACCTTGGGGAAAGACCTTTCGACCTAGATAGTTGAGTCACTATTCGGGGGAGGGCATCATGGGTCATTGCCTAAGGAAAGGGGATGCATAGTCAAGATTGTCGAGTAGCCTTAAAATATTTCTTTTCCGGTTCCTTCGAGGAATCATTGGGACACTCACTAAAGGGAGATTTGAGACTAGTGGGAAGAACGCGGTAAGATTGTTTGGGATGAAAGTGAATTGTGATAACTAGCTCCTATGTCTAGCATACCCTATGTTTCAATCAACCTTGGATATCTTGAAACGTGCATACCTTAACTACTTAAGAAAGATTGTCATTCATTTGCTTTATAGTCTTTATGATGATTCATTTCGTAAAGGTTTGTTTTTCTTTCTTTTTCTTCTATGGTTTGCCTCATTGATGTTTGGTGGAGAGTTATGGGTCAAACTCTTAGGATACCCTTACGAGACCTCACTCGTCCTCATAGGCGACTTTGGGGTTTAAAGGGCTTAATGTAGCTAAAAACAACCATGATTCCTACGACAATGAGTTTTAGTGTATATTCTTATCTTGAGTCTTTCTTTTTCGTTTTTAATAAAATTTTCATCCTCTCTTTTTCTTGCTTTGTTTTGCTCGAGGACGAGCAAAAGTTTAGCTTGGGGGAATTTGATGAGTGACATTTTTGGCACTCATTTGGTTCCTTTTTGGATGATTTTTATTTCTTTTTATCTTTCTTTTCTTTAGTTTCCCTTAGTTTTATTCTTGTTTTCTTCATTTCGTGCTTTTTGTAGTTAGTTTCTCTATTTCGTGCTTTTTCTTGTTTACTTGCTATTTTTCCCTTTTACTTGCTTTTTATCCTTTGATTGTAGGTTGTGATTGATTGTCCAAGGATTCCCGGGCTTCCTTTCTATAGTTTTCCATTGATTTTCATGCCTAAAGCTTGTGCAAGAAGTTTCAAGTCAATGAGAGGTTCAAGGAGCATGCTTCAAAGTCTTGTTTATGCCTTCCTCATGGCTCATTTTCTTCAAGAAATTCAAGGAAGTTGCTGCCTACCTTGTCCTCCATCATCATCATCTAGGATGCGTGCACCTCGTGAGCAAGGGTAAAGAAGAAAGGAGGAAGCTGCAGCTATGTGCGGGCGCACTTGAGGAGTGTGCGGCCGCACATCTGTCGTGTGCGGCCGCACATCAGGTGTGTGCGGGGGCACATTCCTGGGTACACTCCTTCGAGCGCCCGCACTTACGAGGGTCTATTTTTGGGCGTCATTACCGACCTCTCCTTTGTATATATAGTTATTTCTACCTATTTTTGGGAAGAAGAAGTTTTTAGTTTTTAGATTGAATTTGATAGTTAGTTTTTTGGGAGAATTTTAGAGAGAGAAACTCAAGAACTAGAGAGAGAAACTCATGATTTTTGGTGATTGCTCAAGGATTACTCATTGTATTTGATCTTTGGATCAAAGTGTTGTAAGGATCTTCTTCTTAATCTCAATACAAGTTTGATTTTAGTTGATTTCATTAGTTTTTCATATTGTTGATGATTGATTTGGTTATTGATTGAATTTTGATTGATTTTGATTGATTGTTGGTTTAATCTTTGATTTCAAGTATGTTGATGATGAATTTGATGAATGTTGTAGTTTTGATCTTAATTCCTATGGCTAGTGAGTAGTTTCCTAGCTAGGGAGATGGTGAAGCATGTATGAATGATGGAATAGTGTAATTTGGGGATAATTGATGGAGTTGATAATATCATTAAATTTGGTTGATGTTTCATGTGCATGTGTGTGATTAATTGAGGTTTGGCCATCTTTGATTAATACACTAGATTGCATTGTAAGCTTGCTATGATACGGACCATTGATTAGTGAACTTGCAATTTTACGATTGAGGTGCTTTGTGACGTTTCCTAGCTAGTGTTTAGCGTAGTTGACGCTAGTTAGACCTCTAGGTGAACCACCTTAGTATGCTCTTTTGGATACATGATGATTTTCCTTCATATCGCTTGACTTAGTCGGTTTGACCTCCCAAATTACCGATTCCATTATGATTGCATGTGGATCCATTGCCCTAGTGTCTTAGATTGATTTTATACAAGTTTGCATTACCTAGTTTAGCCTTAGTTCTACCTCAAACCCCTTCTTGATTCCGAAATAGCTTGATTTAGACATCGTGCACTTGATATCCATTCCCTTGGGTTCGACCTTGACTTGCCACTACGCTAAATAGGGGTTAGTTAAGTTACAAATTTTGTTTGATAGGGTGGGGTGGTAGCCCAACGACCTACCGTTCTCATCCCCATCACAAGACCAGTCTTAGATAAAGAAACACTTATTAAGTGAACATTGAATATTATAATCGAAAAATATCCCTAATCAAGGTCATTTATATGATGGACGATTAATGACCACTTGAGATTAGTGTGTAGTTTGATTTATAGCACCGTTTATTGTGCTACAAGGACATGATTGTCATAAATAATTTGCACAGGTATTGGTTTAGAACCATATTAGATCGACCTATGAGATCACTTTAAGAGATATAAAAATTGTCATAAGTATACTTCTCATCATGAGTATCGAAACCTCTTTCCTCGACCATTAGTATTATAAGTTCTCTTGTTTGAGTACCAGTCCGTTTTGATGTTAGTCAAACGTCTGCCATACATGGAGATCATAACGGCAACACTCGAGCGGCTAGGTCCTCTTAGTGAAAGAAGCTGACAATACAAGACTGGGAATGTCCCCCTACTAACAATAGGGAATATGTCTTTGTTGTTTACAAGGCCTCTCAAAGAGAGAGACTGTAAAATGCATGGTCGTGCTCAAATGGATTTATTATAAATCATCTGCTTATTGACAGTCGAACTCGGATTTCGAGAAACACTTTTGAACGCAATAAGGATGACGAATAATCTTACCTTATAGTTCATAAAGAGAAATTAAGTGACATAGGAAGTAGGCTATACACAAAAACCGCACTTGTCCGGAAGGACAAGTGAGAGATTAATAGGAATGGTGTCCTTCGAACAAGTGTATTATTCCGATAGAGGGTTCAAAATTATTAGAAAACTAATTATTTAGTGAGGTCAACTGATCGGAATGCCTAGTTGGAGGCCGCTTCTAATCAGTAATATTAATCCATAGTTAATATTACAGCTTAATCTTGACTAAACCCTTCGGGTCACACCCAAGCAACTAACGATCCGATACGACGAATTAATCCGAAAGGACTTAATGAGTCGCTCGAGTATATTTAGACGTCGAAAATCGAGCTAGGAGCGTCGAAACCGAGCGTAGCAAGTCGAGTTGAATTAATAAAAGACGAGACGGTAAAATAAAATTAATTAATCAACAATTACCAAAATACCCCTAGCATTGGAATGCCTCGAGCAAACCGAGTTCTAGGGGCAAGTGGTGCTAGCATGTGCACCGCACCTAGGCAATGGTGCTAGGTGCACATGGATAGCATGCACCAACTGCGCACAAGCAGTAGCAGCCCGCATATGCGTGCGTGGCTTGCTACGCGCATGTACAGGCAGGTGCGAGGCCAGCACTGCTGGAGCGTAAAGCATACCACACTCCGCAGCAGCCTGCTAGAAAGTGAGGAATGCTTGCTTGGTTGCATGTGCTAGCATAGTGCAGCAGCAAGCCTCGGCCAGCAGCCCTCTTATGCACATGGCTTACTAGGCCGAGGCAGCATATTTCTGCGCACCAAAGCAGCCACGGGCAAGCCCAGCTAAGGCCTAAGGCCACGCGTCTTGTGCCCAAGGCTGGCGCCACATGGCGCGCGGGGATAGGGGCATGTGGCGTGAGAAGGGGCGACTAAGGGGATGCTTAGGGAGGAAGGAATGGTCCCCTCCCCTTGTGGTCCTCACCTATCCTCTCCTTGTATAGTTGCCACTTGTTGTTTAATTATTTGTCTGGGATTTTACCAACTCTCCCACATTAGCTGGAATACTCACATGACCTTCTCTATAAATACCCACCTTGGGAATTGGAGAAAGTCACTTGAGTAGGAACTCAAAAAGGCAACTCCACTTGAGATAAAACCTTTAAGTTCATATAATATTCGAGTAGTGTTTTGGTTCGAATCGACTAAACACCGAGTAAGAGACCGATCGGGTCGAGTTGCAGGTGGATACCGTAGGAGGTCTCTGCACTTGTAAGACTTGGCTTTGAAGTAAGAGCTCCGGGTGTGAGCGAAGCACGCAACAAGGGTTAGATCGTCTTTTCTCTCTTTTTTGTTATTTATGTCATTTAGTTATATTAATTGTGAGCGGGTCTTGGATTCGGGTTTTATTCCGCCGTGAGTTAGACTTACCAAAACCCAACAAAGGTAATTGATCTAAGTGCTCGAGAATTAACCACTTTTCCTTGCTAGATTTTTGTTTAGAACACTTATGGACTCCTTCTTGTTCGCGAACCTCCACCGTAGTAACAAGTAATAAAGGGGGTGAGTGTTTAGGACAAGAGGGTTGATAGTACACGAGTTCACAAAGTTTCTACCAGAATTTCGGGTTAATTTTTGTCTATTTAAGCCTCGTATTAAGCCTCTATTTTTAAGGAATGGGTGCGTTTAGGGTTTCGAGTGTTCTGCCGCAGCATGTGTTGTGCGCATCTGAATAGGCTGCACGTTCCTACTCAGAGCACGTGATTCAGGTGCGCTGCTACGAGCAGCGCAACGGAACATCTTGTGTGCGGTATTATGGTAATATTCGATTTTATTTTTATAAAATTCCGAATCTTCCGCGAGTGCATCACTAGAGGTTGTACTGGTCGTCACGCGCAACCCTATGAGTTGCACGCGCCAGACTAGCGCGACTCCTTGAGATTCGCGCAGAATTTTCTGCGGCATCTTTAATTTTTAACTTAGGTGCCTCTAAGTCCGTCAAAATTAGATTTAGACTTCGGGTTTAAGCCTAATTTCTGATCAGGCTTAGTTTATTGGACTTTAATTCATTTTGTTTTGCGTTAGGCTAGGTATTTTGTATTCTTGTGGCTGAATCAGTTGTCCATAAGCATTCTTCATGTTGATCTAACACAAAGATGGTTTTATTTATCGTCATAGCACTTCCGGTTGGAATAGGATGATAAAAGTAGATGTCCACAGTTAGCCCCCACTTTGATCGAGTCTAGAATTGACAAGGATTAAAGTAGTCAAGGAAATAAATCCGAGACTCATTCTACGAAGTTCCTTAAGAGTAAGGAATCTTTCAGTAGTGTTGAGAATGTCAAAACTATTCTCGATTCGCTAAATGTTCGAGATAAGTAGCTGCTAAGGCTAGAAAAGGTATTTTCTAGTTTTAGTGCGCTAAAGAATCTAGATTGACCCTTTGCAACTGTAGAACGCTTTTACAAGTAAATGTTGTCCTGGGTTATGTCATGTCATGAGAAGATATTGATTTAAAAAAGAGTAAAGAGGATGATATCCTCTCAATAATGGCATCATTGATCGAAAGTCCTTCGATATGTCATTGAAACTTTAGTCTAAGATTTTAAGAAGTTAAAATATGATAAAAGTGAGGTGTTTCAGCGTTCGTAGCCTAACACGTGAATAGAAGTTTTGACACTTGCTTGCCAAAATACAGTGTTCGGGGTCCACAAGATAGAAATACATGTCTTAGGACTGGAGGCATATATCCAAATCTAGTGAGAGAGAAGAAAATCGGCAACTCTCTCAGCAGTTTTGTCCATAAGATGAAAACACATGTCTCAAGGCTGGGGGCACGTGTCTATATAGGTGCGACTTTGGCATGTCCTCTTAAAGCTAACGCCTAAAGTTGAAAAGAAAATCTACCGTTTTCGTTACGGGAGGTAGATCACATTGCTTGGGAAAGAGGATGCAATTTTACGCAGCACCTACGTTATACAATTTTAGGCTATACGATACGCCATGCAATTTTACGCTGCACGATACGCCATTCTTTTTGATATGGACGCCAAAAAAAAAAAAGAACGTGACATTTCTAAAGTCAGTACAGTAAAATGACAAACCTATCCATGGGAGCTTTTACGCAAAGCACCACTACGGAATGATTTAAGACACGCTCACGAAAAACGTCCAAAACGTATGCTTGGGTTAGGCACAAAGCACGGTGTGCATGCAGGATGATGCAAAAAACTATCAAAAAAGAAAGTAAACTACAAGATGCCATGCAAAATTAGAAGATTTCGATAATTTGCACGCCAATACGTCTAATAACAAGCAAAAACCATTTAAAATAAATCAAACGGATCGAAATCAAAATACCGGTCTTTTAAGTGACCGGTATCCACGCGCAACTCAGTGGGTCGCGCTGGCCAGGCGCGCGCATTGTTCTGGGTTGCGCTGGGTAGTCATGCGCAACAGATTCAATTGTGTGCGACACTTAAGTCAGTAAAAGAAAATCGCGGAGCGCGATTTTTCATTTCACTTTATCTTCTTCTTCCTTCGCCATTTTCAACTCTTTCTCTCTCTACAAGGCTCATAATTCTTTGTTTTTTGAAGCTAAAGGAAGTAGATCTCGTCCTCTATTCATATTTGTCACAATCCAATGTATATTTTTGCTTTTTTTTTTACTTCTTTTTTTTGCAGAATTTGGGGAAAATCGAACCGTTAAACCCTAAAATTCGAATTTGGGGGTTTTTTAATTCGGTCCATTATTCTTGAAATTGTTTAATCCATGTTGTTATGCCATATTTAAGGAGTGTTTTGCAATAAATTTCATGAAAAATGGTTGAGTATTGAACCTTGTATGAGCATTTCTTTATTTAAGTGCACTCTTGGTATTTTGGTCGAATTTTAGTTCGAATTTGCTGTTTTTTGCTTGCTCATTTGGTTATACTTGTTGATTATGAAGTGAATTATAGTATTAGAACTACGATTACTTTCATTAATCATGTTTCGAAAATTTTGAATTCGAAATTTGGTGCAAAGTATACATTTTAGCTTGTCTTTGCCATGTTCGCACCTCAAGATTGTTTGGTAGATTATAATTATGTTTATGTTATTATTATTTGCCTAAAAATATTTTATTCTTTAAGATGTAGGAATATAATCTTTAGAATATTTTAGTTGAAACTGGTATAGGACGGCTTTTGTGGGTGTTAAAAGCCCCCATTTATTGAGTTTAACTACAGGTATCGTAGCCCCCAAGCGTGGGTGGAATTCGATTTTTGTGTTTTGCCCTCTTAGTATTTGTTATGCTGCCAAAATGGTCTAGAACACGTATATTAGTCTTTTAGGAAAGTAAACTAATAAGGAGTTTTGTCGATTATAGTATGGACTCCCCTCCATTCGTCGATGTTGAGGAGGATCTGGGAGGACCTGTGCCTGACGAGTCAGTTTGCCCTTGAAAGAGGGTGACACGTCCTCATGAGGAGGTTTGAGAGCGACGCGTCGGGCTGATCGACGTCGTCATGAGGATGTGGTCTAGGAGGCTCCTCCTAACTGGGACCCTCAGGTCCTGAGGTGGGAACCAGACCATCACGTTTCCATCGAGAGTTGGCGCGACATAGTGAGTTTGCGCCTTCGTCCTTTCATCATTTCATTCTTTCTTTTTTTTTTTTTTTTTGAAAAGTTATAACCGCATTTTCTCATATAGTTTCTTTAGAGCGAGCCTAACATGCGTATGTACTACTCGGGTGACTTGAGAGGCCGTTTTGAGAGTTTACCCGACGTGGTGAAGGATGTGATGGAGCTTTCGGGGATCATCTCCCAGCTGGCGGCTCTGCGGGACTTATCGAGTCAGCCTGCATCGTCAGCTTTCCTTCGCGGGTTGTTAGAGTCTTGGTGGGATTCCACCAACACTTTCCACTTCCCGTGGGGGGAAGATGATGGTTACCCCTTTCGACTTCTCTATAATCACGGGTTTTCTTTTCGGAGGTGAGCCTGTGGTTATGGAGACCGTGAAGGGGTCAGGCGAGAGACTGCATAACCTTGTGGGGGACCGTGTTGCAGCGGCCCTTCATATGTATGTGTAGTCTTGTCCGTACTCGATTCTTGCTAACGAGTTGTCGGCTGGCGAGGTTGATCGGGAGTGTACACTTGAGCAGCTGGCTCGGATATACATTGCCTATGTTCTTTCCGTCACTATTTTGAGTGATCAGGGAGAGCGTTTCGCTATTGGGTTACTTGCTTGCCTTAGTGATTTGGGGCAAGTGGGTAACTAGAGTGGGGCGGAGGTGTTGTATGCCCGGATGTTTACAGCTATGGGCAAGGCGACCAGGGTGTTGGATTCCGTGGTAGCTACTAAGGTGCTCAAGATCTCTATTTCGTGGCATTGTCGTATCCTCGAGATGCGTATTTATCTTAATCTTTTTATTTTTTTATCAACATTTTGGCTCTTTTTTATCACATTGTATTCTTTTTTAGGCTTGGGGTACTCGTACCTGCCTTTCCTAGCCCCAAGGATACTCGGGGAGGCTCGTTTTCCTATCAGCCATCGTTTGGTCATGATAAGGAAGAAGTGAGCTACTACAGTTGGTGACTTTCACCAGAGGATTCTTTCGGCGACTCGTGCTTCGGTGAGTATGGTTTTGACAACCACACATATGTATTTTTTTTTCGAGTGGCTTTCTCATGTGATTGTGTTTTGTAGATTGATCTCCGTCCTTGGAGTTTGATCGTCAGGGTCCCTAAGGCCGTTCGAGGAGGCGCAATTTGTTGCCCTTTATCAGGGACTTTCTGTGCTCCAGAGGATAGACGCCTGGTTTTTAGGCGAGCGTGTTCTCTGGCAGTTTGCGTCCGAGGAGCCTTTGGTTCCTGCGGATCCTCCGATCCGGATGCTGCGTCCAAATCTGGTGTCTACCAAGGATCGAGCTCAGGCGATCCTTGGTTATCCAGCGGAGCAGTTGGTGCTACCGGATGTGTCTTACCCGGCGTTTGTTGCATCCAGGCTAACTCCTTTCTCAGCTTTTGTCTCGGTTAACAATTTTCTTTTCTTTTTTTCTTTCTTTATCTATTGTTTGGAACTTTAACTCTTTTTATTATGTATATAGCGAGTCGAGCTCGGTGGTTGGGTGCCTCCTACGACGGAGGTGACGTATACCGACGCTTTTGGGTCGGTAATTCGTGAGATGCTTTTGGCGGCGGAGGATGAGGACATACCGTTTGTACCAGAGACGATTGAGTTGGTATGTTTATTTGTTCATGTATATCTTTTCTTTTTCATATATCATATTGTAGGGAATTTTTCAAGTATCCCACACTTGAGCCCAACTGTGATCACACACTTAAGCATGGTGGCGTCCAAAGGGAAGGAAGATAGCGCAAAATAGTCGCCAACAAGTTTTAGGAACTTTTAAACCGTTCACAGGGTGAAGGTTACACCCCTTCACGATCCATGAGATCGCTAACTTGATAAGTGACTTTTTTGTCACTTTTAGGGTATTTTTATGCTTATTTTTCGGTTTAGTTTCTAATAATTTCCCTTAGTTTTAGGCTTTATTTCTCTCTTTTTCTTATGTTCCTTATTTGATCTTTATTTTGAGTATTTTAGTAGTATTTAATAGTTTTAGTATATTTTCGTAATTTATCTTATAATTCTTAATTTATAATGTTCTTAGTTTAGGTTCTTGTTAATATTTTTCTTCTCGTTTTCCTCCTTTTACTTTCTTTTATTTTCATGTTTGTTTTCTTTATTTTATTTAATTTCATTATTTTTTTTTAGTTTTAATATTTTTTTTCCTTATATTTATCCTTATTTTATTTTAGTTCACCATTTTATTTTACTTTGTTTTACTTTATTTTTATTTTTATTGTTTTATGTTGATCTACCCTCGTGTTCGGTTTTGTTGGTGTGTGTAGGTATGTGTTCGGGTCAAAGCACGAATTTCAAGGTCAAATGGTTCGCATTGGAAGTTTAGGACCCGAGTTAATCAAGTTCTCAACTCCTTGCTTGCTTCCCCAAAGCTGCTGCCCCTAAACCTTCACCACAATCACCTATCCTCCACCACACCCACTTGCTCACCATCTCCACTCTCAATTCTAGGAATGGCAACGGATCGGATTCGGATCGGATGGAGCTTCACCCGCATCCACCCGCATCCACCATCCGCTCCACCCGATCCACCCGTCACCCGCAAAACCCGTCACCCGCATCCGATCCATCCGTCATCCGCGGGTGAAACGGGTGGATCGGATGATAAACGGATGATAATTATAATTTCTAATATATAAATTCATGAATTTTGTTATTGCATATTATTGATGTTAATACATCGAATTATCGATATTATGTATTACCCTTGTAAAAAAAACATCAAGTGTCGCCTTTTTTGTCCCAAGTAAAATAAGAACAAAGTTTCCCGGATTGTCACAAGTTAAATAAAACAAAGTTTCCGACAACTAATCAATACAAACTTGCAAATATGCATACAACATTGCAAATAGTTTCAAATTACACAACATTATAAAAAACATGAAGTTCATTTGTTATGTTCTTCCTTCAAAAGTCCATGAAATTTTTTCTATAATATATTCACAAGAAAGCAGAACATATTTCAATCAATAAATATATATACTCAAAATTCAGATTTAGATATAAAACACAAATCAGAAATTTCAACAAATCAGATGGGTTCACATCGTCACAACAATTCACAAATTCAGATCTACAAATCAAGTCAATTACTTCAACAACTAGAAATTATTAGATGATTACTTGATTAGGCTTTACACTAGTAGAATAAATTAGAACAAACTAAAAAGAAAAATACCTTGAAGGGCTTGAACGAGAATAAAATAGAGGGAGGTGCGTGAGGATGGTCGGCTGTCGCCGGTGAGAGAACCCGCCAGATTGTCGCGAGTGTCTGAGTGAGAAAGAATCGGTGCGAAATTGATTGTCTGAGTGAGAGAGAGGGAGGTGCGTGAGGATGGTCGGGCTGTCGCCGGTGAGAGAACTCGCCGGATTGTCGCAGAGCGGTGGTGAGGGACTGAGTGTGGCGAAAACCGCGAAACTGAGAATGAGTGAGAAAGAATCAGTGCGAGTGAGAGAGAGGGAGGTGCGTGAGGATGGTCGGGCTGTCGCCGAATCGCCGGTGAGAGAACCCGCCGGATTGTCGCAGAGCAGTGGGCCGGTGGTGAGGGACTGAGTGTGTCTGAGTGAGAAAGAATCAGTGTGAGAGTCTGAGAGAGAATGAGGGTGGCTGGGTGAGTGGGTGCCTGCCTGGCTGGGTGGTGTTCAAAATTAGGGATCAGGGTTTCTGAATTTAGGGGGGGTTTATATATTTATTTATTAAATTTATATATATATATATATATATATATAATTTCGTACAGTTTTTCAAAAAAAAAAAAATTATAATTTCGTACAGAATTATTTTTTTAAAATTTATATATATATATATATATATATATATATATATATATATATAATTTCGGGTGGATGACGGATCGGGTAATAAACGGATGACGGATCGGGTGATGGATGATGCGGAGCCCCACCCGAATCCGACCCGATCCGTCACCCGCTTCATCCGTCATCCGCCCTTCATCCATTTAATGCGGATTTTCGTCCATTAAATTAAATCGGGTGGATCGGGTTGGCGGATATCCGTTTACGATTGCCATCCCTACTCAATTCCCCTGCTTCCCCAACTCACGCATTCACCAATTTCAACCACCACACCCCGCAACTCTAGCAGCCACGCATACTCACAACCACCAGCCAACTCGCAACATTAGCCACCAATTGAATTCGGCAGCCCACCAATTCACAGTCACCACAACGCATTCTCAGCTCACCAATTCGCACCTCCTACTACTTCGCATAACCGCCCAAACCACCTCCAATCATCACCAGCAATCACCACCGCAACAACCACTACAGCAGCATCAATTCGCTCCAATTCATCTCCATTCACCATCGCAACTAAACCGCACCAATCGCAACAAATAGGCAGCAACAGAGCAGCGGCAGCCTCGCCAATTACAGCAACCCATATAACCGCAGGCGCGGCCTCTTCAGCCGCGGGCGTAGGGCTCTGTTTTCCAGCCTTACCCAAATTTCGGCGGATGCCAAGAAGATGCCTAGCCTCGGCCGCTCCAATTTTTCGGGTGTATTTGTACGGAATTAATGAGCTTCAACGGTCGCGATTGCTTCAACTAATCTAACGGCTGCGATGTGATGATGCTTGATGATGATAATGCTAATTGAAATTGATGAACGGTGGTGATGATGGTTAATGATGCGTGAATGGTGAAGATCAGAAATTAGAGCAGCCAAGTAATTCGAAGAAGTGGAATTAGGGGGGTCTGATGGTTTATTTTGGGGATTTCGTGGTTTTATTTTTGTTTTTCCTTTTTATTTTCTTTTCTTTAGTTTTGTTTTTTATTTAATTTGATTACTTTTATTTCTTTTTATTTTCTTTTATTTTTAGGTTGTAATATAAATACCTTTTGGGATTTAATACTCTTGCTAACATTTAATTCACCTGACATTAGTTTAGCTTCATTTTTATTTTCTCTTTCTTAGGGTTAGATTAGGATTTTCTCTATTATTGCACCTTGATCTTCTTCAAGTTTTGTCAATTCAATTCTTCCATTATTAATCTCTTTTTCCCTATCTCTTTACTTTAATTTATTGCTTTCTTACATTGTTTAGTTTTCATGGTTAGTTACTCTTGCTTAGGCTAAGTTTTTAGCTAGGGGAAGCGGGTGAAAGACATGTATTAATATTGATGATTGATGATGATTTGATTGATCTCATACCATAAATTGATGAATGTATGATTTTTGATGGCTTGAGATTATTAGTAGCTCATTGTTTGATGTTCCCTAATTTAGATGCACGAGAGTGATTCGAATTAGATTAAGATCACCTTTACTTTAATGATTGCATGAAAATGAATTGTTTAAGGTAGAGTTTTATGTATAGTGCGCTCTTAATCTCTCGCTTTGATTAGTGTCAATTGGATACATGAAAGTGATCTCGATTAGGCCAAGACCTAATTCATTGATTTGCTTAGACAATTGCATGAGAGTGAGTTGTTTAGGTAGAATTTAGTATTCTATGGCATGCACTTCATGATAATCATCGTTGTCCATCTTTGTTTGATCATGTTTGACATCCCCGTACTCCCTAGCGTTGTTTCCCTTTGGTTTAATCCTTCTTATCTTTCTTTCTTTATTATTCAGTGTCTTTAATCTAAGAAACCAACAAAAATATACTCTCCATTGACTCTTGCATTAGTGAATTTAGTGTTTAAACTCGTGTACTTCCTTTTGGGTTCGACCCTTTACTTTCCACTAACTAGTTTAGTGTAAGTTTAGGTTTATAAATATCTAATTTGATTAGGGTAGTAAACCAACGACCTACTTTAGCTTGATCATAACTCCATAGTGGTCCTGAACCATGACTGGATATTCGAGGATGAAGGTACGAATCCAACCTAAAAGAAATTGAACCTGCTCTAAATAGGCCTCTACTTTATTCTTCTCATATTCATGTATGCTTTCCGACTAACATATAATCAATATATTAAATTCTAAACCTGTTTAATCTATGTTGGTTGAATATTAATGCGCAAACAAATCTATTATTGGCGATTACTTGAATTAAAATCTTATTAGCCTAAATAAAATTACTAATTATCTTATTAAGCGTGATTTTAAGTACAAATTCCCTTTAAACCTGCAAGAGAGGGCATGATCAAGCAATAACAATAATATATCAAGCAACATAATAAATTATTGACACGACAAATCATCATCATCATAATTATCTCAACCTCATCAAAGCATAATACTAGCAAGATCCTAGGCATGATAATAACATGATTAATAACAAATCCTAGCATGTCACTAAGGAATAAAAATCAAAGCTTTAACCTTAACATGATACTAGAAAGCAATAAAAGACATCCTAACATGATACTAGGAATTAATAAAATAATATAAGCATGCTTCCTAAAAGAATAGAGTAATTAAATTACTCACTTTGTTGCCTTGTACCTGCACTAATGGAAAAAACGCTATTAACAACTGGCGAAAAGTGGCTTTTAGCAACTGACGCGTGGGGTTACTATTGCGGGGGCTACTAATGAGAATTTTATTTTGCAACTAGCGCTTGTTCGTTGCTAATAGTCATTATTCGCAACTGGCGTATGAAATGGCCCGTTGCAAATACTCATTTAAGTTGTAAAAACGAATTATTCGCAACTGGCTTTTTTTAGCCCATTGCTAATAATTATTATTTGCAACTAGCATCAAGCTAGGCCATGCGAATACTTTTTTTTAAATTTAAAAAATTTGTATTCGCAACTGGCCTAGTCCTTGGCCAGCCTGCTAATAATGATTATTTGCAGCTGGCATTCAACTAGGCTAGTTGCAAATAGTCTTTTTATAAAATTAAAAAAAAAATGCAATTTTTAACTACATTGATCTACAAAATATATCAGAAGTTACTATTATAACAAAAATATTATGTTAATTTTAAAGTATACATTAATAACAAATTGTTTGAAAAATTACAAGGTTATATATACTAAAGACAAATATAGAAAGCTAATACATAAGCTCGTGCGCGGGCGCGCATCCCTGTTACGCGGCCGCACATGTGCCCAGCCTCACTACTTCTTCTTTCTCCTTTCTTTTTCTCATTTCATTCCTCATACCCACCCTCGTCCGCACTCCTCTCTCTCCCAAAACCGAAACCCTAACCCTCAATTTACAAAAATCATCCCTCAAATCCTTCAAACAACTCACAAAATCAACAATTTCCTACTCAAATTTCATCATTTTCATCAAAAATCATACAATCTTCCTCCATTTCTTCTTCTCCTATTTCTTTCCTCCATTGAAGAGCAAATTGGGGATTTTCGGTGTGGTGGATTTTGGTGCTTAAAACTAGATCAATCTTGCTTCTTATATGGTATAATCATCTTCTTTACCTCTATTTTACATTATTATATCAATTTGTAGCAAGAATTTGATTAATTTGGTGATTGTGAATAGTAGTAGTATCATTTTGTTTGAAATTGATGATGGATTGAGTAATTTGGTTGATTATATGTGTTGTTGTTGATTAATATTGTCTTACATTGTGTTATTTTTTATTGTGTAGCTTATTTGTGAAATTTGGTTACAAGTTGTAGAAGGTTGAATTTTAGTATTGTTGGTAGTAAGTGATGATTAGAGTATTGGTTGGTTAAACCAAGTATTGTGGTAGTGTTGTGGTTCTATTGTGATTGTGGTGATTTGTGGAGTTGTGATTGTGTTTTGGTTGTGAATTCGGTGAAGCAAAAATGTCTAAGATTATGAAAGCCCTCACTTCCAAAAAGAGAAAAACAAACATAACCATTGAAGAACCTTCTCCATCAAACACACCTTCTTCCCAAACACAAAATGAAGACCCTCTTCCACTACCCAAAACACGATTCACCAACCCAAACCATAAACCTCTTTGGAATGAATTCAAGAAAAGAACCATAAAGCCCTCACAGCACTATCATCAATCGAGCATGATCAAATTGGGATCGGAATTGGTGAGGACTTATGGGTCTTATTCGACAACCTTAGGTTGGGTAGCTTCATCAACAAACGCTACCAAACCTACCTTGAGCCAACTTGGGAGTTCATGGCTTCTTTGACTACTACTCCGGTTGGTACCAAGGACTTCCAAATAACCTTCCAACTTTTCAATGTGGAGCATATCATGTCTTTGGCCGAATTCAATGCGGCCCTTGATTTCAATCCGGGGGCGGATATCCTTTTCTCCGAGCATGATTATTTGGATGGGTACTCCCAAAATGCATAGTGGCATGATATCTCGGGGTTGAATGAGTTCACCGCCCGCTATTCTCTTGCAAGCGACATTTTCCAATCATGTCTCCGAGTGCTTCATCGGTTGTTGGGTTACTCGATGTTCTCTAAGAAAGATTTGGGAAAAATGTCACAAGCCGAGTTGCGAGTTCTTTAGATGGCAACTAGGGAAGAGTTGCGTGGGAGGTTGAACTTTGGGAACATATTCTTGAGGAATTGTATGGATATACGGGGTGAGAAGTCGGGAGAAATCCCTTGTGGTCGCATGGTGACTAAGTTGGCTACTAACCTTGGTTATGGTAGATATCTCCTCTCTTGTACTCCGGTAGGGGACGCCGACACCCTCTACCTCGACACTGCACAACTCAAGCAAGTGTAATTCATAGTAAAGAGTAATGATGATAAGGTGTTTGATTGGCTAGCGAGGAATGCTCATCGGTGTTATCTTCCAAATCCCTCCTTGACCTCCCTCCACCGGCATGCCCCGAATGTATTGTTTGCTCCCATTAGCAACCGCATCCCCGGTGAAGATGAAGTGCCTCAACAAAATCAAAATCAACGTCAACAACAACAACAACAACAAGAGCAAGAAGTGCCTCAACCTCAACATGAACAACATCGATTCTCGAACCCCGACATGGAGGCTTTGAGTGCCCAAATGGCGGGTATGCAAGTTCGATTAGAGGGGATGTATGATCAAGACTTTGAGGCGATCTACAACCAAATGAGAGGCATCTCTGAAATCTAACAAGGTATGTTTCTCCAACAACAAACTCTATTTTGGGTTTTTTAGTCCCTTGGGAGAGTTAGCTCGAAGACTGGTCCGGTGCGGCCTGTACCTGCAAAACAACGGAGACTCTGGGTGGTTAGAGCTTTGCCTCCGACGGTCAAGTTAGAACGGGCTCTGGAGCATGTAAGAGTGCAGAAAAGTAAAGTAAGATCTTCTCGGATTCCGAGATCAGGTGTTTTCTCTAATAGGAGAGAATGTAGGGTAGTGTAATAAATGAATGTAGATGTCCCCAAAATGTGGGGGAATCTCCATATTAAGGGTCATCTATAAATGTGCCCCTGATTAGGTCACTTTAACCTAATTTCTGATGGGCTGCGCCGAATTACAACTTTCTCAGGATTTGGGCCCTGAAGGCCGTCTTTTCCCCTAAATTCTAGGAACACCACATGTCAAATGGAGATAGGTCCAGTTTGGACTAATCCTGGGCTGACACGTGTCTCCTCCTAGTTGGTCCACGTGGCATGGGTAAAAATTACCTAAAACATTTGCCCCTCACAGATGTGACGTGGCATGCCACGTGGCATCTGTGACACATGTCACTCTACCACTGGTTGAATTTTAACTGTGAAATTTAACTTTTCACATTCTAGGGAAATTACGGGAATGCCCCTGATATTACCTCTCTATAAATACTTGTTTTACCCCCCACATTTTGGAAGTTTCCAAAAAGTTCAAGAGAGATAAAGTCAAAGAGTTCTAGAGAGAGAAACTTAACCTCCGTATGTGTTAAACACAAACAGTTCCTTCTTTCACCCGTCTTCCCAGCCGGTTAGCAACCACTTTTGCTATACACAAGCAAAATCACTTTTAACCCGCTTGTTGCAGCCGGTCAACGCTTAACCCCTTTTAAAGTCAGATTTTAAGGTACCGTCTCTACCCTCTTCGACTCATTCTTCTTTTTTCCTTTTGTATATTTACATTCAATAAATGGATTCATCACCAACACACATGGCACATCCTTGACGTAGGGAAAAGTAGGTCATTTTCTACCCTTTCCTAGAGCCAAACAAAATTTATAAACACTCGACCAACCTAATACGAGTATATGGTAAGTCAAGGGTCGAACCCAAAGGAATGAGTAGGTGCAAGCTATAGCCTATGTCAAGCTACTTCGAAGAATGTAGGAAGATATGGTTAGTAACTAAGGTATCGAGAAAGCTAGATAAATCGAGAAATTCAATATACTAAACACTAGGGATATAAGTTCCACATGCAAGCTCAACGATTATGCTAATTGAAAGATCACTCAATTAATTCAAACATTGCAAAGGACAAACAATAGTCGCAATCAATGGAATTCAAGAGCTATCTCCTATAAGCCAAGCTAGGGTTCACTATGAATGGCTAACAAGGAAAATCACAATCAAATTCAATCAATTAAAGCAATTCTCAAATCAAGGGTTCATGTCATTGAAATTTGCAATGCAATTTAGATTAATCTTGTAGGTTGATCACTCCTAGTCTAATTAATCACATGCACAACTATGTCAACCAATTTAATTGCAACAATTCAATCAATCAAGGATCATCAACTAGCAAAAATCATCAATCAAGCATGCTTCCCCTTCTCCCTAGCAACTAATCTACTCACTAATCATGGTGAAATTGAAAAACAAAACAAATTCAATCACAATCATATTCATTTCAAGTATAATAAAAAAGAAATTCAATCACTCAACAAATTCTAAAGCAAAGAATGAAATTCAAATCAAACATTCAAGAATTAAAGGAAATTGCAATAAAGTAAATTCAAAGGAAAGAATTCTCACAAACTTTCATTGATGAGAAGAAGAAATCCAAGATCAAGTTGAAATCAAAGATCAAATTCAAGTACAATCAAGTAATATTAAGCTTCTCTCTCTACTTTCCCTCTCTACTCAATCTGGAAAAATGAGTGTCAAGTACCAATTAAGTCGTTCCCCCTAAAAAGGAAAAGTTTAAGGGTATAAATAGAAGAATCGAGCGAAGGGGGCGGGGCGCCTGGTGCGTGCGCACCCCAGGCCGCGCTCACGCATAGGTGGGTCTGCACGCACGCACCTCCTGTGCCGCGCGCGCGCACCCCTGCTTGGTGCTCGTGGCCTTGCCTCCTTCGCTTGCTCAATCAATCTCCGCGCTCCCGAGCATCCCTATCATTGTTGCACTCGAGGCGATGCTCATGAGAAGGGCATCTCCTTTATCTTCAAGCACTTGAACGCCTCAAACCAAAGCATTGCTTCCAAGGCCCTCGAGCTTGCGGAGCTAGCTTAAATTGCGTATCTGGAATCCCGAACTTAGCTCCACCAACTTTCTTGAATGCGCTCGAGCTTTCTCCTTGGTGATCAAACCTCGGGAAACTCAACACACCTACAAAACAAGTCAAGGAAACAAAGAAGCGAGAGAAATAGTCGAGAAATGAACAAAATGACAAGAAAACCATTAAAAGCATGCATTTCTCTACATTTACACACAAACACGCAAAGCAAGCATTATTATACAAAAAAAAAACGGCAAAAAGGACTAAAAACAAGAGTAGATTTATAAAGAAAACCTAGCCTAAGAGTGCCATAAATGACACTCATCAAGCCTAGGTCAGTAGTCAGTCGGTCTCCTGGTACGGCTGAGTCTAGGATTGGGGGTGCCGGCTCTAGGTGTATGGAGCAACCTTGTACATCCCTAAAACCGACCATCTTTGTGTCTGTGCAGGACACAATGGCTCGAACTAAACAAACAGCCACCAAACGGCGGAGGAGAGACGGTACATTAGAGGTATATTCTGATGAAATCACACCGGTTGAGGGGGGAGACATGCAGGTCTAGCTCTGAGGATAGTAGTGATGATGATCTTCCTCCTCTTGAGGATAACGAGGAAGAGGAACGTAAAAACTGGAAAGAAAAGAACAACCCGGCTGAGATCCATGTGTCAGCAAACGATAGAGCTGCAATGGAGATGGGTTTAGACAATTTTAAGCTTAAGTACCCTCTAGGAGGAAGATTCAACATCTAGGTGTCGCCTGAATTAGGCATCATTTCTTGGGAAGACGAACAGATGAATGCCAACCGGTACTTCGGCTATTATGAGGAGGCATTCCTAGCTGGCCTCCGCTTCCCTTTTCACGATGCAGTAAAAGCCATCCGCTTGGGCGTATGGTAGTTGACTCCAAATTCTTGGGTTACATAGCCGCCTGCAAATGGCAAGGGCTCCACCCCGGCTGGGAGGCTTTTGAGCACATTCATTACCTCCGTCGAAGCCCAGGCGGGTGTAGAGCGTGGTACACTCTTACCACATACCCCAATTACCAGATGACCTTAGACAAGGTGTCTAAGTAGGATAATTGGAAGGAGCGCTTCTATCTGTTGTCCTCCCTCAAGGAGAGAGAGAACCGCGCGTACAGGCGGTACAATAGGAGTCAGACCTTCTATGTCAAAATTGCAAGTTCCCTGCCATTCCAGACGAGGACTATCAGAAAATCATACAGGCAGGATTTTTTTAACTTAAAACTGACTACCTCTCACCGAGGAACCAATAAGTGTGAATTGGATTCCTAAGCATGAATGGTTGAGAGACGAGGCATTCTTGTCCGCCTGCGGTCTCAACACAATGTTTGATAGACGTATGTCTAGTATGCATCCGGCAGTAATTATGTCGTATGTGTTACATTCTCGGTTTTATTTCTGTTATGTATATTTTGATAGACGATTTGTTTGCAGAGACGGGTAGGAACATGGTCTCTGAAGAGATAAACCCCCAAACGATCTGCAGCACAAATCCGCAAGGTCAAGACGGAGAAACAAAGGGCGGAAATAGCCGCCAAGGGTCAGGTATTCACCGTCTGCCCTACTTAGTACCTTTAATTTTCAACTAGAAGTGGAGCTATGCCGACTGTATACTCATCGTGCCATTGTGTTTCAGGATGTTCCTCAATCCCTCCAAAATCTCATCAAGCGGAAGCCGGATAAGGCAGCCCACAGCTCCTCCAAATCTCAGAAGGTTTCTTCAACCCAGACAGCTCCAGAAGCCCCGGCTGGGAAGAATCGTCTCAACATCGGGGGAAAGAGCATAAGTCTGAAGGGCTTCAGTCTAGGTATAGACCTAGACAAGAATTTTGGCACCGAGGCGGTGTCTAGAACAGGCGAACAGCCCAAGGCGGCTTGCAGCTCCGTAGTGGCTGTGGGTGATGACAACCTGCAGATTACTCATCAAGGTATTATTAGTCCCTTCAAATCCCTGTTTGAGCTACCTTGGCCCATGCGGGTGAAATCTTACTCACAGTAGACTTCTAAAGGCTCTTCTGGCAGCCGTCTGTAGATAAGTGCCGCCTACACAGCTTACTCACCCAATCTTGGTTATGATGTAGATTCCCTCGATGGCCGGATGTGTAGAAGTATGCCAAGTCTATGCTTGGGGCCATCCCCAAGAAGGAGAAGGATGCCATCCCTTGCATAGAGACTTTCAACCTCGAACGGATCATGGCCCTCCTGTCTAAGGTATGATCTTTCCAATAGATTTCGTTAAGTATATTACCGCTTGAGCCCTTAACACTCCGTTTGTATCCTAAGGCTATGCTGAGGGTTGATAGGTTGAGGAGGCCATGGGCCCACAAGCAAAACGAGGTAAAACGAGCCAATAAAGCTGCGCAAGACTCCGCAGACGGTGCTCAATACCAAACTATAATAAATGAACTTGAGACTAAAGCGTTTGAAATGACGTAGGCGGAGAACATCGGGTGCTTGACGGCTGAGTTGGAAAATGCCTAGGCGGACTTCAAGGCTCTTGAGGGTGCTGACAAGGAGAACACTAATCTCTGAGCAAACGTCTACTGCCTGAAAAATGAAATGGCCCAAGTCCAGGCGAACTTTTAGGTAACGCTAGATGCCGAGCAGGAGCGGATCATCAAAGAGAACGAGTCTGACTACACAGACCGTATGAAGATAGCCTGGGAGGCTTTGCACCCGGGAAAGGAGTACGGTATCTGGCTTTGGCTTATCAGTACGCTGATGAAGTTATCAATGCCCAAGATGAGGGCAAGCCATATATCCTGGGTAATTCGACGTATGGGCCAACCGGGAGATTGAGGAGGAGCCAGTTCCAGCTGCAGGCGGAGGAGAGAAATAGCAAGGACCTGAAGAAGCTCAAGTGAACTCTACTCTACCGCCTCCTGAGTAGACAGGAGAGGGAGGCCCGGTTGTGCCGCAAGTTTAAGTTTATTTTCTTCTATTCGGCTTTATGTCGTCTGCTTTTTCGACCTGTGTGCCGAGTATTTGAGTGTGATGAATTAACCATTTTCAATTCCTTATTTTTACCCGGATGGTTATCCGGTCAACATTTTCTCCCGTCTCTTGTGACTGGGTTTTATTTATGAAAGTGCCGACTGAGTCGGTTTTGCTTCAAATTTTGTTTCAGTTTTTACGTTTGAATTTTGCATACATTTATATACTTGAATTTTTTCCTAACTCTTTGAGAGCATGCGGCAGGTAACAACCCGGCTGTACTTGCCGCTGGGCGACTGTGTGGTTGATTTCAGTACATTGCTGATTGATTGGCTTGGGAACTTTTGATACTTTATTTAAGGAGTATGAGATGTTCTCAAGTCAACCAATCACAGTAGTGATTGCCCCAAACCAAGTACACAGCCGTCCAATCATACAAGAAAGCAGCCGTTAACCCTGGCGGTGAAATAGTTATACTAAACTTCCTTCTCCTCCGCCTGGGGTACTTACCATTCAATTACGCTCAATGTCCTTTTTCCCCATTGGGTGGACTTGCATAATTTCGATAAATAATCTATGTAGAACTTCAGCTGGCAACCGGCTGATGTCCTTAGACATCCAGTTTTCGGATACTTAATCGTTCTTTAGATTATCCTGGTCAGACGGCCATGAGTTGACCAATTAGGCCGTTCAATCTTTGCCGTCATTATGAGTTTGTAGAGCACTTTTGTCACCTGGATGGGAGATACTCTCTACGACGACTCCACCCGAATGGGCGTCGCCGGAAGCCATACTCATATTGGACCAGGAGAATTTATAAAATAAGTATCATCCGGCCATTGGCCTCATGTCTTTTGGACATTGATTTAACCACTAAGTTTTTAACTTAGTTTAATTTTAGTATGTGAAGGTCGACCGTCTGTGCATTTCACAGGTGGTGCTTGAAACATTGCGCAGGTATATAAAGAAATAAACAACATTATTGAAAACAAAAAGCAACTTTTTCATTGATAGGCTTTTCATTTACAAAAATTTACAAGTCTCAAAAGTAGTACTTTTTTAAGTTGTCTACATTCCAAGTTCTAGGCAGCCGCCTGCCGTCTGGAGTTTCCAGGCGGTAGGTGCCGTCTCTTACTTCTTCTTAAATCCGGTAGGGGCCTTCCCAATTAGGAGTTAGTTTTCCATGCTCATTGGCTCTACCGGTTGCCTCCATTTTCCGTAACACAAAGTCCCCAACTTTCAAGGGCTGTTTGTGTACTCTTTTGTTGTAGGCACGAGTCATTCTCAGACAGTAAATCTCATGACACAAAGCAGCGTTGCCCCTGCATTCCGGGAGTAAGTCCAATACTAGCCTCATGACCTCCCAGTTTGCCTCTTCATCGTATAGCATGACTCGTAGAGTCGGCTCATAATGTTCGATAGGCAAGGCGGCTTCAGCACCATATACCATGAGAAATGGGGTTTCACCAGTTGCACCTTTTTCAGTTGTCCGGATGGCCCATAGGACATGAATTAATTCTTCAGCCCATAAACCACCGGCTCTTTCAATTTTCTTTTTGATGCCGTCTGAGATGAGTTTGTTAAAGGCTTCAACTTGGCCGTTTTCTTGGGGTCGGCTGACTGATGCAAAAAAATATGAGATCCCTTCATCTCCCAACCAAGTTTTGAGCTGAGGCGTTTCGAACTGAGGGTCATTGTCAAAAACCATAGACATGGGTACCCCAAATCAGGTGATGATGTTCTTCTAAATGAAAGAGATGACATCCTTAGTCTTAATATTTCTAACTGCCTCTGGCTCAACCTACTTGGTGAAATAATCCACGGAAACAAGATTGTACTATTTTCCGCCCGGTGCAGGCGTATACAAACCCAAGATGTCCACCCCATTTAGCGAACAGGACTGGGCTATGGGTTGCTGTCAGGTCATTTGCCAGCTGATGGATGAGCTTGCCAAATCTTTGGCACTTGTCCCATTTCTCGACCATCTCCATGGCGTCTGACTCAAGAGTGGGCTAGAAGTAACCCTGCCGCCTGGTCTAGACAGCCAGGGATCTGCCACCTATGTGAGAGGCGTAGTATCTCGCATGCAGCTCTTTGAGAACTTCCTGCCCCTTTTCTAGGGTAACACATTTCAACAGAGGTTTTAAGAAACCCGCCTTGAAGAGTTCTCCGTTTCTTATCTCGAAGTTTACTGCTCGCTTCTTCAGGACAACCGCTTCCTATGGTGAGTCATGCAACATGCCGTCTTGAAGATATGGCCGGATGCCATCCATCCAGGTAGAGTTTCGATCAAGCACTCCAATGGGCTCTTCTTCAGTTATACTTCGTTTTTCCATAACTTCCCAGAAGACTGACCGAGGCGTATCGACGGAGGAGGAGGATGCGAATTTTGATAGTGCATCCGCCTAATTGTTTTCAGACCTGGGTACTTGACTCATATGGAATTCTTTAAGTGTTCCAGCTTCAGCTTAGACCGCTTGAAGGTATTTGATCATAGCCGGATGGGTGGCCTCATAGTCACCATGGTATTGGCTTACGGCCAACTGTGAATCAGAGTAGGCGTCAATTTTTGTTGCACCTGCCGTCTTACACATGTGGATACCACTAGAAGGGATTCATATTCTGCCTCGTTGTTTGAGGCCAGAAACTTAAACCGTAGTGCATGCTCATATTTGTCCCCCTTAGGAGACTAACAAATTATGCCTGCACCACAACCGTTCATAGTATAGCTCCTTTCTACATACACTTTCCAAACGTGACTAGGATTATCCAGAGCAAACGGCCTTGTCATTTCGACAATGAAGTCGGCAAACGCCTGACCCTTCATTACCTTTCTTGGTTCGTAAGTGATTTTAAGACTTTGCATTTCAATTACCCACTTGAGCATTCTACCGGATGACTCCAAGGTTGTCATTGGCCGCTTGAGAGGTTGATTTGTATAGTCCACAACCGGATGTGCCAAGAATTAAGGTTTCAACTTCTTGATAGCCATGTAAAGAGCGAGGCCAAATTTTTCAACCACGGGGTACCGTAGTTCAGCATTTTTGAGTACATAGATAATGAAATAGACCGGGAGCTGAGTGTCGTCTCTCTTAGCAAGGAGAACAGCACTGAGGGCATGATCTGAGATGGCTAAGTACATGTAAAGCGTCTCTTTCGGCAGAGGGCTAACAAGCCTTGGCAAAGAGTGTAAATGTTCTTTCAGCTTCTGAAAGGCCGCCTCAACATCATCCCCCCCATTCAAACCTTGTCTTCTTCCTGATTGCCTGGAAGAAATAGAGGCACTTGTCACCTGACCGGTTGAGAAATCTTCCCAATGCCGCCAGGCAATCGGTGAGCTTCTGAACTTCCTTGACAGTGCGGGGTGACTTCATGTCAATGACCTGTTAGGTTTCGATAAGTCCGACTCACCACGGAAAATAAAACCCGAGCCCAAGGAAAAACTCACAATTTATATAACCAAAATGCATAAACAACAAGATTAGAGAAAAGACTAAATTACCCTTGCAACGTGCTTCGCTCGACCAAATAGAGCTCTTACTTGAGAAAGCTTAAGCCTCGCAAGCGCAACGGCCTCCGACGATATCTACCCACAACGCGACCCCGACCGGTCTTTTACTTGGAGGTTAGCCAAGTCGGACCAAAACACTACTCGAGTAATTAATGAGCTTAAAGGTTTTCTCACAAGTAGAAATGTCTTATTGAGCTCTTACTCAAGTGAGTTTTCCTAATTCCCAAGTGGGATATTTATAGGGAAACTCAAGTGAGAAATCCACTCTCTCATCAATGTGTGAGACTTGGTAAAATCAATTTTCCCTTTTTATTTTTAAATCAAAAATAAAAGAAAATAACCAACAACTAATTAATCAACAAGTATCATTCTAAGAGAGAGGTTAGGTAAGGACCACAAGGGGAGGGGACCATGCCTTCCACCCCAAGCTTCCCCATATTCGGCTGCTCTCTCATGCCGCCACGTGGCACCCCAGCCTTGGGCACCAAGGCGCGCCTAGCTGGCAGCCTTGTGCTAGGCTGGGCTGCTGCTGCCCTTGCGTGCTAGGCTAGGATATTGCTACCCTTGGCCTAGAAAGCTATGCACACTTGCGGGCTGTTGGCCAAGGCATGCGCGCCTGGGTTCTTGTATGCTAGCACAACGCTAGCTGCTAGGCGCTGCTAGCATGGCGCGCACCAAGCACGCACATACGCACAGCACGCCACGCACCAATACGGGCTTCTGCTTGCGTGCGTGCGGCTGGTGCTACTAGCTAGGTTAGTTATACGCCAGCAGCCAGCTAGCCATGCGCACCATTGCCTTGGTGCGGTGCGCTTGCTAGCACCATTGCCCCTAGCACTCGGTTTGCTCGGGGCATTCCAATTTTAGGGATATTTTAGTAACTTGTTGATTAATTATTGATTTTACCGTCTCGTCTTTTATTAATTTGACTCGACTTGAGATGCTTGGTCTCGATGCTCCAAGCTCTATTTCCGACGTCTAAATTCATATTACTCGAGCGACTCATTAATTCCTTCCGAATTAATTCGTCGTGTCGGATCGTTAGTTGCTTGGGTGTGACCTGAAGGGTTCAGTCAAGATTTAGCTGTAATATTAATTATGCATTTCGATCACTTGAACTTATTAAATAATTAGCTTTCTAATAGCTCCAAACCCTTTATCGGAATAATACACTTGTTCGAAGGACACCATTCCTTTCAATCTCCCACTTGTCCTTCAGAACAAGTATGCTTTTAGTGTACATCCTTTTTCCTATGTCACTTAATGTCTCTCCATGAAATATAAGGTAAGATTATTTGTCATCCTTATTACGTCCAAAAGTGTTTCTCGATCCCGAGTCCGACTGTCAATTAACAGATGATTTCTAAAATACATCCGAGCACGGCCATGCATTTTCACAGTCTCGCTCTTCAAGAGGCCTTGTAAACAACAAAGACATGTTCCATATTGTTAGTAGGGTGACATTCCCAGTCTTATAATGTCAGCTTCTCTTACTAAGAGGACCTAGCTGCCCGAGTGTTGCCGTTATAATCTCCATGTACGGCAGACGTTTGACCAACATCAAAACGGACTAGTACTCAAACAAGAGAACTCACAATACTCATGGTTGAGGAAAGAGGTTTCGGTAACTATAATGAGAATTATTCTTATGACGATTTATAAATCTCTTAAAGTATTCTCATAAGTTTATCTAGTATGTTTCTAAACCAATACCTGTGCAAATAATTTATGACAATCATGTCCTTGTAGCACAAGAAACGGTGCTATAAATCAAACTACACACTAATCTCAAGTGGTCATCAATCGTCCATCATTTAAATGACCTCGATTAGGGATAATTTTCGATTAAAATATTCAATGTTCACTTAATAAGTGTTTCTTTATCCAAGACTAGTCTTGATACCCTATTTAAAATATTCTCAAAATCGAATGGACTCAAAATTTAATTCTAAACCACAATTAAATAAAAACGGACTGATAAATTGCATGAAATTAAATTACTCCAAATCCTGAATGGTTCATCTTAGTGTCTTACATTAAAATGTTCAAAAATTAATTAAAACACTAAACAGGGAAATCAAAGCCAGTCTCCAACGTGCCTAATTCCCATTGCCTCAACGTGCTTGTTGTGCTTCACTTGAGGTAGAGGTTTAGTAAGTGGATCGGCTACATTGTCGTCCGTTCCAACTTTACAAATTCTAATTTCACCCTCTGATTTCCATTCTCTTAGCGTGTGAAATCGCCGCTTGACATGTTTGACCTTTTGATGTTCCCTTGGCTCTCTGGCCTGAGCAATAGCTCCATTTAGACAGAACACATATCCAGACTGTGATTTAAAATCGTCTCTGTCTGTTTGGAAGCTTGCGTCGGTATAACCTTCAACAACTAATTCTTCTGAGCCACCATATACCAGGAAATTATCCTCGTTCCTACTCAGGTAGTTTAGGATATTCTTGGCCGCAGTCCAATTTGCCTCTCCTAGGTCTGATTGGTATCGACTCGTAGCACTCAAGGCATACGATACATCTGGCCTAGTACATATCATGGCATACATGATCGATCCAATAAGCGAAGCATATGGAATATTATTCATCCTTTCTCGCTCATTAGGTGTCTTTGGACACTGCTTCTTGCTTAGGGTTATGCCATGTGACATGGGTAGGTGACCTCTTTTGGCCTCCTTCATACTGAATCGTGCCAGTACCTTATCAATGTAAGTACTCTGGCTCAATCCAATCATCCTCTTAGATCTATCCCTATAGATCTTGATGCCCAATATGTACTGAGCCTCTCCCAAGTCTTTCATTGAAAAACATTTTCTAAGCCAGGCCTTTACAAACTCTAACATCGGAATGCTATTTCCAATGAGCAATATGTCATCGACATATAAGACTGGGAAGGTGATGTCACTCCCACTGACCTTCTTGTAAACACAAGATTCATCTGGATTCTTGATTAAACTAAACTTACTGATGGCTTCATCAAATCGCAGATTCCAACTTTTGCTAGCTTGCTTTAGCCCATAAATGGACTTTTTAAGCTTACTTACCTTCCCAGCATTGTTTTGGTCGACAAAATCTTCAGGTTGTGTCATATACACAGTTTCTTCCAAAATTCCATTAAGGAAGGCAGTTTTGACGTCCATCTGTCGTATTTCGTAGTTGTAATATGCAGCAATCGCAAGGATGATCTGAACGAATTTAAGCATTGCGACCGGAGAAAAGGTTTCATGACAAGAGGAAAATGTAGGTCGTTATCTACCTCTTCCTAGAGCCAAACTTAGTTTGTAAACACTTGACCAACCTAATACAAGTATATGGTAAGTCAAGGGTCGAACCCAAAGGAATGAGTAGGAACGATGTTATAGCCTATGTCAAGCTAATTCGAAGAATATAAATGGTTTTGGTTGGTAACTAAGATGTCAAAAAGCTAGACAAATTGAAGAATTCAATATGCTAATTGTTGGACTTAATGATTTTGATGATGACACAACCTCACTTACTTACAAACTAATAAGTGCTTGATTGTTTAAGTGTGTACTCAATTGTAAAGACCGGGAGAATTAAGTGTCTTGTAAAGATACCATGAGGAACAAGAAGGCCAAAAGCAAAGCTATCCATAAAGAAGAGTTCCTTTGCAGGAACTGGTGCTTCAGAAATGAAGACTTGAGAAGAGAAGGTTCCCCTCAGGGAACAGAAGCCTCAGAGCAGAAGCTTCATCAGAGAAGAGAAGTTCCTCCCAAGGAACAGGAAGCATCGGAGTAGAAGCTTCATCCAAAGACATGAAGACTAAATATATTTTTATATTTTAGGATTTATGTAAGTATGAGAAATTAGTTACACTCGAAAAAGCTGTGTGGAATTGGTCTAAGTTGATAAAATTGTGCATGCTAGTTTTTAGGAAAACTGTTATCTTATAACGGTTATCTTTTTCCTAACAAAAAGATTTTATTTATTCTGATTTTTGAAAATATCTTTTGCAAATAAAATCTTCCACGTTTTCTAAAAACTTGCGGCCTACTCCTCCATGATCTTCTTCAAGTCATGGTCTTGCACATTGAGGAGTTCATGTTTCCTTAATTTTAGGAACATGATCTTCTTAGTGGGTTGGAGTAGTGGCGTAGTGGATTTGCTGCACAAAGAAGTTTTTCCTAAACGAATTTAATCTATAAATAGTCTGTGAAATCAGTTGGAAAAACTCACCCTTGCTCACATAAGTTTTCTAAACTTTAATTCGAGTCAAGTGTCAATTCCACACAAGTTAATTAGAGTGTTCTTAATGTTCTTATACTAGAGTTTGTTTTTCTTTCGAGTTGTAATTTGGGGAATGGGGAAGTTTGAGTGAATTTATGTATGTGAGAAAGAGAAGTGAGAAAGAGGAGAGAAAGAGAAGAGATAGAGAAAGAGAATAGAAGAGTAACAAGTTGGGTGGCTTGTTCCTCGGGGTTTCAAGTTCGTTGAGGAACTTGAAGTTTGAGTCTTTAGTTTGTAATAGGACCATTTTCCCTATTCTAGTGAAGATTCTTTTCCCAAAATCCCAAGTGGTCGTGGTTTTTCTCCTTGTTAGGGCCAAGGAGTTTTCCACGTAAAAATCTCTCTTGCATCCTTTAGTTCCTTCAGTTTATCTTTCTGTTCCTTTAGCTTACTTAGTCTTAATTCCGCAAAAATTTTGGCTAAACTCTCATACTACAATTCAACTCCCCCTTCTTGTAGTATTCATTGGAATAACAATTGGTATCAGAGCCTAACTTCTAGGAAAATCAGGAAACCCTGAAGAAGAAAGGTCTTGGAGAAAATGAATACTCATGAAAATCTCGAGGAAGGATACTCAACTCAAAGGCCTCCTATGTTCAACGGCAAGTTCTATACCTACTGGAAGAACCGCATGGAAATCTTTATCAAGGCGGAGAACTACCAAGTCTGGAGGGTCATCGAGGTTGGTGATTTCGATGTCACCAAAACAAATGCTCAAAATGAGGTAATCCCTAGGCCTATGTCTGAATTTGAGAAAGAGGATTTTGATAAAATGGAAATCAATGCTATGGCTGTGAAATTGCTCCATTGTGGACTTGGACCTCATGAACACAATCGTGTTATGGGGTGCAAGAACGTTAAGGAAATCTGGGATTTGCTGCAGATTACTCATGAAGGAACCAATGAGGTTAAACGCTCAAAAATCGATCTGCTTATATCAAAGTATGAAAGATTTGAGATGCAACCTAAGGAAACCATCCAAGAGATGCTAACCCGTTTTACTAACATCATAAATGAGTTGGTTTCCCTTGGTAGACAGATTCCTACAGATGAGCAGGTTAGGAAGGTTTTAGAAGTCTTCCGCAAGATGAGAAATGGAGAGCTAAGGTGACAGCCTTTCAGGAAACTAAGGACTTTACCAAGTTCAACATTGAACAACTAGCAGGTTCTCTCATGACTCATGAGCTGCACCTTCGAGTCAACAACGAATCCATGAGGAACAAGGGATTGGCTCTAAAGGCTGATGAGGAGGAAGACTCAGAAGTAGACGAAGATGAGGCTGCCCTAATTGTGCGAAGATTCAAGAAGATGTTCAAGAAAGGCCGCACCTCAAGGAACTTCGGGAAAAAGACCTCAAATCCAAAACCTGACTACAGCTGCCACAAGTGTGGATCCCCAGATCACTTTATCAGAGACTGTCCCCTCTGGGAAATTTATAAAGGAAAAGGAAAGGCTAAGGAACAAGGAAGAGAAAAATTCAGCAAAGCAAACTACCAAAAGTCAGACATGAGGAAGGCCATGATAGCAGCCTGGGGAGACTCAGACAGTGAAGAAGAAGAGGATGACCAACCAGAAGAGGAGACGGCTAATCTTTATCTGATGGCTAAATCAGATGATGAAAAGGCCTACCTTGAGGAACTCCAGAAAGTGGTATTTCTTGATCCTAAACAGCTTAAGACTCTCTCTAAAGATTCCCTAATAGATATATGTCTAGAAGAAGAAGAATCCTTTAGAGATACTTGTGTGAAACTAAACAAATTTGAAAAAGCTCTTAAGGTTTGCAAAGAACATGGTGCTTGGTTGGAAACAGCCTATGCAAAGTCTCAAAGCAAATTAAGAGAGCTTGATTTTAAATATAAACACATAACAGAGATAACTGATAGAATCAAGAATGAAAGTATTCTTCTGAATGTTGAATTAACTCAGTATAAGCTCATGAATTCTAATATCAGTTCTAGCAGTTCCTCAAGCGATCAGTTGTTTAAATTCAATGTTAATTTTGAAAATTTGAAAAATGAACTTTCTACTTTAAAAACTCAAAAGGATCAACTTGAATCGAAACTGAATGCTAGAAATGATAGAAGTATTGACCCAAAGGTCATACCTAAGTGGATAGCTGAAGCTCAAGGAAAACGAACTGAAGGCCTTGGTTACATGACCAAGAGAAAAGGTAAGCAAAAGAAATATGTTGAGCTTCCTAGCATGAAGGTATGCACTTTTTGTGGTAAGACTGGATATCTCTATGATCAATGTAGAATAAGAGAAGAAGCTGATAAAAGAAATGTAAAACAAGTGTGGGTCAAGAAAACTGATATTGCATCCACGTCTAGGGAACCCAAGGAAACCTGGGTTCCTGATCCTAATGCTTAGTTTTCTTGCAGGTCCTAGTGAGGGGGAACAACTCGTGGTATCTCGACAGCGGGTGTTCAAAGCATATGACAGGTGATAAATCAAAATTCCTCTCACTAGAAGACTACCCTGGAGGAACAATAACCTTTGGGGATAATAAGAAGGGCGAGATCATTGGAAAAGGCAAAATTGGAAGATCAAAATCTCATTCCATTGATAATGTGTTCCTGGTCGAGGGCTTAATGCACAATTTGCTTAGCATATCACAGTTTTGTGATAAAGGAAACTCTGTAAGTTTTACTTCTGACTCTTGCAACATCATCAACAACAAGTCAGGAAAGGTTGTTCTAGAAGGAACAAGAAGAGGGAATACTTATACAGTTGACCTCAACTTAATCCTAAGGAACAACCTTACATGTCTGAGTGTTGTTGAAGATGATCCCCTGCTATGGCATAAACGTTTTGGACATGCTAGCTTTTCATTACTGGACAAGCTAAGGTCAAGGAACCTGGTTGTGGGACTTCCTATAATCAAGTTCCTACATAACAAAGCTTGTGATGCATGTGTGAAAGGCAAGCATGTTCGTTCATCTTTTAAATTGAAGAAAATGGTGAGCACTACAACGCCTCTGGAATTAATCCATATGGATTTGTGTGGTCCCATGAGGATTCAAAGCAGGAGTGGCAAGAAATATGTTTTGGTTATTGTTGATGATTATTCCAGATTCACTTGGGTTATTTTTCTTGCTAGTAAAGATGAAACTTTTAACGAGTTTGTTGTTTTTGCCAAGAAAATCAGTGGTCAATCCATAGTCCATCTTAGATCAGTGAGAAAGAGGAGAGAAAGAAAAGAGAAAGAGAAGAGATAGAGAAAGAGAAGAGAAGAGTAACAAGTTGGGTGACTTGTTCCTCGGGGTTTCAAGTTCGTTGAGGAACTTGAAGTTTGAGTCTTTAGTTTGTAATAGGACCATTTGCCCTATTCTAGTGAAGATTCTTTTCCCAAAATCCCAAGTGGTCATGGTTTTTCTCCTTGTTAGGGCCAAGGAGTTTTCCATGTAAAAATCTCTCTTGCATCCTTTAGTTCCTTCAGTTTATCTTTCTGTTCCTTTAGCTTACTTAGTCTTAATTTCGCAAAAAGTTTGGCTAAACTCTCATACTACAATTCAACCCCCCTTTCTTGTAGTATTCATTAGAATAACACTAAACACTAGGGATATTGGTTCCACATGCAAGCTCTATGATTATGCTAATTTATAGATCACTCAATCAATTCAACATCACAAGGGACAAACAATAGTTGCAATCAAAGGAATCCAAAAGCTATCTCCTATAAGCCAAGCTAGGGTTCACTATGAATGGCTAACAAGGAAAATCACAATCAAATTCAATCAATTAAAGCAATTCTCAAATCTAGGGTTCATGTCATTGAAATTTGCAATGCAATCTAGATTAATCTTATAGGTTGATCACTCCTAGTTTAATTAATCACATGCACAACTATGTCAACCAATTTAATTGCAACAATCCAATCGATTTAGTATCATCAACTAGCAAAAATCATCAATCAAGCATGCTTCCCCTTCTCCCTAGCAACTAATCTACTCACTAATCATGGTGAAATAAAGGAACAAAACAAATTCAATCAAATTCATATTCATTTAAAGCTTAATCAAAAGAAAATCAATCAATCAACAAATTCTAGAGCTAGGAATATAATCTCAAACAAAATTCAAGAAACTAGAAAGAATTGCATTAAAAGTAAATCAAAGGAAAGAAATCTTACAAATTTTCATTGAATTGAAGAAGGAATTTCAAGATCAAATTGAAATCTAAGATCAAATTCAAGTACAAACAAGTAAATCTTAAACTTATCTCTCTACTTTCTCTCTCTACTATTTCTGGAAAATTATGTCTCAAGTGCAAAAGTTCAGTCGTCATAAAAAAGAAAGTCAAAAGCTATAAATAGAAAAATCGAACGAAGGGGCTGCACAGGGCCGTGCGCACGCACTGACCAGCCGCACGCACCCCTGTGCCGCGCGCGCGCACCCTTGTGTAGTGCACGAGGCCTTGGCTCCTTCGCTTGCTTGATCAAACTCCGCGCTCCCGAGCATCCCCATCATCAGTGCACTCGAGATGATGCCCGCGAGCAAGGCAGTCCCAAAATGAGCAAATTGACTTGATTATTCACCTACAAAACACAAATAAAACAAAGAGAGAAAGCATAACAAAATAAAACTAAAACTAAACTATGAATTATCAACTAAAAATATGAAAAACTCGTAAAAAATAATCGAGAACCAAAGTGAATTATAAAAATGGAAATCAAATAAAACTAAGAAAATTATATGAAAATGATGAAAGAAAAAAAAAATGAACCTAAATCTTATTCTTTTGAGCGCCATAAACGACGCTCATCATTTCATCGTAATCAATACCATGAATTTGCTTGTAACCTTTTGCTACAAGTCTAACTTTGTAAATGAATACATTTCCATCTTTGTCGGTTTTCATTTTTAAAATCCACTTACATCCGATAGGTGTGTAACCCTCGGGTAAGTCAACCAAGTTCCAGAATTGATTTTCAAATATGGAATCCATTTCAAATCTCATGGCCTCTTACCATTTAGCAGAGTCGGTGCTCGCCATCGCTTGCTTGTATATTGCCGGTTCGTCTCCATCCATTACCAGGATGTCTTGATTCTTAGTTAATACAACACCAAGATACCTATCGGGTTGAGACCTCGGCCACTGCGACCTACGTAGGGTAACAGACTGAGCATTTGCATTGTTGGTTTGACTTTGCACATTTTAACCAGCGTCAACAGATGCTATTTGAGAACTTTAACTGCCAATCTGATTTTGTTGCTCGTCCTCTCGAAATTCATCGAGTTCGATTTTTCTCCCACTTGTCATTTTAGAAAGATGTTCCTTCTCCAAAAAGACACCATCTCGAGCAACAAACACTTTGTTCTCGGATTTGTTATAGAAGTAATACCCTTTGGTTTCTTTTGGGTAGCCGACAAAGAAAACCTTATCAGATTCTGGGTGAAATTTGTCAGAAATTAATTTCTTGACATATGCTTCGCATCCCCATATCTTGAGAAAAGACAACCTTAGAGGTTTCTTTGTCCATAGCTCGTATTGAGTCTTTTTTACAGCTTTTGATGGAGCACGGTTCAGTGTTAGTGCACGCAAGCACCAAGCACGCACATACGCGCAACACGCCACGCACCAATGCAGGCTGCTGCTTGCGTGCGTGCCGCTGCTGCTAGCTAGGCTAGCTATGTGCCAGCAGCAAGCTAGTCATGCGCACTTAGCACCATTACCTTGGTGAGGTGCGCATGTTAGCACCATTGGCCCCTAGCACTCGGTTTGCTCGGCGCATTCCAATGCTAGGGGTATTTTAGTGACTTGTTGATTAATTATTGATTTTACCGTCTCGTCTTTTATTAATTTGACTCGACTTGCGACGCTCGGTCTCGACGCCCTAGCTCGATTTCTGACGTCTAAATTCATATTACTCGAGCGACTCACTAATTCCTTCCAAATTAATTCGTCGTGTCGAATCATTAGTTGCTTGGGTGTGACTCGAAGGGTTCAGTCAAGATTTAATTATGCATTAATATTACTGATCGGAAGCGGCCTCCACCTAGGCATTCTGATCACTTGAACTTACTGAACAATTAGCTTTGTAATAGCTCCGAACCCTCGATCGGAATAATACACTTGAACTTCCCAAACTCAACACCAAAGACACACTTCTTGGGATTGAGCATGACCTTGTGCCGCCTGAGTGTGGTAAAGGTTTCTCAAAGGTCAGCAAGATGATCCGTCTGTTGCTTGGATTTGACTATCAGGTCATCAATGTACGCCTCTACATTCCTCCCAATCTAATTAATGAAGACAGTATTAATCATCCGTTGGAAAGTAGCAGGCGCATTCTTTAAGCCAAACGGCATTACAGTATAGCAGAATAACCCCTGATCAGCGACGAAAGCCGTCTTCTCTTGATTTTTTTTCCACAAGGGTATCTGGTGGAAGCCTGAGTAGGCATCCATAAAACTCATCAAGGCATGCCCGGCTATAGAGTCGACTAGTCTGTCGATCTTTGGAAGCGGGTAACTGTCCTTTGGACATGCCTTGTTCAAGTCAGTGTAATCTACACACATGCGCCAGGTACCATTTAGCTTCTTTACAAGCACGACATTTGCAACCCAGTTAGGGAAGTTACATGGCCGAATGACCCCAACGTTTAACAATTTTTTGACCTCGGCAGCTGCTGCTTGACTTCTCTCCTCGCCGTGATTTCTTTTCTTTTGCTGGATGGGCTTCTTTTTGGGATCCATGTCGAGTTTGTGGACAGCGAGATCCAGGCTAATGCTTGGCATCTCTTCCACTTCAAAGGCAAAGATATCTTTGAATTCCTTCAGTAGAAGGTGCATGTTTGCACCCAACCTTTCAAAAGCAACTGTCCCCACCTTAACAGTTTGCTCTAGACGGCTGTCATCCAGAGGAATATCAATGTGATCGCCAGCCGGCTGGGGACGGATCTCATCTTACCGTTCCCCGGTCAGTGATTGCTATTTGTTCTCTTTCTTCACCTCCACCGACTGATCAGCTTTTCTTTTCTTTCCGGCTGCTGATGGGGCTTGGTTAGAGTCCTTGACATCGTCAAGGTCTATTGGCTCCTTTACATCGTCAACACTCTCTTACCGTCTTCTGATCCCCGTTCAGGGAGCCAACAGAGCCATCATCCTTTTCATATTTTAACAACATGAGAGCTGGGATGATGACGGCCTTGCACTCGTTTAGAGTGGGATGGCCCAGAATAATGTTATAGGCGGTCAACTCTTCAACCACCAAAAATCGGACAATCATATGTCGCCCTTTTCCCTTCTCCTCTAGCCGGATGGGTAAATCAATTTATCCGACTAGGTGCATGACCCCTCCCCCGAAACCAACTAGAGGGTGGGAGACATCGCGCAGGTTATCCAGCTTGTACTTCAGCTTGGACAGACACTTGTAGCTGATGAGGTTACAGGAGCTACCCGTGTCTATAAGGATTCGACCAACCAATTGGTTAGCGACCTTGCATTCAATGACAACCGAGTCGTCACGCGGCCGGCGGACTTTGCCCCGGTCCTTCTCAGAGATGAGGACATCCTGGAAGGTACTGCTAGCAGACGCTTGGCCATCATCGATAGAGTGCATCATCTTCTTTAGATGATTCTTGGTGCCCCGGATAGTCAGGCCACCGCTTGCGAATCCGCTTGCTATGGTGTAGACCGGCTCCTTGTCAGTGTCCGAACTACTAGCAGGCTAGGCAGTTCATGGACGATTGTCCTATATTCGTCTCAACAGTCGCTTTGGACTTCAAGATGTAAGATTTCAGCACCCCCCGTCAGCCAGACGGTCCAACGTCTGCTTGAGGCTATAGCAGTCGTTAGTGTCATGGCCGACTTCCTCATGGAAGTGACAGTATTTATTCCTATTCCGTGACTGGACGAAACTCTTCATTGGATTCGGCTTCTCAATGGTCAGTCGATCCTTTATCTCCATGAGGATGGAGTAGCAGTCTTTATTAAACTCGTACCTTGGGACGTACGGTTTGAATTCTTTCTTTTTCTTCTAGGTCGGCTGATCAGACTCATCAACCGCCTAGACTTCTTTTCTCTTTCTACTCCCTTCAGCTTTCTGAGCCGGCTGAGCAAACCGACTCTCTTTTTGTTTGTCAGACTTTTTGGAGTTTGACTGATGGCTGGACGAGCAGAGGTCGATGGCTTGAATAAAGCTCTCCGCGTTTATCAACGCCTCTTGGAGGATGAAGACCCTCTTTCGGACGAGGTCAAACTTAAAGGTTGACCCATCCTTCAGACCCTTGAAGATGTCTGTATAGGCTACCTCATTAGTCAGCCCTTACATCTGGATTCTCACCGGATTAAACCGCCTGACGTAGGAGCGGAGTCCTTTTCTCTCTTCCTATCGTATGGTGCTCAAGTCGAGACTTGTTTTCTTGGCAGGGATGTTCATCGAGAAGTTGGAGGCAAACAGGAAGGTAAGCCTCCTGAAGCTATCAATGCATCCGACTGGCAGGTTGCCAAACCATTGTTGGGTTATGCCCTTCAGGGTAGCCGGGAAGCATCGTCACCACATAGCGTCCTCCAACCCCTGCATGTGCATAAGGTTGGTGTAGGCTATGAGGTGGTCCTCAGGGTTGGTGGTACCATCATAGGCACCAACCAATACATTCTTAACCTTGGCCGGCTGTGCCGCCTCGATTATTTCCCTAGTGAACGCAGAGGTTTGTTCACCAAGTCTGAGTAGACGGAGCTGCCAGTTCAGGGGATGGACATTGCGTGTCGCTTGACCTCCAAAGAAGGTCGGCTGCATGAATGGAGGGACATGCTGCCCGTATGGCATCTGAGGCACATACGGGATTGGTCTAATCATCTGAGGGCCAGAATGGGCAGACTTGCCTCCTACATGGCTCTTATGCAAGGATTGAGAATTCCTTGCAGATGTATTTTAAACTGTTTGGAAAGCTTGATATAGAGGCTGACTCACACAGCTGCTGGCTCCGGTTGTGCTCGATGATCTGTCGAGCATCGGAGAAGGTCTTCTTGCTGCCATCCGGCTGAACAGCTCGAATGACCTTCCTTTTGCCCGTCTGGGGCAGAAGGATCTTGGACTAGTCAATGGCAGGCGTAGTCTTCTCCTTTGGGTGTGGAGTAGGCTGCCTATCTCTGACTAGCTTTCTCCTCTCAGCTTGAGGAGTGTTTTTGGCCGATTGACCCTTGTTAGAGCCAGTCGTCCTCTTATTGATCAAGTCCTTGATTTCACCCTTGAAATTTGTCATGAATTTCATAAGTTCATCTCGGATGACTGGAGCCTGACCTTGCGCTGCCTAGGTGTCCCCAGACAGTGGCCCAGCTAACTTGCTAGTACCAGCTTCATTGTTGCCCCATTCCAGCTTATCTTTGGGACGAAGGCACTTCGAGATGAGTGACCCATCAGGGGCCACATAAGTTTCAACCTCGTAATCGTTATTTGAATCATTGTCCGTATGGACCTCCCCATCGGCAATAGGCCGGTTGGGTTCAGGTGGTACAGACTCTTGAACCATCTTAGAGGTACTCTCCCCACAGACAGCGCCAAATGTTTTGGGTGTTTTTAGTCCCTCGGGAGAGTTACAGCTCGAAGACTGGTCCGGTGCGGCCTATACCTGCAAAACAACGGAGACTCCGAGTGGTTGGAGCTCCGCCTCCGACGGTCAACTTAGAACAGGCTTCGGAAAATGTAAGAGTGCGGAAAATTAAAGTGAGATCTTCTCGAATTTCTCAAGTATTTTCTCTTATGAGAGAGAATGTAGGGTAGTGTAATCAATGAATATAGATGTCCCCAAAATGTGGGGGAATCTCCCTATTTGTCCCTGATTAGGTCACTCTGACCAAATTTCTGATGGGCTGCGCCGAATTACGGCTTTCTCGGGATTTGGGCCCTAAAGGCCGTCTTTTCCCCTAAATACTGGGAACGCCACGTGTCAAATGGAGATAGGTCCAGTTTGGACTAATCTTGGGCTGACACGTGTTGCCTGCTGGTTGGTCCACGTGGCATGGGTAAAAATTACCCAAAACAAACTCTATGATGCGAGTGCTAACCGGTGGCCAATTTTTTTTTTTTTTTTATTGGATGTCCTTGCTTTTTCATGCCTTGATGGTTTGTGATTGTTTGTCTTGGTCTATACTTGATGTTATTGAGTGTTGTTGTTTTCCATGATCAATATCATGTTATTCTTGTTGAAAATCTTCTGATGATTGCTCTTTCATGATGAGTTGGTGATTTTTGCTCCCTTGAATCCAAATCCCTAAATCCAAAACCCTTGAATCCAAATTCCTTTGATCCAAATGATTGTATAGTTGATTTTTTTATTTTGAGTGTATAGTTGATTTTGATATCTTAATTGGTTTGTTTTGATTTGTTTTTGTTGATTAGTTTGATTTTATTTCTTTGTCTTTCTATTTTTGATTTAGTTTTCTTATTATTTTGTTTTGAAGTTACTAACCGTTTTCTTTTTATATAGTTCCATTTTCTCTTTTTCATTCTCACTCGGTTTTAACAATTCTTGCTATGCTTGATTGGAGCCTCATGAAGCTGGTATTTTCGTTACCCCGCTTTTTCTTAGCTTAGCTTGGTTTCCCGGTGAAATCTTTCTTATTTCCCTCTTTTCTTTCTTTTCTTTCATTGCTTGCATAGAGTAGGATTAGTTTAGGAAGAGTTGAATGGTTCAAGGATGTTTGCTTTGTAACACCAAGAGTGTTTGGGGTCATTGGCGATGTTCTCGAATGACCACGTGTTTTACGATTGGGATTTATATGACATGCATGCATCTTTGCACTTTTCTTTATCTTTTCCTTTCTTTTCCTTTTCTTCTCTTTCTACTTTCCTTTTTCATTTCATTCTTTTCAAAAATGCAAAAATACCAAAAATATAATTTTGAGGCTTTCTTTTCATTTTCTTTTCTTGTTATGCTTTTATTATGGACATAATATCTTTCGAACCTTTTCTTTTGAATGAATGGTTTCCTATGTGGTATCAGTATGCACGGTTTGAGAGTATCTTTGGTTGACTCTAGGATAGAGTATGCTAAGGTAGTGTCTTTAGAAATTTTGGGACCTTGTAGCCGGATTCCAATTGTTTGTGGAAAGTTGAAATTGCTCCCTTTTGGTGAATTTGAAACTAATAATGAGTTATTGTTACAACCATGTGAGGTTTTTTTTCTTTTCAAGCCTTCTACATATTTTGCATGAGCGGCGCATGGATCCTTGACTATTGTATGATTTATCTAAAATTTGACTCTTGTCTCCCGAGATCACGACCTAGCCATTTAGGAAGGACAAAGGCATCTTTTCGAGGTGGTAGTTTTTACTTTTCTAGGATAGTTTTCTTTTCATTATTTTGGGGTTTTCATTTGCCTACTTGCTAACCATTTGAGCCATAAACCTTCATTTCAAGCCATATCTTTAGATTTTGAGCCTTTTGTTTCATTCTTGTTTACATTATTGGTTTTTGTGAAGCAATTGATCATTTTGTTGGAGAATACAGTGGATGAGTTGTATATTGGTTCTTATAATGTATGCATGTTTGTGTTGTAAATATCTTGTGAATAAAAGGCAAATGCCAAGTTGAAAAAGCCATCCATAGTCAAAAGAGGCGAGGACAATGAATTAATGTGAAATATTGAAAAAATGAAAAAAGAAATGAGAAAAAGCAAAGCAATTCAAAAAGCTTTGGCAAAATTGAAAAAAGTGAAAAATGAAAAAGTTCAGAAAAAATATTTTGATGTAAATATTTCTCCATATTTCAAGCATTGAGGAAAATGCTTCATTTTAGCTTGGGGGAAAGCGTTCTTACGATTTTTGTATATATGTTTGTGATTTTGGCTTTGAATAAGCTTGGGGGTGTTGGTGTTTTTGTTTGGTGATTGCTTGATTATGGTGTTGAGGATTGATCACCCTTTGCTTCACAATTTAGGTAAACCACCAAATTTCAAATTTTGGCCTACCTTCATCCTTTTCGCCCTTGCATTACAACCCTTCTCAAGACCTTTTAACCTTTGTGGTTGAGTCACAAGTCGGTGGAGGGAGATGTGAGTCAAGCCTATAGAGCGGTGTGCATTAGTCAAGATGTCGAGTAGCCTAAATCTCTTTATTTTTCCGGTTCCTTCGATGAATCATTGAGATGCTCATTAGAGGTGTATTTGAAGCTAATTGGGAGATCGTGGTAAATAATGTTTGAGATGAAGGTGAATTATGTTTCATCGTTCTCTATGCTTAGCATATCATATGTTTCAATCAACCTTAGATATCTTGGAATGTGCATAACAGACAAAGATACCTTAGAGAACTACAACTTTCAACACCACATGAGAAATAGGTTGCCTGGCATTCTTCTTGAAAATCATAAAAGATGGCACAACTATAAACAACAGCAACGTGCTTTTCCAAGTGTAAATGAGTAAGCAATTAAGGCTCGGATTTATTAAGCCTATTCAACTCATCCTGTTCATGCCTTTGAGCATCAAGAGCAGTTTCATAACAGACAAAGAATTCAACACAGGTCACATGAGGGTTTGTAAAATTACAAAAGAAACTGTTTTCACCTTCAGACCTAGAAGTATAATGGAGTAACCCACCCATAAATAAGTCCCTGAAATATGCAGGGATCCAAAGATGTTTAATCTTGAACATGTAAGCAAACCACTCATGATTGACAAGGTCAAATTCCTCCATAACACTGTTCTAGACATCAACAAATACATGGGGATCAATTTCTCTCCCAAACTATTGCACTTAGCTTTTTCAAGAACTCAGTTTCATTACAAAACTGAGTTCCAACCTTTTCAGGTACCTTCCTCATTGTGTGCCACATACATAACCAGTGTTTAGTCTTGGTAAAAACCTTATGTTTGGCAATACCCATTGCAGGGTCTTGATCAATGATTATACAGCAGGGTTCTCCTCCCATACACTTCAAAAAAGTTTGAAATAGCCACACAAAAGATTCTACATCTTCTTTAGATAATAAAGCAGCACAAAATGTAACGCATCTCTTATGATTATCAACTCCAGTAATAGGGCAGAAAACCAATGAATATTTATTTGTGTCATAGGTAGAATTAAAAGATAGAGAGTCCCCAAACAATTGATAATCTCTTCTACCAATAGAATCAGCCCAAAAAACACGTGTCAACACAGTAATCAAAATAATAACCCCCTTTACTGGTTTTCACTTTTTGTTCAAGGTTTTGAACAAACAATGCACCATCAGCATTAGAGATATAAACTTTTAAGTCCCTAGAAAAATTTTTGAAATCATTTTTACTGCCCCTGACATTTTGAAACCCACCACAAAGTTCTTTCATGATCCTATAAGACATAACAGCCCCTATATTAAACTGTGAGTTGTCAAAAATAAACTTCTCATGAGCAAAATTTAAACCAACTTCATATTTAGTAACCTGCCTAGTAATAGGTATAGAAAAAGGGTGAGAATGAGGCTCATAAAAAGAATAAACCATATACTGGCCACCATTACAAAACCTAAATTTAATCTTAGCGGGACATCCAACTCTCTTCACAGTCTTTTTCCTTAAACATGCACTTTCAACTTGTTTACCAGTTTTCTTGTTATTTGTCACATACCCTTCTTTGCTACATAATAAATATTTAATTACAGTAACTCCTTTATCATTAGAATCATCCTTATTCTTTTGTACTTTAGGTGTACTAGAACGGACTTTAAATCCACACTCATTGGCATATTTGTAATAAAAGGCAATACCATGTTGAAGAGTATCAAATTTCATTCCAACAAAGGGTTTGTTTTCCAAAGAACAACCTGGCATATACTCTTTATCACCTCCAGAATTATAATATATCCTAGGAAGCATAGGCTAAGTGGGTGTTTTAAAAAATTTTACATTCATATCTTCATTAGTGACAGCAGCAGAACAATGCTCTACACTTTCAGTCATCTTCTTAGAAAGTAAATGAATCAAAGAAAAAAGTAAATTAATAATAATAACAAAAAGTAAACCAATTTTAAAAAGTATACTAATAAAAACTAGGAAAAATTGTCAAAAACCATCTTTTATAACACGTTTTTTGTGAAAAAATACCTTATAAAAATTTTCTTGTAAAAACACACCTAGAACCAAATTTATTTTGCGAAATAAGACCTTAACCCGGTTTCAAAGCTTTGACCTTGTTTTCCGGCATTGACCCACGTGAGGGTCACGTGCTCAACCCCTCCCTCCTCAAACCCGCCAAAACAACAGCCTAACCAGCCCAACCGCCGACACTACCACCTAGCCGCCACTAGAACCACTTCTCAGCCGCCGCCGACACCACCACCCATCAACATAGCCTTCGAAAAAATCCCTTTTCTTTCTTTTTTACCCTTTCCCCCTCCAATTAGGCTTTCTCACTCTTCTATTTTTCATAGCAACCCTTGAATTTTTTTTAATTGAAGGGAAAAACTCCATTAGCTACCCTCTTCTCTCCTCTCTATTAGTTTTTTAGGGGAGGGTATAATTTTCTAGGTGAATTTACGTGGTTTTCAGTGGGACGTGGGTGGTTGTAGGGGTGGGTGAGGATTTTTATGGGTGGGTTTTAAGTGATTTGGGTGGGTGGTGATGGCAACTAGGTTGATGGGTGGTCATGTCGGCGGTTGAGAAGTGGTTCTAGTGGTGTCTAGGTGGTGGTGTCGGCGGTTGAGGTTGATTATGGTATAGTTTTGGTGGTTTTGTGGAGGGAAGGGTTGAGCATGTGACCCTCACGTGAGGGTCCGTGAGGGTCAACGATGGAAAACAGGGTCAATGCCCTAAAACCGGCCTAAGGTGTTATCTTGCAAAAAAAATCTGGTTTTAGGTGTGCTTTTAAAAGAAATTTTTATAAGATGTTTTTTCACAAAAATAGTGTTATAAAAGGTGGTTTCTTACAATTTTTCCTAAAAACTATTAGAGGTATACTAAAAAGCTAATGACTTAAAGCAAAAAGTGAAAAAAAAAAACTGAAAAAATTAAACAAACTAAAAAACATGAAGTTAAAAGGATTAAGCAAAATTAATAATGAAAAGTAAATGACTTAATGCAAAAAGTAAATTTAAAACCACAAGTTCTACTACTTGATTAAGACCAGCCAGCCATATAGCAACTATATACATAACAACTACCATGAATTGGGTAAGTAAGTGTAAAACCCTAAATCGGGAATAAAAAAAACATAAATCGGAAAAATAAAGCCCTAAATCAAACACTAAATCATATAGAATAAATCATAGAACAATTAATAAGTGAAAATTGATAAATATTACAATAAAAAACCATAAATTGTAATGAATGAAACAATGAATTCAAACAAAATCATAATATAATGCAAAGAACAATAAATCGTAATATAAGACTCAAAACAACACAAAATCATACAATAAGACTCAAAATTAAAAATAAAAAAAATTAAAAATTAAAAAAAAAACCAAATCGTAATATAAAACCCTAAAATGTAGTAATTAATTCAAAAAAATCCCCAAATCGTAGCATATGAACCATAAATCGTAGAAAGTACTTCAAAAAACACAAAAGCATAACAAAACAACACTAAATAAAACAGAAATAAGCTAAAAAAATCGAACGAAAACAAAAATAACAATTCAAAAATAATAAATCGAATGAAAAAACAAAAAATCTCAAATTGAACAAAACATATCGCAAATCGATAAAAAAATTCACTAAATCGCAAAAAGTATAATAAATAAAAAAGAATTACCTCAAACAATGACGAAAATCAAAGAATCACAGCAAAAAAACTGATGAGCGAAGAACAAAATCCCGATTTCGATACAAGAGAAACGAAAATATAGAGAGTTTTGAGGGTAGAGAGAGAAAGTACAAGAGAGGAGAGAGAAACAAAAGAACTGCGAAAAGAACAGGAGAAAGGTTATTCAACTGGCAAAATTACCAAAATGCCCTTTAATGAAATTGAAAAAGGCGGGTGAAACACAAGCCGTCAGATTAAGAGCAATCAACGGTCACGATGAGTTCCTAGTTCCTATTATAGGACTTGGTTATATATATATATATATATATATATATATATATATATATATATATATATATATATATATATATATATATATATATATATATATGTTATTTGAATTTTCTACTCATGGTTTAACAGTCACTTGACAATCATACTTGTCCATTTATTGGTATTAATAATGTACTACAAAAAATGAACGGTCGTCTAAAGCTGTGTTCACTTTTCATTTTCTCTGAATATCTTGGGAAAGGTTGGTTGCAAAGAACGGTTATATATAATCACAACTTTTATTGAAAACAAAACTCTAAACTAACTTTTTATCCTAATAAATCTATCCAAGTTTTATTGAAAATAAAAATTTAAAATAACTTTTTTATTCTACTGAATCTATCCAATGTTTTTATTTTATTCTACAAACAATATATTCAAATAAATTCTACGTGTTGTATGAAAATTAATTGTCGCCTACGTGGTGTGACACTTGGCTAAAAGTTGGAATGCCAAGTGTCGCTGTCTCGTGAGTTGACTAAAATTTTAACTTTATATATTAGTATGATATAATTACAATTGACATACTACCTCCGGTTCACATTACTTGCAATTTTTGCCAAAAAGGGACGGTTCACATTACTTGCAATTTTTGTCAAAAAGGGACAGTTCACATTACTTGCAACTTTTGTTTTTCTTTCCTTTTTTAGTAAGTTTTTAACTACACAATGACGAATTTACCCTTACTTTTTTTAAAAAACATCCTAATTAAGCTATCCCAAGATTCATTAATTTCATCCATCATCTTCTTCCCCATTATTTTTCTCTCTCCTCCTCCAACCCCATTGTCATGATGGTAGGTTCAAATTGGTGGGTCGTTGGTGGTAGGTGGGTTCAGACCGATGTATTCGTGGGTGGTAGGTAGGGTGCTAGGTTCAGATCGGTGGTTGATGGATTCGGTGGGTGTTGGGTTTAGATCTGTGCTTGCTAGGTTTAGATCGGTGGTAGCTTGGTTCGGCGGTGCTGGGTTTGGTTGGTGTTGGGTGGTCGTCGGTGGTTGATGGGTTCGTAAGTTAGTGGGTTCGGGGTTGCTGGGCTCGGCGGTGCTGGGTTCGATGGTTGCTAGGTTCGTCGGTGATGGGTTTGGCGTTGCTAGGTTCGTCGGTGCTGGGTTCAATGCCTGCTAGGTTTGTCAGTGTTGGGGTCGCTAGGTTCGGGGGAAGATCGGTGCCAGGTTTGCTGGGTTCGATGGTAGGTGTTGGTGGTGGGCGGTTTCTGTACATATAGGTGGTGGTGGTGCTAGGAGCGGCGGTAGGTGGTGGTGGGGCTAGGAGCGGCAGTAGGTGGTGGTGCTAGGTTCGTTGGTAGGTGGTTGGTTCACTGGTAGGCGGTGGTGGTGGTTTCTGTACAGTTGGGTGGGTTGGATTAATGCTTAAGTATATACTCTTATTTTTCAATAATCATGTTTATGATCTTTTGTCTAGGTTTCTGCAATACCTCCCAAAATTACAAGTAATGTGAACCGGAGGTAGTATATTAGATTTACCATGACTCCAACCCAATTTTTTTGAAAAGTGAAAAGCCCTCGAGATTAAAGTATTTATCGGATTTAAGTCATTAACTGCACCACAAATACACACTACAGTATTACAGGCCTCATCCCAAGGCTCAAGCATAATAAACTTAGAAATATGGAAAAGATGATCATTTTCTTGACAATCCTCTTCTTCTTCTCTTCCTTCACCTCTGCCAAATTTTCAATTTTCAATGAATTTCAGGCTGATAATCCCATTGAAGCGTTCAATTTATTCCCAAAAAGACCTGTTAACATAATCAATAGCTCTGATAATGGCGATCTTTCTCACAGCGGCCCAAAAATCGTCGAAAAGAGGTTCAAATTTCCCAATTTCTACGATCCTAGTGGTGCAGCTGTTGAAGAATTGGGCCATCATGCTGGTTATTATGAGATTCAACACTCTCATAATGCTAGGTTTGTGTTCATAATTCTTACTCTTTGAATTTTTTTTTTTAAATTTTTGTGGTTGTAAAAGTTGTTAGTAAAATTGAAATTTCAATTTTAGATTGTTGTTAAAATTTGTTGATAAAGGTTGATTCTGGGTTATTATTTGTGTTGCAATTGAATCTGATTGTTTGTTATAACTTCTAACACAAAAATGCATGGCTGTTTTTGGCAAAGAAATTAATTATATATAATCTTAAATATGTGTAAGAATTTGATGAAGATGTAAGAAAAATGGATAAAGATAAAGAAAGAAAAAATTATTTTTGGACATCTAAATTCTAAAATGATTAATTATGCATTTTTTCTTTCCCTAAATAGAAGTAGAGTTGCGAAATATCGAAAAAATAGGGCAACTTAGTGATCATAGACTTCAATTAGTTGAGTTAGTAGTTAACATAATTTTATCAAGCTTTAAAATTAGATAAAGATGAACTTGCATTTACATACAGCTTTTTTGATGGGGTCTGAACTTTAAGGTCTGGTGCATTGTGTTATTAGTAAATTCCTTACGTTTGATAACCCGGAACAGTTATTGTGGGCATTAGGCCATTGTATGGTCTAATTAGGGTCTACATCTGGTAATTAATTATGGGCAATCAAGTGTTGTTTGTTCAATTAGGCTTACTGCTTGCATTGTTCAGCTACATTTTTTGGCTTATAAAGTAGACATTTATCCATGATCTTCGTCATTTCTGTGATACTCGTCAATTATGATGAATTTTCTAAATGTTTGTGTACCTGTGTCATCTGTAGGATGTTCTACTTTTTCTTTGAATCACGTAACAGAAAAGAAGACCCTGTTGTTATCTGGTTAACTGGAGGGCCTGGTTGCAGCAGTGAGTTGGCTCTCTTTTATGAGAATGGGCCATTTAAAATTGCAAACAACTTGTCCCTTGTATGGAATGAATATGGCTGGGACCAGGTACTTTAGACACTTACTGCCTTTTGACTTACATAGTGACGTGTGAAATTGTGCTATGCTTCATACATTAATGTCTCTTGTGAAATTAAGTCGTTCTGAGTTCCTGACCACCATGACATTATCTAAGCATAGATGATATGTGCTTTGAGATTTATAAAGATGGAATAAAGTCATCCACATTGTGGCCGTAAACTACCTTCAAGGCTTCATGCCAAAGTATCTCATTCTTAATGCTGTTTACATGGTAGTCATTGTCTTGAGTAACAAACTTGAGACTTTAGAATTTGAATCTATGGACTTGGGTGTCTTACACAAGTATGTGTCATTGTGTCCTAGTGTCACACTCTATTGTAAAGTATGAGAATTTAATATTACGCGTATTATGAAAAAAATTATGATTTTTTTTTTTTTTCAAATTGAAGTGTCAAGTTTCCGTAATACATAGTCATGTTGGAGTGTTGAGGACATGACACAAGCTCTAGAAATGATATAAAGCTGGGATTGGATGCCCATTATGATGGTTCCATGATCTGAGTTGCCTTAATTGATAAGGTCATTTAGTCGGATGTAATGATTCTTACTTTACCAGATTGAAGGGTTGTCATTTGGTTAAGGAGGCTGGTTTCAAAAAAAGAAAAAAATTTGGTTAAGGAGGCTGTCTGGTACTTTTTTGTATACATAAAAGTGTAACTATGTAGGGCAGGTTACAGTAGAAATGTAGAATTGTTATAGGTTTTAAATCTGGATGATCAGATTGAGGATAACACTTCAATTGTTATTGGTTTTTTATTTATTTATTTATTTATATATTCTTTTGGTAAAATCCTATTTCAATTTTAGAAGTAATACTACTAGTTTCTTGAGGTTATATGTGGAGTTTTAGTCTCTTGCCCATTTTCACAGCAGATTCCAGAACATGCTATTATTAAAAATATCATTTAACAGCCAGAGTTATTGCTGTTTTGCAGGCTGCCAACCTCATCTTTGTTGACCAGCCCATTGGGACTGGATTCAGTTACTCCACTGACAGACATGATATACGACATGATGAAAGTGGGGTTAGCAATGATTTGTATGACTTTTTACAGGTAGATCTGTCTTACCATGTGTCAAACTTTTGGTCTCATTCTCTCAGGCTTTCTGAATAGAATTTTCTTGTGGTATTTACTTCGACATGATATTTTTCTGGGATGTTTCGTTTTATCATTAATCATTCTTTTGATTAGATAATCATGAATCAGATAGTAATTACTAAGAAGATGTGAGAACTTGGTCTTAGGTAGTGGATCACTCATTATGTATAGACAGCTGTATCCTTGCCTACCTCTTTTGCAAGTACTGGATATCTATAACCAAGCTGCATCTTATTCAATCTCTTAGACAACTATTTGATACCCATAATCATGTAGCTTTCAAGGCTATAGTAACTGAAGGAAGAAGAAAAATTATGACAATTGCAGTAATGAGAAAAAGGATCGTGGTTACCTTATTCAATTTACATTTAGGCTTGAATGCACTGACATAGATAGGTAAAAATGCATTCTGCCCTAAGCTTTAGCCTGTTTTGTTGTCTGTTTATCCTTACCATTACATTATTATTGTTGGGAAATTCTCATATTGTTAATCAGAAACAAATATTATTATCTCTGGTAAACTTATATCAACCATGAAATCAATGGCTATCAGTACCTAACAATTAAGTTGAATTTCTAATAGAGCTGTCAATTCAGGTATTCAAGTCGGGTTCGAGTCGGGTCAAATCAGTTTTTGGGTTAAATCAAGTCTCGGGTCAAATCAGGTTCAGGTTATGTTGGGTCAATCTAGCCTTAGATCAGGTTCGGGTTGGGTCAATTCCAGTTCAGTTTATTCTGGGTCATTCACCCTTTCGGGTGTAGGCCGGGTTCGATTCGTGTCAAATTTAGATCGGATTTAATTTCAGGTTCGGGTTGGGTTGAGTCGGGATTGGCGGGTAAATAAATGGTACATTCGGGTTCGGGTTAGGGTTAGGGTTGGGTAAGATAATTTTTTGATCGGATAATCTTAAAGTTGGATCATTCTTGGTTTTGGTTCAAGTTCAATTCAAATAAATATCATTGTGGTCAAGTTGAACCTATATAATTATACCTTCCATAATTTGATCAAGCATCATCAAGATTTTATTAAACCTATATACGAAGTAATAGAGAACAACAAGTATATAAGCTGAACCCAATATGGATTGAGGGTTTACAGAATTGTACCAGTATATATATAAGCTAAACAAAAGGTATATAAAAATTTTATTAAACCTTCCATGACTCGGGTCAATAACAGGTTGTGTTGGGTTATAATTATTTTCAGGTTCTAATTGGGTTGGGTACTAGTCAGGTTCGGATTATTGTCGGGCCGGATTAAATTGGTTGACGGTTACCATCAGGTCGGGTGCGGGTTCAGGTCATAAAGTATTGGATCAAATTGATTGTCGGTTAACATCAAGTCGGATTTGGGTTACAGGTCTCTAATTTCACCCCATTTTTCGGGTACAAGTCGTGTTCAGATCATTGCTGGTTCGGTTTGGGTTCTCAGGTCGGGTCAGTTTTTGATAACTCTAATTTCTAACCATGATCAACAAACACTATCATCCGCATTCATCAAATTTCTCCCAACTACACACTGGAAACCAGAAACCCACAGCTGTTGTTACACTCTTGGTTCTTGCCCAGATTTGTAGCCCTGCCATGAGCCCAGCTGTAGTTTGCAGCGATCAACGCCACCAGTGTGCCAGGAATCTGCAGCCACGAGGCTTGTTCCCCTCGACCTGTCTTGCAAAACGTTTGACAGGGAATATAGCAATAATTCTGGCAACAATTGCTCAATTTGGGCATTGTTTAGAAAAAATTAAGTGTTATTCAACGGGCTTAATTTGTTAATAAGAAACATGCTAGTAATTAGGGTCAACAGAGAATTCGCAGCAATTAAGTAGAGAAACTAATATCCCCTAGATAGATTGTATTGATTGATCAAAGCAATCTCAATACAATTCCCTTCTTTCGAGAGGTTCGAGAGGAAGGAATTCTCTCCCAATACTTCTATTTATAACTTCTCTGCATATTTTTCCCCCATTAACATTCTACTATTTATTACAATTATTCCCTCATAACAAACTGACAACTCAGCTAACAAGAAATAACAAACTATTTCTGAATTACTTGATTGCCCTTCCTCCATGACAAACTTCAGTAACTGATTCCACATCAGCCATCCAGTTGCTGCTGCTCTGGATTGGGCCTTCTACGAGCATAGGTAAAGTGCACTGCAGGCCTGGGTTGAGCTCTTGCAAAACATTTCCAATCTTGGGCCATTCAAGCTCTACTACTCATACTTTAACCGTTTAACGGGATTAAGCTCCTCTATATGGTTTTAATATCTTAGATATGTAAATATGTTTTAGTTGAGGGACCTTTAGGAAAATAATGGCGAGCATGGGCTGTCAAATGTGTTTAGGAATACTTAGCATAATTTAACTTATCAGTAACCAACATTTAATTTGCGGATCATAGAGAGGTAATACTCAATGAAAAGCACACTATTATGTATTACATGAAAATCTATTTTACTAGGATTCTTGGGAAGTAAAGTGCCCAACACGAAGGCAAAATGAATTTTATGATTTCATGTTATATACTTCATTCTTTAACAAGTGCAACTTAAGTATTCTTATCCCTTCCAGGTGTTGGAAATATGTAGGCCACTACTACTGTTAATAGGTAATTGAACATTCAGAGTGATGAAGATGACAGATATATCATTGGGCTATTCACGAATATAAACAAGTTGCATATTGTCTAAACCTTCTTTCCTATGAGCAAGCTTAAAAATATTTGTTTTCTATAAGTTTTGTAGAATTGACAGTTTTAGCCAGGTTGTTCACAAACTGCTCATGAACATATTTTGTCAGTGCTAATACTATACTCTCGTTGCATGGTGAAATGAGGACAACTTTAGAAATATGAAAAGGACAGTATACCGTTTCACTGGCCATAGTTTGTCCTAGAAAGCAAATAAATCCATATAATGTTCCTGGTTATTGACCTAAGGAAAATATTGCAATGGTGCTAATTGGATGAACTTCCATGAACTGGTGTAGAATCTGAGCTTGATACCCAATAGCAGATTCACTAATTAACTAACTTAAAGTCTGAGATTGTCCCATTCTCACTCTCCTGTTTTTGTGTCCCCCTTTCTGTCTTAATTAGTTATGTGTTGTATGCACATTTATTTGTCTATCTTTAGAGGAGAGTTTGGATGGATGCCGTATGAGTACCTGTTACTGGTTATTGGAAATCCAGTAATTTAGTGGTTTTATCTTTAATTTGCAGAACTCAAGAACTAATTCCATAATGGCTTCCTTTGCCTCTCCAAATTTGTTTTTATTTCTTATCCACGTTTCCTTCATCAATTCACTGCCTATAATTTTCTCTCGTTTTGATACTCTTCATGTTCTGATGTCTTATTGAGACTGGCTAACATAAATTTTTGATATGTGATCATCAATTTTTACATCTTTTCTGCTCATGTAAGGTGTATCAAACTGAGTGTGTCTATCTAATGTGATAAGAAATCGGGCACTAAAATTTCCATCTGATAGCTTTGATGCTTTCTGCTACTTAATGCAAAGTGTTGGAGCTTTGGTGGATGATATTGCTTTTCAGAAGCAGCATTACTGCTTGTACTGCTTCAGGTCATTTTTCACAGAAATTGATACACCTTCTGCTGCTTTTGATAGGAAATTTTTGACAGAAAATGCATCTTATCTGGTTGCAGATATTTTCATAAGATGGTTGTTGATAGAGATCGACATACATACAGTTTTCAACTAATTCTCATTCAAATTCATAACAGTAAAATCTGGGAAAACATATATTAGGTTAATATTTACTCCTATTTGTAGTACGCCTATTATTAGGTGATTCTTCCTTTGTTTATTTATACTTGCAACACACCTTTTTTTCATGCTATTTAATGAAGCGATTAGACTAGTCAAACAAAGAAATTAAGCTATAAAAGCTAAGCCATTACTTATCACTTTCTTCTTATTGGTGGTAAATTTTTGTCAATTTATTTGTCCACTTACCTAGTCTAATATTTCCCTTAAAGTGCGTGCCAAGTAGACATGAAACAGTTTGCAATTGTTACCACCCCTTTGAAAATTCAAGAACAAGCAAATAATGTCTACAAGTATTGAAGACTATGAAGAGAATTAAAAAAGGGAGAGAAGTGATGATATAGAGAATCGGAAGAAATAAACCACCCTAGCACTATGTAGTAGTATTAATGAATGAATCCAGATCACAAGAATTCATCGTGTGAAAATTTATGCTCCTCAACCTCTCAAAAACTCTCTCTTAGTGTTTTAAACTTTTAACTATTTTAAGTTTTGCGAATACTTTACAAAGTGGCTTTTGTGAACTGATTTATATCAAGAGTTTTATGAGGCATTAATGAAACAGTGTTTTATATCTGGGCTAACAAAGATGATGCGTATCCAAGACATGAATATCATCATTTTATTATTTTTATTTATTTTTATTGAGTCGTCTATTAATCATGAGGTTGAGTGGCGTCAATCCAAAAGTTACGCGTGATCAATCAAATTAGAGTTGGAGTAGAATTAGTAGATTGATAAGATATTATTTTCTAATATTATTAGAAGATATATTTTGCTATTTAGGATAGGTTATTTGATATCTATATCTTATATATTTTATTTATCTTTTAGTTATCCTAACGGCATGGGATGTTTGTCTATAAATATTCTTTATTTTCATTATTAAAGGTAGAGAAGTTTTGAGTTATGATCAATTCGTATGAATTGTTTTAGCAAGAGAATTGCATATGATATTTTGCTGGGAAAGCTACCAATTTAGTTGTTATTTAGTCTTGGCTAGATTAAATAGATTCATATCCCCAAAATTCCTGAAGAGTTCATAGAAATACGTATCAAATTGGTGTGGCTGCTGGGATCGCTGTTAGGCGAGGGAAACGGAGCACTTCTTGAAGTTCATGCAAAATTTTGTTGAGATCGGGCCTAAAAAATATCAGTTTTGTAGGTCAGATTGTTTGGCTTTGTTCTCCTTCGTTTCTAAGTCTTTTGGGGTGATTCTTTTTTTCAAATTGGTTAACTTTTTGTCTAGTTTCCACTTGGGAAATTTGAGAATTTTATGAGTAGCGTAGATATTAAACTGGGTTCGTTTTTGGCAACTGGTCAAAAATCGAATTAGTCAGATAGTGTTGAGAAGAAATTAAACTGTAACCACTTGGCTGGGTATTTTTTGCTGAAATTTTGATCGAGTCTTGTAAACATATAGGGCTAGCATCATACAAAATTTTAGAATTTTTCAAGGTGTTTTGATTGGGTTTTTGTCCTCAAACTTTCGATCAATTTTCAGGACTGGTTTTGTGTGTTTTCTTATTCACTTCAACATGGTGAATCAAGCTGAATTTGCAGCATTGTTGGATGAGCTGAAGAAAATTAATGCTCGATTGGATAAGTCGGAAGAAGTTAATGCAACACTCCAGCAAGAACCACATAACCGTGACTCAACTCCGCCCACACGCAATCACACAGTTGAAGAGATCAAACTTGCTGATTTGCCCACTTTTGAAGGTGATGGAGACCCGGAAACTTATCTTGATTGGGAACGAAGGTTAGACCGTCTCTTTAGGTACAAGAACCTAGATGACACTAAGAGGTTTCACTATGCTATCCTTAAACTGACCAAATATGCATCTCTTTGGTTTGAATCCTTTCAAAACCAACGAGAACGAGATGGGAAAGCACAACTTGCAACTTGGACTGAATTAAAACAAAAGATGAAGAAGAAATTTGTGCCACGATCGCATAAACAAGACTTGTTTTTGAGGCTAAACTCTTTGCAACAAGGGTACATGACAATTGATAACTATATCAAGGAATTTGAGAGATTATATATAGCATGTGATTGTGAGGATGAGGAGGAACAAAAAATTGCTAAGTTTGTTCTTGGCCTCAACACAAGCCTGCGTTTTAAGGTCGAATTGCAGCCCCTAACTACCTTCGATGACGTTTGCTCGTTGGTTATGAAGTTGGAAAAACAGAACAAGGGGAAGAGTTTCGTTTTAGGGCAATTTTCGGCACCAAAAGCTGAGCATATTGCTGCCCACGAAACTGAACAACAAGCTGCCACCAAAGACGACACCATGGCTGCCTTAAAAAGCAAACTTGAAAAGGCTCCACTCTCGCAGCAACCAATGAGGAAGACAGTATGTTTTCGGTGCCAAGGTTTGGGTCATGTTGCCAAACAATGCCCCAATCGTTCCATGGTTACTCGGGAGGAATTTTGTACGTTTATGTTGCATTATATGGATGATGTTACAGTAGATGAGCAACAACAACCTTTGAACGATATTACGTCGTCGGATTTTTGGGAAGCTCAACCACGATGCACTCCGGAAGATGAGGGACATGCTTTGGTCTTGCGGCGTTCTTTGATTTCCGATTCGGGGGATGATTTTGACACTCAAAGGTGTAATCTCTTCCACTCAAATTGTCTTGTTAAGGATAAAGTGTGCTCTTTTATCATTGACAGTGGAAGTTGCACTAATGTGTGTGCTCTAAATTTAGCCGAATCTTTGCAATTACCTATGCGTAAACACCCTCATGCTTACAAATTAAATTGGTTGAATGATGATGGAGGTGTTCGGGTTCAAAAGCAAGCATTGGTTAATTTTAAAGTGGGAAGTTATACGGATGAAATGTGGTTCGACGCAATCCTATGACTGCTTGTGCTCTACTTTTAGGTCGTCCATGGCAAACCAATCGTCATGTCATCCACAATGGCAAGACAAATGAGTATTCTGTGCTTATGGGGGATAAACGGTTGCTCCTCCAACCTTTACCACCAAGAAGGCAGTCACCTACAACTAAACAAGAGAGTTCTAATAATCATGTATGCTTGAGTTCTTGCCGTGACGAGGTGCTTGATACTACCACTATTAAGAAAGATTGACGCAACCAAGTACTACAATCGAGGAAGGGTACAACATTGGATGTTGGTGATCGAGTTTGGTTGTCACTCACAGCTCAAAGGCTTCACGTGAATCACAAGGATGGTGAACCTATGGATGAGGGTCCATTCCAAATCATTGACAAGGTGGGGTATGAAACCTTCAAGGTCCTATTGGGTGATGGAGTGTGTGCTACCTTGTCTTCGTGCGACCTAGTTCCTTGTTTTCCCGATGAAACTTGAGGACAAGTTTTTTTTCAAGAGGGGGAGTGAGATGCGTATCCAAGACATGAATATCATCATTTTATTATTTTTATTTATTTTTATTGAGTAGTCTATTAATCATGAGGTTGAGTGGCGTCAATCCAAAAGTTACGCGTGATTAATCAAATTAGAGTTGGAGTAGAATTAGTAGATTGATAAGATATTTTTTTCTAATATTATTAGAAAATATATTTTGCTATTTAGGATAGGTTATTTGATATCTATATCTTATATATTTTATTTATCTTTTAGTTATCCTAACGGCATGGGATGTTTGTCTATAAATATTCTTTATTTTCATTATTAAAGGTAGAGAAGTTTTGAGTTATGATCAATTCGTATGAATTGTTTTAGCAAGAGAATTGCATATGATATTTTGCTGGGAAAGCTACCAATTTAGTTGTTATTTAGTCTTGGCTAGATTAAATAGATTCATATCCCCAAAATTCTTGAAGAGTCCATAGAAATACGCATCAAAAGACTTATTGGTATAAACAAGGACATGTTGGGTGTAAAAGAAAGCTAAATTTAAAACTGAATCTGAAGCAACATGGACGAGTCACACCAGTCATGGATGTGTGAAATCAAGAGAAAATCCAAGTTTCAAGGGGCAAAAGTGTACACTTTTTGGCTATGTTACATGGACTCAGGAATGGGTGTTGGACACAGACACACATGTCCAAGTGTCCGATCCGGAAAGTCTTAAAAATTTAGGACGCGGGGATTGTTCGATATTTGGACACGGGTACGGAGACATGTCAATACGTCACTTAAATTTATATAAATAAATTATATATTATAAAAGCTTTAAATTTTCATTACGTCCATCCCTAATTTTTTTTTTTTAGTTCTTTTCTAGGTAAATTCTACCAATAAATGGCAGTCTTTTTTTTCTCCATCTTCTCTATATCCATAGTGGTCTTGTTTTTCTTTCATATTTGTCCTCTTTTTTCCTCTCCACTCTTAATGGAAGTGTTCGAGTGCACCGTGAAGGGTTGGACACGTGCCCCGTGTCGTGTCGTGTCATGTCCGATTTTAGCCATGTCCAATTAACATAACAATTTGGTAAATAAAAGGGTAAAAATGCTCGCAATATCTGTCTTACTCCTGCAGAGGTACTCCAGGTAAATAAAATACATGTTATTTTAATGTTAATTCTTATTATTTCAATTTATATATATTTTATTTCACCTTTTTTTTCAGTCATCTTCTTCGCACACTCTCTTCCTTCCTCTTAGCTACTTCAACTCAAAATCACACATTTTCTCTCTCTTCTCTTCTTCTAGTTTTCTAGTTTTTCCAGAAATTAACCTCCCACACTCATTCTCTCTCTCTCTCTCTCTCTCTCTCTCTTCCTCTCAGCTACTCTAACTCAAAATCAAACACACTTTCTCACTCCTCTTTTCTTCTTTCAATTTTCTGGGTTTCCTATGTATCAATTGATTTGAAATCATTTAAGGGTTCAAATGTGTTCATATCCAGAAATTTAGTACCTCCCGAAGACTTGAAGTGTTTGATTCTCTTTACGATTCCCTAACACTCAACGCTGCAAATTTTATTTTGATGTGAACTTTTTATTATTTTAATTTTAATATATTGTATTTTTAAATAAGTTCTTGTTATTTTATGTTAAATAGCATGAGTTGAGATTGAAGTAAATAAGTAAATACGAAGTAACATATTGTTTTAACAAAATAACACAAGATTTAAGCAAAATAACATAAAGTGTAGGCAAAATAACACAACCATATGTGTATTGAGTATCATGATCCATAGTACTCAAGGAGTATATAATACTAATACAAAATGCTTATGGTGTTAGCGGTTTTACCCTTTTTTGACACAAATTCTTACAATTTACCCCTTGATAATCGAAATTTGTTTATCAAGGTTATAAAGTGGGGCTCCCTCGTGAACTTAACATGGGCATGTCACCTGCTTCTTCCCTTTTAAAACTTTAATGTTTGCTTCCTCCTTCCAGAACTACAACTAACATGGACAGGCCTATGCAGTCTCCATGCCTTAATTACTTTCATGCTTGAATTACCAAGCAACATCATAAATCTCCATTAACACCTTGAACCATCTCAATTAAACCTAACAATAACTGCCTAAGGAGTTAACAAACGATGAATTATGTCCGAGGTCTTGCGTTTCATGACCAACAGATACTGTATCATAATATCATTCTATCATATATGTTCTAGGTAGCTTTTCTTATATTTTCTTTGCCTTGCTGACGCTGATTCAAATAAAACTTTATGATCCCATCACCTGAATCTGACTATTTACTTATTATTGGTGTTCTGTCTTCTGACTTGGTGGATTCCATTTCAAATGCAAGGCATTTTTTACCGAGCACCCAAGCTTCGCAAAAAATGACTTCTACATCACTGGAGAATCATATGCTGGCCACTACATTCCTGCCTTTGCTGCCTGTGTTCATAGCAAGAACAAAGCTAAGAAAGGAATTCATATCAACCTCAAGGTCTGATAATGGTTTTTTTTCTTTTGTTTTTTTTTTTTTTTTTTTTTTTTGGTTAAATCAAAACATGTGCTCTAGTGTATGTGATATTTTAGCCGGTTGTAACATGTTTCAACATACGAACAGGGATTTGCAATTGGAAATGGGCTGACTGATCCTGCAGTGCAGTATGAAGCATATCCTGATTATGCATTAGAGATGGGGCTGATCAAGAAATCATCCTACAATGTGATCACCAAGATGGTTCCTCTGTGTGAAACAGCAGTAAAACTCTGTGGTATTGTTTTGTTTGAGGTTTTAATTGCATTGTTTTTGGCTGGGGGTTGTGTGTGTGTGTGTGTGTTGGGGGGGGGTAGTTGTGGGAATGGGGTTGAAAAAGAATCAAAATCTTTCTGGTGATGTTACGTAGATACCTTAATTTTTATTCTCTAATTAATGTTTTGGTCTATTGTTACAGGTACAAAGGGTACAGTCTCCTGCATGACTTCATACCTTCTATGCAACACTATATTCACAAGCATTAGACTGCTAATTGGTGATACTAATGTATGATTTTGTATAGCATTAAATATTTAGAGTTAAGATTCATTCTTTGCTAAACTTATAGAGAAAGATCTTTCCTAAATCTAGAAAAAATCTAAATCTAGAAAAAATAAAAATACCGTTTAGTAACTAATCAAATGATAATTCTTGTCTTTCTTCAGAATTAGCTATAATGGCTTGTGTTTCACATGAATTGATGAATTCTGGAACTTATTGGTTCTTGCAGTATTACGACATCAGAAAAAAGTGTGAGGGCCGCCTGTGCTATGACTTTTCAAACATGGAAAAGTTCTTAAATCAGGAATCTGTTAGGAGTGCTCTGGGTGTGGGGGACATTGAATTTCAGTCTTGTAGCACCACTGTATATCAGGCCTTGCTTGTTGATTGGATGAGAAATCTCGAGGTTGGCATCCCAGCTCTTCTTGAGGATGGAATACAGTTGCTTGTATATGCTGGAGAATACGATCTCATCTGCAATTGGCTTGGTAAATTTACAAAAATAAATTTGTCAACCTGCTACTTCAAAATAATCTGTAGTTGATTGCATGTTACTTTGCTTAATTGCGCTATTATTTTGTATTACCAGGCAACTCAAGATGGGTCCATGCAATGGAATGGAGTGCACAGCAAGATTTTGTAGCTTCACCTGAAATTCCTTTTGAAGTTGATGGCTCTGAGGCAGGAATCCTGAAGAGCCTTGGCCCTTTGAGTTTCCTCAAGGTTTGACCACTCTTCCTGGAATTAAGTTTTTGGCATTTTTGTAAAGTCAATTTATAACATTTGAAACTGAAGTACAAAGTACTTACTCTAGTTTTAAATTGGGGAAATGCTTCTCAGAACATGACTGTTTTGACAAAGCTGCTGTGAATTATTCATTTAACAGGTTCATGATGCTGGTCACATGGTTCCTATGGATCAGCCGAAGACAGCCTTAGAAATGTTGAGACGATGGACTCAAGGCTCACTTTTGCTATCTACTTCTACGCCTCAAACTTTTGTTGCTTCCCAGTGATACCTTATGTTCAACTCTTCTAACAGGGCCTGTCGCATGAAGAAATGTTGTACTTGATCTTTCTAGTGTTTTATGTAGCTTCTGCTGACTGCTCTGGTTTGGCAATGGTGTATTTTTACAGGGACTTGAAAATGATCTGAACATGCATACTTTGGCTATAGCTGTACTTTTGTAAACCTTCATAATATAAATAATGCATATATGGAGTTTTTTACTTTTCTCTTGGAGCCTGAGTAAAACTTCTAAAATCAAGATTGACACAATCTGTAACGAGAGAATTACTTGGAATCCTTCCACATCCAGAAATACTAGGAAAGAAAATTTGTAGATACCGAAAAAAAAAAAAAAAAAAATTATTTCCTCTATCTAACAAATATTGCAACCATTATCGTTTTGTTATGAAATATTTGTGGATAATCATTATCCTCGTATCATTCCGAAATGTTCTAGGTTTATATTCTTATCCAATCAAGTCTTAATTATATTGTATGTATATATACTCCATCATATGGAATAAAGATGTACACATTAATTCTCTCTCCATCTCTCATATTTTCTCCATATTTCACAACACGTTATCATCACCAAAACTCTAATTCATTAATTAAGATCAGATAACATTTTAATTGTACCGGGGATCGAAAATTTGCACAGAACCAAGTTTTGGATATACTCGATGAAGCTCAGAACCCTATTGTCCGCTTTGGGTCAGATTAGTTGTACACCGATATGAATAGCGTTAAACGATTAATATAATCAAGCGAGAAAATTAATGTATCAATGGAAGAATATTCAACTTTTATGGCCTAAATTGCTACGTTTTTGAGGTTGAATACTGTAAGTGACGTTCTCATGTACTTTAGAATTAGTTAAGGTATTATAATATTTTTAAGGAAATATAGAAAAGAGTAATCCCCACCTTTGCTCGGTCTTTCGAAAATAATCCCACCTTTGATTATTTCAGAAACAATTTCACCTTTAACAGGGATCTATCTTCTTTAAGTGGACCTTAACTGGTTGGTGACCGGTTTTCTTAGATTACTTGCCACGTGTTGGTTTTTAATTGGTCTATTTTTTTTAAATACATAAAAATAAATAAAAATAAAATAAAAAACCCTCCAACATCCAACCCCATCCCTGACAGCTCCAGCCCCACCTTATTCCCCCGCCCCCGCCCTCGCCCTCGCCCTCCCCCTTCCCCTTCCCTGACAACCTTAGCTCCAGCCGCACTCCCCTAACCCCTCTATTTAGTGAGTAGGTGGCTGATGGTGTGGGACTGTGGATTGGGGTTTCTTGATTCAAACTCCTGTTTCATTCGGTGACGTAAATGATTTGGAGAGTAATAGATGATGTGGGGTGATCTAGGAGAGAAAATAGAGGATGAATTAAAGGGGAAATAGCCATTAAAATTGACTGAAACTCCATCAGTGAATTTGAGTTCTTGATGATTGGAAATGGAGTGATGCTAATTGGTAAAGTTTAAATTTCAAATTTGTACCTTTGATCATCAAGTGCTGTAAAAACTATGGAAGATGAAGATGATGTAAATTTGCTAAAATTAATGAAATTATAAAATGATTAAATTAAAAATTAGGTGGGGGTAGGGTTGCAGTTCACGCAGGCGGGGCCTTTCGAGGTAGAGGATTCCGTATAGGGGTGGGGGTGATGCCGTCATGATGTGATGAGGTAGTTGCAAAGGACTAATGGTGGTGTGTGGCGGTGTTTATGGGGGTTTGCCATGGAAAGGATAGACGGAGGTTGGAGGACAGAATTGAAAAATAACTATTAAATAAAATAAAAATATTTCACCTGTTAAACCGGTTGTAGGTCAAATAGACTGTTAAAAAAAATCCTATCAAAGGTGGGATTATTTCTGGAATAATCAAAGGTGAAATTATTTTCGGAAAATCGAGCAAAGGTGAGATTATTGTTTTCCATTTTCCCTATTTTTAAAGGTTCGTGATGATTTGGTATTATGATTTGCTCTTTTTTTTTTTTTTTGATTGAAAGGAAAGCTTGTTGTCTCTTTAGCTCTTGCAATTTTATTTTATTTTTGCGTATGTTTTTGCTTAATTGCTTTTGGCATATTGCTGCCGTTTACTCATGTCATGGTCAAGCGATGGGCCTGATTGTGTAAATATAATAGTGGGTATCATTGTATACTATGGAGTAGTAGATTGAGTAATACTCTTTGACTTTTTGATGATGGGTTAATTGAGGTTATTTGGTTTCATGAGTTCAGATATGAGACTCTGATGTTGTTAACTTGAATCTTAATGATGGTTTAATTGGAATTCTGTTTGCAGTATGTTGCTGTTTTGTCTCCTACTCTCGTTTGATCATGGACCTAATTTTCCGCTTTTTCAGATTGATTGGTATAATATCTATGGAAGTTATTATCATTTGGTTGATGATAATCAATTAGGGGTTAGATATATTTTTAAGTATGATAATCAATTTACTATTATATTGGATCAACTAATTATAGTTTTGATATTAGTATTACAGGAGTTTTGGATGATAGGTGTTTTAATCGTTAGATTACATATAAGTTATATATACTTATGTTGTTATATATATACTTATGTTGATTAGTTTTTAAAGTTATTTATCATGTATATCTCCATTATAATTCTACTATTTTTATGTTCAGTCGTAATTTGTAAAATTGATAATGCTCACGTAATATACATATAATACAATCCCACGATGCCTAACTCTAGTCAAACAATATCTTATGGAAATTCTAGAGATTGAAGATCAGGGGAAATCTACCAAAATATGTCCTATTTTACATAATACTACGTATATATTAACATATATATATTCCCATAAATATTATCTTGATATATCTCAATACAGATTGATGCGTTCAACTACGCTTGTTAAATCAAATTATCCGATTTATCATGACTTTCAAGGGTCCTACACCTGTGGGCTAAGTATATGTTTAGTTCGCCTATTATTGGTTTATTATGTTTATATTGTTATATAATGTACTTTGTACTTGCGTTGCATGTTGATACTCAAGACATAATCTTGATGTTGTTAATGTGTTTTTATTCCTTATCCTTGAGAGTTAGTTAATGTTGATCTTGAAGTGTCATATAACTGATTTTTCTCTCTTAGTAACTTAGTAAGCATGCGACGTAAAGAATGATTTAATTTGAGCATCTTGACATTGTCAAAATTAACCCCAAAATATTTCATACGGAGTATGAGATTATAGTCATTACTATATATGATGAGTAAATGTACTAAGGAAACTAGAGTTTATGAACTAAGGCCTTACTTGGTTTATCTTATTTTTACTAGTTTGGTCTGATCTGATCTGATATGATTGTCTAATTTGACCAAATTGTAACCTTAAGTGAACGATAATCTATAAGGAAAACATATATAAAGTGGGGTCTTGTTAGATTCGTAATAATGTGTATTTTATTAATATGTAAATTTCATAATTTTTTTCATTATCGGAATTAAAGATAATTAGCGATAAAAAATTGCACATAAAATGATGATATGATCTGAACTTATTTTTTCTGATCTTGTCTGGTCTGAGCTTATTTTTTCTGATCTAAACTTATTTTTTCTAAAATAAGTAAAAACAAGGTGAACTAAACAAGGTCTAATTTTAACAAGGTAAGAATGAATTAATTCGTTGAAAGTTGTTATATTGCTTATATAATCTGTGAGATTACTGGTACGTAGATGATTTCAAATCATGCTAGTATTTGTTTAAAGATGAATTTGTGAAAATAAATCAAATGTTTTGTTAATTAGACGCGAAAGGAATTTATGAATTGTAGTTAGTATTATATTGCTTATTACAATTTTTTGATTTTATTAATATACACGCATTATAATTGACATGAACTTGATACCATGGTCCTATTATTAGTTAAGTTCATATTATTACCAAGCATATATACTGTCATGATTTCTACATTAAATATAGATTGTGTGATTTCGTTCATTCAATTATATGCAATATTATACGCCTACATGAAGATGGAATATTTTTGAATGATGTGTAAGTTGAACATGGAATTCTAGTATACATAGAGATGAAGTTCCTTGAAATTATGCGCCAAGAATCTCTCAACTTTAGAAAAGTTGACATAATGTCTTTTAATTTGGTGGTTATTATAGATACCACACTTTGGGTGAGTATTACTGATTTATAGATTACAAGATTCTTGCTACTCCCAATAATAAATGAGAAATAATTGTAGGATTGAGATGACACATGCATATTTTAGTGATGAATATAATTTATGCAAAAGGTATACGATCTGCAAATTAAAACATGATTGCACAATATTTATTTGAACAAGAGATAGATGATATTGTAGGAAACTTACTTGAAAAATGTATTACTTATGCCCATAGTTTTAAGAATTTGTGATATAAGGATTAATATAATTGGACTAGAGGAACAAAAAGAGTTTTATTAAAGAATAATTTTACTTTGCTTGATACATGTTATTGCCATAAGAATTTATGACTTTAAAAAGTGTAAGTAATTTTTAAAGGTTGTTGACTAATATCATAACCCCATTTTGACTTTCATCACCTCCAAAAAACGACTTATTTGATTTTACCACCTACATAAAAAAAAAAGTTTTATATTACCACCATATAAAAAAATAAATGTTGGCTTTTACTACCAATCATCTCCAACTAACGGATTCCGTCCATAAATCCGTTAGTGGGGCCTACCTTGCATACGTGTCACCATATTATTGGGTAAATTTTTCTAAAAAATAATTAAACAAACAAAACAAAAAATAAAAAAACCCTAGCCATCAACTGGCGGTTGTTGCCATCGCTAGGACCCTACCGCTAGACTGGCTACTAGCCCCATCGCCGGATCGGCTACCGGCCCCACCACTAAACTGCTACCAGCCCCACCACCTATTCGCCACACAACGACCTCTGCACAACCACCGCACAATGCACAAGCCACTACCACCGGATTTCGACCCCCTTTCCACCAATTTGTGACCTCAAAACCCTAGCCACCGAATTCTGACCACCCATAAAAGCCCCCTCTTAATTCCGACCACTCTTAAAACCCTAGCCACCACCAAATTTTGTACTCCAAATACCTTAGCCACCACCTAATTCCGACCACCTCCCTAGCCCACACACCAAATTTCGACCCCTCGTTAGCCCCACACGAAATTCCGACCAATAGAGGTAAGTTGATTTCGTTGCCGGTTGGTTGACATGGAAGATCGGGGAAGATGAAGAAGAAATGTCAAAAAGGTGGGCCTTACTAACGGATTCATGGACAGAATCCCTTAGTTGGTGGTAAAATCCAATTCATGGAAGGAATCCGTCGGAAATTGCCTTTTTTTTCTAGTAGTGGTAAAATAAAACTTTTTTTTTTATATAGGTGGTAAAAGCCAATAAGTCATTTTTTGGAGGTGGTAAAAATCAAAATTTCCTAATATTTTATTATTTTATGTAATTCTTGCACATGAATAATAAGATATATGAATTTACAAGATACATTGATGGTCTGTTTGGTACATACATTAGCTTTAGTATCAATGATTTATTTAATATTTGGAACGACACCATTCAGATTGAAGATGGATATCAATAGATGTCATTGGCTATATACCAACTATAAATGCTCAAAATAAAATTGATGTCCCAAAAGGACAACATTAGATGCTAATGAACCTAAAGCACGACTTAAGCGTGGTAGTCGGGCCTAATAGGTTCCAAAGATAAGAATCTTCAAGCAGGAAAAGACAACTATTGACAATAGCATATTTGAGGAAGTGATACATTATGATAGATTTCTAGAAGAGATTATATTTGGTAAAATGGATATATACCTATGGACACCTACTTTTGGTCCCTATCCCAACCGAAAGTGCTATGACGATAAATAAAACCATCTTTGTGTTGGATCAACGTGAAAGATACTTATGGACTGCTGTTTAAGTCATGAAAATACAAAATGACTGGCTCAACCCAATACAAAATGAACCAAAGTTAATTAAAACTAAGCCCGATCTATAATTAGGCCTAATCCCGAGAATAAACCTAATTTTGACGGATTTTGCGCCTAGGTTAAAATTCAAGGTTGTTGCAGGAAAAAACCGCGTACAACTCAGAGAGTCACGCTAGCCTGGCGCGCGTAACCCAAAAGGTTGCGTGTGACACTCAGCACAACTTCCTGTTCTTCACTCACAGGAGATTCAGAATTTCTCAAAGGTATTGAATCGAATCTTACCATAAATCCATGTGCAAGAGATCAATTCGCATCCTCATTACTTACGTGCAGCAAGAGTGCACGACCTTCTGAGTTGCGCGCGCCACCTGCTGCGGCAGAATGTTTAAAACCCTAAATGCATCCATTCCCTATAAATAGGGGCTCAATACGAAGCTTTGATAGACAGAAATTAACCTAAAAAAGCTTGCAGAAACTTTGTGAACTTATGCACTACTCAACCCTATTGTCCTAAACACTCACCCCTTTTGTTACTTGTCCTTACGGTGGAGGTTCCCGAACAAGAAGGATTCCATAAGTGTTCTAAACGAATATCTAGCAAGGAAAAGTGGTAAATTCCCGAGCACTTAGATCGATCACCATTTCTTTTATTGTCTAGATAACATTTAATCAATTAATTATTGTTGTTTGATAATTTAAAACGAACTTTTAATTATTTAATTAATTCACACAGTGTTCTTTCGTTAATCAAGACTAGAATTTGGATAATTAATTGATTGTTTTATCACCTAAGCTAAGGTGAATTGTGTTTATTTTGTTCTTTCACGAATATTGATTAAATAAGAATAACGACTTTTGCAATGTAATTCCTACGTGATTAATGCGTGTAAATAAAATCAACTAATTTAGTTTTAGGTATCATGTTTCAATATTTTTTGGTAATGAAATTGTGGAAAAGGAAGAGCTAGTAGAGGCCGCATTAGGGCTAGAATAGAGATTCTCCCCATAAAGGGAACGTTATTTTAGTACCCTCGCTCCCGAACTCATTTCTAGTACAAGAAGACCAATTTGGGCATGGGTAAACTTATGATTCATGCTATATATCCCTTGAACCCTACTTGGGAGAAAGGCATGAATGAGGTTTATGAGTTTTCCTAAAACTTATTGGTGACTCTTTACTAGTTTCTTACAAAAAGGGGTAATGATAGGATCAACTCTAATTCAAGGTCTCTCAAACAGTCAAGAATTTAAGTCCTAATACACCCTAAAAAGTGTAAAATCACAGGCTTTAATTTTAAAGGGCCATGGGCATAAAGGAGAAGGATTCCCTACGATGGGCACACCCTCCTTACAGTGGCGACTCAGTTGGGGACTTATTGGTTAAGAGATTAGTTTTTAGTTATGGTCCAAGCTAAGGTTTCCAACACTAGGTTACCTATGGGTTGAATGGGAATTAACTTGGATAATCTCTAGTTAGAGAGCAAGACTTGAACACATAATATCTTCCTTTTTTCCACAAAAGGAAAAACCAAACAAGAAACATTGCATCATGCATAATCATAGCACACTATAACCATTGGGGATTGGCTCATTGAATAGGGGTTGCCAACACTAGGCTTCTATCCCGAAATCAATAACAATCATCCCACCCATATCGCCAACAAAATATTGAGAGAGCTATGTCATGGGTTAACACGTTCAGTGATTGATTTGTGCATCGTTGCTCAAGATATGGTACCTTTGGACACCCAAGCTTCGACTTCAGATTGGCATTGCGTGGCTTAATGGCTTTATTGTATGCTTACATGATTATTTGTGACATGTTTAGGATAGCCTTTTAGTTTTGGTTTAGGTTCCCAAATACAAAGTTGTCCCTTCGTAATTTTGAGTCATATTCGAAGGTTGTCATAAAAAAAAAATATATAAAGTATGTAATAGAAAAAATCGTCAAAAAAATGACAAAAAAAAAACAACAACAAAAAAAAAAATCGTTCGACAAAAAAAAAATCCTGCTCGAACAAGTGGAGCGTGCAACTTGTCAAGTTGCGCGACCATACCCAGCGCAAGTCACAGGGCTGCTTGCGCCATCCGCGCGTGACCTAGCCTCTTGCGCCCCCCTTCTGCTGCAAGACCATTTTGATTCCTCGAGAAAAATTGGCTCGTGTAAACAATATCATTATTAATGAATTATTAAAAGGTGATGTTATCCTTTCGAATATATTTTGCGTCTTTTCTTTCTTCTTTTTTTTTTCTTTTTTTTTTTAAAAAAAATAAACAAGCGCATCGGTTTTCTTAATTTCTCGTACTTCCTTTAGGGCTGGTTACCAAGCTTGGGAACGAAGACTCCCAGGCGCTCACATTCTACGTTTGCCATCAAACAATTCACCCCTTTCAAACCACCTCCCTTTGACAACTCATTCTAGTCCAACAATGTCAGCCATAGAATAATTTCAAGAAGAGATTGTTCACATGAGAGAGGAAAAGGCTCAAGAAGCCGATGAGAGAAAAATAAAAATAAAAACTCGAAAAGGCTGAGAAAAAAGTGGTCGAGGCTTTATCTTTGAAACAAAAAATGGATGATTTAGCCGTACGAGAGAAGTGGTTAGAGAATCTTGTTCTTCGTTCTACAATGGGGAACAAGTTCTTTGGTGCAGAAAAGTTTGCTCCTCCCACAGGACTTACTGTGCCTGAAAAGTTCGCAGCTACTGACTTGTCAATGTTTAAGGTGACCAATAATCCAAAAAATCATTTAATGAGTTTTTCTAGCACCATGGCTTTAAAAGGAGTTTATCCTAATCTCTATACTTTGACATTTCCTTTATCTCTAGACCTAGCCGCGAGAGAGTGGCATTATGGGCTAGATGCCAAATTCAAGAGGACATGGGAAGATGTAGTTTCGGCTTTCATCACCCAATATGAAAGTAATGTAGAGTTCAAGTCAACTTTCATCACCCAATATGCTTAAGCAAGGTGACGACGAAGATTTCTTATTTTCTATGGTAGATGGCGAGAAAAGGCAGCCCATATTGCCCAAAGGCCACCTGAACTCTAATTAGTACAAAAATTCATTGACAATTGTCATGAAAAGTACAACAAACATCGACACTACCTTGGTCTAGACACTTTCCTAAAGGTCTATTTTGTGGCCACTAGGATAGAAGATCTTGCTAAAGAAAAGGAAAACAAGCCTCATCATCATCGACCTAAGAATAACTACAAAAAGGGGAATGATAACACTTCATCCTCTATTGATGTTTTGTGACTTCCACGCAGTATAATAGAACGATGCAATATAATAATAATGACCCTCGGAAAAGATGTCAAAAGAAAGAAAATTTATGCAATTCCTTGTAAGTTATAAGGAATTATTAGAAAAACTAAATAAAAAAGGGTTGCTCACACCAACAGGAACAACACTAATTCCTTCCCCAGAAAGAAGACATCCTTAATAGGACGGTAATTCTTATTGTGCTTATCATAGAGGTGTTGGACATGATACTGAACGTTGTTTTGTCCTGAAACACAAAATTCAAGACTTAGTAGACGATGGGAAAATTCCCACGCCTAAACCCAATAATAATGTTTCCCCATTGGGAATATTTCACATTGATGAGGACCACATGAGAACTGATGCATTCAATCCCTTGGATTATATCACTCCCATAGGAAAACCTCTAACCACAACACTCATAGTGTGTGGGCTATGGGACGACGACTTCAAAGACCTATACGTCTCTAAGTATGCCGCCGTCCCACCTCCATCTTGTCTCCAAGTTGAAATAAGTGGAATGCTTGATTGGGATCATTTCTTGGAGAAACCACAAGATTTATCAAATCTCTCCTTAGATGAACAACGACATCAAGCACAACTCATGAAACATCTCGAAATGGAGGCACATTCAAAGCCTCTAGAAAAAAGTTGGTTCATGAGCACTATAACTAATCCAAACGAGGTAGATCATCTAACTCATTATGGGTGAGTTTATCAAGCACAACCAAATGGACTTTCAACTAATCAAAATCAAATTCAAAATCCAATACCTCCTCCGCCTGAGGTAGAAGATCCATTGGTCAAACAAATTCATCAATCTAAGGCGAATGTTAGTATTTGGGAACTCCTAATTACTTCTAAGGAACATAGGAATTCCCTAACGAATGCTCTAACTGCTTTGTCTGTAAGTACGGACACAACTCCACAGGTTCTCGTTAGCTTGCTTACTAGCGAGAAATCCGACAAGTCAATCACTTTTACCAGTGATGATTTTCCCACAAAAGACACTACTCACAATAATGCATTATACCTAACTGTAGGGTGCAAGGGATACAACATCCCTCTTACTATAGTTGACAATGGGTCCGCCGTGAATGTATGCCCATTACGAACTGCAAAGTATTTAGGCCTAGACCCAGAAAAAGATTTTCATGCAACAACACAAAGCATTAGGGCCTAAGATAATTCAAGGAGATCGGTGTGTGAGACTGTTAAGCTACCAATTACCACAGGCCTAATACAACATATGGTTGAATTTCATGTCATGGATAAACCTACATTTAAGCTTCTTCTTGGACGTCCTTGGATACATGAGCTTGGAGCAATACCATCTAACTATCAAGGTCTTCCTATGACTGTACATGCTTCTCCTCTCAAAGTCGCAATAAAACGATCAATCTCTTCTATATATAAATCATGACAATGATGAAGCGGACATGTGGGGATTTGCCGCGGAGGCTTTCTACACACTAGAAATGGATCAAACTCTTGAAAAACCATTCAAGATTGATCCATATTCCTAACCCCAATAGAAACAACATCTTATTTAAGAGTAGTTACTTTCCTGGAATGCCTTTTGGAATAGGAATGAAGAAGCCTCTTTTACTTCCTGTCCCAAAGAAAAGTTTTTCCTTTGGAGTGGGATATAAACCAACCAAAGAAGAACTTAAGACTCACGATGCTAAGATTAAAGCACGTAAGAATGATAACAAAAAAGGGATAAATTCCTTACTCCCATCCTACAATCAAACTCTCAATGGACAATTCATTAGGGAAGGGGAAAATTACCCATGATATGACTTTCCAAAACCATTAGTTCTAGAAGGTATCAAGAAGCTTGGATTTGAGATGTTCCACGATTGCTACTTCTTGAATGACGACTTAAAAACCGTTCAATCAAAACACACAACCCTAGGGTGCTATGATAGCTAAGCATTTAACTTGCTATTTGGATTAGAGCGAAACCATGTTGCTGCAATAACTAATCAAAATGCCATCCAAGACGAAGCTTTTGATCCAACCTCATTGATCACCCTTTCTAATAAAACTTCCGAGCATGGATGGAGGAAGAATTTTAAGTGGATTACCACAAAGGTGACAAGCTAGAGATCACCACAAGCGAAGGGGAAACATTCGAAGGATCTGACAATGAGTCTAGTTTAGATTTTAAGGAAGCTGAAAATTTAGGCCTTGTGGCCATTAATGAGTCTTTATTCTCTAGTTCTAAGGACAAGGATCCTAAAAAGAATTATTCTCTTGATGTATTTTCTTTTGATTTCAATAATATGAGCTCTATTTCCGAGTATATGCCTTCTCTCGAATCTTTTGAATGCTATAATAATCAATAACATTAATAAACTGATTGAATTAATGAATGAACGAGAACAAAAAGATCATGTGATCGAAGAAATTAAAACAGTCAACATAGGAACAAATGAAAACAGGAAAGAAGTCAAAATTGGCTTAAGTTTAAATCCGGAAGAGCGACTGATCCTCATATTGACGCTTAAAGAATTCGAAGACGTGTTTTCTTGGTCATACAAGGACATGCCTGGAATAGATAGGGAAATTGTGGAACATAACATTCCCTTGAACTCTATGTCTAAACCAGTAAAACAAAAACTTCGACGAATGAAACCTGACGTCGCCTTGAAAATAAAAGAAGAGGTGCAAAAGCAATTGGAAGCAGGTTTCATTCGCGTATATAATTACCCAGAATGGGTAGCAAACATTATCCTAATCCTTAAAAAGGTGGACGAGTTGGCATGTGTGTCGACTTTAGGGACCTCAATAAAGCTAGTCCCAAAGACGATTTCCCTCTACCTCATATTGACATATTGGTAGATAATATGGCCGAAGATACGATGTTATCCTTCACCGATGGATACGCAAGTTACAACCAAATTCTAATGGAAATAGAAGACGAAGAAAAGACATACTTTATTACTTCTTGGGGTACTTATTGCTACACGGTTATGCCATTTGGTCTCAAAAATGCAAGAGCTACGTACCAAAGAACGGCTATGACTCTCTTGCACGATATGATGCATATGTTGGGTTTCGATGAGTCCAACTCACCGCGGAACAAAACCCGACCCCATGACTCGTTCATAATAAATAAAAATAAAACGACATAAATAACAAGAAAGAGAGAAAAGACGATCTTACCCTTGCCGCATGCTTCGCTTTCACTCGGAGCTCTTACTTTAAAGCCAAGTCTTGCAAGCACAGAGACCTCCTACGGTATCCACCCGCAACTTGACCTTGACCGGTCTATTACTTGGAGTTTATCCAAGTCGGACCAAAACACTACTCGAGTATTATATGAACTTAAAGGTTTTCTCTCAAGTGAAGATGCATTATTGAGTTCCTACTCAAGTGACTTTCTCCAAATCCCAAGGTGGGGTATTTATAGAGAATGTCATGAGAGAATTCCATTCTCCCATCAATGTGGGAGAGTTGGTAAAATCAATTTTCCCTTTTTATTTTTAAATCAAAAATAAAAAAAATAGCAAACAACTAATTAATCAACAAGTGGAATTCTAAGAGGAGAGGTTAGGTGAGGACCACAAAGGGGGGGGGGGGGACCAAACCTTGATCCCCAAGACTCCCAAAACCGCCCTTTCTCATTTCTCTCGGCTCCAATGTGTGGCTGCCACATGGCAGGCCATGCCTTGGGCACCAAGCAGCCTTTCTGGCACTCAGTGCGCTCGGCTAGGCCTGCTGTTGGGCGCATGCATGTGCGGCAATGATGCTGCCTCGACCCAGCACGCTTCGCATGCTTGTGGGCTGCTGGCCGAGGGCATTGCACGCCACATTTCTAGCAGTGTTATCATGCTCCTAGCTAGCTAGCCCTGCTAGCTAATTGCTGCTGCTGCCCGCACATGCTAGCACGGCTTGCTTGCCATGTGCTAGCAGTGGTGCGCTAGCATGCCGCAGCACCAAGCCAGCCTAGGCTCGGTGTGGTGCGCATGTAAGCCACCATGCTATCTCAAGTGCCCCTAGCACTCGGTTTGCTCGGGGCATTCCGATGCTAGGGTTATTTTGTTAACTTGTTGATTAATTATTGATTTTACCGTCTCGTCTTTTATTAATTCGACTCGACTTGCGACGCTTGGTTTCGACGCTCCTAGCTCGATATCCGATGTCTAAATATTTAATACTCGAGCGACTCATTAATTCCTTCCGAATTAATTCGTCGTGTCGGATCGTTGATTGCTTGGGTGTGATCCGAAGGGTTCAGTCAAGATTAAGCTGTAATATTAATTATGGATTAATATTACTGATCGAAAGCAGCCTCTAACTAGGCATTCTGATCACTTGACCTCACCGAATAATTAGCTTTTTAATAATTTCGAACCCTCTATCGGAATAATACACTTGTTCGAAGGACACCATTCCTATCAATCTCCCACTTGTCCTTCCGAACAAGTGCGGTTTTTGTGTATAGCCTATTTCTTATGTCACTTAATGTCTCTTCATGAACTATGAGGTAAGATTATTCGTCATCCTTATTACATCAAGAAGTGTTTCTCAAAATTCGAGTTTGACTGTCAATAAACAGATGATTTCTAGAATCCATCTGAGCACGACCATGCATTTTCACAGTCTCGCTCTTCAAGAGGCCTTGTAAACAACAAAGACATGTTCCCTATTAATAATAGGGGGACATTGCTAGTCTTGTACTGTCAGCTTCTCTTACTAAGAGGACCTAGCCGCTCGAGTGTTGCCGTTATAATCTCCATGTACGACAGACGTTTGACTAACATCAAAACGGACTAGTACTTAAACAAGAGAACTCACAATACTCATGGTCGAGGAAAGAGGTTCCGATAGCCATAATGAGAAGTATACTTATGACGATTTTTAAATCTCTTAAAGTATTCTCATAGGTTGATTCAGTATGGTTCTAAACCAATACCTCTGCAAATGATTTATGACAATTATGTCCTTGTAGCACAAGAAACGGTGCTATAACTCACACTACACACTAATCTCAAGCGGTCATTAATCGTCCATCATTTAAATAACCTCGATTAGGGATAATTTTCGATTATAATATTCAATGTTCACTTAATAGGTGTTTCTTTATCCAAGACTAGTCTTGACACCCTATTTTGAATATTCTCATAATCGAATGGACTCAATATTTAATTCTAAACCACAATTAAATAGAAAAGGAGTGATAAAATTGCATGAAATTAAACTACTCCAAAACTTGAATGGTTCATCTTAGTGTCTTACATTAAAATGTTCAAAAATTAATTAAAACACTAAACAAGGAAATCAAAGCCAATCTCCAACGTGCCTGGTTCCCTTGCCTCAACGTGCTTGTTGTGCTTCACTTGAGGCAGAGGTTTAGTAGATGGATCGGCTACATTGTCGTCCGTTCCAACTTTACAAATTCTGATTTCACCCTCTGATTTCCATTCCCTTATCATGTGAAATCGCCGCTTGACATGTTTGAGCTTCTGATGTTCCCTTGGCTCCCTAGACCGAGCAATAGCTCCATTGTTGTCACAATAGAGGGCTATTGGACCCTTGATGGAGGCTACAACATCAAGTTCATAAATGAACTTACGAATCCAAACTGCCACCTTAGCCGCTTCAACAGCTGCCAAGTATTCGACTTCAGTTGTAGAATCTGCAGTTGTGCTCTGCATGACATTCTTCCAACTAAATGCTCCTTAATTTAGATAGAACACATATCCAGATTGCGATTTGAAATCGTCTCTGTTTGTCTGGAAGCTTGCATCAGTATAACCTTCGACGACTAATTCTTCTAAGCCACCATATACCAGGAATTTATCCTTGTTCCTTTTCAGGTACTTTAGGATATTCTTGGCCGCAGTCCAATGCGCTTCTCTTAGGTCTAATTGGTATCGGCTCGTAGCACTCAATGCATACGATACATCTGGCCTAGTACATATCATATCATACATGATCGATCTAATAAGCGAAGCATATGAGATCTGGTTCATCCTTTCCCACTCATCAGGTGTCTGTGGACACTGCTTTTTTCTTAAGGTTATGTTATGTGACATGGGTAGGTGACCTCTTTTGGCCTCCTGCATGTTGAATCGAGTCAGTACCTATAGACGCATGATTGTGTCTCCCAAAAAACCAAACCCAGTGATGAATATATTTCACGTCATTTGATTATCGAACAAGGTGAAATGTGGAAAGTCTTGTGGTGCGGTTGTTTTAATAAAAAATATTTCTTTCTGTTTTCGAAAATATTTCTTTTTGTACTCTATTTATGGAAAATTTCCAGTCTAGTTTAGTTTGGTCCATGATAAGGGTCCAATAATAGTGTAGTTGGATTGGGATCAAAAAGATCTTTCCAATGATATATTATAAGCCCAATTCTGATGAATAATGAAGAAGTTATGGCCAAAATACTAAATTGAGCCTAAAATGGTTTTATATGCGGCCTAATGATCAAGTGGAGGGCCCATTAATTAATATTCCTAAAGTCATTAGGATTGATTTTAATTTTCAAGAATAGTCTAGAAGGTTATCTTAAATTCTAGTGGAATTAGGATTAGTAATTATATCTCTTAGAAAAGTAAAGAATTTTATTTGGAATAAAACAAGTGTTTTTAAAAGAATTTAATCTGATTTTCAAAGATAAGTACGGACATTAATTAGTCTAATTTAATTAAGTAAAGGACTGTGTACGAATTTTAGTTAGCGTGTGAACCATCGCGAAATGACAGATCCATCGCGTCACGGTGGAGCTGTCGTGCCACGATGCCACCATCGCGTCGCGATGGACCCTATCGCGCCATGATGGGAGCAGTTTTACTTCGAATGGAATTCAATCTTTTTCAGAGCGTTTCGGGACCTTTTTCCTTATAAATAGGGTCTTATTTCCTCGTTTTTATTCATTCACAATCATCAACAATCTAATTATCTTCTCTCTCTCTAGAGCAATAGCTTATTCTTTCTCCTTCTTTCTAGCCTAGCCCTTTCAAACACAATACCGCATTCACGAGTTCTAGACACACCTGGCCAAGTTCAAAGTTGCCTTCGCCCTTGACGTGAAAGGTTGATAATTTCTGAGGGTTTGGTCTCAAATCCCTATTTTAATTATTTAAATTAATTGTTTGATTTAATATTTTCCTTGAAGTTACTAACGCGTATATTGTTTTGATAGAAAGAGGTACGAGGCAACAAACTAAGTAGTTTTATTGCTTTAGAGAGCATGCTTATATTATTTTAGTTCCTAGTAGCATGTTAGGATGTTATTTATTGCTTTCTAGTATCATAATTAGGTTGCTTCCTATTTTCTTCTATCATGTTAGTATCATGTTAGGGCTAAAGCTTTGATGTTTATTGTTTAGTGACATGCTAGGATTTGTTATTAATCTTGTTAGTATCATGCCTAGGATCTTGCTAATAATATTATGCTTTGATGAGATTGAGATTGATATGATGATGATTTGTTGTTATATCATTATGTTTCTTGATATATTACTGTTGTTGCTTGATCACGCCCTCTCTTGCAGGATTAAAGGGAATTTGTACTTGTAATAATGCTTAATAAGATAATTAATAATTTTAGTTAGGCTAATGTGATTTTAATTCAAGTGATCGCCAATAATAGTTTTGTTTGTGCATTAATATTCAACCAACATAGATTTAACAGGTTTAGGATTAATATATTGATTGTATGTTAGTCAGAAAGCGCACATGAATATGAGAAGAATAAAGTAGAGGCTTAATTTTTAGGGCAGGTTCAATCTTTTTTAGGTTGGATTTGTACCTTCATCCCCGAATATCCAGTCATGGTCCTAGACCACTATGGAGTTAGCGATCTCATGGATCATGAAGGGGTGTGACCTTCACCCTGTGAACGGTTTACAAGTTCCTAAAACTTGTTGGCGACTCTTTTGCTCTAGCTTCCTTCCCTTTGGACGCCACCATGCTTAAGTGCATGATCACAGTGGGGCTCAAGTGTGGGATGCTTGAAATATCCCCGACAGTTTTTTGCGACTCCACTGGGGAGGATTTCTATTTTACTTCCTGAAATTTATTTTGGCAATAATTTATATTGAGTGGATGAGACTCGAAAAGTTCTAAGTATTCATGTCCATAATTTTGATTGACATTATTGGCATAAGCATAAAAAGGTCTGCATTGGATAGACCATCCATAATGCGTCAAAAACATAGGATTTTTACCTGTAGGAAATTTGGGAAATATCTTTCACAACTAAAATCGAAATAACATTACGAAAAAATGGAAAATTCTAAGAGCAAAGATAGCTGCTGAGGCATGTAGGAACTGACGCTGAGAAAATAGTGCCCATCGAAGTGCGATGGCTCTGTCGCGATGCAATAGCAATATCGTGGCGCGACAGGGCTATCGTCTCGCGATGGTCCCTGTTGTCTCGCGCCAAGTTCTTCCAAGACCGAGCCAGAAATCTGAGTTCTTGTTTCGACTAGTTCTAGTACTGTTTGCTCGGTTTTACTTCCTGATTGAATTTTTCTCACTTTTCTGAACCCATATGTGTTCTACATATAGCCATAACCCTCTGGGAATTCACGCTCCATCTACCCAATCGAATGCTCATTGCAACGAAGGGTACATTCGAGTTTGTGAGTTCACCAAACCATGGAAGTAAGTTTAACTCGCGGGGTCCCATCCATACGCGCCAACCCTTCCAAAGGTAAGGCTTCCGCGCGATGCATTTAGACTCATAACCATGGACCCTCTTTGACTAACCCTTATCCTTGAACTTTAGAGAACTAGAGCCATGGTTAGGTTGCAAACTCATTGCATCATATTGTGCTTACTTGACTACTTGTGCATCTTTGCTTGTGCATATTTACACTAACAGTTTGTTTGACTTGTTTAAGAGTTTAAATAAACTAATTAATGACTATGTAAGACTTTTCTTAATTAATTAATACAAATAATTAAAGTTTAATAAATTGTTTAAACCGACTTAGTACGACTTTAGGCTTGTCCTTTTAAAGAGGAACACTGGAAACAGGCCTAGACCGACGCATCAGTAATGACGCGAAGGTCAGACCTGTGGCGCGACACGATGGTGTCCATCGCGACGCGATACCCTTATTGCGCCGCGATGGCTTCTGGCGTTTCGCGACAGTGCCGTTGCTCCAGTTTTCTGCTCGAGTCTTCACGATGAGTCTAATTAACCTTTTTATTAACGGCAGATTTTGTATTTACTCCTTGTTTAAGTCTAGGCACATAGTCCCATGGTCTTACACAAGTGTCAAAGCATATCACTTTCACTCACTTTCTTAAACACACACCTTGTAAATATGTTCACCATGACCATGTCTAGAGAGTCTTGTGTGCGCTTGTTTTCCATCATTTTTTTAGGGGGGTAAGTCGGATATTAATCCTCCAAATTAAACAAAACCATGTTACTTAAACCTTATACTTGATTCCCAAAAATATACACCCTATTTTTGCTTTTTTTCCTTTAAAACTAATAAAGTCAAAGTCAATTTGAGTTAAGTCATTAAGTCAAATATGGTTTAATTTATAGCTCTTGGGCTAGAGAGGAAGGATGACTAATCAAGGACAACGCTTTCATCCAAGTTTTACTCTTTGATAAACCGATTCGACAAAAGAAAAAAGATAAGAAGAAAATGGCAACTCAGGAAGAAGTCAATGAACTTAGGCAGAATCTTGCTAGTTTAACTGAGATGATGAAGACCATTGCTCTTCAAGTCAATGAACCTGCGAAACAACAACAGATAGAACGAATGGAAGAAAGCTTGAGCAAGCTCTCTAATGACTATAAGTTTCAGGGGATTAGCTCACAAGGGGTCTCGGTGGACATGGAACTTTTTCCGCAGAAGTTTAATGCCAATGACATCCCAAGATTCAAGCCAACTGACAATCCATACTTCCACTTAAAGAGCTTTTGAAACAATAATGAATATTAAGGGGATAAATAAGAAGGTTTTTCATTCACTGTTTTCACTGTCTTTAGAAATCGTTTGTCAACAATGGTTCTTTTCCGTTGATAAAGAGAAGATCTCTTCTTGGGATTCAATAACAAACGCTTTCATAGATAGATATAAATGCAACATTCAAGTTGAAACTGATCATAGAGAACTTGAGATGTTGAAGCAGAAAGAGAATGAGGGATTTACAACCTTCTTTAATAAGTAGAGGGAAACTTCTGCCAAAATGGTTGAGGTTCCCACTGAAAAAGAATCTGTAAGGATGTTCATTAAGAACCTCCAAGAAAAGTACTCTAAGAATCTCAAATACCAAAGCAATTTGAGTACTTTCAAGGCCGTCTATGACATATGAATCAACATCGAGGACGACCTTACAAAACAAAAAGCTGCTAACACTTCCAACAGTGGCTAGAAAGGAAAGAAGAACGACAATCCTTCTTCTTCCAAAACTACTCACTCTAACAATGTTAGCACCTTTAATCTGAATGAGGTCCTAGCTATGAATAATCAAGGACAAAAGAAGCCATTTAGGAAAAATTACACACCTATTGACATGAGTTATGACACATCATTTGATTGTCTTCATGCAAAAGGTCTCATAACTCCTATTGGACCATTTGAAGATCCGCCAGTCGAAAGAAGGACGGCTAGTTGGAATCCCAATGCACATTGCAAATATCATCAAGGCAGGGGTCACCCTATTGAAAATTGCTGGAAGTTAAAGGAGGCAATTTAGGATCTAATAGATAGTAATAAACTTCCATTACCTCCTGCAAGCAAGAAGCCAAGCATCAATAATGCTCCACTTTCAGATTCCTTGGCCATTTCTGATGAGGAAGGTCACGCTGACCCATCACTTCTCATCAAACCACTTGAAGAAACTCATGCCAGTGAAGAAGAGGAGGACATTTTCTTCGATGCCATGAGTGATTTTCCTACAAATAAGGAACCAACTTCTAAGGAAGATACATGGGTGCTCATAAACACAATGAGGGCAGCAATGACCCAACAAAGGGCAGCGATGGCCCAACTTCACCATGCTCTCTAAGAAGCAAAAGAGATGGAGAAAAGGCGCATGGCCGAAAAGATGACACCCACTAAGACTACCGAAAGAAAACTCTTTTCTCTCAAAGTAGTCGAAACACCCAAAAGGAGTAACAAGTCATAATCACCTATTGGGACCACTTATTCAAATATATTTCAAAAGCTCTTCGAGAATGGGAAGATCAAACCTCTCGATCCAAGACCTTTTAAATCACTCAAAAGAACAGATAGGTTCTACTGTCTCTATCATCAATCAGGAGGACATACCATAGAACACTATTTCAAATTCAAGGACTTAGTCCAAGGATTAATTGACAGTAAGAAATTGGTACAAATTTGACCAGACAATGAGGTATTTTCAGAATTGGTTAATGGAGTATGGGACAGTGATGATGAGGATGTTTGCCTCAGAGATATAGAAGACACTCCAGTTTCCTCAATATATCCGGTTGATGACATTTGGGATGAAGAGGATTCTCCTATCGACGTCCTCACAAGATCAGGGAGAATGCAACCTCCTGTCACAACGCAACCCATTCCTACTACTCAGCAAGTTCCCATACCAATTATAGAAGACAATGATGTTGTCAAACAACTTAAGAAGACTAAGGTCGAGATGAACTTATGGAAATTACTATCCACATCTCGTGAACATAGAGTCGCGGTAATGGATGCTTTGGCTAAAGTAGAAATAGACTCAGAAACCACTCCTGAGGGGTTGGCTAACTTCCTCACGAGTAATCTCCCTAGTCCCATTAATTTAATCACCTTTTCTGACAAGGATTTACCTCCTAAAGGTGTTAAACACAATAAAGCCTTAAACCTCACAGTAATCTGCAAGAGGATGAATGTCCCAATGACTCTTGTACATAACGGGTCAGCAATCAATGTTTGCCCACTTCAACTGCGAGGATACTAGGAATAAGAGATGAAGACTTATCTCCATCTACGCAAGGCATAAGAGCTTATGACAACACTCGTCGCCAAACTCTTGCAACTATAACGATGAATGTCACGGCAGGAGTTATTGAACATGCTACCACCTTCCAAGTAGTAGACATAAAAGCTTCTTTCAACTTGTTATTGAGACGCCCTTGGCTCCATGACCTTAAGGCCGTCCCTTCATCAACAAGTAAAGGCTATAGTTGGAGGAATTCCCGTCACAATCGATGCTTCCCCAATGAGGATCAAGGCGATTGACAAACCCCTCATAAATGTGGAACATGACAAGAATGATGAAGATTTATGGGGGCTTCAATGCTGAAGAGGTCTCTTTTATCAACGAAGATGAGAAAACCCCTCTTTACTACCACCTCCATTCAAACATGATAGTTAATGGTATACTCTGAAAGCAAGGACACTTTCCTGGAATGACTCTAGGAAAGAAGAAGGGAGTAGCAACACAAATGGGATCGCTTGGCCTTCCTAAATTAGATACTTTTGGACTTGGTTTCAAACCGACTCCGAAAGACTATAAGCAAGCCCGGGAAAAGATTAATGCATGGAGGAATGCTCGTACTCAAAAGAAAGCAATCCCAATGGACCAATATCCTCTCACTCTAAATGGTCAATTCATAAGATAGGGTGAGGACTATCCATGTTACGAATTTCCTGAGCCCTTCGTCAAAGATGGGATAAGACAACCAGGATTCAAAATCTTCTTGGATTGCAATTTCTTAAACGAGATTCCAACCTCTATTCACAAAGAGAAAGTACCCCTATGTTTTTATTTCATGGGATTACTCTTTGGCTACGAGAAAATGAGCCTAAGCGTATCAATGATAATTCTACGCTTATCCAAACGGCCTTGTAAAGCGAAGATTTTGATCCCACAAAGCTCATTACTCCGCTAGAAGGATTAGTTCGAGGATGGTGAAAGACTGTGAAGGTGACTACACTAAGTGAAAGAAAGATCTCCAAACAACAGGACAAGGACCAATGTTCGACGAGTCTGAATCATTTGAGTCTGAGTCTGAGTCTGAATTCAAGTCTTCTGTAGTCGAGTCCTCTAAACCTCGTATGGTAGCATCTCCTTTTCCCTTCTACTTCGAAATCTACTCCTAGGATAGTTAGTAGTCAAGTCACAACGGACATTTCTTTATTTGATGTAATTATTTCCGAATTCAATAACATGTCTTCTTTCGCTTACTCCTCGTGTCATTCCCTTACTCAAGATGACGAGCATTGCTTAACTAACAATGAAAGTAATGAAGAAATAATTAAGTCAATGGAAACACTTGAAAACAAGACACCAGTAATTGATGACACCGAAACGGTTGATATCTCAAAAGATCCAACCATTAAAAGAGAAATCAAAATTGGTCTAACCCTCAGTAAAGAAGAAAGGCCCGATTTAATTAATCTAATAAAAGAATTTATTGATGTATTTACTTGGTCATACGAAGATATGCCAGGAATAAATAGAGAGATAGCTCAACATACAATACCACTAGTTCCAGGAATGAAACCAGTAAAACAAAAGTTACGTCGAATGAATTCCGACGTAGCTCTTAAAATAAAAGAAGAAGTTCAAAAACAAATAACTGCAGGTTTTATAAGGGTATCCAAATACCCCAAATGGGTCGCAAATATGGTGCCAGTTCTTAAGAAAGACGGAAGGGGTAAGAATGTGTGTCGATTACCGAGATCTAAATAAGGTAAGTCCAAAGGACAACTTCCCTTTACCACACATCGACATTTTAGTAGATAACACGGCAAATCATGCACTTCTCTCGTTTATGGATGGTTATGCAGGGTACAACAAAATTCTCATGGCTGAAGAAGACATGGAAAAGACTGCGTTCATAACACCTTGGGGCACTTACTGTTACACGGTAATGCCATTCGGGTTGAAAAAAGCGGGTGCCACTTACCAAAGAGCAGCGACTACCTTACTCCATGACATGATGTATAAAGAAGTCGAGGTCTATCTGGATGATATGATTGTAAAATTAAAAGACCGTCCAGGACACCAAGTAGCCTTAAGGAAATTCTTCAAAAGACTAAGGAAATACAACATGAGGCTAAACCCAGCCAAGTGTGCTTTTGGAGTCACCTCAGGAAACTCTTAGGCTATGTGTTAGAATCCGCCTCTTTTTCTATGTACCCCCTTCCTTTTTCTTGTATTTCCCTTAGGTTTTACCTTCTAAGTCCTTTCCTTTTATTTTCTAGACTCTAGGGAGCATTATTGTGTTACTGTAGTTCCAGTGTTCACTTGTATTTCTCTATGCAATCAATATAAAGCTCTTTAAGGAGTGATTGGTTATTGAATCATAGCTCCTTACCCCATTGCCATTGCTTTAAGACTTGTGTGTTGTTTTAAGCCTTTATAGATATTGTGCTTACCTTGTTTTAAATCATCCCCCTCCAACCCAAGAAACCTCCAAAAGACGCCCTATTCCGTCGGTTCCGCTTGTGCCCGCTTTGAAGCATCGGCCGTCACAAGCCCCGACTCCGCACCCGTGGTTGAAGAGTGCTTCCTTGAGATACCCTTGGTCCGTGTTGCTGTGTGCTCACGAACCTTTCTCGCTTTAGGCTTGCGTCCTTACCATCAATAGTCAAGAGCGCGCCGCACGATCCGGTGTCAGATTATTCGGACCGTGACACTATGTCATTAGCTCTAGAGGAATAGAGATAGACCCAACTAAGATCAAAGCAATCATGTTAATGCCGCTGCCTAAAACCGAGAAGCAAATTCGAGGTTTTATTGTCCGGTTGCAATACATAATTAGGTTTATATCCAAGCTAACCACAATATGTGGACTAATATTCAAGAAGCTTAAAAAGAACGTGCCAGTAATATGGGACAATGAGTGTCAAAAAGCCTTTGAAAAGATCAAAGCCTATCTCGCTAATCCTCCCGTATTAACACCAGCAATTCTAGGGATCCTTCTTCAATTGTACCTAATAGTCACTAAAGAGACAATGGGAGCTATGCTTGCACAAGAAGTAGAAGGTAAAGAGAACGCCATCTACTACTTAAGTAAAAAGATGCTCGAGTATGAAGTACGCTACACACCACTTGAGAAATTGTGCCTCGCACTAGTGTGGGCCACAACCTGATGTGAATCAAGAGGCTAATTCTTTTGAAGGGCCCAATACACTTATAGAAGGTCCAAATAGCTTAATTATAGGCTTCCCAAACAAAGAAATAAACAAGGAAAGGTCCACTAGATCAATAGAGAAAGAAGAAAGCTTGATCACCAAGGAAGAAGGTGTGCAGCAGTTCGATTCTGGTCAGGTTGACGGAGGCCACGCACCGAGATGGGGCCCACGCGCCACCTTCCCGGAGCCGCCTTGAACCCAGCTACAACCTGAGCCGACGCGTGAGGTGGTTTTGTGGCGGTGATGTGAAATGGCTAATTTTTCATACTTATTTTTTTATTTTTTTTATTGATCTTGAAATAACTTAGCAAAAGCATCAAACCTTGCATCAGCACGGTCAGTCAACTTTTCTTCCAAAATCTCAAATTTCTCCTCAAATTTTTCAATTAATTTTCTCAAAGCTTCTTCTACCATGATTTATACACAAAGTATGCGCACAAAACAAAGCAGATTACCAACCAGAGTATAGCAGTAGCACGGAAGAAAATTATATGATCAAAACACCTTAAAAATACCCTAGAACACACAGGAAAATCCCAGTAAAAATCGCAGTATAATTCGAGCAAAAACGAACCAAAACAGAAGAAAGCTCAACATAACCTTTATTCTAAGGCTGTGATGATGTGGATTAACGCCCTTACAATAAAGCTTCGTTCTTGATCAGAAATTCAAACCAAAAACGATTGAAAGTAACCGGATATGACCTTGAAAACGACCACTCCTGGAACGAATTCAATGCCTAATCAAAGTACTTAGACTACTCCTAGAACTAAGTATTTTGATGAAAAAATCTTAGACTACTTCTAGAACTAAGAATTGCACGTTCTAATTATCAAAACAACTCCTTGAATTGAATACTAGCAAGAAAATGTTTAAGCAAAGCTAAACAGTTTTTATTGAAATTAATCTGATTTTCAATGACTCTAAAGGCCACCAAAATCCTTATTTATAGACTAAAAATAAGCTAATTCCATCCCTACAAGGATTAGGAAAAACTGCTAACCTTGCCCCCCAAGTATCCTAACTAGAATAGAAAACTACTTCTAATTAGAATAGGAAAACTAATCCTAAACAAACTCTAATTAACTAAAAAACTTTCCTAATATATTTAGGAAGTTTATAGTAACTCTAGGTTCAAGGTGGTTTCTCAGAGGTGGCGCATGGCCCTTGTTGTGGCGTGTGGCCGTTGCAATTGTCGTCGGAAGCCGAATGTGTCATTTCTTCTTCTTTAAAAATCAAGCTCCTTTCTTTCCAAATTAAGCTATTGAATCTTTCCTTGCTTCTTTCCTTGTTTGGGCAGCCTATAATGAAGTTAATTGGACCATCTAAATGCTAATTAGATCCTTCAAAAGAATTAGCCTCTTTATTCACATTATTCTCCCCTTCTCCAAAAGAATTTGCCCTCAAATTCACATCATCAAAACAAGTAAAGAGGTTTGCAATGTTATATGCAGAATCTTCATTACCACTATCAATAGAAAAGTCATCCTTGTACTCACCATCTTCATAAGTATCATCTTCTTTCATAAGAACACATGCCATGGGTCTTCTATCGATCTCTTCCTTGAACACTTCTTCCCTTAGAAACAAACTTGAAGTTCGATTACTATTTGAGCCTTACTATGCCCTTTATGAGACAAAGGATGTAGACTAAAATGTTTGTTCCCAACCTTCACGGAATACACATCGGTCTTGCCATCATGTTTAACTTTTCGATCAAATTGCCATGGTCTTCTCAAAAGTAAGTGACAAGCATTCATTGGAATCACATCACACCATAATTTATCTTTTTAATTTCCTATGAAGAAACTTACTAGTGCTTGCTTCTTAATTTGAAAACGCTTTGAGTCATCAAGCCAATTCACTTTATATGGTTTTTCATGATCACGAATAGGAAGGTTTAATTTACTAACCATATTAGTTGAAGCAACATTTGTGCAAGAGCCACTATCAATGATCACTTTGCAAGTATTTTCACCAACTTTGCATCGAGTATGAAACAAACTCTCATGTTGAGAGTTATTGAGAGTAGCCTCGGCATGAAGGATCTTCCTTATCACAAGACAATTATCATCACTCTCGAGAAAAGCCTCCTCCTCTTCTTCCTCATCAGTGTGCATCTCCTTAGCTTCAGACTTTTCATCTTCACACCCAAAGGTTATGTTTTGCTCTTCTTCTTCCATTTGTCGATACTACTTGATTGTAAGAGCTTTCTTTGTAGGACATTGATCCGACCTATGTCCCTTTCCTTGATACTTGAAGCACCTAATTCGACTTTCAAATTCTTCTTTTGAAACCTTGACAACCTTCTTTTCTCCACTTATCGAACTCTCTCCTTTGTTCTCATTAGAAAAAGTTGTGGAACTGGACTTGAAAGGCTTCGAAAAACTTTTACTTGTCTCCGTTTTTTCCTTGTCCTCGAGCCAATGATTTTCGATCTTCAAAGCAAGCTTGAATACATCATTGAATGACTCATAGGCACTCAACTTAATTTTCCTAGCAATAGGCCGATTAAGACCTTTGAGGAATCTAGCAATCCGCAATGGTTCTTTCTCTTCCAAATCACAAAGAGAGGTTAGTTTATCAAATTCAGCAATATATTCATTAACACTCTTAGTACCTTATGACAACAAAGTGAGTCGAATGTATAGGGTTTGTTCGAAATCATGTGGAAGGTATTTAGTGCTCATCTTCTTCTTCAAAACCGTCCATGTCTTGATTTTCTCCTTCCCTGCTCTAGCACGTCGAGCCTTTAAATTATCGAACCAAATTCCCGCATTCTTAGTGAGTCGAATATAAGCATTTTTGAAACATTTAGCATCATCAAAACCCTTATAATTTGAAATTTTCTCCAATTGTCTCGCCCACTCAAGAAAATCTTCGGGGCTTCCTAGACCCGTGAAATCATCAAGTTTTATTCCTCTATCATCGATCTTATGCTTATGATTAGTATCATTATCACTACTAGAAGCATCACTATCACTATCTTTATGTTTTTTCTTCTTTTTATGATCTTGAAGTAACTTAGCAAAAGCATCAAACCTTGCATTAGCACGGTCAGTCAACAATTCTTCCAAAATCACAAATTTCTCCTCAAAATTTTCAATTAATTTTTTCAAAGCTTCCCTGCCATGATTTATACACAAAATATGCGCACAAAACAAAACAGAAAACCAACCAGAGTATAGCAGTAGCACGGAAGAAAATTATATGATCAAAACACTTTTAAAATACCCTAGAACACACAGGAAAATCCCAGCAAAAATCGCAGCACAATTTGAGCAAAAATGAACCAAAACAGAAGCATGTATCAATTCGGACCAAAACAGACCAGTACGCACAAAACAGACCAGTTTAATAGCAAACGTACTCAAAAAATTCTAAAATTTTGTATTCAGAAATAAGACAATTTCACCCAAATTCAAAAAAAGAATCACCTAAAAAGCTTCTGTAACGAAGGAGAACGAGTTGAAACAAGTTGACCCTCCAAACTGATCCCCCGAAAACACAGAATTTAGAAAACGAATTGTGACGATTCTCCCCTTTAAATCTGATACCAATTTGATGTGGATTAACGATCTTTAACCTAATAAAAGATCTAAAATCACACCCTTAGAATAAAGCTTTGTTCTTGATCAGAAATTCGAACCAATAACGATTGAAAGTAACCGGATATGACCTTGAAAACGACCACTCCTGGAACTAATTCAATGCCAAATCAAACTACTTAGACTACTCCTAGAACTAAGTATTTTGATGAAGAAATCTTAGACTACTCCTAGAACTAAGAATAGCACGTTCTAATTACCAAAACAGCTCATTGAATTGAAAATTAGCAAGAAAACGTTTAAGCAAAGATAAACAATTTTTATTGAAATTAATTTGATTTTCTATGACTCTAAAGGCCACGAAAATCCTTTATTTATAGACTAAAAATAAGTTAATTCCATCCCTACAAGGATTAGGACAAACCCCTAACCTTGCCCCCCAAGTATCCTAACTAGAATAGAAAACTACTTCTAATTAGAATAGGAAAACTAATCCTAAACAAACTCTAATTAACTAAAAAACTTTCCTAATATATTTAGGAAGTTTATAGCAACTAAATAACAGAAATTAAACCTTATCTTAAGTGCTTAAACCAAGAAAAACCCTCTCAAGTGAAAGGTAAAAACCTGGAAGCAAAACTCTAGAAAAAAAAAACGAAGTAAGAAAAAAAAAAACTAAGTATGAAAAATTAGCCATTTCACATCACCGCCACAAAACCACCTCACGCGCTGGTTCAGGTTGTAGCTGGGTTCAAGGTGGTTCCAGGAAGGTGGCACATGGGCCCCATCTCGGCGCGTGGCCTCCGTCAACCTCGTCGGAATCGAACTGCTGCACACCTTCTTCCTTGGTGATCAAGCTTTCTTCTTTCTCTATTGATCTAGTGGACCTTTCCTTGTTTATTTCTTTGTTTAGGCAGCCTATAATGAAGATATTTGGACCTTCTAAAAGTGTATTGGGCCCTTCAAAAGAATTAGCCTCTTGATTCACATCATTACCAAGTTAAGACATTACATGCTCGTTCATACAGTCTATGTAGTATCTCGAATGGACCCACTTAAGTATCTCTTCGAGAAATCTACACTTAATAGACGTATATCAAGATGGATAGTAAACTTAGCACAATTCGATGTAAGATTCATGCCTCAAAAGGCTATTAAAGGATCAGTGATCTCAGACTTCTTAGCAGATATCCTAATATAAGATTCGACACTAATACATGAGAATGATTTTCCAGATGAAGACTTGATGGTTACAGAAGATGATACTTGGACATTATACTTCGAAGGAGCCTCAAACCAAAAAGGATGTGACGTAGAAGTATTACTAGTATCACCTAAAAAAGAACACGTCCCAATCTCTATAAAGTTATATTTCGATGTTACCAATAATGCTGCGGAATATGAAGCATGCTTGATAGGCCTCGAAACAACTTTGGCATTAGGAGTAAAGAAACTTCGAATCTTCGGAGATTCTTCTTTAATCATCAATCAGATTTCCAAAAGATGGAAAGTAAGGAGTGAAAGCTTAGCTCCTTATCAAACATACCTGGAAACCCTCACTGATCAACTTGAAAAGGTAGAGTACACATATTTACCTAGGGAAGAAAATCAGTTTGCTGATGCCTTGGCAAGGCTAGACTCAATGATTAGAATTCCTAAGGAAATTGAACAAAGGCCTTTAACAATAGAGAAAAGACATAAACCACCTTATATTCAAGCCATAGAAGATGATGAGGTAGTTCAAGGAGAAGAAGAAGAGGAGGAAGAACCTTGGTATACTGACATCCTCAACTATGTCACCAAAGGAGAATATCCACTCCACGCTAATAAGAGAGCGAAACTAGCGCTAAGACTTTGGGCTTCCCAATATGTACTCATAAATGACGAGCTACATAAAAGGGTACCTAAAGGTAGAGTTCTCCTATGTGTAGGAAAAAAGGAAGCTCAAAGAGAAATGAGAATAATCCACAAAGGAGTGTTTGGAACTCACATGAATGGCAAAATTCTAGCCCAAAAAGTAATGCGACAAGGATACTATATTATTGGACTACCATGAATAGGGATTGCCATTAATATGTAAAAAGATTCCCTAAATGCCAAATATACGCTAACTTGCAACATGTTCCTCCCTCTCTCCTTTACACCTATACATCACCATGGCCATTCTCAAAATGGGGAATATACATTATTGGAAAAATCACTCCTCTTGGGACAGGAGGCCATGAATACGTCCTAGTAACAATTGATTACTTTAAAAAATGGGTTGAAGCGGCATCATATGCCAAACTCACCGCAAAACATGTAGTACTCTTCATCGAAAGGAACATTATATGTCAATATGGAGTCCCACGTGAAATGATATGTGATAATGGAACTCAGTTTCAAGCGGAATGTGAAGAATTGCTTCAAAAATACGGCATTCAACATCATCGCTCTTCTCCATACATGCCTCAAGCAAATGGCGCAGTAGAGGCAGCCAATAAGAATTTAAAGACTATCATCGAAAAAATGACAGAAAATTACAAGGATTGGCCTGACAAACTCCATTTTGCTCTATGGGGTTATCGCACGTCAATTCGTTCATCCACTGGAAATACGCCATTTTCCTTAGTCTAGTATAGATGTCGTACAACTTGTGGAATTAAAAATACCTTCCCTACGCATCGCGTTGGAGAGTAAACTCGATGAAGTCGAATGGACTAGAGCAAGATATAAAGAGCTAATTCTACTCGATGAAAAACGACTAGAAGTTGTACATCATACTCAATGCTACCAAACTCGCATGGCTAGACACTTTAATAAAGAGGTCAAGACAAGAAACATCAAAGTAGGAGACTTGGTGCTAAAAGCATTAAGGAAAAATGTTCTAGATCCAAGAGGCAAATTTAGGCCTAACTATCCGGACCATATATCATCAAAACTATCCTATCAGGAGGTGCTGCAAAATTAACTGATATGGATGGTAATGAATTCTCAAATATGATGAATCTTGACCAACTTAAGAAATTCTACCCATGATTACTTGAGTAACATACTCAAGAGATCTACGTTTGGCCTGATTCCTAAGAAAGGATACGTAGGCAACCCGTTATAGGGTGCGGTCACTTTAAATTTTACAAACCTCGCACTCCCTTGTCAACACGACAACACAGTGCGAACGACGCACAGAATTCCAGTCCAGCGCGCCGCGACAGGATCTGTCGCACAGCGACAAAGCCATCGCGCCGCGACATGTTTGTCGCGCCGCGATGAATCCAAAATTCCGGCGCCAGTTCGTTTTCGTCAATCTGGGCAAATTTCGGTGTATTTCGGGAAATTGTCGACTTCCGTACTCAAAAAATTTTCAAAATTAATTCAAGTGGTTTAATTGCTTTAACAAAATAATTCAATGTAAAAAAGTCAATTTAATTTAAAAAGCTGAAAATTGCATTAATAAAAGTAAAATTACATTATTGATGGAATTAAAACAAAGGCTTAAAAATAAAATTGACTTGAAAATAAAAATTGACTAATAAATTGATAGTAAAAGCAATGCTCTAATCTATTTCCTAGGCATAATAGGGGTCTTGAATTCAATTCTTGCACCTAGACGCTCTTTAGAAGGAATTTTCTTATCTCCTAGACGATCTTTAACACTAGTCTTGTACATGTTTCGGACTTTGTTCTTGTCCTTTTGAGATCTATCAAGTAACCACTGTTTCACATCTCTAGACAAAGAAAGGAGGAACTTTTTGGGTAACAACTTCCCACAAAGGTCTGGCACACCAATAGTCATCAAATCTTTTTATATCCTGTGAAACGGGAAATTCATAAGGGCGACAAAGATCCCCGGAAGGAACAGTTTGAGCAAGGCCATATTGTTTTTCACTCTAGAAGGGTAGTAAAAGGTCAATTTAGACAAACTTGGATGACGGCAAAAAGGTTGTTTATTGACACCAACCATCTTCTCAATTTTTCACCACGGAACAACCCAATTAATGGCAAAGCCGCGAGTTTCAAAGATTCTACTCCACTCTCGGCGGCCCATCTTTATGGAGAAGCATTTCTTCCTTCTTACAAGGCAATTGGGTGTATACTTCTCAATATTGTCAAGAGGGCTAATTAATTCAAGCCTTTCCATTAGCCAAATCTACAAAGATTCAATGCAAAAAAATTAGTATTATTATACAAAATTAAATATTTTTTATTTCTGTAATTATAAGTATTGATTTTCTACCTGTAATAAAATTGGAGAACCTCTAAGAGGTGCTTTCGGATCTCTCTTTAGTTCATCTAAACTAAGCATAGTCTCTCCAACAATTAATGGCATTGGATTTCTCCCGGATTCAATTTGCTCTATGACAGATGCTAAAATTGCTTGACCCTCATGAATGTTACCACTGGTAAGGAGATATTGGCTAAACATGCAAAAGAGGAAAGCCCTCCGCCTATAAACATGAAAAGACTCAGAGTGTGGTCTATCAAAATAAAAGCGTGCAAATTCTTTCAAATTTACTACATTCCCATGCACTATGTCTTTTAAGTCCCTATCTCTAAGGTTAAGGAAACGCTCAAAATCCTTATAATAATATTCTCTCACCTTAGGAATTACCGCAAGATTTAAAGAGGGGAAGCCAAGAAAGGCACGAAATTCATCCGGTAAAGGGCATATTTCATCATAACTAAATTTAAAGAAATGGGTATTCGAATCCCAATATTCAAAGGTGGTATAAATAAAATCTATGTCATGATCTACCCCCTTAATACCACATAAACCCCCCAAGTGGAAAAAGTCAAGCTCTTTCTTCTCTTTGCCAGTCAAAGACCGGCACCACTCACGAGTAAAATCACCAAAGGTCTTAGACATGGCTATATTGAGTGAAAATTAATAAACTAAATATTTTTATTTGCTCGAATTATGCCGTAATCGAAGAATTTGGGGGATTTTTATAAAGAGAACCTGACGAAAACAGTATCCCAAAAGAATTCGGAGAAATAAGACCATCGCGTTGCGAAAGGTCCATCGCGCCAAGACAAGGTTCAATTTTTACCGCGTTAGAATAACGCGCTTAGCTGACCATGTGTTATCTGACTTTGACTCGGATTCGTACTTTGACTTTATGGTTTTGATTCTTTTCAATGCATTATCTAAACTTATTTTTGGCAATTTTCTTTCAAACACTTATCCCCTTTTGATTATTTTAAGTTTAATTAATTTTAAGCTTATTTTTAGTCAAACTCAATTTTATTTTTCACTTTTCTTTTTGGGGAGGAAATCGGATACCCTCTATTAGTAATAAAATGATAGAATTTTTTTTTCTCAAAAATTAATCACAATTTTGCACACACTTACATGCACATAAAATGAAAAATAAAAAGATAAAAAGATAAATAACATAATAATCATAGGATGTATGTACAATATATCTAATATAAGTGTCAAATAAAGCAAAGTCCTACAAAGTCAAATAAAAAAAACACAGGTACAACTACGGCGTCGGAGGACGTAACTATGGAGGAACACCAAATGCATCCAAGAACTGCACATTCCGCGGAGTCAATCCCTCACCAGCCTCAGGATCACTAGTAGTCGGAAGCAAAGGAGTAGGGGTAGCCCATCCTAGCTCACCCTACTGAGGTCCCGGCTGGTGTGGCCACTATGACGACGAGCCAACCTCGTACGTCCCACCACCCACGAAAGGAGCTGATGTCGCGCCTCCTTGGCCAGTTGGCCTTCTCGATGCACTCTCGGAAGAAGACCCGGAACCCTCCACTACCACCGTCTGATCCGACTCCGCTTGACCGCCCTAGTTCCCGGCCGAAGTACGACGACACCTTGAGCCAGACCCGAATCTCTCTCTTTGATCCTCGGTTCTAGTACGAGTACGTGACGGAGGAACAAGCTGAAATAGAAAAATAAGCCGAGTCAAAATGCAAGAAAAATGTGTAAAACAGATAACATAAGAGTCAAAGAGAAATACCCCCATGTCGTCGCTCGCACGACAATAGCTAGCTCAGTGACAACCTCACGAGCTGATAACGAAAGGCGTCCATACCTCTTGCCATCCTCATTATCACCTAGTGGGAGAACTTTCAAGCATAAAAGCCAGGAACAATCAAAGAACATGCATACAAACAAAATGATGATAGATGACTCACCCAAGTCTGGTGGCGACGTATCAACCTCTCCACAAGCGCCACTCTTCGAGGGCTAGAGGAATCATCTCCTCAACCGGGCTGAAAGACCCCTGATAAATAATAGACACTGGTGGAGGTACAAAATTCGCAGCCGTCGCCACAGCCTGCAAGAATAAAATCTAAGTGATTAGAATTCCCTAGGGGCTGAATAAATCAAAAGATGCGAAATATACCTCCGCCTCCTCTGACGGGCAAGGTGGTGGAGCCAACCGCGGCACAAGCCTCTCACCATAGCTCCAGTTCGGATTGCTATGACGCTGCCACTCTGTACCAGTTGGCGACCTACCCATATAAACTCTCAAGTCCGTCTGATCAATCATATGTCGTGGAGGACGGGTAGGAACGACAAAAGACTCCGAAAAGTGCTGAATCGCAACTCTCTCGCCCAGGTACACCACAACATCATATGTCCCCTAGAAGTAGCGCCGCTGAGCCGTGTACTGGACAGCTAGCGTGGGGACGTCAAAATCAGCCCACGGACGGAAGTTAACCTCAGGTCCCTGCAAGACAAACACTCATGAGTAGGAATCCTATTCTAAAGAGTGAAAAAATGGCGAACAATGCATACTGAGATAAGCGACTCTCGAACAAGGGCAGCAGCAGTCTGGTCGGTATAACAGCCACCCCAGCTAGCAGCAACAGGGAGCCCTCGAGGCGAAGGCCTGGCTGGAGCCAAAGATGGCATATACTCGTAGAACCACACCGGTAACAACACGAAAATATCGGCAAAAGCTAAAGTCAAAAGAAACCTATTTCCAAGAGGAATAGAGTATACCTCTACGACCCTCCAGAAGCTAGAGAGTGTGACCTCCTCGTCAAAGGTACGCTAACGACAGGCGAGTCACAACCCCAGCAGTAAGTCAACATAGGCCAAGCTGGCCCAATCAAAAGTCCCGATCGCTCGAAGGTCGCGGAGAACAGGCAAATAGTATAGTAGCACTCGACTTCCTTTGTCAAGAGAGAAGGACCCTGACAGAAGAATCAAAACAAAAATGGGCACCCGTTGCTCCGAGGTGGTCGCATCATCCCGAAAAGCCTCTACCAGCACAGACCGCCGAATAGATCAGCTACTCATTTGTAGCGGCCGAGACTCACCACAGGCCCGAATAACAATGGGGCCCAGTAGCTCCTCTGCCTCAGGAGAGAAGAGGGTAGTATCACTACTAAAAGGAACTGCAGCTGACCGGAACTCCGATCCGGTGATCACAGAGAAGTCAAGGGGAGTGACACTCATCTCACCCCAAGGAAAGTGGAACGTGTTGGTGGTGTCCCAAAAGAACTCCACCAAAACTTGAACCAAGAAACGACTCGACCTTAAAGAATAGAGAGCCCGAGTGGCCTGCAACAAAGTCAGACCACAAGACTCCCACAGCGCAAGCAACTCCTCATTGTTTCGAAAGTAAGAATCGTATAGCTGCCTAATAGTGTCGTTGCCTGAACCGTGGCAACGAACTCGCTCGTCAGTCATCCTGAGCCGAACGCGCTCTGAAATGTGAAACTGGGGCGCGAAGTACAAAGTGTGCCCATCCCACTCAGGGAACTCCCCAAAGCTAGTGGAAGTCCCCTCGCCGGTGTCGACAGGCTCGTCCTCTCGGTGAGCCCCACGAGAGCGTGAGCCAGAACCGCGTCATCGAGACATGCTAATTATGCAAGCAAACAATAAATGAAAGGCTCTATAGTATCTAAGGTTTGCCTAGCCGCATGATTCTATGTTAAAAAAAAAAAACAGAGTACGTAGTACTAAAACAGAGCATATTTTTTATTCGAGCAAAAATAACATTCTCAAGCAATCAAACAATTTCTTGCAATACTATGACAAATATTGTGACAAATTGAGCATGAATAACTAGCGAGAACATGAAGAACAAGTCACATTGTTCTCACAAACTCAAAGAGCCCAACAATGGCAAAATGTTCGTTTCTTCACCAAACTGAGTCAAACAAGTCTCAAAACACTCCTAAGGTGATATACAAGCATAAACAAACAATTTCATGGCAAGAAATTTGATAAAGAAAGCAAAATAAGAAAAAGGAGTTTCGAATTTTTCGAAAATTCGCAAATAAAACACACGAAATTCTTTCAAACAAGGAGGAGTTGGAGCAAAACTTACATAGATCGGCAAACTAGAGATTGAGGGCTTCGATTTGCAACAAATTTGAGCAAATTTGGTTAAGAAACGAGCAAGAACGACCATGGTGAAGGTTTGAGCGAAAACCGAGCAAAGAAAACAACAGCGACGAAATGAGGAAGAAAGGGGTTTTATTCTGAAACCCCGATTCCATCGCGCCGCGATGGAACCATCGCCCTGCGACAAACCTGGCGCGCCGGGATGACAAGTGGCAGCATGCGCTGGCTCTCCTTTCCTCAGTGATGCAACTCCTAGGCCCCATAAGTGGTTATGTGGACCTTATTCAGCAAAAAGGGTTCCTTGGTACACCAGTTAGCCACTATAAGCAAATTGACATGATTAGTAGTCGGCTTGATTATAATCGCCGTAAGTGATTGGCCTGACGACGATCATCTCACTTTACTTAAAGCGCCTAAGTACTGGCTCATCACAAGCACCGAGGTATTGGTTCACAAGCAAGCACAGTTGCCAAAGTACAGACTCATTTCAAAATGCGCCGAGGTACTGGCACAGCAAAATATATCAACAAAGCACTAGAAAACTGAGGATCATCAAACAATGGTCTTTAATGATCTTCCTTGTGCACAAAACCAAAATTATTTCCAAGAACTATGAACATAACATTAATTTAACCAACATAAATTAATTATGAGATTTGACAAAATTAAAGAGAGAGTTGGAATTATGAACACAAATATTCAAATAAAGATTCCAACTTTAACTTGTGAATCCTTGAAAATTATATCTTTCAATATGAAGATAAATTAAAATACTATCATAAGATTGAAACTTTATGATTCCAATATACTTGATAAATGATTAAATCAAAAGGTTCAATTAACATACATGGAATTTAGTAACACAAAGTTTCAATCACTTAAAATAATTAAAGATTGAATCTTTAGTACTTATGAGCCTCAAGAAACAAACTTTTCACACTTAAAGCAGTTTATTTGCAATTATGTGAAAATTTGAGCCAACTATTAAGCACCAATTACTACCAAGTAATTATGCTCAAAAGTGGTCTAAAATTGCAAAAGCATAAAGGAAAGAACCAAATGCATAATCACAATTAATATGCCATTAAGATTCAAGGTTTAAAAGATTTAAAATTTTTCGTCAAAATAAAAAAAAATCCCTCGAAACAGGCATTTCTGGGCACAATTTGCCTTTTTCGCAATCCTTAAAGGGTCAGAATGTTTCCATAATATCGATTCCACCCAAAATTCACTAGTCTTAGGTGAAAATCTGGGTTCTGAAGCCATAGTTCTTAATAAAACGAGATTAAAATTAATAAAATCGAGTTACTAATCTAATTAGCAACATAACAAGAAATTAAATCATTTTTAAACCTTTGAAAATTTTTAGTTACAAAAATAAAAGAACTTGGCTCTGATACCGCTGTTGGGTTTCGATAAGTCCAACTCACCACGGAACAAAACCTGACCCCATGACCCGCTCATAATTAATATAACTAAAATGACATAAATAACAAGAAAGAGAGAAAAGACGATCTTACCTTTGTCGCGTGCTTCGCTCTCACTTGAAGCTCTTACTTCAAAACTAAGTCCTGCAAGCGCATAGACCTCCTACGATATCCACCCGCAACTCGACCCTGACCGGTCTCTTACTTGGAGTTTAGCCAAGTCGGACCAAAACACTACTCGAGTATTATATGAACTTAAGGGTTTTCTCTCAAGTGAAGATGCATTATTGAGTTCCTACTCAAGTGAATTTCTCTAAATTCCAAGGTGGGTATTTATAGAGAATGTCGTGAGAGAATTCCACTCTCCCATCAATGTGGGAGAGTTAGTAAAATCAATTTTCCCTTTTTATTTTTAAATCAAAAATAAAAGAAAATAGCAAACAACTAATTAATCAACAAGTGTCATTTTAAGAGGAGAGGCTAGGTGAGGACCACAAGGGGGGGGGGGACCAAACCTTGATCCCCAAGACTCTCAAAACCGCCCTATCTCATTTCTCTCGGCTCCAATGTATGGCTGCCATATGGCAGGCCATGCCTTGGGCACTAAGCAGCCTTGTTGGCGCTCAATGCGCTCGGCTAGGCCTGCTGCTGGGCGCACGCATGTGTGGCAATGTTGCTGCCTCGGCCCAGCACGCCTCGCATGCTTGCGGGCTGTTGGTCGAGGGCATTGCGCGCCACACTGCTAGCAGTGCTAGCACGCTAGCTAGCTAGCACTACTAGCTTATTGATGCTGCTGCTCGTACGTGCTAGCACGACTGCTAGCGCTAGCATGCCACAGCACCAACCAGCCAGCCTAGGCTCGACGTAGTGCGCATGCTAGCCACCATGTTATCCCAAGTGTCCCTAGCATTCGGTTTGCTCGGGGCATTCCGATGCTAAGGGTATTTTAGTAACTTGTTGATTAATTATTGATTTTACCATCTCGTCTTTTATTAATTCGACTCGACTTGCGATGCTCGGTTTCGATGCTCCTAGATCGATTTCCGACGTCTAAATATGTAATACTTGAGCGACTCATTAATTCCTTCCGAATAAATTCGTCGTGTCGGATCGTTAGTTGCTTGGGTGTGACCTGAAGGGTTCAGTCAAGATTAAGCTGTAATATAATTACGGATTAATATTACTAATCGGAAGCGGTCTCCAACTAGGCATTCCGACCACTTGACCTCACTAAATAATTAGCTTTCTAATAATTTTGAACCCTCTATCGGAATAATACACTTGTTCGAAGGGCACCATTCCTATCAGCATAAGAAAATTGAAGTATATGTGGATGATATGATTGTAAAATCCAAATATATAATGGGTCATATGAAAGCTTTATGCAAATTCTTAATACAAAATGAGATTAAACCCACAAAAATGCGCTTTCGGAGTAACTTATGGCAAGTTACTCGGATATGTAGTAAGCACACGTGGCATTGAGATCGATCCTTAAAAAATAAAGGCGATTATTGACATGCCTCCCCCTCAAACGGAAAACAAATTAGGGGGTTTCTTGGCAAATTACAATACATTAGTCGATTCATTAGTAAATTGACGATGACTTGTGAGCCAATATTAAAAAAATTGAAAAAAATAAGAGAAAAACATGAATGGGACGACCAATGCAAAGGGGCCTTTGAGAAAGTCAAAAACTATCAAGAAAGTCCACCAGTTTTAGCACCACCATTACCCAAATTACCTCTTAGACTCTATATTAGTGTCACGGAGACTGCCACAGGGGTCATGCTTGCACAAGAGGTGGATAAAATAGAACGTGCAATATATTATATAAGTAAAAAATTCATTCAATATGAAACGAAATATAGCACTTTGGAAAAAACGAGCTTAGCATTAGTGTGGGCAACCAAAAAATTACGACATTATATGCTCCCCCACACCACTCATGTGATCTCTCAACAAAATCCGATAAAATATTTATTTGAACAACCACCCATACAAGGAATAATATCCAAGTGGTTGGTGATGTTGGTCAAATTTGAATTAAAATATATTCCTGAAAAATCGATAAAAGGAAAAGTAATATCCGATTTCCTGGCTCAACATGCTATTCAAATAAGTCATGCAGAAAAACCTTCCGGATGAGGAGATTCTCATGACACAAGATGACAAATGGGTAATGTACTTTGACGGTGCATCCCATCAAAAAGGGTGTGGTGTAGGAGTGTTACTTATAAGTCCAAAGGGAGCACATACTCCAATCTCTGCCAAACTAGACTTTTGAGACTACTAATAATGCCACGGAATGTGAAGCGTGCATTATTGGATTAGAAGCAGCAGCTAGCATAGGTGTACAAAAATTAGAGGTATATGGAGATTCCAGTTTAATAATAAATCACAAACTCAAAAAATGGAAAATCAAAAACTCCACAATGATATTATACCAAGCACACCTAGAGCAACTCATCGAGCACTTTGATTATATTGACTACAAGTATCTCCCAAGGGACGAAAATCAATTTGCCGATGTGCTAGCAAAATTAGCCTCAATGATCAACATCCCTGATCACTGTTTTTTTTTTTTGAAGGGATGCCATTATGGAAGATACTCACTAAGGCGTTTGTGGGCCTCACATGAATGGAAAGATGCTTGCTAAAATAATCTCACGACAAGGGTGCTTTTGGTCCACAATGGAACATGATTGCATTCAATATGTCAAGAAATGTCCAAAGTGTCAAATGTTTGCTAATTTACAACACCTTCCACTATTCGAACTATATAATTTCATTTTCCCTTGGCCATTCTCAACTTGGGCAATTGACATTTTGGTAAAACTCTCTAACAGGAGAAGGAGGACACAAGTATGTATTAGTAGCCATTGACTACTTTACCAAGTGGGTCGAGGCCGCTTCTTATGTTAACATCAATTCTAAACATGTCGCAAAGTTTCTTGAATGAAACACATTTTGTAGATATTGAGTTCCACATGAACTAATTAGTGACCAAGGTTCTCAATTCAAAGCAGAAGTTGAGACTCTCTTAGCTTGTTATAATGTGAAACACCATTATTCATCCCCATATCGACCCCAAATGAATGGAGCAGTAGAATCGACAAATAAAAATATAACAGTCATCATTAAGAAAATGGCGGAAAATTATAAAGACTGGCCGAATAAACTACACTTCGCTCTTTGGGGTTATAAAATGTCTATACGAAGATCAATAGGAGTATCCCCATACTCCTTAGTTTTCGGCATGGACGCAGTTCAACTGGAAATACCATCCTTACGCATCATACTCGAAAGTAAGCTACCGGAAGCCGAATGGGTACGAGCTACATATGAAGAGCTTTTATTTCTCGATGAGTGACGATTGAAAGCTTTGCATCATGTACAAGTCTACCAACAACGCATTACACGCCACTTTAACAAACGGGTACGACCCTGTAACATTAAAGAAGGCAACTTTGTATTAAAAGAGGTTAGAGGTCCACCAACTGATCCAAGAGGAAAATTCAAGCTTAATTGGATATGACCATATCACGCAATTGAAATTCTATCAGGAGGAGCTATCCGATTAATGGATATTGGTGGCGATGAATTCCGTCAACTAATAAATATAGATCGCCTTAAGAAATGTTACATATAAAAATCTGAATAAACACGTTCATTCAAAATTCAAAATCATGACTCATAGCATTCAAATAAAAGATTCTAAGTGTTATGAACTTTACTGAATCCCACGATAAAATTCACAACACTTGGGGGGGGCAGCCGCAAAACATGTTAGTCAGAACAAGTCATTCAAGTGCTCGGATTTTTTTTGAACTCCACGAAAAAACTCCTCACACTTGGGGGGTGATAAATGAAAAAAAAAATTCACACTCGTAGCACAGGTGCCGTGCACAACTTTGTTCAAACGAGTTGCGCACGACAGGCATGTGCAGCCTTTGATGTTGCGCGCGCCACTTGATGACAAACTATGACCTCGACAATTTTACGCTTGAAGAGAATTAATTGCGATTTTTACTAGCGATAAAATAAGGGTGTATTGAATTTTACATTTACTCGGGAAACAAAATTAAACTTTGATTTAAACTATTAAACAAAGTTTGATCATTTTTTTCATTTAATTTCTACAAGTAGGATTACAGAAAAAAAAATAATAAAAAAAATAAAACAAAAAATACATGCACAAAGAACTACGCAAGACCTGATTTCGTAATACGAATACGTAGGCAATCTTTTTGATTCGGTCAAATAAATAAAAGAGCTCTTTAATTTTTATTCAAAACATAATATTATTCAAAAGAACATCATAAAACTAGATGGTAAATAAAAAATAAAAAAAAAATCTAGTAGTGATTACACTTTATTCAAATGAAAGTATTATTAATTAATATTGTGAAGCATCCTAAGGTTTTACTATATCTTCCATTGTCACAGCCGAAAGAAGAGTAGTTTCCATCGCAGTATTTTCAACAAATTTAGAACTTTCACCTTCCCCCTTCTTCTTGACCCAAACATTATTCTTCAATTTGGTAATAGGAGCCCTTTCAACCCTTTTTCCCTTATCCTTAGAATTTGAAGGAGTCTTCTTACGAGGATTTGAGGAGGGTTCCTTGATCCTTACTCCTTGTTGCGCAGGTTTAGGAGCAACCTTTTTTTTAGGTTCTCTTGGACGAGCCTTGGGAGATGTGGAGAAATCTAATTTTCTTCTCACTCCTTTATTTTGGCCAATCAAAGGAGCAGTGGTGGCCGATTGCATCAAAGGTTTGGGAGGATTACGAGCCAAACGGCTTGATTTTGTTGATGAGTTTTGTTTAATTCTCCCTTATTAGCCGCATTCATCCAAGCCTTATAAAAGGAAGATAACACTATGCTTACCGTAGGATTTTGTACCACCCACTTGGGGAGGCTATACCAATATTCAATCCAGCAAGGAATCCTTTCAGCCCTAAAATTCACATTCTTGGGAGCATCACAATCCTGTGGAGGAAATTAGTTTCATCCCATATTGTCTCATAACCCTGCAAGAAAATATATAAGTAGTACTAGAAAGGCCTAAAAGCCGAAAATAGGTGTAGACACCAGATTGTGTCTCCCCAAAAACCAAAACTAGTGATGAATATCTTTCACGTCATTGATTAGCGAACGAGGTGAAATGGGAAAGAGTCTCGTGATGCACTTTTTTTTAATTAAAAAATACTTCTTTTGGTTTTCCAAAACATTTCTTTTCGTACCTTATTTATGAAAAATATCCAATCCAATTTAAATTGGTCCATGATATGACTCCAATAATAGTATAGTTGGATGGGGCTCAAAAAGAGCTTTCCAACGATATATTATAAGCCCAATTTCGATGAATAATGAGGAAGTATATGGCCAAAAATACTAAACTGGGCCCAAAATGAATTTTATATACTTCCCAATGATCAAGTGAAGGGACCGTTAATGTTATTCCTAAGTTATTAGGATTGACTTTAATCTTCTAAAATAATCTAGAAGGTTCTTTCAAGTTCTAGTGGGATTAGGATTAATAATTATACTTTTATTTTATTTAGAAAGGATAATGAGTTTAATTGGAATAAAACAAGTGTTTTAATGATAAAACTGATTTTAATTGTGATAATTACGGAGTCTAATTACCTAATTATATTGGGAAAAGGAATCCGTATAGCATTTTTATCATATCCGCGCCATCGCGCTGCGAGGAGTCTATCACATCGCGATAAAGCCATCATGTCCCGATAGCTCTGTCGCATCGCGATGGTAGCAGTTTTACTCCGAGTCGATTTCAAACTCTTTTCTATTGTTTCCGGATGTTTTTCTCTGTAAATAGGGGCGGTATACTCTGTTTTCAATTCACCAACAATCATCTCTCTATTCCCTCTCTCTCTTAAAGCTAGAAACTTGTTCTTTCTCCCTCTTTCTAAGCCTTCCCTTTTCAAACACCATTCGTCCATCCCGAGACTTAGACACACATAGCCAAACTCGAAGTTGCCTTCGCCCTAGATGTGAAAGGTTAATAATTTTTGAGGGTTTGGTCCCTAATCCCTTTTTCAATTATTTAAATTAATCGTTTGATTTAATATTTTCATTGAAGTTACTAACGTGTGTATTGTTTTGATAGAAAGAGATACGAGGCAACGAAGTGAGTAATGTCATTGTTATTTCTTTAGAAAGCATTCTTAGATTGTTTTAATTCCTAGTATCATGTTAAGATGTTATTTTGCTTTCTAATATCATGTTTAGGTTGCTTCCTATTTCTTCTATCATGCTAGTATCATGTTAGGGATAAAGCTTTTATCTTTATTGCCTAGTGACATGCTAGGGTTTGTTATTAATCATGTTAGTATCATGCCTAGGATCTTGCTATTATTATTGTGCTTTGATGAGATTGAGATTATTGTTGTTATGATGATGATGATTTGTTATTTATAATTGTAATTATGTTTCTTGATATTATTGTTATTTCTTGATCACGCCCTCTCTTGTAGGTTTAAAGGGAATTTGTATTTGAAATCACGCTTAATAAGATAACTAATAATTTTATTTAGGCTAATATGATTTTAATTCAAGTGATCGCCAATAATAGATTTGTTTGTGCATTAGTATTCAACCAACATAGAGTAAACAGGTTAGGACTAATATATTTGATGTATGTTGATCGGAAAGCACACATGAATATGAGAAGAATAAAGTAGAGGCCTATTTTTAGGGTAGGTTCAATCTCTTTTAGGTTGGATTTGTACCTTCATCCCTGAATATCCAGTCATGGTTACGGACCACTATGGAGTTAGCGATCTCATGGATCGTGAAGGGGTGTAACCTTCACCCTTTGAATGGTTTACAAGTTCCTAAAACTTGTTGGCGACTCTTTTGCTCTAGCTTCCTTTCCTTTGGACGCCGCCATACTTAAGTGTGTGATCACAGTGGGGCTCAAGTTTGGGATGCTTGAAATTATTCCCAACAATATGGACAATTGAAACTATTCCCAATCATACTACTTATTCCACCAAAGAATCACAAAGCGTATGTTAGGAAACCCCATGATAGAAAAAGGTCGTCCATTCTTCTTCATTCTTATGCTTGTAAAGAATACGACGACTAGGGACCGTTCTCACTCCGTTAGCCTCAAGATTTTGTGGTTGATCAACAATTCGCAAGCGCTCCATGACCCAAATCTAAAAAAAAATAAAGCACAATACAAAAAAAATTTCAGCTTGCGATGTTACAACAGCAGGTAGCGAGCGCAAGACCAGTAGTCACGCTCGCCACCCGCGCGCATCTAGTAAGATTGTGTTGGGCTCCCCAGCGTAAATTTCAAAATTGCGCTGGTTGACGAGTACGTAAAAAAACAACGTACGTGTAAAAGGAGTGGACTTCCGGTGAAACCATTCTCATTTGGATCCCCCCTGAAACGGTTCGAGCAGAGTACAATTTCTGCCAAAGCCAATGGAGCAGGTGAATTACATTCCTCTAATTTCTCTACTATAGACACCATTGAATAATATCCATACTCTTTGCCTGTCCTAAATAAACAATTAACAACAAGACAAAAATATAAAGCACGAATGTTAAAACGTTGTTTAGTCAAGTTGTTTCGAGGAGCAACGAAGTGTTCGAGGAATTAAATCAAATTCACGCCTTCTTCTGTCTCAATTTTGGCCATATCATTGTCATTCAAGCCATAAAATTGCTGAAAAGCATGTTTTGAATCTGACAAGTTAGGGGCATAAGTCACAAGGAGAGTATTTGCAGGGAAACCTAGTAGAGCCTCAAACTCGCCAGGTAATGGGACTATTTCATCCCCTTTAATTTGAAGAGGAAAAGATGATGGTTTGAGTCCTAATGATTAACAGCAGCATGGAGAGAATCAAAATTAATGTTGAGTTGCATATAACTTAATAGGGCGTTAAGGTGGTATATTTTAATAGTCAATTTATCCTCACAAGAAAGAGAAGTGACCAATTGCTTCAATCGTTGTTCAAAGGTTTTCACCATTGTTCCAAAAACAAAAAAACAAAAAAAAAAAAAAAACCCAGAAAAGAGAGTAATAATTTTCTTTGTGAATAATACTATTGTCGAATGAATGTGAGATGATCAAAAGCCTAGATGTAACCATGTTTAAATAGACCAAAACGGTCCAATTTTTGGCAAATTCTGCCCGAAGGAAAGTTCACCCGCAGGTGGCACGCGCATCTCATGAAGTTGCGCGCGCCACAGCGCGCAACCCAACCACATGTGCGCGCCAGTTGTGTGTAACCCACGCAGTTGCGCATGCCTAGTCTGTCGCAACGTGTTTTTGGATTATTTCCGTATTCTAGTTTAAAGAATCACGGAAATTGTAAGAAGGGTATGCCCATCGTAGGGGATCCTTCTACTTAAATGCCCACGACCCTTTAAAAGCCTAGGACTTTACACTTGTTAGGGTTTATTAGGATTTGAATTAATGACTGTTTAGGGGACCTTGAATTAGAGTTGATCCTATCATTATGCTTTTTTGTAAGAAACTAGTAAGGAGTCGCCAATGAGTTTTAGGAAAACTCATAAATCTCGTTTATGCCTTTCTCACAAGTAGTGTTCAAGGGATATTTAGCACAAATCGTAAGTTTACCCATGCCCAAATTGGTCTACGTGTACCAGAAATGAGTTCGAGAGCGAGGGTACTAAAATAACGTTCCCTTTAGGAGGGAATCGCTATCTTAGCCCTAGTACGGCCTCTACTAGCTCTTCCTTTTTCACAATCTCATCACCAAACAATATATGCAACATGATACCTAAAAACTAAGTTACTTGATTTTATTTACAAGCATCAATCACGTAGGAATTACATTGCAAAAGTCGTTATTCTTATTTAATCAATATTTGTGAAAATAACAATGAATAAACAAGATTCGCCTTGACTTAGGTGATCAATCAACAATTAATTATTCAATTCTATTCTTTATTTAACACAAGATATTTTGTGGAATAATAAATTAAAGTTCGTTTAAAGTGATCAAACAACACTAATTAATTGATTAAAAGTTATTTAAACAAGAAGAGAAAGGTGATTGATCTAAGTGCTTAGGAATTTACCACTTTTCCTTGCTAGATCTTTGTTTAGAACACTTATGGATTCCTTCTTGTTCGGGAACCTTCACCGTAGTAACAAGTATTAAGGGGATAAGTGTTTAGGACAAGAGGGATAAAAGTACAAAAGTTCACAAAGTTTCTGCCAGATTTTTAGGTTAATTTCTGTCTATTTAAGCCTCGTATTAAGCCTCTATTTATAGGGAATGGATGCATTTAGGATTTTGAGTATTCTGCTGCAACAAGTGTCGCGCGCATCTGAATGGGTTGCGCGCAACAGCCCAGCGCAAGTGATTTAGATGCGCTGCTATGGGCAGTGCAACTGAATATCTTGCGCGCAGTTTTATGGTAAGATTCGATTTTATATTTTTATGAAATTCTAAATCTTCCGCAAGCGCATCACTAGAGGTTGCGCTAGGTGTCACGCGCAACCTTGTGAGTTGCGCGCGCTAGACCAGCGCGACTCATTGAGATGCACGCGGATTTTTCTACGGCAGCATTGATTTTTAACCTAGGCGCCTCTAAGTCCGTCATAATTAAGTTTTAACCTCGGGCTTAAGCCTAATTATGATCGAGCTTAGTTAGTTTGGACCTTAATTTATTTTGTTTTGGGTTAGGCTAGTTATTTTGCATTCTTGTGACTTAATCAGTTGTCCATAAGCATTCTTCACGTTGATCCAATACAAAGATGGCTTTATTTATCGTCATAGCACTTCCTGACGGGACAGGAGGCCAAAAGTAGATGTCTATAGAAATATTATCACGGGATATTATGATTAACCCATACGCTTGCCTTTTTTTTCTTCTTTCCTTTTTAATTATTTTTTTCTTATTTCTTATTCCTTATTTCTTTTTATCATTATTTATTTTCTTAATTCCTTTTATTTTTAGGGGGGTAAGTCGGGAACCCTTTCCCTCCCTGGGAAAATTTTTGTAATTTTTTATTTACACACTTATGTAAATAAAAATGCGATACATAAAAAATACGTCATGTGTAAAAAAAATCGCATGAATAAAAAAAAAAACACACATGTACATTTTCCATAAGAAAAAAATATTAATAAATAAAAATAAGGAATCAAGGTGCTTGGCGGCTCCCTGAAGGCTGCTGTACATCATGCAAAATCCGAAACAAAGATTAATACACATACGTGTAATAACTTTGATAAAAAGAAAAGAAAATAAAACTTACCGCGACCATCCAATGATCACGGCATGACAAAGCCATGAGGGATCTCCGATAAGCCGCTCGAAAAGCTCGTAGGGTCCTCACCATGCCATTCACGGTCTCTCGTGGAACATGTTCCAAAAATAGGATAATTATAAAAAAACGTATATGATATAAAAAAATATAATAATACATGTACTGAATAAAACATGCCGACACAACTGTTTCTGGTGCGAACGATATGTCCTCATCCTCCGCTTCTAAAAGAATCTCATGAATCACCTATCCAAAGGCATCGATATATGAGATCTCTACCGTAGGAGACACCCAACCACACAGCTTGACCCTCTAAAAATATGTAATAACAAAAGAGGTTAAGTTCCGAACAGTAAAAAATAATCAAATAAAGAAAAAGAGAAGGAGAAAAGGGAGACTAATCGGAACAAAAGCTGGAAAAGGAGTCAGCCTTAATGCAACAAGTGTTGGGTAAGACACACCCGATAGCACCAGTTGCTCTGCTGGATAACAAAGAATCGCCTAAGCTCGATCCTCGATGGATAGCAAGTCCGGACGCAACATCCGAATATGAGGGTCTGCGGGAACCAAAGGCTCCTCAGATGAAAACTGCCAAACGACACGCAACGTGACCGAAAACGGCAGCGAACTGCGCCTGCACGGGCAGTCTCAAGGACCCCAACGATCAAGCCCCAAGGGCGAAGATCGATCTATAAGACACAATCACATGCCAAAATTGCAACTTCTAAAATAAAGACATGTGTTGTTTAAACAATACTCACCGACGCACGAGTCGCCGAGAGAATCCTCTAGCGGAAGTCGCCGGCCGCAGTAGCTCGTCTCTTCTTTATCATGACCAAACGATGGCCGATAGGGAAATGAGTCGCCCCAAGTGTCCTGGGGGCTACAAAAAGGCAGGTATGAATACTCCCAAGCCTAAAAAAATAGGACGTGATCAAAAGAGCCATAAGAAATAATAGGCACATATGATAAATGCAATGAACACGTACCTCAAGAATACGACTATGCCATGAAATAGAGATCCGGGACACCTCAGTAGCTATCACGGGATCCATCACCTGTCGCCTTACCCATAGCAGTAAGCATACGGGCATACGACACCTCCGCCCAATTCAGGTTACCTACTTACCCCAAGCCACTAAGGCAAATAAGTAACCCAATAGCAAAATGTTCTCCTCAATCACTCAGAATAGTGACGGAAAGAACATGAGCAATGTATATCCGAGCTAGCTGCTCAGGAGTACACTGTTGATCAACCTCATCAGCCGACAGCTCGTCGGCAAGAACTGAGTACGGACAAGACTACGCATACACATGAAGGGCCGCAACAAGGCCATTCCCCATGAGATCACACAGTCTCTCGTCTAACCCCTTCACGTTCTCCATGACCACAAGCTCACCTCCGAAAGGAAAACCTGTAATCATGGAGAAATCGTAAGGGGCAACCATCATCTCTCCCCACGGAAAGTGAAAAGTATCGGTGGAATCCCACCAAAACTCCAACAAACCGTGGAGGAAAGCAGACGAAAGAGGCTGACTCAATATATCCCGAAGAGCCACCAGCTGGGGGCTAATCCTCGAAAGATCTACCACCTCCTTCACCATCATGGGCAAACTCTCAAAACGAATCCTCAAGTCACCAAAGCCGTATAAGCGCATACTAGGCTCACTCTAAAAAAAAAAGAAAAAAAAAGAAGAAGAAGAAGAAGACGAGAAGAAAATTCGGTTCTGATATTTTTGAAAAAACAAAAAGAACAAAAAATGTATAAACGCGGAAAACACTCACTATGTCGCGTCAACCTCGAACCAAAACGTGGTGGTCTGGGTCCCACTTGAGGACCTAAGGATCTCAATTGGGAGGGGCCTCTGATGGGGCGTTAGAACGGTCACACATTACACACTCTATCAAACACATTTAAAAACAAACATCCCACAATCCAAGCACAATGATAAGTAAGAGTTCATTCCACAAAGAACGGGATATGATTGCTAAGGATCTTAACACTTAAGCTAATTTGAAGTCTTTAGTGATTTGAGGTTCATCAAGTAGACAAACAAAATATAATTCTAATTCAATTGATTAAAGGCACTAGGGAATGGGATCCACTCAACCATCGCAATTAGGCAAATTAGGAGTAAAATGGACAAGAGATAGTAAAGACTATATGTAACATCAACCTCATGCAATTAGAAAACAACTCACACTACTAAACTTAGATCCCTCATTAGTTTAGCAATAGAAGATACATAATTAAATTGCAATAAGTAATGACATACTCAATTTACATTTCCATGTCAAACTAAGCATAACATGCTATCAAGCTCCTAAATCAAGGATAGCTAATCCTATCGTGAAGAACTAATAAGCAATCTTATACAATCAATTTAATCACAAATCAAACATCAATACTTCTCCCAAATTTGCTTAACTAACCATTTGGTTGAGCTTCACCCAACCCCTAACAAGGAGGACTACTCACAATTCATTCAAGGTGTCATGCAAACAAAGATTAGGGTTCTAACTCGTGTAACAATTGGGAAAAGTGATTTAACTAAAGATAATACTAGCATCGAACAACAAATTATGAAGAACTAAACAGATTCAAATGACATGCAACTACAAAATGAAATCAAAAATTAAATAGATGAAGGTGGAAGAAATTACTAATTGAAGCTTCAAATGTTGAGTACAAGTGTTGAATTTTGAGAATAATCCTTGAAACTACTATTACAATGATTAATTTGAGGAAAACGAAACTAAATTACCAAAGTGGATTGTTTCAAACTAAGAGGAGGTGCTGAAAACTATATCTATCCTCCAAATGAACTAAAGGGGAAGTATTTATACTCCCCGAATTACATAGGTTAATCCGTCAAAATAAAAATGGTTTCCAGCAAGGAGCGCCCGCTCCTCGGATCACTAAAAGAAGTCAGAAATCAAAACATCGGGGAGGAGAGCCCGCTCCTAAAAGTGTGCGCGCCCACTCCCCTGTTCCTCAGCGTAAGTCAGATTCAACCTGAAGGAGGAGGAGCGCCCGCTCCTTAGTGATTGCACCCCCACTCCTCACAGACCATGAGAAGGGCAGAATGTGATGGAGGAGCTAGGAGCGCCCGCTCTTGATCGGGTGCACGCCCGCTCCTCACTGCTTCAGAAGATGGCAGATTGTTGGGGAATGGAAGGAGCGGCCACTCCGATAGAGGTGCACGCAGGAGCGGGCTCTCCTATCTTTCTTTTCTTGCCTTAAATCACCCACGAGCTTTGATTGCTTGTTAAAGGGAGTCATAATTCCTGCAAATCATGGACAAACACATACAAAGAGGGGGAAAGGCCAAGGCACAACATTTATATACAAAACGGGTTAGAAAGAGGGGAAAAGATTGCAAAATCGGGTTTAAATCAACACAATAAGTGGTCAAATAAACCACTTATCAGCCTCCCAAACCACATCCTCATGGCGACGTCGCTCAGCATCGACATGCAGCTCCCAACCTTCCTCGTGAGGACGTGTCACCCTCTTTCGAGGGCAAACTGCCTCGTTAGGAACAGCTCCTCCTCGGCATCAACAAACGGAGGGGAGTCCATACTGTAATCGATGGAATATTTAAAAAAATACGATTAAGTATCTTTCCCAAAGTCCTAAAAAATATATAGGACGAATCCTAGACCTATTTCGGCGACATAACAGCTGCCGAAAGGAAAAAACACTAAATCGATACCACCCATACTTGGGGGCTACGATACCTGCAATTGAACTCAGTAAATGGGGGGCTTAAACACCCACAACGCCATCCTATACCAGTTGAACTAAGTATTTTAGAGATTATTTCTACAAATCTAGAGAATTAATAGTTTTCGATGAATAACAATCATACAAATGTTACTTATCATCTACCAGAAAATTTTGAGATTTGAAAATGGCAAAAATCAAAGAGAATGTATACTTCGCGCCATTTCTCAAAATCAAATTTTTTCGAAACATGATTCATGAAAGTAATTGTAGGCATAACACTATAATTTACTTCATAATTAACAAGTATAACCAAGTGGCCAAGCAAAAAACAACAGATTCGAACAGAAAGCTAAAGAAATTTACGAAGAACGAACTAAAAACAATACATGCTCATACAAGGTTCAATACTTAACCATTTTTCATGAAATTTGTTGCAAATTACTCCTCAAACATAGCATAACAACATGGAACAAACAATTTCAAGAATAATTGATCGAGTCGAAAACCTCACAATTCGAAACTTAGGGCTCTTCGGTTCAATTTTCCCCAAATTCGGCCAAAAAACGAGCAAAAAACAACGAAATACATACATTGCATTTTGGTAAATATGAATAGGGGACGAGATCTACTTCCTTTAGCCTTGAAAATAAAAAAATCAAGCTTTGAAGAAAGAGAAAGGAGAGAAAATGTTGAAGGAGGAAGAAGAAAGAGTGAAATGAAAAATCGCGCTTCGCGATTTTCTTTTACTGATTTAAGTGTCGCGAGCAACTGAATGTGTTGCGCGTGACAGCCCAGTGTAACTCAGAAACATGCGCGCGCCTGGCAAGCGCGACCCACTGAGTAACACGCGGATACTGGTCACTTAAACAGACCGATACTCAGATTTTGATCCGTTTTGAATTTTTTCCAACGGTTTTGTGTGTTGTTAAACATAATAACACGCGAATAATCAAAATCCTTTTAATTGCTTTGCATCCAGTAGTTTCTTTTCTTCTTTGGTAGTTTCTTGCATCATCCTGCATGCACGCCATGCTTTGTGCCTGACCTAAGCATACATTTTGGATGTTTTTCGTAAAAGTGTCTTAAAATATTCCGTAGTGGTGCTTTACGTAAAAGCTCTCATAGACAGGTTTTGCATTTTATTGTACTAACTTTAGAAATGTCACATTTTTTTTTTTTGCGTGCAGAACAAAAAAGATGGCGTATCGTACAGCGTAAAACTACACTCACTTAGCAACGTAAAACTACACTCACTTAGCAACGTGATCTACCTCGCGTAGCGAAAAACGGTAGAATTTCCATACAACTTTAGGCGTCAGCTTAACGAGTCGACAGGTGCGTCGAACCATCGAGAATAGACACTTCTCAATCGAAAAATACGATTAGTTAATAAGCTTTCTAGCTTTATCGGACAGTTAGGGTGTCGTCCACCACCTGCATAAAGAGAGACATGGTGAATTCGCACCTTTTAGACACGTGCCCCCCGTCATGAGACACGTGTTTTCATCTTGTGGAAAAAACTGGTGAGGGAGTTGTCGACTTTCTCCTCTCTCACTGGAATTTGGATATATGCCTCCAGTCTTGAGACATGTATTTCTACCTTGTGGACATCGAGTATCTGTTTTGGCAAGCGAGTGTCAATCTTTTATTCAAGTGCTAGGCTACAAACGCTGAAACACACCCCATTTTATCATCTTTTACTTTATTAAAATCATGGACTAAAGTTTCAATGACATATCGACGTACTTTAGACCGCCGATGACATATTGAGAGGGTATTATCCAATTTACTCTTTTTAAAACCGATATAACATGACATCACCTAGGACAACCTTTACTTGTAAAAGCGTTTTATTCTTGCAAAGGGTCAATCTAAATTCTTTAGCGCACTAAATCTAGAAAATATTTTTTCTGGTCTTAGCAGCTACTTGTCTTGAGCATTTAGTGAATCGAGGATAGTTTCGACATTCTCAACACTACTGAAAGATTCCTTATCTTTAAGGAACTTTGCAAAATGAGTCTCGAATTCATTTCCTTGACTACTTTGATCATCGTCTATCCTAGACTCGATCAAAGTGGGGGCTAACTGTAGACACCTACTTTTGGTCTCCTGTCCCGACCGGAAATGCTATGACAATACATAAAACCATCTTTGTATTGGATCAACGTGAAGGATATTTATGGACTATTGATTAAGTCATGAAAACACAAAACGACTGGCTCCACCCAATACAAAATAAACCAAAGTTAATTAAAACTAAGCCCGATCAATTGTAATACCCCATATTTTTATACGTATTTTATTTAAAGCAAGTATTTTGTGGGGTATTTAAATAATTTGAAACGAATTATTTATGATATTTTAATTATTAATTTTAAACAAGTTTGGAAATATTTTATAACAGGAATGTTTTATTTAATTAATTATTTTACTAAGTTGGAATTTAATTTAGGAAAGTTTTATTTTATTAAAGTTTAATTAGGAAAGAGTAAAAAGGGAAAGTTTAGGTAAGAAGGGTTTCTAGAGAAAGGGGTATAAATATTCAACACTTGGGCTTATTAAACTTTGCCCAGAGTGGAGAATACCCAAGGTAAACTTTCTCTCCCTTCTTCTTTATTTTTCTCTCTTTTTTTTCTTTCTTTTTTTTTCCTTCCCCTTTTTCGGTTCACCACCGCCAGCCACCACCACCCACGGTGGGCTGCCGACCACCACCAGCACCAGCCGGCAGCGGGGGCGACCACCAGCAGGCTGGCAGCAGCCGGCAGTGGCACCGACCTGCTGTCCGGCCACCCCTTCTTCGAAAAAAAAAATTAAATCTTTTGTTTTATTTTTGTTTAAATCCTAGATCTAATTATAAATTAAGGGTTTTGTGTTAATTTTATGATGATTGATATTATGTATGGTACAAATTAATTTTCAGATTTTAATTCTAATTAAAAAGCCCCAATTTTGAAACTATAGATTTATAAATAATTGATTATTGAAGGAATATGATTTAGGGTGGTTTAAACCTTTAATTTAAGGGTTTTAAAACATAATTACAGCGAGTTTTTATTAATATATATTGCTGGAATATTTGATAGTATGCTAAAAATCAAGTTTCTTAAAAGAATTTTAATTACCCATTAATTGGGATTAAAGTATGAGGTTTTAAATAAAATTTCAGCTTGTTTTAATTAAATTATGAGTGGTTTAATAAGAGTATATATTGCTGGAAATTTGTGTAGAGTGGATGTTAATGCTCTATTATGATTTTAGTTTGTAGGAGACTTTGAAGTGAGTGATTTCTATTAGTCGTGGCGATATTAAGATCGTATTCAAGGTACGTTCACGTACTTAGCATATTTTCGATGATGTAGTAGCATGCTAGATGTGATTAATTAATTCCAAGTAGTATCATGCTAGATTATGATTAGAAATTGTGATTTGGTTGTTATTGGTGATTGAATTATGAAGCATGATTTATTTGTGATGGATTATTGATTTGAAAATAATCGTTTGGCATGTTGAATATGAACCACACTTTTATTTATGACATGATAGAAAGCATGTTTAATTAAACTAAATGTTTAATTTGGTTTGGAATATTAAAAGGGAATGTTATTATGGTTTATACAATTTTCATTGATGCTATAAGCATGGAAAAGGAGCTATGTAAGTGTCTATGTACACGAGGAATAAATTGTATATTGGTGCCTTAGTGCACTTAAGTTGTTTCTAACACCGAGGGATAGGAATTTTGGCGCATTACGCGTTTAAGGTGTCTTTGACACCGAGGTAGATTTAAAAAGGGTTCAACATTAAATATTATGTGGTCACTAATTATTCAAGAATTAAATTGGAATGTTTAATTGTTTGAATAATTATTATGATTGTAGATTATGGTTTAAGAGTCATTACCAAGTTTAATAATATGTAAATAACGTAAAGTGAAAGAGATTACGCACCAAAACTCTTGGAACGTATATACCTTGAGTATGAACATATGGGGGTAGTTATGGGGTTTTATATTTAACCATAACTTCTACTGGGAGCACAGGACGCTGTATTTTCCTTTTATTATTATGCGCAGGAATTCCGCCACTTACGAGTGGTTCTTTTATACTGGCACGGTTAGCTCCCGTGTTAGTACCCCTTTATTGGGGCAGGTTAGGGGGAAAACCTGTTCGATGCGTAATCAATACTAAATAAATTATTTAGTTACTTAGTTGAGAAGTTTTGTCGTATGTTGCGTGCTTGTAAACAGGTGCAACGAGGTAAGTTCTGTGTTGATAGGTGGAAGCATGTTAGTGTGTTTAACTACGCTTATGTACTCGGCTTTGCTGATTGTGTGTTTGTTGGTCTTGTCTTTACCTTGGCCCTATGATGACCCATTTAATGGAGAGTAGTGGAAACAAGTAGAGAGAAGCTTTTCAGGTGATGAAGCTTATTCATGATGGGCATGAGTGAAGAGCGAATCATGGTAGTTTCCATAAGTTTATGATATGTTTATTATTTCAATTATTTTATGATATTATTGTTTGTGAGACTAACGCAAAGGTTTTGAATTTGGTTCGGTTTTGATAAGGGCCTACAATGGTTCCAAGTTGTAGGTTGACTTGTTTTTACTTTGGTTTGACTTTACTTTCGTTGGTTGACTTTTTAAGTTGAGTCGTTTTTAAATATTTTTCAAGGAGAGTCTTCCGCTGTGTGTCTTTAATAGTTGTCTTAGTCGTTTTTACGGTAGCGGTAATGTCTTAGATTTTCCTATTTTGAGTTTTAAACACGGCAAAACAGGTATTTTAAAAGAAAGGAATTTCTAGGGTATTACATCAATAATTAGGCCTAATACCGAGATTAAACCTAATTTTGACGGATTTAGAGGTGCCTACGTTAAAATTTAAGGCTGCCGCAGAAAAAAAACTGCGCGCAACTCAGAGAGTCGTGCTGACTTGGCGCGCGCTACCAAAAAGGTTGTGCGTGAAACTCAATGTAACTTCCCATCCTGTGCTCATAGGAGATTCAAAATTTCTCATAGATACTGAATCGAATCTTAAAAATCCACGCGCAAGAAGATCAGTTGTGCTGCCCTCAGCAGCGCATCCTAATTACTTGCATGCAGCAGGCGCGCGCGACCTTTTGAAATGCGTGTGCTACTTGCTGTGGTAGAATGTTCAAAACTTTAAATGTATCCATTCCCCATAAATAGGGGCTCAATACGAAGTTTTGAAAGACAGAAATTAACCTAAAAAAGCTGGCAGAAACTTTGTGAACTTATGCACTGATCACCCCTCTTGTCCTAAGCACTCACCTCTTTTGTTACTTGTCCTTACGGTGGAGGTTCCTGAACAAGAAGGAGTCCATAAGTGTTCTAAACGAACATCTGGCAAGGAAAAGTGGTAAATTCCCAAGCACTTAGATCCATCACCATTTTTTTATTGTCTAAATATCCTTTAATCAATTAATTAGTGTTGTTTGATCATTTGAAACGGATTTTTAATTAATCAATTACATAGTGTTCTTTTGTTAATCAAGACTAGAATTTGGATAATTAATTGATTGTTTTATCACCTAAGCCAAGGCGAATCTTGTTTATTTTTGTTCTTTCACGAATATTGATTAAATAAGAATAACGACTTCTGCAATGTAATTCCTACGTGATTAATGCGTGTAAGTAAAATCAACTAACATAGTTTTAGGTATCACGTTGCAATATTGTTTGGTAATGAAATTGTGGAAAAGTAATATCTAGTAGAGGTCTTATTAAGGCTAGAATAGTGATTCCCCCTAAAGGGAACGTTATTTTAGTACCCTCATTCCCGAACTCATTTCTGGTACAAGTTGACCAATTTGGGCATGGGTAAACTTATGATTCATGCATGCTAAATATCCCTTGAACTTTAGTTGGGGGAAAGGCATGAACGAGAGTTATGAGTTTTCCTAAAACTCATTGGCGACTCCTTACTAGTTTCTTACAAAAAAGCATAATGATAGGATCAACTCTAATTCAAGGTCTCCCAAACAGTCCGAAATTCAAATCCTAATACACCCTATAAAGTGTAAAGTTCTAGGATTTTAAAAGGCCATGGACATAGAGGAGAAGGATCCCCTACGATGGGGCACACTCTCCTTACAATACCATGATTATATAGAATACTTCAGAAGAGTTTAGAATGTCCAACAAGCTTATGATTGTATAGAATACTCCAGAAGAGTTTAGAATGTCCAACAAGTTTATTAAGTATCAAGTTTATTAGGCCATCCGGGTTTAATTATTACCCGTTATAGAAACCTGATGTTTCATTTGATAATGTGTTGACGCTCTCTCAATGTTAGATATATGAAATGAATTGAATGACAAGACATAACATTGAGATTGAGCTATATTTGGATTGTGATTTATAATAATTTGTAGTGATGAAAATTCCAAGAGTTAATAGGTTTTAATTTTTATAAAAAGAGTAATGGGTGTCAGAAGATCACCGGAATAACCTATGTATTATTGTCAACTGTTAAGTGACCAGAAGATCACCAAATAAACTATTTAAGTCTTTAAAGATCCTGAAAATCACCACCTAGTAGAATTACAAGTAAGTGATTTATGATTGTATAACAATTCTTTTAATTGGGACTATCATATGTCAGCACATTAAAAAAAATTGAAAAAGAAGGAAAAACGTACATTCTGCACAACACATATCTCCCCATTGACATTGATTTCCAGAAGATAACATATTATGGAAAGTGTAATAATAACTAAACATGCAATGTAAAATTGACGAATAAATGATTCTTCATTGAAATAGTTCTCTTGAAGAGATAAAATTTGTTTAATACAAATCTTCTGAGAGATAAATTTTGATTGTGATCCTCCCTATGAAATGAATTACAATGTGAATTTGTATACTAAGTTGGTATAGAATTAGACGCCCCTATGAATGAGATATTTTACCAACTTAAGGGGAGAAGAATTAGCAAAAGTTGGAAAATTCGGAAAAGAAATTTATGATCCCTATAATGATACGTAGTTTGAAAAGTTATACGCCAACTTTTATCTATATACTATCAAGATGTGTTGCACATTTATGATTTGATTTGTATTCAGTTATGACTCATGTTGCATAGCATTAAAGATACATTTTGGTCATATTATATTATGTGTATGAATTGAAATAAAATCTTGCCAATTATACATGAATCATTACACCTGAAGTGTGGGTTGTGTGATCGGTTCCAAAATATAGATATGATATGTGGCAAGATAGTGCAGATAACACTTTTAATAGTGTAATAGTATATAAATACCATAGGGTTATTCCTATTAAGGTTTTAACGAGTCACAATATTCGATAATGAACATCCAAGGGGGAATGTTATGAAATGTTTGTAGATATCCATTATCCTCTTTATATCATTTCGGAATGTTCTATATCTAGGTTTTATATTCTTATCCAACCAAACCCTAATTATATTGTATTTATATATTCTCCATCATACGGAATAAAGATACATTAATTCTCTCTGCATCTCTCATATTTTCTCCATATTTCACAACACGTTTTAGGTTGTTTTCACAAATAATTGCACATCTTTTTAATTTCTCTTTTTCTCTCTCATTATTACATGGGTCCTATTTTTATTCTTCTTTATCTATCTAATCTTTTTAAATTCATATTCCATCCCCAAGTTGCAATATTTGGAGAACAAAGGAAGTATCTGATTGCGTATTCATAGACTTCATATTAAGGGGTTGCAATGAGTACTTGGGATCATATCTCGTTTACATCATTTACCATTGTGGCTCTCTGGGTTTTCAAAAGGCTTAGGCCTCCTTCGGTTCATCAAGGAAAAACCCTACCCTCCCTGGCATTTGTCCTTCAAAAAGCCCTTCTTGCAAAGAGCTAGCTTATTCATTTACACCAAAAGTGGCTGCTGGAATCACAAGCAGCTAGAATCATAGGAATAAATTGTAAAAAATAAAAAATAAAATAAGAAAAAGGGTGGTTAAACAATGCTTACATTTTACCAAGTAACACCTACATTTTAAAACATGAATGGACAAACATACCCCTCGCGTATATTTTGTGTTTTAACCCCTCTGTCTCAATTTAACATTCTCTCCTCCACAACATATCACCACTGATCACCACTGGCCAAGGGCAAAGTCATTGCAGTTAAAGTCGGTTTTTTTTATAAAAAAAAAATTTAGGTAAAGGCCAAACGCAAAAATCCCAAAGGGAAACGCTTAGAATTTTCTAAACTCCCCTTTAAAATTCTGGATAAAAGCCAAACGCTTGGGATTTTCGAAAATTTCATACTTTTAAAAATCTCAAGCGTTTAGCCTTTACTTACAAAAAGAAAAATTTAACTCCAACGATCTGGCCTCGGCCTATGGTGGTTTGTTGGGAGGAATGAATTTATTATTACTCCCTCCATCTCTTAATACAAACCCTCTTTCTCTTTATTATGTGAGTAATAAATACTAGAAAGAGGCTTTGTATCAAGAGACGAAAGGAGTATTATTATTATTATAAACAAAAACTTACAAAGTCAATCAATTTACAAGACATTGGTGGGGAGCCGAGATCAAAAAAAACTTATTATTATTATTATTATTATTATTATTATTATTATTATTATTATATTATTATTATTATTATTATTATTATTATTATTATTATTATTATTATTATTATTATTATTATTATTATTATCATCTCAAAAACAATTAAAGTTATTCAACTTATAAAAAGTTGGTGAAAAACCGAGATACAATCTGGACCCCTATTCCTCTAGCTATTGCAAATCCTACCCAAGTGAAGATATGAGCGGCAGTACGTACCCCGAAACACACACAAGGGGTATGTTTGTACTTATTAACCTCAAATTACTCCTAAATTTTGATAAAATTTAACATTACATTACAGTGTCACAATGGAATTTAATGGGATAAAGTATAATTAATATCAATTGGATTAGAAATTATAGGATGTGAGCTCCATAAAGAAAATTTACAACATAAGGCATTTTTAACTGAGGGACAACCAAAAGAACTTGTATTGAAAATATTGAAATGTTCATCCTCATAATTTGACTTCTTACTTTCCAACTTTTATTATGCTGTTAGAGCTAGGCATATATAGGTAAATGTAGTTTCTAAACTTGACCTTGCGTGCTTTTCTGCTAAATATATATATATTGATTCTATGATTGACTACGTACAGCAACAGCAGATTATAACAGCAGCATATGTATGATCTATCCTAAACTTCTGACTGTAAGGACTAGGCTAATGTTAGACATGAGATTATACCATAACGCTCATGAAGTCCTAATATACTGCTATGACAGATCTTTCCATTAGTTTCGAGAGATTACAACGAAGACATTATCAAGAGACCATTTTCGAGGTTCTGCTTTCCTCAAAGGATTAATTACAGCATGCTCTGAGTCAGCAAGGCGATAGCCTATCACAATTTCTTGTCTTTGGCGGCCTCTAATCATCACATCGAAGAAACATAACCCTTCTTGTTCATATAAGTAGAACTCTGCAGGTCTAATACACATCTTATTCCCCTGCAAATATTGCAACGAATAGAGACCAGTTAAGCAACCAATTAACCGTGCATGCTAGCTGCAGTTATATAATACCTATACACCATTTGTCCAATATATAGTGTTCATTAGTCACATACTATGATACAATGTTCTGAGAATGTTGTCACCTTTCAAAAAGTGATATTGGTTAAAAGCCGGAGTTCCTGATACACTCATAATTACCTGATATACTATAAAGGATATTATGGTAAATTATGTCATATCATTACCTATAAGATGTTGAGAAAATGTGATTAGCACTTCTATCCCTTGTGCAATATATAAAATGCAAATTGATAATGCTTTGTATGACCTTGGGGCTAGTGTCAGCCTTATGCCATATTCAGTATATCAAAGACTTGAAATAGAGGAACTTTTACCCACTAACATTACCCTACAATCGATAACCACCCCTTAAGGAGATGCTTCGGGTTTTCACCAGGGTATGATGGTGGTTGGGGTACTAGTAATGCACCGGACTTCGGTCACTACCGAAATAGCCCCAACTATGATCTTCCTCCATACGTGAATCAACCCTCCTATTCCGACGATGTAGACCCAAAATACAATTACATGCCTTCGCCGCCTAAGGGGGATGATTGGGAGTAGCCATCAGACATTTGTTTTTACCGTTCCCTTCTGTCCTTCCCGTCATTTGTAACACCGAGGTCGGTGTCGAGTTTTAGCTTGGGAGGGAGATGTTTCTCATTGTATTCACTTTTTTATGGAAACGGTAATCAAATGTCTAGCTTGAGGGAGGTCTTGAGGTCTTTTTGTATAGGGTAGTTTTCGGTTTTGATAGGATATGTGCTTTCATGTGATGCTTTTGTGCAATGTATGGAGAAGTTTGAGTTTGTATATGGAATGTTTGGCATGAAAGACTTAGCTTAGCCTTTGGGACTTGTGGTAGGGCTCATGTTGTATTATGTTCTAGATTGCATGTCTATTTTAGGTTATTGTTGTTCTATACGTGATGATATGGCATGCCTAGGCTAGAACGATTGCATATTAATGTTTTTGTCTCATTTCTCCATTATATGTGTGCTTTGAAACATCTTATTTCTATGATTAGCTTTGGTATATATTTATTGGTTGGCTAGTGTGACGGTTGAACGCATGGTTTGGTTGGTGTGCTTTTGGTCTCTTTGATGATGCTTTGATGATGATTGATGATGTTGGTTTTTCCCTAATATCCAAATTTCTTCTTATTTTCTTATCCCTCTAATATCCAAATTTCCTAACATCCAAACCCCTAATATCCAAATTCTTTAATTAGCTTTCTTATCCCCCACTTTTCAACTTTTTCAATAAAAAAAATAAAAATAAAAAATAAAATAAAAACAAAAACGAAAATATGAGCTTTGAAAAACACAAAAATTAAAAAAAAAAAAAAAAGAGTTTGTTTTGTCTTTGATCAGATTGCGATGATGATATTGGATTGTATGTAGTAGATACTTGCTTTTTTTTGTAATAAAATTTCGAGCATGGTTTAGATGCCCTTGGTTGAACTTAGAATTGGCTAGTTTAGGCTAGTGTGAGAATAATCTTACCGAATGTATGAGACTTAAAGTCTAGGTTTGTGGCAAGATAGTGTCGCCTGTTTTAAAGGAATTTGAACCTTGAAAGGTACTATTTGGTCCCACATTTGTCCCAAAAAGTGAGGTTTTATGTTTTCAAGCCATCAACATTTTGAATGAGTGGCAAGGATCCTCCTTGAATTAGTACCTAGATCGAGAACTTGAGTCTCAACTCCTAAGATCGCGGCTTAAACTACTCTTGTTACTAATGAAGGGTGATTAATAAGGTGTATATGCATAGTGCAAGTGAAGGCATTCAATTTTAGTTTTATCAAATGTATTTTCTTTGTTCATTGTAGATAATAATTGGTCTAGGATATGTTGTATTAAAAAAAAAATCAAAAGAAAAAGAAAAAAAAAGTGAAGGAAAAAAAAACAAAGAGAAAAACAAAAAGTTGTGATGATTAGTCACCACCCTAGCAAAATAAACAAGCTTGGGGTGCATTTTTGCTTATAGTCTGGTCATAGTTTGTATTTGGAAATCAAAGTTAGAGTTGTTCCTAATGGGTTACATTTTAGCTTGGAATCAAATACAAGCTCTTTTAGTTTTCTTCTATGCCTTAACTTGGTGTCGAGATTCTCATATTTATGTGTATTGTTAAAAAGAGTAGTTGAAGCCATCGTCGGTTGAGGGAGTTGGTTCACAAGCATATGGAGAGGGTAATTTTTCATTGAGATGTCTAGTGTTTTGAAACCTGCTATATCTATGTTTTTCCGGCTCCTTTGAGGAGTCATGAGACACTACCAGTAGGGAGGATTTGAACTTTGTGATGGGAACGCGGTAAGATGTGTTGAATAGGCCTAAGTTGAATATTTTTGTGAAGGTTAGCTAGGCCTTGGCTAGTCATGACCGTGGTTGATCTTAGGCATATAACTCATGCTAAAGTTTTAAGGCTTAAGGATTCTTTTATCTATGCATGTGCTTTTCTTTAAGCAAATTGATCTTTTAGGTTGTTTATGGACGATGTGAATTGCTTGAGGACAAGTAATTGGCTAGCTTGGGGAGATTTGATAAGTGGTTTATTTGACAACTTATTGTGGTGATTTTAACCCGGTTTTGCAATCATTTCCCCTTTCTCTAACCCGTTTTGTATATATATATATTGCATTTCGGCTTTGCCTCCTCTTTGTATGTGTTTGTCCATGATTTGCAGATGTTATGACTCACTTTGACAAACAATCAAAGCTCGTACAGGAGCTTAAGGCAAAGAAACAATGAAGGGAAAGCCCGCTCCTGGAGGAACAGTGCACCTCTACAGCCGGCGCTCCATCATAATAACACCATTCTGCCCAAAATTCCGAGACTGTGAGGAGCGGGCGTGTATCCGAGTTGGAGCGGGCGTCCGTCACATTCTGCCTCAACTTAGCCTGTGGGGAGCGGACGTGCAAGCACCAAGGAGCGAGCGCTCTTCCCCCTTATTTTAAATCTGCCAAAATGCTGGAGGACAGGGGAGCGGGCGTGCACCCTGTTAGGAGTGGGTGCTCCTCCCTGATGATTTGAATTTTGACTTCTTCTGAAGATGTGAGGAGCGGGCTCGCAGCACTAGGAGCGGGCGCTCCTCATTCTGGAGCGAGCGCTCCACGCTGGAAATCCGTTTTCTTTTGACTGATTAACCTATGTAATTCGGGGAGTATAAATACTACCCCTTTAGTTCATTTTAGAGTGAGACAGCAGTTGTATAGTTTTTAGCACTTCCTCTTAGTTTGAAACAATCATCTTTGATAACTTAGCTTAGAAATCCTCAAATTAAATCATTGTAGTGGCAAGTTTTAAGGATTATTCTCAAGATTTCAACAATGTAACCAACATTTGAAGCTTCAATTAGTAACTTCTTCTACTTTTCTCTACTTAATTTCTGATTTTACTTTGTCATTGCATGTCATTTAAATCTCTTTAGTTCTTGATATTTGTTGTTGGATGTTAGTTTTATCATTAGTTAATCACTTTCCCCCAATTATTAAACTAGTTAGAACCCTAATCTTTGTTTGCATGTCACTTGAAATAAGTTGTGAGTAGTCCTCTTTGCTAGGGGTTAGGTGAAGCTCAACCTAATGGTTAGTTAAGTAAACTTGGGAGAGTTTTGATGTTTGATTTGTGATTAAATTAATTGTATGAGATTGCTTGTTAGTTCTTCATGATAGGATTAGCTACCCTTGAATTAGGAGCTTGATGGCATATTATGCTTAGTTTAACATGGAAATGTAAATAAAGTATGTCATTACTTATTGCAATTTGAATATGTATCTTCAATTGCTAAACTAATGAGGGATCTAAGTTTAGTAGTGTAAGTCGTTTTCCTAATTGCATGAGGTTAGTCTTACATATAATCCTTGCTATCTCTTGTCTATTTTACTCCCAATTTGCCTAATTGCCATGGTTGAATGGATCCCATTCCCTAGAGCCTCTAATTACTTGATTTAGAACAATAGTTTGTTTGTCTACTTAAAGAACCCCCAATCATCAAAACACTTCGAATTAGCTTGAGTGTTAAGATCTTTAGCAATTATATCTCGTTCCTTGTGGACCGAACTCTTACTTATCATTGTGCTTGGTTTGTGAAGTGCTTGCTAATAAATGTGTTTGATAGAGTGTGGAATGTGCGACCGTTCTAACGCCCATCAATAAGCCAACAATTAAAATATACATATCAACCAACAAAATAAATATATCAGCCAACTAAAGAAACATATAAGCCAAATGATGTCTGTTATCAGCTAACAAAAGGGGAAAAAAACATATCAACCAACAAAAGAAATATATTAGCCAATACGAAAAACATGTCTGCCAACATATGAAACATATCAGCCATCGAGTAAAATATATCAGCCAAGCGTCTCGCACTAAACAGTTCGTGCGTCCGTCCGCACGCAGTACCTTCTCAAGCTATAGTATTAAAAGACTTTTATGCCCCTCATATTTTTGAAAATAACATAATAATCCAACCATTACTAACTACTAACTTTGTCACACCTTGACCATACTCAAGCCTTAGCTCCACCACCCATACCACCACTCACCGTGACTGTCCACCACCACGACTCCATCTTAACAACAAACTTGACCAGACCACCAACATTGTACTTGCCGTCCAATAAAATGAGTCGACGACGGTATGCGTTCATATCGGAGACACTTGGTGCGGACGACGAACCTTCGACGCCGTCGAGTCCGGTATATGTCGGACTTTTTTTTTCAATTTTCATTGCACCCGGTCGCATGCTATACGCGACTACACCACAGTATAGTCGCATGTTACATGCGACTATACCGTGGTGTAGTCGCGTATAGCATGCGACTCTACCATGGTATAGTCGCATGTTACATGCGACTATACCGTGGTGTAGTCGCGTATAGCATGCGACTCTACCATGGTATAGTCGCATGTAGCATGCGACTCTACCGTGGTGTAGTCGCATGTAGCATGCGACTCTACCATGGTATAGTCGCATGTTATATGCGACTACACCATGGCGTAGTCGCATGCTAAATGCAATTATGCCGCGGTATAATCGCATATAGCATGCGACTATGCGCACAACATGAAAATAAAAAAGGAAAATTTACATTAAACCACCTTTTATAACACTTTAATTGCAAGAAACCACCTTATAAAAATTTTTTCGCAAAAACACACCTTATTCGTAAAATTTTTTGCAATCACACACCTTTTCCCGGAAAATACCCATTGACTTGGTTTTCAGGGTTTGTCCCGACCATGAGACGCTCTAAAACCGCTAACCCTCCCTTTTCCCCAGCCACCAACTTCCAGTGGCCGGCGTCCACCTCCCTCCTTCGTCGCCAACGACCTCATCCCCTCCCTTTCCCAATTCCCGTCCTTAAACCCAACCCTCAAGCCCTAAACCTAATTCTCGTACCTTCGTGAAGTGGGTGGCTGGGGAAAAGGGAGGGTTAGCGGTTTTAGGGCGTCTCATGGTCGAGTCAACCCCGGAATACAAGATCAATGGGTATTTTCCGGGAAAAGGTGTGTGATTGCAAAAAAATTTACGATTAAGGTGTGTTTTTGCGAAAAAATTTTTATAAGGTGGTTTCCTGCAATTAAAGGGTTATAAAAGGTGGTTTAATGCAAAATTTCCAATAAAAAATAAACTTACCGTCGAATTGGCCAGCGATTTCCCCGCGTTTCTCGGCAAATGAACCCCCTTTCCATGCCGCGATTCCATTGTCATCAGCCTCTTGCTTTTTCCGGTTGATTTGGTGTGGTAGGTGGTTGATTTGGTGTGATAGGTGGTGAGAAACTTGGATGATTCTGGCAATAGGTGGTTGATTCCGGCTACCTTCGTGGTGTACGTCGGAGGTAAAAGTTACAGCCTTTGGTGTTTAGGGTGATGGTGGTGGAAGGGGCATGATTGGTGAGAAAATTGAATGAGGTCAAACAATGAATTTATAAGGGTAGATAGGTCATTCAATACCGCGGCATGAGTAATTCTATTGTGGCATTTAGTAAACCCCCAAATTAATCGCCAAACTCTCCGTCACACATTCCAAATGCCCCTTGAGGGTAATATTTAAGGCAGACATAGAAGACTTGGCCTAAAAAATGTCTTGAGGCTACATGCCTTTCTTGCTTCTTTTTCAGAATTGATCTTACACAGATCATATTGTTGTCTATGTCTTCCCACCGATCTATTCAAAGATATCTTATTTGCAATATTCCTCTAACAAGTTATAATGGCAGCCTCCCTTAAATTCCTTTCATTAAGGTATACTATCCAAAGCAACGAGACTAAGATATATACTTCCTCCGTTCTTTTTTTATGGCACCATGAGTGATTTCACACTTGCCTATTCATTAGTTTATTAATTAATATCTTTAACTATATTTTTGTAAAAATTATGAAATTTTCATATTTAAAATATAGATTTCGAGACGAACTTAACTAAATCCCACATAACTATGTTTTTTCTTACGGATAAATCACAAGAGATGGCCAAAAAAGATTATGTGAATAGGGCTGACAAAAGTTGACCCGACCCGAAAACACGACCCGAACCCAACCTGAAAATTACGGGTTAGGGTTGAGATTTTCGACCCGAAAACTTAAATGGGTCGACACGATCCCGACCTGAAAATTAAATGGGTTAGGTTAAAGTTGAAAATTTCAACCCGAAAATGACCCACTTAACTCGAAATTATTTTCAGGTCAAAATCAGGCAGGCCGAGTTCAGGACCTGACCTGATAACCCGAATATGTATTAGCTAGATAGAAAAACAAAAAACAAACTAAAGAAACCTATTGTTTTGGGGTTTTTTGTACGTACCCGAGTGGAGGGCGTGTACGTCCCGCGGGAGACAGATCCGCAATGCAACACTCGAATGGCATGGTCACCTGCAAAACAACGAACCTCCGGTGAGCCGTAGGTCCGCCTCCGACGATCAAGTTAGTGACCGGAAGAATGTATTTTGGAGAGAGAAAGTAGAGAGAAGGGAGAGTAATTGTGGGGGTCATTGCCCTTGGAGGATAAATTGGATCCCCTAAAACTGATGTAAATGATCAGTATTTATAGGGTATTGGACATGTGCCTTTTAGGTTATTTAACCTAAGTAGATTGACTTCCCACCGCTTTACAGTTTTTAGGGTTATGGGCTTAGAGCCCAATTTTACCCTTCTATCATTGAGTGACACGTGTTATGCTCTAATTGGCTCATTGAGCGCTGAACTAGCAGACACGTGTCGCGATTGCATTGGTATACATTTAGAAGGTATTTTCACCCTAAACACCTATTATGTAATAAAATTCGGCCCAACCCAATATCGGTTCTAATAATATCTAAAACCCTAAAATCCCAAATGGCTTTCCTCACACACTTAGCCTTTTTAGGCTCTTTCTCTCTTATATTTCAATTTTTTCTCTCTTCAACTCTCTAACTTCTCAAGATTTCAAACCTTAAAATCCTTTGTAAGTCGCTCTTCATCTTGGGATTTCCTCTCCTTCACGGTTTAAACGTTCAACCAAGGTAATTTGCTGATTTTGAATTTTCTTTTATACTTTTATTATTTGGTTTTTTTTTTTCTTTCTAAAATACGGTTTTGTTTTTAGAATTTTGTCGTTGTTCTTGTTAATATGCTTAGAATTTCTGTTTTTAATCCCGTGGAAGAAGTCTTTTAGATCCAAAAATAATAGGTGCATGTGCGAATTTTAGGTCAGATTTTAAGCTACTTCAAGTAGAAGCTCACAAATTCAGAAGTTCTGTACATTAGAAGAATATATGTAAATTATTTGCATAAAAATATGTAAATTATCTATTTATTTTTTGCTTTGAATAAATATATGTAAATTATACATATGCAATTTGTACATCTATGAAATTGCCATATTCTAATACAAATTAAAAATGGAAATAAAAAAATAAAAAAAAAACAGGTCATTTCAGGTGAAATTCGGGTTGACCCGAACCCGGAAAAATCAGGTTCGGATTGAGCTTTTTGACCCGAAATATTAAACCGGTCAGGTTCAGATTAGGGGTTTTCAACCCGAAACCAAAATGACCCGTATACAAACCTGACCCGACCTGACTGTTTGTCAGCCCTATATATGAATAGTGTAAAAGTTCATATGGTGCAGAAAAACGGACGAAGTATTGAAAGTAGAAATACTAACTTTTACACAAATGCTAACAAGGATCTATGCATTTTACGTTGATTCAATAAAAAAAATAAAAATAAAAAAATATAACTGTAACTTCTCTTCCTTGTAATACTTATAAAAGGCTCCTCTAGTAGATTCTAAGGTTCATTAATTTGCCTATTCGAGGCCCTTTTCTCCCTTAGTTGTGAGACAACAAGGACTAATCATTAATAATAGGCAAAATTGGGCTCAACACTCTAAACTATAGCTTGGGTAAATTAAATTTTTATTTTTCGATTTGTGTGCCGAAAAATGTCCCGTAAAGGTTTCGGGTTATTTTGACCCTTAAATGCCCTAAATTGAGCTCGAAACAAAGGAAAAAAATAACGTACATGATTCATTTAGCGTGTTATAAAATATCTCGATTTGCGTGTCATTGTTTTTAAAGCCAAATTGAGTCATTTACGCTATTTTTTACTTGTTTTGAGCTCAATTTGGATCCTTAAGAGTCAAAATGACCTCCGAAATCTTTGCGGTACATTTTTTGACACGCAAATCGAAAAAATCACCGGCTCCGGGGCCGGAAAACTCACTAACGGTGCGCTTTGCACCCAAGCTATTAGTTTGTGGTGTTTTGACTGCTAAGCAAAGTACATGGTGCTGGAGTTACACCAAGCCGTAGTTGAGGCCAGTTTTGCCTTAATAATATGACATAATTTAGTATGTAAGCTGCAATTCTGTGCTGAACAAATGGGCACATGTAAGCAAGTATTAGACCATATTCTCCTAGGGGGTACCATTTCCTACCATGGGAGTTACACAAACCCCTTGGCCCTTGCAATCCTAGCATAGCAGTATAGCACATGTGGGGAAGGCAAAGAGGTATTTTCTTATACATCCTTGTAATTTGAGTTCCAATGAGCCTGGAAATCATGTCTAGCTGCATCCTATAAAACAGCATCATCTTAGCAGGATCCATATTTTAGTTAATAGTGATGGAAGTCATGGAAGCCAGGTTGACTTGACACTTGTAGTCTATGAAAAATTACATACTCAAATTCTAGTTTGAATGGATAGAGTATGAACACATCAGTGGTTTTTACTCTAATATGTATTATATACTAATGAAAAACATCATGGAAGCTGTGAATAACTTACCATAATCATGTCCTCTATGTCTCGATGCCACCCACAAAAGATACTTAGGTGGGTCAATCGTTATCGGAGAGATACCCCTACGAACCTGCAATAATATGATGCAGCAAGAAACCACAGCTCCTTAGAAGGAATAGATTGTGTAGTATTATAAGTATCACATGCTAAGCAAGTGACAAAAAAGGTGCCTCTTTAACCATGTATGATAAGATGCATGCAGCAGCAACTCACAGATACTTGTCAATAAATATAAGAATCAACATTACCACTGTGTGCATAGTTATTATTCAACTAGTTTTTTTTTTTTTTCATACAAAAAGCAACAACCCTTTATAATTTAACTAGTTTTTTTTTTTTTTTTTTTTTCTTTTAATCCATAGTTAATATATTAACAAGTGGAACTTTCGCCACAAGTGGATAAGGCTAGAGCTTGGCACAACAAAAAAATATAACTTGAAGATGATATGGAGGAAAATGATAGTAACCATGCACAACAAACAAACCAATTTGAACATCATATCTTATCTAAGAAATTGAGATGCTCTTGAATTGAAAATGATTGGATATAAAGCTTTGTATGAACATAATATATAGCTTTCATACTCCCTTCGTTTCCTTTTTATAGTCCTATTTTGACTATGTACAGTCTTTTTGATGCTCATTTGACCATTAATATCTTTAATTATATATTACCAAAAATTATAAAATCTTGAACTTATTAAATTACACATCACGATGAATCTAACAATATATCATATGACTATATTTTTCATATATATTAATGTGAATTTTGAGTCAATTTATTAAAATTTGACGATAAAAAGTCAAAACGGGACTAAAGAAACGGATCGAGTAATCTATTTTACGAAACGTCCAATATTTTCCTCTCCATCTCTCTCTCTAAACCAGTTTACTACTCTAAGAAAGAGGAAGAGTAAAAACATGCGAAGAGGAATTTATGTATCAAGGTTAATTTTGAATCATTATATGATCTTTATTTGTATATGCATGAGGTCTTGTTTAGGTACATATGAATGTGATTCATAATTCGACTTAGAGTAATTAAAACTCTAGGCAAATTATTATAAATCTCACAATATATACTTCCACAATTCAACTACCTTTTCTCGCATTTGGGTTATGATGGTTATTTTGTTCTACACCCCCACAGTGGAAGACAAATAATTTTAAAAAGAGGATTCGCAATGAAGTGGGAAAGATAATAATAAAGAGCGGATTATTATTCCTTTGGCAGGGTTCCCGGAGCATAGGTGTCATCATCTTCAGCTATCACAAGTATCTCATCACCATCTTTAATAATATAATCATCCTCTGGGTTGAACATGATTTTTCCACCCTCAGCTGCAACTTTCACTCCACAAGGCACAGCATCAGGAAAGGAGAGGAGCACATCTTCAAAGAGAACACCATCTAATTGGGGCCATCTTTTGATATAAAATTCTGCATTCTCAAACCCCAAGATATTCTCCCATATCTGTCTAAAGACAAGCACAAGTATAAAGTAAGAATCTTGTCAAAAATTAATTTCACTAGAACACATTAACAAGAGGAGTGAACACTTTTTCATTTGTGCCAGGAATATAATTGGAAAAGGAAACATGGGAATTATTAAGAAAAGGCTCTGTACAATTTTTTTTTTTTTTTTTTTTTTTTTTTTTTTTTTGTTTTGAACAAAACAGGTTTTCCTTTTGAGTTAATAATAAAAAAAAATATATATATATATATATATAAAAAAAAATAAAAAAAAAAAAAAAAAAACTCAACATGTAAATAAACACAAAAAAGTGAAAATTTTCCATCAGGAAGTTAAATAAGTTATGTGCTTTTTCTTATCAAGCAAGTAATTGGAAATTGAAGCCCGCAGGTGAAGAAATTAACAATTCCATTTGCATGTACCCGGTGTACAGTATTTTTACTGTACATCGGGTTTTTCTCACGTGCAACTTATTTATTGTTTTTTTTTTTTGAAATCACGGAATTTAAAATCGCGGAATTTTATACCTAAAAATCAAAAAAACGCAGAACAATGGAGGAGAGAGAAAGTGAGAAAACGCAGCTCTCGATCATCCATTGAGGAGAGAGAAAGTGAGAAATCGCAAAAATTGCAAAAAACGATCATCAATCGAGGAGAAAAAAGGTTAGAAAACGCAAAAATTGCAGAAATCGATCATCAATCAAGGAGAAAAAAGGTGAGAAAACGCACAAATAGAAGAATTCGATCATCAATCGAGGAGAAAAAAGGTGAGAAAACTTACAAATTGCAGAAATCGATCATCAATGGAGAATTCGACTTTCGATACAACAAAATGCAGCAATCTCATTCACGAATTGCTACAAAAACAGAGGCAAGTTGAGACTGAATTTGAAATCGATTTAAATCGATCGATTATAGAAGAAGAAGAAACTTATTGTTTTGGAGATGAATTCGTACCAATATTCAACCATCCAGACAATGCAGATGAAGCAATTGATAATGCAAATGAAGCAATTGATAATGCAGAAGACGCAATACACAATGCTGAAAATCAAGTGGTTCCTGATAAATCAATTGATTCAAATTCAGAACAAACAACCAAAACAAATGCAAGTGAAGGTAATTTCTATAAATTTTTGAGATTGTATGCAAAAAAGAACCCTTTGAATACATAATTGTTACCCTTTTATGCATAAACGTGACCCTATTTATGTCTAAATGTTACCCTCAGATTGAATGCAGAACTTTTGAGATTTCATGCAAAAAGTAACCCTTTGATTGCCTAAATGTTACCCTTTTCATGCTTAAAAGTGACCCTATTTATGCACAAATGTTACACTCATATTGTATGCTGAAAATTCAGATTGTATGCAAAAAGTAACCCTTTGAATGTCTAAATGTTACCCTTTTCATGCTTAAAAGTGACCCTATTTATGCACAAATGTTACACTCAGATTGTATGCTGAAAATTCAAATTGTATGCAAAAAGTAACCCTTTGAATGTCTTAATGTTACCTTTTTCATGCATAAAAGTTACCCTATTTTCACACGAATGTTACCCTTTTTTTATGCTGGCTGTGGTTATTATCTGATTTGTTTGTATTAAATAACAGATACAAATCCAATTGATGCTTCTGGTTTAGATCTTAGAGGATCATTTGTTGGTGTGGTAAGAGAAACTTTTGAAGAAATTTTGGAATTGTATGAAAAACATGCTGCTATACTGGGATTTTCAATAAGAAAACATACAACTAGATTCAAACAACACACAAAAATAATAACTGAGAAAAACTATGTGTGTTCTGCTGAGGGAAAGAGACATTCAGGTCAGAAGAAAACAAAGTTAGTTGAAATGGTTGATGAAGAGGATGTAAATGTAAAAGCAAGAAAGCCAAGACAAGTAGCCATTACAAGATCAAATTGCAAGGCATGCATAAGAGCAAAAGTGAATAAAGAAGGACAGTTTGAGGTGGTGTCTCATGTTATTCAGCATAATCACGAGCTAACAAAGCCACAGTGGCATTATTTGCATCGTTCTGAAAGAAAAATGACAGAGGAAAAAGCTGAAGCAATCAAAACAATGAAATCTTCAGGTTTAACTACAATGGACACTTACTATTACATGGCTACAGAGGCTGAAGGAGAACAGAATGTAGGCCATAGTGTTGTAGATCACCTGAATTTCTGCTCAAGGTTAAGAATGGAACAAATTAAGGCTGGAGATGCTCAAACTTTAGTGAACATTTTAAGTCAAGAACAATCAGAGGATCCAAACTTCTTTTTTAGAGTGAAGTTTGACAAAGAAGGAAGAATTTGCAATATCTTTTGGAGAGATTCAATGATGCTAGAAGACTATAGGATATATGGAGATGTTCTTGTCTTTGATACAACATACAGAACCAACAGATATAATCTTATATGTGCTCCATTTGTTGGCATAAATAACCACTGGCATAATTGTATGTTTGCATGTGCTTTTATTGGGGATGAAACAACAGATTCATTTGTGTGGTTATTACAAACCTTCTTCAAAGCTATGGAGGATAGAAAACCAACTTCAATATTCACTGACCAGGACCAAGCAATGGCAAATGCAATTCTGGAGGTAAAAGATTTATATTGACATCTTACATATTTGAGATCTGACAATAAAGTTTTTCTTTTCACATAAAAGTTACCCTTTTATCTGCATAAAGTTATCCTTTTTAGTGCATAAAGTAACCCTTTTAACAGCATAAAGTGACCCCTTTATTTTCAATGCAGGTGATTCCTAATACAAGGCATAGACTTTGTATATGGCATTTGGAGCAAAATGCCATAACCAGATTTGGAGCTCTTAAAAAAGACAAATAATTCAAATTTGCATTCAACCAGTGCTTAAAGATGTGTGTGACAGAACAAGAATTCGAAGAAAAGTGGCAGGCAATGTTGCAGAAATATGAGTTGACATAACACTCTTGGTACAAAAGAGTGTATGAGTTGAAAGACAAATGGTGTCCTGCCCTTAGTAGAGATTTCTTTTCAGCAGGAATCTTATCGTCACAAAGGAGTGAAAGCACTAATCATGCTATAGGATTCAGAGCAAGTAAAGCAACTACTTTGACAGAATTTTATACCATATTTAAGAAGACAACCAATCGTTGGAGAAGCATAGAGAAATATGATGAGTTTACCTGTAGCAAGTCAATAGCATTCACTTCATTGCCTCTCTCTGGAATGCTAAAGCATGCTGCACAGGTAAAAAGTTAACTGACAACTACATAAATTACACCTAATATATGGCAATTTAAATGAACCTACATGATTTTGATGTACAGGTTTTCACTTTATCACTCTTTAGAGATTTTGAAGAGGAGTTTGGATACTCTATGGCAACAACTGTTCAGATGTTAGGCAGTAATGAAGAATGCCTACTTTATCAAGTAACACTAGAAGACAAGCCATGGTCTGCACATCAAGTAAACTATATACATGAGAGCCAAACTGTATGGTGCACTTGCAAAAATTTTGAAGCATCTGGATGGTTATGTTATCATTGCATTAGAATTCTACATTTGCATTCAGTAACAAGAATACCAGATAAGTATGTTTCAAAAAGATGGACTAAGTTTGCAAAAACAGAGGCATGGGATAGGTTGAAGAATCAGGATCCTAAACAGCAATATATTCCATGGAGGCAAACAATGATGAGGAAATTCTACAATCTAATCTTAAAAAGTCAAGAAAATGAAGACACAAGAGCATTTATGGAAGAAAGCTTCAGAAACAGTCTTAAAATGGTGGAAGACTTACTTGCTATTGCTGCTCAGAAAGAAAGTGCAGAAGCTGCTTCTAACATTCCTGATGTGGCAGACAGCACTCAAAGCAATACTGACGTTTCTTCAGCATCGAGTACAAGCACAAGTGTACCACAAATACTTGATCCTAAAAGGGCTGTAACAAAAGGAAGAAGCAAGAGAGCAAAAGGAGGACTTGAAAAAAGCAAGAGAAAAAGAAAACCAGCACTGCCACCTCCAAATTCAGAATTTGGATCAAAGACACCTAACTTACGACTCTTTTAAGATCTTTTTTAGAACATTTTTTTTTCGAAATTAATATACCTTGTATTGTTAAACTATTTTTCTTTTGTTTTTTTACTCTATGACAAGTTTAATGAAAATGTGATTGACACTTTTATTAGCAGATGTTTAATTCTTGGAAACATCAACTTATGTTACCCTTTTAACGTATAAAAGTAACCCTTTTTCATGAATAAAAGTGACCTTTTTCATGCATAAAAGTTATCCTTTATATCCACTAAAAGTTACGCTTTTTGGTAATAAAAGTTACCCCTTTTGTCAATAAAAGTTACCCCTATCTATCCAAAAAAGTATACCTTATCCTTTCTATCCACTAAATCAACCTTTTCTTTGTTAATAGTTACCTTTCTAGTAATAAAAGTTACCCCTTTTGTCAATAAAAGTTACCCTTTTCATGCATAAAAGTTACCCTATCTACCAAAAAAAGTATACCTTATCAAATATAAAAAGTAACCCTTTATATGCCACAAAGTAACCCTTTTTATGCACAAAAGTGACCCCAAAAAACATACACAAGAACCTTTCAAATTACTTAATGTATGCACATACATCAGTATTCCAAAAGAACCAAAAACTATCCACAAAGTTTAATTACATCATTTAACTTGATGTATATGCACAAACATTAAGTTTTTTCATTGTTCAAAAAATACTCCTAGACCTAATCAACCTTTGCTTCTAACAGTCATTTCACCCTTTAGAAGGAGTGTACTTGTCTGTCTTCTTTTTTGCCCTTTTTCCTTTGGGATTCTCTTCGTCTGCCTCTGCCTTTGCTTCTACTTCAGCTGCCATTTTTCTTTCTTCATTATCTTTCTTCTTCTTTGCAGCAATTGCATCCTTTCTTCTCATTTCAATTTCCTGGCAATAAGCAGGATCTTTCTTCTTCTCATTGAACTTCTCTAATTCTGACAACACATCATTCCTAGATTCATTCAAATCACACAGCACCAGTGTCGTACAGATCTCACCTCGCAGAAATTTTCTCCCAATAATCTCACAATAGAAAAAAAAAAACTTATCAATATGTAATTAATAAAAGCATTAGAAAGGGAAAAACTACATACAAAATAGATGAATAATTACTGTTTTCAGTTCATTTAATTTGAACGATTCGCCAACAAAATGGAGCATGTGATACATGACAAACACCCCACAGTCCAAATTGTCAACTTTTTTTTCTTTTCTCCATTCCAACTCAACAATTTGAAACCTATAAGAAGGTAGCTGAGAACTCTTTGGATGATTTCTTTTTCCGAGAAAAACACCCATTTGATCACACTGACATAAAATATAAAAGTTTAGAATAAAATAAAACAAGAAAAAAGAAAAAAAAAATTTAAATGGAAACAATAAGTAAACAGAAACATAACAATGAATCAACATAAACATACCAAGTGTGAAGACAATTCTTTGGTATATTCAAGAGCATCATCACGCCAGATGATATTGTCAAGATAATATACCACCTCTTTTGTATGATCAATAACAAACAAAATGTAGTGATTCTCAATAAGAACAGGAAAATATATCTGAAACAGAAAAAATTAAAACACTGATTTAGACAGATTAACACAAAATAGAACTTTTTTAAAGTTTTGATAGTAATTTATCATGAAATATACCAGTTCAGCATCCATAATATCACATTCAGGATTCTCATAGCTCACCCAACCTTCCCATAAACCGTGCAAATCATTAACAGCTTGTGAAACTTCACCTTTGCCAATGTTTTCACAAACATGCAAGAATGCAAACTATTAAAAAGTATGAGAACTTGTTTATATAAAAAGATAATAACTTTAGTACACATAAAGGGTAACTTTAATGCACATAAAGGGTAACTTTAGTGCATATAAAAAAAAAAATCAAATTACTTACACTTTGCCTCACACCAAAGAAGAATTTTCGAGGACCAGAATCAAAACATGCCTTCTCGTTCAAATACAGACAGTAGCAATCAATGATACACCATCTAATTCTAAGTGGAGCTACCAGGGATACCATGTCTTCTCTTGGAATTAAAAAATTCATCCTAATAGTAACAAGATTCTCACTGCAACAATAAAAAATAAGATAAGCATTAAAAAAAAAATAAAGGAAAAAAAAACATATAAAATATAATTATCATAAAAAATGACACTTAACTTCCTCATCATTGAATCATCCTTCAGTAAACAATAATCAAGAATTTCCTGATGTAACTTTGGCAAATTCTTGAAAATCCGAGCATTAGCCCTCAAAAACAGAGTAAGAAAAGGAACATCCACACCTACTGGCCCACAGTCGAGTGAGCAAAAAGATTTATTGCCTCTGACGATACGTCTAGAAGCATTTGCTACAGAAGGCCCAGCATCATCCTCAGACCTATTCATCAAAACACTTTTTCCTTTACCATTGACATCATCCTCAGACCTATTCAAATTCAAATCTTCTGCAGGTTCATTATCAGGAACATCATTGTTATGACCTTCAGGTTCATGATCAGGAACATCATTGTTATGACCTTCAGGTTCATAAAAATCACGAAACATTTCATGAATAGACTTCATCTTGTTACACTCCTCAATTAAACCATCTAAAAGCTTCAGGTAATGAGGATCAGAAAGTAGCTGTTGTGTTTGAGAAAATACAACAAGATCATCAGAGGATAATGATTCAGTTCTGCGAGAAGCAATCATATCACTCAAGGTTTGAAAACCCTGTGACTGAACCAACAATAATACATCCATATTTCTTTTGACCAAAAGAAATGTTTCATGAATAGCCTGCAAACATATGAACCAATAAGAAACTATACAAATGTAAAAAATAAAAATAAAAAACAAATGAAAATTCATGATATATGCATAAAGTTACCCTTTTAAATGCATAAAGTTACCCTTTATTATGCATAAAGTTACCCTTTAAAATGCATAAAGTAACCCTTATAACTGAATATTTAGGGTAACTTTAGTGCACAAAAAGGGTAACTTTAGTGCATATAAAGAGATAATAACTAAATAAAAAAAAAAAAGAACACTTACATCAGTTGAAATTTCTTTAATTTCATCATCAGTCATCACACTTTCTGGAAGATCAAATGCAAGAATGCGGCCACTTCTACCACTTGTAGAAGCCCCTTGACCACAAGTTTGCTTAACAACAGGAGTTACAGGATCCCTAACTTCAGGCTGTGAAACAGGATATGTAAGGGTATCCAATGGTCCCTGCCCAAAATCACTAGCTTTAATCTCCAAATTGATCCGCTTCTTCATCTTCGCATCAGTCCAATGTTGAATCAAAGGAAGGGTACTACTTTCCTTTTCTCCTTGGAAATTTAATCGATGAAAATACATAATTTGCAAAGCTAGCAAACAACCACTTACATTTTGAGCATTTTCATCATTCTTATACTTCACAACAGCCTTCTTTAATTTTTTCAAAACATATGAACACCAATCAAATGTTTTGATTTCATCAACATTTTCCACAGCCTTCAGCAACTTCAATGAAACAGTCCTATTAGTAGTAGGAGCTAAGAAGCTAGACATAGCATGTAGCACAAAACATCTCTTGAATTCTTCACCACCATCATCCAAATCAACCATCCTAGACTCCACTTTTGACAAATGCAGAGGTTGCTTCTCAGTAAGACCATAATCAAGTCTCCAGGCCATGACTGAATGATACGTTTATCTACACTACCTTCTTCAGGATTCTTCTGAAGTTCAGGAACAGCAATCTCACTCATAGGCAAGCCAAAGACATCGCATATATCATTTTTAGTAACTACAAACTCTTTACCAGCAGCAATAGTGAACATGCAGCTACCACCATTAAAGTGTTCAACCAACCAATGTAGCATTTGACGATTCAAAGTTTTCAATTTCAGATGTAATAAACCACCAAAACCTATTTCTTCAACAGCTTTTTGTTGATTAGGACTAAAAGTACTCATCATTAATTCCAATGTGTGTGGTCTGCACCTTGCAATCAAGGGTCTTTTTTCCCTAAATAATAATAATATAAGTAAAACAATATCAGAATCAGAATCAGAATCAGAATCATGATATATATGATTAAAAAATACAAAACAAAAAACATTTATACTTACACAACAGTATCAGAATCAGAATCAGAAACTACTTGCAATTCAGCATCTGCTTTGGCCTTCTTAGATACAATTTTAGACTTCCTAGGAGCTGCTTTAACCTTCTGAGGCTCTGCTTTGGCCTTCTTAGGAACAGTTTTAGCCTTCACAGTTTTAGACTCTGGTTTGTCCTTCTCAGGAGCTGCCTTGTTCTTTTTAGCAGGCTCTTTACCCATTCCTTTTCCCCTTGAAGGCGATTTATAACGATATCCACCTATTGAACCACCTATATCTAATTAATACAGAGGATAACCATAAATTACAAATTCACAAATTACTCATGGGAAAATTTAGAATATATGCATAAAAATCCTTTTAAATGCAAAAAGTGACCCTTTTAAAAGAATAAAGTGACCCTTTTTACTGCATAAAGTCACCCTTAAAATACAACAAGTAACCCTTTTAACTAAAAAGTAACCCTTTAACAAACATAAAGTGACCCTTTTAACTATATAAAGTGACCCTTTTCACTGCATAAAGTCACCCTTTAAACTACAACAAATAACCCTTTTAAATACAAACGTGACCCTTTTGACAGAATAAAGTGACCCTTTTCACAGCATAAAGTGACCCTTTTCAAAGCATAAAATAACCTTTGTCATGCATATAAATAACATATGTATATATTACTCACACACAATGCACATATTACTGGTACTCAAACACATATACACAAACACAATGCAGATATGCATACTATTCTCATAATCTAACTAAAACCTAACATCAAAATTTGAAGAATAATGAATAAAACTTCTGAAAACAAACATGCAAAATTTGTTTAACATGTAACAACACCACAACACATATATATCAAATTTTGAACCAATTATCACAATGAACAATAAAATAAAGCAAAATTAAACATAATAACTTCAAAATTGAAATTCAATTATCATAATATGCATAATAAATCAACAGAAAACAATAAAAAATAACATGCACTACTAATTCGACATATATAAGCGAAAATTCAATTGAAAATTCGAAAAAATGATGAAAAATTTAAATAAACACACCTTCTTCAGCATCTACAGCCTTCTTTGTAATCTTCTTCTTCACCATTGCTGAAACTAACACTACAAAAAACGAAAACAAAATCAAAATCAAAAAACCTAAAAATCGAAGAACCAAAACAATTTAAACTAACAAAAATCTCAAAAAAATAAGTAAACTAACCAGAATTAAGCGATAAACAACTTCACAAGTGAAAGAAAAGAGAGAAAAAGCTCGAAAAGCAACAATGGAGGAGAGAGAAAACGATCGCAATCGCAAGTTAACTGGTTTTAGAGAGAGAAAAACAAGGAGAGAGAAAGCAACAACGTTTGAATGAAAGAGAAAAACGAGGAGAGAGAAACTTTTATTTCTTTATTCAATTTTAGCAATCATTACACCGCACGTGCATACCCACTACATTGCTTGTCCGAAAATTTCGCCATTCATTAAATTAATGAACACCGGCTTTTTTAAAAAATTTGTGAGAAATTAAAAGAGAGAAAAAATATGGGTGATGAAAAAAAATGAGCACGGGAATCTGTAGAGTAACCTGAGCAAGTCCAGGTTGCAGTGCACACTGTATCATCAGTCGACCAATCACATCATGTGCTACAACTGTTTCAACAAGTTCGCCACCAACAAGCTTGACTAATGGTTCATTATCAAGATCACTCAACTCCACCACAACATGACCCCGTAGTCCTTCCTTAACGCCAGTAAGGCTTAGGACAACCCTTAAGGCTCTTGCATCACTCTGACGCAAAAAGGTAATGACAGTTAGGGAAAAGAACACACATTGCAGGTAATTCTCGAAAAAGAAAGATATTGGCAGAAAGATTTTCCAGAAACCTGGTCAGAATTTTCATCAGAAGCTAATACAATTATACCACATGCCTTTGAAACTGAAACCTGAAATTGCACACATTTGATTTAAATTACCATTCCAGATAAGCCGATGGACCAAATACTCTAAATTGAAAATAAATAACAGAAGTCCCCATGAAATCAAATTCAAGCTTGGCTATATCCATCTCCATCTCCTCTTTGTCTCTTTCAACAAGAACCACAACAACACCACCTCCATGGCTTTTATTTGCTATTGCTAGTTGCTTCAAAAGTGAACCCTGCAGTGATAGAAATTTAATTTCAAATGATAAAGGATATAAAAGGTGGAAAAAAAAAAAAAAAAAGCTGGGAACTCCAGTAGAAGCCCTTCTTCCTATATTTTACAAGACATTTAAATTTTAACAGACTCTCTCTGGCAATCGCTTATTTGATTGTAATTAGTCAAATGAACAATCCAACGCTGCCAGCAGTCATTGCAATTTGCAATACTAGTGTTCAATGAGGGTCTTCAATAATTTCACCTGTATGGGGTGTATCTTTTGCAGATGTAAGATCACACAGTTGTTGGTTTTATTAAGTATATTCTTTTAAATTTCTGAAACAACATCTGTTAAATTGCATCAGTTCACCTAAAGCCAAGGTGATGATAGTGCTAGAGTAAACCTAAAACTTTCAAGCAAACTACGCTTCTCTGTTTCAGAATAATAAAGGAAAACATGATCTTTATGGTCAAACCTTGTCAACTTTGACCATTACATCACACCACTAAGTCAAACCTTTATCTTATTATTCAGAGTAGTTATGTTGTCACCTCATGAAATGCATATTTTAAGATAGCTCCAAGTCTCCAACACTGATGTTTTTACATTATTGCAAGTTAAGGCGTATTCAAACTAATCAATGATCAATGCTTAAGAGCTTTATGCATTATACTGCTGTATAATACAGGTAGTGCTAAACAAACTATATGAGATCTATAATCCGATGGGCAGGAGGGCTATCAAATAGACAGATTAGACTTTCAGGATTTGGTCAGGAACTAAGCACCAGGATATAATAACTACCGATAGCCTGATAATTCTGAGTATACTTCGCCAGCAACTGTGAAAGAAACAACTACTAAAATTCAAATAAGCCAACATACATCAGTTGCACCACCCCGCCCCTCCCCCTTCCATACTTTAAATTAAAATGGAAAATAAAGTTTGAAAAGGACAGAAAACCAAGTTTTTTATTTCATAAAATAATTCATTTCAAAAACATATTGGCAGCATAGCAACTAATAAGTAAAAAGGTAAAATGCAGAATTCAGCCTCAGGAGAAATGCTGTCAAAAATGCACTAACCAATTTGTCACTCCATTCAAGGATCAATACATGATTGCTCTCAATGACTTCACTCTTTCCTTTTCGCAGTGAATCCACTTTCTCAGAAATAGCATCAGAAATGAGGCCCAACATCACGGCAAATATTAGCATACCTAGACACAGAAACAATTCTTGGACCAATGCCCACCCTATCAGCATGATTTCCAGAGTCTGCAACAAAAGTCCAAGACAGCCAAAGAGCCTCTGCCAGGCTATTATCACTTACGGCATAGAATGCCAAGCCCCAAATCCTATAAGAAATACTGTTGCAAAAAGAAGAGCAAGCAGCTTTGCATACGGATAAACTGAGAAGCACACATCAACCATATATGCAATTTTCTTCTTTGGAGGAACCTCTTCCTTATAATTCTCTGTCCCCTTGCATAGGCTTTTTAGTAACCGAGGAAGACAGTCAAGATATTTGTACACCAGAAAAGGAAATAACATGGTGAAGATCACAATATATAGAGCAAAAGTTTTTCTACTAAAGTCACTGATATAAGATGATGAATTGGCATTATTAAACTGAGCGAAGCTTTAGGCACACTACTATAAGTAACATCATGACCTTTACAATAGCTGCGGAGTTCACTTACTTCAACCTGCACATGGTAGAACATTGAACTTATGGAAACTCTCAAGAGCAGCAAAGAGACTGGTGCTAATCAAATATAGATTCAACGCAACAAATAATAATTCTAGACCTTTAGAATTGCAAAGCATAAGCAAAAGTGAACAAGTGGGATATACTGCGGCATAGAACGCAATTCAAGGAGGGTGCATCCTACAGAATGTCATCCAAGTTGAGGCAAGCTTGAGTTTCCTTAGTGTAGAACCAACATATGTTAGTGACAAATAAAACCCCAACTCTCCTAGTTCCACGTAATATACATACGAATTTCAATCACCCCTCATTAATTGGATGAATTTACAAAATAGACCCACAAAGTAATAATCAACTAAAAACAACCTGGACTTGACTCTTAGTTTCATCTCAAGTACCCATGTTGATACTCGATATGCAAACATGGGTACGAGTATGTGACAAAAAATTAAAATGAATTACAACCTTTAAGTTGGTTATCAATAACTATATACTAAAAGACACACCAGCAATGACACATGTCATTTTCTGATGTGTCCTTAATTTTTATTTTTTTTTAATAAAATTCAATTAAAGAAACAAATCTTATTTATAAAAATTCCATAACCTTATACAATATAATTACTTAAAATAAAAAAACGTTTGACATATCTTTAATACAAATATTTATATAGCTACAAAAAAAAATCTTAACATAACTTTGCTCATTTTCTACATTAGTTAATATCTAATATATCTTTGGTAATCCTTTATTTTGCTCAAAATTTGTAAACTATATTTATAGAATTATTTTGTTTATAAAAAACTAATTATAATGATAGTTTAATAATGATTAATGAAGATTACCGTGCATGGCACGGGAACTAACATAGTACAAAAGAGAGAGAGAGGTAGAGAGTTATGGTTTTATATATTATTCATAAAAACAAAATAACTTAAATTTTAAACCTAAACTTAACAAAGACGCCAAAGTTAGTACCCATAAAATACTATCTTAATTACAACATTCAGTTAGTTTTACAAAAATTTACCCAAAAAAGTAAATAGAGAATTACAACTTTAATAATATACATGAAATAACTTAAATTTTATACCTAAACTATACCTAATAAGGCCCATGTTTACTTCACCTTAAAAAAATAATATTCTTTAAAAATAATTTCAATTCAGTATAAATAATTTCAGTTCAGCAAAATAAAAATAATTTCAGTGCAGCAAAATCAGCAACTTTAAAGAACAAATATAATAGAAATCAGTAAAAAAAAAAAAAAAAATTTAGTTCAACAAAATAATTTCTGTTCAATAAAATAAATCTAAGTTCAGCAAATATAAGGGAAAGTGAACATGCTTAATAGAGACATCCAGGTTAGGCAATAATCTCTCCATACCTATTTAATTGACACACCTTAATCGACACATGGTTTAGGCAATAAAATAATTGATTTATATATATATATATATATATATATATATATATATATATATATATATATATATATATATATATATATATATATATATATATATATATATATATATATATATATATATATATATATATATATATAACAAAAGCATTGCATACTATTTTTAATTTTATAAGTTGAATCAAAGTGAAGGAATTTTGAACACTTGCTTTTGACACGTCATTTCTAATATCACTTTTAAGTGCAAGAATATATATCCTATATGCATACTATTATATATACATATGTTCCCGTAAAAAATATACTCCCTCTGTCCCTTTTTTAGAAGCCTATTTGTAGCATTTATTACTCACATAATAAAAAGAAATAGACTTCTAATTTAGGGACGGAGGGAGTACTTATATATACATTTGTTAGCACAATGATTTTACTATCTTGAAATTTAAATTCAAATGTGTATAACCAAATAAATAAGCAAAGGGTAATATCATAGATATCTTTGTAATAACATTATTTTTATGTGTAGTATATATATTATTCCCTCCGTTTCATAATGTTAGTGATATATGGAATCAATCACAAAAAGAAGAATATTCGGAATCTAACGTTGAAGTACAAAATAATTCATATTAATTTACTTTATTTAAGTTTTTTTTTTTTTTTTTTTTTTGGGGGGGGGGGGGAAGCATAAGTCATAATGCATAATTTAAGGTAGAGTCATATTATTAATCCACAACTAATTAATTCCATAAAAATTATGTTAAAAATGGAACATATTCAATATAGATATATCTTTTTTAAACACCCAAAATACTATATAGGACTAACATTATAAAATGGAGAGAGTACCTTATCTAAAGTTTTTTGAAAAATACAAGCTACCTAATATAGTTCATGATTTTTTTTTTAATATATATAGAATATAATTCATGATTTGTATTAGCTCTAAAACAATTTTACGGTAAAAACTCAAATGCCAATTTCTCCGATCCCTCGAAAATCAGTTTTAGAGCTAAATTAATTAGGAAAATTGGAAACCAATAATCCCACCTTTGCATTTTCTTCTCAAAACAATCCCACCTTTTCGAATTCCCACAATAATCCCACCTTTTACCCTAATATTCTTAAAACAAGCCTTTTTACAGGCAACCTAAACTACAGGTCAACCAATATCAATTCCCTCCTTCTTTATCAACTAACCCTTTAAAAAAAACAAAAAAAAACTAATCCTTTTTTTTTTCTCATCTTCTTCCTTAACGAACTGGCCTTCGATTGCCATGCATGGTGAATAAATATTTTTAAATTTTTTGTTTTTGTGGAAATATCAGGCCACATTATAAATACGGTGTACGTTGTTGAAGTGAAATTGCGATTTGGGGAAAGAATTGATGCGCTCTTGTTTTCCAGGTAAATGACTGAACCCTAACTTGTGTAAATGTCGATTAAGTGAAAAATTTGTTGTTAGATCATGTGTAACTGATTGTGTGTGTAATTGAAGCCAATTAATTGAAGAATTATGCAGGTTTTTTTTTTCAAATTTTGTACTGAACCCTAAATTGCGATAAACCCCCCTTTTTGATTTCAGATTGATATGGATTGTATAAGTCTGAAATTCTATCATGGTGGTGTGTTTAAGAAAGGGAGAAATGGATTGTGGGTGTATTATGGGGGGCTTTATAGGACTTTTGCTGTTGACCCGGATGAATTGTGTTGGTTTTATTTGAAAGAGTTAGTTGATAAATGTGGTGTTTATACTGGTGAATTGAAGTTGTATTATTTAATGCCTGGGCTTGATTTGGAGAGTGGACTGAGGAGTGTGTATGATGACAATGAGGTCAGAGCAATGGGTGAAGTTGCTTTGCAAAGTAGATGCCTTGACTTGTATGTTGTCCATGATGTCAAAGATCCTAACTTTTTGACCCGAATTAAAATATCACAAACAGGGTCAAGTATTGCCCAACCCATGTGTAATACAGTTGAGACCTCTAGACCCAAAAAACTCACTCCTAGAAGGTCTGCAAGGTTGACCAAGGAATCTAATGAGCTGTCAGACAACATGATTTCACTGTCCCAACAAACTAAAAAATCAGACCCCACAATGGACCCCACAAAAAAGATAAAGAAAACAACAATCTCAAAACCTAAAAAAGCATCTTCTGTGGCTTTAAAACTGGTCCCTTCTACCCCTTTTATCCCAGAAAAACCTACTCAAACACAACCTACTCAAACAGAACCAGAAACCACTTCATACCCTGAGGATAACTTTGGTAGATCTAGGGTTCCTGATGATTATGACTGGGAAGATCCTAGACCTGAAAGCCCCATTCCCTTAGAAAAATTGCTGTATGATGCAGACTTGAGTGGGGATGAGTGGGACAGTGAGGACTATGAGATAAACAATTTGAGTGGTTAACAAAGTGACCCAGATTATGTTGCAGCTCATGATATAGACTACAATGAGTATGTAACTGAAGAGGATGATTTGCTAGCTGACTATCAGATATATGAAGCTAGTTTTGAGCCTGATGGTGAAGTTATTGAGGAAGAAGATTTGGATGACTTGAGGGAACCTGAGGTGTTGGAAGTTGACACAAGTGATGATGAGCAAAGTGTAGCTAGAGATCTAGTTAAGGGGTTTAACTGTAGTATTATTGAGCTAGAAAATAAATTACAAGTTGAGGCTACTGAGGGTAATCTGAATGCCCAAAGAGAAGAGGGATCAGTTGTGAGGCATCAAGATGTGAGGGAGGGGAATATTGTTTCAGAGTATGAAGATACTGATGATGAGATACACACACCACCACCAAGTGATGAGGACACCACTGCAGAAGATAGAAAAGCCAGAAAAGGGTTGCTAGTTAGGAGAGACACTGACTTTTCAAACTTTGAGTGGGAAATTGGACAGAGATTTACTTCTAGAGAAGACTTTAAGCAAGTTGTTTCTAAGTTTGCTATTTATCAAGGAAGGAACTTGTGTGTAGTGGCTGCAAACAGAAAGAGGCAACAAAGAATAGGTGTAAAGTGTAGGCAGGGTTGTCCTTTTCTGGTTGTATGCATCCTGGGATTCTAGGAGAGGATCTTTTGTAGTTAAGAGATTGAAGGGTGAGCATACTTGCCTTAGAAACATGGAGAAGAACATCCAGCTGAAATCAACCTGGTTAGCTGAGCAACTGTTGGATGTATTCAAGGCCAGACCTCATTGGCCAGCTAAAGAAATAATTGAGACTGTGAGGAGAGCCTATAGGGTGATTGTGAAGAGGGATTTTGCATACAAAGTGAAATGGTATGCTCACAAGAAGCTGCATGGTTCCATGAGAGAGCACTATGGAAAGTTGGGTAGGTATCTTGAAGCCCTGAAAGCTGCTTGTCCTAGCACTGGTGTGGATTTGGTCACATACAAACATAACAACAAAGGCCCCCTAACTTTTCAAAGACTTTACATTTGTTTTGATGATTTGAGGAAGGGTTGGAAAGCTGGTTGTAGCAAGTTAATATGTGTGGATGCATGTTTCCTGAAAACATTTCTTGGGGGGCAGTTGATGTCAGCAGTGGGTAGGGATGGCAATGACCAGATGTACCCTATTGCTTGGGCTATGGTGGAAGGTGAGAACAATGCATCATGGGAATGGTTCATGCTGAACTTGAAAAAGAGCCTCTCCCTTGATGATGGTGCTGGATTGGTTATTCTGTCTGATGAACACCAGGTATACCTTCTTTGAGCATTTTTTTTTTAAACAAAATGTTTTGTACCAGGGATGAATTAGTGCTGCTTTTAGTTTGTGTTGTTTGAATTTTAATTTCAGTCTTTCTCTGTGTGTGTATATGTGTACAATCTATTCTAAGGAGTGTGTCAATGGTGTTGCCAAATGCTGAGCATAGGCACTGTGCTAGGCACATTTATGCTAATTGGAGTAAAGGGTACAAGGGAGATGAGTTCAAGCTGATGTTCTGGACCTGTGCTAAGTCTTACAGTTAAGCAGACTATAAGGAAGCATTAGAGGTTTTGACAAAAACAAATGCACTTGGTGTAGAAGCTTTTAAAGGGCACAATCCTAGTGTGTTTTGCAGAGCTTTCATGAAAACAGATAAGAAGACTAATGTTATAACAAGCAATATGGCTGAGACATTCAATGGGTACATAATCAATGCTAGGGCAAAGCATTTGATTTACATGTTTGAAGACATCAGGGCTGCTCTAATGAAGAGACTTGTCAATAAGAGGGATGAAATGATGAAGTGGACCAATGCCTTATGCCCTAGGATTGCTAAGAAACTGATGCAAGAGAAAGAATAAGCTGCAAAATGTGATGTACTCCCATCTACACACATAGTCTTCCAAGTTAACTACCGCTTGGACAGCTTGAAAGTGGACTTGAATGTAAGGACTTGCACTTGCAGGAAATGGGATCTCACTGGAATTCCTTGTTATCATGCTGTGGCTGCCATTTTTTTCATACACAAAAATGCAGAGGACTTTGTAGATGCAGCCTATACAATATCTCAGTACACTAAAGCCTATTCTTTTTCAATCCCTCCAGTTGATGGTGAGAGGCACTAGCCTAGAATAGAGTTTACCCTTGACCCACCTCTAATCAAAGTTGGACTAGGATGACCACGGAGAAACAGGAGAAAGGACCCATTTGAAAATCCCAAGAAGCTTGGAAGGCTTAGTAAGCATGGCATGGAAATGACTTGCACTTTGTGCAAGGAAAAAGGCCACAACAAAAGAGGTTGCACTAACCCTAGATATGCTACCCTCCCACCAACTGAACCTCCTACAAAGAGACCAAGGGGCGGGCCTAAGAAAACCCCTATCATACAAGAACAACAACAAGTTTCACAAACCCATGCTCACCACACAGCTACTGCAGAACCCTCTAGACTAGGAAAAGGAGGCAGAGTTGTGACTAGAAGTGGTGCTAGCGGGGGTAAAGGGAGGATCTACTAGAGGAAGAGCTGGTAGCAGGGGAGGTGAATCAGGTGTCAGGGGTGGGAGAACTGGTGGCAATGGAGGGGAGTCAAGTGTAAGGGGTGGGAGAATTGGTGGCAAGGGAGGGGAATCAGGTGTAAGGGGTGGGAGAACTGGTGGCAGGGGAGGGGAATCAGTTGGTAGGGGAGGGAGAGCTTCTGGTAAGGGAGGTGAAGTAGTTGGCGGGGGTGGGAGAGCTGGTGGCAGGGGTTCTATGGGTGGGAGAAGGGGTGGGAGAAGGGGAAGAAGTGGGAGCACTGGTGTGCCTCATGGATTAGGTATTATTGTGACACCTGATGGAACATCTTTCACCAATGTAAGCTCCCATCTTCATTTATGTTATTATTATTATTCTCAATTTCTTTGTGAACTTCTACTACTTATCTATACTACTGTGTGTTGCAGGCACCAGGATCTAGTGCACCTGTAAATGTATGTGCCTTCACCAGCACATACTCCTTCAACTTTAGTCAAGCATCCACCTCTGCAAATGATGGACAAATTAAGTAGGATTAGGTTGGGCTTGTTGGTGTTCTTAGTATCAGATTGTTAAGTGTTCATTTTTTTCTTGTGACTGTAACCCTTATGTACTTCAATTGTGTTAATTTTGTAATGTATTGAACATCTGTTAGTCTGATGTAACTTTGGTGCTAATGTTTCAATTATGTTAAGTATGTTTTCAACATATGTCTCTTTTTTTATTACATTTCATAATCTTCCATGCCAAATGAGTTTTTTATGCACATGTTGTTTGCAAATGTATGATAAATGCCAATATAACCAATTCAAGATACATACTTCAAAATATCATCATATTAATCCAGTTCAAAAGATATACAATAAGTACCTAAATAATGCAGCCCTATCAAATAACACCTACAACCATGACAACAACAAAAGTAGAGCTACTACTGTTGCATTTTCACTGAAATGACTACTACAAACAATAATTAAACCATCATTAACAAATGAGCTTCTTAAACCCAAAAAAAGACCTACACCCCACAACATAATCCCACCAACCTAGATTAAACCCCAAAAAAGGACCATTTACATCCCTGCCTAGTACTACCTCCTAGTATTACTCCCTTCACCTCATCAACAACACTACAGTGAAAAATGCCCAAGAGAAGATCAAGGTCAACATGAGCTTCTTATCACTGTTGTTCTCTTTCATCTCGAAGAGGGTTTCAGTCGTGGCAATCCCTATCTCTTCAACCTCATCAACCAATTTTTCCTGTTTAGCCTTCAACTTCCGCACCTTTTCCTTCAGCAGCTCAATTTTGTCCTCCAACTCCATGATAATTGAGTTCTTATCAACTATCCGTGCTTGTAGATCGCGAATATCATCAACCTCATCAACCCATTTGAAGAATCCGCATGTCCTCTGTTCCTAGTAAAAAAAATTAATTAATTTCCTAATCAAACAACACAATAATCCCACCAATTATAATTAAAGAACAAATTGAATGGAGGGATTTTACCAGCCAATAAGAACAACCGTAAAAGCGCTTTCCTTGGGTGGGATCGTCGTGCTTCACCGTCCTCAAAGGCGCAACCTCATCGTGATAGCAGTAAACAGGGAAAAGAGGAGACCCTGATTTCTTGGACTTCGAAGATGAGCCATGGGAGTGTTGACTTGCCATTGCTAGCTAAATTCTGAAGCTTTGAGAAATTGCAGAGAGGAAGAAGAAAGATGGAAAGAATTCAATGGGGGGTGGCTGGCCTTTTAAACGAGATTGAAGAGCACAAGTTAGGGTAAAATTAATGGCGCTTAACCAACTGTATTTAGTGTATTTACCTGCTAAAAAAAAGAAAATTTAATTAACCGGTCATTAAATGAAAAAAAGCTTGTTTTAAGAATATCAGGGTAAAAGGTGGGATTATTGTGGGAATTCGAAAAGGTGGGATTGTTTTGAGAAGAAAATGTAAAGGTGGGATTATTGGTTTCCAATTTTCCAATTAATTATCTCTTTATAGTTGTTTCACGTTTAGTTATTGAATCATCTTTCCTTATATCTTCCATTCTTTTCAATTTCAACTTTAGTTTTGAAGCACCAAAATTCACTGACACAATATATACTCACAAAATAAAAAATGGTCTTGCAAAATACTTCGTAGTAAAACAATAAAAATATTAAAAACAATAATAATAAAAGGAAAAATTGCCCGAAATAATCCCACCTTTGGGTCGTCCGCTAAAAATGATCCCACCAATGGATTATTTTTAAATAATCCCACCTTTACCCCTCAATCTTTTTTAATGGTCCCAACTGATCAGTTAACTTGTTATAGTAAGTTACTTGACATGTGTCGGCATCCGATTATTCCAAAAATTTTAATTAAAAAAATTTTAAAAAAAAGTTAAAAAAAAACATTAATTAATTTTATAAATCACCACCAGCCAATCCACTTAACCACCTCCTCTGCCACCGATCCCGCGCGCCCCGACCTCCCTTACCACCGTTCCCGGCGCGCCGATCGCCCTTACCCAGGAATCTGGTTGTCCCACAAATCCGACCACCTCCATCCCCCTATTCAGGCTTGCTGACCACCCCCATTCTCCTATTCAAGCTCGCTGACCTCCCCTATCCCCCAATTTCAGCTTTACCGACATCCCCCATACCCCTTCGGCCGCGCCAATATCCACGTCTCCTTCCGGCCGCGCCGACCTCCCCTATCCCCCAATTCCAGCCTGGTCGAATTCCCCTGCCCCAATTCCGTATTGAGCCCAATTTTGGAATTGGTTTGGTGGTTTTCGAAGGGTCTTGAGTTAATGAGTTAATGGGGTTTTGGAGTTGGATTGGCTCGGTGGGATTCCGGACAGCGCTGTGGCGGTGGTTTCGGATGGGATGGTGGTTCTAGGGTTTGGGTTTGGGTGGTGGTGGGGATGGTGGTGCTGGTGGTTTTTTTTTTTTAACTACTACTTTTTTTTTATTTTGACTAATCAAGTAACTATACGTGTCAATTAAACTTTAAAAAAAATTACCTACACAACCGGTTCCAGGTAAAATGGGACCATTAAAAAAATCGGTGGTAAAGGTGGGATTATTTAAAAATAATCCAAAGGAGGGATTATTTTTAGCAGATGGCCCAAAAGTGGGATTATTCCAGACAATTTTTCCAAAATAAAAATTGAAGAAATTAGAAAGCGCCATATACGGAGCATATTAGAAAATTACACACCTGAAGTACTGCCACCCTCTTCCACAACGAAGTCGCGTAAGCTACTAATGAAAAACAACTGAAACTGAGCCGCCAAACAGACAAAACAAACCAAATCCACATCAAAATTAAGTTCAAAAACAATCAAATTCATTCAAACGATTGAAACTATAATCCAACCATTAACTACCAAATTGATAGATTAAAGAAAACTCATTGACTAAATAAAAGAATACCTAGTTTCTAGAACAGAGAAAACGATTAAACAAAGTGAATTTGGGATTAGAAGAAGGCATGGAATTAATGGAAGAAAAGGGGGGATCTTTAAAATGAGATTGATGAGATTGAGAAGTCGTAGAAGTAATGGATGAATAACATTTACGAAGAACAAGTTTGGGTCTCTGTGATTTCCGAGGGATTGGAGAAATTGGCATTTGAGTTTGATTGAAGAAGATGAAAAAAATGGTGGTGAATTTTTATGGAAATTTGATGAGAAATTGAATTGAAAGTTTGGAGGAAAAAAGGAGGAGGATTTAAACAGCTGCCTACTTCACTTTTTGCATTGCACCTGAGTGGCCATTTTGTCTGTTATTAATATTTTTTCAGTTTTTAATTTTATTGTCTATTGTTTAAAATGTATTTTAATAATCTCATCGCCAATTTACTTTTAGTAATCTATTTATTGTCAAAAATAATCCAATTATGCTATCAGTTTGATTTTAATGGTCCCAACAGATCAACCACTTTTTATAACAAGTAACCATGACATGTGTCAACACGTGATTGATTTTAAATTAAAAAAAAATTAAAAAGAAAAAAATTAAAAAGGAAAAAAAAAAAACCTAAGAACTACCACCCCCTCCCTTTCCCCATCATGACACCCAAAGCCTAACTCCCAGCCTACCAAAAAACGGTCGGCTGCCTTCCCTAACCCCCAAAGATTGGTTCATTGAACCCACTGATTTTTTTGGAAAAAAAAGTTTTTTTAATTTAAAAAAAACGTATAAAAATAGATATATATAATTTTGTCTACAAGGGTTTTCGTAATAAACAATTTTAATTGAAAATTGTTGTTAAGCATGTTAATTCGTTTGTGTACAAAACACTAAATGTGGTATTCGACCTTAATTGATGCAAATTATGTCTTTTATTATCTCTTCCCCTTCAAAGGAGAAAAAAATGTCAATGTAGAGTGCTAATTGCCAAGCTACCTACCTAGACTAAGGAGAATCCAGGGAGGAAGTTTCGATCTTGCAAGTTTTTTGATCCAATCACCGAAACAAGGGGCTGCAAGGTGTTCAAGTGGGTTGATCAACCTGATGGGACATATTGGCAAATAGGGGTTATCAACAACCTCCTGTTGGATATGAAGCTGCTGAAAGGTGAAGTCAATGAATTGAAAAAGGGAGGTTGATGAAATTAGTGGGCAAAGGAGGTGCGTACTTAATGAAGTTGACAATTTGAAGATGAGATGCAAGGCTTTGAACGTTGAAAGAAAAAGAATGAACAGGGAGTGCAAGGCAGGACATATATCTTCAATCAACTGTTTAGCTTGGGTGGGCATGGCTATTTGTATTGGTTTGTCAATGGCTATAGTTTTCCTAATGGTTAGGGGTGTTTAGTAGTAAGCTATAAGAAGTAGGTGTTTGAATGAACATGTTATGACTTGAAGTGTTGGGAGCTTGTGTGTAATAAAATATGTATTAGAATCAAACTATTTATGGCATGTATTTGATGTTCATTTGTGATGGTTTTAACTTGAGAAAATTGTTTGGACATCCACATATTAAAGTAGGAATTGGGGAACGCTGTATTTGAACAAAATGTAAATTGGAAAAGTTAACAGAAATCTTGATATATAGTTTCCAAAAGATGCGTTCTTCATATTGTTTTAATGGCAATGAAAGCCATATAAAAAACTGACACAATGTTTCCTAATGTTTTATATGTTAATGACAACCGTATAAAAACTGACATAATTAAGTAAACAAACACATTTTTAAGTAGCCATTTATACATCACTGAGCTAGGTTTACATTCTTAAGAGTTTGCAGCTTGGCCCTTGTTACCCCTCCTATATGGGGTGGTTGTTGAACTGTGTTTGTTGCAGGTTGGCTCGAGGAAGCCTTTGTCTTTGACTTAGCCTTCTGCTTTGTTTTTGGCTGAGATGAGCTTGGCTGACTGGAGGTTGCCTTCCTCGACTCTAATTTTGCTTGCTTACTTAAGGGAAAACATCCTTCATGTTCTTGAGAAAAGTTTTTGTTTGCTATGCTGTTTGGACCAGCCCCAATTGCGTTCTATGACATGGTTTAAGATAGTCCCAGTTAGTCAGATTACATAATACAGCAAAGAAATGTACATCAACACATAAACTATTTGTTTTACCTTTTTTGTAGCTTTGATTTCTTTCTTTTTCCTCTCCTCCACCATCCAAGGAGTGTCTGCCTGCTGACCTTGTGACATCTATATTTGGTGCAACCGATAGTTTGTAGGTCTTGGCAAATCCCCCATAGTGACTACATTGCTTCTTCCACTTTGTTGTGCTAGGCTGACTACTTGCAATAGAACAATCTCTTGGCTCAAGTTTTCTTTTTTTGCTCTTTGGTCTCCCAGGTTGTACCTTAAAAGCAAAAGGTTGTGGTTCCCTCATTTTTACTCTCTCCCTGTGTTTGGGACTAGGCATTGGTTGGACAAGAGGTTCATAAGAATCCCTATATATGTCCATGGTGTAATATGGGTCAACATATGCCTCTACGTCACCCCTCATATCCAAAATGCATGCATAGGCTGGACACAGGGAATCCTAGTTAGTTTCCAATGGTAACAGATGCAAGTTTCCTTTTCCAAATCAACCACTACTTGATCATCCATCAGCTGCACTTCAATTGTTTGCCCTCTTGATGCTTGCACAATACACTTCCTAGCCACAAACTCTATCCTACCCAAGACATTCCTTACATATGGGGTAAGGTTGCTTGTAATTGTTTTGGAGTCCTCCCACTTTTCCTTGTTCCTATTCACCATATACCTCCTCATCTGTAATACCCCGTATTTTTGAAACGTATTTCTAATTATTTAATTAATTAGTATTCTCTTAGAAAGGGTATTTTAGTAATTTATTTTACTATTTGAAATTTGGAGCCAAAATGATATTTGAATTTTGGCGCCAAAAATATTTTAAAAACTCAATTATTATTTTTGGATTTTGGATAAGATTTATCATCCATTTATTTAATTTTAAAAACCGGATTATTTATATATATTTCGGATATTTTAATTAATCAAAATAATATTTTAATTATTAAATTAGGAGGTCCAAATTTCCTAAATAATAAGCTATGATTTTTGGATTTTCTAAGTGTAGAAAATCTAATTTTCTTAGTGAATTTATTTAGTGAATAATTGGTATTTTCTTAATTGGTTATTTTATACAATAAATATTATTTACACAATTATTTTTAATTCCTTAAAACTAGCTTATTTGGGTATTTATACCCCGCCAAGTGGTCCAATGAGCGTGTGACACGTGTCGCTTTAAGAGGCGTCCAAATGGACCCCCCAGGTGCTGACACGTGTCATACAGATATGACACTTGGGAAATGGCGGCCTTCAAGGCCCAAATCCCAATGTAGCCGCAAAACGGCGCTGCCCTAATTCCTAGGTCATCACACCCTAGGAAAGGGCAAACTTTTCTAGGACCCTATTAATAGGGAGATTCCCCCAATAATTGAAACGAGGTCTTAATCATTACATCATTTATTGCTCTCGAAAACAGAGAACACCTAATCTCGAAATTCGAGAAGATACTTACTTTCCGCACGTTTAACTCCGAATCCGTACTAACTTAATTTTCGGAGGCGGACCTCCGACCATCCAAAGCTCTGTTCACATTGCAGGGACAGGCGCCCTTGTCGGACCCAGTCTTTGAGCCGTAAATCTCCCAAGGGACATAAAAGTACCCGAAACATTTGGCACCGTTAGTGGGGAGAGTACCTCAGAGATGGTTTCACAAGAACCTGTACCGCCTCCAGAAAACAACTGGCCTACAATTGAAGCAAAGGTCCATTTGGACCATGACTCTAGTGACGATGGAGACATCGAAACCTATATGGCCCATGATGGGTCATTCATCTCCAAACGCATCCGTCAAAAGTACAGACGGGAGCGGAATGCTTACCAGTCAGCCCCCTGGGCAACAGTCTGATCCTACACTCAGGCGGAAGGATCAGCCTAAGTCACCCGAGATGAGCTCATGAAATTTATGAGCAGTTTTAAGGGTGAAATCAAAAACTTAATCACCAAGAGGACGGCTGCTCCTAGGAAGGAACAGTCGGCCAAAAAACCAGCCCAGGCTGAGAAGCAGAAGTCGGTCAAGGACCATCAACCGACTCCTCACCCTGTTTTGAAGGAGAAGGCTCGGCCCCAGATCGACCTCCAGACTCCGTTTCCGGAAACGGTAAAAAGAAAGGCCATCAGGTATGTACAGCCGGAACACAGTAAAAAGACATTCTCTGATGCTCGACTCTACATCGAGCAAAAGAAGAACCAGCAGCTGTTTGAGTCGGCATCCACGTTTACTTATCCAGATAGCTTCAAGAATACCTTAGTGAGGAATTCACAATCTGTACATGGGACTCCGTCAGGCAGCCCCTCCGTCCATATGGGTCCCCATGTAATCAACTCGGCACAGTATATGGCCCAACCATTATACAGGCCGCCTGCTTTGCCTTACATCCAGCCTGCCTTTTTCGGAGGACAGGCGGCATACCATTACCAGCCTATTGATTGGCAGCTTCGGCTACAAAACCTTGGAGAACAACCCTCTGTGTTCTCCAAGGAGATAGCCGAGGCCGAATAGCCGGCCAAGGTTAAAAATGTATTGATAGGGACCTATGATGGTACCTCTAACCTAGAAGATCACCTTCTGGCATTGTAGGGAATATTTCAAGCCATTAACCCCAAACTTGAACCCCACTGTGATCATACACTTAAGCATGGTGGCGTCCAAAGGGAATGAAGCTAGAGCAAAAGAGTCGCCAACAAGTTTTAGGAACTTGTAAACCGTTCACAAGGTGAAGATTACACCCCTTAACGATCCAGGAGATCGTCAACTCCAAAAGGTCTTGAACCAAATAGGGTTCGGGGATGAGGGTACAAATCCAACCTAAAAGAGATTAAACTTGCCCTAAATAATAGGCCTCTGCTTTATTCTTCTCGTATTCATGTGCGCTTTCTGACTAGCATGCAATCAACAGATTAACCCTAAACCTGTTTATCTATGTTGGTTGAACTTAATGCACAAATAAAACTATTATTGGCAATCACTTGAATTATAATCATATTAGCCCTAAACAAGATTATTAATTATCTTATTAAGCGTGATTACAAGTACAAATTCCCCTTTAAACATGCATAAAAGGTGTGATCAAGCAATAACAATAAATAAACATCAAGCAACATAATAATCATAAATCATAATTATAATTAACAATCATAATCATAACCATAATAATTATAATTATCATAATCATGACCATAATCATATCAACGCTAAAGCATAATAATAGCAAGATCCTAGGCATGATACTAACAAGATTAATAACAAATCCTAGCATGTCACTAAGCAATAAAGATCAAAGCTTTAGCCCTAACATGATACTAACATGATATTAGAAAAGAAAATAGGAAGCATCCTAGAAATCATAATTGATATAAGCAAATCATCCTAAATATCATACTAAGGAAAGCATCCTAACATGATACTAGGAACCAAAATAACAATCTAAGCATGATTTCTATATCATAATATCAATTAAACAATTAAAGTACTTACTTGGATGCCTCGTATCTCTTTCTAATAACAAAATACACACGTTAGTAACTTCAAGAAAAATATAAAATCAAACAATTAAATCAAATAATTAAAATAGAGATTAGGGACCAAACCCTCAGAAATTATAACCTTTCACGTTTAGGGCGTAGGCAAATTCGAACTCGGCTAGGTGTTTCTAGATCTCGTGAATGCGGAATTGTGTTTATGAAAAGCTAGAGAGATGAGAGCATAGAGAGAATAGATGAATGTTGATTATGATTGTGAATAAAAACGGAGGTTTAGGACCTTATTTATAAGAAAACTTTCCGGAAATAGGTAGAATTTGATAAGGAATAAAACTCCACTCTTGTCGCTGCAAAACCGACTTTGTCGCTTGGCGACAAGGTCTGTCGCGTGGCGACAGGCCTGTCGTTTGGTGACAGCCTGGATTTCTACATGCTTTCAAACACGGAGTCCACATATGAATCAAAATTGATTTGTAAAGTCCGTATGAAAACTGAAATCGTATTTTTCATAAAATAATATTTTATTCCAAGTAAAACTTATCAAATTATAATTATTAATTCTAAACTTATTAGGATTAAGGAGAAAACCTTCTAAAGAATTCTAGAAGACTATAATTAATTCTAATAACTTTAGGAATAATAATTATCATTGGGCCCTCCCCTAGATCATTGGGCTGCATGTAAAGATCAAACCGGGCCCAATTTAGTATTTTGGCCATAACTTCCTCATTATTCATCGGAATTTGGCTTATAATATATCGTTGGAAAGCTCTTTACAAGCTCCATCCAACTACACTATTATGGGACCCTTGTCGTGGACCAAACTAAACTGGATTGGCTGTTTTCATAAAATAGAGTTGTTTTCGAAAACAGAAAGAAAGAATTTAATAAAAAAACCAACCGCAACACTTGACTTTTCACACTTTCACCTCGTTCGATAATCATTCGACGCAAAAGGTATTCATCACTGGGTTTGGTTTTGCCGGCTGGTTGTATTAACAGATTCAAGACGCTTGCGTTCTTATTTTCTTCCAACTTCTCTATGAACATCTCTACAAAGAAAACAAGTCTCGACCTGAGTAATGTGCAGCAGGGAGATAAAGAAGGGCTGCGCTCCTACGTCAGGCGGTTCAATCTGGTGAGAATCCAGATTTAAGGGTTGTCTGACGAGGTAGGCTATACAGACTTCTTCAAAGCTCTGAAGGACGGGTCGACTTTCAAGTTCGACCTCGTCCGCAAGAAAATCTTCACCCTCCAAGGAGCCTTGATGGAGGCGGAAGCCTATATACAGGCGACCGAACTTTGCTCCTCAAAAAAGTAGTTGGACTCCAAAAAGTCTGACAGGCAGAAGGAGAGTTGGCCTGCTCATCCGTCTCTAGAACCTGAAGAGAGCAAAAAGAAAAAAGAGATCTGGGCGGTTGATAACTCCGATCAGCCGGCCTAGAAGAATAAAAAAGAGTGGAAACCGTACGTTCCAAGGTACGAGTTCCACAAGGACAGTTACTCCATCCTCATGGAGATAAAGGATCGGCTGACCCTGGAGAAGCCGACTCCAATGAAAGGTTCCGCTGAAAATCGAAACAAAAACAAGCACTGCCAATTACCATGAGGATGTCGGCCATGACACCAACGACTGCTTCAGCCTCAAGTGGGCACTTGATCGTCTGGCCGACAAAGTGGTGCTGAAATCCTATGTGAAAAGTCCAAAGTGACTTCCAAAGCGAATCCGGGGCAGTCCAGCAAAAAGACTCCACAGCCTACTGGTAGTTCCAAAACCGATGAGGAGCCGCTCTACACTATAGTAGGCGAATTCGCCGGAGGTGGCCCGACAATGCGAGGCACCAAGGACCATGTTGAAGAGGGACAGGCGGCTGGCACGTCCGCCTTCCCCGAAGTCATCATCACCGAGAAGGACAGGGGCAAAATCTGTCGGCCGCATGATGACCCTGTGGTCATAGAATGCGAAGTGGCCAACCAAAAAGTTGGCCGCATCTTGATTGACACAGGAAGCTCCTCTAACATCATCAGCCAAAAATGCCTATCCAACCTCAAATATAGGTCGGATAGCATGCGTGACGTCTCCCATCCACTTATTGGGTTTGGGGGAGGAGTTGTGCACCCAGTCGGACGGATAGATCTACCTGTCCGGTTAGGAGAGAAGGGTAACGGTCGGCACATGACCATCCAGTTTTTGGTGGTCGAAGAGCTGACTGCCTACAATCTCATTCTTGGCCGACCCACTCTTAACGAGTGCAAAGCCGTCATCATCCCTTCTCTCATGTTGGTCAAGTATGAGAGGGATGGTGGAACTGTTGGCTCCCTGAACGGGGACCAGAAGACAGCTCGAGAGTGCTATCTCTCGGACGTCAAACCTGCGGCTGCTGCAGCCGGCCAGGGAAAAGAGCCAATAGAGCTTGATGAAATCAAGGATGATCATTCGGCCCCACCAGCAGCCAAAAAAAGAAAAATTGACCAGCTGGTGGTGGTCAAAAAAGAAAAGTAATAGCAATCACTGACCGGGGAACGGTCAGATGAGCTCCGTCCCCAGCCGGCTGGTGAGCACATTGATATTCCTCTGGATGACAGTCATCCAAAACGAACTGTTAAGGTGGGGACGACTGCCTTCGAAAGATTGGGTGCAGACTTGCACCATCTGCTGAAAGAATTCAAAGATATTTTTGCCTTTGAAGAACAAACTCGTCGTGGATCTAAAAAAGAAGCCCATTCGACAAGAGAAAAGAAATCACAGCGAGGAAAGAAGTCAGGTGGCAGCCACCGAAGTAAAAAAAGTTGTTAGACGCTGGATTCATTCGGCAATGTAACTTCCCTGACTGGGTTGCGAATGTTGTGCTTGTAAAGAAACCGAATGGTACCTGGCGCATGTGCGTTGACTACACTGACTTAAACAGAGCATGTCCGAAGGATAGTTATCCACTTCCAAAGATTGACTCTACAGCCGGACATGCCCTGATGAGTTTTATGGACGCCTACTCAGGCTTCCACCAGATTCTCCTGTGGGGAAAAGATCAAGAAAAGACGGCATTTGTTACTGATCAGGGGTTATTATGTTATACGGTGATGTTGTTTGGTTTGAAGAATGCACCGGCTACTTTCCAACGGATGATTAATACGGTCTTTATTAATCAGATTGGGAGGAATGTGGAGGCGTATATTGATGACATGATAGTCAAATCCAAGCAGCAGGAGGATCACCTTGCTGACCTCCGAGAAACATTCGCTACACTCAGGCGGCACAAGGTCATGCTCAATATTAAGAAGTATGTCTTTGGTGTTGAGTCTGGAAAGTTTCTCGGAAACCTAATTGATCAAAGGGGGATAGAGGCCAACCCTGAAAAAATACAGGTGATCATTAACATGCAGTCGCCCCGCACTATCAAAGAAGTACAAAAGTTAACAGGTTGTCTGGCGACCCTGGGGAGATTCCTCAGTTGGTCAGGTGACAAGTATCTCTACTTCTTCCAGGCGATCAGGAAAAAGACTATGTTTAAATGGGGGGATGACGCTAAGGCGGCCTTCCGAAAATTGAAGCAACACTTGCACTCTTTGCCAAGGCTGGTCAGCCCTCTGCCCAAAGAGACGCTCTACATGTACCTGGTGGTCTCAGATCATGCCCTCAGTGTCGTTCTCCTTGCTGAAACAGATGGCACCCAGCTCCCGGTCTATTTCATTAGCCCCGTTCTCAAGAACCCAGAGCTTCGGTACCCCATGGTTGAATTTGGCCTCGCTCTTTACATGGCTGTCAAGAAGTTGAAGCCTTACTTCTTGGCACATCCTGTAGTGGTCTACATTGACCAGTCGATCAAGCGGCCAATGACAACCCTAGAATCATCAGGCCGAATGCTCAAATGGGCTATTGAGTTACAGGGACTGGAAATCACTTTCAAACCAAGGCAATAAAGGGACAAGCATTAGCCGACTTTATTGTCGAAATGATAAGGTCGGCTGCGCTGGATAATACTGATCAGGTTTGGAAAGTGTATGTGGACGGGAGCTCCACTATGAACGTTTGTGGTGCAGGAGTTATATATCAGTCCCCTGAAGGGGATAAGTACGAGCATGCATTACGGTTCAAGTTTCAGGCCTCAATTAATGAGGCCGAATATGAAGCCCTACTAGCCGGCATCCGCATGTGCAAGGCGGCAGGGGCAACTAAGATTGGCGCCTACTCTGACTCCCAGTTGGTCATGAGCCAATACCATGGTGATTATGAAGCCACCCATCCGGCTATGATCAAATACTTGCAGGCGGTCAAAGCTGAGGCCGGGACACTTGAAGAATTCAATCTGAGTCAAGTGCCTCGGTCCGAAAACAATCAGGCGGATGCTTTGTCTAAGCTAGCTTCATCCGCCTCATGTGACACACCTCGGTCAGTATTTTGGGAAGTAATGGAAAAGCGAAGTATTGAAGAAAATCCCATTGGAGTACTTGACCGAACTTCTACTTGGATAGACAGCATCGAGCATATTTGCTAGATGGCACGCTGCCGGATTCAACTCTAGAAGCAGCCGCACTGAAAAAATGTGCGGCCAATTTTGAAATTCGTAAAGGAGAGCTTTTTAAGAAAGGCTTTCTACAGCTGCTCTTTAAATGCATCACCCCCGAAAAGGGGCAGGAAATTCTGGAAGACCTACATGCGGGCTTTTGTGCCTCACATATAGGTGACAGGTCGCTAGCAGAAAAAACCAGGCGGCAGGGCTATTTCTGGCCTACCCTGGAGAAAGATGCCATGACTTTGGTGAAAAAGTGTGATAAATGTCAAAAATTCGGCAAGCTTATACATCGTCCAGCCATCGACCTTACGGCCATCCATAGCCCAGTTCCATTCGCCAAGTGGGGCATGGACATCTTAGGGCCCTATACTTCTGCATCAGGCGGACGGTGGTATATCTTTATTGCCGTAGATTATTTAACCAAATGGGTAGAGGCTGAGGCGGTAAAAAAATCAAGACAAAGGACGTCATCTCCTTCATCTGGAAGAATATCATCAGTCGGTTCGGGGTGCCTATGTCTATGGTTTTTGACAATGGTCCTCAGTTTGAGACGCCTCAACTCAATACTTGGTTCGGAGATCAAAGGATCTCAAGTTGTTTTGCATCAGTCGGCCGGCCCCAAGCAAACGACCAGGTGGAAGCCTTCAATAAGTTAATCTCAGACGTCATAAAAAAGAAGATTGAAAGAGCTGGCGGCCTATGGGCGGATGAGCTACCACATGTCCTATGGGCCATCAGAACAATTGCGAAAGGGGTAACTGGAGAGACCCCATTTCTCATGGTGTACGGTGCAGAGGCCGTCTTACCCATCGAACACTATGAGCCGACTCTTCGGATCATATTGTATGATGAAGAGGTAAACTGGGAGGCCATGTGGTTGGCATTGGACTCACTTCCAGAGCGCAGGGGCATGCCACCTTGCGCCATGAGATCTACCGTCTGAGAATCACTCGGGCCTACAACAAGAGAGTAACAAGCGACCCCTAAAGGTTGGGGATTTTGTGCTACGAAAAATGGAGGCAGTCGGAAGGGCGAATGAGCAGGGAAAGCTAACCCTAAATTGGGAAGGCCCCTGCTGTATATATGAAGAAGTAAGAGGTGGCACCTACCGTCTAGAGACACCAGACGGCAGGCAGCTACCAAGAATTTGGAATGTAGATAACTTGAAAAAGTACTACTTCTGAAATCTTGTAAATTTTTGTCTCATTTATGAAAATTTGCCTTCTTTCCCAAACTATGTCTTTTCATTTTCATAGAGAGCCACCTACACAATGTCAGACGAACCATGCTTAAAATTTTATTATAGAGTGCCTCCTGCACAATGTGCAGACAGACATGTCTCACAATTACATTGTAGAACACCGCCTGCACAATTTACAGACAGACCGAGTTTAAAATTTTATTGTAAGGTACCGCCTGCATAATACGCAGGTGGCCTTATTCACTAAGCGTTTGGTTAAAGTACCTTATAAAGGGACCGCCTGCCCAAAGAACAGTCGTCCCAAACCTTACTGAAAAGCGTCGCCTGCACAAGAGCAGTCCACCCTAAACTTACTCACCCTTAAAAAAGCTAAGTGTTAAAAACTTAGTGGCTACCTAATCTTCTATTAAGAGGCCAAAGGCCGGATATATTTCATTTAAGATGTCGTCTGCTCCAATATGAGAACAACTGTCTGCTCCAACATGAGTCAGACAACCGACGACGTCCATTTGGGCAAATTCGTCGAAGAGAGCATCTCTCATTTGGGTGGTACATTGCTCTATTAACCAAAAACAAACAGCCCTACCGTTTGCGTTAAGGCAACGCTCGCAGTCGTTTGATTTAAGCTAACTTGAAATCTAAAAAGTGTTGAGTTTTCCAAATTGTTCTAGCACAGATGGAAAGCAGCTGTTTCATTTTAGAGGCTATACTATGTAAATTTTACTGCCTGTTGTTGCTCTGGGGCAATACAGGCGGAAAGATTATACTTATGATTATAAGCTAAGTTCAAAACTTAGTGGCTTAAATAAACGTCTAAACGCCCAGCTGAGGCCTTTGGTCGGATACTTTCAAAGGTTTAATCGACTGCTCAAAATGGCCGTCTGTCGCTTGGTTTGGGGCAATCACCATATTGATTTATTGACATAGAAACCAGTCATACTCTTTAAAGTATCAATAATTCCTAAGTCAATCAACCCATTTCTAAAACAAATCGACATCCGGCCAGGGGCAAGGATATTCGGAAAAACAAGCAATCGCATAGTATACAAGTTAAATACTTAGCTAAAAATCTATGCATATAGTATTGGAAAATTGAATGCTTTAAAAACTTTTAAAGAAAAACGCCAATATAAACAAAACGGTCAAAACGACCGGATGTTGCATTCACATAAATAACAGCCGTCACAATGGACAACTGGAAAAGTTAGCTGGCTGAGCCAGAAATTGTTGATTCACCCGACCCCTTGGTTGGTAAAAATACACAGTTACTCGGCACGCATGCCGGAAAAGAAAATATTTGGCCATTCGACCGCAGAAATACCATAAAAGCTTAAAAGATCAGGGGAGGTTCTCAGCATTGGCAGCCGCATCCTTGTCCTCCGGCGCCTACTCATCATTCTTCTCATCCACCTCTTGATCCTCATCGTCCCCCGAGGATGACTCGTCCGAGGAGTCGGATTCCTCAAGGTCCCCGGCCGCTGCCTCCTCCACCTGCTTCATGAGCTGGTCGTTAAACTCATCATTTGCTACGTCAAACTTGCCTTTCTAAATTTGATAGTGAGAGCCCAACTGCAATGATTCCCAAGCCATCCACATGATGGATTCATAATCCTCCATCATTTGTTTGACTAGGTCCTTTTTCTCCTCCTCGGCCAGGGACTTGTATTTAGACTTGAGCCGGGTCTCCTGGTTTTGCAGCCGGCCCTTGAGTTTTTCAACCTGCCCTTCTAGGCAATCAGCTTTCTTTCTCGCATCCTTGAGGGGCTCCAGTTTGTCCTTGAGGCTTTGAATCTCCTTCTGAAGCTCGGAGATCCGCCCCCTCGCTGCGTCCAGTCCTGCTTGACCTACAGATTGGCTGACGCTTGGGAATACATCATATCAAGTGTCAGAATCTCATTTTGTGCAATCTCAAATTGAGCTGTGTTTAAGGAGGAGGCGGCCCGAGCTTTAGGAGCCTTTACCTCTTTGGACTTGTCGTTGAGTGGCTTCCTAAGCCCACTCACGGGCAGCATAGCCTACATTCGGCCAACATTAAGAGGAAATCAATATCAAGCGGCCATAAGAATTGCTCAAGATGAAAAAATCACAAGTCTTAGCTCACAAAGAAGCGCTAGGATGGCATCCAGGTCAAGGGTGTCGACTCCCTTCAAAAAAGCTTTGTCATCAGGATCAATCTTCCCGAGCATCCGTTTGGCCATCTAAAGGACAGTCGGCCTCTTCGGAACCTCACTTAAATTATAATCATATTAGCCCTAAACAAGATTATTAATTATCTTATTAAGCGTGATTACAAGTACAAATTCCCTTTAAACATGCATAAAAGGGGTGATCAAGCAATAACAATAATAAACATCAAACAACATAATAATCAATCATAAAAATCATAATTAACAATCGTAATCATAACCATAATCATATCAACGCTAAAGCATAATAACAACAAGATCTTATGCATGATACTAACAAGATTAATAACAAACCCTAGCATGTCACTAAACAATAAAAATCAAAGCTTTAGCCCTAACATGATACTAACATGATATTAGGAAAGAAAATAGAAAGCATCATAGAAATCATAATTGATATAAGAAACTTATTCATTACCCTAACCATGATACTAGGAATCAAAATAACAATCTAAGCATGATTTCTGTATCAAAAGATCAATAAAGCAATTAAAGCACTTACTTCAATGCCTCGTACCTCTTTCTAATAACAAAATACACACGTTAGTAACTTCAAGGAAAAGTATAAAAACAAAAAATCAAATTAAATAATTAAAATAGAGATTTGGGACCAAACCCTCATAAATATCAAACCTTTCGCGTCTAGGGCGAAGGCAACTTCGAACTTGGCTAGGTGTGTCTAGAACTAATGTATGAGGAATTGTGTTTGAGGGAAGGTTTAGAAAAAGAATAGAGAGAAAGGAAAGCTTCTAGCTTTTAGAGAGAGAATAGAGAGATATGATTGTTGTTGAGAGTTGATGATTGAAAACGGAGCTCCAGGGACCCTATTTATAAGAAAATAGTCCAAAATCGATAGAAACGAATCAGAGTTCAAAAAGGAATAAAACACCTCCCTGTCGCTAGTGATAGGGCTCGTCGCCAGGCGCTGCACTGCAGCGCCAGGCGACGAACCTGTCGTTTGGCGATGCAGGAGGTTTTCAACGCGGAATCCACTTCTTGATAAATTCGAGACGTAAAATCCGTGTTAGGGGTAAAATCGTATATTCATATAAAACACTTCTTTTATTCCAAATAAAACTCATAAAACATAATTATCAATCCTAACCCTATTAGGATTTAATATAACCTTCTAGAAGATTCTAGAAGACTATAATCAATCCTAATTTCTTTAGGAATGATAACTAATAATAGGCCCTCCTCTAGATCATTAGGCCGCATATAAGAACCAAACTGGGCCCAGTTTAGTATTTTGGCCATAACTTCCTCATTATTCATCGGAATTGGGCTTATAATATATCGTTGGAAAGATTTTCTCGAGCCCCATCCAACTACACCATTATTGGATCCTTGTCATGGACCAAACTAAACTGGATTGGATCTTATCATAAAATAAAGCAGGTTTCCGAAAACAGAAAGAAAGGTTTTTATAAAAACTAACCAAAACATTAGACTTTCCACACTTTCGCTTTGTTCGATAATTAAATGACATGAAAGGTATTTATCACTGGGTTTGGTTTTGGGGAGACACATTTAGGTGTCTACAGAAGCCCCCACTTTGACTGAGTTTGGAGAAACTTATGTTTCGAAAACAAAAGTCAAAGTAGAGATAGGGATGGAGAATGATTCAGAACGTTCTGCGATCCCAAATCATTCTTGCAACGTCTATACCTGCAAACTAGCGTTAGTTAAAACAGATAAAAGAGTTAAGAAACGCGTATCTTGCACCGTCAAGCACACGTCTCTATAGTAACCAATTTTTTGTTTAATGATCTTCCTCAAGCTAGGGGATACTGCCTGAAGACTAACACGCTTGCAGCTGCCTTCAATTTCCGCTGTAATAGTCTTCTGCCTCATCACGAACCGCTCTTCTCAAATCTTGGTGACAACCTCCACAATCTCAGCGAATGCCGTCGAAGACCGCCCATCTCGTGCTATCTTCCCAAATCTTGGTGACAACCTCCACAATCTTAGTGAATGTTGTCGAAGACCGCCCATCTCGTGCTATCTTCTCAAATCTTGGTGACAACATCCACAATTTTAGCTAATGCTGTCGAAGACCGCCCATCTCGTGCTATCTTCTCAAATCTTGGTGACAACCTCCACAATCTTAGCGAATGCTGTCGAAGACCGCCCATCTCGTGCTATCTTCTCAAATCTTAGCGAGAGACTCTTTAATCTTAAAGTCCCCCTGTTGAAGACATTTTCATCTTGAATCTTCAAATCGACCCTTTCATCTTTGGAAAATCCTTCTCAAGAACCATATCTAAGATTCTTAAAGGCTTCAAATTGATTTGTGGAAATCTCCCATCCTAGGAATTCTTTGTGAACCAATACTTCGGTGCTTGCGATGAGCCAATGCTTAGGCGCTTTAAGCTAAGTGAGACAATCTTTTGTCAAGTCGATCACTTATTGCTATTGTAATCAAGCCGACTACTTAATCATGTCAAATTGCTTATAGGGGCTAACTAGCGTACCAAGGAACCCGAAAATTGCTGCACTAGGTCCGCATAATCTAATACGGGGACCACACATTGTGTCGCGGCACCAGCGCCCGCTGGAAAATGTGTCGCCGCACTTTGCTTCTGTCACCAGGCGACATGTATTGTCATCTGGCGTTGGAGTCGGGTCTTCCCTATTTTGCCCTTGCTGTTGCTGTTTGTTGCTCGATTTCGCTCCAAACTTTAAACTTGGTCGTTTCCTTTCAACCAAATCCTACTCAAATATTTTGTAAATTAAAGCTCTTCATCTCTAATTTATTGATCCATGTAAGTTTTGCTCAAACTCCTCTTACCTTGGAAGAATTTCATGTGTCATATTCGCGATTTTTCGAAAAAATCCGGGAATGTTCTTGCTTGTTGGGATGTACCTGCATTTATATTTTTGACTATAGGACTTTGCTCATCTCTTTAATTATCTTAGGATTGTCCTAAGGCTCATTAAAGACTTAATGTGTCTTTAACACATATGACTTGTCATGACTCGACTCAAAGTGCTTGACACATGACTCAACGTTCATGACTCGCCTGTGCATTATAGTGTGATCGTGCGACTCAAAAAATGCAAAAAAGCAAAAACATTCCGTCATTTTTTTTTTGTGGAGGGTACCGACTTTCTCCCGAAAAAGAAAGACACAAAAAGGAAGAAGTTTTTTTGATGGTGCATGTTGAATGAGCTTAGTCAAATGTTGTTTGATACTATCTCTCAAGGTGCAAGGATTAATTCATCCTAGGCTATCTCAATTGTTGACTCAATGATGAAAGTATTTGGGTAACTTAGGCACGGAGGCTAAACACTTCATACTTTGTGATGCAATGATGAGTGATGAGTGATTTCGTTATGACAAATTATGCTTCAACGTTGTGTTAAGATTTCATGACAAAGGGTTCCTAAGGGAAGGACTATTTGGTCATGTATCTGTGCAGTGTGTGAAAGTGACACTAAAGCTAGGCTGCAAAGGCTAAGTGTGAAAAAATATATTGAAAAAAGTCAAATGGTGGTGACTCTTAGGCTGGGTAAGCTAACAATGTAGGGATTAAGCCCCAAAGTCCAGCTCTAAATGGATAGGGATGAGCATTGGAAGTTCATTGATATGATCAATAATGAACGTAAACATGAATGCATTTTTATTACGGCCGCACCCCAATGTGAGGTTGCCTACATATACGTTAGGAATCAGGCCGAACGTAGCTCTAGCCGAACCTCGCACAAGTGTGTTTACCTTAAAAAGGTCTTTTGAAGGGTTGTAACGTGGTTAGGCTAAAGGTTGAAGAAGAAAGGGATAAAGGTTCAAGACCCTAGACAAGACCCCAAGGTGTGCAACCTTCCTTTTGAATCTTTGTATTATTATGCTTGAGGTTTCTCACTTTTGAGCTCTTTCTTTTTTTATTTTTGCTCTCCCGTTTTTTTTTTTTTTTTTTTTGCTTTTGCATTTTTTTTATTTTGAACCCTTTTTTTTTAAACAAGTGTGGGCAATCCCGATCATGCGGTCTATCACTCACTTGGCATTCATGTTTCTCAGGCACGGTACCGAGCACTCGATAAGAAACGCAATCCGAGACGTGTTCTTATCAAAGATATTTTCATATCAAAGACATTGGAACACTTGCCCTTTTGCACACTTTTATTAGTTTTTGCTATTTTAATTTTTTGAAATCACTCAAGCTTTTGAAATTGCATAAGTTACACACCATCCCATCCCAAGGTTAGGTAGATGTGGGTTGAAGAAAGAAAGGTCTATCGTTAGACGAGGCACAAAGTGGTTTATAAAGAAAGGATTGTATATTTGAAAGGGTGAAAGGTATAACATGGCTACAAGAGGTGCCTCTAATCATGGGTATACCTTGTTCTTAATTCGAAATGGATTTTTTATTATTTTTTTTTTATGCAATGCAATGATCATATGCAAGGAAACAAATGCTCATTTTATTAAAGGGAGAGAAAGAATGATCCTACAAAATAAATCTAAGGGAAAATAAAAGGTGTCTATGCTAGACTTATTGGGGAAGGGATAAATAACAGAAAATAGAAAAAAATAAAAAGGTCACGAAATCTTGTCATTGAAGCTCGCTTCGTGTCTTGTGTTTTATCATCACTCAGTCTTCTTTCCAATTGGAGATATAGGAAGCTTGTTATTGTCGACCAAATATTGGATGGCCTCCTTTAGCTTCCAGCAGCTCTCAGTAGTATGACCCCTACCTTGATGGTACTTACAACGTGCATCTGGATTCCAACTAGGCAATCTCTTTTCAAGTGCGGGATCTTGAATGGGTCTAATGGGATTAATGAGTCCCTTAGTATGGAGTCGATCGAAGGCAACATCATAGCTCATCCCAATGGAGGTGAAGTCTTTCCTTAGTTTCTTCTTAGATCCTTGGTTATCCATGCCTAAGACTTCACTGAGATCAAAGGTACTAACATTTTTACTAGAGTGGGCGTTTTCGGAACAAGAAGGATTGTCTTTCTTTTTTCCTTTCCAGCCACTGTGGTTACTATTGTTAGTAGCTTTTTGCTTTGCGAGGTCATCTTCGATCTCGATGCCTATGTCATAGACGGCCTTGAAAGTATTCAAGTTGTGTTGATATTTTAAGTGCTTTGAATACTTTTCTTGTAAATTTTTGATGAACATCCTCACGGATTCTTTTTCAGTAGGAACTTCTATCATATTGGCGGAAGTTTCCTTCCACTTGTTAAAGAAAGAAGTAAAACCTTCATTCTCTTTTTGTCTTAAGATCTCAAGTTGTCTATAGTCGATTTCGACTTAAATATTACACTTATATCTATCAATGAAAGCATTTTTTATTCTATCCCAAGTAGAGGTCTTCTCTTTATCAAGGGAGAAGAACCAATGTTAAAATGGTTTCAAGAGATAGAGAGAACAAAGAGTGAAAAATATTCTTACCAATCCCATTAATGTTCATTACAGTTTCAAAGGCCCTTAAGTGAAAGTAAGGATTGTCAGTTGGCTTAAACTTAGGGATGTCAGTGGCATTGAACTTCTGCGGAAGAAGTTCCTTGTCCACTAAGACCCCTTGCGAGCTAATGTCCTGGAATCTATAGTCATTGGATATTTTGCTCAAGCTTTCTTGCATGAGCTCCATTTGTTTTTGTTTCACAAGGTCATTGATTTGAAGGGTTAAAGCCTTCAACACCTCAGTCATGTTAGCCATTTCCTTCTTAAGTTCATTGACTTCTTCTTGACTTGCCATGATCTTCTTAGCTTTTCTTTTTTGACGAATCGGTATATCAAAAAGTTGAACTTGAACGAAGGTGTTTTCCTTCATTAATCGCCCTCCTTTCCTTGACCAAGTACTGTGGAAAGGGAAATTAGGGATAAATTTTTTTTTTAATTATTTATTTTGACTCAAGATTTATTCAACATGGAAGAGAATGTGGAAGAGAATGGGAATAGATTGGACCCCCCACTCTAATGACGGAAGACGACTCATGCATGAACCTAAGACATGGTCATGGTGACATATACAAAGTGTGTGCTAAGACTAGTGAGTGTAGGTGACATGTTAAGACTCGTGTCATGACCATGTGGTTAGACTATGTGACTAGACTCAAGCAAAGACTAAGTTAAGACCTCACATATATGCATTAAACTGGATAGGCTGTGGTATTTTAGTCATAAATTTTGATCTGTGACTTTGATTGAGACGAAACCAACTCCAAATTAAATATAACACTCGGGGCTACAGATCCATAGGTTGTACGACTCGTAGTTCTTCCTAGAACTCCGGCTATGACCAAAACAATTTGACACTTATGACTCAAAGGAACTATGACTCGATTTTAGACATATTTATTTGCTCAAATTAATTAATCAATTAATTAAGAAAAGTCTTTTAGTCATTGGTTAGTTTATTTAAGCATATTCATAATTACAAGTCAAACCAAACGGTTAGTTTAATCACATGTAAGTATGCACAAGCAAATAATGCACAAGTAGTCAAGTAGTCACAACATGATGCAATGAGTTTGCAACCTAACCATGGCTCTAGTTCTCTAAAGTTCAAGATATGGGTTAGTCAAAGAGGGTCCACGGTTATGAGTCCGGATACACCGCGCGGAAGCCTGACCTTTGGAAGGTTTGGTGTGTGTGGATGGGACCCCGCGAGTTAAACTCGCTTCCGATCCATGGTTTGGTGAATTCAACAATCTTGGACGTACCCTTCGTTGCCAGGAGCATTCGATTGGGTAGATGGAGCATGAATTCCCAGAGGGTTATGTCCATATGTAGAACACATATGGGTTTCAGAAAAGAGAAAAAAAACTCAATCAGGAAGTAGAATCAAGCCAACAGTGCTAGAATTAGTCAAAACAAGAAGGCAGAGTTTTGGCTCGGTATTGGAAGAACTTGGCGCCAGACAATAGAGTCTGTCGCCAGAAAATAACTCCGTCACCAGACGACAAGGTTGTCGCCAGGTGACGAGGCCATTTTTCAGGCGACGCACTCTGTTTTCTAGACGCTAGTTCCTACATGCCTCAGCAGCTTTCTGTGTTCTTAGAATTTTCCAGTTTTCGCAGTATTATTTCGATTCTAGTTGTGAAAGATATTTCTCAAATTTCCTACGTGTAAAAATCCCATGTTTTTGACTCATTACAGATGGTCTTTCCAATGAGAACCTTTTTCATGCATATGACAATAATGTTAATCAAAATTACGCACATGAAATACTTAGAACTTTTCGAGTCTCATCCACTCATTCTAAATTATTGCCAAAATAAATTTCAGGAATTAAAATAGAAATCCTCCCCAGTGGAGTCGCCAAAAAACTGTAGGGAATATTTCAAGCCATCCTACAATTGAGCCCCACTGTGATCATACACTTAAGTATGGTGGCGTCCAAAGGGAAGGAAGCTAGAGCAAAAGAGTCGCCAACAAGTTTTAGGAACTTGTAAACCGTTCACAGGGTGAAGGTTACACATCTTAACGATCCATGAGATTGTCAACTCCAATAGGTCTGGAACCATGACTGGTGTAAGGGGATGAGGGTACGAATCCAATCTAAAAGAGAAAGAACTCGCCCTATAAAATAGGCCTCTACTTTATTCTACTCGTATTCATGTGCGCTTTATGACTAACATGCAATCATTAGGTTAACCCTAAACCTGTTTAATCTATGTTGGTTAAATATTAATGCACAAACAAAACTATTATTGGCAATCACTTGAATTATAATCATATTAGCCCTAAAAAAGATTATTAATTATCACATTAAGCATGATTACAAGTATAAATTCCCTTTAAACATGCATAAAAGGGGTGATCAAGAAATAACAATAATAAACATCAAACAACATAATAATCAATCATAATAATCATTATTAACAATCGTAATCATAACCATAATCATATCAACGCTAAAGCATAATAATAACAAGATCCTAGGCATGATACTAACAAGATTAATAACAAACCCTAGCCTGTCACTAAACAATAAAAATCAAAGCTTTAGCCCTAACATGATATTAACATGATATTAGGAAATAAAATAGGAAGCATCATAGAAATCATAATTGATATAAGAAACTTATTCATTACCCTAAACATGATACTAGGAATCAAAATAACAATCTAAGCATGATTTCTGTATCAAAAGATCAATAAAGCAATTAAAGCACTTACTTCAATGCCTCGTACCTCTTTCTAATAACAAAATACACACGTTAGTAACTTCAAGGAAAAGTATAAAAACAAACAATCAAATTAAATAATTAAAATAGAGATTTGGGACCAAACCCTCAGAAATATCAAACCTTTCACGTCTAGGGCGAAGGCAACTTCGAACTTGACTAGGTGTGTCTAGAACTAATGTATGAGGAATTGTGTTTGAGGGAAGGTTTAGAAAAAGAATAGAGAGAAAAGGAAAGCTTCTAGCCTTTAGAGAGAGATGATTGTTGTTGAGAGTTGATGATTAAAAACGAAGGTCCAGGGACCCTATTTATAAGAAAATAGACCGAAATCGATAGAAACGAATCAAAAAAGGAATAAAACACCTCCCTGTCGCCAGCGATAGGGCTCGTCCCCAGGCGACGAACCTGTCGTTTGGCGATGCAGGAGGTTTTCAACGCGGAATCCACTTCTAGATAAATTCGAGACGTAAAATCCGTGTTAGGGGTAAAATTGTATTTTCATATAAAACACTTCTTTTATTCCAAATAATACTCATAAAACATAATTATCAATCCTAACCCTATTAGGATTTGAAAGAACCTTCTAGAAGATTCTAGAAGACTATAATCAATCCTAATTGCTGTAGGAATGATAACTAATAATAGGCCCTCCTCTAGATCATTGGGCCGCACATAAGAACCAAACCAGGCCCAGTTTAGTATTTTGGCCATAACTTCCTCATTATTCATCGGAATTGGGCTTATAATATATTATTGGAAAGCTTTTCTCGAGCCCCATCTAAATACACCATTATTGGACCCTTTTCATGGACCAAACTAAGCTGGATTGGCTATTTTCATAAAATAAAGCAGGTTTCCGAAAACAGAAAGAAAGGTTTTTATAAAAACTAACCACAACATTAGACTTTCCACACTTTCACTTTGTTCGATAATCAAATGACATGAAAGGTATTCATCACTGGGTTTGGTTTTGGGGAGACACATTTGGGTGTCTACACCAGCCGGCCCCACTTTATTGGGGAGTCTTGCTTAGATAGTGCATATGAGCGAATGCTTTAAAGCTGGGGTCCACCTCTAGCATCTCACAGGCGGCAACATAGCCCAAAATATTTACCCAAGAATTGGGGGCTAGTTGCCAGATACCCAGTAAGTATCCATCAAGAATTCTCTCCATTGCCGGATAGAGAGGGAAGCGAAGACCAGCTTGTATGGCCGCCTCGTAGCAGCCGAAGCACTGATCGCCGTAGCTGGCCTTCTCTGGCCAGACGACTGTGTCCTCAGCATCTGGCACGGACAGAAGAAATTCATGTCCCATGACATGATTGGAGATGAACTTTCCAAAGTCTGCCGTCATCTTCTCCCGCCTGCTCTTGGCAACATGCAAAAGATAGGGAGCACATTCCAGCTGGCGCAAAGAAGATGGCTCCGCCCATCCTTCGCCCATGTCCACTAAAAGGGACTCTCGGGCATCGTTTAATTTGGACCACGCCTCCTTTGAGTTAATGGAGGCGTTGTCAGAGGATGATGACTTAGAGTCATCATTAGAATCTTCTTGGAAGCTGGGGGCCTGCTGACTAGTGCCAGCAGTGTCCTCCCCCATTTCTAAATCCGGCACCGATCCACTCGACCCGGGGATTTTTTTCTCGTCATCCGACTCCTCCAGAATTGAGGAGCTCGAGGTGCTAACATTGCTCGGCTGGTCCTCGCGAACCTCAGAAACAGGCGCTTTAATGGAGCCTTCTAAGTAAACAGTAGAACTTTTCGAATGGTACCAGGAACCATCCGTCCTATACGTTCGACTGGTTTGCTTAGTTCTAGCCATGGTGTCCTGTAGGAGCACAGACACTGTCGGATTTGGAGAAGTTCTCAAAGAGAAGTCCTCGAACGAGCATTCGGCACTCCTAGTTCTAGATTAAGCCATCCTCGGTGACCGGCTGATCACTAACCTAGGCCGTGCCGGTTGCGTTTGGGAAACCATTTTTGAAAAAGAAAAATGCAAAAAGAAAAGAGAAGATCAGACGGTTACCTTAGATGAAGGTACGAGAGTTGCCTGGTCTGGATGTCTGCTTATAGGCGGACGAACGGCCGGGTGTCGGATGCTGTCAGGAAGAAGTCAAGTTCTTTGAAGTCAAAGATTCAAGATTATCTCAAGATTCACGCAAGTGTGAATCCAAGGGGGAGGTAAACCCCTATTTATAGAAAGGGTGAAAAGTCAAGGGTAAAACCCTAGATTCCCCAAACAGTAAAAAGTAAAAATCCACCCAATGATGGGCCGACACCTGTTGATGAGTGTCATTTATGGCACTCTAAGGCTAGGTTTTCTTTATAGTTTTATTCCCATTTTTAGTCCTTTTTGTCGTGATTTTACATAATAATGCTTGCTTTGCGTGTTTGTGTGTAAGTTTAGAGAAATGCATGTTTTTATTGGTTTTCTTGTCATTTTGTTCATTTCTCGACTACTTCTCTGGATTCTTGGTTTCCTTAATTTGTTTTGTAGGTATGTTGAGTTTCTGGAGGTATGATCACCAAGGTGAAAGCTCAAGCGCGTTCAAGAAAGTTAATGGAGCAAAGTTCGGGATTCCGAGAGCGCAATTCAAGTTAGCTCCTCGAGCTCGAGGGCCTTAGAAGTAATGCTTTGGCTCAAGGCATTCTTATGCTTGGAAGATAGAGGAGATGCCCTTCTCACGAGTATCGCCTCGAGTGCACCAATGATAAGGATGCTCGAGAGCGCGGAGATTGATCGAGCAAGCGAAGGAGGCAAGGCCACGAGCATCGAGCAGGGGTGCGTGCACGCGGCAAAGGGGGTACGTGTGCGCAGACCCACCTGTGCGCGCGTGCGGCCTAGTGGTGCGCGCGCACCAGGCGCCCAGCCCCCTTCGCTCGTTTTTTCTATTTATACCCTTAATCTTTTCCTTTTTGGGGGGGGATGACTTAATTTTGTAATTGACACTTATTTTCCAAATTTAGTAGAGAGAGAAAGTAGAGAGAGAAGCTTAAGATTACATGATTGTACTTGAATTTGATCTTGGATTTCATTTTGATCTTGGATTTTTTCTTCTCAACAATGAAAGTTTGTGAGATTTATTTCCCTTGAATTTACTCTTATTGCAATTTCCTTTAATTTTTGAATGTTTGATTTGAATTTCTTTCCTTGCTTTGGAATTTGTTGAGAGATTGAATTCCTTCTTGATTGAATTCCTTCTTGATTGAACTTGAAATGATTATGATTTTGATTGAATTTGTTTTGTTTTTCAATTTCACCATGATTAGTGAGTAGATTAGTTGCTAGGGAGAAGGGGAAGCATGCTAGATTGATGATTTTTGCTAGTTGATGATCCTTGATTGATTGAATTGTTGCAATTAAATTGGTTGACATGGTTGTGCATGTGATTAATTAGACTAGGTGTGATCAACCTATAAGATTAATCTAGATTGCATTGCAAATTTCAATGACATGAACCCTTGATTTGAGAATTGCTTTAATTGATTGATTTTGATAGTGATTTTCCTAGCTAGCCATTCATAGTGAACCCTAGTTTGGCTTATAAGAGATAGCTCTTGAATTCCTTTGATTGCAACTATTGTTTGTCCTTTGCAACGTTTGAATTGATTGAGTGATCCTTCAATTAGCATAATCATTAAGCTTGCATGTGGAACCAATATCCCTAGTGTTTAGTATTTTGAATTTCTTGATTAATCTAGTTTTCTTGATACCTAGTTACCAACCGCATCTTCCCTCAATCTTCGAAGTAGCTTGACCTAGGCTATAGCTTACACCTACTCATTCCCTTGGGTTCAACCCTTGACTTACCATATACTCGTATTAGGTTGGTCGAGTGTTTATAAATTTTCTTTGGCTCTAGGAAAGGGTAGAAAATGACCTACTTTTCCCTACGTCACCTGTCACAGGCGTCACGTGGTGAGCCACGTCACCCTTGTGAGGGGCAAATGATTTGGGTATTTATACCCCGCCAAGTGGCCCAATGAGCGTGTGAACACGTGTCGCTCTAAGAGGCGTCCAAATGGACCCCCCATATGCTGACACGTGTCATACAGATATGGCACTTGGGAAATGGTTGCCTTCAAGGTCCCAATCCCAATGTAGTCGCAAAACGTTGCCGCCCTAATTCCTAGGTCATCAAACCCTAGTAAAGGGCACACTTTTCTAGGACCCTATAAATAGAGAGATTCCCCAATAATTGAGGCCTTAATCATTACATCATTTATTGCTCTCGAAAACAGAGAACACCTAATCTTGGAATCCGAGAAGATACTTACTTTCCGCACGTTTAACTCCGAATCCGTACTAACTTAATCTTCGGAGGCGGACCTCCGACCATCCGGAGCTCTGTTCACTCTGCAGGTACAGGCACCCTTGTCGGGCCCAGTCTTCGAGCCGTAACTCTCCAAAGGGACATAAAAGCACCCGAAACACTAGCAAATTAATTCCCTAAATATCTAAAGGGAGGTCAGAAAATATGAGCTTAGGAAAGCTCAAATTTTCGGCCACCATGATGGATTTTTGGGTGATTTATTTTGGTAAATTGTATTTTCAATTATCTCCTCAAAATCTCTTATTTTCCTTAATCTCACAAAGATTTGATCATCTTATTTTTCTACCTTATTTCATCTTTGATTATTCCCCAAGTAATCTATTCTACCATATTATTTTCATGACAAACACACTTTCCTAAATTCTATTATTCTTAATCACCTTAATATCAAAAGTTTCCATATTTCTTTATTCACTTCTCCAAGTAATTCCTTAATTCTTTTTACCATAATTCTTCCTACATTCTCCTACCATAATTCCCTCATTCATGAGCCTATAAATACCCCTTCATACCTCTCATATTCTTCACACCAAAACCCAATTCTCTTCTTCTCTCTTCTTCTTCTTTTCCCTAAACCATTTCATATTTTTCTTCTCCTCTTTTCATACAAATATTTTCCCGTATACCTTTGAAGCCAGTTTTGGGCACTTCTGGTCAGTTTTTGGGGTATTGATATCACGGGAGATTGTTCCTCTTGAAAAATCCTTGAGGTTAGGCTAAAGAATCACCCAATTCGGAGTTCTACTAAAGGAGTTATAACCTCTGCAAGTTCTGCCTATTCTTTCCAACGAAAATTTAATTCTCTTTAATCCTATTCCTTTATCTTCTTCATGGTTAGTTTTCTAAAATAGAAATACCTATTTCAAAGCTATAATTTTATATTAAAGTATTATTTTAAAAGAGTTTTATAGTCCATGCACATTAGATTTGAGTTTATGTTGTGATAACCTTATGGTTATGTTATTTGCAAGGTGTATTCGTGATTGAACTTTGAAAGTGCGAAGTGTTGATTGATATTCGGAATCAAGGTTCTTGAGGTTCTTTTTGTGTGTTTTTTCTAGCAAGGATCAAGGTACGTTTAGGTAGCTAGATACCTTTGAAAGTGATTGGTTTGAATAACATGTTTTATATGATTTTATTGGTGATTGAATTAAATTGATTTGAATTATGTTTGGAGGTATTGATTTTAATATTTAATTTGTTTTAATAAAAGTATTTTGAATGATTGATTTTTAAATCATGTTTTGAATGGTTTGAATTACTTATCGTGTTTAAATAAAGGAATTGATTTTAAAAGGCTTGTTGAATTAAATAAAAGGTTTTTCAAGGAAGAGTTATTGATTTTGAAAATTTATTAATATGAGATTTTATTATCAAGTATCTATTTAAAAGGTTTTGATTTTGAAAGTATGTGGAATTATTAAAAAGGAGTTTGAATTATATTGGAATTTATTGGATATTAAAAGGATTTATTGAACCATTGAATTATTATTATTAATGCTTTATAAGCATGTTGGTAACCCCATTAAGCTGATTTGGTTTATTAATAAGGCCTTGGACTTTGTATGACCGGATCTTTCCTCAAGAATAGCCTTGTAGTATAAGGAGACTAGCTTGGGGGGTGTGCACACTTGGGTGAGGAATTGGATTAAAAGAAATTGGTTCTTAATAAAGGAATTGGTTTTATTAACTATTATTTTGAATATTGAATCATTGGAATCGGTTTTGGAATAATGAGTTTGGAATTTACTGGATTAATTATTGGAATTGATTTTTAAAGCATGTTTACAAATAAATTGAGCTTACATTATCTTGCACTTATTGTACTTAGCATAATTTGCTAATCCGCATTTCTTATTTGTTTTGGTTCGCCCTATTTACCGTAATGGTAAGCCTTGTTGACTATTTTCAGGTGGAGTCATGAATGGGCAAATGGGAGTCCCGAGATTTGTTTCACCTAGTTTAGGAATTTTGGTCTTGTCTTTATTTTGAGTACTCATAACAATGTTACTATTTTTATAAGTATTAATAAAAGAAAGAGTATTGATGTTTCCGCTGCAAAGTATTGGCTTTTATTTAGTAAGTTTTGAGTAGCCTTGCGTAATCACGCGGCGGTAATACGCCTAAGGCCCCGTTCTTTAGAGCTGCTCTGCTCTGTTGAAATCTGCTCTGTTCTACTCTGCTTCAATCTGCTCTGCTCTACCTTGCCCTACTCTGCTCTACTTAAAAATAATACTTAATATTGAATTATTATAATAATAATTAATATTTTATAATAATAATAAATATTTAATAATAATATTATTAATATTGAATTATTATTATAATAATAATAATATTTAATAATAATAATAATTAATATTGAATCATTATTATAATAATTATAAATATTTCATAATAATAATAAATAATTAATATTTCATAATAATAATAAATAATTAATTTTTAATAATAATATTATTATTAAAAATTAATATTTAATAATAACAATAATAACTAATTAATATTTAATAATAATAATAATATTAAAAATTAATATTTAATAATAGTAATAATAATTAATAAATAAATAATATTTAATAATAATAATATTATTAAAAATTAATATTTAATAATAAATAATTAATATTGAACAATAATAATAATAATTAATAATTAATAATAGTTAATATTTATTGATAATAATAATAATAATAATAATAGCAGTAAAAATAATAATGATAATAATATTTTCTCAAAAAATAATGACAATAATAGTTATAATAATACTTATTATTAATAACATTAATAATAATAATAATAATTGATTTTTTATAATATAAATTAATATTTAAAGATAATAACTAATATTTAAATATAATACTAATTATTAATTTTTAATAAAAATAATAATAAAAATAATAATTAAATAATATTTAATAATCATTATAATACTAATTAATATTTAATAATTATAATAATAATGCGATAATATTAATAATAGTTATAGTAGTAGTAGTAGTAGTAGTAGTAGTAGTAGTAGTAGTAGTAATAATAATAATAATAATAATAATAATTATAGTAATAATAATAATAATAAGGAAATCTGCCCTGCTCTGCTCTGCTTCAATCTGCTCTACTCTACTGAAATCTGCTCTGCTAGATCTGTTGAAATCTACTCTGCTCTGCCTAGAAGCTCAAAAGAACAGGGCCGAAGTCTATCTCTACGGTATAATTAAACGTATTATACTAGTATACCCGTAAAGGGAGATTTGGGGGTGTTACATCATCTATTCCATTTGATTGAGAATTAGTTTATCTCTGGCAAGCCTAATGATTGTGTTGAAAGTTTCACACATGTTGTTCAACAACATGTTGGACTTGCTTTTTGGTGAAAATGCATGTCTACACCAGTGGGGGGGAGGGGGATGTTCACTATATAATCATATGCCTCTTTTGACAGAAATTTGATAGAGTCCATGGCATGTGCATACCCAAATTGACAATATGCAATTATTTAAACAAATTCAGGACAACACACAATTAACAACAAGACATAAACAGTAATGACATTGGACATATAAAAAATGAGTATAGAAACATGACTAAGCTTACATAAGTGGTTGCCCTTACTGCACTCCAAAAAAGTTCCTTGAATGTTGTCCCGGTAAATTTGAGCTTAATGTTTGCCCAAATATGCCTAACACAGAATCTCTTTTCGGCTTTTGGAACTACATCAGCCATTGCCTCTAGTAAATCCTACCAAAGTCATGTAGCAATCAATTCAGTTTCCTACCAACTTCATAACAATAAAATGTTAACAACTAAAATTAAATTTTTGAAAAAGAAGAGAATCATACCTTCTGCCTGTCAGACATAATTGTCAGCCCAGCTCCTTGATCATGTGTGAACATTCCCATAAGTGACTCCAAGAACCAACCCCAAGACTCATTGTTCTCTATCTTCACTGTAGCCCAAACTAGAGGAAATAGGTTGTTATTCCCATCTTTAGCCACTGCCACCAGAATTTGGCCAGGATAGGAACCTTTGAGTGACAACCATCCACCCCAATCAGTGACCTACAACCCTTTGCAAAACTATCTCTCAAAGGCCTTAAACATATGAATATTCTCAAAAATAAGGGTGGTTCAGGGCTATCAATACCATCCACAACCACATTGCACCCAGAACCAGGGTTATACTTCATCACAGCTTTCCCATAATCCCACACCCTTAGCATACTACTCCCTAGCTGAACCAAATATGATGAGTTTAGCGCTACACCTAGCTACCCATGCCTTAAAGTATGTTACCTCAATTCCCAAATAATTCATAATCCTAGCCTTGATCTCCGTAATTCTCCAACTAGGATTACTACTAAACTCCTCCAAGTACCTCTCTACTATGTACTCAGCAGTAAGCATCCTGTTGTTCTTGACTCTTAGACAAGTGTGTTTTAATTTCAAGCTTTTAATTTGCTAAGTTTACTGCTTAACAAGTTTTGATGCAAACACCTTGAATTGACACTTTACTCCCCCACACACATGTACATGCAGACATTCTACAAGCGTAACTATTGAACTCGCAGTCACATCTATACCTTCATTGTATTGTAATCCTAGTACTGTCATTATGCAAGAAGTAAAACTCATACCTGTTTTGAATGGCATGTAGTCTTAACGCCCTCCTCAAGATTGAAGCATTACTGAATTTATGCCTTAACTGCAACTCAATAGGGTTGTTAAAGTCCACAACAGCATTAAACCATGGAGAAGAGTCCTCTTCTTCATCAGATCAACACAAAATTCTTGATTCATCTGAATCACCATCAGTCTCTGGGTTAACCTTAAATGTTCCCACATCTAGGTCATCACTCAACTCTAATCTCTTATCTTTGACAACACCTTCATCTATGGCACTTCCCAAACCTTTCCTTAGACTCTTGTTAACCTTCTCTAAGATCTCCTTTGACCCTTCAATAAACCATTCTTCACCCCCTTCATCAAATTCCTCTTCATCTAGTTCCCAATCTAAGTCCCCATCACTCAAATCTGAGCTAGAGTAGTCAAATCCATAACTGCTAGCATCATTTATCCTCATCAAACACCAATGCTTTAGCCTTTGCTGAAGCTTTACCTTTCACCTTACCCTTCTCCTTTGCACTACCAGAAACTCCAATATCTCTAACCTTCTCCTTCCCTTTCTTTGTCACAAATTTCTCTCTAGGTGGACTATCCTCCCTTTCTTGAGTTTCTATCTTCTTAAACCTAGGGCTCCTCCTAACACTGACAGTAGAAGTGCTTTGATCCTTTTTGCCCTTTTTACTAGCCTTCTCCTTTGGGGGATTAGGTTGGGCCTCACCTATGGGCTTAATATGAGGTTGTGCTATCACAAAGACTTTAACATACCCCTTTGCACTTACACTCTCTAAAATGCCCCTCACTTCATCATTGTTAACTAGTTCCATTTTACCAGTGTAAAAGGTTTTCCCCTTCTGCCTATACCAACAGTTGTAATACATAGGCACCTCCATATCACCATTGACAAACCCATGAATTGCAGCGGTTCTAATATAATGTACATATAACTTAGACACTTGCACTTTCCTTCTTCAATAACACCACCCCCCACACCAACAAAGCAGTTGTCTATAGTTGCTAACTCTTTTAGGGACAAAAACACCCCCACTCCTAGACAGATGTCATGACATTAGTGTCACCTATTATCTACCCACCAGTAAAACAAAGATAATACTTACACTGGTAGAAAAAGTGCTATTTGTAACTGGAGAATTGACTTTTTGTAACTGGCATTGTTGGTTGCGAATGCCATCGTTACAACTAGTAAAAATTATTCGTAACCGGCTAATGTTAGTTACAAATAATGTACTATTCGTAACTGACTTAACCTAACGCTAGTTACAAAAAGTCTATTTTCAAGTTAGAAATCATACTATTCGTAATTGGCATTAAGTTACGCTGGTTACAATTAGGGTATTATTAATAACTGGCAAATCTTAACGCCGGTTACAAATATATTTTTTTATTTTTTTAAAAAAATACTATTAGTAACTAGCGTTAGATTACGCTAGTTACTAACAAATAAATAAATTTTTTAAATAAATGTTTGGTTCGAATACAAAAATGGTAGTATATCCTACCAAACGACCCATCGTCAAATGAGTTACAATCTGTTACAATTCAACCAACAAAACACATACTCCGAATACTTCCATATAATTTAAATTCACCCATAACATATAATACAAACACTCCAAATAATTCCACACAACTAGAATTATTCATCCACAACAATACAATGCAACAAAATTAACTATACTTTTCAAAAAACAATTAAAACATGAATAAAAAAAAATCATTGATTTATAATTTAGAAATGTAATAACAATAACCAATAGGCTAAATAAAAGTACTTATATAGAAAAGTGTTATATTGTTTTATTAATCTAAATGCGATTAATCATAACATCGATTAATAAGATAACTAGTCTTTCAACAAAAAATTAAGCCTAAAAAACTTAGCCCATTGTTCTCGAATCTCATCCAATTCTACATCGTTGTAGGCTGCAAGTCTTGCCAAATACTCCTGCAAATATATATAAAAAAAAATACATGTCTATAATACTTTATAAAAATAAAACTTCAACCAAAAATCATATAAAGCATTTTAGCTTGCAAAGAAAAGGTAAATTCATCAGTAACCTCTTTCAAATTACCCTTGCAATCGCTTGGAAAGACCAAAAGATACTATCTCATACATATATCTCATTACATAATACGGTACCACCATATTGTTGAGCACACTAATTCAAATAAACATAGTACAATTATTTAATAAATTAAATAGTATTTTTATTACTAATAGAACGAAAAAGCAAGAATTATACGTTTACCTCCATTCGATACCACCACATTGTTGAGCACACTAATTCAAATAAACATAGTACAATTATTTAATAAATTAAATAATATTTTTATTACTAATAGAACGAAAAAGCAAGAATTATACATTTACCTCCATTCTTCAGTGTAGTAATTGTGGCTTACTCATTTTGAAAGCATTGCCTTTGAGATGTGACCTATATACATTGTAAGGTCTAAAAAAATCATAAAAAGTATTACATTAGACGAATGAAAAATAACTTTTAATACATGCATATGAGTACGTAGTCTATTTAACTAGGAATGTTGTGTACTAACAGCTTCATTATTTTGGACAACTCTGAGTTTCGAGCGTTCGTAACCAAAAAGTTGAAACCCAGAATTGTCACCCTTATCGTAAGAATTGTAACCATACATGTATCTATTAGTAAAATTTAAAGCACATAATGGAATTTAATGATTCAGATTGTTGTACATTCAAAATTGGGAGCTAAGTAATATGAGATTATGGTTGAAATAACCTGAGTGTGCCAATAATTTCGCTACTTATAGAAGGTTGAGAAATAAAACTGGTCCTTAATTTGCCAAGTCTCCTTCAAGTCCAAAGATAACAGTATCTATGTGGTCCTCAAATTGCCAAGTTTCCTCCCAGTTCAATGATAACACTATCCATCATGTCTAACATGTCTGTAATAACACAAGAACAAAAAAAAATCAGATGATTGAAGCTGAATAAATTAGCAGAACAGCATATCCAGTTATATAAATAAGCATCACAATATTCCTGAAGTATTAGACCATTCATCATTTATGTATGCCCTCAGATTCAAGAAATATAATTATAAAACAGGTCAATCTTTATTTGAACAAGGTGTTTCATGATTTGAATTTCAATATAAGTAATGTGCGAGGATGTGATATTGTATTGTATATGGAGGCCACTCTCTGGTGAAGTATGACAGAAATATTCATCTTCGGTCACAGTTCTAGAAAGAATTGAAAATGATTGCATGTCCTCAAGCGCTAGTGATCATGTTGATCAAAGTCCACTTATATACAGAAAAGTAAGATATAGAAGGTAGCCTTCCTGTCCATATTTACGAATTATAACCAAAAGCATACTTACCTAAGATTTTGTGTGCTCCCCTTTTCTGGAAAATAATAAGTATAAAATTAATATACAGAGAAGAAAAAACAAAGACATCTGCAACATGAATATTCAAGTAACAAACAAAGTGGAAATCTAAAGAAATACACGAAACAAGAATTTTTTTGTTGTTTCTACCATTGAAACTCATCTAACTCTGAGATTCAGAGATCATAATTAACCCAACCAAAACTCATCTAAATTAATTTGGACAAGGTGTATGCTCCAATATGTTCACTGTATCACATTTGGTTCATTAAATTCATAAAAAATACGGGGTATTACATTTATTACATTAATATTTAATTAATTTGTCCAAGTAGAAACAATTTATGATGTTTCAATGGTGGAATTTAGATTTAACAAGCTGTTATTTTCGTAGAAACTCTTAGATTCACATGAAGACAATTTGATTTTTCCAATACCAAATGGTATAATTTGCCATGAACCCACGACAAAATAAATGGTTTTCTACCACACTAATTTCCTTCCACTTCTTCACATTGTTGCAATCATGACAAGGGCAAAAGATTATTTCCCCCTTCGCGCGTAGTCCTCCGGTGTTCTATAGCAATTCTACAAAATTCCTCAATCCCATTCAAGAACTCGGGTTGACTTCGATTTTCAACATACATCCAATCACGATTCATTTCTAACTACAAATTATAGAAAAAGAAAGCATATAACTATTAGAACAAGTACATTAGAAACAAGCAAATACAATTATAATAGAAAAACAACCATAATTTCGAACAACTACTAGACATTATATTATAACAACTACCAGCCAAAATACAATTACAGTAGAATTTCAGCTCTGAATTTCAGCTCTGATTTCAGTTTTGAATTTCTGCTCTGATTTTAGTTCTGAATTTCTGCTCTGAATTCAGTTCTAAACTTCAGATCTGAAATTCAACTCTAATTTCAATTCTGAAATTCAGCTGATTTCAGTTTTGAATTTCGGCTCTAATTTCAATTCTGAATTTTAGCTCTCATTCCCTCTCCCCTTTATTAACCTTTTTGGGCTTTGCTTAATCAAATATGCTAGTATATAATATATTGCTGCCTCTCTGATAATGATTCAGAATATCGACTCAAGCTTCTTGGGCCCAACCAAAACTCATCTAAATTAATTTTTCAAGAAAAATTTATGTATTAGATAGAACAAACGATGTTGAAATGCTTTTCATACAAAAAAAGAGGGCACCTAACTACTACCTAGGAAGGAAAAAACCCCTTAGGAAATTTACTAAAGAAGGCAGATACGATAAGAATAAAAAGTAGAGCCAATTTAGATATACACGACATCCTTTCATCAAATGACCAGTTTCCCACAACAAAATTTGTTCAACTGACACTACTCTGCCACAATCTCAACCCTCATCGTGCTCTATCTCAATTCACAATCCTATGTTCAGACTTGACTGTAATATACTCAGGAACAACTCTTAAACCTGGAGGTGATGACATGCACTTTACGAACCAGACCAAACACAAATAAATATTTGCAGACCTTTAGCAATGTATCGCACTAACTAAACCCTAGTTTCTAATGCAGTCTGTTATCAAGAAAATTAACCAATAACTAAGTATGTAGCTACAATTATTGAATAGTTTTGGAATAAAGATAGGTATAGGAGGGAAGTTATGCTTTAAAAAATTTCTATAGTGCAAATCAAAATATCTTTATACAAAGCACATTAAGTTTAACTAGGTAATCACACAGACTGACATTATGCAAACTGATACTGCATATTAAGTTTCACAACAAAAACAAACAAAAAAATTTACAGAATAATCCTACTCATATAATGCAAAGTAATTCCATTAATAAGAATAAGCAAATTAAACCTAAAATCGGCAGCACACAAGTAAATACCACATCTCCTAATCAAATCAAAATTAATCAACCACAACAACACTATAAGGTCGAAATCATGAAATTCAATTCGAATTTTAGGGCTCTTATCGAATTAAGAAAAGGGATAATTACAAGAACATTAATTCGAAAACTACATACCTTTAAACCTCAATAGAAGCACTATTGCTGAACCCAAATTTGAAAATCAGCAAAAAAAAATTCTGATAGAAAAACGTTGGAGATCGAAGCTGAGGAGGAAGACGCTCTTCGTTGATGGAGGAGTAAGAACACAATCACAATTGAAATTACTCAGCTAACTGATCAACAATAAAGTTTAGTTCAATTTTTAAGGCTATTATTGATTTAAGAAAAGGAAAATTACAAGAACCCTAATTTGAAAAATTACATACCTTAGAACCTTAATATAGAACCAATAGAACTGAACCCAAATTCAAAAATTACGCAAACTGAATGGAGTTTGTTGGAGCGAAATCATGAAACTATAGGAGGAAGGAGGAGCGAAACTAAAAGCCAAGCGTGAGAACTTGGAGCGAAACTGAAAAAACAAAGAAAAAAAATTTAAGTTTTTTGTTTGTATTTCAACGAGAATTGTTTCCTTTCTTTAAAAAAATAAAACTAAATAGTTTCCTTAATATTTGTAACTAACGTTTGTAAGCTAGTTACAAACTTTTTGATCAAAGTTTCTTTGACTTAATATTTTTAACTGTTGTTTGTAAGCTAGTTACAAACGTAGGACGTTTTGGTCAAAATTTCTTTGACTTAATATTTGTAACTGGCGTTTGTAAGCTAGTTACAAACATTTTGGTCAAAGTTTCTTTGACTTAATATTTGTAACTAGCGTTTGTAAGCTAGTTACAAACGTTTTGGTCAAAGTTTCTTTGACTTAATATTTGTAACTGGCGTTTGTAAGCTAGTTACAGACTTTTTAGTCAAAGTTTTATTTGACTTAATATTTGTAACTGACATTTATTTAGTCAGTTACTAATAAAACTTCAAACAATGATAAACTACATATTAGTAACTGACATTTACTACGCCGGTTACTAATGTCATCAAATTAGTAACTGGCATTATCTTAGTTGGTTACTATTGATGCTTTCGTAACTAGCATAACATATGCCAGTTACTAATAGGGCGTTACAAATAGCATTTTTTCTACTAGTGTTATTAAAAGCCATTTAATAAATCAACACATTATTAATAAATAAAACCAACTGAATATTAAACTACAAAGCATCAATTCCAACATGTATGCAAAAACAAATAGAACCAAGTTAGAGTCATCATGAATCCCTTGTTGCTTGTTAGAGTATACCAGCCGGGACCGGCTGACTTGGGAGCTTTGCTTAAACAATGCATGGAGGCAAACGCCTCAAAGCCAGGTTCAACCCCTAACAACCTACAGGCGGCCACATACCCCAATAAGTTCACCCAAGAGTTGGGGGCTAGTTACCACACCCCCAAGCGGTACCCGTCTAAGATCCTTTCAATTGCAGGATCTAAAGGGAACCTCAGGCCCGCCTGTATGGCTGCCTTATAGCATCCAAAGCCTGAGTCCCCATAACTCTGGTTAGGCGGCCAAACGACTGTGTCGTCTAGAGTGGGGACATGTACTTCATAGCCGGCCCCCATGACATAGGTGGTCCGGAAGTCTTCCAAGTTCTTCTGCATGTTCCTTTGCGTAGCTGCGGAGATATGGGTGAAGTAGGGTGTGAACTGTTCTTGCAAGGAGGAGGATGTCTCTTCTTGACCCCTTTCGGTAGAGGTGGCCTCTCCCTCAGAGCCGGCTGGGGAATCTTGACCCCTAGATTCCTCATTCGTCTTAGGCGGCCTCTCTTCAGCATTCAAGCCGCCTGAGGTAGCGTCCGTCTGGGATGACCCTTGCTCAGAGTCGGATGCACTATCATCAGAACTCTCCTCTGATTCGTCTAGGATGGAGTCACCCGGCGTATTTGGGGTGTTGAGTAGATGGTTAAAGACTTTGTTTCGAGGCACCCTAATTGGACCATCATCCTCCTCATCACTAGATGCCTAAGTTGTCCTTTTAGCTTTGGCCATAGTGTCCTGCACGGACACAGAGACGGTTGGATTTGGGGAAGTGTGGAGAATGGGGCAGGCGGCACCCCTAGTCCTAGATTCAGCCGTCCCAGGTGACCGGCTGACAGCTCTCCTAGGTTGTGCCGTGTATGTTTGTGAAACCATTTATGTAAAAAAGAGAAAGCAAGCACAGGCAGAAAACAAAATGTAAAGAGGGAGAAAGAGCAGATAGTTACCTTGTGTGAAGGTACCATTGAAAACTACTTGAGCCGCTTGTAGCAGGCGGACTGAAAGCAAACAGCAGATGACAAATTCTCTTAGAAAAGTCAAAGATTCTCTCAAAGTTTTTTGTGACTATACTAAACATGAAGGGCAAAGTTATATTTATAGAGGGTAAATTCCGGGGCAATCCCGTAATTTTCCCAGATTGGTGAACAGTAAAACTGATACCCCAATGCATGTGTGACAAATGTCACAGATGCCCTATGGCACGCCACGTCACATCTGTAAGGGGCAAATGTTTTGGGTAAAATTACCCAAGACGCGTGGCCCTATTAGAAGGTGACACGTGTCAACCCATGAAAGGTCCAAATGGATCAATCACCTTATGACACGTGTCCCTCCATACAATTGGGAGAAAAGGCGGCCTTCATGGCCTAAATCCCAAGAAAGCCATAATACGGCGCAGCCTACCAAACTTAGGTCAAAATGATCTAAGAAAGGGCACTTTTTCCAATGACACTATAAATAGGGAGATTTCCCCCAATTTTGGGACATGTTCATTTATTACAACAAACCTACATTCTCTCACATCAAAGAAGACACCTGATCTCGGAATCCGAGAAGATCTCACTTTTACCTTTTTTCTGCACCTTTTCATCTTTTACGACTAATATTAACTTGATCGTCAGAGGCGGAGCTCCTAACAACCGGAGTCTCCGTGTTTTGCAGGTATAGACCACGCGGCACCAGTCTTGGTGACGTAACTCTCCCGAGGGACTAAAAAACACCCAAAACAAGCGTAAATAAAACACACTAACATGCTTTCATTCTATCATCACACAACTTACCTTGTTGCACCTGCTTATAAGCATACAACATACTCAATGACCAACTAATTCATAACTAATTTATTTATTTAGCTTGTGATATGTCTATTATGTATAGTGTTTTACCCCCGTCCCTCGGTCATAATTAGTAGTGTTTTTGGCTCTTTAGAGCCACTTTTATTACTAATTGGTGTTTTCTAGTGTTTTCGTAGTTTTGGTTGAGTTTTGTAGGAAATTACATCTTTGGAGCTTTTTCCCGGGATTATTGCGGTACAACTACGAGCATTTGAAGGCATGATCGATTGCATTTGGACACCAAGTATTCAAGACCCGAAGTGGAGATTCGAATTGGGCCAAGAATGAAGCCCAATCCAAGTCCAGCATATAGCCGGGCCCGATCGGGCGAGCTTTAGCTCGATCGGGCGGATGCCCAGAACGAGTGGGCGAAGAAAAAGGCGGGCCCGATTGGGCGGTGCCTCGCCCGATCGGGCGTGTGTTTCTGAGGTGAAGTTTAAGCGTCGTTTAAGTTGTTTTAACTTAGGATTTTCGAGCTTAGTATAGATACGCTTTTGTTAAGCGAGTTTAGTATTCTTTTCTCCCTTCCCTTACTCTCTCTCTCTGTTTCTCTCTCTAACTTTTCTATCTCTCTTTCCTCTTAAACTCTAGTATTATTTTCTCTCTCTACAACTCTTTGTTTAGTTCCATCTCTTGTTTCCTTCAACTTTGGTAACGATTTCTTCTCCTTTAATCTCAGTTATTTATTCTCTCTCTTTCATCATGATTTGTTTAATTGCTTTGTTTAGTTTATATTTAATTATGTGTGAGTAATTTTCTTTCCAGGGCTATTTGGATCCATTAATAATATGAAGGGGTAATTTATTATTGTTAATTGTCAATGCTTGATTAATTTCCTATTGATTGATTTAATGCTATGCGGTTTGATTTGGCCAGATTTAATTCGTATGAGTTTAGCAATATTGATTCGAGATTCGAGAGATGAGAATTGATGTTTGGGCTTAGTTTCAATAGGCAGACTAATTTATAAATGGTTAGGTCGAGATTCGAGAGATGAGATTTAATACCGGTAAATTAACTCTGTGATTGTAATACGTAGCGAAAGCCCTTTATGATCTGATTAATTGATACATTGATGATTGATAGTTATGTTTTACCCTGGAATATTATTTATTGGTGAACCTATGCCCTAGGTCTTTTATCATTTGATTTCTCCCTATTCATATTCTTCGTAGTATAGTTCCTTTAAATAACAACTTTTGGTTACTTAATAATTTAGATTATAATAATTAATTAGGAATAGAAAGACTTGTTTCCCTGTGGATTCGACCCTACTTCCCTATCTATTATTAGTTAGCGGTTTTAGGAATTACTTTTGATTAGGTGATACGATTTTAGCCTGTCAAAATTTGGCGCCATTGCCGGGGAAATGGTTTTATTTTTATTTCTGATTGTTTTTATTGTCTAGATTATTTACTTTCGTCCCAGAGAACGTAAGTTCCTTGGGACAGTTCTCATACTTGTCGTTTAGTTCTTTGTGTATGCCCAGGTGTTCCAGATCAGGTTATATCCCATTTGACCCTGAGATCGAACGCTCTTTTCATAGACAAAAGAATCTTTACAGGCAAATCCTGGCAGGTTCTGGGGATAACAATAATCGCCGAGACTCTCCAACTGATTCTAGTGATTCAGAAGTACCTTCAGATTCAAAACAGAGATGACGGCACCTAAGAAGCTCAGTGATTATTCGCAGCCAACGCGTACAGATTTTCCGCATCTTATTCCCACTCTGGCTCTTGATGGGGTACAATTCGAGATTAAACCCCAATTTATCACGATGATAGAAAGGAAGCAATTCAGTGGAGCTAAGGGTGAAGACCCAAATCTTCATATTGCGGACTACTGTCAATATTGTAATACCATCAGGAAAGCTGGGGTCACACAAGACCAAATCAGGGAGATACTCTTTCCTTTTTCTTTATGTGGAAAAGCCAAGTTATGGTATAATGGATTAAATAGAACTGCACTTGGCATTACTAACTGGGAGACTCTTGTTTTAAATTTTTATAATAAATATAACCCTGCAGAGAGGACAACTTTGCTAAGAAGCGCAATTCAAAACTTTGCCCAAAAGCCAGATGAAACTTTGTATGAGGCTTGGGAAAGATTTAAAGATCTGCAGAGGGAGTGTCCCCACCATAATTTGGCACAGTGGCAGTTAATCCAAGCCTTTTATAATGGGATTGGAAATTTATCTAGAACAATATTGGATTCTGCAGCTAGTGGGAGTTTTATGAACCTTAATGTTGATGATGCAGGTCAAGTTATCGAAGATATGGCAATCCACAATTCCCAATATGGGAATCCTAGAGGCTTTGCTAACAAAGGGAAACATAGTGTCAACTCTGTATCCTTTTTATAAGCTCAATTAACCTCTATTTGTCAAAAATTAGATAATCTTAATACTACAAATATAGCTAATGTTTCTGCAATTAATAATAATGCTAATGAGGCTTTCTGTGAAAATTGTGGAATTGTAGGTCATTGGGAGCAAGATTGCAGGAGTTTCGTGGAGCAAGTCAATGCATTCCAAGCTTATAGGCAAAATGACCCATACTCCAACACTTACAATCCTGGGTTCCGGAATCATCCATATCTTTCTTACCGGAGCACCAATGTTCGAAATCCGCCACCTCCACAACAATTACAGGCGCCACAACAACCACAGCAGAAATATTACCACCCCAATGCTGGCCAGAAGAACCAACCACAACAGCCCTCCTCATCTTCTGACCCTGCTTTAGCAGAAATTAGAGCGATGCTTGCTAGTATGCAAAAGCACATGGAGAGTAGAGATGCTCAAATTGATTCGATCATAGCACATAACAAAATAGTAGATAATCAAATTGCGCAGATTTCTTCTACTCTACAAGCCCGTCAACAGAGAGCCCTGCCAGCACAGCCAACCAGCCCTACGGATCAAGCTTTCGCAATTACTCTAAGGAGTGGTTCACACTATGAAGGGCCCCCTATGCCCAGAGATGATGAACCTGTTTTAATGAATAATGCTAATCTTGATTCCATTAAACCTAACAATGTTGCTAATAGCCCTACAGGGCTAAAGAGTAGTACTAATATTTCTGATAATACATTGCAGGGTACAACTCCAGGGAAGATAGAAGCTCCAGATAAGAGCAGTAATGCTCCAAAGCCGGTTATCAAACTACCATTCCCCAATCGTCACTTAAGAACAAATTTGGATAAGCAGTTTGGTAAGTTTCTGGAGATGGTTAAAGATCTGCAGGTAACGGTTCCCTTCACAGAATAATTACACAAGTTCCTGCTTATGCAAAATTCATGAAGGAAATATTGACTAGAAAGAGAACTATTAGTGAGGTAGAGACAGTCAATTTTACTGCAGAATGTAGTACCGTACTACAAAATAAATCTCTACCTAAACTAAAAGACCCTGGTAGTTTTTCTATTCCTTGTCATATTAGCAATCTGAAGATTGATAATGCATTATGTGATCTGGGTGCTAGTGTTAGTGTCATGCCATTGTCTGTGTGTTCAAAGCTAAATATGGGTAAATTAAAATCTACTAATATTACTCTACAAATGGCCGACCGTTCTTTTAAATACCCCGTAGGTATTTTAGAGGATGTTCCCATTAGAGTAGGTAAATTGACTTTGTTGTTCTTGATATGGCTGAGGATTTGCAAACTCCAATCATTTTGGGTAGATCATTCCTTAATACTGCGGGAGCAATTATAGATGTACAAGGTGGCAAATTGACACTATCAGTAGGGGATGACAATATTGTTTTTAATTTGAATAATGCCCCTAAAAGCCCCATGATTGAGGAGAAGTGTTTAAGCATTGATGTGATTGAAAACAATTGTTCTAATGAGCCCCAAGTTCTTGTTAAAGATCCCTTGGTGGCGGTATCTTGTGTTGCATCTTCTATAGGTAAAACTAAGACATGAAAGGAAGAAGTGGATGCAATAGAACGAGCTCTATATTGTGAAGGGCTTGGTTTTGATGATGAGGACAAGGAGCAAGGTGAACAAGTTGCGATAATTGAGCCCTTAATGCGAGTCCCACCTGATCGAGTAGTAAAGGCTCGGTCGAGTGGGGAACCAAGGCAATTTGAGCCTAAGGAGGTGCCCCTTGCATTTAATAATAAAGAACCTCTAGTACAAGCTACGGAAGATCCGCCCGACCGGGCAAAGTCTCGCCCGATCGAGCGCGAGAAGAAGAAAGATTGTGGCCTTAATTTCGCCCGATCAGGCGAACCCCCGCCCGATCAAGGGGGAGAAGAGGTCCGTATACGACAAATTTTGCCCGACCGGGCGCGTGAAAGAACTTTATCGAGGACACAAAATCGCCCGACCGGGCAAAGAGCCACCCGATCGGGCGCGAGGTTAACGAGTTTATGTCCTTATTTTCGCCCAACCGGGCGTGTCATACCCCCCCCTTTCCAGCTTTATTTTTTTTTCCTTTTTTTTTCCTTTTTCTTTTTCTCTTTTCCCTCTTCGCCTTGTCTCTTTCTTAAAACCAGATGACGTTTAGCTATGCTAGGCTAATTCCTGAGCCAATGAGGACATTGTCTGATTCTGGCTTGGGGGAGTTTTCGGATTGAGGTATGGTTTCTTTCTTTTATTGCTTTCTAGTATAGTTTTATTGCTTTCCTTTATGAAAAATACAAAATCAAAAAAAATCAAAAAAAAAAATCAAAAATCCAAAAATATGTTCCAATGAATTATAAATCATGCTTCCCTGTGCCCCATACTTAAAAAAATTTGTTTTGATTCTTGGTATATGACGATGAGATTTCTTGATCATGATTTGAATTTTGATTGCTTAGATATCTTAACAAGCGTCAATTTTGTCCAACTACTTGTGAATATAGTGCTTGACTAGTTGATTTGGTTAGGAATGTGTGATAGTTCCTGGTATGTCAATGAATGTGAGTATTGGTTTGCAACTACGAGTAATGTTTTTATGACTCACTATTATGCACATTGTGGAGGACGAAGGCGTTCATTCTTTTAGGTAGCCTTAAGACGATATTAGATACATTTGTTCCCTTCTTGCTACCCATATTGTTGCTTGTGCCCTTTTGTTGTTTATTAGCCACATTACAAGCCTTTTTAACCCCATTGGTTACTAGTCCCAAGCTTGGCTTGGGGGAGCTTTTAGTTAGTGAGGTGAAGGAGTTGTAGTGTGCATATAATTTGCACAATGTGGGAATATAAGATGAGTAATTTGTTCTTTGGCTTTGTGATTGGAAAAAATAAGAATTTGTCTTTCAAAGTTAAATTCCAATGTGAGATAAAAAGAAAAAAAAGAGCAAAAGGAAAAAAAATGTTTCAATGATCAAGTGTTCTATGTGAGGGTTATTCAAAAGAAAAGAAAGAAAAAAAAAAGAAATTAGTTTAAAGTTTGTTTATTCATTCAAGTTCTATAATATCATATTTTATGGGTGAATTTGTAAGTGTTGGAGAATTTATGAAATATTAGATTGGTTGTTTGGTGAACTTTTGTAGAGTTGAGTTGTGTTGGAGGTTTATGGTCATTATTTATTTTTGACCTTGGTTTTACTAGGAATTTGGCTCCCTTAAGCATGGCTTTGCTCTCACTTTTTCCCAAATATTTCCTACCCCTTTCCCCTAGCCTTACATTACAAGCTTTAAAGACCTTCCGACCTTTGTGCATAGAGTTGTATGAATGTGAAATTAGTTGTTTATCAATGCAAAGAATGATTTGACATATTCCGAGTCGACTATTAGGTTGAGTTCTTTTCTTTTTAAACACACAAGTGTGTGAGTTGTGAGGGCATTGTTCACATAAAGGGGTTGGGATGGAGAGCGATCGAGTACATCCTTTACTCGCCACATAAATGAGAGTTGAGTATGTGAGCACTAGTCTTAAATTCTATATGCTCTTGTGGTTCGCTCTATTTGACAATTGTTAGGGAAGATTGGTAGTTGGATGGATTTGATTGATTGACTTTGATACTTGTTTGTCAGATTTACCTTGAATCGTATTTATTGATTTTAATTGTATTTGAGGTGAAGTATTGGTTTATTTATTCATTGCCTTGCTTAGGGACAAGCAAAGGTTTGGCTTAGGGGAGTTTGATATGTCTATTATGTATAGTGTTTTACCCCCGTCCCTTGGTCATAATTAGTAGTGTTTTTGGCTCTTTAGAGCCACTTTTATTACTAATTGGTGTTTTCTAGTGTTTTCGTAGTTTTGGTTGAGTTTTGTAGGAAATTACATCTTTGGAGCTTTTTTCCGGGATTATTACGGTACAAATACGAGCATTTGAAGGCATGACCGATTGCATTTGGACACCGAGTATTCAAGACCCGAAGTGGAGATTCGAATTGGGCCAAGAATGAAGCCCAATCCAAGTCCAGCATATAGCCGGGCCCGATCGGGCGAGCTTTAGCCCGATCGGGCGGATGCCCAGAACGAGTGGGCGAAGAAAAAGGCGGGCCCGATCGGGCGCGTGTTTCTGAGGTGAAGTTTAAGCGTCGTTTAAGTTGTTTTAACTTAGGATTTTCGAGCTTAGTATAGATACGCTTTTGTTAAGCGAGTTTAGTATTCTTTTCTCCCTTCCCTTACTCTCTCTCTCTTTCTCTCTCTAACTTTTCTCTCTCTCTCTCTCCTCTTAAACTCTAGTATTATTTTCTCTCTCCACAACTCTTTGTTTAGTTCCATCTCTTGTTTCCTTCAACTTTGGTAACGATTTCTTCTCCTTTAATCTCAGTTATTTATTCTCTCTCTTTCATCATGATTTGTTTAATTGCTTTGTTTAGTTTATATTTAATTATGTGTGAGTAATTTTCTTTCTAGGGTTATGAGAATCCATGAATAATATGAAGGGGTAATTTATTATTGTTAATTGTCAATGCTTGATTAATTTCCTATTGATTGATTTAATACTATGCGATTAGATTTGGCCAGATTTAATTCGTATGAGTGTAGCAATATTGATTCGAGATTCGAGAGATGAGAATTGATGTTTGGGCTTAGTTTCAATAGGCAGACTAATTTATAAATGGTTAGGTCGAGATTCGAGAGATGAGATTTAATACCGGTAAATTAACTCTGTGATTGTAATACGTAGCGAAAGCCCTTTATGATCTGATTAATTGATGCATTGATGATTGAGTGTTATGTTTTACCCTGAAATATTATTTATTGGTGAACCTATGCCCTAGGTCTTTTATCATTTGATTTCTCCCTATTCATATTCTTCGTAGTATAGTTCCTTTAAATAACAACTTTTGGTTACTTAATAATTTAGATTATAATATTTAATTAGGAATAGAAAGACTTGTTTCCCTGTGGATTCGACCCTACTTCCCTATCTATTATTAGTTAGCGGTTTTAGGAATTACTTTTGATTAGGTGATACGACTTTAGCCTATCAGCTTGATTACTCATCGAACGGGTTTCCCCCTAACTTGCCCCAATAAAAGGGGTACTAACACGGGAGTTAACCGTGCCAATATAAAAGAACCACTCGTAAGTGGCGGAATTCCTGCACATAATAAAATGGAAAGTACAGCATCTTGTACCCCCAGTAGAAGTTATGGTCAAATATAAAGTCACATAACTCCCTCCATATGTTCATACTCGAGGTATATACGTTCCAAGAGTTTTGGTGCGTAATCTCTTTCACTTTACGTACGTTGCTTTACATATTATTAGACTTGGTAATGACTCTCAAACCATAACACAATCATTCATTATAACCATTCAAGCAATCAAACATACCAATTTAGTTCTTGAATAATTAGTGACCATATAATCTTAAATGTTTAACCCTTTTTAATCTACCTCAGTGTCAAAGACACCTTAAACGCATAATGCGCCACAAATCCTATCCCTCGGTGTTGAAAACACCTTAAGTGCACTAAGGCACCAAAATATAATTTAATCCTCGTGTACATAGACACTTAAATAGCTCATTCCTCATGTTTATAGCATCAATAAAAAATTATATGAACCATAATAAAATTCCTTTTCAATATTTCAAACCAAATTAAACATTTTAGTTTAATTAAACATGCTCTCAGTCATGCCAATAATAAAAGTGTGATTCATATCCAACATGCCAATATAATAAATTCCAATCATCAATTCATCACAAATAATCCATACTTGGCAAATCAATCACCAACATCAATCCAATCAACAATTCCAATCAATACCTATCATGATACTACCTTGGAATTAATTAATCAAAGCCTAAAAATTCCAGCATTATTATCTTAACAAAGACCCATTAAAACTCCATAAAGATACAATCTTTAAGCTTTATTATCACTTACAATCAATGGGTATATAAAACCCCCAAATCAATTGTAAGTTAGAACCTTAAAAATCAACATTTTAATAATAAAAACCCTAATAAAATCTGAAATTTAAAACACTTTATAATCTAAAATTTATACTCTTTAATAATCTAAACGCAATTATAAAACATACTAATTATATTTCAACAATTAAATTCAAAACCCAAAATACATACTACATTAAAAAAAATAAAAACGAGGAGAGAGAGGGGAACAACCGCAGGTGGCTGTCGTGGTGGCTGCGATCGCCGACTACTGGTGGTCAGCCAGTGAGGTGGTCGGCGTGACACGTGGCAGCAAGGTGGAGGAATCAAGTCCTCACACACCTCACGTACCACATACCAGGAGAAAACAAGAAAAAGAAAAGAAAGAATAAGGAAAAGGGATAAAGAGAAAATAAAGAAAAAAGGAGAAGAAAGAAAATTTAGAATTATTTGGGCCTCATAAGAAATGATATGGTGGAGAAATAATTGGCCCAAATAAACAAATAAATAGGATGATTGACCTTATTGTGAAAATAGGCTATGTTTGGATTGCATATTTATTGACCCAAATATTAAAACTTGTTTTCAAAAAAAAAAAACTTGTTTTTACTAGTTATCCTATAATTAAAATAGTTTGACTCAAAATATATTTTATAAATAAATAAATAATTTATAAAATACATTAAAAATACTGGGTATTACACTTTAAAATTAACAGATACTCAAAATAACCTAATTAACTAATTTAGGGTTTAATTACATTACCCGAATAAACACTTATCGAATTTGAATATATTTTTCAATCGTAACTTTATAATTTTATTTTTTTTATTTTTCATAAAAAAAAATCATTAACCTTATAAATAATTTCATATCTGAATATCTCACTATATATATATATATATATATATATATATATATATATATATATATATATATATATATATATATATATATATATATATATATATATATATATAAAACAGTGTGCAATGCAATAACTTTCAGGCGCCCGATCATCAGACAATAACATCCTCTGTTAATTTATATATCATAATCTTTACATGTAAGATTATCAAGATATGTAAGTTTGTTTATTTCCTAGATTTTAATTGGTTAAGAATGACATTTTTACGTGGTCTAACACTCTTACATGACATGACTAACATGCGTGTATTAGTGCTGTCAAATTTCAAACCAAAATCGTTTAACTCTGTATCATTCTATCTGATTAGATAAATCTAGTAAATGATATCTAGCCAATACAGATCTAAGTAGAGATACTATTTAACTTTACAACTAATATTTCACGCATCAAGCAGTAGAAAAAACCAATTGAGCAGCCATAAATTGGAAGCGGTTAATGAAATCCGCTTCCAAAAACCCACCTTAACAAAAGAAATAAATGAAAGAGGCTACAATGGTTAATGAAATCCCTGCTCCCTCACCCACTCATCCTCTCTCTATCTCTTTGCTCCCATGACTCTCTATCTCTCATTCTCTTTCATTCTGAACTTGACCACTGCATTCTTCATCACTGGCCTACTCTCACCTTTCTTCCCTCTCCTTATTCACCAGTGGTTGCGATGGCTACAATGGTCCTTGG